>NC_071466.1:196215498-201215498 GCF_028500815.1 Rissa tridactyla
TTACTGGCTAAATAACATCAGCATTGTCTAAAAATGCCTTGAAAAGCTAAAGTGTTGTCCCAGGACTACCTAAACAAAGAAACATGCAAACAAATAAATAAAATAACATTGGTAGGTACTTTTTGTGTTGGCAATGTAGTAACGCAGACTCAGCAGGTGTCAGGCAAAGAGCACAGAAACATGAGAAATCTTCAAAAGGTCAAATTAGTTCTAGGGCAAATTGGCTGAAATAAGGAACAACCTCAACGTTCAGCTGTAACTGAAACTAAAAATTAACAACTTTTTTAGGTTTGGGAACTTCTGCTTGAACATTACTTTCTTTTTATTTTACACTTTTCTTGGAATTCTCTGATTCACCATACAAGGCTCAGGACAACTCACTTAACTGCGATAAGAACAAAACCATGAGCATTTTATGCTCAGGTAAGCAAGAAATCCTGCCTAAGCACTTTGTGCATGAACAATATCCCTTGCTGGTAAGAAACAGTGAAAGTGCAAAACAGAGAAAAAATTATCAGTGTTTGAGCTGCAGTTAGTCCATGCATAAGAGAGGATCAATACAACAATTTGTAACTATCAAGAGCTGGAGCCTTTAAACGCCAGCTGGCTTAGCAGAAACCTTCCCACAGTGGCTGTATGTCAATATAAGGGTTATTTCCAAGCACCTTTAGTTGTTTTTCTCCAACATGATAAGCAGTGGACTCTAATATCCCGAGGCTTTCTCTTCAGATCTCTGGGTAGGGACTCGGAGGAGCCATGGCAGAGACTGCACTAAATAAGCCTTTCAAGTCTGCACAGCCTGACGTGTGCCGAGGAGTCTGACTGCCCTGTAGCGGCATATCCCGCATGCAGATGATGACTTGAGGTTCCATATATCATTTTCACTTTCCTTTAAAATGCATAATATTTACCTCCAAAAAGTGGGACACGGCTACCATAACTGGCCATATTATGAGTTGTGACTTAATGCTACCGAGGGATATATGTATAAAATGTGATTATGTGTGGCACGGGAACAGTGCCAATACATTTTTGTCTCTCAGCTCGATCAAGCTATACTGGAGCAAAGCCAGGGTAGTCCTAGAGTGGCTGCAGGGCCAAACAGGAAAACCAAACGCTGATCCAGCTGGAGTTCAGTGTGTCTTCTGTGATTATATCTGTTTGCTTAGCCTTACAGTCAAAGGAAGGCAATCTACTATTGAGGTCTCCATAAAATGCAACATTCAGAATTGTGGATTTTTTTTTGTTAAAGAGATTGATGACTATATGTATGGCAAACCTTGAAAGAAAAATTCTAAGGAGGCAGCAGGATACAGTGCACGAGTGATATATAGCTGCTTCCTTTCCACCACGTCTGTACAAACTGCCATCTTTTCCTGCCACAAAAAAACCATAAACTGCCTCGCTTTTCCACTGAAAAACATACAGTTCCCAGGGGAATGCTCATTTAGTGAATGTCAAGGACTGTCTCTTACTGTGCTTTTCTTCTGCTTCTGCAGATAAACATATGTGACAGAGAGCACGTCTGTAAACTTAGGCTGTTCTGAATTCCCCAGACAGGTCAGGTAACCGCTGTTACTACAATGCTTTCCAAGCTCTTAGGAACTGTCTTCCTGTACAGAGCAAGCACAACACCTAAACGTAAAGCCACATCTAAGTGACTACATGATACTTATAATAAAAATAAGTAATGGTAATTGCAAATGTGTTGTTTTTTTTTTCCTATCCGTTTGTTTCCAGTGTGGTTGATGAACACTGCTATTCCAGACCCACTGAAATAAACAGTAAATTTTCTCTTGACTACAGTACACTTGGAAATTTATAAACCTAGCATTGATAGACATAGTAGTTCTGCATTTTCCTGATTAGCTGATGTATTTTTCTTTTTCAACTAAATAATGAACAGGAAAAAATTTTTACCTACTTTTCAATAGATATTTCGGTAAACTGAATGACATTGTTCCATTTCAGAACGTGAAATAAAAAGGCAAGCTAATTTAACAGAGTTAAGTACTCATAATCTCAGAGCATTCAAGTTGGCTCAATGGTTTTTAATGCTTCCAGGCACTGGAAACATCTGGACAGTAATAACCAGTATTAATTTCTATCTGCTTGAATAGATCAGAGTTTCTACTTCTTTATTGCTGGTTATATTGGTAAATTCTAATTACAAATGTCTTTAGCAACTCTGAATCCTTATTTTTTTTAAGTTAAAACATGTGGAAAAAAGTTACAAGGAGACAGGCAGATAGCATAGACTTAGAATTGCAAATGCAAAATAATAGTGTAGGAACACAGACATCGCAAAACTACTGCTTGAAAAGCTGTGCAAAATGTTGGGCTTTTGCAAGAACGGACTTAACCAGCCACTGCCATTTCTGTGAAAATTCTTTTACTCAGGATGCTACCTAATCAAGCTATATTTCACATATTGTAAGAATGTGATAAGAAACTTGAAAGATATTAATTTCATGATAGCATAACATCTAACTTTTCATGGCTCATTGAAAGAAAATAAAAGTGATCGATGGAATAATCAACCACCATTATTACATGAATATTTTTTTTTGCTAAACCTAAATTTTCTCCTTTATATTAAAACTATGGTGATAGTTTTATGGTGATAGTATGGTGATACATTAAAACTATGTTGATAGTTTCTATCTCTAACCAAAGTTGGCTGGTTTTGGTTTGGCTTGTTTGGCTTTCTTGTTCGACAATAAAAAAAAATGTTTATTAGCAAAAAATAAAGTTTAAAAATCATGCTAGCTTCTCTAATCCCTTGGAGATAATACAGCTATATTACTTCATTACTTCAAAGGGTCACTTGTAACTCATCTTCTATAAAACAGGAAAATTTGACGTGAATGAAAAAGAAAAATAATCCCGATGTTGATGATAGGTCTTCCTTTGTGTATGGTGCACAATAAGTAAAACTCCAATAAATGCATAAAACTTATCCTGTACTGCACTAAGACTTCTTGTTTCAGTGCTGGCTGGGTAGAAATATGGAGTCATACATTTATAGCTGCTTTAATTCTGCTTTCAGACTGAAAATACAATAACTTAGTGCTACTAAGATAGGATATTGAGAGTCCATTTGAATATTACTTCTAGGAAGTCTCGCATTCTTAGCTGCACAATGACCCAAATGCAACAAGACTAAAGAATATCCTCCCAGTCATGCTTTATACTTGTTTAAGGCTTGCTTCTGGAACTTGGCTTCAGTCTCCTTGGGATTAAAGGCTGAGAAGTCAATTACTTTATTTCCTCAGTGAATATCTGAATGCCAGACTAATATGAAAAGTTTGGGGGAAGGACCAAGCTCCAGTGTTTCTACCATCTTCATCCCAAAGCAGAGTTAGTAGTGCTGTATTATATATTTCTAATTCCTTTCTGGAACTGTTCAGAGGCATAAACCTCTTCCCCTCGATTTAACATACAACGGTGGTACCACTCCCTTTTGCTCTCCAGCTGAACTCCTAAAATTTAGGCAGGTCAGCATCAAAGTTAATCATACTACGTAATAAACCTCACCCATTGTAATTGGTGGGTCTAAAGAGGAAGCTATGATTGGTGTGTAAATTTTGATACAGTAGTTAAAAACACATCACATTTTCATACTCTGAAATGCAGCTCAGTATCCTCTAATAATCTTACCTTTACATAAATAGCTCAACTATCAGCAAATAAAACTGTATTCAAGCAGAGTACAAGTCAAGCTGATAATTTGTTAATAGAGCTATAAGTAGTAGAGAGAAGCACCATTTTCAAATCCATCTGGCTGTGTAGGCTCCTATGACTTGGCTTAAAAGAGTTTAGGCTTCCAAGTGGAACTAATAATAAAGAGTATTCTGTACCTCCTATATTCCAAACTATTTTTTTTTATTAAATGCTAACGTAATTATAGAAGTTAATAACCTAAAGAAATTGGCACAAATTGAAAAATGTTAATATGGAAGCCTAATTAATGCATCATCAGTTTGAAAGTGTGCTATGCACAGAATGCACAGAATTGCAACTAAAACCTTTACTGCAAGTTATTTTACCTTTAATTATCAATGTTCAATTTTGATGATAGAGATAACAGGAGAATTGAGAGAAACAGTCTCTCTATTTAAAATAGAACACCTCAGGAATTTGTGCATCAAATCCATTTTATTTCAGGCTTACTAGGGAGAGATTTGGCGAAGGCTAGGGGAAGCAACATTTTGGGTCCAATCTGTTCGGCATAAAACATAACCTGCTGTGTGGCCAAAATGATTGGATACCTTAATCCTCAGGAATAACAGCAAATGCTTCCTCTGCTGGAGTAAATTAGAGAAGCTTCTGAGATAAACTATCTTCCACATATTTAATGTTTCATACTATTAGAAATTCTTTAACCAGCCTTTCAGAAAACCTCTCTGACTCATACCTGCTTGCAGAAAAACATACAGAAGTAGGTGAGTTGCTATGGTGCCTAAATGCTAATGGACTGGCTCACTCTCTGGTAACCTTCAGAAGCATCAGCCTTTCCGATCAGCTATATGGAGAACTAGACACTTGCCTGAAACTTCACCAGCTACTGAAACTGAGGGAAACCTATTTACCTGCAAGGGATGAACTGAATCCCATCATTTTCCTCTTGGATGTCCTGTTTAGTTTGCTCAGATTCTCTCTTGTTTTGCTTAAGATCAGATCTGGTGGCAAGGTCTAACATATCTAACTTGCTTTTGAACCCAGTACTGCTTTGACTATAGATCTGAACTTGGTTGATTACTGCTGAATACAACATCTCCCTAGAGTAGAAAGCCTAAATAGTGCTGTCTGATGATGTTGGCAATGTCTGTTATAAATTTATTCTCTCCTCACTGTAATGCCTGCCCTACAGTATTAAGTCTATCTGATTTCACTATTGTTCCCTTTAACATAGAGAAATGGTTATTTTTCTCCTTATATGAGAATCTAAGATTCATCAGGATAATTTCACTGACACTGATGTCCCTGAAGAGTTGCTGTATTTTTTGTTTGTCACTTATCAGCCATTACCCGTTAGCTCACTTTTTACATTAATGAACTATAAATGTGCCTTCTTTATATTACCAAATACACTTAATAAAATCCTTGTTGCTTTTTTCCCCTTGCTATTCTCTCGGATGCGTCTATGTCATTTTGTTAGTAAAAGTTGTTGTAGGAAAATGAATTATTCTGTTACAGAGGTACTAAAAAGCAATTCATTTGTCTTCATGACTGTCCTGCTGGCATGCAGAACTGTTGTCTTACCAAACAGGTCATAAATTGACATATGGAAAAATTAATAACTTGTACAAACATTCTTACTTGATTCGATAGGTTTAAGAGAAGATTTTAAATTTAAGCATTTGAGTTAGGAAGCTTGTCAAGGTATTCTTTTCCTCAAAACATGTGGCACACCTTCCTATTAATAAGGTAAGGACAATATCTGAAGTGCTTAATAATGCTGCAGAACTGCAGCTGTGATGTTTCTTGCACTGACTAAAAGGTAAAAAAATACATGCATTATGGATCCAGTTTCCTTGCACTCAAATACGTTTTCACTCAGAACGGCAAGAGTTAGTTTGTACTACTCCTCAGCACTGCTTGAGTTTTTCGCTTGATCATATTAGAAAACTGTACTCTAATATATCTGAATATCCTCACCTATCAGGAGAGGCAAATCAATTTTCATGGGCAATGAGGGTAAATCCCTTATGACCTTCCTTTACATATTAATTATTAAAATTCCTTCTGAATTAGACCTTGTTCCTCAAAACAGAATTGACCGCAGTCATGTTCTACATCATGAATTCCATATGTGGAGCATATATACTGCTCAATTAATCAGTACTTAATATCTGTACATAAGCAAGAACATGGCTATAAATTGCACTTACTTTTAGGTTCCACCCTCTAATTTCAGACCAAGCATTTTCATAATCTCTGATATTAATCACCTGGATTTGTGAGGTACCTAAGAATCACAGCAGCTCCAAGCTTTGCCTGCTGTGCATGCTTACGTTATAACCATACATTAATTAAACCCGTTAAGAGTGATTCAGACCACTGTGCAATTTTAGCACTTGTATAGCCACCTGGATTAATTCCATTAAAATAATCAGCATGCCAAAGCAGAACTTATTTGAAATCATCCCCTGCTCATCCCCAATAATAAATTAACAGAGGTAACAACTCCTTTCTTAATTTAACATAAAGGTATGGGAGACTAGACATCAGGATTCTTTATTAGAAATGGTCTGCCATAGCCCCAGTGCATGCACAAGCCAAATTAGATACCTCTGAAACCATGGCAAAAGTACATTAAAAGAATGGACTATTTGGAATTATGGGATTTTATGAGTTCAGGTCTATGTTAGTTTAAGCTTTAGCCATGTTTTCAAACATTCCTCTGTACCACCATTATTTTTTTTTTTTTAAATTACATGGAATTATGTTATGTGACTAATTTATGACAGAACAAACATCACAGATCTTAACAAAACTGCAGCAGACGTTCCCATTTCAGCAGCTGAAAGCAGTATCTTTATTTCTTCAGCAGAGTACAAATTAGTGAAACTAGAGTTGCTACCACAGTGAACCCTAGCAAGGTCAACAGAGTTCAGTCCTTCCCAGCTCATTGTTAATCTTGTTTGTCCATATCTGATCTACTCATCTGCTATTATCTCCCGTTATACTTAGATAGTTTCTAACCCTATCAGAATATGGTACCAGTGGCATCGTATGATGCTAACTGTTTCTGACAGTACAAACCCCTAAATTATGAACTGACAATAAGAACTTAAAACTTTAAAAATCACAGATGTGCTCAACTTCAACTATTTCAAAAAGGTTTTTCTCTCTGTTGGTATTTGTAGATTTGAGAGTTGGATTTTAAAAATCTGAGTTAGTAGCATAGCTCCAGTACATTTTAAGTGGGACATTTACTTCTATTGTGCTTAATGCCTTAAAAAATGTCAAAACTTATCAGCCTCAAAGGGCACCATTTTAAATCTTCTGTTTTAATGATAAATAATGATTTGAGAATGCAAATTTTGTACTCCATGAAGAAATAGAGAGGTGTCAGCTTTCTTCAAGAAAACATTTAAAACAGTCTGAGCTGAATATTAAGTCAAGGGAGTTTTGCACAGATTGATGTCTTACCAACTTCAAAAGATAGCAGAAGATGAATTTTGTAAACAGCTGATTCCACAATAATGATTCTCTGGAGGGTTCAAAATTCTTCATGAGAAACCCCATTCTTCACTTTTTTTTAAAACTGCCCTCTATAGATACTGCTTTCTCAGAAAAAAAATATTACAATGTAGAGTGATCATTAATTTTTAGTTTACAAGTGTCGATGCCTTATTTTGAGTTTGCCTGCGAGTTTCTGTTCTTATATTCTCATTCTCTGGTATCATTCTGCCCTTTCAGGATGACATTTTGCATGTTTGCTTTTTAAAAGGGGCTGATGCTGCACCTGTGTGTGTGTGTCCCTGAGTGTGTAGCCAAAATTAATCTTTTCTCAAAGGCATTTAATTAACATATCTAAAACTCAAATAACAGTAACGCTTACTAGTCCACTCAGACTATTAAATTAGTTTCAGAAGGATAGAGTAAAGGTAACATATGTTCATTTATGTAAAGAAAGAGTAAGAGATATACTTTTTTTCTTTCAAGTCCAGCTAGGGCTATAGAATCACGGCATGGCTGAGGTGGGAAGGGACTTCTGGAGATCACCTAGTCCAACCCCCCTTAGCCTAGAGCTTAGAGCAGGCTCACCTAGAGCAGATTGCCTGTGTCCAATCAGGTTTTGAATATCTCCAAGGACGGAGACTCCACAACCTTTCCAGGCAACCTGTTCCAGTGTTATTGCAGATTTGCCACAAAATCTCAGCAAGCAACATAGTTGCTTTATTTTGTCCCCGAGAACAGAGAAGAGGCTGCACAGTCAGACTCCGAATTCATCTCCTGAGTCTCCTCTTCACCAGAAGGGGGAACTGATGTTGCGGTGACCTCTGGCAGAAGCAGACAAAATTTATTTAAGCAGTGATGGCAGAAGGGAGTCAGTACTTCCACTTGTCCTCTGCTCCCTTCTCACTTATCCCTGCTCACCTAAAAAGATGTCTAAGGGGCAAGTATCCTTGTTCACCTGCAGGATAAGTAGCCCATAAAAGCAAATAAAATGTCTGTTTGTGTGTATAAGAGTAAAGGTCAAGTTCTGCCCCTACTTTTAAGGTTAGGAGTCATATTGTAATATCTGTAAATAGTTATAGTGTGTGATGTTTTCTCAATATTTATCCCTGTAACTACTACAGGGTGTTAATGGAAATATAAACACAAATATATGACTAAAGGTAGGCAAAAACCAGCTACCCTATGCTAGCTAAAAAACTATATATATAGAAAGAGTGAACTTTCTTCTATGTGAAATGTTTTATGTACAACATAAGCAGTGATCTTTATCTTCGGAATTTAATTATAAATTTTGATCTTCATTTTTGTAGTGGGATGACTGGGGAGGGAGGCACCGATCAGTCTTATCACTTTGTGTTCTGTTCCTACCAAAGCAATAGCACTGTATCCATGTTGTCATCCTTTTTTTGCTTTGTCCGGAAGGAAGTACAAAGATAAATCTTTTTCTTTAAAAAACAAAACAAAACAAAACCATCTTTGAAACACCTCCATCCACCGCAAATGCATGTTTCAATTCCTATTTCTGTTAAATGATGAGCACTCATGTTAAAATTCAGCAGAGCACTTCTCATAAAACACTCAGCACATGCCAGGGTAAAAACTCTCAGAAAACGTCTGCTTATTTTGTAGACAGAATAATGAAGTTAAGTAGAGTGAGAACTCTAGAGCAATGTGATGGGAGAATATATTGAATCATGCCACAATTACACTATTGTGCATATCACCATTTCTAAAGCTAATTAACAGAAAAACTCTTCGCTTTACATAACTTTAAATATGAAACACCATTTTCAAATAAATATCTCATTTTGTTTGGATACAAAAACTGGTAGAGAAAATTTTTCAAGTGTAGCACCTTTATTAAAACAAGAACACCATAAAGGGACAACATTAACTTTTTGCCTGGGGAAAACCAAAGTAGGAGCATGAAACTTATGAAAGCTCTAAGTATTCTTTGATCTAATAACCAGAAAGAGCTGGTTATGGGCAACTAGCACTGACCATCAAGAACACAGGGAACTAAATATGCCTCATCTCAGCACACTAGCTTCATATTTTCCTGTTGTTTAAAAACTTTTTCAATGTACAAAGCAATAGGTTGTACCCATTACATGTTAGAGGTTTCTTTTCCTATGAAATTAAATTAATTACTAAACTTCCCATTATAAATGAAGAGCAATTGTTTTTAGACACCAGACTTTGCTAGTTGTCCTAAGAAAAACACAGACAATACTAAAACAGGAAACTACACTCAGTAGTAATTCAAACCTCATGTGCAAATAAATTTCTTTATTCCTATTACAAATGAAGATGTTCTATCCCCATTAAAATCGTGCTGAACTGTGAGATTTTCTGCATTTAGCATACAACTGGTAGAAGAGTATCTAAGCAGAAACAAATGTCGTATCAATTACATCAGTACACTGTGGGCTGGTGGTTATGATCACCCTTCAGTCATGAAGGTGTCATAGAATATCACACAGATGAATCCTTCAGGGGAAGAAATCTTCATAATTTGTAAATAAAAATAAACAGAGTAAACAAAAATAAACACATTTCAAAGTGATTACTTGCAATCAAAAGCAAAACAGTTACTCCAATAAACAGAAATGTAAATGTTTTTTTCCCCTTGAAAATACCCTCCATAAGGCAGAGAGGTGTCCTTCATAATACAGGCCGTATTTTGTGAGGTGAAACCCACTAAGCTGAACCTAGGATGCACATCAAAAGAGACACACAGCACTACTGTCAACTCCCGGCACAGGAGGTCTAGCAATCTATGTAAATATTCACCTCTGCAAACGCAGTCAGACACAGCGGCAGTGCTGTCCTGAGGAACAGGAATTTGGGATTAATAGGAAAAGACAAAGGGTTAAAGACTGTCCTCTGTTTATGCCTCCCAATGCATGACCAAAAAAAATAAAATATTTGGGCATATAACATGACCAAAAAAACTGGTATACCAGTATATAATGTGGACTATCCTAGTACAGGGAACAGTTAATGTATCCCACGGGACAGAAAGTTAACCTTACAGAAATGTTTCTTTTTTTGTTTGTTTGTTTTCCTCTCTTTCAGTAAATCACTAGTTCAAAACCAGATACTTTTTCATTCCAGCATTCCAGAATGCTTTATCCCACTCTTTCATCTCCCCTTGTTGCAATACTTAGAGTCAGACAGAGAAATCATGACGGGTATTGATGAAATACAACAGTCTAGGGAGAGAAAGGTTTCATATAAAATGTACAGCTTATCTTTTTATGCTAAACTTTCATGCTTACCAAATGAAAATAGATCACTTTCTTTGTGCTTTAACAACACAGACCCAGAAGAATATCTACAAGAAATGTAGATAATTACCACTGCAAACTTTATGCTGCCTACCTTAGTCATCATAACAACATTTCCCATTTGCCAGCAACATATTTTGCTCCAGGTTTTCTTTAAAATCACTAAAGAATCATTTAAACACCTTCTATCTTTATATTCCTGGAGACAGGGATTCCCTTTTCATGAAAATTGCATAGGAAGAAAAAAATTATAGAAGAGGAAAAAACTGTGAACTCCAGCCAGCGTTCATATCTACCAAATGGTCTGGTATATTACCTAAAGCAAAAAAAGCTTCCACTCATAAGCTAAATTCAAAATGACCTTGTGCTTTTTTCAAAAAGGCTGGCAGCTGAGGTCATTGGAATAAATTGTGATAGACAGTGCTTCTCTCTGCATAGTTAGAAGGCATGTCTAGTATGTGAATTATCACCAAGTAGAGAAAAAATCCACCAAAACACAGCAAAGAACATTGTTCCATTTCCTTGTAAAATAGTGCTAAATACAGTCTACAATAATTATGACTTTAATGAAATAATGTAGGTTTTCAGCAACTTTATTTCACCATCAAGTATGTTCTACCCTTTTCAATTCTACATTCCTAAATTAATTCTGTTCTTTATTGGCCTCTACTGTTAACAGTGTAAGCATCTGTAACTGCATTTCCCCAGCAGGCAGATCCCAGCTGCACAGAATATTATGTAGTGTTGTTTAAAAATATATATTGTAGTTATGTTAAAGCTCACTAAATCACTGAGTCAAAAACAATGACAGGGAAAAGAGGCTGGAACTGCTAGCGAGTGTTTTAATTGAGATTTAAATATGCAAATTGAAAGCAAACTCCTCACTGTTCAATTCTGTAAGGAAATTGTTAACAGTAATTTCAGAAGTCGGCAATTTTTAAAAGGATATTCTTTTCAATTCATTCTCTTGCAAACACATAAGTAACCTCTGTCAAAGGATTTTAATCTGTCAATAGGACTGCATGACTCCTCAACTTGTTTCTATAATAGCAGCTTTTCACCAGAATATTTTCATCGATAGATTCTTATTTTTAACATCTGCCTCTTGGGAGCAGCTTAAAGTTAAGACGAAAAATACACTTGGGGTTTCAAAGCAGGTGGAAAAACTCACAGTTCTGAGTTCTAAAGCAGTTCTCTCTAAAAAAGAACTGCTTCTAATCCTGTTTTCAACTACGCCTTAAAGTATCCCATATAAAGAAGAAAACACATCTGAAACATTTAAAGAAGAGGGGAAAAAAAGAGTACATGTAACTTACCATTGAAGTTTACTGCCCGTATATAGCTAAGTAGTTCTTTACCATCAATTGTGCTCATCCTCGGGCATAGACCAATATATCCAGGACAGAGATCTTTATGCATGTTGTGTAGTGCATAGGCCATGGAATATACTGCATCAATTACAAACTGAACTTTTCCTTCTTGCTCATAGGCTGAATCTCTTGCAATCCTTTCCAAGCCTAAGGAAGAAAGAGAAAGAGTCAGTTTACTCCTATTTGTGTGTGTGTTCTGTACATCCATGAGTATTTGCATGCAAAAAATTCACAGTAGAACATAAATAATTGCAGTCAGATTGATAGGTAAATTTAGGACTCATCTCTCCGTCACCTAAATAAACAAGACAAGGAAAAATATGGCCATCTGGTTTTGCTTCTAATCATTGTACACTCTGCCAGGTATATAAACAGTATGTTGAGTTCTGGGCTGAGAAAGAGGACAGAATATATTTCATTACAAGAAAAAGAAATATAGATATATGTATTTCTACCATCCAGGAAAAAAACTCTCTTTCCACCTTATTGACTTTCATTCAACAGCTGTTTATTGTTATTTATAGGACACTTCTACAGCAGCCTGCCATTCTGTTTTAGATAAATTTAAGGCTACCTTGATTTTTATCCCTGTCTATTGTTTGATAAACATTATTTAAACACGTCAGGGAAAAAAGCTGAATGCTTGCCAAGTGATGTGGCCATCTGTCTCCATACTGAAAAGTGCTTATTCCGAGACTTTTTTCTTGTATTTACTAGTGAATTATGCTTCACATTGAGAACCGTGTACTATTTCCTACAGGGACATTTTTCCTTCAGAGGGAATATAGAAAAAATCAATACATTATGAAATTTTGATTCTGCAGGAATTGCCAACATTAATCATCTATGTCCAAATCCAAAGAACTCTTTACATTCATATGTCATATTACTAAATGGAAAAGTTAAAAAATAAAGTTCAGGAAAATTATATCTCAGGTAGAAAACCAACATGAAATCCCATGTCCTATACAGGAATTCAGCCACTGATTTCAAAGGCTCAAAATCTTCACTTACAAGGGGCAAGAGAGGTCTGCAGATCTCAATGTGAAATCCGCCCTGATGAAATCTACAGTTGATGAAATCTGTAAGGTCTCATTGACTCAACAAACAAAAGAGTAAATACTGAGGTTACCTACCAGATTAAGAACTCATTCAGTTTGAAAATAATCCATTCACATTATTTAATACTATTTACAAAAGAAGCAAAAGTTTATGTCCCATTTTTTTAATTTTAACTTTTTACATCGTATTTTTTATGTTTTTTTCTTGTCTCTAAACACAGGTTTTTATCAGTTCAAGATACCAATTTTATTGTATCCAAGTTTTTACAGGTGCATTGTCGATGCCTGAAAATACACTGTATGAAAGATCTTTCTTTAGACAAAGTATGCAAGCCCATATGACATGAAAGAAAAAAAAAAAAGCTAGGGAGTCTACTCAGAAGCCTTTCTTCTGTTTGCCTGCTGCACTTCAGTGCCACAGTCTCACATTACAATGACAACATATGAACAACTGACTATCAGTAGTGTTTTGTGTTTTAAACAACCCTGAGCACTGGGAGCCTTGAAGGAGATAGCCTTGAAAAATCATGATGTGCTTTTATTTCTCCACAGGGATTAGTTAAAAAAAATAAAATCACTACCTCTTGAAAAGGTACTAACCTTTTGGAGAGGAAAGCATATAACTCATCTTTGTGATTTGTTACAAGTTACTTCATAGACACTTTTCAGGACAGCTATCTAATGACTGTCAAATAATTAGTAAATAGTGTGACTCTACTGCAAATAAACAGAAAAACATTTCCTTGCACATGCTGAAAATTAGACAATTAGTTGTGATGCATTTCCCAGACATAAAAGAAGCTATGAAGGATGGAAGAGATGACGCTTAATTAGATTACAACTTTATTAACTTATTTCATTTGGGAACTAGCTTGCAACAGTAAGTGACAGGTAGAGCTCATGATCCCCACATTAATTGTTCCTGCCTTGTTAAGGATTGACAGACAACAAGTGAAGGACAGGGTTTACAGAACTCCTGCAGGCACACAGCAGTCGATAACCTGTATGTGCTCCCCAGAGCTTCCACATCCGCTAAACAGGTTGGTCAGGACAGGAGGAGTTTGAAGGAGATATATCCACTTTAATTGTGAAGATAAATATAATTCTCCTGACATATCAGATGGATGGATGTGTATGTTGAAGGGTGGGGGGTTAGTGAAAGGTAGAGTGGAATAATTTTCTGTAATAAATGCTAAATTATAAAAACACTACAAGTTGCAAACACTTAAGCGGGTACATTGTACTAAGTGGTACAGACTAAAAAGTGAAAAAAAACCAGTATTATACTCCTCTGTGTTATACTGTAGTTTAAACACATGTAGGATTTGCATAAATTTCTTCCACAGCATTACATTTTACCTTTACTCTTCAAAGATACGTGATCATAAATTGATTTATCATATAAAATACAGAGAGAAAAAAAGAATTTATTAGGACTGAATGTGTTTCAGTACATACAAAGGGGTAAGGAACACCACAGAACTATCAGTGAAACCCAGAAGGCAATAGATAAGAAGATTCTCTGTGCTCTGCATAAATAAATAAAAATAATAAAAACCCCCAAAACAATCAAAAAAACCCCAACAAATTGGATTATGTGCTCACTCTTTTTGACGTTTCTCTTCATCTTCTTTCTACAACTCTCAAACATCTAAACCAATAATTTACAAAGATGATAAGAACTCATCAAATTAAATTACATTACACTGCCCTAAATAAATGTTAATGTATAGCAGTAAAATGATGCATATTGTCTAAGCCATAAATATGGCAGCTCCTACAGAGATAATATTACACAATCGGAAGACATGATTATAATTTTTCTTCAGACTTGTATATCAAGTAATAACAGTTTCATTTACAGCTTGACTCTCAGCTCTAGGAGGCATGTTTCTACACACACTGGTGACTTGAGAGAATGTAACAATTTGTATCTCATAATAGAAATGTTTTAATGCTCTTTAATGATTCCTTCAATTTCTAATCCTACAGTTTTTCCTCAGGAAAAATTGTTTAGGCTGAGTCTTTAGCAAAAAGAATGAGATGTTCCCAACTTGATACCGCCATGGTCTGCCAGCGTGTTAAGAACTCAGACAAGAACTGGGTTCACGCCATCCCTCCTAATTCTGATCTCCAAACAAAGGAAATCCAGGGAAACAGTGCTTTCCAGCAAATATTCCAATTCAGCTGTTGAGAAGTGAAAGCCTGTGGGGAATTTCAGCAAGATGTCAAGACTTTCCCCAGTCAATGAAGAAAATGCGTAGACACGTGCACTAATGTTATCATCTTGGGCTAGAGAAGAGCTAGGAGAGGCATAACACTAGCCCAGGAAAGGTGTCCTTCCACTTGAAATCTCTTTTGGGAACCCTAGAGTGAGCCACAGGAATGATCCTATAACAGGCTGTACTCGTGGAAGGGTTGCCACAGCTACTCTTGCGCTTCATGAGCAAGAGTGACAAGCTGGACTGCTGCAGGAGGTATTGCCTCTGTACCTTCTAATCATTTCTCCTTTGTTCCTGTAGTTCCTGTGCTGCAGGAATAATTGTGAATCCTGCTCAGGATGACGGAACTCAGCTATGACACGGAATCATAAGTAGCATAACAGAAACGTGGATTAGGTGGATAAGGGGATGTGGTTGGGGCTGCTAGTCCTGGGGGGGAAGGCAAAACAGGTGACATTGTCAGTTCCCTAAGTATGAACTGTGAATCAAGAGATTTCAGGGAACATAATCAAGAGAAATTAGGCCTTTACAACAACAAATTAAAACGTATCTTAATTAAAAACTTAATAACAGTAAGTAAATAAAGATTAATGTAATAGTGCTAAGGTAATAAATTCATACATGGGTGATGATATCACCTGTGGGATACAAACAACTACCTTAAACAATGAAAACTTCCTGATCTCACCAGCAGGGAATTAATCTGCTAGATGATAAATGTTGCATAATTCACCTAAATTTTAGAAACCATTTTCTTAAAGCATATGTAGAAGTAACTTCTGCACACATACAAGTCCATGTCAATACGAAAACTTCAGAGCAGAATTCCTACTTATTATTCTCTTAAGAATATTAAAAAAAATCTAAATAAGGCAAATGAATATACCTGTTTTGTAACTTCTGATAGAGTAAAGAAATATTTATTTATTTATTTAAGTGCTCTGTTTCTGGAAATTGCCAGTTCACATAACATTTCTAAGCAAACCCATTCCTCCTGTCTACAAATCTTTCTGTTTCCATTTAGCATCATTGAAAGCAATTTATGTAAAAGTGCAGCCTATGTTATCTCTCATTATTATTTCTATAGTTTCAAAAATCCATCCCATATATCTTGCTAAAATCCAAATTTATGCGACTTGAAGACCAAAGGTTGAAGCCAAGAAGTTTGTATACAACAGCTAGCTAGAGCTTCAGATTAGAACAATGTTGTGAGAGTGCAGGGTTTGAGAAAAGTTTTGGGCAGTTTCAAGCTTAGAAAAATAGTGCAGTCAGAGACAAGAAAGTATGGACACATAACTAGAGCACCATGTAGGAAATAGGATGCTTCAAGGTGTTGTCTCCTAATCTCTAGTCAATGGCTTTTTTTTTTTCTTATCAGTCTCCTTTATTATCATTTTTTCTTTGTTTTATCTATGGCTGATTGGAACACAACTGCCAGCTCACTTTTCATTTTCATTTCAATTATTGGCTCAGTGTAAGCGTTTTTCCATTGTTTTGGGGTACTAATTCTCAAAAGCTTATCAAAATCAGTAAACTACCAACTTTCCTCTCTGAAAACTCTCAGGCGGAAATTATAGAAACGTTCTTTTTAAAAACTCTCACCTTTAGTTGTTGCAATGTGTGATAGTCTTTCACTTAGTTAAAATGGAAAATACTTTTTCATCATCATCTGGTAGGGTTACATCTGTTATTTCACTAACCTAAAAATATTGATGTAATACTTGTGATTTTCCTGTGCAATTATTGATACATCTAGCAATGGACTAATATTCTATTTCTGCTTGAAAAGCTCAACTGTCGACTATAGATTTCTATTTATATTAAGTCATTTAAGCCACTTATTTCTATGTTTGCTGTTGCTTGATTTATGTATCTTACTCTCACAGTTGGTAATTTTAGTAAAAATCAGTATTTATCAGAAAAAAAAAAAAAACAAGCTTAAAAAAACCCAAAGCCCAAGGCTTGCACGTCTTGTCCTTCAGTTGGGGAAGAGTAATGTGAACCTGACAGAAGTCCTCCTGTAGGAGCGCCAGGAATCTCCTAACCGTGGATTTGTCACCAGCAAGGAAAGAACCCTTTCCGAGACCTCGTATGCCTCCCTTCTTTCCACATTCCCATCCAGTCTTCTGTCACACTTTCCCCTCTCGCATGTGCTGAGTGAAAAATCAGCTCTTGTATGGACTATGCTCTAAATAAAGAGAGAAATCTTCCTGCGGTAATGGTGGGAGGACAAGTAATGTGGAAGGGGGGAGAAAAATTACAATAAAAATTATTGTGAAAATTATAACAGGCAAAATGGTTACTCATTAGCACCTTTTATTCTATTTGCTTCCCTTTATCTGCCTTTGTTAATATGCTTGTGCATAATTACTGCTTAAAGACAGTTGGTGCATCTGTGCAACTCTTGGGGTTTTTTTACAAACTTCTGTTTGACAAGTCTGGATCTTGCATACCTAGTAACATTTTTTCAGTTCACAGTTACAATTCACATTTTACTCGCTGCTAAATTATTTATCCCCTTTACTTGGCTCACAAGACAGTTTTACTTAAGCTGCACTTGGAAGCAAACAAAATCAAAGATAAATATTATTGTGTTGAGACTGACCTTTCTGTGCGTGACAATCACAATCACAACTAAATCACAATAATTTGTAAGTGGGCTCCCGCTACTCTTCAGCTCAGGCATGATAGTCTTCTATTTGTCAGAATTGGTTAGAACTTCCCATCTTTGCAGCAACATTTTTTTCCTCAGAAAGTTGGCATCTGTAACTGTAAGCCATTTCAGCAGTCTCAGCAGGAAGCACCAGGAGCATATGTTGCGCCCATTGAAGTCTACCCAATTATTCAGCTATTTTCCCCACACATTATAGAGTTTGCTCTCTCTGAACAAATAATGCAGTAGAGATCATCATCTTCCGTTACTCAAACTTAAGGGGATGATATACTTTTATGGTGGGGGAGCTGAGTTTTCTAATAGCTGCATAGTAACTGTGATGCTTGTTTTGTGCATGAGTTAGGTCGCCGAGAGCATCACAAAACCTGCGGCTCCTCTGTAATAGTATGGTGTCAGTTTAGGAAGAAATTCAGCGAGGAAGTTAAGATTATATCAATTTTCTCAGCCATTCCAAAAAGAAAATTGAGAATGTAGAAGCAATGATAGCGCAATGAAGCAGTTTGACTGTCTACTCTTCTCCAACAACTGTCAGATGTGGTTTTGTGGTTTAATGAACTGGCACTTGATGTAATTTTTCTGGGGTAAGGACAGCAAAACCAATTAGCAAAAGTCTGAGAAAGAAACATTTTTTCAATCCCTAGAATAATGTGGAGATTTTAAAATCCTTTCTATACAGAACTGGCCTGAAACCTCACATTTTTAAAACACTTCTCAAACTGGAAATAGCAAAAAGAACATTTCACGTAAGTGAATATGTTTCAATAATTTTCACTTTAACGTCACCATAAATGAGAAACAAGCTTTTTTGTTTGCTTGGTTCTTAAATGAAGTACCTTAAAAATTCTATCCTTGCCCACAAACACTTTTTGTTGGAAATACTATGACATTTTTCCTGACCTTCACAGTAAATCAGAAATTTGTTTCACTTCTAACAAATGCACAATATTATATATCAAAGCGGAATTAAACCATTACTCTCATCGTACTGGACTGGTGTTTTTTTTGTTCCTACTACTATATGTGACATTTACGAGAAGAAAACTACATTGTTTTCTTCTAGAAAAACAAACTGAAGTTGCATTGCTAATAGAAGATTTTTTTTTCCTCATTTCTGTCTTTGAGAGAGTCCCTAACAAGAGTTTGAACATTGTTATCAGAGTGAAAAACTTTCCCTTTTCTAGTTAATACCTTCACATTGCTTAATTTTATCTCCTTGAAACAGTGTACAGAGTTGGAGAATACAGGCAATTAGAACTCTCAAACAATTTAAACCTGAGTCGACTACATCTAACACCAGCAGGATTGTGTAAAATACCATCTTGCTGAGCCAAGATTTGCCGTGACGTATATGTTAGGCTAAACAGTAATGACTGCATTCAAATAACGAGGAGACACCCTTGGATATGGTTTCTGCCAACCACACTAAGAACCACACCAGGCAATCAAAAGAAATGGTGTATCAAAAATACAGTGGGATAAGCGATATTTCTTTCAGGGACATCCCTAGTCAGTATCAATAGAATTACCCATGTAGGAATATATTATTTTGTGTGGACAAAACTTGAGGCTGCGTATAACGTTTTAAAAAGTTATATGTCCTTGATATCAACAGATTGCAGCTTTGAAACTGCAGGTAGAGCATTACAAGTGTTACTGCCAGAAGACTATTGTCCTCTGAAAATGGTGCTCTGGCAGAGATCTATTCACCTGTACTGGCTCACTTTCTAGCTACAATATGTCTGACAACCTGACAGTACATGCCCAATCCAGAAATACCTGCAGAAAAAAGGAAGACATCGTAGAAGTTTAATTAAAAGAGAGACACTATTGCATGACTAAGCAAGGATCCACAGTAATTAATAAATCTGACATCACAATAGGTTTTGTTTGATTTCTCCAGGTTTTATGCTAGAGACCAAACCATAGTCATATTTTGCAAAGCTTTCTTTATAATTCATCCCAGGCATTTTGCAGGTTTCCTAAATATTTACATGCTTATTTAAATATCACTCAAGTCCCCTTTTGCTGCTCAAATCCCCTTTTACTTGTTTTAGAGAAGACACTGAAGTCAGAGATTCACATCACAGTTTTGCTTGAGTCTTATACTTCTGCAAATTTTGTACCATATATCAGTTTGTGAACCACTGCCTCTTTCATTCCTCTATATTTCTAGTTTTAGTATGCATTAAAATAATGCAGTTGATTTGATTCTATCTTACTATGGTACTGCACTTTTTTAATACTCTGATTACATCTATCCTGCTTTACTTATAAAAATAAAAATCTAATGCAGAAGTAAGTTCAATTATATATATTTTATATATATTATATATATTTGTCAGATCTAAGATTTTATTTTGCTTATATCAGCATATAGTAACAAACAAAATTCAGTTTCGAATGTAAAACCATGAGTTTTAGCATTAATTACCATTCCCTAAATGCTATAAAAATAGACAATTTCAGCCTCTGAAGTTGTCAGTTTGATTTGTGAATGCGGAATGTTATTTTACTGACTTTTGACCAAATCAAAATGGTACAGGAAAAAAAATGTTTCAATTATGTTATAAAAAGAGGTGTGTTTGTCATAATTAAACCTTGTCAAAAGTTTTATTTGAGCTTTCTGAACAAAATAACATGAAGATAAAGGAGAACGCTTGCTTAATGTTTGCTAACATGGAGATCTAAGGACTACTTGATCAAAGATATTTTAAATGTTGGTTGAACTTTAACTCTCAAAGCTAGGTCAAACTTTTTGACTATACCTTGAATTTCTGTCCCCATAAATATAAATGTTTTCATTAATAATAGCAGATAAAAGCATGCATTAACATGGAAGCATTTGTCAGTTTCCATCCTACTTCAATTTCTATAAGGTCTATGAAAATTCGCCACGGTTGTGTATCCTGTTCATTTCATAACTGGGATCCAAATTTACTTGTTTTAGAAAAGACACTGAAGTCAGAGATTCACATCACAGTTTTGCTTGAGTCTTATACTTCTGCAAATTTCGTACCATATATCAGTTTGCGATCTGCAGCCTGGTAGCCTAGCACGCTCCTTTAGGTATGTATGATAACCAAGGACACAAATTTGGAGAAATACCACATTTCTTTATCTCTCAGAACAGTGTCAGTATACAGGTGTTAGTATGAACAGACAATCAAACACTTTGCTGAATTTCTCAAGTTTAAAACAAATCCAAAAAATGGGTACCTTCTCAGATCTCGAGGTATGTAGACAGAACCTACATTTTCTAACACAGATTACCCGTGGGAAATTTCTAACTGTGGTAAGAAATTGCTAGTGTACAAGTCCAGGCATATAGGTGGAAATAACTGATAGCACTCTAACACCCCACAGGCTGCAAGCACTTCTAATGCAGACTTCAGTGTATAACTACAAAGCTTATAGCAATGGCTATGAGCAAGAGAAAGGATTCAGTACAAGCAACTGAATTTATTCATTGTCTGTTAGCATTTAATCTCAGAGGACCTTCACTGCATAGCAACAGTACGTATAAAGATCCTTTCCTCTGCTTATTGACCGTGAGAGCTTTTAAGTTTCAGTTTCAGACAAGAAACTCTTGGGACTTTTGGCCTCAGGAGTATTATTTTTCGTTACAAACTTGATTGAGATCCTGCTTAAGAAAGGCCTTTCTTGCAACTGGAAAACATTTGTTGAAAATATAAACAGACATAGAGGTATCCAACCACAACACTTTCTTAAGTATTTGTGGCCACTGTTTGATATGAATCTATTTGGAGACTAAAGTGTTAAGCTACAGCAAGACTTCACCGAAAATATTGCAGCATCTGAACTAGCCATACTAATGACTACTGACCAGAGGTTTAAGCATTTTCCTTTAGTTTGATGAGAAGTTCCACAGAAGCAGTTTAATATAATACCTGAGAGGAAACTGTAGAGAGGCAGGGGTTGGCCTCTTCTCCCAAGGGAATAACGACAGGACCAGAGGAAATGGTATGAAGCTGCGGCAAGGGAGGTTTAGATTAGATATTAGGAAGAATTACTTTACTGAAAGAGTGGTCAGGCACTG
This sequence comes from Rissa tridactyla, assembly GCF_028500815.1. Lineage (NCBI taxonomy): Eukaryota > Metazoa > Chordata > Aves > Charadriiformes > Laridae > Rissa > Rissa tridactyla. The sequence goes on from NC_071466.1 coordinate 196,237,364, forward strand.
GAACAGCCTGCCCAGGGAGGTGGTGGAGTCACCATCCCTGGAGGTATTTAAGAGACGTGTAGACATGGCTCTTCAGGGCATGCTCTAGTGCCCAAGATTATTGGTTTGTGGTGGGGTGTTGTGTGTGGGGTTGTGGGTGTGGAGTTTAGTAGGTGGGTGCTTTTTTCTTTTTTTTTTGTGGTTTTTTTTTTTTTTGTGGTTTTTTTTTTTTATATGGTTGGACTCAATGATCTCAGAGGTCCCTTCCAACCACTAAGATTCTGTGATTCTGTGATTCTGTAATACAGGCTGAAAAAAGTTCATAGTCAGCTATTTATCCAAGAAAAGACAAGTATCAGTTTGAGATGTCATTCATCACTTATAGATACTTGTTACTAATCTTTTTGTAGGAATTTAAGGCCTATTCAGCTGAGCCGATGGAAAGAACTTTACATAAGAGCCCCTGCTCTAGTAGAGAGATGGGCTGAATTATTTGGTCCTGCCTCAAATGAAGACCATGTGTGATGGATGTCTGCTCTGGCTTGGCTTGAAGCCTGCAAGTTAATGGGCAGCAACATCCCATCAGGGCCATTTCTGCAATGCATATTTGATAGCTTGTTTATGCAGAGAATTTAAATATAGATTTGGAATGTGCTGTGAATTCCCACTCAGACTAAGTGTTTTGACGTCACGATTTCACATCAAGTATTGAATAACTTTGGTTGCTCCTGAAAGGGAGCTTTCATCAGCTTGCAGTATTTCCTTGCAGCTAGTTGCTTAGGCAGGATGCATCTCATGCAGCTTTAGTGATCTAACAGTTAATTGTCTAACCTAAAGAAAGCATTTTTGTTTCTAAGGAGAACACTCACTCACTCTCTGAAAATAAACACTTAGGAAAATGCGTTAAAGTGCCCTCTTGAACTGACTTTCTTGTATGACTAGCTTAGACTACATAGTTAACTCCTAGACAACTAGTATTACGCAAGATGAATCCCAACTGAAAAAAAAAGGCTGAGTCTTTCGCCAGTCTTGAATTTAAATGAACAAAATAGCCCCTTTCTCAAGCCTTGGATAAATTCACTGTGACATCCAGCATTTCCATTGGAGAATGGCTTCTCCTCCACTGTTTAGCTTCTCTGTCCCCATGTACTCCACTCACTCCCAGGTGTCACTTCTTAACCCAAGACCTGAGATTTCCTCGACCACCAGCCCACTTATCCCACTCTTTCTACTCATCCTCGTTGGCCTTTGCTTACTCTGTCTTCATCCCAGTGCTCTTTAATCACATTTTTCTGCAGGTCGTTGTGAATACTTTGCAGTCCTCAAATGAAGCCTATTGCTAGTATAAAACAGTATCTCACATACTATCTACTATTTAGTCAGCTGCTATGGGGATAGAGACTCAGATCCAGCAGAATGAAAATTCAGTTATGTTTTCTTACAGTTGTTGCAAGGACTGACTATAGCTATGAGAATGTATGTCATATTTGGATTAATTCACAGGAGACAGTTATGCAAAAAAAGATCCCAAGACAAATGCAATGAAAACTAACGTATAATGAAAATAAATGTAATCATAAATCTGAAAATAATTTCACTATGAGTTACTACTGGGTCTGTAATCACAGTATCAAACTTCCAAGGAAAAATTTTTGGAGCTGGACAAGAAAGAATTACTCATGACAGAGTTCATATGTGGAAACAGTGGCTTTTTTCAGGAAAAAACAGTGGGAGGATTTTTTCAACTGCAACCACAAAGGAAAGGAAGGAAAGAATCCTTTTCACGGCAAAGGGACAACTATGAATTCAAGCATATAAAAGATTCAATAGTAACTTTTTACAATCTTAAAAGCTGAAGAAAATGTTGCATTAACTTTTCCATTTGCCCTATCCACCCTCTCTTCCTGCTATGTCCCATTTTAATGATCCCATCACACTGCAAAAGGTAGGACATGATGCAGAAAAGAAACAGCTGATTTCACTTAGTGTAACCAGTAGGAAAAAATGTTACAGTTTCATAGAAAATTAAATACTTTTTTTGTTTCCGCTTTTCATTTTTCTGTAAGGCAAAAGGCAATTTTTGGATGGTCAGAATGGAAAATGTGGGTTCAAGAGCTCTGAATTGCTGTAATATTACCATGTGTAAGTCAAATTAAACTTGTGTGATTTCCTGGAGATGGTGAAATATCACTTTGTTCTACAAGCTCTGTAGACAACAGCTGAAACACAAGATGTTCAACAGGTGAAAATCTGTAATTTCCCCACTACTCTAATTGAAGATGTTTCTTCAGAACCTGATAAAAATGAGAGTGCCATAAATTAGAATTAAGCAGCTAGTTAATGGACTGCTTGATGCCATGAACAGGACATGGACAATTGCCTTCTGGAAGAGGATTTCAACCTAAAACAGGAAGACAGTTTACCCACAAACACTACTTTTCCCACAACCTAGAAGATAGCTAGTTCTTTAGTCGCAAGCTAATTAGAACTGATTGGCTTCATTGTTAAATTAGGGACGTTAAGGGGGTTAGCTCCTTTAGTAGGTTTGCTGCACACGCTCCATTGGCAACGCTCTTACAGCTGCACATACCCCGTCCTCACCGGAGCAAAACGGTGACAATCACAATCTCAAAGAAAAGTTCCCTCACTGACACTGCTGTCCCTCTCAGATACAGAGAATCGATTTGCTCTACTTGCTCCCCCTGCATGAATCAGGAAAATTATCTACAAAGAGCGGAGGGGAGAGGAGGAAGAGACTTGTCTGGAGATGGTATTTTGGAGGTGGGGGGTAGAAGATATGCTGTCAGAGCTTCTGCAGCAAATTTGAGAGTTATCTTGCCTGAGACATGCTAAATTAGATAGTGCTGAACAAGATTCTCGTGACTAAGCAACAAACAACACCCAGAAAAGTATAAAGGTCCCTACAGTACATTTTAGGCATCTAATATTAAAAAGTAGTCAAAAACATCCTTAACTGCATAAACACCTTTAAATCTCAAAACTTTACCAAAGAGTCTGAAGTTCTGTTATTTCACAGAGCTAAAAACAGAGCCGTCTTGAGGATTTGAGGGCCTTTCCCCTCTGCCAAGGGCCATCTAGAATTCACAGTACAAACAAGTTTAGTTCCTCACAGGGGATGAATCCAACAAACACATCTGAGTACACCAAATTTACACTGAGTTTAGCACAAAATATAGACATCTGATACTCAGCTTTTCCTTAAAAGTCTTAGTGATTAAGCACTTCCTCAGGAATCAAATCTCTCCTTTAGGTGCTAGTACACTAGTAATAATAACATAATAAATATGCAAAGTACTGTTGAAGCACAGGCTTTCTCTTGATAGGAGGTACTTCCATTGTCATATTTTACAGACATATCAGCAAAGCCCCTAGCATGAATTGTTATGAGCACAGCGAGGCTTCAAACTTGCAATTCACTGTACATTCTTATAACAGTATTCTGAGCCTGAAGTTTTGTTTTTGTCAGTGATTTCTACCAGCAATACCGCAAAAAAACAGATCTTTAGTAGTTTGTACATATTACTGTAAAATTGAGACAGTGATCACCTGCTTGGTTGTTCTCATGCACTCTGAAATCAAATGAAAAAGGACATGACTTTTTGGGTATTCTGAATATTGCATTGAAAGAAAAGTCCACCTGTGATAACCGTTATACCGTCATAAGCCTATTATAGTAACCTAAGGCTGGTCAAAAGTCATTTTTCATCTAATCTTGAACAAAATGGAAGTGCTCCCATCTACTTTCTTACAACACATTTTACAATTATAGATACATTTTTGAAGAAATCAAAACTCCTCCTCAGAATGCCACAATCTTGTGGAGTTCATGTTCCAATTTACCAAGTGCAGTTCGATCTCATTTTACCAAGGTTGTTTCATTTCTCCTGATTCTTATAACTTGTATCATAACCTTTAGCGTACAGACTGATGGGAAAAGCCTCACAATCGTTTAAGTGTTTCACCAGTACATTTGATGTGTAAATGTGTTTTGAGCCCCTCTATGTAAGAAATATATCAATAAACTGGAGCAAGTTCAGCACAGAGCCACCAAGATGATCAGGAGGCTGGAGCACATGCCCTGTGAAGAAGGGCTGAGGGATGGGTTTGTTCAGCCTTGAGAAGAAATGGCTTTGGGGTCAAGTCCCCCAAAGAGCAATCCCCAATGCCTACAGGGAGATGGAGCACAACGGTGTACGAAGCAAGGACAGGACATAATGGGCATAACTTGAAACAAGAGATTTAGATTGGTAAAAGCTTGTTCCAGTAAGGATGCTCCGGCAGCAGAATGGTCTGACCAGAGAAGATATGCAGTCTCCCTCCATCCTTGGAGCTTTTTAAAACCCGACTGGATGAAGTCCTGACTCAGCTGGGTCCAACCTCAAACTGACTCTGTTTTGAGCAGGAGGTTTGACTAGAGACCTCCTGAAGTTCCTTCCAACCGGAAATATCCTGTGATGCAATATTCAGACGCCACTGATTTCTTAGCCAGTGCTACTGAACAACCTCATGTGACTATGTACATATGCATATGCAGAGGTTCACGTGCTCATGCAGATGAGCATGTGGAAATCCACACGGTCTAGATTGAGCTTGTTTGGGAGGGAGCTCTGGGGGCATCCCAGATGAAGAATTACTCTCCTCTCACCTTGTCTCCAGACCCAAAAGGCAGGTTTGGATAACACGAGTTCTGACAAAGGGGACTTTGGTTGATTTCTCTGTCAGTCCTTAGGTGATTAAGAATAGTTCAAGGCAAACAGAAAACCAGGTGGATTTGCATGAAAAATATTACTAGATATGACCTCATCATGTTAAGATACCTGCACCTTTGAGGACATTACATAGACGGGGTACAACATATTTAGTGTTGCCAGGTTGGATACCTTTTATTGCTACTACTGTATCACTTATTGAGAGAATTATATAACTAAGACTTTTCCTCATTCCCATGAGGCTGGAGTTCTGTGACAGTGGGAGGGAAAAAAAATTTACTGATGGAAAGTGGTGGGGAGAACCTTGGTCCCTTTTTAAATATGATTCAAACATTTTTGATCAGTAGAGAGCTCACTCACTGTGACCTCAGTGGATACCAAAGTTTTAAAAAACAGAAAGAAAAGCCAAAATTATACTTTGGTAAAATAATTTTTAATCCAGCCTAATGATCTGAAGTGACCTGTTTCATGACTAAGAGCATTCGGAGCTCTTGGCACTGACCTATTCTGCTGGCCTAGATCAGCTCAATTCCAATGGAAGTCAATTGAGTAAGGGTGATTTACAGCTCCTCCAATTTTGTCTCAAAATCTGGTGTAATATGAGAATGCCAGAGGGGTAAGGACAAGAATTTTATTTTTTTTAAGACAAATTGCACTATTTTCTGTTACAGTAGACTGATAGCGTCCTTACAGTAGACTGATTCTAATGTTCTCTATTTTAATTTAATTGAAGTGAGGGCACCTGCAGGGATAGAAATTCAAACACAACCTAGATCATGCAGCTCAGGGAAGCTGTGGTCAGCCTTTCATTTTAACACTCTCCAGTCTCATGGGTACATGCACTTAGGTTACACTAGGTTAATTAGTTAGTAATATATATAGCTGATATATAATTCGCAAGGTGACCATCACTGTAAACCATGTAAGTAATACTTTGTAATTTATGTTTCCCAAAAGCTACATTAAAACACAAAACAGATATGATAACATTCAGAAAGTGCAAAAGAAAGGGATGGGAGTGAAACAGGGTAAAACAGTAATTACTATTCAGGATGGAGAATAACAGAGACCTTTTTCCTAGCTATAATCAGTGTGTAATTATCGCCCCACAAACAAGGCAACACATAAAGAAACAGCTAGAAACTAGTGCCTTGCTCTATGCTATAAATTTGTGATCTCTTCAAGCTTTTAATCTTCATTGCCCTTATGAACAATTGGAAATATATATTTTTTAGGCTGCAGCTCTCTTCATCAGTAGCATCCAGAGGTACATGTTAATGCTCTGGAGAAACCAGTTTACTAAAAAAAAAACACCATGTAGAATGACAAATATAAACATTTATACATTTATTTATTTATTTTAAATAAGGCAAGGTATGAGAATAAAGTGATTCTGTTTTGTGCATGAGAAATAATTAAATAGTAAACCAAAAAAAAAAAAAAGATTTTTTCACAAAATTAAATAATAAACATACGTCACTACTTCTTAACATGAAAAAGGCATCCAGTTATCTTCTGTTACGATTTCAACCTCTTAGTAACTTGACATTGAGAAAGCCTTCCCAAAGAGGGACAAGCACTTTATCAAAAGGTCTCTCAGATTAAAAGAACATTTTCAGAATTCAATTTTCTCCATTGATTTATACATATTTATTTGGTTAGGACACTGAAGGAAAACAAGTGAAATCTTGGTGAAATCCAAGTGATGCCATTCCACATTGATCAGTGGAAGATTTGGCCAATAACAGTTGTGGAAAGAGGTGATAGCTGAAAGATTATTTGCTTCTTTTTTTGAATAAACCTATTAATTTATCCTTATTAGTTATCATCATTATTCAAGGCAAAAATAATAGCAAACAAAATGTATTCTACATAAAGAGCATTAAAACTGGGTATTTTGGTGATTGGTTAAATCGGATGCAGTTGGCTTTATTGCACATTTTTCCACAGCTGTAAAAAAATCTATTCTTAGAAATGCAAAGATATAAAGATATAAGTGGCACTATCATCTATGGTAGACTGATTCCTTCTGAAAAGTGATCTCAAAATATGAAAATTAAATGTACATAGTAGATATGCACACACTGAGTGAATCATATATGCTGAATTATTTGGGGTTTTTTTTCTCTTTTTCTTGCCTGGGAAGAATATGCACTTTATTATAGCTTCAGAGTCTGTGACCAATACCTTTACTATGTATTTTTTGGTGGGAATTATTTTATGAAACAGATTATCCCATAATAAATCTTTCACAAATCAATGAAGCAGCTTTGCATAGGGAGGAATGGCAGAATCTGGCCTGCATTTATTTTGCCTTATTTGTCCTAGAGCTTTCTAGAAATAATTCTTGATATGTTATTTCCTCGTAAGAAGTGAAAGTATAGCTAGTTGGGATAAGAACCATGATAAGAACCGCTGGTAAGGAAGGAATGGTTCATACTCAAAATACATGTCTGCTAGCATGACGTGGAAAATTTATATGAATGTCAGGCTGTGCATAACCTATATAATTACCATTACAAAAGCAGTAAACAAGTCTGGCAGCACACTGAAGAAGTGGGTTGCAGTTAATGAGTGAAATCTAGGAGACAGACAGTCATGATTGAATGCTTGCTACATTTGAAGAAAAATCTTTGAACAGCTGTGCTAGGACCTGCGGCGTGCTGGTGAGAAAAGCTAGTTCAAGACAGCATAGCCCAGAGAAACCAAACTACTCTTGCCAACTGTGTAGGCAAAAATGAATTTTTGCTTCCCCAGGATGGGTCACTTTTACCACAGAAAGAGAAGTCAGAAAGAGAAAGACAGAAATCTTGTAGAGCTCTGAGAAGACTAGGCTTGCTCTTAACACTGTCACGAAAGATGAAAATGATGGAAACGGCATTTTCTTGGAACACACAGGGAAGCTGGCAGCAACCGGCCTGGGTCTCCAGGCTGCTGGGTGGGGGAGTCTCTGAACAACAGCTGATTTTGTCTAGGTCAGATTTGGTCCCTTGCTTCATTTAGAAAGTTTTCAGGCAGAAATGCACAAAATCATTTAAGGAAGGCAGCTAAATAGGAACAATGTGAGCACCACGGTTTAAATCCCTCTATTTAAAATACATTCCTGCTATGATCTGGAGTAACTGCAAGCGAACCTATAAAATTGGTCTTATTTCAGTGAAACAGAAACAAAGATCTTACAAAGCGATACACAAGATGACTGTTATGCGAGGATTTGTACTTAGTAAAACTCTCCCTGAATAATAGCAATAAACATACCTTGCTAATCCTTTTTCAAGATTTGACCTCCAAAATTGTTTTCTGAACAACCAGACTGCAGAAAACCCATGTTATTGTTCCTCAAGTCAAAAACAAAGGCTATATGTGAACAACATGCCAAGAAAAGAGAGCTGTGGCTGAGGAGGTCATCTTTGAAACACAGAGTTGATGTATAGATGAATGCTGTGACAAAAAGATCAATGACACTTCTTAATAGTCCCATCAGTCCACTCATGCTCCTATTAGTACATAACTGTTTTAGTGTGTTCATTGGCATCACTTCTGCCTTCATGGGACTGAGATAAGGCTAATTTTTTCTTTTCCAGGCCAGAGTTCTCAATTGATAACTCAAAAGTAATTACATTTATCAGTAGATGGACCCCACAGTCCTGGTGTCACCAGAATATTGGTAGCATTCAATTTCTACACCACTCAGAATTGCCTTTGGCAGCACCACACACACAATGAATAAAATGAATTACAAGATTCACCTCTTTTTTTAAGACTTAACAGCTGATAGCTGTTGCTGAAACAATACAGTATTTAAGAGAGGGAATACGATGAGGGCTGGCGTTATTTTTTAATTCTAGTGTCCCTATTAGTAGAATCAAAGCATCTTACTATTTTATTAAACTTTGTTCTAGACTCTTCTTAAGGAGCAACTGTACTCTAAGGAGCTTAACCTTTTATTCTTTTATATTCTTTTTTTTTCCCGATTTGAAACAACAGATTCATCCCTTCATACAACCAAAATAACAAAAGCTACTGTGGATATCATTATTAGCTTTGAAAATAATATAAATTGTAAATTTGTCGTGTATTGTCCCACTGATGCTAGGAATGCAGCGCATTAAGCAAAGTTGCCATTTCAGCTATCAGGATACACAAACACTTCATCAGGGAAGATTTTCAGAACATCCCTCTGCTCTACTGCTGTTTAACTGCATTAAGTTCACAGGCAAGCATTTTTTTGATTTGAGCCCTTATAATTCATTAGAGCACAGACTCTCAAAAGAGAAAGTCTGTTTAGTCTATCTCTATCATCATAATGACAGTAGAAACACAAAATAGCCTGTGGCTCTGGGTGAGTTAATTATCTACTATTTTTTTTCCTAGGACACTGTCTTGAAGTACTAACACATTAACCTTGCAGACTGTTCTCTTAGACCTTCTGCACAGCACGAGATTACTACTAGTCTCAACTGGTTAGTGTCAAGTTCCCGGCTCTCCAGGGTTACTCAGGTCACTCCTCATTGCCTGGAAGATTAATTTCCCTCTTAGGGACAGGGTAAGTTTAAGCATACAAACACTTGAATTAGGTGATGGAACGTATTCTGAATAGATAAAAACTAAGTGAAACATAATCTACGGTTTGCCCTGATGAAACTGAAACACTATCAGTGAACAAGATATTTTTTTCACTAAAATATATATTCATACCTATTCTGAAAGTATAGCCAAAATATCTATTTTAAATAAAAGGACAAGGACTCTCCAGCAATACACTTTGGTTTGCCAATATGACAAATGTCATAAACATCCATTTATATAAATACAATAAATTTATAAATATATACAATACAAGGGGTGAATCTTCATCCATTGTAAATTGCCTGTATTTACGATTTCCTTGCAATCCATTATAAAACTATTCTTCTTGTTGGATAAAGATTCACCAAGCTGTATCAAATGCAAATGCAGTAAATATTCAGCAGAATATTTTAAGTACAATACAAAGATTTAAAAAAATAAATATATAATTTCCCAGCTCTGACTAGATGTTTTTATTTAAGCTTTTACTTTTTACTTTTCACTGGCTTGGTACACTGGAAGTGGATTAATCAAATTTACATTTTGGTTCTTGGCATAAACACTACACTACTGAAAGAAATACTGATTCATTTAACTGTTTGGAAGTGTGGCTCACTGGAGACAGCACATGTTTTTTTTATTCTTTCAATTCTAAAAGATTGCTTGGGTTTGCCTTTTAGTAGACATTTGATGATAATACCCTTGTTAATTAAGTCATGATAACACCACTTAATTAAATTGTAACTTTTGTAAGACAGATATAACGTATTACTATTGTAAAATGAGTATATTTTCTGAGCAGGACAAAGAGAGCTTGCATTCAGATTCGTTTCAGATTCCTCAGCTTTCTGAATCTAAGAGCCTGTTTTTTGATACCAATGTGGAAATCATTGATAACTGACAACTGTGTGAGCCAAAAACTTTTAGATCACTATACAGCCTACAGAATACTGTCTTTTGTCTGAAGACCTCATCTTTGTCAACCTGTCACAGAAAAATTTCTTCAAGATATCTGACCTTAAGACTCAAAAGAAGAAAATGATAAACCACCAAAATGTATGGACAGTGGTTTACATCATGCCCTAATATAGATATCTTTGCAAATTTTAGAGATTTTGCTTCAAAGCACTCACAGCACATACCTGTTGTGCTGTTTCTGGGTAATACAATAAAACTAGTATCACCTTTCAGTAGAATTTAAGCTTTTCAAGTTACCCGGTGAAATGGCTGGTTATGAATAGCCACATAAGGCCAAATAATCTTATTAGGCTGGCCGAAAATTTGATCCCAAAGTAGTCTAATTTTGGAATGAGCAAAAATTGATCTTTACTAAGAAGAATTTGTGAAAACCAAATTATGCAAATCTCAGTCATGTCCAAGTACTGCATGGCATCTACAGTGACTTAAGATAACCTCTATCAAGATTGCAGCCAACCTAGTATAGTTGTTCTATAATGATTTAGGTAACATAGTTGGAAATCCCACAGAAACGCAGAAGATAAGATACACAAAACTGTACTGGCTAACCATTTGTTTCAGGTAATCAAAGTGTGCAATAGAATTATCAGCTTTTAAGGAGCACTCTGATAAAATTATTTACTTGCCAAGATGCTCTTACTACTGCTTTAGGTAAGTTTTTTCTCACTTTTGTTAAGACATTTCACAACTCCCAGCATCCAACTTAATGCTGCTTTTAGGATGGGAGCAATTCAATTATGTCCTTTTAGGCAGAATTGAAAGGTTTAACAGGTGAAACAGAGAAGTCCATCTCATTGTACCTAGCTCTATAACCCTAATACCTTGATAATACATTCATCAAATTTGAATACATGCATTTGATTGCCATTATGGTACACAGAAGGCTAAGATGTCTGTGTTGCTAGAGTTAAGTTTACACACATCTGTATGTATATAGCTGGACGGACCGATAGATATGGGCTCACACACAAAACTATAGTTTCAAAGCAGGAGATAGATTTAATTTATTTGAAATCACTTAAAAACACATCAGTTCTTTTAATTGATAGCTGAAGTTTCTCTAAAGGGTTTCTTTAAGGAAAACCATATTTATCTAAGGTTTTCCTTGAATAACCCAATGATCAATGCTGATCAGAAATTTTACCTGAAGGAATGAATTCAACACTTGAGAGTTATGCTAGATTTTTTTGTCTGCAAGGCATATTGTTAGGATCTTTAATTTCTCTTGACAGGATTCAAGGCTCAGATGCTGATTTCAGTTGCACATATTTTGAATCTAAAAATATTAAAGTAGATTTCTTCTGGCATGGTTGGCCCCATTTATATTACTAGATAAAACAGGGCTGGATTTTTAGCCTAAGCATTAACATGCAGTCATATGTACTATCACTTTTTTAGCCTGGGCTATTAATGCCTGGTCCTGTGGGGTACCACATCCCATTGGGATGCAGCCACCCTCTTTTGGGAGGGTAAGAAAGTTAAGCTGTATCAGTGTAAGTTACCTCACAGCAGCATCTTGCCCTGTTGCCAGTCTGGTTTATCTATTCATAACTGCTGCTGACAGGACCTGACCGGCTTTCCCTAGATCCCCCTCCCCCTCATCCCACCCCAGGGACCCAGAAGCCCCATTTTGGCTCAGCCCCCAGCCCCAGCAAAGCCTTAGAAGTGCCTGGCCCATATTTCGTTACTGCACTTCCAGGATCGACCTTGGACAGGAGACCGATGCCTGATGATCGCTGCATGGATGGGACCTGCTGCTGCAACCCCCTGGCTCTGTTTGCCCTGCTCGGTGCCCGTGGGATGGCAGCAGCAACAGGGCTGCTCCTGCTGCTTCACAGCAGCTCAACCCAGACATGTTCCTAGCATATTTCTAAAAAAAAAAACAAAAACAAACAAACAAAAAAAAAACCAAAAAAAAAACCCAAACAAACAATTCTCATCTACAGGTGGCATAGAAAGAAAAAGTTATCTTTGTGATACTTGTTTTACACCTTCTAAACAACTCTTCGGGAGAAACTGATGTTCAGAAACTGAGCAGTGATATGATTTCCCATCTTAAGTCTGCCCCTTCTAAAATATTTAACTAAAGTACATTTCAGAAAAGATGACTGCATCAGTACTAGAATTCCTGACTTTAGTTGATTTACTAGCAGTACGGTAGCTAGCCTTTGTATAATACACTTGTCCTCTAACAACTTCGGTAAAATTAACAGCAAGCTGAGCCATTGACATGCCTTATTGTCAATAACCCATTCAAACAGCCAGTAGTTCAGCTATTATTGAAATATTGCTGAAATGTCTTCAGCTTTAATTCCTATAAATATTTTGATGGTATTTTGGGGAAATATTATTTCTCTAGTCCAAAAAGATAAAAAGAAAGGTGAAATGTTTCTCTTAGAGAAATTTCTAATTATTAAGTGCTAAGAGTACCATTAATAAAATATATTGACAGAACTCTGTCATCTTTTGCTCAGTTCTAAAGTAAAATTTTTCACTCATTAAAGCACAAGAAGCACCCTATTAGATCCTCTAAGTCAACCTATTGGTCATAAAATAAGTTGAGTTTAAAAATAATGAGCTACTGATGTAGGATTAATGCTTGATTATCTTTGTGAAGTTTATAATAGCGACTCTTACACAGACTTGCCAGAATTAATGGGCCATACAGAAGTGACACAGAAAGGGCAGCCGTTGCTCAATTATTTTTATTAGAACTTCTTTTTTTAATGATGGTGTGTCATTTGAAGCATGTTATGCTTCACTTTCTCTTGAGATTTGGAAAATATGACTGCCAAAAAAAAATGTATCATGGTTCTTTCTCAGTTATACTACAGTTATCTTGTTTTGTATTTTTAATGTAGCACATATTTGAGAGATTGTGATGGGTATAGGGAAGCAAAAGGATTTTGAATTACGAGATAGAAACTGAAACAAAAATACAGCAGTATAAATTTCTCTGTATTTCTTTTTGAATTGATAGTCAATCAAATTTACAACATAAATAAAAAGAGTGTTTTGGTTTTAAGACCAGAATGAGCCAAAAATGTATGACAGATGTCAATGATACAGGGTTAAGCGTATCCAGTCTATCCAATCAGGAAACATATGCAGGCTGTTCTTCAGGTGTGAGTGCTTTAAATTCACCTGTCTTTACTCGACATGCGTATTACACTTATTATTGGTTTTGATTCATTGCAAGTTCACAGTCAAGAGAAGACACTTAAGGAAAGTAATCATATCCTCCCTATTTCATTACCTCAATAGACTTAAAGGCAATGTGAAAAAGCAGTGAAGTGAAGATCAGAAAAAACACAGTATTCTGAATTACAGTCGCAGCAGTCACCATAAACCCTCCATGGCATCTGACATATCCACAAAATAGCCCACCTCCCTCCCTCAGAAACAAATTTCTTTCAAATTCAGTGGTCTAGATGAATTCAGTCATGTTACTCTGAAGGCTGTAATAAATATAAAAATATACATATACACATTTGAATTCTGTTTCCCTCTCAAGTCTCACAGAGGAATAAGGACTTTTAGTAAAAGGACACCCCATTAACCTGCCTTTTTACAACAGGATTCTGTGTAAAGATTCCACCCCTGTAAAAGCCAATGTAGTTGTAACGGGTGGAAACAAGGTGAGTGTTAAGTGCGTGGCTTTTTAGTGCATTGAAGTGCTGATTTTTTTCAGTCCTTCCCTCCCTATATCATATTCCTATCCTGCATAGCTTATTCAGGCTGATACAAATAATAACAGAAAGAAGGCAATTAAAAAAATAGGTCTTAGATTCCCAGTATCTGAGGTACTCTCATAAACCTCTATGGCTGTCCTGCTCTTCCAGAAGCACTGGTCTGATACATTTAGGAAGTTCCTGTTATTTTCCCAATACTCAGAGAATCAGGAGTAACCTTGTTGCACTTTCCTCAGGTGCTCCTCCTGAGTAAGGTATTCTTATCACAGTAATGTCCTAAGGATTCTGTAGTACATAGGATGAAGCAGCCAGTTGAGCTGAATTTATGGCCACTTTCTATTGCAGAGCAGTGATGGAGCATGAGGCAGACAAAAGTTCTTGCGAAAATCTCTAGTGCCATCTATTCAGCTTTGATAGAGGAAGAAAGAAGCTCAGCCACGCTTAACTAAATTACACTGAACGCTGATACGTGAATATGGTGTCAAAGTTAAATGAAGTGCTATGCGGAGATAATATTCTCTTTCATTGCAAAGACCCTGAGCTAATCAAAACAATTAACTATGCTATTAACTGTACCGAACATACTGACTGGTATTGTTTATTACTCTTCCCAAAAGAATTTCTCATTTTTTTATGATGATGGAAGAAGGAAATAGATTATCTTAAGTGTGGCAAGTGAAAATTATAATGATCCTAGAACCATCTCTGAAGAGTGTGTAGGAGAGCTAATAGTGAAGGAATTACAGCGAGTAGACAAGTTGGCACCAAATGTGTCAGCCTTACACTATTCATGGGGATGGGCTGTAGAGAAGTTCTAGAATTAGCCTTTTTTGACATACAATAATGCAATTTTTCACCCTACTTTTTTAGTAAAATGCTTAGCAAAAGAGCTGTTCTCACTGATATTCTGTCTTTGATTAATAGACAGTAAATATAATGTTGAAGCTCTTGTCTTGACTTACTCTAAGAAGCTCAGTTAGGGGACCCTGTTTCTACCAAATGGCATTGATTATCATCAATTACTTATTTATTAAAGTTCTGTATGGACGTTCAAATTCTTTAACAAGCATGCAGCAATCAAGTTTTGTAAGTTACAGAGCCATCTGGATGTCAAGACTTTTATTATAAAACGATCTTCAGCATATGCACGGTTTGGGGAGGCTGTACGGAGTTTGGCTACCATGTCATTTGAATGGAAAAAAGACAGAACCAATCACCTTGTTCACAACTCTACCAAATCAGGACTCCACCTGACCCTAGTATCTGAAGAGAAGGCTCTTTGGATGTTTACTATTTATCTTTTCTTGATCTAATGCAAGACTGGCTTTTTGAGTGAGTACCTCTCCGTAAGGGAGGATTCAATTTCAAATTCATTACTACTGTTGTTGTGGTACAATGCTGTAACATGACCTTGTGCTGATTCAAAAGCCGAAGTTATTTTGGGCACGAAATGCTGTATAATGAAAAATACTTTGGCAACACATCGGTGTAATTCTAGGCACCATGTGAGCAGCCCCAAGTTAGCAACCCCAGTCCTCTGTATCTTTTCTTCTCTTTTTTATTCGAGAAAGTAAACATCAAAGGAAGATGCTTCAGAAATCAAATTGACACACAGTCCTTTTCTGTCAACCGCCTCACTAAACTGTTCAAAGGTACAGATTAAAGGAAAAATGTGAAATCAAGCCTGCGGTGGTGTCTTTCTGTTCAAGAACTATCAACCAGCTCTGAAACTTCACTGTGATAACTGACTTTTCTCGCTCACATAGACTGGTATCTGTAAAACTACAGGTAATTTTACAGAAGTCTCATGACTTTTCATTCTGTTGGGATATTCAGATCTCAAAGACAGCTCCAAAAATTTCAGCCATCAACTATAGAGCTATCAAGTAAGATTTTAGATGTGTCTGTTCTGCCTTCATGAAGAATGGAAATTGTAGGTTCTGCAACAATAGATGGAAATAAATGTTGAAAAGACTGAGTCACAACAGAGGAGCTGAATTACTGGGTATGGGTTTTTTTATAAATATGACAAAAGGAAAGGAATCTTGATAACTTACATCATGAATCTAGCCTTCTCCTCTAAGCATTAGTCTCTATCTGTCTTTTCAGTGATAGAGGCACTATAAGCAATTCACTGTGTCATTTCTATATTAGCTTGTAAGATCATAAGTTCAATCATCAAAGTAAAAAGTAACAAATATAAAAATGAAAAAAAAATCCAAGGTCCAAGAAATAAATTGAATTTGCAGAAAAAAATCTAAAGAAAAAGTAAACATCAAAGGAAGATGCTTCAGAAAACAAATTGACACAAAAAATTGACAAATTGACTTTTCTGTCAATCGCCTCACTAAACTGTTCAAAGGTATGGTTTAAAGGAAAAATGTGAAATCAACCCTGTGGTGGTGTCTTTCTGTTCAAGCACCATCAACCTGCTCTGAAACTTCACCGTGATAGCTGACTTTTCTCACTCACATAGACTGGTATGTGTAAAACTACAGGTAATTTTACAGATTACTAAAGAAAAAGGCTTTGGTTCAATCCTGAAACTTGCAATATCTGAAGGTCAAACTACTCGTGCTGTCACAGATACTGTTGGCAATGGGTAACAGGAGCACTAACACTAAAGTACTTTACATTTAGGAAAGCAAAATGAGAAGACTCAAACTTTATGGAAAAAAAAAATAGCTGGTTCTTTCTGCGTCACTTGAGCGTGCTGTAACTTTCTGTGTAATGCAAAGCTCTATGTTCCAAAAGGTGTGACAGTTTCAAAAAACCTCTGGATAAAAAAAGGGTAAGCATCATCAAATCAAGCCTAGAAGGCATTCTGCTAATATTTAAGACTGTCTCAGTGAAACTGGCAGACCTCTGACAATCCTTTGCCTTTTCCACTCTCTAGTCTATATAAAACATAAAATAAAATTATATTTTTTTGCACAGATTATACATTGGCACCCAGCATGCAGTACTTGAGAACATACTGATAGATGGCTGTGCGGAATGGATCAGTCTGGAGCGTTCAGGGAAAAAATCTGCCATTCAGTTCATCAGTAGAGAGACTGCTGGAAAGAAGAGAGACTTTAGCAGGATGCTGAAAAGGGGAAGAGAAAGGGAGAAAAGAGGGTGGTGACAGACAGACTGCAGCAACAGTAGTGCAAGAAGGAAGAAGAAATGGAACTGTATCATGAGGCTGAAGAGTAAACAGAATAGCAGCAAGGGTAAAGGTGACTGTGGGAGGAACTCTTGAGTACCATGGTTCCAGATGTTGCTTTGGATTTCTGTGCTACTTAAACATTTGGAATTATTGGTTATAAATCTGCACCATAGTTCAAATGATATGAATGTTGCCATTCTGATGCATAAGCCAAATTAGAACTAAGGAAAAATACAATGTCCTCTATTAAGAGTGACTCTTCACGTCTTAAAACCTTATTTCTACTGTGAATGTGTTGTCTTTCAGATTACAATATTGTTTTGAAGTTCCAGGCAACATCAGAACTTAATATCAGCCCAAAGAGTCACATTAAAAAAAATAATTTAGGGATCTCAGAAAGTGAGATATCCCTTTGTAAAACCTTAGGTGCCCAGCAGAACACTGAGCCTCCCTTACATGCCCATGTTCATGCCTAGAAAAGGGAATCCATGTGACCTTAAGCTTTTAAAAGCAATGTACTTACAAATCTACTGTAGCTATAAACAGAGTCGGTTGCCAGCAACACCAGTAGCCAACTAAGAAAGGGTGAGCGCAGAAATGAGCCAGAGCTGCCCATTGGCATCTTCTTCCATTTTGTTTCATCCTAGCTTCATCCTCAAGGTTGAATCTTCTAAAACTGTTCTTTTCTTTCAAGACCTGGTGGTGGTGCTGTTGCTCCTTTCTATACAGTAGCTTGATCTTTCCAGGTCTTACCTGGGATGTGAACAACCCTGAGTTTATTTTCTAGTACACGGTGCTAGATTAGTGTTGCTACACTCTCCACGCTTCTCCATGGGCTGTAGCTCAGGTGTCTCTGCACTTCATAGGTATGTGCTTAACACTTTAAAAATCCACTGGAAAAGGACAGTCCTAGTTTTGTAAAAAAAATAGAGCTTAAATAAGGAAAAGAAGACAGGCAGATGAGCGAAGAAAGTCAGTGAATTGACCAAACGTGTTGGAGTTGGAAAAAGACAAACCTCCTGGATTTGGGGCAGTGCCTTATCTACTTTTCAGGAACTTTTTCAGAGAGAGGAATTTCACTCATATGCCTAGTCCTATTTAGTTTAGAGGACTAAACTTGCTCTTTTAGGTGCCTGTAGAGATCATAAAAATGTAGAACTGTAAACATCCCCCAACCTGCTATGCGTGTGTTTGTAAACAGGAATTATCATTAAGAAGACACGTGGTTGCTAAATCTGAAAGACTCTTGCCAGTGATAAGCGCAGCATAGTTTTTGTATAACTTTACTGATCAGATTTTCCAGCATTTTACAAGACGAACAAATTCTAAGGGAAGAAGTCTGTTCCTTTGATTTACTGTTTACAATTAGTATCAGGTACACATCACAGTAGATGAAAAGCTTGCTTCAAATGCAAAAATAAATGGTGTAGGCTGAAAAAAAGTCAAGCCATAGCAACAAGAAAATTTAAAATGAAAAAATAGCAGAGCTAGGTAAATTTGTCAAAATCCTGCTAATTATTTAATCTTATTAAAAAAAAAACCAAACCAAACAAAAAAAAACCAAACAAAAACAACAACAAAGTTCTGGTAAGAGAACTCTCATTCAAAACATGTCATATTTATGAGCTGAAGAGTAGATAATTAAAATGTATGAACAAAAATGAATTAAGCACTAGTGAGAGGTTTTTCATGGTTTGCAAATCATCTAAATGTCAAAATAAAGCTATCCTAGTAAAGAAAAAAACCAAAAACACAAAAGACAAAAACATGACGAAATCAAGCAGGACGAGATTAACACTTATGCACTAGAGGTCTGAGATTAGGGCACCAGCTTTTGGAATAACATAATGAGATCAGAATCCCAACTTTAATTTAAAAAGCATGTTTCTCATCACTGCAATGGGCAGGAGGAAGGAACAGAGAACGTGGAGATCTTAAAAACAGAATTATGGGATAATTAATATCCATGTCTGCAGATAACTCCCGTGGATTTAAACAGTAGCACTGAAAAAAAGCCATCACGGAAAGAGCAGAATCACACTCAAGAGAAGGGAAACAAGCAAAGGTGAAGATGAGTTTTGGTGCTGAAAAAGAGAATGTTCAGGCAGGGTGAAAGAAAAATAAAAACTGGGCAGTACGGACAGAAAAAAAGTCCTTATAGCTAAAGGAAATAAAACCAGAAGAATAACGACTAGTTAGAAGGGAAGATTGTGATTATCATAGTTTTCAAAACATTCAATATTGTGAGAAAAGACCAAGCAGCAAATGTGGGAGTAGCATCATGATCAGGGATAGAGATGGTGGTGGTGTGAAGGGATTGGCTATGTACCTGCACAATTGCATCTATATCACCTGAGCACGAATTTAAGCTTTGGATGCGGCGGTGTGATTTTGAAGAAAGGAACTGCATCCCTCTCTATTAGTCGCACTCATAAATCCATGCTTGTGCAGTGATATCCATCCTTGTTGCGAACATCAAGCACAGAAAAACATTTCATCTGACACCCCAGGAACTGTATGTCTATGTCAGGGTAATTCTTTCTTAAACTAAACTGGACTGAGACATCCCTTCTCTGCTACTGCAATTGCACAATTTGCACTATTATTTCACTATTATTTTTTTCTTTCCACCTACATAAAGTGTTTCAAAAGAATAAGAAAATATAAATAGAAATTCAATAGTCATTGATGCCCTTTCCAAGCACTTTCTCATTCGTCACCAAAATAAACATTACACCTCTAATGCCAAAAAAACTCACAGGCAATCTGCTCCTGAATTTCAGACAAATGAAAAAAGAAATGAGCATTGTCCATTCTTAAAGTTTCTGATTCTTTTGATGTTATTCATTTGAGTGTGATTACTACAGTAAGGTTCACCTCTAGTTGCAGATATCTAAATGTCTCCAGGTTCTACTCCAGAAGGTCACACGTCACGCTGGCCAGCCACATGCAGACTTGTTGGATACTGAGCATCTCAAATGACCTATGTGTGAATAACTTAATTGATTTACTCAAATGCCCAAACTAGATGCTTGTTCTATCTGTTTTTGCAAGGATTTATAAAGTGTATGGATTTGCCTCCATAAGTTTGTTTAAGGATTTTAAACCTAGCCATACATCCTGGGCTTTATTCAGGTTGTTGGATAAATATAAATCTTGATCTCACTGACCTCATCCTGATTTCACTTGAGAAGTTATGCAGGGTTGTCAGAGAAACTCTGCAATATGCACGGCATGTGAAGAATCCACTGTGTGAACCTATTTCTCACTGTCTTCCTAAATGGCCTTTTACTGTCTGGGGAGTTGTGAATTGTAGGGATTATTCAACTTTCTATCAGAAATACTTCAGCTGAAACTTTGTAGGATTGCATTGCCTTTTTCAAGGCCTGATCGCATTTGTAATTCACAACCATTCTTTGATGGAATACTAAATCCAGCCTTCCATCTCTGTTTCTTCCACGTGATGAATTCTCACTCTACTGTATATACTCTCATTAGCTTTTTATTAACAGTCCCTATTAGTTCTCATTCCAGCTCTATTTCTCTATTCCTCAGGAACTTTTTTTTTTTAGTGTCAGTGCCAGTCTTCCTACAGATTGGTAATGTCTCACAGGTGTGTTTCACCAGATTATTTCCTTGACAAAAAACTTCATTTCTGCACCCTGGCCACTGATAAAATACGATGGGTTATCTACCTACGCTTTCCTTTGAATACAACAATGCCTCCCACTCCATTAGCCAGTATTAGTCTTATAATATAGTAGCTTAATAGTTACAGTTCTTTTTTACAGTTCTTACTAATACCAACATTCTCCATTTCAAATTCATTACTTCTCCTCTAGGATTGTGTTAAAACCTATGCTGATAACCGCAGAGATGAGATCAGCTACATTTTCTTGATTTAGGAGAAAAATCCTGCTTAATTGTAACTTTCTTTTCAGATGTTTAGGTAAAACACTCATATGAAAATACGCCTCCTTCCCCCAAAGCTTCAGTTTATCTGTAGTCTGACTGAATCCTAGACAACTTCAGTCTACATTTGAGTATAATATGCTAAAGCATTTTCTGCTACTGGTTGGTGCCTGCCACCCCAGAGGTCAACTAGCATTAAGCTACACAGCACCCAGTTCACACCAAAGCCCCATGCAATCCACAGAAGGTATTTTCTAATTATCTCACAATCAGGACCCAATTGCAGAAACATAGTCAAAATTCATCATTGGGCTTAATACATCACCTGACCAGGAATACAGTGACACTCCTCTTAATCCAGTAGGCAATCACTTAAAGCACTTACTCATTTCTCTCAGAATATTTATGGGTGTGAATCGTGATTCTGCGTCTTTTTTCTTTGAGAAATACTGTGGTAAGCAGAGAGGGGAAAAGGATCATGGCAAATACTTGTCGTCACAGTACTGTTAGCACCTGTTGAGAGTTTTTGACCTCTCAGTTCATCTTCTTGAAGCTCTTCCATCATCTTTAACAAACTATCCAAATGTAATCTAAGCAAGAGATAGGCAATGACTTCACCATAATTGTTCACTGGTTTTATGCACTGTTCTCTTCCTTTCTGGTGTTTACCTAGACTGTCCAGGTCTGGACAAAGAATGTATTTTAATACAGGTGTTAAAATATCTTAAAGTAATTTGTAAAATACTGTATATAGATCTAGGCCACTGGTGCTATGCTAACAGATTACAAGGAAGTCATGTAACAGAGAAAACTAAAAATTGATGTCTCTCTGATTTCAGAATTTTGGTTGGGCTTAACCAACTGGCAAACATTTCACAGACGATGTGATACCTTTTTTTCTTTTTCAACCAGCATTATATAAAATCTTTGAAGTTAATGATGTGACAATGATATTTGTCTTGAAATTAGTCTTAAGATAAGAGGTGACATATTAAACAGATGAGTATTATTAGAAATATTCTTGAATTTCATACTCAAAGTTTTGCACCTTTCTTTTTCCCATCTCCTAGGTCACAGTACAAAAAGTAGAACTTGAGAAGGAAAAAACCTTTTAGAAATTAGTCTGCAAAAGTAGAAGACTGGTGAATTCTGAAACAACCCTCTGAAACAACTGAAGCAAAATCAACTCTTTTTGTATGACATTTCTCAACTCTTTTTGTATGACATTTCTGCTAATTTCTAGTTTTATGTGTCAGAGAAAGAAACAGAAAATGCAATTTCGAAGGATAGCTGCCTTGCTTTTTTGCAGAGTTGTCTTTTGGAGAAAACATACTTTAATCTATCAGTCTGGTTCCTCTGCCAAGCATTCCTCAGACGATTCAAACTAATGAATGAAACCATATTACATAGGACTAAAGTAAAGTAATGATACAACTGCAGGAAAAGTCCAAAGGAGAGGTAACCTTTAAACTGTTTCCAAACAATGCATTATGATTACTACTGTATTCATCTTTCTGGACTTGATTCACAAAGGGGAAGTCATCTTTGACCAATCTGATAACCCTCTATGATGAAATGACTGACTTGGTATACAAGGGGAAGAGAGCAGTGGATATCGTTTACCTTGGCTTCAGTAATGCTTTCAATACTATCTGCCATTAGATCCTCATAGAGAAGCCATTGATGTATGGGCTGGATGAGCAGACAGTGAGGTGGATTGAAAATTGCCTTATCAGTGGTATGAAATCTAGTTGGAGTCCAGTAACTAGTGGTGTGCCCCAGAGGTGAATACTGGACACAACACTGTTCAGTATCTTCATTAATGGTATGGATGATGGGCAGAGCGTTCTCTCAGCAAGTCTGCTGGT
The DNA here is from genome assembly GCF_028500815.1 of Rissa tridactyla. Lineage (NCBI taxonomy): Eukaryota > Metazoa > Chordata > Aves > Charadriiformes > Laridae > Rissa > Rissa tridactyla. The sequence goes on from NC_071466.1 coordinate 196,260,243, forward strand.
AACACAAAACTGGGAGGAGTGGCTGGTACAACCAGAGGCTCATGCTGACATCCAGAGGCACTTTGACAGGCTGTGGAAATGGGCTGGCAGGAATGCCATGAAGTTCAACAAAGGGAAGTCCAAATTCCTGCACCTGGGGAGGAACATTCCCATGCACCAGGGAGTGCATGAGCCATGAGTAAAGTAAAATATAGAAAACTGAAAAAAGGGGAGAAAAAAACCAACTGAAACCCAGGGGAGCTAGGTTTGGAGCATTCCAACAACCCCTTCCCCAAAATCAGGCAAAACAGAGTGATGGTGACAATTTTATGGTTGAAAACAAACCATCAAATTTATAAATTGGATTCTGTGATCTAAGAGCCTGCATTTACAAGGACCATGTGACCTCTTCTAGAGCTTTTCTCTTACATAGATATTTCTTCTGGTTGTTACGAGTAATTGAGGACTACTGCCATACCACAGAACAGGAACTACCATAATATAATATCATTGCATTTGATGTATATTTTCGTATTTCTGCATAGTAAAAAATTCACAGGTTTTGTGAATAAAAAAATTGTGATGAAAAATACCTTTGTGATAATTATCCAGAATGCTTCCAACTTATAAAACCAGAAAAAGTTCAGCATCAGGCCTCAATGCACAAGAAAGGGCATGGAACAGCCTATTTTAAAGTATAATTTTCTATCAGCATGCTTTTCCAATTCTTTTTTTTTTTAACTAGGCTTGCCAAGCCTTTCCAATAAAAACATTTTTTTTTTCCGTGGATTATTCACTGTGTGAAATCACTGTCTGCTTTCCAAAGAAAATTATGAACAATGGCAGGCAAAAGTGGTAAGACAATCATAGTTTTATATTTTGATTAAGGTACCTCAACAGAATTTGAGTTCAATTACCTCGTTTTCTTGTAATCATTCATGAGCTGAATTCTGTAGTCTTATTCTCCCTCCCATGAAGTTCTGTGGCCGTAAAACTGACATGATATGCAGACTCTGCTTCTTCAGTTAGTATTATGACACTGTCCCATTAGGAACTGTTATCAGTCTTGGTATTGAGTAAGATACACTGTTCTGTCAGTAGAAAAGGGTGGAAGCAACAGGCAACTAGAAATGCATTGCCCTGGAGAAGTATGACAGCAACCGCAAAGAAAAATATTTCTGGATTTTAATACAATATCATCCTTTCCTCACACACTCCTGTCTGAAGCCGCTCTGGACATTTTGGTGATTGGAACAACACTAATCCACAGTACCCATTCACCTCTGCCTGCCCTCTTCCTCTCATTATAGGCAGGCACTAGCAAGAGCTGAGACCCTGCCTGCTTGCAAGGAGTCAGGAGAATGCTCCTGGCTGCAATCTCTGTTTGCAAACGGACACACACAGATGATCCACGTTGTCCGGGAAACACACACATAATGGTTTGGGAAACCTCTTATCTAGGAAAATGAAAGTCTTAATGAGACCCTAACAAGCATCTCACAGCACTCATTCAGTGTTGTGTTTACTGCTTCAGACACAGGTGACAGCATTGCACAAAAAACTATTTTCCTGCTGACCTGAGATGGAACAACAGGTTTCCCACAAAAGCATTGATAAGCTATGAATTATTCCTCATAGTCTTACGGTGACAGGCACATGTTTAAATCAAACAGCAAATTCAATCATCAGTGGTAACTCACTACAACTGAAGAATAGTCGTCTTTGACTCCTCAACAGGGACAAAGCTGCAGAGATCAGCAGCGTTCATCATGAATTTGTGCACAATAGAGCTAGTGGTTTTTTTCACAGAACACTTTGCATTATGAAGGTTAGATTTGCCCCTTCCAGTTCGAGTTGCCATTTTGACTAGTGTCAACTCTTCTATCAGAAAAGGCAAGTGATCTCATTTTACCAAAGACAATTATTTCAAATTTGTTGCTAAATGATTTTGGTAAAACCAGAGTGATGAACTATTGAACACGCAGTTCATTAGCTGTCATCCAGCTTGACATTTCCATCTTTCAAGCAGTATTGCAGAAAATCAAAGATACACAGGGCTGGTGCAGAGGTAGCCATACTATCTTCAAGAAAAGGGACCATGAAGGCTATCGCTAATGGAATGTGAAAGATTACAGCAACCCCTAAGCAAGTAAAAAGTGTTTGAAAATTATTACTTCCTTCAGAAGTGCCCTTTAGACACACAGTTCCAAGAGGAAATAACATTAATAAAACAGAATAAGAACATAATAACAGAACTTAATAACAGAATAAAAACATAATATTCTGGAGACAGAATAAGAAAAAAAGTCTTGGCACAAATGCCTGGTATTACGCTGTGGCACCTTTTAAAGTCATCCTATGTAAATATTGCACTTGATATCCATGTGAAAGAAAGTTACAATGTATAGAAAACAGGTGAAAGCAAAAGAGTTATTAACTGAATTCAGTTATTAACTGAACACCTTCATGGCAAAATTCTCATACCAATACATATGCAAAGGAAACACTCCTGCTCTAGAATCCATTCTGTATGTTATGTTACCATTATTCTTCAGTTACTATTTGCTTTACTTACTTTAGCCTTTAAGACATCTGATATTTGAATCACCTTCTGTAAGGGATTATCAACTAGATTCCTAGCTTAGGCGCCCTCTTTAAAACCTGAAGACAGTTTTCTGTTTTACTCCTGTCCTTTCAGTTAAACAAGCTAAATCTAAAGAAATCTTCATTGTTTTTTTCATTTTCTATTATTGTTTCTTTTGAGATTTCTCTACCCTCTACCCTCCCACTTTTTTATTCATGGATTTTAAAATTAATACTTTCTTGGCCTATTTAGAAAACAAAAAACCTACTCTAAAATGCCCTAAAACCTACACGTTCTGTAAAACTTTTCCATTTTTCTTCCAGAAGACAGGTACACAGTGTTTGTCAGGACCTGCTTAAGTATTAAATGCATCTATTGCTCCCAGTCATCCTGTCTGAGTCACTTCTTTTGAAGTCCAATCACCATCTATATGTGACATGACAGGGATGACACAGGTATCAATTTATTGAAAGAAGTGTGTGATGTCTGTGATTTACTCTCTGGATCAGAAATTGTATTCTTGTGTGTGCTGTTTATACTGATTCACTCAGGCCAACTCCACTACGTTGGCATTACTGGACTTCAAACTGACTCACACAGCTTTGTGAGAAAATAATCCCCGGCTCCTGAGGCTCCTCAGAAACCATGTCCAAAGCAAGCCTGCATGCTGCTCCACTCCAAAACTTGTGCTGTTCCTGGAGCAGGAAAGTGCTCAGTGTTAAAGATCATTTCTATAAGTAGCTATGGCTAAGCTTTCATTTAGTAAAGGAAAATGTTAGATACTTGATTAAGAATAGGAAATCACATTTTCAAAATAGTTAATATAAAATATTTAAAATATTCCCAGAACTTCACAGTCAACTTACTCAGTTTTGCTCCCAGTTATTAACTGGTGCATTCCTCTGAGTGAGGAGAGTTTGGGAATAATTCTACCACCTGCTCCTGAAATTCTGCTTTCCTGAGCTAATCTCCTTCCTTGACCACTGTACAACTTTAGTGTCTTATTGAGGAAGCTAAACCTGCCACCTTCAGCCCAGATCTGTTTCAGAATAGACCCTTCTCTGAGCAAACCATCTTTTGTCGGAGATACTCTCCCTTCTTTGTCTTTCAACCCTCTTGTTTTGTTTATCAGCAGAACCAGGAGTCAAAAATTTATATAAAAAGTAGTTGCGAGGGACAAGGATGGTGAAATTTCCTCATCCTATATTGAGTACTCAACTGCTACCTTCCGTTTATATGAACCAACTCCCCTACATCTAGCATCTAAGCTGTTAATATTCTTTGAAATGGGAAGAGGCTGGTTGATTTCAGGATCTCGGGTGTAAGAACTGCTTGTTAAGTTTAGCTGTCTAAGTTGTATTCACAGGATCTTCAAATGCAAATACACTTGTCATTAAAAGAATAAAGAACTTTGTCATTTATTTAAAGAAGACTAATTTTCTAGGCACTTAATATTTCAGTACAGTTAACTGCATATATTAAGCAGAGATAGTTCCAATCTCAGTTTCCCTCCTGTTTCCCTTTGGAGATGGATTACAAAAATGCTGATTCAATAAACATGACATTCCTCTCACTTGCACTGTGGATGAGGTTTCTGCTTCCTTTTTGTAAACAACTTTGAATTTATCCATCTACTACATGAGTTTGAACATATTGACTGTTTCAGACTTCTTGGCAAGAAGGATCATTTTCAGGGACCAAGTGACATCCCTGTTATTAGATTCATACATTTGAATTCACTGTGACATCTTCAAAGAGTCTGCACATGAAACGCTAGCAGCACAAATGACAGATTTGGGACCCAGCATTTTCTTCTCTTCCTCAAATTTTGTGAACATCGTAGGTCTTGGACTGAGATTTCAGGAGTTGATAAGATGACTTTTTTTTTCTTATTCTAAAGTAATTTGCTTTTGAATATCATCATCTGGACAGGTTGGATAGTTGGGCGAAGAAGAACCTAATGAAGTTCAACAAGGGCAAGTGTAGGGTCCTGCCCCTAGGGAGGAATAACCCCATGCACCAGTACAGGTTAGGGGTTGACCTGCTGAAAAGCAGCTCTGCAGAGAGAGACCTGGGGGTCCTAGTGGACAAGACCATGAGCCAGCAATGTGCTCGTGTCCAAGAAGGCCAATGGTCTCCTAGGGTGCATTAAAAAGAGCACGGCCAACAGATTGAGGGAGGTTATCCTCCCCTTCTACTCTGCCCTGATGAGGCCACATCTGGAGTACTGTGTCCAGTTCTGGTCTCTCCAGTTCAAGACAGACAAGGAACTACTGGAGCGAATCCAGCAGAGGGCTACAAAGATGATCAAGGGACTGGAGCATCTGTCTTATGAGGAAAGGCGGAGAGACATGGGTCTGTTTAGCCTGGAGAAGAGAAGACTGAGAGGGGATCTCATCAGTGCTTATAAATATCTAAAGGGCAAGCATTAAGACCATGGGTCCAGATTTTTTTCAGTGGTGCCCAGCAACAGGACAAGAGGTAATGGGCACAAACTGTAACAACAAAGAGGTTGTGGAGTCTCCGTCTCTGGAGATATTCAAAACCCACCTGGATAAATTCCTGTCCAGCCTATGCTAGGCGAACCTGCTTTGGCAGAGGGGTTGGACTAGAGGATCTCTGAAGGTCCCTTTCAACACCTGCCATTCTGTGATTCTGTGACCATTGATGGATCTGTGATCTAAATTACATTTGTAGGTTTCTCACAGGGATGACAGGTCAGTGATTTCCTCCGGCACTAAAAGGTGGCCATTATCTTTTACAGTTTAGTAATTTTCAAGATTCAGAGTCTACATTCATCTAATTCAAAGAACAGGCACATATCACTGAGAATCTCTAAGCATTTCTGCATCCTGCTAAGATCTCTTTATGTGACTTTGCATACAGTTAAGTTTATTCCTATCCATATAAAAACCTGATGGTTATATTTCTGCACAGTAAAACCCAAATAAATACTGAGAGTCATAAAGAGTTCCTTTATTTCTTTAGGCAGTGCACTAAAGCAGTGCAGAAAAGGCTAATAGATTCTGCAAAGCCATTGCTTTTATCCCTTGTGCAAGTGAGCAGGACGGGATAGAAAGTGACTGAAAAATTATTGTGACAGGCTCTCAGCTGGCCATAACTCTGAAGTTGTAACCACTGTACTCTTCCCTTAAAACTGACCAGACTAAACACACTAAAAGGGCTTGCAGCATCAATGATTTATTAAAACACACACTAAAACAAGTGACTTTTACACATCCAGTTAAGTGTAATATGGTGAGACAGAGTGAAATAAAAGGGTTTGCAAACAAATCTTCCCCTTATTCACTGTACCTTGCAGAGAAGGTCCTTCCAGCCTTCTTTTCTAGGTCAGCAATTTTTAGCAGCTTCCTGGACTCCCAAAAAATTCACTATGGTCTGGTCAGGATCCTCAGCAAGACCCCCTTTTCTACAGGGAGGTTTCTGCAAGCCCCCCCTGCAGATTTTCTGCCAGCTCCATGCTCCCCTCAGGAGTCTCCCAGCCTGCACTTGTGCAGCAGCATCCCTGCTCATGGCATTTATCACTCCCCATCTGTCCTACCACACATGCCAGAATTCTCTCCCCAATAACCATGCTCAGTTGTCCCCAGGGAAAGAGCAATTTCCCTGCTTTCCTGCTGGTACCATGATGCCAGTATTGTAGCAGCCTGCGTATTGCCAACAGGCAACCTTCCTGCCTGCTGCTCAGCCATATTCTTTTTTCTTCAACAATTGGTGCATGTACATATATAATAAAGTGAGTTATAAGTGGTACAACAGGTGCCACTTATCACAGTTATTTATAGTGACTGACATGACTGATGTGCAATTAGTACACAGTTGCCTGACAAGCTATCATATGTATTATTTTGAACATCAACATGTCATTGACTCCTTCAGGGGTGGAGGGAGGGGATAGCTGCAATAAGACTAACTACAGGAATCCAGCCACAGCAGCAGTCTTGTCCAAAGAGCAATCACCTGTTCTTTTTAAGTTTCCAAGGACGCTGCAGGGACACACATGTTGGAAATCCCTCTTTCTCTGAGGCAAGAAAGATAATGCTGCTCAGACGATTTGGTCAACAATTTTCTGTTGTGAGAGAATGACTTCAGGCAGCCTCAGAGTTGGACTCCAGTGGGAACATAAGCTCCTCTTTGCAAGGACATAAGAATCTTGTTCACCTTGTGCAAACGGAAGCGCCTTGTTTTGCAAGCACCAGGGAATGCTCTCTCAAAGAGGCAAGGTGGCATCAGTCGCTGGTATCTTCACTCTCAAAGAAGTAGGGTTTCTCTCGATTCAGAAACGTACAAAGGTGCTGGGGGAGATGGAGGCTGTCACTTGAAGCATTGCTTGTATCAGCACACTGGAGATGCCATGAGAAATTTAAACCTGATGCAGTTTACATTTTTTCCAAAGTAGCAAAAAAGAGAGCAAAAAAGATCATGACCTACAACACCTCTACCTCTCCCTAATTGCACTAGAGTAGTCCAAGAACGTGTCATCCGTTACTGCCAGCTACCCCACGAACAAGGTGAAGGCGACAACTACACTGTTGGAATGCGCTACGCTGATACAAAAAATTAGTTGTGCTCACTTTCCTCTTAAACCGATTGGTGTTTTGTGCTGAAGGTTATTTTACTGGATATTATTTTAAGGAGCCAATGGCTTTTTAAAATTGCTTTGAATTTAAATATTTGGTTTATGATGACATTTTTTATAATTTAAAAAATAGCTTTACTTGCTTTTTTAAGCCCAGTTACTTTTTTTCTGCTTAGGCTGCTTGGCTCTTTTGTGCTCCTATATGACTGTAAAGAGGAGTATGTTATTATTTTTGGAAAGATTGCTTTTTATATTCTTTCTTTATTACTTACCCGAGTCTTTTAATCTTTTTTGGATATGTTTGGGTGTTCTTTTCATCTGGAGGTTTATTTATTTTTTTCCCTGTACAATATGTTCTGTACTTCCAGACCTGCTACATACTAATTTTACTTCATTATCTCTTCTTAAAAGTTCACCCTCTTGAAATTATCCCTCCTTAAAATTTTGTACTATATATTGCAGACTGTGGGATTTTCAAAAAATACATAAAAATTATTCATCACAGTCTCTCCGTCTCTCTCAAAATCATATTGTCCTTAAAAAAAAGCAAAAAGACAATATTTAATTTATAAATGGAAGGTAATAAAAGACAAATAATAATGTGCTAATAGATAGCACATATTTCTAATTAAAATGTAATAATGGAAAAAAACACATTTTTTTCATATTATAGATGGAAATGCAAATCTTGTTTATGTATCAGTTGCTAGATTAACTGACAATTTCAGAAAAAGCTTACAATTTTAATATAGAAGGTATGTTTCATTTTAGTGAATATTTCTGTATGAGAAGAATAAGACGACATATATACCATGGAAATAAAGCTTTGTATTTGCAGTCTAGACATTGTCAATGTAGTCCTCATAGGCGAAATTTGCACAAGTGGAGATGTCCTGCATAAAGGCCCCCAAACCTTTTATCTATTTACCTTCTAAATTTCCATGGAGCTATAAAGGTGGTCTGCAAGCACTGTTTCAGGTCTGTGCTGCAGCCCGGAATTCTGGCTGCACTGGGGGCATCCCACCCTGGACACCCAGATGTCTACAACAGGAGCAGGCATCAGACCCAAGATGTCACAGCATCCTGACCTATTTTGTTCCTGATGCAAATTGACACCTAGCAAGTAAGAAAGAGTATTTTTTTTTCCCCCAAGAAAATTAGACAGAAATGCATCTGCAGTCCTATCCCTGGTCTCTGTCCTTGCAACAGTTTGGTCCATAAAGATTGATTACACTAATGTTTTTACTGGGACTCATAAGTTGCATCCATCCTGAGCATGTATTCCTTGTTTGACAGCTGTGTAAAGCACCTCCAGACAATGATTTTTGTTAGATTTCTGGAGGTATTTTTCTGTCTTTATAAGACATAAAGGCATTTAGACAGAGTGATTCTGCCCACCTTGGGCAGAACACTAGCAGTTTCCTTTCACTTCAGACCCGTTCACACCATCGTTATGTACATTTTGAGTCACTTAGATGTTTAGGTCCTTAAAGTTCACCTAAAGACACTGCTTAGGAGGTTTTGCTCACAGTCCCTAGCTTTTCATGAAAATCAAGGTTGTTAAAATTCTCCACCTTCTTGTTATTCACAACTGTCATTATTCCTAACGACTTTTAAAATGAACCCAGAATGAACCATAGTCTTTTCAAATACCAAAAATTATAGTCTTTGTTCCAAAGGTAACACATCTTATTTCTTTAAGATCTCAAGCTCAAAATATTTCCTATGAATAGCATTTGGTTCAACCTGGAGTTGAAATTATCGATTCCATTCATAGGTCACAGTTTATAATTATATTCTCTCTCTCAGATCTTATTCACCAGACAAACCAGTTATAACAGACTTTACAAAAGGCTTTATTTTGCCTGGTTTTGCACATAAATACTGTGTTTGTATTTACTTCAGATACAAATGCTGCCACCTGCTCCTCTCAGTACCCTGACATTTGGTGCTAATTAGATGGACTTGCATTATCAACAGCAAAGTAATACCGCGCTGCAGCAGGCACGGTTACCATGGATCCTAATGCACTCAGCATTCTGCAGGAAATTTAACAGAGCATAAGAAATAAATCTATTCCTGTGTGAACCTGCACCAGTTCTGTGACACTATTAAGGTACATCCTCAAAGTCTGCTAAATCCGAGGGTAAATACCATTATTATTTCTAAACTTTTATTAAAGCATTTTACCATTGAGTCACCATGTAGGTGAAACAAAATTGCAAGCCGATTTTAAACACCCTGACAGTGCTAATGGAAACAAGTCATGCATTCAAGCTATAAAGGAGAATGAGTCTCAACTGGGGATCAGTTGCCACAAAAAAGACTACTGGCATCTGCAAGTGAGAACAGTCAAAACAATTCATACTTGTAGGACTGTCACACTGAACAGTTGCAGTGAAAACTCACGTTATTTGTTCCTTTTCAACCCTACCTGAATGTACCTAATTACTCTGTTGATAAGACCTAACAAACTCAGGCTAATCCAAAAGTTGCTTCTACAGAGTGACTTGACATAGTTCAATAAACTCTACTGATCAAATTAAATGAGAAGGAGGAGGAATGGATTACGGTGAGAGCAGAAGGTGAAGAAAAGCAGCTAATAACCAAGCTAATAACTAATAAGAGAAATAAAACCATTAAATAAGAAGGCAATATAAAATTAAAATTCTTTCCTTTCTTCCTTCCTTACAGTGAAATGCATGTAACACTATAATTCTTCCCATCTGTTCTAGGGTCCCACCACTCCATATTTTACAGTTGAGATAAATTAGCATTTTCTGCTTCAGGTATCAGCCTCAGCCATCGTTTTGGGGTTCCTCCTTCATTGTCAGAACTATCTACATTCCTGTCCTGTACACATCTTCAAGTGCCACGGAGACAGACTTCTATGAGCTTTAATATTCTTTCAGAGTCGAACCCAACCTCTCACCTCTCAAAAAGGTAAAGTTCAGCACCTGAGTTATAAATTGCTCATCCTGTGTTCTCTGAATGGGCTTTTGTAACAAACTACCAAAGGCAAGTTTGAAACATTGTCGCCTTCTCCTTGTGATTAGAATGGTTTGCTGTAGTATGGAGCAACACACTGCCATCAAAGGAAAATCAGGGAGAATCCACTCTCCAGAGCTGAAAGCATCATAGCACGATGCTGGGAAGTACGTGGTATGATACACAACCTCACCAGTCTCAGGCTGCTCGCTCCATGAGAGTCCTCTAGGTTTCGTCACAATTGAATTCTAATTAAAATATTTACTCTTTAAAAGATTAAATTCTTTTGAGAATCACCTCACTAATCTCTGTTTCTGTAAGTGACACAGCTCAAGGGAAGGAGAAGAAGACAGGCCAGACAGCATCTACAGGTATAAAAGCTTTTTATGGGGTAGCACAGATCTACTGACCAGGAAGCTACAATTAATAAACCACTGCATGCAACAGATAAGTAACCAAACAGGTAGGCAATACATGATTCGGGGCAGGATACAAGTAACATTTCCTCTCTTTTTTTTTTTCTCCTCTCCCTTTTTTGGCAGGTACAAATGGACAATGGACCTAGGTTTGTATAGCATAGTTCTATTCACAAGAACTATGTTGTTCTATTCACACAACTATTCTAATCACATTAAGAATCAAAAGCACACCCTAAAATATTAGCAATTTGTCTATATTTGAATTAGCAATCAGTTTCTAATTGTGGGGAAATTTCTGTACCTAAATTATCTATAACTGAAGTGTCAATGAAACTGCAGTGTATGAATACGATGCACGCTTTTGAAACAGGAAATCTCAAAGTTTACACATGGCATAACAAAAAATAAAATATCCACTGATCTGACTGGAGACTTCACTTTGCTTGGAGCCCTGAAGACTGTTCAGCCTTCGCAGTAGCTAGATGCTTCCCCTCCAGCAGAGCTTGCCAGTTGACAACATTTCACAGCTGGGATGAAATCTCTATCCACGTAGCTGAGTGCATTCTTACCCTGGGTGGCTCATGAATAACCGAGAATTTGTCTGTTGTACAGCATGAATACTGGAGAGGAAAGAGAGACCGGCTCTAATGGCTGGCCAAGAAAAGTTTATCTATCTGTAAGAGGGGCTTGGTTTTTCTAAAAATCAGAACAATACAATAGTCCCCGCAAATAAGGAAGAAGAGTAAGGAATCTTCTGAACAGGAAAAGCTTGTATTAAAGATTTCCACAATTATTAATGTACTTTAAATTAAAAACAAAGAAAAACACAGCTTTCTTCAGCAATAACTCGTTGTGAACCAGATTTACTTCATTTCTAATGTCATGATACTGCCCAAACTCAGTTTTTCAAAAAAGCTGAGTAACATGTCTCTGTGATCCATCTGCAGTAACTTGTTAAAGTTTTCATCCTATTTTTCTCAGGGCGTCACAGGCCAGGATAAAGGAAGAGACATGAATGACACTATTTTTGGAAATAAGTTTAAAATTTAAAAAGTTCTGTAAGAGCATCTGATTTGCATCCTCCAGAGAGCTTCAACCTCTTGCAGTTATTGACATAGCTGGGTTTCAGGAAATACATAAATGTTAAGTGGTGAGTAACCCCAGCTCCTACCTGACATTCTACTTCTACAATCACATCTTTGATTTCAAGGAAGAGATGAAATGCATAACTTTGATATTCTGTACTGAAAAATATCCCCATGGAAAGGTAAATCCGTTGTCCAGAGGAATGGAAAATTACTAGATGTCAATGTCAACATTTTTATCTGTGTGATTCATCGTAATCAGCATGTAATTTATACACACTGTCACTATTGTCTCCATCAGCTATGTGCTAGATAAACATTTGCACAGGTAGCTGATCACGTATGTACTGTATACAATAAATTATTATACACTGCTTTGATAAAAAATATTTGTTCTGGGTCCCAAATCATACTTTTTTTTTTTCTCATTTTAACCTACAGTCTTATGGGGAGGCTTTTTTACAGAGTTACATTTCACTAAAGAATGTATTTCCATCACAACAAAAGTACTATCTGAAAACCTTACTCACCAACATTTTGGTCTCTAGGGAAAACAACACAGAAAATCAGCACTAGGTTGAAAATATGATTGTTACATTTTAGAACTGAACCAGTTTGAAACTTTTGGTTACATGCACTTAATTTTTATGTTAGATAACACACTATAGTATTTTCATTAAAGTAGAATAAGGTTTAATTCTCTTTTGCTTTGAATTTTAAAATGGTCCCGTTTAATTTCAATTCCGAATGTCAAATTCCTTTTCGAAATAGAAGATTGATCTTCTCTGCAGTTCCACTTCTCAAGAGGATTTCCTGAATAATAAATTAGGAATAAAGGTTTTGACCCTTATTGTATTTTTTCCCACTTTCCAAAATAGGTCCTGAATGTATAACAGCAGTTGTTGTAAATGCTCTGCTTTTCTGAACAGTTTAAATATATCTGAGACTAGGGAATGAGGGAGGGGGGACTGGGAACAGTTCCCCTGTGGCCTGCCAGTGCTTGTCAACACCAAGAGGTCCAGCCCCCAGTCCCAGCTCCCACAGCTTCAGCTCCCCTTTCTCCAGGCAGCCTGCTCTGGCTCTTAATAACTCCCTCCCTTCTCCACCTCTGGCTTAGAGTTTCTATGCTGAATTGAAGATCAGTAACAGAAAGATTAGAGGGAGGACAGGGAAATGGGAAAGGAAAAATATTTTGCTACAAAAGCATCCTCTGTGGACTTGCATACAGATAGGGATGACAATGAAATTAAGGCAGAAGGAAAGGAGGTTTTATATAGGAGAATAAATGTATACCAAGACATATACACATGCACGTTGTACACCATAATAATATTTTAAAATAGAACACCCCAGAGAATAGATCTGTATGGATACCCAAAAACAAGGAATAGGTTTATACCATCATCTTTTGATCAGAAAATGAATCACATACAAAGTTGAAGAACAGAAAATATGACCAGTGAAAAGTATTAATAATGCAGTTTTTCAAATAACCACCTACTCTCTAGGGATGTATCATATGAAGGCAAAGTACAGGCACTTAAAATTACTATTTCTTTGTGGAACTGGCTATGGAATACTTTTATTTGGATTGAAAATAAAATCCTCCACAAATGCGTAAGTGCACCCCATACAGCCAACCTTGCAGCATTGGAGCTACATCTCTAGGTATTGCACAGCAAATTGTTTGAAGGCATAATTACACCTGAAATGCTTGATCATAATGTAATTAAGTTCCTCACCCTCAAATGAGAACTAATTTAAACTTGCATTCAAAACTCCACTTAAAAAGAGAGGACTTTGGAAAACAAAAAAACTAGTCAAAAGCACGCTAAAGGAATTAATGTACTGAGTTACAGCAAAATGTACATAGTCTTGTAAAAGAGTTACTAAGGATTTGAACACCGTGAAGCAAATGTCTAGGCATGACAAATGACATCAGACCAGGTGCAGAACTAACACTACTAAAGAACAGACATGACAACAAGCTAAAATTTAACTTTTTCAACAAGTGTCACAGAACTGACCTCCTTGTGTGATCAGAAAGAGTAAGAGAATGATGGTTTTGGCCACCCAGACACAACAGCAGCAAGGGAAATGAAATGCTACAGAAAGTTATAGAAACTGAAGAAGCAGAAAACATGATCATTTGAAATTTCAGATAGACACATTTCAGGCAGGTAAATACCATAATGAAGCATCAGCCAGAGATACTGTAAATGACCAACACAAAAAACAAACAGAGAATCACAGAATGGTAGGAACGCAAAGAAGAGAAAGGTTGTTGGGTTTTATGTGGAAGAATGCACCAGACCAAACTCCAGATAGGACTAGAAATGAGCACTGTTGTAATCATGAGCAAAATATGCTCAGGTACATCTTTCTAAAAAAAAAAAAAAAAAAAAAAAAAATCCAAAAAGAAAAAATTAATATAGGAATGCTGGGTTTTTTTGTTTTTTGTTTTTTTTTTTTTTTAAGTAGCACTATAAAAAGGCAAGGGAGTTGGTAAAAGCACCATACAAATTCTAAAAGCACACTTTCTTTTTTTTCAATGTCACATACATAACTAAAAGAAAATGTATAGCCCTGGTCATAAAGCCTTTAAAAGCAAAAGACAACATGATTCAGTATCGCAGTGAAGGAGACTGCAAGAAATTTTAATTCTTTTTTACAGAAGAGTGATTCATGGTAAAATGAGAAAATCCAAAAGGATAAACTGTGGAAAATAGAACCACATAACAGCAGACAAAAAAAGTTTTCAAGGAGTAATACACACTGCAGTTCCCTCCCACATACAATTTTCCTTTCATTGATAGTAGAGAATTTTAGAATGTAGTATTACTGAGGCCAAATTCTTGGTTGGTTACCTTTTTCATAGGATGTTTAAACTTCCTGTCTCTATTTCAAGGTTCTGTGCAAACTGTCTATAAAGCTCTGCTTATTTTCATCTTACTTTTAAGATCCAAAACTCTTGTCTTCTGAAGTGAAAAGCAATGTAGCTTCCCTTCTGATCATTCCTTTAAAGCTTTTCTTATCCTACAGAGCCTTTGATTACTGACCTCTCTGTGATTTCCACAGAAAAATCAAGTTATTACTCTCATTTGGGGGGCCACATCTTCTCAAATCTCATACCTCTTCATGTCAATAAAGAAACACTCATGTACAGCATTGAAGATTTGGCCATTATACATCCTTTGTAGTTTATCTCTGTGCAACTAAGTTACAATATCTTTGGGCTCGTGTCCCAAACCCTGGTTCCTTTATTATCATCATAAATTACATGAGAGACAATTTCACAGAGCAATTAGTGAAAACAGTTCAGATAAAAATGGAAAGTGACCTTAATATTCATCCAAAATTCAACCCAAATCTTATGCGGACCTGAAAGTCTCATAATGCGCCTTCCAAAGGTATGGGTCAATCCGAGTCTGTGTAAAGGAACAATGTTTAACAGAGAATGCCAGGAAAGTTTTATGATGAAAACTGGTATCCAGGTCATAGGCAGTTCTGCTGAAAAAGTTCAGAAGCTACAGGATAGTATGTAGATTTATTTGCTTTTTTTCCTGCAGGCTGTCGTGTACCAATCTTTACATTCCACACTATCCCACTGCACACAGAAACTGCAAATGTAGAAGACCTTTACATACTCAATTCCAGTTCTGTTAGCTGACATGAAGACTTGTACAATCTCATAAGTGAATTAATTCTTCTTCCTTTAATTATTTTTTCCTCTCTCCATTTTAAAACACTGCTGCAACTACAGATTTCAGCTAAAATCCAGTGGAAAGGTATCAAAAGTTCATGAGCAAGTTTCTTCCTATTAAATTTCAACCTAATTTTGCAGAAAAGTTAGAATTATGTATATCCCGTCTGATTTAAAAATATAAAAGCAGTGAGTTCCAGGAATTAAACCCCTAAATGTGTGTGTGCTTTATCTATCAGTAAATAATGAGCGATTTCTAGACCAAACGTAGCCTCCTTTTCTCTTTCCAAATTCTGTGAAAGCCATTTGTAATCTTACGTTTATTACTTATTTGGAATTACTAATTACAAAGCCAATGGTTAGTTTGTAGTCTGTACATTGTTCTTTATCTGGAATTTGAGGAATGTTACATACTTTAAAGTAGGATGCAGAACACATGACAGCCTTTTTGTCTTATGGTTATACTATTCAATTTTGCAAATCGCTTTTCAGTACTGTAGCCTTCTGGCAGATGTTAACATTTCTGTCCAAAAAGTTAAAAAGAAAAATCTATTATTCCAGTAATCTATACACATGGACTGTTTGTTATATTTTATATGTAATATATCTTGCAAGAAGGTTTGGTGAATTGCAGAGCTTATTCTATCACTCTCCAAGCCCACACTTCCAATTTTCCTAAAACTGCCACTGTTAGAGTCTCAGGCTCTTTTTCAAAATTTAAAAGGAATAAAATGAATTTGTTTCTTGTTTGCTGTAGTTTCAAAAGTCACAGGGAGAGACAATTTAAAATGTTACCTTGAAGTGCTTCTAGTCCTGGAAATGATTTGTTCATTTCAAGATGAGAGAATAACTGTTGATCTATCTGAGAGCCTCTGAAGAACTGCTCTTTCAAGGGTATGGCTCAGGAAAAAGTCTACCAATAATCAGAACTGAACACTGAAAGTGAAAAAGCACCCTTATTTTCTAAGCTAGGCAATGCTTACATGGTACTTAAATTTCACTGGACTCCTCCAAGTTTATGGGTTTATGACATGTGCAAATGCCAACTTGTTTTTCTTCTTCTTTGCTTGAAAGAATAGAACAGGAAAACACTGTTGAAAAAAAATAATCTGAAAAATGCAATTTCTGGCCCAAAGAGTTTATACTTCAGCACATGGCAACGTAGGAAACAGATGGAAAGCAAGGGAAACCTCAACAGCATGGTAGACCACGGCCTCAGCAGACCACCTGCCCCATGACTGCAGAGCTTTTGAAGGCATTCGATTCTTATTATTTTGTGGGGTCAAGTGGAATGTATATAATGCATAGACCTTCCATTTCGCTATCTTGAATTTTAACTAAGATAGTAGCAAATCAACCAAGACTATCCTTGGCTGCCACAATTCCAGAAATGCTGAAGATACAGTCAAAAAACCCCACAGTATTAATCACCCATTGTTTACTGATGCAGGTGAAGATACCATTAATGGAAGCATACCTTATCGCACAGTATCACTGTAATAAATTGAAAGTAACTTGTTTTCCACAGAGTATGTAGCATGTGAGATCACAACACCAGCTGCTTTTGCCTCAGTGACAGATCACATACATTATGTAGATTCATCAAAGATTTTAGAGCCTTAATTTGTCTGTCTTGTGGGATTATCTCATCACAGAATAAAAGGATCTTGTCCAGAATAATTAAATATTTCACTTTTAAACAAAGCCTAAATATAAACCTCAAATATAAAACTTTATCAACAAGTCTCTTTAAAATACTTCGCGTAGTTCAACAGGATATTGCATCCTGAAAATCTATGGTATTATCAATAGGCAAATAGTCACATATTCAGATCTAAGGAATAGTTGCTGATAATCCGTGTACACAGGACTGCTGTGTATTATCTTCCCTTTTGTTTCTATCTGTGAAAGTACCTGTAAGGATGCTAAGCTTCCTCTGAACATTTAAGTAATATACTCATAATTAATGTAAGAAAATATTAGAGTTATCACCAGGATCTTATATGAACTGTGAAGGCAGATTGCTTCATTGGGAAAGTGGTGATCCACGCAACCATGGAATGGTATTATTTCACTTGACTTGAGCAATCTAAAAGTGGGGCACTTTATCCAAATTGGTCATCTAGGTCTATCTGCAGTCTGTAAAGAGAGATGGGCATCCTCACAGGGTAAGTCATACCACTCTAAGCAGCTTACTAAGGCATGTGGAGGTGGCCTGCCAGAAGTTAAAGAATTACATAAATCCTGTCTCATGAGCTCCATCCAAGGGCAATCCTGCAAACCTGGAACATGCACTAGTCCAGAGCTAGAATTTGGGTCAAAATCATAATGCCCAGCCGTGCAGTTAAACCAGTGTAAGTTCAATGCAACAAACATACCTCTCCTCCCCTGTACGCTGATTTTAACACAAACTGAGGACACTTGTGCTTCTACCTGACCTTTCATAAGAACCCTCCATACCAAAACACCTATCTCAAATATTGGATACAAATAATATTTTGGAAATATTGAACTATAATTGTTACATTTAATGGATACACTTATCCACTAAAAGTCAAATTCTGACCTCCTTTTCTACACTGATTTATACTACAGCCCATTATATATGCCCCATTGATTTTGCTGGGTCTATTTCTGCAATAAAATTCTATTTGGTAGATTAAAAAGCATCTGCGTCTGTTTACAGATGACCAATCTGAATTCCCTTCCATAAAAGGTGAGCAATTACTTATAAATCAGGGGCATTTCACAGGTGAATAATTATTCAATGTATTGAAAGTGTTCATGATCTAAAAGTATTTTCATTGCTGCTTCATGAAATTATGAAACCACTTAGTTTACCTATACTCATTATATTATAAAATTAATATAATTATTAAAAATATAGATTTATTTGGGGTATTGGTGATATCTAACATCAGAATAAGTTTAAACTTTTTTAATATAAAAAATAATCAGTAGAAAGGTCACAATAGAAAGATTATATAATTTCCTTTGGTTTACCCTTGTGCTCGTATTTGTATTAACTTGTTGATATCCTGTAAATCAAGATTAACTAATAGAGCGAAGGCTGTTTTGTGGGAACTTGTGCATCAACAGTTTATGATGTAAGTCACTCTCCATTCCAGTATATGTGTGTGATGACATTTTACTGCAGTTACAGGACAAACAAGCTACTTTTTTTGGTCTACTGAGAAACTGCGTACTGGTATCTTAAGTACGTATCTTGAACCATTGAATACTCCAAGAATATTAAAAATAGCCTATAAATATTGAGCTGTGTATTAAATAGACTTTTCTCCTCTCAGAGCGGCTAACCAATGGAATAATGCATTTTGTTTGTAGCTAGCGGTCTTCTGCAAATAAGGGCCAAGAGCAGCCAAACCCTGCTTGTTCACAGGAACTGAGCACAGAGAGGGCTCTACGTCCTTCTTATTTACTCAGAGGGATCCATGTCACGAGCAGCAATTTCTTTCATTGTACAGAATCTGAAAGCACTACATGGCGGAGGGGGGGGGCACCTTTCTTCAGCTCTACCCACTGAGTCCCTTGAGTGCAGCTACATTTATGTTTTATTTGGATAAGGAATGTTTTTTTTCAAACAAATTTCCTGGCTGCCACAACCTTCACATGATGGAGCAGTCTTGCTCTGCACAATCCCAGTGCCTTTCAGAGGAAACCAAACCATAAAATGAGTGCGGGGAATACAGCTATGGCCCTCCATCTCAAAGGACCATACTAACCTGAAGTAAAGGCTTTTGAAACTAGTACAGTGAGGACCCCAATGCTCATCATCGACTGCTTTGCTCTGCAGAGGTGCACTGTTTGATAACACAGACAAGGTCTCAGGGCACCTGGGGAAGAAGGTACCTTGCAAAGGCCACTCTTTCTGCTCCCAACTGGTGTCCCCCACCACGCAATAGACCAGGAAAAAAATTTATCATGGACCACTACTTCCGAATATGGAAGAACATTTTCAACCAAATTAACATGCCTGTTTCTGATCTGGGTAACGAACTTTCACCTCCAAAATCCTCAACCAGATCAGTTCGCAGAACAGTGGTTGGACAGTGGTCAACAGTTCTGAGGGATGAGTCACCTCCTATGAGGTTACAATGAGTAGATCAGTCTGTCTGACTACATCCAAGGACATTGAAAACTATGCAGCTAATGGTCCTTTTTGAAGACTTAAACTATTTTTTATTGCAATACTTGTAGTCTAATGAAGCATCTAGCCAGGTAGCAAGTATGCACACCAAATGTGCGTACTTATAAAATGTTTAAGCACTGTAGCCTGAAATGCTTGAATAACGGCACGGATGATGCATATACAAAATTAAAACAGTTTTTCCAGTCCTCTCATAAGGCAAGATTACAAGAGCTTGCTCAGAAGGGAAAACAAGAAATATCTTTTCTACCTTAAGGGGGATATCTGGGACTCAGGCTCCTGTTCACAGCAAGGGTCTGTTTGTGGTAGACCAGGAGAGCAAACTGGTGAAGAACGGCATGCAACATTTCAACTAGTGACTTTCCTGTTCTACTAACATCTGTCCAAAGTGGTTGGGCTGGTACTGGAATTGTCAGAGTAACATACTATAGTCTCCCATGAGCAGGGATTGTGTACAGATGACATCTGAGTTACATCATAGAGTAATACTGGTTACGAGTTTTCTGAGGCTACATTTGAGAAGATGCAGTTCCAGACTTCACACAAAATTGTACTTAAAGCAACAATTCATTCACTAGGGTTTGCCATTCTTGCAGAGGCTCTGAGCTGGAATAAGAATTTTTGGATTCATAAGTTACTAGCAAACACATCCACACGTGTGCACCTACATATGCATATTGCAAGTCTTCCAAATTGGCAGCAAGTGTATCTAAAATGGCAAGATACACTATTTAAATGATTGTGCAGTGGAACATGACTCATAACTTTGTAAAACATTATAAATCTAAAATTGATACGTTTCCTGACAGAATACAAGACTTGAATTGCATTGAAATGACAGGATGAGGGGTAACGGTTTCAAACTGAAAGAGGGGAGATTTAGATCAGATATTAAGAAGAAATTCTTTACTGTGAGGGTGGAGAGACACTGGAACAGGTTGCCCAGAGGAGCTGTGGATGCCCCATCCCTGGAAGTGTTCAAGGCCAGGCTGGATGGGGCTTTGAGCAGCTTGGTCTAGTGGGAGGTGTCCCTGCCCATGGCAGGGGGGTGGGAACTAGATGATCTTTAAGGTCCCTTCCAACCTGAACCATTCTATGATTCTATGAATTCCTATTTATAAATAAAATTATAAACAAAGATCTCTATGGTCAATTTCTTGGTCTTGGTCAATTTCTTCCTCATATTAGATAAGAAGCTTTTTTAAATGATACATTCTGTAGGTGAATTTAAGCTTTGACAAAAGAACTGAGAAATTATATTCCACTGTATATATTATAAAGGGATCTAAAAATACTAACAACTGGTGAAACAACAAAATGGATGACAGCAAGTGAAATGAAGAAATCGAATCAGTGAATGGGCAGCGTATTTTAGGTCCCATGATTTGTTGGCTCTCAGACATACTGAGTAATACCCATGCACATTAGCAGTTGCTGGAATGAAATGCTATTCCACTTGAATCTTCTGAAATTGTGTAGTTTCTGGAATAAGATCCAGAACTGTCCCTTTGTAGGACAAGTGAATGTGTATATTTTCATCAAATACACCTTAAATTATGGTATTCTATCACATATCAGTCTACCAGACACTGACAGCAGACAGACAGCAAGGTTCATTCCTGCCAGATCTCCACCATCAGGAGAGAATTTGGTCTAAACATTCTGACCTGACGTATAGCAAGAAAAAGTCTGTATTTCAGTTTCGTTAATTTTTGCAGAATGTCACTCAACATTCTCAGGCATCAGCTTTTTCTTTGGAATTGACTACCCAGGCTTCTGCAATTGGGAACCAGACAAAATCTGCAAAAATGGTGAATTTATGGCTTATGGTATACTGTAACAAAGAGATTAAACTTCATTTAGCTTTTGACCTCTTTCTCATTAGGAAGAGGTCTTGGTGCCACCTGGGACATGATCTATTGTCCTAAAAACAAAAGCAAATGCTCTCTGGCTCCGTATATTATTTAATGACACATGATGCGGTTTGATTTAATGGTACATTAGAGGCAGCATGGGACCACTGCAGTGCAGCTATGTGTAACACACAATTTTCATAGTTCTGAGATAATATCCAAAGCAGAGTAAAAAACAGCTTAGACTATGAAAAATACTCCTCAGTCTTTTGTGTCCAATTGATGTGATGGGTAGCAAAGATTCAACAGTCTACTTAGCTCCTGCTTATAGTGCTGCAAATTTGACTACTGTGATTTTTACATAAAATTATTGTACTTACACAAAATGGCAATAGGCAAAAATAAAAAAATCAAAAATCCTTCTGCAATGTGTTTATAAGCTACTTTTCAAAAGGCAATCAAGAAAATGGCAAATAGCAAAAGATGAAAAAGAGTAAGAATTGCCCTTTCTACCTCATGCCTAAACATACTGTTCCCAACACACAAGTCGCACAAAGAGGGAGACCATGCAGCTCTTTCTGTGAGCTCGAAAACAATCCCTCCTCCTCCTCAGCCTTAGTGCCTTTTGGGAACTGTGGTACAACTCACCATGTGTCTCAACTGCATCTATGCTGACTTTTTTTTAACTTTGCGTAGGTCTCATCAAGAAAAAAAAAAACTACGTTAGGACTGATTTTATAGTAATGGAATCATTACTCAAACTAAATAGCAATGTACTGTACCTCTGCAAGATTCACGTTCTGCTACTGAACTTTTCATTTTGTTTTATAATTTTTTCAGAATGTGGCTGCATACACACATGTGTAAATCTACTTCTTTCTATTAATATTTTTAGGTGCAATGGTTTTTTTAAAGAGGTTAGTTAGGAGAAAACAATTAAATAATGTATCTCTAAAGTTCCTAGGTATGCTTGGTGTCTATTATGCTGCACTGTGATTTGTTTTCCTGTGAAACAAATAGTTCAGTTTGATAGAGCAAATTGAAATTAGACTAATTTATGCAGGTCTCTATATACTTTTGGAAACTCTTCCGTCTTTATTTTTAGCGGTGCAGTCAGTCATTATAGGCAGTTAAAGGCTGATTAGGTTTGTGGAGTAGTTAAAATGCTAACCATACAAAACAGGGAGAGAGACTACTTCTGTAAGGATGTGCATGAAGGAGCTTTTTTAATTAACATTTTTGTTGAGGTTTTATTAAAAGGCCACATTTTGCTGTTCAAAGACTGCAAATACTAGGATAAATGCATGCCTTGAAGGGATGCCATGGGGAAAATCCAGAAAAAATTTCAATGGAATGGTATCTTCTGAAGTCAGATTTGAATTTGTGGTTGCAATTGTACACAATAGAACATGATAACAGTAAGTAGCCATGTTAGATTTCCATCTGCTTCTGCATGAAACACAAACAAATATCTACATGTGTACACAAATATATATGTAAAGAAGACTACTTCAGAATTTTTTGTTAGAATGAAAACAAAGTTTAACATTCTGCGAGGCTAATGGAAGTACATTATCTGAGTACATTTAATTTATTTCTTGCCCTTCTCCCTTAACTCTTCACCATTAATGCTGCTTTCTTTTCTTCTGAAAGAGTGATGGTGCATACTGTCGGCCTCACAATTCAATGCAATTTTTAAAGAGTACGCTGGGACATCTTTGTTTCATTTTCAAATCTTTGTATTCTTACTTTTGTACATTTCTCAAGAAACACAAGCTCTAGAAACCTACCTAAAGGGGGACTGACAACTAATAGCTCAACAACCAAGAGCTGCAGTTAACAAAACAACACTAGGAACATAACTAGTCAGTCCACAATCTTTCTAAGTAATGCTAAATCTTCAGCTACCAAAAACTTGGCCCACCGATTGAGTCAACTGGGAAGATGAGGGTATGGGAAAATTCTCCAGGATGTTAAATTTAAAGCAGAGCAAGAGGTGTGCCATCTCTGCCATCTCCCACAACCATGGTTGGGCAAGCCCTTCCTCTTGACGAATGCAGGCAAGCAAAGGATGAATGCTGTCTCTGTCTACAGTTTCCTGCCGGGGCACAGGGATGAGCGAAAAGCTTCTCATCTCACTTCTCATTCCCACAAAGAGATTCCAGTGCTAAAGAAAGGCTGTCAAAGGTCCCTCAAAGATTCATGTCTCACTAAAGATCTTTTTTTATTGAATATAGAAAAACTGCACCTTGAATAAATTATGTAAAATGAGGCTTCTTGTAACGTCTACAGAGAGTTCAATCCTTGTAAGTGCTCCATTCTTTCAATTTTTTGTAGTAAGACAAACAACTTTTCTCTGCAAATTCCTTTCCCCTTCCCCACTTGAAAAAGTTTAATGGTAGTCATTGAATAATTGTTTCATGTTTACTAAGTCAATGTCCCAATTTGGTATTTTTATTTTAGATCCAGACAGGCTGGAACAAAAAAAAATTCTAATATTTTTCAATGAACTATTGTAGTCTTGATGATTTGATCAATGTACACTCACATTCAGAAACACAGTTGCTAGTTGCAAATCAATAGTGGCAAAGCAATTACTTTTTCAAAGTTTAGGTGAATCATTGCTTTCTGTAAATTGGGAAAAATCAGAAAGCAAATGATCAGGCAAAAATCAAAAGAAAGTTATTATTTTATGTATCTCCAAAGCACAAATTCTGTTAGGTATAAGAAGCAAGAGCAACCACAAATAAACAGTATTTTCAAACAGTTTTAAAATAGCAGTTTTCTTTAAATAAACTGTTTAAGCCACGACAACACTAGACTGTAATAATCAGCGATATATAAGAACAGGAGGCATTTATAAGGAGATAAGAAGGCTTATGCCTTTTTGTAATTCTTAACCTTGAAAGAGAGGAAATCCCTTTCAGGACTCTCAGTCCTAAAAAGAGTGTTGATTTTACATGGAAAAGAAAAGAGAGAAATATTTTTTGCTATGAAGTATTTTCTAGTATCTTCATAGGGGAAAAAATGCTTGAAATTGGATTAGACTGTTAGCATCCTGACTGCAGGTAGTAAGAATTTAAACCTATGAACAGATAACTTGACTGAATAGAGAACAGGGATATCAGTTTTGTTGTTGCTGGGAATTGCAAATGTCATATGAGGAAAAGATACAAGTAGCTCCTAGCTAAGCTAAATAGGAATGCCTAATAAAACAAATCTCAAGCCTGAGAAAACTTTATACCTATCAATTTGCCTTTTAATATCTTTGGAGAGGGAGATTTTCAGGTTATGGCTGTATCTTGAGCTTTTGTATTTCTTTCAGTGCATCAGTGGTTATTGACGTGATATACAAAATGGGCTGGTGAACAAAAGACAAAGAGGATCTTATTATCTGCAGTGCTCAGATAAAATATGGGAAAATTAGGACAGGTGGCATTTTTAAGTTCAGTCTTCAAATCCTGAACTAAAGATGGGAGTACATTCCTTTAAGAATTAAATTGAAATTTAGGACTGAGAAAGTACACAAGTTTCAGAGAAAACTGGCAACTGGGATAAGCCAAGGATCAGAGTCTTCAATATTGTTATAAACAATTAAATGTAACAGCTCCTATATTCATATTGAAAGTGAAGGTTCATTCATTTCTTTCATTTACTACCATTATTTCAGAGCAGACTTGGCCATGAAGTAACATCTTTGGCCTTTCAAGGGAAAGATAAATTCATGGATGGGAGGGATATTCTCCTCTTTAATCTTTAGCAGATGTAGAATGTCATAGTAGACTGAGTTGTCTGCTTTGAGGGCTGAAACCAGCCACGATATCATTACTGCCTCTCTTTGTCTCCTTGACAAATGACTGAAGTGGTTCAAGATGCCATTTGCGATTCTCTAAGTCTAGACTGGTGGGAGTGTCATTCTCCCATTCTACACCTAGCATTTCTCCTTAAATCACAGGAGGTCTATTTTGAACTTCCACTCTCATCTCTCCATTCAGTTTACCCAAAAGGAGCAGATTTTCGTTATTTTTGTTGTCCAACCCTTTAAATTTGAGTTAGATAACCATAGGACTCATGAAGAATCGCCAGCTTGTTTCAGGTCTGTTGCTGTCCAAGGGTGTTTTCTATTGTACTAAGCCACCTTTACGTTGTTTTAGTCAAGGGTTCTGTCACTCATAGGTACTTCTACTTGCAGAAGAATTCATAGCTTTTTCCCCTGCAGGTTGCATGAGCAACCTTTGTATGAGATTGTCCACCTCTTAATCCCATCCCGTGATACTATGTTAACTTTCTGGGTGCAGAAATTGTTTTATTTTTTGTTTTCATGGACAGAGAGCATACCATAATTTTATTTCATAAAATATACGGATATCCGTTTCAAATCACAAATTACTTTGAATCTATCAAGACACGGCCTGTGCATTTTATACACTACTTTTCACTTGGTAATTCAATTTGACAGATGTGATGAGGCTGAAACAAGTCATACAACCATCTGTGGTAACATTTAGAGCTTCCCAAACTACAGCACATACACCACTCATTCCACCTGAAGAACTTCAAAAAAGCATCTATTTTCCACTTAAAATAGTAAAAACAAAATAATCCCTTCCCAGACATGGGTAACTACCCAGCCGTGACTTACTGCTCTATGAATCAAGGCCAAGGAGTAAAGGATTAGAGTAATGAGCTATCATTTAGCTCAGTGAGGAACTGAATATCATCCTTTTCTTTGTGGAGTACATGGTAAAAGGCAGAAAACAAGGTGCCGCTGTTGAAATGAGAGTGCGTGCATGGCTTTCGTATTTCTGTGTGAAATATATTGAAGCCCAGTTCAGTAAGTCTTTGAATCGATGGCACAGCCCACATACAATAAATCTGATGGTTCAAGGAGCGCAGGACTAAACGGTGCGTGTGGTTGGAGACTGCATGGTATGTCTGTCTGACAAACCCAGGAGAAGCGTGGTGCTGGTGCGCAGCTTTTGTTTGCAGAAAGTTTGGAAGCGCACCCCCATAACAAAGGCTGCATGACAGCGTCACCAGGCAGCCAGAAACCTTGGAACAGCAAGTGAACAAAAAAGTTCACATTCCCTGTGGAAAATATTTGGCAAAAGAAAACACTGCCGGGGAAATCAAGGCACACGGATGACTGATGTATGCAGTGCAGAAAACTGAGTATTACTGCTGCCACTGGCTGCAGAGATGGTGGTCACTACCAGTACTGCTGGGGGTGGCGGCGGTGGTAATTAAGCAAATGACACTGAGAACCCTGACATTAGGAAAACCTATCTCTACAAAAAGTAACATAAATACTCTGCTGTAGTCAGAGAAGACGAAAGGTAACAATCCTGTAAACACTGCAAGGAAAAGCAAAAAGCCAACACTCTCACAGGTGAGATGAAACTCAGAGCTACTGATGCGACTGCTGTATTAGTTGTAGTGACAACTGTGTCTGGATACGACGCCTGAGCAAGCAGGTTTGAGAACACCAGTGCCAGTTACATAGAGTTTTTGCTCAAACTTTATAGAGACTTTCAGCTTTATAGTAGGGTGTAGAATCCTAGAATTTCTTTTCACATGAGGACAAGTAATAAGGACATATTGATTTGATTTTTAGTTCATCCTCAAACGCAGTTTGTAAACTAAATAAGGAGTTCATGACTTGACCTATCATCAAGACCTCAATAGTTTAAACAGAAATTTAATTTTCTCTGTATATACTTCAGGGATAACAATATGAGAATTACTGTGATGTGCCTGTTTCCTAAAAAAAAATCATATTGACAACTATAGATGGGGTGAGAGAGGAGGTCATTGAAAACATGAATGGAATTGAACCACAGCCACAGGCCTTTAACAAAGTCTGTACCATCATTGGATTTGTGCAAATTAACTACTAACCTTCTCAAACATTGCTCATGAATTTTTTCTTCAGGTTTGAGAAAAAGTGTCACACTTTTCTTAAAACACAATAATTTGTATTGGAGAATTGAAGGGAGCCAGAAGAACGATGAAAAGAAAGCAGTTCCGTTCCTGCACTCTAAAAAACAACTTACAAATAATGTTTTACTTTCACAGTTACCTGTGCATTTCTTGATATTGCTATTTCTTTTTCCATGTGATCCTAACTTGCATCCAAAGTTCTCCTCCCAAAACTCTGCAAACCATACATTTCTTCGATTGTTAGCAAGTGTTCGGCTCCGAAAATATCTATCAAATCCTACATTTAAGAGAAGTGAAAGAAGCATTAAAATATGATACAGTATAAAAATAGTCTTTTAAAGACAATAACAGATTTTGTATAAATATCAGAAGAAGAAAAAACTTGAGGTACAAACTACTATAAGATATTTTATGAGTATAGCTGTATTTAAGGTTTAAAGAAATAGTATATTTGTTATTATCCTATATTTGCTGTAGAATATTTTTTTTAAACCTACAGCAGTTAAAGCTCCAGCAGAATCCTATAATTAAAAAAACGTAACGCAGATGGTTAGGGAAACTTTTAATACACAGATGACCCAAATAAAGAATTGGATACCTACAAGAAGTTAAACAAACTGTAATCACTACTTAGTCAAAGACCATGATCCAAAAAAATTTCATTTCAAGGCCACCTAAAATCACAGAGTACCTCTCTATTGAGAGAGAGGGCTTCCAGGACACCTAAAATTCTGCTTCTATTTATATGTTTAATGACCCTAGTTGAGAAACTAACGACTCCTGCTTAAACCTGATCAGATTCTGCACCAGCCTTACCCCTACAACCCTGCAGCCATAACGAAATCATGACTAACGCATACCATCTGGATTAAGCTCTTTACAAATGTTTCCATGTGGCTAAATTCTCCAAGTAGCATGAACAGTGCTCAGTTTTTCTAACTGTTTACTAGTTTAGAGCACTTATTCAGAAAGTAAGAGATGTTACCATGTCCAGTACCCTCCCAGGAATAAGGTGATTCAAACCAACAGCTTCTACTTCATCCACCAATTCAGAAACTTTGTTAATGTAGTGGTTTCTTAAAGTATGTTTAGGAAAGGAAAGTAGAGCCTAGGTTGGTCTCCTCCCAGAAGAATGTGCTAGATTATCATCCAGCCGATACTCTCCTTTTTCGTCCTAAAGAACTGCCAGGCTATGGGCAAGAAGCTCACCATCACACATGCTCTAGTTATTAGACAATTATAAGACTGCCTAATTGCAGATTCAGCATCTCCTCATCTCAACAGAGACACTAAGTAAACATTGGATCAGGCCAACTCAAGTTTTCCCCGATTTCCCTGTAATAAAGGGCTACTTGATTTTTTAATTTTTTTTTTTAAGACAGCTAGGGTGCTTGAACATTGTCAGAAAACGAGGGGTTCATGCCACATGCATTCCTACCATCTATTGATGTTCTTTTGGGCAGAATGGTTACTGCTCCTTCCGCAATCTCCTCCTGTTGCTGAACCGGTGAAATTTTTGACCCCCAACTATCTGAGCCAATCCAGAGGAAATGTCCAGATTGATTAGCTTTTTTGGCTGCTTCCAGTATTCGCCTGCAAATAAACAACAAATCATTAATTAAACAAACTGCATTTGCAAAGAACTTGAGAATCCCCAGCATTAATTCTGGCTATGCATAAGTAAGCTCACACTAACCAATTAGTCAATAGTTTTCACAGTCTAAAGCAAATTTAACAGCTGTAGTGAACTCAAGATACAATACTGTACAAGTTAATTGGTTTCATCTTTAGCCATATTTTTCTAGCATTCTTATTGGTTACTTCCTTTTCAGTCACCAAATAACAATGTATTGGAGCTGCACTCTTAGGAGCTAGGAACGGCTTAGATCTCCACAGAATAATGGACCAGCCCACTATATAATTGCAACTCAATTTCTTATCACCAGAGTTGTGACAATTTTTACAAGGGATTAAGTCTGAACTCTCCTATTCTGCACCAGCCCATTGAACATCTCTGTGAAGAGACAACGTCTTTAACACATAAAATTAAGCACCTAATGTCATCTTCATTCGCAAACATGATCACCGCTCGAGCATTTGGAGTTTCCAACAAGCGCTTGATGATCTTTTCAAATTCTCCTGGTCTCGGTTCCCGAGGGATTTTGAGTGACTGAGCAATGCAAACACCTCCTGAGAAAAATTAAAAGGGAAAAAAAATAATTTCAACACATTAAATATCCACACTTCAGATACCTATAATTAACCAGGCAGGCAAAGAAAACAGGATGCTAATCTGAAATAAGTCACCGCAGGCAAAAATTGGCTTATCTATTTATTTTTAAATATGTGCTGTACAAATTTACACACTCAGTACTGCATTAAAGAGTTCAACTCAGGTACCTGTTACTTTATTTTTTATATAAAATTTAAAACAGCATGCTGAGCTGGACCCTCAAGCACTGTAGTCTGGCTCAGCTGGACTGATCTCCACCAACCTACCCCAATTTATGGCAGCTGAGAACCCAGCCTTGCCACAGGATTACATTTAACTGTGGAGCTTTGGTATCAGGTACTATCATATACTTCTGCTTTTTCAGCACAGAGCATAAGGTTAACAATAAATGCTGTGGTTACAGAATCAAGTAGATAACTTGAAATGTTCTCTCCTGAACAAATGCATACAGATCACTTCTAATTGTTATTATGACATTATTAAGTTGTCTTAATTATTTAAGAGGTTTTGGGTTGTCATTGAATATTCTAAATTACTAATCAGCAAATGAACACAAACTCAGAGATGATATTTATATCTCGTCTTGACAGAAGGAGGAAAATGCTAATTGAAATCTTTACATTTTACCTGTCCTGCAAAAAGGGACAAATTTCTACAGAAACTCAGTGATTTCTAATGGTTTTGATACACAGGTGCAGGGGAATCTCTACTTTCCGGTTACGACACTGTTATCAGTGTTTGAGTAGACAAGGAGAGAAATTCCTTGAGCCTGTTTCATGAAGCACTGAGTCCATACTGTCACCAACTTCCTATATGTCAGATGATCTTTGTGTGATTGTTTGCTGATTTGTTTATTGTAATTATTTTTTCTTTAAGAACTATTGCCTGATTTGCATTGGTATATCTAACTCCCACCAATATTTGCTCTTGCCTGTTATTCCAAAAATAAGGCCCTCTTGTGGAGAATCTAATTATTAATAAAACCAGGAAATGAAGAAAATGAGAAAATGTTTATTTCTAACAAAAAGTGACACGTTACTAGACAACAGCAAAGCAAATGATAATTTTTGCATCTCTGCATCTAAATACTTCTACAGTGAAAATTGCCTTCAGCATGAGTAAGAATAAGAATGTGCTTTAAAAGAGCTCTTCTATTTTTAATGAATGCCAGTGGTTTTTTTTCTGATGCATAAGATCATTTGGGACATATACGCACCTACATATTAAAGGTAATTAGACAACTAAAGGCACAGTTAGATGGCTATGTTGTATATGTAGAGGCTTTACAACTTTATCAACAGTCTGGTCATCCCTATCAAAATGTGAACCTTGTGTTTTTCCAAAGTAGTTTACAAATTAGGTTGATACACACTGTCAGTGACAGGATTTGAACAAAAACAGGTGTCCAGCCAGATGCAGCTTGGAATGTAGAGCCACATGAAGAAGTTACAGAGGTCTCTTGTGTTAGCTTCATTAAGCTGAATGTATTTAATATTAAGCAAAACAAATAAACAAAGTAAAGGTATTTATGAAGCCTTTTTTATTTCTTTTATTCAAATGTAATATTTAGAAAATGCTAGGGATTCATCATCAGATTTTGCTCTGCCTCTGCAGAATCTCATCGACCTCAATAGTCGTCTGCACAGGCAGATCCTAAGTTTGAATCAAGTTTAGACATGGCATAAATGAAGCATGGGATTATCAACTGACAGTGTAAAAATAACAACTTTCAAATTAAATCAGCCAGTTTTAGTCACAGGCAAACATATCATCTTTTGAGCTACGCATCACTTTCTTGGGAAGTTACATTATTATTTTATTAGATTGAGAAGTGCATACTACCATATAGATTTAGCCTGAATTCTTCTCTGCTTTACATGAAAGAAATAATATTTGCAAATCATAACATCTGCCATTTCTAACAAAAACTGTTTGTACACATTTCTTTACCATCTATAAATAGTATAAAGATATAATATAAATAATTTAATCTTATTAGCTTTAAAATGAAATAGAGTGGCTTTCTCTGGCAACACATTCCTTCACATTTTTATGAACAGCCTGGCTCCCCGTGACGGACAGCTAATTTGCCAATAACAACAGATGAGCCCATATAGCAGGTGACCCTCATATTCACCAGGTATCTTTGACAATTCAGTAATGAAAAGATGGACACTGTATTATGAAAAGCTTGAGCCAATTTTCCAAACTGATATTAAGCTATTGTGGTAGACACTCAAAAAGCCCTTTACTGAAATCTCTTTCTCAAGTAACAGGTCTGAAGTGTAAGAGAAACATTTAGCAGACATCCTGTAAATTCAATGAACAACGATTCACTGTTAAAAAAGAAAAAAATGAAAAACAATGCTAAGCTCTTAACTGTCCCCAAAGTCATTCGGGCACAAAAAATAAAACAGATCCTAAAAAATGACATAAAGGAATAATTTGTTACCTCATAAATTTTGAGAGTACATTTTCCAACCATTTCTATTCATGCAACGGCCCTTAGGAAAAAAAAAACATTCTTTCCACATAAAACTCAAATGCAAATATTACAAAATGCGTACATATAATATACTATATGCAGCCATCTACATTCTGTGTGGAATGGATATCAAGCAATGAAAAACTGCAGTATCTAAAAAAACTATTTTCATTCAAGATGGTGTAGAAGAAACACCATTCCATCATTGCAGCAGCAAGTTCAATCATGACATCTTAGCATCTCTACATTGAAGAATGCGTTAAGTACTAATAGGAACAAAATAACAGGCACTTCAGCCTTGTTGCTCCATTTATAATGAATTGCGTAAGCTAACTCCAACACACAAAACACTTTGTGTACACCCTTATCTTTATATTGCATATACAGCTGTTGCTCAAACGAATAGCAGAGTATCAATTTTCAGCTAATGATGAAATGCTAGATCCACAAAGGTACTTACAACATTACAGTGTCTAACCTCTCAGCACCCCGCTGCCTTTGAAATCTACAGCTTGGGCTAAGTGCCCAGAAACAGAGAGAGATGAGCGTCTGGGGAAAGGATTCGTAGGAGCCAGCAAACTGAATAAGGAATAATTATTCCTCCAAAAAAAAGCTAGCAGAGGTACTAAAAAGACAGGTTTTAACGCTGGTAGTTAGGATAGTCTTATGAAGTGTGAACAAAAGAGGGATTTCCCCAAATCAAGAAGAAATTGGGTTTGAGAACAGATGTCTTGTACATGGTACCAATGGATTTAGCATTTGCTGCAGAGATGCCAAAGGGCAGATGGTTCAGACACCTAATGCCCCTGGAGGATTTATGGCTGTGAATCATAAGAACAAATAGTGCCTACATGTTTCGCCCTGTCAGCATTTTTGACTGATTGTCCCTGTTGCTGGTTTCTAAAACGTTTGTTATCCTTCACTGTCTGGGGATATACCTAAAAAAATACATTGGTCTAAATTTCCCTTGACTAAAATTACAATTAACCTAACATTTGTATGAGGAAATGAGAGCTAACTATCTTCTTACCAAAAAGGAAATGTTGTGGTCAGACCCAGGCAACTAAAAAGACTTATGAACAGGCTTCAGGGAGGGCTGCACTAAAAGCTGTTATTCAGACCGAGAAGTCAGACAGACAGACTTATTTCACGTAGCTCAACTAGGAACAGATAGCAATAATTGTACCCTGTCCTACTGTACCCACTCCCTAATATATGTATATGACAGAGGAGATGAAATTAAGGGTTTGCATCTGTCACACATTTTAAAGACATTAAGATGGCACTGATGGATAGTTCTTCAACTACTTCTGGGGGGAAAGAAAAAGTCTTAGCACCAAACTGTGCTAAGCCTCTTTTATCTGTTCTCAGATCTATAAAACTAAGGTTGTACCCAGTTATTCCGGAGCTTGATTTGAGGAATAAAACAGTTAAAATGAGCTGCACTGTGCCAGTGATGATAAGGATCCATTTCTTTTCTGTCTAACAGCTATCGAGTGTGATAGGGGCCAGGGGACCATGAAGAGAAGGAGAGCAGAGGTGGGAGCTGGAAATCAGGCTCACGGCAGGCATGGCCCCACTCATGATCAGGGGCTCGGTCCAGCTGCTCTGCACCATGGTTAGCAGCTGGTAACTCATGTGCTTTTAAAATTGGGACATACTCAGTCCTGATCTACAATAATATGTTTTTAAATTGTTTTCTCTCTTGTGATAAAAATCCCATCTTAAACAAATTGTTCCATGCTAGGCTTGGCTTGCTTACAGGTGCTCTGTGTAACACACCTTGCAGGAAATAGGTTATCACCAAACAAAAAACTGGTAGATTTTGAAGACATTGTCAGTATGCTGGATCAATGAGCTTTTTCCCTTCTTTTTGTGCTTTTACAACAATGATTCTACTAAATAAAAAATAAAACAAAAGGGAAATGTAGTACTTGCATCATTTTAGTGGTTAAACTTATGGTGATTTTATAATGATAAATATTCATTTTAGCTCTCATGGGTTCTGAAGTCACAAGATGGCATGCTAATTGTAAACCATTAAATGCTCAAGTATGTGGAGGTGGGTGTCAGGAAGAAGTGATGTTGAATGTGTATTTGGAAAATAGCAAGCAGACTTGGTAGAAAACTTGCAGTAACAAACGAATTTCCTGAAGCAAAGACTGAAAGATGAAGCTAAATGTAAATACAAGGGCCATATTGTCTCCTACCCCAGCTGGGATCCAGCATTACATTATCATAGAATCATAGAATGGTTCGGGTTCGAAGGGACCTTGAAGATCGTCTAGTTCCAACCCCCCTGCCATGAGCAGGGACACCTCCCACTATAAATGTTGGTCCACATTATGGACCAACTAAGTAGGATACACAAGAACAGGCACTATCTTTGTACCAAAAAAGCCGAAGACAGTTTTCTGTTCAAGTGTGTTCACTGTTGGGACCACAATCATACTACTCAAGAACCTGTTTACCCTCCAACTTATTTAACCCCCCCCCCATGTGTATACCTAGCCCTACCATTGTAAAAAGGGAAGGGATCAAGCTATGCACTTGCTTTGACAAGCTATCTGTTTCTTAGTATAAGGAGGCATACCTCACCTGACTCAGCATACATCATTGCAAGTCAATTATTTCATGGCAGCTTCATCACAAATCACATCGTTCCTGAAAAACCTCAAGACAAATAGCCAGAGCAAATCTCGGACCCAGTCCTACCTGGCAGGACTTTCTCAGTTGCCTTCTAATATACATTTTCTTTCTTTAAGATGAATTATATGTTACTGGTCACTAGGCCAAGAAAATTTTAACGCAGGCCTGTGGAAAGTTTCCAAAAGACATTACAGAAATATATGAAGACAGAGAAGTTTTTATTCCAAGTAGGGGAACAGAAGTCAGAGACTCAGAAGAAGCCTCAGTAAGAAACTCTCCCGTGAGGCACACAGGCTGCTGTCACAGGCAGACACAGTCTCTGTCTGGCAGGAGACTGCACACTTCTGATGGTATCACATGATGCAAGAGAACATGAGGAAAACCAGACAATTACATTTCTCCTCCTCTTCCAATCCTTCCCCTGGTTATATTGAAAGTCTAGAAAATCTAGACCTCGTTATGTTGAAAGTCCGTTCCAATTTCCAGGAACCTAGTTCAACATGTAGACTGTTTGAGATATTAAAAACAACCAGATACTCCACCCTCAAGTTCTGTTGACAAAAACGAGGATAGATTTGTGACTTAGTGAAGCCATCAAGGCCTTCTTTTTAGGCAGACAGTTCATTATTTGATAAATTTGGATGCTAAGAAATATGAATGTTAAAGAAAAATAAGGTAAGAGACTGTTCTGCCTGGGACTTTCACTGATGCTGACGATCAGGAATTTTTTAGGAATTACTATTTAAATCACAACCAACGTGCTGCCATCTTCTTGTCTATCCCTAGATGCCCTTAAAAATAATTTTCTAGAGTATGAGTCAACTGGGAGTGACACCTAGGAAGATATAATTACAAGTTGAAGATCAAATTTCACAAGCAATAATTTTTCAAAAGGTAAATGTCTCCTTAATGCCAAAGTACTGT
The DNA here is from genome assembly GCF_028500815.1 of Rissa tridactyla. Classification (NCBI taxonomy): domain Eukaryota; kingdom Metazoa; phylum Chordata; class Aves; order Charadriiformes; family Laridae; genus Rissa; species Rissa tridactyla. The sequence continues at coordinate 196,295,853 of NC_071466.1, forward strand.
AGCTGGGAGGTCTGAATGCAGCCGTACATTCTTTGCAGAGCTACCTTCACTTAACTACCCCAAAAAACTATATGATCACCAATGTGCCTATGTGGACTTCAGGGTAGCTTCGCTCTATGGATAAGATCTTAAGCCTTCTGCAAGCTCTGTGCTCCCACTGAAGTCCATGCCATGGCATCTTCCCTGCTACTCATGTCCAATTCTAGTGAAATAAAATCTCATCCCAGTACACTTCCTTTGTTGCGGTCACCAACTAACTGCAGAATGGAAATATCCTAAACTCTTGTGGCTTTTCATTTCCTTGGAAGCTCGCTAAATACGTCAGCAAACAATTCAATTACCCTTGCAAAGACAGTTAATTCTTCAGCCAATAGTGGCAATAATTTTTGATATAAGGCAATAGAAAGAAAAACAGTTTAAAAATTAAATAATTGAAATAATACTTTGCTCTGAATGGACAAAAGTGGCACTTTCTGATAAATTCTGATAAATACAATTCACCCATTCCTTTTGAATCTGTTTTTTTTACATTCCTATATGTCTTCAGAGGCATACAGCCATGCATATTTCACAAACACATGCGCTCACACAGATACTTACATCATGGGCAAAGCAGATGTTAATTCTAAAATAGAAAAGGAATAAAGAAAAAAAACAGCTCTGGCTCCATATGAGACCGCTGGCTATTGGCTTCAGTCATCAGAGTCTGTCTCTAAGGTGACGTGAACCAAGGGAGATCTGTTGTTTTATACTTTCATTCTGAACAGTAAAGAATTCTCTTTTCTTCCCAAAAGAAATGGTTCTGAATGTACCACTACAGCTTCCATTAACACCACCATCTGATGGAAAATAACTGCAAGGGATATTCTCACCATCACAAAAACTACAGATTTTTTTTTTTAGATTTGAAAAAAAAAAAAAACCGACAAACAACACATTTTTCACCCTTTGACTTTTTAGTGCTCTTTGTGTAAATGAAAGCCAACTTTCACAGTCTTGAAAGTGAGAGGCTAAAAGAAAAATTCATCTGTAGTAGAGATGTTTATGAATGTGTAAAAATCACATACGCAGAAAAAAAAAAAAAGCCTGAAAATATGAATTCTGAAAGGCTGTGAGAGAGGGATTTACGTCTCTACAGTGAATCACTGTATAACTAGTTCATAAAGGATATGGAATGCCCAGTCAAACTTCAAAACAATCTGTGGCCTAAAGAGTGTAATTGAAATTGGTCTCCACTTACATTTACTGGTCAGCTGTTGCAATACTTTCACAGCCATGTCTTTTCTTATCATCACAGTGGGTATGAATATCTCCCTCTGCGGAAACATGCTTCTTTCCCCTCTGGGGAAACCTTCCATGGTTGCAGATCTAGAACTTGCAGAAGCATAATATGAAAGAAGAAATATACTGCTATTTTCTGTTTTCTGGCTACATGCCAGGTACATCCCTAATGAGGAAAGGAGACCCTCTTTGTCATGGAATCACAGAATTTCAGAGTTGGAAGGGACCTCTAGAGATCATCTAGTCCAACTCCTCTGCTAAAGCAGGATTGCCTAGAGCACATCGCTCAGGACTGCATCCAGGCGGGTCTTGAAAGTCTCCAGAGAAGGGGAGTCCACAACCTCCCTGGGCAGACTGTTCCAGTGCTCTGTCACCCTCACCGTAAAGAAGTTTTTTCTCATATTTGTTTGGAAATTCCTATGTTCCATCTTGTGCCTGTTACCCCTCATCCTGTTACTGGGAACCACTAAAAAGAGTCTGGCTCCATTCTTAAACCCATCCTTTAGATACTTATAAACATTAATAAGGTCTCCCCTCAGCCTTCTCTTCTCCAGGGTAAAGAGTCCCAGCTCTTTCAGCCTTTCCTCATAAGGGAGATGCTCCAATCCCTCAGTCATCTTTGAGTCCCTACGCTGGACTCTCTCCAGTAGTTCCCTGTCTCTCTTGAACTGGGGAGCCCAGAACTGGACACAGTATTCCAATTGTGGCCTCACCAGTGCAGAGTAGAGGGGGAAAATCATCTCCCTCGACCTACTGGCCACACTCTTCCCTATGCAGCCCAGAATTCTGTTGGCCTTCTTCATGACATGGACACATTGCTTGCTCATGGATAATTTACTGTCTACCAAGACCCCCAGATCCTTTTCTTCAGAACTGCTTTTCAGCAGGTCCACCCCTAACCTATACTGGTGCCTGACATTCTTCCTCCCCAGGTGCAGGACCCTACACTTGTCCTTGTTGAACCTCATTAGGTTCTTCTCTGCCCAGCTCTCCAGCCTGTCTAGGCCATGCTGGATGGCAGCATGGCCCTCTGGGGTGTCAGCCACCCCTTCCAGCTTGGTATCATCAGCGAACTTGCTGAGGATACACTCTGTGCCCTCGTCCAGGTCGTTGATGAATATGTTAAACAGTACTGATCCAAGTATTGACCCCTGGGGAACACCACTGGTTACAGGCCTCCAACTCGACCCTGCTCCATTAATCACAACCCTCTGAGTCCTGTCACACAGCCAGCTCTCAATCCACCTCACTGTCCCCTCATCTAGTCCACACTTCCTCAGTTTCCTAAGGAGGATGTTATGAGAGACAGTGTCAAAAGCCTTGCTGAAGTCAAGTTAGATGACATCTGCTGCTCTGCCCTCATCCAGCCAACTAGTTATAACATTGTAGAAGGCTATGAGTTTGGTCAAATGTGATTTACTCCTGGTAAATCGATGTTGACCACTTCCAATAACTTCCTGCTCTTGAACGTGTTTGGATATGACATCCAGAATGAGTCACTCCATTACCTTCCCAGGGACGGAGGTGAGACTAACCGATCAGTAGTTCCCTGAGTCCTCCTTCTTGCCCTTTTTGAGGACTGGAGTGATATTGGCCTTCCTCCAATCCTCAGGCACCTCTCCTGTTCTCCACGACCATTCAAAGATGATGGAGAGTGGCCAAGCAATAACAACTGCCAGCTCCCTCAGCACTCACGGGTGCATCTTGTCAGGGCTTAGGGATGTCCAGTTTGGCCAAGTGGTCTCTAAGACCACTTGTTTTAGTTTGTTTTCTAAAGATCAGGAAAACTTAGGTTATGAAAAGAAATTTCATAAATGTCCAAATTCTGAAAGATTTACAAATTTTCTTTTTTTTTTAAAGTACCATCAGGTTTGATTTATAACAAAGTAATAGTGTGAACTCAAACCCTGCCCTGTGGTTACCTAACACATTTTTCTCTGAAAGTAAATTTGCTTGAATATGGCCCTTATTCTGTCATACGTTTCTCTAAAATTCTCAGTACTAATGGGCCTGATTAGCAGTAAAGATTTGGATTTGATATTTTAGGGAGTTTAGACACAAACAGCTGCTTCAAAAAATTCTAGAGGTGGGTCAGGCATAGAAATCACCAGTTCACCTCAAGTATAATCACAATCCCCGATGGGTGTATTCAGCATCATGAAGATGACACAGGAGCTTATAGCATTCCTTGTAACTATGTTTAAGCAGGAAAAGAAACGCCACCACAAGAAGGGCTGGACTTTGTAAAAACATTTCTAAATAAATACAACCTTTTCTGGTTTAGGATAATTTGTTCCCTACAGGGATCTTCAGTTTAATATTTTCTTATTCCACTACCCACCCTGTTTGTTTTAAATACTTTATCAGTGATATAAAAGACTGTTTTCAGTTAAGTTGTCCTGGATTGCCTGATTTTAATGGTAGTCTGGTGTCCTATTTTTCACTTGCATGCTTCTTACTGCTATCGTGGTGTTCAGAGATTGCCTTCAGTCACCTCCTTTGCACTTAAATGCTGTACACAGGCAGCAAACCCTGACTTTTAATCATTCCTTCTAAGAAAAATAGCAGCAGTGATTAATGTTCTCATTCTGAAGCTTTTGGGTCTGCTTTTATAAGTGAAGACATTCTTCTGCTTTGTGGTCATAAAATAGCCACAAATTTCATGTATTCACAGGAATTTAAAAAAAAATCCCTTCTGCTTTTTACTGTCTTCCAGAATGTTGGTGCCAAAAGCAGTTATTTCCGTCTTTCTTTATGTATTCCTTTAGCCAAACAGTCTAGTATCAGGGAATTATTCTTAAAATTATCTTTTTAAAATTAGGCATATGTTATTTAACTTAGGTTATCTCTAGTTATCAAGTATTTATTTTCTCGGAATTTGAACTATCAAAATAGTTTGCATGTGAAAACTTACTTTAATGAAGATAAGTCTGTGTTTGATTGCTGATGTTTTAGCTTGGATGTGACATTCAAAAAATAGTCTTAAATTTGAAGTAAAACAAAATAACTGTGAACTAAATTTCATCTGAAACTGGAAAAAGACAATTTTGTGGTTTTCTCTACATGATATTATAAGCCAAAATTTGTAATGAAAATCAAGAAAGGTTCACTTCTGACAGGGGTCTTGTAGGTAAATCTAATCCCCAGAAAACAAATATAATATAGATTCACAGTCTCCTACAACAAAATCTTGCATATGGAGGTATTGGGTTTTATTGTAAATTCCGCACATAGCATGCCTAAACTAAAGTTAAGCCCATGCTAACATTGCTCAAGTGCTCACTTGTAACCTTGTGCTCAAAAAGCCTAATCTTCTTTAATGGAAATTGCCATCAGGAACCACACTGACTTCAGCCATGCAGGAACAAGCTGAAGTTCTCTTCCAAGTCATGGTTATCTTACACAGATGGCATCATATATAAGGAGTTCTCTTAATGGATTAGACTAAAAGAGAAAAGATTTTCAGGCCCAAAGAGGCAATTTTCATCATCTACCTTGGCATCTTCCACACTTAAGGTTGATCAGAATCTTTGTAAAAGGCCTAAGTTACCTTTTGGAAAGGCAGTTTCATTAAAATTGAAATACTTCACCATTTTTTGACAAAATTTTAAAGGATGAAAAGACATATTGGTTGAATTTTTTTCCTTTTATCTTAGCAATATTAGTTAAAATGTGATTTTTTTCATTTCCAATGTATCATTTTGAGGAGGTTTTAGCCTTTTTTGTTCAGTACGAGATGACACAGAAGCATTACTGAGACAGAAAAGTTAAACACTTGAGAAGTAAATATTTTATTTTCACTATGGAAAAATTCAGTATTTGTTTTAATTTTTTTAGATCAGAATTTCCAATGAAATTGAAATATAATTTCTGAGTGGTTCCATGTGTAGTGCACCAAAGAATGTTACACTCTAATGTCTGAAAACAGATGATTTCCATCTGAGTTAAAGTGTGTGTAACTAAAAAAATGAACATTCCAATATATGAAAGGTGTGCTACACCCCTGTACAAGTTTCTCCAATGATTTATAATCCTCATTACTGAAAAATAAAAAAATGTTCTTTTTCATCAGTTTAATGTTTCTAATTTGTTTACCACAGACGGGTCTGGTTACACTTTTTTCGTCAAAAACGGAAATCCATCTCCCTCATTCTTCAAAACACAACTTGTACATTATTAAATTATGTGATTAAGTTATAAGTTAAGTAACCTTCTCTCATACGAATTAGGAAGTCTGAGTTTGTTTAATTAGCTATGTAGACTGCAAGTTACATTTGCAAAACTCATATATCTATTTTGATGTTGGTACCTAACTATATTTATTTGACTTTAAAGTACTTTGAGAGCTGGACACTTGAGTAAGAACACCATTAGGACCTAAAAATACTTATGAACTTTATCTGCTGACTTCTTACCATTGAGGGCTATAAAATATGAAAAGAATAAAGCTAAGTCTTGTATATTGCTTCATATCTTTACGTTTCTTTACACCAGTTGAAGGTATAGTGATATTAAGAATCAGCAATACTTCTTTTATAACACAGCAGTAAAATAAAAGAATGAGTCAGTGAGTGAACAAGAGTCACTCCGTAGCATTCCACATAAATAAACCTACAGAAGCCTGCCTTCATTTTAAAAATGTAACTGAATTAAGTTGGCCACTGTATCTTTAAGAAAGTCTATGGCCCTGTGTTGTGGGATTTGGATCAGAGAACAAAGTCAAAGAGAGGAGCCTGATGTCTCTATGTGCTTAATATTGAGTGGTAAAATACCTCATGAGAAGTTTAGGAGTGAGTGGATCTGCTAATTCGTCTTTTCTTGAAGCATGTTGGGAGGAAGGATTAGCTTAATTCACAAAGCCCTAGAGGAAAAAAAAGCATCAGGTCAAAGTGACTAACCAGCAGGCGTGCTTCGAGGGCTGCGATGGGCCTGAGAACTTAGAGCTGAAGGAAGCGTCAGGAAAGTGATCAGAAGACCTAAACATGCGATAGAAGACAGGCTGCAAACTGAATGTGTGTTAGTCTGCTTTAAGGCACGTAACAACAATGTAGAAATGATGGGACAAGAGTAAAAACACTGAAATGGTTTTAATTGTGGAGCATAATAAATGCTGAAAAGGTACTTACATGGATGAAAGGTACCATCTATGTACATATAAAATAAATTGCAGAATTACAGCAATATTTACTTTTACTAAATGTCTAATTATTCACATCTGTCTTTTGTTTGAGGACACAAATATCAAATTAATCTTCTGAATTAATCCTGTCTTGTAAATAATACAGCAGGCATATACATCTACTATGTATTCTCAGTCCTTATTCAGGAAAAAATAACGTCCTTATTCAGTAAGAATACAGGTAGCAACTTTGTAAGTTGAATGACTGAAAAATTCTCAGACTGAGGGTTCTGGATAGGAGGTCCAATAAGTGATCTGATTCAGGCCTGTTCCCACCATTTCTAAAATGGTGGAATGCAGTGTCCTGCCTTTTTGGAAAATGACCAGCAAGTAAGCTCAAAGTCTGCTTTTACGTAGTCTGACAGTAGTTGTACTAGGACAGGATTTAACCCTGCCTATCCTTTTTTCAGATGGTAGAAACATGGCTTCATTCTCACTAACATTCTGAAAGAAACAAAGGCTCTACCTAGCATCAAAGAAGGAAAAGCATGGGGAGAAAGCTGTTATCCATGCAAGACGAAACAGAAGAACCTGCTCTTTCCATCAAAGTCCACAGCTAATGTAAAATCCCCTGCAAAGAATAGCAGCTAATGGGAAGAAGAACTTTTGGTCTCCTAGGCCAAACTTGGAGAGGCTCAGCCAGAACATATGGATCTCAGTCAACCTCAACCAACCTGCTCAGTGACATCAGACGAATGAATGCAACTGTGTTTAGTTTTAAATATGCTAACAGTACACTACAGTAGAGGGGAAATCTGGATACTTTGGCAAATGTAGCTATCAAACAGATGAAAACCAATGTCTGTAAGTCAAGGAAGGCTTAGGACAGAGAAAACGGATCAAACACTAGGAAGGTGGTTGGACCACAGTTCAATCCTTGCCACAGAGCCGTACCCTTCTTTGTTCTACCAGAGAGAAAACCTTGCAAGTGCTCTTCAGGCTTTGTTACTGCCTAGATTTTAATGTTTTTAAATCAGAAGAATCCAGACCCAGCTTCTTCCATGGCAATAACAGCTGTGCTACAGGAAATCACTGCTAGCTCTAAAAGAAATGGAAGGAAGTGGTTGTTTTGTGATAGATTATGTATTGAAGGTGTCCAGTAACTGACAAAAGACATCTGCAGTTCACTCCCTTCTAATAAAATGCTTGATAGATCCACCGTATTTTGTAGACAATGAACAAAAAAACCCCCTTAATTACACAAAAACCCCTATAATCACTAAGTACAAAATTACTTTTACTGAATATTGCTTAGTAGTGGGCACCATTATGCTGTTAATACAAGCTGAAATAAAACCCTATTTTAATGTGCATCTGGTCTCCACATAGAACTTTGATCAACAAACTATCTCATCAAGGGCCTGAAGGATTTTTCTATATCCATGCTACTCATCTGATCACATGGTTTCAATAATTTGATACAATTCTTTTATCACATATAACATTTTTAAGCATCCTTCATTATGTTTTTCTTTTTCCCAAAAGCCATCAAAAATTATACCAGACAAAAATCTATTATCCATGGGGCACTTATATCTCACTCATTGTAAAATAGAAATGCAGAAATACAGATTTTCAAAATTAATTAATTAATTCTGAAATGTATTGCCCGTCAAATCTGTCAAAAGATGTAACAGAGGAAAAATGAAGGTACTTCAATTTACTCTGAGTTATATCTTGAATAAAGACATATGATTATCCCCATGGACTCATGAGAAAGAAACTCTACCTTGCAGTAACAAAAAACCCATCCTATGTTACTTGATGAAAGTAGCAAGTGAGGATAAAAAATGAAGATAACATAGAAGACAAAGGTAAGATAACAAAGCAAGTAAGGACTGGAGAGCTGTGCTACAATCACTCATTGTTCAGTGTAATGCACAAATAATAGTGCTGATCCTAAAACAAAATCTTCTGCAAATGCGTAGTGCTAAAATAATAATATACCTTTGTTTGCAATGCTTTATGATTTATCACTGTCAAGTTGTGAAGTGGAAAAAATATAGAGTAGGGATGAATCCTCCATTCTCCAAAGAACTTTCTTGCTCTGCTTATTTAAGAAGTTTCATCAGTGAAATACATATACTTCTGCCAAGAGAAAGAGTAGAGGAACAAGTACAGCTCTTCCAAACCCTCCATAACAAAGCTACCTAGGGAGTTTGCATTGAAATATTCAAGTCAAACACATGTTTTCAAATCCCAGAAGAGTTCAATAAAAGTTACCAGAAATTAGAATACTGAACTTTTAACTTTTTCAAATTTAGAATTGTGATAGCAGCCAAAACACCCCAACTTCAAGACTATTTTTTCTGCATATGAGAAAGATCACAAGCAGCCAAAGATGTACAACATTCCACTGAATTTAGTATTTGAAAAGACAGTTTCATTAGGAATGCCTTTGCCATCATTTAGAAAATTTCCAGTCATGGAAAGATGGAAAAGCAGAACAATTTTCAATAGTAAAAAACAAGCAACTGCCCTGAAGAGCACAGACAACTTCTGCCCTCTCTTTTCTTGTGTTTGGTTTCTGTACAGATGGACTGACTTATTTTAGAACACACAGTAGCCAAAAAATGAAAAAAAAATGGAATATGGGGGGGAAGGGGCGGGGGGGGGGGCGGGGAAGAGAGATGAACTGCAGAATAGCACTAGTGATAATTTGTCTGAGGATAAATTTAATTCCAATGAAAAAAAGAAACATTATACACACACACCCACACACACCCCAGTTTAAGACATCCAAGGCCCTGTGTACAGTATCTCTCTACAAGAGGAGAGGACGTGCTAACGCATTTCCACACCGTGGCATGTGCACACGGGGTCTGCTGCATCCCGTACCAGGCATTTGTGTACAGTCTGTGAAACACACTCCAACTTCGGGCTTCAGATCTGGGCTCCCTGGGTCAGTACTTAAGGATGTCAGTGTCCAAATATAACTCATCGGAGCTTTTGTAAAATCATAAGCCTGGGCTGGCCCTTTTCAGAAAGATGACTTTACTTCTTCATAAATAAACAAATTATTGGCAGGTTTTGTATGTGAAGTAAACTGTGTGCATAGCTATCCTAGTGATAAAAGTCCAGCCATTTTCCCCACATACATTCACAATGTTTTTCCTCCCCTGTAAAATTTGTACTCACTTCTTTAAGATTTATCTCGTGCATAGAAAAAAAGCCATGAAGCATGAGACTACAGTCGGTAGGAAGATGAGGAGCAGAAAAGGAACACTAAGGGTCTTCAGCTTCTCTGTTAGCTTCCTATCTCCAAGCCAACGTATACATTCCTAATAGAGTATTATTCTCTGGAAACTCCCTCCAGATGAGAAAACCCACAAAAAACCTACAGTGCTGCACAGAACCTGTGTCTTTGTCCCATACCATAAATCCTCCATGTCTCATGACATGGGACACTGTCCTACACTGTCTTATGTGACACATAAGAGGAATGCTTAGCCTCCTCACCGTCATCACAGCTGTAGTGAAGCTCAAAAATATTTCTTGAAGGAAACATGTCTGCCATGCACTTGATGGAATGCTACAGAGGTGTTTGGAGCAAAATCCTATATGGAAAAAGGACATTAAGAGTGCAAAATTATGTGCAATGGAATTAGCCATTGATCAGCTTTTGAGGCTGTCTGATTATTTATTGGAAAATAATATACTTATGTCCTAGCAATCACCTTTAACCATCTGTGTGGCTGCTAGATTCAGGTCAGTCCTTTAGAAGCTGAAGGGCAATGCTGCTGATGATAAAAGTCCAGAGGCAATCCCACACGGGACTTCCTAAATTGAATTCCTGCTCTCACAGCGTTCCTATGCTTTCCTCCAGGTTGCATGCCTCAGATTGACATTGCAAGCCAAGCCCAACTCGGGCACAGTGAGCGTATGATGTAAAATCAAAGCCAACAGATTCTGTCCATTTTTCAACATGGCACGGTGAAATGATGCTTATGGCATTGGAGAATATACAGTCAGCCTAGGTCCCTCAAACAGAGGCAGTGAAATGAGACTGGCAAGGATCTATCAAAAACAAGCACAGCACAAGTGCATGTCCGTAGCGTTACCTGCCAGAGTTGTAAATTCTGAGAAACAATCGAGATCCTGCCTTAATAGATAACTTCGATTTCATTCTCGCAGCTAGCCAGAAAGAATCCCAACTTCTCTGAAGTGCTAAGTCTAGTGACTAGTGACTAGCAAGGGAGAAGATAAGAAAATATTTTACTTATACCACAGTCTCCTGGCATTTTCCCATTAAGCACATTCTCACTATTTTCAGAACATCTGTTAAAATCTCTCTCCAAGTCTCCTCAGGTACTTCTGTCTACAAAGCCAGGATAATCCTTTCCGAGAATGAACCAGTACAATAGGACTTAAATGACCCACTCAGAATCAGTTTTCCCAGAGTGGATATGACTGAAAAAAAGGTAGTCTAATGTAAGGTTGGGTATGCAGATTTCCACCCCACTAAGAGATGGATAATTCCACTCTGTCAGAAAGGAAACCTGTTCATTACAGGAAAACAGCATGTACCTGGACAGTTACAGTGGAATTTGCACACAAACTCATCCCCTGTTTTTTTTCACAGTAACTTCACAGAGAGATGAAAACTCTCACCAACACTTCTCAGACCCCATATGAGCAGCAAACACCTGTTTGTTCATAATTAATGAAGAAAAATTAGATAATTTCAAAGAATAAATTATTTGTTGCATTTTGTTTGTCACTGAGGGGACAAAAGGCATATTATTATTCTAATTGAAGGCCAAAATGGATAAAATGCTTCCCTTCTAATAAAATTGTATGTATGACAAGGATCTTTTTTGCATCTCCTCAGAAGGACTTAGTTCCATATTTTTATTTGGAATAGTCTTTTTTTTTTTCCCCCCATATTTGTGGCTGAAAGCTCCCTGCCAGCTGCCAGTTTAATTAAATCTTGCTAACAGATCCCACTGGATTTCCAGTTGCAAGGGAATATCTACAGAAGAACAGCCGTTACGGGTCTGACCAAAGGCTCATCTAGCCTGATAGTCCCTTTTCTGGCTATGACTCATAATAAAAGAGCAGAACAGAGTAAACATATGTGCTGGCACATTCTCGCAGCCTTCAATAATCTCCAGCTCAAGGGCTTTTTGAGAGAAGGTGATTTTATGCTTATTAAAAGCCCTTGATAGAATTTCTGTCTATTAATACATCTACTCCACTTGAACACATGTAAAAGCTATGTTACATGTTCCAGGGATTCCTTCAGCATCACTAAGTTTAAACTTCAGTTACAAAAGATCTGTTTTCCTTTTTCTTGTTCCATGATTACAGTCTTAAGCTCCAAAAATCATAGTTTGATCCTAATACCATGATGAAGTCTTTCAATGTTGCATGTACTTTTTAGCTTTGTCTTCTAGTTAAGTTGGTGGTTCCATGCATCTTATATATATATATACACATATATATATATATATCTCACTTTTTTCCCCTTCTTTTATTAACAGATCTGCAAAGTATATTTAGATACATCTCTATAGAGCTCCTTAGAATATTCAAGTATCTAAAACTGTAGGCATATTTTTATATCCCCATATGTGCGTCTGCAGATTTTTTTCATGGACCCCAGAAAACTGGCCAAGAAAAACAGCATATGCAAGAATCCGAATATACAAGCTTATACGTACATCTCTAAAGGCTGCATGAAAATCTTATTGAATAGTTTCTAGGACAACTTAAATCATGGATGAGATATTTGAGAAGCAATTTGGTGTTCTGAAATCAAGACAACTGCATTTTTTTATGAATGATTTAAAATACTAATTACAGAGTAATCCCAGATATCTTTTCTTCGTGGCTTATTAACAATAGCCTGACAGTTGATCTTGTACTTACATATTGAACTGCTTCATATTATATATTCAAATATGGTGATTTCTTACATCTATTTCTGTTTGTAAGTATCCAGTAACCACACTGTTTTAAGGTAGAGTTCTCAGATGAGATGCTGAAAAAAACTCCTCCCATACATGTAGAATAATTGCATTTATAACAATAAATTTAACAAGACAAAATTGGTTACTGATTTGAGTTTACCAATTTCATTGTTTGCTTCTAGAAGTCCTATTTCATACTGTATAGCTCCCACTGAAGTCACTGAAAGGGTTTCATTTTTCATAGTTTGGAATGTTCATTAGATATTTATATGAAAAATGAGAACAAACTATGCTACAGTAGATAGAACAAAAACAATTTCATAGGGCAGTAAACTCTCATACTCCAGGGCATAAGCCAACCAGTAATTTATAGGGTTAGACAGAAGCTTTGCTCACGGACAAGTTATTTCAAAGAGAACACAATTAAATGTTAAGTACCTTCCTTCAAAGCATCCCTTCGGTCAGAAACTGGACAAAATATGGTATCACAATTTATTTGCCTGGATGTTTGTGCAACCAACTCCCTGCCTGCTGTCCTTGCTAGAGCGACTTCCACAGCCCTCTTTCTAAGTCCAGACTGCTCTCAGTGTTGTTCACATAACCAGACATCAACTGGATCAGCTGATGACTTTCTTTATGATTTAAAAAATATTTTCTAGCCATTTTATTTCTTCATTTTACTTTATTCTATTTCCTACACCCTTTACTCTTTAAGATATGAAATGACCATTTTTTTCAAGTGAGCAAGACATATTCTCTGTATATTTCTTGCATACCGTGCATACCACCCTGAAATACACCTACATTTGAAAGCATAAATTATCTTCTTCCCGCATTTGCACATGGACTCTTTCAATTGTAATCCCATATCCAAAGCACAGATATGTACAATATCTAAAACTGTATTGATCAAATTTATCCGAGGTCTGCATTAAATGAAGATAAAGAAAATCCTTTTTAAATGTAGAAAGGTTAAAAATATAAAACACGTACAATTATCTACTTTGTTCTTAATACACTTCAGAAAAAATATTGGATGAAGCAAAACCCTTCATCCACTGCAGCCACTGATCAAAGGGTCTTTACAAAGCACCAGGATTATCTGTTTCAAAAGTAATCATTAGTCTGACGATCGTCCTTTTAATTCAACGGTGCTTCTCATTTGCTTCAGCACAATTTACCGTACACGTGCCTTATCATTTAATATCATTACATCTTTGCACCAATTTATGAATGAATGTATCTTACAAAATTACTTGTCTACAACTTCCTTCCTCTTTGGGTTGTATCTCACTTCCGGGAATAGGCTCAAGCTCAAACAAATGATCAGATAAATCATCATAGGAAATGAATCAAAAGAAAGAAAAGCATGAAGTGATTTAAAGTTTTCTTGAGAACCTACAGTGACTGTACACAGTAAGATGAGGGCCCTTTACTCAGCACAAAGCAAAGCAGCAATCCAGACCCAGAGTGCAGCACAGTGAACTGTGAAGACTTAGCCATCACAAGTAAAAATATCCATTCCTGTTGTCCCTCCCCATTTCTTAAAGAAAGCTAAAATTAATGTTTGTCTAATTTAAAATGTAAAACTTAAGGCAGGGAATTTGTTCTCATTGCTCCCTTCCAACCAATAACCACTGCAGATGGCTTCTAGGGGTGAGCGGGCTGGAGGCAGATGACACTTCACATTGTACCTGCACCACAAGGAACCGGCGTCACCTCCTCCCAAAGAGGAAAGCAACAAGTTAACTACAGGTAAAATATAGCACAGGGGCAGCCTGAGGTTTCAGACGTGACGGCCATGCACTAGTGAGGCAGGAGGTATGTATCACAGCAGTAGGTGACCTGCCTTGCAAACATCCCAAATCTGCCCAGAGCCAGAAAACCCACCTTGTCCAGGTGGGTCAAGGTCAGAGACTGTGCCTGCAGACTTCTGTTTCCCTCTGCTGCCCGTTTCCCCAGAGCTGACATTCGTCCGAGAGAAGGGGTAAGAGAAGTTTGCCTTAACAAGTCCCACAGCATAAACTCCTCAATAACTTAAAATAGGAAGATCTTCTCTGGCAATTTGTTAAGCTTTGCCTGACTACTAAGATTAAATAATTAAATAAATGCTGCATAGACACAGAAATGTATATTTAATTAATTGTGATTCTTGCATGGCATTTAAGATGACTGTGCTTTCAGAACGAAGCAACGTGATCTGATTTCTAAAATACCCTCATGTTTGAGATGCCCATCTATTTTATAAGCAACTACTCACTACCTCATGGTATACAATGTGCAACTATAGCTCTCTGAAGTTTGGGCCAAATTCTACCATCTGTACTTCAATCGAAAAGTCTGTTAAATAATAACAGAAAACATTTGTCACAGAGTTATATTTTAAAGAAAGGAGATCAAAAGCAAGACCCTCTTCTTACTTTAAAGGTCCTCCTTTAGACTGATTCACTGTGGTTAATAACAACTAATGATAACAGGAAAACGGAGTTGCCAGTATGATAACAAATTATAAACAAAAGAGAAGTTATTTGGTTACTTTTCTGCTAAAAATCCACTATTGGCCGGCTGATGCTAGATGAAAGGGAAGACTAGGGACAGGTTTAGACATTTTGTATTTCTGAACCCATCCTTGGGACAGCACACACTTTCTTTGGTGTTTCTTTGACATTTACTTAGAGCATGATAAATTTATCTATCTAAGCAACTATATCAACACTAGGAGCTTATTTTATCTAAGATCAGGCGCCTTGTCTTGCTATGTAGGTGGAAAGGCAGATAAGTTTCTCCTTCTTCCTCAAGATGAGTAGGTGTGTGGAAAAATGCCATACGAATCAAATTATCTTTGATTCATCATTATAACATTCACATCATACAAAATGATTTGCGTTCAGGATCTCTTTTTTTAATGCTGCATTCCTGGGAAGTATACAGTATACAAAAAAAAGACCAGAACCCAATGAGTCCACTGATTCAAGATCCAATTTATTTTTGCATTTGCTCCATCATAATTTTTTTATTAATTTTATTAATTTCATCATTAATACTTTAACAATAATTTGTGTAATAATATTTAGGAAATTCCTATTGCAACCAAATCTTTTTGGTAAATGCCTACTCAAAGCACTTAGAATCCCCTTCTATGAAATACCTGTGGTTAGAGTAAATCATATAATCTACAGCAACCAGCTGAGCTCAGTTCAACTATAAATGTTCTTTTTTAATCCACCTGGATCTCCTCTACTCCTCCCCACACATTTTGCAGGCAAGGAAAACCAAAGGTCTTGATTGCACAGAATGCCCCACAGTATTTTCTTCTAGACCATTCAACCATAAAATTAAGGACACATTGTACCATTCCTTCAGAAGCCTACAGTAGTGGTATTACCATAAATCTCAAACTGACTTCCTTATTTGATCTTTTCCCAGCACGCGAACATGCAGGCGCTGGAAGCATCTGTGGGATTCTGAATACATCTGAAGTAATGTGCACATAAGTCCCCTGCTGAATGGGTCTTAAATCTGCAGCATTATTGTTCAGACCACTGCTTCCAGTCGACTTACAGTGTAAGAGGATTCCTGCAGAGGCTTTATTAAAGTCCAAATTCTGAGGTCTGACATAAACAAAATGCAACTTCGCAGCTTGTTACATGAAAAATACGTCTACTAACAACACTCTATTTCATTCACTTGACATGCAAAGCCAATTGGGAGAGTGATCTGTGGGAGAAGAAATGGTTTTGTAGTCTCATTCCAGTTGAAAGATTGAGGATGTGTTTCCAGCTAAGCCATAAGCAACTCTGAAGAATCATAACCTCTTCTTCCGCTGTCTGTAGAAAGTGGTATTTCTTATTTCTCGTGTAGACCAAACAGACTAAGGTTTTGTTGATTTCTGATGCTGTAGGAATGATTTATTTGTGTTTTTTTAAAAGATCATTCACAATTTAAAAATTGGTAAAATACCTTCTTTATCTGAATTATTAAAAAAAAAAAAAAAAAAACAAACAAAAACCAACTCCATCCCACCATAGAAACCACCTGAGCATTGCAAAGTAGCAGGAAGATACTGGTGAGCTGGGTCTCCAGATTTCAAACAGTTTTTATTTCCTTATTCATACAGCAAATTCAGCTAAAGGTATTATTAGTTCTCTTTTTCCTCAGTTCATCTAACATGGGCCTTTCTGCATCTTCACTCAATGTTATTATTTCTAGGTGTGAATGCCTTTTCTGTCATGTGAAACTGATACCCTATCTCATTAACATACTATTTCTTTTTGGATTTCATTTTCTCTCTTGTCTCTAGCTAGTATTCTCTATTTTACTTTTTACTTTGTTTGTTGTTGCTGCTCTTACTCTGTAATGTGTTTTGGAATGCAGTTTACGTGAAAGATGCTATACAAAAAAACTAAGGATAATCTAATTTCCTTCTACCAAAGAAAGCAGAGTTCTCTACAGGCAAGAGTTATATCTATTATTGTAGTCATTCAGAGGGGCTAGATGATGAAAAAGTCAGAATAGCTAGTAAGGGTGTATTCTGCATTACTGCTGTTCTGTAAGGGCAGAGGAAATGCAATGGGAAATATTGTTTTGTTTGCGGTCATTAATTTCTGCATTGCAAAAAAAGTAACACTGAGCAGATGCACTTTTTTTTTCTGAACAGAAGTGTTTTCTCGTCCTAATTAATTGGGGACCTATTCAGAACTGGCTCAGCAATACAAAATTGACCTTTGAAGATCAAAGTGATAAGCCATACGGGGCTAAATCCTGCCTCTCTTATGTATGCAAAACTCTCAGACGTTTCAGATGATTTTGCATCAGGATTTAGACTAGTGATCATCATATACCACGAAAAACATCCCCTAAGACAGTTTAATCTGTACAACCAGGACTTTCTTCTTCCGCTTTATATTCTTCCCCCTGCCCTCCAGTGTCCACCCCTTTCTTTTTTCTGTGTTTCTTCTGGGAAAGTTTTACCCCCACCCACTTCTTCCTCAATCCTCCCGTATTGCTTTAGCACAGTTGGCAAGATTCTTGTAACATACACAAAGTCTTGAGAGTGAGAATACTACACTGCATTATTTAAGAGAGCCTCCTCATTACACTGCCTCTTCATTTCAATTGTTTGAAATCTGCACCTTAAGGCATGTGCAGAATCCAAACCAGGATCCAAGTGTGCTTACATTATATTATTATTTCTTGAATTAAGGGTTTTAATACCAACATCCGGAGGGTTAAACTAATAACTCAGAATCAAGCAAACATTTTTCTTCTGAAATACCTTACAAATTACACTGACTATATAGTTTTGTATTATGTATTTATAGTTTGTATTAAAAACACTCACTACAATAATCCCTGCTACTATAAGGATTGTTTTATCAATATTTTCCTGGAAATACTTCTTAAATTTAAAATAAACCCTGCTAGTATCACAAAGTGAAAGTTGTAAGACCTCAACACCACCAACAGCCAAAAGTATATTAGAGATTTTCATGTTCAATGTATTATACTCCCTTCTCACTAATACAGTTGCATTTTATGGTGATTAACCATCTAGACACAGAATATAGTCTATAGTCATTCTAGTCATCAAAAAGAAGTCTAAAAAATTCTAGTGCTCTGACATTGTCATAACAGCCAAAAGACACATGTGCAAGATGTTCACAATCCCCTACTAACTCTTCAAAGTTTGCAATTACTGCACGTGCTGAGGGCTGCACTGCACCAATCGCATTCTAATTAGGGAAGAAAAAGTGGCGTACATTTCAGGCAAACTCCCGCACTGGTATTGTTTAGTCAGAATGGAAATACCCTTCGGATGGTGGCAATCAACATAGTTCCTTGATCATCAATATGGATATGTTTGATAACACAATTGTAAATATAATATTTTTAGCCTGGTTGTGGATGGAATTACAAATAAAGCAATCTTACTGTATGCCATCTCATAATTTGTTAACAGACTGAAAAGAATTGAATAATATTTATTAAGATGTTTTTAAATTAGGAAATGGGAAGACAAGACAGACCTGTGGTTCACGTGTAAAAAACTTCAGGCAATTCAGATCTGGTGATGAGAAGAAACAAAATCCTTATAAATGTTGTGCCAGAAGAGCTTTGATAAGATCTTGTGTCTTCGCTGACACCAAAATCAGTTAATATAAAGATGCAAATTCACAGGACACCAATCTTCATATGTTCTACTCTTTATGAAACTGTGTCATAGCCATGCAATGATCTGTACAGAGCAAAGCTTTTAAAGTGTTCGTTAATCTTAGGTTCTTCTTATTTCAAGACAGGATGTTGAAACTGTAGGCAGACAAAAAACACTACTCAAACTCTCAATCAGTGACCTTAGAAGGTCAGATACTCAGGGCTGTTGCAGCAATAAGCATAAAACCAGGTACTAAACTATATTCAAACTTTGTACCCTGTTATGCTTTTAGGTTACACATTAAAAATAAAAGCCAACACATTAAAGTCAAATAAAGAAGGCCTCTCAAGGGTGAGATGCACCAGCGCTGTGATTGGCTGCACTCTATGAGATGGTAAAATGCCTACCTACAAAAAGGATCTCTAAATTAATGTTTTTGAAGTAGCTCAGATATCTCTGCCTACATAAATTTTGCACAACAGTTCCATAAAAACTCTCAGGATAAAATTCTACACTGAATTAAATGCCCCAAATTCAGTGCTACTATGGTCATCTCGTTTTATCAGCAGCAACAGAAAAAAATATTGCAAGACAAAAGGGCTATTTAAATAAACCAGAATGTTAACACAAGAATAAATGTATAGACACAGACTATGAACATGTCTAAACTGGAAATTAGAAGCTTTTTAATTAGCTGTGAAATAAAGAATATTTTTTCAGGAGGTGTAGAGAGAGCGGTAAAGCCCAGAGATTTTAAGAGAGACCTAAGTCAGATTATGAATGAGATCATACATCCTGGTCGCCCTAACCGGTGTCCGCTATCTTTTCAATCATATCCACTTATGGAGTTGAGAGAGACACATTCCCAGAGCTCAAGTCAGAATCATAAGCGATCCCAGGGAACCACAGTACTTCACTGCAGACACAGGAGGATGCGTGATGCTACAAGCAAACAAAGGCTACGCTCCTGGCCAGGAGGCTGGGCTAGGACCTGGATTCAGTTTGCTGCTCTGCTATTTCTCTCTCATGTTTCCTCTGGCACATCACTGTCCCAGATTTTAATCTGCGACGGAAGGAAATACTTAACGCCGCCAGAGGTAGGTACAAGTATCAATATCATATGGATCTTAGGTACCAAGATAACAAAGATCATAGAACTACCTTTACAGGGTGCTTTTAATCCAAAAATCTCAAGTTTTATGGGCACAGGCTCCTCAGCTCTGTTAGCACACCTATCTGGCATTTGCATTTCAGGCCGGGTGACAGAAGTGCTGCTACGAGGGCACAGACGGGCAGGCGATGCAGCTCGCAGAGAGCAGGAGGCAGCCAGGGATGACGCAGTGCCCGTGGTCCTGCTGCCTACTGAGACCAGGCTGGAGCCCTGCACCGCACTGCGGCTGCTGCACCGAGGGAAAAGGGAGCGTGTGTGTGTGTGTCTGCGTATGTGTGTGCGTGTTAGGTGTGGAGGTCATTTGGGGGGTCAGCTTTGAACCCCTCTGAGCATGAGGGATTGCTGTCCTCTGCCTCCCACAGCCCCCAGCATGAGAAACACGGCTGCTTCTCTGGGTCTTTCCCTTCAGCCTCCTGGTTCACCTCCATCCTCCTCCGCTCCTGCCCATGCCAGAAGCAGCAGGGCTTTGGCCAGGCCCTGACTGTCATCTCTGATGGAACAAAATTCAGTTTCACCTGCTCTGCTGGGAGGCGTTGAGCTGGCGCCGGCTGCCACATCAAACGATGACTCTGACGCTGTCACCGTCGCAGCTGCTTTTTAGTTCAGAGGCTGGCACTCTGGCAGTTTACTGCATGTCTGCTGGTTTGGTACTGCCTGGCAGATGCTTTGTGATGACTGCATCCCCAGAAGAAAGCATTGGCATTAATATGCAGCTTATCTGTACTTAACAGTCAGTCAAAATATCAAAAAGCTAAAAAAACCTTGTAACTCTGCTGCTACCTAAAGGAATCTATACTCTTCTGTGTTTTCCCTGTGAACACTGATTTTGTAGTACCTTATTCAATTAGGATTTTTTTATACATGTTTTGTAGCTGAAGTCATACATCCAGCTTGTTAGCCTAAAATTCACAGATTGCCTCCAGTGTTAAACTTCCTCTTTTAACAGTACACTCAGATTTCTGTTTATAGAAAGTGTGGTAAAAATATAGCACCCTGTGGGGCATTTCAGAGGATGACTCTAAATAAGCCAAAGGCAGTATATTAAAGACCAAATCTTTATTATGAAAGCTTATAAATTCACGGTAACTGGCAAGAAAGGAAGGCCACAGAAAATTCAAGAAAATAGACTAAATTCAATAAATATGTTTTATTGATGGATCTGTGGAGAGTAGACAGCACTGCAGAAACAACAGCTTAGAAGACAGACCACTATCTGGGCTAATAACAGTTCACACCCATTTCTGGCTGGAATTCTAATATCCCCATACGGAAGCCAGGGCTAACTCAAACAATCAAAAAGTCAATATAGGATTTGGACTCTAAGCCCAAACCTGCCAAAAGGTCAAGAGAATGGAAGGGCTCAGCTCTAATTAGGACTTCGGTATCTCATTTACATCCACAGCTTCTGCATGTGCATAACGACAGAAAATGAAGGAAGCAAATTTTTTGCACACTGACTCACTGGATTGTTTTCTTTGAAACACGTCCTGCTTTAGAGCTTGTCAAAGTAATTCTCACCATAGGGCCTCTTTGCCTTTATAGAACTGAAGTTCAAGTCTGTTAAATGCCGTGTGATCCCACGGCGTGAGTATTTCAGAATCCTTTACCCTCATGTTAAATTAACAGAGTGGAGTGAATTCATCATGATGCACAACTGGTCATTTTGGGGGCTTCTATCTGGTGAGGCTTTAGTGATTCTTATTGTTTTGCTTTGGGTTTTTGAGGGGTTTGGTGGGGTTTTTTGCTTAATCACTCGGGCCCCATCAACGTTCTTATTTTGCTTAAGTAAGCAGTTTCTTTGTGATACAAAATTCTGACTAAATTCTTTAATCAGCTTTCGCTCAGAAACTGTTTATTTTCATCTGCATTACAAATGCAGGATTTAAACAATCTATCAACACAGCATAATGCAGCAAGTGATCTTGTCAGTTTGTCCTTTCCTCTCAGGGATGCGGCTACTGTATTCTGTACTTCTGAAGAAAGGAAATAATAGGATTAGAAAAACATTGAGGACAAGGGGATGTCAAATAAAAGAAAAGCATGCTGCAGTTCTAAAGCATTCTCATCTAGTATTTGGAATTGTAATCCGTTTGT
This sequence comes from Rissa tridactyla, assembly GCF_028500815.1. Lineage (NCBI taxonomy): Eukaryota > Metazoa > Chordata > Aves > Charadriiformes > Laridae > Rissa > Rissa tridactyla. The sequence goes on from NC_071466.1 coordinate 196,317,641, forward strand.
GCTAAAGACTTTGCCTCTGCTCATTATACAAAAAACCATAAAAGACTCATATACTTTGATATTGTAGTTTGGCCTATAGGGAACCGTAATTAAAACACATTTGAGTAAATGCAATTTTAGTCATTATTAAGCAACCTAAAGTACAGTCAGCCACACAAAACACAGCATTATCTAAGGATTACAATGTGTGACACAGTCAGCAATCAAATAACCTTAAAGGTCCAGTGCTTACTTAGCATATCAAAAACTAGTAATATATAATGCCCAACTATTTTAGAAAAATTATTCTATACATCTACGAAAGAAATGCAGAGATGTGGGCCAACAGGAATAACTAATTTCTGTAGCACTTGCAGCTACTGTGCAGAAGTTAACTCGGTTCATTATTCAAATAAATAGCTTTTGTTATATAGCACAGAACTCCAAGCAAACCCTCTAAATCAAAATACCTAAAGCGTTCCTTTGTATCACCATTAGACAGTTTTATTAAAAAAAGAAACACTATTTAAATAAATCCCGGTAACATCAGATATGCCGTATATCTTTTAAAGAAAAGCTTTGTGGTCTATTTCCTTGGTCTTCAGAGATATGAATCAGGTTTTTTTTCATGCACTTCTGTATTGCCTCAGCTTCAGGTACTAGGCTAAATAAGCGTTCACTTAAGACTTAGTTCTGTGGAATTAGGATGGTACTGAGAGGAGTGACCTTCTCTGCATATTAAAGTTTACATAGGAAAGGTGAAAAGATGTTTGTGACTATTAAAAGGCCGTGCTTTCCATTTAAATGGAGCAGCAAGCAAGTACAGATCATCCTTAAGGGTGTTAGGTTGTGCGCTAATCACTCTCAAGTCTGTAACTGTGAGTGAATAGCGTCAGGAAATCACACAAAATAAAAGACAAAACCTACCTCTGCTGATAATATGTCAACTCTAAAAGCAATGTCAAAGCCAATTTTGAAACTCAATGTTAAGGTTTAGGGCATTTCTCCTATCAAGACCAAACCAAAAATAGTAACAACTAAAACCAAAATACAAAACTATAAACCAAACTATACCTCGTCCCCCTCCTCCCTAGTTCCTCCCTCCCTCTCCCTCGGAAAAAAAACCAACTACAACTAAAACAAAAAAAAAAAACCAACACTTTTTGTTCAAACTTTTTTCCCTGCACCTGGAGAAAGTGAGCTGCAGGTCTCAGAGAGGAGGACTGCTGGGATTTCAAACACAGTAAAAGAGAGTCCAGTGAGACTGTGATACTCGAGACATCAGTCCTCTCATGTCTAGATCAAGGTAATTCAGATGAGAATTCACTGTTTCGGAGATGAGCTGAACTCAAAACAGAACAGGAGCAATTTGACATTCCCCATTGCTGCAGTTAGCAAAGCCAACCAACGTTTACTGAGGTTGTGCTTACTGTTCTCCCAATGCCTTTTCTTGGCCAATTCTTGTGTGCAAACACCATAACAATATAATGTAATTACACCAGCCAGCTTTAGGCCCCTGTATTCCTCAGTGCACATTCGAACAAGGCTTATGCAGTTTTGCCCAGATGCGTCTACATTTCTGTGTATCGAGGTATGCAGAGAAAAAGCTGAGATCAAAGCCTCCGCTCTCCCAGGTGAATCACAGAGCTACACAGTCACTCTCCCACCCCACTGAGCTTAATTATTCATGAGGAAGTGCAGGATGTTCATCCTATCAGAAAATACTACTCGAGCAGGGTAAAGCTATCAGTGAGTACTTTGGAAAATGCCTCTGGAAAGCCGTGTAAATGTCCATCTGCTCTCTGCAGAAAGCAGGACGTTGAGATGTGGAGATAACGCAAATGTTCGCAGAGAAATACAAGTTATTGACTCTTTCTGACCCACTTGGCTGCTAGTGTATCTGTATACTAAAACACTAAAAGTAGTCATCAAAAATATGGCTGTCTACCAACTGCAGTGGGATTTTCAGTTGCAAAGTGTTGTCATATTGCTGCAATCAAAGAGAGATTGATTTAGCAATAGCATTATTTTCAGCTGTCCAACAAATCATAAAATCATTGGATGCCACCTGGTTTTTCACAACATCCCTTAGCGTGGCATTGAGTCTCTTCCTCACTCTTACATATAACGGCAAAAATCATGAAGAGCTCTACTTTTCAGTGCCATGCAAGCACGCGGCTCCTGTAGTTCCACCAACCAACTCCATCATAGCTCTGATCGAGTTCTGCTTCATAGGACTTTCACCAGCCTGCTCCCTCCTGGAGTGTTTCCAGGCCCCGCCTGGCAGCACTTGCCTGAGAACTAGATCCCCTCATCTCGTGCGTGTGTCCCTGTGCTAACCTTACAGATTGTCCCCTGTCTCCACCAGCCCGTCCTCTCCCCAGCCTACCTGCCAAAGAGGCACGAGAGCTATTCCTCAGCCTAACCATGTCACGCTGCAAGTATTCAATACCTAGAGATGAAAGCAAACTTGTTCACTACTAAAGCAGGAAAAATACACGGTTCTAGTCATAGGTATGCTTGCAAACATGCAGTCTGACATCGTTTTAAGCTGTACAGTGTCTTCATGACATTTCTCTGCATCTTGAGAGTTACTTCTGAAGCCTGGAGTCTTTTCAACGCAGCTCACCTTACTAAGACCAACAGCTAAGCCACGCATACGCATTATTCAGTGCCAAGGTCTGCCCACCAGTTCCTCGCTTTTTACCTGCTGTGTTTATGCCAGGCTTTTCAGGTGATGCTGAGAGTCTATCTATATATCAAAAATTTGGCTTCCTTATTCTGTGTTTAGTAATTTTCCACCCACTTCCTGCAGATGGACAAACATATTCAGTCTTGGTCAAACCACAGTCATTCAATTATAAGTATTGTCCCGAGGCTGAAGGGTATGTGTTGGAAACCTTGTCAGTAAATGTAGATAAACATTTACCAGTAATCATAGCTACATAATAATTCTGTAATATTGATTGGAATCCATGTACCGTACACAAGTTCCCCTAATCATCACATGTACCTACTGGTGTCTCTTTGAGCTGCTGCAAGGACAGGCAGCATCTGCAGTTGTTTCGAAATGTGCATTTATATAAGAATATAAATGTATCCACTCTAATTTTAGCTCCTGCCAGCAGGGGAAAATATTTGCAGCTAAAATACAAAGTTTGAAATTTTTCTAAACAATTTATTCATACTTACCGTACCACCAACCATACTCACACATGAATAAAACCCAAAGGATTTTCCTGTTAATTTGTTCAGCATATATTTGGAATTTCAAATATGCTCAATTACAGCTTAACCAATTTTCTACGTTTCTTCTGATTGTTCTGCCCCTGCCCTTTAAACGATGAGTCATCTCTCTGCTATGACTGCAGTATAGACTATTTCCTTTCACTATTAATAATTCCATTGAGAAATATGAAGCAGCCTGGCAAGATTAGTTTAAGCTTTATTATTTTCCTCATTTCCCCAAACTCAGTATTTCCCTCGTTACTACAAGGATAAATTATATTTACCACTGCTCTTGTCAATTTCACATTCAGAAATATTTGCATGCCATCTGATTTACTACACAGTAGCAAAATAAAGTGTCAGAGGAGAAGGGAGTACCCTTAAAGACGGACAGAAAATGGCTTGCTTTTTCATTACTTCAGTTTATATTATATTTGGGGTTGGGTTTTTTTTTTTGTTTTAACTGGTTGCCATGTGAACTGGCAATACGGCATGCAGCCTTCTATACCTGTTAATGTCTCCCCATTTTGAGAAAAGATGGCCAGTTTTTAATGCACCTCTCTGAGAACATATTGCGTTGCAGGCTAGACCTCATGCAAAAGAAGAATTCAAAGCATCATAAGCAATTCAGCAAAACTGCAACTTCCACAAGGCAGATCTGGCAATACGCTTTATTTTGGGAACAAAACTACTGACTTTATTACACCAAATACAAAATCAGGACTAACAGCGAGTGCTAACAACAGAATAGCTATTGAATATTAGGATTTGGTTATTCATCTGAACTTCCAAAGAATTGAGCATTTATGAATGAAAAACTTTTATAATAAGTATCCATCCTCTGTGCAAACCACATTATCTTTTACCTCAAGAATAAAGTAAAATGCATGGGAGTATAAAATGTTTGTGATGGAGACAGAGGAAGGAAAAAAAAGAAAACATTCCTTACAAGAAAGCAACGCTTGTATTTAATGCCAACAAAATAACAAGATGGCTAAATATGATGGGAAGGAACTCTTACATTCCAGCCATATGCTGAGATTAATCTTTTCTAGAAAAACTGCATTCAATACAAGTGTATCGGGAGAAGAGCACTTAGCTGGGTACAAGTCATAGACACTTGTACTCGATTCGTAAAGGGAGGAAATGGAAGAACAAGAGGGAGAGGAAAAGCTATATTAAGAAGTCAAATTGCATGAGCCCTTTGACTGCTATTACAAACTGAAGAACATCTTCAATACTGAAAACCTGCCATTAATCTCTTATTTACATGGAAAGCACATGCTTCTTTTTATCTGAAATACTTACAGTAATGACAGGAGCTGGGACTAGACAGATAAACACAATATGTCTGGTTATCAAGAATTTAGATTTCTTATCTAAATTTGGGTTTGAAGCTGATATTTGCCTACTGCAAGCAGATAGTGCATCTGCTCAGTGAAACTTATGTTCCAATCATTTTTACTGCTAATAGCAGTGGTGAAATAACATTTTCATGGGGCCCAATTTTTCAGGAAGCAGTCGTTCCTCATGGGGAGCTAGTCCAGTTACCGAATCCTCCCTGAAATCACAGATTATAAAGCCTGAAAGTTTAGAATGGTGAAGTCCAACAAGAGGCTAGACACAAATCCATAAAATTCATTTAAAATTTTTTAAGACTCAATTATTCTGAGAGAAACATTTGAGCTAAACAAACAGGCATTTTGTGGTGCAACCGTTCTCAGAAAATTTCCAGGAAGGACTGCCTCTTGCTGCATTTTTAATTAGACTTGGTAAATACAGCAGCTGTATACATCTGCTTCTTTCTATGCATGTCTGGTCTGAAAGTGGGTGATTGGGAGTGGCCATGTTTATTTATCAGCTTTAGTTAATTTTTTAAGAGTTCTGGAGGCACGTGTGATTTTTAACAGGAGATCGTGTGGTCCTTTGAACATCTGCGCTGTGTAATGAAAAACAGTCAAGTTTCTGTCTTGCTTAACCAGCTAAGTCAAAGTCAGGGAGAATAGGAGGCCATGACACCACTCATGCAATGAAGATATAAAGCCATCTCCAGTTTTGTTTTCAGGGTATTCTGTCTTGTAATTTATGGGCCTCATTATAGGCTAACATACCCAACACACACATCTACTTTGATCACAATATTAATTCAGGTGATTGGCTTGAAGTCCCAACATGGATACTCACGCCATCCAGTGTAGCACTTTTGAAGGCAAATGCGGAAGGAATGCAAACATAGCAATTCAAGCTTAATCCCATCATTCATTAAAAAACCTACAATTTTTCTCACTGTGCTACGTGTCCATCTTACTCTTTCTCTTATTTACATAAAACTCCCACTGATTACACAGATGATGGTAATTAAATTAAATCATTCTATGGGAGTTCTGCCAAAGACCGATAAACCCAGGTCCTGCTGTACATGTGTCATATAATGGGGATATCAATTAAAGTGCCTGATATTGAGCACAGAGATTATCTTAACATACGCACATACTCTTATATTTCTGAATCATAAGGCCACAGTTTATCTACTGATCTACAAGCAGATTGTCTGCTGTGGGATAACATTAATTAAGACCGCTAGAAAAAGGTCTATACATATCTGAAGTTTTTACTCATTTGGTCTTTTAACACAATTGAGTGGTACCTAAAAAAAATATGTGGGCAATGTCAGCACCACGTTTATCATTCCTTAAGAGTCGTCACATCTCTATTCCTAATTGACTAATAAAACATACTGATTCTTGAAATAATTAGAGTTTTACTCCTTATTTTGAGGACACAGTCTTCACAAACAATTGAATGCCATGAGGCCTGTGAAGGTGCAAATTGGGATTGACAGGAGAACTGAGGGACTACTTACACCTCATACTTTGGATGCAAAAACATTCTGCCAGCTGCTCCTGCCGTTAAGGTAACATTGCGCCCCTGAAACTAGTGGTTTGTACTTTACTGGTACCCTACTGCTTGACTTCCTATCTCATATTTGCTGAATCAACACTATCGCAAACCAGCAAAGCCTGCCAGACATAGCGATGTTTCAACGCATGATGATTCATCGTGACAGGACACTGAAAGCCCTGTGGCATGTGCAGAAAAGCTTTAAATAGTACTTAGTTGTTAACTTATCTTAATTAAAAAGGCAAATGCACAAGAGAGAAGAAAACAATCTTCCTGTGTCACATCACTTTTGTTTGCTCCAAATACCAGCACAGGGTTGTTTTGGTTCCACTAACAAGTTCTATTTTAAAAGAATGTCATCTTCCCTACTTTCATATTTTCCTTTCTTTTCTGCATAGCATATCTAAAGCACAGAGCTACTGGCTGCAAATACTACAGAGAATCACTAAATATAGGACAGCATGAAAATATGTTGAATACATTTGTCAGCACTGTATTAAAACAGACCTGCACAGCAAAAAGATTCCCACATTGCTAATAGATACTGACTTTGTCACCTTTCCCAAGGTGAGAGCACCCACACAGGTATCATAATCAGTGACGTTTTTGCAAATTGGCTCAGGATATTTTATTTATTTTTTTCCTCCATAAAATGCAAGCTGAAAATGTGCTAATGAAGGTTACAGAACTTTTTAGTATTATATTATTAGCAGAAATTCATTCTTTCATTTGAAAATACAGAGGTCTGAATCTCCCTTGTTTGAAGAGTTGCCAGCACAGCTGAGGAGTGCATCTCAGATTAATGGGAACCATGACAAACAGAATGAGTTACCCCCATGCAAACTTTCCATCAAATATGCAGAGCAGGTAAACAATTGCAAACTTTCATATTTTCTCTGCACTGTGAAGTCATTGCAGATGACATTATGTTGTTATACAGCAAGGGACATCAAAGGGGTATGTCACATCAGCAGAAAATACAGAAATAGCACAAGAAATATTTCTACAAACTATTTTCAGCCTTTCCCAGGAAAACTACTGTGAAACTGCATGGTAGAGCTAAAAAATTACAGCAGTTTGCAGGCTTACTAATCCATGATATAGAAATGGACCAATGATCCTTAATGAACGGCCTTTCAGCTTCACAACAGCTCTGCAGAACAGAAGAAGGGCTGCAGAATTCCCTATCAAGATAAAAGGAACTTTGCTAATGATATGACTCCATCATTGATTATTTTTTTCTTCAAACACATCTGTGAGATTCATGGTGCCACCTGAAAATCTCACATCCAGAGCAAAAGTGGCAGAAACCATCCTTTCCCCAGACTTTAAAATAAGCTAGTTACTTTTATTCCTTACAGGTAACAGAAGCTCCGCTGTGCATGTCAAGCTGTGATGAGAAGTGTTACCAAGTATGTTTTAACATCATGACTGCAAGTGAAGGCAACTCTTGGAATCCACATTTAATCTGCTCTGTGCTACCAATGTCTGCTTCTTTAAAGCCTCTTCGAGATGCTGGCAGGGTTAACTCTGCCTCCACACATTCTACAGCCTATGAACAAATGAGGAGCAGTGCAGGGAAATTCTGTTACTGGTACTTTTCAAAACACTACAAAGTAGTTTGTACATCACCGGTGCCAACAGCCTCAACCTTGATCACTTCAGAAATGACAAAATTTTCACGTTGATTTTGGTAAAAATACTTCTGCTGTTGGGAATACATAATGAAAGAGAACTCGGTGAAGGTGGTAGTAGAACAGTTTATCTTTTGAACAATAACCAAATATACATATATTCATTTATTAACAAATGTGGAGAATACAATTGTTGTGTTTTCTTAACTTTGGCTGTGTATTGGGTCCACATATTTAGCTGTGGACCACAGAAACAGCAAAAAAGTCCAAGTTCTCTGTCCTTGATGACTACATATTTGTACTGATTCTCCCCTGTTCCCAGCAAATTACTTGGGTCAAGTGCAAGATACTCTTAATAGCATTTGTTATCATACAGGCTTCTGGCAGACAGCAGTATCTTAGGTTTCCACTGGTATTTCTTATCATTAAACAGCCATGTAAGTCTCCTGGTTTTAGCAGATATCTTGCCTACTGCTCTTTTCTTCTCACATTTAAGTCAATAATCCTCCAGTCAAATTAGTCATACTTAAAAAGCTTACACCTAACTGCTAATAAGTAACAGAAAATGCAATGTTATCTGAAATATCTTACACAAAAGACATGGATAGGTTCTCTACACCCATGGTATAAAGGACACCAAGTAATGAGATTAAATTCCAGCAAGAAAGATTCAGGTTAGAAAAAGGAAATGCAGCCATAGAACCAGGGCAGCTAAAACACTCAAGCAGAGTGCTCAGGGCTGTGACAGGCTGTGTCACGCCTGTTGTTGAAGGTATCTAAAAGTGTAAACAAAAATCTACCTCGAAATGTTATAGGTCTTGTCCATCTTTCTGTGTGTGAGATGGACTAAATAACTTCTTGTAGTCCTTTCTGTCCCAATCCTTCTAGAACAGGCAGGAGACACAGAAAATACAAAGTTCAAAAAATTGGACTAAAAAAGTTTATGCTACCTTCTAAATTAGCATCTGAAGTCATCCCTAGAGCCTACTTCATTCTTTCAACACCTGTTAACAGATAGCACACCCCTGGGGAACAGATACTTCTGGAGTAGAGTGGGAGAAGGAAGGGGAGAGAAAAAACATTACATATAACCAACACTACAACTGATAAGAAATTCACCTTCTACTCTTTCTTTCCCAGGTGGGATTTAGAAACTCATAGAAGTGACACGGCTCAGGCAAAAAGAAGAAAGTGTGCAGAAAGTCCCATCAGAAATGCTACATACCACAACATTCCTTAATATTATTGTCATTCATAATACCAAGGTCTCATTAAAATATTAGTGAAAACGACACTGACTTATGCCAAAGTCACTTAGACATATGTCTTCCACCCACGGCTTCAGTTTCTCTAGTGATGATCTTCGTACCATTAGTTACACATTTTGATGTCAGAAACATCTGAAATGTAGTAAGACAAGAAGAACCTGGAAAGCATGTACCTATCCAGGAGGCAAGTAACCCCGAAGAAATCCGAATCTGTGTTCCTGGGAGCCAGAAGCACCACGACACCATGGCAGCAGCCGCACAGCCTGCTCCGCTCCAGCGGAGGGGATCACCATCTGCAGTCATCCCCGCGGGCTTCCCTTGCCTGTACACTGCCTTTTCGGATCTGCCAGTGCAGCTGTTTCTGCAGTGGCACAGTAATAATAGCCCAACCCAAATGCATGGTCAAAGCTACGAAAGCTTCTGTTGTTACAACTCAGGTAATAGTAAACTACTAATTACATTACTTGCACTAGCCCAGCGCAACCTGAGTTCACTACAATCAGGACACAATACCTGAGCTTGTTACATGAGAGGATGAAGGGGAAGAGCGACCCACGTAGCTGGGCTTACAACCCTCCTAGCTGGCCTAGCAACAGCAGAAAGAGGATGTGTGTTCACCAAGGAGCAGGGAAAGCTGACTGTGCCCCTTTTTCCCCTCTAGTGGAACGGAATTTGGTGTGACACTTCTGTGTTTAACAGCACTCCTGTCTTGCGACACTTTTCTCTGTGCAGATGAAAAAAAATGTCCATCCACAAAGAAATTGTAATCCTCTCCAAAATCCCTTTTCCTTTATTGTTACTTTAGAATACTTTACTAAGAATTTTTTGGTAAAGAATAATTTCTTCTAGTCACTCCTAACTTCTGTCATTTAAAAAGTTTTCATTATTGAATTCTAGCTGGATTTTCATTCATAAGGTTATAAAGTTTAAAAAAAAGGCAGCTAATCTTTGTGCATAAAGAAGATTCGTGGACAAATTGCCTGCTTAATGGAGACAAGGAAGATAACAAAAGTTCTCTGATGACAGTTACAAAAGCAAGATTTCCGTTCTTCAAAGCTGCATAGAAAAGATCAGTAGAACGCTCTGGTATTCAATAGTTTAATGTAAGCCTCTATAATTAAATGTTAGATTTTCTATTAGAGAAATGATCAGATTAAAGATGAGTTGATCAAAGATTTAAATTTAATTTGGCTACTTTAGATAGTCTAATGAAGATCTTCTGTGGATTCTCAAAACAGTAGCACTTAATTTAAGAGCGTTTCAGGGAATGCCTCATCACATTGTGAACTACAGCATGTTCTTCTGTACTTAGCACAAAATTCTGCCCTTTCAGGGAAAAAAAGAAAAGCATACAAGATTTTCTGCTGATCTCTGCAGGTTAAAAGGGTAATAAAAGTTCTACTATACCCTATCCTTTGAATTTTCTCAGCCTAATTGCTCACTACACCCACAGACTCACGTTTCTAGAAAATAATAATTTAATAGACTTTAACCATACCTTTTCAACTGCAATTTTTATTCATTTTCATGTAGAATGTAGTTCTCAGCAGAGGATCAAACCTGTATCAACAACATAAGCTTCACCCCGTTTCCCACAGCATGTAGTATATGATGCATAGGCCTATCAGGACAATGAGGAAATTCCCTTTTTATGTCAGCTCAAAAGGGAAGTACCTGGACGTCATAATTAGCTTGCTTTATCTTACCTTACAAAAGAGTAAAGTAAAAGAAATAACTAAAATGCAATAACTTTCCTGCCTTGTTTTAGTAAAACAATAGTTCAATAGGCCACACCAAAGACACCTATCAAAGAACAAAGATATCAACAGCATAAAAATTATAGTTCATAAGAGCTAAATGTGTATAGCTCAACTAATTGATAGGAATGAAACTCGACAGTAAGTGAACAGAATGAGCAATTAGTCTATCTAAAAGCATTTCAAGTACCACATAGACATTTGTAGCTCAACTGAGTAACTAACATAACTGAAAAATAATTTTCTATTACACGTATGGCATATTTCACCAATATTTCATCAGATGTCCTTGTACTTCAGTCTTGATTGCTTCACTTCTCTTTTACTCCTTTGAAATGATGCAGACTAAATGTTCATTTGTTTCGGAGTCCCAAAGACTATCCAGTCTAACCTAAAGTATGTAACAATGTACATGTCTACAGTGAGACCCTTATCATTCTTATCTCTTCATTGTCCATATAAAAATGACAGACTCTGTCCACAGGCATCTCAACCCACCCAAAATCTCAACATTTCTCTCTCTCTCGCTCTCTCATACATAGATAGGTAAGGATACCTAAAATGAGGTGGGAAGAATATGGGCCTTAGCTGCAGCTGTAATCAGTATGTATTAAGTGCTTCTACTTACCAGCTACGTGACACTGAATCTGAGTGCTGAAAGATACCAGAATCTGAACCCAATCCAAAACAAAAGCTTGAATCTGAATCTTAGAAAGGATTCTGCATCTGAATCAGTCTTTAAAACAGGACCATACCTAAGCCTCAATTGACTCTGAATTTTCAATTTGGGTTCTGAGTGATTTTCTTTAAAAAAAAAAGAAAAGAAAAAAAATGCATTTCCCAAACGTGAGGGTTAAGGTTAGTTACTATAAATTCTCCAGTGGCCTTAATCATGATCACAATGGGTGTGGTTATTTCAGTGGTCCAGAATTACAGAGGGAGGAACTGTAGGCATTACGTTGAATGGGCCAACACATAATTCTAGCACTGATGGAGTAAGCTGAATGTCAGGAACGACTGCATGAAAAGGATGTCATAAACGGTGAAACGCTTTCATAAGAATAATCACACAAGCAACAAGACTTAGCAACCTTATGTTAGACACAAAAAGGCACCTCTTCTGGTAGACAAATATACATAATATTTCTGTAAAACCAGTTTTACTTCATCTACAGTTACATACATGCAATTATTTGCTCTCATGTATATGTGACAAGAAAGGTGAAAAATGCAGCATGTTTATATTTAAAGCTGCACATACAGGTATGAGGGTCAACTTTGACAATTCTCATGCTTACAATATTGCTTCCTCCTAATCTTCCTCACCACCCAAATATGGGGAGGGGAGCAATGACGATAGGCAATGTCTGATAACTTGGATGATTTTTAAAACTCTTAATTTCTGAATATTTTTTTTCTGATCAGTAAGATAAGAATTCTTAAAGTTAACAATGCTTCTTCAGTTCATGAAAGGATACCACTTGAATTCTCAAGGGCCAGAATATTTTATATCAATAATGCAAGAGACAATTCTCAAAACAGGCCCATACATCCACATAAAAGAGATTAAGTGGTATCTTGAGAAGTAAAGCACACGCAGGATGACAAAATGGTGAAAATTGAAGTGTTACTACACAGCTTTTGACATTGCATACTATGTAGAAAACGTTCTTTCCCTCTTGATCATTACATCTCGGTCTTCGTTTCACAACTGGTTATTGAATACGTTATGATTTGTAAACTTTCTTTTTATTATATATCCTTGAGTAACACTCTGAAACTTTGTTTCTGAACCCATTAAAAAGACTTCTTTACACCAAAAAGATCTGACGTATCTAGGTATGCTTCCCTAAAACCTGAAAAATACTGCTGAGGAAAAATATGCTTAAAGTAGAATAATTTTACAGTTTTCTGAACAAGAAGAAGATACCAGAAGCACAAGTAGCATGAAGAAGAACAGAGGCCTCTGGAATTCTAAAAGAAGATTTAGCCAGGTTGAGCAAGGGAACTGTGCTGTTTCTCCAACTTCTGCAAACAATGGCAAGCAGCTCTAGCAGAAGCTAGGTGATTTCGTTTGCAAACATGCACTTTACAGTTAGGAGTCTTCCATTTTTAGTAATTTCTAATCCTCAAAAGATATATACCTAATGTTGGGATTTTTTTAATCTACTGCTTATCATTGACTTTTGTTGCACTTTGGGGTTTTTTAACTTCAAAACAGACCTGCATTTCAATATTATTAAAAAAAAAAAAAATCCCATTGCCATTTTGTGTTTTAAATGCTTTTACAATTTCTGTCTTCCCTCTTTCCTCCTGTTTCTGCTTGCTTGTTTTACAGACAACTGCTCTAAGTTTGAGCTCTGGGAATGTGAAGAGACATGCCCTCTTCCCACCTCATGAGGCAGAGCCTTGGATGGATGTATCAAGAAGTTCACCGTATAACAGGGTTACAAGAAAAGACTGTAAGTCTCTCAGACTCAAAAAGGTCAGGATCATTGGAATTTAATCTATGATAATTAAATTTTTATGTAGAGGAAATTCAAAGCAATTAGGTAAAGCAGTAAAGAAAGAGAGTTTTTAAACAACTCTCCCCCATGAACAGGTCTTTGGTGTCAGGTTTGACTTCAGCCTACTCAGCAGCATAGAAAGGGACAGGGAACCCAGCCCAATCCCTGCTGGCGCCCCAGCAACCTCTGCTCAGCCCACCAGGGCTGGTCTTCCTCCTGCCTCCTGGCAGCATCTGGATCATCCTCTCCCTCGCTGCTCAGGAGCTGGCAGTAACAGACACTTGTGACATCCAGTGAAAGCTGCAGAATTTCCTTATGTCTTGCTTTGGATGTCCAATACTTTTACGAAATTTTACTTTGTGATTCTACAAACATATGAAAGCAAGATTTTAGTACCTGAGACACGTCACTTATTCATCACTTCCTAACATGTAGTATCAGTGAAAGCAATTCTTTCTACCCACCTATTGACAACCGTGTCTATTATTGTTGATTAACCAACTTGTGTCAATTTGCATCAATTTGCTTGTGTAAAATTGCTATTGCTAATCTACGACATTATTAATCACAAATTTGGAAGCTTCTCTGTAATTTCTTTATAAAGTTCTGTGAATGCATTAAACCCAATAAGGTAACTGAAACATTTTCAGATAAATTCAAAATTCATTATATAGGGTGATTTTTTATTTTTTTTCCTGTGCTCAGTGGTTCATAATAAATGAATAAACCAAATTTCAAGATTCCTGCTCAGCAGGAATATCCTGTCACCCAGCCAGTGACCTGTTGCAACATCTATTATTAGATGCACTATTTAATTAGGATACACACTCAGGAGATCTGCTTAATCAGAATGTCCCCCAGTGAACACATTTAAGTCCAGCAACACTCATTGGCAATGACTTTCATAATGGGAACAGTAACTTTCCTTAATTGGGATGCCTTAGGGTGAGTTAGTGTGGTAACCTGAGTCTTGTAGTACTTCTGTCTTCTCTGACAACAGCTTTCAGATTTTCTTGAGCTATGACAGAAAACACATGAAATATGTACCTACTGCCTCCTCCTAGCTCCAACTGTGCAATAATACCAGAAAAAACAGACCTAAGGAGTGTTGGTTTGAACCCCTTCCAAAACAAGTTAAAAAATGAATTTACAGTGAATGTTACAAATTCCAAAGAATAATATCAGAAAAAAAAAAATCACTTTCAAAATTAATAACTCAACTTTATGGAAAAGTTTTCATATAGACCTTAAAATTAAATTTCTGCGAAGGAAAAAGAATCTCCCTACTTGCATTGTGAAGGCTTCTGTCAAACACAGCATGTGTTGTTTCATTTGTACTATAATTCAAGGTACCTACTATAGGCTTGTGGAACCAACAACAAAGTTATCTTAACAGGGGATAACACCGAAACATCATAAATAAATAAAATCAGTGAAACATCCTCTTTGAATATGTTTCTGCACAAGGAGAGGAAAAAAAGGTGTAGGAAAAAGATTATCCAAATTGCTCAGTTGTAGAAGGGAAAAAAATACGTACACACCATTTGCAGGGCACAAATGGCAAGCAGATGCCCAGCTCTCCAACTCTTAAAGTCCCAGTAGAGACACGATCAATGTCTGCATACAAACTAAACTTTAATAGGCGTTTTGGGCCCAACACTTCAATAAACCGCTTGTGCCTGGCTGAACCTTTTGTCTGGTAATAACAATGTAAAAAGTGTTACAAAAAGACTGATGTGAACAGAAACAGGGTTTCTTCATCTGAAAATTGGGCTAATTGAGGCTCTATGGTAAGAGCTGACATTAGAATCTCCAACTCCAGTCACAGAGGCCCTTTCCTACATGTTATCGATCACTGTCAACTACCAAAGAATATAAAGGTACTGAGAAATTGCTAAACACTCTAGAAATCTGGCCCATCTTTGAAAAAAGGCTATTTCTTTTATACTAAAAGTTATGCATCATAAATGTTAATGATATCCTTTAATTTGTAGTTCTTAAAGAATTTGCAGTTGGGGGAAAATTACTGTAAAATAACAAGATCATTTGAACAGGATTCCTTCCTTGCCTTTAAAGGTTTGCTGCAGATATTTCATATCTTTGCTTTTGACTAGACTAATTGTTTCTTATCTATTATTTATAAAGTCTGAGTTAGTTGATCACTATTGCAAAGATGAGGCTAAAAGGTTGTCATTCGACAATTTACTTTATTAGCTCTGTCTCAAATGTAGCCTGATTCAAACCAGAAAATATGAACTCAGAGCCCTTTTACTTTCCTTATCCGGAGACAACTCTCTTGTGAAGTTTGAAATACTAATTTGAAATTAGTAGTGACCTTTCTTTCAAGTTTCGCCTCTGTTGCTCATAACTGTGTCATTACTCAAAACCTTTCAACACCTGGAAATGCACATTCTTTATATTTCTAGAAGGATCCCCGTTCTGATGGTATTTTGGTTTATTCACTTGCCTAAAATAATTTTTGTCAGTTCAAACTGTGTACTCTCAACAGCTTTGTATCTGAACAAAACCAATCTAGGTCTTGCATTGTGAATATTTCACAATAAATATTTCACAAAAAATAAAATAAGTAAAATATGTATTTAATGTTGGCAACCCAATGCAGCAGGTCTCTGACTATCAGGGCATTCACACTAATTGTGATCATACGGGGAAGGGGGCGCTTCTGAGTCCCTCTGTAGTTTTATTGACCCTTCTTGCCTCTGGAATGAAATCTTTCATCTAGTTCACACTAGAAAATTATGAAACTCCAAGGCAATACTCTGTGTATTTGCATTTAACTACAGAGACAGAAAGAGAGAGAAAAAAGGACTGTCTCATTAACTACTCTGCCAACACCTGGGAATATGTATTCCATTTTAGAAGAAAGGAAAATACTGAGCGTGACCGATCATTTGATTTTATAAGAGATTTCTTTTTTCTTTTGCATAACCATCATAATTCAGAAGGCTTTATCCTGCCACTCAGTTTTGCTTAACTGTTCTAGAACCAATCTTGGTTTAACTGTCTTTGCTGTAGTTCTTCCCAGATCCATTCCCTTTCCATTGAAATCCTATTAAAATTATTTGACTAAATTTTGTCATTGAAATTAATTATACTCATTAGATAGATATTTCGTTCAAAGACAAAACATTTTCAAAAGTATTTATGCTAGATTTACTACAAAACAGTTTCACTGGATGTCCACTAGTTCTTTTATTATAAGCTTAAACCAAGGAGAAGAGTTTTCTGTCTCAGCTGAACCCACCGTGGTTTTTAACTATTTCTATGATCTAACTCTTTACTGTTCTCTCTAAATTAAACAATCTAAATGTGCCTTCATTTAGAAGCATGGCCTAACCTTTCACGATCCTATTCATCCTTCTTTGGCCATCTTGAGTTCAATACCACCTATTTTGAAATAATTCTGCTTAGCTCTTGCTTACTGTAAGGTGTAAGTGCAATTTTTATTCAGTTCAGTGTTGAGTGAACTTGTTCTGTTTCTGACAGAACTATTCAAGAACTGGCTGGTGTGCTAGCCAACAGCCTCGTCATTTGTTCCTTGACTTGCTGCCTTCAAGCTTTGTATTTTTAAAATGCTCAAGTTCTACCAGAAACCCCCACTGGCAGCAGGGAGCACATTTGGGTGTATATCAGGCACAAGCTGATGTCGATCAGTGTAGGCTGCATCTAGAGAAACAACATATTCCACACAAATAATGTACTGAAAATATGTGTCAATTAATTTGCTTAAGAAATATGACATTCACTAAAACGTAAATAACTAACTTAGAAAATACTGTTTGCTGGCCACTATACTATCAAGCATTTCAAGTTTACCAGCCACTTTTAGCTAACTCTGTATCAAACTCATTAAGCTACTTACTGTGTCCCACAGATTCTTGCCTTGGCGAGTGCCAAGTAAACCCACATGTTCCAAATTTTTCCCACCGTACCTAAGCTCTATTCTGCTGCAAGGCTTAGAGTGACAGCTCTGTCCCAGTGTTAGGTATCAGACTGCAGCTCATGTATCGAGCCCCAGTGCCACTGGTTCCTCAAGCTGACGCTGGGGAATCTGTACTAGCCCAACATCTGGTGCAACCTGCTTCCTTCCCAGCCCTGGTTCAGGCCCCAGCCAAGTGTCACAACCCCCTGCAACACAGCACTGCATCATCTCACTGCTCTTGCCCGCTCCCTCCTTCTGTTTGGGACAGGAGGTCGAGTAATAAAGACCCAAGAGCTTTTCTTCTATCTTGCTGCTCCTGGAATGACTCTGTTTACCTTCATGAATGGGTGTGTAGATCGTAACTCACATACTGTACTGTTATTTGGTTGCCTGCTAAATTTTGCTCTTGTACTCCTTTTAAAAACCCTCTCTTTCCATGCTGAGAATCACTTTAAGGTCATCCACAAGGCTCTCGTGACAGTTCCAGAACAGACCTAAGGCTGAAAGCCATAATTTCTCACACGAGGTCAGAGGTTAGAGCTGGTTGAGAAAAACTACTCTGTATCCACATGTTAGAGAAGAAGAAAGCAAGCAGCTGTGTTATGTGCCTTGATTAAACTGCCTTTTTATTCATCACCAATTCTATAAGCCTCAGTTGAAGAAACATTACCAACAGGCAATATTTAAAAACAAAAAGAAACAAAATCTGCCATCTTTTTGTGCATATATTCAAGTGCCATCTCCAAGAGGAACATCTATTGAAATAATCTGAGCTAGAAATATGCTGCTCATTGACAAGGGCTTATTGATCTCTTTCCTCCTCCTTCTCCTCCACTAAGAGAAAGAAAGAATGATAAAGATCTGCTGTTGAGACAAAATGCACCATACTTAACATTGAGTACAATGCTTAAAAATAAAAAGTTTAGGATTAGCAGAGTTACTGTCAGCACAGTATTATTGAATGACTTTTTTTTTCAGCCCTACCTTTGACCCCTAAATTCTACAACAGATGGAAAGAAAGCAAAGGTAATATCAAATATGTACATCCTGGGAATGCAAAGCTGCACAAAATCCTGTGTGACTGTACAAGCATATCCACACAAGCAGATGCCGTGACTTGCTCGCTTGAGGTCTGAGCTGGCTGGATATAAGCCAGCTCCAGTCCAAAACCTACAGAACCATGTTAACTGGTTTATTATTTTAGGATTAGCACTATGATAACACATGCTGATGGCTTGCACCCAGCTGTCTGAGAGCACAGATGGAATAGGAGCACAACTGTCCAAACCTGTACATGTAAACATGGTTTGCATGTCACTGCAGATCTCCACTTGAGGAGCTAGGACAGGAACTCCATGGGATATACACAATGATTCTGATTCTCCCTTCACTAACATTCATATAGGAAGTAATGTCACAAAAGATAACAAATTGCACCCATGATCATAGATATTAAGTGCAATGAGAACCTGGCTTAGCAGCATCTTCAAAGTATAACCATTATCCCCACTGTTCTAGTGTTCAGTTGTTTCCTTTTACAGCTTCTGGTGTTTTTTGCTTCCATTCTAGTATGGCCAGGATGGATTCTGATGACACAATATGTGGCCAAATCCTATACTTCATGCCTGGACAGTTGATATCTGGCAGCATATTAAAGCAGCACTTCATGGTTCCAACTTTCCTGAATATAAATTATATCACTAGAAAGCAATTATATTACGTATTTCTTGTCAAGTCACATTGATATCACAGAATCACAGAATGGTTTGAGTTGGAAGGGACCTTAAAGATCATCTAGTTCCCACCCCCCTGCCATGGGCAGGGACACCTCCCACTAGACCAGGCTGCTCAAAGCCCCATCCAGCCTGGCCTTGAACACTTCCAGGGATGGGGCATCCACAGCTCCTCTGGGCAACCTGTTCCAGTGTCTCACCACCCTCACAGTAAAGAATTTCTTCTATCTAATCTGAATCTACCCTCTTTCAGTTTAACACTGTCACCCCTCATCCTATCGCTATACTCCCTGAAGAAGTGTTCCTCCCCATCTTTCCTGTGGGCCCCATTAAATACTAGAAGGTTCTGTAAGGTCTCCCTGGTGCTTCCTCTTCTCCAGGGTGAACAGGAGGCCACAACAGGTTCCCCATGTTGTGGCCCTATCCAACAGGGTACTGAGAATGTTCTGGATGAAAACAGCATCCTGAGCTCTTGCTGGTAACTGGGGAGTGGGTTGCAGTTAGTCATCATATTCTAGGAAAAAATCAGCATCTTGGGACATCAAGTAACTAGTCAATTGTTCTCCCTAACTGACTGTTTACTTCCATAGACATCTGATCAATAAAGCCCACACAAGTAACAGAATGAATAAGATTGGATGCTTTTGATAATGTTGTGTCTAGCTGGGTGAAACTACAAGACAACTGGTGGAGTTTTAAAATCATAATATTTTCACCTCTGGGATGTTTTCCACATGACTTAGGTTTTGTGAATGACTGCACATATGTAATTCTATCACATTGAAAAAATCAAATACACTCTCTTTATTCTTAGCTGTGCATCATATCAGTTAAAACATGCCTCTTCTCAGGACTTCTTGTAGATTCTTCCATGAATTTCCTAATTCCTATTAAATTTTATACATCAGAAAGAAAAAGAAAAAACATCTATTTGATTATCTAATGCATCTTATTCCCACTGTGTGTTCTTTATAACATACTTCCTATTGTTTTACCTCCTCTAACTATAATGGCAGGATCTAATCTGCATTCTGGTGTCTCAAGTGGAATTTATTTTTAAACCTAAACCAGGATGAATGGAGAAAACATTTATTCCCTTCTTACCTCTGCAGGCACTTCAACCCTGACATTGTTAGTGCTCCCTGAAGCCCCGCTTCTGCTTATGCCTAGGGCTGTCTCATCCTCATCAGGCTTAAACAGCTCAGCATCTATGTCAAACAAAAACCCTATTAAAATCAAACTTGAGTTCTTATTCCCATTAAAGTCCCTCAAGGAGTTTGAACCAGAAGTCTAACAGAACAGGGCTTTCTACAAAATACGGTTACAGCTGTCACTTGCAAAGGTGACATGGGTCAGTGAATAGCCTACCACTTTTCCTATAAAATAGGCAACAAGTGACACACTGATATTCCATGGCTCCTTCAACCTTCATCTCCCATCAGGCGGACTAAGGCCAGCCTTCCAACCACCAGCCTGTGAAGTGAAGAGTGCCCATTCCCGCTAACACGTTAAGAGCAAGAATTCTACTCCGGTCTTGCTGAAAAGACTAAAAATTTCAGTGGTAAGAACAAAAAGAAATGAGACCCAACAGAAGTTTTCAAAAACTGCTGCTTTACCACTTGTCAAGAAAAACAAAAAATTCAGCAGTGAAGTGAGACACTTTTTTTTTTTTTTTGAAGCTGCAGAAAGAAGCCAGACATACTTTTCTTTTGCTAGGTGTATAACGACCCCAGTTTAAGAGATTATAAAAGAGCTCTGGAAGTGATGATCCACTTGTTACAACAGAGCTCTGCTTGTATTCAGTGAAGGAGGGTTTAGTAAAGGAGCGCTGGAAGTGTGTGCTTTATTTAGACAGCCTACCTGATCAGAACATTTTTTTTTTCGTGTCTGATCACTCTCCTCTTTCAGCAGCCAGTGTCAGATGTTTTCTAAAATGGAAAGGTTTATATTACTTTTTTCATTCAGTTCCTATTCTGAGCTGAAATTCATTGCTTTTAAAGAAAATCTAGAATTTATTACAAACACCTGGCATTATCTCCTGCACAGTATACCTTACAGCACCTAGAAGTTCCTAATCCAAACCCATACCTTTACATTAAACTGCTGAATTCTATTTTCTTTTGTTTCCTGCTTAGTTTCTGAATTCCCAGGTGTCGAGATCATCTTTTTGTTCAACAGCTACCGCATCACTTGTGCTCTAAAGCATTCAGCTAGAAAAATCTCCAGACTTGGCTGACAGTATTCAGCAGTGGAACTATCTTAAATCATTTGCTGAACTTTTTTTATTGTTTTTATTGTTCAGCACCAGTTTTAACTATTGAATATTGTAATATCTTTTGTTCTACAAAGGATATCTCCTCCTCCTGAGAAGAGACACACAGACTAGTTCAAATCACCTTCTCTTCAGTAAGCTCATTGTGTCTCCCATCATAAGATGTATCTTCCAGCTCTCAAACTTTTTCTTTCTCTGAACCATTTCTTTTAACGGCTAGACTCAAAACTGAATACGCTTTCAGTATTACTCTCACTAACACATAGAGGTAATATGGGAGGTGCTTCTAACTCTCTTGAGGGACAAGACACCTTGCAGAGGGATCTAGATAGATTGGAATATTGTGCTATGATTAATGGGATGAAATTCAACAAGTCAAAATGCCGGATTCTGCACCTAGGATGGAATAATGCCGGCACAAGTATAAATTGGGAGAGGACTGGCTGGAGAGCAGCCCTGCAGAAAAGGATCTGTGGGTCAACAGCAGGCTCAATATGAGGCAGCAGCGTGCCCTGGTAGCCAGAGGGCAAACTGCAGCCTGAGGTGCATTGAATACAGCATAACCAGCTGGTCAAAAGAGGTGATTATCCTGCTGTATTCAGCTCTGGTGTGGCCTCACATCGGATACTGTGTGCAGTTCTGGGCCCCACAATTTAAGGAAGGTCCTTGAATGAGTCCAGAGGACGGCAACATAGCTGGTGAAAGGGCTGGAAGGCATGTCCTATGCGGAGCAGCTGAGGACTTTGGGTTTCTCTAGTTTGGAGAAAAGGAGGCTGAGGGGTGAGCTCATTGCTCTCTATAGCTTCCTGAGGAGGAAAAGAGGAAAGGGAGATTCTTCTCCCTGGTACCCAGTGATAGAATGCATGGGAAAGGTTTGCAGCTGCACTAGGGCTGGTTTAGACTGGACATTAGGAAGCATTTCTTTACCAACCAGGTAATCAAACACTGGACCAGGCTTCCTAAAGAGGTGGTCGATGCCCCAAGTCTGTCAGCATTTAAGAGGCATTTGAACACTGCGCTAAACAACATGCTTTGACTTTTGGTCAGCCCTGACTTGGTCAGGCAGTTGGACTAGATGACCATTGGAGGTCCCTTCACACTGAAATATTCTATTCTATTCTATTCTATTCTATTCTATTCTATTCTATTCTATTCTATTCTATTCTATTCTATTCTATTCTCTTTGCTGTTCTAATTAATACTTCATTTATATACTTAACAATGTTTTTAGCCCACCAAGCCAAAGCACCTTATTGAACACTTTTTATGTATTGCCCTGTATTTAAATGTCTTCAAATTCATGTGGCTTGAGTGCATCCATCTTTCCTTTGTGACCAATACTGTTTATGGGTATGACTTTTCCTGGACATTCTAGCATTAATTTTGTTTTACCACTTCATTATCCTTTCCATTGCCTATAAAACTGAACAGCTTCCTAACCAACAAGCCGTGTTGCTCCAGTCTCAAACCTTTACTTTTGTACAGGAGAAATACATCTCTTCTCTGTTTCTGGCCATATGATGCGTGTGGCCATTTTAAGCAGTTTTCACCAGATTATTCACTGAATGAGTTAAACAGATTATAGTCCTTCCAGTTATACACTGTAGATCTTCCATGTCTGAGTTTACAAAACAGTGAAAGGCTTACATCAAGGAGGCTAGACTCTCCATGCTGAATCACCTTCCAGAAGACACCAAATCTTTCCCAGGTTTCATAGGCCACCCGACCAGATTAGCCTTTCACCTCGGCTAAGTAAGGTGATGAAGGTTAGACCACAGGATTCTCTTTTCCTTATCCTACTTTAATGTGCAGTCTTTTTAATATGACAAAACATCTGTAGAGGAATATCACAGTTCTGTGGCATAGTCTTCAGTCTTGTTTCTGCAGAGCTAGCTAAGAAAGCAGTTAGGATTTAACTGCAAGAGGCTCATATTGAGACGCAGAAGACAAGAAGCATATAAACAACTAGAACGCTAAATTACCTCACATCTTAATGTCTCACCAAATCCTTACCCATTTTTGCACAATTTATAAACCAGACAGATTTTATCAGTACTTTGACTTGAAAAACTTTTCGAATTCATCATGTTGGAATTAAAACTCAAAATTCAAATCCTGTTTAGTATTTTTGAAGAATGGTCTTGCAATATCTACGTACTCACAATATTTACAAATGCCTGTACTGTGTGTATGTGCTTATATGCACAAACACACACAGAGAAAAAAAAAATCTGTGGAATTTCACAATAAAGCTTAAGCAATCACAGATGGGGGTCTGAGGTCATGTCCTATAAATCTTTTGTGTCCGGATTATTAACCTGATCAAAATAATGTCAGCACTGCAGAAAACAGCTTTGAACATTTCATCAAGTGAAAACTGTTAAATTAGATTTAGGAAAGGAGATCACACAATCGTGTTGCCTGACAAGTTCTCCCCATTCCAGATTCCTGTTTTAAATCGTTAATACTGTTAACTCATTCTGCAGAACCACAAGTGTTGCTTAAGTGCTGTTCAAGAGCCACAAGTATGCATATACAGGAGACGATTGTATTTGTATAGGTCCTACAAACATGCCTGATTATTTGGAGGAGGATTGAAAGAGAGGTTGAAACTTCCAAAAACAATTGCTCAACTGCTTCCTAGCCTTGCTCATCACATCGATTCTGACTGGGGGTGTATAGCATCTTACAGTTCTTCCTGAAGCTGAGAAGACATCAGCAGGAGTTGATGACGCTGAGTGATCCACCAGCACCTTAACTAATTGTAGATTGCATTGCAGATCTCTAAAGTCTGGTCTAGTTACATAAAGCACTATGAAAGCACTGTAAACGAAAGTAAATAAAAGACATCATAAATAATATTCATCCTTTGATATTATACAGACTGATATATACAGATTATATAAAAAGCTCATCTTGCAAATTACAAAACATAAAAACATAATAAAACAGGCGTGTTTCCACTTGTCGTGTACCTGAAAACGTTTTTTAATAGAGTAACAGTCCATTTTGGTACAATACACATTGCATTTTTACATTTCACTTGTGCACCTTGTCACAATTTATCACACGTCTTGATGCTTTTGTTGCTGTTTTTAAATCAATTTAAATATTTCTTCCTTGCATTAATAGCATTTCATGTTGCAAAATCTGTAAAGACATTTCAATTTTCATCACCTTTTATACCCCTTCCTCAATCCTCATGTATGGAAAGATTTATTGGGCTGGAGAAATATTGTTCTGTTAAAGATATTTAGCAGATATCACTCCTTTGGTCTGAAGTTCAGACTGCTATTTAGTCCAAATAATTTCTATTCTAAACATTTTGCCTCGAGACTTTAAAGAAAACAAGTTTATATGCTGCCAATGTCCATTTACTATCTTTACTTTAGGCACTCAAAAGAAAAATCAATTTCAACCTTAATTCTATCTAAAGAAAAGAGGATCAAACAAACATTCAAGGGTACACTTATACATAGAGAATTTAAGTATTCATAAGATGCATACAGAGAGAGAAAGAGAGAGAGAACAATTTGTTTCTCAGAGGTTCATTCCTTTCTCAGAACACATTTTTCCTCTTTGACATTCAGCTTTTTTTGGAGGGCTTTTCCATAATACTGATGTTCATAAATTGACAATCTTACCTGGCATGTGGCGTGGGGGGAAAGAGGGAAAGGAAAGAGGTTTCTAAATA
The DNA here is from genome assembly GCF_028500815.1 of Rissa tridactyla. Lineage (NCBI taxonomy): Eukaryota > Metazoa > Chordata > Aves > Charadriiformes > Laridae > Rissa > Rissa tridactyla. Next base: position 196,342,557 of record NC_071466.1, read on the forward strand.
TGACAAATATGCCGTATAACAATAACTCCACATGGCTGTTTCTCAAACAAGTATGCCATCTAGTCTCCACGCACACAAAGTCTTTTTCTTGATTCCTGTCTGTATCATTAAGGTCCTGGTAACACTGTTACGAACTCCTCACCTCCAACACATTAGGCTATTATAGGTATACTAACACCACTTCCATCCATCCAGAAATGCTTGTTGAAGAATCAGTGAACAATATTCCAGGTTCATCCCATGTGAAAAGGCAAGGGCAACTGTAGATGAGGTGGCTAGCTTCATCTTTTCTACCACTTAGAGCAGGATCAGACTCTCTTACATCATCTTAGTCTGAAATATAGAGATTTTAGGCACTTAAGAGCCTGAAGAACAAACCAAGAAGACTAGTTGTCCTGAACTTACACATGAAGCCCTGTAAGTGTATAGACACACTCTAGAGTGTTCAAAACTACAATTATATGTCTGTGCATGCTCAGCAGTGGGAGATTACTGCCTTAGGTCTGCTTAAGGATCCCCTGGTCACTTTAAAGCAGCAGTAAATACACCTTCGAACTTGCTGTGGGTGGCATGCTCTGAACTGATCATTACAGCATCAAGTAACATAACACAGTATTTCTTCCATGTAACAGCTGAGCGGCTAACATACAGGTTGGTACTCTCAGAAGGCAGGAGATCTAGAAAGCTGTCCTTGTAGTCATCAAGATCCTCCTTGATTCCTAGACATCCTAGCTAATCTTTGATTCTATAGTTCATTCTTTACCTTTCTTACTTTTTGTATTCTTATATGATGTTGCTGGATTTCTATTAGAAAAAGAGACAATTTCTGCTCTTTGGAGGTTGGGTGTTTTTTTGCCATCTTCTTTAAGAACAGAAATTAAGAAAGAAAACATTATGAAGAAATTGAAATTTAAATGCTTCACAGAGAATGTAGTCACCCAAACATGGACATCCAGAGCTGTTTTAGGTCCTAGAAGTGCCTAGTCTCCTGTGGGCCCAGAAAACCCTGAGATGCTGACTCTGCCCTGCAGGTATGGCATGGGAGCAACAAGAGACCCATGCCTCTTGGGAGCTGCAGCTGGAGGCAAAATGATCTCCCCAAAAGTACTTACACATCACTAAGTGCCTTTCCTTCAGCCGCTGAATGAATACTGCCCTTTTTTTCATAATATGAAACCATTGCACAAAAAATAAAATGGTGATGTAACAAATAAAAATACCGTGTATCAATGTAATTTCTGTTAAGGTAATAATACCATATGCATATTATCAAAATAAAAATGTTGTTATACCAACAATTTTTTCAGTATCTATAAAGCTATATTGTCTGGGGAGTTGGGGGCGGATGGAATGACAACAACTGCTACCATTGCAAATAAAACATATTCCCATTTCTTAAGTTGCATGAATCAAAAATGATATTCAATCTTTACTCTTCCTTCCCAAGGTAATAGTTTCAGGTTCTTCACCACGGCAGTTGCTATCCATGGCCCTTTCCTGATTTTTTTAGCATCTTTCTAGTTCTGAAGTGCCCGGCACTGTAGCATTTTTTCTAGTTATAGTGTTAGCAGCTTTCAGAAAGGGGCATTATCACCTTCTGTTCTAGCTGTGATGCCTCTAAATATGCTGCAGTTCTAAACTGCTTTGACTTTTTGCTGCCATATTTCACAACAAACGTATATCTAATTGTCTATTATTGCCCATAGGTCTGTTTTTCAACATTATTGATTTCCATCAATCTTCTTCCTGTTGAAGGTGTTTGGGATTATTTTTCCCCAGATATAATCAATCTTCCTTCCTGCCCATTCTTTAAATCTTCTTTAGGAACCTGCCAGTATAGTTCTGTGAAACACTATCTCAGTGGTTTTATATGAAAAAGCCCACGTTATAAAGACATAATTACTGGTTTTTTTCATTTTTTCCTGGAAAAATAAAGATGATTTGCTCTAGTAAGGAACAGAAGATCATCATTCAAAGGGGTAGAGCAGGGTTTCAAAGCCACTTGCAGCCAATGACACCTTTTTGAATTCAACAAAAACAGTGGGATTGCTCCAGTAATCTACCCACCAAGATGAGCTCCGGCTGAGTGAAAGGAGGAGTTCAGCCCACGCTGAGCACGCACTATGACATTGTGCTTCTCACCATGTCAGGCACAGCACTAAGTTAGCAAGAAGTCAAGAAAGCTGCACCAGAGACCCACAAATTTCTGAAGTAACAGCAGGGAATTAGGGGAACAACTGCCGAGGACTAACAGTCCCTTCATCTCTGGCACCCTCCTACTTAGAAATTCAGAAGTTATACAGAATTGTATTTAACATCAGTAAATACAGAACACTTTAGCCTTTACATACTCATTTCTATGAAGACCAAATGCAATTGCAATGTATAATCAGATTCACCTTTTTACTGTTGCAAAACACTTTTTGAGCATTATTTTTGGGCTATGAAAACCTCATATTTTTGAGGCATACTTTGTGATAAAATAAGAAAAAAGCCCCACAATCAACATAGTCGAAGAAACAGATTTTCCATGGGTTTTTTTAGAGCCATTTCTTGATGTGGTGATAGTATTAACCAATATAACACCCTAACAAATCTCTATAGTACAACAATTTTGTTTTATTTCAAATCTTGCTTTTGTAACTTCTCTGCTAATGCGATTTGAACAAACAGGATAACTCTTTCCCCTTTATTTACTTGCAATTTCTTTGCTGAGCTTCATGAGAAGAAATCATTTTTTCATAATAAAGGTTTATATTTGTCTATAAAAACCGTAACTCATATGTCAAATTTTGTCTTAGAATGCAGCACAAAATCTATCTGAACTAGAGTTTCTCTACAGATTTTCACTGCAAGGACCATGTTGTGATTCAGGTCATCTTGAAGTTTTAGTAATAAGTGCAGGATATGCCACCATCTTCACCAGTCAAGTTCTAGTCAAAATAAGACAGTGAAAGTCTGTATCTTCTGAAAAAAGGGCATTGAATATTTTTTTAATAACAGTGTCTCCACTCTAGCAAGACGTTCAAACTCGGCTGTTCATTTTGAAAAGCCCCCTCTACGAAGAAATGTTTCAGCCAACTTTTTAATATAGTTTTTCCTTCTCCACAAGACAAGATAGTATCTCTGAAAAAATCCATCAGACTTTCTCCCTCTTCCCTTTGGAGGACAGTCTCATTATTATACACTTTTGTTACAACCCCCGTGAAATAATCTGTTGATTATCAATGCCAATCTGCTCAGTAGAAAGGATTATCTAGCTATATTAACTAAAGTGAAACAACCGATATGCACAGAGTGGCTTATATTCTTCTACATCCATGATCATCATCTACTTTTCTGCAGTCCAGCTATCATTTATAATAATTCACAGCCTGTTTCTGTTTATTATGAAGTCTTGGGGCAGGGACTACCTCTGTTTTTCAATACAGTGAGTAACATGTGAGGATCCCAAATTTGATTGAAACCTTTGGGCGTTATTAAGAGTAAAAAAGAACTAGAACTATCTCATGGCATTATGATACAAAAAGGCAAGATTGCAGTCTTATGAAACAACACAAGAAAACAAGCAGTTTGATTGACTCATGAAGGTTTTAAGAACCTTCTTAAAGATCTTCTTAGCACGAAGATCTTTCTTGGTTTTGGATGATTTGGAAGTGGCTCAGAACAGACCGGCAGAACAAAACTGGTATGTTGCAATGCACTTCCTTTACCAGATGACATTATCCCTATCTTCTCTCTCTTCTTTATAAGCAGTACACTTCATACCCAGATTAACTTTGTTATCATGAAATGTGAGATCCCTGAGCACACTTGCAAACTGAAGCCATAAACACTTCAACCAAGTGTGTGTCCTAAATACCCTCCAACAGAACTCAGAAAAGCAGCAATAGCATTTCCTCCTTGTCTTAATGTGTATTTTATTCATTTTTAAGATTTATTCTACCTCACAGTCTGTGCTCCCCATTTTTTTTTGTGTTATGTATGCTACAGATTCTCCCACCTATGCTCTCTAGTACAGAAGCAGAAGGAGCACAACAGCATGACTGTTTCTCACTTCAAGATGACAACTGCATCAGGCAAACATAAGAATGCAAACCAAGCCATCATGACACTCAAACCACAGGAGTTAAAGCACTGTGAAAAAGTAGTCTTATAGTGAAAGTTCAGGCTTGGACTGTACACATCATTTGGTTATCTATGGAATTGGGACACAGACAAATTACAATCAGATACACTGGTACATTAATGTAAAGAATATTTGCCACTGCTCTGCAACAGCTACTCACATACATGCTCCAGAGACAAGTTACATCACATTCAGTGCATCAGCATGTGTCCAGGCTGTTACTGTAGAATTATAAATGATGTGCTAAATTTATGTCCCCTCATATGTTCACATACCTTTATCCAAACTGACATCTTCTACATGATGAAATTATTAAAATGGGGATGCTTGCTGGAGAGCTTGCAACTCTCCCAGAGGAATATCATCATTCAAGTCTTGAAAAGCACAATTAAGAAACTTGGACAGATCTGAAGGCAGAGCTGGGAGATTTTCAGCAATAACCTTAGGAAAGGTTAGCAGATGTTTTCAGTTTCCACCTACAGCCCAAGAATAATGTCCATCATTCTAGGAAAATGGCTACTGGGTCACATCAACATCTTGCAGCTTGGAATAGTTGATTATTGATGGAACAGAGTCACTGCTCTGCATCAGAAAAGCAGTCCTGTTATAACTAGTCTCTAAAAAAGAAACTCCAAAGAAAAAAAAAAATTAATGACTGACACATAAAGGACCTCTGGGAACTGATTTACAGACTTGCTTAGTTCTACCGCTCCCATAGACTTCACTTGAAATTTTAGGTCTTAAGAAGGACTGAAAATCAGCCCTACAAACCACACTCAAAGATCCCAAACTGCTCTAAAAATTTGATGACTAGATTGGAAAAATGGTATGAAGGTAAAATTTCCCTTGTTAATAAAAGCGCAGCCTCTTCCTACACTACAAGAAAGGAAATTTATGTTATACAGTCTCAGAAGTTATTCCAGTAGGAAACTGGGACTGATGGGCTCTGCTGCTGGCTAAACAGGACAATTCCTCCTACACAGGCAGACTCACAAACAGTTTAGCGTCAGCTTGCCACACTTTCCACTGTTCCTATTCTTTCTCCAAGGTGCTTCATTGATCTCTCTTGACATCTCCTGAAACTTGATCAGAACTACACACAACACTTCCTATGGGCCTTTACTAGACTTTTTGATTCCAGCATGACCAGATGTAGTCCCCAAACTTGAAACTAAAGATAAATAATTTATGACAGCTCATAATCTGGTAAAAAAAAAAGAGGAAACATCAGCTTTTATACAGCTGAAATACACAAAGCATTATAGGTATGTGGTTTCACTTTGTTAAGAAGAGGAAACAAATCCATTGGCAAAACACACGCTTGGATCCAAGCCCTACTGCCCGTCTGCAATGATGGAGGCATAGGTAGCCTCCCAATCAATTTTGTCTGTCCCACAGGCAACCCTGCCAATAAGATGACTATGTTGTTACTTTTAAAACTTCTTAACAGGGGCTCCTTAGCAAGATCTGTTTCTTCATGATTCATGCTTTCTAAATACATTTTAAAACCTCTACTTTAACATGCCTACCTTCTGCTCTTTCTAGACTCCATTAGAGGCCATATTGTGTTTTCCACTAAATGGTGACAGGTCTATCGCCTTGAGAATACATTGCTCAAGGTAGCATTTACCTTGAATAAAAAGGAACCAATTTCTGCATCAGATGAGATCAGCAGAGCAAAAACCTTTAGTTTCATGAAACCATCAAAAACACAATGAAGGACTCTGACAAACGTCCTGTAGTAAATCTTGCTGTCAAATTTGAATATTATCATATCCACTAGATCTGTGGTCTCCAAGCTTTTTTGATCATGCACCTCTATCAGTAAAAAGTTTTCAAGTACACAGCCCAATATATATTTATTTATAAACTGTATACATATACTACTGTATTATTAAAAATAGTATACTCCTGCTATTATTATTTATAATACCGTAAACATACCCAGAAACAAAAGTTTTAAAAGGATGACATAAAGATGAGATAAATACTACTGTTAAATTTATTTTTTCATTTTATTAATACTACCAAAAAATTTTTCTTCCTGCACCCCAGTGGATTGTCTTGCACACCACCTGGGGTCTGCAAACCCTACTTTGTAGTCCACTGCACTAGACCACCCTGCTTCTCTGCCAGATAACCTGTGTTTGTACAATAGTTACACCAATACAGAGATAAAATACAAGTACAACACATATTTATCAGAAGTTTATCGATATGGCATGATTGTGCCCTAGAGGTGACCGAGACCCAGAAATGCAATCCTTTCTGCTACCCTTAATATAGGTAGTCTGTTATATAGCAGCGGGGTTGGGCAGACAGATGTAGAAGGCAGGGGAGTGCATCCTTAGCAAATCAAAATCAGAGTCGCTACTGAACATCTGTTAGTGCCGAAAGGCACTCAGTTGATTGTTCCATGTAGACCTCATTGCCCTTATTTTCATTGTGCTGTGAAGCAGTTGGTGTGGAGCGAGACCGTACAGGGAGGAAAAAACAAACTGTCAAAATGTTCCACTAGCCCTAGGCCTGAATATTTTGTCTGTTCTCCAAAAAGTGCGTATAAATCAGGTAATCAGAAATGACAGCAGTATCACCTAAATTTCAGTCTCTAAAAGTTAGATAATAGAGTACAAGATAGCCATCCAGGCTGCGCTTACCGTCACTGGGGACAAACATGCCCTACCAGAGTGCTGCTCATCTCATCCCATTGCAAATATTTAAGTCAAAAAATTTGGCTTCTGAAGCTGCCTTCATATTTCCATGCTGTCTATGAGGCACCTTATGATAACTAACGCTGTCATAAATACATGGTGTTTGAAGCCCTAAAGTAGGGCAGGTGAATAGCACCCTGAAAGCCTACCTGTTCCACTGCACGTGTCACAAACATGGATTTACACATGGAAATGCCTGAGATAAAGTTTACCTCACTATATATAACCAGCTTGATTTCTCACCCTACATTCTTCTGCTATGAACACCGATGAGACAACAAAGACTACTGCCATAACTGTGTTACTGTCATCCTGTTTTCATATGGTTTCTTATTATAGCTCTTATTTAATTTGTGGCTGTGGCATTTAGAATACCTTGTACACCAACAATATCAGCATCCAGACAGATGTCTTGTGCATTCACAATGAATCACAGCTTGCTGACCTTTAGACAATGAGAAACAGAGGAATAATTATTCATCTGATTATTTACATTTTGGTAACATCTACAAGGCCGTACCATTTTACCGTAAACTTTGGACACACTATTTGCCCTGTTAACCCTTGATTCAAAAAAAGATCAAAACAAAACCCATGGAGAACATATACAGCATACAAAAGAGTTACTGGCATAAGAACAGCCTTTGGTATGGCGGTCAGGAGGAAAGAGAAAAGTTAGGAGGAGAAAGTTAAAGAGTAGGAAAGGAGGACAATGAGGGAAGGGAAAGAGAGGGAGAAAGGAAGGGACAGGCAAGTGAGAATAACAAAATGAGATGGCCCATGACAATAAATACTCAGGCTGCCAAATGAAAACAATGGTTTCCACTGATGCTCCAGTGCACCCAGAGCAGCCTGTTACAAGCAGCGAACTGAGCTCTTGGTGGGCTCAGGTGGTGGGTTTCTCTCTACCACACAAGGATTTTTACCTATGGGCAAGAAAAGTTCTGGCACTTACAGGCATCAGGCCTGCTTCGGGAAGATATGCGACAGACCTTTCCTTTAATGCCCTCCTAGCACACAGCTAGGTCGTGGTCTACAACTCCTGCTACTCCCAAGTAATGTCTAAACTTTAGGATGACCATGGACACAGCATACACCATTATAAGAAACTAGGTACCTTGTGACAAAATATGTCCCTTGGGGAACAGGCTTGTTCGTTACGCATGTTATCTAAGGCGTGTTTTCCTGTGACTGCGAGGCAAAAAATGCCTCTAACTGACACAGACATTCCCAATGCTCACAGCAACATGTTTCTCATTTCACTTCTGCAGGTTTTTTTTTTTCCTTTTTTTTTTTTTTTTGGCAACCAAAAAGCTTTATAGTACTATTAACACAGTAAAAGTGAAACAAAATCTGTGCCATGAATGAAACACCCGAATATTAAAGAACACAAAACCATTTTGTCCTTCTTTGCTTTCTCAGCTTTTGATAGATCCATAACTCTGCTGCCAGTTCACTGACTTTGTATTAATTGCAGTAGTCATGTACCTAAAAGGTCATGATGCTCAGTTATCTTAGACCTTTAACAATCAAAGTTCCCTCTTACGCTTTTACTTTTAATAAAAATCTATCTAAATAGATAGATCAGAAATATCATGGTATATTCTCTTGCAACAGGTAGCTCTTCTTTTATACATCACTTTTGATATACTCTATGAAGCTACACCATTAGGTGCTCTATTTAACAAGTAATTTGGCCAAATCTTGCTACAGCTCCTCTCCCATTGCTTCAGGAATTTTCTTTTCCATCCCAAGAGAATGTGTTATCTTTTCCTCCTAAGTCCTTGCTTTAGGTGTTGTGAATTATAAAATCATGGCAGGTCGCACCCCTGAAGTGTCTGCATTCTAGTAATGTAGAAATTAGTTCTCTCACAGGCAAATTTCTACTACTTTAAAAGAGTTTTAAAACTTTCTAGAAGGGAGGCAGCCCTACATATGTTCATGAAATGGATAATAAATTGCAATACTTCAGAAATATTTAAAGGTCTCTTTTTGAAGATAGGATAATCTTAAAACAGATCATCAATTGTTCTTGCTTCAGGGAATTTAAAAGCACTGTTCGTGTTAAATTTTCTTGTGTCACTTAACGCTTTTAGGATATACAGCCTGATGTAACCAAAGGCGCCCTGAATGGTAAAACATACACTTGAACTAGCCGGGTAACCTTATGCTTAGAGAGCCTCAAATTTGTCACTTCTTGAAACCATTCATAATCAATTCTTCATGTTCTTCAGTAATCCACATCTTTGTAGCTCCTTGTATCATACTACAATGAGTATTAAAAAACTGATATAACAAATCTCCTAGGTTTAGGGCTATATTTTTTTGTCATACCCAACCTTTATAACCTTTATTCATTGTCCAGCTGCCTGCCTAATAGCTCTCTTGTTTAAAATAGTCTTGGCCATAATAAAACCAAATAAAATTATATCACAAAAATATATCATGGGAATTGTGGGATTTGTATTCTCAAATTATTTTAGGAAAGTAAGCAAATAAAAAAAGACTACTGAATTTAACAGACGACAAAAGTTATTTTAGGCTTTCATGAAGACACTGTATGAAGACACTGTATTTAGGGAAGTCTTCAGTACATACTTCACCTCTGCAATTCCCAGGGCATTTCAGTCTGCATCTTCAAATAATCTGTGTTTGGAAACGCTATCTTCAAAAAACACTTACCCTACCAACAGGTGACACAGTGTAAGGACACACATATGGTCTGTTCTTCAGAGAATTTGAGATACTTTCTTGCAAATGTGAGGGCTTTCACCAGTATTTAAATTTTACCACTTAGAAGTTCCCATTTTCAATAACTGTAAGATTGCTTTGTTTTGATTTATAGTCTTTTTTGATACCTTAAAGCAAGAGCATCTGTTCAGTATTCTGGAAACTTTATAGTATTTAAAGTACAGGCTGAAACCCTTGCTTTTGCTTCGTATCCTGGGAAAACATCAAGCAACTACAACAGACGCAATTTATCTGTGATTAGCTGCAGTTGCTAAAAGCCTCATACAACCGTAAATATCAGAAAGGCCACTATTTCCTACACACAGGGGTTTGCATCTTTTTGCCTTGCTATTCCCTAGGGTAACCAGTTAGAATAAAAGTATTCTGAGCAGACCCAAGGGCTGACAGCTTCATTTTGTTATGAGAAAAGAAAAGAGATAGAGATGCAAAGTCAAGATGTTCAAGTGTCTTCCAGTCCTACTCAGATTCAGATTGATTGCCTCCATAGTCAGACCAACCAGGTACCCAGTAATCCACAAAGAGTTTAAAATTAAAAAAAAAAAGGAGGGGTGGGGTGGGGGTGCTGAAAAGGTCCATTTAACACTCACAGACCAGTAATCACCATTTACAGGCAACTGTGATGGTTTAAATATTGTCAGTGTTTAAAAATCAGTATCTTAATGTCGATTATCTCAAATTTCCATGTGTTCAGATTCCAAAGCAAGGTTTCTCTCCACGCATAAGATCAAAACATATGTGGTTTTACTGAGGCTCAGATAAGCCTTTGGGCTATCACTGTGCTGTGTGGTGATCCCAGCGGGCCAGACAGATGGGCACCTTGACTGATTTCTGCAGTGGCAGATATGACCTTAGTTTTATACAATCCAACAGTCTTTCATACCTCTTAAAATTCACTGCCATCAAGACTTAGAGTTCTTTAACCATGCCATCTTCTCCCATAGTGCTTTTTACAGTTCAGTTTAGCTGTTTCAAGCAAGATTTTATACAGTGGCTCCATTTGTTCTTTATATCTAAATCGTATAATTGAACTGAAACCTTAGGATTTGAAATGTAGAAAAAACTCAAATATTTCACCATAGTTCAGAACAAAACCAGTTTTACTTCTTTACTGACATTTTCTGGGGACTGCCATAATAGATTATAGAGCTGTAAATCATCTGTATATAGCACATCCAGGAAGCAATTTCAGTTTGAATTAAAATTTGTGTATTTCTGTCACCAAATACCGACAGGTGCACTATTCCTCTGGCTGCCAGAAAAGGTCCAAATTCATCACAGTTCGTATTTTCCCAGATTCTCAGCTCCACATTTTCTTCAGTTGCAGTTCATATTCTACAGTCAAATGAAAATTTGTTCCCAATGATATTGTGTGACAGCTGCTACTGATGGCATCAGTGCATGCACTGACTGCTGTAATCACCACCAACAAAATTAAATGTTACAGAGTGGTACAAAATTGTAACGCATGTAGTTGTTCTTTTTTTTTCATATGACAGTGTCATTAAAGTCATTGAAATATTCGAATTTGCCATGTTTTAGTTCTGCAACTTTGCATCCTCTATCATGGAAAGGCCTTGAAGACGTTTTACATGAATGCAAACACCTCAGGAGCAGAAGCTTTATTAATGGTATGAATATTCCAATCAATCACAAAATTGTAAATAAATTAATCTCTACAATGCCAAAAATAATGTTCCAGTAATGTTATTTTTAAAAAATAACTATGTGAATGGTTTGTAATGTTAGACGCACAGCCCTAGTATCCCATAATTCTGCAAAACCAGTTTCTTCTGCCACATCCACAAAAATAGCACATTCAGCTACATTGCATTTGTTCTGAAGGCATGAACTGCTCGTAGAATTGCAGTAGTGTCTCGAGATGGAGGTTGGAAGAACAGGTGGGTACATTAGAAGAAACCAACATAGGTTGGGTGAGGCAAAAGAGATGATTGACTCCAGAGAGTGATTTAGCTTGAAGAAACAGTCTAATAACAAACTTCTTACAAATATGATATTTCTATCATGTTGCTGCTGATGACTGCACCTAATATTCATGCAGTCATCAGGAACACATTCTTTTTTTATTAGATGATCTTTGGGCAAGGTTTGCACGTGCCTATCATTTTCTGAGTGCCCATGAAATGGCAGTAATTAATGATGAATCATTTATTCATTGAATTTTGTCTCTTCTTATGCTTGAATACTGACACAATTAGTCTGCAGTTCTTAGACTCATGTTTCAAAACTGGTGTATCTGATCGTTTTCCATGAATATTTCTTGATAGGCAGCTTGTACACGAGCTGTTCTTACTGAAAATATCAGAGCATCAGGGTTTCAACAGGCAGATAGAACAGATTATATTCAACAAGCTTTGAAGGAAAATGTTTCCAGTATGGCCCATTTCATTATGTCAGGTATCATAAACTCTCCTGTTGAGTTAGGTCACTCTTGCTGTCACATCAAGAGGTCACATTCCCCAAGAAAGCAATAGGGGATTCTGCACGTTTCATCATGTGCCTCAGCAGGAAGGAAAATGAATGTCATACGCCTGCTCTTCTGCAGTTACCAAGTTAGGGGATGTCTTTATTAACATTTGCCACATTGCCTCTGAGAGGCAGTTACAGGATATGCCTTTTACCTCAACGCCACGCTCAGAACCCATCACGACAAGCCGAGAAAGCCTTTTAAATATCTATTTCCTCCTTTCATTTCAGTAAGGCTCAGAAGTCCCTTTCTCCTCACATATGTTGCTTTTCTACACAGTAACAACTAGAGTTGCTTGTAGATAGTTTGGAGCAGGACAAGAGTACACCGTGTCTCTTTTCTTTAAACAACCAAAGTCATCAAGAAGTGTTCTTAATTAAAATATAAAGCACCGTACCTGTATATATATTGCGGATTTATATTAGTCTGTCTGTGACCAATTGTAACCCACGGAATACCTTAACATTACTTCTAAATTGTTTATTCTGCCTTACAGAGATCATCAGCCTGTTTTCTTCATAACTTCTATGCATTTTATTAAAAAGAGCTACTTCCTAAAACATCATTTCCATAATTGAACATGAGCACCTAACACAACAAAGCAATGTGCTGAGAGCCACTGGGGCAGAATTAAAATGAATATAAATAGAATCCAGCTTTTCCTCTTCTCCTATGGTGTAAAGAATTAAAGATGCTCTTTTCTTTCTAGAACAAACTATTATGCTGTGGGACTAACCCAGGCATTTATTTTCATCCATTTCCAGATTTCAGCATATTTTTTCCATGCAATCAGATGATGTATAGTGCAATTAGGTGCTGTGGAAAAGGAGTAATAATATCATTTAAATGTTATGAAAAATCTCTTTAAAACACTAACTTGAGAATATGACCAGCATAATCAATATTTCTCTAGTAACCTGTAAAAGACTTAATTCTCATGAGAAATTCTAGCAAAGCTGGGAAATTTCTGCCTGCCTAGAAAAGAACAGCTTTGTTATATCTTTCTGTCATTCAGAGGACACTATGCTTGGGTGCACAGGAACATGGGATTAGATGGAACTGGAAAGGCCCCCAAGTCCATTCCCAGTGACAGTAAACTGTCTGGCAATAGATCCACTGAACATCATTTTAGGCCCCATTCAATAGCAACGAAAAGTTTCAGGCCTATCTACAAACACTTTCCAAAAACCAGCAAGCCGAAGAAATAACAGCAAAGCATTACTGCAATTCACATACTGCAACAGAAGAACATAAAATGCCTGCAGCGCAATCTTGCCCCAGGGATGAACACATAAAAGCCACTGACAGGGGCTGAGAGCTTACAGGGAAATTTTTTCAGCAGCCGAGTTGCAAATTTGCTTTCTAAGCCATCTTTGCGCGAGGGTTTAGGTCTGCTTTTTTTGCATCCAGCGCCATCCTGCAGCTCTCTAAGTCACCAAATTGGAAAGTATAGGCAGGGAGAGAAACACCCTTGAGGGAGACGACCCAGCTCTTTCTCCCTGTCTTGTGTCACAGCAAGGAACAACACAACATAAAAACACTCATGAGCCACAGCTCAGTACTTCAGTTTCTATCTTGCTTTGGAGGAGCTGAGGTAAAGGACACACGTGTATGAGCCGCTAACGCAGGAGCACAGGACAGCACATCTCGGGCTAACGTGAGGAGAAGAGGGTTAAACCCTCTTTAGCCCCTTGGTAAATCTTCACGTCAGGCAAGATCAGTCCAGAGGAAAACCATTATGCTACTGGTGCTGGAGAATTAAGGAAAGGTCAGAAAGGAGTGCTGTAAAAAGGACTCGGGTAAAAAAGTATTTTCTCTTCTAATTGGTGGTGCCAGAGGAAGGAGATAACATTGAACCTGCTGCAACTTCACCTCCAGCACACCTCCGCAATGGATGCATCTTGGTCATTAATAGCCACAGTGGCAGAGCTGACGTGGAAGTTTGTCCTTAGCACATCGCTGAGACCTTTTGCCTGTCTTAGTACAAACTGGCCTGTTCCTCAGGCAGACCTTGGGCTATGTGAATCTTTGTGAAAAATGCCCGCAAAAGTCAGAACTGTGAGGGACTGAGTCAGACCTGCATAGTAAGAACTAAATTCTGTTCACAGTTGAAGAAAACACTGTTAAACCAGCTCAGAATAGTCTAAGGAGTTAAATGCCTTTATTGTTTGTTTCCAGCTGCAGTCTTTAACAATGGCCTCTTTATTTTTATCCTGCAAAGGTTAGGCAGCATCTAGGCAAAAAGCACATTATGGCACTGACAGCTTATTTAACTGTGGTGATATTAAATTGCTGTGTATGTGGGAGGGACACTATCACAGGAACACATTTCTCCTCTGCTTTTTCCTTTTCTCAGGTTCTGCTTTTTACATCCTAAAGCTACATACTAACAACTTCACCCATAGAGCAGCATCAGGTAAACTATGTTGATGAATCCCTTCATCGCGTAACTTCCTGGGGAGATGCTCATCGCATGCTTCTTCCAAACCAGCAATAAGAAGCCTATGGCTTAGTAGGTGCAATTAAAATCCTGACATTTACCACACACAGTACTTACAGTTACCGTGATATTTACGGTGTCCCACACTGAGTTCTGAATGCCACAAATACTATAGGGAAGGTAAATATTGCCATGCATGAAAGATGTAGGCACTGATGGTTTTCAGTGTCTTGTAAACAACGAATAAATCCTTGATAAATAAAATCCTTCATTTGATTCCTTTATTTTTCTCTTTTTTTGCGGGGGAGCTAATTTTGGAAACAGATTTTTTTTTCCGCTTTTTATCTCCAATAATTACTTTCTAAGAAGGAGAAAACCCCCAGTATTTACTACAACAGCTTTCATTTCAAGGGTGAAGGGGCCATTCATTTAACACTCCAAATCAAGTTCTGACCACATTATTGGCATGCTTCGCACATTCCAGAGGTTTTTAAGATTTTTAAGGAACAAAGCTTATGCAATCATACTATCATATTCTGTGTGAATCCTTGTAGCCTTTTTCAGGCATATTGCATGCGGTCTACCAGCTTTTTGCAGAGTTTTGCCAAATTTGACAGAGAGATAGAGGTCCAAAAGCTTATTAAGTACATTCATCTTTTGTGAAAGCACAAGGCTGATTAGAGACGAGAGATCCAGTTAGTGGTCTCACTGAGGGAAAGGCTAATCTCAGCTTTTGCTAGACACCATAGCACCTACACAGGACAGAGCCATTTCAAAAACCCCAACAAAGGATAAAACTTTAATCAGAGTCCTCAACCAATCCAACCATGAAATACCAAGCCATAATTAATGAGACTACATTATGTCCCTCCTCCCAGAACTTCTTGTTTCTTTAATGTTTAGAACCAGAGATATCTGCAGTTTAGAAAATCCCAAAGCCTTTTATCTTCTCTCAGGCTCCTACGAAAATTGAATAAATTCAGGGAGCACAGATTGATCAGATGGCTATTAAAAAAAAAAATGGTTCAGCTACACTCCATGGTCTAGGAAATCCCGGTGAATCACTTTGCACATACATCCTGTTCCTTAGGGTTTTTTTCTGCAAACTGCCTTTGCCAGAGACAGAGACCTGAGCTATCTGGACCTTTGATTAGGCCTCATTCAGCTACATTAAGGCTCTTATGTTTTGTGAATTCTGTATGATTACTTTAATCATAATTAAATTTCACTGACCTCTCTTCCAAGAAAAACTCAGGCATTTGCTATCCCTTCCCTTAAATGAAATGGTATCTGCATTTCATAATATTAAATAATGGATTGATGAAAACTCCCCGATTCCTTTCCTACAAGAGTTCTTCTATTGGCACAGAATACACATGGGATGAAATACAATCCTGCTAATGAGATGATTAAGTTAGGCACAGCCTGATTAAAATTTTAAATGTCTGGGCCCAAATGGGGACTCCTCAGTCCACTTAAATTGACTCTCTAGAGAGTTTAGGCAGTCAACAGAAAAATGCGGAGGAAGATCTCGTTCTCTTATTACACCTCCCTCCTTATGCAGCAGAGCACTGAGCCCCTTTTTGTTAACAACACATGTAAATCTAAAAACACTCCATTAGAATCAATGTCAGGTTTTTAATATAAATATGGGGTCTAGTCATAGCAAGACAGAGAGAGAAATAGAAGAAAAGAGGAAAAGAAAAAAGGAAAGCAAGCAAGCAGGTCCAAACCCAACACCAGAGACCTTGGTTCTACTTGCTACAAAAATTAAGTACAGGTTTAATTCCCCTTGCTTTACTCATACGAGGAAGCAAAGCACTCATTTTCTCATGTACACACCCTCTCACACTCTTTCTTTGTCTTTTCCTGATGCTCTCAGAGACTGCTATCTTTAGTTAGTCGTCTTTGCTGGAAGTTTCCTTAAATTGTAATTGGATGATCTTCCAGATTCTGGGGGACCCTGTCAGAAAAATTCCTGGGGATATAACCCTTATTTGATGAAACTGAGAACTGCTAAATAGCACAGGACTGACAACAGGTATGATTCGTTGTTCGTAGCAGAAATCTTGTTTTAACAGCAACTATTTTTAAGGAGTCCTATAAGAAAATAGATGTTTGTACATTCATGTTCCTGTATTTTATTTTCTGCCAAATAAGACTCTGAACTTATAAATATTGTTTTCTCTGTACACATCTCTGAGGATGTGGATCTTAGCCCACATGCCTGCTTACACACCCTCAACCTTAGAGATCCCAAACTTATAGGCACCACTGGTGAACTAAGTTCCACAAATCATTTTCATTTTTGCAAGCTTTCTGACTGTGCATGTGGCTTATAGTCACATGCAAAACAGCCCTACAAATAACAGCACCCTCCCAGTCAGATGGGCTCTGGCTGCAGCCAGCCTGGGGAGAGCATTCATCTGTCTCTAAAAATCACCATCCACCGGCTCTAGAGCAACCCCATGCTCTAGTGCAAGAGTGAGATGGCCATGACGACCATGGCATCGGATGAAGTAAATTGGCCTCCTGGTCACAGCCAATGTTTCTCTGAGGACTTCAGTAGAGTTGAGAACATGGCCTGCTTACAGCCAGAAAACTCCAGCAGGAGCTTTCAAAGGAGTGAATTTGGATGTCTAAGAGTTAAGTCATCTGGGAAAACACGGCAGCTGGAAGGCCATCTGGGGCTCCGACAGGATGGATGGGATACAGCTCATGGCATCTTATACTACATAAGTCATTCTCTATTCTTCGTCTTTAATTCCTCTTTATCACTAACACACTGCACCTCTCATTTTCCTTTTTTTTTTTTTACCCTTTTTTTGCTCTTAGAGACTGTCATGAGCAAGTATATGAGGAATTAAAGTGCTTTTTTCCACCACAAAGATCTTGTGGTAGCATATAGCATCTGTAATGCTTTCATTTCACCTAGTACTTCACCACCAGCTTTCGAACTATGATCTGTCTCTGCTTTCATACAAGCACCATTCCGCTCCCCACCACCACCACAAACATGTATGCATACACATCTTAAGTTCAGTGATTCAACACAATGAATCAAAAACCCAATAAAAGCAGAAATGACTCAGTTCTTGGAGAACGTAGCACAGGATGTTGCATCTGAAACTAAATCAAAAGTAACTAACAGTGCAGTAAAAGCTTCTGGCAACTAGCTTAAGCTATGAAAATAGTGCAAGTCCACAAGACACCTTTACTAGCTTTCTTTTCCTAAGTCTACCATGGGTGAACAAATATCAGCTTTGCTTCTGCCTTCCAAAAGCTATTTTACTTTGATAACTGTGTTCCCCTTTTTAGATGCCAGCAATCGAAACTCAAGTAGCTAAACTTGATATTAATTTTTATAACGAACTTACATCAAATGCAAAATATAGCTGAATATATGGCATTTTTGTTGTGTCCATTATCTTAGTCCTACAGAACTTCAGAGAAAGAGTCACTGGTATTAGGATTACTTTAATACACAAATTATAGGTTCTTGCCCTCCATCCCCTCACACTGCCTCTGCGATGAAATGATTGCTTTCTTTTCCATTTGGTGAGCAGTGAACAATAATTTCAGTAAGACTAAAAATTTGATTGAGCAAATTAAGCAGGGAAAGGCTGAAGCTAATTTTGGTGTCTCATCATGCTGGCTGTTAGTGGCATCGGTCTTATTTGTATTCCTTCAATGTCTAAAATCTATTTATTCACATGCATGGAACGGAATGAATTAGAACGGTGGGAAATTCAGTGCTTTTAGAAGTGGAGAATTAATAATGTTGGGTAAGCAAAAGCAACAGTGCTGCGTAAACTCTCTTACCGTGCTCTCAACCGCATATGGCATAGATTGCTAAAATAGTGAATTGTGAAGATCTCATAATATTGGAATACCTCCTGATAGGAAATTTCGAGGCAGCAAAAGCTCTTTTGCACCAGTAACTAAGATTTGAGGTCACTTGCAGCGGTGAATGCTTGGTATTACATAAACCTATTTGTTGTCTATGTTCTGTTTTTTTAGTTGATTAACGAGAAGTCCACAAAAGCAGCCACCGAGATGAAATCTGATGTGCCCTATAGTCCACAAAACTACAACTGTTTCAATAGGAAACTTTTCAAATTGAAAATGTGACTTAATGTAAAATACACTCTCCAAGTTAGATCTGCATTCTGAGTTCTATTTGAAAACCATATCTCATAACTGGAGTGAAAAAACAATATTTGTGGATGTATTTCATTTCTGTTAGTTAAGACAGAGTGAGCTAGAGCATAAGGATTTTGTGAATCACCAAAAGGAACATTTACTAAAGACTTGCGATTTCATTTGAATAAATCCATTTAAGATGGAATAAAATTACAGAGTCATCAATCAGAATACCATCCAAAAGAAGTCGGAAATTCATGGCTTGGATGAAAAAAGATGATTTGATGAGGCCGATGGAAGCCAAGCTCAACTCTCAAGCTTGGAGCTTGCACAACCATTCTGTCCCCAGAGCCTGAGCAAAACCTAAGAATAACACAGCATGCGAAGGGATCATCTGGATTTCTGAGTCAGATCCCACATTGTCTCAAGCAAACGCATTGAACAGTCCCTTTTATAAAATGACCAAGGTCCATTCTTGAAATTTGTTTTGTTTTCCTTCCCATGAATAAATTAAATTAAACTGGGCAGAATTCAGGGCCTTACTCCTCTGTTCAGCAAAACATTAGACTGCCTAGAGTATCACTCCCTAGGAAAACATAACTACATTTTGTTAAGTGTTTTGTTAAGCTGAACGTAACGTAAACTAAAGGCTGATAATAGATAACAGAAGAAATTAACTTAGCATTTTCCCCATTTGTTTATGTTCTTTCTTTCCCTTCTTTCATTTCTCATTTTCCTGTTTTCTTCTGTGTAGACTCTCTGTAATTGGACTAGGAAAAAAAAGTATTCGGACTCGATGTATTTTACCTTTTAAGCCTGCACATAATCTCTCTCCTGCAGCAGTTTTTCTATGCCTGTATAACAACTGAAATAACAAATGAGCAAAAAGAGTTATTTAGAAGGGAACAGAAGGCAGCTCTCTACCCACCACAGAAGTCCTTGAATGCCTTTCATCACTCCTCCTGAGAGGCACCTGAGGTGCAGGTAGCCCAGAGGGGCTTGCCACAAGCTTGTGATGCCTGTGGCAAGTGCACATATGGGAACTGATGCTCTTCCATCATTAACACATTTCATGAACACATCCAAATGTCCTTCTTTCAGAAAACTGTCTCCTTTGTAATTGTTTATCACAGAGAGACAAAGAAAGCTAAGACAACTCTGCTTAAACTGACCTTAGTTAATGAACCTTATAATTTCATGGACATTACCGTGGAAAACTGACCATTACCATTACTCTTTAATTGGGAAGTCATTCTACATCTGAATTAAACACTTGCCATCACTTGAAATCCCCCTCCTCCCCACTGTGCTCAGACTCTACCAGGGTCCACATGGGAAAAAAATCATTTTCAGAGTCGCATGACTTTAACAGTCTCTGTACAGACATCACTGTTACCTCATGGACATCTGATTAGCTAAAATATCAAAACAATGAAGGGATTTAATCATGAAATGCCCATTAACTTCAATAAGAGATCCATAACTAAGTCTGTAAAAACCTGTGCCACCAATACCATTCTGTAGGTTACTTTTTTATTTTTAAACTAAATTCTTTACCCTTAACTGGAGGAAAAAGAAAATAGACACACATTTTGCATATGTTTTAGCAACAGAAAGAATATCTCCAGATTGACTTCAACATCTCAGTTCTGTGATAGGGACATTATGCTTTGCAAAACAAATTATTCTGGAAAAAAATTAAAAACATTAAACAATTAAAATAATTTAACTGAAATTAAATAATATTTCTACCTCTTGAATAAGCTCTGAAAGGATTTAATCCATAAAATACTACAATATAATGGAAGTAATTATGAGGTTTGACAATTCTTATAAATTGAGCAGTGTGATTATCTGCACTTCATTAAGTGCATTAACATGTTGGGTAAAATACTTATAATCATATCACTCAATTTACTGGCCTTAGCAAATGTTGCAATGCATCTCACAGCAAATCCAATATGCTAGCAAAATATATTTCAATACACCTGCTAGAGCATACATAAAAGTACTGCCCTCTTCTGGCTAGTAACTGAACATAGTAGTTCCCATCATAGTTCCCAAACGCAGTTTCCCGTCATCCATGGGAAGTTCTAAAAGGTTGTTATTATATGCAATAGGGACAGCACTGAAGACTTGGGCAGGCTTTGTTGAGTTATATGGCCTCTCATTCTACCATGCAAGCAGGCTTTCATGGCACTCATGCCAACCTTTAGCCTAAACTTTAATAACATGGAGGCTGTTTATTTCCTGGGATTGCACGATAGCCTTCTCTCTCATCCTTCTGGGCCCTTTCTGGCAAAGCTGCCCCTGTGGGTTTCTCTGCATCCCAGGTAGCACTGGTGAAGTTCAATACAATGTAATTCTCTCCAAAGTTATAGACTCTCATAGATGTCCTGGGGCGCGCATGCTGTTTTAAAGGGAGTAGGCCAAGCAGAAGACAAATATAAAGACACCCCACCGCCACCCACAAAACGAAGGAAAAGAAGTAAAGAGGAAAATAGGAATGTCTACAAAAATAAACAACTTCACCGCAAATTCAGTTCAGACTTTTTGTTCCCATTTTTGAAAGAGAGCAGATCTTGACTTGGCATTCCTGAAAACAGATGTGGTTTAGAGAGCATTTACATCCGTGGGATTAATGACATCCTGCAAATGTCATGGATCATTTAATCCATGTTTAGACACCTAACATAAATGTTTTCAGGAATCACTGAGGTGTCAAGATAGCTTTGTTTTTCTTATCCCCTCCTTCCCCAAACATTTACAAAGTCCATAGGTGCATGCACTTCAATGGACTCAGTTCTTAATTTGGAAATCTACAGCCACCTTGTTCTTGTGTTTGTAAGGATTTTGAAATTTTGTTCCTCCCTCTATGACCAATCACAGCATTTTGGCAAGCAGCCCAAGGAGAAGCTGACTTATGAAGGCATATGAAGGGTATTCTGCATGTCTGTATGCTATTGTATAGTATGCTCAGTGTGGACATGGCAGGAAGGTTTCTGGACACACACAGCCACAGCAGCACATAGGGATTTATCTGCATGACACCTCTGCTACTCAAGGGTATTGTTTTGTAACTCATTCTCTTGATTAATTGTCTAATCAAAACATCCTGCTTTAATTAACAATGTTAAAGAAAGAGACCCGGCATTTTTGTTAGAATGTCAGCATTTAAAACAATTCATTCCATTTCAGTTTCTTCTAAGAAGTGATGAAAAGCCCCTAATCATTCTATATTGAAGAAATGCTAAAAAGTAGAGGAACAAGCAACACTATTTCCATCATAGAAAGTCCTTGAGAGAACAGAGTTTTGACCTAAGAAACAGTTTGTTTTCTAGTAAGAGAAAAAAAAAATATCTTTTTATAATCTGTAAAGTTTCACAATATGCATATTTCTGCCATCCCAATTTATAGTGGTGGTATCACAGCTTGTAATTTGCATAAAAATCATGCATTTCTAACATAAAAAAATCAGTGTAGGAGTCTTTCCAACTATTAGTGAAGCATACACATATGCCTGTTTTTTTCTGAAATGAGTAATAGTAATTCTTTGAAATATTCTATTCTTTGAACAGAACTCTTCGGAGCTCTGTGGGCAGTTCTTCAGGTAACAGAACTGAAGGAATGACTCTTGTAGCTGACTAAAAGGGTTACCCCTGTCTGAACGCACGCAGACTCATGCAAGCATCCAAGAGAGAGCTGTTACTGCTAAGTTACCCCAGTGCAAGTTTAGTAGCAAACGTGTGCTTACGGTGACTCAGAGCACAATACGGCCCCCTGCCCCACAACACAAGAAAGAAAATAAATAAAACGAAGACGAGAATGTCGCCTTGACATTTCCAATCAGACATTCTTAGCTTGTAATCTTGCAAGAATATTGTCAGCGTTGTAACATCCGACTCATTCAACTCTTCTACTTCGTGCAGATGAGCAAATCTCAAGTGTCTTGTATTAGCATAGCGTATTAAAAATAGCAGTCCGTGAAAACTGCAAACTGTTGTTTCTCATATAGGATACTTCTGTACTGGTGAGGGAGTGGGGGAGATTAGAACGAGTAGGGAAAGTCATAAAGTAATAAAACAAGAACTGAAGATCCTACTGATAAGGTCCAGAACACATTGGAATTCACCACATTGTAAAGGAAGAATGACAGTGGGCATCCCTTTAGTAGGCCATAGTTTGGTTTATTTTTTATTTACACTATCCTTTTTTATCGCTTAGACACAAAAGAAAAAAAATCCCAGAAAGCCAATTGTAATGTTAAGTTTGATAAGTTCTAATAAGATTTTTCAGTCTTAAAACAACTGCCATGAAGCTATAACAGACTGTGGAGAGCTGACTATGTATATATCTTGCTTTTGAGGATATAGTCATGTATGTCACAGCGCAGTACATAACATAATGTGAATAAAGTCACATATCATGTTACGTAAGCTTACAGAATGATGAATAGTTATATTTTTGGTTTGTTTTCTCTTCGTAGAAAAAAAGAAAAACAACACACTGTCTACTTAACAGCTTCCTAGATCTTGGTAGAACTGCCCAGGAAAGTAGACCATATATCATGTACATACACTATTTATTAATTATTCTTAAAACTGAATTTGGCCTAAGGAAGGAAGGAAAACTGATTCTTGGGTAGCATTAAGCTTTATGGTTACTTTTTCTGACAGGTATTACCATTTAGCCAAAACTGATGAAAATGTTGAAAATGAACAGTTTCAGTTTCAGTTGTTCATTCTTTCTTTTTAATATCAGAAGACATAATTGCAAAGACATCAGATGAAATACTCCTTTTCTGTTTCATTTTACAGCTTTGTAAAAATAAAATTATAATGAAATCTAAACAAAACATGCTTCAGCTGAACTGTTATGCAGAAGTTTGCACAAAAAATGTAATGCAATTTCCCTCTGTCTTAATTCACGGTGAAATTATCAGTTGTGAAAAGTTCTAAAAACAGAGAAATCCCAAGTTTCATTTAGGGCTAATCTAACACTTGGAAGACTTTAGTTCCCTGTTATATGGGCTTTCTACCGAGTCAGTGGCTTCACGTACAGTTGGATGATAACAAGAATTCAACATATCACATTTTGAAAGTTACTAATCTTTACCCTCAAACTACCAGCACTATTAGTTCATTAACAGATCGTATGATCCTACATAATAGGGAAATGTATGAGCTTGAAGAATAAATGCATTCCAAATGTATGAGTTTGAAGAATAAATGCATTCCAGAGGGCCATATAGTTAAACAAGATACAAGTTAAGTTCAGATCTCTCTGCATTCTGTTATTATTAGTACTTATATAGAAAGTAACAGTAATTACCACCAAAATAGATATATCATCAGCCTTGTATATAGAATATTGAAGTTCGTAATAGAGTTTTTAGAAGAAAGACTTCAGGAAGTTGGGATCAATAGGCAGAAACTGGGGGGTGGGGAAAGGGAGAGGTGCCCTAAGGATCAAAAACAACGAATAGAAAGAAACAGTCAAAAATCAGCACTGGAAAAGGCTACCAAACGTGTGCTCCAGAACTGCTACTAGGGCTTGGTTTGGATAACACAATGCACTTCAATAAAAGGGAACGGGAAAGTATTGAGCAGAAAGATTGGAAAATTTGAAAATGGTATAAAATTATTTGAAATAAACAAGAGCAGAGAGAGGAGACAGAGTATTCACAAAGCTAGATAAACAAGTATATCATAGAAAAATATTGACTATTGACAAATGCAAGGGAGTGCACACTGCCAGGAATACCTGGAATTGTTCACACACATCACTGAGTTCTAAATCAGCTGTAGCCATTTGTTAATAAACCTTGAGTGTCAGAACAGATAGCTTTTGGAAATAATTTGCTTGATACCCAGCAGCCAACAGAAAAAGCTCACTATTTGTCAGGATGTATAAAGAATGGAGCTGAGAATAAAAATGAGATTACAATGACACTACATAAATCAATAGTAAGGCTTTACTTGGAGCGTTCAGTCATGGCTACACAGCTTAACAGAGATATAAATGAAATAAGGGATCCAGAATCCGACAACAAAAACTATTAAACTGCAACTACTTCATATCTTCTAACCCAGAGTTAAAATAAGTAAGGTGGCACACTACAAAGGAGGTTTAACTGGGTTCTCCTGCATGCCATTCATAGCATCAAAACAAGAGGACATTCAGTGGGTGAGGTTAAAATGATAACAACAAGAAATCATAATGTTTCTAAATTTTCATGCTTTGGGAAATCTAAGCATCAACCACTAAATACCTGGGGTTACAGAGCACTGTTTGGGTAGATAATTCTTCCAGTGACTGTTAAGTAAGATTTTGGTATCTTCCTCTTCCATGTAATTGAGGCCACCACTGGAGACAAGATATTGACCATCAGTGTCTCACTCAGCCTGACAGTTCCAGTGCTTCATTGCTTAAACTGCAGCCACAGACCATGACAGAGCTGACACCAAGAGTGTATTGCTAATGTTCAATCATTAAGTATTTCTCACCTGTGATTTTTATGAGGTACAGTCTCTGGGTAGAAAGTAAAGCTGCAAAAATGCTAAACATTTAAAACCACTAGAAACCCTTTGAAGATAGAAAGACATACAGACAGAAAAGTGCAATTTCCTGAGCAAACTCAAGAGCTAGGAACTTCTCTTTAGCAGGTGTAGCTTCTTAACGTGAATGAGACTACGGACTCTAGACCAGTGAAGCACAACCAAGATTACTATTCAAATACCGTGAACCCTTTAAGGTATTAACAAAAAAGGACATGTAAATACAGCCCAAGCCCATGTCACCATGCTCCTTCCTGTCACATTTGCCCAGACAGTGCCCTTAAGTACAGGCTCTCCTTAGAAAAATCTGTGCATGCTGGGAAAGCAAAAACATTAAATGTTATTTTGGCAAAGTTCATTCACACAGATTCTGATCAAGAATATGTCATGGTCCACATATTTGATCCCTGATTCGTTGGACTCACAACAGCCATTCACACCACTGCAATACAAAAGGTGCCATGCTGAATCTTGTGTTAAATAAATCTTTCTGAAAAAGCTAGAATAGCAGAAGTTTTTTAAAAAAATAAAGGACAAAGGAGCTTTAGACAGTTCTTGATAAAGGAGAAAAAAAAAAATCTCACTCATTGCAAAATCTGTGAAACTTCTGGGACTTACTATTGACAGATTTTTTATTTTTTTTTTTTTAAACAAGTTAAGCACAACTATCATGGAAAATAATCTGTCAAAGTATTTCCTATAGTTGCCTGTCTTGCACCATAGCAAAATCATAATGCAAAATCCAAACATGGGCATCTTTATTCAGACTGCAAATCATACTGTGTGTCCTTGATGCTTTCCCTTCTAGTATCACCTTTACAAATACTTTCACTTACAACAAGAATATCCACTGGGATTAACTCTGTTAAAATCCACTTCCTGTTAATGGGATTGTGTGAAATTTGGTCGTAAACAACTAGAATGGCTACATTTTGATTCAGACATTTCCTAAGTTTGCTTTCACAGGAGTTTTTTCATTATGTGTGAATTATTTGCTCTGAGACTCCCTGTAGCAAAAGAGAGTCCCAGAATCTAAGAGAAGCTACAGGCTGTACAGTAATACATCCTAATACATTGAACAGCAGCACTTGAGAAATTTCATTTCTGTCATTGCAAAGATCTAACAGTACATTAATACCTATATATTTATCCTACCTTTTATTTCAGAAATTTTAATAACAGTTTATATGCTATAAAAGCACCCTTATAATCATAAAGGTCTGATCTCAAGTATAGTATACACTACAGTTTAAGCAGTAATTTCTAAATTTTGCAAATATTTTGTTCTTCCATTTAGAAAGATTTCTCTTTTTCATTTATTGATTTAAACCTCAAATAAATATACCAGTATCCCTTAGTAATTTTTAAATGCTTATTCACATCTAATACTAAAAAGTACACCTTACATCTTGTTTGAAATGCTTTCCCTTAAATTACTGACTTTCAGACACTGAAACTTGTAATCCCCAACCACGGCTGCAGAGCTCCGCATTTGAAAAACCACTTCAAGAAAACTCATATTCATTATGAACACCACACACAATATTCAACAAAAGTATGCCCTTAATTTAGTAAGATTTCTTTCTTAAAATTAGCATCAACACTTTTATAATTTTGTTTGGTTTTTTTACATTTAAAAATCTTGAACTAGATATCGTGACAAAATTAAAAGGTTTTAGTAACAAGCCATTGCACGAAAAGCAATGCTGAAATAAAATTTTATTTCCTAGACATTTTTAATATTCTTTGAATTCGTGCTCACAACCAGTGTAAATATCTGGTGTTCACATGAAGTAAAAGAAAAAAAAAGTCATATAGTCAAATTACTTCTATAGTACTGATAGCAGTAAGTTATATATACGAATATACACATAAACGTACAGAGGCCCTCCATATTATAACGAGCTTTTAACATTTATTTTTCAGAGTTTTCTAAATATTCTAGGCGTCACAGTGGAAAAATATTGGTCCTTGCTCTGAGGAGCTTATTTATCTCAGCTCTTCAAGAGCAAAGGAAAATCAAATCAGATTCAGACTCCGAAGAGTCACAAGAGTTTCAATATCACAGCTATTTGGTAACTGCTCCATATAAAAATAGCTAATGAACTCAGTCTTGACCACAGTTAACACCCCAGCTGGCAGGGAACAATAAATATCAGTGGGCAAAACCAGGAAGAGTGAGGTCTTCTCACCCCGA
Source organism: Rissa tridactyla (assembly GCF_028500815.1). Lineage (NCBI taxonomy): Eukaryota > Metazoa > Chordata > Aves > Charadriiformes > Laridae > Rissa > Rissa tridactyla. The sequence goes on from NC_071466.1 coordinate 196,369,970, forward strand.
GCCTTGTTGGCAACCTCAGAGACAACCTTCCTGTGCATTCAATCCTTTGCTAAACCTCATGAGATTCAGGGAAGTAGTCACTGACTTCTCACCGTTTCAAGCACATACAGAAGTCCCTGTTTCTTGCCCAGGACTTCTTTCCAGAATCAATTTGCAAATTATCTCCTGTGGAATAAAAATTATTTGTACAAGTAGGGGAACAAGAGGAAGTGTTTAGCATACAAGCATATCTCTTGTAGCATAGGAATGATATCTATCTCTAGCTCCAGACTTAAGCCTCCTTGGCCAACTCTCATAACTACTTAGTTCACTCCAGAAGTATTAAAGTATAATGGTGGTTTCAAATATGTGACAACATTGCTTAGACAATTCATGAAAAAACTATATTGTCTCTAAATTACTTAGGCTTCTTTGTAACTGTTTCTGGCATATTTTTTTTCATATTACCTTAAAAGCACCCCTATGAGAGATATTATTGCTTGAATTGGCCACAAGAATAAGAAACCTGAACAGAATACAAATCTTTCAAGTTTATCAGCAAATCTGTGCCATGCTAGTTAAGGAAGCAAGGTTGGCTGTATAACTTTTGTCTATACAGTCCACCGTATGGTACATACTCTTTGGGGCAGGTACAAAACCCAGTTCTACAGAAGTTTTCTGCCTTTTTTTTTTTTTCCCACCCTCTTCCACTGTAGCTAGTGAGATTTCTAGGGGGGGTTTAAAAAGTGTCTCAACTAATTGACTGAAGAAGAAACCCCTTAAGAGCTATTAGATATAAAGAAGTCCCTCTTCCAACAATCACTGGAGGGTCAGAGAGCATACCAGGAAAGTACCACTGTATCCTTACTGCTCTGAGATACCTCCCTAAAACTACAGAGAAAAAAAACCCGTAGAATTAAAGCTGAAGAATATCAAATTGATTAGCACCACTGAGAGAAATTAAAACGGTCCCTCATCATAAATCCCTAAAAATTACACTGTTCTTTATCAGGTACTAATTGGTACAAATATTAAAAACTGCAGGAATAATATCCAAGCTTTTGCAATATTAATACACCTATCGTCTGATTTTGTAATTTTTCAAACATTACTTTGAAGCTCCTGTAGCCAATTATACAGTGTTATTACTAATTACAGCTTGCAGCTTGAAATACATTGTTATCAATACAGTTCAGCTGCATAAATATAAAAGTAAAACTTAAAATTGAATTAAACAATTTCCGCTTTGTGAAGGTATGTTAGAATATTATTAGTTGTGAAAATCAATTCGTTAAGCTTGAAACCAGTCTTTAAAGCAGAAATATCTTTGGGAAAAAGGTTACATTTCATGTATATTTCCTCAGTCTTCATTTGCAAGGTTTTTTAATCTTCTATTAAATAACATCTTGGGGACATAGAAAAAAAAAAAGTCTATTTATCAGCTTACTTAATGAGATAAAAAAGCTTTAGCTTTATATCAAAGGAATACAAAGATTACTACAGGAAATGTGAATTAATCTTAACAGCAATCTATCTTATTTATTTCTAAATTATCCATAAATAATCTAAGTGGAGAGGAAAGTTTACACACTCTTAAGTTAAGTTGTTTCTTTTCCTGCTCAATCCTCCTCCCCACTTCCCACTAAACTGTCACTTTATCCATCGAAAGCTTTAGACGTCCAAAAGATATTAAAAATAAGAAGTAATCCCATAATTTGGAGAAAAGCAGAGATACAATGCACAACTGTAGACACACAAAAAAACTGCTAAGAGACAACAATGACCTAAGAACAATGTCAAAGAAATGTCACAGACGATTCTCTAAGTAAACAAAACAGAGCTAGCTATGTTGAAGGCTGCCGCAATTTAAATAAAGCTACTATAGCATTCATTCAGTATATGTATTCATTACATTTAGGTATATAGTCATCAATGTGACTCTAATGGTAAAATATTATGAAGGATCATAAAGTAACTGTGGTCCCTTCTCCGAAAAGTGCTATTAACTGCAGTATACCAGGATAAAGGGAGTAGGTAAAACTACAAAACCCTGTTCCTAAAAACAAGCAATCCATGGTACACACTGATATTAAGTACACCGTTCTCTTCTGGGGTACAGTTTCTATGAAGTTATGTCATTTTGGCTCAGTCAAAGATCTGGTTCTAAATCCTCTTTGCTGTCTTCTTTACACCTCTGGCAAGACATGCAAGACTGACTGACAAGGAAAAAAGGGGGCAAGCAATGCTGGAGTTCCTCACCTATTCCTAATGATCAGCTACAGTTCCCTGTCTTTATCATTTTTACCTCCTCTGCTGATAGTTTCATAAGTGTTTCACTGTCAGTACCCATCAGTGCTTGTGTCAATTTTTCGTTGACCACTGGTGGGGATAAAATCTGTCACGTAGCATTTCATACATTATTTGTGGATTTCTTCTATTTCCCAGCACAAGCATTGCGCTAACTGACCAAGTATTCTGACCCCGAAGAGATTTTTCTGAACGAAATCATTTTGTATTCTGTAAAAAAGTGAAAAGGATCCCATGATTTTCTCTCTGATGGTAAATTCATTTGGTATCTAATAGCAGGGGGAATGAACCATTAAAAGAAGTCTGATTAGAGACTTTCCAACATTTATTTTGTCAAACATCATTAACAGCAAAGTAAATAGAAAAGCAATATTCAGCATGACAGTTTAATGCGGACTTGCTAAAACGTGCTTCCTTTTTTTCCTCTTTTTAGTTTCTGTTGGTGAGTCAAGTTTCTCTCAGTTTAATGCTTAAACTCTTAAGCATTATCATTTTGCATGAATCCATTCCTTTGGTCAATGTACCAAAATGATTTGATGAAAATTATTAGAGTGGTATCATTGATTAACTTTGTAATGGGAGTAGAAAATTCTATAAATTTAATCATTATCTTCAAAAAACAAAGCATGGAAGAACGTATTGGAATAAGCACCATTCCCTATTCTCCTTACAATCATTGTCATGTAAAATATTTAACTTCCAGCTATGCTTTGTCCCAGGCAGGATCTTTGTCATTAAAATGAGAGCAGATTCTGATACGTAATATATTCTGTGACATGTCAGGGTGGCACCACTTTGACCTTTTCAGTATTCCACATTTCATTTGGGAGCCTGTTCCTTCCTTTCTGCTTCCGTTACTGATCAAGAAATAGAAGTTTCACAGAGGGCCAGTCAAACTGGAAATTAGAGGCAAAGAGTCAAGCTCACAATAAATAACTACCTGAAATTATAAGTACATTAAATTCATCTTTATTTTAAAAATATTTAAAACCCTACCCCTTCTTATTTCTTAACTGACTGGAGTAAACTTTAAAAAAGAAAAAAAAGAAAAAAATTAAAAAAAAACCCACTAAACCCACAAAACGAAACCAAAACAAAACAAAACAAAAATTTTCCTATTTATATTTTCAAGACTGCTATCTATCTCAGGTGTACTCTCAGGCACTGAACTTTTTTCAGAAATGAATATATCAATCACATCCTTCCCTCAAATTATTGCTTTCCATTATTCCTATCTTCACATTTATTTTGCTTCCAGTTGTTGATTACTTATCTCAAACAGGAGGTAAAGTACTCAGAAAGGAGTTGGGCTGCCCTGTGCATTTGTATGCCAGCAGCACAGGGGGAGCGATGTCCTGATTAGGTTCTCTTAACACACAGTTTATTAACATAGAGCTGGTAAGCTTTACTGTTTGGTGTGCATTCTTAACACTATGTGAAGGTTTTTATAAACCTGTCTAGACTCTACCGTTTCAGACCTCATAATTAGACGCTATTCAAGCTTTCCATTTCGAAAACATTTCCAGCCCTATGGTTCAGGTGAAAAGTCTGAGGACAGTGGATAATAGAATCAGGCTGGAAGGGACATTAAGAAATCACCCGATCCACTTCCCAAGCCCCAAGGAAGAACTAAGTACAGTTATACAATCACTGGGCAGGTGTTTGCCTAATGCATTCTCCCAGATCCTCAGCAATAGAGGCTCCAAAATGTCCTGAGGCAAGCTGGTCTAATGCTTTAATGCCTTAACTATTAAAAGGGCCTTTCTCCAAATCTAAATGGAATCATACTAAAGATTCCTCCTGTTCACATACACTGTATCTGGATGAACAAGTGATCCTCCACATTTCTCTAAAAGCCATTTTCTATTTGAAAATGTTATTTTCTATCACCTTCCATTCTTAGTCAACTCTTTCTCAGGCTAATGAACCACCTTGCTCATTCACAGTCCACCTTTTCAAGATTTGTGATTGTCTTTCTTCTCGCTCACAGAGTCTCTCACCCTTTGTGAAGGGAGGGTAAAAACCTGTAGCGAGTCAAAATGTGGTTTCACAATTGACAGGCAAATTGGAGGTTTACTCAAATTATTTTACAGACGGTACACCCATCCGCATGTTCCAGTAAAACATGAGGAATATAGGCAGGTTATATTTTACTATCGTGCTTAGATCGTTTTTGAGATAGTATTTTCTGATCAGTCTTTCTCTATTCCTCACTGTACAATCCTTCTTACTGAGGAACAATGCCTTGCACTTGTCTCTTAAATTGCATATTATTTTTTCAGACCATATCTTCAGTTTTGGACTCTAAGAGTCTCTTCCAATACACTCTTAGTCCTTCCCAGCTAGAAGTCACCTCCAGGTTTTACAAGCATATCCTTCATTCCAAGTGCATCCAGAGTAAACACAAAAATATTGGCTAGTACCTAATCCCGCATAAACACCTGCCAAATACCACGTGACACATTCTGCCTTTTAAACAGAAGCCATTGCTAATTACACTCTGAGCAAAGTTCTCTGAATAGGTCTGCATCCACCCTATGACATTTTCACCTAAATCTCAGTTCACAAATTTTCTCAGGAAAATACTGTATGCGACAGTTGAGATAACACTACTAAATTCAAGAGCCATGACATCAAGTGCTTCTTCTGCAGCTATAAAACTGTTATCCTGTCAAAGAAAATTATTAGATGGGTTTGGTACTATTTGTTCTTCACAATTCTGCACTGGCTACTTATCACGTCCCTGTGGTTACATATGATTTACCTGATTATTTATTTCAACATTTTTCTAGGAATTATCTTGCCTCTCCTCTGCTTTCCTTCTTCAGAAACATTTGAGTCCCTGGTACCCATAATAGTTGGTAAATTGCTATGGGGACAGAGTTTACCAAAATCAAGTGCTCTAGTAAAGAACATAAGTCATAAGAGAGAAAAAAAAAAAAAACAACAAGAAAACCCCAAGCCTCACAAATCACCACTTTTCATGCTTCTTGGTATTACACAGATCTTATAATGTTTAGGACACCCATTCATGATTTTAGTTGCTTTGGATTCACAATCCTATTAGTAATATTTATTTATTTAACCCTTTATCAAATAATAATGTTCTTTTTTTATTATAGGATCAATGAAGATCCAACCAACACAAACTCAAGTCATTGTGATTATAATGAAATCACAGTTGTTGTTCTTGCACCCATTTGAAGAACTCTTATATTTCTGGAAATGGGAAACAGTAAAAAAGTCTTGAGCACTTTATTTGTCTACTTTCAGGACTCAGCAGAACTAGCTGGGCTGCAGATGTTTTCAAGAAAAAGTGATTTTCAGCCAATGAACTACTCAGTGAATGTCTGGGGCAGCCAATCTATTCACTGCTGCATTTGACACAATAGATAAACCGCCTCTTTTAGATATGAACTGTGGAAGAATTATCCATGCCTTTGCAAACTCCAGATCAAACCATTGTATTGTAGTCAGCCTTGGCTCTCCCATGAAGACATCTAGGATATGACAGCATAGATTAGAAACTAGAAACAGAATATTTATTATTTAACTGATCAAGCACACTATACATACCGGTTCCCTAATGGCATGAATTGCTGCGTTTTTGTCTCACTGCCAAATTGTTGTGAATAATCAGTAATCTTTATGGTTCAAGTATAAGTACCTGAGACACACACACCTTCCTGTATGACTGAGATGGTTTCTGTATTTACATGCAGTTATTGAAATGGATAGTAGTGTCATATTTTCTCACCCAAGCTGACTTGAAAGAACCAGGGTTCATATGTACATGCCCTGAAAGTCAAATCCAGTACATTAATCCAGACTTTCTGAGAAAGGACAGGAAGGCTGTTTGCAATTTTTTTATTTTTTTTAAAGGGTATTATTTTGTGTCATTTAACACTGTACTTAGTGAAAGAACAATTCCACCCCCTTTCAAACCACCTGCTACTCATCATCTTATTCCTTGGTGTCCAAAACCTACTGCTCCTGAGAAAGAGACATTTTTTCAGTCCAGAAATAACTATGGAAGAGTGAAAATAAAAAAAAAAAAAAAAAAAGATCAAAGGGACTTAAATATACTTCCCATAATAATGCCTGTATTTATATAGCCCATTTCATCCTGAAGGAAAAACAAGGGTGTATCTTTGTACTTCACAGATTTTTTTGTTGTTTTTCAAATTCATCAAAATTAAAACCCCTACATTTATCAGTGCTGGACATGGACAATGAGATCTCATAGGATTATGATTTTCTTAAACTAAATCAATCACAACTGCTCTAATCTGGCTGTAATTTAGTTGGTGGTTGCTTTTTGCCCCTGACTCATCAAGGAGCTCCCCCTTTCCAAAAGGGGCAAGAGACAGACGTTTTTTGCGTCTCTCAAGAGCTCTTCTTAAATTGCTGCCAGAACTGTCACCTTGGCAGATGCGTGAGCAGCAAAATCCTCCATGAGCCCCTCCACTTGAGGCCAGGTAACATGCCTGAAGGTGTTCTGATCACTCTGCATAGACCTGGGGAGAGCTCGGCAATGCTCTGTAACCCTGCAGCTACAAATACAAAACCTCATAAACACGCACTCACCAATTTCTCTGGAGATCTGGGTGAATGCCTCTACACCGCTCTCTCCATAGTTGCCCTCGGAAGCCAGTGTCGACACGTAGTTCCACCCAAGGGCCGTCACGATGTCAACCATGGCCTGTGCTTGGTAGGAGTCCGGTGGGACCACTCGAGAGAAGAAGTCATACCTGGTGTTATCGCTCAGTTCTGGAGCTGTGGATGCATAGCTGATTTGAGGTATCTGCAAAATAGGATGACAAGTCATTCAAGCCAATCTAACACCATTTCACACTATATACGTATACGTTTGAAAGGCTTAAAATAGATTATGCATGAGCATTGTGCAGAACTGAATATCTTGTTTTAATTAAATCAAATGATCAGAAAGCATCTCAGATTTTGTAAAATGTCAGTCAAGTCTGATTGCATAACACTCTTACCAAGAAATAATGCATTCTGCTTTTTGCCATATATCATGATTCTTGACATGTAAGTGTAACAACTTCTTTTTTGATCCTGGCTCTGATAGGAACAGAAGAAGATAAAAAAAGAAAAGAAAAAAAAAAAAAGGAGGAATTCTTACTATTACTATAGAAGATTAAAAGGTCGGTTTGGCTGTGATTCTTAAAAACACTGCACTTAAATTTTATGAATCAAATTTAGATTATTTCCATTCCATTGTTTTGTTTATTTATGTACATGCAACTGTGCTTTCCCATTTCATTCCTATTTTTCAAGCTTTCATTGGCATAGCTTTTTCGTTTTCCAGTTTTAATATGGTGTTGTGCATGATTTAAGAATATGGAGCTTATGCATTTAATATCAAAAGCTATCCGATGAAAAACACCGAAAAAAAATGTAGTTACCCATATACAATATACATATAGAGAAGGAGAAAGATTACAAGGATGGTAACCTTTGTAGAAATCACCACAACATTCTTTGCAGAAACAAAAAAACAACAAAAATCCCATTAAATAACTGAAATACATTTTTAAAATAAATTACTATTTCCATAGAAAAAAAGATGGGGTGATTTTTCTATTAACTCTTATCTTAAATAAATTGTTTGGCAATGTCCAGAAGAAGCTGTCTGTAAGCAATATTCAATTATTCTGAATAGTATTATGGTGCAAGAAAAATTAATTAACATTCATGATCACTTAAAAGGGGAAAGATTCTTTCATTTAAAATAGTAAAACTGATGAAATAGTCACTAGCTTAAAATGAAATATACTCCAAATATTGCATTGCTTTTGTAATCTATATTAATAACAGGTGCTTAATTCACATCTTACAAAACATAAAGCAGTCTTCAAGTGAGCAATCTGAACAGAGTTCCTAAATTGATTCTGTTGAGAACCGAATTTAGTAGTCCCAGATAACAGGTGATCTGGGAAATGCTCACTGTCATATTAGATGCTGTAGGAGAAGGTTTCAGTGCAACCCTTAGGTCCTGTACAGTGCCTCCTCATCAGCACAAACTAAAAAATGGATTTGAGGCAAATAACAGGGATTCAAAGAGTCTGGTCATTAACCACACCTGCAAAGACGGCGTAGACTCTTACAGCGTGAAAAAACAGTTTATAGCCTAAGGGATGGCAAAATCATTTCTCAGTCAGAAGCAAACAAAATAAAGTCTTATGTATCTTGGCTCTATTTTTCTTTAAGAAATTTTATACTCATGGAAACGCCTCAGAATAAATAATCTGAAATGTTGTAATAATAGCAACCAGAGAGAAAAGGAAAAAAGGAAAGGGAGTATCACAGAAAAAATAAGCTAAAGGTTATATCTCATGGAAATCAGTATTCCTAGCACAGCAATGATCCACCAAGTAAAAATAAAGGATAAATTGCCCTTACAAAACCTGCCTTGTATAAATTCCCTTTCTTTTAGAAAATGTTTGAATCATCTTTATCTCTTTACAGACAAGAGATTTTGGCCTGTAATAACACAATTATGCACATTTAGAGCACTTATCATCCCCATTCTAAATTTGCTCTATTACTCCAAACCAGTCGTCTTTTTCCAGATGGAAAAAAAATAAAGGCAACCTCTGTGATTTTACTCATTTTGCTCCTCGGTGTGCCACTTCACGAATACTATGGTATCGGTGCTTTGCTGAAAGCCATTTTATCAATAATGTTCATGAAATCAACACTAGTAAGAAATCTTTTAGACGGATATTTTGTCATTGAAAATCTTGATGTCTAGTCCACAGAGTTATATCCATTAACTTTCTCCATTCCTGTTTCTCTTCAGGCATGAGAGGAATAACAAATCCTAGATATGTGTTTGCAGGAGAGCTGTTGGTACAACACAGCAATGAAATGTTTCAGATCAATAAAGATATTTTATGTACTATGAATATCACTTATTTGGGGCTTTGGAAAATGAAGAGAATCGACATTACTTTCCTACTTCTTCAGGTCTTTCTGGTTCAGCTTCTTCTCTAGCATTATTTCTAATAATAGTGGAAGAAAATAGAAGGTAAATACAGTCCAAACCCAGTATCCTGAAATCATTTGGCATACTTATTAGGCTTAAATCACCACTGTTTTATAACTTCTGCCTACTTTTTGCTAGCATGAAAGAACAATATGACATTTAAAGGTAGGGAGAAAGACACTCTCTAAATAGCAAGCCATCTCCAAGTTTTGAGAAAAAATCATGCAATGGAATATGTAGTTATTTTCCTTATTTCTTTTTGTATACATCCCTCATGGTTATAGACAACACTTTATATTCAAGAATTTTCTCCCCAAAACTGCAGACCTTCCAGCCAGAAATACCTCATGGATTTTATGCAAAAGGAAAGAGGAACTTCCTTCCTTGCCTGCTTTTAAATGTACATTTGTATTCAGGGGGGTACTGAAAAATAGCCTTAAAATTTGAGGATTTGGGGTATGTTCCAACAGTTACACAGTTACTGAAAAGACTCAGAACAATACTCAAAGAAATTGTTTGGCATGAGAACAAATTGTTAGGATTTAGTGGTTCAATAATCCATGAATGAAAAATATATACATTAAAATGTAACAACTCTAGTTATGGACTGTAGGTTTAATAAACCATTTTACATGTCCCCAAGTACATTTTACAAGATAGAGCATAATGCTGCCTAAGCAAGGGAACTGTTATGCTCTATCAATTCAGTAATATGTGTTTTTAAAATTCCCTAAATACAGACTGTATTTATACTTTAAGTTCCACTAGCCCCATGAGACATAAATTTGCATTTTGAAAGAGACCTGTAAAGGGGTTTTATATTTCTCATTCTAGATTTCTCAATCTAAATTTTCAAAATTAAATACAATATGTGGAACATTTACATTGTACTTAAGTGTACTATATAGCACTGTTAATAGCGTAGTTCCTTTTCTTCAGGGGGAAAAAAGCAAAAAAACCCAATGAATTATATAACTACATTTGAATCAGTTGTCAGACAACAGCTGTCACATTCATGTTTGAATGTTCATTGATATATTTTTTTCTGTTCTTTCTTACCCTGTCGTTCAGCCACTGCCTCCCATTAACCTATAATCTGCTGATAAACTCTCAACTTCTAGTGGGAGCTACCAGCTATCCCTCAGTCCTATAATCTAAGTCAGCGGTGGCTTCATCTCATTCTATTATCCACTGGCATCAGGAAATGATTCCGCATACTTAAAAAAAATAAAACCATTTAAAAAAAAAAAAAGAGACAAGAAAAAGGATTCCTGAGAACTAAGTAGACAGGCTAAGCCTTGAAAATACATTCAAGTCAAAACAAGCAGTCAAAAATAGTCTGTTTTTTCTGGATCTTCTTGTATACATCTCCAAGCTGATTTAAAACTGTGTCTAAAGATCTCCCCTTCCCAGAGGATTACAGAAGACGGAATAGTTAATTTTAGAACTAACTGTCCACAAAGCGTGACTGTGGCAGCACTTCAAAGGGCAAACAACATCTGCACGAGATGCCCACCAAGCATTACTGCAGAATGGACTTCTGCTCCCTGATGGAGAATGTGTGCACAACTTCACAAGTGCCAAAAGCGGCTAATGTAACTTTTAATTTATTTCAGCTAAGTGCTAAACCACTGTCGGTCCCCTGTACACTGAAAAGAAAAGCGACGTAGCACTCCTGAATCCAGAACTATTCACAGGGAAGCATTACCCTGGATCTGTTTGGTGGGTCCAGTGCTGGGATCCAAACCCAAAACCATAGAGATGCTGTACTGAGGACGGTAGAAGAAACTACATGACCTAGGTTTGCCCTTCCAGTAAAGCGTCTTCACCACAGCAGGCAGCTCTTAGCATGCCTTCTCTTCAATGACATGCTGTCCGGGTTTTGGACAGAAGTTCACTGGAACGTTTTTTATTGAGCTTTCTAATCCATTTGCATGCTACATTTGTCAATGTAAAGTATCAGCTAGCCATCTCAAATACCGTCTTCCTTTATACAGCCTTTCAGCTGAAAGCAAGCATGATTTGGGAGCAGAGTAGCAGACAGTGAAATGAGCCAAGCTCATAAGAAAAAAGACCTGAGAAAGGAATCACCAGTAATTTTGAACATTACTGATTACGAGTTGCAGCAGTAACTGTGCTGTACACTCACCCAGCGTAATGGGCTTAAATCACTCGCATCTTCAATTTCACTACCCACTCAGTCCTTTCACTAACTTTAACATATCAACTAGCATTTTATTTCCCTTTTCCATTTTCTCATCACTGAGCAGTCATTTTTTTGAGGAATATTAGCAATACTACATTAAAAATAGTAATAATTGTAGCTAACAAATTGAAGTCAATAAACTTTCGGTTAGTGATGGCTCAATATCAACTGGCATTTTACCACCAACTAATAAAGCCTGCATAGGAGTAAAAGTGCTTGAAATAAAATTTGACTGTGGAAACACGTTTTCAACTTGGTGATTTTTTTGAATTTTAAATGTCTATCATTAATCATTAATGGCCCTGTCTTTTCAAGATTTTTATTCCCTCTCCTGTACAACAAGAAGGAGTTCTTTGTGAGTACAAAAAACTCACAGCAGTGAAATGAATCCTCAGGGCCTAGATATTGAACAGTTGCTGGATGAGAGCTGAGGTCACTCTATTTTAGCTATTAGTCACATTTGTAAATTGCCATCAGCCAGAGCATCATCTTAACCTGCTTTCACTTCTGAAAAATGTGTCAGCCTGCAGTACAGCAATGCTAAACTTATTCAGGGTAGATATTCAAGATTCAAAAGAGTTTGATGAGGCCTAATAACATCTCACACTATACCAAACGAGATTTAAAATCTTCTTTTTTGTTACTAACTGTAGGAGGAGATGAAACACACCCTGAAACTTGCCATTTCTCTCCACCGACTATAAAGGGAGCCTGGGAGATTAATTCAACTATTATACACACTGTGTAGAACAATACTGTAAACAGCTACATGTCTTCCACTGAATCTCACAATCGCGCTCATTTGGGCTACACATGACTATTAAGACATCTGTGCACAGCTCATGATCAACTTCCTTCTGCTGTGTCTTCATCTTCCCATCTATGACAAAAACGGAATAGGTCACCCATGCCATCATTAGAAACCTCATTTCATTCATTTTCAAAATAAACCAACATTAAATCATCCTGGGAAGATACAACACATTAAGACTCTGTAACACCACTGGAGATGTGAGATGCCCCATTCAAAGCTCAGAGCAGCTGAGCAGGGTGACAACTTGCCAAACTCCACTGGCTACAAACCACCTCTGCTAGAGCTGATGTGGAAAAGTTTCAGCATATGAAGTTTTCCATTTCAGCCTCTTTCCATGGATTTTACCAAGAGGACAAGGGATCTGTGACAATATATTTCCCAGTAGATGTATATAGATATTCATTTATATGTATAAACATGTGTAAATCTAAACTATATATATTTAGGCTTATACACTTGATGCTCTCTCTCTGTATGTTAAGGACACTCAACCACAGTGCTGGTCGCGTGGCCAGCAATAAATCTTGTTCAAAAATTACCACAGATTTCACCCCCCCAAAAAGTGCGTTTCTATCAGCTAGAGCAAAAGCAAAAGAAAAGAAACAAACAGGTATGCTTTTTCACCTAGATGAATGCAATTTAAAATGTATTTAGTTCAAAAAAGTCTGGTAGAATTTAAAAGCTTTGGAAAGGGAAAGAACAAAAGTATAATCTGAAAGCTGCCATTAGTCGATTTCACTTGGAAGGCAGGAATATTTTTAAATCCATTTGAATTTTTCCAAGTCATTCTATTTGCAGTAAATATCATAGCAGTTCCTGTCAAGGGTGCTTGCAATTCATACACTTAATGACGACGAGCTAATGATAAGGTAGTTTCACATCTTTTGAAAGTTCCCTACATATTTGTATATGTGTTGTGCAAAGACATAGTCTTTGTGATAAAATGCAACATAGCTATTGCTATTTTTTCCCCAAACACGGGGACAGAAGTGATCCATCACACCTAAATGTTTCTGAGCTGGGATGGGTAAATTACTTTCCTCTTTCTTTTCACTTCCTATTACTCTTTCACTGGCTTTACTTTACTTCTGTTGTCATCAGTTCAGAAGACATATTCCTGAGCAGAACATATCTTCAATGAGCTGCACTGATCGTTTCATGAAAAAAAGACATAGCTGAGAATCAATGCAGCATGGTTTGTTACCAACAAAATTATTTCTTCAATAGGTTGGTCTGGTATGTGAAAAATTACAGAGGCAGATGCAGTCGCTAGCCCAGTGAAAACACGGGGATAAAATCAAACATGGAAATCCTATTTTATTACTCATTTTCTCTTCTTTTCCCAGCTACAATCACAGTAATTATCTATCACACTTATTTCTGAGGTTATCTCTGGTGGTCAAATGAGCTAGCAAGTACAGTATTCTGAATAAACTGAATTACACAGAATCACAGAATGGTTCGGGTTGGAAGGGACTTTAAAGATCATCTAGTTCCAACCCCCCTGCCCTGGGCAGGGACACCTCCCACTAGACCAGGCTGCTCAAAGCCTCATCCAGCCTGGCCTTGAACACTTCCAGGGATGGGGCAGCCACAGCTTCTCTGGGCAACCTGTGCCAGTGTCTCACCACCCTTACCATAAAGAATTTCTTCCTGATATCCAGTCTGAATCTCCCCTCTTTCAGTTTGAGGCCGTTACCCCGTGTCCTATCATTACACTCCCCGATAAAGAGTCCCTCCCCATCCTTCCTGTAAGCCCCCTTTAGGTACTGGAAGGCTGCTATAAGGTCTCCTCGAAGCCTTCTCTTCTCCAGGATGAACAACCCCAACTCTCTCAGCCTGTCCTCATAGCATAGGTGCTCCAGCCCTCTGATCATCTTCGTGGCCCTCCACTGGACCCGATCCAACAGGTCCATGTCCTTCTTGTGTTGCGGACTCCAGAGCTGGATGCAGTACTCCAGGTGGGGTCTCACCAGAGAAAGTAGTTTCTTATAGTTAATACATGTAATTGTATAGTATCAGATTATGGGATGAAAAAAAAATATTAAAGCTCCATTGCATTGCATTCTATCCCCAACAGCCAGAAAATACCTTTCATAAAGTGTAACCAGATGTGCTACAGCAAGTGTATTTCAGTTTGTCACCTGCTGTGTTGCTCTGGTAGAACAGGATGCGACAAAGGAGGAATGCGTACAATGTAAAAAGTGTTTGAATTTTAGAATTAGTCTCCTTCCAGTGGGTTGAAGTAGGTCAGGGACTCATTAGAAGTCATTACTTTTAATTACACACACGGGATACCATAGAAAAAAATAGTAATAATAATGTGATATCACAATCTCAAATCCCATAATAGATGCAGCATCTACAAAACAAATGCACCACTCCGGAAAGTATGGGTCTCTGTGCTGTGTGGTGCACTTTAGGGCAAAAACATTAAAAGGATATTTATGCATTACGAACATTTTTACAGCTGAAGCACATCTTGTCACACTGTGCATTGCTGTGTAACTCCAGGAGGATGAGAATCCATCTAAGGACAGCTTGAACTGTCATCAATGTTCTGTGCAAGCGAGTCTATTGATAAATGTTTAACAATGACATTTTCTCAGTAAGGGAGCTCTGTTCTGATATTTCCACATCATTTCAAATCCTGGGGTTTGCCTCTCTGAAAACCAACTATGTTAAGCAGTTGCACATTAAATTATCCACCATCTGTAGGCAGCCTCTTTCTAAATATTTTAAACCCAGCTGAGGTCCAGGCACTGAATGATAAACTGCAGAAGCAGCAGATCAAATGAGTAATACTCATACTGAGATCAAATCACAAGAAGCGAGGCAGGGGGGGACCTTGAGCTTGGGAATGGCTGTTAGCTCTTCCTTCACAGTTTCTTATGTTCTCCAATCATCAGATCAAACGGGAAGCCAAGGATGGTCAGATAGCTTTAGGGACTTCTTAAACTATTAAAATTCCTTTTTGACTTGTCGGGAAACCCACACTTCATTATGTATATCAATATGTTAGACTTGTGTCAATCTCTGCTGAGCACAGTGTGAACTCTGATATTTCAAAGCTTTTTTAGCCCTACTTTCCTCATTAGAGCTTGTCATGTCAGTGTCTGGAACTGTAATCTCTTTTGATGAGTTCGAGAAAAATATACAAAGATGTGCATTACTTTTGGTCTGAAATAACAAAGTCAACTTTCTGTTACTATTCAGCAGTAATAAATTTACATAGTAGCTCATAAAGTATTCCTCAGTCCAAATCAGGTTTCCTTTACATTCATTTACTAATCAGTATATGGTAGCATAGCAGGCGACTTCAGAGACTTACCCTTGGTGACCCGCAATTGTCCACAGGAATTTTTCTGATTACAGAGACCATCTCTATGGAAGAAGAAGGTGCTCTCAGGAGGATGCAAGATGGGTGCTCTCCTTAATGGACAATTCTCATCTTTGCATTCACTTTTTCATGCTGCAAGGTCACTTCAGCTTACACCACAGGCTGAGAAGTATTACTATCCTTTTGCTACCCATGCTGCTGGCTTAACGTCATGAGGTAGAAGTAACTGAAAAATATTATGGGGAGGGAAACCAAATTTTGTATTGTTCACAGCTTTCTCCACAGTTGTGGACAATGTGAAGATACAAAAGGAGGAGGAGGCAAAAGGAAGACCAGAGAAGTTGTGGACCCACTGTTGAATGAGACAGGAGCCACGGTGACGGAGGATGCGGAGAAGGCAGAGTTACTGAATGCCACCTTTGCTTCAGTTTTTACTGCTCAGCCCAGCCCTCAGGAGTCCCAGACTTTGGAGAAAGTAACCGGGAAAGAGGAAGACTTCACCTTGGTTGAGGAGGATCGAGAGAGGGATCAATTAGGTCACTTAGATATTCACATGTCCATGGGCCCCAATGGGATGCCCCCGAGAGTGCCGAGGGAGCTGGCAGAAGTCATTGCTGGGCCACTCTCCATCATCTTTGAAAGGTCCTGGAGAACAGGTGAGGTGCCTGAGGACTGGAGGAAAGCCAACGTCACTCCAATCTTCAAAAAGGGCAAGAAGGAAGACCCGGGGAACTACATGCTGGTCAGCCTCACCTCCATCCCTGGAAAGACGATGGAACAGTTCGTTCTGGGCGTCATCTCAAGGCATGTGGAGGAAAAGAAAGCTATCAGAAGTACTCAACATGGATTCACCAAGGGGAAATCATGTCTGACTAATCTGATAGCCTTCTATGATGGCATGACTGGATGGATACATGAGGGGAGGGCGGTGGATGTTGTCTACCTTGACTTTAGCATGGCCTTCGACATGGTCTCCCACAGGATCCTCATAGGGAAGCTTAGGATGTGTGGGTTAGGTGAATGGACAGGAAGGTGGATAGATAACTGGTTAAAAGACAGAGCTCAGAGGGTCATGATTAGGGACACAGAGTCTAGTTGGAGGTGAGTGACGAGTGGTGTTCCCCAGGGGTCAGTGGTGGGTCCAGTCCTCTTCAATATATTCATCAATGACCTGGATGAGGGGATAGAGTGCACCCTCAGCAAGTTTGCCGATGACACAAAGCTGGGGGGGGTGGCTGACACACTGGAAGGCTGTGCCACCATACAGAGAGACCTGGACAGGCTGGAGATCTGGGTAAAGAGGAACCTTATGAAATTCAATAAGGGCAAGTGTAGGGTGCTGCACCTGGGGAGGAATAACCCCATGCACCAGGACAGGTTGGGGAGCAGCTCGGTGGAAAGAGACCTGGGAGTCCTGGTGGACAACAGGATGACCATGAGCCAGCAATGTGCCCTTGTGGCCAAGAAGGCCAATGGCATCCTGGGATGCATCAAGAAGAGTGTGGCCAGCAGGTCGAGGGAGGTCATCCTCCCCCTCTACTCTGCCCTGGTGATGCTGCATCTGGAGTACTGTGTCCAGTTCTGGGCTCCCCGGTTCAAGAAGGACAGGGAACTGCTGGAGAGGGTGCAGCAAAGGGCTACAAAGATGATTAGGGGACTGGAACAACTCTCCTATGAAGAAAGGCTGAAGGATTTGGGTCTCTTCAGTCTGGAAAAAAGACAACCGAGGAGGGACCTTATCAACAGTTATAAATACTTGAAGGGTGGGTGTCAGGAGGATGAGGCCAGGATGTTTTCAGTGGTGCCCGGCAACAGGACAAGAGGTAACGGGCACAAACTTGAGCATAGGAAGTTCCACCTAAACATGAGGAGGAACTTCTTTACTTTGAGAGTGGCAGAGCACTGGAACAGGCTGCCCAGAGAGGTGGTGGAGTCTCCAACTCTGGAGACATTCAAAACCCACCTGGATGAGTTCCTGTGTAACCTGCTCTAAGTGACCCTGCTCTGGCAGGGGGTTGGACTACATGATCTCCAGAGGTCCCTTCCAACCCTATGATTCTGTGATACGTAAGTGGGGCCCAGCTGGCCAGACACATACGCCCAGTGTTTGAGTGGGTGCTTTCACATATTGTAGGGTATGCTGCCTACACTTTGGCTATGGCCCCAGAAAGCCCAGCTTTCCTGTAGTCTGTCTGCCTTACGCTGATGACCTGGCTACCTCATATCAGAGTGCATTAAGGGAAACCCTATGATTCACCATTGCTAAGGATTCCTTCTGCAGCATAGGTGGTTCATATAGGATTAAAAGCATCATTTTAAATCCACATATTACAGACTTGGAAGACGAGAAATGACAGATGTCCCCTTTTTTTGTGTGTTCATTTCTTGAAACAATCAACTTCAAACAGTTAAACAATTTTACCTTGAATTTTCAACCTTAAAAGTTACAAGGAGAAAACACTAGCCAGTCCCAAGCCATTTCCAAAAAGTTGAATGTCTCCTGTATTACCACAGTAAGATACTAAGTCCAGTTGCTGCTGGTACAAGAGTTGAAGGAAAAAGCAAAACTTTTCCAATCAAAAGATTGGAAGTTATTTATGAATTAAGCTCTGAGGCCGATAGGAGTGATATCCAAACCTTCCTTTCTATTCAAAATGAACTTTAAAAATAGTAGAGTAGCTGTGGAAAAAAGGCATCCTCCTCCACATGGTTCCTGAACACCATATGGCAATGTCTCTTCTTCTCCATCATTACCAGATTTCCATTCTGATTTCTGACTTAAACACTGTGGTTTATCACTACATCAATCCATGGATTAACTTATCAAAAGCATCATGGCAAGGAGAGAGATGAAAATCCAGGCAACCCAAGTGAGACCACACAGCATATATACCAAGTAGGACTATGTTCTCACTGGTCTGAAGACTGTCTCCAACAGCTCCTACAGAATTTTGGAAATTTGTGAAAACCTAAGTATTTAAAATCCATTAACTGGACAGGTGCATTGGAAATGAAGAATATCCCAGATATTCTTCCACACCTGCTTTCCCTACCTCTTCTCACTCCCTCATCCCTTCTCAACCACAACTTGACTGAAGTAAGAAGGAAGAGTGGACACCGATTAGTTTCTAAACAGCTGATTTAAGATTCTCAGTTCCAGCCCTGCTTCTCCCCTTCGGCAGCCTATGGTACAGAGATACTGAGTATTTCCACTTGGCCCAACAGAAAGGGCAAAGGGTAACTCCTCTTCTGTGAAATAAGCCTGTACAGGGTCACCACTCACTCTCCTCTACTAAGTAAGGCTTCCTTCCCCATAATAGGCATTTTTGCTCTCTGACTGCATCGGAAACACATCCACAAAGTCAGCAAAAGCAATATTTGATGTAAGAAAAAAGCCTATATTGGATGAGCATTTTACATCATTTCTGCAAATTCTCCTATTCCCTATTTTTATGCATTGCAATTTAAGTATAAATCAGTTTACTCTTATCACCACCATACAGCCTTGTTTGAGTGCTAGCCTTAGCCTTCCTGGCTAGTGCAATGCAGATTTCCTCCCTAGCTGTGACTCTCCAATATCTCTAAGTCCAAATACAGATGATATATATGTCTTTTTGAAGGTTCTTAAAGTCCTCCTCAGTTAGCTTGATCCTGTAAGTCTGGCCCCACCATGAACACCCTACTTCAGCGGCTCAGCAGGATGCTGAAAGAAGAGGGTGTGAGGAGCTTTCAATAAGCTCAAAAAGCTCCACCACTAATTTTTTTTTTCCACATTTCAGCAATCCCAGTCACACCCCACATTTCTGGCAGGTTGTCAATAGTCCGAGGCAGAGCTTGTTGACAACCACTTTCCGCTGCCCCAAGAAGCGGCTCCCCTGCCTGCCTCCACACCTGCAGTTATCAGCGCACCTTTGCCACCCAGCACAGCCAGGCAGTGCTTTAGCAGGCAACCGAGGGAACCTTGGCCCTGGGGCTCCATACAAACCTTTGCTTTCACCTAAAAGGGGTGAAAATGCTGATGCCAGCCCACAACATATTTCACAGAATTCAGTGTCTTTGTTGGGGCAGAACAAGAAACCAATTAGTCCTGTTCCAGCCAAATATTGGGAACCTTTATACACTTCAACTGTTGAAGATCTTTCCTTTGACTGACGCAAAACACCTGTTTTTATGAGTCCAGCTTTAATGTGGATCTTTTTAAGAGAACCCCATGTTTACCAGACTGCAGCTACTGAATGCAGCGCACTGGTGTACTGATCAGTAGTCTTTGGAAATCTCCTTTTGTATACTGTGCACAAATGATTTGTATTAGGAACGAGTGTACCGCTTCTGAATACTACAGCAGCTTTTGATGAGTGAACATCTTTTATTTTGAAATTGTCCTCCCTCAGTCTGTTGCTGCATATGTTAAAAGACCCCATCAAAAGCAAAATTACACTAAACTAGATTTAAAAGTGTCAAGTGCATTGAATAAACATTGGAGACATCAAAAGCCTGAGTGGATGCTCCTGATGACAAGTGGTGTGGGAATGCCAGCCTGTGCTGAGCCTGATACAATTCCATTTCTATCTACTTATTGAAATTGCTTCACAAATGTATTTCTGCATATCAGCGTCACCTATCCACTTCCAGGCACTGGGAGGGTTGGTTTAAAATTGCTAACTGAAGGAAATCAACATATTTTTCCATGGAATATCAATGTCATCTACATCTCTCAAAAAAAAACCCAAAAAAAAAACCACACACACACAACCAAACACCAACCCAACCCACACAACTTTGAAGCATTTGGTTTTGATGTCTTATGTCTTTAGTCTGTCTTCTCTTTCACAGCTTGTAGGTCTTACTTTTTAATCATAAAGGCAACAAAGCACTGAGGTTTATTGGAACAGAATTTGCAGGCTCTGTCTGGCACATGGGCTGCCTATGTAACATATGGTGAAGTTAAACACCTTAGAATGGGATTCACATGATACTTCCTGAGCTAGCCAGTAGGAAATACCAAGCAAGAGATGTGTCCAAGATTTTTTATTTCTGGAGTAGGTGGAACCAAGACGGCAGTTAATCGCCCAAAGTCATCTTCCATACATAAGACCGGTTCACACTTCTCTTCTAAAAACAAGCCTGGAGAAGAGGAAAATGTTGCCATCTCTATTTTTTAAAGAAAAGCTAGTTGCCACAGATCCCACTTTAACTCACTTGCATCTTCAATCTTAGTTGAGAGCTCTTCTTTTGTGTAGGGCTAATGACCTCCCTCAAGTCCCCTTCCTCTAGAAACCAATTCAGAAAGGGTTAGAGCAAAAGCCAAAGCATGAAACATGGCTCTCGTATCACCTTCAGCATATGTATAACCTGAATCATATCTCCCAAGGGATTACTCTAACACTGGCCAAACTCAGATGAGGAGGACCCTCTCGCCCTCCAATGGCAGCAGGACCCTGCATGGATGAGTTGCATAAAGCTGGAGAACAAACAAGTGCAGCAGACATAATTGCACAGCTCTGCAATGTATCTGGGCTGGGGCAAGTCCCAGGATCTGGTCTTCACTTCTTGAGGTACACTTGACACTGAATAAATTATTATTTGCCAAACAAGTAGACAATAATAACTGCCAAGGTGGCCACCCTTGTGGGGAAATGTGGCCACAGAACTGTAAATGTCAAGAGAACTTTAGTGGCCAAAATTAGATACCAGAAGTTACACAGATCCGAGAACATCTCAGATCACAGACTGAGATGTCTGAGTGCCACTTTTGGCACATAAGAGGGTTTTTCAAGGTCCTACTTATTTTATCTGGGCTAGGTAGTCCAAATATAACTCTTCAGATTTATGAAAACAATTACGAGGTCCAGCTGAATTATGCCATTTTCAAACAAATCTGCAAATATTTTGTGTCAGATTTCTAAAGAATTGTGATTTTACTCTCTATAAGGATAAGATAAATTAGTGCCTGACATAATTCCCCATACAATTGAATAAAGTTGTTTTCTATATGTTTGTGCATCAATCAGAGTCTTACCTCTTATTTCTGAGCATTTTTCCCTGCACACTTTATTTTTTTTATATATATATATATATATCTCCTTTCCACTCACTTAATTTGTCTGAGCCAGCAATTAACAATATTTTACTCAAGCGAGAGAAAGATTTTGGCTTTATATACACAGGCATCACAACAATCAGACTCTAACAAAAAGAGCGAATGGTTTCAAACACACTTCTCCGTATACAGAGGACAGTTTTGTGCAGAATATGTAAGAATAAAAACAGAGCTACCCTCAGTGCTTTTGCTGGTGGCCAATACCCCCACAGTCCCCGAACCCCCTAGGGTGTCAAAGTGAAGGGCACCTCCAGAGGCCAGCTCACTCGGCACCGCCTGATGGACAGGAGCCTCAGGGCTGGAGTCTCCGGAGCCTGCTCTGTCCTGCAGTCGACTGCAGAGCAAAATCTGTTTTTCAGGCAGGCAGTTGCCTGCAGAAACCCAGGCCCTCACCTGGGGTGCTTTGCCTCGCTAGCCAACACGGAGGGAACCACAGGCAAGAGCAGAGCTTGGTTGCCCACCCCAGTGCAGCCCCGCAGGAGGCAGAGCACGGCTGTGGTGCCACGGCAGGCAGGAGCAGAACGGCAGAGGCAGAACTCCGCAGAGGCAAAGGCTTTGCATTTTTCTTAGTATGCCAAGAATGAAAACCCCTTCTGGGCTTCTGCAGCTGAGGTAGGGTGCTAGCACTGATGCCCCTCCATCCAGTCCCGTGGGATCACAGCCAGGGGCTGCACACAGAGAGAACCGACCATGGCACTGCCCTACACCATGCCAGAACTCACGGAGCATCTCATGACTGCACCAACAGAAAGAAGCCAGTGTGTCTGGGACACTTCATTTATTTTCCTCCTAGTCACGGACACATCAGTGAAAATGAGACACTAAGTGCACAGGTAGTACTGTTGCTTTAAGGCCTCTAGATTAAGTTATAGGGGCACGAAAAGGCTCAGCAAATACTGGCAGCCGGCAAGACAGGAGGTCATTTAAATCTTTGCGCAAGCTCTAGGTCAGCTACATTATACCATCACTTTTTCCACATGGCGATTTTTACTTTGCCCCTCCCACTGCTCGCTTCAAACCACAAACTACTGATATTATTAGCGGTATTTCCTCAAATTTTCCTAAAAGCAAAGAAACAAACAGAAAAACCCTCTTCAGACCTCTGTTTCACAGCTTGGATGCACAGATGTCACATAACACAGAAAGCACTACCAAGAAGCATTTCTGCATGGAAATTACTGGGTTGTCTCCATGCTACCATTTCACCATAAACTTTGGAAATCTCAGCTCTACGGAAGAAACTTCCAGAAAGAAAACTAACAATCAGGCTCTCCTTACCCTAACTCTTGAAGCTATAAAACAAAACTAATGCATATTTCTTTTGTTCCCTAAATTGACTACTCAGAAAACATGAGGCTTAAGTCCCAGGCTCTGTACGTTCACTATCCAAGCGCTTATTAAGGTCAAGAAAGCTTTTCACAGACAGGGACTTTTACCTGAAAGCAGCAGTTGAAAAATCAGAATCAAACAGGCGATCAGAAATGTGATCTTCTCGCACGCATTTTTTTTAAAGCTTCTATACACACACCCACCCACATATTCTCAAGAAATAAGAAGCACTTGAGATTCTTCTCACACTGCATCAATTTCCACATCTTATCTCACTGCAGCTCATACCTGCTGCAGAAATGAAATCTAAAAAAGGAAAAAAAATTAACGTGCTCAAACCTTTAGTTAATAATAAATTCCTGATGTATAGTCAGAATGGGTTAATTTGCTTTATCTATTTAGAATGCAAAAGGCAGCAAGTTAAACACTGAACTCTCTCTCAGAATGTGAAAAATATATTATCCTTTTTATTGAGTGTAAACATTCAATCTAAAGAACAGTTGGAAGGCAGAGTCTGGAATACCTGCTTTGATTAGTCAACAGATGCTCTACAGAGTCAAAACTTACTTATTCCCTGAGTTTTTACTTTTAATGTTAACTCAAACAATAACAAACTAGAAACCTAAGCTTTTTTCTTTTTTTTTCCCCAACTGACTATATCAGCAGCAGCTCTCTAAAAACTATCCCTGCTCTAATACTTGATTATATCTGCTTCAGGGAAAGTTTCCTGTATCTCAGATAATTTCCACCTGCTTGTATGAGTCACCTGTTAGTACAGCTGCTTCTTAATGGTAGTGCCTTGCAGCTGAGATAAGACTGAATTCGACAACTAAAGATTGAGAGGTGATTTGATAGTCTAATACATTAGTTTCCTCCACTGACAGAAAACTTATTTCCTTGTATAAATAAAATCATTACATGATCCAGCAGCTGAAACGAGGAAAGTAAAAAATTAGGACTAGAAATAAGGTAAAGATATGTAATGCTGAGAGTAGCAAATAACTGGAAAACTGTGCTGGACTCTACTTCTTGATATCTAGTGTAAGATAGTGGAGTACAGAGCCTAGACTTCGGATCAGCAGACTTCAACTTATTCAGGAAACTGCTAGGTGTGATCCTAGGGCATCTCTGAAAAGTAAAGGAACTCAGGGAAGCTGGTGGATCTTTCAGACAGCATCCTACAAGTGCAAGAGCTGTCCTTCCCAGTATTCAGGAAGACCACCAAGCCCATCAGAAAATCTGCATGGCTGAGCAGGTAACTTACGATGTAGAGACATTAAAAGGCACTATACAGGAGGAGGATGCAGGGACCAGGTACAGGAATTGGAAAACATTGCTTGGGCAGGCAGGGACAGTGTCAGAAAAGCCAAAGCTCACCTATAGTAGAGGGGACATCAAAAGCTGCAAAAAGAGCTTCTACCAGTACATTCATAGCAAACTGCTGAACAAGGATAATGTGGGCTTATTGCTGAATGGAGTGGGTGACTAAGTAACAGCATACACAGATAAGGTGGTTTGAAGGGAACTGAACAACAGCCTTCCAGCATCAGAAGATGCAGCCAGACTTCACAGCCATACATGGCGGCAACATGAAAGACAACAGGCAAAAGTTGAAACAAGAAAGATTCAGACTGATATGAAGAGTAACTTTTTCACCATAAGGACAGTCAGACAGACATGAGCAACTGGTCGGATCTCATAGCTGAACTTGCTTTGAGCAGGACTCTGGTTGATCCCACCTTACAGGATCTTAACTTTACTTTGAGTTAAGATGTCCTCAGTGCTCTCTGTAGTTCATGAAGAGAGACAGGAACTTCCACTGGGTAATTCACATCTAAATGGACTGATAAACCTCTACTAGAGACCTGTGTGTCTCCGGTGACTGCAGAGGGAGCTCAGATTAAAGTCACAGCCTCAATAATATTCAGATATCTTTCTGTGTACCAAAGAACCAGCAAATATTTGTCCCAATTCCTGCTTAAATTTAGAATTTAAATGGAAGTAGGCATTATCTAACCTAAGTTTAGTCCTTCTCTAGGTTCTGACAGAGAAAAGTAAATATAACACGGTCATTGCAAACATGCAAGATCCCAAACCTGTACGGATTTCATTGCTACCTTAGGAATTGCAGCTGCATAGTCAGGTGCTGGGTTTACTTTCTCTAAGACTTCCCGTGGGGAAAAGAAAGTATATTAAATTTCATTCAGTAAATCATGAAAATGATAAAGGAGATTTAGAAAATATTGCTGAACCTTAAAAAGCAAACAGACATGAAAGATTTCATAGTAAATAGACTTCCAACTGTATGGGCAAGAATTGCATGCTGCAACAGCGCAAAAAGGGGAATTTGCATTGAACCAAGAAATAAACTCCCCCGATTTCTTAAAATATGCATACACGTACATGCACAGAGTGTAGAAATAGACTGCAGCAAGAATTGAGGTCCAGTTCCTGTCAGTAAGGGAATCTACTCCACTCTGCAGCAGCTCCAGTGGTGCTCCTCACTAGCAAAATGCCAAGGAAATTCTTGGCTCCTCATGCATCCTGATTTTGATCCCATAATATGGGCGGTAAATAAGGTAAGGAAGGCACATGTGCACCTCTCTCTGCTAAGGACCAGTTTCCAGGGGCACATGGCCTTCTCACACAAGGGGCACCACTAGCTCTGAAGACCACTAGGAAAGTGAAAGATGTCTGCTAAGTCTTCTTTCTCTTTTTCATCTACAGAAGCAGTGCCTTACTGAGAATGACAGTCTTCACCATCTATAAAACTCAAGACATTTTAGCAACATGCTGTTTATGTATTTGTAAAACAAAAAAAAAAAGAAAGAAAAAAATTGAAGCACACATCAGTTCCATCAAGCAGCTAAAAAGGTCAATTTCACATCAGCAAAGAGATGAAAAACCTTAGTTCTATTTCTGCCCTTTCCACATCATTTTGAAGATGTTCTTTGTAAAAAATATCCATCTCATCTAATCAATTTCTTTTTCTTAAATATCGCTACATTAAACAGCTCTTGGAACATTTTATTAATTTTTATGAGCGTTTACTTCTTCCTCCAGCATATATAGTTTCAGATTTATTTTGCTTTCCAGCCTCAGCCTTTACAGCTACTCTTCCAGCACAAGTGCCACTTCAGTTCAAGCCTCCCCAATACAACGAGCCTTTGCTTATGCTGTGTGTCCCAGACCACAATAAAAGCCCTGTGGCTAAGTCATTGTGAAAATAAGTAAGGGGACTGGTTGCTAAATCTTTCTGAAGGTAAAAAATAACATTTACTTCTTATCATGCTTACCATCCATAAAGCAAGACTCATTTGTCATTAAGATATAATGCTCCCTTTGCCCATTATCCATCTTTCAAGAATGACAGAACTACACATTACTAAAAGGGTCTTAATTTTGTCCAAGGTAATAACATTTTGAAAGAAATACTTTACGAAGTTGTCAATCTTTGTAATTATAAATCAAATTTCTGTAATTTCTTTAATAAAGCAACACATTAAGTATGCTACAAATAAATCAAATAAATTACCATTTTTAATTAGGCATAACAAACAATTAAACAGATGACATTTAAAATTAATTTTCTTTACTGGAGGGAACGTGATTTAAATTAGTGCTGAGCCCAGCACCCTCCTCGTGGATATTCCTTCAAATGCAGTGACATTAAAAACCATCATAACATTTTCAGAGACGTCTGTTTCCATTTTTCAGTATTTAAGGTTTCATTTTTAAGCCAGTACTTTTTTTTTCAATTCCCAAACTTCCCTAGAAATGCTTCATGTCTTAAAGTTTCTGCTCAGCTCCATAGTATGTAATTGCTGAACAGCTGCACAGTCATACCGACCACTGATAAAAAGGCATTACAAACTTCTAAGCAAATCATATTTATAATGCATAATATTCAAGGCCAAAGAAAATCAGTAGTACTTCAAGGCAAACTTCTGAAAATAGGGCAAGAGCATCTTGGGAAAGATGATGGTAAATACTGCGCAGCAATGAAAAGATGCAGCTGCCTAAAACATAACTCCCGTACAGCACACTGAAAAGAGAATTACCTTGCTTTTGACTGCACTTTATCTCCCAAATTAAAGCATTATCTGCAGCTAACTACTTCAAATACTGGAGTGAAAACTCTAAGAAGTCCAGTCCAGCAAAGAGTAGGTGCCTTTAGGAGGTACCGAATACTGAGCACATGGGTTGTCTCCCTGACTTCAGATATTGAAATACCTCAAAGATTTGCCCCTGTGAGATACTTCAAGTGATCCAGAAGCCACAAAGGAGATGCTCTATTTCCTACTCTGAAAGCTTTTCCTTAATTCTTCATTTGTAATGGTGTAAGCAAAGAGTGAGTCTGTTGAAATCAGTGGAGTAGGGCACTGTAAATCCAGCCAGAAAGGAAATCTAGCAGGTGCACATTTCACTTGCAAGCTTTACTTAGTAATTGTCATCACATCCATACACATTTTCTGCAAAGTATCAAATGCTAAAAAAAAAAGCAAAGAGGTTTCATATTCACTAAAAGGTGACAGACGAGTTTTGAGAGACTGCAAAATACAATAGAACATTTCGCCCAGAAGATCATTTTCAAGAAAAATAGGAAGCCCAAAATGAGAACATGAATTTAATTTTGTTCTGCTGCCTGAGAGAATTAAATGTAGAATGGTATCTTCCTGCTTGGACTGGATGTGTGATCCCCATCAGCAGAAATGAGTGCTATGTATGTGCACAGAGGGTAGAACAATTCTGGGTCTGTATCTGCAATCTGGAGTGTGAGGAGGTAGCAGCGGATTTGCTCTAAATGAAAGAAGTGGGAAGTTGAAGTGGCCATTTTTGCAGCTAGCACATCACTAGAGATCTTAAATTGAAGAGGTAGTTGGAGAAGCCTATTTGTGACACACGTTACATCAGTCAGTTTAAGACTATAGCTAGTCTGCTTAATGTATAGACATGTATATAAATACATATCTCTCAAAAAAATCATACAAAAAAGAATAAGCTTTTAAAACATTAGAATTATGACATGAATAAGTCTTTGTGCTTGGGGAAGAGCCTCGGGGGAACAGTTCTGCAGACAAGCCCTTGCAAGGAAAATGCTTCCAGGGAATGCCTCCCTAGACAAATCTCCTGGTAAGCAGAATGCCTCTGGCAAAATGCTTTCGGTAAAACGCTTCTGAAAGATGATGACTCTCTTGACAAAATCTGTGCGCGCTCTCTCTCTCTCTGAGAGTGCCCAAAGCCAGGATTTCATCGCTGTGAGGAGCAGCCCATCAGTGGGATACACCCTGCTCCTCACTCTCTCTGACTAATAAAAGTGAAAACTGGAACCAATTGCTGCCTGTACCCCAATGATTATAAAGCCAGAGATTTCCATGATCATAGTTATTATAAATATTTGTTCTTTGATTAGGTAGTAGTGACAAATAACTGTTAGGAGTAAGGGATTTATGTATGATAGAGTTGCTGCGAAATGGTCATACTCTGGTTATGCAAATAAGTCCTCATCAGCCAATCTGGCTGCAAGGATTTGCATATGTGATTACAAATGTGCAGTAATACATATGTAACTTTGGGCTCTGCCTGCCTGAGAGACTGCTTCTCCTGTGGAGTACTTAGTTATCTGAAAAATCCCGAAGTTACACTGGTACTGAGATTTTGTCTTGTTTTTCACATTCCTTGCATTATCTGGTACAGGTATACCTGTTAAGATACTCTTGCGCCAAAGAAATCTTAAATTATACACTCACAACAAAAAAGATTACTGTAGTTTCCCTCTTCCTCACTAATGGGTTTATTTTCTCACTGTCCTTTTGCTGCAACTACATCCCTTGAGGGAATTTCTTCCAGTCCCTATGGACACTACATAAGAGTAAAGAAGCAAAAAGTAGGAAGTCACCATATTTACTATAACATAGAATAAGGAGATCAGAGCACACAGATAAACAAGCTGGACAGATATTCAGAAAACGTCATGGTTTAAGTAGATCAGTCACATTTCAGGCATATTTCTATAGCTCAAAAAAAGGTAGCCATGCTTTTTGCATAAAACCCTTCAGAGCTAGAAAAAAAAATAGCAATCTTCAAGCTATAGTATCAATTTCCCCTATTTTGGATTGCTTACCTCTTCGGGTCACTATGGATAAAGAGCCTGTGGTATAAAGGGGCTCCAGGAAAGGTGGGGAGGGACTCTTGATCAGGGAGGGGACAAGGGGAAGACGGTTGTCCCCATAGGAGAAGGGGGAAAGATTTTAAACTGAGAGAGGGGAGATTTAGACTAGATATGAAGAAGAAATTCTTTGCTGTGAGGCTGGTGAGACCCTGGCCCAGGTTTCCCAGAGAAGCTGTGGATGCCCCATCCCTGGAGGTGTTCAAGGCCAGGCTGGATGGGGCTTTGAGCAGCCTGGTCTAGTGGGAGGTGTCCCTGCCCAGGGCAGGGGGGTGGGAACTAGATGATCTTTAAGGTCCCTTCCAACCCAAACCATTCTATGATTCTATGGTTCTACAACAACTTTAACACTAGCTTTTTGGCACTGCATAAAAAAGGGAGGTGGAGGAAGGAGTATAAATTTACAAATAATTAAGCATTTTCAAGACTTTTCTACCTAAAGAGATTCTATTTACGTTTACTGCTCAACCTGAACATATTTGATACACTTAGTTTTCTGTGTATAAGTTTGAAAGTGTTGATACAGGCTGATAGCCTGGAATATCCCATCAGCTTAGACTGTAGGCCAGATCCTGTTCTAAGTCTTGGCCAAGCCAGAATGCAAGCATACAAATTCTCCTTACAACTCTAACAGCAACCCAGCCTGCCCACCCGTGTGCATAATCCTTTAAATACATTCCTGCTTGGCCTAAAAGATCTCTGATGTCTAAAGTATGTCTCCTGTAAGAACATATCTATGATGAAATACATTGTTAGTATTTTTAATGACTTTGGGAAAACTGCATTTGTTCTTTTAGTGCAAGGAACTTTGATTTGTAGCATCAGAACTTACAACAGTCATATTTCCTAGTATAACTACAAAGTATGTTGTTCTTACATGGGCCATTTAGATTAGAGAACCGATTCCCATTTCGTACTTGCTCTGCTATACATATGTTGCTCTTTTCTGTTGTCAGTGCACGGATGCAAGGAAGAAATTATAAGCACAGGATCCTTTGCAAATAGAAATACAATTGATGACACCACTAATGACACTTAAATTACAAAAGGCCTAAGAAAAGCTCTTTACAATACTGAAGACAATGAATACAACATTTTCAGACACATGCTTATTCAAATAGTTTACAACTAAGTGCTGGCAGATCTGGGTGGGAAAAGGTTTCTCTATCCCCACAATGATTTCAAGATTTCAAAATATTTTGTGTTCAGCATGACAGTGTGAACAAGACCTGCTCAACTTTTCCACTAAAAAAACCCAAAAAAACCTATGGTTTATCATATAAGGTGTTCCTAAGAGGTGGAAAACCAAAGTTTAAATATCTAACTAGGAACTGAATAGTGACATACTAATATTTTAGGTGGGATTGAATTGAGGGCTATCTGTAAATTCTATGTGCTTATAAGCACAGAAACTCGTTAATGGATCTGGAAAACTTTCCAAGATCAGAGTTTTAGTAAAACAACACACACTGCCATTAAAAAGTTTACTTCAATAAGTCGTCATTTTCAAACAACAAAAAAGCTAATGTTCCTCATAAAATTCCAGACAAGCAGTAGTTGCTAGTATCCACATGTTTGTATAGTACTCATTTTATTTTTGTGGAGTTTTTTTATTATTATTCTGTAGCAAGTGAGTCATTTGTCAATCAAAATAAAATTACAGTCAATTTCAGTCTATGGTGCTCACTCAAACCAGCTATCTAATTAGACATAGTCAACGTTATGACTCATAAACTAATGAGATCTCCCCTTCTGATTCTTTCAAAAAGGAATAGGGATTAACTCACTTGAGAAACGGTTTTCCCACTTTGAACGTTAGACCATAGTAATCACAAGATCAAAAGCAATCTATTAAAAGGGGGTATTCCATATGTATTGTATAAACTTACTGCATAATATCCTATTAGGAAATTGTGCGTTCTTATCTAATACTGGAAAAACATTCCAAAAATCACTTACAGAATTGCTCTCTCATTCATTTATTACATGTAAAAGAAATAAAAACTGTAGTTGTAGCCATGGTAAAGGCTGACTTGCAGACACAGCAAAGCTCTTTCTCATTAGACAGGGCTGAAAAAGTTGAACTGGCATGCCTATATACCAAAAAAAAAATAGAGGGGACAATATCAGCATGCAAGGGTTGCTTGACATCACCAGGTCCTGCAAACAGATTTTAATTCATTCTTCCTCTCATTAAAAAGTGTCAGAAATGCCTGAGGGTTTCTATGTTGCTTTGCTTTTTAGAGAAAAGCTTTAAGCTTTTTAAATCAAGTATCCAGAATGTTAATGCATAGTTAATATTCTGAATCTACTTCTTTACACTGATTTATTTTAGTCTGTGCTTTTTTTGTTACAGAATGTAAGCCCACCCCCAGAATGACTAATTTAGGCACTGGGGTATATATATTTCTGGTGCCTGCTGAACTTCAGTGTAATCAGCATGACCAGGTTTAAACACATCCCATACATTAAGGCGAGTGCCCTCGCCATCCAGCAGCAGGGCACTGGCAGAGAGGAGAGGTGGTGCCAGATTCCCTGCCTTTCCAGTAGGCTGCAGCCCAGGAAGGCAGCTTTTCCTCCTGGAACGCTATATTCATTTTGCATGACATTACCATTGGGGAAAATAACTACAGAAAAACAAGGGCATCGTCACGTAACTCATCTTAATTACAATCAGGCTGCCTTTGCAGTGGCTCCTTTTGCCCCATCAAACTGGCACTCCTCATTGCACCGGTAAAGAACCACAGCCTCATGTGTTGTAACAGCCTTTGCCCCATGCCAGGGGTTTGGTCACCCCCAAAGATGGAGGAAATGGGTGAGCAGGTCCTGGCCAGGCTAAGGAAGACTCACGGTGTCCCTTTTCTCTTTCTTGCAATCCCACCAGGTCCCAACCCCAGGAGAGGGGTTTTTTTCACTTCATTATTATTTAGAGGGTGCCATCACAAAGTTAGTTGTAGCTTCACCCATTACTGATTTGGACAGCTTTTCTGGATCAGAAAGCAGCCTAAACGCGAACAGCCATGAAGCTGAGAAACCTCTCTAGAAAATAATGATTCTGAGTGCTTATAGGCGACATAAGCACTCAGAAGCATGTGTAGACATGGCACTTAGGGAGGTGGTTTAGTGGTGGACCCAGTAGTGTTACATTTATGATTGGACTCCTAAGGGTCTTTTTGAACCTAAATGATTCTGTGATTCTATGACATAGTTCAGTTGCCATAAGAGCTTTAAGACAAGCAGGGATGCATTTAAAGGATTATGCATGCAAGTTGGAGGGCTGGATTGCTGTTGGAGGCAGAAGGGTATTTATATGCTTGCATTCTGGCCCAGATAAGACTTAGGAGAACAGGATCTGGCCTACAGTCTAAACTGTGATGTGACAAGATATTCCAGGCTATCAGCCTGTATCAACATTTTCAAACGTACATGCAGAAAATTAGATGTATCAAATATATTCTTTTTAGCAACTAACAACAGCCTGATAATCACAGATATCCTGTACCCAAAGATACTGTGAATAAAATAATCCTAACCCTTCCAACAGTCTCAGTGATTAGAATTTCAGAAAATACTATTCCACTGCCTAAAAATCCTGTTTTAGTTTTATTTTTGAAATAAAATGTTGATCTTTAAGTTGCCACACAGACTGTAAACCAAGCCTGATTTTAAAGCATTTGATTCAGTATTTTTATTTGAAGGCAAATACTTCACAAATTAAAGAAAACTTTCAGAGGATCCCACGTTTAAGCTATCTATCTCCTAATTTGTGACAGTCTCTGAGACTGAGATTTCCTACTCACTCACCGTAATTTTCTGTAGTTTTGTGTCACTCATCATGAAGGCTGCACATCGTGATGGAGTGTTGCAATGACCCCAGTCTGTAATGGCATTTTGTGCATCCACTTAAACTAAGCATCTTGTTACCTGGTTCTTTGTAGTGGAGAGAACAAGAATCAATACTGATTGAGTGATAGATCAATTGACCTTTCCAATTTTCTCATTCTACATTGGTAAATACTCATAATTTAAAAACAACTAAGCTGATTCATCCAGGTTTCACTACTTTTTCAGTGGAGTGAAACAAACTGGGATATTACACAAATTGATTTGTTGTAGCCTCATGGAGAACATGAAGAATTCAATCAAGCGGCCACTTAGAGTCCTCTCTGCTCTCCATCTGCCTCCTTTACAACAGGCTCTTACCAGGGCACCAATATTTAGTGCTCCTGCCCTTCCTGGCTCGCTGCACTACGGGATGAATATGAAAGCAGAAAACAGCGACATTCCTGGAAAAGGTTTCCCAACATTTGGGGATTTCACTTCAGAGTACTTGGAAACAGTGTTCACGCTTCCCTCATTAGCTTTCTGCTGGAGGAGAAGAGCAGGTCCTAGTGTGGAAAATTTATGAATCACATTACATAGAATTAAAACTGTGTGCACTGAGGCTGTGCACACAGCCTGGAATGGGGACCATTGCGTTGGGTTTGCGTTGGGCAAGCTTTTGGTAGCAAGGGGTACTACAGGGGTCGCCTCTGTGAGACGATGCTAAAAGCTTCCCCTATGTCCAGTGGAGCCAATGCCAGTCGGCTCCAAGACAGATATCCACCTGCAGCCTGTGGAGGACCCCACAGCAGAGCAGGTGGATGTGCCCAAAGGAGTCTGTGACCCTGTGGAGACCCCACACTGGAGCAGGCACCTGGCAGGAACCTGTGGACCCATGGAGAGAAGAGCCCACTCTGGAGCAGGTCTGGTGTCAGGACTTGTGACCCCATGAAGGACCCATGCTGGAGCAGTCTGTTTCTGAAGGACTGCACCCCGTGGAAGAGACCCACACTGGAGCAGTTTGTAAAGGACTGCAGCCCATGGGAAGGACTCACGTTGGAGAAGTTCATGGAGGACTGTCTCCCATGAGAGGGACCCCACACTGGAGCAGGGGAAGAGTGTGAGGAGTCCTCCCCCTGAGGAGGAAGAAGCAGCAGAGGCAATATGTGATGAACTGACCACAACCCCCATTCCTCATCCCCTGTCTTGCTGAGGGGGGAGGAGGCAGAGAAAATCAGGAGTCAAGGTAGGCCTGGGAAAAGGGAGGGGTGAGGGAAGGTGTTTTAAGATTTGGTTTTATTTCTTATTATGCTACTCTGATTTGATTGCTAATAAATTAAACTAATTTCCCCAAGGTGAGTCTGTTTTGCCCATGATGGTAATTGCTGAGTGATCTCCCTGCCCTTATCTCGACCCATGAGACTTTTGTTATATTTTCTATCCCCTGTTCAGCTGAGGAGGGGAGTGATAAAGCGGCTTTGGTTGGCACCTGGGGTCCAGCCAGGGTCAACCCACCACAATGACCCAATCTGTCTTATATAGGCTTGAGTCTCAGGTAACAAAGAAGGTTAAAGATTCCAAACCTGACATGTCAGCTACGAATTATTCTGTTTGGTAAGACTGAAAATCGCTAATAGTCTAAATGCTTATACTCTTATTTTTTTCTAGCAATCTGTTCAGCTTCTCTACAACAAATACTTTTCCAAACTTTCCTCAGTATTACTGATGTGTTTTAGGAATAGTATCTATGAAGGATCTCACAAAGTATGTTAGCTGCAATCAGTACTTCTAAGTGAAAACTTTTATGGCTCTGAACATGGGAACAGAAGGCTCATGTGACAGCCCAGCTTGATTTGTAATTAATAAATCCACAGGTCACTCTGCAAGAGTTCCTATTGCAAAGGATTGTTCTTTCAAATATTAGGACAGGAGCTGACTCCAGCAAGGTTGAGGCTGTTGGCCAGCTCATTTGAGTAGCACATGATGCTGAGCATCTGCTCTGAAGCAGATGCTAAAGCTTCTTTCACTTGCAGACACTCCTCCCTTTTGTCTGTAGAGGTTCTAGTAGATGGTGCAAATTGAAACAGCAGGGGCATTCTGGAGAAACCTTGATGCTCCTATTTATATCTGTTCCACATAGCTCAAGTTCATAATCCCACCAAAACATGACGAATCTCTCTCAAAGGACATCCACGTGTGTGCTCCACTTCAGACAAGTGGCCTGATTTTTGGGAGCCCGGTCACCACAATGGGACAGCTGACCACTCAGAAACTCTGCAAAACAGGCCAAGATGAATAAACATTGTTCAGGATGAATCCATTAGTCATGCACGCTTTAAGAGTGCCTTCACCAAAAATACTTTAAAAATCTGAAAAGACTGCAAATCTGCTGACCACAGTTGTTCAGTGATATCTCTAGGAGCTTTGTGGCAAGAAAGCCAGCAGCTTTCTGGCAGCTTGTCTGCTAAATCTTCATGTTGGCATGAAATTTGTTTACAAGACAGAGATAATATCCTTCGATAGCTTTTCCCTGAATAGCTCCTAACTCTTTCTACTAAAATTTTAATTGAAAGCTATGATAATGACTCAAAATCCCGATAGAAAAAATAACTCAATGGGCAGCATATAATAGGGATAAATCTTATTCAAATTAATTCACATTCAGATATTACATATGAAAATAATTTTAATATGCTCTTTAGTAAAAATGAAATCTCTTCAGTCTAAATGTAGAGAGCTTAGGTGTTTGTGTGTAGATTGATAAACAGATAGATAAATGTAAATGCTAGGGATAAAGGAAACGCAAGGAATAGACATATGTTGAGTGTTGAGAAGCTATTTTTTCATGTTACATTTTGCCTACTTTTCCCACAAATGTTTTCATTTTATCTTAATTGACCTGCCAGAACAGAGGCCAACCATCAATTCTGTGCTGTGGACATCTGCACCTAAAAAAATGAACTGAAAAGACCAAAGCTGTTTCACATACACCAATTAAGTATCAAAAGTGAAGCATTTGAGTCACCACAAACAGCAGCCAGTTTTGAACTTAGAGGTGAAAGTACCCATAGTACAAAGCTCAAAAATGTCGAGGGGTTATAGTAACATCTGACTCTCACTCAAAACAGATTACTTCTATTTTTGAGGAACAGAATAAATCATTGCCCTCTGGTGGCCAAAATGGCATTTTTTAAACTTCATGGATTCAAATTTTAAGCAGGGTTTATAGGGACAATAATCCACTCTCATATGTGTAGAATGAAAAATCTTAAAGGAGACTACTATTTATTGATACCGACGTAAGTGGGAGAAAAATGCAGTCCTGTCTTTCATAGTTTCAAGATACAGGCTCTAATTAAGTCCTTCATCTAGATGCAGCTTTACTCCCCTAGAGGAGTTTTCTCCAGTTCAAATTCAGTTTGACTTGTGTGAACACACCCCCATGAAACATAGGCACGTACTACCTACCCTTACTCAATGTCAGGGTCAAAGCATGTTTTCAGCACCTAATCAACCCTATCAACAACAGTTTGAATGCAAATGTACTAGGGCATAATTATATTTGTCTCTGAAAATGCTGGTTTTTCCTAGACAGCCACCTACAGATGGATGGGAAGTAGGAACTCAAGCAACGCAG
Source organism: Rissa tridactyla (assembly GCF_028500815.1). NCBI lineage: Eukaryota > Metazoa > Chordata > Aves > Charadriiformes > Laridae > Rissa > Rissa tridactyla. Next base: position 196,406,685 of record NC_071466.1, read on the forward strand.
CCAATCTAACAATGGTTCTTGTATGGGGAATAGCCAGGCAGAGGTTTCCCCCAGTCCACCCTCAGGCAAGGGCTGATTACGCTTTTGGTGTCTGGGATGCCACGTTGAAAAAAGAGGTTTGTTGTGCTATGGAAGAGGGGCAAATACAACCACTGCACTCAGGCAAAGACATATGCACACACTGTACACGTACCATATGAGCAGATTCAGAAAGGACATTGCCTTCTGACACACAGACTTGTGCCAACATACTGCGAACAGTATGTCTTAGCTCATGCGTACCACAGGTTTATATACCAGAAGGTTTAAAGAACTGCTAATAAGAGCTCCATGATCGTCATCAAGCAAGTGTTGACGTCCTGGTTGCTCATCGTTTTACAGACTCTTCAGCAGGACAGACTCTTTAGTTCGGCTCCTTGCTGAAAAGCCACAACTGTTCTGTTGATTGCGCTGAAAATACAGCACAGGAGAGGGAATGATCTGAACTCCTCACACTTCTTTTCTCACAGCCCATCTGAACAGGTCCCGCTGCAGCTAAGTACAGCTCTGGAGGTCAGTGCAGAAGGTGCAGCCCTGTACCACCCTTTCGTGTCCCCAACTCCTCCAGGCTGTGAGCTAACACTCACGGACCCAGAAAACTCACAGGGAATTTGTATCCAAGAGTTAGTTTATTGAGATAAGCCTATATTAATTTTATCCACGGAGAACTTAAAGTACTCCTGCTTAGAGGTTGGTTTAGCCCAGTAATTTTCCTGGGAATTAATACTGTCATTTCATTACTTTTTCTCTTAACTTTATTTCATCAGTGTAATTATAGCTTCTTTTCACTTTTTTAAGCAAAGAATAGAAATGACAGCTGAGCAAAAACACTTCGCAAGTAAAGAAAGGGGGGAAAAAAAGAAAAGAAAAAAGAATCCAAGCCAAGACAGAGCAAACACAGAAAATGGCTCATCTAGGAAGCTGCCTATGTTAGAAAGGAGTCAAATTAAGCAAGACAGAGTTAAGGTTATGGTTTTTCCAGTCTAAAAGGTGGCTTTATCGAGTTCTTAAGGAAGATAGAAACAGGGTGGAAAACTCCTTTCTGAAAGGAAGGGCGAGATCTTTATCCTCCAGCCTTAATGCTTACTCACATAAGCTGTTACTGGTTTATGTCACGCTTTTTGTGTTGCACAAATGACTTCTGTGTTCACAGTAACTGTAAGCTTAAACTGTTCTTACTACCGATTTAAATACGGCTGCTTTTTTAACTAAAATATTCTTGTACCAAAACCTGGTCATTTTACCAAAGTCCAGCATTAATCTTCGTATACTGCACCTATTAAAGACATGAAGGATTGGTTTGGTTTTGTTCAGTTTTTGTTTTTTTTAGATGTGAAATGCCTTAATTAGATCTTCATTTCTCTGAATGTAACTACCTTTTTAAAGAACAATGACAAAAGCTAACAATAAAAACAGAATGACAGAATCGAATAAATTTTATGGATGTTATGTTGCCTATAACAAATGAATAATCTTTTATTCTGAGTATTGGCTGAAATATGACAATTGTCATCTCATAGTGCTATTCATTTCATTAGAGATAGATAAGCTTATTTCCCTTTGAAAAGCAAGTTTTAATCTTACAGCTGCACAACTTAAATTGTTTTCTTCTGTCTTTCTCAGCAATCAAATATGCTTTATTCTAGTTATGCCAACAAAGTACTGAGTGCAAGCAAGATACCTATTGATTACAGTGCATAAAAATAGTAATCAAGCACTTCAGGATCTGATCCAGTATCTGGGGTTTCTGGATTATTGACACTGGAGTAGATGTTATGGACTGGTTGTGAAATCATCAGCATTTTTACCAAGATCGATGCAGATTTTGAAACTATTATTATTTCTCCCAGTTGTCATGAAATTCAGAAATGAATGAACAAACACCCCAAATTTAAGGGAACCATGCTTATGTTTATCTTCAAAAAATAGGACCAGTACCTCTCCATTAAATATTACCCACAGCAGATACATGCAGAGATTATTTTTGGAAACTCCACCTTTTACCTTTTTGCCCAAATATAGTTAATTTTAAAACATTTTCTGTATGCTTGTAAGTATTTGTAAAAATCTTTCTTTTGTGATCTGGTCCTGCACAGACATGCTTTTTATAGTAATATTACTAGGGCTTAAAATACCCATAAAATTACGATTGTGATCCCATCTGCATCATGAAAGTCTTGCTCTGGGAATTTCTTTGGCAACTAGTGTTAAATCTTTACCTAATGGTAAAAAGTAGTGCATTCTTCTTTAAAACTGTGTGAGATGCTTGTGCTAGGGAAGACTCAGCATAAAAGAACTGCACACATCAGCAGACCCTGAGCATTTCAACAGGAAAATCTCCCAGGGAAACAAGAATTTCATCTGGAACAGCAAAGGCAAGATGGGGTTTTAATAAGGGGACATGTGCTGGCGTGGCTGAGATGGGCCATGGCTGCGGGGGTCTGGGGGTGGCACAGCCAAAGCCCCTGCAGCTGTATCAGCACCATGTGGCTGAGTTTATCTCAGGTAACCCCCTCTTTCTGAACATATTACCACAGAAGCAGGATTTAGCAGGTTCATAAGGCCAGACGGTTTACCCCTCGGTTTAAATGGATTTTCTTAAATACTGTAGATCACAAACAGATGCCGGTACTCCCAAAGATACTTTGTTTTGTTTCAAATATAACTCTTAAGGACTCCTAAGGAGTTCCCATAAGATTGTTTTTGAACTTCAAATGATGAGCCAATTTTCAGAGCAGTCTGGTACCTTTTAACTGCAAATACTCCTGGGTAATAGCAGTCCTGAGTCCATTTCACAATGGTGTGTGTAGATAGCCTGGTTACATCGCATGCCGCTGTGCATTCTCACGGGTAGCTGCTACGTTATTTAGCATAGAAGAGGTTAGCTGAGGTTCTGGTTTATGTCATCTACTTGTGGGTGGCATCTCTTCTCTCTGAATTTCCAAGTCCACTCACAGGCACCTCAAAATGAGCCACCTTGTAGCTGGACGTGTGGCACCTCAGATGAAGACAACCCAGCTGCTTGCACATGGTTTCCCTATGATGCCAACACCCAAGAAAAACAAAACACAATATTCAATTTGAGAAAGTTTAAAAGAGCACACTTTGAGGGAATGATATAGTGCAATTTTAGAATCTAAGGCTCAAATGTCATCTCAATAATTCTTTGAAAAAGTACTCCTGCTTATGCGCCAGCAACCATGTAAATTGCTGGGTAAAATTCCTCAAACAATTGAAAATTGGGATTTCTTCCTTTCTTTCATGGAATTTTTTGTGCTCAATGGAAAGGTTTCTGTTCACATCCCTCCTTTTCCTTCAGCTTTTTTCATTCTATGCAGAGTCTACAGCCACTCTGATTAGGAAACTTAAAAAGCTTAGACATTAGCTGCTTAAGAATTAAGTTCTTAAGATTTAACTTCTTAAGACCATATAAATTTAGATCCTCTCTGCTGTGACATTAGCCCAACAATTCGAGCAAATGTATTCTCTTATCTAAAAAAAAGAGGAAATTCATACAATTCATACGGTAATTATGCATCTGCCAAATACTTAGAACTGTACTTTCTAGTCTCTTTCTTTAATCTTAAGTATAGAATACTCATTTATTTCCAATAAAAGCTTTACTAGCAAGTTGAACAACCTCAGAGCAAAGCTGATCAACTATAAGAGTCTTCCAGACTTCATGTTTCAACCACATCCCTGTTCTCTGGATCATTAAACCAACAGAAGTGCAGAGTCAACAGTCCCTTTCCCCCTATCGTGACTCACAGTTGTTTTCTCTGACCTACTACTGACATGTATATACCTTCTGTAAGCAATAGATCTGACTCTTCTGGGAGACTGACAATGAGCAAAAGCCCAGTGCAGATTTAAAGGCTTAAAAATTACAAATAAATTAACCCATGTCATGCTGTTTTCAGGTGGACTGAAGAGCCATTGGCCCAGACGAGGACCGTGAGGATGATCAGAGGGTTGGAGCACCTGTCCTATGAAGACAGGCTGAGAGAGTTGGGGTTGTTCAGCCTGGAGAAGAGAAGGCTCCGGGGAGACCTTGTAGCGGCCTTCCAGTACCTGAAGGGGGCCTCCAGGAAAGCTGGGGAGGGGCTGTTTGCAAGGGCATGTAGCGATAGGACGAGGGGCAATGGTTTTAAACTAGAGCAGGGTAGGTTTAGATTAGACATTAGGATGAAGTTCTTTACAATGAGGGTGGTGAGACACTGGGACAGGTTGCCCAGAGAGGTGGTGGAGGCCCCAAACCTGGAGACATTCAAGGCCGGGCTTGATGAGGCTCTGAGCAACCTGATCTAGTTGAAGATGTCCCTGCTTACTGCAGGGGGTTGGACTAGATGACCTTTAGAAGTCCCTTCCAACCCAACGCATTCTATAATTCTATGATTTTAAAAGAACTTCTGTTGTCATTGAAACACTGATATTTTAGCTCATTATCATATCCTTTCGAATGTGCTTTCATTACTGAAGATGCTTTCATAAAACTTTTGCTTTTGGATCTAATGCTTTCAGACTTGAAATCCTTATGTCTAAGGTGAGAAGAACATGCCCGAGTATGATGGAATTCAAAAACTCTAAACACTGAGGGGGACTCCCAAACTGAACAAGAGAAGCAGGATAGAATAAGGGGGCCTAATTCTGTCCTCAGGATTGCCTATGCAATCCCCCCTGACTTCAATAGATGTATTATATTGAACTGTAGGACTTTGATAAATTAAAACCAAAAAGAGCTATTATCTGTTATAAGCAGATCATATATCAATAAAAAGTATTATTATTATTACGATCCACTCCATCCATCTGTCCAGACAGGATTATCTTTTAAAAGGGCATTTTCTGGCACTTTGCTCAGTCCAGGTTTAGATGTCGCATGAGATATGACATATTCCTTCCTCAGGAGGCCAGTTTGTCTCTGAAAATATTGCAGCCATAAAACAAAAAGATAGTCAAGGTCAATGACTATTTACTTAATTCCCTTTAATTACTTGTTATAAACTCTAAGACCACCCTAAATCATTCAGAATTATTTATCTGCAATATACAGTGCCTGAAATCTTATCTTCCCTGCTGATAAATGAAGGGGGGCCTAAATCTCACCCCACCACATGGATTCTGTAACAGGCCTTCTCGGAATTACTGCAGCATCCAACCGAGTTAAAAGTAAACTGAAATGACTGACTTCTTTGAAACCCAGGATTCAGGCCTGTTAACTCTTGTGAAATTTTGTTTTACGTTGATCAGCCCTCTGTTTCTATGATCTCTCCTGTTTCCTATGGAGAAACTGGAGCTTCCCTATGTGTGAGTCTCTCATGAGGACAATGTGCCTGGAACAGCAGGCAGCCTTACTGTTGAAACAGGACCAGAAAAGGAGCCATTATACTCCACTGAGTTATTTGATGCTGTTCAGTCCCATGTTGTACAGTCTGCTTTTGCTCTTTCCCTACACGGCAATCACTCATCAGATTTGCTTTCTGTTCCATCCTTGTGTCTTCCAAGATATTAAATCGTGTCGGTTTTTTGCATCACAAAGAATAATGGTACATTTCCCTGAAATACGACAAATTACATTTTAAAAACTAGGAGATAAAGCCTAATTTTCCTCATTTCCTCAGTTTCTAATTCCATCCTTGGAGTCTCCTTCTACCTTTTCATTTTATTTTATTCTCACTTAGCCTTTAAATACCTCTTCCATTTCCTCTTCTCCTCTTCCTTACTAACATCTGTTAATGTCATCAATTGCTGTCAATCCTCTCGCCCAGATCATTTTGTATAGGAAAGGGTTTAATAATAATCTCTCTGGCATCCTGCTAGACAACTCCCCCTAATTTATTACCCAGACATTTATTATTACCTTTCACTTGTGGTCCAGTTAGTAAATTCTCATGTCAAAAGACTATTCGAATTAGCATGAAAATTAGGATTTCATGAGACATTGTAAAAAAGCCTTACTAATACCTAGCTTGATTATCTCAGGCTGTAGCTGTGCCAAGATCAACAATTGCTTTTGTGATGCTGTTATTACAAGACTTCTTAAACTTTACAGACCATTAAATAGTTTCTTAGGAATTTAAGGCAGAAATTTCAGATCTGCTGCACAGCTGGGATACAGTGGTCTTCACTGTGAGACTCAGCAGGGATGAGATAGAAAGATTCTCCCATTTGGGAGTGCATATGGATTTCCCAGCAGCTTCCTGAAGGCTGGGAAGATGAACGCTGAGTCTATATGTTTATCTGTCTGACCTAGCCATACATGTAATTTCTTTTCTTTCATTCAGAGACATATCCAGTGTTCTTCCTTTTGCTTCCCAAGAGTTGTGCAGTTATGTGACACAAGGGGTGCTCAAACACAGTCCAAAGCCTGGACTGGTATTTTACCAATTCCTCTTAGAAGTCCTTTTGCAGCTTTTGGAATAAACACGACAAGGCTAGGGAAAGACTCATCCTGGCATACAATCATCTGTGTGGCAGAAATGTCAGCAAGTCCCATGGCACAGTTTTGGCTTCTATCAACAGCTACCATCTCAGAACATGTCCAGACTTGGGGAATAACCTGGGCCAGGTGCTGGCCATCCCAGGCAGGAATATAACTTTGCTACACAGATGTGAGCTTCTGGCACAAAGGGCAAAAATAAAAATTTAAAGGCTGGAAAAGGGAGACAAAAGAATCCACACCAATTTTGTCTTTATTTTACAAGGAACAAGGTCATTCAGTCTCATTCACCTTCAGGATTTCTGCTTAATACCTGACCTCCAGAGGTCTATGACATTATTTGCTGGTTAAACTGAACAAAAAGTTGGCAGATCTGACCAACTGAAGATAGGGATGGACAACATTTATGGAATTTCCTTACCTGTTGCTCTGCCAGGGTAAAGACTCATAGTAATGTAGGTGTATCTGCTGTGACCTAATAAGCTCCTATAAGGAGACATATCTCTGGTCTTCTTTCACCTCAGTGTTCAAATCTTCCAAGTAGTAATTTCTTGTCATATTTTCCTCTCTCAATCATTGTTTAACTGCTATACATATTTAGGTCTTTAAATCTTTCCTGACAGTGATTTCTCCAGAGCACAATTTCTGTTTTTCATTTTTGAAATGTTTCTCTAACTTGTCAATATAGTAAGAAAAAATATGGGTGAAAAATTACACAAAAGTTTGACACAAACTGCTGTTCTCTTTCCTCTGTGTTGTGATCCTTTCATGAAAGCATACTGAAACCACACTACCCTTTTCTATAGCTTTATCACATAACATGTCTGTATCTAATCTGCTGTCCTTACTGGATAGTAGTTGCAGTTATCACTCTTCCCTTTTTTTCTGTCCTGGAGGTAGGTAAGGTCTTTTCTTTTCTTGAGTCTCTGGTGCCATCCCAGTTGCTAGTGGTCTTTGTAAGTGGCCAGATGCTCAGGGAGTGTCAGTGATTAAGCATCATCTGGAATGATTGATTTGCCTCTGTTTACATTTTCCAAGTATTCCCAATTCTGTATTTTATCAATAGCTGTTGTTACACAATCATCTCAATTGTCTTCTAATTGCCTAGCCTTCCTTTTCTTTCCGTTTCTTGTCAAAGGCGATATTAAAAAAGGACTTCAATCCCCTGGCTATTTTTAAGTCACATTTAATTTTATCTGCTTCTTATTTATCTTTTGTCTCCCTTTCTCTCTAATCTAGTTTTCAAGTTACCTTACTTTCTTCTGGAAAGCCTTGTATGACTCTGAGTCATTTCTGAGAGGCAAACTGCACAGCTACCCCTTCCAATTCTCTACTTATTCCTCTTGAAATCTTTTTTGAGGATCTCACCAATTTAAAAACTGGAAGCAATGATGCTATTTGGAAGGAATGCTCTCCTTGCTCTGCTTTCAATGTGTGAAGGTCCACCTGCTTATCTTCCAATGCCATCTCCAGCTCAAAGGCTTTCCCTTCTCCACCTTGGCAACCACTGCTCCAGCCAATACTCTCTTTCTATTTCACCTTTAACTCAGTGTTTCTCAGTACTCCCTGGCTCCAGTGTGGGCTTTTGGGCTATTGCCATCAGAGACGTGTTGGCAAGGGTAAAGGTAATAATGATGCTATTGTGATTCAATGTAGCTCCAAAGTGGATTTAAGGGATTTACAGGAATTTAAGTGCCACATACTATTATTCCCTGTCCTATTTGTACAGTATCTTGGCCCAAGCCAAAGATCACTTGCCTTCCCCATACCTTCCCATTGACTTTGTCTTTGGGTTGGCATCTGTCAGTAAACGTGACTGTTAAAAAAAATATAAAACCTTTAAGAACAACTTCATTTGTGAGATTGGCAGACTCAATGCACATCAACAGTGGAAAATGCAGTAACTTTTCAAACCACATACAGTAATACAGATGTAAAACAGACATTTGAGTAATGTGGAAGGTTTAAGGTAACCAAGTCATCTTTTATGGGAAAGGATCTCCTCGGGGAGGAAGTCCCTTTTCATTTGGTTAGGAAGAGAAGCATAACTGCTTTATCTGAGACAGAGACAAAACAAGGAAAGGACCAGCCATTGCATATAGTGGAGCTTGTGGAGTCCTGTCATGCTGCTAGTTCAGAGACAAATTCTTTTGACAAGAAGGGGCCCAGACAGTTCAGTGAATAACATTTCTTGATGGAATGATAAACATGTACAGTAATAACCTCACAGTATCTCTAAATGCTGTGGGATATTGAATCTGCTTTTTTGCTTAGCAGAGATAAATCTATTTTCAGAAAGGTACTCTAAGGAAAAAAATTTACTCATGTCAAAGCAGTCAGTAACTTCAATTTCTAAGCTATGCCGTTTGACTAGCTGAAGCATCACAGTGACATTCCTCCCATTGAAGTTGGGACCAGAATATTATCATTTTTATTATTACTATCAGAGAGCAGTACACCAAAAATAATTCTCTGGTTTCTAAGATGTGTGGATTTTAATTCGCTCCCTCTCGCTTTACTGCTATAGCTATGTCATCGTTTCCATCTTCTCTCTCTTCTCCTTATTTGAATCTACCTTGCCCAGAAAATACAGACCAAATCCTTCAGCATGGTCCTGTGACACTCACCCTTGCCTGCCCACTGCCACTCAGCAAATGAGTGGTAACAGCTGGAATTTCAGTGCTGGGCTCATCTGATAGCCGAAATCCCTATGAAATCCCATTCTTCTAAAAGAGCGGCAGCATCTTTGGCTTGTGCCCTTTCCTAAGCCATCATATGAACAGTAAGGCTGAAAGGAGATGAAAGCAAGTACTTTCAGAGTCCTTTCACATGTTCTGAATATCTGAGGCTCCCATGCTATTTCCAGAGCTGCCAGGCCCTTATAGCATTAACCCTTGGCAATGACAGAGCATTCCCAGCCACGCCGAATGACCTTACTGAACCGACCTGTGAGTCCAACTTTCTAGGGACATTGCAAAGCAGTGAGATCAGAAGGGATGTTAGAATTACCTGAGGGTACCAGCGAGGAGTAGTTATTTTCTGGCTATCAATGTGTTTGCTTATTAAAAATGTGGGACTCCAAACTTTTGCCAGTGATAGTCCCCACCAACTGCAGTATCCCTCAAATGCCATGCTTACAAATTTGTCTCAAGAGCACAGAATTACTCTTCAGAATTACTCACAAGTAAATGAACACCATTATTTTTAAGTCAATACAGAGGGTCTTCAAGTAGTCTGTCCCACTGCCTGCCTGTGTGCCAAATCTGATTTCTTTGCTACATTCTGCAGTGATTTTGGCATACATGAATTGTAGGTCAAATGCCCTAAAACTGATGCTTTCTGAATTTTTCTAATGTTTTCTGCTAAAGCCTATTGACAGCTCGGCCCAAGCAGTTGCCATCAGACAATAAAGCACTCTGGACAGAGAATACCTGAATGAATTTTTTCCAGGTACTTAGCAGGTCAGGTAGTCTATCAAACTGGGTAATTCAAAAGCTATTTTTACCTTAATGGATCTGTTTTAAATGTGCACAGCCAAGGTCAGCACATCAAGATGAATTCCTAATGTTCATGGAAGGAGAAAATATTTTTGGAACTTAACTTTTTCCCTAAGACAACAGAAGATAGAATTCCTCTTTATTAACTGATACAGGTGTACTTGAAAGGATACAAGGATACCCATTTCCCATCTGACCAGGATGCCCAAAGGAAGATTTCTTATGTTGTAAGAAAATGACACGTGTATTAGCTGACAAAGCACAGTTTTTTTGTACTTGGAGTGTGATTCCAGTGAGTACTTGGCCCGACGCTTTGGATATACACTTCTGTAAATTCCAGCCTCGTACCAAACATAAATCACCCACGGAAACCTCTGCAGTTCCTCTTGCAGTAGCACATGAGAAAGAAACCACACTGCCCAAACCAGTGGTCTGTCTTTGACAGTGGTCAGTAACAAATGCCTCAGGAAAGAGCACAATAAGCAGCAGATCGTCTGCCTTTCGATCTTAAGAGATGGTCTCAGACTAAGCTATTATGGGGCATAAAGGTTTTTGGGCAAGACCAAGGGGACTTATACTGCATTTTGCTTCACCTTCATAAATGACTTTAAACACCAGTTTTGAGGACAGGACCTAGCCAAAAAAGAAATGAACAATGTCCACTTTGCCTTCTTGAGAACAACCTTACGGAGAACAAATTCACACATACACAGGAAAGATTACTACCTAAGCTCTACCTAATTGTGCAATTAAAGTTTCCTTTCATAAAGCCCTGATCTGTTCTTCTTATATATATCTCAAGCTATTATTTATTTGGAATACTGTAACTGTACTACCTTCATCACCGAGTGGACGTTTACTTGTTTCAATACAATTACTGTAACCAGTAAGTTAATGTAAGCTCATAACTGAGATGCCATCATTACATAGATTTATGAGAAGAGCACCAAACATAAAATTGAGGTAATTGCCTGTGTGCTGCCAGGCTATTTTGCCAGTTAATATAAATAATATCATTCTCAGCATGAGCCACCAGAAGGACATCATCCTTAAAACTAATTCCTCACCTGCCACTGTCAGAAATTTTCACTATAAACTTGATGAAGAATGTGTTGCTAAGTGTTACTGACAATCATATATTACCAGGGAAAGGTGGTTACCTCGAGTACCCCAAACAATCTGTTGTTTTGGTATGTTACCACATAAAATTGATTTAATGCTGCAATTTTCCATTTCTCTCTGGAGCACAGGCTGCTAATTTATTAGTCACGTATATTGAAATTTCTCTTTTTTCCATTCATGTATAAATTTCCATAAGCAAACTGAGCAGATAGCGTTTTGTTTGGTTTATTTTTAAAACTTGGAAAAATAAATCATATGTGAAGTTCTGCTACTCATGCTATTGAAATGGGTCCTACAGAAGTTAAAAGTCATACAGAAGATCGAGATAGGAAATGTTGGTATGCGGGAAAAAAGACATATGGGTTTTCTTGTTTTATGCCTGCAAATAAAAACTTAAACAGAAATACCAAGAAGGATAAAGTAGAAAGGTTTTTTTTTCTTTTTCTTAGTAAACAATGCAATAGTTGATTTGAATGGCTGCTACAGTATATATTTGAATTTTTATTCAAATTTAATTCCTAACTTCTTTATTTTTTTATTCTTTCAATAAATAACAATGAACTGCATGTCTGAGACGGTGAGTCTGGAGATATTTGACCACCAACACTCGCGCAAGAGCAAAAGCAGGTCCCCCAGCACTCAGGAATGCTCGTCTGTGACCGATCTCTTCTTTACCCACCAGGCTCACTCTTTATCAGAGGTGTTTATGAGTCCATCAAATCTCACCATAAAGCATAAACATTGTTGTAAATGAAAAAAAGGGATTTAAAAGCCTGTCGTACACCAGTGCCTCTGAGTTTTCTGAAATACAGAGTGATGGTCTGAACAGGATCACTGTCATGCTCTTGTTCACAGTGGGGCCTGTATGTTAGTAGGTACAGATGAACCCAGGACTTGTTTCACATACATTTAAAAGCAGTAACTAATATTGAGTATACTGCAGGTATAGCTGAGAAAGACCTCAAAGAACTGAAAAAGTAATGAGTATGATGGCAAATTACTCCCCACTTGATTGCTCTGCAGCCAATTCCAGAGTGGTGCAAAGTACTTCAAAATCCAACAGATTTTAGGAGCATAACTAAAGAATAATGAATAGGCTCTGTTAAAGCTAGGGATTCCCAAAGCAAATTTTGTTTGTTCCAATAAAGTTCACGGTACTAGAAAAGGTCTGATATTATTATCTTACAGGGAATGGACTAAGACAGCAACATTAATAATACTCCTTCCCTTGTAAAAGAAAGTTGCGGAGGGACCATGATTTTTTGCAAACAATCCTGTCTTCCCATGGCCCTGCACACACCGGAAACCTTCCAGGTGAAATGAATAATAATTCAAGAAGACGCTGATAGCCTTTTCAAGAATAGCACCTATGCTACTCTTTAATATATCCAATAAATGCAGAAAATTTTAAGGGCAACTAATTTTCTGAAAACTAGTACATCTGCTCAAGACAGTGGAGAAGTTGTGGAGAAGAAAACATTAAGCATGGGAGTTTGTATCTCATTATTCCATGCCATCCTTTACAATATTATGTTTGGTTATAAACAAGCATACTTTCTATTTGGGGAAATGGAGTATTTCCAGCCTGAAAAAAGCATTTCAAGTGCAAAGAAGCCAAGACTTTATCTATCTGAAAGTCAAGCAGCAGAGATAGATTTCAGGTAACGAATGCTTTCCAGCCAATTAATCTTTTAAAAAGTCCTCTGGCTCAGGACCCTGCAGGCCACAATATTGCAGTAGTAAGTTAGTATTGCTCACATGCCGGTTCCAGGCTGAAAGAGATGTTTTTTCTCTCCTCAGCCTCCTGCTGAAGTAGTAGTGGTACCAACATTACCATGCCATGAAAATTTTGCCTTCTATCCATCAATCTTTCAATAATATATTCTATGACACAGGACTAATTTTCAATTATTCTTCCTGACTATTCTTTCCCAACCTTGTATTTGCAACTGATCATTAGGATCAAAGCACAAAGTAAGACATAGCTATTCTCCCAACCTCATGATAAACTATCGAGTTTTTGATCAGGCTGCCTATGCGACCATTTTAGCAACAACTTCTAAAGTATTTGCTCATTGATTTATTTTTTTTAAGCTATAGAGCCAGGATTTTATATTGCACTGTACAGAACATGAACAATCTTGACCCATGAATCCCATTTCTTTTGGCTCAGTGCGTGTATCTTGAAATGGCTTGGGTGACTGAGCCAACAGGAAAACAATAAATTCAAATGCTACAGCTGGTATCAGCCCGCTAAGCTGGCAGTGAGAACATAAGATAGCACAACCCAACGCCGAGTACAGAGCACAGAGCACCTCTGCGTGAACCGTGTGCTGAGCAGAGGACACAACGCCTCAGACCGTACGTCTGTAGCTTCACCACAGGGACGTCCCCTACGGCAACTGCAAAATGCCAGCAGAAGGGCCTGAGGAGCCTGCCAACGAGGCAAACGCGCCTGATGCAGGAGTGTGTCGTTCCCGGGGCTTATGACCAAAAAAGGAAAGAAGTAAAATGAGAAATGCAATGCAATATATGAAAAAAACACCCCAATTTCATTATCCTACTGTTAGGAGATGAAGAAAAACTGTCAGTCAGCCTGTTATAAAATACAGGGCTTAAGGTTTTTTTAATAATGACAGTATAATTTTAAAAAACTGAACTTTTGGTGTCTAATTTCTTCATTAAGACTTGAGAAGAGAGAGGCATTGATCAATAAGGCTGCAAACTGCTGTGCATGGGGTAAAGTTACATAGATGATACGAGACAGCAGCGCTTTCCATGGTTATTATCATCCTGAAAAATGCCTGAGCTTGGAGCTTCTGTAGATGAACAACAAAACTGAGAGATTATACCACCAGAAATATCCCAAAAAGGACACAAGAAACATATCCCTCCTCCACTTTCCTGGGAGAGAACTGCAACGCTACCGACCGCTCCTCATGATTTTCAGAGCCTGTCTGTTCGCTGCACTCTCCAAGTGAAGCACTTGTTTGTTGAACTCACCGACCCCGTTCTCCCAGTTGCTTTGCTAAAGAGACCGTGCAAACTTGCTGCAATTTGTCTGTAGGTTTTCTCCCCTGACACAGCCTTATTTCCTCGCCTTTCACGGGCAGTTCTCTCACCCTCCCTCCACGTTGCTCACCTCTCTCGGAGGCCATCAGGGAGCTCCTGGCAAATACAGAGATTTCAGCTCCCACCAGCGTACTCTGCTTATGCCTCACAGATACTCCAAGAAAACCTTAGAAACAAGCTGGATAGTTAAAAAGGTTCAAGAAAAACTGGCTGCAACAACCCCTCCAATTCCTGGCTCGTAATCAGGAAAGGAGTGCCCAGAGGGGCTGGAGAGGAGCACTGTCAATTTGGGGAGGAAACATTTCCTTCACCGAATCAGGCATTGCCAGAAGAGCAGCATCAGTGGTAGTTAGCGGAGGACTTTTACCCATGAACCTTTCTTCCTATCCCCAAGCAAAAGCTTGTCCAGATAAACCCGAAGCTACCATTGGTATTAATGTAAAGAACTGAATTAAAATATATATATATGTATATATATGATAGTCTTTGTCAATAAGGTAAGGTTAAAGCTAACTCAGTACATCACAGAATGACTTGTGGCACTGTTTACAAAAGTCAGTGCCGTTAGCTTTACAACTCAAATTCTTGCTAAAAAGATAATCAGGTTTATTTGCCAAGACCTATTTTCATCCCTCCATTCCTGATACTTTCATTCTACATTAATACCATTTTATATCAGCTGTTACATTATTGTGCCCCTGGCAGGGACTGGTCGCCAGAATTGCCTTTTTTCCCTGTCCTCCTTTTCAAAATATTGGCTTATTCTAGCTCTCAGATTTCCCCGGCAGTGTTCATGGAGTAAAGCACTGCTTAGCAGGAGGGATAAGGCAGACACAGCGTCTCAGGGGTGATGCTGACAACAGGAAACAAAAAATCAATTTTACAATCTACACAATATTAGCAACCCCATTGCCTTCTAGGTACTGCGGTGAGACGCGGGATGTGGGAGATCCCCGCGGGGAGTCTGAGTGCCCAGCCTGCCGCCCTGCTCCCCTCTGCAGCTGTGCCCAGCAAGCACAGCACTGATCCCCCTGTCTGTGCGGGCGAAACCTCACCCAGCACCCCCAGCATCACCCCGCTTTTTCTGCTCCTCTTCCTCCCAGGATCTCAAGCCAACAAACCACCAGCTCTCTAGGGCTTAGCCTTTTTATTCAATTTTCTAGTTGAAATTAAATTGAATCTTAACACACAGTATCAACAGGTGAAAAGGGCTGTTGCTATTTAAGTCCTATATATTAATGTCCTGTGGGAGATTAATAATAATAATAATAGTAGTAGTAGCAGTAGTAGTAGTAGCAATAATAATAATAATAATAATAATAATAATAATAATAATGGAGCATGATAAACACCTACATAACTACACGTGCAAAATGTAACCAGAAATTAAGTGTTAACTGTGTGCATGTACCTGATCCTCTGCTTTGCAAACACGCAGTAATTGGCAAGTATCTGCAGATGTGCTGATAGTGCTGCTCAGGTATGTTCTGACTGTCTTGCTGAAAGAAAGGTTTTAATGAAATAAATGTCAAGATGATTTCTTGGATGACTGCTTACACTAGGATTTGATCTCTTGTTTATACTTGCTTAATATCCATAAATTATGGCATATGTTTCAGAAGCATGTAATTACACTTGTCATTCTGGGTGTTAAGATTTTTAAGCACTGCAGACAAACAGCGCAGTGATAGATGGCCAGTTCAGATATCATTTATGGCAAGTTAACTCACTTTCCAAAAATAAACACATGTAGCACTGTAAAATGAGCAAAGATATATGGAATTAACGTTACTTTTGGTTTTACAAGTTCTTACCAGCAGCAGAATTTTACTAACTTTGTCTTTCTACTGGTGCCTACACGATAATCCTTTGCTTAAAAATATGTTCAATGCTGTCAAGCTTTTCTAGGACAAGTCTGTAGCTGCATTTTGCAATTTGCAGGACTGCTATCAAGGTTTGTTTGCTTGCTTGTTAGAGAGAATTTTCAAGTCACTCATATGATCATCTGCCATACCGAAGTGCTACATTGCCCTGTGGGATGAAAAGACCAAAGTATTTCTTTCACTTTTTTCTAAGGTAGCGAGAAATGGTTCTGAATGTACACCGTTCTGGAATGCTTTCCAGCAGTAACCAAAGAGGAAACTTTCACGTACCATTTTGCACTATATTTTCACGAGTCACTTAATGCCCTTAAACCAGCTTAGACATTCTTATTGCTACGGAGGGAAATGGAGCCTATGCCCATGAGAGAAAACTTGGCCCATGATACTGAGAACTCCCTCCTGCAAAGCCAACGTTCAGCTGCAGCAGGCTCACCTGGCACAAAGGACAACCTGCCACTGTAGGCAGGGTGGATGGTCTCTAACTTGTCGGCTTAGGGTCGGCTGCTTCAGCAAAGTCCCTATTTGATACATTGCCAGATAAAATTTGATGCTAATAGTAGCATATGCACAAGCTGGTTTGAGGCGCAGGGCAACTTTACTTCTCCAAAAGAATAGCCACTTTGATCTCGTGGTATTGCCTTTCGTAAGTCCCCAGGTGCCCTGCCCAGGGTGGCAGCTGGGGCGGTGGAGCACGGCCTGCCTACAGGTCTCAGCCTCCTGCCATCAGTTTCTGTTCCCCTTGGTATCTGGTACAGCTCTTAAAAACTGGGAATAAATATGTATGGTTTTTTCTCCTTAACCTTTTCAACAGAAGCTTTTAGTAAAATCAGTGAGATTCATGTATATTGACATCTAACTCCATAACTCAATTTTTTTTCAGTCAGTGGGTCTGAAAAGTATCACAATCAAAGTCATAACTACTGTATTCTTTCATTATGGCTTGCAGAAAATGTTGGTTGTATGCTGCCCTTGCCTCCTCCAGTCCTCCCCACATCCTGAGCCTTCAGTTAAGTAATTCCACAGATTTAACTGTTAAGAAAGACTTGTATGTTAGATTTGAAAAAAAAAAAAAAAAAAAAAAAGAGCTTCTGTTATAGTCTAATTATTTTATTTGTCCATTTGATGTTATTTTTATGGTTCATTTTCTCTGTGTTTTAATATTTTAATGGCCTTCAGTGTATTATAGGGAGATGCCTGGAGCACTGCAACAAATAGGAGCTGTAAAGTAAAATGCAACATTATTTATTATTATATCAGTCGGCCTAAATAACTATAGTATCCACAATACAGCCAGAAGAAAGAAAGAATGACAAATATCACTGTCAATAGCTGCTGTGGGAGTGTCCTCCAATTTTCTATATGCAAAACAAAAATCTCCACAGTCCTTCTATAAAGCCCTATGTCTAAAACAAATCAAAACTAATTACAAGCCTGTATGTCAAGGACAGAAACGATCTATAGCTTATGAGAGTATGTAAATGAGGCAGTCCATGGCAAGGGCTTTGCACTGCAGTAATGTCAGCCCTGGATACTGAAGGACCTGCTTGGCATTTAGGCAGTTCAGAAGTGAGGCGGTCAGTACTGAATAGCAGTAGGTGGTTAGAAATTCCTAGTCTTTGGAAGTCACTTGCTCTTTGTCTACGATTGCTGAACATACATAGTCACTTCCAGAAGTCCACTTGCACTTCAGACTCACAGGGGATAATTCAACTGTTCATACGAACACAGTGGTCTATCCTTGAGATCTATGTTAAAGCAGGCAGCTGAAGACGAGGTGAAACACATCCTGTGTTCTGTTCTGGCCAAGACTTTCAAACTTCATCTTTAAGATAAAATCTTGGAAATCCATGGCTAAAGCATCTAAATGAACGTTTTAGTATTCAAATGTGCTTTACTGTTACGTTTTCCCATGGCATTCAGCAGGCCTTCTTTAAAGGTTTTCCATTGGTTCTGGTCTCTGTCACCACGTATCTGTCATTTTTTTGTAATTTATCCTCTCAATGCACAAGTATGTTCCAAAAGGAAAAATGAGACTGTAGTAGCTGCCTATATTATACTTAATAGCCTGGTGGTTAGAGTACTCAGCTGGGAACAACTAACCATTGAATTATAGGGGTTTTGGACATGAAAGTCTCTCCTGCTGAAGCTGTTCATGTTTTCACAAACAATTAAGCTTCCATTGGACCCGCCTGAGAGTAATTCACTGTGTAGTCCAGTATTCAGCAAGGAACAGGGATAGGTAAGTTCAAATCATTGCTCTAATGAATATTTAATGAATTCTAGCATAGATGAAATAAAACGTTCCCATTGTGAAAGCTTATCAGCAGTGAATAGACAGCATCTGGCAACAGCAGCGTTAACTTGCGTACAGCTGTTCAGAGGGGGAAGAGCGGGAAGGAGTTTTCAAAGAAGCGGACGCACAATTACAGGCCTGTTTTGACAAAGAGTTCTGAGATTAGAGCTCTCCGGGGACAGCCCTGCACACAGGGGACTGGTGGGATAAGACCTGTTCTGGCAGAAAGAAAAGTGACGGGGTGGAAGTTCAGGGAAGCTAAATCACACAGAGTGCCCCAGCGTCCCAGTGAAGGACTATGCTTCTGCTGGGCTCTCACGGTCTGTGACAAGAACTCTTAATAAAGCAGTTTTGTCTGTTGTTGTGGGGACTGGAGTTGAGCTGTCCCATCTCCTAAACTGTATTTGATTGCCCGCTCTGAATCCAAAAGGAACGATTTGCCCAAGAGCCTTGGGTAAGCCATGAACAAATGTGCTGTGGCAAGAAGAGAGGGCCGGCCACTTAATGAATGGTACTCAAGATCCACATTTCAAACCTATCACTCTTTTTTAAATTATAAAATTTCCAAAATAGAAATAGAAATATAGAAACAGAAATAGAATATTTTTGGAATACAAGTTAGCATTTAACACAAGCCAAAACATTTTGGAGAGCTTTCCTCAACAAAATAAAATAAAATTAAATTAAAAAAAAAAAACAACCAAATAAAGAAGCCCACAAATCCCAATTCAGCACGATCATTTTGGTTCAGATTAAAATGAATGTTTATTTTCAGTTCAGCTGTCAAACTGACTAATTATTTGCACAGCCTTGCTCACAATATTGCATTCATGCTTTGGGCATATTAAAAACAACTGAGAAGGAGAAAATTTAAAAATAGGAATCACCTTTTCTAAAAGGTGTGGAAGGCCCTCTGAGCTCCCCGTCCTCTCTTGGCAAATACATGAGGCAGTTATTTGCCACACAGCTGCCAGAAGTTGCACTATTCATAGGGATTTTTACTCAAGCTAGAGATAAGCAAACAAACTTTTAATGAAATCAGCATGAAAAATGAAACAAACAAAGAACAAAAAAAATGGTTCCTGAGACACCAAGAAATAAACTGGAATAACTGTCAGCTAGCAAGACTTTTACAGAACTGATTTGACTGTCACTCTTCTCAAGCATTTAAGAACAAAAAAAATCCACTCAGCTAAGTAGAACATACATTTGCACACACCTGTCTTAATTTTCTTTTATCCTACACTACTTAATTTCATGCTTTGTCGCAATAATGGCAGACAATAATTTTTCCCAACCACTTTAATATAGATTGCAGTGATGAGTTTTAACAATTTTAATTTTACTGGGCAAAAATCCAAATATTTTTTTCCGGACTCTGGGGCTCTCTTTCTTGGACTGTCATGGTTTCCTGAGGGGGGATGTACAGCCCCTGATTGCAGGCCAGGCAGGCTTCACCGCTTGCTCCAGAGACTGATGACTTGCATATTTAAACCATACAGTGAGTTGGATAATCCCCTTTCATAGCAAAACCCAGGGGAGGGAAGTATGTAAGAGGATACAAGGAATCCCTCGTTAAGAACTAGCTATCTGAGGTACTTATATGTCCCCACCCCTCACTCTTATATCTGATTATCAAGGAGCCTTTATATCGACAAATCCCTTCTGGCACAGAAGTGCTATAACCAGGGAAGCAGGGGCGGGAGACCCTGGCCTTCGGTATTCCAGAGCCACTGGGCATCCAGCTCCACGGGCATCAGCCGTCAGGCTGAGGATCCGCTTCTGCCTGACTTGCCCAAGGTCACAGAGAGAATCTGTGGTGAAGCAAGACAAAGGATGTAAGGCTTCAGCGGACACCACCGCACAGCCAGGGCAGCCTGTCACACTCAGACAAAGCGTTGCAGCTTGCCATTGAGCCGAGTGATTATGTGACCCATCCCAAAAATATCCTGTGTTTTCATCAGCTTTTTACACCTTTACTCTCATTCTCTCCTGCACGCCAGAATCAAAAATGATTTGGTGCGTATGCAAAGATGCAATACAGTAAGTATCACTTGAACGGTGAATCTTCATTCCTGAAGCACAAGTCCTTTGCTATTCAGCCTAAAAATAGAAATAAGGAGAGAAAAAAAAAAAAAAAAAAAAAAGAAAAGAAAAACACAAGCTTTGAAACTTGGCAGGAACGGCAGGAAATCATACCTTGAGTCACAGGGCACTCTCAGCATCTGTTCCAACTGCAAGCTTTTCACGCTGCCGTATACAGCCAGCACAGCTACCTTCATATTCCAGTCCCCGAGACTAGCCCTGCAGATATTATCCTTTCTCTGCAGTACGTCTCATCCCAAATACCTTACATATCCAGCTTTCCATAATGCTGTTCATTTAGTCCCGGAGAAGTGAACTAGCTCACAGGTGATGGGTTTTTGCTGTTCAGAAGATATTTGGCAAAACAGTTCCCAGTGGGCTGAAACAACAGCTCCAACTGCATTTAGGTTTTGCAAGTGGAATCGTTTGTAACATGCACAAAAAAAAGAAATGCTAGTTAATAAGATGTATGTTTACACTTAAACTTTCAAAGGGCGTCATCAGATCCTGTCCAACAAAGAAGACATAAACACATTTTTTTTTCTCTCCTGTTTCATGCTTTCTAATAGCTTTTACTTGCATTACAAACACTTCAGTTCTGCCTGAACTGAGCACAAAGAGAATCAGCTCTTTAATCCTCAGGACAATACATATTTTCTTCACACTTTCGAAAGTAAATATAGCAGCTGGTAACTTTTAAATCCTGTCCTTTGTTATGCAAAGGATTGCAAACAGAACCATCAAAGTTAGGAGTGGAAAACACTGGCTACTTTACCTAGATCATTTTCCTGATGGTACAAAAATGTATATTTTTATACTTTTATCCAATCTAATTTTCAGAAAGACAGGAAGTAGGAAATTTGGCATTTCTGCTATCCCGCACAACTAGATTAACCTTTAGACAATGTACAACTTTGGGTTGTACCCAAGTTGGTACCCTAGAAGGGTACTTCTTGGCAATATTTTTTTTCTAATAGTCAACCTATATTTTGCCTCCTGAAACAATATCCTAGCCATCCATGTCCATGCTCTACTAGCTTCCATTTCTCAGGAGAATTTGGGGTGTTATGTTTGTAGTTGGTCCATATTATAAAAGCCACTCAACAGAGACACGCCTGTGGAAATCAGATTGCCAGCTCCCCCAAGATCAGTGCTGTCCCACAGAAAAAAAAAAATCTCTCTTCCAATTAAACCTATCCATAGCTCTTTGCAGACTGAGACCAAAAGTGCATCACCATGATCATATCTGAAAACATCATGGAGCAATAATTGAGGACCCACATCTGCTTTTGCTACACACCTGTTGAACTCCCATACTGTAATAGAAAGCCATATAGAAAGACAGTAACACCAGCAGGATGCAATATTGCACGGACGCAGGGCATTATTTGCCTCTGGATAAATCACTTTCCAGTGGTATAATTCACTGCATTCCCTGGAATACATTGCTCTCCCAGGGACTCTTCCTCATTTAAACAAGACTAAAAATGACACAAAAATCAGACTCCATTTCCCTTTTGAGTAAGCAGAATTCAACAAGCAGGTCCTATGCTGCTGGCTACAGAAGCATGTAGTCACGTATGTGATATCACTTATCTGCTGCTCCTGAACTTGGCAGAATCTGCATATCTGAATCAGAAAACAAGACTTGCCCCGGCAGCAAGCCTTCTGCAGTCTTGGGACTCCCAGGCCTTTGCATTTTCCATTCAGCATACGATACCAGCCTATTTATGTCTTTCTGCAGGACACGGGTTTCGTTTGGTCCCAGCCACCATAGCAATCAGCACAGTCTGAATCCCCAGGATTTTTTATGCTGCTCCTAATGATAAATGAGTTCCCTGTCTCAGATTACCAAGTTACGTTCTCTTCTGCCACAGCGCTTTCTTGAAAGGTTGTTTGGACTATGTAGTCAAAAGCCAATGAATTTATGGGAATATAATAACATCGCAAACATACATGTACAAAAGCACACAAATATCCATCACATATTCCCTCCTTTCTGTTTTAGCCAGTATGTACTGTCTTCTGTAGCAGCGCATTTCAACATTTTAGGCCATGTGCCACTTCACTTAATTACCCTTTCACGTATCATCCAAACAGGCAAGTCTTGAGGCGCCCTGTGACTTCACCTGCATTCGTACAGCACACCTTCTAGACTGGATGACAGCCCTCAAGGAAGACAGCTCTTCTGGAAGGGGACTTTCTGTGTTTCAGCACTACTGATAAAACCAAAACATACTCACAGCACGAAAAGAAGAAATAAGAATGGTAAAGAAGCCAGCCCTTTTTTCAGCTCTTTTCTTGGGCTTTGTTTTGGAAGAGTCAGCCCTGGAGAACTGTTGCAGGATCCATAGCCTCTTTGAAATGTTTCTCTAATGAATAGCCTAAGTATAACTGTGGTGATAACTTTTCACTAAGACCTTAACGTTTCAAAGGACTTCACAGACAAAAACCAAAGAAAATTTATCTGAATAAGAGTAACAATCACCATGGGGCATCTGTGCTACCGTAATGCAATGGAGTTGCTTGACAAAATTTCACCCAGCCTGGGAGAAGACTGTAATGGCATTTTAAATGTGACAGTGCCACTATCAAAGTAAAAAGCTAATGGAAGTTGTTAGGAGCTTTTTGTAGAATGATACCCAAAATGGGCTATCGTTCTTTTGCTACTTTTAAGTTTATAGAAGAGCCATGTGCATAAATGTACCAGTGAAGAAGGAATAAAGATCCTGCTTCTGCCTCTACAAATACGGCTGCTACTCAACTAAATGCTGGAGGCACCTTCTATGAAAGAACATAAGCCAAAACTCGAAATATGAATTATTCCAGCTCAGAGAAATCACTTTTGCTCCTGTTGCACAGTCTCAAGCTATAAAAGAAATACAATAGGAAGAGAGCTCTTGCAATACCGTAGCATATCTCAGCATTGCTATCAGAAATGATTTATTTCAGAGAAGAGTTAGAGCCAGGTATCTGTCTGAAGTGCCAGACAAGAAATCCTACAGTGAGCTAAAAAGGAAAGACCCTTGTCCCTTTAGGGCTCAATCTCTCAATAAGTATTTCCCTTATTTCCTATTATCCCCAGAGATAGGTCCCACTCATAAGTCACCCAAACTCCAGCTCTTCCTCCTGCTGACCTACTCATCCTCAAGACCCACCAGAAACCAAGACCCACTCAGAGCCTTGCTTATTCAACATGTCTGAAAAAAAATTTTGTTTGGAGACTACGGAATGAAATACTCACTTGAAAAATAATGGTCAAAAAGTAGCTTTTCTTAAGATAACAAGAGAGAGAAATAAAGCAGGAGGGAAATGGAAAATGATTCCTCCTACAGGAAAGTGAGGAAGGAATTAAGAAACCAGCACCACTCTTGCACGTGTTTATAATCTTCTAATAAATGTGTACGGAGCCACCTATGACTTCCATGCAAGGCTTCCAAAGCCTTCCAGTGAGAAGAGGTTCTGCCTGGTGACAGTGCCAGCACAGATCAACTCATCCTATTTTTGTAAACATGGAAGACGCATCCACACTCATAGACCTGATCCAGTCCCCCTCTGAAAGAATTTTATTCTATTGAGGACACAGGAAGCCAAGGGCAAACAGCTTCCTAATTTAAGGCCTCACTTAAATGCTTAATTGTACTGTCGGAAGGATAAGGGACATAACATCTTGCTTTTCTGATCTGGGAGCATATGTAGATCCCAGCCCAGAGGAGCATTTTGCTCTTGGCTATTTAATTCATTCATGTGGAATTAGTGTCCTTCAGTAAAAGACTGTTGTTTGGATGACTTTTTTTTTCCCTGATAAATGCTAGCAAACACAAGGATATACATTTAAGCACTCTAAACCAGTTTAATCCTAAAAGCACAATGTGCTTTAGGGAAAATAATGAGGATGGAAATACACAAACCCACAAAATCTACCAGTTGGATGTAACACACAATAGTGCCTGGTTTCTGACGACAGTCAGAATGCAGGACTATTCACATTGCACAGCTGTCACTGTACTGAAACAATTATCCACCAGGGAAAAAAAAATAAGTCTTAATTTAGTTCTCATCGTGGCTAATAAAACTAACATTGCTGTACTAAAACACTGAAACAGCATCAATGATCCTTGCGGTTTCTTGGCTTCCCTGCCGTCTGACGTAGGAGCAGAGGGGCTCTGTCCCGAGAAATCGGCAGTAACATCTACGCTGGTAAATCACATCATTTCAGAGCGCATCCCTCAGCAGCAGCTCAGCTGCCCCCACCCCTGAACTGTCCGGACGGTCCATAGCTCAGCCGCAGCCTGCACCAGCCAGCACTCTCCCAATTTCCAGACAGGCTTCAGGAGTCAGCATGGGTCAGGAATCATTCCCTCCCAGCAGTTTGCGTGCAACCCCATGACTTGTGGGAATGGAGATTTTATGACGTGGATGTGGATTGTCTGTGCCAGAGAACTATGCCAGGTACATTTTGTTTACTAGAAAAGACGTAAACAGTTCTTCCTATTAACACAAGATCTTTAAAAAAACCCACTGCAGACTTTGTGTTTCTGTGCAAGTGAGCCCTAGACTCCTCTCAGCCTTTTGGTCGTCTTCTTTGTCAAATTGCAACTGATACCTATTTTAATACAGGTGCTATTTCACAAATAACTCAGGGGCCTCAGTCACATACAAACAACCCTCATACGGTGGTAGGAACTCAGCAAAAAGTCAGCCATGAAAGGGTGAAATAATTCTCTCCACATATGCGGTTTCCTTCAGGTGAGGGAAAGATGTATATATATCTCTTTCTTATAGATCTAGTGCCAACCGCCCTCAGGGAATTAGAGAAAAAAAATCAGACCATTGGTCTTTAATAGCTGCACTCTGTAAGGTGCTGACATACCGTGGTGATGGGATGACATCAAAACAGCTTCAGCTTGCCTACAGAAACAGGGGAAATATCTCAAACCATTTAACAAACGTTAATCAAGCTTCTGATTGTTCCTGTGAAATGGTTAAATACAAGCAAATCAAAATGACAGAAGAGAAGCACAAAAAGGTCAAGAGATGCTTCTCAAGCCTTGTAGCAAACTAATGACAAACGTGGAAAATAATCCAGAAAACCAGATTGCCCCTTTGCTCAAACCAATAGTTATAGCTCCATCCAGGAATGGGAGAAGACTAAAAATATTAAATCTTTAGAGGAATATTTAAGGAACTAATATACTGTAAAATACTAAATGAATGCATCAAGTTGCTTTTGTACTCCCTTGCCTCAAGCAGCTTAGCACAAATAAAATTTGATGCTAATCAGTCCTAGCAGTTTTCACAGAAACAGAAAACCCATTATTTCCTCTGGCTGCAAGTAAAAAATTTCCCAACTGTTTCATTATTGATACTTGCAAAGTATCTCTTGTACCTATAATTTTATATCGGTGTTGACCTGGTGTTTGCCTCTCTTGACCATTTAACACATTTAACCTGGTACTGACAGAAGAATAACAGTTGAATTAAAAGGGGTTTTTTGCATAATAAAGTACCTACTACCATGGAAATACAAAGAGATATTAATGTTTTTTTCTATATAAAAGAAGCTGAATTATGAAAAAACAGAAAGAAAAAAAAACAGAAAACATGGAATTATCATAATGGTATTTTCCAGCCAATAACAAGACAAGATGCTTAGGCACTAAACAGATATGTGCTTGTAATAAGCTACAAAAAAACCACTATAAAATTAAATGGGATGTATTGGCAATGGGTTCCTTTTATAATTAAAAATGATTCAGAAAGTGAAAATATTACCTAGAACAAAAGTAAAACAAATCTGTTCATCTCAAGAGCTGATTTCAAAATGTTTCAGTCGTCTTCTCCCTACTAACAACAATTTTTCTTCACACTTCACACAAGATTTTTCACATATGTTTTAACCACCAAAAAAAAATCGCGCTATTTCAAATTTCAAATGCTCTGCAGCGGAAAATGTTATTGACAAAGGTAGCGTGACACAGTGAACAGAAAACTGGTGGTTTTAATCAGTTTAAGAAAATTTTTTATTAATGAATGCCAATATGTAGGGTAAAAATCTTGAGCCTGTTCTTCAATTCTTATATGGTAAAGCTCTTCCTTTACGGAAAGGTTCTGCAGTCAGATATGGAAGAGACTGACTCCTGCATCTCTCTAGAGCCTCTGAAGTCAGTAGTGCTCACGAGGTGCAAAAATTTCCATAGATCTAGAGTCAGCATCTGTGTACATTTCGGGTTGCCTCAGAAAATATGTATGCGCTCCCTGAAATTATGTGGTAAAACGTTACTACATTTTATTTACATCATAGAATCATTCAGGTTGGAAAAGACCTTAAAGACTGTTGAGCGCAACAGTTAACCTAGCACTAAACCATGTCCCTAAGCATCACATCGTGTTCCCTTCAATCATGAGATGCCCTCTATTGCCACAATTAAATACATAGCCCTGTATCTATGCAGTTCCGTGAGGTTTGGCTCTGTACAATGGCAATGCCCTCGTTTCTGGGAGGCCTGTCTGCTGACTCCCGCAGGTCTGCAACACAAAGCAGCAAGAGCACCAAATGGCAGCCAAACATAAAAAGACTTGCAACTGAGCCTAAAAAAAGCATCATCCAGGTACAGCCTGGTAGCTGTGCAAGGCTGCCAGCCAAAGATGACGTGAAAACACAGACTGAGGCAAGGAAACAATGAGAGCAAATAAACCGAATGCATCGAGAACTAATGCATTCGCTTCTAGATTTACTGAAAGAAACTATCCCTTGCATTTTGGGATGGTTGCACATGAAGTTGAAAGAGTAACTCCATAATGTCATTTGTACCTGTACTTCTGAAGAGGTGAATGTGTATGAAACGTATAAGGCAAATGTGCACAAAGTGAATATTGGTCCCTCTAGACAGCAGCTATTAAAGTGGATTATAGTGGTGCAGCACGAACGGAATTTGACAAAAAAGAGGAAATAAGTCATTTAGTCTTGGGAAAAGAGGAGAAAACAAAGGGCAAGGAAAAGCAAAAGGCAAGGTAAAGCAAGGCAAGGCAAGGAATAAAACTGATGATTAACGTTTTGGCTTTATACACATGTATATAAATATATACATAAAACTTAAGATCACAATTCACCAAGCATACTGTCCACCCATCTCAATTCACATGCAAACCATCATCCCAAGGCTGCTCCCAGTGTGACATTGGCGAGAAGATGTGTGAAGGTGACAGATGGAGTGTACCAAAGAGTTCAGAAATAGCGTGAGGTTTTTAGATGGGACAATACTGGCATAAACAAATGGCTCTCCTTTTTTCCGGCAGATTTTAACCACTGACATGAGTTATTCAGACATTAAACAAGCAGAAGCTTTGAATACAGGGAACATGGCACATGAAGTAAGCTAAGTTACAGAGTCTCTTGTTTCCTCCATGAAAAGTTTTGAGGGACTGGGAATAGCCCAAATGCTTGTAAGCATCACACAAAGAAGCTAACAGTTACCACCTGGCCATGCCTGAGTACCCTACAGGAAGCCAAAATGTCAGTGACACAAAGCCAGAGAAGCAGGTAAGAGTAAGATTTTGAGTGATCTACTCAATAGAAAAGTTGCCTTTGTGCTAGTGAGAGTTGGCAATGGGGACAGCCATCCCCTTGATAGATCCTATCAGCCAAACAGAAAACAACTTGGCAGCAGGATTTCCAGAATGAAAAAAAAAAAAAAAAATTAAACATGTCACCTTCTGTTACCAAGAGGAAAGAGCAGCTCCTGGTGCACCAGAAGAAAGGAAAGAGACTGACCTGAGCCTGTCTGTGCAATTTTTAGTCACTGACATTCGAAATGCTAAAAAAAAGTCAAGACCCTGAATGCACCAACAGGGCGTACAACACCCTTCCTTCCCCAGCCCTGGATTTTGCTCCATGTGTTCAAGGTCATCTCCAATATGGTGCAGATACGTGACCCTCACTCAGCCCAGGAAAACAGCTAAGTTGTGAGAAAGAGCAATGAGAAGCCTCATCAGGACCTCTGTCCTCCTTGTTTGCTCAGCAGCTGCATTTCAGCTCTGGCCCTTGCCTGGGCTCCTGCTTGAGCTATGCTGCTGGCCATGTACCTTGCTGACCATGACCTTGCCTTGCTGATCCCACCCTTGCCTTGCTGACCTGACTTCCTGGTTGACCATCAACCTACCTCACTACTATGGACTTGTCTGGCAATCACTGGACTGTTTGCTGAACCTGATTTTGGTTTTCTGAGTCAGGTGAGGCTGTGCCCGCACTTGTGAGACCATTGCCCTTCTTGCCTTGCTGTCCCCTCATCTCCTATCTCAATTTCCCTTGTGAAGCAGCCCACTCTTGGTGCTCTCTGACATAAACAACCATTAAATGGTAAACCAACAACTTCAACTGGGGACAATCTGTCCTGAGATCCAGAGAGAACTGTTTGAGTGGGTAGCTACTGTGTTACTACCCAGCACAGTCCTGTGATCTGCTCTAAAGGTCCTCTCCTTCTTCCACTATATTTCTAGCAAGAGTACCTCCAAGTTCTGAAAGCTTAATAAGCAACTGTTTCGCACAATTATTTTTTTTTTGCATTAAGAACCAGAGTAATAATAGGTCCACTTTAAAACAGTTAATTCCTTGAATGTTTCCCGTTTGTAAAGTGCCTCTGAAAGGTCTAAAGCCATCAACAGGTGAAATTTAGGCTGTACAAATTTGGACCATAATGTTTCAGACCTACTAAGGGCAGAAAATCACCTGCTAAACAGTGGTGTGCCTGGAAATTCACAAAAGGAGAAAGGACAGAGAAGAACTCAAGGTGAACCATTTGACCAGGAGAAAGGCTACAGATCAAGGTCATTTTCTGTGGTGCAGTCCCTCCCCTCTTCTCATGAAAACACTTAGATAAAAGGATACCATGACTATCAATCAGCTTATGCTGTCCACCAGATCATCAGGTAGGACTATTGACCTGTATATTTTAAGTTGTAAAATCAATAAAAGAAAGGAAAAAAAATGGCAATAAAAAGAAAAATAGCAGCATGAAAATCTGAGCTGCTGAGCCTACTATTTCTCAGGCTACCTTTGTTTGTGTATTCACGATGAGTGATATAATATACTTCTCACAGTTTCTTCACAGATTAAAATTTCTCTGGGTGACAATGTTCTCAAAAAATATGTAGTCCTGACATTTAGGAACTTCAGAGTAGATATTAAAGCAATACTGAACTTCAAATTGCAGGTTCAACTTGCTGAATAGAACTGTTAGACAGAAATACAGATGAATCATACTCATCCTGGATATAATGGAAACAGGCATTTGCATGGTGGTGATTACTGACTTCAATGAAAGTACAGGCATTTACACCAGCTGAGTGCCCAGCCTTGACATATACCAAGATACAGTAAACACAATTTCATACCTGGACGGTTTATGAGCATTGACCAAGGTCCTGGTCCTCAGCTGAAGAGCTATGGTGATGCATCAGCTGAGAATCTCAGCCCATGTCTTTGGTCTGAGTACAACCCAAACTGGATTTTATGTCTATATTTCTGGCAAATGACCCTTAATTTCCTAATCTTCTTGACTATAACCATTGTGAACAGTTTCTATAGCGCTGCTAAATAAGGGCCTTATCCAGAAGCCTTTACTCATGCAGAGATAACAGATCTACTTCTGAGAGGAAGGTGTAAAAACATGCTTCAGATGCATGTCCAACATCAGACATTAAAGGGTATAATTTGTCATTTTTTACATTATTAAGAATATTCGTGCAGGATCTATAATTAAAACTAAAAGAGATGTCTCCTCCTTTTGCCAGCAGCTGTGTTACATCAATTAAATGGGTAAATAAAATCTTTCCCCAGAGGGGATATCATGTGACCCTCTATTGATTAAGACTGCAGTAGAACGTTATTTGCAATCTTATTGCATAATGGAAATCAGGAGGTAGCTGTCATGGTTTCAGAAGACAAATTGCCGCTATCTTAGACAATTCATAGGCCTCTTTCCTTCTTGCTGCTCTTAATTCACAGTTAATGCATGTCTTACAAGGCTTAGTTTCTTAAATCAGTCTATGGCACTGAATTCAACTCAAAACTGGACGTAAGCGGTAGTCTACGTGGCCCTGCATTATGATGGGTATTAAAGTGACCATTCCATCAATCATTACTTCAGAACTATGCATTATTTAATAGGGTAACACAACTTCAAAAAATGATGTGAAATTAAAAATAGGCACCTCCCGCAGCACGCATGATTGTTTCCAGGAAAGACAGGCCTCCCCCACTAGGCACGGCTCCAGAGGTGCTCTCTGTATAGAACATTTTTAAGTCTTAGCTCAGTTTTGTGTACTTGATTTTCAGGAGCAAAACGTATCACTGGAACAAGTCCGCTACCCTCAAACCTATGCAGTCAGTGCAGCTAGGGGTCAGTTTTGAGATTGTAACGAGCACCTGACCGCAACCCAGCAGACACTTTGCTCCTCTGCTGAACTGTAAATCCAACACTATGCCCTTCATGGGAGAACCAGAGGGAAGGACAAAAATCTCCCTTTAAATGACTGAAACACTCTTTGCCAATTTGAGAAACCTTCCAAAAAAAAAAAAAAAACCACAACACTCTTTCCTTACTTCTAATCCAATCTCTCGGTTGCAACAATTAGAAAACAAGCGCAACACTTTTCAAAGTACGTAACAGCAATATTTAACATTACCAGAACCTTCTCCACCGAAGTCAAAGAAATGGTCTGTAAGTGGTCTTCGGTGGGTGTGAAGTTGTAGGACATAAGGCAAGATTTCTGAACAGAAGGAATGAGTCTGAATAACAGGGGGCGGTAGGACAGTAGTAGACTCAGGCAAAAGTTACAGTCGTTCCATGTGTAGAAAAAAGTCCTCAACTTATCATCATCTGTTTGCCATTGCACAGGACTAAAAATTAAATGTCTGCTGCCTGGTCTGTTACAGCTAAGTTGATTGATTAGAATGTGTTCATCTTCCCATCTAACTTGGCAAGTTTAAAAGTGGCAGGTTTGCTTTTCCATTATTTACAACACTAGAGCTGAATAAAGGACATGGAAGGAAACGCTAGTAGAACTATTGTCCAAAAGTAATGTCTCACAGAGTGATAACAAAGTCTGGAAAAAAATATCACCTTGTGAAAAATATGCAGGAGGTTAAGATCTCAAGGAAATCAAAGATATTTCACTACACTTCATTTGGCTAGACATGAACATCAATAGCATTAGATTATTACTGTCATATCTTCCTATTTAGGGAAATTATCTGATCCTCCTACAAATGGATTTGTGCTTAAACCTTGTATTTCATTCTCCTGGAAATTTGGGAAATCAATCCCAACCTAGTCTTGATGAGCATAAACGCTCAATATGGAGCAAATGTGAGTAGTAAAAAAATAAGGATACAAATCCCTAAAGAATTAAAATGTGCTCTGGTTGTTCAGAACTTCAAAAGAGGCATTTGGCACCTTAAATTAGGGTCTGCAATCATTGCTCTTTTTTTTTTTTTCCCTTTGCTTTGAAAGGGCAAACAAGTAATTTCAGATTTCTGAATCTAAAAAAGTCCTTTCTTTTTTGAAGGTAATAAAATACGATCAGCTCACTTATTTCGTTGTGCTTGAAATTTAAAAGAAAGATATAAAATGTTCCTTACCTTAAAAAGTCTTAAAATATTTGCGAC
The DNA here is from genome assembly GCF_028500815.1 of Rissa tridactyla. Lineage (NCBI taxonomy): Eukaryota > Metazoa > Chordata > Aves > Charadriiformes > Laridae > Rissa > Rissa tridactyla. The sequence goes on from NC_071466.1 coordinate 196,438,783, forward strand.
CATAATGGACACAGAACTTGCTGCAGCACCTATCACACCTGATATCTTGTCTGGCTTAGTGAAAATAGGTGGGTCACCATTAGCACACTTCACATCTGAACCATCTTTTTCTATCAATGCTTGCACAAATGTTAAGGATTGTTCCAATGCATAAGTGTCCCTGGAACACGTATCAAGGATCCGGACACCTAAGGTGATATTGGCAAGAAGATCAGGGTCTTTATTAATCTGATCGATTGCATACAGCATTGCCTCTAGTCTGTGGATCCCTTTCTCCTTCTTGAGCTCCCCACAAGGCACCCCTCTATCCCCTTTTGCATGGACGGGGAACAGTCCTCCCAAGATGATGTCCCCATCTAGTCGGATGGAGTGGGCATATTCCTGGCCATGAGTTCTTTGCATCAGGGTGAGTATCCAGTAGAATTTGGCTGTTAACAGGAAGAAACAATGGCAGGAAACTAATCGTTTTCCTTCGTATACCATTTTCTCTGAAGACTTTGTTGCTTGCCAGTATCCAGATTTTCTTCTTGCTAAAGGATGAGGTTGACCATTCGAAGCTGCACTTTCTGGAGGATACCATCAGTGCCCAGTAAGTAATATAGAACCATGTGGTAGGTAGAAAATGTATATCAGCAGAAGTACATAAAACGTGTTTTACAAAAGATGTCCACTGATGTCATGGGTTGATGAGCTTTTCCGAGAGGTGGTTTTCAATTGCTCTTAACTGATGGTGAAGTGCAGCGTAGTATCTCTGGTCCTGATGCTAAGAGGAGGTCAGTAGCTCATGCCCTTGCATTTTGCCCCGCAGCTGAGGTACTTCTGAAAAAAACAGTGAGAAATACCATTTAGAACAGCAGTTTCACACTTCTCACACAGTGTATTTACTTTTGAATATGAGTTACGTCGCCTAGGTTTTACTTTTGATATTCCATACGGGAGTAATTTTTGGCCTTCTGTGAATTTGAACACCTGGCTGCACTGCGCTACAAGCCGAGAAATTGATCATGCCGGCAGCGCAAAAGCCAAATCAGGGGAACTAAACTTAGCTTGGTGTTCAGATACCAACCCGTAATTCGTATTTACCTTCACATTGCACGACATCCAGAAACAGATTTGATCCATAACACGTTGTATTTTCTGTTTTGCTGTATCATTCTCTTCCAGCCTACAGAAGCACAATAACCACTTACACTCTCACTCACGGAGAGGTTCCATTTATGACAATGGAGTAATCAAGGCTCCTGAATTTAAGTACGCTCTTCAGCTGCTGCAGTACAACCACATTCAATTCATTTGGATATTAAACTGATTATTTCTCCAGTGGAATTCACTTTCTTCTGGGCTTACTATATATCCAAAATGCCTTCCAGATAATTTCTAATACTAAATTACTTTTATGAAAAGGTAGCTGATTTCTTAAGCAAAGAGAGCACAATGTATTCTGTTAGGAAACCAGCAGAACATCCAGTATTCCCTTTCCAATATTTCATTTGAGCTGAGGTCCAACATTAACAAGACCTCTATTATTTGCTTGCATTTTGACCAGATTAAATAGGAACAATGTTGCGCCCCCACTGACATCTGGAGAAGTCCCACTGATTTTAACGAGATCAAGATTTCAGCCTGCATACCTACACACCTGACTGAATGTTACAAAAATTTCCAAATTGCCCCCACTTTAATTCTCAAGTGAGTGAGTGGCATTTATTTATTTCACTATTTAACAAAATTACACATGCCTGAATACATTTTTAGACCTCTGAGGAGAAGACAGAGAGAATTAATTTTCCTTAATCCTAATAGATAGGCACACAGTGAGCAACTTCAACTGAGCCAGTCTCTCAAGGCACCTGTTACAGGCTGTGGAGAGCAGCAGATGTCCTAGGCTGCAATTCACCAGATCCTTTTCTTTAAAAAAATCTTATTTATTATGAAATTAATCACATTGAACAAGTGCCTACCTCGCTCCCTATAAAGAAAATCCAGGCAACAGGCTCATCTGTAGATACGTACTTTGTCCCTAGTGATCTGACTGGTTCCTACCAAAAACATGATCAAATTAAAAGAATTTTAGACAAAATTAGAAGGCAGTTATAGACAACTATATTGTTTTTCAAAGACATTTTGAAATATTTTCCTCAAGATTTTAGTATATTATCTGGTAACAATACTCAAAATGTGGTTTTATACTGCTTTAAAATGATCATCCTCTTCTTACTTTTATTTTGTTACATTTTTTTTCCCCAAATGATACTACAAAACTCACAAAAGCTAAAGAAGAGTTCTCAAATGGTGGTTATTTGAAGACCTGAGAAAAAGATTCACAATGGAAAGTCCTCTATTGAATGTAAAGGTACCTCGCTGTGATTTGGTAACAGAGCAACGACTTGAAAACGAAACATGTTTAATGGGTGTGAATAAAATCACTGCAATCAGGAACAGCAGCACACAAGACTTTCAGTGCCTCTTAACATTTAGTTTTTGCTTGAATTGGGCCCCGGGTTGAATCTAAATGAAACAAAATCTGTGGCGGTTTATGTGATAATCCCGTCGTTCTCCTTTGGCTCCTTCTGGGCACACAGTTTACAAATCTGACCAGGCTTTGGCCCCATGAACTGAACCCAGACTCAGTCACAAAGGGAGGAACTTGACTGTCTGTCACCGAGTGAGTTGATTCAGCCCCATGGGATGTTTCTTCTCTGCCCACGCTACAGAGAAAAGACTTCATTCACTATTAACTAGACACAACTGTCTGCTGTCTTGATTGCCTTAGCAGAAAAACACAGTTAAGGGTTCAAAATAGTAAAGAGTAAAAGTTGTAGCTACACCTAAAATAGACACAGAGGCAATTTCCTTTCTGCTTCCACAACGAACAACCAACTCATTAGCCTGTGCATGTATGTACAATCCATACAGGGAGCAATCCTCTGAGGGAATAAAAGATAAGCCTGCTCTTATTTCATGCTGTACGGAGAACAAGAAAGCACCACTGAAAAAGCGAAAACATTCATGAAGGAAAGAAATGCTGGTTTTTCTCTTGCTCAGCCTCAGGTCAATTCCTTACAGCCAAAAAATGCCCAGAAATTAAAGCAACTGCCAGTCTTTGTGCAAACAAATAGTGATGAATTCAATTATTGCAACTCAAATTCCAACAACAATGGAGCTGCTACAGTGAGCCCAATATCCTTCATCCAATACCTTATCTGGAACGGACTGAAAGCCAAATGACTTGATAATAAGTATTTTTCAACATTATAGTCTACATAAGCATTAATCGCTTTGCCTCAGCTTGCACATTTTCCTGAAAAAGTACGTTTCTTTGCTGCAAGTGTCCACAGCTTGTCTATAAAACAGAAATAAAACTTTAAAATGTTCTTTTTAAAAATTTAAGATATTTTAGTCTTTTTTTTATGTTACCTAAGAAGCAAAAGCTTCTATTACACTGCCTAATTTATTCATGCCACACTGCTTTTCATATATTGATTAATATTAACTTTTACAGAATGTGGTAAGCCTGTGTAGCTAAGCAGAAAGCAGCTGATCTAAATGAATTCCATTTTTATCAATGAATTTTAGTGAAAAAGCACGGGCCTCTGGGCGATAAAGCCTGAATGAACTTTCCTCATGTGCGGAGATTTCATTCGAAGTAAAACGCTGTCCTTTTCCAATTGACCGTAAAAGTTTGAATTAATGCAAATATATTCTCGATTTGACAGATTCCTCACTGTAGTAGTTGGTGTTCACTAGAAACATGACTTCAGAGCAGAAATTCACACCTTTCCCCAGCACAGTCCAAGAGTAAGAGCACCACAAAGCCTCTCTTCCAGTCACCTTGGAATACGTGCTTCTCCCGGGTTTAATTCATTAAACATATCTGGCATTATCAGAACATACTGCTATTTTTAAAGTCAGTATTTCAGCACAAACCTCCACTCGTTCTGCTAGAATATATATTTATTTTTAAACCTAAGGAGGCGGGGTACTGCAAGACAGAGGACATGGAAACTTCTGCATGTAGTGTCTGGTTCTGAAATTACTTCCTTCGTAAAATCTTTCAGCTTTATGAGATATGTGGTATTCAAGGATGGGTATTTTGGTACCACGTTGCCAGAGTCAGTGTATCGGCATGTACCAGGACCGGTCACTCTTTCAGCCACAGACTCACTGCACTGAGAGATGGGCTCATTATGGGAGTTCTTTATGTTAACGAACAGGTCTAAATAATGAGCCGAGAGTGACAGATAAATACTTTAATAAATATAGGCAGTGTCTCTATTTTGGTAACGAGGTTCCTGAAAGAGCCATCTTCAGCCAGCACTGGAGTCATGGCTGAAATCATATAGAAAGATTTGATATCTTCATCTGGAAATATTGTTTAAAAAAATCTCACGTTACAGACAGCCGCAGGAACAAGAACTACTCTCTGCAGCACAAGCAGGAAAACGTGGTCACTGAACTTCATGGAACATTTTTTAATTGACGTTGCCTGTCAGAGTCACATGAACCTGTTACTGAGTGACAACAAAAAGCTATGCAGTGTGTGTGTGTGGGGAAACATCTGAGAAAAAGTACTTAAAATTTTGTTTGAAGCCAAAAAATTCATTTGTCATTGCATTTGAAGCACGTTTAAACTGCACTAAAATAAAACAAAACCAATATTCTGTGAAAGTTTAGGGTGAAAACCTATTTCTGCTTTCACAAAACATCAGATTGTCCAGTCAATGCAAAACTGGTCTGGTTTTACGGAATGAAAACAAAATAACAGCGTCTTCCATTATGAAGTTCTGAGGAGAAAAAAAAATTGCAAAAGTGTGCTTATGCTACCGATGTTACTTCTGAACTATCAAATGAGAATTATCTTGCTAATGTTCTTTTTAATGTTCATAAAAGTTGCCTCTTTTCTCCTGCACAGCATTCAGCGACGAACAAATAGCTGAATCTCCGCACAGAGCAGGTAAAGAGTTGCCACCTGCATACAGTAACCTGACACATATGGAAGATTAATGGGTTTTGCTGACAACAAAAGGGAATTTGGAAAACCTTAGGCCTTGACATCGCAACTCCTAACTTGCAGGAGAATTCTTCCCTGATGTAAGCAGTCTTATCTACCTCAGCTCTTCTGTAATGATTTGCTGTGCCCCTGCCACAGAGGTAACCTTTACACAATAATCAGGGCTTCAAGGCGAGTCACCCTCAGCATCTCGTTTACAGGAACTATTTCCTCCTGGTGCACTGTGAGGGAAATGTCTCCACTCAGTCTGATCAGCCTCGTTTCAAATACCCCTGAGCACCTGCCTTCACTTTCTACCCTGAAAATATCCATTTTCCAAACAAGCTACCCTGCTAAAAGCCAGCACAGGTCCTTCTGCCAGGGTGAGACTAACAGGGGTTTATGTTTTTTAAAAAGGAAACAGCATCAAATATTTCCCTCTGCCCTTGCCTGGTCTCGCAGCTGAATAAACCCCATCAATATTAACACTTCTGGAGTTGGTTTCACCTCTGGTCTGGCAAGTGGTGATCAAGGAGATTTTCCCAGGCAGCCTAGGAGAGCTTTCCCTCTTGTTTTTGTTCTCATTTTACCCTCTTCCCACCAGACTCCCGTTCCCCAGCCGGCACAGCTGGGCTCAGAGCAGGCGCTGGTAGCGCAGCCCAGTGCCCCGGGTGAGGGGCTCTGCCCCGAGAAACGCAGCCGCCCGTCGAAATCGTCCCGGCGCACCCTGCGGGAAACCCACCCCCCCGTGCCCGCGCCCGTGCCCGTGCCCGACCCCGGCGGCGGCGCTGGCGAGCGGCCGCGTCCCCCGGGGAGCCCAGGTCGCGGCGAGCTCCGCACCGCACTCCGCGCATCCCGCACAGCGCTCCGCACCCCGCGTATCCCGCCCAGCACTCCGCGCACCCAGCCCAGCACTCCGCACACCCAGTCCTCCGTACCCCGCGCATCCCGCTCAGCACTCCGCACCTCGCACCGCGCTCTGGCCCCCTCCCCGCCCGGCGCGCCCCGCCGGGAGCAAACACCCGGCCACGCACCGGCTTTCCGTGCGGTTCCTCCGTGCTTTTCCCGGCTGCCTTTCGTTTCCTAACGCATCCCGGCACCTTTCTGGGCGCGAGGAAGGGCTAGCGCAGCCCGCCCGGCGCCGGCCGGCCCCGCCCGGCGGAGGGGCCCGGGGAGTGCCCCCGGGGCTGGGCGAGCCGCCTCTCCCCGCGTACCTCCACCACCATCGCCCATCCCCGCGGTGTTTCTCCCTTGAAGGGAGCCCTCTATTGTTCTCCACTTCACTTAGCCGAGCTATTTATTATTATTATATTTTTTTTTCTCTCTCCTCCCAGGCTCATCCCTACCCCAGCTGGCGTCTATTGGTGAGGGATTCCGGCACAGCCTCGGCGCGGCTCCCCCGCGGCCTCGCTCCTTCCCGGTAGCGGTCGTAGGACGAGTTTACACCGCTTCACCCCGCGGCCTTGCAGCCGGGGCGGTCCGTGCCCGGCCGGCGGCGGGGACATGCGGATGTCCTGGCTGACGCGGAGGCTCCGGCTGTTCCCCCCCCACCCCCGGAGCCCCGGCCGGGAGCACCGCACCTCCGCGGCGGCGGTGCGAAAACAAGCGTCGCGTTTTATTTACAGCCGCCGGCGATTCCTTCCTCTCCTTGCATCAAGTGGTCAGCTTTAATGCGCTTCTGTTCCCCCTCAATGAAAACCTAAGTCTCTTTTAATGAATCCCCAGTCACGGAGGTCAGAAGCTTGCGAACTCCAAAATGGCAACGCCGGATTTGCATGCACTTTGGGTCATTGATGGATTTTTATTACTTGAGTTGTACTGGGGGGGCTAGGGGGGTGTTTGTTGTTTTGTTTGGATTTTTTTTTTTTTAACCGCGTTATACATTCACCTGCCAACACTTCGGATTCCCGCAACAAGCACATGCCAGCGCTGGGGGATGCTGCTCCGCGCCGGGGACAGCTAACCCCTCGCCGTCGGCCGGCGCAGCCTCACACCCTCTTCCTCGAGGCGAGGAAGCCCCCGGAGCCCGGCGGGAATCCCCCATCCCCTTCCCACCCCAGGGACACGAGGGTCTCCCCCACGGAGCCGAGGCAGCGGAGCCCACCCGGCAAGCGGTGCGGTACGGGCGGGCGGCCGCAGGGCGCCCCACCCCGGCCCCGGAGCCGAGCGAGAAGTTGAGGGCGGCGGGCAGGGCTGACCCCGTCCCCTCGGGGCGGCGGGAGCCCCCTCCTCCCTCCCGGCCAGCGAAACGTGAACAGGACGGCGGGGAGCGCGGGGGAACCCCGGTGCCCCCCTCCCTGCTCTCGGGGGTGGGAGAGGACCCTGTTAAGGAGGCAAAGGGGAGATCTCACTCTTCAGGAGCACCGATACCCTCCCTTTTTGCTCGCTGCTGTGACGGCACCGTACCCGGGATCTCTTTCGACAGAGCTGACTGGGGGAGGATATCGACAATAAAAATGATAAATAATTAAAGCAAAAAAACAAAAGCCCCCGGCGCCACGAAGCAGGCGGAGTGGATTGTCCAGCCCAAAAACGTTAGCCGAGGTAAAACTTGCATTATTTGTGGACACCTCTGCCCTTAAAATAAGAACTAAAGCAGACACACGCACATACACAAATACCTTGATCGAAAAGAGTTGCATATCCATATTACTGCAGAGGTCACGGGAATTAATACTCGGCGCTGATCGGGAATAGCATGAGGTAATTTCTGTACAACCCTCGTCTCAAATAGCTTCCCCCGGTAGCGTCAGCTTAATATGCAGGAGCTCAGCCTGGGACAGGTATCCAGGAGAGCGATTTCAGTCGTGCTGCATAACACTCGCGATTAGCCAAGCCGAACCTGCTCCACTGTCTCCTTCCTTATTCCTCCTCCCCTCGCCTAAAAAAAAAAAAAATTTAAAAAAAAAAAAACAAACCCAACCCAACTTTTTGGGACCGGTGGCTCAGCCCCCGTGACGATATCCACCCTCTGCCGCCTCGCCGCTCAATGGCAGCGGCGGACCCACGCACCGGCCCGGCCGTGCCGTTCGCAGCCAAGTAAGAAAACGCCTCCCCCCGGCCTCCGCCCTCACCACCCCCCTCCCGTTCCTTTCCCTTCCCGGTCCGTCCCCCCTCCCCGGCGGAGCGGGGTCCCCGCCCGGAGCCCCGCGGCTCGGCGGCCCCGGGCACGGCGGTGCGGTGGCGGCCCCGCACTTGTAGCTGTTCTCGGTGCTGAAGGCGGCGGCGCTCCCCGGCACGGCCCTCCCCGGTACAGCGCTCCCCGGCACGGCCCTCCCCGGTACAGCGCTCCCCGGTACAGCGCTCCCCGGCACGGCCCTCCCCGGTACGGCCCTCCCCGGCACGGCGCTCCCCGATACAGAGCTCCCTGGCACGGAGCTCCTCGGTACAGCGCTCCCCGGCACGGAGCTACTAGGTACAAAGCTCCTCGGCACAGCGCTCCCCCGGCACGGCTCGGTTCCATGAGAAACCCCAGCCGGCAGCGGGTTGTGGCTCCGGGCCCTCCTTCCCCTCGCCGGGTCGCCGGATCCGCCGTCGGGGCAGCCCGCGGCCGGCACCGCCCGCCCCCCGCCGGGCACCCGCGCTCCGCCCGGGGCGCGGTGCACCACAAATGTTTGCCGGGGGATTTCTGGGCAGGGGAAGCCGGTGAGGGCGGAGGTGGTCGCGGTGGGGGAGCGGGAGCGAGGAGGAGGGCGAGGAGGGGGGCACCGGCGGGGCCGTCTAACGCGGCCTCTCCTGGGGTGCGGGACCTTCATCCCCATCCCGCCTTCCGCGGGCGGCGGAGCCGTGTCCTCCCTCCTCGGATCGATGACACAGGGGAGGTTTCCCGACGCTTTTGGTCCCATCCCCGGTTTCGGCTCTCAGCCCGGTTGCCGGGTGGAGGAATTCTCGTGTTTCGCCAGGCACCAGGGAGGTTTCGTCAGCGCGGGGCGACCCCGGAGGGTAAGGGACACGCTCGGGAGTACTTTGCTGGAACAGTCTGGAAGTTTGCTGCTCTCCTCGGAGGCTCTCCCCCCCCCAGGGCCATCCCCCGCTTGCCCAGGGATGCTGCGGGGCGCAGGTGAACGGCGGGGCCGCCGCCGCCCGGGAGCGGCCGCCGCAGCCTCGGTGAGAAGGTTCCACCTCGAGGGCGCTCCCCGCAACTGCACCCGCGGCCCCGCACGGCCCAGCCCCAGGCTCCGGCTGTACGAGGAAGGGCTTCAAATTCCAGGGTCTGAGCAAGGTAGCCAGTTCGTCAGGCTCCCGACACGGAGCAGACCTTTTCCATCTTCCCGTTTCAGCTTACCCTGAACTGCTTTCCTTAATAACAACTACTATTTTTCTTTGCTTTGCCCAGAGTTGTCTGTCTGTCTTACAACATCAGTGCTGGAAGGAGGAAGAATTCCAAACGTGCTTTAATATATCCAACCAGTGCTTCCATGATCATCTTTGTTATATGGTACTGCTTGGATTTATGTATTAAAGGTCTGCCCCAGGCAAGCCATAGGACTCTGGCAATACCTGATGAGTCTTTTGAGCCTGTAATTTCTCTTATGGAGATGATTTTTTACTATTAGAAAATGGCAATGGGAAATTGGCCAGGTCTTAGACCGTATATATGAACTCATATTTGCATTTGTTTTTTTCTCAAAACCTTCCGTGAAAGAAGACTGAAGAGCTGTGATTTCAGTGATCTTATCATAGAAATCTGGAATATAGTCCCATAGGTTCAATCCTGATGTTCAACCATGAGTAAAGTTCCATTTTAAAGCAGAGATCCTCCTTAACCCCCATCAGGAAAATAAGCCATCAGTAGTGTTTGATAGACCAATTTCCAACCTCATTTACACTGTGTAGCTCCAGCAGCTTAACAAAAGGTCCAGCAAACCAAAAACTAGTGATGTTCTGAGGGCACAGCTGATGCTTGAACTTTTCTGTAAATCTTGCGGCTGGAGGTGCAGGATGCGGTCAACAGATTAGGATAAGGAAACCTCCAATGCGTTTCCAGCCTCGCCACCAACCTGAACGTAACCTGTTGCCTTGTACTGTCTCTCCCAGCCACACCTTTTCCAGAGCACACTTTGGCTGGCAGTGGGACTATATCTTATTATGTATGTTTACAGTGAGTAGTACGATGACATTTAGGTGGCAGTGCGATAAATAAATGCTTAACTAATGAGATTTTTGCTGTGTTTTGACTAAATGCAAGCAGAGAAAATAAACTGGGTGGGGGGGTGGGGATGGGGGAGGTGCGCAGAGGGGGGAGAAAAGTAAAGAATGAGAAGCTTTACATTAAAATGGTCATTTGGTGAGGATAGATGACACAAAAGAGAGGCAAAATACATCCTTTGAGCAGGATTCCTTCTGATCAAGCCCAATGGCAGCTAATGTCAGTTTGTGCAGAATACTAATATCAAGACTGGTGACAAACACTACCTGCACAACTAACTCGGGAAGGGGGAAATGGCATTCTGGAGACAGAGCTGTCATAAAGGAGCTCTTAAAAGACCCTTTGCTGAGTGAGAAGTTCTGATTCTCACAGAAAGCGCCTTACATGTTAGGAGACTGGTATGGACTAAAGGCCATAATAAAATGTCAGGACCACACAGAAATTTCCTGAGAGGCTTCACTTTTAATTACTGCCTAGAATAAACACTTGCTCTAAACATCTCTTTAAAGCCAAGCAAAACCCAAATGCATCGGTCCATCTCCACGCCTCCATTTTTCCTACCCAGATGATGTTGAACCTCTGTGTATCCAAGCAGTGATTTTGGCAGAGCAGTTCATGTTCCAACAGCACTATTCCATAACCGCACTCACCAGTACAGTTTTTAATGACATTCAAATGGGTCTGATTTTTTGTAACTTTGAAATAGCATGAAAACTTTGAAACACCCTGAGTTCTGGGTGGTTTTTTTTTTTTTTTGCCACCTAATTGATAGAAATGCAACTTTCAGAGTTATTCAAACATGAGAATTAAACCTACTGAGGCAATAAAACCACTTTAATAAACACTTTTAGGTGAAGGTCTGCTGATTAAGTGCCATCAAGGAATATAGAGCCATGAAGTCCATGATTCCCATGAAACTGATACTGGATTCTGAGTTGTATTTTGGAACATGAGTGTTGGAATTTTTCAAGGAAACATAATCACTAAAAAAAGAACTTGACACTTGTGTGTTTTGTGTGAACTTCTCTAAGAGTAATATTTCTTTACAAAATTTATTGCATGGTGAAAAAAATAAAAGGTGCAGAAAAGGCATTTCACAGTAGTAACTATGACAAAAAGCATTATCCGGAGGCCAAAGAAAGTGTGCAACCATCTGTAAAATAGAACATACCTTTGGAAGACCCTGACTGTGACTTATTTCAAATAAACTTTTCAGCAGTGAACAAGAGATGTCAAAGCTTAAACTACAAAAAGGAAGATAGCCATCATGTAGGAAAAGTAGCACGGTTTCCAGGCAAGATATTTTCAGAATCCGAATATTTTCAGTATCTAATTTCCAAATGTGTCTCACAAAGTCCAATATGTTAGAAGATTTTTAGCAGTTGGAAACCATCCCTCTGCCAGAAGGAGCAGCGCAAGAACACCATTCCGTACATGGCTTTTTGAATGTCAACTTTCAAGGGGCAGCAGAAGGTGGCTGCGCTGCAGGGGAGGGGAAGCTGAGGTGGACAGCCAGCAGGGACACGTCCTCCACAAGAGACGCAGTCCCACAGCAGCCAAACAACAGAGCAGAGCAGGTCTGGTGGCATCAACCAGGCTCAGCACATCCCAGTGATTGCTAGACAAGTCGCAGTGGGGAGGCAAGGCTGAGGTCAAGCTGGGAAGTCAAGCTGCAGGATCAGGATCTTCATCAGAGAGGCACAGGCATGGCTGCAATGGTTCAGGAAAGGGCAAAGAAGGAGCATCAGAGGTTAAAAAAGCTCCCGAGCGATGCTGGGGAGCCCAAATGAGATTTCTTACAGCTTTCTCACGAAGCTGTCTCCTCAGCAGCCTGGCCCAAGGTCACACCGTGTCAGAGCTGGGCTTGAGCACAGGCTGCCAAACCCATCGGAGCAGGGCAGGGCTCTTGGCCCTCACTTATGTAGTGGTTGAAGCCTGTGTCATATTCTCTTACATCTCCTTTTTCTGCACAGAGCTAGAGGATGACAGTGACACATCTGTCCTGAACACTGTCGTAAAACCTGATGAATTTTCTTAACACTCAGCGTAAGAACATGCCTCTCAGTGTGATTGAAATCAGACGGAGACCCATCTGGAAGTTAGAAATGGTGGAGTCATACTAAATTCAAGTGAAGGATATAGTATATTTATGAATCGAATACAGTGTTTCCAAAATACAAGTGGATGATGAGCCTGCAAAATCCTCTCCCACACATGTCAGAACATTGAAGTCAGCAGAGACAGTTGTGAAGCAACATAATATTTGCCAAAGAGAAAAGAGACTTGATCCTAATTAACTAAAAATTATAACACCCACAGAGGGAGTTATGCATTGTTATACTTTTATAATGGGGACAGTCTCCACTAGCACATCCTCTAGTATGATGGCTGTGGGGTTTTATATCTATATTTAATAAAGCATCTATATAGGTACTAAGTTCTGCAGCTTCTAAAACCTTAGTCTTTCATTTTGTCCTTCACTAAAGGAAAAATGAAACCGTGTTTAAGAATGCCTTTCATTCTAAGCCACCTTAGAAAAACTGATAAAAAGCTATATATAGTGATTACTTCACCAGCCTTTGAAATGCTAACATCTTTGAGGTGAGGTACAAAAAAGGTTTATAAATCAGAAAGTAAAGCCATGTTACCTTTTCAACATGTGAGCCATAACCTTTCCTCTTAAACAACAGCAGATGGACACAGCTATTTTCCGTGAAAAAAAATCTTTGCATTTATTTACCCTTCCAAAGAAGTTATTTGCATACAATGTCATTTGCCAAATGACAAGTGGAGCCAATCATGCTCTGCCTTGTTCCAGCCACTTTGTAGGCTGTTGGCAAAATCCTCTGAGGTTAGCAGTGCGCGGAAATAGCTAATCTTCAAGTCTGGTGTTTCCATCATTTTTGTGGACAGCAGAATTCGTCAGAAGACTGTTTTCTAAACTAAGTGCGCAAAATGACCTGCATACTCCCTAGATAAAAAACATACTCAAGGCTTGATATAAGGTAAACTTGATTCTACTTTTAATACTGCCTATTAGACAGCCAGAAAACAAACCATTAATCCATTGTCTAGAGTCCAAGGCATTGCACTGCAAAACCAAACATTTCTTTTCATGGCTTGTTGCAGAAGCAATAGAGTTGCAGCTCTAGGAATCAGCAAAATCATGAGTGAAGGCTCACTTGAAGTAATAAAATGCTTTGCTTAAATGCAATCGTAAGTTTAAATGTTGCAACACCCACCCTCAAACAGCATTGAGCAGGGGGGGGATTTCGAAAAGGCTCTGAGAATTCCCCTAAAACCGTGGGATGCGTACAGTGTCCATAGAGGCAGCAGATATACGTCCAGCCCCATATTTGGCCTAAGGTTATTCTCTCAGTGGATATGTAAACTCGCAAGAATGATGTTAAGTAGATTATGGTGTCACTTCATGTGCCCAGACCCATAACGTCACAGTAAGCAGGTGAACATGCCCTATTAGCTGTTGCTCCTGAAACTGTTAAGAAACATGTAAATATATTGTTGGGTTCTTAGTCAGCAGACATTACAAAGGAGGTGAATTTTCTTCAGCAAAATACACAGGTGGTCAGGATAGATTCTCAAACATCTAAAATGTAAACTCTTCAATTTAAAATATTCCTCTAGGCTCCCTGTGTAAATGCAAAATATGGAAATGGAAAGAAATAGCTACTCTTTCCAGGCAGTGAGTCATCTGATATTACCATAGATGTCTAAATAGAACATGGAAATCATGCCTGAGAAGTGTCTTTTTCTCTCCATGGACTATAAAAAGAGTCTAGACAACTGGCTCAGATGTAAATGTCTGCATTGTAGATGATGGAAGTGAGGTGGGGTATATCCACCACTGGAGCACGGGAAGATGCAGACAGTAAAGACAACAGGTCAGGCTCAGGTTCTGAGAGCACACACCACCAGTCCATGACTAGTTTTGCTCCTCACTATGTCTGTTCTGGTGGTAGGTAATACTCTAGCACTAATAATTCCTTCCTCTTCCCTTTCTCGCCTCACAGTAAGTTGCTGACAAATATTCAAAATGGTCTTAAGAAGTAGATCAACTGTGTGCCAAGTATTTAAAAGTGAAAAAGCCTTAGAAAAAAAAATATTTTGTATTTATTAAGAAGTTACATATTTAGAAGGAAATAATTCTGCGACTTTTCCCTAAAAAATAATTTAATTGGTACAAAATTAAGCAATCATTTTAATTAACTGCCTGTGAGAAGAGGAATGGTCATGGTTGGGTTTTTTCCTGCTTGACTTTTACATGAACAAGATGTAATTGAGCTGCTGCTCAAGATTCGCATATGATGACTTTTTACATCCATATGGCACTTTGTGGGGGAGTTCACATTAACATTTCAGCTTGGATCATGAGCACGCTTTTGAAGCTAGCCTCCTAGTTGTCCCCACTTACTATGTGCTTTGGTTAACGTAGTCTTGGGGCTCATGGACTGGATCCCTCGCGGGAGAAACAAGAAGGTGAAGTTGCACGCCAGGAGTGTGCCTGAAGTGTTACAGACCAAACTAGAGCTAGTCTGAAGTGATCCACATGCCCATGTGTGGTGTCAACATCAACTCATCAGCACTAAATATTTTGCTCTATAGACCCGCGCTGCCCCATGCAACTTGTTAAGATAAACACAGCCCACGTCAGATTGAGGTTACAGTATTGAACACTGTCCCGGTATTCCCTTGAGGGACAGAGCTGAAGGATGGGACTGAAATTCAAAGATAGCTAGAACTTGTAACTAATTAAAAGTTAGTGTGATGCATGGTGTATTTCACAAGGAAGTTTCACACTTTATTTAATGGTTACCAGCTGTAAGGTACATTATTCTATCTTGTATGTGTAATGTGAAGACTGAGATTTTTTAATACAGCGGAGGATCAGAAAACATGTGCAACCATATTTGCTGTAGGTTTTGTGCTACTGAAACAACAGAGATCTCCCTATCAGCATTATTGGGAAGAAGATTAAGTGTACAATGGTGCAACATTCATCCAGTGTTCTGCTTTGCATCTGCCGCTTGGGAATTACCTTCATTTATCAATGATAAGGTGATCTAAATAAATCCCTTCATTATTTAAACTCTGTTTAAAGTACAAAACAATCAAGGGCATTATTTTAATCAAGAAAGACCAATTGCAATGTATTCTTAGGATAGTGGCATTTTCTTGTCTTAAAAAAAATAACCTAGGATATCTAAAAGCCACTTTGTCATGTTATTGGTATTAAGGTTAATGATTCTTACTTTCTTGTGCTTCACTGCTTCACTCTGACCTGAAGACCGGTAATCACTAATGGTATAATTGAGTGTTGTCCCAGACACCCACTGAGTAGGGACGCTACTGCGGCAGAAACATTTCCAGTTCTTAACCACCACCTCATTGGTCTTATTGGGCAACTTGGGGACTGGCAATAGGCATAGAGTGTTTTGATGTACAATACAACTACCATAGCACTACATGACATGCTAAAATATTTATCCGTCCATTTTCACTCTTCAGCTTGCATTCAGCAAGGAGGCTAAGATGTGGCTGGGGCGGGGGGGTTCATTAGCATGGTCACAAAACCATTTCAAGGAAGCTGCACGCTCACATGCAGAAAATGAAGTGGGGGAAGGCGCAGCAATCTGTCCCCGCCTTAAACATTTCATTGTCTAAACAGGTCCAAGAAGAGTTTAGGGGTTTTAATAGACAAATGAAGTGTACTGAAGTAATAATGTTCACATTCACATGGATTTATGGAAAGCTGATTATGTCGTAAAACTCTACATAAAATTTGTGTATTCCTTAATGTCTCTAACGGCTTTTCCCAGATTGCCTTGTGTTTCTCCTCAATATTAACTCTCAGTAGCCACAGTTCTAGTGCAGAGAAAAGAAACTGTGTGTCCACAGCCTGGCTAAAACCGGTAAAATGGAAAAAAACCTTTTGAACTCAAATTGAAGCCCTTTCCCTCAGTACAAGAATTAATTCAAGTATCCAGCCACCAGGTTTCAAAAAATAAAATATTCTTTTGGGAATATAGTATCTTTAGATCTCCAACACTGGCGACAATTTAGTTGAAAAAGTCCATAGGCTAAAACTTATTCGTGGGACTAACGAACAAACATATGAACAGAGAGATAGGATGATGAGATAAGCAATGTATCTGAATGAAATAAAAATAAATTAAATAATTAAGGGTCAGACAAAACTGTTTCTTACCCTTTTTTTTTTTTTAATTTGTTTTACTTCTTAAATGCTATTATGCTGGTTTGGTGTTGGTTTGCCTTTTTTTTTTTTTTTAATTTTTATTCAACAGTTCAAAAAAAAATCAAAGGAAATTTGAAAATGAAGGGCTAGGGTTATGCAAGAGGAGAAACTAAGAGGGCAACGAAGCTGGTGAAGGGCCTGCAGAATAAATCTTATGAGGAGCGATTGAAGGAGCTGGGACTGTTTAGTTTGAGGAAGAGGAGGCTGAGGGGAGACCTCATCACTCTCTACAGCTACTTGAAAGGACACTGTAGGGAGGTTGGTGCTGGTCTCTTCTCACAGGTCATTAGCAATAGAACAAGAGGGAATGGGTTCAAGCTGCAGCAGGGTAGGTTTAGACTGGACATTAGGAAAAAATTCTTCACAGAAAGAGTGGTCAGACACTGGAATAGGCTGCCCAGGGAGGTGGTGGAGTCACCATCCCTGGATGTGTTTAAGAGTCGTTTATATGTGGTGTTAAGGGATATGGTGTAAGGGAGAACTTTGTAGAGTGGGGTTGATGGTTGGACTCAATGATCCCAAGGGTCTTTTCCAACCTAAATGATTCTATGAAACTGCTGGGAGTGGACCCCTCCTGCAATCTTGTAGCTATGTTAGTGACATGCCATGACAGAAAACACATGCAGGTGCCCTCTTTCTGACCCTTTGCAACCAATGGCTGAAACCAGCACTCCCTGACATCAAGAGAACGCCCCAATTGCAAGCATACTCCAGGATGGGTTTCATTACACGTGTCTACATTTGCGTTTTAGCTTGGATTAGGAGCACTATTTTGAAGCAAACCTCTTTTTCACGCCTATGTACGGGACTTAGGTTGTACCACAGAGCTGTCTTGCACCAAACCAACAGGATCATCCGCTCAGATGAAGCCAAAATGCAAGCTGTGCTCCAGCTCCGTTGGGCACCCAAATCTCAGAACCAGACTAGCCCTAGTCTCAGGTGACACCCCTGGACCAGGGACAGCGTGGACCTTAGTGTCCAGCCCGTGGATCTGTTCCGATTGTGCTAAATAACTTGCTCTAAACACCTTCTCTCCCTCTCTCTTGTGCAGGGTTTTCTGCTTCAGGTCACAAAACACCCATTGGGCCAGGGAGTGTGTTCAAGAATGAGCCCAGATGGATGCTGACTGGAGGGATGTTCAACCTTTTGCTCAAGCAGCTCAGGAGGCTGTAGTAAAATTGCCCCAGTTCCCTGCTGCTTGGGATGTCACCCCATCTTGACCCATCCTTCAAGGCTTGAAGAAATGCCTTCAGAAAATAATGAAGATTTTCATCAGTTTCAGGCCAGGAGATATATTTTATCTGGAAATGACTGTGTATTGAGGTGTCCGAAACATCTTTTTTCATTATTTTTACTTCACAGAAAAATTTAAGAGCTTGTAATCATTCTCAAAAAAAAAAAAAAAAAAAAAAAGGATGTTTTAAAATATCAGCAGTTTTGTGTAGATAGATCCACATAAGCACTATTGCTAACTGCTGGATGAGAGCCCATGGAAGCAAAGGCTGCAAGTCAACAGTTGCATTCCCTTCTACCACCTCTATTTCCTAATACCAGGGGGAAAAAAAAAATCATATAAACACCACATAATGGTTTATAAGAACACTCATTTGTTGATCATTAGAAAGAAACATTATTAATCATATTATTTCGATGACATATCAATGGATCTACAAGTCAAGCACTTAAAAATTACCTTTCCTTCCTGCTGTTGCACTGTATGCAAGGTCTGGAAGCTACACTTTTACAAAATTAACATTACAATATGCTATGTTGCATAGTTATTTAAAAGGCAAAAAGATTGGATTAAAATAATGTGTTCAGGTATGATTGTTACTTATTAGTTTTTAAACATTAACACAGACTCTTGTTTTAAACTTCAAACACATGAAGCAGTGAGCGACAATAAAATCCAGTAGCTTTAGCACACACTGAACGAGCTTGTCCGTATTACGGAATAATATTGTTTTACAGGTTCTAGCTAGTATGTATCAGTTAGTTAAATGAGCGGTTTTCAGACTCGGGTTTCCAGGTCATAGGTGAGGAGCATGCTAAACGTATTTACCATTAAGTGAAAGGCTGCAGAGTGCATCATGACCTGTGACAAATTTTGAGGACTGACAGTGGTCCTCCGGGAAGTTTGGGGACAAAGTTTCAAATGCGCCATTGGCTCAGACATTTAACAGTTCACGTAGGCACATAACAGTAACCCTATAATTTTTATAGACTAGGAAGAGAAATAGTCTTCTCCAGGGCAATCAATTCATCATCAAGCAGGTGTCTTAAAAAGGTCTAGTAAATTGGCTCCCAGATGTAGTAGTCTCTCTCCATTGACCACAGAGGGAGTCTCAGGGGACTAACCGGGGGGACACTAGCTTTAGACACCTACAGCCACGGCTATCTAGACATAAGGACTCAAGTAATTACTGACAAAAAAAGACAACTACATCAAAGGTCTTTGCTGTTTTCAGACATACATTTCCCGGTGGGAGGGTCTGGAGGGGTTTGCACTTTCCCAGATGCCCTCAACGTCCCCCTCCACGGCCTCTGTGCAGATAGCTCAGATGCTCCTGCTCTGAGCCATGGTTCCTCTACCTTTTCTTGTGAAAGGGCTGCCTCTCTCCCAGGGGCTTTAGGAAGGGAGAGGGAGGGACAGGCTCACAGCTTTCCACCCCCACGCAGGTCCTCGCATGGGTCAGGCTCTTCCTGCCGGTGCAGGGAGCAGGGTCCCACAGGAGGATCACGGCAGGCATCGGGGTTGCCTCTGTACGGGTGGGCTGTGTATCTGCTCTGATTACACGGCCAGAAGTGCCCACGTCAGCACCAGCACCTTACCTGACCATTGCTACCTAAATCCAGCTTCTCTGCCAAATCTAGACCAATCGACATTGTCACAGGTGTGATGCATGGACACAGATGTGCTGGTACTCACACAGCTGAAACAGGAGCTCTGCAGCCTCACATACCCCGGGGAAAGGAAATACGAGCACACAATTTACTTAACTGGGAACAAGCTTTTACCCTGAATCAGCACAGGAGTTTTTCTTCCTGCGGTCCCACAGGGGCCATGAAAATCTCTGTCTTTGTACAACACCTTCCAGAGAAGAACCTGAAACTGAAGCGAGCTGGTACTGGTGTTCAACACATCTGCATTTCCTAGAAAACTTCCATTTTTTTTGTCTGCACGTGCCGATTTCCAAAGGGGGGTTTCATTTGGATCCAGGTTTCTCAGTGCAACACAGATACATCCCATGAATTAGCTATTGCATAGACAGGATTTTAATGCTTAACACTCGTAACAGCAGCCTTGCAGGGGACAGTCTGACTCGAGCACACCTCCTCAGGATTCCAAAATGTTTCTGCGTCTGAGCCACAATATTTAAAGGTGTCACATCAGTAAGGAAAAGAGTTTAATTGAATGAAAGGAAGTTAAGATAGTTAAAGAAGTTAATCTGGCATTTGCCAGTTAAAAATACACTTTTACAATTAAATTTAGAATGTCTAGAGAAGCTAATTAGGTTAATTTGGATAATTTTTAAATCTTTTCCTCAGTGGAGTCAATTTTAATTTTGGGATTAAATGAACAGCTAATAGAGACATTAAGATTTCTCCCCCCCACCCACCCCCCCATGCATTTGATGTTTGCTTAAGGATTTTTTAACAACCACCCTTTCAAAATAGCACTGCCTTCAATGAGTAGAGCACATGCAACACTAAAAACTTAAAATAAGCCCTAGGTTATTACATTTGCATCTATTAACACCCTTGCTTTGAGAAATGGCTTTGCTAAAAGAGCATGTTTTAATCTGCTGGTACTACTTGCTTGCATAAAGGCTAAAGGGTTTTACCAGGTTTTTTTTCAGAATTTAAAAATTGTGCAGTCCTTAGCACCTATTGATGACATTCTTGGTACTAACAACGCTACTACAACCTGATGCATTGTATTCCATATCACAGTACCTGTATATGCTCCATATAACACAATTCTTCTTCAGCAGAAAGAAGCATGAAATCAAAATGATGTAAAATAGTGTAGGGAAAAGGAAAAAAAAAAATTGTCTGAGGACTCTGACTCCTTGCAAAATAACCCTGGAAGATTCCCTCAGAGTAGAAACAGTTAACGTTCCTGTTAAGCTTGCAATAAAGCCTAATTTAAAAGTTTTCTAGACAGTAGTTTATCTAGGATTAAGTGATCTCTAATGTCAGAATGAACAATTGATCCATTCTGGAATGACCTGAGAGATTTCTTGTTTTCCAGCCTGATCCTTCTGATACCCACACCATCCATTTACCACTTCCAGTGTTCAGTAGACTTTTCTATAACTCAGCCAGGTTCAGTTCTGCAGCTACAATTCAATCAAAAAATCATGTCAAGGCTCAGAGTTATATTAGCTGAAATTAGGAATGTTGGTCATTTGTTACACTTGGCGTCATATTTGTCTTCTGGGTCTCAGCGTTCTGCTGAAGACAAATTCTCGGTTTTTATAACAACTAAAGAAAAAATGATTTTTAATTTTTTTTTATGGAATCTTAGTGCATCCTGGTATTTATCCACCTTCCAGGTCTTTACAAATGGTCATGTATTTCACAAGACTTATGGCCAAAATCACAAGAGCTGTCAGCACTGACATTTACCCATCAACATTACAGAGTGAACAATTGCAAAGATACAGATGAGATCATTAGAAGTATAGAAGGACTGTTCAGATATTTTTTCTTACTCCTTTTGGGTTAGGTCCAGTAAAGGATTTAAAGGCAGCAACACTTAACTCTTAGGCTGACTTGCAGAACGAAATCCAGAGATACCTGTCTTCCAAAACTCGAGACAAGCCACTCAGCGGGAAGAACTAGGACTCCCGCTCACTGTGTCCTGCCTCTCCACAGCTGAATCATCGGGAAGCTGAGCCTTATCCACTCCTGTGTTTCACCAGGAGGCCTCATGCTGCCCCACAGCTGCAAGAGTGGGAGTCTGAGCCTGAAGTCTCTCAGGTTGAGGAGGGCATCCCATCCATGTCTCTGTCTCTGGGGTGAGTGCTACAGGTATGAGAGTTTCATTAGAAACATCTTACCCATAGGCAAGACGTTACCGTTACCCCTCCATAGGAGAAGAGGTAACAGTTTTAAACTG
Organism: Rissa tridactyla; assembly: GCF_028500815.1. Classification (NCBI taxonomy): domain Eukaryota; kingdom Metazoa; phylum Chordata; class Aves; order Charadriiformes; family Laridae; genus Rissa; species Rissa tridactyla. Next base: position 196,460,321 of record NC_071466.1, read on the forward strand.
AAAGAGGGTAGATTTAGATTGGATATCAGGAAGAAATTCTTTACTATGAGGGTGGTGAGACACTGGAACAGGTTGCCCAGAGAAGTTGTGGAAGCCCCATCCCTGGAGGTGTTCAAGGCCAGGCTGGATGGGGCTTTGAGCAGCCTGGTCTAGTGGGAGGTGTCCCTGCCCCTGGCAGGGGGGTGGGAACTAGATGGTCTTTAAGGTCCCTTCCAACCCAAACCTTTCTATGATGCTATGATAATTACCACTTGGGAGGGACACAGTTTTGGCAGCACGCAAGGCAGACTCGCTTCAAAGGATTCTTCATGCTTCTCTGCTTAGTTTTGGGATCCGCTGAGGCTTGGGCAGGCAGGCAGCACTGCAGGCTGAGTTGAGGAGCTCCAGAGGCATTTAGAAACCTCCAGGTTTAAGCAGCCACTGGGCAGGGATGTGTGGATAAAAAGCACCAAGAACTCAGTCCAGTTGTCTAATCATGAAAGGTGTCTAGTAATGTTCGACACATCCTAGGGAGGTGAAGCTGGGAGATACAATGCAGGTCACGTGGGAGACCTCCACTTTTCTGGAGTGGCAGCAGGAGGCCAGTAGATACCCTGTAGCCTCAAACAGAATTAGATGCCTAAGTTTTAGCAACTGAAATAAGCCTATATAATGACCAAAATTCCACGTGAGGAATGGAAGTCTTGTACCTTGCTTCTGGCCTTTGGTACACGGAGAAGATACTGCCAGTAGCAGTAAATACTAACCAATTAGTTAGAGGTGCAAACCAGCTCAAAACATGATTTCTCCTATATATTTTATTATGCTAATAAGGTGTTATGGAAGACAGTCCATGCCAAAGCACAGACCTAGTTCTGCAGCTGCACATGGTGAAGCCTGTGGGAAGTGAGAATAAAAGAGAGATGTGTCTGCCTCCAATTTCCACTCTCTTTTTGAGGTCGCTCAGACCATAAAACGGTTTACGGCTATACAGACAGAGAAACCTATCAATGGGTCTTTCTGAGAAAAATAACTAGTTCTGGAGTGAAAGCTCACCTGATGAGATTTGTAAGCAAAAGAAGCATCTACACAACACCAGGACTCAGTGCTTACCCCAGCAGGCTGCTTGCTTTGGACACAGGATGGAGAAGGCTTTTGCCAATTTCTGTTTGGGTTGGCAAGCTCTGTGGGAAGTGTAGTCACAGTGAACATACTCCCAAACCAGAGGATACACATGGTTCCAGAGCTGATACAAAATGGGCAGAGGAGGGTTAGATTATAATACAACCAGTTTAAACACTGTGTGACAGTAATAGCATTGCATACTATTGCCTTCAATGTATCCAGCCAAAAACAGTATCATAGGGATTTCACATTTCTTTCACAGATAAATAGCAGTGGTAGTGAAGTCAAAGATGAAATTATGTCCAATTGTATATACAGAAAACTTTATATTTTTTTTCCTTTTTTCCTTTTTTTTTTTTTTTAGACACAAAGGCTGACCTTGGACATATTTGTTAGATGAGACTCTCAGCAAAGTCAAGCTCAATTATAAAAGAGAAAGCACGACATTATCTTTTAGCAACTGTGTTAGGTGAGCAGGAGGAAGGAAGCAATATCAACATACCATTTTGACATCAATAGGAACTTGTCCAACCAGCCTAAGGCTTCTTTTATGCTGTCTTCAAGGGGATCTGTTTACTAAATAATCATTTAATCCCGTGTGCTTCAGGAATACTGGACTTTTGAAGATCTGAACATTTAAATCTTTAACACTTTAAGCACATTCAGAAGTTCACAGCATAGCATTCAACCTTTATCTGGTCAAACATACTTTTTGTCTTGTGCAACAAATAACGCTATGATCCAATTCAGATATTTATGCCTGAAAATTGATTTGTTTTACTTAAACTTCTTGTTTGGAGTATTAACAAGTCACGAGTCCCAGCTCCTCAGGCCAGAGGAGATGAAGAAGCCAGTATACCTATGGTTCGTCAAAACAGTAAGAAAACTTGAAAATTGTTGTGCATTTCTGCTATGTGCTGACCTGGTGCTGTAGATGTTTGGCTTTTACATGTTAGCCCATCCATTCTGATACTACTCAGTTGAGTCCAAGATGGCCACCAGCTAGCTGATGTCTTTTTAGTGGCATCTTATTACCAGTCTGAAATTGCAGGTAACAATGACAATACCTTAGCTTACCACAGCAAAGGTCCTTGCTGCAGTGGGTCAAACCAAACAATCAAATGCAGGGCTGCAAAACATCAAAAAAGTTTTTACAATTGACAATAACACAAATTCCTCTCCCCTACTGCTCACAATCCTTTATCGTGAAGGACAATCCTTGGTCCTACCAGAGCAGATGTGGGAGTCTTGGGCTGTGACTCACACACCTGACCAGACCGAAGAAGTAGATGTACAATTTGTAAATAATATTTTCAGCTGAGGTGTCTGACACCTACCAGACAAGCATAGATGCTATCCTTTGTTTTTCCGAAATGGAAAGTTTCTTACCTGACAAAAAGGTAGACAAAGTCCCACGGAAAGAGCGTGGCAGGACACAAGACAGTCCTTGTCTCCCAGCTGGGTCCAGCTCAGGGACCTACAACACACTGCCTTCCTCGTGCTGCTTTACCCTCCCATCTGGCCAATCCTGTGCCAACATTGACATGAGAAGCAACTGTACAAGGTCTCACCAAGATCACTTTAATATGTTATAGAGGTTTCAGTCTAATCCATTTCTCCAAATTACAGTCAGTCGAGTATAAAGTTTCCATTTCCCAGGGAAAGTCTCACCTGAAACATATTTCCCCACTGTATATGACTAGGGGGGTCATCACACAGTGAGCAGGAGTCCTAGTTCTTCCCGCTGAGTGGCTTGTCTCGACTTTTGGAAGACAGGTATATGTCCTTCTCAAACGTCTTCTCAGCATCTGGTAGTGGGACCTGCGTGAACACTTCGTAAAGCCTCAGCATTCCCTAAAAACTAGAATAGCTTTATCCTTGAGTTTCTTCAAGAAACAAGAAAGTTTGGGAGGAGATTGACATTGACTTTTAAGAAGCATTGGTATAATGTGGAAAGAAGAACGAACGGCAAAAAGTTAATTAGATATTAAGAAGGTTAAAAAGGATGACCTAGAGGGATAGACTGGTATTGATCGCACACAAAACGATGGAAGGCTGATAGGGATGCCACTCGCCATGACTAAGAGTATGGTACCATAATTAATGCCATTCAGTAAGAATTATGGAGAACAGACTTTGTCCCACAAATACCATTAGTGGAGGAGATTCGAAGTTTAGGTGATAAAGGTAATTATACTGACATAACAGGTTTTGACAAGGTATTTTACATCATGCTGCAGGACTTTCTGTTTACAAACAAGTTTTGTACAAAAAAAGTGTAGAGTTATAAGAAAAATAAGATGAAAATATTTCGTAAGATTATCTAGTTCATCATCCAGTTGCAGATGCTTGCATATAAAATGGATTTCAAATGAAAATTGGATTTATACATTTCTTAATAGAAGTATTTTAAATGGTATTGCCCAGAGTTTCTACTCTTGGCTCAACGCTATAAAATACTTTTATTATTGAACTGAATACAAAAGAATCACTGCAGCTAAAGTACAAATTCTGGCAGCATGCTAAATGAAAAGAATGGGTCAGCGCAACACAGAGACTGTGGCGCCAGAAGTGCTAGTTTCATTTGAACAAAGAATATAGGTCAAACATCCAGATATGGAGAAGCAGTATCCTGTAATTCAATGACGAGGAGAAGAACTCTAGTTTAAAGGAAATAGCAAACGAAAAATAAGCTCATAACATGGCTGTGTAATTATGAGGGCTAGTATGATCTTCAGACACATAAATAAGAATGAATCTGCTAGAGGCAGGACAATTGTATACTGCCCAACTGAGAAGAGCTAATTGGGATGGTTTTTTCTGACATTTCTCATCAAAAAATTCAACATGCTCACAGGGAGGTGGAACTTAAATAAAACTCTTTAGAAAAAAGTGGGAAAAGGTTTTGATTTTCATAATACTTCTCATGTATTTCTAAATATGCTTGATTTGCTTTTAAATTTTCTATGTTTTTTTATATCTTTGGTAACATCATAGCATATTAAAAATAAAAAAAATAAAAATATTAAACATCAAACTGTAATGAAATATTTCACGTTTGCTGTAAGATTACTTTTGAGCCTACAGTTATAGAAATTGTTAAGATCTCTTTTTATATTGATTTAGGAGAGAGAATCTTTGAAATCCCAAACTTTCTGTCAGCTGATATTGTAATTCAAATATTGGAACCTGAGTCCAATGTCAATATTTTAAGAATATAGGAAGCCAACAAATGTTATAAACAAGCTTCTAGAGGCATGTAAAGTTGCACTTCTTCAAAACAGTTTGAAAACAGGGATTTGGATGTTTCCTTAGCTCACTAGAGCAACAGAAGCATAACAAGACCTAACATGAGAACCACAAGCCAAACAAATTCCAATTAAGTGAAGATTTATTAACCATTAGAACAACTAAACTGCAATTGCCATAAATCACTCGTTATTTGGAGCCTTTAGGATGATATACTTTTCTAAAATGCATGCTTGTAGCTCAGTTACAAACTTAGGGCTCAATGCTGTTTCTACAGGGAGGTCCTGCAGCTTGGACGGTGCAGGAGGCCATCACAGCGCCTGGGTTTGAGCCTATGAACATGGGGAAAGAAACAACCCAGCAGCTGGGCACTGCTCAGGTCAGGCAGCTGCCTTCCACAATCAATACCCATTTGCAAGAACCAGCATTGCGTGCCAAAGGCCCTGACAGGGCAGAAAGGGGCCAAGGTCTGCAGCGTGAAGAACTCGCTGGAGACAGGAGATGAGCTGCACAGAAGGAGATACTCTGAACCAAGCGCAGCCACGCATCTACAGGCACAGCTCTATGGGCAAAGCACTTTCAATCTCCACAATCTTTCTATGCAAGAGCTAAAAAGAAAAAAAGGTAAGCAGACTTTTTTTTAGTGGTAACGAATCGAATTATAGGGGGAGCTGTCTGAACAGAACCCAACGGGCAAAATTACTCCAGTCCACAACTCAGCAACTTCTCTGGGGGAGCAGAGAAGGAGCTAAAACCTGAAGTACAGAGAACTAAAAGGAAGAGAGAAGCAACGCTCACTGTCCTCCAACACACTGAACATTAGACGTTGTGAGGAAGACCCCTTCCCGTGCAGATCACCGCCACCTCGCTCTGACTCAGCTTCTTCCCCGCCAGTCGGTCTTTCTGCCAGTGTAACTGCAACCTTAGCTTTTTCAAAATACCCCATACGCCTGATAAATTATTCCTCTTAAATCCATAGCAATAATGCTTTTGCCTTACAGCTTCAGATTAAGGTACACATTTTCGCACATTGCTAATCTTTGTATAACTCATGTTTCAGGAAAACAGACCTATTAATATAGAAAATATTATATATATAGATGAAATTGTACAACTGTATTAGAGTTTAAGAAATCTTTCTTAATTTAGGCAAGAAAGTCTCTTCTTACACAATAGATCAATCATAATCAGATGTTTCTATTAGTATCAGAGAAGCAATCATCTTCCCAATGTATTAGAAATTCAACAAATACAGCTAATCTGCAACTATTCACCTCCCTCTATCCTTAGACTGCAACTTCTCAGACCACAGACTGTCTTTTCCTGAATGTCTGGAAAGTGTTCAGCAAATTGTGGGCACTGGCATAAATAAATAATAATACCTTAGTCACTGGGGACATTTAAGTAAAATTACACTCTGCTTTAACTATTAAGCTCCTCTTCCAAAATCCCAGATGAGCAATGATGTTCAGAATCCTGGTTGTCATTTATCTTGTTTCATTAGGAGTTTCCTTCTAGCAAAATAGAACCATAACCATACATATTAATATACCATTCATACATATTCATACATGTTCATATACTCTTTCCCCATGCACCCACCAATGCTCAAGACAATCCCTCATTCTAAAATGCTGTGGGACAGACTCTGTTCTATTTGCTGCTTCTAAGTTCTCGTTATTTTCTTTTGAAAATATGGTGTCAGCCAGAATTTAAGAGAGAAGAACCTCAGTGTTCTTTGGGGAGTTGTTTATTGTGCTTAAGGCAACAGATGAGTCAACGGAGTCATTGCATGGAAAGAGAAGATGCCAAGGAGCACCAAGGAGCCCACCAGCCCTCAGGGAGAACAACAAGAACTTCTCAGGGAAGAGGAGACTGGACAAAGTTGGCTCTAACTCAGCAGGTCACTGAGGTGGCTAAAGCAAAGGCTCACCTGAAAGAGCAGGTTTTGTTGGGGTTTTTATTTCCCTTTTGCTTTTCTTAAGAGCTCTATGTTCTCGTAATTTGAAAACAATTTTCTAGTTTTTATTCAAATAAATTTTGCCTTGGTTGAAGTTAAAAAAACTCAAACCACCAACTTTATTCTTTTGAGAGGATTTAATATAAGAATATAATATAAAAATATTATTTAATATAAGAAAATAATATACAAAACTTCATCTGATGCAGAGTCCCATCACACACTACAGAAAAAGGACTGCCCTCCGTGCTGTCCCCACCACAGGAGCAAGGATGGAGGCTTTCACACCGGGAGGCTTCACTGCTGTCGGAAATGGAGCAGTAAGTGCAAAAGAAGGCAAGGAGTGGAAAAATAGGAGATATTTTGAAAGATAACAGGCCTCCTCACCTCCCCACACACCAAATGTCCTCCTGCAGGGCGGACAGGTGCAAAAGGGAACAAACAAAAGAGAACGAAGAGGGAATGCAAAGGAAAGTACCCAAGGAGAGCAGTGAAAAGTGAAACGAAGGATAAAGGAAAGCTGGGAATCATGGCATCGCTGGCAGCAAAAGCAGAAAAACAGAGCAACAGAACAGCACAAGATCTTTCCTTCCCATCATCCAGGTAACTCAGTTATCCTAAACTGAGTCAATTAACTTCTTGTGATATTGAGTTCAAGAGAGAGGAGTCAGCTATTACTTTCATGAGATGATGTGAGATCACCTGAGGCAGGTGACAAAGGTTCCAAAACAACTGGAAATGGTATAAAATACACATCATGCACCAAAGCAACTAGTCTTTCTTGCAAAATTGTATTTTCCAAAAGAAAGGAAGATGGCATAAATGCTCAACTCCTCCTTAACCCTCAGCACCTGGAAGTGAGATGTGCTTTTCAGAAAGCAGTTTCTAATGCCCTCTGATCTCACCATGCAAAGCAAACCTAGAATGGGGCGATGCTATAAGGAAAACATAGATTTTGTTGGTACAGTCCCAGTTTTTAACTTAAAAGAAAAAGGATAGTTTAAACAAAACAAAACAAACAAAAAAACCCTCAGAAATGCCCTTTTCTTTAACCACAAAGCTTGTCTTCATTTAATTTTGCAGGACCTGCTGCCAACTGAGATAAACTGAATCTCAAGAGAGCTATTATAGTTGGCGGGGGGGCTACAACACCACAGTCTTTCTTTCCTTTTCTTCCACTGTATCAGCCCAATTTGTCCTTTGCAAACAGACCTGAACAATATGTAATAGCAAGTTTGCCTTTCCTCAAAGGGAAGGAATGAAGGCTGAGATCTATGTTTGAAAGCAGTGAGTCTATCTGTGACTAACACTTTTTCAACTTCTGCATCTTTCTAGATGTCACGATTACATATATTTCCCAAAATTAAGTAGATGATAGAATTAATTAACGTAGATTAAAGCCAGGAGAAAGTCAAATGATGTTCCTCTGGCCAGAAAATTCTCGATTTGGGAATTTAGGTTTGCGTCTACCCCAGAGCATTGCCGTATATGAGTAAGCATCAGAACAGAAGGATGTGTCACATGGGGTTCTCCAGGGGTCTGTCCTGGCTGCAATACATTTCAGTATTTACTCCATGATTCAGAGAATGCATATTAAATTTACAGATGGCAAGAACCTAGAAAGAAATGTAAGTACTGCAAAGGACAAAATAATCTTGACAAAAAATGGAAATAGGGCATAGGGAAAAAAAAAAAAACAAACCAGAATGCACTCCAACAGGGAGAAATCGAAGATATTATAAAAGTAAATGAACCACACAAATACCAAATAGGAAACAGCTGATTAGAAATCAGTTCCATAAAAAACGACCTTGAATGATATCAAATAGGAGCCAAACATAAGTCAACATCAAGCTATGGCAGGTTTTTTTTAGGTACCAACAGGATTCTGCATGCACCCAAGAGCCAGAATATAGTATGAAAAACATGTGGAAAAACCCTTCTGCTCTGCACTGCAAAGGCACGGCTGTGACACTGCCTTGTTCTCACAATACAAAAATAAATAAGTAAAAACTCATGTGGGACAACTGGAAGGAATGCAGAGAAGAGCTGCAAGAACACTCCTAGGATACAGGACTCTGCAGGAAAGGAGCAGCAGTGAGTTTTTGAATCCAAAGAACGTAAGACTAAGAGAATGACACACTAACAGCCCTCAAGAACATAAAACACTGCTGCAGGGAGGGATCGAACAGTTCCCCGTGTCCATCCAGGGGAGGGGAAAAAGTAACAGGCTTAAATTTTAACAGCAAGGTTTCCACTTCAAGACAAGGGAATTTTCTCTGGTGGGAAGAATAATGAAGTGTGGGAATGGACTGCCTGAAGAAGAGGACAGACAAACCTTCCTTGAGAAAGATAACTGATCCTGCCTTGGAGTAAAGATAAACTCCAAATGTCCCTTGCAGCCTTATCATTCTAAGTTGCCTATATATTAACAGAAAAAAAGGAAGGCTAACATCCTGCATCCTTTAAAAGCAATCTCTTCATCATGACTAGCCAGCCTCTTTCACTGATTAGATAACTGTGCCTTGCTGTGTTCTCCTTTCTCTGCTCTCCCCAGATCAGCATATAGCCATTACTTGGTCCGGAGCGGCTGCCTCTACTCTCCGATTTCTTGAACGTACACCAGGGCTCTTTCTGCTTCCTCTAAGCAATGCTCTACAGAGGATACAAAAGCCTTTAGGGATGATTAATAGCTAGCTTTCAAGGCTTAATGATTTGGCTTAGAAACTACATCTTATAGATCAGTCAGCTGATCTAGATCTTGGCCCGTTTCTCTTCTGCTTTTTCCAACAGACAGAGGGAATATTCAGCTCAACATCTCTCATGCTTTCAATCAGTTTTCTCCATTATTAACCACCTATTCAGATGACTACTCCCAAGTTGTGCCACTTTGCTCAACAGACCATCACTAGTGCATTCCCAATGGATAAGCAAAGAAACCTTAAACCTCGATCAAGACAAAATGTCACTAAAGACAGCAATAATTCGGGAATTATTCCAGATTTCCAGTTCTCCAGTTCTCTGTATTCTGCTTTCCAGTTTTCAGCTCTGTGATGATGAGACTGCATTATATCTAAGGGAGAAAACACACCGTTTTACTACACGTTGGGTAATGTATACAATTTCAAACAGCAGAAGTTCTTTCCTTCTGCTACTGGAAGAAAGATGAATAATAATGTTAAAATTAGTTACAGCCAGTATGTGGTAGATGGACTGTTGCCATATGGTGGTTATGTAAATTAAATGACAAAATAAGGATCTAGCATTTATAAGCAGCTTTTGCACACTACAGAAACCCAGTCTGCCTGTGCAATACCTACTAGCCTCCACTTCTGGGAGAAGATGACATCAAAAAATTGGTTTTTTCCAAGACTCTGAACAATTATTTCAAGGAAAACACAAACCTCTTCTTTGCCTAACATACAGAGAATATTAAATCCAATCACCACTCTTGTGCATTATACAGAGTACTCTTGTTCTCCAATTAACTTAAATGTCTATTTTCACTTGGTAAAATGATCTCCCAACAACGCATGGCTGCATTGCCTGTCTGGAAAGGTACCCGACTGTACTTTGTGGATGACTTAAATACCCAGACTTAGAGCAAAAGTGATTTCGGTATGGAGATTACCAAAGCCACCTGCCTTTTTCCTTGACTAGATAGGGATTTTAGGACCAACTTTAGGAGTCCTGATACTCTATGCACCGGTCATCGAAACATAAAATGCGGGCTTCAGATGGGTGAGCAAGATGCTTCCCCACCACCGTTCCTCAGTAAACTTTAAATATATTCTAGAGGCAGCATTTCAGACTCCATATGTACCTATCATATAGCAAAGTGTAGATGCACTTACTAGGTATAATTTAAAATATTTCTGTTTTTTATTATTGGAGCATGCAGAGGCAATAGGTATCAAGAGAAACAGATAATTGGATCAGAAATCAAAAAACAGTTTCTTCTAAAGCTGGGTCACTATATTACGAGACCGACTCCCATTTCTCAGGTTATAATGAAAGCAAAGCACCTGCTATGGAAAATAAAAGTTTAAATGAATTATGGTATATAACAGCTTCATGAATCCTTGACATACAGCACAGATTAGATTCAGGACTCCTACTGTCCCACCACACAAAACCATGAATATTTTTTCTCTAACCATATGCACAGAGGCTAATTAACACAAAATCCTTTTTCCTTACTGAAAAAGAAGTCTTCAGGCTTTATTAGAAGAACAGGAAAGCAATTAACTAAAGATTAAAGGGGCTCCATATGCATGAAGCATGATAGAAATTGCCAAAAGGAGCAGGAGACAGGTAACAGAGGATACGACAAAAGAGGGGGGGGAGAGAGAGAGGGAGCAATAGGAGGTTAATATTAAAATCCCAGCTGCAGATCTTTCTCAGTAACGTGCTGGAAGTCAGCCAGAGAGGACAGGTCTAATGTAGGCACAAGCTTAAGCAAAAGTCTATGGCCTCTGCTATTCAGGTCAGATTACCTGATCATCACGTCCCTTTCCAGCCTCATAAATCTAAACTGCGCCTGTATGGAGACAGAAGTGAATACTAAGCATAAAATACAGAAAAGGTGTAAATCTAAGTCAAACTAAAAACTTTACATTATCACGATAGCAGAGGCAGTATGTAAAAGGCATTAACTGTTTGTTTTTGACATCTCTATCCAAGTATATACCCCTCTTCACAGAAGTAATATGTCTCATGGGAAGCAGCTGCTTGGCATCTTTCTGAAGAAAGATTACAGGACTAGTCTGTCAAAATTATCATCTTCTTTGACCCTTCTATCATAAGGTAGCACTGGGTTTATAACACAATCACGGATTTCTAGCACTGGAACATTATTTAAAAGCCATAAAAGCTGCACAGTCCTGTTTGAGTGGATCTAATGTAGCTATTTACCAGCACAACTTGACGGAGGTGGAAGTCTCTATGTAGAAGGTGTCTGTATTAATACAAACTGGCCTTTTGACAGTTGTAGCTTGCTATGACAAATTGTAGCTTGCTTCTGTCCGCATAAAAGTTGGCATATATCTGAAGTATCCCTTTGTACTGGATACTACAGGCTTGGGAAGGGGAAAAAAGGGAGGTATGATCTCATTAAGAAGGTCAGTAAGTCTCAGAGTGTCCCAAGGTCCTTTGACACGGAATCACGGAATCTTCAGAGTTGGAAGGGACCTCTAGAGATCATCTAGTCCAATTCCCCTGCTAGAGCAGGATTGCCTAAAGCACATCCCTCAGGGCTGCATCCAGGCGGGTCTTGAAAATCTCCAGAGAAGGGGACTTCGCAACCTCCCTGGGCAGCCTGTTCCAGTGCTCTGTCACCCTCACCGTAAAGAAGTTTTTCCGTGTATTTGAACGGAACTTCCTATGTTCTAGCTTGTGCCCATTGCCCCTTGTCCTGTCGCTGGGAACCATTGAAAAGAGCCTGGCTCCGTCCTCCTTAAACCCACCCTTTAGGTACTTGTAAACATTAATCAGGTCCCCCCTCAACCTTCTCTTCTCCAGGCTAAAGAGTCCCAGCTCTTTCAGCCTTTCCTCATAAGGGAGGTGCTCCAGTCCCACAATCATCTTGGTTGCCCTACGCTGGACTCGCTCCAGTAGTTCCCTGTCCCTCTTGAACTGGGGAGCCCAGAACTGGACACAGTACTCCAGTTGTGGCCTCACCAGTGCAGAGTAGAGGGGGAGAATGACCTCCCTCGACCTACTGGCCACAGTCTTCCCTATGCAGCCCAGGATGCCATTGGCCTTCTTGGCGACAAGGGCACACTGCTGGCTCATGGATAATTTGCTGTCTACCAGGACCCCCAGGTCCTTCTCCTCAGAGCTGCTTCCCAGCATGTCCGCCCCTAACGTATACTGGTGTTTGGCATTCTTCCTTCCCAGGTACGTACTGTTAGAGTGGTCAGAGGTCCTGTCACAAACACTCACATTACAGTAGATATTACATCTGCTTAAAAGTCTGTTTTGATGGAAAGATGCAGACGTGAACCACACCGATGAGCATGTCAAATGGCTCCTGTAACACTATGGATGGATTTCTCTGCCTGGAGCTCCATGCAAGACCCCATCCAAAAACGGGTGCTGCCGCACACCACGCCGTGGCTCACGCACTCTCAGTGAGCGGGGGGCAAGCCGGCACCACGGGGCCTCTCGGGGCTCACTGAAAGCTGAGTGTTCCTTAAGGACAGTGACTAGCCCGGTGGATCAGCTGGCAATGAAACTGTGACAGTGAATTTGGCAGGTGGAGCATCCTGTTAATTCATTTCCCTTGCAGATAAAAATAGTCTGCATGTTGGATGAACAGCTTCTCCCTAATGACTGCAACTGGCCATCACTGACATTACCCGAAACACAATGATAACCCTAAAAAAAGAGCTTATTCCCTTGAAAAGATCAATTCTATTTTCTCTTGAGAAAAAAAATGGAAGAATTTAATGGAATAGAGTATCTTAGTTAAAAACTGCAGGGCACCATTTATCTATAAGAAACTACTGAAATTCTGCTGTTTTCAGCTAGAAGAGAAAGATCTGCAAATCCCAACAGCAAGGACCGAAAGTTCATGCTGGTACTGGTGGCATTTCTCTCACCTTAACGCAACACAAAGACTGCAGTAGGAAAATAATAATCTGTTCTAATATTGGTGCAACTCATAAACGCCTTCCTGTGCTGTCCAATGGCTGTTAAAATCATTTGGTTGCGAGGTATGTGCTGTAACTGCAACGGCTGTATAGGGACAATGGTGGGATGGATATGAGGATTGGAGCATACTCTTCACTCTACAGAGACGAAGCTTGAGCTGCCTGCATATCTCCAGGCTTCGGAGCGAGAGATCTGACCTGGCTGAAAGGGCTGGCTGCAAGCAGAGATAAATGGAAGGCCAAAGGAGGAAGAGCATTCTTGGGCATCACAAGTGACACAACTTTCCTCATTCCCACAAAGGGCTGTGGTGCCAAGGAAGCTGGCAGAGCTATCGCGTTAGTAGCAGGCGCTGCGGGCAGTGCAGGGCTGGGGTACAGCCCCGGGGTACAGCCCCAGGGAACAGCCCTGGGAGCAGCACGCGTGGGGCAGCTCTGCAGGGCAGGGTGAGCTGGGAGCTGGGGTGACCCCCATCCCAGTCAGCCGGGCAGCATCCTCAGCGACTCCACGCACTCCCACAGTGCCCATGCAGCGCTACGTTTTGGTGTGCAATTTAAGCATTTAGTAGCTTGATTCAAGATTTCTGGATGTTCAGAATTGCAGGTAGGACCACTGCAGAGCAGTCATTTGCAGCAAACCCATCATTTCACATAAGCATTACATTTAAGCTGTGCACTCCGTGGATCCAATAAATCCGACACAAAGTGCTACAGAGTGCTCGCACACGCAAATGGGCCCACAGACAACTGATCGGCACCCATGCGTTAAATCCCACATGTCCTGAAGAGGTCCGATTTCACTGTGTACAGACAGAATAACTGAGCTCACTGCATAGGTGTTAAACAGTATACATAAACATTTCTTCCCAGGCAGAATTATAAGCTGTGAAATTGAGGGGCTTTGATGTGGCACTGCTGGTTTTAGCCATCATCCAAGACAGAACAGTCGCTATACTGTACACTGACCTGTATATGCCTCATTATAACTACCAACATTGTATTCCCTGTAGTTACTGCTCAGAATACTAGAGATACCGAGATATTTTCCCTACTGAAAAAGAAAAAAAAAAAGTGAATGTACTTATTTGGAAACCATATTAATTGTTTTTCTATTATTATTAATTTTCTTTTGGCAGAAGCTTTGCTAACTTGAAGTTAGGTAGTCGTCTTTACCAAAAGCATAAAACAGATGGTATCTATGTGTAGATATGACCCATGTCTCTCCTTTCCAAATTATAAGTCTGGGAATATAATAGGATTCAGGGTCTGAAAACAACATGTTTACAAATGCTAAGTAACATAACAATGCAGAAATTTCTATTTACAATATCTCTTCTGCCATCCCCAAGATAAAGCTTCTGCATTCGAAAGATGGAGGTAATTTTGTTGTCAGTATTTTGCTTTTTAAATGTAGAGGTAAGTTAAATGAAGCTTGGAGGAGGTAACAGACATTAATAAATACAACTCTGATATTTGGTATGGGATTAAATAACAGCACTGAACTTAAATGCTATTGAGCTGCACAGGTTCTTGATGAGCAGGTGCCACCTAACACTGTTACAATGCATTGTTCCCAGGTACCTCACACCACTGGGGACAAGAATGAATGCAATCAAGCAGACTTGAAGTCTTTGTCCTTACAAACATCATTCCGGAATTTCAAATGCCACAACTTAGAAACTCTTTACAGGAATCACATTAATGACTCATTCCTATGTCACAGATTTGACCAAGGATGACCTTTCCACAGTCACTTAGCTTCACTTTTAGAATAGCCTCCTCTTTACAAGGATGTGCTTACAGAAACCGTCTACACTAAAAAAAAAAAAACCTGTGGATCTGCCATCTCCTCGAAATCCTGGTCTCCTCTCTCTCCCGATAGCAAACTGCGGGCTGCCACCTCGCGGCGAGCTCAGCAAGGCTCAGCCCGGCCGGCAGCTGCTGCCATTCACCCCTGCAACGCCACCTCACTTGGGTGACAGGTTACGCTAAAAGGGAACATAGGAAACGTCTTTTTTGGAAACAGTTACGAGGCAAACTGAAATAACCGATTTTCATTCGGTCCTCTGAAAGCCAGGCCAGCAGGAGCTCAGACGACGCCATCCGACTGCCCACCCTGCCCTTTCCATCCTAGAGAAGGACCTAGAGGTGCACGTGGGCTCCAGGCATCACTGGGTTTCCTCCGTACCAGCTCCCCATCCACATTCAGGCTCTCTCCTCCAAAACCCCTGGAGACCTGGCACCTGCTGCACCTGAAAAGCCCTATTCCTCATGGTCCCTGAGCTGTTTTGCCCAGTTTTCTTCATGCCAAGCCTTCACACCAGGATTTTCTGCTGCTCTGTTTGCAGCCACTGCTCCAAAAGCCAGACTCCTTCCTGGCTCAGGGTCTTCCCACTCCTCTTCTGACACCTTCCTGGTCTGGGGAAGAGGACGTGGCAGTATGGCAGTGGACAGACGCAGCCTAATTAATAACCACAGCACTAGTTCCCTTCCTGTCCACAAACAAAACCCTTGCCCAAAGCCCTTCACTCTTCATACTAAAGTAAAGCAAAGCCAAAATGAGTTGTTAAGATCAGGAATCACGGAATATCAGGAATAGCGTGGCCAGCAGGAGTAGGGAAGTGCTCGTGCCTCTGGACTCTGCCCTGGTGAGGCCTCACCTCGAGTGCTGTGTTCAGTTCTGGGCCTCCCTGTACAAGAGGGACATTGAAGTGCTGGAGCGTGTCCAGAGGAGAGCTACCAGGCTGGTGAGGGGTCTGGAGACCAGGTCATATGAGGAGAGCTGAGGGAACTGGGCATGTTTAGCTTGGAGAAGAGGAGGCTGAGGGGAGACCTCATTGCCCTCTATAACTACCTGAAAGGAGGTTGTGGAGAGGTGGGTGTTGGCCTCTTCTCCCAGGTGAATAATGACAGGACCAGAGGAAATGGTCTGAAGTTGCAGCAGGGGAGGTTTAGATTAGATATTAGGAAGAATTACTTTACTGAAAGAGTGGTCAGGCACTGGAACAGCCTGCCCAGGGAGGTGGTTGAGTCACCATCCCTAGAGGTGTTTAAGAAACGTCTAGATTTGGCACTTCAGGGCATGCTCTAGTGGCAGAGATTGTAGGTTGTTTGGTTGGACTCAATGATCTTAAGGGTCCTTTCCAACCATGAAGATTCTGTGATTCTGAAGACTGCAAATGCTGCAGGCCAGGAACCACCGCGTTCTTCTGACATGCACTTAGTATAAAGCAGTTCAAAAAATTGCACCAGCTGCAAGCGCTTTAATGAGTCTTACCATAGTTACCTACTTACTCTGCTGAATTTTATTTATTTATTCATTTATTTTTGCTCCAAAGATAAAAAGAAGGTGCAGCTCCACAAGCAGCAAGCCCATTCAGAGCAGGAGAAACCTGGGTTTCTTAATGATTTGAATGTAGTTATGTGCTACCATTCAATGGCTCAGGATGACAAGTTAATGACTATGGAGAAAACAATTCAAGGGCACCAAACTTCACCTGAAAAAAAAAAAAAAACATAAGAGAAAAATAAGCACTTCACTTACGATTCAGGCACACTGAAATAGTGAGAAAAATAGGGCTGGGCAGGTCCTGAAGATCTCAAGCCATTTACTAGGTGCCCTGTGCAGGGAGAGAAATATTACTCCTGGCAGCCCTTTCTCTCATCTAGTCTAAAAGACACACATATGTAAGAGGATCCGCATCGTTCCTTCCTGCCTGGATCTCTCCCTGCTCCTCCTTGCCTTTTTCAAAATCACCTTCTAGGAGACTCCATAATCAAATTTTAAACTCCCAAATAACTGGTGTTTGTATCACCTCACTCTCCAGAAAAAAAAAAAACAAACAAACAAACCAAAAAAACACCAACCAAAAAAACATTGACCCAATACAGTCAAATGCCAAGTGGTTTCAAAACAGATTTCGAAACAGAACCAAAAAAAAATCCTACTTCCAAATAAATCAAATGTTTAAAGAAGCCAAAATAATAAGCAGATTAAAAAAAAATAATAATTCGGCATAACTCAACCACAGGCAAGCAGTAAAATGTTAAAAATTGGACCAGGGACTACACAGCCAAGTAAGAAGATGACCACCTCACTACTTGATGGAAACAGAAGAATGACAGCAAGCAACTTCCACAAGGGAAGTGCTTTTTTATGAAAGAGAGAATTGCCCTGCAGCTGTACTACAACAGCTATCATAGCTACATGGTTAGTTTTATCCTTTTCTCCTTTAAGAGGTCCTTACTCACATATTAAGCCTTGCCCCTCAAAACCTGTTCAAAAAATTATCTTGATGATTCTACTACTTTTAGATTATATTGCCCTGTGTTCCGCTGTTGTGGGCATTAGAAACCAGCCTACTAAGAAGAGAAAATGCTTCAAGATACAAAAATACATTGTTCTGTACCCCAAGATATGGAAGTATCTTAGTCTGCTAGTCTGGTCTGAAGTCAAGAATACTAATACTTTGCTTGCCATTTCCTACCACTGTGGGTCAGCCCACGGCTGTGCATGCATTCACAAGGAGTTTCAAAGGTACCCTCCATGCTTCCCAGTACGTGTTTTTGCAAGACGAAACTTCTTTTGGAAAGGAAGTCTCACTCAAAACATAACTGAATACCTGACTCCGCATTGCTGCAATCAGTTAGTTGCCTTAACATTTACAGAGAGATAAGACAAGGAAAACAAACATCCTATCATTGCATCCTGATAAGATGACTGCAGACTAAAAGACAGCTTACTGAAAACAAAGTAAACGTGTTTGGGTTTATTTGAAAACAACTCTTCAAAGTGGAATATCTCCAGTATCACCTCAAATAGCAGAAAAGCAAATTCGAAAGTTAGAATTGTGAAATAATGATAATTAAACTGTAACCCAGAATAGCACCAGCCAGATGAACTAGGAGTTATAAGATGTTTGCATGCTCTTAAACTGCAAAAACTATGGCTTGCACAAATGGAACTGATCCCAGCTTGAGCTTCTAGACATTACTGATGTTTAAGAAAATAGCCCCTTCAATCTTTTAAGTGTGGAGGACCATTTTCATAATGCCTAATTTGTTAGTAGTTCCAGGGATGTTTCCTATGTACTATCCATACGAGCTGCAAACATTCTCACTTAGAGGAATCTGCAATATCAAATGGTTGGCTCAAGTTTCCATGAAGGGCATTGCAGCCAAAACACTTTAAAACATGTTTGTGCATCTACCCAAGGCATTCAGCGTTCTGAAATCATTAATGAATCAATTGCCTTAATAGGACCCAGACAGATAATCCAGGGTAAAGGAAGTCAACCTTTTCATTAAGAAAAACCACATTTTCTCAAAAAAAAAAACCCAACAAACCACCCGAAACCAACAACAAACCACCACCCCCCTCCCCAAAACACTTATGATGTTCCTAAGATGCCCCCAATGATGTTCCCAAGATGCCCCCAATCATGGGCTGTGGGAAGAACATGTTAAATTCTTGAAGACTCAAGTCAGAACAGTCCACTTTTGCACTACTCTTGTGTAAATGATGGGACCAAAGACAGCATATGCCTACTGTCTTGCCTTGATAACAACACATCGCAAGGGGTGAGGCAATTCCCTCAGAAGGGCATTTACAGGAGTCACAGGTTTGCCAGAGGTAATTCTAGCTTTGGACACCAAGAGGAGAGAGGAGGGCAGTCAGTGCATTTCACCGAAGATGCCCCTCACAGGCAGGTTTCTGCTTTCCCATCAGTCTCCAAATCGTTCTCCACGACAGCTCTGTCCCCAAGCGGTGAGGACACAGGTAATGTATAGGGTACATAAAATAAAAATAACTAAATAAAATAAAATAAATAAATAATAAGTAAAATAAAATAAAAGACACTGGGTTGCAACAGGACAACCGCTGCCACTGCCCTCAGCAAGTAGAAGTAAGAGGATACTTCCACTGCTCCTCCCCTAAGGATAACTTGGCATGGTCAGCTGGGAGATACCTCCGGGCTGCTGGACAAACATGGGAAGGAGGAAGGTTGTGATAACACTAGAGGACTTCTAAGAGAAGCAAGAGACTTGCAGCAAAATGAAAATCTACAGTCATGGTGTAAGAGTCTTTGACAAACCTCAGGAAAGACAGCAGGCAGTTGGTGCGAACTAGAAAGACACTGAAAGTTAGCTCATACTAGAAAGAATGACACCCGCATGCAAAGAGGGCAGAAGGAGCTTCATATTTCAACGTTTTTTACATTTAAACTGTCAGATTTTGTTTCAATACAAAAATATTATTCCTCTACTTTAATATTTTTGTTCTAATAGCATCCCTTTTCACAAGCTGGAAGGCTGCTGTGGTAGCCATTTAAAAGAAAACATGGGACAGTTTCACCTCAAGGCTCTGGTCAACCCAACCCCGTTATTTAAAGATGGATGTATATACCTCAGCCTCGCTATGTAAATTCTCCCACGGCAGCCCATCAACATTCTTTCAGCTTTCTCATTTTTATGCACAATTCCACGTCAGCATGCCAAAAAGATCATCTCGTGCATCCTTACTTATATGTCAAGACTTATATCCTTACCCATTCCCAAGTCCCACATATGCACAGAAAAAATTACAAAATACCACAGAGGAGCCTACCATATGCAAGTGTTCTTTGAGGAGCAAGCATCCATATTTACCTACCGAGATTTAATAAAAAAAGAGCAAAGTCACCCACAATCTGTTCAATTCTGAGCAAGGTCAAGAGAGGCGTGCACCTTGTTTTCCTCATTTATACTGATGGGAAGAAGTAGCCTGAGCCAGCACAGACACCTGATCTTAAACCCTGTGAACCCAGACACCACCTAACCTATTACCACTCTGACACCATACAGAAAAATGTCTCAATGAATCTGGAAAGCTGTTCCTGCTTTTATATCCCAGAGAAGTTTTTGACCTCCTGTTACCTGCCAATAGCATGAATGTGGTTTTGATGGAAAATACAGCTTTGCACATTTAAAGGATGGAATGTGTCCATTTTAGGCTTGTTCATTCTCAGGTCATTATGTTTCTTCAAAGAGAGAGTGACAGTTCAATTTAGATATAGTGTTATGAAAGAAATTGATTACTATGTTTTGCACATCCACATCTATTTTAATTCTAAACTGCAACAGACCTGCCTTGCCACAAGACAGTGACTTTAAACCATCTTACTCATCTCTTTGTTTGCCACAGAAAGTCACAAGCTGAGAACTGTAAAACCACAACATCCTGCAGAATAAAACATCCGAGCAAGGGAAGGAAAAAATGTAAGCGCACGTCCACACAATATATCCTGCGAGCCCTAGACTGTGCTTTTGGTCTGCGCTCTGCCCCAGAGCCCACTGATCTCTTTTAGGTAACATCAATGGCTGTGGGAAGATCATCAAAACAGAGTGTTTTGCCCCTAATAAAGGAGCTGACTCCCAGGCTTAAAGCACATAAGTAATGTGAAAAAGCAAATCCAGTTCTGCCAAGAGAGTTGAACTAGCTATTACCCTGCTGTGAGGACAAAGCAGGTAGATCTGAGTTGCCTTAAACTGAAATGTCAGGAAAACAACCACCACCACTAAAAAATACTGGCGTTACCAGACGCAAATAAATTTAGTGCAGTGTATCACTGACACAGAGAACCTCAATCCTATCTATATATGAAGTAAAACCACCATCAAATCTACTGCTGGAGAATAACCTTACAGCAAGATACAAGAGCACATCCTCCTCAGCCATCCAGACTTCACAACAACCACGCCAGCATTGCTCCTGGCAACAGTTCATAGTTTAATCTATTTTGAAGAAAAATGTGTTTGGTCTATGTGCTATCAAAGGCTCAGGCTATCTTCATTTCCCACTAAATCCTCCAAAGTCAATGATATTGTTTCCTCATTTGAGACATTGTTCCAAGCATACAACACTTTTAATAAGATTACCAATATCTTGCCAATCCCCACAGGGATCAATGAACCCAGACAACCCCAACTTCTCAAATTACATTCCATTTTGTGGTTAGGAAATTACTACTTTAAGATTGCAACTGAGGGATACTAGGAACAAGCTCCCTATAAAGGGAACTAAAAAGTATTCCACATCATCCACTAGCGCTCCACTCCCCTTTTCAAGATGGGTGGGGAACCTTTATACCCAGCCAGATGCCCCTCTTGAAAGATATCTCATTAGTACAAACCCCAGGGGTTCTCCATCAATACAATCACTGAGGTCCTGCACCTACTAACTTGAAACCAACATAAATTGGCCCTTCCCCATTATCCTCACTGGATTGACTTTAAATTAATCCCCCCCCCCAACTCCCTTCTTCCAACGATCTTCACTATCAATCTGCTTCCACTACACTTGCTCTCCCGGCCTATTAAAGCAGCAGCTGACCATTTGTACAGCCATAATGGTATTAGAAAACACACAGACAAGTTGTTCACTACTGACTTTTAACACCAAAATGACAATCCTCATTCATATCACACATACCAGTTCTACATCCCCGCAGCATGAATATTTCACACTAAAAGGACAGTCTCTCCGGGTAATTCTGAAGGCCGTACGAACTACCTGAAGCTGTAAAATGTAATAGGTGTAGCCAGTGATATTTAGTAATTTCTGAATGATTCAAGCATATAAAATATTGGTATTCAAAACCAATGGAAACAAGTCAAATAGCAGGAAAGAGAAAGGGAATAGATCTGACAGAAAGCAAAACAGCACCACAGCGGTTGATTCAAACTCTTCAGTATAAAAAACTACATTACTTCTCAAATCTGTACCTTTTTCTGTTGTGTATCATTAAATAAATTAAAGCTTTGTACTATCAGAAAAACACAGTGAGCGAATAATAGTTACAGATCAAAATAAAACCCCATTAAGAACACTGATGTTTTTATACAATTAAAGAAAAGCTCCACAATTCCTTATACTTCCAAATTCAAAACACTACTTTCATTAGAGCCCTCACGAGAAAAAACTTTCATAACAAGAAGAGTTTATATTTGTTGAAGCCTGCCTCATTGCTGAAGCTACTTAGCTGTTACAAGACACACTGCATGCTACCTTGCCCATTTTTTAAAATCAAGTTACTAATTCAAGGGACAATCTGAACTGAGTGTCACATACACTTTGTTAGGTGGCAAAGTCTGTTTATTTTTTTTTATTCTCACAGTCAGACCCTGTACCAACCACTTAGGAATAAGAGAATTTCCCCTCTGTTGTTTAATAAGGCAATGTTGGTTTTTTTCCTCCACAGAACAGATCTAGACAATAAGATAACTTACCAGCATCACAAAAGACTTGCTTTTACATTTAATATCCAACTTCTTGGATATACGAATATCCAACTTTATTTCTTCTCTACTTCTCATCCCTGAACCAACATACTGGTCTACCTTTATGGTTTACCAATTGTATTTCACTATTCACCAAAAGGGAATGCTGTAAAATATCCACCCACAGTTCTTACGGCCAACAGTCAAAACTGATCTCTTGTTTTCAAAGTACTTCAAGCACTTGACCGGTCACACAAATCCTTCACACAGTAGCTTTAAGTTCATCCCAGCAGGAGCCAATCAAAAAACAAATGGTGATAATGACCATCAACTATTTAAGCTACAGTTGTCTTTAATTCTCCCATAAAACTGAGGGGACCAAAAGCTACAAGGATTTCAAACCCTGGAATCTAGCATTGCAGACAGAAAAGACAAGCAAAACATAGAAACAGAAAGTGCTACAAATTTAAACACACCAAAAATAAAAACCCACTAAAACCAGGAAGACCAAACACCCTCAGCTGAAATATGATTAATTAAAGAGAAGGCGGGTTTGAGACAGAAGCCAACGCTTCATTAGACTTCAGCAAGTTTCATGCTTCCAGTATTATCGAGTTTCACTCGTTGTTTATGCAAGACTTCGCATCAATTTGACATTAAAGCTACCCTCTCAAAGCCCTAGCCTTAGAAGATATATCACTTAAAAAAAAAAAAAAAATCATTCTTGGTGTTACAAGCTTCCATGCAGATCATCCTCAGAGTTTTCCGTACATTATCTCACATCCATTCTGAATAAAAAGCTCTTTAACAAGACTCAACCTTAATTCTGAAGGCCCACTGAAGAATTTACATTTGTCTTTGGATAGTCCAAGCAAAACCAGACAAATCAAAGACACCAAAGACAAATCAAAGACACCAAAAGCCTTGACTATGTTCAAACCTTTATAACAAATTTTCAGGTTTTGTCGAAAAAATACTTATTGTGTGAATGAAGAGCAATAATTAGCAATCCTTCTCCCCTTAAATTTTGTTTCCTCCCATTCAAGAGGGTTGCATGGAAAAAAAAAAAACAAACACTAAATTGACCAAGCACATCATAATCAGTATCATTTATTTTCACTATAGGAAAAAGAGAAAATGAAGTTATTCCACAAGTCAGAAAGAAAAGAAGACTTGTACTTCAAAGAGCTACCCAGTAGATTTAACTTCATGGGAAGATTTTTTAAAAAAAGCTGTTGCAATTGCTAATTATTAAGCCACATCTTCAAGAAGAAATATGCTACCCAAAGCTTCAAGTAGAACAAAACAATTTTGTAGTTCTGTTTATCTGCATGGATGCAGAATTGGAG
This sequence comes from Rissa tridactyla, assembly GCF_028500815.1. Classification (NCBI taxonomy): domain Eukaryota; kingdom Metazoa; phylum Chordata; class Aves; order Charadriiformes; family Laridae; genus Rissa; species Rissa tridactyla. The sequence goes on from NC_071466.1 coordinate 196,483,891, forward strand.
ATCCGTTAGAAGAACGCTTACCTTTAAAACAGGAGTAACTTCACCTTCACATATTTCAAGATGCAGAGTGCACACTTACCCAGAACAGACAGCAGAAACCACAAGGATTAGCTGAGAAATGAACAGCTACTCTATCCCTAAGCCTGCAGTTTCATTTCCTAATCTTAATGCACAGGCATTCAGGAACTTTAGTTAAAATGCACTTAAATAAATAGCTTGATGTCTTCCTTTACAAAAGAATAAACAATGATTATGGCAGTTCTTTTCTTATATTCTGACAATAAAAAGAAGTAACATTAGATGGCCACCAACATTATTTGCAATGCAAAACTATGTAACCCCATTTTCTTATTTAAAAAAACCACATAGCCTATCTCCTTCAATATCAATATTCATTTTTGTTTTAAAAGGATAATAAAAACAAGCTTTACTCAGTTAAGGAAGAGATACCTTCACAAGGAACAAAAAGCCAGTATCAACAGTGCTGTTCTAAAAATATAGCAAGGGTTAACCTTCAGCGTGGAGACATGTTCACTCCACGAGTGTCAAATTTTTAATAACAAAAAACCCATTTATTACAACAGAATGTTACAAACAACTACTTTCAGTGATCAAAGAGTAAAATTTTACAAAAATGCAAACACTGTAATTTCCGGTTGTGGAGCGATAGATATTCTAAGTTTACAAACACGACATCTTTTTATTTATACAAATGTAAAAGTGATTTCCACTCTGCTTTATTTTCCATTGAATACAGTACGTTTATCCAAACAAAAGCATGTACATTCAATATAGAACATTTTGAGCAACAGCTACAGTCCAGTTTCCATTCACAGTATTTTTAGTGCAATGCACTAACAGGGCCAAATATTTCTCTATCCATAAAAGTATTTTTACTCCTGATCTTGTGATCAACATTTTTAGATATATTTTATACAAAAAGTATATATGAACACGAGGCACCTCCCTAAGTAAGGGAGCGAACCCATATAAAAAACATGGTATTTCTTCTGATGTACAATACCTTTCAAATTGTAGCAATTTGACACAAATCACTAAACAAAATATTTTCTAAAAAGTAAAAAACAAAACAAAACAGAATAAAAAACCCCAAACCACTGACACGTAACACCTGCCAAGAATTTCATAATGGTAGGCATGCGACTGTTTTACTACAATCTTGATTAAAAGGTTAAAGAAAGGGATCTAAAACATTTTCCAAATTATACATAGTCAAGTGCTACCTATAGTGGTCATTCATGATCTTGAGAGAAAAAAATATTTTTAGTTTCTCCCATACTATCCTCCCTTTTTATTAATATTTAATGAAATAAGCTAACATTATAAGTGGTTGTGCACAGATTGTCTGTCTATAATACATCAGCAAATATTCGCTACCTTCATATTAACATTAGTGTGTTGATCTTTCAAAAAATAAACTGAAAAAATAAACTGCAACTATCATTAAAGTGCTTGTGTATAATCTTTTTTAAAAAATTTAAAGAATAGAGGAATGTGGATATTCTTGTAAACTTCCTAGATGTTTACAAAGTTGTCCTATGCACCACATATGGAAATATAATGGAGACCTTTGAAGCAACTTCAGTACAGTGAAATTCAGAATGTCCCAGAACTGGGAAATTAGTCATTATGAACAAACTGATGTTATGGCAAATACTAAAAATTAGTACAATTCAGCCAATATACACTACATTGTTTGCTCTTATACATTCATTTGTAATAAATTTATAACAGTATATGACACAACGCTTGCCAAAGTAGGATATCACAAAAAAGTTAAGAGCTGTTCATCAGTTAGCACTACTGGGGAGGACCCGTATGCACGATGAGCTCTCTGAAGATGATTTCCTAAATGAGGAACAAAAATCTTCTTCCAAAGCTGCTGTTCGTTAACTTGCCTCTGCACTTCTTTTTTAATTTCAGAAAATCTTTTTTACTCTGTCAAACCTCGACTGCATAGAGATAACTGCTAATTTAGAAGCACGTGTGCATTTCAACTACTTCAGTATTTTGGGAGGAGGCACTGTCCTACAAGCAGTCAGAATGGTTATCATTTTAGTAAGAAAACAACAGCTTATGAAAATATTTTCTCCTTTCAGTACCATTATCAAGATATTAGCAGTCCCAACAACAAACTAAAATCTTTTTCATTCAAATGAACTTCAAACTTTCCAAACATCACTTGAATCTATCTAAGGAGAAATGGGAATAAATTAATACTTTGAGTTTACCCATATAATTCTGTTTTAAACTACACAACATAAATAATTTATAAGGCTAAATTTGTAATTCTTGATCAAAATGCAGAAGTCACTCCTCCTCTTAAATTCAGCATATTTCAGGGTCCAGCTCAGTTAATTTTTGAAGTTCCATCCCACTTAGCCAGGATTTGTTACCAAGTCACAAAAGCACCAGATTACAATTTAACATAGCTGGGTGGCAATTCACTACGAAAGCTGAACTCAAATCAAATTATCTCCTGGGAAACAGCATTTCAGAGTTGAAATATAGAACAAGGCACATATACTTGGTTTTCTTCTCACCAAATACGCTAGAAAGGTAATTCTGAATAAGGATGTTTTTAACCTCTTATAGGTATCACTACAGTCTCTCTTCATTGTAATTTTTTGTACATCCCTCCTAACCTTCAGGCATCAATTGGTCATTCTGAAATACAAAATGACCGCATACATACGTTATTTCCTTTTTTAAAAGGTCCTTTTAAAAACAGGCCATCTTTAACATGAAGGCTATGGAAAACTGAGAAACTACAAATATGACCCCTCCAAGTGTAAGAAAATTCCCAGAGTACCATACAAGCAGAAGCTTAGAAAATTCTTGGTCAGACTTCTACACATATTTAGGCTTAAAACAAAAATTCTTGAAGAGACTCAAACACTTTAAAAATAAACAATCACAAGTCTCCAAACCCATGCTTATATAAATAAGCATTAAAAGAATCAAATCCTAAACTTGATGAATTTAAAGGTGTTTGTAGGCACGTAACTCATACTGATTTTAAACAAAGCAATTAAGCATCCACATTACATTCCAAAAAACTGTTCTATATCCTTTTGTTGACAAGACATAGGCTATACACATTAAAATTAAAAAAATAAAATAAAATGCACACATGATCATTCCAATAAGTTCACAGAGATTTTTTCTGTCAACAACTTTTACTGTAGCACCTTTAGTACTTCTTCAACTGGGTCACAGAGAAGTTAATTAACAGGTTGTTATTCAAACCAAACAAAAATATTGTTAATTTTAAAAAATTACTATTTTAGAAATGTACGTATATTAGCTTGATTACAATAGATGCCTTAAGACAATTTAGAGTTGACTATCTATATTCTATTCCAACTTCCTACGGTGACAGATTTAGAAATTAACTCTTTTCCAAAATACTAAAAACAAAATTTAATAAACAAATTTGACATCTACCTTAGTATTTAAGCCGCTAAAACATAAAATCTATAGAAAAATATGTTTTCGGCAATAAATCAACAGCAAATGAAAGGCAGTGGTTTTGTTTTTTTTCTCAAAAAAAAAAAAGAAAAAAAAAGAAAAAACACTTATTTTTTTCCTCACCAGACAACAGCTTTAGATCTTGTACTTCTGCCTTTGGTTTTATTTTCTTCAGGTGAATGAGATACATTTGCTTTGTGGGTTTTCTTATGATGTTCTAGAAAAGCTTTTCTGGCAAATGCTTTCCCACATTTATTGCATCGGTGCAGAGAAAAGTTTTTTGTTACTTTTACTTCAATGCCAACATCAGCTCCTACGTCCTTTTTATTGGGAGAATTAGAGGTGACATCCTGTTTTGAAACAATCTGTTTTGTTTCATCCCTCTGAGGGCCTCTTTTTGTCACCTTATTTAGAACAAGATCAATTGGCTTTTTTATTGCTCTAATTTCTAAACTTGCAGTTATTTTCCCAAGGTAGCGGGGTGACTTTTTATGAACTACAGTTATGTGCCTTATCACATCACGTTTGCGACGTGTTTCATAAGAGCAGAGTGGACACCTGTAGTATTTAACATAAATGTTATTTCCATCTGTGTGTAACTCAATGTGTTTTGTCAAGTTCTGTTTAGAAGTAAATTGGCGTTTACAGAGTTTACAGTAAAGCTGCTTGAAGTCAAAGCCAGCTGAAAGTTTTGGCTTCCTGGTTTTTTGCTGGCCACCTGCAGCAGATGCATTGGTTGATTTAGAGGTTGATTTAGTGGTTGATTTACAGGTTGATTTAGTGGTTGATTTAGAAGTTGATTTAAGGTTTTCAGCGTCCTGTTTAACTTTATTTTTCTGTGCTGACGGTGTGCTCTTTTTCTCATTTGAATGATTTGTTCCCTTTAATTCATTCTGCAGAGAAAGGGCAATGGAAGGGGGTGAAGGTTCTACAGAATCTGCTGGTTCAACTTTTACTTTTATTTCTGTGCCATTGGCAGTATTGTTGGGTCCTTTCTCTCTTTTAGAGTTCTTTCCAGAAAGAGTTATCTTGTGAACAATTTGCATGTGCCTTTTCAGCATTATTTGTGAACTATATTTTCTCTTGCACAGAAGGCATTTGCATGCAGTTAAATTGTATTCAGCCTTTGAAGACGACTTTTGTTTTCGGGTCTTAAAAGATTTTTTAGCCGAAACTGTATCCAAGAACAAAGGTTGCCCAGGCTTTGTAGCTATATCAGGAGTAATGGAATCCCTTCTTAATCCTCTATGAACTTCATCAAAATGCCTCCTTACGTTGGCTTTTGTAGCAAATGATTTATAACATACAGGACAACTTCTACCTAACGTTACAAGAACATTCTTATTTCGTCCTTTCGCAGAGCACTGATTTGGTTTCTTTTTTGTTTCTATGTACTTCTTTAACTCTTCCATCTTTTTTTTGTGCACTTTTCGAATGTGCCGGCGTACACTGCGTCTGGAATGAAATTCTTTCCTGCAAAGGCAACATATCAACTGGTGGCCAAAATCAGAATTATCCAGAGAGTCCAACTCAGGATTTACTGCTGGAGGCTGTTCTTCAGGAGTAGGTATCACTTTGTTTGTAACGGGATCTGCAGGAGGTAATTCTACAGTCTCCCCAGCTGGGACTGGGGCTGAAGCTGAAACAGTCTTAGGTTGCTCAGTGCTGGGTTCCTGTATCTGTACTGGAGCTTGATCAGGGGTACTACTGCTTTCCGCGTTCTCATCTGGGCTATCGGTCCTTGATACATATTGAAATACAGCATTCTGATTAGTTTCTATAGGTTCCAACTTAATGACATATTCTTGCTTATCTACCCTTGGATAGATTGCTTCCAGGAGGTCATTTATGGCTTGACTCTGTTTATCATTTATATCTGGGAGGTCTGTGAAAACAAGCGAAGGTATTTTTTAATGATTTGGTAATTTCAAATTATTTACATTTCAAAGTATCTTTTAACCACTGTGTCAATTCAATCACAAAATTTGCAAAAATTCTGTATTTGTACTATTTTTCTGACCATTTATATTTAAAGGCTCTGAATAATCATTTTTATCACATCAGTACAAGTGACTATTTTATTAAAAGCCAATGCTGGAAGTACATCCTTCCAGCACGCTAATGTGAAAGCCACCTAAACTAAAAATTAGTCTGCCTGGAATTTAACTGTTCTTTAAAAATCTGTGTCAACTGCAAAAATAATGGGATATGACTGAGATTGTTTTGCAGGTGTGCAACCAAGCCTGAACTATCATTAGAAACTGATTTTCCTACTGCTGGAAATGGGCATTCTCAATGAAGGAACCTAATTCTGGAAATAAGCTCTTTTCTGTGAATTCTGAACAGTCCTTAAGAAAGAATGAAACATCTGTGTAACCCGAGCACTGCATGAAGATATAATTAGATAAGAAAGGACTTAACTTCTGGGGCAGGGAAAGCTTTTAATAATACCAGAGCAGTTAACAGGCTCAGTGATACAGTAAGATAGTAAATGTTAAGGACAGAAAAATCCTGTATTATTCAGGGGGGAAAAAAAAACTGTACTAATTTCTCAAAACCATAAAAACGGAGCAAAAGAAGTTATTTTAAGAATAACTTCACTGAGGTTCAACCAAAGGTTCATCCTGTGTTCTGCCCTGATAAGCAGACTTAAAAAGCAAGAAAGAAGGATACAGGGATTCTCCTTGTTTGTCTAATGCCAGTAAACTTCTCAAGATGAAGTTTGCCTTTAAAGTACTGTTTCAATATACCTAGTATCCAAAAAGTTTATTCACATGCTTTTGAAGCATTTACATTCTTGGTTACCACAGTGTTAAGTGGTGGGGTTTTGTTTGTTTTAGTGGAAATACTGGTAATTTTACTGTCTGGTAATTTTGCTGGATACCCCACAGTTTTGTATCATGAGGAAAAAAAAAAAAGAAAAGAAAAACAAGTTATTTCTCCCATTCACCTTCACGTCATTCATTTCACAGGCCTCAGTAATATTCTGTTTTTAAATGTCAGATTAGTTCAGTGACCTAATTCCCAGCACAACATGCTAAGCATCTGCACTGGCATAACTAAGAAGCCAGGGTGCTACAGCAAAAAGGTGAGGCACTGAGATGATACAGTTCAAAATTATCCATGGTGATCTGAAGATGTGATTCCTGATAACAGCTAATTAAAAGCCCACACTTAGTCAGGTTTGTTCCTTCCACACTGCCAGCAATACACAAAAAGCGTGTCAGTACAAGAAATATGCTGTTTTATTGCTCAGAACCCATCTTTTAACACTGAATTTTTAACACCTTTTGCAGTCAGTTTCAAATGGATCTATATAACTTTTTATCAAGGGTAAAAAGTCCTTCCTATTTTATAGCACCTTTTCAGTCATTTAATGACTATGCTAGCAGAATACATCTCAAAAAAGTTGTCAGGGAATAGTCTTTGGAATTTTTCACCATGAGGATGCTGAACTTTTATTCCTATCTCTTGTTCAGTATCTTTTAATTTTATGCATAGAAAAAACTCCCACTTTATTCAATACCCATTATATTCAATTTTATATAAAATGTAAGTATTTATATAGTTTTATTCATAGTAGGTAGTAGTATTCTCTTAATTTGCACCCCTCCTAGTGAATGCTGAACTATGAAAGCTAACCAGCCAACTAAACGAAGGCTAGAACGTCAGGAGCTGGATGGCAAGTCCTTACTCAGGGTATTCTTATTTTGCTTAGAAACCTTTGCACTTAGGTCAGATGCACTTCTAACCTTGCTTTGAAAATACAACTCATCCGTTTTCACAGAAAAGCTCTGTGCCTGTGCAAGAGGCCAAGCACGCTCATTTCAGGAAGGTGACAGTACTAGTCTTTTCACCTTCTCCTTCACAACACTAGCTGACACAGTGTGGGAAAAGAATCACCTACATAAATCTCTGTTGGTTCCTAGTTTTTGAAATATTGAGGCAAGAAGGCATTAGTCGGGAAAGAAAAATCCTCATTGCACCTATATTGAGCTAATCAAGAGATCAAGATAATTAGAAAGCTTTACTAAACATTTCTGAATGCTGATACATCTCCAAATTATTCAGCTTTACTCAGATCAACAAGAAGTCATGACTGGAATAAGACTTTAATAATTTCTTTTTCCATAAGAACATACTTCTTTATTTTTCCCTTGTCATTTAAATTACTTTCTTTTAATAATGAAGTTTAATTTCTACAACAAAGGTGGTGGGCTAGTCACGATCACATCAAATATCTTCAAGCTGCGTAAGGTGAGGTGAGGCTGTGGGAAAGACACAGTATTACCGAAGCACAGGCCCTTAAAGAAAAGGGTGAACTTTCAGTCTGTGTTTCATAATGAGTAAGACTGAAGGATTATGTTCGTAACACTGGGCGCTTCCCAATTACAGGAGAAAACTATGGATATTGATCCAAATCACTTTACAGGATCCTGCTGAAGTCAATCATAACTCTGCTGATCTAAAACTGAAAAGCCTTGTTAGATCCACACTTTTCTATGAGATTCATTTCCCAGTCTTTTGGCATACTTCTCAGTATCTTTCACAGTAAAGAGGAAAAGAACAGGAAAGAAAGAGGGGAAGAGGGAATAAAAAGCATTAATAGCAACAAGCTCCATTAAAAGGTTGGATGTATAAACTAGTATCAAATTATGACATTGACATGAGTCTCAGTTGTTAGTGCATATGAAGTCAGAGATGTAGCTTCTTTACTACCATAAAAGTGATCTACATGTGTTACTATTGAAATTCAATTCCACTTCTTTTTTTGCATTATGTTTCTGGTCTCTTTGTATAAATGGTACAGAAAGATAAGTTTCTCAAGTTCAGATAGTTTTGTTAAATATTTCAATTGCTAAGACTTACTGTCATCCATCTGGAGACTTGGAGGACAATAAAATTTTTTATGAGTAATTAAATTTGGTAATCCTCTGAAGAGACTCCGGCACAATTTACACTCAAAAATGGTGTCCACATCTTTTAACAAGATATGTTTAAGTTGTTTAGTTCCTGTAATAAAAGAAATGTTACACTTCAGGAAGGTTTTCTGTTCATTTTTTAATTCACATCATCCCATGAAAAGTGGAAACATTTTAAAACATAACAATTATAACAGCATTTTATCTTGTGTTAATGCTACTACATTGGACTGTAAGTTTATAATAAATTTTTTCTTTAAGCTTATCCAACAGTGGTAAGAAAGCAACATATATACAGCTATTTCATGTAAGAATGGCACCTGGTAAGGCAAAAAACTACAGAGCATACAATAAAACAAAGAGACAAACTAACAGGTCAAGAAGGGTTACTATATCTAGGTATCTGACTCAAGATCAAGATGACGACGCTTAGGCAAGAAAGTAGAACTGTCGACATATTTTCAGCCTGCTGAAAGGAAAATACATATTATTTAAGTCAGAAACTTCTCCATTAAAACATAGGCAGTGTGACAAAATGTGCAGGTTTTCCAGACTATTACACATTGTATATTCAAAAAACAAACCCACAAAGATACAGTTTGATCTAGCATTGTTGATATATTTCAGCTCCTGCCTTGATTAAACAACTAAAGGATTCAGAGTTGAAGTTACACTTCAGACCTACTCCCTCATTTCTCATGCCACAAAAGCTACGAACGTAATGCCTACAATTAGCAACGGATTACTAAATGATGAATACTTACCCACTCCACATTAGAAAGGAACACTAGCTAAGCAAATCCAGCTTATTTCTCTAGTTTGATTTTTTCCTTATAATGGAATACATCAAAATTAATCAAAATCAGTCCAACAAGCAAAAAATACAATGAAACTGGACTAAGAATAAATAATACCACATAACTATCAATCAAGACACTCTTCAAGCTCCAATAGAAGTCCAAGTTTTCTGTAATCACAGACACTTCTCTTAAGAATTCCTTTTAAAGATCAAACTCGGAGTCACACTGCAGAACCATTTCCTAAACAAAACTCTTTCAAATATTAATAATTTCATAACAACTAAGTTCTTCAATATGAATGGGCCTTACCAAGAGAACTTTTTATTTCTTGGTGTAATAGTAGTACACAATTTTTTACAACTGAGTTTTAGCAAAGTACAGCATCTTCTCCTTCTTGCACAATTGCTTAAAAACGGGACCCAAACTTGACTAACTGAAGCTACCGTCCAGTTTCCATCCCCTCCTACGCCTTTCCTGAGCAACAGCCGCTTGCCTTTTCCTCTCACTGCTCTTTCTTCAAGTGTTACTAACCTCACCTTCATCTGATCTGCCTTTTTACAGACTACTGGACAAATATTTAGATTTAGTGAAAACTCCAAATTTAAAAACTGTACAGAGTTCCCCCAAACGCAGGTTATTTACTCAGATCTCACCAACCAATATTTGAGTTTCTGCATGTAAAGAAAATTACTGATGAAAACACAGCTGAACCAAACTGTAGATGCTCCACGTAGATTAAATTCCAGGAAGTGACCAACTATAATTCTAACAAAAACTCTACAAATTTGGTGACAGTACATAATAAACCAAAATTTGGCCATGCTGTTGATGCATGCCCTAGCCATGAACCCCTCTCTGTAACAAAACCAAACAAAAAAAACCCATCTAGTTCTCCACTATTTCCCAATCAAGGGAAACATAAGTCCTTCATTCTCTCTCCTATTATGCTCATAGTTCAGTCTTTTTCCACTCAGGACTGAAACGTTTTTGTCTAATCCAAATTATTGGGCTTAAGAACTACTGAGTGAGATTTAAGGATTTATGACACACTGGAGGTCAGACTAGATGACACGGTAGTCACTCTGGCTTCAAACCTTCCTTATGCAACTATGAAGCTTTTCATTGGTGGGAATAATGAAAAAAAAAAAAAGATATTGGTCCTTTTGAATTAAACTGTAGCCCTTTAGGGACTTCTGGAAACAGCAAAATTTAAAACATCCACTGGTTTTGTGGACACAGCAGGCAGAGAAAAAAAAATAAGCATGTCCTTACTCTTCACCAACTGCATATTGTGGCAACAAGCAGTCAGTCTTCTGCCAGCATATGGTACCTCCAGCTCACTGAAGCCTTCTCTATTCTGTAGTTACACCAAATTGGGGCAGGTGATACTTTGTCAAGTTCTGTTAATATTTGTAAGTGTTGAAGCTAGAATAACATCATAGTCACAAGAAATCAGTACAGAACATAGGTTATTACAAATATTTCTCTGGCAGAAGTACCAAAGTTTTAGCAAGCAATTGCATTTTCAGAAAAAAAAAAATCTAGGTTCAAATTCATCTGTTATTCTTAACACTTTGGATATCAAAAACTTCTGCTAAAACCACTTAAATAATTACGGACAATACCCTAGGTTTAATCTCTATTTCTTTACCACAAGAATCAAAATAGTTTCTTTCCAAAATGAAATGTTGCTTATTCAAAACTAACCAGTAAAATCTCGGTCTAAGTCCTTTTGCTTTCTGTCCTATTTCGCTGGTGCAGCTGACTGAAGATGGCCAGGTAAGCTATCAATTTAACACCTGCCAGTGAGGACAATCTGGAAGTAGCCTAGAGACAGAGTACTTGCAACTAGTTCGTGCTATTACCAGTAGAGATTCCATTAATCTGCTTCAAGCAAAAGAAGCCGATCACCCATAACTAAGGCCTTAGGCAATCTCATCCAAACACACTTCTTATAAAAGTTTACTTAATGACAACTCATACATCTAGTTTTCTTTCTCATACTAAGTTGTTTAAATGCAAGTGGAGAACATGAACTGAATATTGTGCCATTCTACAAGACTCAGCACAGACATGCATCCCGTTACATAGCAGCAATGATTAATATATATGAAGTGTTTCAAGTATAACAGCTCTACATGGAAAAATCTAGAAACACGTAGACAGTAGCATTAAAGACATTGCTTTAATTTTTGTAATAACTGCAGTGCTCTTGCACCAAGGGTTGTGAAAATAAAATGTTTGGTTTCCCATATCAGGAGCACAGAAACAGCTAGAAAACATTTAAGGTTTCAATCACCTCTGGCATGCTCAGTCAAATGCTCAGTTGTTATTCGTAGATTCATTGCTATGCATTGCAACTCCAGAAAACAACCAAGGAACAACTTAAAAGTCACATGATAAAGCAATTCTAAAAAGATCAAGGTAAACACTAAATTTCCTCATCATCTCAGGAGTTTTAGGATAAACTCATTAATAACAGCAGCAAGGATGACATAAAGCAGAACAACAAACTAATTTTTTATGGTTTTGAAAGATGACTATACAGCAGGAGCTGTACCTTCATCACGTTCTATGAAAACCCTTATTAGAAGAACCAGCAATCACCACCAAAAACCTACAGATATTTTGCAAATACATAGAAAGTCAGGTGCTGGGGTTTTTTAATACACTAAACACGCATAACTGTTATAACAAGGTAATAGACTTCTTAAGAGTCAGGCTTAGTTTCATACCTGTTCGAAAACACTCAATGATTTGTTGAATACCAGATTTTGATGTTTGCAGAGGCTGCTGTAATAGCGGAGGATCACCAGGTTCCAACAGATGCACTGAAATATATAAAAGGACAATAAGCCATTGGAGAACACTCAGGTGATTTTTATTAAGTTATGGATTTTCTGTGCATACAGTAAACTAGCTAAAAATAAGGGCCAAGACTACAGTAAAAGTCGTCTCACTCAAAAATTTTCATTTACACTGAATTAAAACACAGATGATAATGAATTTTCCAGTAATGATACCTGGAAAATTCAGGTATTTTGGTCATTTTGATTAAAGGAGATGTGTACTCAAAGCTATGTGTATCAAACAAAAAAACATATAATTACACAAAACCAAGCTGACTCACTAGAAATTTCCATCAATTAAAGAAATTCCAATCTACTTGACTCCCATTGTTCAAACCAAAATGGATGTACAAAAAAAAGCATTACCAAATACTGTACTTCACAGTGTACTATGTGATTTCAATGTTGTCAGTACACACCTAAGCACGGAATCCAAATCTAAAGTAGCAACGATCAGAAAAAAAAGCACAAGTATAGCTATTTTTGGTACATACAACTTAGTTATCAGATTTTTAACCAATAAAACCACATTCAAGAAACACTTCTAGTTCAAGCAAACTGCTGAAGTAATACCTTATTTCTGAAGTTTCATTCCATACCACAATCTTTGTAAAATCCATTGAAACTAAAACACGTATTGATCAGGATGATTTTTAGTTATTCCAATACACAGTATTTATGCATACGAAAATTAATAGCATTCCATTGCTTTTTATGCATAAGGCAATTAAGCTCTGCCCAGATGCAAAACCAATTTAAATGAGTAAGGGCACTTATTCATGAATGTGTTTGCAAAATCATTAATTAGGTCTTCTTGTTAATTTCTTATTGACAAAATGGCTAGTTTTGTAGTTCATAAATTGGCTCCTACCTTATCCATTTGATTTGTTTTTTAACCCCATTGTAAGGTTTTGATTTATAAATGAAGCACTGAGCATCTCTAAGAAATTTATTTTTAATAAAGAGCAGTAGAGGTGTAGTATAAAACTATGTAGAAATATTAAGTGCAAACAGATTAAACACATTTTGACAGGAAAGTTGTTCTAAAAGATGTTAAGGTTATAAATAAATCCACACTGAAAAGAACATTAGAAAGAAAAGCAGTCTAAGAAAAGAACGATAGAATGAACACTCCACCCAACTATGCTGGCCCCATAATATACTATTATATATACGAACACATAACCACCATTACAAATCAGCTAATCGTTTGGGGATCTCCAACACAATGACATATTGTATTCTACTAGCCTATTCCCTATTCTTCAAAATAGTATATTTTGGGTTGTATACTGCCTCTAATATGCATGTGCAACACCCACTGACATCAAGAGGAGTGACATACGTGAAGCAGACATAACACATTGCTGTTATTTGTAAAGCAAGAAAAGTATTTTAGCTTTTTCAAAGCATTATAACAACTCAAAACCATTTAATCTTAAACACAAAGAAGTGTTTCTACTAGCTGAACAATACCTACTCTCAAATTACATTTTATTAAAGAAGCATTATCAAAGTTGTTGCCACGCTCATGCTTTCAACAATTAATTCCCTAAACTGATGCCTTTCTTTTCAAAACACAAGTGAAAGCATCCAAACAACAAACTGCAACAAGAGAGAAGCCAAATTTCCTTTTAGGCTACCAATTATAACAGTAGGCAGAACAATTACAAAAAAAACTAGCAAGTTGGCTAAACCTTCAGAGAATGCATTATACTTTCCACTGATTGCATCTTCCATGTCATGCAGCAGTGGAATGCAAATATACACTTAAGAACTTTGTGGAGTTTTTTTCCTCCTCTGAAAATCAGATCATTGAGTTCATCAGAGCTCACCAGAGGGGTGGTAAAGTAAAAACATAAACAGAAAATGCAAAAGATTGCCAGAAATGTCATTTTACAAAAAATTCAGAATAGTACACTTTGGGGAAACAAAAAGGCCAGTTGTTTGACACAACTTCTTGCCTTCCTCAGCTCACTACATACAATGCCCCTGTGGTGGCTTGGGGATTATTACACATCCTGCAAGAACTGAGAAATTATCTTGCCAAAAAAATTTTAACATGATAGCTCAAGGATATAAAAAAGAAAACCACAAACATTCCCAACTGAAATTCAGAAACTTTTGATATCCAAAACTGTCACTAATGATGCACATCTACAACATCACAACAGCTTCTGCAAGCTTTTACGGAAGGAGAGAAGTGAAACAGCCGCAGCACCACACGCCACTGTACCTGGCTCACAGCATCCATGGTGATGGTGGTCAGTCTGACAGCACTTGTCCCTTAGAGGCATTTTCCGTGCGCACCACCCACTTTCCTTCTACATCCAGCAGCTCGTTTCTGCTAAAACAAGCAAATTAACTGTCAGCCCCGCAGAGCCGGCGGCTGCGGCCGGCGCGAAGCTCGCACACCCCCGTCCCTCAGCGGCCCCGCCGGCGCAGGCCGGGCGGCAGCGGCACCCTCCGGGCAGGAGAAACTTTCCATTGTTTACAGCCGGTCTCACAACGCCCTCTGCAACGGCCGCTCCCGCCCGGGCCCCGACACCCGGCGCGGCCCAGCCCGCCTCGGCCGGCAGAGAGGAGGCCCCCTCGGCCGCCGCCAGCCCCTCCCGCTCAGCCCGGCCCGGCCCCGCGCCCCCTCAGCGGGCGGCTCCCGCCGCGCCGCTCTCCCGCCGCGCTCCGTCCCCACCTCCCAGCCCTCCTCCCGCCGCCCCGCCGCCGGGACGCCGTCCCTCAGCTCCCTCCGGAGCGGAGCGGGGGGGAAAGTTGCGCCCCAACAGCCGGGCCGGCCGACCCCCCCAGCGCTGCCGGAGGAGCCGGAGCCGGGCACGCCCGCCGCCCCGCCACGCGAGCCCGGGCGGGGATGGGGGAGCGGCCGGCAGGTGACAGCGGGGCCGGCGGGACGGGAGGGCGCGGCGAGCGAGCCGGCGGCGGCGAGCCCCTACCTGGGCGAGGAGGGCCGGCTTCCCCCTCCCCGAATTAAACTTTATTCTCCCCTGTCCCGCCAGAGCGGCGGCCGCTGACCCCGGAGCCGGATGGGCAGAGGGGCAGGAAGTGACTGCGGCCCTAGCGGCAAGGGGCCGGCGCAGTGCGCAGGCGCCTGAGCCGCCGCTCCCCCGCCCGGGCCGCACAGGTGCCGGGCGGCGGTTGGGGCGCGGGGCGGCCGTTGGGGCCGCGGGGCCGGGGCTGTGAGGATGGAACGCGGCGGGGGCGGGCTGGGGCGGAGCAGCGGGGGTTGACCGGCGGGCGGGGGGCGCGGCGGGAACCGGCGCCGTCCTTGTCCCTGTGAGGGGAAAGGCTCGGCGCCGGTCCCTGCGCGGGCCGGTGGTGTGCGGGGCTGCCCTGAGGGCACCGGTGCTCCCACAGCAGCCACCAGTCACCGTCACCATCATCAGGTGGCATTTCTGCCCTGTCTCAGCCTGGTCTCCTTCATGAGGAGGAGACCCAAAACCCACCATTTGTCCTAGACAATTCACCACGGAAAAGGATAGATCAATGTTTTGAACACCTGGAGGAAAAGCGTCTTTTCTGAGAGAGAATTGTGTGGTGGGTGTTCCAGATATCAGCAAGAGGACATCTGTTCACTGTAGTGGACGGCCAGGCAGCTGGTGTCTCCAGATATGTTTCCACAGGGTGTCTGCTTAGTCCTACGCTCTGTTAGTGCACTTCTCTTAGTAGCTTGGGTTGGTGAAAAGGTAATAGTTTTTGCCAAAGGAAAGGATGCAAATAAGTCTTATTCAACTTAAGGAGAAGCCTCTATCATTTAAGGAAAACCTCTTGTAAGGAAATAAAAGGAATACGCACATCGTGACAGAAAGAATGCTGAGTGATGGTACTAGAACAGAAATGATCTTTTAAGCTGTGCCTTGGGGTAAAATCACTTCTGAATGAAGATGGGATTCATGGTTTACAGACAACGTTCAAAGTCAAATCCACTGTCCACATTAGAGTGAAATGTCTTACTAGCACTGTTTCTCAAACCAGGCATTGAGAGGTTTTACGATCTCTCACCATCAACTTCTAGGCAACATAGTCATCTTTTAAAATACAGACATTTAGTTCATCAGTAAGTCTTCCGTATCCAAAGCAACAGGAGGACAAATTCAAACTCCATAAAGTACATTTGGGTTTTGGTTACCAAACTTCGGGCATCTTAAGTATCAGAGAACACTTCAAACAGCCTAGTGCCAAGTAGCATCTTTAACTCTGAAGCACAGCAGAAGTCAACTGACACCTTCATGTTAGGTGTCCAAACGCAGGTGTCCAGAGGTGCCCTCATCGTGAGACCTTAGCTACATCCTGAGCTCTGCTGTGTTGCAGACACAGACAGGAAGAGGCTTAAACTCCACCCAGCCCCATAGCTGCATTCAGCCCCTGTATAATGCGCTTGGGTAAAACCGTGAAGCTCATGCGTAACGAAGTGCCAGGAAGCCAGCTGTCAACCCCTTTTCTGCACAATAACCTACTGGCTGTAGCGCTTGCCCAAGAAGTAACAAATTTGGAGAATTAGCATTCCTCACCTCCTAGGAGACGTGAATATCAGATTAGGAGTAAGATCATCTTCCATTCTCACTGATTCTGATATGCAACAAATGTCAAAATCCTAGAGTAACAGCAGCTTTAATTTGCATCTTGGTCATTTACTATGAGAACTGGTAGCCCCATTACCAGTATCATTTTATTAAGTAATCAAAAAATAGAGAAAAGCAACCTGCAAATCATAAACTCATCAATGGAAATTCAGGAACTTTTGGTTGTATTTCAAGTGACTGAAGATGTTATAACAACTTTTGTGAGTGTCTGAATGTCACCAGCTAGCACAAAAAGGGAGCAAACATAGTGATTGTTCATTTCCTGGTAAACTCCCAGCAGAAAGAACTGGAGTAGCAGAAGTCTGCCAACCTTTATTGATTTCTTACAATCCCAACGATCATTTGTCTTAGTCTCAAAAGGGACATCACACGTTTCCCAAAAATAATCATCAAAATGTCCACTCCTGCCTCAGAAAAGTCTTGGTAAGACATGGTGTCTTCAAAGGTGGGCTATCCAGTAGTGGTTCTTCCTTGAACTTTAGTGATAAAATCTAATAAAATTTCTCAAGATCCAGCACGTTTATGAGGACAATGCTTAAAGATTTAAAAAGTGAGAAAAGGAATCCAGCGCAGATGAACGATTGCGTGGTATCAAGTGTTGGAGAGCAAGAGTGCCTGCCCAAACCAGTGGCAATGGTGCGCCTCAATTCAGCAGCCCCATGAAGCATCTTTTAGCATGTCCTTTCCTGAGGTCCAGGTCACTGTAGAATATTTTACTGTAATAGTCATCTGTCAAATACTGAGTTCCTTTGGTATCAGCTTATAAATGTCATCTCCTAAGTGCAAGGATCAAAGCCAATGGACAAAGCAAAAGCTTATTAGTGCTACTTCTGCCAGTTCTATAACTGTACTAATTCCTCCTCAGCTTCAGAAAAATCATGGTTTCTTACATATCATATGCACAATTTTAGATATAGGTCAAACTCCATGTAAAATTATAGAGCAATTTAGGCTGGAGGTCATCTCGCCCAGCTTCCTGCTCAGAGCAGGGCTGTCTTCAAAGTCAAATCAGGTCGCTCACAGCCTTGCCCTACCAAGTCTTGAAAATCTCCAAGAGTAGAGATTCCATAGCTTCTTTGGGCTTCTTCTTCTGTGTTTAGCCACTCTCACTGTGAATTTTTTCTCCTTCTATCCAATCAAAGTTTCTCTTTTTGGAGCTTGTGACCATTCCCTTTTGTCCTTTTTCTTGCCAGCTCCGAAAAAAAAATCTACCTTCTTAATAACCCCCCACTCAGTGAAGCATAGGAATTATATCCTCTCTCAATGTTTTCTTCAAGATAAAGAAACTGAATTCCTTCAGCCTTTCATGTCATATGCTCCAGCCCCAAAGGAACTCAGTATTTGACAGATGACTATTACAGTAAAGTATTCTACAGTTTTGATTACCACCTTTGGGATACTCCAGCTTCTGAGCCTCTCTTGCATACTTGGGAGGCCAAACTGGACACAGTATTCCAGATGTGGCCTCACAAATGCCAAGTAGAGGAGAACAGTAATTTCCCTTCACCTGCTGGCTATATGCTTGTTGATGTAACACGGTATGTGGTTAGCCTTCATTACCTCAGAGGTGCAGTTCTGACCCTTGTTCAACTTTTTCATTGGGTGCCACAGGTCAACTTTTTGCAGAGCTGCTCTTTCTTTAATGAGTCAGTCCCCAGCCTATACCATTGCAGGGTTTTTTTTGTCCTGGATGCAAGTCTTTGATCTGTCAGCCCATTCTCCAGCTTGTTCAAGGTCTCCTCATAGGACAATCCTGTCCTCCAGCACATCAGCCACTCCCCCAGTTTCACACTGTCCACATGCTGAGGGTGCATTTCAACGCATCATCCAGATGGCTATGTTAAACAGCATAAGCCCCGATATTGTTCCTTGAGGAACACCACCTTTAATTAGCTGCCAATAAGATTTCAAACTACTGACTACAACCCTTTTGACCCTGGCAGCCCAGCCAGCTATATACCATGTGTACCTACCCTGTAGTCTTTCCACCCAGTTACATTTGGATTTGGCTAGAGGGATGCCGTGAGAGCTCATGTGGAAACCCTAGCCAAAGTCAAGGTAAATGACACCCTCTGCTTCTCCCTCATCCAGAGAGCCACTCATTTCATCATAAAAGACAGTGAGACTGGTTAAGCAAAATTTGCCCTTCTGCCTACCCCCTCTCTGGTTTTAGTAATTCCAATTAAATTAAGTACTGTCCTGTTTAGTTTGTTGTGGGGGCAGGGGGAGAGTTGCTTATTTTTGGAGGATGGCCAAATAGCAGCTGAAATCTTATTCTATCTTAAATGCATTTTCATAACTTTTGTGGAAGATGGAAAAAATGGGCAGTGTTGCATGCATGTGTGAATCTCAGGAACTTAGTTGACCTTGTAACTTGTTTGTGGATGAAAGAAAGACCCTCATCTGTATATTGTTGTGTTTAACTCATCATGGAGTTTATAATGTAATCAATCAGTGATGTGGGCAAGCAAACACACCGAAACTTTGACCAGTCAGATAGCCAGTCATGTGCAAAGTGTCTCTGGTACAGATAAAAGTTGCCAGCACAGATCAGGTAGTTCCGCCTGACCCAGCAGAAGATGCCTTCAGGAGGATAATTGCGGAGGGGAGTCCTTTCAGCCAGTGACTGGCCATTGTGTTTCAGAACTTCAGATCAAAGATCCCAGCAAAGCTCACTTCACAACACACTCCTGCAGTTGTTCCACCAACAGGATAAACTGGAACTAAGATCCAATTTGAATTTCATCACGTGAATGAAGAACGAGCAGGAGACATTGCCTGATTTTGAAAAATGGAATGTTCCTCCATTAAATATGAATGATAATTTTTATAATAAAACTTATTGAATAAAAATGGTAAGGCAAAAACTGGGTAAACTTTCTTTTTGTCTTACGTAGGTAAGAAAAAATTCAATGAAAATAGAAGACAGAGATTTTTAAAACAATAAGATGTAATTCTTCACGCAATCCATAATTAGTTTGTATCCAGTGAACATGGAAATTTACAGCTAAACTACAAACAGTGGTAAAAAGTGCAGCATGCTCTTCCATATAACAAAGATAAGGATGAAAATCCTTTTGACCCATTTCATGTAAATTCTACACATAAAATACATTATTAGAGGAGGGTTTTTTGAGTTTAGCTTTTGTTCTCTGGCTAATGTTCTCCATATAACCAGTAGACTTTGAAACAGCATCTTTATTTATTCGTTGCCTTTCAGATGATATGGAACTGGTGACATGTTTTGAACTGAGACTTCTGTTACAACTTGATGACCAAATTCTTTTTTAATTGTTTCTCTGTTGTGGTTAATGGCTTGGAGAAATCCAAAATTCAGAACAGTTTCTCTTAGTTACTAGATTGTGCTTCCAAAATGTATAATGAAGTATTCCAGCTAGGGAGATAATTTTTGGTAGAGGACATCGGAGCATTATCTCAAATAGTGATAGTAGGCTTAGTGTCCACTGAGAGGTTTTGTTCTGCCAAAGGGCTGGTAGTAACACCTGCTGAGATGCCTTACCATCTGTTTATACATCTAAGAGCTGTAAGATTTGATTAGTAAAACTTTTCCTCATACGCTGTGACCACTGACATTTTTTTCTGTATTTGGGATGCATTTTGGATGAAGCACCTGGCTTCACAGTAGTTTTTCCTAGGAGAAGATAATTCTAAGTTGGAATGAATTAATTCTGTGATGCTGCACTGAGCAGAGTTGTGTTTTGCAGAGATGAAGGTAAAGTTGCATAAACTCTGAAGGATCTCACACATAATGTGTGCTAATCAAGCAGTGTCACAAGTCATAGTCATAAAGTGTTTCACTGCAAGTACAGATATTCCAGCATTCCTTAAGCCATCACTCTTAGCTTATTTTACTGATGTGACTTCGTCTAATGTTCTCACTGAAAGCATCCCATGATTAACTGCACATTCATAAACTCCAGATTAAACAAATTTTAGACATAGACGTCTGAGAGCAATTCAGATGATTGTTCCAGGCACATTAAGACTCCTTTGTTAGAGTCTCTGTATCCATGATGGCCAGATGGGTAGAACGCTCACCAAGGAAGCAGAAGACCTTGATTTCTAAATCCTAAACTACAAGTTAGAGACCCCTTTTGTTAAGCACAAGGCCCAGTTCAATCAGGAATGCAAGAGCTGGGGGGTAAAGAGAGATTAACAAAGACAGGCTGATCTATTCAGAATGCAATTGACTTGGGGAAAGGGAAAAACAATACTGAGTTCTGGTTGCAATTCCCAGCCCTGTTAATTTATTTATATCCAATGATGTTTAAATGGGAAATGAATAAACAAGTCTTTAGAGCACAGACATGTTGACTTTCAGACAAAGGTGGGATCACTCAGACAACTCTAAATTGTTTGGGGTTTTTTGGGTCCGTCACTGCGAAAAAGTACATGGTAAGTTTTCTATGCACTACAAATGAAACCATGTGAATTAGTTCTCCTCGTGCCATTCTATAATCCAGTACAACGTGCTTACAATATTCACAGTTTTAAACTGTGTATGTTTATATGCTGCATGCTTTTTGTGGAATCTGAAAAGTAGATTCAGTTATATTTGCATCAAATCTATATTTGCATAATTGGAATGTTTACACAATCCTGATACCTTAGCTTTGACAGTATCTTATGGAAAATCCCTGGGCTAGAATAATTCTGAATCTTAGTCAATGTGTATTCCAGTCTAACAAGCAGCTGCATCTTCATGCTCTGTTCTCCAATTAACACAAAGCTTCATTACCCTTTTGGGATGAAAATAAACTGCTATGTGTATTATCTTACCCATAATTTACTTATTTACAAACTTAGTAAAACTCATCATTAATTAGACTTCTCATGAGGTCCCTTCTGTACTTTCTGGTGCACTACTATAAAGTTTAGCAAAGGGAACAATCTGCAATGCATCTCTCCCCTAGGAGACCCTTGTCGCCATTTGATTAGAGATTCAACCTATCCTGCGTTTTTTCCCTTTATACCCTTCAGCTTTGATTCCTGGTTGCACAGTGACCCAGCTTCACATGGAGGCAGGAAAAATTTTCTGCCCCAGAAGTATGTAGCTCATGATTACAGCACTTTTGTGGAAAGCATGAGCTGGTGGTTCAGTCTCCAGCAAGGCTGTGTGGGGAATAGAATCCAGGCTTCCCATTTACGTGCTGCACCTTCTTCTGACAGCAGTTTCTGGCAGAAGCGTAAGACAGCATTACAGAGTTAATGCTTTTTTTTTTTTTTTTCTTTTAATAGAAAATGTCTGTGTAGCTGAAAAAACTGAGAAGAAAAGCTTTGGCAAACTGCAGGTGACAAGAAGTGACCATTGTAACGCACCAAGAAGACGTTCTGAATCATCAGCTCAGTGTGGTCAGTAACCCTCTTTTTACGAGGAATAAGGAAAAAAAAGTCTAACTGCATTGAATACGTACCTTGGGTAGTTTTGACTGGGACCGGGGCACTTTTGCCATTGGAAACTTAGCCTCAACTAGCCAAGTTCCAGTATTCTCATTTCCCCCTCATGGATCTCTAGCAGGTACAGCAGGATTTGCAACTTTAAAATCATTTGTCTTGTGTAGCTTTCTTTAAGAAAGGCATGATTCTGTGACAGTATTCTCCCCTTCTTACTTTTTGTTCCCCTTTGGTTTACTGTTACCTACCTAGCTGGGTAGAAAGGTATGCTTCTCACAGTACAGATTAATCTAATCAAATATATTAGGAAACATGAAAGACTTGCTTACAGTATTATATAATGAATTTGCATCTTCTTACCACGTTCAGTTTTCATCCAGTCCAATGATTTTTTTCCCCTGTACAGTCTTCCTGTGGAATGAACATGAAGTTAATTTAATTCATGTTCTCATCCCTGATTAATCTGATTAATACAAAATACAAACAGATATGCAACACAATGAGGTGCATGCTTTTAGAAATCATTTAATTGAGACATATATATTTTAAGGGTTTAATTATACTTATGACATGCACTGGGAAATGGAGGAGAATGCATCTGGATAAGCAATTTGAGGCCAAATGCAGACCTGGTCTAGCATGCTGATTCACAAGGTGATCATGTTGTGTACCATGTAGTGTGTATAAAAGCTAGTCCTATTTATGAATCTAGTGAAGTTTAAAATCAGTATAAAGCATAACCAGATGTCTCTTTCTTTTGTAGGTGGTGGCAAAGGATGCAGACTGTCGAAGACAGAAGAGAGAGGAGGGAAGAGAAGACAAAAGAATTCCTAACGCTTTCAGTGGAAAAGATAAAGAAGGATACTCCTAAGCATATCTTGAAATGTGCTGGAGAAAATTGGACAAGGGCATAAGTTTCTCTGTATGTGCATATGTATGTGTGTGTACGCAGATGTATGGATATAGAGTGGGAATGGGTAGGAAGCAGTAGAGTGTGGGAGGTAGTTTAGAGAAACAGGAGCTTTGGGGAGGAATTCTGGAGAAGGAAAGTAAGAATGAGAGAGATTCATGAGAAGAGGGGAGAAGGAATTGAAGAAGACATGGAAAAGATTTAGAATGAAAGGAGGTGCAATAGCCTAAAAATAATGCAGGCAAGACTAACAGCAAGAAGTCTAACAGAAAAGGGGAGGAAGAAGTAGGAAGTCAAGAAAGACAGAACAAACAGTAGAATTCATTAAGCCAAGTTTCCTGGGGTTTTATGACTTGTAATGAGATTATCCTGTTTGCTGACCATTTTCATAGCATTTGCAGTAAAAGCACACAGGAGGTGTAAACATAAGCATCCAGGCCCTGGGTCTGATCAGAGCAACAGTGCCTAGAAAATCCAGAAATAGTAAAGTTATTTCTATTCAAAAAGGAAGCAACTGTTCTCATAAGCTTATTTATACCTGTGTGTGTGTCTGTATGTAAATCAAGTTATATATTGCAGGACAATAGCAATCTTAAATTTTGTTTGGGAAATTCTGATTTCATTAGCAAACTTGCAAGATGTTACTCAACATCAAGGAGCCAAATACAAGTACTTTGAGATGTCTGAAGACAAACCATGAAAACCAAATTAAAAAAAAAAGAGAAAGCTGGATTTCAGAAACAGTACTGTCAAAAGTCCTAAGAACAAGAAGCTGTAGCAATCCAATATATCAATTAGTTAAATACAACTAGCCCAATTAGCATAAAAATACTGTTTCATATAAAGAAGGACTACAAATGATAAATCACGTGATGAACTGAAAGAAAAATGAAACAGCGCATGGCCTAATGAATACCGGTGATCGGCAGCTGATAAACGAGTCTACATATGTCTAAGAGGGAGCGTATCCGTATCAATGAACTGAGGTGCAGCTCTGCCCTCGGTGGGAGACGGATTGAGTTTCTGCATTCTGCCTGGTTCCACTCAGCTTGTGGGAATGCTGTAACACTGGAGACCCTGAGCACTCTGTCAAAACTGGTTGCAATTTTCAAGAAGGTTCCAAAGCTATTGCAAGACTCTGACAGAAAGTGCAACAGAGTAAGTCTTGCTTTTTTATGAAGTGAGGCTAAAACTAGAAAAGCAAAAAGAGCTAAGAGATTTATTCAGACAGACAGTTGATTGCCACTACATTAAAGCTAAATACAGTTTGCATTTCCACTGCAAATTAGATTTTCTTCTTCAATAGCAGTACATGGCATGTCTAATTTGGACTAGAAGCTCAAAATAAAGGACACTTTCTTTAAAATAAAGTCAATGACAATAAACTAAAGGTACAAATTGGGAGCTACAAAGCACAACACGAATCTGGACAAAAGAGACTGTGCAACAAATGTGACAGGACAGATTGACACAAGGCTGTTCCTATCTCAAAATCCGTGTCCAAAATCCGTGAATGCATAAGAAAGATATACACTAAAAAATCAGGAATCAGAAGATTAAGAACTGATGACAGAAATAGTATTCAGCAGTAAAAGCAGTGGGCAGTTACGTCAGTGGCAACATATTTCAGGAGCCTCCGTTCACATTGGAATTAGACAGCAAGGACAAATAGTCCCAAGGAATCAAACCTCAAACAGAGAATGAATCCCTATAATGAGCAGGACTGATCTGCTGTGACGCTGACCTACTGGGTCTCTCTCTCACATTTTGACAGTACCTGTGTGAATGAAATTTATGCTAAAGAAACTTAACTGAACTGAGATTGGCAGAGGATATTCTGACAGGGCATATTTCGTCCACAAAGGAATGCTTCACGACTCTTGCTCAAACTGTTCTTATGCCACAACTTTTACTTTTTTTTTTTTTTTAATGTGTTAAAGAAAAAGTCGGTGTGCAAATCAGCATTTTTTCATTCATCAGCTTGGCACGCTTTTCTGATACTTTCTTGAAAATAACTTCAGATGTGATATTTAATTGGCCACTCAAAATATATTGTCCAGGCAACATGCCAGCTGACTCTCAGGTGAATTAATTCTGTCATTTGCTTCGCTTACAGTCCATCTCCTTGAACTACTGCGGAGTTAATAATCATATTGTATTAAGCAGTATAGATATTAGAATAGTTCTGAAAACCAAGTGAATTTTGTCTTATCACTGGTGAACATTTTGTGTCTCCCAATTTTTCCTGTTGCATAGAGTGTGTAATGCAGACTGGGTCCCAGACACCTAGTGAATTCAGTTGGCTACGTGCAAGGGAATAAGCTATAGCTCATCGTAGTAGCCCTGGGCTGTTATATAGCAAAAGAATAGTTGGATTCCATCAGTTCAACATTAATGTTAACTCATCCTCTATTATAAGATATAAACATTGGAATAGGGTAAATTTGTATTTAAAGAAGAAGAAAAAGACAAGGCAAGAATTTAACAAACCTGTCAGTTTACCTTCAGTCCCCACAGATACTGAAGCAAGTAATGGAAGACACTATTATTCAGCATTGAGAAGATGAAAGGGATAATAGTAAAAGCCAACATATACCTGCCCAGTACAAATCATGACAAGTCATCTAATTTCCTCCTTAATGAGTAATAGGCCTTGAGAAAAAAAGAAGTGGAAGCTAGCAGGATTTCAGGAAGGCTTTTGATGTTTTCTGATGTGATTCTCATTCATAAGCAAGCTCATGTGACTAGAAAACCACAAGCAAAGATAATTTATCTATGGTTTACTGTCAAACTAGAAAATCATATTAGGACTCTAGCCTGGTCCAATACCATCAAATATGTTCATTCGTAACTTGGCATGTTTGTTAAATTTGTAGATGATTTCAAGCTGAAGGATTTGCAAGCACACAGAAGGCCAGCATGAGAATTTAAAATTTTTTTGATGACTTCAGAGAACAGTCTACAAAAAGAAGACATATTTCAAGTTTGCAAATGTGAAATTCTCATCTCAGGTAAGAATAGACACTGTGTGGGCGGCATGCAGGCATTAATAATTAAAACATCATACAGGGGAATAAGGTAAAGTTGCTACCAGAGTGTGTGCGTACATGAATCTCTGTGAGTTATATCCTAAATAGGAGAAGTATAATAATAGAGCTACAGTTTATCAGATTACCAGAATGGTGACACTTACCACAAACTGCTGAAGAAATTAATAAGGTAGAAAATTATAATAATGAGAGACTTCAGTTATTTGCTGTCATGCAATTAAGATCCCCAGCAATCAGGAAGCAGATGTGAATAACTCATCTTGAGATAGTAAAGGTTGTGGACAAAATGAGATGAGACTTCTTCAACAGTATCATTCAAATTCTTAGAAGAAAAGGAAAATTTGAAGCAGATAAAAACCAGTTTGCATTGGATTGGAGACTTTACAAAACATCATATTACAGGCCAAGAGTCAATCAATACCCTCAATTAGGAAGACAGCAAAAGCATTTAAAACCAAAACACCACTAGTGTGATTAAACTGCAAAGGAAGATACTAAAATACAGAAATAAATTAAAAAAAAAATCATAGTCAGGTCCAAAAGAGGAAAAAAAAAACAAGAAGGAGAAGCTTTATGAAGTTAAATGTAAAATCACAGATAAGTTCAAAACTACTCTTTTGAAGAAGCCCTAGCTAGACGAGCTAAACGAGCCCTACGAGTGATGAGTCTCA
Source organism: Rissa tridactyla (assembly GCF_028500815.1). Classification (NCBI taxonomy): domain Eukaryota; kingdom Metazoa; phylum Chordata; class Aves; order Charadriiformes; family Laridae; genus Rissa; species Rissa tridactyla. The sequence continues at coordinate 196,510,595 of NC_071466.1, forward strand.
ATTTCAACTATTGGTTTTTAGAACAAACCAATAAAATTACCCATACTAAATTACCAGGACAAGATAGTAATCATCCCAGAGTTGTAAAGAAATTCAAACATGAAATTGCTGAGCAGTAGTACTCCAGTACATAACCTGTGGTTCAAATCAGCTTCTTCGGGCCAGAGGTCTGGACACTGACAAACGTGACACCAAGCTTAAAACAGGCTCCAAAGAGAAATTTTGGGTATTGGCCCAGAAATCTGATTTATATTTTCAATCAGGTTTTTTTTCTACATAATGAAATATTATACCAGTAGATACATGGATAAATATAACATACTGGCAGAGTCAGCAGAACTTCCACTGGGGAGTCATGCCTTACCAACCTATTAGAGATCTCTGAAGGAAATAATAAGATACATGTCATCTGTTTGATATGTTTTTCATAGGTGCTCTTATCAAAGGCACTTAAATAAGATACACTGTTATACATAAGATGTACATATACATAAGGCTAAATAATCAGGTTTTACAATGAGAAGAAAGTACCAGTGGAGGCCCCCTAAGAATCTGAGATAAAATCTTTGGTAAGTACAGCAGTCATAGTGATATGGAAAAGGAGTAAATTGTGAAAGGACAGAACTTTCAGGTGATGAAGTATTATGCGTGCTAGACAAACAAAACAGACTGAAAAGGAATCCACACGGATCTCAAAATACTGAAGGACTTGTCAGTAAAGCCAACCCAATTAAATCACGTCAAGTGTAATACAATGCACCTGAGGTAAAAATACACTAATTATAAATACATAACAGCTGTCTGAAAATATATTACCTATTGTCTTTCAAAAAGAGGTCTGGAACCATTGGAGGTGGAAAAAAAAACCAATAAAGAGAATGTTAGAAATTACTAGGAGCAGGGAGAACAAAACAGAAAATCCCATTATGTCGCTATGTCAACTCATCTCAGTCCTCCTTTTGAGCACTTGATAACAGTTCTGTTTGTATGTTTTCAGAAGAGGTGTCATAGACTTTTAAAAAATACTACAAAGGAGAGTCAGTCACTGAGATGAACAACAGTTTCTGTACAAGGGAGGAAAAAAAGGACCAAGACTTTCCGTGCTTGGAGAAGAGATGATAAAGAGGGATATGATGTAGGTCTAGAAAATTGTAAATGGTTTGAATAAGATGAATAGGGAGTGCTTATTAATTATTTCTAACCTTACAAAAACCTCAATGAAGTTATCAGTCAGCAAGTTAAATATTAATAAATCATAATATAATCCGTAACTAAATTGTAGGCCTCATCATTGCCACAGAATACTTTGGAAACTAGAACTACAAATGAATTCCAATAGTGATGGATAAATGGATGTGGAAAAGTCCATTTGTAGCTGTAAAACATGATGGTCTTCAGTCCAGGGAGCTCTTAGGCTGAGAAGATAAAGCAGAGGTAGGATGACTGTTACACTCTTCGAATTTTTGCACACTGGCTTCTGTTGCAAACATCATCCTGGGTTGCACTGCCTTTCAGTCAAGCACGAAAGGCCACAGGTTCTTATGAAATGCTTCTGATTTTCTAGACAAAGGTTCTGCAGAAACATTTCTTGGAGATACCGTGGATGACAAGCAGAGCGAGAGTCAGAAATGTCATACTGCTCCAGAAAATGAAAAGCATCAAGTGGTGGAGTATAAACATGAATATGAAGGAATATTTCTCTTCAGCTCAACTCTAGTAAATCATTAGAGGGAAAACTGGCTAGGTTTTGGCATTGCATTTCAAGAAAAATGATCCAGAAGAAAACTGTAAGTATGAAAAATGGCCAAAGAATATGACCTATAAGAAACATCAAAAGCATTAAGGTCTTTAATTTAGACTGAAAAATTCCAATATGTAAAAGGTGGCATCAAAGAAGGAAGAAAAATTGTTCACTAGGTCATAAGAATAAAGAATAAAATGTAGAAAGCTTAAACTGCTGCAAAGATTTAGGCTAGGCCTCAGGGAGGATTTTTTAACAGTGAGATCCCAAGCATTCGTGTAGGGAAGTGTAGAATCTCTGTCGTCCTAGGGTTTTAAGACCTCTCTTAGACCTATATCTTTACAGTTTAACTGCAGATCATCCTGACTTATGAATGTAGTGGGCTACATACATGTTCAAAATCCGTTAGAGCCCTATTTTTTTCTGACATTTGAAGAATGGCTTGTCTGAAATGTGTGTGATAAATTCATACTATTTTGACTGCATGCTGGCATGCAGCTATTCATGCTGTCTTTGTGTATATTTATTTTCTTTCTCACTCCATCTCTAATCAGCTATAATTTTATTTACATGCTCAGCAACTGTTCCTCACAGTCAAATTCCTCTCCACTGGCTTGCCACTCACTGCTTACTCCTATTCCCTTTATTTTGTCAGGTTCCCCTAGCTCATTTTTCAAACAGCCGGTGGTGATTTGTTCTTATTTTCATAAGGACAATTTCCAATTTCTTTTTACTTATTTATTTTTAAAAGGATGGTATATGACAATTGAGCATATTATATACTAAGATCAATATCATCCCCTTATTCAGTATATTCTCTCAGTAAATACTTATTCCCTTAGTAAAAACAAAACCTCAGTTCAAGTCACCCGAATATTTTTGCACGAAAAGCAAGGAGCAGAGATGACAAAGACTTAAATGTGCTGCTTTATCCCTGGCACTAGCAACTGCCAGCTGTGGCTGTGCCGCAGTGGATGCGTGGATCCAGACTGGAAGAGCAGAGCCTGAGCTCCCCATGGCATGGCACCTCCACAATGGCACGTTCTTCTCTGCCTAGGGAAGACCCAGCCCACGCAGGCAGAGCCTCAGCAGGCACCGAGGTGATGAACGGGCACCAGCTTTCTTCCTCCAGAAAGCTCTGAGGCCTGGCCTGGGTCCACACTTTTAGCTAAGTACTTACGAACAAAATACCAAATGACTATGGAGATCACAGCAGGCTAATGTTCATGATGCCCACATCACTGACTGGAACAGGCGGGATTTTTTGTAGATTCTGTGTCACCAGAGCAGAGCGCACAGATCAGCACCCTCCAGGCAAGTGCACTTCCTATTACTCATACTAGCAGAAGTAATAGTAGGAAAGTCCAGTAGTAGAAGCGAGCCACACGATGCATCTGAGGAGGGAATGAATCTCCTGCATTCCTTCTCAGCAGAAAACCCGAGATAACTTTTTCAGAATCTTCATTATCAGCCACTAACTTTGTGTGCAAGGTCTTTAAAGGTGATCAGTTTTTCAAAGGTATTTATCCCTGTTTTCTGAAAATCTAGCTCTGAGAGACAAAAAAAAAAAAAGAGAGGGGCATCCAAAATCACCCGTATCTGACAATCTTTATCATTATTCAAAGGAACAGGTATCCATTCACTCAGAGCTATATGCAGAATCAAGATCTGAGGGAGAAATATCATTTTTACAAACTGTCATTTTAAAACAGCAAGGTTATGGTTTTGTGCAGAACTACATGGTGGTTAACAGTTCTGTACCTGTTGTATTCCAAAGCGATTCTTTCTAAAACCACAAATATTTTTCTTTCTTATTTGGGCAAAAGCCTTCAAATGGCTTGGGACAAACTCATCTCCTAGGAGCAAAGGCAGGGAGACACATAATCTGCAAGCCCTTTAAATTAAAACAGGATAAGGCAGAGAAATGGGCCACTTCATCCTTCACTTTAGAGTAAGCCAAGATGCAGCAAATGATGGCAGAATAACTGTGAGGGAGATTACTCATGCCTGATGGAGCAGGCCAGGAGAAATCCAGGCTAACTGCATCAGTATCATAAATGAGCCATCAAAGTTTGAAACTTTTTACCATTCCACCTAGAAATCTACTAGAGAATCAGAAGGACTTCTTTTATAGTCATCCTTCTCAACGTACATAATCCTTTGACATGCTTAATGTTCCTTGATTACATGTGCTGTTTCTCCCTTTTGTTGATTGGCAGTGATATTGTTGTGCCAGAAGAGGTTTAAAGTTTTCGTAATTCACTCCCTTGTTGCAGCCAGCTAAGATCAAGGTCTTTGACTGTCTCCTCTTTGATTCTCGGAAGTTCGGTTTATTTAACCCTATTGTTTTCACCCCTTTTTGAAAAAAAATGGTTTTCACTTAGATTTCCTGTGGATGTCTCATATGGTTTTATGGCACCCCTTCCTGTCCGGCTGCACTAGTCAACCCTGCGATCAGTGAAATACAGTATTCTTAAAGAGCTGCCCCAAACAGCTGTCTGATTCCTTTCATATGTGCCCAGGAAAAGCACAAGTGTATACATCTATCCCAAACCAATGCTTCTAGTTGACTCTCAAAGGTGGTAAATATTTTTATTGTGTTTTTTCCCTGTTAGTCCTAAAAGGTTTTTAACTTTATTTGCTGTTGTTTAATTTTACGTAATTTTAACAGACTAATAATGTAAATGTTGGTCCTGGTGTTGCCTGATTCTGCTGAAGGATACTTACAGAGAGTGTAAAAAGGCACCAAACCTCTCCCTGAAGTGTCTCTTCATTATTGTAAATAGGTACTACTCAATAACAAGAATAAAAGAATAAGAGAAACAAAGAGAATTAAAAATGCACCTTTGCTCTGTGGCTGCTTAATTTTTTCTCACTTACTTTTCATAATACCACTTACTCACTAGTCTCTGTAGTTAAAACTAAGAAAATTGTCAGAAGATTTTTAAGAGAAAAATACCTTTTGTTTTTCTGCACAGGTCACAAAATTATGAAGTATGTATAGAGAATAGAGGAATTTCAGAAACTGATTTTACACTATAGAATAGCATTGTCTATTCAGTAAAACAAATTATGAAATTATTCTACAGTTTAAAAGTTGGAGTCTAAATATCATCTTCTAAAACCCTAAGCTTGATTCTGCTAGAACTATTACAGACTACTGCTGCAGATATTAAACATAAAAACTACAGTAAAAGAGCAGTGAAGTTACAAAGCTAGTATTCACCCGGTGCCCTTAATGCACTGAGCTCCTTTAAATGACTGCTTCTCCAATAAACTGTTTTCTCCTTATTGTGCAGTGTGGCCTGTGCCCTATTTATTGTACACAATTCAACTCCTGCTCTGAATTATTAATTTTCTTAGAGGTTCTTCCATAATAGACATCAGTACAGGAACTGAATACTTCCCAAAAGTTTATTTTCACAAATGAGACTGGAGATACTACTCTCTTACTGACTATGAAACTAAGGTCAAAAGTACTTACTATTTTTAAGTACTTAGTTAGAGACTCTTATGATGTGATTTTTCAGTGAAAGCAGCGTAATACTGACTTCATTAAATTCAAAGTGCATTTGTTAACTTCAGAGGTTGCTATGAGCACTCTCTCAAATGAAACTGCAGTGTTTCAATTCCAATATCCAGAAAACAAATACAAAATTGATGATCATGTGAGACAAGAGAAGCCTAGTTTAAGACACCTTCATAATATCTAAGTATGTGACAGAGACAGAAAGTAAAAGTAATTGTCAAAGGTTGCCCCATCAGACCAGTCCAGTTTTTCCCTCTTTCCCTTTCCTTTACACCATTGCCTCCAACATCTGATTCTCTACCATTTACTGCAAGAATAGTCAACCTTTTGGATCCTATGAACCATATGCCAATAGTGGTTGAGTAACAACACTTTGGAGAACTCTAGGATGACTGCCAGGCAAGAGATGATAACGGCTTCCTAAGGATCCCATCGGTCCTTGCAGAATGGGTCTGGATTAGGTTACAACAATGATGATTCTGGTTTTATTTCTCGCCACGCCAAGGTGTTGAAGAAACAAACACCTTCAGTAACAAAACATTCCTACCACTGATAATGTAAGAGTTACACAGTCCATAGCATAGAAGATACCTTTGAATGTTTGAAATTCTGTGTATCACTTAAGAATTGTTTGTCCATCTGTGACCCCTTGGTTCTAGGCCCTTCTCTTAGGTTTTCTTCTTATCATCTAGTTCTAGTCTGCCTAGAGAACCAGTCCAGACTTCACAGGTATTGCTAATGTATTCTGTGATGCTCCATCACCCAACACAGCCTCAGTTTCCCCTCTTCTTTCACCTCACAAGCTCATCTGGCCTAGTTGTTCCCCTTCACACCAGTTGTTCCAGTCTGTTCTCTTCCTACACCACTTCCCAATTTCTACTCCTGATCTATCAACACTTGATTCAGTGTATGTCCTCTTCCATGTGGTTCAAGCATAAATTTTGAGTATAAGGGTGACAGCACGTGGCAGTTGACAACAGCAAACCTTGCTCAAAACCAGTTCACCCCAGTTAGGTAGGAACTACCACTTCAGAAAAGTCCTTTTCAGCTTGGGCCTGAGATGCCCAATGCAGAGTCTTTGGGAACTTTGGCTAAGAATCTTAGGCACATCTCTGGTAATATTGTCAGAGCGGCAGTTTTTCCAGAGTCTGTAAGTTGACTGACTATGAGCAGACATAAAGACCAACAGCATAGCAAATTTCAAGAACCCTGCACCAAAGTACTAAGACAATAGAACTTCTCAAATCATTGTCAGACTTGTTAAAAAAAGACAAAACCACATAGTTCTCCTTAGCCTTGTTACTGGAATGAAGATTTTTATTAGTCAGTGTTAGGCAGCAAATTTTGAGCCCAAGCAGTTAATATTTGCAATGTGATAGAAAAATAAAACCTGGATGTTATAAATGGGAAAATGTCAGACAACAATATTGTGGCAATGGGAACTGCTGCCTTTACCGCATCATTACAGAGCCAGGAGCTTCCCTAATACCATCAGCTTCTGTCTCCCTTTCTGCTTCCACTGAGCTGGAAATTTGTGTTTTCCTAGTGCAGTGCCTTAGACAAGCTTCAGAACCGTGCAAGAACTATGAAGTGAGCTAATGAGGAACAGAGGAGGAGGGGAGTGTGCGAGGGGCAAGAACTGGTTGTCTCTCTCTCATGATCAAGCGTTTTCCCTTTGGTGTGAACCCGCATGGACAAGTAGAGTATGCCCTTATGGCAGGACCTGGAAGAAAGATGAAGTTCAGTTCCCTCAGTCACGTGAACTGTCCCAAATGGCATCTATGTCTTAATTCTTTTCTCTCTTGCAATTATTTCTGTCTCCAGTCAGGGAGCTTGGACTAAGACTGTTTCAGAAGGGGCCAAGCTTCCTGACTAGAGACAGAAACAGTAAGCTGCAGAGGAAAAGTAGGAACAAGGATGAGCTCTTTCAAACTGTGTTCAGAACCACAGAACAACTAAGCTCATGCATCCGATTCCCCGGTGATTCCACAGGACTTCACCTATCTTCTGTAAGCAAAGGCAACTCACTTGAATTCAGGGTTAGCATAAGAGATGCAAAATTGTAATACAAACCCTGAGTTTTCTTTAACTGCATAAGAGACAAAATTATGTTCCTTATTCTCTTATCTTTCTTTGCCTTTATCTGTGCTCACTCGCAATGCCGAGGACCTGTCATCATTTTTTATTCTGTGTTAACAAATTCCTAAAGGAAGGAGCCAGACGTGCTAAACATTAGGGTAGCAAATGCTGTAAAAGGAACACAAGCATAGTATGTTTTACCTTTCCTTGAAAATAATAAAAATCCCTAGCTTCTGACATATTTTTTTTTTAATGACCAGCTTAGGTAACCCACTCCAGAAATGTCCAGGCAAGGCTTGCCTGCAACCCTGGCTTAGATGCACACTTTCTGTCAAGGCAAGGATCCCAGGAACCTTCAGTTTAGCTCTTTTGCTCAGCAATGGAGTGCAGTGGGGTAACTGTTCTGCAGTCCACTCTGAGGTGCTCAGGCTCCTTTGCACTGTTAAGCACACAATGTATGAATTTTGGAGGAAAGAAAGGCACGTAAAAGTTAGCCATACCAAGGTTGGCTGTAAACAAGATTTCTGTGGAACAGATTCACAAAATTACACAGGAGCACAAATTGCTCACAATTTAATTTAAATGCATCTATCATCTAAGTACTCTTGAAAATCTTTTCAAAATTGCCAAAGTCCCAGGAAGTCCCAGGCAATATAAGAGATGTCATTTTGTTGTGACACTTTTGAAAATTGAGATGGTATGCACCATAAGTTAAGGTTGTAGTGTTGTTTCTTAAGGTCTTATTCTGATATTCATTTTGATTTCTGCAAATTCATAGAAATTTGTGTGACTTCATACCTTAATTTGTATATCTAATCAACTGAGTTCAAGAACTTGCCTTTTTTAAACATCCTTTCACAGACACATTCCATCAGAAAGAGGGTGTTCTTTCTTTTCTTTCTCTGCTCTTGCTGGTTAGGTGTTTTTGTTTTTTTCCTAATTCCCTTAGAAAGAAATTTTCCTCCTCAAAAGCAGCTTCTCTTCTGGACCTGGGTTCAAGTGTTAGCTCTGATGAAGACTATTCTGCTATCTTGCAGGCAAATCTGTATGCTCAGCCTTCATTCTTCAGGAAGCTATAGCCTGGCAAATATGCACAAGGACCTTCTCTCTCCATCCCATACAAAAATTGCCTTTTTCCTTCCAGCAATAGAAGGTGAATGAGTGCAACCTCTGCTGCTTTCACAAACTGCATGCTGCTGCAGTAGAACGGGAGAAGGACACCACAAAGGTTGCTGCTGTCACCAAGGTAAGGCAAACAGGGGCAGAGCAGCAGATGCCGGGCCTGCTTTGGGCTGCAAATGCAGGAAGGAGTCTTTAAATGTTTGGAAAGTGTTTGCTACTCAGACAGCTTTTCCCATCCCCTCTGAGAAAGGAGAGCAGAGATACGGAAATGTACTGCATGGTAGCTTCAGTTCGTATGCTATCTGTTGAATTACATTGGCAAAGACAATAAAACATTTGTGTATGCTTGATTTGCTAATGTTTGTAAAATGCTTTGAAATCCTGACACACAAGTTTTCCTTGTTAATATCCACTAGATAATGTAAATAATGAATAGATATGAATAGTAGGGGTTTACTGCAACAGCAGGCATAGTAGAAGCAATAGCTGGTATCTCCGAAGTCATGTAGCAGTTGTCATATCAGGTGGTAAAATTTGCATGCAGTATAGTACCTCATTTTAGTAGTGTACTCATAAATCAAAATTTTCCAATTTAAAGGAATTTGTTTGCATTGTATTTTGCAAAGTAAATCAATAAACAATCACTACTTACTGTTTTTACTGTTTGATTTTTTTTTTTTAAATTCCATTGCTATATTTCTTGGAAGTGTTTCAAATGACAGATGGTGAATGTTTTTCTGTTCTTTGTTGCACTCTTCACAGTCTAGCTCTTTGGCCTTCATTGTAGAACCAGAACAACTATTTTCTGAGCAGAAAAACAGCGCCAGAAGTTTTAGCTACATGATTCAAAGATAAGTAGAACTGTTCAAATATTTGATATAATTAGGCACTATTGTTATTTATTCAGATTTTACTAGCAGGATACTTTGGCTTGTGCCAACCTTAAAAAAAATCGGTCCCTTCCCAAAAAGAGATGAAAGACAAAAGAACCACAAAAGAGATGGTTGCTGACAGAGGTGGGACCAGGAGACAATGAGGCAGTGGTCACAGCACACTAACCTGACAGTGTCCAGTCTTTTAGCAAATATTATGCAAAAGAAGAACTTTGAGAAGGGACTTGTAGCTATTGAAGTGGTTCCAGATATGCATGCATGCAGGGCAGCTGGAACGTAACAAGTAAGGTACTTCTCTGAGATCTTAACAAGGGAGCGCTGTACGCTGCAATCACTCACAAGCAGATGTAGATATCTGTGTTTTGATAGGGAATATGAGAAAGCTGGCTGGAAAATAGTGTTAGCAGCAATAAGTAGGTTCTGATGGAGGAGAAACCCACAGAGAATGGTCATTATCGATGCCACAAAAATGTTCTTTTGGAGAAATGTGATCAAGAAAAGGCAGGATCAAGATTAGGAAAAGAAAACTCAGTATCAGAGAAAAATGTATGCTGTTATCTTACACTACAGGTTTAGTTGTGATGCTCACTAGAAGAGGATACACATCAGAGAGAGTCTTAAGGAAAAAATACTGCAACTTACATATAATAGTTGTGTATAGAGAAGGCACACATCTGATATCAGGTTGTATGCTGTGGGATAAGAAGGTGTTTTTGACTACAGTAGTACAAACGATAGAAGGGAAAGAGTTTGAGGGGAAGACTTAGAATCTTGTTCAACTAACAGTCCGGGAAATCCTGGAGATATACCCAGTATGCCTTGAACTGTAGAATATTGAAATAATGATGAATGAGCTCCATACTGAAGCTTCCTGTGCTGCAAATAATTATTTAAAACCAGTTAAAGAGAGGCATTTCCAAAACACCTAAGACATTGAGAACTATTACTGTCAAACTGTCATCTCCTAAGAGCTCCTCTAAGCATTAAAAATAATTGCTAGTCATGAAACAAATGCTGAAGGCCTAATTTTACATGCCTGTTTCAAGCCAAGCTCACAGACATCAGGTTGATTGTCAGTGGAAAAGTGCCCAACAACATTTTAGTATAATAACTCTTGTTATAAAAAGCCAAAATGTGTATTTTTAATCACCTGTTTTAATAATCTTTTAATAAGATGTTTTACTTGAAATTATTGTGATACATGTTATATTGAGCTAAATTAACCAGCATCTTTTAGTTATGGTTGTGCTGGAAGAGGAGTTCTGAGTGCATGTTCAGTCTCAGTGCTGTAATTCAGACCAGTCCCATAATGGAAGTGGAATGAATTATATGGAATGAGCCCATTACTGAATGTGTCCTGCACAGACATGGGAGTCTGCACCAGTAAACTCCTCTGCGGAGTCAAGGCTTAAAACCAGCACATATTAGAGGCCACCTTTGTTAGAGACTGAATGACACCACCTCCTGAATACGCTGCTTCTGTGATTTTAACCATCCACAGTAGAGTGCGTTACTGCTCGTAGGAATGCTTTTGCAACTCTTCAACTAATGATAGTTGGAAATGTTTTTAGAATTAGATAGTAACAGCTTGCCAGACAATTAGTGAATGTCAGGTTCACAATTAATGTATTTCTAGAACATCTGAAATCTAATGTTTGTCACCTATGCCTGCTCCAGAGGGAAAGGTAATTTATGTTGACAAAAGAAAAAAATAGAAGAAAGGAAAACAAATTACACAGGAAGGAAAGAACACGAGCTTGTCTACAAGAAACTGCATTTTCCTAGGTGGAATTGTACGTCACTATGTGTATTGGGATATTGTACTTTACCAACATACTGAAGCAAACAGAATCACGGAATCACGGAATCCTCAGAGTTGGAAGGGACCTCTAGAGATCATCTAGTCCAACTCCCCTGCTAGAGCAGGGTTGCCTAAAGCACATCCCTCAGGGCTGCATCCAGGCGGGTCTTGAAAATCTCCAGAGAAGGGGACTCCACAACCTCCCTGGGCAGCCTGTTCCAGTGCTCTGTCACCCCCACTGTAAAGAAGTTTTTCCGTGTATTTGAACGGAACTTCCTATGTTCTAGCTTGTGCCCACTGCCCCTTGTCCTGTCACTGGGAACCATTGAAAAGAGCCTGGCTCCGTCCTCCTTAAACCCACCCTTTAGGTACTTGTAAACATTAATCAGGTCCCCCCTCAACCTTCTCTTCTCCAGGCTAAAGAGTCCCAGCTCTTTCAGCCTTTCCTCATAAGGGAGGTGCTCCAGTCCCATAATCATCTTGGTTGCCCTTCGCTGGACTCGCTCCAGTAGTTCCCTGTCCCTCTTGAACTGGGGAGCCCAAAACTGGACACAGTACTCCAGTTGTGGCCTCACCAGTGCAGAGTAGAGGGGGAGAATGACCTCCCTCGACCCTAGGCTTCAACAGAAGCACACTAGAAGTTTGTTGCATCCATGCCTAAATAAACATAGTAGCTTCTGAATAAAAAAAAAAACATTCATCCAAGAGGCACCTTTTTCTCATTCATGGCATTGCTGAAACATTCTGGAGAGATTCTACAAGGACATTACAGAGCAAGGACAAATAGCCACCCAATCCCAAACTTTGGAAAATATAACAGTAAACTGTAAAAATGGCCTATCTTTATTTTGTCTGGGCTTCGTTTAAGTTCACCATAGGATAGCTTTTTACTACTCTGTGTCTTCAAGGAAAGGCTGGACACAACCGCAAGCCTGTGCTTCCCTGATCCACTGAATAGATGACACCAAGCTGAGCGGTGCGGTTGATACACTTGAGGAACAGGATGCCTTTCAGAGGGACCTGGACAGGCTCAAGAAGTGGGCCCATGTCAACATCATAAGGTTCAATAAGGCCAAGTGCAGGGTCCTGCACCTGGGTTGGGTCAACCTCTGGTATCAATACAGGCTGAGGGATGAAGGGATTGAGAGCAGACCTGCCAAGAAGGACTTGGGGGTGTTGGTGGATGAAAAGCTGGACATGAACCGACATTGTGCCCTCGCAGCCCAAAAGGCCAACCATGACCTGGTCTGCATCAAAAGAAGCATGGCCAGCAGGTCGAGGGAGGTGATTCTCCCCCTTTACTCTGCTCTGGTGAGACCCCACCTGGAGTACTGCGTCCAGCTCTGGAGCCCTCAGCACAGGAAAGACATGGACTTGTTGGAGCAGGTCCAGAGGAGGGCCGCAAAAATGATCAGAAGGATGGAACACCTCTCCTATGAGGACAGGCTGAGAGAGATGAGCTTGTTCAGCCTGGAGAAGAGGAGGCTCCAGGGAGACCTTATTGTGGCCTTTCAGTACTTAAAGGGGGTTTATAAGAAAGATGGGGACAGACTTTTTAGTCGGGGCTTTAGCAATAGGACAAGGGGTAATGGCTTTAAACTAAAAGAGGGTAGATTTAGACTAGATATAAGGAAGAGATTTTTTATGATGAGGGTGGTAAAACACTGGAACAGATTGTCCAGAGAGGTGGTAGGTGCCCCATCCTTGGAGACATTCAAGGTCATAGAATCATAGAATCATAGGGTTGGAAGGGACCTCTGGAGATCATCTAGTCCAACCCCTCTGCCACAGCAGGGTCACCTAGAGCAGGTTACACAGGAACGCGTCCAGGCGGGTTTTGAATGTCTCCAGAGTTGGAGACTCCACCACCTCTCTGGGCAGCCTGTTCCAGTGCTCTGCCACCCTCATGTTTAGGTGGAACTTCCTATGTTCAAGTTTGAGCCCATTACCTCTTGTCCTGTCCCCAGGCACCACTGAAAAGAGCCTGGCCCCATCCTCCTGACATCTACCCTTTAAGTATTTATAAGTGTTGATAAGGTCCCCCCTCAGCTGTCTTTTTTCCACACTGAAGAGACCCAAATCCCTCAGCCTTTCTTCATAAGAGAGGTGTTCCAGTCCCCTAATCATCTTGGTAGTCCTTTGCTGCACCCTCTCCAGCAGTTCCCTGTCCATCTTGAACCAGGGAGCCCAGACCTGGACACAGTACTCCAGATGCAGCATCACCAGGGCAGAGTAGACCTCCCTTGACCTGCTGGCCACACTCTTCTTGGTGCAGCCCAGGATGCCATTGGCCTTCTTGGCCACAAGGGCACATTGCTGGCTCATGGTCATACTGTTGTCCATCAGGACTCCCAGGTCTCTTTCAGCTGAGCTGCTCTCCAGCAGGTCAGCCCCCAACCTGTCCTGGTGCATGGGGTTATTCCTCCCCAGGTGCAGCACCCTACACTTGCCCTTATTGAATTTCATAAGGTTCTTCTTTGCCCAGATCTCCAGCCTGTCCAGGTCTCTGTATGGCAGCACAGCCTTCCAGTGTGTCAGCCACCCCTCCAGCTTTGTGTCATCGGCAAACTTGCTGAGGGTGCACTCTATCCCCTCATCCAGGTCATTGATGAATATATTGAAGAGGACTGGGCCCAGTACTGACTCCTGGGGAACACCACTCGTAAAGATCAGGTTGGACTGGTCTCTGAGCAACCTGATCTAGTTGAAGATGAAGAATGGGGGTGGGAGTTGAACAAGATGACCTTTAAAGGTCCTTTCCAACCCAAACCATTCTATGTTTCTATGATTCTATGAACAGAATACTTATTTGATATCAGTAATGGTGACGCTCAGAACAACAAAGGGATGGAGATCAGGAAGACAGAAATCCTACCTCCTCTCCAGACCACTGAGTATAACCAGCTGGCACAAAGAAGTGTGTTGATAATTTAGGAATATACATTGGAAAAAGTAGAAGTAGTGTGGATGCATCTGAGTTAGGCTTAGTACCTGTACCAGGGGTGGATTTCAGAGAGTGGATTTTGTAGGGGAAAATCTTTGCTCCCCTCAATCCTCCTCTGTGCTATGTGACACAGAGGAGGCTACGCAGCCCCTGCCCACACTACATCTGCATCTCTGCTGTACTAACAGTCACACAGCAAAAACTTAAGGATCCCCGGCAATCACTGTAACATGGTAAACATGATGGTGAAAATCTGCGCCATTCACGTTGCAGGTCAACGTGTATGGGCTGTAGCACATAACGTCTTCACAAATAAAAGACAGCTGATTGTGTATTTGCAAACTAGAGGGTTTTTTCTGCATAAATACATTAACTGACATTTATGCCAAATATATTACACACTCATGTCAAGAGAATAGAGCCCATCTGTACTGCAGAGATGTAATTAGCATTAATTAATATGTTCACATTGTCTGGTGTTCATATATTTTGCCCTGAAGTCATAAATGTGGCATGGCATTTAGTAAGGCAGTATTCATGAGCCTTCATCTGAATTCCAAACATTTGGATTTTGTGATGTTTTTAGTGCCCCTTGTTATTAACTGTTTCTTAGCATTTATGCTGAGGGAGTTTTGTTCATTGCCGTGTTTGAGAAATTGTTGTTCTTCATAAGATACTGTTACAGGCAAACACGTTTGCTCAGCAATTGATACCCTAGCATAAAAGTAGGCAGTTACAATTATCTTATGGCACAGACACAGTAACGAAGAAACTTGTATTTCACAACCATGAAACGATTAACAGCAAATGTTTGAGTAAGTTATTAACAAGCTAGAATAAAAGCTGCTCATCCAAGCCATTTGGTAAACAACATCTATATATTAATTGAAAGGATATTGCAAGTGACTCGGGAACAAATGCACATCATCTGCAATAGCAGTTTTTACCACTTCTGGTTCAGCAGAGACCCTCAAGCCAGTGAACCCACTTGCGAGCCCTACTCATGACCAATGTGCATTTGTGGAAAAGGTGCTCCTGTTCTTACCAAAAACCTTTATAGGCCTGTGATACCCTCTGTCACCACATTTTTTTCTGTCACTGCAAACCTCAGTTCTGGTTCTAGTCATTCTGGCTATTGGTGCATAAAAGACATCCAAAGTACTTTGGACTGAATTTCCTTGGTGGAAGTCCTTCAAGTGAGTATTAATGCTCTTTAACAGGTCATACTCTGTGGAGCCACATGTACTTTCTGCATAATTTTCTATAGCATTTCCTCCCATCCCTCCATTTCTGAGGGCTCCTTCACACCCGTGTACTTTTAGCTGTAGTCAGTTTTTTTCCCTTTGATGCTGCTGCAAATATTAACAATAGCTGAAATGGCTGGATAAGCATTTAAGTGGGTAGCTTTCACAGAACTCCAGGCTGATTGCCCAGATGACTGGAAGTACCTGGGCTAGCTGCCTTAACAGTACCTTAGTGTTTCTACAGTGAATGCATCCACAGATCCAGCAGAATCCATGGATACATGAACAGGTTAACGAGTGTTTTAAGCTGTCCAAGTTTTTGAAAGCCACAAACACGATTCAACCTCTAGAAACAATATGGCCCTGCTCTAGCAGTGACAAATTTACCCTTGGATGACTCAGAGGCAATTTTGTCACATTTTAATTGTACACTTTTCAATACACAGCCTGTTTATTTCTCATGCTTTCAGATGCACAGCTTATGTTATTGTAAGCAGCTGTCACAAGTGTGATTTGCTCCAGTTTTATACATCAAGCCATTGTTCACGTGTCCATTAGTGCCATAACCTCGATGGGATTTGGCTGAAGCTTTTGAATGTTCCTAATGCTCATTTAGGGTGTGACCCCATGCACCTTTTTCTTGGCAGCAATGAGGCCTTAAGGAATCATCTTCAGCAGCATTAGACGTTTATTTACTGCAGTCTCAGTTTTGCTGACCCAATGGTTTGTAAGGCTGCATGGAAAACTGGACCAGTTCACTGATGCAACTGAAATACAATTTGGCAAGAATGGCTCTTCAATGCCTTGATCTGGTTTACCTTAAGAACCCAAAAGAAAGGGTCAAACATGAGTGAAGAACCAACAGAGGATCGGAAATCATTACATGGATATCCTGTAGAGGAATAGGTGCATATTAAGTCCGGGCAGATATAGCTATTGAGGTTGTACCATCAGGGGCTAGTTTAATCCAACTGCTAAGATTTTGAGCTGCTAATCAAATCACTCTTTGGCGCTGTATCATCACAAAGCATGGTCTCTCTCACTTTAGCAAGGCTGGTGTAGGCCACTGCTCTTTAGTCAGAGTAGGCAAGCGGCCTGGAAGAAGCTTAACTCAAATTTATCTGAACTGCCTGCTTCAGTAAAGATAAACCTTAAAACAAACCGTCTGAAGCAGGTCATAGGAAAAGCATCACTTGATTTTTCACCTCTCTTTTCATTTGGGGTACAATATGACATTTAGAGAGTAACATGATTTTTTTGCAAATCATAAAGAGGGGAAAGAGACAGAGACAAATTGTATCTTCAGTTCAGCCATCACTATTTTATGTTGGAAGAGAAATCTTTGCTTCCTCTTAGCAGCATCTTTTTCAGCATCCTCAGGGTTTAAACAGGGTGAAAGTCCTTCTTAAAAAGGAATAACACTGTATTTTTCTTCCAGCTTGAACAGAGTCCACATGGGTATCACATAGACAAGGACAATTCAAGCCATAGGACTGGGGAAACGCCTGTGGTGTAATTTTATAGTTGTAAGATAGGTAAGAGAAGAGCAATACCTCCTTGCATGAACTTTGTTAGCCTAGCTGCTCAGGCACAGTAATAAGCTTATTATTTGCCTCTTTGTGCACAATTACGACTCTGTCTTGCATCAAGATGTGGGTATCAGTGTCTGCAGAATCAAAATTTGAAGATATGAGTAGAAAACTACATACTGAGTATGTGGAGTGTGTTGTGTTATATGCAGAGCTTGAGGGTTTTTGTCATTTCAGTTTAAATTTAGTAAACCTCATATAGTAGGCTTTGTAATTTTGTTCATGCCAAGTTTGAAGTATTACATTCAACAGATTTCTGAGTTATCCAAGAAGAAATAACAACTGAGCAATTTTCTGAAAGTATGAAAACAACAGGGTTCTCGCAATATTCAGATAATTAAAAATTAACTGAATGGATTTCCTTTTAACTTTCGAGAAATGTTCACATCTGAGTGAACAAACAAGAATTTTCAGCTTGTGTAGTCACATTCTGGGAAAATTAAATTGCTGAAAATTAAAGAGTAAAAATCCAGGACGCCTTTATTTAAAGGTCTGTAACTGGAACACAAACATCACAATAAATCACATGCAGAAAATGAAATGTTGTGTTATCAGCGATTTTAAGTAGGCCTGTTTCAGGAAAAGATACGTAAGCTTGTACATTACTTGCAGCTTATGATAAGATCCTACTCAATTTAGGCTACTGGTACTTACATATGCAAGTGTACATAAGCACCTGTTTTTAAATGGAGTCATAATTATCTGAAATTATATCAAATAATAACCTCTTAGTTGCATGTCCACTATTGCAAACAGTAGTTTCTACAGTAGAACAAAGAAATCAAAAATGTATGTGGCAGAAAAGAGATAATAAAAATTAAATTTTAAGTACCTCCTTATGCAAGACCTTTACCAAAATATCTTCAAGTTTCTGTCCTGAAAATCAACAAGTAGGCAAAGATGTTCACAAATGTGATTTTTTTGTTTCTCTTACACTGTAGAAGACTTATACTGGAACTGACATTTAATCTTTACTTCTTATCAGTAGTAAAAAATATCTGCTATACAGGAAATTACTTATTCAAGGAGTTTTCAGACTTTTTGTTTGATACCTTTAGTGCAGAAACAACAAAAGCCAGCAATTTCCCTGCCAGTGAGGATGAGTAATTTTTTGTGTGTTCTTTTAACATTATCTTTGAAAATCAAAAGCTATAGGGGTAATATAATAGGCCTAGACTTCAATATTAGGTACCAGACCTCCTTGAAAAAGATGGTTGAAAAAAATACTAAAAGAAAAGATACAGGTTTTTTGGCCTGTAAGTATGCGTTTTTACCCTACATTTTTAATGACATTTCCAGGAAGGAAGTGAAGAGGAGATTGTACTTCCCAAAGGAAAAGCCTAGGTTGACAATTTTCCAGGGCTGTTGGATTTTTTTTTCATTAAACAGAAAACAGAACTGGTGAGGAAATCGTAGAAGCATCATATAATTTGAGTGTAAATGTCTGCTGCCCCTCTGTGGCTGTTTTTAGAGTCTCTTGAGGTTTTCAAACAAATGTAGTTAATATCTGATTAGTTTTACCTGATATAAAGAATTAGGACAACATATACGTGCCATGTGAATCCTACGTAATCTTCAAAATTGAGTGTAGATCATAAACAGGTCCTGTTAGGACTATTTCAAATGTAAAAAACATCATAGCAGTGAGCAGAAGCAGCAAGAAGCAGAAGTAGTTGTGACATCCTAAAGTTAAAAATGAGTCTCTAAAGCGTTGGTTGAAGAGCAGTCCCCTTCTTTGATTTTGAAAAAGTGCCTGCATATTTCCAACCAGTTTGTATTTCACACCTAAAGGAGAATTTAAACATCTGAAAGCTCATCTGTTCTTTCCAGCTATATCAATTGATCTAATAAGTTATTATCTTTTCCTACAACCCGGTACATTACTATATAACCAGAGTTTGAGGGATTTACTATTTAGACCCTGGCATTTCCTAGGTTGGAGTAGGGATATTACCACAGATCTCTCTGCTAGCCTGATTTGTACAAGGACAGAGGAGGAACCAAACTGTCAGCAAGGTGCGCAAGGTAGAACATGGATGGGTCTGGATGGCTCCTGCCAATTGCTTCAATAGAGAGAAGAACCTGGAATCCAGACAACCCTTGAGACAAGCAGAAAGAGACAGTGCTGGGAGATACCCAAGAAGTATTCTGCATGTTCACTTGTAGTATTCTTCCATGATAACTTCTGGTTTATTACTTTCACCTATTAAAAACATCTCTCCCAATTACTCATAGTCCACCGTGTGAGGTGCTGAGTTCCTTCAATACTTTCTGAGTGTAATGAGAATCAAAAATGTTTTCCATTCTGCAAGAAAGGGCCTGGAGTTCGAGACAATCCACTGATTGTTTCTGCCTACAAGCAGCCTCTTTTCCCCGACGACAATGAGCAATGTGCAGGGCTCAGACAATACTAGACACAACATGACCGCAGGCCAGCTGGCCACATTTTTGTGCATATCCACTGCAGGAGTCAAACTCATTCTGTGGTGGGAGCCAAAAGGACATTTTCCATCAGAGTACATGAATCAGGGCTACGAAGTTAAGCATAATTTGAAATTTATGGGGCATAAATTCTTACACTTGGCATTGCCTGGAACCAGGTCTTGATGTATTCCATGGCTGCTGCTGTCATCTGGGAAAATGCCTTTTGCATCTTTTACATTTTATTCTTTAGAGGCTTTTCTTAGTCCTGTTTTAGTGAAAAGCTGTTTTACTTTACTGATTTTACCTGTGAAAAATCCAAAAGGGCTATTCCCAGCAGTATAGCCCTGCGAGTTACTAGCACGTCACATCTCAGGACTATCTGGAGATATCCCTGTCTAATTTTTAAGATCAGAATAATATAGAAATACTATTCTCAAAAAGCTATGTGTGAAAAAAGAAGCATACAGAAATATTAAAAAGCTTTGTCCTTTTCTTCTGTGCAAATGGATCAGGCATATTTTGAAAGACAGACGATATTATAGCTCTCTTCAGGTTCTTTGAAACTATGCAATATGCTCTTATGCAGAATCCTGATGGAGTTTATGTTTATTTCTCATATTTAGCTTCCCGGCTGAATTTGAGCCAGACATACCTGTAAAATCATCATGTATTTTTATGAGTGTCACACAGAATTATTTTAAGACCATTTGCTGATTTGCTGCTGCATTTCTGGAAAAAAAAAAAAAAAAAAAAAAAAAGCCACTCCTGAAGATGTTTATCATGTGGTGTATTGCGGACAATATAGATTTCTCAGTTGGGTTCCTAGTCCAGGATGGCTCCTGATCAACATCCAGGTGAGAAGGGTTTCATAAAGCCTGAGGTATCTTTGTCTTGGATTGCATTATCTTCAGTTTCTCAAAAATGTCAACATCTTTTTAAAAGCCGCTGCTGCAATAGATTTACAGAAATGAATCCCACACACTATCCAAGTTGCTATCCCATATTCTGAGTATGAAGATAAATTCCTTTAATTTGTTTAAAGCATATGAGACATTCCTATCATTAAGTCCCATTTGCTCTTGCATTATGGAACATATTTTAAAAAAAAAAAACAAAACAAACAAACCAACAGGGAGAGCTGATAGCTTTAGAGAGCAAATCTGTAACTGAAGTCACCGCAGCCGAGATATTCTGCATCCTGCGTGCTTTAGCAACGTAGGGCTGTATAATGCATTCCTGAATTAAAACAGAAAAAGGGGCCAATAGGGAAATAGCAGGGACATTAAATGCCAATGAACATCCGTATTTGTTATGATTACTTTTCAGACACGTGCACAGACAACACCTGTAGCATATACTGCAGTGAGCACATATATTGTCACCCTTGTTTTTTATACGACACCACAAAAGGTATAGCTACAACATCACTTGATTGTTTTGACACAAGCTATCAGTCTCTTGCCTCTCTGGTGCTGATGATGAGCATTACAAATCTAGGGAGTGTGATGACTCTCAAGAGTCCAACGTATTCCCACACCGAAGTAACCCAAGAGATTCTGTGTTACTATCCAGTCCCAGAAGGGTGGAGTGGGAGGTCCTCAACAGTTCCCAAAATTCTGCTTCAAGAACTGTATTTTTAAGACTGGTTTGTTCAATAAAAAATGTGTATTTTTTAGAATATGCTTTCTTCCAAAGGATAAGCAATTTCAAATTGTTTTTTTTAGTAGTATTCATTGACTTAACTGATTGTGAAGCTTTAAAATCACTTAGAGCAGTAAATCCCAAACTAAATATTTTGATTTGGAAAGTTACAGACTAAGGGCTAGATATACCATGTGTGCAATTCGGGCCAGTTTCACTAGCTTCAGTAGGGTGAAGTGTTTACAGCGGTTCACCAGAGGTAAGAATTCTTCCTTAAGCTATAAATGGATTCAGTTGTATTTGAACAAAGCCAATACCAGTGATGCAGTAAGGAGTCGCCACGCTGAGTGAAAAAGCAGAATATGTAATTTGCAGGCTCTTACTTAGGACCCTGTATTCCACCTTCTCAACTGGTGAGTTTTTTATCAAACCTTAGCATTTTTCAAAATCCAGGGGGAAAGAAAGATTCAGTAACACTTTGCATTTCAGGCAAAGTATTTCAGCTTTGCCTCGGCTTACAATCAATAGTAAAGTTTATGTTCCTGGATACAATTAGTGCTTTTATTAAGCAAGTCTTTTGTCAAATATCCTCCAGGCCTTTAATTAATAAACCACACGGAGAATCCAGCATCATTTTTCATTCCATCAGCATAAAATGGCCTTGGCGCAAAAGTAAAGAAGTTACACAGGTAGGATTTTTATTTTTTTTAATGAAAATTCCATATACAAAAGGACAATAAGGCTTTGAAATAAAAGTTTCAAGGCCCATACTTGCATTATTTATACCATAAATACTACTTATGCTAGTGGAATAACAGGTGTGTAATACTGTTGTTAAAATCCATCTTTCAGAGGACTGTACAGTTATCTACTTCTAACTACAGTACCCCTGTAATAATCTTTCTTTTAAAAGTCTATGGCGTTTCAGAGAGGTGCGTTTGGCCAGTTCATCAAGCTTTTCACTATATAAAGAGAATATCTTATTAATTGTTACTTAGATGGCATATTTCATATAAGGTTGCTGTGTAAGTACATATTCATCTTATATATGTATTTATGTCTCCAGAAAGCTCAAGACTCCTCTTCCTCCCTTTCCAAATGTGTCCTTCACAGGGCAGTGCTGCATCTCCTTGCTTTCCCATTCCTTCCTTCTTTATTATGAAAGGTATCTAAAAGGAGAAACAGAAATAGAAATCAAGAATTACAAACATTAAAAAATAAAATCCCACACAGATTAAAAAATGGACCACCTACCTCATTAATCAGCCCTAGAGCAGTTGTTCTTAAAATAGCCTAGACTCAGTATTCAGTGTTAAAGGACCTGGTCTCGTGTTCCCTCTTTCTTCTGTGCACCAGGAAAGTAAATCTTGCTTCACAGTTCTTGCTTTCGTTGACATCATATGGGGATTTTCAACATGAAAATATTCTTGTCAGTAGAATACACCATAATATACACATAGAATAAACCCCATGTTGTAACATCCAATGGGGAAAAAACCATATGGATTTTATAGCAGAAAGGCAATTCCTTGTTTGCCATTTATTTTTTCTTTGAAGGCAGGACTTTGAATAGTCACTTGACAGGACCAAGTGAGGAGGGATTCACACATTAATCATTTTTCAGATTTTCTGGTCACTTGCAATTCTTGCACAAGTAGCATTATAAACTTGAAGAACTCTGATAACTCAAAAGAGAGAATATGGTGGAAAGGATCCACCTGCCGGGAAATATGGAAGATCCATCCAAACCACACTAGATCCTAGATGCATCTGGATTTTTTGTATTTCATAAATAGCAGTCATAAATTTACTTTCAGTGTTACTTAAAGAAAAATGCTTGTTAATTGAAAGCACTTTTGACTCCACGAGGTTACATGTGTGGTGGGTTGTCTTTGGCTGGCTGCCAGACACCCACCCAGATGCTCTCACACTCCCCCTCCTCAGCAGGACAAAGGACAAGGGAGAGAAAATAAGGCAGGGGGGGCGGAAAAGCTTGTGGGTCAAGATAAGGACAGGGACATCACTTACCAATTACCACCACAGGCACAACACACTCGACTTGGGGAAAATTAATTTATTTTATTGCCAAAAAATATAGATTTGAATAGTGAGAAACAAAGACAAATTAAAACAACACCTTCTCCCCACCCACACCTCCTTCCCAGGCTCAACTTCAGTCCTTCATTCCCAACTTTTTCACCCATCCCAACCTTCATGCAGCACGGGGGAAGGGAAATGGGGGCTGTGGTCAGTCCAGAACAGCTCCCCTCTGCCAATCCTTCCTCCTCACGCTTTTCCCCTGCTCCAGCGCAGGTCCTTCCCAAGGTCTGCAGTCCTTCACCAATAACTGCTCCGGTGTGGGCTTTCCACAGGCTGCAGTCCTTCAGGAAATATCCACCTGCTCCAGCGTGGTCTCTCCATGGGCTGTGGGGGAATCTCTGCTCCGGCGCCTGGAGCACCTCCTCCTGCCCTCCTTTGTCTCTCACCTCGGTGTCATGGGGCTGTTTCTCTCACGTTTTTCCTCAGTTCTCACAGCTGTGTGGCATTTTGCCCTTTCTTAAATCTTTTTTCCCTGAGATGCCACCACCTTGGCCATGGGGCTCAGACGTGCCTTGGGGTGGGTCAGTTGGAACCAGCTGGAACCGGCTGTGTCCGGCTCAGGGCAGCCTCAGCCACTCCTCACAGAGGCCCCCGCAGCCCCTGCTGCGGCCGGTGCCTGGACAGGGACACCTGGCACGACATGTTACATTCAAAACTTATGGTTTTGAGAATTAGTAATCTCTATTGCTGCCAACATGAGTGGCTTCCTTGTTTTCTTAAGGGAGTACAACTTCTAGTCATATGGCAGCATGATGAAAACTATTAAAGAATTAAAGGGCACGAATAATAAAAGCTGGAAATACCAGGCTTCAGATCATGATGCCAGACAACAAAGGAAAATAATGAGAAAACAAGTTGATGCATGTTAACTTGAAATTATAAGAAAATTATGTGGTTATATGATCTAAACATTTGTCAACCAGAATCAACACCGTTAGAGTGAAATATGAAAGCGTGAAGTGCATTTGTGATGTGATGGAAGCCGGCAGAAAGTCGATGGGGCCTACACCAAACGCCGTCATTTGGAATTTAAGCAGATTTTCTCCTGCTAGCAGGCCCAGAACAACAGGCAGGAACCGGGAATGAAGCATCCTACCAGTGGGTCCATACGGGTGTAAGGCCACTGTGTATGACACCGGGGCCTGAGGGTCCTAAAGACTGGCCTCATCTCTCGTACATCACCTCTGAAAAGCACAAGAACTTCCGATATGTCTCTGCTAAATATATTAAAAAAAAAAAATATTGCAAGAAGAACCTTTGTAATCTTTGTAACAGTGAGGTGCAAGCTGTAGAAAGGCCTGTTAATCTGCGCTAACACGGAACTGCATTCGTGTTTGTGGGCACCAGAAGCTGCGCAGCAATGGAGGTTGCAAACATGTCTGCAGCTCTCCATCACAGTCACGACACCCCAACCCCCAGCCTCTGCTTCAACGCTCTGCAGACATTAGGAGACGTTAGTAGGAGTTTTATACAAATAAACTTAGAAGGTATGGGGCCATCATATTAGTAGTGATATAATTGGCCGGAGGGAACCTCTACAGATATCACTGCCATTACAGCTGAACAAGTACATCATAAATAATTGGATGGATCAAGCATCTTTCCGTTCAAGAGCTGCTGAAGAGTAGCTTACAGTTTGTTCAATTATATTTGTTATTCAGAGTCACCCAGTGGATAATTAGATGAACGAGTTCTGCTCTGAAGGTTGCTCACAAGCAAGCAGTTCATACCAACATCTGCAATTTGAAGTTTCAGTTAGTTTTCATTGCTTATGTGGGTCACGTATTATTGGATCTGACTCCTGCCAGTATGAGTATTGGTCTTAGAATCCAGAATATGACATGAAGAGTTACTTACAAATTCAAAACATAGATGGATCAAATATTCTCCAACATTTTGCACTTCAAAGTTAACATTTTTGTGAACATTCTTGCCTTCACAAAATACTGCAGAGAATAATCCCAAAGCACAGACAACAAAAATTTCTCTTATTTTTTCACTTTTTAATTTCATCATATATTTATGGATTAAAGGGGAGATATTTGTTGAGATTAAATGCTAAATTTCAAGTAAAACAAAGCATAAAAATAATTTGAAAATACCCGAGCAATGACGTATTTTCACTGCACTCATTATCTGCATGCTGTAGACACAGTTAAACCCTGAAGCACTCAAATGCAGTGCTTTGACAATTAAAATGATATATTTTTTCCCTCCTACACAATTTTTTTGAAGCTGTCAGGTGCCATTTTCTTCAAGACTATGTGGCATACCTTATGTTTAATTTGGAAAATTTCTGAAAGCAGGGAAATGTGTATTTTTTAAGGTTTTGTTATTTTCAAAGTTTAATATTTGAAGTTAAAATCTTCAGATCCTTCCTCCTTGATGGGAGTCAGATCTTATGTCTGCATCAAAGCAGATCAAAAGTGTAGAGGAAGCCCAAGAAAGGAACCAGACCGAATATTATTATTATTATATGATAAAGGAAAATCCCTAATCTATGAGCTAATGTAAAATACAGCTGCATTTTTTTCTTGTTTGTCCTTTCCCATGATTCAGATTAATCCATGTGTGGTAAAAGTAGAGGTAATATCTTGGATAATGCCATTAAGAAATAAAAATAAGAAATTTGGCACCAAGTTAACCAAGGAATGAATGGTCAGCCTCTCCAAGGAGACCAAGGATAAATAAGACACAAAAAGCAGATTCTACCTCACATTTCTGGAAATGTGTTTCAACTAAATCGTGCATCAGTGGCAAAAGCCTTACTGAAATGAAACAGTTGGCGACATCAAAGGAAAGATGAAAATGGTGTTAACACAACTCTGGTATAATTTCTGCTGCTTCATACACTCACACCATCTGGCCAGAAAGAGTAAACACACAAACAGCAAATCTAAGCCTGAAGAAGAGGAAGTCGCTTAAGTCAATGAATGTTAAAATTGCTGTAACTTTTATCTTCCCTTACTTAAAATATAGCCTTCGAGGCACTAGGGACAGGAGTTTTATATCACTAAACTTTCCCTTCCTCACCTTCAGTACACAAAAGCTCAGAAAAAAAGTAGATATTTGGCGCCTAAACTAACAGTCCCCAAGATCTCAAATTAATTTCTCTAAAAATGATATCAGTGAAAAAGTGAATCAAAATTATGGTGCTGAAAAGTTCTGCATTATGGTTGAATATATTTCTCAATAAACCAAACTTTGTCTGCATTTTTGTCATGCAGGATGAAAGGTGGGTGTCAGAGACTGTTCTCTTTCCTACAAAGCAAATTTTCAGAGTCAAAGAAATAATACCTTATAAATTAAACATATTTCTTCTTAACTCTGATAGCGACCTTTGGAATGTTTCATATTCTGGATTACATTTTCCTTAGCACTACTGGGTCAAAGACATAGTACAAAAATATCCCCATTTTGCTTTCCATTTAGGGAGACAGGGATTTCCAGAGCCAGTCCTGAACCTGGAGAGAAGGAGCCTCTCACTAAATCTTTTCCTGGAAGGGGACAGCAATAGACAGAACAGGTCTGTCTGGAAGTGTTTTCAACAAATATTTTGAAACCCAAACAGGCCACCTAGCCAACCTGGTTCTTTCAACAGAATCAACTGTCTCTAAATCATTTTCCACAGTTGTTTAACCTCTTCTTTAAAATCTTGTCTAACTTCTTTAAACCTCCCATCCAAGCCAGACTTAAAAATCTCTAATACCACTGCCGCCTTTGGTAAATTTTCTTGGGGTTTATGTATTCTGACTGCTAAAAAAAATCCTCAATGTTAAATCCAAATTTCCCTTGCTGGCATTTATGGCTATTTCTTGTCCAGTCTCCAGTTGATATGGAGGATTCCTTTCCTCTTTACCTATTTTATATTTTCCATATTACTAGATTGATTTCCCTTCAGGCTCTGTTCTTTAAGTTAAATACATTCTCAACAAAATTAAAGGGAGAATTCCAGCTTCCAGTTCCACCAGAGAAAGAAATTCAAGTTTCAAGAAAAGCTATGATGACATCTTGCAAGCTTTTGCACTTTTCAGATGGGAAATTGTTGTTTTGCATCTTGTCTGGTTGCTTTCCTCCTTTAGAAAAACATTTGATTATTTTGAAAAGAATTTCTTTTATTTCTTCGTAAGTAAAGAACATTTTTAGTTCTCTGGTGAATTTATTTCGTGCATTCTCCATTTTTAATTAGCAGCTCTCTGCTTCAAAACATATGTTTCTTCAGATTATTGTCATTAATAGACCACAGTACCAAGTTCCTCATGTCACAATCTGTAGCCATGAAAAAAACATTATTGTATCACTTATGGAGGATTATACACTCTAAAAATAGCCAAGATGAAAAGACTTGTCAAGAAAATTGTATTAACTAAGATACATAGGAAAGAAAGCATCTCAGTTATAAATAGGTTTAAAAAACACTATTACTGTTACCTTCTTTCAGCAAGAAAATTAATCTTTTAAATATATCTCATCTGATGGAAAGTCTCCTAAAGCTGTGACCCATTCAGGTGACAGTTTAATCTATAAAGACTGCATTTAACCTTAAATAAACCATTTTACTTGCCACTGTAATAGACTAAGAGTTCACGGTCAGTGAAGTATGAAGGGGAGTAACTTACCGGAGAATAAACAGTAATTTCTTGAACTGCATTGACTCTACTGCTTGTATTTGTGCAAGTACAATTCTCTTTATAGATTGTTCAGAATATAGTTCATTTCCTAGCACCTAGACTTCATGTTTCACATCGCTCTTCTTCATATAACCCACATCCTCTGACCTTTTGCAGTCTCTCAATTCAGAGATGGGTTCTGCTTGTTTTGAGAGCTGCACGTGCAGTATTGCCTTTGGAGAACCGCTACTGACACTGCATTTTTCAGCTGTCTCACTATTAATAAAATTCAGACTCAAAGCTGGCAGATAAGGGCAGGAAAAAGTTGTTGCTGTTGCTGGAGGCTTTGGGGGCTGGAAGTAAGGTAGACTCTGCAAGTGATCTATGGTTTATGCGCCCAGTGCTGTGATTAGAGCTGTACCCTATGCAACTGCCTTCTGGCCCTCACTAGCAATGGTTCCTGGTTAATTAAGCTGTTATCCTGAAAGATTTAAAACGTTAATTTCAGAGTATCGCTCTTGTCCTTTAAAGTTAATTTCTTGGTTTTTCCCTTGTATTCCTCCACAGCCTTTGTTCATATTGCCTTCGATCTCTTTCTCACCTTGATTCTTCATTTAATTTCTACCTGGTAAAGGTAGCTGATTACAGCCTTTTTAAGGTAGCATAAAACAAAAAATGCATAATCAAATTAGTCCACATTAACAGATTGCTGACTGGAACCAATGCTGTCACTTGGTACTACCTGGGAGCTTTCCAAACAAAACTGAATGGACAAGACAGATCAGGCTGTCTGAATCACTTGATGTGATTCAAGGCCAGCGCATGGGCTCGGCAGAACAGGAGTCAGCAATGTATTGCAGGGATCCCAGAGGCACACACTCACAGAACCAGCCCAGCTCGGGGGGGGTAACACCTTGAGGGAGGTATCTGTCAGAGCCCAAAGCTCCTGGCTACCAGTTTCCAAAGAGTTCTGGCTTCAGGAGACACTGCTTTACACAAATGTGAGTTACTGTCAGCAAGGTGATGCCTGCTTTAAGAAGCAGCATCTCACAGACCTCACTATAAATTTGAAAATTGGCCAAAGTCAGGGGCTAGGAATCTACTTTACAACAGACAAGGGACCATCAGTCAGCAATTTGCCTTTTTAAGAAGCATCATCTTGTGTCTTCTAGTGAATTTTAATCAATTCATTTAATTGCTAATTTGAGAAAGAAAGGAAAATGTTTTCTAGAACGTGAATTTCAGAGGGTCAGCTCTTTTCCAGAAAACTTTGTGCAAGGCAGAAGTGTCCCCCTGCTATGGAGGAGAAACAGACTGTGACACGGTCTCCCAACTGTCTGCCAGTGGTCACCTTCTGTGGATGTCCTGCTGCTAATTAATGTCATTCCACAGTTCATTTTTCACACAGAAACTTATCTGGTTTAATGCAGCAGATGGCCATACAATGGATCAAAGTAAGTTTTTTGTGGCAGCTCTAATTATGGCCTTTCCTAAGTTTTGTGTAAGTGATTTTGTGGCCTAAAAAAAAGATGTTTATGTAGTTTCTTTATTTTTTTACCTACTATATAAATTTAAAATAAATCATTAAAACCTGTGCTCTATATTAATTAACGACAGAGAAAGACATGGAAAGGGTTATGCAAAAATAAATTGGACATATCTCACTTATTTTTTCAAGCACTTGAAAGGTCAGAAAACATATTGCTATTAGGAAAAAATACAAACAAATCTCCAAAGACGGGTTCAGCCAACATATTGGTCTCAAAGTGACCGAACAGCAATTTGGACCTGCTGTTGTGGTCAAGCAGGATTAAATGCAAGGGACTGGTTCCCTTTTTCACCTAACTCCAGGGGAATTTCTGCTGATACAAAGCCAGTCTCTTATGTACAGTCAGGCCCAGCCGCCACTCCTTGAATGGAGTAAGATATTTCCATTTCCAAATTAGTGCCCGTCCTAAGCTGCAAATAATGTTGCTGCATTGCTCGAGCATCTTACTGTTTACTTCAGTGGCGGGAAGCTTTAGGGAGAGGCTGAGGGAACATTGTCTCATATATAACTTCTATGATTTTACCTTAGAAAGTCATCATTCATACATTTTCCCATGCATATTTTACAAACTGGTGGTTTACAAATTGTCTTACTTGCGTATGAGGTAATATTATGAATAATTGATATTTAGTAAGTAAGAATACAGATCATTTAACCTTTTTTAGGTAACTTTAAGTGTTGTCAAGGTAAATTAAAAACTTTTACAGCTTTTACAAGAAGTTATTGTGAAACTTTTTTTTTTTTTAATATTAACATCTATGTATGTAAGAAAGCCAGAGAATAACAGGACCCCAAACCAAAAACTTCTGTTAATTTGACAAATAAAAATGTGTTGTGGTACATTTCTACCGGTTAGTGTAAATAAACAGCTCCAAGAATGAAACAAAATATATAATTTTTTCAAGATAGTGATTGTACTACATAAAATTTTATACAGCAGACATTCATTATTTTAAAATGTTTTGTTAATATTTTGGTTTGGCTTACATGGTAATTTTTCCTTGCCTTTTCATTTGTACAACTTGATGTTTTAATTTAATCTTGAATTTAACATTAGAAAAATATGAAGAAAATTTGCATTAATAGAGTAAAAACAGTTGAAATAATCAAGTTTTGTACGGAGTAATCAGAGGCATATGACTTAAAGAAAATAAAATAGTTAAAACTGACAAATAATGAGCTAAATTTCTCATATTGCATTTACATTTTAGGCTAAGCAATAAAAAGCAAATAAAAACTTGCTAGAAGAATTAATGATCCTTGCTTACTTAAATTACAAGCACAATATATTTGAAAGATACTGCAGGAAAAATAACATTATATTTCTCATTCCTCTTTATTAGAAAACTCTTTCCCTCCTTTATCTATTAAGAAAAATCTAAAAAAAAACCACACTTCCCCTATTTTGAGGAATAAAGGTACTCGTTTTTCACATACTATGCTAATTATGGTAAAAATGCAGTGAAAAATGGAGGACAAAGGTAGATGCTCCATTGTTTCAGAAATGCTTCCACTTATAGAAGATGTTAAAGGGTTTACAAGTCTTCAGAGGATTATTTCTTACATGCACAATCCAAAGGACCCAGACATAGAGGACAGAAGAGGGTGCTCAGGAAGACTCAAGAGAATAGAGCTGTTCAGGTAAGGAAGGAAAGGAAGAATAAACCAGCCTAACTGAGAACAAAACTAATGAACCATGATTTTCTGCAGATGTTTTCAGCATCCCTTTACCATTCGCAGTAACAAACCCAAAATCACTTCCAATGCAGTGCTCGGAGCCCCTCTCTTTAGCTCTCCTGTTTGACAGTGAGCCCCAGCTCACTCCAATGTCATCTCCTGCCATCTGGGCAGAAAGAGCTCACCATCTTTCAATGGCTCCGAACTCTTAATATATTGATCATATGGATGAGTCTGCATGTCAGCACTGACTGGACAGCTAGCAGGCTAAGCAAAGCCGGTAACTGCAACTGCTCTTTCAATGCCAGATTAACTATACCTCGCTCCTGCCCAGCTGGAGATTTTTGTAAAATGTAAACTTAATTATCTCGGAGGCCCCCGCACCCTTGTCAATTGTAACTAAAAATCGGTGAATTGTCAGCATTATTTGCAGAGTACTGGTAGGCAAGCACATACGTATGTCTGATTTCCTTTGGAAACCAGCCTAAGCCAGCTTGAAGTTCCATTCCATTTGGAGGATGCACTTCAAAACCTTAGGGGAATGTGTACCTGGAAGGACCAGTGATAACTCTAGGAACCAGGCAAGGCTATGGGGAGTACTGTGCCAACTCTAAGAAGGGAAATTCAGTCCCTCACCTTATGTTGGCAATAATATCATATTTCACTTCCCAGCAAAGTGATTTAAAAACTAGCCCTATGTAAAATGCTCATGATACCAAAGTTATTTCTCTATTTACACTCAGATATGGCAATATAGACATGAAGCGAATATTCCCCAATAGACTGTGCAAGTATTTAGATAGTATTTGGAACCCTAAAACAAACCAAAAAACCCCACTGTTAAATCATAAAACTTGTGCTTTAGCATCTTTTATATTAATACTAATCATCTGTACTAATCATTTATACTATGCCAATCAACTTTTATACTAATATAATAAAGTAACTTTGGTGCATTTTACTTCTGCTGAGCATTTGCAGTTTTGTGTATGTAACTTCTACTGACATGAATAAAACTGAGTTTATAGATGGCATTTGATTTTCTTTCATACATCAGACAAAAGTGTGACACATTGCAAGCACCATTACCATCTTTTTTTATTAAAGTTGAATCTACACTCCTGCTCAAATTGCTTCAGTATGTCCTATGGAATTACTATTCTTCAGAAGAAGAGATGTGACATCTGATATCGCAGAAAGGATTCAGATGACTGCAGACAGGATGTCTTGCCACAACAAACCAGTATACAACCTTCACTCATTTTCTTTCAGAGAAGAGTGACAGATATAGATGAGGATCATGCCTTCACTTATCAAGAGCACCACTTTTTCAGGCAGCAGAGAGAAAGGGCCGGGGGGGGCACGAGGGGAGGAGGTGGTGGTGAGGAGGCAAATTTCTAATGAATCCTTCATGCTCTACACCTTCTGTCTTGATGAGCTGTATTCAGTCTGGCTCAGAGAGAGTTATCAGTCTTCATAGCAGCCTGCACAGATTTTGGATCTGTGACTAAACCAGTGTTGATAACACACCAGTGCTTTGCCTATGGCTGAGCATTACTTGCGCAGTGAGTAAGCTACTGGTAGGGAAGAAACTGGGAGGGGACAAAGCCAGGACAGCTGACCTGAATTGGCCAAAGGGATATTCCACACCATATGATGTTGTATTCGTCAATAAATGCTCAAGGAAAAGTGGAAAAAGGGGGAGCACTTGTGTTTATGGCATTTGTCTTCCCAACTAACTGTTACGCATGCTGAGGCTCTGCTTTCCAGGGAGGGAAAAGTAGTGAATAAATGCTGTATTTTGCTTTCCTTGCGTGTGCAGCTTTTGTTTCACCTATTAAACTGTCTTTATCTCAATCCGCAAGTCTTTTCACTTTTTTTTCTGTTTTCTCCCCATACCAGGGGAAAGAGGCGTGAGCAAGCAGCTGGGTGGGTTCTCAGTTGCTGGCCAGGGTCAACCCACCACATAGGCTAATTTCTTGATAATCTTAGCAACAGTGTTATACTCTTAGGGGTTAACTTCTGTTGAATTGTTTCCTTAGTGCATACAATGCACATATTCTCTGTGTCATCATCAGCAATATAAATCTGCTTATTTCACATATTTCTTCACAAACATCTACCCTAAACAATGCAATAAAAATCCTTTGCTATTAACTTCTGTTGTCAAGTTCAGCTTTATCACAATGTTCTGTAACACTGCATCGAAGAATATTTATTCATTTACTTTACCCACACACGCAACAGGCTGCCTGCCTCTCCCTTTCGAGGTACCAGTGCAATAGAGCATTATGCAGTGCATTTACACATTTTGCTACACTTTAGAATCCGTTACTTTTTGCTTCCTCATAACCATTGTATACAGCATCAAGGCAGCACATTGCAGCAGGTAATTGATATACGGTAGTGATTACATAGTTTCCGGATACAACAGTTTTACTGAAGACAATTTTAAGTAGACAACTAACATCTTACTGTTGTGTCATTATCAACTTCTGGCGGGAAATAAGGCATCTTTTCTGCTTTGCACTGTGTTGTTTTAAGCATGCTTTTCAAAATTACAAAGAAAAGTTTCAGTAAGTTAGCAAATATAACCCATTGTCTTTTAAATCATGGTTTTAAGACAAAGCTTTGGGTGGTCAGCTTCTAGTTTTTGAACAACTGAGACAGTCAGTACAGTCCTGCATCACACAACTGCATAAATAAGGAAGACTTAGTGACAAATGCATCATTTCACAGATTATAATCTATTTTATCTAAAACTTTTTTTTTTTTTTTAAGTCACTTTCTTAGATATAGCTTTCACACTGCCCAGGTTAAAAAAAGGATAGTGTCATCAAAGTATTGGTTTTATGCAGAATGCCCAGTTAAACTTCCCTTTTTTACGCCTACCTAAGATTTTCCAAAGTCAGTCTTGACTACCTTAAAGGGACCTGTCCTCATATTTTTTTTCCTGAATGGTACCCCCAGGAAGTGATAAAACTTGAAAAATTAATAGTAGCCTCACTCATCCAGACAGAAGGTTGTTAATTGCCTGCTAGGTCATAGCAGATGGGATTAAAAATAGGGAAAAGTGTCTCAATACAATGTCAAAGTAAGGGAAAAATTCTTTTGTCTCTGAAAAGGAAAAAGATAAAACAGGAATATCTTTGCTGTTGCATATATAAGATATGTGAAATGGAGATGTCCTTACATTTTGCTTTGTGCCTTTGACTGAATTCAGTGATGCCACTGTGGGCTAGATATGCTCAGATCACCCCTGCCAGGTGGGGCTGATTGAGGATTTAGACATAGAGACACATAATTTATGAATTTTTAAGGTCTCTGGACAGATACAGATGCTGAGCTGTTCTGCTCAGCTAGGATGGGATTGCACCTGCTCTTATCTATTAGAAACGTAGATACCAAACCAGGTTTTTCCTACAATCACAGCTTGTATGAGGCATACGAAGACTAAATAAGGCAAATATTTTTGAGCAAGATATGAAGATTCTTTGTAAATCTGTTATTTGTGGGCTTAACTATGAATGTAGGTCTTAAGTTTAGACATCACTCTTAAAATATTTTGCCTTTGGTTTTTGTTAAGTGATCTAGCAAATCTTAGTCCCACTACATGTATTGTATTAATTTGTCTTAAAAGTCACTATCAACAGTTACTTGTTGTCACTATCAATAAAATAAAAACTTAGATGTTTACTTATTGCTGTACAGAAAATAGGGATGAAGTGTTTTTTCCATAAACATCTAAAAAGTAACATACTTAACCATTTTCCTTTGAAGGATCAAGCAATAAACTATAGACAAGAAGTCTATCCCTTATCTATGAAGAGGGTAAAAGCCAGCACTGCAAGTTTCCTTGCTGTCAGCTACAGTTACAGTGCTTACTTTCACTTACCAGGCACTGTCATTATCTTATACTGTATTACTAGATGAGCTTTGTTTAACTTAGCAATCTGCAATATTAAATATTCTCCTAATAGCCTTCATTACCGTCACCAGGAAAAAACTACTTCTCTTTGCCGCAGTTCTTCAGCGTTAAAGGTATATGTGCAGCTCTGTGTATGGTGTGTTACTTACTCATCAGAAGCAAAGGTGTCTAGCAAAGCAGAACAGGAGCAGACCCTGAACAATAAAAATGCACTACAAGACTGACACCTGTTGGTAACAAGTGTGCCAAACTGTAACAGCATCTTTACAATTCTACATTTTCAGAAGACCCAAGAGCTCAACCTAAATTAATACACTTCCATCTCCATATGTAAGTCACCCGGATATAAAGAGCTAAATGTGGGACAAAAACCTGAAGACTCAATCTTCAGTCTTTCCAGAATTAGAGATCCATATCTGCCGAGATCCGTATGCAGCTGAGGTCTAACAACAGTTACAACAAATCAATGCACACCAGCGCATATTACATGTCTAGAGACTGTTTCAGCATTCCTGACATCAGCATGTCAACCGTAGTAAGCGATATATCCTGCAAAGCATTGAAAGATATATTGTAATTTAGTCACAAGGGTTTTTTCCATGTAGATCACTATAAGTGTAAGAAACTGGAAATGGAATACCAGTCTTCAGGACAACAACTTAAATGAATGCTGTTTAAGAACAATCTAGCAATGTGGTATCTTTTCCATTGCTCCCTTCCTGCAAAAAAATCAGATGAGTTTGATCAGAACAATAAAAGAGTGAAGGTGCACTGTGGCATTCCTCCTATCATAGCAGTGGTCTGCACTTCCACATGAGCTTTTTCATGAGGAACTGCTAAATGAGGAGGTAAGCTCTACAGAAAAACAAACAAACAAACAAAGAGGCAACTGGATCTGCTTGCTTTTTAGCATAACAACAGGCTCCTCTACTCCCCTACTGGCTGTCCTCACAGAAGATAAAGACCTACTACTATAATCAGCTACTGTAATTACCCTCCAGAGCAAAGATGTGTGATTTGAGAACTTTCCAAGTTCAGCACCTAATGACAAAGCCAGCTCTCATGACCCTCTTCCACAGTGTATTTAGCAAAGCAAAGAGTTACATTAGTAACAGCCATCTAAACTCTTGCTGACCTAAGAAGCAATGTTTCAGTATGTGCCCTGTGTTTTCTACTGCATGACTCCAGTATTTCTGAAAAGAAGCAACATCAGCAACAAATTGAACGCTAAATTGAACTGGCAGCAAATCCTGTAGTCATTCAAGGTCACAGAATAGTCTTGTCTTCACTTGTCTGGTGATTGGTAGCCTCCTTTTCAACAGTTCAATAATTAATTCAGCCTTCAGCACATTAAAAGACAATTCCTCTTCCAAGGTAAATGAGAGTTCAAAAAACCCTCCAGTTCCCAGTTCATGTCGTGTTTGGGCTCCAGTGCTCTCCCTGTGACCTGTGTGCCCTCCTTCCCTCAGAGGAATGCTCTCATGTCCAAAGGACGTTACCACATCTCCTCAACACAGCACTCTTAAATGTGCATGATGCGCTACTATGATGCCAGTGTTTACAGGAAAGGAAATGAGGGATAGGATTGGCCTAGATATCCAAATCTGTGGAAAGCAAGTTAGACTGGCAGATCATGATTAGTCAAACTGACCCGTGCTCGGAATAAGACCTAAACCTGATAATCCTAGCGGGCTATTCACCCCAGCTATGTCATGATTTACACGGGGGAAATCGCCTGTGCCAGGCATTTGTATCTGAGATGCAAAGTACAAAATGGATAGGATTCACCCAAATGCAAGGTAATCAAGACATCAAACGACATTTTCTTTCTTGTGTTTCAGCCTGTTTCACAGTTCTGGAGTATAATATCTGTGAATAATATCAGACAATGAAAATACTGAACTTTGTTAGACAGAATGGTGAAAGAGAAATGATGTAACCACTTGTATTTTTACTTTCTTTACAGTAAATACATTCTTGTTAATATGAATCCAGTGTGGTCTGAGTCACAAAGGAATGTGGCATTTCTACACCAATCACAGGAGTCAGTAACTTTAAACCTGTTACTCTCACCTTGATCAGTAAAAAAAACCTGCACGTACTATGTCACATCATGGAAAAGCATAGCATAAAACGTCAGGAGGTAAAGAGGACTCTACAAGCCTGTCATGGCCTCCAGGTCTGCTGCAAGGACTGCAATGACAAGTCAGAGCAGTTTCCAAGAGAGTAATTTGCTCCCCAAAATCCCCATGGTGCTACACAGACCGACCCTACCATCTCCATTTACCCTGAGATCCTATTTACCCCCATGCAAGACTGCGAGTGCAGTTCCCTTTACATCAGCTTGAACAACATCTGTGACCAGAGAAATGTTTCCTGGGACCTCATATAGCTCTTACACCAATCGGGGGGTGAGGCAGGAGCCAGGAACAGTCTCATTGCATTTGTTTCAAATTTCTGAGAGGTTAACATTCTTTCTGACACAGACCAACAAAAGGTTAACAGCAGCCTACACCCTCGCCAAATTGGTCTGTAGCAATTCCGTGCTGAGATCTTAGAGTCTGTCCTAAATGCCTCTGCCTAAGGAACCATTCCTATGTCCCTTTTATTCACAGCAGAATAAACATTTCAAATGAAACTGGGGAAAGAGAAAGAAAAAAAAAAAACCTCTACCCAACTTGCAACATCTCCCACGAAGAGTATCTGTGGACTGTTTGCTGAGAAAACACCCTCAATTACCCTGACAATGTTAGCAGATTTTTACACTAATCAGTGCAGGGACACATGTTTGTGAAACAGCTACAGTCATAATTTGTCTGCAAATCTAATCAGGGAATACGGAGATAAAACCAGTGAAAATATTAAATTCTAAGAGTTCTGCAGTTCCTGCACAGCCTGCCAACTCCCCCCAATAAACTACAAACAATTCAATGTTAGTCTTTTGCATAACAGTTCTTACCACATTTTATTGCCACAGGGTTTTGAGTTTGGGGTTGTTTCTTTTTTTAATAAAGAAATTATGCAAGTACTGTATTAAGGACAAACTGCATATTTCACGCTGAACTAAAATAATTGACTTGTGAGTGACAAAATAATTATATATATCCTGGTATTTAGCTATTTTTATGCGTTATAATTACTAGCTTTGCTGCATCAGGAAGAATACAGTGTTCTCAAGGATTAATAATATTGGGTGAGCCGATACACAAGAATGCAACTTTCTTAAAAGCATATCCTCCAGAAAATTAAAAAGTTGCCTGCCACCAATCAGTAAACTTGTGTTGCTGAGCATTTGGTGGTGTTATCAACCTTACTTATTTTAAACTTTTGATCAGATGAGCAGCCTTCTTCATGGTCCATGTCAGTTTTTTGCTACTGATCACTCCAGCCTTTAAGTCAGAATCATTATTTCAGACTATAATACTAAATGCCAATATTGTTCTGTTGTTATTGCTGCTATAAAGCCACTTATAGCTGATTTAGTGATGAAGCAAGTTGAAGATGTGTAGGTGTTGCTCGGGGATAACAGAGACGCATTTTGCATTTACACCTGCTGAATCATGCAATATTAGAAATTAATTTGATGCAAGCACATACTCTGTGGTCATGGATATTGTAGAAATCAGGGCAATGAAATCAGGTTTGCAGCCTGAAGAGCAAGATAAAAGAAAGTTTCAATGAACAAATCTCAGCTTCACTATTATATTATTATGTTAGTCTTAATGAATTGAAAAGGCTAAATTCAAATAAAACAGGCAGAGCATAGCCTCTTTTTACAATAAAACAGTTTTTACAACAGAACAAACTTTTTACTCAAACTGTGTGGGCAGCTTCTGATCTTCTGCATGACACATACTACTGACAGGAGGACCAGTCCTTTCCATTAGAATTGAAATAGTTTCATATCATGAGCCAGGGGGTAGAATAGGGAGGACCTGAGGGACAGTAAGGTTTCCAGAGCCCAGACTGACTGGTGGACCACAGCTGGTGGATCCGTTTGTTTCCAGACATAGCTATTGTTCCCTTAGTGGCAGCAGCAGAAATTTCAGTAGCTTCGGTGACACAGTAGCAGTTCACCTCACCCTTCCCCTGCTGCACTCTAGCCAGAATGCTGGATGAAGGAAGAATTCCTGCTTCTTGATGGTGCATGTTTCCTTTTCTCTGTAAATGTCTTTCCTTTGGCATTATATACATGGATGCTGTTAAAAATCCTCTTCCAGTTTTAAGCTAAATACAGCATAAGTTAAGTAGCAGCAGTATGTAAAATCTTTATGGAACGCCCTAAATACCCCATGAGTTCATCTCTTATCTATATCTTGACAAGTTTTCCTTTGTTTTGAGTTTCCATATCTATATGCATAGTTTGGCACAGACCAAAGTCATGACATGGCACAAACTGCGATGTCAGCCCTTTTCCTATAAAAAACACAACATATCTCCCATTCTGGGGAAAAATGGCCTTATCCAGAATGTCTTCAAGAACCTGGAGCCACTACTTTTCGGTGCAGTGAATCACCACCAAGCAGCTAATTAGTGGTATCTTGCTTCTGTAATGGATAATGCCTACTGCATCACACCTTTCAAGGTTGAATGAGTTCAGCAGAAGCTGAGACATTCTGTTTCTCATAGAGGAAACATGCCTCCATGATTGTCAGCATGTTCTGTTTTTGGTTTTTTTGTTTGGTTTTTTTTTTTTTTTTTTTTTATTACTCCTGCATGTTCTATTAGTCTCAGTAGGGCTGGATTTACCAGGAGGAGGACACCTTTTCTCTCCACTTCTGCTAATGGCATTCCCCGTCCCCTCCTGCTGTTTCTGTAGCGCACTCTGCAGCTCCACACCATGGCTACTCCGTACCTCTCCCACAGAACCACTATACTGTTGTTAAATATTTAGAATATTTATAGCAACAGGATTCACCTGCCAAAACAAGAAGGATTTGGGGTTTTGGATTTGGGATTTTGACCAGCCATTTCACTAGTCAAGTGCATTGGCACCTTATCTTCTCTGGCAAAATTGCAGTCATTTCACTTGGATGAGGACCTAGCCACAGCTAGCTGTGTCCATGCTGTTGCCAAATGGGATTATTACAATACATTATACATGTGGCTAGTTTTGAAGACCACCTGGAAGCTACAGTTAGAGCAGTGTGTGGCTGCCCATGAGATTAACAGCGTCAGCTGTGAGGCACATAGTACATCAACTTTCCAAATGCTGCGCTTTCCACCTATTTGCATATGGCTGCAGTGGAAGTGACGGCGCTCCGCGAAGTCCTGCATGAGCAGCCGCAGGCAGCCTGCCCCTGTCTCACAGGTAGACTTTTAGAGCAACCAAGCAGTGCCAGGTAAGAATCCGAGACTGGAGAGACAGGGTATTCTCACTGCAGTCCTCAACAGAACAACGTCCTCACCTACCTGGCAGAGCTCACAGACACTGATCAAGTGATCGACGCAGTGGAATACACATCCATTTTTCTCAGGTCTCTGCTGCAACAACCAATTTTTAAGCTTTTTGTACAGAGCAATTGTGATCCACACATACAGCTTGACACAGGCTGGTGGACTAGTATATAGAATGCCCCTAGCAGCAGTACTAGCTGCATTGTTACATATTTAAAAATCACACAATATTTAGAGATCAGAGCATAATCTGTTATTCTCAAGAATGATAAAAAATACTGAGCATCAAACAAGGAAGAACAGAATTCTCTAGTTTCTTCTATCAGAGACCAGGTATTTGGGCTCCTTTGGCTCTGCTCCTCATGTATCCCCACTGTAGCTCGCGCATTATTTTCCTGACAAGCCTCATCCCTCATTTCACTGATGGATTTATATTCTGCTGAGCTCAATTGAGTACTTAGATAGTCAGAATCTGATCTCATTACATGTGTGTCAGCAGAACTAACTCCAGGGAAGTCAATGGAACCAAGTTAGATTTACAGACTTGGAGCTAAATTCTTAATTTACCACCCAACATCTGTCATAACCTCAAACTTAAGCTCTCCATGGACATGACCTACATTCCTAAAGCTTACAGATGGTATTTTAATACCTCTATAAAAAGAAAAATCTTGCGTGCCAGAGAAGTGTACTCAGTTCTTCTCATCTAAGATATCTGACATGCACCCTAATTCCTCAAGGAGTGTTTATAAGGGCAGCCAGTTGGAGCTAAGACAAAAGGAAAGGGAAAAGAAAAGAAGGCAGCTATGTCAACTGAAATGTCAAGGTGCTGGCTAGCCTAAAGCTCAGTTCCAAAACTAATTGGAAAGGGGAACTCAGATTTATATTTTTTCTACATTTCCACTGATTCTTGTGCATTAAACCTTTCAGTGACTTCATCAAAACCATGCTTGTCCTGAAAATTCTGGAATCATCAGTCCTTGCTCAGAACAGCTTTGAAATGATTTCTTATGCAGCTTTTGGTGATGGAGTCTAAAATATGTGCTGCTTCACAGTTAAACACAGAAAGAGTTCTCATGTTTAGACGTACTTTCTCCAGTTAGGCTTTTTCTCTCTGCATTTTACACTGCGAGGAGCATTGATTAATGTGAATGTTTTAGCTGTAGTTGTTGTTTGTGTATAAACTTTTGTTAAAACAAGTACTGCAGAATAAATGACCTTTATACAGACACCTATTAAGGCACTAAAAGGCTTGGCTACATTCATCTGAGACGCGTATACATAACGTTTGGAACAATAAAGGGATCAGCAGCTGCAAGGGGTTTGAATTGAATTCTTTAACAATAGAAAAGTTTTTCAGGCCCAAATACCAGCAAAGAGAATTTTTTGCAGATAATCCAGGAGAAAGAAAATAATAAAAAAATGCTAGCCAACTTTGCAGCAGTTAGCATAAGGGTGCCATCTGAAACATGTCAGCTTAAGAGTGCCCCATAGTACCATTCTTTTACACAACCATAGTATTCAGAACTGTTTCCCCAAATAATCCCAGATGGCATGCCACAAAATTTCAATTCATTTTAAAAGCTTTCTTTGCTGTTATTATGTGATTGAAAGTGCAAAAGCAAGTTGCCATTCTCATGGCACTATTTGCATTGGCTATTATCCCCTAAAATCCCCTTTAAACAGCTACATTGTCAGCCCATAGGCCTCATTTAGAACTACAAAAAAGCCCAGATTAATTCGATCAAAGAGAGAGCCAAGTACAAAATGCACTTTTCAAACTGTATCAGAGTAGGTTCCCTTTACAGATCGCTGCATGGCTAGAGCAATGCAAAAAAAACCCTGCCTGAAATAAAGCCTGAGCACTAACAGAAATAACTGTGCATGTTTCACATGAAGCGTTTGGGGCTCGTCCAGGGTAAATCTCTCACTACAAATGATTAGAATAAAATATATTTAAATATAAGTCTGTAAATTAAGTAGCAAGCATCAGGTTTTGCCTGTTTGGCTTTCCGCCACGACTTTCAGGAGACACTGATGTATTGCATGGATAACTTAGCCAGCAATAGACATTTCTGAAGTCTGCGTGCATTGGAATTTTTAATTAATTAACTTAACAATGAGCAATGAAACTCACAAAAGGTACAGATAACTCCCCCCAGAATTATTTTGTTACTATCGCAAAAAATCATCATCATCACTGGTGAGGCAAAGGAAAAAGAAAAAGCTGCTGGCATCATTTCTGAAAAATATTCTGTTTCATAATCTAAGGTGAACCCTTTCGAGTCAAGCATAACTCAGGTCCACAGATCTACAGCCAAAAAGTCTCTAGCGGCTTTTCAGTCTCACCTGGGATTCTGATGACAGGCAATAATGCTGATATTTTTGTTTCTCACAGAAGCTCCTTTGGTGTCTCTGCACCGTCTCACCCTCGCGGTCTCTACTGGAGTTTGCTTAGTGATGCTGCCATCAGTTCTCTCACCCTCGGTCTGAAGCGGTTTCTTCAGCAGCTGCTTTTGTGTACCGAGAAGAACATTTTACAGAGTGAAGAACTGCAGCACAAAGGTAGAGCAACTGAACATGTGCAGCAATATGTGCCATTGCCTTTTAAAGGACACATCAGGCCGAGAAAAGCTCAGCTGAAAAGCTGAGCAGCTGCAACTAATATTAAAGACATTTGCTGTAGGATGAAACTGGATGAATGCTTTTGTTAGCCACTTCCAATGGGGCTTAGATTTTTGAACAGTACCATTTTAATATAGCAGTTGTATATGTTTATTTACTTCTTGTATTTTATGGAATAAGTGTTTGTGTGGTATTAGTAATAAATGCTGTGTACCAAGGAAGTGTTCCTGTGGAGACAGAAATAGCTCCCACAGAGAAAAAGTGCCTTGAAAATCTATGTAATAAATGTATATTTGTAAAAACTATTAATGCACTGGCATACAAACCTTGGTTTACTGCTTGTGATTATGAAAACCATTATTCTTATTTGTGATCTTGGGAACAAGAAGAGGAAAAAGTTAATGTAAAATTAGTTATGTGTTTCAAGGGTGCACATTTTTTAAAAAGCACGGAGTTACACCATGGAAGAGTACATATTCAATTAGAGACACAGTGTGATTTTTTAAAAATCTGTCGGATTTAAACATTTATATTATTCCACATATTCAATGGAAATAAATGCCAGAACTTGTTAAAGTCAGTCATAACAAGGTTCTCAGGTCTTTGTACAGAGTAGTATACAGGAAAGTACTTCAAATAAGCTGTTTTGTCCCCTCAAAATAAGATAACTTCAATCAATATTTGTCCCAGATATCTCTTTACCATAAGGCATATGAATTACTACACTCTTGCAACACTTTCAGTACTAAAAAGTAGCTTCAGCCAATAGAAAAATATAAAAATGTGATACTTTATGGAGTTAGGCCCCAATCCTGTAAACATGCATGTTAAATCTCATTAAAACCCATTAGGTTGCAGAAAGGTTTGTAGAATCAGATGTTCACGGCTAGATCCAAAGACACTTTTAGATGTACAACTCACTGTAAAAAGACCTAATTTAAACATAAAGATCTTCAAACATAAGCTCAGCTCTTTTTTTGCCTAATCCTGGAAATGTCTAACTACTTACAGATACTTAATTCCCAACAGTAAAGTCACATAAACTGAATCAGCTTGTAAGCATTCCCAGATTCAGGTCATAAGATGGAAGCCAATAACAGGAGAAATCCCTCAGGATCCACGAGTACAGGATCCCTGCCATTTTTCAGCAAAGTCTGATCAAATATGCATTCTCTAGCTACACATATCAGATTACAGTCTGCACAAAGTACAGCCAGATGAGGCAGCGCTTGTGCCGTGCTCCCCTACTAAATCATTCCATCAATTGTTAGAGCACTCTGGCTGGATGGCAAAGGGATTTGAACCTGCATCATCATCCCCAGGCAAAAGCAAATTGCAGCATGGATTATTCTACAGGGGGCACTCTGAGCCTCTTGAGCATGCTGAATTACACTTTACATGGAATAATTAATATAGGGAAGGGAAAGACTGGAAAGAAATACCGCGTTGTAGTCTAGTATCCAAAATACTCATCTGTCCAGCAACAGATCATCTCCAAAGAACATGTAATACAAAACACACATGTTTGTTGATCCTTTTGAGAGTCAGTCTCAGCAGTGAGCTATGGAGTCATGCTCTCTCCCTAGCCAACGTATTACTGTATTTGAAGTGGAATACTTTTAATCTTAGGGATAGTGAGCATATTCCTGTTTGTCCTATCCAATTTATCTTACTTCAGTACCCTGCTATTTTGGATATATAGAACCAAGAATTTTTTAAAAATCAGCATTAGATCTTCTCAGAAAGAAGGAATTGAACCTAGAACTCTTACATACAGAGTTGGCATCAATGTCTTCGATTCAACATCCCATTAAACTAGTTAATAAAAATCAAGAAGACAATATCACTAGGACTGTCCTCAACCAGAGTTTAAAAAAAGAAAAAGAAAAAAATCTACTGAATTTTATGGATTCTCTCATTAACTATCTAACACTACTATGCCTTATAAAGGCAGAGACAATCAGCCAACAGTTCTCAGTTAAAATCCAG
Source organism: Rissa tridactyla (assembly GCF_028500815.1). Classification (NCBI taxonomy): domain Eukaryota; kingdom Metazoa; phylum Chordata; class Aves; order Charadriiformes; family Laridae; genus Rissa; species Rissa tridactyla. Next base: position 196,555,477 of record NC_071466.1, read on the forward strand.
CAGATGAGATGTCTCCATCCAGCCCACTGCTGTTTCCCTAAAGGAGAGAAAGCAGTGAATACAAGTGGCCATACTCTTCCTCCTGCTCTGTTAGTGGCCCGCTACACTGATTTGGCTCTGGGTGTGGATGGAAGGAAGAAGAGAAGAGGTAAGTCCAGCTGCTGCTGTGAGACAAGGGGCTTTCTCCAGCATTATTGCACAGGCACCTTTCTCTTCACAGCAGAAATGCGACCTCTGGGACAGATCAAGGAGACAGAGGGGAAGTCAGTAAAGGAATTCTGCTCTGCCATAGCACTGCAGGAAGAGAGAAGACTGCATTATCTGTTGGCAAAACCCAGCTCTCGGTTAGACCACCTGTAGAGATCATTACTTTGAACAATCTCTAAAAACCCCACGCTGTAACATCCAGTGTGGCTATGTCTTCACTAGCAAACTGGTGCATCTCCTAAGGAGGTGCATTTTTCTTATATATAGAATTTTTTTCTATTGTATGTGCTTAGAACAGATTGAAGTTAACCAACACTTTACTGATGTCAGCAGTTTCAAGTTTCTTCCTACTTCTCTCTCATTCGTGTGAGATACAGACACTTCTAATCAGTTCTTTCCAGGCTAAATCACTGTATTTTCAGATTGCGTAACAGAATACTGAAGAAAAAGAAAAAAAAAAAAAGAGGTGGTTGTTACCAGGGAGGTTTTGTAAGACTGGATATTTTCCAGACAGCTGTAGGCTAAGAACTGATAGGCCATGTTCTAACTTCACTTTAGCACAAATCTGGAATAATTTCATCAAAATCAATGGAATTAAACTGGCATACAGGAAAAGAGCTTCACACCAATCTGTTTTCACAGGTTTTTTTTTTTGTTCTCTTTCAAGATCCAAAGCCTTTGGAGAATTAAACTCAATCTGATCTTGAAACACTTGATTACCTGTCCTAAGAGATGCCCTTTGTTTCTTTCATTTGCTGTTGTAAGTGAGAGAACATTAGATTTCAAGGTTTCTAAGTGCTGTTATTTCCTTAGACTGGCTCTTCATAAGTCCATCATTGGTGAAATCCCCATGTCTGTGAAATGATCAGTTACACTGCTTGCTTTGACTATGTTCCCATTGTAGATTTGCAATAGTCTTATATAGTTTTCCTTCAGTATTAACAATCAGAAATGAAGCCATAGCAAGGCTTTTGTCAGGCAATCCTGTTGCACAGAAATAAGGGTTGGCAGTGTCTTTCACTTTCACAAAGAACTGTTTTGATATGTATGAAATCAGTAATCGTTGGTAACCTTATAAACCAGCACAACACTTTTATCACTGAACATTCGACTTTTCACTTTCCAATTTTGTTTTGATTTTGCCATATATATTACACAGAACATTTCAGAAAGATGCTTCTGACTCCGAGTTGGTGGGAAGGAATATTCAAAGAAGATAACTGCTGTGCTAAAATGGCCTGAGACAAACGATGCGTTCAGTCAACCTGGGAGTTGGAAGACCCAATATGGGGATCTCCTGGAAATATATCCTGGAATACACAAGGTGAACTAATAAGGAAAAAGGAGGATGAGCAGAGAATGGTGCTTTATCAGAATGGAAAAATCACTGCACCAGTTGAGTAGAAAAGGGAATATGAGGAAATAGAGCAGAGCTAAGATAAGGTGAGAAATTACATCTGCACCCTTGCATTATAAGGGAGTGGAGAAAAGGATTGTCGTTTCCCTATCCTGATGCTATTTTTCTCCACCCCACTGTTAGCCTATTGCTTAATCCTCTCATGAAGAAGATGACAAATTTGGAAGCAGATTTACACAAAAACCACAGCCTGATAGTACACGCAGCCTAGCCCAGTGGGGCATGGTAGTCTAGTGGCGAGTCTTTAAGCAATTCTCACTTTACAGGTGGTACTAGTAAAGTCAGTTTCTGTCTTTCTGCCTCAGTCCCTCAGCTGGTCACTTAAAGACTTCAAGTACTTGAATGCATGTAATTGCTGAGAATTGTGGGGTTCATTTCTGCAGCTCTGAACCTGTTTCTTTCAGGTGTGAACCTGTTTCTCTTTCTAGAAGCTTATCAGAAATATGTGCCAAGTTACAGCCTTGTTCTCTGACTTAACCCTTCTCTACCAAAGTAGAGATGGCTTTTGACTCCTCTGGCCAAAAGAAGTGACCAAATTTGCAAAGTTCCCACAGAGTATCTAATTTCAGGCGCTCATATATGCCAGGTTCTTGCCCAGGGTCTTGCCAGGGTCTTAAAGTAGCCCAAGGTTTATGTGGATGTAAAAGTAGCAGAGAAGTTCCCATTAGAGGGAAGATACACACTTTCCCTTTTCTTGTCACTCATGGAAACAACAGTACCAGTTAATTACCAGAACTGGTACTGAACTAAGCATCTGAGAGAATTTATGTAGCCAGTCCTCAGAAATGCTTCTCTCTATCCGTAGGAGCAAGAAACTCCACTCTGGTCACAAGACAGCATTTCATCTTGCTCCCCCAGCCTGGGGCAGTAACAGCACAGGGAGTTTACCTACCTCATTTCCACCTTTCCTTTTTACAACACTTGTGAAAAGTTTAGATTTTCTTCCTGTTGACAAAACAGAAAATAAGGCAGTACTTAAAATGACAACACTCTTTTTTTTCCCTTTTGTGTGTTTGGTTTTGGCTTTTTGTAGCTGATATTACAGACCAGGACAGTTTTATCTACTTATGATTTAAACAGATGACAGAATCCAGGCAAACAATATCAATTGCTTTTACTTTTGATGACCTATTCTTTGAACTTTGTGTATAATAATCTCAGGACTTGTTTACATAGAGAAGTTGGTAGAATTCAAGCTCTGCTATGAATTTTAATATATTTACTACTTTGCACTAACTCCTTATTTCAACACCATTAGAACAATGCGAAGTGATATTAAATGAGGCCACCTTTGGCCAGCCACACACTTTGTGTTTCCAGATGCTCCTGTGGGGCAGCACAAGATCTACTCTGACTCTACAGCCAGACAATTACAGCAACAGAAATAGTAGAAACTTATTCATTTTTTTTCCTGGGTTCAGTATCATATTTGCTGTACTGCAGCCATCACCACTGGAGTGAGCCTCTTGGTACAACTGGTTTTCTGCATAAAGTGAAAGGAAGTCAAATGTCCAGGTATTCCCTGAATGACTTGTCTTGAATCCTTTCTTACACAGGAAGCTCTTGTGGACCACAGAATGCTATCAAAGAGGCAAGACGGGGCCACAGGACAGTTCAGCTGCGGTCTCACTCTGTTGATGGCCAAAGGTGAAGCTCAGTTTCAGACAGCAGTAGCAATAATACTTAATGGGGCTCAATAAACCTGAGAAAGCAATGCTCAGGCATACATGACTAAGCATTGCAAGACAGGGCCATTGTAATGCAAAGCCTAGTAATGTATTATTTTTTCCCCAGTCTTTATCTAGGGCCGTGGAATTCTCTGCTGTAAGTTAAAACTATTTGTGCTCCCACAATAAAATAAAAAATAAATTAACTCCTCCATGCCCCTCCTGCCCCCAACTAGCATCAACCTAACAAATAGTGTTTTGGTTTCCAGATCTTTGCCACCAGTAAATCTCCAGTCTATGAAAGCCTCACAGAGGAAGCCGTTTATTCAGGTAGGATTAAATATATAACATCAAATAATAGACCATAATACTAGGTAGACACTCGAGTGCCTAGTCCATAACACTAGGGAGCCCATGGAGCCTGCCTATAGTGTAAAGAAATCTCATCCACATCTGTTGGGAAGTGGATGCAGAATTCCTCCCTGACACGTGAGTCAGCAATGAACTAATCCAGTCAGAGTCTCCCTGTTAAAGGTGCTGAGACAACCTGTGCAGGCACAGGTCAAGTACATACCCAGAAGGTCTGGTGTGTCTGCACTGGATATGCGTGACTTACCTGTTCGCATACATTCAGTACCTTTTTTCTATATGCCAGGGTAATTCGGGCAAAAACACCCAGCTGTTACAAACATACACAGAAAATCCTGCCTCTCCAGGCTTTCTGATATTTTGAAATCTATCTTTTTGTGTTTCAAAAGTAGGCTTAAAGCATCACCTCAAACGGCCTTCGGAAAGGGAGGTGCCGCAGAGGCCCCCACAGCGTACCTGCTCAGAGCCGAATTGCCCCTTTAGCAGCTGGGTCACAGCGTACACTTAGGCTTTGATTTTTCAGGCTAATTTAAAGCACAGTCTCACCTCAGGTACATTACAATAAACCAACATATCGTAGGAAAGGTAAAGCTGCTGTGAGAGGATTCTCATTAAACAAATTACAGTTTCCTGACTAAAGGTCTGCAGAGAAGGAAAACTTGTCTTACCACTACTGCTATTTACTTCTTATTAAGCCAGCTGCCTGGTAAAACAACAACCTACACTTCTCACAGAGGCTGATACCATGAGGGGATGTGTTGCAGCTTTTAAGATCTGGTTCCATTTCTCACCTGACTGAGAGGCCTCCATCACACACTCCTTTACGCAAAATGGCAGCCATCTCCCAGTACCTCTGGAGGGAGCTGAACTCAGAGAAGCTCTGCCCTTTCCATTCCTCCTTCTTACTCTGGTCCAGAGACTGCCATGAGCAAAGCCAGCTGCCACCACCTCTCTTTTGGAGGGAGAGTGAAAATGTGTCCCCTGACAAAATGGCTATCACTTTGTGGTGCAGTGAGGTGGGTGGAGCCACTGCACCACAGAGGAGTAGCCATCTTGTCGGGAGACACGGCTTCATCCTCCCTCCACAGCACAGGGGCCACAAGGAGCTGTGCATACCCCAGGTAAAGCACGTGGGAGACATGAGGAAACCAAGAAAATTGTTGCCACAAGGTGGTTTAAAAGTTTGGTGAGGCAGGGGACCAGGGAAACTGCAGCTGATGCTGCTAAGAAGCCCACCATACAAAAGCAGGCGGCCAGCTGCTGATTGAAGGAAGGGTCACAAGTGTGTCACAATCTCATTTGGTTGATTAGCTCACCACAGCTGCCAGAACGTTTAAAGTAGCTTTATTTAATCAACAAATCATTGAAGGTAGTGTCAATAGCTGTTTCTTGGCCAAATTTAAACCCATCAGCAAAGTCAGGTGAATAGTAAATGTGTTATGGGCTCCTTCTCACCCCTGGTGAGGGCAATCTCCAGTCAGTAGTTGGGGAAAACAGCCACCAGCAACTTATACATCTGCGGGACGTGAAAAAGCAGCGCTGATAATGGCTTAAGTTTCCTGGCAGTGTAATTTGCAGGGATTTCTGTTTCTGCAGATGAGAGCTGCAGCTCTAACCTGGGGCAAAACATCCCATTTTTCTGAGACTGCTTTTCAGCCTGCGGTGGGGGCAAGGGAGAAAAATCCAATATAGCAGAAAGCAAAGGAGAGCTGGAGAAATCCGCTGAGGAGCCTGGCTAGAGGCTAAACCAGGGGCAACGGCATGAAAAAACATAAAACGTGAAAGAAACCTTTTACTTATTACATAATCTTGGTGGCTGTGGTTGGTGCATTCAATTATTATAGTATTAAACTACATTTATTGTAATTATTAGATAATATTCATACATTTGTAAGTTTGTTTTCATAAGAAGAATTTCAGTCTATTTTATAGCAATAGAGCTAAACTGAGAAACTTCATAGCATAAGCACTCCTGCCTATGTATTTACATGCTTATATATAGCTATATTTATATAGCTAGATAATTAATAGAAACTATGCCAATAAATGGAGAACGCTTTACAATTTTTTCTTTTTTTTTTATTTTTTTTAAATCCAAACACCTTATTTTGAAGCATGCAATAAGTAAAGAATCTATGCACAACTATATTAAATTGAAGAAAGGCTGGGTTTTTTTAATCAATTATCAAAATCACCGATATGGTTGATGTTGCAAATACTTCTGTACAAATATAAATCTTTATAGGACACATAACCTTTTCCTCGCAAGTAGCTGTAAAACTCAGCACTTAATTAACAAATCTGTGGGTTTTAATTATTAATCACTTATTTTCTGTCTTCATTCCAAAGCCCTAGTAAGGGAGGGGCTTGAAGGAAAGGTAGGGAGGGAGTCAGGTGGAAACAAGTCAAGCCTGAAAAAAAAGTTTAGTGACGTGAACAGAAAGAAATTGGGGAAAATAAGCATTTTATGCTCCTTTAACATTAGACTAAGAAGTAATTTTATCAAAATAAGATAATAGAATAATAGAAAAGCTGAAAAACTTTATGATTGAGAAAAAACCCTTAAAAATTAAAAAGAAACTTCCTCTCTGGGCAGCATAGTGGATAAGAGCGTTCAATTAGTAGGGGGTTAATAGGCTCCAGCTGGTGTGTCCTACCAGTTTGGGGGTAGATTGTAAAAGAAAGGGGAAGCAGGGTTAGAAAGGGTGTGTTCCCTTTCTGCCTGCCCTGGTCGCTCTGTGGTTTTTAGTTTGATGTGCAGTTCCCTGACTGCCTTGGGGACAATAAAGCATTCTCTGAGTGAAAGTCTCTAAAAGAATTTGGGCTGGAAGTTTACTTTCTTTCTCTGCAGTAATTCACATGGACTAAGGGCTTCTTAAAGCCTTGAAATATCTCCTAATGGCTGCTGCTAGAATTAGATATTGGACTCCAGTAAATTAAAGGATCTACTATGGAAGTTTATTTGTGCTTATAGCAGCAAAGGCCCTGGCAGCTATATGGGGTGTTGCTGCTGGGAATTTATTTCCATTGTGGTGGCTTCTTTTGACAATGTGTGAAAATTTAACTGGCTGCAGTTTAAGATTGAAAGTGTAAACCGTACCGTTCGCAAGAGTTGTGTTTTACAATGCAGGCCTACTATACAACACACGCGACTGTAGGAATTGCAGATTAAAACCGATGGGGCGTATAAACTCTGTGTTTGGCTGGAACAGAAAGAGGTTAAAAGTCTGACCTGCAAACAAATCTGGTGCTGGGTCTACCTCACAACGGCAGCTTTTGCTATGGGAAAACGTTTAAGGCAATTTAAATGCTCCCTCAAACAAAGGATCCAGTTTAGTAAATCACAGACTTTCTGACCAAACAGCCTACAGTATTTCTTAGGTTTACTTTAATTAGAATATATTGTGGAGCATAGTTTGCTCCAGAAGTACCCATGAAGTTAGAAAGGGGTCTTCACCTGAACTTTTGCCATAAGGCTATCTAACAACGGCCAAGTATCCAACAATATTCTCAGACTGCAAATCCCAATAATGTATTGCAATCACATATTAACATTAAAATTCTTTCCAGTAGCTTGTCACAATCTCACATTGTCTCAATTTTATCTGGATTAAGCTTTAGTCTGGCAACCTTAGTCTAGGCCTCGTTATCAATTATATGTTAAATGTAGAAGAGGGTGGTCAGACCTCCTCAGGTTCCCAATTGTGGTTAGGGGGAACATGCTAGCAACTGAACAATTGGTGAAGTAAATCAATAACCTTTTTTCTGATAGTCATTTACGTAGTAAGCATGACTTCAGAAGTTGCTAAAGCAAAATTCGAATGCTTCCATTTTTTTCACTGACAGTTGATAATAATTTACTAATCTGGAAAAATATTTTGATTTGGGGACATCAGAACATTCAGAAAATATGGAGTTCAGCCTCCTAATATAAGTTACATAATGACTAATATGACTAGCACAAATCAATATAGCAGCCAGTTCAGATATGATTGGTCAAAGGCTCTACTCTTAAGTCATAAACATCAGTTTCATGATTTACCTTGTAGTTCATTCATCTTCCCATCTGAATGCCAAGAAAGATACTTCATGTGACTCATTTTGTCATAAATACATGAGCATATTGAAAATTGTTAATGAGCACAGACACTTGGCAAACATTCATAACTGCTTCATTTCAATTCTTGCTTAGTGATCCTTAAGTATGGGAAATAAAAACAAATTTTTAAAAAATCAAATATCATTCAGTGCCTACATTAGTAGTGAAATGCCATGATTTATGCCAGGTAAGAGTAACTTCAGAGGCATTGAAAGTGATTTCTAGTTTTATAGTCCAATCCAATAAACATTGGATGGGGATGTTGACTACATTCCATATTTAGATAATTGCTTTCCTGTTTGATTACTAAGTGTGCTTACAGATCAAAGTAAACTACTTTGAGATCAATCTGCTGCCAGACAGCAGTGAAGTAGTCCAGAGTCCATGTAAACCAGACACTCAAATGCCTTTGGGTGCCGTTTCTGTCAGTCATTGTAAATGTATGTAATGCTTCTCATTGCTACAGCTGCAAAACCAATATACTGGTGGTAGACAGAGTTCTCTGTACATATTGCACAGAATTTGGTAACATGTTTTGATTTTAAATAGTATCTTTAGCAATATACTATTTTGTTAATAGCTTTTATTCCCAGTCTCTATAAATAAGATTTCAGCTGTAAAGCTTGAGACTCATGTTCTTTCTATCATATGTGACTTCCTATACCCTCTCACCACATTTCTTCAACTTAAAACAGAGAGTGAGACCATATATTTTATAAGATGCTTCAGTGAAGTGATAAGCACATTAGATACAGTTAAAACATTTTGGACGACTTGGGTGCTGACAGGCTGGCAGTTAATGTTGAACACAGGTCCACAGCTAGATACCTGCCTATGGAGACTTTCTGCCAAATATCATCATCTGTCCCTGCCTGATGGCCAAATGTCCCACTTTTAACACGTTTTCATGGTAGTTTCATCTAGAAAGGTTTCCACTGAAACATTTCCATGCTCCCAAACTCTGTAACTTGAGCTGTGCCCTGATTTCTCAGACCATCTTGTCTGAAAAAAAGACATGAATAGAAAAGTCCTCTGTGAGAATATGAAAAAGGCTTCTGCATGCACCAGAGCAGACTATCAAATAGCCTTTTTTATCAAACTACTGAACTGCAGTTCACCTACGTAGCACAGTTAATGAGCCCCATTTTGCTTGTCAGGTTGGACTCAAGTGCGTAGCAAAGAACAAGGGTAGAACGTCTCATTTCAGCAGCAATTTGCAGCTAGACTGGGTTAAACCGATGGTGAAGTTACACTCAGCACAAAGATAGCAGTACACAAGGTCTAGCATTAGATCCACTATGAGGAGATGGAGATCTGTTCAGTGGAAGACAGGGCATCCATAGACATACAGACACCCATATGGTGCTCACTCTGTGCATGTGCAGACTGGGCTTACAACACAAGAACATCTCATAGACATTATCCAAAGCACCAGCGCTGGCTGGTTGGGTACCTGTGTGTTCTACTTAAAATCTTTCCTCACCTTTTTCATCACCCAGTGTCAAAAAAACATGGGAGGATGGGGGCCACTTAGAAAGGTGATGGAGCTTGTCAGATGGCACAGTTGACATGGAGATGAAGCATTTGCCAGTGAGATTTTACAGGACCTGCAGCTCACAGGAACTGTGTATTTTTAAGCACCAGCTACTAGTGCACCGTGATACCTGAAACACCCAGGCCCCAGGCAGTTGTCCTAATTTGAAGGCATGTCCAACTGCCTGGGATTGCATGAGTAACATCTCCCGCTCACGACGACAGTCTGCACAAAGCTGTTCATGCCATGTCCAGGGCCACCTTAGAACAGCCCTGCCGGCATTACAGCTATCTACCCACTGTGAAAAACAGAACTGATTTTGTCACGGCAGGGGCACAACAGGCTGAGGGTACGTCAGTGCCCCAGTGTAAAGGGAAAGCAGCCAAGTGCATATTAAACTAACTCAGGTTACCTTAGACACGGTAGTTGCAATAGCATGTTAGGCCTGGCTGATTTACCCCACTCGGACATAAGTGCTGAGACTGCAATGACTTCTCATTCTACCAGGTTGCTCTCCTTATCCCAGCTGCAACCTGTCCAACACTTAAATGATTATCAACCAGAGGAAGAGAGAAGTTAGGCTAGGGGAAAAAGATCATAAACCTTTGGCAGCATGAAAAGAGATCGGCAATAGGATGACGCCATAACTTGTTTTTAGCTTGAACTGTTTTGTGGGGAGTCTGAAAAATGTAGTTCACTAGAAAATCGGAAGATATTGCAGAGGTACTTTACTCATGCTAGGTATGGATTTGTTTAAATGACTTCAAACTGAGCCTAAATTATTTCTGGTTCCAAGGGGGTCTGTAACATATGGGTTCATCAATATATTAGTCGGTAGGCAACAATAGCCGTGAGCTGAAGGAGTCCTGAGGCTGCATTCACGCTGGATGTCCTGGCTGCAAGAAGCTGGTGCAGCTTCTCAGGGGCTGCGCTTCCAGGGGCGCTGCACAACACCACCATCAAGTGGTCTCTGCACCAAAATACAGTACTATGCCAAGCCCTGCGTCCCCTCCAAAATGAGAATAGTGTTGCTGAGTTTTCCCAAGATACAAAAATCAGATATCTCTTCAACATCAGATGAGACTTCATCGTAAGAGAGCGTTTAATGGCTCTTCTCCTATGACATATTCCACAACCATTGCTCTTTCATCAAACAAGCCAGTGGGCTTATTTCTCAGAATATTTGGAAAGAAAGTAAACTACTTGTAATTAAACTAGCTTCACAGAAAACTTTATATTTGGTTTGCACATATGCTAATTAGACAGATTCTTTCTTCAATTATTTTTCTTTCTCGTTTGCCCATTATCTATCTATATCAAATTTCCATACTAAACATTAAAGTTAAGAACATGTAAATAAAGTACAGACAATGCAGTCTCAAGGCATGGCAGCCTGCATTTTCACTACTGACCCTTCCATAATTTCCTGCAGAGAATTATGGCTTGAACTTTTATCAAAGTTTTTTCTGTAGATGCCAGTCCACTGGCGGCCTATACAGAACTATTCTCTTGCTCTTTGTGTTTGAAGAGGATTGGGATGCACCATTACTGCTGATTAATCTTTTGAATTTTGCTAGCTCCATTTTCCTTTTTACTTGGTCTCCTGTTGATACTGCTTTTTTGTTCTTTGAAATATATAGCACTGAGTGAAGTGATTCAGAACATTTCGGATACATGCTGAATAAATTCCCAATGGCATGCTGAATAGGAATACGTATTAATGTGACTCCCCTTTCCAAAACTTCCTAGCCCCTGTCTTTCCACAGAGGTAGAATACTATAAAAAGATCTATGTTTTGTTGGTCCACTTAAGAGGCCGTATATGTCAGTAGGAATCTAGGGCTTGATGTGGTCCTATATAGCCTAGATGTTTTCTTGGAAGTTAGCTGGAATCTGTTACTTAACAGCTCTCAGCAGATGGGAAAGTTGCCATCATTTTCAGTGTAGATTACTCGCTCCTCCTGATGTTTTGCTAATTTGACCTTAATGTCCTGGTTTGAATCTGCAGCTGGAAATATAGATTACTTAAATGTACATCTTTTAGCTTCTTGAATTGTGTCTCCTCCCTTCCCTCTAAGGTTTCTTATATAGGAACAACTTATCATTTTGTGCAAATTTAAATTGCGGAATATTAGATCAAATGGTCTCTAAAAATTACTGGGAGTTTGAGATGTCATCACCTAGACATTACAGAGTTACATAAGGGTAAGGGGTTAGGAGGGATCCTTTTGGCCAGATGCTGAACTGAGGAGGGTCAAATACATGTCAGCTATCTGGATAGTTTGCCTGAGTCGCTCGCTCCAGTGGAGGTTTCATAACATTCTTAGGCTACAGTGTTTTACCATCCCAATTAGACAGTTGTGCCAACTTCAGTACAAGGAAAATTAATTTCTCATTGTTCCTGTCATCTTCTCTACTAAAAGCTGTTTTACACAGTGGAAGATTATTATTATCATATCTACTCCGTTAGATTTTTCTTCCTTAGATTTAACTATATAAATTCCTTCATATTCAGTTTCTAAACATCTTTATCTTGTTCTTCTTTGGACTCTCTCCATCATGGCTTTCTTTTTCTCAAAGTGGATACCTGTAATGGGGCACTATCAGTGTTTGAGTTCTGTCCTTTTTAACATATCACTGCTGGAGTTGCAAAATAGAGTCTGTGTGAGACTGTAAGAATTGTTCGTTTGATATTTTTGATGTAATTATTTTAATATTTGAAGGAATTTTTCTTTGGTTTTGTCTTAGGTGAACTGAGAAATATTTTTTTCCTTAGTTGTGCAAGAGTGGTGATATACTTAAGTATATAGCAGAAGCACGTGACCTGCTTGGTGTTAGGCACTGTATAAAGACAGAATAAAAAGATGATTCCTGCACCCCAAAATGGCAATCTAAATGTGAAGAAGGTAGGTATGGATCCCAGATAAGCAGTAAGACAGAAATTGTCAGTGGCAGCCAAAGACGGCAGTAAACAAAAGACTGAAAAGGAGGGAATGAGGGTTATCATAGAATCATAAAATCATAGAATAGTTTGGGTTGGAAGGGACCTTTAAAAGTCATCTAATCTAACCTCCCATGCAATGAGCAGGGACATCTTCAACTAGCTCAGGCTGCTCAGAGCCCCATCCAACCTGACCTTAAATGTTTCCAGGGATTGGGTATCTACCACCTCTCTGGGCAACCTGTTCCAGTGTTTCACCACCTTCATTGCAAAAAAATTCTGCCTTGTATCTAGTTTAAATCTACCCTCTTTTAGTTTAAAGCCATTACACCTTCTCCTATAAAGGTGCTGCTATAAAGTTTGTCCCCAACTTCCCCGTAAGTACTGAAAGGCCACAATAAGGTCTCCTCAGAGCCTTCTCCAAGCTGAGCGACCCCAACTCTCAGCCTGTCCTCATAGGAGAGGTGTTCCATTCCTCTGATCGTTTTTGTGGCCCTCCTCTGGACCTCCTCCAACAGGTCCATGTCTTTCCTGTGCTGAGGGCTCCAGAACTGGACGCAGTACTCCAGGTGGGGTCTCTCCAGAGCAGAGTAGAGGGGCAGAATCACCTCCCTCGACCTGCTGGCCATGCTTCTTTTGATGCAGCCCAGGGTACGGTTGGCTCTCTGGGCTGCAAGCACACATTGTCAGCTCTTGTCGAGCTTTTCATCCACCCGTACCCCCAAGTCCTTCTCAGACAGTTATAATCTCTGCAAATACGGACTCATTTTGAAACGTTCTGAATGTTTAATGATTCACTTTACATAAACCTTAAAAAATGGTGACCAGATATTTTTAGTTCTTCAGCATGCAGCAGGAACAATGAAAGTGCAGTTTTTGGAAACATTCATTTGATTTAGGCATCTAATGGAATGTGAGCTCTTTTCCATGTGGTCATACATACAAGAGTAATTTTTGTAGTAAAAACAGTTACCTAAAAAGTTATTGCTTTAGATGTGGTTATTGTTAATTAAGGGAACTAATAACAGCAATCCTGCAGTTGCATAATCATGATGATATTATGGTATTTGTTTATATTCAATGCTATAATTATTATGATTTTAAAAACTGGGCAAGCCACTTCTTTGCCAATTTGGAAGATAAAAGTGAGACTAAATGAATCAAAAAAAGTTTTATGATAGCATACACTTTTCCAGCATTGGTTCACCTCCTACCTTCTTACTTTCCCCCAAGCTACATGAAAAATAATCCGCTTCCCGATGACTGTGTCCATCTGTGTCCAGTTCAAAACACGGCCAAGAACAGACGTGGTGCTTTTCAAACCACACCATGTTCTGAGTAGCAGTGTTTACTCTTTCAAAGGCATCACCTCTCAACTGAAAGAAGAATGGATTCCAGATGTAGTGTACTTCAAAGGCAAACTTGTTGGGCAAATACTCATTTCATAAAAGTTGCTGTCAACTATTTGACCAATTCATGCCATGTTTCAGTTAGCATATGAGGATGTAAGGCCACTTGCCTAAATATATGCATTTGAGAAAGTAGATTTGCTTTCAAGTAGGCATTAAATGAAAAAAAGACAAGTAAGTTTGAAAAGAAGGGATTGATGACAAGATGCATTTCAAGGTGTGCCGTAGATTCTGAGGTACAATGAATGCAATGTGCTGAAGTTTCACCCATCCCCAGGAACCTGGCATCGCATGTTTTTAGAACGCCTGTTAACTCCTTTTGGGAAGCTTTTTAAATGCACCCCACACTGCTATGTGTCTGTAATAATTTGTTTTTCTTTTTAGTGATAAGGAATATCATAAGGACATAACCCATCGCCTCTCCTGCCCACTCAGTCAAGAGTATTGTCTGATTATATGTGTGAAGTCTATCTATAGTTTTGTGCGTGTCTTAAGCTCTATCACAAGTAAAATAGGCAGCAGGAATATAATATGAGTTTCACATGGTCATTCCATGCATCACTTAAGCAAAGAAGAAAAAAGACTGATTAAAAAATGGTATCTGCTCATTTATTCTTCTATTACAAAGTCAGAATGACCACAAAAATTACAATCATTCTCTAAAAGCTGCCATTATATTTGACTGAAAAAATCAGGGAACTTGCCAGATGAAATCTTTTAATCTTTTTAATTTTAAAATATGGCTTTTCCTTGCACACAAACCTTTCCTGCTCTTAATGTAGCTAAATTGCTCTTATTCATAACTAAACAAATAATCAGTGTGATGCCTTTTGTATGAATATCAAATTTTTCTTTTGCTGGTTTGGGGGTGAGAGGGGCAGGGTTTGGTTTGTGGGTTGGTTTTTTTCTGCAAGGGACTTATATGTTTATGAATACTGTTTCTCTAATGGCAAGAAGCTTTGTTAAATCAGTGAAGCCATACAGAATATAGTGCTTATTCACATTTTCTAGCTGGCAATCTCTGAAGACTTTGATTCATGTATATCAGGTGATACATCATCAGATAGGACTTTGATAAATAACGACTGTAAGACTTTATCCTTATATACATCTATTCATGTACATCTATAGCATTATCATGCTGTCCTGAAGGAGTCCTTGTAAACACAAGAGCAACCATTTCAACCAGCCCTTATGAGCAGCAAGGTTCAGCTGATCACTAATAACTCATTAAGCCACAGCATCTCAGCCTTCTCAGCCACCAGCCTGTGACTGCCCTTAATGTAGCCTGATGGGAGAGCAAGTGGCTCAAAACTTTCTGAGAATCAGGTCATGTTATTCTCTAAATCACTAGCCAACTTTGAAAATGGAAGCTAGGCATTGTGGGCTTAATCTCTACTTCTTAAAGACAGTGACAGAAAAAGAACAGGACAGAATCTTATGTAAAACAAGAGAATATGAAAATAAGGGGAAATAAATGTTCAGTGCTTACAAACTAGTACCCTCTCATCACATTCTTGGAATTCAGGGACCTACAAAAATGTCTTCATGTTGAAAAAGACAGCAAATAATTCTTAATTCAGCTATTTCCTGGGTTTTACAGAAAGTGGAAATATTTCTTCTTACCAATGTATATGACAAGGCAAATAAACATCTTACTATCTGGTACAGGTTTCTGTTCAATATGATGTTGTGGTGGTACTGAGCAGTCACCACAGGCGACCTGGTTCACCTTCACTTATTTACATCCCTGTGTATAAAGTGCAACTGTTTCAATTTGGCAGTATTTAAAACCCGCTTTCAAGCATGCGAGATGATATTTTAATGGAGAAAGGAAAGGCACGATTATAAATATGCGTGATAAGTGTAGTTTCAATACTTATACTCAAGATGGCAGTATGAAAACAGAAAACAAACGTTGCGGTAGGGACTTCCCAGAGCTACATTGGCTCTCCGATTCCTGATTTTATTGCGTTCTTGATAAGTCTGAACAGTTTAAACCACATCAAAATTAAAATTCAGAATGGTCAGCAAAGATAAACACACAGAGAGCAAATATTCAAGAAGCGGCAAAAACCATTAAAACATGCATTATTAAAAACAGAGTAATGATTAAGTAATGAACCTTTTGACAGAAGTTCATTAACTGAATGTTCAGTTTCAAACTGCCAAATCAGAAAAAATATTAACATTCAGCTGGGTCCTGGTGAACTCCTAGCAAAGCTTTAAGCTGCAGTGAATGTAATTGTGATGGGCTGCTTCTCCCATCAAAATGACAGCTATGATATTTAAAAATAACGTCTTGGTTCTTATTCCGAGTAGCAACACTTCCCCACCACAGATGTCTCCCTTCTATCCCTTTGCCTCTCTGTCTTGTGTCTCCTTCATGCGTATGAACACATACATCTTCCTATCAATGCACGTGCATTATCTAATTGGTTTATGTCCCTAATAAATATCTAATGTGTTTAACTACAAACCAACATAATGTATCCTTTGCCTATAGAGCTGAAAATTATTTAATTTATTACTTATGGAGTAAATAGAGTTTGATGCCAAGAAGCTTTGGTACCATTAAATTCAGATATGTTGCAATATTCATGTCAGGTATCATTATGAAGGTATTTTATTGTGTTTTATCATACAGAAGTGATGACTTCATAATAGGCTCTAAAATTAAGGTAAAACAGAAACTTTACAGTAAAACACTGACCAAGTTTAGGAAATATCAACAGAGTGAGAAGTTACAAAGAAATTCTTATGAAGAACTTACCAAAAGAAATTCCTGCAAAAACACAATATTTTCATCCAAGTAGAAACTGGGCTACGTTAACTTTTCATGACATTGTAGCAATATGAGACTATCAACGCTTAAATACTCCAGGCCCCATTTGTATCGCTAAATCTTCACATCAGCATATTTTCACTGACTGCAAACTAAAACAATGTGTGAGAGAGGGAGAAAGATGTCTGGTATTACAGGTTATGCTAAATCATCTTTTAGCCCTTCCGTATAATAAGAGGCTTTTCTGTTATGTTTAGAGAAGAGTATGGTGACTTAGAGAAGAGTATGGCAGAAAATGGTTTTGAGAAATGAAAAAAATTGGCTCAAATTCTACTACAAGTTCCTGATACATGACTGGAAGAAGCAGTTGAGTCATCACCATGTCTTTCAATGTGGCTGGAAAATACCGTGTTGGAGTGAATCATCACTGTCCTGTAAGTTCCCTTTTTACTGTAAACAATATAGGGTCTGGAAAAGTATGTAGAACAAATATCACAACTCTTTTGTAATTCTGTTTTTGAAAGTGATGTTACTAACAAATTCCAAGAAAATGAGTTCTGTTTTGCATCTCGGTAGTTGGAATAAGATTTTATACAGAAATTGTCTCAAGAGCTAGTCATTGGTGTCAGAGCCAAGATTCCCAAAAGATGGGTTTGCCTGTATGTTATTTGACTGCATGTCATCTGTTAGGTGGTTACTACACGTGAGAGTGTATCTTTCCCCTTAAAAAATGGATGACTGCTAAGTTGGTCAAAGGGAGACCAACTTGGAGTAGCTCGAGCAGAGTTTGCTATATTCCTGAAGACAGTGTAATATTTAATCATTTTCATATCAATTTCAAGTTTAAAACTGTCCCAAATTTGACAAAGTAAGTAAACAAATCATGATTGGAAAATGCCTAGACTCTGGGTCACAATGTTTTTGTTTTTCCTGAAAAGGGAAAATGATCTGCAACCGCCCCCGACACCTGCCGTTATTTAAGAGTGGGGATATAGTATGGTAATCTCACTTTCTATTAACAAAAGTTATGTGAAAGAGAAGGAAATGTTTGTAGACTTACTTCAGTTTCTTAGTCCCCGTCTGCAGCAGCACTTCCAGAGAGTCACGTCGCCATCTGGTTACCATCTGGGTCTTATCAAACAGCGTGGGACATTTCCAAGTAGTTATGCAGCCAAAAACTGAGTATCCACAGCTTGTGTACCTGAAAGAAATATGCAAATATGCATACTCTATCATGGAGGCCATACGTACTGAGCATATGATCCTCTCTGGCTCTTCATCTAACCTTTTCTTTTAATACCTAAGGCCAGAATCGTTTTGATGAAAATAACTGCTCTGACTTATTGCAGTCTGAGTCTGGCCTTTGCTTTGTGAGCTATAATCATGCTGGTTGAAATTGCACCTTCTGGTACCAGTGAGATAAGACTGTAGCACTTGGTAATTACAGAGGACTTACACCTCAGTTGAAGGCAGCTGTACAGACTGAGCGTGACTTCATGGATGTTCTGCTGAAGGAACAATGCACTTTGCAACTATCCCATGTTTTTGCTCTGCAACAACTCCTTGGGTTTCTTTGAAGCTGTAGAATACCAGAGGAATGTTATACTTCTCAAATCCATTCCTAGCCATATGCCTCTTTTCAACATATGGATATAGCAGGAGTGCAGTAAGCCCACCATGAACATTTGAGCTTAGAGCCGAGTAAATGGTTGCGTCCCTTTGAAGCTGCCCTGCTTGGGCAACGGGTCATCTCTTCAGTTGTAAAGAAAAATAAAAATTTGCATCATCTTTTTGTAGGATGCCTTGATTGTAGCTACTGGTCATTCTGGCCTTCCATTCTTCTTACCTCTTGCTGGAAGCACGAGTAAAGTGCCCTGAATATAGCAATATAACACTAATTCTCTAATACCCTAAACTGGTTCTGCTGAGACTCTACCACATGCAAACAAACCAAAACAAAAGAGCAATTAATGAAATAAATCAGATGTCATGGCTTTGCTACCTGCTGTCCTTTCGCCACATAATATTTGGGAATTGCCTGAAAGGGACTCCAGTGCTATTAAGCTACTATTTGAGGGAGAGTATAATGGACTGATTCTTCCAGTTGCTTAAACTGGTATAGTTTCATTTAAGGTAATGAACCCCCATGTTGCACCCAGTTGAGGATTTAGCCCAAGGCCTACTATGACTGCTAGTAGTTTTCCTGACAAAGCAGTATATTACCATCCCTTCCTGAGATCAAGCTGAAAATGCCTGTAGAAATGGCCCAGTTCATGAATTTGGTTTTGCTGTTCGTCTTCCTTCATGACATTTGTTGTAGTCATATTACTCCTCTGAGGGATTTCCCAATCCTGCGCTTGTATTTGTCTTGAGCTGTAGAAAGCATAACTCTTGGGAGGAAGGAGGAAGGAATATTTCTACCCCTACAAGCGAAAAGTCAACAAGTTGTCTGGACTAGAGTTAGGCAAACTGATATAGAGCAGGGGGGGTGGGAAGTTAGCAATATCATTTTAGGTCATTTAAGGTTTAGCTAAAGATAAAAAGTTGAATATATACCAGAACATTTCAGGAGGTTTCTGAAGGGAACAGGGAAGTTCTCTATCCTCCTGATTTTCCATTTAGATTAAAACCAGAAATTCCCCTATGTTTCAAGAAAGCATATCCATCCACATACAATATTTAAGGTTGAAAGTGAAGATAATTAATGACCTTCCATGTAAGAGAAAAACAGGAGACAGGCTGATGGGCTAGCCCTTGAAAAAGTGGGGGAAAAAAAATCAAATCTGAAGTAAGTATATGGAGATTTCTTTCCTCCTCTGCCAAAGGAGATGCAGGTTGTGGGGACACTACAAAGGAGCGGATTAAGGAATTGGGACATAAAAGGAATTAGAATAATGGAACTGATCCAAGTAAAAGCTCTGTAGGACTATACCGAACATACTCTTTTGGTATCTATCATTGCCGAAAAATGATAAGGTAATAAGATCTCTGGAATTTGGCAATAGGGTAGGTCACATCATTGGTATGCAAAGTAATTTTGCCTTTACAAAAAAGTAATTGCATGTTTGCTTACTTAAGACAAATAGTAATCATTGCAATCCAGCCAAAGGTTCAGTTTGCAACTAAAAAGCCATCAAACTACCATGAAAAATAATTGTGTGGAAACTGGAACTTAAAATTTACTAGCTTAAAGGAAAGAAAAAAATCCTTATGTAAACAAACCTTGTGCCAAAAAACATAGTCCAACACACACAAATTTTCTCATTGATTAATGAAAGATTATTCAATTTAAATAAATCCCTCTTTCACTGTTTTCAAAATGTTATGTTTGAGTTAGTAGAACATTCTAGAGTATTTTGCTTTTTATTCACTCACTGGCTTTTGTCCCTTTCAGGTAACATGCTTAAAGCTCTCCGTGCTGGTTTTTTGGAATATTCCCAGCTTCTCAAATCACAACTTTCTTTCATGAGTAGGATTGAGGCATTGCAGCTAATGGTGTTAAGAGAGCTTCCTGCTTTTGACTGATCACAGCTGAAAAAAAGCTAACAACTGCTGAGTCTCAGTGAGCTGACAGCAGTGACCCAGACAAAAGCTTATAAAGGCATGAAGTCAGAGCATGGAGGCTAAACCAGAAGAATTTTCTGTATTTCTTTAAACCTGGGAACTTGTAAGAAAAGACAGTAATGGTGGCTAAACGAGTAAAATCTTAAGATTTGCTGAGACAATCAGGATTACTAGATGCAGAGTTTTCAGGGTCTACATTGCCCTTGAGTGGAAACTTCACAGAGTCTGTTAATGCATGAAGTATCAACTGACAGAACTCATGAGGGAAGACCTGAGTGCTAGAATGTAGGCAGTGATCAACACAGAATGTAAGTGTGAGTCTGACTATGTGGGAAGAATGCCAGAAGCACAAACGACATCAGATTTTCAAGCACACATTGGGCAAAATCTGAGGAACAGACATAAATGCAGGGGGTAACATAAGACCATGGGGGAAGAGGGACATGAGGCCAGAGCAAGAGGGATCGAGATGCTGACTTGCTCCATTAGAAAATGAATAGAAAAAGTAAGATGGCAGGGAAGAAAACCTGTTTTCACTATAGGGAAAAAAAGAAAGGGCCAGGACTGAGAGGGCAAGGGAAATATAAATGATTTTCAAAATGTTGATAAGGAGAAGGAAACATGACTCTCAGACAGACGAGAGAGAATAAAGGACTGAAGACTCTTAAAAGCACAGTGAAGAGCCAGGTTTTTATCACCCAAGAGTCCTGGCTAAGAAATTGTGCACTTGTCATTTGAGCAGATCCAGTAGAAAACATGTTGCTTGTCAGGATGCATTTAGTAAGAATATAAATTAGATGAGACTGCAAGGTTAAAGAGACTTCTGATAAGAGCCAGAAGAATGAACTGATTATCTTTCATGTTGGTACAAGTGACACGTGTCCCATTAAGTGAGTCTCCTCGTTGAAGAATACATTCAGTCACTTAAAAGCTCATGGTAGTCACTGAAGTTTTTTAAGTCCTTAGGAAAAAAAGCAAAAGCATGACAAGATCAGGAAGGCAAAGGATAACCTAAGATAGCAAGTGCTATAGGAAAGATTAGAAGGAAGAAGAATCCACAAGGAATGCAGAAGTATACTGACAGAAGGAAGGAAATGAGGGCAAAACTGTATCTTCAAAGACAGGAAATGTAGGGGTAAAGCGAGAATGAAGCTGAATAAGGCATGACAGAGGGTAAGAAAATAAAAAGAGTGGGCTTTTTGAGCCATAAATATGAAAAATTTAGGGCGGGGGGGCAGGAAGAGAGAGAAGCCATTAAGCAATGACAATCTCGGTTTCTATGAAAACTACACGAAGTATCCTCTCTTCAGTTTTCATTAATGACAGTAGCTCAGAATGCAAAGTGAAAGGCATAATGGCTTCCAAGAGTTCAAGAAAATAAAAGCATAGAGGCCTTTTTCTAAGAACTTAATTAGTGATGCAAAATTGGGAAGTGTCTGCAATACAGAGAAGCATCGTGTTATCATGCAGTATCAGGTGACCTTGAAGACTGTCATAAGAGTAATTGTATAGCAGTTAGTGCTTCAAAATGCTGCAATTACAGAGCGATAACAAAAAATCTCTGTTCTGGGAAGAACTCTGTGATTGGGAGGAAACGAACTGGGATGTCTAGCTGATCAGCTGAGGGCTCTGAATTGTTAACATAGAGGGCTAAGAATCTAGGACATAAAGGGAAGTATTTCCAATAAAATAAGTAGAAAAGTCTTAAGGTCATCATATAAATTTCATGACTTTGAGTACTATGTACAGTACTGATCAACTGTGTGTCAGAATGACAAGCTCACAGTGTAAGAAAAATTCTACCAAGTTGCTGCAGAGCTTAGAAACAGAGCTATAAATAGATCTACAAGAAGGGACTTGTATTGGGCAGTATGTATATATGTGAATCCATGTGTTGGTCGTCTAACTTTAAGAACACTAGTGAGGGACAACATAAATCATACCTTTTTTACATAGCATAGTGGATTTTCAACATGTTGAAGTATTCTAATATTCATGATAGGAACCCTAAAGGAGTACAAAGTAATAGTGCAGGTAAAAAACAAATAAACTGAATTTTAAACTAAGTTTATTATACCACCACCATAAATTAAGCTGATTCAACCAATATATTTACTTGTTCTGTCACTCATCACTGCAATGTGATTTCCTTCTGCTGAGTCCATTTAGTGGTTTCACACCGTACCTTCAAGATTAATTTTAATTCACATATCCAGTCTACCAACCTCAGTCCCAGAATTATGAGCTCTCTTGATATCTTTAGACAGCTTTTTATCTGATATCTCTAGATATCAAGAGAGTGACTATATGGGGAAGTGGGGTCTATTGATGATAGATCTAAGGCTGAGAGTCTTGATGTGAGGAATTCTAAGAAATACCTCAATCTTCATGCCAGATCAACATCTAAAATAGATTCCTTTCACTTAGCTTCCTGACCACAAATAGAGGAAAAAACTGTATAAACTTAAAAATTAGAGCAGCTGTTTTGTTAATATTTTTAGGGCATCTGGATACAGCTGTGAAAATGCGAAATAATTACAATGCTAAATTACATCTTAGTGCTGTAAGAATCTCAGCCTATTCAGTACTATAAGAATCTCAACCTATTTTTGCATAGGTCGCAGTCTTCAAATCCCCATATAATATCATTAGTCAAAACATTTCACTTGTTAAAGATTTCAATCACCGGCTTGTTTTAAATAATATATTAAATTCTGATTAAGTTGGTAGGCTTCAACAGGCATTTAAAAGTTTTGGTTCAGCAAGAAAAAATATGTTCAAATTCTTAAGGCTAAGAAGTTACTTGACTGTACTGTTTATCTCTTCTGTTGCCATTAGCTGAACTCTTCTTAGTGTCCTCTTCTTCATTAAAACCATTGCTCAGCCACTGTTGTGTTTTTGTTGCTATGCTCTCTCTTCCTGTTTGTACTACAAAGGTGACGCCTCTCCAGGCTATGGATCAGAATGATACTTAGGGGGAGAGCTCAGAGTTATAACCTTGGGGGTTTTTTTGGAGTATTTGCTGTATAACTCTTATGTTTCTCACCTTTCCAGTCTGACCTTCATTTTGAACTTGGAGATGTATAATGATGAACCCCTGCACAGGATGAAAGAAAGGCTGCTTACTGTTGTTACCATTTGCTTGACTGGTAACAGATGTTCATGATAGAGGTAATTTTTTTTAAGTGTTTGCTGGTCTAATGTACGAGGGAAGGAGATATTATTAATATTCTGATCAGATACCATACTTTCCATGAAACCATTTTTCTCACTGTTCATGGGAGCCAGTCATCACACATTTTCACAACATGTTATCAATTTAATGGTAGCTTCCATTCAAATCATTTCAAAATCAAGAATAATGTAAGGGAGCATTGCTAGAATCAACATCTGATCTCTTTTAATTCTTTCTCTGTGCCCTGTGTCAGTTTAAGTGTTATATTCTATTCAGCAACAAGAAACAGAAAAGTGACTTGTGATTTTTCACTCTCAAGGACACAGCAGTTCCACTGAGAGTGATCTTTCCTCTCTCATCCCTGTAGAAATCCCTGCACCTGTACTTGAAGTCTTTGAGGTCTCAGGTAATGAAGTAGGAGCTATTTATAACTCTCCAAATCTCCAGCAGTTTTTGATGAAAAACAGTCAGTCCTGAAAGCATCTGTGCCACACAAATAGTTCCTCAGACTGGAACTTCAGACCAGCTCAGCTCAGCGAAGACAATCTGTCCTTTCTGCCTCTCCTCCTCATGTCAGATGTTGTCTACCAAGGGACAGTGTCATGTTTTCACTTTAAAAAGGAAGGAATCTGAACCCTAATGTCAACTGAAAACTTAGTAATAATTGCATTAAGTTACTGCTGATCAAGTTTCTGTGGCCTAACAACTTCTGCTTAGCTGGCGCACTGAGACTGTCAGCCTACACTGAGAAAGTGTTATGTGAAGTCATACAGCTTCAGCTGCATTCACAGTTACCACAGCTCAGTTTGCCACAGTAAGCTGTTGAAACCCAGTAATTTGACTGGAAGCCTGAGTCCTCAACTTTCATACTTCTATCAGGTCACCTACAATTTGGAGAATCTGTAACAAGCGACAAGTTTTTAGGAGATTTGAGCTAAATAAGTACAAATATGTGATGCCTTGGCCCACATTCTCTGTCAAAGAGTAGATCATCGCAGTTGTGAAGTCTCCTATGTGGGCATACTCATTTCTTTTTCCTTGTCAGCCATCAATAATTCCAGTTACAGAAATTGAGTAAATGACTCTACAATCAAAAGTAATATCTTCCAGCTGTAGACTAAAGACTGATGGCGGGGAAGAAGTTAGATTGTTGCTATGAAAATTCCCTGAAGAGGCCAGATCCATGCTGACTATACCTGATCCGTTTTCCGGTGGGCATGCTTGCTCCGGGTGAGGGAGGGGAGAGAAAAGAAAGGCAACGAGGTAGACTTAGCTTCCAGAATGAGCTGCCCTCTTGAGTAGTTATCCAGCAGCTAGTAGGACCCTAATATGTCTCCTAAAGGAATATTCCTGGGAACTCTATCTTGGTTTATAAAATGGAGAATTGGAGAATTATCTCTCCAAAATAGGAAAAGAACATGGGATAATTTCCTGAGCCTCCATTTGGGACATTTTACTAAGGCATTTTCCTGAAATTAAATTGACTGAAAACAAAAAAAAAAAGGATCTTTGAAATTTCTCTGGCTCCGTGCACAGCTCTACAGAAACAAGCCGTTGTCTCATTCTTTCCCCCAAATAATATACTCCATGTATTCACCTCAGCAGCTCTGCTCATAGCACGCTGTGGCACCAGCCTGTTACAGCACTGCAGAAGGACTGAAAGGGTCTATTCTAAAGGGCATAAACTTCAAGACTCAGCCCTACTGTCACTGAATCTTTGATTTCAAATGAGGGAGAAAGGATGACTGTGTAGGCATGAAAACGGACAGCCAGAAACAGCCACCTGCTAGGGAAAGAGAGAGAGAATATACTCATCACACATGATGGGGTAGCAGCTAAGCTGCTCTGTATATGCCTCACATACAGTGCCAATGGGCAGTCTATGACCCCTGAAATAAATCTGTCCCATATTCCCTGATTGAAGAGAGGACAGAAGGCTGTGAAGTAAGAGGCTTATTTTAGCTGACTGGGTTACTAGAACACAGACATAATTGACAGTTTTGCTGATATAGCAAACTTAAACTTACTTGGCTTATGCAACCAGAAAAACAACAGAGAGCAATGAAAAGTGAGAAGTAGCCAGGCAGACTCTATCTCGAGACAAGCTGAAATGACTCATGCTAATTTATACTGTGGCTCTAATGTTTTACCTTAAATAAGGACTTTGTTCTGTAGCTCTGTTACCGGTTAAGCCTGTAAAACCTTTCTGTCACAGAAGCAGGGTCTGGGATCATCACATATCATGCAACCTGGGGAGCGTTAATAGGAGGCATCCTGATGGCTCTGCACAGGACCAGGCCTGCTCAGACTGTTCACTTGGTACTTGTGTACTCTATTCTCCAGCGCTACTGACTTGGGGAGGCTTCTTAACTCAGACACAGCACCACTTCAGATTTGCTCTGAACACTATCACGGCACTGACTTCAGTCTGACAAGACCTCTCAAGATCTGAAGCTCTAGGGTTTTGCAAAACCACCTTTGGTCCAGTAGTATCAGCTCTGAATGGGAGCTAAGAAGCCAAATTTGATCCAAGCCACTCAGACAAGAATCAGTGCTCCACAGAAGGTAACAGGAATAAGAGACACACCCACACCAAGTCTTCATGTAGCCAGGTCAGGTTTACATGAGTTATTGGTGTGGGGTCTGTACCAATGAAAGCTGGTGAAATGCTTTATTAACTACACCTGAGTTAATTCAAGCCAAAACCAACCAGCTGTGCAGAGAGCCAGCTCCATTGTCTTGCATCCACGACATAGTTAATCTGCAACCTGGATAAACAGCCCATGGATAATTGAGAGTGAAGCACACAATATATCAGCATTCTCTTGGCGCATTTGAGTACTGACACATCATTTATTTCCCATAGACTGTGCATATAAAGCTGAAAACAGAGCATTCAACTTTCACAGAACTGGGAAAGTTTCTCCATTTTTTTGATAATACCTTCCAACAGTTTTGCCTATACATGCCAAAACATCTAATTAAATGTCTGCTTTAGGGAGAATGTACTGTAGAACTGATTTTGAGTCCATGTCATTACTAACCTTAGCTCAGAATATAACGTGAGCAGGAGGACAAATAAATTATGAGAGTTTGAGTAGTTGGCTAAAACCTGGAAAACACTTAGCATGAGTTTCTAGGCTCAACCTGTAATAGTTCCACACATATACTTTAAGACCTTTGAAGATGGGCACCCCTATGTGATCAGGAACAGTCTTAGAACTACTATCATCAGCTTCCTTCTCAAACTTATCTTAACTGACTCACCTTGCATTGAGTCACTCCGTTTTATTTGAGTTTCAGGGATTTCATAGCTTCCCTCACCTTAACTATCTTCTAGCACTGACATCTAAGAGCTGTCTACAGGTTTATAATTCCCAGAGCCTTCTTATTGGGATTGTTGATTCAGCTCAGCTGTGCCCTAAAACCCATTTGCCCCTGACGAGTTGTAATATAGCTCTCCTTCTGTTGATCATGTTAATCCAATGACCTCTGCTTTATGAGAAGAGCTAGGTAACTGAGACCACTTAAAATAAATACCCTATAGGTATCTCTACCACGGGGATAGAAGGGTTGTCATAGCTCATGAGCCTAAAGTCTAAGTTCCTGTGCCTAATGTTTCATATTGCTTGGTACCTTGCCTAGCTCTTCGTATCTTATGTGAGTGCTCTGAGACATTCCTCTACCGACAAGATATCAGGATATAGGTAGAATTTATGCTGTTTAAATGTATCCTTAAGTGCCAGATGCACGAGGATATTTCAGGACCTAACCTCCCACTGATTTCAGCAGATCTGGTATCTGCTTCCTACTTAGAAAATTAGTCACCTACGTATTATGCAGACAGATTTTAAGGGTCATGCCTTCCCTCAGCAGATTGCCACACCTGCAGACAAGGTAAGTCAAAAACACAAGCCAGCCATGCCAGCACGATCTTATTTTATACTTGTTGGTGTGGCTGTCACTTTGCACTGTCTACCTTCTTTTAAAGTAAGGCAAGCACATTTGTTCTTTCTAGTATAAAAATAACAAATAGAGATGAAATAATGTAAATCCAATAAAAAACAGTAAACTGCAAAAATTCTATGCAGCATGCCCAGAAATATTCTCTCTAGGAAGGTGAGGATTTAAATGGGAAGTATTACTATATTTTTATTAAAATATTACTAGAGACTGCTAGTTTTTAACACAAGCTGGCGGCAGGGAGGAGAGGGGGGGAATCCTCTTTCTGCTGTTTCAGCACTTCTGTCACATAAAAATATCTCTTATGACGGAAGTCCAACTTCGAAAGATAGAAGAATGCATAAAACAGTGATACCAAAATTAAAAACCAATAATATGACTCAGGTTTGCATAACATTGGACATCATAGTTTTTAAGACCAGATAAGTGACTAGATAAATACATCTCTGATGGCAAAGAAATTAGTTGATCTTGAGAAGAGCAAGAGTATTAAGCTACCAGATAAAAAACATCCATATCTTATTTCCACTAGATAACATCCTACCCTTGTCTTGATATCACTCAGATACATTGCCATTTAGATTATAATGTGTCCAAAGAAGAGTGATGAAGCTGGTGAAGGGTCTGGAGCACAAGTCTTATGAGGAGTGGCTGAGGGAACCGGGGTTGTTTAGCCTGGAGAAAAGGAGGCTGAGGGGAGACCTTATCGCTCTCTACAACTACCTGAAAGGAGGTTGTAGCGAGGTGGGGGTCGGTCTCTTCTCCAAAGTAGCAAGTGATAGGAAGAGAGGAAACAGCCTCAAGTTGCGCCAGGGGAGGTTTAGATTGCATATTAGGAAAAATTTGTTCACCGAAAGGGTTATCAAGCTCTGCAACAGGCTGCTGAGGGAAGTGGTGGAGTCACCGTCCCTGGAGATATTTAAAAGACATGTAGATGTGACACTGAGGGACGTGGTTTAGTGGTGGACTTGGCAGTGTTAGGTTTACAGTTAGACTCAATGATCTTAAGGGTCTTTTCCAACCTAAATGATTCTACGATTCTATAATGTCAGAAACAGTTTTGCTGAGAAATATGTCAACATAAAAAGTAAAAGAGTCTGTTCCAAGAACATAGTCTAGCGTTTAAAGGGGTAAGGCGAATATCACTTTAAAGCCTACTTCTGTGACGCCAGTACTCATGCCACGTTTCCTCTTTACTTACAGGAATCCCCATCTTTGTGCTTTCTGTCAACACTCTCCCTCTGATCTGAGAAATCTCCATGTTATTAACTAGCTGCTAATGCTTCAAGCTAAAAGAGAAGTTTGCCCAATTAGAGCCTTGAAACTAAGGTTTTCCAGTTTTCTATTACAAACTAATGAAGTTCCTCTTCTGAACACAGGCAAATCATGATCATTCTTTGTCCTTCAATTTACCTGAAGGATCTTCACTCATTTTATTTCTTTCTCTCTCTATCCCAGTTTTCGGGGGTGTGATGTTCTGCCATTTCTTTTCAGTTTAGTTAGTACAAAAATGTAAAGTGGATCCAAACTGTCTGTAAAGATACTTTTTATTCAGACACTAGTTTTAAGTGTGTAAGAGAACATGGGCTTCTTCAATCCATTCCCAAACTTTCTGTCTCCAAAGCTAAGCTGCTGAAAGTAAAAGTTCCTAATATTACCTCTTTACTCACAGACGTAATCAACACTGAGTAACCAAAGCACCATTTGGGGTTTAGAACTGTAGCCAACTTGCTGGCTTAATGTACTAAACCTAATTACTTAACTTCAGGAGTGCCTTGTGCTGTTTGGATACTAGGCTCAGGATTCTACTGCTTAAACAGACTCACATCCTGCCATCTGAGATGCCCTAAAACAACCGAGATGTCTGCATCATTGAACCAAATGATCATTGTAGGTCCCTTCCAACTGAAATTATTCCCGTCCCTTCTATTATGCTGGTAGCATGACTGAGGACTGAAAGGAGACCTGCAACTGGAGGCAGGGCAGGATATGCACACGCAGCACCAGATGTCTCATTTTTGGCAACTGACTCTGTCCCAGGCCTCCCGAAAGTCATGAGCGCCTGACCAGGCTGTGACCTAGTTTATTTGATCTGTCACCTATTACATCTTGGGGCACAATCAGCTTTACCTGTTCCAGTTGTGGCCAGTTAACATACTTCCTGGTGCAAGCAAGCAATCTTATGCACTTTATCTTCCCTCTTCTGGAAGGTGGAGAAGGTATCATTGACTTATTTTCAGTCATAGTTGTTTAACACCTCAGAAAAACTTCACATGAACGTCTGCAACCATTGACTTCTGTCAGAGATGTGCATGCAACATACTCATAATACAGTAACAGCTAATCTTACTGAAAGGAGGGAGTACATTTTTTTCAGCTTTACCTGTCTCCTCATTTTTCTGCAAATCCCAAACGCTTCTTACATCATCTTCAAAAGCTGCAAGAATTCAAAATTTTATTTGTATAAGAAACACAATACCTGCAGTAAGCAAGCTGTGGTTCTTGGGTGATGAATCCATTTTGCATTAGCCTGTCAAACTGGAAGTAATAGGGATTAGGGATTATAGGTTGAAATCCAAATGTCATACCTATTTACAGTCTTTAATATATCCAATCTACTATGTCTGGGAGAAATAGCATTAACATACATAGTTACTTATCTAGTTATCATATCTTCTAGTGCAAAGCTACATCTGCACAATTAGAACAGTAGCCTAGAGCGAGTATATGCTATATAGAATGAGCAGAATGTTTCCTTGAACAATAGAAACAAACCTAGTTTTCTTCAGAGGCCTGTTTTTCCTGTGCTATCAAGACAGTTCATTTGATTGACTTAGTTTCTATGTTTGCTGTTTGCTATAGATGACAGGCATTCTTAAACTCCGCAGGAGTTCTGTTGGTTTCTCAGAAATGCACTTAAGTCTTCAGTACTCACATTCTTCTTCAATTTCATTTAATTTCTGTATCATTTGTGTGAAAACACATTTCTTGTGTTTCAGTTTTATATGGAGGATAGTATTGTTTGTATTTCTGTAAGGGGTCAGAGCTAACCTCCTTTGCCTGAATTAATCAAGAGTCATTAAGGGCATAAAGTGCATTAAAGGCTGCTATTGCCAGAGAAAAGCCTACCTTCCATTTGTATTTTTCCCATTCCCCTTGAATTTATTGCATGCAGATGAAGACGGACGCTAAGGTAAATCTCTCTCATTTTTTCCAGAGAGCTTCCACTAGTAATAAAGGTAGCCTGTCTAAAGGTCCATTTGTTTTCAATTTCAGTAAAAATGGGTTTATCTCCTTGAACCATGAGAACAGTAAAGAAAAATTCTTTTTCCATTTCAAAAATTCCGTAATTGAACACATTTGCCATTGCAACAACTGAAGGTAGAACATTTCAATCTGGCTTGTGGCTGGCCCTTGTTGAAAAAGTATCCTTGAGCATTTCTTAAAATATTGGCATTATATCTGATTAGGTTACAAGCTTCTGATGATAATGTTTTATTAAGTCAAATTGCAGTTTAGTGCAGAGTTGTTAGTATGCTATGGAAAGGTGCACAGGCATAGATGGTTAACCTAGCTACGTCGTGACAAATGAAGTAAAAATGTATAGGAAATGGGTCACAGGAGCACAATCAATAAACTAATATTTTTTTCTTTTATTTTTCACTCCCAGGGTCCTGTTCTGCAAACACATTAAATTCCTAACTGCCTGACAGAGGATGGTATCAATCTGTGTGTTAGTGCTTATTGATTGGCTTTGCTAGGGATATGTGCTGCCAGCTATAATAAGCAAGAACATTTCGAGTGAAATTGATCACATCAGTCCTAAAAGTTAGAACATTTTTGTGGGAAGTCCTCATGCAACCATCTGATTTAAAACTTTTTAGTTTTGAAATCAATATCCTCAGACCACAGCTGGAGGAGGTTGTTTCTAATGGATTTTTTTTTTTAAGTTATTGGTTACGAAGTACCAATATTAACATGGTACAAGTGAATTTGAGGTCGTGTTGACCATATTTATTTTGTTATCTTTCTACAAAGCCTAAGATTTGTCTGCATTAATAATTTAGCATGCTAGAAGAAGATTAATAGATGAAAGCATGTAATGTGGCGGCCACCACATCTACATGCTGCAAGGCTTCAGGAGTTTACTGCAGGCTAGGTTTAGGCTGGTGGTCACAACCAAATGTTCCAAACACACGTATGAGTCAAGGCTGTCCAAAGACCCATTCATCAGTTTTGACCTTTGTATTCCTATTAAAGTGTGGAGTACCTTGGTTATGGATCTCAAGTAGACCTTCTTGATTAGTTTTCTCTGAAAGTGACCTAGCTGACACACACCAGCATAGCTCTGCAAACTAAACTAATGCCCACGGTGAGTGAGGACGATTAGAGGTTTCATTTCAGAACTGTTGTACTGCTGCAAACCAAAATGTTAACGTAAATGCAGAAATATAGCCTTTATTCTCTGCCTCAGTTCTTTTTAATATCATAAACGTAAAAAGAACAGAGGAAGGAAGATAATATATATTACTCTGCTTAGGGGAAGGATCTGAAGAGGACTGTGAATGAGACTTTTCTTTTACAAAGGAGGAGTGAAAAATCCCGCTCTTCCCCCATTGGAACGACACAAAGAATCTAAATGTTTGCCCAGAGTTATCAAGCTGTCACCATATACCTACAAAACATTAAGCAGCTCTTGCTCAATGCCACATACCACTGCATCGTGAATAGTAAGCATTGTTTTGGTATTTATTACTGGCTATATTGTAAATACACAAAAAGGGAAAGAGAGGATGGCAGCTGCTGTATGATTAAATATAGGAAAATTACTTTTGGGAAAGGTTTGATGAGAGAGCACGCTATCAGTGGAGGAAGAAATAATGTCTGAATGCTCTATCAGTAAATGCAAAGACAAGGCAGCAGCACGCAGCAAAACAGAAACCAAATAATGAATAGGCAATGGGGCATTAGTGAATATGCCAGGTTACAAAAACTCCGATAGTATTACAGATTTAAAAATGAAACCGCAAACAAGCAAAGTCTAATTAAAATTATATGATGGCACCATCACTTGGATATTGCAACTGTAAGCAGAATTATAAATTCAGTCCAAGGTTCTTGAACCATTCAATGGACTCTGGGAAAACATGGTGAATGCCTCGTGTCCCTCTCTGAGAAAGGGTGGTACCATTCAGTCAGTAGTAAGTTGGCGTATGTTCATCACAGTGTAAGCAGGGTGAATCGTTGTTTTTTCATAGAGGTACAAATATCTTCCAAAAATTGTATGACTGTGGTTGTATGTCAGCCAGAATAGTCCAGGCAAGGGGAAACTGGCAGTTCGCTGGTGAAACTACCAACTGGAGTTTCTTGTTTGGACTGTCGCAGGCCACAGCTGCACTGATTGGAGCCCTTTGAAACAGCCCACACCAAGGAGACAGAGTCCCAAGGGAAAGAAGAATACTTAATGTTATAGATAGTACAGAAAGACCCACTGAAATAAATAAATTAATTAACATATTGACACTATATGGGAAGCAATCTATTCATACAATAGACACATAAAGAAAACAAAAAATATATCCTGACAATATATTGCAGCATTCTTGTAGCAAGTTCTATACAAAGGCTGAGAAATCTTCTGGACATATTTTATCTGAAAATAGATAAAAACAATTCACTGACTATGCTGCTGTCTCATACCTCTCATTCAATTATGAGAAAAAATATACAGGAATAATAAAGTGAGTGGAAAAGTGGGTATTGCTGCTAAACTTAGATAAACTGCATATTTACATATACTAAAGCATTGTTCTCATATGCCTTCAGCTAAATTAACAATGACCTTCCTTCTCTGTACTATTGTTGCCAAAGCCAAGAAGTACAGGAGAAATGAATGGGTACTTTTCTTTATCTTGCATAGCACTGAGTATTTCTAGATGTTTGGGAGCATAATTCAGGGTCAATTTACAAAGGAAGAATATCAGTTTCACCAATAATAGGGACTGCTAGGATTCATGGAAATCCAAGTGGATGCACAGCATTCCAGTGTATTAATGTGGAGACAACACTGAGGAATCTGCAACAGATAGCAATGACACCCAATGTAATGATCAGCAACACCAAGGAAATAAATAGAAGTCTTCCCAGCAGAATTGCAGTTGATTGCTGTTCTTGGGATCCTTGGGAAGAGATTCAGCTTATCTAACTTCAGGCATTTCTCGAATGCATACACTTGACCTATTTTGGATATCTATATTAGGATGAGATGAATCACGCATTGGAAGTGTCTGTTTCTCACCACTGGCTTTAAAGGAGCGTGGACAAGTGACTCAGAGGATTAGGTTAAATGAATCTCCCCCTACTGCCTTTCCAGGGACTCTGACCTGATGAAAGAGTAAAAGTAACATGGCAGGTGCTTGTGCTTGCGAAAACACAGGAAGACCTAAACATACTCCAGCTTCAGCAAAACGTCTGAGAGCAAATTGTGCGAGAAAAATTAACAAATGCCTGTAGCTGCTATTTTTTCAGAGGCCAGAGAATAAACAGTAACAGTCTTCCAGGAATGTGGACATAATAGACATATCCAATGTGTCCTAAAAAGCCGAGTTTTAGAAAATAGAATCCAGAGACATGTGTAAGATTTATCAACAAATGGAAATTCTACCATACTGCCACTGCATCACAGCCGGTTAAGTGGCAAAAGCAAGCCAGTGATTAAAGTTCCTAAGGCTGACTTAAAAAGTGCTGAAAAGAATGGGAAGCTGTGTTTAGGAGGAAAACCTGTGCATTCCCACGCTGGCCTTCTGGTGATCCAGTCAGCACGGATGCATGTTTGATGTCAAGAGATACGCTCACCTTAATGCCTGTTGTGTCAGCTATTTGAATATTTAACAACATAAGCAGTACAGATAGCAATGGTGAAAAGTGTAACATGCATACCAAGACCAAAAACCATCAACAAGTACACTTCAACTAGCTCGGCCTATTTTCTTTGAATAAATTGTGTGCTCAGAAGCAAGCCACATATTTTGAACAATGGTGGAACTCAACAAGGTAGTAGCTGGGCATGCATGAAAGCCGCAGACACTTTCGTTCACTAGGAACACAAGCTATAAACATCTGTGTGGAGTTGGATGAAACTTTAATTCCACTAAAGTTCGATCAGCAGGATGCAAAAGGAACACTGAATGCTGAGTAGCTGATACTGAATGGAGCCTAGCATCAAGCTGCCTACAAAGTATACACACAATTTATCGTATAATAGAAAGCCTGTGAAAAAAACTCTTCCCAAACCACAGGAAAATGTCTTACAACTTTGGTTCATTTTCTTTGCCACATTTAGCTGCAATAGGCTAGAGAGGAGACCTCCCCCACAGCTGGAGCACTAGCTTCTTCGGCTGCCCACAGCATAATCCACCAGGGATTGTGAATCAGGTGTTTTAACTGCTGCAGTTCACAGCCAGTGAATTAACTTAAACTGCTGTTGATTTTTAGGTTATGTAACTAAACCGGACGTGAATTGTAGTAGCTAATGAGAAAGCTACCCATTTTCATCATTGCTGCATAGCACCCATTCTGCCCCTTCTGGCAAATCATAAAGGAAAGGGGTAGATATCTAGGTGAATAGCCTCTTCAAACACTGCATCTAAAATCGAGGGAGGATTGTGAATTACAGCCCCTTAGCTGCCAAACCGCTTAATAAAATAAGAAATTTACTGTTATGTCTAAGATGGTATTGTTTTTATGAGGTATAATAGAATATTAAGTAAGAAGTTTATGATATTGCTGCTTAATTTTGGTATCTCAAGACGCACAACAAAAGAGACATTACCCCCAGCAGCTTCTCGAGGCAAGATTGTGTAACTCCTCTGCAAGATGCTGCTGAGCAGCAGAGAGGATTCCTTACCAAGAGTAGGGGCTTCTCAAAACTTAAGCAAAACTAGCTCCAAGTCTCACAAGCAAATCACAAATCACAAGCAAAAAAGCCAGTATCATGGTCTAAGAACTCTTGAACGATATCTGACCTCTGACAAGCGCTTGATCCAAAGTGTTAAACCACAGAGCTTTATCAAAAGGAAAGGGAAAATGTAATAAACACTAGCTTGGGAACACTGGGCAATAAATCAAGGGTCAATGAGACTAAAGGGCCTAATGTGGAAAACAGGGTTACGTAGTTGTGTGGATACAACTATATCACATTACTCAGGTCTCCTATGCTCTTTGAGACAGCGTTCATGGAGCTACAGTCCCCTTAAGATTTGCTTGGCCTTCTTGTTGGCCTGTAGCTGGATACCTTCAAGGTATCCTGCCAGTAATGAGACCTAGTCTCTCACCAGTGCATGTATGCAGATGGGCAACTGGCACAGTCCCTTTTCCACTCCTCCCCACAAGGCCGCCTCAGAAAAGTCCAAGTGGGTGGCAGATCCTAAAAGACATTCACACCAGAGGAGTTCATATGCCAGCTGAAGTGACTGATAGGTCTGGTACCAGGCAGGGAAGCCCTCACCTCTGTCGTTTTAGGCTGCTGTTGAGTGCTTTCATTTGTTTGCTACTCCTCGTGCCCATTGAGTCTTCTTGACTTCCTGTGGGTACTGCCTGCTTTTGCCGCTCCATTTGCTGCCCACCACCTGCAGCTTGTAAATATTTATGGCACGAAAGCATAAAGAAGATTGTGGTATTTCTTTACGCAGCAATTCACTCTTTCATGTTATGGACCTGTCAAATTATTCTCTCCTCTGTATTTTCCATAATATCTCAGTTACAGACATGCATTTTACGCTCCCTGGAGATCTTGTGCAACCAGCTGCTTTCATGGGCTTCCAGTTGCCCACTACCTTGAGTTCAACAGGGAGCATGCTGAAGTTTGTTCATGACACTTCTTTTCTCAATGCAGCCATTTGTGTGAAGGGCTTCTTGCCAGTTGGGCACTCTGACACAGTTTGCTCAACCAGTTTCTTTAGCTTACAGCTTCTTGCAGAGGGACCTCTCTCCTCTGTTCATCAGGACTTTTTGGAGATTTTCAGACCATTCTTTTCCCCATCCACCAGCAGATGTTAACAGCACACTCTCTGCTTTTCAAGGGCATCAAATCACTGACCTTACAGTGATTAATTCCATGCAAATGAACCAACTGGGTATAAGAGTATTGTCCATGTGAAGAAAAGAATAAAGACCAAACAGGCTAAGAGGGGTTTATTTCTTTCCTCTTTTTACACACACACTGAACATTGGAGCCTCAATAGTTTGTCCAATTTTGCTGCAGTGGCTGACTGTCACATTAACAATTTATAGCTCAGAAGTGGGACTGCACTTGTGAAGGATTACCCTGAAGCTGATCATGTTCACCAATGACACTTTTAATGGTCAACATGTTACAAGATATCTTTCTATTATTTGTGTTACATTGTGAGAGACCGTGGTATACTCAATATTTCCTTGACATACTAAAGTCTTTGCTTTCACTGTGTTGGATCACAGAATTCCTCATGACTAAAGATGTCTGTTAATTAAATGTAAAAGTGTCCCCTTAATGCTGTCAGGCTTTACACCTGGCTAAGCCCCGGGGGTTGTAGCTGTAGGCACCTTATTCATCAATGAGTCATCTCAGAGGGAAATTCAGGTCATAAATGGTCTCCATGGTCCTCTGAATGTCCCTGTCTTTCTCCACTAAGTAGATAAGGTACAAAGAAATCTTGTTTCCTTACTAAGGCCTAAGTCAGGAAGGATGAATTCACGCCAACACCAAGACAAATTCCCCATTGTTGCCCTGGACTCCCTATAAAGCGTGTTTGCATCACTACATCTGCTGCACCCATCCAAGCTGCAACTTCAAACTTTCCTGACCTTGTGAGCTACACACCAAAAACTTTACCAAAGTTTCATACCAGACTTTATCAAAGTACATACCAACAGCAGTGTAATAATATATGTCACGTACATGGAGTAGTAACAGTTTCCACTTTTTCACTCCAAGATTTACCTGGGTCAGACATGCAAGTGAGTCCCGGACAACCCGCTATCTCAGTTTCAGCAGTTCCTTTGACTCGCTTCCTCTCTGAGACAGAGACGTACATTACACAAGTACAGCCCTTGGTCATGAAATGCACCCCCAGCTTGGAAGTCGCACTGGAGGTCTTTGTGAGTTACATGTGTCCCAGAAGGCTGTGTGGCCTTGTGCTATTCTGTAAATGCAACAGCTGTGATTGACATAGAGAAATTAATTAAAACCACATTTATTATACTTTCTGGTTTTTTCCTTTCCCAATTCAGATGGAAGCATCATTGGCTGCAGCCCAACAGCAGTAAAACTGTTCAACTTCCAACCTCACTAAAAAGTACTGTCAAAATGGTATTAAGTAAATAGTGAATGCCTGAGCCTGTGAGAGGAAACAAAAAGTAGTTCATAGATACATGAGTGACTTTATTGACAACTCTGGGATTTGCAATACCCAGAATTCAGGGTCTCAGGAGTGATAAATAAGCAGTCAGAGTGCACTACTTGGTCATGAAAGAATAAAGAACATGCCTGGGCTGGGGGGACTAGTTCATGTCCATGAAATCAGAATCAGCTGACCTGCATAAGCATCTGAGTGTTATATCACTGGGAATCAGAAACTGGAATCAGAAATGAGGCTGGACTTATAAAGAGAGCCTATAGTTCAAGAGAGATTAAAAGAATTGGCCCTAGAGATTTTTTTAAAGAGTAAAGGAGCTGCACCATGTCCAAATGAACTGTCTAAACCCTATGCTAAACAATGTCATCTACATATAATCCTTTACCACATGTCTTCCAGTATTAAGCCAAGACCTTCACCCCAGTGTTATGACCTTGATCTCTTGTACTTTTGTGCACCTTCTCAGAATCCCAGCCCTTTTTTTCCTTCTCTTACCACCCTTTACCTACCTCCTCAACCCCATGTTCCTTATCCTCCCAGTTCTATTGTGCCCCAGAACTTTATCTGGAAGACCAGCCACATGGTAACTAGAGCATGTCAGCTTTCTACTGCTCCAGGTACCACAGATCAGCTGATGGATGGTGCCGGATGGGCAGGACAGCAAGGACCTTCAGTAGGTAGATGAACTACCTACTACAGAGGTTCATCTACTACTACAGTTCATCTACTACAGGAACTACAGAGGTTCCTCACTGGCAAGCACAAGAGTGTATCAAAAATCACCCTGGGGGTGTAGGAACAAGAACAAAAACACAAGAAAAATGAAAACCACTAAACAGGCACTCTAATCCTCCTACGGCAAAAAATTTTTAAGGATGCGCTGAAATTTACAGGGAATTGCTCATGGATATTACATGGATGTAGGAAGATTCATGTTTGCCTATGTTACAGAACAGAGTCCTTGGAGATAAGACCTTTTCTCCTTTCTTCCAGAATTTTACATCTTTAGCTAACACCATTAGACACCGAGCAATCAAGAACAAATTCATTTTATTAGCCAGATGTGCGACTTTCATTCTTGGCAGCTGGCAGCTGAGAACTTGTAAATGTGCATTCACCTACTTCATTTTTAAGCAACATCATTGCCAACTAGCAAATTTGCCCTGACACTCAGTAATTTCTTTTGTCCATCTTCCCACATCTCTACCTCAACAATCATGGCAATTTGTTAATTGTTTTTGTTTCGTTGTTTTCTATTCTTTTAACCATCAGGAAGCTGCTTTCAGAAAGCCATCTGCATTTATTCACTGCCAACGCTCAGTACGATTTTAATAAGCCTTGTGTGGTTTTGACTTTAACATTTGTTTCCCTGTGCATAAAAGCCTATTTCCTTAGCTGTCACATAGCTTGTCACTTCAACAAAGTTTCCCAGTTGCCTTCTAAGAAGGCCAATTTTTACTCTCACTTTCTTAAGCAACAAGTTAAGTCTGAGGATAACAGCAACACTGATAATTATCAAAACCAGTCAATGTCCATTGCTTTGAGCGTGAGTTTCCCTCTGACTAGAATCCTTCAGGAAAGAAGCAGATACCTATAGCAATACTTACATTTTGAAAAATGACAGCAATCATACTTTAGGGTTCAATGGCAGCATGTGTGAATGACTTCAGAATCAAATAGGCTCCTTTCACAAGGTGGTTTAATGAACTTCCATCTCTACAAAACTCACCTGGGATTGGAAAGTAAAGCCTGATACTTTTCTTGCTCTCACAGCATCACTAACAGTGATAATTCTCAGCAACAAGGGGATTTCTGCAAGACTAATGGCAGATGTTAGGAGAGACTGCGGAGTGTTCTCATTCCTCTCCTGAGTAGAGGCAACTTCAGTCTTCATTAATAATAGCAATACCAAAGAAGTAAAAATTAATTAATGCTCATCATTTGGGTGCTGTTCGACAGGGAAGACTGAGCTGCTCTAACAGCTCCTAGCTGCTAGTCTTTCTAGGCTCTTCTGCTGACGGTATAGTTTACCCATATCATCTCTTGCACCAAGGTTGGTGTTTTTCTACCCCCTCGGTGAGGCAGCTCACTCACCCTCCTGACCAGAAGGTAATCCATGGAGAACAGAGCTCTGCCTCCTTGGCAGACTCCAGTGCCTCCTCGCTGGTGAGTGAGATGATCCCAAGGGACTGGGAGGGACTGTGCCACAGGAGCTTGGAAGGAGATGGGAAAAGGAAAAGAATAAGAGATTGTAAGAAATACCAGGAAGACCACTTGGAGCAACTTGCTAGCCAGTGCATTTCATTGCAGCCTTAGTGTTTTCTCCCAGCCTCCAAGTTTTTCTTTCATATTATGCATAAATTGTAAACTGTTTTGGTCAGGGACTATTTATTGTTAAATATACTCAGAAGATAATATTTTTCAGTGATTAAATCCCAGAGCTGGAGTCAGGAGACCTGATTGTTATTCTTACTCTGGCCCTTCTGCCCCCACTGGCAAAATACTGGGCAAATCATTCAATTTTCTTGTGCTTCTGACTTCCCCATGTCTATATTGTCTATTTAAATCTGAGCTCTCCCAGGCAGACTGGAACAACAAAAACCTGATCCTTGACCATTAACACCTAACCAAGGTGCTAATAAGTACACAATACTTGTAAATAGTACAACAAAAAACAATAACAAAAATTCAGAGGACAGAACAAGCCCTGCATTTAACACTGAATTAATAATTGCAAGGGTACAGGAATGCAAAGAAAACCAAATTACTCTTCTGTGCCTGAGAAAGCTTTGCAGCAGAAACAGGAACAAGGCTACAGTGAAAATTCTTAATCTCTAGAGCAAACATCAAGCAGGTGCTGTATTTCATATTTTCATACACACTTTTCAGCCCAGAACCACACTTTAATCAGAAAGATTTTATAGTCCAGAGCTTCCTGCAAATCTCTGCGTAACGTAAATTTTAATACCTTTGGCATATTTTGGCTGCCAGCCTATTATTCACTTGATGCACCTCAAGCAAGTTTTAAATTATGCTGTTAAAACAAAAACTATTTCAGATGTGGTAGACGGTAAAATGATTTTGTAAAACAACATCGTAGGAACCTGCAGTTACTGTCTGTCGTTGATTTCTCTGCATTCAGTTCTAAGATGTGTTCATTTTATGGGTAAAATGATGGCTGGATGGGTTTACTAAAGGGACTTCCGACCTAGCTAATCATGGACCTGGAGAATCAGGCTGTACTTACATATTTTTTTCACAGCAGAGACAGGGTAAGATTGGAGAGGGAGGGGGTAAATTATGCTTTCAAGCATAGAAGTCCATTTTACAGGGAAGTCATGTGAAAAAAGATGAACTAGCTCAACTGCTGAGGCACCAACTCCTACTGTAAGAATGGAAAGACAAAACTGAGGCAAATCAGAAGAAAGAATCCTCTTAAAATTATTTGCCATTAACTGATAATATGCATCCCTAGTCCAAAATTTTCTCTTTCTCTGCTTTATGCTCAGGCCCTGTTCTTCTCACATAAATAACTATCTTGGACATTGGATCTCTGATACAGAAAGTCAGAAAAAATATCCAGGGAGATGTAGTTTTTAATGTGTAAGAATGTGAAACAAAGCATTGAATAACAAGGATTTTCTGGTGTTTCTCTAGCTTTGCCGTTAGGTTGCTGCAGCATGCACCTTATCATATATTTAATTTAAAAACAAGTTTAGTAAATCAGCTAGTAAGTAACTAAAAGGAATGAGCTCCTGTATCTGCTCCACAATACAGATGGTACGTGAAGAACCACAAGGCACATACTGCAGCATGTCGGCTTTCTGCTGCTCCAGGTATCACAGATCAGCTGGTGGATGGTGCCGGACGGGCAGGGCAGGAAGGGCCTTCAGTGGGCAGGCGGATAGCCTGTACCTTGCTTGCCTGAGCAAGAAAGTGTACCAAAAGCCTCCCTGAGGGAGGAGAAACAAAAACCACACAAGAAAGCTGAAGGACAGTGAATGGACACTTTAATCCTCCTACGGCGAAACATTTTTAAGGAAGCGCTGAAATTTACAGGATGTCTCTCATATTATATGGATGTGAGAAGATCCATGTTGGTCTGTCTTGCAGAACAGAGTTCTCAGGGATAACATCTTTTTTTCCATTTTTTCAGATGTTTTACATCCACCATTAGAAAGAGACTAATCCAGAACCAATGTATTTATTAGCCATATATATATATACCCATTCCAAACCAGGACAGCCATTTTGGCCCTAGGGATCTGCTGGTCAGTTAGATGACCACTCAGGTAACTGTGGAGTAGATTGCCCAAATCTGTGCATGTTGAGCTAAATAAACCTCTGTATGGTTTGATGGGCTAATCTATTCCATCTTCAGTTTGTAAAGGTCATACCTAAAGCCCCATGTGGGATTAACATCACAGTCATGGTTTCATGACACAGAAGAGTTCCGTAGCAACATGATTTAAGACAGTTCTGGCCCCACAGGCCTTGTCTCTTGCTCATAAACCACGTTGTTTTATGGGACCACGCTATAACTGAACAGAAGACAAGGCTAGCTTTAAAAAAATCCCTGGGTAAAAAAAAAAAAAAGTGTATGAACTTTTTTAGGTCTTGATTTAGCCGGCATTCAAATTTATGTTTAAGTTAGTCACCTCAAGGTCCTTTCATAGTCTATAGAATGAAACTGGCATTTCCAGGATGCATCTCATCTCATTGTAATGTAGATGTAATCTAAAATAAAGCAGATGAAGCATGCCCTGAAAGTGTTTATTTCTCTCCATTGACTATAAAAGGAGCAGAGGCTGGCTAGCTCAGAAGGAGACGCCTACGCTCTGGATGTCTAAAGTTAGGTGAGATAAATCTTGCCATACATCTGTTGCTGTTCCTCATATGGATTTTTCCTCTTTGTTGCTCTTATGAGTGAGGTTTCAGTATAATATTGAAATATTTGTAAATGTGTGGGTAAGGCATACACATATACGTGCAATTCCTCTTGATCTCCATCTGCAAAAGCAGTGGCTTGGGGTATAGGGACATTTTCTCTGGTGGCATAGTCAGTTTATGAAGTTTGTATCTATTGTGCCGAATGCTGACATTTGTCAGTCAAACTGTATTTTCATGTGGTTTTTTAATGCTGAAAATCTCTCTTCCAAGTAGGATGGTGAGTGAAATATTTTTGGTATGTCAGCAGAGCACTCCTGGTATTGTCAGACATGGAGTTCGTTCTGCTGTAACTGTTGCCTGGCATTTCAAGCTGTGTCTAGATGACCAGCTGAGACATACTCCTGTCTTTTCAAATCACGTTCCTCCAGCTGTCCAGATCAGGGACTGGGTAAGTAGTTCCCTGCAGATCCCCCACCACAGGAGAATGGCTAACAACATCATCATTGCCCCAACATGGAGCAGGGATGTGGCTCAAGCCTGGGGAGCCAAAAGTTCCCAAATCTATCATGATTCTCTTTACCGGGGAATTTTACCACACACTTTATTCACACACTGAAAAATGCTGAGACTTTCCTCTCACCACTTCCCAGAAAATGAGTGCTAGTGGCCTCCTTTGATGCCTCAGATGTTGTTAGTGTTACTTCATACAAGCATAGCTTCCTCGCTTCTTCGTATCTCTTTGTAAGCATTAGTGTGGTAGGCACACCCTACTTTACAGGAAATCCGGAATATGTTCAAAATGAATTAGAAATGGGGAAGGGGAAGAAAGAGGTTTGAAACCACAGAAACCAATAGCTTTTATTAGAATCTGTAACGTGGTAATGCATCTCAGCTTTGTACTTGAAAAAATGCACCATCACTACGAGGATTTCAGCTTTCTTATAATTTATGCCATTTATCTTCTAATATTAGCAGGCTTCCAAAATCTCCTGCTGTTACTTGAATATCTGAGGCTGTAATACACTGCAATGCACTGACTCTGTTCTCCCTCTCTCCTCAATTTCACATCCTGGCTCTGTCCCCAGACTGATCAAGAGCTAAGCCTACAGCTCTCAGTTTCTTTTAGTTACGTTGCTGTGGCTGCTGTTCATGGCTTGTTAGCTGGCCTCGGCAGCGAAACAAGGAAGTCCTAACAGGTTTTCATACTTCTTCTCCACAAAACTGGAATGTTTCCCTGTATTTCTTCTTTAGGTTCATGCCTGTGACCAATGCCCAGCTTCCTATTAATACCCATCAGTTTCTCTTACAAAGCTTTGGTAGTGATTCACACACACATTGAAAAGGAGCATTCTTTCTTTGTAGAATACCCTACGGATCAATATTAATTTCTTTTTCTTTCCAAACAAGTATTTTTTGCACAAGTAACACGAAAGTATTTCCACAGTACCAACACAACAAATTTTCTTTCCTAATCTGTAGCAGCTCACTCCATAGGGGCAACACTTCTTCAGGTCATCAGAAATCTTTTTACAAATGCTAATGTTGGTCAAATTGTTTCTTTTTTGTTTGTTTGCTCTTACATTTTCTAACTTTAGTGACTTTCGATAGCCTGATCAACTGCATGTTTTTCACAGTTTAGTGTTAGCCTTTTTTAGGTAATAGCACATATTCTTTTCCATATTTTTCTGATGATTTCTCTTCTTCCTGCACTGCTGCTTACTGTAAACAGGACATGAGTTTATTAACAGAAATGATAACTTAATAAGGTAACACAGTATTTCCCACTGTTGTGACAGGCACCATTATGCCGACCATTTGGCTATTCTGGGTAAACAGCTTGAAGTTGTCATTCGGTGTTTACTAAAGCATTTGTAAAAGCCAAGAAAGCCTGAACAAAACTGTTATTTTCCAGGCTAGCAAAGAGGTGAATAGCTGGGAACGGCAGCTATCCTCCTGGCTAGCATATTGTTCTGGACAACTTGCCCATTAAGAGGCCCTTTCTGACCCATGACCAGTCCTGCAAGGTTCTGAATTGTCTCTGGGTAAAGAATGAATTGAAGAATTTATTACAAACATAACACAGTTGCAGGTCTTCTAGGGAACTTTCTTTCTGCTTACAAAAGCTAATGTCACTTCTTGCTAAATGGATGTTTTTATCTTACATGCTCAGCTATGTAGATGCTTAAATCATATATAACCTATCATTTACATGTTATATGAAGCTTTTTGCCCTCTGGAGCAAGCAAAGCAAAAACTGATGTTCTAGAAGACATTACAAGGCATGGCTTTGTAACATCTGACCTTTGCTGCAACCTCACTGTGCTAAACTAGGACATCAACTGATACCCACCTTTACTCCTATCATACCAGTAGCTGATGTGGTCGTGTCTTCATGGCTGCACT
Source organism: Rissa tridactyla (assembly GCF_028500815.1). Lineage (NCBI taxonomy): Eukaryota > Metazoa > Chordata > Aves > Charadriiformes > Laridae > Rissa > Rissa tridactyla. The sequence continues at coordinate 196,600,293 of NC_071466.1, forward strand.
GTAGATGAGATCTCACTTTGTACTTATAGCCATGCTTGGAGAAATGACGCTGTGAAAGTGTTAACTGCCTGGTTCCTTAATGGTTTTGGGAAGGTAGACTGTCTCTTCTAATCTAAAATGTCCGTATCAGAAGTTACCCATTTTCAAAGCTTTTAGTCTTCACATCTTTTTCAGATTGTTACCTTATACCTTTTCCCTAGCAAATATCTTCCCTTATAGATGCCAGTAAAGCAAAATAAGACTGTATTTCTTGTTTGAATATATATCATGGATCTACATATATACACACAGGCGTGCATGCAAAGCTATATAAATCAGAATGGCTAAATTGAGAACATTCCTGTATGTTTATTGATGCTAAAATTAAATGCCTTGCAGATCAAATGCAGAGGCATCTCTGACATTTTTTGTCTCCTTGCAGAGGGAAATAATGTTTAATTGTTAACCTTGAAATATTTTAAGTTGTGCTAGATATTGATTTATGGTTCTTATAGTGCAGATAATCAGTGTAACAGAACCACATGCAAAAATATTCTGCTTTGGTGCCATAAAGTATTAGACCTGACTTCCTCCACTAGGTCATAAACCAGAATGAGTTATGTGACTGTTAGTGGCATCCTCCTATTTACGGAAAGAAAACAGAAAGTTATAGCAGAGGCAGCAGTCAAATAATGGGACCGTACAGCTTACTTTACCAGTTTAGAAAAATCTTCATGCTCTACATCTGATCCCTTGTTGCAGAGCTTTAACATTTTGCTTTAGTTTTGTTTTGTTGGGTTTTTTTTCAAATTTGTTGTAGTGCACATTTTGTGGTGATGAATATAATAAATATCCTATGGAGCCTTCCAAATGAGACACGAGAGTCTATGTTTGCAGAGGAGTTTATATGATTCCCCAAGTGACACGTGAGAGTCTAACAACCTTACAGACGTCTAGAGGAGCACGTGGTCCTGCTTCATAAAGAAACTATGCACAGATATCAGGACACCGCCCAGACACCCAAGTTCAAGCTTCTGAATTTAAATAGGCTCCCAAGCCAGAAGAAGGGAAGACAGTTAACTTCTGGGTCCGTCAAGAAGGAAGAAGACTTGAAACTGAAGAACAGAGCTGTGTGAAAGAGGGTGTTATTTATTTATTGTTCTTTTGAAATTAAAAATAGCTTAAAAGAGGTGCTTATATTGGGGTTGTTGCAGTGCTTGATTCTGGCAGAAAGCAAGACCAGCCTATGAAAGGTTCCCTGAACCTGAACAGATTGCTGAGTGAATGCACTGATTTGGGTAGATGCTTCCTAGAAAGCACCACTGGAAAGGCTGAAGAGTACTGGTATGCTGAAAGGTACACAATCTACTTGCAAATCACATTTCCAATGCTTTCTTTCATTCCTGTTATATCCAAGGCTAACTGTTGCTGTAAGTTAAGTTACTGTAATGAGCACCAATTTAAAAGGTGTTCTTTTTTAAAAAAATTTTGCCTGTTATGCTCTGCATTTAGTAGATTTTTATTTTGCTTCCTGCCTCAAGTGTTAATCTGAACATGCACTGCTCCAAGGAAAAACACAGTGCTTTCTTCATCCCACCCAGCTGTGAAGATGTGGCAACCAGGAGTCCAGCAGGAGAAAACATGACCTAGTATTTAAAGCACTAGCCTAGCTCTAAATACCTACCCTAATATAACCTCCCTGGAGGCCCAAAGAGAAGTTACTCAGCTTCTCTGTAGTTCACTTTCCCTTCTGTAAAATAAGAATACCAGTGAGTCCCTGTTGCTCAGAAGTAATCTTCGGGAAACCATATCACAGGTTAAAGGATAGTTAGGCATGGTGCTTGGAACTACCAACTTTCTTAGGTAGATGTAAGGCAAGAGGCAGCAGTTTCCATCACAGGATGGGAGCCCAGATAAGCTTTAAAAGGAGAACTATGAGGATAGCTATTGTATTATCCACCGCCAAATCTTTTACTGCCTTTTGCCTATAACATCTTCACTGTTTGCAGACATCTCTACTAATTGCCGAAGACCAGATCTTGCATTACTGAAGTTTTGCCATGAATTAGAGTTGAATCAGCATTTGTGTGTGTACATCATTATCATATTTAGATGTTTATGCACGCAGCCAGAAAAGCAACATTTCATCTGAAAGAATCTGATTCAACATCTACAGACAGCTTTCTACAGAGTCTTGCAAAGTAGGTCAGTAAATCAAATCACCAAAAACACATTCCTTTTCTATGGATTGTTGAAAGCAGACAAAAATAACCTCGCTTAATGTATTTGCACTTTTATTTCCCGTTTATGAAATCAGTTATTGACGATCTAATTTTATTTCTTGCTGATTCCTTCTTAATCATCTAAGTCTACTGAAGAAAAATTATATAGAGGCAGATGATGCTTCTCGACGAAACAGTAGGCTTGGTTCTTGGTACCCTTAAAAGCACAGGGGGTTTTAGTGATTTTATTTATTTATTTATTTATTTATTTATTTATTTATTGTAGAAATTACCAGCATGTTACAGAGTGGAAAAATTTTGCCTTTCTTGGCATCTGTGGAGGTTTTGCTTGGGTGGAAACCAGACTCAAGCTCACAGCTGAGGTAGGAAGAGACAGCTATGGAAGTCAGAGGTCTTCGCAGTAAAATTCAAGCCTGGTAAGCAAAGGTTATACCATATTTTACGTCTTTTTTGTCATTCACCACTTGTAGTTGCATATTCAAATACATTTAGGAACGGGTCAGCTTAAGAGAAGCTCTGGCTCCTGTGAAAAGTTTGCAGTATGAGAGTTTAAGTTGAGCATTTCATAAGCTGAATATTTGTAGGAAATAATCTTCCTTTTTAGTTCAAACTGTTAATTCTCCCTGGGATGAATAAAATTCTTCATTTTTTTCTTTTCCTATAACAGACTTCACCAGAATACCAAAATATAATGTATAATTCACTGGAAAATTCCCTGAAATAGTTTTTTCTTCTTTTTTTAGCCTTTCTGGGAAAGTAACATTTCTAAAAAACAACATTTTGGGGTGTTTTTGGCCAGAACCAAGGAAAAATCTTACCTCTGGAAACTAATTTTTAAGACTTTTAAAGACTGTTACATTAAGATGTACTTGTTCAAATACGGTATGCAGCTCACCTTGCTTGCACATCTCTGCTTTCTTTTTTGACCTTTCCTTAGTTCCTTGAATTACTACCTCTTCTTACAGTCTCATCCACTGTAATTTTGTACCTTTTTATTTGCCATTTGTTCTTGCCAAAAAGTTATTCATGTAGGACTTTCATCCATTGGAAATACAATTTGTTTGCTTGGGAAATAAACAGATGTAAGATGGAAGGGACCAAGAAGTTTTGTTTAAGGTATTCTGTGAAAGTCAGAAGATCATCTACAGCAACAAATAGCTTTTGTGAGTGATTTAATGCCAAAGCATAACATTTTATGTGTCTTCAATGTAGTTCTTCCTTTATGCTAAAAAATAGAAGAGATAAATAAAGAGTACAGAAACACAAACAGAAATAAATAAGAAGAAGCTGTAAGCGTTAATTTCTTTGCTCCTATATGTGGGGGTTTTTTTCAGTGTGAGCACAGGAGCAATAAAAATAAGAGTGCATAAACTAGCAAAAGCATGATGGCAGATTGGAGAGCTGCAGGGAACATCTGTAATGATACGCAGTCCAGGGAAAGGCTGGGCATAGCAGTCAGTAAGAGACAAAAGTGGAAACCAGGGAAGAAATGGGAAATACACTTACCATCCACCAGCTGTAACTGGAAAAGGAAGGCCAGCATAGAATGAATGAGCAGCAAGGAAAGAAGAATGGAGAAGGTGAGAACCGAAGAGCCAGAAGTAGTGAGCATCTAATTATGCTAACCAGAGAAAGGCAGCAAGTTTCCAGCTGGTTCAAGGCATCCATGTGCCTCTCCAGATTCCCAGCCTATGACTGCTGTTGTCTTGGTTCCATAGCCTTTGCTTACAAAGCCTCCTTCCCACTCATACTGGTGACCAACATGTAGAGTTCTTTGCCAAAGGATGCACCATCTAGGAAAACTCCTCACTCTGGGATTGAAGAGAAGACTGCTCGTGACTTGGGTATGACGATCCACTGTTTGTACTGAGTGCTGCCCAGAATGTGGTGGCTGCAGGTACTCTGTGTGCCGTACAGTCTAGATAACACAAACACTAAGCAACCAGTTAAGTCCATCAAACACTGTATGCTCAACAGAGAGATTCATAGCAGTATAAGCAGTCTATTGTCTTTTTTCTTTCCGTAATAAGCAGCAGCCTTTCTTTGAGGGGTGGATTGGCACTTTAGGATTCATCTGGAAAATAATACCAATGATGACAAATAATTTCCATGACAATTCTCACTGCAGTGTTTTGTTTAAGCATTACTCCAGTTTGAGATTAGTCTTCTCAGGAGTATGTAGGCAGAGTCTTGATAAGAGTCTGGAATTCTTTGAGATCTTGAGTGGAAAGACATTGTTAGACTCTGTAGGTTTTTCAGATCTGATCCATTTCCTTCAACTGAATGTCTAGTAGATTTGCTTTTGATTCCATGGCTCTGCAACCACAAACCCATTTATTGCAAGGAAAGCCAAAGAGCAAGAATGTTATTCTTTTTATTCTGTATTACTCAAAAAGAAGTCACAATATAAAAGGTGATGTGGTTCAGTGTATGATACATTTTTTGCCTTTTGTTGTGTGATTTGTGAGTACCTGCAAGTTGCTTGCTGTTAGTTCCTCGTTTTTTCCTCCAATGGAGTTTTGCAGTACATGCTAGGACATGCTGCTCCCTTCCAGGTTATTCGTGTGTTATTTATTGCACGAATTTGAGGAGGTTCTTAGTAGTTTATGTGAAGTAAAGTAGTCTCAACCCATTTACTCTTGACAGGTGTCCACATTAAGAAAAAACCTCCACATATTTGGCAGCTGGAGGTCAGTCATAAAAGCTTCATGACAGAATGAATTTGAACTTCCTTTTAGGTCAGGGTCTGTGTACTTTGGTACATCAAAATACTGTAGTTTTCTGCTATTCTTGCTCAGATGTAATAAAGGGCTTCATTTTTAGATCAACCAGACCTGTATCTTTCATAAGCACTAACACCTTGAGATCAACATACCCTTACAAAACTTTTATTAACTGGGACATAGAATACATTGAAATGATTAAAATACATTACTGCTGAGGAAAAGGTATCTAATAAGAACAGATTTGTAAAGTGATTTAGAGAAATCAGGTTGCAGAAGTCCGTGCATTCTTGATGCTATCATGTTTTAATATGATTGTGAACAATGTCAGGAACAATAAGGGAGGTTAAATCAGCATCAGCCTGCCTGGTGCTGAGCACAGTTTGCCTTGAACTGCAGTGGTTGTTGGCTTTCTTCTGCACAGTTATACAATGCTTCCATCCCTGACACGTTGCTAACCACTATGCAACAGAGAAGTAAAAATATCAGAAATGGTTCCTGAATTACCCTTAACTTGAACAAATGATGACTTCTGAATTTTTACCAGCCTTTGTTTGTGAGGAAGCTTTGTATGCTAATGCTTTCTTTGACACTGTTTTCAAGACAGCACAAGGAACAGAAAGTCAATGTTCATGCATTCACTATTAGACCCAAATTTTACCTGAAAAGCTGTCAAAACAAACTCTCAACCTAATCCATTTTCCTTTTGAGTCACTGTCTGCACTCAGTTTTTGCATAGTCCTGACTTTCATTTCCTCCAACTTCAGTTTCAACCCATCACATGAGTAACGAAAAAGAGAGCGAAATCACATGCCCAGAGTTTTAAAGCTCTTTTAGCTGTATTGTAGTTTATTTTGTCTCCAGGACAAATATTATTAATATCTCGAGTACAGTCTATCCAGTATGGGGTGGGGTTTTTCCAAGTTCTGAAAAAAAATGGGAGTGAAAAGATGCAGTTGGCATTAAAAAGAACAGTTGATCTCCCTCTTCTCTACCCAGATGGAAGCATCCCACAGACCAGACTTGGTCTGTAGACCATCAGCGAGAATGTAGTAAATTAGAAGTATCTTTCCCCTGAGTACTAAAAAAAGAACTAAATAAACATTTGTAAATTATATTATAAATAATCTCCTCATGATTTTTCCCCATTTTAAGTTAAAATGGGCTGTTATTGGAAATTTATCAGTTTTGATCTCACAGAAAACCTATGAGATAATCAAAAGAATAAAATTGCATTTAATGACAGAATGGGATTCAGAGTACATATAAGCTCTATCTCAGTATCTGCAACCTTCCAAAAGAGAGGTTAGAGTAGGAGAGATACTACGTTGCACAGCTGGTAGATTGAGCTTTTAAGACAGGGGTTAACAAAGAATGGGAATGCCGTACAACACAGGATTTGCCTGGGGAAAAAAAAAAAAAAAAAAAAAAACAATACAGGCAGAATATGGATGATTTGTCCAAAACTATGTGTCGATGGACGGCATAGAACTGTTATAGTCGCATTCAGTACCTCTGCTTAAGGACATAAAGAAATTGCAAAATGATCTAGAGATGGTTGGATTTTAAACCTTACAGCACTGAAAGTGCCCTTGCCATCCAACCCCTATAAAGGAACATTTGATCTACTGGGAATAATACAGTGCTGAGAACCCTATGATTCATAAATGAATGCAGGATGATCAGAAGCACGAAACTTCCTCAAACTTCCTGTCCCGGCGGGCCTCTGAAGTAGTAGAAAATGGTGTTTCCCTACCTCTCCGCACATCCCTCTGGCAGCACTGGGTTGCAGCGGGAAAGCCAGCCTGAGAAGATGAACCTGAATTGTGCACATGTGGTTTAAGAGTGCCTTTTTCACAAACACTTCTCCTGAATGATATGAAGCTGCTTTTAGCAAAAGCACGGGATTGGGACCGGGTAGTCCAAAGTCCACCACATTTTTCTTTGCTTGAGACAAATACCCTAGAGGTAAAGATAACCTTCAAAACAGTTTCGCTCTTACCGGTTCTGGCCTGGAGAGAACTATTCATGCAACTTCCTTTAGTCATCAGGCTCTGGATAAATAAGTTAGGAGGCTGTTCTTCATATGCAGTCAGCAGACAGAGACAGGCTACTCTAAGGGGTGATGTAGGTAGTCCCACATGACTTCAGGCACTTAAGTGAATCACCCTGATCAGTGGAGAATTAGGTACCTAAGCTCCAGAAGGCAACTTGGATGGCAGGGCACAAAGCTTTTCCTTGGGAGTGTTTTTCTGTCTTTTTTCCCTCTCCCTCTCTCTCTCTCCCCCCTGTTTTGATTACTGAAAGGAAACAGGACAGCTCTGCTTTCAGATTTACCCAGCTGGGTTAAGTGCCTAAGTCAGATGAGATAAAATCAGGTCTAGGCCTCTAACTTGGAGATCTAAACATACGTGCTGAAACTAAACTGTAAATACCTGCCATACTAGCATGTGATAAACATGAGCTCCTCATGTAGTAAGGAAATATCATTCTGTTATTGTCTTTGGCCATCTGCACAGACAAGTCTTCATAAATATTCTCAATTAATGTATTTATCGCCTAGCTAAATTAGCAGCACTTTTTATGATTGGAATATTTCAACCAGCAGCTGAGCTCTTTGTACTGCGTGTTCTTTTGTAACAGATAGTCAGTCCATCGCTATGTTCCTGTGTTAAGCAAATCGGAGACTCAGTTGTGCTGTAAATATAAACAGAATTAATACCAGCAACACAGATCTTGAAAAGCTTCAAAACCAGACAGGGTGGTTAGCCGTTGTCACGCAGCCCAAGAAGATGGTGGGATATGAGGCGATGTAAATTAGTGTTCAGCTATGTGGAGCTTAGTCTTCCCTTAGCCAATACTTCAGTGAGCTACTGTGGTCACCACTTGAACAGTAAATGTGAACAATATAGTTTCTATAACTAATAGAATGAGGCGTTCGAATATGGGTGTTCAAATTTAAAATTTAGAAGGACAATGCCACCTAACTACCTGTGAAGCCAGGTTGCAGCCAGTGACAAGCCTTCAGAGGTCTACCACAAAAACCAAGACCAGCATCCAACCTTACATAATATCCCATAATAAATAAATAAATAGATGCAGAAGTACTGTGTTGGAAGCAATGCAAGAAAGAGTGACAGTGCGCTGACATGAGTGATAAATTCATAACATATTTTGTCCTTAATGAAAACATAGCTACTTTGTGAAATATTTGGAAAAAACGAAGCAATACAAGGGGAAAAGTTTATATGTCTAGTTTTTTTGTGTGTGAAAGTATGTGTGGCATGTTCTCAGGGTGACTACAAGAATTTAAGTGCATTTTTAGCTGTGTGGCTCCAACATCGCAAACTTGTTCTGCTTCACAAAAGTTATAAATCTGCTCCATCTAGTCAGGAATGCTTTTGACTCATTTACATAGAGCCCATGGCTAGAATTTATGCTTTTCTCTAGGTCATTCAAAAAAATCCTATCGCTGTGGAGGTATCATCAGAAAAAGCTTCTGTGCTGTTCCTGACTGCAGCACAGTGTGTGATAAAGAGCTGCTGCCTGTCTCCTGAGAGATTCCTGGCTGAGAACGGCATCGGTGAAGATTCAATCTTTGAAGAAGAAACAACCTTCTCGCTTGTTAGGGTTTGCAATGAGAACCAATACTTTGGATAAACACTTGATTTTTGTCGCAAAACCTTAATTATGCTGAGTATAGTTTCAAGTGCTTCAGTTTTACTGAGTTCCAGAGCTTTTTTGAAGCATATCCAGAAGCTGAGCCTGAGAGATTACTGGGTTTGCCTCTACACACTCTTCACTCTTTCATATTTTCCCATTAGTTACTCATCTCTGCATATCATGATGGCACTTCATCCATGCAGTATTGCCACTTTCACGTGTCATGACACTTATAGAAAAATTAGCCCTAGCATATCCCTTGCAGCAGACCAGTAACTGAGGTCAACTCTGAGCAAATCAATCTTTTGTCACTTCTGCCCTGCCTCACTACAAGTATATACACACACATTGATTCATGCTGTGCGTTGCTAAAGCTCTCTCCTTCTCTTCCATGAGCCAAAACTAATGGACAAATTAACAGACAACAAAATTTGGAAGTTTCAAAAATCATGTGAAGCATACTGGTGTGAAAATTACAGGGAAAACTTCACCATGAAAACAAAACCTCACTTTCACATGGCGATTTCACAACTGAAACATTGCTTCGGATGGCTGTATCACAGTTACCTCCCTCATGGTAGTTTATTCTTCCTGGTGGTTTCCACACAGATCTGATGGGCAATGCAAAAGTTCTAAGCAAGGAGATTGTCTACACAGAGAAGCTCAGAGCCACCATAGAATAACCCACCATGGGAAAATACTCTGTTGAAATAAAAAAATAATGGCAATCCTATTTTGCAAATGAAATAATTGCTAAAATTATAAATAATTCCACGGGGTGGAGTAACTCCAGACAAATGCTCACACAATTGTCCTTGCCATGGGAATTAATTTCCCTTGCACAGGCAAGGCCATTCTGGAGTCACAGATGAGAACGCAGAGAGCATGGAACAACTGAAGCTAAAAGAGTCCAAGATACTCACGCCAACTCCATCATCATTCCCAAGGTAATACAGGGTAAAAATGAAGAGAGCAAGTGGTGGTAAGGCTCCACGCTATTGTTCCTTTTTGATGAAAAAAATGGGGAAGGAGAGCTTGAATAATTCACAGTATAGTTACTAAATGTATGCCACAGCAGCACGGATTTTATGACTCCCATCTTGCACTTTCACCGTCCAAACAAGCTTCTTTGTTTAAAAACTTCAAAAACATGTTACTTCAAGTATGTTTATTGGTAGGCAAGCTTCTATTTCACTCTGGTCAAATTCCAAACTGGATAATTACAGCCTGTCTGCTGAAAACTCCCACCATAATTTCATTTGGCTCTACTGTTCTAAACTACTGTGCAGAATAGCTGCACGCTAAAGAGCTTCCCCGTAAAAATGGGCAAAGCAATTACACATGCTAGCAAAAAGGCTCCCTGACCTGTTTTAAAGTTTGGAAAGCACTTCTGATTTTACCTGGGTGGAAGAGGGAGTCACCAATAAAGGACGTGATGTATGCTGAAGCATGTGGGTATACGCACACAAATGTATATTGAACTTACCAAATACACTTATAATGCATGGTCTACATGAAAGCACAATTTTAGGAAAAAACCACCACAATAAATTATTTGTATTTGAATAGAGGGGAAAAAAATCAGCAAAACACATGTTTTTCATTATTTTCTCGTTGTTTTCTCTACAAAGATTCATGGACTATGGTCTCCCTGAAAAGCGACTATTCCACCCATACCCCCGCTGTATACTAGCAGTGAATTTCATACTCGTCACATGCTTTCCCAAGAAATTGTCTGCACTAACCTTTGTTGATAGGTGTCACAATATTTCACAGTAAAAAGCCACAGCCTCTGTTGTAAATAGCAATAAGACTCTGTTTTGCAGATATTTTTCTTTTTATACTAGACTGGGAATTCTATCAAATGAAGCAGCCTGAAGTTCACTGCTTCTGTATGGTTTATCAAGCTGAACAAGTGAACCAGATATAAATATCCCCACTGCATTTATCAAGACATGAAATTGAGCAATAAAGTAAATTTTGGTGATGAGAAGGTACATCGTTGATGGCCTTTCGATATAGCACCAGCTGCAGGAAAAGGGCTTCTCAATTATTCAGCACCATTCATCCTCAGGAACCTAAACGGGAAATCTCACCCTCGGATTTTACTCTTGGTTACCTGCTCCCTTGACAATATCTATGCACTCTGTCCACACAATGCAGTCATTCTCTTCCAGCTGATGAACTCTTGGGTATATCTATGTCAAACAGCAAAGTATTTTGATTGCAACACAGGCCTTTGAACTAAAACTCCAGAGGAATGTTGGCACAGGACTAACAATACCGAGCAATTAGCTTAAGTACTCTCCCACTGAAATGTAATCACCCTCGGAAATAAACCAGCTCCTACTCAAGACAGCAGAGAGAAGGTGATTTTGGCCAGAAGTCACCAGGCGGGGGGTCTATGAACTCCTTACTGGTGAGGACTAAATAGGTGCCACGTTTGCCCTCTGTCAAATAGGTGTGAAATAGCCCTCCCCACATCAGGGAGTCTCCTGGCTTGTTGGTAGGGATGTGGAATCTCTCATGGTTTCCCTTCTGAGTAAAAAGAAGAGGCCCAGAAATATCATGCAAAACTTGTTCACTCATGCATTCTGCAAGTCTCCTGAGCTTGTAGGTGCATCGGTGTTTGAGGGGAGAGCCGGGACTCCCAGGAGCACTGCAGCTCCCAGAGCGGCTCCTAGGGGAGCCCGAGACTGGAAACCAGATATAGCCCCGCACAGAAAGGAGAGGCTCAAAGCACGTTGGGCATCCGTGTCTAGATAACATGCTAGTGAGCCATCCACCAGGGGATCCTTCGCTGCATTTTGCTACGCAGCTTCCTTTCTCATACACTTGAAACACTCTGCTAACCCGAGGCTACACTAGACACCGTCAAGGACAGAACATTATTACATCCTACTAGATGTTGGAAATGTACTGATACCTTCCTATACAGTCAAACAAAGTCTTTGGTGAGAAAAAGCTGTTGTAAGGGTTTTAGTGACACAAGCTGACAGGTAAAAAGCAGGATTTCATGTTACACTTCTTGGCAGTGGTGCTTATGTCAGAAACTCCCACATACAAGGATCTCTCTCTCTCTATGCTGCCCAAAGAAGAGGGTGGTTGGGCCATGCAAGACAAGTAAATAGCAAAAATTCCCAAATAACACCAGTAATAAAAGCCTTTTAGTTTTGACCTGGGGTAGTTTCCCTGGTGATACATCTGAGAGCATGATATTAGATGCAGAGACAAGCAGGGTGAAAGGATGTAAGCTGCCTCGCTTTAGAGAAAATGACAGCCAGTACCATGCCCTAAGCAGATCTGCAGAAAGACCAACAGAGCTTCTGCCAACCGGTCCTCACAAATAAGAGATAGGGAATGATAAACTGGACCTAAGAGAGCAATGCACAGATCTTGACGTTAAGCAAGAGCCAAATGCCTAAAAACGTCTTCCGGGTTAACTCTGGAGAAGCTAAATCGGAGCCTACATCCTGCATGATGCTGCCTCTCTAGTTTCTGTGAAGAGGCACGTCCAGGTGATTCAGATGTTCATCACACCCCAGGCATGCCTGTCTCCAGTCTGTTCCCTTACACTGAAACAGGATTAACACTAATTTGAACATTCATGGCAGATGCTTCTTTAATTCCGTAACAACGGCAGCTCTACAAACCTCCCTGTGACCTGCTCTGGTCTTCACTACCCTAACAACAAATAAGACGGCAAATGGCGAAAGCAGTCCTTGCTGAGTCTTCCTGGTGCAAATGAAATGCACTAGTGCTTGCCCTATGCTCAATAAAAATAGAAAAAACATGATTTCTTTTTTTTTGTAGAATGATCTCCTGATATTAATATATCATTAGAGTCTTATCATATCCTCACAATCTGCTTTCTTCAGCACCAGAAACCAGAGTTGCAGCCTAGACCATTTTTTCTGAACCTCTTACCATTCTTGTAGCTCATCTCTGAACTTTCTTCAGTTATCCTCATTTAAAATGTAGGACCCAAACTGCACGTGTTCTCTCAGGTGAGGCTTTCTGAGGGCCACGAATAAAACACAACAGTGTTAATATCTGCTTGTAATTACCCCCTTGTCGATTCTGCTGCCTCTTGCTGTCATGTGTTTGTCAACTAACTTTTGCTCCCTACGCATAGTGCTTTGTCACTTTGTCCTTCTTTTCATTGAATTTCCTTTTACTGTTTTGAACCATTTCTCCCGTTTACCAGTCATCTTGAATTTTGATCTTGTCTTCCATAGGGTATGTAATCCTTTCCATCATGTTTGCATCTATACAGATTTATTCTCTACCGCATCATTCACTGCTGATAAAAGTAGTGGAGAACTAGAACCGTTCTTGCCTCCCAGTATAAGAAACCATTGGTAACTTCTCTGAGTGAACCTTTTCAACCTTCTGTGTAAGTCCATCTTAATCCTGTTTCCCTGGATTGTCAGTCACACAATCCTGTATCAAAACTTATTCTAAAACCAAGATATAATATACTGTTTCTACTGCTTCCTCTTATCCTCTAAGCTGGTTAGCCTGTCAAGAAAGGACGTCTGATTGATTTGACATCATGTGAGTGTCGATAAATGCATGTCGGCTGTTTCTTACAAATCTAGGATCATGAAATGATTAATAATTTGCTAGATATCTTTCTTTTAACTTGATAAATATATATTTTTTATTCCATTCTTTCCTTCTTCACTGTCTCTAGCTTTCCTTTTTTTAGTAGTCAATAATTTGTGGTCACGGCTAGTTTTTTTTCAGCAGTGCAGACAAAAAAAACACTGAATGTTTCAGTCTTCCTCTTATTTCATGCATTAGTTGCTTACTTCCCCATAAATAATGGAACTGCATCTTCTCTAATCATTCTTTTACTTCTAACATAGGGCTATTGATTAATAAAGCTGTGTCTGCATAACAATCTTTTCATGACAATAAATGTTCTGTATTTCTCGGCATTCTATAAAACTTTAAATTGCTCTAAGCAGAATTTTTTATCCATTCTGTATTCACCTTGTAGTTCAGAAGAACTTACCATATTTCTCAAGTTTGCTTATAAGAATGTCATGTGAGGCTGTATGAAAAGCTACCATAAAAACAAGATAGTGTACAGCTCCAACTGCTTCTTCTTTAAAGGAATTTTTCCATCCTTGTCCACAACAAAAAGCTACAATGATCTATTGCAGGTGTACATCTACAATTAAGTGCCCGAAGAGGAGACAGTGCTTTTGAAGTGATCCCAACCAGAACTACAAGGACCCCTGATTGACAGTGCTCCCCCATAGCTTCCACCTCTTCCCCAAATTGCAGTACAAGTGCTCAGAGCCTTTGCATTCCTCATTGTTTATGCAAATATAATTCTGGTTTTTAAGTTGGGTGTCATTAGTGGTAAGAAACTCCCATCAAATTAAACAGAGACTGTTAAATAGAGATGCAACAAAGCTAGGCTGAGTGTGCTGCAACCCTGGTTCTTGTGACTCTGCCAATAAGCCTGCCCGCCAGCAGCCCTGCTGTGCAGAACCGGGACTGGGGAATATTGGACTCTCTGTCAGAGCATGTCCCATCTGGTTCTTGTGCAGCGTCCGAACACGTGAGGTCTCAGGCCTGAACACATCTATTCATGTGGGTCTCCGGCCCCCTCCACTGTAGTGTTTTCCACAGTGACACTGGGTTAAGGTGGAAACCGGAGAACTGAGGCACGAGGGAAAAATGCAGCCCGTCTCCAGCCACACTGGCTGAGGCCGAGTGGGAAGGCACAGCAGTCTGCCCTTGTAGCGCAGGCAGCCAGCGCTTTCCCAGCTGGCCCCGGCGATTTCAGTACTTGCTTCCTTCCGTTATTCATGTCCAGTGGTTCAGTTTGAAAAGTCACTGACACTGAGACCAGCGCCTTAACTCCGTCGGGTCAGTGTTCGTGTCTTTCCTCCACAGCCTAAATGTCAAGTTCTGTTGTATGAACCTTAAAACCAAAAACATTTGAAACTGCCAACATCTGGTTTTGTTTTCCATTCCTCCTGATTCCTCTGCTCCTCTTAATCTTTTTGCTTTATTATTTTGCTTCACTATTTTCCCAGTCTATTTGGGTCCCTGCAAGTGAATAATTATCCTGTCTTCATCCTCCAGGTTGTCTTCAAAATCCCTCTAAATCTTACCTCACCAAACAACCAATTCTCTTTTCTCCTCTCTCCTGTGCTGCTGTCCTCTGCTTTACCTTGTGTTTATTTGTTTTGGCTTATTTTCTTTTTACATTTCAAGCTCTTCATGCAAGGACAACGCCTGCATGTGTAAAATGCATCATAATTCTATGATGCCATATAAGAAACAGGAATATAAAGAGAAGGTTGTTTTTACAATCAAAGTAAGCACATGTTTCTTAAATGTGCTGCTATAAAGGAGAAACGGAGACCCTGGGCCAGCCCCTAACTAGTTCACCTTCTCCAGCGAAGCAGGCAGTGAGCAGCCATGGGAACTGCTTTTTAGAGAGGCAGAGTGAAGGCAGTGCCTTTGGGAGGCAGAGATCTGTACTCACTGACACATGACTTGGCTGAAAACCAAGCCGAGAAATGTGCTGGTTTGGATTATGTTATTTTATTTCACTTTATTGTTATCAATGCTAATCTTTGGAGGAGCAAGGGAACAGTTGCTGCCTGCTCGGCTTTGTTTGCCCAGCCATTCCACATAAGCCCCTCGTAGCTTGTCTTCCAGGCAGAGACCCCGCAGTACCTCCGCTTCCAACATTTTCCCGAGAAAATTTACTTAATACAAAGAGTGTATTAACCACAGGTACGTGGTTGGGATTGACAGATTTATTTTGAAGCTGGTTATCTTTTGAGAGTGACGTTTATTAAGATTAATCCATGAGACATTTCTCCCAATATGCAGTTTTAAGCATCAAAACCAAACGCAGCTGTCTTCTTACCAATAAATTTATGTCAGTAGAACGAAGAAGACTTGAAATTCTGGTAAGTGAAAACTTTCTGGCTGACTGGCCACCTGCATATTTTCAATGCTAGTGTATTTCAAATTCCTGCATAAACAAATCACGATTATTTTCCCTGTAGATTAATCTATTTAATTTTTTTTTTATTCGACAGTACATCAACACTTCTTACTTCAGACTAGATGATCCTTAATTTAGTTTCTAGGAGATAGTCCTTGAAGTAGTGGTTGTCTGAAGTGGTAGAATTATTACATACTTTAAATGTCAGCTCTGCTGAAACAGTGCAATTAGATCACAACTGATGTGGCTTTCTAAAAACCAAGCCTAAAATTCAACCCTAAAACAGTCTTTGTCCAAGAAATTCATCTTACTCCTTCCACGCTAATGAAGAATATTGTGGCAGGATAAATCATTTACTGTGTAATGCACAGACCTCTGAACACTACAATACTAACTTTAAAAAAACATATGAAAGACAGTTTGGAGTTGCAGAAAGTTTTGTTCAAAATTTCTCTGTATGGGCTGATCGTCTGTTAAGCAAACAAAAATGTCTCCAGGCAGAGAATTCAAGTTCAAGTCCAAATCCCTGGTATTTCTTAACAACAATCAGATGAAGCAAAACATTAAGGGCAGATCTGCAAATCTTCCTGTGAAATGCACGAGAACTAAAAAGTCTGTTTGCCTGAAGGAACAGTAAGTGAAAAAGCAACTGCAAGTCACACTAGAAAACAACTGGAGCCACAGTCATGTGCTGTTTAACTGCCTGTTTGGGACCCTTGTTCACTCACAAACCCGGTTCCAGGGATCTTGACTGCTAGGTCAAAAACACTGAAGCCACTGAATGCAAATGTCTGGATCAGAGCAAAGTTATTCAGCCTGCTCTAATCAACTTGGAAAAAAAAGTGGCTTCGTAGCAGTAGACATTGTAAGCCAGATATTGTCTGTGCATGCTGCAGCCTTTGGCTTTCCCGCTGCCGCCCATAGGCATTTTCTCCGGTTTTCCTGCCCCTTCCTTCTTGCTTCAGCAAAAGGTCATTTCCCTCATCTGATTATTGTTTCATTTAAATGCAAACTCCGTATCTGTCTCCCGTGTCTCTTTGGATATTTACCAGAACTGGAACATTCATCTTAAATATCACGCACCACATCACACCTCCAGATTTTGATTTTGCTAAAAATTCCGGCAACCTGATGGGAGAACCCAGCACCGTTAGGATTTTGTTCTGCTGTCAGCTACGAGCTTGCTATTCGCATACTGCTTCTGCGCATCACTGTCCAGTTTGGAGTCAGGTGGAGGTATTGGATCTTCCAGGTTTCTAGGGAAAAAGCCACTATGGCAATGCACAACCGTGGAAGTCCAGCAACCCATGCAGGTGAGCACGTGTGTAGAACAGAGCAAGGCAATGACTGAAGACACGTGAGCCAAGAACGTTTCCACCCTTCCTTGCTGTGACAGCCTTGACTGAATCCTAGCAGGACAAAGGCTAATTATATTTTCTATAGTTTTCCATAGTACTGAGGGTGTTACTTGCAGAGCATCTTGGCTTCCCCTTCGTGCAAAGGCAGTTTGCCACCACCAGGAAAGAAGGGGGCATCCAGGAGCAATTGCTGTCACACTACGGGAGAGCAGGCGCCCGTGAAGAAGAAGTGGCATTTCAGTTCAACACCTTTACACGTCAGCGGCACATCTAAGATGATTCCACAAGCAAGAGACAAAGCAGTCTGGCAACAATCCTGCTGAGAAGTTCACACTATGTGTCCTTTATACTTTTTTTTTTTTTTTGATGTGTTGGGTCTTAAGCACTTTGCCTAAAGGGCTGTCTCATACCAACAGCCATTCTCCTCCCGCCCTTCGCCGGGCAGCCTGCACCACCTTCCCTTTCCCACCACGATGGCTCTGCGCGGGCTGCAGCACATCTCCCACCCTACTGCCATCCGAGCTGCCCCCACCAGCCATATCATACAGTGATAGAGAAGGGGAAAAGTACATACTTCTATTCTGAATTGCCAAGGTCTTTAGTTGTGTCTGAACTACGAAGTAAGGCTGAAATGCTGACAGTTCAAGAGTTTTGCTTGTTTAGGGACAGCAATTGGGCCCTTGATCCCTATATGGGCTGCAGGACAATTTAAGAACAGAAATGTTGTGGTCCTGCTGTCATGCCATTTCATAGAATCATAGAATCATAGGATGGTTTGGGTTAGAAGGGACCTTAAAGATCATCTAGTTCTAAATCTAGTGGTTTAGAATCAATAGCTGCAAATCCAACTACTCAAATTTTTTCTCCTGGCCTGCAAAAGGGCGGTACTCTGGGTACAGGAAATACTGTAGGTTACCATTAATTTTGTGAAATCACAGCCATAAAACAAAAAAAATCCTGAAGAAGCCGAGTGTTTTGGCCCATGTATGTTTTAAATTTCTGAAGTAAAGTGTTGGCATTAGCGACAAAATAAATTTTGTGATAGTTAGCTACAGTTGGAAGGAAATGTGAATTGTTGCAGTTAGCACAGTCGTGTTACCTCAGCCACACACAGCTCCCGTCATCATGAAAGTGTGCAACTAAGAGAGACGTCATTTCATTTCCAGCAGGCTGGGGGGCTCTCGGCCCATTGCAGCCGCGCGGCTGAAGCAGCAAGGCCTCTGGAGCAGTCCTGGATGGACGGCTGCTTTCTCAACAGGGCACACAAAACATTGCGCATCAGCAACTGTTTTAAAAATGCAGTTGCTAATGGTGATCTAAGGCAGCACAGGAATCTGTGGCACAGCGTGGACCTGCATTTTAGCTTGTTGAGCTCTCTGTATGGCCAGATTACCGTTCGGTACAAATTGGACTAAAGTGTGCACCATCAAAGGCCTTTTCATATGGTTTTTTTTCATTTCATCAGTTCTTAGCATTTCAATTCACAATATTTATATTGTGATATTGTACAACGTGAAGCTTTGATAGCTTAATAAAAACATAAATTAATCACTGCCTTTTTCTATTTATCAGGTTGTAATCACAAATAAAATCCTAGCTGAACAAATAATCTCTCAGACATTAAACTAAACATAAAAGAAGCAGAAGGAAGTACTTTGGTATTCGTGCGCAAGCTCCATTTTTACTGGAGCTAGTGATGTTTATAATGAGTAGAGTTTCTTTAGAAAGCACTAGAAAACATCCAAAGGATTGCTCAGAGTCATTTCAAATGGTCTAAAATTACAAAGACTCTATAGAAGCAAGCAGCACTAGAAGCCCACACTTCAAAAATAAAAAATCTAAAGGTTCACAACAAATCTAATAGAAGTGAGACTTTCTTGTTGACCTGGAGTTTCACAGATTTTTTTTCCTCTTGCTGCCATTGTGCAATGCTTTCTTTGGGGAAAAATAGAGTGATGGTGGGAGGGAGAAAAAGAGGGCGGGGGGAAAAGCCTTAATGAAAAGATTGCCAGTATTTCTTGGAACTGGTACTTGTGCATCCGCATTGAAGTGACTTTGTCCCACGAATGACAAGATCACTTTGAAAAGGTTTGTTATTCACTAAATGACAATACTTAGACAGCTGACAACACCGCTATATTGTTTTATGTTAGAAGAGCTCTCCATGATCTGAATTCTCTTTCTGGGCTTGACTTTGTCTTCTAATCTACATATCATTGTGTGAGAGCATGTAGGAATGTCTGACTTTCTGTATCATTTCTATAGCTAATCAGATATTAATTGGAATCTGGCTGCCTTGAAGGACTGGCTATAGCTTTCTTTTGCTGCTGCCAGTGGCTTAAATTCAATCCGGGAGTTAGGGACTGATCCAAACACCGTTGAATAGCCGCCCTCTCCGGGACTGATCCAAACACCCTTGAATAGCCGCCCTCTCCCAACCTGGAAAACGTGTCATGTCTTATGTTCAAACGAAGCACACCTCCAGTCCAGTTTCCCCCGTATCCAGAGGCCAGGTGCACGCTCGGTGAGGATGTTCACGTAAAATACTGGTTTCAGACCACTTCTGCTAATGATTGAAAGCCACGACTATCCTCCAAGAGTAATCACGTCTGTCTATGAAGTGAACTGATTTCATTCTAGCTCCTAATGGGCAGATACCAAAGTGAGAAAAGAGGACACTGAAATACCCTCTCAGCCCCACAGGCAATTCTTGCCCGGTGAAACGGAGACCGAAAGGACAAGGTGGCACGAAGTAGTTCAAGATGTTGTTGCACCAGTTCAAACAGCAGGTTAAAAAACCTCCTTCCCGAGGCTTCAAGTGCATCTTTTCATCCCTTTAAATCTGTTTTGTAAGATAGTGACTGGGTGATAATGAATGCTATCCATTTACTGCTCTTGCTGAATATATTGGTTAATTGTGTGCAACACTTTGAAGATAAAGCGCTGTGTTTTTAATAAACACAGTCTAATGATTCTCTCATGGTTTTTTAGCACTCCTCTTACTTTGTCCAAGGTGTAAATACCTCATTGCAGCTACGGGCGGCCAGGCTGGCCGGCTGCATGGGCCACATGCTGATTTCAGCTGAAGGCTTTCACACCAATTGTTCCATGGCTGTTCCCCTCCATTGCCAACACATCGTGCTGTCTCCTGCTGTTGTTTCCTTGCTTGCTTGTTCAGGGCCAGGATAAGGGAATGTCAATGATTTCTGGTGAAAAGGGTCCTTCCTTTACAGCAGGCTGTCATTTCCCTCTGCCTAATACACAAAGAAGGCAGCCAACAGGAGCACCACTGCTTTCATTGGCGGCTAACAGCCTTTGAGTGGAACAAAATGACGAGAAGAGAAGAAACACTAATTTCCTCTTCACTCTCCTCACCCTGCCTCAGAGTAACATTAGGGGGGCAATTTTCTTGGAGGAAAGAAAGAACCTTCCTTTTCCTGGCCACAGGAGTGTGACAGAAGAGGCTGCTGAAATCAGCTGTTAGCATCGATTAATACGTTTTTCACACGTGAAAAGACCTTTCATTTAGTTTTCTCTCTCGGATTTCTGCAGCACACGTTTGGGAAGGACAATGAATGTTGCTTTCACATGTAATTGCAGGCATGAGCCAGTCTAAAGGTATTCATAACCCGGCAAAGCACCGTGTGAAAACAAAGAAACAATGTGAAAACTTAGCTGCTAACCTGAGCTGTCAGGCAGAATTAAACCGTCTGTAAGGCACTCGTGTCAACCTCACCTGAGTTAAGAGAGCTGCTCCATTAGCTGATAGAAACACCGAACCCATGGGAACTGACCCTGCCAACACTTACACATGTGCTTTGTCTTAAACCTATAAAAATACTCCCATTTGGGCTATCAATATGCACAGAGTTAACAACAAGCTACAAATGTTGGTGAGATCGAGACCTGAGCCCACTCCTCTACCAGCCACCGCCGGGGACCAAGCCTGCATACGTTCTCAGTGGGTCACATACCTCAAACATTCAGAGAGAAACAAGAGTTTGGTTGCAACAGCTGTTGCTGTCGTGAATAACACCCAAAGCGACTAAAAATGCAGCAAAATGTCTCCTGCATTCTGCGTAATGCGCACAACAGCCACTTTTCTGCTTATAGCGATATAACCCACAGAAAGAAGGATAATAAAATGATCAAAATCAGTCAATAATAATGACATACAACAAAGTGATCAAAATAATAAAGATAAATGATCGAGATAATAAAATGATCAAAATCAGCTCTGTAGCTGATCCTATGGCTCTTTTTCAGTGTCTAAAACTGTGACAGCAACCATTTGAACCCTTTCTCACATCTGAAACATACCTACATCTCTCTCCTGTTTCGATCCCTTGATGCTTAACAACCTCACTGAGATCACATTTTTGCTTTATGAGGGCACCGATTTGGCTTTTTCTACCTCTATACTTATTTTTACAAAATTTCCAGGACTTTAATATGTATGCAACCTGAAATTAGGTCACAGTTCCAAATTCATGTGGAGGAACGGATAAAAATCTGAAACATCACTGCATGAGCCTCATTTCCTTAGGAAAACTTGGTAAAAATAAGAATGTATGGCAAACCACAAAAACTGCTAAAGATTCAGGAGCAGATGCAGTGCCTAAAGTTATTTTTCTTTCTACCCATCCTTACCAAACTAGATTTAAATGTGCTCTATAGCAATAGTTATCATAAGCCTGTAATACAGCGCTGTGATCCACAGTAGTAACCATTTTGAATATGATGCTATTAACACACAGAAGTCATCTGTCTGCTGAAATTCCATCAAACTATTCCATTCTGAGGTCAAAAATGGTTTTTTTCCCTCTCCATCTGCTACAGTTTTTGAGATTTATTGAATAAAGGAGACAAAAGTTCTAAACACTGAGCAAATCTATTTTAAGTAGTATATTTATCACAAATCTAACGTGTTGGGTGACTAATAACATACATGTGTGCGCTGCGCTTGCCAGAAAATATCAACGTTTCCAAATAGTTACCACATTTACAATTAAAATAATGTATTTGCCAAATGTTTGGGTGTTTTTCTTGATTTTATTCAAATGATGATTTCTCTTCTGGTCGAAGTGCAGCACAAAATTTCCTGAGTATCAGAAGTAAAACATTAGGGAGAGATGCTAATGTCCGATAGAGCCTTGTTCCGCTCTCAGCCATACAATATTGCTGAGATGATATCAGGCTTGTCGTTGACGCAGGAGGCCTAACAGCATCCCAACGCAGAAAACGAAACAAGGCTTTAAAATTTACCTCTCACAAGTCCCGTGCTTGTCGGCCGCAATTCTCCAGCCATTTCTCACGCTGGCGTGATTTCTGGTTTCTGCTGACCTGCCTGCTGCCTCCGTCCTTCCGTAAGCGACGGAGGCGGGAGAGGTGGACGGCAGCAGGAGTTCGCACGCACGGCGCTGTTGCGGCCCACGATAGCGCTACGCACAAAGCTTCAGACGTGAATGTTCCTGCTGCATTATTGACTTCTGCTCTGGGACTGGCCTGGGGGGGGGGGGGTTGGGGGTGGAAATCTTACAGAAAAATAGATGATCAAAGAAGGATTAAAACTGCATTGCCTCTTCTGTAATATTGTCATTCTTAAGCCTCCCACCTACCTCAAGCACAGACAGCTGCAACTTCAGAGGGGTGTCGGAGCTGAAGCTCACATACTGTTAAAAACACAGATTTCAGAAGAGAAAACAGAAATCAAGCACCTGGTGATTCCTTCCCGTGACTTCTTTTCCCCTCTAACAGCAAGAAGGGATGCTGAGGCTGACTCGTTTGTCTGCTGCCTCCATGTCCCACTCCCTCACTCCATTCTAATCTGTGTGCCGCTGCTGGCACCATCCTGACCTTCTGGCGAACCAGCTGTGGGACCACTATCATCAGCCATTCTGAAAACAGAAAAAAAAAATATATATATACCACTTCTTGTTGTTTCCTGATGGTTGGCTCCCAGAAGAGGCTCATTATGGGATCAGATATGTACCGGAGCTGGACCAAGAGATGCTGGGGGATTACATGGCCAGAAGCAGGGAAGGGGATGGGGACCATCGATCATGGAAAGAGAACCTTAGACCAGCTTAGCCATAATACGAAACCCCTCCTGAAGAAATTAATTATCAAGGACATGCTGGGAGGGGAAGGACAGTCTAGCAGAGGGACTAGGTGTTCATTAATCATCATTTGCTACTCTTCGTGTTCATTTGCTCAGTTCCATGCAGCACCATGCTGAGAGTACTGCTTGGGAGAGGCCCCAAAGGTAGCAACAGGGTAGTTAGTGAAGATTTTGGAGACGGGAGTTGCCAACTACAGGCTCCGGTTGCTGCTTTAGCAGGTCTCTAAATGAACACGGCTTCAGACTCAACCCCTCTGCCCAGGCTCCAAGCTGCTGGATGTGAGATGGCTGCCCCAGGAGTCACATCACTGACAGGGTATTTTAGTGTGGGCACTGGGCAGATAAGCAGGACTTGGCTTAATTCCATCATGGAAAAGGAGTATAGCGTTTTCTAGCTAGACCTCTACCTGTATTTTTGCTTATTTTCTCGAATGGCAGTGAAGCTTATCCTCCCGGACACTTATTTTGCAAGTTAATTTAAGTAACACTTTATTACTTCTATATACTTTTCCTCCTCAGTCAGAAAAAAATAAAAAGGAGGCTAAAAGCAAAACAAAACAATTCCAGCAAGACTAAATAACATCTTCAGGGTACAATAACATGGGCATTGGTCATTTAATCATAGCAGGCTTTACCTTCACTAAAAGCATTGCCATACTTAAAGAAGCAAAACGATCTACTGCAAGGCTTGGCTCTTCCCTTATCAGCACGGCTCAATTCTTCTCCATTTCAGTGCACCATTTCCCCACAGCCCCGTTAGCTCAGACTTCCAAGTTTCATAAAACAGCTGTACAGCTTGCAGAGCACTGAGGTGATCTTTCCACTGTATTCGCTGCTGGTAAGGGCTCAGCTGAAGGATCACGGCCAGTGTTAAAAACTGCGTTTCAAGGATGAAGCTGCCCACTTTCACAAGTCCAGAAAATAATCAGAGCCTGAGAAAACTCAGCCTACGTGAGAAGTTTGAATGAATGAGGGAGGAGTGTAAAGAAATGAAGGCTGAGAGAAGGTATAATCACAGGCTTCAAATACATAAAGGGGTTTTGTGAAGAGGCAGGAACAACCTACCTGTTTTCAGCATCCTTGTTAGCATAAGGAGCAAAGTATTTCATCTGCAGCAAGGAAGATTCAGATGGGATATTAGGATTACAATAACAGTTAAGCAGCAGATAGATGGCCTGCAAAATGCTCAGACCTCCGTACCTGGAGGGGACAAACACATCAAGACGTTCCTATAGGTGTAGGGGATACTGCTCCAAGTCAGGGTTATGTACTAGATACCTCAGAGGCCCTTTGCAGCCCTCTGGGTCTGTCAGCCCCCATGCACAAGACTGCACAATAGATGTGGTCCCAGCAGAAAGACCACAGGGTGCAGAGGGACATTTGTGTGGTCCGTCTGCACCCAACAGTGCCTCTTTGTGCCATGAGCCTTGGGAGGAGGCACCACCCTGGCTGTGGCTGGGTATTGACGCTTTTTCTCCTTTTTAAGACAAATCTGAACTGAAATGTATTTATTATAGAATCATAGAATCATAGAATGTGTTGGGTTGGAAGGGACCTTTAAAGATCATCTAGTCCAACCGCCCTGCAGTAGGCAGGGACATCTTCAACTAGATCAGGTTGCTCAGAGCCTCATCAAGCCTGGCCTTGAATGTCTCCAGGGATGGGGCCTCCACCACCTCTCTGGGCAACCTGTCCCAGTGTTTCACCACCCTCATTGTAAAGAACTTCTTCCTAATGTATTTATGCTGCAAAAGTTTTCTTGATGGGAAGAAACATTCAGAGCTATCTAAAAGATGATCAAATTCCTGATTTGCCTGAGCCACCTTGCAAGACAGTTACATAGTTGATTTGATGTGACTGAATTTTGTTCAGCTCTGACAAATTTTATACCAGACTTTGTGTTCTGCCTTGTCCCAGAGGAGTGCAGTTTCTGCGAGAATTATTAGAGTGAAATGTAGCCACAGCCTCAACTATTAATCGCGTCGGAAGTGAAGACCCAGGCTTTCTTACACTGCATCCAGGGAAGGAGTACTAGCACTGACTTGATGCATAGAGATATATATATATATATATACACACACAAACCAGAGCCAGAAAACCAAGCACCTGAGTTTTGCACTTGTGGAAACCTACACAAGCTCTCGCAATTCACTACAGATTGCCTGACTTCCAGTTATCTGACATGCCTGTGATAAACATGGGGGTTATTACATCCTGAGTCATTGTTCAGAAGAAAATAACTTAATCTTCTAATAAACTGAAACATGAAAAAAAAAAAAAAAATGCATTTTTGAGACTGATGCGAAGACTACATTGAGATTTTGCAATATCCCGACGAACGAGGGCTGTTTACTGCAGACAAAAGACAGCGACGGCATTGTGGCCAGTTCTTTGTAGCATCTCTCTGAGGACAAACACCGCTTTATTCTGGCCTGAGTCCAAGTTGAACCGACTGCCTCCATCGAGAACATTTCTTTAGGTACTCTGACACAGTGGCAAAGGCGCTGAAAATGTGATTAATGGCAACGGGAGATCATAACAAAGGTTAATGCTTTTTCAGCTGTATGCCACCATTCTTAAACCAGAGATTTGGATGTGTGCTGACCAGCCAGTTCACCTACGCACGCAGGGCACTATTCACACGGCAGATCGAGAATGCGCTGGAGTTTTGGTAGGCAAAAGTAACAGAGACTGGCAGGGTAATCAAAACCCTACTAGTCCATCTTCATGCTGTTACCTAACGAAAATCATTGGAGTTGGATGTCCCAGGCCTCAGTACAAACCTCATGATTTGTGTATGCCGAAAGTTGCTTTCAAAAACATCCTTTTACCATCTCCCGTGAGCACCAAAATGTCCAGCGTGTCTAGCAGGATGCTGCGCATTTATTTTTCATGTTGCTCGTGAGGAAAAGCTGCTTTAGTAAACCCGCATGGAGTGGCAAGCAGTGTTAAATAACTGAAGTTTCCTTTTGATTACCTTATTCCATCTCCTCCCTGTGGCAGAAACAGATAAGACGTGATTTTTTTCTACCAATTTCATTGACAAGAAAAGAACCACTTTTAAAATCAGGGCTAATGAGCTAGAAATGTACAACAAAAAAATTGCTCAAAACCTGTAAATATGGACACTGAAATGCAGCTATTTGACATGCTGAGCCACAACAATGACACATGATTTATTGATTAGTTGCCATCACATGACGGAAGCTCAGCCAGTCATTTAGAATACCCACATTATCTTGGAAATCTTCCTGCGAATGAAAAGGTAAAATACAGCCTCTGTGTTAGTAGTCAATACCTTATTTTTCTATCTTAACTGATGTGTCATCGATGAGTTCTGATTGATTTAAGTCTTTTAAAATGATAAACGCTTCTCTCACTCTGTTGTACCATATTAAACTCCTACTATTTTAGCTGTATGTTTAACTACTATAGTCCAGACACACTTGAATAGTATAAA
The DNA here is from genome assembly GCF_028500815.1 of Rissa tridactyla. NCBI lineage: Eukaryota > Metazoa > Chordata > Aves > Charadriiformes > Laridae > Rissa > Rissa tridactyla. The sequence goes on from NC_071466.1 coordinate 196,626,822, forward strand.
GACAAAATTTCTGCAATATGTGTTTGGGAAATGTTAATTATACACTATCTGAGGTTACTGATGTAAAAAGATGTATTATATCCAGCATAAAATAGTTAAATCTGATTTTCCACTCCTGAACAGAACACTGTAATCATGCACTCTTACTTGCAATTGTCTTCCCACAGCGTAGCTCTCTGTAATAAAACTATTTCAAATATTAGTAGATAATGAGATTCTATATTTTTTTTCTGCAATATAGATATATTTATCACCGCATGCATGACAGTTAACTAATTCCAATAGCCAGTTCTCCAACTAGTTGCAGCATTAGCAATAACATCAAGCCTAAGTGTATTGGCTGCGGTTAAAATGAATGGTTACTCCATGATAGCAGAGCGGCGGCTTAGGAACTTAGCTAAGCAGCTGCCTTAATTAAAGTTGGAAATGCTGGTTTGTCTGGTTTGTATATATACAGGTGTGCGTGCGTGTTTGTGAAGGGTCTACTTAAACAAAAAAAAGGAGGAGGAAAAAAAAAGGGCAGGGCCAAATATTAGTTGGCAACATTTTACATTCATCTTCATTTAAAAACAACATTAAACTTTCTGCTGAAATTTCTTATCGTGTTTCGAGGTTTGGTTGTTTGGGTTTTTTTAATTTAAAATTAAATTCCTCAGAAAATTCAAGATAGCATTAAAAAATACAAGCATTGCCCGTATGAACCTCTTCATTACCCAAATATCTCTTAACTGGGCTCACACACAACCGGGTACAACCAAGGCAATGTCAGAACGTCAAGTCTTGAGTGCGAGGGCTGCTCCTTGTAAGAGTTATACAGATGCATATAGACATTGCACGCCTCCATATAAGGTTTTCTGTGGATTCCACGTGGAAATTGTATCCAGGGCCTGCTGGTTTTCTATCTCATACCTTTGCGCAGCAATTTGTATCTGTAGCCAAGTATATGCAAAATGTCTGCTAAACTAAACAATAGCAAAATTCTGACTGGGTAACATTTTGCACAGGGGTAAACAAACGTACCCAGTGAGGGTTGGTTAGAAAATACCAAAAAACCACCTGCTATGGGTGGTTCAAATGGTTTTCAGCATCAAAGGGAAAAAAAATGAAGGGAATCGTACAATTAACCTTAGGTTATTTTACCCTTAAACATTTTTTTCCTAGACTGTTGGAAAATGGACACTGAGAAATCCATCAACCACAAAAAAAAAACCCCAATACAGACAAATTGATCTGCCATGGGAGTTTGGTGCAAAGGACATGAAAGTCAGGATGCACGCAGTGACATTTCACAAATCTAATAATAACACCTTAGATTTATCTGGCACTTTTCATCCAGAAAAAGTAGATCCCAGGGTGATTTATGGGATGTGAAAATATAAATATGTATATTTGGGTCATTTCAGTCACTAGTGGAAGAGGATGCGGTGCCCTGATAGGGCACCGAAGACATCACACTGCCCTGCACCCAGATGGAGAATGAAAAAGTCTTGTACAGCTCTTGTCAAGAGATGAAAACCATTCAGGTAGCGCCCTACTTCTTGTGCTCTTTACAGTGCCTTTATTGATATAAATTTCTTACAAAGGATGGCGGTAGCAGCGGTGCTGGAGCAGACTGAATCTCAACTACAGCTGCTGCCCGCTACAGCTGATGCATTGCTGCTTGCAGGAGGACGAACCCTTTGCCCTTTCTTCCCCCTCCCCATCCTTCAGAAGAGAGCGGAGATGCGGGAGATCCTCAAGCAGGATGTAATGAGGTTGCTCGGATATGTGGGCACACAGACAGTCAAAATTTTCTGCACACAGAAAGAGAAATTTTTGAGGTTCCTTTTTAGCTGATTTGGTTGCTCTCAGGTTATCTCCGTGACCACAGGGCAACAACCTTCCTTCGTAAAGGCTGATATCAATCATCGGGCTGTTCATCTGCCCACCATTCCCCCATAAAAATGTCAGAACACATTGGCTAGTTGCAAACAAATGCATAAAAGAGGTAGAAGCCTCAAAGATAATTAAGCTCCCAGGGGTTTGTGAGCATCAGTGACTAGAGACTCAAATTAGTTTTCCAACAGAGAGAGATGCAGGAGGAACTGGGCTGTGAGGGGCTGTGCTTGGCAGCAGCCAGTCGCCCCGGCAGCGCGGGCAGCTCTTGCGTCGCTGCGGACCGGCAACAGCGGCTGCCACCACTCACCGCAGAGAAGAGATGTGACATCGGACATGAAAGAGAAATGAGAGACGAGGTTAGAGTAAGTCAGAGACAAAGCCACAGGAAACTCGGCTTCATTAGTTCTCTTGCTCGTGGAACAAGGTGTTTTTAATAATGACAGCTGGAAATCCGGCTCTTTTTTTTTTTTTACAGGTCTCGAAGGTCTCAGCAGTAGGAAGGATACTGTGTATTGCTGCGCCCGAGATAAAATTGAGAATTGGCGGCACTGGGAAGGGAAGCAGGAGAGAGGCACAGACATTGCATCCAGTGTAAAAGATAATAACAGGGAGAGAAAAAAAAAACAGAGGGATATGTGTAACAACAATCGGGTGATAACAGGGTGAGGAGAGAAAGAGGGAGTGCGGAGGGAGGAAATAATTGGAAATTGAAATCTGGACTAGAGTCCTATTCACATGCAGCCCCATTATCCGTGTCCTTACACTGGAGAGGGAGAGAGCACGGCTCTACCCCCTGAGCCGCGCGCTGTCTGCGCGTCTGTAAGTGCACGCCGGCACTGAAGATCCCCGAGAGCCTGGGAAGCCGTTAATCACTCAATCCTTTACTTGTTGCTCTTTTCTAAGCATTTCGGCGTTTAGGATTTGATTTGACCTCTTTTTTTTTTTCTTTTTTGGTGGGTGGTGATAAGGGAGGGGAATAATCCTTCAGCTGCAAATAGCAGGTTTTGATGTGCAGCTGTTTATCTGGGTTCAACGGGGAGATATCTCCCTGTATCACACACTTCTCCATGGGGGAGAAGGACGATGTGCTGGCTCCAAGACAAGGAAGGGCTGATGGAAGGCGGAAGACCATCTTGAGAACACTTTGCACCTTTGCAAACAGGCTGAGTGCTGAATTGAGCACTGAATTCGGTAACAAAAGTGCTGCGACACACATTTGTGCCCCAGCTGACAGGAGCAACGGGCTGAGATGCCACGCTGCTGCTTTAGCACACCCACATGTGCCCGGCAGAGCAGCAACTTGCAGAGGCTTAGCAGAGGAGACGGCTGTCCTGGGACGGGATGCTGCATGGCCACCTCAAGCTCTAGTTCAGCTTCCTAATCCCCGCCACACTCGGCAAGGTCAAATGCACAGCAGGTAATTGTTACGGACTGGACGAGGATTCAGCATGGCTTCACTTCACCAGCTCCTCTTTCAAATTAAATAAACTGTCACCACTGCTCTGGCTCTGTGTGTGTCCACAGGCAGGTTTCTGGAAAAAAAAACAAAAACAAACAACAAAAAGCTGTTATGTGGCCAGAGGAACAGGAGCCGGAGGAAATCATTCCAACCAGAGGGAACCGTGTGGCGTGCCGGGAGGGGTCTAAGACTTAGACTTAGCCTGGGGACAGCCACCATGAGGCAGCAAGAGTACGGCAAGTGTACAGCAAGTACAGCCCTGGCCAGTGGCCATCGGATGGAGCAGGTGTGGGCCCACTACCGAGGCTCGCTCCCCTAGCACGGTGAGCAGAACACTAGGTTTGGAGCACGCAGGGCGGGGGGACAAGCGACAGAGCCCCCAGCAAAAAGTCCCTGGGGCAGAGCACGCCGGGAGGCAGGGATTCACAGGCCAGGGCACAAGGAGAGCCGCCTGGCCGGTAATTCCAGGGCATTCTGCCAAAAGTTTGGGCACAACCTGGCTAGGAGCCCAGATGTTGAAAAAGCAGCCTGAAAAGTGAAGTCTTACTAAGCCCATTAGCAGCCTGCGAGTTTCTCCGCCCTGGATCCCTCCCAGGTCTTGCAGGATGCGACTAACCCAATTTTCCTAGGGAAGTCCCATCTCCCTCCTCTTCAGATTCCCCTTCTCTCTTCCAGCAAGCGAAGAGGCACAGAGAGGGGATCCAGATCTTCCCAAACCCTCCACAATTACACCAGAGCCGTTCTTTCTCATCTTAAGAGTGACTCAGCCCAGTCAGGTGAAGAGCAGGAAAGAGGCAAACAAACAAGGACCGGGGCCTTCTGGTGGAGACAAGCGGAAAAACTGGGCCGGACTGGTGAGACCCAGCCAGCACAGACTCTACCTCCTGAGCACAACCCCAGAGGGAAAACCCACAAAACACCATGTTACATTTGAATGGTCCCAACCTGCCATTAAGACAGAGGTGGTGCCTTGCATGACCAAGGCCTGAAAGCCACTTTTAACATCTACTCCAACAGTCTCTCGCTTTTTACTCTTTCCCAGATTTTGGAACAGATTTTTATTTAATTGGTATTTCTGAGATGATACATTTCTGAGATACAATTCTGAGATACAATGACAATTTTTCAGCAACTTCCAGGGTGCAGTTTGAGAAGCATGCCTTTCTGACCAGCTCTTCCCTGTTGTTTCACTGGGAAGACCAACGCACACAGCATTTAATGAACCTGCACTCAAAGTGTCAACAGCACCTAATTAATTACTCTTTGCAACATTGCTGGTCCACATTTGACTGATGGAAAGCTACCTACAAAGTCTAAACAACTTGCCCAAAGCTTACCTAAGCCATTCTTCTAAGACATCCCTCTTTTTAATAGATTATCTCGACGTTACATACAGTGGAGACAAATTTGACAACTGAAGGTGGAGAGGAGCATGATGCTAAAGCAAGACAATGCTGTGTGGGAGCGGGGTCTCCATTAACTCCTGTTGGCATGTTTCTGGGGAGGAGGAATTTGCACGCAGACTTTTTAGCGGGGTGCCTGAGAGGGAGAAAAGACCTTCAGAAACTGCGATTACAATGAGTTTACCTGAAAGAGATAAACCCTAGAGTACTTTAAGTTTGCTAAAAATGTTGCCGGTCACCTATTCTGGGTCCCGTGATGACAGGTCAGGGCATGCAGGACAAGATGCGAGCTCTGGGTGACCAGGTGTCTCAGCTCAGGGGGTGAGGGGTGAAAATTATGCGGCTCCCTCCACATTCAGGAGCGTCCCCAAAACGCCACGTACCCCGAGGCCTTTCCCTACGGAACAGCGAGGAACCCCTTCCCCGCCGGTGCCCCCTGCCCGCCGGAGAGAACGGCGGGGGCCATAGCCGGCCGCAGCCGCGGGCAGAGGGGGGTCCCGCCGTCGCTCCCCGCTCCCCACCCCGGGGGCCCGCGGGGCTGCGCTCCCCGCCGCGGAGCGCCCGCGGGGCTGGGGGTTCGCCGCCCCCCGACGCCGGAGCAGCCGCCCCCGGCCCGGCCCGGTCCCGGCTCGGGGCTCCCCGGGAGCGCTCGGCCCCGCGGGCGGCCCCGCTCCGGCTCTGCCGGGCCGGCGGGCAAAACAAAGCGGAGACGGAGAAGGAAGGGAAAAGGGAGAGAAAGTGCGGCTCCTTCCTCCTCCCGGCCCTCCGCCTGGATCTCCCTGCGTGAGACAGCGCTGCCAGCGGATCCTGACCGGGGGCAGGGGGTGGAGAGAGGGGGAGGAGGAGGAGGAGGGAGGGAGGGAAGGAGGGACGAACGGGAGCCTCTCTCCTTCCCTGGGCTGTTTTTTCAGTTTCCTGTCTCGCATTGTGCTCACAGCGGATATGTGCTGCGCCTACAGGTGTGTCCCCTCCTCGCAGCTTTTCCCCGGCTCCCCGGCGTTGGCTCCGGCTGTCGGGGGGTGGCGGCCGATCGCGACCGTCATGTGATGATTAATTTCTCTCGGGGCGGTTTCTGTCTCTCCTCTCCTCTTTCTCTTTCTGCCTTCCCCTCCCTCGCTCCCCGCCGCTCTCCTCCTTCCTCTCGGAGGTGGCCGCAGCTGCTGCCGCCTTCACCCTGACTCCGGCTGCTGTGGCGGCGGCGGGGCCCGCCGGGAGCATGGGCGGCCGCCGGGGGTTGCCGTAGCGCTTCTGCCCAGCCCGCCGCCGCCCGCCCCCGGCTCCCGGGCACCGCCGCTCCCGCTCGGGCAACTCGGAGGGTCCGCGCCCGCGGGGCCGGTTCTCTCCCGCCGGCGCCTGCACCTGTTGAAGGTAACGCAGCCCCCGATCCTGCCGCTGCGCGCCCCGGGATGGGTCTTGGAGGGGGGCGGGTTTGGCGGCGAGGTCCACCCCCCCCATTCCCTGTTATCCTTTTCCTGCTGGATCGCAGGAAAAACAACTTCCCTCGTCCTCGGCTGCGGCCCCCGGGGCCGGGGCGGCGGGGGCTTCCGCCGCGCTGCCCGCGCCCCAGATGGTTTTGGTTAAGGGGCTCCCAAGCGGCGGCGGCTCCGGACTTTGAGCTGCTTTTCCAAGCAGCCGCCGCCGCGCAGGGCTGGGGGGAGACGCGGGGCGGCGGCGGTTCCCCGCCCCCGCCCGGCAGCCGGGGAGCGCCGGTGCCCGGCCGGAGCTCCCCGCCGCCGGAGCGCGGCCCCGCTCCGTGGGGACCGGTTGCTCTTCGCGGGAGTTGGGCAACCTCCGCGGCGCGGCCGGGATGGGCGGCTCCGCCGTGGCGACTCGCCCCGGCCCGGCGCCGGCCCCGCGTTCCGCCGGCTCGGGCGCGCGGTCGGGTTCTCCCGCAAACGCGTTAAAGGCAGCTTTAAACTTTCTTTCCAAACTGTTAATTAGATACACTGTAGTCTGCTCGTGTTTCGTGCAGGCGAATGAAAGTGCGAGGCTGGAGAGGCTTGTGACTCAAGGCGTAGTTATTCAGGAGCTGCAGGACACCTCTGCCTTCCTTGTTTGGCTGGGCTGTACCTGTGACTTGTGACTTTGCCTTCGCCCGGACTGAGTCTGTCTCGGTGACGCCCAGAGACAGAAGGGATCAATAACGGTTTGGGCCCTTTCTGGGTTAATCAGACGCTCGGGTGAATGTACAAAGAAGGAAGCATAAGTTTATGGTGTCTCTGAAATCTCATGGAAAAATAACATTGCCTTTGTCCGTGAATTACAATACTATGGTCCGGTCCCTGTCGCTGAGCTCGTCATCGAATGATAACTTGCTTGTGAGGGAACTTGATGCTTTTGTAACTAACGCTGTTACCTTGAATGTGATGATTAGCTTATTGAACACCAGAGGGAACTCTGAATAGGTAATTCATTCGAGGGAGATACATGCTTATTTTACTGTTTATGTTCTCATTACAATGGAATCTAGAAGGAAGCAAAGGTTGGTAAGTAATAGGCTGCTGGTATGTACCTAGGATTGGCTTCAGCTTGCTTTATGCTTCTTTTCTAAGGGTGTCAGCGCCAAAGCTGGGCTGAAAAATATCTCTTTTTTTTTTTTTTTTTTTTTTTTTTTTTTCTTTCCAAAGCTTGAAATATATAACTGGCCTTGTGGGAGTGGGGTTGTGTACCATGCTGTAGGCAAAGCAGCTGGGTGACCCGCTTGCTGCGAGCTGGGGAGTGAGATCGCACATGTACGTTGGGCTGGCGCCTGATGCCCAGCCTGCCTCCTGGGTCGCAGGGCAGATCCGGCACCCTTTGGGGTATAGGGGCTGCTGCCTGAGATGGAAAAGCCAAACACGCTTCCAGCCAAAACAAAAGGGAGGAAGTCTACTCCCGAGCCTGGCGTGGTTTGTCCTCCTTGCCTTGAATTCTTGTGGTTCCGAAGCCCTGGCAGGAACTTAGTCTGATTGCGCATGAAATAGAAAATTGTCTTTCTTAGAATGTGTTACTTAAACCAATGCAGAAAGTAAACGATGGCTGTGGTTGGGAAAGGAGTTTGAATGGTTTGAATACCGAAAGCTTTTTAAATGATGTGATGTAACTGTTGAGAGGCTGGTGTCAACCCACCAAAATGCGATGCTGTGTTTTGTAGTAAAATGAACCCCCAAAACATGCACCCGAAGCCTTGGATGCTCGTGATAGTCAGTACAACAATTTTGATAATCAGACTTCTTTGATAACCCTGGATTGTTAATGACGTGGGAAGGATAGCACAATTAAGTACACTTGTGACTCTGACTTATGCTTCAGGAGCTGAAGCATCCAGCTGTTCATCCTGTCCCGTTGCCAGAGGTTACTCTGCCATTCAGCCTTGTTTCCTATTGGACTTCGAGCGTGCCAGAGGTTACAGCCTGGCATATGAATGTAAACGGCGTTTTATGGCCGTTGGTGTTAGTGTGTAATGTTGTGGAGTCCAGTGGCATGAGCCTCCTGTTTGTCCCTCTGTTCTGGCAGAGGGGCAAGGCAAGCAGCTGGGGTCTGCTACATCGAGCTGCAGTTGGGAACCGGAGCCCGTAAGCACCTACGTTCCTCTGAAATGGCAAACGCGACTCCAACAAAGCGCCTCGTATGGTGTCTGGGTGGGCAGTGGCAGCGGGGAGGCAGCTCTGCACAAGGAGAGGTTGGGTGACCTTCTCGGTAGGTCAGTCACAGCACGTGGGGTTCTGGGCTTCAGAAGGACGCAGCAGACAGCGCGCCCAAACAGCCCTCCTCTTCCTCCCCTCCTCCTTCATCCGTTCTGGGAATTAGCAAGTGAACGAGGGTTTGATTTTGTTTTTTTCTTTTAGCCAAGTCTTGCTTTGTCCCTCTACCTTAAAGACCTATTCTGTAAAATATCCTTACTGATGGCACAGCCCTCTTCTGCCTGAATTTTCCTACAGATGTTATTGGAAGTGGGATAAAGGCTTTAAATAGCTTTACAAAACTGGGAGCTGTTTGCCTTGCATGCAGAAGCTCCCTAAGAACAAATCTACATTTTGAAGGGAGATCTCTTCGTGAATGCTTATTATGAACAAAAAAAAAAAAAATAATCCGGTGACTTGTTGCTAATGGGTTTGGATTCTGGCTTGATTTTGAGAAAATGATTTGCATGTTCATTTATTTTTATGAAGATGTAATACCAAGCATTTGTATTTCTGTAACGGCTATAATTTGGAACTTTTCATACACTTTTAAATTATTTATTGTATGAAGCACTGAAAGAAGATATTTATTACACTAGTGTCACATTCTGAATATTGAATCACAATTGTAAAATTAAGGTAACGAGCTTAAATTGGGGTTTGCAACTTTAAGCTCTTGCCAGCAAGCAGTTAATGGCAATGTTAACTGCTAGTAAAGTAATTGCTACCGTTCTTTTACTGTCATTTTGTTCTCACTTTCCTCCAGTCAGACTGTTTCACAGAGATATAATGAATATTCACCAAAATAGCTTGGCATTGTCACTTATGCAATTCCTCATCAGATCCAATGTGTTGATGAGCTAATGTGCACTTGATTAAACGTACTTGATTTATGCAAACAAAAACTGTAGGTCCTTCTTGAAGTAAAGTTAGCACCTGCACAGCTGTTAGTGAGATGAGAGTCTAAATAATTAAGGTGGAATTAAGTAAACAAACAACCTCAATGTGGCGTTCCTCCTACTTCTTTACCTTTATCTTTTAGCTCAGTGCAGTAGTGGATATTTATTTTGGCTTTTCTGGCAGGTTTTCTCGTGTGCCACGGGAAGTTGTGAAGCTCAGCTTATAGTGTGTGTGGGGGGTCCTCTTCTATTTAAATAGCTACCATTAGAATAAAAAAACTTTTTAAAAAGTCACTATTAGTTATAATAAAGCCAGGGATAACTAGAATTTGAGCAGTATTACTTTTAAGAGTTTTGTTTAAGTGTGAGGCTGGCTTGGACTTGACGTTGGTCTGTTAATCCTTGGTAAAAAAAAAATAAAATAGACCAACACAGCCTGAGTAAGTCATTGAGGGGGTGTCAGTTTAAAAAAAAAACCAAACCACCAGTATTTGGATAGTAAGTGGTTTAACCTCCTGCTCTTTGCTTGGTCAAAATTCATGTCGGCAAAGTGGAAATAAGAAGTTGAAGATAGCCATTTTATCTAACCATCAGTGGCTTAGTGTTAGAAAAAGCTCTCTAACTGTCTACAAAACTGCTCGCATCTGGCTACAAAAAGAGGCCATGGAGTCCTTGCTCCTGGAGGCCCCAGAAGATGGGTGGAGCAGGGGGAGGGCACATGCTTGCCCTGGAGCGGCAGGGCAGACTGGAGAACTGTTCAAGGGACCTTGTGGGCTTAGGACTTATTTTCTCGAGGCAGATAGCAAATTGTTTATCTGTTAAAATTAAGCGTTTCTCATTTCTGTCTCTGCAGTGAAGTCTCTGGTAATATTTAACTTTTAGATCTCGCTAAGTTTCTTTCCTTCTCAGATGGTTGAAGGAAGACTGACTTCTTGACGTAACGTCCAGGAGTGCCTGTGCTTAACGAATGTTAGTAATGATGATTAAAAAAAATTCCTAGAGCAAACTTGATGACCAGCCCCTGCTCAGTTGCTCAGTCTGAGGCTGCCATAACACGGGACAGAGTCCGTCCCCAGGAATGTGTCAGCAGAGGCGTGGTCACCAGCCACGTGCTTGTTGGTACGCTTGGTTTCTCTTTGGAATTTGGCTTCTGGGAGCCGGTGCCGGTCTGGATTGATGATTAGCTCCATGAGAAGCTTTCTGGGCTTGGGAGCTTCGGTGCTCAACAGCGGACAGAGTTCACCCGGTGCCTTCTAAGGCATTTCCAACCTGGCTCCACCTTTGTGGTTAGCTTCCAAGTTTCTGCCTTTCCGGGGTCATGTTCGACATGCCCTCTTCCACCACCTGCCCTAGGGCAAACAGCTTTGCCGTCCTGGAAACAAGTGAAATTAGGAGTTATGATTTATTTGATGGAAGTGTGTCTTCTCCAAAAAGTTAGTTACCTAATGAAGACCTTATTTCTAGTGTTTTGCTTGCTTTTCTTGTTAACTAGCATCACTAATTTAAGGCCACAGGTAAAAAGTGGGAGCATCTTGCACTGAATGGATTTTGTATTACTTGACAGTCACAGTTTTCTTTGTTGCAGATATGTCATCTTTCTTTCTTTCTTTCCGTTAAAGTTGTTTAAAAGCCTTCTCAGACCTGCAATGAAGCAGGAAGCTGTGGAGAAGCTTTCCCCTCAGCTGTCCTTCCCCTGCTGCTGTGCTGGACCTGCACAGGGAGACCTGTTAGGAGCTCTCTGCCAGGTTAAGTACATCGGAACTGCCCGTGATCAATGTGACTTTAAATAAAAATCCATGGTATTTTTAGCACTTCAACTGAATTGTTACAGATTTTACCTTATTAGAACAAGCTACGTTCATCCTTATTGCTGAATAGACCTGGCTAGCATATTTCTGGTTAAACTGGATTAGATCTTCGTGTCGATTTGGATCGAAGGAAGCTCTCATAAACCTGACATAAATCTTCCTGTGTCTGGAGGGATCGTTTGGGTGGTAGCTGGGTCTCCTGGAGAAGTGATGCAGAAATCAAGATTTCTCACATTTCAAGCTTAACCTTCTGTCTATAGTAATTGACTGTGCTTTAAATATGTAGAAATTTCAGAAGTGAATTCTTCGCATCTTTTTCCCTGGGGCTCTTGTTTATCTTCTAGATAGTTTAAGAAGAGATAGTACCGCTTTCTGACAGGTGTATGTAAGAGCTGTATATAAAGAAGATCTAGCTCTTTACCTTCCTAGGTGCATTACTATTTAGAATTTATGAAGGATGAGTCCTTTAACCAGTGTTTGCCCAGTGAGAAAATGGTGATTATTCAGATGTATGCAGCCATAGAAAGAAAGTAAAGGGCAGAAAAAGTGAAACACATTGATTTGGCAAAAAGGGCGCAACTGAAATATGAGGTGAGGTCTCCTATCCTGAATCAGAAATACAATTTAATAATCGTTGGCTTGGACTTAGCCTAGGCATACACAGCAAATAAAAGCTTCTTTCCTGAAGACATATAGTGCTTGGAATGGTTAATAGTAGTAGGCTGTGGTTTCCTTCAGCTTGTAATAGTTAGTCGCTTCCCTTTAATGGATCTGGTTATGCTCATTGCAGTTGGAAGTCCAAAATATGCAGCTTCTCTCTTAAATACATCAGAAGACCGTTAATTTGTCCTTCCTTAATATGTTGCCACAACATGTGTTGAACTTACGTGCTATGTTCATTTAATCAGTATGGTTGCAATGAACTTAATGTTGGGCCTGTTGCAATGAAAGCAAGAGTTTAACCTCTTCTATTTCCAGTCTTGTGGGATTAGTAAGTAGTTAAAAAGAAAAAGCTTTAAAAAGTTTTTCTGTGCTATTTTGATTCACATCATCAGCAATTGGACCTTTTTCCGCTCATGAACTGATTAACAGCCTGTGTGAACTGTAGTTGGGATTGCGACGCATGCATATCACTCATACTTGTATAAATTACAAACCTAGAAAAGCAACTGAAATGGGTGGCTTTTGGGATGTTTATTTTTCCTCCCAAACATGCTAAATGGAGGTGGTTTTGTCTGAAATGCTTTTACTCAGGCAGGAAGTGTCTTTGTGAGTACTCTGAAGAAGTTTTTCAAGAGTCAATAACTCTACAACCACGAAGCTGGCTTCGTGACTGGAAATATATATATCTGCCGTGTGCTCCAGATGTTGTCTCCTTCTGCCCACCCAAGCTGTTGAGATGAAAACCCAAAAGACTTCACTTGCCTTCGCAATCCCGTAGCACTAAATGGTGGTATGGTAGGAGTTTACTTATTAGTACATTGTATAAAACTCCAGAGAGATTATGTTTATTAACAGATGACCTCTTCATTTGACATTTAGCTGGGGGAAGATCTGGAAGCATTTCACAGTCCATTGTGCATTTAATTCAGTGTTCAGTAGCATTAGTGAAAATGCAGGGCAATACTCTTTTGGGGTTGTTTTTGTGTTTGGGGTGGCTTGCTTTTTTTTGTTTGAGGGTTTTTTGGTTGGGTGTGTGGTTTTGTTTGGGGTTTGGTTATTTTTTTTGGAGACTGTCATTCAGAGGAGCCATCAAGTCTTGCAGTTGTTTGACCATCTCACTCGGCTGTTGCTCATGGGCTGAACAAACCCTTGGGCTAAAGCATATCTTATCCAGAAAATACTGAGAAAAAGAGAATCCATCTTTAAGAACGTTGTTCCTCTTTGTTTCTCCCTGTTCAGATTTATATCTCATTTCTAATAGGAGCCTTCTATACTTTTGACTTGCATCTGTTGGTCCCTTTCAAGTCTTCTTGTGGCTCTATTAAAGCGTTTTTTATTGCTTATTTTTTTGCTCAAAGATGATCAAGCAAGCTGTCAGTTGTCTGTGTGGCTTATCAGAAGGACTGAATCTTTAAATCTGATTATACATAATGCTTTTTTCCCCCCTCTGGATGCTAATTGTTTTTGCGCCTCTGCTCTGCATGTTCTCTAATTTTCAACATCTTTTTTTTTTGAGCATCAACCATGGGGCTGCACACAGTATTTCAGTGTCATTCATTACCACTGCATACCCCGTCTGACCCCATTCAGTATTTCTGTTCGCTGTCTTATCTTTGCATCCATGAACAGCATTAACCCTTTTAATACCAACAGAAGCTCCGAGCCTGATGCTTAGTTGCATGGCTATGATGATCTCTGTATCCATTTTGGTCTCCTTGCTTGTTAAGGTCATGGTCCTCTGATTACGCAAACCTTACCTGCATTCCTTATTACTGGGTACACAGATCTGCGTTCAGGTATCTTAAGACTATTTGGGCTGGAATGAGCCCAACTTGATGAGTAATTGAGATAACTGTGTATTATTTCCTTTCTATTTTTATTTATCATGCTACTAAACCATATAATCCATTAATTTTACCACCAAGGACATACTTTTTTCCAGGTAGCTAATAAAACAGTTAGGTAATACAGACCATAATTCCAGTCACTGTGAACTGCAAAAGGAGCATTGCAGTTGCATGGTGGCGTTACTCAGTAGTGACAACTTTTTTGAGGTCTTTCAGTTAACTAATTTGTTATCTATTTGGCCTATATATTTTGATATCCTGTGGATTTGGTGTTTGGTGGCTGTTATGACCCATCTTTAAGTCTTCAATTGCTGTATTCAGTGTGAAATCAATAGATTTCACCTTCTTTACTCCTCCCCCTCTTGCATTTACATAGATGAAAACGAGACATTTTCTACAGTGTCTTGAGATGCCAGCCCCAAAATGAGTCCTTGCTTAGGGGATACCCATAAACCCGCTGAGCGCGCTATTTCTCTGTGATGGCACGTGTTGCCCAATCCCTTGTCTTATGTCTTCTCTGAAGCATCTTTTCTGTGTCTCTCCCAGCAGGAACAAGTACACGTCAAAAGGCACTTCATCCTGGAAGCTATTTGCACAGAAGCCTGAGCCCCAAGAAGTCCCTTTCACTAGCGGTGGTCGTGCTGCTCAGGTGGGCTAAGAACTTATTTGGACTGAGGTTTTATGGGTTTTGTTTTGGTTTTTTGTGTTGTGTGGTTTTTTTGTTTGTTTGTTTTTTTAACCTCCCTTTCTTCTTCCAAAGCAGCATCTTGCTCACTTGAGAAGGAGGGGGTCCTCTTGTAGAGCACTGCAGTGCGGTTGGCTTGGTGCATCAACAAGAGCGATGGCCACGTGGGGTTTACGTGCTTTGGGCTTAGGTTGAAATATTATGGCCTCAACTTTAGTGCAGTAATCTGGCATGAAAATGTATTTACTTTGTAACTGTCCGGGACACTGTCTGATTTAATAGTGATTTTTATGCGAATTTTTGTACCTCCTGGACCTGTAGTGTAAAATGACATTAAGCAACTTGTGCGTGTGAATCATCTCCAAGGTAACTTAGTTATCAAAACATAGTATCTCAATTGCTCAGAGTAACGCTTTCCACTTCTCTAATTGCACTTTTGCAATCTGTGTTGCTTATACCGCCGCTGTTCAAATTATTGTGTACAGGTGTACTCGGTAAGGACTTTCCAATTTACTTTTCCCAGTTGTAGCAATTAGTTATTATCTTTTCGTTTTGATCTCGAGGCCTGTAAAATAAGTGAGTAAATGTAAACAGAATCCTTGAAACTAAACTCTTCACGGTATTTTTGCCTACTGATAATTTGAAGAGGCAGCCTGCGTTTTTTTGTTGTCTGTGGCATAATTAATCTACTTGAATTATACTTGAACGGCAGCTCTGATATCAGAAGAGGGTTTAGCAGCCTTGGAAGTTAGGAGCTCTTGAATGAGGCAGCACTGAAGAGTTCCTGTACGTTATTACTCAGCTTGTTGGGGAAAGAAGAGACTGGTAAATTTGTGGCCAGAAATGGCTATGTACATGCTTCCTTTCCCTCCTTCTCACAGACTTTTCTGTTTTACTCACGCCTCTCGTGTACAGTAACTTGGCAAGGCCGGTTGTTTGCTGCTGTGTCTCTGTCCCAAACTGAGATGCTTCTACACCGTGCTAATAATTCATTGGCATCGGTCAGACAAAACAGGCGTATCTGCTGGAATACCAGAAGTCTGGGCTGCCTTTGTGTGTGGGTTTGGTGCCTAAAGTGCCCTCTGTGCTATACACCGTAGGTTTCTTGACTGAGGACTTCATGCGTTCTGGTTTTGTTTCTGCCTTTAGCAAGTAATTTCCTTTCTCTCTGATCTCTCTTTTTATGTTTTTTATTTTGGTATTGCCTCTTTGAGGGGGAATTTTGGGGAATCTGTAGATGAAAAATACAATTTAGTGGTAGTTTTGTCATATATAAGTAGGGCAAGTGGATGCTGCAGCATTCCTATGTCTGCAAGCTGTCCTATGTCCTCTCCCCAAAAGCCCCTATGCAAAAGCAGACCTGCAGCCCCAGATTTCCGGGCTTGAGCAAAGCCTTCTACAAAGTACTTTCACATCAGGCTCTCCGTACCCACGAGAGGACTTGGCACAGGGCAGCGTTTCTGTTCCGAGTGGGTTCGGAGCGTGCACAGCCCAGCATTTGGTGATAGGAAGTCTTTGGTGGCAGCTCTGCTGTAAGTAATTCCTGCCATCGTTGGCCGAGAGCTGCTTCGTTGTGCTACCATGAGTGTTTTGTGGAGCTATGAACTGGACAGGAGAGCTCATCTGGCATTATGCTAGATTATATGTGGTTGTTATATGGCTTTGGGGGAAAAAAAGAAAAATATTTAGAGGTTTCACTGCATATCTGATGTGTTTCACAGCAGGGCCCTGCAAGCACGTTATTTTGCGATGTTGGATTGAGAAGCTGGAAGGCCAAAAAAAAAAAATTCAAGACCTACTTAAACTAATTTTGTTGCCAAATTCTTTGTGTTACCAAGCCCCGCCTGTGTCTGTAGCTCTCTTCTTTTCCTGCCCATCCCCTCCTGGGTGGCCTTATTAGTCAGGGAAGAGGAGAATTTTGCAAACAAAGTTCAGGTGTTGATCTTGTGCTTTCAATAGCAGCCATGCCCCTGTGTAGCTTGGCTTCCATTGGGAATAATATGAGGTGGCTTTCAGCTGAATACAGCCGGTTTGCATAGAACTGGCTAGTGCCTTTATTCTCTATGGGTGCCCTAAATATCGTGTCCGTATGTGCTTTGTGGGGGAGCTTTCTCGGTACCTGTTGGTTTTATTTCCGAGTTAATGACCTCCCGTGCACTGCTGGCGTACTCCGTAGTGTTAACCATGCACATAGTCATTTCCTTTTCCCTCTTACCTCATTTTAGAAGACTTTGCTCTTGAATCTTGTAAATGGGGTGATAATTTCAAAGCAAACAGCTTCCAGTCCTTTCTTGCCAACTTCTGCCCACAAGGTATGCAAAGTAAACAGAGCAGTTAGGAAATTAGTTATGTACCTTCCCTCCTAGTGCAAGGCATCCCAGGATGGCTCGTAGCTCTTTAAGCAATGAATAAAGGGAGAGAATGAGATTGGTACACCCAAGTTGTGTTTTAATGTATGGAGCTATTGCACAGATCATTCACATTCTTAAGAAGCTTTAGGAAAACCTTGTAAAATGTGAGGCTTTAAAAAAACACTCCACTATTCGTGTATTGAACGTAAAGATGTTTTATTGCTCACGGGAGTGAAAAAAAAAAATCAAAATATCAAGGATGGGGTGGAAGAAGTATAGACAAATTTCTTCACATATAAAAAAAGAACTTTGAAGCAGACTTTACCTGAGTATGAGGGTTCTTACCTTTGTTAGGCTCTTGGAGGAATCTTAGAAGGATTTCCAGTTGCTACCGTGACGTTTTTTGGTTTGATTTGGAAACCGTGGGTCTGGAGGCTGGAATGGTGGGTACACAGCAGTCTGCAGGGTACTATGGCTGCAACAGGATACGCAGATTTGTGTATTTGCTCAAGGAGAGAAGTGTAGGCAACTATTAAAAAATGTGACTTTAAAAAGTTGATAAAGAAATGGTTAACATTTAATATATTTAGCTCCAGCCCAGTTACTGAACAGCCTTTGCCAATTGAGCAATAGGTAAATTTGTTAAATGTGAAAACTCGACCTGAGGTTATCGACCCCGGGCTCAGCTACAAGGGGATGGCGCGGCTGTAAAGAGGAATAACCATTATGTGATCTCCTCCAAATGAGAGAGGGCAGGTCCCGAGTGTACGAGGCTTGCAGGAATTCAAATCAACAGTCGAATTATAATCTAATGAGGCCGGGAGCAGAAACACAACTTCCATTTAAAGCTCAGGTGTGTGGCAGCACAAGTAGAAAGCTGGAGCCCACCCGTCCCAGAAGAAGACCCTTCATTAGCAATTTCACTCCCTTGTCATGCTTCGAAAGGCAGTATTATAACCCAGGGCTGTTCTCCTTCACAGATTTCTTAACACTTCATAAAAGTAGCTATATGCGTGGAGTGCTCTCTACTCCTTTTCAGAAACAGGGTCTCGGTTATTTAAAATAAAAAATAAATTGTATATATTCTATACAACATGTGTAATATATTTTATAGTTACAATTGATGTGTTTTTAAAGGAAAATATGCTCTGTTATGTGAAAACTTTCCTTTCATGTTTCCCAAGTGAAGGTTTTGAAACTCGCTGAAGGTAGGGCTTTTTTAATAGAAATTCCTTGAGTAACATAAATGTTAACTCAAAACACCTGAAAGAATGTAACATTTCTGTCTTCTGGAATATTTCAGTTGTACTTGTGCCAAATTCAGAGCAGTGAACTCAGCTGTAAGGGGCTAGTTTGGCTGTACTTGTAGTCCCTTGACTGCATGAGCTGAGTAATTTATTATTTTTTCTAATACAGATTTAATGTTAAGCTCTTATGTTTACCTGAAAGGACAGAAAATACTACAATTTGAGTAAATTCTATTATTATTATTATTATTATATATATTAGCCACAAGGAAAGGATGATGTGTTCTTGGAATAATTTCTTTTTAAATAGTTGTTCTTCAATAAAGCATGAGATCAAACATCCCAAACCACACAGTAACTTTTTTTCCTCTTTAGTTCAAATAAACCTCACCTCAATTGACTTTTTTCTTTTTTTTTTTTTTTTTTTTTCTGAGTGAAATTATGAATATCTTCTTTGCAAACCTAAGAGAGGCGAGGAGTTGAGGTAGCCTTCTGCTTACCTTAGCCCCCATGAGGCAGTGACTGCTTTGTGAGATTTGACTCAGCATCTGCTTTTTACCTGTGAATCGTTAATGAGGTTAAAGCTGTCCAGGTAAATGCAATTACACATGCGATGCAGATCGTACCAAAGCCAGGAGATCAGCAGTCTGGAAGCTTTGTGGCTGAACTACAAATCATCAGAGTAACCTTCTTTTTAGTACATACCCGTTCCCATTCTCTCCCCATCTCCCGGGGAAGAAAAGGCAGCCATAGTCAGTGGGACAGACTGTACCTTCGTGGCTTACATTGTGCAAAGATCAGCAAGCCATGTAGGAATGCAGATTTTTATTTATTTTTTGTCCCCTGAGTGGCTGTTTGAATGGCTTTCCTCTTGCTCTGTGGTCAGAGAAGACAATGTCTTACCTACCTCTCTGTCACAGTTACAATAGCTCCTTTTTTTGCAGAGTTTAAAGATGGTTCTTTTTTCCTTCGGATTGTGTATGCTGAGTATAGTGAGGACAATATGTTTCTTTTTCGTCCTTTCTTCTGGAGAAATCTGGCAGCATATTGCTGAGTACTGGGAAGGTTGGCTAATGGGAGCAATCCTTACAGCCGCTTCATATTATTTGGCTGTTTGAAGCAAGGGATAAAAAAACTAGATGGCCTCTGGGTTGGGTTTTATCTCTTTGGTGTGATGAGGCTGCAGATGTGAAAGTTTAGAGAATGCTTTAGTATTTTTCCTGTTTCTAATTCTAGTTACTAATATCTGTGTCCTACTTAAATAAGGTGGACCCACGTACCTCAAACTGAATAGCTGATTACAAGAAAATCAGATTGCTTTCCTCAAGTGAGCAGTTGCGCAAACTCAAAACATACAGAAAAGATGAATTAACCGAAGGTGTGGAGATGGAGCACACCAAACCTCAAGCTGCCTGCGGGCAGGGTGTACTTTTGAGAGAGAAATTCACTTTCTCCTTTAGATTAGAAAGAAAGGGGGATTTGATCCCCTGTGAAGGTGGAAAAAGCTTGATGCTGCTTCATGCTCCCACTTGGGAGTTCTTCATCGTTAGATCCTTTTTCAGAAAAGGAGCTGGCTGCCATTTTCCAGGAGAGCAAAGTGAAGGACGAGGGTGTACTTATTTGCCCAGGATCAGGACTGGGGGTTTATCCCCCAGGCCTGGCAGATCCAGGAGTAGAAATCGTGTGTGCAAAGGACCCTCTAGGGTCTCCTCCTGGCTGAAGAATGACCCTCAGGTGGTGGTTTGGACTTATATTGTACATAAATTGTATAACTTCAACTAACAAGAACACACTAAGATTACACCGAGTGGATGTTTACACAAGAAAATTAAATTGTGAGTCTGTACAACTGGGTCCGATTAAAATAAAGTGTCACCACATCAATCATGAGCAGAGGCACGCGAAGGAAATCCTCTACCAGCGTTCCTCGGGAGTGCTGCAAATGCCTCGCTGTTCCTGGAGTGCAAAATCATTCCTCTCCCCTAAAGAGCATCCAAATGCTTTTAATATTGACCAGGAGATTAAAAAAGCCCAAACAACTAAGCGTAAAGCTTGGATCCTATTACTGTATTGAATAGCTATTAATATGGCTGCTGTGGGAGAAGTGGCAGGAGAGGAAGCGCAGCTGCCTATAGCTGCAAACTTCAGAGCTTCTAAAGTTTTAAAATGCTCCTGCTGCTTCCTCCCACGTCAATACTACCTGCCACCCTCTATTTGTATTTTGTGCGTTGACTTGGGAAAAGATTTGATTTGACCCTACAGCACAGCTTGAGGAACCGGCTGTGCAGAATATTAATATCTGATCTTGTTTCATTAACATCAATTTCAGGCATGCATTCCAGAGGGGGTTAATATTAAGCTGTTTTTAACCGCGGCAATATTGTACAGATTCCTAGACCGAACGCACCAGCTGGTTTGCGCTAGATTTTACGGTGCAGGAGACAAGAAACAGGCTTCCTCACGGAAAGGGAATGTGGCAGTGGATCCTGGAAGCGCGGGGAGGCTGTGGGCGCTGGGTGGGATGTCTTGCTCTCACAGAGAGGTCTGGCAAAGGCCAGGCAGGAGACCAGAGGGATGGCTGGTCTTGGCTGTGCTCTCTCCTTGGATTCTGACACTGCTGCTCGCCTCAGGTTCTTCATCCAGATCCCACCTCGGCTCGCTTGTGGACTCGTGTTTGCCCGTCTCCCATTGCGAGCCCGCAAGCTTTCAGCAGGGACGTGTGCCTGAGCTGGCTTGTGGCCACCTGCCCCGCTCCCTGCGCCCACCGAAACCAGCAGTGGTTGTGCGGCCACTTGCTGGGCATTGAAGCAGCCATTGCAATGACCTGATCTCTTGTGAGACCGCTAAATGAGGTCCTTAGACTTTTTTTTTTTATTTTTTTTTTTTTTTTTACAATTCAGATAAGCAGCCTTGGAAGAAGTGAATGAACCATATCCTTCTCTCTTTCTCCGCTTTTTCCACCACATAAAGTGGCATAATTAGGTAGCAGCTATATTGTTTTACAAATGCCTCTATGCGTGAAATTAGTGTGCTTCCAAAAAAAGCCCTAAACCAGGAAGGCTCTGCAATGTTTGTTACAGTAAGTTAGGCCTGTGACATTCTATCATGTGAGAAATATTCCTGCATAGGATCTAGTTATCCAGTTCATCAACATGCATAATTTCTTCCACTACTCCTAGCTTTCAGTCGAGATCGGATTTTGTGAAGATGTCTGCAGAGGAGTTTTATGTATTGAGCCATACGAAAAGGTTAAAAAATTGTTATCGCAGGAGCCGTGGAAAGCTATAACATAAACGCTCGCTGCTTTAAAATATGAAAAAATGGTGCCTTTTAAATATCAAAGGGATTAGTATTAATCCAGCACTTGTGATTTTCTTAAATCATGTTATTTGCATAATAATACTCACCACCTGCTATATCTTCAAAGCGCTTTTCAGGCATTAACTAATTGATCTTTGTAACACCCCTGTGATGTAAAGACCTGTTATTATCCCCACTCTGCAGATGTGGAGACCAAGACCCAGAGTAGCTGAGGGAACTTGTTGGGCGCAGGGCTGAGGCGGTGGCATCGCGGGCGCTGGGTCCCTTTTGTCACGTCCTCCGGCCGTTCCCGCTCACAGCACTTCCAGGGGCAGCCCCGCTTTCTTCTTGCCTGCCTTTATTTCAGAACAAAAAAGGCACCGAGTTATTTCTTTGTGTCTTTGGAGGGATATTGTTGGGGGATGTTTACTTGTTTTGATTTTTGAGGGTTTTTTTGCTAAATGATTTTGCTCTGGTTTTTAGTCACCCTATAGTCAAAGACATGTTAGACGGAAAAGCTTCTTACAGCTCCTTATTGTCTGTGTGCACCACAGCGATATTTGTTGAGAGCTTTTAAGCACATTTTTCTTTGTTCCGGACTCAGTATGGTCTTGCTATTAGGAGCCTTTTTTGGTCAAATTTGCCCCTGCTTGTCAGAATAAGAAATTACAAAAACGAGCAGTGACAGCGTGAGTTGCCCATCGTTATGACATCTCACTACCTGTTCCCGTCCCGCGGTGGCAGTGAGCGGCAGTGCCCAGGTGCTGCCAGAGGAGCAGCTGGTGTCCGCAGCGAGGGATGCTCGGGCGGTGGGAAGCTGGGGCCGTGCTGCTGCCGGGACGGCAGTGCCTTCCCTCCCTGTGGGACGTCTGCCTCCCGGTTTTCCTGTGCCGTGTGTCTCTGGGAGTCACGGGCGCGCATTGTCCCAGCCCTCGGTGGGTGGCATGTGGGTCCCCCCGACCTCCACTGCCTTCAGACCAGAGCTTAGTAAAACACCGGGTGGGCCTTGATAAGTGTCACGTATGTGGAGCAAAAATAGGGCAAAAAATGGAGGACGGGCAGGTGTCACACACCGAAGTCAAAGAATAGATATTAAAATCTCTTTCACGGGTAATAATCTGAGTGGGAGTTTAAAATGGGGTATTAAAAATATATATTGCGGTCTCTTTCATCTGGCAATGTCACTTTAATACTTAGTGCGAGGGCTTAATATTAAAGTGTATGGATTTGTTTTTACAGATGTTTCAGCAGTGTTATCTCCAAGCAGGAAAATAAATCTTGGTGGTGGAGCACTCGGAGCCCATCAGCGCAGGCTCAGACTAAACCATAGGAAAAGCCCGTGTCACGCCAGATTTCAGGAGAGGATTTTGGATAACGTATGGTTTCCCAAGTGCAGTGCCCGGGCCCCCGCGAAGGCTGCAGCGGCGGCAAAGTGGCAGATTATGTCAACAAGTTAAGGACACGGTTACATAGATTGGCTGTAGTTATTTGGCTAAGCAGGGGGCTGGGGGAGGCGAGGAGGGGGAGCACAAGTCACTCTGAATTCCTTTGTACTCCGGCCGGGACAGATGGGCTGTAATCTCTCTTCACGGCACAAATTACAGGGTTTCCAGACCCTCAGATGCTTGTGGGTTGTTGGCTTCTTTTCACTCCCTCGAACGTCATTTCCATACAGCCTGTGTTGGCCCAGGGCACAAACAGATCTGGCTTCAGGTGAGAGTGTCCCTTGTCCCATGAGGTGCTCTCTCCATGTTTTATGGCATCTTCAGGTGAAAAGGATGAAAGCAAAGACTCCCCATATGAAACGCTGCTCAGAGAGAGAAGGGCAGCTGACGAGAGGGAGGAGAGAGGGCAAAGACCTGGTCGTGCTCCGAGTGATGCTTGGCAGTCAGGGAAGCACTCCAGTGCTGATTAACCTGCTAATGATGTGTTTGAAGACGGAGAAGTGGAATAAAGGGTAGATCACTTGGCAAGAGGCAGGGCTGGAAGCACAGGGCAGGGCACGGGGGACGATGTGAGGCAGTCAGGGTCTGAGGAGGCTCGTGGGAGGCATCATTCGAGCTGTGCTCCCCTGGCAGGGATGCGTGCGGCGCCTGGGAGAAGGGTTTGGCCATGGAGGTCCCCAGTGCTTCCAACCAGCCACGGCAGCACCTCTCTGCCTCCTTCCCCACCAGAAGACAGGGCTGCCCTCGTGCCGGTGGGAGCCGGCTGCTCTGAGGGCTTCAGGGGGCAGTCGTCATGCTCACAACCACATCAGATTACTATTTTTATTTTGTGGCCGAGGGCACAACGACTTGGTCGCCTTGTTGCACCTCTTATGCCTGGGGAGACCTGAGGGAAGAAACGACGGCAGCTGACTGCGGTGCTGCTGGGGCCGGTGGCGAAGCAGAGGTCGAGCTTCCCTTTATCGTGCTCAGCAAATGCTTTCTGGCCTCTGAAGGGACCAGAGCGAGTGGGAACTTGTAACCCATCTTCCCTTTCCTGCTTTTGCTGCTGAGGGTAAACATGGACCATCAGATCATGTCAGAATTACAATGTGGACAGTGATGGCTTCCAAAACATCAAACAGGGGTGTGCCCTCTCTCTCCTGAATTTTTTTCTTTTTGATCTGAAACTCCTCAAATGTAGAGTTTCTCTGGACCACAGATGGTAGATGTACCGAAAGGAGTCTGTAGACTTCTTATTTTAACATACTTCTTGTAATCAGGGCAAAAAGCTTTTAAACCCAAATCCATAATGTCTCTGCCCCTCCCCCGCTTAAATTAATCAAAGGAATAAAAATATTTTTGCCACTCAAACTTACGTTTGAGACTTGGGATTAATTTTTTTAAGCTTGGTGTTTATGAAGGGTGCAGGGCTGTCGGCAGCGATGAATGACATCCTGCATATGTCCAGCTGAAGCTTCTCCACAGCATCCCATCAGAGGGCCTCGTGTCTGGACGACAGACAACATCAGATGCAATTTATTCCTGGCCTTTGGATCAGGCAGCACAAATGTTATTTTATTTTTTTCTTACTGTGGATACATACTCATTTATGGGACTGTGATGATAACTTTCCAGAAAACCTGGGCATGTATCAGATGATGATTACTTTTGATCTCCTTTCTGCTGGGCTGTACTGAACTATCAACCCATGGGAGAGGTCTCAGCAAACTCAGTTTATTTAAAAGAATATTTAAAATAATGGAAAACGGGTTTAGGGAGGGATCTGAAGAGGCCGTATACAGAGTCCATCCTCTGTTGCAAGGCAGAATCAGCTGTAGTTAAGCCATTCGTTATAGGTGCTTGTTGAACCTCTTCTCCAGACCTCTGACAGGGAAGACTTCGTAGCTGTCTATTCTTATGCTCAACTGTAACTACCGTGAAGTTTTTCCTGATGTTTATCCTGCAATTCCTGGATGCCATTTAGGTCTCTTGTCTTTAATAGACATGGTGAATAGTTCATTCCCTTCCTCTGTGAATAATTCCTCTCTATTTGTGTACTCAATAAAAGCTAAATCACTTGCCAATAATTCTTGGGCCCTTGAAACAGCGAGAAAGCAAGCTTTTAAACTGTTTAAAGTTCTCTTCAGAAATAACGCTGCTTTGGCAATTTATACAGCCTTGAACTTGTTTGTGAGCTGACTCTATAGACTCTGTTACTGGCTAGGTTCGTTTAGTAAACTTTTTAAAACCTCTCACCTTCTAAAAACCAATTGTTTCCAGGCTGGGGTTATAAATGGAGTTCTGTGCCTCTCACTTGTTTAATTTTGCTGTGAACAAAAATGCTAGTGTCTTCGTTCAAGGGCCTGCCTTGCTTTGTACCGGCTGATTTACAATACAATGTGTAAATATAGTAGCAGCCTGGAACAAAGGAGAGCCTGTTTATCCAAACAAATTTGAGGGTGAGGGTGAAGAGGTAAATTGCAGCCTGTTCACTGAACTGCAGCTTGAAAGCAGAACGAAACAACTGCGCGGGGAAACGTGATGGGCACAATGATCCTCGGGGGTTTTCGGCCCAGCGTCCCTGTAATTTTAGGGTAGCGCTGGCCCAAAGAGCCAAGGCGAGCTGTCGGGACGCCCAGGTGCTTCCTGGCCCTTTGGAGGAGCTTCGCTGGCGATTAAAGTTGTTCTTTTTCTTTTTTTTTTTATAGCCGGGTTTTGTGTCCTGCTTGGAGCGGTTGTTCTTCTGTAGGCAGTTGTGTGGAGTCCAATGTAACCTCTTGGCAGGTCTCGTCGCCGCAGTTCCCCTGTCTGTGGCATTTTAGTCAATTGCTTCTACTTGTCCTGAACGAACGCCAGCAAACACATTTCTTGGATTTAAGTATTCTGGGTATTTTGGCCTTATTGTTAAGCTTGTGTATTTCAGCTATAACAGCTAAGTCTATTAGCAAAGAGATTAAATTGTGTAGAAGTTATATTGCCTTGTCCAGACATGAAAAATAAATTGTTAGAAATGGGCTTCCATCCAAAGTGTGATCGCTCCTGGAAAATAAATTGGACAAAAGTACTCACTGCGGCGCTTTGCTGAAAGGCCTGTGCCTTGCACACTCCCTTTTTGCGCTTCCTATAGATGAGTTCACTACCTAATTACAAAAAACATTAAGGAGAATCACCTATTCAAGCTGGATCAATTCATATTGATAGTGCTTCCTAACTTTGGCTGCGATAAGGGTTCCGCTTGCTGAAAATCTACTTTTTTTCTTCCCTCCCCCCCACCCCGCTTCTGCTACTGTGTAACAGCTTGAAACAGTGATTTTCAGAGCAGGGAAGGTGGGTTGTACCTGGGATGTGAATGGGGTGAACCCTCCTTTAAGCAGCTCACCAGCTGCTGGGCTCAGTCGCCTCCTGCGTGCTGTGTAGTATTTACTGTCCTATCGAGCAACGTGAAGTTTCATCTGTCCTTTGTTTTCCTGCCCATTAAGTACAAAATTCATTTCGGTTTTGCAGAGCCTGCTTCTAAACTTTCCCGAGTTATAAATTATGGCTTTTCTGAAATCTTCAGCCTTGCCTGTGGGAAGAACACTTTAATTTGGTTTAACAGTAGATGAGTAATCTAGCTACACATAGTGATTTTTCAGTTCAGCTGCAGTCAGCTTCTTACTCCAACTGTTCCACTAAAATTTCAAAGGCGGCAATCTATTCCCAGCCAGCCTTGTTTATCCTTCTCTTGATTTTTCTTGTTCTCTTCTTGGACTGTGACACTGAAGAGAGCTCTGTCTTATGAAGCATGTGTGCGGTATTCCTGTTAATGGTTTTCAACACAATTTTGTTAAGTCGGGGTGCTGACCTGGTTCTGCTTCATTCAGCCCTCGCCTAGTATTTTATCGTGGAGACTCAAATATTTCATGCTTGCCATTTCAAAACAGATTAACAGCATCTCTTAAGGAATAGATTTTAACTTCTCATGTCTGTTTTGGCCCTTTCCTGTGCGAAACTGGGTCAGCGTTTGTTAAACTAGTTTGTCTTGTTCTCCGTACACCTAGAGCACGAAGCCAGGCTGAAAGCTCTCGCAGGTTCACTCTGCAGCTCTTTTACATGCACACAAATTTGAAATGCATCCTTTAAACGTCGGTGAGCTCTGTTCTGCAGGTGGGTGGATGGACGGGACGGAGAGACGTCAGAGCTGACTGATGTCTGGGTGCACAGGGGGCGGCTGCCCCGAGGGCAGCAGGGAAGCTCCCGATGTGGGGCGAGGGAAGCGGGATACCCTGGTGGTGCGGGAGCTGCCGCCCCGCGAGGTACTGGCGGGTCAGCAGATGGGATGCGCTGCTGTTGAGAAGCTTGTTTTTTATTCCTGTAATTAGTAGGTAAGGTTAATTTACTCCCGAGAATGTGTAAGAGGGAGGCTTGGTCTTCAGGGACTGCTGCCTGCTGAAGGCGGGGAGGGGAGCGATTGTTTTGTTTTAAGCAGCTAAGCGTGGTACGGACCGTTTCCTGATGGAGGGACAGAAACATCTTCATAGCTCTTGTTCTAAAAAGCTTTGAGAAGGCTGTGGGCGATGGGTCAGCCCATAAACGTTATTAATTTCATGTGGAGTGGCGAAACTTCCTGCTGACTTAGGTAATGTACCCACTGAGCTTGGATAAAAGGTTAGAGATGGCAATTATGGAAAAATCCTTTTCCGTTAAGCTTTTCTAAGCTTAACCAAGCCACTGTCAATAATTACTCTTTTTTCCTTGCTATTGTGGACTGAGTCTAATCCAGACTTGGCTTATTTAATTTTTTTATTGCTTGAATGTGCACGCTCAAGTTACATGGAGAATATCAAGCTACATTGGGTACACACTGAGCAAATGCATTTGCTGGACGTACCTGGTGTGTTAAGCAGTGAATAGATTTACAGTATGTTTGTAAGTGGTCATAATTGGGCTGTAAAAGTGCGTGGTCTTGCGCTTTTTATTTCTCCCGTTATCTCTGAAGTTGAACAAGGCATCTTGCAGAGTGGCATCGGGGTGGAGGAGGGGTTCAACCAGAAGGGCCAGAAATAGAAGCTGTTTGTTTATGCCAGGATTTTTATTCTCTCTTCTTCCTACTCCCTTTCTTAGGGGTAGTCTTATGTATTCCACCCACTCTCATTCCCTTCTGGTGAATGTGTGTGGATATGCTCCAGGACCATATGTGCTCATAGATACATACTTCAAAGGAAACTCTAGACCGCCTGGAGAAGCTGCTTGAGTTTAGATGAGCCCTGAATTTGCCGGCTGCTACAGCATTTCTTTTGAAGAACCGCATGGCAGTGCTTTTCGGCACCTTTACACACTGATGAACACCCTCACCCTCCAAAACAAGTGAGCTGCTGATACACATACTCTGCATGAACTTAACCAAGCCAAATTTCACCTCAAGGCATCAGCTCAGCTGGGCTTTTTGGTGGCTAGCTGACACGTATGGATCACATGATGTATTTGCCCAAGAGTGAGGATAACGTGAAGTTGTTTCTTGTTTCCCTGCTCCATGCACAGTGATTTCTTTAAAGAGGACTTTCCCAAGCAGCTTTCCTGGAACAGCGGGCACTTGCCCCAGCTGATTCAGGGACACTGCCTTACTAAGTTGTTATTTCTAGGTACTGAGGATTCTGGCCATGTCTGCTCTGCTGGGGCTATTCTTGGTTAGATGTCTGCTTTCTGTTTGACAGACCTCTGCAGGTTCTTGGTGGCTTCCATATCATTTGTGTGCTGTTAAACCGGATATGCTAAATGTGCTCTTGGTTGGGGAATGCAGGGGCATCTGGTGTAGATTTCAGCATCCTTTTTCTTCCAAAAAACAGAATTGCACAATAGCTGCTCCATTCTAGCAGCAGCAGCTGTTGAGCTTCCACCATACTTATGTTAAATGTTTGCCAGGAGTTGTCCATTAAGTTTTCCAATATGAAACATTGATCTTTCATATGAAAGCATTTATTTTAAAAAGTCTTCCTACCTATTTTTATAGATATTTGGTCCACGGCTCCTGAAAAATGAGTGATTGTACCCGACAGATGCTTCAACGGACTTTTATGTAGCATCTTTCACTCTCTAGGTGCTCTAATCCATGGTGCTGATCTTCATTAATTTGTTTCTGTAGAAGCAAGTTTTGTATCCCAGACAGGCTGATCTTGTTTGTAGCTAGCTGGAGGTAAGGGAAGGAAAACAGTTTGATTTTTCACAGGTGTTGCCATGCAGTCATGCATTCCCTTCTCCAGCCTTCGCACGTTGGTCAGCCATGAAATGCAGCACGCGAGGGCGTGCATGGGAACTGTCAGCTAAAAAAACCCACCCTCTCTGAAGGTAGGGAATTGGTCACATTAGGGATGAGCAGTCTTGCTTGCTCGCCTCCGAAGACAGCGGCATGAAATTGCCTTTAGACATTTGACAACAGCAAAAGAAAATGACTTCTCCCCCTTGCCCTGCCTTTGGAAGAGCATGTTCTTGTTAGCCGGGCTGCTCGTAAAGGTGTGATTCTCTTTGTTATCCCTAAAATGATCTGCCGCTGTGCTGGGGGGGCTTCTCGCCTCCCCAACCACGTACTTGTTTCCCTGTTATCCGCGGCTGGTGGAGTGTTTGTGTTCACAGGATCATTTGTTTACAAATGATATCGTTTCTCCTGAGACTACACCTCCTGATGATGATCAATGGCTCAGTTGCTTTTAATAAAGCTGAGGCAGTCAGAGACAGGAATTCTTTTGAAGCTGTTGAGGCCTCGTCTGAGTCATATAATACCTTAAATGAAAACAGAGCAAATAGGAAATGTAGAGGCGAATGACAGGTGTTGGCAGGAGGGATGTTTAGGAAGTTTATAGCTTTCACGGCTTTCTTTTCTGCTCAGGGCAGATGATTGCTCTGCCTTTAGGCACAGACAAGCTGCAAATGAGAAGATGGTGGAGGAAAATGGCTAGCAGTGGCAGGGATGTGAGTGATGGGTCTGACCCAGTGTATCTTCATTTTGCAGCATGGGCAAAGCTCCTCATTCTGCTGGACCAAGTTCAGCGTTTGATGCTGACACCCTTGGCCCTGGTAGTGGTGACACAGGATGGGGCTGGCTGAAGGCCAGTGCTCAGCAGCTCAGCTTCCCACAAGGAAGGGTCTCCTAGGACCTCCAGTAATGATTAGCTCCAGGATGCTCTGGTAGGTATTGAGTGGTTTGGGGGTGTGTTTGGAAGCCGATTCTGTAGACTGTAATACATATTCCTGTATGTTTCAATCTCCCCCAACCTCCCTACCTGTGTGTCTGTACGACAGTTTAACTCTTTTGCCAGTTCAGGCTGTACACAGGCTTTTGTCAAGCTAGCAAAGCAATGGCGCTTTTCTGCAGAGGCCATAAAAGTGGATCTTTAGATATGACATTTAACTTTTTCTTTAATAGGAATAGATACATAGGGGTGAATGCTGAGTGAGGACATCCCTATTCTTCGCTTTTCCGATAATATGAAATTTAAAGGTGATACGTTTTTGGCCTTTAAAACTCTTCTAGGCCAAAGAGCTCTTCAGATGCTCAAAAGAGATTCAGTTTCAGGAAAAAAAAAAAAAAAAGTAGAATGTGTGTTGTGCTGGCTCGTTTATTTTTGTAACCCTGCGCCTATGCTAATGTGCTGTAGAAGATGCGGGCTCTTCTTTCCCTGCTCACCTTCCTATCCCATAAGCCTCCAAGTTTTAAGCTCTTAACATCTCTTGCTTCCCTGCCGTGCTGCTGCATGGATAAACAGTTGACTGGCGATACTATCCAGGCACGGCCGTGGCAAACGGCTTATTGTTTTGCTGTCAGCTGGGTGTCACTTTCCATGGCACCTGGTATCTGACCACAGTTTGAGAGCCACTGCCCTGGTCCTGGTGGATTTGCACACTCTTATACAACTAGTGAAGTGCACTACTGGCTTTCCACCTTCAAGATGAGATCTTATTGTGCATGGGGAAACTTAGTCTGGGTATTGGCTTATGCTAACCATTGTTGATAATAATGTTAGGGGACAGACTGATGTGGGTTTGATTTCCTGAGATCACAGCATCACACAGAACGATTGAGGTTTGGAAGGGACCTCTGGAGGTCATCTGGTCCAACCCTCCTGCTCAAGTAGGGCACCCTAAAGCCACTTTTCCAGGACCATGTCTAGATAGGTTTTGATTATCTCCAAGTATGGACACTCTGCAAACTTTCTGGGCAACTTGTGCCAGTGTTCGGTCATCCTCACAGTGGAAAAAGTGTTTCCTGATGTTCAGAAGGAACTTCCTTCAATTTGTGCCCATTGCCTCTGGTCCTGTCACTGGGCACTACTGAAAAGAGCTTGGCTCAGTCCTCTATGCCCTCTCCCTTTGAGTATTTATATACATTGACAAGATTCCCCCCCAAGCCTTTTCTTCTCCAGGTTGAATAGTCCCATCTCTCCCAGCCTTTCCTCATAGTAGAAATACTCCAGTCCCTTAATTATACTTGTGGCCCTTCATTGAACTCTCTCCAGTATGTCCATGTCTCTCTTGTACAGGGGATCCCCGAACTGGACACAGTACTCCGGGTGTGGCCTTACCTCTCTCAACCTACTGGCAACACTTTGCATCCCAGGACACCGTTACCCTTCTTTGCAGCTGGGGCACATTGCTGGCTCATGTTGAAGTTGGTGTCCACTGGGACCCTGAGCTCCTTTTCTGCCAAGCTGCTTCCCAGCTGGGTGGCCCTCAGCATATACTGGTGCATGGGGTTGTTCCTCCCCAGGTGCAGGACTTGGCACTTCACCTTGTTGAACTTCATGAGGTTCCTGTTGGCCCATTTCTCAGGCCAGTCAAAGTCCTTCTGGATGACAGCACAACCATCTGGAGTATCAGCCACTCCTCCCAGTTTTGCTGAGGGTACATTCTGTCCCATCATCTAGATCATTGGTTGATGAAGATGCCGAACAGGACTGGACCCAGTATTGCCCCATGGGATACACTGCTAGTCACTGGCCTCCAACTCAACATCATGCTGCTGAAGCATATGAGTTTTCTCGTGGTGGAGTTTGGGTGGCAGAGAGGTGGGATTAAAAAGCACCTTGACTGGCTTCTGCTGGGGGCCTGAGAGAAGCTGGTGTGAGTGAGGAGTGGAGACACGGGGAGATGTGTGGCAGTGTTCACAAGAAGCCTTGCTTGACAGCTAGGGGGGAGGTTTTGGGGGAAGAGATCTGTGTTCGTCTTTTAGGTTATTGCCAATTTGTACATTTTTATCACTAGTCTTGAAAATAGCTTATCCCAAGCTTAAATTCCCAGCTTCTGGAGTCAAATGGCTGAGGGAATGTCAGCATTTTCTTAAAAGAATAATAATTTCCTTATTCCTGGGATTAACTTGAGAAGGTATGTCAAGGTAAATCCAAGTGTTTAAAAATGAAAGGTAAATAAAAACATGAGTTATTTGCCACTTGTGGACCCGGGACTGTCAGTACGGCTGGAGCCTGGACTGCTGTGTAGCCTGCACAGCCCAGTGCCTGGGTGGCTCGGGGGCTGTGAGACTGCAGGCACGCGGTGACGAAGGCTCGCTGCTGGCAGGGCACATGCGTTGTGTTGTAGTGCGCATCGAGCCGGTGGGGTTACCTCCCAGAGACCTTAATACGCTTGCAGTCATCCTTTGTCTGCGAAAGTAGCTGTCAGGCTGAGTGCTGTTCCCCCTTTTTTGTGGGGCAGGGTGGAGTTCAGTGGTTTCCATCCCGCCCGCAGTTCCTTGTGCCTCTCTTCCCTCCTTCCCTGCAGCTGGCGGGTGCTGCTTCCTCCCCGTGCTGATTCAGCTTCTGGCGTGGCTGCGCTTTGCGCCAGACCTCTGAGGTGTTTTGATTTGGGGGCGATTTGTTTGGGTTTTTTAAAAGAACACGGTGCTCTTTCGGAGGTTTCATTTTTAAACTCCAGGTGTGAAGGCGCACCCGGCTTGCCTGTGGTTAGGCAAGCAGCTGAACTGGCGCAGGGGAAAGGTGTGGGAGCCCTCCTGTGCGGGCAGGGAGGCATGGGGCTGGCGGCTCCCAAACCAGCTTTGCCACTGGAGCAGCAGCATCCTTCCCCAGGTGCTGGCTGCGCTTCCCACCCCTCCCTGAGGTTGCTGCCCGCTTGCTGAAAGCTGGTAAAACAGAGTCCAAGGCACCATGTTGGGAGCTGGGGGGCACTTCTACTCCAACTCCTTGGTGGCAGGGCTGTAGGCACAGCCCCATCTCCCATAGCCACAGGCTGGCGAGGAGCCAGGGACGTTTGCCCATGGAGGGAGGCTGCACAGTGACAGCGGTGCTGAGCCGGGTGTCCCTTGTCCGCCTTGTTCACACCGCTGTAGCTAAATCGCTCTCATCTTGTTCCTGGTCCAAAACAAAGTGATCAAGGCTGGGCCATATCGGCAAATATAGCTAGTCTTCTCGCGGGGTGTGAGTGGCAAGGTCAGTGGAAACGGTTGTGCCGTGGTGGAGCTGGAGAGGGGTCAAAGCTAAAGGTGGTTGTACGCCAAGTGAGACCTGAAGTACCCGAGCCCGGGTTCCTCTCCAATAACCTCATTTTTCCCTGCACCGAGCTGAGTTTATCATAGCCCTGGAAAAGACATGGGCATTAGCTGCATGGTTATTGCCTTGCTAAGGAGCTTTTACTTAGGTATTAGTTTTTCCTGGCTCACCTCGGTGAGGAATCCTGTCTAACAGCCAGAGAGAGCCTAGCCCTTATGAAAACCACCCATAACATCCTCTCCGAGCATCTGTTAGCTGTATCCCAGTTGGCTCAAAGGATCTGTGTACTCGGGGCTTGTGAGCAAAAGCGATGTGAACCTGCCAAAATTGTGCCCGTGGCTGCAAGGAGAAGAGGCACATGGAGTCCAATTACTGGCTCTGAGCAGTATAAGATAATGTTAAATAACTCCTGATTTTTTTAGATTTAATTAAAATGAAAGGCTGAATTGGCACAGCCACTTCTGAATTCTCAGTGAGGGGTAGGAGTTTGCAGCAGCAAGCGAGGTCTAGGGGAGAAAGTTTGAAATCATTCTAGTAGTGCTGGAAGATGGAGATCCAAAAATATTTGGCCTTGCTCGCTGTGCTGAACATGCTCCTGTTCGTGCTTTCTGTTGCTTGTTCTCAAGTGACAATGACACATTCACTTAAGTCATGGGGAAAAAAAAATAGATCTCAAAGCAGCTGATTATGAATCATACCAAAAAAACCCCAACCACCCTGTACTGGGGACATAAGAAAAATGTAGTTCAGCATTTACAGTTATGAGGAAAAAAAAAAAAAGAAGTTTGGGGAAGTAAAGCACCCAAAGTAGCCCGGAAGTCATTGTGTGTCGATACAACTTGACAAGAGTGATTTCTGTCAGCGTGTCAAACTATGTATTTTGCAGTAATCTTCCTCTATTTGTGCCGAGATTGCCTGGTCTGACTGACAGCTAGTTTGCTTGTTCGTTCATGGGGTAATCTGTTTTGTCTCCTACGTCTGTATGAAGCCGAAGAAGGAAATTGCAGGTAGGCTTTTTGTAGGGAGACAGAGTCTTTCCTGCTCACCTCCATGTGTGGAGAAGTTGCAAGCTGTGTTCAAGGGAGAAAAAAGCCCCTTGGTTCTGCTGCTGTTTCTGGGATATTGTTCTAACATCTTCCTAATGAAGCTCTCTTAGCACGGTGGTGGAAGTCAGTCCCAGATGGGTCCTTGGCAAAAGTGAATTTGGAGAATTCCCACAGCTTCTTTAAAAATCTATTTACTTGTGTTATTTATTGTGTTATTGTGTTACCGATTTAACTACTTAAACCTGTGTTTTTGTTTGCTTTTTTTTTTTTTTTTGCTTCAAGATGGGAGAATTAACAGTCCTCTGAGTGTAATAAGTTTTCCTAGCTTTTTGGATGTTATTCTAAATATGGAGTTATAACTGTGGTACTTAAGTTTTATGCTGCTAGTATTTAAATTATTGCAAGGAATTGCAAAGCTATGTTCTGGTTGGACCTTATGGTCAAAAAACAAAAAAAAAAAAAAAACCCCAAAATTCTAAGTACTTAGGCTTTCCTGAATGAGACGTTTTCTGAGAGAAAATGTAAAACCAGTCCAGCCTTGGAAATCCTGGCCTCTTTGCACTGACATGACGTTGAGCAATGCTTGGGCAAGTGCATTTATGAAGCGACGTGGTTGAAAGCTGCAAACCCATGTAATTATCTCCCTCCGGATGTACATGCTAAACTTTCAGTGTTGCCGCACCACTTAAGCAGAGTCTAAAGTCCAACTTCTTCCGTGAATCTTGCAGTATTTCATGGGGTGCTTTTTGTTTAAGCGCAGCTCCTCAGAGTCACGTTAGAAATAATTCCAGCTTTCAATTAAATTCCTACCTTTCAAAAGCTGTAGCGAAAGACAAATAAAACCAATAAAAGTGCATAGCTGCTCAAAAATAATGAGATTATAGTCAAGCTGTATGGAAGGGGAAGGGGATGCTCTGTATATATTGGGCTTTGTGTTTCTTTTTTTATTTTTCATGGGAAGAGAGTCATCTGAATCATTGCTTTGGAAGTATTTGGGGTTGGCACAACTACTGCAAACCACGGTACCATTCACCAAAGGAAACCGTGGTAACGTGCTAAAC
The DNA here is from genome assembly GCF_028500815.1 of Rissa tridactyla. Classification (NCBI taxonomy): domain Eukaryota; kingdom Metazoa; phylum Chordata; class Aves; order Charadriiformes; family Laridae; genus Rissa; species Rissa tridactyla. The sequence goes on from NC_071466.1 coordinate 196,662,030, forward strand.
CCACTCTGATCGCTTCCTTCATCATTTTCCAATGGGCCTAAGCTACAGCTGTCACCACCCTAAATGCAGGATAAGTGCATGTTTACTGGAGTTGATGGGAGTGCTTGTTCACCCCCTCCCCCCACCTTGTTAAGTGACGCGGGATCCCCAATACTGTAAGTCCCTGCTGTTACTGGGAAATGATGCATCATCCAGGTTGACAGAGGTGTTACCACACACCAACTTACTGTGCACAAGGGTGTCCCATCCTAGGGGACAAAGGTGGCAACTTTATGCAGTAGGCTCATAACAGAGCTCCTGCCTACACCCGTATCCTCCAATATGAGTGGGCTGAGGACACGCATGTTATTAGGTGCCACAATGAAGAGAAGCTTAGATGTCAGTTATTTTAAATAGGATGACTCATCCCTTATCCCTTTACCTTGTACTCCCTCCTTTCTCATGCCTTTGCTCCTCTTAGGCTACAGATCATTAGCTTTGCTAAAACCGCTGTTGGTATCTTCAAGGCAGCTGGATTGCAGGGACTTGCCTTCACCGGACCAGACATGTCTCTTTGATAGTCGCCTGGCTCTGTTTGAAATGTCAGCTCTAGAAGGCTTTTCGCAAAAAAAGGAGGATAAAATATTCTGGTAACAAGGCACTGTAGCTGGATGCTGCTCATGCAAGAGCTCTAAAGGAATGAAAATAAGAAATTGCTCCTGGTTTGCCGTCTGCTTAAATAAACCAATAATATACCAATCTAGTGAGGGCTTCTGGGGTCATGCAGGGAGATTATAAGTAAATCTGGCTGCTGTATTAGGTAGTTTGGTGGAAATCAGAAGAGGAATAGAAGTAGTAGATAACAGAAATAGAATGCACAAGAGAGGAGACGGCATGTCTTGGGTGAAGGGAATTTGTTTGTCATGAATCTGTAGAAGTTTTTTGAAGGAAGCTTCAATATGGATACAGCAGATCTAGCTGATACCTTGTCAAAACCTCTTTGAAAATAAAAGTACAAGCTATATTTCACAGAGATATGTTAGAACCACAGTTATCAGGGAATGAAAGAAAAAGTCTTCTCACAAATTGCGAAGTGGTTAAAATAGGAAACAAAGAACTGGAATAGCTGATTAGCTTCCGTGTTCTATAGCAGCTATTGCTGGGATGAAGTCCTTCAAAGATCTGTGCTGTTGTCGGAGTTGTTTGACATATTCATCAATGATTTCAGTTTAAGTAGATGACAGAACTTGTAAAGGATACCAAAATTATTTATAATAATCTGACCTGAAGCTGCCTGAAACTACTTGCAGAGACTCTTTCGACAGAGAGTTGGAAATACGGGCAAATGAAATGCAGTGCCAACGAATGCAAAATAATGCGTGGAGGGGGAAAGGAAATAATCCTCCTCTTGCTGAGGGGGTGAAAAACCCAACACCCTCTTGGAAGTAGAGGGGATAATTCTTTGTAAATGTCAGTTCAGTGTGCAGCGGTGCTCAGTAAAGTAAATAGAGCAATAAGAATTACTGAGAGAGGAGTAGAGAACAAAACCAGAATTATCCCTATGATGCTACAGATCGATAAATATTGCAGCTTAGATAGCTTGGAGAATTCTGGTCATCCCACCTCAAAACCAGAAATGGAGCAGTGTAGGAGACTTTAGGGTGAAAACAATTGGGGCAACTTTCCTTTGAAGAAAACCTCTTCAGTTGGGGTGAGGGGAAACAAGAGAGAGAATATGATGTAATTCAAAAGTACAGACTAGGAACAATACAATTATCAGACAGCAGGCATAAATGAAAAGTAAGACCAGTTCCCTCTTCTGCCCCTTCTCCTGTTCAAGGCAAAGCTAAATCATGGAATTACTGCAGGAAGCTTTTGGATGCCAATGGTTACGAAGGCCTTTGGTAACTTTTAAGTCTTGATGCAACTTCCAAATTTGAAAGTCATGAAACCCATTTTCTTTGGAATCTGGGAGGGTGTTTGGGATGCAAAATGAATGATCTTCAGTGGCTGGTGCGCTGGCCGCCGTTAAAATGTGGTTTATTTCCTTCAACAAGACGCTGACCTTCTAGCTCTATACGGTTATTTAAGGTAACCTCTATCATCGGGGGAGGCAGGGAAGGAGGGGCTGAGGTGATTCATGCGAGCCTGAGGTAAGCACCTAAACTAGGGGAGCTGGGTCACACCCGGGAGGGCTCGGTCTCCTTGAAAACAGAAATAACCTCATGACTAGCTTGGGCTGCTCTGCAAAAAGTGAGATGAAGTCTGTTCTTAGGGAAGGGTGTTGTGCTAGAGGATATTTCACCTGTCTTATTGCGATCGCTCACAGGTTTATAAACAACAAAAAAAGCCGAGCATTGAAGTAGGTGGGTATCACGGGCCTTAATTCAGAATGGGTTAGCACAATGACAGTGGGTATGTTGGGCTGGCTTCCAAATGTGTCTTGAGCTCGTTCAGCAATGGCTGGCGAGGGGTGACTGCGGGTGATCATGGGTGTGAAAAGGGGCTCTGGTCTAAGTGTCACCTTCTTTTGCTTCCAGCCTTCTAACGGAGGTGGCGTTGTCTGGTGAGGGGCTCAAGGGAATGGAAACAAATCTTGCTGAACAAGGGACAAATATTGTTACAGATTAACATTTAAATACCTTTAATTAATGTAATTACACTTCCTGAATTACACCTTACATTGAGTGCACTTCAGTACGTTCTACTGGTGCCCGAGAGAATAAAATGTGATTAATTTCATAAAAAGTTGCTATCTTTAGACTAGATGCAATAATAAATAGCTCCACAGGTCTGTGCTGGGGGTTCTCGAGCTGAGTGCTGCGACATGGGCCAGTTGAGGAGCCCATCAAGGAGCTCCGAGCCGGTGAGCTCGTGAGGGAGCTGGAGGAGGCCTAAGAGAAGTTTGCCTTGCACTTGGGACAGGCTAGTTGGGTGTATGTCATCCGTGAGGGCAACTCGCCTGACATATGATAACTTAATCACACATCTGATTCTGGAGATTGCTTGCGGTGATAATAAATAAGGTAATCTGCTTTATTAAGGGCCTGAAATGGGTACAGCATCTCGCTACAGGAGACTAGTTCCAAAGTAATGAAGCTCATCTATCTACGGGTGCAAACATCTCTTCTGTGTTGCTCTACTGCCAGATGAAACAGTGGGATAATTCATCTTTTTTGGTGTTCTAAACAAGGTAGTAAACAGGTAAACTCCCCAGCTCAAATTTAAAAAGGATAAACTTCAATTTCTTTTCTTTTTTTTTTTTTTTACCTTTGACTACATCGCTGCTTTTCTGTAAAGCAGGCCTCTAAAATACACGCCTGTCTGGTTTTTAGGTTTAGATTTCTAAATTACCACCAGATGCTTTAAAAATGACATAACCATGGGGCGAGCATGATCCCAGGCTGCAGCGTGTGAAGGCATTAGTCACCGTGGGCATGCCTGCGGTGGAAGGCAGGATTCCTCTGCCGGCCCACGGCACGACTGGTGGCCCAGCACGCCCAGGGTTTTGTTGTTTCTTGCCTCTATTGCTAACTCCTTGCAACCCCCTTAAAAAAAAAAAAAAAAAAAATCTCGCCATACTATGGGGGAAGGATTTCCCATTTGGCCTCATTTTTTTACACCAGTTAATGAAGAAAGAAATTAAGAGCGTGCTATCACTCAAAATTTTAATTGAATTGTTTAAATAGCAGTGATGTGGGGGAGGATTTAAGATACGATATGCAAAAGGAAAAGTTGGTGGTTTGGTTTTTTTTAAAAAAAAAAAACAAAAAAACAACAAACCAAACAAACCCATACTTCTCCGCTATCTGTTGTTCCCACAGCAAAGTCCATCGTACAGCTATTTCAAGAGTCATTGGAAAAGAACTACTGAAGCACCCAGGGGAGAAGGGAGTTGGGAGATTCAGTGCTTTTGAATTGCTGTCACAAACAATCTCATGTTGAAACGCTCTGTGGTAAAAATGTGATAGATATATCCCCAGTCAGCTGGCTTTTCACTAGACATAGAAACCTTCTCGTGATTCAATTTGTGATGCAGTGGGGTGACCCAGACAACGATCCATGAGGAAAGAGAAGCCTTTTATGACAGGTATTTTCCAACAAGTTACGAAAACTCAATGTTACAAGAATGTTTTGCACAATTTTGCGGGGTTAGTTACTGTTTTCAAATACATACTCCCCTACTAAAAGAAGAGTGCCTTTTTTAATGTATCTTTATTTTTATGTATCTTTATTTATATTTGTTTTTATTTTGTTTTATTTTGTATTATTTTGTTTATACAGACCCTGTAACATAAAAAACCTTTATGTGTAATTGCAAGTAGGCATTTATTGCTGCTACTGATGCAAAATGACTGACACACTGAAATGGGGACCATGGGAGGTTTAGGTGGAAGCCAGTCTGAAATGTTTCTTTCTCTGAGAAAAGGCAACCTTACCTTTTTAATAGGCAGATGCTTGACACATCATGAAAAATCCAAATCTTGTACTTGAGGAGTTATTTCTGAACACTGACAACCAATCAGCTTAGCAGCGTTAAGGCAAAACTTCCTTCCCTACCCTTTTGGACATTTGAAAAAGGCATTTCAGATGCACATAGCTTCCGTGTGCAATTAGCTGAAGGATTGGCTGCTTGTGATTTTTGAATCATTCAGGAAAGTAACACCTGCTTGGCTTCTAAAATTGTACCTTCATGATAGCACCACCTAGTAATTATTATTCTGAGTCATCAGCTAATGCTCATTACCACTTCATAGTAGCAGTATAATTAAAACTTCTGTGCCGTATTCCAGTAACGATCAAGCTTGAGAGCTAAAGGCATGACTTTAGAGAAGTTAGTTGCAGTATATTACTTGGTTTCTGCAACGTCTGTTGAATGGTTTCTGAATGCTCCTCAATTATTCCTGAGCTAAAGTCACATTTTCATTTTTCCTGGTGTGTCTTGAATATGAGTAAACATTGTGAAGGAAGGAAAGTCAGAGCAGCAAAGGCTGTCCATCCAAGGGAGGAGGCTCTTGGGTTGGCTCTGGAATTGGTTTAGGGTCAGGTCTCAATGGAAATGAGCTCCTGCACTTGTCGCTTTGAAGGTCAGAGGTGACCTACTGAAGCAGTTGATCCCTGACCAAAAGGTGAGAGGCTGACTGGAAAAAAACAGGAAAAATGAAATGGTCTGTAGTGGCTAATTTTGTGTTGAACAAAGCACTTTGGATTCTTTCTTCAGTTCAGATGTAGGTGAGCCCAAGACATTACTTTGCCTTGTTTTTTTTCTGTGAAGAAAATTAAGTCTGGAGTAGACAGTGGTCTTTCCTCAAGGCTTTCATCTGCAAGGTGTGGGGATGCCTGGACGTGGGGAGTACCTTCAGCCTGAGCTGGGCAGCTGACTGCACAGGACACTAGTTGAACCCGTCAGTCTGTCATTTCTCTCTCCTTCCTTCCTCTGGCCCAAAAAGCATTTCTGTATGTGAAGAGAAACAGCTCTGGTGAGTAGGAGAGAGCAGGGGAGCTGGTGGGTTAGTGTCTTGTTTGGGAGACGAAAGACTGAGCTTGGAAATTCCGTTCAAATTTAGTCAAAGTAGAGATGATTTACACAGAGATTCCGTGGTTTGATGGCTGACAGAATAGCTCAAAGCATCAGGGACCTGAGAAACTTCTTATCAATCTTATCAAATCTGCCAAGCTCCTAAGAACAGCTTCAATCCGGTGGAATGGTGTTCTGTGATCAAATCACCTCTAGAAAAAAGACTTATCACCTATAAGCTGGCACTTAACAGACAATGATCATCACCTCTTTATCATCCTCTCTTTACCTTCTCCTGGATAAATGAAACAGATTGGCTACAGTATCTGTCTTCAAGTCTGGTTCTTAAATAGAGCCTATTGCTTTCATCTGAACTCTTAGCAATTTAATGACATTAGATGGAAGCAGTCGATGTCAGGAGAAGATACGTTTTAGGGAGACCAATGCTAAATGACATGATTATGTCTCACAATTTAAACATGGTACTTTGATGCTATGTGTGTTGGAGTATCACATTTGCTTTCTCTCCACTTCCCCAGAGCGATTGTGCTAGCGGGCAAACCACCGTGACCCTAATGTTCTTTTACATTACTGTCTTCGAAATTACATTCTAACACGGTGACCTACATTTTGGGTCTGCTTTTTGTGTGATCTTGTTTGGTTACAGTAATAATGCTGCTGTTCAATTGAGTCTATTGTACTGTGTGATCTCCACATCATCACACCTTTGAACTTGACTTGTCCTTTTGTGCAGGTCACATGAAAATTGGTGGAACGGTAGATTTATACCAGCACTGACTTTCTTAAATAGGACTTCCACATTCCTGGAAGACTTTTGCTTCAGGTCTTGATTTCCATAAAGTCCAGGGGAGCTGATATACCCAGGACTGAATGCCAGCAGTTGAGAATGATGAATTATTTAATCTGCTTTGTTGATTTCTGTGGCATGTTTTTCAATAGAACTGTTTTGTTACAAGAGGCTAATACCTGCTTAGTTTGCTGAAAGACACCATGTGCCTTTATTAACTAAACTTATCAGACTGGGGACATTTTCTGGGTAGGATTATAAGGTCTGATTTTTATAAAGCTATATTGACTGTTTTATTGGGGATGCTGTACCTTAATTCTGTACAGTCTTCATCTATGAACGTTTAGGTTCTGTTGCTCAAGACCAATGTTGACTTAAATGGCCTGCAGTTGCCACAGTGACCTCATTCACAGTTCCTAAATATTACTAAAATACTTCATTCTTTTTCCTCTAAAATGTTCTTAAAATGTGGTATTTAACCCGTCTTCAACCCCAGTGGCTCCTTGGCCTACACTTCTAAAACCTGTGGGAGCAAATTATTCAGTCTGACGGATCTTCAACATTTTAACTATAACAAATGCTGTATAATGTCTTCTGTAACTTGCTCAGAAAATAGTACCTGCTGACTTTCAATGCTCAGGCAAAGTACTGCTGTGGTAGGGTGAGGGGGTGACGGAGTCTCTGTCTCAATGTACTCGAAAGCCTCAGGTTTTCCAGCAGAAGGCTGGTGAGTGGGAAGCCACCTCTGAAGTCGGGGCACCTGAGCCAGGTGTGCCCAGCACCCCGTGCTGTGCTAATGGCAGCTTTTGGGAACATTTGGCTTCTCCATTTTTCTGAAAGGTGACTGATGAGCATATAACAGTGACCCAGTCGCAGTCAGGGTGGCACATTTTGCTGCTATTGCGATTGGTACCTGCAATTCAACCATAGTCTAATCTCACAGATGTGGTTTGATTTAACTTAATTTGAGGGTAATATCCTACAATATTGAGGGGTATTTATGAAGCGAGTTCTTTGAAGCTCTTTCCTCCTGCTCTTAGCATCACTTAGTCCTGGTGGATGCCTTTTATCTTGAAATAGATTTCAGCTACCCATTAAGAAAGCTGAGTAGTGGTGCTATTTCTGCTGGCTCTGTCATATTTTGCTCTTGCATATTTACTTTGCTGTTCTGCTTCCTATTCTAGTTGAGACTTAATGTTATTGCACTGCTAGTGGCTGTTTATTTCATTTAAGGATGGGTGTGCTGGAGAGGAGAGAGAAACAGAGTAGAAAGTTAGCCGAGGAAACAAGGTATCCATATATAATGTTAATGATTTTTCCAACAGTATCAGAAAGGTGATTCTTGCTCAAAACACTTATGGTCTGTTAACACAGCACAGGATGTCCCCTGTTCCCTGTGCAGGCGTGTTCAGCTCTTTTCTGGTTTGTTTACCTGCTTGGCAACTTGGAGCAGGGGCAAAGGAATGGAAGAGGAAGAGGAGCCCTCCCCACAGCAGTGGGAAGGGAGTTTGTGGTTTGGGGAGGGATGGAGGGAGCTGGGGGTTGCCATGCTCTGCCAGGCATGGAGGAGATGAGGGAGCTGCTGTGTTGTGCTGTCTCTGCTCATTTCTCTTCTCAGGCAGCAAAACTGCCCGGCTTTCCTGGTATGCACCATCGAGGTTTTGCTGCAGCACTTTATTTCACTCCCTTGTTCAGTCTCTCCAGTTTCTTAATGGAGCTATAGCTGGGCCCTTCCCTAAAACAGTCAGAGGACTGGAATGCGTCCCCTTCTCTCCCAATTTGACACCCAAATCTTCCCACATTTCAAATAGCAACATGCATATTTTTAAGAAATCCATGATGGACATCCTGTAAACAAGAGCACTCTAGATTTGCAGTGTACTTCTTTAGTGAGAGAGCTGGGACAGAGTAGTTAGTTCTCTACTTTACATGCAGAGCAGTTGTGTTATCTTACACCTTCCTGCATGACCAAGGAGCTTCTCCACTGCTGAGGGTGCTCCTTTGAAGTATACAGTAGTTTGCAAGGAAAAATCCTTATCAATATTGAAAGACTGTTATACATATATATATATATATACACACACCATATCCTATTATAGGAGAGAAAGTTATGTAAGAAAGAAATACCATCTCAGCAGTCATAGCTTCAGGAGGTGTTGGATATTATTACTGTTCTCCTTGCTTCTCAGAGAAACTTCCTGCAATGAGTTGTCCAGGCTTTTGGACAGTGCTCGTGTGACTAATGGTTATATTTTATTTTTAGCTGTGGCTGACATAGTTACCAGGAATACTTTCGTATTGAACCACTGCAAGATGTTGGGTTTGGTTTTTGTTTTGTTTTTTTTTTTTTTTTAAAATGACTGTTCCGCCATGTACATACCAATGCTATAGGAAGACAGGTAGAACTGGGACACAGGTGTACCAGGTTCCAGTTGTGTTCCAAACTTCACATCATTTTGTGGTCTTGAGATAGAATTATAAGCTTTCCACTAAGTGTCTTTCTTCTTCCTTTCTCTAAGGAGGATGCCTCCTGCTTTTGTTGCTCTGAATGCTTGCGTGGCCACAGACAACTGAAATAAGTGGATTTATTATTTTACATTAAAATATAAAAAGCTTTTGAGTTTGTTTTTTTTTTTTTGATAAAACCATGTTGTCTCAGGTGCCAGTCAACAACGTGGGGTACAAGTATTGGCACAGCTGAGGTGGAATTGTACAGTAGCACAGGTGAGCAGAGGTGGCAATTTCTTAGGCCATGTTTGCTGCCTAAAAAGACTTAATATATAACTAGTCCTTCAGTCACAGTACTTGATACCTGCTAGAGCCTTTAGAAGGACTGCAGTTTTTTGCTGTCCTGCCTCATAAGGCTATTTTTCTAAGATTGTTTTCTGAAGGGTAGAGGTGAGAATTGCAGAAGGAATAAATGGTAACCATCAGCCACTGTAAGGGGAAGAGCTTTACCTGGAATCTAAAAGAGAAATCCAGCCTGCTGCATCTCTATCCCTGAGAACAAGTAGTCCAGCAAGTCTCGGTCCTATTATCATAGAGGTACAACTTGTAAAAATGCAGTTATTTTCTACCAATTCCTTCTTGCAGGAAATGAAGACGTGGTTTAGCCCAAGTTGTATCTATTTCTTTGTCCCCGTTACCTCCTACGAGAAACCAATTTGTTTCTCCCTTTCTTCTCACTCTTCTGTATTGGATTATTTGAGAGTTCAGAAGTTTCTCAGCTTGGCTCTGGCAGGCTCGGAATTAAAATCTCACCTGTTCTGGATGGCCTGATGCTTTTCAGAGTACACTTTGTTCACGAGCAACAGGGGCCCGGCAAAAAGTGTCTTTGAAGGAGGGAGACATTCAGCCAGTCCTTTGGCACAGGTGTGCATGAATTGGTTAGTGGAGGATCCTGCTTTTTGGAAGACGTACAGAAAGGAAGAGAGAAGTGGAGTTCTGCTCCTGGGGTGGGGGAAATGTTGATCAAAGCTGAGAGGTTGTAAGAGATGATGAAGAAAAAAAAAATATTCTCCCTGCATATAGGCAAGACTTCAGGAGTCTGGATTAGACAAACAGCCTGAGACTTGAGGTGTTTTGAGCATGTCCTCTCTAAGATACCTCAAAGGGACTTGATCATCAGAAAAGGATGAGCATGCAGCCTCTGAAGCTGCTGCCCTCTGTTCTCTAGATCAAAAGATTATTTAATCTCTCTGAAAAAAGTCCAGTGCCCGCTTTGCATTTCAGCTGGTGCATGTACCAGGCAAAAAAGGAGCCGGCATTACCAGTAGTTAAAAACTGGCCCCCGGCTCTGCGTGCCAGCACGCCAAAACACACGCTGGCTGCCTTTGGGGCAGCACCCGCCTGTGTCTGTAGTGATTTCTGCCCCTCTACCCTGATGCTTCATGATGCACCTCCCAAGATCTACAGAGTGAAAGGCTGAGCAGCCCTGTTGACTTGAATGCCATCTTCTTGCTTTTATATATTGCTTAGAGAATCTTTCCCTGGATCCTTTACCGTTGTATATGGATGCTTTGAGCATTCAAAAATGTATCCTTGTAACTCTGCCAGAGAGAATCATAGAATTGAAGAGAATCATAGAATAGTTTGGGTTGGAAGGGACCTTTTATGGTCATCTAGTCCAACCCCCACCACTGCAATGCGCAGGGACATCTTCAACTAGCTCAGGCTGCTCAGAGCCCCATCCGACCTGACCTTAAATGTTTCCAGGGATGGGGTATCTACCACCTCTCTGGGCAACCTATCCCAGTGTTTCACCACCTTCATTGCAAAAAATTTCTGCCTTGTATCTAGTTTAAATCTACCCTCTTTTAGTTTAAAGCCATTACATCTTGTCCTATTGCAGCAGGTCCTGCTAAAGAGTTTGTCCACATCTTTCCTGTAGGCCCCCTTCAGGTATTGGAAGGCTCCTATAAGGTCTCCCTGGAGCCTTCTCTTCTCCAGGCTGAACAACCCCAACTCTCTCAGGCTGTCTTCATAGGAGAGGTGTTCCAGCCCTCTGGTCATTTTTGTGGCCCTCCTCTGGACCTGCTCCAACAGGTCCATGTCCTTCTTATGTTGGGGAGTCTGGGATGCATCATGTAAGGTCCCATAGACTTCTGTATGTTCATGTTCCTCAGGTGGTCACAAACCTGATCTTCTGTTATAGTGGGAGGAACTTTGCTCCCCCAGTCTCTGCCTTGTGGTCCATCACTCAAGAGGGTTGGGAAGAGAGGCTGCCAGTAAAGACTGAGGCAAAAAAGCTGGCTTCTCCAGGAGCTTGTGTGTCACGTCCCCAAACCATCACCGTGCCTTGCCCTTGGTCCCCCAGGGGCTGGTTTGTGGAGGGGAGAATAAAATATGGAGGTGACTGAGAAGGTAACTGGGGAATAAGAAGGAGAAGGAGATACAGCCCTGTTTGTGTCACTATGATTCTGTGCCAGCAGCTGCCTCAGCTCCCTGCTGTGACTCGGCCAGGAGAGACAGCAGTGGGTGCCCAGTCCAGCTCTGACAGGCAGCTACTTATCTTTCATGCTTTCCTGATCTGTTCTCATGTGAAGCTTTATCCTCTGTACTGCTGGCACTGGGCAGCTGCTCTCTGGCACACCCAAGGTGATGGTTTGCTTCCAGAGTTGTTGTGGTGGCCAAAATCTGGCTTCCCCAGGGTGTGCAACCTGGGCAGGGTGTCACGTCCATCCCCCACCTTTTTTATTTCATAGGAACAATGTGAGCTGTAGTTTTAACAAAGTATTTTGGACTATCCTAGAAGTGGCAGCCTTTCTTACAGACTAACTGGTGCTGGGTGGTGAAAGGTTGTTTGATGCCATGCAAGTCTGGCACCCTAGAAGAGTGCCTGTTTGCATGATTTGTCTGAGGAGCTTTTTGGAGACTGGCTGAAACTCCTCAATTCTCACAAAGTGCCAGTCTTTTAGGCTGGGAAATCATATGGCTCGTCTTTCCCAGGAAAAAGATGATGATCTTCAAGGTTTGGCTCCCTAATGGGTATTGGTTCTCCTGAAAGAAAAGCACAGGTGGACCACTTTTTACCCTGTAGCAGAAGAAAGGTCCCTGGACTCCCTTCTGGACGTGCCCTTATAAACCTTACCCGGTGATATAGTAAAGGCCCTGGGCCTCCTGAGTGCCAGCTTGTGCTTTAATTTATTTTCCAAAATAGCAAAACTTCTGGAATGTGGGTATTTTCTGGTACTTTCTTCACGATCACCTGCTGACTGCATCTACACCGGCTTCTGGAAAAATCTAACTTGAGCCTACTTCTCCTATGTTCAAGCCACCTCATTACTGCAGGGAGCCACCTGAGAAATGTGTTAACGGCCATATGCCAACGCACTCAGCTCTATAAAAACCGCTGAGATGAACCTGCTCCGGCTGCTGAAAGCCAGAAACAACCACCCTCTTGTCTACACCAGGAAAACTACAACTTGTTAATTTGCCATCGGCCAGCAGCTGCTCTCGGCCTGGCAATGGTGGAACTGGTAAACGGAGCTCAGGCATATTTAACACTGTAATAAAACATAATTTAGAATTGCAGAGCAGACTGGTAATGCTGCCTATTATCAAGGTTGTTTGACACTTCCCATTATAAGACTCTATTTTCAGCCGTTTACAAGTTTGCCAAATTTTAACAGCTTGCACTGAGATTTCTTTAACTCGATGTCTGCCTCTTGCTGAATATTCTGTTATTGTTGTTTGAAAAGAAAAACCAGCACTTAGCCAGAGCAGCTCAGCTGTTTCTGAGAAAGAGGACTGAGAAAATATCTTGTTAGTCCTGTTAAATTTAGGTGACCTTTTCTTTTAACGGCTCAGAGGCAGGATTTTGGCAAGAGGGGGGGAGCTGCTGTCAGAGATGCTTGTGCTCTTTCCTTTCTATGAATATTGACCAAAATAGGCTGAAGTACAAGTCCACAAAACATTTCAGTTAACACCAGCTAGCAGGTCTTTAACTCATAGCAGTAAATTTCCCTGAAGAGGTGATGCCTGTGGGCTGTGCGGGTCTGGTCCTTGCGGCAGGGAAGCCGGTTCCTACCCAGCCCCGGGAACCTGGGTCTGCGTGCGGGCGCTTGGGGACATAGTGTGCCCGGCTTCCCCGTGGCTCCCGACTGAGCCTAGGCCGTACAGAGGAGGGGGTTGAAAGATTTAAATGGAGCAGAATGTGATAGTGACCACAAGGATAATTTTTGAGAGCTTTTAAGTTGTGTGTAATCAGCACGTGTAATACGGGTAGAGGTCTCTATGGATAATAGATGTGCATACACCTATACATTGTTCATGCTGTCTGTTAGCTTAATACATTCCTTGTGACTGTAATGTGTTGAGCTACAAAATGCAAGCCAAAAATCAAATTTGTTAATAGTTCTTGTCAATGGCTTCTCTTTTTTTCCCACATGTAATGGTAGAAATCAGATTATTATCGTAAAACACTACAAGCAATCAAAATCGAGTTACTTTTGCTCTTGTTCACTGTAGGTTTTTCCCTGGTATCATGTGGCTCTTTAGTTATTCTTTGCTTTTCCGTAAAGACACTGTTGAAGTTGGGTGCTGTGTTGCCTGTGTGTTACTGGAGGTTCTGGTGAGATTTGGATCCACCCCTACAGAGACCTGGGTCCTGGCTTCCCTGGGCCACTGCCAGTGGCTGGAGGGGGAAAAGGAGGAAAAACACCTAAGTCCCTTTAGCTAAGCAAGGAAATCTGTCTCTGCTTTTAGCTATGCTGCCACTCTACCGGTTACAGTAGCTACGGTCTAGCTACCAAAATTGCCTTACCCTTTCAGTTTTCTATTAGGCTACTTAGAGGGAAATTGCAGGAGCATCTCATGGCTTGTCTTGCAGAGCTCCTAAAATCTGCAGACTCAGCATCTCAGCAGCATTAGTCTTTATCTACTACATATCTACAGCTGCAAATAGTAGGGCAGCTGAAAGCCTACACCTAAGGGCTCAGAGAGTCATGAAATCAATTATATTACTTATTTCCAGGCAGACTGGGTTACGGTGGAGTTCAGCCATCCAAACACATGAGCTTACAGTTGGAGATGAGGCATGGCTGCAGGAAGACCGCACTTAAATTTAAAAATAACATTTGAAAATTTAATTAAAACTCATACCTTCATTATGCACCTTCTCAGTGCATAATGATATCGGTTTAAAACACTTTAAACCTAAGGCAGTTTTGTATTTTCATAGTCACAATTTTTTAACAGGCAGTGTTTCTCCTGCTTCCCTGGTTGGCATGAGAAGCCCACACAGATAGAGGAAATTATGGAAAAAAAAGTAAACCAGAATATAACTCAAAAGGCTGTCAAACACATAAAAGAAACACTGCAAGATGTATTCTCCATTTTTTTTTCCTTATTGTCTGCTTTGTAAAACCATTCTCAGGCTGAAGGTGGATGGGAATCCTTTAATGACCCATCAATAAAACCACTTAGCAGAGCTGAATAGCAGCTGTGGCAGGTGACCTTCCTTTTTTCAGAAGTGCTTTATTAGTTCTCATTATCTTGCCTCTAGGTCACTTTTGGGGGCCTTTCAAGGCCCCTTCTTTTTCTCCTCTGAAATAAACTGTATTTCTTTCCATCTGGAGATGAATCCGTGTCATTTGTTGGGAGAGTACATCATTCACAGGAGATGCCTGTGGAAGAATGCCTTTCTTGCCATGGCAGAAGTGCTCTCATTGAAGAAGAAGAAGCTGAGGCAGGGAAGGAAGGGCAGTGGGAAGAGAAGGCCTGAGCGTATCTGATTCAAATTGCACAGGACAGCAAAATGCTCATTCCTTGCCTAATTCTGTTCCATAATTGAGACTGGTGGTGCCACCTCCCCTCTCTCTCCCAGGCACATTTTGTGGAGAAGCTGAAATATCAGCCTCTCCTATGGCTACCTCTGCAAAGCTCTTCCATCGCTTCCGTTGTTCCTATGAAGCCAAGAAATAACTGTTTGAGGCTCTCTCTTCTGTCTCGCAAAGGTACTGCTAACGGGCCTCCAGGTTTATCTCCATACAGGTGCTGCTTAGTTCTTCCCAGATCTCTGACTTCTGGGATTGGAAGAAGCAATTAAATCCTTTCTGCTATGGTGCATTAGCTAAGCTTATGAAATTCAGTGGTTTTATAGATGCCAAACAAGAGGCTTTTTTCAAAGCCCTTGCATCAATATTATTTTTATCCTGTGACTTGTTTTGTGCAACTTGAGTCTTTGCAACAATGCTAGTAGAAGATAGTGATGAATAAATAATCGAGTTGTTAGTAAAATACTACATTTTACTCTGATTTACTTACAGATATTTGAAGTGGATTTGAAATCAGGCAGAATTGATGTGGAAGGGGAGGGAGAGAGGCAGCTTTTTACTGAGGTATCTGTTTCTTTGAAGTAAACAGAAATGTTATGCTGCAGTATTGTGCTCAGGACAGTGTAAGAGCATCCATATTTCACGTTTTAATAGCAGCCCTTTCTTATCCATTTTTGCTTTAGACATGAAAATGCAATATCTGAGGCTTTATCAGGTAAAACAAGAAACTTTGCATGGAAAGAACTGGAAATGAAGTTTCTGCAGACATGTTTTCTTTTTCTAAATGCTGACAAATAACTCCTGCCAAATGCTACATAAAGGAGAAAAAGAAACATATGGCAGTTCAACAGGAGTGAAAAGATGAGCTAATCCAGCATCCAACAAGTCTTTGGATGAGACTAAAATAAAACCAACCAGCCTTTATCATGCTTGATAGCACCACTATAATTAGGAGTCTGTCACCAGGTTCATAATGAACCCTTAGTCCTGTTTGCTGGGGTTTATAGTCTGGTAGTAAGAGTCATTTTGGGTTGCAACTTGGCATGCTGGAGCTCGCTGTGCAGAAGGCTCAAATCTAGCATGCACATTTTAAATAAACTGACTGTTAAAAGTTGGAGGGGTTGTGCAAGCGATGAGCTAGTTGTGCTTATAATCTGTCCTAAGTGTTTAAGAAGTCAGTGTCTAATGTGATTTATTTGCCTTTAGCATGAAAAATATAACTGTGTGGTTTGGTATCCTGATGTGCTCTCTTGAGCTGCCATGTAAGGAATGAAGAATGTAAGGAATCATGATTTTTATTTATTTTTTTTACCCTCCCTTGGTTTTATGATCCCTACATCTGCCCTAGCAGAAGCTGCTGCTGCAGAGCTAGAGGCTAGCATTTGCCATACTCTGCCTTAAAAATGCACTTGTAGGAAAACTCATTCCTTACAAGTCAAGTTTTCAATTTTAGGGAGAAGTCTGGCAGATGAGACAAAAATCCAGCCTGCTTCTTTCTCCCATCTTTCCCTCCATCCTTGAGGCTTAGTCAGCTGCTGGCAGAGGGACTGGCTGTGCAGAAGGTGCCTCAGTTGTGTACGCAGGCATGCAGTTAATTCTGAATAAAGGGGTTTAAGCTTCAGGAAGTGTCCAGTTTTTTCTGAACCTGGAATTATTGCATGTCTAATGCAAGGTGCCAGAAGCTGTAAGAAGTCCTCTTTAACATATATCTTTATTGTATGTTGTCCTCTTCTATCCCTTGCAGTGCTGGAGTTTCTCAGCACCTCAGGATGTCTAATGTATCTGTTTGAGATTGTCCGCAGGAGACAGGGCAGAGCCCTCACAACAGCCTCTCTTCTGCAGAACGTGCATCTAGTAATGAAAGGTCAAATATTTGTATGTTAAGGCTGTGGGTTTGGATTACAGCTAGATGCCTAATGAGATTTTCAGAAACATTGAGGCTCCCCTGCAGCCTTGTGTGCCAGACTCTTAAGAGTCTGGCTTAAAAGGAGTAACTAAGAACCTCAATAACTTGAGCAAAACCTGAGTAGGTCAGTCCTGTCTCAGTATGATTCAATCTTCTGGCTTGTACGTGAAAGCAAAGGTGAACTGAGGTGTATCCAGTTCACATTTAATATACAGTAAATGTTAACTTTCCCTCCCAAACACTTCAGGGAAGGCTTTGATGTTCATTTGATGAAGGTGAATAGGTTGGGGGAGGATTAAAGTTCATGAAGCGCTGCAGTAGTCCTAAGGCTAGCAGGGCCGGCAGCCGAGTGATGCCTCTGAACCGTTGCTGTAGAGAAGAGATGTGAAAACCACGCACACGAGGGCTAGAGGCCAGGGAGGGGGCGTATCTCATAACCCCGCCACCCCCTGCCGTACTGCTGCTGCTTGTCAGAAAGGGAAAATCCACGCTGCTTTTCTGACAAAGAGACCTCCCCAAAGCTCTGCATTTATGAATTAGTAATTCATAAATTAGCAGCTGTAGGTTGGCAGTCTCTTCCGAGGGCTATGCCAGGTTTTGCTTTCTCAAATGAGAGGCTAACCCATAAGGGCTGCGCCCGTAAACCCAAGAGTTGAGAAATCCTGTCCCTTGAAGAGACAACATGCTGTTGGAGGCCATCGTGCCTTGTCTCTTGGCGAGATACTTCAAAACCCCATGGGAGCCAGGAACTGCTGCCTCTTGCAGATCCCTTGGCCCCGAGCCCCCGATCCTGCTGTACGCCATTCAAACCCTGCTGGCACCCCTGCTGCTAACTTCTGACCTAGCTGGCCTGGGAGGACAATAGAAAGGAGAAGAGTGGTAACATATGTGCCTCTATACACATACATTCTTGGCTTCCTCACCTATATCTGCTGGCAAGCACGTGGTAGGAAGCAGCTGCTGACGCTACTAGTTGCATTACACTCTTCATTTGGGCCCTCTGCTTTCCAGCAGGAGTCACGAAACATGGATTTGAACCAAACCGTGACAGCCTTTTGCAGAAAGAAGGCGAGACCATGTAAAGAACAAGGGACACAAGGCAGGCAGGGGCCTCTGCCCGGCTCTCGGTGCACAGAGGTGCAAGACCAGGGCTTCTTGCATGAGTGAAAGGGTGAGGCAGGGCCTGGGCAGACACTGCATCTCAAGGTGGTCTCTCTGGATGAACAGCTACTTGGAGTGGACATTACAAGGACGTAGCGTGTTCTAGCATACCTGTAAACAGAGGCATGTATAACCTCCAAGGGGAGCGTGGTGAATGCCAAAGGTTCATTCAGCCATCTTCAAAAAGCCACCAGTCATGTGGTGTATAGAAACCATTCATGCTAACGACTTTGATATTGGCACTAAGGACTGCCGGCTTGAAGATGAGTGTGTGAACATGGGGGACCTTTGTGAGTACGGTTTTGATCATTAGAAAAAAAACAAGCTGAGATACTCAATCAAGAATATAAATCTGATCACAGAAGGAAGCCGCCGTACAACAAACTCATTGAAAAGAAGGCTTTTTAAAATTTCCATTAATTAGAATGTATTTGATCTCTTGGCTTCATTTTAATTTGGAGAGAAACGTGGAAGCACCTTCCACCAGCAGAAGCTTGTGTAACCCTTCAACTCCTGGCATTTTCAAACTACAGTATAAATTAAATTTAAATATAAATTTCAAACTACAGTATAAATTACAAAAGGAAAAGTTGCAGCTGATGTGGAAAACACAATCTGTGTCTACAAAGTCTTCTGTTTCAAAATGCCCATTTTATACTCTCCTCCAGAAGGTGTGACACAACACCTTATTAGCAGGGTTTTTTTTTTATTTGAATTGTTAAACATTTTTCTGAAAAAAATAAAAAAAAACCTAAAATGAAGAGGAAATCTTGCAGTGTTATTCTTTTTTCTTTCTTGCTTGCTTTTTTTTTTTTTCAACAGCTGTATTACAGTTCCTATTCTTTCTGTGTGTATATAATTCACCAAAGTATACAGATAGGCATATTTGCTATTACCACTTCTTGGAACTTCAAAATTCATTAGTCGATACTTAGCAGCAGCTTCCTCTTCTGTTGCAAACTGCTGCCGAGTAAGGCATCAGCCAATCTTGGAAAAGCTTATTAAAAAAAGATCAACTCTCAAACAGCAAGGACAGAATCTGGATGTTTATCTTCAGGAAAACATACCAGCTGTTCCTCTCTTCAAATAAGAAAATTAGGTATTGGTCTTTTTTTAAATATTTTGCTACCAAATATTTCTTATAAAAACTGCCCTTGCACTTTCTCTTCGTGTGACCTATAGAAAACTTTCAGAAAACTCTGTTTTTTCTGTCGCATTAATAGGCAAACTGTCATGGTTCAACTATCAAGCTATGAGGTTTCGTTTTTTCCTCATCTTTCTGGAGTTAATAATTTTTTTTAAATTTCCCCAAATACAATTCTGTGCAACAGTTGTGCTGCAGAGACCAACCGTTTTGTTCTCAAGCTTCTGAGTTCCATTTTGAACGTTCCCAGGTTTTGGCAACTTCTGAGTTTGACAAAACTGTATGCTGAAGAAAAGAAACACAACCAAACAGACAACAAGTAGCAAAGGGAGTGATTTTCACCTGGATGGGGAACCTGGGCCGCACACCATCGGCTCTTCCAGGAGGCAGGCGTTCAGGGGGAGCACTGCTGTCCTATCATTCCTGGCCTGTATTTTGAGAACTAAACGCTGTCTGTTCCCTGTGGATTTTGTCTTGCTAGTAGATGCCTAAAAGTTGTATTATTCACTCTTCAAATGCTCGGAGGGAAAAGCTATTATTTCTTCTGTTGCTATACACTCCTAACGGTTTAAGAACTTTAAGTTCCCCATCCCTCTAGTACTTCCCCTGAGGCTTCAGAAGGGGAAGTCTCTGCTACTCTGATCCCCTCCTCGGCCTCTTCCAGTCCTCCTGCCTCGCCAGCTGCCTCTTCTTCCATTTCTCAGCAGTTCCTTATGGCTCTTCCAAAGAGCAGCAGTCTACACTTGGCATGATTCTTGCCTTGTTCATTAGTGCCATTGGTAAACTCATCATGGAGCAGTTAAATTGCCTGCACTTATTAATTTCATTCTGCTGTTCTTGATTGTAAGGAGCAAGAGACTATTCCTGACTGTCTTCAAGCTCAGGAAGAGGCCACTGAGATACATTAGTCTCCAACTTATTTGAAAATACTGTTTTTTGCAAAACCAGAAATACCACAATTATTTTTAGCAGAACCCCTCATTTGCCAAAGTTGATGATTTAGGTTTTCCATTTGCCCAGAATAAGATTATTTTTCAAACCCATTATACATTTATAATTATAGACATCCATTTAAAAAATGAAATCACAGAGGAGGGAAGCGGAGGAGCCCTGCACTTACTCAGCATGCTGTGCAGACCCACTGTCGTAACGTGATGTGAGAAGCCAGCCTTAGCGTTTGCAGTGCTCTGTCCCCAAAATTTTTTCACAGTTTGGCTCCTTCACAGCTTTCTGCTACTACTTTCTGCTCGCCAAGAGGAAGGGTTGGGAAGCATTTCGGTGTAAACAGAATTATTTTTCAGGAAGAGTTCTGCTTGTGAAAAAGAGAGAAGGTTTTTGCCTTTGCAGGCAAAAAAAAAAAAAAAAAAAAAAGGAAGAAATGAGGCCTCAGACCTGAGTGACAGCAGACACTTAAAAGTGCTGTGGTGCATTGAATCAATGCAGCATGTGTGTTTTGGATTTGTGCACACATGGTAAGAAAAGCCAGCAAAAGTCTTCATGGGATTTTATGGAGAAGAAGTTAGCGCAGATGCCAAATCCATTTATCATTTCTTTGGTTACGTGCCACTGTCCCTTACGACCTTCTGCAGCCTCAGCGCAGTGAACACTTTCTCTCCCATTACATATGCTTGTTTTGTTTTTAACCACTTCCTCACCACTTCACTACACATATGTTTTGTGGCACCAGCAGTTTCTCCCTTTATAGGGGGAGAAACTAGGTGCATTGCTTTAAGAAATACAAGTATTTGGAGAGAGAACAGAATTGACTCGGAAGCAGCTTTGGTGGATTTGTGGGATGTTTTGGGGGGTTGTTTGTGACAGAACTACTAATATACAAGACTACTCAGGATCTACTCCTTTTTCCAGTTACTAACTCCTATTTTTTCTCCACCCTGTACTTTCCCGACCCTGTTTTTTCCCCGCCAACCCTTCCATTAGAAAGGGCAGGTTCCACAACCACTCATCTGTTTGTAGTTTACCTGAGGAAGCTGGTATGAGGTTAAGTTCTTCCACAGTCCCCTCATGCCACTCTAGGGGAGGTGGTGTGCCTCAGTTGCTCTGTCTGAAAGCACAGGCAGTTCAGAGCTTTCCTGCACTTCAGTTCATTGCTTTTGCAGTTATTCCCTTCCATTACTGCTTGAAGACATAACACAACATGTGCTACCAACACTCCCTGGCTGATGGTCAGAGAGGCTCCCCTTTGGTCATGCAGAAGGGCATCTACTTTCTTCTCTTATCCTCCAAGCCACAGGTGTTGATATCAAGAGCTGTTGGGAAGATCACAGCTCCTCCTCTAACCACAACTCTGTCTGCTGTTCCCATGGTCAGAATTAGCAGGGGTAGCTTAAACAGTTTAAATAGTAGGTCTTCACACACCTGGCTGTTTTTGACAGAAATGGGCAAAGGAGCATCATCCCAATGGCTCTTCTGGCAGCTTTGAAGGCTGGTAACCTCCACAGGGGTCCAGACAAGCACTGGGCTTAGGACAGTCACTTCTTCAATGGGTGTAGCTGGAGCTGGGAGATGGTGTGCGGCCACAAGTTGTGACTACTGCCTTTGATTTGCCTTACGGCAAATCATTTCTCTTAGGCTGTGCTTGAAGAAATTGGATAAGAACATAGTCAAGGAAGTGTGTGCTTCAAACCTAGAGCTGTGTTGTCATGTGCATGCTTAGCTCTGATATGTGGTCATGGGATCCAAGAGAATTTGTCATGGCTGGTGGGCACAACTTGCTCTCTGAGTGTTAAGAGAAGAGGTTATTTTAGAGATGATTGCTGAGGGTCACCCCAGTTTAGACCTTGGTGGGTGGAGCACAGCAAGCATGTGGTTGGACCTGACAACAAAACTCGGTGCTAGGAGAAGTTAGTCCATACAACATCCAATTCATGGTTCTTGGAGAACCTCAAGATACAACAAATGCAGTTATCAACAGAGAATTAAGTTAGGTTAGTGGCAGGAAAAGGATCTGTTGGTCTTCTCATAGTCTAGTTAAACTACAGTGCTCTTCCACCATCATACAGCCATGTATGAATAGGGACTTTGAGGAGGAGATGCTTCATGAAGCACTGTGAGCTGGAAGGCCGCTTACGTGGTGATACTGCAGAAGGAGGAATTGGACCTTCTTCTGTATCCTTCATCAGCAAAACCAAAGGGAGAATTTCCAGCTTCTGTGGTTTCTCCTCTGTCCCCACCGAAATTCACCACTACCTTAAATTGTGGTTTTGTGGGACAGAATTTTTGGCATATGTGTGTATGTATTTGTGTGAAACAAAGCCCACAGATACACACCCATCCTTTGTACTTGTGAAAAACTTTCAATAGTTTTTCACAGAATTGATCCGGCCTATTTTTTTCCCCATTTTTTTGGCAGCCTTTTCCTGAGCTGGGTTGCTCCCATGCGGCACAGTGTGTCAGCACAGCCGATGGTGGGCAATGGAGGGAGGACACATCAGCAGTGGTGTAAGCAGAGAGTGCTGCCAGGACTTTGTTGTGAATCTTCAGCCTCATCTGTTGTCTGTCGAGCTGTCTGTGTGCCCGTGCTCAAAACCGTGTCTGTGAAAAGCTGCAAAAAGCACTTCTGTGGAAGGAGTGGTCACCTCTAGCAGAGGGTGTGGAGGGGGTAGGAACTAATCGCTGTAGAAGAAGGGGAAGGACTGGAAACGCCTCCAGTCAGTGCTGTCTTCAGAGGATCCCTTCTACCGAGTAATGCCCTAAAGCTCTGCCGCTGTTCCTCTCAATGGTGTAAGAGGTAACCGTGCTCTCCTCCAAAGCCGACTGATAAAATCTGCTTCCGTTGCATAAAGCTGCATTGCTCCCTTTGTGGGGAAGGAGCTGAGGTTCCCTGTGGGCCCTAGCTGTAATTTGCCTCTCTTTCTTTCAAAGGTGTCTGTCTATTTTGGATAAAACTTCATTTAAGTCTTCATTTTCCTTGGAGCCTGCCTTCAGACTCAACAACAGCGGCAACAAAAAACCTATTGAGCAAGTGAAACTACAGAACTACAGGCTTTTTCTTTCCGTGATTTGTGGTGGTGTTTACCAAGAAAGACTGACTTTGACTGACAGTCTCTCAACAGGAGAAAAACGGATCCACATTGAAATATGCTCTTCTCTCAATTAGTTTAATGGGAAAATGAGCTCCTGACGTCTTTTCTTTCTCTCCCAGGTAAATCCATAATTAATTCAGTTTGGGTACATTCTTCTGACCAAATGCTTGCATTCTCAAATCTGCTTCATCTCCTTCATTATGGTCATGCTAATAGATCCCTTAATTTTGGAGAAGTAATTCAGAAGGCTGAATTTTGGTATTTTCTCTGGACTTTCATTTTCTGCCAAAGTAATGTAGCCTTTGAAGTTGCAATCAGCATAGGTTTGGCCTCTACAAAAACCTATTTGAAATGAGAACTACTGACATCCCATGGCTTGCTTTTGGATGGAGTTTTAGGTAATGGCGCTAATGTAGTTCCATCTGATGTATGTTTAATAATTTCCATGGAATTCCAGTATTTGAAATTTGGATTGAGAAAACAGAGTGGGAATGGGCTTTGTCTGTCCCAGTCTTGTCTGTCTGATTGTGCAATCTCCTGTTGCCTTGTGACACTGTCAAAGTTTCTAATGTAAACTTGGACATCGCTACACTGAAATTAAATCTCCCAACAACATGTTTGCTTTTCTTAGGAACTGCTTAAAAGCAGGAGGTAACGGGGCCTGCAGATAGTGTAGTGGATGGTTTCTGGCGGTGGGGCACAACTGCTGTGGGTGCGTTGCCTCAACAGCTGTTCTACAAGGTTTCCCTTGCAGGGTCTGCGTTCGTTACCACCAGGTAACTGCTGAGGCAGCACGTGGTTGTGTGTTTTGGATGCGTTTCACGCCTTGTTCTCCAGAGGCAAGTCACTCTAGTTTGTGAAGATACCTCAAAATAGAGGCAGTTGCTGTCCAATGAACACGAGTTATTTGGCTTAACATATGAAAACATTAGCTAGGGTTTTCTTATGCCTGTTGGCAAAAAGGTGTTCTTTTAAAGAAATGCCAATAATAATAAGAGCTACTTCAAATAAGGCCTGAGTTTCTTGACTACGAGTGGGAAATTATGTAGATTACCAACCCTGAGAACCCTCTGATACTCAGTGTCATGATTAGAGGGTATGAAAGTCTATTTGAGGACTTGGCTAATTTAAACTACTTGAGCTCCACAGCAAAATTACTTCAGGTAATGCTTGACAGCGGTGTTTTCTAGCAATAAGGGCTCAATGTGTTACAGAAGATGTAGTTTGTTTGCTGTTTGTGACCCTCTCTCATTTTGAAGCAATACTTGCACTAATGACTGTTTTTGAGGGCTTTAGGAGGGGATAGTTTTGCTAATTGTATTCCAAGCTAAAGTTACGTGCCTAAAGATTGAATAGATATCTTCTTTTTGCTATGTGACGTGGTCTGAGTTGTTGGCCTTGGAAGATATAATTGAAAGATAAGATGGCAGCTATAAAAAAAAAAAGGAAAGGAAAGTGCTTGGTATTTTACACTTAGTTTAAAAATCTTTTGCTCTCTGTGTATGTGCTCGTGCATGTGATTTAAACCACATTTCTAGAACACACATGGAACATATTTGAAGTCAAGAAGCATGTAATGGGTATGTGGACTGTAGTGTTATGGTTTTAACTGTGTGTATGTGTGTATATGTATTTTATGTATATATTACTGGATACTAATTCATCTCACTAAGACTAACCACAACATCCTTAAGAACCACTGCTACTAGGAGAGTGTCATCCCTTGTGGCCCATCTAGCATTTATGTTAAGAAGTTGTCCATGCCACCCTCCAGAAATCTGGTTTCTGGTGCCTTTCCCTCCTCAAGCTTCAGAGAGGTTCAAGTCTCCCATGAGAACTAGGGTCTGTGGTCTGGAGACTTCCTTGAGTTGCTTACAGATCTCATCTACTTCTTCACTGTGTGGTCTGCAATAACTTCCCATCATAATGCCACCCTTATTGGTCTGTCTTCTAATGCCAGCCCACAAGCATTCACCCAGCCTATCATCCATCCCATAGATGAGCTCCATGCATTTGAGCTGCCCCTTCATGTAAAGGGCAACAATTCTTCATTGCTCCCTTTTCTTAGGTGGATCTCTCTAGTAGCTTTTGTTGCTCAAGAGAGTCCCATGGTCGTAAAAGGCAAGGTGCTGCCTGGGATAGCAGTCATGCAGCTAGACATTTATTTGCAGGAATTGTCCACTCCTACCTGGGCTTTTGCCTTTAGGATCAAGGAGAGCATCATCTGGACTCCCATCTTTGCCCATAGAACTCTGTAGCAATAGTTAATGTATTCCAGGTCTCCCATGGCAATGTCATCAGTGCCTACAGGGATGAGCAACAAGGGGTGATAGTTGGAGGGACAGATGAGCTTCAGTTGCCTTTCTGCATCATCCCAAATCTGGCACCCCACAAGTAAAACATGTCCCACGACAGCATCTTTGGTCAGTAATGGGTTCCTTTGACCACTGCAGAAGAGCATCACCCAGCCCCTCCTCATGGTGCTCATGCTCAGTTCAGGCCTTGTGGGCCTTGAAGCCTCACTTTATGGGGTTTGTTTCCCATCCTGGGCACAGTACCAATCCTGCCCATTCAGACCTGAGGGCAGAAAAGGGATCTCTGTTCTGGCCCAGAAGTCCCAAGCTGCCAGCTGCTCAGGAGTATACATCCACTATGTGCTCACACGAAGTCTTTCAATGTCCCTCCTTCCTCTCATTGTGGGGCTTGGGCTTTTTCTTTGGCAAGACCGTGAAGACCCTGTTTATCTCCTGTTGACCCTCTACTTTCCTCTTCTCACAGCTCTCCTACATGGCTGCCCAGTGCTCCACAGCACTGCACTTTCTTAGTGGAGGCCATGGAGGAGGCTGGGGTCACCTCCTCCCTCTGGGCTGTGGCTGCTGGTTTGCTAGGGTGCTACCTCCAGCCACTGCTTCTGATCCAGAACCTGCTAATTGAGGTGGGAAGGGTGAAGTGCGTAATGGCCCTGGGCTTCTTGTAGAGGAAGGAAAGGAAACACATTGCTGCAGATTCCCTGTGGCACAACATTTTACCAGAGTCTCACCAGGACAAGAAGACGCAGTGTGGCTCTGCAGCAAAGGGGGCTGTGCTGGGCCAGAGGGATCCTGAGAGGAGAAACCCCACTGGGTAACCAAGCTTGACTTCTCATAATTAAAGTTTAAAAAGGCTAGTCCTGACAATGTTGAGTAAAATGTTTTTTGCTTTCTTGTCTCCAGGCATCCTATTAACGAGTTTGCTGCAGTCAAGCTCTCAATTCCAAGCGTATAAGAAACTGTTGGGTTGTTTTTTTTGTTTTGTGTGTTTTTTCCCTATGGGATGCGGTGATACCTTTTCTGAACTTTTTTCTGTTCTTTTTTTTTTTTTCCTCAGTGCCAAAAAGAAACAGGTTCTCTAATTTTGATAAGTCACCTTTGCCATTAATAACTACCTTTGAGATAACTTTCTAAGCCACTTGAGAGTTCTCCCATGAAAGTCAATAGTTCTTTTTGTTGTGTTGTTGGTTTTTTTTAAAATTGTGGAGTGCCTTTTCTTCATTCAAATACATACCTCAGCCTCATCAAAATATTAATAAGTAGGTTTTAATGCATAAGTATTTATTTCCAGACCCAATTTGCGGCTGTTATGGTTTGCTGGATCAGCGATTTCATTTTCTAATGAAAATGCTAAGGAGGTTTTGATTATGAAATGCAATGTCTCGCAAAGAGCTATTAAGTTTTAATGTGTCAATATCTGTTTTTCTTTTAAATTACTTTTAAAGCTTCATACCTGTTTAAAATTAGAGGAACTGTGGATAAATTAAAAATCTGGGTGACAGGAGGCTTCTATCCCTGTAACAATTTGAAAAAAATAATTAAAGAAATTACTTTTGAGTAATTCATATTCGCAAAAGGAAGTGATGCTCTAGAGTGACGTGCAGGATGATTCCTTAGGCCTTTTTTGTGTCTATAAAAAGCCCTTTGAGGAGGCTTTGGTTCATTTTAAAAGCCATTGACTAAGTTTAGTCTTATGGTCCCTCAGCGGGGCGGGTTGATGTGATTCTTCTAGCGCGGGAGAGGAATTTCGGCAGAAGGACAACATTACCCAAAATCACACGGTGTGACTGCCAACTGGAAGTGAAGCTTACAGCCCTTGCCCCGTGGTTTCACGTCTAAGACAGTGCTCCCACATTAGCTCCCCTGAAGCCTGGGGGAGAGGAGGGAAGAAGGGGGAAATCTGTTGCTTATTTGGCCCTGCATAAGTTAACGTGCAACCTCATGGAGGAAGGCACAGGAACTGCATGGCTGTTGGTGAAAACGCATGCCCGCAAAGGTGGCGAGACAGTGGTTTACAGTTTGCTGACAAATGACTTGGTTTTGATCCAGCTTAAGCTGGAAACAAAACTGTAAGCTGTGAGAGAACTGGATCCTACAGCTGTTCACCAGATCTGGGCATTCGTAGGGCCGCCCCCCCGCCACTCACTCCCTGCATGTTGTCCCCAGACAGTTTACTCGGCAGAATCCATTAGAAACCTGGCTTCGCGTTTGCCAGGGGTTTGTTGGCCCTAAGACTGGCCTGTCTGAAAGGAAAATGTTGCTGGAAGATGCCTGGAGAGCCTCTGTCCCTGGGGTTGCCTGCTGGAGAGGCCGTTTTGTGTTGCACGGAGCAGTCTGTCCATGAAGATGAAGATGGGAGAGAAACAAAAGGAGAATGATCAACCTCAGCTGAACCACTGAGGTTTTCCTGATTCAGGTGTTAGGATTAAAAAACGGCATTATAGGTTTGCCTCAGGTACTCCCATACATGTTTTGTTAGACACATTTTTTTCTTGGTCAGGAAAGCTGGGTGATCTCCATGTTAGTTCTGGCATCCTCTCAGCCACCTTCTACTGACTCCTACTGCCCAAAGAGGTGGTCCTGCCCCGTTCTCCCCTGTATCGCCTCTGGAGTTATCCCGTCTGCAGAGTGAGCCAACTCAACTCTCCCACGTGGACACAAAGTCGCCAAACCAAAGAAAATGAGGTTTTTTTCTAGATTAGCGAGTCGAATCAGTTTATTCCTGAGGGCCAGCTGCAGCGAGGAGCTGTGACTGCTCAGTGCAGGTTAAGGAAGGGAGAAGGCTATGTGCAGGCAGAAGGTCACTCTGCCTGGTGGCATGGATCAGCTGGCTTGGCTGTCTCATAGCCATACCCGAAGCGTTCCTTCTTGGGTATCCACCAAGATGAAAACTCAGTGAAGCTTACCCTGTAGAAAGACCCTGCTAATCTCTTTCTGCCTCTCTCATCTGTTTTTCAGTGTGGGTTCTCTCATATTTCTTTGGGGGATATTCTTTGCTTTCGTACAATTCTGTTAAAAGAGCCAGTCAAGCACAAGAGGACAAATCGGTTTAGAAAACAAATTTCATTCATCCCAGTGCTCATAAAACCATTTGTGTTATAACCTGTAAAAATGAATGGATGTCAGAGAAGCTATTCCTATTTCCTAGTCATGCGAAGTGTAGCCGCTGTCAGCACAGGTGATCCCTCACCCTAAAATATTAAAGCCAAGGCTACGGAAAGTATTATTCTTCAGTTCAGTAATTCTGTATCTCACAGCAGCAGCTTCCACAAGTCGCTGACTATTGTAAATGCCCATGTCTTAAAGTAAAATGGATTTTTTAAAAAAAGTATTTTACCTCATTTGGTATGTTAATTAAAGTCAACAAAACTTGGAAAAAATATTTCAGGGAAAATACAAGCCTGCTGTATCTCTGTGGGAACAGAAGAAATGGAAGTGTATCGCTTTGGGGATGTGATAGTTTGTTTCTTGGGCAGAACCTCTTGTGCTGGAAAGTATTTCAAGGAGAGGGTGCTGCAGCCTCCAGCAGGGTTACACGTTATTCGAACATTGTACAGCAGCTCAGTCTGAACGCCTGAAAACCTTTTTCAGCTACTTCAGGGGAAAGATGCAAAATTCTGTGGCAGTGTTGGTCTTGTGGTGGGTGCTTAACAGCTGGACTGGACTCCTAGTCTTCACCTTGGCAATGACAAGCAGGCTTGAACTGTGCATATTTACAGGGTGTTTTGCTAATCATCCCTTTTTTCTAGCAAAGATTAAAGAGCTAGCCAGACCCTTGCAACCTGCAGGGTGCATTTGTTGACTAACCATGGCAGGAGCTAATGAGTACATTGTCTCCTGCGGACGCTGCTGTATAAAGAGATAACAAGAGGGAACACCAAGCATGCCACCTTGCCCACCTACTTACAGTTACTCAGCCAGCTGCTGATTAAAGCCATCTAGTTTTGGAGGGCACCAACAGAAATGCCCTGGAATTTCGCACTGAATTGATTTAAGAAGCTACTGCTCCAGCTGTCAGCTATGTTTCTTTAGCAGGGATGGTTGAAGGAAATGAAAGTCGACTTCCCCCTCATCGCTGTTCACAGCCTGGTACGCTAACTTGTGCTGAAATATGCTGGCCATCCTTTTCCAGAGATGGCAACCTCCAGCAGAAGGGCAGGATTGACAGTTTGGGATGACATCTGCCACCAGACATGAACCACTTGGGCTCCTATGCCCACGCCGCATTACGTTAGGGTTAGGAGATTGGTCTTTGTGGTCGCTTGCCAAGAGCTTCACTAAAATGATATAGATTATGTGCTCATATCAACAAAGAACAAGTTGCTTACTGGGAATTACATCCTATGCGAGATGCCTCTTGCCTGGGGAAGCAAACTCACAGGGTTTCATGAGGGCACGTGTCTGGACACACTGGTATGGGCTTCCCTCATAATTTTAGGAAGGGTAAGGGTATGTTTTATCTCACCTCTCCAAAGAGCCCTTCCAGTACCTTCTTTTATTGTGAAAAAAACCCATCTGAGGTTTTGTTTTTCTTTCCTTTTATTATAGTATGCTGTGTTCCCTGTTTCAAGGCATTCAAAATTGGGCTTTCTGGTGATGTTAACCTTTCTTCACGTGTAAGGCAGGGTTTAAAATAATTCTAGTATTGAAGGTATTTTTCTGCTTATTCATGGAAGTGGAGGGAGGGGAAGGCTTTTCTGTCAGGTCCATAAAATAAATTCAAGTCAGACAAGTTTTGAAGCTTCTAGAAAACTAGAGGAATGTGTTGCTGTTAAAGGACTACTTTCACTGGAGCTCTGCATGCCCTGCTGTCAGGCGTTAGGGTTTTCACCTTCCTCCGGATCTGGTCCCTGGGAATAAATCACAATCCTTTTGCAGGCTAGATACCATTTGGCATTTTGAAGAGGTGTAAGCGTATAGGTTTCATGAAACATAAAGTATTGTTTAATCTTAACAGAAACCCTGCAACAGGTAAGAGAATAATTTACAAACAAAAATCAAATGCATACCTGTCTTTCAAGATTTGCCGTTTCCTGTAAAGTGTGATTGATTCAGGTCATTCCTATACGGCCTGTTCTGTAGTGACTTGCCCATTGTAAAGAGCTCTGTCAGGGGCATACCCTCAGCTCCTGCAGATTACTCTAGCCCATTTCAGGTGTCTTCGGTTTGTGTCTTGGTGGCTGGCAATGCAGACAAAGTTATGGAGATAACAGTTGCCTACCAAAACCCCTTTATAGCTACATGGTTTCTCAGTTTACTGTGGGGTTACTTACCGTTGTATGGCTTTGATTTTCTGGTAGATTCTTAGTGTTTCCTACTAGCGTGGAAAACTGAGGTTATTCATTCATTGAAAATGTCAACACAGCTACTGTAACATTATCGTAATAACCTGGGTGAAATGCAGCACTCGCGGGCTGCTACAGATCAGTCCCACCTTCCTCATAGCTCTCTGTCAGAGTGGGTGGCCTTCAGCCTCAGAAAATGCTGGGCAATTGAAAATGACTTTATTTCCATGCAATTTCCCTCTCTGAAATGGCTCTTGCCTTCTGTACCGCCGCCTGTCGCACACAGCTAAATGGACAAACACGAAACTGTGGCGCGTATCAGTATGATGCACATGCCAGAATGTGTCATGTATAATCTGGAATTACCAGCAGACATTTATCTGCCCTTTTTTCTGTTTGTTCGTTGATGGGTTTTCTGTGTGCGTGTTTATTTGAGCTACAGGTATTGTGTATGTTAAATTCTTTCTAAACAAATTTAATGCAATAGATTAATTCTGTTTTGAGTGGCTTCTCCTCCCTCCGTTATATAAGCATGTAATAATAACTAAGTAACAAATTTTATAACAAGTCAAATAAGTGTTGTTTAAAATTCTCATTTGAGAAAGTGGTCTCTGCAGGTGCTATATTTTTCTTTAAAACTGTCGGTTGGCAGCATGAAGTAAAAATAAAAAAAAGCAACAGTATGCATTTTTGAAAGAGACTGAGGTACAGAAAATAATACTTCAGGAATAATTTGCTTTTAATAACCTTCATTCTTAGGAGAATTGCATCCTGTGGTTCTTTGCCGTTGCTCTGTGTTTGTGGGTTTTTTTCCTAGGAGGTAAGCAAGGACACCTTACCAGACTTTGCCTCACATTCACCAGTTAAAAATAATAGCAGGTGCTCTTAACTTATAATAGGGTAAGGAAGAAAAGACTTGGTCCACAGACTAGTAAACAGTGAAAGATACTCTGGAGGGGATGAATGTTTCTGCTTTATTTTTCTTCAACTCTTTGCAGAAAGCGTAACAGTGGCTTATATGGATATTTTTTCCTCCCATTTCTCTTGCTGATGGTTGTTAATGCTGTTACTTCCATTATCATGTTTGAATTAGTGTGCCTTCCCGAAAGAAGTTTCTTCTTCACATAGCAGTATGTTTTAATATGCTTCTGGTTAAGGTAGGACTGTTATTTCTGTTGAGTTTTCAGCTCAGCAGTTGGGTTGTGCTAAATACTGTGTTTGTTGGAGGCCTTCTGAATTAGAAAATAGTCTGGTTATCTGAGCTGCAGCCTAAAAGCAAACTCCTATAAGAAGAGCTTTTATGAACATATTGCTCTCAAATAGCAGAAGTCACTTTGACATTTCTTCTTCTGAGGTGCTTTTAAGAAACGGCTTACCATGTGTTATGGTTTAAACCCCGCCAGCAACTAAGACCACACAGCTGCTCGTTCACTCCCCCCAGCTGGGATGGGGGAGAGAATTGGAAGAGTAAAAGTGAGAAAAAACTCAGGAGTTGAGATACAGACAGTTTAATAGGTAGAGCAAAAGCCATGCAAGCAAAGCAAAACAAGGAATTAATTCACTACTTCCCATCGGCATGCCGGTGTTCAACCATCTCCAGGAAAGCAGGGCTCCATCACACGTAATGGTTACTTGGGAAGACAAACGCCATCATTCCAAACATCCCTTCCCTCCTCCTTCCCCCAGCTCTATACACTGAGTACGACATCATATGGCATGGAACATCCCTTTGGTCAGTTGGGGTCAACTCTCCTGCCTGTGTCCCCTCCCAACTTTTTGTGCTCTCCCAGCCCTCGCTGGCGGGGTGGTGTGAGGAGCAGAAAGGGCCCTGACTGCCCAGCAACAACCAAAATGCCAGTGTGCTACCAACACCATTCTCATCCCAAATCCAAAACACAGCACTAACCCAGCTGCAAGGAAAAAAGTCACCTCTACCCCAGCTGAAACCATGACAGGACAAATGTATGGCTTCCCTGACATCCCTTTTCACTAAAGTTAACTATGCAAGCCTGACCACTGCTTTCAAAAGGAACACTTCAGTCCTTGAACGCTGGACTTCAAAATCCTATAAACGTATGAGTTGGGCATGTGACAGGGTAACACGTGTCATGATTTCCTGACCACCTTTGTATTTTGTGTACAGTCCCTCTGCATTATTAACCATGAACACATAAGGTCAGAAAGTTAATCTGTGCTCTTATTGGGGCTGATTTTTGTGTTTGCTTTCCGAGGAAACTACCTAGATGTATTTGGTGTTTAAAAACTGCTTGCAAACATGTAAAAAGTTATTACTATGCAGATTTGGTATCTGTGGTCTTACATTTTGCTTGATTTCTGGGGCTCTCTGAGGACTCTAGCTATAGTTCAAATGCTGGAAACCCAGGACTCAGCTGAGTTCTTCACCGCTGTGTGAAGGCAGCCACATCGTGTAATACTGTCGTCTCGTTAGAGAATCAGTTGACCAGATACATCATTACTTACAAATTCATTGTAGAGAAAAATCTCTCCTGATTCTGCTCTGCGGTTCAGCTGTGATACCAAACTTAAAATCAAGCGAGTGTGTACGTATATTTAGCTGACTGACTTCTGAACGCAGGCCAGACAGAAGCAATTTGCACATTGAAATGTGACAAGCTCACAGTGTAGAATTTTAATCGATGAGACGTTTTAGCTCATCTCCATATATTATTTATGCTTGAAGACTAATATCAGCTTGAAATACGGCAAACTTGCTCTTCCCAGAGGAGAATTTGGAGAGAGTATATAAAGACTCAGAGTGACGAGGTTAGACACAGTGAGGAGCACTCTGCCCCATTACACTGTTAATCAAACTGGTCGTTTATGGCAAAAGGTATCTCTGTTACTACATTTGGTGCAGTATAAACCTTCCAAAGTACTTGCACTCTTCTAGTTTCTCATGTTAGAATTGAATTCCAGAGACAAGCCTACTGCTGGGCCTGCAGCGCTTTGCTTTATGGAAATTAATTACCTTGCTACTCTAATTTGTGAGGTTAACAGACTGTTGTGTGGAACAGTTGCACTGTTCTTCACTGTGTTACTGGTGTCAGAGAACTTTCCTTGCAGCCATCACCTTTCACAGGACTCCGATGAAAATATCACAGGTCACCCCACAGCACAGTGTATGTTACCCACACGTCCAGAGGGATGTGCGTTTTGCAACTGCAGAACATGTTTATCTCCCTGAAAGTACCAGGGCAACATCCTTTGACCATCATACTGTGTATAGGTATCATCAATCATTGCCAGTACTTCTAGTACATGTCATATGAAATTTACAGTTCAAGTTTTCTAAACTTAATCAACAAATGTGACTTAAAATATCTTATAATAAAAAGGAATTCTTATATACTAAAAAGAAATCTGTGTTCATAAAAGGAACATTGAGATCACTGGAAGCTTCAAACATGAATTTGAGGGAGAGAATGATTGACTTGTATTAATAGGGGGAAAAACTTTATTCCCAGCTGGAGAGGAAACAGCACTGGCAGAAAATCTTTGAAGCATTTGTTCATAACAGAACAATCTAGTCTTTGGGGTTCTGTTAAATGAATTAAAATCAGCTTCCTTTCTCTTAACACGCTGAATTAACAATAAGAGATTAACAGTATTGAGACAGAATTCTAAGAGTTCTGACTCGGTTAGCTCTTTGTAAGTGGATAAACTTTATTTTGGCCAGTGTTGAACAAGTAACTGATTACAAGTAAGTAATTCAAGATGAAGAAGGGGGTTTTGCTCATAAAAAGTTCAACTGCATTATTTAAATACATTCCATACATTTTTCTCTCCAGCGAGCGGGGAAAGAGGAGGTGCCATGGCTGTTCTCTCTTTGAATGTGGTTAAAAATCTCTTAACTATAATTATAAATCCAGGAAAAGGGGTAGAAGGATGAGGTTCTTCTCAAATTTCCAAATGTTTTATCTGAGAACTCAGGCTATTCCAGACAGTCTTCAAAGAATAGTAGGTTATTAATACAGAAACTGCAGAAACCATGCCTGTGGTTTGGCATTAGCAAGTAGAAAAAATTGGTGCTGGTGGTTGTATTTATCGCAGTGAATAATTGATAATCATCAATGAATCACTTAGGCTGATGCTGAGCTTGGACCATCTTCAGGCTGCAGCTTCAAAGGCACCTTACACATACCTGAAGCCCAGAGTGCGTGTGTGAACGTGGAATTGCAGATGTATGTTGCTGCATCAGTGCATCGGCTGACACTGTTTCTTATTCAGACCTTAGCCTGCACAACTGGTAGCATACCCCGTGAAAGAGATTATTATAATTGTCATAATAAAAATAATTTCACAAATCACTTTTTTTATAGTCAGCAGTCCATAATGATTGGGAGTATTGCGCTATAAGCCGGTTAGCTCAAATACACTCATTTGAAATGTAAGTAGGATTTTTTTAGGGGCTCATAACTCGATATGCAGTCAGATCGTTTTTTAAACTGCATTAATACTTTACGTAAGTCATCACATACTGCTCCTTTGGGATTTAGAAAGACAGTAATTACATTGTAAACATATACTCATTATTGGAATCACTTGTTGCAGCTTAGCAGTGTCCATGCAGATTTGTCACTTCTCTCTAAGGGATTATGTGAACTTAATTTTCGGGTTCTCAGTCTGCCACCCATTACAATTGCTAAACTCCACTGTAGAAACACAAGGTAGTTTGAGTAATCTGTATCGGGTGAACTGTCTCTGTCAAATAGAGGACAGGTGCTAGGGAGATACTGCCCTAGGAGTTTGTGATGGATTTTTCATAGATTATTTAAGACTTTTTTTTCCCCCCACTGTATAGTCTTAAAGCAATTGCAGCTTAGCAGTTCCCTTTGATGACTATTATCCCCAGGTCAGGAGAGTGCTTTTGGGAAAATGATGAGACTATGAGCAAGGCAGGAATGCAAGTGGTCAAACATCCAAAAACAGGTGAAAAAGAATAAGGATGGAGAGAAACACAAAGCACCTCTCTCCGTCATCACATCACACATAAGTTAAGCTATATATCATCCTCTTATGTCATGTGGGAAATATGAAATATTTAAGAGACAATGTGAGAATACTGTAGTTGTGAAGGATACACTCAGTGATTTTTTTTTAATTTTTTAAATTGAAATAAATCAATGAATAAAATTCCCCCCAGACTGAACATCTAAACCGGACACACCATATGCCTGTTCTGTATTTGAGTACCCATTTTCCTTTCAAAATCCCAATTTGTGACTTGAACACAAATCAGAACAAATAGTGAAACCATTTTTGGATGATGTTGGAATTTTGGAGCAAATCATCTTGAGTGCCATTACAAGTCATACAATGGACAACCAGGGGATCAGGCCTAGTCAGCATGGGTTTATGAAAGGCAGGTCCTGCCTGACGAACTTGATCTCCTTCTATGACAAGATGACCTGATTATTGGACAAGGGAAAGGCTGTGGATATTACCTACCTAGACTTTCGAAAAGCATTTGACACTGTTCCCCATAGAATTCTCATGGAAAAACTGGCTGCTTATGGCCTGGATGAGCATACGATCTGCTGGATCAAGCACTGGCTGGATGGACGGTTCCAAAGAGTGGTGGTCAATGGAGTTAAATCCAGCTGGTGGCCAGTCACAAGTGGTGTCCCTCAGGGCTCAGTGTTAGGACCATTTCTGTTTAATGTCTTTATTGATGATCTTGACAAGGACATAGAGTGTATCATCAGCAAGTTTGCAGATGACACCAAGTTAAGTGGGAGTGTCGATCTGCATGAGGATAGGGAGGCTCTACAGAGAGACTTGGATAGATTGGATCGATAGAACAAGGCCAAGTGCTGGGTCCTGCACTTGGGCCACAACAACCCCATGCATCGCTACAGGCTTGGGGAAGTGTGGCTGGAGAGCTGCCCGGCAGAAAAGAACCTGGGGGTTCTAATTGACAAGCAGCTGAACATGAGCCAGCAGTGTGCCCAGGTGGCCAAGAGGGCCAATGGCATCCTGGCTTGTATTAGAAATAGTGTGACCAGCAGAAGGAGGGAGGTGATTGTCCCCCTGTACTCAGCACTGGTGAGGCCACACCTTGAGTATTGTGTCCAGTTCTGGGCACCTCAATATAAGAGAGATATTGAGGTGCTGGAGCGAGTGCAGGGGAGGGCAACGAAGCTGGTGAAGGGCCTGGAGACTAAATCTTATGAGGAGCGATTGAAGGAGCTGGGACTGTTTAGTTTGAGGAAGAGGAGGCTGAGGGGGAGACCGCATCACTCTCTACAACTACTTGAAAGGCCATTGTAGAGAGGTTGGTGCTGGTCTCTTCTCACAGGTAATTAGCGATAGAACAAGAGGGAATGGCTTCAAGCTGCAACAGGGTAAGTTTAGACTGGACATTAGGAAAAAATTCTTCACAGAAGGAGTGGTCAGACACTGGAATAGGCTGCCCAGGGAGGTGGTGGAGTCACCATCCCTGAATGTGTTTAAGAGTCATTTAGATGTGGTGTTAAGGGGTATGGTGTAAGGGAGAACTTTGTAGAGTGGGGTTGATGGTTGGACTCCATGATCCCAAGGGTCTTTTCCAACCTAAATGATTCTGTGATTGTCATGCAAGAGTATCTGGTGTTCTAAGTAAATTATGTTGGAAATTATAAGAGAGTTCAATTAAAAGCAAACAAATGTGAGACAAAGATGAGAATAATTGTATCGAAGTTCTACATAGTAAAGTGTCTACATAGGTCAGCTAACTATGAGGACAAGAACAGGAACCGGGAATTGTATGAATGATCCCTCTATACACCAAGCCCTTGCCATATGCCCCCCAGCTTCTGGCAACTAAAGATTTAGGGATTTAGTGGATCAGAGCTTGCATTGGGACTGTTTTGTTTGTTAGCTCTTGATGGACCTAGTTGTATGTTCTCCTTGCAAGACCCTTTCTGCTATAAACCAGTGACACGGAATGTAGCTGTGTAGAGAGCCACCTTCTGCACATCTGACTTCCGATGAGCAGTTGGGTAGCTTGTCATTTTTAATGTTGTGAGATATGGTGAAAATCGTTTTCTTTTCACTTTCTCTAATGAACAGCCACAACCCCGCCCATCAGTGGGAAGCCGTACCCGTACCTCTGCCCTGTATCTGACTGCACCAGCGCCAGCTCTTGGAGTATCTGTACTCTTTCCTCCAAAACCTAGTGTAGGGTGTCTGCTATTTATGGCAAAATACAGTGTAAAATAGACTGCATTTTAGAGTTTTGAAAACACGGATATGTCCTGTAACTGGACCTTGCAGGGGGACTGCTGTTGAAGTGCTGTTACAGCAGAGGCAGGCACATAGTTTGCTAGTTTGTATGCGGCACTTCAGACCCTGGAAATAGGTTTGTCCCACATCTGAAAAGTTTCTGTGGTACTGGCTCATTCAGGGAGTTTGTAAGTTTTTGTGAATTCAAGATGTTTCTTAGTGTATTGTGAAACAGTGGGAATAATTTAAAATAATACTTGGAATTAGGGCTGCATAATCCTTTTATTTGGTTAATGAGTTTTCAAATTAGGGAAGTATCTACAAATATTCTTACGGTAATTTTGATGTTTTTCTGACTTGAAAAAAACCGACTTGAATTCAAAACTGTGATTCAGATCTGCCTCCGGATTTATCTTGGCTATCATAAAAACAAAGGCAGAATGTTCTGTGTGTTTTAACATTGCCATTGTCAATAAGATGATGAAAATCTGGATACGCTTTTGGAACTTGTGTTAGGAATACTTAAGTTGTTTGTTATTGTCGTTAAATCTATCAGTAGTTGAACCTTTCTTGTTGCTTTGTAGTTCTTGTAGAACTATCAGTGGTAGCTCTTTTGAAATTTCACATTTGCTTGGGAACAAAGCAGACTGAGAAAAATGCTATTGTCAGGCAACTCA
Organism: Rissa tridactyla; assembly: GCF_028500815.1. Classification (NCBI taxonomy): domain Eukaryota; kingdom Metazoa; phylum Chordata; class Aves; order Charadriiformes; family Laridae; genus Rissa; species Rissa tridactyla. The sequence goes on from NC_071466.1 coordinate 196,700,360, forward strand.
GGACAACAAAAATCTCAGTCTGAGAAGTGATATTTAATTACTTACTGCCTAGACAAGCTTGTAAAACAAATTTAATTACGTGCAACAGACAAGCTGCTGACCTCCACTTAAAATCCTGTGTACCCAGGGTGACCTGTGGGTCTGACCTAAGATTGAAAGGGAAGAAAAAAAAAGAAAAAAAGAAAAAAAAAAGGCCCAAGTTTCCTCTTGCATGCCACCAAAGAGCAGCTGCGCTCTCTACCCTCCCTGGGGAAGCAAATGCATTTGCTGCCTGCCCCACAGTCATGACAGAGAAGCCAAAAGAGAAATTTACCCAAGGTAGGGGTTGAGATGAGTCAAAGTGGCTTTGATGGCTCTGACCACAGGAAAACTGAGTTCAGTAGGTGGTTGAAGAGATACGCTATGTTCCATCTGCCAGTTCCTATGTTCAGATACACCCCAAAATATTAGTTACTAGTGGCTTTATTTTCATCCTGTTGTATAAAGAGAAGCCTGCTGTTGAATTATGGTGATGAAGGTGGGTAGTTTAACTGCTGACGGGCTCTCATGACATGGAACTACATTTAGGTCTGCAGGTCCCTTTGCACGAGGGAGTGGGTTGTTCATTTGTTTACCCCCTTGCTACAGGATTGCATTGCAATCCATAGATAAACATGCTTGCCCAGGCCGAGCATCTCTAAGCCATAAGCACAGTGCATCCACCCAGAGCTTGCTGTGGAATTGGGCTGTAAATGCGGGGAAGGTGGTTTGAAAAGTGCAAAGTAGACATGCGATATCTTTTTAGGGCGTTAAGAAAGCAAATACATCCTGGGAAGGTCTTTGTGTACAAAAGTGGAATCAAAACCTTGCAGTGAATGCCAAGGAATAGGCAAGTCCCCTGGAAAGCGGCCTGGGAATGGGGGGAACGGATTATGTTGCTGCAGATGCAGGGTGAGCAGTCGAGATTGCAAACATGCTTCAGTGCTTTTTGCCTTTGCTTTTCGCTGAAGTTCTGATTCCAGTCTCCTACGTAAGGCTCCGACTCCCAGACTCGAGCAGATGCAGCTGGGCAAGCCGCAGCGTTTCCCCCCAGCCCGGTAGCAGCTTTGCCCCTGTGTTGGAAACGGCAGCCACCAGCCAGGGCTGCTGGGGGGACATCTCCGCTCCTCAGCTCCTCCGCTCTACAGCCCACTGTGGGAATGTAAACGGCCACCTATTGTGTTTTATATTACAGCGTGGCACTTCATCATCAGTGCTTGCCAGCCTCAGTTTATGTTGAATTAATATATAGACCTTATGATTATATTTTGGCATGAAATTAGCCAGCAATATATGCCTTGCCTGAAAGATGAGCAGCTGCCTGGCGGTGTCTTAGATGTTTGCCTGTCCTTGTAACTGATGGAATTCCAGGAATACGTATACAGTGAGAAAGAGATACAGAAAGAGAGTCACTGTTGCTACTCCTAGCGTATCTATAACGCAGAAGTACACACACAGGAAAAATACATATAAAGAGATACATCTAAATAGAGGAAACTGCAGCTTTTTTTGTAATCCTCTATTGTATGTTTGTGTCCTTGTATGTATATTTTTCTTATGAAATACAAGTTTGTTTTCCCCAATATTAAACTGCTTGATCAAAGCTCCTTATACATCGCTACTGAAGATTGAGATACGTGTTATGGAGAAACCAAATTGAACAATAAAATACTATTCCTCCCAGGAAAGTTGGGAAACTTTATAGATCATCTGCTGCAGATATTTCTCATTTTTACAAGGAGGCAAGAATAACTGTGGTGTTACTTACTGAGGGAAAATAACAAATCTTTTTTTCACTGAAAAGAGCTTAGATGAATTTCCAGGGGGAAATAGTGCAGCAGGAATATAGTTGCTACCATTTTTGAAAGCCATATATGAGAGTCCAGTGTTATATCTGAAAGTTGTTCTCCTTATGTCCTGTCCTCTGTATAATTTTGGCATGCCTTTTGTTCCTCTCTCTTTATAGTGGTTCTACTTTAAATGAGCTCCGCAGAAAAATTTGCTGTCGAGTCTGGGAAAGATAATGCAACACCTTAATTTTCCACATTACAAAACGTTCTGAAATGCTTGCAGAGGGATCCCAGTTCGTGCATCGAGTCAGCTGGAGTAATTAGGGCATGAGGCAATTGTTTCTTTACGGGCCTGAAGCCATCCCAAGAACCATGGAGACTCACTCCTTGTTAAAGGTTGCTTTAACCCTTGGCCAGGTGGGTGTTATGGGTTTTGTTCAAAAACTTTGAGCTCCGTGACAACTGGAGTCACAAGACCCCAAGTCACTCTGATCACAGGACTGGAGCTCAACATGTCCCTCTCTGAACCTTTAGCAAGACCAAACACAGTTCAAGGAATGTGATTTTTTGTTTTTTTTTTTTTTGTTTGGTTGTTTTTTTTGTTTTTTTTTTTCTTGCTACAAAAAGATATAAATACGATTCACAGTATTCTACTTGATGAATCAGAATCTGAAACTATTTATTTTGGCCAGCCTAATATGTTGTCATCCTCCCTCTTCCTTGTGGAAAATTTTGTCCTTTCCACGAGTTCAATCCCACGAGGACCATTATTTCTGACTGCTGAGAAGAGCAGTAAAAATCTGCAAAGCTATCTTCACTCAGATTTTAGAAAGAAGTCAGTTATAAAGTTGGTGATTTGTGCTACGTGCTTCTTGTCACTAGGATTACAATATTTTTGCACTTTTAAAGAATCTAATAAACTCTGTGTTCACAGACACACTTTGAATTTGGATGTTACGCTTCTAAACATTTGCCTGCCCTCACTAAGGTAGCATGGACTTTGCTCGTCTTTCTCTGACTGTTAGGGAAAAACATTTCTGGAAATTGAAAGGTGCTTTGGGTTTTTTGGTTTGTTTTTACTTCAGAAGAGCTCAGACAGGTTAATGGGGAGGTCTTTGCAAGTTGTTGATGTAGAAAATGCCCATGCACGTTTAATATCTTTTCTCAGAAGCCTGCAATAATTACTTTAGGCTTTGCTTTCTTTCCTGAATATATTTATCAGTTAAAGACCACATGTTTACTCTCTCAGCAGCTCTTTTCACGCTTTTGACTACTGAGGCATGTTACAGTGATCCAAATCCAGATTCAGTATTAACCTATTTTGTCAACATTCCTGTTATCTTCTGTATAGGTATTTATGCTGAATGTTCTGTGTATTGAGTGGGAAGGTGCTATCTCTCCTACCTTGCAAACATAAGTTGCATATTTTTGATCTTTCCTTAAAAAGGCAGAGAGGACTTGTTGAACATGTGAATGGCCAGGTCTTTAAAAATAATTTTGTGACCGCTTTTTTATGCTCCCTCTGCACACATCACTAGTTCAGATAAAAACCTGACCTGAATAGGTATGTGCCAGAACTGTGTTGACAGAGATTGGAGCCTGGGAACAGATTGAAGGCTTTCACTATCTGTTTTCTTTCTTTGTTCTTCTAATAAATACCAATTTACTCTGATGTTCTTCATTACCTCTCAATTAGCCAAAAGCTTCTTTAACTACATCATTACTAGCAAACAATGGGCATCGTATAGATTTATAAATTAATAAATACATGTAAATTAAAATAGCTGAAGGTCTACATGATGTTCACGTATAGGATATTCTGGCATGAAATATCTTTGTATAGCATTTCATCCTTTTTTACGTCACACTCAAGGAACATTCTCCAGCAGCAAGCCTGTAGTTGTTACTGATTTTGTTGAATTTTCAACTTTGGACCCAAGCTGTTTAAACAGATTACTCCCTGCTTTTCTCTGAGTCAACTTCCTCATGCTTTCATCAAAGCAAAAGAGATTATTTGACTTTGTCTCCTAACACAGCATTACAAGAGGGTCATATGTTAAGTGACAGTGATGGATTCTGTGTCAGGGAATAGCCACTCTGTCTGCACGTAAGTCCCCTGTAATAGTTCCCTGGCAAAGGCAAAACCATCTTGTTCTTATTTATTTGGAGGCTATTTATTAGTATTCATTACAATAGTATTTACTCTCTAACTGAAGCTAATACATTTCAGAACTAGATTAGGCGAAGGTATGTTTGAATTGCAGTAATAACGTGCAGGCATAATACATCTGCATTCTGGCACTAATCTTGTACCTTAAGCAACAGTTTCTGTCTCTTTCCCGGGCGCGCAATATTTGTGAACTGATTAATACCTGGCAATAGGAGGACACCTTCTCTTCAGGCTGACGTGCAGTGGAGTTGTGAGAATGGAATAGTAACTAGCACCGACACAAACTCTCGGCACACACAAGGATTTCTGGTGGGAGCGAAATCTCCTTTTAACCTCGGTGTCTTATTTATAAGAAAGTTAAAATGGAGGTAGTGAGTTAACTAATTTCTCAATCAGCTAAATCTATGGAAAATGCTCGGAAGACTCTGCTGGGTACATACAGAAGTCCATCTACATTTACGTTTCAGTTCTCTCTGCAGGAATGATGGGGTTATAGGTGTAGAATATGGGTTCCCCCAATCCAGGCAGCAGGTAAAAATCAATAGGGACAACATCAGATGCTTTTGAGATATACAGCATTGTCAGTGACTGTAGCGTTGGCAGATTGCGTGTGCGTCTCCTTCTCTGAGCTCTCTTGGGCTTTATGCTCCAGGCTGAGTAGGTGAAGTGATAAAATACCTTCTGTATGTTCTCCAGACACTTCTTCCTAGAGAGAAACCACAGATATTTTCTACCCTCATTTAAGTTGTTGAAAGAGGACTTCAAACTGTAGCAAATGAGAGCTCCCAGACAGAATCTCAATTCACAGCTGAGCGGCCAGGGAAGCCCTTCCAGGGTTTTCATGCAGGAGGCACATGACTCCCTCTGAGCAATGCAGATGGATTCACTCCTTGTTTCGGCCAGGCTTTTCTTCGCATTGTTGTTCCTCTGAACAAACGGTACTTTATCCAGAGAGCTCGGTGTCGTTAGCCTGGAGAGAGCGGCCGTGCAGGTGATGTCGGGCTGGCTGAGCTAAACCCCAGAAGCCCACCATAAAGTCGTCCTCTCAGTGTGGGTCAGGGATTCCTCCCAGAGGGGGTGGCCTGGACGGGGCCCAAGTGAAGGAGGGAAGTGCACAGTAACAGGAGCTGCAATAAACTTAGGAACGGCGCAGGAATAAAGCATTCTCGTCTGTTTAAATTTTTCACGTTAGCTGCTTAAAAAGAGCTGCTGGAAACGATCACAGTACTTGCAACGACTGGAGGAGTGTTTCTGGTACGGCTCAAAATTGAATACTAATTGGTTGTATTGGTTGTAATTTTCTGTACAAAAATCAGCACGAGGCTGAAATTGCTGTACTACGAAAAGATGATGTGCCTCAGCATTTGCTTAGCTGTGTGTAGTCTTAACATCTGGACGCATTGCAGTCTTATTTGCAGCCTGCAGTATCTCTATATATACTACTTTACTATAAAAATTCTACTGCTTCGTTTGTGTAGTTATTGGCGCCTATACCTATGCCATCAGAACTTATTTTTATCATGATATATTTCACAGGCAAGATACGTATTAAAAAAAGTGTTAATCCTAAAATTAGAACATCAGTCCTGATGCTCAATTGTTGTTTCTCTGTTAGTGGCAAATAGACAAGTTAGGAAGTAGCTAAGCTTTTTGCTGGCCAAATTAGATCTGGTTAAGTTAATCACAAGGTACTTGTGTTTATCCTCCTTAGCACATCTGTTTACTGTGAGGTTTGTGTATATGCTGAGAATGGGGGGAAAAAAATGGACATGAAGACTTTGTGTTAGCATTGAGGATTGATATGTTTTTGAGGTTTTTGCTTATACCATGTAATGGTATATAAAATAGGATCACAAATGGTGATTATAATGAACTGCACAAGCTCATTTTATGATATACAGCAACATACCTACTTTCCTTTTTTGGTAAAAATATACCCCCAAGTCAAAGCCTTTCTCCAGCATAAATACCTAGAATCTTATTAAAATCTGATCTCATTACGTACGCCATCAGTATTAAAATAGTGTATCCTAAATCTCAGTCATTTAGAAATGATCTGTGCCTTAAAAGATGAAATGAGAAACTCGCCAATTAGTATAAATGTCTTAGTGGAGCAGAAAGTGACTTCAAAGAACTTGATTATATATTTGGGGGTTTTGATATGTATCTTTCCTTTTTTTTTCTGAAGTACTTCCAATTTGGAGACAACTTTTAAAACTTTTTTAGCATAATATTGGAACATTTGAAGCTCCTTTATCACTTCTGTGCTAACCAAATGTAAGGGGAACATCTGAAATATTTGAAAATATTTTAAAACAGTCTGTTTAGTTTTTAAAGATGAAAGGATTGAAAATGAAATGCAAAGTCTTAGTCTCCTTGTGCTCATCCTCTGCACCACTCTTTTCTTTCATGTGCGCTGCTGGCCAGTGTTTGATGCAGCAATTCCCGATGTTACCCAACCTTTTTGGTATGGCAAGCCTTACTATGAAAACATCCCGTTTTGTGTCTGCGTCTGATATCTCTGCTCACCTTTGCAAGATGTTTTGGCTCGTCTCGCGATCAGATAGTATCAAGCAACGCTACAGAGTCCAGTAAACCTTGAATTCGCAATCTCCATCAAAGTGGCAAGAAATTGAAGCCTGAAGTCCTGCACAGAAGGCTCCCTCCATCGTGCCAGGAGCATCCCACTCTCAGGCTGCTTTAGTCCCATGGTAGCTTATACCTAGGAGCAGCTGGCATTTCCAGCTTCCAGTCCTCCTTATCTGTGTTGCGCAACATCTGGCAACCACAAAAGTTTTAATAGAAAGTAGCATTAGAATAGAGTCACATGCTGCAGGAGGGATAGCTTGGAAAGAAAGCAAGTATTGTGTCCTCTTTGTGTGCAACATCCCCATGCTGCGCCCTGGTTCTCCTAGTAACAGATGCAGCCTGTTTGTAAATTTGGGTGATTTTGGTGATTTCTTTTTATTTATTTATTTTTAACCAATGTTTCCTAGTTGCCACCGAAATTTAAGCAACACTGAAGCTTGTTTTGGCCATTCTGCAAGGGCCACTGAACGAGTAATTCAGACTTAAAACCTTTTGAATATGCCACTGGATACTGATAACGTCAGTAGGATCCCTTATCACTGCTAAATGTCCTTTGTGTTTTCTGCTGGAGTGGGAAGTGAGGAAAGAGCAGTACATCAAAGCAAGTGATATATTTTTGTAACACCACATGTATAAATATTGGTGCAGCGGTGGTAGTTTCCATATTGAGTGCCAGCAAAAGTTTTCTAAAAACCACCGCAGAGCGGTAGGTCCAAAAATGCATGGTAAGGCAAAAAGGTGAATAAGCCATTTAAATGGTGAGGGGTGAAGTGGGAACCGTGAGGGGGACGTAACTACAGTCTCACGCTTTGCTGTGGGATCAGGAGGAAGCCCAGATGTATTTCAAAAAAAAAAAAACATAAGCGAGGGGAAGAGAGGAAAAAGTGTCTTTTCCATCTCATGCTGTATCAAATTCCTCCCTCCTTAGCATTTTTTAATCCCCCAGCATTTTTAGAAATTATTGTTTTATGAAAAATGTAAAGGTAATTATATATAATGGGTAATTATTAGAAACTTACACATAATTATGTAGTTTTCAAAGATAGGATAAAAGCCATTACTGAAATAAGAAAACATTTTTCTATCACCTCTAATAATCTTTTCCACATCCCTCCATTTCCAAATAGAAGTGAATTAGATCAGCACGAGGAAGCTGTTCATACTGGTTTCCAGCTGTGGATGTGTCAGTGGAGATAAATTTCACGTCCTCAAATATTACCCTTTCCTGAGTGCCAGTTTGCACACACCTTAAATTCCATTTTGCCAAAAACAAAGTTTTCAGAAGTGGTCGTTTGCTCCCTCAGCGAGGTTTTGAGGTTTTGCAAAATGTTTGTACAAGGAGGTTCAAGGCCCACGTAACTAAATAAAAATAGCCCCAGCTGTTGTCAGTGGCAGCTTTTCCTTGCCTTCTTTTTGGAGGAGCAAAGGTCATAGATATACATTTATTTTCATTGTCAGTGAAGGTTTTTGGTGCCCTTCCAGTCCTGTTTCTGTCCGCTGGCCAGCTGGGTCGTTAGTGGCTGATGGCCGAGGAGCAGAATTTGCCCTTCTGATCAGACCAGCCGGTCCACCTTGCGTGACGTGAGCCTCCTGGAGCTGGAAAGGGGCAGCTGGAAGCCCAGCTTTTGTCCTTGGGTCAGTCGATTTCATAATATGTACCAAATCGGAGTAGGCTTTCATTTGATTTTGTAGTTTTGGGGTGTATTAAATGTTGCTTCTATCAGATTTATTAATCCCTCGGCCCAGAAAATTTGGAAAAGTATCCTGCCTCATCCCTCAAACCACCATTGGTCAAGGCTTTATGTGGAGTTTTGATGAAGTGTTTTTGTGTAGGTGTGCTTTCTAGAAAAGGGAGTAAAACGGTTTCCTTTTTTAGTTCATGTCAGCCTAAAAGCGGTTTTTGCAGACAAACTGCTTTTGCTTATTTGCCTTTGCAAAAGATGCGTTTGTGTGAGGGCTGCAAGGGCCTTCTTCATGACCTCCACAGGGTAGGACCCTCCATGCCTTTGCGTCACATACTGTTCCTTGCAGAAGGTACCTCTGGGTTATTGTAGCACCGGCTTTCCGTTAAATATCTGACTATGAAAAAAGTTTAAATAAAATGTCTTTGGGAATAGTAAATGACAAACTTCTCCAAACATGGTTTATGAGAGCCTTGCAGCCAATCTCCTAAAAGAAGCACCTGCAATCGGGCTTTATAGCTGCTACACAAATAGTTGGCAGACAAAAACCTTGCTAGGATTTCAATTTACAACCTGTGATACATAGGGTTCTTTCTTCCTTGTAATGCTTTAAACTGAAATTGAATTTTAAATTAACTTGACACTGTGCTGTTTTCAAGTCAGATAAATAACCATGTTTCTTTTCCGTCCTTTCAAAATATATTTGATATCTCACTATGAAAGTATTTCCTGAATTGATATTATTATACATTTGCCTGTCCTTACTTTCCTTAGGAAAAAAAAAAACCCAAAACATAACTGTGTTGCTGTAGAAGTATTGTTTGCACTTTGACAATGATATGGTTTTGTAGTTTAAGAATTTTCCAGTTTTATTTCTGTTGCTCACTATAAAAACTTATGGTTTATTTCTGTGTTTTTTCACACAACTTTGATCAAACACTGGCCTTCAGAGTTATGTTTTCTGAGCTACTGTGTGTATAGGTAAATTCCATTTGCTTTAATTCATCAGAGGGCCACATTCTTCACTTCAGTACCCCTAATGAATCCATGTTAGAAGTTGCCAAACTATCATAGTTTGGCTTGCTTTTTTTTTGTATTTTTGAGTGTTTGTGGTTTTTTTGAGCAGTTAGACCCACAGTGTGCAGGTGTAAGTGCTTGTATAACACACCAGGTAGTCACGAATGTGGTCAGTGGTGTCTTAATCTGAAACCTGATAGCATCAATCCTTTTTAGACTTGGTAGATGATACCACTGGGAAGACTATTATAAAAGAGCTGCCTTAAAAAAAAATGTTTTTTTCTAAGTATTTTTTAAAAAAAGCGAATACATACATTTCTGAATGTGCACGTATAGTAGAAAGGAAAACTGGTACAGTAGAATTGTTTTGTTTTGTTTTCCTAATTGTCACACTCATAAGTGAAGCAAACTTTCTCATAAAGCAGTATCTGGAAGAGCTTATACTGAAGGACAGACAATAGCGTAGTTCACAATGTCGGCATGCTGGGCAAAATGTATTTCTTCTGTTCCTGGTAAAAACTGTGGCTAACACCATGGGTCGGTGTGTCACTTGAAATAAGGTATTGGAGTACATCCCTCCCTCCCTTCTCCCCCAGGAAGGTGTTCTCCCAACAGCTCCCATTTTGTACCTCCCCGTTTCCTGCAGGGCATTAGTGCTCCAGAAAGAGTTTCACCAGCCCCAAGGCCTTAATAGCGGTCAGGAGAGGCAGAAGGGAAAATTTCCAAATACTTCCCCTCATAGGCTTAGGGCTGGAATTGTAACCAGCAGCTTTCGGGGGGGTACTGAAGATCACTGTTTTTCTTGCCCTATTCCCTTGCTAGCCAACAGCAATATGACCCGAGAGCCTGACCCTGTTTTTATTACCAAGCACAGTGAAGAAATATTTGGAATATTTCATTTCCATGAGTGTATTAATGAAGGAGACAAAAAAAACAAACCTCTACCTTTAAATGGGACGAGAAGTTACGCAGACCTGCCCGACTCAGCCAGAAATTCTCTTAGGCAAAGGAATGCCACATGAAATTGGAAAGTTCTCCTTCACTCAAATAAGAGTGAAATACCAGAGCCTTAGTTCAGTTACTTTTCACTGTCTTACACTCCCATCATCTCTCCTCTCCCTTTCCCCCCCCCCCCCCCCCCCCGTTACTCCCCTGAGGTATTCAAATGGAAAGGCTTTTTTTCAAAGGTATTTGCACAAAGAAGGCATTCGGCAGCAGATGAGATTTCTTGTGATCAAAAGCATCTTAGTCTGCTCTGATCTTTCCCCAGAACTTAGCTTAACGTGCAGAAAAAGGACCCTTGCTCAGTACCCTTTGCAGTTTTGGTGGACATCGTCATTGCATATTCCAGGGGCGTGCATGTGTGCGTACGTAGGCATATTTGTTTGAGTCTCGGCCAGGATATATGCCAAAGAGATTAGACTTCATCTTTCATCCCGGGGAGAAGAGAGCCTAAATGGGTTTATCATGGGGTTTTCATTCACTCTGTCATTTCTCCCTTCTTTATAGTTCATTGCTAGGCTTCTAATTTTTCCCGACAGCAGCGCACACCCCTGCAGCTGGCCCTGCATAATGATTCCCTCCTCCTAGACCGACACAAGAGGGGATGCATAAATCTCCTGCCATCAGGGTGCCCCCTTTAGCAGGCACTGCCCCCTCTCCCCCCTGGAAAAAGATCTGTCCCCTCTGCAGCACTCTCATTTACCACCTACTAGCTTTGCCCGCTGAGCCAAGATGCTGCTCGTGACCATTATCCTGCCTATGTTAAACATCGGGAATGGTTCTTTTCTGACAAAAATACAACCTTTTTTTTTTTTTTTTCTTCTCCTAATGACAATTATTAGTGGGAATTGGAGCGCCTTTGGCAATTGTGTTTGATGCAAGCATTATACCATACAGCAACCAGCTCCTGTGAAAAGCAAGACCTGCCTGATGGCTTGAATTAGGAGCTGAAGGATGAGGAGGACTGTCAGGAGCAAGAATTTTGACCGAAATACAGGCAGGTCTTCAGGAGGTCTTAAGTTAGAGATCCCCATGGTCTCCAAGGCCCTGTATTAATTCAAAATGATTGCTTCGAACCATCGGGTAAGGGCAGCGCTGTCAAATCCAGGGCTGAACTTACCCAGCACATTGGCAGTTTATAAATCAGATGGGACTTGTGGACTGTTTACAAACTATTGTTTGAAAATCTCTCTTCCTTAGCCCTCCATCCTCACTTGTAGCAGTGGAATATAACAGCTGGCTAAAAATCAACGCAGGAATAGTGTAAAAGGCAGCAGTTTCTGTTCCTGTCCCGAAGATGAAAGCGGGCGCAGGATGAATGTGCAGCGCACAGGAAGAGCTTCGTCATCCTTTACCAGCAGCAAAGGGATAGGTAAAGGTCAGCCTCTCTTCCAAGAGACTTTCCACAAAATACTAGATTTCTCAAATAGGTATTTGGTGTTAGCAATGCGCTGATAGTCTGATATTCATAGTTTCTTTGAGAATTAAGTGATGTTTTTCTTCAGCTACAAGTATTTGGCTGTTTTCTCTGCTGCTGTCCTTAAGATGATTCATATTGCAGTTATTTTAAAGAGGCGGATAAACTACAATTGTTTATATACAAACAGAATATGGCATTGGCTGCCAGAAACCAATCTCACTAATATTTGGCTTGCTAGGTTGCCTCGTCTTTTCATGGTTTGGCTATCAGAGAGAGCAAGCTGAAAATTAATTGAAAAGAGTTTCTTTCTTTCCGAGTGCGCTCAGAGCTAGTGGTGTTTTCTCCTCTGTAAATGCTGGCAATTGATTATAAAATGTCAGAGGTGTTAGCAGTGTCAGCGACCTTCATCCAGCCAGCTGGAATAATAGGCCAGACTTGCTTTAGGACACGCTGCGGTCACTGACAGGTTTTGTTGCATCTGCAGCCAACTCTGTATCATTAACAAGGAAAAAAGGGTGGATGGAGGAGAGCGGATTGTAAATGTAACAGTGCTCATTCCGCTAAATTTACTTGAAAAATGATCATTTTTTGTGTCCAATGCCATTTTGTACTCTTCGTGGTCTTCTAATTAAGCCTGGAGGATTGTGGATCCAGGCGTTGATTTGAGCAGTATCAGCTGTCCTCCTTCCAGAGAAACAAACAAAACTTCATCTCTCTGCTGCTGGGGACTAACTTGTGAACTGATTTCTCTTCCATGCCTTGGTAACTACACATTATTAGGAATCCCACTCTCTGACTTCATGTACAGAACCGCATCCCTGCAGCAGACCTGCCTGCCAGCTGCGCATCACGTACAGCTGTTCCAAGGATGCTTAAATTTGACTTTGCATCTCAACTACTCCCACTTAATATAATGAGCTTTGAAGTAAATTTATGGGGTTGTTGAAGAAAAAGCCCTCCACGTCTCACAGCAGTCTCTTAGACTCTGTTTGAGGCTAAGGCCCAGCTTTAAAACTGATGATGGTGGTTTATTTCTTTGAGATCATTTTGTTAGAACAAAGCTGTAAATGTGTTGTATTGTACCAGTGATGCTTGAAAAATGAAGGAAGAATGTGTATCCCCTTGCTTGGTAGACCCATGTCAGTGGTTTTCTGAGGGGATTAGGCTTTTCTTGCCTCAGCGTGCCCTTGCAGCAGTAGCAGTGACAAAGCTTGGTGGCCAACGTGCCTGTTGCTAGTGGCAGAAGTTACCTGAAGTCCTTGGAAGGGAAGGGGAAGGGAGAGGAGGGCAGAGATGGCAAAAGCGTTAAACTTTGAAGAGCAACAGAAGTAAGGCTCTGTTGAACTTGAGGAGAACTTCACAATCCCATATGGCATTCCTTCACCTTAATAATGGAAAAAGTCTGTTTATTTTTTGTTTTAATATCTTGTCTTTGTGAAGTTTTAGGACTGGATTTCTTGTACTTTATTTCCTGGATATCTCGTCTATTAAATAAAGTCTCTATTGCTCTCCAATGAGAGCAGGTACACAGTGAAACAAAAAAAAGACCTTTCTGCATTACACAAGTTTTTCTTGGGTTTAGTATTAATCAAGATTCACTGATATGCTTAAAGATTTGGGGCCAAAGAAAAATATGAGAAAGTTTGTCTTCTGAGAGTCTCTTTGAAAAGTCAGCTTTTTGCTGCTCAGTAAACCTGCCAGCCAGCTAAAAGTTTCGGCTCATGGACATGATGGAGCTCGGGGCTGGGAGCCGGCTGTGTGATGGTCTGCGAGGGATGTGGGCTTGTGGGTGACCTTGTGCCTTGGCAGAGGGAGGAGGCGCTACCGGGAGGAGGGTGCTGGCAGGGAGAGGTGTGGAGTGTGCGAGGGATCCCACTGCTTTCACTACAAATGGCTCTGACAGCTCTATGTGCCACCCGAGCTCAGGCTGGTTTTAGAAACACCGTTCTGGCTTCAGAAATGCAGAGAGAAAATATAGTAGTGTAAAGCTGGCAGTTCTTCCACAGTAAATACCAAGGCCGCCCTTAGCATTACCTAATGGAGGACTTAAGATACATTCTCTTAGTTCTCTTACCAGGCTAGTTTTACCTAAATGTTTTAAATACTTTCAGTTTGTGACCTGTGAAAAGATACTTCTGCTAATTTAAGATTAAAAATACGTTTTCATGTGTAAAATGCTTATAGAGTTGAAATATTGAAAGACTCCGTGTTGGAGAAGATGCATACGGTAAAAATGGTGGTAAACATGAAAAAAGGTTGGCTTGCATTTCTGAGAGGTACAAACCAGTCTTCGTCCCCTTTGGAAAAAATCATAGGATAACTTGGGTTGAAAGGAACCACCGGAGGTGATGTAGTCCAACACCCTGCTCAGATCAGGGACGGTGAGATCAGGTTGCTCAGAAGTATTTAGTGGTCTGCTCTAAAAACTTAAGTATATGGTGGTGAGTTTCTTGGGATTTCTGAAAGGGAAAAAAATGAATTGTAATGTGTCTCCTTTGTCTTCACCTTTCAGAAGGGAAAAAAAAAAAAGGAGGCTGAGAAAAGAAGTTCTTCACTATGCATTTCCTTTTATTTTTAGATGGAAATAAAAATTTCATCAGGCTAAACCTTACTTTCCATATTCAATTATTCCCCAGAAAGCTGAAATAAGTATAGATGTAGGCTTTTCGAGAATATGCCCCTAGAAGCTAATTTCTGAAGCAAAAGGAAACTGCAAGGTGACATTGCTTTTGAAAATTGAGCCTTAATAAAGGGCTTCATTTAGGCATCCATCCTTGAAAATGGATGGTGAACTGTGTGAGGGCTGGGAGGGAAAGGGGAAAAAAGGAGATGCAAGAGAATGATAGTAGATGAAAGTACAAGGTAATTTAAGCCCTTGGTTAATGCCCCTATTTGAAATTAGCACTGGTTGATTTGGTCGCCCAACCATTGGCAGCTCAAAGTCAAATTCTTACCATGCAGTGTTCTTGCCACAGACTGGGCTTGAGTAAATTTGTTATGGGTCTACCGTTACCTTCTAGAAAAGTGGCCCCTCCAAGGCAGAGCTAGGATGTTCTGTAAATAGCTTTCTAGTGCTTTGCTTGTCCCCAAGACATTGTAAGTTGTAGAGAAAAGCAGAGAACAACGCTTACTGATAATGGCGGCTATAATGAGTTTCCCCTTTTATAAGGCTGTGTTGAATCTCCAGCAGTCAGACAGCGTAAACATCCCTCACTGGGTCTGGAATGGGGAATGTTGCATCACTCCTGTGCTGAGGGAGCTGTGAGCCTCTTCTGTTGTTCCAGGTGAGAAGAGCGAGGGGGACAGCCCAGGGCTCAGTTCTGGGGCTCGCCTGGTACCCGCTGGAGCACAGCTGAACAAGACTAAACACTGACGCCGCCCCACCTCCTCCTGAAGTCCCACCAGAAGTGGGTTCCTCTCTCCCAAGCTGTGGTGTGCACACAGACTTCTCATGTGAATTTTTTGTAAGGTAAGCTCACTTTTCCCTTTTTTTAAAAAATTAGAGTTTTCTAAATGGGAAATTATATTTTATTTTTCTAGACAAATTTGTTGCTGTTCATCAAGACTTTCGGACGTTGATGGAGCATATAATAAATGTTTATTGCTACTAATGGAGATAAAACTTCTATGAGCCAATCTTGCAAGAGGCATTAAAAATTAGCAAAAGAAAAAAAAAAATAAAGAACAGCTTGGCAGAGGTTCTGTATTCATAATCCTATTTATAGATGATGTACTGGGTAGAAGAGCAGGTTTGTGCCTCTGCCAGCAAGATGCTCCAGCCTACTGCTGTGCTAGTGCTTGCCCTAATTTTGCACTTACATTCTGAGTCTCCCAGGGGGATGCTGAGCAGATGTGTGATTGACCTGAATCTCGAAGGTGCGCGGGTTTGACTGCGCCTCTGAGGATGATCGGAGAGATTCGATCAACTTCTTTTCCAGGACCTGTTCGTGTTGATTAGCATGTGTTGGCCTGACAGGTTTCTCAGAAACCAGCTTGTAAAGCCTTCTTCCAACTGAGAATTTCCTTTATCCTCAAGTGGCCAAAGAGACCTGAAGCAAAGATTGACAGAAGGGTTGCACAAACATGGCTCTCGGTCTGTTCTTTAGCTGCAAAGTGGTTTAAAACCGTTTTGGCAGCTTGCTTGATGCTGGCGACGCTCCTGGAAGCGCTGCTGTCGGGAGCACTGGTTCCAGCCTGGCGTGAGCCTGGAGGGGAAGGCGAGGGATTTTGCTGGGATTGCCTGTGCCACCTTCATCTCGGCTACCGGTAATAATTGGCTGTAGACCGTACTTTTTGGAAGATAGCACTTAGCTATTCCAGCAGGAGAAACATGTGTCTCCTGTCTGACACCAAAGAGAAACGAAACAATGGGAGAGGAAAATAAAAGAGCCAAGTTAAGAAAACAAGTGTATTCTAGTGTTTAGCTAGTAGCTGGCTGCATGCCAGTTTGGGAGGGGCTTTGTTTAGGTTGGGTGGTTTTCTTTTTGGATGCTTCTGTTCACAAAGTTTTACTTCCCCTTAAAAACTAAGGGGAGAAGGAGGGATCAAAATACAGTTTTACATGCATGTGAGCTGCGGAATGAATAAAAGTGAAGACAGCTGTTCTGAAACAAAAACATACATTCTGCCTTCACCCATTCATTTATGTACCTAAAATCATGATTTTTCAAAATGTAGGGTAAAGCATGAAAATAGCCACTATTTAAGCTTACTTAGAAATACACATCAGGGAAGATGAGTATCAGGAAGGAACAAAGGTGGATCCTGTGGGGGATGCAAACATGAGGGTGGACTTACTGAAAGCAAGTAATAGCAGAGTAATTTAGCTGTGGAATTTTAAACCAATTATGTGAATAACAGAGGATATGTTCTGAAAGTAGCCAGAAGTGCTTTCTTGTGGGTATAGCTAACGTGGTTTCAGAAAGCCTCTGCCTGGCCAGGGTTAGGGCTCCCACAGCTGGGACGGCGCGAGTGCTCCCGTGTTTGGCTGTACGTTGCCGCCTCGCTGCACGTCGGCCTTTCTCGGTCTGCCTCTCCCATGGTAAATCTTCCCAAAAAAATGCACAAAGGTGTGTCTGATAATACCCAGTGCCTCAGCTTGTTTCTATGTCTGACTGGAAAGTCTGATGTTCAAAAGGTGCTTGGTCTTAGATTTTGCAATGATTAAACATTTTGATAAGTCGCAGTAAACTACATCAAACTTTTATTGAAATGACTGCAGGTTTCACACAACTGGACTGATTAAGGATAGTATTTCAAGAAGCTTTCACTGATCTAGTTGTTTCTTGAGCTCTGTTCCTTTGAAAGGAAGATTAGCATCCTTGTGCTTTTTAATAAAATGAGCCACGTACTAAAAATCCACTGTCAGCAGTTTGGCTTGAACACCAGAGTCTGTGGCTCATTGCTCTACAGAACATGGAGGATATTAAATGTGGATATTAATTTTGTTTGTTCCTTCTTCACAAAGAAAATAGAAAATGCTCATACAAGAGGGGGAAATAGTTTACGGGATTCTTCGGCATTGCCTTTCATAGCATGCAATTACGAACTTTGAGGCATAGTGGATATGAAGTGTTTTCCTGGTGTTAGCTGTGTGTAAATAAGTATGAGTCAGGTTGGTTGGGGGTTTTTTTACAACTATTGAAGTACCTACATGGTAGTGCTTAAAAAGAGAAACAAAAACTTTGAGATCTCTACTAAACTTTCTTTTCTTTCTAGAAGCTTTCCTCAAACTTCATTAATCTTCAAAGTTTTCCCTTTAAATGGGTGGCCAGCGTAAGCATTTCTGCAAATTCATTTCACGTGAAGATTTTGTCTCTAAAGTTGCTCAAGTAAGCGTAGCTGCAAATCTGATTCACTTGTGTGGCAATGAACTTCACATGTAAATCGAGCTTCTAATAAGTCTGCATTGTGGTAGAAGGTGCTAATGGCTGCCATCAATCAGAGGGCTGGTAGAAGTTGTTCACCCCCTCTCCCCCAGACTAAATGAGACAGCAATTAAATGCCCTTTTGTTGAGTGATAGCCGAGACAATGGAAATCAATGTCCAAAGCACAAACCAGAATGGCAATTCTTAAGTATAAGCTAAGCCATGTGTCCCCAGGGATTGGCATGTTGATTTGCTTACAGCTGAGAGGGTATATGAAAGGAATAACTGGGAGTGTAGACAGCAGGAGAGGCAGTAATGCTCCTTGGAGCAAAGCCAGAAGGGAATATTTGCTGGGAAGACTCCTCGATGGGGCCGTGCTGCCATGATCTTGCCTCCGTGCAACCCAGGCTCAGCCGGCAAATTTGATCCGCAACAGGCCCTAGCATAAGGGCCTGTTGATCAAAAAATATGATACCAAGTTTGTTTGTGGTATGTTTTTACGTTGTCTGCTCGAGAATGGGCAATATCTGATCTGGTGTGACGCCTACTGATACAAACTTAACCTTTCAGCTTTTCTGAAAGTGCTTCAGCTGGCAGGGTGAGTTTATACTTCGCCGGTGCTCTTACTACAGTGGTTTAGATCCCTGGAACAGGATTTGCTGGGTTGTCAAGCCGCATCCTGAGAACAACATCCCTCCCACCCCACAAATGCCATCACTTTGTTCCTGAGTGCTTACAGTTGCAAGAGTTACTCTTGTGTCCCTCCTAAATAAAACTGCACTGTAAAAAAGCCCGGTTTGCTCATCCGTTTCTTGTAGGTGAAAGCAATCCCTTGAGACCCTTGGTATTAGTTAACGATTTTGTCCAGAGGACATGCAGTTACTTAGGTGGTTGAACGTGTTTTGCCTGTCTTCTTCACTCCAGATCTTCTCCAAAGCTCATTATGTCAATGGGACACTTCCTTTTGACTCCAGCTCACAGTTCTGCCTTAGCTTTATTGCCTTGCTGAAAGAACCTTAAGTTAATCGGGTGCACAGGGCTGCATTGTGTCTAATTTGTGTGGGGTTTTTGTTTTTGTTGGGGGTGGTTTTTTCTGCTTTTGTGCAAAACTGTAAATGCATTGAGTACAACAAGCTATTGCATTTACTAATGACAAGGCGCACTGCTGTCAGGCAGCTCATACGCTGTTGGCAGAGACTGTGGCTATATGATGCTTTGCAGCAGCTCAGCTAACCTGAGAGAATGTCTTCTGCAAGTTTCAGGCTCCAAAGAAATGTTACAGTAAGAAATTATTTTATTTTTGTGCCTGAAAAGTATTGCACACAGATGACCAGAGTCATCTGAAGTAATACTAGGATTTGACTAAAAGAAAATGTATCTCTTTAGAGAGTTCTGTATTCAGTTTGTTCTGTGGAGTTCCGTATCTGTCACAGCTCTTCTGAGGGCTTGAACAAAGACAAACAAAACTACCTGTATTAAGAGGTCCACAGGAATCCCTACTAGTTGGTGTTCCTTGTCCTTATCACTCAGCGATAAGACACCCTGCCTTCTCCTTGTGTCCCCATCAAGGAGAAGCTCTTTTCAAACTCATGTTCTACTGCACTCACAACCTTTCGTCTTCGGCTTTACAGTATTGACAATTACTGTGAATGACACACTTCACAATCCCATTGTCTTCATATCAATTCAGGTGTTCACCCGTTAATGGGAATTAACATGTGAATTAATGTTAACGTTCACATTAACTCTGGTTATAGCCTTGGCTTGCACCTGGCTTCTGCATCAGATTCACTATTAAAGCAGAGACCCAAGGAACCAGGAGAGACTCTACAGGGGCACAGCAATACACTGCCACGTTGCCAGCATGAGTATGATACTTTGAACCTTTCAATGAAGACCTTGGATTATTAATGTGATCTTCACTATTACCAATACTGGTACCTTTTCTTAAATATTAAAGCATTCTTATCAATAAATATATAATGATAAATTCTACAGTGTGGCCAAGATGATCATAGGCATAGAAAGTACAAAAGCTATTTGTACTGGTTTATATTTAATTATTCTCTGCGTAATTTTGAATAATCATGGATTAGCTTTTTTTAAGCATCTACTTCTATATTGCAAGCCTTCAGCAGTCCCATAAAGCAGAGCCACTGACTGCTATTTGATGTGTCCATTACCTCCCGCAAATGCCTTGGAATACAATGGGGTAGCACGCAGACTTCAGAGCTGTCATGACAGGTATTAAGAACGTGTCAAATCCCGGTGATGGCTGATAACATATCTGTCATTTGTGATGGGATTATTAGGAAGAGGAAAGCCACTAGGAGAAAGATACTGTAGGAAAAAAAAGGGGGGGGAGGGGAAGACAGGAGAAGAGAGGATTTACTGTTCTTTGGAGCTGCCTGGTTTAATTAAGCCTTGTCTAGTCCATAAACAAATCTATTAACTTCCTGAATGCTTTGGCAGTTTACGCACTTCAACGCTGCAGCAGTAATTCCATGGAATTTAGGTTTCTCTTAGGTGGATAGTTGCACTACAGGTACTGTGGCTACGATGAAGGTTCTTGACCAGTGCATGGAAACAGCCAGTGCAATAGTACTTTTTTTTTTTTTTAATTATTATTTTGTTTTCTAATTGAGAGTTTAACAGCATATTGTGGAAGAAAAAATTCAATGGGCACATAAGACCTTTCCTGCATGGAAACTCTTTATTGAGCTGAGGAAGGAGAACAGTCTGCCAGTGCCATTTGATTTGCACCTTTGGTTAGCAAAAGGACATGAAGGATTGCCTTTTTTACTTCTGGATGTGTGTCTTGTGTGAGTGTGGAAAGAAGGCTGAGCTTCATCTCACCTGTAAAATTAGGTTCTGCTGAATGGTTCCAGTGTGCCTAGTACACAAACTGATGCCTTTCAGGTGTTTTAGGCTGAGCTGTAAACACATCGAAGGTCTAAAAGCAGTTAAATATTGAGACAAAAGATGCATCTTATTCTGTTGCCTGCTGGTACTCAGGCAGTGCCAGGACAGAGGAGGTGACCTGCGTTGCTTCTTGCTGTCAGCATCTTTTTGGTGCAGGAGTGTCCCCAGGAGCGGTAGAACCAGTGTAGCTATCTCATATGGCCCCTACACACAGGTTGATTCGGGGCAGGGGGGCATATTAGATGTCAGGAGAGGGGAAGACTTGAACTTCATTGGGCTGAGACAGTTATTCCTAGCTGTCATATGCTCCCTTAAATCCCCTTTCAGCAGGATTCAGCAGGATAGCCTTTGAACAGAGACTCATAACACTGTCCAAATTGTTTTTCTGTCTTTTTCTGCCAATTTATCTGTTGGCTTTGTGTGAAAAAAGACCTGGTCTTTATCTCTACCTGTTCCACAGGCCCCGCCAAGGTGCTTATCAGCTCCCTCTGGGCCCTCAGTCCATCAGGGAAGCAAGGGTAGTTGAGGTCAGCCAGTGACCTGGTGGGCACTTGGGTACCACGGGACTGTCGCTGGAGGACAGCTGCCATGTTGGATATGTTCAACCAGGGTGGCTGCCAGCTTGGATGATGCAGCTGGTGGCCATCCATGCTGGTTGATGGCTCAGAGAGGAGCAGCTGCAGGTAAGCCAGAGGCCAAAAGATGGTCTCGGGTTTGGGGACCACAGATGGAGAGAAGAGGGACAGAGAAGGCCTACGTGAAGACCAAGCTGTAGCTGTTGTGGCCTGGGGTGTGAACAGTGTTTGACCGATGTTTAAACAATTGGTGGTATGTGAGAAGCACGTCGTGGCCTAGCCAAGAGGCTAGGAGCAGGGAGCAGTGGTGGGGCAGCTGGCTGGCCTCTCGCCCCTGCAGAAGGATGTGCTGGAGCACGTGGCAATGGCTGCAGGATGAGCTACAACAGGGATGGTGATGGTACCCACCGCGGGCGTGCTCACAACAGGATACCTGGTGTGTACCGTAGGGGAAGAGCATGCACCGGGGCCGTCGCAGCACGCCCGTGGGCTCACGCCCTTGCTTAACTCATGGAAACTTGCTCGCCTGCCCAGGCCCTCAGGAAAGACCTTTTTTTTTTTTTTCCCCCCATCTCTAAATGCACGTTTACCCCACCCACAGAGGCTGGCTGAGCAAAGATCGAAGAGCGACCTGAAGCAAGGACGCCAAGTTTTAAATCTGATGTATTGTGGCTTAATTCATTTCCCAAGGTAGCTCTCTCGAGGGCCTCGTGGCAACTGTCCCAAAGCAACCAGTGATTTGGGTACCTCAACCCAAAGCTGGTTTAGCTTAAGAGTTGTTAAAGGAGCCTGATTTTTATTTTTTTTTTCTCTCCAGAAGCTGAACTCAGCATTTCTTCGGAGTAACTTGAACAGTGCACCCAGAAATCATTAATCATACTGTAAAATCTTGGCTTCAGCTTCCCCCTTTATACGTAGGAGATTACCATATGGGTTGTTAACGTTGTGTCTTGCTGGCTGGCAGTACCTGGGTTGATACCAATTAAATATGGTTTTGTAAAGAGGAACGGCTGTGGAGGAGAATGGCACTGTAGCAAAGAACCTTCCTCCACCAGTCACAGGTTTGCTTTTGGCCCCGGGTAGGTGCAACACAGATGTTCATGTATATCGAGGATGGGCAGCCCATGGTGTGGGACTTAGCTCCCTTCAGGAGGAGACATCAGTGCAAACAGGGACTGCTGGCAGCATTCACAGCCTACTTTTTTTTTTTTTTTTTCCAGCGCTCTCATTGTCTTTCATCAACTCCCATATTTAATAGATTTACATGGTGAATGGGTTTTCTGTCCTGACAAAAGACTGCTGTAAAGTGCACATGAGCTTGGAGTACTCCTCTGAGGGAAGCTATTCCTTCCCTGTGCTCTCTCCCCCTTCCCTAATTCACTAGATTTTCAGTTAAAAAGAAGAAATAGGAACACTTATCTTGGAGATATTGCAGAAGTTGACTTGAGACACAGCTATTTCTTTTTTTCATGTTGTTGTACATGAGGTGTCCTGAGATAACACAGAAAATCATGAGGTTGGGGGAGTCACCTCTGAAGATCATTGAACTTTTAATAGAATTCCTTTTGGTTTCCAAGATCAACACTGCCCTGCGTGGTCTCAGTTCTGTTTTACATGTCCTTGCACTTAGCTGCAGTCCAGTTTTTGATTTATTTTTTTTATTTAGTGGTAGGATTAGAAGGATCCTTTGAAAACCAAACCACCACTACCATCCAATTTAATTACACAAGGATATCTTTCACCTGGGCAAAAGTCTTAACTCTTGAGTTCATCGCATATTTGTACGAAAACTGATTTCTATGCTTGTTTGGACAAAGTAAAACATTTCTAGCAATGAAAGAAATCAGCAATGGTCATGGTTGTTGTTTGGGGGAGGGGAGCTGGAAGGCAAAATATTGCAAAACAACTTTTTGCTGATTACAAACAAAGCCCAGTGGGAGATTTCTGTTTTGAAAATATTTAACTGTTGACATGAGGATGTTTGTTAGAATGTTTTTAGTGCTGATAAAGGAAAGGAACATTCATTGGAGTTTTGGTAATCTTGAACAAAAACACATGTTAAGCTCTGGTTGCTCAGCTCTGATGGTCACGTTACATTATGTGTAGGCAAGGTTTTTCTCAGCTAACACTTTCCTCTATTGTTTCCACCTCTAAGCCTTTTATTTAGAGGAGAGGGAATGAGAGAAAGAGGGGTTTGGTCATAAGGAGAACAGTGTACTACACGAGTGTCTCTGATAACACTTTCAAGGTGGTGTTTGCAAGTTGAAAGGTTGCAGCTAAGCCTAGGCAAAGCTAAAAAATTTGTACTCGTTTTAATTGTGGTGTAAAGCATCAGTATTATCATATGAAAAGCACCAGTGATGCCTTGACTTGCTTGATAAAATAAGAATCTGCTCATGGTAATGACCATTAACTCACTGACAGGATGATAAAGAGATTACAGGGTTCAGCTTCCCACTTATAAAGAATTGGTTAGTGCACGTGGTATTCTGCTAGTCCCATCTCAGTGTATGTTGTGGAACAGTCATGGAAAACATTTTTAATATTTTTAATGTGCTACCTGACAGCGTGATCTCTACAGTATACAATTTTCTGTTCCTCTGACCTCTTACACACCGATTGTATTGGGAAAACATTAATTAAACGGGAACAATGTATTTATTGTGACTTGAAGTTGCTTTTATCGCAGTTCCTATTGTTCAGGTTCCCGAACAGGAATGAAAGAGCCTGCTTAAAGATGCTCTCCAAGCGCTCTGTTTAAGGATGGCTCTTTGTTCGTAACTGCCAAAAAGTAGCAGCAAAACTATAAAAGGAAAAAATCCCTTCTGTGTGATTCCAGTCCCTTGAGTCTTGATGCAAAATGGTTTATATTAATTCACTTCCAGATTTAGATTCGTTCAATTTTAGTCTAGGTCATGGATCACCAATGTGTTTTGTTCTTCTTTAAACGGACTATGCATCCCTTGGTAACAGCTTGAAGATATAGTAATTTTTGGAGAGATGGAGAGAAAAGTAAGACCTTATGGAAATTCAGTGGGAGTCTTGTTTATACACCAACCTGTAACTATTATTTATTCATTTATTCAATATATGTTATATTGACAAAGAACACCTCAGTGCCCTGAACAGACACCAGTGTCTGTAGTGTTACAGTGCTGGTAGTGGCCTTCATCTAAAGCTCATGAGGCAGATGAACAGTTGGGGGATCAAGGATAAGATTTTGAGTTCAGAGTCCAGCAAAGTCCCATCCCTCTGAAAAGGCTCCGAGCCCCGCTGCTTCTCAGTTCCTAATGAGGTAATTTTGGCTTGACAAAACCGTTCCGGTCTCTTCCTGTGCCTTGCCTCTTTTATGGCATGTTACACGGTATGACATACAGCATCTTTAAATGAGAGACAAATCAACTCTCTCTTCTGTCCCAAGTATGAAAAATAGTTTTCTTTCATGGCTAAGTGTCAGCTAGCATAGTTTCCACAAAGTTGCACTCACTCAAGCCCTACCCAGCAGAAATGTCGCTGCTTTGAAGTGCCCTGTAACATTCTTGTCCATCCTATTCCTACCTCCTTCTGTTCCTGCCTTTCTGTTACAAAGTTTTGTTCTTCAATGTGTCAGACTGATCAATTATATACCATACAGAAAAGCAGTTTGCTTTTCTTAACTCTTCTGTCTAGCTGTAACCATTTCCTCTGTCAACTTTCTAAATAGTCTCCTGCTGGTTTTGAGCATTTCCACAGCATTCGTGTTACTCTTAGCGATGTGTGAAATTCCCTCATTCCCTTGTCCTTGCCAGCCTTCATATGCGTTCATGTGAAATAGAAACGTTGCCATAAGGTAGTGGATGGAGGGGGTTGCAATGAGAGGAAGTCTGAGAACGTCACCTCAAGCCTGTTAGTTCATACAGAACTTAAATCACAGGATTTAGAAGGGCTGCAGAAGCCAACCTGAGGAGCTGGATGCTGCCTGCTACTTTGAAAAGTTGGGGGACCTGTTCAAATCCTACTGGTGCCAGAGAAGAACGTGTTTGTACCCTGAAACACAAGGAGGGGAGTAACTAAGCTCTTAGGTTAAGCATAAATGTCGGGGAAGCGGGAAGCTTTGCAGCTGCGCTGCTCTGGCTCCCCGCTGCCAGTCCTCAGCTCAGCTTTAACCAAGTCGGGTTAAAGTTGGAGCTTGGAGCATCAGGTTGTTGCAACCTGTGTTGCAGTTGTGTATCCCGATGGCAGCTCAGGTATGGTCTCAGTATTCAATCTGTTACTCCAGACCTACAGGCTTTTAAGAACATAAACCCCATTGACTCTTTGAATGTGCCAGGGATCTTTATCCCCATCCTTTTCTGCCAGAATATCTATGAAAAAAAAAAGATATTTTTTTTTTTTATTATTTTTCATTTAAAGAACTTATCCTGTCGGATTCTTTTGTTGATGTTCCTGCTTATTGTTTGCGATCTTACTTCTTTCTGGTGACAGGCATGCTGAAATTTGACTTTAGACTTTGCAATATTCACAAGTTTGGGATAAAACCAAATTAATTTGTTTTATGTATGGAATACAGAATGCAGAAACAGAAGCCTGTAAATTGCTTAAAAAGCATTGTATGGTTTAAAATTTATTTGTTACCCTGCAGTTATCCATAAGGACTGCTCTAGAGTCAGCCATCTGTATAGTTACCTATAGTACTGCATGTTTCATATCTGCCACACAAAAAATGATGTTTATTCTTTTCCTCCTGATGTGAAAGCCATTCTCAGTCAATAAGCTGTCAAGCTACCCTTTTGTCATTATCGCTGCCTACTTGTGTTCTTTCACATCAAGTCTCCTAAATCTTGCTGGTGTAATGTGTTAAATTCTTTGACAAGAACGTTCCAGTTTGGGAGTGATGAGAGTTTTGCTTATTTTTCTTCATGAATGGAATGAAACACTTCTTGGTGAAAATACAAATGAAGCAGAAACTGAAAAATTTGGACTTACTTCGTAATCAGTAGAGGAAAAATGGACACTTCTGGAACGTTATCCACTGCAGCCCTTGAGCTCTCCACCTTGGAGAAGATTAATTGCATTCTCCAAGTGCCGGGTTTTCTCGGCTGATAAAGAGAGGTTAGTTGGCTCACTGCGAGAGCTATTTCCACACTGTTGCTACAGCATTTTAGGAAAGATGGGCTCCGGCATTTCGGTTTCAGCAATGAATAGCACAGCTAAGGAAGGACCTGTATGTCTTCTACTGTGTTTCTATTTAAAAATAAACAAAAAGGGTCCCAAAACTGTTTTACTTGTGCATCCAGATCACATGGCAAAGTAGATCTGTGAGGTCCTCTCTCCTCTCTGCACCCCCTACTCTGGATTTGGGGTTTTTACTTGCTTGGATGCAAGAAGACTGCTTTAAAGTTCGAATATTCAGACTAAAACTGAATCTGGTGAAGTGGTTCAAAAATAGGCTGTTCGCATCCCCTTCCTTAAAAGTATTGCACACCAGTGCTGGGAAAGCTTTACCAAATACATGTAATAAACAGATTATTCTTCTCTAACATTAGCCTTTTCGCTGCTATGCTTGGGGAACTCGGTGCAAATTGACTTTTTGAGACTACGTTATATTTCGCACTGTTATGCTCATGATAAAGCAGAAAATGGGATGCACTATTTAAGATCAAGGTAGTTTTGACTCCTGCCTTCCATGAATTTGTATTTAGGGCTGTGGGTGGCCTTCTGAAAAGTTGTTTGTGCTAGAGATGGTTTGTACAGAAGGCAAGGATGGAAAATGTAGGGGACGGTAACAATTTGTATATCTGTAATATATTACAAAGGATTTTTCCCTCCATATCAGTGCAGTTGTCCACCTCTGTTTAGTCTCACACAGCGCTGCATATTGTTTTTCTGTGAAAGTACATGATATTCTGGAGCATGCATGAGGTAACGGGGTGGTTATCAGGCTAAAGCAGCTGGGCTGCTGGGGGACATCGGTGTGGGCAGGCAGAGCCGGATGGGCAGAACGGCTGAGCCATCCTCGTCCCTTCGGTGCCAGGTCTGCTGCCACCCAGAGTGCCGTGAGCTGACTTGGGTAGAACTCTTACCAACCGCAGCGCTCAAGGCGAATTACAGTAAAAAGAGATACTTTCTTTGATAGAGCAAAGAAATGACCTTGTGGAAAAATGACGTGGGGGGCTTTTGTGTGCTTCCCACCCTGTCTGTGCTGGGTCAGGGTGTGGTGAGTGTTGGGGGGCAGTGATAATATGGTACTATTCCAACTACCCCTTCAAGAAAGAGCTTGTCCGAAGCCCCAGTGATGTCTAAGTTTCAGTCCTCTAACCAGCTTTGTGCTTTTGGTTAAATTCCTGCTATCTTTGTATGGGATTTTCTGCTAGCCACTAAATGCCCCATCTTTGTCTCCGTCGTGTTGTATTTACTGGCCTTGATGACAGTGTCAGTCACTTGTGCAGTGTATTTTCTTTTCAAAATGTATTTTCTTTTTATTAGTTTGAGGATTTTTACAAGGTGAATTGATGTGCTTGGGTCTATATTGTTTATCATTTAATTTTATTCATTTTCTTTCTTAACTAAATATTCTCAGCCTTTTCAATTTTGTTTCATATGGAAGCTTTCCAGAGCTGCATTGCATGTGTTTGATATTAATTAATTATGCATCACCTAGTGAGAGATATATATATAAATGAATAAAGCTAATACCTTTATTCATTTAGCACTGAAATGCACTTTTCCAAAGTGATAGGCACGTTATTTAAAAGGGCTCTGACTCATGACTGCAGGCGGGTTTTTTTTGATACAGGGGACAGAGCAGCAGCAGTAGTAAGCTTTGATCTGTTGCTTTTCACTTCTGAAGGAAGACTGTTTCCTGAACCGTCTGCATCCCTTCCTTCTCTCAGGCTCTTGCTGGGTGCTGGATAAGGTGGGAAGTTTTGGCACCTCTGCTCAAATGCATCCTCCAATGCAGCATCCCTGAAGGCAGGACTCTGTGGGGTGACAACCCCCTGGGCTCTGCCCGGGGGGGTCCCAGCAGGTCTGAGGGGGTGGGCACCTGTTGAGCTTTCCCCTCCAGAGTCTCATTTGACAGCTGGCTGGAGTGAGTGGAAAAGTCCTTCCCAAGACTATCGCTAATTCAGTTGCCTAAATGTGCAAAATTGTATTTTGCACTTAAACAGAGAAAAAAGGGAGCTGTGTGCGCATTTCCCTTAGCTGGGATCCTCACCCCATGTTTCAGGCCGAGCTGGCTTGCTTGTGGCCTTTTTTTATCAGATGGTGCAGCTTTTCCTATAGTGGTGCTCCCAGCCAGCCAGCTTGTTTCTCTGGAGGCGCAGGGCAGCGTTTCTGAACTCGCTCAACGCTGCCCTTCTCTCCAAGTGCCTGTGTCCTTTGATCTTCCTTCCCCAGGCCTGGCAAACAGCCCTGCCATCAGGATCCCTGTGAGGAGTCCTACAAAGCTATAAACCTGGCTAATTTGTTGGAGGGGTGGCTTCTGAGTGCCCGCTGTTGTTTCACCTTTCCTGCCTCGTTACCCAATGAGCCTTGTATGGCTTCCCTGTGTTTTTTAACTGTGTGTTTGGGTGGGCAAGGAAACAAAACAGAACAAGAAGATGCAATGGTTGAAGGTTTTTTGCTTAAAAAAAAAAAAAAAAAGAAACACGCAAATTCTTCCTTAGTTCAGCCTACACCAGTGTAGTTGTTTTCTTCCCTCTCCAAACCTATCTACATTTATATGGTAGGAAGGTACCACTCGGCTTTATTTTAATGCCCTGCCCTGCCCTACCTCAAAGTCCAAATCTATTTGTCACTCTACCAAGTTACCTTTCGCCCAGAGTTTCCAAACACCGCCCAGGCATTTAAAAACAGAAATGATCACAGTATAGAAACAACAAAGGCCCTTGCTTAATTCATTTGCGTGTGCATTATCCGTGAGAAGGTATCTCCAAATGCAACACATTGTAGTTACTTGTCTAGGTGGTTCTATTTTTAATCTCCTCCTGCAAGAGGGAAGTCCCATGATGATGGCCAACCAAATAAGTTCTCCCTTCTTTATGCATGGACTTCTTCCAGTTTAAACCACCCATACGTGATGTCTAACTCCCTTTGAAGTTGGTGGAAAAAGATTTTTGTTCTGTAAATACTCAGTATATGGCCTAAACACGCACTGCTCTGGCTCCCAGAATAGTTTGCAATGGTGAGGATTCCTGCAGCTTTTGGGAACTTGGCTACATTTTTGTTGTAAAGAAGTGGCTAGGCCCAGTATTTCAAATATGTCTTCACTGGACCCTGACACCACATGAGATTAGTTTCTTCTGATGTTAACATCTGGATTGCAACTGGACTAGTGCTTCCAGAATTTTTGTTTCCCTTGCATTCCTCAGCTTGAAGTTTACCCCAATGGAGAGAAGCTATGCTTTGGTGAAACCTGTAATGGGTGCTAAGAAAAGTATATAAACAGTGTATCACTTCCAAGCTGTCAGCTGTAATGCTTCCCCCCCCCACCTCTTCCCCTGTCGCTTCTGCTATTAATAAGAAATTTTCTTTGCTGTCTCCTCTGCCACTAATCCAATGGAAAAAATTCAACTCAGTCTTGGAAGGTAAAAATATCTTGCAGGTGACTCCAGACAGGCAAACTCCAGACAAACAAAAAAAAAAAAATCCAGGCTAAGTGCTGAGATTTTACTCAGGCAAAATCCTGTTGACTTTACAGGCCATTGGTTTGAATAAAAATTAGTAAAAACATGACGTGGAACAGAGTAGAGATGGCTGGAGACTGATTCCTGTGTTACTCGTTCTATACACGGCTGTATTTCCACATATTCTTTGTTTTATCTGCCTAAGACAGTAGTTTGTAATTCAGACAGCCAAGAGGCAGCTTCTCTGAGGGCAGCAGTATTAAAAATACTGCTTCTCTTTTGGCAAACTAGAAACATTCTTGTGTGTGTTTAAGAAAGATGGGCTGGATATTTTTGGACGCTCACTAATTCAGTTCAGCTGTCCTTGTTGTTTTGTTTGCTTCGGTTTGGAAAATGAGAGCAAGGGAGAATATATGGAATGACAAGAGAAGTAATTCTTTCTGGAGCTGCAGACCACCTTGTTCGTATCTTCTCTGTATATCAAGAAATCGATCATTTACTGTGTCTTTTAATTTGTAATTCAAAACATGTATCCTTGTAATGGGCGGACCAATTTGGTTTTATCAAAGTAATCATCTGAGGGTAATATTCTCCTGCATAGCTACCGGTATACCAACTGTTGTATCTGCAATGTCTGTTTAACTTTGATGTGTTTATGAATTTACTTAACACAGCAAAAGGTAAGAAAGCTTATGGAGGGAAAAAATAATAAAAAAAGAATGGTAACAAGGCTTGGAAAAACATTGCTGCAGAAACTCCCTTGAGGGACAGTACCCCAAACCCTTGAAGCAACTACACAGTACAGAAGTAAAACCACATTATCATGAGCTGATGGATGAGTTTCCATGCAGAGGAAAAGAAAATGGGGATGGCTGTGGGACAAGCTAGGGGTACTTTTCATCTTTACCCAGCTGCTCGGTTTGCTTCACGCGCCGCAGAGCGGAGGCAGGAGCAGAGAGGATGCCAACCTTGTGCACGGTTATAAAAGGGTGAAATATGGTGCGGGAGGAGAAAAGGGAAAATGAAAGTCAGGGAGGCAAACAAAGGGAATAAGGATAAAAATCTACTTGAGTTAGTGTGAAGCCCCAGAAAATCTTTAGGCGTCTGAAGATAAGCAGATGCTATTCTTCTTGGGCTTGTTTTTCTTTCTGGTGGTGTTCAGCGTTTGACATGGTATGTCCTTCTTTGTTACAGGTGAGTGAGAGAGGTTATCTCCGTTTTGAGAGGGCTCTTTCTTTTCCAGCCTGAGAAGGTGATTACTCAGGAGAAGGTTCTTAAAACCCCAATAAATCTTGGGATCTCAACAGGTAGTCCCAATATATATTTAACGTTTTAAGCTTTACTTTTAGATGGTGTGTTTCTACTGCTCCTTTACTGCTACCAAGGGATATCATTTTCTTTATGTTGCATCTGTTAGCAGTCAATAGCTTAACCAATGGCATTCCCAAAATCGTACCAAAACCATGGGTTTAGCGTGCTTACGGTCACCTTGAGGTTCTTGACAGAACTGGATTATTTTAATTGACATAATGAAGTAAATGTACTGTACAAACAAGAGAGAGGCTGTTTTCAGGTTGAGGCGCATTAGTTTGCCAGTTGTAAAACCTAAATTGCAATATATTATGCAGCCATCCCTAGAAGATGCAAGTTGATAAGGCTGTGCAATACGTCCCTGCGCAGAATGGCGTGCTCCAGTTTACTGCCTCCTTAAGCCTGCTGCTTCCCTCTGAGCAGCCGGAAAAGTTAGGGCACAGACCAGGGACTTTTCTGTATGTGGTTTACATTTATTAAAAAATAAGTACAAAGGGATCTGGGATAAATGTGATGATGGTTTTACAGCGTGTTCAGGATGCCTTGGGTGGAGAGGGAAGTTATGAAGATCAAAACGCTTTCTTTAAAAATTGGAGCCTGTGTTGACTTTGGAAGATACAGAGTAAGTGCCTGTCTGTGTGATTAGTTTAGGCTGTGGCGTCACAGTTGTGGATGATAAATGCAACTGGCATAACCTGCTGGTTCTGCTTCTGGGGTGTTGATTTTGAATACAGTCTTGTCTGTTGGGGGGAGCATGTGGGTGAAGCTTCCTGGGGGTGACTGCGATGCTGAACTCACGCTCCATAGCTCCAAAGTTGGAGCACAGCTGAGAGGCAGAAGGACTTTTAGGCATCTGTGGGATCCTGCCGGCTCTTAAAATGTATTTCCAAGGTTGTTAATGCACATAAATCACCTGGCCCTTCAGGGACAGCTGGGTTTGTTTTAAACTTGATAGGTATGATGTAGTGTTGGTGTAGAGTCAACAGTCTGTCTGCAGCAAGGCAGCTGAGAAGACTCTCAGGCCTGCAGTGGGACAGCCCTTGTGGGAGAGTTGAAACCTACTTCAACACCGAATTCATACACTTTGGGTCAACTGCATAGGTGTAAAAAAAATAATATATGCAGAGAGGAGGCAGCTGGCTGGTCAGAAAAGGGCACTGTAGGGAGCACTGCACAGGCAGGGAGCAAGCAGGTCTGGCGGGGTCTCCGTGCCAGCCATGCCCCAGACGAAGAGCTGGACCAGGGACAATCCTGACTGCCCATGGCTTCTCTCCAGTGTTGGGGGACATGGAGGGAAAGATGGTGAGAGGAGGAGCAGCCTGCATGGGCACCATCAGGTGCCAGGGACCTCCTGCAGCTGGGATGGGGCTTTTCTCTTCCCTGGGCTGCTCAGCTCTTCCTCACAACCTCCTGCAGGATCTCATTAACCTCGGCTCCTTACTGCATCCTGGCCCTGTTCTGTCCACGCTCTTCTCTCTGTTTATATTTTCATAGAATCATAGAATGGTTTAGGTTGGAAGGGACCTTAAAGATCATGTAGTTCCCACCCCCCCACCATGGGCAGGGACACCTCCCACTAGACCAGGTTGCTCAAAGCCCCATCCAGCCTGGCCTTGAACACTTCCAGGGATGGAGCATCTATAACTTCTCTGGGCAACCTGTTCCAGTGCCTCACCACCCTCATAGTGAAAAATTTCTTCCTGATACCTAATCTAAATCTCCCCTCTTCAAGTTTGAAGCCATTACCCCTCATACTACATGCCCTGCTAAACAGTCGTTTCCAGCTTTCTTGTCGGCCCCCTTCAGATACTGGAAGACAGCTGTAAGGTCTCCCTGGAGTCTTCTCTTCTCCAAACTGAACAACCCCAAGTCTCTCAGCCTGCCTGCACAGAAGTGTTCCATCCTTCTTGTAATCTTCATGGGCCTCCTCTGGACCCACTCCACCAGGTCCATGTCCTTCATGTGGTGAGGACTCCAGAGTTGGAGGCAGTACTCCAGGTGGAGTCTCACCAGAGCGGAGCAGAGGGACAGAATCACCTCCCTCGACCTGCTGGCCATGCTTCTTTTCCTCTGTATCTGATCCTGGCACAACTATCCCCCACCAATATGGGTTAAGGGCTTTGCTGCCCTCATACCGTGTTTGCTCTCCTTGTGCCTCAGTCCTTTTCTCTTTGCAGTTCAGTAGCCACATCTGTAATGGATGTAAATGCAACCTCACCTTGGCTTTTATATGAAAAGATCAACCTAGTGTTGATAATAATTCCTCATGGCCTTTGCTAGCTTCAGAACTGCATCTATTAAAGTGGCAGGTTGGGTGTGTTGTGTGTGGGTTTTGTTTTTAAAGCTTGTTATATTTAAACTAGATGAAAGGGCAACAAGTGGTTAAAAACAACGTCAGGTCAGTGGCTTGCAGGGGCTTAAATAGTATAAATACAGGAATAATTTGAAAGGCGTCTCAGGTAATATGAAGATGTATATATCTACCAACTGCCTGGCCAAATTAGAGAATTAATTGAAAGGGAATGTTAGCTCGTTAGCTGAGCAAGCTAATGTTAAAAAAACCTTCAGCTTTCTTTTAAGACTTACAATGATTTTTTTCAAGAATAACCTATTAATGAAATGATGCTTTGGAAGGCAGCCTGGAACAGAGGGAAGTGCTCTGATAAATTATCAGCTTCCATATATTTTTAACTGCATGCTGGGGTTAAATCTTAGGCCATGAAGTGAGGTTCCTTCTTCCTCCCTGCCCCTCCACGTTAGAGATTAAACACATTAATTTAGTGG
Organism: Rissa tridactyla; assembly: GCF_028500815.1. Lineage (NCBI taxonomy): Eukaryota > Metazoa > Chordata > Aves > Charadriiformes > Laridae > Rissa > Rissa tridactyla. Next base: position 196,734,114 of record NC_071466.1, read on the forward strand.
CCATCCCAGCCTAACCCTTGACACCATGCTTAAAACACATTTTTGGATGTGAAAAAATCTCATATGTAAAAAAATTATGAGCAGTCCTTAAATATGTGCAAGTATATATTCTTATATCTTCTATGAAATTATTAAAATTTATTCAGTAAAGTCCAGATGCTCATGGCCAAAAGGGAGTACTCAGAAATGCTCAAAACAGAAAGAGCACCTTTGAACATGTACTCTTATACAGGAAAGGTGGGCATCTTTTGGCATTTTGGTAATGAAGCTATCACACCATGTGAAAGGGAGGAGAGCTGGGACTTAAGTAAACCTTTTATAAGACTGAGCAATAATACCAAGCCACCCTCCTGGAAAGAAACCACCCTGAATTAGTGTTACTTTTATTTGTTTCTCTTTTGGGGACCTTGGGGATCATTTACCACCTCTTCTGAAAACCACAAAGTTCCTTCAGTAGGGAGGGAGGAGAGTTTCAGAAGGAGGGAGAAATGCTTGACGTTCCCATGATCTTATTACTCCTGGAGCTGGGAATTTGCATGATGATGTTGGAAACCAGGAAAGCAGAATGGTTGTTCCAAGTGGATTTGGATTTAGAACGGCAATCTGAATTCATGTCCAACTGAAATTGAATGCATAGAGTGCAAGTTAGCACTTTTTAATGCTTATTTTTGCTTTGCTGAGAAAACAGAATACTCTAAAAAAGTGTGCTGCCGTTCAGTGGCAACCTGCTTTCAGGTTGTAGTTTCTCTTCCAAGGACTGGTAGAAACCTACTGCAGTTGCTGATGTGAAAATTAAGAACAGATTATCTCTAACGGTACTTGAAAGAGAAATGCGTAACGGCAGACTACAAAGCCAGCCTCATGATCATAGGCCTATGATTAAGTTGGAACATCTTTTGGGGTTTTTTTTTTGTTTTGTAACGAAATGTTATGATGAGTATTTCCGCAAGTAGAAATAGTATTAAATATATATCAAAATTAACATACTGTGATTTGATTATCAAAGGTCAACCAAAAATGTGCAACTTTCTTGTGCTGTAAACCACAGGCTGTATAAGCATTTTGGAATAAAATATTTATGTTCAGCACTGTTGCTAATTTAGAGTAGTCATCAGAAAGCGATGTTCTCTTTATTGCTTATTGTTAAAACATAAGTGCTGCCATTTGACTTTATAAACACTAATAAAAAAAATAGTAGTTTTAATTCTTATTATTTTTAAAGAAATACACCAAAATAACTGTCAGTCTCTTCTAGTATGTGCAGCCCTGTGTGCAGGTGCATTTTGATTTAAATGAAGATTACTCTGAAATTAAACTTCTGACTCTTAAGTGGGTAATTGGGAAAGAAAGGCATAAATTGCTTCTTCATTAGACAGCTTTCAAGACTAAGAAATCAAATGGGGGGTGGGATATTTGTTTGTTGTTTGTTTGGGGTTTTTTTTTTTCCCTTAATTGGGCATTTTGGAAAGTAAAAATTTGGGAAAGTGAAGGTTAAAAAAAATAATAATAATGTTTTGTCCAAGCTTAGTAAATTATTTTATGATAGTAAACTCTGTATATTCATATTTATTAAATGAAAATTACAATATCTTTATTAGAGTATCTCTTGAGGGAGGACACCTTTTGCTTTTCAAAAATATTATGATTTTATGCAGCATCTCAATGCATTACTTATTCCACTTTAGTCTCTTATTAGTGCCTTTGGGGAACAAGGGCCTTTTTCCCTAAAACTCACTAACTGTAAGCTCTCAGTATCAATCTCCTCTATTTTTCACAGCTGCCTCGCATCTCGGTGCTACCAGGGGATTTCTGTCTAGTTTTTGCCTATGCAAAACCATAATTCTCATCTCTGCTGGTCTACTAACAAGAATACTGAACGGTTGGGAGAATATTTTCCTGTCAACTCCTTTGCTGATCAGCGGGGGAGATGCTATGTTTCTTACAGGAGAGGAGATACAAAAGCTGATGAATCTTCTCTAAAGAGAATCTAATTTAACGTCTGAAAGTTGCTTGACCAGATATTATTGGCTTGATGGATGACAGTCCCTCTGGAGCATATACAGATAAGCCGCCTTCATTATTTATGGGCATTCATTAAAGTAGGCAGCAAAAACCTTATTGATCTTCCAGATTCACCTCTGTGGGATTAGAGAGTCTATTGTACTAGGTGAAAGTCCAGAAATACTTAGATGTTTTTTATGAGCATATACTATCAAAATATGGTAACGTTATATGTTATAATATACTTGCCTAGATTAACAGCCTTTTTCAAAGTATACTTTTTCCATCAAAGTATAAATTTTAAATTTTATGGATGATCAGGAAAAAAATTAGGTATCCGGGGATATAAGTTAGTCAAGAGTAAACATTTCACTTAAATAATTTTATGCCTACAGTCCTCACTATATCACGTTGGGATATTAAACTAGATTAAACGATGCTGAAGAGTTGTGAATTGCTTTATCCAGGTTAGAGCTACCCTTGCCAATTTATGCTGCAACCAAAAGCTTACGTTTGCTAACTCCAGGCACATAATTTGTGGAGCACTGCATCCGGGAGAGTTTAGGGGTGGAAAACAAGCAAAAGCATTTTGTCTGCTGCCTTTCTGTCGTCGTACAGTATGCCAGGGAAAAATGGGAAATCTTTTGCCGGCAAGAGAAATGAGGCTCACTTACTTGGAGTAGTGTCTAATAGCTAGATTTGTAGACGCCAACTAGCCTCTGGAAGGATCATTTCCAGTAAAATATAAGAGGAAGAGGGGGAGGCTGCCAGAAGGCTGGAGCAAATTTTAGAGAATGCCAAGCCACGTGTCCCCCATCCTGTTCCCTTCCTGCAAATTTCTTAGCTAGATCCCTCATATTTCATGGAAGTTGGAAATAAACTAGTAAGTAAGCAATACTTTTGTTCCATTTGCATCTAAACTAGATACAGCGTAGCAGGCCTGACTAGCCAGGAAAGAGGGTGTGAAGTGTAGGCATTAATTTAATTAAGCAAGTTAAGTTTGCCTCTCTGACTTAATTTTTCCATACATTTGTTCATTCCCATATGTACAGATTTTATTTTTTTTAATTGATACTCATATGCTCCTCATCATTATACTAATCAAGTACGTCTTGTTCTAGATCTTCTGTCTTTATGCTCTTTTCTTTCAAACCATGTTTCCCGCTGGATACCACGGTGTTATAAACCAGCCACACAGTCCTCATTCTTTTCAGAGGGGCGATGTCGCAATACTCCAGACAGGGACGGTCTCTTTTATTTTCCTGTAGCAGGAAAAATACAGATGCAGGTTGATTCAAGAGCAAGAACGTGGAGGTACCAGATCAAAGCGGCAGTTCCAGCCCTGCTTGTTGGTGCTCCTTCAAATGCGGGGTGAAGCAGGCAGCTGCTCGGTGCCCTCGAGTCACCCAAGAGGAGCCTTGCATCATGTTAATCAATCCCCTGTTTCATTTGGCAGATGCTTTTTGTTGGAGTGGGACCATACTTTCTCAGTCCACGTAGCATTATTAATCACTAATGGTGAAATGGGTATACTCCAAGTCAAGTTAAGTACCTTTAACGCTTAATACTGACAATTGTAAAATGCCTTACCAGCAAAAACGTGCTGATCTCTTTCTTTCATATAAGGCAACGCTGCTCTCCTGAATTGTGCTGAACGTGCTACCACTTAAATGATGCTATAGATCATTAAATGATCAGACGCAGAAGGGTGTCCGGGACCCTGGCCAGCCTTGGGTAGGGCTGAGGTCAATACTCCCTGCTATCTGGGATGAAGGACCTCCTGGGGCAGGAAAGAAAGGAGGGCCTTTCACGCACGCATAAAACACACACTACCCAAATTTTTAACTCTACTCTAATAGTAGGCATCTCCACAGTAGACATGGTACATGGGTATGTCATAACTTTATGCCGTACCATATGTCACGTTTGTTTGCAGTTTTAGATGCTGCTTTCACTTGTCAGATGGCTTGGAAACCATTGGAGCACCCTGTGTGAGTGTGGCCTTCACACTCCTGTGTCTGTTCATCTCCTAATTTTGTAGTTAACAGGAATTCTTTCCCGTTTCTACATCTGCCACGGGAAAAGTGCACAACGAGCTGCATTTTCCTCGTCCTGCTTGGTGTGCTCATGCCATGCTGCTGTGGCTTTCACCCCTCTGCCAGGTGAGCACACAAGAACTGCAGCTCGAGGAGCAATTTTGACATCTCTCAGGCTTACAGATAGTAAGCAAACACCTTATCAGTATTTTCCCTGTCCGTTAGCAACAGGATCCCTGCTCCCTTACCCTCTCATAACCAGTTCTGGCACCAGTTTCTCCAAGGGTGTGGTGGATGGGAACCTCTGGTAGAAAAAAAAACACACTGACCATCTAATCATAATTACACAGCAGCAGAGAACGTAGGATATGTTTCACCTATAGACTGCGAAGCAAAATATACCATGATGTTTAAAATAAACTATGTCTCATTTCGGTCAATTGAACGATCTCTTTTTAAATAAGCGTTACATTTTCATGACTTTAAGATGCATGAAACATTGCAGTCATTCATCTTAAATGGTTTTGCCTTCTTCCCGGTCTTCTCTTCTTTGTAGGTATTAGCTTTTCTGTGTGAAAACTAAGACTTTCTCAGCAGAAAGGCGATGCATTGAAGTCCTTTAGCTGGAAGTGTATGTTCTACTTGTCAGCTCCATTATAATGTTTAAATGGTCAATGGGTTTTTGATTAGATTTCAAATGACATTAATCATTCACTGACTGCAGAATGCAAACTGATCTGTATTTTTGTTGGGAGCTTGTGGAGCTACTGAAAACTTGTTTCCCAGGCATTTTTTAAGAGGAAAAGGCAGCGTAGCTCAGTGTCTGCATCTCACAGGGGGCTAGTTTTGCTTGAGGACAAAAAAGTTGGTTTTGGTTTTTTTAAAAGGGTAGAGTGAATCAAATATGTCTCCTGATAAATGCTTCTCTTACATGTGTTAGATCTTATATGTCTTGTATCTTAAAATGACATTGGGTATATTCTTGCTTTGTGCTTTTTTAAGGTTTGTTGTGGGCTTTTTTTCTTCTCTCTAATGGGAGCCGTATATTCTGTTTCTACAAATCCACAGTTAAACAGATTTCGTGCCAGAGCACCAGGGAGAGTAAAGATCAGGGAGTAAAGAGCAACCCTCTAATCAGAGCAGCTATGCAATAGGTGGGTGGGGGATCCATGTCTCCTCCTCAACGCAAGGAGAGGCTGCAATCCGGTGGGAAATCTCAGCCACCCATGAAATTGCAAAACCTCTGGCTGCACCCTGCATTTCCGTGTTCCACCTCTTGAATCAACTTGTGACCTTGCCTCTGTAGAGCTGCTACTTGTCACCGTGCCCGGCTGTGCCTACAGCCTGCAAAGTCCCTCTGAGGTGGAGTGGTTAGTCTTGTCCTCCTCACTGGTGGACACCAAATTGTTGAGGGAAGTCACTGTTGGTCACATTCTTGGTGACACACTATCTTCTCATTCAGCTATCTGGTTGCATCTGATTTAGCACTGCATTTTTATTTGGAAAAGGAAAGTGCTGATGTATATCACATACTTTTCAGGTTCCTAGGTCTCTCTTTCACCCTGGCAAGGTTTTTTTTGTTGGTTTTTTTTTTTTGTTGATGTTTTCTTAATTTGTAAATTGTATTTGCTAATGGTCTAATGTAATCTGCAAGTGTTTTGTTTATATTATGCACGATAGGTAGAAAAGGAGCCTTATTTTAGGATAAGTAGATCCTCACTGTTGTATATCTAATTAAGGTTAAAACACTTCTGATCACAGAGTAACTTTGTGGATTTGATTTAGTCCCTTTCAACCATACTGAGAGACTTCGGTCAGTGATGGGGTCTCTGTACATTTGGACAATGCTGTTTTGTCTCAGTCTGTAAAATTGGCTTTTGGTAAGTTTCACACTTTCTAAGTAAAGCTTTTAATTTCTTTCTCCTGTTAGGCAATAAAACTTTGCAGAGGAATGTGAGGTAATTGCATGGATGGGTTGATTTGGAGCTAGATAATTTCATGGTTTGTTCACTTGGTTAGAGAGTAGGAGAGACGAGGATGAGAAAAACAGAGAGAAGGTGCTTTAAAAGGTGCTTTTCAGATTTCTTGCCTAATAGTGGCTGGCACTGGTGTTTGAGTAGAGATGCATAATTTGGACTTGCATAACGGGACTGTAGTGGTTTTGTAGACACTTTTATTTTGGATGATATTTGTGTTTGATAGGTATTTTCTGACAGTTTTTCTGACTTCCTTCTGATGCAGCTTCACTTGGAAGTTCCTTGTCTTCATTTTGGGCTTTTTCCCACTAAAAATACTGTGGCAAGTAGTAACAACAAAAAAGCATCTTTTGAAAACCCTCCCACTTGAACTGTTAAGAGCCTGAGTGATATTGTTTATCACTTACGTGAAATGCAAAATGGAAATGACTTTTTTTATTCAAGGATTCTTGCAGAGGGTTGTTTTTGAAACGGTTTGCTGCGGTCACTGCAGATGTTAAAAAATAAATCTGCCACCCTTTTCAACTCGGGCGATAAAGGTTCAAATTTTACTTGGTCAGAAACTCCATTGTTTTGATTCATTCCAGGGATGAAAACTTGCGCTGGGAAAGCTCATCATTTCCTGTTTAAAAAAGGCTTGGGTTAGCAAAAGGTCTTCCAGGCGAAGCTTAGAATTGTGGTGGTGTAGTTGTTGGTCAGGACGGAGGGGGATAATCGTGACTCCGACCAGCTACACAATATTGCTCTGATGTAGTTTTGGAGATCTTTAAGGACGAAGCTGACTTGAAGAGAGCATCTGGGCTTGTCAGGGCTGAGGTCTCGGTGAGTTTGTGCAGGGATGATTCACGCCGCTGAGCGCTTACGCTCGCGTGAGCAGGCTCAGCCCGAGGAACGAGAGCAACAGATGCCGGAGCCGAGCGAAGGGCAGCGGCAGCAATGCTGGAAGCCTGAAGCTGCAGGAACTGAGCACATGCGATAATTTTTCTGTGGCTGATGCTTTAGAGCTCCGAAATAGCCACCAAGAGATGTGTTTAGGTAGGCTGGATTTGCTCATGTGTGATGCGCGTGGGATGTCTGAATGGCAGACCAGTGCCAGCGCTGTGTTTCACTTATTTTAGGATTCAGTACAGAATTTCGGAGCTCTTTGATCCATGGCGATAGTGGGAAGGAATTAGTCCTTCTGTCATGACAGTTTGTGGGTTTTTTGATAGTTCTCTGTAGCCTTATGTAGTATTACAGAGAAAACCCTCCCCCTAGTCTCCTTCCTTCTGCTCCTCTGCCACCCAATGTATATTAGAAAAATTTTAAAAGAATACAGGGACTTTAGAGTTTGTCTGAACGTCTGCGATAATAATAACCTCATCTGACCAGAGGGGAAAAGATGTGAATCTGCCAGTTTTCCAAACACCCTGAACAAACTCATTTGTCAGACTGAGAAAATGTTGAGTACCCCTATGGCCAAGGGAAAAGTCAACAAGTTAATTCCTTAAGTAAGACAGGTTTGGGTATTTATTTTTTTTCTTTGTAAAAGAGCTATCCTGCCCACATTTATCCTCAAGCCATGGGCTGAATTCCTTTGTAATGAAGTGAAACTGTTCAGATCCGGTTTTACCTGTTCTTCAACTTCCTATTTCACTTTTCTTTTGCTCCTAATCTTTTTTTCATGCATGTTTTACTCTTGTTCAGAACATCATACTCACATAAGCAAATAAGGCTCCTTAGCAAAAAAAAAATAATGCATATGGTTTGTAGCTGTTGCTTTCAGCACAAATTTACTGCCCTGAACTTCTCCTGGTGGCTACTCCTGCCCTAGTAGTCCACCCAGTTCAAGCTGTGGTTAGACTTAACATACAAAGTGTTGCCATCAAACATTGTATTACTAAAATAGTTGAAATCGCCTGGAAAACTATGTGACTGTCCAGGATATTCAGATCAGCATTCTTGACTTAGCTGTATAGGCTCCAGAGGGACTGTCATCCATCGAGCCAATAATATCTGGTCAAGCAACTTTCAGACGTTGTTTATGTTTCTTTTTGTGGATCTTTCAGACTCCCTGGCTAGAGGGGTTCAAGTCACAAAGTAGCATGCCTTGGAATGGGCTTTTTGGAGAGTGTGTCCATGCGTCTGTCCATCCATGTGTGCTTGTGTTTCAGGTTTCTAGCACCAAGATGCCATAATTGCTGTAGTATTAATTGCTATATAATTGCTAGTATTTCTTTGGACTTGCTGCAGTATTACTTTAATGCAGTTCTTTGACACTCATCTTTACAAACTGTATAAAATGGTCCCACCTCCTCCCCTGCACGGCAACACAAGCTGTCAGGACAGGTTTTCTACTCTGGAATAGCAAAACCACGTAGCCCATACTGGGATACACAGCAGGAGGAAAAGAAATGCATTATTGGGAAGAAAGGGAGTTTAAAATCCCTGGGCCCTGCTGAGTGTAGGAGTACAAGTCATTTTCATTTATTATCCATGTTGTTTGAGCTTTAGTTTTACTTCAAACCTTGTTGATAAGAAATCTTGAAGATGTGTGCTTCTAAGTGAGTTAGGAAGTTTCTTATCCTCCCAAATTGCCAACAGCTAAGAGCGTCTCTTGCCTGGCTGAACTAATCCTTTAGGAATACATTTCCCAGAGCTGATCTCAAAAGTGGGTCTCCCTCACGATATCATTGTCATCTGCCCGGGGACAGGAAAAACAGCAGGCAATCTTCTTGGGCTGCCTACGGGGTACCTACGATATATCTGTCTGAACAGCCAAGTCACCCATAAATGACTTCCGAGCGTGGAGATCCCAGCTGCAGTGCCTGACCTGCTCGGGAGGGACTTTTTGCAGCTCGTAGCGCTGGGACCTCTTCAAAAGTGCCTTGTGTGCTTCCCCAGCTCGCTTGGCCCACGTGCTCCGAGACTGCTTTTGTTCACTCATCTTTCAGGGTGCATCAGGATCAGCTTTTTCAAGTAAATTGAAGCCATAAGGACTAAAAAATCGATCTTTACTGAGTGAGTGCCCGGTGTGCGTGCCAAGGAGTGAGCACGCCCTTTAAGAAATGCGTGAAATATCCCCGTGCAACTTGACAGCGCCAAACACTTCAGTGTCTGTCTCTGTTTTCCCTCCAGATCATCCTTCCAACTAAAGAGCTTGCTTGACACAAAAAAGGATGAAGTTAGCTTGAAGCCTGACTTGGAGTCAAAGTGTATGTACCCTTCGCCTCTGGTAGCCGTGGGGCATGTCAGTTGCTGCTTGAGGGATTCCCAAAACCTACAGCCTGGAGAGGGGCGACACTGCCGTGAGTGCCCCGACGTTGGCTCCTGGCTGCCGTTCCCAGACCCGTCATTTATGATTTCTCCTCTGTTCACCGTATCCGCATAGCTGCTCCACTGGCCCATTTCCAGCCTGGATCACGCCGGGCTGGTCTCGGCTCCTCGCTGAAGTAATAGGTAAGGAATGTTACACGCACTTGAGTTTCTCCTCCTGGCATGCAGGCCCTCCTCGCCGTTTGCTGCTTGCCGACCAATTACCCAGCACAGCCATACCTGCTTTTTTTTAGCTCCAACTGTCACCACATGGACTCTCCTGCATTTTATGACCTGCTGCAGACTGAGTCAGCTGGGGGATCCCGGCCAGCAGCAGAGCGTGGCTCAAGCTTGTGCTACAGCTTCCATTACCGCAGCACATAGGAACCCCATAGTCAGGCTCAGGACCTCATGGGAAACCACAGGTCTCTCCTAGAAACGTCCAGCATCTTCTGGCATTTTTACAAGCTTCCCCTTTATGCAAAAAAGAAGTAGGATGATGCGGTTATGCTGGGCCGATAAACACATCCGAGACAAGAAAGTCGAGTTCAGCCCGCTACTCGGCAGGGCAGTGGTTTTCACTTAACATCTTTATTGGCATTACTGTACTTGTGTATTTACATCATATGGCAGCGGGATTTTGAGTATGCTTGCCTTCAGACAGAGGTTCTCATTTGCTAATTGCCTATTCCTTGTGTTTTGGGCCTGAAATGAATGCAGAGAGGTTTTGGGAGGAGAGATTGGCTGCCTGCTACAGGTGGGTCCTTGTGCTTATTACACTGTCTGGAAGGGAGCTCATTTGGATATTATTTTGAAATTCAAAACTGGTGGGTGGGGGGAGGAGAAAAATTTGTTGTTTTCTCCCTGCTGCCTTCCTCCCTCTTTCCTAACATCTATCTGCACCCTGGATTTCCAACTTTTTTGGTTTTGAGTGTTCCTGCTATTCTGCCTTTCTTTTAGTTTGCTTCTGTTTAATTTTAGAAATAGTTTTTTCCCAAACATTTTCTTCCAGAATTCTACATCATCTAACAAAACTAATTGTTGTGGGATGATCTGTGCAGGGACTCCCAAATTTCTGCTGCTGTACAGCATCGTCCCTTTGCTCTTTCACCACAAAAGGCAGGGAAAAAAAAAAGTGAACTAAACCAAAGGGAGGCTTGTAGCTGAGAGACCGGTGTCTGAATTTGCAAACTAATGACTAATTTCCCTAAGTACTTGCCTACTCCTAATTACGTCTAGATGAGATTCTTGGATCGCTTGGGGCAGGCATATATTCTTTAAGTGCCTTGCATGTCTACATCGTAAGAGAATAATTCTGAATTATGTGTAGCTAGTGAGAGGTATCTACCCAGGATTAAATTCGGCTTCTGCCTTCTGGATTTTGGGAGGCCACAACAGCTTGAAGATCATAGTCAACCTGAGGATAGTCCAGATTTTCCTCGCAAAATCATCACATGCATTATCCTGCTTGCCCTCGTGGAAAAGCTTCAAGGTCTCTGGGGCTCTTGGCTCTGCACTGTTCTGAGAGAGTATGTATTTAATGCAAACTAAATGCTGTGCATATCTCATTGGGGCCCTGTTAAAGTGCTGAAGAATGAATGATGGTGGTGCTTTAAAGAAAGTCGGCATCAGTCCTTCTGTTGGCAAGTTTTTGCTGAGCCTACTCCCGCCTTTCTTAATTGTTACTGTGTCTGTATTGTAAAAGGCAGTCCCTCCTGGGCGCTCTCATACCCTGAGCTAACACTTTTCTCCACCCAAAACTTGTTGTGACACATCTGGTTTATATTGAGACTGCTGGGTTTCTGCTAAGCCCTCCAGCACAGAGGAGTCTTTAAGACATTTATTCTGCATTCCAGCTCAGAGCTATTTGCTAGGGGAAGAGAAAGCAGTGCTGTCTTTCATTTAAAAAAAAGAAAAAGGAGAGAAAAAAAAGACTACCTTTTGGAATGCAACTTGCCTTTTGTAATAACCCATATGGAGGTGAAGACTGTAAAGACAACAGAGCCAGGGCTCAGCCTCCAGGAGGGAATAACTGTGTTGCTGTGGTCAGCATGGTATCTTAGTATTTCTCCTACATCTTCCAAGGTAGTTTGTTTGCTAGTTAACGCTTGCTGCTCTGTTTTCTAGGTTTGGTTTTGGTTTGTTGTTTTGTTCTGCTGTAGGGCGTGCCGCTGGCTGTGGTGGACTGTTTCTTAGAGTATAGATTTCCTATAGTATCACTGGAGTATACAGTTCATATGTAACTCCTGAGCAGAGACCTTATGCATCTTTGTCACTTGCAAGGGCATTCTTACTTTGCAAAATAATTTTCTGGAGTTAATGAGAGGCTGTGTGCCCACTGGCACCACTGTTGGCTCTCCTAATAAAACACGGATGTTTTAAGTGGCGAGACAAATTCTAGCTAGGCATTTCCTTTCACTTTCATTTACTTTTTCTTTTTTTCTTCAGAGTCTTATAAATCACCTAAGCGTGACTGAAGTGTTAAGATAGTTATCCTTCCATTAGAGAAACAAACAAAAAGTACCCATTAAAGCAGTTTGGGTAAGAACTGATATTATTATAGCATGTTTTGTTCTTAAATATTTTGTTGCAGGCTGCAAACACTAAAATACTTCCTGTTGAAATTTGTTACTAAGTTAATGTTCTCTTTAATATTTAGGAGTGCAATTCTTGGTAGCTTTTGACTTAACTAGGGCTAATTATTGTTCTTGCCAAACACTTTTTTTCAGTCCTTTCTGACCTGCCATTAGATGATATGTCAGCAAAAACCTACTAATAGCATTTGAATTAAGCTTGCTGGAGGGGAGCAGAATGAGAAAGCAAAATTTTCATTTAATTTCATAGGTTTTTTTTCGAGATTCATATTACATGCAAAGTAATAAAATGACTAGCTTTTAATTAAATTAAACCAGTAGTTTGCCTAAATTGTAACTACATAATTTTAAAGTAGCTATATGCATTAAGCTTCCCTTTTAATCACGAATCAATCCAGAACGCTTCCTGTAACATGACGAACACTGCCATAATTTTCTTCCATAAACACCTACAGCTGATGCAAATGGACTGTTTCTTGATTTCTGTTGTGTGCAGTTTAGTTATGTTTAATTCATTGTATTCGTAGATTCCTGCTGTCTCTCAACCCCTTCTGACTCATTTGCACAGTATTTCCAACTGTATTTGATAGTCTCTCTCAAAGGCAAGCAGCAGCCTCTGCGAGGCGTGGTGATGTTCCAGCTAGGAAAACCTTTCATAGGTAGGGGTCTAAGCACCAGAATAAGGTGGTCACATTAGACCTTCTTAATTGTAGCCCTCTTCTAATTCCTCAGTGTCTTTTCTTGATCAATGTTAAATAGATACCTCCTAGATACCTATTTATATTGATATTTATATAGATAGGAGGCTAAATAGATACCTTCTAGATATCCTACATATCTAACCTCCTGTTAAATAGGTATTCTCCTCACTTGCCCTTCGAGCTCTTTGTTCTTCAGTGTTTGCCTGAACTGGTCCTACATAAGGTCCAGATGAAACATCTCACGCCGCATTTGCCTCGCGTGTACTTATACTGCAATCACTTTTTCACACAAATATACATAAGAGCAAGCTTGTGAATGCAGGAGAAGGTAATCCTGCAAATTCTTTTTGTCGGACATTCTGTTCTTTCTGTCTTATAGTGCATAATTGTCCTTTCAGCTCGGTCTGGTGGAGGAGCCCAGCTCGCTGGCTGGCCTGGCACGCCAGGCAAAGGTGCCAGACACTATGTAAAACACAGGGAGAAAAGCTGTGGCAGAAACACCTGCTCCTTGAAGGCCCACCAAAAGAGCACCCCAAAGACACCGGTCATTAATGAATGAGCTTGTTAAACCTCTTCCGCCACTAAAGCTACCCTTCATGAAAGGTTTATAGCTCCTTTTTGAGAACATTGTTAAGCTAATCCAAGTAAACTCTGCGGAGTTGCATCTGAATGTCCTTGCTGAAAGTGGTGTGTATCTGCAGTGCTCTTTCTTTCAGAGAGAATGCTTTGTTGCTCTTTGTCAAAGAAATTTCCATTAAAAAAAAAAAAAGTGGAAGGAATACGGGAGGATCTTTAATCCACTGGTGGTTGTTTATAGATATGAAAATAGTATAGGTGACTTAAATCCTAGATCCAGGAGGAAGCACAAAAAACAGGAGGGTAAGTTATTTCTTCTGTATGACAGTAAGAACCTAAATCACTCTGTGCTCTTTTAGAAGTCTGGAGATATCTTTTATTTTAATGAGAACCATATAGGCTTTTGTGTGTGCTTAAATGCGCAGAATAAATTGAAACTCGCTTTCTGTGTGCTGTCACACATCGCGCCTGGAATGTGGTTTTGCTTCTGGCCTGGTGAGATCAGGTTGGGGTTTTTTTTTTGTTCAAACATAAGGGTAATTCATTCTTCATCGTCAATTGAACTTGAGCATTTTCAAGCCAGCTGCCAATTGTGATACGTGCGCTACTGGCTTTGTGGTGTATTCTATTGTCCCTGTGGTAAGAAATTGTGAGCACTAGTCTGGTGACCTTAACCTTTTTGGAGGTAAAAATGAGTCCCTTGTTTATCCAGACCAAAGTCTTCACTGAAGTCTTCGATTTTTTTTCTTGCTTTACTTCTTTTTTTTCTGTTATCTGAAAGTAATGTCCTTGCTCTATGCGTATGAACTTTGTATAGCCTAGCAAAAGCAAGGAAATGCATTTATAGGTCTCGGTACCAGAGACCAAAATTTTCTTGTTTCCTTTCACCAAGGAAAGGTCACCTTGTCATCCAGTACGGTGGTGTGCTTATAGCAGCTTTCAGAGGGCAACGTGAAAGGGAATTCATCTGTACCCAAGCCAAAAAAAGTCGCTATTAAAAGAAAAGGTACTTGTGGGTTTCAGTTTTGCTCAGTGCTGTCCTTTGTGATTTTTTTTCCTCCGTTATAAATTATGACAGTGAGGAGGAGACTGTGCAATAACATCATTATCCTAAACTGGTAAGAGTGGGGGATCTCCTCTTTTTAAGAACTTTAAAATATCAAAAATTAGTATTTCGATATAGGGCCTAAATTTGTTGAGGGTTGGCACTTCAAATGATTACTAAGAGTGATAACCAGTGTTGCATACTTTGAGGATAACAAAATGACTCATAGTACTGTGAAATGTTTAGGGGTCTCGTTGTCTTCTGTCTTACTTTTATTTTGCATGTTTGCCTATGTTCCTTGTGTTCAAAAACGCTTCTTTTTTCAACATCAGGTTGTGTTAGAGAAAATGGCTTGTGTCTGTTGTACCGGAATGAAATATCTGGAAACGACAAGGTTCCTTTCATTGACAAAAGATGTTAAGAGAGAATTGCAGAGAAGGAGCTGGTGTACCCACTGTTACGTGGTTAGCTTTTCTGTCTTACAAAGTGGGCCAAAGCGCTTATTTTCAATTTGGATAAATTTTGGATCCTTTGGTATGAGGCGTGTTCGTGAAATCTTAAAAAGAGAAGGGGGGGTGGCAGAATGGAGGGTTTTGGCAGCTTCCCTCCATCCCTCTGTGGAACACTGAAGTGATCCACTTCTGCCTGATACGCTTAGTTGCAAACCCCAGTAATTCACGTTTATGCTTGAGCAATGTGAAACAAATGAGTATTGGCCTGCAGTTGAGTCTCCGAGGAGGGGCCTGCAGTACCAGCCAGGATTGCTGGTATTTGTGGAGTTGGAGGTGTTGGTGAAGGCTTCATTTGGAATGTGTTTTTTCTCACTGCCCTATATCTTTAAAAAATGTGGGAGGGGTTGGTCAGAATTTTTTTTTTCTTGTAGTTAAAGGATGGGGATAGTGTAATATTCTGGCATTGTGGCTTGACATACCCCAAGAAAGACAGTGCAAAGCATAGGAAAAGTATTTATAGAGCAGTTTGTCAACTTACCTACCAAAATATTTTTGAAATACATGTCTGAAGTTTAGGATTTATTTTATTATGATCTGTCTGTAGCTACCAAGTCTATCAAGTTACCTATCTTTCAAATGTTAAGTGAGGAAAATTGGTATGTCCCAGGAATCTGAAGTAGGTCTTACAGCAACTGTCTAGCGATAACTGTCTAGCCAAAATATTGAGCTTTTTATATGACTATCAAAGATGTTTGTTGGTTTGAGATTTTATAACTCTTTGTTACTTCTTCCGTGGTATTCCATTATAGACTTTGGGGTGGGGTTTTTTTTCTGGAAATTGGACCCTCTTGTAATTTTCAAGTATTTTTCTTTTTTTTCCTCCAATATATTGCCTTGGTCATGAGATGAGAATGGAATAGATGCTCTTGTTAGTCTAGCATGGAAAGTTGACATCTGTTATGTCTTAAAGCAGATTTACAAGTAAACTGTAGAAAATCTGTAATCCTAGTAAGAGGATGAACTTGACATAATCACTGTTTTTAAGAAAATAATGTTTCTAATTTATTGGGTGATAATTTAGTGAAACATGACCAAAAAAAAATAAGAGGGGCTAAGAAAAATATAATGGCTACATTAACAAAACAGGTAAGCATAGCATATCGATATTCTGATATGAACAGGTCTTGTGAATCCATAGTGTAAAATCCTGATCTATGAGTGATACTGAAGGCTGGAGTCAAATGTGGAGAGCGTTTTCTTTCTTCCACATCTCCAGCATTTACAGGAATAGTAGCCTAAATACCTTCTGGAATCTAGCGGCTGAGAGAAAAGTGCAGAGAATGTGGACAATATGTGATCACCCTGAGTGAAAGAACATCCTTGGCTGGTCTGTAGGCAGTGCCATGCTGGTGCACCCCGTGTGTGGGCTTCCCTCTGCAAGTGAGAGAGGAGAGAGGTGAGCGTATAGGCTTCTCTGGGATCTGCTAATAAAGGGAGAGGTTGTGAACTTCCTTTCCTCCCTATCCTCCTAAACTTGTGGACTCTTTACTCAGTTTGGGCTATGGTAGAAGGGTATGTTATTCCAACAGAGTGGCAATAATTGGGTAAGAAGGGAAGGAGAGGTATTCCTGAGGGTTTTCGTGCAAGGATGCTGCTAGCTCTTGACGTTTGCCCGAGTCAATTATATGTATTTCTACCTGCTGGAAAACCTGCTTTAAAGGGAGAGGTTGGGATTTCCAAATCCTAGGTGTACTTTGAGATCTGCTACAGCAAAGTACTGAAAACTACAGATAGGCCTGCAAATCTGGTTTTTCACCTTCTTTCACCTTACCTAGAAGCAAGGAGCAGCTCCTTTTGACTACCCAGCACCCTTTGAAGAAGACTGATTTCACTCTAGTGTTTACGTAGCATTTCCCATGCAGAAATGTGGACCACTCCCTGTGAAATGACACAGAGCCACAAGACGCTCATATGAAGACTGTCACTGGGACTGTAAACTTTCCCACCTCTGATTTCTCCTTTTTCACAGTTTCCTTTTAAAATGTTTACTTCTTGGGAACTTTATGGTAAGTGTCTGAATGCATCAGCAGTGACTTTCATTTCACCTCCTTGAGTCTCTTCTTATAGCAACATCTGGGAAATTCGTTTAATTTACTTCAACATGAAATTACTTTCAATTTGTCAGACATCAGCTTTTTACTTTACATGTTTAACTCCCAAGTGAAGCACGTATCGTTAGCTGATATTATTTCAAGAGTTAAAGTTTGTGTAACTAATATTTTAAAACTCAGCCAAATCCAAATATTTTGGTGACCATGTTTTAGTAGCGCCTCTGATTACTTTATGCTAGAGATAATTAGATAGTATATAACGGTGTTGATTTTTATAGCAACATTTCTTTCTCAGTCAAAAAAAAAAGCACTGTTGTAATAAAACTTGAGAAAAAGAAACTAGGCAGGTCTGTTTAGTTTGCTTTGCATTTTCTACTGACAGGTTCTCAGTGCTTTGGAATGGGTTATAGGAGAGGCAACAGCAGGATGTGACCTGTAATTCCTGAACGTTTTGGGTGTAGGCAATGCAAACGCCCATATACAGTCCTCCCAGGAAACTATCTGTCTTAATGTTATAGTATGCAATTTACTCCTCTGCTTCCTCTATTATTCCACCATTTTTTTCCTTATTATGCACATCACCATGGTACATGAGTATCTACTGCATAATCTTTTCTCCACCTGTCCTGAAAGTATGCATGCATAGGGTGGAAATTAATTTGGCGTGAAATGCAAGCAGTAAATAAGAATTAATGTTTGAGCTTACCTAAGCAGTGGAAGATATACACAATATGAAGCAGTATTGTCAACCTAAATGTACACAGCAACGAGTAGTGCCCTAACAGCCAGAGAACCAGTCTGGTGCATTACCAGCTGCAGCCTCTGCTTACACCCTGTAATACTGTGATTCTTTCCATAGGGCTTGGCCATTGCCAATTAGCAGCTGAGAGAGGGAGGGATTGACAGATGATGAGACATCGCTTTCCCCTCCCTGTTTTTCTTCCCATGCCCATCTCCCCCACCCATAGGAAGGGATGCAGAACAAGGTGCTGGAGTGAAGCAGCCACATCTAGAAGGGTCTGTGAGTCCCAGAAAGGCGGGAGGCAGACAGGGTTATACTTGATAAAGTGGTCACCCATTCATCACACGTCCGAGGACGTCAGTGAAAAAGTAGAGGATTCAAATGCCCCAATTTTCACCGTATTGCTATATTTCTATTATGTGTGTGACAGGCTGAAATCCCTCACGGACAGCTCTAAGCCTCATTCACAGACCCCTGAAATAGCACTGACTTCTGTCCAAGAGGTTTAATACTACATGGTGTTATGATACTTGTTTTCTTGATAATGATAATGGCAACAGGATATTAGTAGCCTTCATCCTTTCAAGGGGTGCTGTTCCCAGGTTTTGACCTTCTCTAACAGCTCAGCCAATATATTGGGTTTCCCCTCTGAAGAACCTCTCCTCTCTCCCTTCCAAACCAGAGTAGTAATAAGCCTCTTTGCCCAGACAGTGGATTAAAGACACTTAAAACCTTTACCGGCCCATCAAAGCAGTAAGGAATTTAGATGAAGATTATCAATTTACATAAAACAGCACTGTATTTATTACTATGTACAGTTATACGTGTATGTATAATTAAGTGAACCAACGCAGTAAGTGAGAAGTGAATGGGAAGGTGCCCCATAACAAGGGTGTCGGTGATTGCTGAATCTGTGCAGTGAAACAAGAGCACTTTGAACACTGCCTGGAATTTGGAAAGTACGTATCCACTCAGAAGCATTAGTTGCATCATTGTGTTTAGACGACTTGTTTAATTCAGAGTTAATTATTGAATTCATGTTGAAAAACAGTCTGCTTATCTGCTGCTATTCAAAGTCTCCGGGAGGCTAAGTACAAACCAGAGGAGTGATACTGAAGTGAAGGTAATTTTCTTACCTTGTAGCTCCTTTGTGGAAAGTAGTGCTTATCCTTCAACCAGGTGCACTGGAAGGTACTGCCAGTAAACGCAGATGAGTTTTTCAAGGAGGGAAGTGATGAATGGAAGATATGGTTACATAACCTTTTAAAAATCACTTTCTTCCAATTATGCTATGTGCAACAAGGATTGTAAGCATCCACTGAAGATACAATTTTCTGAGCTGTAGGGATTTATCAATTTATTATATTTTTCTCCCCTCCATGGAATTGATGGGAAGGATTAACTCTCACTTAGAGTCAAACGTCATTTTTCACCAGTACTATCAGCCTCGTCCTCCATCCAAATGTGTTGCTGAAATGTGGCAGGTGGTTTTGCCAGTAATTGCCTGCTACTTCATTCCATTTTAAATGAAAGTATAGAGTACAGTGACCTTCCTCTCCAGTCACTGGCATACTTCACAGCCATGGGGTATTGACTGAGAAAAGGCAGAAGAGTGGGCTGCCGTTTCAATTGCAAAGATGTGTTATCTTGCTGTATGTTCCCGTAGGAGCCAATAACTTAATTTCTGGGCAATAAACTTCTGAATCCAGCATTCTTTTTCATGACAAAAACAAAAAACCAAAAACAGAAAAAAAACAAACAAAAAACCAAAAAAACCCCAACAATTTTTTTTATATGTCCTACAAATTTTTTGTGAGTGGTAAAAGCGACTGAACATGGTTTTGAGTATTTAAAACGAGCAGTGGCTGTTCTGCAGCTCATAGGCAAGTTTCTATTACGGTACAAATGTGCTTGATCTCGTTCTGAGGCTGGTAACCATGCTCTGGTAGAAGGTGGCTTTTCTTTGGCCCCAGCTGTGCTAAACGCTATTATAATTAGCATGATGGTTAACTTAATCAGAACACTTGGCTCAGGAGAGAGGTGTTACAGAGTGCACCATAATTAGCATTTTTATTCCTTTGATCCTGAGTGTGCTCTTTATTGACAGAAGTATCAAGAGCTGGTTTGTTTTTTGTTTTAACACTTCAGGAGGCGGAAATATATGTGGCTGGTGAGATTATGAATTTATTAATGAGTGTTTTTTCAAAAAAAATACCACCCTCTCAAAGGAAGTAGAAGGGAAAATGATCTGCATGTGTGGAAAAAATGGCATCAGGCCTCGGCTTTTGGTCCTGCAGAGTTTGGGCAGGTATAGGGCTAGGAAACCCCTCCTGGGGTGGCTGCAGCCCTTTGGAGTTGCATGGACAATGTTAACAGCATCCTAAGCATTTCCAGCACACCGCTGTGGGCTGTGTGGCTGTTGTTGGGTCTGTAGAAAAGGCGCCTTTTCCTTAAAGTGAGGAAGGGGAATGCTGAAAGTGTGGTCTGTTTGGCAAAAAAAAAACAACCAAAGGTTTGGATAATGCTATAGCAGCCAGAGTTTTATATACATGCCAGCTCCAGCCAGTGAAACGCAAACGTCCCATCCTATGTGCCCAATATAAGCAGGTGGCAGAAGCGTGCAGCGGAGCAGATGACTGGTTGGGTTCATGAAAAAACATAACATTTATGCTGTCAGATGAAATGCTGAAGACTTCCAAACTTGCATCTGGCATTACCGCCCTGATTGCAGGGGAGGAGAGGCGAGACACCCGGGAGGTTTTTCTCATTACACACCAGCAAGCAGAGCGGTCGCTCTCGCTGCCAACGAACCCACGATGTTAAAGATCTGGGACTTTTTGGTAAATGAAGCCGCTGTCTGCCTTCCTGGGGTAGCCTTCATTAGGCTTGGTAAACACGCTGTCCTCTTTGCCCACGTTGCAGTGGGATGCCTGTAACGCTTTGTATCTCTAGCGTATCCGTGCTGAATTTGGTATAATTTGCCTTAGTTGGTTTTTGAGCATTTGTTCAGCAATATGGAGCAAGTGTTTTATGCACTTCTTTTTATTGACTTTGGAATGACGTTAGCTCAGGTATTGGTAGACGCGTCCTCCATATTCAACTTCCATATGGCCTCTGTAATTTTTACTGTTGGTTTTAAAAAGAAAGCGTAGCAATGTTTATAATGGAAAAACTGAGGAAAAAATAGTTGAGGTTCCCCTTGTAAGAGCTCTTTGCAGGTTTTTACTCTTCCTTTATGTGTATCTGTCTCTTTCCAGTCCTTTACAAAGAGGAAGAGCTATCCTACGACTGTGTTCTTGCAGTTTGTTCGTATCTGCTTTGCCAGCAGAAAAACCATATGCAAATAGAGACTGTGGAGAATGGAGGCATCATTAAGGGACTTCCTATGTTATCCTTGACTTCACTAGATTACTTTTATCTACTCAAGATGGATAAGTAATTTTAAAAACATTTATGTAACTAGGTTTTAGGTCAATAGCAGGTTAAACGGTTTATTTAAGTAATCTTTCTTGGCGCAAAGTATGTGGAAAGACCCTCTCTCAGTATTTTTACAAGATTATTTTCATATCAGCATTAAAGCAGCAAGCAGTCTCCTTGACAGTAGACTTGGAAGATACCCATTATTTGAGAGACATGATAAAAACAGTATAATCTTTTCCAATACCCATACAAAGCCAGCAATTGTCTGTTTCTGCCATTCCAGTTATTTATGTAATTATACTTAATGCCACACAGATTTGAGAAGAAAAAGAAATTGTTGCTGCTGTTTCTGATTAATATTTTTCCATCCTGAGATCATAAAAACAGTAAATGCCTCTTACGGTGGTAGAGAGAAGAAAAGACTATGGATTTGCAAACAATTCACAGAGGAGCTGAACCGGGGGGAGAACGTGCCTTTTTTGAGTCTGTCTCCTGTCCCCATAAAGGCATCATTCCTAAAGCTCACGGACTGCTACAAAATGCTGCCATCGCATAATATCACTCCTGAGATGTTAATACCTTTATTAAACTGAAGCATGAGTTAATTTTGCAGTGGATTTCAAAGGTATAGGATTTAACTAGCTTAAACCTGGATATACCCAGGCTATCCTGCTTTGCCCAGTTCTTCTGTGTTGCACTCTTGGTTAAACTATTTACCTTTTTGGTGGCCAAATACCAAGATACCTGTTTGGTGTTTAAATACCAAGATACCTCCCATACTGTTATGCTTAGCATAATTAGGTCGGCCAGGGTGAAGGAGCTCTAGCTGATAAGTCCCTGCCTTCCATCTAATCCCACATGCTGGAATGATCCGAGGTTGCTTGGAAATGCCCCTGGAAAGCACACCAGTGCTTTCAGGCTTCTGGATTAGGAGAGCTGCTTGAAAGCTTACAGATGTTGTCTTGTCTTCAAATTCACTGTATTCACCTGTGCTCAACCTCAGGTATCTGTGTTGCTTCTTCACAGTGTCTGAAGAGAAGGAAGCTGGACATGTATCACTTCTACAGCAGAAGACTCAAGTTAGAAGTTCAGATGAGTTCAGCAGAGCTGGTGCATTCATTTAAAGCAGATACAGGAAAAATTGGATTTCGTAGGCCCACTCAAGAAATAAATATATGCTCATCGGTTTTATAGTATTATGATCATCTAGGTTGCTCAGCTATAGTATTATACACTTGTACAAATTCACTACTTCACTCAGCCTGCAAGTTCTGCTTGAGCTAGATAATATCATTTTAAAAAGACATCCAATCTCAATTTTTTTAAAAGACTTTAGGTGATGGCAAATTTACTGCGTGAAAATGTAAAAGGTTCCACTGACTTAATTGCATTCATTTCTAACACTTCCCCCCCATTTTTAGCCTGAATTTTGCCTCAAAGTTCCATTTTTCAACTCTGTATCTTGTTATGCCCTTTATTAAATGTCTCTCACTAATGTAAGTATTTATGGACTGTGATCAAGCCATTCTGAACTTTCTCTTTGTCAAACTAAATAGACTGAATTACTTCTGGCTCTTGCTTTAGGGCATATTTTCCTGACTCTGAATCCTTCTTGCAGCTCCATCCTGAATCTTTTCCAATTTGTCAACATCTTTTGTGCAGTGTGGATGCCAGGCGTGGCCATGTACGCTTGGAATAGTTTCAGTAATGCTGTATGAAGTGACAGAACCAGTCCCAGGCATCTAAGCAATGTAAAAGAAACTGAATTTTTGCTGATTTGGGACTGAGGGTAAAATGACTTCACCCTGGAGATCAGGGCTTGCTACCCCAACTGTGGAAGAGGGAAGGAAGAGAGAGAATGTGGCCAGGGCTGGGAGGCGCTGGTTCCCGCATCTCCTCCCATCGCCACTTCTGCCAGCAGTAACAGGAGGAAGCTCGGCTCTGGCTTAGGCAAAGCAGGCAGCAGGTCCGTCGCTACCACTTAGCATTGTTTTGCTTACTGCCCCGTTGCCCCGGATAACCTCAACTTCATCTGTTCCTGATAATGCTTCTCTGAAGTGCTACAATGGTGTTTTGTGCTTTGTGTCTTCCCCTAGCTCATGTATTGAAAGATCTCATTAATCGCCTTAGCCACTGCATCCCTGTCAGAGTTTTAGTTG
This sequence comes from Rissa tridactyla, assembly GCF_028500815.1. Lineage (NCBI taxonomy): Eukaryota > Metazoa > Chordata > Aves > Charadriiformes > Laridae > Rissa > Rissa tridactyla. The sequence goes on from NC_071466.1 coordinate 196,757,221, forward strand.
TGGCTCACCGTGGCCCTGAAGTCATTCTTCAAGTCTCTGCTTTCCAGATTAGTTCACCACCTTACAAGTTTAACCCGTATTTGAAGAACCATGACCTTGCATTCTGTAACTGCTATAAGTAATGTCATTCAAGTTGCCCCATGGAGCGTATTTTTCAGCTCAGTCTGAACTGACTTGCCCTTAGTCTGGGTGCTGTACCATTAGTCACATCACCTTCACCTTGACTGCCACAACGCTGTTTTCTTCCACCTCACTTAAGACGATAGATTAGAGAAGGACCAACATCTCTCAATACACAAATCAACCAGAGGCTTCATTTTGTTCCGGGAGTCCTGTCTTTCTGAAGTCTTTCCTATTTAATTGCAACAATTCTGTTCTGTGGGATGCATGCTTCCGCTTTACATTCCTTTAAGTGGAAGAATTAAAAAGGCAAGTCATCTTTCCTCTTACGGTTCTTGTGTTGTACGTGGGGTTCCTACTACTGCAATGCAGCTGAAGATACTGCAGAGGGATATTTAAATTCGAGTCAAAAAAAAAAAAAGCCTAATTAAAGTGAGGAAAAAATTATGAATGCATTTCTATTTTTAGGATTCGTGAAACTTGCCTTAACAGAACCTTTGGGCTTAAATTAGTAGACATTCCGTTTTTAATTGGAGTATTTTGCCGCATACGATGGTTTAAAATTAAGGGTGAGTTAATTAGGCATTTATTTGAAAAGTAAAACATTCAGGGAAGCCAGTGTGTGGTTTTGGATATGATATTGGCTGCGTAGATAAAGGGGACAGGGACAGGAGGCAGATGAGCAACAGAAAAATGACACTCTTGGGCATCTTAGTTAGCAATGCTTGCTGGGTGCTATCCTTAAGCAACCAGGGCAAGGCAAAGATATTGCAAAACATACCAAAAATGAATTCAAAATCATAATTTTTCACCCTGGAAACTGTCTGTTCGCCTGTGTGTCAGGAGTTGCAGAATCTCTCAAGAGTTGTGTTCTGCTTTACATCCCCTCCCATAGATGAGCTTCAAGGTTGTATTTGTGCTTTTTGCTGCTTTACCTGCATTATGCTTGCACTAAAATACAGAGGGATTTGCTGCCCAGGGAGTAACGTCAGCTAGCCGAGGGGGTTTTGTGGCAGCCAGCAAAAATAATGAGGGAAACGGGGAAGTGGTGGAAGACTCTGTGGTAGGCGGTGCGCGATGGGCAGCGTCCTGCTGACCGGCAGAAACACAGCTCCCAGGGGCAGCCCTGGCAGATCGGGTCTGCTGCTGAGTCCAGGTGATTTGGATTCCAGAGAGCTGGTCCTTTTCCCAGTCTGCTGGATCTCAAAGGAGTTACGCCTGCACGCTGCTGGTGGTTACCATGCTAGAGGCTGTTTAAGGGAGGAGGAAAGGAGCATTCACGTTTGCAAGACTCGTCGTGCGTTTTCAAGTCACTGAATGCACAGCAACCACCGCTCTTACTGCTGCTTAGTCATACCACCCTAAAAACTGCTAAAGCAGTTAAAAAATTTGCAAATATCAGCAGATTGGGCTTTTGTTTTCTGTGTGAGAGTATCTGCTTAGAAAAATTGGATTGCACTTTTTTTAGAAATCGAGTGACTGGTCACAATGCAGCGCTTCATTCCTGTCTCAGATGTTGTCCTTAGCCATGAGAGCAGGGCTGTTGGCTTCCTGTTTCATGTGACCTCCCTCCCGAATGCTGGAGCCATCAGAGAAGCATTATTGCCTCCCGCACATGCTGGCAATCTTAATTACCGCATTAGCCCCAGAATAAATATACAGCTAATCAAATATGATGATGAGAAGCAGAGCGATAGGCAGACTAGCAGGGCTATGATAAAAATGTCTGCTGGGTAAAGCTTTCCTGGTGCGTGGCTTGGAACCAAGCAAAGTCCATCTCTTCCAAACTTTGTATAGCTGTTTAGGTCACGTTCACCCCTGTTGTGCTTAAGAACCACCGTCATTGATCTAAACGACTTTTTCCCCCAAGTGATTTGCTGGAGACAGAATTAGTCTTTCATTTGAAGAGGGGGGGTGAATTCTTCCTTCCATTTTTTCCCCCATAGCGAGAGTTTAAAGCGTGCTTCTGATCATCACAGCAATGCAAAGTGATGTTGCCTTACTTTGCCAAGCACAAGCTTACGTTTGAGTTCGGTAGCTGCAAAAATTGCTTATCGGGGTTGGTGATTACACTTACCTCAGAAAGGATACAATATTTTACTGATGGTAAACATCGAACATTATGTAGTGAATACCGGGATCGTGGCATTGTAGAGTTTGGAGAATAATGCTTTTTTTGATCTAGTCTAAAACATCCAACTTCCAAATTTTACTAACTTCCACATTTTCTTAAAAACAGACAGGTTCTACTTTTGATAAGATGCCAGTGTTGCTACAGTAGCTTACGTCTCCCTCCTCACAGAATGCTCTGCTTCTGCTACGTTTCCAGTCTAAAACTCAATTAAAACGTGTTGATGTTATCCTTGAAGCATCAACATAGAAACAGTGATATTGCATCAAGAGCCACTTTGTTCTATTGTTCTTAGTGGCAGCACTGGAAATCCGAGCAGGGGTGATCCGAATCGTCCAATACAGAGAGCGAAGAGGAGTGGATGTTTAAGCCTAGTGCTCTAATCTTTTAAATAAAAATCTGGAGGTGTTAGTTTTCATAGAGACCTAGTACAGTACAACAGCACAAGCTTCCCTGGTTTGAGGGAGGCTCCTTGTTACGGGAGAAGACTAGTTCATTTGCCTTTTTCAATTATTTTTTTTTCCTTTTTCATAGCTGTTCTTGTTAGTGCTATATTGTAAGCATTTTTTGAAAATAATAATCTCCTCCTCCCCTTTTTCCTTTTTTTTTTTTAATTATTTTTATTTTGAACTAAATCATTTTAGAGATACCATCACAATGACCTTTTCTTTCTTAACAGCTCTGCCAGGAGGAAATCAAATTGAATGTTTCGTTATTAGCCCCATACCATTCAGACAATCAAGGAGTGATTTTTTTAATTTTTTTTTTAATCATTCCAAGTTCAAGAGTGAAATCTTGGAAAATTATTAAAATTACTCATGTTTAAAAAATTAGATAACTTTTAAATGCAAATTGATATGATAATGCTGAAACTTAGAGGTATAATTCATTCTACAAATATGCAAAAAATGAATTTTAAGTACATATTTTGAAAAGTTCAAACTTATGTTGCAGCTCTCGCAAACTTGAACTACATTGTCTTTGTGACATACTCTTATAAAAAATTAAATATTCTGCTGGATAAACGGTAACAAATGAGCCAGTGTTTACCATGGTAAGGAGTACGTTGGGGACATAACCATTAGCCAAGGGTAATTTAGTTTTAGCATTATCAGTTAGAAATACTGCAGTTGAGTGGAATATTTTATTACATGAAAACATCTGTAACCAATATATCCCTTGGGAAGCTTACGTGACCTGTGATCTGTTTGGAAAAAAATGTTTCAGTTTTACGAGAGTGTTCAAAAGCAAGTATGCGCAGCAGGCCGTGTCCTAGCGAATCTGGAAAGCGCTTCCTCCTCTTTGTGTACCTCCTGGAAATTTCTGGGAGACGTAGCGATATTCCTGCCTTCCAGGCTGGAGTTTTCAAACTCACTCTGTAGCCTGTGGCACTGAAAAAGATCTGGGAAATGTGTAGTTATGCATGCTACCTTTACTGGTGCCACGTGGCGTTTACACACAATTATCCTTGTTATGAGGTATCTACTACTACAATCATACTAAGGTTCGGATCAAAAAGCACAACGCAGATATCTGAAAGTACATTTATATTCTGTTAAAGTGTGCCAGCGATACAGGAACAAATAGCATCCTTAATATATTTCGCAGGCCTTGCTGTGTACCTTTTCACGGCTGCTTTTATTTTTCCTTGTCTCCTTCAATGAAGGCAGAATATGTCATCCCAACTTAAATTTGCAAAGCGGTCGCCTGTGCTCAGGCCTTCATCGTGCAGGAAAACAAAGTCCCCAGCTGCCGAGGACCGTCAGTCAAGGCCTGGGAACTTGGGGAGCCGGGAAGATAGGCGGATAGACAGCCTGAACTTGACAGACCATTAGGTACTCGACCTTCTGCTTAAACGACTATTGAATTCTCCGAGATGCGGATTAATGCTTTCTTTTGTTCCAGGAGTTCGGAGGTGAGATGGGCAGATAGGCGTGCCAATTAGAGAGGGCTTTGCCATGGGCTGCTGTGTGTCTGTCGTAGCCCGCTAGTTCTGCAGAGGGGAACTACTGAGAAAAACTGTGACTTCCTTACAGAGCGGGAAAAACCGTCACATTCACCGAGGATCTCTTTGCACTATAACACTCCCAAATTAGAGGCAAAACTACTTGTTTCTTTGTTACTTGGTTATCGCCTACACCCAGCAATCAAAATTGGCCACTTTATGACCATAGGCTATACAGGCATGTTCCAGACCATAGTATGTCAAGCGCTTTTTCGGCACAGGCTACAAAACTAATAGGTTTCATGCCAGTAAGACCATGGCATCGCCTTTCTGGCATCGCTTCCAGTTCATGCTTCCTACATGCGTCTCTGCAGCCACTGAGGCCCAAACACAGCAGAGGTGAAGGGCATTTCTCAGTCAAAAGATCATTTTTCCCTTAAAGCAGGGCGAGCTACTGCTGCTTTGTAAAAAGTCTGCCTTGTTTGGGGAATATTTAAGCCATAGTGTTTCCCATTAAGTACTTTATCAGTGCAAAGGCAGAACAAACCTTTGCGGGCACGTGAAGCAGATCTGTGGGCTCTTCTGTCTGTGGTGATAACACTGTGCCTGGGATTGGGCTGACTGTGAAACCAAGTATAATTCATCCCAAAAATTCCATCTGTTCGAAAGATATTAAAAGTATGTGCTAACGGGTCGGTGGCAGTGCGTGTTGGTAGAAGGCATAGAATTGGGAAGAGCGCAAAAGTCTGGTTTTACTCAGCGAGCAGAGGTGCTGTAAGGAAGGCAGGTCATTCCCAGGATGGAAAATCCTTCATTTCCAGTACCCTAAGAGGTACTTCCCGCCCTGCAAAGTGAATTCCTGTGAGACAGCAATGCTCCCTTTATGTGAGGAGAGAAATGAGTGTGAAGATCCAGGGAGTGAAACCGTCTGCACCTGAGGATTCCACCTCTTATTTGCAAAGAGATCAAGTTTTTATCCCAGCCCTGCAAATGGCATGTCTGGCGAGACTGTGTGTATTTCACATTCTCAGCAAAACCAACGAAGCTAACCTGGGAGGCTGGACCCGTCAAAATGTGATTTCCCGTTTTTAAATGGTGTGAAAGATAAGCCTGTTCTCAGCCGCTGGTGAGTGAATGCTCTCGGGAACTGGGCGCCCTGCCTTGGTGTCATGCTCCGAAGGATGGGTGCATCAGGATGGGTCTGGCTGCTCTCGCTGGCTGTGAACTGGAGCCCTGTTTCTCCAAGGCTGTCCACACTGTGACCTGAAACATGGGGCAGATAGTCCCAGATTAGCAGCGACAAAACACTTCTGTAAGCCATGTAGCTGCTTTAGTATTAGCCGAGAGGCAGGGGCAATTAGCCTTAAAACAATACTAGGAAAACAGTACTCTTCTGCTGGGACTCTCTGTGCAGAACCACAGTTGCCCTCAGAAGTGAAGATGAGTTTCATGGCTGTTCTTTATCCATGTTAGAGACAGTTCCAGGCAAGTCAAGGCAGGCTTTGCACGACACAGTTGGCTAAGCTTTGTTTGGAGAAAGTTGCATCGTTTATCATGGAGGAAGTCGCATCATTTATCATTCCTGACCAGAACGGGGTTTGATTCTGAGATCAGTGCACAGACAATGTCGAGAAATGGGACAGCTTGTTTTGTCTAGTTTTTTGAGTCCGCTAATGTCAGGAGGTAGAAAGTTCAAGTCTAATGTTACTGGCTGCACTCTCTGTTTTCTGCTAACGGGACACAGAGAAGGCTATGGGGAAAAGCACTGAAAAAAAAGCGCAGCGAGAGTAACGTAATGAGGGAAGGAGAAGGAAGGCATGTTGTGTATTGAGGGAGGCAGGTGAGCCTGCCATTTGGAGCAGAAATGTGTTGCAAAGTCAAGGTTTTCATAGTGTGAAAATACCCCCGTTGTCGCCTCAAGCAGAGGAGCTGGTAACAGAGCGTGCAGGAAGCTCTTTGATAAAACACCAACCTCATTTCTTAACTTCTCTGCTGTAATTCAGCGTTAAAAAGGCAATGAATGTTCTCCCACCATGGGTGCTTTTTTAATCTCTGACATTCTTTGGAGAGATACTCTGAGTCTTTTTGAAAATAAAACCAAACATGTACAAATCCAACTTTTTCTTTGAAATGGTGTAAAGGTTTAGCAGGAGAGAAATGGTTAAGTAGGATGAAAGTGGAGTAGCATCAGACAAGCGACTGTTTGCTTGTGTTTTACCCCACCGATTCCCACCCACTCCAACCCAAATAACTGAGTTAAGGAATGTTATAAATTAACACACACTAAGTTTTCAGTTGTGCAGCAACGAGTGATTTACGCTGATCTTCCATTGACATCATCTTATGTCACTGAAGCACTGTTTAACAAGAGGTATGTAGTTCTGGTAATCCCCAGGAAATCTGCACATTGTTTACTAAAACCCACTGTTTTTAAAAGAAGAAATGTACTTTGCCAAGGGACCTGTAGCCTGTCAGAGTAGAAAAATGCTTCTTTCGGTGGCTGAGAGGAAAAAGCGTGTGAGTGTGTGGATATAAAAGCATATGCCTTCGTGGTAAGCACGTGGAGGTAATTGCCCAAGCCGTGGGGTTTTGCTCCCAGAAATGGGGAGGCCAGGCAGGCCAGATGCCTTCATGGATCGTACTCGCAGGTCTGAAGACAGAGGTTTCAGAGAAGCACCTCGCTTCCTTACAGCTGATGACAGATCTTGCCGCTTACCTACAGCAAACCAACCTCAGAGGCAGCTCTGCGTTTCTTTTCTTTCCTCTTTGTTTCATCCAGATGGACAAAATTGGGGTTCTTTGTTCTGAACCCGATATTGCAGGGGGATTTTTTTTTACCCTGCAAACTTTCCACTTAAACAGTTTAGTGGTTATAAATGTGTAATGATCTCTGTTAGCTCTGCGATCTGCTCGTATTAATGACTTTTCTTTTGTGCTACTTGGCACGCGAGGTGAAACAAATGAAGAGCTGTATTAATTATTCATCAGCCGACGAATTTCTTTCACTGTAACTCTGTTTCAGGTTTGTAGATCTCTTTGCATAAACTAATTGATTTTAATCATAATATTCCAAGTGGTTTTAATTAATAATTTAAACATAATTGTTTTGGGAAGTTCTTTAGTCTTATTCTGGGCAGCTGGTGCTTGAAAACAGAATTTGGCAATGATTTAACTTCAAAAATATGGAGTTAGTTTTCTGCAGCTGTTATCAAATGGAATTAGTAACTAAAAGGTGTGGGATTTTCTTTGGATGAAAGGTTAATCAAGTCCAAATCCAATTGTGTTCTAATCTAAAATTAAACATGAAAAAAAAACACGGAGTAGGGACAGGGAGTTTCCTAAGCCTTTCACACCTCGGCGTGGCTAAGGAGGGGAGGGAAGGAGGAGGGAGAAGTTAGTGCCAAAGCAATCACATCTTTTATCTCAAGAACTATTTTCAGCAAGGTATGCTGATCTTATTTTCCATCCTCCCACGCTTTGCACAGGAGTTTCGGGAAAACTTTGTTCTTCCTTTGCTGGGTATGGATCTAATAGGGGTGTTTCAATACCAGGGGATTACCGACCTTTCAGGCAGACTAGCCGTTTGACTCACCACAGAAGAAATTAAGGTATGTCGGTTCAAATAGGAAGCTGATTTACCGTGAATTGTCAGGAAAATCTCTGTCCTTCCTATGCTATTGTTGCAGACATGAATTGCTGCGTGCGGAGGGAAATCTAGCTTGTCAAATACAGTTTTCCTATGGATGAGAGAGGTTTTTAACACTGCAGCATTACAACCCAGTGGGCTTGCGGTGGCAGAGGTTTATAACCTAGGGAGCAGGGCATTGGAAGTAAACAGGGCGAGAGCAGATGCTCCTCGGGACCGGAGCAGCATCCCCTCCGCAGAGGTCCCGCACGGGCTTGCCCGGGTCGCTGGCAGCGCGGGGAGCTGCTGCAGGGAGCTGCTGGCTCTCTCTCCATCTCCTGCCGCGCATCTCCGTCCTGTAACACCCCTGTCGCCCTCCCAGCGAGCCCGGGGTCTGTCCCATCAGCAGCGACATGGCACGTTGCGATAAGGATGAAGCCAAGGCCTCCCGGTGTCACCGCCAGCCTGCACCACGGCGGCCACCCCCAGACGGGGCACGGGGCGCTTCCCAGCCTTTCCCGGAGCCGGTTTCAGCGGCTTTAATTACATCTGCGGTTTGGATCACTTTGCTTGGCCATTAAAATCCATTTCACAAAGAGTAGTATTGAAGCGAGCAAGGAATATTTGTGGCGGCTGTGGATTTCCTCCAGGCCTACAGGAAGAGTAAATTAGTTACTGAAAACTTGACAGTTTGTCCCAAGTGCTTAACTCTTTCCTCTCTGGAAGGTGCCTTTTCAGAGACAAGTGACTTTAGAAGGAAATAATACGCTCGATGTGTGTTTACCCCTCCCTCCCCCCGCCTTTTTACGGTAGGGTTGTAATTGCAAACCCAGCCAGGAGCGATTTGTTTGAAGAGGAAGTGTGGGAACTTCCTTTATAAATATTGCGTTTCCCTTCGTGTGGATCCAAACACGGTTTCCTCCGCTGGCGGGAAAAAAAAGTGCTTGAACTGAAAAACAAGCACTTTTTCCCGTAGCTCGTGCCCCAGGTAAATACGAAAGAAAGAGATTTAATGGGAAGGAAAAAAAAAAAAAAAAGCAAGCAGGTTTTTAGCCAGGGAAGAGCTGAAGTTAGTTGGACCATTGCATCAGCAGGGGTTTTGCCAGGCCATTCCCTGTTGATGCCAGTGGCTGCGAACACAGGCGTCCTCTGCTCAGGAGCCCCGGGCGAGTTAAGGTCCTGTGCAGGGGGGTAAAATCAGTGTTTGCAGAGCCTGCGATTACAGAACCTGCCGTGACTTGCTCTGCAAGATAGGGCAGTATCAGCCCGAGCCTAGCTCCTATCGCTGTTTGGAGTGGTTTCTTTTTTAAAAAAAAACCCCACCAACATACGTATCTTTCCTAGTGAAACAAAAACAAAAAGTCTGCACCCTTCCCCCAGCCTAGAAATACCTTTGAATTATTTGCAGAGGAGGGGCTCACCCACTAGAGGAGCAGCTACACCAAGGATTAATGGCTTTAAACTAAAAGAGGGGAGATTTAGACTAGATAGAAAGAAGAAATTTTTTACAATGAGGGTGGTAAAACACTGTCACAGGTTTCCAGGAGAGATGGTAGATGCCCCATCCCTGGAAACGTTCAAGGTCAGGTTGGACGGGGCTCTGAGCAACCTAATCTAGTTGAAGATGTCCCTGCTCATGGCAGGGGGGTTGGACTAGATGACCTTTAAAGGTCCCTTCCAACCCAAACTATTCTATGATCCCATGATTCTGTAAGTATCTGTGCTCAGCAGCAGCAGGTAGGTTAATTTTACAGGGCAGGGAGCAAGTTTTAACCTGGCAGGCAAAGCTCTGCTGGCCTGTTGTGCTTTTTTGGGGTTGGTTTTGTGATTATTTTTTTTAAGAAGGGCACAGTATTAGAGCATGTGGGCTCCTTGGGTGTGCAGGCGGCCAGCTGGCCTGGCTTGCTAACATAAATCGGTGCAGATGATGGGAATCAAGGCAGGGGGTCCAGTTCCCAGCTCTGAAGGATTCCAGATTAGGAAGACAGCTCACAGAGGAAGCAAGGAGGGGTGAGGGGGATCAGGCTGATTCCCTGAGAGGCACTGAAGATGAGAAGAGCCCTTCTGCTTGATTTGAAGGAGGGAAGTGTTCTTATATTCCTGATAATTAGGCAGAGTTGCCTTGTTCCTTGGTTTTGATGGACAAATGAGACATCCCTGGTATTTAAACTTGGATTGCTGTGATGGTCTCTGATCTGGCCAGCAAGAGGCACAGCCAGGCCACTGTTGTATTAATGAGAAGGTTCTGATTTTTACACATTTCTCAGTGGGGAAGATAAAATTTCCCTCAAGCTTCTAACGGGGCTTTGCAGTGATTCCTTTTTGCACTTTTAGATATAAACAAAAGAAACAAAATTTGCAGTGCAATGGGCTATCCTGGGAAAAATCAGTCGCAATCAAAGGAGACACCAGAAACTTCACCAGTCCTTCCACCTGGGCTCTGGCAAGGCTTGCCTGGCTCGCCGTGCCAGGAGTCCTCACAGCATCTCATACTCTGCTCCACAGACAATAATTTCCCATTGGGGGACGAAAAAGGCGTGGAAAGTGAACCTTGGGTAATTTTTACTTTTTAAATAAAAATTTAAAATACAGCTAATAGTCTGTAAATGTTCCTCCTGCGCTGTCTTCTCTTTTCAACGTCTTGCAAATGCATTTAAAGCCCTACAGTGTTCAGGGGAAGCTCTCCATCCTTTTATGCTTTTCCTCTTGTTTTCCACACCATCCTTTGCTCCTGTCTCCTTATGTCACCCAGTCCTCTCATCCATGCCGCATTCCCCATTTAACGATCTTTTCTCCTTTTTACCTTTCCACACTTAGCATTTTTCCCTCTCCTTTTTCACACTCCCACAGTCATGCCTGCTCCTTTTTTCCAATAAGGCAGGCTGCATTTGGTAATTTAGGGAGTAAACCTTCAAATTCTTGTGCGAGTGCTCCCACTGACTACGTGATGAAGAGACTGCAGGACCGGGCCGTAGCTTGGCAGATGTATGGGGAAAGGTAGCGAAGCCAATTTTAAAGCAGTCTTAATTACCTTGGTGGTTTGGATCACTTCAGTTGACTATTAAAATGCATATTTCTAAGGCGAGGTGTGCACCAATGGCGTTGTATAAATAATAAAGAATTTCAGGAGCTTGATATAAAAGACTTTATAGAGGTAATATATTACTTACAGTCGAGAGAAATGGAGGGCATTTTAAAAACAGTTTTACTAGCACCCTGCATTTAAAAAAAACCCTTCTTTTTCTTTTTGTTTAACCTCCTGTGCAAGCCTGGGCATGTTTGAGGCTCCCAGGATCCAATTTCATGTAGTATCCTATTTCAAATCCAGGCCAGAGCAGATCGATCGAAAATCAGTGCTCTCAGAAATAAAACTGCCTGTGGAATGCCTTCAACGACATGAAGATGAAAGAGGGAATGTGACAGAGCAGATACTGATTTTCTTTTTTGAGGTGGGAGGCTCTGAAGCAGTGTCCTTGGATGTTGCACGATTTATGTTGATTGAACAGTAATGGTCGTAGGACAATTTTGGTGAATTTTTGTGTTCTTCAGTGAGTAGTTAACAGCTGTGTTTTGTGAAGGGGGGTGGCTGGTGTTGCTGGGGTTGTTTTAAGCCAAAGCAGCAGCTGTAGAACATTTTACGGCGAGTGCAGAGCTACCTGTAAGTCTGCACATCGCCAGAATAATACAAGCTTCCTAATAATTCTTGTCAGTGGAATACTTAATGGTATTTTGAAATGACTGAGCTACTTCAGTACTTTGAAAACTGCTGGTGAATGCAGACTAGTCTGACTCATCTGTGTTTATACTGGTTTTTGTCGTCAGCACAAACATAGATGGCAGTCTGCTTCATTTTCCAGTGTACCTCTCTCTATGTCTCTTCTCTTCCCTGGCCCTCAACAGCCAAAGGAGAGAGAGAAGGAAAAAAAAAGAAAAAAAAAAAAAAAGAGGATTATCTGAGAATTGCGAACAGAGGGAAACGGCAATATCATTTTAGGACTTTGAAGGAATAGGAAAGTGAAAGGAAAACTGAATTTGTGAGCTTTTGGTAATTTTGAATTAGGGGTAATTTAAAAACTTGGCTGTGCCAGTATTATGTTGAATTCCTGGAAAACTAAGAGTGAACTTTGTTCTGCTGTGTAGCAGTGGTCTCTCTCCTGTCACCTGCACTAGGTGATGCTCGTGATGTGGGGAGCATCTTGCATTGCCGGGGGACCACTGGGTTGCATACATCGGCCCCTTGCATGGAGGCAGTGTGTCACGGCGGCTGGCCTTGGCCCGTTTGCTGTCAGAGAAAGGGGGAAGGCTTCGGAGAAAAATTCGGTGTCCTCACATGCTGAAAAAGTGCTGTCTAAAGTCAGCCAAGGGAGTAACAGTAATCACAAAGAGCGTTTGAATTTATTTTACACTCTGCCCCTTGGACAATAAAGGCTTGTCTGTTTGGGACCTCACGCACGGTGTGCTCTTCACAGGTAGAGACATATGAATGAATTTTAACTAAGCGAGGCTAGCTAAATACACAGGCTCATCAAAGTGGAAGTGTGAGTGCTTTCTGGCTTTACATAAGAGTGTGTTGGTTGCTCCTGTAGCCTTTTCCAGTGTGAATGCCTTAACACACGCATGTGTGTTCAGGACAGCAATTCTGGCCGTGTGGAAACTCGTGCTTCAGTGACCGTAGGAATTCACCTTTGGCCTCCAAAGTAGCAGTTGTTTTGTAAACTACTTGATGATTAACCTTCAGCTAGAATATAAGTGGCAAGTGTTTACTTAATGGTCAGAGATTGGGTTCCCGCTTGCAGGCAGCCTTTATTACTCAGGAAGCTGGGTGAGTTAGAAATGAAAAATCTGCCTCGGCAACTGTCTGAGAAGTCCACTCTGGTCTCCTGACAGATGTGGAGAAAGCAAAGTGCTTGGTGAAAAGGCTAATAAGACGGCTGTTGAAAGTCTGCGTGTGGTCATCTTAAAAACTGAAAAGACCCTGCTAAACTACTGAAGAGAGGTCCTTTACTGTCTGTGTTTATGCAGAGTATATCGGAGTAAAGACATTGATGAGTTTTTCAGTAACTTCTGAATCTTTTTTAGCCAGAGGGCACAAAAGTAAGATGTTATTCCATTGCATAATGAAGATATTCACTTTAACAAATCAGACTTCTAACGTGAGCGACTGGGATGCCTCTCTAGCCAACAGTAAGAGAAAGAAACCCAGTTTCAATTGCCTTCTGGAAAAGCCTACCTTATTCCTTTGGCTGTACTGCATACAGAGAAACTACCAGGTTTGATGAGACACTTACATCGGCATGTGTAAGCCTCCTGTACCGTGATATAAGTTACTTCTCACAAGATTCATTTTGAAACAATTTGCCAAATGGCATTTGAAAAGTCATGGGCATAGACTGTACCGTTTATGATTTTGAATTTATCACCTTAACTCCTCCTTCTCAAATAGCTTTTGAGAAATTGGGGTTGCTTCTCTGTTCTTATGCCGAGTGGCCAGGCAGCTTGACATGTATGGATCAACACTCGGTGCTGGCACAGCACCCTGCCTGTCAGAGAGGAGCCCTGTCGCCTTATGTGAGTGACCAGGCAGGGAACACTGTTGTCCAATATCAATTGTAAGGTTTGATAAATGATGATCTGAAGAGGCTGGAAAAAGTGCTACTCTCTGCTCCTCCACTGATGCTCACTTCGATTCTTGCCCTAATATGCGAGATGCTGGATCTGAACCTGTTGGCAGTTCACAGGGTAGCGTTCTTGCTGTTTAATCTTTGCGGTGAAATGCTGTTGAAAGAGCAGGTACGATTTTTAGACTGGTCAGAAGGGAGAGCAGAGAAAGAAGTACTTTGTGGTTAGTGTGTTTAATTCTGTAGTTAAGAAATCTCTCTGCAAGGGTCTATAAAGAGATAAGATATTTAGTCTCCTTAGACTTAAATGAAGGATATTCAGAAAGGGTAATGGAGCTTAAATTACTGGGTTTCAGTTTTGGGTTATGCTGGTCTTTGTTCTTATAGTGTATCTGTAGAACTCAGATTTTGGTATGAGACACTTAAATTTTAAGAACAAAAAACTCCAGCATATGTGGGTTTTTTTCCTTTTTCTTTTCTTTCTTTTTTTTTTTTTTTTTAATTTTTTGTTCTTTTTGCCCCACAAACTACAGGAAGAGCAAAATGAAAGGGCTGAGTGAAAGCGGTTGTTCCTTTGAGGTATATCCAGCAATATTAAACACTTCTGTTATTATTTCAGTATTCTGTTAATTTTTGGCCAGAGTTGGTCAAGGTCTTTTCATAGTGCATCGATTTGAGGTCAAAAGTATGTGGGATTGACTGGAAACCAAAGCAAAAGAAAAGAGTTTAAGCAGTCTCAGGTTTCAGTGTGTTGAAGGTAGAGCTGAGTTGAGCAGCTTCAAGACAAGGAGGATACTAAGCCCAAGATAGCCAAGCGGAGGAGACAGAAACGAAGTCAGTAATAAAACTCTGGAGTTCATGTGCTAAAAGTGGAGCGGGTGTCTCTGAGGTCAAGGAGGTGGAGAGGGCAGAGTGGAGATGACCAAGAGCGACGTAAGCTGGAGAGCTGAAGTTGAGGGAAGATACAGCATTGGCCAGATATTGGAGTGTAGAATTGTGATACAGAGTTAATTAGAGATGTAAATACACTGCGATGTTTAGAGTCTTAAGCTGACATTTGATATCACCCTGAAGTTTTTAATAGTAAATTCTATATCCTGTCTCCATATGGACATGATCTCAGTGTTGTAACGTAGCCTTCCCAGCACTGAAATGTGAGGATCCGTTTTCAAAATTAAGCTCAAGAGAGCAGTGTGCAGTGTTACCCTATGCGCTCCCTCCTATCAAGTGCACCATGCTTGTTAGCTCAACAGCCAAATAAAATTTCCATGGGTGTATACAAGCCTATATGAAAAGTATCTGCTCCATGTGTTACATATAGCTGAAGGCTCGAGGGAATAAGGTCTGTGTCTGGGAACCGGATAGTACAACTTTCTATCCCTGACCCAGTGCCTGCCCTTTCTAACAAACAAACAAAAAGCCTCCCTCAAAGAAATGTGGTTTAGGATCTGTTTTTAGCTCTAGAAGCAAACAAATAAAAAAAAAACCCTCAATATGTTCTTACTCCTACTTATAGCAGCGTGGGCTTTAGGCACCGCAGGACGGGTGCAGTGCTTTGTTCCTTGCAGCTTTTGGAAGCCACGATTTCCCCGACAGCCGCAGCACTGGGGCAGCACATTATCCGCTTGCAAAATTTTGCACTTGGACACAACGGATCAGCTTGAGTTTATCATCTTTTTGAGATTATGGTATCTGAGACATTCACCCTAAATACAGAGGCGCAGCTGCCTGATGAGGGAGAGGGTACTCGCAGGATGGGGAGGTTATTTGCAGTTGTCCTGTCTCTGCTGGGTTATTGACCTGTCCTGATGGTCTAAACTGCATGACACGTCCATGGTTGTCTTCGTCCTTTTGTCCTAAAGGGGTACTTCAGTTTGAAAGGTGGAAATTGTTTTATATGAAAAGCAGGAGCAGTTACGTGTGTTCAGATTGGGGTGGGAAGGGCAAGAGCTAAATGTAGTCTAATGGCAGTAATCTCCCTGCTGTCCTCTGCGGGTTATGGAGGGGAGACGAGGTCTCCTCTGAAAAGCAGCTCAGGGAAGAGTGATTCCTCCTTCAGAAGGTGATCTGTGGCAGGACCCCCTCTGTCAAGCCAGCGGAGGGAGAAGAAACAGGAAGATAACCTTGTTAGACTGAAGTTAGCTTGAATGAGCATCCCCCTACACACTTGCTCCGTTTGTGCTTATGGTTTCTGTCAGCTTTGAAGAGCAAATTCCCTATTGTCACCTAAATACTTATAACTTCAGGTCAGTCTGCATGAGCCTCCAGCTGTCAGAGGACCCATGATGGCAATGTGTATTTTAGTTCCTTTAGTTGAAGCAGTCCATTTTGACTGGCCAGCTGGTCAAGCCCATACCATGAAAGACCAATTCCTCATGGTGTTCCAGTATAAGATACTGAAAAAGAGCTGTTGTGTTATGAGCCAGGAGGTAAAAGGAAAAAACAAAAGCAAACAAAACCAGGAAGCCTTGCAGCAGATGGTACCACCTGTGTCCATCTAAATCTAGCCAAAGCAGCATGCCATTTGAGTGGAGAAACCTGGAAAATCTGATGACTCAGTCTGAATAAATAGGAAGACAGTGAGTGAGATTTCTGGCTCATGTCCCAAGCCTCTTATGAAAAAGGCTTCCTATTTTCTAACACAGAAAATTGAGTACAGTTTGGTGGCATCATTCTCTGGCACAGCTGATACCAACTACAGACTAAAATGCCTGGTGTACCCATGTAAGAACTGACACATAAGTAGTCTGATGACTCTCTGCCAGTTCCTGGGTTATGGTTGAACCTGTTTTCCCAATTTCTGATGTTATTAGGAGGGTTGTACCTTTATTACTGGGGATACAACTGGCTGGACACAACAGTCAGGGCTGACAGCATTCAATTCCTTTTCCAGGCTCAGCCAAATACTAATTTCCATGCACTTCAGTTGTTGCATCTGCAAAACTGAGATGTGAAACAACTATGCAAGACGTGCCTAAATCACTGTTCAGCAATGCTTGCAAAAATGCTCTAAAGGAGAGAGGCAGCATGGATGTATAAAGGGAACTCCCCAGCAGGATGAAGTCTTGTTTCCTTGCTGACTACCTCCACCTCCTTCCTTCTTGGCTGTTGTTGACAGTATCATGATCTTTCACATCCCTTTGCTCTTCCCTTTGCTTCTGTATTTCCTTTTCCTTTATATGCTTAAGTTGCACCAGATCTGTTTTTTCCTGTTGTCAGTAAGACATGGAAAGAAATCTGCCCTTTCCCTTGGTCATAAAGTCTAAAATTTTTGTCTGTCTGTTTCTTGGGTTGGCTGCTCTGCTTATACTCCCCTCCTATGACTTCACTCAGTCCCAGTCCAAGCCTACACTCTCCAGTTAGGCCGTATCATGCAGCTGTGGTCTAAATATCTCACCCAGCTCTTCTCCCCTGTCCCTCATCTCATGATTTTGCTGAGTTTCATCCTCCAGCTAGTGTTCAGGTTCCCTCAAACAGCTTTTCCCTGGGAAGAGATGAATATATGGAGTCTTGAAGAACATGTTACCACAGCAACTAGATATGAGGAATGCAAACAAGAAATTAAATCCCATCGAACATTAACAAAATAAACTTGTTTTAGTACTGGGCAGCCTCAAGGAACACAAAGGGAAAATAAAAGCCCTGCTGATGTTTGTGTCTTACCTCCCTGGGGAGCCAGCGTTATGCAAGCCTCAAAGCCAGGTTCAGCTGAGCTGGCTTGGCAGAAAAGGTGGTGGATTTTGATGGGTTTTGGGGTCTCTCTCCCCTGGGGACTGCCATGTGGTGATACTTCAGTGCATGCATCGGCATTTGCTGCAAACTGTTTGAGTGGGCATTGCACGCGCTGCTAAAAAGTAACTGAGAAATAACGTGTGCGTAAGAGATAGGTTGGGGCATTCAGCACTCGCTATGTCTATTGATGGGGATATTTTTTCGAGGACAGTTGTCATTTGCACGGTCGTGTTGAAGAATTTATATGAGCCCTTTTTTATCACTTTTTGGCATGTACAGTGATGTTAAACAATATCAGATGGTATTTTATCCTTCCCTAGGGGGACAGGCGCTGTATCTCTTTCATTCTTAAATGTTTGGTCGTGGGAGGTGCTGAGTACTGCCATTGATAAGAGCGTGTTCAAGCTCTAGCTAGAGGAGTGCCAAATCATACAATACCCCATCTGTAATGCCAGGCATTCTTTCTGGTAATACTTCAGTTGAGCTCTCAGTTCTCCAGTAATTAGTTGTACATCTGTGAGCAACTGTCCATCTGATTTATTATCCGAGCAGCTATTGAAATACAGAACATTGCCCCATTTAGCCTCAGGATTGAAAGTTATGGTGTGCTAAAGTTGTGTTTAAAATGTAATAAAATTGCCTATATATAAACAAATTACAAGTTTATGGGACACTATACATGATCTTAATATTTTAAAGTGCATAAACTTAGGGTGATTAAGCACAGCTTAACACATATGAACATATTTTTAATTGCTGCCTTCTTTTATTTAGTAAGAAGATTAAACACTGTCCTGGAAAATAACTTGATTGTAGTGAAGAAGACTTAGCGGAAAAGTGAATGTAAGTATTTCATAGCATGTGTCAATTATTTATGTTTGCAAAGCATCAGCATTGGTGATAGTATAAAACATGCTAAATTGGCAGCCTGATTTACTAAAAGGACCGCTTTTAGTATGGGGAGAATGCTGGATCTGATCATTGTGCATATGTGTGTGAGGTGTAAAATGTCTATTATGTGGTTTTCCGTATGGGTCTGTCGGTTATACGTACCTAAATGCTTTTAGTGGGGCCACGTGCTTTTAGTTATTTGCACGCTTATGAACGGTTCGCAGGAAAAATGTCAGCATGAAGTTGTCACTAAGTGCCCTTTAAAGGGAAAAAAAAACAGCACTGCCGCTCTCTAAATACCCATGGGGATCCTTAAATTCTGTAATGCGGACTTATTTTCCGTTTCCTGAGGAATTTAGCCTCACTTGGAATAATGCAGCCAGTATATAGTATTTTTTGGTATACTTGCCCCAAAGATGTGAGTTTATAGTAGAAGAAGATTGCACTGTGGATTGGCAATTCAATTTAGAGTGAAATACAGTGGCTGCAAGTTCCAGGCTAAGTGCATCATTGCTCACTTGAGGTCACTTTTTCAAACCTGGAGTCAATAGTTCTCTAACAATAAGAGCTTTGGTTCATTTTCTAGACACTTTTGAAATTGTTACTTTGCTGGTGAATACCCCATTATTTTTCTTAAAGTAATTGCTTTTCCTAGCTGTATTTCATAATAACGTGAACTCCCTAACTGTGCGCATGCACATGTGTATACGTACGTACATATTTGTGTGTGAAGCAAAGCTGTATCTCTGCAAGTCGTACCCCAGGAGGCTTTGAGTGGCTCTGGTGTGCGGGGTAGCGATAGTCATGAACTTGTAGCTGCCACGGATTCATTCCAGTATTTTTTCATATCACATTTTTCCCACGATCTCACCTTCCATTTCCCAGGGCCTGCCTGATGAGTTTGGAAGCAGTCAGCTAAGCCTTTCCAAATGCTGGATAAAGCACAGAATTCATGACTTAAAGTCAAATAGGACAGTGATCCTGTCTTAAATGTCTAACAAGCTGGGACAGTCTTAATTTTAGCCTTTGGGCTTTTATAAACTTGTCTTCTATAATTGCTAACTGACCAATAGTACTGAAACGGTGAATTACTGCAGAAACATTCGGAAATGCTGTCTGGTTTATATAGAGCTGTCTACTGATATGGGGTTGCTTGAAATGAAGATCCTCAGATTTGACAACATTGTACCTAAGCTAAAGATTTATAGACTAGGCTGCGCATTGACTCTCTACGTTACTGATATCTGACCCAATCTGAAAGCTATATAGGCTTATAAGATACAAAAGCAAATCCTTAAAACCTTCTGGTATGTATTGAATAAAACAAAACAAAGTTTGAAGTAATTTACTGGGACCAGTCACTTTAATTTCTTCTAAAACTACTTAAAAGTACATCTCGAGTCACCTTGTTCATGCCAGTGGCACTTCTGGAACAGTTCCACCTGTGTGTGACAAGTTTGTACGTGCATAAGTTTTTCTTGAGTTACTTTCACATTATTCTTGTCAACTTGATCTTCAACTGTTTTTCTGGGAAACTTGGGAAGAGGTACTGTTATCCACAGTTCCCATTTTTTGTGAAATAAGCAGAATATTGGGGGGGTTTTTTGTCTGTATTTTTTCAAGTGCCTGTTTAGCAGGAGAGCGCCATTTGAGTAAGGGATGAATTGTAAAAAGATACGTGCCCAGTTAAAATGTCATTTTATGTATGTAGTATCTATGCGAAAGCAAATAAAAGACACGAAGTAGAGCCGTATTTCAGGAAACAGTAGTAGTGGCACTGGCAGTCACACTGGCAATGTGATTATTAGCTCGTCATGAAACTGGCAAAGGAATAAACACATCCTTGCGGAGAGATGCATACTAGTACTTTATCCTTTACGTAAAAATAAATGTGATCTGCAGTAGATGTTATTTTTCTGATATTTTACTTTTGTGCATGTGTAGACTGAGCTCCTAAATGGAAACCTTCTTCTTGATCTGGCTCTTGCACCTATCTGACATGAAAATTATAGATCTATGCTTCTAAACTTGAATAATTTTCAAGATTAATTGGCCTCACGTTGGCTGGGATTTTTGCAGTAACACCAAATTAACAAGTTAATGTGGAGAGGAGAAAATACCTTTTCATAAATACTTTTGGTTTTGTATCACAGAAGTGGCTACGGAGGCATTCTTACGTAAAAAGTCAGCAGAGCCCAAGGGAAGGAATAAAGCACTTAAGAGGAACCAAGAGGGTGAGTGGCTTTACCTGCAGCCACTCACAAACTGCAGGTAGAGCCCTGAAACCGTGAAATCCAGCACCTCCTCTTACAATCATCCATTTCGATGCCTAGCGCATCCAGAGATATTTATTAATAATTTTTGTTTTGTGAAAATTGAAAATTAAATCTGAAACTTGGGTTGGAGTACATGAATGGCTTGGTAGGATAACTGGTAGGATTTTGGCTTTGGTTACCCATAAAGCTAGAAAGTGGAATAAACTTGCAGAAACATCTTCTTCTTTATTCTCTTCCAACAAACTTCTGGACTGACCTTTCATAGAGCTGAAAGCCAAAGTTGGGATGCTGGAGGAATACGGCAAAACGGTGGTTTGCCGTGTTTCTTCACCTGGTGAAGAGGAGAGAGGAGGTGGGGAGAGCAAGGGGTTTTTTTTTTCCTCTTAAAAGAATAGGGAAAGGCTAGGAAAAAAGTGAAATGGACCAGAGGGGATGATAAGCTGGTAATTGTATTGCATTATACTGATGATACATCAGAAAAATCTTGAGGCAATGACTGCAAGGAGAAGGAAAAGGAGCGTGTACTTTAGGGAATCAGGAGCAGGCACCGTCAAGTAGAGCACAGGCAGGAAAGTGCACAGGGCTGGAGGAAAGAACACCCAGCCCTAATTAAATACCAAAATTAGGTTCTCACTGCACATCTTGTAATCTGAGATCCCCGGAACAAGTTGTTAATGTAGCACGGAGAGTTTTGTTCACTGTTTTCAACAGTATTTCTTATGTTAAATGTGTGCTCTGGCACTGTAAATAGCCTGGTTCAAACACCCTTGTGAAGGGCGAGGACCACGTCATGTCATGTGCTGTCACTAAGCTTTGCTTGCTGGTAGGCAGGTTTTTTCTGGAAAGTCTGCAGAGATGCTCTGTAGACTTCTAGGATTATAAAGCAGTTGCTCAAAAACAGTGCCCATCCCCAAAACGTCCACCTTAGTTTCAGGATCCAGCTGGGTATTGTAAATCAATTGGTAATTGTAGTTTATAAGAACTTGGCTCCTATATCATGAATGCTATAAATAATTCTCAGCAGCATTTGGATAGCGTGGTAAATAAGGCAGAGAGCTACACTGGATAATGAGGAGAAAAATAAATATTGAAGAGTTGCTAGTTCATTAAGTAATGTCTATGCTGTGCATGAAATGAGGCAGGGGAGCAGGGGAAAAAGTCTCCCATCATAGAGACTATCGTGAAGGATTTGCATAAGGAACTTCTCTTGTAGTATTTTCTAGATATGACAATCAGACTTGGGTCCCCAGAATCACCTCTAAGACCCATCTTTAGATCCATAGGACTTAAGTCACCGAAACATCGGGTAACATTTGTTGAGTATCTTCTATGTGTCTTGGGCAGCAGGGGAGAGCAAGATGTGGGCTTTGCAAAATGTTCTCACAGAAATTCTGCTGTCGTCACCCTGAGACCCTAAAGGGCCTTCGGGAGGCGGGACGGACACTACACAGGTGTTGCTTCTATCTTCATGCCTGTGCTTTCTGGCATCTGTTCCACTACCTGTGTCCCGTCTTTTTTTCTTTCCCTTTGGCTCTGTCTTCCCTGTGCTGCCTGGCTGACAGTAAGGAAAATACCGTGGCTCCAGGAGAGACAACATCTCTGCGCTACCAGCATGAGTAGCCTGTGACACCAGGTCGGGCTGTACCTACCAGCAGTAGCAACCACAGGAAAGCCCTGCATAATGATCTCTCTGGGGTGCGCAGAGCAGCTTATTTGGAGACTTACGCTGCTGTTTTCCCATATGCTATCAAATATAGTCTTCTATTTCCCTCTAATCTGGGTTTATAGTCACTGGGCCGTGTAAAGGCCAAATGTCATGCCTTTGCTGCTAGATCTTTGTGACAAGAGTGGCCGTGGTGGAAGTCCTGCCCTTATTATTGAGCGCAGAGTGGCTGGGAGAGAGCTGGCTCCGCAGGCAAGCCGTGGCTCTCCATCTTTCTCTGGCAGCAGCCTACATGGGTGACCCATCTAACAAAAGCATCGCGCAGCTTTGGACTTACTTCATATCACTGGCTACAGATGAAACTGTAATAGTTTTGCCCATATGTTGGCACTTTTCCCTCTACGGAGAAATGAGGCCACGATTTACCAGTAGATGCAGTACTTGAATATCTGCAACATGTTAGGAACTTCTCATACCTCACCTGCCTTGTAAAAAATCCTAGTAGGTTAGTTATAAAAAGGTGGTTTATGGGCAGGTAAGGGTGTCCTTTCTCCCCACATTTTGGTAACATATGACCTAAGTCTGCAGGTCTGCTGACAAGACCCACAGGAGAGAAGAATCTTGCAACACAACATAGCTATTTAGAGGTACCCCTTTAGAGGTGTTACTTAGAGCTATCCATTCATCTTCCTTGAGGCATAGATCCGCATGTCAGTCTTTCTTTCTCGTATTTCTCTGAAATAATCTCTTGGGGAATATGTAGAAAAACAAACAGAAGATTCTTTACCTTCTTAGGAGGGATGGAGACAAATTCAACTTCAAAATACTAGCTATTTTAAATGCAAAATGATCCTTCCTTAATTAATACTTGGCAAAGCATTTTAAAGATCAAAGTGTCAATATTAGCTAATTCTCATGACACACCTGTCAGGTAAGTAAAAATTATATCCATTTATAGCCCAGGAAGCTAAAATACTGTCTAACATCAGCATTTTCACAGTTGCTACCTAGTTAATTTACTGAAATAACTAGCCTAATTCTCAGAGGTTCTGCATATTCTTAGTTGTCCTAAATTATACTTGGAGCTCGAGACTATTCACACTTTTGAAACGGAGTGCAAGTATTTTGGTACAGAAACGTGGGTACAGCAGCTGAACCTGAGGCATCCGCACTTAAGGCTTTTTCCAAACTTAAGCATCCCTAAAAAGTCTAGGGCTGGGATTCACATGCTGTTGATTCCTAGGCTGGGCTGAGAGTTTTTTTATTTTTTTTTCCAGGAAGGTGTGTATAGAAGGAGTGTTTAGAGTGGGAGAGGGTGCTTGAAGTGGGAAGAAAAATTGTGTGTGATGGCAGTTAATTTTTCTACCCCCTGCTGTTGCTTCCATTAGAGGTGCGGGTTACCTTGTTATTTCTGTCATGGCTCTTTCTCCTCTTGTTACAGCGTCAGCAGAGTGGTATAATTGGGCTGGAGGACAAATTTTTTTGCTGCCCCATTGAGCAGCGACTGAAAAGGAGAGGGGATTTGGAACAAGTGCTGTCCCCCCTTCAGTCTGCAGTGCAACTTGTTTCCAAGTGGTGTTTTTAATCGGAGCGGCGGTGGTGTTCGAGTGCCTTGCTTTGTCCCTGCAAACAGTTTTTGTAACCCGTTTGCTCCCTTCGGTGTGGCAATGCCCAGCCCTGAATACGGCACGAAACTTGAGGATGGCGTCACTCCGTCCCGCTCTGTTCTCCCTCTCGCAGGAGCAGGTGGGAACAGACAAAACCCCAGCCAAAGGCCACCGATGGCTTGGCACTCAAAGGAGGGAAAAGCCTAGGCTACAAAAAGGCTGTTCAATCGGGGGATTGAACAGCCTGGAGCAGGCGTGCACGGCTGAATTAGGCGTTGGAATTGTTTGGCTTTCAAATTCAGGGGACTTGTTTGCTGTCTTGGCCCTGCTCAAAGTGAATAAATGCTACTGCTAATAACAAAGCCCAAACCAGAGGAGGAGTGAAGGATTAAAACCAGAAAATGATGACTCACCCTCCCTTCTCCCCCCTCCCCAGTTTCAGTCCCCACTAAACCACTTTACCTCACCAAAGCCCCGGTGGCTTTTCGTTTATAAATAATCATGTGTTTGAAATGTTAAAATGTGTAGGCAGGGATTAAAGGATATGTGATGCTACAGCATTAAAACAGTGCAGACCTCTGCAAGGGAATTGTGAAGGAAAATTAAAACATAGTTATTTTTGGCAAGGGCTCCTGCATCCTGGGGAGATCAAGAGAAAGCAAAAAGCAGTTTACCCAAGCCTAGCGAAACTGAGCAGAAAAGCTGGGTGCAACTGGGTGCAGTAAAATAGGGCTTTGTCCTGCTAAAGCCAAATTTGAAGTTTTGGGGTTATCTCAGTTTTGGGAGGATGCAGGGAGGAGATTCACTGAGAAATTTCTGTCGAAGGTACCAGCCTAAACTTTTCCACCTTTTCCTCCTGCAAAGGTTGGTGAATACAGCTGCTTGGTTATCACCCATGATGTAACAGGTTTCTTCCTTCTCCTAATCCACGGTGGGACTGAGGCGGATGGATGCCTGCAACGCTCTCAACTCCGTGTGCCAGCCCACAGGATTTTACAGAATAAGCAGGTTGCGATGCCTGTTTGCAGTATTAGTCTGTATTCTCACACAAGTGAGAGTATTGGCATCGATTTTCTTGTCATGTCTGACAATGAAAATTGAGAATTGTCCCTGCTTAGAAAAAGAAATGCATTACGGACTTAGAGGGAACTGTTGCAAATCAGTTGTCAGCATTGACTCTAGCATTGATTCTGGAGTCTGAATATAATTTTTAGTGTCATTCATCGGATGCTACATTAGCTTTGTCTCCATAAACCTTTGACTCCTGGCCAAAGTGAGTCCTTTCATGGGACTGCTGATGTTGGAGTCGGTGAAGTCTGCCTCCTCACCCCCCTTCTTTTTAATTTAAGGCGAGTGAATGATACCAGTGTGAACAGGCACAGATTAGGGCACTGTTCTGCTGCTTTTCTTGCTCATGATCTTGCTGCTGTCTGCTTGTTGGTACAGGGGAAGCCTCTGAATGGCTGTGTCTGTAGCAACTGTGCAATTACTAATAAACGAGCAATTTTAAGAGGCCCCATTCATTTCAGGTCTAATTAATTTTTGACGCACACTCCGAGCCTACACAACCAGGGGAGCAGGGCTCTGGGAGGATCTCCCTGGGGAAGGCAGGGCAGTGCTACTCCCCCTCGCCTCAGCTCCCCACAGCTCCCTTCTGCCCCACGGCCGCCTCCCAGCACGGGGCTTTCACTCCATGGCTTTGAGACCAGGGCTTCTCCAAAAGCCCGTTTGAAGCCTTCAAGCTGCTGATGCCCCCGGGTTTGGTGCTGGAACAGCCTGGCTGCAGGGGCATCACAGCTCTCTCCATAGCTAAGTTTGAGGACTTCTGCTCCGTTCCTGCCCTGCACCCTCTTGCTTTCTGATGGAGATGATGTTTAAGCAGTTGGCTTAGGTGAACTGGTACGTCACTTTGCTAAATGGAAAACGGTTTGTAATAATGCGTTGATTTCTATGGAATATGCCACCTCCACTGCTCTTAACCTTTGCTGTTACTTTTGTGCTAGTAAACATGAAAACATGAAACATGTGCTCTCAGGGTGTTGCTTTTTTCATGCCGTTTATATGAATCTGTTTATTACCTCGGCTTGTGTTCTTGGTTTTCTCCCTGCATTAAAGCATTTAAATGTATTAGTTGAGAAAAATCTCTATAATAATCTTCAGTTCAATTAACGTTATATTTAATTAAAGGATTTAACAAGGATAAAAGTAAGAATTAAATACTTGTCTGCTTAATAATTTTTTAGGGCTAAATTCAAGGCAAGCCTCAACCTTATTTGATTCAGTTAATGCAGTACCTGCAAAAGGCATTATATTTAAAAATAGGTGTTCCTTTGGACAGCTAGACAATATTCTAGTGTCCTGTTACTGCAGCACTCAATTTGATCAAGCACAATGTCATGAAGTAATGTCAAGACGTAAAAATATCTAGTTTTAGGTGGGAAATTTCTCATTGTCAGTCAGTAAGCCAATGACTTTGTAAACAGAAGTCTTCCAGGGATACACAAAATACAGTCTTGTTTATCCTTGCTGGTTTTCCTTAAAATTGCATCAGTTTAATTTGTGACTAGTTAAATGAATCTTATTAAATTACAGTTCCTGGGAACTTCTGAGTTTGCGAAACATTGCAACTCTTGTGTTTATACACAGCTAGTATTTTCTTTAAAATGTGTCTGGAAAATTCCAGACAACTGAAGGGACTTGCCACGCTTTTCTTCAAAGCTAGACCTATGGTTTCAGAAAGCATGTTTTTTAGAGCTTGTTGGTTTTTGTTGTTTTGGGTTTTTTTTGAACCTGGAGGGAGAACAATGGTGCTGGTTGCACTGAGGAGGCAGAAGGTGTGTGTTGCTTTGTGAGTTCTGACTGGTTATTTTTCGTATATGAACACAGAGCTGTGTTTAATGTTATTTCTAAAAAAATATATATTTTTCCCCTCGTGTAGAAATGATGACCTCACAAATCATGGTACCTGTTATAGGCAATGTTATGGGGATTTATACTCTGTGACACCTTCTTACTTTCCCTTCTTGAGGTGTTTTCTGCTGAGATCTTCCAACTGCATGTCAGAGAGGTCCTGAGGACACCACAGGGGGTGCCGGGGGACCCTCACTAAGAACAGAAAGCTGGGCCACGGTTTTGACTTTGGCATCCCCTGCATCAGTTCCACATCCAAAAGTCTCCACCCTAACGTACTGGCCATTTGGCTCTTCAGGGTACTTACAGAGGGAAAAAGCGGTCACAATACCATTTCCATTGTAATGAGCAGAAACATGCAGTAGAGCTGATGTCAGGGAAGGTAGACCAGATTCCTGAAGTCCTTCAGCACTTCTTACAGCCAGCATCTTCAGAAAACATGAGCTATATCATTCTGTGCAGGAGAAACCGGACTAGTTTAGTCTCTGCTCTGCAGTGGCATTGATTGCCAGTGCTTCATCAGAAGTATCCAGAAATAGAATGACTGTAGAGAGGTCTGCTTGGTTGCAAAGCCAAGGAGATCCTGTTCAAAGGCCAGGGTGGTGCTAGGAAGGGAAGGTGTGTGTGGTCAGGAACCCAGGGATGAGCTGATTCGTTGCATTCCCAGGTGTTTCATACCCTTGGGTGAACTCAAATCAGGCCATCCATCTGTATGTGAATTCTTCAGCTGATTGACTTGAAAACTATATTGGATAGCATTTGTTTATAGTGGTCCAAGCTGCAGGATATGGATTTTGTCTGGCGTATAAATATTTTGGTGCTACCCTGGGTTTGCTTTGCAGGATGTGTATGCTGCCTTCTTGAGCTGCGCCACATGGGACCGTTCTACCTGTTTGCATGATTACAGATGTTGCCTAAAGGAGCTCTATGCAAAGAAATTATCTCCTAAGGGAGGTATATGTGAGCAAAGCTTTTACAGCTGGGGGGCAAGCTATGCTGAAAGAAATTGTTCTTTGAAAATATGTCTTTGAAGTACATATAGGACCAGGAGGAAAAGAACAAATAAATTATATAGATGGGGAATGGAAACAAAAAAACTAAAGAAAGGAAAATGTTCCCAATATATCTATTTTGCATGACTTGAGCAAAATTGAATATGCTAACATTATTGCAAGCAAATGTGATACCCTGAAAATAGTCATCTTATACAAAAGCAGGCGTTTATTCTCATGAAAGAAGAATGAGCGGAGATAACATTCTCTCCTAGCAAGCCTGTCTGTCTGTTGTCTTTGACAAGGGGAGAGGCAGCATTTCTTTCTCCAGTTGTAGGAAACCTACTGACAGTGTTTTATTTAAATTGTGTCAGGATATGTTTATACAGTTACTTTATTGGGTACCGTCCATGCTGTTCCTGAACAAGGTAGGTTGGGTCTTCCATCTCTCCTAGCTGCTTGTTTCTGCCACTTCCATGGGTGGCATTGGTATGGGTGCAACCAAACCTCAAGCCTAAGGAAGAGCTGAAAACTAACCTGGCCAGGAGCTGAAAAATAGGTAGTTTCTGCTGGAGCAGCTCCACGAGTGTCCTCTTCCCACCTCTTGCATGCCAGTATCAGCCCAAAGCAAAGACTTCCCTTTCAGAGCAAGGGACCACTGCACAAGGGACCCAGGCAACATAGATTCTCTGTAGTGATGAACTAGGTATCAACTGTTCTTCCTAGATATTAGTCAAAGTATAACATTTACCCAAGATCTTTCTTTGAAATGAATGGCAGGACAACCTGTGGAGAGAGGGGCAAGCTGCTTGCTGTCAGATTTGCTAGATAAAACTGAAACGCTGATCTTGTGGGACAGTACAGGAGAAAGAAGGTGTCCCAAGTGGCATATTAGGCATGCTGTGATCTTTCTCATGCATCTGTTAAGCAGCTGACAAGAGCCTTGCCTGTGACTCCAATTGCTGAATAACTGGGGAGAGGAAAGGGAAGGGGGGAGGGCACATTTGATGTTTTGCGACACATGATTTTGAGGCGAGCATCTCTGCAGTGATGCTTCTTGTCTTGTTCTGCCAACTCCTTTACTGAAGTTGAACTACATTTATTGTCTTTGGCATTAATCTGATACATCTAACGTTCTTGGGCAAGGTAAATATCTGACAGCCCCTGTGTAGTTAATTCGTCCCCGTGCTTTAAAGATTTGCGGTATCCTTGTAAAATATTGTCATACAAGTAGTGGGTGGTAGAGTGCATGCTGTTACAGTAAGGAAGGTAGAGCCTTTTAAATAAATTCCCTAAGCAGATGCACATTACAGCGTACACCTATGGAAGTGGTTGGAATTGCGCTAGGGTCTCAATTTTCCATTCACCGGCCCTGGAAAAGGCATAAGCATCTAAGAGACGGAAATTAGTACAAATTGATCTCATAAGTGCAAGTTTTATTAAAATTCTTGTCTGTCAGTGTATGAGTGATCTTGATAAATTAGATTACCAAATGATTTTGTTCATGACAAGTTTGCTTTCGTTATGGGTGAAATATGCAAAATAATATCTAAATAAAGACTAAGTTAAGCTGTTAAATGCTGCTTCCAGGAGTAATCAGACATTTTCTGGCTTGTGCTTTGATTTGAAGGCTGTCTGTCAGCCTTCATCTTTATTCGTGGTAAATAAAACCTCTTCCCTGAAGGGATCAAGGTATGAGCGCATAAGAACCATAATATTATGCCTACCGCAATTGGTGATTTTGTAGGGATCTCGTTAAAGTTCAAGTTCTTTCCCTGCAATTGAGCAGAAGTACCAGTATACGCTGGAAATAAATCAGTCACTGTTAAAGGGGATCAAGAAAGCTTAAAATACAGGGAGGCTGCTCAAGGTGGGTGTCAGCACCCTTTAGGAGAGAAGGAGCTAAAGGTAAAATAATAAATACCAAAAACTGTAGTTGGGTCTCTCCCTCATCCCTTCCTCCAGCCAGCGGTTGTTGGTCTTGTACTAGTTTGAAAACCAGGGAGGTGACAGCCTGGGGAAGCACAGAGAATTCACTCGATGTGTAGATAGCAAAGACTAACTGAGGGACCTGAGTGAGCAGAGGCACGTGCATTGAGTAAATTCTTGTGCATCATACAGATGGATGCTCAGGCAATTTACTCCGCACTGTATCCGCTGTCAACGGGACTGTGAGAATGTGACTATGCTGAAGAAACCACCATGAGCATCCTCTCGGCAGGTGACCTTCTGCGGTGAAGAGCGTCAGGCACTAGTGCAAAGGCGGCAGGTAAAGTGCTGCCCGCAGTCATAAGCGACAGACTGCACACCAAATTTTGTGAGCAAGGCTCTGAAGTGGTTAGTGGTGCACCAACCCAGAAAGGTCTGATGGAAGTTAAAGCAGATCTAACTGAAAAGCTCCATGCTCGTTTGGGAGGAGGCAGCTTTTCATAACGTGATTAAGTATTTACGTGAAGATCTAACAGATGATGACATGGAGAGGACTAAAAAAGTCCGTTGTAACAGTAATAAGAAGCCCAGGTAGGAACAACAAGAGTATCATGTATTTTGGGAAAAGAAACTACCGTGTGCAAGTGGCTGAGCATCAACCTATGTGAGATTAGCTGATCTCAGAGCTCTTCTAGGCACAAAAGGGCCTGGTGGTGTCTGATAATAAGCTCTGACTGAAACATGTTGCCTAATGGCAAAACATTGATTGACTCTCATTTAGTATTATTTCTGGACTATGGCGTATCTGACATGGCCTAGATTTTGAATTTTGGTGTCTCTTCTTGCTGGTTTATTTCTGTGTGCATGGCCACTATAACACAGCGCTTTTGTAGAGGAGGAGTGAAAGCACCATGCCACAGGTTTCTCAACTGTATATCGAGATCGTACATCACTTGACAGAGTGTTGCTTTCACATTCACACAAATGTAATTCCCTTTTATTGAGAGTACAGTAAGAGAGTATTATTGCCATAAGGACCAACAGATGATGTAAAGTATTTGGTGAAAGTGTAAATTGCTCAAATACTTAAGAATTGTTGTATTAACCTTTTTCATGGAATAACGAAATATGATGTTCTAAAAAGTAGATGTCAGATTTTGTTTATCTGGTGATCTGTTGCTGCTCTACAATGTTACATTATTAAAGGCTTCTCTATCTTTTTGTCTGCTTAGTTATCCTTGGTCCTCTGTCCTTGCTGCCCAAATCAGGATTTTTGCAGTATGGAGGCTGAGGATTTACCCTGTGCCAAATAGTGAAGCTGAAACAGGGTTAGAAATTCTAGGTTTTATTCCGTAGACCATCCTGGTTTAGAGTTGGGACTATGAAGACTGCGCTTCTTTCCTGCAGACCACTCAGTTCTAAAAATAACTGTTTTCTGAAAGCTTCTGTCTGAAAGTGTGTATGTATGCTTATTACACGTAATTTCCCTGTTGCTTTTGCTTGGGTGTCATTTCTTTGTCCTGCTTTGGTTCCCTCTGAATTTTGAGCAGAGCTCTCAGGGGATGAGCGTGCTGGAGATCACCATGGCAACACTCCGAAAAATGCATACAGCAGGCGCCAGGCTTCACCGCCGTTATCCCTGCGAGAGCTCTGATGATCTGTGGACTTGCGGACTTAACTCGGGAGCTGTGAGAGGGATGGAGTCGGTGGCTGAGAGCTGGGGGTACTGTGCCTATTAAAAACATTTCTTATGTAAATTGAGGAACTCTGGATATTGTTTGCTGATGTAGAGCGCTAGCATCCAGCATTTTCATAGCTCCTGAGATTTCCCTGAGCAGACTGTAAACCTGCTTCTTTTATTCCACATAATTCTAATATTAGTCTCTTACGTCTTAGCTCTCCCCATTTTCACTCAAGACTGCTGTGGGAGCCATTGCAAAGGCAAAGTTGTTATCCTGGTAAAAGCTTAAAGGTGGTTGATGATAAAACATGTCATAAAGATTATGATGCAGAGTTTAAAAGAGGTGAGTGCTCGTATCCCTGCTGTTCCCAAATCCTTTTTCAGGAGAAAAAGAAAACATTCAAGGAAGAGTTATTTTATAGATAAGTATTTCACGGCAGTGGTTGTGAGAGAATGTGTTCTTTCCAGCAGCAGGAAGTAACGCAAACTGGATAAAAGTGTGTTGCCTTCTGAGACAAGAATTAGGGGCTGTAGGTTTTGTTCTGACAGGGGAAGTGTGACATTGGAATTTTGTTTTACGTTACTGAAATAAGAAGTACAGCATATCCCAGTACATGGAGGGGTTTATTGGGGGTTTTCTTGCTTTTTTCCTTTTTTTTTTTTTTTTTTTTTTAAGCTACTATCTCAGCCCACCAACTGTAAGGCTAGACCACCAGAAGGACGTGGGCTTGCAATGCTCAGAGCAGTGACTAATTCAAGTGTGATCAGCAGCCTTGATTAAGGTGCCTCTGCTTCCAGTTATTGCATGGGGAGCGCTAAGCCCATAGGAGCAAAATTTGTGAACAAGTAGGATGCAGTGCAGGAATGCCCAAAATAGTTGGCAAGGAATGCTTAGGAGAAAAATGTATTTGAAACCTTCCTTTTAGAGCGGTTTTCCCAGGCCTGTTTGTGGATGCATAGAGGTCGATAACCACGTCAAACCGAGGGGAGTTCAGATTCCGGCTCTGAAAACAGGTTGTGCATTTTGCATTCATCAGTGGGCATTCATGCACGAGCTGGTCCCGCGCCAGGAGCCCAGATCACCCACGCACTGCAAAGGCATCTGGTAGCAAAGCATCAGAGAGATGGGTGCGGATGCAGTCAACAGCCTGAATCGAGGTTTCCTGGTTCCTAAAAAAAGCCTTCTCACTACAGACCTAGTGTACAAACACCGCAGCGTTGTCCACACGCTCCCATCCCCCACTCCCTCCAGCCAAGGCCGTGCATTTCTTCTTGAATGTAGGTGACTCTGGCATCTAAGTGCAGAGATTCCCCACTTCTCTGTTTAAGCGCTCGAAATCCTGGGTTGAGCTTCTACTGGAGATAAGTATAATAATATTTAGTCTGAGGTTCCCAGACAGACTTGAGCATGAGAAAAAGAGCAGAGCTGCTGAGTGCTGACAAGGTGAAGGTAGTTCAACTTCTGTAGAATACAGAATTTTGGGGAATTTGGGGGAAAAAAAAATAGAAAATTAATGGTATACATGGGCGGAAGTTACAAGAATAGCACTCTGGTATGACAAATAAACCTTAGGAATGCTACTTTTGTTTTTTGTTGTTATAGGGCTAAGAATGGTTTATTTCAACATGTAGCCATTAACATGGAATAAACTGGCCAATTTCCTCCTAAGGCCAATTAATTAAATAAACTCACACATGCCTCTTTGAAAGAAGCAGTAAAATTAAAAGTGGGTGCCACATATTTTAACCTATTTACAGAGAGTAGAACTTCAGCAGATCAGGAGGTGTTGAAACATTCCTGTAAATGCTGGCCAGAGAGTCCTGCACTCTTTAAGAGACTCACTGAAGAGAAACAAAGTTCACGGGTTATTTTAGTTTCCTGTTTTTCTATTTAAAGTTCATCTTTTTAAAACAGGACTGAAAAAGCATATTCCTGCATTTTGGAAGAATCTCATTCCCAAGATTTCATCAAGATAAAACTTTTTAAAACTTAATGTTAAAAAAAGTACTTATTGATGGTGACATGGTTCTAGGCAACCCCTGAACTCCAAATGCAGTTGACAGGGATGCCACAAGTCAAAAAATGTTGTACCTGAGCCCTATTTTTGAACTGTAAATCTAAGATAAAAATGTGGAGGTTATGTGGGTCACCATTCTGCCAGAATGCATAATGTAAACAGGATAAAACAACTGGGAGGTTGTGGAATCTCAGCATGAACAAAGTTTTAAGAAGTGCTGACTTCCTACTGCAACTTCTAGCATCAGCATTAATCGAATTGAGTGTATTTATCTTCCTCTGCCATTCTCACTAAAATTAGATTGTTTACATTTTTGAGCAAGCTAATGGCACGGTTATTTACTGCTTACCTCTGTTAGGCAGAAACAACCTAGTAGAGAACAAACCTGCTCCTTTCACCTCTAAAAACACAATTATTAGAATAATGGTGAGACTGTTGGTGCTTTATAGAAAAGTTTCTCCTAGATGAGAGTGTGAGAGGTTTAGCTCAAAGAGGTTTCTGATTCCTTTCCTGTGCTGAGATGTGTAGCTCTCTTGAGGGATGCAATACTTGATTCTGCCAGTTCCTGAGGGCTCTGCAGAGAAAGGAGGGCAAAAAGATCTTCAGAAGCTTTCCCAGAAAACCAGGTTTTAGTGCTGATCAGGATCAATACCCAGTATTGTTTTGCTGCGAGTCCATTTGTTACTAAAAATGTAAATGTCTTATCCTTGAGATTCTTGCACTAACTCATTTGAATGTGTCTTGACTTTGATGTGGAAAAGCAATTTCTGCTATGTATAAAACCTTATTGGGAAAAATACATTTTTCTGCTCATACAGTGAAAGAATTCTTCGATTCAGCCCCGTTTCAGACCTGTTATTTCTAATGATGCTTTCACCTAGCAAATCCAGGCCTTGAAGAGAATAATGCAGTAGGTAACACTTTTAATCAGTATAGGAAATATGAAACAGCAGGGAATGAATTTCCAACTGTGCAAACAAGAAAAAAAAAAAAAAAGGAAAAATGTGAAAGCTGATTTTTTCATTTCTTTCTCCTTAGATTGGTCCTACCCATGGAGCTTTTATGGTTCCACAGTTGCATACTTATCAATAATTGTTTCCTAATTCTGCTCCGTTTCTGCACTGAAATAGTATAAAGTGTTGAGCTCCACGCAGCCAGTCAATTTTCAAGATCCCATGTGGACAACAGAAACCAGTGTGCTGTTAGTAATCTGTTAAAAGGATAATTTTCCTCTTGTATCGGTGTTTAATTAGATGGAATCTCAAATCTTAATAGTACCTACATTGCTTAAATACAGTTCTTGTCGAGATGAGACAATGGACAGGGAAAGGCTGCTCGTTTGAAGAGGAAACTTCTCTCTAATTAGTCTAAACATACCTGAGTGAGGAAGGAAAGAAGTTTACTGAAATAATTTTAAGAGTCAGAATTGGATACTTGCTTGTGGCAGCTGTTCGTTTATACTGGGGTGTTATTAAATAACGTGTAAACCAAAGATGTGTTGGAGAAGGCTGACGCCGACGGGCGTTTCGGCAGGGACAAGGGACGCGGCAGTTGCTTGTCAGTCACGAGCAAGCTGGTGTAGACTGCACTGGGGCCCCTGGGTCTTATCGCGATATAAAAATAGTGGTTTTCTGAAGCTGCGTAGCCCGGGGCCGGAGCAAAGGCCAGCACCCGCCTGAAGCCAGGGCTGCAGAAGAGGCATGGTGGGCTTGCAGCAGTTGGCATCTTTTCTTTGACATTTACTTATTTGTTTAATTATTTTTTCCTCAAACATGAGGTACAAAAATTGTAAATCTTACACGTGTGTATGGGGAGGAAGGTTGTTCAGAGGGGGCAGGGGGTGTTAAACCCTTGGAGGCAACGGGGAGACTGTAAGCACAGGGTCAGTGAGCGGTTTTTTGAACGGATGGGGGTGCGAAAGGCAGGTGGAGCATCTGTGCTGTGGGTTGGGGATGCTATTGGAAACCAGGACGCCTCATTCAAAATGCCCCCCACCTGGAGCCCTGCATCCAGCTTGGGGGTCCCCAGTACAGAAAGATATGGACCTGTTGGAGGAGGTCCAGAGGAGGGACTCAAAAACAGTCAGAGAGCTGGAGCACCTCTCCTGTGGAGGGAGGCTGAGAGAGTTGGTGTTGCTCAGCCTGGAGAGATGGCGAGCTGTTATTGCAACCTTTCAGTATAAAGGGGGCTCAGAAAAAAGATGCAGAGATGCTTTTTACCAAGGCCTGTAGTGACAGGACAAGGTACAACCCTTTTAAAGTGAAAGAGGTAGCTTTAGATTGGACATAGGAAGAAATTCTTTTTCTACAAGAGTAGTGAAACACTGGAACAGGTTGTCCAGAGAAGTTGTGGATGCTCCATCCCTGGAAACGTCCTAGGTCAGGTTGGATGGGGCTTTGGGCAACATGATCTGGGGAAAAATGTCCCTGCCTGTGGCAGGGGGGTTGGACCAGATGATCGTTGAAGGTCCGTTCCAACCCAGACCATTCTATGAGTCTGTAAACCTGATCCTATAGTGATTCTAAAACCCTGTCCAAATAAAGAAAATTAGAAGGTTTTTTAACTCCAGCAGGTTGAATATTAAAGTTTCAGTGCAATTAGGCAAGCTAAAAAAGGTTTTTGAAGAGTAACTTGCCAGAGTAGACTAAACTAATACTCAGACCTCCTTCAGACACGCCAGAAACAAAAAGTTCAGTGTAGGGCCAACTGATGGCTGGGATTTGAAAGGATGCTCAGAGAGGATGTGGCCTTTACAAATATTTCATTCATTCATTCTTGCTGCATCCTGTTCCCTCTGGAAGAGGTCAGGGATATTTTGTGGTGAAGTCCTTTGGGTGGGTGGGATGGGGGAGCGCTTGCACAGGCTCGCTTGAGAACCTGTCTCAGTGGGAAATGACCATCTGATAGATCTCATATTTATACAGAAAAAAGATGAGTTTAAATACACAAAAAGGAAATGTCTTTTGAGTATCCAGCTCCATATAGAAGAGCTAAGACCTTTTTCTTCCCTCTGGTGTCACTGGGCTCTGGCATCAAGGCTTTACCATGCAGAAATGTAGTTTTTCTAGTAATTGTTATGGGCCATTAGGAAGTGACTTATTTCTAAGTTATCTCTCACTATTATTCACTGTCCTCTTTCTTTCTATTCTCTCTTCCATTAGGAAAAAAAAAAAAAAGAAAAGCCCTTGGCAAAGAAGTCGGGGATAGTGAAAAACAATTGAAATCCTTCCATAAGAAATGGGATTTGTCAATTCCCCAGGAGGAAAGGAAAAAAGATGATGTGAAAGTAGCAGCACAGTCCTGATTCCTTATTTACCTATTCTTGGTTCAAATAAATAGGGTCCAATTAAGATATAGGCGATTAGGGCTAAAAAGGAGCGGGTGAGAAAGCCATTTATTTCCAAACATCTTTTTGCAAGAAGCAGTCTTGCCTAAGACCTCACCACTGTCGCCCGCTGTGGTATGGAGGGAGCGCCGTACGCTTGGATGTTTCAGCGCTGGATGCAGTACAGTGCAAAGCTCTTGAAAGCTTCCAGTCATTAAACTTCGCCAAACAACATAAAGCTTTTTTCAAAGAACGGTACTCCTGCTTCAGTGAACTGGCCACCATCCAGCCCTAATAATTGCCTTCTGCCTATCTAAACTGCTCTGTTTATTTAATTGGACAGGGTCATATGTCAAAAGATGTTGTTGGGTAGGGTTGGTGACGCTAGGACAATAGGTACTGTGTCACCCGACTCATTCAGGGCTGGGTGAAGCAATTCCTAAGTGCAGATCATAGTGATTTTGTGCAAATCACTCTGAAGCTTGCGAAGGACTTCATAAATCAAATAGCAGTTCCAGTAAGTTTAAACAAAGCATTATTAATAAAAGTGTTGATCCCTGTCAGGCTACCTAGACCGCTGTGGGAGTTGAATAAGAATATTGTTACAGTACCTTAGAATGTATAAAAGAGAGAGGCCTGGCTTGTACTAGAAATGAAGTTTCTCCATATGCATCTACCACATGTTTATGGCCATCCCATACTGATACCTCGAAGCAGCGCTGGAGGGAATAAGGACCATTGATTCTTCTAGGCAAAGGTGGTTGTCTCTTCCAAGTAGATTTTTTTTTTTTTTCCCTGTCACACTGCTGCCTAAAGGCTAACACAAACCTTAATAAAACATTACGTTTGTGTCATCGGTACAATACCCAGTGCACTTTGAGCTGTGTTAACCACGCTTGCTGTGCAGGCGGGACCGGGGGTGCGGCTGTCAGATTGAGACCGTGGTGTTTCAGGTGGCTGGTACAGTGAAATCAGCCGTCTATCACAAAGTATGGCAGACTGCTTTGTCAGCGGTTCTTAAACTTATTCTCAGGATTTGACCTAGACTGGAAGGATATGAGAAAGACATTACAAGTTGAGGAACTTTTTCAAATAAGCAAACAATGGTCCTGCTGAGCAGAGCTATTTTTGAGGGGGGAGATGTTTGTTTAATTACCTTGGTAGAGCTGGTGTGTTTTTTTCCAGATGTACTCAGATCGAGCAATGGCCTCTGAAGTCAGGGGTGTAGTTGTCTTGTTGATTTTCTTTATTTTTTTTTCTTTTGTGTGTGGAGGTGGAGGTCTGTCCCCCTCCCCTGGCTCCTCCTGCGGCAGTGAGGGTGTTTTACATACTGGTGAGGCTGAGCAAGGTGACCTTGCTTTGCTCTTGGAATTCTAACCTCCTCAGTTTGAACGCTTGCAGTGCTTTAATATTAAACCACTGCTTCTCTTGTTGAAGGCACCGTGCAGTGGGAGTAGAGACAGTTTAAATCCATTCCGGAGAGCGAGAGAGACTTCATTAATGTCTGGAGTATTTGAATCCCAGCAGTGTTACTATCTTTAGCATCAGGGATCGATTATTTCAATGAAATAACAAATGCACCCAACACAGGCAATTCTTATCCCCATTGCACTTTACCGTTTCCCTGTTGCAGCGTCATCTGGGTGATTGCGTTGGGGGATGATGTCCCAGAGGTTGGCCAGTTTCTCAAGAGAGTTAAAAGTAAATGACTTCTCACCATGTTCTCGTTTCATTCTTTTCTGCAAATCTTTGTGCGCTATTAATGCTTTTACTTTTCAAAGGCCTGTTTGAATTCCCAAGTTGGTTTAATGTTACTGAATGATTACATCAATTTAGCTGAATACTCTTATTTGACATAAGCCTAACTATGTCTAAATAAATACTTACACTCAGTCTAAACAAATCTAAATGGTAAGTATTGAATTAAAAGTATTTAAGTGCCTTATTTCAAAAATCTTATTTAAAAACCAAATGAAACAAATAAGTATAGGTGAAGTTGAAACCTAAACAAACGTGCTCATCTAACTGTGTACTTTTACAGCCTGCTGGATATCACACCATAGGAAAAGCAGTGCAAATATAGGAATGCTGGGGCTAAAAATGTGTTGTCTTTTTCTCTAAAGGCAATTTAGTGCTTTCACTAAAATCAGTGGGTGAGACTGTATGAGAATTTCTTGGCATTTTGACGACAGGGATGCTTTCAAACAGGGAGAGGAGGGTGGCTGGGCATATACTGGGCAACGTGGACTAACCTGCGCAACAGTTTCCCTGCTGCACAGCCATAGTTCTTCCTAAATGCATGGAAGTAGTTCTCTTGCTTACTAGTTTTTAATGACCCTATGGGATTAGACCTGTGGTTAGATGGCCAAGAGGCCATTGTTAAAAACCCTTTTTTTGCCTGCATGAGAATCCTGCCCGCCATGTTACTGTGAAGCAAATGTGGTGGCGATGGAGACCAGAGCAGAGTCCTGGCTCTGTCCTCCTCCGTATGAGGTAGCAGAGCTGGAGACACGGTGGTGGACTTCAGGCCTTCACTTAGTTGCTGTGAGCAGGGACCGGCCAAAGGGCCGTGGCTGTCCTTTATAGACACTACAGTTTGAAAACTAAGTGGAGAGACACATTTCTGTCTGAAATGCGTATGAATTTTCTGCCTGAAAATGTTTGCCCAAAACTTTAAGGAAAGTTTAATACAGTGGCTAATTTTAGCAATGTACTGGAGCTCTCTGGGTGCTTGGTTTGGTTTTTTGGATCTCGCCATGAGATAAATTCTCATTTTACGTAATGTTTTTCACCCAAGCGCCACGTATTCTTTGCAAAGGAATAAAAACACTGTTGTACACCAGTCTCACAGCCTGGAGACCGAAGCATTGAGGCTTCAGCTTCATGGTGGAGTAGCCTTCAGCTTCATGGTGGAGTAGCCTTCTTGCTTGGGCCCCTTGTCCAGTGTGGTTCCATCTTTTGGCACCAACCCTTTTCTGTGCCATCTTTCCTTGAATGGATATTAGGAGTTCATTTGCCAGTCACATTAACTATATCAAATGGCAGTGTACTCAGCCGGAATGAGCTCCAGCTTTTTACGGATTATTGTGATACAACCCAGCAGGCAGCTAAACGTCACACAGCCGTTTGCTTGCTCTCCTTCAGTGGGATGGGGAAGAGAATCAGAAAAAAGGTAAAACTCATGGGTTGAGATAAAGACAGTTTAATAGGATAGAAAAGGAAGGGAAAATAACGATGATAAAAGAATACACAAAACAAGTGATGCACAACGCGATTGCTCAGCATCTGCTGACCGATGCTCAACCAGTCCCCGAGCAGCGTCTGTGACCCCCCTGGCCAGCTCCCCTCAGTTTTATTTTTCAGCATGGCATCATATGGTATGGAATACCCCTTTGGCCAGTTTGGGTCAGCTGTCCTGGCTGTTTCCCCTCCCAGCTTCTTGTGGACCCCCAGCCTCCTTGCTGGCAGGGCAGTATGAGAAGCTGAAAAGTCCTTGACTTAGTGTAAGCACTGCTCAGCAATAACTAAAGCATCAGTGTGTTATCAACATTATTCTCGTCTTAAATCTGAAGCACAGCACTATTCCAGCTACTAGGGAGAAAATTAACTCTATCCCAGTCGAAACCAGGACACAGATGCTGATATGGAGACAATGCCTTGGTGAGTTGCCGTTACTTGAATTCTGAGAACAAGCAAACACAGATTTCAGAGATGCTCAAAGAACGATCGTCATAATCTCAGACATCCTCACATTTCATTACTTTCGTGACTAATTTCTGAATATCTCTGTCAGTTACAACTCATGCCTGCTCTTCTCCCATCAAACAAATGCAGAATAGTAAGTTTGAGTTTCCTACTGGCTTTTCTTTATATCGTCGCCTAAATCCTATAGAAAGCTAGTGAGAAAAATCTGCTCAGATACACATGTGCAACTCCTGCTGTTTTCTGTGGGAGATGGCGCACAGTTATTTGATGGTAGGTTGTATTAACAAAAGCATTTGCAAAGCATCGTAGGATATACAAGTTATTTATGTCTCAGAGTGAAGCTTCCTCTGATGTGACTCCACAGGCTCTGTACACGTGCAGCAAAAACGTGTTGGAAATTTGTCTGTTGTTGAGAGCTCAGTCATACTGTAATTTCCAGGTGCTGAAATGGGATTTCTGGCCTCTGGGATTTGTTTCCATCTTTGTTTTGGAAGGGCAAACACTTCCACGGGGGAGTTTGCAATGCTTCAAAGCTTTCCCGTGCCCAGCAGGTTCTAGCCTTGCATGTTTAACAAACCTCCATGGTTATCCTACTGTCATGAGCTCAATGGTAGGCGTATTTAAAGCTTGGAGATACGATGTTTCTGATGGCAGTCATAAAGGCATGAAATATTAGCATCTGAATGTCTTTAGAAATGCACACTGAAAAGACCAGACCGAGGGTTAGGAATTTTTAGTCTTATGCTAGCACTCTGTCATGGCTACAGATTGCTGGTACGTCACATCCAGGGCATGCAGCCTGAATGGGCAAATATCTCTCTACTATGATGCGATGGATAAGCATCATACATTTCCACTAATTGGATGCTATTACTACCTGATGCGTAGGTCATTGCTTCTAATTAATTAAGGGCCAGGAAGGTACTTAGTACTTTACAAGACGCAGATGAAGACAGATGTCTGCTTGGGAAATTAAAATGTAGCAGTTTGAAGGTTTTGTATAAAACCAGATCAAGTATACAAATCTGATATCTAGACAGATCCTAATAAACCCGATGAAAATTAGAGAAATTAGATCCGCTTAAAGCTAATAAAACGTGATAGAAATGTTCAAAGTTGTCTGCAAAAATGCTTTCAGGCAGAAGGATTAGCATGAAGCATATTTTTACAGGGATTAGGAAGAATATTTTACAGGGTAAACTAGCCCATAAAATTGTTCCTTTTTACTTGAGTCTACAGAAGAACTTCTCTCATGAAAGACGCAGCCTGAACAAAAACTCAGTCTTCAGCTATTGCAATAATAGTTTGTTTTTTCCTTATGCACCGTATGTAAAATTAGAAGTGCTCCTGAAACAACTGAGCTATGTATTCTGGTTACTTGGAAATAAGGCTATCCAAATAAATGCTTCAGTGTATATATATTAAACACTATCGTTCTGACTGTCCTTCAGTGTTTGCAGGGCAGTGCAAGTTCTGTTTTCAATGATGTCGTGCTTCGAGGCATATTTCCTATTATCCTTATACATCAGTGCTGGAAGCCTTATGTCTTAATGTACCCCTATAAATTTTTAGCTTATTTGCTTTCAGTTAAAGAAAAGTGTTTATGCATGGTGATCATGTTTGAAGACTTCCCTAGATATATATTCTCCATTAGAAAGTGTGCAGGCTGTGTTTGAACTTAGAGTTTATCTACTGTACCAAGTTTCTAAATATGTTGACCAGCCACTGTAAATTCAAATTTGAAATATATATATATACCGAAGTACCCCATGCACAAAGCAAACATTATAAAATATACTTGGATTAGACCTTTTAACCACATCAGTGGGTGCCATAAAAGAAACATTCAGCCTAAGAGCTCAGAAGATGCATGACGAAAGCTGCCCAGCAGAAGTCTTTGGAGGCTGCCTGAATAATTAGGCTTGTGGGATGAAACTGGCCATGCACGGAGGAGGATTTACACTGCTCTCTATTTGCCTAGTATAATGGAGCCAGCCCTTAGAGGCTCTACTAACTCATGTGTCCAAATGTGCTTACCAGTGAGAAGAAAAATGTTCCCACCAGCTGCCGAGCAGCCTTGCAGTGGCCTCTCTGTCCTGCTACAAACACATTGGAGAAACTTATCTTGTTGCAACTAGGATTCAACCACGCTCTGCAGCAGCAGAGGCTACAGCAGTGGGGAGCGGGTGGTCTCGGTCTCGTCACCAGGATCCTACCTGGCATTTTATGTCAGGTCTGTGGGGAGACAGTAGTTTCGGTCAAGACGTCTTTTCCATTTGTTATCACTAGCTGATTCACAGGGCATACCTTTGTGTTTACTCAAACATCAAAATGAAATGGGGTCAGTAAATGGGGTCTCCGTAGGCAGGACTCTCTGCAAGGCGAATGCTGTGCCCAGCTTGTCCTGCGGCTCCTCCTGCTTAAGGAAGCAGTAAGAGTTTGCATGGCTTCACCCGTGGGTTTGCATTTCTTGTCATGTGTTTTTTCATAGGGATGCCTTGGCAGCACTTCTTTAAGCAATAGGTTAACTGTGCTGCCAGAAGCGTGAAAAATGCCGCTCCTTTATTTGAGCGTAGTTGGCCTTGCTCATCAATCAAGGATAGGGAGGGTTTAGAGTTACCAGCTCTTAGGAAGAGTCAACTTTGAGTGTTAGGAAACCGGAACCAGATGCTTTATTTACAGCTCAAACAGCCCTTTTTCCCCCACCCACCACCCACCTTTTTTTTTTTTTTCTTCAAAGATACATTTCTGAGCCTTGCAGTTGTTTTAGGTTAAAATACTATTTGAGAACGGTTTGATTGCAAAATCAGCAAGCAGATAAGTAAGTCCCCCAAACCGTGGGTTGTTATCGGTAGGAGTGGAAGGACCGATCTGCTTGTCTGTTGCTATTTACTTCCTTGCATCTCAAATTGTATCCTCTGATCTTTAGGAGCACGACTTGTGGTTCTTGAAAGCCTTTGAGGATACAGGAGAAAATTGCAAATCTGGGACCGGTAATTATAGGGACAAATTCTGGGACTTAGGCCTATGTTTTTTTTCAGGGCAGAGAGGAAAAGACCTGGGCACTTATTGGACAGCCGCATTTCCAAGTGAAAATTGCACCCTGCGTAAGGGAGCTCTGTTCAGTATTTAAAGGGGGCTTATAAGAAAGATGGAGAGAGGCTTTTTACCAGGGCCTGTAGTGACAGGACAAGTGGCAATGGTTTGAAACTAAAAGATGGTAGGTTTAGATTGGACATAAGGAAGAAATTCTTTATGATGAGGGTGGTGAGACACTGGAACAGGTTGCTTGGAGCAGCTGTGGCTGCCCCGCCTCTGGAAGTGGTCAAGGTCAGGTTGGATGAGGGGCTTTGAGCAGCCTGGTCTAGGGAAAGATGTCCGTGCCCATGGCAGGGGGGTTGGACTTGGTGATCTTCAAAGGTCCTTTCCAACCCAGACCATTCTGTGATTGTCTACAAGTTTGTGCATCACCTAAATCCTGTCAGAGCCCTCAACGCAGGCCATAAAACAGTTCCTGGCCTGGTTGGTGGGTTCAGCTGGAGTGGGTCCTCAGCCCACCTATGCAAATTGGCTGGTTTTATTCCTACCTGTCCCACGTGTGTTAGAACCCCTCTGCAGAGATTGTAGCTTTGTGTTCAGCGTGGCTGAGGACTTGCAATTTTAAAGGAAGGACCTCCGTTTTGGAGGGCTTAGGCAGGGGCCAGTGTGAAATGGCTGGTAATATATTTTCATACCACATTGTGTCGTGCTCCTTTTTTGAAATAAAGTGCTCCTGGGGATGAAATCGTGTTGGACAGTTCTGAAGCTAGGAAAACACATTTTATGACTGTGTTATGCATCCATAAAAAGGGGTTTTTATAATGCTTTTGCCAACAGGCCCTTAAATAGACAGGCGCAGGTAGATACTGCTGTCAGGTCTGTGCAAATTACTGGTTAACTGGCTATATCAATTTGGAGTGAAATATAATGAATACAAACATAGAAGAGCACGCACGCAGTGTCTGTCCAGGCAGATTGGATCGGTGCAAGCCAGCGCTGCTCTGTTAGAGCCAGGGACACTCCAGTCATTTAGATGAGCCTTACGTGTTTATTTGAAAAGAAAAGGTAAACACAAGTCAAAATGCTGCAATTCTGTTTTGTCTTTTCTTGCCTGTGGCAGCCAAAAACCACAAGTAATGGATGTGTGCAATCGAATGCGACTTGGTAACACACAGCCTGTTCTATATCTGTTTCCATCTCCAGTGCTTAACCCTTTATACTGTGTATGGTATTTATTTCAGCACATTCAATTTTCTGCAAGCCCTCTTTCTTGTGGAGTCTCTTCCACTCATCTCCCCACTACCTTAAAAGCCTCTCCAAATATTTTACCACATGTGCCTTTCTTGCTACGCTTCTCTTCTGCTTCTCTGAGTTGTTTCTGCTCTGTTGTCACCTGTCTCCCCATGTTCTCCCAGCTCACCTCTCTGCTGCAGGAGTTATCCATCTGTGAGCAGAAGTCTCCCCCCAGTTTGTTTTTTCTGCTTCACCTGCCCCGTGTACCGCTACCTCTTCTTGGCTCCCTGTGGCAGGACGCTGGTTCACCCAGCACCGTCTCTTCAGTGCCTGCCTTCTGCAAGCTGGAGTGAATATTGAGTATGTAAAACCAGCAGGTGCCATGAAGTATTGTCTCGCTGTATTTTTCTTTTCTCTGAAAAAGGCAGGAGGAAACAAAAGAGGCGTTTCCAGATCTAAGGTTTGAAAAGAGATAGGAAGTCAATGAGGCAGTCAGTATGCCTGAGCTCCCCATCA
The DNA here is from genome assembly GCF_028500815.1 of Rissa tridactyla. Classification (NCBI taxonomy): domain Eukaryota; kingdom Metazoa; phylum Chordata; class Aves; order Charadriiformes; family Laridae; genus Rissa; species Rissa tridactyla. The sequence goes on from NC_071466.1 coordinate 196,802,177, forward strand.
AGGTCTGAAAATCACCTGAGGTTCTTGTTCATTTTTTTCCTCCCTTTTTTTTCCTTCTGTCTCCGCTTTGTCATCAGAGACTTTCCACAAGAGTATTCAAGCTGTAGTAGCAGCAGCCGTAGGAGAGGAAAACTTGGAGGCTGTGCCGAAGAAGAAAAGAAAAGAAGAAGGTGGAGGGAGGAGGAGTTGTAAGGAGATGTGAAAAGATGTGTAAGGGAGGAAAAATAAAAGGGCTTTTTAAAAACTGTCATGAACATTAATTTGAAGGGCAGAGAGAAAAAAAACACCCCACTTTAATCTCAGAGCAATCAAAAAGAGCAACACTACCACGGACATGCAAATGGTCCAAATGAAAGTTTAAAGAATTTCAAGAAAGACAAACCCCTGCGATTTATCTCCAGCAGCAGAAGCCAGGAAAATTCTCCATTCCTCAGCTATGTGTTTCTTGGCTCCCAACATTCAATAAACTTTCCGTTTCAAGAATTTTCCCCATCCTCCTCTGCCTCTCTCTCTTTGTGGCTTGCATTATCAGCTGCTGAAGTACAATATATATTGTAGTACTCCATTAAGTGCGGTTGACAGCTTCCCATTTTCATAGAGCTTCTGTCCCACCTCTCAGAAGTTCTGGATAAATCACTGGCACAGCCAGATAACTACATTAAAATGAAGAATGCGGGAATCTGTTAAACCTAAATGGGAAAACAAAATCAGGAGAAATGGAAGAATAAGTAGGACGATGAGACAGGGAATCACGCAGCAAACATCGTCAAGCCCAGGGCAGAATTAGGGGGAACAGATTTTTTTGCATAGGGCTTTTTGAATCACTTGCCATATTTGTGTTTCATTCATTATGGGTTAAAATTGATTTATCCCATTGATTTATGGCATAAATTTCATACAGCCTTATTATTGTTGCTCATACATGATTCTTCTATTAAGTCCCATAACATTGTAATATAACAGGAAGAAAAAAAACTATGGCTCTGCCTCGTGCCAAAATGCTGCTTGGCTTCGAAAGTCTCTTTGCCGTTCTGTGTAGCCATATCACAGTGAGGAAATTCCTGGCTGTTTCCAGCTCTCCTCTCGCCGCCCTCAAGTCAGGAAAGGGGTTCATGCGGGTTTGAGCTGGTGGCGCTCTAAAAGGCTGCGGCTGCGTTGGACACCCCCAGCGTGGTTTGGTGCTTCTGTTTGGAGGAGGAGAGGAGGGCAAGATGGATCGCCTGGCTGCGACCTCTCCAGTCTCGTTTGTGCAATATGTAGGGAAAGTAAAGCTTCACACATGCTGGAAACGTCATCCTTTTGATTTGGTTATTTTTTTGTGCATGTGATTAATGGTTAATTACAAGGGAGAACTGGTTCTGGCAAGGAAGGAGCCAGAATAGTTTGTGTTTGTTTCCACGTGGTCATGCTCAAACTCCCCCACACTGGAAAAAAATCCGCCTCCTTTTTTGTTTCTTCCAGGGGAAGTCCAAAACCAGTCCTTGAAGATGACCTTAGCACTGAAAACAAGCAATGCGTTGTTGTAGCGTGGAGCTGGTGACACAGAGTCCTTTTACTATCAGTATAAATGCATTTTTTTCCTTGAGCCGTAATACCCTTATTATTGCAGGGAAAGCCAGCAAACTAAAGCCATCCCAACTCCCTGGGTTTTCCTTCCCATGCTCCAGGCTCTCACTCTCTCTCATTTTCTGCTGGTCCCTCAGATAAAAGAAAGCAAAAAAGTTTTCCCAAGTTGCAGAAGGGGTAAAATAACCCAGGGCTTGCGTGGAGCTGGTGGGCATCCATGGGGCGGTCCCTTCTTTCCGCCAGGCTTCTCTGGCCGCCTTGCACAGCGGTTGCTGCAGGGAGCCATCCCCCCTCGAAACTCGGGCGGCTAGACACTGCAGCGGGTATTTGCACTTGGGACCAAATTAGATTTAGCCATTTGCAGGATCAGTGAGCGTAAAAGTGTCTGTAAGCAACTTTGGGAGAGTCTGGAGGGGCCTGTGGCCCTGTGCCGACTGCAGACTGATGGGAGCTGGATGTTGGTCCATAGGGCATCACTGGGCTTAGTGCTCTGTGAGGCTGGGAGAAAAAAAAAATAAAAATTTTTGTTAGTTAGGAGACCTCATGGTTTTAACAAAACCGTGAAGCGGGTCAGAGAGAGGATTCTGTGGGTTCAGATTCCTGCCGAGTCAGCTGCTTGCTATTAAAGACGTCACTCGTCTGCTTTTCTCGCAGATCAACTACATCTTTGTAACACTGAGAAAGCGAGGCCTCATTAAAATGAGCGCTTCATTTCTACTGAGAGAACGCAAAAAAGATGGAGGCCTGAATGTAGAAGCCCAAATTGAAAGGGAGGTGTGGTCCAGGAGGGCAGGAACACAGGTCTGTTTCGGCAGCGTTTCTCATCCCTGCGTGTGCTCCTGCCTGCATCAGCGGGGCTGTATTGTGTATATGCAGCCCTGTTATTTGAGGTGATAATACAAACGCTTGTCTTTATAATAAAAATTGCAATAATAAAAATCAGGATTTGAGGAGACCTTTCAGGCACAAGCTACCTGGGTCTGAGAGTGGTTTATACTCCGTAATTGCTGGTAGCTAATGCTGTAGAATGAGGTCTTTCCACAGCAGCTCTTTTTATTGACTTTTTTTTTAAGCTACTTGGCACTGTGAACGCTTGAAGATACTTTCACTTAGAAGAATTTTTGTTTTGATTCCTAAGAGCAGCAAAAAACCCACCCTTGAACTATGGCAGAATCCATGGTATATCAGATTTTCAAAATCAAAACGCTGCCAGTCTGGCTGTAGTAAACCAGGGAATTCATTAGAGTTCATTTGTGTTGCACGGCTCTGCGTCTAAGAGCACATATAAATCTGCAAAGCACTACTCTCCTTTTTCGTTTACCTGCTGATGTTGCAGAGACAGCACATTATTGGAAGTTCTTGAATGCGATCACAAAATAAGTGCATTTGTGAGTCTCGTTACCTGTTGTTAATGCTCTTTTCAGTGACTCCTAGTTGAAAAATTAAGACTCACATTGCTCCCACTTGCTCTGAATTTGGATCTGGATCAGAATATTAAATACTTTGGAGTTCAGGTGTGCGCGGATGAAAGGTTTTGCTTCAGACTGCTAATAGTGTTATTAATTTAGCTTGAAGCTAATGACATAATTATTAATGTGAACTCTGAATTTGCTAGCTGTTTGCCTCGCTTAAATTTCTGACTTAACCCTGCCGATTTTGCACCAAGTTCATGAGTGTCCATGGCAGGGAGATGCTGGGATCCTGGTGGATATAGGACCTACTGTGAAAAGCAGTTGTGCTCCTCAGCTGTTAATGCAATTGCAGTGCCTGGAGAGACCTTGTCCATGTTGGAAAGGCCTGGAAACAGGAAGACATTTCTGTTTGGGTTGCTGGTCCATTTGTATGTGGCGATACCGTTTTACTGTAGTCGCGTGAGATACTGGAGCTGGATGAGATCCCCTGTTTCATCCCCACCCTCCCCACTTGGAAGCTGGGAGACACAAGGAAGGCAACAGGTCGGATGATCTCTGGTAACGTGACTGGTGGTTCAGATTCTCAAAACCCATTTTCTGCCATTGTGGGAAGCTTGATAGGGGTGACCTTGTAGGTAAAGCTCAAGAAAAGTCCTTAAATACTATTTGGGTGGCCTTGCGCGTGCCACATTGGTTAATCCTTTCAAACTTCTCCCTTTGTCCTTGAGCTCCCAACTAGCCAGGCTGTGGGATGCCTCAGTATCTGCTCGAGTTAATGGGCTCTCTCTGGGAGTGAGTTTTCTGAGCAATTTTTGCAAGAGCCACCACTGATACCTCAGATCTTCTGAAAGATGAGAGTCTCTGGAGTGATGTAAGGATCTTCTTCCCTGTGCCCCTTTCCCAGGATAATCATCCTGTGCACGCACTCCTCTTCTGGCCACCGCTGGCCTCTGCTGATGCTGCAGGTACGAGCGATAGGTTTACTCCAGAGTACAGCTCATTCTTGCCAGATGAAATCATGGTATAGGAAACCTTTGGTTTTGGTAACCTGAGTTTGTGATTCCATGTCCCATATGAGGACGCGCTATATCTTAGCAAATTGTGTTTCTAAGAGCAGTGAAAGAGAAGGAAAATGACTCCTTTTATGTTTGAGCAGTACAGGCTATCACAACTTCTATTGAAATGGATATCGGTTTTTCATTCTCTGCAAAGTGACCTCCCACAGCTCACTGGCCCACAGGTCCCATCTGCTACCAGCAAACCGTCACAACGAAAGGGATGGACACCCAGCACAGTGGTCCCTGTTCTCGGTGGTTCTACAAAACCAATTTTGGACCTATGCCGTAATCTACAAAAGAAGTTCTTCTCTCTCCAAAGCTTTTCCAGCATATTGTCTTGCTCTTAGGAAATGGGTTTGAATCCCATGGAGTGTTTTTCCAGGTGATTTCTTCTCTGAATCAGCGAACCCCATCGTTCATTGGTTTTAGGAAATAGTAATAAAAGTTTTAGCTGGGGAGGAGAGTGCTCACATTTATCTACAGTTCTCATAGAATTAGAAGCTTTGAAATCCAAACTGAAAATCTGTTCATCCCCTGCCTCACGTGCATGCTCCAATTCCTGTTTTGAATTCCTTTTAGCTTGAAAATGAAAGCTGAATTCTTTTTGACTTACGTCAAACCTATCAGAAGCTAACAACAAAGTTATCTAAATGAGGTAGAAGAGAAATTTCTTTTAATTCCTATTTCCCAAAATCTCTAAGCAATTTTGATTTTTACCTATTTATGTTGCAAATTTTGGATCTTTTCACCAAAATTTTTGGTCTTTTTATGAATTTTTTTACCTCTTTTGGATCTCCATTATTAGGGGAAATTTTGCAGTGAGAACCACAGTTCTCTGCATCACTTACTGTTAAAAGCACATCAGTATCTTCCTCTCTTGGCAGAAGTGTTTGTCTCTAGACCCATAATTTCAAGTAACACAACTTTTATCTGGATGAGGTAACAGAGTTTAATTCAGTGTATATATATGGTTAGTGAGGAACAGCTCTGCAAAAACACCGCAGAAGCTAAACTGGTGAGATTATTCCTTCGCTGAAGACTTTCTTGCCCATCGTTTATGGGAATATCACTTGTTTTAGTTCTCAGTTATTCCGATTTCAGGCAGAACTTGGCATTCTTTCATGTCAGCTGAAATGAATGTAAGAAATTAAGTAACATAAAGCTAAAGTTATATTGAAGGCCAAAAACAGGTGACTGGGGATGGCTGGAAAGTTGAAGGTTCTGTACAGCAGAGGATTGTGCAGTGAAGGAGGAAAACACCTGCCACATCCATGTCAGCATGTTGCTAGTGCTAATTCTTAAGGGTATTTATAACACTCAGTAGTCAATTTGTAACTCGCTTTGTACCCGTAGATTATAGATGCTCCTTTTTTTCCTGCATGCCTTTTGAAGAATTGACTTACTTAAGGTTATTGGTCTTGCTTGAGTAGAAAGACATAAAGTTATGGGTACTTAAATTAAAATTGATCTAGCAGTGGGGCAGAGCACTGGTAGATCTGTCATTCCAACACGGTGCCACTTTATGGCAGTTCCCCTGTATGAAGTGTTCTCCTGGGTGCTCTGCGTTTCCTGCACTAGAGTTTCATATTTCTTGTAGCAGCAAGACACTTTTTTTCAGTGGGTTTCTTGTAAAGTGCTTGATTGCTGCCATCCCACTTTCCTTGTCACCTGTCAAGTCTCTGAGAGACTGGGGAGGGTCTGTATGTTATTTGTACTTTCTTTTTAATTAACACCCACCTTTTTATAATAATTTTTTTCTCTTTGGGAGCGTGTTTATTATTACTGCCATCCTTCTAGGATACTCATCGAAATCCCGTTCAGTTGTCTGTAAGGTATACGAATCAGAATAGGAGTATGTTTTGAGATGGGGGAAGGGATAGGCAAGGCAATGATGAAAAAGGGAGGAATCTAAAAAGGAAATGACTTTGCAATTTTGATAATCTTGATGGGAGAGTGATAAAGATGACTCTTAAGATATCGCAGGGGGCAGGCATCAAGAGGCAGGACGGAGACAAGACTTTGAGAGAGAGAAAAAAGTGATGTGGTCAACTGCTCTGTTGGGTTTCTTTTATCCTGAGTCTGCCAAGGGCTTAAAACTAAGTGCAAACTGAGGTCAGAGGGTGTATGTCAGTTCTCAGGACCAGGGCATGACTTTGAGTAAGCCACACAGGCCCACGTGTAATTAAACTATGTGATTAAGCCATTGGAAATACATTTGCCGTGCTGAACATCTCGGATTCCGTGCTCCAGCCTGGGCTTCTTACTCATTTTCTCTTGTGTTTCCGTGATTTTTTCATCTAAAGCAGAAGTTTTTCACAACAGGAAACTGTTACTTGGTACATTTCCATAGCACCTAACTCAATAGGGCATCTGCCCTGCAGGTCCTACCACATCAGCTTGCCATAGCAGGATTCCTCCAGCTGCTACTTCCCAGTTAAGATCAGGTGAGAATGAGCTGTGGTTGTAGTGCATCTCATTTCATTTTGTTTGCTTTTTTCTTTCCTTAAGCCTGGTATTTGAGAAGTGCATGGGAATTTACTTCTGGATCTTTTCCATAGCATATTTAGTTTTTCTTTACTGTTTGCTTTGAAGCGGGGGAGGGAAGGGGAAATGAAACCAGTAGGTACAGGGAATGAAGAACTCGTGCCTTGCATGGAGGTCTGAGATAACCTGACAGTGTTTGGCATGAGATTGGAGTGGCAGGGAGTAAATGCCAAAAAAAAAAAAAAAAAAAAGAACCGAAACAAAACCCAGCAACCCAGAATTAATGGAGAATTCATGTAGGTCTGAATAATTTAAGTCAAAAATTTGATAAGTAAACAAGGCAGCAAATAGCAGGGAGGAAGCAGTACCCATTTTTGTACAGAGAGGTGAATTACTTCTGTAGGAGTGTGGTTAAGAGGTGCAATGTGTACTGTTCCTTGAATTCTGGCTCTGGCATGAACTAGCAAGGCTCTTCGTTCTGTCCGTGGGACAAAGGCAGGTGTACTGCAAGTGCAGGCTCTGTGTCATTAAGCTGGGTGCCACAAATGGACAAAATGGTTCTTTAATGCACTGAAATAAATGGACATGGAGGTGAACCGAGTACAGAAATTAAGGTACAATAAATTACTTTCCATTCATTTGAAGCATATTTTATAAGTAGAGCTATTTATGGCTTTTTTTGACTGAGAGCAGAGATGATAATAATCTGACAATAATTACCTTGTGGGAAAAACAGGAACAAATGAATCTGAATTCTTCGGCGTTTGATCCTTGTGCAATAGATAGTAGAATGATAAAACTTTTTATGGAACAACATTGCAGTAGTATGTCAAGCTGTTTTTTTATTTCATTGCAGATAACTGTAAGGGAAAATATTTGAAACTAGATGACATGCATTATGACATACCGTTTAGCCACGGAGATGTAAGCTGGGATCAAAGCTCGTTTGGAAAATTGAGGTCCTTAGGAGCAGGAAGAAAAGAGCAGTTTCTGACAAACAATATCAGAATTCTTCTGGGTTCCTTAGAGCGGGTCTAAGGCTGTTGCAGAGAGGTCCAGCACTTCATTACATTGCAAGGCATGTGCTGAAGTCCGTGTGTCTGAAGAATGGGTTATAACTCTTAGCCTTTTCTTGGTCACTGTCATATGAGGTCAGCCTATCATTAGAAGTCAGGCTTCTGCCGTCAGTAATGTACTGTCTCTTCTTTGACCTCATTTTACAGTTAGCTACTCAGTTTGGTACATGATAAAAACTTCAGCAAAACAAGATTGAAGTTAGTTTTTTATTTTGTCTTCATTATTATCCTGTTAGGAGTTAGAATCACTCTGCTTTTAGAAAAGCTGTTCTCACAGTTACACGCAGGTTTTCTGCGTAGAGGAGCAAACTGCAGGCAATACTGGAGGGCAGGAGTTGTCTTTCTGCATTGCTGGCGATGCCGGGGTGGTTTGGGGAGCTGGCAGATGGCTTGTGCTCACCAGAGTCCTCCCCTCCCTGCTCGAACTTCTGCAGCATGGTTGTTGACGTTTAACCTCAGTTACCCAGTATAAATGATGATTCAGGCAATTCACATCCCACCAGAATCTATTGCTGCTGCCAAAACAGAAGTTATAGCTGACACAGGAGCATGGTTTCTTTATTATTATTTTTATTATTTTTCTTTTCTTATTTCAGTTCCTTGTTTTGGCATTCTGTGCTATTTTCCTCCTCCTACAAGGCTTTTGCCCATTAGATTACTTTGTTAAATGTTTCTCTTTTCTGGGTTTTATTTTTTCCCTTTTTCTTCACAGTTCCAGACGTTTTCAGATTTAACTTGAGTTTCCCTGTAAGTTTACAGGTTCTTTCCTCATCAGACTATGGAGGCACATGGCTATCTTTGAAAATGAAAACACTGTAGCTCGTATTTGTTTTTCAGTACTTCCTCCAAGCAGTATTTACCTTTTCCCCGTAACGTCGGGGTGTCCAAGCATGCCACCTTCAGTTTTCTGCTCTCAGAACTAAACACTTGCAGAAAACATTGACAAAATGTTTTGTGCTTAGGACGCCAGTTGGGACTTGCCTCCTCATTTAACTCTTCAGGTTAAAATGGTAGGTCTTGTTACAAGTTTCAGAAGGTCTTTGTTTAATTCCAAACAGCCAGGTGATCTGCTTGAGAAGGAAAATTCTGAAGAAAACCCAAACCAGTAACAGAATCTTGATCCCATAAAACTCTAAGGGGTGTTCTTAAGGCAGATTTTAAACTATTAAATTGCAGTGCTGAAGTGAATTGAAATGTTGGACTGTAATGCATACCAGCAGTCAAAGGCAGTGTTGCGTATTAAGGGCTCTACCATCAATGTCTCAAACACTTTTATGTAAATTCTCCCCCTCTATTAAGGAGGAGCCACTTGAAACACGGATCCTCCAGCTTATTTTTAAAATCTCTGCAATAAATAACTCACACTGTATGAAGCCGTCTGGAGAAGCAGTACCACTTCTTGGCACTCTATGTTGCTTCAAATTGTCTGTTGTTCTCATTGTGCTCTAGCAGAGAGATTGATTATCTAATTGTTTATATGATAATCATTTAGACATATGACCTTGTTTAATCCTTCCCCAACATATTAAATTGCTAGGCAATTAACAGGGTTTGAGGCTTTCCATAATCTTCATGATGTCTACACATGCATAAGGATAAGTGTATTTGTGTCTGATATCATGAAAGAAAAAAACATTCATGTTGCTGAATTTTTGTGTAAATTTTATTTTTCAATATGTTTCATGTTCTTCTTTTCTTTCCCTTTTTAGGTATTACATAGAAATGGCTTTATGGATCTGGAAACTGAGCATTTTGAGCTGTTTTTGCATCACCTTATCCAGAAATGAGGAACTGAAATTTTTCCAGAGCACTTCAGAGCTAAATCATCTAACAGTGGATAATGACACTGGGATAATCTATTTGGGAGTGGTAAATGCTCTGCATCAGCTTACAGAAAACCTGGAAGTAATAAGGTCTGTAGAAACAGGTCCAAGAAAGGACAACAAAAAATGCACACCTCCCATTGACGAGAATCAATGTAAAGAGGCAGTGCTGACTGACAATTATAACAAACTCTTGTTGCTGAACAAGGCAGATAAAACAATTGTGGTGTGTGGAAGCCTTTTTAAGGGAATCTGTGCCATCAGAGATCTAGAAGACATCAGCAATGAGAAGTATTATGTAGACAGTAGCGGAGAAAAGTCTTTTGTAGCAAGCAACGATGAGAATGTATCAACTGTGGGACTGATCACTTCCTTGAATAATGACCGAGTGCTGTTTGTTGGGAAAGGGAATGGACCAAATGATAATGGAATAATAATCAGCACTCGGCAGCTCTATGAAAGGGATGGAAAAGACATTTTTGAAATGTATACGGACTCGGCAGCTGTTAAGTCAGCTTATCACTCGTCAAGCACACAACAATTTGTGTCAGTCTTTGAGGATAAAAATTATGTTTATTTTATTTTTAATCAGCAAGAGAAACAGCCCGTCAATAACCGCACACTGATTGCGCGTCTGTGCAAAGATGACGCCCATTATTATTCCTACTTTGAAATGGACTTGGGTTGCAAAGATGATGATGGTGCCTACGACCACTGTCATTCTGCTTACGTCACTACCCCAGGAGAAGAGCTGGCTGAGAGCATGGCTCAGCAGAGACAAACCACGGATGCTTTCTCAGATGACAAAGTTCTTATTGCACTCTTCAGCAAAGTAAACAAAGATAACGGCTCTCTAAAATCTGCCATGTGTGTGTTTTCCTTGCGGCACATCAATGAAAAGATGGAAAAAAACCGGAACGATTGCTACACTAAAAAGAACACCAGCTCATTTTACAAACTTTTTTCAACAGAAAACCCGTGTGCATCACATGGACTGGTAATATCACTATCAGTTTTACAATCTGTGTTAGAATCAGTGGAAAATATAAAACTGCATGTTTTGGGGCAGCTTTGAGCTAAGCCTATAGTGAGATCAGATGACTGAAAACTCAATAGCTGGATTCACTATAGAAATGCAATGTGGATGGGAGGGTTGCAGAACAGGTCAAGCAAGAAGTGGCAAGATAGTCATAATTTTGAGTTTTTAAAAAAAGATTTGATGTCTCCTGAAAGGTTAATATTGGTTTCATAAATGCATTTCTTTTGAAGGTTTTCTTCTGGTATGGAAATTACTGAGTCAAATGCAGTGATTTGTTGCACCCATAATCAGCTTCTGGACAATCGCTGTAGACAATTCTGGTTTCAGCCAACATATCTATAATGTTTTTAAATGGTATTAAGAATCTTGTAGGTGATATCTTGAGTTCAGTGTTGTTGCTCCCTTGGATTTGAATTTTCAGATAACTGGAAATGCGTGTGTTTCTTACATTCAGGCGGTGTTCATATTTTGCTCTGGTTCAAAATACTTCCATAGCATGATGGCCATCTTCGTTTTCTTCTTATGGTTTGTCATTACCTTGGCTGTAAGGTTTTTGGAGGTCATTGTTACACCCCTCCAGATACTGTTCTTTAGTTCATGACTGCGTCTCTGAGAGGCAGTTTTCAGTGTCTCTGTTGACTTTATGATGTTTTCGCTCATACCACTCAACCTATTCCCAAGCCCTGCTTGTTCATGCCATTCATTACTGCAGCCAACACTAAACTGTGTCTTCAAAATCTTAAAAATAACTCAGCCAGCTTTTAGGAGAATGTCTTAATTCCCCAACCTGAGCAGGTTACACACTTGCATAAGCAGCTCTTTGAGCACAGCTTGAGAAGTGGTGTGCTACAGTCCAGGAGTGAACAGCTGAAGAGGTGGGGCATGGGAATACCTTATGGTGGTATTGACCCAGAATCCTTCATCTCATGAAACCACAGCCCTCTCCCACACAGTAGATCGCCAGCACTGATAAGAAGCCAAAAGATCACTTTTTGCTTCTGAATACCAGTGTATTCAGTGTATTCACCAGTGTACCAGTGTATTCACTGAATACCAGTGCAGTACCCTGCATCTGAGGTGAGCATCAAACATAGAAATCCTGAATGTGACAAGTAGAGCAGCCCTCATTTCCGGCAAAAAGGAGGTGTGGATTTCAGATCAAAAAGACAGTCTTGTTATCAAATATAGCAGAAAAGGCAAGGTGTGAGTGAACTTCCTTCTGGTGGCACTCCCTGCAGCTCAGGATTAAAGCATAGCGAAGAGGGAATGTGTTGAAGTTCACGAGACGGTTGCCAGTGGGTTGCTTTTGTATGGATAGCAGCAAATTAAGAAACAAAATGGCATTAAAAAAACAGTCTTCCAACACAAAATTGGTCAACCCAATCTATATGACATGTTCATTTTAATTAAACAAGCTGGTTACTTTTTCAACTGTGCTGCTATGCTGAAATAGAAACAAACAATTCTCTCCCCATGTCTTCTGGAACGTGAAAGCATTGAAGCAGTTTGCAATTAGCAGGCTGCTTTCTGATTGCTGCCTGTTGGCTGGGGGAAAACGGGCAGACAATCCATTTCTCTCTTTCTACTCTTCTATGTCTGAGGGGTATTATACTGCCTGGTAATAGGGTTGCACTTCATTCTTAGTGCTGTATTAGTGATCTGAATGTTTAACATCGCTCTGTATTGCTATTCCTTATTAGAATGCAAGCAAAAATTTCCCCTGTGGCTCCGAACACTTGCCGTACCTTTTGGGAAGTAAGAATGGTGTTATAGAGAAGCCGGTACTGCAAAAAGAAGGGATGAATCTCACGGCCGTCACTGTGGCTGTGGAGAACGGGCATACCGTGGCCTTTCTGGGAACGTCAGATGGCAAAATTCTTAAGGTAATGAACTGGACTTAAAAGACTGGAAGATATTTAACAGGTCGCGAACTGTAGTGGTAGCATACTTCTACTCTGAAAGTAAGTGGGATTTCTAAGATTACATACCAGGAGCAAATTCTCTTGGAGCTTGGTATTTTTAATTTCAAAGAAAAAAAACATTATTTCTGATGTACCTCAGCTATCCGATACACAGATTGAATTAGCATCGCCTGAATGACACTTTTCCCAAAGGATTAGATACCTACTGAGAGCCCTATATAAACAGCCTTAGGTAATCTAGCAGCTGCTCTAGCCTTATCTCTATTCAAGCCCGTACTAGTTTAAGAGCAACTTTTCATTTTTTAATCATTTTGGCCATTCAGTGAATAGAGATGGCAATACAAAGGCCAAGCTGGAGCTCTGCTAAATTCTGACTGTGTGGTGGGGGGCTCCAGGGTTCACGTGTTTGTGGAGTTAAAATGTCAAGACTGCAATGCCAGATACCTTCTTTTGCTTGAAGGAGGATGATGGCCATGTGCCACTACATGGTTTGAAATTTTAAGCTGAAACTGTTGGTTACCATAAGGGAAGATGACAGATTTGAACATGTTCAGGTGCAAAGGCTCTGAATTGAGAATTTTACAGCACTAAAATAAATCAGTATTTACAAAAAAACTCTGATACAAATACTATCTATTGTGACCAGTGCGCAATTTCTTTTCATGACTTTTATGCTTTGCTTGCTGCTTTTGATGACATATACTTCAAGTTGAAATGTTTTCCCTAATGTGAATTCGTGAACTTGAGTAAAAACAGGATTTTCATTAATCATAGAATCGTAGAGTCTTCGAGGTCTTAAATCGACCTTTAAGATCATTGAGTCCAACTATAAACCTAACACTGCCGAGTCCACCACTAAACCATGTCCCTAAGTGCCACCTCTACACATCTTTTAAATATCCCCAGGGATGGTGACTCCACCACTTCCCTGGGCAGCCTCTTCCAATGCTTGATAACCCTTTCAGTGGAGAAATTTTTCCTAATATCCAATCTAAACCTCCCCTGGTGCAACTTGAGGCCATTTCCTCTCTTCTTATCGCTTGTTACTTGGGAGAAGAGACCAATCCCCACCTCACTACAACCTCCTTTCAGGTAGTTGTAGAGAGTGATAAGGTCTTGCCTCAGGCTCCTTTTCTCCAGACTAAACAACCCCAATTCCCTCAGTCACTTCTCATACGACTTGTGCTCTAGACCCTTCACGAGCTTTGTTGCTTGTCTTTGGACACACTCCAGCACCTCAGTGTCTTTCTTGTAGTGAGGGGCCCAAAATTGAACACAGTACTCGAGGTGATGCCTCACCAGTGCTGAGTACAGGGGAACAATCACTTCCCTAGTCCTGCTGGCCACACTATTCCTGATACAATCCAAGATGCTGTTGGCCGCCTTGCCCACCTGGGCACACTACCAGCTTATATTTAGCCAGCTGTGAGCCATCACCTACAGGTCCTTTTCTGCCAGGCAGCTTTTCCAGCCACTCTTCCCCAAGCCTGTAATGCTGCATGGGATCGTTGTGACCCAAGTGCAGGACCCGGCACTTGGCCTTGTTGAACCTCATACCATTGGCCTCAGCCCATTGACCCAGCCTGTCCAGGTCCCTCTGAGGAGCCTTACTTACCCTCAAGCAGATTAACACTCCCACCCAACTTGGTGTCATCTGCAAAGATACTGAAGGTGCACTCAATCCCCTCATCCAGGTCGTTGATAAAGATATGAAACAGAACTGGCCCCAGTACTGAGTCCTGGGGAACACCACTCGTGACCGGCCGCCAACTGGATTTAACTCCATTCACCACCACTCTCTGGGCCTGGCCCTCCAGTCAGTTTTTTACCGAGGGAAGCGTATGCCCATCCAAGCCATGAGCAGCCAGTTTCTCCAGGAGAATGCCATGGGAAACGGTGTCAAAGGCTTTGCTAAAATCAAGGAAGACAACATCTGCAGCCTTTCCCTCATCCACTAAGTGTGTCACCTTGTCATAGAAAGAGATCAGGTTAGTCAAGCAGGATGTGCCTTCCATAAACCCATGCTGACTGGGCCTGATCGCCTGGTTGTCCTGTACATGCCGCATGCTGGCACTCAAGACGATTTGTTCTATAACCTTCCCCGGCACTGGGGTCAGACTGACAGGCCTGTAATTCCCCAGATCTCCCTTCTGACCCTTTTTAGAATCACAGAATACCAGGTTGGAAGGGACCACAAGGATCATGTGGTCCAGCCTTTCTTGTAGATGGGTGTCACATTTGCTAACTTCTGGTCAACCGGGACTTCCCCAGTTAGCCAGGAATGCTGATAAATGATGGAAAGTGGCTTGGTGAGCTCTTCCATCACCTTCCTTAGTACCCTTCGCTGGATCCCATCCGGCCCCATGGACTTGTGTGTGTCAAAGTGGTGTGTCATGTAATTAACCGTTTCCCCTTGGATTATGGGGGCTTCATTCTGCTCCCCATCCCTGTCTTCCAGCTCAGGGGGCTGGGTACCTGGGGAACAACCATTCTTACTGTTAAAGACTGAGGCAAAGAAGGCATTAAGTACCTCAGCCTTTTCCTCATCCTTTGTCTCTGTGTTTCCCCTCACATCCAATAAAAGATGGAGATTCTCCTTAGCCTTCCTTTTGTTGTTAATGTATTTATAGAAACACTTTTTTATTGTCTTTTACAGCAGTAGCCAGATATAATTATATATGGGGGGAAAAAAGCAACATTAACCACCTCTCTTTCTTCCATGAAATAGGTTTTCCTGTCATCTGCTGCAACTGAGTACAGCTCTCTTACAATTGAAAGAAACAAACCCATAAAGAACGACCTAGTTCTTGACCAAACCCAAGAAAATCTGTATGTGATGACCACAGACAAGGTAATGTGTCCTGCTTGCATTAAGGACCAGGCCCGCTTTCACTTTCTCTGCAACTTTACCTGAGATATGTACATTTCTCGGTTGTTCCTGGAAGTCACACCATTTGGTGGGGCTTCTTCCACTCTGTGTATGAAGACCTTTCTCAAGTCCAAGCTGATGGACTTGATTGTTGTCACTTGGAGAACTGTTATATCCTTGGTACTTAGGGATTGGGAATGGCAAGTGGATTCACCTCTAAAGCTCTCTTGTGGGGTCTGGGAGAAGGACGAAGTTGAGATGTTTGGCACCGGCACCAGCACTCCATGGGGTCAGGCAGCCCTAGCACTCAGTGTGGTGTCCATGGGGTACCAGTGGATGCTCTAGCTGCCATCAGTCCTTTTCAAGAATACTCAGGATTTAGGATGCTGGCAGCTGACATAATAGCATTTACACATCTCTACTGCTGCCAGGAGTTTTCGTGGGTCTTACCGTCAAAAACTAAGAAGCAAAGGAGAGAATTATACTTTGGGAAACACTTTTGTTTGAGCCTCTACTAGAACCAAGCGAGAAAGGTCGGACTTGGCTGTGAAAGGCACAGGCAGCCTCTTCTAGGTTCCCCTCCTCTGTGCTGCCAGGTGAGGCACAATGGAGGTTTGTAAAGAAAGGAAGGAAAAAAAGCAAGTAGGAGATGACAGGGGATGCCAGATTTCTCCTTCACTTCCAGCTGCAGCCCTCTTCTGACACTTCTCTTTCTGGTGGCTGGAGCTGCCAGCCTCAAACATGTGGTTCAGCAGCTCTCCAGGACGGGATGGGTGACAGGCTGCGACCATTTGCAGCACTGACAGGGACACAGAATGGGACATGAGAAATGCTCCGGCAGCAGCAATACAGGGAAAATGAGGGGAAAGGAGACTATTTGGGGAAAACAGTGCAAGAAGAATGTTCTTTGTTTTATAAAAGGATTAATATAAATTCCTGCTGCGGGAACGTTATATTCTAGCTGAAGTTTTTCAGGCTAGAAGCCACATTGGAAAAAGTGCCAGATAAGCGACTTATAAAGCATTTAATAATATGACAGCGTGTGCAAGAGGTTACTTAATATATTTTTTTTTTGAGTAGTTGATACTTCTCATTTGGCTTCTGTTCAGATATGGAACAAAACTCCAAACTTCAATGTTGTCCGCAAAAGCCTGGGCGGCCTGGCACCCCATTTGACAAGCTGGCACGTTGCCTAGGAGCCCTGATGTCCCCACCAGGCTATGGCGTGAGCTGCTGAGCAGCATAAGGGGTGGCAGCAACCTTGGAGGAAGACGACTTTTCTGGTGACAGTCTGCTTGAATTGGTAGAATTTAGGAAGGCCACAGAGCAATTTTTCCAAGAAAATTTGCAAAAAAAATAATTCCATCTCTACAAAATGTTTAAATTTAGAAAGCAGCAAATTTCTACCAGAGAAAGGATTTCAGTTTAATCCTTTCCAAGTAGCGCTCTCAGACACCGCCGTTTCTGAATAATGCGAATAATAGTTTTCTTTTACAAAACCTGTTCAGCTTAAATATGAATAACTAAAGTTGGGAGCTCTGTAATGGCATTACATTACTGTCATCTCCAGGAGTTAATTACAATGAGCAGTCCCACCCACTTTTAGTAGCAGATAGACAGGAGGAGAATGGAGGCCTTCGGAGCTGGGAGAAACGAAGCAACGTGAGCGAGGGGAGAAGAATAAATGCTGAAACGTGCACTTCTGGGTTAAGCATTGCTGGGATTTGTGAGAATAGAGATACCAGAACCCTGCCCTGGGAGTTAGAATGGTTTAGAGTTATTTAAAATAAGGTAAACAATAAAGAGCAGGCTAGCCGCACTGATGGGTGTGCTGAATGCTAAGCTGCCTGACGGATGCAGCATTCGGAAAAGAATTGCTTGGGCTCCGTAAGCACTTGAGCAAAGTGAAAGGGATGATGTGGTAGGTGATAACTTGAAGCAGCCTTTGAAAAGAAATCAGATCGAGAGAAATACAGGGAAGAATGCTACAGAGGTTAAGAGCCACAGTGAAAAATAAGCTCTTGCTTTCCTGGTTCCCTTCTCCCTCCCCCTTCTCCTCCCAGCTTCTCCTGCTGTGTCAATAGCAGTGGGTGGCTTGGAGCAAACGCTTTCAAAAGTCAGCCCCCTCCTCCCCGCTCTGCTCCCAGAGCTTGGGCAGAGAGCAGGAGAAACCCCTTGGAGCTTCTTGGGGGCCCTGGCAAGGAGCGTACCACCCCTGCCACGCTCACGCTGGGTGGTTACAAGTGAGCATCACTGCTAGGATCCCAGATTCCTCATGGTACCTACCGTAGTGGGAGGAAAGCAGAAGCCTGTGGCAGTCACTTACCACAATCACTAGCTTATTTGCTTGTTTTAGTTTTTACCACGCTCTTTGATTAAGAATGACAATTAGAAAAAATCTCTAAAATTAGTTTCTCTGCGTTTTGAAGCTGACTGTAAACAGAGCTGCTATTTTTATATTTTTTTTTAAAATCCATTAAGTTTACATAAAAATTGCACAGACAGCAATCTCTAGGGCTTGTTTCTGCCTGCCAGAATTATGAAATAAATACTTTGTCATAAAAAAGCCATTCACTGGATATTAAATTACTCATGGGTACCAGTTAGTGAAACAGAGTGCCAGTAACTCAGCTCCAGTTAGGTAAGAATATGTGGAAGAAGAGGGAGTGGAAAAGAGTGCTGAAAAGGTAAACCTCTGTATTGATATATGCAAGAAAACTACCCAATATGGATATTTTCCTTAACTGAGTCAGACTGAACTCTCCGAAAGTGAAAGAAAAGGCCAAACTCAGACTTTCAAAGTAGCTTTGTAATTGTCAGTTGTTTTAAATGAGAGGTTTAGGTAGAAAGATGAAAGTTTACATCTCAGAGTTACTGTTGCTAGACTTTTTGCGCTCTTTAAAAGTAAAACACAGTCATCAACAGGAAGACATGTGTCCTGTTCTCCTCTTGCATCATTTCAGCAGCAAAACTAAAAGGGATGGTTGTGTGCTGGCTCCTTTTTCTGTGCATCAAAGAAAGACAAAATTGTTTATTCTCTGCACCAAAGGAAATCAAAACCAGAAGCTGTATATTTACTGGGGGACTGAGACATGAGAACTGACGATGCTCTTTTCCCTGCTGCTTCCTGTCATAATTATTTCTGTTTTCTTTCGTGAATGTATTGCGTGGTGGAGGGTTATGCGTGGAGAAGTGCCGTAACCCAAAGCGCCCTGGCGCTCTCACGCTTGCAGACTTTCTGAAATGCCTTCTGGCTAAAAGTGCCACTGACGGTCGCGTTTCCAAACGTTTTCATCTCCGTGCTAGTGATATGGAGGGAAGGATATTTTGTTTAAAAAATTATCTAGCCGGTACCAAGTTAGCCTTTTGAAAGGATCTGTTCTGCAGTAGCTGTTTCTTGAATTCAGAGCGTTGTTGACGCAATTTCTGTCCTGCAGTGGCTGCTGTAATATGGGTTTCTAGAAGTAACATAACTGGAGGAAATTAAAAGCTCGATTTTTGTAAGACTTGCTCATGATTCTGGATTATAACAATGTCCTACACTACTTTGGAGAGAGATTAGGGAATATTGTAGTGAAAAATAAAAGCAGAAGAAGTGTGTGAATTTGGACTTGGTTAATGGGGACGTAGCCAGACTCTGGTTTTGTATGGATTTTCTTAAAATCAAGCTGAGCTCTGATCATAATAACACAGGGTCAAGTATTCTGCTGCCACAGGCAACAGCGCTGCACAACAACGTTTCCGTCTCCTTGCGCGTTCTTCAGATCCCTTACGGTTTGCTTTACTTTTGGTTCTCCAGGTGTATCGGCTACCTGTGCAGGACTGCCACAAATATTCAGACTGTGAGAAGTGTACTCAAGCGAGGGATCCGTACTGTGGCTGGTGTGTGAGAGAGGGCAGGTGAGTGCTGCTGCTGCTTTTTTGGGTGCAAGCAGTGGAATAGCTCAAATTTTGACACTTGCCTTGGGTTACTGCTCGGTGTAATGACCCCAGCTTTTTATACTCAGCCTTACACTCCTGATTGATAGTGGTTGAATTTATCACATAGACATTGATATCAATCTTCTGTGCTCACATATAAGTCCCCATTGACTTCTGCAGATTCAATTAGTCTGGGAAAGTATATGCTTTTGTGCCGGTACTGAAAATCAGTAATACATCTGACTGCATGTTCTATCACCCTCTGATCTGTGCAGTCAAATGTTCTCCCCAGAAATTAAAAGAGTGCTCCCTATTTAATATTCAGAAAATATAGCATAAATTTTAAGTAGAGCAGGAAAGTGTAAAACTGCAAAAAGGAAAAAAAACTGTTCATGTCTGAAATAAAGTATATAGCTCAAACACCGTTTTTATATAAACGTCATCTATCAAGACATGTAGCTACACTGAACCCTCACCTAACTGCTAGGAGAGCAGAAAGCGGCATTTGGCTGACGAGCTGCAGAGGTTAACTGAATTAATATTCAAACACATGTAAACCGGGACAGCACTGAACAGCTCTGGAATGTCTCTTCTTTGCAGTCTTCGTTGATTGGAGTGGCAATAGGGAAGAGCGGTTCTGCAGCTCTCTTTTTGACTACGAAGTTAATTAACCCCGTGGCATGAGCGGCTGGGAATCCGTGATTCTAAGTACTTGCTGTTGGAACAAAGGGGCTATTTAATTATAGTATGCCGATGAATTTCAGGTTTCCAGCTTCCTGTCTGAAAATGTGAACTATCACATTAAGTTACCTATCAGCCTGATGTGTAGCAGAATATGGAGCACTGCAGAGAAACTTATGCGGTGCGTGCAGCTTTATGTAATATACTGTAACTCTTCCAGCCTGGGTTTCAGTTGCTGTGGATGAAACCTGAGATTTGGAATATACACCTCAGACTCCTCGTGGGCTGCTGGGAGTTGAAGGCCATGTCATATATCATACAAAAGGCAATTTTCCTTAGATTTCCCTTCAGGTTTCTGATATGACCACTGACCTCAATATCTCAAAGTATTAATGGTCTCTGAGAACAGGAAAACATGAATTTTTGCATTTGCTAGTATTTATTTCCAATGAGGAAAAAAAAGTTTTTAATTTCTAATGTTTTTCCCATCTGCAGCAAGTTCTGTCTCATGATCACACACAGCAATTAATAGTGTATTTAGGGATATGTTATATGAATGTAGACTCTGTGTGTAAATTATATCTTTAAGGGTAGGGCTGACAGAACTGTGCAGTTCTTCTGCACTGCAGCATCTCTTCTTTCTGTGCTTCTTGTCCACGAGCTGGGAAAATCTCCCAGTATTTTTGGTGAGACTGCACAACTGCTGCTGTCTTCCCATAGTGGTAACGGAGCTCTGTCAGAGAGAGATCTTAAATAACGGCTGGAATTTATGAAAACATTCACTGCAAAAGTGACATTTCTAGTGCTGTGGTTTCACAGGAGCTCTCCACAAGCCTGTGTAGCCCCAGCAATACTCTGCTGCGTTTGTACTCTCATGCATCAGGTGTCTTTTTACTGGCAACACGTAGCTGTCTGCCACTTGACCTGCAGAAAAACTAGAGTGTGCCCACTCATTCAGGAGTTTGTTATATTTTACAATTAAGATTAATCAGCCTGGTTTCAGATGATCAGCAGTGGTTCCGTTGCCTGATGGCTCCTGTGCTAAATATTACTGCCTCTCTGTGAGTTTGGGTCATCTAGTCCGAAATGGGGTCCAAAATATTATATGTATATGTTTCCCCACTTGCTTTTGACATGTCAAACCGTCAATACTTATTCATCCACTTATTGTCTTAAAAATTCTCTATTAACAACCTGAATAGTCAATATTAAAGCAAATTCCTAGTCAGCTTGTGTTGTAATTTCAGTCTCTAAGCCTGAAATTGTTCAGTTGTTCAGAGAAAGCAGAGTCCAGCTATAATATTGCCTTGCTCTGACTTTTTGTTCCTGTTTTGTCAGGTGCACAAAGAAGGCAGACTGTGGAACAGCTGATAAGGAGAACCACTGGCTGTGGAGTCCAAGTGGCACGTGCATGACCATCATTAGCGCAGACCCTCTAAACATGAGTCGCAGAGCCCCCACAAAGGTATGACAAGAAAGCGCTTTCCCTTCATGTTCTTAAAGCACATTGGTGTGACCACCAGGAAGATGAATATCTGCATTTCTTTATGCACAGTGGTGACTAGGAATAGGATAATGTTTTGGGTATCTCTTTCTCTGGTGTTTGTCACAGTGCTCTTTCTTGCCTACTGTTTTCAGAGGTTGCAGTTTATATTTTCTTCTAAGAAATGCTCTTTTTGACCTTCTCCATAAACCAAAGATGATGCACTGGTATGGATGATATAGCACGTACACTTATCTGAATATTATGAAAGTGTTGCACAATGTTGTATAACCCATAAAAAGTAACTGATAGGGGAGATTTCATGTTGCCCTTTCAGCTTACTTGAGCATAAACTTAAGTAAGCAGCGAAGCCATAAGCTGTTGCTTTAAAATCAGCGGTGGATTTGCCTACACAGCGAAGTCTGGGTACATGCAGAAGGTAAATTCAGCGTGCAAAATGTCTCTGCGGCAACAAAACTGAGTATTCAGACTGTGACCAGGGTGTCGTAGCTTGCTCTTACTCCAAATGGAACGTGCCAGTGCAGACTGAGGGCTTCCTGGGGGTGCTCAGCAAGTAAAATCAGTAAAGTGGCTTTTAAAGTCCCTTAATCAGAAAAAAAGAGACTTTAATTTGAGTCAGTTTAATTCCAATCCTAAATGATGTAAACAGCATTGTGTTAAGGCCATTTCTATGTTGAATAAAAATGTTAGTAGAGTGTAACTAGTCCACTTAAAATCCACACCTTCTCTTAGTTCAGATCTTGTTAACTTGTGTTGACAAGTATCTGGTATCTCGCATCAGCATCTGAGGCCAAAATACCTAAAAACCAAACCCAAACCCAACTTCAAATGAACATTTACGTGCTGCCTGTACCATCGCTAATGCCACTGTCTCCTCATGATTCCTTTACTCCCCAAAAAACATTGCAGCTCATAACATAATGACCAGTTTCAGTGTAAAAGGGATGATTGTTATTTCTACTGGCAATACAAAATGGAAAAAGTTAAACTGTATAATTAACACACCTGAAGATTAAATCAAGGACAGCATCCAAAATTTCATTTCAATTTTTCCCTTTTTCCTTGCTAAGTTTTCCCATTTTATTTTGCTTTTAGTTTCTCACATGCACTCTATATTGATAATTTCCTCAAGGAGGTTAAGATCTCACCATCGCTCTTTCAGAAATCCTTTTTCATCAGTAATGATAGATCTCAGTGGGTTTCTTGCACGTACATTGAGTCTTGAGGAAGCCGCTTTTCTGTTCAGCCCTTTCAAACTCCAGCTTTTCCAGCCCATCCAGCCTTGGTTTCATTATTCACTAGTAACACCTATGGTTAATGTAAATTTAATTAAGTTTTCAGGATTTAAGTGTTAACCACTCTGTTTATTGTTGCTAAACTGGATGCTGAGAACAAGAATAAAAGGCTTTGGGTGTGCCTGTACAGACATTGTCGTTCTGATCTAATGCATTGACAGGACAAGAGGTTTTTGTACCACTCTAATTCAATATATACCCAGCCTGTAAAAATTGGTAGAGGTATAAGAAGAAAAGATTAGTAGATGGGATGAAATAAAAATGGAGAACCATCTTCTGTGATACTATATCATAGTTTGCCAAAAAAAAAGAGCAGTTGAAATTCTCTGGCCATAAATAAATCTTACTGGGTCTTGTTTTGCTTCTTTCAAATATTTTACCCTTTTTAAATTTTGTTTCCAGGTGGAACTGACTGTAAGTCCGTTGCCAACTCTGACTGACAGTGACAAGGTTTTGTGTACGTTTGGTGAAACAATCCATGACGCTCAATTAAGAGAAGGGGTTATTATCTGTGATCCGCCCGATATAATACCTCCAACACCAAAAGGTCAAGGTAAAGAAATATTGCTGCCCTCCACGTATAATAAGAGGAAAGAACATAGCCTGCTGCGTCTAATGTGATGCCCTTATATGAGCTCCATACAAGGTTATTTTCCTCTTCCAGTCCCTTTCCCCAAATAGTCTATTGCTGAACTTTGTCCATTCAAACATTTGGGGAAAAAAAAAAAAAGAAGGTTTGCTCAAACTTTTTCCATTGCTGTATTTACAAGCATTCCAAGTGTTTCTACCAGGAACCTGAAACAGGAGCTTGGCAGAGCCATAGGCACAGAGCCAGAGCGGTGTTACTCTGTGTCCCAGACAAACAAAGCCCAGCTTCTCTAATCTTACCCTAATCATTCCGAGTTGTGGGACCAGAAGAGCCACACATGTGCTTCAGATGTGAAGTTCTTCATCTCTGATGTCTTAGCTTTCCTCTAGTCAGCTGTAGTTCAGTGGCTTGTTTTCTGGTCCATGTCACAAGGCTGTTCTTTCTCTCATAAAGCCTTCTGCCTCTTCTGCAATGTGCCCTCCAGCTTCTGTGGCAGTAAGTCCAGTGGAAAAATATGTGATCGTATAATTAAAGGCTGTATCATTGTTCTGAACCACTGATTATATGCTTAAGGTTTGTTGCCAGCCATAATTCTTGTCCTGTTTCCTAGATAGTGTTTTGTTCATGCTTTAAGTTCATACATCTTGATGCATAAACACATGGAATAAAACTGATTACACAGCACTGATTATTATGTATCAAGTTTAAAGAAACAAATAGAAAAAAACACAAAACAGAACACAAAAAAGGGCGTTCTTGCAGCTTGCAGAGGTACCCTTGAGGATATCCCCTTTGTATGTATCACAGCAGTCATGAACTGTCAGAGCAGTACTTGGAAGCACTTTTTAAGATACATTTCAATTCTCTTAAGACTGAAACAGATCAAAATCCAGTTTCAGTTGCAGGAAGAGTAATGATATTAAAATCTCACTCAAGTTTTAAACTAGCTGGGGTGTGTCACAGTATCAGATTATGCTGTGTTAAAGCGGCAGTTCCTTATTTAGCGCCAATTCATATTCCCTAAATATTTTGTAAAGCAGGACATAAAGCGGCTGGGTTGATAAATATGACAGCTTGATGTCTTTCAGCATAAAACGTGAGACTAGAAGCCTCTCAGAGATGGCATTCGAGTAACCAAGTCACCTGGAAATAATACAGCCCTCTGAGTTTGTCACACAGGGATCCATCTGAAAGGATGTTCAGAAGTAATATAAAGGTGCTCAGAAGCTTGGCAGACACTTCAGCAGGAGGCAGACGGTTGTTACCACAGCCAGTGGTTCCTGGCAGCATGTGACAAAAGGTCCTGAGCCATCCACTTACTGTTAAGAAACCCTATTGAGTTTGGAAAAGTCTGGGTTACTTTAGTTGTGTTTGGTTCCAAAGGGAATAAGACATTTCTAGAGAGGAAGGATGCTTTTTCGCAGTCCCGTTGTTAGGAAATCCCTTGGCATTCTTACCGGTCTGAAATATTCAAGGGGACCCAGTGCAGGCAGAGGTGACTTCCAGCCAAGCAGCTTCTTCAGAGAACCTGTTCAAGGAAAGCAGAGTTTGAAATTGCCCAATAGCTTGTGAAATAGCTTGCGACAAGGGCTTAATGATTTCTGCAAAAGGTATTTCAAACAGCTTCGCTGAGGAAAGCACCAGTTTCTGAAGATAGATTTTCCACTCTTAGTTCAATAATGATCCAGACAAGAAGTACATTTGTGGAGAAATCATGTACAGCAAACTGAAGATCAGAAGTGCCTGTGGTAACTGAGCGTTGCAGGCACTGTTGGGCATTAACCACAAAGATCACTTGCTTTAATTCACATGACGATGACAGTTTTAATCCACAAATGAAACAAGTAATTTTACATGCAGACGTATCCATATTTAAGAAAATGTTTTATTTAAAACGACTGTTCTCATGCCAGTTTTCGTCTGTGTTCAATTATGTCCTTATTCAGTTTTTCTTGTTCTTCTAGACTCTTTAAAATTCTAGCATGATGATAGCACTGCTGAGAAACACTTCTGTAAAACAAAGCTATTCTATAATTTTCCTTCTTCCCTTTATCCCATGTCCGCTTTTCTTCTGACAACCATGTGTGGAAAAATTTGCAAAGCTTAAAAAGACAAAGCAGAGCTTATAGATCTGAAGTATAACAGGTCGTGAGATCCAGAGTGTCAACAGTATAGTTAAATATTTGCTTGTGTCCTGTAAAATAATAAAAGCATTATCGTTGTATCATTCAGCTCAAGAGCTAAAGAATTCAACAACCACTTAGATAATATTTTTTTCTTTTGTGATAGATCATGTTTCAGTTCCACTTCAGTTAACCTTTGGAAATAACAAGATATTTTTTGCGTCTCATACTTACCCTTTTTACGACTGTGAAGAAGCAATGAATCTTTTTGAAAATCAGCCGTAAGTATTTCAGCCTCTTAACTTAGGTGTTTAGATCCTGTAGCGTGGTGTTTCAGGTAACTGGCAGCTGAGTTACTCAATCATTTCATAATTAAGCCTTTGGCACTCAATTTGCCAGTGTCCAAATTCTTTTTCTTACATTTTAATGAAGTTGAAAAATGGTTGAAGGGCAGAAGGTAACATAAACCACGTGGAATGGGAATATTCATGGCACGTATAATTAAAGGCCAGTTCATGGGATTGCCATTGCAGGTGAGCTCTGTCGGCATCTGCTTACCTACTTGTTCCCTCAAACATTAGATTTGTGCTTTGGGTTGCAGTGCATTCAACTAGGATGATCAGAGCTGACTCTGGTCCCATCACCTGCTCTGCTCAAGACGTTGCTGCCCCAAGGCAGGCGCAGCCAACGCAAACCCCACTTTGTTCCATCTTATGTAGGAAGGTTGATCGAGATCATTTCCAGTCCTCTCAGACTTGATCTCAAAGTTTGCACAAGGTGCTGTGGATTTCCAATCCTTGTTCAGATATTTAAGCGAGAAAATAGCTTGGGGGGGTTCTTGAACTGTTCTTGCTATGAACTTTTCAGCTTAATATAGTAAGGATGCTGTAACAGATTGATCTACCCTCAATGAATAAAGATGGAATTTCATTTTCTTTTTTTGTCAATGGGGGAAAAAGCCTGACAGTTTGTCATGACTATCATGTTATATTTGTAGGTGCTATTCTTGTGCAAGCAATAGATGGAATTGCCAGTGGGACTGGAAGAGACATATCTGTGAAGAGTCCTCTTCAGTACAGGATGTGATTAAACAAAATATGGTAATGTTTAAAAATAAGATTATTAGTTTTTTATTAGAACACTTCAATATTTTATTTGCTTTTGCTCTCATATCAGTTGGTTGAATGAGGGATTTAAAAATGATGCTAAAGTTAACTCCAGAAGTGTAAGAATTTTTTTTTTTAGTGACAGTGCGGGGGTGGGAATTTAAGGGTGTGATTGAGGAGGGGCAGTGAGACTGAATAACTCCTGAAAGGATATTTTTGTTCCTTTTACTATTTTGCTTCAATGGGAGGAACGAGATTTCAAGGCTGGGAAAGATAATCACCCACAGCTTTGACATATGCTGCAGTCATTTTTAGCATGTCTAATTTGAAAGGGTGTAATCAAATCTGTCACTGTATTTTAAGCATGAAGTTCTTCAGAACAATCATTCCATTGTCCGAAGGACATCGGAGCTTGTTGTGATAAGACTTTTTACTTGGAATAACGTATAAAATGTTTCTCTCCCTAGGAAGAAGAATGCCCGCAGTTTCTAAACCCTAACCCTCCAATAATACCTATGGAGTACCGAACAATGGTGTATTTTGAGGGAAGACATCTAGCTTATTATCGGGTAAGAATATTAATTCAAAGCTAGCTGTCATTTGAATTCCACTTAAACTGCGGCCATATCCCTAAACTGAAGCATTAGTTTGTGTTCCTTGGAGAACCTGCTCATAACTGTATTTAAAGAAGGCAGAAAGCTACACATTCAAGTTTGATATAGTATTGGTTGCTGTGGTAGAGTCATCACCAAGACGGAATCAGAGCTGGACAGGATATCTTAGCTACTAGATATGGGTCTTTTTTCAAGAATGTAAGTTGGACCTACTGAAACACTTGACAATTATTTTTCATCTAATGAAATGAGAGGAGAATTGTGAATGTTTCATATCTTTTTTCTAATGAAATGAGAGGAATTGTGAATATTTCATATCTTTTTTCTAATTAAATACTCTTTTTTGGTTTAGAATGACATCACTTGTGTGCTTACTTCAGTTTTCACTTTTCAAACAAAAAAATGCACTCAGAAATTAAATGTTTCTTATTTTGGATGAAACAATCTTTTGGGGGGGGCTTTGTGTGTGTGTGTGACCATCAAACCAGAAGATCAGGTATGTTCTCAGCTCTAGCAAAGGCTTCTCTTTCTCAGTACTTGCTTCCAGAAAGTAAATTACAAAGCTTCTAAGAAGCCAGAGTTTGACTCCAAGCTTTTAATTGCTTTATAACCTAGATAATGCATAAAATGTTGTTGTTAGTTTGATAAAAACGAAGCTTAAAAACCACTTCTTAGTTCTTAGTCTTGTTCTTAGTTTCTATTGTTTGATTCTGTGCTGTTTTGTGTAAATGCAAATTAATGATAGATACGCTGGAGATTGCATTGATTGCTTTGTCTACCAGCCACCTATCAAGGGAAAGAAGGGTCTTGGGTTTTGAGTTGGTTTTTTTCCCCTTTGCCAAATTGAAGTACTGTGTAGCTTACAAAAGTCCTTCTATCAGCTCTGCTGTGCCTGCCAAGGGATGGGAAAGGGTAAGCAGGTCTGGAGAGCAGCAGTGTAAGAAGGGTATTCAGAGAAGGTAAAAAGCAACCCACAAGCACTACAATCATACGAAGACCCTGCTGTGTATCACTACGTTGCACATATATCAAGACAGTGCTATACAAACAGAAGTTCAAAAATTAACATTTTCACTTGAGGGCTTTAAAATATATGTAAATAAAAAAAAAAGCAATTTGGTGAATTTGATCTGTTCTCTGAGATGCCAGGACAGGTCCCTGGTAGGATGGCTGGCTGTGTGCAAGATGTGGGACACAACACTAGACCTAAAGGCCACAGCTCCCTTTGCTAAAAAAGGAAAAGTGTTCCAGAGAATTTACTCACATTTCTTTTGTTTAGCATTGTGAAGAGCTGTTTTTCTGCACAAGAGGAAAATCTTTCCCTGCTTCTTTGATATAAGTGAAAGAGCCTATTCTCTCTCGAGAACAAGTTCAGGGCAGATGCATAATGTAGATGTGCTGAATTTGACTTCTAGAGGACCCTTTTCCTCCAAGGAGGAGAAATAGCAGCAGGAACCGAAAAACTCCTTCATCTAGTTTAGCATTCTGTGAATGAGAACTTTAATCTTTATGAACTACTAGTAGACAAAAGGGAACAAAAATGCTCCTGCACTTTTTTTTTTTTTCTGTGAGATATCAATTCTATTTAACAAAGGCAGACACATCCTGTGGGTTGGATGCTTTGTCATGGGTAGCAGTGTTTAACAGCTTGCCTTCAGACCAGACCTAGTATGCATTTATTTAACTTGGAACTGGGAAGGCTTACGTGGAATTCAAGTCTCTGTAAGAAGCGAGATGAATGCATAGGCCCTAGGCTAGAAAGATGCTGGAGAGCAATGAGTGTGAAATGATGTCAGAATAATTTTTCTTAGGTGAGAGCCATGTGGGAACGTCATCTCTGTCATGGGAGCAGCCCCATATATCCTGGTACAGAGGTGCATTTTTAAGCCAGAATAATAATGCCTTCAGTGCCAGAACTTAAATAGGCACACAGGGTGACTGCAGCTGTATACACAGACCTCTGAGAACATGTGAAAACAGACAAGTAAGGCATGAAATAGTTGTAATTGCACAGGCACCTGTGCCTGTGGGGTCATGCTATCTGAAGCAATAACTTTGGTTACTGAACGTTCATTTGAGCAAGGGCATAACTTACCCTCAGCCTTTGGTAAACATCTCATGGAGGGGAGGGTAGCTCAGGAGAAGCCATGGATGGATATTTTGTAGGGGTTGGCCCACAGCCCAAGGGCAAAATAGCATGTGGCTTCTCATGTGGGACCGCTTTGCCACAAGATATGCTGGGCATTACAGAGTGTTTGGAGGTAGCAGTCACGCAGATGTAAGCGCATTTAAGGTCTTTATTGATTAGAACATTGGTATATATCCATTTTCCTCCTATTTTCGTTGCCTAAATTCTTGCTTAGAAAAAGTTGATAAGCAAGAATGTTCTGTTGTTCACTTTGAACTACTAGCTCTATTATCTTGGATTAATCAGTGCTTTGCTTTAAGGGGTGATGCACAATCATGGGTGATTAAGTGCACTAGCCAATATTATGCATATAAGCATCTCTGTTTCCAGGTGGAGATTAGCAGTGAAGATTTGGGCTTACCCAGTGAGTAAGAGATGTGTACGGCTTCCAAAACTGCTATTGCAGAACTGAGGGTGGAAGAATAAGCTCACACTTTTTGTATGCACCTCTTAACTTGTGAACACTTACAGCACAATGAATAAATCTCCTCATGAAGGCTTCTGCTGGAGGGAAATAGACTAAAAGAGGAGAAACTGTTGGCTGTTTTTCTTCCCCTCCTTCCTCTGAAAGAATTTCAGTAGGAAGGTTAAGTAAATCCAAGCTGTCATCGTTCTCTTGGGAATAGCCTCATCCAGGACAAGCGGGTGAGGGGGGAGTTTAGTACTGATCAGTCATATTGCATGTGACTTCTGAGAGGCATTCTCCAGCTGAGTCCTTGAGAGATCGGCACAGTAGAAGAGACAGATGTACCAGCATCAAGATAAGCCTATTAGCCCTCCAAAGATTTTCGTTAAAAGTAATTTCCCATTTGAATTTGTCTTTGTCCTGTGTGTCCGATGTGTAACGCACTTCTCAGTGTTTGCTACGTGTCTCCTCTTGCACCCAGACTGCTGAATGTGAGCTCTGTAGCCTTCTGCTCGAGAGCCTGGTATAGCAGCTCCTGACTTCAGGTGGCAGCTGTCATGCACACCGAAAATCCCCTCCTCTCCCAGCGCCTTCTGTTAAGCGTGTGGGAAAGCCTCACGCAGCAGCAGCAGAATTTGAATGCTTTTGAAAAATACATGATATATTGAAATGTAGGGTAGGCAAAGCAAGGCAGCGTTCCTCAAAAAAGAGATTTGTAAGGTGCTTTAAAACTTGGAGTATGTAGATGTTTTCTGTAAAGCACAATGGCCTATTAACCTTTCAGAAAAGGCTTTCCAGAGCTCAGTCGGTAACGAAGAAGTAAAAGGTCTGTTCCCCTAAACCTCCCAGAGACTGGAGTCAGGCCCTTTACCTGGTTAAAGTGTGTGCTCCTCTTCAGCCCCAAGCCTTGGTGGGCTCTTGTGTCTGCTACCCAACCTGTCACAGTGAAGGTGCAATAGGAAAGGTTTCCACTGCACTAATTAAATAAAACCTAGTGGCCCGTGAGTTACCAGTGATTCCAGCATTGAAGAAGTAGCTACAAATAAATAGGAAAAGATCCTCATACACGAGGCTTAGATGACAGCAGGAGACAACTTACTAACCCTTGGAGCAGGAAAGAGGAATCAAGTAACCATTATTTTTTTGCCATGTACTCCAAGACCCAAGCCATTCTGGACAAAAGCGGGGACTAGTTCCTTACATCCACAGAAGGCATCAAAGTGAAGTTCTCAAGAAGTTGAACAAGGCCAAGTTCAAGGTCCTGTACCTGGGTCGGGGCGATCCCCAATATCAAGACAGGTTGGGGGGTGAATGGATTGAGAGTAGCCCTGCCGAGCAGGACTTGGGGATACTGGTGGATGAAAAATTAGATATGAGCCAGCAATGTGTGCTTGCAGCCCAGAAGGCCACTCGTATCTGGGGCTGCATCAAAAGAAGCATGGCCAGCAGGTTGAGGGAGGTGTTTCTGCCCCTCTACTCTGCTCTGGTGAGACCCCACCTGGAATATTGCATCCGGCTCTGGAGCTGACAGCACAGGAAAGATATGGACTTGTTGGAGTGGGTCCAGAGGAGGGCCACAAAAATGATCAGAGGGCTGGAGCACTCTCCTATGAGGACAGGCTGAGAGAGCCAGGGTTATTCTGCCTGGAGAAGAGAAGGCTCCGGGGACACCTCTTTGAGGTCTTTCAATATATAAAGCGGGCTTATCAGCAAGACAGAGAGAGACTTTTTATCAGGGCCTGTAATGACAGGCCAAGAGACAGTGGTTTTAAACTGAAAGAGGGGGGATTTAGATTGGATATAAGAAAGAAATTCTTTACTGTGAGGGTGGCGAGATACTGGAATAGGTTGCCCAGAGAAGTTGTGGATGCCCCATCCCTGGAAGTGTTCAAGGCCAGGCTGGATGGGGCTTTGAGCAACCTGGTCTAGTGGGAGGTGTCCCTGCCCATGGCAGCGGAGTTGGACTAGGTGATCTGTGAAGGTTCCTTCCAACCCAGGGTGTTCTGTGATTCTAAAAAGGTAAAAGTGGTCTTGTCCCCCAATGGGCTCTGATTTCATAAGTATTTACCAACAATACTGCCTGAAAATATCCTTGGTACTTATTTCTTTCTCTGGTTCTTCTGGCAAAGCTGTTTGCACAGCTGTGCTGTGGGACAGAGCAGAAGAATGACCAAGCACAGAAACAGTGTCATGGGGTGATGTGTTTGGTTTTTAGCCAGCTCAGTTCCTCAACTGAGTCACAGAACAACCAAGCTGAGAGTTTTGCCAGTGCAGCGCAGGTCAGTATGTGCTGCAGCCTAAAGGCAGGAATGAGTGGATTTAGGGCCTCGAGAGATGAGAGGGGGAAGAAGGTATCTAGGAGGCAGGAATACCCTTAAGCTAGTGCTGCCATCAAAGATTATCCTGTGCAAACACAGCTGGAGTTGTGGTGAGGCAGGAGAAACAAAGCCAGCAAGGTCTGAGAGATGTTCATTCCAGTTTTTCACATAATTCTTGAATTCCTGCTCTGCCCGGGATCCCTACAGAGAAAACCTTAAAGGGCAGAACTCACACAGCTCTGCTAATAACACATCTGATGTGTGAAGTCATCCAGGATTCACATCTCTTGGCTTTTTTTTATTGTTCCCTGAAACGGAGTGCTAGATATGTTCTTGCTTTATTTGTACTGCTCTAGTGCTTCCACCTTTAACCAATGTTGGAAGGGTGCAGCAAAGCAGCAGATTGTGCTGGCTCGATGTCTCACTGCTTTGTTTTCAGGAGATGACTTTAACTGGTTAGCCTTCTCCATTCGGTCATATTGCTTCCAGTGCTGACCAGGATATTGCCTGGCAATATTTTATTACGCCTGATGATGCTGTACAAATTTTAAGCTGAACTTTTCTCTTCCACAGGATAAAAAATTTGTGGTTGGAAACAGACAATTTGAATTCGAAGCTCTTGTTGATGAATCAGATGAAGGAAAATTTTCATTCATGAGTAAAGAGGTAAATGCAAAAATATGATTCACCTACCAAATGTAGTTCTTATAGTTCCAGTGTCCACATGTGTCCAGAAATATAGGGGTAATATTGGTTTCCTCAGAGAAGAAAGTCACCTCTTGTGGAGATTCTCCTTTGGCAGTAGCAGTCAAAGGCAGCAGCTTTGATTCAGAGCTCCTGCGGTCTCCCCTCAGCCCTCAATCCTTCTCCTTGATATCTTTATCTGTGCAATCCATGGATTCAGTAAACTGTCCCTGGAGGAATTCGGGACTGTTCCTTGTTTATTCTTCACTTTTTATGCAATCTGGTGAAATCAGTGAGGATAAAACATGAGAGTTTCAGAGCTTTCCCTCTCTGATTCATTATCTTTCCCATTTTACATCTGTAAAAATGGGAATGGCAACAGTATGTTGTTGTTTAACTACTGACTAGCTATGCTTCTTTCACTCTGGTTTATTTTACAGAGAAAGGAAATGGTATTCAAAAAAATAGTCTATTTACCAAGCCTAAAGTTGGAATCACAAATTTTATGCTGACTTTAACCTTTATGTCTTATAAGCTTACTAACAGAGCAGTTTTGAGAACTGATTAGCATTTATGCAGCATTTAAGCCTAGCACAAAGCATTTGCTTTATAAAGCCATTGTATTTTTCTTTGCTCTTTTTCTTTCCCTCCGGTTGTTATTGCTGCTGTCTTTCAACCTGAGCAGAAGCTCATGTCTTGGAGCATGTGAACCTTGTGCTTTGGCTATAACGAGGGGGTTGCACTGCAAAAGATGCAAGAGATTTCCCCTCCGTGTGGTGCGAGTCTGCCGTGCCCACAGAAGTAATGGGGCCAGATGGTGTGGGAAGGGAGAACTCAGCAGGGTCAGCAGCTATACTTACTGAATCTGAACAGTACCTTTGCTACTTGGATACTTATAATCAAATGTAAATTAAATTAATGTAAAGCGGGTATTCAGATATTGCTGTCCCTTGATACTTGAAAATTCCGATTGTGAAGAATTAGGTTCATTAAAACATTTTTCTGTAAGTGTATTTGGCCAAGATGAAAAAAAGACCATAAGGTTTGGGACAGTTTCTAAAACCTTCACAGCTCCAATAATTGAGTACCATAGAAAACACGTGAAATTAACCTTGCCAGATGAAGGTATAAATCTCTCTATTGTGTCATCTTTTCCAGTTCTCCTATAGTGCAAATGAAACCATACAACTTAACTTATCCATAAGAACAAGAACAGATAAGGTCAAGATTGACAGCAAACTGATGGGTAAGTAAGAAATACAGGATTAAAGGGAGGTTAATTACAGTAAACAGAAATCTGTTCCTTCATAATTTGGAGTCATGTGAATTAGAATGTTACCTTTGTAGGTTTTACTGGTTTAGGTGAAACAATTAAATCTGACAGATCAAAAGTTATTAATACTAAACTCATGAATTAAACATCAGTGTTGTATGTTTTAAAGGCTGTTTTAAATATGCTACCATTATTTTCAAGTTTGCTTTTGCTCTGAAGGGCGATCTTAATAGCGAAGCTTCAGAGTTCAGACGTACTTAAGTAGTTTGATTTATGTTTTTTCAGTGACCATTTCCCTTCCCAAATTAACTTCCCCCCTCCAATAGCAGAAAGGGGATCCTTCTCACTGCCACACATATGGACTTCACCTGAGATCTCAACTTTCAGCTGGGTCTCAGCTCAGACAGGTTCTGCAGTCTTTACATCTGCTGGCAATCAGCAACACACAGTGTGCTTTCAGCTGATTACTTTGTTCATTTATTTCTATGGCAACAAAAAGTATATTAAGTTTTATAGCACAAAGACTTGGTCTTCAATATGAATTGCTTATTTCTTTATTTTTATTTCTTTCAATGTACAACAATGAAGCAATTATGTCTGTGAGCCTGGTCCTGAGCTGTGGTGAGGAAGCTCCATCAAAATCGGTGGTGCAGGTGGTGGAGCTGGGACGTACCTTACGCTTCTTTGGACTGAACTTTAAGGAATAAACTTGCAAAAGCTGCGAGGCAACACACTTGTGATGAGTCAGTGTCAGGAAAACTAATACTGCCCCTGAGTAACGTCCCTTGCAGATTAAATCTTCAGACCATATTTTTCCATCCGTACAATATTTAAATTTCTTCCCTTTCTTGTTGGCAGCATAGAAGTACGTTTTTAGAAGATTTTCCCTATGTCTCTGTGTGCAGTGTTGAAAGCACTTAAAAGAGGACCTGGCATGAATGATACAGGGAGGTTGTATTACAGTCTCACACCATCCTAATTTCCATTCCAAAGGAATGTGGTGTTTAAAACTGCAGAATTTTGACCAAATATTCCCAACATCTTTCTTCCCAGTCTCGGAAAAACATAGAAAAAAAGAAGTAGCTAAATTATTAAAGAAATGTTATAATTCAAATTGAAATATAGAACCCTTGCCAGAGGGGAACTGAAAAATTATCAACAAATGTCTCTTTTTATTATAAAAAGGATTTTTTAAATCCAAATTCTCTCCTACGTTTAAATTTCCTTGCCATATGAAATCTGGAGCGTAATGTTTTTCATGCATCTTGAAAAGAATTGGCTTTGGGTATACGGTTGCTGCTGAGAAGCACCTTTGAACCTGCCACTGAAAGAACCCTTTCTTTGTATAACACTTAGTGAATACTAAGTTACGATAGCGTTTTTACATCTCTAGCCATCAGGGGTTCTGAACAGTATGAAATCCCATATATCCCTTTTATCCTTTGTCCTTTTTATCAATGATTTCACAGCTGGTATCTCAAGGTGATGGATAAGAGTCTGAGTCTAATGAGTGGCTTGCTGCTGGTACATTTAATGAGCTGATCAGTGAACAGGGGGAGTGTTTAATGCTTTAAGGCCGTAGCTTTCTCCGTTGCATTTATGCAATTGGATGTGAGGGACGTCAAGGCGTTGCAGCGCTGACATTGTTTACTGAAGGATGGGATGAAAATCCCTGACCAGCCGAGGCAGGGTAACAAAGTAATCCAGGAAACATGTTCCCATGCTGTATCAGGTAGCCATGGGGCGGCGTGGGTGGGAAATGCAGGGTTTAGGAAGGCAAGGGGAAGATTTGTTTAACAATATTGCCCACTCAAGTCCCTCTGCAGTAGCAGCCTTTCAGAGTGCTGGATTAAGAAGCAATCTGGTTCCTGCGAAAGCAGTTTTCAGCGTAGACATGAGGAAACTTTTCCTTGCCGCTGTCTGCACCGTCTCTTCTGCTTATAAAAGCAAACAGCAGCATACCGGGGCTGTCAGTCTGGTGCTTTTCCCCAGCATTATGTTCACATCCAACATACGGAGCGAGTAGTTAACACGCAGATTGTTTAAAATATTGCTTGGGTTATATTTGTTGCTCAGTGACTTCTGCATTGATGTGCTCAGTATATGATGCTACTTCTGCTTTGTGCTCATCGATTCCTTGACAATTCAAGATAGGGGTTGAATCAAATGGATGCTCTTTCTCATCGATTCACTCTTACAAATGCCAGAGTCCCTGGGCTTTGCATACACCTCCAATGATGTCTCGACTGAGTTTGGGCTGGTAAAGCTACTTGAAATCAAGTGGATATTCTGATTAGATTTAAGAAGGGTCAAAACCAGCCTTCATCATTGCATTAACTCCTCAGTGTAAGGGAAAGAATAAAAATGTGTTATTCTACTAAAGACGAGCTGTGAAACTGAACGCCCAGGTTTTTCAATATGCATCGTTTAGAGAAAAACTGCCCTTATGTGGTTGTATGCTCTCATGCAAGTGGCAGAGAGACTGTAGTCAAGTTTTGGGCATCTGTAATATCGTTCATGCCTGGTAGGGGAATAATGGCACTGCTGAAAAATAATGGAAAACCAGCATTCTCATTTTACTTTTTCATTTCAGTAGGAATCTGACATGGTAGCCTCTTGGAATTGGATTTAAAAACTAGTGCTGCTGCTGTTATCTAGGAAGATATCAAGTGCATTGAAATGTTAGTCACTGGATGGTGCTTTTGCTGGTGTGCTTCCTAGAGTCCTGCTTCTCTGAGAATAAAAGCTTTCTTTAAATAGACATTTTTGATGGCCTTTACCATATGCAGTCTCAAAGGATTTATCATAGTCTCTCTCGCCCACATCTGGTCGCCTCTGTTTACTTCGCTTTGCTTCCTGCATCTTTAAGGATGAAACTCCTTTGAAAAAAACCCAGTGTCACAAAGGGTACCATTTCTTGAGACTTAATGAGCACATAAAACAGCTACTGGAAAGGGGAGATGTTGAGTCTCTGTCTTGTACCCCCCACTCCCATCTGTGAGCATGTTTAACTCTTGAAAGAGCACAGGAGGAAACCTCGATAGTTTTCTGCTGTTCTGGTAAATTAAGTTGATTTACAAGAAGACTCAACAAGTGCCAGAGCCTCGATGGCAGAGGGTAAGGCTATGTGGCCAGAAAAAAAGAGCAGGCAAAAATAGAGAGAAGCAGGGATGAAAGGAAGGAGCAGAAAAGGAGGGAGTAAGAAGTTCCCCTCTATGATAATTGGCTCACCTTCCCAGGGAAGCACAGCACCCACACGCCGCGTAATCTGTGCAACTTGCATGCTTTCCCTAGAGAAACTCGTGGCATCTTTTCAGTCTGTTTTCTTCTGGGCTAGCTCTCCAGTGCATCTCCAAATGTTTTCTTCCAAGCCCAGGCTTTCCTTCTGGTGCTGAACCACCCAGCTATGTCTCCAGGCTTTGCATCTATTTGGGAAAATTAATTTTGTTCAGTGACTGCGCATCATGCTAGAGATTGATGGGGGCCAAAACATGGTTAGTGTCTGGGCCAGTTGGTGCGTGGTTCATCAGTAAGAGGGGCATGACTGTCAGACCTGATTTCTTGGCTCAGAAAAACTAGAATTAAACTCCACTACAGAAGGAATAAGGCGTACATCAGGATGGCAATTCAAGACAAAAGTGAAAACAAAGGCAAGAAAACAGAGAAGAGTGGAGAAACGAAGAGGTATTAACTTGAACAAAGGATAGCACTTCATTAAATGTTAACTTTCTTTTCAGTTCAGGCTTTAGCGATGATTGTGCAAAGGTCCAAATGCCCTGGAAACGGCCAACAAAGGCAGCTCTCTTCCTCTAAATACGCAGCTGGCAGCGGTCCCATGCCAGCTGATATCTGTCCCTACCAACAGCCATGCAGAGTTTATACCCTTCCACATCTTTACTCCTGGTACACCAGGAGGACCTGTTTCTTTGGGCTACTCTTTGAGCACTTGTATAGGCAGGTTCATTGAGGACAGGCAAAGAAAGAACTTTGTACTTCAACATTTTCACAATGCCGGCATGACAAAAATGCGTTTGGGTTCTATTTGATAGTTTATTCATACTGCGCACATGGACAGATTTCGGGTTTTCCCATACAGGGAAAAATACAGTTTTCTCTCAGCATCATTCAGGGGTTTAGTGCAGAGCGTGTGTATTCTTCACACGACTCAACTGAGCAACGGGTAGGCTTTGTACATAGGGTTAGTTTTCCTTCCTTTAGTATACTGAATATCCTTAAAACAGAGGAAAATGTCTAAGTGCATTTACCGTTCATATTTCAGTGACTCTGTACAACTGCTCTTATGGACGAAGTGACTGCAGCTTATGCCTCGCGGCCCATCACGACTATAAGTGCGTCTGGTGTGAAGAAGATGGCAAACCCAGCAAGTGCGTTTATGAAAAACTCTGTCACGCTCCTCCCACCGACACGTGTCCTCATCCAGAAATCACTCGCGTAAGATTGCTTTTTTCTCACCCCACCAGTGTATTATTTTTCAGGAGAAAGCATCCAAGCAAGCTCATACTGAAAGGCAGTTTCTTTCCAAGGGTGTTAAGTAAGCCTCTGAAATAGCTGCAAGGAAATAATGCCAGTAGCGATGTGTGTGAGAGATTTGTAAAGACTCAAAATAAGAGACTGAATGGAGTCTTTGAGAGTCCTTGTTTTTCAAGCCCTGTCCTCTCTGTGCTAGAAGCCAGCCTAGCAGTGTAAGCTTAAATGTGGCACTTGGTTCTTGGGAATTAACATGAATTTTTCTTCTCTCTGAAGTCCTTTCTACCTGAAATAAGTCTGTTAGAGAGGTTCACTGCTCCTGGAACTACAAGCAGTTAGCAGGCTCATTAACAGGCTTCAAACTAGACTTTTAAATAGTATTTAATAAGGGAGCAGGTTGTTTCTGCACTACCATGTGTTTTGCAGGTGTCAGTGATATTTTCCAGTCCACACCGGAATCAAACCCGAGGCAGTAGAAGTCGAATGTAAGAAGTCAGAGAGGCCAAATGTGCACCCCTGACTTACTCTGCGGTTGGAGTATTCACCCAGGGTGAGGGAAGAGTGTTGTCCACCTTGGTGGACCAGTAGCCAAAGCAAGAAGTGGTAAATCCTTGTCCTTTTCAGCTACAAGCCAAACGCTGTTTTTCTGGGCATAATTGCCAAGAAAAGAGTGATATGTACTTCCACTGGGCATATCCAAATTGCTGCAACAGTGATATCAGTACTTTGAAACTCAGACACGGCGTTTGATGAGAACATATCCCAAGCTGTCACAAAATGTGGTAACTGTGTGACAGAGACCGAGAGCTGTAACAGGGATGTTTCACTCAAATAAGACAGAACTCTGTAATTCCAAATCCTATGGCTCAAACTGGTAGAGATGCTGAATATCCTGAGGCTGCGCAGTTCGAGGTGCGGTGTGGGTACAGGCAGACCAGCAGATGCTGGACGAGGTTGGCCATGATGGTGTGTCTAAGAAGAAATGGCAGGTAAACAGTTGAAGTCTGCCAAGGAAAGCAAATACCCTGAAATCTCAACAGAAAGTGTGGCGAAGAATACTTGTGTGATAGCTGTTCCCAGATAATGATGATTTAAGTAGGAAGGAAAAGGAAAATTAAGAAAAATAAAAGTGTTTTCACCTGGGATACTGTTTGTACGTGATTGTGGATTAAATACTGGATACTGAAATGTTTGGTTTTTTCAAAGCCTTTGTTAGCTTCAGATTTGGGCAAAATATTTGGAAACATTTGCACAAACCGTTGAGTCATTTTTCAGCTAGTTGATTTGTGGGTTGAGCGCAAAGGGATGGTCAGTGGGCAGAAGTTTTAGGAAGTTGAACCAGTGGAAGAGCAGAGCGAGTGATTCTGCTGGGCAGCAGGCAGCACCAGCCATGTCTCTGTGCTCAGACTTGCTTAGATCTAAGAAACTGTGATTTTGATGGAGCAGACATTAAAGTCCGGACTTTCAGAAACTGTATATGTTTGGCTTCCAATTACTGCATTTGGGACTGTGCAACCTCCCTCTTCTTGATGGTAAACTTGCAGCCCTCCAAAGCTGAAGACCTGGAAAGGTCTTGCTGGAGGTGCTCCAAATAGGAAAGCAGGTTAGTCTCCCAACAAATATTCAGAATTCAAGTGCCTGCTCAGGCCATATTTCAACCTGAGAAGTCCACTGCAACAGCAGGATTTTCTCAGTCCTGATTTTAATTGCAAATTATTTAATTAGCATCAGCCCATGTACTGCAGCATCCTACCATTTGATGCAGTGTGGAAGATCAGGGGACTAGGGGAACTTTTGAAGACACTATGTGGGGCAGCACCGTGTGTTAGGAAGGTGCTCTGTTCTGATGTGAACCTAAAGGGAGAAAATCATGGCAAAAAAATGCTGGAAAAGCTCTGTGGAATGATTGCGAGAGGAGCCCCATCCATTGGCTTTTCAAAGTCACGGTGCTTTAGTGGAGGGAGCAAACTTAGAGTAAAGACGAGGCAAGAGTTTTGTACGTAACAGTCTGCCACAGGAGACACAAAATCCGCAGCTGATGAATACTGGTTCTGAGCTAGCAAATGATTAATTAACATTAAAAAGTTTCATAGCCTGTTTTTGTGGGGGTCCGACAAGAAACATCTTTTGCATTTCAAGTGCAGGTAAGTCAAAGTAGCTTTAAGTAATATGGAAGAGCAACATGGTCACTGCAGTATTTAATTTTGCTTTTTTTTTTCCTTTCCCTCCTGCAAACACAGATTGAGCCAAAAACTGGACCACTAAGTGGTGGAATTCTTTTGACCATAATGGGATCTAATTTGGGAATAAAAGCAGCAGATGTAAAAAATATAACAGTGGCAGATGAGGAATGTCTTTTCAAAGAGGAATTCTACTCTGTTTCCACAAGGTAATTGTTGGATATTTTTCACAAAATTTTAGAAGAAAAAAGGAACTTCTGTGCATTTTCAGGAGAAGATCTTCCTGTGGTTATACAAGATTATCAATAGAAGAAAGAACTGGTGCTATATACCTGCAATATTTCTGAGTCTACTTAAAATTGTTATAGATTCTAATACAGCAACAAATTTACAATAGCGTAGTACCATCCTGCTTCTGATTTTTTCCTTATTTTTTTGAAAAGCTTTCATAAACTATTACTGCAGATATCTCAAGGCTATTTATTTGTTTTGAAATTAAAGGCATCATAGGTGTGCATCTAGTCATTAAAATCTTTGCTAAATCTGAAGCACAGTGCAGCCAAGCACACAAGATTTACGGGAAAGTAGGCAAAGCAAGAGGAAGCTTACATCTTTTTGGTTTAGTCCAGCCACAAAGTTTCCTGGGGGCAGGGAGGGAGCCCGGAGCTTGGGTTCGGCTTTAGATGACTAAGTTTCATTGCAGAGCGAACAAGTCCATGGATGTTGAATTGCCTAAGCAGGTTGGTAGATGTTTTGTGGATTACTTGTCACACTCTTAAGCAGTGTCAAAAATTAAAACAAAGTGCCTAAATTCTTCTAGGTGGTGAGGTGTTTACTACAGATTATGTAGTAATCGAGCATCAACCTTGGCTTTCTTTCCCTTCAGATAAAGTGTAATACAGTGACATCTTGCTGTTTCTGTGGTGTGTTTTGAAAGGGATTTTGAAGATACCTAAGTGAGTTTTTAGCTTTTGAAAAATGTTTAGCTTTAGTCAGTTTGTGGATCAGGCATTTAGAAGCTTCCCAAGTCCCTAGGATTTAAGAATGTGTGTATAGCTGTATATCTCTTACTGCTTCCCAAATCCATTGCTGTCACTCGTGCGTTTACATGTGCATCACCGTCCACAAAATTCCCAACTCTTTTACGGTCACCTTTTCCCATTCCCTATTTTCAGTGTTTGCAAAAGCTGCACTGAATTGCAGCATAGCCTTACAAGAATTTCCCCAGCCTCCTGGCTTTTTCTAAAGCTTTTTGATATTTTTAAATACGTGGAAAGGAGCCAGAACTGAGATGACTGGTTCCTTGTATCATAGCAACATTACTGGTTTCCTAAGCTCTGCTAGTGTGGTAATGGGTGAGAACAAATGCAACTTGCATAATGTAATTTATCAACAAATTAAGGAGTTTTGAAGGATGTTCTCCATTAGGGAAGCCTTGAAAAAGAAGTTATTCAGAATCTCCAAATAGGTATCTATAATTTTCTGTCTTTTTCTTCCTCCATTCTTTTGTTTTATTATTACCTTCTTTTATTTAATTTAATAATAATAAAAAAAATAGTAAGTACCTGGTCTTGTTCCCCTGTCCTTCTGCAGTGAAAAGCTAGTCATTTTTAGGAGACAGTTGCTCCCATGGGCAGGAGAGCAGTGAGATTTAAGGCACTTAAGGCTGCTTTCTGGCTCTGCGGTGATTTAATT
This sequence comes from Rissa tridactyla, assembly GCF_028500815.1. Classification (NCBI taxonomy): domain Eukaryota; kingdom Metazoa; phylum Chordata; class Aves; order Charadriiformes; family Laridae; genus Rissa; species Rissa tridactyla. Next base: position 196,844,491 of record NC_071466.1, read on the forward strand.
GTTGGCCTTTGAGAAGTGGTGTTCTCATTCTTTGTAGTTTTCCATTTGTAACGTGGGGGAAGGGAGGCAATGCCAACACTGGGGAGGGGAGGGAACTTTTCTCAATTAAAATCCCTGCTAACCACGTTACAGCATTCCCCCCACACACACACACCCCTGGCCCCGGCCCCCGACTGCTTTCCCTTGACATATGGTAGAAATTCCTCCAAAGGCACCGTTTCCTGTTTCTGCCTGACAAGAAGATACAACTTCCAAGAATACAGTAGAGAGATGATGAGGAACAGACTCAGGCAGCCGTACACATGCCAGGACATGCAAGAATTTAGAGAATTTTGTCCATTTGCCAGTACCCAGGCAGAAAAGTCTGGAGTGATCCGCAGAGGGACTTGACAATCCTTTTATTATAAGTCCCGATTTAAGTACATTATACCCAGTAATTTGGGGTGGTTGGTTTGTGGGTTTTTTTTCTATTTGAGTGGGCTTTTTTTAAGCAGTCGTGCATTGCTTAAGGAAGAATAGCAATAATCCTGGAGGTGAAGAGCAAAGGAAATGAGCAGTGATCCTCGGGGTGTGTCCTGTGTGAAAGCCCGCGCAGGCTGCAAACATTATATACGTCCTTATCTCACTGTATTATCAGCTCTCCATTAAGCATTTGTCCCAGTTTTCAAGCGTGTCGAATCCTTATTGCATTTTCATGCTTGTGTTCTGTGGATCGCCTGTTTGAAATAAAAAATTTAAACATCGAAGCTATCGCTCAGCAGCAGCGTTAGTTAAGGCAGTGTTTTCTTGGCCAGTATTCCTTGACCTCTGGTTTTGCGTGGGCTACCTGAGGATTTATTTTCAGAGAACAGTAATTCCAAAGGTATTTTGATCGTCGGTGTGAAAATACAGCAGTTAAAAGCTGAAAGGTAGCAGGATGCACAACAAAAGTATTAGCGCTAAAATGCTCAAAGTTATAAGAAAGCTGATAGCCTGATTCTTACATCAAGGGCAGAGCGTGTGGATCCTTTGGTTTTTTAACATCACCAGGTCCGGTGAAAACCTTGTGTAGGGTTGGAGAGGTTCATCTCTGACTTGTGGGCTGAATTTGAGTCTTCTGTAGAAGGCACCTCTACTAACAGGCTGCTAAAGTAGCTGCTACGTACAGTGCTCATGTTTCAGTTTTACCTTCCTTTAGATATAAAATATTCTCGGGTGATTTGCTGGGAATCTGATGCAGAGCTCAAGTACCTTGTGCAGGATAAAGCAAAGTTAGTGCTTTTGCTGGCAGTGTGTGTGGTAGCTCATATACATTGCATTGGTATTGCAGCTGTTACTTCTAATAGATTAAACTTACATTCTTTCTTGCTAGGATTGTATGTCAAGTTGGACCAATGAATGAACCAAAACAAGGTCAAATCGAAGTTAACATCAATGGAAAATTAGGTAGATCACCAAGTGAAGTGCAGTTTACATACCAGGTAAGTGCATTTTTTTCAGTGACCTGTTTTATACCTTGTGCATGACTTAAGTTAGAAGTTTACCTGTTAAGCACAGTCTCGCTTGTCTTTTGTCTTGCAAACTTTGTTTCATCAATAGCACTATCATTCAAGTACGTTAGAAAACATTTAACTTGAGCATTTCTTTATACAAAAGGTGGACCGAAAAATCTATTCTGACCAATAGATCCAGAGCCTCAAAATAGGATGATGTTGTTTGCAACTCAAGTTAAAAAGATATAGAAGAAAATAAACTAATTGTCTTATTCAGTAGCGACACCATATCTCTTTAAGTGTCGCTATTGCATTAAAAAAAATCAGCACTGCAAAAAATTAGGTATTCTTTAGGCACAGTTAGTGCACTATTTTAATCACTATGTTTAGTCTAGCCAGTGTTCTTAATTACAAGAATGGATGCAGAGCAGCTGAAGAATAAGTAATGAAGGTACATTAATTTTTTAATAATTTATTTCATTCAAAAATATGGCATGCAGAGCCACAGACAGCATGATGTGTGTTCATGTTACACGTGTGCTTTGTTTTCAGTGTCACTATGAAGGAGAATTTCATTTGTTTCTTAATTGCTTTACCCCAAATGTGGCCTCAGATTATAGCTGGTTTAGCCTGTGGTTTTAGCAGGAAGTAGCTTTGTCTCTATCTATGAGGTCTTCAAAATTTATAAGAGCCTGTGATAGTTGAGAAGTTTAAATAATCTCTGTCTTCATATTGATACTTAAAATTAGGTCTATAAATTGTAAATTTGTAAAACATAAAGAGTGGGTTAGGCTTTTATCTTCTCCCTTATTTAAACTTTTGTCTCATTAATTCTTGATATCTTCTAAGAAGGAAAGAAGTCAGCAGTAAGAGGTAGAATAAATCAAGAATGACATTCAACTGAGAAGAAGATAGTCTTGTTTTCACAAAACAGGGTAGAAGTGAGCTTTCCATGATTTCCAAGAAAATACCTCCTCTCCCTGGTGGTATCTCTGCAAAAACACACCTTTTGCTTGAAAATACCCTATGTTCTTTCGTGGAAATGTAAGTTGCAATTAAGTCTTTCTTCATAAATCTCATTCATTCTAACCAGAGAAGAAGAACGTAATCTCCCGTGTTTATGTGTTTGTAGTCTCTAGGACAGAGGCTATGACAGTAAACCCTACATGAGGTGAGATTTTGACATGAACCCATTTTGTTGGGTATGTTCTACACCGGTTCTCCTAGGCTTCTCCTGTGCGTAAGGGTTCCCCCATGGTTTCCGTGAAAACCACATGAAGAAGTTGAGTGTGTTGAAATGTAATCTGGAGCCCCCGTGCAGGATTCAAAGCCTGTCTGTGAACTTGTGCTGGTGCGGTTCCCTGCTCAGCACAGCTGGGAGGCGAGATAAGCAGCCACTGCTCTTGGCTCCTTGATTGCCCATCGGTGAGGCACTAGGAGAAGCCACTGCACAGGTGTCATCCAGGTGGATGCCCAAACCACAACAATGGTTTCCTGCAAGTCCAGGACTTCCTCTGTGCCAGTATCTGCCTGCACTCAGGTTACTGAGCTATCAGATACCTAAGCTGACTGCCAATAAAGAGCATTTTTATTTACTGCAAAAATCTTGTCATGGGGACTCTGTATACAAAATACAAAGCAATGACAAGTAATACAGTTCATGCCTTAAAACTGGTGACATTGGTTTCTAGTTTCATTTTTCTCTATTCCATGAGAAAATGAAGCCAACTGTGGACTGCAGTAGGATTGAAGTCAGTACAGGGGCGTTGCACTCATGTGCACCTCTACAAGTGTGACACAAGCGCTTTTGGTGTGAGAACAGACAACCAGAGCAGACAGTCTCGTCAGTTCAGTTGTCTTAAAAGCTACAATCTTGTTTTGCTGCTGTTTTCAGGCAGTTCTTTGGTGACTTCTTTCAGCAGACGTGTGAAATCTGTGCTTTGTTTAAAACCTCTTCTATTCAGTTTATACAAAGGAAAGAAAATATTCTTCTTTACAAGAACCTCCCTAAAATAAATTTTCTGTTATATACTTTTCCCTTTCTTTGGCACATTGGCTGCCCTCCTGCTGGTAATTATCACTGTTTGTACTGTGTGCTGTGATCACCCAAAGCACAAGAGCTTTAGCACAAAAGCAGTGACCACTCTCAGTGTGCTGCGTGGCGGTGCAGGGCAGAAGCGCACAAGCCGTGCCCAAGGAGACAGTGCAGCTGCTCAGCCTGATGTGTCTGTGTACACTAGAGTTGCATCCATGCTCCCCACGGTCTCAGCCTCATACGTGTGACTAGTGTCTACCACCAAAACCACAGTCAGTTTTCAAGGAGAATGGGTAGGAAAAGACATTTTTTATGATGAGTGTGGTGAGACACTGGAACGGGTTGCTCAGAGACACTGTTGATGCCCCATCATTGGAAGTGTTCAAGGTCAGGTTGGACGTGGTTTTGAGCAACCTGACCTAGTGAAAGATGTCCCTGCCCATGGCAGGGGAGGTGGACTACGTGATCTTTGAAGGTGCCTTCTAACCCAAACCATTCTCTCTGATAAGTACTATTACATTTGTCTGTTGTTGATACCCAGCCTGAATGATGAGATGTATTTTTAAAGCTGGATCAATGAGGATCAATAGTCAGAACAACTTGGGGCTTAGACTTGTGCTTCTGCCCCAGCACGGCGCATTTCTGAGCCAAGGAATGCATCAGACCTCCGTTAAACGGGTCAAAAATCCAGTTAAAAGGGAAGCCACGGTTTCAGTTTAAAAATATTTCTGAACTCAAATGCCCTGGTCCACAAGAGTCTGTGCTGTGCAGTAAATAGCTCGTCAAAACTTGCCACATAACAGGGGAAGAAAGCTCCCTTTCTCCCTACCTATCACAGTTTCTCTACCCAATGTGAGTTCTCGTCAAGTCCAGCCATTCCAGCAAAATTAAATTCTGGTAACCCAGTCCTCCTCCGCTGACATTTCTCTTGTTTCATTATAAGCAGGATCACGCAATAACCAGTCTCCCGCTTAGTGAAACAGAAATGAAGTGATGCTAAATTTTAATATCCAGCTATGTGGTACCTCTGGAGCACTGACAGCTTGGCTGGTCTCTAAGCAGGTGGAGCAGTGGCATGGCTAAAGGCCAGTCCTGCTTTTTCGCTTGTTTTTAACTTTATCTGATTTGCTTGTTCCTATGGCAGTGAGAAGCACTGTCAAAGGAAGGGGTGAAGCTTTTCCTAGGTATATGGTCCAGATTTGCTGATCCCATTGAAGCGTGATTCCTTTCTCAGAATACCTTGTCTGCAGACTCGAGCCACCAGAACGAGAGCTTGCAGCCAGTTCTGGCATCTCCAGCGTCTGTTTGCAAGAGTAATTCTGGGACTTTTAGGCTGTGCAGATTAAAAAAACTACATGCTTTCAGAAAACTCCAATAACTGTAAGATGATGAAATTAGCGGTAGGACCTTTCAAAATTGTAATGCATTTCTGAGGCGCTGGAGGTAGTTTCGGGACTTGCTTGGAAAAAATGACTTCGGTAAATTGGGAAGTTTCTTTATCTAAACAAGATGAGATGGATAACGAAAAAGAGGAAGAAAGGGGGATAAATTAGGGTCTGATCTGAAAACAAACATGAAGATGACTATTCACCATACTGGAAGTCTGAATGTGAACCTGAACAGCACAGTTACATATAACAGGGTGCACTCTTCCACCTTAATCTGCTCCCAACCTGACAGTTTCCTCTTACCTTCATCCATCCTCTGCTTTCCTGCTTGATGTTTGAAGCAATTGCTCTGGGAGCCCTCACCACTGCAGTGCCATTAGTGCCACGAGGCTTTTGTGAAGGGTTTTAGCTCACATCATAATTTTTCTCCATGACTCTTTACCTCAACATGTGCATTTTACGCTGTAGTTGGGGGTTTTGGGTGGGGTTTTTTGGGGGGGTTGTTACATGCTAGTTGCCATTATGATTGATGCTGATGAACCGCATATCCGCCGCAGCCTGGAATTGCTTCCAGAGAGGGGATCGTGGCTATTTTATTCTTGAGTCCTGGAGCACATCTTGTTTGTGTATCAGCCTCCGTGGGGGCCAGGAGAACTCCTGGGTAGTTGAGAGTTTTAGGGAAGTGGCCCTTCTTCATATGGATATTATTAGACTTAATTCTCTACCATCTGAGCTATGCACTTAAATATGAGTCCCACCATCCAGTGCTCGTGGTTCTGCTTGAAAGCTGCCAGTGAACACTGGCTGTATCGGTCATGCTTGCTTCCATTTCTCCATCAAACCTGTCAGCAAAGCTCTGTGGTCTTTTCAGAAAATCATGTGGTGTCTGCCTCACGATAAAAAGATGCTGCCTGCAGTCCAAAAAATTAGTTGTGTAAAATATCAACCCTTCGCATAAGCACCTCATCCACAGCAGACAGCACACAACACGCATTGCCAGGCAAATGCACTTTCCCGGGCACCTGGAGTGGCTGGAAGCATTTGATCGGCTCACATGGTGTGAGGTTTGGATGAAGCAGCCCCGGGAAGGCAGGACTGGGCTCGCTTCTCTGCTGTTGCAGAAGTAACCCAGGAACCGAAGCCTGGCTTGTGCTGTGGATGCTGTGACGAGGCGAGCTGGTGGGTCAGGTCAGCCACTGTGGCGAACACCAGGCTGCCAAGAGCGCACAATGGAAATTCTCTGGTTGAATATCCTGTGAGTGGGTGGCTTGTCTGAAGAAACAAGAAGCAGGCTCCTTTGAGTCTGAGAAAGGAGGGAAGTGGAGGGGGAAAGAGCAGTTCCTAATCACTTGCATACCCCATTCAGAAGCTTAATTTAGCTCCTGTGGTTACCTTTATAGTCCATGAAATGACATTTTGACCTCCAAGAAGGTGGCCGGTGTCTACAGCACTTTGTGGGCTATGCCTTCAGTGCCTTTAATTTTTGTGTGTGTTATATGCAAGTGTTGGCAGAATAATTTGGCTTTCAATGTGGTGCAGATAATTTTGGTAACAAATTAGTTGTTTCACAGACCGGTTTCGTGAGCCAGAACTTATTGCAGCTGGGACCAGGATGAGGAAAGGGAAAGGTTACTTGTGGAGGAAAGGATGGGTGAGATAAACGCAGGCCAATAGTGTGCTCTGCACATTTGTGAAAATCTTATTCACGTGTGGGTGCAGTGTCATCAGGTCCTTGACACAGCATCCCTGTGCTCTGCTTGTGTGGAAGCACAAGAGTCCATTCCTACTTGTGAAGGTGTGCACTTGCATCAAAGGCAAACCCCCAGCCGGAGGTCACTGCCTACAGGAGCTGGCAGAAAGGAGCTTAGGAGGCTTTGCCATTTGCTGCCCATCATGTCCATTTGAACATATCCATCTGTTGCTGGCTTCCCCTCGTGCTGCAGCTGGCATCTCTCATGGCATCACGGGGATATACTCTGCCACCGTCCTCTTTTCCCTCCCCAGTTGTCTCTCTGCTTGTGGCCTGGCACATAGACTTCATGCCAAGGTTTCTTTGCATCTCCGTTAGGCTCCCATCCTCTGTTGCCTTCCAACTGTTCCTGAATTTCTGGCCCCTCTTGTGATCCACCAGTAGCGTCCTTGGTGGCTGGTTGTTTTTCTCTTTGATTTTCTGCATTAGTGAAGGATAAAGGGTAACCACTTTCATCTCGGTGGTGTAGTTCTTGGGCTAGAAACTGCCTACCACAGATGAATATTATAGTAGATAATACCCCTATTTATGGAGTCATGCCCAGGAATATAAAAAGTTGAGGGTGTACTTAGTGGGAGACGAGTGGAAAAGTAGAGAAATGGAAAAAGAAGACATGCAGAACCTAGGTGATGCTCCACGGGAGTGCACTCCTCTTGTTCTTGAATACTGTGCAAGGGACCAGAATTGAGTTGGCTGGACATGACAGTGTAAACCAGGAAAGCTGCAAAGCAAACAAACCCAGTGAAAAAGAACACAAATCAGCTCGCCAGATCCGATCCCAAATACAAGTTGGGTGAGTGAAAAAGAGACTGGAGGAATGGTTCTCTTTTGCACCTGCATATCTTTAATTGGAAAATTGCAAAAATTGGGAAAAAAAAAAAGAGAATAGCAGTAACCCCACTGATAGCCAGGTAAAAGCTGTGCTTTGCTTTGACACCAGCAGATCCCAGAGATCTAAAATGCTGTGAGCTCTCTGAAGCATTTTCAGCCTGTAAAAGCTATCTTTTACTAAAATTGTAATCAGAAACCTGAAGAAATAAGAGATCACCTTCCTAACTGTGCACAAAGACTAACTGCAAGTCATAAAATATTAAAGATGAAAAAGTTCATTCTAGATTAATAAACAGGATGAAAAATGGAAGAGCTGAAATGCAAATGCTCAGAGGGTCTGCAGTAGCTGTGTAAGAGCAGCAGTCATGTACACTGCTAATAAGTAAGTTCGCATCTAAATGTGATGATAAGTGGAACAGACATGGAGGTAATTTACCCTCTAGCACGCAGAAAGCATGAAACTACAATGGAAAATAAATCAGCATTTCTGTGGACAGATTTGTAAGTAGGAGGCAAAAGATACAAACAGAGCAAGCAAAGAGAAGACTTCTGGCTGCGATTAAGAAAACAGGACACTGGAAAATGGCCTGAGTGTGAAGTCATATACATACTTAGGCCAGTGCAAGCTCTTTTGCCAGTATTTTTCTCTTTTTCTAACCCATACCTCTGTGCTACCGAAGCACAGAGGTATGTGTGGTACCGAAGCACCCTCAGAGAACATACTGTTGCAAGACTATGACATTACTGTGAGGCAAAACCAAAAAATACCGTTTGTGAAGCTCAGGTCAGTCCCTGATGCAAAGATAAGGCAGTGGCACACAGGAACACGAGTGGCACATAATGGAATTCATTGGTATTACAAAGAGAATAAATGAATTTGCTAACAAACAAACAGCGCTATTTGAACGTTACATACCTCAAACAATGTACAAGGACTGAGAAATTGCCATTGTCTTACTGTTTCGAATTGGAGCAGATAACCACTGCTTTCAGGGAAACCATATCAATGGGATGGGCACCAACCACAGTCATAAAACAGAAGAGGTAACCTATTCGTAGTATCATTATCCATCCAGCAAAGCTGCCTAATGGTTATCAAAGCACTGGGAAAACTGCTTATCAGTTCAGGAGTGCTAACTCAGCAGTCAGTACAACATGGGAAGGTTGGGTTGCTGGTGGACTTTGAGACCTCTAGCTCAACACGGTTACACCTAAGTAGGATTTAAAGAAGATTTGTATGTAAGACACATAAAATGCTCATAATTCTGATGACTCGCAAGCTACAATCTGCTCGAACCTACAAGCAAGAAATCCTGTCAAGATCCAATTATTTTTTTCAGGATAAACCATGCAGTAGGGAGAAAGTTACACTGTTGACAAGTTGGGACTAGATGATCGTTGTAGGTCCCTTCCAACTGAACTGTTCTGTTGGGTTCCAAACAGCACGGCTGTGGATGTACATGTGTTTAACCAAACTGCAAATCCACTTCCTACATGACATGAGCATGAAAGCGTAAGGTGGTGGGGAGTCCCGGCGGTGGGAAGTCCCTCCGCTGAGAGGTGGCTTACCAGACGCAGCAGGAAACAGGCCACTGAACAACCGACAGACGTTGGAACAGGCAGTTTTTTAAACTAGACTATCAAGAAACCCGCATAACAATGTAAGCTGTTACTGCCGAAAAGATTTATGCTTAAACATCGAACTACCTGGAAGACACGAACAATATTTGCCTGGTGACAAAAGGAGAACTATAGATCACTGAACCCTGATCTATTTCGAGCAAAATAAGAAAAAGACTGAAATATATGTGAATTATGGTTTCCTACACTTTAAGGATTTATAAAACAAGGGTTAAATTAGTGTTTGCAGGGTTGTTTAAATTTTACTGTGTCCATGAGAAATGAAGTATTGCCAAGTCCTCACAAGGGCTGACGTTTTCCAGAAGAATTATTACAAGGCTGCTACAAATTCCATATAGGACACATAATCAAATGTTCTGCTTAACCTCATAATTGCACCGAGCGCTGCGGTGTGATGTTATAGTGGTGCGCTGCGCTGCAGTGTTATAGAAAGTGCAACTTCCCCCGGGCACCTTCTAACTGAGCGAACAAAGATCCCGAGGTGCAGAGGGCTGATAATGGAAGCAGGGTATTTATTATGACGGCAGGCGTACTTCTGGTTCAGAGACTGAAATGAGAAAAGGGCAGACACAAGGAGAGAAGAAATCCATGTGGGGATTTTGAAAAGGTGGCATCACTGATCTCGCGGCACTTGAGGTCCGGGGTTTATCGGTGCTGTTTGTAAGGGCTGATCATTCAGTATTGCTCAGGGTTGAGTCCAAATTAAAGGGAGTTGCCTCTTGGTAAAAGCAGCATTTTTATTATCCCTCAAACAAAGTTTGCAGTGAAGGATTTACCCTTTGCCCCTCGTTTTCCTCTGCGAGGGGAAGGAATCTCATGCAGGGCTGTGGTAAGCGACGTAGAGCTGTGGGTTAGGTGCAGCTTTGATAGACTGCATAAGATAAGACTGTGTAAGATAAGACCTGGCAGTTTCCAAAGGTCTGAACCTCTGTGTCCCACTGGGCAGTGCCATGTCAGTTGTGGGACTTCTCCTTAGGTAACACGATTCTTGTTGAAGGCCTGTGCCACCACTGACAGTATTTTTTCAGATTATCTCGGCATTCAGCAAAATATCTTTCTCCTGCTGATCCTAGCTGCCTAATTGCAGTTTTGAAAAATGCTTTCCGGTTGAGCATTTGGATGAACCAATTTTTTTTTTTCTGTATTGGAACTCTTAAGAAGACCGCTAGGTGGGCCCGATGCAGCTTTGCTCTTTGAGCCATCCATGAATATTTTAGAAGAGCACTAAAACTTGCTCGTAGCACATTGGTTTTGCAATAAAATTGTGATTTAAAATTGTTACAATTCTTGATGATTTATTTTAACTACTTATTTTTTCTGGCAGGTCCTTAAAAGGCAGGGAAAGGGGGAAAATGCGAAACAGAAAATAGCAAGTAAAAATTAATTGAATCGTCTTCCTGACAAGTTTACAGTAACAAACAGTTACTATACGATGCTTTTCTTAGCAGTCATGCTGAAGAATTCCTCTGCACACAGAGCACAGTTCAGCTTCTCCTTATTAGATCATCTTTATGAGACGTCCACGTTATTTGGTCTCTGGAGAGCTCTTGGTATTTGCAAAATCACTTTAAATACGTTAAATACGCATACTTTGAATTAAGCTGTTTTAAAAGAGTCCTTTGAGGAGCTGCTGGAAGCCCAGCAATTAAAGAGAAAATAAGGGTTAAAACAAAACTATCCCACCTCCTCCTTAGCTGCTACCTGCCTGCGCTCCCAGAGTGGTTCTTGGCCTCGGTTTTCCATTCAGCCTGAAGTGAAGCTGAGATGTGCTGAGCCCGTGGTGGGGCTGTGAGTCGTGGGTGGCATGTTCTCCCGTCCGGCGTAGCTGGGCTTTCACTTCCAGCATAGTCAGATTCTTGCTAAGAAAAATCAGTTTCTGGGGAAAATGGAACAGATATTTGTTTCACTTCCCCCTTGCTGCTGCGTTACTCGGAGATAACTTTGCTATTTGGTTACCTATCTATTCCTACGCCTGGGCAGGCAAACGTGGGCCACCACTAAAAGGTCCCCCACAGAAAATGGTGCTGGATGGTTCTGCTTCAAGTTCACGGCTCGCTCGGTATTGACTGGTTGGTAGCAACAGAGCCAGCTGACGCCCTGCCAAAGTTACCCATCAGATAGCCCAGCAGAGCTTTAACAGGGCAATTATTTCACATCTTTGCAGGAAGAAAGGAATATGACTGTCTAGCAGAAGTTCTTAGCAAGCGTCCTTTCATTTTTTATGCGGAGGTTACAGAGAACAGTGGTGTGTGATGCTTCAGAAACCTTCTCTGCTTCCTTTCCTTCCTAAGTCTCTGCTTGAAGGCTTGGCTTTAAGTGGCTTCTTGTTCCTTTCCTTCCTAAGTCTGTCCTTAGAGGCGAGGCTTTCAGTGGAGATAGTATTTAGGGAAAAGGCTACAAGTTTTAAATGGTTTTTCTGAGGTTTAGGGATAACGAATTTGTCCATACTGATTCTTTAGTGGTTCTTGGGGGATACTTTCTTCTGAAAGCTTATCCCAGGCATGTTATGCAGCTAATCATTGCTGTGGATTTTTACTGCAGATAATGCAGTGGTCCAACATGCTTATTTTAATTTTTATATATATATATATTTATAGCAATTAAGCAAAATATTTATATATATTTATAGCAATTAAGATTTAATTTTAAGTCAATAAAAGGGGTGGTTTTCTGTCTGTGTGGTAAGGTTACACTTAAAGTATTTGATACGGTTTTATAAGCAATTTATATGTAACATAATTATATAATAATATATATAAGCAAGATATATTTTATATGCAATTTTGATTGTCATTATTAGCAACAAAGTTGTGTTACAAAAAACCACAAATGAGCCTTTCTGTGAAGCACATGTCCAGACTTGTGTTAATTTAAATTTCAAGTGTGATTTTTTTAAAACTGACCTGTTCCAACTTTTTACTTACACTGGTGTGACTTATTTCAATTTAGCTTAAATCAGCAAGCAATTAAATCCAAAGAAGAGGGTTGTATAGACCTAAGCGAGCAAGTTTTAGTCAACTCTGTTATATTGAACCAAGGCTCCTTTTTGCTTACAAAATGCTTTAATATGACTTTGAGTCACTTCCCTACATAAAATCTTGTAACCCGAGCGATGTATTAAATTAAAATGAAATCAAAGGTTAGTGCATGAGAGCAGTCATATGCTGCAGCGATGTACATCTTGAGGAGTGAAGGGTTTACAAACAGATTTCTCTCTGGGAAGAAAAGCAATTGACACCCAATTAGCGTTAAAGCATATTCCTAAAGCTCAATGACTTGAGAGCAAATTACAGTTGTCATTGTGGATTTGTGAAGTGTGCTGAACCATGATGCATTCCTTCAGAGGGAAGTTGCTCAGACATGAAAATATAAAACAAGCACAGCAAGTATGAGTTCCCCGTCTTTCTATAATATCTGTCCTTCAATAAAACAAATTTGTAAAGTAACCAGGAGGTCAATTGGATGCATTTTTACAGATTCCTGCTGCTCGTTAAAAACCTGTCGATGGCTCACCGAGCTTTGAACTGAACTGTACAATGGTCCCCCTCCTCCCTGCCACTCGCGGGCCCTCAGTGTTGTAGCTGTGAGCTGACACAGAGATGGCATCTGTGCCTGAGCGAAACAACGCGAGGGAAAGGGTTTTGCTGCATGGCTAGTGAGCTGTGGGCCTCTTGCTCTCTGTTTTTTGAGCGGGGCTTTTCCACCTTAGACTGGGAGATCAGTGCAGTGTGATGGTGATCAGGGACACCTTCACCAGCAAGGGAAGTTTTCAAACTTCTTTGCTCTTGCCTTATTTACGTATGCTTCAAGCCTGGACTTTATTATCAGCAGCAGATGTCATTTTACACATATACATGAGATTGGCAAATAAGCTTATTGCTTATTTGGCTCATTTAAGGAAAGCTTGCGTTTGAATATGGATGAAGAAGCAGTTATACATCAGAAAAAGCATGACCTGCTCCCAGCCCCCTTAAGCTGTTGATCTGGTGTGCCTTGGTAAATGCAGTGTCCCTCGTAGCAATGTCCCTGCCGCCTGCTCAGACCTGGCATCCCGTCTGTGTGCGTGGTGCGGGTGGCAGCTGGCCATGTGGGACCACCTTGTGCCTGCAGCCACCACCCCAGCACGAGGGCTGCGGCACGTCCACGGCCACCACCAGGCCACGGAGTCGGTGATCAGCACTCCCCTGGAGCATCTCCTGCGGCTTGCATGGCTTCGGTCATCCTCGTGATTCAGCAGCTTCAGTGTTGTCCTGAATAAGGGATGCTTTTCTCAATGGGAAGCTGGGACTACTTAGCCATGAAGTAATTAAATCACACTGTTCGTGAAAAGCCCTCACTGTTAATTTACAGTATTTGTCATAGCTCCCGGAATACAATCACAGAAACAAAGACTGAATTGAGAACAGAAGGAGGGAACTTATTTGAGAAATTTAAATATCCAACAAATTTCGTAACAATTTGAAGTGTGACTGCTTGTTTCAATTGGTTTTAAGAAATCCGCTCCAAGGCTCTAGGTGCATAAAGAAAAGTGTAGTATTTTCTGATTTTCTTTCTTTGCAAGCTTAGTGCTCAAGAATAGGATAACAATTTTACCACAATTAAGAGCCTTACAAGATAAAGGGAATCTTAATATTCTTTCTGTTTGGTACCAGTTTTGAAACCTTGCTTTGTCTCTCCTGTAGCTGACGTGGAATGTAGGAAAGGGTAAGGAAATGTGAAGATAGACTCAGCCATAAGGAAGAAATAAATCGTAAAATGAGTGTGAAAACAGGGAATCCAACAGGAAACTCTCGCAAACTTAATGGCAGCTAACTATATTTTGTAAATAAGGAATTGAAATTCATATAAAGCCTTGTAAAACACAGCATGGAAAAGATATAAGTGTATTCACATCATCTGTCACTTCTTCCTTCAGCATGAATAATGAAAGATTTTGGTTTATTTTGTTTATTTGTCCGGTTTTTATTATTTTTTTTTTATTATTTTTCAGGTAGTAATATTAAACTTCTATTAACCGTTATACCGATTAATACTGGTGTAAATTTTATTTTAATTTTCTTCATTAGTTGACCATCTCCTCTTTGCAGGAACCTCATCCTTCTCAAATAAGACCTGAAAGTGGCCCACAAGCAGGTGGAACAAACCTTACCATCACTGGCACAAACCTGGCCACCGGTTCCAAGAAGGATGTTCACGTTTCAGTCGGTAGCCAGCCTTGCAATGTGTACGTACCCTGAGTAACTAACAATACCGAGCTGTATCCTAACGAAGCATCGACCTTTTCTGGCCTTTAGAAATTTAACAAATCCATTGTCTATCTCTTCATGAATCATCCCATGCAATGGAGCTCTGCACGTAACATTCAGACAGAAACTCACTCAGAGGCTCCAGCTGGAAGAAGCAGCTGTAAAAACAACCGAAATGGGAGAACTGAGATATCCAAAGATTATTTCCAGTTTCGGCTTTCTCCGCTTGACTGGTGGCTCCAAACCCACCCATGGTTTCACTCGGCATCTCCTCAGTGGTTCCATATAAAATCTTAATCTTTTGGTGCCACTTGGCTTGTTCCTCTCCCTTCTTTTTCCTTTTATTAATTGCTGCCCTTCTCTTCCCCCCAAAAAAGGAACTACACAAAGTGTGCTAACGTTGCACTGTTCTTGTCTTTCTACACTGTTCCTTTTCATATCCTACATCTTTTTTAAAGACCCTAAGTGATCTGAAGAAAGTGTTGTCTCCTCTTGTAACTACTCCGTGCCTGGCAAAAATACAGCTCTTTTTTTGTTGCTTCTGGGGTTCTACTGCAAAGAATATAAATCACCGCAACGTTAATAACTGAAGCTGTTTCCTCTTCTTTTTCTTCTCCAACCTAGCACTGAATTTGGAGAGAAGATTGTTTGCATTACAGGACCTAATAGCAAGGTTGAAGATGTTAAAGTCACAATGGACTATGGGGGCACTGAAATTATTGTACCAGGGCAATTTTCATACCGTGAGAATCCAACTGTCACCAAGTTCCTGCCTGTAAATAGCTTCAGCAGGTAACGAAATGTTTGTCATAACTTCATTTATAATTGGGTTAAAATATGCATAATAGGTAGTAAATCTGTTACATACAGAACTGTTTGAAATAAAAACTCCTGTACTCTAACCATGCACACATTTAGATACATAGAGTTTGTGATCTTTCTTAACCGCAGCTGGGGATTGAAAGTATTCTGTTTACCTCCAAACTTTAATCCCCACTTCAAAGATAAATCCGGAAACCAGAAAAGGTAATGAGTTTCTTTTAAATGAAGATGTCTCAAAGAAGGAGATTTGAAGTATTTCAGCATGATGCCAGACAACGTGATCCTTGTGTTACTTACAAATTCTTATCCTGTAAGGATAACCTGTATAAAAGGTTTGTAATGGAAAGGTTTCTAACAGTTCTTCTGTGCAGCTTTTAATAAGTATGCTGGAAACAGAAAAGTTATGGCTTGACATCTGTTTGTCCCATGAGGAAAAAAAGTATTTTCTTAGGAAATCTAGATCAGGGTTCAGTAGTGCTTTTAAAAGGTATGCTGTCTTCTGTGGTGGTTCTCACTAACACCCCATCTGCTAGCTGTTCCTTCTGGAAAAAAGCTCACCTACCAGTAACTGTGAAACCAAAGAAATGTATGCCACTCGTATATCTGTATCAATATGGCAAATCCTCTGTATAAAAGTCCTTGTAGCATACCTCTGGTTTTGAAAGTCATTCTGTGACCGATCCAGGGAAAAACTTGTGACCTTGATTCTACGTTGGTCTGTGCTGTTCCCTAATATTCTGGTCTTTCTGCTTAGTGGGGTACGGTTGGCAGAGGGACATCCTGATGTTTCCACTTTCTTTCAGTAAAAAGAAGTGTAACGTCCTGACCTTACAAATAGAATATTAAAATAAAATTGGCCGTGACTTCTCTTGGAGAAATTTGTACCTGCTTCCTTGAATACTGAGTTGTCACTTATGTAAAATAGGATTTGCTTTTAATATTTGATTTTGATTTTTGGTTTGGGTGTTTTTGGGGCCTGGAGGGCTTTTTTTGGTAGATCAGCAGTGATTTACCACAGGGGATTTAAAGGACTTCTTTTTTCCCTCTGTATAAACTGAAGCATACTTTAATGGATTGCTTTGAGGATTGCTATCCCTCTAAATCCATGTTACTTCAGTGACTTTAATTCCCACTGGCAACTTGCATGCATTCTTCTTCTTATGCGAATGCATTATTTTTTAAACAATGTGTTGCGAGTGAAAGGGAATAGAGAAGCCAGGTCCCTACAGACCGGTGGAAAATGCACTGTCACCTTTGTCTCTGTGTGTGTGGTAGGTGGAGTGATTTTAACAAAAACACGGGAGAATTAAAGCACACAAAGATAGGCATCAATGAAAAGCCACAAATAACAAACCAAGCAATTTGTTCTTTCTTTATTCTGCTGTTTTAAAATGAGTTCGAAGTTGGCATTGCTGCTTTTAAATCCTGTGGTCATCAATAGCTTTAACAGAAGTCCCTTGAGTAGGATATCTAATTGTCATATAGGGATTGCATGGCTCTTTTCAGTGGAAGTAGTACTAGTGCAGGATAAAGCAGTCCATAGCTGTGGTTGTTTGCCAATGACTTGACTTCTTTTTTAATTCTGCCTTTCAGTGGAGGGAGGAATATTACAGTGACCGGAACCGGTTTTGAGCTCATCCAGAGTTTCTCGTTGGTGGTGTATGCAGAGCGTCCAGAAGCAGCCAAAACGAATCTCAAAAGGGTAATTTTCTTTCTTTCCCCTGAAAGGCATCACACTGGATGTATAACATATAATCTGTTCAAAAAATGCATTTAAGTTTGCCCACTGGACTTCACTGGGCTTGGAGTGGAATAAAGTTTGAACAGGTTTCTGAGTCTGTTCAGGGTTTCCGTGGAACAAGAGCCTACTCCTACCATCTCGGCTTGCGTTCACTTGTACCTTGCAAACTTCTGCTTTTAAATTATTTACATTCAATGTGATTAAGGATAGAAGAATTCAGCTTCAAGTGGTAAAGTGGATATATTTCAGAATTTGAAAGTGTTTATTTTTTCTTTATCTTTCTCCTTCTTCTCCCCCTGCAGGCTTTAGAGATTTGCCTGAAACAGACAAATCCAGACAATGCTGAGTACTCAGCTTTGCACAGTCAGTGCCTTTTATTTTCTCACACCTCAGTGAACCAAGTCTTCTTTTCTTTCTTGCTTCATGCATCTTCCACCTATAGCATGTTCACATAAAGTTATAAAAAATAATGTTTGAAAAAAAACCACGAACCCACCCTGCCTCTCACGTTAAAAAGAACTGACATTACCAATAGTCTCAATTTCCCATTCTGCTAATGAAGATCACAATTTAATGCAGTGATTGAGGACTTAAAAATGTTCTTCCAGTAATAACGTTACAAGACTTTTTCTAAGGCTGCCTGTTAAATTTAAGACTGTCTTGTGGTCCATATAGAGTTGGTAATTTGTATGTTTTGTATTATATGCATGATTCAAATGAGTATGAGTATGCCAAAGGCAGCTGGATTTGGGTCCATCAAAATCCTGTCCTTTAAGAACTTTAAGAGGAAAACCACCTATGTTTCTGAGGCCATAAACTGAAAAATGTGATTATCTTGATAACCTTAACTCCCAGGACAATCTTAAAGTCTATTTAGCATTCTTGGCAGTGTTTATCAACATTTCTTACCCCTTGCCTTTTTGTGTGCTCAGCATCTTCTCAGCACGTTAGCTTCAGTCAGCATTACGTACAGCACACATTCTTGGTTAAGACTAGAAATTTTTCTAATATTTGTTTTGCTTCCACTTACATGGCAATATCAGAAATGTGGGGGAGAAGCTGTCAAATTGCATTTCTCAAAGTGAAAAACTGAGGTGGTGAGAGAAGAAATGTTGAGGGTTCCTATTAGTGTTGTTGGCTGTGGCTGATATTACTGAATCACTGAAGGAGTTTCTAGGAAAAAACATTTGTGTAATTGGGGGTGGAGGACAGGTTAACTGAGTTGTTACTTTGAGTACTTGATTGAAAATTGGTCAATTTTATTCCAAAATTTTACTTAGTAATTGTATTGAATTTCAGTGAAGTATTTTGCAGAGCCAGTAGAAGAGAATCTACCTGAGATACTGAATGATACAGAAAATGATATGGGTTAAAGCTGCCATGTTAATCTCTTAATCTTAGAGCAGTTTAATGATATCAGCCCAGTGTGGTCCAGAGCCACAGAATTTGGAGGCAATGGAAACTGATCTGTAGCCTAAGTTTTTTCTGCAGGCAGCTGCTACAACATAATGAATCAACAATTGATTCATCAACAAATTTGTTTCATTTTCTTTTCAGAAAATACCTCATACTATGTTATTTCTGCTGTATGGAGAGGATATAAATCCAGTGGTTTTCTTTCTACAGTCTGAAGTTATCAGCAGTTACGTACAGGAATGAGTCAAACTCTAAAATGTGCATGTTCTTCTTGTCTTGTTTCTTACAGTTTGATGGAAAGCTTGTTACAAGACTCAATGAAACCACAGTGGTTTTTTCTTCCCCACCAATACTGGAAGACCCAGAAAACTATAACATTACCACTATTATTCTAATGGATCATTATCAATTGGTTGTAAAAAATGAAAGCCACTCCTTTGCCTATGTTGCAGACCCAACCTTTGAAAACTTCACAGATGGCATCAAAAAACAAGTCAACAAACTTATTAATGCAAAGGTAAACTTGTCAAGAGATGGTGGTTGCTCATTTTGTCCTTGAAGCATGTATGGAATTTTTCCTTCCTTTCTCAAACCCTTAACAGCTGTTTGATACCATACCCAAAATGCTTGGTAGAGTGCCTTACCTCTGGCTAGATGATGAATATTGTCAGCCCGTCCTTTCCTCCCCCCTCCCTCTCTCAGAGATTGTAGCTCTCTTTTTAGCCATACTTTGGGTTTCCTGATGGTGACCCCTTCTGCTGAGCCTGACACTTGGAAATGTCCTCTGCCACAGAGCTCCCAAGGAGTGGAGGGGACATCTCTTCTCACACCAGGAAGGAAAGGAGAGGAATTGCATAATTCCCAGCGGCTCTGCTCTTCTCTACACCACAGTGTGAATCACATCTACTGCTCAAAATGATCCAAATGGAAATTTGACTTCTTGTCTCCTGAGACTTTGTGATGGTGACTTAGCCTTGTATTTCCTGTCTAGGGCAGTAACCTGAACAAAGCCATGACGATAGATGAGGCCCAGGCTTTTGTGGGTGATGAGCCTTGTAACATAAAAACACTAACTGAAACGGACTTATATTGTGAGCCACCAGAAGTACAGCCTCAACCAAAGAAACGGCAGAAGAGAGATACCATCAATAACCTTCCTGAATTCATTGTAGGTTACCTTTTCAATAGTATTTGATATCATGTGTAAGTGACATGGATGCCGTGCTCCTTAATTGAAGTAATTTGTTCTCCAAAGTTGTTGTAGTACCATGAAGAAACTCCTTGCAGTTCTGTCTTCCTGCAGCTTCTGCCTGCTGTCTAGAAGATGTCACACGTAAACAGCAGTCCCAAGCTGCCAAATGCCTTCTACCTTCGTTACACAGGAATTTAAAGTTGTAGCTAGACAGGCTGGGGATTTTTATTCCTCTGCTAAGCAAAGTAAAATTACTTCATGGAATAAAGTGCTAGTGACCTAAATTCAGTATAAAATATTCAGAAATGTTTCCTTTGTTTGGCGCTTCGAGCCAGAAATTCACTTAGTGAGAATTACTAAGAATTTAGAGCGCAACTGAGAAGCGAACCACTGTCCATTTGCACTTTTTGAAACAAATGTCTGTGCTTATCTAATTAGGTGAAATTTGGACTCCGAGAATGGATCCTCGGAAGGGTGGAATATGATACACGTGTGAGTGACATCCCACTGAATCTTATTTTGCCACTGGTACTTATCCCTATGATAGCAATCATCATCACTTCTGTCATCTGTTACAGGTAAGTTTCTTTAATTAGGTGGTTTTGCTGTCCTAAAGCTTTCGAAGTACTACCTGGTTGTTTTCAGCGCAGTCTACAGAAATGATCTTCATGCTTCTTATGAGCTGCAGAGTTAAGAAAGGCAGTTACAGCTGGAAATATGCATGAGCACCAATTTATTCTTCTCACGCACACTGAATTCCTTGGTGTCAGTCAACCCAGTCCGTCTTTTATACATAAGCACAACAATTGGTCCCAGGCTTGCCGAGTGCACAATTGTAGACTGAGTTGCACACATACATTCTTGAAATGGCAGCTAAAGTGCCTCCTGTGAAGGAGATAACTTATTCTGCACGCATATACATCAGCATTTATGCTGCCTCAGTCAGCACTGTAGGTCTGAACTGGATGGATTTGGCTAAGGGGGCATTTTGGCCTTTCCAGCTGAGATAAGTGTTAGCCCACACACAAATTTCATGATTAAGGGTGAAACTCATGCTTCACAAAAGGCCAGAACAGTGTCTGTATTTCACTTAAGACCTACTTAGCCCAATTGTAAGGTTAGTAATGAGGGCCTCATACTGTCCCTCAGGAGGTGGCAGGTTTCACTCTTATGGTGCATATCAATATAGCCGAAGCAATGCTGAAGTATGTGCTGTACAGCACTGATGTTCTCGTGGGCCTCCTGCAACCTTCCCTGAACATCCCAGACACGCTCCTGCGTGGCTCAGAGCCAGGGCAGGACACGTTGCAAGCAATCTTTGGTCAGTGCATACAAATTGAAGTTTCTGCACTTGATACGTGACTGTAAGCGTTTGTAGCTACTGCTTACTGGATGTACAATCGCTGGGCCAAGTGTGCTTTGAAGCAGCAGGCCCATGGTGGTGCCAGGTTGATTTACACCTAATGAAGGTTTGGTCCACCGTTGCTGTTTTCCTCCTGCATGTAAAAAGAAATCAAACCCAGGAAAATGTCCTCCAGTCCTTTGGCTTCCTACTCAGAGCTGTTGCAAATGATACGCTTTTGCAGTTTGTAACCTTTTTTTTAACTCTTACCTCTATTCCATAAAGACGCAAGAGCCAACAAGCAGAACGAGAGTATGAAAAAATTAAATCTCAACTTGAAGGCCTGGAGGAGAGTGTCAGAGACCGGTGCAAGAAGGAATTCACAGGTATGACAGATATTTGCACCCCTGTGGGTCCTCTGGAGCAATCGGAAGATGGGCTAGAGCAATGGTGCTATCCTGCTAAAACTGTCTTCCGGGAACAAATAATTAGTAGATCTTAGTAGTCTTGATTACTGACGTTGACATACAGCACATATTTTGCTGTTATATATGAAAGCCGTAAATAAAATAGGGAGCAGAGGCTGTTAAATTAAATGGACAGTTTTAGTCTAAAGGAAGCACAGAGTTAGCAATTGGGAAATAGAAACTAGTTGAGATTGGGGCTACTTACCACCATTAATGTGAGTGGCCATTGATAAGGAGGAAAGGACGTTTTATAGTGAGTACCCGTGGACTTAATATTCAGTTCAGTGGCTGTACGTGCCAAGGATGCACATTAAAAACTGTTTTCAGAGCTGCTAAATTTATTTGCAGCAATCAGCATACAAAGGGATAATTTGGCAAGCTCGCAGGAAAGAAATAGCATTTTGCCCTGTTTATCGTGGGAAAACCTTAAGCTTGATTTGAGGAGCTAGCTAATTGTTCTGTGTAAATACAGAGGCATCATCCCAGGGAAGGCAGCGGGAGGTGTGAAGGCTCAGCATTTCTACGTGTCGAACCACTCATTGCAACGCTTAAATTAGGCATCCGAGTGCAAACATTGCAAATATTGGCCTAAATGATTACCATGAAATGTTACCTCATTATCTGAGTTATACTTGCTGTTGGGTCATGTTGAAATAATGCCTACTAAAAAAAAAAAACCATGTGTTTTATTTCTAAAGAGAAATAGATTCTTTCATGTTGACAGTGGCTAAAAAGCAGGATTGAATTAAACAGCAATTTGAGGTTAGAGTTTGAAATTAATTTTAGAATCTCAGGGTACCTCAAAGATTTTGGCCATGCTGGAAGCCTCTCCCAGTCTTGTTTTCCTGGCATTTCTGGGACAGGATTTCCTTTTCTTGTATCAGCTTGCTTTCTCTGCAAAACTGACTCCTTCCAGGTTCTGGACACAACCCAGAAGCAAATCTTTGAATTCAGAACTATTCCCAGATGGGCTTTATTTCAAACTGCATTTTGAACTGAGAGGATCAATCAAGGTCATCAGCCCTCCCTCTCACCACCTCTCCCATGCAACTTCATATCCATTTCTGAAAGGAGAAGATGCCTTTCTTTTGCTGACACTCCTAGTAGGGGGCTACAGGCTGCTGCTGCTTGTTGGGTTGAAGGTTTCCTCTCTGCTCCACCAAGCACAAACACTGGGGAAGCAGAATGCACATCCAAGGAGTAACCCAGCTCCTAAACTGCATCCGCCTTGGCTGACAGTGAAATGAAACACCGAATCCAAAACACATTCTGGATCCATACTGTGAAACTGTAATGTCAACGGCACAAAGTGCAGACAGTCTAAAATACATGGGACCAAAGATAGCCACAGAAAGGGGCATGAGGGAGGAAGTACAAATACCGCAAAGTCGGAAACCGCAAGATGCTTTCTGCCTCAGCTTTGCCGAATGCCGTAAAACAAAGGGGGAAATGAACGAAGAAGAGCAATAAAATTGCTGAGACAATAGGTCACTAGATTAATTAACATGGTATTCTAGTCAATCAGCAATATTGGGTAATTGGAAAGCCTTCAGCTAGAATAGCTGCTCCAAAGGATGATTCCCTAATTGTTGTCCCTTTTAAGAACTTCAGAGCTTTTGAGTCCCACAGAAATGTTTCCATCAATTTCAATGAACCATTTAACCTTCTTCCTTCCTGCCATCCCCTTCCTTCCAATTAAATTAGTGTGCTTAACACTTTAAACCTTTCTTTCCTTGATTGCTATGTGTTTTTAAAAAGAACTTCTATTATTACATGGACTCAGAGGGAATAGAGTGTGCACTGAAAAAAAAAAAAAAAGAAAAAGAGAAACTAATATTGTGGTGTCTTCTTTTTGGCTCTGTGTTATAATCCCACATTCGTATGTATGAACTTACACAGATGTCTGCTAAGACCCTCTTTCAGAGAGGGAGTGACAAGGAAACCATCTGTGCTAAAGGCAGTTATTCTCATGTCACCATAGGATTAGCTGTGGTCGAAGTTAACAGGATAATTGGTAAAAATAGCAAAAGAAAATGTGAGATGAAATAGTTTTCAGTGCTATGTTACTTTTTCTCCATTACAAGGTACCCAAAGAGATTGTGTTGCTTAAAAAAGCTGCAGGGTTTTTTTTTAAATCAACCGTTAAACTGTATTGCGTATTCCAGATCTAATGATAGAGATGGAGGATCAGACAAATGATATCAATGAAGCTGGAATTCCGGTACTGGACTACAAAACCTACACGGACAGAGTCTTCTTCTTGCCCTCCAAAGATGGAGAGAAAGACGTGATGATTACAGGGAAGCTGGATATTCCAGAGGCCAGGCGTCAGACCGTGGAGCAGGCTTTGAACCAGTTCTCCAACCTCCTTAATAGCAAATCATTTCTCATTAACGTGAGTATTGAAGTAGATTGGCCTCGTCCCTTATCTAGGCATACCTGTGTGTGCAAGACAGTAGATTTGCAAGCACAACGGAAGCAAAATTATTAAGAATAAGTGATTTTCATACAGTTCTGGTTCCACAGTAGCCAATGCAGATCTGTGGCATCGCAGCCAGAGATTCCTGGTGGGGCAGGGAGGCATGATCATGTTTCTGTGCCAGGTCACGTAGTACAGAGTTAGTCAACACTGCAGTGGCTGTAGGAAAACAAATATTACCTGATCTGGCATAAAAACTGCTGCTACAAGTTTGGTTTAGCCTATTAAGAAACATGATCAGGGAATGCCGATTCCATCCTGGTTTATCACAGGAGTCACCTGCGGACAGCCATCTGCTGGGTCTCTGTCCCAGAGAGGCAGAGGCTCCTCAAGTGGCCTATTCATCAAGCCTGATGAGTGCTCAGAGCAGCTCGGAAGAGACTTCTAATTGCTCACTCTCAAAAACTGAGCTGATTGTCAGGCACCTAAATATAGATTTAGGCTTCTAACTTTTTCTCCTTTTTTAAATGAGGCTCCAGTGCTGAGCTAGTTAATGGTAGCGTTACAGTTTATGGCAGATGAGAGCGCGTTCCCAGGTGTACTTAGATTACTGTCTTTGTAATTTGATGTGAAAGGACTGGGAATTTGAGGGAGAGGGTAGTTGATTTTCTCTTTCAAAAAATTGTCACAGAACACCTTTTTTCATTTAATTAAAGCATCCTTTTTAGATAACTCTTCTGTTAAAATATCTAAGCATTCCTTGGGTTAGTCTAATACACTCTTTGTGTATCCAAAACCAAATTATAGATAACATTTACTTATAAGGAGTTTTTTCAAACTTCCGAAAACTTTTCCATTCTGTGCTTAGGAGATTAATGTTAAAATAATATTGCTTGTCTTCTTAGTGCAGACAAGTGTTGAGGTTCTTCAGAATTCTGTCATCTGACTTGATTTTACATTTGTTTTTTGTTTCAGTTTATTCACACGCTGGAAAACCAAAGGGAGTTCTCTGCTCGAGCTAAAGTGTATTTTGCATCCTTACTGACAGTTGCTTTACATGGAAAACTAGAATATTATACTGACATCATGAGGACGCTGTTCTTAGAACTGATGGAGCAGTATGTTGTGGCCAAAAACCCAAAGCTGATGCTAAGAAGGTTTGAATGATTGACATATTTTCTGTAGTTCTCTGCTTTCCTGCAAATGTATTTCTTTTGCGATGTGACTGTATTAAAATGCCAACTATTCGTGAAAGTCAGAAATAGCCTGTCCCAAGCGTATGAGGAAGACAAGCTCACCAGGAATAGCTGTAGAAGGCCCAGACAGGGCTGTTGGCAACAGAATTCCTTATTCAAATACTGTAGTTTAGAATCTGCATCAAGATTACTGGAACATCAGCCTTACTTCAAAACACAATACCAAACATTTCATTTACTTTTTAATCTAATTTTATTCCAAATGATCTAGCATTTATACCACACATCATCTCCGTAACGCGCATACATAATCAGCTTGCAGCGTGCATTCAGTGAGGGCTTGCTCTAGTGTTTTTAACCCTGTTGTTATCCCAAATAAATTACAAAAGACCTTGCTCTGTGTATGTTGTAGCTTTGTAATCTGTAGGTTATTTCCCAGTAACTGCACAACTGGGTTAATTTTTTAGCTCTTACAGCGTAGACCCCATTTAAGATTCTGCATAAAGGATGTGTGCTTTTCAGTAATGAGCTGAAGGTACCCGGGAATGATGAGCAATACAAAGCACTTATCCTACAGCACGTACATGCTCTCAAAACTCTATAGGGAAATCATTGCATTAGGAGAGTGCATGCAGTTAAGCATGTAAAAATATTATATTTCAAGCAAGCAATGTTTTTCTCTAAAACTTTGTCACTAAGTACCCTTACCATACTCGGGGTTGTTGTTTTTTTTCAGATCTGAAACGGTTGTTGAGAGAATGTTGTCTAACTGGATGTCTATTTGTTTATACCAGTACCTCAAGGTAAGAGTTGAAGTCTGTTGCCTGTGGGGTTTTTTTATCAACAATACTTAAACGTGCTACACTGAGTATATCTTTTGGGTTTGCTTTGTCTAATTTCCTTTCCTTTAAACAGGACAATGCCGGGGAGCCTCTTTATAAATTGTTCAAGGCTATCAAACACCAGGTAGAAAAAGGCCCAGTGGATGCTGTACTGAAGAAAGCCAAGTATACGTTGAATGACACAGGCTTACTGGGAGATGATGTAGAGTATACGCAGTTGGTAAGTGGAGCATGATTAATATATTCTAAAATATTTTTTTCTTTTAAAATTAAGTCCTGTCGTGTTAAGTCTGTACACCCTTTTCTGGACTACTGTGATCTGCATAGAAATTCTGGTCATGGCTAGGCCTGTCGATAGTTTGACCAAAGCGAGTCTCCAAGCAGGAAAACAGAATTATAAAGTATCTTCTAAGTGTTAGATCCAAGTCCTGCCACAGTGGAATCCATTTCAATAAATCCCTGTCATAATTTTCAAAGTCTGCCTGAACAGTGGTGGGGGTGTTTGGCTCCTTCCCTTTTCCCATCTAAATTAACTGGCAATTGATTTTTGCAGAATTCTTGCACTAACATTATGCTTGAACTTTGGGTTGTCTTTCTCCCCTGTGATTGCTGCTCGTCAGCATATCAAACGTCAGTTCAGAGATCATTTTATTAGTATACCAGGAGGAGCTCCTCTACAGTCCGGCGAGATGGCTCTGCCATCTCCAAAACACTTTATGAACCAATTTCTGCACTTGTTCCTGTGTGAGTCAAACTCTCCTGAATGTGGGCAGCCCAACTGGTGTTGAAAGGGGTCTATTTCCCTGCAGTGATGAGGGGAAGCTGCCTCTACAGGCAGTTCTGGAGACCCATGTTAGATGCTGTGAGTGGGATGGAGTGGACATCCCTGCCTCAGGAATTCCCCACCACCCCCTGAATCTGATCACCAGTGCCACGGTCCAGTTCTCTTCTGTTAGGAATTCTTCTTTGACTTAATTCTGTTCACTGCAACAAATTTCCATCACTTTCCCAACTAGAGTCCAGCACACAGATTCACTGTCTTTTTAAGAAACTGAAGCAGCCCACTCTTTAGCTGTTTAGGAGCATAAATTCTAGTTTTACTCTTTCTGACAGTCTTGCTGGTTTTCTTGAGGATACAGTGTAATGAATATCAAAGACGCACAGACTGTCCTTCAAAGACCAACACAGGATTTTTTTTCCCCTCTCTGATTTCTCTTTTATTGACATGTTAGGAGCCATTTGTGGTTGTCTCCAACTGAGAAAGACACAGTGACATATCTGCAGTGTGGAAAGAGAAACTTAATAAAAAGCTTTATTAAGTCCTGGTTAAAAAAAAAATCACCGTTTTGTGTATTCTTAAGGGATGCTGATGGGAGGGCTGATGTGAGGAGGTTGCTGTAGGACTTTCACTCACAGAATCACTAGACTGTGACCTAGACTGCCTGGAGGAGAAGGGGGTGCTGGGCCAGAAGAAATGTTTTAAGTTCAATTAATATTTTGGGGATTAGTTGAGTTGTCATCTTCATATCTGAGCTGAACGTGTCACCCATAGAAACCACGCTGACTGGCAATGCTGGTTATATTTTCTCTTGTGTATGGAGAACAAAATTTACTTGCACTGTACGTTGTGTAAGACATAATGGCAATAATTCTTTATTCATTCTGTCTCTTTTCACAAAAAAAGCCAATGCCTGCAATTAAGCTAAATGAATGCAGTGGGAAAGCAGAAAATTTGTGTATGCAATCAGATGTGGGCACAACAAGCATATGAGCTAGATATTAAACATTGTACACTAGCAGTATGTGGTCCAGATTTACAGATTTCCCATCAAACAAAGATTTTACGTGTGTGCATGAATGGAAGATGATGATATATATATATGTATATATATATTTATGGTGAAAGATTATGAAGGGGGTTACTGTTGCTATAAATTATTGGGATCTTTGGCATGATGATGACATTGTTGTGGTAACTGGGAACAGTTAGGGAGCATTTGTGCACCAAGGTAGGTTAAAGCATAAGTTAATTAGTTCACTTCTGCCTGAAAGTGAGACACGGTGGGAAAGTACAGTATAGAGCAGTTGTCTGCTCTCTAATTGTTCTTATTTAAAAGATGAATCTGTTTTGCATCACTGGTTCCACTGACATGCTGCATACTGAACCAGCAGCAAAATCATGTCTAATTACCATAAAGCTAATAGGAAAAGGAAGGTGAAATCTCATGATTAGTTTGAGAGTTCTGTCAAGGGACAGTGCAATCATGTTTAATTTGACTGCCGTATGGTGTAGCTTTTCTTCACTGTTTAAAAATACCAGCCATGCAAGTTTATTCTGAGGTTTGAGATGATAAATTCAGGCATTATGGTTGGCAGGACCGTATGTATCTGAGAGCTGCGATGCTTCAGATGTGCCTGGCCTCCAAAGCTACCTGACTGGCAAAACATCCACGAGGGCTCTGAGCTGTGGTACTGATTCGGCTAGTGAAAGAAAGAGGCTTTTCATAACATCTATTTGGTTTTGGTGTTTGTTTTTTTTTTTCCTTCTGGGGAGGTTTCCTGGACATCATTTTCTCATTTGCTTTTGTCTGTATTAAAACTGACATTTATATAGCAAAGCTACTTTTAAAAAATCACTGTGTATTTAGCAAATTACAGGCTTTCAAGAATCTCTTTAACATTAAAAAAAACCCATGTCAATACTATCAGAAAACAGTAATATTTTAAAACTAGCATAAACTACTAAGATATGTTTCTTGGGGCTATTAGAGTTATTGTGACAACAGTAAGCAGTAAATGAAAGCTTCAAACACCAAAGATGTTGATATAAATGGCTTTTATGTATACATATATATGTGTGTGTGTGCACATATGTGTGTATTTATATATATCTAATGAACAGCTGGTCACAGGAGGTAAAGTTACGGGAGCTGAACAAGCCGCTGCTCATCAGTTGAGCCATGTTAAATCACCATATGTACAGACTGAGTCCGCTCAACTTGAGAAGTAAAACCACAACCGTGAAGACAGCGTAAAGGAAGGCAAAAGCACACAGTATTCTAGGAGTTCAGCAAAGTGCAGCTCAAATGATCATTGGGAACTTGTTAAGTTTGGACACTTCATTACTTGTGCTTTCCTGTGTCCCAGGTTAGCAGGCTCTATGAAAAGTATGTCACTAGTCAGTGGTCCAGCTGCTTTGTGCTTCTGTGTCCCTCTTTACTAAATTCCCAAGACTCACTAATAGCAGCATCTTAGACACGAGTAAATCTGTCCTGCATCTTTTCTCTTTTGTCATAGCGGGAGGAATTAGCTGGAATTTAGGATAGCTGGTTGGCTGCATAACAGCAAAGGATGGCTCAAATAAGCCATACTCCCATTGCAAATACGTGCTGCTGTGCCATAATCATTGCACAGTGAATTTTACACATTGTTTGCATATAAATTGCCCAGAAAAACAGATTCAGGGGTAATTCAGCACTGATTTTCTTAATAACCATGTACATTTGTTTTTTTACAGACAGTAAATGTGTATGTACAAGATGGAGGAACTGACTCCATCCCTGTGAAAGTGCTGAACTGTGACACTATATCACAGGTAAAGGAAAAGATAATAGACCAAGTCTATCGAAATCTGCCGTGTTCTCAGTGGCCAAAAGCTGAGAGCGTAGTTCTTGGTAAGTAGCTACTTGTGATACTATATTGAGCGGGTGGAATGTGTTCTGTGATTTTGTATTTTCCTCAAAAATGTCTATAAAAGCGATTGATTGTTATTTAAAAAAAAAAAAAGTTGAATTCATATTCAGCTGGATGCAAAAATACAGCATTTTGCAGCAGTTTTAATATGCATTAAAAATTAATGCTTTCTTACAGAGTTCTTTTTCCTGACTCTTAAAAGTTTTGTTGTACTGTCATTAGTGTGCAAAGAGCCTGTTAATGACTGTTAGCACAAATGTATTCATGTCTGACAGAGTCAGTATCTCAGGTACTAATTAATGTGATAATGACAGCATGGACAATTAACTGATGGAGAAGTAATGATGCAATTTCAGAAACTGATTCTGATTTTGACTTGCCTTTATGATGCTTATTCAAAAGAATTATGAGTTATAGAAGCTGCACTTTTTGGAGATGATGAGCCACCCAGCCTCTGGAAATCGTCCTCCTTGAAGGCTTTCAAAATTGCTGTTCTCTTCTTGAGAAAAAAAATCAAAAACAAACGTCACTTAAAAGGCCTAACAATCTTATAATAAAAGCTCCAATTAATAATTTTGCAACATCTTCATTACTGCCTTAATCTGACAGTAGAGGATGCAATTCTTGCTCTTCAGAAAATCCTAGTAAATTACATAAAATTGCCTTTCCTATTCCATACAGAAGTCCTCTATTTTGGACTTATAGCAGATCTTATTATATGTATTTATAGTATTCTATGCAAAGGAATTTAACTTTCTGTGGAAAATAATCAGAAGTCGTGTGCATGGTTGGGAATAGTTCGCGCAAACTTCTCTAATAAAGGCCAAACTATTAAGCAATAAAAACCACGCGTGTGCCAAATTACTTCTTTTAATGTTCCACAATGCGTCAGTGGGTCTCTGAAATGAAACATTCTCGGAGTAGTTATTTTTGCACATGGTTAAAAACTGTTTTTTCTTATTTTAATTACCCCTTAGAGTGGCGTCCAGGTTCTACCGCACAGATCCTCTCAGACTTGGATTTAACATCCCAAAGAGATGGCAGATGGAAACGTATCAACACGCTAATGCATTATAATGTAAGGAGGTGTTTCAGAGCAGTTGTTCGCATCTGTTAACTGTTCTCTCGTAATAAATAAAATCTCTATTTGTTTTTAGAGAAACTTCTGTGCTACATAAAGAATAAAAAAAAAACAAACCTCTAGCTCTAGGTTTAGGCAGTAAAAGCTCGGGAGCGTGAAAGGCTAGGTCTGGACATATTGCCTAAACATCTTACCAAAAACACGTCACCTAAATGTCAGCACTTTGGTTTCCTCATCATTGCAGTGTCCAAATCCAAATTCCCCTTTGAACATTCAAAAGCTCCTTTTGCTAGGTCTCGTATTCATCTCTCCTTTTCTCTACCACTTCCTGCCCCTGAGAATTATCTGTGTCCTTGCTCTGCTGCTAAATAGATTTTGGGTTGGTCTGGTTTCTCCAACAGCCCAGTCAGGAGAGCAGATGTTGACATTTTTGTACTGTCTGGTTTAGGTTTTGTACTGTGTGCTCTACCAAGCACTTGCAATCCACTTATCTTCCCTTTGTATGCTATTTATTGCTTTCTGACAACAGATATCCTGATTAGGAAAGACAGAAGTTAGTTTTCCCTCAGAAAACAGACAGGTCTGATTCTTCATGATAAACCCCATTTTTTTACAAAGGTCACCCACACTGGATTGAGGAATCACTGAAGTCTAGGAGTTGCTTCTAGCATTTTTCAGTAATCTTGGAGGAGGTGTTGATGTGATCTCTTATTAAAGGAGGGGGAGGGACCCTGGTCTGAACTGCAGAGCCAGTTGCCCAAGAAGCCTTTGAAGGGCAGCATTAATCATAGGTCCAGATTCCCCACAAAAGATTACAGAAACCACAGTTTAGATGTTATGAAAGAGGTTCAGCAGTGCATACTTCTTTTCAATAACATCCCCGTGTTTGTATTTTTAAAGGTCCGAGATGGTGCCACGCTCATCTTGTCGAAAATGGGAATTTCCCAGCAGCCAGAGGATAATCAGCAAGATGTCCCAGGGGAAAGTAAGTATCTTGGGGCTTCACTACCTCCCAAAATGACTACAAGTCAAAACCCACGCAGAGAGAGTGTCACTGTTGTCTTGATCTTGTTTATCGAGCGTGTCTGTGGAGATAGATATTCCCCACCAGACCCTCTAGAGCTTATTTGTTGTGTGTTACCCGCTGCACACTTGCAGTGGTTTTCTTTGTCCTCGTTATAAAAGCCTTAAATAATGGGGCTTTAACCATAGTTGCTGCGAGTCCATACGCTGGCTTAATAGAAAGCACTCTTGGCAAACATTTCCTTGCATATTTTGTTTCTTAATCCCACTACATCTATAGTCAAACCATATGTTTCATCTTTTCAAAGATTTGTCTCTTTTTCTCCTTCCTTCTTCATTTTCTTACTTTCCTCTCCAAATTTCTTCCACTTTTTATTAGACTGACAATTGAATGCATTGTTCTAGATGAACCCCAGTAGAGACCAGCTCCCATCTCTGTGACATAATGGATCTGATGTAAATTTTTCTATTGCACTTCTTACAACTACGTTGCCTTGCAAACTCATCTCTCTACGTTCATATTTTGTGTCTCCCTCCCATATTGAGTGTCTCCCTCACCCAAAAAACTACCAGCTATGCTAGTTTGGTTTTTCCAGGGTTTGTTGGTTGATTTCGTTCAGTCCATCCATGTTATCTCGCAGTGTTTTCCACAATTCCTTTTTTCTTTTTGAGGTTTGCAACCCACTGTAAATTAGTGTCAGCAATGTCTTTATAATGTTTCCTCTCTTTCACATCGCTACAGCAGCAGTTGCATGGTAGTTACACTGCTGTCTGCTGCAGGGTGCTGGACTCCTCAACTCAAAAGGCAACCTGTTAGATTGCAAATGGTCTTATAAAGCTTTTACTTCTACATTTTAGTATTCTCTCTAGAACAATTTCCTTTATCTGAAAACCACTTGAGACACAATATCCATTACAGCCTAAAATGCACTCAGATTTTTATGGAAATATTTACTTGTAAATTTATGTTCTTTGTCACATGTGTTTCCTTTACATTTCAGATGTTCACTTTCTCTTTTTTTTTATCCTTATATTCAGTTATTTTACATGAAGTAGAAGGTAGATTTATGGAACAATAATTGTTGAGATCATTCTTCCTTCTATGAACTCATTTGATACGCTTTTCTGTCTAGCACTGATTGCAAAAGCCATTGCTTCACCTAATAGTTTCATTCCTTTAAACAGATTTACTAATCTTAGATTTAATAGGTTTTAAGGGCTGGGCAGCCAAACAGATTGGAAATAATATGTCAGAAATGTTCATTTTTCAAGAAGATGGGTCCCAGCCGATAGGTCTGACATATATCACTATTTAACAAAAATGTGCAGACTTCCATTTCATTTGTGTTGAGTGTTGGCCAGGAAATTAGGACAGGCAGAATTACTTGCCGTTGACTTTTTACTCTCCGCTCCTGGATGCTTTCTGTTGAGACCTTTCCCAGCATCCTTGAAGGGTCTTCTAATGGTCATGGCTCCTCCTCCTCCGCTATCCTCTCACCCTTTTGCTGCAAGTGCCTGCCATAGTTGGCCAAGTGGCAACTACTGTGTCACAGCAGGTGACAACCCGGCATGTTAACTTAAAAAGCCATCCAGTTTAATATAGAGGGCAGCGAAGTGCAGCCAGGCAAGGAGCTGATTCCCAGTCCCTGTTCAGTTTGGTTGCACCAATTGCTGAGATAGATAACTGCGGAGGTGGTAGTCGCCTACACTATAAAGAAGTGGAGTGGACCATGAATGGAGGTGGTGTCCTTAGCTTGCTTTGCGTTCTTAACAGCGGTGTTCAGTCTCCTGTTCTGCGCTCCCAGTCTTCTTCCTCCCCACCTCGCTACCCTTGTGGCAGGCAGTAGAGGACCAGAACATGCAGTTTTCTTTTTTTTGTTGTTTTTTTTTTTCCTCTCTGATTTTATCTTTAGCTATGATTCAGTATGACGAAGCTTTTTGAAAGTACATGATCTGTACTCCAAGATGAGTTCCTTAGTTATACATGTGGCATTCTAAATTGTAAAGGAAAAGCAGACTTCTGGGGACAGTGCTGTCACATGAGGGCTCTTGTACACAGGGGGAAAAAAAACGCAGAGAATTCAGATCCCAAAGTATGGAGTGAAGACAACTTCCACCATGTTTCTTCTCCACACCCTGTCTTGCACCATGATAGCGTACAAGACGGGAAGACGGCGTTTCACACCAGACTGGGCCATTTTCATTAGCATCAAAGGATCCTCAGAGCTATCTGGTGCCAACTTGTTCTTTTGGAAAGCTATAAAACGGTACAAAGCTAGTGCAAAGCAAGATCCCGCAGTGACAGTGATTTGTGAGACGCTATGCGCACGAAAGGGAGAGGACAGGATCAGAGGCTTCCCCTCCCACACATACACATTGATATGACACAGGGATTTACAGGGTTGGAATAAATAGAAATCCTATCCCAGCTCTATGAATGAGGCTTGTGATGAAGTGGTTTTCCTTTTATCCAGAGCCTCTCATTAACTTGCACCTTTTGCATTGAGAAGTGTCAGCTGAAGCCATTGACTGTCTGCCAAAGTACTAGGCTTTGCACGGAACGAAAATGTAAAACCATGTTCAGAGATGTTCCTCTAAAACCTGGCATTGCTTCCATGCTGCTTTTGATTCACAGCTTCTAACAGGAAGACACTAGAAGCTGGAGGTTGTGACAAATTAAATGCAGCATCTTTTGCTTCTGCAGATAATAAATGCAATTACGAATTTGTATCAAGATGGAGAATGGTTTCAGTGATTTCATGCTATTATTTCTGTACTGGACTATAAGCCAAAACAACACGGTCTGTTATTCTGGGCTTTTTTTCTGGGTTTTTGTCGTTTGTTTTTTTTCTTTTTTAATTCTGAATAAAAATAGCCAGAGGGTTGCAGATCAGAAATACTGATTAGCAGATCCGTGTAGGGCAGCCCTTCCTTCACCTCCACGGAGCAGCGTATGCGCAGCGGGGAGGAGACTGGAGGGAAGCTCATTTGCTGAAGGCCACGCAAGGGGAAAGGGGCTGCGTTGCCTGTCACCATCCCACTTGCCTCCATCGTGTTTATATCATGGTTCATACCACTATCATTAGTCAGTGCAGTCAATATTTGGCATTAACCCCCATCCCAGTGTTATCTTACATTGGCCAAAGAATGCCCCAGGGCCAAGACAAAGAGTTTGGGGGAAGGATTTGACCCAGCGGGTGCAGTCTTCTGCCCGCTTATGGCTTGACACAGAATGCGGCTACTGCAAGAAAACAGGAGGTGCTTTCCCCTATCCTTGTTTTCTTCTCCTCCTACTTTTCCATTGGGGAAAATATTATCTCACAGAAATGTTATTTTCTCTTAGCAACTGTACTGCTAACATATTTTGTTGCCCCATGTTCTGAATTGCTCTTCCTCTTTCTTCCTGCTATTTTTAGCAATGAAGTGGGATTTTTGTATTGCAAGAGTTCGTCTGGTTGAGCTGCAGTCTCTTAATCCCTACTTTCCTGTGAAATAACTACTACTTCACTAGTAGCCAATTCTGTTGTTGCTAAACAAACATGGGCCAAATTAAGCTGCACACAAGGGCCAGTAATCTCAGTGGAAATGCCTTTGGTTGTTTCTCTTCTCTCCAAAGTTAAACTGGGCCATATACCATCAGGAGGGCAAAGAGAGGGTAAATTCCTTTGAATCAAAGGAGGAAGCAGAAACGTGCCAAGCAACTGACATAAGGCTGCAAAATAGTTTCTGCTCTAACTGTGTGATTTGATCTATTAATTTACAAAAGTAAATAACAGGCATTGCAAAAGAAATTCCAGACTTCGGGCCCACCAGCGGTTCTTACTGTACTGGCGGATGATTGCTATGAATGCTATCGATTGCGAAATCGCAGCTGTTTCAAAAAGAAGTGATAGCTTTTCTTTCTTGCTTGCTCCGTTCACATGAACTTCCAAGTCAAATTAAGGACTCTCAAAGGACGGCGTGATTTAATGTGGCATTTATTTTTTTCCCCTACCTTGTTAAGAAGAAGTAAAGGCCCCAGAAGACTGCATAGCTAATGATTTTCATGAGGATATATGGAGTAGATTCAAGCAGAAGTGTTGGTTTGGCCAGATTACATACAAATGTTATTTTCTCCTGTTATGTAAAATATTGATTTTTTTCACCAGCATGCAAGGTGGTAAATTTAATGTAGCTGTTAAGGAACTTAGTTAATAAACTACTATGGCCAAAAATTTGAAAGGACAAAATTCATGCAATTAGGAACTGGTGTTTTCTGCTGTAACTGGGATTCAGTTACATTAGATACATATATTAAGGCATAAAACTTAGCAGTAATGCAAAATAATTTGTGCAACCGGTCTGAATCACAGTTGTTATGGGAAAAATAACTTTCACATTTTAAAGACGCCAATGATTTTAAATGCACTGATTCAGTAACTTCCACTGGAAAAGCGCCATTGATTTTAAGGACTATGCCAAGTAGGTATCAAAATGCAGAAATTAAAGGAAGAACAAGCAAAACCAGGAGGTCTGAAACTAAGTTTGTGACACAGAATCTTTTTTCGAGGGACATTACTTGCAAGTTAAAACAATTGCATCGTCTCTTTTAGAACTGTTCATAACAAAAGACTCTCCAGCAGAGGGTTGGTCTGGCCGTTCATGTTGATGCTGAAATGCAAGACTCCCTTTATTCCACCGCGTGGTCACTGAAGTTAGCTCAGGGACTGGGTGCATGACCAAGTCGTGGATTTGGCATCGCAAGGCACTGTAATCAGATGAGTTGTCACAAGTATCCAGGAGCTTACTCCTCTTTCTGCTATACGCTAACAGACTTGGTGTCAGACTCTTTCTCTGGTTTAAGCTATGAATACTGATAAA
Organism: Rissa tridactyla; assembly: GCF_028500815.1. Classification (NCBI taxonomy): domain Eukaryota; kingdom Metazoa; phylum Chordata; class Aves; order Charadriiformes; family Laridae; genus Rissa; species Rissa tridactyla. Next base: position 196,880,948 of record NC_071466.1, read on the forward strand.
CAAATTTTAAAAAATCTTATTAGAATGGATTATGAGTTAGCTGTAATCATTACCTCTGTCGGCTGGAGTTCACACCCTCTCAGCAAAAGGATGCATTTTTCCTCCTTTCAGCTGCAAAGTCAAGTGGTGCTGGTCAAATGCTGATAAAGGCAGATCTGAACTGAGGTACCATACTTTGAATCCAGCAGGTAGGGTAAAAATGTAAATTGTAATGGTGATGCCTCGAAAAAAGGTTGATATCATAAATTCTTAAATTGCCACTGCCAAATTTACCGGAGCTGCTACAACAATATCTTGCCTTGTACCTGGAGCAGGCTACAATTGCCCTTTATGTGGTGGCTGTTGGGTCAGACCTAGCTGAATTCCTGTAGTTTGATCATGTCTCCAAGAATTCACAAAGGGGTAGAGTACTTCACTGTGTGGACTTCCAAAAAATATACGTACTGTGCTTAGGTGACCAAACAGGAGTTTCCTTATTGTGTGATTCCTTCCCCTCCCTTGGCTCTTGACAAAAGCAAGCCACGATCCTACTTCAGTGCTGCTTTTTCAGCTTATGTATTATTGAACATTTAGTACTTGAGCTGTATTTGTTGGACAGGAACAGAGTAATCTAGAACCTCTTGGCAAGAGAGAAGGTAAGTTAAGGATAGAGAATCAGGATCTTACCTGTACTTAGGTATATGGTTATTTTTGTGTTGCTGAATTGGGTGTGAGGCATTTTTTGTAATTATTGCAATTACTGTTTCTAGGGCATGCACTCCTAGAAGATGAAAATAAGGTCTGGCATCTAGTCCGGCCAGTAGATGAAATAGATGAAGGCAAATCAAAGCGGGGCAGCGTGAAGGAAAAAGAGAGGACCAAAGCTATTACAGAAATCTACCTGACCAGACTTCTCTCTGTGAAGGTAAGGCTCGGCTGTGCCACGGTTACACCTTACATCTGTAGATTTTGAGGTAGAGCTGAAGAAAATGATGCAACTATATAATCACGCGTTTGGCTGCAATTTTGAATATGTCTCATGCGCACACAAGCTGGTGTTCAGGGCTTCATGTTATTAATGTGCCCTGAGGAACATTACTGGGAAAGAGATAAAGTATAACTACTGATCAAAGCTGAGAACCATCGTTATGTGTTTGTTAAATAAGGGTTTTTCGTGCAAGCCAGAGATGGGTATTCTCCCCTGAGACACCTGTTTAGATAATATTCTGTTGGGTTTTGTTTTGAACCAAATGCTTTATGAACTGCGACAGAGCCTTATATTTCTCTGGTTTTGGTTGTGGCCAATGCTGCCATATAATTTAAGAAAAAAGAAAAATGTTTTCAAATAATAATAGTCCTTTTAGTGTATTTTTAGTGCTTATACTGCAGAATGGATCACAATCAAAATGATTTTGTGAAGCATTCCTCCTTGCAGAAAGAATGTAGAATAATGTGTTTAATGATCCTGAAGCCAGGTTCCTGATGAAAATGTGGGTGATCTGGCTCCAGCTAAGGCCATTTGTCCGAGCGTGAAAGTGGGTGTGAAGGAAAGTCTGTGTATAGCTGACATAGACTCGGGACAAAGAGCCAGCAAGATGCAGCCACCCCTTTTCTATTCCAAACAGCCAGTTTATAGATTATTACCAATCCGGAGCTTTACTAACTGGTACGGAGGTGTAGTGGCTGGGACCACAGCTACCCGGACAGCCCAAGGACTGTCGATGGGGACGGACTGCATGTGGCCTCAACAGAGTCATCTCTACAACAAGGGGACACTCTGTGAGGTCGCAGTCTCTAAGGTGCAGGCAGGTGCAGGAATCCAGCCAAGCACACAGTCCTCCTGGGGACACTGCACTCCTCGGCCTCGGTGGAGCTCATGGAGCTGGACCAGGCTGGGTCCCTGATGAGACCCAAGTGCTTTTCCTAAAACAGAAAGTCAAATGGTCACTGGTACTTGTCCTCTCATTCTCTTCCTAAAAATTGCATGGTCAGAGAAACTGCAGGAGGGAAGCTGCAAAACCATTAAAAAATGGCTAACAATTATTTTATGTGCACAATGACCCTGAAGTGTAAATGTGTTGTATACTTAGCAACCAGATTCTGCTTCTTCTGTCAAGCAGAAAGCACACCTTTCTGTGCAAACTGCAGAACAGTTGGTGCAGTCGCAACCTTTCAGGCTAGAACGTAAAATTGTTCTCTAGAAGGTCTTTATTGTGTTGGCAGTTTGCAAGGTCACTGCACTAAGAAGTTGTTTGTTTTTTGCCACCTGGTACCCTTAGCACTCAGGATGAAGGCCATCAGTGGCTACAACTAGCTGTTAGTGTCAGTAGGAATAAAAGACTCTAGGATGGCATCGAGCTCAGCCTGTAATACAATGTAATAGATTTTTGTTTAAATTTGCTTTTAGGGGACACTTCAGCAGTTTGTAGATAACTTCTTTCACAGCGTGCTCAACTCAAACCATGTGGTGCCCCCAGCTGTGAAATACTTCTTTGACTTCCTTGATGAGCAAGCAGAAAAACACGACATCAAGGATGAAGACACCATTCACATCTGGAAAACAAACAGGTACGGTATGAACAGAATAATACTTGTATTGCAGGGAAATGAGAGTGTAATGCCCAGGTGTGGACTGGCACTCTTACCACAAATCAAAGTAAATTTCGTTTATAATTGTCAGAATCATTTTCATTGAGATAATGTGTTTATATGATCAAAAGGATTCCCCATAAGCCTAGAAGCAGCAAAAATGAAACCAGCCTACCTATGGGGTTCTCATTGGCAGATTTACCACTTTACTTTTTGTCTTTCCTCAGAGAAGAGGAAAGCAAGAGACAAATGGGACCAGATTTACCTGTCAAAGCACAAAATCTAATAAAATACTAGTCGGGTACTTTCTCTAACCACGCAGGCATCTTCTGTTGCTATTTTGGGGCACTTGAGATTCTTCTCGTATGAGGTTTTCTCATTTTTTTTGAGAGAGATGTAAAGGCTTTGTTTTCAGACACGGAAACCAGGCAACAGATAGCTTGTATAAATGTTGAAATAGAGAATTAAGCTTCATTGTTGTGAGGAGATCAAAATGCAAAACCTGTACTTAATTTCGTGCGATTTGCTTGGTGTAGAACATTTGTTGTGTAAAAAGGATGATTTATCTTTTTCCTTGCTTTGCAGCCTGCCTCTTAGATTCTGGGTAAACATACTGAAAAATCCCCATTTCATCTTCGATGTTCACGTTCACGAAGTAGTGGATGCTTCCTTGTCAGTCATTGCACAGACTTTCATGGATGCTTGCACAAGAACAGAGCACAAATTAAGCAGAGTAAGTGATTTGCATTCTACATCCTGACTACGCTCATGCCTGACAAGACAAAGGGCATCCTCGCAGACAATACCCATCCTCTGAGGAGATGCAGCCTTGATAGTTTCTTTTTAGTTTTATAATGAAGTTAGCACTTCAGCACTTAACAGGTTGGTGAACATGTCAGTGTTCCTGTGTAGTCTGACGATTGGTTTTCATAAAAAGGAGAAAATATCAACTGCTTTTATAAGGAGCAAGCTTAAGAACTGATTATTTCATGTCCACCAATAATCTAGTATTATCTTGCATTGATGTATTTGTAAAACTCAGCAGTAAAGCTGTGTGTAAACGTCATCCTTTTAAGGCAAATAATCCCACCCATGTACCAAGGTAAACGTTAATAATAAGCATCCGAATGTTAATATCAGTAAAGCTCAAGTGCCTGTGAAAATAAAGTTTGATCTGAGGTTCTTGACTTTCTGTTGCTTCCTAGAGATGTTCATAAATCAATCAAGTTTCTCTCTCTCATAAATTTTTCAGGATTCTCCAAGTAATAAATTACTTTACGCGAAAGAAATCTCTAACTATAAGAAAATGGTGGAAGAGTAAGTATGGGCTCTTTTCATATTTATTCAGAGTTGTTAGGACCTTAAGCCTGTGTGAATGTACTTAGAAGAAAAGCGAATGCTGAGATCGTCATAGTCAACTGTCAAATGTTAAAAATTTTACACCTGAATGTTAAAATATTCCCTTGGCAGTGGCATTGGCGGGGCTGAAACGGAGCACCGTTATGACCCAGTGCGTGCTCATGTCTGTGCAGGCAGAGAGAGAGATTTAGGGATGCATTTATTCAGGAGAAAAGACAATGCTGTTTTCCGCGGCTGTTGCTGTCACCCGTATGATCTGTCTAACCAACGCTGCACTTCTATAACTCAGTAGAAATCAAATCCTGAAAACATTTTCACAAACACCTTTTTTTTTTCTATTCTGTCTCTGACTTCATTCATTTACTAATTGGCAATCCTGTGAATACCGCAGAAGGTCTGCCGCAGGACAAACCCCTTGCTAGCTGATGACCTCAAAAGTTTGAAGACCTAAAATAAACATTGGCCGCAATTACAAATAGATTTCTTTCCTGTGGTTTGGCCCTGTACAATCAGGTGTGATTTGCCTCTGTTGCGAAGGTATTAATGACTGTTGCGAGAAAGGATTACCAAAGGAATCATTGGTCTTTTGTGGCAGAACATTTCTTGCATTATTAGGATGCTTGTTTAAAATAATTGCAAAATTGGAATACAGAATTACCAGAAAGCCAGAGTGTATTTCACCTAGCTGAAAGTTTGTTTTCCTTTGTTGCAGTTACTATAAAGGTATTCGTCAGATGGTGCCAGTTAGCGACCAAGACATGAATACCCATCTAGCAGAGATTTCTAGGGTAAGAATAAATTCCATTTTCTTGTCCTGAAATTGGAGCCAAGTATAGTACTGTTTTTCTTTGTCTTCTCTTTCTAACTCAACAAGTGGGTTTATCATATGTGCGAACATCAAATGAGTTATTTCAAACATCTCTGAAATACTCCTCCGTGCTGTAGTCATGCCTTTTAGCCCTTTGAAATGTTGGTTATTGAATGGGACTAGGGATGTTTATCATCACTAATCTATCTGAGTGAGGCAGGTGCCCGAGCAGTGTTCCGATTTTTTCACATCCATTGTGGAAAACTGATAGCGCTCTTGAGTGGTGTTTTCTCTCCGCAGCCTGTAGAGGATTTTTAGCATTGATCATGCTGATCCAAGTAATGAGGGAACTCAGAGTGCTACCACAGCAAAAATTAGATTTCAGAAATGGAAGGGGAGGCACATATATTTAGTATAGGCTATTTTGGAGCTGTTTGTACGAGGGCAGTACTTTTGCTTTACTCTGTATGTGAGGACCTCGCCGTCTGTCACCCCGCGCCCTCCTCTCAGTGGCACTTTTTGCGTGAAAGGTTGTTGGGGTTTATCTCTCATGGAGAAGAGCAGAGGGGGTTGGTCGCAAGCTGGGGACTCTGCTTGGAGACTGGTGGAGCAAAGACACTACAAAACCTGCTTCGGTCTTCAAAGAGCCTGTCCGCGCTGCGGCTCAGCTTCGCTAGTGCAGGCCCGTGCCTTCCAAGCACTCAGTTTAACTGGGAGAACCAGGAGAGGCCCTCACCAGTCTTAAAAGTTGTTGTTTAGCTTGAGCAAAGAGACAGTGTACTTACTGGCTGGTTTACTCATTTGTTTAATTTAGCTGAAGAGTTCTAGCGTAAGGAGGATGTTTGGGGAATTTTTGTGGTCTGTTTTCAGTGCCCTTAGGAGCTAACATTTTGCAGACCAACTTCCTCAGGAGAGCATTTCTATTTTCAGTCATTCACCACAAAACTCATCTGCAGTGACATTTCATTTTCCAGTTCACTTTATTTATTACACAAATTGAGATGAATATAAAATTAAAGCTTTTGGTGATTAAAAGTAAATTCGATAGAATGTTTTAACATCCTCAGAATATGTTGATCCTTTCTATTTACATTATAAATTATGATAAAAATGAATATGGAAGGAGTAATCGAACATTGCAAATTTTGACCAGCGCTAGAAGTGACTTTTATGGAGCGAGGAAAGATGGATGTTTCCCTGCTGCTTTATGCCTTGGGTAATCATTTATGCCAGTAGCAACCTTTTGCAATTCTTCATTTTCTTAACTAACTTAAAAGACCAAAGGCCTAGCTAGAGACTTGAATCCTCTACATTTGAATGAAAAACATGTGTTTAGACAGGTAAAGCACATTCACTAAATAAGTTAAATGTCTGGGAGGGAGGGAGGAAGAGGTAATGGAGGGATTATTTCCTGCTTCATTTAAAGTCCTTTCTCTCTCTGTCTCTCTCTCTCCCCTTTCCATCTGCATGATTCAGATGGCTTTTTCCAAACGTACGTGTGCTCGTGATCTTGATGAGTTACACCTTCGCTGTAGCGAGGTGTGAATAATTTCAAAGAGTTAAAAGGAGCTGGAGAAAGGATTTCAAACAGCCGTGACAGCGATAGAACCGATGTTTAATATCTCAACAATACGTAGATTGTACTGACTAGAGGTTTTAGTTATACATACCCATGCTGTTAACAGATGTTTGGGCTGTAGTCTGTGGTTTGACGTTCAGAGTTCAAAATATTTTCCACCTCCAGTGTTAGAGTTGTGGACAGGCTGGAAAAACACCAGCGGGAAAGTCTTGATCTAAAAATTACCAAACTCGCCCTTTTTTCTGTCCCAACTGTCATTTAACAAAAGTTACAGGATGCAGAGTTTGCATTTGGAAATACTGTATCTGCCAGTCATGCACGGGGATAACTTTCAGCTGTCTGTGATCGTATTTTGACGTGTTTGCTGCTCGCTTGTGTTGTTTACCAGGCACATACCGACTCCTTAAATACGCTCGTGGCTCTACACCAACTCTACCAGTATACTAACAAATACTACGATGAGGTAAGTTGCGGCTTTTGTTTTCATTTTTTAATAATATCAATGGTAAAAAGTTATAAAGGCTAACAGCAGTCTAGAGGAACAACTTCTGGAATTCCCTGGGTAATCAGGTAAAAACAATGCGGGGCAGAAAGCTCTGACTTTGCAATTCTACACCCCGCTTGGCAATTACACTGGTCAAGGGTGTGTTCTTGTAAATGAACAATTTTGTTATGGGCTATCTGTTTCCGGTAGTGATAGTTTAATGAGATCTGTAAGAAAAATAGATTTAAAAATCATTTCAGTTCTACCATCCTAAGCATGGTAATTCTTAAGAACTAGGACATAAGAATGTCACCGAGCAAAGAGCACTCGTCAGAGCTGTATCAGGTTTCAATCCACTGGTTTTTTTATTAGGAACAACGCATTAGACTTCTTTTGCTTGTAGGAATGGGGCAGTGCCTTTTTTATTAGTTAAGATGCACTTATAACTTCCGTGCATGTTACCATCCCCGTTTTGCTATGCCAAATGAAGTGCCTGTCCGAGGTAAACCAAATTGGAGTAACTGTTGAATATCGTCTGATTCAAAAGGAGACTCACAGATTCAGTCCAAAATATTTCTTAGGTTCTTCAGGCCCTGTGGAAAGGGGGACAAAGAACATCCCAGAGTAGCTGGGCTGTGGCTATGGCTCTCCCAACTTAATCTCAAAACAAAAAGAGAGAAGGAAACTTTTATTCAAAGGTTTCCATGGAAATGAATGCCTCCAGAAAACTCTCAGAATTAAATCAAAGCAAATAGGAACAGATGCTGAATCGAAAAGGAGTACAGCACATGTGAGCTCTCTTCGGTTAGTCTTGCACCTCAGCACAGTTCGTGTTTTCACTTATATTTAGCATTAACGGCAGTGAGTCTCATCCTCAGCTTCCCAGCAGCTTTATACAGGAGCAGCCAGCCTGTTGCAGCTTTAAAACAGATGTAAGCAGGGAAAATCAAATCACCCGGGGAGTTCTTGCAATGGGGGTCGGCCGGGGAAGCGCCCAGAGGAGTGCAGGCCAACCTGATGGCACCGGTTTCCTCGCCCCTTGTCCCCTCGTCCCCAGCACTAGCCAAGCTGACCTGTGACACGTTCCCGTGGCCTGACCTCCTACAGAAACACTCGGGGACCCTGGGTGGCAGATGAACCATAAAACCTCGATTCTTGCACACCCCCATGTCCCTGCATCCACTCGTGGTTTCAGGTTTGGTGGCAGGCGCAGGTGGCGTCACCAGTCTGTGGGATTTGTCAGTGTCGGCCCAGCAAACCCCAACGTGTCGCCGCAGCTCTTCCTCTCGCATACGTCAGCGTGTAACAACAAGGTGCAGCGGATGAAAAGGCTGCTAATTCGGAGTTATGGAGATAATCTGTCAAGAACCATTCAGTAAAATTAATCGAGCTTATTTATTTTCCGTGAAAATGTTTTAATTTGCATAAATTGGAACATTTTGCAGCTGCCCTTGTCTTTATTACTGACGCAGTGGTTCCCAGCATGCGCTGTACCTTCTGCATCTCTGCAGGGCTTGACAATGACTAAGTGGGTACATTCTAATTGTCCATATTTATATGAAGGATATATTCACCAGCAGAGATAATCATGAATTATTTAGTCTAGATTTGAGGAGTTACAGCTCGATGTAATTGTTTAAATTAAGGGAACAATATCAAATTCAATTAGGCCCAATTTAAATACTGTAATAAGTGTTTATTAACTGTCTTGTAAAAATGTTTTCACGCTTTAAAAACAAATCCATTATAATAATTATTTCTAAACAAATTTGCTTCAGTGTTTGAAACTCAAATGCTATACCAGCCCCTTCAAAGTGAAATTGTTGGCTAGATTGATACTGACTGCATTAATCTCCGTTGTCAACGATGTGCGAGGAGTAGTAAGAACCACAGGCAGTGACAGGCAAACTCTATTTCTCCAGTTCTTGTACTTGCAAGTTTACACAGTGTTTAAACAGAGCTAAAGGTTTCTGCTTGATTACAGTGTTTGACTGTTATTAATAAAGCCAGTTCTAGAAAAGGAAGGGTTTTGCCGTGTAACACATTCTTCTAATGGAGAAATCTAATAGTCGGTGGAAAAGTTTCCCTCAAGGATGCTGGAAATGAAAACCTTTTGAAACCTTTGAAATTTGATCTTGAGAAGCCCTAAAAAACTCTATTTGAAGAAAAGCCTTCTCATAACAGTTGACCTTTTCTAGCTCTTGTTTTCAAATCCCTTGTGTCTTAGAGTCATACCTTCCTATATATATATATTCCACATAGCAGAGGCTGCACGCGGGGTGCTGCGGGGCTCCTCTGATGAGCTCTTTGCTTCCTGAGCTACACGGTGCTGGGCCAGAGTCTCGGCATTTCTTGGCAAGAGCCAAAGGGAGCTGCCGGCAGCTCCCTGACACTGGCCAGACCATTTTCTTCATCCTATTACCTATAGACACAAGAGACCTTGCGCTGCCCAACCTTATGCCCGCGCGTGGACCACCCCGGAGCTTCTCATAACCAAAGCTCCCGGGCACGGGCATAGTAATTACTGCTGGCAAATGACACTTAAGCCTTGTCGGGTGCACTGTAAGTAAAAGCACTGTTTCTTAAACAGCTCTAAAGACGGTTTTCCCCCTGCCTGCTCCATCTCGGAATGTAGTATTTCACAAGATAAAGTGCCACCTATTAATTTGCTTGGATCCCAGCATAATGGGGAACATTACAGCAACTTAGATAAAGTAACGGAGACGATCACTTTTATTGCCTTTGTGTAAAAATAGAACACGGGACCTACTAGATGGACTTTATCTTTGGTACAGCGTGAATGCAAAAGACTCTTTACAACCAAAGTAGTATCAAACACTTGGTCCGGGTATACGCTTGTCAGATATTTTAAGTTAAATGATTCTAAACATTCTATGTTTATTTCTTCCAGATTATAAATGCACTTGAAGAGGATCCAGCTGCACAAAAAATGCAGCTTGCCTTCCGTTTACAGCAAATAGCAGCTGCGTTAGAGAATAAAGTGACTGACCTTTGACTCAAAAGCCGCAATAAAGAAATCTGATCTGAAGATGTTCAAATTCATTCTTCCTGTTAAGGAAATAGTGTTCTATTTTTTAATGTATAATTACAACTTTAAATGAAAGATTTCATGTTTTTTTGATAGCAGAGGTGTAATGTAAAGAATTTTTACTGTAAATTATGCTTCTAATTAAAAGCTGTGTTGTGTGTAAATGAATCTTCTGTGGGAAAGAGAGTCCTTTGGTTGGGGGCAGGGTGGGGGGTGGAAGAAGGAAAACCGATAGTTCGTTTAATTTAGTAGAATCTGAGACATCAGCATTTAGGATTCATTATGCAAGTAAATTCAATACTGTAGCATCCTTTCTACGTTAAGCAATATTTGTACTAGGAAAACAATAGCAGACTCAGAGACACATGCAATATCCCCTTTTATTTTGATAACTGGAAATTGACTTCCATGGAGCTCTAAAAGTTACTCTCTGCTCATAACGGACACCGTGAACAATGCGTCTGATTTCTCTGCAGAATCTGAAAACGGGATTTGCTACCACACACGCTTCTTAATTTAATTATTTATGTCCATGGTGATGCACAGTATTGCACCCACCACAGTCAGCTGTGACAGAAGTAAGAGGAATGTCAATGTAGGAGGGTTCTACTGATAAAAGTCTCATTCGGTTCAGAAATCACTGCAAAGAAGGAATTAGTCCTTAAAACTTTACAACTCTTTGTTATTATTGTGAGTTTTATGATATATGCTAATGTGCCTTACTTGTACTAATTCTGTGAATCTGATGAATGGTTTTGTAAAAAGAAGCAGATCAGAAAAAGAAATATTTATGTGCTATTGAATGACTTTTGTGTGAAAAACATGACCAGCAGAATGCTTGTAATTAGCTGCTTGCCGAGAGTGTGCTGTTTAACATGATTTGATTATGTATAATATCTTATTTTAGAATGGTTCTGATGATTTTTTATTTGAATCTTGGAACTGTCCTAGAAGTACCATCACTTGATTTTATTGTATTTGTGATGTAAATTGCTAGTATGATATTGGAAAAATCATATACCCGTCTATTGAAAACCACTCAGTCAGTTTTGAGCCTTGGAATGCTGCATTTGATTGAATACACACCATAACCCATAGCAAAGACAATTGAAATAACTTGTCAGAAAAGTGTGTGTTTACAATATAGGTAAGCTCCGTACAAATCAAAAAGTTAGGTACGTCTTCTTAAAATTGCTGTATTGCACATCAGAGAACTTTATTCCTCTTCGTCTTGCAAGTTTTTGGCAGTAAAGTAGCATTTTAATGAAGCGCTGCCATCTGTACTCCTTCGTTCATTGTCCTGCCAAGCGCCCGGACTCTGCTGAGTCAGCGAGCTATCGCAGTGGCTGCTGCCCGCCCTCCCTGCCCGGTAGGTTGTCACACAGTGACTTTTACTGTTTGTTGATATTTTTTCTTTCCCCGTTTTTGACAATTTCCTAGTATTTGTCAGTGGGCCTTTCCTTCAGTTTCCGAAAATCAGAAGCCTCGCCAGAACTGGTTTCCCGCCCAGTAGGCTGTGGGAGGGGTTGGTTTTTTTCAGTTTGTTTTGTACTCGACTTCTTGCATTTGTGTATAATCATTCCTGAACCTGCCTGGGCTGTAAGTTATTTTACACTGTTTAGGACTGAGGTACATGACTTCTACATAAAGGTGCTTTGCCAGCTACTCCTTCATCAACAAAAGCATCCTAATTTCATGGCTAATCTGTTTGTCATTATTTGTAAATCCTGTTAATTGTAAATCAAATACAATGTTGGTTTTTTTTCCACCAAGTGTCACGGGATCTTTACTGAAATCGGAGGGTGGGTGTTGAAAGGGGTTGGTAATGCTTCCTCCAGGGGTGGCAGAGCAGCAGCGTCCCCCGGTCTGCGGTTGGTAATGGAGGAGCGCGGCACATCCTGCAGATGGTGTGCCTGACATCATGCCCCTTTTGTGGGCACTTGCTCTGAAAAACGAGAGTTCTCTTGAGAGGAGAGGATGTAGCGCAACATCCCGTAGCGAGGTCTTCTTGCCTGATGGAAATCCGTCTTGGGACCGGAAAGCCAATTCAAATGCAGGCTCCGCAGCATCTCTCCAGGGAGATCAGAAAGCCCTGCTTGAGCAAGTAGGCTTCCGGGGGGAACGTTACGTGGCCCCCACCATCAGTGACTTGATGCAGAGCAGCTGCAGGTGATCGTAAGCTGCCGTGGGCTCTGGCAATGCTGGATCTCTCCTACCTGTTAGACATGCGTGTGTGTGTGTGTCTGTGCGAGTTTGTGATGGATCCGTTGGTCACTCTGATGCCCTTTTTTCACATCCTGGGAAATTTGCAGGCTCTCGGCGCTGCAGTGCCGTCTGCCAGGGAACACGGAGGCAGATAACGGTGAGCAGCTGCAGCTACAAAGGAGACTTAATGCCAGTTCTTCAGTTTCTGTAAGTCTCCTCTCCTGAAAGCACAGAGTTGGAATTTGAATTGAAGAACTGAGCTGGTTTATTTTAATCTTTCCCCATTTGGCTGAGCTCCTCCAGTGCTTGTTTTTCCACTCTGGTGCTCTGTTTTGTCCAGGCCTGGATTTTTGGCTTCAGTTTTCCCGACGTTTTAGCAATCCGACCTTAAAGGCTTCATGCTCCTCCTTTGGTTTCTGCTGCTCCTGCCATCTGGTTCATCTGCAAGATAAAAGAAAAAAGCCCACCGGGGGTCTCCCTCCTTTTCATCCCCTCTGCAGCCCCTCTAAGGGGCACTTTTTTGAGCACAAGAACCTTCTCTGTGCATAATAGGAACCACTCTACTCCATAGCGGCAGCTGGGAACAAAACTCCCTTGCTTGGACGTCTCCCAGCCGTAGTTCAGAGGTGGGTGCAGGCCGTCCACCACCAGCAGCACATCTGAATCCCATTGCTGATCTCAGCCTCTCCAGAGGGTTTGCTTGTCTGCCCACCAGCAAACAACTAAGTAGAGATCTCAGATGATGGGACAAGGCCCCTGCCCCTGCTTGCTTAATACAGAGTAACTTGCCCAACTGAACAGGAATTTAGGTTTTTGTCTCTGGCCAGGAATTTACTCTCTATTCCTTAGTGCCACGTTTCCCCTCTGACACTTTACTAGATCTTTTTGCTGTTCTCTATCTGCTATAGATTGATAAGCAATTGGTTATGGGTGGAGGGCACTCGGTTATCTTGCGTCTGTGAGGCACAGTGCTTCCTCAAGATGGTTTCTCTGATCAGCTCGTAACAGCCAGACTTGAGCCTCCCCCTCCTGCCGGCTGCTGTGTTGGACACGTGTTTCTCTGCCCACTCAGCCTGAGCTGTGTTTACACGCACTCTCTGAAGCTGGCCTTTCTGGCAACCTTTTGAAGACCAGCAGAGCCATCACTATAAACAAAAACATTCAGGGAACTCAGAAACTCAAACTGGAATTCGTAAATTCACAGATTCCCAAACTGTCGTAACGTGGGAGGAATTTTAGCCAGCTGCATAAAGACTTGAAATGGCTCAGAGCTTGAATTTCAGCTCTCCTGAACTTACCAGCACTGATGAGATTTTTGTGGCCAGTCCTGTACTGTTCCAGCTTCTCAGGCCTTGTTAGTAACACAACCATTTTCAACCATAGTATGCCCTGGTAATATGTACCTGCACGGCCTAAAACAATAATCTGTGACCATGCTCCAGAAAAACCTCTTTTACATGCTTCCTATGGCTGCAACACCTTGATTTACCCTGATAAATTAAGGTTATAGTCAGGTTTTCCATTTGCACCTATGTGTGTGGTGTAACAGTTCTCTGAGGACTTCGTCACTAAAGAATTTGATCTTGGGCAAAGATTGTCTTCTCTCAAGACTTTTTACAAGCCTGTTGACTTATGGAGAAAGTTGTTTGGGGTTTCTTTTCCTTCCTCTGTCTAGAGATAATCTGTCAGAGCAATGAGACAGTCAACTTCAGGAGTCTAAAGGAGGACATCTGGCCGCCAATTTTCTACCAACTGCTGGCTCGAGTCCTGTGCTGTTCTGCTTTACTCTCAGAGGGGTTGAAGTTTGGCACTTTGAGTCACTAGAGGTGTTGCGCTGGAAATCTCAGCACCGCGGTCCTTGCGCCTTGCTTTCATCCCTCATTCCCAGCTCAACGCAGCCAAGCTCAGCGCCTGAAGCTTTCCAGGTTCCCCATCAGACAAGCTCCTCTCTTCCTAGAGGTCTGCTTTGCCAGATCTGCCTGGAGCATGGGATTCCCTGAAGAATGAATGACAGTGGCACACAAGCTAAAGTGATTGGTAATTCAGTTTTCTCAGGCTCTGTGCTTACCTAGTCCATGTTTCTGTCTTTTTTATTTTGAGAAACCCTCCTTCAGTTGACGAATGATGAATTTGAAAGGTAGAACTGTAAACCACAGTTGGTCTTTCAGCCTTCCCCTTTTGTCAGCCTTTGTCTTGATGGGGCCTAAAACTGATGGTGGAAGTCTTGGTGTTTGACAATCCCTGCAGCAGAGAAGGAAAAGAGACTTTCCAGACCCACAGCTGTCAGGAAGTTTTTACGGGTTTTGTTTTCTTCAAACCGCGTCCCCTTACGGCTCAGTGGCAGGGACCATTTCTCCATCCATTAGAGAAGAAAGTGGCTTCTCCTGTGCAGGTTTGTAATAACCACCCGTGCTGTGTAAGATCACTGCCGTGGCCCCCATCCTTCAGGGCTGACTTCTGTCTTGCGGGCGCACACTGCGTGCTGCTGCGTGTCATGCCCAAAGAGGACAAATCCTACTATCATTCATAGCCAGGCAATCAAAAGCTATTTCATTTACCCATGTATTCCTGTTTCTTTGCTGCTTTTTCAGGTAATTGCCATTTGAACCAGAAGAGAGTTTGAGTGCTTTCCTTCTTTTTTTAAGCTTTTAAAGCACCTATGTGTCTTAACAGATTGAACACTTCAGAAAGAAACTATTTCTTCAGTGGGACAGAGGACAATAGCTCTCGTACAGCTGTATATGGCTCGTCTTAAAAGGAAATAAAAATCCCACCATGAACCACACACTGTGGTTTTGAAATCCTTTATTCAGTGCTCTAATTCTGAACAATGTTTTTGGTTTATTTAATTCTCCTCAAAATTGAATGTTGAACAAAACACTTTTTTTTTCTTTTAATCTACTGTAATAAGAAAGGAGTGAAATGAAAAATGTATTCCTTTGATACCCTTAATCTTTCCTCTCCTGTGGCTATGCTCCTATTCAGTAAGAGATCATACTTGCTAGTTGCAGCGCCTGGACGCCAATCCATGGGATGTAAACCAAACCAAATCCGTGTTTCCTGCAGCTGCATCTGGGTCCATGGCAATGCTCACAATTGTACAACTGCCTCCAGGATGTTATTTGGAATTTTATTATTGTGGGTCTGGCTGGTTTCCTCGTCCTCCTTCACGCAATCCTTCTTTGTGTGGGTTTTCACCTTGTGTTTCGGTGGCACTTGCTGGACCACAACACTACGTTCCTCTGAAAGCCCGCGGAAGGAACCAATCGCTGTCTGGATTAGCCATGCCCTTTTCATCCCCAAAGCGCCCCACGGGCACTCAGGCCCTCCCAGGCTCAGCTCACCAGAAAATGATCGAAGTGGGTTTTTTATGCTAGAGCAGACAGGCCTTACTTGAAATATAAAACATGTCCATCTGTCTAAACTAATTCGTGTTTGTTTTGTTAATAAAAACCCACTGGTTACATACAATACTACTCCTGCCTGATGTACGAACAGCCCTTCTGAGTTCACCTAAGCTCCACCTAAAGTCCATAGCACTCTCTGCCCTGGGCTGGTGGCTGCACTACACTACCCCCAAACTAGAAAGTAACGCAGACCTTATCATCATTTAGCCTTTAGATGAGGCTAAACACACACGTATCTCATTTGCTTGATGTGGGATTTAGCCTTATTGCTGGTTTTAGTGGACTAAAGTTTGTCTTGTGAAGCTGCTGGACGGTTATGATACCCAAAAGTCCTGTAACGAGGCGCTGAAGTCCAGCTAAGGGAACAGAAGGACCACCATCAGGCTCAGCAGCAGCGGATCCAGCAGCCTTCATTCTGCTCAGCTGTCAATATATATTCTACCCTTTATTTTAATGTGGTCTTATTTTGCTTTTCTGGCGCACTTGAAGCACTTGCAATCCTCTATTTGTATTCTGGCACATTACCGCTCGAGATGAGATCATCCATCTGGGTTTTGTGCTATTTTGGAGCTACAGGTTTGGTATTTAATAGGGTCGTGCCCTGGTGCACTTACTCCTCTAACAATAATATGTGATAGAGAGCTGTGTCGAGTTCTGTTTTTGCTCTCTATGTCTGAGGACTCATATGTTGATTGCTTTGACCTGCCTATCTATAGTAAGGGCCTGTAGCCGCCCAAACGCTATTACAGCTTTTGATTTAGGTTATGGTTGTGATTTTATCTTTCTTCCCAGTGAAAGGAAGATTAGAAACGTTTTGTTTGCCATTTAACTGGAAAATGTTAATAGTTTAGCTGCATCTCTGAGAGAAGAGAGGGGAAAGGGGAGGTGACGTCCTTTCCCTGTGAGGTGCTTTTGGACTATTCTTTTCTGAAGTTAACTAAGACAGTGATGACAAAGACCACTTCGGCACTGCTGTAACTCACAGACCTAAGTTTCTTTGTGGTTAATCATTCATGTGAATTAGCAGGGCAAGTTTTTTAATACAGAGCTTGAATGTAATTTCAATCTATCTGTGCTGTCCATCATTGTCTCTTTGTCGGGTTTTTGAGATGACAGCATACACAATGTATCTAAGATTAGATTCTGGCTTTAAATATTTAGCGTCTGAATCACATCCATTTGTACTTCATTTCAAGGTTGAAGTAATGTGGCAGGACACACATTCTGCAGTAGTTAAAACTCACAAATAAAAGGAGTGCTGAATTATTCATTTTAAACTTTTAAGCAATTTCTCTTTGTGAGCCTGCACCCATGTGCTGCCCGGGGTAAGCGGTGGGACTGCCAGCGGGGCTGCGAGGCCCTGCCCACCACACGGTCCCCTTCTGCTGGTCTGCCGCCCGTGGCCATCGTCCTGCTTGCTGGGCCAGCTCAGCTTTGCGAGTCGCTTGTGCTAATGGCGGATACGGTTACCTGGGGAATTGATTGAGCCTACCGAATTCCAGGCTGGGTTTTGGTTAGCTCCTCTTTAACGCAAAGTGCTCTCTGACAGGTGATTTCACAGTCTCATCAGAAGACCTGCTCCACTACTGACGACCAACTGGCATGTCCGCAGCCAAAAACCTTCTGTTAACTGTCTGCTGGGAAAGGATGCTAGTTTTAGCCTCTCTCCAGCAAGTGACAAACCCAAGGACAGACGAGTTCACTGCAAGGCCTGAGCCACTGGGACAGGGAGAGGGTCAGGTTGCTGAGCTTTGGCAAGCTTGGAGGGAGGAGATGGCTGCCTCCATAGGCATGTAGCCCTCAGCCCTGCTCTGAGCGATGGCTGCTGCAAGAGTAACCCCCCCAGGACTGCTCTCCCCAGTTGGGAGCACTGTGAATGCACTGTTTTCTGCCTTGCTGACACGCAGGAAGCCAAAAGGCAGGCTAACTCTCAGGTGGAACATTAGATAGCATTAGTCATTAGATAGCAAACTGGCAATGTGCCTCCTCTTTCCATTGCCAAGGATCTGAGCCTGACATGAACTGCACCAGGGCACAGTGCGGGCAGCATTGCTCAACCGAGTCTGCTCCAGCCCTGAGAACAGTAAAACTGCATCTGCATGGCTGGCCATGCACGTGCCACAATAAGCAGACCTTGGTCAAGCACGGTCCAGCTGCCTGTCTGTTGTGCTGCGGCAGCAGAGCTGGCACCAAGAGTCACTGCCATGTCCAGGCACCCCTCATGGTGCTCTCAGCTCCTGGGAAAGGGTCTAGAGACAGGAGTGGTGGAAAAGGCTAATTGTCAGGAGCACCTAAATCCTAGCTTGGATTATAGAAAGTCAGAGCAATGCTAAGAGGAATAAATAAACCTCAAAGGTCAAAATTAACTCTGAACGCTAGAGGTATAAAGAGAACCTAATCTAAAAAGCATGGTAGAAACATAAGTTCACACACACACGCTCTTTGCAGTTACCAGCAGCCCTGAGAAACACTGCTCTGTATGTATTAAAATGTCTGTGGTACACAAATGAATCTTCCGTGAAGTATCTGCACCTTTATAGCTCTGACCATCATGGTGCTCCTTTACAAATGTTGAACAGGCACATGTTAAAATTTTAAGGACATATAAGTGTCCTGCCCCTATTTTCTTTTTCCTTAGAGCTATGAGATCTTTTTAGCTTCCTTGATGAATGGCTGCACCACAGAGGTACGTCACGTTCACAGCCATATTATGCTCCACAAGAGCTGAATTTCATAGTTATTTTTTCCCAAACTTCACAGTGACTCTCCTCCTCTGTTTGCAAGTTTCTCCGCAGAGGCTGATGTAGATAGATCTGTTAGTCTAGCAGTGTATAATTGTGCTCTGTTATGGACTATCTACATGCACACAAAAAATTACACATGCAGTTCTCGATAACAAACCCAGACACTTTAAATTCTCAGTGGCACTTCTCCCTGATTCTTTTTGTTTGTTTTTTGTTTGTTTTAATGAGGATTTTTTTATTTTACTAAAGGAAATTCCTTCACTAAGGAAAGGTTAGCCTTACAAGCCTGCATATTTTATTTTTGCAAATGGGGTTGAATTCTGTTCTCAATAGAACTAGTGGGTGTTTTGCTCGGCTCTAAGATCCAAGAATGTGACACAATGCAGTTTTAGACACTAGTCATTAGGCAAAAAACCTATTTGATTTGGTGGTAAAAAGTAGGCTATTTTTTTTTTTTAAAGTTCACTTAAAACATTTCATATAACTAGCAACACAACACAATCTTTTTCACCTCTGTTTATTGTTCAAACCAGGGGAGAGGCCAAATTCTGTTGTGTGAATGTGGACATCATGATATTCAAGAATGACCTGCCTGGTGTCTACCTGTCAGCCATATCACCCGTGCCTGGAATGAGAAAATAAACAGGCCTGACTTACTTGCTAAGCAATAAAGAAGCTGATGAATGGATCAGATCAGGTCCGCCTGCGGTCCCTTATCTTTTCAGCATGGTCTTATGCGTTAGCATAGCTGGAGCATTGATCTGGCTATTACTACGCTGCAAACATTGTCCCTGCTCACCCTGGATCCACCGAAGCATATGGGAGGTCCCTAGTGATTTAAATGGACTCCGGATCTCTCCTGCAATCTCCGGGCGCTTTACTCTAAAAATCAATTATATTTGCTCTAAAATCAATACAAGTATTGCTTTAACATGATCAGCACGAGAGAGGAAACCGGAGGTTGATGCCGGTGGCTAAGGCAGGGAGAGAAGGGAGCCAAGCGCATCCTACATCAGGTTGATACCATTTTCCTAGTGCCTGCTCTGCAAATGGAGGGCTGGGGTGCCCTGGGCCTGCCCATTAGACATTCTGATTACCGTATGGAATCACTCCTGCCTTCATCCAAAACTCTTGAAATGTTTCACAAACATTAATTAAGCCCTGTGAGGCGGCATCCTGTTTCTGTTGATGCAATAAAAAAAAAAAGAAATAAAATAAAATAAAAAAAACACAACAAAGAAACCCAAAATCCACTCGCCTAAGGTTAGAGAATAAGTTAATGGCACAGCTGGGAATAAAACTTAAGATTCCAGATCCTTGGCCCCCAGCTCTAACCTGCTGGCAGCATGTCACGTACAGAAAAATGAAAATTGATCCAGCTAAAGCGCTATCTCCAAGCTGACAATTTTCCATGGCTTTTGTAAAAAATTCAGACGGAAGATTGGGACAACAAAAACCCACCTGGCAAGGGCGATTGCTGTTCAGAAGCTGTCAATCAAAGAAAAACTCCTGCCTGTGCTTAAATATATACAAGTATTCATTGAAAAAAATTTGCCGAAGTTGCAGTCTGCAGACTATGGACGTTCAGCATCTGCGAAGGGGATACATGAGGCCAGGTTTTCAGCGTTTCTCAGCATGTAGTCTGACCCGTCCTATAAACGTGGGCAGAATATAACTCTACCAGCCCTGTAACGAGTTTGAGAGTGTAACTTTGGCATCATCTACTATTGCCTAAAATGCCCTCATAGACATGAACGTACAGGTATAGGTGGTGCGTGTACCCCCAGGGGACAGCCAGCTGGGCATGGTCACCTGTGGCACAGAGCTCAGTGCCATCTGAGGACAAGGGCAGCTCGTCTCTGGCCTCATCCGCAGCCCCACTGCAGTCCCCAGGGCCACGGCTACCCTGTTCTCCTCACTAAGATGATGTTTAACCAGGCTGTGTGTCCCTGCCTGAACCATGGGATTCACACCTCTAATTCCCGCTCTATGGCTCGTTCTACCCACCTCACTAAAGGGCACAGTGGTGTGAAAACAGATCCTTACAAGCATGGGTCCTGTCCATGTCCCAGCCACGAGCAAAGCCCTGCAGGGGACACGGTACCACCTCAGGAGGACAGCAAGGAGCTGCACTGTCCCCCTCTCCCAGTCCCACTTACAGGGTTCAAGGTGTACAAGGCTGGTGTCGGAGGGAGGCTGCCAGCTCCTGCCTGCACTGCCCCGACAAAACTCATCCCCGCACACCACAGTCAGATCTGAGCATTGTCACGCTCCAGGACGCGGTGGCAGGGGAACCTGTGGTCCCTCTCCCACGCGGTCCCTGTCCCACAAGCCACCTGAGTGCACGAGGGTGGAGATGGCCCGGCAGCAAGGACACCCTTACCCCACTCACAGCACCACCCAACTGACCTTTCTCAAGCTGGGCTAAATATTTCCATCGTGCAAAACTGGTTATGATCAGATAAAATGTTTCCACGCAGGCATGATAACAGAAATGAGCTGTCCCGGTGAAGCTGACTGGTCCTTCTGGTTTTGACTTTGAGGATTTTTTTGGGGACGAGAAAGCATTTGGTTGAGCTGAATGAAATATAAGATGTTAGAAAAAGGCAATAGAACTGATACAAAGAACTATATGATATTTTAAAGATTTTCCTTCTTTAAATAACGTAAAATGTCATCTAACATGGGCAAGGAAATTTGATTTTACAGATGCATAAATGTATATGTAACTATATATGCGAGCAGGGAGTGTTGTATAACTATATTTAACCTGGCATGCCTTTAATAAAACTTTCCTGTGGAAAACACTCAGGGATTTTTAATCTAAGCAGCTAACCATAAAGTTTTCCCCATAACAGTAAATTACAGCAATTTTGCCCAAGGCTTTAACATCCCTGAGTTTTGCTCTCTGCTTTGAATTAGATTGTGATGATCAATATTAATAGTCCCTGATCAGATATGGTCACTGCAAAACCAAGATGAAACCCTCTTTGCCTCTGAATTTTACTGCAAATGTGAACATTTATCAACACTTATTCAAGACATAAATGAGAAATAGAACAGCTATATCATGAAAGAGCCTAGTTAAAATTTAACCTCCATGCCACACATCTAGAGTATTTTCCAGAAGCAAATACAGACTTAGTGTTATTGCAGGAGAGATGGTAAAATCTGTGAATATTTGTGGTCAAAATAAATCCTGTCCACTCCTAGCTGTTCTGGAGAGTGTTGAAGTATAATTTTTTTCTTTGTGTGATCATAGTTTTTTTTAACACTAGCTCTCAGATGTATTCGCATGACAGTCTTTCCATCTCCATAGAATATAAAAATTTCCTAAATGTCTATTTACCAGTAACAACAATATATCCCAAAACAGCCAGAATCCCCAGCCCCTCCGGTGCCATCAGCTGCACTGTATCAGCACAGTTTCATTCGGGCTGGTCGGTTTTGCTGCCCACCCGCCACGAAGAGGCAGCTGCACCATGTTCGGGCTCGCCCAGGACGGGTCACTCTCTGCACACCCAGGCTTTCGCTCCCCGAGCTGACTTCCATGTTGAACTGAAGTTGGCCTTCACCATTTTGACAAGAATTATCTCAAAAACCTTTTGCTTGTCCTCTTTGATGGGACACATAAGTGTATCTGCAAGGCAAGGCAGAAAGGGCGTTTGCCCAAAAGAGCCGGCGAGGCCAGGGGGAATCTTTCAACAAAACAGTGGTTAAAAGCAGTCGTTTAGCTGTTTGAATATAAAGCAGTCTCGGAGAGAGGTGAGCCATTTTTCAAACAGCACAAAGAGCTACCAAGGGCAGGAGGAAAAAGGAAACAGGAATTTTTAAAGCAGATTTTGTACTACTCAAGTCAATGACGTTCATCATTGGAATCAGTACGAGGAGCTCGCTGCGCTAACCACTCCTCAGAGCTGGGGCACATCGCGTTTCTCACCTTCTTCCCTCACGGTTGATTTACTACAAGATGATAATTTTTTGTCCAGTCACATACCCGCTAAGCCAGTGGCTCTGTGGGGCATCTCGTGTGCCCTATCCCTGTTTCTCAGTGCACCTCGCACTCACTCCGTTGTACCAACTTTATACGCCATCACATTGATGCATGTAGCCAGTAACCTGAGAGAAGAAAGACCTCCTGTGGTAGGAAACAGCTCCAAACCCAGCAGGTATTTCCTCCAGTCCTATGCCACAGCTGTGATGAAAGCAAAAATCTCCTCCTCCTCCTTTTTCTCCAGCATACAGCCCCTGAAGACCAGACAGGAGATGGGCACCTGGGTCTGGACTGCTGCTACTCCCCAACAGCCCAGCACCTGCTTCCTCCACCAGCTGCCCTAGTGCAAATGTGCGCCCACAGGTCCTCACTGTCAGCAGGTAAAAAGAGAGTTTATAACCCAGAGAAAACATCTCCTGTGTTCACCACAGGTTTGCTTGAACGGTGTATTCAATCTAATGGTATATTCAATCATCAGTGTCCCAGGAGTTAGAGATGCCGTTATGATAGCCAGTTTGACCAACTACTCCTGGGACTAGGGGAAAAAAAAGGGAAAGAGAAAAGTGTGAAACAGAGAGTTAGCAGTGTTTTCTCTCTAGGCCTTAAACCTTGCAATGTCCTCAATTTTTTCCAGGTGTTCTCTAAAAATGTAAGGGCTCACTTCTCAGTTCTAGCAACTGGAGCTTTAAGAAAACACAAAATATCCTGTGGTTTAGGATGCAGTCCTACAAAGTGGTGACAAGCCTGGTCTCCAGCTCAGAGGAGCAGAATGGTTTCACTTGTTGCCTTCCCCTTTGCTTTCTCATATTCCCTTCTCAGCCAGGAGAAGAGGGAGGGTTTCTGCCATGGACTGCCACGCTAAAGCATGCCTAGAAACCAAGAAGCCTGCAGGCCCTCTCGTATCCATTTCTTCCTCTCAGTGTTTGCATTTGAAAGCAATAATAATAGAAAAGAGACCTCAAGTGAGCACAACTGCCCGCACTATCTTACACCCTATAATCACCAGGTTCTGTTTCAGGGATTTCTCTTCTGAGGTTAATCACCTCATCAGCTCCATTTCCAGAAGATTACCGTGATTTCTAGCAAGACCTTGGACCCTTTCACTGAACTTTTGGTGGTGATTTTTTCTAGCGTTATTTATTGTGACTTCTCCCTTGTTGCCTCAACAACTTCTCTCCTATAATACCTCTCATGTTTTCGTCCCCCCCATCCAATCACCCTACACAGCCCACCTACTCTCACACAAAGTCTGTTTACCTCCTGCACCCTCATTACTTTATGCCTCTTGGACCTACTAGCCACCACCTATTTCATAGGATCACGGGATAATTCAGGTTGGAAAGGACTTCAGGAAGGGATTATCCCTCTCTACTTGGAAGCTGTTGGACCTCATCTAGAGTACTGTGCCTCGTCTGTCTGTCCCAATCAGTGCAAGAAAGATATCTATCAACTGGAACATGTTCAGTTGTAGGGCCATGGCGACGGTTGGGTACAGGAGCACTTGCCCTGTGAGGGGAGGCTGAGGGAGATGGGCTTGTCCAGCCTGGCTTCAGGCAGACTCAGCAGCAGCCCCCCCCACCGCCCACTACCTAACGGGAGGTCATCAAGAACACAGAGCCGGGCTCTTCACAGTGGGACATGGCAGGAGGACAGCAGGCAACACGCACGGGCCAACACCAATTTCGTGAACTCCCAGGATGCGCCTGTGGACAGAAAAACACACGTCATTTTGTCTGGGTGGCACTCCCTGGCCTGCCCTGTTTAGAAAATCAAAAGATTTCTTTTTAAGTCTACAAATCTATACATATTAATGTAAAAATATCTGTTACTAACATGTTACATCAGTCATCCGACATCGCCCCCCAGCCAGTAACAGCATCAAAGGCTTTATTTCCACTATTATTAGGTATATTGTTTACAATAACACAGAAGACCACAGAGAGAGTTACAAAGATATTTGCCATCTCTCATTAGCAATGTCAACACTGTCTCTTGGGTAAAAGGATCTTTGGGTAAAATGGTAAAATCTTCCATCTGGAAGGTTTGAAAGTCTCTCAGAGTTTTTGTTTCTAAATGTTTTTGGTGTCTGATTCCTGTGTTGGGGGTGGGGGGTTGTCTGTACATCAGTTTCTCTTACTGGAGGCAGGATCTATTTGGTGAGTTCTCTATTTTCTTCTCTTCTGCAAAGGGGCAGTTACAAGTCATTCACTCTGTGTTGTTTATAATTTTCTGTTCTTTCAGAATAATTTTCAAAACACTTCGATTTTCTTTTCAGCTGTGAAAGAATAATCCAAGACCAAACATGTTATTCTTTGAAATTAACTCACTCACTAAAGCTGGTTTCCCTATAAATTTTACTGAAGTGGATGATTAAGAACTCTTCTCTACAAATAATGTTTCATGCAATACAGCTGTAATGAGACTACAGTCTGATTATTTAAATAGATGAACATTTTTATTAACTGCAAAATCACTGCTGGCATGCTCTATATTTATACTTAATGAGACTTTGAAATCACAATAGTGGTTTCACACATGGTTAGGGAGGTTAACTCCAAAGGCTGGTTACTTCAGTCCTCAGAGTTGACTCTGGCTTTCATGTTCCTCTAGGGCACCAATTAAATCTAAAGGACAAGCTTTACCAAGAACCTGAACTTGGATTTACATTCCATATCCTCCCTATCTTCATGTCCTGCACAGAGCAGATGCAGGCTTATCTGGCCCTACTGGATTTCTGATGTCCTTTGAAGAGCAAAAATCCCACCTTGAATGGTAGTCATCCACACACAGCTGCAAGTGGATGAAAGAAAAAAAAGGAATATAACATATAATGAAATAATAAAGAATACATAAAGTGAAATGCTTCACTTTTGTTATATGTTCTGTATACCAAAGTCAATGAAAATGATGTTCAAAAAGTCTTCTTCCCTAGCCAGCACGAGGCAAGAGTAGAGCATTCATGAGAGCCTTCTAACCCACAGTTACTCTCCAGCACTGGGCAAGCTTCAGCCTCATGGCAAGCCAGGAGAAACAGGTTAGAGGGATCCAGAATGACACCCCCAGGGAACCCGATAAACAGCCTGCTTGGGAGATGTACAGTGCAGCTGTGGGATTCAAGTTCCTTCTGGGCTTTTGAAGCTCAGGAGGTCTTAGACATAGCCAGTGAGAAGTTCCACTAAGACACACTTTGCTTCTATATTTCTCTAGCAGAAATCTGAATTGAAGACATGTGGTAGGTGCTGGGTTTTCTCCAACAAACTGGTTTAAGTTATGCTGCAACTATTTGTGACATCTTCTTTCTCTGAGGCCTGGTAAAACAGTTCTTTGATTATCTACTACTCTGAATTGTTACAAAGGACCCCTAGGATGAGCACCCGTGTGGTCTAGAATGTGAAGACAGGTCACTCATTTGAGTACAGCCAAATGTCCCTAGAGAAGTGGATCATTAGGGGCACTGGTTTGAACCTGCATAGAGCATGGCACCATGCCCAACCCGCCTTGTCCTACTTCTCAGCACTACTTACTCTCTCTCTCATTACTCTGAGCTAGTTATGCCGCTTTCAGTGCTGGGCTTGCTATGGCAATAGACTGTGAAATACAGTCTAGCCAAAGCCATGTCTGCTATTGTACAAAGTGGATATGCCCAGAAGCACTTTCATTGTTTGTCTCCAGACTGTGGTACCTTAGAGGTTGGCAGGCAATTGTAGTTTGAATGTTTTACATTAGAGAATAGTCAAAGAGAAATAAAATTGCCTGACAGTACAAGAGGGGTGGATTGAGAATCAGATTTTTGCTGTGTGTTCATGTAATGATACCAGTGAACCACAATGATCCCCACGAAGGAGCCGTGTGATGATCCCTATTGATCCCAACGGGTGGTTCTTAGAGTGGTGGTGTCTGCTGGCCTCCTTTAGAGAGGGATGCGACCAGACTGGAGTGGAAAAAGAGATGCCTTCCTACTAGATCGTTTTAAGTCTTGCTGATTGATTGGAGAAGGAGTGTGAAGTCTTTACACTGGCACTTTTTCCATGACTTTGACCTTACATAGAACCAGGGGCCCATCAGAAATATCCCATTCAGAAAGGAACTTTCTCACATTTCCATGCTTTTATACTTTGTTTTGTACAGATGTCTTTTTCTCATCCCAAATTCTCCAGCTTAGTACATGTGTGAAGGAAAAGATGGTCTGGCCCTGAGAGAGCTGCACTCTACAATAGTTAGCTGAAGGGCTAACTGTGGTATTTTGAAAGCCAAAAAGTCCTGCATGACACATGTCTGTTGTGAAGGAGAAGAGAACTTACTAAATTTCTGAACAAAGCTAATTTTTTACAATAAGTGTGGTGAGACACTGGAACAGGTTGCCCGAAAGGTTGTGGATGCCCCATCACTGGAAGTGTTCAGAGTCAGGTTGGATGCGGCCTTGAGCAACCTGGACTAGGGAAAGATGTCCCTGCCCATGGCAGGGGTGTTGGGCTAGGTGATCCTTGAAAGTTCCTTCCAACCCAAACCATTCTGTGATTTTGTGATTGATGAAAAAGTATCTCAGCCTCCCAGGCAACAAGCCAGAGGGCTCTCAATAAAAATAAGCCATGTTCATTTCCTGAGTATTAATTGGTCCAGAGTACAAATGTGCTGTATAGAGATAAACAAATAGATGATGCTTGAAGTTTGAAGTGCAGAGATTTCGTGAGGACTTTTTCCTATGGCAGAATAGCACCATTAAAACTTTTAAACTAAGGATTAAAAAAAAAAAACGAAAAAAAAAACCAACCACCCAGTTGAGCACTTAAAAGCATACATAGGGGCTTTCATGTGAGAATTACCCCTTTTATCCTTTTTTTTAACTTTAGAAAAATTATATAAAGGACCAACTCTTTCTCCATTTGGCAACACTTGAGATGGTGCTAAAGAGCCACTGTCAGGAGATGGGGGAGAGAGCGCAGAAGGGGCAAGGGAAGGGGAAAGAGAAAGGGGAGAAAAACTTAGAGATGAGCTGGGAGGCATTTCGTTGGTTTTTTTGTGCTGGAGTCTGATCTGGCTTTCCTGAACACAAATTAGAGAAAGTCACATAAAAGCAAGAGATAACGAATGCAGCCTCTGTTTCTGGTGTGACTCTGCTGAAGAATGACAGACGCGTGCATAGCCCTATCAGTCACAGATGTATACAAGCATCAGGTTGTTCAAAGTTTTTCTTTTAGTTGCCTTTTTGGCCATAGAGGATTCAAGCTCAGTCAGCTGAACCAGACTTCCATTAGAGAGAAGGCATAAACAACCAGATAAGAAAAAAGAAGAAAGAAGACATGAAAGTTGAAAAAAGGTGGTATTCAGGAAAGCTGTAGCGGACGTGACCTAGCCAGGTTCTGGCTGGCTGAGTGGGTGACACCTCTGGACTTCTGAAAGCACAGGGTTGTCAACGTGGGTTCCACAACCCTAAAGGTGGGAACATGGCCGTCACCACTGCAAAGCTTGCTCCTTTTAGTCCATCTGCTCTTCTGTCATTGATATTTACAGCCCCACAAATGTGGATAGGCCCAGCCACCCATGCTTTCATTATTAGACCCAGCATGCAGCACATAAAATTTTGTTCATTATTTCCCAATTTGACATTTGTCTTAATTATCAAACGCAGCCTTTGGGGGATAGCAATGAGAATCTTGGGTTTTGCTAATCTCATCTTTTTCTCTTTAAACCTTTCTTTACTCGTATGAACAATTTTAGATAATGGCTTGACTGCATTTTTTTTGTTATTTTGGAGACTTGAAATAGAAACTTCTCATCACTACGCTCTCACCTTCTTTAAGTGATCTGAAGACTTAAGTCCTTCTTGCAGGTAGCAAAAAGAACTATAATTGGGGTTGCTAATGAAGTATTGCTATGTTTCCCTATGCTAAATCACCAGTGCCATCTTGCCCTCGTTCCTGTACCGTGAGCATCCACTTACCATCTTCTTTGAACTTCTTTCTTGTACCTTCCTTCTGGAATCAGTAAATACCATTTTCAGCTTTAAAAAGATTTAGAGGACAGGAATGTAATAAAGCCTCGTCAACATGGTTTTAGGGAAATAGCTCTTGTCAAATAAACCCAAATTACTTCTAAAATCATATTACAACTTTGATTAAGTGTGTCATAGCTCCACAGTTACCTTTGACTTTTATAAATATGTTGAATTAATACAACATTTCACTGATCTAAAAATTGGTGCCATATAACATAAATGCAATAAGGTAGAAAGTTAAGTCTACTTGTAGAAAACACCATTGCAAATATAGTATCAACAGCGACTGTGGGAAAATTTCACTAATCAGGACTTTGACTGTTCTCACAAGTGATCAAGGTGTAAATCACAATTCTAGGGACAAAGACTGAAACAGTGGTAAACAGTAATGGAGAACAGAGCAGACAAAATGCTCTAAGTGCATAGTAATATGAGCCCCTTCAAAGAAACTGGGATAGCCAAAGGATATTCTTCCTTTTTAGAAAGATGAAGGGAAGGCTAGACTTACTGAAAAGGAAAGGGAAAAGGATGCAAGAAAAGACTGAGGGTACAGTAGACCAAAACTGTAGCAACAAAAAACAGGTTCCATTAGCTAGAGGAATATTGGTGTCCGAGGTGGCCAAGAAGGCCAACAGCATTCTGGCTTGTATCGGGAATAACGTGGCCAGCAGGAGTAGGGAAGTGCTCGTGCCTCTGGACTCGGCACTGGTGAGGCCTCACCTCGAGTGCTGTGTTCAGTTCTGGGCCCCGCTGTACAAGAGGGACATTGAAGTGCTGGAGCGTGTCCAGAGGAGAGCTACCAGGCTGAGGAGGGGTCTGGAGACCAGGTCATATGAGGAGAGGCTGAGGGAGCTGGGCATGTTTAGCTTGGAGAAGAGGAGGCTGAGGGGAGGCCTCATTGCCCTCTATAACTACCTGAAAGGAGGTTGTGGAGAGGTGGGTGTTAGCCTCTTCTCCCAGGTGAATAATGACAGGACTAGAGGAAATGGTCTGAAGTTGCGGCAGGGGAGGTTTAGGTTAGATATTAGGAAGAATTACTTTACTGAAAGAGTGGTCAGGCACTGGAACAGCCTGCCCAGGGAGGTGGTTGAGTCACCATCCCTAGAGGTGTTTAAGAAACATCTCGATGTAGCACTTCAGGGCATGCTCTAGTGGTGGAGATTGTAGGTTGTTTGGTTGGACTCGATGATCTCAAAGGTCCTTTCCAACCATGAAGATTCTATGATTCTATGATTGAAGAGCATTAGTAAACTGATTAAGCGCTATAGATATTGGTGAGTGAAGACTGAAATACTGTGTGTGCTTTGGGGCCTATTTTTAAAAAGAATGTTGACAGACCGGAGAAGATAAAGCAACTAAATTTTTGGAGAGCTGGAGTGACAAAGATAACAAGCCCGGTCTCTTTCAGCTTACCAAAATGAAGACCAAAGAGTGGTTAGGTAAGGACTTTCAAAGGAAGAAGCTACTGAGTAGTAACACAGTTTGTAATTCCAGCGGTGAAAAACCTATCAAGAACCAGTGGTGAAAAAAAGAAAAGAAAGGAAGGGAAAGAGGGAGGCAAAGGGGAGGGAGAAAAGGAGGGATGAAGGGAGGGAGGGAGGCAGGCAGGGAGATAGATCAACTGCAACATGAAGGTCTACTCTTCATCATTTGGGGTTTCCAAATTAAGTCTATATGCTTTCTCAAACATGGCTTTTACTGGAAAACAAAATATATGTTCATAAAGAAACTATTATCACTTCAATATAGGGTGTCCTTAATTGTCTGTGACACATGGGAAACCACAACAAATGATCTACGGACCTCTCTTGTTCTGTAAGTGTTGTTAGTTTTGAGATCAATGGTTTAGTTGAATTTGCTCAAAACATTGTATTAGGCACTATTTCCTCCTATGTAAAATTTTGCCAGACAAAAGTTGAAAAAAAAATATGAACTGAGTATGTGTTTCATGGTTCCTTTCTTTACAGTCACTTCATGCTTGGCGAAAATGGTACATTCTGAGGAAGCCTCTTGCCTTTATGGTCTAGAGCAGGAGTCTGAAATATGGCACAGGAAAACTGCCTTCTGCCGGCCACAAAACATCTGTTTGAGCAAATTGTATACTTTTGAGAACCACCATTTGCATACTGTTAACATGGCAGACAAGAAAAGTAATTTCCAATAGAAAAGGCAAATTTAATCCTGCTAATGATCCCTTTGTTTTCTTAGTTTCATCTCATGGACTGTTAAGCACAACCTTACCAGGCACATTCAGAGCTTGGACAATATGCTCCAGACTAGGCCTTTCTGCCCTTGCCCTTCCAGGACACTGTGTTGGGTGTTCATGGCAACTTTTTGGCAGAGGGGGATGCTGCAGGGGCAGCCTCTGTGAGGAGAGGCCAGGGACTGCCCAGTTCCAGTCAGTTCGAACAGACCCAGCACAGCTGAGCCCCTCGGCCAAAACTGCTGGCCCCGCTGTGATAATGTATTTAAGAAAGGGGAGGAAATCCCAGACAGGCAGAGGAGGAGGAGGGAACAAAAAGCATGAGAAATAGCTGAGGGGACACCAAGTCTCTTTATCTTGACTCATGAGCTTACTCGTTCCTGTTACTCCTATGTTTCCCGTGGCCTGTCCTGCTGAGGGTGGTAGCCGAGCAGCTGGGTGGGAGTTTGGCTGCTAGACAGGGCCAACCCACCACACACACTCTGACCGTTATGGTATCAAGGGTCAGAAGGGAGCCTGAGGAGCAACTCTGCATGTTTAGAGGGAACCAGGGCAAGGTCAAGTCACATCCTCTTCCTCCTTGTTCTCTCCTGAGAGGTGCAGCAGAATGCGCAGCGTACAGTCTCTTTCTCAGCATGCAGCTGAGGGGACATGGACTAGGTCAACACTCACTCACTAAATTCTCAGACCAGCACTGCCGCACTGCTGGCCAGGGCAAATAAATATTCCTCCACATAATTTTTGGACATAATTCAGGCATTAGAATACCACTCCCAGGAGGCAAACTGTGTGAGTTGACCCAGTTTTGGCAGATAAGAGAGTTTAATTTTATGGTAATGGTTTAAATAGCCTGTTTCATACCCTTTGATCTGTGTCAGAGACCAACCCTGGGTGCACTGAGTTTGCTGTCAATGACACACCCATGTTGTCCAGCTGAACAAACATGTATTTGCATTTATAGGGTTAATAAAGTGAGCTACACCCTCACCCGGCATTAACCAATATATTCAGCTGAAAGCAATGGAGCAAAATTGTTTACTACCAGTTTATTTTGGGCTCTTGTGGAAATACTGTACCCCTTTTGAAGTGCCAGCCCCACAAATCAGTGCCAATGGTGAAGCACTAATTGTTAGGTTTAAAATTCAGAAGTTTAATAAAAGGAAAATCCTCATATTTTATTTTTGGATACGTATCATAACTTCAGCCTGTTTCCTAGTATTTTTTTGTCTTGACCATATTATTGAAGTGCCCACCTGGAAGGCCCTGGGAATCTGGCTTTCAGTGCTGTGCTTCAGAAGTTTTCATCACTCTCTAAAAGCTTTCAGAAGGTTTTCTTCCTGACGTAAGGTAGCATTGAAAGGACAGTCATTAAAACCCAGTCAGATAAGACGCAGCTATTGCTTGAAACTAACCCTGTCTCTTTAATTTTAATATTCTTGGGAAAAAATATTTTTCTAAGCACTGCATACTGTTCTTGTTGATCTCAGAGTCATTTAATTATCAATTTAAAATCTTCTTTATTTTCAGTGTAAAAATTTGTTTTATTATAATTACGTTAAGTGAGAATCAATGCATGTGTTTGTGGTATATAATCTGAAATGTTGCAATGCCTTGAGACCTTGAGAAAGACCACGTGTGCTTGCTTAAAAAGGCACTTCTGGTGTGGATACAATTTAAACAAGCAGTGTATGCAAATAAGCAGTTGTAAGTAATCAAAAGAGAGTTCTACACTAATAAGAGCTAATATTTATTATTGTCCCTATCACCATTCCTGGAGCCAGAAGTTACAAAACTAGACTTCCCAATTTGACTTATTTGTGAATAAATAAAAAGAACCCAAGTCTCTTTTTTATTTCTTTTCCATTTTTTTTTCAAAATTAATAAAGTCAAGTTTGTTCCTATCTTCCATATTTCATCTCCCAACTGAGCAGCTTATTGTACTATCAATGGAATGCAACAGATTGTGAAGGAGTCAAGGAGACGTTTGAAAATAGATTTGTTCAGCCATACCCTGCAACCAGCACATCTGTTATTGACAGAGTGAAAATAGAGCCTGCAAGGAGTTAGCACTAAATATAATTCAGACTCGGGAACAGCATTCTTGCCTGGATTTTACTTTCTTATTTTGCTTAGGTAAAATTGTCTCCACTTCAATACAACTGCCATAAGTGGACACAGAGGGCCTGTTTCAAAGGTCCCTAGGCAATGAAAGACACCGTTCAAAATCATATATTACAAGCTCATTCCACATCATGCTTGTGACACCTTCACAAATGTGAAAAATCTTTGTTAAAAGAACAGAGAGACTGCAGTGAGAACAGCTCAAACTGTTGGGTCATTGAGGTTATCAGGTCTCGGTGGACATGCCTTATTTTTTCACCTGGAAATGTTACATTAGAAGAAATTGAGCATTTTAGCACTTCTCTGATCTCTGGAGAGTTCAGCTTTCTGTGCAGCCTGTGTGTAAATTATTTTGATGCAATCTGGGAATTGACAGACCCCTTCCATACGCATTCAAGAAATCTCTTGAAAGAGCTACAGTGATCTTGGGAAATACCAGAATTCAAGCTATCCATAACAGCATTAATTTGACTCCTGGGATGTAGTTCTAATTCATATCACCTAACTTGAGCTATCTAAGTTTCTCTCCAGCCTTACCTACTCTTCTATGGTCCCTCTACAATTAGGGAAGAGGATGGGCACGTCCAGATGAGGTGACAGAGATGCACAGCGGGACAATAAGGAATTAGGTTAGGCTAGACGCCAGTTTCTGTATGGCTCAAGTGAGGTAAAAAGGTTTGCAGCATTTGTATACAGCTATTTTACACTCTTGACATTCACATTCCACATATTTTATATTTGCATTTTTTCCACAGACACTCCCGCTTCCAGAACGCGCAGCCCTTGCTGAACAGGCACCTGCCCAACATATTTCCCTAATCTGCTCAGAAAACACATTTCTTGCCCAGGCCTTCTTGGCTGCACACCATCCAAACCCACACTGAGTTGGGTTGTTCACATCCTCGTTACTGGGACTGTTGGCACTTTTGAGGGGAGAAGCCAATTACTTGCGTGTCAGGTGTTCAGCAACCTGCTGATGGAAGGCAGAGCTCTTGTCTCCAACCCACAGCAGCCGTCACAGTTTATTACCAGCTGATGGCAGGACGCTGTTCCCCACCACCAATGTCCAAGTGTCCAGTCAAAACCAGCACTACAACAAACACCCCCGAGAGAAGGCTGAATACAGGCTAGCAGCTGGGAATGTTTTGTCCTCCCACAAAACCATGTCTGACTGGGTGGGTGTCTGCAGAGCCACCTCTAGCAGGTTGCTCTGATTCTGCGGATCAGACACAGGACTTAAATTGCCTGTTTGGCTCTTTTTAGGAACATCACAGTTGTCCACAATTCTCAGGCCAGCACTGGCCTAGCAGAGATCTCCAGACCTGCTAAGATCTGGAGAAGACTTTTATTATTACTAAAAAATTAGATTTCTTTAGAATGTAAATTAATTGAAACCACAGCCAGCCTTCAAAGAGAAAGCAGGGTAATTACATTGCTACAAGGCAGTAGTTGAATTACTGGTGTAAAGGAGTACTCATACATGTAACTATCCCAAAGGTAATGTTATTATCCGGCTATATGTGATACAGATGCTATTGCTTCCCAGGCTTACTGCATTCTCCTTTAATATAAATAGTCTTCTTGTGTTCCTGTTTTCACTGACTTATTTACATCAGGATTTTTAGTCACTTCAGAAATGAATCACCTGCAAGGCTAAATACAAGTCCCAGGGTGAAGGGATGAAGAAAGAGGCTTTCCGGACCACAGCTGCCTCTGATCTTGTGATCCAAAACACTTCTCCCCAAAGCTAAATTTTATTTTAAACTGGCAGTTAAACTGATATTGTGAGGTCTTTCCCAACCTTAAGCATCATTTGCTTTAGTGCACAAACTGAAAGTTTCACAGTAACAACGTTCCTGACATCTCTCTGGTGTAGCATTTGCAGTCTTGGATGCACTACTGTCAAGTAAACAAATATCACCTATTTTGTTCTGTATGTGTTCACAGTAGCTGATAATTCTTTCTTCTACTACTTAGCATTTGTATATTTTTGTAGGATTATGGCTATGGGAATATATTCTTGGTAAAAGCAGAATAACATAGACCAGGAAATATTAGGGAAAAAAGGGATAGGATATCAATCTTTCTCTATCTGATAAGCTTCATCCATGCATTGCAGCCTCCTGAGTTTCTCCAAACTTCTGTATTTTATTTTCTGAATGGCAAAAATTCACAAAAAAATATCAGAAAAGGCTATCATATCTGCCCAGATAAAACAAAATGCAGAGTAAGATACTCTCAGTGGAGATATAAAACTTTTTCTACTGTGTTTTTTAATGTTCTCTGTAGTTTGACTTTCTGGATCAATAAAAATCATTCTGCCCTCTATTCTGTTTCTCTGGGGGAGAAAAAAAATCTCATGGAAGTGTTTATCATGAGCTCAAACAGACAAAAAGTAAAGACATCTCAGGTAGAGTCCTTGTGGGGATGGTTTCATCATATGAACAACCTGAATCAAAGGCTCATCGCTGTTGAAAGGTGGGAAGCGCTTTTTTTTGCCCTGCACTTGCCATGTTCCTTCCCTTCTGCTTTGTTCCTTCCCCCTCTTCTCTCCCTCCCTCCGTTGTTCCAGGTCTGGGGTTCATCTGAGTGCCAGGTTTTCATGGCTTGTTTCCATGTCACTGTATCAACTGGGAGATAAGCTTATATCACAAGAATAATTTTCTTCCACATTGGGCAATACTGTATCGCTTACTTTATCTGTTACACAGCGTTTAATGCTGGCATGTTAGGTAGGCAAATCAATCTATCAATCTGTCATCTTAAAATGGTTACTGCTTTATTTCCTTTTCTTTCTGTTTAAAGGTCATGTTTCTCTGGGTGCTTTCAGTGCATACCTCAGTGCTTGCTTCAGCGCAGGGCTCGCTGCAACAGCAGGACCATCACCACGACCACTTCACCAGGGCAACTAAATCAGGAACATGGCTTCCTTTGCGAAAAATATGATCAACAGTGGGAAAACCAGGCATATTGAAAGAGTGATTCAAGCCATGCACTATCTGACTTGTCCTGCAAATATGGCTCTTCCCCTTTTGTCACAGCAAGAACCCACACCAGCTGTACTCCTATGAGACATCTACATCTACATCAAGCTCCAAAGTTCACCGAGGTGAATCTAAGCATGTACCTGCAGTGAGAAGAAACACTTTTTGGAGGCTGAAACAACAGCACACAGTAGCTGGCAACCTGATTTTGCCTGGGCTATCAATCTTATCCCTGAAGTGCTCTTGTTTCAGTTTCTCAACAACTTTTTGAAACAGATTAAGTTGGAAGGAATATGTTTTAAATGTCTGGATCAGCAGAGCCTGGGTTTTTATTAGGAATGGAAGAGGATATAGGAAGCAATTGCCATAAGCTCAGCATTCTGCCTTGCAGGTGATTCTATAGAGCACTGATTTCAGACCAGCTCAGACTGCTCACCTATACACCATCTAGCTCCTTCTACTTTGCCAAGGATTTTCTTAGGAGAGGGAAAGAGTAACATGCACTTTGCAACGCTGTTCAGACTCACCTGCCAAGTATGGGATGATAGAGCAGATGCAGAGAGATGAATCACTATGTCCAGAGGGTATGTGTGGAGGTGGCGCGCAAACCTCAGCTAGCTCCTCTCGCACTGCAGATGAACCCTGAGTCATGCACGGGTCAAATGCTGTGTCCCCAAACAACCTGTGACAATGTGTTGGTGGCTGGGCTTGCAGATGAGGTTGTGCTTTTAAATGCAAATACAAACCTTTTCCTGAAGCAGAAAGGCAACTGCTGACAAGTTACTTTTTCTCCCATTTTTCATGCTGCAAATACTGATTTGCGTGTGTCTGTTTTTAAAGACCATTGTGAGGACAAGTAGAACTGGAACTAGAAGATGTAACATCTCCTGTGCTGGCTAGTGTGACCAGAGGTTATCCAGGCATGTTAGGACAGAAATAGCTCTTTGTTAGTGAGGTGAACTGCGATCAAGCACGTACATTTTTGAAAACTCCAGGCCTAAAAGAGGCCAGAAAGCAGCACTGGGTGTTGCTCCTGAATACTTCCAGGGCAGGAGGAGCCACGTGGAAGAGCTACTGGCCAGAGTGAGAGCTGCCTACCAATCCACATCTAATTAAGCCTAATGGAAGCCAACAATGCCGTCTCTAATTCCTCCTACCTAAAAGGCTCGTACAATCAAAATAGGCCACATGCCCTTTTTTTGTCTTGGCAATAGATTAAAAGGTGTTTTTTCTTCTTTGTTGTAAGGGACCTCTGTGTCTGTATTTCCAAAAGCCCGGAGAGAGAGGGCCCAAGGCAGGGAGAAGGATGGGGAGGGCTCGGCACTGAGGCCAGATTTAACACAGAAGCCGTGTGTCACTTGGATCAGAAGCTGCTGTATTCCACATGAAGCAGAAATTATATCTTTATTTTTTGGGGTGAAGAGAAATTTCCAAGCTGACAGGCTCTCTCCTGCCTAAGTGCTGTCTAAGAAACATCTGTCCTTTCTTTGATCAATGAAAGCACCTTTGCTGGTAGGAGTGTGTGGGCAGCTGGGCTGAGCTTCGCAGCACCTTCATCCCAACTTCCAAAGAACAACTTCTGAGTAGTCAAAGCAAGGCCAGTGTCACAACTTCTTAAACACAAAGATATGCTTTCCTGAATAGCCACTTCTAGCACTGCTCAGGAGGATGCAGTACCAGCTCAGTCATTAGCAACTACACCCTCAGCCACTGCAGTTGTTTGATAAAACAGCCCTGAGCCATTAGGATTCTGAACTTTTGTGTCCTGGAGGACATCAGCCCAAACTTATTCAAGGAAAACAAACTGATAACAATTAAGGGTGTTTGATAGTTTGCTGTTCATAGCAAAGGTGTGCAGAGAAGAGCATGAGCAAGGAACTATTTCCCTAACGAAGCGCTAAAGGCACACACCTGGAGAGTGAAATGGTTGGGGTTCAGTCCCTACTCCAGCAGCTTTCAAAGAGCTCTGCGCAAAACCAGAGCAGCTAAAACAAGAGAGATTTTGTCCAGAACAGCCTGTAGCTCAGTCACAAGTTCCATTCCCTTCTCAAAGGTAGGCAGAAAGGATGTGAACTCAGATGTCATACCTTCCACGGCTTATGCCATCTGCTACACCATCATGACAACTGAGATGTATCTATAAAGAGCATCACTACCAGTTCTCCCACTTTGTGACTCAGACCCTTTTATTCTATCAATCAGACCTGTTCAGGAACAAATCAAAGGTTATAATCTATTCTCATGTTTTATTTTGACCAAAACCTCTCTACACTGGATAAGTCTTTGCATGCAGTCTGGTCCTTTCACCTCAGGGGCTGCAGCAGTTGAAAAGCAGAGATGAAGGTAGTGAGGATGGTCCAAGGCAGTGAACAGTTTCTGTATAAGGGAATGCCAAGCAGATGAGGAGTATTCAGGTTGGAAAAAGACAAATGAGGAAGGCTACAAACAATGAATGGTGCCAAAGAGGTGACGAGGTAATGAATATTCACTGTATCGCACCACACAAAAACTACAGGGCACCCTCTGAAATTATCAGGTGTCAAGTTAGGAGAAGAGAGCAGGTATTTCTTTGCATAGTGCATAATTATATTGTCACAGACTGCCATGCAGGCCAAAAGTGTAAAGTCAAAAAGTAATTAGAGAAATTCAGGGAGGGCTGGTCCACTGGTAAACAATTAAAAAAAAAAAAAAAAAGTAGTCTTAATTCGACCTCTGACTCAGGAAAGCATAGGGAAAGGATAGATCACTGTTCACATATTCTGTCTTGTGCTTTCTCTAAGCATTACTGCTGAAGTGCCATGGTCACTGTGGCAGGCTACTGGGCTAACTTCTCTGCACAGTGATGTAAAGGTTCCAATTCTCATGTTAATTTTGTTTTATATTTTGGCTGAGAAAATCAGGTATTCACACAACTCACAGCACAGAAATAGGATAGACAGACACACACAGGAACCATCCCAGCTCTCCGATGTCATGGCTGGGTAAACTCTAATTCCAATGATTTGAATACACATGCCCTAAACCTATACCTATACATGCAAAAGCATTACATGAGGAGCATTAATTAAATTCTATCTCTAAAGTTACAATGCTATGGTATTTACAGATGAAAAATGAACACACCAAGACAATTACCATATCTCAAACAGAACAAGAATCCTCTGTGCTTTCTTCCACTGGGCTATATTTAATTTTCTACCATTGCACTACTTTTCTATGCCATTTTCTATGTTGTCCATGATATGTCCTTGTTTGAGGGTTCAGACTCACAGAAAGGTAAACCAGCTGTTTCCGACACATTAAGGAGCAAATTAAAAAGCTTGTTTATTCAAGGATAAACACTTCCATTCCTTTCCATAACATCCTTGTCTATCTTGGGATGAAATTTGGTCCATCGCCTAGCACTCTACAATACCTTACAACGCAGCCTGGGCTTCCGCCAGGAAGCTAATGTTTAAAACCACCGTAAGGGAACATCTCAAACTTGTTTGACATTTCTGCTAATGGAGAAATCATAAACTGGAGTAGGTAAGGTGGGGACCTGGACTACTTCTTGTAGGAATTCTTTTTCCTATTCATGAAGGATCATTCACTAATTATTGCTCAAAATGGCTTGTTTTACCCTCCCGGACGTTCTACCCTCTCAGGTTATCTGCTGTGGAACTAGTTGCTGAATGTCCATGCTCTAATGTAGCAACCCCTGCTACACCGAGCCCTCAGTGATGCTGAGGCAGCACTGAAATTTTTACAGAAGGGAGACCCAGTACAGTGACCTATGCCAAAAAAAATGCTTTCCTGTTATAAGAAAGTTTGGCATCTGATAGCACAAGTTAGGAGGAAATAAAGTACATTTCAGTTAACTTTGGAGTTTCTTGTACAGTTCTCCCTAACCTAATGACCTGTGGGACGTTTTGTGCTCTGCCTACACCAAGCCCAGGCTGCCTCCTATGGCAAACACACTGAATTTTCTTCCAAAACAAAGGCTTCTCAAAAGGGCCTGCCTTTTTTTCCCTGAGGAATCAGACTCTTGGGCCTCTAAAAATCCAGCCCATTCAGCATATCTCAATCAGATACCTCAAATGGAGGTAAAAAGACACTTCGGGAGAATTAAGCCACCTGGAGTTTTAAAGAAAACCATTTCTAAGAGGTAAAAAAATCAAAGTAGACTGGGGATGTACATCACATGCTTGAGATATTTCTGTCCAGCTATGCTGGGGAAAGAGTAACAAAGGAATGAAAAAAATTACACATATCAGTTTAATTAGATTGACTAATTGTCTCAGTTTGAAATAGCCACTGAGTATGGGACGGCATATCCAATTTCCTTCAAAAATTACTGAGAAAACAGATACTAACTTGTCATCACCGTCTGCTGGAAAAGAAGCTGGAGAGTCATGGGAAAGCTTGTTTGATGCTTTTGAGAACATTAGGTCTCATTAGGTGCGGGAAGGAAGTGGCAAAGCTCAGCTTTTCTACAGGTTTTCATTTTATCATTTTTTTTGTTTTCACTAAGCTGTTCACACGATGTCTCTCAGTGGCCTAATATAAAAATGGTCTGAACTACGGGAGAATAAATAAAAGGGCAAGCGGGAAGCGCACGCTCTCTGCAGGGAAACTGCGGCAGGAGGCAGCGCGCACCTGGCTGCTTTCCCCAGGAGCTAGAGGATTCCTGGAGGACTCCCTAGTCTGACGATCTCAGTGTGACCCACATGAGGAGTGAGGTGGTAACTTGTTGCTGAGTCGGGCTTCAAACCACAACGCAAATTAAGATCTTGCCCCAGGGGGTAGCAGTTTCCTACCTCCCAGATCCAAGTGGATGACCTTTCTCTGGGTGACCTTTCATCTGGCAGGAAGCTATTTCCCCACCTGCCCCCAAAACACATCTGATTATGTGGGGAATGTGACAGCACCTCTGCATTGGATTAATTCAGAGGACGGCATGAATTTATTCACTTACCAGTCCTGACCAATTCTGGGTTTCAAATCAGAAAATAAGGCCGGCCGCAACGCAGTGTTACATTTCACATCTGGAATGTGTGTTGCAGCTGCACTTCAGTCTCAAGGCAATTATTTTGATCCCAAACCCAGTTGCTGTAAATAAATCTAATTAATTAGAATGTTTTTCCTTTGCCTTTACAGAAAAAACTCAGTATTTCAGCAGAACTGTAACCACCAGAAGTAGGTCCTTGCTGCCGTTCTCCTCAGTTGTCCTAATTTATAAGAAATGTTCTTCAGTTAAACCTCCATCTATTTCCCTCCCACACAAACTCAGTTTTATCTCAGACTTCTGACACTAAATCACTTCTATCAGAAAGGCTGCATCAGTACCCTGAAGCCTTAGCTTAATGCTAAGAAAATTAAAACTACTACATTCTGGAACATTTCTACACTGTTATTTTCCTTCAGTTTCTCCTTTTTGACCTTGGTCACAAAAGCAAGCTGGTGCTGTGCTCTCTCCTATTGCATTCATTCCAGCTGCTTTAGGGTTCATTTTCATTTTGCCATTTTCTCTAACAAGTAGCACACAGCTTGCAAAAATATTGCAAACACGAAAATAAACTGAGCACACTTTCCAAACTCCCTGGCTAGAATTCCCCTCCGGACAAGACAGCAAAAATGCTGCAAGTTGATAAATATTACCAGTGGACATCATCATAAACCTGTAGCCTGAATAGCTTCTTGCACTCCTAGGAAATTTTTCTCTCTCTCCTGGCAAACTGAAAACTAGACACTAGTAAGACTGTATTGCTTGAGTGAAGAAAAAATCCCAAATTATTGAAACATTTCTGTAGTGTGAAATGTTATGGAATCATAGAATCGTCTAGGTTGGAAGGGACCTTTCAGATCATTGAGTCCAACCATCAACCTAACACTGACAAAACCATCACTAAACCACGTCGCTAGGCACTATGTCTACCTATCTTTTAAATACCTCCAGGGATGGTGACTCCACCACTTCCCTGAGCAGCCTCTTCCAATGTTCTATAACCCTTTTGGTGAAAATTTTTTCCTAATATACATCCTAAACCTCCCCTGACGCAACTTGAGGCCATTTCCTCTTGTCTTACTGTTTGTTGCTTGGGAGAAGAGGCTGATCCCCCACCTCGCTACAACCTCCTTTCAGGTAGAAAGCGATAAGGTCTCCCCTCAGCCTCCTTTTCTCCAGGCTAAACAACCCCAGTTCCCTCAGCTGCTCCTCATATGACTTGCGCTCTAGACCCTTCACCAGCTTCGTTGCTCTTCTTTGGACGCGCTCCAGCACCTCAATGTCTGTCTTGTAGTGAGGGACCCAAAAACAGACACAATATTTGAGGTGGGGCCTCACCAGTGCTGAGTACAGGGGGATGATCATTTCCCTAGTCCTGCTGGCCGCACTATTCCTGATACAAGCCAGGATGCTGTTGGCCCTTTTGGCCACCTGGGCACACTGCTGGCTCATATTCAGATGGCTGTTGATCAACACCTCCAGGTCCTTTTCTGCCAGGCAACTTTACAGCTGCTCTTCCCCAAGCCTGTAGTGCTGCATGGGGTTGTTGTGACCCAATGTGATGTCACACTTATGCAACTAAATTTGTTTAAAGTAGGTTAAAAACTGCTTTTATATTACTGTGATTTGCCACCTTTTGTATTGTAATCACATTGAAAAATGTAATTTGGTGGCCAGGAGAGATTTCCAGTAAATCGTATGGTGTGTTTTCCTTTAATTGCGTAATTACTTAAACACATCTTGTGAGGAATGTTTGTGCCGGTAATTCACTCAGTGCAAAAGGCCAGACAGGCAAAGAGGGCACAAGATCAGATCCAAGTGGGTTTGTTCAAAACAGGGCTCGGGGCAGCAAAAAGCCCTTCCTGCCTCTCGCCCGCTGGTACCGGCAGCAGGGCCTTTGCCAAGGGGCTGAGGGAGGCACTGAGAACATCCCCAACGGGCACCAACGCCTTGCGACTCTCCCTGCCCACAAATCTCTGGGCACTCACCTGCATTTGCCAAAATGGATGGTCACACTCAAAGAGTTACGGTCAACAGCTCAATGGCAAGCAGTGGCCAGCGGTGTTTCTCAGGGGTCAGTACTGGGACCGGTACTGTTTAACAACCTCGTTGGTGATATGGATGTTGGGATT
Source organism: Rissa tridactyla (assembly GCF_028500815.1). NCBI lineage: Eukaryota > Metazoa > Chordata > Aves > Charadriiformes > Laridae > Rissa > Rissa tridactyla. The sequence goes on from NC_071466.1 coordinate 196,923,567, forward strand.
GAGTGCACCCTCAGCAAGTTTGCCGATCACACCAAGCTGTGTGGAGTGGTCAACACACTGGAGGGAAGGGATGCCATCCAGAGGAACCCTGACAGGCTTGAGAAGCGGGCCGTGCAAACCTCAAGAAGTTCAACAAGGCCAAGTCCAAGGTCCTGCACATGGGTCGGGGCAATCCCAAGCACAAATACAGGCTGGGCAGAGAATGGCTTCAGAGCAGCCCTGAGAAGGACTTGGAGGTGCTGATGGATAAGAAACTCAACATGAGCCAGTTCACAGCCCAAAATCCAACTGCATCCTGGGCTGCATCAGAAGCGTGGCTAGCAGGTCAAGGAAGGTGATTCTCTGCCTCTGCTCTGCTCTCATGAGACCTCACCTGGAGTGTGTCCAGCTCTGGGGCCCCCAACATAAGAAGGACATGGACCTGGTAGAGCAAGTCCAGAGGAGGCCACGAAGATATCAGAGGGCTGGAGCACCTCTCCTATAAGGAAAGACTGAGACAGTTGGGGTTGTTCAGCCTGGAGAAGGCTCCGGGGAGACCTTAGAGCAGCCTTACAGTATCTGAAGGGGGCCTACAGGGAAGTTGGAGAGGGACTTTTTGCAAGGGCATGTAGTGACAGGATGAGGGGTAATGGCTTCGAACTGGAAGAGGGGAGATTAAGATTAAGTATCAGGAAGACATTTTTCACTATGAGGGTGGTGAGACCCTGGAACAGGTTGCCCAGAGAAGCTTTGGATGCCCCATCCCTGGAAGTGTTCAAGGCCAGGCTGGATGGGGCTTTGAGCAGTGGGAGGTGTCCCTGCCCATGGCAGGGGCTTTGGAATTAGATGATCTCTTCCGAGGTCTCTTCCAACCCAAACCATTCTATGATTCTAAAATCCTAAATAATTCCTTTAAAAATAAATAAACAGAGGCCCCTTGGGTAAGTTTAAAGCGGCGGCAAAGAGGCGCCCGGGCCCCGCTCCCCCGCCCAGCGGCCGCGTTCACTCATGGCGCCGGCGGCGACTCCGGTTGGCGGCGGGCTCCATCTAGCGGCGGGCGGGTGCCGCCGGCAGCCGTCGGGACAGCGATGGGGGGACGGCGCCCCGTCCGCGGGAGGGCCCTGGCCGGGGCCCTTCTGCGGACAGGGCGACGGCGGCGGCGGGTGAGGAAGAGAAGGGAAACCGAGGTGTCCCGGTGCTCGCCCTCGGGCCGAGCAGCCTGAGTGGCACGATCCGACCCCAAAACCAGGCGATTGGGTAGCGACGCTAAAACGTGTATTTTTTAACGCACTTTGAAAGGACAGGGTTTCCCGCTCCCACAACGTCTCTAAATGAGCCGGAGCCTCTCCGAGAAGGCCGCTTTGGCCTTTCACTTTCCCTGTTTCTCCTAAAATACATCTGCGCGCCCATCAGTGTGCCAGGGGAAGGGGAGCCCTCATGGAGAGGCTGTTAGAAAGCACCCGGGCGCCATTTTAGGAGGCCCCAGTGTTAAAGTCACGTTTCTCTGGTGACCCTTTGCCCAGGCCCTTCTCTTCAGAAATGGTGGGCCAGCCTCCCTGCATGCCTCTGCCAGCCTTCAGGGCCCGAACACCGCTCAGGGGGTAGTGCCAGCCCTGGGTTTATAAAAAAAAAAAAAAAAGATCTTGAAGACATTAATTCATGTGGTTTGGGGGTCGGGGGGGGGAATAAACTAGGAGATTTCTGCTGCAATTATTTCATGTAACCGTGTATATACCCCAGCATCATCCATACTGTCAGTAACCTCCAGCCTGACGACGGCCATTGAGCTGAGACCGCGAGGCCACGTTATCTGTTTCTCCGTGTGACAGGTTAATTCTACAATCCATTATTTTCATGGGCAATAAATTTCACAAGGAAGCTCGTTTCTTGGTAACACGGTGAAATATTTCTGCTCGCTTTTGCCTTCACCTAAATGATATGGCTGTTGTGCGTCAAGTGCTGATAAACCCCCTCGTCCTCATCCAGGGCTGTACCAGGTCTTATAAACATTTCTGACAAAATTTTTCAAACACAATTGCAACCTCGTTGTCGTGGCCTATTTTTAGAAGGTAAGGCTTCCCTAGAAGCGATTTTACAACTCTATTAAGAGCTGTACTCTGAATAACAGACCTGAGTAGCTGTGAACATTTTCCTGAAATGGCATATATAGCACTGTAGGGCTGAGGAGCAATTAGGATGTATAAAACCTGCAAGCCAAAGGAGTGAAAAAATGAAGATGATGTTAATGTCTTGGCAATCCCACCTCATACAGCGACCCATGTGTTAAGAGCATTTTGCTCAAGAGATTTTTAAGGCAAGAACATGCGTTTGGCAAAACCATTTTTTCTTCAACTTATTCAGGTGGAACATGCATCATCTAGAGGTTGATTATGATCTTAACGTTACTCTGTGTGGAGGCATTTAATTCACAGTTTAAATTTCAATTGACTTGCAAGACAGTTATTTAAATATTACAAGAGAAAGATTTTTCCTAGGTTAAAATGCAGCTTGATGTGCTGAAGACGTGAGCTGTCAAGACCTTACTTTTAAATCCAATATCTTTGCATTATTTGTTAACCAATTTTTTCCCAAGTCATTAATTAAAACAAACTGGCTTGAGTGCTTTCTTGCTGTGCAGCTTTGAGAAAGATCAGCAAACTTTGTAAACTAAAGATTTCCAGCCAGGTCTCCTTCATGTTCTTGAATGCGATCTAATGTGGCCAAGTACAACCTGATGTCCTTTCTTGGGCATTTTTCAAGTTAAACAAATGCCTATGGTAATCAGCTAAACCATTTGCCCAAACTTAAAAAAAAAAAAAAGGTTCACATAGGGTGATTCAAACTAATAATAAGGTTACAGAAATACTACTGTTGACATAATAACAGTATTTCTAAAACAAATGTAATTACTCTGTCTCTTGCAGTATTAACTGAAAATCACAAGGAGCTGTGCAAACAGCAATCCAGCATGTGAACAACAGAAGGAAAGAGCATTTCTTACAGAAACAGGCAAACTGGAGAATGAAGTGATTTGTCTAATTACTTTGTCCACCTCTCTAGTAGTACAGACTGATCCTTTTGTATTCGGTGTATTTGATTTCTAATTCTATACCATGCACAGTGCTATTCCACTTCAAAACTGAGCACTTAAAGGGATTAGTGTTTGTTGATTGCTTTCATGAGATAATATAGCCTTGTTCTCCTCTATGCTGTTTACCCATAATCTTTTATTTCCAAGGAGAAAATTCTGATTAGCCTTATGCTTTGAATAGCAGAATTATTTCCTAGAGTGTGACAATTGTGTAATCATTCAAATAAGCCAGTAAACAAGCCAGGACAAATTTATCCCCAGCATAACAATTCTGATTCAATTGAAATAAAAACAGTCATAAATTCAATCCACAATAACAGAGTAAAATGCCCTTGGGGGTTCAACAAGTGAAACCTCTCAGGCCGGAAATACCTGTTCTGGTTTCTTAACCAGATTAATGCATTAGCCTTGCAGAATATGCTGTGTGTTAAAATACAGCGACATGGACAGAGACCAATGAAACCAGTTCCCAAACAAGCTGCAATTGCTTTAGTGAATACAAAGCCGAATTAACATTGTAGCTAATACAGGCATCTGGGCTTGGAAGTAAATTATGAAAGGTAGATTTCTAATAACTCTTTTTTTCGGAAACAAACTGAACCTTTAAGGCTTTTTAATTAAAATGAAAAAGATGCATGTGGCCTTTCAGAGAGACATGGGGAGGCTTGTAGAGCACTGAAGTCTGGAGAAGCAGTGATGATACAATTTCTGTTACTCGGTGGTTTATGCAACCAAACTCATGGCCAGCATGGCTTTAATTTATTGCATGGTTAGAAGACCAAGAATGCACAACACGCCCCAGAGCACTCCTGCACCACCATTGAGGTGAAGACTCTGTGGCCATACCTGGAATACTGCCTGGCATTAGCTGCTACTTTCTTTGAAGAACTCTGAAAAATGTGAAAGAACATCCAAAAGGACTTAGAAGATTTACTTGAAGCCCAGGGACCCTAATAACAGAAGAACCTCAAACTATTTAGTTTGTTGAAGAGAAAGCCCAGAGTTGATTTGATCAAAGTATCTGTTTAGGAGAAGATTTCTAATAGTCAAATCTGAAGGAAAATGAAGATTCTTTAGCTGGAAGCTAAGCCAAATAAAACCAGAACAGAAATACAGACCACATTTTTCACAGTGAGCATAATTAACTCCTGGAATGATCTACTCAGAGAGCAGGTGTTTTCTCCATCATTCTAAGTCTATCTGGGGCAGGTATGAGCTTTGCACATTAATGTTTGGAAAGAGACATACTGAGAACTGACGAAAAACATTACTGCAGCTTGCCCAAATACTGAAACTGCCAGCTTGCCCAGACGCAGTGAGAAAAGCTTGTGATTCAGTGGTAACTGCCTGCTGCTGTCTACCAACGCTCACACCAGTAGGCCGTGTAGAAGCTATTACAATTCTTCCCATGGTTGACACACCATCAGGGAGCTGAGAGGAGGAAGAAGACACGAAGTCTTTTAGATCTAATGGTCCCAGTGCTCTGCCACAGGACCAAGCAGGGTCCTGGGTGGTCTATCAGCCAGCCTCAGCAGCCCCTTTTGACTCCCTTCCTCCCATTGCAGGGGTTCACCCTCCCGGCCAGCACATGACATGACCCTTCTTCAGGAACTTGCCCTACAGCTGCCCGCATACCTTACCTGGCCCGGGAGTCACTCTCTAACCAGCCCTCTCAGTGGGAGCCTGAAGTGAAAGGAACTCCCTCCATGTTCCTCAGACAAGGAGTGAACATCTGGTGGGACAATGTGTGGAAAGGGTGCATGTGAAAGAGGGGTACTTTGAGTATGTGGTGGTCTGCTTGAGGGGTATTGCTGTCGGGAGTTCTGTAATGAGCTGGAGAAATCTGTAACTGCAGTAGTGGTCAGCCATGTTAACACTGCCTACCCACACCTGAGTGACCGTCACACGAAGCATTGGCACTCTGGTGCAAAGGCGAGAACCTGGAAAGAAAAGACCAGGAGGGCAGAAGACCTTCTGAAGGAATTTCCTGCCAGGTATGAGACATGAAAGGCTGCTTAAGTATCTTTCCTGAGCTCAGAAAGTATAAAGGGTGCTTAAAACACTACGGTGAGGCTGTGAGTAGTTCCTGGTGTTACACAGGTTCACCCAGAGTTGAACAGTGTCAGCAGAGCTGTGGGACTCGGCTGGACCGGCTCACAGCCCCAGGACAGTGCCAGGGAAACTGTCACAGTTCCATGGCAGACCAAGGTGTAGCTGTAAGAAACAAGTCAGTTGTGTTGTATAAAATTTTCTAATTAAAATTTCAGTGCAAAGCAGATATTCAACAGGGAAACTTCAACAAAACCATTAACATTTGGTGGGACTATAAATATGATTAAGTGTATGACACCATATTAATAATAGGCTGTACTGCCTGTATACTCTACATAAAAAAATGTCATTCGTGCGGGGAGACAACACTTAAATTCTTGTTAAAAGAAGGCTACAGTGGAACCAAGTATTAGTCAGAAGCTTCCAAAAAAGAGCACTGTATTTACAATCTTCCTGTGTAAACTCAATGACTGTTCAGCTCTCCTGCCCTGTACTTTTGATCTGTGATAGATGTAGTCTTTTACATCGCTTGTTTTTGAAACTCCAACTTTTAAGATCTTCTCGTCTTTTAGATATTCATAATAATTCACTGTAGCTAAAATCCCAGTGCCTGTGATAAAAAATGTTCTTCCATATTTTATACTGCCAAAAGTATCCATTAGTAAGAGACTTGAATCATATTCCCCATTTCATTTTTCTGAGGAAAAAAAAAATGTTCTGAGCTCCTTTCTCATTATAATATTATGTTAATTGTTTTCTTAGGAAACTCTTCTTCCTCAGAAAACAGACTGGATTGATTCCCCTTTCAGCATTCACAGGATGCACATACCAATGTCCCAAAATGGTAAAATAATTAGTCAGGCAGCGGTGGACTTTTGTAAAATCAATGAATCTATTTATCTGTTTATCTATTTATCCAACTTCAGCAGACTTTCATATATTATATTCTGTGCTCTGACTCAAGCTTGCTCAGCGCTATCAAATCATTAGGAAGGAGGCTCTCACCACTCAGAATGCCTGGCATGGATGCATGGGAGATAGTTGAGAACAGACTGGGTGATCTTCGGGTGGGTCCAGTCTCAACAAGAAAATATCTTAGCACAGAGACTGCCAGCCTGGAGGAGAAGCCATGGACTGGTTTGACCAGAAGTCAGCCCCCAGCCACTGTGTGAATTCTACATCCACCTACAAGGTAATGCAGCTTAAATACTTGGAAGTGCTCAAGGTCAGGTTGGATGGAGCTTTAAGAAAGCTTATCTAATGAAAGGTGTCCCTTCCCATTGCAGGGCAGAGTTGAACCAGATGATCTTCAAAGGTCCCTTACAACGCAAACCATTCTATGATACCATGGCTTATTATGGGAAAGGTCAGTTTTACTCTGCCTGTTTTCTGTACGTGCTCTTCTTTCATAATTCTTTGCATATGTGTGTTTACATACAATATGACTTTACCTCTTCATGAAGATTCCCCACTGTGATTTCAGTTTTCCCTTGGCATACGCCTCCAAACTGGACTCAGCAAGATAAGTTAAAATGTATATTTATTTTATATTGTATTTAATATCTTCAACTTAAAATCAAAGGCCTAAATATTGCTGACAGAAGCAGCTAAAGACTCTCAAAAGGGCTCTGCAAATTCCAGTCTGAGTAAGGTCAGTGGCAGTGGCCTTGATCTGCGCCTGAGTTAGTCCAGCTGCTGACTGTGTGCTTTGAGTTCTGCCTTGGGCACGCCGTGCTCTGGACAAGCTGCCTGTGCCCCCACAGCCTCCCCACCCCATGGGACCCTCTGCAGTGAGAGCAGCCAGACATCTGTGGGTGGTTACCTGGAGTCACCGACCAGGATGGATATCAGGAGAGAAGGTCCCAGCGGATCTCTGGAGGTGCACTTGGGAGGCAGGCTGGAGGCTCACTGCCATCCTGTAACCCAGATGTGCCTTTCCTTATCCCAACTGCACCAGATGTGTGCCCTCCAATGTGAACAAGTAGGGTTTCACACCTCAGTACAAAGGGAAGGTCTATTAAACACCTGTTTTCAAGTCTTACAAGATGTCTAATAAGCTTACTTAGGCAATTTAAAGAAATGTGTTTCCAAATGCCCAGCTAATCTGTCTGAGACAAGGACCGACAGCTAACATGTTGAGGCCTGCATAAATCACTTCTGTTTAACACAAACATTTGATATATTGTCAATTCAAGCTTTAAAACCTGCAAGTTATTTCAGCCAGGTCATTGTGGAAATAATTACAAGGAAATTTCTTTGGAGGGCAGCTACTTTTTCTAATAAGGGAACATTTGCCTGGGTTTTATTTTTCTGAATGTACAAAATTTCCCGGGCTGGGCAAATTGGGCCAAGAAGAGACAATCCAAGGACAGGCTGAGTCCATTAGGAACACCAGCACAAAAACATGGTATGGAAATGAACTCAGAGAAATCTCTTCTTACTGGAGAATATCAGTATTTCATGAAGTGCTCTTAAATCCAGTGTGGTTTTAGGACAACTTTTTAGTTTCTTGGAAACAAAACCCATTTCATTCTGCTGATGAGCACATAAATAAGTAAGTAAATAAATAAAAATTATTCAATAATTAAATCATCCTATCTTTGCAGTGTCCATTATCCTGCTGTTATCAGATTAAGACTGTTTTTTCTCCTAACTAATCAGATGGAGGGATTAAAACCTGCATACGCCAGTGAAACACAAAACAGCCAGAGGGAGAAAAGCCAATTTGGTAGGACAGATGGGCTGGGAGACGGTGACATGCAGTGCCTTACTGTGGCTGGGCACAAGAGTGGCAACTTTGTCATGAAAATGGATTGGCAGAAATATATCAGCAACCGCACTTTGACAGCCCGCAAGATCTGCTTTTCTTGCCTCCAGCTTTCCAGAACACAGGTATTCCAAGAGGTTTTGTTTGAGGGCGCACGCAGGTGACACAGATGATGAACTTCATGATGAACTGTCACAATTTGGAGTAGTTATGATATATTCTGTCTACGAGAGTGCTCCCAAACATGGCCATATGTGTTAATGACTGCTGCACCAACTTAATGAATGCCTTCCCCAATTCTTAGCAATTTAAAGCATTGCTGTGATAGGCATCTATTTAAATGCACCTGCTAAAACCACCGCCTCTATTCAGTTCCCACATCAGAGTAATGTCCAGTGGTACCTTTTCTCTTCTGCATGGTTTGTGGTGCTTGGTGCAGTTCTGTGCCCCTGGAAAACCAACAGCAGCTGTGCAAGTGGCATATGTATTCATGGAGCTGCTACAGGCAGTTTCTGAATCACAGAGGATCAATATTAATTACATTTCATCACTTTGACACTGTACCATGGGGAAAAAAAGCTAAAAATAGCCCTATTTTCTCAGTTTATGTTCTTCTTGCTTCTCAGTCTTTTAATTCCATTTCTGTTCTTTAAACTCCAGTTGTATACATGGGACTTGCTGAGAGGTGTCCCAAACCACGTTAAAAAGAAAAATTGGCTTTATGTGGCTTTCAGAAGTCTTTGATCCTCAACTAATCTGAGCGAGGTTCTGACCTCCCTGAATCCCTAGAGCAGGGCAAAGACACCCAGGAGCCGCCTCATTACCAGTTGTATATCTGAACTGCCGTTTTTTTCCATTGTGCTCTTCAGTTCCTTTCCCCTCTGACCAGCTTCTTTTTTAAGCATCCTCTTTCTTACATTAATTTGCACCTCCCTTGGCCTGCTGGCCACGCTTCTTTTAATGCAGCCTAGGATACAATTGGTTTTCTGGGCTGCGAGCACACATTGCTGGCTCATATCTAATTTTTCATCCACCAGACCTTCAATATTATCAAAGGTAAGTGAATTGGCACTGCTTAAGTAAGAGGAATTTTTGGGTCCATAATCAGTAAGACAGAATTTAACAGTAATTCTTGATTTCAAATGCCCATCCCTGTGAAAGTCAAGAAGAACTTATGAAGCTGAAAGCATATGTCTTTTTTTCAATTATATCAACAGACCTAATATAGGCTAATTCTTCTCCTCAACAAATCTAATATAGGCTAATTCCTCTCCCCACAAACCTCAACCCTTACAACCTTAAAGTGTCACAGCTGCTGCAGTACTATTGCTTCAGCCCCATGGAGAACAGAGAACATGGACAGAAGAAGCAATGGTGTAGAGAAGAGTTACACAGGTATATGTAATATCCAAATGCAGCCTAATATTAATGGTGAATTGTCTTTGCCTGGGGCTGTGGTGATATCTAGGTATGACTGTAAACTTATTTCTCCTACTCTTCAAATTCATGTGGTTTCTGAAGAAACATTGCTTTTGTTTCATTGATCTAAACTAGCTTGACTTTTAGGGAGGGAAAGAAGCACAGTAATGGAGACTTTATCCTTTTTTTGATTCTGTTGCATGTGCTACATGTTCCTCTCACGCCTAGCAGCAGTGAAAACAAGGCAAACTTGTGCAGATACCAGTTCAGCGCTGGGCAACAGGCTGAGTCCTAGGTCCAGCCTCTCTCGGACCTCCAGCCATAGGGACTTGTGACAACTGCTGATGAATCTTTACTGGGAAGTGGCGGGAGAAAGGGAAAACAAGACAAGCTGCTGGAAGGATGCTCATCGTCTCTCCTCCAGAGTTTGTTCTTGGGCATGGATTACCCTTTTCACAATGCGTGCACCATGCACTCTTCTAAGAAAGCTGTGGCCAAGGTGCAGCATAGTTGTGATGACGTTTGGTAATGACACAGTGGAGCTGAGAAGGTGTGAGGCCTCAGCATGGATTTTGGCTACATGAGAACCTGCCAGGTTGAAGTAGAAAATGCCACAAGGTAAGTGCTGCAAGAGAATTCTCTCTCTTCTGAGATCTTTTACTGTATGTCTGAATAACTGCTCATATTGCCTATGAAAACTTCATAGGTTGCTCATGCTGAGTAAATGTCTGTTTCAAAAAAGCAAGATTGCTCTTAAATACTTATTTTTTATGCACTGCTTGAAGTCCCAAATTGTTAGTCAAGGACGGCAAGTGTATTTCCAACACTAAAAACAACTCAGTGGGAAGTTTAACTACTTTATCCTTGCCTTCACTGTCTCACAAATGAGACAGGGTTTCTTCTTTTCAAGACACTGCTCCTATTCAACATGGCTGCAAACATTTTGATAAAGTGCCTGTCTTTTAAATGCTACACAGATCTCAATGCATCAGGAGTTTACATTGACAGAAGCATTAAAACAAAAATCATAATGCGTCACTTTTTAAAGATGCAAGGGAAAGGTAGTTTTGAACACCTTCTTGGTAATAAATGCCCAAAGTAATAAATTAGGGCTACAGAAGATGGTTAAAAAGAAGGTTAAAATAAACCTTATCTTGGCTAAGATATGGTAGGAATCACTTCAAAAAATACATATGAAGAGCAGTACGAACAGCAGAGGCTGGCTCTCACTTGCAGTTACCTGCCATGTAGTCCTGGTGTGTGTTCCTTCTTGAAACTACAGCACCCTAGCTACTGCGGCTGAACTGCAGTGTGCGGAATGACCCAAGTATCAGTTGTCTGACAGCCACGACATGAGTGATTATACAGACACGGCGACAGGCAGATGTTTTTACCAGTCCAGCCACACTAGAAGTTTCCTGCTTGCTTTGATCTTGCACTCTCTGCCTTTCTCACAGTTTGATCAAGATGTACAAGCAATAGCATGTGACATAGTTTAAAGATGATTTATAAGCAGGTTGAACTCCTACAATATTTTATCAATGATTTATGTACTTCAGGATGCAGATCTTAAAAAATTAAGAAAATTTAAAGCATATAAAAACATCGGTGACACAAGCCAATGAAAGTCTTGATCCTTACATATGCTGATCAGGCTTCAAACCCGTCCTGGCAAGCTAGACTCATCAGCAGTTATTTCATGGTAGAATTCCTGTGACAGTTGGTTTCTTAGCTTATGATTGTATCCATAGGATCATGCTCACTTCAGCCAGTCATACACGGGACGTCCTATCAGGACACACTGACTGACTTGCTACAAACAAAATCCATCTCTTCGGGCAGTTCTGCATCTAAGAGTTGCAGCATCTAGTTGGAGCATCCCTCCAAATGGCCACTGCCTACTATATTTTGTCTGCTAGATAATTGTGTTGGGTGAGTGGGAGGAGTTGATCATCCGGTCTGCTTCAGTGGTTATCAGCTTTCCTCTGGATGAGGCTTGTGTGAAAAAGACCGGTGGTGTTCTGCCCCTGTCAGAGCCAGATCTTTGTTACTGCCTCCCTATCTATGCTCAGCCATCTCCTCCAGCAGTACCAGGACTGTCGCTCCTGGCTCAGGGCTCACTTCTTACCTATGCTTATTCTGCTTCCTCCTGCTCACTCTGAACCTGCTTCCCACAAAACAGGCGCTGAAGCCAGGCTACTGAGGTTGCCTGAACCTGGCTAAGCCAGTTCTGAGTCTTTCAGTAATTTCAGTGCTCTCTCCCCATGCTCCAAGCACCTGAGACACACGGCAAAAACAGTCCAGTCACCCTCAAGCTCTCCATTGAGCCACAGCACTGTCCTTGCACCTCTCCAGTGAGGTCTTGCATCACCTTGCACGTTCAACAAGACGGTGTGGACATGTAATGTACATTCAGGTGTTACAATGATGGTGTGAGCTGTATCTTGCCAGAGAAACAAGGACGTGAAAGGGGGAAAAAACGTGAACACTCAGCCTTGGAACAAAGTAAAGTTTCCTGACTCAGATGCATAGTTTGACACAATTGCTTTATGCAAAAGCTCATCAAATGTGAGTAGCAAAACATTTTGTTTAATCAAGCGTAACATACTGTACCATAATATTAGTCTTGGCTGTGCATGTGTCAGGGGAGTTCATATCACCATGAATCACTTGTTATGTTTTGTTTAAAGACTTTGGTGGGTGGCTCAGAGTGAGAGACGTGTTCTTGTTAACTCAGGAATGTTCTCATTTAGATGATTTAGAAGGGAAAGTTCCTGAAACTGATATGGAAGTTGTATTCCATGCCTTGATGCACCCCCACCTCCCACAAGATCTTTGCTTGCTTGAAAATTTCCTGTATATCAAAAGTCAGTGTAAGGCTAAATGGATTATTGCAATAACAGTGACCTATGCCTGGATTGGGGTTTATCTCTTAGTCTGTTCATATGACGTATGCCAAGGTTACTGAAAATCAAACGTTGCCAATGGAGGCATTTCTGTCCACAGATTCTTGTGGCTTCTCCTGCTATACATCTTTCTTTTCTTACCAAAGAAAAAAAAAGTAAACAAAACCTAGGGACCAAAAGCAGCAAGTCAAAGCAGCCAATTAATAAAGGAAAGAAGTACTCTAGGTCAAGGCAGATGAACTGGTCCGCCTCCCCCAACAGACTGTTCAGCTGCCAGAATAACTGCTATCGCAAAGCTTATGGATGACCCAGTCACTTTTTGTTCTGAAAACATTTCCTGCTGGAATAGACTGTTTGGCCCTGGAGCCTCTGTTTTCCTGTGTTTTTCACTGTCAGAAAGTGCGTGGATTTGCATTACTTGTATCAACACAGCAGCAGTCAGCAATATTTTAAACATCATCACGGCGCAGGGAGTCAATGGCATCAGTTCTGACTGACTAGAAAATTTATTACTTTGCTAGCAGTTTTTGCCAAGTATATTCACTTGAAAATATTACCGATTCCTGTATGTTGCTCAGCACAACTCTCTGTTACCTGTGAATACCTGGGCTGCTTCTAAACAAGCCACAGTAGCATGGGGTTCCACATCTGATAACTAGCCCCACCTTTTCTGCAATGTTGGCTCATCCGCCTTTACTCCATACGGTGTGCAGCACAGATACACCCCTCAGGATAAGTTCACACGGCAAACCGAAGCTATGATTGTATCATGGGTTGGTAACAACAGCTGCGATGCTTTAAGATCACAGTCCTCAGCACATGCTAGCAACCAAAGCAGGCACAACCAGATATACCAAGGCAATAAAAACTTGCTTAGTTTTACACTCTTGATTGTTTGGTCCCTCCCTTACAAGCCTATCTTATTCTTCCCTTCCATGACAGCAAGAGCTTGCACCTCTCCAGGCTGCGAGGAACTGAAACCAGGCTGCATCATTGTCCAGGAGCCAGGGAGTGACTCAACATCAGGAGGACATACGTGGCACAGGGTGAAGGTTGTACCCCTTTACATAGCAAAAGGTGGGGGAGAATGCCCCTAGGCATGGGCTGAGGCAGGAGTGGGGTTCATTTCTCATAGTTACCTGCTCACATTAGTGGGGTGCATATCCTCCACTCGCATCTTCCCTCCACTGGATATGCAACCTTTTAGATATTCATATGGAACCTCATTACCATGCAAGCTGATCACTTAGCATTTTTTAGGGCTTATAACCGCATAAAAAGTCTTGCGGAAATGTAAAAACAATTATTGGTGTATGAGAAGAGAAGGAAATCCAGAAGGTCAGCTTTTGTGTCCACCTCAGTTTGTAGACAGCAATTAGATGCAGAAGTCTAATACCATGAACTTCAAAACTCTGGCTTGTACTCCTAGTGCCTAAGTCTGTAGTTATCAGGGTTTTAATAGTGAAGGTCCCTTGCCTACAGTTCTACTTTTGTGAATAAATGGAACTGTCTTGATCTCTTCAGGCCTAGTAACTCATACCTCTCATACTTGAGCTGACTAGCATCGAAAAAATTTCCTGAAGTGCATCCATTGAGCTCCTTCTCTGGAAGACATGCTCCAGGTTGTTATGGTTTTAGGAAATGAGTGGCTGGATTCTGTGCTTCCCTTTGCTTATGCAGAATCAAAGTTCTCTTTTCCTCTCTTTGCCCTGTCCTTCCCTCACCCACTAGGACCTTAATGACTTGGGTTATGTGGGCGTAGCAATGCTTTTACTTACTTTGTTTGAAGCAGCTCCATTTAGCAAACAAGAATTGAATATTCACTAAGAAAAAGAGATACAATAATTTTAAATTAAAAAAAAATAATAATTGTCCTTGATGACTCAAGCAACGGCTGAAATCCAGGTATGCTACACAATCGAGGAGCAGCTTACTTGCCCTCCAATTTGCTTGGTCTTTAAATTCTGTCTGTACAAATCACTACACATTCTGTAGGAGGAATAGTTTCTCCTTCCCACCCCATATTGATCCATTTGTATTTCCCATCTTCCTCCTCCATACCTTGGAACTTGGGAACTGGGACAGCCTTAGGCAGTGGGCAGAAATTTAGGGTTCAAGACAGTAAGTTTGAAGGAAGAATTGCAATCATACTTGTCACTCCTAGATGAGTTCTCCAAACACTGAAGTCTTGTACAGAAAAGTGTCTGATTCTCCTAGTGTTAGAAGAAAGGAGTGACTCTGTTTCTAACACTTGCCAGATGTTTAATCCCTGTGCAACTTTGCTACCTAGCTCTTCACAGTGTATTCTTCAGAGTATGAGCATGCAAAGGTTTTAGGCATTAGAAAATAAGCAAGTCTTTTTAAGTATCTCTACCAGGCAAACTAAAGGATTTGTGTAAAATCCCATAAAATGTCTGTGAGAGCACAAGAACTGAACCCACATTTCTTAAGGTCTGGGCAGCTGCCCATATTAGTGAACACCCTTCCTCTTGCTGGCTCATAATGGATGTGTCCACTTGCTGTGTGAAACGCCTGGGGCAGTGTGTGGCTTCTGGCAAACAAGAGCAAAAGAGCCAGGATTCAAGATGTGCTGAAGCCTGTCTGCTTACCTATAGTCATAGCTGAGGCTATAATAATTGCCTTCTCCTTATGGTTGAGAGTGGGGCAGCTGCTGTTTTAACAGATCACCAAGCACTTGCAGCGGCATGGAGTATTTTACTTCCTGAAGCCACCTGCCCCATGCTTTACTAAGTTACCTGCCAAAAGAGAAACAGCAGTGCTCTTGCTTGCTGTGGTTTTGTCCAAGATTTATTTATAATAAAAATCTATTTCTAGTTCATAAAAACAGATTTCTTTTTAATTTCCTTTCCTGGTTTGATGGAAAAAAAGGAGGGGGGGAGGGAGGAAGCAATAAGCTATCATTTGGCTTCAGTGACTAGTTACTGTTTCTGAGAATCTAGCAGCCTCTGTGTAAAGGCTTTGAAATCATGGAAAGCTATTCCCTGTGTGCCTTTACATTACTTCTGATCGTGGCATTTCCTGATTGCAGGATTTCTGCTTACTCCTCCTGTAAAAGGCAGTGCAAAAATACAGTATTTATGCTTGGATTGACCAGGAAAACTGCACCTGCACGGAGAGGCATGGGGCATGTGATTGCTTTCCGGAACAGTAGAGCTATTAGCTTTGTGGCAAAGGCCTAGAGCTGGAAAGATTGTGTTCATTGTGTTGGGGGAATTATTTGATTGACTGCTGAAGCTTGCCATATGTGTGGAACATTTGTCTGCTTTCCTCCCTATGATTACAGTTATTTCATTAAATAAAGAGGGAAAGCTACAGCATTTACAGTCTAAGCATCCTCATCTGTTGCCGTTTCCTCTCAAAGCATCACCTGTCATATTCCTTACGCTGAGGGTCATCACCTTAACCAAAAGATCTAATGAAACTGATATTTATATCTAAGCTGGACTTTTATCAATTCGTACCTCAAAAAGCAAGCATGAACCTTGGTTAAGCTCTAGTTATTGCTGTTCTTTTGTTTGCTCGTTGAACAAGTATTTCATGGCTATTATTAGTTCAGGTTGAATTATGCTTACTGCAGAACTCATGAATGGAAAGCAGGTCACTGAGCCCAAGCTCAGTAGTTTTGTTCCTCATGCCCTCTTAACAATGATCCTTCCAGACTATTCACATATTCATATTATCCTCAGCTTGCACTACAGCAGGGAAATCCCCAGCTAGGCAGATCCCTCCAGCCATATAGCCTGGACCTATCAGCAGAATGACAAAAAGTAGACATAAGGGAAGAAAAAGAGCATACAGAATCCAGAATCCAGTAGTGCAAACCTCCTAATTTTAGGTAAGCTAATGAGAGAGAATGCATGATCAACACAGCAGTGGGGGCTACTGCTAGCCAGCCCAGCCGCCCTCGGTTTCTTTTTGTCTTTTTCTCTGCCATGCGCAACTGTGGGAAACATCTTCAGGGCTTGTTTTGGACTAAGACACATAGGAAAGAAAGAAAGGAAACAATGAAAGAAAATGTTCACACTACTGGGGTGAATGTCAAGGAAAGTCTAAGAATACTTAGGGAAAGTCCTTCTCCTTATTAAAGCAGAACTGCTGATAACTATATATGCATGACTACAGAAAGAAATAACTGAAAATAGGGTACTCTTGAAAGGGAATCCAGCCTTCTCATCTTACTTTAAACAAAAAAGATGTTTTCTTGTCTACACAGCTTTTTATGAAGTTGCGAAGATTGTGAAGCTCTTGTTGTAACTACGTTTTGTAGTGCAGTGTGGGTTTGAGGTACAATGAGCCACTAGACAGTGGGGTTGAGGTGGGGGACTGTGCCTTCCCAGAGCACTCCTTCTTATGCTGTTTCCTATCTATATGTTGTGGGTTAGCTTTTCCTTTTCTTTGCCATTTGGTCTTTTGCCCGTGTGATTTGTAATAGGAACATCACAGTACTGGGAAGGAATCCCACAGGTCAAGTAGAGGCTCCTGTTGTCATCAAATATTATCACAACGACCACAATTGATGTTAACTGTGCAATATGAATGCCTTGATGGTGTCCAATCTTAACAAATTATTGTTATTTGCAGAGTGAGAGTCCTGCCAATTTGTAATGAGACTGGAATCCTAAACTGGAAATGAGGAAAATGGAGAAGCCAGCTGAATAAACTAAAAAGACCTCCTCACCTTGCAGCTGTTGCGATGTGAGAAAACCACTTATCTAGGAGATAAAAAAGTTTCAAAAGGCTGGATGCTTGCAAAAAAGAAAAAAAAAAGTCTACTGCTCCACCTGCATGGGGAGTGTGAGGGTTTCTAATAGTTAATGACATAATTTATTGATTTTCTGAGAATAAAAGAGCTACTCTACAGCTAGCAATTTCTGTAAGTCAGCACACAAAATAGTGCTGAGATTGAATGACTTTGCAGCATCACCTGTCCACAAAGCCACCGGTGATTGCAAAGCTCATCTGCTGACATAGCAGAGTCAAATAGAATGTACCATATTTTCCCAGTACATGGCTGGACTAAGAGTTTGGTAGAACATTATGATTTTAGCAATTCATCACACCAAAGCAAGGGGCAGGAAACTGCAGGAGGAGTAACGTGTCCTCTTTTGAGTGGCACACAGCAAAACTGGTACAGAACCAGGTCCTTATCTCAGGAGAGATATCAACAGTGTTCACAGGTGCTTGGATCTCATGGGGTCCAAAACCCAGCAGCCTCTACTTGTATAAAGGCAAAACATCACCACTCCACTGAGCCCCTGGTAGCATGCTTGTTGTCTACATTGGAGGAAAAAACAGTTTAGCACAGAGCCCTTGAAATGTTGCTAACCCTTCTTTCAAAATATGCATTAGTGTAGGATACACAAACTGAGGCAACTCCAGACATTGAGGTAGATGCAACAGCATCACACAGAAAAACAAGATACAGATCAGGCAGAAGGAGCAAATGGACACTCTGCAAGGGCATCCATTAAGTTCGGGAGACAGTAAAGAACTTGACATTTACAATACATAACAAAAAGCACTTTCAAATGAAGTTTGATTCAAGGTTTGCTGCTTCTATATTTCAAAACGGGAAAAGTTGTGAAAACCAGTAAAAGAAGAAAAGTTATAAAAATCCTGGTGCCTCTAAAACCCCTACTGGGAAAAGCTTTCTACGGAGCTTTCTAGAAGAAGAATTAGCTAAACCTGATGCAATATTTGCTAAACCTCTATGTTATGAAATGGATGGATAAAGACTGGCAGAGAGAATTTGTTTCGATGGCCATGCTTACAATCAATCCAAGGTTTTAAAGAAAATAGTGGGCTCTATTTCAAAATGAAAATTGTTGAAACTGCTGGACAAGGCAGTTGGCTGATGTCTCTCAGGAAGAAACTGGAACAGATTGGAACAGATAAAACCGAAAATTATGTTTGAATAAGAGGCTGCTTAAAAGCTTATCCGCTGTTTCACACTACTGCAAAAGAGGCAAACCATTAGATGTATAAAGACAGCTAACTGGAGTAAGATGGAGTGTAATAAAAGATGGGCTCACACCCATCTCTCTGATGATTTCGAGAACACCAGTGGCATGGCATAGAAATTGCTATCTGTTTTCTGCAATTTGCCTTATTAGCTGGTGATAAGAATTTCCTTAAGGTATAATCAGGCTAATCCTACATAAAACTGAGATTGAAGATGATAAGAGGCGGTGTTAAAAAACGTTCGCTTACAAGGTAATTGCTGTAAAACAGGCTGGTGTTTAGAACAAATGTGCTGCCTTTGCCATAAAGACATCTTGCATTGGTCCCCCTTTGCGGGACAGAAACAGTAACTTTGCATGCATTGAAAAAATGTATTGAAATGCCTCTTGCCTCTGCCTGTAGGTCTCTTAACTCTGCCAAGCTTAATTATGCTCACATTGAGAGAGAAGCCGCCAAATGCACTCTGGGGATGTAAAAGGTTTTGCCACAGGTCACTGTCCTGTCATTTAAATGTTTACACAAAGAAGGCAATGGGCATGACCATTACTTTTGAAAGCCCAGTGCTGTGCCATTCACGTCTGAGAGTCTCCGACAATAAGAAAATGCAGCCCATTTGTTATTTTATCTTTAGAAGCAGATAACAATAAGCAAGCAGCAAAAGAGGATAGTCTGTGCGTTTCACTACAGGCTGAGTAAAACCTCAAGGAAATTGGGAATAATTAACTCTGGTTTAAACAATAGACTATAGGACAAAGAAGGACTACTTCATAACTCCCCGGTGGCCACAGAGAACCGTCGCACAGTATTTTTCATAAAATAATCAACTCCACAGGAAGAGCTGTTACAGTTGATGCTCGTCCTTCTCCTCAGAATCGTGCAGGGAAGGGTGAGCCTGTCTTCACACAGGAGATACAAAGAGCTCAGCGTGTTTAATCTGAATGCTGCCACAGACAGGGTTGATGTCTAGAAATACACTGGGGAAAACGGAAACACCAAGGAGAGGTGACAGAGCAGCATTGGCACAAGCACAAATATATATTGGTGGTTTATGAACTAGTATAAATTTTCTGGTAAGGCCAGCAAAAATGATTTACTTTTAAATTGGCACACAGTAAGTTTGTGATGGTGAATGTAGCACCTGTATCTCAGTGACCTATCTGGGAAGTTGCCTCCAGTCTTATATTCCTTATCGACGCAGCAGCCTTCCCTTGAAAGCTCTTTCCAACACAGTTCCCTTCACCTCTCTGTGTGGCTGTATACTAGCTGCAGTCAGGATCTGTCTCACTTGCTTCTTGCAACTGCTGATAACACTTTCAGGGCCCCTGACCTTACAGTGATTTAGTATTCCCTTTGTTAAGTTCCAGTTTATAAAAGAGATATTAAAGGGCTTTAATCCTCAGGTTCGGGGCCCTCAATTAATTGTTTCTCAAAAAAGCCTTATCTCTGACATTGCGTTTATTCATTAATTAAACTGTCTATAGTCAAGTACGATAATATAAAACAGATAAACCGAGGTGCCACCTGGTATTTATTTCTGAAAAACTAGTAGACATGTATCATATGTCTACACAACTCTATATACAAAGGTTTATAGCTTTATTTGTTTTAAGAGGGCAACACATATATAGGAAGATTGCTTAATCTTTGGTACAGCTTATGCAGCTCAGTTCATAAGAACCCCCATAAGTACAAAAAAACCTGATCAGTAATAAACTACTCTTTCACAGAAGTTTCATACAGACTATGTAGGTTCATTAATAGAAAATTGAGTAGATTTCAGTAGATGCATGGTCTAAATAGCCTGAAACATCCAATGTGTATCAAACACATCCTGAATTATGATGAAACTGTGAAAAGTTGTCCCCCTTTATGGATGGCGGCTCTTGAACAGAATGTAGATCATGTGGACCAGTTTTTTATCCAAATGGCTGTTTGGAATGATTTGAAACACATCACATTATTGTCTTACCATCCTGCCATAATAATAATAGCAGAAAATTTGATACAGATATTTAACAAGCAAAGTATGTTGTAGGTCCAAATGTGCCCAATAAATGAATAGTGTGTCAAGCCACACAACTACCATTTCGCTGGGTTTATCAAGACCCTGTGAAGCCTCCGTCAGGCCCATTACTGTCCACACTGCTCAACATCTGCAGTATAATTTGTCACGTTACAGTCACATTACAACTGTTATTTGGAGTCTTGCTGACACACTTACTTTAAGGAACCAAAAGTCTGTTCAGCAGAGTCCAAAGACAGGTTATTAAGTCAAAATCAGAAGGTGGCATTATAACATTAGTGAGGAGGAAATTGTTATTCAAGTAGAAATTCCACTTTTCACTTTTGTGGAATAGCCCACTGTGCATTGGAGTCATGGTGGGGGAAAAAACCTGCAGATAGGTTGCAGAGGTTCATATACAATAGAACAACCGAATTTGTACCATTTTTCTCAAATAGCCTGACTTGCATTCTCACAATATATCAAATAATGACTGAAAAACACAGTGATGGAGAAGGATGCAGTATTTTCAGTATGATAAGGTTGAGTGTAACTGCTTTTTGGGAAATGAACAGCACCAGATTGAAGTACAAAATTCTGTAGATGAGTAGCAGATGGCAAATGAAGGCATGTGAATACATGCATCCCATACTAAACCAGGCTGATAATTTACTAGAGATTTGTGTTCTGCTTTTACAAGTGTTAGCATTGGTAACTGTTTCCTCTAGGTATGTTCATAAGGAGTTAAAGCTGAATCAGAACTCACATGTTGCTCTCCCTTAACTGCAAATATTTGCATATCTTTCAAGCACTCTATTAGTGCTTACCAGGTTTTGAAACTCATAGGAATCAGGCAGAGCAGCCCTACAGGTGTAGGTGCAAGTTCCTACACATCTACGACCAAGGCTATTTAGAAGCCCTGTAGGTAACACGTTCTCTTCATATTGACTCAGTAGAATAAGCACAGTTTTAGCCAAATTGACAACTCGTTAATATAATTGCCCAAACACATAAATATTTTTGGATTGTGATTAGAGGAATTCATGATTAGGAATGCACAGTCATTTTAAAGATCCCACAGTGTTTTCTTTGGAGCCAAAAGAGACAACACAATAGTCAATTAAACAGCCTTCCTTGAGTGTGATTTCTTATACGCATCAGAAAAGCACAGAGCTTGGTGTACGTCAGCTCTTACATCCACATCTGCTTTTATCTTTGGAGTGTCTTCAGAGTCAACCAGGAGAAATTTACAACTAATGTTTATTCAGGACGTAAACCCAAATTAATGCCTTTGGAACAATGTGTTCTTGCTCCCATTCACATAATGAAATTTGCCTTTGATTTGAATGGGAGCAGTGCTGGGCTCTCCGCAGCTACTGATTATACATGTCAATATTAGGCTGTGTTTGAATGATGCTGTATTATGCATAAGAATAAAGTATCACGGAGATGTTGTGAGACACCAGGCAACATAATTACATGGATTGCAAGAGAAATACAAAGCAAAATATAGCACTATATATTAATAGCCCATCTCAGCCTTCCCTCATTATATCTGGACCTTTGTTTACTTAATTAGGAATTATTTTAAAGTTAAATCTGTATTTATTTTTCTGATGATGGCCTTGTTCTGAATGTACATACACCGAGAAGCTGCTGTTGACATGACTGAGCAGGATATTGTATTTTATTAAATTTACTTTGGGGAGTTCTGATGCCAATTGCTAGCACGTTTGCAGTCCCAGTCACATTGAAAATCTAATAGCAACATGAGCTTAGAATGGTACCCATGCAGTGTTCCTGGATGAAGAAAACACTCCCACCCTGTACTGGTAGACTACAGGAGACCAAGATACACTTCATTATAACTTCAGGTAAAGGAGACTGATTTTTTTTTCAGAATTACATTCATTTAACAGGATACTAGAAAATATTTCCCACCCTGCATCCACAGCAATATGAAAGGAATATTTGAAAAATGTTGTTATCAGTGTCTGCAAACAATAATCATAGCTAATACAAATGCTATCTGAGGTAATATCAACCTTATGTATTTATCCTGAAAATGGGGAAACAATCCTACTCTCAGTTTATAAATGTGGAAAGGTGGCACAGAGGTCTCTAGTGACCATCCACATATAAAGAATGGGAGAGAGAAGGAAACAAAGCCCCAGCTCTGAACTCAAACCATATTAGAATCTGTCTTTTCTGAAAGAATAAAAACCCTATTCTTTCCATGTAATTATTATGTTATAAGCCAGATTTTAAAAGTCCTCAGTCAATAGCAGGATTCCTCAGTAGCTTTCATACGTAATCATAGGTATGAAATACCTTGGATTTTTCACGATCAAGCTAGAGGTTCAAAATGAGTAGCTAAATTTTAACAGTTTTCTCCAAAGCAAGACCCTTCATGTTCTCACAACATCAAAAAAGTTTCTCCAGTTTAAATATCTAAGATGAAACAGGACATAATAGTCTCAGGCTGGAGCAGGTCACCTGAATCAACTAAGGCTTCCAAATAGGTGTTCAGCAGCAAAGAGTGTTAGCAGCAGAAGTAAGGGTGATACTACCTTGCAGGCATAGGCAACAAGTGTCTTGTAATTCAGTAACAAAGAAATACAATCTCTCACAAAGCAATCTCATGGAAACTGATGTATTAACACTAGCTAATGATTGACTCGCTATTTACAGAAGGCTTCATTAAGCCTTTCCCGCTGCCCGTACTTCGTCTTTTCTGTCATTACAGTGACAGTTTTCCTGTGTTATAATTACATATTCATAGATGTGGTTTCAGAAATTTGCAAGAACCTGCAAATAAAACCAGCACTATAGCTAATTACCCTAATGCTTTACTATTAATAGTAATGTATATAACATTCCAATACAATTTTTTTCTTTTATAAAGATGTTAATTATTCCTTACAACATTTTCAAAAGAAGGCAGCACAGGAAGCATCTTCGTGGCATTCTCGGGTTTATTGTACTCTTGTTCGTTTCAGGGGGACATGGTGAAATTTATTAATGGGCATCTCCAAGCTCAAAATTAAGTCTGTAACAGATCAAGTGTTAGAATCAAAGTGGTTCATCCTAAAACCTCACCGAGACTTACCAAGTCTTTAGTTACAGCTACCCTACGTTTACAGCAATTATACTGAGAACAGTCTGATCTCTGATCTGCTGACAGTCTGTCCTGTGTTTTCCAAAGCTTGTTTTAAATCAGTGCTGGGTTTACGATAGCATGATTATGTTTCCAACCAGGAAATGATACGTTTGCAGTACTAAGGTGGCATTTTCTTTCCATGTTTATTATTAGTGTGAAAGTTGCAATCTTTAAACTGTGTTACGTATTAAATTTGTGATTCCTAAACTGAAAATCGAAACAGAGCTAGAGTGAGAGAATAAATGAGAATCGAAAGGAGACAGAAGGAGGTTAGCAAAGACATGCAAGCTTTCCGCAATGTATTAAACCAAAAAAAAAGGAAGTAAAAGAACAATGAGGAATAACTGAAAATTAGTAACTCAGAACTGGCTAAAATAATAAATTCCTTTGTTTTCATTGGGGTTTGTTCTAGTGAGAATAACATAGGATTTGACTGTGCAGTGCAAGAACAGACACAATAGAAAAGTTGTGCTCTGTTACACCGGCAAGTGTTCTTCCTTTGGTACCTGCTGGAACTGCTGAGCATCAGAGGGACCCCACATCTCCCCTCCCTCCCAGGGACATGGCAGGGCTGATGTCCACCTCCCCCATGGGGACATGGCCTCCTCACGCCTGCAGCCAGGGCTGGTGTCCACCTCCCCCATGGGGACATGGCCTCCTCACGCCTGCAGCCAGGGCTGGTGTCCACCTCCCCCATGGGGACATGGCCTCCTCACGCCTGCAGCCAGGGCTGGTGTCCACCTCCCCCATGGGGACATGGCCTCCTCACGCCTGCAGCCAGGGCTGGTGTCCACCTCCCCCATGGGGACATGGCCTCCTCACGCCTGCAGCCAGGGCTGGTGTCCACCTCCCCCATGGGGACATGGCCTCATCATGCCTGCAGCTGGGGCTGGTGTCTACCTCCCTCATGGGGACATGGCCTCCTCATGCCTGCAGCAAAGGCTCAGTCCCACGCCTGACACCCTGCTGACCAAGCGTGAAGCTCACACGGCTGGGGTGCCATGTGTGAAAGGCAGTGAGTCCTCCTGACCTGTCACCTTCTGGTCACCAGCACTTGACGTGGCGAGGAAGTGTCACAGAGAGTTACGCAGCCATCAGGGCAGGAAGGGAGGGGGTGTGTGGTGCCCACATCAGTTCTATGGCCTCCAGCTGTCCATGGGCAGCCCCAAGACAGCTTCAGGCACAGTTTAATGTGGCAGTCTTTCATGTATAAGAAATGAAAGTTCCTAAGAAGGCAACATATGTAAAGAGGAAGCCACAACCTTATCTCGTCCTTATGCCCTCACACCTCTTCAGAGTGCACCCACTTTCCTCACCCCTTGTACACGCACAGACCTGGCTGGCCTGTAAAACAGGAAGAAAAAGACAAGAGTGCTTCTGAGGAGGGAGCTGCCTCTTCCTCTTCCTCATCCGCCTCCACAGTGCTGGCAAAGATGGATGAGCAGCTTCTGCCACAGAAGGAGCAGCTGTCAGGACTTGCTCTATGGGAGGCTTCTGGAGACCTGTAACCTACCCAGCTCTGAGACAACTCAAATGCGCTGTCCTCCAACCTCTCTGTTTTTTAATATCTCCCTCATTACATAGAGCAGAACATCATATATGTAATATTCAATAAAACAAGGTAATCAAGCACAATCTCATGGTCATGATTGCAATACAAATAACTGACAGAAGCGCATAGAAGACAGGAAATTGATAGTGACTGTAAATGTCAACAAGAGAGAAAATTAACTCCTGGGGAAACTGCACAGTTAGGAGCTTGGGCGGATATGGATAGACACAACTTGAAAAAATCATGGCTGCAGTTAGCGAGAAATATCCAATACTTGGTGAGTGGGTGAGGGCCAGAGGCCAAAACACCTCCAGAGACCAAGTAGGGTAAAAGTCAGCAAGTAGGATTATTTGCTTTGTTTTGTCACTGTAAAACATTTGGGGCTGCTTACTTTAGGGTAGGGGTGGAAATATTTCTTCTTGGCTTGGTGTAGAGTGACTGCACTGTTACTCTGATTTTAAAACTCAAAATGGTGGCACTGAGGAAAATAAGATATGTGAATGTATTGTTGGATTTTTCACACCTACCACTTCCTTCAAGTACTGTGCCCTCTGCACAGAAATTCAAGTGGGACCAAGGGGCAGTGTGAAGAGGACTGGAGATGCCTGTTGCACTAGAGCAGTGTAGAAGTGAGAACTAGGCTACAGCGTTAGGCATGTACCCCTTGAGTGGATGGCTGCAGATAAATGGCTGTAGTAGCATCATTCATATATTTTTTAATTTGAAATGCGCTGAGCAAATGCCAAAGTTGCTAGCACTGTTCACTCTGGTAGTCCTGGTATGGAAATCCTGTCACACAATGTGGGCTGGGCTTTTGGAGCTGGAACTTGAACCATCCAGTGTTCAGAGCATCCATAAATCTTGCCTTCTGGCTCATCACGCTCGCAACTATTCAAGCATACGTGTTCTGCACACTCACAGTGACATCCTGTCATGAGCTGAGCATCCGTTTGTCAAAGCGAACTGCAATTCATGGGGTAGGAACACAGTGAACTTACATGAGGGTTCTGAAAAGAGGGGATTTACATTCCACGCTGATTCAAAGGCAGGTGCAGAACAACCTCCATAGACCAAATCTACGCAAGCAGACTGCGTACAGGTTATTGAGAGGTGCTCAAGGAAGTATAAGAAGTTATGGAAGGAAACAATACCTAGCAATATATACGGGTAACATTGCGGTAGTGCTGCGATGATTCCACAAGTCATTGAGGTATTGAATAAAGCACAGTTTGGAGAACAGAAAAAAGTCAGTAAACAAATCAGAGAATCTTTTACTTTAATTGGTGCGTGAGTTTTGGAGCTTTAAAGTTTTCAAGATTTTTTTCCTCTGTTATCTTGAGGGCTTGAGTCTTCCTTGATGAAAAGCAGAAGTGTTGAGGTGATGGCATGTGGGAGCCAACGCTTTAAGGGGAAATTCTGGGGGACCCCCGGCACATCTGAGAGACCTGGCCAAAGCTCCATCAGCGGCGGGGCCATGCCCCGACCCAGCCCCCGGCCACAACCCGGGCGAGGGGGTCCTGGGGGGCCACAGGGGAGCTTCGGGTGCCCGTGGCAAAAGACGAAAGTTGTCGGGAAGGCTTTAAAACGCCCGAAGGATGCCCAGTGGAGGGCTGGGTGACCGGGCCCCCTCCCGCACTTTCGTCCCGGCAGGGGCGGCCGATGCGGGAGGACACCAGGGCCCGCCCCGGCGCTCCCGGGCCTGTTGGCCGGGCGCCCCTCGCCCCCGCCCGGGCTCCCCCCGGCCCCGGACGCTGCCCCCACCCCCTCGGCCTTCCCCTCCCCTTCCCCTGCCGGTCCCTCCTCCCCGCCGGCGCTGGCCGTGCCCGCCTCGCTCCCCGCCCCGGCTGAGGGGCGGCTGCCGCTGCTGCTGCCGCTGCCGGCGGCGGCTCCGGGGAAAAAAAAATGTCCGAGCGCGGCGGCTTCTACCGGCAGGAGCTGAACAAGACGGTGTGGGAGGTGCCCCAGCGCTACCAGAATCTCACCCCCGTCGGCTCCGGCGCTTACGGCTCCGTCTGGTAGGTGCGGGGCGGCGGGAGAGGGGCCGGGAGCCGGCAGGTGCCGGCAGCCGCGTTGCGGGGGAGGCAGCGGGGACACACAATGCCGGGGCGGCGGGAGGCCGGCCGCTGGGGGTCGTGAACGCCCAGCGGGGTGGTCGGAGGGTGCCCGCACGGCGGCGGCGGGGCCGGCTCCGGTGGTGCCGGGGCGGGGGCGTGTCCGCCGGGCAGCCGGGGTGTGGGGGAGCTCTCGGCCCCGCGGGGCCGGGCCATGCCTCGCCGTAACCCGGGCAACCGGGCCCGCCGCCGCCGGGGGGCGGCCCCTCACGGTCTTCCCGCCGCTGCCCCTTCAGGCCGCCGCGCCGGCCGCCCACCGCCTCACAGCGGGGGTTGCGAGGCTGCCGCCGGCTCCTCAGCGCCGGTGACACCGTCCGGGAGCCGTTCGTCGGCCGGGGCCGGCGCGAACATCGCCCCGAAGCCGAGAATCTTGCACAGTCATGGCGGGGAGGCAGCGGCGGGGTGCAGGGCTGCGGGAAGCCCTCCCTGCCGCCGGCCCCGGTCTGTGATGGGGGTACGGTGCACCCCCCGGGCGGAGAAGGTGGGGAGCCGCCCCCGCGGGGCCGTGACACCCAGCGTGGGGCGAATCCTGCCCGCGGGGATGGTGGGAGAAGCCCCTGGGCCGCGGGGGTCCGGCGGGGCCGGCTGAGAGGAGGGACTGGGGTTCACCCGGCCATTGCGGGGGGAATCCCGAATTAGGGGGGGTCAGCCCCAGGCCTTAGTGTCGCGTAAAGGTTTATCACATCTTTGCATAAACTGTTTCCCGGCTTTTTGGTAATTATTCTATCAGGTTTGCACTTTCGGGAACTCCCAGTGCAGGTTGGGCTATTGTTTTCGTATTTGATGCACGCTTTGCTGTGCTTATAAAAGCTTTGAATCAATTTTTGGAAATAATAGTGATGTTTAAGGGGTTTCCGATAAAGAATCGTGTTTCTTTTGTAGGCTGGGTTATGTGGAATTATGTAAAAACAATCCATAATGGGCCTTTAAATAAACGTACTGTACAAAAAAGATGTCTTTAGAACTTAACTTTTGCCATGGACTAAACTCATGCAATAGTTACTCGCTTTTTTCTCTTCGCAGTCAGATACCAGAGAACATTTATGGAGTTTCTCATTTGTTGCTCCCTTCTCTAGCTCTGAGGAATGCCCCAATTATACGTAAACTCAGAATATGCATTTAAAAAACCTCCAACGATCAGCAGAAACACTTGAGACTCTTGTGAAGGATCTCTGAATTCTTTTTTATTGTTTCAGGCTTATGCTTGCACCAGGAAAATCTAGGCAAATACTGTGTGGCTGTTGGTACCTGCCATTGTAGTTAAGGGTATAGTCCCGTGACTGTCTGATGTGAATAGTTTCATAAGGACCTAGCTTATTTAGACTATGAAATCTTAATTTATTTTCTCCTCTTTTATTTTACAAACCAGGAGCTGGATATACAGTAGGAGAGTAACTATTGTTGTGTTCCTAATTGAACCTGCATTTCTGGTTATTTCCCCTATTGTGCTGACATAGTTTTAAGGGGAAGACCTACTCCGCTGAATTTTGTAATGAGATGTCAAGACTTTTGAGAAATTGCGAAGGAAATGAAAACATGTGGTGGTTCACTTGCCGCACAGCTGGTGCTTTGTTTTTTTAAAACTGTTAGTGTCGTTAATTCATTGTGTGTACTACTTTTCTGCCTGCAAAGCCAAGGAAATCCTAGTATTTTAACAATGAAGAAGCCTAGGAACTGGGATATAAAATGGAGACTGGAAGATGCTGTGGGAAAGGTTTACTCTGAAGTATACATTTAGGAACGGAATACAGCAATAAAATATTACTCTATATTAATAGCCTTGTTAACATCAATGAACTATAAACCCAAACAGAAGCTTGATTGTGAGGAAAAGGTTCACATCTCTCTCAGAAGAGCCATCTATTTTTAGTGTCTATTGAAATTGATTAGTTTTTTTCCCTCTATGTGCATGTGCTTTACCCAGGAGACCCACGAGACACAATCATTCCCTTGAGTAATATGCTATATTGCTTTGTGAATAATTGTACTCCTATTCAGTAAAATATCTAAAAACATATTTAAGTCTTACAGAAACCGCTGGAATTAAACAAATTCTTAAGTGCTTTGCTGAACAGAAGCCAAGGTCCTGAACTCCAAACACTGACTTTAAAGCAGGAACAAAGTTGTTGTAACAAATCTTTTTCTACAACAGTGAAACTCTTTGCTAGTCCTACTCTTTCCTTTTTACACATCCGATAGACTTGTGCAACTGGTAATAAGAAACACATTGTAAATATTTGCATTTAAGCTAACTTCTGCTTGCCCGTTTTTTTTTTTCTTTTGCTTGCAGCTTGAAATCAACAGAAGAGTTTGTGTCAGGAGGCTGTGTTTTGGCACAGTTTATTGATGTTTCATAAGTCTAATAGAATTTGTGTTTGGGTTAGTTGTTACATGCAGATGCATCAAATGTGCTATGGAGACAGATATTATTGTTTTAAAACAGATTCACTTTTAGAGAGGTATCTACATCAAGCACAGTGCTTTCTAGTATGTTTTTCTTGGTTTTTATTTAGATGTGGACTATGTATCAAAAGCAAACCATCCCTAGCATAAAGAGCTCTACTGCTCTTCTCACTTTTTTTTAATGACACATCATAAAGAACAATCCCTCTTGGAAATCTTCAGGAGAACTGGGCCATACTGCCAAGCGGAGTTGTACTTCAGCATCGACGTGAACCACAGTGAGATCTGTGAGGTCTTTCCCTCAAGTACCTCACCCTTGCAATACGTTTTGCGTTACTTCTGTATTTAAACTCTGCAAAGGGCTTCCTTTTACCTGGGCTCTTTCCTACAGCCATTCAAGCTGGTGGATGTTCTGTCATTTGCTGCTGTCAATCTGATTATATTTTTTAAATTTTGGGGGGGGTGGGATTAAAGCCCTGTGGAAGTGTGGTGTGTGTGTGTATGGTAGTATAATTGCATTTGAAATGATCAATGGAGTCTTCAACAGTACGTTTTGGTTAGTTTTTCTTTTTTCGGGAGTTGTTTGCATATTAGCAAATATCAAATTTACATGTACAGCTGTTTCTTTTAGATTTGTTTTCTTTGCTTATCAAGTTGAGGTTTTTTTATATTAGACAATTATTTTAACTCTTCCTCAAGTGAAAATTCAGTTAAATTTAGTTTACTTGAACAATGCATTTTCACAGTGTCCAACCTTCCAAGTTGGATTTATCTTTCACGGAAGTCAAAGAGCTGGTTGACTCTTACAGACCAGGCACAATCCCTGATAATTGTGAGTTTTAAAAACATTTCTGATTTTAAGTGCAGCCTTTAGGCTAATAGCCATTTAGATGGGAAGCCATCAAGCTTACTTTCACCTTCATCTACAACCATTTCATATCAGTTCTAGAGAAAAGAAGCAATTCACGTCTGGGGTCAAACTGCACTTTTAAACTCTTGTCCCTTGTGACTCTGCCTTTTAAATACTAATTCTGGCTGGATTTGAGTCTTTCGACTCTCCTGGTGATATTGCTTATAAACTGGACCTCTGGCCTGCAGCATCTCTACTTCCCTGATGTATTACTCTGGTAGGTCCATTATGGTTTGGTACCTGTCTGCCTTTTCCTCTGGGAACTGGTGTTACCACCTGCTTGAGAAAGAGCTGCTTCATCTCTTCTTTTTTTTTTTTTTTTTTTAAACATGTCTTATTATACCACAAATTACGTAATGTGGATACATTTCTGGTTTACTGGTTGGGGTTTTCTTTTAAAAGCCTGTATGCCTCTTTTCATCCCAGCTTTTGTAAACTGTCTTCCAACCTACTTAGTCCTATTTTTGCCTGGGAGGTATAGGCGGCCTTCTGCAGCGTGCTGTCTCTGATCTCTCCAACAGGTTGTTTCCCATTAGCATATTGCAAGCTCCGTGTTCTGCCTTCTTTGGAAAGAACAGACCTTGCATGATGAACCAAAGTGAGTCCAGAGCTTCTTCCCAACCAGAAACTCCTGCGCTGTTTCCTCAGAGGCCGTTGGCATCACTAGTACTTACATCATGCAGTCAGTCTTGCTTAAATTTAAGAGTATGCAATGCCTAACACCAGCTCGGGTGACATAACTCATTTTAAAAAGAGGCCTGCTCAGTCAGACTGTAATAGCACAGGCCGCAGTTCAAGAGAAGCGGGAAAGCAAAGCTTGCCTCAAGTCATTGACACGGTGCAGCCCTTCAGCAGGTCCCTCTGTCCTGCGAACTTTAAGTGCGTGCTTAAGATCCATTCAGTTTTCGTCCTGGCAATTTTGAGTAAAAATAGGGGAAGGTGGGGTGGTGCTTAGTCTTCTATTTTGCTTTGAGGAAGTACAAGTGGAAAAATAGAAGCAGAAGGCTTTAATCCTGAAGTTTAACCCCTTCTTTCCCCCTGCCCACCCTGCCCTGTGCTTCTGGTTAGCTTCTCGCTCACAAGTGTTTTGAGGGCAGTAGCTTGCAAGACTGGAGCATAACATTGCTGATACTGCCCTTTTCACATTAAGGACCTCTAAGGAGATGCTGAGACAACTCAGTAGCGTGTGAGGGTTTTTTTTAAAAGCTGATAAATATTGTCTTTAACTGACAAAGAGAAAATTTCCTTCATCCAAGATTGTACTTGTTGACTTTTGGATGGTTTTTTAAAGAGGTCTTTTACTTAGCTGTAGTGATACTAAGTATATGTTTTCAACCATGAGATCAGGTTACTGGAGTTATGATATGTGTTACTGTAGCATTACATGCTAGTTTAAATAGCAAATGCTGAGATAAACTTTTAGAGTAGTAGTAATACACACCTGCTGTATGTAAATACAGCTGGGAGCTGGAGGCCGTATAGATCTCTACAGGCTGAAGGCAGAACCCCAAGCACGCGTAGAGCCAGTTGATTTCAGTGGACTCCCTTTGGGCGGTTCCTCTTCTGGGTTAAGTCTTTTGTTTCCAATGCAAATGCAGGGGCTGAATTTCATCCTACATATGCTTATGGTTATATTTTATTGAAAACATTTCAAACAATATTGTTAAAATACTGCTGTCCAAGATCCCTTAGCAGTTGTCTATTTTTGGTATGCATCATTCAGAAGGGAAGTTTTGAAGCCTTTCATTAGTTTTGCAGATATTTACCATAAGCCCTTCTAAGCTTATTCAAGCACTTGCTTGAAAACTGAGTAAGAGATGAAGGCTGATATGAGAGTCCAGTCAGCAGCAGGACACCTCTTAAGAGTATACGTAATAATGATACTTAGAAACAAGGCCTTGAAAGTGAGGTTGCAACAGGGAGAACTAAATAAAAGGAGTTGCACGATTAACGTTACAGGTTAGGAGAAGGATCTTTGCAGCAGCATTGCTAGAATGAATGGATGAAAACAAGTGAAGCAACAAAAATTGTCGCACAGTGAGTAAGATCCTCAGGGAACCATGATGAAATTGCTCTTAGAAAGGAAGACACAAAGGGGTTTGCAGCTAGAAAACCAAAGGAGGTCAGGAATTCAAGAAATTTTGTGAAAGATACGTGAAGGAAGATGGAAGAGTGTTTCTGAGCACTGGCCAGGGAGACATCACTAGGGAGTTTGTGGAAAGTGGTTTTGTTGGAGCACTAGGATGGAATGCAGGTTGCTTGTCGTTCCTTTGTTTCATCCTGTATCTTCCAGTTGTTGGAATAGTGTAGTTACAGACTTCGGAAAGGAAAGGGAAGTGGGATGGTAATTAGTGGAGTCAAGGTTCCTATTTCAAATGAGAATGTCTAAGAATGCTTTTAATGAAGGAGACTGAATCAGGAAGGAGGTGTTTGTGGAGAAGGATGAGAAGGGCTGTGGTGGAGATGGCTATGTAGGATGCTGTTACTAAGCCTGTGAAGTAGTTCGAGAGCAGATGAGAAACATCTGTATGTGTGTGAGGAGGGTGGTAGAGGGAGTTGTAGGAAGGGTGAAGAAAAGGCACGCTCAAGAAGTGCGGAAGGCCACTTTGTATTTTGCAGGTTTTCATTCAGGAGGAATTCATGAGATCTTTTCTCAGAGCGGGGGGGGGGCACAGGATAGAAGAGAGATAAGAGGCATGAGATGAGCCAGTTGTGGCCAGAAGGGCAGCGAGGCTCATGGAATTACAGCCTTCTGTGCTGTGTGGGTGTAGGAATACATTAGCAGAATAAAAATTCTCTGCAAAGGGTCTCCTCCATCCCTACTTCACTATAATTTGTTATAATGCGCTCCTTCCTGACCACATGATGTAGCAGTGGCATAGCTAACTGTTTTTCTCTCCTGCTGTCGCTTGTGATTGCAGTTGGCCAGGGGACACAGTCCCTGTCCCAGAGCCCTTAAAGTCTTAAGGTCTGGTTGCTTCAACACAGCTTCCCAAGGAGCTGTTTCCAATTTCAGAACCTGTCAGCTAGTTGGTACAAAAAATCCAGTATCTCAGTTCTGTGTAAACAGTCAGGAAAGGAGAGGGCGTTTCAAACCCCCTACGTGACCTGGAGATGAATGGGTATTATTTAGCATTTTGGCCAACGTAGAGAGAGAAAACAGGAAATGTGAAGGAGAAGTGGGGGAGGAATAGGAAAAAGTGACAAGAATGTAAGTGAGATTTTTGGCTGTTTAGGTTTATGTAGTGTATTTGAAAGCACCAGTATTTTTCATGTTAAACTTTATATCCAGATTAACACTAGCCTTTCTAGCTGTAGCTTCTAAGCCCACAATTTATAACTACTTGGCAGTCTTTTTTTAATGAAATGCTGAATATAATAGGTTTGTCATTAGCAGTGTACTGGCTTAATGGCAGCTGACAGATTTTCCTGTTTAAATACTGATGTTGGGCTTATAGGGCTATCTAAAATGCGTGATTATTTTAGTATCCATGAGCTGGTTACGCATACCGAGGAAGCTAACAGTTTATGGCCCCAGCCTTCTGTATGTTTTTCTCACAAGCACAATTTTAAATGTATCACTCCCACCGATGTAAGCTGTACTGTCTATAACTTCACCTAGAAAAGTGTGATTGCTCCTTCATAAAGTCATTTGAATATTTAAGTCACTGTGGAGACATAACAGACAGATCAGACAACGAAAAAATAGCTCGTGGATTCAGAGGCTGATACAGTGTTATTATGATCATGTTGTTACATTGAAAGAAGATTGGTGTTGTATTCATGTAAATGTATGGATAGCAATTATTCTTTAGTATTTTTCAGTGTCCGCTTAAAAGTATGTACATATTTTTATGTTGGTTATGGAACAACTATGTTACATATGTAAGAGATATTTTGTACTTTCATATTTAGATCTAGTGGTAAGTTAATCTGCGATAATTGGCAGTGATTGTGCTAAAGACAAAACAATTGATGCCAGTGCTCAGCATGGTGTGTTGGAATAATATCCAAGTGATGGGATGTAATTTTACAATACAGTAACCTGTCATCATCAAACAAGGGTTTTTTTTCCTCTAATGAGGAGATTACCATGTCTTTTCAGAGCTGTCCATTACTCATCCTCCCACCTTTTGTCTTGCTAGCATCTCATTTTTCATTATGGTTTCCTTCTGATGCATATACATGTCATGATTTGTGTGGTTTAGTAAACAAATATACACTCTGTACCTTAAATCTAGCTCTTAGAGGGTGGAAATCACCACTTGAACATGCACACAGTAACAAAATATTTATAAAGAAGAAAAAAATGAACCATTTCCTGGGTGTACTTTGCTGGTTAACTTAAGCTTACCGTGAGTGGCCTTTTTCTATTGCTCTCTTGCTCCATTGCCAATACATGTTATGGTCCATTTTATGGTACTGGATAGATGCTACGTGTGCTCTTTTCAAGACTATTCTATATCTCAGTAAGAAGTAGCTCTATTTATTTAAAAACACAACAACAACAAAAAGTTGTATTTTAACAAAGAGTAAGATCACGGAGAAGACCCAGGAGACAAAGCTCACAAACTAAACCTTGCAAACAAAAACCAAAATCCATATTATTGATGTGATGCCTTTCATTTGCTTACATGACATTTATGAGAAATGTAAAAAGGCTTGTCATTCACTGCAATTGTGAAGAACCCAGATTATATGAATGGGCACTAGAAAATGTCCCAGAAACAGGGTTCCTGTGTGTCCCCCTTTTTCTGTCTTCCTTGTCCATGCCCGGTGCAAGGGCTGCCTACCTCAATGATTAGGTTCTTTGTGTGTTGACTCCTCTTCTGTTCTTTCCCCTCAATGCTTGCTCACATGCACTCTTCTGCTGCTATTACTTGTTTTTCTCAGGAATTCAGGATCTTACAAATTAAGGGACGTTTATCCACAAGGAGGTTTGTGTCTCCTGTAACGGAAGGAGTCAGTGGGTACATCAAAGGATGCTGAGGTCTGTGGATAAGAGCTTAAAGTTATGGCTGTACTAAATATGTGGCAGAAATTCTGTGTACTTTCCATTTTGTTTTCTGGATGTTACCTTCTTTCTTACCAAAATCAGTAACGTTCTACCCATGTGAATCGGTGTTTTCAGCATGAACTGTATTTTTTCTTTGTTTTTTCTCTTAACACTTGCATGTAATGGGGAGTCTTCACAAGTTCTGGGGGAACGTGACCCAGTAAAGGAAAGAAACTTTCCTTGTGCCGCAGTGAAAGAAATAAAAATAGAAGCCTAGAACAATATGGGGAAAAGCCAGACCCAGTATCATTGTCACATGGAGCAAATTTAAGGATCTGCTTGTGTGTACAGCATTCTCTCCAAGTTTGGTATAGTGTGTCCAGCCAGTTGTCAAACTTGTGATGATGTAGGGGTAACAGCCTCGCAAGCTGGGACACTGAATTATATAAAATAAATTGGAAAAATTAGTCTCTGTATTTTTTACACTTAACCCCAAGTGAATCACTTAGAAAAAGTACACCTAATTATTTGTACAGATATAATGCTTCCACAAGCATAAAATCACTTTGTAGACAACCAGGATCTCGTGGTCAGCTGGGGTTATGGGGATGGAATATCAGCTCACACAGGTAACCTACAGAAAATGAAGAGTTCGCTGTGGACACGAGACTGGCACCATATACAACCAGCTTCGGTTGTGCCTTCATTTTGCATCAGCTAGACCTGAGCTGGCTCCAGGAATGAAGAGAACTCGCTAGACCAAACACTGTACTCAAGCTGAACTTTTTCCAGGCATTTTGGCTAGTACTGTGCCCGGCTAATAGGCCCTCCCTGAGCCCAAAGCATTGGGAAGTTCAGGGACTGTCTGTCATCCAAGGGGACCGGTTGATCCCAGGAAGAGCTCTTCCTGCATTGGATACTGGAGTTCACTAAACAGGGTAGGAGTTGGCTCCATGCGTGGTTTGTTGGTTCAGGCTCCTGCAAGCAGCCCTCCAGCTGCTGGAGCAAATTTGATGCTGAAGGCTAAGTAGCCGTAGCTGAATGGTGTGCTCCTAATCCCAAAAGCCCTGAAGGGTCTGAGCAGGCTGCGCACATGAATGGCTTGTCTGTCCAGTAGTACTGCTCTGCAACCACAGAGGATAAACCATCCATGGATGCTAGGGAAATGACTGTGTGTACGGTCATGTTTATAAACATCAGCTGCTAAAAATCCATGCCCCATCAAAGTCATGAAGTTAGCATGAAGCTGTTAAAATCCTGTGCTTTTTGCCTCCTGAAGTTTTTGGACTGCTTCCTATGTTCAAACTTTTCTCTGAAACCTTAAGAACTGGGAAAATGTGTATATAAATAGAGACTCATATTGCATCTACAGGAACTTCAATAGAATTACTAAATATGGAAGTTGACAACACTGAAAAGGTATATCTAATTTAAGCAATGATTGAAAATCACGCTAAGAAAAAGTCTCTAATCTGTGTGAAAATGATGCCATCCCTGTAAGCAGAATAATGGCTTTTTTTATCCTTGATCTTGGAAAGACAGCAAAAAATGTGTCATAACTGCAAAGGGTTCTGGGTCAAGGACGATCATGTCTGAAAAAGCTATTGCTAAGGTAGTTACAAAGTTGTTTCTTGTAAATTAAAAAAAATTATTAATAATTGTGTTTCTTTTTAAATTCTGATAGACAGTGTCTCTAAAGTGGTATTCCTATATTGTAATGACGCACGTGAGCGTACTGCTTAATGATGATGTCAGAAATATTCACTGATGATATGCAATTAAAAAGTCACTTATTTTCACTGGTTAGAACAAATGAAATGCAACAGTAAAGAATAGATTAGAGATGGGGAATGATATCCCTTTGCAAGTATCAAAGTTTATCTCTGTCGTACTGTTCTGTCCAGCTATGAGGTAACATCATAGTCAGAGGTAAGACTTCAGAATAAGTAGTTTCCAAGAAACTCAGGAAACAATAGCTGAACCATTGGAAGGATGATTTTTTTCTAGGAGTAAGTGAATATAAACCAGATACAAACACAAGTGGTTGGCCAAAGCTGAAGCCTGTAGAAAATAACCTTGAAAAAGAAAAAGGCGCTGTAAGTGGCCGGCGGTTGTTTGTGAGGTGATACAAACACCAAGAGACTGGCAGAGAAGCCCTCTCCAGTCTCGATGCGGAGGTGGGGAGGGTGTGAGATGGGTGTCA
Source organism: Rissa tridactyla (assembly GCF_028500815.1). Classification (NCBI taxonomy): domain Eukaryota; kingdom Metazoa; phylum Chordata; class Aves; order Charadriiformes; family Laridae; genus Rissa; species Rissa tridactyla. Next base: position 196,961,100 of record NC_071466.1, read on the forward strand.
TGCAGGGTAAGGGAAGGTGAGGGCCTCTAACTCTTTTCATGGTATCATAGAATGGTTTGGGTTGGAAGGGACCTTAAAGATCACCTAGTCCAACCCCCCTGCCATGGGCAGGGACACCTCCCACTAGACCAAGTTGCTCAAAGCCCCATCCAGCCTGGCCTTGAACACTTCCAGGGATGGGGCATCCTAGTCCAGTGTCTCACCACCCTCACAGTAAAGAATTTCTTCCTATTTTCTTCCCCATAAAATCAAACTAGTTAACAGCATGGGTTGTTGTTGTTTTTTTAAGAAGCTGTTTTGAATCATTTTAATTGGGCCCCAAGGAAGGGTTTGCAGGTGCCAAGCACAGGTGGGCCCATGTTTTCACTGTGACAGGAACAGAGATGTCCTATCCAGGGGCTAGTCTGAAGGCTGAACACTCTTGAGGAAATCATGCAGAAAGGGAAGCCGCTCATCCTGCCACCTAACAGTTCACTCAGGGTTGATGAAGGATTCAGGGGACAACCCAGATTGCAGCTATGATGATACAATAGCAAGAGGGGGAGACCGAGTCTAAAATAAAAGGCATAAGTGTACACGGGGAGGAATGCAGGCAGTGGCCAACCACTTGTGAAATGTGATCACAGAGGCAGTAGCAGAGATCACAGATGCAAGCCATCCTTGAATCTGGAAAACAAGAGAGTTCAACAGTGCAAAATCTGTATTTTTTGAATGCTTCACTGTTAATAACGAGTTACGATGATGGTAAACCAGGCAAGGGAAAAGCCTGAAGGCATTAGCTCTGATTATCATTTGGTACAGTGTCTTGACTGTGGAAGAACTCATTTAAACCAGCTCAGTTCCTGGCTTGTGCAGCTTCAATTCATGATTTCCCATTGGAAGTCCTAGGACTCAGGTTGCCGTTTGTTTTCTCTTTCCTTTTTACCCACCCGACCCACGCACTCCCTCCCCCGCCTTCTTTCTCTTTATGTGCTTCCACCCTGGGTCTAAAAAGCTGCTGTCATAAGAATTACTGAAGCTAAAAAAATAGTGCTTTGTACCATCTGAAAGCTTTGCGGCCTTGAGTCATATGGAGGGTAAAAAGCAATCCATCTTAAAAATCAGCGGTTTTCAAACCACCGAAAACCACATTTGACCTTAGAATTGCGAGGAGAGGGATGTTTATCATGATAACAGGATTTAAAACCTAATTCCTCCTAGCCTTGTGTAATGTACACAGTATTTCACAACCCAGTACAAGCATGAGTGGGAAGGCTTGTGAATTACCAGAAGAGCTGAGATGTTACGCACAGGCTGCTGGTTTGGGCAATGTTATTTATTTATCTGGATAAACATTTCCTTTTCCACTGGAAAAAAGTTGGAAAGGATATAGAGAGTATGTATTTCTGAGACTTGGAGGTACTCTCCAGTGGCTTCGTTGGCCAGGATTACACACAGGGCAATTATATCTAATCTTTGTAACATTAACAGCTAAGCATTGGCTTCCTCTCTATTTCTTCAGATTTTCTTGTGCAACGTCCATGTTTCCCTGTGGCCAGTCATGTGGAATTTAAGATATCTCTGTTGTCAGTTCTTCTCACACTGTTCATTCCTTGAGCGGCTGCACGTATTTGAGCAACGCAGCGACTTCATGTCCTGAATAACCGTGTCCCTACCCTACTGTCGGAACAAATATCTCTGTCGTATCCCTTGCACCCACTGCTTAGAGTGATACCAGTCTTCTCCTTCTTCCTATGCTTGCTTTCTCCTGCTCAGGGAATGCCCTTCCTGAGGTGCTCAGCAGAGCCACAACCCTGTACACCTTTAAAATTTTCCTGAAGACCCACTTCTATGGAAACTAGCTAAGTAATCTGCTTATCTATTTCATTTATCTCACAAGTGACTCACTTCTTCCATGGTGCCTGCAAGAAACTTGTTGATTAAACCTATTTCCTCTTATTCTGTTTGTAACAAACAAAAACATTGCTGGATTGTGTCCTGCATTGACCTGTGGGTGAATTCTAGGGTAACTGGATCACAATCACCTTTCGGATGCCACTCCATTCTTCCTGCCCACTTGTTGCTTGTATCCTTTGTTGCGTCGCATTAGAAACACCACCTTGTCCTCCAGCTGCCGCAAATAAAGAGGCTTTGCTCTTCACTTGGCTCTTCATGACTTTAGCACAGCACCAAATACATGTAGTAGTCCACTTACTTGGAGCTGATTATAGGCCCGGTGCATTAGTTTGGGAGCTACTCCAGGCATGATCAAAGTTTTTTTTGTCTGTAGCAGGTGTCTCCTATCACAACTTGCAGGAGTGTCTAAATCAGTGTTCATAAGGATCTAATAGCATTTGGTGTGGCTGTTGTCGTCCTACTCTATGCATTTTTCATGTTATCTAATTTTTGTGTTTGTAGCTCCAAAAAAGTTCTGTAAGATAAATGTGTGTGAAGGTTCTTGGTTTGCTAATGCTCTCCAGCAAGTGCAGGTAGTGTTATCCACACTTTACACAGAGAATGTGAAGGTATTTTAATTGAACACGATTTTAACTTAATAGATAAGAGCAACAACTTAAGACTTTTTTTTTTTTCTTCACAGGAGAAGGTAGCAAACTGAATCTTTTAATAATTGTACTATGTAGTGTCATGGAGTAATACAAACGGATCATTTTTATTCCTGTGCTACGTAACAGGCACCATTTATTTGTGGCTTGTTGTGCCTGTCGTGTCATTCTGATACACAAAAACCAATGGGTCCCCCTCTTGTGCAAATGGTGACGTATGTATTTAGTGCCCTCTTCAGCGGGGCATCTCCAGCTGTATGAAGTTAAGCGCATGCTGTGTTGTCAGCAGGATCTGTGGGCTGAAGCGTAAGATACAAACCTGTTGTTCACTTGTTACTGGCATCTCCCAAGGAAATGGTATAGCCTTGGCTATGGCAACATTCTAATTTGATACCAGTTTTGTGGTATTATCATCTAGCAAGCTAATGGTCAAATAAGTAATTAATATTGCTAGATACAATGGCAGAGGTCCTCTAATTAGTAAAGACTCCAGTTTGTTCAGTAAGACCCAGAGTTTGAATCCCCATACTCCCTACGAGCCTTGCCTCGGAACTGGAGGCTGGAGCTGCACTAATGGGGCTAATCCTCTGGTTCCTTTCCCTGCCATGTGGGGAAGGGTTACCTGGGGATGAGTCCTGAACATTATCATAAGTGTTAGTAATTTACTAGATGGAAAACAAGGCAACTGTCTCAGAATACTCAAGAGTTACTGCTGCCTAGCTCCTCTGGCTGCAGTCCCTGAGTAGAAGCTAAAAGAGGGCAAGGGAAGGAGTAAGAGCCCCCAGGAGAGTACAGGTTTCTGCAGTGAACTAATTAAGAGCTTTGAAGTAGAACATGCCTTCAACGTGGACTTTTTCTTTTCTAGTTCAGCTTATGATACCAAAACAAGACAGAAGGTGGCAGTAAAAAAGCTTTCAAGACCTTTTCAATCACTTATTCATGCGAGGAGGACCTACCGAGAGCTTAGGTTGCTTAAGCACATGAAGCATGAGAACGTAAGTGGAGAGTGAGTTCTTTCTCTTTGGATTTTTATGACAGAGGTTTGCAATATAGGCTTAATTTCAGTTAGGTACAATCTTTTTCGAAAAGTATATGCAACTCTCCGGCTACCCAAGATACCCGAATTTAGTCATCTTATGTGTAATAAAGTCATCGGACTTTAAAGTAGAGACTTTCAGTAAAAGGCTGCCTTTTTATTGAAAAATAATCTAATTTTGTCTTGAAGATGCATCTACTGAAATCCGAAACAAGTGGTCCTGTTCTTCTTGAACTAAAGGAATAAGAGTAATCTCTTCATTACCATTGGATGCTCTTGAAACACCAGTCTAGGAAAAAAATACCTCAAACCTGTTTTTGCTGAATTTGGATTCTGTTGAGAAATTAAGGGCAGATACTGTCATTGAAATTAATGACAGTGTAATATCTAGATGAAAGACAGTAGAACTTCAGGCCCCAAATAATTCAGTACTTGCCTAAATTTATGTGACAAACAGTTGATTTCAGTGGGAGCATCCATCTGCTTAAAAGTACCTTGTTGAATTGAAGCATGAGTAAAATATAGTGGGTTGAAAGCTATCCTGGAGAAAGGATGCTAAAAAAGTTAATCAACAGCAGAACAAGATAACCCATGAAATTGTGCATAATCTTAAGTATAACAAGAGCGTAAGTCATGTGTCAGCTTTTGTGTAGTGAGACGTTATATTTCCTGCCTTTATTTCTGATTGTCTAAAGTCTTGTTGTAATTCCTTTTTGTAATAGTATTTTCTATTGGTCGTGGAGATAGCTGAGGCTATACCTGTACAGACCACCTATTGTGCCAGTTGTACTAAGTTTTCAGGAGGACGATATGTCATGTATTTGTAAGTGTAATGCCAGAAGTGCTAAGCACTGTCAATACTAATTACATGTTGCTTTACAGATTTCTCAAAATAAAATGTCAATTCCCTCATCTTTCAGGTTATAGGATTGCTAGACGTTTTTACACCTGCAACGTCAATAGAAAACTTTAATGAAGTGTAAGTAAAATTTTTAAATCATTGTGACTAGTTATTAGGTAAGTACCACTTTGACAACTGGGGCACAATTACTCAAATGAGAACTGGGAATGACAGACGTATACTTTTGTCCCGACACTTTTTTTGGAAAAGAATCAATGTTTCATCAAAATTTGTCAAAAAATAAAGCTTCCAGTGGGAGCAGGGAGGGAAGTTACACAAAACACTCTTATTTCAACCTATCCAATGTTAATCTCCATCACCAGATATTCTGGGGCCTTGCAAGTACTGCAGCTTTGGTGCCTCAGGCTCCCACTTTGATGTTGGGTGCGACTTCCTATTCCACTCAAAATACGGTGGGTGTGTTCTCCTCTCACTGAACTGCTGTAGTGTGTCAGGGAGAAAACAGAGATAAAAGCTTTTAACGTACCACAAGGATTTTTCTTGTTCGTGATATTAAATCTCATAACTGTGATTCCGTTATTAGAGCTCATAACAAGCTGATTGGAAAGGAATAAACTGAGCGTTAGTAGAAAATGGAAAAGGAACTGACACAGGAGTGTGCAGTTAGTCTTTAGATATCTTGCTTTTAGAAGGATTTACATCCCGCCATTCTTAAATGAGGTGTGTTTCTTTGTTTTCTTCTGTTTTATTTTCACAGGTATCTTGTGACAAATTTAATGGGTGCTGACCTGAATAACATTGTGAAGTGCCAGAAGTTAACGGATGACCATATACAGTTTCTCATCTATCAGTTACTTCGAGGTCTTAAGGTACTGGCCGAATCCAAGGGTTTTAGAGTCAGCAACCAAAATGTTGGAGTTACAACTGGTTCATTGCAGTGACAGTACTTAAAGGCTTTTGTTTTTGTCTTAAGGAGTGCAGAGATAGCAGAAATCATTTCAGAAATTATCTGATCACTTTTCCAACCAAAAATAAAACCCCAGACCTACAAATGTTTACATGCGCAATATATGTGAATACTCGGCTTGAACATTAACTTTAGTTCAGTGTCTGTTTAAGTTCTTATTGATGGAGAATGACTTGCTATACGGTCTCTCAAGTGAATGTGTTCTGTAGTGCACAGTGTGTGTTCTAGACACTTCCCCTCTCATGAGAAAGTAGTGAAAAAACTTCTGAAGTATGTGAAATGGATAAAGAATGATATGACAAGAAAATCACGTTTGTGCTTTGAAAGACATGAGCCAGTTTGAAAAACTACAGCCCTGATTTTTGTAGAGCGCATCACGTGGGTGAAGAGATAACAGTTAGTTGGGTTCTTTGGGAAACATCTGGAAGTAAAAGTTTATCCTAGCAATGTACGGTGTTGCACACAATCATCTGGGATTTACTCTGCCTGTAAAGTCATTGTTTCCTTTAATCGAATCAGTTAAAATTCATACAATTAGATAACAAAGGCTATTGGCAATGAAACTGTAGCGAAATTTTCTTCCAAAAGAACTAAAATATGTATTGCTTTGCTGACATTAAACATAGAAGTGTCTATAAACAGGATAAGAAGTTGAAAAACGGGAAGCCCGTTACAAGGTGATACGCATTTTCTCAGACCAGTGTTGATTTTCCCAGGTATAAGCAAAAAGAGAAGAGAGGGGTCAGCTGCTTTAGTAGATAACAGTAATTGCTATGTTAGACATGGAAAATAACTGTATGTTTGAAAGCAAGCCATGGTAAATACTGGCTCTGAAATATACTTATTACATGGTTTTCAGCAAGTCACCTGGTGCCTGAGACAGTAATTCTTATTCATACACGCACGTTCTGTCAATTTAAGTGCAGATTTTGGTGAATAAAAGTTGCAGAACTGAGCCGTTATTTGCTTTTTCTCATTTACTTAAGCTAATAGCTTAATTACGAAGATGGTTTCTGGAGTTAATTATCCTTCTTGTGGTTTTGAATATAAGGCTATGTTGTGTCAGAGCTAAATAACAGTAAGAGCTGTGCTCTAAAGTGAATATTAATTTCAGAAATGCACTCAGGTGCATTTCTGGCTCTGCTTCGAAGGGGAGGGGGTTGATGGTGGCTCGTCTCTTCTGGAATTGATATCCTCGTGTCTCATTAGTGGAAGAACATTTGGTCCTAGATAACTCCTCCTTTACATCTGTGCTGGAGTCATTACAATGTGTATGCTCGTACCTGGGTAAGCTTTGGGCTCACTGATGGGTGTGTTGAGCAGTACAGAGCACAGGCTTCGCGCCCTGCAGACGGAGCGTTAGCCTGGAGCTGCGTAGTTTGGCAGGTTCTTGAGCTGGCTGATAGAGGGCTTCTTTGTGGCACCGAGAGGAGCCCTTGTCTCACCAGAGCAGGGACACAGCTCCTTCTGTCGCCAGCGGTGGTTTGGTTTCCTCTTCGCTCAGCTGCTTGCAGCTGTTGTGAGGAGCACTTGGGGATGGCCCTGCCCTTCTGACAAACAGTGCGTAGGTCTGGAACAAGAAGAATGCTCTGGTGTTTTCTTTGGGTTTTCCCAGTTGATACACAGGTTTTGCCTGTAATCTCTGCTCCTAAAAAAAGGAGGTGAATTTGCCTCTAGAGGACAGAAGAGGTTTTCAAGGTCTTGCTGATCCTGGTCAGTAAGATCATAGATAAGTTGGCTGTTAGTTCTAACAAGTGAGCGATAGGCAATTAGGGAGTAAGCTTTTCTCAGTCTTTGAGTTTTAATGTTTTATGTTAAAAAGCAGAGACACTAAATAGCCACTGAAGTTCTGCTGTAGGTCCCTGCTTTGGAAGTGGACCTGAAGCGATGTTGTGGTTTAGGTAATATCTTGGTCACTAACCTGTCCTGGGGTGCAAGTGTCTCTCACATTCAGTGTTCACAGTATGGGAAGGTGACTCACGTCACCTAGGAGTCAACCATACTCCTTCCTAGGCCGCTGACTTCACTGAGCCGCTAACTGGTCAACATGGGCATCCAGATAAGACTGGAACAAATTCCAAATTGGTAAGAAACTTTCAACAGAAGAATCACTGCTAGTGCTGTCTTTTATGGTAGAGTCTGGTCTTCATGGTTAACCTTTCTTGAAATATCCAGCTCTGGATAAGACAAAACAAGGTTTTGAAGTTCGTCATACCTCTGTTTGATCTGAAAATGTAGTGTGATGTAAGTCTTTTAAGTATATAAAACAATCCGTCTCAGAAGGAAAAAGACAAGACAAGTGACTTATATATTCCTTCACCTCTAACTTCAAAGCTTACCCTGTTTTGTTTTTTTTTTTTTTCTTTTTGTTTCACAGTATATTCACTCAGCTGGAATCATCCACCGGGTGAGTTCACTCATTGCGATAATAAAAATGAATGGAGTGTGTCCCTCTGCATCAAACGTCTTGCTAAGACACAGTTATACTATATTTGAAAAGGCTAAAATCATACTTGACTAACTCTCTCTGTTCTGCTACAGGACCTGAAGCCCAGTAACCTAGCTGTAAATGAAGACTGTGAATTGAGGGTAGGTATCATGCTGTTGTCATGAAGAATGTTGTAAAAGCTCTCAAGATGACAGTTTTCCAAGAAAACATTAGCTACCATTTTTATTTCCGATTCCCTTAATTTCAGTTATTTGTTACTGTTGCTCCCCTGACATAGAAAACCCATTTCCATGAACTTGTGTTTTCTCCCAAATGTTAATTTTGTATAAACACAAGTATCCTTGCAAAATATTTATCCCTGGTTCCTCGCAGATGGTACGTAGGCTATTGATTTGGCCCATGAGTGAGTACTTAACTGAGTATATCTTGAAAGCTTGACCTGTAATATGTAGCCTTGTCATAACTTTAATTTTTGTATCTATAGAATATACAAGCTAGATGGAGTAAATTGGAAAAAGGTACCAGTATTACCAGTTACGTTAACAGTTACAAGAAGTAAAAAAAAAAAACCAAAAAAAACCCCAAACAAAGAACCCTGTAATCCACACTTCTCAAATGTTATTTTAATGCACACATCTATATAAATACATATCTTTGTGATACAATATTACATAATAAGCACAAGACTCTGGAGAAGGAGAAGATGTCTTCCAACTTTCTGAGCCTTTAAGCCTAAGGGTGAGAAGTTTAGCATTTCTCCATGACAGCCAGAAACATCTTTCTCCCTGTGACTGGGACTCCGATGTAATCACTTTATTCCAGCTGCGAGGGATTTAAGAAAAAGAGTCCAAATACTACAAGATCAGCAAAAAAATCACAATAGCAAATAAGAGCAGCGCAGCTGCGTTCTCCCACTAATCCGGATCTGTGGTGAGAAACCGTAGTTCCCATTTGGTTTAGTGACACTTGCAGATGCTCAGCAAGTTTCATGATTATCCCTTTAATGTCTTCATGCATGTATGTTCAGCATCTGTGGAATGTTATGGGTCATCTGGGTCTGAGCATGCACTCTAAAATGCGTGCTGTGTTTTTGTACTGTAAGTAAAGGAGACTTTTAATATTTTTTTTCCAATTATTGTGGTATCTGTGCACCTCCCTGCCTAGCGTTTGTTACGCTGCTCTTTGCTTTGTTTTTATTTATAGCTTTACTTCCTCTGATACCAAATTATTTTCTAATAGAACTAACTAGTGGATATTTCCAGGTACAAACAAAAAGAAAATAGAAACAAAAAGGAGGAAAACATGTGTGTACACATTTGATAAAAGGGATCAGCTATTAAAAAAAATATTGCCAAAACCCTTATGAAAATAAGGGCATTAGTGTTTGAGTTTCATGCCATTTTTCATGCCTTGTTTGCCTCGTGCTTTTAGTTTTGCCTTTTTAAGAAATAAATAATGCTGTTAAAGTATAATAGAAGTAAAGATGTTGATGTGTTATTTACATTTTAATATTTTTCTTTAGGCTTTTTATGTCTTTAAATTGGATTATTGAATAATTTTGAGGAATTTTGAATGATACTCTTAAAATTTTCTTTACTCCCAATCAAAAGGATTAGCATCATCTTAATAAATAATCCTGGATTTCATCATGGGAGGTTGCCACTGATCTTCCTTCACATTTGTATTTGAAGAGATGCTAATTAGCTAACACTCTTCGTTAACTGACTTAACAAACAACGCTGAGGCTCAGACGGTACACTTTCACACCAGTCTCTCTTAAGAGTTCGGGATACCTTTTAGCTCTGCAATTAGTGAGACACGGACTAATCAAAAAATAGTAAGCAAAGAAATGAGCAGGAAAAATGTAATTGAAATAACTTCCTGGCAATGTAAACCTAGGAAGGGAGAGCATATGGAGGGGAACATTTTGCCATCAAGCCTCTGAGTAATATGTGTACCTAAAGAGAGCTCCTTTGTTGTTTCAGTGGGGGAGTTCTACCAAGAACAGATGGTATGTGATTTAAATCTACCTTGTTACGCAGGATATATGTTTTTCTCCTAGTGGCACCGGAATGATGCATGATTTGGGTAAATGCTTAGATAGAAATGAAAGGGAAACATCAGAAACTCTTCAGAGTTGTGTGTTCTTTAAATGTTTAAATGGCCAGTGGTACTTGCCGTTGGCATTTTACGCAAACATTCCCATTTGTTAGCGTTTCATTTTTTTTATAGCAACAGTGCTTATTTTTAGCAAAATGAACGTCAGGGGAAAATTGAACTTGAGGCAGAAAGTGAAGTTTGCCTTGGAGGAGAGCGGGCCAGGCGCCGCGCCGTGGAAGCATCTTTATGCAGACCCGCAGGCTGCAGGAGTGCCGAGGGAGAGCCCATCCGCCCCTCCGCGGGGTCTTGCTCGTTCACTTCACCGATAGCGAGGGACTATAGATAAACTCAGAAATGGGTAATGGGGAAAATCAGTACCTGTAACAAAGTGAAATGGCTTTTTTTTTAATTTAATTATTATTTATTTTATTTTTATTCTGTAGATTTTAGACTTCGGTTTAGCTCGCCAAACTGATGATGAAATGACCGGGTATGTTGCGACAAGGTGGTACAGAGCTCCGGAAATTATGTTAAACTGGATGCACTACAATCAAACAGGTAAACTGTAAAGACGTGCATTTTGCTACAGCTGGATATAGCGATGGTTTTAAGCCGAGAGGCAACTCTGTTTAAGGATCTCTTCAATTCATCGTACGCATTTCTCTCTCTGTTTTTCGGCAGTTGACATCTGGTCGGTTGGATGCATCATGGCAGAGCTATTGAAAGGGAAGGCCTTATTTCCAGGAAATGATTGTATCCTTAACATAAAACATAAAATGCAGATATAAAAATACTCTCTAATTCTTCCTTTTTTTTCTAGTGACTTGAGTGTTTCTATGGAAATGTTTTTGCAGTAACAAACTTCTAAAACAGTAAAGAATTTTTGCTAATCTTTCTAATTTAGTGTATATGACAGCTGAATATGAGAGCCACTGGGAGGAAAAAAAAACAGTAACAGATGTTCATAAACAACAATAAGTTACATTTATTCTTTGTTGTGTGTCTGTATTTAAATAATAACCTAGTTACAACAGAGCAGATTTCTTCCATGTGTGTGTCACTGAAGTAACATACGTGAAAACTGAAGCTGAGTAAAGGCAGTAATTTTTGATCAGCTAATATAATTTTTAAAAATAGAACTGCTTTTAGGCTGGAAGTTTCTAAAATGCAAAGAAATTAACTTTTAAATAGTAAGTGAATTAATAGGCATATTGTGTCCTGTTATATATATTTAAAAAAAAAAAAAAGCCAGCAGTTCCAGAAATGCCACAGGAGCAACAAACAAAACCCTCTTTTTCTTCAGCACTGTGTTGTGGTCTCTGCTGGAGCATTAGGGATTTCCATTGGCATGTCCTGCACTGACAAGAGGAAAAAAAAAGTAAAATAATAAAAGAAAACTGAAGAAAAACAGATAATGAGGAATGGGGAAACAACACATCAGAGGAGGAAAGCTTTTAATGTGAGAAACAAAGGCACATTCTTCTGTACTGAATATTAACATTTCTCACTACTCTGAAAGCCCTCAAAAAGCGAACGCTTCTGCGAAAACTAAGCCATTGCCAGGTGCAAAGCAACATGAGGTTAGAATTGCCTGCAAAAGTGTGAAAAGAGCTGAGGGACCAAGTCTCCCCACTGACTTTTCTGTTGTGCTCAGCATCATTAGGCTCTATTGTAACCACAGGCATCGTCCAGATGTTCATCAGCTGGATGACGACTGTGCTTCTGACTGTTTGATTACATGATATGTGGTATTTGGAAAAATCAATACATCCAGCTTTCAAGAAATAAGGTCTCTTTTGCTATTATAAATTATTGTCTACAATTATATGATTACATCAATTTAAATAAAGCTGTAAAATAAACTTGGTTCTCTAGGGAAAACGTAATATACTTTACAGGTCATATATGGCAATGAAAAATTAACACTTTTAGTCTTGAGACTGATATAAAACAGATTTTTAAAGCTACCAAATGAGAATTTTCCAGTTACCAGCCCTCAGATGAGTAATCTAGCCCTGTGTGCTATATGATATTAGACTTTTCTTCAGAAATCCCTCAGATCACTGAAACATAAATGTGCTATTAAAATTAAGGCTACCAATATGTTAAATTGGGAACTAGGACAGGAAAGCAATATTTTTCGTGCATCTTTTTCACGTACAAGCACACCTGACAGATTCATATAGTACAATAGAGAATTTGATACTCCAGGACTAGGTTTAAGAAGGTATGAATTGGTGTCCTTCCACGGACTACGATGGAATTGTCTTGCTGAAAAGTTTTAAACATCTTAATTACCTGCGTGAAAGTTCATTAATTGTTTAAACCCAGAAGGACCCTGTGCTGTTTATTTCCCTGAAATAATGCAGATATTGATCAACTAAAGAGAATAATGGAAGTTGTGGGCACACCCAGTTCTGAACTTCTGAAGAAGATATCGTCAGAACATGTGAGTTCTCAGCTTCATTCAGTTAAATGGATTTCTGTCGTTCTAATTGGCGTTGTGTGTCACTGGTTGTGTTACACAGATACTCTGATTTGGAAATGGGCAGACACTTCAAAGTGATCTGTACTTTTTTTGCTGCTAGAATGCCACCGTTCAGAAAACATTCTTTTTAGAGGTATCCAAATGACTTGACTGTCAGCTGGATTCATTTTGATACTTGTTCTCTTGTACTCGGTTTTTGAAAGGAGTTTTGCAATTGGTCCTGATGATCTTTTATTTTGCTCCTAGACTTATAATAAAAATCCAAACTGATGCTCAGCTCAGAGCATTGTAGTGGTGTTATTAAATCTGATGCCTCTGTAATTTTTATGCTTTCTGTTTTGTAGGGGATCTAAACAGAGACAGCAGAGTCAAATAATGTGGGTTCTGCGTGGGTGTTCTTATTTGGATCCCTAATTTGAAATTTGTATTTATTGATCTCTCTGAATGCTTGTGTGACGTCCACTTTCATGATAATATCTGTAGTTAACAGCGTGATTTTTAACTCTCCATATGACTTCTTTAAAATAGTAATCCAGTAAATGAACTTTGCTACACTTTAGCAGAGAACTTAAAGGATTCACTTTAAGCAATAACCGTGGATATCCAGCTGAGGGGTGAGACGTGGTATTGATTGATAAAGGCAGGTGATGAGCACAGTGTAAAAATTCAGATAAACAACAGCACACAGATACCTCCTGAGCTGAAGCTGTTTTCTTACACCTTTTCTGTATACGCCTCAGACTAATACTAATGACTACTTTTTAGCTTGTGTGTATATTGATGGGTTTTCTTTGAACTTACTAATGAATAGACTGGTGGGTTAAGTAAGCAGGAGCAGCAGGAGAGCCAGAGCAATGCCGTATTTCTGGAAGGTCCAAGTGTTACCAAAGACAGGCCTCTTACTTATTTCAGGTAACACAAGCATAACGAAACCTCATCAGCGCAGGCCAATGCACAGCCCCAGAGTTTGTGGGTACCCAGCACCTGGGAATGGCCAGGGCAGGAGGAGGATCCATTCCTGTGCCAGGGACTGGATCCACAAGCAGATCTCAGACCGTGCTGTCCGAAGCGTAGGTCCCTGTATAGCCTCGTAGGTCCTTGTGTAACCTTTATGTGTTATTAAGATCCTACAGTTTTTGCAGTACGACATTCAGAGTGGTGTATACAAGTGTGGGATTTACCCACAACTAGTCCATTTGTGAGCTTTTTGATTATGAGATTAAGCACCTTAAATATTTACTGGAGATAGTATCTGCTTTTGTCTTTAATTTCTTGTTTCAGAGCATACCTCAGTAAACTACAGGAATCCTGAAACTCTCTTACTGCAGCTAATTATACCTTTAGAGCATAGGGAGAATACAAAACCCAAGTTAATGACTGTGAGTGCTGCTAGGTCACCTCTGGGCTGCTGCTGCCTGCTTAGAGGAGCAATGTCAAAGGAGATACGTTCCTTGCTTGGAGGTACTTGCCTCTTGTAAAGGAGTGTCTATTCTATTCCTTTGTTCTAGTTCTTCTTTACCTTGTAGTTTCACCATACTGCTTAGATGTTTCTTAATGCAGCTTGCAGTCCAGGACAATTTTTTTCCATTCCTCTAACAGCAAGGTCAGGTTTTCTGAAATGCCAAGCCTATTTTCAGTTATAAGTAGAGGATTAAAGAATGGGAAACGAAAAGATCAATCTCATGAGACGTTTCAACGCAAATTACTGTGCTGTTTTGTCAGTATTTCATGTTAATATGGTTTTAAATGGTGATTGCATTTCATAATTTTCAGAATAATTTAAATGTCTGGATTCTATTGGTTGGGTTTCTGTGGTGAATATATAAGCGGAGGGGAGAGGTTGTATGCTTTGATAGGTCTGTGTTGTTTTCAAAGGACTTCTGGACAAGGTTGGAGATAATTTTTACCATATCTTGTTCAGTCACATGTGGATTAGTGATGTCTCTACAGAAACAAATAATCCACAAATCCACAGATGTTTGTCATAAGATAAGAAACCTCTTGTTTCTACCCCAGTTTGTAGCTTCCATGCAGGAATGTGTGGCAGGTCTCTTTTGCTCTGCTGTTCATATATATGTATAAATTAATGCCCTGGAAGACTGAACTCTGATAGGAGCTGCACACCCTGACCGCCTGGCAGGTGTTTGCTGCCTTTATGAACTTTAGGAGCATTAAATAGGCGAAGTGAAGCCTGTGTTTGACTGGTCCTTAGCCATTGTTCTCTGCACAACTGGCTACAGCTGCTAAGAAGAAATCATCCTTATAGAAAGTCTTGCCATCAGCCCCCATAACAAAAAGGGAAAATGCTGATATAGTTTTAACAGGTTGGAGATATAACACATGAAGGCTTGCTTCTCTTAGTAAGACTCTGAAATGCGTCACTAATGGTAGTCTAGAGTTTTGATAGAATATGCTTACATCTTACAAGAAGCAGAAAAAATAAATAGATCTGCCTCATTAAATTAGAATACAGTTTGAAAAGCCACTGTGCCATCTAATGATTTAAAATATCTTTATACCAGTTCATCATAGCTGCAGAAATTAAGATGATGGCAAGAAAGAACAGTGTATGGAACAGGATCAAGTGTGGTTGTAGGATTGCACAGATGATATGTCAGAGTATTTTATAGTCACTTCATGATAGTCCAGAAGACAGTTCCACAATTCTCAATCTGGTATCTCACTTGAAGCCATGGAGCTGCTTGGTATGAACAACCTTATTTCCTTTGCTGTCTTCAGTAGGCCAAGGATGCGTAGTTAGCCTAGTGCAGATAGGCTCCTCCTGACAGGATTGCTACGTGTGCAGGGAGACCTCCCTGTAACACAAACATGTTTCAAAAGGATTAAGGTTTATTCAGAGACCAGCTGGGATTTTTACAGATTTGAGCCATTTGCCTCTTCTTTAGCTGTTCCATTCCAGAATTCCCTGTTCTGTCTGATCCCAGCCCTTAGGACCAGCATTCAACCTCTTCTCTTCTCAACCTATCTACCTCAGGCCAGAAATTTGTAGCCCGTGTAATGTCAGGCTCCACGCTGACATTTGTGGGTCCGATATGCGGGTGGGCTTTTCCTAGCTGAGTTTGGATGAGCCTTTCACAGCCACGGTGACAAGTCAAGCTGTAAGTTCTGTTAAACATCTGAAGATCTGTGCCCTGGGAGTATCAGGATTTTTTCTTTGGTTAGTGAAGCTACTGTTCAATGGAGGACGGAGAGGAAGGAAGGATGCAGGCTGGATTATACCACTTTGCTGAGGGTAACAGAAAGATGATTTAGGTTGCAATTTCTGGTTGAACATTACATGCTTGTGTTCCCTGGGGGTATGCTGCAATGAACCACTAAGTGTAGGTGAAAACAGAAGTGCTAACACGTAATCCTTAGAGGAAAATATACCTGTTTAAAACTTTCTTGATTATTGTGCAATATACAGGAGTGACTGTTTAAAACAAAGTCATACATTATGGTTTTATGTGAAGAAGGTTGCCCATGTGTAAGAAACATAAAAAACACTACATCTGTTTTTTTAGAGTTTATATGGTTGCTGTTGGGCAAAATTTAACCTCTGTGCATCTGGTATGTATATTGATTTATTCCTAGGCAAGAAAATACATTGAATCTCTTCCACATATGCCTCAACAGGATTTGAAAGCAGTATTTCGTGGTGCCAATCCATTAGGTAAGAAAGTCAGATTGATATAGATTAAATCTTTCACTAACACAGGAACTCAAGCCTTCCTTTGCTATATGATCCCATATAATAATGATCAGACCAGTGAGAAGAGCATTGCTTAACCTTTCACCCTGAGACTTTTCCCTTCATGAAGCCTGTGTCTTTTGTTTCTGGTGGAGATTACGGGAACCTCCTAAAGGAAAACAGTCTGTGGATGAAAAGCAAAAGCCATCTATATATAGCAGGAATAAATAAAAATGTCACGGGGTCTAGACGAGAGACATCACTTCTGGCTCAGGAAGGCCATAAGCTGTAAATTGCTGGCGAGCAGAACATACCAGGAAGTACAGCCGTTTGAATGACCCTTTTGAGTATTATTTCCTAGGAATGTATTAGCCATTGTTGGACACAGGATACCAGGCTAGACCTTTAGTCTGATCCTGCACAATTGGTTTTATGTCTAACCAATTGCTTTTGCCTGTGCAAAAGAGATGTTTCTGTGAACCATTTCTTGTGACATGGCAAAGGAGACGTTTGAGTCACTGGAGTCATCTTACTACAGTGCCTGGTCAGTTCCGTCAAGTGCACATTAAAACATTACATATGGGGAACTGTAATGAGTTAAAATGTTTTGAATTTGCTCTGTCTATTAAAAGACAACTTTCTTTTTACAAATACAAGTAGCTGTGAACACTTTCTTATAAAAAATGGGATTTATTTGCAGGAGGTACATGAAAGCATGCTACATATTAATAACATAAAGGCAAATTAATAACAGTTCTTAATGAAAGCACTAAAATCATTTTTATATAATATTTTAAATAGTTATGATAAACTTTCCATATAAAACCAATTTCAGCCTTACAGATCTCTCTCGTTTCTAATGTTCTGCAACTGTTGACTTCAAATGTATTTTCTTTATGCTGGGTCCTGTAAAGTTGCTTTGGGGTTTTCATCTGATGATTTTGTTGATGCAGCTAATTAAAAGTGTAATCTCACAGTCACAATTTTAAGTTCCTCACATTTGCACTGATCAGGACCAAATTAGGCACATGGTGCGCAACACAGTATCTTTAACTTCTAAGCACACAGATCTTTTCAGAATGAAGGTCTTGGGTGTCTGAAGAGGTCAATCAGATATCAAATAGAATATAATGAACCTTTGTGCACACCACAAGCAAACGAGAAGCTTCTTTCAGCTCTGAAAATAGTACTCACAGTACAAAATCTTCAAAACTTATTTGTTATATTGCCGGAATCTTGTGGGTTTGCCAATGATGTTAACTATGTTTGAGGTGAGTGAGAATAGATTGTGTGTAAAAAGTTGCCTTCTCTTTTATTTCTAGATGGTCTCTTCTGGCTTTGAACCCCGTTTCTCTTTTTCCCTTAGCTGTAGATCTTCTCGAGAAGATGCTTATATTAGATAGCGATAAAAGAATTACTGCCTCGGAGGCACTTGCACATCCCTACTTTGTACAGTATCACGATCCGGACGATGAGCCTGAGGCCGAGCTGTACGATGAGTCAATAGAGAATAAGGAGCGAACCATAGATGAATGGAAAGGTAACAGAATTGCACACGGTAGTTAATACGTACAGCAGAACAAAACCTTACTTAAATAGCAGTTTTCCTCTGTCTCTAACCAGAGCAATTTGAACTCTTAAGCCTCAGCGAAACAAGATAAGTCCATGTATGTGCTTGTGGGAGTGGAGATGTGGAAAGGGTTGTTCTTCCTCTCGGGATTTCGCTCCCTTCCCCCATTCTATCATCTTCTCGCTAGATTCCCTGTAGCGGGTAACCACACATTCTGTCTTGCTTTTAGTTTTCTAGGTCAGATCCTCAGCTGAAGTAACTGTCCTAGGGCAAGTGGCATTACTTGGGATTCTGATCTACCTTTCTTCAGAACCAGAAATTAGTATTTTCCACATAGATGTGTGTTTTGTTAATCATTCTTTAGTTAGCCAAGTAATTGGAATTAATAGGTAAACCACGCTGTTGATGCTATTTGAGATGAGAGTTGATGATTTTACTTTGGATTGACACCCCAAAACCCATTCTTGAGAAATACTGCAACAACCTTTTCCTATTAGTTAATTCCGTGCTTGCATCATGATCATATTGCACTACAGTCACGGAAGTAACATGGCCAAACATTTAGGTTGTAAGTATACTGAAAAGTACAGTCCAATTTCATCATTGTCTAATAAGGATATATTACGCTAAAAATTCCTTACTAGACATTTTTAAATTGAGACTAATATTCTAGAAAAGTACTTGTTCCTCTTTATCAATAAAGTCCTTTCTTTGACTTAAGATGAAATATCTATTCTATAAAATAAATGTTCTTCTGTTTCTAGTTGTATATTCTATAACTTTTACTCCAGAAAGGTTTGATAAAAATACATTAGCATAGTGGGTAGCTTTATGATGAGAAATAGTGACCTCCCCGGTCTTACTCATGCCCGTGCACTTGTTCCATGTTTTATCCTGGGCGTTGCAGGGGAGACAAGCAGACTGACTACAGCAAATACTTCTTAAAGAAAGATAGGAGTGGGGTCATGGGTCTTTCTACAGTAAAGCAACCTCCTAGAGCCCTGAAAAGGGTTTTCTAGAAGCCTATTGCTTCTGTACAAACAAGGAGGATTGATTGGTATCACTTATTCCTTACACACGCTCTCCTCTGCAAAACCTGGCAGCATAGGGCACCACCCATACATCATCTTTATTGGGAAGCATCTTCAATTTGCTGCTGTACTTACCAGTGGATGATTTGTTTTCTGCTACTTCTTCAGTTGGCTGAGTCTTTAACAGGGAAGTTTAACAATTGCCGAGCCATGAAGCTGATTTCTGTTTGTGATGAAACTCCGTCGAAATGATTTCAGGAACAATCTTAGCTTAACACTTTCCGAACTGAAATGAGGACGTGGAGGTGAATTCTCTAGGAAGGACAGTATCATGTTTTTATACACCATTGTCCTTGCTGGAACTACTGGTCAAATTCCTTCTTTATACAGGGGGAAAAAAAAATGCCTGAGACAAAACCCTCCAAACTGGTGCAGGACATGCAGCTCTTCCTCCTGGCCATATTTTTATCTTGGGGAATAAACTTTTTTCTTTTCAAGTACGGTATGTGCCACATTTAAGTAAGATGACATGAAAGGTGACCGTTTGCATAAAATGTTCGTATTGTTGATGAAATGTTGACCCAGTTTCTCAAGACATTAATGGTGTATTTCCCCTTTTGTCCCGCTAAGTTAAAAATCAGCAGCGCTTGATCCCAAGAGGGACCAAGCACCAAAGTAAAATGAGATTTCAGACACTTTGTCTTACACATTATGCATGTCAGAGTTTCCTTGACCTCCATCGCACACTGCTGAGGCTTGCAGCCCAAGGTCATAGATTTTTCTTCTGACGTGTTTAATCAGTTAGAAAATATTTAAAATTTTAGAGGCCAAGAGTATGCTATTCAGAGTTGGATGCCGTGCGCTGTCTCTCATGTCCAGTTGCACATGTCTCGGCTTAACATCTGTACTCTCAGCTGAGCAGGTGGCACGAAAACTGGGCAAAGAGCTTCGTAAACACGTAATGCACAGCCAGCAGGAATGATTTCTAATACAGTCCCAGGCATGTGATTTGTGGGGACGCTGGCTTCCTCCAAGTTCAATCAGAACCGCTGTAGCTCCCACCTGGCTGCCTCTGGCCAGATGCTACTTAATAGCCTCAGATCAATCACTGAAAGAGTCACCTAACGAATTCTTCCACCTCGGGGACACACTCGGTGTCTTTCAGAGAAAACCTTCACGGAAGCTGGCACGGTGGTCACCATACACCATAGAATCTTCATGGTTGGAAAGGACCTTTGAGATCATTGAGTCCAACCACGCACACCCACACCCCCCAACAACCTACAGTCTCTGCCACTAGAGCACGCCCTGAAGTGCCACATCTAGATGTTTCTTAAACACCTCTAGGGATGGTGACTCAACCACCTCCCTGGGCAGGCTGTTCCAGTGCCTGACCACTCTTTCAGTAAAGTAATTCTTCCTAATATCTAATCTAAACCTCCCCTGCCGCAACTTCAGACCATTTCCTCTGGTCCTGTCATTATTCACCTGGGAGAAGAGGCCAACATCCACCTCTCCACAACCTCCTTTCAGGTAGTTGTAGAGGGCAATGAGGTCTCCCCTCAGCCTCCTCTTCTCCAAGCTAAACATGCCCAGCTCCCTCAGCCTCTCCTCATATGACCTGGTCTCCAGACCCCTCCCCAGCCTGGTAGCTCTCCTCTGGACACGCTCCAGCACTTCAATGTCCCTCTTGTACAGAGGGGCCCAGAACTGAACACAGCACTCGAGGTGAGGCTTCACCAGTGCCGAGTACAGAGGCACCATCGCTTCCCATGCTACAGCATAACACAAACAGCATAAGCAAGATTTTTACATGCTTTTTAGAGGAGTGCTGGGTCCACTTGCAGGTGTGGCAGCTGTCTCAGGCAGATCTGTTTAATAAGCCAGCTAATAGGCACAAGAGTGATATGACTCAAACAGCACTGTTTGGGAAACAGATCCTGAAGTAATGCACTGTTAGCCGTATATTATGTGTGAACAGGATTTGGTCCTTAAAATACAATATCTAACTTGAGCAAATATATAGGAGGTTGCCGATGACGACATACTCCATTGCTGTGGAAGGCACAAAATAGGACATGACTGTCAGCATGAAAAGATAAAAGGCTATTCCTAAAGCAGGGTAAAATAGCAAGGAGTCCGTGTTTCTAGGTAAGCCTTTCTTGATGAAAATAGAACTGTTAGGTGCTTCTAAGACAAAAGAACATTTTTTTCAGAGGACCTTAAAATTATTTACAATAAAATATATATATATAAAAAAAAAACAAACCCAAAACCTAGATCGCAAGGCATTAGCACATAAATCACAAGTGATTTATGGTGAAGGAAATGGACTGGGAGATGATAAAGAACATTCGCAGCTGTTAAAAGTGTACATTTTAAAACCTGTTTGGGTGCTTTTAAAGATTCCATTTTCCATTACATTTTGTCTTTTATTACGTCATTTTGGCAGGTCATCTGACAGCATAATTGATGTTTCCATTTCAGGGCCTGTGTGTTTTAGTAATTAGCTGAAGGGGACAGACATGTTGTACAATAACAGTATTTGTGAGTCTTAACTCGTAATCTGAGGTTCACAGAAGGATTCCTGGTGAGTTCAGCCTATTTTTGGATCTGGACTCTAAAAAGGCTGGAAATACAAACTACAAGTCACGTGCATCCGTAGAACTGTTTTGTCTGGAATATTTTTCTTTTGAAGAGAACATCACCTAATTCTTCTCTCTCCCTTGTACCCTCTCTACAGAGCTTACGTATGGAGAAGTGATTAGTTTTAAACCCCCTGACTTAAAAATGGATAGCCTGGAGATAGAACAGTGAATACAGGCAGCTCTGTCTTGCCTTGCTGCACTATGAAGACTGTTAAAATAAAACCATACAATTTAACCTGTGGTCAGACGTAGATTTTACTATCCAAAGATGTTGGAGAAGATGTGGAAAAGCAGACGCGTTACACAGAAGCCAGATGTTGTCTGTTTGGGGTGGGTTGGGTTTTTTTGCCTTGTAATATGAATGTATTCCCGACTCACAAAGGGTGATAAAGAACTGCTTCATTCTGACAAAATTATGCACTGAGTTCTGTCGAGCTGTGTGTTCTGCATGTTTCATTTTATCAGTTGTATTGCCAAAATAAAGGTGACTTTTGAAATTAATTTCAAAATTGTACATTTAAAGCATGAATGTATCCAAACATAAACATAGAAATCCATACAAGCAATCCTTTTTTTTTTTTTCTGGTGTTTTATCTGTCCGTTTTCACATTATTTATAGTTAGTGCCTTTATGAAGAGAGGGCGTGGTAGTGAGATAGACAGAATATGCATATGTAGTCATTTCTGTGGTGGTCTTACAGATTTACTGGATGTCTCTCAAGCGATCTTAACACCAGTTGAGTCAGTAAAAATAAACCTTTTGTCTTCTGTTGCCATTCAAGTGTCCGTTCTCATTTTTTTTTCACCCATGTATATTTTTCTAATCTGCATGATACCCGTTTGTGAGACCATTTTACTCGCTGATGGCACTCCTAACCACGCCGTCGGCGGAGCGCTGGTGAATTTGCCCGAGTTGACAGGACGGTGCCCCGAAGGCTCTGCGGCAGATCTCTGCAGTCTTCTGCAAGCCTCAGCAAAGGCTGTCACAGACGGCAGTGCAAGAGTACTCAGTTCAGTTCCCCGCTTTGGATTCGGTGTTCCTCATCGTCTTATTTTTCCTTCACGTAATTCTTGGGAAAATAATCTAATAATTGCCATTGGAAGACAAGACAAAACAAGATGATTTAAGAATTTGTTTGTGAAAAACAAAATATCCATCTCGTCACAGTTTCTTTTTAAGCAAAATTTTAAAGGCTTTCCAGCTCTGAAAAGCTGGGAAAATAAATAATAAAAACACTGGGTACCAAAATGTCTCACAGAATTAAATTTATCTGATTTCCTCATTGAAGGCATAGTACTGAAACAGGAATACCCTTTGGCATGAGGCCTCTTGTTGGTGTACTGGCTGTGTCTTTCTACGTACTTGTGATTCACGATTGTTCAATGTTGCTCATTTTTGTGTCTCGTTCTCGCTCTGTCAGAGTCTTATTTTGGAGGTGGCTTTTTATATTATTTAGGTTTTCTGCAACTTCTGTCATTAAGATTCAGTTGTACAGCTATTACATGAGGTAATGAACTCTACTGCATTTATTTACCTTCCTCTGTATCTTTTCTATGTAAAAAGAAAAGCTTTTTCTTAATAAACAGATTTAAAAAAAAAAAGGCAAGTCCAAGAACTTTGATTTTTCAGAGATACTTGATACAGTATCGTTTGTCATCTTTGAGAAATAGAAATAAGCATTCCACGGAGAAAATGTGGGCTAAGTGGTGGACTGTTGTTGATAATGCCGGCCAGTTATCCAATACTTGCTTTCAGTGGAATACAGCCACTTGTATTCAATTTTCTGCAAGGGATGTTAATCTGAAAGTAAATGGTTGCGTGGATTTCTCGTGAGTCCTCACGAGAGTGGGTGCCATTACTTTGGCTTCCTACGAAGCTGGATGAGGCCTGTAATGGTCATGCAAGCACTGAACATCATGCTGACTGATAAAAGGGAAAAGGTTGTAAATCCTTGAATTATTTGTCTGACTATATAATGAAAATAATCACTTAGTCATGTCTTAAATATATTTTTTTTCCTTTTTTTTTTTTTTTGGTTTTCCAGTTAACAGAAAAGTAGCTCAGTGCTTTATTTTCTCTGAAATCTGATCATGAGCTTGCTAGCCTGTTCTGCAGCTCTATTCCAGCTGGAAGGGCAAGGATGAAGTAAAGAGATTTCACAAGAACCTCCTGCATCCAACAATAATTCATTTAGTGTGGGATTTGTCCCATCATTTGTTTAATCTGGTTTCCGGGCTATGAGGGTGGCCGTCACCAAATGTTTCAAAGGATGCGTAAAACTCTGGGGTAGGCAAAGACCAGACGGTCTGCGCTTGCCATGGCCCTGCTACGGGGGGTAGAAACAAAGTTTTATCACTTGCCAAATTTGTTCTTCAAGCAACTCTGAATCTTCCTCTGAATATTTCCCTCTACAATCAAAGATGTAATTTTTTCTAGGAGATAAATTATTTAGGAAGCATACGGTCATAGCCACATTTAAACTAATCAAAGGTGACAGTAATGGGTAACAAGAGCTCAGCTATTTTTAATGACATACCATCAAAACCCATAAATCATCTCATTTTAATGTCAAGAAAAACAGTAGGAAGAGAGATGTTTTTTTCTAAATTTGCAAAATGCAGGCGATTTCTTAGACCTCGAAAGCCACTAATTGAAGTATTTTTCTAGAGCAGGTAACCGACTCCCTTGCGGTAATGCAACGTGGTAAGTTTATCAGTTTACAACAGCAGGACAGGGTAATTGGAAAGCCGGTACCCCGCCGGGACAGCAAGGTGGAGGGCTGAGCGCCAGCAACGCTTATCGTTTGAGCACAGATGGGGAAAAAAAAGTTTGTCAACCAACACAAACACAGGAATGGAGGTGAACATCCAGGAGTGAGGGCTTTGTCAGACTTGGTGAACCCGTAAGGCACATCACTTAAAAGCAAATTTTAAAGAGTAAATGAATATAAAAGGAAGGATTTTATTTTCTAAAAATTTTATTTGCTAAAAATGTCTTTAATTAGGGCCTTGGTTACATGGCCCAAATTTTACTTGCAAAACTTGTAGCGGAGCCAGCTTAAACTGTGGGGGTTTGATCTCCTGACACCACTCTTAACTCTCATGATTATAATCATGCTTTTGTAGGTCCTGTACACATCCCATGTTTGAGGAGAGCGTCACAGGTTTTAGCCCACACTAAATTTGGGTGCTCACCATCCCCGAGCACCTGCGGAGCGCAGAAGGGACGCCGGGAGGAGCAGGCCTGGGCGACGCTGGCAGAGGAGGCAGATCAGGCTTCCACCTGGGGGAGAACGCAACTCTCCAAGGGCTTTCTCTGGTTAATTACTGTCATTGTTAACAATCTACTTCTAATCTGAATTTACCTAATTTCAGCTTTCAGTCACAAGAGCTCGTTATCCCTCCGCCTACTGAATTGAAATCACTCCTCATATTTATTATCTCACTCTAATCAGTGTTAAGTGCAATCCCAAGTCTAGTAATTTTATCATCACTGGAACCGAAAGGTCTTGCAAAAGGAAAAAAAAGTCTTTTGCATGCATCTCAATCTTTTGACGTGTGTAAGTATAAGCCACATTTCTTTTAATATCTGTATCTTTATTTTTTAACCTCTCTGCCTCATCAGCACCGAAGCCCAGCAGCGAGAAATTGGTATGTCACAGCCAAAGCAGAAATAAAGACAAGACTAAAAAAATCTCCAGTTTACAATGTGCTCTGGAAAGAATAAGTGAGGACGGTTTAGAGGAAAAGCACAGCATTGGAGGTATCACTTGCCATAATACACAGAGAACACACAAAGTGGCTAGGCCAGCATGAAACAGCCGGGTTACTAACAACTTTGGGAATTTATAGGGGAAAAACAATAAGAAATCAGGTAATTGGCATTGTTCTATGAAAAGCTACATCATGCACCGCACCAGTAGGTCGAGAACCATTAATTAGGCAGCATTGTTGCAGAAGTCCCATTAGTGATCTTGGCATGTTTTTGACATGGTGCAAAAGATGAAAGCAAGAGGGAAGGCGGTCAGTACGCTGCAGGACCCGATAGGGCGGCTCACCCTAGGGACAGGAGGGGGACAGGAGGGGGACAGCCCTTTCAAGGACAGAGGTGGGGAGCTGCCAATACAAAAGCCACTTCCTTCCTTTCTTCCCGTCACATGTGCTCCTGGGTCATAACAAGCAAACAGACCGCCACCTTCCCCACTCTCAGGACCTGGTCGACGGTGAATCTGTTAAAAAAGTACCGTATTTAGCTGCAGGCACAAATTACTCAAGTATCCTTTGCTACATCTGCAAATTGCTGACTTGGCCCAAGAATCCCTGACAGATGAGCAGTGGTAAAGATTTAGCTCTCGCTAAAAGAGAATTGCACTGCAGGTTGGGTAAATTACGTCCTTTGGTAGCAGCAGAAAGGAGTTCAGCCGCGGCGAGCTCAGCCTCCGTAGGAAGGACCTAATAGCAACACCTCTGTTTGCTTGTTTCTTTTACACATGAAATGTGCTGCTGCTGTTTGCGGATGCAACGCAACCCTCTAAAACTGGTCCTTAGGAAACCAGCACGCTCGCACGCGTCAGAGTACCGAGTGTCATTAATTTATGAGCCCGGGCAAAAAGCGTAAGGGTTTTTATGGGACTAGTGTCAAGAGACTCAGAAAGCTGCATCAGTGCAGCTGCCACTGACCTTCTTTCTGCTGTAAGATAAAATATTGAGCTGATTTGCCTAAAGGGGTCCAAGTTTTCACTACGAGGAGGGAATACATTGTGAGCTTCCGATGCGAACGCTGATCTTCCAACCAATCCGACACTTAATCCATTAGATGGGAAATTTCTACATAATGAATGAAACTGTTCAATTAGGCTTCAGTCCGGCGTGCATGCAAACGCCTCATTTTGCACTCGCATAGTCCCCCAGCTTCAATTATTGTCACCAATGAAGATGTGTACCGTAGTGCAGAGGTTTTAGCTGGTCCTTTTAGGTTCCAATTTGATCAGAAGTAATACTGAACGCAGTGGAAATACTGAATCACAGTGGCAGCCCTGAGACAAATATACATTAAATCTGCCGTAACTGGCAGCCTCCACTGAGCCACACTTTGCTCCTTATAGAATAATATCCTGTAGATTAGCACTAAGATAACATACTCCTATTTCATACTTATTTTATAATAAAGCCTGAAGGCTCAAATCAGGAATAAACCCTAGTTACGTTATATTCTGTGCAAAAATAACACAGTGTACTCTTGTCCTGTCCGTCTGTCTCATTAGGGTGAGATGGAAAGGCAACAAATGAATGTAATATTAAGGAGAATGGGAAGGACGGGGTAAGAGTAACACTAAGTTTTTGGTGATTTAAACAGGTGATATGCACAACTATGTAATGACAAATACATAAAGCTATCAACTATACATTTTCATGTTCTTTTTGTATGATTTTTGCATTGAAGTGAGGAAACTTTTCAACACGAGGGTATTTTTTTCCTCTGTGCGCAACAGCGTCTCAGATTGTGGTAATCTGGGATAGTTTAAAAACTAAACTCCTACAGTTTGCTGTAGGAATGAGTATGAAGAGGACCTTTAGGCAGGCTCTGAGGAGAAAGAGTTAGTGGGGTGTTAAAAGCAGTTGGTTTACACCCAGCTGTCTGCTACCCTCTACACCCGGCCTCGCTTCCTCCACCCCGCTCCAGCAAGGAGGGATAACGGAGTAGCAAAGTTACTTAGGAATACCTCTTGAAGAAACGAAACGGCCAGTTTAAAAAATAAAAACGATTCTTTCTTTGGAAAAAAAACCAAAAGCATTTAGGTATTGCTTATTTATTCTTTTCTGCTGCTGGACGAGTGCTGTGGCCCCGTGGGGAGGCCCCCAGGCGTGTCACAGAAACTGGAACTGAAGGACCCTGCTCAGGGAGACAAAACCGGAGAAGCTGCAAAATAGTTGGCAGCAGTTCCGCTGGGGAAGGGTGGGGACACAACAGCGTGGCAGTATCTTCAGATGAAAACTGAGCTTATTTTTTTTTATTTGAGTTTTACTCCTTGTTGTAATAAATCAAATGGACTTACTTCCTCCATGGCAATATATTTAGGTAGACAAGAACAGAGTACTATTTGAAGGTGGGGAGATAGAAAGCTGGTTAAAAAATAATATTCAGGGAACCGGCTTTTGACAATTCAGCAAGATTTTATGTTTATTGACATTTAAGGTATGATTTACAGAACTAAATTATTCATACGTCAATTAGTGTATCAAGAATAAAATGACCAAGTGAAAGACATCTTATAAACAGAAAGGTGGGAAGATGCTTGATTTTTCCAAGGACTTTGTATATCTCCTGCTTTTCCCCGGTTGAATCCACCTTACCGGCGCCTGGTCTGGGGATGAAGGTCCCAGTCCCTCTCCCTGCTCACACAGATGCACCTCCTTCGCCCAGGGGCCCGGCTGCCCGCAGTTCAGCTCCTGGCAAAATAAGCTGTGCCCATTCAGCACTGCTAATTAACAGTTTGTTGGGAGCAGCCTTGCCATCAGACTCTCTCACCAGACTCCACACGTGCAGGATTGCTCAGGAAAACGCGGTTAGCTTTCTCACTGCTTTTTTGCAGAGCTCCAGCACCGAAGCCTCACGTCCAGGCTGGAGTGTAAATGGAGTTCTCAGTCTTCCCGGAGGGATTAGAGACTACTGTGTGCATCCCGGCTACCTCATATGCTTTGCAGCTGATGGCAGCCTTCCAACATGTGGAAAGTTGGCTCTCGAAAAAAAACCCAAAGGCATCAAAATGAATGTTTCTTCCTGGTAAAACCTTTCCAAGCTTCCCTTCATGGGATGGGCATTAGAAAAGTGGGATTTTTGCATCATCAATGGATTTATTATCTTTTATTCATGATGCCTGAAGAAGGTCCCTTTTTGTTCTATAAACTTTACAATAAACATCTGCCAAAAGCAGAAACGTCTGATAGCATTCCTTTGTTAATTTAGCCTGTCAAGCACACATTGCCTGGGATAATACACGCCCATAGTATCCTATTAGTCTCATTGCAACAGGCTGTCTTTGGGAAAACACATCACCGTGTCTCCAGCCGAGCCTAGCAGGATGCTGAGGCTCATGCTTTTTGCGATGCTGCTGTAAGATAGATCAGTTGTGGATGGATCCAAGTTTCTCATCTCACTCCCTTCGTGGACACTTTTAACGGTTGTATTAGACACAGCTTCCCGTGATACAACTGTGCTGATTTCCTCGTCTTTTCAGTAAGTTTATCAATTCATCTGCTATGTGTGTGACCTGGTGGGGAAAGGTGATCTTGTGTCTGACCTTGCGTTTACCTCATCCATCTATAGCAAAGTATACCTAAGTACTTATATGAAGGAAAAGCATGGGAAAATCAACACCGGCCAACTTTTTGCCAACGAATTTAAAATGTCTTACAAAAGTTGCTCTGTAATATTCTCAGCTTCTGCACAAGACTGACATTGTCTTGGTGCTGGGTTAGTATTTTCAGCTACTGTATCAAAATCCTTTACTTTCTGCCTTGATAAAAAGCAAGCAGTAAGAAAGCATCATTTTGCCACAACTGGATGAAGGAAAAGCAGGTGAGGAATCAAAAGCAGAACTAACCTTTATTGTATAGGAAACATATGTATTTGCCATTAAAAGTAATTTAACTAATGGACTGGCTCAAAACTTAGTGGAAGCTGCTCTATCCTTCACCTTGCCCTTACCACATCTCACTCCAGCCATTATCTGTGTGGCAAACACAGCGTAAAAGGGATGTCAGAAATTAATTAAAAAAAAATATATATCTGCTGGGGCAGTGGATTTTAAAAGCAAATGTCTATCATTAATCTAACACTTGACACGAGCCTCACATTACTTGCTAAGTGTCAGAAGGCTGGTTTCCATTCTCACTAAACCAGGGAGTGGGACAGGTCACCGTCAGCAGAGAGCAGCGCTGGAGCTCACAGCTGTTGGGTGGAAGGACATTTTCCCCCTCTACCCGACACATAAACACCGGGAGGAGGGAGGGCAGGGCTGCTCCAGGTTCATAGTCAGGCAGGAAAAGGTCCGGGCCCATGGCAGCTACCAAAAAGGCATCAGGAACAACGAAACTTGGCCAGATCGCCCCTTTCGAGTTAAGCCACAAATTGAACTCTAGTGGCAGCAAGTCTGAATTATCTAACCTCAGCAACATTGCTCAGGGGTGAAGTCAGACAAAACAAAGGCTTTAACAGACCCTGAAGGACAAGAATTTTAATTATATTCACACAGAGAACACGTAACATGTTTTTTAAAGCAGGTTGTTGCCTTACACGTGCTGGTCCAGGCCTATTTACTATAGAGATAAGAGAAGCAGCTGTTCTCCCTGCTCCAGGACTGCAACTGTTTGAAGCTGCTGCTTGAGCTGCTTCACATTGCACCAGCCACGCAGGGGACCGCTTGCTCTGGGCAACTGCATCAAGCGTGGGCTTGTTTCTATGTAACTGTACGAAATATTGCTGAAACTTGGAGTCTGGCCCTGAGATGAACTGGGAAGCCCTCAGCTGCGCACCTTTGTGCAAAGGTCATCTGAGACCTCGCTTTTTTACCCCCAGCTCTTGTCAGTTTACAGCCCCTCATGTTCCTTAGGACTTTCATGGAAAAGCCGGTTGCACCTCAGCAGACGCAAACCAGGACAGCACAACCGGCCCCGAGTGTGGTGCCACACCCCGGGGACACAGGGACAACCTGAGCCCCGGCATGGGTTCGATTTCAGCTCCACGGCCAGGACTCGACAGCTGGAGACAGACTTTTTACAAGGGCGTGTAGCAATAGGACAAGGGGCAGTGGCTTCAAACTGGAAGAGGGGAGATTTAGATGAGGTATCAGGAAGAAATTCTTTACTGTTGAGGGTGGTGAGGCACTGTAACAGGTTGCCTGGGGAAGCTGCTCCATCCCTGGAGGCGTTCAAGGCCAGGCTGGATGGGGCTTTGAGCAGCCTGGTCTAGTGGGAGGTGTCCCTGCCCACGGCAGGGGGGTGGGAACTGGATGATCTTTGAGGTCCCTTCCGACGCAAACCATTCCACGACTCCATGACTTGTGCGGGCAGCGACAGCCCGGGCACCTGCTCCCCTGCCGCCAGGCCCGGGCGGGCGGGACGGCTGGGGACAGCCCCCAGCACCGCCGGGACACCCTGCGGTTCCACGCCCCCCGCCTCGGCGGAGTCCCAGGTGCCCGGGGCCCGGTGTCGGTGCGCGGTGGCCGGGCCGGCGGGGCGGGGGCGGGGTGGGGGCGGGCGGTGCCGCTCGCCCAAGCCCAGCCCCTCGCCGGGGCCCGCCTCGGCTCGGCGGCGCCGGCCGCTCCCGCTCCCCCCCAGCCCCGGCCCGGCCCGGGCTCTTTGTCGGCGGGTGGCGGCGGGGGGCCGCAGCGCCATGTCCTCCCCCAAGAACGGCTTCTACCGGCAGGAGATCACCAAGACCCTCTGGGAAGTGCGGGACCGCTACCGGGACCTGCAGCCCGTGGGGTCCGGCGCTTACGGAGCCGTCTGGTGAGCGGGGCGAGGCGGGGCGGCCGCGGGCGGGGGCGGCCGGGGGCGGCCGGGGCTGGGGGGACGCTGCCCGCCCCGGCCCGGCCCCCTCTCCCCGTCTTCCCTGCCAACTTTTCCCGGTTGTTGCGCCCGGCCCGGCCCGGGGGCGGAGGGGGGCGGCCCCGCTGCCCACCTGGCCGCCCCCGCGGAGCCGGGCTGTGCCGCCGGGGGGGGCCGGCCCGCCGCCACACGCGTAGCTTCGTCCCCGCAGCGAGCGGAGCCCGGGGGGAGCCCGGTCCCTCCCAGCCCTGCCCTACCCGGCCCCCGGAGCGGCAGCGTCCCCGGAACGCGGGGTGTTGGCCCTCGGGATGGGACGCCAAGTGTTGGTGCTGGTTTGGGGATTATTTCTTTTGGTTTTTCCTTTTTTTTTTTTTTTCTTTCCCTTTCCTTCCTCCCCAGATGTTCCTCTTTAAAGCTTTTGAAAATTGGCTGCTTTTCATCACGAGGCCTTTTAAACGACTGGAACTGCTGGCGAGGTGTTTTGGGGAGGTGGTCTCCTGCCTTGTCCCAGGGTGGCCACGCTGGCACCTGGCAGGTCTCAGGATGCTGCGGTCCGGCTTCGGTCCTCACTCACCAAACTCTTCTTTTTCCCTTAAAGCTCAGCCGTCGATGGAAGAAGTGGCACCAAGGTGGCCATTAAGAAATTGTACCGCCCATTCCAGTCCGAACTGTTTGCCAAACGAGCCTACCGAGAGCTGCGCCTCCTGAAACACATGAAGCACGAAAACGTGAGTTGGGTCGCTAGCAGATTTCCCCCCGAGGCCCCAGTTTACACACCTTAAAAACTGAAAGAAAATTTTGCAGGGTTGGATGAGGCAGATGTGTGGCTGCGTGGATTTTGGGAGGCTTTGGGCAAGACCTGCATGTCTGTCTTTTGTCTGTCAGTCCTTTATCCACAAACATCAGTTCGCACAAGCTAGAATATCCTATGGGAAACACCACTTCGTTTCCATGTAGGAAAGGTTGGGTGGGGAAGGTTAGGACTGTGGTGGAATTAGTGCTCAGAGCTAATGAGAGAGACTGAGGACCAGAAATTATGAACTCCATCACTGCATTCCTGTGAGACGCAGGAGAGCGCAGAGCATGGGTCTGTCCCGGCGTGTCTTGGGTGCCAGCATCTTTCTTCTCAACTTCCATGAAGATGGCTATGGTACGCATGCGTATCTTTGGGGAGAAGGTAGGGTTTTTCTTTTTTTTTTTCATTCATGAAGCATTTGAAAGTTTTACGTTGGTACTAATGTGAAACGGGAAAAGTTCGTGAATGACTAAATAAATTGCTTTGTTGGGAAGCAGAGAATAGATACAGGCTCTGCACAGATTCCCACGTAACGTGGACGGACAGCCATAGAACAAAGTGTTGAAAGTGTCATTGAGGTAAAGATGCTTAGTCCCAATAGTGCTTAGTCGTTTAAGAAAAAAAATAAAGGAGGAGAGATTTGTGTGGAAGCAGTTATTGTGGAATCAAAGCACGGCCTCCAGGTGAGAAGGGTCCCAGGGTGGGCTTGGAGGATCACAGTAGTGGCTTTAAATGCGGTTCGTTGTGAATGTATGGGGGGGAAAAAAGAAGAGTTCGGAGGGAGTTGTTAAAATGATGCATAAGGGTCTGGTTTAAAATGTTAACAATGTGGGAGATTAGAGCATAGCTCCATTCAGATGGCCTTCAAGGAAAGCTGAGAGATCAAAAGTGAGGATAAGAGAAACTGGTAATAACAATATCCAGTTATTGCCATTTAACGTTATGGTATTAACATTGTGAGTACCAACAGTATCCAGGTTCATTTTGAAGAATGATCTGTGGGATGTCCTGACTGTCCAGGAAAAAACGGACCTTTTTGTAGGCTTAAGAACCTGTGTATCTGCTAACATTTCAGTCTGAATCTTTTAACACATTTGATCACTTTACTTGATTCCTTTGGAGTAACTGCTTCATAACCACTGCTGTATATGTTAAAGAGTTAACGTTTCCAGGGAACTTGTGTGTCATGCATGAGTTTTCATACTCGCAGCATTTTCTTTACTGAACATTTGGGAGCAGAGCAGCTCGTGCAGTTGCCAAGCTCTTAACTGTGTCCAGAATTTTGAGATTATTTTTCTTCCATTTCCCAGAATAATCTGTTGGGTAGCGTTTTCCACTCCTGGTGTATGCTCTTCAGGATAATGCTCTGGAACCCCTCCACGGCCTTATTTGATAATTAAAGAGTCTAGAAGATAATGCTCACTGGAGAACGTGAGCACAATCTGTAAAAGTTAAAAATCAATATATATGAAGGAAGAGAATAATTTACAGTCTTAGGAAACAGTTTGGGCCACAGAAAGAAGAATCTGGTCTACGTACTAATGAGAAGTTTTGCCATGAATTATGGCATCTACTCATTAGAGAACAAAGACTGAATAAATGGTCCTGCAGGGATTTGAGGGCACTGCGGAGGCAGAAGGTGACTACTCCACCCGTCCGTGATGAGGCTGAGGTGGCAGTACAGCCCATCAAGAGAATTTCCATCCACCTTCCCAGCCTCACACCCTCCTGTCGGTCGTTTTGCCCGCAGTGAATTAGGAATAGCAACAATGCCTTTTAGGATTTCTAGTCCCTGTGCTGATCTCAGGATACTCATTTAGCCACTCCACCCATCCAAAATTAAACCAGCATCACTACTCGTCAGGATTTTCAGACCCCTCTTTGATCCACCACCATTCTGTCAAAGAGCCTCTTTTTTTGCATGTTTCTACCAAGGGATGGATTTACAGGCAGACAGGTCCATTCCCATTCACATCAGCAGTCCCCGGTGTGCTGTGCACACCTTTACTGGTACGTACAGCAGTGGCAGGACACCTGCCCGTTCTCTGTCCTTACCATCGTGGCTTCCATGAGTCTGGCTATGGAGTTTTGAACGGGCCCCACTCACGTGGGTGCGTATTTCCCTATAACAGGAATTAGTAGAATAGAACAGTGATTGAAGTATCTTTCCTGATTATTCTGTTAACTAATACGTTATAGTATACTTCTACAAAATAGCAGTTATCTTTCTGGCTGTACTATAAATACAACTGCTATTAAAAAAATCAATAAAACTTAAGTAATTGTTTCAAAGACCGCAATAAAATACTGATGCCAGCGTGCTCTCTGTCTTGGGTGTTGGTAATCTAAGTATGTAGAGGAGTTGGTGTGTGATAGCTGGTCTAACATACTGCCGCTATGGATTAGGTTTGGGATATTGTTGACACGTTGCACTAATCTGCCAGAACTAATCTTCATCTTACTTTTTTCCTACTTCAGGATATAAACCATTTTAAGGTTTTGTTTATTTAATGGTTAAAATTGCATCCAGTTTGCTCTTCTGATCTGTTTTTCTTTTAAAATGACTTCTGTAATCATGATGCATTTGATGTTGGATTACATGCCGAGTGTGATGTTTTGTTTGTTTTACTGTGATTACCTCTCGATGGACCATCTCTGCTGTTCATAGCTTTCGGGGAAGTGTTGTGTTAAGCATGTAGCAATACATTATCATAGTTTATTTAGCCTTATGCTATGTTCAGAATGATGGAAGAAATTGTAATGGTCTGACACATCGTGTTAAAAATAGCATCTCTGATGCTCCATTAAGGTAGCAGAAGATACCATTAAACCCGTGCCACAGTGATATAATTCATCAGCACGTCACGCTTCAGTGAAGAAAACGTAGGAAAACTGTTTAATACCCTGGATGACCTCTATTATAGACCCTTTGAGGAATATGCTAATCTTCTTAATGTGGAAGGGTTGAAGGATGACCGGGAGTCCTGTAAAAACAAATGTAGGAGTCATCCTACTGAATTTTACTGGAATTGTATTTTACCTTGTAAGGAAGCTAACTCACGGGTCAATTTGCTTATCTATTTAGATGTTTTCAGGAGGAGGCAACTCTGGTTGCTGGCATGACCATCTTCCATTATATCTGCTAGACCTTTGTTCTCTCTAATGGCTCTCAAACGGGACATTACTTAAGTGGAGTGAGGAATATTCCGATATAAACCACGCAAACTTGGTAGCATGGGACTTCTCATCAACCCTTTGCAAACAAAACCAGAGGACAAATGGTGCTGAGCACCACAGGGCAGAGGCTGTGTGTGAAGACAAGAGCAGGCTGTTAGGAGATAAATCACAAATCACCGTCTTTAATGGCACTCTTATCCTTTTCCTTTTTTTTTTTTTTTTTTTTTTTTGGTAGCCCTTTTAATTTGAGAGGATCTGGGGTGTTGCACGAACTATCATAAGCTACTTCTACTGCCTAAGCAGCAGTCTAACCCAGATCAATTCCTCAGACATTGCCAAAAAGAAAAGTTAGTTTCCAGTGCGATAAGCTGCCGGATCGCTCTGTAGCTGCATAAACAGCTATTCTGGCACTAGAGGGGGAATGGTGTGAAAATGAGGAATAAAAACAGCTAAGGCAGAATGAAGAAAGCACTTGTTTTGGTAGGTGGGGTTTTTTTCTTCATTTATTCATGCTAGCTTGAAGTATTCATCCCACCACAGCCTTAGCGGCTCTTGATTATTTCTTTGGCATTTGCTGCATCTTGTATAGAAGAGGAGTGTTTACCTACTGTTTTTTTCAGTAGTGCTGCTTTTGTTCCCTGTTTTTTTCCATTTTGAGCTCAGTTAAAATGAAGACCCTTAGAGCTATCTATTATGTCTCTGACTTAAAACCTAAAGCAGTGAAAATATGGTCAGCGTGGTACGTGTGTGTGTGTACATACGTGTATACCTATTTATACATACAAGCACACAAGAGAATTCTGATCAGTTGTACCAGCTTAAATTCTGGATGTGTTTCTGGCATAAAATTTTTGGCAAATGCCCGTTAAACGTTTCTTGGGTCACTTAATATTCTACAGATGTTTTTTCTTCCTGGAAACCCTTGTATGTAAGAGGCAACTGCAGTATTTGTTTAAAGGTACTCTGTATCATGAGTGGAAATTATTCTCTGGTGTATTCCCACATCTGAAGACCAGTGTGTTCTGTGTTATGAGAACCATGAAGCTTTTTTCCCCCTTTGGAAAGAACGCCGGTTTCAACAAACACCAAATTGTCTGTCTGTCTACAGTTACATTTCTCAGGATGATGCAGGCCTTCACTTCTAGGTTGGCTAATATTTAATTCTGTCGACTTCTTTATTTTGAAAAAATGTTGGGCTTTTTATTTATACCTACACAGTGTCAACCAAGGGAGGAGTTTGTTCCAGAGAAAATAATGGGGCACTCTGTGTTCCTGCCTGAGACAATCTTAAAACCATCATCTTTTGCAGTTTTGACGTGAGCATTGGAAGAGCAGCAGCCTCTGCAGTGTACAAAATCCGTCCCAGAAGGGAGCTGTAGATGAGCGATGCCTTTACAAATGAAAGCATGCTCACTGTTTTAGAAGAGGTTTCCCACAGTGAGTCCTGCAGGAATGCACCAGCTGAAAATTCACATCCTTTGGGTACACAAGTGCCAGTAAATTCCAATTCAGGAATTCTGGTTGGTGATGGCAAATCTCCTTATGAAGGCAAAAATACAGTTGTAACTGGATAGTTTATTGCTGTTAAAAGATTGTAGTGGAGAAACACTTCTGGCTGCTTTTCCGCGGTCTGAAAGCTTAGCGCAGCTAGGGAGCTAACAGGACACCACAGTCACTTATTTTGGTACTCAAAAGCCAATAAATCAACATAGTGGTGTCGTTTGTCACTTCTGCTTATTTTCACAAACCTGTGTAATAGGTATGTGTTTTACCTAGGCTAGGCTTCAGCCGCTTTATTGAGCCATTTATTCACACCCCGACCTTGGGTACTAATAAAGCAGACTGGTTAGCCTTGTCCAGTAAATGAAAATAAGGAACACAGCACTGTAAGCCAAACTTTCTCTTTGGATTGCCATCCAATCCAGAGATGAAGGTGTTTCAGTCCACAGGATTTGGATCTGTCTGGAGTTAACTGTGGGTCCTTTGAAAGAAGAGTGTGGTGATGCTCGTGGGTACAGTTTGGGCCTGCCGGTGTGCTGAGTGGCAGGAGAAAAGGAAAGGGGCTCCCTGTCCGTCAGCAGGCATCCCTCCTGTCACGTAGTGGTCATCGGTGAGGAAGAAAGGTGACTGTGGTGCAAGTCTTGTGCGTGGATAGTTACAATTTTAAAAATACTGAGACTTCCTAGTGTGGTGAAAAGGATGCAGGTGCCCTGTGCTGTGGAACAGCGCAGGAACGTGACGTTGAAGCTAACCCTGCAGAAAATCTAATGCAGCGTAATATGTAGTTCAGTGCACCCCAGCAGGGATGTCCCTTAAAAAAATGTACTTTCGTTTGTAGCCTGAGTGCCAAAGCCGCTCAACTTCACTGTGTTTTCATGCGTAACATCCGCAAGAGAAAGCAGCACTTACTGTATAAGAGACATAACCTACCGTACTTATTAATTTATACAAGATCCGAGTCTTCTGTTGGTGTGCTGCTGCTTACATCAGAAACTTTCCTTTACAGAAACGCAGTGGAACAGCCCTTGAATAAAAGTAACCCAGTACGTGAAAGTGCGGGGGAGGATGGAGATGAGGAGCTCCACTGCTGGAATAAAGTTTGGAAAAGGAGGCAGCTGAGAAGGGAAGGGCAGAAACCACGTCACCAATGAAAAGCTGTTAGTTATTTGTTCACAGTAGTTAAAGTTAGTCAGGGTGGTCAGTATCAATGTCTTCTGGGGAGGGATAACAGGGAAAAGAAGGGCTGGAGATGCTGTCACCCACCCCCCAGTGGCTTCGTAGGGAAGAGACACAATCAACAAATTAAATATGTTGAGGAAAAGCATAACCATGGAAAACAAGTTAGACCAGCAGACGGATAGTTTTGCTGTTACTGTGGTTTTGCTTTGGAGGAAGATGGGAGAGAGACACAGTATCACACTCACTCCTCGAGCCCTGAGCAAGGAAGGTACCGCAGTGGAGGCTGCAGAAATCCATGTTGCTTTTCAGTCAGGTGGATGGTAGGAAAAAGAGGTGCATTCTTTGGGGGCTAATTGCCTTTTGGCAGAGTTAATGGGGGGAAAAAAAATGAGACCCTGAAAGGCCAGTGCTGCTGCTGGTTTTCATAGATGCTTTTCGTTGCCATCGCAGAGTGTACTGGGTTCGTTCCTCAGCTGTGCTTCCATCTCTGGTAGCATCAGTCAGTGTGTCGAATTAACACCAAAAACAGAGCTACGGAAGGTTTCACAGATACCCCCATTACATTTTGTGGAGGCCACACTGTGAAAAATAAATGATTCTTGTAACTCTTTTACGGTGGCTTACTTTTGTGCTGGGACATTATCTTTAAGTATCATAAAGTATTTTTTACAAATACTGTATTTAATTGAGAGCATTTTAGACAGACACAGGATTTTCCATGATATTACGGAGAAGGGAGTTTCCTATACTTTGCCTAGTTCTTTTCCTGAAGAAATAGCAGGAGTTGTGTCTTCCTCAGAGGATTTATTTTATTCTCTACCTCCTCGTGCTTAACATATCTGCAGAAACATGTGACCTAAATGGAAATTCTAGTGACTCTGTTCCAGGCCAGGAAAATCATCCCAAAGCACAGCTATTAAATAAAGATCACTGAGGAGAAGGAAATGGGTCCCTTGCTTTTATTTTTGTATTGATTAACTATTAGTGTGCCTTACCACTTTGGACCCTAAAATGTATTTCAGGATTTTTGGAAAGCTAAAGGAAGAAGAAAAAGAAGTATTGTGAAATCCTTGGTATGTTAAAAAGAGTTTTCTGGTTTATTATTTACGGTTCCCGTCAATGGGAGCTGTGGGTTGGTCTCAGTGGTATTCCTCACCCAGGAGGATTTGCAGCAATGGTAAGTTTGTCTCCATCAGTTCACAGCCTCACCTCAGGAGTCACAGATATTGTATATCAGGCAGCATTAAGTAACTACTGGGAACCCTGGTTACTTGAATGGAGAAGCAATAAAATGTTAGTGGACTCCATTAAGTGTGTTTTTGGGCTGGCGTGCTCTTTATGGAAACGTGTTCTTCACGCTCCTGCATTTCACAGCGGTGCCTGGTAACGCCTCGGCTCATGGAGGGATGCAGTACAGCCGCCACACTGTTTCATCCTTCTTTTCGTGGTAGTGCCCCTGTGTCTTCACTGCTATATTCAGATGTGATGGGGTTTATTTTCTTACATGTCTTGCTTAGGTAAATGAAGGCATGGAAATAGCTCCCTGAGAAGAACAAGCAGGACTTCTGAAAAAGTGGGGCTTAATAGGGAAAGAAGTGCATATTGGATAAAGCTTACTGTTAAAACGTTAACTTCCTTTCTTTTAATACTGAAATCTTTGGAGAGCACACAACTTTTCTGGCTGTGTATGCTCTGTGTGTGTACACACGCTGCCTTAGGAAATGCCCGTAGAGCTGCATTATGCTCCATTGTTGTCACGGACATCTTCCTAATTCCTTTCTCCTCCCTTTCTCTCCCTGCCTCCACAGAGAAATGGAAAACCTTATGTAAAACTGTCATGCAAAAAAAATAATAAAAAAAAATTCTTGCTATAAAGTTAGCACTGAAGGTATTACTTCAAATAATAACCATATCCTCTGTGGGTTTAATTACTGTTTTATGGTAGTTATATTATTGTTATTTAATTAGTTTCATATAACAGTCTTCAGCAAAATATTATTAGTGATTTTTTTCAAAGATACATGTGGCTACAAAGAAAGAGAGTTGTAATTTTCTGTCTTCGTCTTTATTAGTTTTCCTGTCTTGTTCATCTTTGTGACATTTTGATAATATCCAGGCTGACTGTAGTAGTTCCCCTGAATGTGGAAAAGATAAAAATAAGTGCAGTAAGGATTTCATCACAGTTGGAGATTTTTATTTAAAGCTTTAAATTACGGAAGTTGTCTTTTTTTTTGCTTGCATTTGTTTTCCTGCATTTCTGCTCTTGCGTCTCTTTCAAGCACTTTTTTAAAAGACCTCTGTTTTGTGGAGCAATTTAGACATAGCAGTAATGTCCAAAATCCATCTTGATTGTTGTCAAAGTGTATTTTCCAGTCCTCCTTTTAGTACTTTGCAATGTAATATGCCGTTACCCCTGGTGTCTTTCTTGGCAGTTTCCAATTTTATACGGTTTTAGTTTGATATATAATCTTATGTCCTTAAATTGTACGGCCGGAGAGATAGGTCTGAACAAGGTTCTAAAGGTTATTAGTCTTCTAACTTGCTCTCCAGTGAACCCCTGCACACCCCTGTCGATGAGGCAGCCTGCACCTGGGAGACACCACGAGCAGTCCAGGGCTTCGGAGGCTTCCTCTGGGCAGGCAGAAATGGTCGTGAATTAGTAGTAGAAGAGAAGCAACTCCAAAAGCCTCTGCTATTTAGGCACTACCTGGGTTAAGCTGCATCCAAGCTGAGATCTGGCTTTAGGCAATTCCAGCTACATCTTTTGGAGTACCGAGTTCTGTATATTTAATTTTCTGGTGAGACAAGCACTGGCAGTGACCATAATGCACCTCCTCTGTTGGTATGATTCTGCTAGAAACCATACCAGTAGGAAAAAACTGTGGTGGGAAGTCTGTTTTATTAGATTGTTATTCCTCTGTTGAGTGATTGCTTTTGTTTGACAAAACGTACTCTTAAGGAGAACCTAAGGTATAAGCCATAGCAAATCATATTAAGGTCTTGATAATTTACTCTCTATAAAAACAGTTTAGTCCTAGTTTCTTCTTCGTACTCCCGATTGGATATTGTAGTTTATGTACCTAAATTACCCTGTTACTGAAATTAGAAGATGTTTAAAGTGTTCTTCATTGTCAGGCAGCAGGCCCAGCTAGGAGAATAGCACTTAAGACTGCTTCAGGTTATAAACCGATTTGTCTGGTTTATTTTTTGACACTTCAGTGGTTCGAGTTAATAGATACTCTTTCCTCTTACATAAAACTGTTAGCCTCTGAACTTTTTGTTCAAGTAAATACATTTTTTTACTTTTTATCACAGGGTCAAACAGCCCTCAGAGTTATAAAATTTTACACATAACAAATCCTGGTGTTGCTAGGCACTACTTTAGGTATTCTTTCTGCTGTCTTTATGCCTGTCTCACTGTGGAAATATTTTTGATTATATTTTTTCACTTATTATGCAGTTCAGAATTTTTTGTGTTAAATCAGTATTAATCCATGTTTGCTTTTTTTTTTTCTCTCCCTTATTTTTAGGTCATTGGAATATTGGATGTGTTCACACCAGATGTAACACTGGAGAAGTTTAATGACTTGTAAGTTCCGAGTTGCTTGTGTTTGGGAGCAGGGTGTCGTTGTGTGTGCAGGAAGAAGGGCTGTTGTTTTTTTAAATGGAGAATTCCAAAATTGTTGCTTCATGGATTTTTTCTGAGTTTCGTCTTAATATAACTCTTAATGCGCAACTTCAGAATTGGTAGGCTGAGGTTTTCGGATCATCATTAGAACCAGTTACCTATCTTATAAGGTGTGTACTTCTTTCAGCCCTTAGTAAAAGGCAGTTTGGTGGATTCCCTAATCCACCTTTCAAGTACTGATTCCGTTCCCTAAGGCCAAGGTTGTCCAAATGATAGGACAATTCTTAACCTAAATAGGCTGAAATTCATGCCTGCTACATGAAACATCTCCGGTGCGA
This sequence comes from Rissa tridactyla, assembly GCF_028500815.1. Classification (NCBI taxonomy): domain Eukaryota; kingdom Metazoa; phylum Chordata; class Aves; order Charadriiformes; family Laridae; genus Rissa; species Rissa tridactyla. Next base: position 197,002,651 of record NC_071466.1, read on the forward strand.
TCCATCCTAATTCGAGGATTAATTCAAAACTGCTGATGATGCTGAATTTTAGTTGGTTATCTGCACTGTGGTTTGTTGTACTCCCTGATTGGTTTCTGAGTCCAGTGGTCTAAACAGCACAGATACAGATCGTTCCTAGCACCAGGCACGTACATCTCCCTCACCTTTCGGCAGCATCTCAGACACAAGATATTTAGCAAGTCTGTTGTTTTGCTTGTTGACCTTTGCTTGTTGCAACTGACCCTGCTGCAATTCTTGTGAATTAGAGTCACTAGAGAAACAGTGGTCAGAAGTCCTGGTGGGCTTAGTGTAGATTTCATGTTGCAGTCATAGACCTGTTCTTGATTTCATCTAATGTAGCTATGTTTCAAAAACAAACTTGCATATTTATGTGTTAACAAAGAAAGCTATCTGATAGGAAAATGTAGAAAACAAAGTACAGAAAACATGGACTGTGTGTTCATGTTGATCATGTGGGCCAAAAAGGATGTTGTCCATCTTGCCTATTGTGCTAGCATTTTATATTGCATATATAACAAACTACACATGTAGATGATTAGCATTCAAGCACTGTGTTTTAAATGGGAGCCTAAAATCATCCTTCAAGTTTTGGAGGTGCAAGTCAAGTAGGGGGGATATTTTTATAAGTGAAACTGCATCGCATGGACCTATGGCAAAATTTACTTTCAAGACTTTGGGAAAGCTGTTAGAGATGAGCAGAGGTAGATGTGTGTACATTTAAAACAAAAGTGGAGAAACTGGTTTTGTGAACTAAAGGTCAAACGGGTCATTTGAGGGAGACTTTGTTTTTGCTGACTAGTCATGAGATGTTATCTGTGGCTTATTGTATAAAGATCAAATTCAAGCGGGTTTGCAGCTAGAAGCAGCAGAAGCAAGGTGGGTGGTTTCACCAGAGCCAGCCCCTAAAGGACCCGAGGTCTCGGCCAACATCTAGCTCTAGCACGCTCCTGCTCTGCTTGCCACTCTGCTCTCCTGCTTCTCTATTCTACCAGTCAATGTAACAGAGATTGAAGACAACGTCCCATTTCCTTTATGAAGGAATATTCAGCGTCCTTTCCCTGCTCATGCTTGTGTTGAACTTCCTTCAGTTTTAGAAGTTCAGCTGATTGAAGTGGTGTACAAAATCAGAAATGCATAAATATTTACCAATTTAAGTCCTGCTCTATGAGCAGCTTTTCACTCCCTTCATCTGTATTCCTTGCATTGTCCATGCTTGTATCATACGCAATGTGCCAGAACAGGTTGCTGCTCCTCATTTTGTAAGAATTTTGGGGTTTAACTGTAACTTGCAAAGAACTTAAATGCTTTAGGCATCAAGTTTCCATTTAAGTGACTTATTAATCAGGTTCCCAACCTCCTCAGCTTGTTTTGGGACTCCAGTTGTCAATTGTAAATACATTTTTAATAATAAAAATAAGTTTGTGAAGTTTTAAGTAGTAGATGAAGTGTTAAAAGTGAGCCCGTAGTGTTTGATCCCGTTGTTGGCTGTTCCAATGCTTATAAATGATTACTAAAGTTTGGATTTTCATACTCTAGATAGGAGTGGGTTTTCACTCTCTTGTATTTTGCTTGTTTCTCCACCCACCTAGACCTTTCTCTGACTCTAAAAGATTTGAATCACAGAATTGTAGGGTTGGAAGGGACCTCTGGAGATCATCTAGTCCAACCCCGCTGCCAGAGCAGGGTCACCTACAGCAGGTTGCACAGGAAGGCGTCCAGGCGGGTTTTGAATGTCTCCAGAGAGGGAGACTCCACCACCTCTCTGTCTGTCAAATTGAAGTAATCAATTTGTAAACTTAGCAGATTGTACATATGTAAAAATACGCTTTTATTTGTCCTTTTCATCCTGTTCTTTACAGTGCTTAATGGTTATATATTGTTTTGGGCTTTGTCTATCCACATAAATCACAATCTGTGCAGAGCCTTGCGATTTCTACAGATGATGCCAGGTGAGGAAAATCCTAATGAATGCTTGAGGATCGCTACCAGTAGTAAAAGAAGTTCACAAGTAAAAGAATCAGATTTCTCTGATTCTCTTGCCCGACTTTTTCCTACCTCTGTTTTTTCTAGAACAGTCACTAAAAGTTTTTGGTTTTTTCTTTTTTATGAGTCATTACATATATTAATGACCTCTGGGAAAATATAGTTAATAAGTCTGAGTGGGAGAACTTAATATGCTGTCAACAGTCAGGAACATCAACAAAGAAGTTAAACTCCATTTTTTAAGTCACTTGGTCTGTTGATGGGAAACACTTTGTATGTTATACTGGGGCAGAGATAAGCAATGTCATTCTCTTCTCCATATTTGCTCTGTCCTTACATAGTTACAGAATTAAATTGTCATCTTTTCTATCCGAAGGATAGCAAATTTGTCTGTGAATGCTGGGACTGGGAGCCTGAGTCCTGATCCCTGAAGTCCTGGGAAAAAAAATATTTGATATCTAGGAAATGTTAAAAATACTACCTATAACTCCTAGTGACTAAATCAGTGCCCCGTCACCCTCATGACTTTATATTCAATTTCTATTTTGTTGATAGTTACAATTCTAATAGAATAAATGAAGTTTTCATACAAGTTTAGTAGTAGAAATCAGCAGAATTATAATTTGCATGTTTTAACCATAGGAAACCCATTTAAGTCTAAATAATAAAATTTGTAGCTATGCAACAATGATCAAATTTAATTCTTCTCTTCGTGAAAATGCATCTGCTCCTCTTCATACGAAGAGGAAAACTGATGACTTTATCCTCGGGAATAAAGTGGATGCCAGACATGACAGGCTCTGTCTTGTGTTCAGACCTGACTTTAAGGATAGACTCTGAAGGATGAGTTTACTACAAGCAACATGAAGAGCAGTTTTGGATCTTAAGTGAAGATTAGCCTTGAAATGCCAGCTTGGCATTCGCAAGCTTTCTGTTGCTGGTGTTCCTTGCCAGTTCTAAGTACTGAATATCCCAGTTTATGATGCCAGATGAAAATTAATGGAAGTTATTGTTGCCTCCTAATTTGATTGACTCTATTTCTGTTACGTCTGACCTGGGCTATTTGAATGAACCATCTAGGTGGTTTGGTTGCTGCAAGTTCAACGCTATGATCATGATTGTGAGATACATAGCATTGCGTGAATGTCCTCATTTTCTGTGTAGGTGTCTTTGAAATACCACGTGGCTCTTGGTTAGGTTCTTTCTAACTAGTTCAGAATCTGCACTCTTTTGATAACTAGCAACTTGCCCAACCCTGTATTGATTATGGAAATACCTCTTTATGACAAACAAAATAGATAAAACCAGAGAAACTTGGAAGGCAGAGGGATGATTATGGAATTGTTTGGTAAATTGAATGATCTGTAATTTAATATTGTCACTGAACTATAACATACAATTGTGTTTTAATTTATTTTTTCCTTTTTTTTTTTTTAAGCTACCTTGTCATGCCATTTATGGGAACAGACTTGAGTAAGATAATGAAGCATGAGAAACTAACTGAAGACCGAATCCAGTTCCTGGTATATCAGATGTTGAAAGGATTAAAGGTTTGCCACTTTTACTATTATTTTGATTTCACAATCTTTTTTTCCTAGTAAGTCATTATGGAGAGCTATAAAGACTTACCTTTTGATAGCAGGATAAAATTTATCTCGCCTTGTATAGTAAAAGTAATGACATTCTGCATAGGAGTTGTTTTGTGATGATAAATGTTATCTGGGTTTTTTTTTTGTGTGATGATTTTGTCCATGGCTTTTTTCAAGCAAAAAGAAGAGGTAGTCATTCAAGATGTATATAGTACATTGATCCAGGATGACCTTGGTTTCCTTATTTGCGTACACCAGAACGTCCCTGCTGTGATTTTTAGTTGCCTTGTCCAGTAGTTGATTGTGGTGCTGCTTTGCCACATCTCTTACTGTGGCTAGTTGGAGAGGCAGAGACCGAGAATGAAACCACTGTCGCGTTCTGAGGCAGGACTCCCATTGACTTGAGCCCTCAGCTATGTCACCAACTTCAGATTTGCCTAACTTGAAAATTTTTCCATGTCTCACCAATACTGGTCTATACACTGTTGCTAAGGCACTCTGCACCCAACCTGCTCTAAGTGTATCTTTCTGTGCTCTTATGAAGACTTTTATATATGTGTGTGTGTTTGTGTGTGTTATGTGCATATATACGTGATAGGAGGGGTGTGTGTGGATGTGTGTCTATATTTATACCATACCTATATGTATGGTACATATATAGGTATGGCGTATACATACTATACGTATAGGTATGGTAGATATGTACCATGCTGATGTTAAACAGGACTGGCCTCAGTACTGACCCTAGGGGAGCACTGGTAGTGATGGGCCTCCACCTGGACTTCCTGCCACTGATCACAACCTTTGATCCAGGCAGTTCAGCTAACTGACTCAGTTAACTTTTACCTCGCTGTCCATTAATCTAACTCGTACTTCCTCTGTCTATGAGGGTGTTACGGGAGAGAGTTTCAAAAGCCTTACTAGAATCAAGCTAAGCAACACCGACAGTCCTCCCATCATTCACCAAGCCAGTCATCTTATCGTAGAAGGCTAACAGGTTAATCAGGCATGATTTTCTGCTTTGTAAATCCATGTTGACTGCTGTCAGGCTGCTCCTTGTCCTTGTTATGTTTGGAAATGGTTTCTAGAATTACTTGCTCATTACCTTCACAGGGAGTGAGGCGTAGCTCCGGCTTTTAGTTCCTTGATCCTCTTCCTCCTTGGCCTTTTTTGACACAAATGATATTTGCTTTCTTCCTATCATAAGGAACATCTCCTGATCACCATGACCTTTCACATGTTATTGACTGGCCTCACAATGACATTGAGTAACTTTCCTTAGCATTCATGAATGCATCCCCTCAGAGTCCAAGGACTTCTGTTTATCTAGTTTGTTTAAATGTTCCCTAATCTGATCCTGCTCTGCCAAGGGTAAGTCTTCCTTGCTCCAGACTTTCCCAGTGGTCTCAGGGACCTAGGATTTGGCAAATATTACTGGTAAAGATGGGTACCTTGGCCTGATGCTCTGCCCCAGTCAGCAGTGGGCCTGCATTTTCAGAAAGAGTGTGGCCAGCAGGACTAGGGAAGTGACTGTCCCCCTGTACTCGGCACTGGTGAGGCCCCACCTCGAGTGCTGTGTTCGGTTTTGGGCCCCTCAATACAAGAAAGACACTGAGGTGCTGGAGTGTGTCCAAAGAAGGGCAACAAAGCTGGTGAAGGGTCTAGAGAACAAGTCTTATGAGAAACGGCTGAGGGAACTGGGGTTGTTTAGTTTGGAGAAAGAGAGGCTGAAGGGAGACTTTATCGCTCTCTACAACTACGTGAAAGGAGGTTGTAGAGACGTGGGGGTCGGTCTCTTCTCCCAAGGAACAGGCGACAGGACAAGAGGAAATGGTCTCAAGTTGTGCCAGGGGAGGTTTAGATTGGATATTAGGAGAAATTTCTTCACAGAAAGGGCTGTCCAACATTGGAACAGGCTGCCCAGGGAAGTGGTGGAGTCACCATCCCTGGAAGTATTTAAAAGGGGTGTAGATGCGGCACTTAAGGACATGGTTTGGTGGGACTTGGTGGTGTTAGGTTTACTGTTGGACTTGGTGATCTTAAAGGTCTTTTACAACCTAAATGACTTTATGATTCTATTCATCTCTCTTTTATCTCTTGGATTTATACTTCTGTGGACTGCAGAGCCAACAACTACAGCAAAACAACATAGGTTTGAATTTTACTGACTCTCACAAAGATGATTCCAAATGTATTAGCTGTCATATTCTTTATATGTTTTTCTTCCTCATCTTTCTGCTAAGTACTGCTTATTATTGCTACTGATTTTTTCTTCTATTTAACTTTTAAAAAATGGACTGTGATTATTAAAGTTCTTATCTTACAACACAAAAAGAAGATACTCTTTAAGCTCCCTGTCCATCTATAACCTACCTTAATGTGGTGTGAAACTGCTTCTCAGTCTAGATTGGTACTGCAGTTCTTAAATTACAGTATCTGCTTTTTGGACATACACTACTGTTGATCATAAAAAGGCTATTACTTCTTTATTATTTTTTTCTTTTGGTGACACAATTCCAAGAGAACAAAAACCTTGACCAAGCTCTGCAGCTTTCAGCCAGGCTTTGCTGCATCGATGGCTGTTTAATTCCCTTTGCTGCTCTGGAGATGCACGTTGTAACAAGGCCGTGGAACTGCACTGTCCGGAATTGAATGTCATTCCTTGGCTGCTGCTTCCACTGTGCAATTTTGGTTTTATGGTCCTGTGCCTGCAACATACAGCGTACGAGCAGACTTTGCTCTGCACTCATACGGCAATAAGCGCAGTTGGTGTGTTGGAAGGTGTGTTGCACAGGGCTGTGCTGGTGCAGTGGAAATCCAGAACTGGTTTTGATACAGGAAGGTCTGGCACGTCCATCAGGGTGCTGATTCTTCCAGATCTATATTTGCATTGCCAAACACTATTAAAAATAAATAATATCCCAGGACAGCATGCTGTTCCTGGACAAGAACATCGGGAACAGCGTACCCAAGATTCTTCTGTCTCTCAGTACTTAACAGATACAGAAGGGCAAGTAAATTGTTTTACTCTCGTCACAAAATTTAGTAAATATACTTTGTTGTTGAGTTCTGCATTATTAATTTCTCTTTGACCCTACCTCAGATTTTGTGGTGTTCATTTAGTAGATTTTCACTCACACAACCTTTTATGTATGCAAAGTAATTATACTTTTTATTCTACAGTTGTGCATTTAAATCCTGTAAGTCCCATTTTACAAACACAGAAACTAAAGCCAGGTTTGGGGAAATTGGCTTTATTTAAACTAGAGGGAATTCACCTCCGATCTGGGCTTTGACTGACGTGCAGTTATCATTTCAGTTTTGTAGTTAGTTCCCTAATTACAAAGCCATGTACTAATAAGTGTTTTCTCAAGGACCATATAAGCGTAGTGGTCTCTTTAGTTGCAGGTAACTGCCGGGGAAACAGGTTCCCAGCAGAGGTGTGCTATTCACCAGAGATGAAAAGCATCATTTGGGCTAATTTTACAGGCAAGCAATATACGAACTGTAAAAAAATTAGCTTGAGTGTAGTGGAAAGGATGAATAATGAATTTAATTCCAGTGAAATGGCTTAGAAACATATTTTGGTCCTAGTGGCCTAGATTGTCTCACAGAGGCCAACAGAGTGGAGTTTGTGGGCACTGAAGGTTGACACTGAAGTCTGTTGGATCAGTAAATGTGGAAGGCAAGCGGAGCAACTGTGCATGGTTGACACACATCTGAAGAAAACGGAGCCGGAATTAAAGAGGAGATATTGCGTTTGTTTGGCAAGGTCTGGTAGTGAGGGGCTACAGGGGTGGCTTCTGTGAGAAGGCACCAGGAGCTGCCCCAGGTCAGACACAGACAGTTCCAGCTGGCTCCAGAATGGGCCCACTGCTGGCTAAACTTCTGTGCCGCATTTAAGGAGGGGTAAAAAAATGCTGCATAGCAACTGTGAGAGAGGAGTGAGACAATGTGAGAGAAACAACCCTGCAGACACCCAGGTCAGTAAGGAAGGAGGGGGAGGAGGTGCTCCAGGTGCCAGAGCAGAGATTCTCCTGCAACCCATGGAGAAGACCATGGTGGTGCAGGTTGCCCCCCTGCAACCCATGGAGGACCACATCAGAGCAGACATCCACACTGCAGCCCAGGGAGGACCCTGTGCTGGAGCATGTGGATGTGCCCTGAAGGAAGCTGCAGCCCATGGAGAGCCTGCACCGGAGCAGGTTCCTGGCAGGTTTTGTGGCAAGACCTGTGGCCCACGGGTGACCCACACTGGAGCAGGCTGCTCCTGAAGGACTGCATCCTGTGGAAAGGAGCCATCCTGGAGCAGTTCCTGAAGGACTGTAGCCCATGGGAAGGACCCCATGCCGGCGCAGGAGAAGAACGTGAGGAGGAAGAACAGCAGAGATGAGACAACACGTAATGAACCGACCACCAGTTCCCACTCCCTGTCCCTCTGTGCTGCTGTGGGTAGAAGAGTCAGGAGTGAAGTTGAGCCTGGGAGAAAGGGATGGGTGGGGAGAAGGTAATTTTAGTTTTGGTTTTTGTTTCTAACTATACTATTATGATATTAATTGGCAATAAATTAAAGTGATCTTTTCCCAGTCAAGTCTGTTTTGCCCATGATGGTAATTGGTAAGTGATTTCCCTGTCCTTGTGTTGACCCATGAGCTTTACCATTGTATTTTCTCTCCCTGTGTCCTGCTGAGGAGAGGGAAGGAGAGAGCAGCTTGGTGGGCACCCGGTGGCCAGCCAAGGTCAACCCACCACAGGGGAAAAGCGCAGGAAGTTCTTGATGTAAGCTGCTATTCCCAGAATTTTATAAAAACGAGGGCAGTTCTCATTCCAGTTACAAGGCAACCAGCAGGGATGCTGAGATAGCCTTAGTTAATTGGCATTTCTGGTCTCTGTAGCTGTGTTAGATCTTCGATAAGAAGTGGTTCGCCTGAATATTTTGTCTCTTCCCCCACATTCTTGAAGAGCACAACTGTACTTGCTTTAAAATTAACATCAGGAAATAAGATGTTATTCAGCTACTAGACTCTGATGTTTTGTCATTTCCTATTGCACAGGAAATATTTGGGAACAGTCTTTACTGTATCTGTTCCATTAGATTTTGGATTTTTCTTGAACCAATTCATCCAGCTGCAATACTACGCCTAGTTGGAAATATCTTTAAGACATTCTTGCAGCACTGTCTGTGCTAGGAAGTGGGTTAAGCTGAAAGCAGTGTTGCTTGCCACAGAGAAAAAAGAAAATGGGTCAGCAATTTGTTCCTCCTTTTACAGATATCAGTAATTTAGCTGTTTAAGAAAGGGTGTGCCAAGTTTTGCATGAAAATCTTGTACTTTTTAAGGTCTACTGTATCTGGATTAAACACAGCCCACCTGTGTTTACTTAGATTGCTTTTTGGTGGGGCAGGGGGAGCAAAGCATACACTTAGCTAGTGCTCAGTTGAGGCATTATAAGGGAAAATAATTGCAACACCTGGGAAGGAGGAATATGCTGCTCTGTAGGTCTTTGTTGTAAAACTCTTTCAGCTTCCCAAGCTAACCTCTCATTTTTGTAATGCATGTCATTTTTTTGCATCTTTTAGCTTTGATGGACTCCACTTTGGTGTGTTTTTTGGTGTTAAAGATGTTGCCTGCAATATGCATTTTTCCTTTGTGTAAAGTACGTAAGCACATTATGGCATCTATATTTATGGCTGGTCCAAGGGAAGAAGGCTGTTCATCATTTTTGTCACATTACATACTTCTATTGTAACAACCTGTTCACATGTGACAGTTAAATGCATGTATAAAAAACTCTGCACGAGTGACGTATTGTGAAGGAATAAGAGAGATTTTTGCTAAGACCCCAAGTCAGTTCCTTTCAGGCTTTCTTTCTACGTTCTACCCGTAGAATGGTTCTGGACTGGTTTTATACCAAAATGCTCAACATCACAGAATCACGGAATGGTAGGGGTTGGAAGAGACTTTCAGAGATCATCTAGTCCACCCCCCCTGCAGAGCAGGGTCACCTACACCAGGTTGCACAGGAACACATCCAGGCAGGTTTTGAAGGTCTCCAGAGTTGGAGAGTCCACCGCCTCTCTGGGCAGCCTGTTCCAGTGCTCTGCCACCCTCAAAGTAAAGAAGTTCCTCCTCATGTTTAGGTGGAACTTCCTATGTTCAAGTTTGTGCCCATTACCTCTTGTCCTGTTGCTGGGCACCGCTGAAGAGAGTCTGGCCCCATCCTCCTGACACCCACCCTTTAAGTATTTATTGCATTGATGAGGTTCTCCAGGCTGAACAGACACAGGTCTCTCCACCTTTCCTCATAAGAGAAGTGCGCCAGTCCCTTAACCGTCTTTGTAGCCCTCCACTGGACTCTTTCCAGTAGGTCCCTGACATCCTTGAACTGGGGAGCCCAGAACTGGACACAGTGCTCCAGATGTGGCCTCACCAGGGCAGAGTAGAGGGGGGGAGGATGACCTCCCTCGACCTGCTGGTCAAACATGTTTGATTTAAAAGATATATTTAAATTGAGGTCAGTGGAAAGTTCATACTGAGTTCAGGAAGATGCATTATCAAGCCCTCAGATCTTTGCTTTGTCAGTTGGTTTATGTTCTTGCCATTTTACTGTCGTCTTTCTATAGAGAATGAAATATTCATTTCTCATGTCACAAGGTGAGCTTTGTAATTTATAAGAATTTAACTTCATCTGTGGTAGGAAAAAACCAACGTGATTTGACACCGCTTAAAAACAATGACATGCCTCTCTTTTGTCTATTTCCTAGTCAGGCTTTAGTCTGGCATTAAATTTTATTTAAGTATGAGCTTGCAACTTGGAAGGGCTTTCATCAATTTTTTTTGTTTGACAGGAAAGCTGTGTATTGTCAAAGAGTACAGAAGGCAAGCTGAACGTAAATGTTTTTGTGTAGGTGGGAAGGGGCTGGAGCTTCCAGCGCTTTCAGTTTTGGGTCCCTCTTCTGCAGGAGTGCCAGCTGGGTTTGCGTTCCCGGGGGCCTGGGGAGGTGGGTGGCAGCCCTGTTTCTTTATTCCTTCAGTATTTGAGAAAGGACAGATAGCTCTCATGCCGTACAAACACCTGTTCAAACTTCTTTTGTCATACTCATGGTAATATTTACCTGCTCCAGTTTTCTCCTTTTGTCATCTCTACTTAATGACTTTTGTTCGTATCTATGTTGTTCTTTCTGCATCTCTGCTTTCCCTTCCCCCTCTCACCCTTTTCCTCTTCAGTTTTTCCTTCCCCGCCAAGTCACTCCTCATTTTCATTTTGCGTGCTGCCTAGAATACTTTCTCCTGAGTCTTTTCTTATTCCCTTTTGATTAGCTTTTTATTTTGTGTAGAGATTGCATATACAGTCAAGAATGCTTAGAATTTAGACAACTGTTGGATAGCTTCCTAGCGCAATCTGAAGCTTGCATTCAAGGATTTATGCGTGCTACCAAAAATTGTCTGTAGGATAATGCACAGAGCTCCTGTGCTCCAAGGCACTTTGCTCACTTTAACAGGGTTCTTGAATCAAATATTGTTCAGGTGAAGTGGTAATAACATTGTGAAGGATATGCCTGCTCTGGTCTGGATGGTTTTGCCATGTTAAGAGTGAAAAATCTGTCAATAAATGGATAATTTAGTGAGGAGAGTCAGTAAGAATAAGATCCCGTTTCAGAAGGTTATTGAACTGAAATGGAAAATTTTCTGAACAAAGACTGGTGTAATTCCAGTGCTGCTACCTGCCAGGAGATAATAAAATGCAGTTAAAAAAATACCGCTATTGTTAAAGAAATACAGCAGCACAGCGCCAGTATTTCATCTTACAGAGAGGCTGTTGTGTACATTAGCACCAGGAATAAGTGCTATTTCGTGTAATCTCAGTAGTGGTGTATTAAGAGGAGTGTTTAGAATATATGGGAGTTCTCCCCAAAGTGTTAACATGATTTTGGTGCGGTGAACACTCATAAAACCTTCAGTGGGGTGAGAACACCAGCAAAACCATGCTCTTCCCCCCGCATAGATGAGATTTACTTTAACTAAAGCTCCCAAAGGTGCAGTCCTTTTAATTCACGTTTCTACATGCCACATTCTGAGGTGCAGAAATTCCTGGGTCTGCCAGTTATTTCCTTACTATCTACAGTCATACCAGCAAAAATAGCCTATAGAATATTTTGAGCATCTGCCCTGGAAAATTAGGAGGCTTCAGTGAGAAGACATTGCAATGATTTAGAATGGAAGTAGTCATTGTGATTCCCTTGATCAAGATGGCTATTGGCAGAAGTCATCAGCTTTTTCCTCTTGTGTTGGGGGCCTAACATTTATTTCTCCACATACGAATGACAAAATTCCTCTTTTTTCATCTGGTTCCTCCCATCCCAATCCACTTCATGCCCATCCGTGACAGAAACAACGTTTAGTAGTTTGCTTGCTGTGGCGGTTTTACAGCCCACATTCTGGGGAGGAGCCCTGCGCCCTCAGCCCCTTGTGTCTGCCCCAGGAAATCCTGTGAAGCACTTCGGCGTTTCCTAGGGCTGATGTTAAACCTTGCCTAATCTGCAAGTAACGTGCAGCAGGAACCGGTCTGCCACAGCTGCCAGGTCCTGCATGAGCTGGGGCATGGCAATCAGCAGTGCGCCTGTGCCGCAGCAAAGCCCTACCACGATCTAGGCTGGATTGGGGAATTGGTGAAGTTGTAGCCATGGGGTTAAAAGAATTGATTCTTTACTTCCCCCCCCCCCCCGTCTGTTCAGAACCTATGCGACCACACCTGGAGCGCTGTGTCAGGTGTACGAGAGGAAAAAGTAAACGTCAGAGATTTTGGGTTTTGTTCAGTCGCTGCTTTAAAGACTTGGTGCCTTAAATCCAGGTCTCGTGCTGCTTATGATGTATGGGTTTTGTTTAAGTTCAGAAAGCTAAGTCTGAAATGTGCATTGGACCTGTCTGAAGAAGTTGGCTTTGATCTGTAGCTTGGTTTTCTTTTCCCCGGTCCCCTCATCAGGTGGACCGTGAGGATTCCTCTGCAGAGGGGCTGTTGCATTTACAAGGTTAATTGCTCATCTTCATGGCTGCTGGGGAAGAGGATAATGGTTACTGGGGCTATGGCTGGTTGGCAGTCATCCTGCAAAGTTCAGTGCTTCTGTGCATCTCCGTGACACCACCCTGACTGTCCCTGGTTGGTCTTTCCTGGCTCTGACAGCTGGTTCCCAGTAACTCTTTTCCCAGTTATTGTCCCATTCTTCAGGGTGAAATAAAATGAAGATCCTCCATGTGAAGCTGGTGGGATTCACATCTCATCCATCTTTTCTGGGGACTTTTTAAAAAGCCTGGTGTTGCTTAGTGTCAGTAGCATGAGCCGCAGTCAGTAGCATGGTCTGTGCGGTTTTCAGACCAGGTCCCCACACCTGAAGTGAACAGTACTCGCACATCCCAGGCCACTCTTGGAAAGCATGTCCTCAATTGAGGACAACTTCCTGCGTTTCGATCCTTGCAAAAGGGGTGCCTATGTCTGAACTAGTTACTAGAGGCTCCCTTTATTTTCTGTGATGAAAATGGTCTCTTCCTAGGGCATCATTCTGCTGGTGAGAGGAACTGTGTACCTCAGCGGGGAGCATTTGGTGACAGTCACGGGTGCAGACATCTGTATTTGGTCAGGTGTCTTCCCAAAAGAACTAGTCCTAGGTGTCCTGTTTGTTGGTTTGACTTTCATGAGCCCTTAAATAGGTCACTGGAAGGTTGATGAAAAGGTTCCGGTAAAGGAGAATGTCTTGTAACGTGACCTCTCCGTGTTTCACTGAGAAAGTATTGAAGCATGTAGTGAGACTTCTCAACTAAGACCTTGACTAGCCTTCATGCTGGTCTTAAATGATATCTTAAAATTCAGTGCTGCTGGAACATATGAATCTAAACTATGATGGCACACCAGAGGCGTCTATTGCAAGAGAGCATTTCTGATATATAAAATAGCAGGATTTATTTATTTTTTTATATATATATGTGCGTATATATGTATATAGAAATGTAAAAAATTAACTGGAAATGAGATTTTATATATGGGAAGAATTAGAAAAAACTATATGACCTGTTGCAGTACTCAAACTGATTTACTGGTTTCTCATTGTGGGAGGGGAAGGGCAAAATGCTAGTTTAATTATCTGAATGTTAAAAACATAGCTAAAAAGATCTTCTGTGCAATAAATAAACATTTTCTAATTTCAGATTACTTTAGCACCATGAAAAAGTACTTTCTCCCCTGCCTCATTAATTAAAAAATATTTTCTCTTTTTGCAGTATATTCACTCATCGGGCATAATTCACAGGGTAAGTGGAAACAATATAAAAGATATTTATATTCTGGTAATGTGAGTGGTGTTTGTGTATAAGCATGCTCAAAAATATGCCTGAACTTCTGTTTATAGTGTCTCAATTTACACTGTTTGATGATGCCTTGGTTTCTTGTTCAGTAGGAACAAAAGATGGCATGGCTACATCAGTGTAATTTAGGCACTCAAGTTGCGCTGAATACAGCTTAGACTTGGATTTCTTAAATTACTTTGTGAAGTTAAGTTGTAAGCCCCCACAAGAGCAAATAGTGTCTAAACTGAGATGGATAAGAGCTTTTTCTGGCTTTTTTTTTTTTTTTTAAATTAAGATTAAACTTTTAAAAGCAATGTTTAAATGTTGTTAAAACATCATGTGAATGTTCAAAGTTGGGGCAGGGGCCAGGGACGAAAACATAGAAACTTAAAAAAATAGTTCAAAATTTTAGAGCCTTCAAAACTTCAATTTTTTTTCTGAGAGAAATTAAGCATCTGATTATTTTTTAATACCTGCTGTGTCTGAAGTCCGCCTAAAATCACTTCTGCACTGTGAAGAAGGAGTTCTGAATAATGCCCCCATGGAACCAAGGAGCAAAAACTGCATTAGAACAGTAGAAACAGGCCATTTGTAATAAAATATCGGGAGTACCACAGAAAGTGCACATTGTATAGTAGCTTTAAGCTGGATGTGGAAACCGCAAACTGCCAAAATAATGTAATACATTGATATTTTTATTTCTACAACTACTGTGATTATGGTCTCAGTGTACAGTTGCTTAGACTTTTTCTAAGCTCCATCTTGATGGCTCTTCAGCATCTTGGTTTCATTACGGTTCTTTGCACCAATTTGTTTCTCTCCAAGGCCCTTCTGATCTTAAAAAATATTCATCTAAAACAGCTGGATGCTTGTTAAAAAGTTCAGAGAGAAGATTCTTCCTCTTGTGCTAAAAGGACAAAGGTTTGCAAAGGCTGAAGAGAAACTTATTTCCGATTTTTTTTTTTTTTTTCTTTCTTTCTTTTTATAACTGTGAATGTCTAAGAGTCACTGACTTTGCAAAATCTTACTAGTCTGCCGGTACTCTTCCCTTTGCTGCTAAATCTGGAAGTACAACTTTTAAAGATCATTAGAAGTCTGTACAAGAGCTGAAGAGGCTTAAGGGATTTTTTTTTTTTGGATGTTGCAGTCTTGATTCAATTGACTTCATTAGGAAATTGATTTTCCCACAGAAGAGAGCATAGGCTTTTATGTAAAATCTTATTTGATTCCTTCAGTACTCTTTCTAGGTCTATCAGGGTATGGAACCTTTTTAAAGTATATTTAGATATGCAATGTGTACAGTCCAGAAATAATGAAGGAAATTTACTTTACTCCATCTCAGTATATGTAAATCCTTAACTTTGTGGTGTTAGTATTAAAAACAACAAATTTATGTCCAAACCCCAGTCACAGTAAGGTGAGTGAGTTCCTTCACTGGCAAGTATTTTCCTGACTTCTAGCAGAAAAAAAGTTGATTTGTCTGGGGGGAAAACATACTGGAAAAAAGCCAAGCATACACAAGTTTGTGGTTTTGTTTCTGTTATTTTTTATATTTAATTTTCTAATTTAGATTTATGACATCGTTTTACCTGTTGCAGTTCTAAGTAGTTGTATCAAAAACATTAAACCTAAATGAAAGAAAGAAACAAAGTGTGCTTTATTGTGCTTGCTGTAAAATAAATAAATAACATCCATTTCAAATCTGATTACAGGATCTAAAGCCTGGAAACTTGGCAGTAAACGAAGACTGTGAATTGAAGGTAGGATATGTTTATTTGAAAAGACAGTCAGATGTATTATAAAAACACCACAGAAGACAACAGGTGAAACAGCTGTAGACATGCTGGCTGGTTTCGGTGATGGGCCAGGCTTTCAGCGCCGGGGCTTTGAGGAGCCACGGAGAAATAGGGGAACGCTGGAAAATGAAAGGGAAGAGCATCAGATGGGTAGTGGTAACAATCTTGGGGAAAAAAAAAAAAAAATTACAAGAGGCTGCTCCTTATAAGTATTTTCCCATTTGTCTGACTTCGGTTGCCACAAGAATAATTAAGTATTTATTTAAGAAATAAAGTCCTGAGTAGTGAGAATCTGTTCACCTCCTGTTTGTATGTCCTTGACTGACATAAAAACTGAGAGGGGATCTCATCAGTGCTTATAAATATCTAAAGGGCGGGTGTCAAGAGGATGGGGCCAGACTCTTCAGTGGTGCCTGGCAACAGGACAAGGGGCAATGGGCACAAGCTGGAACACAGGAAATTCCATCTCAACATGAGGAAAAACTTCTTTACTTTGAGGGTGGCGGAACACTGGAACAGGCTGCCCAGAGAGGCTGTGGAGTCTCCTTCTCTGGAGGTATTTGAAACTTGCTGGGATGTGTTCCTGTCCAGCCTGCTCTAGGTGACCCTGCTCTGGCAGAGGGGGTTGGACTAGATGATCTCTGAAGGTCCCTTCCAACCCCTACCGTTCTGTGATTCTGTGTGTTTCATATGAATGGCAGAGGCGATGATCGATTTCTGAGATCATTCTGGAGCCAAGCACAAGAAATGGCTGTGCCTCAAGCTAGAAATGTTGCCCAGGATGTCCCAGATGAAAACATCCAGTCCCGACAGGACGCTCCAGGAAACTGGTACCCAGCACTAACTGGGGAGAGATGGGGGTTGACCCCAAGATGTAGAGAAGGATTTCTGGTGAGGAAGTCATTGCATTCATGGCTTTGTGGGAGCAGTTGCTGACTTGGGTCCCTCCCGCTGGGCGAAGGACAGTGTAAGAACTGAAACTGCTTCTGTGTGTTTGGCATTGGTGGAGCGGTCCACACCACAGCTGTGTGCCCACAGCAAGGGCGTCTGCGTGACAGTAACAGCCTCTTCCCGTGTGATGGGTGTGTTGCAATGAATATCGGTATATTTTTATGCAGTCACTCAACTAAAAATACTTTTCAAGAAAAATTCATGGCGTGGTTACAGTTGGAGAAGAGCAGTAATGGAGAACTGTTTTTATAATACGTTGCAGCTAATCACTTCAGAGAAGCGTGAGAGGAATCACATACTGCTCGCCATGAACGAGAACATCTTATTTCTTTGAAAGTGATTCCTTCTGCACTGTTACAGCTAACAGTAGTATCAATTGCATGTAGACTACAGTGTATTTCATAGCAGGAATAAATCAGTTCTGCTTCATTTTTCCTCTTAATTGAAGTAGTGAGGGGAAAAAAAAAATATTAAAGAGGGACAATTCCTAATTCAGACTCCTGTAGTTCAGCTATTGGCTGTTTCTGCCGCTATGCTGCACGAGAGGTGCCTTTGATGACATTTGTTGTATTACCTGGTTGCTGCTTTTCTGGAGTGGGGCAGGTATTGGCGTGTGCCGTGAGTCCCTTCATCGTCCCCATCGGGGCTTCCCTCCAGAGATGGGTGGGAGGATGGTGCACACCCACACCCCTTGCCAGTGTGGAAAGTGGCCTTCGCTGGCATGCCCCCTTGGAGACCTGGTCTGTGGCACCCGCTGCGGAAAGTTATCTGTCCTGAAGCACAGCTGTTGCCGCTTCCTTGGAAGTGTTCTCAGTAGAGTCCGTCTGAGTAGTAATTCTCTCCTGCACAACGTTTGTCATCTCAGGCCTCCTTCTAAATCATTGACCTGAAATACTGAATCTGAGCAGTTCTGGTTGCGGCTTTTTAGATACACTGGAAATTTTCCAAAGCCTGTTAGAGTGGGTATATTTGTACTTCAGAAATAATTATGCAATGTACCCTGACCAAGCAAAAATGCATCTATGTGTCTGCGTAGAATTAACTTTGTTATAAAAAAGCCAATTATTTATTAGGAAATAGAATTATGTAGTACTCAACACTGCTTGTTTTATGAATCTAGTTTATTCTCTTGAGTGTAGAGATAGTAGCCTCAGACTGCTTCCAGTCCCCAGTCAATTCTATTCTTGTATTTTAATAGATAGTTATTGATTTTTAGAATTGTTTTTGTCACCTATCTTCTCTTAGCTCTAGCAATCTGAAAGGCTAGTCAGGGTTTTTCAGTTAATTACAAAATCAAGCTACATCTTCTGTCCTGTGCTTGAATCATGACTGGCCTATACATCCTCACCAAACAACAGTAAATTTGAATGAGGGCATTTCTGTCCTGATATCAAAGGACATTTAGGTCTTATCGCCAAGGTTTCCTCCCTAAAAGAGACATAAGACTTTATGGGAGTAGTTAGTTATGTGGGAATTCCAGCTTTGAATAAATATAAAAAGTCTTAACTGTACAAGCTTAGAGATACAGAAGATCAAAGGTTGTGAAGCACTCTCTTAATTAAAAGTTGATGTAACACTGCAAAAATGTTTTTCAGCATATAACATACACGTTATATACTTGCATGTAGCTGTTGTAGTACATTTTTTTGCTCTTTGGAGACTGACCTGAATGTTTTGCATCCTGTCATTTCAGAATTTCCCTATCTAACACAAAAAGCTGTTGTCTCCTCCTGGTTTGTAGGTGGCCAAATGCTGAGCGGGTCTCAGAGTGATGGGGGGTGGGTGGGGAAGAGGATCTCGAAAAAACAGTTTACGTGTTTCTCTTCCCTCCCCCCCAGCAGTGCAATTGCATTTTGAGATGCAGCCCAGGTCTAACATATTCTTCCAAGAATCTTCACTGTATCTCCGTATTTAACACGATTTATTTTTCTGTTACCTTGGACATTTTTTAGCTTTTAGATAAACCGAGGCAAATAATTCTGTATCGGAGCACAATTTTGTGAAACGACAGGGAGAATATGTAGTGTTAAGCTTTAGGTTTTGTTTCTTGACTCTGAGTGCAATGATGCTGTCCTTGGTTGTACGATGAGCTCTGATACCACATGCAGAAGAAAAGTGCACATTTGCAATTAGGAAATATTGGTTGTCAAAAGGCAACTCTGGTCTATAAAAAGAAAGCACAGGACCACGCTGCCAGGGATAGTCCAAGCCTTTTCTCTCATGTCTATGCACTCAGCAGCTTCCCTTGCATCAGCTCCGGCGGCAGGGAGGCTGTAAGCAAGTTGGAACAGTTCCTTGAATTGGTAATAATTAATAGGTGATCAGTTTTATTTTCCACAATGAGCTTTCTGGCTCCCTTGTCTGATGCTCTCAACTGCTACATAGGAATCAGAAACGTGATAGTGAAGGGTGCCTTAGGGGAAATCACTGCCCTTTCTGCAGTCTTGAAGTTACAAGTTATTTTTGTTACCGTTACTGAAGCAAGTTAGGAAAATTAAGTTTGCTGAGTAGAAGGGGAGCTTATCCTTGAGGGAAATTTGCTCTCTCTTTCATAATTCCTGCATTATAAAAAGGAAACTTTGCAGACTTCCTCTGAAAATTGCTTTGGAAGTTCCAGCTGAAAAGTTGAAGATTGGAATATGAGAATAATAGTTTCATGTGAAGATTGTTGCTGAAGTTGTACCATGTTAATATTAAGTACTAACTATTAAGTTAATATTAAGATACACTTGGTCCTGAGCCTAATGAATATGTAAATGAAAAGAAATCCCAAAGTTAATACATATTGCACAAAAATTCTCACTGTCATTTTCTGCTTTTACAAAAATACAAACCCAGACTATATTTTAGCTGTCTCCAAGTGTCACAAGCCTTGGTATGTAAAAGGCGTAAAAAACTGTGACAGAATAGAGGGTACCACATGTGGCTTTTTAACTATTATGTAAAGCTTCCTTTTTTTTCCATCCCTTCCATCTCTCCTCCCATGTTACTGGGAAGATATAATGTGTGTTGTATGTGTAGAATAAATTTGAAAGCTGTATATAAAAGTGTATTTTGTTACTGCAAATGTTTTGATTCCAGTAAATCTTCAGTACCCAAAGTTCTGAGGGGTAACTTCGGCTGTAATCAATTGTATTTTATCGGTAAGAATAAAAATCCCTCCCTTGGCATCCTATTCCTGTTCTTAAATAGGTAGGTAATCAGCAGTTACGGGGAAGATATGGAAATGATGTTTCAAGTATGGCAATAAAGATAAGCCATAACATTTTATACTCCTGATCTATGAATGAAAACATAATTTTTCTTTCTGCTAGTTCTAGAGAATGATGAAACTATCCTGAAATATTTCAAAATGTTTAATTACAGAGAGCGTTACAAGCACATCACTCTTGGTATGTTAATGCACAGGTGCTCCTAGTAAAAATGCCTGCCCTGTCAATATATATGAGGCCTGATACACGTGGAAACTAGTGGCTGTTTATGCAAAGCTGCATATTCAAGTATCTGTGGACAATGATGATTTATCCTGAATAGGCTTTACTTCCCCAAGACCCCTGCTTCTTGTAAGAAGCATGAACTTCCTCATAAACTATGAAGTGACTGTCATTCCAGGAGTGTCCCTCGCTGTTGGCCGCATCTTTTGGCACCATCTTTTGAAGGTCCGTAGAGATGGGCCTTTACGTTAGCCAATTTTGTAGAAGTTGATGAAAGGCCATAACATTCATTTTTAATCTTGCTGCTGTACACATTGCTATATCTAGAGATAAATATCTGAGAGTCTTAGAAATAAGATGAGTTGCGCATAATCCCTTAAAGAATTGCATGGACCTTGCATTTGTTAGAGGGTTGTTCTGTAGTTGACACGGTAGGTTGGGGAAAACTCAGTAGGACTAAATACTGGTAATTCCTTACTCTTGTTGTATGTTTTCAGTGTGACCTAGAGGAAGCTTTTCCTTGTATGAAAATGCATAAAAAAAGAGAATTATTCCTGCTTACTTCAGAATATTATTCGAACACACTCTTGAATAATTATGCCACCTGGGATATGAGAGCAATGGATACCACCTAAGGTGGATGCTGTTAGTTTAGCCCTAACAAGCTACAATAGTCATTCCATGGCCAGGGAATTTTTTGCATTGAATGGGACCCATATCTTTTTAATTAATAATTGAAGAATTTATTCTTTCCTTTACTGGTTTTACAGCCTTTAGTGTTGCTATAGGATTATCTAACATGGGGAAAAATATTGTAAAGCTCCTTGCTGCTTCTGTCTTCATTTTTTCAAATGAGAACAAGATGCTTCAATGAGGAAAAAGATGCAAAAATAAGCCAATCTCTGCAGAATGCTCCAATTCTTTTATTTTCTGCATTTGTATGTATAAATGTATAAAACAGGTAACTGTCTGTTTGATCGGGATGTTCTTTGTGCTTCCCCTACAGATTCTGGATTTTGGATTGGCGAGACATACAGACAGCGAGATGACGGGTTACGTGGTTACAAGGTGGTACAGAGCCCCAGAGGTCATCCTGAACTGGATGCATTATACACAAACAGGTCAGTGTCTCTTCAGAAAAGCCTTGACAGAGCTGAAGCCTTTACTGAATCAGACGACGCATAAGGAAATCTTTGTTTCTGAAGTGAATGGTAAATTGGAGGTGGAAATGACAAAATAATGATGCAAAACTTCCTTGCAGACGAATTGCAGGTAATGGGTTGGTGGTTGTGAGTTTGGGGGCTTTTTTGTATATTTTCTGAGTAACAGAAAGTGCAATACAACAGAAAAGCAATACAGATGTATACAGATGTGACAGTCTGGTCTACCTTCTTGTGTTCTGCACTGACTGTCATCTTCCTGCAAAGATTGTGCTGGTTGTAACTCAAACAGACAAGGTAAAATGGGAGAAGGAGGGAATTCGAGTAACTCTAGGATAGCTATGGAAGTTTCTGAAAGCATTGAAAATTTACTTCCCACGTGCATCTGCCTGTTACTGGCAGTATTTCTGTTATCTCCCGTTTGCTAATTAGGAAGGCTGGTAGTTTTGCCTATACTGTTCATCATGTTTGGCAAGGCACACATCATTTTGTAACAGCCTATAAAGGTAAATTTTACACTTCTTTAAAATATGTTTTAAATTAAACTTTATGTACATTTAAATGGCCACGTATTCAGCAATTTAATGTGACTGTTGGTCTTTTTTTCAGTTGACATCTGGTCTGTGGGCTGTATAATGGCTGAGATGATAACGGGGAGGCCTCTGTTCAAAGGAAATGATCGTATCCTTCAGTGAATTTATGACACTAATGTAAGAAAATGATGAGAGGTTTTTATGTGACACAGTAGGTCTGTTCAAAAACTGATGAGCATAAATTGAAATGAATAGTAAAATGGCTTGCACCTTTCTCATTAATTGGTTATTTAATATCTGTACCACTTTTGCACATCTGCAAATTAAAACTTGTGTTATTGAACTTTTTGAATAGAGAAAGAGAGGTGGTCTTTGAATCACATCTCAAATCATCAGGTAAAAGGTTCTGTGATGATAGAAAAGGCATATTTTGACTTTTTTAGTAATTGATTCCACAACTCTGGAACACGCACAAAAGATTCAGCTGTAGTATACAGAGTTACGTGCGCGTGCTAGTCCATTTCATGCATTTTGAGACTTTTGCCAAAAAAGGTTATGTAAGTAATACCTAGTAAAATGTTTTAGATATACAAAAAGAATCTAGTCCTATCATTTAATTGCTGTGGAATTAAGAAAATAGTTAAGATTAAACCATAATTCAACCTCAACTTCATAGACAGTAATAGCTGTGATAGTTGTTAATAGAAGACGGTGTTAATAGAAGACAGCAAGAATTTTTTACTTTTATTTTTGTTTTCCAGCTGTGTATGTTTGACACCTCAGCCTAGTAATTTGCACTGCTTTTCTCCTTGTGGAGGGGAGGCTTTGCTTATCTGCAAATACTTGTTTACAGAATCACAGAATCACAATTGCTTCATTTTAGTCATATTTGTATCTAAGTACTTACGTGTAAGATTAGGACTTCATTGCATGGATCATATTATTCTGATTTAGTGAGGAAAACCATAAAAAAGGAAGATTGCATTCACACAAAAAAATGACGGGGACTATGGAAAAGTAGAATACATCAGATTATTTCAGCTGTACAGATTTTAAGGATGTGTTAGTTCTTAACAAGGAAATACAAGAATGCCTGCCAAAGAACCTTGAGCATTCTGGTACATAAATAAGGAAATGAATGAGTCATAATTTTCAAGTTGCACTGTAAATGTAAGAGTGGAAAAGCTAGCATTTTAGTCACACTGGGTTCTGCAGATTTCAGAACTATTGGCTGAAGTTCTGCGTCCTGGGTTACAAAGCAAATTACCGCAGCATCATAGTCCTTGCTGGCCTTTGAGTATATGAATGGGGATTACCGGTTGCCAGGGAAATGCAGCCACGGGTTCAGCTGTGGGCAGGTGAATAAGAAAACACCTAATTTAAGGGATTTTTGTTTTAGTAATAGGAATAGGTTATCCTGCAAACTTGGTTTGGGATTTTATTATTTATTTATTTATTTCATCAGCATTACCCACCATCTCCGCCTTCTGCAGAGGTTGGCAGAATCCTCATGTGCCGATCGCTTGTCTGCCTTCTGCCTTCTCATCCGCTGCTCTTACCAGCGTAGCAAATGAGTCATAAAGCTGTTCTCTGCAGCATTAGCCTCCTGTGATTATGGTGTTTCTTCTTTGAAACAGCTAATGGTGTTCCTAATTAATCTGTGCTGGTTTAGGACACAGAAGACTAGGGAGCGTTCTGTTGCCTTACCTCAGTGTCTCCAACATCTCAGCCTCTGGAATTGAGCTAAGCATGTGGGAAATGAGGGGGGGAGGGATTAATTTTTTTTTCCTTCCTTTCTCCAAGTTTCTCAACATGGAGAGCTAACACAGACTGGTTTCCTCTGATTTTTGTTCTGTTTATCACACCATCTGATGTTCTCTGTGACTTTTCCTGCCTCTATGTCACCTAAGTAACGGATAGACCAGGGCGATGCATGCGATACATGTGTTGATTGTTCAGATACTCCAATAATTTTGGACTGATTTTGACGAAAAATATAGAGGAGACCTGATGATATTAGAGGAGTTTGCAAATGATTCCATTATGTGTTCCTAAGTTACAGGATATTTTATTTCAAATGCTTTCAGTGTCTTTGCCTTTTGCAAGAAAAACTGAGAACTTTCATCTCATCTTTTATAAATCTTCTGTTCAGTCCTTGCATTATGACTTTTGCTTTATTCTCCAATAGCGAAGAAACTCAAAATTTTTGCAAGGTGTTTAGTTTTATGGAGAAAGACTTTTTTCCTTATTTCTGGTACTCAGATCTGGACCAACTCACAGAAATAATGAAAATAACAGGTACGCCAACTCAAGATTTTGTTCAAAAACTGCAGAGTCAAGATGTGAGTATTCTTCTTTGTCAGTTGATTTTACATGTCTTAATTTGGCTTAAGCCACGCTCAGTTCTTAGACTGGCTGAGATAATATGTATTGACTACTGAAATGACCCCTGATGGTACATCTCTGTCTTGAAATGCTTTGCACGCCCAGAATAGCTACTGGAGATTAAGGGGGCAATGAAAATTATCAGGACACTTGAAAAATCCAGATATTAAAATACGTCAAAGTTTCCAGTGTGTACCATGTAAACAGTTGAGCTGATGCATTACTACCTTTATCGGAAACATACTGAAAACATGAATCTATTTAGAAAAAGCAGTTGTTCTGTAGGTGTCTCTGACTTGGTCTTTCCTATTCTTGTGTGGAAGTCCTTCTAGAATCCTGAAGCCCCTACTATAAAAAAACTAAAATTCATCAGTAGACTAACTATACAGTTTAAATACTAATGAATATAAGTGTAAGGTTCACTTCTAGAGATTCCTGTAAACTCACTATGACATTCTTTCAAATTATGCATACATTTTTATTCTAATTAATACATTAAATATTTGGCATTAATAATTAAAGCTTTACATTATCATTTCTTGAACTGTTTTAAGGCTTGATTTTTTTAAAAAAAGTTCACCAAGAAGGTGAAATGTAATCAAGGTTTTATAATCAGGGTTTATGACCCCAAAAAAATCCATTTGTACAATATGCTATCGAAGCATTGTTGAGTTACCCATTAAGCATACAGTTGATGTTGTCACATTACAAAGGCAGCAAAGGTCTAATTTAATATTCGTGTTTCTTTTAAGGCAAAAAACTATATCAAAAGCCTCCCAAAAGTCCAGAAAAAAGATTTTGCATCCATCTTGAAGTACGCAAATCCTTTGGGTAAGACAGTTTGTGTGGATGTTGTACCATTTGTCTTGTTCTTGTGTTTGCATTGGAGGCAGCAGCAGTATCAGTCATGTGATAGGTTATGTGATGGTTCTCGGGCTTTTCTCTCCTGCTTTCCATAACTCATAACTTTGATTTTAGTGTCTGAACTTTGCCAAGTTTAGACTCTGCCAAGAATCAGATGTTTCTCAGAAGAGTCAAAAAAGAAGTAGTTTGTGTTTTAGGCTTCAATCCAGCATCTGCTTAATGGTTTTACTGGAGCAACTTTCTCAAAAGCCCTGAGAAATTAAATACGTGTAATAAATTTTTGTGTATTGTATTTGAAATATAATTCTGAAAGCTCAATCTGGTCGACAGTAGAAATGCAAGCAACTAAAAAGCTGACATTTTAGTCATGGAATGAATGCATCCTGAGAAACATCTGTGCGTTCCTGAGAAGCACTGGCTTGGATCTGATAGATATAAGCAGCCAGAAGAGTGTACATGTGTGCATAACAGTAACATGACTCGAGGCAGCCAGAGCTCTGAGATGGCTCTGCCAAAACCTCATCCATTCCCCAATGACCTGAATGCCCACAAAGCCATCTTTATTAGAATATCAGTTGGGATGATTGAATCTTCTCAATTTAAGATGTTAACATTGCATGTTCAGATGCAATAGAAATAAACATGATAAGCAGCATGCTTATCATGCCTGCATGATAGCTCACTGACCTTCTCAGCTACAGCAAACTCTACACATTTCCATTTAGTTTTTAGGATGTTTCTTCCTATCAATTCTGTGCCCATCTGGCTGCTCCTTACACAGAGAACGAGCAACTGCTCATGGTCTGAGCGAGGAGGCTGGAGAGAATCCACAGTGTGGCAAGCAGGAGCTGCAGCATCCTGTCCTGCGCTGCTGCCTCTTCTGCCTTTCAGCTGCTCCACCCAACCCAGGAACGTTCTTTCAGGATAGAAAAACAGAGAATAAACAAATCATTCATTATATCTGTTTACGCTAGCCCGTTTTAACAGTCTAACAGTGAACCTGATCCAAAATCTACCGGATAGGAACACAGAAGATTTTCATTAATTGTTTTGGCTGAGGTCAAAAACACATAAAGTCAGCACTGAGATTCTGAGCGTGGACAACTGTCTTGTCTTAGTGAACTTCAGAGCGTACTTGGCCTTGGATTTGGTCACACACGGAGCAGTTCTCATTAGCTCTACACCCACCTGTTCATTCTGCTGCTGTCAGGTCGTGATGTACCTGAGAACGACAACACCGTGGCAGCAGTGATGAACAACACCTGGGAAAGCCCCGAGCCCAGCGGTGCTGGAGCAGAGAAGTCATTAGCTGAGGCGATGTGGCTGTACTGCATACAGAAGCAAGGGAGCATCTCTGCGTTGCATCAGGCTTTGTACACGTCCCGCCTTACTCACAACACTATTTTGTCACACAGATGGGCTCCAGTGGCTATAGGATCAACACCCAATTTATTCTGCTTTATAACTCTGTGTATTTATTTGAAATATCTCCAGGACAACGTTACTGTGTACTAGCTGGAATGAGTGGCGTGATTTGAATGCAGTGTTTGTATTCTCTCAATAGCTGTAAACCTTTTGGAGAAGATGCTGGTGCTGGATGCAGAGAAGCGAGTCACAGCAGCTGAGGCTTTGACACATCCTTACTTTGAGCCAGTTCACGATCCTGAGGAAGAAATTGAAGCTGAGAAATATGATGACACATTTGATAACATGGATCTTCCGCTAGATGAGTGGAAGCGTGAGTTTGGTTTTGTGATGTTTTCAAAAATGACCAGATAGAAAAGCCATCCAGAAATAGGAATATTCCCCTTTACAAATTACTTTCTCTGCTTTTGATGGAACAGAGTAATTAGACAGCATTAAGATAGAGAAACGCTATTGATAAGCCAGTGTTCCTCTTGTCAAGTCCTCCTGGAACAATCCCCAAAGGTTTCTTCTCTGCCTCATAACAGAGGCTCCCCTTCTCCCTCTTCCCCCCCGCTTCTCCCCCGTGTCTATCCTCCCATCTTCTGCAACATAGGAAAGGAACCATTTCTGTAACATGGTCTTTCCAGTGGATAGGACAGGTGAACAGATTCCTCAACTGTTGCTCTATAGGACTGCAACGGTTGCTGTCTTAATTTTAAGTGAGGTTCTCTGAGAGGGAGACAACATACCTGTCTCAGCAGGGATTTAAGTCTGAATCTAGTTTTCATCTAGCATCAGAGGTTTTTATTTTGGCTTTTAAGTGAGGACTTGACTTTTAAAGCTGATGTGCTGTGTAGTTCTTTCTGAGGGTATTGCCCCCTATACTGTAAAGTCAATGCTCACATCTCTTTGAAAGCACCTATGACATTTCAGTATTGGGCGACTTCTTCAAATCTGAAGTAGTGAAAAAACGATCCTTGTTTCCCGTACTTTTTGTACTCTTTCTCTCTTTTTTGCCTGAAGAGGTCTCTCTCTTCCTGACCTACATCAGAGCCTAACCGTGCTGGGGGTTGCACCTTGCTTGTATCTGTGCAGGTTCTTTTCTGGTTAGACCAGCAAGACTGTTTATTCTGTTGTTTTCCAGGCATTACATATAAAGAAATACTGAACTTCAAGGCGCCACAGACATCGGAGTCAAAGGAGACAGCGGTGTAATTGTACGACTCGGTCTTTTCAGAACTCAGAAGAAAGCAGGAAAGTTGTAAATGTTTGTGATACTTCAGGTGTATAAAACTTTTATAAATAAACTGGATGTAATCTGTTTCATCTTCACTGTCAGAAAGAGCAATGTCTTTTACTCGCATGTGAAAGTTGGTGCCTTTGGAAGTAGCGTTTTGAAACCGTCCAGAAACTTATTCTTGCCTACAGCTTCCTTCTTCTGCATGAAAGGATTCCGACTGTGATAACCTGGTGCCATCCTCAAAAAAGCAGGTAGGACTAATTCTTCAAACCAGAGATCAGAAGTTACCACCCCGGGCAAGCTGAGACACCAAACTCTCCAAGGCCATTGAACTGTCTTGAATACAAGAAGCATTTGTGTGACTTCCTCTGGAATATTTCATCTTGGTAAGATGCCTGGGAGGCTAATCAGGCTTCTGCTACCTCAGCTAGTGCAGCAGGTAGCAGAGAGAGAGCCTGAATGAATGCCTGTGTGACCCCTGTCCTATATGAGTGGAGGACAACTTGAGCTCGGACGGTTCTCACAGATCTGGGCAAGAGGCAAGAAGCGGAGAAGTGTCAGTGTCCTAGATTTTTTCAAAGTAAACCAGTGTAGCAGGACAAGCTTTGACAAATGCACTAGATGAACAGTTGCTAGACAAGCAATCACGGTCAAGGGGTACAACGTTTTCCTCTGGATACAGTGCAGTCTCTGTGTAGACTAGGGATCAAGGATTTCCAGGGAGAAATTATGACTTTCTGAAATTTTGTAACCTCTTTAGCATCTTAGTATTGAAATGATCACTGAAAAAGTACATCTTCTTGGAGGACGTCCTGGTTATAGAATTAGCGGTGCTGATTTTAGAAATAAAGGTGCATGTGGGTCGCATTATAGAGAATAAAATGAGGGTAAAAATGCAACGCTCGGCTGTTTGTTGGGAATACCTGCAGCAAACTGCTGTTTTTTTCACAGCGTATAGAGGTGTTGCCAGGTGCAGAATAACAACCGTTCCTTTTTTTAGCCTTTTTGAACTCATCTTACCTGGGGGGGAACCCTCAGACCTTCTGTTGGGAGGTGCCTTACCAGAGAGAGTCAGCTTCCGGATGGGATATTCATTAGACACTTTGTGAGTTCCTCTTACTGTCTGGGTTCGTTTATTATATTTTCCTAGGTGCTTAGTTTGTAATAATCTCGCAGAGGTAGGAAAAAAAATTGGCAAACCTTTGGTGAAGAATTGCTTTCTGAGATTGCTTGCCCTTGTTAAAGATAATCTCTTTACAGTTGACTATTTGAATGTGGATTATTCCCAACGCAATATGCTGTTGCGTGTTGCTACTGAGTGAAACAGTTGTGAAAAAAGACACTTGATCTTAGCAGGTAATAACTGAAAAAGAAGTAAGGAATTACTGGGGTTTTTTTGCTTTAAATAACCAATTTAAACCAGAAGTTTAATCAAGGCACAGTTGTTCTGTTTCTTTCAATGAACGTTTAAGTTAAACACCTGTAAATATTAGTATTTCTTTAAAAATTGTGATAAGCATTGATTAGCCGAGATGGGCATCTAGAGAGACTAAATGGTAAAAGAAGCCTTGGATTATTGATGTATTTGACAAGTCATTAAAAACTATAGTTTCAGGAATGCATGCAAAAAAAAGCAGAGAATGTAATTTGAAACAAAACATTTTTCCACACTACAGGTCACTGAGGAGGGCACACTTAAGAGTCATACCCCATTTTGCACTATTGACTTTCTGCTTGGACTTACAACTTCTATGTTAAATAGGAACTGGAACTTTATTTTTTACTGAATAGGTGTTTTCTCTTTTAGGATCGTGCCCTGTTGTCCTCTTAAAAGTCACGGGAGAAAAGGGCCTATTGGAATTGTTTGGTTTTGATAGAGCCAGTCGAGGGGGATGGAAGAATGTCACAAACTTCTTTGAAAATGTTCCCTCTGTATTTTAAATGGAAATTCAACACCCTAAATTCTAGCAAATGTCTGAAGTCTCAACATAATCCAAATGGCTCAAATGTTAGACTTCAAGGGAGCATGATTTTTCTTTGAAAAAGTGGTTTGCATTTCCTTTGTGAATGCCAACACTTCAAATAGGCATTTTCACTCCCCTCCTCTTAGCTTTCGTGAAGTCAAGCCCTAAAACCTCTCTTAATCTTGACATAGTACTGGAGAAGCAGCTAGCCTGCGTGAGAAAGACATAAGGAGATAATGTTAGTTTTTTCTAGATATTGGGCGAACACGGAACTCTGGAAATAACCGAAGAGAAGACCTTGATGCACGTACCAGCAAAGACAGAAGTACTGCTGTGCTGTCTAGTCAGCAAACAGTCTGCAAGGTAAAATAACAAACGGAAAGTTTGTCACCTCTTGGCGTGATGTTTCTGCGAAGAGATTGAAATCTGTAGAAATGGCTCCAAACAGCATCAGAGGTTAGTAGTATAAATAGTTCATTAAAAGAAATGTAAGGTGAAAGCAGAAATATTTTGCATAGGAGGCAGCTGCTGCTTCAAAGGGAGAGACAACATTTCCGAAGTTTTTATTTGCTATTTCTGCTGGTGCTAAGCAACTCAGGAATAAGAACCCAGTTTCTGTTTGCCTTAAAGAGAAATGTAAACACGTTCTGCATGTACTTGAAATGAGTGTATTGTGAAAAATAAAGGTTGAGGGTTTGTTTTTTACACAATAATGGTCTTATTTTCCCCATATCTATTCCCAAATGTATAGTCACTCCTGAAAATAGTGTTTTTGGTATAAGGGAACTGTATGAAACCTAATATTGTAGGTACATTTCATGTAATATGACCTGCTGATGTAGTTTATTTTGGAAGTCAGTCAGACGACAGATCCTAACCTTTCTCCCATTTTCCAATCTGTAAGTCAGCCACGGAGATGATCTGATTGTTCTGCTGCCACCTAATTATTTCTTACAGCAGCTTGGATTTTACCAGACATCTCTGCTTTGTTCTGAAGGACAGGATTTCAGTCCTTAAAACCCAGTTGTATTCCTCAGCCTGATTTTAGCTTCAAGTCAGACAGGGAAATTTGAGTTAACAGAGTTCTAGTAGGATGTATGGAACCTTTGCCCTGAAAACCCATGTGCCCCCCGACTCTTTTAGAGCAAGATTGTCCCCTTATGTATAAGTCTTCATTGCATTGAAGACTCATCTTTCATGTTGAATTTTGATAATGTGGTGGTGTGGGCCAAATGTGGCTCACAATTTCACTTATTTTCTGGGGTTTTTTACAGAATAACACTGAGGTGAGTGCTAATACGCGGCCTGCAAAATGTGTTCGGAAGATCCACTTTGTTCTTGATTCAGAACTACCAGGCGTATGAGCTGGGTGGGATTCTTTGAGCTTCCTACTTTCTGATCTGCTGTTCAAATACAAGTATCAGCTGCTTCTGGTCTGCTTCAGCTAAGGTTGTCAGAGAATGGGGCATCTGTTAGATGCTGTCATTCACTGGATCTTGGTATGAAATACTCCTGTAGGACTTTAGATGGTCCCTGCAGGTACCAGGGAGAGAATCGGGGCTCATAACACCTACTGTCTCCGCTGATTAATTCTCCAGCTCCTGAACACTGTAGGGCAACTGGTTGTGCAAGTCAAATAATACGAGAAGCATTTTCATGGACTACAGCACTTAAAATCTCCTCCCAAGTATTTTTAAGAATTCAGAAGCATGAGTTGGAGAAAGATCAAGGGAGGCGGCTTCCATCGTGCAGACACCCTTTGAAACTTCATGGACTAGCAGTTAATGAGCAGCTCTTGCGCGCAGATTATTTGCGGCTCTCTGGGGTGGTAACATAATGATCTAAAAACTGGATTGCCACCTAGCAACCACATGCAGCTCTCGGGCATGGGAATGATGCGTGCTTTTTAGCTACCAGGAACAGCATCCCTCTGCAAGGAGGCAAGCGGGGGCAAGGAAAATAACTTAAGGATTCATTATTTTTGTCTGCTGCTATCCTGCTCTGCAAACAGAGCTCCTTTACGCTTAACCTCGTTACATTTCCATGCTGGAATTTTCTAGTTCACTCCAAGGTCTCCCAGCTGGGTTGCATCCAGGCATGCAACTCTCACAAGCCTTTCACTGAAGTATGTTGAATGTGC
Source organism: Rissa tridactyla (assembly GCF_028500815.1). NCBI lineage: Eukaryota > Metazoa > Chordata > Aves > Charadriiformes > Laridae > Rissa > Rissa tridactyla. The sequence goes on from NC_071466.1 coordinate 197,034,455, forward strand.
TGTTATCTTTGAGAGGCAAAATGAGGCAACCAGTGAAGCAACCAAATGAAATGTAATGAAAGAAATTGCTCAGGTCCCGCTTGAGAATGCTCTCAGTTCTGCTGTCCGGGGGCCACGTGCTCGTAAGGAGCAGAAGTCTCCTGCTGCGTTTGCACGATGCCTGCAGCAACAAGGCTCTCATCCGAGTGACACTCGTGATGCCAACACAACCAAAGACTGCCACCTGATCCTATTCAGTCTGATATCAATGGGAAATTCATTATTATTATTATAGCAGTAACATTATCACAGGTTATAACTGTAAAATTACACTGCTTGGGAAACCACGGGCATTTAGTCCGCTGGGGCCTGGGCCAAGGCAGCTTTTTTTCAGGCATTTTAAAAGCCCTGTTTGTCCATACCCTGTTCCTGCCACCAGGTAGTACCACTTTGGCATGTGTCCAACCATGTTGATGTTCCTAGAAACCCCGTGCGTTTTGGGCTTGAGTCAACTTTGAATTTCCTTTTTCATAAAAATGGTAGTGTGCTACTGTAAGGAGAGAAAATATGGCTGAGAAGTGTAATCATAAAAAAGATTAACTAAAGCTTTCTTTAAAGCAAACCCCTCTCAAGATCTAGGATACGTTATAAAATAAAGGTCAGCTATAAGGAATTAAAATTGCTACTCGGGAAGAATCTTGAACCATGGCTGGAGTAACCAAGTCATTTTGGTTAGAATTTGAACTCTTAAAAGGATCTCAAGGTGGCTTTTTATTTAACGCAGAAAATATACATAGCATAAACTTTGAATAAAGAGGAAGCATGACAGGTGCACACAAAATGTCTCCTAGTCCTGAAGCAGGGCACCTTTTTTTTAAGAACAGGTTTGCATATTGATGAGGGAAGCACAACACTGCGGGGAACTCCCGGAAAGCGTCCTTCAGAAACGTAGGTTCATCTAGAAACATGTATGTTGTTCCGTCTTGCTGGAACAAGATGATCAAATCAGGCAAATGTTTGATTCCATTTAAATGATTACATTAAATGTAAGGTGTCTGCAGGGAGTGTGTTAGCTAGAGTTCTTAATTCTGGATTCCCAGGCGAAAACGGACCTACAGGGAAATTAATCTCAGGGGTTCATCGTGGTCCCAACAGTCTCAATCTGTCCGTATCATTGCTACTGTCAACACAGGTTACCTAGCCAAGGAACTCACGATCCCCTATGTGTTTTATCACACAGGTTTATCTTATTTTTCTTCATGTGGTATCACCTTCATTGAGGGCAATGACTAAGTCTGCTCTAAGACTGTGTTAGGATGTTTTTACATCCTGCACCCCAGCTCTTGCAGAAGGCAGCAACTATGTGATCACTAAGACGAGGTGGAGCGCAGGACATGAAAGCACAGTCTGATGGTTGTGGTATCCCAAATGATCATCTGTAGAAGCTATAGATCCCTCTCCCCCCATCCGCCAAAGCTGCCTTTGGCTGTCCCTCCTGTTTTGGCTGCTTGGCTGGAGACCTCGGTGCCTACTGCAGCAGGGAAAGCTCTGTGCTTGCACTTGGAAGCTCGCGGGAGCTGTGTGATGGACACGTAGTTGCTGCATTAACAAACTCACAAACTTAACAAACTTTGGCCTGGGGCAGCTGTGATCTTCCTGGACTCCCCCGGCGCAGCTGAGGAGCTGGCGGTGGCCTGGTTGTGCTCCTAACAGGCAATGGGATGCCATTGGCCAGCTTCGGAGGGTTAGAGGCTTTCATAGTGCGGAGTTGGGCAGTTTCTTGCCAGCTGGACTTAGATCCAGCAAACTGCTCCAGGCAGGGTTAATTTACTAGCACAGGCATGGCCACAGAGCCAACAGTTCCTGGAGAATTGTGCTCACCCCAAAGGGGTGGGTGGATGGATATGACTCCAATCTCTTTGTGCCGTTGTCCTCTAGCCATAACATAATAAAAATGCAGCCTTTGTGAAGTAGTTGTTTAGGAGCGAGTGATGGTGAGCCCTGCTGTAAGGGTTGTGAGAGCATCCCCGGGGGCTCACGGAGGTTTGGCTGCCGGGGCTGGGGGCCAGCTCAGAGCCGGTGCGGCCGTGGGTGGCCCCTTCCCCACGGTGACCCTGGGCAGAGGCTCCCAGACACCGTGGGGCCGAACTCTGGCTGGGGGAGCTGCTTCCAGCTGAGGATCTCGCCTTGGCCCGTCCTGAGATGCAGCTCCTGCTGCCCCCCGGCCATGGGTCCCACACACGGGCTGATGTTCCAGCCTGGCCTGTCCCCATTCCCAGGAAGGTGCCCCACACCTCGGGCTGGGGCTGTCCCCGGCTGCCCCCTGCCTTCTGCCCTGACCTAGATACTAAACTAGGGTCAAGTTGAAAAGATTTATTGGCAGTGTTCCAGAATAAAATGGAAATAATATGCGTTTCCCCTGCCATTTGGCAAATCTACTGTAAGTCCCTGTGAGTCTCTCATTTGTTGTTAACAAGATTTTGAACAAGTAAATACCATGACAAGGTCATTTGCCCTAATTAAGTTTTTCATACATGATGCATTTGTGCAAAAGGTAATGATGCGACAGGAAGGCAAATAACTGCAAGAGAGCACAGATTTCCTTTCAACAAAGAAAAGACAATACAGGAGGATTTTTCGAAGGCATTACTAATATCTTAAATAAACAATCGGACCGGACAGAGAGGTAAAACCAGCGAAGTGAGAATATTGTGAATGCTGAGACCATGTCCCACCTGCTGGCAGAGTGGGAAGGCTAAGTCACCAGGGACACAAATAAACTCTCAGTCCCATGTCACCTTACTGGCTTTAAACACGACTCCCCTTACGGCTTCTACACACTCTGTTAAGGCTTTACATTAAGGTTGCTGAATTATCAGAACAGGTGTGAAACTATGACCATATGTAAACAAGCAACTATCTGGAGACTCTAAAATGAGCAGGGTTCTCTTCACAAACAGCTCACTATAACTGTAATTACTATAGCTACTCAGTATTGCCATTTTACATCCCTAAACCAGAACATTAACTACTTTTCCTTGGGTTTCTCAATGGATTTTATAGCCATTCATGCTTTATAGCTGAATTAGTGGTTTTGACCACCTGGATTTGATACGGTTATAAATGTTATGAACTTGCTGCATGTCTTCCAGCTTTTGAATTGCCTTCCATAGCTACTGTTTGGCACTGTTAATGTACTCTGAGATATAAATTATTTGTGTAAGGGGAAGATTCTCTTTGTGCTGTAACCTCAAACCTTAGCAGTGGGGTAAGCATGACCACCCATGAGAAAATGCTCAGGAAAGGCTGAAGAGCTGAGTTGAACAAGCTGAGAGCATCGCTGTGCCCCAAAGACTGACTTGCCTTAATGTGCCAAATTCGTACCAGAGGTTGCCTGAGGGCTCCTTAGGGTTAAAAAATTCTTCTCTAGTATAGTGATGTGACATCATCAGCTGCTCTGTCCATCCTTTGTGATCAATTATTAGGTTTAAAGAAGACAAAATCTCTTTCTTCTTGTCCAGGAGTACTAGGCCTTAAAAAAAACCATGGGCATGTCAGTAAGGCTGGTTATGAAGAGCCTGAACCAGAAATGGTCCATTCCTCTTGGAAAGGAGAAAAATGAAAACTTGGAAGTAGGCAGAGTTTGAAGCAGCAGTTCCCCTCATTTTTCTGTGTTAGCTTTATCTACTCAAGGAGTGTTCTTACCAGGTAAATCAAATGCCACTAATCCTCCAAAAGAGAAATGGCCAAGGGAATGTTCTCACGTGTGTGGGCACAGGCCCAAGCTGGCTTCTCCCAGGGGCATGCATGGAGGGAATGGCTGTGTAAGGACCCCAGCAAGCCCAGGGAGATAGGTTGTTTTTTCCCTTTAAAGCTTGGCATATGCACCTGCAGCATCCTTTGCCGGAGCCAAGATATTAGGGGGAGGAAGTTTTACTCAGTCAACCAAATGGCAGGGCAAAGTACCTTCCATACTGAATCCTTTTTTAATATTCTGTTCCCAAACCAAGCATTTTTATATAACCTCCTGAAAGGTAATTCACCCAAAAGAGTGGAATGGGTGGCCTGTTTGTGTTGAACGCCTTCGTCGGTTCTTGCTCACACCAAGGTATGCCATGAGAACGGCACTGACATCACTAGTGTGTATTGTAACTCTCAGCATAAGAAAAATTGGCAGAATCTCAGTGTTCAGGATATAATCACGGGTTATGGAAGCTGTCAGTGGCTTCCTTGGGTACAGAATCAACCTGTTAATAACTTCAGTACTTCTGTTCCGTTTTCATAGCATATCAAGAAGAAAAATACTACTCAGCATAAGTAAGGACTGCAAAATCTCACTCAATTGTTAAAAAAGAAAAAAGAAAGGAAAGAAAAGAAATACAGAGCATTTACCCACACAACCGAGTGCTCAGGTTACAATCTCTGGATGTATTTTCTAAAAATACTTTTCTCCCTCACCAAACAAAAAAAGCCCTCCTGGCCTAGTACATTTAACAGCAGTAATGCTGTAGTAGAGATGTAGGTATAAAAAGGCAAGGCTTATGGGGAGTGGTGATAGCTTTTATCAGACAGGCATAATCAGGGGAAAAAAGCTGAAGAAGCTGTCAGGCAAACACGCTCCTTTTAAGGTCTGAAACTAGAGCTGCAATCACAAACCTTTTGTCTCTGGATGTTCCTGAGTCTAATTTCAAAATACCTTCCCCTCTAAACTATTCGCTCCTCTGTGGTTTCCATAATGAAAGGAGCCTCCTGTGGATACAGTTATTAATCTTTGGTCACTGCAACCAGCATGAAACCCTTAATGCTATTTAGAGAATGAAAATGGTTCCTAAGATGAAAAAAAAAAAAAATAATCAGCCTCTCCTAATTAACCTTAATTTTAATTATTTTTCTGTTTCTCCCTCCCTTAGCTTCATAAACTAATTAGATGTAAGCCACAGTTTTAAAGATCGTTTATATACTGTTTGATTTTGAGCCATTTCTAAGCGCTTGGTCTATAATTTTTCCTTACTTATTTGCTCAGCTTTTGCTGTTGTGTAGCTATTTAGGACAGATTCATCTCCATTGCATTTCCCGGTAGCGCCACTGGAAGAAAAAGATTGTCCTGGGATGAGGGTAAAGGGCTGTGAAAGCCAAACACGGTCTGCATCCAGATTAGCAAATGGGCGCTGGAGTCACGGACCCTCGAATCCTGCCGGCTGAAGGGCTCTGCCCAGGTATTTAAATCCAAAGAGGGTTTAATCATCAGGGTGGAGACTTCTTTATCAGTGAACTTCTGTTCCAGATAGGGTAATAGAAACCAAATGTCTTTGATCTCAATAGAGACACGGTTCTGGTGCGACATAAGCCAGGGTGAAAGGGAAGTAACCTGCTATCTGCCCTCTGAAGGGCCAAAGAAAGGGAAAACTTATTTTCTTCCCCATCTTTTTTAAAGCATATTCCATCTATGCTTTCTGTTTGGAGACTGATTTGTTTGGTTGGGTTTTTTAACTGAATTCTCCCACTTTGCAGAGGATTTAAAGTCTGTCATGAATACCAATGGGGCTGTCCCGCAAAATGGAGCAGGGATGGAGCGGTTGACCTGACTCTTAGGCCCGCTGTAGGAATTGCTGCGGCAATATGAATGCTCTCTATAGGGGCAATTGCTGAGGTTTTGCATATTTTTAGGGCCTGGTATCAGGGTGTTATGAGAAAGCACTATGTAACCCCATTAGGGTGTATGTAAAAAGATTTAGCAAGTGTACAAGATGCAAAATCTATTTACTTTTACGTAACTGTTGTACTAGATGTCTTCTCAGATGGACAAGAAGACTTACAAGCTATTTACAGGGATACCATCCCTGCATGACAACATAGAGAAAATCATAGAGGTTTGTCTCAGAAGAAGTAGTGTCTGTTAAGCCATTATGACATTTGATGTCCGGAGCTGCCCGTGATCATCCTGTTAACGCCTGGCATGGTCCTGCCGCTCACCTGCCACAGAGCCGTGCTCCGGCTCCCTCTCGCCGCCTTCACTCCTCACGAGGAGGTGTGATTTGGCTACGCATTTGTAATCAAAATGGGCTACACAAAAGGCTGGTGGCTTCGTTCACTGAAACCTGAAAAACGTTTTGAGTTCCTTGAGAATTACATGAGAAATACTGAAGAAAAGTAGATAAGTGACAGCTGTAATAGCAAATGTGCCTTTTGGTGGAGTAAGAAGGTGCATTAAGGGCTCCAAAAGACTGTCTTTTGTGGTCATCCTTTGCCAGAAGGTGCGGGTAAGGGAATATCCAAAATGGGGAGAGTGAAAATAAGTAGAGAATATTCAGACCTTCAGCAAGTATCTCTTCTTCAGCCACACAGCTGAAGTAACAGAAGAGACAAGAACTATTTGCATAGCAGTCAGGTAGCAATTATATATCATGCACGCTCATCTGTGAAGCACTTACTCTTTTAAGTAATTTGTAATTGCCACAATTAAAAATACTTGTCCTTTCTGTGAGTCACAAAACAGTTTTTGAATATTGACTCTATCTACACACACACTTGAGTTCAGGACACAGCTACTTGTTTTAATTAAGCCACCCAAAGCTTAGTATGCACATGTGTACTTGAATGAAAAAGCTTGCAAATGCTTTTAGGAAAAAAATCTCTTTCAAAAAATACTCTGACATGGAAACTTAAAAATAAAGGCTAGGATTTATCCAGAAAATATGGGGTTTTTTAAATTTTAAAATGTATATCTACACCCTTAAAACCAATATGAGTCATGGCTTGAAGAGAAATTTATAACCAAAAAAACCTGCCAGGATTCCAACAACCAGAATCTGAAATTCATGTCCAGGGTGTAACTGACTATTTCTCAACAAATCTTTGTTTTAATCTCAGTTCACCAAAACCATTTGCGACAGGAACACTTGTTTTGATTATTAAATATATTTTGAATGTCTAGAAAGAGATTACATTTTACTATCATTCTTCAAGAAAAAAAATCATGCTAATGCCAGAGGGAATTTTGCTTAGAGAAGATTTGGCCATAATGTCTAATTCAGATACTTGAAGCACATTTATTTATTTGTGAAGCCTTACAGACGTTATTTAATTTTGCTTATTCAGCAAAGCATTTAGGCTGAAGTTTGACTTTTAAAGAGATGCCTCAGGTCTGCTGATTCCTTCGGCGTTGACGCGGAGGGAGCTTGGCCTGCCATGTACTGCTGCAATGTCAGATGCTGAGAGCTTTTCCTCCGGCGGCTGGGATACAGAGAAGTTAGATGCAAAATGCCATCAAGCGACTTAAAAGGGACGGGCTCCAGGTGTGCTGGAGTCAGCGGAGCACTCACCCATGGTTTTACTTGCTTAACTGATAGAGCTATCTCCAGTGACAGCCAGAAGCCAGACATAATTTTCAAGACTTAATGTGTTTCCGTCTTATCTTGGTGATCAGTAGCTGGCTACAGGCCACAGACAAAGAACGAACTGGGGCAGGGGGGCAGGGAATAGACAAGATGACCCTGTTTACTTTCTCAACGGAGTACAAATAGTTGGTATGTACTTGCTGTTTACTTGGAGCCCAAACATCCGCTCCTCTGCCTCCTTATGAAACAGTCTTGAGTCTTCTTGTGCTGCCTTTTGTTCACAGAGGTTGGGAAACGATTCGCTGCGCTCTCCATTTAACCTCCCTTTTTCTTGCATTTGGAGCTGGTTGTGACATACAATGCATGAGAGGGGACTCGGCTATGACAGAAATTTGATAGAGAGAAAAACAGCATCAGCCCAGTGGCCAAAAGACTGCAAAAACTGCTTAAATCTAAAAGAAACAGGAGCTTTTCTGCAGACCAAGGGTTGTGCCCGAAATACGTGAAACTCTATTTGTCAAATGGTCCTTCTTCCACAAAATTAAATCAGAGCAAAACTAAATTGAAACCCAGTAAAACTGACTGAAAACTGGAAAGAAAAATAGGCAGTATTAGCCAAACCAGCAAACCAATACCAACCAAAGAAAAAAAAAACCGTAAGAAGTTTAATTTTTTACCTGGGGGGAACCAGAGAAGAGTGGCTATTACTCCTGGCTCTCTGTGGAAGGTGCTCCTCTGGTACATGATCAATAGCGTAAGCCCCTAAATTCAGACAGACTGTATTCTTCTCCCACCTGAAAGCCATTATTTGGAATTTGCTTACCCCTGGAGCAAAACACCACTGTTGAGTCTGCCGCACTGCTTATGATTGAAGAGCAAAATCCCACTTTCTTAATGATAATCGTGCGGGAGCTCGGCCCCTCCTTTCAGCCACCTTGAGAGCAAACGGCTTCACACAGGATTTAAGCAATAGGGTGTTCACCGTAAGGTCTTGCCATGCGCATGGGATGGGGCCTGGATGCAGTTCCGTGAGCACACCGCTCGTAAATCAGCACAGGAATTCAGTTCTTCCCCTGAAATCACTTTACGCAACTTGTCCTGCTCTGCAGTGACCAAAATATTGCTGGGCAGGAGACCCAAAAGCTGAGTGTGTCAATGCATATTGCGATGGCAAAGCTCAGGGTTGTACGCCTGCGTTAGCTGCTAGCTAATTAGCAACTCGTCTAATCTTTTCCATCCCTGACTTACTTGGCCTAGTTAGGAAATGCTACTTACCCCGGTTTTGTATAGTATTCAGCACCCTTTGTGCCTGTAGGTGATACTGTTGGAATCCGCGGGGGCATTTACGTGCCTCTTGTAGCATCTGAATGCTGCATATTGGAATGCGTTTAACTCCCAGCATCCTCCCCCCGCCCCCGCCGTGGTAAGCAGGACAGTCCGTGTGTGGAGCAGTACAGTGCGGTGGGGTTAAAGCTTCAGCAGGAAGCTTGCGGCAGAGTCAGAAACTAAGTGTGGGTCACCCAAATCATCAACTTTCTCTTTCACTATTAAAGCAAAATTTCCTCTCAGCTAATCAATTAAGAGCAATAAGGACAGAGCTCAGCATGCCAGGGCAGTAAGCCTTTAACTATTTGCATTATAGAATTATAAGGAAATGCAGGATTTCTGTTCTATAAAATTAAAGCAATGCTAAAGCCATTGCGATGAGTAAATTAACAAGGCTTTTCAAAACCAGCTATGACTCTTCTTCCACTGTTTTACAGATGCCATTCGTGCCTAATTGGTTTTTTAATAAAGCAAAGGAAATGTTATGAAATAAATCCTGCCCCACAGAGCAAGGATGTTGGTCCAGCAAAGCTGCCACCAGAGCGACGGCCACCCCTCCCCAGCCGGCTTTTGCGAGTCGGGGTGCACAGTCACGGCTTTGATCCTTGTCTGAGAGCCTCACATCTCCGCAATTAGGCGTCAGATAAAGATGACTCCAGCCGAATATTGCAACAAATGTTTAGATGAAAACCCAAAATCCCTACATCTGCTAGTTTGCTCTCAAACCCCTACTTGTCTTTGAAGAAAAAAATTCAGTCCCATTTCTTCCTGGGGTCTGATGGGTGGCTCCTGGTTAATCTCTGTCTGTCTCCCTGGTAACAGTCAAAGGAGACGACCCAGAGGTGGGCAGGGACCCAGCCTCCTGCCGCTGGTCCTGTTATCAGGGTCCATCAGCAGGTGACCGTTTCTCATATCCAGGAACAATAAATGCAGCCCGTGGTGAAGGGAACAACCACGCAGCTTTCTTCAGAAGTCTCAAAGAGCATTAGCTGCGCTCCAGACTCTGAGGCAGAAGTTTCTCTAAACCCTCAGGTCTTGCGTTTTACGCTGCCTGTTTGAAATGTACGCAGACACTTGCAATTCTCGTGGCAGTTTGCTAAACAAATAATTTTATTTTTTTTTATTTTATACAGTCTTTATTCAAGCAACCTCTACACACTATTAGAAATACTGCGCCCCTGTCAGCTTTTGTGTAATTTGAACGTTTAGCTGGTGTGGCAACAGTGAATCACAGTTTACTGTGTTCCCACAAGCAAGCTGTGCGTATATTTGCCTGGCGGTTTTTTCCACGCCGTGTCAACGAGCAGCTGAGCATCTGCGAAGAAAGGAGAATCTATGGCACAGCAACGCAGGTGCTGCAGCTCAGGCTTCTGCCGAGGAGCCAACCTCCGATTGACCCGAAGCACTCTCCAAGCAATGGCAATCTACCTCACGTGTTCATTTTTAATAACTGTTCTGCAAGACTCCTGCTAAAAATGATAAATGATAATGACTTGCTGTCAAACCATGTTTCAGGGTAGCATCTGCTCACAAAGAACATCAAAATAATTAGGCTAAACAGAAGCACAGCCAAAGTCATTCCCTTGCTTAAAAGCATCTTGTGAGCGTAGCGAAAAGAAGTGTCAAACTGGCAAATTCCTTAGTAAATGGTGACAGGGTAAGGAATGGCATAGGGTAAGGAATGGCACAGGGTAAGGAATTTGACCCAGCTAACGTCTGTAACCCAGTGACTGTCAGAAAGGAGAGGAATCAGAAGCTCCCCTAAATGAAGCTCTTTCTTGACAGAAGGCGGCTAGCAGAAATGACCGAATTACAGATAACACTCTGGCTTCAGATCCAGCCTTAAACCCAACGCAGTCACAGGTGACAAGCAAAGCCATTTGGGCACATTTTGTTCTTGGAACTGGTGATGGTCCTGATTCCTCATTCCTGATGGTCCTGGTTCCTCATTCCTGACAAACCGGTAAAGCTTTGCTAATCCTGGGGTGAATGGCTACTTCACTCAAAACAGCAAGAAAACAAGAACAAAAGCAAAGCGGATGACTTCCCATTCTTCTGATGGCAAAGCCATGGCGTGTCCCCCATGCCCTTGAATACCCCCGGCTCCCCCCTGAAGGGTCGTACCAGACGTGGCCGAGCAGTGGAGTGCTGCTCCTTCCCAACCAACCTTCCGGCATGGTCGGGCCCTCAGCCTCCAAAGATGCCACCATCCTCATACAGAGAAAATTTTCTTCAGCATTACAGAATGATGACCCACTGAAAGTCAGCTCGCCAAAAGCAAAGCATCCAAAGATAGCTGGCCTCCTTTGGGACATATCTGAGGCTAAAAGAAACCTTAAGGCACAGCCCTGCGGTGGCTCATAAGTCACTTACCCCCTGCGAAGCCCCAGTAGGAAACAGTGACTTGGAGATACACAATTATTTATTTCAAGGTAGTTCCTATGGAGACTAAGTTTGTCAGGAGCGGTATTAGCTCTCATTAGAGCACCCTCATCTCACACGCTCTCCTTATTCCTGTTCTGTTCATTATGTCTGTTCTGTCCATTGGTGGTGGCCCAGAGGGAGCTCCCAAAACCAGACCTGCTGTACCCCCGCGCAGCATGCCCGGTCTCGGGCACAGCCAGAGCTCGGCCCAGCACGGGGGTTGCTTTGCCAGGACTTGGTGGAGGGAAGGGGCAGAGCAAGCCCCTTTGACAGCACCACCAGGACATTGTTCCTGCAGAACAGCACTGGCACAGCAAGTGACTTGGTGACCCCTCATTATCTGGAGTAACAGAGTTGACTCAGGAGTTAGGATCAATCCAGTTTTCTTGTGGGTTGCAAGAGAGTCGCAGAGAAAAACATCTAAATAATTCAGAGACCAAATACTCTTTCTTAATATATATTTTATATCACTCAGAAATGTGTGTGTAATACCATGCCCCACATGAAATGGAAGGGCTTCCTTCACCAAAGATCTTGGCACCTACTTTCAGATAACAACCAGACGAGAAAAGTGCTATGGAAGAATACTACTGGGGCCAGAGAGGAATTTGATTAATTCCATGAAATTATAGGGTGACTTGGTAAAGACATCAGCATCATGGATGGATGCAGTTACCTGCTGGGTCAGGGGGACACTCATATAATGGAGCCCAGTTTCACCCAGGTTGCTGAGCGCAACCTGAATTGTAAACATGGCTTCGTGTGCAGGTCTGCCCTCTCCCTTTCCAGCCATGGGAAAGTGCAGCCCCCAGGGATATCTCCAGAGATTTAGCAAGAACAGGACTTTTACCGAGTTTTAGTAAGGCTCTTCACCTTCTTACGGAATACATGGGGCACCTGGCAAAGGGATGCTACCATCAGGCCTAAATCAGGGTAGGAATTCAGTTCCTCCGCTTTGAAGTGTGATACCAGATACAGAGAAAACAAATTTATTTGAAAAAAAAAACCCACAGAGCTGGCAACAAAACATGAAAAGAAAAACTGACAATTCTTTTAAATATGTCTTTGGTACCTGGAACCTCGCATTCTGTCATTTTTTTCTGACTTATTTAAACATACTGTAATTTTCCCAGTAGCTTAGAGTAAAGAAGACAGCTAAGGAGTAATCAGTGGTGGTTTGTCATTGATTTCAAAGACGCTAGGATTAATAATCTAGCATTTAGGTATAAACATGTAAATGATACATAGCGCATTGTCTGATTGTGCTACGTCTAGGTATAAGCACAAAAAGCTGCTGTTTCTGAAAAACGTATTTCAATCTTCAGTAATACTAGCTGATACACTATTAAGAACATATTCATTTTAACCTAATAATCAAGCCAGATATTTTACAGTAGATTCACCTATGTATTATTAGTATCTAAACATTTCTGCTAATAAATCATGTAATAAGAAATGGAAATAAAAATTAACGCCCATAACTAATTGCAAAAATGGTTTAATGGAATTAAAAATTTCTACAAAATGTTTTCTTTCAATTTTCAGCTCCTGTAATTAATAATCTGACTTTTCTATTCATAACAGGTAAGCTACACATTACTCAGACCCTCTGTCACCTTAACTGATTCCCCAACTTCTCTATAGCGAAGAGGTGTTTATCAGTACTATGCTGAGAACAGTAATGAAGTACTCAGTCAGTAACTCTGTTAACTTTTAACTTAAGAAATTTAATACTATTTTTTGTGCTGCGAACAAGTAGTACACATCTGGTTATCATTTGCTGTCATACGGCTTCATGTAATTATCATTTATTGATAAAGAGGTGAAATGTTGCATTATTGGTGTAATTTTAAGTGTTCATTTGAAGTAATACAAATTTTCTCTATATGTATAACTGCCTTTTCGGTCTGAATAAATACCAATAGCCACAATAGTCCTACAATATTAAATCCACCACTGAACTTGAATAAATGAAAGATGCGAATTCTGTAACCATCTGATAGGCACATAATCCAATCAGTAAAACAATTCTGTATTTTCGGGTGTCTATTAAAATTAATACCTTTAGCACGTCACAGGACAGGGATCCAAATTTCCAGACAAAATACTTGGCTAATAGCGGGAGGCTGTCTCTTTTATAGCGCTTGACCAAATAAAGAAAGTAGCTCTTCTGCATTGTAAAACAGTGGAAGAGACACGAGCAATTAGCACAAGCAAAACATTTTCAGTTGATAAGTCAATCTGGGCTGTTTTTTCTGCCCTGTCAGCAGTGTCTGAAAACAAAGGAGACACAGCAGCCCCAGGAGACAGCTTGTCTGCCCAACCGTTTTTCTGAGGGATCTCTTAATTTGTTTTAGAAAGCACATAGCAAACCGTCTTAGGTGTCAAAATTTAATATGCCACATAGCACGCTGCAGCAACTGACACCGTGGGACGCGTGAAAGGCTATACCAAATCGGTGTCTTTTGGGAACATACTTCTATACTTTGCCTCCACCTCCCTGGTTATCACAACAATCCCTTAAATAGGCAATAAGGCCTGGTCTTGTCTCGAGTGATTTGATAAGCAGTTGATAACCAATGGTTTATTAAGCTCTTGGGGTATATAAGCCACAAGGTTTTCAGTGTGCCCCTGCGCCTGGGGGGTTTGACAGCTCCCTGCTCAGCAGCCCAGGAGTCACTGGAAGATGTTCTTGACTGCAAAAATACTTGGTTTTGCTCTGAGTGGTTTCCTAAGTGTGGCAGCAGGCTTTGACATTGGATTATCCACGAAATGTGTGGTGATACCCAAGGAGCTGGACATGTGCCACAAGATTGGGTACTCCGAAATGAGGCTTCCCAACCTGATGGGACACACAAGCATGGGAGAAGTTATCCTGAAATCCACCACCTGGCAGCACCTTGCTCACACGGACTGTCACCCTCACCTGAGGACATTCCTGTGCTCCCTGTTTGCGCCCGTCTGTTTAGATACGTAAGTACCACAGCACGGTACAAAACTCCAGCCTTTATTTGCCAGAACAGGGATCAAATGAAATGCATGTTTACCGTAATCTAAAGGCCATCTCCACTTTTTCTGAAACAATTCTGTTAACTTTTTAGTTAAAAAGGAAAGTACTGAAAACTTGTTCAACTTTTGTTTGCCTTGGGAAAATGAATGCTGTTGTCAAAGGATATCACGTTGAAATTTCATTCTCGTTAATTTAGAGTCGAAGCACTTATTGCGAATAGAATCAGTCTGATGCTGAAGCTCTTCTCGGGTTGTAATAAAAGCATTTTAAAAACTGTGACTTAATCCTGTAAGCACAGTCCAGTCCGTATACAGATCACCTGCACAGTTTGCACAGCTGCTGCTTCTGGAATTATAATATTATTGAAGGATGTTAAATACTTTGCACAGAAATCACTGTTCCAATAGTTTCTGTTATCGCTGAGTGAGTTTAACTGATTCAGGCTGGTATTTCCTGCGGCGGCAGGTTTATCCATCCTTGTAGAAGCATGTGTGTTGCCGTGCGTGACAGCTGTGCCCCCGTGCTCGCCTGCCACGGACACCCCTGGCCACACAGTCTGGACTGCGATCGATTCCCGGCGGATGAGGACATGTGCCTGGCATCTCTTACCAAGGAGTATAAACACTTGCACAAAGGTAGCTGGAAGATGGCAGAGGGGAGGGTGGCCGCGGTCTGTGTTGCTGGGAATCAAGGAGACAGGAGGGACACCGTTCCCAGGCAGTTTGTGATTTTTTAAATGGAGTTGTGTCTATCCATACTGCTTCTCCCTTTCTGTCCAGGTGGCAGGGAAAGTGCTGGTACGTGCAGTGTAAGCTGCAGCAGACCTCAGATGGTGTAAATCAGCATCGCTTCAATAACACAAAGTGTAGATAGTCTATGCTTAGATAGAAGAGGAAGGCCATTATCACCCTGCACACAGCTATGGGCAGTATCATACCCATGACAGCACAGTGTATTTGATTTATTTGGAGGTCTTCTTATAGGCTTAATAATGGACCTTACCACGGATAAATGGCACACCTGAATTCATATATTCACAATCCTAGCGCAGCTGAACGCAGGGTCACTGATAGAACCATCCACCTAACACCTTCCCCACCCAACCTTAGCCACAGCAAAAACCATACAAAGGTATTTGATGCTGTATTTGATGCTGATAATTGAGTTTGTCAGGCTGAACAAGGACTGAATGGGCACAGAAAATGAAACTCCTTTTCATCCACGTTTTCAGAGAAGTGTGTACTTTTACATTATCCCTGACAAATTGTGTCTTTTCTCTGTCATCCCTGTGGTTAAACAGTGGGCTGTCAGTTTTGAGAGCAGAAAATTGATACAGAAGATTCTAAAAGATAACGATGAAACTTTGTCATTTCTTACCAGTCCTACCAAAGCCTGCCTGCCAGGCCTGCCCAGCAGTGGAGGAATTCTTTACACACAAAAGAGTTCTTGAAGTTTTCTGTGCCAATAACTTTGGTAAGTCCTTGCTAATGTGGCCGCTATTAGAGAGACTAACCGCTCTCCTTCTAAAATGCTTTAAAATTGGGATTAAATAATTGACAGTTTCTGTTGGGATTTCAAAGTCTTAATCCTAAGAGTCTGGCTGTTGACAACTTTAGGTTGTTTATCAGAATATGTTTTTTCTAATCAAAATATAAGGAGGATTTATTTTGCACAAAAGATTTATTAATGATATATTTTACAACCAAACAGCTCTTCTGTTCTTGTCTAGTTGGATACATTGTAGTACAACATGCTTTATGGAAAATATTTCTGGCAAAAGCCAAAAATAAAGGGTTTGCCTTTCATTCACGGCTAAACCCAAAGTAAAGCTTCGGTTGTTCCACCAGTGAGTGGTGTGTTCTTGTTACTTGTGGGCATGAGTTATTCATGATACATAGCTTACTAAAAAGGAGACTCAGAAAATCCTATCAGTACAAGAAGTTCTTACCTCATGTTGTCTTACTGGAGGGATAGGCGATACTTTTGAGTTTGCCCTAGAAGCCTCCTGCAAAGCCCTTTGAAGTCAGTGTAAAGACTCTCAGCGGCTTTGGCTGGCTTTAGCTCAGGCAGTATAGAGAAATTTCATGCCAAAAAGTGTTGGTGGAGTCAAGGGGGGCAGGTAGATGCCTATAATGAAAAGGGAGTATCTAAGAGGGTGGTATCAGCAAGCATTACTAGCTATTTTTGCTGAGGGGTTCGTAACATGGACAACGTGAGTTCCAGGAGAATTGCTCGGGCAAGCTGGGCAGCCCAATTATCCACAATGTCTAACATACAATGTGATGGTAAAAAATACATTATTCACCTTTGTGAAAAAAATCTCTACTACTCCATTAAAAAATTCTCTACTACATAGCTTTTATTAAAAAAAAATATTTTAGAGTGTATACTGCTGCTGGAGAAAGCCTTGCCATACTCTATCAGCATAAATTATGACAGTATTTTTAAGGACTCATCCTGCTTTCATTGTTAGTGTTTGTTTCCGCATTTGAGTAAACAGAGTGACTTACGTGTTTCCTTTTTTTTCCTTAGCAGTGAAAGTAAAGCTGTCCAAAAAGAGAGCAGTATTTGGTGACCAAGAATATAACATTGAATGCCAAGTGGAATTCATTACCCAGGGCTCACTCCTGCCTTACGAAACTCAGAGTATGATACAACAGTGGTTGCTTATCAATGAAAACTGTACGCAGAGGATGACGCTGACCCATCGCCCCATGGTGTATCTCCTTGTGGGGAATATTGAAGAGGGTGTCATTTTAGTAAACCAGGTTTATCGTTGGCAGAGGAGGGACTCCCAGCTGGCTTTGGCCACTCAGAAGTGGAGATACCATAAATGCTTGTAAATAGCTATCGTATTATTTGTAAAAAAGATTATTAGACTTCTCATGCCAAACCTATCTTGTAAATAGGAATGTACTATAAGCGGAATGTAAAGTCTTAATTTCCTTTTAAATTGTATTATAGGTTGAACTTAAACCCCAGTGTTATCAGGCCTCCTTTCTGTAGTGTTCTAGCTATCCACATCAAGTCTGAACTTGGCCGAGCATGTATAAATGTTTCTTTGAGTTTTTGCAAAAATATTTTGTAATATGTGCAAAAACTGGCATAAAACAGTTTTAATCCAGCTGACTACCTTTAATGTATTTTGCTATACTGCTGACTCTGCCATTTTCTCCAGTTACCTAAACTTTCCCTTGCTTAATGTTTCATTAATCCACCTCATTTTCTCCCATTAGAGTATTTTAAAAGAAGGCAGCCCTCTGCTGGTCACTTTTGCTGGAATGAAAGTGGAATAAATGGGAATGCGTTAACTGTAAGCACAATATGGTTGGCCCCAGCTACAAGATTTGGTTACTGGGGCATCAATGACAGAGCTGACAGCGTCTCAGTGGTAGCCCCTGAGAGCACAGGCTAAATGCAGTTTTTTGAAACCTTTTATTCTTGCGTGGCCATCTTGAAGGGAACATGGTTCAACTGGAATCTAAGTTGCGCCCCCCCCTACTGAAAGGTCCCTTCTCATTTCCAGACACATTAAAACAGCCAATGCAGAATCTTCACCAATTGTCTAAGGGGACTGCAGGGAACTAATGGAGCAATAATATCAAAGAAATGCAAAATATTACAGTGGACGCATGATTAACATCCTCATTGTCAGTGCAATACACTGACATTAAAGATCACATGAAGACGGACAGAACTTGACTTAATTTTAGTTTTATACATATGTATAATAGACCCAAGAACAGGTAATTGATAATACATAAATTAGAAGCTATTTCAGTAATACAATTTCTATTATGGTCATATTTTCTTGAAACAAGTACGGGGAAAATTTATGGTCGGTAGCTTTCTAAAAGTCCCATCTGTAATGATCTGTACTCCTGACAGTCCCCCCTAAGTGCAGGTTTGCATGCATGCTCCTGATGATACCTGCTCCACCACTTTCTACCATGAACTGGAAAACTAGTAGAAACTGAGGTGAAAAAAAAGCTGAAACAACCTATATTCGGTTTATGTTGTATAATGAAGTCACTGCTTAGAAAAAAGTAGGTTGTTCAAAAGCTCGGTTCATTTGATCCTGACAAGTCTGTGCTAGTCCCTGCAGGAAAAACTGGTAAATATTTAAAGAAGCCTGTTATGGCTCTACACACACCCACGGCTCCAGGAGGGGTCTGTCAGAGGCTGCCCAAGACAATGGGCAGCCTGGCAGCCACTGACCCGCTCAGGACCCCCAGGAGAAGCACTGGGGGCTTGACATGACAGGACGGGCTGGCTGCTGGTTCCTGCATTACTCTGCAAAAATGAAGGAGTAATCACTTTAGATCAAGTTTTTATTTCATTTCTCTTTATGTTAAAGGATACAGCCTGGAGAGGAGAAGGCTCCAGGGAGACCTTATAGCCACTTGCAGTACCCAAAGGGGGCCTACAGGAAAGATGGGGAGGGATTCTTTATCAGGGAGTGGAGTGATAGGATGAGAGGTAACGGATTTTAACTGAAAGAAGGGAGATTTAGATCAAGTATCAGGAAGAAATTTTTCACTCTGAGGGTGGTGAGACACTGGAACAGGTTGCCCAGGGATGCTGTGGATGCCCCATCCCTGGAGGCGTTCAAGGCCAGGCTGGATGGGGCTTTGAGCAGCCTGGTCTAGTGGGAGGTGTCCCTGCCCATGGCAGGGGGGTGGGAACTAGATGATGTCGAAGGTCTCTTCCAACCCAAACCATTCTGTGCCTCTACTATACCATACAGTCCAGGGCTGTGGAGTTTTTTTGGCTCTTGGATTTTTTACATGCTAAAAACTTCACAATACCTGTGGCTGAACTACCGTCGGCATGAAAACAGAATTCAAACTGCCAGGCCTACTTCAGAGCGCTCTGGCAAAGTACAAGTTTTCCTTTGTACGTTCTTGAAGGCCCCCGTTACCCGCCGGTGACACGCACAGCGGCACGGCTGCCGGCGACAATTACATTTCGGAATTTAAGCCCCGCTCCCCAGCTGGCCGCCCGCCGCGCTCAGGGCCGCCCGCCGGGCGGGGACTCCGCTCGGCCCTCCCAGGGCCGCTGCCGCGGCGGCAGGAGGAGCGGCGGGGCCGAAGGCGGGGAGGTGCCGCTGAGGCACGCCGGCTTCCCGCCCTCCCGCCCTCGCCGCCTCCGAAGGCCGGGGCCTGCCCGCGGCCCGCTGCGGGGTCCTGGGCGCTGCCGGCCGCCCCGTGTGAGGGGGCGTGGGGCTGCCGGGCTCCCCCGGCGGGCGGGAGGCGAGGAACGGCGCAGGGCGGGCCCTTGGCCCAGCCTAACGCGCCCTCCCGCGGCTCCGGTGAGGCGGCCCGGCGGCCGGCCGCGCGGTTCAGCCTTCGCTTGCTCCTCATCGGTTTCTTTGTTTCTCTTACCCGTCTCTTTTGGGTTTTTGAAAGAGCGATGGAGTTTTAAGCACAACAGATCCCTGTCACTGTGCTGCCCGTGGGGTAGATAACCCTGTTTTTCATACTTCGTGGCGGTTTTATAACTGAAGCTTTCAGAAGTAGCCATCTCCTTTCACGTCAGCGACAGGTAGGTACTGTGGGAGGAGAGGCCTGCGCAGGCCTGCGCTCAGTCCTCCACGGCCCGTGCCAGGCCCTCAGCGTGGCTGGAGGAGCCTGGAGAGAGGGTAGAGGGGAGATACCCCTTGGCCTGCACCAGAAATACCCACGCTGAGGTTTTGAATATTCAGATAGTCGTGAATCCTGCCTGCCAGCACCCACTTTCGGGGTCTGTGCCATTGGCTTTACCCTGCTGCCTTGCTCCTGGGTCTTGTCAGGGCTCCTCCTAAATGATTTTCTTTGATTTTGTTCCGTAAGTACAAAGTCTGAAGTGCAAAAGTGTCATGCAAAAAGATAAGCTGTGTACGTATAGTCATTAGCTAATCCAATATTGTTTGTTTTAATATATATTTACTTCTTGCCTGAAATACGTGTCTTGGGATTTTTATTTTGTTCTGTCTGTAGCAATGGCTTCAGGAACAGCACTGATTTACGATGAGGAGATGACCACTCATAAACTACTTTGGAGCGAGTAAGTCACTGCCGTCCTTTTTATGAATAGTTTCTTACTAGGACTTCTGAGAGAAGGACCAAGTAGATGCGGTTTTTGTAAATGTAATAGGAAATACCTAGTTATAGCTACCCTGTCATTTTCCTAGTAAATAGAAAGTCTCCTTTTGGAAAAAAAATGTTCATTTTATTCCCAATTTGTAATGATAATCTGAAGCTGCATTTGAGAAGCAGTAGGCCTCCAGTCTTGTAGGCCTTGATAAGTGTTAGCTTAAAGCATCTGAATAGCCCCTTAAATAAAGTATTGATCTTGTAAAAAATACGTAGATATACTCACTCCACTGAAACCCGTCAATTAAATTCAATTAGAAATTGGTATATGTGACTTGCTTAGATTTATATAAACTAGACCAATACTTTTGCAGTGCTCAGAGTTTTCTCTCCCACTGCCCGTGTTTTCTCTCCCAAACCCACTTCTCCTCTGTTCACCTTTATTGTAGTCTACAGCTTTTCATGTCAGCATTACCGTGTCTGTAGTTAAGCATTGTTACTTTCGGTGGAGAGAGGAAACAAAAAATTATGCTATTGTTTTTTATTTAAGAACCATATATAATTTTCTGGTTACATATTTTAGAACCAGTTTTTGTCTCAATTCCAAAACAAAAAGTGTTTAAAGATTTTATTTTTCTTCTACTCTCACACATCCATCTATGAGGGTAATGAATCTTCTGACAATGCAAAGGTAAAAACTAGGCATTATGAATGTGTTAGCTCTGCTGGTATGTTATCGTACTAATATGATTACTGCTTATTTTTAGTCCTGTTTGTGATATCGAAGTGCCAGAAAGACTGTCATCCTCCTATGAGCAGCTTAAATGTTACCATCTTGTGGAAAGGTGTGTCCATGTGCCTGCCAGAGAAGGCAGCGAGGAGGAGATCCTGTTGGTTCACAGGTCTGAAATTTACTTTCATCACCATTCAGATTAATTCAATGAAATAACAGATCTCATACCTCCAGGTCATGTTTTGCTCCATTTGAAAAGGTCTGCTCCAAAATTCAGTGGCTTCCAGGAATTTCAATGGAAAATGTGTCACACTTAGTAAGCAAATAATGCTGAGTATGGTGTAGGTGCTGAAGTATGAATCTGCTATTCCACTAAAGCCCCGTTCTCACTCTTTGGGTTTTTAAGCAATGAATGCTGATTTATACATAGGATTACAAGTAAACTGCTAATAAAAATTTGGACAAGACTCTAAAGAGTGTAGGAAAAGGGGTATTTCCTTAGAAATATAATAATCTCCTCCTATTCCCAAGCATCTTTGAGACAGTGAACCAAACTGAAAAACTTTGCAGCTAATTCTGGGGGGTGGAAGTTAAGAGGAACAGCAGCATGCCCATTCTGAAGTCACGGCAATGAAATCTGCTCTGGCATTTGTCACCTCAGTGTGATGATTCTGCATCCAACTGCAGATGATTCTGCTTGTTGCTTGTGCGCTCATTTGCCCTTATCAGGGAGCGACAAGGGCAGCCTTCTCTGAAAGCAGAGCGTGATGACAAAGCAAACAGAGGCAGTGGCTTCCGGGACAAGGGCTCAATCCCACAATACCCAAATGAGACCAGCAGCACCGGTCCAGTGGTGGTAACCAGATTCAGCCATGAGTTTAGATTGCCTGACAAGGCCATAGTGACATGGCAGGTCTGAGGTCAAGCTAGAGAGTCACTCCGCAGGTCCAGATTAGTGGGGTTCATGGCCAGACGCAGACATGGCTACACAGCACAGCTGCATTGTAGCCAAGGGTGAGAGCCTTATCTTAAAAGCAAGTGCCAAGGGAAGGAGGGGGAGCCTCTGCTGAGACTTCTTAGCAGAGCTGAGGTTTCTTCTATCACTTTCTTTCAAGGTGACCAGCTGTCCTATCTCTCCTGGTTCTGTACCCAGCAGCCAAACCTCAGGAGGGAAGGGATGCGCTCGAGACCCTGACACCTGTGACAAGATAAATCACGCTTAAATTTTCAGATTGCAAAAGAGTATTTTTCCTAAGAACATGCGTGTTGGTTAGAATGCAATTAGTGCTGTGTACAAATATAATTAATTTGCATAGTAAATACATTGCGGATTGGCTGTGGAGAGGCTTGGTCACTCTTTCCAGTTGAATTGTTCCTGATAGATGACTGGGGACAAATGACTTCAATAAGTCTTGTCTTGGTTTCCATAGGTAAGCTAGAGATAATAGAGCTCTTTCCTTTCTAAGACACTTGTAGATTGAAACAAATTTAAAATTCCTATAAAAATGTTTTGTTTGTGTTCACAGTTAGTTATGAGGCTGGTGGTGAAGTTTAAACTACTAATTATATAGTCATTCCGGTTCATGTGGTTTTATTCCTATTAGTGCCTTCATTTTGAAGACACTGTTTAGCTTTATTTCCATTAGGCAGCATTAGTGTGTCTCATTTTGTTGTGAAATTCTGGTTGCTTTGGCATTGTCCACCTAGAGGAACACATGTGGTTGTTGTGTCCTGGATTAGGACACAGATGGGAGAGTAGATACCATCAACTTCCATTTCCAGCTCACTACACAAGGGCAGGAGAGCACTGTCAGGGAATTGGGGGAACATTGATTCTTGTGCCTTGGTACTTATTGCACTCTTGAACCAGTGAAAAGTGGGAGTTAGTACACACCTGATAAGGGATTAATTGAAATACTTGTTTTCCATAGAATAAGGAAGCACTAGACACACATTCTCAGAGTTATAATTCGTATTCCGATGACTTTCAGAATCCTAATTTAGTTCTTGTTGAGATGGTATCTATATGTCGCGTGGATTGCAGAATAAATTGTGTACGATGAGCAAAGAGCCTTTTTTTGAAAGCAATTGCTCTTGCCACTGAAAAAGGGAGAAGAATTCTTAAGATATCCAAGAACCCTTTCACAGTGCTCCTTATTTTTTTCACAATATCCTGCAACTAGTGTTCCAGAGCACCTACTGGACTTGTGAAGTCTCACAGAAGCCCCTTTTAACATATATTCTTTTACTTGTAATTATATGTTGCATTAAAAAAAACTTTATAGGTTTATTTGTTTAGTTACGTGTTGTGTTAATCTCTCTCTCCTCTGCAGTTTGGAACACTTGGAAGTGGCGAAAAGCACGCAGACAATGAATGATGAGGAACTGAAAAGAGTCTCTGGAAATTATGATGCTTTTTTCTTTCATCCGGTGTGTAAGTTAAACTGCTTGCTCTATTGGGTGTTACAAGTATTTGTGGGTTTGCATCTTAGTGGCACTTTTCTAAGTAGGGAAAAAGAACAATACATTTTTTGCTATTTAAGTAGATTTACATATATTTATGACATTATTTGTTTCAAGTTTAGTGTAATACTTTAATTTAAATTGGTTAAGCGTCCTGTCATCTTTTTTTTAATTGCATCATGCCAGTATAGAGCACTACTCAAATTTTAGCTCTATTTTTGTCACTTAATGTCACTGTAGACCGTTAGTGACCTGTAAATCACATTTTGGTAACAGTCTTTCTTAAATGTTGTGCCAGGTAATGGAGGTGAAATCTTTTGTGTTTTCTTTCTGTAAGGTTTCATTCCTTTTTTTCAAAGATGCCATGTTATTCCACTGGTCAGTTCAGTTTGTCCATCTTAACTGCTCCAGAGAGAACATCCTTATGAAGGATATAACAAACAGATAAACCTAGTAGAAAGAACATTGGAATTGGTATGGTAAAATTCTGCTTTCAACTATCTGCATGCACCTCAGTAGGGTAGACTTATGTCAAGACAATTTGCCATTGGGGTGCAAAAGCACGTCATGTGTGATTAGTTTAAAACAAGATGAGAAGTGATTGATGACAACTACGAGATTCTCTTTTTCAGAACACTTACCGCTGTGCCAGACTTGCAGTAGGAGCAACTCTGCAGCTGGTGGACGCTGTGATGTCAGGAAAAGTGTGCAATGGAATGGCATTAGTAAGGTAAGAAAATATGTGAGAAAGTCTTCACTTCTCCCCAAAATTTCCTTTGTTGTGACTAACCATTTGTTTTAGACCTCCAGGTCACCACAGCCAGAGAAATGCAGCTAATGGGTTCTGTTTGTTCAACAATGTTGCTATTGCAGCAGAATATGCAAAACTGAAATATGGTCTACAGAGGTAAGACATTGTACTCTTTTAGATGAATGAGCTTTCTGGGTGTCATGTAAGTTTTGGGACAGAAAAATATTATTCATCTGTATGTCCTCTAGATCAAGATGCTGTGGTTCTTCCGCTGAATATTTTCTTTTGTTGATCTATGCAGAATCCTAATTGTTGACTGGGATGTGCATCATGGGCAAGGAATTCAATATATATTTGAGGAGGATCCAAGGTTTGAAGGATTTTGTTGTTTCTTTTTTTTTTTTAATGTTAGCTAGTCAAGTATTGCTTTCCTCTGTAATGAACAAGATTTCTTAACTTTCTAAAACTAGAATCTTATAAAACATTCTCCTTGCTATTTTAGTCACGCTGTTGTTTTCACTTGGTATCAAATAGAGGGAAAATTGTAACAAAAAGAAATACATAAATTTATTCTACTGTAAAGAATAACAATCAAGATAAGCAATATGACTGCCTTGGTGTGCCAGTAGTAAGATCCCTCCATGACAGTATTCAGGTAATATCTCTATTCTCTCTATTCTTTCAGGAGTCTCTCAGTTCGAGTATTCAAGTTGTAGTTGGATAAAACACATGAGCTTTGTATTGTTTTCTGAAAAGCCACAGAATTAGATTCTAGAAACAAGTCTGCTTTTCTGAAAATGCCCTGTCTTTGACGTGAAGGGATTGCATGCATACAATACATTTTTAGCAGTTGTCCTAGGTTAATTTTGGCATAGAACTTAATGTACCAGGTTCTGCAGTCCAAGTCCGTTAAGAGAATTAAGGGGAAAGGATGATTCTATTTTCATGCTTTCAGTCAATGCAGCCACCGGGTTCAGGATATAAAGTCAGTTTCAGAACCTTTTGCTCAAGTTGGATTTGTTTCTTGTGTCTTTCAGTGTTTTGTATTTTTCCTGGCATCGCTATGAACATCAGGAATTCTGGCCATCACTCAAAGAATCCAATTATGATGCTGTGGGTCTGGGAAAGGGAGAAGGTTTTAACATAAATTTGCCTTGGAATAAGGTAAATATTGTTTACAGCACAAGAAAGCAAATACAATACCCTTCTATCTGATGCTTTACATAACACTTTCTGAGAAGCGCACTGCTTCACTTGCTTGGCAGGTGTCTTAACACAGTGTACCTTCTTCCTGTCAGTGGAATGTCTGCTAAGAAATATCACTGAGAATATTATAATGTTAAAAAAAAAAAAGAGAGGGAGAGAGAAACATGCATATATTCTTATTTTTTTCTTTAATATCTTGCCTAGGCATCAAAACAGAGTGTGTTTCAGGAGATGAGAAAAATGGTGGATATTTATGCACTTTACTTAAATTGAGTTTGTTCTACTTTACTTCATAAAGTTCCCTTATCTTTAACTTTTGATACTTTTGTTCCCTAAAGTCTTGAAGAACCTTAGAAAATTTATTATTCCGACATGAAAATGTGACATATATTTCTCACATTTTGCAGGTTGGGATGGGAAATTCAGATTATCTTGCTGCATTTTTCCATGTGTTGCTTCCAATGGCTTTTGAGGTAATTTTTTACTGCTCTGCTATTAGAATAGCAAACCCAAAGACTGCTTCCTAAGTACTTCTTAAGCAGGTATCATTGAGTATTTTGTAGAAATGCAGTAATTGCCAGTAGCATAGTTAACACATTATTTCTGCTGGTATGAAGAATATCCTGATCATTATTTATGGAATGTTAGCTTTTAAATAATATCAATCTGCAACTTCTCTAGCAGGAATGAAAATAGTGTAAAAGGGTATTCTTAGTTTTTATTCAAGGAGAGTCTTTATTTTTTTTCATATTCTAGCTGAAAAAACAGCTGAACATGATACAGTTGAAATCCAGTACAAAATTGAAAATAGGACATAAGAATGTGCTACAACTCTCTCTGTTTTATAACAGTTTGATCCTGAACTGATTCTTGTCTCCTCTGGATATGATTCTGGAATTGGAGACCCTGAAGTAAGTAAATTGTTGTCGCCTTCCTGCTGTCAGTCATGAATCTGTTCACAAAATATTCCTACCTCTTAAATGTCCTGTGATGGCTAGGCGAAATTCACTTTGACCAAGCTAAAAATACATGTTTGAGTCCTTAAACTGACCCCAGCTCATTAAATACCACAAGAAGACATGTAAAGGCAAATTATCCATAGGTGTAATTACTGTGTTGTTTTTTGCACCTTCCTTTAAAGCAGTTGGTTCAGCATTTTGTTAGCTACAATGAGAGGCAAACGTTCCAGTATTCCAAGTCATGTATTTCAGATTGTAAAGGTGGTGGGAGGGGAGTGTTACAGTGTTACCAATGTTTTTTTATTCAGCGTTTTAGCTCTTAACACTTTTTCTTTCCTTTAGGGTCAGATGAATGCCACTCCTGAGGTTTTTGCCCACCTTACCCATTTCCTGATGCAGTTAGCTAATGGAAAGCTGTGTGTCATCCTAGAGGTAAAGACTTTGGAAACATACTCCCAAGGGAAGGGTCATTGTATTAGAGCCATATAAGGCAAGCTAGAAGCTAGGAAGCAAAACTTCTTAACAAAATCATTTATTCTTCTTATTTATTTTTTTTTAGAATCAGGACTGCAAAAATGGCTAAGATTTGATAATGCTCCTATCCTTTAAAAGAAATGTATGTCTTAAAACCTGATTTTTTTAACTTACATTTTTGAAGCAGAGAAGCGTATGCTCATTGTTCAAAAAACCATATCCTTCACAGATATGTTCAGTTTTTGTGAACAGTGACTAGTCTGCTGCTCTGGACAGTCACAAACTCATTAAAATGCATTTAGTGAATAAGCTGCATTACCAATGTTTTTACAAGTATGTCTTACTTCAGGAGAGTTTAAAAAACCTTTAACCTAAATATACTCTTACTTAGTAATGGAGCCCTTACTGGATTCCCTCTTTTTTTTTTTTTTATTAAAAGCTTCTATGCAAGCTCTTTTTTTAAGAGTGTGTTTTTTTCAACAATTGAAAATGTTTCCTCCTTTTGAAATCTAGATTTCAACTCCCTATTTCTGCTGCATGTTAGAAAAATGGTGGCTATTCTACACATAAATAAATGTGTAGAAATACTACTGCCAACAAGGTCTCAGAGAGTGAACTGTTTATGAATTGATTTGCTTGCCATCTGTTTTGCATGACCTTTCTTCTGTCATCCTTCTCTCCTGCAGGTTGTTATAGACAACCATATCTTAAAAATGTCAGGCTGCAGGAGATTTCCCTTGTACAGACGTTTTAGAGGACAGTGATAGTATTTGCCTTCTGTGGAATCTTCCACAAGAATTGTTGAAGATGGCATATCAGGGATAGGAATGGAGAAGGCGTGTGTTTCCAGGGTTTTCAAGGCAAAGTCATGACTTGATTTCTGAAATGAATCGAACCATGATAAAGTGAGTTGAATCATGGGATGCCAGTGAAGTTCAGCAAGTAGCCTCTAACTTACTATTTTCATATTGAAAATCATTGACTTAGATGCACTTGTGTATCATCTTCCATTTCTGTAAATTCAGATATATTTTAAAAGTTTAATCTGTTTTCCATGATGCTGTTCAGATAGATGTTACAAGTACTTGTTCCTTAGGCGACACAAAGTATTTTTTTCTAGGGTGGATACCACTTAAAGTCATTGTCTGAATCAGTCTGCATGACTGTAAAAACTTTGCTTGGAGATCCTGTACCTCAAATAACTGGAGAAATGGCACCTTGCCTAAGGTAAGCATATGAAGAATTTTAGAATAACCCATGTATTTATCAAAGAGACTGAAGACGTGTGCTTTGAACATTTTGCTGAAGCAAGGTTTTAATATGGTGCTTTATAATATATTATTTTCTGCTTTGGATAGCTTGCTTTCCAAAATAGTCATCCAAGGTATGGTTTTGTATACTTTTGTTTCCGAAATGATTTCAAGTTGTGAAAACTTCTTAATGGCTTATAATTTTATGCTATTTATCTTTGGGCCTTGTTATCCTGTGGAGATCCATCTCACTCAAGGCTGAGATAGTCTTGCTGTGATCAAGGCAATGCTAGTTAATAACAGCCAGTATTTGGGAAAGTATGTAGTTGCAAGTATTAGTTCGTCAAACTCCAGAGCCGCTGCAGTTGCTGTAGTACAGCAATGGCTGGAGCTAACCTCTCTCACCAGTGAGAGCTGACGCTGTGCAGAGCCAGTCTTGATGACTCCTTCTGTTTCTGGAATTTGGAGTATCAAGGCTTGGGGTGTGAAAGCATTCAACTGTGTAGGGCTGTACCGAGATAATTAAACTTAGGGTCTAACTTATTTTGGAGACAGTAAGTTTGCACAGCGGTGAATCTGACCCAGTAGAGCACTCTGAATCTCTCTGTCACATGTGTAAACAGTGTCTTTCTCTCTGCCTGTTTGTACCATATCCACCTCTCTGTGTTCCATCTTCAGTCTCTCTCCCACCTAAACAGTTGTTCCATGCCTTTTTTCAGCAGTAATGCTCCTCGTGTTTTGGTGGCAGGACCTACTGGCTGGCTGTGTTAGTTAAAACTTGGAGCACATATCAGTCAAGGAAGCAGTGTAGATATACGCAGGCTGTGCGCAGTTTGGTTTGGTAAACTGATGAAGCAAAGCTGGTTATTTTGCTTCTAGCACATCCCATAGTACTTGTATCACCTCTTTTTCTTCTCTACAGACTGCAGTATCTCGGGTTGCTATCATCTGAGGTAACAGAGAGTCGATTATGTATTCATCCATTGTATCAGTCCAGCTCCTGAACACCTTGCAAATAATCTCCACATACACAAAATGTGTTCTGGATTTAACATGACCTGACTTATGTTTGAATGATAGCTAGCGTAACAGGACCATTTGCCTATAGCGCTGAAAATAGCAGTGATAATAAAAAAGAGATTTCAACACAAAGAATGGTAAGGAATGTGATTTACTTGGTTTCTGCCCCACTCTGAACCTTCCTGAACAGATAGTCTTGCTTTTGAGTGAATCTAATTACATCTTTACATTCTGTAGATAAAATCTCTGACAGAGCAAAGACAGAAGGTGTTCATATTCAGTTG
This sequence comes from Rissa tridactyla, assembly GCF_028500815.1. NCBI lineage: Eukaryota > Metazoa > Chordata > Aves > Charadriiformes > Laridae > Rissa > Rissa tridactyla. Next base: position 197,063,745 of record NC_071466.1, read on the forward strand.
GGTTTTTTTGGTTTTGTTTTTCCATATATTTTCTTTAGTGCTGATACTGTTAATCCTGTTTCTTTTGTAGTGCAATTGAATCTATTCAGAATGTGAGAGCGGCACATAAACCCTACTGGAAATGGTTGATGTATGAAGGTAATTACTCATCTCTTTCTTCAAGCAAATGTGATTGGTAAATGGATTTATACAGCGATTCAAAATGATTAAGATTAATACTAGTGGATTAAAATAATTGAACTACCAGTTAGTCATCAAGTGACTGATGAAGCAGTGATCCCACCAAAAAGCGCTTTGATACCTTTGTTTGAGGATGCTGTTTTCTGTCTCAAAAATATGAACGTAATTGCTAGATTGGAGCAAACATAGCAGCACTAAAAAATAACATCTGTGGCAGGAAACATTTTAGCTAGTGCATGGGAATAAATATACATACTATGACTACAGATATACTCTGTTTTGTAAATAAATTTAACCAAATATTAACACAGTGCTCAGGAATTAATACATGTGAAACCCCTCTTTTTTTTTTCCTCTAGACACATCATTTTTACAAAATCTGAGCACCAGTTCGCACCTACTAAAGAAGACTAATACAAATCCCTCCACAGAACATGAATCTAAGATGCCTAGCAATGATGAAACTGTCAAAGTAGAAAGGTTTTTGGAACTGCATATGAAAAATATTCTATTTCCTGTGCCTCCCATCAAAACAGCAACAACAACTGATGCTAAAGTTTCAGCACATTTACTCCCTGTACCCGTTCATTTGGTGAAGGAAATGGACAAAACTGAAATAAAGGCTCTTGTTAGGTTGGTCCTATCTGTTGAATTTTCAATGTAATTATGAGGATGAGAGGCCTCTGCATAGACTGTCTCTGCCATGGTCATCTTTTTGGCCTTAGTCTACTCAGTTATAGACAGAATTTCTCCCTTTGAAAAATGAAGTAATTGGTGTTGGTTATCACTCGTAGCCTTGAAGTCCTTTAAAGAACTAATCAGAATACTTTTTGAGAAAACTATTTCAGTGGGGATAGAACAGTTAGTGCAAATGTATTTATATAGAAAGAGATTTTGCTAGGAAGGTGCCTTAAAGCTCTGTGTTCATTTTTAGCTGAAAAAAATACCAAACTGGTCTGATTTGGGAGGCTCAACTTTTTGTCTTAGAAAGTCTAATTTTGACAGGACTCTATTTCCTGAATATCGTCAGACATTTCTATTTTCTTTCCAGTGCAGAATGGAGATAGGTTTAGAGAGCTCCAGACTGTCAGGCAACAGTGTTGTCATCTTCCTGCTAAAGCTGGGGTTTTGAGAATGAATGTGTAGCTCCTGCACAAAATGTACCCTGTCAGTACTAACTGCAAAGTGCAGTATCGTTGTCCTCTTTGAATGCATTATTGCCTCTAACCTAGTTTTTCTTCATATAATTTATTTTACAGTGGCAGTTATGCAGACCTTGTGAAAGAGGACAAAACTTTGCTCTCTCTTGGCAGTATATTGGCCATCCTAGATAAAATAATGAAAAAGGAGGTAATAATAAAGTGCTTTGATCTTGGGTGTGGGCGGAGAGTTGGATTCCTCTGATATCTGGACAATATAGTAAAAGCAGAAACTAGTTACTGTGTAGTTCCCAACCCCACTAATCTCAGCTAGAATGTGCTTTGCTACAAGTCTGAGTATGCAAGATGAGAAAAAACTATTTAGGGACAGTCGTTAAACCCAAGACATCTTTCTAATGATCTTTGGGCAAGACGTTGTCCTGCTTTTCTGCAGTCATAGCATATGAGTCAGTAATAACCTTCTCATCACTATCAGACATACAGGTAAGCCAGGCATTCAGTCTTCCCATTGAGGGGAGCAGAAGTTGGTGTATCGAGCAGTAGCAAGAAATCTGAGCAAGAAATGTCAAAAATTTTTCTGTCTCAGTGCACGGAGTTTTGCCTTCTGTCTTTAGGAGAGAGTTTACTTCTGCATTACCCTTCCTTACAAGCTGCACCCACTTACCATTATTTGTACAACAATTTACTCAAGTGAATTTTGATTTACACACACACGTTGCTTTAGTGGAGCTGTTTAAAACACCCCTGTGTGCTGTGATTCTGAACAGAGTAATTCCAAACCAGCATTTTGATTCTTGCAGGGTCAGGAATGAAGAGAAGGCAGGCTTAGAGGATGCACGTTTCTATTTTTGCTTTTACAAGTTTTTATACATAGAGAAAAACTGCAAACAAGTTAAGAAAACAAAAGATTGTTACATCATAATAAATCAGTCTCTCCCTTGGAAGGAAAAGCTCTGGTTAAAGTACCAGGCTTGCAAGGAAGAGTAACTGCCACAATGGCCTTTTTCCTGTAAGCTGCCATCTTACTGTTGGAAGGCACATATGTAGATCTCGGGGACAAATTTCTAACATTAGATACTGCACATACCTCTAGGAGAGCCTATAAAAAAATGAAAAAGAAAGGTAACTGGCAACAAGAACTAGAACTTTTCATAAGTTGCAGATGCTAAGCTGAGCTTTTTGTGTTGACAAATGCGAAGAGGAGTGAGGAGAGCATGCATTATCTTTCTGCTTAGCTTTCACGTAGAGTTCAAAGCACTACACAACACAAATGAACACTGAAAGCTTGACTGAGTAATACTGTCATTGTATTTTCCAGAAAGGAATAGCTGGCCTGGGTTAAAGAAGAGTCAGAATTAGAATTCAGGGACAACCTCCTTTTCATAGGGTTTATTTTTCTGGCGCAGAACCTACTGGCATACTGAGTGTATCCGATCTGCAGACTATTGAGAGAACCAGTAAAGATGACCTTCCCCTGCAAAAGCTATTTTTACAGTTGCCTTTCAGCATTGCACTATCCTTTTGAAGTAATAGAACAGCTCTTGGCATAATAATCAAATACAGCCTTTCTGTAGAAACGGAATTAATAACATTTTCTTAACCCTATTATGATAGATCATTAACATCCCTTTCATACAGCTGTGGCTTTGTTTGATACATATAAACAAGTAAAAATACAGTTGCTACAAATAAGAAATGATACAATTTTGTGCAGCGTTAATTATTTCTGAATGAAAAAATATATTTTGTAGGTATGCAATGGAATTGTAGAATCACCCGCATCTTCTGTTGCTGTTGCACTAAGACATTCTGTTCGTTTGGGATTCCAAAGGTGAATTTGTATCTTTTGCAGTTGGGGCCCTTTGACAAAATGTAGAAATAAGATAAAAGTGTGTGAAATACGGCAAATTGCCTTTGAAACCTTAATTTTAAAACAAATAGCATCTCCACATGCGTACCATTTTCAATATGTAGTACAGACAATATTGTATACGCCAGCAAAAACCTTTTGCCTTACCAAAGGCAAAACATTTTTAAGGATGACTGCTGTGCTAGCCTACATTTTCTTTGTCAGAGTTCAATTGTTTTTGGCCTGAGGACATTTTCTTGGTGGTGTTTTTTTCTCCCCAGTATTTGGTGGGAGAAAAGGAATTCCCTTGAGCTGTTATAAATGTGTTTTCTTTATACTTCTAATGGACCAGATTCAGAAACTATATTCTTATGCATCTAATCTACATGCAAACTCTTTAAACAAATTGCACTAATTGAAAAAAAAATAATTCTAGATGTAAGTGTATGTATATTTTTCTTTGTTTTCTGCAGAGTGCTTTGTATATTTGTTGGAGACATGCAAATCATACCAAACACAGAAGATGGGTGAGGTTTCACTTCAGGGAGTCAAATCCCAAAGGCTTTATAAACGTTACTAATTGTCCATACGTATGATGAAATCTGCACTAAGGAGTCAGTCAAGAGCTGATGTTCATTATGTTTAGCTTGAAACAAAATACAAAACATCCCCAAATATATCTCTAAAGACAAACTGTTAATCTCTAAGTGCCACTCTGTGAGTTTAGTTGTAGGCTTAAAGTATAATCCTTGTATATTAATTGAAATTTAGATTGCTATTGCAAATAGAAAGTAATAAAGAAGACAACTATTAATTATGTAGGGTGTACCCCCCTGTAACTGCAGGGGACACATACTGCTCACGCTGAGTTCCTTATTGAAAGTCATCTTTACTTATCTGTAACTTTTTGTGCTACTTCCCTTTTTTCTTAAAAGTAATTTGCCCATTTGCCCACTCTTTTTAAAAATACCTTAAAAAGGATTTCATTTTTAATTGGTGTTTACATTCTGGCATGTAGTAATGCAAATATTTATTTGCTGCTGTATTATGAATTAGTATTTAAAGAATGATGAAAGAAAATATCTTTTTATCTCATTGGAAGTTGTTTGTTAAATACTCAGATGCATTTTTTATTTACAGAAAAATACTCATGATACATATTTGTGAGAAAGAACAGTCTGGAAAGAGCAGCTCCAAACACTATATTTCTCTAAACTGGAAAGAGGTAAGATTCATTTTCTGGAAACAACATAAGAGAAAAGCTTTTTAACAGAAATAGTAGAATATATTTACAAATTCATAAAATGACACTGAGAATTGCACCCCTCACTGCAATTGGGACCTTTGAGAATATTTCCTTTACTTACCCTTGCAGAGTAGTACTCCTTCACAGTTCTTTAGAGCGTATTAGAATGCGTAGGGTTGAGGAAACCTTCAGTAGCTACTGTAGTTCATCTTCAAGAAGACAGAGTTACAGTGCGAAGACATTAAGGAAAAGATGAATATTCTGCCTGTTTAATATAAAAATTGCTGTGAAAACAGATCAGTATCCTGTTTCCTAGGTCAATCAAAAGCTTTTTGAGATTCACCTTGCTGTTTTATTTTGTATCTGGGAATTTGGGGCTTTACATTTGTGCTAAACAGTTCCTCGCTGTTGTTAAAGGATGCTGAAGGAAACGACTTCTTTTCTGCCGTACTTGGATTCATCCTTCCTGTAGCATATAGTTATCAACCTAACTTGACAGTAATAGCTGTTGGACCAAACAGGAGCCTTGGAATAAGTGAGATTTCTCTGCTTTTTGCTTTACTACAAGGATTAGCCGAGTCTCGAATTTTGGCAATGATCGAGGTAAGTGGTGCTAAGCTGTGGTACTTCAAAGTGCCTAAGACAGGACTCAAATCAAGCAGCAGTGTGCTTGGTATGAACTGGTTCAAGCTGCCCAGTAGAAAATACTGTCTGTATCTGTACTGTCTTTGGTACCTCTGAGTTCGCGATGCAAATAGCCCAAGTGGCCTGAGAAGAAGGGCAGACGCAGATGCACACCAAGCTGTAGGCAGCCTGCATGACTGAGAAGCTGAGGCATGAATGCAAGCCTGTCTGTATACTGTCTATAGACAGTAGATGTTCTGACAGTTTGCCACAGTTTGGGGATTAACTTCCCTTTCTGCTTGGGATTCACAGCTCAGAGTTGTCTCCTGAAAAGAAACACTCGTTGTCTGTTAATTATATGGCCTCTTTCCATCAAATGTGATTGAAAGCAGCCCATTGTCCTGTTTATCATAAAACACTAAATTTCCTCTCCTTTTCTCCCCCTCTTTATCACACATGACTTCCATAACGCAGAAAAGAAACTAAAATGGCACATATCGCTTAAGTGAACATAATTGCCATAATACATAACTGAGGATCAATCTACCCGAGCTTTGTGTTTCTGATAGAGAGCCTGGGCAAGGAAATAAAGAATATATGGATCTTTCCCTACTCCAGTGTTTCCATACACTACCACATTAAGGATTTCTAAATTTAGGAAGTCGGAGGCTGTATCCAGACCAGTGTGTGATAAGTGCCAGTGAGTGTATCTTCCATGAATTTGTCTAATCTCTTAAAGAACTCAATTTATACTCTTGGCCTCTGCAGCATCTTGTGGCTGTGAGTAACACAATTTCTCTGGGTGTTCTGTGAAACAGTAACTTTTGATTGCTTTTGTGCCTTCTAGTTCTTCTTTAATGAAAAACAATGAATAATTGCCCACGTATGCAATTTTATTCTAATCCATTTCCTAGCAAGTATCCAATTAAAGACATGCTATTCATTAAGCTGCCAATTAAGTGGATTTTGACATGCTTTGTTCTGTAGTCTTCTCAATTGCTATTTGTTTTAATTTACAGCGCTGATATGTAAATTGTCTAAGCTAATATAATTTGTACATTGATATACAGTCTACAGAAATAGTGTATCTGCACATTACTAATTAGGAGTATGAAATGGAAAGAATTACTGATATTGTGAAGGGTAAACTTGGAGATAAAAAGGAAGTTAGACATACACCTTTAAGAAATGACTGAGACTTTTATATTGGTACTCCACAGGTAGCTCCATCACAGGATTATCTAATGTGTGGGGATCTTCCAATACATGGGCTTGGCTTTTTAGAATAATTGAAAAAAAAAGACTTGTATCTTTTAAAAATAAAATAGAGTTACAGTCTTCAAAATAAATGTAAATAATCCTCATATACTATGGACACCTCATAATATAATTTCTGTGGGTAAATGACATTGATTTAGACTGTCAGGAGTCCAAAAAATATCACCTTTTGATGAAGCAAAATATATTGCTATTTTGTACAAATATAGAAAAAATTATGTGTGAAGTAAAAAAGCTCCATGCTCCCCTTCCCTCTTGACATTTTTTACCTTTAACCCAGCACTGTTTCTTTTCAATCACAAAAGAAAAACTAATACTCTTTCCCTATTTGAAAAAAAGCCCAAGTTCTACAGGAGGTAAAAATTAATTTACCTTTTTCAGAAAAAAATTCTCCATTTTGACACATTTTTATTTGCAAATTGAAAGTTGGTCATTCTTGCTACTAATATTAGCAACAAATATTACAAAAGCCTGTTTTAAAATATTTCATGTATTACTGAAATGAAGAAAGTTTGCTTCCCAGGAGTACTTTTTTTTCTTCTTAAATAGGACACAGAGAGAAATTTAATGCAAAGTCTAGCCAAAGCATTAGTGGGTGCATCTGCACCTCACTTTGGAGTTTATGTACCTCCTACCCAAGAAAAAGTGAATAAAATAAAAATATTAAGAGACCAATTTCAGCAGGAATGGAAAATGCTTCAGTGTTCAGGTAAGTTGTCTGTTTTTATCTTTAGTTCTTAGGAATACATGCAAGTTTCTGAAAATATTATAAAATACAGCTGGATCTTTTAAGTCAATGGGATATTAAAGTCAGTGGGAGCTCATTGATCTAATGTGAAAAGGATGAAACTCCAAATGCTTTTAATTTTGCTACTTGAGCCAGAAAGCACTGAATTCCGTAGCGTAGTAACTGTACCCTCGGGAACTTTGAATACTGTTATTCCAAAATTTTGAAATGAAACTACTAAAGTACTATGTGCTTAAAGAATGGTTAATAAGATGTGCACTGGCTCTGATTGCTAATGTATTTTCTGAATATAGTGCAGAATCAGGTTACATTTTTATTTAATTTAACTTGTCCACAAATCATTCAATAGTGATGAGTCATGCTTAAAGTACATTCACAAATAGCTGCATTTGTATAGGAATCAGATTGGGCAGGTATGTATGTTTTCAAGCATACTTGTCCAGAAACCGTTCTCTACTCAATAACTTTTGGTTTTCAACAGGAAAAAAAACCCAAAACACTGGTAAAGGTGGGCATCTGTGTCTGAAAGAAAACGCCCTGCTTGCTTTCAGAAGAAATGGCCAACAGCAGTGGTCTGGTTCCACTAAAAATGTTCTTGTGGGGTTGGGAATTGTGGTATGAGCTTGATTAATAACTCTTTTTCTTATTGCTGTTCTTTTCAGTGAAGGATGGGATTTCGAGAAATTGACTTCACTTCAGAATCATTCTATACAGCAGAAGAAAATGTGTTGCTGTTCATGTTGCCTTTTAAATCATCAGGAAAAGAGGTGGTCAATCTCTAAACAGAAAAAAAGCCATTTGCAGTTGTCTCCTGTTTTTAAAATACTTAAAATCCATATTCTTAGCTAGAGAATTGTGCTTGCAAATTCTATATTGGCACTAATTATTCAAGACTGACATTTTTGAAAACAACTCCTGTACTTCATTACTGCAAATTGGGGCCCATGTCACTTGTGATATTCTAAAGTCAGGTTTGCATATGCAGTAGCTCGAGTGCATGAATGTTAAAGAATTCCAGAAGACAGGAATCTGAAATGAGCAATCGTAATAGCCAAAACATTTTAATATTATTCAATACAATACCAAAATGCTTGCAGTGCTGCGATTGCCACCATTTCATTGGGAGTTTAAACTTAACAACAGGTCCTTCTGATTAATGAAATTTCATTTCATAATCTGATTTAAAGGATTCACCTAACACAGTCTATTCTTTTAATTTTTCTAATGAGTAATTGCCAATTGCAAAGAGTTAAGAAAGAAAAGCAGCTGAGCAGCTATAGTGTATGCATTTGCTATATCACACCTGCATGGTTGAGATTAATTTCCTGAACTGCACCAGGCATAAGAGAAAAAAGGAAAATATTTTGCATATATAAAATTACATCATTGAATAAAGCAGCGTAAAGAGGACTTCACTCTGCCCTCTTTTCAAATGTAAATTGTCTATATAACAAATAAAACCCTAAACCTCCCAGAGATTTGGTTGTGGCCTAAGGCTGGCATCATGTGAATTCTCAAAATTAAATAACCATCCCGAGGCAATAGCCATAGTGTGCCTTGTTTTGCAGCATTCCAGATATGATTTAGGGCTCCTTTTCAAGAGGACTTTTCTGTGACTGTGATTTCAATAACATGACCTTCTGATTTCAAACGCTTCAAATTATGTTTATACAGGTGTTGCTACTGGGATCAACTTTACGTAATTTGAATAACTAAATCTGCCTTCACAGTTGTCTTTTTTTAACTGTTTGCAGTGATTCCCTCGTTCATACTGGTTTTCAGTTATTGCTGGATGGGAAATGATACCCAATCTTTGAACATTTTGAAATGAAAGTCTGTTTCAAACGAAACTAAAAGCCGTGTCAAACATGTCACAAACAAAAGTTCGTAACAGATTTGTTGGTTTGTTCTTCTCACTCCCTGAAAAAAAAATACATTTTTTTGACAATAAATCACTTTGAAGGAAAAAACATTTTCTCAGAAATCTCTCGTTCCCTTTTACCTGCCTTTGTTCAACTGGATTTCTACAGCCAGTGTTTGAATTTTATCAGTGTTGTATTCTGATGTGTATTTTTCTAAGTTTTTAATCAAATTTATTAAAACGTGAATTAAGATTTTAAAAAAGTACTTTTGGTGTGGCGAGTTTGGGAACGCCATCAGCAGCCTGCAGCTTTACATTCCAGGGCTGGGGACGCGATACCAGCGTGGTTCACCGAGTTACCCTTGTAAACCGAGTGACAGCGCTACACGTATGACAGGAATGGTTTAAAAATCCTCAGCTGTCTTAATCCGGCGCTTTATGGACCGGCCTTTAGGCCGCCCTGCGCTGCTGGTGGGCCCGGAGACGCGCCGTTACCGCATCGCGGGGTGGCCGGGAGGGCCCGCGGCCCCGGGGACTTCCTGCCCCTGCCGACGGGCGGGCCCGGACCGTGGCACCCGGCCGCTCTGCCCTGGGCTGCGTTCCGGCGAGGGCAGGCCCCGACAGCGGGGCCAAGAGGGACGCAACGCCCCGGGCCGCCCCCAGCGCCGCCGCCGGCCTCTCCCCACACCGAGGCCCGTCGCGCTGGGGTGACGTCGGCGGCGCCGCGCGCGGCGCTGAGGGAAGGAGGAGGCGGCGGCGGCGGTGGTGGCGCCCCGCTCCCGCCGGTCCCCGGGGAGTCGCCTCAGGTACGGCCGGAGGAGGATGGAAGGGGCCGGGTACGGCCGGAGGAGGGTGGAAGGGGCCGGGGGCGGCGGGACGGTGCAGGGGATGGTGTCGGGGTGCCCTGGCGGGGGGCGAGGGGTGAGGCTGGTAGGCGTTTCGGGGGGTGGAAGAGCTGGGCCCAGCTTGATCCGTGGGCATCCCCCGCCGCCGGGGTGTTGCCGGCACCCCCCCACCTTTTCGGTGGGTGCTTCAGAGCCGCCCCCCGGGGACGGCCGGTGTCGCGCAGGCCAGCCCGGTGCTGCCTGTCACCATCAGCACCCGCCTTTCCTTGCCCACATCTCCTCGCCCGCTCTCTGCGGTGGCCCCGTGGCTTCTGAGGGCGCTGGACAGGTGGGAGGGAGATGGCAGGGGTCTTCTAAGAAGAGCTGGAGTGGTGAAGCTTTTGCGGGTGTTCCACATGCGTCCTGTGTTAGATCAGGACAACCATCTCTGTTCTATTTGCATCTACCAAGCAAAATTGGGTGTCTGGAATTAAGCTTGCACCACCATCACTTTGCTTGTGATCAAAGTCATAGTGTTATTTTTATAGCTCATGTCCTAAATATGTGCTAGGTCAGTTCTCTCTCATTTTGGGCTGTCTTCCCTTAAGTTAAAGCATACTCATCAATTTCTCATACACGTTACGAGTGTTTCTTCCTTTTCCTGCTGTTTTTCAGGTCTTTGCATGAAACCAGAAATCCAGACTGTAGCTGCTGTAACCTGACAAGTTGATTTGAAATGGAGAGCATTACGCAGTTGTTCAATGATCTGTGTGAAGCGCACTTGACAGGTTTGCCATGGAAGGTCCACCTGGGCAGGCGGAAGATCAGCAAGAAAAGGGCTAAGCAAAATCTGAAAAGGGTTGCTTATAATGCTCTGTTCATAAACCTTTTCCAAGATGAGGCTCGTAAGCTGCAATCAAACGTTTCCAGGCTTCCAGTGAAAAACAAAATTTTGATGCTGTCTTTCAACTTGAGGGTTGGTGGCCTAGGTGCTCAAGCGGATAGACTGGAGAATCTCGTGGAGGAACTGGAAACAACGGAATGCTTACCGTTTACTGAAGTTAATTCTGTCTTGGATCTCTTAGTACAGCTCGCTGGAACAGGTCCTCCTCAGCTTGTACCACAAAAAAGGGACTATTTTCTGAACAACAAATATGTTGGGAGAAATGTCAAGTATCAGGGTTATGATTATTATGATGTAAGTGTATTTGAAGCTGATATACAATCTCTAATAACCAATGAAGAATGTCAGTTCAATGACACAATTCAAAAGACGCTTCAGATAATGGAGGCTGCACCTGGCACTGGACTCCCTGCCATAGGGATGTTCTCACAGAACTATCCTGCTGGTGACAAGTTTGAGAAAGAAACACGGGTCTCCCTCTTTGGTGCTCTTGTCCATAGCCGTACGTATGATATGGACATCAAGTTGGATTTACCACCAGTGCCTGACAATGCAGATTTGTCTGGACTTGCAATTAAAGTATGGTATCATTTGTTTTGGACTTAAGAGTATATGCATGCTTTCAATATGCCACTTTGAAACTATAGTTTAAAACATACGTAGTAGTTTAATTTGTAATAGAAGCATACAGTGTTGGAATTTAAGATGGAGCAGGGATCCTTTTCTTTGCTGAGAACCAGCTAAGCTTTTTGGATACAGAGATGTATGATAACACAAACCTTGGTCTTGTCCTATAACAGTGTACAAAACCATCATGTGACCATAGGCTTTATGAAGTTAAGCCCTTACCAGCTATATCTATGCCTTCCCCACCTTGTAATCTTTAGCTTGCAATTTTGCCTGCTTTGTATATTGAAGTCCGTTGTGTTGTTGCTTACTTGTTACCGTTCTGCCTGACTGCATAAGCGTTCCTGTCAGAATGTATGTGTTTTGCTGTTCAGATTACATTACCTAACTTCTTGTGTTTTCTTCTTGGCTTGTTGTATCTTAAAACGTTTTTTTCAGTTATTGTATGTCACTGAGCCTCCTAGTTCCCGCTGTCTTTTTACCTTTTCAGTGTATATACTGTGTCTTTTTTTCCCCCTTTTGCTGTCCATTCTGTTTATTTTTGCTGTGTTTTACTCTCAAAGAGGTACTAGATAAATTTGTTGGATTTTTTTTCTTTCTTTCCATTTTTATTGTGTCTAGGTAGATTTTTTATACTTCGGTACTTTTAATCCTCATTTTGTTCCCTCTACTTAACATATGAATAGTTCCTGCATTTCCTTTAACTCGGGGGTTTAATTGAAACTTGAAGGCAGACACATTAAAAATGAAAACCCCTGTGCCATTCATATGTGCACATGTGGATGTAAGTTGCAACTTAGGGGAAGCAGAACCTTTCAGAGTAAGTCCTGTATTCTTTCCATCAGACTGGAAAATTTGCAATTTCTTGAAGAACATGCTGCTTCATATGTGGGTGTGATTGTTGTTTGCTAAAATTGGGTACTGTTCTGCATATACAACTCCTGTTGAGTGGGAGTTGAGGATGTGGCATATGCGCTCTTTGGACACCTGCAGATTTTCTGTATGTTAATAAGCATAAGGGAACAAATTATGTTAGTCATAGTTAACAAAATTATTTGAAATCTGAAGAATTAGGGCCTGGGTCATTTGCCCAAACGAAATACTGAGCAGTATGATTTTATTAGTGTTACATATTGTTGAATATCCAGACCTCAGATTGTCAATTTGTGGAACTATATGCTTACCAAAGGAGTAAGTTTCAAGTTTAACACTGACAAACTCAGTATGTTATTTTGATGGGGATTGTTGTTTTACGTATAGGCATTAATACTGTAGAGACTTAGCAAATGAAAAGAGTGCTTACAGGAAGAACTTAAAATACATATAAGAGGAGGGTGGATGATGCATATTGAATATGTAGAGTCACTGGATAGCAGAACATCTTCTTTATTAGCATGTGTTTCTTCAGTAAAATGTTTTCATATATAACATTTGAACTCTCTCTGGCAGGTTCCCCAAAGTATAGACCAGTCAGAAGATGAGGGATTCCAGTCAGCATCCAATCTGACTCCTGATTCTCAGTCAGAGCCAAGCATGACTCCAGACATAGACTTGTGGGATGCAGTGCTTACATATGGACCCAGCAAACGACGATGTTGGGAAAGAATTGGATAGTATGTGTCTGATGTTACTGGCAAACTTACTATGCATCATATGCAAATGTATGAAGGTGCATGTCATCTTAGATCCGAGTGGCCTTAGTATAAATAGTGAAATGTTCATATTTAATTCACAAAATTCAATATAATGCATTAATGATTGAGAACGGAATAAAGGTCTAGTTCTCAGATTGCATCTTTGTCAAAAACACTGAAGGGATTATGGGAACACTTGCTGTTTGTGTGAAATGCAGCATTTTTATAACTAATTTGACTTCTTATACACTATGCAATTTATTTCAATCTAAAATGATTCCATATTTTCAGTTTCGAAAGAGAAAGTGGTACTTGTAGAGCACTAGAATAATTAAACCCGTATCTCCCAGAATTGTAGTGTTGTATTCCTTTTCCCTCTCTGTAACCAAATCAGAAATTGTTATAACAGACTTCTTGATGGTGTAGTTAGACTTTTGACTGTTGAGTAGAAGATGTGTCTCCTGAGAGAATGCTCTGTATAGCCCTGTTAAAGCTTCCTTGCTTCCCTAAAATAGAAGGAAAAAAAAAAAGGCAGGTATGGCAGGTATCTTCCTTACATTCCTGATGGATGGTGGTGAGCCTGATTCTTGGCGAAACTGCTCTGCATGTTTTCTGTAATTCTAAGTAATAATCTAGTGATGTGTCTGTTGCAGCGTTATACAGTCTTTTTCAGCTGTGAGCCTGAGAAGCTCAGAAAGTCAGCAACTCCCTGATCTGATTTTTCAAAGCCACTGTAGCACACTCTGGCTTTGTTCCTAGTACAAGACAGTTTTTCTTGCTGCAATTTAGACTGTAAGGATCTTTAGAGTCAAATATAGACCGCATGCCTGACAGTTTTCATGTGATACATGCTAGTGGAATTCAGAATTTTTGAAAGAATTAGAAAGAGAAGTTTTTTTGGAGGGGATAGTGATCCTCATTGGGAAGAGCTAAAATGTGTTAATACAAGTCATTATACAAGTCGTGGACCCTGGAACCCTGGTATATGTTGACCTCATTTTCCTAATGAGAAAACTGCATCAGGGAAGGCCACAGAAGCAGCTGGTAATTGTCTGTCAAGGTTTCTGTCTCTGAACTGATGTTCAAATTATCTACCTATTTCTTCACTGTACTGAGTTTGGGCTACAGTTTCATTGACAGAATGCTCATTCCCTTGAAAATGTACTATATTACTAGTAGCTTTTTCTGTGGTCAACACTGGCTGTGTAAAATTCTGAAATGCCTTTTTTTCTTTAGGAGATATATTTCCTTCTTTGCATATAATCACTTTGTAATGTTGTGTTTACTCTGACACAGCCCACCTGGTAAAAAAGAGGAACCCTATCTTACTGAAGCTGGGAGAGAAGCTTTTGACAAATTTTACAGACTTCGAGAAGGGGAATTGCAACTGTTTAGTAATACTGTACTTCAGCTTCCACAGCTTGTGCTGATGAAAGAACCTGAGCTCGTTAAGGATGTCTTGAATGTCCTCATTGGTGTGGTATCCACTACATTTTCACTCAATCAGGTATGGAAGATTTTTAACTGTGCTTAGTTGTGTCTTTTTCCTTTTTTCTTTGTAGAGGTTTCCTCTTCAATACATATATTTCTCTTGAGATCTTGCAGTTGCAGATACTGTTAAAAAGTTGAATGTGACCTAACAGCAATATATTGCAATAATGATGTTATTGCAATAGGCTAAGAGTATTTGTAGTCCTCTAAGTGAAAATAGGTTTATGAATACTCGAAAATAGGTGTGCAAATAGTTTTGTAGATTGGATTTTCTTTAAGGAATTAGATAATGAGTCTTATTCTGTATATTTGGAAGTACTATTAATACTCCTGAAATTTTGCTACAGTTTAATAAGTTTATCACACTGTTCTAGCTATATAGCCTCAGTCATCAGAGTATCTAAAGAGAAAAATTTTGTCTGCTTTTTGTGTATAAATGTTTGCTATTTTAAATCAGAATACAGCTATGAAATATTTGAATCTGCCTTTTTTTTGCTTCCTATGTCCCTTTAGGCTTCTCAGACATTTGTGATAAAGGAGGGGGTATATGTGTCTGGAACTTCACCGGAGACAATGCACAACCTGCTGTCAGAAGTTGCAGAGTATGGAACCTATTACACACGCCTGAGTCGTTTTTCTCTTCAGCCGGTTTTAGATTCTTCATACAGCAAAGGCCTTGTGTTTCAGGTAAAACAATCGTATTAAATCATCTAGATTTAATGTCCAGGTAGAGAAGGTAACTGATTTTGTGTAAAGACGGAGTTTCTTTGTTCTGCAAAACTGCAAAGCATTTTAAGTGTAATGCTCATTCCAGGTCAGCAATGAACAGTGCCGCTGTGTTTAAATCACAGCTCTGGGTGCTTAGGGGAGTTGCTTGCACTGAAACATGTAGTAAAAGGTCTTCGTTACCTGAAGCGTGATTTGTTTGTTCTGTTGAAGACTAAAGTAACCTCATTTTTAGATGTTTTAGAAACATTACATATTTATGCCTTAAGATGTATAAAGTTAAAATACAAGAACTTTCTTAATACAGTATGTGTGTGTATATATATTTTTTTTTTTAAAAAAATAAAAACTGAAATAGGGAAATATATTTAATAGCTTTAATAATTTTTTCTCAGTTCAGAATTAAGTGCAAATTTTCCCTGTCAGTCCTCTGTGTATTATGCTGAACTGCATGTACACTGTGTAATATCAAGTTATTTCATCTCTTTCTAATCCATAGAACTAAGTTAGGATTGGTTATGAAAATGTATTCTTTCTGAAGATTTGATTTACAGCAATGTTAACAGAAATTGAATAAGAAGATCTCTCTCTTTGTCTTGTTAAAAAAAGTTCTAGCTGAGTTTTTTCCAGTATCCAGTTTAGGCATGAAAGTGATGAAACTGTTTTCCCTAGGTTCCTATTATAGCTGTTAGACAATGAATAGCTCCTCAAAGGGCAATTCAAAGAAGCTGAACCAAGATATTTTATTATACTGTGTGTGGGTACAGGCTCCATGCATTGGATGTATAGAGTATAGAGGAGCCATCTGGCCAATTTGAATGTCTGAAGTTGCATGAACTCGTGCTTTCCCCTTGCTTTGGTATACAAGTCCCTCTTACCTGCATATGCAAATTATTTTAGTAAAAGGTTTGTTTTCACACTGATGCAATTGATTTGAGACATAGATTATTAACAGCTTTAACAGTAAGACTCTATATATTTTCTGTTGATACTAGGCGTTCACAAGTGGGCTGAGGAAGTATCTTCAGTATTACCGAGCCTGTGTTTTGTCAACACCTCCTACTTTAAGTCTTCTGACGATCAGCTTTCTCTTCAGAAAATTAGGTCGTCAGTTGCGGTAAGAGAATGATATTAAATATTTAAGCTTTTCACATCAGAAAAATTGCAATCTGTTTCTCCATATACACTAAAAGAGACAGTGTTACACAGGCATTCTTACATGGTCTGTCAGTATTTTTCCTCTGTTTTTACAGAAAGATTTCTTTATATCCAGAAGATTCTAGGGAAAACATGTTAAGGTCTTTATATTAATTTTCTTTGTTATCCCTGTTATCATTCAGCTGATACAGTAGGGTTGTTGTGTGATATTCAAATTTAGCAAAGTTTATCACTATGATCTCAGAGACTTCTGGTTGGAATTGTTACATATGATTTAATATTGTTTTCTAGGTATTTAGCTGAACTTTGTGGCATAGGAACAACAGCGCTGGGGATCAGTGGTGGAGCTGGTGCTTCATTTCCCACGGTGATAATTAATTTGCTGTTTTTGTTTGGTTTGGGTTACAACATTAATATTGTTCAAAATTAGGTAGGATTTTACATAAAATATTTAGTGTTGGTCTCTCTGTTACCAAAGATATGACCTTGGATCTCCAGTTAGAATACCATGATCCTTTCTCCAGATATTTTAAAATTTGGAATTTTTTCCTGTGTTTTCAATTCCTAAAATAAACAAAGGATCCAAAATAAGCCTTACAGTGCATTTCACTGCATTCTAAAGGCAGTGTTTGTTGCAAGTCAAATTAATCCAACTCTAAACATACCTCTAAACACACCTGTTTCCCTTCAGTGACTATAAAGTGAGCTTGAGGTAGCTAGCTCTGATAAAGGGATCTTAACTGCAGGTAGCTAGAGGAAGTGAGATGAATCATAGAATCATAGAATAGTTTGGGGATTGGAAGGGACCTTAGAGACCATCTAATTCCCACCACCCTGCCATGGGCAGGGACACCTCCCAATAGACCAGGTTGCTCAAAGCCCCATCCAGCCTGGGCTTGAACGCTTCTGGGGATGGGGCATCCAAAGCTTCTCTGGGCAACCTGTGCCAGTGTCTCATCACCCTCAGAGAAAAGAATTTCTTCCTAATATCTAATCTAAATCTCCCCTCTTTTAGTTTAAAACCGTTACCCCTCATCCTATCACTCCACACCCTGATAAAGAGTCCCTCCCCATCTTTCCTGTAGGCCCCCTTTAGGTACTGGAAGGCTGGTGTAAGGTCTCCCTGGAGCCATCTCTTCAGGCTGAACAATCCTGCCTTCTGTGTCTAGTAAAACACGTAAAGCAGTGTACTTATGAGTCTTTTGTTATTAAAGTTGTAGTGAAGTTTGTTGCCTAATATTAGAATATTTTCCAATTTTTTAGGGTGTTAAATTGCTTTCGTATCTGTACAAAGAGGCTCTCAACAACTGTAGCAATGAGCATTATCCAGTTCTTCTGTCTTTGTTGAAGACAAGCTGTGAACCATACACAAGGTGCGTGCATACTGTTCTCTGCATAATTGTGTTTAAGAGCAGTTCTGAATTAGTAATCTGGTGAGTAACTCTACTAATTTAACAATGGCTTTTAACGTTTTCAGAAAAAATATCAAATATGGCTGTATCTGCAAAATACATATAAAAATTAATTCATGTTGCTGAATCCTCTTTCCCTCTCTTTTCCAGCTTAGTAGCAACACAAGGGTTTTATATGTGACTAGATTAGTAAATAAATACATGTAAGTAAGACTTCCTTCTTGCTGCTGATACTGGAAATTGATGCTGGAGTATGACTCAATAAACAACTTCTATTTTTTTTCTCATACCTGTAGTAAAGTCCTGAAACTGGCAGCTAACAGGTTTCTCTTGGTGTTGCACAAACTGGGAAAGTTCGTGCTTATTTCCACTCTCTTTTTCTTGTGAGCAAAAATTAAAAAAAAAAATATCTGTTATTCATTAAGTAGATGTGGCTAGCAGTAGGAAGTAGAGTTCCTTGGATTGAAACAGTTTTGTTAAGTAGTGGACATCAATTTGGAAATCGTTAGTTTATAGACTTCTGAAGAGATGCTAAATTTTTTTTAATAGTTATTTATAGGGATTTTAGCTGTAGTCCGCCATCAGTTTACAATAATACTTAATAGATGGAGTGATACTAGAGAGAGAAAACACAAATCTGTCAAAATGGTGTAAATTTAAGATTCCTCCCATGGCCACCCTTCTTGTTTTTAATTCCTTCCAAATAAAATGTTCTTCAGAGAAATTTAATTTCAGATTTACCAGAAGACTCATTGAAATATCTTCACAGCTCCTGCCCTGCAATTTATAGAAGGTAGTCAGTTTTCTGAAATGGCAAGGGCAGGATGTCATGGCATCACAAGGAACCTAAAAAATATAAAAGTATGCTTACTAGTATGTGATACTTAGAGCATTGACTCCTAAATTTGTTGCAGATCTCTTTTGAAACATCAATCATGCATCAGGGCTGTCGTGGAAGGGGACTTCCGTTATGTGCAGAAAGTGTTACCCCACTCATTTATTAACCTGAAAGAAATTAAATAATACAAGTTATTGCTCACATAAATCATTGAAAGATCAGATTTAACACTTTAAAAGTTCTTAACTTTTTACTTGCAACCTTAAAATTGAATGGTGGTTCCTGTGCTAAATGCTTCCTGTTTGTTACGCTGACACAACATCTAGAAACATTGATAGTATTGCAACTAGTAAGAAAAAAAAAGATTAGCTTCAAGGTGCTCCAAGCCTTTTTATCTATAGCTTCAGATAATTTTATTTTTTTTTTATTTCTTCAAAAGTTTGGTTTCACCCAGAGGAATTGTGAAAAAACATGAAAAAATATTCCAAAATAGTAGTTCTCATTATTGCAAGTATATTAAAAATGTCTCTAGGTCTGGGGAAAAGATGCTTGGTATTGCATCTTTGGTTTATACCCTTTCAGTTTCTCCCTGATAAAGTTACTTCTCTTTAAAATAAATCCTTCCTGCTTATTTCTCCCTATGCTTTGCATCTGCCGCAAAGATTTCTAGAAATTTTTAATATATGCTTAGTAAATTAATATACAGAAATAAAAACTTTGTTTTAATTTAGGCAATGTTCTTTCATCTTAAGTAATTATCACTGAAATGTTCTATATAAAGATGGTTTATTCTAAGAAAACTGTAGAGACACAACCTGTGTGTATCTTTAAATATCAATGTGACAGCACTTAATTGCTGGTTTTTATCCTGCATATAGCTTGCGTGTTTTGATGTTTTAAAGAATATACTTATTGTTTGATTATAATAAAGTTGAGAAGGCGAGCAGATTGATTTTCAATATTGTACAATTATATATTTTTTTTAGATTTATCTACGATTGGGTATACAGTGGTGTATTCAGAGATGTTTATGGAGAATTTATGATCCAGGTGAATGAGGATTATCTTTGTTTCAGAGGTACGGTATGTATATGGAGCATTTGTAATTCATATAATTTGTGCTGTTAATTACATAATTAAAAAGATATACTTTCATCTTTTTTTTTGTATGTGTAGATAAACATTACTGGACTCATGGTTATGTTTTGATTTCAAAAGAAGTAGAAGATTGTGTCCCTGTATTTCTTAAACATATTGCTAATGATGTGTACATATGCGGGAAAACCATAAACTTGCTGAAATTGTGCTGTCCTAGGGTAAGTTTTGGGTTGGTTCCTTCCTGTTACATTGACAAAATCGTGTCTCTCTAGAGCAAGTTTCTAGGTTTTTAGCACGTTCGCTCGTTTATTGAAAACTGGTATAGCATAAGTAGGATGTTGATTCATGAAAGGCAATTACTTGCTCTCAGATACTTGTGAGCCGATTATCCACTCTAATTGCTAAAACCTCACTGCAGAAGTAGAAATTTTTAACAGCATCAAATTTATCATATCCAGCGCACGTACTATATTTCTTCTTTTTTTTTTGTATTGAAAGCAGAAACATTTTAGGCTTCCAAGCAAGTGCCTTCCATTTTTCGCACAACTCATACTGCTATTTTTTGGTTTAAAGATGCCTCACTTACCAGGTCTTGACTCAGTTCTGCATAGCTCTTGTATTTTGGCTCTATCCCTACATTTCCAAGAAGTGCTTAAATAGTTCTATTTATTCATATTTTGCAGAACAAGTCTTGTCCTTGATAAGAAAAATATGTTAGACTACTTTGTCATCCCTTTTCTCTATATATGTCTTAACAGTGAAACAATCACAGAGGTGCCTAAAGTCTATAGACACTCTTTCCAGTAACTAGTATTCTCTTTCTTTTTAAGATCAGAGCTGCCCAGTCTTGACACAGCTGAGCAGCTCAGTATCAGATACCTGATATCAGGTATAGGGCATAAACATAATGTCTCAAATGAGATGACCCTCTGCAAGTTCTCCTGAGTCTGCTCTGATAAGCATTCTCAAATCATGACTCAGGTGCGCCAGTAGTACTGGGCTTTTTATAAAACAATGTCAGCTATTATTTCCATTATAAATTATAGCTTTATCAGTTATTAACCCAGTATCTTAATAGATAGAACATTCCCCCAGGATGCGGGGCACCCGGGTTCAATCCTCTTCCATCTGTCTGAGAGTGCCAGTCACATTTCATCCCTTTCCATGATAATGCCCTAAACAGCTGGCTCTTCCCTTTTGCTAAGGCTAACAGAGTCCCAGGAACGCAGCTCTGGGCATCCCGTCTTCTTGCTTTTACCAGTAGACTGAGGAATCCAGTGTGACCATGCTTGTGGGCTCTTTTCTTTTTATATAGCTCACTTATCTTTCTGTACTGCATAGAACAGCTTCAGAGATTTAGGGATGCTGGTGTGGAGCAGAAAGACCTAAGATACTTACTTAGAGAACAAGTACTCTGCGATGTGAACTGGCCATATTTTTGAGAGAGACGTCTGGTACAGAGCGCTCTCCTGTAGGTGTGTGTTAAATATGCTCCAGACACTTCCTATTAAGTGGGGATCAGTGGGGAACATAAATGAACAAAATCGAACTTTTGATAGGAGAGAGGCATTCAGCGCTGAGTTACTCAGACTCAGTTAATTTGGATATTCAGAAAAGCAAACTTTCAGTCATTTAGAACATGACTACTATAAATGTTATGTATCAGATTTTAGATTCCTGTCCAATTCAGTGGGAAAGTGGGAACCCTGAGAATTTGACCTGTGATCCAGGTTCTGGAACGTTATATCTCTGTCTCCTACTTCGAATGATGTAAATGCTAAAATTGATAATAAAAATTTTAGATCCTGTTTCAGTGTCTTGAAGCATTGCTAAGTTAAGAAAAAGTATATAACATGAGTTTATAATCTTAACATTTTACAATTTTAAAAAAAGTATTTAAAAGGAAATTTCTCATTTTTCTCATTTTTCAGCATTATATATGTTGGTCAGATATACCTGTTCCCCGGATTTCAGTTATTTTTTCGCTTGAGGAACTGAAAGAAATAGAGAGAGATTGTGCAGTGTACGTAGGTCGAATGGAAAGAATTGCCCGATACAGTTCCATAAGCAAGGAGGAAAAGGTAAATGAATAAAAGAATAAAGACCTTGTTGTTGGGATTTTTTTTAATACTAATTTTTCATTTTTGTTATAACTTTGAAAGAATTTGTAATTTTCGTTAGAACTTTTTCATTGGTCAATTGCTGTTTGAATTGTTATCGCAGCAAATAAACTTATTTAATATAGCTTTTAAAAGGATAGGTGGTGTGTTGTCATCTGTTTGCATGTATTAACTGAGTTTTGGACTTCCATCTTAGTTCTTTGCAGCAGCAGATTTGCCCTCCTACTGGAAAAGTACTGAAAAGATTGTTAGATTCTAATTTAACAATGTGACAACCAGATCAGAATCTTTTTATAATTTGCATAGCTAATTGCTTTTTTCAGAACTCTTTTCGTTATAAGGAGACTTCTCTCTTTCAGGTGCCATCAATATAATGTATATATCAGATGGATCTGGTTTGTTGTAAGGTCTGGAATATTAACTTTCAGTATTTGTTTATAGACGTTCCATTTAATTAATTGGTTTATTCATATTTCTGTATGGTAATCATAGATTAATAACCATTATCAAGTGTGCACCTCTCTTTGCAACAGTGTATTTGCAAGTCTGAAATAATAGAAAAAAATCCCACCTGTATTTGAAAGGTCCCATCCAACCTGGACAATTCTATGATTCTATTTTTGTTTGGTTGGTTTTTTTTTTTAGGATTTGCGCATGGAAATAGCCAAACAAGAATTAATTGTTCATGCACGAGAAACTGTTAGCAAAGTACTAAAAGCCATTAATGGTAAGTCGCAGTGCTGTCTCCTGTGTTTTCTAGTGGGTTTGTTAATGTAAACTAACGATATCTATATTGTAATACAGATCGACAAATATCAGAACGAATGGCTTTGGATGCAAAGAAACGGGAACAGTTTCAGAAATTGAAAGAGCAGTTTGCAAAAGACCAAGAGGTATTTCTGTGTGTGTAAAGGCCAGCTGTATTTCTTGGGCAAATAATTGAAAGGATATCTTGATTTATTGTACTGCAGTTGAATGAATAGCTCATGGGGTACAAATAAGAACTTCTTGCAGATGTGTGTGTTACAGCTGGTATTGAGAGTGGCTTTTAAAAGTGTTAAATATTTATGCAGCGTCGCCTTGCAATAAAGCAAGAGGAGATTGATGATGATTTCAGCTATGCCCGAGAGCTCAGAGAGAGAGAAAAAAGACTGAAAGCTTTAGAAGAAGAACTGGAAAAGAAGGCAAGGTAAATGTATCTGAGTAGTCTCCCAAAACTTGGATACTCCAAAACCATCAGAAAGACCTCAGAAAAAGTTATCGTATATTAAAATTTATGGTACTAGCAGTTCCCAGACATTGCTCTACAAAGGTAATGTTTCCAGTTAAAAGATGGATGTAAGGATTTTTGGTAATCCATGAGCTAATCAAAATTTTGTGATGTAGGAATGGTCAGCGGCACAAAAATCCGGGACCCACTGATTTGTGCCAGTATGGTTTTTATTATGATCAGAATTTCAGGAAAAAAATTAACTGTGCTAAAAGCTGATCCCACAGCAAAAATGGTCATGTGTATGTCAAAGCAGAAGTAAAAAGCAGACAGAGGAGTCAGATTGATAATTATTTGAATTGCTGTTATTGTGCAACTAGTTGTATTTCACTTTCTTCCACTATATCTAAAAATACTTAAGATAAATGAGTGAACTAGTAAGAATAGTTACAGAAATACATATTGACTAAGAATACAGTCCTGTTTTCTCCACCTCTGGCTTCTACTTTTAAAAAATTGCTTCTCAGTTCTGAAGTGCTAAAAGGTCTTATTCTTTAGAAGAGAAGATGAAGACCAGTATGCGAAAATCTCTAACTTAGCTTTATTTTTACCTTCATTTAGGCAGGAATTAATTGACCATTATAGCAAACTTTCTGATGATGCAGCCCGTAGGGAACAAAGAGCGTTATGGAAAATCCAGCGACACAAGTTGGAAACAGCCCGTCTTAAGTTTCTATTAGAAGATCAAAAACGCATCGAGGTATCTTCTGAAAAGATTTAAGAAATGTAATTTAGAAACTTTGGTACTGGGTACTTAAAGACTTTTGCTTTTGTCATTTTTACTTACAGGAAATGCTTGAAAAACTTCCAGATGGAAACTACAGGAGAAAATTAGATATTCTTCCTTACAAACAGTGCCAGTTGGCTTTAGACAAAAACCCTGTTGGGAAAGGTCCACAGTCAGAGGTGTGTTTATTTTCTTACATAAACTGCAGGTTGCTGTTCCAAGTCTCCCTCGAGGGAGTTCATTTCATGGTTCATTTCAGTTCAGTAAACACAAGGTTCACTGTAACAGCAGGGTAAGCAGTTATCACATTATTTGTAGTACATCTGAAAAATTGGAAAACTTTAAATCTTACTTGTAATAAAGTGGCGCCCTAATAAGTAGCTTGATTATGTGACTAGCCATGCAGTGTAGTATTTCTTTTTTAGGTGTCTTCTGTGAAACCTCTGCATTCTGATGAGACAGTTGGCAGAAAAGAATCTGAACCTGGACTGGAATATGCTACTTCTGCTGACAATGCACTGCCCATGCCAGAGCCCACAAATAATAATGCTGATCAGCATTTTCAACCTAAAGCAGCAGGATCTGAAAGCAGTCTCCAAAGTCCAGAGAAAGCATGCAGTCCTCTGTACAGTGCTGATTCCTTGCCTGAATCCAATGTGAATATAGAAGATTTCTTATCAAAGCCACAAGATGAACAACCTGTTGCCATTAGCGTACAAGGATCTTTGCTAGATGAGGCATTCCGAAATATTAACTCAGATCTTTCTGAGACGTCTCAGGTAAGTGAAAATCAGCCTGTCTTGAGAGGAGCGCTGGAAGAAGACAGTGCACCATTGCATCAGCAAAATGAGTATGATTTTAATACAGTTCTCAGACCGTCTGCAGCTTGGCAGGGACATGTTAGAGTTGGAGAAAATGTATGTGATGTGGAGTACAGAAGGCCTCGATGGAATATTCATGGACATGCATCTGATGCCAGCATTAGAGTGGGAGAATATGTACCTCATGTGGACACTAATCAGCCACGTTCAAGTCCTTATGGGCATTCTTCAGATTCCCATATAAAAATCAGCAGCTATACTTCTGAAGTTGAATCTAGCCGACCGCGGTGGAATATTCATGGGCATGTTTCTGAAGCTCATATTAAAATTGGGGAATATGCTTCAGAAGTAGAGCCCTCAAGGCCTAGGTGGAACATTCATGGACATGCTTCAGAAGCCAATATTAAGGTTGGAGAGTATGTGTCAAATGTAGCTTCTACAAGGCCTCGATGGAACGTCCATGGTCATGCATCTGATGCCAATATCAAAATTGGTGAAAATGTGTCAGAGGTGGTCTCAGCTAGACCTCGTTGGAACATCCATGGGCATGCTTCACAGTCGCACATTAAAATTGGAGAACTAGTTTCAGACACAGAGCCTTTGAAATCTCGTTGGAGCCCGTTTGGTCACGCATCTCAGTCAAGCATCCGAATAGGGAAGTGGGCCCCATCTACAGAAAATGATCCAATACCTCATCGTAAAACCATTTTGGGTCCTTCATCTGACTCCACAGTTCAGACACTTCTGTACAGTGAAGAATTACCTCCTGATGAAGGGAGCAGAAAGGAAGCAAAAACGTCACAAGTTAAGGAGAAGACTTTGCCGCAGTTGCAGTCACCTGACAGTGTTCCAGTATTTACTGATGCTAATGTTAAAGATGACAAAAAGGAAAATATAATGGAAGAGAAACAAGAAGGTAAAATAAAATTTTTATTCAGTCAGCATTTGTTTAAGGGCTCATGAAAGTAACTGTAGATGTTTATGTTCAAAATGGGCACTTATTAGTTAATTCCTTGCATAACTTGTCGGATGCTGTTAGAATTCAGAGGAAAGAATTTGAGCTTAGTCTTGTCTCCTATATACAAGAAACAGAGCATTAAAAATCCTAGTCTGAAACTTCACAAAACAGGACCTCGTGTGATCTCAAGTAGAGAACATGCGTGAAACTGCCTGGGTGGGACTGTGGGGAGGGACAGTTATTGGGATGATTGTTTCTTTGGTAGTCTATAGAGAAATTTTGAAGAACTTTGGGAGCAGATCTGACGTATGAACTAAGTATTATTAGCGGGTCTAAGTACATGCTTTCTTTAATTTACTTGTAATTACAGTAATTGCAAATGTGGTCAACAAGGACCCTTCTCCAGATTCCTCACAGAGTTTACAGGTAAGAAACAAAGTATTTGTTGAGAAGACTTCCTTTTCCTTTGAAGGAGTAAACACACTGGTAGTTTCTGTCCTAATCTAGTAATCACTGTAATACCGTATAGTTTTTACATGTCAGCTCTTTTATTTTCAGTTGGAACAACTAGTCAGTTACCTGTAAGAACACACTAAGTGTGAGCAGACAAAGCCAGCATCTCTATAAAATTTGACCATTTTTTTCTTTTAGGCAGAAGAACCTGAAAAAGCAATTCCAAAAGATACCGTGACTGAGGAAACTTCATTTTCTGAACCTAATGCTCCCAAGGCGAAGGAGGAGGAAGAGGGAGAGGAAGATACATGGAAGAAAGAACAAGCTTATTTGAAAGCCTTATCGGATCAGTATTGTATTGAAAAATATCAAGATAGTTACGATTTGATGTGTGAGTAGAACTCTTGGAACGGTAGATTAATAGAAGATGTGGTAAACTTGAGCAAGAAAGCTGAGTGCTGGAAAAAATACCTGAATTTCCAGTAAATTACCAGTACTATGAACTGGAGTAGCCAAACAGTTTGCTTCTAGGCACAAAAATGAGAAATACATTTTGACACATTATGATTTTCTATCCTAGAGGGGTTTGTAGAGTTTTATAGAAACAGATTATCAAGTTGCTTAAATATAATAACATACAATGTTTATATATTTTTAAATTTAGCAGAACTGCCAGTTTCCCATCTCTTGCATCATGTGATACCGAGATCGTACACTTTTCCTGTGGATCCTATGGTACAGTCAGCGACAGATGAAACAGCTGTACAGCTGAGTGAGCTCTTGTCTCTGCCAGTGCTGATGAAGCGTTCTATTACTGCTCCACTTGTATCTCAGTGAGTATTTATTAGAGATAGTGAATCCATAATTTAGCAATTAACATCATGTTCTTTATTAGTTCTTTCATGAGACAAGAGTTGTGCATAGAGCTGTTCGCTTAAATTTTCTCTTTGCTCCCAGAACTGGTTCAGTGGATGGACCATTACTAACTAAAAAGTTCAGATTTGCATTATAAATAGTAACATAAACTTACATTTTCATTTGTAAATTAAAAATTTGACCGTCTATTTAAAATACAGGGGCTTGGAGGGAAGCGTTTGCTCTCAGACTCCTGGATTATGCAGCAGTAGTTTTGACACCAGTGGTTTCCTTGTTCTTTTAAAAAGAAGGTGTATTATTTATAATGTTTGTGCTCATTTTTATTTGGCAGATCAAAGATAAGGGGAGAAAAAGAATAATCTTTCGATTATGTGAAAGCTCATGCATATTGATAAGGATGTATTTTGTGTTTCTATGGGAACTCCAGCTTCGAGGCTGTTTTGAAGTTAAATAGAAGCTGTTCTTGTTACTATTTGGTTTATATAGGGAAATCATATATGCGTTGGACCATTTTGTTAGTATATCTAATGGTATTTTAAAGAAAAGTTTTTGTTATTATGTACAAAATTAGCTTCTGTCATGCAAACAGTTACTCACAGATGTGTTGAAATGCTTCCTGTTTTGGAATCTGCTATCTCGTAAGTTTGGATTCCATTTACTAACTGTGAGTATGCTAAACGCAAAGTTTGGTGCACTGTAGAAAGATGTAATTATCTAACTTAGTTTTAAACATCCAGATTGGCTACCAGCATGATCTGTGTACAGATTCATGTACTCAGCAAAGCAAAGTAAGCGAGCCTGAGTTGTGTGCTGGCAGGATTAGCCTGTCCCTGATATGCAAGTTAAATTATTTAAAGCTAGCTTGAATGCCTACACTGTACTGCAAACTGGAGTATAGACCTGCCCTCAATATTTAGTGTCAGAGCTTTACCAATTAGGATATTCTTCTCAGGGATTTAATAATTCCTAATCTGTTTGTGTAGGTGACAGAGATAAGACAGAAGGCTATTGGTAAAATGTTGCTCCAGGCGAAGCAGCGTGTTCTAAAGATCATTATATATAGCCAGTCTTAAAATACTTCCACAGTACTGCTCAAAACCCAGTTATATGAAGTGGTAGCTTTTAATTCTGAGATATGTTCTGAATGAAGATTTTTTTGTCTCATCTTTTTTTGCTTATGTGAATATCATCCTGTCTTGGATATCGGAGTTAGATACTGGAGCATTAATCTGATGTAGCCACAGCTGAATGTTAACAGTAAAGAAGGAGTTGCTTGTAAGAATAATACCTTTTATTTGTTTTTATTTTTAGTGTTTCTCTTGTGAACAAAGCAATAGTTGATTACTACTTTGTGGAACTGAATGTAGAGAAGCATTTTGAAGCACTGAGACACTTTTTGTTAATGGAAGACGGGGAGTTTGCTCAGTCACTCAGTGACCTGTTGTTTGAGAAGGTATTTGTTTTGTTGTCTTAACCCTTGGTTTTGGGTTGTCTGCTTTAGCTTGACACCTCTGGATTAATTTGGATAAGAATGAGGGAACGGTGTGAATTAGAATCCTGGCTTGCTCTGTTTTCCTCCTTTGTGCCATGCCAAGAAGTCTTACAGCAAGGAACTATGTTAATGTTGTAAGGGCTGAGGCAAAAAAGGTGTTTGCTTGGAAGGGATGGCAATGCCCAAGGAGGTCCCAAGGAGGAGAGTAGTATTTTCTACTGCTAATTCCAGCAGTAGAGAGAGTACAAGGATTTGGCACATCAAAGATAATAATTTCAAACTTTGACAGATAAGCAGTCATGGAAGGGTATTTCACTCTCTCTGGGAAAACTGCTGCACTATTGCTCTGTCCCCTCCCATCTGCTGGCAGCAGGGCTAGAAGAGCCTGTTGCCATTTGCTAAAATCCAATGGAAAAGCCTGTGTCGCAGAATACCTATTCTTACCTCAAATGTCCTATGAGCAGAGGGGAGGGCGTCTGAAGAGAGTGCTGGGCCCTCTGATGCGACAGTGTTTTCATGACTTACCCCTGTGTTCATGGGGAAGACAGTGAGGTGGGAGGAATAGCCTGGGTTAATACAGCTGGTTGCCAGTGGAGGTAGTGGCTGTATAGCTATGTATAGTTAGTGCATTTCTCTGAATCCTAAGACTGGCTTGGACCCAACTAGGGAAAGCAGTTGGGGATTTAGACTCGATGAATAGCTTTATTTGTAATCTTCTGAGGGTGCTGAGTTGATGAGATAGGCAGATTGCAGTCAGGTGGATAACACCAGTCCTGTCGCTGGCTTTCGGCCCCACTAAAGCCTAAAGGCTGTATCCCTACAGTAGGGATGCAGGCTGTATTCCTGCAGTCCAACATATCAAAATAAATCAGTACAGGTATGAGATTACCTGCATGCTGTGAACAGCGGATAGTTCAGAAGTTGCTTCTTATGCTGTTTATGCATCCCTGTGGCAGAAGTAGAAACTTCAAGTCAGAACAGTGGAGCAAGGCAGGATAGTCACCACTTTACCATTCTGCTTTAATTCACCTGTGGTCAGGAGCCAAGACTGTTTATTAATACTGTGTAATTAGGATTTTTGGTTTTTTACCCCTAGCTTGGATCAGGACAAACACCTGGTGAATTGCTGAATCCGCTGGTTCTTAATTCTATCCTAAATAAAGCATTACAGTACAGTCTTCATGGTGACACCCAGCTTGCTTCCAATCTTTCTTTCGCCCTCAAGTACCTTCCAGAAGTGTTCAAGCCCAATGCGCCTGATGCTCTGAGTTGCTTAGAGCTAAGGTACAAGGTAAGAAAGCATGGAGAAAGGTCGTAGTACTGCAATTATACCATGGTTCTTATGTACCACAGTAGAGTGAATATGTTCTTAATAATGGAATACTTTTAAGAATAGAGTAAAAAAAAAAAAAAGTGTAATGGAAATTACAGGATTTACTTGACCTGGCCATTGCGTTACATTATTAAAATACTTACAGTAATTTGAATGTTCCTGAAGTATCTGAAATATTCTTCTAACACAAAAATGTGGTATGATAGCACTGTTATTGCTTTTAGGTTGACTGGCCTCTGAACATTGTCATTACTGAGAGCTGCATGAACAAATACAACAAGATCTTCTCCTTTTTGCTTCAGCTGAAGCACATGGTGTGGACTCTCAAGGATGTTTGGTTTCACTTAAAACGCACTGGTAAGTATAATGAGTGAACTAGCGAGCATCCTATTTAAAACGCTTTTAGCACCCTGTGCTAGACAATCACTTATAAACAGTCATGCCAAGCTTCAAAAGCCACAATTTTTAAAAGAAACTTCCTTGGCATTTTAAACAGACTCTACTGACAGAAACCTTCATTCCTTTAAAAATCTGATTTTAGGCAGTCTCCCTGGGTGCTGATGATAATATATTTCTGTTTTTATTTTCAGCTTTAGTGAGTAGTGCATCAAATTCTGTTCAGTTTCGACAGCTCCAGCTGTATAAACATGAAATGCAGCATTTTGTGAAAGTTATTCAAGGTTACATTGCCAATCAGATTCTTCATGTTACATGGTGTGAATTCGGAAACAAACTGTCTTCTGTAGGCAACCTGGAAGAAATTCACAGAACACACGCTGAATACCTCAACAAAGCAATCTTCAGGCAAGCTACCATACTTATTTTTGCTTCATATATTTAAGTTAGTGGAGCTGCCAGTCTAGCCTAACGTATTTGTGCAGAAGTGAATTCTACCTGACATACTCAGTAGTCTGTACATATGAAAGTTTAAGTAAGGGAAACAAACTTCACGGCACGGTATGAAGTCCGTGCTTTGGTGCTTTTCCTCAGCTACCTGTCCTCTTCATTTCCCCAGACTCCTTGGAGTTGCTTCCAGCTCCAGTTCACCCTGCCTCTGGAATCTTCAAGTCCACTCAGGACGGCTCTAACCTGAAAACTAAGGGCACACTTGCCACAGTTTCTGTTTTTCTTTCACCCCATCCTTGTCGTAGCCTTTGTAAATGAATGCTGTTTCATTCAGCATGAGTAATGTGCACGAGTAAGCCTTGCTCAAGGATTGTAATGCTTCTTCTATACATTATATATGCTTTTAATAAATGTGCAGTGACCAGGACTGGACTTGGAAGGAATAAATGTGACCTGATGCCTCTGTCCAGATTTATGAGCAGCGCAAGAGACATCTGTCTTTTAGGAATCACAAGCTCTTAGCCCTTTGGTTACCATATATGAGGCAGAAAGGTGCTGTGAATAAGAGGACAGGAGGTCTGGTTTTTTTGTTTTCTTAAAGAGTATACACTGGAATGGTAAAGTGGAGAGATGAAGGAAGAAGAGATGATAAAGAACAGAAATTATAAACAAGAAAATTATAAACAAGAAAAGAAATCTGTCCTTTCATGACTCTCAGTTTTAATAAGAAAAAATTTGGCTAAAGTTACTGTTTGGATACCAGCTGATGGGATGAGAGGGGATTAAAGTTTAAGGAAACTCAGAGCATGATAATGTTTTTAAATGTCATCTCTTTTGCAAATGCAGATGTCATCCTAGAAATCAAACAAACCAATACAAATATTAGTTCTTTAGAAGTGCAAGCGAATGATGTTAGGTTTAGGCACCTTTTCTAAAATCAATTACAGTTGGCTGCAGTCCCGTGAATTTTTTTTTTAAAGCAAGTGAAGAGGAAACCTAAAGGATTGTCACCGCTTTGTATTTTTCTCCCTACAACCAATAAATCGTGTCAACTGCATTTCTAAAGTTGTTTTTGTTCCGTTAGGGGTCTGTTGACAGAGAAGGCAGCCCCTGTGATGAACATTATCCATAGCATCTTCAGCCTCATTTTGAAGTTCCGCAGCCAGCTGATCTCCCAGTCGTGGAGCTTCGACACAGGGAAGCAAATGGCTGTTCATCCCAACTTTGGTCTGATGCAGCAGTCGTACAATACGTTCAAGTATTACTCCCACTTCTTATTCAAAGGTAAGAAATTGCATAAATTCTAGATAGAAGAAAAAGTCAATTGACAACTGAAAAAATTACAAGGAGGTTTTGGAAGTATAAGATAAAAGTAGGACAATGTCTGTACTTAGTGTGTGTTAGAAGATGTAGTTCCCAAATGAAAACTGCTTTATCATGGTTTGCAAAGATCTGCACATCCATCAGTTAAAATGTCCACGCAAGAAATCTAACAGATATCCCAAAACTGACGATAAGTTTTTGCTAATTTGCAAAATAAGTATTTGGTATTTAGCTCTATCTATGTGCTCACATTTTTCTTTTCTCTGGAATTGAGTTCTGGAACTTTTTATTGGCCACAATGAGAGGTAGTTAGATACCATTTAGAAGTAATTTTAGACATGTCTGCGTTAGCTGAGTATTACTGTTGTTACGAGATCTGAAAATTCTGATTCCCATGTTGGACTAAAGCTCAGAGAGTCTCCTCCTAGCACCAGTTATAGCTTATATCCAGTGCTCCAGGGAAGTGTTTTTCACCTGCACATCATTCCAAATGTTTTTTCCTTTAACGTGATAAAATTTCTTCTCACTGTCAGCTTAGCCTATAATGTGAAGAAATGGTTGATCTGTCTTTTCTTTCCATTTCTCTTTCAGATCTTGCTTGTGATTTTAGTAGAAGTTACTTACCCTTCCCCTGAGTACAAAGGTGGTTCATGGGGTTTGGGGTTTTTTTTTAGGAATTCCTTAACTCCTGAAGGAAGTGCAACTGTTTTTCTTAGATCTATTTTTCTAGAATATTTTTTAGTCAGACTCTATTCTTCAGGAAATGAGCTGCCCTTTTTATTCTTTAAGGGTGTCCAAAAATGGTGTCAAAGGACCAAAAACAGATATTTCAGGATGAGTTAGAATGGCTGCTTCCAAATTCTACAGGAAGTCAGAACACCTCTGGGAGCCACCTAAGCCCATACTACGAGATCTATGGTTGCTTCATGGACAGAGATTAATAGAGCGTTCCGTAAGGAAATTTGCTGAGTGACCTAGTTCTTTACACTCTCTTCATTAAGCACTACAAAACAAATGTGTGCTTGTTCCTCTACACTCGTTCCTTCAGTCACCACGTACTGTAAAATGCTCTCTGTCACAATGGGTTGATCCAGAATCCATTGAAAGCCAATACAAAGTAGTCTGGGCTTCAATGGCTTTGGCTCAGGCCCTAACTTCTAATTATACACTTTCCCGTCTTCCTTGCATGCTACTGCTGCTTGCTAATTCCCTTTATACTAGTGCATGGGATGTTTACGAGCGTAGGGAGCTTCTATTGCCTTTTTTCCTCTGTTTCTAAGGTTGTTTAGAGCAGTTGGTTTGTTCATTCATCGAGCTTGAGGGGTTTGTTCCAGGAATGTCTCTTTGTTTTTTCTTTCTCCCAATGGACTTTCGTCAAGAAAACTTCAGCAGAGCTTCTTCTTTCACAGAGGTCACCAGAGGACCTAAACAGGCTTCCTGGTCAGTTGACATTATGATAAGAATATACCATCTTATTGTGAAAGCAGCTTGAGAAAGCATTTCTTTGTTAGAATAATACAGCTTCACTTAGAACTGACACAGAATCCTTCTCTTCAATCTTATTTGAAATACTTTGTAATTCCAGAAAGAGATCCTGAACCTTTCTTATGCAAAAATAAGACATTTGTTTCCATTTTTCCATTGTTTTCAGATTTCTGCATTAGGCTGCTTTTTTTTTTTTTTTTAAGTTAAAATGCACAAATACTATCAACACTGACTTTAGAATACTAATCTTAGTTGAAGCTTATTTTATTTTTTGGGTTTGTTTTTCTTCCAGTGGTAACAAAGCTTGTAAATAGAGGATACCAACCGCATTTGGAGGACTTTCTACTGCGAATCAACTTTAATAACTACTACAAGGATAACTGAACTCTATAGAGTAAGCATCACTGATTGATAGCATGGTAAACCAGAAACAAACCTATGTGCTTATCATTTATAGAAGCTTATGCAAATGCCATGCAAGAGGCATTTTTCTTCAGTGAAATAACCTTGAAGTATATAACCACCACATACAGAGAATGATGCTTCTTAAAATCCACCACACCTACCAGTGTTTTGATCTACTGAGAATTGATGTTGTCATTATTGCAAAGATAGAAAAGCTGAGTGCCTGGTCCTGACAGGGGAGAGAGTGCAAAACTGTATATTTGTGAATGTGTAAATGTTGTATTTTCAGTGTTGTGAATTTCCTCCAATGTAAATACATGTATGTGAAATAAATTAACAGATACTTTCTAAAACTGTTGAGAGATGAGTATGAGGTGCAAATATTCAGACACACATAAATGTGTGTTTAAGACACATATGATGTGTTTTATTTTCAAATTGCTGTTAATTCTCAATCTCAACGTAACTGATTTCTTCAAGGCCATTGGTCACAGTGGAAGGGGGCATGATAAAAACACCTTGCAGTGAGGCTGTGTCCTGGGAGATACAGTATTTGACTATTCAAGCACTTGGTAATTATTGCATCACTTGTGCCAAACTTTCTTTATCCCTCACTTAACCTTACACCTTATTTTGTGGTGATTATGTAAAACAGATAAAATGGAAATTCAGCATCACTAAAGTGAAACAAATCTGATTCCAAATAGATTCTGACTACTGCTTTCAACTGCAGGATCACATTTGCAATTTGCTAATGATTTTCCTTCTCCTTGATGTTTTCTTTTTTTCCTTTCTATATTGTGAAAAGACACAATTGAACTATTTACTTCATGGGATGAAAATGTTCTAGAGAGACAGTATGCTTTGAAATTTTCAGCTTTGCAATACGTTGATTTTGAGATTCTGCAGTCCCTTAAAATGTGGATCTAGTCCTCAGGAGCTCATTGTCTGATTAATGGCCACTTATTTAAAAGTATAGGCACCACTAGCATATTAGCAGTACTGAATATGATTATTTTCTGATGATGTGTAGGTAGTTTTATGTATTATTTTTTTTCTGAAATAGAAATTAAGCATTAGAGTCAGAATATAGCAACTGTAAAGTTGACCTGAGTGTTTCTGCTCCTGCTCTGCTACCAAAGTCAGTGTAAGAATGTGGTAACGCACGGTTGTAATGCACGCCTTCGTTATCTGTGCTGTATGTAATTAACTAGCTTCCTTCTGTTCTACAGAATAGGAGATTGAAAGAGCAGGTGGCTTGCAGATTGAACTGTTCTGTTGCCTGGGCAGGTGGAGAGCTGGTTGTTTACCTTCAGGAACTTCCCAGGCCAGGTGTGTAAGTGCCAGCTTGCCTTCTGATGCAAACTGATGCCTTGTCCTGAGGCACGACTCCCCACTAGAGAGCAGCCGTGCAGCTGCTGCAGGGAGTGAGTGGCTGCCCCCGGCGCTTGGCATGACAGTTGGAAGCTTAAAAAGACAAAGTTTTAGCTTTCCCATGAACTCAGTGTAACTCCTGAGGAGGTCCACACCGCCTGCCTGCAGTCAGCACTCCGAAATGCCTCAGGTGCCTTAGCTGGCCCTTGATGTAGGCAGCGAAGAGAGAGTAGAAAGAGGGAAGAGAGAAAATGTGATTCAGAGCACCTGAATTAAATTCCTGGCACTGTTACACAAGAGGAGCAGCCCTCTGCCTGTTGACTTCTAAAGGAGTCCTATCTGATGAAGGAAAAGGCTAGCAAGATTAGCAACAGCTACAAATCAGAGACTTCTCAAATGCAGGCTGTGAGTAGCGCTCTGCATCATCCCACTGCATATTAACGCAAGATTCCCTGGTACGGCGTGATAAAACTAGCCTGCATTGCTACAGTTGGTTGGCGCGTACTTCATCCCTCGTGGTGGTGAGAGATACACTAAACTGCTGTTAAACAAGTAGTTTCTCTTAAAATTAATTGGAAGTACTTTATTTTTTCTTAATCCCCCTGTATTTTTGCCACATTCATACATCTCTGTTTCAAACATTTATAAAGATAGTAATTTGGGGGGTGGTGGTTTAAAATTAGATATCTCCAGAGATCCGTTCCAGCCTCAGTTGTTCTGTGATCCTTTTGATTCAGCTCAAACGCTGCTGTTTGGATTTGTTTGTCTCACACTCCCTGTCCTCACGCCCAGCTCTGTAACACTGATCATTTTACCAAATTGATCCTTTTTGATGCAACTTGTGAAAAATGTAACAGCAGAGGTCAGAGTTTAGGTGCAGGCTTGCAGTGATGAACTGCTTCCTTACAGACAAAAGCCTTTAGAAAAAAATGAGAGCAAAGTATGGAAATGAAGAAAACTTCTTCCCCCCCCTCCCATTTTTATTGCTGAGCATGACGTTACAGGGCACAGAATAGCCCTTCGGCCAGTTCGGGTTATCTGTGCCCCCTCCCAGCTTCTCACCTACCCCTGGGCAGGGGCAGAGGGAGAGGCAGAGACGGCCTTGATGCTGTTCAGCAGTAGCCAACACACTGCTGTCTTATCAGCCCTGGATTAGCTGCACATCCAAAACACAGCCCCGTACAGGCTGCTATGAAGAAAGTTAACTCCATCCTGTCCAGCCAGACACTGCACAAAGTTAAATTAATTTTGCTTTGGAAAATACTGCTTGTTTAGAAAGGCCAGTTAGGAAATACCAAGAATGACCTCAAGCTAGAAAAAACTAACTTCCAACTTTGTGGTGTTACATGAGCACTTCAGTATAGAAATGGTTGCAGTAGCTCCCTGCTTTTATGCACAATAAAACTTTGGAGTGCAGTATTTTGATCCACACTCTGGCACTGGTAACTCCAAATTAAAGGCTGAAGGCCCCTCAGCCAGCTCAGCTCCCAGTGTCAGAGGCAGCTGAAGGGCATTCCCTCCTTGACGTCCTTTTGCCCTGGCTCCGTAGTTATTAATGAGGGGATCTGCTATCTCCGCTTCTGGGAAAGAGTTAAAGGGTGGATAGAGCACCTTTTTTGGGGGGTTGTAGCAAGAGAGAACAGAGGGGAGAAGCCAGTTAACTGGAGTGTTACAATGCCAGTCCTGGTGCTGAATTGATTAATGGACAAAAAAAGCATTTCAGATACAAGGTTTCCTGGCCGACAGCCACCAGGGAAAGGCAGAGGGCCAGATGGAAGTACCCACGCAGCCAGCCTCCCTCCCTGCGCAGCTGCTTGGCCCACCGCGGCCGAGGAGGTAAAAAGCTGCCTACGACTGAGCCTACGACTGAGCTCCACCGCTGCCCACCACATCAGCCCAGGGTCCTTTCCATTCCTGCGCCCAGCTCACACCACCACAGGGGGCTGCTCGGGGATGGAAAACCTGCTCAGACACCATCCGGGCCTGGGAGCCAGCACAGCTTCTCCATCATCAGCAACATCACTTAATCTACCAGTGCTTCAGGTTCTCCACCTGAAAAATAGTAACATAATTTATCTTTCTTTGTAAAACTTTTTTAAAAAAAGGAAAACGGAAGCATATGCTATTTCAGGATCAATTTAAACTGTTGCTCTACTGTATTATTAAATGCCCATTTCTCCTGTCTTAAATCAAGTCCAGAATAGAAAGCACATGAAATAACCTTCGTAGGGCAGCTTAGCCTACTAAAACTGTTTCTGCTTATACTTGCGCAAAGTATCATTCAGTCCCACCTCTGGGTTTACCTGCTGAACGCGCAGGCTTAGCAGGAGCTCTGCAGTGCTGCGGCTCTGTCCTTGCCCAGCCAAAGCAGCAGCAGGGAAGAGAAGGAACAGTACAGACCTTCAGATTTTTGGCATGCCTTGGCTATGGAGACAAATAAGCGTGACTTTTTTTTTCCCCCTTGGGTTTCTGCTCCACTGTTAATTAGGCAGTTACTGTCAAAACTGAATGATTGGTTATTTATTATGGATGGGGGAAAAAAAGGCAGTCTATATTCATAGCAGTTTGGAAGTTTATCACTACCCCTCGTGTCCTTTGATTTCTATGCCACGTCCCACATGCCAGGGCAGCTGCATCCATCAGCTGTGGGGCTGCTCCAGGGCTGGGGGAGAAGAGAGGTGCTAAAAGAGAGGGGAGCACAAATGCAACATATTTACGCAGTTGAGAGCAACTGAGAACTGCCACTGCACAAACAGCCAATCTCCCACTGTAAATGCCTGAAGCGTAAAGCCAACAAAAAGATGTAGCATAAGTATGGGCTGTATTATTTAGAATAGAGCCTCAACTGTGGGATCTTACAGCAGATCCGACTGCGTTGTGAACCCCCCTGTCGGGTTTACAGCCATTAGCCTCACGCAGCGCCTGGCTCTGGGGGGGCGAGTGCAGGTTACTGCCTCTGCCCGGCTCACACGCGCTCCGGTCAGAGGGAACGCTGCCCCGCTCCCACCTGCCTGCGTGACGGAGCTCAAGGGGCTGTTAAAAAAGGCCTTGTGGCTGCTTGAACATGACCTGGCGTAACTGAGCAGACTGAGCACGCGGTGGTGTGTCATCTAGTGAAGGGTGCTGTGTGGAGCCACACGCTCAAACATGTGAAGCGTGGATCTGACAACGTGAATTCAGGGTAACTGCAGCTTGAGTTAGGTCTTTCAGTGGACCCGGGGAGTTGCCTCAGCCCTCTGCTACTTTTACGAGTTTAAATGTAAAGCAAGAGCTTTGCACACAAGCAAAGCAAAACAAGGAATTCATTCACTGTTCCCATGAGCAGGCCGGTGTTCAGCCATCCCCAGGACAGCGGGGCTCCATCACATGTAACAGTTACTTGGGAAGACAAACACCATCACTCTGAATGTCCACCTTTTCTTCTTCTTCCCCCAGCTTTATACACTGGGCATGACATCACGTGGCACGGAATATCCCTTTGGTCACTTGGGCTCAGCTGTCCCGGCTGTGTCTCCTCCCAGCTTTTTGTGCCCTCCCAGCCCTCGCTGGCAGGGCGCTGTGAGGAACAGAAAATGCCCTGACTGCCCAGCAACAACCAAAACCACCAGTGTGCTACCAACACCGTTCTCATCCCAAATCCAAGGAAAAGTCATAAACCTTGCTCAAGGAAGCCATAAACAACCCAAGTAATCTGTTAAAATAACTGATGAAATGTTAACGAAGAAATGGCTTTCATTTAAAGCCAAGTGTGGGACTACATAAACGCCTCGGCCCTGCCTGTAACGAGCTGTGGAGGAGATGGAGAGTAATCCTCACCAAAGAAGTGCTTCCCGAGCCTCTGGACCCTACATCACTGGAATTAAAGAAGTGTCAGCATACAGGTCAAGCATATAAGTAATTACGAGAGAGGTTTCCCTCTGAAAAAGGTGAGGGTCCTTACCTTGCTCCAAGAATACGACTGAAATCCCTGGCGAGGCAGGAGACTGCACCTGGGATAATTCACTCCTCAGGAAACACCGCCAAAATACTTAGTAAGGCTTCTGTAATACAACCTGGGCATCTGACCGTAATACAGAGTAAATACGTCGAAAGAAATAAAGTGTGCTGAGCAGTACGGTTAACAGCAAAACTCTTTCAGGAAATAGGCATGACCAAAAATATTAAAATTGCATTTTTATTTTTTTTAATAAAAGAATCAAAGAAAGCCGTAGCACTTGTTTGGAAAACAACCAAACAACCCAACACAAAACATTCCAAAGCGAGAGGTGACGATAAAACATTCGCCAATTGTTGATTTGCAAGCTGATGAAGCAGAGTTACAGTGAGATCTTACGAAGTTGTGACAGCAGTCCCACGACCACCCAGAGACACGTCTCCAAGAGCTTCTCATTTCAGTTTTGTAATACCCTTGCTTTTATGCAAGGGTAGCTCAGGCTGTGTAGCCACAGACTACGCCTAATCAAGTATTTCCACAGAAAGCTGTTGATGTGAAGAGTCACCAATTCATTTTCAGCACAAGTCTGTGGCTTTTATACAAGCAGAATATTTGACCAATGTTATTTTCGGGTTTACGTATTGCAAATACAAGCTTTAAAAATCAAGCAGCAATTTATGGTTCAAGTATTGAGACTCCCAAATGTTGTAAGCTGTATTCCCTTCCCTCTAAAGAGCTGAGCTAATAGATAAAGTTCTTACCCGGACAAAATGTGGTTGAATTGTCCTGAGCAACCTCCTGCTTCCAGACTGCTCCAGAAAGAAGAAACTCACTATCATCAGAGCTGAAACTGCTATCTGCCTTTGAAAAAGGGTGCTAGAAGAGCACCAGTGTTCCACTTGGCTTCTGATCATCACACTTTTTCAAATACAAAGCATCGATGTCACCGCATGCACTGAGAAACCGGGCAGTTGAATGTCAGCGCAGTTAGACCATGCGAATACCCTCTCAGTATTTCTACCAGCTGGTGCATATACTGCATCTATTACAAATATAACTTCACTGAGCGGCACACCAAGGGTCTGCATTCATCATTTCAAGCGTTCTAGACCTCTTGCACTTGATTTATATGTAAGCAAAGAACATATTTAGCAGGAAATGACATCACATTTTCATTCCTCACTGTTACATTCAATTTCCCTTTCAAAGGATAAAACTACTACCAAATTACTTCAAAGCATCTCTCTCTCTCCATGATTCTGGCATTACAGAATCATAGAATCGTCTAGGTTGGAAGGGACCTTTAAGATCATTGAGTTCAACCATCAACCTAACACGCCAAAACCATCACTAAACCATGTCGCTAAGCACTACGCCTACTTGTTTTTTACATACCTCTGGGCATGACGATTCCACCACTTCCCTGGGCAGCCTGTTCCAATGTTTGACAACCCTTTCAATGTAGAAATTTTTCCTAATATCCAGTCTGAACCTCCCCTGGTGCAAGCTGAGGCTGTTTCCTCTTGTCCTGTCGCCTGTTACATGGGAGAAGAGACTGACCCCCACCTTGCTACAACCTCGTTTCAGGTGGTTGTAGAGAGCAATAAGGTCTCCCCTCAGCCTCCTTTCCTCCAGGCTAAACAACCCCAGTTCCCTCAGCTGCTCCTCATAACACTTGTTCTCCAGACCCTTCACCAGCTTTGTTACCCTTCTCTGGATGCGCTCCAGCACCTCAGAGTCTTTCTTGTGGCAAGGGGCCCAAAAATGGACACAGTACTTGAGGTGGGGTCTCACCAGTGCCAAGTACAGGGGGATGATCACTTCCCTAGTCCTGCTGGCCACACTATTCCTGATACAGGCCAGGATGCTGTTGGCCTTCTTGGCCACCTGGGCACACTACCGGCTTATATTCAGCCAGCTGTCAACCAACACCCCCAGGTCCTTTTCTGCTGGGCAGCTCTCCAGCCACCCTTCCCCAAGCTTGCAATGCTGCATGGGGTTGTTGGACCCAAGCGCAAGACCCAGCACTTGGCTTTGTTGAATCTCATACCATTGGCCTCAGCCCATCGATCCAGCCTGTCCAAATCCCTCTGTAGAGCCTTCCTACCCTCAAGCAGGTCAACACTCCCACAGAATTTGGCATTGTCTGCAAACTTACTGAGGGTGCACTCATTCCCCGTGTCTAGATGGTTGATAAAGATGTTAGAACTGGCCCCAATACTGAGCCCTGGAGAACACCACTTGTGACCGGCCGCCAAGTGGATTTAACTCCATTCACTACCACCCTCTGAGCCTGGCCCTCCAGCCAGTTTTTCACCCAGTGAAGCGTATGATCATCCAAGCCATGGGCAGACAATTTCTCCAGGAGCATGCAGTGGGAAATGGTGTCCAAGGCTTCACTAAAGTCCAGATAAACAACATCCACAGCCTTTCCCTCATCCACCAAGTGGGGCACTTTGTCATCAAAGGGGATCGGGTTTGTCAAGCAGGACCTGCGTTTCATGAGCCCATGCTGACTGGGCCTGATCGCCTGGTTGTGCTTCACGTGCCGCACAACAGCACTCAGGATGATCTGTTCCATGACCTTCCCAGGCGCTGAGCTCAGACTGACAGGCCTGT
The DNA here is from genome assembly GCF_028500815.1 of Rissa tridactyla. NCBI lineage: Eukaryota > Metazoa > Chordata > Aves > Charadriiformes > Laridae > Rissa > Rissa tridactyla. Next base: position 197,105,439 of record NC_071466.1, read on the forward strand.
AGTTCCCTGGATCATCCTTCCGGCCCTTCTTGTGGATGAGCATCATGTTTGCTAGTCTCCAGTCAACTGGGACCTCCCCTGTTTGCCAGGACTGCTGGTAAATGATGGAAAGTGGCTTGGCGTTACAGGTGCAAAATAATTTGTATCTTTATAAGCAAACTAATTTGGCAGTTAAATCAAGTTCTCCTATGTTCCTTCTCCATACCATTATGAATAGAGATCTACTCAACCCCCCAAAATTAATATCAGAATGCTGTTAAAAAGACTCGATCCCTTAGGTATGGTGTAAAATCCTTACTTTTTAGACCATTCTGCTAAGACAAAAGCTTGGGCAGAGCTCCTCCAAAACACTGTTCCCCTCTGCCTCCCAAAATGAAAAAGGTACAAGTTGAGAAACAAAATCAGCACACAGTTCATCTTCTTGTTGAATCAGTTTCTCCAGGTTGAAGGCAAGACAGAATGAATGTTTACATTCAAAGCATCACGTATTCGCTGCGGCAGCAAGGAGAACAGATTGATTATCAGTACGGATGGATAAGCAGTAGCCCAACTGTTCTCCCTGTTTTTTGATAGCTCGTATTTTGAGGAAGACTTAAAAGAGCACAATTCAACCTGAGCTAACCAAGCTTGCAGAGGTCTGGAGGAAGAATTTACTAGAGTACACTTAAACTCACAGTGTAAGACGGTGGTCTCTTTGGAAAAAAGAAACCTTTGCATTAAACCAAACTTTTCCCAACATTTCAGGTTTCTGAACCAGTAATAGAGTCCTTAAGAAAGAAGTTCAGAAAGCAAAGTAATAGCTAACTACAGAACAACTTTTTTTTTTCTGCCGTGACAATAATGGCAAAAAACTTTCCCCTGAAACCTCAACTGAAACACTATCAATGAGTAACTTGCAAGCAAGTCAGCTTCCATCCTCCTCTCGTATCCTCTGTCTTTTACACAAGCTCAAATAGCACGTTCCTGAACAGCAGCTTTCAGCGTAAAGATTTCCAGAGACCACGGAAGCCAACAAAGTGGTACAAGACCAGAGTGGGAATGGCAGACTCCCACCGACCAGTGTGGTGGGAGAACAAACAGGTACCCCACGCTTCTCCCACAAGGAGACTCTTAAGAGTACACAAACAAACAGCCAGCGAACCTGGACTGGAGCACTGGGGTAGTTTAAGGTTCACACTAATTTGGCAAACTGACCTTGCCCGAGTCAACTGGCTTGCAAACTGCACCCATGATTTTAGTAAATATTTACATGTGTTGTATGCAAACATACTGAACCTGAAGAAACTTTACCACCATGATTTTCAAGTGCAAATATTATAGTATCCCTTAATTCTGCTCTTATTGTATTTAAAAAAAAAAACCCCAACAAACAAAAACAACACCATATTCAATTGCTCCCCCCAAACCCTGGCCTGCACAAATTCTCTAAAAATAGACAAATATTAATCTGGAGGTTCACAAGAAATGAACGACTTAATTAAATGAAACAGCTTAAAACAAGCAACGCTGAATCTATTCCTCCATTAAAGAGGACTAGAAGTCCCTGCATAGAGAAAGCAGTAAATAAATGTCAGAAGTACTATTAGTTAAGACATCAGACAAAAACAGATCAGTTTCCTGACTTGCTATTTTTGTCTTCACGTAACAATTCCATTTGGATGTTTGAATTCAGCCTGCCTCAACATAAAATATTGCTCTCTGCTTGCAATGCAATATGAATAAAGACTTTCAGTCTCAAAACATTTAAATTACTGATGTGCTGATTGTCATTGGTTTGTTGCAATGATCCACAATTGCTTCAAATTAAGCACAGCTGAAGACTGTTGCAGATGCATCCAAATGTAGGGTTGTTTCAATAACTTAATAGCACTTTGATGTTTGCCTTGCTGAATTCTTCGCTGCTGAAGGAGCAACAGTCTTCAGTTCACAGCAAAAAATAAAACAAGGCAGTTATGAAGATCATGTAACACAGAGCTCCGAAGCCCACAGCGGAGGTTTGCTGCAGTATGGTAGTCTGCTCTGGGTCTCCTGAGCACAAGCAGCTGCTGTAGCAGTTGCTCCCTCCTCTTCTGCATCTTCCTTTACCTCCCTGAAGCCTTCTGCTTCTTGGAATGGATTCTCCAAGAGTTTTAGTACATTTCTTACCTAGAAAGAAAACAGCATGGCTATGAGAATTTAGAAAGTAAAGGTAAAATGATGTAGAGAAGAACCTCACACCAAATAATGATTGAATATGCTGTATTTATAATGACTGAGTATATTGTATTTAATACAGAAACTCCAGACAATCCAAATACGAAATATATGAACAATATGCGTATCAAATAGGCTGAAAACTGTAAAGTCCTAACTGGCTGAGTTTGCATCTGTATGGAAACCAAGCTCAAATAACATAAAAGGCAAGTCTCAAACACAAGTTCTTATGTAATTTCTCAAAAAAAACCCCTAGTTTTCCCATGTTCTGCGTGTAACAATTCACATGCTGAATGCCACAGGTGAAAACCATAAGTTTTAGAAGAGAACACACAGCACGGCAATGAACAAGTCCAAATTAATCCCCAACTGCCTCCCAAGGTAAACACCTTGGAGAAGACAGTAAAAGCAAGGGTAAGTGTCTTGTCCTGGGACCAGCCTACAAGAGCTGGTGGAGTTCCAATTCAGATTTTTAATTCCATTCTTTGTTCTGCAGTCATTAAAACCTCAGCTCCCTCAAAAATAATGCAGACCTTCAGGACAGTAAATTCCCAATCCCTCAATTGCCTGCGGTGGCAGGATGAATCTCTCCTAGCACAACGTCAGTCATCAACAGCAGCACATCCACACAAACCCAGAGAGATGGCAAGTAGTAACAGCATACCTCTGAGAAATCCCCATTTTCAGCTGCTTCTATGGCATTCTGGGCAATATAATTCCTCAAGATATATTTTGGATTGTTTGAATTCATGACCTTCACACGATCAGTATTCCAGGCATCAGCGTCACTAACATTTTCTGTTTCTTTTTGCAAACGGACTCTGAAATCAAGCAAGTGAAAGCAACTGGTTTGGTTCAAGAATCACATGTAAAAGTTGACTCGTTTCCTTGCCTTGAGATTCTCAGTTTGCAGTTCTTAATAAATACTACATCATCTCCAATCCTCTCAGTTTATAAAATCCAGCACAACAACAGATTACAAAACACCACCCTATTTAAAAGCAGCGTTACAGACCATCAGCAGGTCCTGACAAGGCTTGAGGAAGCGACACACCTTGTATATTGACTGAAAAGTCCGATTAAGATGCTCCCACACACTGGTGCATGGTCTGTTCTACACTGCTCTGCAAAAATCACCACATTCAGAACTTGGCTTAAGTATTTCTACACTTGTTTACTGGTTAAAGCTTTTGACATTCTGATAAAAGCAAAGGGATACAATAGAGCTGAGGCAGTTTGATCCACCCATTAGCAGGAATGCTTGCTAAACCCCTCAATCCCGCTGGAGAACAAGACCACAGGCAACCAGGTGAGGAAAGGAGTCCTGATCTAATCCACACGGCAGAAACAACTAACGATCTACTACGGGTTTGTCTTTACTAAAAAAAGTCTGCTGCTAACACTAAGATTTTAGGCTTTTAAATTACATCTATTAAAATAGTCCGGACATTTTTTTTCCTGGCCATGATTTCTTTTACAGTTACGCTTTGATTAACCTGCTTTCTATATTAATACAGAGATTTTTCTTTCAGAAAAAAAACCCTAAAATGGATGAAATGCTTCAAGGTCAGTCAATTGTAATTACTGAGCACTTAAAAGCTCACAAATTAAATTAGTCTCTGCTAGAATCAAGATTACCATTCTTGAAGTACTTTTAATAACAGATTTGATCCTACGTGGTTTCTATGTCCTCGCCCCTCCCCAAAATCCAGTAAACTAAAATACACAGATGCCCTTGAATTTGCCCAGCAACAGAGATGCTGATCTTGGAGTAGTTAATATCCTGATTTGTGTGCCCCAGACATCCCGCCCAACCTACATCCTTTGAGACAGGGTGTCTTTCGTGAGACAGGCACACCGTTCTCAAATAAAACGGCAGAACAAATATACTGCTCTGAATATGGGGAAGAATACCTGTATTTCTCCAGCCATTCTTTCCAGTGTCTTTTATTTCTGCTGAGTAAGTCAGCTGCTGTTAGCTGCTGCAGTTTAGAGAATTGTTCAATGCGTTCTAATTCTTTATTTATATTAGCTTTTGTTCCAAATAATGCAAACAGCTGAGGATTAGACTGAGCCAACATTAGCATCATTGACAGTTGTCTGGGAACAAGAGAAACAAACACATTACACATTAAAGTTGAGCTGCCTGTCAAGAACCATCTTTTTGCAACCATAAAGTAAATATGAAAACATTCACAGTAAGCTATGACTTCACTAGAGAGGTTAAATAACAGTACTTTATAATTAATAGAACAAATTTATAATAAAATGTACTACTTTTACTGTTCCTTCCCCCTTCTTCAGTGTGTTCAATTCACATTCTGGTGGTACATGAAGTGCAGACAGTAGATTCTCAGAATTACCAGTGGGTTTAGATCTGCAATTCCCATCAAAACACCTTTGGAACTTTGAAAGGAATTTGAAATCAGTAATTGGATCTTACTTACGTACCAGGATAATATAGAATCCACAGGGTTGATTTTTAAATTTTTTTTTTTCCTAACATTAATAGTGTAACACCATGCAGAATAAGGATCTAACACCTACTAATGTTACCACTACTATGAAAAACCCAAATCAAATGGGGCAAGATACCTCATTTAAGTCGTATGAGACAACAGTTTATTTTTTTTTTTTATTTAGCCAGTCTGAATCACAGAATGAGAACTGCTTTGTAGTAGCAAATTTCTAACAATATCCAGGCTATTTTGCCGCAACTTTGACTAGGATTGTATCTTTTTTTACATTTAACAGTGTTAGCGGGTGTTGTACAACAGCTTCACCTCATTTTTGATACCGTGCTAGCCCACTTTTATTTTTCCTGGAATAATAACTGCACTACAGCGAAAGATAAAATGAAAAACCAAAAAGTGTAAGTTGGAGCTTATCAAAACACACTAAATATTTTTATTTCCTTCTATGAATGCGTTTATGAACAAAGAAAAAAAGAAACATTATTGCCTGGCCTCAAAACAGATAACTCATTATATCAGGTTATATTTTCCTACTTTTAATAAGCAGAGATAAGCTAGGTGCTTTGATTTTTGAGTTTATATAAAGTACTATCCAAATCTGATTTACACATCTGACATGCCCAGCTCTGTGACATCCAAGTGCTGCGATAAAAATCAGTTATGTACTCGCTTTAAGAGAGTACTACGCCGCTCCAAAGCTTTACATCCATATAATGATGATTTATAGCTACTTTTCACATTCCTCTAAGCCTGAATGTAATCTTAAAAAAAATATTGCCTCATCTGTCACATGAGCTGTCTTCATACTGCATTATATCTGTTTACAGTTTCAAAGTAGCTGAAACCTGGAACACAATTAAGTAAGCAGCATCCACCACCTTAATTCAGTTCCCTTTCATTTTAGTGTATCATCACTAAAACTTCAATAATCAGTAGTATCTCCAAAATGATACACGACTACAGCCAGCCATGCTGGCATAACACCAAACTTGTATGGACGAGTTTCACACCAGTTCATCTTCTCAAGTCCCTGCTTTTCACAAATTAACTGCGGTATCACCACATAGAAAACGCTGAAAAATTTGTTAGGTTCATTAGCTTCATGGAATACTTACTAAACAGGGGGTGGCCCCACCCAAAACACCCCCAACTTTATTCCCCATCCCCATCTGGGAAGATGATAGAAAAAAAAAAACCCACCAAAACCCCCACAAATCCCACAAATTCATGGGTGACACATTTCCTGTTTTCCACTGCTCCAAAAAGTGAAAAACTGCTGCGATCACTGTTATAAGCAGCAGCTGAACAAAACTTACTCTTTTTCCATGCTCAGAGCAGCTGGGCTGCAGAACAGCAGCCATCAAATGGGACGTGGATGGCACCACACAGTTTTCAGAGCCTGAAGTGTGTGCTTAGTTTATACTTAGCCCAGAACATGGTGATTATTTGCTGACAGCACACTGGCAGAACATGGTAAATCCATTTCTTCTATAAAATACTTCTATATCACTTTGCTAACTGGCACTCTCATTGCCTTAGTCAGCAAAGACAGTGAAGAAAAAAAAAAAAAAAGGACCGAACAAAAGCTCAGACAACCTCAGCCCAGGAGCCAACTGCTGCAAAGTCACTGCTGAGCATTCACCAGACACAAAACGCACAAGAATTTGCGCTGCTGTAGGTCACGATGCACCTTCTTAACAGTGAAATTTCCAGGTTTAGTCAAATACTACACAGCATGCAGAGTTCATTACGGTTATGATGAAATTAAAAGCACAGGTCAAAAGCGTTTAAGTAAAGAATATTACCTTGGATCCATCTGTGGTTTGAAAGCAACTTTCAGTTCCTCCACAGAAGCACACTGACTCGTAAGCTTTTCTAAGAAATCTTCCAACTCTGAAGGATCAGAGTCTACTGAGAACGAACTCAGCAAGTAGAAAATATTTGTGAAGTCTCCACCTGAAAAAGTAAACTCTATGAGTGATGAAACTAATAAATCAGCAGGAAAATAGATCCCATATTTTCTTTCTAACCCCTCCCTGCCCCACAGCAACACAGGTCTCGCCTCTCTGAACAGGCAAATAAACTGCTCCCTCAGGGAGGCTGCAAATGCGAGACAGGGGAGCCCTGGAGAAGGCAACAACTGCCCACAGTTCACAAGAACGTTAATTATTTTTCAGTCTTTTGCTCTTCTCAGATGACCATATACTCGCACAAGGCTGTTTTCTTGTAAGGTCAAGACAAAAACCACATTATAGTTCAACTATAAAATACTGATGGTTATTATTACGTAACAACCAGCTGTGTTCCTCACCAACCTGTGAGATGCATGGTTTCAAGGAGTTCAGACACCAGCTTACTATCTTCTTCTAATTCCAGTTGGATTAAGCCTAGTTTCTTCCTCATCTTCTGCAAATAATGTTTCTCAAATTCTGCATCGTATTCTTCTTCCAGGATAAGTTCACTTATTTCCAAGGGCAGCTCTGGAACTAGGGCTTCAGCAAGTTTCCCCAGGTTCCACTTGCAGATCTCCGGCTGCTTGTTGTAAGCATAGCGCCCTGTATTATCAGAACCATTGCAAATGTGCTCAGGGTCATATCTACAAATGAAGAAATAGTTAGATTCTTCTAGTTATCTGCCCACCAATACCATGAGAAGTATTAGTCTCCTCTAGGAAACTGAAACATTTGAAAGGGAACACTCCTCCTTGATTCTTTTCCCACAGTCACCTTATTAGATATTTTCCTACACTCCCAAACACCGGAAAACTCCACAGGCTACAAGAACAGCCTAACAGTTAGGGATGTTGTGAATCCAGTTAAGAAGTTGAAGAATTACAGGACAACTAGAACTAAGTTAATCTACTTTGCCATAAAGAGGATTCATAAATCTGCTTAGAGTTAAAATAGTAAAGCAATCGTGAACATCAGGATTGTTCCATTTAGCAAATACACACAAACATTTCAAGTAATTATGCCACACTGACCTGTCCATAAATCCGAAAGGGCCGTAGTCAATGGTTAGTCCAACTATGCTCATGTTATCTGTATTCAGCACGCCATGGCAAAACCCAACACACTGCCATTCAGCAACCAATCTCGCTGTCCGTTTTGTTATCTAAAAGAGATTTTTTTTTATTATTATTATTTTTGAATGCAACGTATATCCAGTACATTCATGTATTTCAAGCATTTCCTAGTCTGAACCCATCTTTCTACAGCTCCGGTGGAAGCGGGTTCTGGCAGTATGCCATACACACACATATCTGAAGGACAGCTTGCCTCCCTCCTCCTGTTAGTAACTGCCCTGTTTCCCACTCTCCCATTTCTGTTTCCTTCCTCTTCTTTCCTTCCACGCTTGACTTGCAAGTCAACTGGACAGCTTCAAAACGTACTGGAGACTGATAAGCTCTTCCCTCAATTTGCTGAGAGTGGAAAAAAGCTACAAGGTTAAGTAAAAATATTCCAAGAATGACAATTTTATTTAAACGCAATTCTTCACTGAATCCATGCTTCACCAGAGTTTTTCAGTTGCTTAACTGAGAGTTATTGTTGTAGAATCCTTGACTGTAATCACTGCATGTGCCTCATTCCTCAAATAAATAGTGTAATATTTTAAAATAGTTCTAGTTATTTAATTAAATCAGCCCACCTAGCAACTGCAACTAGATATGCCCTATGAAATCTAAAATTCTGGAAGCTAACATGGCTTTTAAATAAACCTGGGTATTTCTAAATATTCTACTGCATTGCTGTAAATAAAAATTTTATGTTGTCATTAGCTAAAACTTTTAAATCAAACTATTTTCAGAGCTAAAAATCACTCATCTTCCCATCTGTACATACATTTAAAGCAAATATTCTCTCCAGCTGCAATCTAAGTGCACTTTATTAATGTTTAAAAACCGAGCTAGTTAACAGAGGAGAAGGCACTCCAAGTAGCTATATGTGTCCAAAACCGATTACCGACATGCCATAAACCAGTAAGGGAGACACACCCTGCACGATGGCTCTGTGCCAGCAAGATGGCAAAACTTAAAAATAAGGAAAAAAGTCCAGGCCAGCAGGGTTGGGATGAAAGCACGCCAGAGGTAAGGCAATTCATGACTGCTGGATGTCTTTGTATGAATACACTCCACACTGACAGTGTTCTGGTAAAAAATAAAGCCCACTAATGGGAACACCTGAAAGAAATTAAAGCTTGGGCACCACTCAAAGATGGGTATACTGATTAGAAAGAGACAGCTTTGCACTCACTTTGACCTTTATTCTTTTTGATTGCATTTTCCTACTGCTAGCCATACTAGAAAACAAGTATGGTGTATTTATAAATAAAAGCACTATCTCAAGGACACGTTCATTTAAATTTAAACAACATCTACAAATTATTTGAGAAGTCCAGATGATGCTGTTTGCTTTCTAGACAGCGCTGTCAAACGCAATCACTTGTACTTTTTTCCTCCATTTCTTCCACAGTGCAAAAAGAAAGACAAAACACGTTAAAGAGTTGAGCTGACAGCACTTCCCTGCTATTCAAAAAGATGGACATGTTTGGAAAACTAGGTAAGGGAGCGGGGTGCTTTTCAGATGGAGACAGGTATGGAAAACCTCCACTGAGGAGGAGAGAAAATACGAAAAAGCAATGCTAGCACAGGCATGGAGTGGGGACAGGCACAGGCTGGAGAAGCACGGCAAACAAAAGAATGGAGATGGGGGCAATAAGGAAAGGATGCCAGGATGGAGAGGAAACCAGTAGTAACTGGGCCAGGAAAAGCAGCCAATGGCAGAAAGAGGCAGGACTGGACACACACACACACATCTGCAAAGATCCCCAAGTCCCATGACTTTCCTGACATCAGGAAGTAAACATGCCATCAGGTGCAGAGTGGGGTAGGCACAGAGGGGGTGACGAGACATAGTCCTTGTCATCGGCTCCATTCATTCAACGCAAAAGGCCTGTCCAGCAAAGTTAAACTCTCCAGCAGCCAGTGGTGGACCACACACACCACATCTTGCATCTGAAGAACTCATGCAAGTACGCAAAAGTTGTGTTAAAGCAAAAAATAAAAAAAAATCACAAAAAAACCCACAACAAAAATTCAAACCCCATACAATTTAAAGAATGTCAGATGTTAAGCCTGCCTTTCGACCCCTTATTGGTCTGTTAGGAATGTGCATCATGTCACAGCCATTCCCTCAGTCCCTACCAGATCGTTTCAGATTTCAAAGCACCACAAATACATTTACGTAGACTGTGGTATTTTTTAATTATTCTGTTTACTGGCTAGTTTTAACATTCTCATTTGGGTTGTAACATTGTTTGAATTTCAGGTGACCCAAACTGGAGCCTTTTTGACAGTTCTCCGGGATTTTCCAACTGGATCCCTTCTGCACGGGTGGGATTACTATATACTAATCACTAAAACACAAAGAGAAGCATCTTATTACCTGACCCCAAATTCTTTCTTTGCTCACTGAGACAAAGGAATATAGTAATAGAAATTTGATGTCAAGAATAGCAACACAGTATCAACAGTAAGGCAAAAGGTATAGTCAGGCAATAAAATGTAAATACCAATTTATTCAGCTGTTTTACTTCAAAGAGAAATACAGTAATTCTACATTTACTCATGTTATAGTTCCGATTTTTATTATGGATCTCCATGATTATTAAGGTCTAAATTTATACAGTAGTTGAAAAAGGATTCCAAATGGGTCTCTCAGAAACCACCCAGCCTCTCCTCTGGGCCACTGCAGAATGACCTGATACCACACCACACCTAAGACATATTTATCTCACCTGATCTTACCATTCCCAGAGCTGGAGGTTTTGCAACTTTCTCAGGCAAGCCCTCACAGTGCCTGACTGCCTTTAAACATTTCAATTCTAAAGCCTGAAGTTAAAGTGATTTGCAGTCAACATTCCTGTTGGTAATTTGGAAAATGAGAGACAGGAAGTGACTCCACATTCTCAGTATTCTACAAGACAATGCCTTGCAAGTCATGTCTCAGTACCGTCAACTCACCATCTGACAGTCGGGGCCAGAATTCCCCCTCGCAGTCTAAGCCACTCTCAGCCAATGGAGAGAGTCTTGGGAAGCTCTCATAGAGCAGAGAAATCATGATTTACTATTAAAAAGGTTAAACCACTTTCACTGGTTTGATCAACACTGCTTTCATTGATAAGCAGTTCTATTAAGAGCGTTTTCTTCAAAGAAAAGAATAGTTCGAGCAATCGGATGATACAAGGTACTAACCAACTCCAGTCACCTGTGCTCGATGGTGAAGTTCCTAAAGATGACCGCTATGGATTTATGAAGAGAACCTGATCTTTCTTACCTCTTTGAAGAAAGCAGCGTTCCTCTGAATACTGTTGTCTGAATAAGCCTCCTGGATTTCTGGATAGAAAGTGCTGATCACATAATCGAGCATCTGTATTCGAATATCATTTCGGTTAACACTGGGACCCTTGCGTCCTGTGTATTCATCAGGAGGTTTAAAAATTTCGAAAGAACCAAATCTGTTTTAAAATAATAAAGAACATGTTGTAGTATTATTTGATACTATTAACTTCATTTGATATTACACATAGGAAAAACATTTACTGTTGTTGCAATAACACCACGTCATCTCTTAACACCAGTTCTTCAATTGATGGACAGAAAAGACCCGCGAGATTCCTACACCAAACCTAGCGCGACTCAGTGACTCAAGGCAAGGAAGCCCATACATCCATGTGTAAATAAACTGACACATCAAGACCCCAGCCAGTACAAAGATCAGTTTGTTAAAGTTTCTTACAACCACTTTTACAGAAGAATTCTTAGCCTGAGTAAATATACAGGAGTTGGACTAATTTAAAATACTAGACTGTACAGCAAGTGTGCAAGACAGACTCTTCCACACAGGCACACACACATACACACATACATGCACACACATATACACATACATGTCACACACATATGCCTTATGCCTAACATTCCTCTAATGTTCTGTTACCTTACAAGAAGCAACACAACTTCCTGAAACTCATAATATTTTGTGTAAGAGCAGGAATCTCGTACACTTCTCAGACAGGGAAAGTACACCCAAACGTTGATAGTACTATATTAGAATAGCTTTGGACTTAAGGGTAGAGCTACAATCCACCACTACTACCAACATCAAAAAAAGCATGTTTTCTGCGCAGGCATAAACATGAAAAATCTCTTCTGAGATCTGCAGAACTTAGCTGTTCTTTCTACCAGGCTAGCATCCTTCGCGTTATCTGTCTGTGTGCAAAGACACCAGCTCATCCCATCCGCTGGGCAAGAAGACCAGCTTCCTGCAGCCTGGCAAAAGAGTTCCAAGCCTCCAGAACAAGAAACATCCACATGGTGCTGTTATGGAAATATGCTTAAAATGGTATTTTAGAAGACTGCTGTGCTTTTTTTAAAAAGAAAAAAAAAGCCAGCAAAATAGGTTTCTACCTTATAAACGTAGAAGCTATTCTCAGAACAACTGTACACCTTTCACTTTTTGGATTCCCATCATAAAATATGTCACGGACGACTTTTGAATCAGATGTCACACACGTTCCAGCCCTCGTTGTTGGAATTCCAAGGTGAAACATAGCCTCGCTGCACAGGAACTCCCGTATGCTCGACCGCAGGACTTTCCGACCATCAGCTTGTCTGCAACGAGAAGACAGAGACCATTTACAGAGACCTATAAAGGCAGGAACTCCTGTCTCCCCCTTAGCAGTGGGGAAACAAAAGCCTAGAAGTGACGTGCTCTGTCCACAGCCACACAACAAAGTAGAGGCAGAACCAAGAACAAGAGCCGGACCTTCAAACTTCTGTTACAGCTCAATTAGATGGACACAACACACCTGCAATGACGACCACACATAACAAATCAAAATAAACCTTCCAGTTACACATATCCCTTCTAATCATTAACTCTGTTGGTTTTATTGATGCAATAGTCTTTAAAAAAAAAAAGTTTTGGACAAGTATAGCTATTTTATTATAAGTCACTGTTCTCCTCTTACTAAAACAGCTACTGTTATGCCTCTCGAAAAATAATATTATTTTGGATCTTTCTGGGTAAGTAATCTAGAAATGGTGTGTTAAATAACAGCATGCATGGGAGTTGCATTAAAAACCCCAAACTGAACAGACAGCAAATAGCAAACTAGCTTATTTAATAGATATCAAGTAAACAGAGCAGGCATGGGTTGTTCTCAGCCTACAGCCCCAGCACTTCAGAAGCCATGGGCAAGCAGAAGAGCTGCCCAGGGCAGACCCACAATGTGACCACTGCATCTGCGACTGCCACTGGGATTTCTTTAACCTTCACAGACCTGAAGGCGGCCTTCAGAGCATCGCATGTATGAAACTACTGTGTTACTGAGCCTGTGCACTGCTGGAACAGAAAACATAGGAAATGCAAGCGGGAAAAAAATCACCTGAGAGATTTAAAGCAGTAGAGGCTAAACTGACTAACGAAGATATCCATCCCTCACAGGGGTTGGTCAGCACGCCATTCTGGGGGCCTTTTCCGCCATTCCCTCCCACAGCCAGGAAGGATGGAGGACAGGCACCGCCAGCAGCAGGACCAGCGGCACAAACCAACCAAACACCAGCATTTTAGATCCCATTTGTGTGGGCCATAGGGACAACATGGCAGCGAGCAGCCAGGCGGCTACTGCACGCCTCTGTCCCCACTTCCATCGCGGTCTGCATCCTCCTAAGGGGAGGAAAACCTCAGAGGAGAATAACCAGGGACTGAAGTAACGTACCACCTGAAGCAGATGCAATTAGCGTCTTATTTTTCCAAAGAAAAAAATGCCACCTTCTTGTTTGGCATTTAAGCATCGCACTTGGTGCAGGGAGGAGCTTTAGGAGACGACCTCTGCCATGGGGAAGGACCCTCAGCACAAAACCGGCTGGAAAAGCACCTCGCTAATGCAATTAGCGGCCAGGGAACCCCCTCCCCAGACCCCCCCGCAGGGCGCAGCCCCACCGGGCGGGTGTCTCCACGCTCCCCCCCCCGGGCCGGGCCGCCCCGCGGGGCCTTACCGGGAGAAGGGGGTGAGGCCGGCGCCCTTCAGCTGGATCTCCCAGCGCTCGCCCCGCGGGCCCAGCACCTCGCCCAGGTACATGGCGGCGCCGTCGCCCAGCTGCCCGGCGAAGCTGCCGAACTGGTGGCCGCAGTAGCAATGCGCCGCCGGCTCCGAGCCCGCCAGCAGCCGGTTGCCGCTGAAGTACAACGCCGCCTCGGCCTCCGCCGCCTCCCGCTCGGCCGCCGGCGCCTCCAGCCCCAGCAGGGCCAGCGCCGGCAGCGACATGGCCACGAGCCGCGGGTTCTGCAGCGGGCTGGGCCGCACCCGGGAGAAGCAGGCGCCGGGCACGGCCCGCGGCCCGCCGTCCTCCGAGGCGTCCACCGGCAGCGAGCGCAGCGCCAGGTTGTCGAAGCGCAGCGCGCTCAGCCACCCCCCGCCGCCGTCCTCAGGGCCGCCGGGCCGCGCCGGCACAGCGGCGGGCTGCTGCATGGCAGTGCACAGCGAGCCGCGGCGGACCGGGACCACCGCCGCCGGTAGCAGCAGTAGGGGGAAGCGGCTGCCGCTGCGCAGCGTCGCGGCCATCCGCCTGCCTGCGGGGCGGGGCGAGAGCGCCGGAGAGCACCGCCCGCCGCGGGGCGGGGACGCGGCCGGGCCGGAGGGAGGGTGGCGAACAGCGGGAGCTCGGCACCGGGAGCCAGGGGGAGGGTGGGGGTTATAAAAGCCGTCCCTGGGGCGTGGTGGCCCAACGTGCCCGGAGGCATCGCTAGGGGCAGCCGGCCGGAGCCGCCAGCAGGTCGCGGGGGCGTGCGGGAGGGGCCGCTTTGCCGGTGGTCTGGTGTCCCGGTGTCGCGTTCATTACCGGACTGGCCTGTCCGTTAGCGGGCTAGCGCGTCCGTTGGGCTCAGGTGCCCCGCGGCTCTGAGGAGGAAGACCCCCGGGGAGCGGCAGGTGTGGGCTGGCCCCAGGCGCGCAGCGGTCGCCCAGGCTGGCTGGCGTTAAGATGTCCTGGCTAACGAGGGCAGGGAAGTCGAAGGAGAAGGAGGAGGCAGGAAGCTCGCCGAGCCAGGAGGAGAGGGGCGTGCTGGTGCAGGCCGTGCTGGAGCACGGCGGGGACCCCTGGGACTGTAAGGTGGTGGGGCAGGAGCCCTCCCTGAAGGCGGCGGAGAGGCACTGGCTGAACTACGTGTCGGTGTACCATCCCAAGGGGGAGAAGAAGTGCTCGGCCCTGCAGTGGCTGTTGTTCGACCTGGCGCGGGCGTTGCAGGCGGCGGTGGAGGAGAAGGAGCAGTGTATCCAGAACCTGCAGAACAGTCTGCAGGTGGCCCGCAACGAGATCCTGGCCCTGCGGTGCGACAGCTCGCAGCTGAGCCAGCAGGCCGAGCAGCTGCCCAAGCTGAGGGAAGAGCTGAGGGCTGAGGCGGCCGAGAACGCCCGGCTGAGGAGGAAGGTGCAGTGCTTGGGCACCCTGCTCTCGCTGGGGAAGGGCTTGGACCAGAGGAAGGTGGCGGCTCTCAGTAAGGCGGACTGGGACCCGGAGGCGTGGGATGGGGAGGGATGGAGTTTGGAGGAGTTGCCGGTGGCAGGGGTGGGCGCCGCAGGTGCTCGGAAAGCAAAGCTGACGGAGGGGGAGAGAGGCCAGGGAGCAGGGGATGCGTCCGGGAAAGAGAAGGTTTGGAGGAAACAGAAGGAGGGATGGCCTGTGTGGGTAAACCGAATTTGGGCCTTGGAGCAGTGCACTCCCTTCACGCAGGAGGTGGCGAAGCGGGTGGTGACGGCCATCGGGCTGCCGTGGCCCAAGGTAGGGGCGATTATCAGAGCCCTGCCCGCCGATGAGACCTTGGGGGGGGAGATCTTGAGGCTGGTGATCAGAAATTTGGGAGAGTACGAGCCTCTCAAAGACAACATGGAGGGGGCACCCTGGAGAGATGTCCAGGAGGTGTCAGCCTATGTGTGTGGGAATGTCTTACTCCGGGTGTTAAAGCAAAGGGAGAAACCGGTCACCCCCGACTTTGACATCTTTGGGGTGAACGTGGAGCAGGGGGACGTGGGGGTGCTGGCCTGTCGTGCTCCTGAGCTGCACAAGGGCTTTTTCATCAGCCTGGGGTCTACCTTAATCGGCCGCCCCCTCGGTGAATGCATGGCTACCCTGGAGAACATGGGGACCCTGATGGGAGTTGAGGGGAAAGGGATGGCCAAGAAGCTCGGGATGGGGCCAAAAGGGAGGAAATACATTCCTAGAGGGACAATTTGGAGATATTTAATAAACCAGGGGGTGAATGAGGGAGAGCTAGATAGTCAGCCCACAGGAGTTTTAATTGCCAAAATGAAGAAAATCCTTCAGGAAAAGGGGATGAAGCAAGAGGAGATCTGGGAAAAACTGAAGCAGATGAATCAATCAGCTCCTCCCCCTATTGCAAAGAGAAAGCTCTACCCACCCTTAGGGGACCTTAAAGATTAGGAGTCCCAACCCCCGGTGGGGGTTTACCTCCACCAAACTGACCTGGTGTGCAGGGAGAAGGGGCTGCATGGAAGTGCAATGTCTGTTGAAGCTGGGGGTGGGGTGGGAAGTAACTTTCTTAATTGCTACGGGATCAGAGACAACATTATTAGATTATCGGGGTCCTTCACTCCCAGCTAAATCCATCTGGATATTGGGAGTGGGAAGGGGGAAAATGAGGAGAAAAGAGGTAGAAGGCCAGTTGTGGGTAGGGGAAGATAAACTGGATGGGTGGATAATTCTGGTAAAGGTCGGGGTGGGGGTGTGGGGCAAACTTTTTAGTAATGAAGTTCCTGTCTTAGTTCAAGGTAGATCTGTCCAAGGGAAAACTGTATTGTGAAGTGATCACCGGAGTCCCCAAGTCAGTGAAGTGCCAGCCTACAAGTGAAACAGAAACAGGGCGGTAAATGAAGAGTGTGAGGTGGTTCCAGCTGGAGACCCCCTCTTCCTGTCCTAGTACCCATACAGGAGCGCGATGAAGGCTGAATAGATTATGATTTTAAATCCCTATTTTTTACAATTTCTGTTGAAGTCCAGGGGTGTGGAGTATGTGGATGGTGGAGACCACTTGCAACCTTGGGGGTTGGACCAGATGATCTTTAAAGGTACCTTCTTACCCAAACCGTTCTGTGAACTGTAAATCCATGCTTTGTAATGCCTTTGACCCCTGGGAGTGGGCACCACTTGAGCAAGCAGTGGTAAATTGATTACGTGGGCCCCTTCAAGAGGTTGAAGGAGGGTTTGTATTAACTGATTTCACCCATAAGAGAGCATGGACAGGGCAAAAAGGTGGAACTAATAAATTATATATTCAGCTTGGATCCCAATATGGGTCAGCCACAGAAGTTGCATGGGATGCAAATGGTACCTTTGCAATAAGTGTAGTAACGGGGAGATGCAGCTGTATTGCCTGATGTGCTCTTAGTGGTTCAGATGGTGCGGATTTAGTTTTGGCCATTTAGCATGTCCAAAACTAAAATCACACCATCCACAACTGTCCAAAACCACTGTAGGACAGTATCCATATTAATGCTGTAAGATGGAGGAAAGAGGTGGGGAATTGATATGTGAGGTGTGAACTGTTCTAGAATACATCCGGAGCGTGACCCGTATGTACATGGGTTGCGCCTCTCTTAGGATTGCAAAGTTTCCATCCTTGGAGACACTCAAGAGCTGTCTGGAGTTAGTCCTGGGCAACCAGCTCTAGGTGACCCTGCTTGAGCAGGGGGTTGGACCAGATGATCTCAAGAGGTCCCTTCCAACCTCAACCATTCTGTGATTCATTCTATGAAAATGGCCACAGTTTTGAATCTCACATAAGGTACATGGGTAACAAACTCTTCAGACTGTTGTTTGGTGCAACAGCAATGGTAACTGCCTGGGATAACCAAACACGGCACCTGGTAAAAGCAACTGCTGAGTTAAGAAAACAAAAAACTATAAGGGATTAAATTCAGTAATATTTTTCTATTGTACTCAAGCTCAATTGTTAGCTCTTAAACCAGCTTTTTCAGTTGGGTTAGCTCTGTTCTCATGGGTAGTACAACAAAGAGATCCCAATTACAAGCTAAGTTTCACCAGCTGCTGTTGCAAATAGACAACTAAATGAAACGTATGTACTAGTTCTGTACAATTGGTTGTGGACCGTAGGAGGATATCGTCACATGTGAGCGGAGCAAGTCAGCATGGGAATGCCGGTGGTGTTTTGTAACAGTGTGGGCTGTGTTTGCGTTGCCTCACCTGTAATGGGAGAGTGGGAGGATAATGTGGCCTCTGTGGCTCCAGAAGAAGACCAAAGATCTGGCTTTACATCCGATGGCAGTATACATTCATTTGCCTGTTCTCAAAAGTAGGGTTTTGTTCCAGACCGAGGGACTAATGATGTCCGTCTGGGAGCTGAGAGGCCTCGCCGGGATGAGGTGACAGCACACAGAAGGGAGCGGAGAAACCGGAGAGCAGACAAGTTGCAAGCCCGAGGACCACCTTGGCGAGTAAGGAACTGTCAGAACCAGAGACTGAAATTGAACTGTACATCGTTAGTATGACATATCCATGGGCTGGTTTCCAAAAGCCACCGCTATGCAGCACTTATGCACTTAATCCTGTACTTGTCATTAGTTATGATAGAAGTCACGTTGTTCCTTATTCTTCTACATATGATTTGATCGCTTCAGAAGGGAAGAGTGTGCTCACATGCCCAGTTCAATGTCTTGCGTGCATTGATAGCCTAACAGTTGTGGTGGCTTCCAGCCGGAAGGGATTGAGTTTATGAGCACCCAGAGTGGTCTGAATGTCCTCGGAGGAGGTCAGGCAGACCAGGGGGTGACTTGTGAGCAAGAGGTCCTGCTGGAACACGCAGCCCCACAGAGCCGAGGCCCCAGCAGCGCTGGCAGAAGGGTGACAAGTGCCTCTGCTGCTGCCCTCTGGTATGTAAACTGCCAGATAAGGTCCTGCTAGTGCTCGGTCAGCTTGTATGGGGATCAAGGCTAATGTGGAATAGCTGTGTCTAGTAATCGCAGGAGGTAAACTAAACCCAAGGGGACAACCATGAGGGAGTTGTGGGAGCCAGGCTGCCCTGCCAGTAACACCATGTAAGGCTCTGACTGCCGGGGTAACGGCATCAGAAGTACTGCAGCTAGGTATGGCTGTAGCAAAACCAGGACCAACGGGGAGGAAGTAATCGGGGGCAGGTTGTTTATTTGGGAGGGATTTGGGTGGAGGAGAGGAGGTGGCAAAAAGGTGGGCCCTGATGCCAAAGAATGAAGGATGAGGTATGAAGTCCATCGAAGAAGACCAGAGGGCTGCTGCTGCTGGTGGGAGTGTGGACGCTTACAGCAGGTAACAACACTGACCTGCAGACTCAAGTCCTGGGATGCTGGAGGGCATTGCCTGGGATAACCCGCTGGACTCGCTCCATCAGCTCTCTGGCCATACGTGGTGGTGTGGGGGGACGAACCTGCACCTTGGGACTTACAAAACTGTCACTGAGGGCTGGCCGTGTGTGGGACTCATTAGATCTGCGATGGAGGGCTTGTAACTTCATAGCTGTGCCTTACGGTTTGCATCAATGTGTAACTTGATCAGTGGGATGGTACTTAGGTCATTGATGATTTTTCTGGTTTGCTGAGTTTCCTCAGAGTGTTCACCAGTCAATAAACAGTGTGCCTCGGTTATGTCTCGGGTAACTGGTCTGAAGAGGGGAGCTGCACCTCAGCACAGTCGCAGAGCTGTGGTCTGTGCCATGGGAGTGCTGCCTGTCACCAGCCTTCCTCTGACAGGCCCGGGCTTCCCAGAGAGCATGTGTAGGAGGGGGTCTGACCGCCACATGCCAGGAACACCATTATGGGCCTGTCTGTGCACAGTCAGAGAGGTAGAAATCCATGTCTGTAGTGGCCAGGCAGGAATTGCTGATAACTGTGATGAACCATCGAGGCTACTGTGGGTTCCCCAAGTCCTCCCACTCTGCCCCATGTTAAAGAGCGGCACCAAGAGCCTGCCAGGGCGGTCACGGTAGATGTGGTTTTGGGTAAAAAGCCCACGTTCTCTCCAGCTGCCCTAGAAGAGCAGCAGTCCCTCAAGGCAACAAACAAAAATATATTAAACTTTTAGAAGAAAGAGAGTACGGGTCTGCTGAGGTTGGGTCTTGCATGATAGGCAAAATAAGGCTATCCTCGAAACAAATGAAGCAATCCACGCTACTTGCAATTGTTTTAAAATCATGATTCTTACAAAAAGTAAAATTAAGGTGGAATAAGGACATTCTTCTCTAGAAATGTAATTCTGTATTTTCCATAAAGTACCCTAGAAGCAACATAATAATGATAATAATGCTTTTTTGGTAGCCATTTAATTTTTTTAAGTGAAGATTAATATGTTATTGCTGATTCGGGAATCTGCCTCTCAAGCATCAATACAATCACGAGAAAGGGGCAGATACTACAAGTCTGTAATTATTCAGGATGCTCCTGTTGTGTTCAGTTGATAGCAGGTACCACAGCGGTGAGTCAAAACCAAACCCTCCAAGGTACGCACACTTACCCTGTGTGTGGGGTACCTTACCTGTACCCTTACAGCCTCAGGGTCTGGGAGACACCTCCGCTTAAAACCAGACATCCCAGGTAAACCATCTGCAGTCGGTAGATGGCACTAAATTATTACTATTACTTGTATTTTCCAGCTAGGTAAGAATGCAAAATAAAGGCTGCGTCTGGGCTCCAAAGAACCCAGGGAGGGGAGGGGGGGCTGTGATCATGAGGTGAGAGATGGCAGGGGCATGGCAGCAGGGGGGGAGAGGCAGGGAGGCTGCACAAATACTCCCCCTGGCCCTGAGGATGGCAGGTGTGCGGCTCAGTCCCTGCAGAGACACGGCACGTTAATAACCACCAAGATCTAATCAAGACATTACTCTTAATTACTTTGCCCAGTTTGTGAATCATCTCTGTAGCCAAAAGTAGGGTCGTTTTACCACTGAATGTCACTTAGCTGGGAGGGGATGCAACTGACTGAAACTGGAAGTGTATAACAGAGCTTTTTGGGTTTATGTGGGTTTTTTTGGTTTTTTTTAAGTTTAAGTCTGATTCTTTCCACTTTCCCTCATGCGTCAGTCTTGATGCACCGCCACCAAGTAGCTTGGATAAGGCAAGTGGGAAAGTGGTAGCATACATCTCACCACCCCCCCCCCCCCAAACTAACATCACTAGAGCTTCCCTGCACAGTACTAAATGAACCAACAGACAAAACATTAAACAACCAAAAGCAGCAAGTGTTCCCTCACCTTGCACCACAGCCACCCCCAGCACCGAGCTACCTGAGCAGGGGCCGGACAAGACCCAAGGGCAAGGTCCTGCGGTGGAAAAGAGCACTCGCACCCCCAGTTGCCACCCTTTTCCCTACTGGGAGCAAGGACAAGGCTAGCCCCATCTTCCCTGCTGTCGCCTTCCCAGAGCGCAGAAGGCTTCATTTGCTCCCCAGAGGTAAGATTGCAGCAGGCAAGCAACAAGGGAGGGGATAATTAGACAAAACCCCCCCAGCCTCTCCCAGTAGGGGCTGCTGACCAGGACAGCTGCTTCTGATGTTCCCCAACCCCCCCACATGCAATCAGACACAGACGACCTGCTGCTGTGGGGGTAGGTGCAGCACTTGTATTTTTTCACCTGATGAGGCAGTAAACCAATTTCACCTTTGCATCTTTGATGTCTTCCAGGCACATTTCCACAGCCACCTGAAAGGGCTCAGCACCGCACTGAGGTCTCTCCATCAGTCAGAGCCAGAAAAGTGGCCCTTCTGCAACTACTTAAAAAACCCCCAAATCTTGCAATAAAATCAGTCTCAAAACACTCATGTCTAAAATTAAAAGTTTATTTCAGTTTTCGAAAGGAACAGGAAAGTAGGTACATGAGCATCTTAGAGTTACACAAGTGACAGTGTGTTGTTTCTTTTCCATGTGTAGTTCCCACTACTGCCTGGCACTTTGAGATAACGCGATATATTTCTCACTGCCTTTTAGACGTTTTACAGTACACACACAGAGAAACAGCTTCCAGTGGAAATCCAGGAAATATGAACCCACCTCAAAAAAACCCAAGTTTTTTAATTTGGTTCAGTATTGGGTATAGAAGAGACACATGATAAACATGACCTGGGCCAGCAGTATGCACCCAACGCTGCTGCACACCACGCTGGCACACGCTGAGGCTGCCTGGGCCCTGCTTGAGCTGACAAGCTGCGCAGCGTGTCATCTGCCAGTCCCACGGACAGCATTTCACTACAGCGTTTAAAATTTTTTTTCTTCCACCTGAACAGCTTACCCAGCATTTCTTTGCAGATGCAGCTCCAAGTGCAACTGAAGGGAACTTCGTCTGACCCAGGGAAACAGGACTTCACACACGTACTATCAAAAAGTATGGACTTACTGATGACAAAGTGTACAGGCAGCAGGCCATTCAGCTGGTACATATTGATTTACCTGGCTCAATTTGAAAGATTAAACTCTTTTTGCCACTAATTCAGCACCTTTTCCACATAAAGGCTCTCTGACTCCCATGCAGAGGGCAGCACTGTAAGCACAAGTGACTGCGCCTGATGTCAGGCCAGTGTTTGAGCGCTTTGCTGGACTGGGACTAAGGCCATCGGCTCCTTGCACGACTGAGCACTGGAGAGACGTTAAAAGAAAAGCAACAACAACAACAAAGTCCACTCACCATGGCTAACTCCGGACTCTGAATTTGGGTACTCACGCTGAGATGTCAGTCAGTCTCCTCACACGTGGAGCAGGGCAGGGAAACTCATCCTTTCCTCTCTTAACCCATTACATCTGGTAGGTAGAGAAATGAATTCCCCTACTTCAGCGTTACACACAGCTGCCCCTCAGTGGGAGGTATTTACTCCAACTGACTTTGTTCAGAAAAACGCGTTAGATGACAAAATTATCATGTACTACATCTAGCTAACCAGGGTTTGTTCTCAATAAAAATAATAAGGAAAATAAATGCCTTCAACAGAAATGGTGGTTAAAATATTTTATTTTTTATATCATAGAACATACTGCTGTTTACTTTAAATCACTTTCGAGTAAAGGCACACATTGTTAAAAATACTTCAAATTTACATCACATGTACAAATGCATAAAACAGATGTACATGTCACCAAAAAATACAATATGGCTTCATAAGGTTGAGGCGGGGCTGGGACAATTCCACATATATTTAAATTTTACAGGATGCTGTTAACACTGAGAGGACTGACTAGAACAGAAAAGAACGGACCTAAAACACTGATTATGTTACATAAATAGTACAACACATTGAATACACAACATTGAGCATTCCTGTATGGATTCGTAGGATTGTGAGTTCTGCAAATTCATCAGGCTTTTCGGGGCCACCGAGTGAGCAGCGCGTGGGTACGATCTGCCAGGTTGCAATAGTGGGAAGATAAATTGCAAATTCTCCATCCACAAACAGGCTCCTTGAAACCTGCTGATATGCTTTGTAAACACAGTGAAACAATAGACTTAAGGTGTTAACTGGAGAAAGTGAGTGAATAATAAACGGACAACTTACACGGTAATCACTTCTGGCTAAAAAGCATAAAACATTAAGTCTGCAAGAATGCTCCATGACAATCATTTAGCATTAGTCCCACCCAAGTTTAAGGCTCATATCTAAAAATTTACCTTAGATTTATTTTCTTTTGTGTAAAATTACCTGAGCACAGATATCAAAGATCTACAGAACTTTTAAAATATCTGCAGATACCTTAAAAATCCGTAGATAACTTAAAGCAAAACATCAATATATCGAATTCTACCAGCTAAAAATTCTCAAAAAGACAACTAACAAAACAATATTTTGGTATGTCAGTAAAGCCAGGAGAAGAATGAGCTTAAGCTTCTGCTTTCATCTTTTAAAAATGTACATAACATGTAATAGAATTATTCAAATAGGACTGCTTAAATGTAAACAATACATAAAACCTTTTTAAAAAAAAAGTCAGGAATCAAAATTCACGCAGTCACTCTAGTCTTCTATAAATTGTTTACAAATGCTGCTTTTCCTCTTGCTAGAGATGGCTGGTGGTTTCTTAAGCACTGATAGATGGAAAATAAAAGGACCCGCCTTCACTGAATTCTCTATTATCATTTGCACTTTGTGTCCAAGAAGCGTGAATTGCTGCCATTCTCATTTGCTAAGGTTGATTCCCTGCACAACTCTAAGGCCCGGATCCAGAAAAGCACCTACCATTGTCTAAAGAGCTCTGCAGGATCGGGTTAGATTTAATAGGTTTAAAGATAAACATGCACTTAAATGATTTGCTGCACTGGGACTCGTAAAATTTCAAAGTGCAAGGCAGAAAAAGCATCAGGTTGCATGGACAGACCAGCTCCCAGCAAAGTCAGTGCCGTCACAGCGAGGAGCATTAGACCCTTAATTTCATTTAAAAAGCTTGAAGACGACAACACTGCACGCAAGATCCATGTACATGCTTTCAGCAAACAATAGACTGTCTGGGACAATTTCCAACACAAGGCCTTGGAAATATCCCCTACTAAAAGCGCTTCCTTGATTTTGTTGAACCAACTGAAAACGACAAAGAAACATAAAACACCATCACCACCTTTTCCTCCTCCTCCTGCCTCACACACTGGTTCCTGTATCTTTCATTCCCAAAAGAAATCAATACAGATAAAAACTTAACTTTAAGCGATGAGCAACTTTAGATGAGCCTGAGGAGCAAACGGGACTCTTCCATTCAAATACATCAGGTTAAAATTTTGATACGACAATTACAGTTATTTGTACTGTTGAACTGGGACTAGCTGATTGCAGAGGGCACTTTACAATCACTGACAATCCTGCATAAAGGGTACAAAAGAGATTCCTATGAAATACAAACCTAGGATTAAAAAAAATAATAAATAAGTAGATTGATGATGGATGGCTGTCCTGCATAATTAAGAAAGAAAATCACAGCAGTCTGAAGTACCCATAATTCTGTGTATAAATACGAGGTAATCCAAACAAAATGCTACAGCTAGTTTGAAAAACTAAATTGAACACTGTTTTTCTATTAAATAGATTAAAGACATTAATTCACTGAGAAGCTACATTGATAAATAAAATATTTTCATGTATCAAAAATGAGGGGCGGGTACTATCAACTCCAGACTTCTTGTCCCAATAATGAAAGGTCCGAGAAACAAAAGTAAATTGTACAGTAGTTCTAGTCTCGTAAATTTACAATACTGAATCCAGCAGGATTTGTCTAAATAATACAGTTTAAATAAGCTAATCTAAAGGAACACAGTGTCCTGTAAACATCTGACACAAACCACATTGCATTCTGGTGGCGTGGCTATACCTTCTCTATGCAGGAGAAAGACAATTCAACTGGCGGTGGTAACAAGGGACGCAATCTAAAGGCAACGTTCCTGTTCTTCAGTAAGGCTTGTAAAAAATTTGAGCGGTGTACGTATGACAGCCTGTACAATTCTGAAATTTTTGGAAAGCTCTTAAGTTTAAAAAAAGCCTAAATGTTTTAAGTATAAAACACACATTGAGAAGATGTCCTTCTAAATGATATGTAAAAGTGTCTGGCACCAGAAACGACCACTAGGTATTATCATACCTAAGGAAAAAAAGCAAAGAACCACTCAAGACAAGTGTCCCTGAACTTCGGAACAGATGCAGCCAATTAGGTTACTTCGTGTTGTTCTGTTCCTCTGGAAGAGAAGTCACGAACATACACTCTTTAAGCTGTCTGTACTACATCATCAGTAATATATATTATATATACAGTATGCATATATATAATATATATATTTGTGTACATATTTCTTTTACCTCAATCTGGAATCATGTGGTTTCATGCAACACACTTACCAGGAATCAAACCTATTCATTAGATCATAGCTGGTGTAACTTTAGTATCAAATCTTTTATTATACAGCGATTCAGCGTTGTTCAGCATCAATCACCTCTGCCTAGAATCCTTATCTCCCTCTTCTTTCAGTCCAGTTCACAGTTGTTGCCTCTGTCACCCTTTTTCCCACCTTCTTCACACAGGGCCTCCACTCGACGTTCAATGCTGAGACTTGATTTCTGTCAGCTTCTGAAGATAGCTCTGTGCTGCCGGCATCGAGAGGATAAACTGAACTGTCCTTTGACCTATTCGGTAGCAGCCGTATCCCATCAGTCCAAATACTGTTGCTTTTATGACAAATTTGAAAATCTTACTTGAAGCTGATGGAGGAGGCACGCTGAAGCAGAGACAGAAAACAATGTTAACACCTGCACAGGTGGAAAGAACAGGCATTTTCCAATCAAAACAAGGATCTTCGCCCCTGCCCCCCTAGGGTGCAGGAGACTTTCAGGTAACAGGTTTGTCATGAATGAATAACGTATTCTTTGATGTTCAAGAAGCCACATCAAAATTAAATAGTAACAGCAACAACAATAATAAATAATAATAAAGCTTTTTCTGCTTATGTATGATGCCACTCTTAACGGCTATGGAGCTTGACTTGGCCATCACCCTATTTAAATAACTAAGACAACATCAACACTTCTTGAAGAATACTAGAAGTTAATATAGTTTGTTGAACTGTTTATAAAATTACTATGCATACCTCTGCACAGAGACAGAAGTCAGAAGAAACAGAGCTTAAATCCAACACCCGTACAGTCAATTAACTGTCATTCAGGGTAATGGAGGAAAACAGAGCTTGGATATTCCGGATAATGTGTGTCGGGACCTGGTCAGGTTTGTGCAGCCAGGAGAGGTAGGTCTGGAGCCAGGCTGGCCCCTGCACAGATTCAGGGGGGTGTTTCAGCAAGGTGTACCCCTGGAAGCCAGGCAGGCTCACCAGCCTAGCTGCAGCTCCCAGCACGAGCACGTGGAGACCAGGCCCCTGCAGTACTCCTGGCCTCCAGAGCTCCACAGAGGACAGTGCAGACAAATCAGAGAGGCTTTGCATGAAGCTGTCCCTGATCTGGCAGATACTGCTGGCTTTGAGATCTTCCCAGAGTTACTTGGAAGTCTCTGCACCGGCCGCCTGGAACCAGGAGGGCAGAGGCCAACAGGCACACCAGGCCTACCCTTGCCTTCAAGCTGTCTTATTAACTTTGTGTACGAAGCAAACGGTTACTATTACCTTCAAAACAAAACTGGCTTTGAAAGCACAGCCACATGCACGCATGGCCTTGGACCTTCACTACCAGGCTGTGCAGTAGCTCAGCTGGCCCTGCGCCCACAGCGTGCCTACACTGCAACTCAGATAAGCCTCTCACAGGTGACAGAGTGGTCTCTGCGTGTTGTTTCAAAGCAGCCACAAGTTCTCATTTATTTATTTCTAGAAAATGTTTCTAATGTATTCAGCAGCAACCAATTACAGTAGAGCAAAAACGTTATGGGCCCACTCAAACCAGGTTAGATGTGCTGAGGTTAGGATACAACTAGACTGAGTTTAGATCCATGTGCTCAAATTAGGGCAGAGGTATTACTGGTAAGATTTTTGCATATTACAAGAATATACAGTAAGAGTTTTTAAAAAAAATAAATTCATAACAATCTGAAGAAATAGTAAGGTCTGCTCAGAGTCAGGTTCAATGCATGAACTTAAAAAATTGGAAGTCTGAGAAATGTTTGTTTCTATCCAGATGATCTTCCAAGATTGCATTCCTTTGCAACTTGTAAAACCTTACTAAATACCTGTAAAAGCCTAAAGAACTTTTCACTTTAGAGAGGTGACAACCACTAACACATAAAACCCCCTCGTAACTCCCCTCTGCAACTGCAGTGCAACCGCATGCGGGGTAAAAACATTTAACGAGAAATGGGTCTCAAATATAGTAGTCTTATGAATGTCGTTTGCTTCATATTATTTTAGAAAGTCACGTTAATTGAATATTAATGTCTTATGAAAGATACTGGTAGCCCTTCCACTTAGTTATGGCACTGTCATGGTAAAGATGATCAAGTCAAAGAGCCTGAACTTTGATGAAAAAGACCCCGTACGTGAACTTGAAGATGCATAGTCAGGCTTTGGGCTATTCAGTTCTGTAATGTCAATGATGGAACCAACATTAACTATACAATTACATGGATTTGGGCAACCTCATTTTACAGGTTATGCGTGAGGGTGCAGAGGAATATGGACGCCTAGTTTGTGACTCCAGTCTGGAG
This sequence comes from Rissa tridactyla, assembly GCF_028500815.1. Lineage (NCBI taxonomy): Eukaryota > Metazoa > Chordata > Aves > Charadriiformes > Laridae > Rissa > Rissa tridactyla. The sequence continues at coordinate 197,133,331 of NC_071466.1, forward strand.
TCACTCCAGGCTTAGTCTTGATACAGACTTATGAATGGCTAGGCAGGGCTTCTGTCCATTGCATTCTTGGATCCAGATACCAAAAGTCTCTCTAAATCATATTTTAGATACCTAAATACACCATTTAGGTAGGGCACAGTCTTTTCAGTTTTTCAAAGCTTCTGATGAGATAGAAACAGTCAGTGAGGTGCTTATATAAACACAGTGAACAGATGGGATAAGATAACGTACCAATACTTGAAAGGCTCTATTATCCTAAACCACCACAGACCTGTATTACCAGGTCGTATTATAATCCCTCCCACATTTCTGAAGTCCTGACCTTTGTAGCTTTACAGAATACACACAGCACGAACATTTTGGTTCTTCAATTCCTTCTTTTACAAAGCACATACGCCTATTTTAATAGGTACTTTGAAGCAAGAATTCTCCAGATACACAGCTTTAATCAGCCCATATTTAGTTATATACATTAAAACATATTATTACTTTTATATACAGTTAAAAATAGGTTATGAGCAACTGTGATAGTAAGCTTGCCAGAGCCAGCAGTGCCCTGACACAACAAAAGGTTTGAATCCAAAAGTCTGCATTTACCTAAGCTAGACTGGAAGCCATCTGGAAGCTACACTTTTCACCATCTTCTACAGACCTCATTTGAAAAGCCTGAAACATGGATCAATAAATTTATTTCTAGACAAAGGCATCTTCTCATCTCTACTTCCCTCGATATCCAACTATTTACTTTTTCCTTTGGTATTTCCTTTTCCTTTGCTGTAAGCACAATCTCCAAGCACTGCATGGCAAGTCAGTAAACTGACAGGCCAGAGGTGACAGTAGGGATGTTTCTTCAAACTGTGACAACCAAGAAAAAAAAAAAAACCAAAACCACAACCACCCCCGAACGAGCCAATTACCGCTGACTTTTAGCAAGAGAAACTTGGAAAGGATGACTGTTACCTCATTATTTCCTGGATGTTTAAGTCCGAGTTCCAGTTCTTTTCAATTCCAGGTACGTGACCCATCCCAACAACACCAACTACAACAGCTGGGATATATTTTCGAGGTTCAGCTGAGAAAGAAAGATGGAAAAAGAGGAACACATCAGTAAAACAACTAATTTCAAGCTATAAACATATGTAATGTGTGAGGTTACAAAAAAGAATTTTCCGAGAGGTAAAGACCCTTATTACTAGATACCAAAACTCTGTTACATATGAAAAGTTAATACTCGTCTCACCTACTGCTTCTTATGTTGAAAGTCTGTAAAAAATAAAACCAGCATGGTTTCTGGATTTTCAGGAAGTGTTTGTTTCAGTAAACAGACCTGGCCAGGGCTCATACTCCAGCCTTGGGGTGAGGGGCTCAGCAGATGCAAGCTACGTTAATTCCTTCCCTTCCCTGTGTGGGTCATGTTTCTGTACTGCTTATCAGGAACAGCCCTGGTCCTTGCTGCCTCCTGAACAGAGAGCTTTCTCTACCGCTTTGGACAGTGGCAGCTGGCACACATCCAAACTGTGACGAGCCCTGGGCTAACAAGCAGAATGAACAATCGGAGAACAGCATTCGAGACCACACCTGCCCCTGTTAACTTTCCTGTTACAGACTTGGCCTCGGCAAGTAACAGCAAAACACGTACCATTTGCATGCAGCGGCTGGCCAGACAGCCACCACTAGACCACTTCAACACATGCCAGCTCTCACCCTCACCTCCCGTCTACCATCCATATTCCACAACACCCAGTGGAAGTTAAAGTGTTGTTCCTCAAAGTTGTGGGATTGCCTCTTCCCCAGTGAAAAAAACTGACACTGCACCACAATAAAAGTAATTCACAGAAAACTTTCTAAGTAATAGTAATCAGGCTGCTTTCCTATGGGGAAAGTTATATGTAAATACAAGACTGTAAGGGACGGACTGTAAATTCCCTGACAAGGGGCAGAAGGCCCTCCAAGCCTTCAATGGAATGCCTCAAACACTCACAAGGAAATCAATAATGCAGGCCTGGCCTTCGAAAGAACTGATAAGGCTAACACTTCTGGCGCCTGGAAGCGTGGGAGAACTGTCTTGTGAAGACAGGACAGTTCTGCCACTCGTGTGGTGAGCTTGCTGGTTCTCAGTTCTCAAGGCCATTGTGTCCGATGAGTGACCTCTGCTTCATTATCCGCAAAATGCATATGAAAGCGCACACCCTGCATATGCTAACGAAGATTATAGAGATCATGCTAAACATCTATGACTATGGCACTTGTCTCTCCACCCAAATCATGCTACACGTCACCTGGGAGAAGGGAGAAACCTGAGACAAGGCTGTCCTCAGCAAGGGGGGTGGACCATGCTGATTCAGCAAACATAAAAGGGGAAAATAAGTGCCCCTAGGGGATACAAAGAAGAAACAATAGAAGACGACCGTGCCTGGGAAGATTCTTCCCAAGAAAGAAGAAGATTATGCCTGGAAAGATTCCCTGAAAAAGACGCTGGAACCAGGACGGGTGATCTCTTTATCTCTTCTTCTCTGTCTTTTCCTTTCTCTATCCCTCAGTTTCTCTTTTCTCTTAGAATTGTTAAGTAACAGTTAGAGTTGTTAAGTAATGACCTTAAGTACGACCTTAAGTACCGCTTGACATAAGTTGTCCTATACCTGTTGCTAAATAACACAATGCATACCTCACCACCTGCCATAGTTTGTTATATACCTAACCAGTTATCGTGGACTTGTTAAGAGCTATACTAATCATTTTGGTAAGCTAACAAGTGTTTCTATATGGACCTTGAGATTTATCTCACCTTAGTCTGCACTGTTGAGAATTTACAAATCTGAAGTCACTTACCCTCCCTCTTCACTGAGAGTGGGACGTGACAAAGACATAAATAAAAAATGTGAGCAAGTCTTAGTGCCTTGCTTAAGATATCCACCTCTAATTTTTCTCCAGGAATGAATAAAAAAAAATAAAAATTCAAAAGCAGCCTCTCCCCACCCTCCCCAATGAAACATAGCTGTATTAAAAAACATTAGACCTATTACACACGTTTTCAAAATTGTTTCTTTGGACTTGCCTTTTCCCAGCCTGTTCTAGGGTTGCTCTAAATCAGAGCTGCAACAAGAGAGGCAGAGCACAGCACATCACAGCTGCTCCAGCCTCCACCCGTGTTCCTGTCTGCTGCGGGGCATGATTCAAAGATGATACCAGTAATGGTTAAAGCCCTGCCTGAAACTTAGTCCTGAAAGAAACTTTTCTCCTCAGAAGGTTCTGTGTGGAGTAAAGACAGACTGAAAAAACTAAACATGAAAGTTTCATTTGCAAGCTCTTTGGAAGAGTTCACCCAGGCAAACAGATAAAGGTTAGGAACAAATCAGACCTAGTTTAGGAATATACCAGACCAAAAGTATATTTGAGTCCTGCAAATAGTGTCCAGGAATTTCCCCTTACTTTGGCCCTACAATAGCAAATGATTTGGACTATGGTGATGATGTCCTATATTTCTGCTCATTTGAATTGTGGGGTTTTGTATTTTACTATGAATCTTAAGTATATGACTTACCTGTTTTTCTTCCCCTCTTTGCCTCTCGTGAGCATCTCATCTTCTATTTTAAGCCCTTCATAATGCATATAAACCCCTTCCAGTTTCCCAGACATTCACTGATCAATGATCCAGAGACTGAGCTTTTAAAATGGTAGATTTAAAGGGGGAAAAAAGAAGAGCAGGGGAATTGCTACGCAATTCCTCTTGTGGCTCACAACCCAGTCAAGGACGAACAATAAAACTACATTTTCAGCCTGCGCTTTGCACCAAGTAACTGAATGCATTTGTGCCTCTTTCAGCCAGAGCAGCTGGGCCAACAGGAAATACTGTGTTTGGACAAACTTTATGAAGGCAGCATTGAGGTAATATTAGGCAAAGGAGATGCAAGAACACACGTGCAATCACTTTGCTATTTTTTCAGTCACATGACAGTGCCAGAGGTCTGCACTGAAGTGATTAACAAACAGTATCTTCTTAAGATAGCAAATCAGAGGTAACCCATATCTCAGTATGCTTATACAGAGGAAGGGCACGCAGATTACATAAGGCAGCAAAATACTTCCAAAGGCTAGAGAACTGCAATTATTCTTATGCCTATACCTCGCTGAAACATGTGGAGTCACATGTTTCACCATCATTGCCACATCATCAGGATTCTTAGCAGCCCAATTTAAGCAAAGCATGAAGAGCACTGAAATTAGAGGCAATTAATTTAGCAAGAAATGTGTTCCTGAGCAGCTAGTGGTGACAATGAATTTGGTGAGGTAACAGGGTGGATGTGAGACGGATGACATAAGCCTAGACTGTCCCATACTGTGCTGTAATACCAGATGCCTGCCTTTTGAAAAAGATGTCAGGCTAACTGGTATTTTCCAGTCTAAAATAGCACAATGAGAAAGAAATCACAATTTGGAGTCTACTGCCCTAGGTGGCTGCAACAGAAAAGTAACATCCCTTTTTAATTTTTTAAGCACTGTAATCGTATGAGACACGTGGCACACATGAGCAGAACATCCCAGATTTCCTGACAAGAACTGAACTTTGGACTAGGACACAAAGAACACTTTGTTTTAAAGCATATGTCATAACCAGCAATTACTTTCTGAGGCTCGAGGTAGTTCTATCTGCTTTGCTGCTTGCTTCAGCATGTAGGTCAAGTAAATATCTCGTTCTGAGACAATCGTTCGATGAAGATCGGGGAATTCTCCAATCATTTCTGCCATCATCTGCTCCAGTAAATCCTTCTGTTTGCATTTCTCCACATCATCTTTACTGAAAGAAAGGTAAAGTTTTCTCAGTATCTGTTATGCTTTTAAAGCCCAATACAGACAAACCAATGAATAAAAACAATTGGGTATTGTACACATTATTTGCCTAAACCCATGCTCTACACTTCTCCCCCAGTTCTCTTCCTGCAAAACAATCTCCCTAAACCTGTAAAACTGGATACCTAACAATGCCTCTGCAGTGAGGGAAAGGGAGAGAGGTCACTTGCCTGTAGGCGGTGCAACTGGATTTTCACCCTTCCCAGTCTGAAAGCTGACAACCCAACTGAGCAAAAGCACCAGGGCTTCAAAGGAAATAGTTGTCATGGTGCCCCACTTCCAGTGTATATTAATAAACTTAGAAGGTGCAACACAGAGCACACCTCAGGAAGCAGATCTGATCACTGAACACACAGAGGCTCTATTTAAGGAACAAAAAAAGCGCACCGTAACGCACAGTCTGAGGGGATGGAAAGAGTTCTGCAGGTTCCTAGGGTCAATCACAGGTCTTCAGCAGGGAAGTCAAAGTTATAAATCAATTCCCTGAACAGAAGAATAGGAAATGGGCAGAAAATAAATAAATAGAAACTGTAGGAGTAAACGTAATGCGTTTTTATCCTTTTATTGGTGCTGTTAAACCTCCTGTTTGCACCCACAGCTGTGGTACAGTCATAGTTTGTGTCAACAGAATAATCTGATTTTGCATTGCTGTCTACTGAAGAATCACGCCAAACACACTTATCGTTAAGTTTCCAAGATCTAAAGGACACTGCAAATGTCAACAGGCACAGCCAAAATGACAAATGCATTGCTAGCTTTCAACAGATCACAGAGGCACCAGACTGACAAATTTGATGTTTAATTATTACTTCATTTTCTGTAGAATCTCGTCTTGATGGCTGAGTGCAAAATACCCCCTCAACAGCTTCCTTTCCTTTTCAACCCCTACCCATGTGTTATTTTTAAAAATCAATCAATTTACAACAACAACTGAGATGTTATGTCCAAAATTCAGGGGGAAGCTAGTGTGCATATACTGTAATTGTTTTAATAATGCAGTTGAAAACCAAAACATTCTTAGGAGGAATAGAAGAATGGGAGAAGTTGCAGAGAAATACATCCCCCAATGCCCCCCAAAGGCCTGCAAATAGTTTCATGCTGGTATGAGACCAGTAAGAAAATTTATTTTGTGCACGAACTGGAGTTAATGGATTGAAAAAGGGTCAAACTCATTTTACAGATGAATGTAACAGCAAGTATTTACAGGAAACTACAATTAACTAAGTGCTAAAACTTGATAACAGAAGGTTTAATTGACCTGACTAGGCCCAACTTTAAAAGCCTGAAAAAAAACGCCATAGATCACTCCATGAACTGTGCAGAGCTCTGGTCACGGGGTATCAGAAAGGCACTGAGATTCAGGGACCATGTGCACGGGGAACCCATTTCTGGCAAGCCTCCCACCACTGCGAGTCTGGGAGGAGCAGACTGAATTTAGGAGGACAGCTGTGCATGCGTTCTCACCCAGTTCAAGGAAGTTACCACACACCTACTTGTGGACAGAAGGAAAGAGGAAGCAAACTTGGCACTGGGATGTCTCTGAAGGGCAGGGGCAATCAAATTGGGCAAGAGAATAGCTGTCTGAGAAGTATTACTGAAAGGCAAAAGAGTTCCTAACAATGTCCCTTTAAAGAGGCAGTAATCATTAAGAGTCCACATGTTGTTCACAGACTTTAAATGTTTTCTCTTGTTCCAAAAATCCGCTCAGACAGCAAAATCAGTTCTCAAGCTGCCCTGATTTAGATGGAACTTAGCGCAGCAGGCCTACATCCTCTGGAAAACTTAAGGAAGTATAAATTAGCGTACCGAGGCCCTACTCTCTTCCATTTACAATATCAACACACAGTAGTGGGAAAGATTTTACTTTCAGCATAAAAATAAAAGAAAAAAAAATTTTTTTAAGTACACTAGGAATTCTCCAGCACCAAATCTTTCACTTGACCTGGAAGTAATTTATCAACAGACAATCAAAGACAGTGCTGGAAAAAGATCAGAAAGCAGCTTTCTTTTCAAAAAATATGGATTATTACAGGGCAGTTTGTATATTTATCCTCCTCACTAACTTGAGGAAGTGTCACTACATCAGGTTAGGTACTGAGGACTTCCAGCTCATACTGAAGTCAAACTGAAGAATTGAACAATTCACCTCGATAACATATGGGATGCTTATTCATACCTGATTGGGTCAGATAAGAAGCAAAGGCCCCAGGCAAGCTTGACTTTTTGCCAGAAAGAAAGTGCAGCAATCGCTCTCTTAAACGTAACAGGGATGGGTCGGTCTCCAAGATGGAATTTACAGAAAGGTACTTTACTGGCCTGAAAGAGAAGGCAGTCAACATTTCATACTGCAGCACAGTACATCCTTATTAAAAGAATGTTTGTTTCATTGTGTTATACAAAGTTTCTTAAAAAAGAGAAAGTAGTGTCATACTTCAACATCAAAAAATATTTTAGCTTTGCAGTAAATAAAATTTCAGAAGTACTACTTTATAAAAGAATACCTCAGCTACAAGATAGAGTAGGTATTATGTTATGTTATTACTCTTAAGTAAAAACATTAAGTTGTAATGCCTCCCTCTTTAGGTTACTTTTACCTAAACAGAAAGCTGCTGCGTTTGACTACTTAATGTGAACAGATGGGGCTCAATATCTATCTGGGTCTGAATAAAGTCTAAGGTAAAATGACTGTGCTCATTTTGCTTTTACCTAGGATTTGTCAGGATCACAAACCTACTAGCTTACCATGGTAAAACATATTCAAGAAGGAGCTTACAAAACAAGAACTGATGCCAGACACTACACAATGCAAGGCGAGACTTTGCCATAGCTTAGACTGACAAATTTTAGCACAGTGTGGAATTCCTAGAAAATTCTTTCCTATGCATACCTGTGTGAAAATTTCAAACAACCCTTCTAGAACAGGACAGAGCTAGTATATATGTATTTTTTCTTTCCCACTGTTGTAGGAAAGACTTAAAATGGAAAACACTTAAAATGTTTCACTTTTGCCTGGAATTCTCAGGAAAGTAAGCCTTGAAACAGTTTTCTTAACGATAAATACATCAAATTATTCCAGATTCTTTAGCATCCATGTTATCTCAGATTTCCTTACTAGTACCCAGTTTACATAAAAATAGCAAGAAACATTCTGCAAGGTGGATACATACAGTTAAAACAATGTCTCAGTATTCCCAGACAAAGAGAGTGGCTGTGATATACAGTAGAACTGCAGATACTTCCCAGTATCACAGCGGGCAGTAGTACAAAAGGGAATGCTAAAACACCAGATAGGACTAACAGACCAGGCAGATGTTTTACTTCCCCAAACATTCTTTCTAGATGAATGCGTTAGCTATCACTAATGCTTTAGAGCTTGTTTTCACAGCCTGAAACCTCGACACCACCAATGGTGAGACGAAGATCCATATCCAGAAATCAAAACCAATTATTTTACAGGAACAAAAAATTATTAATGAAAACAAATGCCATCAGAAATAGCATCAGGAAAAACCCTTATGTGAAGCCTTTTTGGAGTTGCTTTCATGCCATTTAGGGCTACAAACCTCTGTACTTTTGAGTACACTTCAAAGGCAAAAATGATTCTTATTACTTCATAGGCTTCAGTCAGCACAAGTATGGCCAGAGTGCTCTTTTGTAGTTTCCTGGTTTGAGGTAAAGCAGAACCAACTTTCTGTTTTAGTAATTTTACTTCTTAGCTAGGCCTCTTCTAACTCTCCGAAATTAACAGCATGTTGTGTCTGAAACCATTTGTTCAGAGTGGTAAGACAGTTTGTGCCAAGGAATGGTATGCAGAGAGGCTCTTGATTACACTTACTGCTATAACAACCAAGCTCAGCTAATTTCGTTATTTGCCCCCTTGGAGGGTTGGAGGCGGAGGGGAACAGAGGGGTCCCACCTGCAGGGAGGAGTGGACAGGACAGGTGACCAAAAACTGACCAACAGGGGTATTCCGTCCCATCTGCCCCATGCTCAGTATAAAAGCCGAGGGATCAAAGGGTCAACTTCTCTTCCTTCAATGGCTGACATCCGAGGAGGACACTGTCTATTCAACTGCCTTTGGTCCCGATCGGTGTGTTCCTGACTCCATCTCTGGAACCAGGTTCCCACTCGTCGCTGAGTCCAGCCTGGGACTTCCCCAGTGCCTGATGGTGACATCATCCTGGGAGCTTAATACAGTTTTGTATATACTGTATCTATTTCATTATTTTCCTTTTTATTTTCTTCTTAATATTTTATTAAAGTAGTTTAGTTTCTTCTAAACTCATAAATCTCTCTCTCTCCTCCTCCTCTCTGTGCACAAGAGGCTGGGAGGGAGCATCTGTCACCGGCCATTGGCCAATTTGGCCAAAACCACCACATCTAGTCACTAACAAATGGTATTATTTAGTTTGACTCTGGGAGCAAAAGGCTAGTAATTTGACTTCAGAAAAAACATTTCAAGTTCTCACCTCTTTGAAAGCCTCCCTGAATTCTCCTCCTGGGGCCATTCCCAGCTGTTCTGTGATGTGAGCAGAAACCTTCAGAAGCAGCATTTGCATCAATCCAGACATGACTCCATTCTGGCAGAAAAGGAAGAAAAACGTTAAAAAAAACAACCAGAAAAATCAATAACCTGTGTGGATTTCTCTGAAGAACAATGCACTGTTCAGTCATGAAAACAACATTAATTATCTTAGTGAAGAAGCAGCACTGAAGCTACCTTTTGGAGCCAATTCACTGATCAATACAGCTCTTTTAATTCAGTTTCTATCTGCTGTGAAGCAGCTTTTCACTTCAGTGGGCAGCTAAAGTATGCTCCCTTTCAACAAAAACGTATTGCAGAGTTAAGAAAAGGAGGGCAGCCAGATGTACAGTCTATATTGATTACACCTGCTTGAAGCAAGCATTCAAATAACTGAATGGTAAAACAGCTCATACTGTGCATTTAATTTTTCTTGATCTGGTGAAAAAAACAAAAGGGACTACAAGAGTACATTCCATTGAATGTACAGTGAATGCCATGCTAGAGATACTGAAAGGGAAATAGCTAGTCATTTAATCATAAACACTTCCACAATCCTGGGAAACACTAGGCTGAGCACCGGTTAGGTTAACAGCCACAGAAACACAGAGAATCCAGTGTTGTGCAAGAAATTGCTGTGCATGACTTCAGCACATAAGACCTTAGAAAAGACCTGACGGTCCTGAGCATGACTCACTCCCATAAGCCGACTAAAGGCTCCTCCCCACACAAAGTCTATTATTTTTTATCAGTGTCTGACTGCTACCCATCCCCAAGCATAACCTGTACCTTGGTTATGCATCTCCTCCAGTCTGGCATCAGTCCATACCACTAGCAAAAGGAGCATTCCACCTTCCCTTGCCAAAGGTTAATTTCCTGCTATATCACCAGCTTCACACAACTGAAGATGATGTTACGTGGGATAGCCTGAGTTAATATAACTTGTTGAAGTTACCAGAGGAAGGTCCTGGTCTCTGTTCCTCTGAGGGACAAGCTTAAATGACCCACCCTGTGCTAGATCTGATACTCGTATGACCTCTCCAAAGGCTGCAGGCAGTTTCTGCACGTTGAATGGACTCAGGAGTCATGGAGGACCAGAACTGGCAAAAAAAGAGGGGCTATTTTCAAAGCTAATTAATTATCTGCTTTATCATGCTACAAACTAGTGAGCATGGCAGAAAGACAGGGCAATGGCCTCCTGGGGAGAGATGAGGAAGAAAGAGGGCAGTGAGAAAAAGGGTTTTCAGCATCCTTGACATCCAGTTCAAAAGTCTGGGGGACAAAGGTTTCCAGAAGTTCAGGAAAAATGCCTATGAAGAAAAGAAAACTAGGATAATGCAGCTTGAGGTCATTTTCTGGCTGATCTCCCCTTCAGGATTGATGTATTTGAAGTTGTATTTTTACACAGTGACAGAAAGATTCATCCTGCTGGCTAGCAGAGGGACGCACCTTTGAAGTGCGTCTGAGTCATTTGTGCTCTTCACCTGCAGGAAACTCAGTGCCTGCTGTATTTGCTCAGCAACAAAGAGATAAAAGGTGACAGGCAGCCATATGTAGCAGCAACCAGCAACAACTGGCCAGCCACAAAGTATTGGGGATAAAGTGCAAAGTGTACGAAAAACGATGGCAGCCAAACAGTAAAAGAGGTTCTCATCAATAATAGATCATTCAATGTCAGATAAAGGAAAGCTGACCACAAAAAACCCCCACTAAATCCTGAGTGGCTGGCAATAATTTCACAGGTTACATACAACAGCTATAAACACAACGCAATGCACATGTAGAAAGAAACTTAACTGCACAGGCAGAAGGGTGCAGAGCTATTAGCAGGCAGGAGTGAGAAAGCAAAATACCAATTTTATCACCCCAATGCTCAACAGCAGTCAGAAAGCAAGAAGAGTGAGAGGGATTACTAGGAAAGGAACAAAACGCAAACATCAATGTGCTGCTGTACAATCTTTAGTGGACTCCTGCCTTGAAAACAAGACACTTGAACTAGAAAGTGTGCAAGGAACTACCAAACATATGAGAAAAGATTAAACATATCAAATGCTCACGAGGCTTGGGAAAGGATGACTGAGGAAGATACACTTTAATCGGACACTGTGACTAGCATGGAGACAATGAAAAGGATAGGAGAAGAGAGGAACAAATACTCAGGTAAAGTACGACTGCAGGTTCTAATGCCTTTCCCCAGGCATCTGTTATTGCTAGCTGTCAAGACGGCTTCTGGAGCAGATAAACCTTCCATCGGCCTCAGCACAGCCATGCTTATACTATGTATGGAAACACGACATAAGGAGGGGGCCCTGCAGCTACTCTCGGACTGTATAACAAGCCACAGATCCAGCACTACCTGCAGAACTGTGAGCAGAAACAAACTGTTTTTATTTTAATCCTGTGTATTTCTTCTTTTAAAAACCCTAATTCCCATGGACACATCCTTATGCAAACACAGCCTTGCCACCTGGAGCCTGGAACTGGTTTTCCTACTGCTGCAAGCACACCAGAGGTTAGACTTTAAAGCACAAGTGAAGGTAGCAAGTGACAGCAGCCTGCTCCTGTCCCTGTGGATGTACCTGTCATCTACCAATTCACATTATATCCATTTTATTTAACAGGACAATCCTGTAGGTTACCTAAACATGGAGGGCTGTATTACACAGTGCAAAATGAGAGCTTTTTCACTGGCCAGAAGCATTAAAAAAATCCAACTTTACAATATATTCCTGCACAGGTAACTTCAGCCTGAAGGAGTACGTTAAAAGAGTGAGATTGAGCTAAGATTTTGCTGCAACCAGCCCACTTTCTCTTCTGCCCCAGAACAAGGTTTCTCAACTCCTCCTCTGTGCCAGGACCAGCAAACCCTACAGCCACACAGGGACATAATTCCAGTTACAAAGCCCTGTTCAGACTGCCACACGGCCGTGGCGTGGACACGGAAGGGAGAGTGGAAACAGGAAGCCAGGGAGAAGATAAGACAAAACCTGTCTTCCCAGTTTGGTTCCAGCCAACTGTTACTGTGCATCTTCAGGTAACCTGCATGTGAGCCAGATACCAGTCTGCACTGTGTTGCTTTGCTTAATGGAAAGCAAACAGTCAGTTCTCTGCAAACAACTGTAAGGGTTTTGAAATTCAAGGAGGGGCTGGAGAAAGGCTGTTTTTAACCTGCAACAGTTGCTCAATAAGCTGTGAATACCAGTGACCCACACCAAGTGTGTAATAGTTTCACATTAACGCTCTGCTCAGCCTCCAACCCCAATTGACAGTAATGGAATGCAATTTTACTCATCAAAATTTATACAAGTGATTATAAAGACACACACTTGTTTTCTTTTCCGAAGCTGATACTCAAGGATGAAAGTTACAAGCAGTTTTGACTTTTGGTGTAACTTTTGGGCCCGAATGCGCATTTCAATGAGAGAGGACAACTGAAGCATGACTGAGCAACTTCGCAGATGGTTTGATTTTTACTAGAGAAAAACAAAGACACTATAATTTAGCAGGAGACAGTTGGACTGTTTTTTCTGGTTTTCCCTATAAACCCCATGCTGCTACTGAATCAAAGGGGGAAGGTTGGGTTTCCTTTTTTTTTGGTTGAGAGACTATAGATGGAGAAATATATTATTTAAAAGACACAATGTCCAAATTTTATTATTTGCATTATCCCTGGTGACAACAGAGACTAAGATTGAGTTGTAATAATAGGAAGGATCTTTTTATTATTCTCTGGCTGTGTAGCCAACACAGTCTGCGTTTCCTACTGTCTGCACGCAAGATCACTTCAAGCACTAGTAGGAAGTGCTAATTATGAAGCTGCCAACAAAAATTTTCATCACAGAGGAAAAAAAGTCTGGTCTTATTTTCATTGTCCTTTTCCTCTTAAGAGGGAAGCATAGCAAAAACTGGTGCATTTAGCTTTGATATAAAAAAAAAAAGAAAGGCTTCTGTGCCTGTTTACTAGGTCAGAAGACCCACAGCTATACTGCTCTGGTTGTTGTGAACATGCAGTCTTTTGCCTACATGCATCAGAACAATCCGCCTTACCTAAAATAAATGGATGGATGCAGTAATTCATGCAATATGCAAGTGTTTTGCAATGTTCTTTCCTTTGACAGGACATAAATAAAGAAAACAGGAAAGACGCATTATTGCCTAACTCTCCGAGTCAGAAAGCCTGCACTAAGACACTATGTGCATGCACACACCCAGGTAAACGAGCCCCTAGCCACTGCAAGTGCTTCTGCGTGGATGCAGATTATATTCTTACGAGGGGTACAATCCTGGAAATTCCCCAGTAACATCAATAAAACAATTCCAATATATAATTACCACACAATCAAAATAACAATCTATGAATTTGTTCATTCAACTGGACACTGGAAACTCTTCTTATTGTTGACCACATACTGCCATTCTTATCAAATATCCTGTCATTTTTAAGTCAACGTTGTGCTGTTTCACTGTGCCTAGCTTAAAATTACTTAAATACAAGCTAACTGTGTGAAACTGAAAAAATACAGGACAACACTTATTTTGCACACACATCCCAGACAGCATCAAACTGCCAGAGTAGTTATGATTTGAATGGAATCCCACATTTTTCAGCCCAGATTTTTCAAAAACTTCCCTTGTGGCCAACTGTCAATTAGAAACTACTCAAAAGCCAAGTGATGAAAATTGAAAAGAAAGAGCAACACACTAGGATGAAGAAGAGATCCAACTAAACAGATCATGACGGACAATACCAAAATTAAGTGCTCCCTAAATAGCTGTGACACAGATGCAGATTGCAGGAATAATAATCATATTTAAATACATTAGCAGAGCATTACAGTTACAAAGTTAGACTTGTGTCCTGCAAATGGAGCAACTGTTAAACCCAGGAAGATTCCTGATGAGATCAACTGCCCACACAATCTCGCTGTGGATCAGAAGCCCTCAATAGTGCAGCTGAAAAAAACCCCACCAAACCCAACTTTGCCACTGTAATGGTACTCTCACCTCGGTGAACAGCACTAGGTTCCCAGCTGGTGGGAACACTGGGTTTGCTTGTAACTTGACAAATTGCTCTTAGCACAAACCTTAAATTCTTACTGTGGCAATCATACCTGCTTTATAGCTTGTTGAAGTTTTTCCAGATTTATTTCTTTGGCTTCTTTTAGTAACGTCTTTTCATCCATCTTTAGCATAGAAACTCTGTACTGGCATAGTTCCACCACCACTACATCAGGCTGCACTTCTTGTATTGTCTGAAAAAGATTAATTTATTTACACCAGTTTAGGAAGGATTAAACAGAAATGCAGCCAATATCAATACCTTCATGAGAAAAGGGACCTAATAAAAGCACATTCCAGCAATTTTCAATTAAAAGAACAGTGAAAGAGTAAATAAGACCTCCAACTAGCTATGTATTGAGAAAAACATTAAGGAAGATGACAGTGAAATGCTTTAGTTACTGGATGCTTTGGGACTGGGAGATGGAGAACACATTGGGTAGGGGTGGGGGTGGAGAAAAACTTGATGTTAAACTTTTCACATTCACAAAGTTCCTTTGACCATACTCTGTGATCATTTGTGATCTGAATTAGAATAAGCTTTGTAAGAACCAGGGTTGACGATTCTGGCACAAGATTCCTCCTCCTCTAGCTCCTGAAGAATAAAGCCACCCTAAACTGCAGGCTTTGCATGAGGTACAGTATGAAATAGGTCCTACTTTCACCACAGCTTCAGACCTATTTGCATCTTGAGAATGGAATCCAAGTTTGGGGCAACATGGTTTTACAGCTCAGTATTATACACCCCCAGCACGCAGAAGTTGTAAACTGCAGTTTCTATTCTAGGCTTTGCATCTTCTCAGCACATCCCCATCACAGCGAGTATGCAACAACCACAGTACGCACTGTAGGTGTGATGTGATGCTGTATCGTGACAGGCAACGTAAGCTTCGCTAGTGAGACTTCTACTTTTAGCACTATATCTGCATTTGCTGTTTAAGGGCAAGTAAAAATATTTGAGATGGTGGAGCAACATACCGCATCAAAAAATTAAGGTAATATGTCTGCCTTTTAGTTCATGCCACAGCACTGTTAGCCCTCCAAGAGCTAACGAGAAAAAAAAAAAAAAAAAAGAGTCCGGAGGTTACACCACAGAACCAAGTCAGAGAGATGGACTTCATTCTGCTTAATGCTGAGTTGACAACATTATAAACATGCTGCTGAGTGGGCTCCCACTTAGTATTTACCTTCACTACATCCTTTTTGCTGCTGTCACTGAAATGGGCTGTTCCAACCACATACACTTTAGAACCATCCTCGGTGTCAAGCTCAGTCACAGTGCTTGGTAAAGTAGGCTTTTTCTGCCTCTTTTTCATCTTCATCTCCAGGAGAATTTTAAATGCATCTGCATCAGCTATAAGTGTAAAGAAAAACAGAAACGAAAAGCACACATGACTATAAAGTGCAGGCAAGTAAAGCAGAAAATAAAAATGTCACCACTAAACAGCAGAGCAGAGCTAAAAGGCCATTAGTTTACCACTGTAATCTTACATTCAATTCTGAGGCTACATCATTGAGAGTGCCACCACTGGAGAGGCTGCCTCCAAGCATGGGTCTCAGTCCAGGTTTCCTACCCTGTGGACACTGGGACAGGTTGTCCACGCAGTTCAGTAAGGGAAAGAGAGAAGCTGTGTGGCAGGTGAGGTGGATAGAGAAGCAAAGAATACTTAGAAAAGGTATCCACTAAATTGGGAAAAAAAAAAAAAGAGCATTTTTTTAAATTCTAGAACAAAAGCGTTCCCTTTTGGAATTTTATCTGCATAAATGATAGCAACCCATGTACACTGGTGTGAGCATCCGGTAAAGTCACCTGCACATATTGGCATGTACAGGATACCTAGAGTACCAATCTTAGCCTTTTCTATGATTAACACACCAGGGATCAGCATACAATTGAAAATAAAACCTTAAGAGGTATTCAGGTCAGGAAACCAATCATTCTTCCCTAGTTTCAACAACAAACTATTTAAGACCAAAATGGTACAATGTGAGTTCAGCCCATCTGTGTCAAGCTTGCCATGGAAAATAGGAAGATCTATCAGTTCCATCACAGTCGCTTGTTAAATGCCAGAAAGCTTCAGCAACTGAGATAGAGAAGCTTCAGTTTTACATCAATGGGAAATACAGTAACTTTGAATGAGTCATCTTTAAGCTGTAATGCATCTTAGAAAAAAAAAAAAAAAGCATCAAGTAGGAAAGTAGAGTTTTGTTTCCAACCAACTCTCTTTCTCTGGCAAGCTGCTGCACAAGTTAGCAGAAGTCTCAAGTGGTCCAGAAGCCTGGAATAGGATCATAATCCCAGGAAAAAACAAGGGTTAGTGAACAGTTTGCAGGCAGGACGTCAAAGTTACAGATAAATTACAGCCTCCTACCATACATTCATTAATTTCATTAATCTGGTTTAACTATGTGGCTCTGGCCCCAGACCTGTCCCACAAATATTTATCTCACAAGATTTTATGTCAAAAAACCCAAAACAAAAGCCACCCTCCAACATCCTCCTTAGTTAGCATTTTAGCAGCCTACTACTTCATGGTCAATACCCAAGAACACGGTGTGTTGCAATCAGTACGGACTGATCTAAGACCATTTTGCTGCCAAAACAGATGGTGATGCTAAGGAGGGGGTGAGGAAAACATGACTGTAAAAGGAAGGAGAAGAGGCAGGGCTGTTGCATTTGTAGCACTCTCAGTCACACAATCATAAAAGCAGCCATAGTAGATCAAGCAAAATCTACAAATATCTTGCCTCCCGCAATGCTCAAAAGTGGATATCTGAGGAAGAATATAAGAAATAGGGAAGTGTGGACAATACTTTCCCAAATATTCTCCTAGCCTAAAGCCATTTATGGCTCAGATTCTCCCAGTTGAAAATGGTTTCTACATATTCAGTAGCCCTTAGAGGATTTAATTTCTATTAATTTTTCATGCCTTCACCTCATACATATATTCAAATAACATGTCGTGTGAAGAAAAAGTGCTACCACAGTGCAATACCAGATGTTATCATTTAAAGACATAATCAAGGAAAACATTCTTAGAAGCAGCTATGATTTTTATTAAACCAGCTTCTATATATGGAGAAAAAGGCAACATAAAAAATTAATCTGCTTCTTTAGGTCTGAATGCTTCTCCCATAGCACTAGTCAAGGCTCTTCTTGCTCCCATGATTGTTATTTCTGAAAGCTGTGATCCCTAGGGATTATTCAGCAACATCAGCATTATAGTAATGTTGCTATGACCGGCTAATTTGCCCTAAAGTGGTTCAGATTATTTGCCAAAAAGCATAACCTGAATGTTCCTATTGTTCAAAATGAGCATCGTATGCATTAACAGTGTAAGGGTGTATCAATAAACACAAGGCAAATCCTAAGAAGCTTTTGTTTTCTCCTCCTGAGAAAGAAATGTCTGTCATCATCTGATCCTTACCATTAAAAGGTAAGGACTGATACTCTTCCTGGGCTTCACAAGACAGTTTTGGCTGGAATACTATTTGCATATCCTGCAGGCTTGGCCTTCATATCCAAACATTATCATGCTGGTACAGGCAAAGTGTTCCATGTGGGACAACTGATTCAACTTCATAACACTAGATGCCAGAACGCCGAAGCAAACATGTACTTATCCATCTCTGGCTTAGACAGCAATGACCAATCTTAAAACAAGAGCTGAGTATACCTATTAAATCAAAATGCATTTACTTTCTTTTGAAAGCACGGGAGCAGCAAACTGATAATCGATATACCATTGCCCTTTCCAAATTTGGTTTATGCAACTGGGCCTTTCTATAAATCATGAACAGATTAAGTCAGATATGACCTCATTCGCATCTCCCTTTTGTGCTAACAGCCACATCCTTATTAGGTAAGGAAAAAGCATGGACATTTAGTTTAATATACTTCCAACATGATACACCCTCCCCAGTCAAACCAGGAACATACAGATATTCTGCGATACACTTGATGTTTCCTTTGGGCCATCTTCTGGTGCATCAGAGGAGGACATTGGATCTGCAGCAGCCTGTATGAAACAAATTCAAAAAGAGGCTGGGAATTATAATGAAATGTTTTAATACATCTTTCCCCTTGTGAGTTTGCTCGATTTGAACCTACATATAATATTCAAGCAAGTAAATAATTTAAGCAGTGTCAATAGTTCAAGATGTCTGTGGTTTTACAACTGTTTTTCTCCTAGCTGGATAAATATGAGGAAGAACGTACTAAAAACTAACCACTTCATGCCTATTTTAAAAGATAGTATTCGTACCTGACATGGAGGGTGTTGCTTTTTTAAAAAATCTGATTCTAGAATAAAAAGAATAAAATTATCTCTACCACTACTGTAGTGTTTTCTGTGCTGGAAATTAAGATGTGCACTATTATTATAATACCATTCCCATTTATAAGGTGGTGTATTTGACTCAACTACCAGTCAGCATTAGTTTGTTGGGAGTCTGACAAAGTTAATCAGCACTCACAAGAATACACACAGCCATTCAAGAAGGGTCTGCTTAAGTATTTTACTGTGTTGAAATAAGTGTAAGGTAATTACACAATATGCACATCCAGTCTTAGGAAATTTACGTGTATGTTGACTTTATATAGATCAGAAATCAAAGCCAAAAGGATGCAAAGCATCTGCATAGTTTTGTTCTCTAAAGGATCAGAAGGTAATTGAATAGATTCCCAGAGACTGACTTTTAAATATTATCACTAGAAGTATATAAGGCGGTCTTTGGCTAACAAAACCTTTCTTATTTTTAACTAACAGGCAAGTTTTGAAACCTGTGCATAGAATTCAAGCAATCCCAGTCATTCAGACTACGTCATCCAAGCCAGAGAAGCAGAGTTAGTGTAGAAAAGAGACTAAGAATCAGGGAAAGCTCAGCTATAAACTATCTTTAGGCAACTATACTAATTCAAAGTCGAATCAGGGTGATTATTGGGAGAATTTGGAATCCTTGAACAAGATTAAGTCAAAAAGTTAGAGACAGGATGTGAATCCATCGTCGTTCAAGTACCCTCCCAATGAAAGACAGTATTAATGAGTCCGCAAGCAGGGAGCCAAGCTCTCATGAAGGAAGTCAGCTTTTTAGCTAGAATGACTGGTTTATTCACTTTGTACTTAACCTGGTAAGATTTAAAACAGGATTGTACAAAGCACATACAGTTGTTAAGACTTTTCAACATGCGTAATTAATTTCCTCTCGCATTCCATTATGCCAAACAATAAATTTCAGATAATAAATCCTGGGTGTCTTACAAATCCTGGGTGTCTTACCTTGGCCCCACTGAAGGTAAGGCAAAATTTATTGCACATTTCATGGAGTAAGACCAAAAAGTACAACAGCTTTACAGGGCAAAGTTTAAAACATTCACAACAACATATCATCCTTTCACTAAAAAGCAAGAGTCTGTTCATTGACAACTGCAAACTGCAATTACACTGCAAATTGCAATTACATTCACAAATCTAATTTAACACCAGCTCAGCTTTTGATCACAACATATGGCTTGACTCTACTGCTTGCATATGTAACTCTAGTCACAAAAATATTTTGTAAAAATGTATCCATCTGTAACATATGGAATTAATCCTGTCACTTATGCTGGCTTTGTCATCATAACAACATTACAACATTGCAGTGGGGAAAAAAAAAAAAAAATAATCACTATGCGCCACATTAAGAGTCTGCCATTCTTTTTTTTTTTTTTTTTAAATTAACTAACAGGACACAGGAACTGACATTCTTGTATCTCATAAGAAAAACATTTCCTGAGCTTCACCTATTACACCAGAAAAAGGTTTTGAGACACATGGATATGGAAGGAGAAGAAAAACAACAGAAAGGGTAGAGAAAAAAGCATCTCTGTTTAATTTGGCAAGGTACTTAACCTATGTGCAGTGAGATCATTTGTATACAACCAATTTGAGTAACTTACTCACAAAACATTTTTTCCTCCTAAAGGGTTAAGCTCATAGGTTAGGCCATTTTCTACAACTCCTCACTTGCAAGGAAATTAATACAAAAGACCCTTTTTAGCTCTTGCAATTGGAGGGAAAAGGACCCTGAAAAGATGAACCTAAATGTGGCAAAAAAATAGCACTCAGCCCCCTATCACCCTGTTTTAAAAAGGGTCTCACACTGGTAGTCTTGACCCTCTGACTTTGCAGACCTTCCCTGAGGACGAGTGGAAGAACCTGGCTGATTCAGAGTCTTGACCTTCCCCGCAACTCTACTGAGAAAAAAAAAAAAGTCTTCAACTCCAAGCCCTACCTCAGGCTGTTGCTCCTCTTGCATCCCTGCAGCGTTGACTTATTTTCACCAACCACAAAAGAACTGCAAGAAGTAAAAGGAACGGAACAGAATTAAACATTAATGGCATAACCCATAATATTTAAGAACTGCAAGGAGGGGTGAAAAAAAAAAAAAAAGGAGAGATGTCTCTACAATCTCTAATAAGAGTTGAAGTAATAAAAGCGGCAAACTGAAGATGCACAAACGTCACCTTTTCAACCGTGCTGCTGTTAAAAAAAACCAATGCCAAACACACACACTCCAAAAAACCCCAACACCCCCCGCCCCCAGTAGGGTAAAACTAGCCTGTTTCACTCCGGTTCTTGAGTTGGCTCTAAATCCAGTGCACAGTCCTGTTCTCACACACACTGAGAATACCTTGATAAACAAGGGTGGATTACATGGGAACTCAGAATTTGCTTTTTTTGCTGTCTAAGATTCTGCAAAAATGCCTTCTTCCTCCAGATCACTCCTAAGTAATTGAAGATACAGGACAGCTGCCAAAAAGGTTTAAGCAATAGCAAAACCTTTGCTCAACTGGATCAGTAGTTCTGTCTTGTCCAAACAAACTACACCAAGACAGGTTTTAGGCATATTTTAGGAAACATCTATATGTCTAGGACTTCACTGCTACAAGGAACAGGAGAGCAGTCACAGTCTTAATATTCAGCTAGAAAGCCACACACATCATTATCTGTTCTGCATCAAGTTATCATGTATATATTTACAAATTTGCCAGGGTCATGCATCAGTAAGATCATGCCTGTGTGAAAAACCCTGGGAACTGGGTTTTCAAACCCTTAGTGAATGGTTTCCATTCCTTACTTTTAAGAGTCCTTCTTCCGTCCACATTGTTCAGGTCCAAAAATTCTCCCTGAAGCTGGGAGAGTGCTATGATTTGACTTTGATGATACTCTAAGGGGATTGCACAGGACACTGGTTCTCATTCTGTTTATCCTCACTGCTATCCCACTAAAATTGAAGTGCTCAATCAAAGTGCTGCTTCTTCACTTCAGCATTTTGGGTTACGTCCCTCTGACCTGTTTCACAGTACCTGCGAACAGTGCCTTATTTTACTAGGCTGGAGAGCAATCCTGACCAGCTTACTCATACAACACGTTTGCAGCCTGGCTCTGAGGGGCGGAGGGACAAGTTCGGTTCCTGCCCTATGTCCCGGTGAGGTTGGAGAAAAGCTGGCTGGCGCCTGGTGACGGCAGATTCCAGTACACGAATGTGGTGGCAAAGCCCCCCCGCCTTCCCAAATGCAATAATCTCCTTGAGTCTGATTAGCACTCTGCATCCTGCTTTCTAGCCTTTGTTTTCAAGTGTTTTGCTTTCTAGCTTTGCTTAAAATACGTTTCTATAAAAAGAGCGTTCTCCCGGGCAGCGTGAAGCCTGCAAGAGTAATTCAGACAGCTGGCACATCTCCCTCCATGCGGGTACGGAGGGACTTTGGCAATTCAGACCTTCACGTTGTCCACGGCTAGTGGTCAGCCAGCAAACAGGAATCACAGCTGCAGGCTGGGCAAGAAAAATGCAGTGACCAAAAACCTGGCTTCTGCATGCTCCGCAGAGCAAAAATCCCCACAAAACCCAACAGAGCCCCGTGCCCCTGGCAGGCAACAGCTACAGACACAGCTCCCAAGCTGCAAGGCAAATACCTTGTTAAAACAAGAACTACACACTGCCAGTGATCCAAGAGGCTCAGTAACAACTATTTATTCAAAAACATGCGAGAAGGCGGCACAGGTAAGTACTCCATTGTTTTTGCTACAACGCATAACTTTTAAATTTAAAACAAGGACCATGCCTTCCCCTTTCCAAGGAGTCAAGTCAAGGAAACTTGGATGTCAGAGTAAGCTGAAAAGGCAGGCGAAGCTGAACTGCTCTTTTCTGCTCCAGCGTTTCTGTGAGTTAGATGTGGTGTGGATGGCTCTAAATAAGCACAGCAGAAGGAAACCCCTGCCCTGAGACCTGCAACCTGAACGGGGACACTCCATCCCACTCATGCCCCACACGAGACAGCCTGCCCAGAGTTGTCTGCTGGCACTGTGGTCTTAAGTGAACCCTGCACCTGTCTTCATCCTGTCCTGTCTCCAATAGACTGGTTTAACTATTTTTTTTTTTTTTTTTTTGACTTGTGCAGTAAACCAGACCAGAGAGCAGATTCAGGTTAAAAAACAACCTTTCCCCCCGCCCCGACCCTACCAAAGCATTTTAAGCTCAGATGACCAAACAGCTGCAGGAACAACTGCGACAGCAAAACTGAAGAGACAGTATGAAGTGGAGATGCTGAAACCAACACTGGCCTCTGAGAAAAATATTTATTCAACTACAACATCAGTCAGGGGTGTACCAACACTCTGATGCTCTGCTATGGGCTCGGTTCTCAATTGGTTTATGTGCAAAATACCACAGTGTTTTTCTGCCAGTGAATCAGCCAGCCCTGAATACAAACTAAAGTTCTAAGCTTGGTTAAGGCCTGTCGGGGTTTGAAAACATGTCTCTTATCTATGAGAGTGCTCTTAAAAATAGTAAGCTGTAAGTTTCAGTTGAAGAATAGACTTCTATACAGAAACACCAAGTGAATTTTTTCCACCAAGTGACATTTTAGAAAACCTCATCCCGTTCTCACCAGTGGGTAAACGATGTGTCTGATATCAGAGAGAGAGAGAGAGATATATCTCTGAAGTGTACTCATGCTAACTAGCACTGCTTTTTATCTGACCTGTACAACCTTTGGAGAAAGGAAAGCTGTTTCTTCAGTGTGGTTCCCAGCTCCGCCATAGCTGGGTTCCAGCATCTGCAGGGAACCCACGGCACAACAGTCACAATGAGAGATCGGGCAGCCACATCAACAGGCAAGTCTGCCATCGCTTTCTTCTAGGAGATCTTGTTCT
The DNA here is from genome assembly GCF_028500815.1 of Rissa tridactyla. Taxonomy (NCBI): domain Eukaryota; kingdom Metazoa; phylum Chordata; class Aves; order Charadriiformes; family Laridae; genus Rissa; species Rissa tridactyla. The sequence goes on from NC_071466.1 coordinate 197,156,956, forward strand.
CAGGTGCTTAGACCTACTCAAGATCCACTGAAGGTGAAATTTTCCACGCAGAAGACCTGTTTCTGGATTATAATTTTTTTCCCCCTTAGAACATGCACAGGCATTCAGGTTATTCAGTCAACGTTAAGAAAATTCTTACAACTGTTTGTCAACAGTAAACTAAAACTCAACTGAACAACTGCTGTGAAAATCTGTGTGTGTTCAAGCTCTTCCTTAGTGTGAGGGACAACAGGCACGAAATATGTCAACACCAGAGTACGGACAAGGCTGACTACTCAGCTAGTCAGTGTCCTCATCAACAACATAGGAGAAAGTTATGGGAACTAGTCCAATGTCATGGACTCCAGGCTGACTTAGCTCATCCACGTGGAAAAGTTACCATCCCTGTATACCTATGTATTCGCAGAAGATATTCACATCCCACGATACTTGAAATATTAATCCCGAAACCTCCAAGAGAGGACTGAACATACCTTGCTGTTTTACAGATTAGGAACTGAAGGATATGAATCAATCCGTGCTTCCTCCCACTGCACCCAACAGCAAGAAAAAGGGTGCTGATTCAGGTCAAATCCTGGCAAGCATCTGGGCAATTTAAATCGAAGCATTTCCAGATTCCTTAGAGCTTGATTTTTCAACTCTGCTAATTTTTTATTTTTTTTTAATACGGTTGAACTTCCTAAAGAAATTAGACTAGGTAACAAGGCAGAGCTTATTTATCTGTGCTTGCTAATGCACAGGTAAATTTTAAACAAATTTGGCAGGGAGGTAAGAGTCTCACAGTCATTCAGAGGTGCTGCTCCTCCAGGAAAAAAAGATTACTGAAGATTACAGGAGGTGGTGCATGTGCGTGTGAAAAAGAAGAGGTCAGCAGAATCTGCCAGGGAACAGAAGGAAATTCAACCCCAAGCTGTAAAGCCACAGGCAAAAGCAGCTGTCAGACAATTATTTATTGTGTCTCATAACATGTATACCACAACATCTCATAACCTCAAGTTTTTCTAATTACCATGGGATTTGGCATGAACATGTGAAACCAATCAAATCCCTCTCCTCCAGCTACTTCAAAGGCCTGTAAGAGGCCCTCAAGAGATAAATCACATACTGAAAATCTCAGATATGACAGTGCATTTCTTTCAGACAAACTGAGAGATGCAGCTTCTAGGCACTCAAAAAGATCAGAGATTAGAAAGTATTTCTGTTCTCTTATCTGCCAGGAGACTGTCTGGATCTGGGATTCATTCCTCCTGCTGAGAGTGCCACCAAGAAAATTCCTGGAGCCAGAAGAAACAAGAAGGAGCCTGACCTGGCTCCTTACGATCCAGTAAGATTGGGCTTTGCCTCTAGTATTTTCTTGAAAGGACTCCTTGATAATTGAATTCACAATTCAGTCTCCAACTCAACCAGCTTTTTGCCCAGCAAGTGGAATTCTTTTGCTTGTTTCACCCTCGCTAGTCCCAGAGTGCTTGCCATTCACTGGGTGAGTAAATATTGTTCTTTATGTATACAGGTATGAACAAATGAAGCCCTTTTCCCAACTCTTCAGATACCTAGGCAACAAACAGGAATTTCTGAGACCACCCAAAGAACCGTAAACCTAAAATTTAGCCATTACTCATCTTACTCATAGGTACCTATTTCCTTTCGAGGTCTTCCTGTCCTGACAGCACACACAGGGCAGCCGTTCACACTGACAACAGCACTGTGGAAAAAGGGCTATATTTTTCCCCTACACTTTGGGGATTACTCTTTTTTCCCCACAACACAAGTTCAGAAAGTAACCCACAGGTAAGCGCAACATCTTCTAGCAATGCTTATCCTGCAATGTGTGACAAAAGCAAAGTGAGAAAGACCTCCCTGCCATGCTATTTCACATCAGTCCTCCAGCTTTCCTTATGTAAAACAGCTTCAGCAGAGCTTCCTCTTCGCCTGAAATCTGCTTGTGAACTACTAGCTCATTTTTCATGCTGGGTAGTCTTAGCTGACAAAAGTGTTTCGGTTCTAGCTGCATATTTAGGCATCTGAAACTTTCTTAGCTCGCAGTCTCGAGGAGACAAGAGGTATACTCACAAGTCAGGGGTTCTAGCAAGGCAAGTTACAGGCACTAAAACATGAGCTACCGTTAAAGAATTAATGCCTTTTCTCCTTTTGTTTCAACTAGGTAGTTCAGTGAGAAAATTCAAGCACAACACAGAGGATGGACAGGCAGTTCATTAAGGTATCCTCCTACAGCAGGGCTGAATTTCTTCCTTTATTGTCTTGTCTAAATTTGCTTCCTTCAGACAGTGATTCAACTGAATCAATAAAAAAGCTTTTTTAAAAACTCTCATGCTCCTTCTACCTATGAAACAATCTAGTCAGCTACTCTTTAAAAAGATTTTTATTGAATGTTGTTTTCCTTCTGAGCAATACAGAAATTCAGAAGCAGCATTTGCTTTCCTCAGCACAGTGATATTGCTAGGGGGAAATAAAGTTCTCTGTAGTCTTATAATTGCTCTGTGTTCTCTATGTGCTGCATACGCATCAGAAGAACTAGTAAGAAGCTAGGAGCTACAATACTGCCACAACTTGTTTCACCTTTTATTGAAAGGGAAAGTCAACAATTCTTATGTTTGATTTCCTCCTCCCTCCAATCTAAATGCATGTATTACTGCTTTTGATACTTACAATATTCCCTAGCATTGCAGAAGGCATCCACACCTCTCTGTACTCAGAGTATTAGTCCTGCAGCCTCTGAGATGGGATTATATGTACTTCCTTGTTTTACAAATAAGAAACTGAAGCACATGAATACTTAAATTCATCTACAAACCTGACCTCTGGTATCTAAGGAAGTAATTAGGAGGCTACTGGAGCTTTCAAAGTGTCGCGATTTTGCAATGCGAATTTTCCTTTGTTTTTAATCATTGACCCTTCAGAAGATGATCATCATCACCACCCCCCTGAGACAGCACTTCCTCACAGTAACATGCCAACATCACTCATCCTTGTTCCTCTAGCGTCACTGTGGGGAAGATGAGAGGTAGGCTAAGGACTGAACTTGATTCAAGAGCAAGCTGCTGAACAATAAAGCAGGTGTTCTCCAGGAGCACACCTCACACAGGGCACACTGTAACCAAGCCAGAACTGACCTGTGCTGGAATTAAGCCACAGGCACATGCAAACAACTATTTCATAGAATCATAGAAACGCTTAGGTCAGAAAAGACTTTTAAGATCATCAAGTCCAACCATAAACCTAACACCACTAAGTCCACCTCTAAACCATGTCCCTGAGTGCCACATCTACACGTCTTTTAATTACCTCCAGGGATGGTGACTCAACCACTTCTCTGGGCAGCCTGTTCCAATGTTTGATTACCCTTTTGGTGTAGAAAATTTTTCCTAATATCCAATCTAAACCTCCCCTAGCACAACTTGAGGCTGTTTCCCTCTTGCCCTATCACTTCTTATTTGGGAGAAGAGATTGATCCCCACCTCGATACAACCTCCTTTCAGGTGGTTGTAGAGAACAATAAGGTCTCCCCTCAGCCTCCTTTCCTCCAGGCTAAACAACCCCAGTTCCCTCAGCCGCTCCTTGACTTGTGCTCTAGACCCTTCACCAGCTTTGTTGCTCTACTCTGGACATACCCCAGCACCTCAATATCCTTCTTGCAGTGAGGGGCCCAAAACCGAACACAATACTCAAGGTGGGGCCTCACCAGTGCCAAGTACAGGTGGACGATCACTTCCCTAGTCCTGCTGGCCACACTCTTTCTGATACAAGCCAGGATGCTGTTGGCCGCCTTGGCCGCCCAGGCAGACTACCGGCACATATTCAGCCAGCAGTTGACCATCACTCCCAGGTCCTTTTCCACCAGGCAGCTTTCCAGACACTTTTCCCCAAGCTTGTAACGCTGCACAGGGTTGTTGTAACTCAAGTGCAGGACCCGGCACTTGGCCTTTTTGAATCTCATACCATTGGGCTCGGCCCACCGATCCAAGCCCACTCAGGTCCCTCTGTAGAGCCTTCCTACCCTCAAGCAGATCAACACTCCCACCCAACTTGGTGTCATCTGCAAAATGACTGAGGGTGCGCTCATTCCCCACATCTAGATGGTTGATAAAGATATGAAACAGAACTGGCCCCAGGACTGAGCCCTGGGGAACACCACTTGTAACCGACCACCAAGTGGATTTAACTCCATCCACGACCACTCTTTGGGCCCTGCCATCGAGCCAGTTTTTCACCCAGTGAAGCGTATGATCATCCAAGCTATGGGCAGACAATCTCTCCAGGAGAATGCTGTGGGAAACAGCAAAGGCTTTACTAAAGTCTAGGCAGACATCATCCCCAGCCTTTCCCCTCATCCACTAAGCAGGTCACTTTGTCATAGAAGGAGACTGGGTTAAATTCATGAACAGCCTCCTGACCCAGCCCTCTAACACCAGTATCCCTGGCCAGAACACAGCTTCGTCCGCTTGGGATAAACTGTGGCAATAAAAATTAACTTACATCTACATGCACCAAGTGTGCCATGTTCCATCCTCTAAACCAGCAGTTTCACTAGCCACCGATACTCAGTTTAGCTGGTACAGCTTGTGCGCTCCAGATTCATAATATGCGCTGCATAAGTACATCTTATGTGAATGCTGCTACCCATTAACAGGGCCACTTATTTGATGTAAACAGAAGAGGCGTATCAATACCTCAGAAGATACAGACATAACTTTTCTCCCACTGACAAACTGTTGCACTCATTACTCGCTGTCTGGAATACCTACCGAAGTACCTTCCATGCCTAACATTTAACCTATAAGGCGGCAAAGCCAAATCAAGAGATAGCCCCTTATGTCTCTGCACCGTCCTCTGCAACAGAAGCAGAGTATTTAAGATTGATGAGTTTTTTTCCATGCTTATGCACAGAAATCTTACAAATGTTTACAAACAAACTATCATCAGCTCCAAATGTTGTCTCTTCTCTGTTGATAGACTGACTGCTCATACTCAGAAGGATGCATCAGCTGAAACCTGCTTGCCAATTGATGCAACAGCCCCAAATTCAGAAATTGGAACGTATTTCAAAACCATCACCAAGGTGACCTACTCTACATATTGCACGTATCTCTTTGACACAACCCACGCCTTTGAAACTCAACTGAGCAACTGGTTCTGTGATCACAGATGGTGTAGACTGCAGCTCTGGTTTCTCATGACTCAGAAAGTTCATAAATTTCAAAACACAGATTTTTACCCTCTAAGCATCAATGAGATGTTCGTGCAACATGAACTGTGCTGATGCATGCAGCCTAAACTCAGGTACCTGCACACTGAAGCCAACATCCATTTGCATGCTTTGGAAGCTAAAAGATAAGTCACAGACAACTAAACTCATTTTGTTTGAAAGAAGGTGTAGGAACATGAAAATACCTGGCCTGGGACACTGATGCACTGAAAACACGTTTATCAGCAAAAGACAAGAAGAGGTTCTCATATACGTTTTGTGTTTTTAGAAGCTATTGTTATTACATTAACTACAGCTAGTAGGTAAAATGACTAACTACAAGGTGAATCAGGATGTTAATGCAGAGCAGAATTGAGAACAAACAATAGGCCAAATCCTTACTGTTTTAAGAGGCTGCTACATTCAGAAACATGGGACAGAAAGGCCAAAGTGACATGGCCCAAGCCTGGCCAGTCACTCAGAAATTCACACTGCCTTAGAACCTACACACCAACCCAAGTCACTTTCCTATTCTATTCTAATATGAATAAAAGATATGTGAATTCAGGGAAGATTTGGAACAAAAATAATTTTATTAGACTCTCCTGCGATCAGCAGATTGGGGTAAGATATCCACTCAGCACATCTCCTCCCTCCAGGCCATTCGAAACTATGAGCCAAGTGCTACTTCTGATTCTGGGGAACCTTCTGCAAAACATTCTCAAGCAGAGCAACAGGAAAAGAGCACAGCTGCTGTATGCACAGTTCCTATGGCGTTCTAACAAGAAGAAATTTTCCACTCTCTGTTCATTACCTACAAGCAGCCAGCAAAGGAGATGGATCAAGAAGTTCTGCCATGGACAACTAACTAGTGGCTTGGAAGATATTTGACTGTGGGCTACAGAAGTGTTGCAGAATTCTTAAAATCCACACACACATTTATTCCACGTATCAATGGCTGTCTGCTGAGATATGCAGAAGCTGGGTTTCCAGACAGTGTCACATTCATTCATTTTGTTCTGAACACTTTTAAATGCAATCCTTATAATGGTAAAATTGGCATTTTGTAGGACAAAATAATTTTGCCCAACTGCCAAACACATTATTTATCAGCGCTCTTCTGCCTGCCCCTTCCATCCTAGTCTCCAAACAGTGGCGGTAACAAGCTGATCTGTTTTTCAAAATCATCAGGTGATCACAAAAGCTAGAAAACATTTGTTACATGACACGGGCCCACGTACTGTCAACAAGCAAAGACACACAGCTCTACTGTGGCAGGGAACTGAAGAAAGAGGGTCAGGTTTCAAGACAGACTTGAAGACGACAGGGAAGCAAAACCCCAGGAAAGCAAAACCCCAGGAAAGCAAGCTAATTCCAGCCTGCAAACACAGGAGCCCCACGTGTTAGCATTAACCGTTCAGTATTACAAACACACACTAATCAGGAAAGTCGTTCTGCTTGCAACTCCATCTAGCTGCTGCACCACTCATTTAACGTGTGAAGCACCCTGCACCTGACAAGCTCAGAAGTTAAAAAAAAAAAGATCTTCCCTCAAAAGATGATCTCTATTTCCATTCCTATCTGCTGCCCTCCAAAGAAATGAGAAAACCCTCAGCAATTCCTGATCCTGGTTGCTTTATTTAGACTTCTTTATTGGCTACCCTGTAACTATCTCTCTTACTGTCCTTCTGAAGGATGGCTCCCAGTTGTACAACACATGAGATATGCGTCCTGCCGAGGTAAGATCAGGATCTCCAGAGGTACTGCATAGGTGACTGGAGACCTGTTTTCAGCTTCTTCAGTGTTCGTGTTGCTGTTGAGCCGTGGTGCAGGCTCCTGCTCCCTCTCGCAAGCCTGCACACCCTTCCTGCAGAGACACAGACCTCTCAACACAGGTGTGCGATGTTGCACTCTCCATACAGATGAGGTTGTTTTGCAGACAGCTTGCAGGGCTTAATCGCTGGAAAATGTGAACTCCCGGAGCTCCAGTGTAGCCTCTCCTGCACTTTGAGATGTGGTGTCATCAGGATGCTTACATGCATCTATGTGGAGATTCTAAGTCCCTGCAACCCTTGGTGATTTCAATCAAACTGCACAGCACACCAACTAAAGGTTGGGGGGTGTAAGGAAGGAGGCAGGAGGAGAAAACAGACTCTCTAACTTTTTTTTTTTTTTTAATAAGAAAAAGAAGTGGAAAGGAAGGAAGAGAGCATGTCACTAACTGCATGCATGTTGCAGTTAACATTGAAGTTATATGCCCCCAAGTCATTTTGCAGACAGGAAAAAGAATTCACTCCCATTTGTAGAGTTTGTAAATTCAAATGCAGGACCACAGTATTAACTAACACATTCCTAGCATCTCAAATTTGATTAGCCGTTTACAAAAACCTTCAATAATTGAAGGTCTGACCTGAGAAACAATTCATGTAGGTGTCTGCAAATAGGTTTCCAATCTAGTAACAACCATTACCAACAGAATTTACTGGCAAGATCTAGTACTAAATCTTTGACAGACAACTGGTGCTGCTAACGAGCGTGGACCTTCCCTGGCAGGACAAGGAGAGCTGCAGAACTCTTCCTTCCTACTGGCCCTGGCTGGCAGAGCACACGCTGCGATACCACTTCGGGCAGCTCTAGTTACACACCACTCCCACTAAATCTGGAGCATGCTTATCTTTGGCCTGCTCTCATTTTTTCATTTCCTAAGACTGCCCCAAATTTCCACTTTTCCAGAGTAGCACACAAGGAAAAAGAAGATGCTTTCTGAAAAGTACTACTAAAAAAAAAAAGAAAAAGGCAATTGGATGACTCTCCCACAAATAAGATGCCAATACCACTGTGTTTTATTCACAGCTGTCGTGGCAGCAGCAGCAGTGTTTCATCATATTTACCATATGGAAGAAAGAATGCACTGAAAAATACATATAACTCTGCTAGCACTGAATTAAACAATATCTGAGTCTACAGTTAAGACACAAGAGTGCCAGACACTGCGACGGCTGACAAATTTACAATCAGCAATTCAAGTCACTGAAACTTGAAAGTCTACTGAAAGCCACAAACAGCAGGGCACAAACCAACGCCCCAGCCATAACCCAGCATTTTCAATTAATAAACTCATAATAATTAATAATAATTAAATGTACGCATTTCCCCTACTGCATAAGATCCATTCCCTGCTAAAATACAGCAGGGAAACCCCTGAAATCTGTTTTGTTGTGGTTTGGTTTTTTTTGTCTTTAAACTTCTGCTTTACTCTGTTAGATTTCCAAGAAGGAATACGTGCATTAACAGCTGAACAGTAGGTGCACTGACACATGTCTCTACAAAATGGAGAAGTGAGGACATTCCAGGTACCTTTTATATTTCTTGGGACTACTGCTAACACCACCACCTCGCTTTTAAAAGCCCGTCCTCTCACTTTTCCAACAGAGCAGCAGCTGCTCAGCAGTGGCAACTTTCTGCAAAGTTTCACCAAACAAAAACATTCTCTCTCTTCCTGAAGGCTAGCCAAAAATTCCTTGTACGGATACCAGCCTACGGAATCATCGGGACAGGTATTTTTTCCCCCCTCAAGAGAAAAGCACAGGCCATGCCTAGGACACGAGTTATTTTCGAGTCCTGGGTTAATTAGATCTATTTTCAGAGGTGAATTCAAAATCCTGATTTCAAAGATTATCGCATGCGATGCACAATGCGGACGGCCTGAAAGAGTCACAACTGTTTGGCGACCAAAAAAAAAAAAAAGGAGAGATGAATAACCCTGAGTCTTTTCTTTTTTTTCCCCTCTCCAGCTCACCGTCACAACCAAAACCGCGAGCAAATCCCACGCTTTCATCACGAAACACCCAAGAAAACGTACAACAGCCCGGCGTGCTCTGCCCACACCGCGCCCCCGCCCCAACCTCCCCCTCCCCCCCAAGCCAGGAAACGGCCATAACGGCCACACCGCGGGGAGTCCCCGAGCGTCCCCGAGTCCCGCGGCAGGTCGCCGGCCGGCCAGGCCTTCTCGCCGGGCTCCGGCGGGGAAAGGGGCGAGCAGCGGCCACCCCTTTCCCTGCGGAGCGGGGACTTACGGAGAGAGGCCGAGCTCGCCCCCACACGGAGACAGGCCCTCAGCCCGTCCGACCGGTCACCGACGGGCCAGCGCCGAGCCGGCCCCGGCCGCCCTTCCCGGCGTGCCGGCCACCTGAATGGGCCGGCCCGGGTACGTGAGGGGGCAGGCGGCATAGCCGCCTCCCCTCGCCGCCTGCCCCCTCACGTACCCGGGCCGGCTCCCCACCCGCCGGGCGAAACACGACAACCCCCCCGTTTCCCCTCACACACCCGCCCGCACCGGCGCTCGGCCCCAACATGGCACCGCCGCCGCCGCCCCCCGTCAGGAAGCGGAGCATCGCGGCCGCCCTCCCCCGGCCCCTCCGCCTCTCTCACTTGCCGTGCTGGGCGGCGGATCCCGCTGGGGGAAGAAGGAGAAAAAGAAGGAGGAGGAGGCAGCGGCAACTCCGCGGAGCTCCGGCGCCAGGGACACGCTAGCCGGACAACATGCTGTATTAGTCATTCATAAAGGGGGGGGCGGGCCCGGCGCCGCTGGGCAACCTGGGCCTTGTAGTCCCTCGCCGCTTCCGGGCCGGGCGGTGGCGAGGGGCAGCGGGCGGCTGCGGACTACAGCTCCCAGGGCCACCGGGCGGGCCCATGGGCCGCGGGGCCCGGTAGCCGCCGGTCTCCCCCCTCCTCCCGCCTCGCCCGGCTGCGCTCCGCCGGCCACGGCTGGGTTTCTGCGCCGGCTCGTAGAGGCCGCCTCGGGGTTTCCCGGGGCAGGGAAAGGCTCGGTGGAGCCGGCAGCGGGAGCGGAGGGGCCTCTTGTCAAGGAATGGAGCCGCATCCTCTTGAAGGCCGCTTCTCCCCGGTGAGCTGGAGCTCGGGCGGGTGCTGTGGCCGCTCTCCCACCTCGGCCAGGCCCGCCGGGCCCCGGGCAAGAGCCCTGGTTTGGAGCTGGCCCTTAGTCCTGGGCTGTGACCCCGCAGCGCTGGGCAGGTGGCCGTGCCCGCGGTGGCCACGAGCGAAAAGACAATGCTGGCCATCACCCGGCCGCTGTGGCAGGCGCCTTCCGTGGGAATGTGTGTTTGGCATAAGGGGTAAGAGAGTGGCACCCTTAGGTGTGGGGCTGCACGGGGCATCCACGGGAAAACACGCCGTGGCCATGGTCCAGTGGCGATGGAAGACGTAGGGAAGTCAAAGCCCAAACTTCGTCATTGCCGAACCTACCCCACGACTTCCTCTTGGTGCAGCCCTGCTGCGTGCCGCTGCTGCGCCGTCCTCTCCTCCGGCGTACCTTCCCTCGTCTGCTGTGGAATGGTTAGTGCTTCACCCAGGAAACCTCAAAAATCTGTGTTGCACCACCTGTTTAAGTACAAGTGGCATTTGATGATACTTCAAATTACTGGGCTGACACGTACAATTATTCTATTAGTCGAGAAAACTTTTTTTTCAAGAAGATGTGTCAGGAGTTGATTATAGCTACTGATTATTTTCTTTTTCCTGCTCCTCTGTTCTGTTTCTGGTAGGTCATAGTTCAATGACAGTATGGCTAAAACATGCGTTCAGTCAGAGCACGTGTTTTTTATCTAAATACAGTTTCACTAGAACATATTTGAGGGTACCTTTTCTGATCTTTTATTACATATTTTACTTCATGGATATATTCTAGCCAGTGTTAGTTTAGGATTGGGCTGAGCTTTGGAAGTAGGTGGTATGTAGAAATCAAGTACAGACATGTTGAGACAGTTGGGAATTTCACTTCCCGTTTGGTGTAATAATAGTTTCAACTTGCTATAAAAGCACAGAGCAGGCATCTCATGCATGAACGTTGAAAATACACGTAATCCAGGTATAAGCTATGCAGACCTTCACTTCTGGGAAAAAAAGCCATCCAGTGTCTGACAGATAAGAAAATTTGACCTTGGGCATTTTAATTGATTTCAAATACCTTTTTTTTCACAACTGGTGGGGGAAGGCCACCGGGAAAGATTGGACGCTGTATTGGACAAGCACAAGGTGGTTGCATCTTGTGGGGACTGACTTCCTTGTCATCCGAGGGCACCCCCACTCCGAGTACTGCCGTTTCCAAAGGCTCCCCTCTGACCGCAGCTGCCGGCTTCTGAGCCTGTTTCTAATCCCACCTCTTCCAGGCATTGGCCTTGCCCAGCCACAGGCATTCCACATCCTGGATCCACTGTGGAGCTGTAGTGTGGCAGGTAGGAGCGATACTCTGTAGCGTTGGCTAAGCAGCATGTGGCAGAGGTCCTGCTCAGCAACCTGAATCTTAAGTCACACTAGTGTCCCTTGTGCAGCCGATCATACATTTTATCCTCTCTTACGCTGCTTTGTTCAATTATCAGCTCAGGCTGCAGCTATTTGCAGTGTGATGTGTTCGGTTCAAGCTGCACATCAAGAGTGACAATTCAGCATTTTCTGAGTGGCGGCTCCTCCTGCTACACCACCGCTGGGATCCTCTGCCAACTTTGTGAGCCCCTTAGAGGCCACAGACATGTTCCCACGCTTCCCGCTGCTTCAGCTGGAAAGGTTCCGTGATTTTTGGTCGGAGCTGGGGAGCACTGCTTTAGCCTGCAGGAAAGGCCTCACCTGATCTGATCAGCAAGTCGTCTGCTTGTGGGAATACTCGTTAGCCCATTTTTCCTTCAGCTCATGATGCTGCACCCCGATTACGTCAACAGTGACGGTACTTTTGTGTATACGGTTACTTCAGGCAGTGTTTCCTTTGCTGGCTCAGCAAGAGCTGTGCTGGTTGAACGTGCCTTCACAAGGTAAGATGCAGGTCTCCGCTGACGCAAGACGGTACGGCTGGAGACTGCCTGGGCTGTTTCAGCCCAGTCTGTGGCTCACACCACTTCTGAAAGCGGAGAGGGAGCGCTGACACGGGAGGAAGTTCATCAAAGCTACCAGCATTGCTGTGGCCAGCGGTCCCAGGGGAGCTGGTGTCCTGTGAGGCGGCCACTTGCCAGGACTGTGCTCGTGATCCCATTGGCAGCTGTGGTGTCACCGCGGGAGTGTGCATGGCTGCAGATAGTGCTCTGATCCCTATTTGCAGAGGGTTGTGCTAATTGAATACTCCATTAATTAGCAATTGCAAGATGGGTTGCTGGTGTCTGCTAAGTGGCCTTGTGAAACATATAAATCCAGTTCTTAACAGTTGTTTTTAATACTTGTATGTCATCTTCTTTAAATGTCACTGTTGACGTGGGATTGTTTTGAGGTCAATGGTAGATGCCAGTAGTGAAGAGAGGGTTTGGCACTGATTCATGGATTTCTTCATCTTTTCAACTCTACTTAAACTGCCTTTTTTCCCCCCCCCCCCCCAAAACTGAGCCTCACTGAATAGCCACCAGCCACAGCATGGTATATCTGAGGTCATTTTATTGTGTAAAGAGTCTGAAAGGTTTGTTATGCACGTGACGCTACTCTTAGGCAGAGGTGTTTCCAGGATGTGGCAGGAGAAGGGAGAGGAGCTAAGTGTACTTCTGCCCACCCTTCCTCCTTCCCTTTTTCCTTCTTCCCTGCCTCCTGCCCTCACCCTTCCTTCCCTTCCTCTCTCTTCTTCCTCTCTCTTTTTCTTGGCAAGTTATTGTGACGCGAGGTTCCTTAGGAACTGACAGCAGTGATGGTGACACCAGCTCCAGTCGCTCGAGGGTCTTCAGCCATCTCTGGCTCGTAGGAAATAGAAACCCGTTACTGCATTTGAATCAGCCCAGGGGAGCCACCGGGGCCTGGACCGCTATTTGTCTGTCCCTGTCACAACAGGTTCTGAAGAACTTGCAGTAACAAAGGATTCACCACCACCACCCAGAACAACCCTACCATTAAAAACCTGGTTCAGGCATCCAACCTAAGCCGATGTTTGCTTGCATACAAGCCCAGCAGCTCTTGCTCTGACAAAACCGAGGTTTCTGTGGAGAGCTCTCCTCGGGCGAGCGCCAGGTCCGGCGGGACAGGACGGCCAGCCCTGGCCGCCACCGGGCTGGGGCAACGCGCGCCTCAGGCAGGGAAAGACAGGCGTTGCTGCCCGGCCCTGCAAGCCGGGCGGTGGCCACGCAGGCCAGGAGCCTGCCGCCGCAAGGGGCGACGGAGAACGGAGCCGACGGTGCGTCTGCGAGAGGCCGGCCCCGAACGGTGCGGCGGGGAGGCGCCTCAGGGGCGGGCGGGAGGGAAAGCGGTGCGGGCGGGCGCGGCGGGCAGGGGGTGCGGGCGGGCAAGCGGTGCGGGCGGGCGCGGAGGGCAGGGGCGCTGCCGCGGAGCTATGGCGCCCTCTGGCGGCCTCCCGCTGCCAGCGCCCCCCGGGGGTTCGGCGCGCAGCGGCGGGGGACACCCTGCCCCCCCCCCCCTCCCCGAATCTTTAATTTTTCTTTTCTAACGCGATTTTCGGAGAGACCGCACATTTCAGACTGCGGGTGAGAAGAAGAGAGGCAGGTAGAACGGCTCGTAGCACCGCGGGATTTATTTGACCGACGTCCCTGGAAGAGAGACAGATTTATCTTTTCGATCTCACTCGCTGCATTGTCCTTATCAGAAAAAAAGCATCTGCAGCCAGCTCTGCTAGACTTCATTCCCTAAGGTCGAGAGTATGGAGTGTACTTATGTTGCGCCAAAATAGCACCATCTCAACTGCATGCAATGTCCTGAGAGGAAAATTAACATTCTGGTTCTGCTGTGGCCAGAAGCGTCACGGCTTTTCTATTATTCCTGCAGAGATTGCAGATTGCCGGCTCACAAGATTGCCAGCCAGACCCAATGCCCTTTGCGGTGTCGGTGTGTCTGCTCCGGCAGGCTCCGGCCCCCGGCAGCACCGGGAAGATCTCGGAGTTATTCCCTCAGCACTGCTTCGACGATGCCAGCTGCTGTACGTGGCTAGAACTGGCTCAGGCTGATTTGGTAAATCAGAAGAACCAAACCACACACTGCACTGACTCGGCTGCCTCCAAACTTTACGATTTACCCTTAAAATCTGCGTGGCGCTTGGGGTCAGCCCATCACGAGTGGCTGCTGCGAAGGGAAGCCGATGGCTGTGAGCAATGCTTTGGTGGTGGAGGCATGTGGGGTGAGCAATGCGGCATTGCTGTGACAGCAAGGTGGATGCGAGAGACACACTCTGGGCTTTCCTCCTCCAGGATCGCCCAGGAGGCAAATCATAGAATCATAGGGTTGGAAGGGACCTCTGGAGATCATCTAGTCCAACGCCCTGCCAGAGCAGGGTCACCTACAGCAGGTTGCACAGGAACGCGTCCAGGTGGGTTTTGAATGTCTCCAGAGTTGGAGACTCCACCACCTCTCTGGGCAGCCTGTTCCAGTGCTCTGCCACCCTCAAAGTAAAGAAGTTCCTCCTCATGTTTAGGTGGAACTTCCTATGCTCAAGTCTGTGCCCATTACCTCTTGTCCTGTCCCTGGGCACCACTGAAAAGATCTATCCTGGCCCCATCCTCCTGACACCCACCCTTCAAGTATTTATAAGTGTTGATAAGATCCCCCCTCAGCTGTATTTTTTCCAGACTGAAGAGACCCAAATCCCTCAGCCTTTCTTCATAAGAGAGGTGTTCCAGTCCCCTCGTCATCTTTGTAGCCCTTTGCTGCACCCTCTCCAGCAGTTCCCTGTCCATCTTGAACCGGGGAGCCCAGAACTGGACACAGCACTCCCGGTGCGGCCTCACCAAGGCAGAGTAGAGGGGGAGGATGACCTCCCTCGACCTGCTGGCCACACTCTTCTTGATGCTCTCACTCTTCAAATGAGAGCTTGTGCTTCCCTAAAGGAAAGGCTGGAAAAGAAGGCAAAGTAGAGACATGCCCCTGTGAGGGAGCCTAGGATTGCACAACTTAATCCTTCTGTTCACTGGAAGAAACCAGAAGTCCTGCCACAGAGCCTAATGCCCAGAGCCTTTGGAAGACAAGGAGAGTCAATGGAGCTATTGTATACGGTCTTCTTCCTACACGGGAACAATCAAATCACACAATACTGCCTTCAACTAATATCAGGTTGGATTAGAGCTACAGAGCAGAAAAGTCTGGGCTAAAGCCAGTTTGCAATCCTTAATGCACACTAGTCTGCCTCAGATTTGAAAGCTATATGGCATTATGGGAGACTTTGGGTGTAATCCCTGTAAAAAAATAAACAAACGAGTTGAAGATAAAGGCCAGATTATGAAGCACTGGAAATCACTGCTGATGTCAAGGCGAGATGTGGACACAAGGAATAAAAGGATGTGTCCAAACCCTTGGTTTAAAGTTATATTGAAAACCCTGGTTTAGCAACGGGACTTTTCTGTTAAATTCCTTCCTCCTCACAAGCCTTAGGGCATACATAAAGACTAACAGCTTGTCCTGCAACAAATTGAGCTGGGGACTGAAAGAGCCAGGTCCTGCCTGCTCTCCACTGACTCCCAGGGGATCGTTCAAGGCAGACAATAAATTAATTTGGAGTAGGTGGTGCGGTGGCTTCCCCACACACAATGTCCATTTGGGGAATTAGTCAAAGTGCCGTAATCAACTTGCCTAATCATCATCTCCCCTGTTTGCGTGAGCTCTAAGACTCCTTACGTGTACATGCGTTCATTTAAGGACAAGGCTAGCACAATTAAAGTCACTGGCAAAGTTCTGTCACACTTCAGTGGCCGCAGGACCTGGCTCAAGGAGCTTGCTATGAGCGGGCTAAGGCAGGAAAGCATCAATACTGTTAACATCGTATTTCCTTCAGTTGTGTCATTTGATTAAAAAAAATCGAGCCTCGCATATGATTATAATCCCTATATTACCAATATCTAGAAATCCTCTGGTTCAAAAATCCCAGCTGCTTTTGCCTTCATAGATTAGATGGGGAAAATGCTTAACTCCTGAAAGGTCCCTTCATAATGCCCCCCTCCTGAAAAAAATTAAGTTGCTAATAAAATCATTAGGCCACCTTAATGTTACCTTGTATTTGTGTACATGTTTCAGTAGTAGGGAATAGTTTTACAGTGCAGAATCAGAACCTAAAATCCAAAGTTTATCTATTGCATATCAGAATATTCGATTACCTCCCATGGATTTGAATCAAAATGTCAGTTCCTGTGCCTGTGTCTCCTAACAGACCTTGAAATGAGGAGGTGCAAGCTCCAAGAAATAAAGCTTGTTCAAATTTTTTGCAGAAAATCCTGGCGCGTAAACCTAAGGATAAGTAGGAGTGAAGAGAAGGAAGGAGACATCATCAAGAAAGAGAAATGCTCCTTATTTTCTTTGTTAGGCTTAATCTGAAGGTGTGGAACAGGGGGGTCTTGAACATGCTTCTGATCTGTATGCAGCAATTTCACCTTAAGCCAAATGTTTTCTGAGAAGGTGGAGAACTTACTGGGGAAACAAGGGCAACAAGTTTGAAAAGGAGTCTGTCAAGGAAAAAAGGAGGTGAAAACTAGTGGCACAGTGAGCACAGTGGGCAGCTTCCACCTGCAGTAGGTCCTGGTAGAGTGGTTTAAAGAGCTACCACCCTTCAATCAGAGTTTAGTGCCCCTAATGAACTTGTGAGGTTTTATACAAATCCATCCTACCTGGCATGATAGTGGCCTAAGAAGCACTTTTGTAATCTGTCCCTCCATCTCCTGTGAGAATCTAGGAACTAACAGCAATAACTTCCTAAACCATTTTCTTAAGGGCTACCTGTGCCCTGCAACAAAATTCCTCCACCTGAAAAACAGAATAGCCCCCAGCCAGGTTACTGCCTACATTTGCAGCTCTTATTGTGAAAACAAAACAAAACTACAACAGTATAGAAGTGTATGATACCTATGACTTGGGCATCATGCAAAATAAATTGTTTTAAAGTAACGTTCACAGATGGCACACCAGAGCTAACAACCATGTCTTCTAAGGGTTCTAATAAACATATTAACCTCAGGCTTGTTTTCTTGTGTAGTTAACCTTGTTAGCAGCAGAAGACTGTGAAATAATACTACTTAGCTGTGAAAGAAGTAGACAAGACACCCCCGAGGCAGAGGACTTTGCAAGCCCACAGATGGTAAACATCAGTGCCAAGAGCTTTACTTGGCGTGATAAATGTCCTGTTGACATATCTCAGAGCTGCCATTACAAAGCAGAACCATTTGTGATACAAAGTATTTACAAACAATTGGAAATGTGACTTAACCCAATTTAAATGGGGAACTTTTTTTCACACACGTGGAGGTGAGGTTCCATATCAAAAGTGAAGTTCTTCACAAACAAACTTATCTTGGGGATGGTAATAATGACCAGAATTCTGTTAGGAAAAAATCCAGATTTAGCTAGCAGATCACAGGTTTCTAAGTACTTTAGATAACTGAACAAGAAGATGAGAGTGTGGGTTCTCTGGTTGTCTTTTTCTTTTAATACAATAGTTGTCTACAAGCTGTCAGAGAACAGGTGAAGGGGGTAAATTAGAGATGTGGCAGGTGACGATAGCATCCAGATATTTTGAAGGAGGGTGAAAGGTAAGATAAACTCCCCATCAAAGTTTACAGGTCCTGATGCCTGTGTTTACTCTGGCTTTGCATCTGCCCAGTACTGCTGTACTCAAGTTTGGGCTTGCTTTTAATGAGTGACCTTTCCATGCAGTGAAGAATCAAGTGTTATATGCCTAGGGGCATGTTCTGCTGTATCTACTTGTTTAGCAAGAATTAAAATACTATTCTGTAGCAGAAATCCTCCTGTAGCTTAAAGATAAAACGATGTTCCTTTGAATCTGTAAGGTTCTGTAAGGATGGATTACTATATTTTTTATTTTAGGGAGGAATTAGTCATCCTTGAGTTGACTGCAACAGTCCTTATTCCTCATCAAGGGTAAAGGAAGAATTGTGTATAGTTAAGATTCACTGCAAATTTTTAATTCATGACTTACGTAAAACAACAGCTCTCTTTTTCTCCAGTGTTGGATGTTGTAATTTTCTTCTTCCTTTTATTAGTTTTGGTTTGTTTTACAAACCTGGATTAATCTATCTGCATTATATCCTGTGGCAGGAGATGACGTGAAATTTTAGAATGAGGAATTGTGCACTGATTTCAGGTAATCCATCTGAGACATTGAAGGTTTAATTTTATTTGTTTTTGTCAGAGTATTTAAAATCAATACTATAAATCAAAAATGAACATATTCACAACTCAGCTTCTACTCACCGTCTCCTGGAGAAGACAGGCTACTCTGAATGGGAAGACTGTGGCTGTCTCCGCATGACATTCCTCTTCCTCTCCTTATGATTTCCAAATCCCCTCTGATTTCCTGCCCCCACCCAATTTATTTTGATTAATATGTTCAAATGGCCTGTAATTCCATTTTCCAGGTCTTTCTCCCAATTTACGGCCATGTCACCCCTTTTATCAGGCTGAACTTTGTCCTTTGTCCTTTGTTCCAGTAATTGACCACCCTCCCAGTGAAGAGCTTTTTCCTAATGTCCAATCTGAACTTCTCCTGATGCAGCTTCATACCATTTGGTTGTGTCCTGTTGCTGGTCGCCAGACAAGAGATCAGCATCTCCCCCTCCGCTGCCCCCTGTGAGAAAGCTGTAGGCTGCCATGAAGTCACCCCTCAGCTTTCTCTTCTCCAAGCTGAACAAACCGAGTGACCTCAGCCTCTCCTCATAAATTTTGTGCTCAAGGCTTTTCGCCATCTTGGCCGCCCTCCTCTGGACACACTCTAATAGTCTGAAGTCCTTCTTATACTGAGGTGCCCAAAACTGCACTCAGTACTTGATGTGGGGCCACAGCAGTGTGGCGTAGAGTGGGACAATCGCCTCCCTCGACTGGCTAGCTATGCTGGGCTTGATGCACCCCAGGACCTGGTTGTCCCTTTTGGCTGCCAGGGCACACTGTTGACTCGTATTCAACTTACCATCAACCCAAACCCCCAGATTGCTTTCCATGGGGCTGCTCCCCAGCCTCTTGTTTGCCAATTTGTACGTATCACCAGGATGACCCCGTCACAGGTGGAGAATCACAGAATCACAGAATGGTTTGGGTTGGAAGGGACCTTCAAGATCATCTAGTTCCCACTCCCCTGCCACGGTCAGGGACACCTCCCATTAGACCAGGTTGCTCAAAGCCTCATCCAGCCTGGCCTTGAACACTTCCAGGGATGGGGCAGCCACAACTTCCCTGGGCAACCTGTTCCAGTGCCTCACCACCCTCACAGTGAAGAATTTCTTCCTGATATCCAATCTAAATCTCCCCTCTTTCAGTTTGAGGCCGTTACCGCATGTCCTATCATTACACTCCGTGATAAAGAGTCCCTCTGCATCATTCCTGTAGGCCCCCTTTAGGTACTGGAAGGGGCTATGAGGTCTCCTCGGAGCCTTCTCTTCTCCAGGCTGAACAACCACAACTCTCACAGCCTGTCCTCATAGCATAGGTGCTCCAGCCCTCTGATCATCTTCGTGGCCCTCCACTGAGCAAGTGCAGAATCCTGCACTTGCTCTTGTTAAGTTTCATACCGTTGGTGATTGCCCAGCTCTCTAGTCTATCCCAATCTCTCTGTAAGGCCTCTCTACCCTCAAGGGAGTCCACAGCTCCTCCTAGTTTAGTATCATCAGAAAACTGACTTAATGTACATTTGATTCCTGCATCCAGATCATTTACAAAAACATTAAAGCCCTAAAAGGCCCTAAAATTGAGCCCTGGGAAACCCCACTGGTGACTGGTTGCCAGCCTGATGTAACCCCATTTACTATAACTCTTTGAGCCTGGCCCATCAGCCAATTGTTCACCCAATGTATTATGGACTTGTCTAGCTGTGTGCTGGACAGTTTATCCAGAAGGTTACTGTGAGAGACAGTATCAAAAGCTTTGCTAAAATAAAAGAACACCACATCTGCTGGCTTCCTTTGGTCAACTAGGTGGGTGACCTTGTGATGAAGGAAAATTAAATTAGTTAAGCAGGACTTCCCCCTCATAAACCTGTGAAGACCAGTAACTTTAAAATTACATGAAAATTTCTCAAAAAAAAAAAAAAAAGAAAGTATTCAGCAGTCCTTACTATAGGAAACCTCAGGAAAACTGCCTGTAGTTCTCACATTCAGTATCATGCTGATTAATGCTTTATTGCATACAGGCAAGGTATATAATTTAATGAATAGCGCAACAGGCATTTTTCAAAGAAAATCACAGTAAGAATGTTTAAGATTTTACCATCATGGGAGAACTAAGCAAGATTCTTCATATCCGAGAGTATCAGAGAAGACAGGCAGGCTGACAAATTATTGCCCTGATTAAGGGCAATGATGCCAGTGTGGTGTGTCGTTTGAACGCCGCCTGTTTCCTTTAAATAAGTCTTTCCTGACCTTTACAGCAGGTAAGAATGATGCTTGCTTGAGGACAGCACACTCCATGTGAGCAATTCAAGGAAGCTGTAAAAGTCCATGGATCCGGCCCCCAAGGCTTGGAAAATCTTCTAGTGCTCTAATGTTGTTGTATTATAGAAATGCCCTAACCATTCACCTCAGCAAGGACGCAGGTTTCAGTGACCCCAGGATAACACTGTGTGCCCCGTGGCGTTCTTTAACCAGTCCACAGAGAGTCCGTGGTCACCTTGTCCTCTACCTGTCATGGCAATATCTGTCAAAACCTGGAGACACGGCAGAGATAAGATAGACGTGCAGGTGTGGATCAGCCGGTGCATGTGGAATACCTACCTTTTTATTGGACCTCAGTTTTTCTGCTAGATGCTTCAGCTGTGGCAATTATCCATGGGATTTCCCAATTCCCGACGCAGGGACCCAGAAAGCATAAAGCTCGCTTGTAACCAAATATTCCTTCTCCCCACTAACCTTGTGCCAAGCACTGGTAGGAAGCAAGGGACTACTGGTAGATATTTGTTGATACGTATACGTTACAGGCAACAAATTGATCACCTCTATATATCAGGCTGTGTACATAATAATGTTAATATAAGCAGCAATGACCGGTGTTCGTTCTATAAAGCTACACTTGCAATATTACTAAAAAGTCTACTGTCCTTTGATTTACATGTAAAAATAACATTACATGGTGTATTGTGGTCTATCATATGCATCCATGGGGGAACAGTCTTCTCCCTTACACCACTATCCTGCATCAACATTCATGAACTGGCAGCCTCCAGTGTTGAGATAAAATTAAACAGAGAGGTTGTTGCGCTATGCTAGAGGACTCCCTAATTTACCCTCGATTTATTTGGTTTTGGATTGGCTAATCCACAATTAGTATAATGGCATTTGTTTAAGATAAGATAGGAAAAGAAAAAGTGTTTTAAAGAAGTAAAGGGGATACAAAATTATCCCAACCAAGTGAAAAGCGGAACAGATTGTTGCTACTGTAGATTTTGGAAATCTCCCTCATATATGGAAATCCATATTGATAAGTGCAGGTAAGTATTAGATGAATGATGACTTGCTAAATACACTTAACAGCTGTCAATATGCAGATTACATAGATCCCCGTATGTGAAATACTTAACACCCTCAGCTCCTAATGCAACAAGTGGAAATTTAGAATTAGTAGTAACATATTCAAATCTTTTTAAGATCAAGCATAAAACTTGGCAATGTTTACGCTTGTCTTGTCTTCCCATTTCTCCCTGAAATGAAAAGCTCAAACACCTACTTCTTTTTTAATTCCTCTGAGATGGTATTTTGGCAGTCTTTCCCAGCTATCTAGCCTGCATGCTGTTGGATATACTAGTGTTGAAACATATCTGATGTTCAGCACATAATAATTTTCTGTGGGGTAACTGGAAAGTGCATTGAATTTTCCTTGAGAGACTTGCTCAAGGCATGGATCATATTATCCTCCGTAGCTACGGGGAAGCTATAGCTAAAATTAAATTTTATGCTTTATTTTAAGGTTAAAAAACACATTAGAAGTTAATCATTAATCCAAAGGAGCTCTGATCGTTGCTATTAATAGTAAAGTAGCTGATCTATAATAGAGATTGTATACCTGAGTTCCTAAAATAACCGAAGTGTGAAAAAAATAGCACTCATGCTACTACTGTCGGCGAAGTACGTTCCAAGAAACAGCAGGCTGAGTTCTGCCTTAGGATCACACTTGCTGCAGGCAAAGATGTCTCCAGCTCCGCTGGGCAAGCTGGTGCCAATCCCACCCGAATCCCGCTCCGGTCTGCTCAGCCTGCATTCCTCAGTCTCTCCCACAGCGCAGAAGTGGTTTATCCAATATTTCCTCTTGGATCCAGGCTTTGCAAGGGGGCCCAGGCCAGGTGGTAGTTCATAATCTGTTAATTTTCCCTGAAGGGAATTGCAGATGGAAGTGAGTTATGTTATGAAACGTTGACACATTCCTTTCCCAGAGTCAATGGGAAGATCCAGGGGAAATTCCTTCTTCCTCCAAGTCCATCTTCTTTTCCCGTACAGACTGGTCTTGCACTACATCCAGGCTGCACAGCCCTGGGAGAGTGTAAATCTATGACTTCTGTTCCATTTGATTACATTTAGAATAAATATATCATTCAGTTTTACATAAAAATAATTCGAATTGGATTTTGATAACTTTCCTCACCACTGAATAGCTGCTTTTCCTATTAACAGTTCTATTGAATTCAATGGCATTGAATTTATGGTGCAAGAGATCACTCAACATGACAAAGCATCACAAAATCAGGCTTTAACAGAAATCTTTTTATTTTGTATTTACAAGGATCCCACCCAGCAGGCATCTTGTCCGTGGGAGGAGCTCTTCAGCATATCACCAGACAAGAAAATACCAATAATAAATAACTACAACATCAAAACCACACTGATATAACAGCAGGATGCTATGGTGGCGTCACAGGAATTCTAGTTTTCCCCAAGGTAAATAACCGCAGGTACTTTGGCAGCTATAGTACCTCTCCGTGAGTCATGACATGAAAATCTCATTCAGGTGTCTAAGAGCACACTTGTGAACACTGAACTAACACTGCTTTTTTGAAACTACTCTTGCTACCCATGTTTTTATGGTAAAGCTCCTAACTACCTGATCTCGCCCTCTGTGCCAGTGCTGCCACTTGTTCTTGTAGCCAGAGCTACCTTAAATAGCCGTGGACTGGGGACCGCAAAAGGACTCAGTTTCCTTGAGAAGCCATGAAGAATCCCTGCGTTGTTTTTCTCTCTGTTACAGACCTATCAGAAATAGGCACTTCGGAATTGCAAGTGTAAACTCAGACTAAAAAAGAAACCCACAGGAACTCTACTGAAATCATCGTGCCTCTGCCAGGGAACAGATGTAACACTTAAAGCGTGCCCAAACCAAAACAGTAAGGAAAGAGGAAAATTCATGCTTCAAGCAGACTGCTCTTCCTTGCCAAATAGTACTGCAAAGTGCTGCCTAATTAGCTATCTGCTATCACCCACGTATCCTTCAGATGCACTTTTTGGCAGGCTTCTTCCTGCCACTAAGTACCAGTTTTCTCTAGGATATATTAGTTTGCATTTTCCAAGGTCAATTGCACTGTACTTGCTGCCCCCGTTTGTAACCACTCTTCAATCATCGGCATTGCTGCTCTCCCTAGCGGGTCAGGCGCTTCTGAATCCTCACTTCTTACAGTATGTCCATGACATTTTGCTTTCCAGAATGACGTGTAAAGGAACATCACTTCTCTTTCATTGAGTTGTCAGTCCACATATCACAGGCGGTATCATGAACGTTTATTCACTAGAATGACTTTGTGAGATTCTGTAACAGTTTTCTTACTTAGATGTAAACGCATTTTATGATTCTATTCTAGTAAGAATTATTTTTAGTAAGTATTTTTCTAGACAGATTGTTTTTCAGACACTGAAGCCCTTTCATTGTTTATGGCTTCACATACACTCAAGGAGCCCGATCCCGCTTCCTCACTTACCCAAACAGTTCCAGTGGCACAGCTTATGAGAATAGGCAGAATTTGGCCCTGTATACACATTTCACCCTGGTTAAAAACAGCACAAATGTTGATATCATCTGGCATCTTCTAACACTGAATGCTTAATGTGATTTTTGGAGGAAGCTCATCACTGAACTGCCAGTGAAACCAACACCTATTATGCACCAAATACTTCACAACAGCACCGACAGATCATAAAACATCTTTACAGAGATATTTTTAGATTTCTGTACCCATAGCAGCATCCTTCATCTCTGGCACATGCTAAAGCAACCTGGGTGACAACAGATCTGCCCATATGGCCTGTATTTTGGCTGCTCCTCCATAATGCATCCCGAGGTACCTGTACAAGCCTGTTCTAAAGCTATTTTGCTTTAGGAAGGGGAAGGGTAACAGGAAACACCACTTATTGGTGTTCTCTTTGGTGTTCTTTATTGGTGTTGAAGCCAAATGTGGCTTCAAACCTGAGACAGTATCCTGAGAGAGCATTTACAGGTTTGTCCCGAGAAAAGGGGCTGTCGCCCCCCATTAGAACTGCTCAATCTGGGTAGTCTACCCCTTCTCCTGCTGGTTTCAGCTGTCTGCGATCCAAGACCTAGTTGTGAGAGCACCAGCTCCGAGAAACTTCTGAAAAAAACCGCTCCATCGTGAGAAAGTACACAGTGTCATGCAAGATAAGAAAGGCAAAACGGCAGCAGGGAGTTTTGAGATGTGGATAGTTACCAGGTCAAGGATTCAAAAGGAAAAAACACTGCTATGAAAAGGTCTAAAATCCTAAGAGAAAAAACAGGTGGTTGGAAGATGGCAACGCAGCAGTGATCAGCCCATTCCAAGGACAGCAAGGACTTTTCCCCGCATGGCTGACAACTGCCTGGCCAGCAGAGACTCGCTGCTTCAGGAGGTACACAGCTTCATGAATGTCACCTTCAGAGCCTCCCAACACTGTCTGTTCACTCGGGTGTGAAACCGTGAAAACCATCACCTTTTAGCCATTGGTTATGAAATTCCATACCTGCGGACCTCTAGTTTGTCTTTGCCATGAGCTTTTATTCTTCCCTGTGGACATTAGTCATATGATTTAGTGCTAAGATGGATAATGCAATGTACCGGGGACTTCTAGAGCGTGGAAATCATCATTCCTAAATCATCTAGACATGAAGATCTGGCAGTCTTCTGAGAAGATCTGAGAATCAAAGGAACTAACTCAGACTTGGCTGTCAAGAAACTGATGAAGAGCTTAATCTTGCAAAAAGGCAAAAGAAGAGAAACTGTAAAATGTAGAAGAATGTAAAATGATGTCTCCAGCTAATTAAATTCTTAAGGCCTCTAATAAAGAACAGATGATATTTCAATGATGATTATGCTATATTAATGCGTTGACAACTACGAGTTTCTGGTTGTATATTAAACAGATTTGATAAAATGTGATGCATAAAGCAACTCCTTTCCCTCCATGATTCTGTAATAGAAAGAAACCAACAAAATGTTTTTTCTCAAACTTCCACACAAAAATTACCATTGGAACACAATTAAACCTCAGAATTCAGTCCCAAAGGAGTCTGGTAAAGATGTGAGCAACAGGGTACTCTGACCTGATTTTTTGGGGTGATTACGGCATATACAAACTAAAACCCCCAGTTTCACTCAAAGTTGTATCAGTGGAAAAAAAAAAGACTGACAGTTGGAAGCACACAGTGATCCAGTAAACTGCACAGGTTAAAGATCTTTCACCAGCTAATGAAACTGTAATAATAAACATTTTATTAAAACATTTTTTAAAAAGCATTCTATGGAGGCCTGATGGTATGTTTGCATATAACAAAATTAATTTCTCGAGCACGTGAATGCATACAAAAGTCAACTCTATGTCTTGCAATGCCTTTGAGTAGTTCCTGTATTCAGTGCAAAGACCCATAGTAATGAAGATGATACAAAATCTTGAACTGAAGAGTACTACATACCTCTTGTGGTCTTGTCAAGAAATGCTAAAGAGAAATTGGTCAAAGACTCCTTAAGCAATGAATTAGCACTGGGGATGCTAATTCTACCTCTGCCTGAGATCCTGCCTCATTTACTGTTTCCTTTTCAGCTTTTTCTTATCTGGCTTGTAGGAGTAGCTTATCTCTTGCAATGAGACTGTACAGATGGTGGAATCTCGTATCAGACCTTCCTGGGCCACTTGTTATATTGCATTGTCTCTCCATGGACATTCCTGCACGGCCATTTAATGCCTTCTCTGTGGCTCAGTGTTATGGGCTAAATCAAGTGAATATTTAACAGAGTCAGGCCACCTGGAAAATAGTTTCCATATGAGAAAATGAAGACTGACTGACTGACTGGATGACTGTAGTTAGTTAATATTCAGGTATGGATTTACGCTTGTTTCTACAAAGTCTCCTAATAGCACAGCTATAGGAAAGTATAAGAAATAAAACCAAAACCTCTCGTTTAATAGATTTCTTGTGCTTCCAGTGGATTATTTATGGTTTTTTTTAGGTGCTACTCCTCATGCTTGCGAGAAGTTGTTTAGTCCCTCGCCCAGGATAAACCCGGGCTGCAGCATATTCCAGTAGAAGTTCAACCTCGAGCTTTCACTTCGCAGAACGTTTCCAGCCGAGGGAACGTTTCCCGCCGCGGGCAGCGGGAGCTGCCGGTGCGCGCCCTGACTGCACCCCGAAAGAGGAGGGCACGGGGAGAGGGGAGGCGACCCCGGTCCCGTCCCGTCCTGTCCCGCCCCCGCGCCGGGCGATGAAAAGGGGACGGGGCGGCGCGACCGGCACCGGCTGCCGCGGGACGGGGCGGACAGGAGGCTGCCGCCGGTCCCCGCACCCAGCACTGCCCGGGAGACCCGGCGGGACCCGACGGCACCCCCAGCACCGCCACGGAGCCCTCTCCTCCCCTCCCAGCGCCGCGGACCGGCCTCCCAGGGAGCGGCGGCACCGCTGGCTCCGGGACCCTCCTCACCTCCCGGCGGCACCGAGGGCTTCGGGATCCTCCGCACCATCCAGCAGTCCAGACGGCCACTGGACCTTCCTCATCACCTGGCAGCACTGAGGGCTCCGGGACCCTCCTCGCCGCCTGGCAGCTCCAGTAGCCGCGGCACCATCCTCACCGCATCCACCACAGCCCACGGGCCGCTGGGGGCCAGGGCTTGAGGGCACCATGACCGTGCTTAAGTTGTCCCTCATGGCCTTCAGCTTCGTCTTCTGGGCAGCGGGGCTGACCATGCTCATCATCGGTCTCTGGGCCAAGGTGTCTCTGGGGAGCTACCTGGCACTGTCGGCCAATGACTACCCCAGCGCCCCTGCCATCCTCTTGGCCACCGGCGCTGCTGTCATCATCTGGGGCTTCCTGGGCTGCTTTGGCACCGCCACAGAGCACCGGGGCCTCCTGCGTGCCTACAGCACCTTCCTGACTGCCGTGCTGGCGGCCGGGCTGACGGCGGGGCTCTCGGCCCTCCTCTACCGCCAGAACATTGCCCAGGGTTTCCAAGAAGGGTTACACCAGGCCCTGCTCGCCTACGGGGAGGATGAGGGGATGGCGGACGCTCTAGATGCTTTGCAGAGTGCCTTGTCTTGCTGTGGTGTGAAGAGCTACCGGGACTGGCTCACCTCGCCCTGGGGGCAGGGGCGAAATGGCTCGGTGCCCCTCAGCTGCTGCCAGGCCCGCCGGGGCTGCCAGCCCAGCCCGCCCAACGTACACGGGCTGCACCGCGACGGTTGCTTCAGCAAGGTGTCGGCCTTCGTCAGCAGCAACATGTTTTACGTTGCCACGGCTGCCCTGGGGTTGGCCCTGCTGCAGCTCATCGGTATTGTGCTGGCCTGCCTGCTGGCTGCCCGCATCCCTGCCCACCGGCTGGGCATCGCCACCCCTCGCTGACATCCCCCCGGTCCTGCCCCTCATCCCCTCCAGCTCCCTTCTTTCCCCCAGACCTGGGTGCACCCCATTGGGAAAACCCTCCCTTCATACTCTCCACTTCCACCTGAGCTTCCTCCTCCAGACTCCATTCCTCCTCTGGAGCCTGTCTCAGGTGCATCAATGCCACAGGCATCTCCGCAGCCCCTCAGAGCTGGGAAGGTGCCTCCTGGCCTGGCCATGCAGGGCAGCAGGTCCCCACGGCACCCCTTGGAGCCTCTGGACCGCAGAGAGTGGTGGCAGCATGGACAGTCATCGCCCTCCGGGGCAGTGGAGACAGCTGGGTCAAGGCTGACTGTTTTTCTGGGAGACATAAACATCCCAAGGATCTGAAATGGGGCCCAGGAAAGAGCAGAGGGTCTGGGAGAGCAAGAGAGGTGTGTCTCAGCGTTACACCGGGTGAGTGTTCTTCTGAGACTGGAAAATGATGTTACTGGAAAATTGCTGAAGTGCCCAAGGTCAGGTCTGGGCCGGGGACGCCCAGGTAGCCATGCCAACAGCTGCCATCGGGGTCTGCCATCGGGTCTGCCTGCAGTGTGCACCCCACCGCCGCAAAGATTTCCTACCTTCAGGGTGAGCAGATTCAAGCTGACTGGCTGCCACCGGTGCTTTTCCCGCTGTGGTGTTTCCCATGCTGATCTCCATCTAAAGGTGGAGCTGCAGCTCCAAGTGCTGCTCCCTCCTTCAGGGGTGCTCTCAGCCAGTGCTTTGCTGCTTGTGTCTTTGCAGGGATGAGACCTTAAACTTGTGTCCCTGTCATACAAGAAGGTGGCAAAAGCTGTAGGATCAGACCTGACTAGGGGTGGCAAGAGGAGGGAAGGGCACGTTGCCCTTCAGAAGTTTCTTTTGGACTTTTGCTGTTAACTTCAGGGTGAGTGGAACAGACTCTCTGTTTTATAGAAGGTTTTCTGAAAACCAGCCCTCAGACTCTTTGACATTTTTATTTTTTCAAAGGATCTGTCTGTGAAGTGTGCCCTCACCTATAGTTTTGAAGCCAGCTCTATACAACCGGAGAGTAAATAGAGGACCCCAGGACTTGCTCTGCAGCCCTGAGTGTGTGCAGGACGGACAGCAGTGTAAATCTACAGGATTTTTTTTCTCCCAACAGTTCTGGGCTTGCATTTGGAGCTTTAGGAAAAAAGGCCCCGCACTTCAGAGGGTTCTGAATTTTCAGAACTTTGCCCCTGCTTCTTCTCACTTCCTTAAAACCCACAAACTGGACTTTTGCATGTTTCTCTGCCTCACAGCACAAAGATGTGCTGAATACCCCCCTTGCCCAGCAAACTGGGGAGGGGAGGATTTCAGAAAAGAGCCAAGAACCACAAAGGGACTCCAGGATGTGGCGTCTTTTAGGAACGTGACTAGCAAAGCTGTGGAGAATGGTCAAATGACGACAAATACGAGCAGGACAGGAAATCTGGAATGAAGAAGACGACTGATAGCTTCATGGGAGGAGCGGAGTTCCCCTGGGGGAAAGGGGACTAGCAGTGAAGCTCTGGTGCGCGGGCAATGAATGCATGGGGTGAGGGGCGAGGAAGGCTGGGGTCATTTTCTTCCTGGCTTGCCTTTACTACTTTTGACTACATTTCTGGTTTTCTGTCTTCCTCCCACTGAAGACCTACTGCTTTGGCGACAAGGACGAGCCTCTCCTCCTGCTCATTTTGGGAGCCGGAGCTGGTCCTGGTGAGATGGGTGAAGGGAGAGCAAACCCATCTCAGCCTCTCCATGGGAAAACCAGGGCATACGCAGAGCTCACTCTCCTCCCGCTGTTTAAAACCTCACATTTTCTATACCTAAAAGAACCCTGCCATGGTATCTCTGTGCTTTTCCCCTGCTGAAAATGAGCTTCTAGGATTTTGTTTGACAATGCTCTGGGAGTGAAACTAGGGCAAAACGTGTATTCACTTGGAAAGATTCTGGTTTCAGGTATCTTTACTCCTTTTAATGGTCTATACCATTGAAAAATACCTGGAAATGCTACCACTTCCCTGTCTTTTGTGATGATGAAGACCCCCCTTTTTTTTCTCCCACCAGCCTTCTTTTTTTGGGAGAGTGATTGCCCTAATTCTATGGTGAATTTGTTCCTCCTGCAGGACTGTAACTATTTCTGACCTGGGGACGGTGCTGCAATTTGACCTGCTCATACCAGCCCTTGACTTGTTGGACTGCCCTCATAGAGGTGCAGTGTTCCTGCAGAGCAAAGCAGGTTTGTCCAGGGAACAAAAAGGGAATTCCCCCAACTTATATTAACAATTGGGCAAACCTGATGGTAGTTGAGAATGTAAAACAAACCCCAAACCAAAACAAGGCAAATAGGCATCTCCATGGAAAAGTGACGTTTTACTCTTCAGATACACAAAATAAAGTTTAAATGAAGTTTCAGCTGAGGACTGCTGAATCCAGAATGGTATTTACAAGCAAAAATCTACAAGGGCCAGCGGGTGTTAGTCCAGGCACACAAACGGATTTTAGTGAATTTATACAAATGGTCATGGAAATAATTCCCACAGGGTCAGTTCTCTCAACCAAAGCTCAAAAGTGAAAAAATAGAAACTGGGTTTTCCTTTTTGGAGAGCAATTTTAGTCTGCATGGATGGATCTTAGGATTCTGAGTTAACAGTTATGTTGTACTTGGGTGTTAGCTGTGGCTTTATCTTAACTGTCCCTGTGCTGAGGTATTAGGTGGCTATGTGACTGCGATAATCACATTCCAGGTGAAGAGTGCGATGTAAACAGGCTTCTCAGTCATTTGAGTGTTCTTCTGAATAGACGAACTTTGAAAATGTGTTTGGAACCTGTCTTTACAGAGAAAACAATGCCTCATTTTTTCTAGCGCTGATGTTTATTGTTTATTGTTTATTGTTTATTGTTTTACATAGTATAATTTTTTATTTTTGTTTGTAAATATCCCTGTTTTAACACCACTTTTTTGGAGTTATGCACCCAGTGGAACTCCTGTTATTTTCTGGAAATCAATGTCATGTTTTACCATTTTAACAAAGGGCAAAAAGTATAGTTTGTATGGGGAATGGTACTTCAGAAATAAAGTTTAGCAAGTGCTACAGGCAAAACAGGTCACTGTTTTGAATCCAATTCAGTATTTGTATTTCTGTATGTCTCCATATGGGTCAACTAAGCGCAAGTGAAATGAAGTGTATAATGAAATGTAAAGACACAAGCATATTGTGGTTTTTTTATTCAGAAGATCCATTAAAGAAGCAATAAAACAAGCATTGCGGAGAGCGTGGGAAAGGGACATGGAGCTGCGCTGGGTTTATCACAACAGTTTTCTTTTTCTGAATCAGTAAGCTCTGAAAACTTTCAAGAATATAGCATTGCTCTTTTTTTTACTCCACTGATTACTAAAATTATTTCTGATCCTGACCCTGCTTACGTTATATGACACACAGCAGTCAGTCAGAATGAAGGATGCTGTTAAAACTCATTCAGCCAAAAATCTCGTGTAGATACTCACTTCAGTTGATTTTTTTGTGTGTTTAAGTTGCTAGGAATACCAAAATAGAAATGATTTGACAAGTGTAGCAGTGCATGTTTGTGTGGTGGCCAGGCCTGAATCCCAGGACATCAACTTAATGTAATGAATAATTCAAAATGTAAACCATCACTCTGCACTCTTGGCCTACGCTCACTGAAACAGGATAAACCTTGGCAATGAACACGTACATGTTAAGTATACTTCTGTCACTGAATATTTCACAGACTGGCTGTGAGTTTTAGTTGAATGTTGATTATTAGTTCCTCCAATAACAACTAACAACATTAACTTTTGTAGATGTATGTAAGAAATGTCATTCTTCTGTAATTAATTCCCAGACTAATCAGATTCATAGAATCATAGAATCATGGAATGTGTTGGGTTGGAAGGGACCTTTAAAAGTCATCTAGTCCAACCCCCTGCAGTAAGCAGGGACATCTTCAACTAGATCAGGTTGCTCAGAGCCTCATCAAGCCTGGCTTTGAATGTTTCCAGGGATGGGGCCTCCACCACCTCTCTGGGCAACCTGTTCCAGTGCCCCACCACCCTCACAGTAAAGAATTTCTTCCTAATGTCTAATCTAAACCTACTCTGCTCTAGTTTAACCCTTGTCCTATCGCTACATGCCCTTGCAAACAGCCCCTCCCCAGCTTTGTTGTAAGGTCTCCCCGGAGCCTTCTCTTCTCCAGGCTGAACAACCCAAATTCTCTCAGCCTGTCTTCACAGGACAGGTGCTCCAGCCCTCGGATCATCTTCGTGGCCTCCTCTGGATTTGCTCCAACCCGCTCCTTCTTGTGCTGAGGGCTCCAGAGCTGGATGCAGTTACTCCAGGTGGGGTCTCACGAGAGCAGAGTAGAGGGGGAGAATCACCTCCCTCGACCTGCTGGACACGCTTCTTTTGGTGCCGCCCCAGATACGATTGGCCTCCTGGGCTGCAAGCGTGCATTGTTGGCTCATGTCCAGCTTTTCATCCACCAGTACCCCCAAGTCCGTTTCCACAGGGCTGCTCTCTATGACATCATCCCCCAGCCTGTATTGATAACGAGGATTGTCCTGACCCAAGTGTAGGACCTTGCACTTGGTCTTGTTGAACTTCGTAAGGTTTGCTCGGGCCCACCTCTCTAGCTCGCCAGGTCCCTCTGGATGACATCCCGTCCCTCTGGCACATCGACCGCACCACTCAGCTTAGTGTCATCGGCAAACTTGCTGAGGGTACACTTGATCCCACTTGGTTCCCAGTAGCTGTTTCAGTTGTCTTGAAATCTTTGTGCTCAGTGACCAAATTTTAATTTAATTTTTAAAATTCTCTAGATTTAATGTTAATTTTGTTCTGGATGGTCAGAATGGCCGTAACTGGAAAACGTTACACCAGACAGCATCGTCTGCCCCTTACTGGAATATGTATTTGTTTTCTGTCATCCTCTTCAGCATAAAGTCACTCAACAAAATGGTATATTTCAATAAAAGCTGATCCCATCTTTTACAAAAAGCCAGTCAATTTTAACATCACTGGTTATTTAATCAATTAAAAACCATACCAAATTAAGTATAGGAGCAAGCTGTGTTGCAGCTGTAGAAACAATAGCTCTGTTGTTTGGACAAACAGAGATTTAGAATTAACAGGGTGGGAAGATTAGGCCCATGTTATGAAACAAGGACTATTTTATAACATTGATCTAGAATACCAAGAATATGACTCTTTCAAAACTTCAAAAGTGTTTTGAGATTTTGTCCAACATCATTCACTGGACTGGTGTGTAACTGAATTTGACATTACAGATAACCAGAACTAAAAATGGTCTTTATAATGGATCTTGAATTTTTAGAGGCTTTTTTAGAGGCTTTAGGTGGCTTTTCTAGCATCAGAAAACTTGAACAATAAGTAAACAGTAAGATTGGGTAAATCAGAGAAGAAAAAAAAGATTTATTTTGTTAAAAAGTAATTTACGTTTATGTATTTATCTTATTACAACATTATCTTCTTTCTTCTGGAGAAAATACAATCACTTGTTACCTCTGTGACTTCCACTCATAGCAGCTGATATTGTATAAAGCCCTTGACAAGAAGAGTACTCATCCTTCTATTTCCACTGATAAATTACAGTAAAGATGCCCTTTTTCATAGGTCCAGCAACCTGCAGGAAATTTTGATAAATCAGACAGCATGGGAAGAGAGCTGGAAATTCAGTGTTTTCCCAATCAAATATTTTGGCTTCCAATAAAAAAGGCATGTCCTTGGAAAGTTTGGGTGGTCAAGTTAAGAAGTCTTACCACAGTCTTGTTCCGAAGCACCACAAAATATTGGTCAGAAACTTAAACGTAAGTCACACAGCTAACAGAGTCTGAGACTTTCTTTTCATCTGAAATCTCTTCAGCACAGAAGAATAGCAGATACCATCAGGGAAGTAGCACTGGTTTTGGTATTATGATTGTTTGAGCTGTGCTGGCGTCAGCATTGAACAAAGCAAGCCCAAAGATACTCCTAACTTAAAAAGATCTCTATAGTTTCTAAGGGTATCTGTAAGGATCAGGGGAACATCTGTAATGACGTTACATGTCCAGTCCTTCCCCTTCATCCAACCAGACATCTCCACCTCAGAGAGCTTATCAGAGCCACAGTCACTTCCCCGTAACATCCCAAATTCTGTCTCAAACAGCTAAAGAAAGTATTTGTGGTGAAAGGTTTGTTTTCACTAGGAAAGCAGGCAGTTCATATTGGTTTATTTTGTACCAATATTGTCTCTTGGGGTTTTTGGTCCAGTGCCAGGGCATGAAGAAATAGCTCCAGACAGAATCTAAAAGAGTTTAGATCTGGCTAGAGACCTGAAGGAAGAAAAAAAAAAAAAAAAAGAAAATGCCCAAAGGTGAGGGCAGATGTGGTGACAGCGAGACTGCAAAGTCGGAGAAAACAGTGCTAAGTTCTGCACTGCCATAAAGAGACTATTTTCTGAGCAGAATTTAAGCATGAGCTGCAAAATGGGCTTAACTGTGAGTGAATTCCTTTTGCCATTAGCCTTCTCATCCGTGTAGTGTTTACTTTTTAAAGTAAACATTTACTTTGTGCATCTTGAAAAGTTAATGGGAGCACATAATACCTTTGAATTCTACACTTTTCAGGATGATATTATGGAAGGACATGCAGAGCAATCTAGAGTGCAAAACAATCTAGTGGTAGGATCTCCTGTGGTTCTTTGTTTCCTTCTGTTTCAGAAGCTGGCCATCTTTGTAAGGTAAAATTTTTGACACCATTACATTAATTGGCTAAACATATCTGTGTAGTTTTACATCGGTTTGTATTTCATTGGTCATGCACCCATTATCCTTCAACGTGGTAAAAATACATGTTTCTAGCCAACTCAATTTGATTGAAAACGATGAATTTCAATCTGTTCAATATACCATTGTAGTTTGCTGAGAAACCGACAAAAGTATCTCCATTTAACCTTGTTTTCTTGTGCGCTTTACTGTCCTGATCTACTTTCTGGGCCAGTAAAATTCAAATATCAATGGATAAAGTGTTCCCATGTACTCCAAAGAGAACACAGACACACACACACATGTTTTTCAGAAGCTCTGTATTTACTGGATTTGTGGTCAGATGTGGTCTGATATGTGGATTTGCTTGTGGATCAAACAGTGACAGAAAAAAAAGGAGATATCTAAGGAACATATCATTCTGTCCTCGATGTTAGCTTTCATTTGCATGAGCACTCAGTACTGTCTATTGGAGAGAGGAAATCTTTTGTTAATGATTTTAATCCATGTAATAGAATTTAGTAGAGAATCTTATCTGGGCTACAGGATTAAAATTGTCAAATTAAACATTATTTCAAATGCTCTAATTCTATAAAGATTTCTCTAATCTGCTTCAAGCGGTTTCTGTGAAGCCTTGCTTCTCCTGTTCTCCCATTCTGCTGATGTCCAGAGTCACTGTTAGGCCGGCTTCACAGCAGCAAAGTTTTCAGTTTTGCGGTGTTTGAAGCTTGAATCTTAGACTATTCCCATTTTGTACGTATTACTCCTGTTTTATCATGTTAGGGTACTCAAACTGATACATTATGAATATAATATTTGTGTTTGTTGGTTTTGAGCAGCATCGCGAGTCTTAGGCAAGACCACAGCAAAATAAAGGGAGGTGCAATGCTCACATTGACCAAGACAGGCAACTCCTTGGAAATGGCAAAGAGTATCATACTACATGCTAATATTGCAACAAATAGGTCAAATGCTGTCTGGTGATTCATGTTATTAGACTGCCCAAAATAACAGTTCTATAGCTCTACTCTTTCTACTTGAGATGCATGCTTCTTAAACTATCAGCACTTTAAAGCACTGATATGATCTCATAATAAAACCTAAGAAAAGGGATCCTTCATGCGTAGTGTTAACCATTTCTGATAGCTCCACTTCTTCCAGGTCACAAAGATGGGGTGCTGGGAGTATCCCATGTCAATTCTAGGGCTGACTGGAGAGTTGGGATTGATAATATCTGGGTTAAAATGTCAGCATCGATTAGAGTAGTCCTACTGCTTTGTTACTGTTCTGAGAGCATCTTCCAGGGCTGTTTCTCTGCTGTTTGGTTTCCTGACCTTGCAGACAGCACTGTGTAGGGTGCCCGCTACCTTTTAGTAATTTACAGGCAAAATAACTCAAGTGGTAGTGTCGGGAAAATGACCCGTGCAATACAGTGCTCTACATTCTGAGCCTTCAACATCCCTGCCACGATATAAAGGAAACCTCTCTAGGTAGTGGATGTCTTTTACATTGTTTTTGAAATTTGTAGTTTTTTACTGAAAGGGTAATAAATACACCTTTTCCCATGAATGCTTTTCCACATGATAAAGCTTCCCTTGGAGGACTGGAGTGACGGTGTCCCTTCTGCTCTTGTCAGCTTCTGCTGTGCTGGAGTTTGCAGCAGGAATGTCTTCTCTCATAGCAGCTCACTGCTGAGAGGGGACTGCCTTGAGTAGACTTTGAAACCACCTTTTTGGCAAGATGCTGTTCCCAGTAGTTGTCATGCTCCTTGACATAGTGTACTTGTCTCCCTGTAATCGCAGGTACAGTCGTTCTTGCCTAGGAACTCTCAGAAGAGATAGAGGTGGAGGCTTGCCATTTGCAGTAGTACCTTGAGTTTTGGTGCAGAGTTCAGCCAAAATAATCCTGAAAGAAAAGCACAAATCCAACAGCTAAATATACCTATCTCATGATTTGGAATAGATCTGTTCACCGAAACTGGTAAAGAAAATGCTGGGTGGCTAGGTAATAAGCAGAATTGGGAACTCATTAATATTGCAAAATTTCCCACCATTGCAGCATGTTCACACTTTCTTGTCCACTTTGCCCTTCGCAGACCTGTCTCTGTAACTCCACCACATTCATGGAGTGTTATTAGCTGTAATGCTCCTCTCAGTTGTTGGTTTTCTGCTATCTTCTGGGTCCCTTGAACCAGCTCCTCCTTCTTTTCTAGCTTCCCACCCCAGGAGTCCAGGTCTGAGCTCCTGGCTGGACAGGTTTTTGAAAAGAAGCCTTTTGATCTGCCTGGCTTTAGTAACAGCAGCTTTCTAGCACTAGTAGTCACCTTTATGTTTTTTAATTATATGAAAAAAAAAAGGCAGACATAATTAAACAATAATTTCAGATAGCTATTTTGCTATTAGATTATATTTGTTTCTTACCAAAGCAAACACCACCCCCTACCCCCCTCCTATGTATCTTTGTTGTCTTGATGGTATTGTTTGTTGTTGCTGTTGTTTTGTTAGAATGATGATAATACTCTGGGAAACTTAGATAGAAGGTATCCTAATTATTTTACAAGGAAAATAAGTGGGTTTGGACCAGCTCTAGTGATTATGGTAATAATTTAATTAATGAAGTTTAGAAGGTACCATTGATCAAACTCATCAGAAAATAAACATGTCATCACATACTTCCTGGAGAAAGTGGAGGTAGAACTCAGGTCTCTCTTCCAGCTAGACTCCCAGAAAATGAGCTTCATGGTTTGAAAGCAGAATAGAGATTAATTGTAAGTCTCTTGACAGAGGGCATTGAGACCTATACCTGGTTACTACAAGGAACAAGTAGAAATGGAGATGTGAGTGCTGTTTTGAATTCAGCTTTCTAGCATATGTTGTGTATGTCATGCTTCCAGTGTGTCAGGGGTGTCATCCTTTATTTCCATTCTGTATGACGTTCCTTGTGTGTTTATGACATTTACATTTATTTATTACTCAATTTTTGGCTCAAGACAGTTTTCATGGTGTTCTTTTCCTTTTGCAGGAGGCTTAGCAGCAGTGTTGAAATGCCATTCTGTCCCTGCAAGTGGATCCAGTAAGATTCCTCCAGTGCTTCCTACATATTTCACTCTTTAAAAAAAAAAAGGCAGTACTATTTTTCACTGAGTTTACACTGTGCGATATCTTGGTTGCTTCTAATTTATGATATGAAACACAGATTAATCTTCTTGCCCACAGAGCATTCTGTCACATAAAAAGCATTGCTTGCGTTTAAGCCATTTATTTTTCTGAGTTTGCTCAATGGTACTATTTAAGCTTTATTAACGCAATTCCCCTGATGCTGCTTCCTCTCCGGCTTTTAATTCTGACATTGTAGTACAACCAGCATACTGCTAGTCAGCTGCTTAGTTGCTACATTTTTGGGAACTGCGTTTCCTTTGTGCTTCGGCCTGGTTTTTATCATATTGATTATTTCTATCTGGTATTTTCATGTTTCCAGGACATACTGTTCTGCTTCAAATGAGGTTTAAAAAGCATTTGACACCCTAAATGTCAGATCAATTATTTCATATTTAACTTGATCCAAATCATTGCAATATTGAGTCCTGGGATTCTTTTCCAGAGCTGGTTGGCACAAAGCTGCAAACCATCGCGAACTTAAAATAAAACTTAATTCCGCAAAAGTAGAGTTCTTAGATTCTTTTGCTTTGTAACACTATTGATGGACACCTGTGTATATGGGCATAGAAAGCATGATTGGACAACCTGTACAGTAGTGTGTGCATATATCCATGTATCATATGACCCAGGCTCAGCCATTCGACATGACTGGGCTGGCCGAAACGGAGATATCGCCCTGAGGGTTTCTACCAGGTCTGCTCTTTTTCCACAGAAGGGCCAGGACAATCCCTAGACACTAGACAACCCCAATTTCACCAAGGACGGTGTTAATTCAGATTAAACCACAAGGAATCAGCTGCTGTTGCTGTGTTTTGCGAGAGGGACAGAGCCTGGAAGGGCCACGAGGACCAGCCCAACGCAATGACGGGTGTGTAGTCGGGGCAGCTGGCAGTAACACATCGGAAATCAGCCCACAGAAAGTTCGTGGTGTGCTCTGTTATCAGTGCCTTGTGCACTGCTGGCGGCAGAAAGGTCAGACACTGCTTAATGAAACCATGAAGCCAAAAGCCCATGTGAACCTGTAAACTTGGGTATGGGAACAGAGAAGATGACATTGCTGCTGATACACGTGCTCACATAGCATGCCGTGGAAACCTCTCTGCAAGCTCTGGGCTCTGCTTGCTCAGACAGAAGCCTTATTATGGAAAGCAGCGTCTTTCTGTGGCGTTTGCTGCCTGGCTTCATCAAGGTGCCTGCTTCTGATCGGGGCATAGACTGTGACTGAAAGGAGGTTGTAGAGAGGTGGGTGTCAGTCTCTTTTCCCAAGTAACAAGCAGCAGGACGAAGGGAAATGGCCTCCGGTTGCGCCAGGGGAGGTTCAGATTGGATATTAGGAAAAATTTCTTCACTGAAAGGGTTATCAAGCATTGCAAGAGGCTGCCCAGGGAAGTGGTTGAGCCACCATCCCTGGAGGTATTTAAAATACAGGTAGATGTGGCGTTTAAGGACATAGTTTAGTGGTGGACTTGGCAGTGTTAACAGTCGGACTTGACAATCTTAAAGGTCTTTTCCAGCCTAAATGATTCTATGAGCCTATGATTCCATGGTTACAGCCAAGGTGTTTATCAGAGGGTGGTTTCATTCAGTGCTGAGTTCCCAATAACCAACATAGCTTAACACAAACCCCTGTGCAACATAAGCAGCTGAAACAAATTCTTGCTCTGTTCTGACCTAAAAGGGAAAAAAACACACTTAATGTTTAATACAGAATTTCAAACATTTAATTAAGGGAGATGGCTGAGTTCAGGACACAGAAGGGCAAACTGTAGGACTCTTTAATGACACATGGCAGGAGAAGAAGAAAAAGAAGGAAAGGGAGAAACACTCTCTCCTTATTCTATCACTGCCAGTGCTGGTGAAAGCAAACTGCTCTTCTTCACTCCTTCTTCCTAATTCAATCAGTGCAGGGCAGTGCTACTGAGCTATACATAGGGGGCAACAGGGAAAACCATAGGATCATAGAATGGTTTGGGTTGGAAGGAACCTTAAAGATCACCTGCCATGGGCAGGGACACCTTCCACTAGACCAGGCTGCTCAAAGCCCCATCCAACCTGGCCTTGAACATTTCCAGGGATGGGGTATCCATGACTTCTCTGGGCAACCTGTTCCAGTGTCTCACCACCCTCACAGTAAAGAATTTCTTCCTAATATCGAATCTAAATCTACCTTTTTTCAGTTTAAAACCATTACCCCTTGTACTATCACTACACTCTCTGATAAAGAGTCCCTCCCCATCTTTCTTGTAGGCCCGCTTTAGGTACTGGAAGGCCGTTATAAGGTCTCCCCAGAGCCTTCTCTTCTTCAGGCTGAACAACCCCAACTCTCTCAGCCTGTCTTCATAGGAGAGGCGCTCCAGCCCTCTGATCACCTTCATGGCCCTCATCTGGACTGACTCCAATGGGTCCATGTCCTTCTTTTGTTGGAGGCCCCAGAGCTGGACGCAGTACTCCGGGTGGAGTCTCATGAGAGCTTGACCTGTTGGCTACAGTTCTTTTGATGCAGCCCAGGATGCCCTTGGCTTTCTCGGCTGCGAGCGCACACTGTTGGCTCATGTTGAGCTTCTCATCAACCAACACCCCCAAGTCCTTCTCCTCAGGGCTGTTCTCAATCCATTCTTCACCCGGGCTGTATTTGTGCTTGGGGTTGCCATGACCCACACACAGGACCTTGCACTTGGCCTTTTTGAACTCCATGAGGTTTGGATGGGCCCAACTCTCAAGCTCGTCCAGGTCCCTCTGGATGGCATCCCTTCCCTCCAGTGTGTCGACTGTACCACACAGCTTGGTGTTGTCAGCAAACTTGCAGAGGGTGTACACAATCCCACTGTCCATGTCGCATACATAAATTGTTTGCATTTGTCTTGTGGTGGAACAATTGCCTTGGACAGACACCTTCTGTGAAAAAATTGTCCCCTCACTGTCCATCCCACCACAGTTGTCCAAATCCATGCTGATTTATGCAGGGCTTGGGGGAGTAGTACCCTCCCAGTGATTTTACAGCTTTTGGTGCTGTATTTTTATAGTCCATATAAACAGATAATTCCATACGGAATGTTAGCTGTGCCATGGTGGTACCGTGGGTGATCATAGCTGATGTAGGGGCTGTTTGCTGACATAAGTGAGCATGTGTTCAGAAATAAGGAGCTAATGTGAAATGGGAATGTTAACTGAGGATATCGATTCATCAAAGTGTAGACAGTAGAGACGAGAAGAAAACATTAAATCATTCTCCGTGGGATTACTTTTGAAGCCCAGTGCTCTAGAAGTTTGTTCCATTTTCAGCTTTGCAGAAAAGGACGTGGCAGCTGTGGAGGATGAGTCGAACAAGAGTCAGCATGATGCTCTTGCGGCAAAGGAGGTCAGCCACATTCTGGGCTGTATTAACAAAACTGTAGCCATCAGGACCAGAGAAAAGATTAGTTTTCCATCTCTGGCACGCGTGAGGTTGTGACTGGAGTACTGTGTCCAGTTTTGGAGAAGAAAGAGTTGGCCAGCTGGAACTCATCCGGCTGAGGGCCACCAGGCCTGTTTGGGAGCTGGAGAGCATGATATATGAGGAGAGGCTGAGGGAGCTGGGTTTGTTCAGCCTGGAGAAGAAAAGGCTTGGTGGGGCATCAAATTGCTGTCTTCACCTGTCTCGTGGCATGGTTTTAGGATGCCCAATGTGCAGTTCTCTGGATATCAGAGGTGTCTACATTTGCAGATCCTGCACTCCTGTGTTTAATCACACGGTGATCACTCGTAAGAACTGAGAGACATGATAGTCGCACTTTAGGTTTGAGGCAACACTGAGGGGAAAAGAAGAACTGTTACACGAGCAAACACAGTGCATCGCACCTCCAGATAGATCCTGGCAATCCGTCTCTACTTGCGAGGAAGATGAATGCTTAATTTCAGTCCCACTATGTCAGAGACGAGAAGCAGTGATATTTTTCACCACCTTATCCAGCCATTTCAGGACAACTCAGTTAATACTTATGTCCAGAGATTTTGTACATCATTCATCATCTCCTATTGCTATTCTCAAGCTGGTCTGACTGATTTGAAATTGTGCTGAGTGGAGACACTTGGGATGAAGCAGTATGAGCTCCTATTGTGCAGTTGTCCTTCCCTCACCCGCTCCTGAGGAGGTTTTCCACTTAGAAGGGACTGAAGAACCATGGCATAGCCAGGAGCAGAAACCCAGAGGAACCCAGGACAGATGTCCCAGCTCCACTATGGCTCAGTGGAGCACCATGTAAATCTGCCAGCTTGGGTTGTGAAGCTTCCTGGCAGGTCAGCCCAGCTGGGGCAGAGCACACTCTGGCGTGGCTAGCCCTGCTTCTGGTTGCAGTGATGGCTCCCACAGAGCTAACTGAAGCATCTCTGCATGCCACTTCTGGGGTTTACTCACTGTGGTTACCAGCTTGGATGAGCCTCTACTCATTGTGTACACCAGTCAAACCGCTGGTTCGTTGAAGGATTGAGTGAAACCTCTTGAAAAACGCAACCAAATGTTGAACAATAGTCACTGAGTAGTAACAGATGTGACCAGACCAGTCAAGTGTTCTTGAGGCCTAGCCTTGGCATGCAGCAGCTTTTGGACTACAATATGGCTAAACGCAGTCCTGCATTTTTATTTTCTGTATCATGGGAATGTGTTACACGCTCTGAAGAGGACAGGATAAATGCCGATTACAAATATGTTATAAATTCTAACTGATAAGAGAAACTTGATTTTGAAAATATGCTACAATGCTTTTTGGCACATTTCAGCTGCATTTTTTTTACAATAATCTTCAGCAGAATAGTTGGGTGCTTGCTCGCATCATGGTACTGTACTTACTAAACAGCGTGCCTCGAGGTTATAGTCGGGCACTTTTATTCGTGTGGGCACATTTTAGAAAGTAAGAAACCAAAGGTATCATCTCAGGAGGTATCCTTAGGCACTCTGCTGAAGTACACTGCCTGCTGGGACGATGCTTTTTTTGGAAATAGGAATTTTACAGACACAGCGGGAAGATTTCCTTTAAGTTAAGCCCTTTGTGCAGTAGTGGGCTGCAAGCAGATTTGGGGACTGACATTATTGTTGAACCGTGCCATCAAGCTTGGCCCTGCAAGGGCAAGCGGTTCTCTGAAGAGATTCATACCTTTCATTTATACATTTGTGCAAATGTACACGTGAAAAAATAGGAGGCAGTGACACAGTCACCTTTTCTCACATGTTCAGTGTGGATGTTCAGCACTTTGGGTGGCTGTCAAATGCTCAGTGAAGATTACTGACCTTACAGTGGCAGTAAATTTAAAAAAAAAAAAAAAAAAATCACTGATGTCCAGAATTGATCAGTCATTTCTAAACCAGTTTTCATCTGGCAAAAGAACGTGCAATCTGAGAACGGCAGCCTGCACACTCCTAATCTTGCTGTTTGTCTGGTGATGCAAGTGGCAGAGCTGTATCTCTAACACAAATAAAATGAGATTAGAACCTAGAGGGCTTTGTGAATTGACAAATATTTGGAAAGACAGTAAGCACTAAGAACATTGTTGGCTAGTAATGTCTCAAGTCCCTGTTAGGAGAAGGGGTTGGTAATATGGACGTTTTCTACAACACTCACAGGTCTATGCCAGAGGCATAAAAGACACAGGAAGAGCAGTAAGAGACATTTTCTGTGTCAGAAATAGCAGAAGACCCAGCACATGCCCATGTGTCATGTAGATGTCAGCTGTTGTGGACTACAAAGAGATGCTGAGAATGAAGGAGGGAATGGTTTGGCTGTTCTGGGCCACAGATCTTCTCCCTGGGAGCGATGAGAAGGTTACTGAAAATTAGACAGACTTATTCTCATTGCTGACATGTCCTCTGATACAGTGCTTGAAAACCTGGGATGCTCAAAAATGAAACCAGATCAAAGTACAAAGCACCATATTCCTAATTTCTTTACTGTCTGACAGTGCCCCGTTGCATTCACTGGGAGTGGGTAAGGGTGGTGAGACACTGGAACAGGTTGCCCGGGGAAGTTGTGGATGCCCCATCCCTGGAGGTGTTCAAGGCCAGGCTGGATGGGGCTTTGAGCAGCCTGGTCTAGTGGGAGGTGTCCCTGCCCCTGGCAGGGGGGTGGGAACTGGATGATCTTTAAGGTCCCTTCCAACCCAAACCATTCCATGATTCTGTGATTCTGAGAGTAAAGCTAAACCATGAAATCCAGATAGCACTTTTTTGGAGTGCTAGTAAGAGCTTATTAATACTTCTAATAAGAAGTAGGAAAAGATAAATACTTTCACTCACTTTTAAAGTTTGGAAAAAAATAGAATAATTCAATGGGTTAGTGGAACATCTCTCTGAAAACATGATTATAGAACACTAGAGAAAACATGAATATTGTGTAACTTAAGTTTACCTTATTAATGCCAGAAGCCTTTTCATAATGCCCTTATGTAATGATTTCCTGGTTTATTGCTTGTATTTTAAATAAACTTCTGCATTTAAAACATGCAATTACCAGCTTCAAGATCCATTTTTTTTTTTTTTTTTTTTTATAATAAGTAGGGCACATACAGCCCCCTTATGTAAAGAACAGACAAGAAGTCAGTTGTTCACCTTACTCCCAGGCATCTCATTTCTGGACAGATTACCTTATGCTTTTTATAAAGTTGACTGTAAGAAAATCTTTGCACTTTGGCTGTCACTACTGTTAATACCATTTCTGGCAACAAGAATTGTACTATATGGTTTCATGCTAAACTGTTTTTTCCTTCTCCTGCAAATCTTCACCCTGTACCTTGCGATTATAACTGAAGGCTGCAAATACCAAGTAGGTGTGGTAGGTTGGAGAAATCACTGCAATGCCCGGCAACCCTGCCTCTCATCCAGATTAAAGCGCTGCATAGGCACGTTT
The DNA here is from genome assembly GCF_028500815.1 of Rissa tridactyla. Classification (NCBI taxonomy): domain Eukaryota; kingdom Metazoa; phylum Chordata; class Aves; order Charadriiformes; family Laridae; genus Rissa; species Rissa tridactyla. The sequence continues at coordinate 197,201,756 of NC_071466.1, forward strand.
TCATAGAGGGCTCTTTGCACACAATAAAAAAAACAAGTCCGTGCTTGACATAATTGTATTAGATATTAGAAAGCTGACATGAATATTTTGCTTGGTGCAAACATCAGTCTTCTCCTGAAGATTTTTTGTTTGAGAAGTAATTCTTGTGTCCCCTTTTAGAGACCATCAGGCTGAGGAATTTTTAGTCATCCGGTAACTGCACAACTTTTGGTATTTATCTAATGGGCAAGATTGGGCTGTTACAGCTTGATGCTCTTATATTGAGTTTCTGAAGATGTATTTATTAAATCTATTAAAAAGACAGAGATGCCTACACGTTTGTAGGCACTCCAGCAAGTTTTTAACAATGCAATGGACAACACAGTGAAATCCAAAAGGTAGTGGATATCAAGCTAGCAAGTTGGTTTTCAAGGAGTAGATCAGGTGGCTGGATACCATGTCGTACCCTTTGGGAGCTGTGGGAAGCCCCTCCAAAGCCCTGTAGAAGAGAGGCAGACCCCAGCTGCCTTCTGGAGACCCTCGCTCAGTGCATCACCAAGTCTGGATGGTCTCAGATTCGGAGAGCAGCAGCTTCTTTGTCTCCGAGACCTCACAGGAAACAGCCTTCGACCCTATAATGAGGTGGAGTATCAGAGGAGCTCCTCTGTGACCACAGCTGTGGAAAGAGGCGAGTCCTCACAGGCTGGTCCCTCCTTATGGAGACGCGGATGACAAATTCTTGCCAAGGCCTGGGCAGCAGCCAGATCCTTGCAGACCCCGCAGTGCTGTTGTCCGATGCTCCCAATAAGCTGCTCTAATCACTGATGTTATATGGTATCAGTTCCTTAAAGATTTCAAGATATAACACATCTATAGAATTCTTTTTCTTTCCTTGTTTTGTATTTTGTTCTCTGATGTGAAAAAAAGCCCAACCAAACCACCACCACTTCTCCATTCCATTGGACTCACGTTAGATTCTTCCTGTTTGTGCATTTTTACTTAAGGTATTTCTTCTACCTAGAGATGAATATCTTTTCTTTGTTGCTAGGACTTTCCAGGCTGATCTACCTTCAGGAAAATTGAGCTGTCCTGAGTGAATGCCAGAAAATGTCCTTTAATTTCATGGGTCACTTACGCTTGTGTTCAGGCGTGACACGATCCCATATCCATCATCTCAGCCACTGACCTTGCCCCTCAGAAAATATGCAAGTAAAAAATGTTTAATCCTTCTTGCAGGCAGAGACACAGAGACGTGTGGGAAGGCTGTCTCTGGCAGCAACGCGTTTGCTGGGCGCTGCGGGTGCATCCTGTGCACAGGCCGAGCTGCGCCCAGTGACCTGACCTGCAGCCACCTTTGCCAGTTGTGAATCTGCTCTGCTAGCACATCGGCTTATACGATGACAATATTTTCCAAAAAGGGGTTTAACTTTACAATGATTCAACAAAGCCTGCCCGGAAAAAGCTCTTTAATTTCCCCGGGAACTCTTGGGGTTCTTGGACCTTATAGCAGCCTTCCAGCAGCTACAGGAAAGATGGGGAGGGACTCTTTATCAGGGAGTGGAGTGATAGGATGAGGGATAATGGTTTTAAACTGAAAGAGGGGAGATTTAGATTAGATATTAGGAAGAAATTGTTTACTGTGAGGCAGTGGAACAGGTTGCCCAGAGAAGTTATAGATGCTCCATCCCTGGAAGTGTTCAAGGCCAGGCTGGATGGGGCTTTGAGCAGCCTGGTCTAGTGGGAGGTGTCCCTGCCCATGGCAGGGGGGTGGGAACTAGATGATCTTTAAGGTCCCTTCCAACCCAAACCATTCTATGATTCTATGATACCTATAAATGTACTTATTCAGATACTTTAGAGCACAAGAATGTGACAGACTGTGTGGGGCTGCTGAAGCTCCTGAGAAAGCGCTGGCTGGGGCTGGTGTGGGTGAGCAGGGGACCGTGGGGCCACACAGAGATGTGCTCAGTCGCAGAGCAGCATGTCCCCTGGTCACAGTATTGTGCCTTAGCGAGCAGTTCCCCCGCTGGGCTTTTTTGTGGTGTAGCTCACACAGAGCCAGTCTCAGCGTCTGTGTTGTGGCTGCCCAAATCCTTTACACCATCTCGGGCCCTTCCGCAGATCTGCTCTTAGCCTGCTCCACCTCATCCGCTCCTGTCCCGCGATGGGAATTCTCCGCCGCCTTCTGCCGCCCTTAAGCATCCCCACGGGATGTGAAAAGAGGTGCTCTATTAGCCTTCAATCCCAGGTAATTTTCACCAGGTGTAATTACAGCCTGAGATTTCTCCATTCCCCCTGAAATTTCCCTTTGAAATTGTCTGTTGCTGCTTCCGATCAGAAAAGCCATTTCCCTTCACTCGGGGTGATTGTCCTTCAGGAGTGAGTAAAGCGATTTCTAAATGCAACTTGAAAATGCTTTCAGCTGAGGGTTACTCTGGCTTTTATTTTCGGGCAGAATACAGTAAAATTGTCAGTCAACAAAGTGGGTGGAAATTGAAGCTTTATGTGTACACATTGGAGAGGAATCTGGCTGATGAAGGGAAAGGTAAAATAATTCCTTCTTCTTTGAAAGCTGACCTTTCCTCCGGCAAGGTAAACCCAATTACAATAACTGCACTGATTTCATTGCAGTACCACTGGGAGCACTATAAATCCATAAAATAAATTAGCATAAACACAAAGCACACATGATAGGTATATGGAAAACTGTTCCAAGCTCTTTCTGTGCAATATTAATATGTTGTTTATCAAAGCTTGAGTGAAGGCTCACAAGTGAGGGACGGATGTACTTAGCTACATATGACTTGTGACAGCAAAAGAATAAACATTGCTGCTTACTGCTAGGAGGGTGTCTCGTTGCAGAAGGCTTAGTAAAAGAAGAATTTCCACTCCCTGTCCATCACTGAGATTAATTCAGATCCTATTACACAAGCTTTGTGCAAACATGTTTTCTCTATTTCTGCCATCTGCAGTTGCGATGGTTTCGGATTTAATGTTGCAATTTTAAAATTTTAATTTCTTCCTGGCAAACTGATTATAAACCTCTCGATCGGCAAGACTGTTCAACACGTGCAAAGATGTGTAAGTAGATTGGATGACAACAAATGGGTAATAACAAAAAATGGGTATGTATGAAAAAGATTTCAGATAAACGACCGTGTCTGCAAGTTACTTGAAAGCCCAATGTTATGATTATCTCTTAATAAGAAATTACTTAAAAGGTGATTTTAGCTTTAAGCTGTTAAAAAATGTGTTGATTCTTAAGTCTACCTTCAGGCAAGGCTTGAATTTTAATTCACTGGGTGAATGTATAATTAATACAATATGCAACTAAGGTACCGTCTGATTAATTGTTCTTATAGTTCATTTAGGAAGCCTGTTATTGATACTAGTTACCAGGAAAATGCCTGTGATTGTTACAAATACTTGTACTAAACGTTAGAATTACTCATAATCAGGTTAAGTAATTATAATTTATACTTTAATTAATAATATTTTGTCTCCTCTAATGATATTAGTAATGGATTCTGTGGGAATATTAACCAACAAAACTGGACATTTAGTGAGTCCGTTCAGGATTGGTTAAATCACGTTATGAAATGTCAGCTTTTGGATTAATTTATCAGAGAAAGTGGCTCCTTCGTGGACCTTTAGTTTCTACCTCAGCCGCTGGTTGTGATCAACGGCAATTTTGAAGTTAATGGAGACATTTCCATGCATGTACTGGAGGCAGCTCCTGTTGACGCTATTAAAGTCTCCTGGGGAGTAGGGGAAGCGGGAGGAGCTGGTGCCAGCTAATTAGAAATGCTTGTTATCTATGTAGAAATGCGGTGTTGCCCATACTCACCACATGCACCCGGCGTCGATCAGTCAGCCTCCGGCCGACAGACCTGCTGGGCGCCTGTCAGGCAGCAAGCGAATATTCAACAGCGCCTTTTAGCTCCACACAATTCACACGGCAGAGCCCCAGCTTGCCCTCCGGCTTAGTACAGTACCAGACTTACTGGCTAGGAAGCCTTTCTTATTGCCAGATTCTTAATGATGGGGCCAGTTTTAACAGTAAAGCAGAGCTGGTGCTCGAGAGGAAGAACCCCATCCTACTTCACAACGCTGGGCTCTAAGAAAAGGGGAGAAAATCCCTCTACTTCAATGCTTTTATCCACTAATCCAAAATTACCAAGTACATCTTAATTGTATATTTTGCTAGGAAATCTGAGCTGAATTCCTTTCTTCATATCAGCTATGGGAAGGGAGTAGAATTGTTGCAACCCCTGAATAAATCGGTGTACCTGCCCGTACTCACGTAGTCCACCCTAAAAGCCTCGGAGGTGAAGAACTGTCTTTTCTTTACGTGGCCTCAGACAGCAGCCAGGTCATTGCTGGGGTGGCTCCTGTGGGTGGGACAGGTATCTAATCCTCGTTTGAGAGTCCCAAAGCAGCCTGGCAGGAGGCTGATTTCTGCAGGCTTGCACGTGCCATTGGCTGAAGGAGATGCTTCACGGACGGGGACGTCGAGTGTAGGTATGTCTCAGCCTGTGTTCCTACCCTTGAATTAAAAAAAAAGGGTTAACCCCCCCCAAGAAGGAGCGGTTGTGCTTGCCCAGATGGATCTCTTTGTGTATGGTAACTCAGCTGGCAACAGCCATGTTGATGATAAAACCAGACAGGTGACAATCCTAATATCTCAACAAAACCCACCGATGCCTCCATTCCCAAAAGCAGCATCAGTTACCCACGCTGCTCAGCGCCATGTTGAAAGGGGGAAAGAAAAGAGATGTGACGCAGGAAGGTCAATTAAAACTTATATCCTAGAGGAGTGTTTCAGCCTGGCATTTAATTTTGACATTTAGTTTAGGTATAGCATATAGCTTTTCTCTATTTTACCTGTACAGTCTAACAGAACCCATAAATATTTTTGCACAGGCTGCTTTTGTGACAGGAAAATGCGAGCTGGTTTGTTATGTTATCACGGACTTTTCATTTAGTAATGTCATGCATGTGCCTGCTGTCCTCTCTCTTTCGGTCTTGTACATCCCTTTTTCTGTATACGTGTCAGGTGTTTTCATCCCAATGTTTTTGCAGGAGGCGGAGAAAGACAATTCACACAATTTCACAACTGTGTTGTTATTAATTTACTTTTTCTCTTGACGTGTACTAAAGTAATGAGCTCTCAGATCTCTCTGACCAACATTAACAAATAAATTACAAAAACAATTAAGATTATGAAAAAATGTCCTGTGCCAGTTGTGTCTGAATAAAGCAGTTTCTGTCAAATTCCATCTCAATATCTATGGCCTGGGATTAGTGGTTCGGTTACGGCCCTTAAGTACCAGCTGGCCAAGTTTGCTGTGATGAAGGGCACTCGACGGGCAGGTGGCCTTTCAGTCACAGCAAGGGGACATGGGGACAAGGGGACAAGGGACAAGGCATCCCCTGCCTCTGTCATGCTGAAGACGAGAGAGCCCATCCTGAGTGCCCAGCAGGACTCACGCTGGGCAAGATAGCGAGATCGGCTCCTGGTCCAACCCGAGGGGTTGCAAAATAAATGGTCCAGGCTAATGTAGAGGAGAACTGACTCCATTTCGTTTGTAAAGCTTTTGTCTTTGAACTCTCTAATTAAATGAAAAGGATTTAATATGTCAACACAAGGACAGATGGACGTTAACATTTCAGGAGGCAATTAAGGGAGCTATGAAGAGGAAGATATTTTAACAGAAACATTTGGAGGTAGTGTATCATTGGAATAATGGTTCTGCTAAATATTAGGAATTATTTCTCCAGGAGTAAGAGATAATTGGAGCAGCACATACACTTTACCTAGTGCTCAGAGAAAGTCGACTAGCTGATTGCCAGCCTGCCAACAGAATCAGTGTTATCTTATTCATACATTTGCTACTTGATTAACATTCAGGGGGGAAGAAAATGGAAATGATACCATAAAATCCTCAGTTTGCATTCAGGTATAGCAACTTCTATGCCATAAAATCTGTATGTATCAGCCATCCGTGCTAAACAACTCTTGTCAGTGCTCCTCAGGGGCCAAATGCTTTGGCATTTTATGTCTGCTACAAATCTGCAGAGGAAACATCATTAAAACTAGCTATTTGTGTAGTCATTTATTACTCTGAACCTGATAGATTGCTCAGCACAATCATAGCTTATTTGGACACATTTGGTATCACTTATCACATGGTCTTTGGCTTCCTAAGCAAAACCAACAAATTAACATTTAAAATTTCAACATTGCAATGGAGACATTAGTGTTCCTGTCTCTAAGGAGTTTCCTAATGGAGTCAGCTCCACACAATACCAGAAGCTGGTGGGGAAGGCTGGGGCATGGATTTAGGAGGTGTGAGGTACTCTGGGGTAACAAGTCTCATATAGGTGTCCATCCTACAGTAAAGCAAAGCTTGGTCTTCTGTGAGAATGGGGAATTAATTTAACATTTAGCATGGGTCAAGAGTACGCACACACGCAGGGCCCACACAGAGCTAGTTAATACGCTATAAATCCACAATGTGATTTAACCTCATGGTAGCTGAATGTTACCCCGTTCAATGGGCAAAACTCAACATCACGATGGCTCATACTCATCATCTTACCCTCCAGACAGAATTCACCATGCTCAGGAACCGCTGAATTCCACTGAGTTTGGCTCTCCAGAGCTGGTGAACAGTATGAGCACCTGCTGGTCCTCCTCATGTTCTTCGTTGCTGGTAGAGGAGCCAGTTCTGCAGCTTCTTCTGCGCCAGCTGTGGTGGTGCTGCTGCCGGGCAGGGGCTCGGGTGAGGCGGAGCGAGGTGCCGCACAGCCAAGGCATGGTCTGTAGCCCTGGGAGCGAGGTGTCGTGAGGGTGGCTGGGGGAGCGACAATATAGGGGGGAGAGTATAACTACGGCATCAGCTTTGGCATTTTGGCTTGGAGGAGCAGCATGGGTTTGGAGAAAATTCCCTGATGGACCTGCCAGCTGGGCACTGGTTCATTTTGCAGAATGGATCTGTTGGGATTGCAGCTCCTCCACGAGAAAACAGCCCCAGAGGCTCCGCTTGAGGTACAAACCAGCTCCTGATAGAGGAATAAGGGTCCGGACACATGACAGGTCTCACAGGCATGCCTGGCATGTTTAGTCCAGGGCAGCACACTAAATGCTGCCTGACTTTAAGCCCCCAGACTCCATGTACTGGAGCAGTGAGGAAACCAGCACCGACTGCTGCCATTTACTGATCTGCTGCTGTGGCACTGCATTGCTGGCTAACGAAGAAGTAGCCTGTGAAAGCCAGGCACAGCGGCTGTAAGAACTGGCTTTAGAAAAACAGTTTTTATGTGCAAATGGTAGAGAAAGAGGGCAGAATTTCAGAGGATGGCTGAGCAGGCAGGGATGTCGTGGATTGTGGACTCTGGGTGAAGGGGAGGGGAGCAGCAACTAGTTAGTGACCTGCCCAACGAAGGATGAGCACTGGCCTTGGGCTGCGACTGGCTTCCCGGGGGATGACCATTGCCTTTGGCAGCTCTGGGCTCCGGCTCACCCACTTTCTGCTCTCGCAAAAGCCATCAGTCACGCGACCTCAAGGCCAGGCTTGATGAGGCTCTGAGCAACCTGATCTAGTTGAAGATGTCCCTGCTTACTGCAGGGGGGTTGGACTAGATGACCTTTAAAGGTCCCTTCCAACCCAACACATTCCATGATTCTATGATTGATTCTATGATTCTATGATTCTATGCCCTGTGTCACCCAGGCAGCAGATCTTTCACCCAGGCTTTCATTTCTCGGTGGGTAATGCTCTTTTGGCCAGCAGAAACAAAGAAGTGGGCAACCACCCCAGAACAGAGGGTGTGTTTTAATGACTATAAAAGTCGAGGCTGCTCAGCGTTGGCCCAGCAGCTCTCAAATGAGGGGCAGCCGCAAGCCCAGGCAAGGGGGCAGAGCTGCCCGCGCAGGAGCACTACAATGGCTGTCGGCTCACTGGCTTCTTGGACGGAGCTGCCATTCTGTTACTGGTCTCTGACAGCAGCTCCCGAGCGTTACTGCTGCCTGAGCACTAGGTAGCAACATGTAATAAATTAGCAAGTTATCTCATCAGAAGTCTCCTGCCTCGATTTTGCACATGAAACCCGTCATCAAGTACTTTGCAATTCACTGCTAGCCCAAACAAGAAACATTTCAAATAAAGCTAGCAATTTACTCAGCTTAATTCACTACACAACTTACAAAACTTCATTATGCAACTTAAAACTTGCAGAAATTAGATAATCTTTTATGGATTTTGGTTTCAATGCTTAGGGTAAAAATCAAAAAGCAAATTGCCATTTGCAGTGAAAATGACATTCTGATTTTAATATGTATTTGCTGAGGAAGTCAGTACAATATAAAAACATAAAGTTTTAATTATAACGGCATAAAGCCCAGGGCCAGAACCTCCTGAGGAGATACTTGGTCTGCTGGGAAAAAGAGGAGCGTGCCCACAGAGGATATTTCATTTGCCAGCCCACATTTCCTCTAGTGATTCCCAGAGATTCAGTGTAACGTAAACCTGCGTTTAGATGGTAAAAGGGAAAATAAGGAAAAGAAATAGCTCTTGTTTTAGGTCCAAGTGTCTCTTTCCAAGACTTTGCTCTTGGATCTGCCCTCGGTTCCCATCCTGTGGTTACTTTAATATGAGACTTTGTTTAAACAAAAGACCTTATGGCAGGAGACCAGGCCTCCCCAGCACTTGGGTAGAAACTGATGATTTAGAGCAAATTAGGTAGTGGCAGGCCAAGCCAGCAACTCTTATAAGTAAAGACAGGCTTGCAGAGAAACACTTTGCCTGCTGCTGTGGGACATTCTGATGAATCTGTGGGAAAGAGAGCTAAACAGACTTTTGCAAAGATCCTGGAATATAGAGGGGAAAAATACATATCCGCATATATATTTTTTGCTGTCTTTTCCCAGGCTGATGTTCTCTTTCCACAACAGAGAGTCCCTTGATTTCCCATGGTTTGAGAGGAGTCCCCAGGCTGCAGGGGAGCCTGGAGTCAGGGGTCTGCATGGTGGCAGAGACCTCAGGTGTGTTGTACAGCCACCACCTGCCCAGCCGAAGGGTTATATACATTGTCCCAGTGCTCTCGGCTTTTCCTCATAGGAGAGATGCTCCAGTACCTCCATCACCTTCGTGGCCCTTCACTCAATGTCTTCTTCCCAGGCATTACAATATTGTCTGCCACTGCCTTGGAGTCATTCTCGTGATATTTAAAGCTCCCCCTAGAAGCTCCTTTGACTTTTCTGCTGCTCTTGTTGTCATGTGAAGCATCCCTTTGCTCTGCTGAGATATCTGCTCCTCAGGCTCTCGCCTGTGTTGTTTTGGATTATTTCTTCCTTACATTTAGTCTGAATCTACCCTCTTTTGGTTTAAAACCATTAGCCCTTGGCCTATTGTTACAGGCCGCATTAAAAAGTCTGTCTCCATCTTTCTTATAAGCCCCCTTTAAGTATTGAAAGGCTGCTATAAGATCTCCCTGGAGACCTTCTTCAGGCTATTAATTTCTTCTACACATCTAGTCGCTCTTTTTCATCATTTACTCCTTTCCAGTAACAGGATAAATCTGTCATCGTGAAGTCCGCAGGACTGTACATAGAGGGCAAACAGTACTGAGTTTCCTCAGCCCCCATTCCGGCATATCCTTTTTCCAAGCTTGCGTGGATGAACACATCCATCACTTTGCAAAGGAAGCTCCTGAACTGCTCGCAAGAAGCTCTTTCCCTCAGCAACAAAATGTACCCATCCGTCCCCTCTGCCGTGTGCCCCAGGGTCTGGGCACGGGATTGTTATCCCAGAGCAGAAACTGAGGTAAACTGCCATGGCATTATTGACATAGTATAAAAGCTCTAAGAGCAAAACCCGGTATAATCTTTTAAGCACGTAGTTTTTCTTTACAGGCAGGCATCTGCAGTGAGCGATATGGGAGGTTTTCTGTCTCATTTCATGCAAGACATCAGATTTTGCTTGTGAATTATGCATTCCTCTTCCAGGGATTTATTGTATTCTGTGCGCTCCCTGGATGTGTTTGTCGACTGGTGAATGCTGAGCCCTGAGATTATAAAGCAAAATTATTTCTAGTTGACCAAAAAGAGTCAGTAAACTTTGCTCTGGAGCCCAGCAGGAGGCCCAACAACAACTTCTTTCAGCTTAAGCTGGCTCTGCCTCCGGGTAAGTTCATTCTATGAACAAATAGCAAGTCCGTAAAGCATTAAGTCAGAAGCATCAATAACCACTGAGGACAACAGGATTGGTGGGCCAGCGTTTCCTTGCATCTGACCTGCAGAGCCCTGAGATCCTCACTGGTGTGGCGGAGTCATTCATAAATTTTTCTCTTTGTACCATGTTGCAAAACAGCTAAGAAATGCTTGAAAACTCTTCAGAGAATAGCAAAAGCTGAAAATCTGTTGCTTGTAAGTAATGTACACAGAATGTTTTCCCATTAGTTACAGCCTGTTTACAGATGGAGTGGAACGTTCCTCATTAAAAGCCAGAAAATATTGGAAGGTGTCTGAAAACTAATTGTCCTGTTTAAAACTCCCAGTGTGCTCTGTGGCTTGTATTTTAGTGGAATGATTTTAATGAGAAAACCCATTGTTTCTTCAAAGCAAAACATTCCTTGATCAATATTCCACAAGGTTTCTGGTAGAATAATAAAAAAAGGAATTGAGAGAGCTTTCCTGCAGCAGCCAAACCCATCCGCACTTGCCTGCACTGGCAGGAAGGGCAGTGCCATACCTACGGCGTGTTCCCAGCTCTCGTTTAGATAGTTTAGAGACGTTTAGACACAGCCTAAGTAGCTTTGGGACAAATTGTTTCACTTTCCTGTGCTTCAGTGTCTGCGTCTGTAAGCTGGAGACAATGACAATGAGCTCTTTTAGAGCTTTTTGAACCCTCTGACTGAAAGGTTAAAGCTGGGTTTTCACTGTTCTTATTAATACTCTTCTGTGACTGTGATATGAAGGGAAGAATTTTCCCCGCTGCAGCACTAGGTCAAGTGTGTTTAAGGCTGTCTTCAGCTTCCAGTGAGTCAGTGGCAGGAGGAGCCTGGGCTGGTGCTCTCAGACTTAGCTTTTCGTGAGTGCTCCTTTTGACGCAAGCCCGAAAGGGCCGTGACGAGCTTTCCTAAAGCTGGAGATGAAATACCCTCAGTGCAGCAGCTCAGTCTTACCGACGTAGAGCCCGTGAGCCCTATCCTTGCTGTACTTTTCACCAGCAGATAATGTGGTGGCCAGTAACCAGGGACAAGTGAGAGGAGCTTCAACTCTGCTTTGCTTGCCGCAGGGTCCAGCGTTGGCTTTGGGAGCCAGCTCGGGAGATACAGAGGATGCACAAAATAGCTGTCAGCTTTACTGCCCACATCCCCAGCACAGGGATAAATTCTGTCCTGTCGTTTGGTGCCAGGGAGTCGTAGGAAGAAAAGGGCTCCCAAGATCAGGGCCTGACTCACTGTCAATATTAAAATATAAACTACCCAGCACAGCTGGCTCTGCAGGGAACAGAGCATCCTCCCCAGCACACCCAGCATCAGAAAATCCCAGCAGAGTCAGAAAGACGCATAAACGTGTTGCTAGGTTGGGCCTAATGGGCGGTAATGGGAAACGAAGACAAAAGAAATAACCAAGTGTAGCTTATTTACAAAGCAAAGTAGAGACGATGAACATTTCTATGCAGCAGATAGACGTTCACATGCATATATACAATCTGTAGGTATACAGTTGATATCTAGAAATCTCTCTGTGTGTGTGTATGTGTACATTTACTCAGTACAGCTAAATGTTAGCAACACCAATACTAAAAAGCATTACGGCACTAAAAAAATCCCAACAGCACTTCTCTAGCTGGCTGTGAGACAGAAACGGCTGATCTCCTGCTGGGTTTGGACAGCCTAAATATAGCTCAAAAGATGCTTCTCCTGTTTCGTTGTCAAACATCCTCTGAATAAGAGTACCCTGAAGAAGGGGGTTTCTGTGCTCTCAACATGTGGTCCGTTTCCCGGTGAAGTAAATGGGAAAGCAGCCTTGCAGAATGAGTCATCTGGCCTGTCAGGCTGAAACCATTAGGCAGAGACGAGGCAGATGGAGATGCTAATGCCATCCAGGCTAAAGAGACATTTAAAAATGAGGCTGTGTCTCATCTTTCTCATCTTTGGTCATTCAGTTTAGGTTAAATTCCTCTTCGGTGGGTAGGACACTAACCTTTTCCTTTCAGTTCCGCACGTCTACCCCTCATCAGCCAAGACTAAGCTGCGCTTGCTCTCTGCTGGCTTGGTCAGTGAAACACCATGTCTGGGCCACCATCCTGCCCTTAGCAAGTAGTCAGTGTCTTAACACTCAGAGCCTGACATCCGCAGCCTCCAGCTTGTGGAAGAGGATGGTGCGATGTGCCTCTAACACAACAGGTAAAGAGGAGTAAAGTGGGTGTTCTCTGAGTTTAGCTTGTCCCAGGGATGAGAAAAGCTATGTGCTTTCCTTTCTTTCTTTAAGGTGGCCCGGCCAAGTCTGATAGTGATTTCTAGAAGGGCACCAACAGATCAACAGATCCTAAATCTACAGAAACCGGCAGTATCGTGGAGAATGAGCGTGTGACCACACAGTCTTCAATCCTGCTCCTGAATGAATAGGGCACATATGCACCTTAGTGGGCAGCCCTTCCTAGGAAACATCACCCTCATTAGATCGGTACGTGTACCTGCCCGAGAACCCAGCCCTGCATTTTCTGCATAATCTGGTTACTGGATGTTGCTATTTTCAGCGTACTACACCAAGTTCAGATCCTTAGTTTTTAGACATAGTCTGTTCTTCCTGACACTGGTATATACGGATATTGATATATCACTTTAGCTACAGATCCGTAGGGTTGACATATTGCTCAATGTGTGATACCAAGTGGAGAACAAACAGGCAACCCCAAGGATTTCCCCACCCATGTGTAACATTGTCAGCTGAGCTGCTGCAACCAGGAAGGAATTCACCACGCTGCCTTCTGGCAGTTGAAAGTACAGTGGCATAAGGGAGTTACATCTCTTTAAATCTGGCCTCAGGGATGTATTCTTTCACTCTGCTTGTATTAACAAGTTCCTGATTTTCTTAAGGTGATTTTCCATATTTTCTCTAATTATTTATTGGTGTTTAACAAGTACTGAACTACAATGTTTTTAACTTGCCCAAAATGTTAGTTCTAACTACAGTATTGATCTAAGTGAATAGGATGTAGTAGGGCATTAGGCTCACCCCCAAAGTCCCTATGTGCCGTTGCTTTCAGGTGACTCTGGATGGATGGCAGTTACCCCTCAGGCCGGGCAGAGACCTTGCTCGCAGTCCCGTCACGGGTGATGCTCCACTCCACGGCTGCCTCGCTGCAGAAAGCTTCCTCCTGTACCCGGGGTAGAACGAAGCCCTGGCTACGCAGGTGTGGATCTGTCATTTAAAAAAGTCACACCGGTTTATCAGTCAAGCGGGCAGTGATGCTGAACACCCTGCAGCTTGTGTTCGAGTGGGTTAGAAGAGGGGTGACCAACCTACGACCCTGGAGCCACAGGGAAATCAAATCCCTGCTCACCCCATGGCTGCCTCACGCAGACAGCTCTGCTGTGAGGGAACACTGATGTCCCCAGGGCTGGAAGGAGACAAGCCAGCAGAAGCCGCTGTGGCCACCATCTCCCAGCTGCCCTGGACTGAGCCCCATGTCCCCCGTCAGCTCCACGCTGCCCCGCGCTGAGACCTCGGGGTGTTCCAGCCAGGCCCTTCAGCTGTCCCCAACGCCCCCTGCCCTGTCTGCGGTACGTGTCCTGTGGCTCGCTGCCTTTTCGGTATTTGGCTCTTCAGGCCACAACAGTTGGGCACAACTGAAGCAACGCAGGAGGGGAATGGTGGCTTTACATGTCCCGCCTGCTGCTTATCATAAAATCCCACTTGTATGGAACTAAGCTAGGAAGTAGTACACATTCAACTCTTCAGAATAATAGGTATTTATTTTCAGTGCTATTTTCATTAAATATTGGTATAATATATCCATGTCTGAGGTAATAAATTAAAAATAAATTCAAGATTTCAGTCCCATATTTGTGCTGCATATTTTTTCTACCATTATACATAATTTTGAAGCAAACACACATAGTCCATAATTCTGAATGCAGCTAGGAATATTATTTTAACACAGTCACTTTTTGTTTCACTATAATTTTGCTGAGAATGGTTATTGCATGATACACTTTTCATAGATGTTTTAGTTATACTAGAGTTTTCTATTAAATCACACATATCGTAGTTATAGGAAGATGGGCATGAAGATGTGCTTTGAGCCAAGGAAGGCAAATATTGAATCAGAGTGACAGCACATACTGCAGGATTCTTGTCTGCCTGTGCTAGAGCCCAGATCCAGCAACGCCATTTCGGTGTGTGCTTAACTTTAGACATATGAGTCATTTCAGTGCCACCCATGGCCTCAAGTATTTGCTGAATCAAGGACTAGCCAAGTCTGCAGACCCAAATTCATAGACTTCTTTAACTGTGTGTTACTTGAAAACGGTTCTGCTGGTTTCATATTTTGTAAGATATTTTGTAATGACCTTCATAAGATTTTTCGTATCAGTGAAGCACCCATGAAAGTTTCTAACCTGGTTCATAAATACATTATGAAAAAATAAGCAGCTACAATGACTCTCTTCTACACATTTTGTTAAAAGCAACACCTGGTTTGAAAAGTTATTAAAGTAATTTTTCCCATGGTAAAATATATTTAAAAAAATAAACTCTTCATTTCATCATCTTCCATCAAACATATAAGCTTGTTAAAGGGCGGGGCATACCTCAGGTATTTTCATTTATAAATGCAAGAGATTGAGAGTATCAATCTTTCTGCACTTAAATGCTGGTGGTAGTAAGGCCCTTTCAGCTAAGTTTCCATCAAGCCCAACATTAGTGAGCTAAAGAAACAAACAAAACAAAAATTTTGCTTGCATATAACTTTTTCATAATCCTGAATTAAAAAAAAAAATCCTCTCTGCTTAGAAAAAAACTCTTATTTAACTGCTGCCGTTAAAAAAGTATACCTCACCTCCATGTTGTTTTAACTTCATTCAGTGACTTTGAATGCAAAGGATTTAAACACTCACTAAAATTACTGTGGCATGCCATCAGGCTCTTAACGTTCAAAAATTGTGCTAATCTCCATTTAAATAAGGAAGCTATAGTTTAGAGCTTGAGCTAATGGTTGTCTTGGTGTTAAAGGTCTATTTCCACCAGATTTTCTTTATTCTATTTTGCAAATGACTGACAGCGCGCATGATGTGATCCTGAAAAACCGTTTGGTGTTATTACCAAGAGCTATATAGTCTGTGTGAAAACTCTCCATGCTCATGCAGTGATTTGCATCATTGAGGGGACCACGGTCTGCACTGCAGTGGTCTTGGGCCTGGCCACCAAGGCGCAGCCGTGCAGCCCGGGGTCTTCAGTACTCCACCGAGCTCACTATTGCCATTGGCTCATCAAATGTCGCCAACCTTATCTGCTTTGGGGTAGGGATGGAGAGAATCTCCCCAGTGTCAGTTGGTGAGTGAATACCATTGTCTATTATGTTTGAAACTTCCTCCTCGTGATCCTCATACAGCGTGTTGATGTGCAGCAAAGGGTGGGCTGGGTTGCAGTTCAGTGCAGGTGTGGGCTCGGGTTTGACTTGGTTCAAAGTCATACTCGTTGCAGCAGTGGTTGTGGCTATATGGTTGTGGTTACACGTGACAAAAGTCCCAGCAGCAGGCACAGTTCTGCATGTCTCAGATGAGTACAGGATCTCTTTAGCAGGGTGAGGGGTGTCTAAAAGAAAACAAAACAGCCAGTTAAAAGACAGGTAGTCTTTCACCCTTCCAGTCCATCAGAGAAGAGTGTCCTGATCCAATAAAAGTCATTGGCAGTTTTGCCACTGATTTCAGTGGGAGCAGGAGTGGACCCCAAAATGAATTTTCTTGGGATCCTTCAAGAAATCCAATAGGACTGTTTCAAAACAACAGGACTGTAAGCTCAGGGAGAGAGGGGAAACGACAAATGGGTTTTGTGAATCTCGCTTTTTTTGACGCATGCTCATGCTTCCTTACGTGAATGGTATTTTTGTAAAACGAACAAAAAACAACTGAAAAGTATCTTTTATTCTCCACTAACGTCTGGCAGGTGTTTTATAAATGTTATGATTTAATGTTTTGACAAATGTTATGAATGTTGAAATCCACAGGATGGAATACAAAAAGCACTGATATTTTCAATGGGAAAAAAATAGTGGTTACACATTGTAAGCCACTTGTCTTTAGAAAGAACTCAGCAATTTGACATTAACTGATGTCTCTTTCCAGAAATTTTAAGTCTACCTTACCTGATGGACTGCAATGTAGGTCTAACTCAAAAGCAAAGCTGAACATTTTTAATGGGAATGGGGAGTAACAGAGCCCCAAAACTACAGTAATTACATTTTTGCCCTTAAAATATTCAAGCACTAATTTAAACGAAAGGAAGTGAGACCAGAAAACCCCAGTAGTTTTGAGGAGTTGAAATCAGAGCAGGTGACTGGATAAGGAATGCTGTAGAATAGCTCACATGCACGTTGGGGTGCTGGAGGGCTCTAAGGAGCGTAAGGATTTGGAAGTGACAGAAACTTCTATACCTCAAATCACTTCTTTGCTGGGCAGTGGGGTGACGGTAGCTGTCAGTCTGTCGAAGCCCAGAGGGAGGTCTTAGCTTGTAATGAGATGAGAGCCATTGCTTTAAGTACATACAAATCTTTCTGTAGCTTAACTGCATAGTGCTTCTTTCCTATGTCAGTAGCTTACAAAAATAAACAAGACAACATCTATCTACCTATCAGTTTATCTACTGATACTATTACTTTTCTTAGCGCTCACATGGCTTTCCCCATCATTCTAGCACCTAACAATTATTGATATATCTGAAACACTTCTTTGAGGTTAGAAAGGGACAGGATTTCCAAGACACACATAGGGAACTGAGGCACAGAAGGAGCATCTCCTGCGAGGCCACACAGGAATGGAACGGCAGAAATCCTGAATCTCTGACCAGCACCCACACTTCAGTCCATCCACATGAGCAATTTACAATGTCTTTTGCATGAACAATGATGTAAATGATCTGAATTGTGATTTCCGAGGTGACAAACACATGACAACCCCTAAGAATTTGTACTTTAAGAGATTTTTTTTCTACAGGCAGTTTTGTCTGCCATTAGCACAGTTTAGTACTGGTCCTCTACCATGGTAGTTTCCATATGACTTGAAAATAAGGCAGGTTTGAAACGTGCCAGGTGCTGGTGGAGCAGGAAAGGGTATCATGGAGGCCAAGCCCTCCTCATTTCCTTGGCAAGGCATGACCACATTCATAATTGTGAAAATCTGCTTACATTTTGAAAAATTACCTGCACCAACAGCCTGCAGGCTGTCCTGTACAGCTCTACCTGGAATAATCCTTATCTTCCCTATAGCTGTTAGAGAGAACCCCTATTTCTGAGGCCTGCAAGCCCTAAGATCATTAGCTGTCCCAAAATCTAGCAAGGTAGGTCAAACAGTTCAGATAAGCTTTGAGTTCCTGAAGATCACTACGCAAATTATGGTCTGTGGAGGTGGTATGGGCATTATGGCATACTGTACCTTTGAGAGAGGAGGTAACGTGTACTACGACATTCTCTTCCTGGTTTAAAAATCCACCTTCTTGGCTTTTAGACGTAGGCATCGAGGGGATGGCTTGAATCTCCGGCTTGGGTTTTTTGCTACTAAGTATATATGGATGAACATCCAAGGAAAAGTGTCGCGTGTGTTTTTTTTCACTGCTTGTGCTTGGCATAGCGTTTTGTTCGGTTTTATGAGTGGACGATTGCTGTGAGGTTTTTGCAGCGGACTCTAACAAAGGAGCTATAAGGCTGTCCGTTGCTGTTTTTCTCCGCACGGGCTTGGGTTTGTCAGGTTTATGGTTTTCAACCTTCATAATGGCTAACTGTTCCTTGAATGGCTGAGGAAGGGGATTGGTAGTCGGGATCCATTTCATCTTCTTCCTTGGTCTCTTAATGATGAGCTGCTCGTTAGCATCAATGTCTGCTGGATCAACACTTGGGTCTATCGTTTGGATCCCTGAGTCACGCATGGTTGGAGTGGCATCATGATTGGACTGGGCCAATGCTGCAAGCAGCTGGCGTACCACATTGTCATACATCAGATCGCTTTCATTTGTAATAAAATCCAGACGGTTCAATGATTTTATGTGGTCCCGATTTTCATTACAAAACATGGCCAAAATATTGATGTCACAAAACTGGGACTTCTGCCACTGTTTCTTGGTCTTTATTCCAACTTTGTTCAGTTTATCAAATATGAAATTGGACTTGCGAAATATGAAGAGGTGAATTAAGTTGATGAGGATTATCAAGTTCATAAAGCAGAGGAGAACGATATCTACACCAGCAATAATCCGCTGGAGCTGGACAGATGGCAGTTTACAGTTGACTCTGATGTGCAATTTGGAGCTGCTCGTTTTGTCTGGAGGCTCTCCTAATGCACATGTAAATTCATTTTGCTTCTGTGTAGCATAGTAGGTGGATAAGTATGTAATTGGTATGATGCTCAAAAAGATGATGAACAAATGTCTCGCAAGATAAAGCTTAGCTAAAAAGTTACTTCGTCCTCTTCTTTCCAGGTATTTCTCAAACAAGTTCTGTTCAGGGCTTTTTTCCTTCTCCGCATTCTCAATGATTTCTCTCTTCTCTCTCTCGGTGATCCCCGGGCCTTTGGACTGAATCTGTTTCTCTATTTTTGGTGCCCGCCCTTCAGCTGCACGGTGGTAGCAGTTATCGATCTCCTGAAGCAAAAAATTAAGCTCTGAAGTCAGTCGGGTGGAGGCCAGAAACTCCCAGCCCAGAGCTGGAATGTACATTATCCCAGCAAAAGCCAGCAGTGCATAAGGTAGGAACTTATGCTCAAACAAGGAGGGCCAGTGGCTGGCATCAACTCCTGGCAAGGCATCTTTTAATTCTGTCCAACAATATCCTCTGGCATACAAGGCTTGATCGCGGGTGAAGTTGTGTGGTGTGTAACAGTATATTGGCTCCTCTGTATAACAGAGAGAAAAGTCACTGCTGTGCATTTAACCTACAAAAGGAGGTCTGGAAAATAAACATTTCAAATTATATCAATTTTATTTTACTGCATCTTTACATGACCGTTAAGCCCTCCATGTCTATTAGACAGTTCAGCTTTCACACACCTTCACAAGTCCCCAGGCAAAATTATTTACCTGGAAGTTTTAGAATGAACCTGAGCAAGAAATGTCATCAAGAAATACATATTTGGGTTTAATTACTTCTCTGAAAACAATATCCTAAGCAACTGTGATCTAAGCTCCGTAAAGCTAAAAGACCTGACATCCACTATACGGTAGCTGAGGATGTTATGTGCAAATGCTGAAAGGCTCATTTAGGTGAAATTTAATGTTCATCCCAGCTAAGTATTCTTCTAAATAGAAAAAAAGTTAGATGTAGCTGAAGGCAATGTTTTTAATTCTTATTAAGAAAGTCTACTCATTGAATATGGTAGCAAAAATTGAAACTTAAAAGACATGCGAGCATTTAGTCAACTGTATTCCTCCCAGCTAACACTCTTGAGTTAAAGTGTGACTGACAAGGACAGAATCTGGTGTGTTAACTGTATTTATCGCTATGAAAATTTAATTCTACATTTGAAACTGTAACATTGTTTTTTACATAATGTGCAAATAAATGGTGGAACTTGCTGTCATACAATATTCTGGAAGAAACAAATACTACGGATCAAGAAAGCAATCAGACAAAGTAATGGAAGAAAAGTACAGCAAGAATTATAAATACACAGATAGCAATGCAATTTTTCTCTCAGGACATGTTTAAACCACGGGCTGCTGGAAGGTGGAAGGGTTTATCAAAGGAACTAACCCCATATGCTTGTCTATTTTAACACTCCTTCCTAAGCATCTGCTTTTTGCCATCATCAGAGACGAGATGTTGGCCTAAAAGGACTTTTGTCTGGACCCAGTAGATAAGCTATGGTGTTATACAACTACATTTTTCTACCAATACATGAAAGCAAGCTAGAAAAACTTGTGAAAGCTAGAACAGTATTAATTGCCCAAAGAACAACGACCATTATCAAAACACTCTCTTCAAAGAGGAAGACCATATTTTCATGTTTTGGCAGGTAGAATAAAGGGAATATATTTTGCGGGGTTCTGGTATACCTTTTAAAAACCTCCTAAAATGAGACCCATAGGAAGAAGGCATGTTCTCTTGAATTGAGAATCACTCAACACCAAGCTTGCTCCAGTTCTGAACGCAGTCTACAATTCAGATTGAGAACAGCTCACTGGAAGAGAGTGGTGATACTGTTCTCTTAATAACACAATAATGAAGACAAATAATAAAATATTATGATGTTTGATAATAATAAATAAAATATTAAAAAATAATAAGCAGGCAAAAACCCCTAATCCTTTTGGCTTAACAGAGGACTCCTTACTTGACCAACTGCTTTTCACATGTGAGCGAATCAAAAGCATTCACTAGTTCTTTGGTAAAATGTTGAGGTGTGAACCTCTTCTGAGATCTACATGCTGAGGACTGCACAAAAAATGTCTCGGTTTTGCCTTTTTTTTTTTTTTAAAGTGATTCAGTGAGGATTCTTTTCTAAAAATACAACCAATTTAAACAGAGTTGATGTAATAAATGATGCTACCCAAGACAGCATGTAAAGTGAGTAAACCCTGCAAATTCTTTAAAATCCCTTTTGAAGACTATTTTAAAATGATCTAACTCCAACCTGAGAGAGCCTAAAGCACTCTAATGTTACATAGCTTCCCATTTTGACTATTTGTGTGTATTTACAGCCATGTGTTACAATAAAATGCTCACTGACTCTCTTGGTTCCGGTAATTACATGCTCTCCCAATCCCACCCATGAAGGGATGCATACAAAAAAAATTCAACTCCTACTATCAAAGAGTCAGTGTACAATTTCTCAGGAGACAAAGTAGATTCCTATGTGAAAATGTTCCCATGGGGAAAAAAAGTCGAAGAAGCGTGATGCGTTTATCATAAGCAGAAATATTTTGAATTGGGTGTCCCTAAGCTCAGTAGAAGATGCCAACATGAAACCCAGCTTCCTGTGACATACACAGGTTCATTTCTCCTAGATCTCAACACCATGAATACTTGGTAAGACAGCAACAAGTATTCATACAAATTATCCATACGGACTATTTTTGGATTCATGTTATCAGTTGCTACTACCAAATAAACTGTAAACAGTTCTCTTCGCTGAGACCTGAAAGCTAAGGTGACTTCTGCCAAAATTGTATATATGCAACAACAATCAAATATGTATCTACTTTATAAATAAAA
The DNA here is from genome assembly GCF_028500815.1 of Rissa tridactyla. Taxonomy (NCBI): domain Eukaryota; kingdom Metazoa; phylum Chordata; class Aves; order Charadriiformes; family Laridae; genus Rissa; species Rissa tridactyla. The sequence goes on from NC_071466.1 coordinate 197,223,169, forward strand.
CAAACAAATAAAAATGTCTTAACACTTACATTTATGTTGGACAGATTACTTAGACACTAACTCTGCACCCTATCCATTGTCACTGCTTCAGTGAAAAAAGTCTGAAGAGCTTCACAGCTCCAGTTTGGACTGCACACCTTCATTAGAGGCTACTTCAAAAATGGGGCTGGCCAGCCCAGTAAACAAAGTAAATGTCATTTTACAGGAATTTGTTTGCTTTTCTTCTGTTAAACATTTTTTTGGCTGCTCCCATTGCCTAGTAAGTTGTGAGAGATCTCTAATTTATTGAGGTAGCTGAGTATGGTGTCCCATGCTTATTCAATGTTTTGTTATTTGTTGATGCTAGTCTAGTATTTTCTTTGCATATTTGTTAAATTGACATAATTTTCATTATATGCACGCAAATCCCAAGATCCTTCAGATGAAACCCTATCCTCAGTGAAGTCAGTGGGATTTCTTATAACTGACTGAAGCAGGGGCAGTGGGGTTACAATGCAATTTTATTCAAATGCTATTGAATAGAAAAAAATAGAAAAAACATTTTCTAATATGTTTGAACCATACTCACTGTCAGCGAATGCCATTAATTTTGGTAAAGTTATTCCACAGGGGAATTCAGCTTAACCTTCTCAGCATAGGACTTGACTCACAAAGCATAGCATCAGCCTTTGGAAGCTCATTCATCTAGAACATGGTGCAGATAATGCAGAGGAGAGGAATACTCTTCCAGACAATGACTGAAAGCAAAAGACTGATTTAGCTGTTGCCTGGAGGAGCCTGTCTCTCTTCATTGACAAGGGTCTGCCAAGCAAGATCGCCACAAGGTTTGAGTTAGTTTTTATGAATGTTACTTCTTGGGCGATGGCAGCATTTAACCTGGCATTTAACACCCATGAAGGTGTTTGATCCCATCACAGTAGGGTATAGACCTGTTTTTCCTCTACTGCAATCTGTGTCAATCAGCAATAAATGAAAAAGAAAAGCACCGTGTCAATAACTTGTCTTGTTTGTTACGAAAGATGGCAGTAACACATAGCTGGATCCCACCATGCAGATCTGACGAGGATGGGGGAGTAACAAGTTATTCTCATACAGCTCACTCTAGCTGTGAGTGCATAATTCAATCGGTTTCAAGAAGGCACAGCAGATGTATTTTTTTATTTTACAATATTCTCCTGATAAGTTAGTACCATTAAAAAAAAAACGCTGTAACAGTGTTAAAATCATAGCTCTGACACTGGATCATGCAATATGAAAAAAACTTTTAACTTCATATTCACAGGTATAGAAAGTTTCTATTGATATTCTTATTTCACCCTGAAAATCCTCGAGCAGTTTAGGAAGTTTCTTTTTCGTATAACCACTCCAGCCACCATGAAATGCAGCTTTTCCCCCAGGACTCTGCGATTTAATTGCATTCGGTGCAACTGTTCAATTACGTACGAAAAGACAATAGAGTAAGAGAGTGTAAATAAAATTTTTTAAAAAGCTGAGGGGACGTTATTATGGCTGAGTGGACTGGTCGTCTTCTCAATGTTGTCTAGGCTTAAGCCCATAAATATAATCTATCCTCCCACTCTCCTTGATAGCTATATTCTTGTGAGCCCAAGAAACAGAAATTCCTACGAAAAAAACCTGAAAGCAAGGTCATCATCTCCAAAATAATCTTCTGCCAATTCCAAACAACAATTAAAAGGTGGTTCAAGGAAGACACGTATCTGTGATTTGCACACATGTGCACCTGTAGCAAAAGCAAAAAAAAAAAAAAAAAAAGATAACTAATCTGCCATTGTTATTGGTGGCTGTAATACTAAACTCAACTTTTCTGCATTAAATGTGATGGCTTACTTCAAGATTTTTAGTTCTGACGCTCCAAGTAAAATCTCAGTAAGTTCAAAGTCTGAAAGTCTGCCCTTAGGTTCCTCTACACAAATGTGTTAACTACATGCCAGAATATGAAGTTCAACACAGTTTCAGAAAACATCACCAGGAATACCCAAGAACAAATCCTGTCTTCAGTAATACTTTCCTACAGTCATTGTCATTCCCAAGACACGTTCCGTTTGAATAATTTTATAAGAGACTAGGTAACCCTGTGCTAATGCTGTGCAGAAATAATTACTACATCAGAAAAAAAGTCCTTGATGTTAATATATTATGAAGTATATTATACTTTATTTATACTGACTTGAGTATAAAGATGCATACTAAAGCTTAGCTTCCCTTTCTTCAGTATTGTTAGATGATCACAGGGGCACTACATCAGATATTTTCAACAGTTGTACATAAATACATTTTATCCTGCTCACCATGCATGTAAGTAGCTTCTAGAAGTCCACAAGTCTATTCTCATGGGTAAGGTGTGAGAGACATCTCACTGAATTTTTTGGACATGCAAACAAGATGAAATAATCAACACGGAATTACTTAGTCAGTTGATTGTGTTATGCCACTTGAAAAATTAAAATCCCTTGGCAGCAATGTTTTTTCACGTGCTCCATTCTGTAGCATCTCATCCCATCAGTTTAAGTCTACTTAAATGGAGAAAAATGACTAGCAGGAAGCACTGTGGTACAAAAGGCATACTTCAGGGGAATGAAAGAGAGTGCACGGCTGCAAGAAGACAGCCAAGGTAGGGAGAAGGATGAAGGAAAGGGCTGTGCTCAAAAAACTCTTTAGAAAGAACCTAAACAGACAGCATGGAAAGAAGGAGTGAAGGCAAAGTATGGAAGCTAGGAGCTGCCAAGTCTGCTGCCTGTTAGTAAAGGCTCTGAGAAATGCTTGTGGGCTTCCTGCAGGCACATGCTCCCACTCCTACTGTTCCCAACCCAAGATCAGCCACCTCCTTTCAGTGGTTCCCCAACCTCCATATACTTTTAGCATACATTCAAATGCACTCTTCAAGAAGCCCTGAATTAAAGACATTTTGTCAGCATGCAAATGCTAGGCATGAAAATATGTTAGATAAATAAATCTCCTACTTAATTTCAACTAGGAGATACAACACTGTAAATTCTGAAATTCCTCAAGCAAAGGGTTGGGGTGCTGAGGTTTGGGGTTGGAACCCCTGTGAAACTTCTCACTGCAAAACAAATCTCAGATCTGGAAATGGAGTTACCAATAGAAAAATCTGATAACTGCTGTTCTAGATCATTCCCTGAAGTTACATCACAATGCAGAACCATGGAAACCCTGGAAGGAACATCAGAAATTACCAAGTCCCAAGTGCCACTCAGAGCAGGGTCAAGGCTGAGTTCAGACCAGCTAGATTAGGGCTTTGTCAGTCTGAAAACCTCTAAAGATGGAGACTACACAACCTGCCTGTGCAACCTGCTCCAAGGCTTGATTGTCCTCAAAGTGTTTTTTTCTTTAGGTCATGTCCAGCAAGAATGGCTGATTCACGCAGGAGTAATTTTTTTCACTTTTGAGAAATGGCCATTTCCAAAAATGAATGCAATGGCCAGTTGCACTAGGAACACATTAGGTAAAATATGGCTGGAGGGCTCTCACTGAAATACAAATAGCTAGAGTCTCAATTGAAGGAAGAGCTATCAACAGCGCAGTTCACCAAGGAGGCTCTGTGTGTGTGCCTGTGTGCATGTGTGCGCACACAGCTATGTGTATTTGCCTATCTATAAAAAAAACACCTTGCAAAAAAATGTGAGCTGGTGTAGGATACACAGAAACAACAGCGTAAGAAGATACTGTGAAGCTGTAGATATGTACCACTCCCCATTACCTTTGCAAAGTTAAGTTTTTACAACTCTTCCTGGGAAAGTGAGTGAACTGCATCTAACATAAACATTCACTCGCCCCTTCAAAATAAATATAACAATGCCAATCTCTCAGTATTCAACACGGTAAAAAATTAGACCTGCTCCTAAAAAGACTTAAGTGACTTCATGCATTGGGCAGTTCCTATGAAGTCAACGGGATTACCGTAGTGCATAAAATTTAGCATGTGCATCTCTCTGAAGAACCAATGCTGTAGGGAGGTCAATTTCAAGCTTCTAAAATATTATTATGAGAAAAAGTTATTTAAATAAATATGGCCAACACATTTACAATGCTTTTGGATGACATTAAAAGTAAGAAAGGAAAATATTAGTAATAAACAGTATATGCCCCTATATAAAAGGGCAAATGATGCTTCACATCTACCATATTCCCAGTGAAATAAAGTATATACACCCAAATTATCATAATAATAAATTGTGTATGTCTCCTGTGACCCCCAGCTTTTAGAATTTACTCTGGAAAAAGAAATCACACCTCACTAATTTTCCAACTGAATTGCATGATTTCAGCATTCTAATACAATAATTCAGTAATGCAGAAAGAATGGCACAATTTTCTAACACTGGACAGAAAAAAAAGAAAAAAAAGGAACTATTTTCAGAAAATATAATTCAAAATTGAAAAAAGATGAAAATTCTTGCGCTTGCTATACCAAGACAAAGGTAAGTATGCCTCTTGTGCAAAAAATTTCTTTGAGAATCTAGAAGTAAACCTGACCACCATGGCCCTACATTGGGTATAGGCAGCAGAAGAGGTGCTTAGGTGCTGCCCAACAGGCTGGACCTCCCAGCTCTTGGACAAGTGCCGAGACTCGAGTTAAGTATCAGGTAAGTATATTGGTAAGTATACTTACTGAGTTAAATATACTACAGACTCACCCTGGGCCTAGCACTTCCTAGCAATTGGCTTTCTTCCCTCTTGAAGAGGGTTGCTAAATCATCCTCATGCCGCTGCCCAACCTGCCTATGAAGAAAAGCTGGCATTCCAGTCAAGTTCTCTGAAGAACTCCTTGTACAGCCCTCTCCACTTGACCCTAAGGAGAAATTCAGCGTTTAGGTAGAATCTCTGAATCTCCCTGCCCATCAGGTACCAGAACACAAGTTTCTAACAGCCAAGATAGATGAGAAACTCCTTGAATTCAGCAATAAATGCCAGTATTTGACAAGGGTAGTCTTTATCACACTGCTCTCCTTACATTCTGTCACATATGTGTAAGTAATCAGACATACATGCCTCATTCTTCTTGGGTACTAAAAGGATTGCACAAGAAAGCAGGTAGCAAACTGTTTATTTTGAGAAACAGAAATAATTTATTTAGTAGTTTTTCAGCAATTTTTTAAATGGAAAAGAAGAAATGTCCTGGATCCTCTTCTCTCTGGAAAAAGAGAACAAAAAATATTCATGTTACTGAGGTTTAAAATGTAGTCTAAGGAAGTATAACATTATCTAAACAGTGTACAGGTTTTCCATCTCAGTCACACAGTCCACAAGGAATATGTAACTCTCTACTCTGAATGTGATTTTAACAAATGTTGGCTAATACCCAAATTAACTCAGCCAAAGGAAAAACTCCCTTAGCTTAACTGGTTTATTTCAACTACTTTATTTAAAGGGTATTTAAAGGTTAGAAATTAGTACAGCATGAGGATGGATTCCTGAAATCACTTTTGTGTACCAACTGTAGTCATACAGCCCTATTTAACTCACAGAGTTTACTCATATGAATAAGAAAAGAAAACACTCATCAGACTAAGCCTTAACTTAGAAAGCTAATTATTAAGAATTATTACTTTTATCAAAACAAAAAGACAATACCTTTACCTTTCTTAGGGAATATTCTTTCCAAATCTGAATATAGGTTCCATGCCCATGAAGTCTTCCTAAGGTACAAATTTCTCCATGATCAACAAGGTAAGGTATAGCCTTTTTTGCCCACTCTCTGAAACCACTTGTCCTGTTTAAGAAAAAAATCTTGAAAAGAAAGTCCCTAAAGTAATGAGACAGGAAACCACTGCTGCTATCAAGTCTTACTGGCCTGTACTCTACAAGGATTAGTCGTAATGGATGAGATGTAGATAAGCAGTTTCAAAGACTGATAGATAATGGGTTACCCACAGGGGTAACTGCAATGTAAAGGCAGCAGCAGGTGTCCCCTTATTTACAATATGGGTCTTTTTTCCTTGCGGGACTGCTGCTTGAAGTGCATATATTTTGGATCTGCAGAATCAATAAATTAGTAACGCACTTTCCTAGTGTATATATGAATTCACAGAACTATATTCCCTGTATGTAATAAACATTGGCTCTTCTAAAATTAGCTGATGTGCTGAAGTTCGCTTACCAGCAATCTGAGGCTTAAAGACTTGTAACACCTGCCCAGGTTATTCAGGAGAGCAAGACACCTACTCCTACTTGTTTGGTATGTTGAAGTATGTTGGAGAGCTTATTCCAGAAATGACACCTGTTATGCAGAAGGTGCAGAAACACCTAAATGAAATCTCTTAGGCTGCTCCTATAGAGGAATGTTTCCTCAATAATGAGCTACCATCCACCATGTGATGGCCATGCAGTATAGTGGTAACGCCATTGGAAAGAGAGCTTTTTTATAGTGACTGTAGTGTTGAACATCACTAGGAGCATTTCTTCCTGTGCCCAAGAGAACTCTGTGAGAACACAGAAAACACCTGGAAAGAAATTACAATGCTTCTATTTGAACATAAAGGTATGTTTCTGTATTATAATGTTGCTTTGTACTATGTTAAGATTTGAGGGAAGATTAGATCGAAATTTAGAAGAATGTATTCATCAAAATACAATTAATGAAATTCAGCCATGCAGACAGTCCTACAAAAGAGATCAGAGTAATATTTACTTCTAAATTTAGTGCTTACATGAGGAGGTGAGTGGAATTTTGGTGATGTACAGATCTCCTGCATAGGAGAAGTAGTGTGTGAAAAGAAGTGTTCTAATATTTTCCAAAGATACAGAAAGTATTTTTGGCAATTCAGAAATTCCCCTGTAGAGATGGAACCCCAAAACAACTACCCAAGCATCCAGACACTATGATAATGTGGACTAGAGCAACACCTAAAGTAAACTGCAAGGACATGTAAATGCCGAAGTGAAATGAAGTGTGAAAATCCGGTGAAACTGATGATACATAGACAAGGGTGGCTCCTTAAGTCAAGAGTCAAGCGCAAAATACGAACACAGGAAGCAACAGAAAACAGCAGGTTTGTTCTATTGCATTACTGTTATTATTTAATGACTAGAAATGAAAAAGATGGCTTGTATTAAGTACCTTTTGGCAAAAACACAGCACCCAGAAAACTTCATATTGAAAAAGAAGAAAAATGCCAATAGTTAGCTCATTAGATAATTCTATTATTTTATTAACGTAGTATTTAGGAGGCAGAGATGGCCTGTCTACCGCTTTTTGGAAAACTGGTTCCTTCATGTGCAGAGAAACTGGATTTTGTAAAATATCAGAACTGTTCTGATTTATGACAACAGAGCCAGGAGAATCAGCCCCCCAAGGCTCCCAAGGGATCTGCAATCCCAGCGTGGAGGTCTCCTGCCCTCCTGAACAAGTCATGGATACCACAGAAGACAAGGCACCTCAGCCTCAAAATGCTGAAATAATTACTTCAGCATATAACTAAAATGCTCCAGAAATAGTCACTGATCTCTAAGCCGCAAAAAAAACCACATCACACATCTCAGCACCTGGTTGCGTCATTGCTCTGGTAACTTAGAATCTGCACAATAGGCATGGTGCCAGTAAAGAAAAGCAAACAAATCCCCAAACTTTGCTATTATAATGAACTGCTATTTTTCCCCAGTTCAAACGCAAGAGTATAATAAAACCCTGCGACAAAATCCCTGATGATGGAAATATCTGCATTGATTTCAGTGTTTTTCTTAGAATAAATCCTGTATCATAGGAAATAAAAGGAAACCTCTACAAGAATCATGCCAGTGTACTGCGAAATTATTCAGCTTTTGTAATTAAACGTGTATATACCTACTGAACATGCCCACTGCAGTCATTTTTAATGCTGACAAAAGCTAAGGAACTCAGTGATGATGCAGATTCTTCTGGAAGGGTTTTATAGTTCTAAGAAACAGTCCAAGCTTAGATTTCTTCTAAATCATGGAGGCGTAATTTCTATTCAGTTTAGGGAGAAAAAAAGCTTCAAAATACTTCAGAGTTGCTATGAAAAACAGTCTTGACCTTACACTTATTTATTCACAAGGTTTCCTCTTGACTAAGATGAATAAATTAAGTAGCTCTTAAACATGAATATTTTTGACCATCTGTTCAAATTCCTGAAGTTATCTGAAAGCACATACTGAGCTAAATCTCATGCACATTTTGGACCTCTTCACATATGTGACACTTGGAAAGGTGAAGGGTTTAATAGTGCAAACAGGGTCATGAAATTCCATATGAAGAAAAGATAACGTGTGTGTCAATGAAGTTTGAGAAATGGCATTCATGAAAGAAAAATAGCTGTAGCCACTAGGAACTGCAGTGGAATGATTACACGTGAGGCTCATGCATTTCCTCAACATTACCTTTCTATTTAACATTCAACTGTGTAACTTCAAATCTTTTAATGACCAAAACTCACAGAAAGCCAGCTCGCATATCTTGTACACACCTTGTGTTTGTGCGTGTGTGTGAACTGCTCTTACCCTTTGGGAAAAATTCCATCAGCAGTGCAAACAGCCAGTGGCTGAACCGCAGCCAGCCTGTGGTTGCTTGTACTATTTCAGTTCTTTTTAAAAACAGATGTCTAGAAAGCACTTAAACACAAGTGGTACTGAGACACTCCTTACATTCTCTTATCACAGCTAATACCACCTCAGAACCAATTTCTGCATTGGTGTCATCATGTACATAAAACAACCTGGCTCTGTACTCTTAGCAGTAACAATAATCACTTGGAAAAATGTCATCTTCACGTTCTTACTCTATGTGGCTTTAAGTGCAGTTAAAGAGAAAAAATGGAAAAGAAGCTCAAAAGCAATCTAACAGAGAAGTTGCATAAGTGAGCATGTGTAAATATGCTGGCCACAACTTGAAACAAAAATACGAATTAGAAAAATTGACCAGAAATACAAAATAAAACTCCATCTTATAATAGAGAAATCTTCAACATATACTATTTCAAACATACTGTAGGGTGAAATGCATAAAAAGACATTGAACTCACGCATATACTGTACTACACAGTGAAGTAAGCATTGCTTATGTAAAATGATTACAAATCAGAAAAGAAAACAGAAAAACTTGAACTGACCCTTCAGTCATTTAACTTACTGTCTCCTTCCATTACTTCCTCATGAGAATTTTCTAGCAGAAGGGTGGTAGAGGGCTGAGCTACGTAACTGCTAAGAGACATAGAAATACAGTATTTATAAGCAACTTTTTGGTATTTTGTAGGCACTGTTTTATAAACCTAGCAAGAAAATCAAAGCTTGGCTTTTGACTAAAGTACAAAAATCAGCTGGACGACAGTTTTGCTTTATTTTAATAAAGTATTGATATTTAACAGCTCCTGAGGGAAAAGCAAACATGACTGCAATACACAAAGAATAATTCACTGTGAATAGAAAGTATGAGGCACTACACGAGAAGGATATGACTTAGCAATCCCTGTGACTGACCACATCAGTCCTAAATCTTTTGAAAGTTTGGAAACCAAAATATTTCAATGTCATAGATAACACACAACAGAAACAGCAACACATTCTCCTTTGAGGCCCACCAGTCTCTGGTCCCTTAGGCAGAGAACGTACCAAAGACATTACTGATAGCGCTGCTTCTGAACACAGCACAACACTGAACTGGAACACTTAAATCACTTAGTAAAAACATTAAAGAATACAAACAAACTACGCAGCACATTGTGATAGCCAAGTATCTCTTCGTCTACTGGACTGTAGAACAGTCTTGGAAGATCAGCAAATGTCACGAGGTGTTTCACTACAAAAGGCTGCTACTCGCTGCCAGTAGCATCATTGCTGTTCACGGAGGACGGAATACAGCACTTGCTGGTGAAGACCAGCGTTAAGTACCCAACAGCATCCTGCTCATGGCTGCGGTCTGTGTGTTACTAGTTCCATGGTAAAAAAAGGGAGTGTAGATGAAAGGATGAAAACCACATGGAACACCAAACAGACCCACTTCAAACTGATAATGAATGTTGCAGTCTAACAATACTCTGCATACCGTGCATTTTAGAAAGGAAATGAAAATGGAAAGGCAGTGTATTAAAGAACCAATTCCTTTTTATCTAGATCCATACGCCCCCACACTGACCACTCCTTGATAGGAGATATTGAAACATCATCACTAAAAACAAGTGCTGAACACTGACACGGGGTGTAGCTAGACTGGAAAAACATGTCTTACAAGTCTTACCTACTAAAATTTCATTAAATAGGTGTTCTTTACCATTTTTTCACTATATATTAATCTAAGGCTAGTCTGCTTCAACACAAACCCACTTTTAATACCTGCCTTAAAAATACATAGATAAATAACTAAAGAATACCAAACCCTTTACTGTGGGAAAAGAAACAATCCATCAGGCTCCAACACAGAGAAAATGGAAGGACAAAAGTGACAATCTGTACTTACAGGCTTACAATTCGCTTCTCCGCCAGCCAGTACCTGGTATAGTCACCTATTCCTGCACTGGGACAGCACAGTACTACCAAGTCTGAACTCTCTGTTCATATTGGTTGTATTTTACTTCCAGTTTGTACAGGAATAACTAACTGTTCAAGCTGCTAGGGAATGAAAAGTAAGGCTTCTGGACCTTCAGGTATGAGAAATCAAACCTCTAATGAGTCAAATACAAGCATGGGCCTTTGCAAAGCACTGCATATACATTTGCACGAGTGTTCCAGAAGATGCCTGAGAATATATAGGCCATAATGGGCGTCATGTCACTGTTCTGACAGAAATTCAAACACATTCACATTTAAATAAAAAATTTAATTGCTATCTTTAACACAACAATTTCCAAACGAAAACAGAGCAAACTGAAGTAAGCTCCCTTGAGACTACCAACTGCGTGCATTGTTATTCTCAACAAGAACATTGCTACAGAAGAGGTTTCCTCTAGACTATGCTGCCTTCTGTAGGCACCTTCACCAGGGCTGCAAGCTGTGTGACTCCAGAAAACCAATTCCACTTAAACACAGATTCATCCACTGGGTCAGAGAAACAAATCTCCAAAACTTTCCTTATTCTTTTCAAGGTCAACATACACTGATCCTTAAATACAGGATGTCCGGGTTTTATATGAAGTCTGTCTATGGGTGAGTTTTAGAAAGGGAAGCAATATTCATTCTTCTCTTGTGGGTACTCGTGTGAGCTTTCTTTGTGTGGGGTAGCTGACTATTGCTCTTAAATGAGTTAATGACGATCTCATGCCCAGTATAAACACGGCACATGGATTTATTTAAATTAACTTTCTAGGGTTGTTCTTTCTGGAATCACACTGATTTGCTTGAAAAACATTAAAGGAGAATTGGGAGACTCAAAAAGGATAATGTAAGAGATTAGCTGAGTAACTTTCTTTTATCTTATGAGAGAGAGTTTAGGAAGTGCAAAGGAAGGCTGTATGCATTTCATTGCAGAGGCGTCAGTGCAAGAACTGTATATTACTTCAGCCACCAGAATGAAGTCCTGTCCCCACTGAAATCAATAGTCAAACTCTTACAGCCTCAGGACTCTCAGGAGCACATCCTAGTTGGTGTGTATGCCCTACGCCCTCCCTCTGCAGAGGGCTCAATTTCACCCAAAATGCACTGCCATCTAGTAGTGAAGTTTGGAAACAAAATTTTATCTCTCAATAAATTTTGGTTATGTTACAGATTCATTTGTAAGGCAAAAGCTAATCAAGGATGACAGCCCATTATTTTTACATTGAGTCATACTGTAAGGATACTGTAAGCATCCTGGGCAGCATAACAAGGAACGTGGACAGCAGGTCAAGGGAGGTGATTTTAGCCCTCTACTCCACGTTGGTGAGACCCCACCTGGAGTACTGTGTCCAGCTCTGGAGCTCTCAGCACAGGAAAGACAGGGACCTGTTGGAGCAGGTCCAGAGGAGGGCCACAAAAACGATCAGAGGAATGGAACGCCTCTCCTATGAAGGAAGGCTGAGAGAGTTGGGATTGTTCAGCCTGGACAAGAGAAGGCTTGAGGAGACCTTATAACAGCCCTTCAATACTTAAAGGGGGCTTATAAGAAAGACAGAAAGAGACTTTTTACCAGGGCCTGTAGGGACAGGACAAGAGGCAACAGTTTTAAACTGAAAGAGGGTTGATTTAGATTGGACATAAGGAAGAAATTCTTTATGATGAGGGTGGTGAGAGATTGGAACAGATTGCCCAGAGTAGTTGTGGATGCTCCATCATTGGAAGTGTTCAAGACTAGACTGGACAGGGCTTTGAGTAACCTGGTCTAGTGGGAGATGTCCCTGCCCACGGCAGGGGGGTTAGACTATATGATCTTCAAAGATCCCTTCCAACCCAAACCATTCTAGGATTCTATGAATAGAAGAAAAGACCAATACCTAATTTAAAGCCTTTTGTAACTAATTAAGTTCAGCTGTATTTTGATTTATTCAGAAAATCAGCATAGTATCTGCTAAACAATTAGGTCTTGCCTTTTATGCTACTAAACCAGAAATCTGTGATTTAATTTTTCAGAAGTGATGTAGAGATCAGAACACTCTGATATGAGGACAAACAAATCACTTACATGAATAGCAAATGCATTAACCTAAACAACGACTTTGCCCATGTCACTAAAACAACATAATTAACTAAATAACTTTATCTTCACCCACAGGCAAACTACTGTATACAATAATTTATACTACAGACATAATGATTTTTAAGGTTGCTAATTATCATCTTTTAAATAAACACCGCACTCTCCCTTTGTCCTGTGTTGTGAAGATGAACTCTGCTTTTGTACATGCTTCTCCGCAGCCTCTGGCCCCAGAGCATCGCCCTGGGATGCCCAGGCTTCCTGGGATGATGGGGTGCCTTCCGCACACCCCCAGGGCAGTACGCCCATGCTGCTTGGCCAAAGAGCTCTCACTGCACTCATTGGACTGGACTGTACAGTTGCTCTTGACTAGGCTTTAAGCTACACTTGATCCCACGCACATAAACTCCAAGGTAGATCAGAGAAGTACATAGGCTTTCATCTCCTCCGTGCACTAATCATGCAGACTCTTCCAATCCAGAGCAAGAAGTTTTGTGAGAAACCACTGCTTTTTGATCACTATACTTTTATGTCTCAAGCACACACACCACTGTTTCAAGAGCTTTACCAACACTGATTAAATAAGATGGGACAGACCCCAGAAAAGGGGGTTGTTGTCAGTTTAGCGGCATGATGGTAGCTTTCCATGGCTTCCACTGGATACCATTAACAGAAATAGGAATAACGAAAAGCATCAGTTTTTATTTCCTATTCTGAAGCAATAACTGATGCACACAAGGGCACAAAGCAAAGTTTGGGAACCTACTATGATATTGACAACCAAAGGGGCAGCAGGAACCTTATTCAATTTTGTCAGCAAAGTTTGCACTTTTCATGTGTATTATTTAAATTGCACATGGGGAGCAGCATCCAAAGCAAGCAAGCGAAGATAGATTTTTTTTAAAGATCAATGGCAGCACCCAGGTGAAAGATAAACACAAACTGCAGAATCAGTAATTAGCATGTATCCAGATGGACTGTTGTCCAGAGACGCTGATGGTAGTAGTAACAAGTTTGACTTCGTAAAAAAGTCTGAGTACATGCTGTTTTGGTGGCAGAGTAACACCTGATTCAGGTCATATTAAAATTAATAGGAGTTTTGCTCTTGAGCTCTGTGGAAGCAGAACTGAATTCACTAATCCTGGACTCTTCAACTCCACTCCAAAAAGGAATCTATTTAGTTTCATCAGACCCTTAGAGTGTTTCTATTACATTCCCTTGTATCTTTTTTTTTCCTTTTTCTCATTTTTCTAACTGCAGACCATCTGAATAAACACATGACATCATATGACAGAAGAGTGTTGTCCCACATTTTTCCAAAGACATAAGTGTTCTGTGTTGCCTTGTAAGCTTTGTCCTCCAGGACACAATGGGTTACAGCCCTATATCTTACTGGTTCAAATGAGCACACACGGTCTGTAAGTAGCCAAAAATGATACTGCTTTGGGTACTTCTGAAAAACGAATTTGCAACCCAACCATCAGCCTGGAGAACAGTTTTCCACAGCATAAACCAAACTCGAATGCAGAAATTCAGGAGACCCCCTCTCTTCCACACACTTGCATGGACCACAGCTCAGACTTGCAGAGGGACAACCTGAGTCTCTTACACTTGAGGCTTCCTCCGCAATCTGCAGTCCTGGAGGATTTGTTCATACAGAACAAGCTACTGCACAAGCAGTGAGTCATCAAAGGACTTCGGCTGGGAAATTCGCACAATGTAAAGGAGCACACGTGAAGGGGCATGACTTTTCCTGCACCCAAGGTTATCTTTAGGCCTACTGAGGTTCAAACCTGCACATCCCAAACAGTATCAAGGCACATATATAGGTATGCAGTCTCATGAGCTTCTGTATGATTGCTTCTTCATTAGTTTAGTCCTCTACAAACCAAATAGAGGAACAAATCCCCAAACTTTTGCGTTCTACAGAAGATCATCAAAGGTGACCTTGAATCCTGTCTTTCAGTTGCTATGAAGGGATGGTTTTCCGATGTTTAGCAAGCTTGGCATGCCCTGAAAATAATGGTCTCTTTGAGATGACCAACCAAAAAATGAGACTCTTACCATTAACTGTGGCTGCAGATCTTGAACTATACAACTGTACGTTTAAAAACTGAGGTACATCAAAAAAGTTTTAACTGTTATTAAGAAAAACCTCAAGACTCCATTTGCAAGCAGTTATTCTTCTAGGTAACTTAAAATGAAAACAAGTATTAAGGATATATAAGTGTTGGAAGTCAATCCCAAAGCAGCATGCAAAGCAAGAGCCCGATTCTTGTATGTTTAGACTGACTGAATACAGCCAATTCCCACTAACCTCACAAGCTACAGACTGCCAGGTCAGTCCTGTATATTAAAGCGCTAATAATTTCACATAGATCTTCAGTGTGGAACTTCAGGGGACCTTAAAAGCAGTCATGCACTAGCAGCTACACTCATCACGCCAATACTTCAGTAAGTAAAACACTGTTTACAGAGATGCTGAAGGCCCGAAAGGTGTCATAATTACTGGGTCGGTAATTTTCAAGGCTCATCAAAACTTGACCTTCCTAGGCTGGAAGAACTCTGCACTGGCAGTGACGGGCAATCAAACAAGGCTTTTTAAATTGTTGCTGGCTGAATGCAAGATGTAGGCCCTCAACAGAAACAGATACCCGTGATTTTCACTATCACAATATGGCAAAGCACGGAGTGGATGTGTCTCCATACAGTGTATCAGTCCCCATGAAGGCATCTGCCTCTCCCTAGTGGGACAGTTGAAAACTCACGTTGCAGACGCCTGAATTAACGTGAGGACACACACATGAATTCAGCTCAGGGCCTGTCCAGGGTCCACCATAAAACCACTCCGTGTGTCACCCACACCAGCTCCCGGCTGTCGCAGGGCAGCAGTCGCCTCCCCACCAGGAGGCGGGAGGGAAGCAACAGCCGCCCCCTCAGCGCTGGCGGCCGTGTGGGAGCGGCCGTTAGGGAACGGCGACGGCCGTTAGAGAGCAATCACGGCCGTTAGGGGCGACCGTTAGGGAGCGGCCGTTAGGGAGCAATCACGGCCGTTAGGGGCGACCGTTAGGGAGCGGCCGTTAGGGAGCGGCCGCGGCCGTGAGGGGCGGCCGTTAGAGAGCAATCGCGGCCGTTAGGAGCGGCCGTTAGGGAGCGGCCGTTAGGCAGCAATCGCGGCCGTTAGGGAGCGGCCGCCGCCGCGAAGCCGCGGCCCCCTCCGCGCGCGCCCCACCCCGCCCCGTCGCGCCGTCCTTACCGGCGAAGTTCTTGGTGAAGACGAGGGTGACGAGAAGGATGGGGATGAGGACGGTGCCGATGGTGACCACGCGGTCGAAGGGCAGCTCCAGCTTCAGCTGGAGGAGCAGAGCCGCTAGCGCGCCCGCCTTGTCATCCTGCTGCCCCGGCAGGATGAGCTCCTTCAGCTTCTCGCCCGCCAGCAGCGCGGTGGCCATGTCGGGGTGGTTATCGATGATGTGTTGCATAAGCGACGGCGGCGGGCGGCCTCACGCCGCCGGGCCTCCCCGGGGACGGGCGGCGCCCGCCCGGCCTGCGGGGACAACACCGACAGCGGTAACGGCGGGGCCGCGGCCCGGCCTCCTCTGCCGCAGCGGCACCATGTTTGGGCCGGCGGGACACTGTCCCCCGCGGGGCCTGCCGCTGCCCCCCGGCCTCCCGGCGGGCCCGGCGCGGAGCTCCCTGGACGAGGGGCATCCCCCCGCCCGCCCCCCGCAGCCCCGGGAACAGCGGTGCAAAGAGGCGGGGTGGGGGGGTGCGCGGAATAACGGTGCAGCCGAGCAGCCGCAGGGCAGCTGTGCGGAGCCAGGCAGTCTCCCGCTCCTCGGAGCCGTGCGGAGAAATGCCAGGGGAGGCGGGCAACGGGGAGAGCTGCCCGGGGACAGCGGTGCAATTAAGCGCTGCCTCCGCTTTGCAGTTCATGCTGTACAATAGCGGCGAAGCAGCCATGCAACGAGACCGGTTTGGAGCCGCCTCTCTTAAAGTGCTGCAGACAAGGAAGAGGGCATTTACCTGGCAACTTCGGCTCCCGCGGTTCCCAGGGGACGGCGAGGAAAACAGATGGCTTGTAAATAACGGCGGAAGCCGCAAATAAACTTACACTGGACCTTCCTGCCGGAAAAAGAGGTCCCTGCGCCTCCGCAAGTAATAAAATCGCTCCGGGTTCGGGGCGGGAGGCGAATGATGTGTCGATGCTGGTTATGGCAGCGGGCGGCTGGCGCTTGCATGGAAGCGCCCGCCCGCACCGAGCAGCGGTAACGTGCGGAGCGATGCAAGACGGGGCTCGCAGCAGCCGCGGAGAGGAGGAGAAGGAGGAGGAGGCGGCGAGAGCGGCACCGGAACGAGCTGCGGGGACGCGGAGGTCCTTTAAGGTTTTAAAGCGCACAGCTGGAGGCTGCTGAGCCGGCGGCAGCCGCAGCAGGGCGGCTGGCAGCCGTGCGGGCACAGCACATGCGGGGCTGCAGCGCGCAACACGTTGCGGCGGCGGCCCGGGGCGGCGGTGGCCGCGTCCCTGCGGGAGCCACCGGGCGGCGGCAACGCGCATGCGCGGGCGCGGGGCCGGGCGGGCGCGGCGACGGCGGCGGGCGGTGAGCGTGGACCTGGAGGGGACCTGGGGGCAGCGGGGGCGGCGACCCCGGCAGGAGGAGACCAGCGGTGCCCCCCGCCTCCTTCCCCCAGGCCGCCCCGCAGCGCGCACGGGGGAGCTCGGGTCCGGCGGCGCCGCCCGCAGCCGCGGGGCTTGTGAGAGGGGGGTGGTGGTGAGGCAGACCCTCACCCAAGCAGGCTGTGACCTGAAGGACTTGAACCTGCGGGCACGTCAGAGTTTGGGTGCTCCCATTAGAAACCCTTCCAGCTACTTACTTCTCTAAGCTCATGTGGGGTTAGTCACGCCTGATAAAACAGCCTCAGGGGCAGGGAGCTTGCCAGAAATGCAGAGGTCAGCTTTCAGCTTGCCTCGGCTTAATGGGGTTCAGGCCTGTATCTTCACAGAGGTGACCAGACCTTGCTGTGCATCTCTGGAATCGGCTGGGGACAAACCATATGTTATCACCCTATGGGCAAAAGCTGGACCACACAGCATCAAAAGAGGACATGCGTGCTGCTGTCATAGCCAGCAGCTATGGCATTCGGAAAAAAGCTCCAGGTCACAGTTCCTCCTTCTCAAGTTGTTTATGGATTTTATATTTAGCAGTACTTAGATGAAAACCAGAGATATGCTTAAACCCATATTGCTGACATTTCCTTCAAAGTTTTGCAGTTGTCATCTGCAATGCAGCATGAGTAAGGCAGAGATTTTCATCTTTGCCTTGAAATTTCCCTTTCCCCAGTCACTGCGAACAATATGGTGGTCCTGCTTGTTATTCAATTTTAAATATTGGGTGCAGGCTTTAAAGAATACTTCTTGGAAATGGTTCTTCCATCCAGGCAGGGATGTAATGAGCAAGGCAAGAGGGATGTCCTGATGGTGATGGCACTGATGAAGGATCGTAGAATCGTAGGATCTTAGAATCATAGAATGGTTTAGGTTAGAAGGGATCTTAAAGATCATCTAGTTCCCACCCCCCTGCCATGGGCAGGGACACCTCCCACTAGACCAGGTTGCTCAAAGGCCCATCCAACCTGGCCTTGAACATTTCCAATGATGGGGCATCCACAGCTTCTCTGGGCAACCTGTTCCAGGGTCTCACCACCCTCATAATGAAACATTTCTTCTTATTATCTAATCTAAATCTGCTTTCTTCTAATTTGAAGCCATTACCCCTTATCCTATCACTACATGCCCTTGTAAAAAGTCCTCCAGCTTTCTTGTAGGCCTCCTTCAGATACCGAAAGGCTGCTATAAGGTCTTCCCAGAGCCTTCTCCTCTCTAGGCTGAACAACCCCAACTCTCTTCATAGGAGAGGTGCTCCAGTCCTCTGATCATCTTTGTGACTCTCCTCTGGACTTGCTCCAACAAGCCCATTTCTATCTCATGTTGAGCTTCTCATCAACCAACACCTCCAAGTCCTTCTCCTCAGGGCTGCTCTCAATCCATTCTCCACCCGGGATGTATTTGTGCTTGGAGGCAGGCAGACACAAAGCTGTCATTGCCACATGCTCTTGAAGAGCACTGGGGATGAGAAGGCAGGAGAGCCTAAACCTGAAGCTGTCACCATTGCTTGTTTCATTTTCCCTGCTCCTCACTGTCGCTAGGCTCTGTGGCTGTGTTGGTCCTCTGTAAGGACCAGCACACAGTATCTGCCTCATGGGCAGAAGACAGAGGAGAGGTAACATCTTCTCAACGCCTTGTCCAGGTTACATGGGTACTCGCAATGTAGCGCAGCAGAGAGTTCGCGGTCATCAGCTGTATCCCAGGCAGGGCGAGGTGGGAGTCAGAGCAGTGAGGAGCCTGGTGCGGTGAACTTGGGAATGTGGTACAGCCTGTGTCATTCCCACGTGTGAGGGGAGCGGGGGGGATGGTTGCTGGTTCAGGCCTCAAGCCTCCTGGCAAACACCACCAAATCCGCATGCAGGTCCTGCACAACAATCTTTCCTGCTCGCGGCGAGGGATGGATGCACCAAATTGGCTTGCCATAGCTGTATTTGGGCTATGCATGTGTTTTGCCAGCCCCTAACATACAGGCTTTCCATTCTAACAACAAACAACTGAGACTCCTTATACACTTGTTATTGCTGTTGCTGTAGGGATGATATTGAGCAAGATGGACTGATAGCCTGGGGCAGTACAGCTAATCTTCTGCAAAACTTGTGCTCAGACTTTCAACATTGTAATCATTTCACCATGCTTTGCTGTTGACAGTCTTGTCCTGCTCATTGAGAATGTTGCTGACAGACCATTTTCCTAATCCTCACTTTGTCATTCCTTTTTGAATCCTCTCTTTTGCTCGTCCAGTTACTTAATTCAAAACAAGCTGCTTGTTTTTTGTTTTCAGAGGCTTCCTGTGGTATTTCTCCTCCTATATTCCCCTGCCTACGGCCTTACCACTTGTCTGCTATCTAGATGCTGACTCTAGGTGCTTCCTCGCGTTTTCCCATCAGGAAATAATGCCAGCGTCTAGTAATCATTTCTGAGGAAGCGGGGTGTAAATATCTACAAACTTTAAGAGCATAGGAGCAGCCATCCTGTGTCCATCTAGTCCTGTGTTATATCTTCAAGTGTGGCTGTAACTGGACAACTAAGGAAGCATAAAAATGAGGCAACCTGTGTTGACGCCTTTTCCCTATCCCTGTCCCAGCTTCCAACTATGTTCAGGGAATTTCCTGAGCTTGTGAAGGTGTAATAACCCTCCAAAGGTCTCTTCTCAGAGCATTTTTTCTGGTCTCCCCTTGGGACTGTGCAAATTTCAGGCACCCACTGCCTCTTTCATTAAGAAATTCCACAGGCTAACAACCTGTTGTATCGAAACCACCTTGATCTGTTTGTTTCAAACATAGTTTAATTTATTGGCCCCATTTATGGGAAGGTATTTGGATCAATCCCTATCCATCTTTTCCATGACACATATGCTTTTGTAGACAACTATTATATCTTTCCCCTAAATTGTATCTAGTTCCACATTTAATACGCAAGAAGTCCTACTGGCATCGAAAAATAACCATAAATCAGACACTCTGTTTTTAAAATAAATATGACATCCATGAATAAATTAAATGTCTCTTTTGAAGGTTGCTTCATTATAATACCATTATTGGATTTCATCATATCGATTTTGTAATCTCACTTGGCAAGATTATGTCTGTATAGCAAGCCAAAGAGACAGTCAGGATGGAACAGTACTGTCAAACCAAAACATGTGGGTAAACAGAAACCTGTAGTAGGGCAGAGGCTGGGACACGGAAAATTACTGTCATAATTTATAGACAAACACCATAGCCAAATTTCTCAGCAATAACATGCTGGCATGTATACTGCTGGATAATCTAGACAATAATCAGGCTGTGATAATAATCCTGTGCTAATAAATATTTCACAAGCTGCTGGTAGGGTCAGAAATTGATTTACAGATCAAAGTGGAAAGCCATGTGAATGAATTCTAATTAATTCTATCAAAAGATCAAAAATGAGTATTATTTTTAGACAGTTTGAATAAATCATTTGATGTTATCATATAGAGTATATTGATCCTTGAAGGTAAAGTGTGGCTTTTTAAAATCTTGTTTTCTGAAGTTCTGAAAGTTCAGAAATTTAAAAGCAAATGAGTAAAAGTGAGAGACTGATTGCAAATTCTGGCGGGGAGACCTGTAGCCTCCAGAATTTGCCTTCTAAGCAGAGGGTATGCTACCTCTAGATGCAGGGTGAGATTTATCTATTCAAACGAGAAGGCATCTGAGCTAGATATTGCAGAGTACTATTCCTGAATCATGTAGGAGGAGAAATAAGTAAATGTAACGGTGCAGTTCATGTGACCAAATGCAGATGTCCTCTTCAAAATGAGATGAATCATTTCCACATTGTAGGTGTCCAGAGTTTACACATGAATCACACTCACTGTCTCTTGTGTTACAGCTTGTCCCACCTTAGCCATTTCCCCAAGGGTGACTGCGTGCTGTCCTTGTCCTTGTCAGTTCCCAGTCACTTGGGAATTGCTGCCTTTTAATCTGGTGGTTTTAACATCAGTAACGCTATCATGAATCCCTCATGCAGTCCCCCAGGATGTCTTTATGGAGAGGATGCAGCTTCCCTGATAACATCGTTGTGGAGAAGGACTGGGAAGCAGCTGTGGGGCATTTCTTGCCTTCAGCCAAGGCCGTGACTCTAATCCATGTAGCCTTTACCCCATCAGCCACCCTTGGAATCGTAACACTCACTGAGCAATGGTGTGGGGACAGTGTGGCCCTCGCGCAGAGCAGCTACTCCCATGGTTGCACGGATGCTCTCGCTAGGCAGGGTTTGCACTTAGTGCTGCCACAGCTCTGCAGGTACTGCTGTCTGCCTGCCTGAGCAGCAGCCGTGCCTTTGGTGAGAGCAGTCCTGCCTTTGCAGATGCACCCAGGGGGGCGAGACTGTGTAGGGTTGACAGTGGGAACTGGCAGATGGCAGCGAGCTGTGACCGTGGGTCTTAGCACTGGGGCGAGGTTTTTGGCAGCAAAGTGAAGTGAGATGCCAGATGATAGTGAAAAGTGGCAACTGGCAATGCAGCCTGGCTGGGGCTGCTGGCACTGAGATGAGGCTTTGGCAGTAAGAAGCGTCTCCGTGCTCCCTGTTCATAAAAAGTGACTCTTAACAGTAAGATGTCATACTGTTGCTGACATCGGTGAAGTATTTTTCGCAGCAATGCATGTCTCCTTGCTAATGGATATCTTCTAGGATTGTTTATGTCTCTTGTCCTCCCAGTCCTGTAGTTCCCTGGAGAATCCTATTCAAGTGGACCTTAAATGTTTCTGCTCACTGTGCTGTATATTATTTCTCAAGTAGAAGTGAGCGATCAAAAGCAAGTTTTGCTCCCTTTCATTCAGATGAAGTGATTGTATGAAGAGATTATACAACCAGCCTCATTAAAATGCTTGGAGAAGGAGTACTGATTCCAGGTCCCTTTCCCTTTCCTGTCTGCTGAGTGTTGGTAACGTGTTCAAGCAGAAGAGGCTGGTGCAGGTGGCAGGAGATGGTGCTGAGCCTGCAGGCCTGGCCGGTGACAGCAGGGTGCTGGGCTGCCGACTGCTCGCTCGCCCTCCTGCTGCTTCTACTTCAGCTTCTCTCTGCTGTGCACAGGAAGGCAGAGATTGCTGCAGGAAGACATCGTCTGGCCTGGGCTCTTTCCCACTGCCGTCGTCCACCACCGTGTCTGCAGTGCAGGCTGTAGGAGACTGATTCCTGCCTTCCTCTTCACATTCTTTCTTCCTTGTGTCCTCTGTGCTAAGAAAGGCCTTGAAGTAGCAAGACATTCCCTTAGTGACTTCTGCACCCTCTGCTTGCCACGTGCAGGGGTGCACTTGTATGGAGGCATTGGCATGTGCAGGGCCATGCTGTGAGTGAGACGTCCTGCTCAGACGCTGGGCTTCACAACCAGCTAACGCCTGCCATGGGAGCTGGGAGGGCAAAAAGACTGTGTGAGCACAAAATGGGTTATTCTGTTGCTCTGGTATGCAAGCCGCCTCTGCATAAAACAAGAAACTTCTTGGCTTAATTAGAGTTGGGAGGGAAGTCAAGGCTAAAGTCAGATAATTTCATCCAAAAAGTGTGTGGTATAGGTGAATTGTGACCAGCTTGAATGAAAGGGGCTGAAGGGAGTCTTGGGACTATGTAGATAACAGTATGAGTAATACCATATTGAATCAATACTGCCTAGATAAGCGTTAGAAACATCAAATTTGTGTGCGAATGTAGTGGAGTTGGGACCAATAAAGAAAAATAATTAGGGACAGGTCATTAAATAGGTCCTGTTTGTCTGAGAGGAGTCTAGGCAGAGAAAGGGAGGTGCAGGGTTGGTGAAAAGGTGGGTTTAGGAAAATAAGGAATAAACACTAGAAATTAAAATAATTCAATAGGAAAAAACCAGGAAATAATTAAACCAATATGAATTAGATATAATCCCGTGGAGAAGAAAGAAGGGTGTGATATTCTGGTCGCAGAAGTGTGGACACCTGCCGTGGTAAAGCTGATCTGTGTCCCCAAGCCCCGCAGGATGCTGGACAACACCTTTGGGACAACCCACAGGACTCTCATCAGGTCTACGGCACAAAGACGGTGCACAAGGGTGGGGTGAGAAGGGGTGGGCTCACGCCCCAGTACTAAGTGGAGAAGGGAAGGCGACAGAATTGTAACCTGACAGAGCCTGCATGCGATTTATATGATTCCTTCATAGTAATATAATTGTGAATTACTACTACTAGTACTAACAGGCAGTAGAATTGTAACTCAGAATTGTTGTGTTTGTAGTGATGCAGTTGTGAATGAATACTGCTAATATTAGACATTTGTTCGTTAGCCAGTTAAGGTATTGTCAGTCTCTTAGAGGTGTGTTGATTAATCAATAAACATCACAACTGTTAATCAGTCACACCTTAGGTCTCCAATCTAAAGGAGAAGAGTAATATACCGTCATCCTTGCTTTAAAACCTATTTTATATGCAAAAAGCTAAAACCATTTCATTTCCCAAAGACTTCCCAATTAGTTAGCGGCAAAACCCAAGAAAATAAAACAGAGAGTACTTTTGTGTCCTGTTGAAGGGGGACTTTTTGCAGCATTCACCTAGTGCTTTTAATCTAATACCACTATGGCATTGATCATTGTGGAGTCAAGAGAGCTTTCAGTGGTGCAAGCTGGAAGGCTATATGGAGTCCCAGTGTGGATGTTTTGTGGGGGCTCAGTACCGCGGCTGAAGGCAGCGAGCCACGCTGCTGAAATGCTTGAGCAGCAGAGACTGCAGCTGCATACAGATTGCTCGTGGCAGGAAACGCATACACTATTAGAAAGGTTGGGCATGATGGTGCATGCCACCTGGAGGTGAAATTACTAACCTCAGATTGAAGATACGTTCAGGCAGAGACCACCGAAATACAGAAACTAACACCAAGGGAAAAACCAAAGAAAACAGCATCTTAAAAAATTACTTGAAATTAATTTTGGCAGTTTTTGTTAATTCAGAGGAGATGAAAGACATAAATGGATTGTGTATTGAGTTGACGGTGCCTTTATACTTGTATCTTTCTGTTGACAGAAGGCAGCTTGTTTCTTGTTTTAGTCTCTTGCTTCAAAATGTCAAATTCTGGACAAAAGACAGCAAAGCACATGCTTAACTGCTTTGCTCAGTACAGACTGCAATCAGCAACATTCTTTCAAACTCCACTCTGAAGCTTGCAAAGTAAAGGCTTCATCCTGCCAGGCAGTGGTATTAAGTATCACAAGGCAGGCTGTCATAATGCCAGTTCAGTGTAGCAAGGAGCATTTAAAGTTGAAGTAAACTCATAATGCAAATGAAGAAGGAAGTACAGATGAGATGATGGAGGCTTTTTTTTTCATTAAACCCTAAACGAAGGGGTAAGAGCCCTGATTTCTGCTGCTAGTCCTGCTTGTTTGAGCATCACAAGCCAAAATACATAAATATCATTTGGAGCAAGGAACATAAGTCTTCAAGACTCATAAATTGCCGAGAGTCCTCATCTCACTGTGCTACACACAGATCCCCGATTGCCTGTCCCCCCTCTCCTGGTCCCATTAATCTTGCACTCTCTGCTGCACATTGGCTCCGCTTCAGCAGGACGGACGGAGAACACCACTGCTGTAGCCTGTTTTGTAGCATGATTAGGCATTTTATTGAGAAATAGAGATTCAAATTCTTCAGGCTGAAGAGGGCCTAAACCTCAGATTTTTCAGTTCCCAGGGAAGTGCTCTAAACCTTAGGAGATCACATTGTCCTCTCTGCTACAGGATATCAGAATTTTCTTTAATGAAAAATGCTAATATTGTAATTTTACAGTTGCTTAGAGCATTCAATTATGCTCTATTGTTTTTTTCCTATTTCTGTGTATCAGCCTTCAAATAAATGGTGTATTAAGAGGAAGGAAGGTTTTAACCATACGTCTTGACATACAGAAGTAGCACTGGAGGGATTCCTTCTCTTGCCTGTTTGTTAAGGAATTCTGTCTGGCTGGGTTCTGGATGGAGCTCTGAGATCTGCAAGATAAGCTGTGCTGCCAGAAGGCTGAGTGTGCGGCTGCTGCCCTGGTGGGGGGGTTTGGGAAGAGAGCTGTGGAAGATACTGCCGCAAAGGCAAAGGAGACAGGCCATGTTCCAGGAGGCAGAGAAACGCAGGAGGAAGGAGAACCTCACACAGGTTTGTGGAATAAAAAGGAGAGTCAAAGCGAGGGACAGAACGCTGGTTCACAGCCACTCTAAGGAACTTCCAGCGTGTTTCCTTGTGGGTCTGTGACTCTGTACGGGGTTACAAGTACACAGCTCCTCTCTCCCTGCAGTGTGGGTCAGACCTTGGTGTCTTCTTCTCGAGAGATGCAAGTGCCTTTCACTGCAAAGATTCCTCTGCAGATGCTTAACAGGGAGCTAATCCGGCCTTTCCATTTTTGCTATTGCAGAGTGAAGACGATTCCAGGGAGATGGACAAGCAAGGGAAGGGGAGAAACAGTTGTCATCCAGGTAGTCTCTAGCCAGCCTGCACCAAGTCCAAGTAAAGACATAAAAGGGAAAGGAAATGAGGAAAGGCAAGGTTAAGCGAAACTCCTGCATTTTTTATCAGTTTTTGTTCATGCAGGTTGCAGTCTTTTTGATAGGGACCATTAACTGTTATTATGAATCAGCTGTTCTAACTACAGAACTATTTTAACCCCTTTGTATATGTTGGCAAAATTAATACAGGTCATCATTTGTTTTTAACGCTTCGTATTGTCCATGTAAATGTAAGGAAATGAGAAGAAGCAGCTGTGCCAACATATTATTATTAATGTATTTGAAAACAGTGAGTAATCTACACAGTTCAATTACAGGCATCCCCATGTCCCCAAGCCAGCAATCGCAGAGATTTACATTTTAATTGATATTTTATTCAGTAAAGGAAAATAAAAGCCCTCAGCTACCTAAGTCCTTACAATTAATTAGGCAGAAAATACTCCATAAAGATTAACAGTGCCCTCATCCCAGAAGCACTCAAAAAAACCCCAACCCCAAAAGGCAAAAGAAATGCTTTAAAATCTGTAAGCTATCAGTACAACATGTCTAACAACAGCTCACAATCCACAAAACAGCCCATGCATTTGCAGTGAGTAATCACTCATTAGAATTGTCAGGCATGGCATGAATTTGAGCACATATGGCATCCTTAATTTCCGTTGCCTGCTTTAACCTTAAGTCTATAGTTCTTATGAGGGCACATTGTCTGGTTAAGGGATCCATCAGTGTTTAGGCTCAGCTCTGCAAAAGAATATTCGCCTCTAGTTTTCCAGTTACAGACTGTGACAAAGGCAAGTCACACCTGTGTATACATGCTTTTGCAGTCTTGACATCCAGGTGATTTTCAAACCAGTGACATTTTGCTTTTGTGTTCCACATGGACAGGCCAACCCTACCCTGAATCTTCTAAATGTACTGGACTGCAAAGTAAAATTGCAGAGAGCCCGTTTCAGTACTTGAGTGGATTTCTTCAGTCCTTACCATGGCCCTGAAAGACTGGAGTACCTCCCTTACACCCGTGACATCCTCCAGACATTGTGGAGCCATTACTGGTCATCCCATGTCAGCAAGGCAGTATAATCCCACCTACCATGCTGGGGCTTGTTCTGCTGCTCCTTAAGTGTTGATGGGTGAGAACGCAGCATTCATCTCGTTTGCCAGATTTATCATATGCTCTGTGTTCAGTCTCCATACTCAATGCCTTCACATAATGACGAACTGTCCCTCTGATCTAGTGTCCCAAACCACAACTGCCAGTATGCGCAGAACCAAACAGTGTGCAGGCCCTGCAAAACCATATGCCTTGGCAGGCTAACACAGCTTCTGCCCTTAAGCCTGCTAAGAAAAAGCAAGTCTCACAATGCACCACAGGGAAGTGTCCTCCTGGGAACAGCTCTGCATTCCCATGGAGAGGGTGGATTTGCCCCTGCCAGCTGCTGAAAGACCGTTAGGCACAGCATGAGCATCCATAACCATTGACTGGAGCCTGTTAGGCAAGATAGCATGTGTGGGAGCGAAGGGAGTTTACCTGTCTCAAGCTTGGCATCCACAGGTGCAGAGGTGTGGATACTTCCTAATATGTACCTGCCTTGTAAGGTCAAGTATTTTTTGTATATTGAGAGTTACGGGCGTTCAGGCAGCCTTTGTCACATCTTTTGGCAGATGCTGCTGCATATGAATTTGGGCATCTGCCTATCCTCAAGAGATGTTCCAGTGAAAACTGAACCAGATACGGGAAGGACTTAGTGTCCAGAAGACTTCAGCTGGTGACATTCTATGAAAATATCACAGAAAAGGTAATGCAGAACCAGAATACAATCTTCAGTGGCTTTTGCTGTCTAAAGTTTGCAAATGAGCACGTACAAATGGCAGGGGGGTTAGAACTAGATGATCTTTAAGGTCCCTTCTAACCCGAACCATTCTATGATTCTGTGATTCTATGAAATGGAGATTTCCTGGCATTTACTTCCAGACATAGGCATATTTTCTCATGGATGCCAAAACATATATTTCTGGAACAACAAGACTGGGCAAAAGCTCCCAATAAAATCAGTGCTTTGCCTAGTTAATAATATAGCTGTTTTTAATAATAATAATATAGCAACAAAGAGAATGAGTTCAAATAGAAAATCATCTGTTTTTACTATTCAAGAACTCATAATCATCTTTTCCCCTTTGAATGAGCTGTGACTATAGTCTATACATGAATATTTTGACTTAGTTTCAGCTCAGAGATTTAGAAGTGACTGAAGTAAAGAGCTGAGAAGGGAAAAGTTCTATCAGCATTTCTCAAAAATTTAGAATCCAAATATAAGTGAGAAATAGATTCAATTCTAAACAGCAATGGTAAATAACGAAGCCACAGCTATTACCTTATGTAGCATGGTTTGAAAACATGAGTTTGCCCCTGTCAGAGCCAGCCAGAGTCCAGCAGCAGCAGGCAGCATCTGCATCACACCCTGCAGTAGGACTGCTGCGTTCCTGTGATTCCCCGGAGAGAAGGGCATGAAATCTGGCACAGGCGCAACTCCTCACAACTTTCATATGCACACCGTGCCTGTTACCTGCCCGATCTTGTACGTCTGAGTAAGTCGGGTTTGCTATGTGCTAGCCGGCTGTCTCTGCACTACAGCACAGGGTTTGCACCCGCAAGCTCAGTGTCCCCAGTTGCAGATCTGATCTGTACAGGTCCAATAGTCTTTTCTTCAGGATGTCCAGCAGCTGGTCTGAACCATCGCTCCCAACCAAACTGCCCAATGCTTAGGAGTAAGTGACAAACAGCAAAGCCCTTCTAGTCCATCCAGTAGCCTTGTCCCAGCTCTCCACAGGGCTTGGTAGCTCAGGCGTAGCATGGGACAAAGGCAAGAAACCTGCCTGGGCTGAGGAGGAACCAGAACTAGTTCCCCAGGAATCTGCAGTGCTGGGCAACGCCATGCAGGGTCACTAGTGTGACTGTTGTTTTTGCTGTCTGCATCTGTGTTATCTAGATTTTTGGGCTATCTATCTGGAGTACCCTAGCCTCTTGTGCCCTTGAACTAAGTAAAACTACAGTTCAAAACCTGAATAATAAATACATTTTCTGTAATTTGCATCCTCTGAGTAGTTCTATTGACTTGATGTTAAAATGATGTGCAAGCAAATTTGATGCTTAAAATTATCACAAGGCAAAGTAAACTGATAAAGGTTTGAAGTAATACTAATTCTCTCTTGTTCCAGAGATAGTAATTATCAGTCCTCTAGTAAAGGACAAAATTGCCAACAGATCCTCTCAGCTATGTTGTGAGGAGCTTCTGCTTACTTCAGACAGTTTAGACAAATCTAATTTTTTTGTGTCTTTATTTTATTTCTCTTATTTCAGAAGATTATTGAAGAAACATTTTTCTCTTCACCTATCTATGAGAAGGAAAGGACACAAGTTTGAACAATGTTCACAAATGAACAAAAAAAATTTACCACAATGGTGGTCAAACACCAGAAGAGGTGGCCCTGAGCAACCTGACCCGGTTGGACGCGCTCAGAGCAGGGGGGATGGACTAGGTGATCTCCAGAGGTCCCTTCCAAGCTAAACGTATTCTATAACCTTATGTTACATAGGTACCATCTCACGTCTCTGTTACACCTGGAAAGATGCCCAAACCCAGAAAGGAAATATGCCTTTGAGAGCTACTGTGGTGTAAGTGCCGTAGAGCTGCTGCAAATCATGTCATTCCATTCTGCCTGCAAACATTTTGCTTTGTAAGTGATGTCACCCCTAAGAGCTATTAGGGTAAGATTACATGCAAAACATCTACTGAAGAGCTGGATTCTCATCTATCAACATAACAGTTTTCTCTTGTAATCCTACAACTGTAACTGATGTAGCCTTGGGAAAAACATTTTTAATTCATGTGCTGTTCTGTTAGTTCTGTCAAACCTGCATGTGCTGCTGGTTGTGTCCCTGGTTCTGTAAACCCTGACATGCTTTCTTAATTTTATTGTCCTACACAGTCAGCCATACTAAAACCAAATGGAAATATTCACATTAGTAAGGCTAAGCCACTGCACACGTGTTTGCCAATGGTCTGCATTGGTACATCACTTAGCACAAGCGGGCTCCAGTCTGGCCGAGCTCTTGCTGGGCACTGCTGTAATCTAGACGCAATAATGTGGAGGTCTCCAATATTAACCTGACTGTACCGAGCTACTTACCTCCGAATAGAGAATATCAATGGTTGAGTAATTTCACATTATGTTGAGTTTATATTATAAAATACTGATTTTGGCATAAGCCCCTACTGCTAGAGTTAGAGTATGCCTAAAGCTATAAGCTAAAGTTATCGATCAAACCCCTTTTGTTTATGGGGATAAAAACAAGTGGCAAAGTTCCTTATATAAACTTGGAACAGATGAATCCCTAAGAGCCAAACAGACCAGGCAGTGGGCAGGGAGGGTAAAGCTGTCAGTCGTGAGGCAGAAAATGGAGTTACACTGAATTAGCATTTTCTTTGGAAAGTAGCAGGAAGATAAAATTAATATATTGCAGTAAGGGGGAGATACTTTACAATCCATCATTTTCTACTAGAGCTTGTTAAGAAATAACTAGTCATGTGAAAAAACCTCCACCAAATTAGGGGAAGCAGTTAATCTGCAGACAATTTAATAAGGATTTAACTGAAATATAAACTGAATGATTTTGAACTTAAACAATGGCTTGAACCCTGAAGAAGTTATTTTCAGTCTGGAAAAAACTTACTATTTTATCTATAATTAAAATGGGTGAGCGCCATGACATGGGGAACTACAGGCCCCGTAGTCTGCCCTGAGGAGAAATTATAGAGAACACGCTGTATACAGTATCATAACTAACGCCAATCAAGATGACAAGGTCAGACAGTGCCCCGGTACAAAAGCTGTGGAACGGACGTGGCTTCTTCCTAACCCTTCTCACGTCAGATCGTGTCATGTTTTCAGCTGGCAGGAACCGAAGGCTTTCCAGTTCTGCACAGTGCCGTAATGTCCTGGTAGCTTCTGGTAACTGATATATTTTGCTGAGAAGCCAAAGAGAAGACCAGGTGTTACACCAGGAACCCAGGAATCCACATCTGAACAAAACTGTATCAAGCACATTTGGACAAAATTACAAATCTGGTTGATAAATTCTGAAATGATTACTTGATGTAACAGACTTTTTGAAAGCATTTATAAGTTATTAAATATGTACTCATTAATTTTTTGATACAGAAAATTACAGCATATAAATAACTCATGCTGATTCACAAGCTGCTAGATATAAGACAGAAGCAGCAGCATAGATATTTGATGGAAAAAGCTTACAGGCTTAGGTTGTTCTACAAAGCTTCTGCTGGAGCAGAATTAAATTACTATATAATGACACTCACATTAGAAGAAAAAGTGAAGTAAAAACTAGTCATGTCAAGCAAGACAGGTAATATGTGCAGAAAATCTGATGCTGCCCTTTGGACATTCAGCTTAGTATCTGTGGGCTGTAGTTCATCATGGTCCTAAAGCCGTGAAAGAAAAATTAGTCTTTGCAATATTAGATCATAATGTATTTTCTTAACTGAATGTAAGATAAATACACATTTTTGATTAGTAAAACAAATGAAACTGGAAAAAATATTAAAGGAATGTCATAGTGACAACAATCTTTAACAATTATTCTGATTAAACCTTCCAAACCTCGACTATTATCTGAAGAAAGAAACAAGGCGCCTGTGTAAACCTTGCTCCGCATCACCCAGTGGAAAGCAGGTGTAACTCTAGCAAAGTCTAAAATACGTGGCACAAACCTGCTGGCAGTGGGAGTTAGACCAAGCTACGCAGTTTTTCTAAATGCAATAGATTTGATCAGTCTGAGGCACTGCAGAGGGCGTGCGGTAATTTCTTATTTTGCGAGGGAGAAGGAGGTCTGTCCCTCCCCAGGCACTGCTGATGCAGATGATGCCGGTGAGGTGGAAGAATTGCTGAGGTACCTGTCTCTGTGCTAATGGAACTGCTGAGGTGTTAATGGATCATTATGCTGCATACATCTACCACAAAAGAGGCAGGCAGCTGTTCAAAAATTCGCATTATATCTGTAACCTTCTGTTAAAAGAGGAGAATGAGATTCAGTAAGTACCTGATGGAAGGCCATCATTTAAAGGTTTTCAGCCCCAATGCATGCAAATATATGCTGATTTAAGGACAATGCACTTACTGAAAATGTTATTATTATTTTTAAATAATATATTTAAATTCAGTTTAAATTAAAAAGTTCAGTCCCTCCTGAACTTTTAATGGGATTCCTTCCTTCGCAGTCAGTGGAGAGTGGATGTCCTTAAACAGAGCCTATATCTGCACCACATAAGGCAGTTCAAAAATGCTCAGTAAGAACTTGAGTTTCCAGATGCAAACAACACATAGATATTTTTTAAAAGCTGATGTTTGGGATAACCTTTAACTGAAAACTGGGATGATTTAATTTTCCATGTTCTTAACCAGTTCTGCAGTTCTCAATCTCTAAAATAAGCAAACTGACAGCCCCCCAGGTCTGAGTGCATGGACGTGGTGGGTTTGTTCACACTTTTGACATACCATTGTCTCCATTTACATTCAGACACTCAGGACAGTGAGTCAACGTCTTCCTCAAACATCGTGAGGCTTTCTGCCTACATCCCTAACCTACTGCACAAAAAGAAGTGGAAAAAATAAGTTGAAACTCTTGAAATAAACAGATCCACAGTTTCCCTTTGCTTCTCAAAGCGTGTTCAAAAAGTCTGTGAAGCCCATGAGGACTTTAAGCTCACAAGCTTATATTACATTATTCTTCAGGCATGGAGTGCTCAGCACTGTCTAGGAAAATGCCTGAATGTCAACAGCCTTGCTCACATGAGTGAATTTACTTCTTTGTGTCTAGGCCCTATCTTCAGATTACATCAGATAATCCCTCGAGGAGCTGTTTTGTCATTCAGCTGAAGGTTTGCTGACACAAATTTTATTTTATTTGGGCTTTTGTCTGAATACAGGTACCTGCTACGTCAGGATTGTGGACTACAAGGTACGGCTTGCTGCGAGTTTTCAGCCACAAGTCCAATGCAAAAACTCCCAGTACGAAAACCTGGAAATGGGAAATTCCTTTTACAGTAGAAGCCCAAAAGATTACTAAAATAGACATTTTTGGAACACAGTTGCTCCAGCATCTCAAACATAATTTTACTTTGTAGGAAATAACAATGAGCTTGATGCACTACGGACTAACAGAAGAGAGGAGAACATAGAATCATAGAATGGTTTGGGTTGGAAGGGACCTTAAAGATCACCTAGTTCCAACCCCCAAGTATATACATACTTTTAAAGCACTTTGTTGTCTTGAAGAGATTTTTTTTTAAATGTACCTACCACGTGGGTTGATTTCCACCTGGTTCTTTGAATAATTTACTCGTAAAATGTTTGAAACATCATTTATAAAAGGAACATGTTTGAGACCACATTAATGTGCAGTTCCAACCACCGTCACCAGACCGTTCGCTACCTTATCTTCAGCTATGGTGCATGTAGGGCTGCATTTTGTTCGTGATGTGTTAGTCCTTCCTCAGTATGTTATGACTAAAGGTAGCGCTCTCCTCTTGCCTGGCTACACAGAGTGATGCAAACACTCGGACACAAGAATGAAAACCAGAAAGGAAAGCTATCTTGAACTATTAACACTTCTCATGCTGAGGAAACAATCTCAATTTATTTTATTTCAGGATCTTTCTACAAGATTGGCTTTTGAGTCCAGACCAGATCTTCTTGACTTCAATCCCAGGCAGATCTGCAGTTTAATCTAGAGAGAGATTAAATAGCAATTTAAAAATGAAAGCAATTATCTGCCTGTTATGAATTTGGTTTTACTTGTACTATTAATAAATTAGGTAAAAATTAATTCTGGATTTTTTTTTTTTTGTAATCTGTTTCTTTCCATGTGTACTTCTGCAATGAGTCACTTTTAAGAAAAAAATCTGTTCTTTAAATTTTCTCCTGCTAGATTTTTCCGTGTTGGTAGCAATGACTCCACACACAAATGAGGTTTGTGTACAGGGCACTACCATAAAGGCCACATGTGCTTAGAGCACACAATCATTTTTAAGACTTAATTTCAGGATGTGCTGAAGTACAAAGCGGTAATATTACAGTTACCATTTTCAGCGCAAATGAGATGGTAACATTCACCTGGAATGCATTTGTGACTACTTATTGCCTAGTTAGTGGTATCTGGTACAACACGCTTTAAATAAAAGCCTTATAGTATTATACTGGATGAAGAAATCTGACTGAAGACTCTGGCAAACAAGTTGCTTCTAAAAATGGGTGGTGGTTTAGGTAAAATTAATGAACAGCCTGAGAAAGTTAATTGCATGCTATTTACTAGTCTATTATTAGCAATTCCTTGGGTCTGAAGTTAAAAACTGCCACATCTGACAAACATCCAAGTGTTAAACCTGGCAACTCCAGCACAACCTCGAGACTATGGAAATCTGGAGAGGTCGAATGACTTGCACCAGCCGCCGGCATGAGGGAGGACAGCACACGCTGGGCTCCACCGGCTCTGCCCATGCCGGCACCTGCCCCTTCCAGCACGGGCTGCCGCGCCAGTGGCAGAGGCAGGGCGCCTACGAAAAGTAGCATGCTATTTCAAGGATGGAAATACACATCTGGAGGGTTACAGAGCTGATAGTTACTGTCAGTCCTTTTCTATAGCAAGGCCTGAGCAGTCTTCAGAGAGCTCTCCCCAAAACAGAAACGACAGAGGTGAAAATGCCGTTTGGTCACTGTCCTGTTCCACACAAAGATGTCTTCATTTTAGGCGCTCTACTGGGAACGTCTATGCTGGATTTCTTCTTCTGCCTCACTTATCCCATCTGTGCTCTTTGCTCATTAATTTAAGGGAAGCCAAAAGGGAAATTTTCCCTACCCTTCTGTCCTCGCTATCTTATCCTCTTCATTGCCCCAGGGCACGGCTGTTAGCAACAGAATGGAAACCACCACGAGGCCCTTGACTTCCACAAAAATATTTTCAGCAAATTGCCAAAAGCTGACAATATTGTTCTGCTTCTCCCTTCCCACCCCCCCCTCCGCTGCAGCTAGGGATTTATAGGAGTGCTGCTCCGCTCTGTGCCAAGGACAGATCCTTGAGCTCCATCGGGCTGCAGAGCTGCTGTGGGCTGCTGCCTGGCCACCCTCCCTCGCCCCGGGGACACCCACCCACCCTGGGGACACCAGGGCTACCCTGCCAAACAGGACCAACTGAAATAAAGGCTGCAGCATTAGGGCTTTTCCTTTGGAGCGCATTTTTGTCTTATGGTCAACATGGTACATGTGGTTGCTTAAAAAGTCTCGCTATTAGGGACAACCCTGCATCCCATTTGCCCCTTACCCTGGCAGGACTGTGCTTCTGCTTGCTACAACACCTCTAAACACACTCAAATACTGACACCGATCACTCACCAGGCTGGCAGTGACTGGGATCATCATCCTGGGATTCATACTGGGACACATTTTGTTGCTTTTCAGACATATTACTGGATACCGATGGTACCCCCATTTTTTCTCTCCTTGGGCACGCAGGAAAGATTTCTCTATTATTCATCTGCATCATTCATCTCTACCGTCTCTGAATTTCCACTACTTCTTACCTTCCCTTAATTTTGATACTGTTTGGACGCGCTTCTTCCCAGCTGAAAGAGCTGGGAGTGAACCACGGAGTGAACCATGAACCAGAGAATTTGCATGCTTTTACCATTTACATTGTGCATACTCCAAGGCGTAAAAAGAAAAGCAGCAGTATTTCCCTTCAAGATTGGAACTGAATTCTATTACATTGAAGTGCATCAAAAGCAGATGAAAAAGGACCCAGGTTCTGCCCAGGACTTGTCTACATGGGAATGTTATTTCCCATTAGGAAGGGTATGTATTTGAACAGCTGCTGAGCTCCCATGTTTATTTTGTACCACAAACGCTTTAAACTGTTCATTCATTTTAAAGCAATCTAAGACCATTCATGCAAGTCTCTTGGACTTGTCGTGTGGGTGGTGTTATTTGAGGAGCGCTGTTGTAATGAATAACTCTCTGCATTTATCAATAAACCGAGGCCTTTGGCACCAGGTTTTTGTAAATTCAAATTTATTCACAAACCTAGTAAGATTGTACTGAGCCAGGCCTTATTTTATTCTCTATGTGATGACTGTTATGAGACTAATTTGATATCAATTTTAAGATACTTCCTCATGTTATGATGTACTGAGCTCTACCATCATGACTCAGAATTATCCTTTTATTCACGCAGCTTTTCAGTAGTTAGCGATCACTGAAGCATTTCCTTGTGTGCTACTGTATTCCACAGATGAAAACCAGTTTCTCTCTTGTATCAGCAACCCCTTGTATCAGCAAGAGGAAAAAAAAAAATTAAAATCCCAATTGCATCATTTTCCCAAACACTGTTATATCTCCTCTTAGCTACACTGCTTTTAATTAACTTAGAGGAGAAGGGCTGCCTCCTGTGCTTCCAGGAGAAGGATGCAGCAGCTGGGGCGGGTTTTCCCTCACCTAACCTCAGTTACCCACAACTGATCTCATCTCAGTCTCTAGGCTCCCTCTCCAGTTAGCGGAGAGGGACAGGCACCTTTGGACGTTCATTCCCATATGCCAGACACATTTTAGGATGAAGTAAGCCGCCTTCCAGAGTCATCTCTCTCCATTAGCTAGAGAGACAGCCTAGACAATCTAGACGAAACACAACTCTCAGGCATTTACGTTAGCAGCTGCGGACGCACCAGATGTCAGAGAGGAATCTTCTGTTCAGCTCTAGCACTTCCACGTCATCTGCACCTTCCAGTTAGGCAAGGGGAAGAGAAGTCACATATAAAGAGGATTGAAGAGAAACAAGTAAAGGTTAGAAAAGTGACTAATTCTTGTGTTGGTTTTTTGTTTGTTTATTTTTGTGTGCATATATATATATATTTAACTAAAAATTGTTTCCCTGTTTTCCCTTTGTTGACTGTATCCTTTCATTACCTATAGTCTCTTCTGCCTCCTAATTTTTTCTTCCTTGATATTAGCATTCTTTAAAAGAACTATTAGTTTTAGATTAGAACTAGTCATTTGTGCCTTTTGGACGAGTTCCAAGCCTTTCCAAATTTCACATTTCAACAGCACTTTGTCCTCTATTTACATAGAGTTGTTCATTCCACGGTCTGCAGTTTGACTTCTGTCCTTCCACAGCACATCACCTCCTGTACTCCTGTGACACGCCGCAGTGGAAGGGTTCCTTTTTGCTCTCGTAGAGCAGTTCTCAAGAAGCCGGTGCTGAAATATCTTTAAAGAGATACTGAAACATAACAACACTTAAAGCTGTAAGGAAATGTAAGCAGTTTAAAAGGATTATTTTACACTCCCACTCTTCACCATGTGCTGGAAGAAAACCCTTCCCCACAGCTTAGAGGCGTATTGCATTTTCCTTACCATTACTATTAAAATAAAAAAGGCCAATTGTTCAAATAATAAGAGTATATAAATTTTAACAAGCCTGGTAAAACTGAGACAAATGAATTGTTTCTGAATCTGTGAATGAATGCTGATGTTCTCTTTTGTTAGTTGCAGAAAAACCATATTGCTTTTTAGTCTGTTTCTTATTAAGATTTAGAATACTCATTATTCTAGTATCTGAGCTCCAAAATGTGCAGCACAATGCTCCTTGACACCTTGAAGCTATTTTATTTAAAGGAGAAAAATGTAGTAAATTTGCATAACATTGTCAAATCAGGGTTGCAGAAGACAGTCAATAGCGGATGCCGTTGCCTGCACACTGAATTCTATTTCTTGCCCTATTGATCAAATATCCTTACTGGGGTAAGGGGCCCTATGGAAAACACACGATCACACAAGGTGTTGAATACAGGTTGTAACTACAGCCTCAGTGGTTTTTCCCCTCCAGGTGTAGACTGACCATTTTTCAGGAAAATGAAGGACAGAAAGAATTAATAGGGCTCCCACCACCCATTATCCGGAAAAATACACCCAGCGTGCTGCGCAGCCTGGTCAGCATGGCGCTGGGCAGCATCCAACCACGCCTGTGTCTTGGACAACCCAGCTGCTATGTCTTGAATAATTAGGCTCATGTCAGAGGCCCACAGCTTGACCTTCAAAATGTTGCTTTGTAGTTGGTAGGGATGGAACTTTTATTAGATAAAGCACAGTCAAGCAGCTGTCATGAAAAACATGTTGAACTAGCAGAAATAACAAATGAAAATAAACGTACGTGCCCAGCAGCTCCTTCATCAACCAGTGATTTAGTGTGACCTGAATTACACTGCACCAGTGTGGACAGATGAAGAGCAGAAATTTCAGAGGAACTTAAAAACATTAAAAACAGTCAGCAGAAGACTATAATGAACAATATTGAGGGACTGCCACTCTAACAAAGCCTTCATATTTTAAAATACTATTAGAAGTGCATGCTTTTTCTTTTACTTGTGATCTAAATGCAGCCACCTGCAAGTTCAGGTGCTCCTTTCAAAGAGCAAAGACCATGCCTTGAGGAAACTCCTGCTGCCACAGCACAGAATTTGGTTGCTGGGACTGCTGTTAAGGTTGGGACCACTACAATACAGAATGTACTTCTCTGACCTTTGCTACTGTTTGAAACATACTGAGAAAACAACAAGAACCTGTTCAGCGTGTAGCTGAGTACTACATGCTTTGATTCTGGCAAGGAAGCCTCTGGGCTTTACCAATGTCTTGACTGGTCTTTTGAGGGTATTTTTTAAATTTCAACTCTTAACTGCTTAAGTTAAATGGCTCAGGAATTGTCTGCTTTACAGACTACTTCCTTCTCATGCTCTTCTTAAGCCTGAGATGTCTAATACAATATTTGGAGGGAAGCGGGAAAAGAGAGAAATTTGTAATAGCGTTCCTGTGTTCTCTGACTTGATGCATCTCAGACATACTCCTCAAGACATGGTGGAAGGCCTCTGTCTGGCTTTTTTAAGTTCTTAGTAAGGCAAGGAATTAATAAATCAGAAACAGCCATAACAAAGAGAGGTTTTATTTAATCTTCTTTGGAAAAAGAGTGTTCCTGTAAGCAGAAGTGAATAACTAGAACATGGCTTTCATGCAAAGTAAGACTTAGTTCAACTGTCTCTAAAAGAAAGTCTGACTCTAAACCGACTCTTGTGCAGTGGCTGATCCTCCCTTTTCACATATCCTAAAATAAACCGTTATTTTTTTGTAATGGTAAAACCAAAAGATGATTTTAACCAATAGCGAGAACTCAAACTGTTTTCTCCCCTTTTCCTCATTCCAGTTTATCAGGCCATATGTCTTTATGAAAGAGATGACTAGAATATTGAAGCTAACACCTCTGGAGCAACCAGCTCTGCCTACACATCAAGCTGCCAGAAGAAACTGTTCTAAATTTGCAAACGCTGTTTAATACTGTACAATTCTGATGGGTAGGTCTCTCTTCAAGTAAGGTTTTCAGTAGCAGCTGGGCAGAGAGAAAGAGATGAGAGACATTGCAAAAGAAGGAGGAAGACCAAGTTGTTATATACCATAGAATGGCTCGGGTTGAAAGGGACCTTAAAGATGATCCAATTCCAACCCCCCTGGCATGGGCAGGGACACCTCCCACTAGACCAGGCTACGCAAAGTCCCATCCAG
Organism: Rissa tridactyla; assembly: GCF_028500815.1. Lineage (NCBI taxonomy): Eukaryota > Metazoa > Chordata > Aves > Charadriiformes > Laridae > Rissa > Rissa tridactyla. Next base: position 197,262,574 of record NC_071466.1, read on the forward strand.
CCTGGCCTTGAACACTTCCAGGGATGGGGCATCCGCAACTTCTGGAACAGGCAACCTGTTCCAGTGTCTCACCACCCTCAGAGTAAAAAATTTCTTGCTAATATCTAATCTAAATCTCCCCTCTTCCAGTTTAAAACCGTTACCTCTTGTCCTATCACTACATTCCCTGATCAAGTCCCTCACCATCCTTCCTGTAGGCCCCCTTTAGGTGCTGTAAGGCTGCTCTAAGGTCTCCCTGGAGCCTTCTCTTCTCCAGGCTGAACAACCCCAGCTCTCTCAGCCTGTCTTCATATTGCACAGTACAGCTTCTCAGTCATTAATAAGCAGCAGCCCATAGGGTGAAGTGAAAGGGTTAGAAAAATTAAAAAAAAAAAAAAAGCTTTAAATGCATAAGAACAGCAGCAGGAGCAGAAATCCCCCTTCTCCCCGTTCTTCAACACAAAGAGAATGCAAGCTCGCTATGTGCGCCCATCTCAAGGAGGCAGAAGACTGTCTGAGGCTATTCTTAGTAACTCAGGGAAAAGGTTTCCACATTTTAGGTGTGGACCATATGAGTTACAATAAGAATAGTTATCAGTGAAAAGAGTATACTAGTTTCTCCACCGGCAAAATGTAGTTGCTGGATGAAAGATTCCCGCCCCCCCCCCCCCAAAATGTGTACTTGCCCTTTAAACTAAGAATTCTTATAGAAAAATAAGAAGAAAAATACTTTTGCTGAGTAATAAAAGCACAATGTTCATAAATAAATCAAGTAGATTTTTTTATCTTTGTAGAAACAGATGTCAACATGCTGAACAAATGACAAACTGAAAGAGGGGAGGTTTAGATTAGATATTAGGAAGAAATTCTTTACTGTGAGGGTGGTGAGACACTGCAACAGGTTGCCCAGGGATGCTGTGGATGCTCCATCCCTGGAAGTGTTCAAGGCCAGGCTGGATGGGGCTTTGAGCAACCTGGTCTAGTGGGAGGTGTCCCTGCCCATGGCAGGGGAGTGGGAACTGGAAGATCTTTATGGTCCCTTCCAACTCTAACCATTCTATGCAAACTATTACAGTTAAAAGATTATTAAGTTGTTGCTATTAAGTATCACAATATTATCAATCCTATGCTACTTTCCTATGCAGAGATCATGGAAATACTTACCAGAAGTTCTGGATTATATCTTGCAATAAAGTAAACATCCTCCACCTCCATTACAATCTCTTCACTGCTCTCTGAAGAGAGCATGAGCACATTGACAAAAAAGCAAGGCTGGCAGTAAGTCTAAGCATTGCTAGGTCTAAACAGTGGTTTGTGAGATGCGGTAGGTCATAACACAATCCTGAAGTGAGAGGGCTTTCAATAGGCAACTAGGACAGATTCTTAGTTAAACAACTTCGTGAGTTTTACGTAGAATATTGGTATGGCATCATAGATGCTGGTATTTTCAGCATCATACTGTGACAACACAAACCATCTATTCTGGCCCGTCATGAGTCAAAGCAGTTTAAGCAGCATAATACCATGCCAAAGAGGCCAGGCTGAACAGAACACTGCTCAAATACAGCTGTGCCAGCCTGGATACATGCACACAGCGCAGTAATTCTGGGTTCTCTACGCTATGTGTCACAGTACACCGTATCCTTATGTAGCATCTGGCTTTGATATTTTACCACGTTTGCCATCTCATAAATTGCAGTACTTACACATTATGCATCACAGACGAAAGTAGTACAGTGCATACCAGGAAAGAAATTGGTATGAGTGGACTGTAAACAAAAGCTTGCTATCTTTTTTTCCCCACCATTTGTTACTCTGTAGGCTATAGTCCTGTCCAAAGTAGTTCTGTCTGTTACAGAAAGCCATCTTGTTGTACTGGCAGTTTCTAACACAGTGGCAAGTTGCCCAACTATTCCCGAAGCATTGTCTGACAAGACTTAATCACCAAGGAGAGGACAAGAAAAAGTGGAAAAAACCCACTGTTTAAGGGGTCAGCACAGTGCCCAATAAAGCTAATAGCAGGAATATTGCTAACCTATCAGTTATTTTTAATTTTGTCAAAATAAAACAAGGTACTTTATTCTACAGTGTACTTGTAGAAATGCAAAACATGGCTTTAATTCCTCTGATCCATGCAGAGGCATAAAGTCATATACATTTTAAACACAAAAGCAAGTAAGTTGCCACTACTATTTTATACTGTTAAACTTCAACTTTTTCACTTCTTAAAAAAAAATAAATAAAAAATTCTTGTTTGGAGAAACTTCCAACTGATTCAGAACACGTGCCTTTCCCTGAGGACAAGGCTGCTGGATTTGCTCAGGACCAAATTTCTGTTAAGTGTTCTTAGTTTCAAAACAGATGAGGACTGAATGCATCTTGAACACTGAAAAAACTATTCACACCTGTCAATTAAAGGGAAAAAGACAAAAATTTTGCTTATCTTTCCATGAACAACAATTTTGATTAAAAAAACCCAACCAACCAAACAAGAGTTTCATCTAGTAGATAATACCCATTTGACAACACATTATGTGTTACTAGAAGGGACATGTTTAAATCAATCTTCAAGCAAATGTCTTTAATTACAGTAAAGTCACCATAACATTTCCCCTGTACCTTCCATCCCCCACTTCCATGATCATCAAATACAGGGATACATAAAATACCAAAGTCAACAACAGTTCTTATTTAATATTTAATGCTCAGACTCTTCTTATGGCATGGGAGAAAAAAAATGGTTACCTTACATGTTATTATGTTTACAATACTTAAAAATGCAAAGATCAAATCCTACTCTGATATCACAGGTTGTTGTATTTTTCAATCTTTCAAAAGATACTAGCTTTAAAAAATACTGTAAACTGATCCATATCTAGCAAGGTTAAAGTGAAGACCAGACACTCACTTTTGCAGGCATTCCAGCTCTGGAGGCAGGTCACAACCTATATAAACTCTATTCGTTAAACTGTATTCTAACAGTGCACAAAAACAGGGATCCTACAAGAGAAGATTAGCGTTTAACTTAAATCATGCTGCTCTGTGAAGTGAATTTTCAAACAAATTAACATGGCACATGAACGCAGGCGATTTAATAGGACCTTTTCCAGAAACAGAACTCTACAAATGGTACAGGCATGGTGTAACATAGGAGGAAGATACCTATGGCTGCTGTAAGTTACATCTGTTGCCCATAGTTGTGGGGAGACAGAGAATAAACTTTCTATTCAGACTATTTCTGAAATAGTGCTTTTCTTCTCATCCAAAAAGTCAGACATAACATCTTATCAGATATTAGGAAAAGCTCATCTTATTCCTATGGAAGGACCATGCATGGGTTCAAAAGGAGACCGCCTCCCCGGCAGGCTGTTATTTTAATTGGGAACAATTACCACCCTCCATTTAAAGAGTGAACCTGATTGCGTAAGGTTATTCAAAACATGCTTACTGGACTCGTAGGCTGCTGGAGAACTTCAGCATTGAGGTTCTGACCTCTTCTAGAGAGGAAAAGTAGGTAGAAGCCCGTATGCACAAATCAGCATTACAATTTCCTTTGTGCTTGGAAGTCTACTGTGTGGGTGCCTGAACTGTCCATACTTACAGGAACCTATGGAGTTCAGATATTCCCAAATGCAGACTGAAGACAGCGTACCAATTCTTAACATAATCTGATGTTCCCTCACATCAAATTAACCCCCCCAATCATTAATTTACTGTGGCAAATACCACGTGTAATTCAAAGATATAAACACAAAACTTACTTTCACAAGAACATGAGGATTTCCCACGACAATCAGCAAAGCTTTTGCTCTAGTAATTGCTACATTAAATCTCTTTGGGTTAGAGAGAAAGCCCAAACAGTATTTGTCATCACCAAATAAGCCTTCATGAGATCGCACCTAAAATTAATTAACGACAATTTTAGAAATAGAATAACAAGAAAGCAACTTACCTAGCCATAGTGTAACTTTAACATAATATTTGCTTACTGCAGCAATCCACAGATCAGTGTCAGCAATGCCCAAGTTAGCTTCATAATCCGAATTTCAGCTAGCTATTTCCCACCATTGGCTTTCCCACAGAATGTCTATTCTCCAACAGGCTGCTAATGCAGCTTCAGCAATTTCAAGGGAATGGTGTACTAGTTTTATTTTAGCATCAGGACTACCCACTGTGATTTGAAACACAAGATACCAAAACTGCTTCCTAAAAAACAGTGATTTTATCTTTTCAGTAGAAGAAATGCTAGAACTGCTGGCATTCTAATTCCTACAGTTGAATGACAATTCACAGTGTGTCTTTATGCAAGCCTTCTCCAGTAGTCTTAGCGTGCTTTGACTTAGCTTAGAAAAAAATGGCCAAAGCAACTAGTGTGCTGTAACTGTTGTTCATTAAATTTTCACCTCTATTTATTTCACCTGTATTTGAACCCATCTTTGATAAAAGAAAAATTTTCATGACCTAAAGAATGAGTTCTTATAACTAGGAGCATAGTACATACCTAGAACTACTTTAAGAGAGACACAATGCTGGATTGAAAAACCATGGTATGACACAGAACAAAGAAAATAAGCATAGTACCACTGCCCTCAAAAAAAAAAAAAAAAAGGCAGCAAGAAAATCCCACAAACTCTTCCCCAAGCCACAAAAGAACCCCCCAAAACAATTGTTCTTCCACCCTCGTATTCACTCTGCTTTCCAGTGCTTTGGTTGTTTACATAGCTGTTTTATCATCCTCTCTCCTGGAAATCCTATGTACTCCTGTTACAAGTAGACCAGTATTGGTCATATTTTCAGCTACACATTCCTGGGCTATACTTCCTCCTTTGATCAGTTTGCCTTACATGCTGTTACTCAGACTTATACAGGCTCTGCTTGTACTGTACATACTTGAACAGCCCCAAGGTATCCCAGGTCACAAACATCTCAGGAACTCCACGTTCCAAACGTTTAAATCTTTTACTTTACTTAGAGACTTACTGCACCAAAAGCACATTACCATCTGGAAAAAAGCAAGCATATGCAGACTTTTTTTGTATTCTGAACTGAATTCCACACTGTAGAAATACAGCTATGTGGGGCCCATAATGCCCACCAAAAGAAAGTCTAAACCTTCAAACACAACCACGTACATTGAACTGGTTATCACTTGCTGATGTTCAAAGTATTAAATTAGCCTTTCTCTAAAGTTTTCCAGCTGTCTTTTCCACTGATCCTGCACAGATTTTTACTTCTGTCCAGGAGTTCAGTGTGTGCTGTCTCAGAACATGATGATTGGTATGCCATATTCTGGTAGCAAGAACCTGTCTTCTGAGGCAAAAAGCCTCAGTAGCTATCAGCTGACTTATCAGCTGCTGCTTACATTTCTTGACTCCACATTGATTTCTCCTTAGAAGCACAAAGAAAAAGCTCCTGTCAAAAGCCCCAGCCAACAACCTTACCTGCCTGAGAAGACAAAGGACAGAAAAGCAGGACATAAAGAAGCTGCTGTAGTTTTTCCCCTTTATGGGGCTTTCATATGAATTCAAACACCAGGGATATATGCATGCACTGGAGTATCTAGTATCTAGCATTTAGAGAAAGGGAACTGGCATATGCCTGCATCTAACCTCAGTTTTCTGAAGCCTGATGTCTCAGCTACTACAAATAGGATTTCCACACTCTAGTCAACTGCCTGAAAACTATGGCTACATCTTTGTCTGACATCTGCAGATAACATGCGCTGAGATCTTTCAGAAAAAAGAGACATCATCTGAAACATATTGGTTATCAAGTTTGCAAAAGAAGGTGAGACAAGGTCTACCAGCTTCCAAATAACAACAGCAACTCCCTCCCAGTACTTTGTGACATAATCCTCCCTCTTTTCCTCTTTGCCAAATGCAAGGGATGGACTCAACACAAATCCACAAACATCATCTTCCCAAACATACGCATCTTCCCACGTTTCCTGAATGCTCCCTTTTGTCAGCACTTTCCTGAAAGACCCGTTTATTGCAGAGTGAAACTAAATACCTCTGCACTTTCATGGTTACCTAAATATCTTTGGTGATGCAGTTTATACCCCTATACCTTCATATTTACATAGATGTAGTCAACAAAACCCAACTCTGAATCAAGGAGGTGATTCAGATGTTAAATGTGTTAAAATGATGGCCTGTGACTCGTATACTGCTGAAGTAGAAATGTAGCATGGATTATGTTATTTTCCCCTGGACCCTTTCTTCAAGGCATTTGATAGTTTCAGATTCAAAAAGCTAGCACCTAGAAAAGACCTTTACCAACATTCCTATAATACAACCACCACAGCACTTACAGTGCACCATCAACATGATCATGAGAAACTATCATGTGCTCTCCTACTAATGCAAAATAAATAAATTGTGATAAAGGGCATTCGGCTTCTACGCACAGTCAACATTGGTGTCTGGGAAGTCGTCAGCTGTATACCATTAAGTGATAATTCTCAAATTGAGGGTAAAAAATAAATTAAGAACCTACATCAGCTTTTATAAGTCTTTTATAAGCTATTACTCTTTAATACTGTGATTTACATGGTTGTCTATCTAATATTTATAATGCACCCAGTTTCACTTAAGTGTGCATAGGAAGAACAGAAGGGTACGTTATCCGCATGAAACTAAAATAAATGCAGCATGAGTATCTACAAAGGCTTAAGGTTTACTTCAAAAATCATAGATGCTGTACTGTTTCCAATTTTTATTTTTTATTTTTAAAAGCCCTATATCAAAAAGGAAACATAGAGAATTAGACACATACAAAAACTCTCCACAGGACCACAAATAATATACATACCGTTGATAAGATGATAACCATGTACTCCTGGCCTTGAAACTCTTCCACTGTGCCAACTTTGATGTCTGCCAAATCAATACTTCTCAGAAGAAATCTAATTTTTTCTACCTGCGGAAAAAAAAAAAGTGTTTAAATGAATTTATTTTTTCATTTGAGAGTGGATTATTTCAAAGCTGAAAACATACTATGTATACAAGTATGAGATTTAACACAGAGATGTCACAGGAAATGCCTACACCAAGCTTAGCCATCATCCCCTAGTAAGGATTTAAAATAAAACAGTAGCTTTTCCTGAGAAGTATCACACTTGTTACACAACTGAGAAGGTGAAATACTCACTACCATCACTTAAACAGAAATCAACAGATTTTTAATAATGCCTTTTAATGAGAAGAACGACTTAGATCCATAAGCTCTCTTCTGGTGTGCATTATATCCGAACCCATGCTTACCACAGACGTGGTAGGGCAAGCAGCTTCCCCTAGTCCCTCAAGATGACTGTGCAGAGATTCCACCTTTGCAGGTGAAATACAGAGTGAAAGACAGAGGCGAGATGTGACCATAAGTACCCTCCCAAAAAGAGAAAGAGAACAGGAGTCTCGCACACAGGGATGCTGGTATGTGCGGGATCAGTATATTGCCAACTGCTAAAAGCTGCTTGGAGACTACACCTTAGTGCTCCAAGAAATTTACCAAGAAACCATGCCTGGCTAAGCTGACAATTACAGTCAATGACTACTTTCTAATTAGCGTTCCTGCAGTACAAGGTGGCTTTGTTGAAGCGGACATTACTATTACATGCCTTGCATCACAGGCAGATGAAGGACATAACCACATTAAACGATGTGAAGTGTTTTAGGGAGTGTATGAGGTTCAGTCACGCCAATACTACATATAAATATTTGAAAAACAAATAGTAACTGTAGAAACTGGCAGGTGCATCCACCTGACCAGTAGGGTCAGTACAGGGAGAGCTCTAATTTATAAGTGAGATTTCTTCAAAAGGAGTTGGTCTTTTCCACACACCTCACAGCGTTTCCCCCAACACATGCATGCAAGGCCATGAATACTGAGATGTGAACAGTAAGAAAAACAATATGCACGCTGTCCAGAGCGTCCTCTGGAAATGAAAGGAGATTTCATCTTCTTTTTAAAAAGAAAACAGACATCACATACTTAAGACTTGAATATAAATAGTTTAAAAAATAAAGCACAGCATTTGAAGTTGACATTCAACATTCTCTACAGGTTTAAATAGCAACACAAACTTCAAGTCTGACTACAGGACAGCTAAGAAGTCTCAATTCCTCTAGTTTCCTCAAAGCCATAACAAGGTGACATGCCACCTACTTCACTACATTTCCCTTTTGTTCCACTCCTCAGTGCAGAGAGTGAGTGACAGAATCAGACTGCTGTTCCAGCTGCCGGATAATGAATTCTTGACTTGCATTCTTTACTCCCAACAACGGAAAAATCTGCTTCTGTCTCCAAAATTGCAAGCAGATCTCTCCTTTATCATTTCCCAATTTTTAAAAATAAAATAAAAAAAAAGTAGAATGCCATTGCTGCCGTGTTCCTCTAGGTTTAGATTTCAATGGAAATAAGCCTGTCATATAAGGAAGTGCTGAGAGAATTGTATTTGCTCAGCCTTGAGAAAAGGGGAGACCTTATGATCATGTTTCAGTATTTAAAGGGTGGCTACACAGAATATGGAGACTCCCTTTTTACAAGGAGTCACATGGAAAAGACAAGGGGTAATGGGTACAAGGTACTCCTGAGGAGATTCCGATTCAGACACAAGAGGAAAATTTTTCACAATGACAACAATCAGCCATTGGAATAATCTCCCCATGGAAGTGGTGGATTTCTAAACACTGGACACTTTTAAGATTTGGCTGGACAGGATGCTGGGCTGTCCTGTTTAGAGCGTGCTTTTGCCAACACAGGTTAGAACAGATGATCCTTGAGGTCCCTTCCAACCTGGTATTCCACGGTTCTCTGATCATCAATAATTGATAATACACTGTGTGATATGACACAAAACAGTGAAATTTTGAGATATGCCTACCTACTTTAAGAGCCACAATGTAAAATACAAGATGAAATACAGCAACTTTGAAGTTTGTAGACATCAGTTATACCTGTTTACGATATGGTGTAATCACTCCAATATCAGTCCCTGATACTAAAGCATTTTCATTTTTAGCAAGGTGGCAACAGTACTGCATTACTTGAACTGCTTCGGTTGGATTAAACCATGAATGACACTGACCTTCACGTGTTTCACTGCCCTGCATTAGGGGAAAGGAAAAGAGATGATGACAGCCAGGTAAAGAACTATGTATTTATTAACAGACTATTGTTACGCATCCTAAATGAAAAAAACCAAAACAAACAAACAAAAACCAAACCAAAATAAAACAGTTTATCTTCTTCACTATACAGCCTTTCCAATGAACAAGTATCACATAACAGTTTATGTTGTTTTTTTAAGATGGAGAATTTATATGATAACAGTCCTTTAAGTGTACAACAAAGCAGTTAAATCTCAACTCAGAATAACGTGTGTTAGCAAGTTGGTATCTTGCTTTTGTGCAAGGCAGAAGAGTTAAAAACCAAGCCTCTCCAAGCAGCGGATACTATCACTTTTTACTAACTTCTTGGAAGATTAAAGAAAAACTTTTTTTCCCCCCAAAGTACTGTTTTCCCCTGCCTACTTAAACCTTAATAATCCTCTAGTTTCAGAGGCTTGTATTCATTCCAACGTAGCAAACTCTCACAGCGAGGAATCTAAAGGCAGCTGGCTATAACTCCACCTTGGTCAGTCTGCTACAAATGTAAATTTGTATCAAAATGTCGCCATAATACACTTCAATGGGCAGCTGCTCAAGTTCTTAGCAAACATTTGACTTCAGTAGTTGTTTCTAAAACCAGATGGTCGGGAAGTCACATTACTTGCAAAAGAGTTTATTCTTTTTTCATATCCTTTCTAGAATTCATTCTACAGAAAATTCATCTACAACATCAGCAAACTTCTATGAGGCCTCCTTATTCATAGTTTCACTACACGAACACTTTACATACCCTTATTCCATGAAAGATTAATGGAAATCCCTTCCTGGGCAATTTTCTCCAATGCAACAAAGAAGTTACTGCTGAAGTGTTTGCACAAACTTCTAGCTCCTTATGATAAAACAATTTAGACGGCAAGGCAAGCAATGCAGAATGTGACCTGTAGTTCTTTACGAGTTTTGTGATCTGCAAAGACAAAACCCAAAATCCGTAACTGAAATGGATAATTGTTCATCAGACTTCACAGTAGACAGCTTCCAAGCAGATACTACCTTACTATTCCCTAGCATTTAGCTTTTCTAAAGATGCTGAAGAACTGTATTAAGGCAAAAACTGCAAATGCGATCTTCTGTAAGTAAACACTAAATAAAAGCAGTTTTTTGAAAGGCCATCCCTTTCCCCTCCAAAGGAAAAAAAACCCAAAAAGGAAGAAAGGAAAAGAGAACTGTATGTACATGATAGATGAATTGGTCACTCCCCAGTTTCTTTAAACATTTGATCTATAGGCACATTCTCTTTTTTTAAGAGAGTCAGATTGTTTTCATGGAGTTTCCATGGACATAATCTGTTTTTTTGAGGAAGCTTTGACAGGTAGAAATGGAGCATCAGAACAGCTGATAGAAGCTCGCCTCAGAAACTAGAAATGTATTTGTCTTTGAATGAAAGAATGGACTTAAGGAAGCGTTCCAGTCAGTAATAACCATCTCGAAGAAAATACATCCTGTAGAAAGACTAACATATGATACTCAAGTCCAATGGTATCCTTAAAGCCCTCACACTTCCTGCTCTCTCACTATGCCAATGCTCCTTAAGCACTGCATAAAGGAACACAACAATGAAAGTCTGCGATAACAGATTTTAGAAGGAAGTGTGACAGGTTTTTCAGGAGGCTGAATCCAACCTGAAGCCTAGCGCCAAACACCCTCACTTTCCCCCTTAAGTCTGACAACAGATTTCCTCCTTCCTCTGCTTATGTGGTCATCTAGTCATCTTTGGCTCTCAGTTTAATTCTTCAAAGTATATTACCACGAGAACAGGAAGGCATCTTAGTAGATTTAACTTTAGCTCTATATTTCAGATTCAGACAATAATTTAAAGCAGCTGAAACATCTGTGCTTGTTTATGTACTATGCTACCTCTGCCACTTAACATAGACTTCAGGTACTTCACCACACCAGAGTTTTGGGGAGGCATCCTTCAGAGGAAGGGGTGATAAAGAAACAGGAACAGTTTCTTTTTTGCCTTCCTGATGTTTGCAAAATTAATCTTTATGTTTGAAGAGGAGGCTTTGTTTGTTTTTTTCTGTTAAATGTGGAAGTTGTACTTGTTCATTTGTCAAAAATTAAGTTATGAAGTTACAGTAAACATGGACAATGGAGATGGAATGGAATTTTAAGCCATTATTTAGAATACTGCTTTGTGCACCATATTTGACTTAGTTTGCTTAAGAATAGAGACCCCCTCCAAAGAAGGATTTTAAACATGCTGGAAGGCTCAGTATCCCTGCTATTCAGAGTATATATTCAAAATAATCAAGCTTTCCTAGAGAACTAATGCTCAAGCTAGACTTATCACTAAACATCAGGGAGCAAAAAGGTATTAGGGAAATAGCAGGAACCACAGTTTCTCTCTTTTTTTTTTTATTTAGATGAAAAATATTAATTACAATTGTAATTTTACTCACCAACAAAGGATTATATGCTCCACAGGCACTAAAAGCATCCTCATCTCTCAGATACACGTCTCTTGATATCAGTCTTTCCAGCAAGGACATACTTAATCCAAAAGTCAGTGCAATTTTAGATTTTATTACTGGTCCTAACTGCTTTGGATCTCCAACAAGAACTATCTGTATATGCAATTAAAAAAAAATATAAATCCATCTTGTATTAAAACAGTTACTAAAAAAACATAGTCTTAATAGCAACACACACAATTCAGAATTCAGAACTTAAAGGTCAATTTATATCAAGTATTCTGCTTTCCTCCAAACGTCTTATCTGTTTGCGAAGAAGGGTTAGAAAGACAGAAATACAGGGGACAGAAATACAGGGGACAGAAATACAGGGGACAGAAATACAGGGGACAGAAATACAGGGGACAGAAATACAGGGGACAGAAATACATTGTTGTCTTAAACTAAGAACGTGTATTTTTGTTTTGACATCTTCCACACACATAATCCTGTCCTACCAATGTAGACGTGTTTTAGATTTAAAACAATTCATTTAAGTTTGGGAAATGGACGTTGTGCATGAATAAGATTTATTACAAGTACTCCATACTCATTACCAGGAAATGGCGGCTTGCATTCTACATCATTCATGAAAATAAAAACCAGCAAACCGATATTTTTTTCCATTCAGTAAATGATGCTAAGAGAACTACCTGTCCATTAGCTTCTGAAATCAACCCAATAGGAATCAGGCTTTCTGGTTCACTTGCTTGCCCTGCCTCATCCAGAATCACATGAGTGAAGTGTCCAAGCCTAGAATTAAAAAACATGAACCCAAACCAGGGCTGTTTTCAGATTAGTTCATTCTGCCACCCTGTGGTTGACCTCAGCAATTCTGTTAACTTCCTTGTCAAGTGTGCCAGGCAACACCAAGCACACAGAGCAAAGATGGATATTTTCAACACGGAATATAGAAAAACCAACCCAGTAACTTTAATTTGTCATCTTTGATTTTGCTTAGATACTCTGATAAACACAACCACCGGTAATCATGATTAAAGCATTGTTTATACCAAGGTTAAGACACTTAGAAAAGCCTTCCTTGTTCTCAATTTGGCTATTTAATTAGAACAATGTACTTGGTGTAGCAAAGACAATCCCCAGGCTTTGTTTCTATCAAACAACTCAAGCCAGTTAGGCTTCAGAGTGTCATTTAACAAAGTTAAAATCAAAACCAGAGGAATCTTTAGTTAACAGCACTTGACATGGTGGTTGCGTACAGTTAGTTAAAGGTGACTTGATAAAAAACCAAATACAATGTAAAATGATTGTCAACAGCAATATCATTTCCAAGGCTCCCACTCGTAGTGGAGGAGAAGTTATTGTGTCAAAATTTTTTAACAGTATTCAAGATAATTCTAAAATTTACCATGGAGAAAGTCCCTGCTTTTACTAAAACATTACTAAACCCAAGTGGTTTGCTAGGAAGACAACTTCAAAATAGAAACACATGCAATAAACTGTATTAAAACAGCTCAAGTTACAGTGTATGGAGGGTATCTAAAAGCTCTTGGTTTTGTAGGATCCAGTTATCTCAGTGATATTCCTGTCTATAGTACTCTACCGTATTTCTGTTTGATAAAACATTCCCGCGCTGCTGCATGTGGTAATTATTATCCTGAACCATGATGCTTTCCGAATATCATCGCCATCTTTGCAGTAAGGCCTCACCATGTCATCAATTTGCTGCAGAAAAGCAATAAAAAAAGAAGGTATTTTATGAAACAAAATGCTGCTCTAAACCTAAATATTTTAATTTGAATAAAAAAAGCCCACTGAAAACTATTTTAGAAACTGAGCAAAACACTTAGATTTAGACCCATTCATACACTGAAATGTATTCATCATTAATTTGCCTAAAAAAGTAGTATATATGCAAGACATCTGTGTCTTCTTTATTGTAAGCATCAAAATTGAACATAGGGATGTTTCATACACATACATAACATATACATACATAAATATGTATATAAACATATACATAAAATGCACACACAAAGTGTGTACTGTATAAAAATGACAATCTTACTTTCTTACTTTTCTGTGTAAGTAGTCTTAATTTGGAGACAAAGGCTTGACTTCAGTAACAGATTTCAGGATTGCTTTGTAAATCAAAGTATCTTACCACGTTAAAAATCCCACCGATATGTATTTGCTTCTTGTGGAGTTGTACACTGCAGGATAGAGGTTAAGATTCTATACTCATACAATCAAATTAAGGGCTATGATTAACATTTTCCAGTAATTCTGCTGGAAAACTGGAAGTAATATGTTCATGCTCTGGATACTAAACAAGCCTAACCAGCCTAATAACCACTGACAGTTACATTACTAAATCAGTATTTTAAGATTAAAATATTAAAATGGGAATATTAACTGGTAGATATCTATAATATTTACCTCTGGAGACCTGAAGGTAGCATTAACTCGGACCATAGCTCCTGGTTTTAATAGATTGCTTTGATGCAGCCGCAAGCAAATCAGATCTGTTGCAGCATTTGATGGTGCACAAACCAAAATTCGACTGTCTGGTAGAGTATAATGTATCTACATTAAAGAAGATGGACGTTAAAAAAAAAAAAAAGGTTATTTAGAGGAGTAGCAATAGCACAAATACGCCCATTTTATTTCACTGAACACAGAATCCAGAAGAGTTTTGCATACATGTTAGATTTCATCCATCCTTTTGCAGTTCAAGAACACTAGTCTTCACAGTTATGACTAAGTACACTCAAACCAAATGTACTGACAGCAGAATTAATTCATGGTTATCCTGTTAACGTATACCTGTGCTTCATGAATATATTATGCAATACTGGAATCACAAATTAGATGCTGTTGACTAAGGCTTTAAAAACAAAGACAAGAAGACTTGAAAATAAGCCATTCAGGAGCTCTATAAATCCATATTAGGATCTTTCCTCTTTCACAGAGCTATAGAAAAGGATCTTAAACAGAGTATTTTGAAAACTCCTTTGGAAAAAAATATGATGGTACTTACAGAATTACTCTAAGTGTTCCAACACTGAAAAAGATTAGAGAAGACTGATCTGTCATCCACCATTACCTGTAAAATAGCTTCAATTACTGTTACTGTTTTTCCAGTTCCTGGTGGTCCAAAGAGAACATAAGGTGTTGGACGACATTCACCACTCAGTATCCTCTTCACTGCCAATTTCTGTTGCTCATTCAGCATAGGATTGAAAAAATCACCAGCTCTCTGTTTGACTGTCACAGTTTCACCAACTATAATCATGATAAGATATATTAAAACTCTGCATAAATATTTTAACATACATAGATTGAAGCAATGCCAATTCACGTTATCCTTCAAAAAACTTTCATTTTCCTTATGTGTAACAAGTAATGAATTTCTCAAAAATTCTGATTTCATAGAATAGCACATAGAAAATAAGCCATTAATATTTCAGAAGTGTATTGGATCTTTAATAAAATTGAAGGCCAGAAAAGGACTCTGATTATGTAACCCAACAATCTGTAAAAACTCTATTCAGTAATTTTAGCATCAAGCTTACTTTTTTTTGTCCTAGAATAGCAAAATTTCAGTAACTTTCAGTAATGGGTACTTCAAGGATAGTACCGGTACTAGATGACCAGCACTAAGTCACAACTACTGAAATTTTTTTCTTAATCCTGTCTGAATTAGTCTAGCTTTAGCTTTCCATAGCAGAATCTTATTAACCCTTGGACAGAAGTACATTCTAGGTAATCCATTCCATATTTCTTTACGCATCCTGTCTTTGGCAATTAAATATACTGATACTTAAAGTCACACTTTCCAGAAAAGCACAGGAATCATCTGAGCTTTCTAAAGTTTTGGCATCTTTGGCAAAGTAGCTATCCCAAGAATGAGACACAGCATTCCAGTAACAAATTGGAAGCTTTGAACATGAACAAAAGTTTTCCAGCAAATGTCTGGGAAATGATAGCTTATTGAATAGAAAATATATCACTAGATGTTTGCTGCCCCCTCCCTGGAAGTGTTCAAGGCCAGGCTGGATAAGGCTTTAAGAAACCTGATCTAGTGGGAGGTGTCCCTACCTATAGCAGCGGGTTGGAACTACATGATCTTTAAGGTCCCTTCCAACCCAAACCATTCTATAAGTCTATGAACTAAAGATGTTTACGTAATCCACAGAAAGACTCCAATAAAACTTCTTGCTAGTACTGTTCCAGAATTTGTCTTTTTAGACAGAACATGAGGACATCTAAAAGGTATCTTACTCAGCCCTGATTTACTGAAGTGATTGCAATCCTGAACTGTCTATACTTGAATATAAAGTATTAAAGTATACCCCGTTGGCTTGTTTGCGCAGCTACCCTCATCACATCTGTTGTGTTCATCTCCCTCGATGCCACGTGTTTTGCCTGTTTGTTCTGCAGTTTTTTGACCTGAAAACAGCAAGTGAAGATAAATGCATATAAAAAATAATCATGATAAGCCAGGGAATGTCTCTGACAGCAGGAAAAAGCTAATACTGTTCCAATTTAAGACAGACAAAGAAGATGTGGGGAATTATAGCTTGTCTGCTTCACTCCAATCCCTGAGAATATCATGGAGCACATAATTCTTTTTCCAATCCTGTGAAGGCTATGGAATCTAAGGATGACCAGGAATAGTCAACATGGCTAAGCCAAAGGGCACACCTTTCATGACCAACCTGACTTTCCCCTATGATGAGGAGACTTATGTGGACAGACTATTAAGTTGACAAAAAAAGCAGTCTTGCAATACTCCTTGACCTCAGCAAGGCTTTTGAATTGGTTTACTTAATGCATCATTCTTATTTGTAGGCTGAGGACACATTAGCTAGATCAACCAACAGATGAGTTGAAAATTGACTGAACTACTGGGCTCAAAAAGTATTAGTCAATAGTTTGATACTCAGCTGGAAGACAGTCAGAAGCTAAGAACCCCAGGGCTGTTGTTGAGACCGATATTATTCAGTATCTTCATCAATGACTAGCATGTGATCAAACAACACCCTCGACAAATTTGCAGACAGGACAAAATCAGGAGTCATACCTCAAATGCCTGATGGTGCAACTTCAGTTCAGAGGGACCATGAGAAACCATGCTCTAGTGACAGAGATTGTAGGGGTTTTTTTTTTTTGTGTGTGTATGGTTGGACTCAATGATCTCAAAGGTCCTTTCCAACCACAAAGATTCTATGATTCTATGAAACTTGGCAAAAGCGCCAACAGAAAGCTCAAGAAATTCAGTAAGGAGAAGTGGAAAGCTCCACACCTGTGACTGAATAACTGTGAACCAAGACAGGCTGAGAACACACTGGCCAAGTAGTAATCCTCAGGCCCTTTTCATAATCCTGGGTTACTGTTGGTGCTAGAACTGCATATGAGCCAATATCATGTTCTTGTGAATGACCATGACCTGGAAAGGCTATGAGAGCGTGGATATTTAGTTTGGCCATAAGGAGGTGAAAAGGCAGTCTAATAGCCCATGTTGGCTTAAATCAGAGTTACAAGAGAGAGAGACAAACTCTTCTTTGTAGTCACATATGACAGAACAAGGGACCACATCCACAAGTTGCAGACAGAAGACCATACTGAGAATTAGGAAAAAAAAAAAAATCTTAAGTGGAAAGGTGGTGAAGCACAGGTTATGCAGAAGCTGTGGACAAAAATAAAGAAACACCTCCCCCCACCAAGCTGACTTGATTTAGTGATGGTGACAGTCCTGCTTCAAATAGGAAGGAGGACTAGGTAATCTTCTGAAGTCCTTTCTAAGAAAGATTTCTACATTTTCTTCATATAATTTAACTAGCAGTTAAAAAGCCTGGGTAAATCTACTCAGAATAGGATCATTACCTTCTGTCACAAAATTATTTCCTGCCACCATGACAGGACTTAAGTATCTACTCAACAGTAGCTACAAAAACTACTCTAAGGTTAATCTGACAATTCCAATTATAATCATACAGTTTTTTATTAGCACTTTCCATTTGAGATGTGGTGTTAGCTTAATAGTATTAGTTGTCATAAAATTGCCTGTCCCCAGGCAAACAAAAACTGCTGTCATCAGAAAGCAGCAGAATACAACTTCGCTGCTTTGATAATCCATTATGCAATTCCTTTCTAACAATAGCTGTACTGTAGGTATCATTTACCAATCTGAATGGTATTCAGCATTTTAAGAACGTTTACAGAACAGATACCTTACATTCCTGTTCCTGTTGGGCACATTGTTCAAGGCCATCATCAACAACACAGTAGTCAGTAGTATTCTGGGTCTTGATAGCTTGTGGTGATTGTAAGACAAGCCTTTCCGGAAATAACACTTCAAATTTAGAGGAGAAAGAGAAAGTAGAGAAATTTAAAAGCCACAGAAGCGCTTTGCACGTTTCACTGATTAACATTACTGCCGATACATTAGCTTGTTCTGAGTTGCCAAAACTGGTTTATCAGAACTAACGTAGAAATGGTAAAGACCTGTATGAGTTTATATGGATCGTTCCACTCAACCATAAAACAGGAAATCAGTCCTTTTTAATAAATTCTGAGGTAACACAAAACACTGACATTTCACTTGCTGTTATTATAACAGTATTGTTTCTACAGCTCTTAGTGTCTCAAACAGGTCACAAAAATTTGTTTCCACTCCTCTCCCCCACGACGGCTAGATGAAATCATTCTGATGATACCTACTCTAGATTCAGAGAATTGTCGTTAAAAAAAAAAAAGTTACAGAAAACTCCTCTAAGAACAAACTACAATGCATTCTTCTCAGCATGCCCTGATGTGAAAGCTGTACAAAACACAAGACTCCCCTCAAACTCCTCTAGACAGCTTAAGTCAACTGAAGTGTACCTTTTTCACCCAGGTAGGTAGCTTGCTCTAGTGCTAACTGGCATCGCCTGCTAGTAATCCTGTTATCAGAATACAAATTTGTAGATTAAAGTAAAAGCTTACATTTCTGTAACATATAACAGCAAACACCTACCAGGTACCCAGTATTTTTTACTGCATATAAATATAGGAGTTTTACATGAAAACACTTCTTTTTTTTTTTAAAGAAGCATCTATTAAGAAATGTGCTGCAGAAGTGTCAATCAACAGCTTTGCTATGAATAGCACTGATACATATATTCTCTATCTCTTCAGTGAGAAAGAGATGGCCTCATGTTCTAGACTTAGATAGTCTTTCAAGGAAGTTCTCTGCAAAGCTGATTTTACAGAGAAGATCAAGCAACTCTGTGCAGGTAATAAAATCCCATGAATAAAACAAAAGTATAAAAGGATGGGTGGTTAACATTGGCCTTTTTTTTTTTTTTTGCATAGTCTTGCAGCCATATTGGTATATTTTTTTTTTTTCTTAAAAAAAACCAAAGACACTCCCAAAACCAAAACACCCCACCTCATCACCCCCATCATTTAACTGCCTGGCATTGTTACAATCATTTAGAGAGGTTTAAGACAAGAATTCTTTGTACATTGTGACTCCAGTTGCAGTCTTTTACCAATTAATGTAGTGGCAGAGGTGTGTTGAGGGAAAAAGGTGAAAGAATTGGCAAGATTTTAATTAAGTCCTTCTCCTATCTGTATCCACCAAAACAACCAATCGACATGCATGTATATTTTAAAAGTCACTTTACTAGAGGAATCATTAAATGCAGCTTTTGGGAAACTTATAAAAATACCTGCAATGAACAAATTCCACATCCATGGGTTCCAAGTTGTAAGCCTGTTCAAAGTCTGTGTTACATTTAAGAGTAACGTTTTCATTACATATCTGTTGCAAAGGTAAAAAAAGTCAGTTTACTGATGAAGGTTTAGTACTTCAAACACAAAGAAACATCTCTGAAATCATCGAACCCCCCATCACCTCCAAAAAGAACACCTGGATTTACCTGCAATCAACATACTGCATATCTAGATAACGAGTGTTTTCAGAGCAGGTAAAGATTATAATCTAGAAAGAACAGGGAAGCCCAAGTCTTCAAAAATACAAAAAAGATACAAAAATCACCAATCAGAACATAGATAAAACAAAACTAGCTTCCCAAAAGTCAGGTTAAACTAGTCTGTAACTCCATGAATTGCCAGCTTCCCCTTTGAAACCTGTGGGCAGGAGATATACCTTGCTTACCTCAGTAATACAGGCAACGTACTCTATTATATGGTCAGAGTAGACCTGACTTCTCAGTATCACCTTATCACCTAATTGTAAACAAAGTTAAAAATGAACATACTGTTACAAGGAATAGTAAAATTCTTGCAGCAGCACTTAATTTCTTCCTTTTCTGCATGGTTAAACTATGAACTTGCAGAATACTAGACATTAATTGGCTTCAGCAAAGTTGCTGTATCAGTGAGTAGCCTGATATGGCATTCTGAAATGCCGTATGCAAGTTGTATGTTACATTTTAAAAGGCACCTAATATTGATGCCATCAGACAACACCTCCTGAAATCAGTTTCTTGTACAGTATATTGTTTGAGATTCTAAATTCAATTTTAACTACTGTCCCAGCTTTTACTACACCTATTGTCTTTTAAATTATTATTACATTGTGCTGTTTATTTTTGCTGAAAGCCCCACTGATTTTTGTACATGAAAAATCCTAATGTATCGGAACACGCGTAAGAACAGACACGTGCAATGCTGCTTCAGACAGCAGCTGAGACACCAACAGCGCAGTTCACCTGTCTAGTAGCTTAATAACTGCGTTCAAATATGTGAAAGACTGCTTTAAACAAATGAATAAGCAATGAAGTTTGTATTGCACACAGTGGAGTTTGTATTGGACACAGCGGAGTACTGTGTCCAGTTCTGGGCTCCTCGGTTCAAGAAGGACAGGGAACTGCTGGAGAGGATACAGCAAAGGGCTACCAAGATGATTAGAGGACTGGAACATCTCTCTTATGAAGAAAGGTTGAGGGACTTGGGTCTTTTCAGTCTGGAAAAAAAAAATGACCAAGGGGGGGATCTTATCAATGCTTATAAATACCTAAAGGATGGGTATCAGGAGAATGGGGTCAGTCTGTTTTCTGTGGTGCCCAGTGACAGGACAAGAGGTAATGGGCACAAACTTGAACATAGGAAGTTCCACCTAAACATGAGGAGGAACTTCTTTACTTTGAGGGTGGCAGAGCACTGGAACAGGCTGCCCAGAGGAGTGGTGGAGTCTCCGTCTCTGGACACATTCAAAACCCGCCTGGGCGAGTTCCTGTGTAACCTGCTCTAGGTGAGCCTGCTTTGACAGGGGGGTTGGACTAGATGATCTCCAGAGGTCCCTTCCAACCCCTACCATTCTGTGATTGCACTGAAAATATTGATCCACCTGCTATTTGGCTTTCTCTCCCATTAACTACTACCTGCAACCAAGTGAGGTCTGCCATCTTCCACTCCTGGCACTTCCAACACTAAGAAGTTCCCATTCCTTTTCAAAGTAACCCCACTCATGTTGAAGTTTTTTATGTCCATTTCTGCATGGATTTCTTCAAGCCACAAGAGAGTAGAAAAGTTTGCTTTATAATTATCCAGATTAAGATGCTGAAAAACAAAACCGTATACATCATTGTTGTAACTTACACACTAAGATATGGAACACACTATTCCTAACATTATGCAAAACACCTCTTAAGACAGACTGCACAGCAACTGGGTTGCCAATAAAGGCATCTAAATACACATACCTTACACTAGCTAGTATTTTAAACTCCCCCAGTAGTCAAAGCAGAATTAGTATCCTCCTTGGAGCTCAGATACCAGTCAGCTAAAGAGTTAATCAGAGAGTTAGTCTCTCCCTACTACAACGGAGTATTGTACAGTAAATCTGAATTCAGGGGCAGTCTACAAACTGAATTCCATGCTTATCAATCCCAGAAAGCATAAAATCCAAGTACACTGGGCAGAGATGAATGAAGAGATAGTCATATCAGTCTTGGCCCTGGCTGATAATTATACAACTTATGGCAAGCTGAAACAACCTTAACTTTCTCCCTCAGAGCTTAACATATCTCACTGAAGCGGTGTTCTCCAACAGTACAAAGCTCTATCTAAACAATGACTGATAGCACAGAATGCTTTCTATCTGGTGTCTTCTCATTCAAATACAGGGTGAATGAGCCTTGGAGTCTACATTCTGGAGTAGACTTAAAACAGCCACCAGTACCAGACAGAACCTAAGGTGTGGTTCAAAAAAGTTACCATTAATGGCAGGTTTTCAGTATAAGATAATTTTAAATACTACAGAGTTTTATCTTCTTTTTGAGAGAGGATCACTAACCTGCTATCTTAATGCTGCGACCTCAGGTTTTGTGTGAGCTGTTTAGAAAGCAGACAACACAGCCTTTTACATTTTGAAAAATTAAGTATCAGTCCCAGTTTATAAGTCCTTAAAAGGTTAGGGGGAAAAAAAGTGAGTTGCAGCAACGTTCTACCAGAAATCAGGAGTTTTGGAGAAGGTATCACTGTAATATTTGTTAGACTTCAGGGTTTTGTTTGTTTGTTTTTTGGTTTTTTTTTTGTACGTATTCTGAAATAGCTATACTTGCTGGAAGAATTTGAACAACACAATCAATTAAATTTAAGGATTTTTTTAAAAAAGTTTTGAACCAGAAAAGAATAATTTGTTATTGCAATAACTTAAAAATTTCTGCTTTCATTTGGTATGAAACAACTGATGGACTACTGTTCTGACACCCCAAAAAACCCTTTCCAGTGATGCCTAAAAAGTGAGAGTGAAGAGGAATCTTTGTTCAGCTTCTGTAATATCTCCCCCCACCCCCAGTATACTTCTACTCCCTTTTCAGTTTTTCACATTTACCCTTTTTGTGTTCTTGTAAGCTTGGATTCTGTGACATACTGAATCCTACAGGAGTCACAGCATACCGATTAAAGTCTTAAGTCTACTTGGTAACAGTATTACATCAACTTCTATTATACTACTAAGGGCTGCACATTTTTGCTAAGTGAAGGCCAACTTGAACAAACACAGGAGATATATTTTCTTATATGAACCTACATACGCATACCTCTGCTAGGAGAGGCTGAAAGGTCAGTATGTCTAACTTCTGCTCCACGCATTTCCTTAACTCATCTGGTATGGTATAATGCGGGAGAAAGCTTGGCAACTGCCTTCTGTGATTTCTAAAATAAAAGTATATAGCATATCATTTAGCTTTCTCAAATGATATACGTGAAAAAAGCTAATTAACATGTCACATCATTAAAGCTATAAAACCAAAACCATACATACACAAACCGAAACCAAGACACAGATTCCTTCAAAGTGACAGCTGGGAAGTTTGCTATACTGGGAAGAAAGGCAAGTGTTCCAGTTACAGGTTACTTGAATCGTGTGTCTGCTTTTTCAGTTTAGGCATATTTTTATAACTAAACAAATACTGTAAGTATAATGGAAGCTTATTCGCAAAAGGAAAAGCTCTGAATGAAAGATGGGAAACATTTATCAGATACAGATGTCAAAGTTGCTTGAGGAGTTAAGAAGGTAACTCAGAAAACTATTTATGATTTCCCATCTTTTTTCCTTAAAAACACAATTGTTATTCATAGATTACTACACAACAGTGTTTATTTTGTTTATCACCACATTATATAGTATAAAGAGCTCCTGTTTGACCAATCTACAAAGAAATCAGGCAGTTCATTACTCAAACAAGCTCTTCTATCAGTAACGTCCACAATTATCTTGTTTACAACAAACATAAACACGTACAGATTCTCCCAGTTTCACATTTCTCTGTCAGCATTGCAGAACAGATATAGCAATACCAAATAGACCAAATTAGGTAAGCGTTATTTTTGCTCTAATTCACAGTACCTTCTGTATTTAGGGGCAACGACTGTTGTCTTCCTTGGCTGAGGTTCTGGAATAATTTTAGGCTTTCTTGGAGAAAATGGCTCCACAGGTGCTATTATGAATTCTTCTTCATTTGTTACAGTGGCTTCAATATAGCGTCCGACAGTAAAATCAGAAAAACCAAGCAACAGGAGTTCTTTACTGTACCCAGGATTTCTTCAAATAAGCAGAAGTTATGTTCTTAAAACCGTCATGTTCGTACTTTATTTTCCCCAGCCCTAAGTTTATTTAAATTAAAATTGTAGATTCTCATTTCAGTAACATATGAGAATAGCTAACTTAGGGTAATTCCTCACACTTCCTCCCCACCCTGAGTTCAATCCAGTTATCATAAATAATAATAATAATAATAAAAGTAAAAATCACAAAACCTCAATTTCATCAAAAGCTTGGGTAATGAGCAAAATCCCTCCCCTCAACATCTTAGGTACAGAATTAATACTACTGTCACAAAGAATATCTTGGAATTACTGTTACTGAAAAATATCAGCCAAACATTTCCATCAGAGGAACCTGACGCATATCCCTTCACTGTCTGCAGCAACAGCTTCGCCCCACCTTGCTTAGGGCTCCTCAGAACTGAACCCTAACTGGAAACACATCAAGTGGACAAAGTAGGAAAGATCCTTTATTTCTGAAAAATCTTCACCTTGCTGTATTTTTTTTTTTTTTTTTTTTTAGAGAAGTTATCTACTCTAACTATATTTCTTCATTTACTACTACCATTTTTTTTTTGACAAAAACCAGAATCAAGCATTACAATGCTAATTACTTTCAAGGTGTAACATAGGTTTCCACATCATTTGCTAGTATGTACTGGCTTACTTTATCCTAGACCAAAAAGAGAACTGTACACAGAATAAGGGAACTATTAGTCAATTTTTATGACTTGTTTCCATTTTATTGGTCAGAACAAATAGAAATAAATACTTACACAGCTGTGCAAGTAATCACTATGAACGTTTTTCCACCTGGTGGTATGACAATTCCTCCAGTAATATTGATGTGCTTTATTGATTGATCCACATCTTCTCTTTGCTCATTTTCTCCATTATGTAGATTTTCATCTTTCGCCAAGGAAAAGTTTTCTTTTGTCCCTGGTAAGTTTCTATCCTGGGAATTAATTCCTTCTGTAGTAAACAGATTATGATAAATTCTGTTACCACAATTACTATTGCTAGCATAGGCAAATCTTCGCAAACAAACCTATAGGTCCATCTGAGGAGTTAACGCTCAGCATTCAAATGTTAACATTTCACTGTACCTGGAATGACTCTATTCTTCATAATGGATGTATTACTCAATGACTCATATGTTGTTTCTCCACTGTCGTTATATGAATTAATTGCAGCTTTTGAGAAGTTTTCTTGATTTATTGAAAAAAATGACAGATATGCTTCTGGACGGTTCTCACATCTTTGAGGAATCTGAAAACTGAATTGCTTGTTTTTCACCCATCCAGCTAATCTGCAGATGATTAAGGATTGTGGTACACTCCCTTTATTCCTAGAAGTAGTTACGTAATAATTACATAATTAAATGCATAGTTAATGTTCTTGGGAAGCTTAATTCTACCTGACATCAAATACAACTGTCTATAGCAGGTTAGTTCACCATTATTTCATAACCGCTGTCAAAGAAATTGCACTGCTGCTTCTAACTCATGACGACCAGAACCTCTGCTAAATGTTAATATTTCTAGCTTATATCAACTGCCAAATGAAGCATAGAGAAATACTGTGTATAAAAAAAAGCTATGGTAACTTAAAATTTATCATTGGGTAACTAACTCTTAGGAAAGAGCACATAGCAACAAATAAAGGATATTCAGATGTGACTTCATTTGAGTATAGACTTCATCTCTATACCCAGATGTGAAAAAAAATTAACAAAAAATGAAAGAGAAAACCACCAAAACAAAAAACCCTCAAGGATATACCAACATAGTCCTTCAGCATCCAAGTTAAAAAAAAAAAAAAGGGAAAAAAGATCTGGTTTGCTTTTAATACATGAGTATGCAACAGTCTTCTTGTTCTAGGATTTTAAAGATGACAGTGTATCTGCAGTTTAATTTCAACACACTTACAAATAAAAGTATTTACTTTAATTCTCATTTCAGAAAGGATTTTATTAGGATTGAAGAGACATAGTGCTTTGAGACTCCCCAGTCCTATCTGCAAGATAGGTGCTCAATAGAAGGGCTACCCTAAAGACATTAAATTCAATATGAAATTCTCTTTAATTCCATAGTATTTGGGGGTTATTTGAAAACCATGAACCACAAAGCTCAACTATGAGAGGCTTCTGTATGAAAGACAGGTTTACAGACTATGGAGTGATGGAAAGAAAGAAAGCTTAGAGAAATCAGAAAGGCTTACTCCATCCAAATGATCATTCTTTTAGATTCCCCCTGCTTCAGAGTTCCAAAGTTAGTCATTCTTGATATTTCCAATCCTCCTTTGTCTCTCATTAAGTCTTCATAAGGCTCATCCAGATTGACTCCATTAGAGTGAGATTTTCTGTAAAAATAATTTTAGCTAGCAATTTTGAAACATAAATAGACTCAGCAAATACCTTTGATTCAGCACAAGTTTAAGAATCACTATACCAAAGCACAGTCACAGTATTTAGGAAGAAGCAGTTGAGAGGATTCACTTTTTCTCAGCTACTTATACTTCCAAGATGATTAGATTACATTTACTAATTTAAGCAGCACATTGAAAACAACAAGTCTTTTGTCAGCAGCACAAAACTTTGGATACAAGACTAAAATGATTAAGAAGCTAGCTAATCTTTGCTGAAGAGCTGAATCAAATGGTGACTGAAGCTGTTATGGATGTCTTTGGGAGCTGAACCAAAATGCAACAAAGAGTAGCTCCTTAGTAAGAGTCTTGATTAGCACTGGAGCTTAAGAGATAAAATGTCTAGACTGGAAGTGTTTCAATATGTACCCCAAGAACTTATGTCTTCTGCTTACTGCTACAATCTGAAAGCAACAAACTGAAAAAGAAATTAAAAAAGCTGAAAAACAAAGAGCACCCTTAAAAACTACTATCACACGTACAACTGATAAAAAACGCCTATGAAACCAAAGTCCTGTGCTCTTCCCTGTCTGAGACTGTGACCCAAGCTCTAACCTCTCAGTGTCAGCTACCTGTAGAAACCATTTAAAAAATTGTTTCTATTCTACAATTAAGAAACTATTCAGTCAGATACTTTCTGGCATGAAAATAACTTGGAAATATTTTAATAATCTCACCAATATTTACACATCCTAAGTATTCCTAAATTACCTAATATAATGAAGTAGAAGAGGACTGCAGCTGTTCTTTATTAGGAACATCAATTTACTAGCAAAGCCCACTAGATGTCTCCCACTGCAGCTTAAGATGCCTCAATTTTTTGATATGGTAGGAAATACACTAAAACTGAAAAATTAACCCTAAGGTCTACTTTTGTAACTTGGCTACAGTAATAATTTTCTGTATAAAATCCATCATTAAAAATAGGTCCATCTGAAAAATAAGTGAACAAATTGTACTGTTGTGCAAAGCGTTATAAACACTTCAAGCTTCAACTAGGTACAATTTAAATCTATTATATCCATTATCTCCTGTGAAAAGAGCTTATTCCATTCTTCATAGTTCCTTTGAAGACATATGTGCCACCCTTAGCTATGTTTCCTAGAGATTGAACAAGGCAATTTCTCCCAAAGACTGTTTGAGGGGTATCAGAATTTTCTTTTTGTTCTCCTTTGGACTTTCCAATTGGTCAACAGCTTAATTTTGGCCTGTAGAATCAGAGTTGGTAGCTCTACCAAGGCCTTGTTAGCACTGAGAATGACAGATTTTACAGGCAATAGCCCTATTTATATACATTTGGGCAGTATTTGTCTTTCTCACAGGACAAACTCACAAGTCAAACTCCAGATCATTGCTGCAGAACAACTATGACTAGCTGTTGCCCATTCTACATTTATGTAGTTGATTATTTCACAAAATTTTGCTTCTTCTCCATACTGAACATCAACTACTTTTTCCAACCTTTTCTTCAATCTGTCTAGAGCCTCCTCACATCACATATGCCATCTAAAGCGCTAGTTTGTGCTAGTGAATGGTTTTCAAACAGTAAAATCCTCATTAGAAGACCACAGACTAGAGGAAACACAAGGTAAGAGCATGAGCTTGGCATTTTTATAACAAAAGCATGTTAAATTCCTTCCTTCCCTAGCAATATCCCTGAGCTCAGCTGCTACTAGTTTTGCTTCTCCAGTAAGAACAGATGTCCCCACCTTCTGTAAAGGAAGAAAAAGTAAGGGCCAAATCATAACACGCTCTGATCTTTACAATGATCTATCATGCCTTCTAGTCAACTAGTGAAGAATTCACAGTATTTCTTGCTTAATAGAAGCATCAAAATTTAAGCTGCATAATTACTATTTATCTCCAGTGGTTATTAAGTGGAAAGAGAATGAAAGAATGAATATTACCCATTCTGGCTGACTGGCACCAAGCAGAGAGCTCTCCAAATATAACACGACTGATTGCTCTCCACCACAATCGTGTTCACTAGATCATGTCTACAAGGTGAATAGCCATCAGGAAGTCTCAATGAATCCAAAGTGAAAAATATACTGTCATCTACTGTACCGCTTCTTCCACAGATGCTGGAAATGCGAACCTGTAACAGTTTGTTATTCAGTGTCACTTGATATTACCTGTTTAAGCTAATAGGCACACTACTATTGCATTGTTTTTTCCTGCAACAGTCAATCTAGCATTAACAAGAGCTGCATTCTGAAGTTTCAGTTATTCATGGGAGGTAAACATACAGCTCTAACCTAGAAACACGGTGCTTGTCTTCCGATTTAAAAATGTAAAGAAACACAAGTATTTCAGATAAGCATTAGGTTTCACTTAAATGCATACCGCAATATGTACATTTTAGTTAATTATGATACCTGTCTTGTGACTTACCAACTTATCTAATTTATACTTCAATACTAGCAGTCACAAGAGAAGAATTTTTTTCCTGTGCTTGACATGCAAATATTATTCAAGATATACAGTTAAGGCAAATACAATAAACCACAAACCTAATATACGTATTCTGAGAGGGAACAAATATTTTCATTAAAATAAAAGAAAAAGGGGGGGGGGCGGTGACAACAGTTGTTCTTAAGCCAAAACACTTGGATAAATTAAGCATAATAAATTCCACAGTCATTACTTCTGTAAAAAAGTTTGAAAATCCACACATTATCATTACAACCCATGTAACTAAAACAACAGTAAGCATCCAAATCAAAAACTGATAGCCAGTAAATAAGTTACTCTTCCTGTTCTAAACAAAATGTGTATGCTATTTCAAAAAGCTTTGTTATTTTGAAAATAATCCTACAAATGGATGAGTTGATGTTTTATCATTTAATTAAAGTTGTATTATAGACGACCTACCTATACTAGCAACTTAAAAATCACCTTCAAAACCCCACTTCACACAAGATTCCTCTTGCCAAAAACAACGTGCAGAACATTTACCTTGTCTACTCGCTTATATCTCAAAGGTTTTACAGCAACCGCTTCACTGTTCCATGTTGTCGAGTTAATAAAATATTTCGCTTCCACCCAGTCACCTTCACAAGGTGTGAAACCTGTGTAAAACAGAACATTTCTTAAGTTTAATTGCTACTGATAAGATTCGCATTACTCCCATACAGAACTAGTTTAACTTGAATACAATACCCAGACAGAACAATGCATTATTCACATCCACCGAGTTCAAGCTTATCGTCGCAGTTCTTTCCCCAGTAAGTTATAACTAACTACCTAAGAGATGCTAGTGGGAAAATACACCTATGCTTACACGACCGCATGCAAGTTATGCTCAGGGCGCGTGAACAGGTAGCTTTCTTCACCTGAATCACTATGTTTGTTTCACTACATACGCTTTATTAGAGCTTATTTGAGATGCAGATTAAAGTTTATGAGAAGATATTTCTATTGTATGTATAAAGAAAATTAAGGAAGATCAAACAAGAAAGCCCCTACACACCTTCACAGACATCTTCCATTGCAAAAAAAGTATTCTCATTAATATAGCCACCATCCTTAGAGAGAGAGGTAATATTGCCAATTAATACTTTCATATTTAGTTCAGAAGCACCACAAGTAGCACTGGAGTCTTCCCATGTATTCTGGATGGCGTTTACCTATTAATACAAAAAACCCAACATTCAAACTGCTGATACTTAGAATTATACATTAAACATATATTCCTACAATAAATATCAGAATTTCCACATGAAATGTGGAAGTTAATTTCAACTGCTTATGGAAGTCAAGCTCCTTATTAGACAATTCTGTACTCACTGTGGCTGTTCATTTTTGTACACAAAAAACATAACTAGTGAACAGTAAGTAATTTCTCTTCTAAGAGGTCTACTGTATGCTGAAACACTGACAACTCCTCTAATTACATATTCATTTGTCAAATCTTTCTCATGCTCCCCTTGCTTCAGGTCTACTTAAGAAGTGTCTTAATTTTGATAAGAGGACCCCTCCCAGCAATCTGATTGTACACAAGTGGAACTAGAACATCACTATTTCCAAAAGCCAAAAAAATGTTTTCAAGATGCTTTTTATAAACACTATATGTATTTCAGACTGCCCCTCTGTCTCAGCACCTCAAATGTAAGTTAACTTGCTTGAAGAGCCCACTGCAGAACACAAGCTACAAACTATCAATGTATACAAACTATTTTTCCCCCCCCCAGCTAATGCTGGGGCAAGGATACAGCATCTCAGCTCTTAATTACTAGAATTCCTAGAACTGTGCATCCTCTTCCTTGCTCCCAAAGGGCCATGGGTCATAGGTTCAGGAGTCTTCACTCTGCAGTTCAAATACTTGTTCTTCAGAGCTTCCTTGCTCTCTACAAGGAATGTCAAGGCCAGTAACAACGTCAATGCACTGGACAGAAACACTTGTTACCATTAAGCAAGAACTACTGACTTCAGATGGTACGGAGAGAAGCTACATTGTGCAATAAAGCAGGAGAAAAAGAGAGACGAAAATTCTTTACTGAGGCTTATGAGGATAAGGATCTAGCAATGCATGAAGAATGCGTGCAAGGTATCTCTGCAGTGATCAAGTACAATGAATGAAATGCCCGTGGACAACTTTTTCTATCAACTGTAGTGTCAGATCATGAAATGAACAGCTTATTTCAGAAAGACAAGTGTTTAAAAAGTCACAAACAGAGTAAAGAAAGTGAGTGGAAAACTAGAATAAATCAGATAAGGGAGTAACTAGTAACCGTAACTGGACAGAAAACAAAACAAAAAAAACCCCAGTTAGCTCTAGTGTTTTCACTTCCACATGAAGATTAGAAACTCTGAATAAAAAGTACTTTCTTGATGTATAATGTGAAAAAAGTAATATACTGACAAAAGACTATACAGTGCCATTTTTCTCTTACAGATCAGCATTCATGCACAGATGGAAAACAGTCCTCCTACAGCCACACTTTTCATAAATATTAAGAAGACTTTTACACTTGTTAAATGCTATTAGTACCTTTGTGTGGCACTTCTTCGAGGCACAATTTTCACAAAGAACGCAAGTGTTACAAAGCAAAAAGAAACAGTTTGAACCTTAACTGATTTGTCTCGATCACATGGATCCCATGCCAAATGCCAAGGCATCATCACAAAATAAAAACTGGTGAGGGAAACTACCAGAACTAGCCTGTGAGTTGGCTTCTCTTACAATTGAGACTTCCTTAGCAAAGGAACTGGTAACAAATTCCACATGAAAGTACTTGTTGAGAATTTACACAGTGTTTATGCAGGGAGACTCATCTTTGGCTAGGACAAGGACACCTTCTATGTACCTGGTGGCATATATAGCCATTATGGAGCTAACAGCAGGACTGGTGATCTTATCCCAGCGCACTCCATTGCGGTGACTGTTCACTTTTAACACTATACTGTTTACACAAGTGAAATGTAACCCCAACAACAGATGTACTAATCTAGACTAGACTAATGGCAAGTCTAAATCCATTTATTTCAGAAAGCTTACAAAATAAACTATGACACTGAAAGCCAGTTAAGGGAAGTGGTTATCCCTCTTTATTCAGCACTTTTAAGATGACATCTATGACACTGAGTGTAGTTTTGGCCTCCCCAGTACAAGAAAGACATCAATTAACTGTACAAGTTCAGTGTAGGGTCACTTTGGTGGCTGGGTGCTGGAGAAGTTAGGCTGGGATGAGAAGCTGACAGGGATGGGCTTGTCCAGCCTGGCTTCAGCAGCCCCCAACTACCTAAGGGGAGGTGATCAGGAACACAGAGCCTTCATTGTGGGCATAAACTGAAACAAGAACACTTCAGGCTGGATATAACGAAAAACTTTTTCACCACGAGGACAGTCAGCATTGGAAGAAGTTGCCCAGAGAGGCTGTGCAGTCTCTCTCCATCCTTGCAGGTTTTCATGACCTGACTGGATAAAGCCCTGAGTGACCTCGAACTGACCACAAGCTGACCCTGCTTTGAGCAGGAGGTTGGACTAGAGAGCTCCTGAAGTCTGGTCCAATCTGAATTATGCTATGATCCCAATTTCTCTATGATTCTGTTGAACACAATGAATATTACCATTTAAGATAGTAATAAATAGCTTACATCTACCTGTACTCTAGAGTTTGCACACATTGCAGTTAAACTGTATTTTTTAGTCAAAATTGTTATATTGCATTAGAAGAACTATTATTACATGGTATTCCTTTCAATGACATGAAAACTCACTGTAAAAAAAAAAAATAGAAAAAATGAAGAAACCCCTATATTTTGCTCCAGTGTGACAACTATCTTCACATTCACCAAGAAAACCTGAGAATATCAAACTTTCTTATAAGCAATTTGTATGGCTTAGAATAGGCCATAGGATAGCATCTGAATAAGCAATTACACTGTTCAACAGAGGAGTAGTAAATTTACCTTTTATCTAATTTTTTTCCTCTGCCTAGGGGACTGAAAAGAGACTTACTTCCTTCCCTCTGCCCAAAAGAAGACTATGATTGAAATGCTGTTGGCTGTTCTCAGCAAACTCTCAGGGCATCTCAAGTTTGTGCCACTACACAGAAAGTGATTTCAGATTTATCACAGAGTGAGTTTAGTTTTTATCCAAGTACGTATAACAGACCCTTTGGAGACGGAAGACTAGTGCTGTTCCTCTGAAATCAGATATTTTACATCAGTAACACAGACAAAATCTTGGGACCCAAAGTGGGAACCCCAGACTCTGCACGCAGGAAGCCCATTATAATCACAGCTATTCTTGCTCAGCAGTAACTTTGATGCACTCTCCCCCTGGCACCCCCATCTTTGGAAAGAGCAGTTATACAATTTTCCTTTTTATTTGCAAGAGCTCACAGATTACTGCATACATTGAAGAAATAAGCTTTGCTTATTGAACCAAGATTGCCCTTGGACTTTGACTTTCTATAGAGTCACTCAGCTTTTGGCACAAGCTTGACTTTAAGCTACTCACCCAGTTAAAAACTACATTGCCAGAAAAGATCTTCTGAGATGCCTGTAGGACTTCTGACTCGTCACAAACAGGAACATGACAAATCATTATGTTCATCTCTAATAGTTTTGAAAAGGCCATTATCTAGCACATACAGAAACAAACCCCATAATTGCTAAACAATCCTAGTTGTTCTGGAGATCCTTATGCAGTTTCTCAGTTACCAGGTTTATGTATTTTAGAATGATGACAATATTTCAATAGTACTGTCAAAGCTGTCAGTCAGAAGAACAACAAGGAAGGAGAAAGAAGATTTAAAATAATTTATTTTTTGGCTGTGTGTGTGAGTACTATTTTATCAACCAGCACTGAAATTGCTTGCTGGACTTCCAATATTTAGTTTTCATGTAAGGAAAAGAAAAAAAAAAAAAAGGAAAAAAAAAAGAGAGAGAGAGAGAGAGAGGAGATAGAAGGTTATCTTACAAAACACTAGGTTTTTAATAGCACTACAGCTGGTAATATTTTAGAAATAAGACTTATCTTTCACTTTTCCTCTACGTTTAATTTCAGATCATAGAATAAAACCCTCCCCCCACTAATATTCTTTCTTCAGTTTTATTTTATAAATAAAACTGCTTTGGTTTCAAAATTAAATGGATTTGTTAAGAAAAACTCCCCTCAAAATTTTGCACGTAACTGGAATTCATTTTATGACTTAGTGTTGGTCTCTTACATAGTTCTAATCTTTAATATGAAACATCTTATTTACTTTAGCCTTCAGAAATTGTTCTCGTTGCTATTTTGAGTTAAAGGACAGAAGAGAGAAAAATGGAAGTGTGCAACATTTTAAATATTCTTGAAATAAAGAATTAAGAAACAGATGCCTAACAAACCCAGATTAAAAAAAAACACCCCGTTGATTATTAACCATGAACATTTCAGAAACAGTTTTCATGATATCCTCAGTTACTACCAAACCAGCAACAGAGCTTGAAAAAAGTCCGTACAAGTAATTCTACTGCAATTCCTCAGTTGATTACAGATTTCACGAATATATAAAAACACACCTAAACCCCCAAACATTCCACAGAGTAAAACACAAATCAAGTTAGCCTTCTAGTATTTTTATTTTCTGTCTACTCCACATTTTTAATCAACTTCATTTTATCAGACACAGTACAGTTACTGCCAATTCAACCATTGGAGGAAAAAAGTTTCTCAGAGGTCTGCATTTATTTTAAGCTCAAGTACAGCCTCTAGGGAGAAGTTTATCATATGCAAGTCATTATTTCAGCCAGAAAACCTGTCTTACCTATTAGTAAATCTCATGGACTACTACCATGTTCAGATTAAAAGCATATTTATTATTGACGAATAATGATTACAAAACAGGCTTTCAGCAGGCATCCAGCATGTTTGAATTGGTTTCTTATTTATAGGTTAATTAGATAAAGATCTTTCCCTAAGATTAACAGCTAAAGTGGCTGATGAAGTTAGAGTTTTGAATGCTAGAGAGATTTTTAAATTCAAGGCAAAAAAGGTAAGAAGTATAATAAAGTAACTTTCTAGACTAACACCTGTACTAACACGTGTTTTACAGGAGGCAACTCTTTCTCATGGCAAAGACAAACCTTCACTTCCCCTTCATCCACACAGTTATACTAAAAGGAAGAGCATTCCAGTGAATGGAACTGTATTGTACTAAACCACTCACGTGGCCACTCACAAAGCATGGTATCAGGTCTTTCTTTACGGAGACTCTACTGGCCTTAAGTGCAGCTCTTCAAAACCTAAGTATCATCAACAGGCAGTGTTAAAATTTTTATATACTTCCAGTTACAGATGTGTATGTGACCTTTATGTACATACAACACATGCCCTCCACAATACGCATCCTTTTCTCAATTTTAATTAGATGTTTTACGCAGCAATGACACTCTAGCAATTACATATCCTGTATATCACAGATACATTGTAAAAGCCTCACGTACGTGACCCCCTGAATTTCCAAGCGTTCGGTAGTTTGAGTTAGCCTGACCTTCAGACAGCTCAAAAATTAAAACAGATGGGTCAGTTCCTCAAATGTTGAGGGAGATAGGGAGCAAGAAAGAGAGTACACCATACAATCTTGCTTTCCATAGGCATGCCAATGCCTCTGCTGATATTCAGAGCCTTACTTAAAAGCCATGAAACTCTTTTCCAAAAAAGTGCACAGAAAAATCCAGTATCGCTTCAACTGCTCAAGTTTATCATCAAGAGAAGATCCATGTTTGACAGAAGAGAAATATAAATAAGGACTAATCCCATGGTGACAGATGGAAGTATTTTGAAAGGTATGTTTCTACTTACCATTAGTATGAACAGTTTCAGGATTGGTCAACAGACTAATTCTGAAAAGCGTACAGTACATTACCACAAACACACTAGCAGTTTCAGTTATGAACTGTAATTTACTCTATTAATATATGCCACTTGGTACCAACAGAATTACCAAACATGTCAAAATAGTATAAACTTGCTTCCATATGACA
This sequence comes from Rissa tridactyla, assembly GCF_028500815.1. NCBI lineage: Eukaryota > Metazoa > Chordata > Aves > Charadriiformes > Laridae > Rissa > Rissa tridactyla. The sequence goes on from NC_071466.1 coordinate 197,298,098, forward strand.
GCTGGTTATGTCTGGACACTGCTGGCAACTGACCAAAATGTCTCTGAAGTACCAAAATAAGGATGGTGCACGAAAGGCAGGCATGAGGAATCAGGAACGCTATATGCTAATCAATGTAGGATTTTGGCCTTCTTTCCCCAATTTATGTATCATTTGCTAATTTAACACTGTAATAACAAATTCTTCAATCTGGTAATTTACATTTTTATTAAACCTGCATATCAGAACTTTACTAATAAGATTACTAGATACATTAGAATACTTTGGCTAATTATTACCTTCTTATCTGAAACACGATCCCTGAAGCCACTATGTTGTCTGATTACATTCTTTATAGATGGGAATGATGCTTAATTATAAAACACCCATTTACTAGAAAGCTCAAGTTAACTTTTTAACCTAGTTACCCTGTGATTTGCTCTATACAAGCAGCTTAAGCTTTCGCTCAGACTTTTGGTCAGGGTGTGTTTATTAGATGAAGTACACTAATCTAGAGCTGTACTTAAAGTATAATGCAGTTAAGCCAAGTAGATACAAGCCAAGAAGGTGGATTCTGTACCACACGGTTATCAACTGCTTCAGCACTGCTGTAATTCTTTGAAGCACCAGTGATATTTACGTAATACCTAAATGGAGAAGGGCCACTTGGCTCAGCTTCTCAGACAGATTATCAGAGACACCTAAGAGCGGAGCCTATACAATTAAAAAAATTACAGCAGTTTAAAGTTGCAACAATGTAAACCTACTTCAAGCTTAGTTATACAAATGAAGTGTTAAGCAAGAAAGGTACTGAAATCTCCATTTTTATAACTCTCCATTACATTAAGTTGCTGATGCTTTACAACAGTAAATTTTGAAATTTAGGTTTTTATTCAATTCTGTGCAAAAAGAGTAAACTCGCAGCCCCTGTTTTTATTTTCTTCATATAACAATATTTCCATTCATATAACAGTAACATAAAATTGACTTTGAAGCTCAAAAGAAGTTAATACACAGAGATTATAACTAGGTATGATTAAACAAATTCTGATGCAATTATCTCAACCAATGGTTTCATATTCACTACATCTAGACTTATATTCAGAGAATCAGTATCAAAGGAACAACATTTTAAAGGAGCTGGAATAAAATAATAATAATAAAACCCAAACAACTTATCCCCACTAGGTGAAGGGTTGGCGATTTCTCCTATTTTGTAGAATTTGGGAGGTGAAAATAACAGTAACTTCCAAAAGAAAGTCTCAAAGAATTTACAGAGAAAGTGAGACCACTATTTATCTTCATCTCTTACCCTGATGGCCTTCAGGCCACCCGATGTTTTATCCTCTTCAACAGTGGCAGTAACTTCCTGTCCAACAGACAGCAGCATATTTTTTGTCACAGCATCCTTTGTGAAGATTATCATGTCATCTATCATCCCATAATCATGGCAAAATCTTGTCACTATTCCTTGTACAGTTTTTAATTCTTTATCATCTGCATTCAGAGGAAAAGGGTTGACATAAAGACAAATTACTTGTTTAGAAAAATATGCAACAAGTAATGAAGCTACAAAAAGTGTGCTGTTCCTTCTATCAAAAAGTCATTCTCTTGTTGTTACATCCCACTCCCAGTAAAGAGGGAGGGTAAGTGACTTCAGATTCGTAAATTCTCAACAGTGCAGACTAAGGTGAGATAAATCTCAAGGTCCATATAGAAACATTTATTAGCTTACCAAAATGGTTAGTATAGGTCTTAACAAGTCCACGATAACTGGTTAGGTATATAACAAACTATGGCAAGTGGTGAGGTATGCATTGTGTTACTTAACAACAGGTATAGGACAACTTATGGCAAGCAGTACTTAAGGTCGTACTTAAGGTCGTTTACTTAACAACTTTAACCGTTACTTAACAATTCTAAGAGAAAAGAGAAACTGAGGGACAGAGAAAGGAAAAGACAGAGAAAAAGACAGAGATAAAGAGATCACCAGTCCTGGTTCCAGCGTCTTTTTCAGGGAATCTTCCCAGGCACTGTCTTCTTCTATTGTTTCTTCTTTGTTTCCCCTAGGGGCACTTATTTTCCCCTTTTATGTTTGCTGAATCAGCATGGTCCACCCCCCTTGCTGAGGGCAGCCTTGTCTCAGGTTTCTCCCTTCTCCCAGGTGACGTGTAGCATGATTTGGGTGGAGAGACAAGTGCCATAGTCATAGATGTTTAGCATGATCTCTATAATCTTCATTAGCATATGCTAATGGGTGTGCGCTTTCATATGCATTTTGTGGATAATGAAGCAAAGGTCACTCATCGGACACAATGGCCTTGACAACTGAGAACTATCCTGTCTTCACAAGACAGTTCTCCCACGCTTCCAGGCGCCAGAAGTGTTAGCCTTATCAGTTCTTTGAAGGCCAGGCCTGCATTATTGATTTCCTTGCGAGTGTTTGAGGCATTCCATTGAAGGCTTGGAGGGCCTTCTGCCCCTTGTCAGGGAATTTACAGTCCATCCCTTCTCTGCATGGGATTGTTAGGACCCAAGTGCAGGACCTGGCACTTGGCCTCGTTGAATCTCATACCATTGGCCTCGGCCCATCGATCCAGCCTGTTCAGGTCCCTCTGAAGAGCCTTCCTAGCCTCAAGCAGATCAACACTCCCACCCAACTCGGTGTCAACTGCAAACTTACTGAGGGTGCACTTGATGCCCTCGTCCAGGTCGCTGATAAAGTTATTAAACAGAACCGGCCCCAGGACTGAGCCCTGGGGAACGCCACTTGTGACCAGCCACCAGCTGGATTTAACTCCATTCACCACCACTCTTTGGGCCTGTCCTTCCAGACCGTTTTTTACCCAGTGAAGCATATGCCCATCCAAGCCATGGGAAGTTTCTCCAGCAGAATGCTGTGGGAAACAGTGTGAAAGGCTTTACTAAAGTCCACATAGACAACATCTGCAGCCTTTCCCTCATCCACTAAGCAGGTCACCTTGTCATAAAGGGAGATCAGGTTTGTCAAGCAGAACCTGACTTTCATAAACCCATGAGTGGGCCTGATCACCTGGTCAGGCAATGATGCACTGAAGATGATCTACTCCATAACTCTCCCCTGCATCGAGGTCAGACTGACAGGCCTGTAGTCCCTTGGGGATCCTCCTTCCAGCCCTTCTTAGAATCACAGAATACCAGTTGGAAGGGACCTCAAAGATCATCTGATCCAACCACATTTGCTAACCTCCAGTCAACTGGGACCTCCCCAGTTAGCCAGGACTGCTGAGAAATGATGGAAAGTGGCTTAGTAAGCGCTTCCGCCAGCTCCCTCAGAACCCTCTGGTGGATCCCATCCAGCCCTGTAGACTTGTGTGTGTCTAAGTGGCGTAGCAGGTCACTAACCATTTCCCCTTGGATTATGGGGGCTTCGCTCTGCTCCCTGTCTTACAGCTCAGGGGGCTGGGGACCCAGAGAACAACTGGTCTCAATATTAAAGACTGAGACAAAGAAGGCATTAAGTACCTCAGCCTTTTCCTCATCTTTCATCACATTTTCCCCTGAATCCAATAAAGGATGGAGATTCTTCTTAGCCCTCCTTTTGTTGTTAATATATTTATAGAAACATTTTTATTGTCTTATAAAGAAGTAGCCAGATTAAGTTCTAGCTGTGCTTTTGCCCCTTAATTTTCTCTTTGCATAACCTCACAACATCCTTGCAGTCCTCCTGAGTTGCCTGTCCCTTCTTCCAGAGGTCATAAACTTTTTTTTCTTTCCCTGAGTTCCAGCCAAAGCTCTCTGTTCAGCCAGGCCAGGATTACCTCATCTCAGGTGCAGAACCTGCACTTGAAGAAAAATATATATATTCAAATACCTTGAAAAATTTGAAATAAAGAAACACCTGCAGGCTAAACAACTTCTCCCAAAAACACTGGGCCAACAACTGTTTTCATGATTTTCCATAGCAAAAGAAAGTTCTCAGTATTGTTTGCATGTGGAACCCAAGACTTTTAAGATTTCTATACTGAAAAAGCAGTAAAACTAAACAAGCTATAGAAATCGATTCTTCACATTTGTTTATATTACATTTAACACAGTTTTGAACTGAGATGCGGTGCTGTTTCTCTAGAGACCTATGAGTTTCAAGTCTTTTGTATTAGAAGTAGTATCTACTTACATATCACACCAACTTTCATTCAACAGCAGTGCACTACACCTTCAGGCTTAAAGCTGGACTGAAGTATGATAGTTTAGATTTCTAACATATTATTAGCTAGTCACAAGCAAAACTATTAATACAGTAAGTAATCTTTTTTGTTTTCTGCATTCATAAACACAAAAAAGCACTTCTTGCTACATTGAACACTATTACTAAAAGCATCTTAAATGTACACCATTTTGGAGCCTCAAAACATCAAAGCTATACTATCATCTCCATTCTACAGCCCAAGGAAGATGAATAAGGTTTATTTATTAAGACAGTAGTATAAGAGAACAGCCAAAACATCCCTCACCCACCACCAAAACACTCCTCTCAGACCTCACTCCATGCTCTAAGCAGCAACAATAACCTGTCCTAGCAAAAAGGTACTGCTAGGAACACTCCCACGTGCTCAGTAGTCAAAAAAAAGCTGCCTTCTTTTCCTGATTTCCTTTCTTAAGGAAGCAGGTCTTCACTCAGCCCCACTCACATCGGGGACAAGACCCCCAATGCCCTCAGGGCTCTGAAGCCGCACATAGGTCCTGCCTCTGGCACCACACACCCATAACGGGGACAGGAGCTCCTACCTGAGGCCTCCCACCTCTCATCTTCTCCTTCCTTGTCACCTGCGCGTCTCCAAAAGTAGGAAAGCACCTTGGCGAAGAGACCGAGCATGGCCGAGCACCCACCGGCCCACAGCACACACCTCCCTACCAACCACCGCCACAGCACCCCCTCCGCCGGCCGCGCCTCAAGCCCGCCACGACGCCGCCGGCCAATCAGGCTGCTCGCTCCTGGTCACGTGGAAAAGGCCGCCCCGCGTGCCTGAGGGGCGGCCGCCTGAGCTGAGGTGGCGGTTGTGCCCTCTCCCCACCCCCAACCCGCCCCAGGTGTGAGGAGGCCGCGTTCCTGCCCGACCCACCGTGAGGGGGCGGCCTTCTGAAGCGCCTCTGCCCCCGACTGTCAGGGGACGATGTCTGTGGAGCCGGGGAGGGGCGGGGTGTCGTTACCGATGCTTCCCTGGCTCTTCTGCAGAGGCGGCACAGGGCCCTCTCCTGGTAGGGCCGAGTGGCGGAGATGAGAGGACCTCCTTCAGTAGGGTTTCAGGGCGGGAGGGGTTGGGGAGACTTAAAGATGGTGTTCTGTGTGGCTACCACAAAAAGCTTGAAGCAAAGGGGTGCGGGCAGCCTGTTGGTGGCTGGTGATGCTGTCTGGAATGGCAGTCCTGCTGTACGATGGGTTTTCTGGGTTTCTGTAAGCGAGGAGGCCTAGGCAGGCAAAGCCCACAGGCAGGCTGCCATCTCACTGGGGCTGAGGGCTCTCAGTGCTCTCGTGTGGCACTGGGAAGAAGTCAGGCATGGAGTCTCTCCAATGTGGTAAAGTGGAGTACACAGGAGAGTATGCATGTGCAAATGGCATACTGTTGAGTTGCTATAATGTCAGTAGCAGCCAGTTTCAAAATGACAGAATAAGCACTAGAACACTGTAAACTTGTTTTACAGAAAAAATAGTATTTTTGTCTTCATATCAATGTAGGAGCTGCTGTGGCTGTAGAGGAAATGAGATTTTACTGACTGTTGCTTATCATTAACACTTGATATTTTTACCATTTCTCTTTGTGCAATGCACTGTAGGTGTCTTTAAATTTTGTTTATCAAATAGTGTTTCGCAAAGCATAGTTTTTGAGTTGATGAGCTCAGCATCTCAGTAATTTCAATGGGAACTGCAGCATAAGACTGCTACAGGAGACAGTTTCAGGAAGAAGGCCAGAGCTGTGTATACTTTTATGCGAAACTACTTTATGGCTGTTGCAGAAAGGCAGTGTAGTCTGTGATGAGATTCTGAGACTAGACTAGCGGTTGTCTTTGGCAACCTTTTATTTTCTACTGGTATGGTTATCTCAGCATTATTTAGGCAAAGAATGGCTAGGAGTGCATTGCAGATTGTTTCATGCTTTTATAAAGTTCTATACAGTTCATAGACCAGAAGAAATTCTGGTTGTCAGTAATTACACACAGGTTCCAGTGTCTTGCTCTGAAGTAACTGAGGTGATGCTATTGTGAGGAGAAATAGCAGTGATCGTTTTAGAAAAGTTCTAGGGGAGGGACAGCCTCTGCTTTTAGATACACTGATTTAAAACATTTTAACTACCATTTTTTTCACTAAGATTTTTGTGGAGTGCAAGCAGAGGAGTGTTGGTTCGCAAAACCATGACAGGTGAAGAAATTGTTTTTCTGGAGGAGGGGAGTAGTTACACATGCATAAATTCCCGCATGAAGATCCTGTAGTTAGTAACACCTTTCCCAGGCTGTGCTTCTCAGGAATCTTATTGCAAGAAAATGGCCAAGGCAGAAAATACCAGTATTCAGTCTGGATGTCCTTTAAAATGCTAACATGATGTGTTTGTGACATCCATAAAACTAGAAGTATTTTATGTTTTAATAGCATACAATGGATAGTGTATCAATGGATAGGGATCAAACCTTTTTAAACTCTTCAGATGATGATTCATGTGAAAGACTAAATCCAAAGAAGTTTATATTATACTAGGGGAGCAAGTCATCCTTTTGAAGCTATTTGGCCTACATTTTGTTCTTGGTTCAGTACATGCCCCAAGACATGAGCTGGGAAAGAAGGGTTGAGAAATCAGCTCTAGAGAAGCAAAATACTTCAAAGAGCTGATTTATTTAAAAGAGCTGAAAATATTGAACAAGGAATACAGGTAATGAGCTAAAATAGTGTAATTATATATTGTGTGAAAAAATGCATAGATAGCATAGCTCGTAAAAACTCATCAAAAAAGGAAGGGTTGGTGAGCCATGGTAAAAGTAAATTTCACCAGAGCTTCAGGTGCTGTATGCTTTTGTGTTTGGATTTGGTAACGTGGGTATGAGCCTGGGTTCAGTGCTAGGAAAACTGTTCCAGGACAGAATGCTTTTTTATTCATTACTGATACAAAAGTAGGACTATGACAAGTTTATGTACCGTTTCATCATATTGTCCCTTGGCAGATCAGTCATAATTGTCAATCTGTTTTTTGTCTTTTGTGGTTACCGTGGGGGATGCTCGCATGGCACAGCCCTGGGAAGTGATGTAGTATCTGCTATAGCTGCTTCAGGCAATCTGAACTTGTTCAGTGGTCATTTCAGTGGTGGAAATAAGTAGTTCTTTGTAGTCTCTGACGATTTTATTTGATTTTCTTTCCTTGACATGTTTTGGCCTAACTTAGGATAAAAACACGTAATTTGTAAATCCTTTTCAGAAGCCCGTAATCTTCTGTTGGCATTCTTATGTTTCCTACAGTCTTTGTGTAGATTTCCTATGCACCCTTTAGAGGTGGGCGGAATCTCTGTATAGCACCTGCACCTTACCTAGTGTTATAAGGTCTTGGCCTGTGACTTGGGCTCTGGCTACCAGATCTTGCTTTGTGGTTGTGTATATGCAAAAATGACCCAAGACTTTTTATGGAATCAGGAGCATGAAATTAAGGGAACGTAAAATAAGGGCCCCAGAAAATTTTTAGAGTAGAAACTGAGCTGTGAAGTTTAAGTGTATTTTGTTAACACTGATGCTAAATGCAGAGGGTACAGTAATTGTGTGGTGAACATCTGTGCAAAAAGGAAAATGGCAAATACTAAGAAATGGACAGGGAAGGGGGCAGAAGGAATTTCACCATAACCAGAGCAAACACTGTAGTGCCATGCTTGAGAGAGGTGGGTTTCAGGTACAATATTGGCTGCAACACTTGGAATTGTGGACAAAAGTTTGTAGGGTTTGAGCCCTGCTCTGTTCAGTGATGCAGGAATTTTAAAATTGTTTTTATTCAAAGAGATTAGATCAAGTAAATACCTGAATATCTCACCAATTTTGTGGAAAAAAATAAGTTGATCTCCCTAAATTGGTCAAACAGGATAAAATATGATCCTGTCTTGTATCTATACTAATTTATGTTAGAACAAACCAGTAAAGTAAGTATTACCCATTTTCCATTAAACCGTAGTCTTTTAAATGTTACAGGTAATGTAAATATTTGCATGGTATTTCTTCCCTGAACCCAGGAAAAGAAGGGCTTAGTTACTTAAGACAGTTTTGATTGGCTAAAGAGTCTCTTTTTTACCCTTTTTCTAACACAGTTTACAGCTGTGTCTAGCACTGTGTATGGTGTATTAATTTCCATGTTTCAATCTATTAAAACAACTGTAACATTTTAATATTCTTTCAGTATTGGCTGACATTATGAGAAGAGTGAAATCGACAGTCTGTACGAATTGAGAAGTAGGGCTGTTCTAAAGTTTTTCTAGCACACTTTAAAGGTGATGCCCTTCAGAATACTGAAGATCTAATTGTGTCTTGGTTACAACAGTGTTTAAAGTTTATACAAAAGACCCTGTCATTGCTGCAGCTGTCAAGGTGCCAACATCTTCAAGATAAAAGCATTCTTTTCTTTTTTTTTCATTGCCTAATAAGCAGGAGGACTGAATCCAATGTACGCTGGCCATTGCATGTCATTGCTGCCTGCTAGATTTAAAATTTGTTGTTTAGTCATCACGGTGTTCTGTAAGTATGAATGTCATCACGACTGAAGTGTGCAGGGTTTATCTGAACACTCTAGAAAACTAGGGTTAGTAGAAAAAGATAAAGAAGAGTTCTACAGTGAAGATAATATTCTTGATAGATTTCTAACCTTTAACTGTCTAACTTCCCAGCTTGTTGGGATACTTGAATACTTGAATTTTTATCTGTAGTTCGTTCTAGGAGAATACTACATTGTAAGTAGTTTTTGTTCTTTTGAAAAAGGAACTAGATTGTTGAACATTGTTATCACTGGCTATTATAATAACTAAAAGTGGTAAACTATGAGGAAGGTTTTATTTAAGATGCTAAGCAAGGGGTAGTACTCAAATAAAAAAGAGACTTTAAACTTTTTTAATTTGTTGGTCTGGTTTGGAAGCAGCCCTATGAGAATGTAGTACAGTCATTTTCTAGTGTGTTCTGTTAATTAAAATTCAGGAGGCATTTTCCTGTTCCCTGGCTTAACTGAAGTTTTTGCTGTGCTTTTGTTCCATATCTGAATAGATGTTGTTGAAAGCCAAAGTGTAAGGGAGAACTTTTCAAAGACGGCATGACTCACTGAACGGTGAGAATATCACAAAGTGTACAGGCAGCTGTGTTCACAAGACTGTTTTAAACTGACAGTTAACTTTTCAGTTGAAGGTAAGCATGAAGATTTTTAACGGTTGAAAAATCTGCAGTAACTTAATTCTAATGTTAAGATACTGATCAAGGTATTTGAACAGATTGGTAAGCAGTGAGATGAACATAAAAGGGCAAAGTGAACAAGAAAAATGGTTGATACTGGGTAAATTAGAAAAAGTTTGCTGTAGCTGAGTTATTGTGAATATATGAGTTCATCGGATTCATAGTGAAGTCTGTCATTTTAGATATCTGATAAGAAGTGTTGAAATCAAATGGGAGTTAATATCTAAACATGTTTAAATATCTTTTCTGTCCTAGAGTTTAAAAAAAAAAAAAAAGGCAAAAAGCTTTGGTTATAGAGTTACCCTCAAACTAAACACCTCCAAAAATGGTTCTTAGATCTTGAAATAAAAGTCTATTGAGCTATCATAGATACACAAACTTGCATTCTCTTGATGTTTATACCATATTGTTATGAACTGTGGCTACAGGATGCAGTTTACTTAGAGTATGCAAGTAAGTTGTTAGAATGCTTACATGTTTTGAAATGTAAATACAGCTCATTACTAAAAATTGCTTTTATTGATTTTATCTTAAATAGGCAAAAACCTAGTGGAGCACTGTTCTGAGTATGTGAAGGAACTAAATTATATTTTTGATCTTTCTTCATAATTTGCATTTTCATTATTATTATTATTTAATTGTCTTTGTGAAGTGTTATGACCAGGGAAGAGGGTTACAGAGAAGAATTTAGCTATGACAGGATGCCAACTTTGGAGCGGGGAAAACAAGAGAATGGAAATTATATACCAGATATCAAATCCAGTGACCTTCATCTATCAAAGAGGCTGCATCCTTGCTTTAGTTACAGAACATGGATCTTTTCTTTGCTGATGGGAGTAAGTACTTTAAATGATACAAAAATTAAAAATGTAGGTGAGGTCTCAGTGCCGAGTAATCTGTTCTGTTTCACATCGTTTGGGCACTCACAATTTCATCACTGACAGTATTGAATATAAATATTTGTACAGAAAGGATCATATTTGGCAAATTTAGAATGTAACACTTAAGTGACTGATGGTATTCTTTGGCTAATTCTGTACTAATCAAAGATGCTATATGAAGGCTGACTTTTATCTTTAATATTTGTCATATAGCATAAACAGAATAAGTGTGGTAGTGGTAAATATCAACCCATGTGTGTGTATAAGCACTGCCTTTGGTAAAGGATATAAAGTATGCTCTTAACATATTTTTAACTGTTAAAAGTACTTTACTTGCCATGATAACATTTTGCAATTAAAAATATATATGGTACTTAAATGCCCCTTTCATCTTTCAGGGATCAGTAGTCATGTAGTTATTTGCTAGAATCTTCATGTAGTGAGGTATATACATCGGATTCTTACATGAATGTCAGTGATTTGAATTTTTGTGTCACTGCAAGAGAAACAGGATGCTGATCTTGCATGTACATCATATGCTTCGTGTTCTGAGCCAGGTTGATTAAAGTTTGTTATAGCAATTAGAATTTAATCTTTTTCTCTCAGCTTGTGTGTTTTGAAGAGTAGTTTTTATTAAGAGCTAAAAAATGTTTCACTGTTAATATGGTAATTACTTATTTTTGCACCGTGAATAGAAGTATTGCCTTATTTTCGTGGAAACAGCTGACATGAAAACATTTTCATGGAAACATTTTCTGACAATCTGTGGAACTTGGATTTCCTTTCAGATGTACTGTTACATAAAAAGAGAGCAAAAGAAGAGCTGGCTTTCTTTGCATTAAATTTTCTTAAACTTAATTGTGAAAAAGGACAACTGTCTTTAATTAGATTTTTCCTTTTTACTGAGTTGTTGTGAATGACTGGAGATACTAATTTTTAATGATAATTTGCTGAAGTCATATTACCAAGAAGCATGAGTTTTATGGATCAACATAAATGCAATTTTATTAATAAGGTCATCCAATAAATTCCAATTGGATTTTTCTCCCAAGTATTATAATGGTTAATCTCTCTCAACTCTTCTGAAAGACAGTGTCCAGAAAGGAAAGTCTGTATGTTGAGCAAGATAAATCATAGTGCACAGAACCTGTACTTCAGGGAGCAGATGCAAACCATAATGACATCAAAGTGCCTGCTGGTGTGGACTTTTCTTGTGCAGGAACAAGTCCATATGCCTCAAGCACAATTTTAAGTTGTATTCTATAGTGTTCTTCCAGCCTGCCAGAATTCTGTGGGTGTGTGCCTGTACACGGATATATGCTATCCTTATTTTCTGTCATTTTTTGACAAGGACTTTTTGAACACCCCTCTAATTTTGTAACTTAAAAAAAAAGCCCAAATAAAAGAGCCATTCTGTCGCTCAGCTTCTCCTTCAAAGAAATGCCTACTCTGAGAAATGACAAGCAAAAAGAAAAAGAAAAAATGTTAATAGAATACACTATTGCTGAGAGCCTAACTCTGATAGTTAGGAAATAAATAGAATAGTTAGTAAAGGAACAGGAGCAGTTGAACATTTATGGGTGTGCCATTGGACCAAAGCAGGAAGAGAGTTTGGAGGGAGACAGGAATATAGGTGGAAGAATCTTCATCAATATGTCCTAATACTATTTTTATTACTGTGTTCTAGTTGTTAGTTGGTATGCCCAGCTGCCCATAGGCATAATGAATGTTGGTGGAGCCAAGCACAGAATGCGAAGTAGAGGCTTAGTTGAGGTTTCTGAAACATTTTAACCACTGAACACTGCAATTACCTTTTGAGCATTTTATTAGGTATTTGCCAAGTCAGGGCACAATGCTTGATTCAAACTGTATTGTTTCAAATGATATCGTTCACTAGTGAGTCTTGGTAACCAGCAAAACATCTTTTCAGAAGTCAGCATGTTTTGGTATTTTGCTTCAAAATTATTCACACAAAGACTGCATTATTAAATATTCATCAGTAGCCTAATTTGAAAGGAATTACTGATTTCTATCTGACTAGTTGCTTTTTAAAAAATAGTTTTATTCATATTAATTTATCTTATTTGTTGCTTTGCAGACTTGCCTCCTTATTACTTCTGGCTTTTCACTGTATCTGGGAAATATTTTTCCATCTGAAATGGATTATTTACGGTGTGCAGCAGGTTCAGTAAGCATTCTTAATTATTTGCTGTGGCTGTTTGGCAGCAAAATCAGTAGTAAATAATTTTTGTGCATTTTATTCTGTCTCTCTTTTTACTACTAACTTTCTTCATGGACGATTTAATTCTATATAACAGTTCATTAAATGGGTTTTCATAAAGACAACTGGTTTGTGCTACCATTTTCATTAACCAGCTCACCACTGGAATACAGTAGTTATCCACATGAACAATTTTTCTCTGCTTGATTTTGAGAAAATTTACATTGTTAAGTATTTGGGGAATTTCCTGGCTAAATGCTATCAGAATGTATTTCAGATTGTATTTCAAAGTATTACTTTTTCCATGTATTTTGCCATGTACTGAAGCAGACTAAGAAGTTCTCTTGAATATTATTAACTATTAAAGTAATAGTAAAATATGCATTAAAGATGTCTGATGTTTTTCAAAGTTCAATATTTTTTACTATATTTTTTAGGGACTCATATTTGTTGTGCTGTATTATATGCGCTTAATATATGCGCTTTAGATATATGTGCATAAGATGAGTCTGATGTACTGGTTTTGTCCATGGCAGGATTCTGTTTTGTCGTTATTTTTGCAACTTGACTTGCAGATTTGTTTTAAATTAGGTGCAAGACTAATGCTTTACTGTAAACAAATCCCAGGAGTTGCTTTGTGAATGCGTTGTCACTTATGTTTCTGCTAGAGACATTAAAATAAAGTTGAAGCAGTTTTTGAAGTTAATATCTTCACTGATGTGTTATTCTCTGCAACATTACTGTCAGTTACCAAGATGTCTCTTTTTCTGCCCCAAATCTTGTCTCTTTGAACTTTGTGTATATTGAGAATTTCCAAAGATCTGGTAGGTGCAGGTTATCACATTGTGTTGGAATGGCTTGCTGTGGATAAAGATGTATACGTTTGGGTGTCTGTATGTGAGCAAAGTGTTACAGCTCCTACAACAGATGATGGAGTCAATACAGTTGGAAGAGCCTGGGGAGCTATATAGCCAATTGACCACCGAGTGTCTAGTTTAGCATGAGCTGAATTGCTTTCTAGACTTCTTGACCATTTTGACTAGTAGTAGGATTCAGTTGCCTAAACATAGTCATGTGGTGTTCTAGAGACTCTAGGGTATCCAGGACATAAAAGGATGTTTTAATTATGTTAAATACAGGTCATTTAGGTGTTAAGGAAGTGCTGCCAAGAATTTTAAATGTCGCTATTAATCTAGTTACAGCAGTTCCATTGTTAAGCCATCAGTGCTGAGAGGTGTGAAAGGATAATTAGTAAAGAAATGCAACATTTGTTACGTGATTCATTATGTAACATGGAAACATTTTTAATAATTTTAGTTGAGTAAATTTTAATTTGCTTATTAGTACGTTATAACTTTATGTATTTGTGGATCTGTAATGGTACCATATCTATTGTGGTGAGGAACAGCTAAGGCATAGAGAAATTACTTCGTGAAACTTTTCACTTAGATATGATTTTTCCATTTAGCTTTGCCCTGAAGTATAGAAACACAGTACCTACTGAACATATTGGAGATCCCAGCCACAATTCTTAAAGTGTAATTTGACTCAAAAGATGAGTTTTCACAAAGTTCTTCAGAGCTATGTTGAGACTGGCCAAATTTTAGCTTACAGAACCATGACTTTTTGTCTGTTTAAAAGAACGTGGAGGCCCAGTTTGGGAGTAGCAGTGTTTTTCTTTTCCTGCAGAAGGATCTCAGGCCTTCTAGAGTTAATTTAAACTAACAAAGGCGTGAAATGCCTCATGAAAGACTTTCTTTCTTTCCTTTACTCATCACATTGTGCTGGGTAGCTAGTCAAAACTGAAGGATATGGAAGGCATGTTTAAACCTCTTGTAATCCTCAGATACTGTTTGTAATTAATGAGCTCAGAAAAGAGTGACAGACTTTCTCAGAGTTTCTGATCTTCTGTTTGTCTAAGTTAACTGAAATATAAATTAAGACCAAATAAAATACATGTACAGAAATATATATAAAATTCTGTGTGCAGAATATCCCACTAGTCTTCTCTTTTAATTTTCCCAGTGTATTCCTTCAGCAGTTGTGAGCTTTGCTATAGCAAGGAATAAAATTAATGTGGTAAGTATACGATTTTATTGACAATTACATATTATTTTTTTTCTTGTGGTTAAAATGAGAGAGAAACCCATTCTGAAACTGTTTTTCAGATACCAAATTTTCAGATTCTATTTGTCTCTACATTTGCTGTAACAACGACGTGTTTAATTTGGTTTGGATGCAAACTTGTCCTCAATCCATCAGCCATAAATGTAAGTTACTAAAACAATTACTAATTAATTCTTCATTTATCTTTGTTTAAAAAAAGGGTATGTGTGAGGTAGGTGGAGATCACATGTAATTACATTGCTGTCGATACCCCAGTATTCCTACTTAGTCTGTGAGGAGAGATCATCGAGCAGTAACTACTTTTCTGAGTAAGACAAGACTGGAAAATTTACATTGAAGGTGGAAACTTACATGGCTAGAAGATGCATGTTATAGCTAACTTAGAGGTGATACATATGGAAATGACTTTCTTGTCTTCTTATATTCAAAGTTTGAAAATACGAACTAGATTTTCAAATGTGATCCAGTTTGATTAACTGACTGTTTATTTTTCTGTTGACTGTAGCAAGCTTTGTTGGTTTTTTATTTGTTTGTTTGTGTGTTTTAAAGAGCAGGGTCACAAGAGAAAACTGAAAATGAATTAGTAGCTCATCTGTAGATTAGCCAATTTTTAGGGTTGAATTGTACTGAAATGAGGTGTCCCAAACAGTGCTCGGACATTTCATCACCACATTAAGTATAATCCTTTCCTGGATCTTCTTTAATGGATAGTTTTGCTTGTGAGGCCATCAGGAAAGAAACTTTTGATGAGCACTTTTCTTATACATCATAAACAAAGAGAATGCAGCAGTTACATCATTTGAAGCATACATATTTCATGCTAGGAAAAGTTCACTGGTTTTGAGTCACAACCTTTTAACATCTGTCTTTCGTAGCCTGAGCCAAACATTAGAACTACAGGGTGGTTTTGTTTTTCTGTGTTACGGTAGAATGTCCTGAGACCTCTGTACTAATAAGAATGTTACAAGTATGAGTAAATAACATAGCAATAGGTATTATCATTGCCATTGATGAATATTCATAATAGACTATCACAGAATAGCAGTACAGAATACAACTATGCCATACATTTCGTATGAAAGTTAATGACTGCTCTCATGTGTGATTGTTCCATTCTCCTCCCACTATCATATCAATTGTTGTCATACTAAGAGCTCAGCAGTAATAATGGCTCCCTATAGTCATATAGCAGATCTGAATTAGTTTTAGTAACAAAAGACTTTTCTAATAGAAAAATAGTGCAGAGACTATAGTTTGCTTTGGAATTATCTATGCTATTTTAATAATATCTGATTAGCTCCAGATTTCACAGATGTAGAACTTTTAAATCAACCATGTTTACATCCTGTTAGAAAGTACTGTATATCAAGCCAGTACTTACAAAGCTGGTTTTTATATTAGATAACTAGGTCTAGCTCCACGTTTCTGTGCAGCTGGCCGAGTTTTCAGAGAGATGGAGTATTGCAGTCAATCAGAGCTGTGGAGATTTATCACTCTGGACAGTCAAATCACTTGAATTCAAGTACTACTAGCTTTAGATGGGGGCAGTTTTGCCCTGTGTTTGATGGGACAGTGTCATGGCCCCCTGGGTTCTGTGTGTATCTCAGGACAGTTTATACCAGTCAATTGTTTGCACAGCCTTTGCTAGCTTATTGCTAGTGTAGCAGTTCCCTCATTCATTTTCCCCCTCAAGTGTCTTAGGATGTTGGGGTGAATGAATTATATACAAGATGCAGTGGTACTGCCTTTTCCCTTTTCCCTTCCTTTCTTGGTAGAGAGTTCAAATATTAGAAACCAGTCCAAGCATTCTGAGAGAAAACAGCACAGAAGTGTGACTGTGCAACCTGCTCTAGGTGACCCTGCTTTGCCAGGGGGGTTGGACCAGATGATCTCCAGAGGTTCCTTCCAACCCCTGCCATTCTGTGATTCTGTGACTGGAGACTACTAGACGCTTTGCACTCCCTTCCCTGGTAGACAGGATCACAGCGTGGTTGGGACAGTGGAGGGCAATGTCTGCCCAAGAAGGGTGGGCCCAAGGGACTAATTTTGTCACCACAATAAATAGTTATTTTGTCATGAGCTCCAGTGTGACAAAACTAGTTTTGCTTATGCTCTTGAGAAGCTTTGAGCTGGCTCGGTGTGTAAGAGCTTAACTTTAGTTGCATACTTTTGAAGTGAGTAGTTTTTAGATTGCATAAAAGTTTGCATCTTCTATTATTAAACAGCTTTTGTATTTTCGAGGCAGATCAAACCATTTGAAAAAAGAGATTATATTAGACTGGAAAAGTATAAGTGACAAACATTAAATGTATAACAAGGCAAATTCTCTCTTTGCCCAATGTTAGTTATCTACAATAATATCTACAAGACATTCTTGGTTATGTGGTTTTAATTCTTTTCACTTGCCTATTGCATATCCATACTGTGGTGTTGATCACTGTATAAAGATAAATCAGGATAAATGTGTGTGCAAAGCTGGCTCTGAAGCTTTTTTTGGACCTTTCTGTCTTAAGAGTTATTCATGGTACTGACTTGCACTCCTCTTTGAAGGATACTGTTTCAGTGAGGCAGTCTCACTGTTTGGCAGCTCACTGCCGGTGGTTTTCCATTACCCATGCGGTACAAAGAAAATGTTGAATACCATCTTTTTAACTGTTCTTTCATCATTGTATTTATTTTCCCTCTCCATGGGAAACTGCACAAGAAAATAATACTAGGTCTGAAGTGAAATCACTGCCAGTAGTTTAAAAGCAGTAAGACTCATAAAAAGAATAAGTTTATCCAATTAAGACAATTAGTATTTAACATCCACCCCCCCCCAAACGACCTGGGTAATTCTTCATTAGTGTTACTTGTGTTGATGGATAACTCTACAAAATTACTTCAGATAGATAAATGGAATGCAAGATACAAGCCACGTCCTAGGCTGTGACTGTGTGACACCACTCCAGTGGTGTGTAGTTCTGTAGTTAGTATACTCTCAACATGAAGAATGCAATGTCTAAAAGATGCAAACTACCACTGCTGCCACTCTGTTCCTTCCCAGCTCTCAGAGTAAGAAGCCTGAGGGACAAAAATGAGTGTTGGGGGTTGGAACTAGATGATCTTTAAGGTCCCTTCAAACCCGAACCATTCTGTGATTCTGTGAAGCCTTGTGCGTGTTGGCCACTGTAACTGAAAGGGTTCAGATCTTGAACAGATTAGGACTCAGATTAGCTCCAAATTGAGTACATACATTTATTGCCTCTGTGTGCGTTGAGTGTCTGTACCTCCATTATAGTTGAGATGATCCAGTCACTGGGACCCTGCAGTACAATCTTGTTTGCCTCAGTGTAGATGGCTAAGGCAGGATTCCATGGCCTGAACTTAAGCATCTCTTATTTTAAATGTGCTGTGAGATGTTCTGCCTGACTTCTGCTTCTACTCTGGGTGGGTGAGAATCCCCCATCAGTCCTCCGTCATACATCCCATTCATGTAGGCACATTCACTATGCTTGAGTATTTCAAATGGCACTAGCAGCCAGTATAATTGAACCCCTCCTCTAGCAACTGGTTGGCCCAGAAGCTTTTGGGGTTCCTTCTCTTGTCTGTATAGACTAGGTCTCCACAGACAGTAGTGGAAGCCTAGGCAGCATGGGTGCACACAGATAGTGGAGTGTAGGTGCTTGATTGTGTTGCCTAACCATAAGCGTGTGTCTCCATTAGGTATGTGCTGGTTTGTCCTGCCTTGCTTCAGCCACTGGTCCAGGAAGGCATCAGTCTCCTTTAGGTGCTCTGTCATTATTTGTCAGACCTGTGCAGATGCCTTGAAACATCTGGAGGATATCTTAAACCGTGTAAAAAATATGCATTTAAGCAACTATATTGAACTTTAAATTATTTAACCTTTAAATTAATTCAACCCTTTCGTACAGTTTCAGTGAACCATGTTTTTAAATGCCTGTTGCAGGTTCAGAGCAAATTGGATTAAAGTCGTGCTAATCTGCTGCTTTACACCCAGTTGCACTTGTGTGTTCCTTAGTCATAGAAGAGGATTAGGGACACAGTTTACTTGTTTCTCTGCATCTGGTGCTAGGTTTTATGTACAGTGGTAGTTGTAGGGATAATTTTCTTCAGTGCTTAGAAATCTAACATTGAATTTACCATTGTTACTGATGGTATAAAAAGATACTTACTTCTAGCTTTAGCCGGATTTCTGTTTAAAAAATAATAACAACAAACCCACCCAAATTCCAAAACTGGAGATTAGATATTTTTACTTTGATCTAGGGGTGATGAACTAATTTTATGAGTGGAAGGCTCTGTCCTGTCTGATGGTCTAGACATGTCATATCAGAAAAAAAAATACTGGAAAGGTAAAAGTTAAATTAAAAAAAAAATCTAATGTATTTACTGTTACTTTTTCAATTTCTGTTCCTTACTTCTTATAGCTAGCACTAAATGAGCTAGTCCTTCAATGTAGTTATAGTGCTTCTGGACTCAGTCTTTTATGTCTGCTTGGCACTGCACTGTATAGTGTGGCCTTGTCCTCCCACATCAGTACCAGCACTACATGTCAAATCACATCCAAATCATAGGAATTTGCAGGCTGGATTAAATTGTTCTGCAGGCCACATGTTTGACACCTCTTCTTTTGCCAAATAATGTCTTTATTCTTCATGCTAGCACTTTCCCTAGAAGATTGCCACTATGACTTCTATTGATGTTTTTGGCTGTAATAACAACTATACAGTTTCATAGTTCCAATTATCATTTCCCAAGAAGGGTGAATTTCAGTACCCAGAAAAGCCTTTCAAATCTGCCACTTACGATCTTTTGAAAAAGACGTGTGCTGCAAGATATGTGGCAGAGAAAAACAGATTTGATCATCTACAAAGCAGGTCTGACATGAGGGAATAATATAATTCTGTTACTTTGCCCAATGGCCTGACCTAACCTCCAAATGTTTTCTTGGGCTGCCAGTGGAAAAACACGGTGCTTTTGAAGACAAGAGAAGGAGATCCACTCTGTCTAACTTGCATGCCTCTAAAAAGTTATTCAGCCCATGTAGAGTAGATACCTACCTCTTTTCATGAGATAATCAGCAACTGAAGAGAAATGTAAAGTATTACATTCACTTATTTGTCTCTTGAAGATGAGGAATGGCAGGAGGAATGGCAGCATCTATGGTTTTGCACAGTAATGTAGTCTGTGAGACCTGCAAGAGTTGTGAAATCATGAAGAGTGTTCATCAATGCTCTGCTTGCAATAGGTAGAGCACAGAGCTGGGATTCTTGGCCCGGTTCTTTGGATTGTGTTTTCATTCAGCGTTACACATTGTATCCCACCATTTGGATTGCAGCGTAAGGGTTGGGAGCCTGTGGCCCTCCTTCCCGCCCCTCCAGTCGATTATCTTAGACCCTGGGCTAGTCAGGCTTGCTCTTGTTTGTACTCTTTCTGTTCCTGTGAATCTTCCATGATTTGCTGCATCTAGTTTCACATGGGAGGTCCTGCAAAATGCAAATGTACCCAGCAATCACCCCCTTGTCATTAAGTGCTCTTTTGGAAGACAGTGATAAAATCTTCAGGCAGAATATTCCCATAAATTAAATAAATGGGTTTTTTTTCTTAGATTAGGCATTCTGACCATTATGTTGACAGCTAAGTGTTGTCCCAGAAATTCATCAAGAACCAAGAAAAGGGTTAACAAAGTATCTAATTAATAGATATAATAGATATCTCTGAATGTCATAAAAAATAGATGGACTGCTAGATCCTGCTCCCTCCTGTATTTTTAATATGGAAGATGTAACTTATTTCTGTCTGGGATTTTACTGACAGATAAATTTCAACTTGATTCTACTTATTCTGCTGGAAATCTTCATGGCAACTACTGTGATCATTTCAGCTAGGTCTACTGAAGAGTGCTGTACGAGAAAGAAAGTAGGTACCCTCAGGGATTAAAAATGTCTGGGTTTTTTTGGTGTTAAAAAATACTAGATTTTTCCTGTATTACTTATGTTGACAAGTTACTGGCGACTCCAGTATATAATTTCATATTACATAGAGTAATAGAATAGTTTGGGTTGGAAGGGACCTTTAAAGGTCATCTAGTCCAACTCCACCTGCAATGAGCGGGGACATCTTCAATTAGATCAGGTTGCTGAGAGCCCATCCAACCTGACCTTGAATGTTTCCAGGGATGGGGCATCTTCTGCCTCTCTGGGCAACCTGTTCTAGTGAAACTAGGTTCCATGGTAAAACTAGATTGGAATAATAAATAAAAGTACTGTACAAAACGGTAATAGCCTCTTCTGTCTTTGAGTGCCATGGGCCCTCCGCAAAATGACCTGTTGCAATTATAGAGCACAGGGCTGTTTGAATATCTTATGAACAGGCATGGCAAATGTTTTATTTCTGGTTTGTAGAACAAAGCTTAATGATGTATGAAACATCAGAATACTGTGACTTGTATGTATGCAAGCCATGCCTTTTTGAAGCCTGAAGTAGAGAAAGTATTCGTCATGTATGCCAATTTGGTGGTTTCTGGGCAATGAATATTGGCTTCAGAATTTGGGGCTATAGATAAAATTTTCTTTAGTCACATGTGCTCTCCCAAATCCCACCCTCATTTTTCTACAACAGTACTTCTTGTAGCTAATAATGAAGCAGATACGCTCTGCCACTTTGTGTTCCAGTGGAAGTATTACTCACTAGATAAAGTCGTATAGTGTACTGTTCTCCTTCAGTTACTGTTAATCCATATCAGTAAAATCTGAAGCCTCAGGAAGAAAGTATATTTTCAAGGTGGAAAGGGGAGACAAGGTGACCATATTTCATTTTTGAACAGTGGTTGTATAGCAGATAATCAGGGTCTACCTCAATTGTTTTAATGAGATTGATGTGGTCTGACTCTGTGGTGTGTCGCTGTCACATCGTGTGCCTCTGTTAGGATCTGTAACAGGTTGTACAAGATATTAGAAAGGAATGTATTGCTTTTTATGTTTTTTTGATCATGACTTTTTATCCCTCTCTAGAATACTGCATATGACAGTACCATCGTTTTGAGCAATGTCAGCTTTCCTACTCGAATTCTGAAGTCATACTCAGTAAGAAAGGCATTGTTTTCTTTCATTAAATCAACTTATTCTTTCATCTTTCTAAGTGTTAAGTTTCATTAAAGCCAGAAAGAGATCAGTGTAGGTAAGAGCTGAAAGAATAAAGACAGAAATGACAGATATATCTTAAAACGTTTCCTTTTAGACTGTTGCAAGATAAGTGATAACTGCCATATATAATAGGAAAGAGACTACTTAATGGCTTAAGGATAGAATAAATTGAACTGTTGTTCGATGGAGCTAATAAATGAGACCCTTAATATGTATATTGAAGCTTATTTTTTTTTTTTACTTAAGCCAGATGGAGTTTTGCTCTATTTTAGATCTGAAAAACATTGACTTAATGCATAGATAATAGCATAAATGCATTTTTCTCCTTCCAGTGAGTTCCTTTCTATATGCAAATAGGAAATTCGGTTCAAATGCACTGTTAATAATGTGTGTGCTCTTCTTTGTTTTAGGTAATTGAGGTGATTATTGGAATTTCATCAGTATTTGGTGGAATAATTGCTTTGAATATGGATGTTCTAGTGTCAGGTCCATATCTTTCAGTAACATTCTTTTGGATCTTAGTTGCTGTAAGTAGTGCAGAATGAAGGTACTCTTTTAAAACAGTGTCTTTGAGTTTTTAATTTTTTAATTTATTTTATTTTTCCTCTCTCTACTGGAATAGTTGTTTGACCCTAATACTAATTGGCAGTTGCTGCTTAGCAAATAAATTAGCGCTTCAAAATACTTGATATATTTATGCAATATGCTTTTTCTATTTTGATTTACAGTACTTTGTTTCTTATAAAATGTTCTGATACATTTTCAGTCCTCAGTTCAGTAAAATGGAAATGAGTAATAAAACAAGGCTATTAGAATTGAAGTGTTTTGTCAAACAAGTCCTAGGTTTTAGAATATTTCAGGTTGCAAAATAAAAAGTTGAGTTTAGTTTCAGCGTGGTAGAATCCTTATAACAGCGCTTTTAGCCTGTCAGCCTTAACTGCCATAAAAGCCTCAGACTGACTGGTAACCCTTGTCACTAATAACAGCCTGTACCTAGGAGCAGTGGATTCATGAAGGATGCCGTGCTACCCTGCTTGCCACTAATTGAACCAGTTGAGAAAGAAGACAATGAACATTAGATATGAACATATGGCTACTATGTCTGGAAAATCCCTCAGCATGAAGTGGAGAAAGATCATAAGTTTTTCAGCATTCAGAATTCACAAAGTTCAGTAGGGTTCATTAGGTTTTTATGTAAAAGTGTCAAGTTTTGAGGATAATCATACTTCAGTATGTTTAGGTTTAATACATGATACTAATTAAATGCAAGTTAAATGGAAGATTAGTTTTATCTCCATTTGAGTAATTGATTCTTAATACTGTCATAATAAGTCTATACAGATTTAAGTTTTCAAGAAATTTGACCAGTTGGAATCACTGTAACTCAATTGTAATTTGTATAATTTTCAAGTCGGTAAATATTATTTTGTTACGCTTTTTTGTTTAGTGCTTTCCAAGTGCTATTGCAAGTCACGTAGCTGCTGAATATCCTAGTAAATGTCTGGTAAGTGTGTAAAATTCTTGGATTTTGTCATTAGAGTGGAGTAATGCTAAGAAAGCCTGCCTGTGATAGTGGGCACTACTCACATTTGCTCACTTGTTTTTAGTTGCTTCTACAAAATGTGACAGAAATACGTAGCACGAGTGTAAGCTGGTATTCCTGAAACGAAATCCAGTAGGTCCTTTGGAGACTTAATTCCACCAATTCTAGAAAAGAATTGAAAGGACTGTTTGTTGGGTGGGTTTTTTTGTACTGGTTCCTTGGGAAAACAACATTCCTCATATGGTATGCCCAGAACTGCTTTCATATTCCTGAGCTGAGGTCCTTTGAGCTCTTTGAGCTGTGGTTTCTGAAAGAAGAAAATTAGGTGTGCAGGCTGCACTGGACTAGAACCTACTTTAAACAAATTCCTCATCTGCATGGCTAGCAACAAGGACTAAGAATATTCAATAGAGTGCATTTATTCCTTAACTGTCCCAGATGTGTAGTTAGGCTGCCTTAAGACATCTGTTCTAAGTTACAGTCATGCAACCATATTTAAGTCAGTAATGATGCATGACCACAACTGAAGTGAGAATTTGATCCTGTAGGATGATATTTGAATGAAAACTTGGCTGCTATTGTATTGAAATAAATTTGCACTCAAATTTATGTGCATAGTTATTTTAGGTTGCAAGTCTGCAATATCTGCTGTTAATTCTCATTATTTCATACAAACTGAAGAATAAATGATGTGTCTATACTGGCTCTCTAAATGGGGTATTGCTTCCTCTATCTGCATATGAAAGGCACTTTTAAAATCAAACAAAACCCCCATCATCCATATTAAGTGGAAAATGAATTACAGAACAACAGTGTTTTGGCTAGGAACTTAATTTATTCAAAGCTTGCTTCTGTGTATGCAATGTGGATGGCTCTTCATTTGTCTCATATGTATAATCTTACACACTTTTACACACTTTTGTTATGCTTGCTTCAAGGAGATATAGCTCACAAATCAAAGTGTTAACTTGTTTTTATTCTTTTTTAACACTTATTGTTTTATTTCTTTTAGGTTGAGGTCCTGATTGCCATTAGCAGTGTTACCTCTCCTTTGTTATTCACAGCTTCTGCATACTTATCCTTCAGTATCATGCAAGTTGTTGACATCTTTAAAAATTATCCACCTGCTGTTAAAGTATGTATTTTTATGCAATTGAAAAATTAACATCTACCTATTACAGTAGCAACACAAGAATGAATTAGGAAGTATTAGAAGACAAGGTACTGCAACATCAAGGTTGAATAAAACATTATAGAAATTATTAAAAAAAGCTTACTTGACTAATGATATAATTTTAAGTATGTTAAATCTGTTGCCACCCTGGAATTACAGTTTAAAAACAATGGGATATTATTCTAAAGAATCAGTAAAAATAATATGTAATATGCTGGACT
Organism: Rissa tridactyla; assembly: GCF_028500815.1. Lineage (NCBI taxonomy): Eukaryota > Metazoa > Chordata > Aves > Charadriiformes > Laridae > Rissa > Rissa tridactyla. The sequence goes on from NC_071466.1 coordinate 197,322,831, forward strand.
CCTTGAGTTTTTTATAACTTTGTAGTGTATAAATGAAAGATTCTTGGTTTACTTGAAGAATACATTTTTGTGTTTCTTAGGATGTCTACCAACAGGTGGCATGTTGGGATTGTAAATTTACACCTGGATTCATTCAAACCCTGGATTGGGGCAGAGAAGAAAAAAAGTTTTCAAACCTTAAAGCATTTCAATATGAAGTGTTACCAGTGTTTGCTGAAGAGCTTTCTGTGGCTTTACTGTCAAAGTGTTTTGCAATCCGTGATGATGTTCAAAGAACCATTTATGGGGATTAAAATAGTGTCAATAAGAGTCTTGATTCTTAGTACCCACTCGTCCTTAAGTAGTCTTGTAATTTTAGAAGAAGAGAGTGATAATGTTTATTAAACTGAGACTTAGGGACTGGACAACCAGCTTTTGAGTATGTGATCCTGTTCTGATACTGGAGGAACATAGTATGTGGTTTGACCTCAGGAAGTGGCCATGACTTACATGCTCTCTTTAAGTAGCTTCTCCTGTTGCACATGTTGTAGACAGAAGCTGGACTGCCTAGACAATTGATGTGACCCTTACAGAGCATTTCTTAGATTCTTCTGCTGCTCTGTGTCTGGATGCAGCAAGACTGGGCTGCTCTGCAAAGGAGGGTGAACAATGGAGCAGAAGGTGACAGCAAGGGAGACAAGGACAGTGACCACATTGGCAAGGGGTGCAGTCCTACAGTACCCACAAAAAAAAGAAAAACAAGGCAGGTCTGGCCGTGGTAACCAGGTTCAGCTAATAGTTCAGTGGTTGCCAGACAAGTCCATAGTAGTGAGGCAGATACAAGGTCAGCCAGGAATTCAAGTCGGCAGGGCAAGGTCAGAGCCAGCAAGGCACAAGGCCAGGCCCAGGCACAGCTGCAACATTGCTCAGGTCAGAGGCTCTGTGTTTTAGAGGATGGATTCCTCAATTCTGTTCTATTTCTAGAGGAAAAGATAATTTGGCAAATTAATATTTTGTTAAAAATAATTGCTGTTCTACTTTGAGTAAACCCAGGCATTCAAATTTTAATTGGAGTTTCATGATGAAATAAAATGTAAATTATAATTTGGGTTAAAAAATAAAATCTAGATACAAATCCCAAAGGATGTGAATGGCAGAAAATATTTTATTCAGGTAGTTAACAACACATTTAATGTCTCTATTTTCAGCAATCTTATGATGTACTCCTGTTGCTGCTGATGTTGATGCTGCTAATTCAGGCATGTCTTACTATCGGAACTGTAATACAGTGTGTAAATTACAAGACAAAAATGAAACTATATGATTCATCATGGACAGCATCACAGGTTAAAAAACAGGAATACAGGACAACAGAGGTAAGTATTTCTACTCATAAAATTTAAAATATATTTTTTGTAATGTTTTATGTTACATAATTCAGATCACAATTAAAAGCTGCTCCATAGAGCTGTAAAGATGTTAATGCACTGGTGAATTTTTTAAGAAAGAGATAATATTTTGCTGGTTAAATGACAACTGGGGCTTGACAGACTCAATATCTAAATCCATGACAAGTCCTGTTAAGAGAAAGACAGTTGTAAGGTTAAAGACTCCTTTTGTTCATATTTGTAGTATGGGCTCCCAATTACAGATGAGGTTCATCATTGTACTAAGATGAGATGATAGTCCTACTGTCCTACTCCACAGGATGCTGCTATTTATATGTCAGAATGAAGTTAGAGAAAAGATGATGGGCCTTGCATGACTGTGTTCTGATAATGAGATAGCCATCTATTAAGAAAGGAACGGATTTAACCCTTTCAATACGAGCAAAGGTTTTAGGCTATGGAAAGAGAGTATTTGATAGAGTTGTACCTTTCTAAGGTCTGCTGTGGGGGAGTGAATTTACTAAACCGAGGTAGTTCTCTTAAATTCCCTAATCTGCGAGTGGGAAGAGTTAAGAACCTGGAGCATAGGAACAACAATGGGCAAGCTGAGTGAGTGGCTACCCGTGCATGAAATAGTGTGCAGAGGAGGGTTCCTGGAATTGCAGGTGTCTCCATGTCCTAACCACACTACCAAAGTTGGTGATAAAGATATAAAGACCAGAATTGATATTTCCCACCATTTCCTTCCTGCACTTCCATGTTCAAGCTATCCTTTCAGATACAGATTTGTCACATACTTCTTTTAGAGCATGATGGTGGCAGTATTACTCTTGCCACTTTCCTTATAGTCCTTCAGGGTTAGAGTGCTATTTCAGGGACTGGGGGAACCCAGGTTTTTCAGCCTGCGTAGGTTAACTACAGCTTTCTCCTAGCACAGCACTGTAGCCCTTAGACTCTCTTCACCTCTGCTGTACAAAGTGCTTTATCCTTAAAGTTTAGGAGAGAAATTCGTGTTAACTGGATGCTTATTGCATGGCCCAGCACCAGAAAGAGAGTGCTGGATTCAGTCCCTGCTCTAGAAAGAGCATCTTCATTGAAACAGCACTGGATAAAAAACACTGGGAGCAGGGACTGAAATTCAGTCAAGTCATTATACAGCTGGTAATGGAAAGTGGAAGCTGTAGATTCATGTCCACTCGGGCTGCTGAGGGCATTCGGTGTAGGTTGCTTATTTTCTGGATCTGTGTCCTGAGAGTTATGTTCTGTATAAAATATGAAGCCCAGCAGCACTTCCACTGCTGCAAATCACATTTGGAGCATAGGTCATGGCATGGCTAAACATATCTATTCTGGGGATTATTTACATAAGTGTGCCTAGTTTGTGAGTCACTGAGAAACTGGGTGCAAGTTAAATGCTAAAAGGAGCACTTTGTCCAGAAAAGCAACACCTTTTTGCTTACCTAACACATGAATAATGTTACAGGTGGTGTTGTAGGTCCCTTTGGCTGCTCAGAAGTCTGTGTTCTTAGGCAAGACTTTAGTTTGCTTGCATGTATGTAGGTTAATCTTGCTTCAGTTGCAGTGTAGAGGGCTACTTTTGGCTTTGGGTTTAGAGATTTAGATGCTAGGGCTTTCAGTCACATTTTGGCAAAAATCTTGAAAAAATGTGCTAAATAACATGTTTAAAATAGGAATTTTGCCAAGTTTCTTTGACCCAAATGTCTCAAATATTATACAGTTTCTATCATAAATGTATACTATACAATATACAAAACTATACAATTTACAATATATAGAATATTTTAATAGTTCAGACTGTAACTGTTCATGTATACATTCTCCTAGTTTTTCTCAGGTGTTTATTTGCTTGAACTTCAGTTTTTAACCAAAGCATTGTTTCATGTTTCCATTTGTCTGAAATGTGTTTGCTTTTAGGTTTCCAATAATACCTTAAAGGATTTTGACAAAGACAAAGCCTGGAAAGCAGTTGTGGTGCAGATGGCTCAGTAGTTTGGATTCTGCAAATGCCACCAATACAGTACAAGCCAATACAGTAAATCAACTGTTTGAATTAAGGCTTAAAAACTTTTCCGTTTATAAACAGCAATATAGTTACAGCAGTAGGAGCCAGGGAATAACACAGTAAATAATGTGTCTTTCTAATAATTTTGAAATATATTGATAATATTTTTAACACATCTGTCTTTTCTGTTGGTATCTGTATTCTAGTGTTGCTTTAGAAGATGCCTTTAGATAAAAGGTAATAAGTCAAATGAATTTATGCTGATGGCAAAGTAAAATGTGACAATATGTAGTATGCTTCATATATTTGCAAGAGGTTGTTATAACTGCAGTTATGCAGTCAGTGTAACTGATAAATGCTTTTGTAAAGTTATGAGTACAAGTCATAATTGATATTTTTGCTTATACTTCACTTTTGTAGGAGTTGTGAAGTTGGTTTGCATCTCATTGCTTTTATATAAATAAAAGTCTTTATTATGTGGAAACTCAAGAATGTGGATTGACATTCTAATTGGAGAAGTGAAAACAGAATATTCTTTCCCACTAGGCTTCCATTTCTGGACTGTTAAATGGGGAAGGGGCTTTTTCTGAGTGGCCAGACACAAAGTCTACTAGCCAAAGCAAAAAAATAGCAACAAACAGAAGCAGTCAGCCATATAACAGGAGATACTACTGATATTAAGAGAGTTTTTTCACATTTATTTCTTTTCCTAACTATCTTTAAAACTTACAGAAGCTATCAGCCCTTGAACAAGGGATAATCCCCATACAGATTGCCTTTTTCTCTGAGGTGAATTATGTGTATTATTATGTATATTATTATTATTGTGTTGATTTCGAACACTGTAAGATTTTCCATGTTAATAGGCTTTTTGGTGTTACTAGGAAGATAGCTGCTGACAAGGTGGTGGTTTTTTATTGTTTTTCAGTTTTTATTGTTTTATTGTTAGTTTTTGAAAGGTTCTAGACTTTAGGTTCATTCTTTTTTAATCTGAAATAACCCAGATCATTTATTCAGAGCATGCTGCAAAGCTTGCCTCTTTGCTTTTGGGGAGGGGAAATAGAGAGAGAGGTATGTATAGTGCGGAGCCCTTCAGGTATGCTAGCATGTTTTCTTTTGGTTTTGGGAAAGCTGGTAATTATTATGGCATTTTAATACATAGAGAATACTCTTTCAAGTTTAGAGCAGTGCTTCTTAAGAGCAGGTATGCACCAACCTCTGTGTTCACCTAAAATAGTGTATGTTTCTGGTCCAGACTAATACATGAGCAACCAGAGGATGCAGCTGCTGTTTTCTTAAATACTGTCAAATCTCATGCCTCTACTGGTGGTAGTCGTGTGAACAGTCTCTCAACAAGGCAGATAAATAATGATGAATCTGCTCCAATCTTACGACTTTTATAAATAGAAAAAGTTAGTTTTCGATTGTACACAATTTTTTTGAAAGTTGCAAAGAAATAGTGACAGTTCTACCTAAAAATAAACATCCAAACAACTTTATAAATCTCACACATGGATTGAAACTGGACAAAGACTGTAGGTAGTGTAGAAGTTCTTAATGAATCACTGTAAAGTGAAAATGCAGTCATATGTAGAATAGCGTGAATGTATCTTAATGGTTTGCTTTCTTTTAGGTGGTAACACACTTGCCTGTGTTTAACTGAATCTGTGTCTTCAAGAGATCATCTGTATCTTTTCTGTCAAATGGTTATTGGCTTTGGTTATCCAGAAGGTTAGATAGAAGTAGATGTTGCTTCTATTACTGACCTTGGTTGGAAAAGAAATTAATGGGGAGTTGCACATTCTGAAGGAATTTCCTTTCCACAAAATGCTTATACAAGCAAGGCACTCAGGGTCTTTACACCATGTTTCTGGTCCTTTTGAGGAAGACTCCTTTTGAATCAAATGGTTTGAGGTGCTCTCCTCCAAACAGTGAAAACCTTTTAAACAGCTACTGATTTTTGTTTTGCTGCCAGGAGTGGCTGTGAAGAACCTAATGACAGGATATAATAGGCGATATTTACTTTTCTTTTGGGGAACTACAGTATTTTAATAAGAGGTGAAGAAAATAGCATTCGTCAAAAAGAAAGAGGAAAACTAAATAGGCTAAAGAGAATGATTAAGTTAGAGTTTGGATTGACCCTGAAGTAATAGTTGAAATATATGTCTGTAGCTGAGGTTTTTTTAGTTTTCTTAGATTAACAAGGGGAAGGAATAGATGGGAATAAAAAAAGAGGTTGTCAGTTGTCATAGAGCTACCAGCCATAGATTCTGCTTTCCAGTGATGATGAACACCCCTGGACTCCCTGTCTGGACACAGCTCTCTTCCCACCTTGTTCAGCCCAGCGGGAACTGCACTGCACAATCTGCCAGGTGCTAGGACTTTTCCCTGCACGCCTAGGAAACTAGGAGCCCCACCATGGATACCACTCTGGAGGTTGAATTTTCATATCCAATGCGAGAAGAAAATCATGGAGGTAAGAGGCAGGCTTTTAAAACCATGCAGAGCTGGCCGCTGACATAAGAAGCCTTTCTCGGGCAGAGAAAGCTTCACTATAAATCTCACTCTGTGGGTAAATGCTTTTGTAATTCAAAGCAACACCCACTGTGGCCTCTGCTACTGTCAGCCCTTCTTTGCCAAGTGATCTTATGTGTTGGTGTTTGACACAGAATAAATCTTCATTGCTTGTAGCTTTAATTAGGGTGTGCTGGGAGATGATCTGTTTCCACAGCAGAGCTGGGAAGCCTGTTCAAGGGACAAAAATCATAGCCCTCTCTGAGGTCAGCTTGGTGAGATAACAGTGTATGTGCCGTGTTACAAGGGTTTCTGCTTGGAACTGGGTGGAGAGTGCCTTTTCCTGCCTTGCTGGGTTTCAGTAGAATTAATGCTACGAGCTACTGCTTAGTTTACACCATGAGTTAGGGTCCTAGCTTAGAAGAAACAAAATTAAAAAAAACCCTAGCCCTAGGTAAAATAAACAAACAAATCTGGCGGAAGCATCTTCTGGAAAAGTAAAATTGTGTGCACCTGGTACCTGAATCCTTCCTCAGCCACCAATTTAGCTAGGAAAGCAGAAGGGAAAAATTACAGTTTTAAAAGCATTTTCTTATTCCTCTCTGCTCCTGCAGGCAAATTTCTTGTAGCATCTATCAGGAACAAGAACACACAGTTGGCTATTGGTATTTTTTTGTTGTCATTTTTAGTAGTAACTTGCCTTATAAGAACAGGTGAGGAGGAAAATTGTAGTTAGGATCCGATTTATCAAGTCGCACCTTTGGTGCTTGTGTTTTTCTGTTAAGACACATGCCGAGTTATGGTTAGAAGAGCAGTATGTTTGTTGGACCTAAGCTCCTTTTATGAACCTGGGCTTAAAATAGAATCACAGAATGGTTTGGGTTGGAAGAGACCTTAAAGATCATCTACTTCCAATCCCCCTGCCATGGGCAGGGACACCTCCACTAGACCAGGCTGCTTAAAGGCCCATCCAACCTGTTCTTGAACACTTCCAGGGATGGGGCATCCACAACTCCTCTGGGCAACCTGTTCCAGGGTCTCACCACCCTCATAGTGAAAAATTTCTTCCTTATGTGCTCAACAAGAATGAGCGATCTGGAAAAAGCGGTACACTGCCTCCCCCCCGACAACAGGAATACAGACCTCTTTTTGTATCCAGAAATGTCTCTTATGTCAAGTGGACTGTGCATAAGTGTTCTTATATGTACCTGTATATTCTGCATGGGTAGTTTTGAGTCGATAAAAGCTTTTTAGGTCTTTCCTACCCGTCACCTCCAGCAGCTGCAAGGGGAGATTTTTACAAGGCAAGTGAGCTGATCTAACTCGGTGCTGGAAGGGGTTGTCTCCTCTGCCCTCTTCTGCTGTGCTGGCTGGTATCTGATTAAATGGGCAGAAAAATGATCAATTAAAAAAATGACTAGTTTCCTGCTGATTTAGTTAGCCAGCTTAGCCCACTGCAAACTCATAGTCGCCATCTTTAAGATCTTGGGTATGACTTCATACCAACTAGAGGTAGATCAACAGAATATTTGTCTTTTGTTAGTACCTTCTTTTTCCCTTCCCATCACATTCCTTGCCTATGCTTTGCCTTGTTCATATAGCCCTTCTCTGCTCCATTTCCTGTTTGAAAAAGTAGACTTGCACATAATCTGTACTTGCAATTACAACGTTAGACTGACTATGTAATCAGTTGGTTTGTGTATAAATCACTGTGAATTGTAGTTGAAGAAGTTTGTCAAATAAAAACTTGCATGTTTTGTGATCTGGGTCTTGTGTTTCTGAAGATAATCCGTGAGATCAAAATAATAAAATCTAAATTAGTTTCAGAAACTGGAGTACTCAGGCTCCCTGGCAACTGAATTGGTTTTATAATGATTTCCTGTTTTTTCACATGTTAGAAGTACTTTTGTTTGTTACTGAGTGGGAAGTCCCTCAGGGAGAAACTGGCAGAAGAAAATGTTAGTATCATCCATTTTATGAATAGTAGTATCTTAGATAAAGTATCTTCAAAAGATAGGTTTTGGATTATTTTTTTCCACCTTATCTGGTGTTATCTGACTAATGCTAATATGAGATATTTCACAGTAAACTGTTTTTCTGCCTGTATATTTATAGGGAAAACCGCCAAGGAGTGAAATAACAATGACAGAGCTGAATGGGTTACCATGAATCAGATTCATGCGAAAGGAAAACCGTGCCTGCTAGCTTTAAGCAATCGAGAAAGAAATGCCCATGAAAACCGTTTGTATGGGACAATTACTTTGTAATCAGTGTTCTGTTAATACCTGGTTATGACCATCAAATAGAAGCAAAAATTACTTTTCGTGCTTCCTTTTTCAAGATGGGAAACCTCTACAGGTATAAAATATCCTTATGTAATGCTTACTGGAGTTTTCCTCAGAGTATTTTTATTCACATTTATTTCCTAATTTTTCTGTTTCAGTAGTTCAAAAGTTATAACCTCTTTGGTGAACAAGTTATATTTATTCTTTTCTGTCCTGTAAAGATAAACCGTTTCTGGAGAAAAAATATAAAACTGATACTGAATGTTTTTTTTTGAACGATTTTTCCCCTAGCTGACTCTGTTTTTAAAATCTGATGTAGCTCCTAATCCAAGAAACATCGTTTATATAGATACTTGGTAGTGGCCATTTCCTCAAACAAAGGGCAGAGTGTTTAGTTTTAAACAGGCCCCGTTCTTTTCTCCTCTGCTTATTGTGAACCGTGGAGGCTGAAATCCAGATAACCAGAGGTTCTAGGGATTCTTACCACCTCTGTGTTCTGGAAAGGGAAAATAAGAGTGTGCGCGTAACACTGTATGCATAGGATTATTTGCTGCTTTGTTTTGTGTGATTTTGTGCTTTACGCCATCAGACTTTGGGCATCCAGAAGGAATTTGGGAACGTGTTCCTGTATTGCCAGCTCTGCTTTCCAGCAGCTACAAGAGACCAAGTGCTTCTGCAGGGGCTGAGCTGCTGGAGGTTGCCCCAACATTGCTTGTTCTCAGAAGTGCCAGCAGAGGAGAGATGCTGATGGAGTGCCTCCTACCTCCATATCTCCTACCTCTGTACCTCTACGCTGTCTGTGCAGGATGTAGCCTGTCTTTCCTAGTGGCCCCTATTGACAGTGCAGGGATCGTGACTGGTTCTTTGTTGTTCCCGTGCTCACCATTTAACAAATAACCAGGATTAATATCAACTACTCTGGAGCTTGTTTTTTTAGACGGAGGCCTTGACTCACTTGGGCTCAATTCTGAGGATATGTACTCTTTGCCAGCAGTCCTGGTTTAAATTATTCGTGTTCTTCTGCTCCACATTTACCCATTTCCCTTGAAGTCTATGGAAAGAGTCTCATTTATTTCAATATGGTTCATCTTGGAGTTTTTGTATTTATTTTTATGTTCTTTCCAACATCTGATTTATGTAAAAAGTTACATAAAATCAGAATGATTTTATTTGCATTATATAAACACTGAAGTTCAATACTGAAATGGGAAAGAAGATAGTTTTAAAACTTCAACCTACTCCATACTGCTACGACACTGAGTTGCACCAGGACACTTGTGATGCTTCAAACTGATCTGCGTAAAAAAATCCAAATCACTCAAATCACACAAAATCACTCTTTGTTCTGAAGCAGTTTTAAAGCTGCATTGGTTTCCGTATTTAGTTTGCAATGTGGCTCCACACGCTCAGTTCAACTGAAGGATTGAGATGCTACAGCACAGGACAGTGGATACGGTGGTATCTTAAGCCAGCATTGTTGCTGCTTATAACATTTTCTAACACTATCCCAGATTTCCCATTCTTTGAGGACTACATGGCATCACTTTGTTGATAATTGCCACTGTGCCAGTCTTTCCGTACTTACCCATATCGTTGTCATTTGCTGGTCCATGCTTTTCAAGGAAAGATTTTTTCTAGATTTGGTAAGAAAGGAGAACACGGTGAGAAGCAGCTTCCCTTCTTTCTGTGACCCAACTTGTTTTTATTTCATGTCTGGTCCTGGTGTCAATACAGTCTAAAATCTGAAATACAACCCTGCCGCTCAGCTGAAATTTTGATAGTTGGGAAGGAGCTTTTATTTCTGTCATTCCAGATGGTTAAGGTTTACTTTCTGTTCTAGAAACTGCTAGTGTCCTCATGTGCAGCATCTCTTGTGTGTTAAGCTCCATTTTTTTGTGTGTATCATGACCCAATACTTCAATATCTGTTCTATTCATAATCTATGGATCACCATAGAGCTAGTATCTAATCACAGAGTATCTATTTCTCTCTAAAATCCAGTCTGTCCTAATAATGACGTGCTAGGGCTTTAAAGGCGAGACATAGTCATACTCATGGAGATGTCATGGAGTATAAAGAATCCCCTCCACCCCCAACAAACCAAAGCCAAAAAAAATATTATTATCACCATAATGAAGAAGACCTGGTGGTAAACAATCTAAGAAGATTTTGGCAATGCATTTTCACTTAGTAGCATGGCCGAATTGGTTTTACTATACAGCGAGGTGGAGAACAGAGCTTTTCATACAACTGGCTATAACATTGTTTTCCACAGAGGCAACTGGGTCTGTTTGTTGTCACTTGTGATTGCTTGCCCTGAGGAAGGTTTAGTATTTACATCTTACTTTGTACCACCAAGGCTCATTGGCAGGTGGGGTCTTCACACAGTTGAGAGCAAGAGAGCAGGACAAGGGGCTTCAGCCTGTGTTCTTTCTAATGGCGTGAATCCTAAATGCACTACAGCTCCTTAGGTAAGGATAACTTCTAATTCACTCCTTAGCGTTATTCCTTTAAGCAGCCATGATTGAAAAATATTGTGAGCATAGTAGAAAGCCAAATTAGATAAAATTTATGGTTTTTATTGCTAAAATCAAAGGAACAAAGTATTTCAAGTAGTAAGTTGCACTCGTAGCTGTGATCTGGTGAAAAAAAGGGTAAATTATACGCATTGCAGTTTATATGAGGAAAATTGGTTCCTAAAAACTTCCCTTTAAATGCTTTTCTCTTTCCAGATCATCTAATTTTCATCTGCATTAGAAAACAAATTTCGTTTATGTAAGCCCGTAGTAAACTTGGGATATTGTGTTGTATTTTTGCGGTGTTGCTTTATTTATATTCCAGTGTTATTAATGTTATTATATAGTTGTGAGAATATGTGATGATAACAAAATCAGTATATACAACTGAATTTGAGAAATGTAATTTTTTTTTTTATTTTTAGATAATTTAATCTAAACAAAGATCTTGTAAAAGTAATTCATCACCGCATTTATGCTTTTCCCTATCTACCAGTAGTCAGCAGCCTCGGAGTTCAGGTACAACTGTTTTGTATCAAATCTGAAAAATTGTAGATCTCTAAGCCTTTTGGTATGTCAGTATTAAAGTAAGTAGCAAAACCAAATAAATAGTTAGATGTTAGTCCTTGGCATAGAAATGAGAGAAAATTTTCCAATACTACCTTTGTTTATTGCTGCTTGGATTATAGTTGCTTTTGCTTCTTTTCTTTTATAGGGCTAAACCGTGGAATTGCATAAGAACTGCTTTCTGCCCTAAACCCAGACAAATACAATTTGGTAAGATTTCTAGAAAAGCAATTAAGGTAAATATGTTTAGCAATTAATTTGCTAAAAATGCCAGTTTCTCTGAGCTTTAAGTTCTTAAAAGTATAGATTGTCTACAAAAAGGTTGGAAAATTGTGAAAATTTCTTTTTTTCCTTCTTTTTCTCTTTTTTATTTTTTTAAGAGGATTTTTTTTGAACACTCAAGTTTATAGCTTTTTCTTTTATAATTTTATTAAAAATTTTAATAGTGTTCTAAAATGATTTTCTTTAATAACTTGTTGATAATTTTTATTTAATTTTTTTTCTTTAATAGTACACGGGGCTTTCAGCGACCTAATTTGGAACTAGATGATCTTTAAAGGTCCCTCCCAATCCAAACCATTCTATGATTGTATGATTCTAATTTTAGGAAAATAAAGTCTTTAGCATCTGTGTATTGTACCCAGTAATTCACGTAAGCTTAAGGAAAAAGAGTGGAGAAAAGGCTTCCTTGTACAAGTTGCTTTGCAGGATAGTAAGGGTGGTCTGTGTTGTAGTTGTGAAAATCCCGGGAAGAGTGTTAGGGTACCTCACCAACCTCTCTGACGTGGGTGAGAAAATCTGTTCGCTCATAGCAGTGATCAACACAAAGTCATTAAGTATAGTTTGCTTGTTGGGCATTTCTAATTGAAAGGACTTGATGATGTGGGGTTGCTAAGAAATTCCATGTGGTCCTGTTTGGAAAACAGAAGGTACAAGTGACAGAAGGAGCAGAAGAGAGAGAAAGCAGTTTAGCTCCTTATGACCATCCTACAGTAGCTGCTGGGAAGTGAAACTGTGATGGGCTGGACACAGCATGTGTCTTCACCTGCTTGGAAAGGTGTCTGGGAAGGTCACTGGTAATCAATGAGTGTTGTTTTAAACATCTGCCTCCCTTAGAGAAGATTTTTTTGTTACTTCTTCTGTGCAAAGAAATTAATCTGCATACTAGTCTGTGGGAAAACCATGGGACTGAACACTATGTGTATGTAAAATATATTATTCCCAGCTTGATTTAGAAGTAAAACCTCATGATCTGAGCCTCAAAAGTTAAAGAGCTCAGTCTCTTCCTTCAGTATAATTTTTTTTTTTTAATTTTGATATGGAGAGAAAGAGTCTTAAGGAAAATGAAATATGAAGTATTTATCTCAGAGCAAAACAGCGCTAGTTCTAATCATAGGTAAACTAGGCAGATGTATATAGGGCAGCAGACCTCTGAGTGGCAACTGACCTCAAGGCCTCTGTGTTCCTTCCGGAGCCATAGAATACCATCTTTGCCCTCTCTAAATGATTTGATGTATTTGGGATGCTGCTTGCAGGTGGTGGTAGTTCCTTCCACCGTAGTGATTATTTTCTCTGCCCTCAAGCACCTGAAGAGTGACAGACCAGTCTGGCCAAGGCTCTGGCATCACCATTCCATTTCTATGACAAGAGCAGCCTGGTTCCTCATACTCAGGGCAGCAAAATCAATTTTGTTTGTACTCGGAGATAATTCGAACTAACCTGGGAGGTGTAGCTGCTGTTATCCTAAGACACCTAAGACAATATTTTAGGAACTGTCAGTCTCTTGCCTATTTCTTAATCCTCTGGGGTTGCCCTTATTGCGTTCCCAAATTTCCCCACTAGACTTTAAAATCATAACATAACATTGATATGTGACTGTTTTGGGTTTGGTTTTTTTTTTTTTTTTTAAGGAAACAAAAATACCTTGTGGTAAGAAGCAACTTGTGTCAACAATCCAAATGACATTCATGCTTTATTGCTTTATTGGTAAGATTACCTGTATATTGGTTTTCTGTTTTGAAGAATATTTCTATTTTGAAGAATCTCTGTAATATCTGTCATGACAACTCTTTCTTTAATTTTCTCCCTGTTGTAAAAGTTTTGTTTTTTTGTTTTTTGTTTTTTTTTTTGCTATAGAGTTACAACAGGCCAAATTTTGCTGAGAATGAGACACATGACACAGATCAGGTATTTGCCTGAAGGCTAGCAAAGCGATGCCAGTAAATATTTGTTTATGCTGGAAAGAACTTGGCACTGTAGAAGTTCAACATGTGATTTTGTAGTAAGTCAGTCATCTCTAAATATAAAAGAGATGTGGAGCCCTTGTTGAATCAGGCATTACATATCAGATTGAATTGCAGGGGTAAGTACAGATCTAATAATGATGGACAAATTTGTGCTTAATTTGCAGCAGTTAAGCAGTGAGCTGATGTTTCATACCACCCAAATCAATATCTGTGGCTCATGTCTTGTCTTATTATATACTTGTAGAAGCCAGTATCAGTCTCCCTGTTGTCCACAATGGGAGATGAAAGTTCTTTGCATATTTTCTAGAAGTGAAGATTCATTGTGCCTGGAGAGCAGGAATTACTAAGAGTTCCTCTGGTAGTACAGACAACATACAGACAGAACAGTGGGCTATATTGTATTGAAAAAATTAGCTTGAGCTTGTTTCATAGTCACAATATGTAAACATAAACTGCTGCTCAGGTGCAGGTTTTGAGTGAGCTTAAGAACTATTGAGGAGTAGGGAGGAGAGGTAGTTTGAGTCCTTCAGGTATGTTTGGGCCTACGCTTAGCCCAGATGTTTGCCGCTTTCCTTGACTGACTTTGTGAGAATATTATGAGGGTTATGATAGCTGACGAGTGCCCTGGGATCTTTTTTTTGAGAGCACTCTAATGTCGTATGGCTCAAAGGCAGGTGGGATTTGTGTGTGGCCTAGATTTGGGCTGTCTTTGTAAGTGTGGACCTATACTTGAATAATCTGGGCATCCATAATCCAGGGTGAACATGTCTTCTGCCCGCATTGACTGCTCTGCCCTCCAGAGTGAGTGCCCCATATACCAGAGCTCTTAAAGCATGTTACAAAGACATCCTAATATTCCATGGAAAACCATGTTCTTCTGACTAAGTGATTGTAGTAGTTCATCGTTTCTGTGGCTTTTTATACAAAAATAGTGTGTAAAATTCTTTCCAGTCTAATATCGATATATTAGTAATTTCCAAGAATTTAAATCTATATGATGATAATACAAATTCCCTTCAGTCAAGAAATGAAGATGTCTCTTTGTTCTTAATTGTAAGAAAGGATGTTAGTAATTTTCATACTTGCACTATAACCAGATATTGATTTATTATAAAAAACTGGCTCCTTCACAGCTAAAGTAAGTAGTTTGATGAAATCACATGGTTTCCAGGGTGCGGATGGCAATCACTGGTGCTGCTAGGTTTCATATCAATTTCTTTGTAAACTTGATCACCAGTAAGTGAGATAAGGACTTAAGAGTCCTGAGGGAAATATCAATATATTCAGCTTTACTATGCAGGGCCCCAGTCAGCAGTCAGATGTTTACATCAGTATGGAGCCCGTGCACATAAAATTATAAATAAGGTCCATGTGAAACTTCCCATTTTGCTAAACTCATGACATATTCATAATTAATCTTTAGAAAGAGGGGAGAGATTGAAAGAAAGTTATCTGCCTATTCTTATTTATAGCTGTAATTGCCTGTCAAAGGCACAAGGGTTTTTTTCAAATATTTATATCAGCTTTTTGTATTTGAACATGAATAGAAATATTGCAGAGATGTCCCAAATGTTCCTAAATTAGATTCCCTACTACATGAAAATGTTTTTTTGCACAAAGCAAAGTATGTTAATAGCTGTGGTGAGATTTCAAGTAGCTTATTTGGATTTGGCTTCAGAATTCAGTTGGCTCTATTGTTGGCTTCAGATAGAAGACAATAATTTAGGTGCTCGAGACATAATTTGCAATTTTAATATCTCAATAACTGTTTAAGTAACAATGGCAAAGGAGTAAGGACAAGAGGAAGAAAGAAGCTATAAAGAATTGAATTCTAGGGGTTAACTTTTGTTTTGCTTTAAATCTTTCCTTGGCTTAGGACCTTTTTTTTGAGAAAGCATGCCAACGTTCAGCCAAATTGCTATATGTGCAAAGTGCTTGAACTGATTCTCCTGCGTTGTGTAAGTGGCGGTTAGGTGTCAGGAGGCTGAGGAATCCCAGCTCTGGGACTTGCCTCAGCGCTGCATTATGGCTTTTGGTCATATTGTCAAATTTGTTGTCTTACTTCCATTTTAGTACCCAGCTTTGAAAATTAAGGTGGTGAAAAGGGAGAAAAGGACCTTCAGAAGGCTTCAGATTTTATCTTCTTCTGTTCACTAGGGAGGCAGTCAGAGGAGATCGATTACATCCTGAGGCTGTAGTTTCATGAGATGGGTTTGAACCGAGTTAACTGCTGAACTAAAATTTAAAACTGTATTCTACCTGATGTCCTCCCCTTCCACAGCTTCCATTCCCTGCCCTGCACCACAGCCATTTGTTTACCTTGAAGCAACTTAGGTACTCATTTAATTTCAGAGTATGTTTATTTAACTCACTAATGCAGCAAATAGATTTTTTCTTTTCTTGGATTAATTTAATTCATTCATTTTTGATTAAATGAGCGCCAGAGTCTGTGCAAAGGCAGAGGGAAGAGTGAAATTGTGCAACTGAGTATGAAGGGGAAAGAGCCAGGAAGGGAGGAGAAATAAGCTGTTATTTTGGTTCCCACAATGTGAGTCCTCAGCACTTAGATAATCTTCGTTAGGTGGGAGGAGTCCATACTACAAGTGATTTACTACTGAATAATAAGTGCATTCATGTTAACAATTAGAAGGTAGTAGGTCTTAAATACTTAGCTAAATTAACTGAATCCTTTTTTGAATTGAACTGGTTGACTGTGCGTAAGGAAAAGGATCATTTGAATTAGGAATGTATTAATTAGCAGAATAAGGTAGGGAGTATCTTTTAACGAACTGCTGTCTCTTAGGAATGCCTATTATACTAGAGAATCTTGTGGTTGCCAGTTTTAATTGTATGCAAATCAGGCTCTCTTATGGAAGAAGCAGTTTCATGTCCTTCCTTACCTCTCCCACAGTTGGTGCCAGCCATGCATTCCTATCGTGTTCTGTAGGCTCTTGTGTATCTGAGGTAACTTGCTAGCTGACCCAGAGGAAGCTGTTCAGTTTACGGGGATGGATTAGTTTTCTAATAGGTCAATCATGTTGGCAGGTAGTCTGATGAATGAGGCTGAAGTTGAAGGAAGTAGGGGTAGCAGGACTATGCCTTTCTTTTGCATCAGCAAGCAGCTAGAATTGGCTAATGATTGTAATCAGAGCATGAAATGGGATCCTTTTTGTGGAATTGAATGCATTATAAAAATACACATTTCAATCTTTGCTTTATAAAAATACACATTTCAATTGTACCCATTCTGGGTGCTATGACATGGTGGTAAAGTCAGGGCAAATGTGTATATATATGTGTCTGTATATGCACTAGTGCTTTAGTGTAATTTGCATAACTAAAGAATTTGGCCTTAAAGAGACGACATTTTCGTTCTGTTGCATGAGAGAAAATAATGAAATGTACTAGGTTTTCTAAGTGAGCTTCTTCTATTAAGTTGCACAAGTTCCATGCCTGTTGTAATTTTTACAATGCCTTTCAGATGGATCGGCTGGTGGATGGATTGTTTATTTGAAAAGTGCAAGCGTATTTTTTTTTCTTACTTTTCTAAAAGCTATGGTGCTCATGTGTATTAAAGCTGAAAATAGCTTAATCCTCTGAAGACAATGCCTTCCTTTTTTAAATTTTCAGGATAAGAGATTCCCTGCCATTGTACTGTATTGCTTGCATGACAAGTATAGCAAATAATTGGCGTTGCAGGGAAAAAAAGTATTTTGGTTTTATAATTGAGAAGGTGATTTAAAATAGTCTTATCTTACTAATATCATGTGCTAAGGAAGGTCCATGATACTTGACTATGAGTGAGCAGAGTATATACTTTTGCCTTAGGATTTTCCATAGCTCCATCGATCAGCTGACTGGATTGGTAAAGCAGCTGAAGTTTTTTAAAACTGGCCAGGGTCACCAGTGCTGATTTTGCACCACTAAAAAGCTTAGGGGAAACATATTGCTGCTAAATTTTCACTGTTATTGAAGTGGAAAATGGCCACAGTGCATAGGATGATCTTAGGAGGTGTATACAGTCTCGAAAAAAAATTCCCTCCCTTTTTATACTTCCACACAGAATAATGGGTTGTTTCACTGGACTTCCCCAGAGTCTAATTTCCTCCTTTTCATTAGGAGGATTGTTGTTAAGTATAAAACCAAAGAGATTATGCAACAGTTCAGAAAGTATGGGCACAGATTTACTGTCTTCCAAATGTGAAAGCCCACACATATAGAACTTTTTAAGTGGATGTTAAAGTTATTTTAAGTGGGATGTGAATAGCATTCTGTATCTTAAAATATATTTCAAATATATGAATGTTTGATGACAGAAGGAAGAGGAACTTGGCAAAGTTTTAATTTTAGAACTTGATATAGTTCAGAGCAATGCCTTAGAGTAAGGAGGCTGGTGCCAGTCCACTGCCCAAACAGAATCTTTATCTATACTATGTTGAGGGTTAGTCAAAGGATTGATTTACCAGTGTTTCGTTTCCAGAGGGCAAGGAGGCAGTGGAATTCCTTTACAATTATTAATGGATTCATTAGATTTAGTGAAACAGAACTAACTTCCAATAACATGATTTATTTTAGAGGACTTCTGTAATACAACAGCTTCTGTATTCTCCTTCAAGTGAGTTGTTTAAATGCCAGCAGCATAATACCACAGGAGGCCAAAGAAAAAATCAACAAGAGAGTTGTAGACGCAGATAAAGGTATTTCTTGAGTCATGTTCTATTTTGTTTTGTTTTCAAAAGTAGCCAAGGACTAGCTTGTGGTGAATACATTTTTTTTTTAAGGGACAAATGCTGTTGGATTTTTTTTTCCCACTGATGTAACCAAAATGGTTGCAATTTGAATTTATTGTCACGGCAGCTTCTTACACATTTGTACACATTTGTTATACATTTACTTATAATGGTTACGTGTAGACATTTACTTATACTAGTTACAGTATAACTGTAGTGATGTACAGTCACAGGCAGTTGCACTTTTTTGCAGGCTTAAAGAGTTCAGTCATCTTACTGAAGTGTCAGACTAGTGCCGCCGGGAGTGTGCAGAGGAAGAGCAGCACTGCCCCTTCGGCTGCAAGAGTTGCTCAGCTTGTCTTACCCAGCTTATACTTGAGGCTGTATCTATAAACAGATCCGGATGGAAAAGAATGGTAACAGTTCACAGATTCTGTGGGGATGAAAAAAACCCACCAACTGGCGATCCCTTAGTAAGTCAAAAACTTCATGTAGATAATTGTATACATACCAATTCAAACTATTGATTGTGCTAAATGTCTCTTAAGGGATGTGTTACAAGGGGCTGCCCCTCCAGCAGCTCCAGGGGTGGGGATACCTCCTGCCTGGCTGCTGGAGCCCAGCCTGTGCTGTCCTGAGGCCTGGAGGTCTCTGTCTCAGGCTGATGGACGGAGCTGCTGCTTTTCTGTTTGCAGGTTCAACCAGCAACAAGGCTGAGCGTGTGTCAGAGACACACACACAGAGGACACTGACACGGCTGGTTACACATGCTGCCATGAGAAGGCACTGCCTTCAACAGCACCCACATATAGTACCACCAGGACTTATGTAAGTGCAGTCAGTCATCAGCTCATCAGGATTGAAGCTCATTAGTGAAAGCACACACCCACCACTCACTCTATTGACACGGATGTTCGCAGATCCCTCAAGCATCAGCATAGCTTCTTTGTCCATGACCCCTGCCCAGAGCCCAGGCCCTCTTACCTGCTCCACAGGTCTCCTACTCGCGAGCTGGTCCAGCTTGATGTGCGCTAGCAAACACACACACACTCATCTCACAGACACCCTATGCTTGTGGGTCCTCTCAAATACCAGCACATACCCCCTGCCTGTCTGGTACCTGTGGTGGGTTAACTAAGGGCCAGGTGGGATAGCTAAGGGCCAGACTCCAGCTGCTCACTTCCCTCCTCAGTGTGACAGGGGGATAAAATAGGACAAGAAAGCTCTTGGGTCTCAATAAAGACAGGGAGGTCACTTACCAGTTACTGTCACAGGAAAAACAGACCTGACTTGCAGAAAATTAATTTATTGCCAATTAAAATAGATTTGGGTAGTGAGAAACAATCCTTAAAACAACACGTTTTCTCCCCTTCTGTCCCAAACTGAACTTCACTCTTTCAGTCCCGATTCCTCTATCCAACCCTAAGTGATGCATGGAGGATCATGGGGGTATGGTTGATGATACACAGTGGTTCCTCTCTCCTTCCCTCTCCGTGAGCTGCAGGGAGATAGCTGCTCCACCATGGTCCTCTCCATGGGCTGTAGTGTAGATATCTGCTCTGCTGTGGTCTCTCCATGGGTTGCAGGGGAATCTCTGCTCTGGTGCCTGGAGAACCTCCCCGCCTCGTTCTCTGACCTTGATGATCACAAGGCTGCAGTTTCTCACAGTTTTGTCCTCACTCCTCACTGACATGCAGTGTTTTGCCCTTTTTAAAATACATTTTCCCAGAGGTGTCACCACTGAATCATGTTCTTCCCCCCCAGTAGCTGGTTTTTGTGACACACACCATTCCCACCCCAGTGGCTGTGGCCAAGACCTCCACCCTCTCCAGCTGCTAATGCCACCAGCCAGGGGTGCCTGCACCCTGGGGCTGACTCTGGTTCCTGGCACTGAGTGCAGTCCTGCCTGCCCCTCCAAGTGCTGGCATCTTGTCCTTATGGTGCTCCCACATGTGGGGTGGAGTGAGGTGATGGAGAGATGGTTAAGAAAGGATTCAATAAGAAGATAGGACAGACTGGGCTCGTCATGCTCAGAGCTTGGTCACATGTGTACTGACCGGATGCTGTTTAGATGCAGCTGGCTCCTTTCTGTCTATTCCCTCTTTGTTCCTCTCTCAGCCCCTTCCCCTGCACTTTCTTTACTGAGTTTTGTGTAGTTACACAGACTCCTCTCAAATGTCTGAAATCCTCACATTCTTCTCGTTTTCCCCTTCTTACCAGCTGCTAAATCCAGGTTTGCCCTCTCCAAAGCTATGTCTACCTATAAAGCAGATGCTCTCACCTTCAGCATACCCTTGCATTATCCTTTCCTCAAAAAGGGAAGATTCGGAAAAAACATAAAGGAAAAGCATAAACTAAATGCAGTTTTGGTATTAAAACAGTATGTGAAAAAGAAGTAGAGTAACTGGGACAGAAGAAACTAAAACTGAAGTAATTGGACACAGGAAAAAAACCCATGCTGATTAGATGTCATCATTTGGGAATGATTCTGATTGTACTAAGTAAAAAACTGTAGTTTCACAGAGTGCATTGGAGACTGCTGACACCAGTCCAGAGGAGCAGCAACAAGTCTGTTCAGGTCAGTGCTCTTCACGGAGAGTACTCAGCAGACAAGTGTGTTAATGTGGGTATTTGTATTGGAGGGAGAAGGTTGAGGGCAGGGACACTCTTCCAGAAGTGCTTCATCCTTTCCTGCCTTTTTCCTGGCACTGTGGGTGGTGAAAGGAGAAGTAGCTACAAGAAGGAACTCTTGATGGTTACTCACAGGAGAAACTGGCTTGCTTTGACAGGGAAGCAATATCACTGGACACAATACTATGGCTAGTAGTTCTGCCTGGAAGTGAATCACTTTTTAACTAGACATTGCTGCCTAAATACAGTATCAGTATACATTATTTTAATAGTAGTTACATACATAGGACTTAATCCCTAGTTGTCTGGTGCACCTGACCTGCCTCTGCTTAAGGCCATATTTTGAAAGTTGCATTTTCTAAAGGGCCCAATTGCAGGATAATTGCAAGAACTGTGTAATCTCATCAATGTTGGGTCTAGCTCTTATAGTCTAGCCATTGGGTCTAGCCTGCTTATAGTACAGCATGAGCCAGGTGAAATAGCAGCCTTCTCACATCCCACTGAGCATTTCATTCGCCCCCTGTACTGCAGACTTGTGCATACCTTGTGCATGAATGACATTTCCAGCCTCTAACTGCAGTTCTGGGTGTGTTTTCACTGCTTCTACAGGTGGTAGGCAATGCTTCTAAGGTGCTACCTACTGTAACATTTGCCATCGTTGCTGAATACTTGTCACTCTTGTAGGAAAGGGACAGAGCAGGGGAAGAGAGTGAGGGTCGCCTTGGATCATGCAGATGAAATAAGGAGCAATTGTTTACAGAGAATGAAGCAGTAACATGCTGGTTACAGGAGCACTTGGGCAGCTCCTGTTTCACCAGCCTGTCTTGTGGCTCTGTGGGACCTACGTGCCCTGCTGGTATCCTCCACTGAGTACCTGCCCTGGCTGTGCTGGCTCACTCTGGACGGGAGATGTACTCACACTCCTGGAAAAGTGCAGCTCCCAAGTAGTTCTGAATCATTGTGAATATTTTGTTGTGATGACAGTAGCACCCCACACGGCTCCACTCCAGAACTTGCCCAACATGACAAGAAGCTGTTAAGTTATAAACACTCGGCTGTCCTGTGGTTGATGTGAGTGGCCCTGAGGCAAGATGTCTGCTGCCTGGTGCAGGCAGCACGACTGCACACTAAGTTAAAAGAGAAGCTATGGGACTGTGCTGGCCATGGCCCTTCATGTCGAGACAGCTGGAATAATAGTAATAAGATATGTGTGCCTGTGTTGGTGAGACATGAAAGTATGTAGTGCTGTACCACAGGATACTCTTGCAAAATGTAGTGTGAATATGGCTATTGTACTCCAAAGAAGGCTGGTACTTCTCTAGTATGGATGTGACAGGGACATGCCTTCCAGCCTAGTCATTGACATGTTCATCTTAACAAAGGCAGTAAATATGTAGCCAAGGTAGAAATCTGTGCCTAAACTCCTACACAACAAGTCACAAAATCCATGTCTGGCTGCTTAGGTATGTCTGGTGATACACCTGTCCTAAGTTTTATTTCCACATAGTGTTCCTTGAAATCACTTGAGCAACGGTGGAGTTATGTTATTGATCTCTCTTCACACGGGCCAAGTGTGTAGCCAAGCATGCAAAATTTGTGAAGCCAGACAGCAATTAAGAAGGGGGGGCCTGGGCTGATGGTCCAGAGATCAGACTTGACCCAAGAGAAAATGGAGGATGGGAAATACTGGATTTTTCTCTGTACTCTAGGGTCTACCTCTGCATTTTATTAAAAAAAAGGAAGGATCCTGAAATGTGCAAGATTTGGACTCAAACCTTAGACTTTGGCTTTTCTATGTCCTTAACCAGTGCTCTAATAATGCTTTAGGTTGCAAAGTGTCTATATTACCAAAGTGCAAAAGCAGGCATTTCCTATTAAGAGTTTTTTTAAGTCTTTATTCTTAAGATGGAGGGAATGTTGGTAGAAGCAGGATAGTATATAACTTGCTATCATCTGTTCTTCAGGGATGAAGTAATAAAAATGTCAAACACAAGACAAATGTTGATTAAAATATAGATAAGGTGTAGTGAGGAACAAGGAATAAAAGAAATCTATTATCAATAAATTATTTTCAAGAATTATTACCAGAATTAGAGCCCTGTTTGAGCAGGGAGCCTAAGAGCTAGTGCACATATAAATTTCACATGCATAGATCACAGAATCAGGGACCTTCAAGACCATATAGTTCCAATCCCCCTGCTGTGGGCAGGGACATCTCCCACTAGACCAGGTTGCTCAAAGCCCCATCCAACCTGGACTTGAACACTTCCAGGGATGAGGCATCCACAGCATCCCTGGGCAACCTGTTCCAGTGTCTCGCCACCCTCATAGTGAAACATTTCTTCTTGATATCTAATCTAAATCTGCTCTCTTTCTGTTTAAAGGCATTGCCCGTTGTCCTGTCACTACATGCCCTTGTAAAAAGTCCCTCTCTAACTTTCTTGCAGGCCCCCTTTAGGTACTGGAAGGCTGCTATAAGGTCTCCCCAGAGCCTTCTCTTCTCCAGGCTGAACAACCCCAACTCTCTCAGTCGTCCCTTATAGGAGAGGTGCTCCAGCCCTCTGATCATCTTTATGGCCTCCTCTGGACCCGCTCCAACAGGTCCATGTCCTCCTTATGCTCCAGTACCTTGACTTGGTACTCCAGGTGGGGTCTCACAAGAGTGGAGCAGAGGGGGAGAATCACCTCCCTTGACCTGCTGGCCACGCTTCTTTTGATGCAGCCTAGGATATGTTTGGGTTTCTGGGCTGCAAGACCAGATGCTTCTCCATAAATGATAGTTTTCAAAAAACATGGCATGTGTCTATTATACTGCCCAGGTTTTAGTGGGAATATTAGCCTAATGGGGGTTCCATAACCAGATGTAATAAAACCAATGGGTGAACACTGTAATTCCAGGATACAAAGTATGTAGGAATGGTAAAGTATATTGTACTAGTTTAGAACGTGATTTTAAAAAGCTTACTGTCAAGTAATGTAAGTAAGAATAAGGTTATTGCCCCCTGAACTTAATAATAGGTATTACAGAAACTGCCTGGACTGAAACACTGCTCCTGCATAGAAAGAGTATACTGTTAGAGCAGTGCTACTAACCACTTTATTTGGAAGATGACAGTGGTGTGCTAAGAAACACCAGAAACTGTAAGAGAGAAGAAAACTTACTAAGTGAGCGACATCAGTCATTTTTATGGAAACTGGAGGACTGTTACCTTAAGGCTTGATGCAAAAACTAAATTTGTAAACACTACAGATGACTTGCTTGGAGCAAGTAATCACAGACCCCATAGGAAGAGAAAGAACTCTTGGTCCCTTTCCAAGCAGCCACTCAAAAAGTCACTCTTCAATAGCGGCACAAGTTCAATGTCCAAAAAAATGTGTTATGCTAATGTATAAGTAAAAAAGGAACTATATAAAATTAATAAGTCTCCAAAAGGAAATTAAAAGGAGCAGTTGAAAAGGTAGGAGCTTTCCACGCACAAGGAGCTTCTTTAAAAGTAATATAGGGAAAAGCCTCAACAGTACATATATAAGATATCCCCCAAAATGCTACCTGTAAGAAAACATCTTTTTGCATCTCCCAATGCAATATTTTTAAGAAAGGTCAATATCATTCTTTTCTAACCAAAGATGAGAAGGAAGTCTCCTAGAAAGTCTATGGAGCTGACTAGTAATGGAGATACAAAAGGACACCTTTTGCTCAAGGAATCTAATGACACAATAAAAAGATTAAGTGCTTGCTTGCTTGCAGTGGAGTTCATTACAGGGGAATCTACTGAGGCATGAGTTGGAGGAATTGTCTCAGATCTAAGTTCAAAGCAAATAATCCAAAAGAATAAGACTAATATCTGACACAGTAATCAAACAGTATTCTACAGGGTCCCATAAATTGCAATTGAAGTTGCAAAACTACAAACTGTGGTGTGTGCTGAACTGGCTTGCTTGCAGTAGACATACTGATAAATGATATACTAAGGAGAGTCAAAATGGCTTTTTGGTAGAGGGACATCGTGCTTCTGATGATTCAGTCAACATCACTATGCTATTGTGTAAAAGATCCTTGTTCTGCTCACTCCTGAATATTGTATGCAGGACTCCCTATCTTACAAAAGAGTATAGTGAAAATGAAGAGGTATATTCTTAATCTTAGAAAAATAAGGGGTGATATGCTAGAAATCAATCAAATTGTGACTGTTTTGGCAAAGGTGAGATGAGAATGGATATTCTCTATTTTTTCTAAAGCAAGACCAAGTGGGGAACCCAACTGAACTATTTGGAAGCAAATTTAAAATCAAAACAAAGCAAATAAACAGTTTGATTGTGTAACTCATTGCCACAAGAAGTTTTGGAAACCCAAAGGATAAATAGATGCAAAGAGTTGTACAAATTCATGTAAGAAAGGTCCAGAAACAGCTAGTAAAAACAGTGATGTACACGTGGTTTAGGACATCCATAAGATCCAGGTCACTGGAACTTGGCAGCATATATGTTAAAATAATCCACAGAAGTAGTATACTTAACTTCTTTCTTATTTTTCCTAAGCATCTGCTAGCGATCCTTTTAGGCACAGGAGAGTGGACTGGGTAGATCTCTGATCTAGTGTATTTTTATGTATAGATAACAAAATTTAATTGTTAGTTTTTAACGACAATAATTGAATAATAATTTGTTCAGTACTGGGACTGATGCTGCTCTTTATTTTCCAAAAAGAAAGCCTTACTGGAAAATTGACAAACTGGACTCACATGAAGGTATTTAACATACAACTATAGTAGATACATTGACAGAGTAGACATTGTCTTTTACCTGTTTATTAAAAGAATATTGGTAAAGCCAGATCCTAGCAGATGGTGTTAATTGTGTATTCCCTACTTCAACTGATGTAAAAGGTATTGCAAGAGCACTGAGGACTTGGGTTCTGGCACTGTCCTACTGAAAGATAGCTCTCTTAGTTGTGAGCAAGCCCTCTCTATGGAGAAATAACTCCCTATTCCACCTCTGGGTATAACACACCACATATAGCCTGCATAAGAACCAGAGAGTGCATTTTTTGGAATACTTGTTCCTTGTGATGGGTAGTGGGACTATGCAAGGTAGCATCCAGAAAGGCGTTCCTGGGCATTTTGTTGTGCTAACAGGAATTGAAGTGTTGTGACTCACTCGTACCCTGCTTTCAGAGCTGCTGGTGCTGAGCTGCTTTGGCAAAGCAGGCATGCTTCCTGAGTGTGTTGAAGATCCAAAAACTGGAGATAGGCTATAGAACAAGAGATGTCTGCTGATACAATTAAATAACGAGTGAAATAAGTTCAAGCCGCAAATTTCTAGGGTAAAGGAATCTGTTTTTCCTGCTGATGAAAAACAAAAAAAAAACCCAGCCTTCCAAGACTAACCACCTCAGCAAAGCTGTTTTTCTTGTTATTCAATGCAATAGAACACCAGGAAAATAAGTAGACATAAGAATGCATTTGGATTCCAGTGAAGTTGCCTGGTACATCACTCTAGAAACAAAATTCCCATTTATACATAGAATTTACAGAAAAGAAATTTGCTAAAACTGATCTAATACTGACATGATAAAATCCAGGAAAAAAAGGCTTTTACTGTGATTGTCAAAAATTCACATTTCCCATTTTTCACTAGGGTACATAAGAAATGAGTGGAACATGCTTTATATTTCCCACAGCTAGCAATTTTCTGTCTTTGGAAAGTTTTAGAGGGAGGAGCTCAGAGGTGCTGTGGGAGGGACTAAAATTCATATTAAAGTTTTGGCATGAGAGGGAGAATTGTCAGAGTAGAAGGTTTCTTCTGAGGTTTTGCCTTTTTTTTTTTCAATTTAGGATGATAAGTATTCATGTTCAGATTCTTCTAATAATTCTTTTTTGGAATTCTGATTGTCAGATTATTCCCAGGATTGAAGAATGTGGACTTTCATGTTCTCAGGTAATACCTTGCTTGTTCCTATTTGCTATCTATTAATATAGTAGTTGTATGCTGCCAGAATAATTGTAAGAAAAACAAGAAAGCAAAAATGTAAAAATATTTCAGCTGTCCTGAACATTCACTTTATATTCCTGTCATTCTGAATTAAGTATCCAAAGTGACAAAGATGACTGTTAGGAAGGGAGTAAGGAAATGCATCTTACACTACTTCAAACTGCTGTTGTTTGTATCTTTTTTAGTCTGTGTTTTGTATTTGAAAAAAATGATTTAGTTCATATTCATTACTTTGGAGAGTCAGTTTTTACAACTGCAGTGGTGTCAGAGAGATGAGGGAGGGAGGTACGGAAGATTTTCAGAAATTGCTAATTATGTTGGGAATATACAAAACACTGACTTTCCTGTGAATAAATGAATTAAGCTTGAGAAAGAGTAAAACCTGGTTTTCATTTTGTGGGATGAATGTAACTGCAGTATTAAATTTAATGACTTATGTATGTGCATAAAAGTGGAGTGTGAACCATACCATCTCTTTAATAGCTTTCAATTTTGTGTGTTTCCAAATATCCCCACAAAGGGGCAGTATGGAGATACACTGCTTCTGTTGACATTCTGAAACTGTAAGAATAGAGTGAATTGAAAGATAAATAAAAAAAAGGGTAAAATAGTAGGGAATCTGACTTTCAGTACTAGTAGAGGATGATAACTATGTATTTGCTACAGAGAAGTAGATGGCATGAAAGAATTTGGCTGTCTGTACAAACTTCTGCTTGAAGATGCCAGTGTTTAGGACAGGCAATGAGATGTACTAAAGATTGTCTAAATGTGGTGGTACTGCCCAGATATTAAGTTAGTAGACGTTGCATCAATTTGTTCTATATTTTATATGTGTACCCTAGAAAAAATCAGGAATAAAGATGCTTATAAAATACTAGATTGACGGAAAAAAACCCACCCTTTATATTTAAGGTTGTTTAATATTCCTGCATTCAAATTCTGGAGTCTCTATGCACTTAGATAATGTTTTTAGAACAATAAAATATAGTCATAAGAGATTAATCTCTAGATGTACCTGAGGACTTTTCAAGATTTTTTATGTACTTACGTTTATGAATGCAAACATACATGTATTTTAAATAATTTATGGTCCTTGGTCTGCTGCAATGAGAGTTTAAAATAGAAATGATTTAGCATTCTAATTTATCCGTCTAAAGAGTGTATGACTCAGTATGTAAAGAGCAATATCAACCTTTTTTTGGTGGGATTCAGTCTAGGGGATAGGATTTACCTCTGGGGACCTTAAAGGGCACCTTTCTCTGTCGTATTTTAGGTATGTTTGTAAGAAGACTGTTTTACTAGATGCCTAAGATATAGACACAACCCTGAGGTTCGGTAGACAGGATCCCTTTCTTTGCCTTCAAGAGTTTGTCTTACAACTTTTCCAGTACTGAAGGCTGGATAACTGAGAAAGGTGTATTTTTTTTAATTTACGGGGGAAATACATTGTTTCCACTATAATGAAGTCAATCAATCATTTGTGATGTTAGAGATAGGATTCAGTTCATGTTCACTATGTAATGTTTCTGCTAGTTGTATTCAGTAGAATCTTGAATGCATTAATGACTTTTTAAGACAAAAATGTTTTCTCACTGGGAACAATAATGATCTCAACAGGACAAATTACTGCCAGCGTCGCATTTTCAATCTAGTGCAAAGCATTTTAGCTACATGAACTTTAGAGTCTTATGACTAGTTTGTTAGAGAAAACTCCTTCTTCCTTTTCCTTTGGAAGTAACTTCAATTTCCCTACATCATGTATCACCATTTGTGGCCTCAATCCCATTCCTACCTGAGTTACTTTAAAAGGGAGCAGTTTACCTTCTCCATAATTTATAACTCAATGGTCTTTATAGGGGCACTAACCAGGGGTTACAATTTGCCTTTGTCTATGTACAACAGATGTGTGCTGCCTTCTGCTATAGTACATCAGATCACAAAGTAGAGAATCAATGCCATTTTTTCTACCAATTTGCTTAATGTGATAATGAGATATTGTAATTTTAAAACTATTAGAAGTTTTCTGTAGCTGTTATTGCTACAAGTGAGTACTATAGAAAATTGTTCTTTTCTTTATGAAGTTTTTCCCATAAGTTTGTATAGCAGATTTCTCTTCTGCAGAGTCAACCCTGAGGTTGTGTGGTTCTTCATAAAGTAATAGGGGAAAGAAAAGCAATTAATTTGCGTTTTTGTGTATTTTTCAAACTGTGGGTACTGTCAGAAGGTTTTGAGCGGGTTTTATAAGGTTTAAGTTTCACCAGCAGACTAGATTTTATGGTGGCTGTGTCCCTTTTATATTTGTAAGCAGATTTCACCTCCTTGGGTACACCTTATCAGAGTAAAGCATTGGTTGAACTTAAGAGGGAAATAGTGCCATAACTGTTTTGAGGTATGGGACTTAAAAACCCTTCACACTGAACTGTTTAGATTTTGGATCTTATTACAACTTTATGAATCATTCTTAGTTTACCATGAGTATTCAGCAAGACATCCTTGGCATTGCCTTGTATAAGGCAATATCCAGGTTTCATTACTATACTCCAAACTGTACTTCTGTTCAGTACAGGAAAGGAAAAACTGAAAGAACATTGGATGTTTAGGCAAGTATTACATAAAAATTTGAACAGCATGAAAAATACACAATTGTTGGCTGAGTGATGGCAAAGGAACGACCAGGCTTTTATTATATATTATGAATTATGTCTCCTTCCTTATTTTGATTGCTTGGCTTTAGAGCTTGCATGATATTCTGGTATTCAAAGGTTAAATACAATGGGCTTGGTCTCCATGCCTCACCCAACAGCAAACACAGTTATCAACCAAGTTTCGCTGTAAAAGCATAGGGGAATCCCAGCCTGCAATTGAAATTCTGTTTGTGCCCTACTCATTTTACAATCCACATTGTCTGCAGGCTGTACACAAAGAAACAGGCTTATGCCAAATTTGACTCAACAGATGGTAAAGATCAAGAGCACTACATTTAAAAAAAACTCTCCAGAAAACTATGAAATAGTATTTGTATTGTCTGCCTTTAAATGTAGTAACGTTTCCAAAGTCCATGGGTAAAGAAGGAAAGCCTAAACTGAATCTGGGATTTCCCTGCAATTATAAAGGTTATTGGCAGCAAATTCTTGATATAGCTGCTGCCTGTTCGTGCTATTCATAGTTGAAGCATGTGGTGTTTCTTTACTGGATCTTTATGCCATGGATCATTGCATTCTTGCTGAATGCTACACACTGCAAAACCAGTGATATAATACAGCCCTTAGGCCACTAACTCAGCTGACATAAATTGGCATTCTTTGTTCATTATTAAGGTAGGCAATTTGGATTTTAAAAATGATCCCAAGCCTCTAAGAGAATAGATATGATAATCTAGGTGACATAGTTCAGTTGTTTTCTAAAATCTGTTTGAAAAAACTAGTTTTAGACATGGAATATGTTTAAACAGACTGATCAGAGATCTGGCTTCCTCAGAGTGAGAGAGAGATATACAGTGTAAAGTCCCAGCATAGGAAGATGATTCACCACAAGCGTTTTTGTGTATGTATCAATATGTCTGGTGACTGGAGTAGATGCATAAAAGTATAAAACATATCCTCTGCTAATATTTGCTGAGAGGCAGTGCAATCCACGAGAGCATGCCCTGGATAGAAAGCCCGGGTTTTGCATCCCTGCCTGTCATTGACTCACTTGTGTGGCCCTATTCAAGTAATTTCCTTTCTCTGGTTTTCACAAGTACAAAATAGTGCTGACCTTCCTGTGTGATGTGTCTTAATTCTGTTTTTTAATTAAGTGCTTTGAATACTATAATTACGTGTTAAGTACTCATTCGTCAAAGCAGTCATACTGAAGGGGCTAGATTGAGATGAGTCACTGTATTAGAGTGATATTAACCCATTTGCTTAGATATCTCTTCTTGCCTTCTCTGGTGGTACTAAGGAGAGCTACAGGTTAGCAAGTTTAGGTGACTTATGTCTTGGACTCTTTTAAATTTGCTCTTAGGGTCAAAAATAGCTTGGCAATGACATGAGACACTTAGCTTCCGTGTTTCCTGCTGTGTCCTATGCCACTGGTTGGTTGCCATCCCATTTCCTCATCCTCTAGGAAGAAAACAACCAGTGACAGGTGCAAGCAGGGACTTAGAAAACTCTCCAGTGTTCCTCATTATTAGAGCACCTAACACCACTTCTTTAAGAGGAGAGGGAGATGGAAAAAGCTTTGCAATTCAGAAGTTCCAAAAAAAAGCAACTGTAGCTCTTGGGGTTTTTTCTTTCTCACTTTTCCCTTTCTCACAAACTCTGAGAAAATGTTACAAGGTCTGGAAAGACATAAGCCACTGGAGTAGCAAGAGCAGAGGCACTACAGACAGTCATGAAAGCTGGGGGCACAAAATTAACAGATGTTGGAACTGTACCTGACAAGGTGTCCTGAAACTGAAATACAGGGCAGTGCTAGAAGCTTCACCACTATGAGACGTCAACATAAGTATATGCAATCAGTACCTGTAGCAGAAGGTACATATCTGAAAAAAAAAAAAAAAAGAAAAAAAGAAGGGGGATATACAAGCAAGCTCAGCAGGAGGTAGGAGCAGCTGAACTTTATTATTGGCAGTGATTTTTAGCTCACAAATCTCTCACAGCCCTGATCTTAGGGAGGGAGGATATCCTTCAGCTCCATTTGGACACAAAGCTCAGTGGTAAATACTGAGATTTGGGAGTAGGTGCTTTCCACAGCTGCAGAATATTGCTGTCTGACTGGCTGCTTTGCAGTTGGAAAGCTACTTGTAATTTGAACAAATCTAGGCAGGACAACAATACTATGTGGTGTGACCTAGCTGGAATTCTTGCAGTAAGGTCTAGGGTTAGCTTAATTTGTACATTTGCTGGAGCTGTAAATGCTGTACCTGTTACTTTCTCATGTTTGTTTATACTGTCCCGTTTTTCCTCTCTTGCCAGAATGTGTGGGCATGTGAGAGAACCAGGAATGATCAAAAATGAGAGGGACCAAAAAGAGGTTTTAAAAGACTTCTTTCTAAAGTTAGCTTTGGATACTCTCTTGGCTTTCTGTCTCAGCATTGAGAAGCTAGGCCTCACTCCCAGATAGGGAGGATACCTAGGAAAGGAGTTTCCTCCTATCTCTGACTGAAAATGATTTGATTTCTTGGAGCTATGAATTCCTGTACGTCACGCTGTGACTACCGGGCTGTTAAAACCAGGAAACCACATTTGAAGTTCTATGTGTTGCATTACTATCATCCCTACAAGAGACCCTTAGCTTTTATGTATTGACTCTGGCACAGATGTTTTCATAGTAGTTTTGATACTCTCAGGAAAATATTTTTCCTTATTAAATTTTTTGTCTGACTTTGTTAACATTTATTGGCTGTTTTTTGAAACACAGGAAATTATTTGTTCTCTTAAAAAAACAAAACAGAAAATATGCCCTGAACAGCAGCGTGTTACTGAGGAAGTTCCAGACCAGCTTTGAACTACTTGGCTAGGAAGGACTGTAAATTCATGTACACTCAGATGTGATATGGACACATCACAGCCCTGACCCTGCCTTCGCATTTGTAGGAATTCACTGGGTCAGAATTTTCTGAGGTCATGAATAAGCTGGACAGTCTCAGTAACTAATGATGCTGAGCACTGGAATAGGTCGCCTGCGGAGCTTATAGAGCTCTCAGCACAGGCTAAGCAAATATCTCTCAGATAAAGGTCATTCTTCCTAAGGCAGAAATGTAGAGTAGACGGCATCTTGATTTCTTTTCTAACCCTAGTATTCTGCTTTCATTCATAATTTTCTCTTTTGTGGGATCTAAACATGGTCTTCAAGTCATATTTAACTTTTTCCTTTGGAACAGTCAACAGGGCCAAAGACCTGTCTTGATGTACTGCATATCCTGCCCTTTCAGCATGCAAAATATGGGACTCACTGTGAAAACCGTATGAGACATACAATCTCATTGAGGAAGTATCTATGCAAAAATGAAGGGAGTTTTAATTGTAGTTTGCAAATTATCTGTGGCTCTTTCTCTTGCAAGAAGATGTTTCAACTTAGTTGCTTTGAATATGTGTGGTAAATTTCAATCATTTCTGGAAAACTGATTGTCTGGGAGTTGCCTCTACTTGCCTACATATTTTCAGAAAGTATGAATCATATAAACAACATCGTACAGTACTAGATGTGCATCCATTGTCTTTTCTTGGAAAATCTTTGAGGAAATAGAATTTATCACAATTAATACATTGCACTGTCTCCAGTTTTGCTTTTCCCTTTCATTCCTACATATGCAAACTTCCTTGATCTTTTTCCCACTTCCTCATCTTCCTGACCTACTGTTCTTCTTTCCATGACTGCAATGACAGTTTCCTCCATTACCTTTCAAATTTTAATATCTTTGTATTACAATTTTTCTCCATTTGTGGTTTTTTTTTTTAATTAATTTATTTTTGCAATTCTCATTATAATATCGTGCTTCATGCTTAGTTTTGGTCAGTAGTATGTGTTATTTTAATTTTTTCAATATATTATATTTATATATGATATAATAGAATAAGTTTTAGAGCGTGGTCATATCTATGTTACCATTCAGTCTGCCTTTGTAACTTATTTTCTCTTCCACTTAGGGAGGAAAAAAACCACGTGCACTTTTTAGGTGAATGTGTGGCATAGTTGGTTTTCAGTGAGTAAAGGCTATCATTAAATATGAGACATAGGGTGAAGCAACATATGAAGGTACTGAACACTGATGGGTTTATTAAGCTGAGGCCATACCCAGGAGTTATTGCTGCCTCTAGGGACAACAGCGTGATCAAGAGAGGTAAAACAATGCTGCTGTTGTAAAGTTGTTAGAATCCTGCGTCTTTGGAAGCCTTTTTTTTGGACCTCTGCCTCCTTTAATTGGACTGTGCTAACTTTAGCAACTACAGTACGTGGAAGATAGATACACAAGATAAAGCCAAACTATATGATTATTCCATAGTTCGTTTGGATTTTTTTCCTTTTTTTTCCTCCCTAAAACCCCCACAAAATTATGAATTAACAGTAAAAAGAGGAATAGACTATGTAATGACTTTTTGAGTAATTATTTGTTCTTTTGTATTTTATATGATTGATTCTTCCTTAGCATTTACAAATTTATTCATAACTAGCTTCTATCTCAAACTGCAAATGTTTCAGCTGGAATGTACAGTATAGATATTCTCAGTAGGGCTTTTCTACATGGCAAATTTTGAATGTTTTTTAATTTTTCATGTACTCACACTGCTAGCTCTTTCAGGGAAAGGTGATTTTGGCTTTTGTTGGTCTTGATAGGAGAGGAAAAGGCAAGTATTCAGGGATTCTGGTATAAGATTTCTGATGTAGGATTAAGACTTTCAGATGCCATTATAATGCAAATATGAATAGTTAGGAAATAATCATCTCTCTCCAAAATTTCCAAGTATACAGCTGCAAAAAAAAGTTTTTCACCTACATGTACTAAGAAGATTTTCCTCATTTTGCTGTGGCTAGAGTGTTTCTGTAACACAATTAGAACTAGTCAGGCATCTTTTATCATTAAGTCTTTAATGGAAGCAGTTCATTAACTGATACTGTGGCACCAGGAAGGAATGCAATGGCCTCTCAGGATTGCCATCCGAGACTACCACTGCTTCTCGCATGGCCTGAGGGATCATTTGTATGGCCTTACATCCTTACACAACAATATAACAAGCTAAGGCTAGAATAAAACCAAAGTCAACATTTAAAAATATTTCTCAGCAGGAAGAACTACAATCAGGGGTAGTTCCAAGTTTATTTAGGTTTTAGATTTTTCTCTGTTTAATGAGAAGAGAGAGAAACACCATTTTTATGGGAGCTACAAAACACAGAAACATGTGCTTCTGCATTTCTCTCCGTGACTTTGAAGGGTGTCTCAGCCTTGACACGTGGCCTCCAAAGTCTTGAAACTGTTATAAGAAATTATTTCCAAGTGTACTTTGTTGTTCTAAATTTTAGTATGACTTTGTGATCCACGCTGGCAGGGTTGGGATTAGCAAATTCATTTTTGGGTTTAAGACTCTCCGCCTCCTACATTTCAGGATAGTATCTGAGCAACATTCTATGACCCTGCTCCTTTCCTATGGTTCCAGGTTATTAAGTACAGATTAAATGGAGATTGTGAGAAAGTGTTAATGACTTGTCAGGGCAGTATGGGAAACCTGCATGCTCAGCATGGTGTTGCCTCAAGTTAGGCAAGGGAAAAAGTTAAGCACGGGGTTAGTTTGAACTCCACTCTCTAGAGCCCAGGCACCTGAGTTATGAGCCAGAGTTTGACATTCTCTCTTCAGAGTAGCTGCTCAGAGACACTTTTCCAAAGTTTCAGTCTCTGTTTTTTTTTTCTGATGACTGCTTAAAATAAAATGTAAATGGCCTTTGCAGTAGGAAACAGATGTCCCATTTGAATGTTGAAAATTTAAAAATTACACTGCATCTTGCCTGTCTTTCTCTCACACCACTGTTCTTTCATTTCCTCTCTGCACAGTATCACTGCTTTGACAGTGGGTAGCCCTCTTATTTACTGGGCAGCATTGGCAAACAGACAACTTCGGGTTAGAACTGCTACAGGTTAAGGAGTATGTTTAACCTGTCTGTCCCTTGAGGTAGGGATTTGAAAGCTAGAGTATAAAAGCTGGAACATGGCCATATTCTACTTTCCTCTTCTAAAATTTCCAGTTTGAAAGAAACTAGGCTTGAGCTTTGTTAGTTTGACCTCTGTTATTATTAAATCTCCTCCAGCCACCTGCTATGCTGGGGGAGATGGGTGTCTCACAAATGGGTGTATGCTATCCCAAAGAGCTTTGGCATGACCTAGATGTCATTCCAGCTTCATTCTCATTAGGAACTAGACACCAAACTACGTGCATCCAGGGAGCTTTTAGATTAGAAAGGCCTATAAGCTTAAGTAAGTGCCTCTACTGTTAGGTGGAAATTAATAGAGTATTAGGGATCATGATGTTCAGCTGAGATTACCACAGTTTGCTTAAATCATGTTTCAGGTACCTAAATCCTCTTGTAGATTTGGCTGACAGTCTTGTTTTGCAAATGACTGCAAACTTTGGCTTCATTTCACTACCAGTAGTAATGCAAAATCCCCATGGAGAAATTGTCTTACTTGGAAATGATGTGTCAGTTTTCTCATGGGCAGAGCTGAAGTTTGCATAGGCAAAAAGCTTTTCCCCACTTGGATCTGATTCTAAGTTCATTCAAATCAGTGGAAAGAGTTTCACTCAAGCGTAGTCCCCCACAATTTGTGCATGTGAACAGGATGGCATGTGAAGGAGCTTTAAAATAGATTTGAAGCAGGAAAGGGATAAAACTAGGCTCACTAGAGATAAGCCTGGGGGCAGCATGCTAATGTTTGAGGGATGGTGTGCTAGCAAGGTCCTTCGGTCTTCCATCTCAATGGAGGTAGAAGACGAAGATCCATGGAGCAGTAAAGATGCAAGGGTTATTGATGTGTAAGAAACCACAGAAGCACCTGAGAACTGTCATGTAGGAATTAAGGCTTCTTCCTCCAAAAAGGTGGCAAGATCAATAGCCCAACTGAAGTGCGTCTACACCAATGCATGCAGCATGGGCAACAAACAGGAAGAGCTGAAAGCCGTTGTGCTGTGGGAAAACTATGATGTAGTTGCAATCACAGAAACATGGTGGGATGACTCACACAACTGGAGTGCTGCAATGGATGGCTATAAACTCTTCAGAAGGGATAGGCCCGGAAGGGGAGGTGGTGGTGTAGTCCTGTATGTTAGGGAAAGTTTTGATTGTCTAGACCTTAATGATGGTGATGATAGGGTTGAGTGTTTAAGGGTAAGAATCAGGGGGAAGGCCAACAAGGCAGATATTGTGGTGGGAGTCTGTTACAGAACAACCAACCAGGATGAAGAGGCAGACAAAATATTCTATAAGCAGCTGGGAGAAGTCTCACAATTGCTAGCCCTTGTTCTCATGGGGGACTTCAACTTACCAGATGTCTGCTGGAAATACAATACAGCAGAGAGGAAACAGTCTAGGAGGTTCCTGGAATGTGTGGAAGAGAACTTCCTAACACAGATGGTGAGGGAGCCGGCTAGGGAGGGCACCCCACTGGACCTGTTATTTGTGAACAGAGAAGGGCTTGTGGGTGATGTGATGGTTGGAGGCTGTCTTGGGCACAGCGATCAAGAAATGATAGTTTTCAATTATTGGAGAAGGAAGGAGGCGGGTCAGCAGAACTGCCACCTTGGACTTCCAGAGGGCAGACTTTGTCCTGTTTAGGAGCCTGGTTGACCTAGTCAGTTGGGAGGCATTCCTGAAGGACAAAGGAATCCAGGAAGGCAGAACATTTAGGAAGGAAATCTTAAAGGCGCAGGAGCAGGCTATCTCCATGTGCCAAAAAACAAGCTGGCGGAGAAGACTGACCTGGCTGAACAGAGAGCTTTGGCTGGAACTCAGGGGAAAAAAGAGAATTTATGACCTTTGGAAGAAAGGGCAGGCAGCTCAGGAGGACTACAAGGAGTCATGAGGTTATGCGGGAGAAAATTAGAAGGACCAAGCCTAACTAGAACTTAATCTGGCTACTGCTGTATAAGACAATAAAAAAATGTTTCTATCAACAAAAGGAGGGCTAAGAAGAATCTCCATCCTTTATTGGATGTGGGGGGAAAACACAGTAACAAAGAATGAGGAAAACGCTGAGGTACTTAATGCCTTCTTTGCCTCAGTCTTTAATAGTGAGACCAGTTGTTCTCCGGGTCCCCAGCCCCCTGAGCTGTAAGACAGGGAGCAGAATGAAGCCCCATAATCCAAGGGGAAATGGTTAGTGACCTGCTACGCCACTTAGACACACACAAGTCTATGGGCCAGATGGGATCCACCCAAGGTCCTGAGGGAGGCTGGTGTGTTGACCCTGGCCCAGGTGCCCACCAAGCCACTTTATCACTCCCCTCCTCAGTTGCTCAGGGAAGAGAAAATGTAACAAAAGTCTCGTGGATCAAGATAGGGAGATCCCTCAGCAGTTGCCATCATGGGCAAAACAGACTCAACTTGGGGAAAATTGATTTAATTTATGAGCAATCAAATCAGAGTAGGATAATGAGAAATACAAACTAAATTTTAAAACACCGTCCCCCCACCTCTCCCTCTTCCTGGGCTTAACTTTACTCTTGAATTCTCTACTTCTTCCCCCACAGTGGCACAAGGGCACGGGGAATGGGGGTTGTGGTCAGTTCATCACACGTTGTCTTTGCTGCTCCTTCCTCCTCAGGAGGAGGATTCCTCACACTCTTCCCCTGCTCCACCATCGCAGGAGGTATTTAAAAGACGGGTAGATGTGGCACTTAGGGACATGGTTTAGTGGTGGACTTGGCAGTGTCAGGTTAACAGTTGGACTCAATGATCTTAAAGGTCCTTTCGAATCTAAATGATTCTATGATTTTATCATTTATAAAGGTCACAGTGTACAGCAGAGCACTGTTCTGCTTCTGGGACTGATTGTAAACATAAGCAAAATGAGTAGTTGCCTAGAGCAAAATGGTGAGGGCTTCACTGTGTATCCCAGAGCAGTGGAAGCCAGGCCTGCAATATATTCCCTCTTTTGCTAAGCAATGGTGTTAGGATGTATGAGAAGATAATAACTGGAATAGAAACATGTCTTGAAGCCAAAAGAAAAATAAGTATTTCCAAAAGAAATAACCACTGCCTTCAGGAGCAGCAGGAAGAGCAATTCTGTCTTGGAGGGTCTCTTCTCATAATCTTCACTTCAATTCTTGCTTTTTTTTTTTTTTTTTTTTACTTTTTCCTTTTCTGTGGCAATCTCATGGCTCACTGATTACAGTCACCTCTGAGGCTGCAAGTCTCAGTTCTGTCAGTGCTGCTGAGGGATCTTGACTAAGTTTTTCTTGTAGCCTCTTCTGTGCTGCTGAGATCATTATACCATCCTAACCTCAAAGCATTGGATATCCATGGTTGTCTGGAGAGCTTGTGGAATCTATGCCCTCCAGTTTGCAAAAAACGGCCAAAGTAATAGATGACTCGATCTGGTGTTGATGACAGTACTGCTTCTTGCAGGAGGCTGGACTTGGCTACCTCCAGAGATCCCTTCCACCCTAAAAGTCTTTGATTCCATCTTATCATCCCACGTGTAAGATCTCCAGTCATTTATTGCAATAACCGTTAATGCTGCATTAGGATGTCCCTGTCTCATTGTTAGACTAGAAGTGCTGATTTGGTAGATTAGTTGTCCTTTCAAGTAGCTAAGCGCTCTGAAATTTTTGACACTCTATGTATGGGATGGTGCTGATTTATACCAGCTGAGGGTATGGCATTCAAAGTGCCTTTTAATTCTACTTTGTCTATTGTATGCAATTCTGTTTTGTTAACAACTTGTATTAATATTTTAGGAAACATGACATCAAAATGATTGACAATTTTTTTGTTTTATTTTATTTTTTTTTGT
This sequence comes from Rissa tridactyla, assembly GCF_028500815.1. Classification (NCBI taxonomy): domain Eukaryota; kingdom Metazoa; phylum Chordata; class Aves; order Charadriiformes; family Laridae; genus Rissa; species Rissa tridactyla. The sequence continues at coordinate 197,362,185 of NC_071466.1, forward strand.
TTTAATTTCTAAAATAAAAGAAGCTAGAGCATACTGTTGCTTCAAGCAAATTCTGCTTCTAGTCCTGGAGTTGAAGCATACAATAGAATAGGCAGCTTTTATTTCAGACTGTCATAGCTCCCTTTGGTCCAATAAATTTAAAAGCAAGTGGTTTCTATGTAGGCCCTTTTTGTATCAGCATTATTTTTACACACAAATCACTCAAAAAAAAAAAATACAAGAGGGGAATATTCTTCCCAGTTGTAAGACCTCAAAGTGATATTGTTTTGACTGGACATTCACTTACTTATAGGATAAATGCACGTCACTGCAACAAGTTCCCAGAAATATAATTACTGTGCTGCCAACTCTTTCACTTGTTCTGCTCTGTAAACGGGGTACAGCCATGCAGCCACAGTGATGATCAGAAGACGTTATATGCCACGTGCAGTCCAGGTGAAATACAGGACAGTCCAGTTAAAATACAGCAACAGGATTCCTCTGCATCTGCTCTTAGAAGAGCAAACTTCAGCTTGCTCAGGGCTCAGCTGGGACAGATTCCGTGGGAAGCTTTCATGGAGGATAAAGAAGCTAGTGAGTGCTGGGAGTTTTTCAACATTGCTCTCCTGGAAGCCCAAACACGGTTCATCCCCTTTAAAGGTAAATGAAGTAAGCAGAGCAAGAGACCCCTTTGGCTTAACTGTGAGCTTCTGAGTCTGCTCAAAACCAAGAGAGAAGCATACCAGAGATGGAAAAGTGGAAGAATACCCATTGAGAACAAGGGTACTGGCAGGGTGTGCAGAGATGCAGTTAGAAAAGCAAAAGCTCAGCTCAAATTGAAATTTGTCAGAGATATCAAAAATGACAAGCAAAGGTTCTTCTGGTATGCAAACAACAACAGGCAGAAACAGAAGGAAAATACTGGCCTGCACTTAAACAGGAGAGGTGAGTTAGTCACCAACAACACTGAAAAGGCAGAGGTTCTCAACACTTCCTTCACCTCTGTTTTTACCAACACTGTTGGGCCCCAGGTCTTGGGAACAAAAATCCAGGTTGATGGATTTTGAGACACCACCAGTGAAGGCAGAGTTGGTATGTGAACTATTAGGGGAGCTTGGCCCCTACAAACAGATGGCCCGTCACATTATCCACCCAAGGGTGTTAAGGGAGTTGGCTGATGTCATTGTGAGGCCACTCTCCATAATCTTTGAGAAGTCGTGGAGATAGGGGGTTGTCCCAGAAGACTGGAAGAAGACTAATGTCACCCCCATCTACAAGAAGGGCTTAAAGGAGGATCCAGGAAATTTTAGGCATATCAGTCTTGCTTCAGTTCCTGGGAAAGTTATGGAACAAATCCTCCTGGGGGCTATCACAAGTTAAATGAAGTATGTGATTGGGAAATGCCAGGACAGATTCATCAAGGGCAAATCATGCTTGATAAACCTGATCACCTTCTATGACAAAGAAACCTGCTCAGTTGATATGGGGCAAGCAGGGGACATTGTCTACTTGGATTTCTCTGAGGCTTTTGACATGGTTTCCCACAGCCTCCTCCTAGAGAAACTGATGCGTTACAGTCTAGACAAGTGGGCTGTACAGTGGGTGGGAACTGACTGACAGGCCGCACCTTGAAATATCTCCTTTTCAAACTGGCAACCAGTCACAAGCGGGGTCCCCCGGGTATCGATATTGGGCCCAACACCGTTTAATATCTTCCTAAGTGATCTGGATGATGGGAGCAAGTGTATCCTGATGAAGTTTGCTGATGACACCAACCCGAGTGGGGAAGTGGACACTTCAGAAGGGAGAGCCACCCTGCAGGAAGACCTGGATAGGCTGGAAGAGTGGGCTAACAAGAACCTTATGAAGTTCAACAAGGACAAGTCTTGCACCTGGGAAAACATAATCCAGGAGTTCAGCACAGGCTGGGATCTACCTGTCTGGGGAGCAACTCTGTGGAAAGGGTCCTGGGGGTCCTGGTGGACAACAAGCTCAGTATGAGTGAACAGTGTGTTGCAGCAGCAAAGAAACCCAACTGGATGCTGGGTTACATCAGAGATAAAGAAGTCATTATCCCACTCTGCTCAGTGCTTGTCAGGCCACACCTGGAATTCTGTGTTCAGTTTTGGTTACCGCTGTACAAAAAAGATGGGAACAGGCTGGAGAGGGTCCAGAGAAGGGCCACAAAGATGATCAAAGGACTGAAAAACCTGCCAAATGAGGAAAGACTGAGAGAGTTGGGTTAGTTCAACCTTGAGAAAAGAAGGCTTAGGGGAGACCTTATGACCATGTTCCAGTATTTAAAGGGTGGCTGTAAACAAGGTGGAGACTCCCTTTTTACAAGGAGTCACATGGAAAAGACCAGGGGTAACGGATACAAGTTACTCCTGGTGAGATTCCATTAGGACACAAGAGAAATATTTTTCACAATGGCAACAATCAGCCATTGGAATAATCTCCCCAGGGAAGTGGTGGATTCCCCAACATTGGACACTTTTAAGATTCAGCCGGACAGGGTGCTGGGCCTTCTTATTTAGAGTGTGCTTTTGCCAAGACAGGTTGGACTAGATGATCCTTGAGGTCTCTTCCAACCTGGTATTCCATGATTCTGTGACTGAATACAGTGCAGGAGGAACTATATACTGACTTGAAGACAGAAATCTCTGTTATACCTGAACAGTAGCAAGTAAACAGAAAGACAAAAATCTAAGGGGCCTGAGGGTCTTGTGTTAGTCACGTGTTCCTGCATTACTGAAGTACCGCTAGACTGTAATGGAAGCGTTGGCCTTGCAGCAAAGAGGAGGTTCTGGAGGACATGGTCCATACATTTGCATATACATGTGAAATGGCAAATGCTGCAGGAAACTCTGAGCTCGATAATGCATAGGCACGACTCAGATGTTTTGGTTTTAGCATTCTGTGAAAAAATCCAGTAACATCCAGGCGGTCTTGTAGAAGCAGTAGTTCAAAGTAGTCCAAAACAATGCTTTGCCATGAGTACGGGTGCCTATTTCTTTTCTGCGTGGAGAACAGTCTAAATGTTTCCTTCTGTGATTGCTTAGCTGATGCCATTGCACACTGTTTACATGTACCTGATTACCACATTGTCAGTAAAAGTTGAAGAACAACTTGTGGTTTGCCAAAAATTAAAAAGGATCATCAGTAAGATAGTTTTACCTTGGCAATGAAAGTAATTACACATGATGTCAAAACAAATACAGATGCTCCTTTTGAGAAAAGGTCTTTTAGGGACACTGTATCAGCGGAACTAGCTATGAATTTTTAAAAGTTCTAAATTTTCATATTATGTCTATTACTGATTATAATTCCTCTGATTCTCAGTAAATATAGCCACAATTTTATTCAATTGCCATGCATGGTCTGTAGGCCTATTACTTTTCCTTTTTACCCACTTTTATGCTTTTTTGTATAAATACTTGACCTTGATATAGTTATGACTTTTTTTTTTGGTGGGATAAGAATTATATTATCTCTGTGCTTTCTCTTATTGTGAAGAATTCTCTTTTCTTATATTTGGTAAGATAAATACAGGGGTGATCTTTATATGACTAGAATGAGAAAAGTCCTGTGAGGTTCCAATCCCCACCAACATCAAGGACATGTAAATTGCAAAGCCATTATCTCCCTTGCCTATGAAAATAGCTCTGGAAAAAGCTAAAGCATATTCAGTTGTTACCATTTGTGAAGTTCTCCCTAGATGTTTTCTGGCGCTGAATGTCTCTAGAAAGAAATTACTGTCATTTGTTGGTAGTCTGAGGAGCTTATAATACATCTCCGAATCCTCTCTGTTTCCATCCAAAATTCTTAAATTGTACAGATCCATAGCACTTTGACCATGGCTGTCCACTGCTCAAAGACCCTTTTCTGTATGGAGATGATTGAGATCACATTAGCATTGTCAGGTTTTTCACTAGAGGCCATGAGGAATCATTTAGGACTCTTACGGCCAGCATCTGTAGGCTCTTACCTCCATGAATTGAATGGGCTGAGCAGATAGAGAAAAGAAGGCTGCTCATAGATTGCCCGCATAGAAGGGCGTAAGTAGCTCCCTCTCTGTATTGGAGAATAACTACTGATTTGACATGGTTGTGGTGCTCCCCATTGAGACAAAGAATATTAGCACTTTACAAGGCACCAAATAAACCCTAGTGGGTTTATTCACAGTTCTCTTCAGAACTGTGCATGGTTCTGGTCACTCCATTTGGAAAAATGCATTAAAATAGAAGTAGCTGCTGAGAAGGGTGATGGTAAGAAGGAAAGCCTGGTTTATTAGAGAGGAATAACAGATCCTGGCTTTTATAGTTCCACAAAAAGGCTGAGAAAAAGTATATGATTGGCTGTAGATAAATGTAAAGTAAATTCCAGGGTGGAAAGCATCTATTTAAGTGAAAAGATAACGGGCACAATCAGAAGTCAATACAAGCTAACCATTGGATTGAGAGCAGCCCTGAGGAGAAGGACTTGGGTGTGTTGGTGATGAGAAGCTCAACATGAGCCACCAATGTGTGCTTGCAGCCTAGAAAGCCAACCGTGTCTGGGGCTGCATCAAAAGAAGCATGGCCAGCAGGCTGAGGAGGTGATTCTGCCCCTCTACTCTGGTCTCCTGAGACCCCACTTGGAGTACTGCATCCAGCTTTGAAGTCCTCAGCACAGAAGCACATGGACCTGTTGGAGTGAGTCCAGAGGAGGGCCACAAAGATGACCAGAGTGCTGGAGGACCTCTCCTGTGAAGACACTGAGAGAGTTGGGATTGTTCAGCCTGGAGAAGAGAAGGCCTTTCAGTATCTGAAGGGGGCCTAGAGGAAAGTTGGAGATGGACTTTTTACAAGGGCATGCAGTGATAGGATGAGGCTTAAGGGCTTCAAACTGGAAGAGGGCAGATTTAGATTAGATATTAAGAAGAAATTTTTCACTATGAGGGTGGCGAGACCCTGGAACAGGTTGTCCAGAGAAATTGTGGATGCCCCATCCCTGGAAGTGTTCAACGCCAGGCTGGATGGGCCTTTGAGCAGCCTGGTCTAGTGGGAGGTGTCCCTGCCCATGGCAGGGGGATTGGAACTAGATGGTCTTTAAGGTCCCTTCCAACCCAAACCATTCTATGATTCTATGCTTCTTTGATTATTATGTTTACATTAGAAATTAAAAAAATTGGTGCTGTCATAGAACAGGCCTTCTGGAATAGCCTTGGCTATTGGAGCAGTGCACATAAAAGCCTGACTGATTTTAAAATGAAGCTTCATTAGTTTTTGAAAGGGATTAGATGATGTGGCACCTGTGGTTATCAGTGGACTAGAACAAGTGATCCGGCAGATGCTTTGTGGGAGCATCTCCCACAAATCTAGGAGATTTGTGCAGCGCATCCCCTCTCTAGAAATCAAAAAGAACATGATTATGATTATATTAATCATCTTTATCAGCCTTTTGGCTACAATTTACCCATGAGTTACTGCAAGACCACACCACATTAGGACAACACTTAACCTGTGTTGCAAGACTATGTAGAGTCCCATGCTTGCATGGCCAACGAACAGAAATTGCTGGAATAGAGGGAAACGTCACAAGGTAGTCATGTTCCTTTTTCTCTGCCCTCTCTGACGATTGAACCTAAAGTAGGAATGTAGGTAGTAGCTTTGCCACTAAGGATCTTTCAAAAGGTGGAAAAACTGTTCACTGTATGTTCACTGATTTTACTGTGGGCATGTTAATGAATGAATGTTAAGTGTCTGACAACCTAGTCCCAATTAAAGAATACATTTTAAGGCATTTTCAGGCATAATACCATTCCTTATGGAATTGTGGAAGAGCTGCCAATGACTCTTTTATGGACGAGATACAACAGAGCTAACAGGTAGACTATGAATCCAAATTTGCCTCAAGCTCTTCCCTGCATGACAGACCATTCAGGGAAGAATTTCCACACTTCTGCACTTGAGTCAGTGCCTAGAGATATGAGAGGAAATGGGAAGCAGGTCTAATCTCTGTTTCTTTTCCTTGGCAATTTCAATTCATGAAAATACTTTCTGTGCCCCCAAATGCAAATCTTCCTCTGCTGATCTCACTTTCTTCTCTACAGTCTTTAAACAAAACAATGTGATATTAGAGTTGGCTTAGAATGAGAAGAAGTTGCTGTGCTAGCTAAAAAGTTGGCACCACACCTTCTATTCAGAATGCTGCACATTGGTGGTGTCTGTTCAGATAACCTCTAGCTACGGTTGAGTAATACCACAAATGGGGAAAACCCTAGAGAAATAGGAAAATCCCTAACTGTTTGTGCATTGTGTAAGTATATTTTGCTTAGGCTCTTTGCCAAAGCAGATATGAATCAAAGATGCTCTCTGTATAGGAATAAAATGTACTATCATGTTCAGGATCTTATTTTTGCATAAGACACCCACAGCATTTGTGAAAGGGGAAGAAAATTTCCATTCTGGTTTTAGTGTGTTATGTTTTTCTATTGCATTCATCACTGAAAATTCCTGAAAACAAAAGATATAGAAAGTGGGAGAGGAACTTGGTTAATTTATTTGAGTTCTTCTTTGAGACAAATGGTCTCTTTTGACTATTTTGCAAAATGATTATAAAAGAAAATACCACCACCACCCCCCTTGGTATTGTACAATAAAAAAACCCACTTATTACAAAAAAGGAATTGAGCTGTGACCAAATGCTCGCTGTAACTGGCAAGTGCTTGTGCAGATGTTTGATTATTTATGTAAACCTTCCCAACAACTCCTCACCCAGAACAAAACCAAGTGCCCAAGAACGGCAAAACATCTCCCTACCAGAATAAAAATCACTGACAGATATGTTTCTTTTTTTTTCACATGGAGAAGATGAGAAAATAAACACAAGATGGTAGTGGAAAGTGCTCAAATGGTAGGATTCATCTGAGCAATAGTGAAAACCAAGATTTGATTAGGACAGACTAGAAGGTATATGAGGATTTCTGCATTGTCCTGCAGACCCACAGAAGTGTGTGGGTTTTTTCACGTTTGTAACTTAAGATACTTTATTTACATAAGATTTGCATTTTTCAGGTTTCATAACAGGGACTCCAAAGTACTGGCCTTCTTTAAATAAAAGGCTGAATCCTCTGAGTTTTGTGAGATTTTTGTTGTTTACTTCAATGGGACCTTGTTTTTTTTTCCTAATATATTTTTGCACCATGATTGTAACCAGAAAGAACGCTTTGTTTGATGATGGTGTTCTAAGAAATTTTGACTGGCAATTGAGAACTCTCTCAAGCCACCTAACCAAAATATTTTCAATAGTCTGGCTGCAGAATGGGAAATGAAAAATACGAAAGTAATTTGCTAAATTATCAACCTCATGAGAGATTAATTTCTTCCAGTAAGCAGTAGCTCAGCAATTAGTTGATCCAACAGTTAGGTTTTCTCACCAAGAAAGCTAGTTCCCTGACTCACTCACTCAATTTTTTGCAGGCATTTTGTATATTTGTCTATTCCACTCCCTAAGGCCATGGAGAACCTCAAGTACAGAGGCTGAATTCAAATTGTCCTTCTGCATACTCCTGCAGGGTTTGATTCGAAATAATTCAAAATTAGGGCTTTGAAACAGCAGTTAAAATTCCAGTGGAATTTTATACGAGTTGGCAGGTTCCACTTTTATTGGTTTAGTGTTGCACTGAATTATTCAGAAAGCTATAGTCCTCTTTGTATTGATGAATCTGCATTGGGAGAATCAGCTAACTACCAGTGAAGGCTGTTTTGTGTGTGGGGGCAGAAATCATTCATAAATGAGAAATATTTCTGTGAACATAGGGCAACAGAAATGAGGTCACATCAGTTACATTTTTCAGTCTTTCAGGGGGATTTGAGGAATTTATGAAACCATTGAAATAGAAGTACCCCAGTTGTAGAACAGTTATGTAAAGAAGTTTGGGTTTTTTTTTATTTCCTTCATTGAGTGTCAATGTAGCATTGTGAAGAAGCATCCAAAGTAATATCTGTAACAATGTCACAAGCAATTGTTATAATCCTCAGTCTGTGAAAGTATGACCATCTCTATGTTTTTTATAAAAAGTGGTTTAAAATACCACATTTTATTCATCTGTACTTTCATAAGTCATAGTGACAAACTGCAAATTGTAAAAGATGACAACTTACCTCCAGAAGTGATGATTAAAAATGTGCCAAAAGGTCAAAGGAATGAGAACTAATACAGGTTAGGTACTGGTGACTGGTTTCCTAAAGGCCTTCTTTAAAAACAAGCTTATCTAGCTAAAAACTTAAAAGCAGCAATGTCAGGCCAAAACCACGCTTCTTAGCTACTTCAGGCAGCTGCCACAGCTGCCATTTCTCACCTGCAGCAATAATACGATTTTGCTCTACAGCTGTGTTTATGAGGAGGACAGAATTACCTGTGGATGAAAGCCTCATGGAAGACCAAGCAATAGTTATTTTATGATGTGCTAATGCTTAATCCAGGCTGCAGACTCTGTGTTTGTCTACAACTTGAAAACTTCCAAACATCCTCTGAGAAGCTTTTGCTGGCTCTGAAACTCGCAGCTTGTTGGCTTATTGACAAGATTCTAAAGTGTTTTAAAAGGACTGAGAGTTGCCAGTCCATTTGAGAGCAGCAGATGGTGCCTGCTTCTTTTGTGGGTGTGACAAAAGTGTCTTTGTGAATGAGACACTGATTTTAAAGGCAAGCAGAGGAGAACATATATGCTGTATGCAAAGGACTACTACTATAAGTGCTATGTCAGAAACTTGAATGCTAGAACATCAGAAAACAGTATTTGCTGGCTAAGTAATAGCCTTTCTTTAGAATGTCATGCATAGTATTCAAAATAAGATTTGTTATTTTAATCCTCTACAGAATTTTGGTGTATGGTTAAGTGTTTATTTTACTGGGAAAATGGATGTACTCTGTCTGAAAGATAGCTGGAAACTTCTTAAAATCTCAGTGTCAGGTTCACTTTGCCTCTTACGAAAACACTTTCTGACTTGGACATGGTAAGTACTGTGCCTGAGTAATTTCATTTTCAGGATTCTGAGCCAGATAGTTCTCAGTAATAAAAAGGCAAGTCTTATTTCTAAACTTCATTTGCAGTTACTGTAATAATTCCTTCCATTGGCCTAGCGTGACCTTCTAAAAATCATATAATATTCAACAGTGTTCTAGGTATCTCCCATTAAAAAAATTGCTTGGATTCTTTGCCCTGGTATGAAGCAGTCCATTGTAAAGTTTGAAAAAACAATACATAAGCTATTGGCCAGTGTGAATGGGAGTATGTGGTAAAAAGATGTCTGTATGTGATGGAACTGTTGTACTTGTTATAAAAATTACACCTCAGTAGAAATATGTTAAAATAAGGGTAATGCTGATCTTGTGTCCCCGTATGTATCAGGCTGTCATATGCAGTGGTGCATATGAAAATACATTTTCACTGTATTTGAAAATCTTTTTTTTTTGTCTTGAGAATGATTTCTGTTGTGAACTGTGAATATGTTTACTTGTTTAAGGTATGTTTATATTTGTGTGCAATGATTAAGCAATATTTATTTTTATTGTTACCTCAGCTTTTATAATATTTTTTTTTCTGTTTGCAGGGGATTCATTGTAAAAGCAAACCTTCCAGTGAGTATACATCATTCACACTTTTACTCCATTTATTTTTGGAAGATAAAGATAATTTATTGAGGAAAATAAATTCACTTTCCTGGTGACATCAGATCACTGTCATCTAACAGGATATTTACCACCAGTTTCCTTGTAGAAAACATTGGAAACTGGTAGGCCCTGATAAATAATAGATTTGAAATGATTGTGCGTTATTGCCTTATAATTTTCCTTACCATAAATGATCATTGGGAGAATTTGCTTAGTCATTTCATGTGTTTTTATTGCTTCTACTTATTATTGCCTACAGTAATAATACAGGATCTTGAATTACCTGAACTCTGAAGCCTCCATCAATCACTCCTCCATTGCCCATGGTCACTTGGCAGGGAAGTATGAGGCAGCTGCCTTGCCAGCAGTCCCCTCGGAGAAGACAGTCCTAGCTGGAGGCCCAGCTCTGAGCGCTGCTTGTCTCCACAGTGCCTTTTCTGGGTCCGTGTGGCAGAGCATCCACAGAGAGGGAGAAGCTGCAGCCCTGAGCCGCAAGCGTGTGAGATGCTGATGCTATGGCGTGGGGCGAAAGCCAAACTTCAGCTGTCATGAGTCTAACTCTGAAAGTGTGGTATTTATGGCACACGTGTTGAGGGGGAGAGAAAGAACACGGCTGTGGAAGGGATACAGTTAAAAGTCCCACCTGAAAAAGTCTCTACACTTCTGCCGGTGAGCAGAGTGAACCATTGGTGGCTGGTCCAAGGATTGTGAATGAATCTTTTTAGGATTAGGCAGCTGAGCTGCTAGTTACACAAACTATGTGGAAGGAATTGTAGAAGAGGAGAGAAACAGGGGTGCTGTCCTTTTCTCTGCCTAGCTGAAGCATGCCTTCATGCCCTTGGGCAGCACAGGCTGGGGAAGCCAAATCCTTCAACCCTGGCCTCAAAGGGAAGGACACCTGCAATGCTGTTGATTACGAGTTAAAGTCTGTGGTGGGTATTACACAAATGCAGATCTAGATAGTGGAGACTCACTACAGGTACCACGAGGTGGTGATTCATTCCACCCATCTTAGGACAAGGTGAATTATGTGCTGGGAGGGAGGTGAGAGGGGTTCTCCCTCTCTGCTGACAGCCAGAGGTACTTAGATGATGCACATAAGCTTAAACTAGATGTTTAACTCTTAGCTGGATATAGACTTTGGGCACTGAAGAATTTGTAAACTAAAGATCCTTATCTTGCAAGATGATATACATAAAGCAGAGCTGGTTGTAGGTTTTCAGTTTTTGCCTGAGAATAACTTATCAGCTATCTTTAATACAAGTAACGTGTAGGATGACTCAGCCTTATAGGGATGATGAAAAAACATTTTTTTAGTCTTCATCCTAGTTCACTTGTGCAACAGTGGGTGTATGCTCATTTCCATACTTCCTTTTCTATAGTCATTCTTTTTATTATTTATTACTTGAGGTAAAATTACCTTAAAAGACCTTAACTGTATAATAGAGCACCTTTGCAGTAGTCATTGCTTTTAGGTGCAACAAAAAGATGACTTTATTTCCTAGAATTTGCAGGAATTCATCATCTCAGTTGTATTTGTCAACATAGCTTTGACTCTGCCTTCTTTCTCCTGCTCTTAGTAGTACCTAAGGGATACTGTAGTATTTGAAATTCACTCTAATACATTCGGACATTGATGTTAATATATCAATGACTTAAAAAAGACTTACATTCTCAGAAAATTTGTTTGGCACAATGTATCACTGTGTTGTGCATTCTCCTTGAAAGTTTGAAATACTTTCTAAACATACAACTGTGAAACCCTTCTAATTTACTGTGCATTGAAATCTATTGTGAAAGAGAGGCTGTCATCCTGAAATTTAATCAATTTCATAATTGGGGTAAGTACTTTTAAGTAGCGAATTTTGGTGTTTATTAACTGAAGTGCACCATGTGCTTATCTTAGGAGAGGATATCTAGTTTATGAATGTCATTGAATCATCGTAATGCACAGATGCAGCAGATACTGTGGTAAATCATATGCAAATAGGTTTGAAATGCTACTGTAATTTATACTCATGGAATGATGCTCCAGTGAACCAGTTTTAGTGTGCTTTAGATATACTCGCAGATCTAGCACTGTCAGTATCCTAAGTAGTTCAGATTCTTACAATTCTTGTAGGGAAGAAATATCAGCCAAAAAACCAGTTAGGATTTTCTATGGGGTGTTGGCCTGGGCCTGTTATTTGTGGGTTTTCTCTGCAATTCTTTTTGCTGTTCTCCAATTTAATCTTCTTGCCTGAGGCTTCAAATTATCCACCTAACAATTTCTATTGCGTATCTATTGCTCAGCTGTGGCATACATAAGTGTATGTACTCTGAGTGTACATAAGGTGTGTTTCGCTGTCGTGACAGTTCGGGTTGATTGCTGCATCATCAGATAAAAAAAATAATCTGCTGTGGTTGAGCTGATGGCAAAAGTACAAGGAAAATGTCTACATGCTGAATAATAAGCCTTGGCTTCTTTATGCCCGGGCTGATATGTGTCCATAATTAAGGAATCTTTTATTACAGCAACAATCCCTCTCTCATGTAGGGCTAATTACAGTTATAATTCATAAACATAAAATTTAGGCAAGATTTATTTAGGCAAGATTTACTCGGCAAATGTTTTGTGTAGCAAGATGTACCTTTATGTCCTCTGGGGTGTAGATTGAACTGCTCATGAGAAAAGGAGAGAGGTGTGTGTGTTCCAGAGGAAACTATGTAAGGTGGGGATTAAAAGATGATAAGGTAAGAGTTTACTGAATAATTAGTCAGAAATGAGTCTCATACTGTGATGATTTACGGAATGAAAATTATTTTCTGTCAGCTCTTGCTTGTATCATATATTTATTGCGATCCAAAACTAATATCCTCATGCATGATATCCATTTAAATTATTATTAATAAGTTTTACAGCATCTTTTGCAATTCTCAAAATGTATCATAAAAATAATGGAAAAAAGTAGAAAGTGGAAGAGTCATTTCATTTTATCCAATGTATTATTTGTTTGTTCTCAGTTTGAAGGTAGAAACTCTGATCAAGGAAGACAGTGTCCCTGCTTACAGACAGACAGTGGTCCCTAAAACTGTGTTTGTGCATCTGCCTGATAATGATCCAATGTCAGTAGGGAACCAAGGTATGACTTAGGATTCTCCTGAGATAGTCCCAGGCCTGTGACATCTGATAATACCATACCTTTGGCAGTAATAACAAAGGACCGAATTCAATTAAGTCGTGACAATCTCTCCTAAAAATAAGTAGGGTCAAGTAATATGCTCAAATTCACCCAAAGAGAATACTTTGTGAAGAACTGTCAGCTTTGACAATGTATATATATAGATATATATATATACAGACACATTGCTCTTCCTTCGAATCATTTCTACACAGGCACAGGAATAGGCAAGATTAGGCCTGGATCAAGACATTTACACCAATAACCAATGAATTAAGCAGGAATAGTTGCTCCTGGATACCATTTGGTATCTGCAACTGCATGTCATACAATGCAGTCCAAAAAATAGCTTTTTGAGCAAAGAGACAGAGCTAAAACTAATCATTACGTATCACATTATTAGTAATAATTATCAGGTAGTTCTGCAATATAATAACCTCCCATTTAGCTGTGGGTGTATTGATTGTGTGTTGTACAATAGCTTTCCATCCTGAGATACCTTCAGGATTATTACACCACCCATTCTTGGAGCACGGAATTTAGTGGTCACATCTGGCTGCTGTGCACTGTATTACTTAAGGCTGCCTCATCTCTGTGGAAAGATGTTTATAAATTCTTCAAAAGTCAATGTACTCCACTGTGCTTAAAGCCTAATTTTTATAGTTTGTATGATCTGTGTTTTTCCTTTGGTTTGCACAAATTGTCTTCTCTCATAGCCAATATTGCCTTGGATAATTGAGAGTTGACTCTACTGGCAGTTGAGGTAAAGTGTCCTTGTTTTTCCATACTTTTCCACTTAGTTCATATCAGCATGTCCTGTTGCCTCCAAAAGGTGCTTAATGACACAAAATCAGGGTAATGGAGTGGAGATTCAGGTGTGAAGCATTTTTCTTTTCTGACTTTTGATATGCATCATAGAGGACTTATTTCTCCTGATACGAAGTGTGAAGGCAACTTAGGACCTGGCAGATTCAAGCCAAGGTACCACATTTGTGTCAGCCTGTCTTCATATCCTGCATTTATCAGTATGCGATCCCTGACAATGGGCTTCAGCTGCAACTGGACACTGTGAAAGTGAGCATCTCATAATATAAAAAGAGGTCCTGTACAGGTTAATACACTTCCAGTCTTTAAATTTAGAGACTTTCCTTCATTGGAGGGGTAAGTAAGGGTAACATTTGCCCTTCCTCCTTCCCCACATCCTACCTTTACTCTGTGAAAACTGTGGATGTGTCTTCCATGCGAGTCAGTGGGCATCCACACTTGACAGCAATTCTTGGCTAGACATTGAAGGATGCACCTTTTTCTGATGATTTGAGTTAAGAGTGTTATCCCGTGTTTTATGGCAAGCAGTGTTGTGGCCCTGCTGTTTCATGCTGTGCTCTTCACCGTACTACTTGAACTCCTTCTAGGAGTATGTTCAGCAGTACGACTAGTAAGAGTCAAATGTTTTTTTGTTCTTCCAGCCTGTCCCTGGGGGTGGTGGTGGGTGGGTGGGGGGAGAATGTGCAGTGAAATATTTTTTTTTACTTCAGTGTCTTTTAACTTTCATGCTATGTACCGAAGTTAGAAAGGTAAGAAATGTTTTAAAAAAAATTACTGTGATGTAGGTACAGCTAAAATGAGGTGTGCTTTGTTGTACACCACAAAGCCAAGGGGCAAAACCCTATTTCCTGGCTATTTGTTCTGATAGTTTCTTGAACTCATAATTTTTGGGTCTACAAGCAATGTATGTGAGGTAGAAAAGCCCAAGGAATATGCACTGGGGATTAAATCCACTGTGCCAACATAAATTCATAAATAAATAACTGATTTCTGTGCAGGACACTTTGAGAAGTGGAAAGAGATGAAATCTGGCCAACTGATGAGATTTGGGGACTTAAGACTGTTTTTTTTTCTTTTACATTAGCCTACAGAAGATGGCTTTGCAAACTGATGTCCTAAGGCTTTAGGATGACTAAATTTGCATAGAAAAATAAAATGAGACATAGTAATGGTGTTCTGTGCCTACTACGATTTATACCTTGAAGAAGGCCTGGATATTATCTATTCTGCTCTTGCTGTTCTGGTCTAAAGGAGAAGTCCTACAGGTGTGAGGGATTTTTCCATGACTAGGAATGCAATGGTGCCCTCTTGTGTGAAAAATGATATTTTAACAGCAGTCGAGATCATCAGCCAATCCTAAAATTAAACTACTACCTATGAGAGTGGTCACAATATACAGGTAGTGTTTTGGAAAAACGTTTGAATAAAATATTAGTCTAGCCACGATCTAGAAGATCTGATTATTTAAAACCACTGTTAGTCTAGGTGTGCTCTGCTAGCCTTAACCGTTAGAGACATGTGAGTCCTTCCTCTTGCGGATTAACACAAAATCATAGAATCATAGAGTGGTTTGGGTTGGAAAGGACCTTAAAGATCGTCTAGTCCAACCCCCCTGCCATGGGCAGGGACACCTCCCACTAGACCAGGCTGCTCAAAGCCCCATCCAGCCTGGCCTTGAACACCTCCAGGAATGGGGCATCCACAACTTCCCAGGGCAACCTGTTCCAGTGCTTTACTACCCTCACCGTAAAGAATTTCTTCCTGATATCCAATCTAAATCTCTCCTCTTTCAATTTAAAAGTGTTACCCCTCATCCTATCACTACACTCCATGATAAAGAGTCCCTCCCCGTCTTCCCTGTAAGCCCCCTTTAGGTACTGGAAGGCTGCTCTAAGATCTCCCTGGAGCCTTCTCTTCTTCAGGCTGAACAACCCCAACCCTCTCAGCCTGTCTTCATAGGAGAGGTGCTCCAGCCCTCTGATCATCTTTGTGGCCCTCCTCTGGACTCGCTCCAACAGGTTGATGTTCTTCTTATAGAGCTGGACACAGTACTCCAGGTGGGGTCTCACCAGAGCAGAGTAGAGGGAGAGAGTCACCTCCCTTGACCTGCTGGCCACGCTTCTTTTGATGCAGCCCAGGATGTGGTTGGCTTTCTGGGCTGCAAGTGCGCATTGCCTGCTCATGTTGAGCTTCTCATCAACCAACACCCAAGTCCTTCTCCTCAGGGCTGCTCTCAATCCATTCTCCACCCAACCTGTATTTGTGCTTGGGATTGCCTCGACCCAGGTTCAGGACCTTGCGCTTGGCCTTGTTGAACTTCATGAGGTTCTCACAGGCCCACCTCTCAAGCCTGTCCAGGTCCCTCTGGATGGTATCCCTTCCCTCCAGCGTGTCAACTGCACCACACAGCTTGGTGTCATCAGCAAGCTTGCTGAGAGTGCACTCGATCCCACTGTCCATGTTGCTGACAAAGATGTTAAACAGCACCGGTCCCAGTACCAACCCCTGAGCCAGGAAATTTATTCCCAAACCCCATCTGTAATGCAGTTCCTTCCAACCTCCCTGCGTTGTTAGTGAAGCCAACTACATCTCTTGGCCATGTAAAAGTCTTAGGTAAAGTACTGGCTTTGCTGAAGTCATTGGTGACTTTCCTACTGGTTTCAGTAGAGCTAGAGCTTCAGCTTTGGTGCTTTCTCTCCCCCAGATATCATGTGCACAATGACATTTCTCTATATTTGTATTTGTCTTTGCAGGTGGCCTTTTTAATAGCTTCTGCCATGATGCTCCTGCATCTTTGTCTTCTATGGTACTGAAAAGCATGAAGATCTCAACAGTGATGAAATGTGTCCAAGGAAGCCCATGCTCTCTTCATTTAAACATTAAAGGAACTCTGAGTCTGGATGGTAGGAAGCAGATTTGCTACTGTATCATTTCTGTCTACTTTTTGCTTATAGGTGTCCAGCCAAATTTTGTGGCATATTGCAATATTTGTGTCCAAGCTGTTTTCATGCAGTTATATCAGAAAGATTTTTTTTTTGTGAAATCATTTACTACAAGCCAGGATAAAGCCCTGGCCTTTCTCAAGGGAATGAGAACTAAGATAATGAATTCAAGACAACTGAATTTTTACTTCCAACAAAATACACTTGTTCTCTACCCGTGCTCCAAGCTGCCCTTGCCTTTCTTGGTCTGTCACAGGTGCACACACACACTCTCACACAAATTCTGTCTGCACTGGTCACTCAGACATGAGTGACTGTCCCAACAGAAGGAGAAACAGTTTCTGTGTCTGAAGTTAAAATTCTGCGCTATAATCTATTTTTACTAGCACCTTGCCATTCATGTGCTTAGTGTGTTACCATTTAGGTATTTCCTGCTGTGCTTCATTCTGAGTTTATTTTTAAAATCTGCGTAAGAATTTGCATAATTAAAGCTTTAATTTATAGCTATCTGTATTAAATCCTTGCTCCTACCTCCATGTGTGTATTATATATAATGCCCCTTTTTTAGCAGAGGGAAAATACGTGTTCCTTTCACTTAGGAGGAAAGCTTATGATATGGTATATTTTAATTTCTTTTTTTGTTTTTCTTAAAGATGCTCAAATTATATTTTTGAAATCTTCTCCTAACTCATTTCAGAAAATATCCGTGGGCTGGAAATATGTTCTCTTTCACTGGACACACAGCAATCTCAGTGCACAAATGTGAGATTTGCTAGGAAAAAAAGCAAGATGCTTAATGGAAAGAAGGTAGACTCCTTTTTTTTTGGGTTGTTTTTCATTTAAATGTTTATGAGCCTTTGGAAAAAAATATATTTTGTGTCTCTCTTATTTTCTTCTTTTACTGACTTTGTGGAAAACTGCAATGAAATGTATGCTTCAGCATTGTCTAATGAAACCCCATAACAAAATGTCCTTTTGTAACCCAACCTATAAATTAAATTCTCTACCATTTTTATACTTCTTCCACTTACCTTTTTGCAAGAGAAGCTGCCTCTGCAAAGCCTAATTTTTATATCAATCTTGCTAGCTTTCTTTTCGCGCGCACCAAATTGTGGGGAAGCTTTCGTAACTCCAATTGCTAGGAAGCAGACTGCCACAGGGATTTTAAATGCATACATATGATTTATTTAAGTCCAACCACATCAATGGAATTTACACATATAGGTGACAGCCGAGTGCCTAAGCACTTGTGCACATCTGTCCTAAATTCATGGTAATTATTGCAACAGCAGAGTACAATTTTTTACTAAACTAAACCCAGAAGTCTGTTATTGAAATTTGCAACTGGGGAAAAAAAGAAAAGAACCATCCTTGACGAACTGTTTAAGAGAGATGAATTTTTGCTTTCAGTTACTGGTGGACAACTGTTATTAATCCCACACAAAATGTCTTACTTCATGTGCTTTGTAAATGTTATATTGATTGCACATGTGAAACAAAGTTCTTCTCCCAAACTGCTATTGCAGTTTACGCTCTGTATCACTTGATGATCAAACGTCCCTACAGGCAATGCAGGGCCAGCAAGGAACAGTTGGTAGCTTTTAGAGTAAGGTAAGTTTATAGGCAAGACTCAACAAACATATTTAATGAAATTGTCTTTGTTTCAGTTTAATTGAATACTTACTGCTATGACTGAGGGAATGACCTGATATAACTGGATGTCAAGTTTTGTCTCCTAAATTACTTTCTGTCTCACGAACTGTTACTGGAATGAATAAATTTGCTGAAGTCGCCATTAAATGTTTAAACGGACATTTTTTTCCTATTGTGCAAGCGTCTGTGCTTTTAAAAATGCCTACAAAGGGGGACTTTTGGTAGTATGAAAGACCTTTTTGCTTTTGAAGTTCAATAAGCATTGGGTACCTGTATTTCTTTGCTTTTAGGATTATTTCATAGCTTGTAGATATTTGGATTTCTGGAAGTGAAGAAGATAGCAACATCCTGGATTAGAAGTAATGATACTCTGAAATACCTTTAAGTGGTATCTGCTTCTTTTACATTCTTAATGCTACAATATATGAGACTGCTTAATGCTCCTTGTAAATATAAATAAATCTGAATGGAGAATATTGCTTGCTTAACTCTGATAACCAGTGGTTTTCATGTATTCTGGAAGTCATGCACAAACTTGATTTTATAAATGTTTTGAACAGGTACAGGTACAATTCAATTGCATTGAAGTCAATGTAGCACAACACATCTATGTGACCATGAAAACAGTACCAAATTACTGTGAAGTCAAGCTGAGTCAGGAATACTATGTTGAAGGTAGGAAAACATCTTAAACCAGATGTTTTTCAAGAAACATCTTTTCAAAGAAAGAAACCAACCCAAACCAAACCACAAAACCCCAAATGCAAAGCCAGATCATGTTCTGGGATACGCTGATCTAACTGATGGTAGATCATGCATGCCAGGACCAGGCTCATTCTGCATTTCGATGATTTATTTTGTGCATATAAATGTCTGACTTGCTATGAAAAACAGAGACCAGAGTTTGTATCTAAAAGGAAAACTGAACTACACTGTGCATTTGTCCTAATTGGCCTACTTGTGATTGGCATGTGCTCTTTCTCTGCCTGTAGGTTCAGTCCTGTGTCTCTCTGTGCATAAGACGGAGCTTCTGCTTCTCTTCATAGTTAGGCCATAGGTGGTTTCAGAGACTGAGGAAAGCTTAATAAGAAAGTGTAAAGAAATTTCTTTTTACTTTAATTAGCTAGCTGTTCCATAGCCTGTTTTCATGTAACTGGATTAAGATAAGGTGGTGTTTTTCCATGTTTTCAGGGTAAAGTGCCTACCACATGCATATGAAAACAGATATCAGCCAAGATACAGAGTGGCTGGTGGAGACAAATGCACCAAATGGTGGTGCAAAGCATGAAAGGAGACCCCTGGTTCGGTCCGGTGCCTGGGCTTGCCCTGCCTTCCCATCTCCAGAGCCTCTGGGTGGGCGGCTCTTGCCCATCGTACAGTATCAGACATGTTGTGGCTGTTCCACGCTTCCATAGAAGTAAAGCTTTTTTGTATTTAAAAAGCCTTTCATTTTCTTGATAAGTCCCAATGCACTATTGAAGTAAATATGTACTTTGTGAATAAAGAAGGGGGAAAATAAGGTTTTATAAAGCCCAGTTTTAAGATATTTTACAAGGGTGAGTACACACATGAAAATAGGAAATATTTCTCGGGGGAAAAGAACTGTATGGGGAAATGAGAACAAAGTGCTGCTCTGAGTTAAGCAAGGACAGGTGAAAACAGTAGGCAGCACGTTATGAGCTGATTTATTGTTCTTAAATCAAGATTTAAGTTTTGAAGATACAAATATTAGATATTAGTTCTGAAAGCGTCGCCTGGCCTCTAGTTCTGGTAAGTTCCCTGGGAGCTAAATAGGATATTTCTTTGTAAGACTAGAGTCGAGTCAGAATAGCAAAAATACACAGTTGTTTATGATAGAGGAATAAGCCTGGTAAACAACAAGAGTAGCTTTCAAGGAAAGAATAACTTAAATTATTATTATTTTTATTATTATTTCTATTACTTAAATTATTGTTAGGTATGAGATAAAGAAAGGCAATGTTATGTCCTAGATTGCCACCTTAAACTACTGATGAGGTTTTCCAGTAGAAACCCCGTACTGGTGGGATAGCTCTTTAAGGCAAGTTGTGATAGAATCTCTGTGTGTGGTAAGGGTACTTTTCTTTTTTGCTGCTTATGTAGAAGTAGATGTGAATCTACCTTTAAAAAGGGGTATAAGGTGTAGGTTTCCTGTTGGGAAGCTGTTAGATAATTTGGCAGTTTTTTTACACAGTTATATAAATAAAGCAGCATTGAAGAAAACTCTGTCTTCTATTTTGCAGATTGCAGAAACAGTGATGTGGGAAAATATATTCCAGCTTGTTCGGGTGAGATGATCTTCTGTGTAATTTAAAACTGTGAGATACTTCTGGTGACCTGTACAATGATATGTTTTCATAGCTGAATAAGCAGGGAACAAAAAGATGATTTACAACTACCACTACTTATAATTACCATGTAATTGACAAATAATGTCTTGGAAAATGTGTTTCTTTGTATTGACTTGGAAATGCTAGATAGCAGATAAAGATATCGACAACCTATTTAATACTTAAACTTCTGCAAATTGGTTTCTGTCATTTTCATGCACTTTGATTTGCTGGTTTTATATTTTGTCTATAGGCAGACCTCATAAATGGATTGAAATTAATTTGCCAAACTGCTGTCCTGATTTTGGTGTACCAAAATAATGACTATAAAAAATGAATAAAGTGAATACAAAATAAGGAATATAAAAAATAAAACATCCCCCCACATACTGTGTTTGTCTGACATAGTTGCACGTGTTCTTTGTGTAATGAAATTGCAACTTTTTGTAGTAGTATTAGTGTGTATATTTTAAGTATTTGTACATGAACTACATAAGATTTCAAGTACTAAGGTTGAGGTACAAACAGTAGGTGTCCTGGCCTCTCAGTATTGCCAGTTTAAAATGGAGTAATATTGAAATTTGTTCTCATGAAAATTATTATGTCTCATAAAATAAGAATACCTTTAGGAATATCATGATATAAAAATAACTAATTCAAACAGTCTAGGTAAGAATCTATAGATGTTGAATTTAATCTCCATCAAGTTATGAAATAAATTCTGTACCTTTTATAAAGAAATAACAAAATCAGAAACAATAAAGTAATAGAGAAACAGATGTGATAATTTCATGTTTGAATTTTCTTTTTCAGCTGGAAAGTTTGATTATAATGTAGACAGGGCAAGGAAAATTATATCAGTGAACGTATCCAATTTTCTTCGAGATCAAGATTATTATGTTCGCCTGTGCCACAAGTGGTTTACCTGTGAAGATGTAGGAGCGTTTGCTGTGGTGAGTTAAAGCTCCAAGCAGTTTGTTGAACTGGTGGGAGGTCACTTGTTGGTGGAAATGCTCACTGGGGTCTCAGTTATAGGAAAAACCCTTCTATATCTTTATTGAGCTTTATTAAAAGTCATTTATTGTCTTGGATTCATGACCATCTTTTTCGTTTCAGATCAAAGGGAAGGAATCTTTAAAATCAGTTTCTCTGAAATATTCTCAGCTACTCCCTTGTCTTTGCATTGAGGTAATACAGTCTGTAATTTTATATATACTTGTGTTACCGATTAAAGAATTTTTATCTGGGATTTGTGCTAAGAAAGGAGGAAAAATCTCTAGACCTAAGTTTTTGACTAAGGCTTGTCTGACTTTATGATTCTGTAAATGTAGAAGAGATATTTTAGGAAACACTAATTAAAACATGGAGATAAGAAAATGGGATACAATTTACATTAATTTATGGGAAGTATTGTGTAAGATTAATTTGACTGATTTTTTTTGTAAGCAATGAAAAGACAGAAAATTTAATCTGACTGAATTGCAGCATAAAATTTGATATAGTAGTGCATGAGAAACTAAAAGAGGAATTGAGGAAGCTGGGGGTGAGAACAAGATTTGTATGCTAGATAATACCTAGCTGGAGGGCTAACTTGACTACTCCTGTTGCATGGGGCTGTGCTAGTAGGAAGGTTATTTAAGGACCACACTTAGAGCAGTTCTTATATAAATGTTCTTATAAATGATATGGCGACAAAAGGTGGGAACGTGTGTCGTGGTTTGTGCCAGTACAAGTGGCGGAGTGGCTTGTGCCAAATCATCAGCCAAATGAGGCTTGCTGATAATACAGTTGAGAGGTGTAATCAAAATGGAAGAGGGTCAGCATAGGTGGAAGAGACTAGAAATCTTCATATGTGAAATAACTAAAGGAGCGTGAAGTGCAATGTATGAAGTGCAAGTTTGTGCACTTCCTCTAATAAAAAGAATTCTTGCTCTAAGATGTGAGTCCTCATTCAGAAATAACGGTGGAGGGAAAAACATCTGGGTGTAATAGTTCATCGGAGAATGATTAAATTAACATACTTACATGATGTAAACATGAGCAAAGGTCTAGTGGGTTAGGTTATTCCAAGTTAATAGCAAAGTATGGGCAAGGCCTTCTTTGAAATACTGTAGGTAATTCTTGTATCCATATTCAAGAACAATGAATTCAAATGGAAGATGTACATATAAAATCTAGAATGGCTGAGAAATGGAAAGACACTCTTACGTAGGAGATTCAAGGAACAGGTTTTCATTATCCTGGTAAAACACATGCAAAGAGAAAATATGCTTGCTGTCTAAATGCACACCAGAAGGGTAACTTATAAGGAAAATAACAGATTTTTTAAGCTAAGGCCATTCTTGCCACAAGAATGAAGGGGGATAAACTTAATTGCATGAGTATATTCATGATAGCTACAGATTTTTTTTTCTGATAATCTGAGAAGTGCAATTTTTGAATATCTTTCATAAAAAGGAATAAAAAGTCACTGAACCAATTTAAAATTATCTTGGTAAGATATATAGATACTACATGACCTAGTTTCTCAGTGAATTTTTGGGTATGATTTACCTTGCAGATTTAGATACCTAAATTTAAATGTCCAAATGTAGATACCTGCATTTGAATTAGATGTTCAGATTCTTATAGTCAGTGGAGATCTAGTTAATGCAGTCAGTTACTCAAGTGACCAAATGTAGATGGCCATTTTGGGATGTGCTGGATAGCACTGTGGACTCCACTGGGTGCATTGGTTAGACCTTCATACGGCTGCTGTAATAGTAATTTGGGCACTTTAGTCACACTCAGATGTGTACATTGTAGGTACCTAAAGTCACATATCTTAATATGCGAGTTGAACCACAAGGTCTTTTCCAAGCCTAGGGATTTCTTTTTCGTTCCACTCTGAAAGGTATGAGGTGACTGGAAAGATATTATTCCCCTCAGCATATACACAGAGAATTCCACAGTACAATTGCTGAGCAAACAGATGGGAACTGTAAGCAGCATGAATCTAAATAATTAGGGTACAGTAACAGCCATGCGCATATACTTGGAGATGGGGTTAAGTGTTAGTCTTCAGATTTTAAGGATACATCCTTTACCATAACAAAGGCCAGCAGATCTGGTATTATGATTCTTGAATGTCTTTTGATACCCCTAGAAAGTAATGACACTGTAAGAAACTTAATGAAAATCGATGTGCAAGACTTTCTAAATGAAATTTGGCTAAATATATGACTCAGAAGTAGGAATATAGTGCTAGAAGGGATCACTTTAGTTCATCAACTCCAGTCCCCCTAATGAGGAACAATAAAATAGATATCTAGTGCAAAATGTCCTTTAAAAAGACTACTTCCAAAGCTTTCTAATAAACATAGTATCTTTATCTTTGTTGGAAAGGTTTTCTGTCACATTCTATCTAAAATGTTAAAAATTGGTGTATATGAGAATCTTGTGCTAATGGCCACTTTTTGGGTTGTAGGGTTGGCTGGCAGTACCAGATGCGAGGAGGATACAACTTTGCCCTTTTGAAAATGGTAAGTATTGTGTGATTACTCTTTATATGAGTGATTTTCAGCATCTCCAGTAGTATGTCACAATTTGAAATTCATCTAAGGTGAAAACCATATATTGCAAAACTTCAAGGAGATCGTCATATTGGTTTGTTATACTGTGGGTAGATGGAATAAATTACTTTCAGACCAAATTATTCACCAAGTTTATGCCAATATAAACACTAAGTAACTTTCTTCATTTCCCACATTTTCTTAAGTCACACGCAAACTGGCCAGAGGGAACAAAAGCCACTGAGATCAGCTTTCAAATGCTGATATGAGCAGAAGGCTTCAAGAAGAGTTTTGAAGAAGGTGTCTGACACCCAACTTAAAGGAGGCAACAAGGAGTTGAAAAAAAAGAGTTAACTGCATATGGGAATTCCCATAATTAATGGAAAATTATTCACGCCATGGGAAATTGTTCGCACAAAGTGTTTGTGTTTGTAGTCAGAGTTTGGTCTGAGATGACAGGTGAAAAAGATATTGTCATATTATATAGGTCTTCAGTGAAAGTTTTACCAGGCAGATAAAAAAAGAAAAGCCTGAAAAAGTGTTTTATTGTGTTAAGTCCAACATAAGTACAATGATATTTTTTCCCTAGGCCATGCTAAGAAACCCACTAAGGGATTTTCATATTTGATTTAAGAAAAAAACCATGAGGGACAATAAAAGCACCTACCCATAACAGTGCATCCAAACTCTGTCTGTAGCTATGACTATTTCATGTAGTCAGATCTGGCTTTAAGGTCATCAAAGTAAAGCCTGTTGGCCAATATGAAGTTCTAACCTCCATTCTTAGTAGCTGTTCAGCCTGAGGCTGGGTCTCATGGGGCACAGATTGTTTTCTTCCAAATTTTCTGCTATCTCTACCTATTTGCTGTGCTTGGAATGGTGATGCTTTGCAAGTGCAGGAAACTGGGGTCATGAATCCCATGATTCCTTCCTTCCTTCCTTCTGTATTCTGCTTCTCCTTCCCCTCCTGCTGCGGTCATCCTCCTCTCCAATGCCATTGAATCAGGACTATGGGGACAGCTGAAGCCCAGGTTGCAAAGCTTTGGTAGTCGGAGGAAAGGCAGTACGTGCGTTGGCACACTGGAACTCTTGAAGCTTATTTTTGTCCATTTAGGAAGTTCCAATGGTCAATTACAATTGAAAGCTCATCGTACAGCTTTGATAAGGAAGGGAATATGGGAAATACTGTTTTACAGCCATACTTCGCATTTACTCAGCTATCCTCCTTGCAGGAATCTCAACCAATTTTTCAGGCTTTAGCACCCAGCTATTTAAGTATATAAGAAGTTCCAGCTTTTGAGACACACTGTTTTCTTTTTAAATCTTTCTTTTTCCCAACTGAAAGCTCTGTTTGCTTAAATACCTAAAGGAGATAGATTGGTTCTTTTTTTTACCTCATTTATCATTGATGTAATAAAGTTTGGATTATAGATTTAGTTGTGTGGTGGGAGGCAATTAACAGTTTTGTATCAGAAAGAAGCTCCCCTATGTAGTAACTGTTTTGGGTAAATGTAACTAAGAGAAGAAAAAAAGAAAAAAAAGAATGTCTATCGGTTACTAAACAATGTGATTACATGAGACTGAAGATGAATAACCATCTTATGATGATGTAAATAAGTAGGTGCTACAAAGGAGTAAAACAGAAGGAAACTCAGGTAATAAGTTAATGAGCAGGCCTGGAAACAAACCTGAGAAGTCTTAATTGTAGTGCTATTCTCTTAATAGTTAGGATTACATTTACAGTGTACCTACATCTTTACATAACATTTAAAACGTAGCTGTGAAAACTGTCAGAACTGTTGGGACTCAGGACTTTACACTCAGGTTAAATATTCTCTAAACATTAGCTTTATAGTACATGTCCATTTATTAAAAACAGCATTTTTAAAAAAGAATCAAAATTTCCAGCAGTTTTTTTAAACAGAATAAAAAATTCCACTTTGTAGAAAGTTTCAGTATTTTGATGTATACACATTGGGACACAAAGTTGAGACAGCAGGAGGCTTGGCACAATTAAATGGTCTGGAAGGTTTCTGTTAGAAAATATCAGAAGGCTTTATTTCAGGACATTTCTGAGAGAAGCAATACCAATAGGAGTTGTTATTATGCTTGATGGGAGTGACATTTGAACACCTGGTGTTTCCACTCTTTGATATAGACTGTGCTTCTTCACTTTGCTACATTTGCTAGTCATGGATATTGTTTGTTCACTCCTCTTGAATGTCCAACTGGCCATATTTTTGCTTCACAAATAGTTGCAGAAATATATTTTTCTCCTACTTCTATTAGGCAAATGTAAAACTTTCCAAATTACTTCTTGAAGTATGAACTGAAATATCAGTTTGAATTTCATGCTGGAAATTCTCTCATCCATGTGCAACTAAATGGAAAAGAAAGTCAGTACAAAGTGACTAATTTGACCAATCAAATAAATATGAGAGTTTTAATTTTATAATAGTACCTATTTAAGATATCCCCAAATATATGTTGACTAGCTGGGAAATCACGGTGTGCCCAGTATACATAGAAAGAAGATTTATATAGATGCTGTAGTAAAAATATTTATTGTGAATTACTTGCACAGCTTTGTTTACTATTGAGTTCTTGATATTCAGCTAAAGGCTTGAATTTATCTTCTTACACATAAGTTGTGTGCACGCAAGTCCTACACAAGACATGCAGAGTCTGAGTCTCCAATACCATGACCTCTAGTCACTAATGTATGGATTCATTCTAATTTACCATACACGGTTAACTGAAGGTCCTCGGTTAGGAATTTGCTTGTGTTAACACTCCCCCTGTGACTGATGGGCAAAGAAGGCACTTCCAGGAGCTTCTGCAGCCTACTTAAGAGCCTGGTGATTCCTATCTCATTCCTGGTGTCATTTCCAGGTGATGCTTATCTATCACCATAGTGGGAGACTGGTAAAACTAAGCTCTGAGGTTGAATAGCTCTGGTAAATGGTAAATTCATCCCACTTTGGTGGGATGAATTCAAATTTTGCACTGTTACAATGTGAAACACTGCAATTCTGACTGGTGGAAATGACAAGGAAATGGAAAAGCAATGCTTTTGGTTTTAAGCACATGTATCAGTACCAGATTTATGAACAACTTTTATTCATTTTTAGACATCTTGAATGATGCTTCCTCTCTTTGTGCACAGATACGAAGGCGCTATGGGATAATATTGTTTATAACCCAGCGACACAAACCCTAGCTTGGGAGCCAGCCTGTCCTGTGCTTGTCACGGTTAACCTGTGCAGGTTAATGAAGTCTAACGACCACTGTGAGGATATACAAAACTCTTCCAAAAATTCTTCTGAGAAAGTAAGAGCTACACAGATTTATTCAAACTGTGAGATTGAAGGCCGTGACCAAAGGCATAATGTGAAGAGTTAGACTTTGGAATAAGTTACAAATTCCTCTCTTCTTCTCTGCTACTTAAAACTATTCATAATCACAGTCTGTTCTTGTACACTAACCACATGATTTATTCAACAACCTCACTGACTCACTATTAAGAAATAAAAAATGGAGATGACTGTGAAGCTAGTAATGTTTGCTAAATTCTTTGGGGTAAATAAGGTCTGCTTTTCATTTATAGTAAAGGCATGATTCATTGGCCCTGATTTTGCCGTCTGAAATGTAGGTGTTCAAGTCTACGTTATTTGTGTCAGGTTCCCTTTAAATTAAGTGAGTGAAATGGACATATTGAGAGGACAACTCTTCTCATCTGAAGATAGGCAAATAAGAAAGGCTGGAGGCCAGTCCAGCCCAAACCACGACAGTGACTCTTTTTTCACTGACTACCACAAGAGTCTATTATGAATAGATCGGATTTGGATATTTAACCTTTAGACATCTAAAATGTAAGTGAGATGAAACTAAATCTCTCTAAACCTTACTGGAGACATAAGAGTACGTTGGTAGGGCACAGTTGTTTTGTACTCTGTTAAAGATCTCTTTGAAGTGCCTTCCTCAACCTGGTCCAATGTCTTGAAATTGTGGGTGTTGAAATACTGGGTTGCACATTTCTTCCAGCACTTATGTTCTAAAGTTGAAAAGGGTTTTCATTGTGTATATCTTGAGCTGCTTAATACTTCTATCTGAAGCCTCATAATGCCGAATGCACTGGATTTATGACGTTG
This sequence comes from Rissa tridactyla, assembly GCF_028500815.1. Taxonomy (NCBI): domain Eukaryota; kingdom Metazoa; phylum Chordata; class Aves; order Charadriiformes; family Laridae; genus Rissa; species Rissa tridactyla. The sequence continues at coordinate 197,390,452 of NC_071466.1, forward strand.
GTTAGTATTCTGGCTTTCGTCTTGAAAAATAGATTTCGGGCTTTTCGGATTGTGGAGAGAAGCCAGTAAACTTGAGGTAACAACTGAAAAGGCAAATAAAATCAAATACAAATTCTTAATTTTTGAAACTTTATGAGTATTATTCTGATGGCATGATTTGGGGGGGCTGACACAAGACTGTTGAATGCTTTTCTGACTAGGAACTCCTGTCCAAGTGTTTAGTGATTGTTCAGTTTCACCATTTTATGAGTTTCAACAAAGCTTTGATCTGGCAAACCAAATATATTTTATTCTATACATGTGAATGGTCCTTGTGGGATTCATTATCTGACAAGCACAACTCATTGCTTGCAGGAAATCAAAAGAAAAGAAAAAAAAAAAGAAAAAAAAAAGAAAAAAAAAAAGAAAAAAAAAAAGAAAGAAGCGTAAAAAGAGTTTTGGCTGGTAATGGTTATATCTGTTACCCAGAACACAATCCAAGATTAGTTAATTACAGACAATGAATGTTTTCCTGTATTATTAATATTCATGGACACAATGAATTTCCCCTTTTTTTCTAATTCATCCTAAAATGGTTGATACAGAATTTGGTCCATTTCTGGTACTGTAACCCTGAAGAACGTCTCTATAGTGTGCAGGAGACTACTGCAGAGACTCCTCACATAGTGCCAGGTCCACACAACGCCGCATACTCTAATACCATGCACATGTACGGACTTGGGCCCGAAAGCTACATAACTCTCCTCTCTAATTAGGGTGGGGCTTTCTCTGTCGATGGCAATGCTGTATCCATATATGAGTGGATTCTTACAGAATTATCTTCTGTGACCCTATGGTAGACATACCTGAGGACATCCATTATGTTATTCTCAAAAAAGTTACAGGAAAGAGGTGTTACTTTGGTCACGATGCCGTGTGCTGTGCGTAGGGTCCATTGTGCTCAGTCACTTGAACAATGGTGTTCATTTAAGTAAGATCACTTACACGAGTAGTAATTGTTTTTATGGCGAAGCCCTTGGCGGGTAAACAGTTGTTAATCCGGAAAGCAACATTTTGTAGGTGACTTAAGTGGACATCTAAAATTCAGTCTACGTTTAAGTCTTTTCTGGAATAGGGATACGGAAAGTTGAAAAATTTCTGAACTGAAGGTGGAACAATGCTTTTGGGTGTGTGTTTAAATGTTCTGCTGAGTCACTGATGAATAGTAAATAAAGGACTGAAACAAGACGACTGTGTAATCAGAATTTTGCACATGAACCACCATAGAATCAATTAATTTAGCTCTAATGGGTCAGACTGACTATAAATAATGCTACATGTTACAGATAAAAGGAAGCAAATTATTCAGTAATCCAGAGTAGCAATTGTCCTATCCTTACTATTTTATATTATTAACTTCCTGAGATGTTTATAAAGTAAACAAACCAGTTCCTTTCTCAGTAATCAAACCATGCAAATTTTGGGTAATTGACTTTGTGAAACTAGCTAATGCGGAGTGCTCTCTTTTCAAGCAGGTTAAATATTCTCGTGTGGACACTCACCCAAGACTTTGCATGAAGGTAAAGGTATTTCTTTGTAAAACACCTGTTAACTCTCCTCTTTCTGTCAGCTCTAAAGTTGTTGCTAATGTTCTTTAGGATCAATGTTTTGTTTCGTAACTCTGATGAATGGGAAGTAAGAATCAACGGAAGATTAGATTATAAGGAGGTTCTTTGGAAGTGCCGCAGCAATTATAGATAGTACACCGGTCAGATTGTGCCCTCTGCTTTCTCTGTGTAAGAAAAGCAGGGAAAAAAATGTTTTAAGTCAATGCAGACTCCGAAGCATGCACTAAACTTAATGTATGCTGTTTTCCATATTAAATATTTCATAATAAAAATGATCGATATGCTACATTTACTAGAGTATTTTTTATTATTCTAGTTGAGAAAAGAATGCCACATAGGTTAATATAGGCATATTATTGTTTTCTTTTAGATTACTTTTAAGTCAGTGGAACTAGCTGTTTCTGTAAAATAAGCATGTGCATAAATATCTGAAGAATTGAGGGACGTAATTTAAATCAAGGGTTGGAAGATACCATAGACCAGGAAAGCTATGAATTCACCTTCTGCAACTTTCTGTAATGCACTGATCATCTCTAGTTGAATCTGTAGCTGCAGATTAAAATTGAAAAATCAGTTTTCCTAACAGATTTCTCTACTTTCAGTTTACAACCAAGCAAGGCTCTTGGGTTAAGTGTCCATTTGCTCATGGAGAATTTCCAGGTAAATATATTTTTTTAATTACATAGTATTAAGTTGTGAAAAATATTTAAGTCAGTCACTAGATATTAGTCTTCTCCAGTAAGCAAGTGAGATGTGTTCACATCACCATAGCTTGTAAATTATGGCAAACAGATTTGTCAGCCTGCTACTTCTGTGTATCCCCTGTAGATCAAGTGTTTATCAGTATAAAAAGTAGCTTGTGGGAATCGAAATAATTACTTGCATATTGTTTGATGGCACTTAACTAATTAAAAGGGCATTTATTTTAAATATAAAAAATTTAGAATATGATATATGGTCCTTGTAAATCTAAAAGTAAGTCTTTTCCGTTAATATCAGCTTGGAAAATGAGAACTGCTGCAGTTGCAGAACAAATACAAGTTTTCTTCACATCCCAAACCAAGGCACAGTTCTCAGTGCTTGTGTGTAACAGGACGCAGCTGGCCTCATGTGAATCTGTTGGGATGCACCATTCAGTCTCTCTGGTTTGTATACATTATTTTTTCAGCATTGTAAGACTTTTAAACATATCTGACTGCATTCATTTATTATTCCGTTTATCGCTCTGCAGCTTGAAAGCATTAATAAACCCATGCATGTACATACTGGAACAATTACAGGAACAGTTTTAAAGCATGTAGTTCTAATTCTGATCTCATGCCGAAGAAAGAAATAAATAAGGATCCTGAAGACAAATGAGTCACATCAAAGGAAGTGACTATTGAGTGGAACCTTAATATTCTTTTAACATCATTTTTGTGGTGTAGTATTTCTATTATGTATATAGCAAATGTTAGCGTTTCATATATGGGTCACTGGTACAGCTGACCTGGCAAATCTCACATCACGAAATGCAAGACTTGCGGCATAAATCCATGATGATCTTGAGCCACTCTAAATCTCACAGCTGCCAAAACAAACTCAACACACACAAAAAGGTAAGTTTTCAGCCAAATTAGCTTTTTGAGCTAGCTGACTGTGTGACTATACAACTGCTTCCAGCAAAGTATGGGAAAGAGGGAAAAGATTAAGGGAGGGTGAGATTTCTGTTTCAGGCAGCAGCTAGTCAGGAAATGGCAGCCTCATTCCTCTCTTGCAACTAAGTCTGTATCTCATACATTTTCAGTGCAGGACTGTAGCTTGCCCTTGCCCTCTACCCTGCCTGCCAGAGTTACCTTGTTGGCCTGACCTGTGATCTACTGAGAGATACATGTGGAAAGTGGGGCCAAAGAGCAGAGGAGTGGCCATATAGCTTTATTTTTCAAATAGGAGAATATTAGTGGGATAGGTCGTAGGAGCTACTAGGACCACCGTGCTGAAAGGCATTCTGCAGATGCATGCTGTAGCTCCTACACCTGTCCTCTTCTTAGGATATATTCCAGCTGTACTTCTTTCTTTGCCACTATGTGCACGTACCTCCTGCAACTGTAGCTTTTTCAAGTGCCTCTGATGCTTTCAGTGTGCAGGGTGCACATACCAGACATGAGCTGAGAAGCGAGAAGCTATGAATAAGGACTTCTTAAACTCAAAGAGGTGGCCATTGAAAGCTGAATTTATTTTCTAATGAATCATTTTAGGTCTTTCTTACATTTCTGGTGTTGAATGTAACAGAGCAGCTGTTAAAAGCAGAGTTTTCCAACTTGGCTTTGCTGCTCAAGCTGAGGACGTGCTTAAGTGGAAGATGATAACTGCTCCTGCAGGAGATCCCAGAGTTGAATAATCATGGGCAAAGGCCTGGGAAAAAACAGCTCTCCTAATCAACACAGATCACAGAGGGCATTGGCGGCACTATCAAGAGTCTGTCAAATGGGGCAAGATATCTGGGGAAATGCTGTATTACCGGCAGAGATGGAGGTCTGTACAGTAGAAGAGTTGTCAAGCACTACGTTCAGTGAACACTTACAGTGGTGCTTCCCTTCAACTGGCTTATTTCCCATGAAATCTGTGGAGTTCAGACTTTCTGGTTTTAAATTGCCTATGTGAATTGCCAAGTGAGAAGGGTAATTAATGGTGGAGCACCAATAAATCACAGCTAGGTATTGAAGTGTGTGTTTCATGAAGGGCACTGATGCATTTAAAAAAGCTGTTTTCTTCCCTCCAGTACAAAGCTGTTATGTCCTCTGCTACTGTGACAGAATGGGGGCCCACATAAATTACATACAGTTCCTGTCTCAACACCATGAGCAATATACACAAACTTCTCATCAAAACTTAGCTCTGTGTTCCCAGAAACCAATGTTCATTCTCTACCTAGTAATCCCTGTTCAGTTGTGCCTGAAAAAGAACGTATTCACCTAATTTGCCCCAAATTATTTTAGTTTGACACACTAAAGAGAGCAGTGTAGGATTCATAGCTATTAGTGGAGTAAATAGCAGTATTTTGAGGACAAACCATAAACAATCAAACATTAAGTATCAGAACAGTCATTTAGGACAATTTTACCCTAAGGCTGCACTTGTTCTTAGCATACAATGTGATGGGAAATCCAGAAGAACTGTAATGAAGGGGTCATTCCTTCAAGTCACATACACCAGGGAAAAGAAGTGAAGATGCTCATTGGCTCTAACGTGGTGTGAGCCGCCACGGCGGGGAGGGTGTCCTGCCTTATGATGCTTCATAAAATGCAGGAAAATTAGCCCTTTTCCTGCGCTGCCCGAATTGTGCTTGGCAAAACTGCACCAGCTGCTTGTGGTTGCTGAGATCTAGGGATATCTGTGAAAATAAATAACCTTCCATAATGAGTATATACGTTATTAATTTTCTGACACAGTAGAACATGTAACATTATTGGCAAACAAACGAAACAGCTGGAGAGACACAGTACATTTTCATTGTTCCAGGGTGTGGAAAATAATGGTTTTCAACTTCTTTCATTAGGGAGATTCTGTATCAATCACTATGTCACAGGAAATGTGTGGATCAACAATTTGCATTCAGGTATGTGTCTTGCTTTTCCGGGTACTCTGTATAAAATAAACAAATCATGAAAAAGAAAAGAAAACCAGCAGGCACTCTTACCGCTTTCTCCTCCCTGCCAAATCTTATTACTGTGCAAACAGAGTTGGCAAAGAGCATTATTTATAGCTTGATGTGCTGCCACCACCTCTTGTTGAGATGACATTAATTAACAGGGAAGTTGCCGTCTATGACCTTGCTCCTTTGTCAGTGGCAGATAAAGGAGTATCACCAGGAAATTGTTAATCCTGTCTTTAAATGTTCCTTTGTAACAAAAAGTTCCAAGGTATCAAAAGATCCAAGTAAACCGTAGATGAATTTTTCACAAACTAACCTTAGCCGGAAAAGGTTAGGCATACAGCAAACGGCACAGTAAGTGCACAGTGTGCTAGAATTAGCACTCCTGAAAGCTGAGCTGAGCAAATTATTTCTGACATTTTTTGCACACTGTTTCCGTAGCTGAACTTTATTAAGACATTAATAGAAAATGAGCACGAGGCTGATGATAGGTTTATTCCTCTCTGGAGTTAATGTTCTCAGCAGACACTGGGACAAGAGAGACTGACAGCGGGAGCTGGGAGGCTCCAGCAGCTGCCCTGGAAGGCTCTTGTCAGCTTCACTTTCTGCTGCTAGGAAGAAAGGAGCAAGATGAAAGTGAGACTGGCAAGAGCCTTCTGAGTAATCAGAGTTGTTCTTTCCCTAGTGAAAAATCAGATTTGGTGGTAAAATGGATGTTTTCCTGCATAAATAATTTATTTTGTAAATTAGATATTATCCATCAGAATAAACTTCTCCCTCTCCAAAAAAAAAAAAAATCTGGTTATTTTTATCATTTAGAAACCTAAAAGTGTTTGCAACTCACTAAATATGCACTAGACCAGCAGTCTCCATATGCATTTATTTAAAAACAGATTAAAAAATGCAGTCCCTTTAGTAAACTGACTAAAAAAAAACATTTTGTCAACGCAAGTATTTAGTAACAGTTCTGCTGAATGGACAAAATCCCTCAATTTTATTTTTTTTAAAGGGCTGGAGGACAGATGTAGATTATTCAGTTCCGTTGCAGATCTGTGATATTCACTGTGGTAAGTATGAATGATAACAAAAGAAGAATTAGGTCTTGACTGTGCAGAAGAAAGCATCTCAGGTAAAGTGTGTTTTCATTGGGAAACTGAGGTGGGATTCACCTGACAATGTAAATGCGTGCATGTGAGCTAGATATGCTCAGCGTCCTTTATAGACAATGGACTTGCATACCTCAACTAGCTTTTAATTAGCTGCTGCAAGGGCAACTTGTGTGGCTGGCTGTTTCCTCTGTTACCTGGGTGAATTTTCCATCCTGTGCCAAGTTCTGCGTGCCACACCTGTATTTACCTTGCTGTCAGTACATGAGGCAACTCGTTAAAAACAATCCTTGGCGAGCAGGCACATGGTGCTGCTGTTGTAGTGATTACAGCACAGCCCTATTCACCGCTGCAAATGGGACAGTAGTACTTCCTTCCACTGCAGAAGTTCCGTGAGGATTTTATTATGATTGATTATTACGATTGTACTCAGATACGCTCGTGGAGTCAGAATATTCCGAAATCTCCAAGCCCTGAAAGTAAGGCATTGTAGAAGTCAGTGAGTTCAGAGTGAACTGTGGCTGTGGGGTTTATGGTGACGAGCGCAGGAGCGGATTGACTAGTTTAGAACTAAAAGGTCAGAAAGAAGTCAAGCTGAGAGAAAACTCAATCTGAGCATTGCCAAAAACACCTCCCCAAACCCACCCAAACAAACAACCTCCCCTCCCAGTTCATTGTACACACGGTGATTCCTATGACAGATTTTCTCTGTTGTCTAAAAATACCTGCCGGTTAACGATAGCTTCAGATTTGGAAGCCTGATATTAAAAAGGAGGGGTCTTGAATTTGTAGTCTAAATGTAGTTCTCCGTTCAAGCACTTGCATAATCCTAGTTCAGGTTTCTTCACTTAAAAACTTGTAACAAGCCCACTCAAGGTGAATCAATTAAATAGTCATAGTATTGTGATTCATGTAGTCTAGATGCATTTTCCTTATTCGTATTTTCCTTGTAACAAATGTGAAGGGTATGATGAAAACATGTAAAATAATGAAAGGCTCTAGAGATAGCAGTCTGGGAATTTCCCTCTGCCTTATAGTAGGAGAGAATGGGTCTGTGTATTAAATGAAAATGGTGGAACACTGAAAACTGAGCGAAGAACTTTTTGGGCACAGCATTTGATTTAAATGCGCAACTTTTTGTCACAAGTTTTTGTTCTGATCAAGGATTTGTGGAGATTCAGAAAAAAAATCTGCAAAACTGCACATATCAAGAATATAAAAACTGTAACACATGATCACTGTGTTTGTTGTATAGAGGATATTAACTTCACGCTTCATGGATTCTGCCATACTTTATGTTTTTGGGATAATACAGTCCACATTAATGTGTGGATAATTCCATCTCTGCCAGCTGCCCAAGAGGGGGTTCCTGAAACCTCCAACTGAGGCAGAAGGTACAGGTCAGTGTCAGAGACGGGACACTGAACTAGGTGGGTTCAACTCATTGCTGTAATTCCTGTGTTCTTAATGAATCATCAGGAGCCATCCACTGCTTGTCATGTGAAAGATCTTCTTTAATGTAACAGTATTAGCATTACTACTAAGGACTTTCATATTCTTAAATGCTTATTTTCTATAACAAAGATATTTACTCAAACACTAGCTTTTCAAAATGAGATGATGAAAGTTTCTTAAAGACAACGTCACTGAGGGTGACAATTCTTACACTGGGATGCTACTGTGTTTGAACCTAAGATGTTAAGAAAAACAATCCACATAAAGGTGAAAGGAATATCAAACCTAAGTTTTTTCCATAATTTGTGACAATTTAGATTACACAAAATGTCAAAGTGAATGAGAAATTATCTTATAATGGCATAGTGAAAACCGAAAATATTTGGTGCATACATCTTTCTGAAATAGAAATTTACATTGTTAAGTATCACTGTTAAAGATACCAAGCAACAAAAGAGCTACGATGTTATTAACATGTATTTTGTTACTCAGAACTAAGATTCCAGTGACGACAGTGTCTCTTATAAAAAAATCAGTGCAGCTAACCATCACAAAGGCTACTCTCTTTCAGATGCAAGAAGAGTTTTCTGGCATGTAGAGTGCATTATACTGCAATGCATTTCATTTTTCTATCAGTAGCTGTGCTTTGGGATGAGAATGGCTTAGCCTTATTTGCTCTACAGAGGATGGAAATGGGAAAGTCCTTTTTTTTTTGCATTTAATAGCATTGACTTAGAGACAAAACTTTGTGTTGTTTTTAGATTTTATTTTTCTTTTTGGTCAATTCACTTCTCTGGGTTCCATTTAATGTAGCCAAACATTTTGAGACATTATTTCGCCTATTAGAAAAGAAACTTATCTATTCTGAATGAAACAATAACCCAATTCAGTTCATTTGAGAATAAATATGTGAACCATAATGAAAATAAAATGGCAACCTATATCTGAACTTATTTCTTCAGGTTTTCGTGGTCAGACGTATGGTGATGGAAACCCAGCAAAGGCCATGACACACAGGTATCCATCCAATGTATAGTTTGAAACATCTTTGAGAGCTGACAGAGTTTTTAATCCTGAAAACATATCATTGGCCTCTCTAAAGAAGAGAAGCAATGTCTGAGTGAATTTTGTACTAGCCAGCAGGAATATCAGGTTCCTATCTCTCCCCTTTCCTTGTCCCTACTGAAGACATCTCTTGCTCCTGTGCTCCCTTTCCTCTTTCTCTCTCTCTATAGCACCACAATGCAGTCTGGCATCAGAAGTAGCTGCCTTGCTGCCAAAGGGAGAGGGCAAAGGGAGACAAATGACCAGTGGAAGTGACAAGTTTGTGAAGTGAGAAGTTTGTAAAGTAACAAGACAACCTTCAAGAGCCCTGCAACAATCTCAGATTTGCTGAGCATGACATTCACATTGTTACCACCTGCCCCCTGCTTTCGCCCTGACATTTGCAGGCAGATCAGTCCCCTCTGTGCTCTTGTTCATTAGACGTGTCTGCTCAGCTGTCCCAGTGCTTCTTTTCATTCCTACAGCCCTTTGCAAAACACCTATTCCTAGGTTGTAAACAAACGAGTAATTAATGCAGTCTGTGGATGTATGATTTGGTAGACCCTGAGCTCTTAAAAAACGCTCTTCCTTTAAGCATACCCTTTCAGCGGCAAACTAGAATAGTGGGAGCAACCCAGAACTCCAGAGAGACTAGAGATGCTCTGACAAGTCCTTGTTCAAAGATGGGAAGATGATGCAGCCTTGCAGAACTTACGCAAATCATTTCGTTGAGAAAGGGCAACCATCTTTGCTTTGAGGCAGTCATGGTCTTTTCCCTTGTCAGAAGGTAGCGTTCAGAAGGAAGTATCTTGGTTTTGTTCATTTGCTTTCATGAGTGCTGTTTGGACCGTGACAGTCAAGTCCACAAGCTGTAGACAAATGGTTAGATTTGTTATTTACCTCCAACTGTATATGAATGTAATGGACTCTCTCACACTTCAGAGAAAAAAAGTCAATCATCTTTCCTCTTCTGTTTTTCCCCCAGAATGAAGAGTGCACATTCCTTGCATTGAATTCAACAACACATTTTCAAGGTCCTTAGTATCTTCTCAACATCAAGTTGTATTTTGGTGTAACTTGCAAATGTTGTCTAACTGGTCGTCTCTCATGTTAGTAGTTTCTGCTAATTGCTGTGAGATTATTCTCATGAGTGAAGAATTTAGCAAGTTAAGCCTATTCTAACATGTCCAAAAGAAACTGGATTATGATTCCTTGTTTCCCAGTATTTCAAAACAAAAAATGTCTTAGATCACTTAGAGAATCAGGTTCATATTTTCCTTCTAAATTAATATTTTATATACAGTATACTATAAATGAGAACTTTCATAGTACCTTGTGTACCTATAGAACAAGTATTTGAGATTTTCTTGTTTGTAACCTTCATTTTTAAACCATAAGTAAAAGTTTTTGAGAAATGAAGAATGGAAGAAGTATTCTCAGCTTTGTTGCATTATCCTTCTGTGTAATTTCCTTCATTTTCTGATGCCATTCTGGTGATCTCACCGTGACAGACCATATTCCTTAAATATATCTAACAACTGCTTTCTGTGTTTGCATTTGTATTTGACTTGGAGATAACTTTCCTATTTGTCTGAGGAGCTACATGTCTTTGGTTTGATAGCTATTTAAAACTGTTACGTGAAAATCCAGCCTAGAAGGAAACAGTTTAGTGGAAAGAACTGAAGTTTTGTTTTGTTTTTGTTTTTTTGTTTTTTTTTTTTTGTTTTTTTTTTTCCATTATAACAGTATTTATACTCAATTGTTGAGAATAGTATTACACACTGTACTGATTATCAAACATTTGGCCTTTATTTCACTGAATACTCCCGTCAAACATCCTTACTTCCTGTTGTGTAACAAGGAAATAAAGTCAGCTAAAAGATGATTAATAGCAAATCCTGGAACCATGTGGAATTGCTCATGTGGATCAGGAATATGGGTGGGGAGTGAGGGTCTGGAAAAAGAATCTGATCAATAAAAAATATTTTCCATCTGAATGTGTTTTTTTGTTTCAAGACTTTGAAAGAGCAATTTACAGGAGATAAATATGGTGCAAGAGACGTACCTGCTGTCTTGAAACACAAGGTTTTTGAGGTGCCCTGAAGAGGAAAAATTCTGCGTTTCTCCTTTGATATCAAAGCTTCATTGTGTAGACTGCACATCTATTAGATATATTCTTATTCCAAGCAGTGCTACAGCTCCAAAAGCAGAGGCGGCAAGGCAGCTTTCCTAAAGCATTTAGTTACTTGCTTTGGCTGTGAAATAGAAGCACTGATCTATTCAGACATCTGCTTTTCCTTTAATGCCCTCCAGACTGCAGCCGGAAAGAAGATATTCAGGCATTCAACTGAGAAAGCATCATAACATTACTCTCTTCACTTTCCTTGAGTGGAAAAGTCTTTTCTGTAGGAAAGGTTAATTTGTACCGTGTGCTTTTTAGTGCAGTGAAGTCTTAAGATCAACTTTTTGAATAGGTCATCAGACTGAAAATGAATTCAAATTTTATGGGTGTGGCAGGATCTGAAAAACCTAAGTGTAGCTAAGACAAAACACCACCTCCAATGACAAATTCATATGAGGTCCTGAAGCAAAAATAGCTGTACTGAAGCTGGATGCTTTTGATTGTAAGATCCCGTTTCAGCTGCACAAATGCTAAATCTTTTGCAGTGTATCTTCTCTTGTTGGCTGCAGCGATGGAAATCTGAAAGAGAACGTGACCAGCCATGGCCCTGATCACTTTGGTGCTGTATTACAGGAAAGGTTGAAGGGTGAACATAGCAGATGTCACTTAAATTAACTGTCTGAAAGTGAAGTGTTCATTCAGAGGTAGTAGTCTAAGCTCCCATGATGGCCACTGCAGAGAGACAGGTACTTCCCAAGCATATTCCATTCTGCTTGGATAGAAAAAATTGGTTTTAGAGAGAGCCTAGAGAACTTAGCCTAAATGCTTACCATTGAGGCATTCCTGCTTATGGCAATTTGCAAATAATCCCTAATAGTATTTCCATACTTTGGCTCAGGTCTGGCTGTTTGCTTTTGTGTAGTGAGAAAATTGCTGGTAAATTGCTTTTCTGATTCACTCCTGAGCTGATCTTTGAGTCCTGTTTCTAATACACTGTGTCAGGTACTCATTGTCTCTTCTGATTACAAAATCACTGCTCCACCTGAGATCAGCTCTTCCCGCTCTCTCAGTAGTGACTGGACCACCCTATACATGTAATGCACTGGAAGGATTTCCACTCAGGTGGTGTCTTTTCTAGAGAAGTTAGAGTTCTGCATTACTAAGCTACCAAACACTACCAGCATTACAGTTGCAAAAAAAAGTGTTGGGTTTTTGTTCTTTTTCACAAGGTATTTTAAACATTGGTAGGTCAATCCCAAAAGAAGGAGGTATGAGAGACTTTTCCAACTCTAAAAGCATTCATTTCACTCTGCTGGCCACTGAAATGTTTTCTTTTTCTGACCCAAACTATGCAATAGTTTTGCAATATTGACAAATGCACAAGTAAACGTGCTGTAATAACAGTCAAATGCAAAAATCCCCAATGTGAATGCCTATAGACTTGGCTAATTCTATAGAGCTTCCATTCTTTTGTTGAAGGAAATTCCCTTCTTGCTTATTGTGGGCCCAGTCCAACTACCCTATTTTGAGGCAACCCGCAGTTACTTGGTTTTCATTTCATACGTACATTCTTACTGTTATCACAGAGCATCGAATGTCCCCGTTCTTCCAAGGTACTAGCATTTATCAGAATATCACTGAGGTGTAGCAAAAGGTAGATGCTTTGCAGTAATCTCTTCAAAAGACTTTCAGCTGTGTCTAGTGCATTGCACAAAACTAACACTGAAACTAACATTTAAAGTTAATAATAAATTAATAAATTAAAGCAGTTTTCCTACACTTATTCAGGGACTTATTTTCACTTGCCGTACCCACACTGGGTCTGGTGTGGGAAACCAGACTGATGGTCCTGCAGTATTTTGGATGTCTCTATTTGCAGTAGTGGATACATCTCCTGGATAACAAGTTATAGTTGAGTGGCATGCTTGAATTGCCACATCCTAACAAGTAGCTGTGTATTCACTAAGCCATAATAATAGCTACGGCAGATCTAGTCCAGTGCTCTGCCGGCTTTGTTGCTGACCCATCTCTTTTCTGGAATTCTGATAAACTTCTTCAGAGAAATAAGTGGCAAGAGAAATAACTACTTCTGTAGTATTAGATTACTGCTGATTTCACTCCCTGAACTACCGAGTCAGGCATTTGTGAGCCAGCAGATGGGAAGCACCCAGGTATAGGGGAGTGGAAACAGTGCTGCTCCTGTTAGTTCCTTAGATTGACTGCACTGTAATGTAGCACTGCAACCTGATCACTTGCCTGCGCTCAGCAAACAGAAGAAAATGTATTTGCTTCAATTTACTGTGAAAAGTTGCGGTGAGAAAATTCCCCTTGCTCATATCCTGTAACAGCTGGCCTTAAAAAATGGTGACTTCATCTTATATCTCATATCCCCTGTAAGCTTTTTATTGTACACAGAAATATCTTTCTTGGATTAAGAAAACAATTTCTCTCTGTTATCCAGAAAGGCCTTTAGTGCAAACCTGTAATGCTGCTCTGCTTAGTGCAGTACTGGAAGAAGTCCAGTAGTAGTGGTGGGAGCTATTACTCCCATCCTTCTTCTGGTTTTCTACTGCTCCAAGCTGTTGTCGGTATCACTGGCTCACATTTTGCAGGAACAGGCCCTTTTATGTGGCACTGAGTGCCACTATTTAAAAACTTTAACTAAATGAGCAAGGGTCAGTTCCTGTATTGGATTCACAAGAAGTCTAGAAGATTTCCCAGGAACCATTAGTGTCCAGACAGATCTCACCAGTCTTACATTGGACTAAATGACTCCTTAATATATAGCTGATACAATAAAAACAGGACAGCTTATCTACTGAAAAGCGGATGATAATTTGTCTAGACTGCATTTTTCAACAGATGGAATTTGTAAGATATATTTCCCTCCATTGATTACATTCTGACTAATGAAACCTAAACCATCTTCTTTTAAAGCTGTGTAAGTTCCTATCTAACTTCTAAAGGTCCGATTTTCAAAATCAGCTTGGGATGGGATCATGTTACACATTGCTGTCTCCACATGAGTTCTGTAAGGTTTTGGACCTTTTCATATTGTAGTCAATATAATAAAAAAACTGCCTTTGAGCCAATAGCCACTCTTCTCATATATTTCGCAGCTTCTAGTACATGCTCAGTGGCTGAATAGCCACTGCAGAGGTTTCCAAGCTTTGGTCTCATAGCTTATATGCATTCTGAAGCTGGGTTTGTGCTTGGCTGACAGCTTTTGGATGAGAAGTTCTCTGAGGGGATGTGTCTGGGACAAGAAAGGATGAAAGGGAAAAGAAGGCCCAGAGATAGGATAACTGGATAAAAGATGGGGAGACTGTACTTTGAGCCGTCTAGGGGCACAGACAGGGAGAAGCACTCAGCAGGAAATTGTATATGAAACCTGCAGAAGGAAGCCCATAAAGGGTGAAGGATGAAGCAGACATGCAGAAGTGGAGGCAGGGATGACTGGAGATGGGGCACGGGAGACGGCCTGGAGCAAAGAGTGTGAGGCAGGAGAGGGAAGGGGGAGGTGAAGCCAGCCAGCCCAGCTGTGATTCTCACTGCTGGCTCAGATCTACTCCTCACTCAGAACCTCCAGGTAAAATGGGAACGTGAGTGGAGATGAACCAGGCATGTACTGCTCTGCATCCAGTGCATACATTTGCCCTACCTGGTTGCTTCTGACCTTCATCCCTGTCCTATGCTATCTTGTCCTCTCCTTCATGGAGCTCAATGTCATGGTGAGTGGGAGGTAAACAGACTCAGAACCTCCTTGTATGACAGGGACTCCTCTTCAGTGTGCCTATGGGCTTCTTACCAACGGGACTTCACAGTTTGTCAGGTCCTCAGCAAGACATCTTGTATCTCAGCTTCTAAGTGCAGAGCTTGAGTTAGAAGGGATGCGGAAACAGCCTGTTATTTTTTTTTCTTCTTCAATAATAACAGTCCTAACAGTGGGGAGAGAAAGCAAAGGTGTGATTCAAATGAGTGGATAAACACTGAGTTATGCAAGAGCCATGTATCTTTAATAGTCCTTTTGTGACCATTTTCCCCCTTAAAAG
Source organism: Rissa tridactyla (assembly GCF_028500815.1). NCBI lineage: Eukaryota > Metazoa > Chordata > Aves > Charadriiformes > Laridae > Rissa > Rissa tridactyla. The sequence goes on from NC_071466.1 coordinate 197,405,472, forward strand.
TACTGGAATTTGACAGAGCTGTTTCTTTCAATTCTTTTTTTTTTGCATTACTGACAGTTTCCCTTTAATTTTAGAAGCAGAACTTTCACTTACTTTAGTTACTTAATATTGTAATGAATCTCTTCCTTTCTTGCAGTGTTGGACTTCCGTGGCAGTCATCTTCCTCTCTGAGGGGCTCTTCCTCTTCTCCTCTCTATTCACATTCTTTGTGAAATCCAGAATATCTTCCTACATCTGCAGTTTCTACTCAGTGATTTTTTATCTGCAGGACCCTGGCCAGCTGAGTGCTTTCAGATTGGGCCGTTGCCAGCTCACCCTGGAAGACATGGTTCTCTGTACGTCTGCAGATACCAATATCATAATAACCCTTAAATGTTCTGCTTGTTCCATGGATGAGTTCTTTTATCTACCCAGTTTCTTATCTGTGCGCTACCCAGGTTACACTGATGAACATTACAACCGTGACTGCCGGAATATATCAGGATATTTCAAGACCACGCAAGCTTCTTCTGTCTGTGCTCTAAGATGGCTGTGTATCTGAGTCCTGAAAGTCACTTAACTGTATTGGTGTGGGAATATGCCCAAACTAATAAGATTTACTGAAGGGCAGGATAGATCATTTTGACCACAGCATTAATGCGGTTTCCAGATTGAGGATAACTTGCTCTGCCAAGTCAGAGCACGAACAGCAATGTCGTATCTGTCCTTACCTTGCTATATAAACAAAAATTTGGCCTTTTTTCTGCATATATGTTCTGTATTCTTATCCAAGCTGTGTTTCCCAAATTCGCTCTTTCTCTCTCGGCTTATTTAAGGTATGAGGCTGAGCTGAGCCAAATGAGCTACCTCATTTGACGTGTCTTCCTCCAGAGACTGTGTTGGGTTTTTTTTTATGATTCCAGCTGAGGCATCCTTCCTCTGTTCCTTTAAGTTTCTGTGAGTTAATGATGAGCAGAAAACTGTCATAAATATCTAGCCTGGCTCAACTCCTTTGGCCTGTTTTCAGACAGCTGACTCCTGTGGTGTTTTGTGACCCTCAAGTTTCTTTCTAGAGGCACCTTCCTAGCTCTTTAAGGGTGTGTTACAAATCACTTTTATTTGTAAGCTCCAAGGTTGTCAGGCTTTATCTACGTCTACTCTCAGAATACTCACCAAATAGCTAGTTCAGACATCATCCCACTTCCAAAAAGAAGTGCTCCAACAAGGGCTTCCCAGTCTGTCAGGAAAAGCTGCAGTCAAATCCAATGTTTTTCTTCTGCTTGACTTTATGTCCTTTCCACTATTGCTGCAAAACCATCAGATGCCATCTTATTGCATTGTTTTTTAATTTTGTTTGCTAATTTTCATTCCTGGGAGCTGCTCCACTGCAGCTCCATCTGGCCTCCACATGAAAATGAGCTCGAAAGTTCTTGAATTGGATACCTTGGGGGCAATTTAGGCCTCTGTGGCATGCCCAAAGTCCAACAAAGGCCAGGGGCAAATCAAGAACCTACGCCTTCACAGCTGAAGCATGTGTTAGTTCCTCGTTCATGAGCAATCTTCTGACTTTTCTTCTGTGAGCAGAACTCTTGAAGTTCAGAGTGAGAGTTTTGTTCCTCTGTCTTTCTCTAGTCCAGAAATGGCTTCGGAGGTCTGTTTTTGCATGAATGGAATTATTAATGAGTTTATCTCTTTCTCTTTTGTCCTCCTATTTTTCCGTGTGTCCCATGAGATGGAATGCCTCCAAGGAGGCAGCCCTTTCAGTCACAGCCAGCTGGAACTAACTTAAAGGAATACTTTGGAGAGACAAACACCAACAGGATGCTGAGGTAAATGTGTTCCAGTTGCTACAAAGGTCTTATCAGGCACTTAAAAGCGATACAGACCCAGCAAACTGGTCTGAAAAGGCATTGTGAAATGACCCTCAGCCTTTGGGCAATACAAAACTCTCTGATATTTTGTCATCTTCTTTGTCTAAGAAATATTTTGTAGTCCCTAGGGTGAAACTTTATTGTTCCAATTTACTTCAGGGTTCTGATCATCCACATTACATACATATTAGTTCCCTCCAGGGCTTTCATTTGGAGGAAACCAGCTTTTCCCATCTGAGACAAAGCGTGGGCACAGCTTAGGCTCTAGGGTATTTTCCCTCCCTTGGGGGTGTGTGGATATAGCGGATATAGCCAGTCTGCTCTTGAAAGAGCCCTGGAACAGTACATACACAACCCAGTCTGCACAAGTTGATATGGCAGACTAAGATTTACTCCATGGAAAAGACCACAAAGATAACGTAAATGTACTTCTGAGGACTGTTTGTGACTGGTCATTATCTGCTTGGTGCAGAGAGGTGTCATGGGAAATAGCTGTACAAAAATTGCTGCCATTGTGTCACTGCCTCTGTTGAAAGAGAACTTTGTGATTCCTGAATGGATGCTCTACTGTACTCCAGGTTAGCAACGCTCTGTCATCATTATAAGAGAAAAGTAGTGACTGTGTTTGAAGAATGTAAGCCACCATCTATGTTTCTGGTATTTTATAAGACTCAAACACTGCAGGTTTATTTGGTTTAGATTCTCATAAGGTTTCATTCTCTTTCTCCATTAAATACTCCAATATTTTGGCTCTAGCTTACAGAAATGAAGAAACTTTGCATCAAGTCTTTCCTGGAGATAGGTTTATATAAGACACAGCATACAGGGTAGCAGCATTCCCTTATCTATGTATTAAGGTCTGTAAAGAAACTGCTTTTAAATGTAATAGGCAATTTTATGGAATTCTGAAAAACTCCAGTAAAGTGGGAGGGTCACTTAAGAATGTTCATTGTAATATAGTTCCCAACCACAATTCCCATCCCATGTCTAATCTGACGGTTGTGAATTTTTGTGAAGGGCGTGTATCTGTTCATGTGTGTGAAGTGGGAGACAAAGAATGAACATCGCGAGAAACTTTCTCTTGCGTATTATCTGCCCTGTGAACCACTGCTTGACAGCAACAGTCACTGTCCCTGCCAGAAACAACATCATTCACTGCTCACTTAGTATTGTCACGAAGAAAACAGATTTTGTCCTACCCAAGGAAAGTACGCCTCTGATCTGTAAGTCATCTGTAGTAGTTAGTAGTAAATCCCAGTCAAATATGGATTCCGTTTGTCTTTTGTGCTATTTTTTGCTTGGCAATATATGCACACTACTGAGTTTCATTTCCCAGAAGCACAAAAGCTCTTAATTCTCCTGTGAAGTCCAGTGATTCATTTCCAGGTAAGTGGAAAGCAAGTTTTTAGACTATGAGACATACTGAACAGCTTTTCAAAAGTGGGTAATTACAGGTTTTGTGCGGAGAGTACAAATAATATATATGGTACAGAAGCATAAGAAATCAAAGTCTCTTCCTCACTAGGCAAATTTTGATGGGCTCTGGGTCAGGACATTATGAGCTTCCATGCTTTTGCTGTCATCTTTGCTAGTTCTTCCAAAGACTTGACATTAGGTCTTCATCAATATAAGCCAGGGCAGGATGCAATCCTGATATTTTGTGGGGGTAGCTACTTTTTCACAGTTGCCAGAACTGTATCCTGTGACAAAGATGCTCCTCCTTCAACCATGTTGTATCACATGATGAGGCAAGCTGCTTCCCTTTATGCCGTCTCCAAATCAGGTCCATCGTTGGGGAGGATTGTGGGGCTAGAGCTAGAGGCACACATTCCCTTTTTTGCCATACAACACTGCATTTTCTCTCCTGTTCCTGGAGCCCAACCAGTTGGCATCTGGGAAACTGGGTCTGAGGAGGCAGAAGAAGTAAAAAATACTGTCTGGAGAATGTAGGGAACCACAGGCAGAGGTAGGAAAAGTTAAATCTTTTCCCCTGTAAATCCTATCCTTCCTTTCCTGTTGCAGTGAACTCCAAACCCAATCTTGACGAGTTAGCCAGGATTTCAATGCACACTGTGAGCGGAGCTTCTCTGCACCGTTACCTTTTTCACATTTCTGTGCAATCACCTCAGGCTTCCCTGACTTTGTGTAAGGACATATGAGATTTTGTCCTGCGTCAAATCAAAGGTTGTACTCTGCTTGTACTCTGTCTTCGACAGGTACAACTGCAGACAGTCAGGACAAGCATAGAGTAATATTTCCCAACTTCAATGCCCATTTCTTAAGAACTTGAATGAATTTTTTTTGGTGTTTAATATCTCTGGAAAGGCTTTTCTTATTCAAATTTGCCTGTCTTTTTTTGAACTCATGTAAACTCAAATTTTCTATTTCTTGTGGCAAGGGAGGCCACAGTTTAAGCAGGTGATGTGTGAAGTATCTGTCTTTGCTTTAAACCTGTCACCAAGCCACTATGCCATTCACCTTGCTCTAGCTGTCTTCTGGCTTTTGTGCCTAAAGGGACCATTAACAGTTTCTTTATACTTATTTTCTCACACTCCTTACGCTTTATTGTCCTCTATGTTATCTCGTCTTGATCTTTTGTCAGTTTGAAGAATACAGGTCTATTTAATCATTCTTTATATGGAAATCATTTGAACTGTATACAGTATTCAAAAGACGAGTGCTTCATTAATTTATACAGTGGCGTAGTGATGTTCTGTCCTGTTCTCTGTTCCCTACCTAATAATACTGACAGCTGCATGCCTGTTGTTAACCAGTACTACTAAGTACTGAACTGTTGACAACATGAAACTGTTAGAAATCTGAGATCTCATTCCTTAGTGCTTATGGCTAAATCAGAGTTTAGTACTATATTAAAAAAAAATAATGCAGCTTTATGCTCTTTGCAGACCCTGCTTCTTGTAGACTGGACAAAAGAGAAGAGAGGCTTTGTTATCCCTTCTTTAACTAAGCAAAATCAGAATGAGAAAAACGAAGACAACTGCTGGCACTTCCCTTGCATTAGACAGTTTCAGGTAAAACTTCCATGCATGTTAATATGCCCCTGTGCTAATCTGCAGAAAAGACCCAGCCAGAGGATGTTCACTCCTTACCTGGATGTTTGTATGGTTAGTAGGTTGTCATGTATCGTGGCACCCATGCACTGTGTGCACTGTTACAACTCTGTGCTCTTTATATAGTCAGGTTTTAAGGGCAAGTAGTCCTGATCCTCAAGCCCAAATCACTTCTATCTAAAGCAGGCTGTATGTGACTATATCATATATGGACTATGATATTTTTCTGCACAATAGGTAGCTTTAGAAAAATTTTGCAACCTACTCATTATGGTAGCTTTTGTTTCCACGACTCTACTGAGTTACTGTGAGCCAGCAGAGGATGCATTCTGCATGTAGTTAAGATTTCATGGTAGGGGTGGTGATGGTGGTGGTGTCGTCGATGGTGTTTTCTGTAGCTGTGAAGTTGGGATTATTTTTTCCCACATGCATCACTTTATCAGCGTTGAATATCACCATTTTACCACCAGCTGCTCACTGTTGTGAAACCCATTTGTAATTTGTCATATTCAGCTTGAATACCTTAGGGTCATCAGCAAATGTTTTATAACCATACCTAAGTAATTTACAAGGATGTTGAACAATTGAGAAACCAACATGTGCTCCCTCTACGGCAGTAAAAATTTACATCAATATTTCTTATTAAATTACTGGATACCTTTTCCATGCCCTCTACCTCATCCTCAGTTTTTTGTCACTAGAAGACATCATTGTCTTCAGATAGATGCTTAATAGCGCAGCTGGGGCCAAAAATGAAAGCGGTGGAATGGCATTGCACCGACTTGCAATTAGCCATGCAGTGCTCCAAAGGGAAGTGCTCTGCGGTGAATAATATGTCTCCCTGTATTTATTTCTTAATTTATGCAAAGTACTGTTTGCTTTGGATGAGTCATTCTCCTTCACCTTCTCAGCTGTGATTTTTATCAAGCATTTCTTAACAGCTGTGTAGGTTTAGCGTTTATTTGATTAATTGTGAAAAAATGAACACAGCGTTCAAACTGTGATGACCGATAAGGAAAGAATAGACTACCTGCTGGGCCTAGACTCAAGTCTTGTTGCATTTGAGATTCTGGTAGGGGAATTTCAACCTGTGTTGAAATGTACTTCCACAATTGCATGGTTCCTCTGGAACTCCATAACAAAATTCTCCGTGCAATATCCAGGACACTTAGTTATCTGCTTGTTTGTTTTTTTTATTTGTTTGTTTAATCATTGCTTGACATCTGTCAGTCTCTGATCTTGAAGGCAGACCATTTGGAAAATTCTCTCTACTCTATTGCTCTGTGTGTTTTCAAGGCCTAGTGGAACCCTTCATCAGCAACTCAGCCTCTCTTTCCTCTTAAAGGTGACAAAGAGAAGAAGAAACAGAAATGTTCCCTTTCTTGGTCCACTTGAGTACTGAAGGTTACAGTACAATGGTCTGGAAGTTACCTTATCCAGTAGCTTATTCAGTAGGATGTGGAGCCAGGTGACTGCCAATATGTGCTTGAGTTCTGGTACTGACGTTTTGTACTGCCCCATCTACAGAATTTGGGAATGGTACAAATCGCTTTTTGGGTCTGACAGAAAATAGGAGGTGGAAGAAGGACTCCCATCCACGTATGCAATAATAAATGCAAAGCAGGGGCTTGAGGTACAGCGAGGAGAACAAACAAGGCTGGAAATACCCTCCAAGGGCTGATGAGACTGAATCTCAATGGAAATTTGTTAAGACCAACACCCCAGCACTGATGTATCTCTGAGTGACCTTTGGCTGGCATCTCGGTAACTCATAGGAAGGAACAGGGGTCCTTTGGTCACAGCCCAAGTGCCCCTGAGTATTTGGCTGTGCTGTGGTACCTGTAAAGGCGGAACTGCAGTTTTGGTGGGAATAACTCTCAGGCAGGTGGGGAATGCAACGTTTTTGCTGAGTGTGCTGAAAATAGACTGTAAAATGTGGGGCCTGGGCCAGCTTGCAGACCGAGAGAATCTACCGTGTGCCAGGAAAACGTCTCTGAAGCATTTATTTGGAAAACAGGATAGATAATAGGTACATGAAATGCTCTACCGTCCTGTTGTAACACGCATTTTATAAAGCAAACACATACGTATGCAATGTCAATTAACACATGAGGTACAGGGAGCGGGCCCAGGTGAGGCTCCGTTTGGGCTGTTGCTCTTCCCAGAGGAGAGCTGTTCATCCTCAGATGGAGGGCTTACTCTGGGGGTGACTTCCCTGCTGCTTCACTGCAAAAGAAATATGGGTTCATAAAAGCAAATGAAAGCTAATTACAGATTATTCAGTTATATTGTGGTGCTTCATGATATTATTTACTGGGAATTATTTCCCTTGTGAAAAGCAGCGGTTGCTTTGCCGTGTTGGCTGCAGGGCTTGGTTGCACTCTCTATAGATGTGATCCTTCCGGTTTCCCTAGAGTTACTCCACATACAGCTTTCAGAGGAAAAATGGGCACATGGCTGTGGATCATCATAAAAGTTTTTGCAAAGCTTGAAATCCACGGTTCCCTAATATTTTTCTGTCAAGGCAGCTAATTTTTCAGATCCCTTTTGTTTCTCGTCTCTCTTCAGACACCTATTTCCTACCCACTTCTGTCTACTGTAGATCACCCTCAGCAGTTTCCTTCTGTTTCAGCTCCAGGGTTCCCAAAACGTTCTTCCAATCTGAACAAGACACCACAGTCAGAACAGCAACTACTGCCATTTTCACCTCACAGCTTTTTAACTATGAAATTCTGACTAACTTTACTTTACTTATTGATATAGCAACATCAGATCCTGTGGGAGGTCCTTCCACTTTGCAAAGACAAGAACTGAATGCAAGTTTGCAAATGCTTTGTTTTCCTAGAAAAATCTAAATTCCACTTAGATAAAAAGGAAACAGATAAAATGATATATAAAAGAGAGGAATGCGCATGAGGGGAATGTGCAACCTATGACTAATGCAGTACCATTTGAAACAAAATACAAAGGATATATCTGCTGTCATATTATCCCCTCCTATGAGGTAATGACTGAGGTATGAATTGCAGAGCCAAGCCTTCAGGGACCACACATGTGCACAGTAAGAGGTAATTTCTAAGGAGAGGGAATTGCTTGATTGTGAATCCTGACTTTGAAAGTGACTTGGCTTTACTGCCTTGGTTTTTCTTATTACAGAGGTATTATTTTGTATTAATACTTGCACAAAGAATTATCTCCTCATTTCATAGCGTCCTTGGGTCCAGCCATGCAGACCAAAGATTGGCTTCCACCTCTGCACTCTTCTCTTCTCTTCTCTTCTGTTGGGAAAAAAAAAGCTTATAGACCTAACATGGTTTTATGGCATTGTGATGACACACTTTTTTCCCTACTTTATTTTGCCAGAGATATTCAAATGCTTATTTACTGGCTTCAGAAGTAGTTTCTGCATTTTCTTCTTATTGGTTATCTATTTTACTGTAGTAATTTGTTAACTGTTTTAGTTTAGTCATTTGCATCCTCCAACTGTTTATGTGGAAAGACATAATTTGTCATTGAGTAGGAAGAGGGACATAGATATCAATGTCTGTCTTTCAGGAGAATTTTAATTTATTCAAAGTTGTCTTTCAGAATTGCTTCACTATCAGGCAGGAATCTAAAAGCTGAAATCAGTCGTCTTTTCTTACCTCTTTCATTACCTCTTTCCTCCTCATTTCTTTTTTTCTAGGCCTCCCTGAAAATTATTCCAGTCCTTAAACTGTGTTAACTGTAGGCTGAATTAATGGACTGGCTTTTAACAGGAGCTTCACCACCAGTTAAAACAATTTCAATGCAAATTCTCATTCCAGAATTTGATTTTTATCTTCAATCAATTGCATAAGAGGATGCTTCGGGGTGACTCCAGGTGCTCTTTAAAGCAGACAATATGAGGAAGAAAATTATGCCAGAGATTTCAGAAGGAGAATTCCTATAATCAATGCCCGTGCCATGGTGGCTGCGCCACCGCAGGGAACAGCCTATTGCTGTGTCGGGGTAATGATGTTACTTCCTCGGCTGCAATGTCTGCGTGCTGTGTCGGGGGCCTGAGCCTCGGCACGGAAATGACAATAGCCAAGCTTATGATCTGATGCACAACCCATTACAAAAGTGCGGATCCTTGGTAGCTTTCCAGTTACAACAAAGCTTCTTTTCATTTTCAGAAGTGGGTAACTCAGGGAAAGTAAACTGGTTAATTCCAAAAGCACAACCTGTCACCAGTTTCCTATAAGGAAACCAGGCAAATATAATACAGCCTGTAATCTGTGTAAATTCGTTCAAAGTTGGGAATTTCCACTTGACAAGCACTTCCGAAAACTGGTGCAATAATAATGAATGATGTATCCTGTGAAGAATAGCAACAGGAACGACAGTTTCCAGTAAGGCTGTCGTGATAAGGTGCAGTCAGCTGGTGCTGGGAACCTCTGACAGCACTAGAGAGCAACACGGTGTGACAAAGGCAGGAACTACCACAATCCAGCAAGTGCCATTAGTGTCAATCATCTTTCACGTGGGTGTGTGAGGAAGTGTGACTTCCTCTTCTCTGCCTGGTTATGGGTTACTTCGGATGAGAAAACCCCTTGGAATTTGCATAGATAACACCAAGCAAACTCTGGCCTTTGCAGGCTGGGATCTTTCTGTGCTCCCCGAGGGGCTGTGGCTGCTCAGGCTGCGCTCATCTGAATGGTCTGAACTGGTTTGTTGTAGAACTGAAAAACAATCACTGCACCTAAGGAGGGCACAGGTCAGTCGGGAAGGTCTAAGTCACCCTTTTTTTGCCGCGCTAGCCAATCCTGTCCTCACTCAGTTAGCAGCTACTAAAATTGCATGGTTAATGAAATGAAATTTAAAAAATTTAAAAACCTCTACAGATTTTATTTTTCTTAATATTATCCCATGAAGGTAGCAAGATAAGGAACTTCCAGAGGAGGTCAAGGATATAGTATCCCAACTCCCTGGATATCTGGCACATCTGGAAGAGGAGGAGGCGGCTTTAAGTGTAGCACCACCTAGCCTATACCTTGCTGTTGGAAGCTACCCCTCCCCGTAGGCTGCTTTCTGCAGGAGGCAGGTGGAAGGCTTTGCAGTGGCCGGATTGATGGTTACCCACTTGCATTTTGCACTGCTGGGATTTTGAATTGTAAATTTGGGGTTTGCCAGTGGATCAGTAGCACACGGAATTGCAGCTCTTTAAGCTGCAGTCAAGAGATACTGTAATAGTTTAGTTTTCCATAGAGCTCCAGGGGTCTCAGAGACCTGGGTGGCTGAGGACAGTCATGCTGAATGCACTCCAGGCTGTGTGGTTTATCACGGCTCCTCTCCACATGGGTGTTGAGGGATTGAACCAGCATTTCCACTTTTAGTTGAAGGAATTAACAGACATTTTCACTCTTAGTGAGGCATATTAAGTTTGAAAGTTGAGAAAGAGATCAATCACAGGCTGGATATGCTCCGTTTGCTGTAGATGTTTGATCTTTTGCAGGCTAGCTCATGCCAGATTGTTGGATGATGACACCCCAATCTAAATTATGGAAATACTTAACAGGAATTTATTGCTGTTATGCAGTAAGCCACAGGAGTGTAAGCAAATCAAAGGCGATAACAAGCGGCTACTTCCTCTTCTGGGTGAAATTCTCAGCTTTCACGTGTGCGCTGAACTAAATACGCAGTCCTAGGCATTAAAACGTTATGCCTTGGCTAATGTACTGTCTAATGAATTTTTGGGAAAATAATTACCTATGACTACATCAGTCTGATTAGACCTATCTGAAACATCAGTGACAAATTTATGCTAAATAGAAAAGGGTTGCAACTTTTTTTCCAGCTTTTGAATCATGACAGAGTTGATCACAGTTATAATATAAATTCCAGATTTGATATAGAAAGGGAAAGCTTTTTCCCAACTGAAAACTCATTTGGGGTGTACTTTCTGATCAGTTGTTCTGGTCAGGAGTCCTCTGTGAGACGAAAAGATTTATAGTAGGTCTTTTCACAAAGGACTGTGCCCCTTAGTGTTATTTGTACTATAGGGCTAAGTAGGAAGCAGTAAGCGTCTTGTGAGCTTCTTTTTCCAGCAGCAGCAGACCCAACTCAGCAGCAGAAGAAACTTTACAATTTCTGTGCGGGTACAAGCAGTGAAAAGTCCTCTGGGACCAGGAAATAAAAATAGAGGATAAGAGGATATCATTTACCAGGCTCTTTAAGATCCAAATACAACACGTAGCTAGAAGTGCCTGTGAAGTGAGGAAACACATGCCTCTCTGAAAAGGCTTCTGTAGGGTGAATAGAGCAGGGATTGGCAGGCACAGGCTCGGGGACCGGAGTGTGGGTGTCATTGCGCTCTCACCCCAGTGAACGTTCCCTTCTGGCAACACCAGCCATGTGCCGTCCTCAGGCAGCCAGTCGTTTGGCGCGTTGTGTCTGTGGTCTGTCTTCGTCCATCTGCTTGGAGCCAATTCCAGTAAGGAGCTGCCTCCTGCAGCTGCATTTTCTCACCAAGTGACAGTGTTATTTACAGAAATTCTTCCTTCTTTTCTCTCAGGAGCATGCTATCTCCACTTTTTTGTTTACTTTTATTCCATTCCCTTCCATGGAGAAAAAAGAAAGATAGTCAAGACTCAAAAATGACTGTTTTTTTAAAATGAAAAGCCCTAGTTTTCTTAAAAAAAAAAGAGAGAGGAAACTACTTTCATTCTGAATTGTGGGAAAAAATGTGGCATTTCAAGCCATTCTAGCTAGTAGCTGTGAATTACTTTAAATAATAAGAGTGGAAGACATGTGGACTCAGGGGTGATAAAACTCAATCAGAGACAATCTTGGGTTGGTAAAAAGTTTGCACGTATGGGGATTATGGGGATGAGGAAGAGGTGAAGACAAGCTATTTGACAGCATGCTTGTTACCTGTACAATATAATGAACAAATATTGCAGCCTGTGTTTAGCCATATGTCTCTCATGTTTTGTTTCATGTAGCTCATGGTTGTTCCCATGCCAGCAGAGCTACATCCTAGTCAGTCGCTTTCTTTTCTTATTAGCTTTTTAAAAATGCCTAGATTCAATTCCTTTTCAGAAGCACAGGGATGATCTAATTTAGGAGCTCAGTTGGCTGACTCCTTGTTTTATCTTACTCACAATATTTTTGCGATATCCCTTCTTCCTAAAAACCGAAGTACTTCCTAGCACGAGTTTTCCCAAACTTGTTTTCAGTTATATCAGCAAGTCAGTGCACCTCTTGGAACTTTTTTCTGTGTATTTCTTTCTGGTTGCCCTCTTTGCCACACCACGCTGACTAAAGAGGGGACCTCGAGGTCAAAACACAGAGAGTGTAGCAACAGTGGCCAACGCATGGCCAGCAGGTGTCCTGGGGTGGCCTTGCCGCGCAGATCCTCATTGGCTCTGCAGCCCTGTGGCTCTGTAGTGAGCAATCATATGACTTTGGTGATAAGTGCGTCAGATCTGGCGGCAGATAAGGGATTTACAATGAGGGATTATGCATGGGACTGGGCATTGAGGCGGTCGATGATGGGTGGGAGGCAGTGCCTGTGGTGCTGAGCGGAGCTGGCAGTGGGAGGGCCCAGGATTAACAGGCATTTTGGGTGATGCGTAAGAGAGGGCGATGCACTGGTACACTGGGGATTTTGGAGGCAGGCCGCAGGTGCAGCTGGTAGGTGTTGAAGCAGCCTGGGGAAACAGGGAGTTGTGGCTGGAGGTGAACTTCTACATGTGCCTGGCCTGGCCAGGTAGAGTCCCTGCCTCAGCACCTCCCAGACCAGGCGACCGGGTTAGGTCCTGCTGTGCATGAAAAAAAAGAAAAACTCTTCTTTGTTTAATAGACGGAAGATGCTATCACACACATCTGAAATGGTTTCGCCTTTATTAGATTGTTTACTGCTATTGCTCTGAACCGTGTTCCTCTGTGGGGAGTCACAAGTCCGACAGGCTAAGCTTTAAACATAAAAGTGCGTAGGAAAAAAAAGTGATTCCTCGGGGTTTTTCCCAGTAGATTACAAACCTGTATCAGCAAGATTTTGTACAGAGTCTTGGTTATAGTAATTAGTGTTTCTACAAAGACAATGAAAATAACATGCTTGTACAGAGCTGGAATTTGGCTGTGAAACACCAGTCCATCTCACAGATTTATTGGTTCATAAAAATCACAGGCATAAAACCAGCCTTCTTTTGAGTTTTTATGAAATCTATTAAAAAAATCTAACATTATAAAAATGTGACATAATTTGTGACATCCCTTAAGTTACCAAAAAAAGGCTGAATCAGGGCAAACCAATTCAATTTTAAACATATTGTCTATGCTGCTGCCAAAAATATAAAATCATGCTTGAGCGCCACAGCCTTATTTTATAGCACATGCCTGAAGATAAATTTTATGGTTCAGATAAGCCCTTTTGAAAATAGACATTTATGAATCTTTTATTATAGGGCACTCTTCACTGGGCACCACTGTAATAAAATCATATCTCTGCAAAATAGATCATAGTGTCACTTTGACTGTTACCATGCAACAGAGTATTGTTTCAAAACCTGGACAAAAAACATACACAAAAAAATGCTCCAGTTTGGAACAGCAAAGGTTTATGTTATCCTTTGTGCAGAAATTGTACATTCCCTTCAAGTCCAGTTTGTTCTAAAACGGAAAGTGAAATTTTAACATTTGAAAGTTTTGGCTTTAGACAACCTGAGAGCTACAATTCTCCAGGCCATGGGGAGTTCCCAAAGTCCATGATGGCGCATTATTAAGCATTTTGTTAGAACCTGAAGGGGCTACTGCTGCTAAATGCAGAAGGGCAAAGGAGAGAGGCTTTGATCATCCACTCTGTTCAGTTGTAGTTTCACTCCATGGCTCTGGTTTGGCCCTCTCCTATCTGCTTTAGCTAGGACAAAGCCCAGACATGGTTCTGGGGACAGGTTACTCCAGGCTCTTTTCCCAAAAGGTAGTATGTATGAGACTATACATGGTTGCAATACATAGTATGGTGAAGACCGTGCTGTGGAAAGAGTCTAGCTATGCTGGTGCAAGCAAGCCAGGCTGTCCCGTTCGTTTGCATGGTCGGAAGACATACCCCAGCTGTCCAGCTTACTAATATAGATGTGGCCAGTATTTCATGGCAATCAGTATTATGGGATTGTTTAGTCTGGAGAAAACGAGTCTGAGGGGAGACCTTATCGGTCTCTACAGCTACCTGAAAGGAGGGTGTAGAGAGGTGGGGGTCGGTCTCTTCTCCCAAGTAACAGGCGATAGAACAAGGCGAAATGGCCTCAAGTTGTGCCAGGAGAGGTTTAGACTGGATATTAGGAAAAATTTTTACACTGAAAAGGTTGTGAAGCATGGGAAGAGGCTGCCCAGGGAAGTGGTTGAGTCATCATTCCCGGATGTATTTAAAAGACGGGTAGATGTAGTGCTTAGAGATATGGTTTAGTGCTGGTTTTTGTCAGAGGTAGGTTGATGGTTGGACTAGACGATCTGACAGGTCCCTTCCAACCTAGGCAATTCTATGATTCTATGGTTTGCTGCTGTAAATGTAAAAGGAAAACACTATGAAGCTTTTTCAATATAGTAGGTTATTCTTTGCCGTAATGTCCTTTTGGAACTTCATGACCTAATTGGCTGAACTCAGGATGTTTTTAGTGTAGTTAAACAGAACCCAGTTTCAATCCCAAGCACAATTCCAACATTTCAAGATTTGTTTTTGTTATGCACGAAGAAAAGAACGTGAGCACGTGGTTATTCACAGAACAAATATTCCCACAAAAGATTAATTAAAAATCTAGACGTTTTTCTGCTGTTTTAAAAATCTAAATGAAATGTTATCATAGTCCACAATCAAAAGAATACACTTTGGTTTGCTGAAGTGAGGCCGCATGATTCATTTTCAGGTCTTCACCTCCCATCATACACCCAGCATAATGAAGTAATGTGACTATGCAAAGTGATGAAAAGAAAACCTGTATTCACCATGAAAAATGTAGGGATTGAGAAGCCTCTAATGTAGTAGCCGGGGCAACAATTTGGCTGACGATGGGATTCATCTGATCAGGAGTAGACATCTACTGTTGAGCTGGTTGTCTGCTCTGTTATTATAGTCACTGGAAAGAAGTAGGCACTGTTTGGAAAGTGAACAAGGTTCAGTTCCTGAATGTAACTTAACCACACAGATTGAGCTAATGATCTAATTCTGTGTAATTTTAATGAGTAGAAACAGGCCTTTTGGGGTGAAATCCTTTGCCAATATTTACTTCAGAGAGAGACAGAAAAGGACCCAGAGGCAGGCACAAAACATAGTCAACTTGCATTTTGTATTTCATCACACTTGGGTAAATTTCTGCCTGTATTGCCTGAGACACATTCTCCACAAAATCCCCCAGCACTGGGGTCTGAAACAGCCCAGAAAGCCTGTGAATGATCTCTGTAGCATAGCTCAGGATAATCATTATAAGTAATGATAGACAATGACAATGAAATGAGAAGCAGTAAGAGCTTTTCTGAATGCCAGGAGGTGATCAAGCTTTTGAACTCGCGCATCTGGCATCAGATCACTCTGTGCTGCAATTATTAGAACAGTCTGGTGGATAACTTAATCAGGCATGTCTTTAAACTCTGCAAGTGAACAGTCATAGCTTCTGAACACCAAGGATTTTTTTTTTTGTACTTTTTGCAGGTTTGACTTGTTTTCAGGACTAACCAGAAAGAAATGTAAATGTTTCCATTTCTGAAGAGTTAGAAATGCCTTGCTGGTGTCTCCTGGACAATGGAGGAATTGCTGTAGGGTTGCTCTCAGCTCCTTCTGATTGCTAGGGCTCTTTCCAAAATCAGAGGGTAATCCTGTGAACCCAAACCTTCTGTACCCTGTTCTGTTGTCACAGAATGGAGGTGGGAGGAAAAGCATCCCATCACCCCTCAGCCTTAAGCTAGATGGTTGCTGTGATAAGTGAAAATCTCTTCTCTGCTATCTTAGCTACCTTAATTGTCATCAGCAAAACCTTGATAGGCAGAATTACCAGGCTTTATGATGAGCTTTCCCGTCTGAAAGAGGCTAACTAACACTGCGAGACATCTTGCAGCTCTCCCCCCCAAACTACTGTCTGGAGATGTAAGAAGCAGCCTGTTCCTGAATTTGATCATGCTATATTAGCAGATCCTGACTATATTGTTTCTACCTGGACAAGGTATTCCATAAAAATCCACTCTGATGAACGTGATTGGACAATCTTTACTAACCTGAAAAAGTTCAATTTTGTTCTTCCCTGGGGCTCACAAATCCCGTATAGAAATAGCGTCCTAAAATCTAGGTGCCAGACAGTATCCCATGTTTTTTGTATCATATATTTTGGCTGTCTCCTTGGGTGTTGCTATGGCCATAATGGAGGTGAAGGGTATGCCAATCTCCAGCCGTTTAGGAACTCTCCGAAAGGATGCAGGTTGCATAAACAGCTCTTACAAGTGGTCAAGATGGATTTAGTTGTGAATGTAAGAGTATTTTTAGCCTTTTAATGGACCATTTTCTGTTGATGCTGTTATGCTACTTACTTACATTTTTTTCATTTATATACATTGAAACAGAGCATCAGCGATGTCTCAGCAGTATCAGTGAAAAAGAACATTTGAAAGATCAAACCTAAATCCCTTGATGACACATTAATTTACAGAAGTCTCTGGATTTAATAGCTGGCAAAGTACTCCTGTAATCACTCTTCTCCTTCACTTCTGCATATTATGAGTTGACATTTCTGCTGTTGTCCACAGCAGAAAATCCCTCAAATTCCCTTTTGAGGGATTTTCCCAAGGTAACTTACGTTACAGTAACTGGAGTTTTTCAGACTGTGCTGCATCCTCTTGTCTGCCTTGTGTTCCTCAACAAGGCAACTGCTATGTTATAGGCACAGACTGTCCTTTGTGTCCCCATTGTGAAGTGTCAACCACCACAGAGTGCATGCCCACTATGTGTCTATATAAGCAGGTATAGATATATGAAAATTCACACTATTGTCTCTTGAATAAACACCCCAAAAAAGACTGCAAGGACAGGCACAAGCACCATGCATATGCCAAAAGCTCCTACGCAGTTCCACACGCTGGCACCTAAAACAACTTCTCAATTCTAAAGCTGCTTTCCTTTCATAATGTCATTGCTCTCTCGCAGCCCAGGGTGTTGGTAGCTCTGGTATCTTCACTCATGTAACTTTTCTGCCAGGCACTGACTGGCAGAAAGCAAGGCACGATTCAGTCTCTTGGCCAAGCTCAGCCCCTGGGGGTCCCTAATAAAAAAGCCCAGGCACACACTGTTTTGAACTCCCATGCAGAACTGTGGGGAAATTAAATTAAATTGAGGAAATTAAACTGAGCTCTCTAGGCTTTGAAGAAAAGGTTTTGCCTCAGTCATAAGCAATGCACTGTATGTGTAAACAAAGGGAACATGAGAGGAGAGAAACAAAATGTATGTCATGAATATCCCCAAAGGCAAACTACCACCCCCGGAACATACTAGTGCCAGGCTAAATCCAAGCTTTGTCTCTAAGGGTGGAAGCAGGATACAGTGGCTCACCTCAGACAACCACAACAGCCATCAACTTCTCTGCTTATTGATCTGGAAGATTGTGACCTCTGCTCTTGGAGCTTATTTTTCAGGCCATGGCTGAAAATGAAGGTCTGGATTTTCTTGGAGAACTGCCTGAAATTCTTCTTCTCCAAGCCAGTTGCCAGTGGATAAGGAAAGCCACCTGCACCTGTAGCTGTGCTGCGTGACACAAACCCTGAATGGAGGGTAAGTCACTTGAGCAAATTGTTAATGTTACATATGACAAAGAGGATGAAAGAAAAATAATACGACAAGAAGAATAAAAACATACATTTGATGTATGAACCAGCTTCCCAATCCCACTTTTTCCCCTGCAAATGACAAAAGATGAACCCCTTTGTACAAGCTATTAACTAGTAATTTTTCTGTGGCAAAGGTTTTGTGATGTTGTTTTGTTGTCTACCCAATATAGAAGTAATGGGGCATCTTTGCTGGGTTTCCAGGAAAGGGGAATTAATTTCAACTGTGCCTGTCTTAGCTCATGTGCAGGAATTTTAGTGGTAGGGGAACTCTTTTTCAGAGTTTCTATTTTACGTGGTGGCTAGAAATCACTTGCTAGAAATTACTTTAGGATTTAAACTCGGGAGTTCCTCTTTTGCATTTCAGCGGCAGCAACAGCTTCTCTCTGTACCTTCCTGTGTAGGTTATGTTTTGAAAAGTCTCGTGCACCACAAGTTGCTCATATGGTTTGGGAATCCCTGACCAGAGGCCAGCCTGAGCTTCTCCCAGCCTCTCCAACGTATTCCAAGGCTCTGCTCAGAACAGATTTTTTTAGCTGTTTCAGAAAGCTTTGTTGTTTATTCCAAGAACCCGTCTGAAGACTTTACACATCAAAGCCCATGCTGCCAAGAACATGGAAATTATAACTGCAATACAAAGGATGTTTAATAAAACCAAGACGTGATGCTAATGAAATAAATGCTTATTGCCTCCACTATAGCAAGCGGAGGATCTTAGTGCGTGTGAAGATATAGGAGAAAAATTCTCGCTGCTCAGAACGGTGGTATAATTATTTTAATAGGATAATAACTAGGTGAAGACACGTTCAGGTCATGCACAATGAGATCTATCTTTTGCAAGCAGAAGTGCAGAAATTTCACCTGAGAATGGGAAGATGGTGTTCCTGCGACTCATCCATAAACCGTGGACATGCTCCCACAGCAGCTGAAGGGCAGGGACCTGCACTTTCCTCTCTGCTGGTATCATCTGTTGCTCATCTGAACTGTGAGATGTGCCTGGACTTGCTGCCTTCACTCTTCAGCCCGCATTGACGATATTCCCACTGTTTCTGCAGATCCCCTCCGACTGACTGATATTGCCTTTTCGAGTGTATGTCAGATCTTGATGAGCAGTCAATATCTTGATAAATGAGGGTCCCATGTACAGTCAGACAGCAAAGCAGAAGCAAAGTGTCCTCCTCCGCTCGGTACCTGACTGGCACTGCCATTGAAGCAAATGGAAATGTCCCCCAAGCAGGTGTCTCTGTGTGTGTAGAACGTGGCACTGAGCAAGACCATTGCTCTTCTGGTGGTCATAGTCACCACCATGAGAATCCACAGCATTGCCAAGCGTATTACTGTCCTCCAGTGAGGCGTGAGAAAGTTTTGGTATAAACTCAAAGGATTTCTCAAGAATGGTTAAGAAAAAAGTAAAGTCAAAAAGCAGGAGTGGTACGTGCTGCCTTCTTGTGCAAGTACAATTCTGAGGAACTGGGAAAAAAGCAAAAATAGGAAGTTACATTGCAACATGGGGCTACTTCATCCAGGAGCAGTGAGTGCTTCCATTTTTTTGAGAAGATGGTTCAATCAACATTGTTTTGCTGTCAAGTTAGGGGGGAGAATGTGTGCTTAAAGTCGGGACATTTCATGCACTTGGGACACAGGGAGGTTTTATTTGTGCATGAACTTTGTCTTTTTATAGAACTTGTTGAGAAAAGCCCGGTGAAAGGGCTGAAAGCTGTATTCTCTCTCTGTTTTGTTTTGGTTTTTTTTTTTTTTTCTGACAACATCATGTGTACTTTTAAGCTACGGTCACCTACAGAAGGAAAGGAGTCCAGATATGACAACCTCCAAAGTTAATCTTCAGTCAGGGAGAAAGCATTGGTGTATACAGTTTTTCAGCTGGTGGTGAAGCTGATGGCTTAAGATGGCTTGGGCCAGTCATTGCAGCTGAAGGAGTAAGGTGCTTCACACTACGTTTGTCTTCCCTTGCTCTCAGTTGCATGATCTCCCTATTCATCTTGCACCAATTTGCACTTGTCAGACCCTGGGCTGATTTGACTCCCTTACTTGGCAGAAAACTGACCCAGGGAAAAAAATGGTCTTCTGCTTCATTAGAGATAGTTTAGGGCTTCATGGAGAGAGAGGCAGAGATAGCAGGAAGAACACCTCTTTTAGAGACCGTATATCTTTAGCCACTCTATTTAAATGTAACCCTGACTTCAGAGGGGGCTTGATCCCTGCACTGAGAAAAGGATCCGGTCTTAATGTTCTCAGTGTTTCAGGCGTAGAACGAATTCCTGGCCCCTCTGAAATGGCGGGAATTGGCTTTAACGGAACCATGGTACTACGTCTATTTGTGGAAATCTGTTGAGATTGCAAATGAGAATTAGTATCCCAAGCTGATAACGGTTCTTTTCTGCCTCTGCAAGACACGTTTTCAGGGTTGGTAGCTTGCCAAACTTGCTATGAAGTTCAAGCCGTGCAAGAGCAGTACAATGAAAAGCATCAAACTATATGCTGTGGAAGGGTGTGAATTGCTGCACAAGTCTGGTACTAGAGTTTCGTGTTGGATAGAAAGGTGGACTGGAATTCAGAGAATGTGAATTCTGGCCTGTGCTTTGCCCATGACTCAGTTTATGAACTAAAATGAATTCTGTGTGTTACCTTGTGTACAAATGAGTCCAAATTGATATTCACTTCTTGCTTTGACATCAAAGAATAAAAAAGATATCCGTTTGTAAATGATACGTAGTAACATTTCACAACACAGGACACTCCTGGAGATTGTGTCTTTTGTGGAAACATACCCCTTCCTCAGTTAGCTGCTTTACCAAACCCACCCCCACTTTTTTTTTAAAACCACAGAAATTCTGTTTGCTGAAACGTACAAACTCTTGCAGAGTTTTGTCCTGGAGACAATCGCCTACTGTTGCAACTCATTACCACATTTTGATTTGCTCGGTATCATTTGGCAACAACGTGAGATGTCATTTCTGGGATTTCATCTGCTCTCGCCCAGGAAAATAAGCAGAAAGTGTCGGTACCCGGTGACGCTGGCTGCCTTTCCCCCCTCCCCTCCCCACCTACTGCTTTTTATTCGAGAGGACGCGGCGCTGGCTGCCACTGCAGCTTAGCGGCGCTCCACGAACTCCTTCCCCCAGTGACATCCACCCCGTTGTGGAGAGAAAAACCAGCTGGGAAAGGCTGGTTTTGGGAGTCCCGCCGCCCGCCCGGGCGGCTCAGCCCGGCCCTAGGGCGCCCCCTGGCGGCGCGCCCGGCTGCCGCTGCTGGCGGAGGGGGCGGCGGGAGGCGACGGCCACCCACCCCCCTGCGGGTCGGCAGCAAGTACCCGGGCACAAAGGCACCGCTGTAGTCTGCTGTGTGGGTAGAGACCTGTTCTGGTTTGAGAAAACGCGTAACAATTTATTGTCATTTAGACAATTATTCTATCAATCACACGATGACCCCTCCCCACCCGGGAAGGGGAATCGGGGAAAGCAAAAAGAATCATAGAATCATAGGGTTGGAAGGGACCTCTGGAGATCATCTAGGCCAACCCCCCTGCAGAGCAGGGTCACCTACAGCAGCTTGCACAGGAACGTGTCCAGGTGGGTTTTGAATGTCTCCAGAGATGGAGACTCCACCACCTCTCTGAGCAGCCTGTTCCAGTGCTCTGCTACCCTCAAAGGAAAGAAGTTCCTCCTCATGTTTAGGTGGAACTTCCTATGCTCAAGTTTGTGCCCATTACCTCTTGTCCTGTCCCCGGGCACCACTGAAAAGAGCCTGGCCCCATCCTCCTGACACCCACCCTTTAAGTATTTATAACTGTTGATAAGGTCCCCCCTCAGCCATCTTTTTTGCAGACTGAAGAGACCCAAATCCCTCAGCCTTTCTTCATAAGAGAGGTGTTCCAGTCCCCTAGTCATCTTTGTAGCCCTTTGCTGCACCCTTTCCAGCAGTTCCCTGTCCCTCTTGAACCGGGGAGCCCAGAACTGGACACAGCACTCCCGGTGCGGCCTCACCAAGGCAGAGTAGAGGGGGAGGATGACCTCCCTCGACCTGCTGGCCACACTCTTCTTGGTGCATCCCAGGATGCCATTGGCCTTCTTGGCCACAAGGGCACATTGCTGCCTCATGGTCATCCTGTTGTCCACCAGGACTCCCAAGTCTCTTTCCAGGGAGAGAAGAAAACACGAGGGTTGAAATATAAATAGATTTAATACTAATGATACTAAAGAACCAGTATTAATCCCAATACTAATATAAGATGTACAAGAATTATACTCAGCCAATTCTATCAGCAGGAAGCTGTGCACTCCCAGCAGTGGACAACAAGTGTCGGACACTGTAAGCGCAACGGCTTCGGGAGGAAGGGAAGGGCTCAGGGGTCCGGGACCGGGGCAAGGAGTTTCTCTGGACTGCTGCCAACAAGGGAGAGAGAGAAACTATGCAGCAAACTTTCTAATTTATATCGAATGTGACGTTCATGGTATGAAATAATCCTGCTGCCCAGCCTGGGTCAAGTGCCCAGGCCTCGCTCCTCCTCATCCCCGCACCTGGCAAGGCTTGAAAACACTGAGACCTTGAATCCCACATAGCCTAGCTGGCTATAAAGTAAATATTTTCCCAAATTCAGACACTAGAGTCTTCCAAAAGGGGAGTTATCCCCAGCATTAGAAGAGAAATTAGTCATGTGTCACTCAACCCAGGACAAGACCCTACAGAAGAGCAACCGCAAGCCAGCGAGAAGGGGAGCGTCCATCTTACCTCCTGCTGCTGGGAACCGCTCTCCCGCCTGGCATCCCCGGGGGGGGATGACTCCTGCCTCCACTCCACAGCTGGAGCGGGACATGTGGCAAACAACTGTGGAGGATGGAGATGGATTGCTGGATGTGCATCATCCCTTGCAGGTTTATCATGAATTAACCAAGAATGTTGTACAGAAGTCTCACAGTGCTCAGCAGAGAATTTAATTTTCCATTAACTGTTAAATACAGTGGAGTTGTATAGCAGGAATACAGCAGCTTTCAGACGTATTCTGACAGAACCATAGAATCGTAGAATGGTTTGGGTCAGAAGAGACCTTCAAGATCATCTAGATCCCACCCCCCTGCCATGGGCAGGGACACCTCCCACTAGACCAGGTTGCTCAAAGCCTCATCCAGCCTGGCCTTGAACACCTCCAGGGATGGGGCATCCACAGCATCCCTGGGCAACCTGTTCCAGTGTCTCACCACCCTCATAGTGAAAAATTTCTTTCTGATATCTAATCTAAATCTACCCTCTTTCAGTTTGAAGCCATTGCCCCTTGTGCTATCACTATGTGCCCTTGTAAAAAGTCCCTCTCTAACTTTCCTGTAGGCCCCTTTTAGATACTGGAAGGGGCTATAAGGTCTCCCTGGAGCCTTCTCTTCTCCAGGCTGAACAATCCCAACTCTCTCAGCCTGTCTTCATAGGAGAGATGCTCCAGCCCTCTGATCATCTTTGTGGCCCTCCTGCGGACCCACTCTAGCAGGTCCATGTCCTTCTTGTGCTGAGGACTCCGTTATGTGTATCTTTCATGGTGCAGCACAGGCTGGTGGCTCCCACAGGCTGTGGGCCGGGAGTGTTGAGCACTGCCCATGGGATCTGTCAGGGCAGGGTCTGACTCCTAAAAAATAGAAAAAGTTTCTATGCTGGGCTTTCAAATGATTACTAGCTACATTAGTTTGGCTTAGTGGTGATAAGGGAAGGCAACGTGAAAGCATTTGTGAGGCCCTAGGCAGACTTTGGGAGAAAACTTTGGTGGCAAAATTTTTGGCTGCCACACGGGACACCCAGGTGCCCCTGCACCAGTGCAGCCTGGGGGCTGACTGGGTGTCAGCGCTGACAAAAAGGACCTAGCATACAATAAAAATTATTAGCAGAAATGCGTCCTTGTGCAACGGTGGCCAGCAGCATGCTGGTCTGCAGTAGGAAGGGGGACCAGCAGGTCAAGGGAGGTGATCCCTCCCCCCTCCCTGACTCAGACCTAGTGGGGCCACAGCTGGAGTGGTCTGTCCAGGCTCCCCAGGGCAAGAACGACATGAACATACTGGAGTGAGTCCTGCAAAGGACCACTGAGATGATTAAGGGATTAGAGCCAGTCCTGATGTACAAGGAGAAGCTGAGAGACGGGATTGTCTAGACTGCAGAAGAGAAAGCTCAGGGGATATTATCAATGTATGCAAATATCTGATGGGGGACAGTAAAGAAGACAGAGCCAGAGTCTGCTAAGTGGCATCCAGTGAAAGAAAAAGAGGGAACTGGCACAAACTGAAGTATGGGAATTCCGGTTCAAACCTAAGGAAAGCTTTTTTTTTCCACCGTGAGGGTGGTCAAACACAGGCACAGGATGCCCAGAGAGGCTGTGGAGTCTCTGTCCTTGAGGATATTCAAAACCCAGCTGGATATGGTCCACAGGAACCTGCTCTACATGCAGGGAGGTTGAACTAGATGATGTCCAGAAGTCCCTGCCAACCTTGGCTGTTGTGATCCTGTGATTCCAGGAAAAATGTTTTTAAAGCAAAAGATGTGTCCTCTTTTTAAAAGAAATGTGAAGAAGAAAAAAGGTAATGGGAGAGGAGAAAATTTCCCTTGCTCTCTGGATCCTAAAGACTGAAACAGGTAAGAGCTTTTTTTTCTTTCTTTCTATTTTTCTTTTTCTCCTTTGCTGTTGAATTGAGTTGGGTGGAAATATGAATAAGGATGGGAAGGGCACTGGTAGACATAATACTTCTATTATCACTCAGTCAAAAGGATTGCAAACCTAAGATGGGGATTTTTTTGCTGGCCTGTAAATCTGCTGGGAATAACCTTGTGTTTTGGCTGGCTGCCTTTTTCAGCCATGAGATTAGCGGTAAATTTGTTTGTCATCTTCAGGCTGGTGTAAGCCACCTTCACCATCTGAATAGTTTGCGTGGGCTTGTTCACTGTAACCTTTTAGAAATTCATTTTAACTATATATTTTGAATGCCACAGAAACAAAAATTAATTTTTAAACTGTAGGTCTGGACTTGCATTTAGAACATCTAGCAATACAGAGGGCAACAATTCGTTCCTGCAGTCCAAATGTCGAAATGGATGCCCCCTGAAATCAAATGGGACGTAGCACTCATCCTCTCTCTGTTAAACTGCTCATTGCAAGATCCTTATCCAAGGAAAATCTCAGCTTCAGTTTTTGGGTAACTATTAATCCTCTTCATAACTTTTGCATAAATACTACGTAAATAGTAAATGCAGAGAGCTGACTTTTGATCTTTTCTAACTTTCAGGAGGTGTCCTCTATTTAATCTAATTAGAAAGTACATTGGCCAAATGCTGGTATTATTCCCCATTCCTATGTCTATCCATGAAAACACTGTGAGATGGGAAAATATCTGACACTGGCATAGCGGAACGAAAGATTGTCTCTGTTTGTGACAGGCATTATTAGTGCTTTCAGGGCAAAATGTGAAAAAAAAATTATAGGGATGGGAACCTGGCCAGTTTTCTCTGGTTTTTTTGTTGTTTTTTTTTTAAATGAGATTGTTTTCAGTTTTACGTGCATATTTCAGAACCTTACTTTCATGTCTGTATTCAAGCAAATCTAGGAATCTGAAAGTCAAAATGTTGATGAAAGCAAGTGTCTTGCTCAATAATCTTTATTTGTATCTTGGAGCTTGCTGTGGACGAATGCCAACTCCTTATGAAACCATACTTGCTACACTCTTGTAGTCTATAAAATGTTGTCCCATATTAGGCAACATGGCAGTAGAAATTGCAACGTTCCTGTCTCAGTGCAACAGGAAGCATATGTTTCTTTTATGAGTTGTGCAGGCTTCAGTTCCAGAAAGCCAGTCTTCTGAAGATTTTGCTTTCTTCTTGTACAGAGTTTACACACTGTAGATGAACTTTGCCTGGGGATGCAGGATGAGCCAGCAGAGAGCCCGTGAGTTAGGGTTAGTGGGGGACCAACATGGGCATCGTGGCAGGTGTCTGCTACAGAAAGCAGAAGCAGATGAGGTCTCCTGACTAAAAAACATAATAAAGGAACATAGAAGAGGTAGAAGCAGGGTCAGCTAATTCCTCCAAACCTTGGAGGAACAGAGACGCTGTCTGAATGTGCAGGGATTTGATTAGGAAAGTGAAAGCTCACCTGAGGTTGACTCTATTGAGGGATGCATTAGGATGTGTAGCAGTATGTGCTTGGATTACAAATGTCCGTGTTATTAATGTACGGCAAAATAACCTGAAATGAGCATTTTTCATAAGGAACATATTCAAAGAGAAAGAGTGTACTGTCTTGAAGGAGGGTATCTTCTTTGACATGTGAATTCACAATTATGTGAAGATTAGATTCCTCCCAGCCTCCCTTTTGTGTATCATGCATTCAGTATTTTTACTCCTGTAGCACATCAATGTTGTGCTACCAAATATTTATTCTGTATGAAACAACCAACGATGTAGTAACATTTCCAAGTGGGATTTTCCTGTTTGCATGTCTACCTCCTGTTGCATTGATTTTATTCACTTATCACTATGAAGTCAAAATATTTGATTCTAGAAAAGTAGAAAATTCCCCTTGCAAGAACAGGAACTTCTGAGAGGAATCCTAGTGATTTTTTTTTACAAAGCCAAGACCAAGAACTCTGGGCCACAGGGTGAAGTGAAAAGTGCAGATATTTGAAAAACTAATTGTTTTCTAAAAGTAGCATTTTTCATTGTATTTTCACTAATGCGATGAAAAATTACCGTTATTCAGATAAAGACCTTCTGATCTTGCATGATCTGGCATGTGCTGCTAGGACAGGACAGACTGTTCCTTTAGAAACTGATGAGAGTCTGGTCAGTCTCTGTCCCAAGGACTGGCCTTTAAATCACAGTGTTTTGGTGTCCCAGCACAGAGCTGGGACAGCCAGCTGGAAGTTAGCCTACGTGATGTGAATTTTATATTCGGACTAGGACGAGTAAATTCTTTGATCACTTGTCGCGGGCAGCCCTCCCTCTTCTGGGCAGCATCATGAACACCTGGGAGACACCAGAGCTAAGCCTGTGAGAACTGGAGGAAAATAAAGATCCCCACCAGGGACTGTAGCTTAAGCAGACACTTGTAGAACTTTTTATTATTCAGTGTAGGGTTGCTGTGTTTCTGTCTCGTCTTCCAGACTGGAATATGGGTGTGGATAGCGAGCAAGCCAGTCGCAACAGATCCGAGGCATGCAGATTGCTGTGAAGTGTATAAACAAAATAGGATCTACTGAATCCCGTCTGTGTCAGGATGACTGTATTTCAGCTGTTGAGTTGCATCTGAATGACCACCAGTTTGACTCAGATCCCTGAAGTCCTCACAGGCTGCCTGGATAAAACTTGCAGATGGACACAGACGACGGATCTGAGAACTCAAATGGGTGACAGCTTGGTTTCCAGGCAGTTCCAGCTTGTACCTGTAGGCTCTTCATTGTCAGGGGCTGAAGAACCATCTGCTAAGTTCCAGAAAAATCATGACAGAGACACATGAGGGATTTTTAAAAAAAAAATTAAATAAAGATTTCTTCTTCCCCCCTACCTGTTTATGCCGGTTTGGCTGGGATAGAGTTAATTTTCTTCATAGTAGATAGTATGGGGCTGTGTTTTGGATTTGTACTGAAAACTGTTGACAATACAGGGATGTTTTTGCTATTGCTGAGCAGTGCTTTCACAGTGTCAAGGCCTTTTCTGCTCCCCACACCACCCCACCTGCAAGTAGTCTGGGGGTGCACAAGAAGTTGGGAGGGGACACAGCCGGGACAGCTGACCCCAGCTGACCAAAGGGATATTCCATGCCATGTAACGTCATGCTCAGTGGATAGAGCTGGCGGATGATCTGAGTTATGGCGTTTCTCTTCCCAAGTAACCATTACACATGATGGAGCCCTGCTGTCCTGGAGATGGCTGAACACCTGCCTGCTCATGGGAACAGCGAATGAATTTCTTATTTTGCTTTGCTTTTGTGCGCAGCTTTTGCTTCATCTATTAAACTGTTTTTATCTCAACCTACACGTTTTCTCACTTTTACTCTTCTGATTCTTTCCCCCATCCCGCCATGGGAGGAGTGAGCAAACGGCTGCGTGGGGTTTAGTTGCCAACTGGGGTTAAACCAGACACTGTTTCATTCCCAGTCTTTGTTTCCATTTTCCTGAGACTTTCAGGCTTTTCAAGAGCTGTGGTTTAGCATAACTCTGCATATTGGGAAGGCTCAGTTAAGAAGTTTATATCTGAGAGAAGGTGGCTTTTTCCTTTCAGTTATTAGCTTCAACAGAAATGATTTCCATTCTAATTTTTTTTAATTAGGCCTGGTTTGATATTGTCCCATTTCATATTGATCAAAACATATCATAGAATGAAATAACTTTTAAATTTGAAAAGCTGAAAATATTACTGAAATTCACCATTTGGAGGACTTTTTGTTTTTTATAGTTTCAATTATAGAGAACTATAGAGGGAAAACTAGAGAGAGAAAAATTGAGACTCAGCTTTTCCCTGGGGTGTAGGCAAGAGGGAGATGGCTTTTACTTGATTCTCCTTCAGTTGCTTTGTAAACTAGAATACTTTAAGAGTTCAGTTAAACAGAAAAATTGGTTTCCCATGCCTGGAGCAAAGTTCCAGACAAACTGGAATGTGTCACACTACATTTGCAGATCAAGAATCTCAAATTAAAATTTGTGGGAATTACCAGATCACCTAAAAATATTCTTAAAGATACAGAAGTTAAACTGATGAACTAGTTTGGAATACATCTGTTGGACTCAAGCACCAAAAGTGTTTAGACTCTCAAATATAGTATCTCTTGGATTTTTCAAAGGCACTTGAAGTTAGTGGGATTACTCCCCAGAATGAGAGCATTCCCCAACTCTGCACTGTCTGCTTCCCTAAGTACACTTGTAACTCCATTCCTAAGAATCTTGGAAATGTTCAGGTAATTATTGAGCAAGGCCAGTGGAAGTAAATATTCATAGCTTGGATAAGAATAAAGTTTCTATAAAATCCATGCTGTGGAATCTCTCATTCTGCTTTCCAAAATGCCTTACTCCTCTTGAAGCCAATAAGATTAGGGTAAAGTTGGAAGATAGTTCTCTGTTAGTCTTAAAGATGATGTTTAAAATGGAATGATCTCTTGCCTGCAGCCTGTAAAGGGATTTTCATAGATGTTAAACCATAAACACCTTTTGGAATACTGGCAGAATGTGTGCTATACATATTTATAGTTAAAATGCCTCAGGTCTGTATTTTAAACATGTAGTTCTGATCTAATAGTGCCAGTAAACTGTAGATTGGCTTTAAATTGCACCTCAGTTTGGATATGAGAATCGGGCTACAGATCTAGAATTGATGACAGTATGTTTTATGGCTGGCTGCCTGTTTTGCACGGCATGGATTTTAGTACTGTTCTGGCACTTCATATGCTCATTTAGTGGAAAGACCAACATTAACACCTCTGATGTGGAGCAGTGCGGTAAAATGATAGCACAAAGGCCTTCCTACTTGTACTCAAGTCCACTAGATGTCCCTCCAGCTCTTTGTGATGATAATGCAAGGCTGATTTTCTCAGACCAAATGGATCTGAGATGAAAAGCACTGCATTTTATGTCCCATATCTTGCATACATAGCTCTTCCTGGGTTCCTACATAAGTTATGAGTCTAACATAAATCCAGTTTCAGAAGGTGAAGGTAGGCATCTTTCTTCCATATGTGTACACGTGTGGTTTTGATCTTTCAAATTCTTTTTGTCCTTTTAACTTTCCTTTTTAACAGAATTTTTGCAACAATTCAAATGGAAGGAAAATGCAATCTCTCACTGTGCGGATAGTAGACAGATATAACACTGGGGAGGAAAAGTGAAGGCATTTGTAGGTTTTGGCTGGCTTTTTACAGGAAAAAGACAATTTAGCTCAGTCTCAACATTTCTACTCTGCAGGTAAAGACTAGTCTAGGAGTTAATCTAACACGGCAATCTAGCTAAGTGGCCTGATCAGCCATTCAGTCTTACTCTGAAAGTGGCAGCTCAGATACCTCAGAAAAGTTAAGACACTTTTTCTACTACACCCTGAAACATGAAGACTAATCTCCTCTGAAATGCTGTTAGCTCTGTTCCATATTTTCTTCTGATACCTCTGAACATATAATCTCCTTTTCCATATTGCTGCTGTTCTGATGCTTATGACATTTGGAAATGTAGTTCCAGAGTTTGAGTAAATATCATGTGAGATGATACTCTATTTTGATTGAATATCCTCTTACTTTTGTGCTTTGACACAGAGAAAATGAATCTCTCAGTCTTGTTCTTTGTATTCTTTAATCCCATAGCCTCTTATTCACCTGTTTTCTTAGAAAAATAATGCTCATATTTTTATGATTTCTACCAATATCCCTACTCTTTCTCATCACATTTGCCTTGATTTTCTCCCTCAATTTCTCTATGTTATATTTTTCTTGGTAAGGTGACTAGTGTGGCATAAATTTCTTTAGATGACAAAACCACAGGAGCTGGGGCTAATATATTGCTAACTTCTTAACAAGGTCACTAATTCATACATAGCTGTATGGAACAGTATGTCCATATTTCTGTTGGCAAGATAATATGCTAGGAATATTAGATGTAGGCAAAATAAATTAGTCAAGATACAGAAAAAATAGCCCTTTGGGTAGCTTCATAGCTACACATATAGCACTACTCATATAATGATTACACAGACTGATAGTTATTTTTAATGGAGATAAAATTGTATTGAAAATATGGGTTATTGCTTTATAATTGAGAGGTGCTTTTGTTGTTAAATTTAATGTGACCATTCCATTATCTTCTGCTTGCTGTGCATCCCATCTCTCGAAGCACATCTCCTGCGAAGTGATGTAGCAGGTGTATCTAGATAGAGTTAATAGAGAGTTAGTAAGTACTCTGTAGAAACCTTTGCTAGATGTCAGGGATATAAAGTGTAGGACAGACTCTTGCATTATAGGTTTATACTATAATCTCAGGCAAGAGAAGCTTGGTTATGTGATGTGGTAACTAAAAGCAAGGAGACCTCAGACAAAAAAAATACCTGGTGATTCAGAGACAAGAGCAGTGCTATTTAGACCCAGAGCAATAGCTCCTCAAATCCTCTAGGTTCCTTCTGCTCCAGCTGTGATCGACATAGCCCAGTTATGAAGTTTAATATTATTGAGCTGAAGATGTGGGTAAGACATGGTGGAAAGACATTTTCTCTTCTTGGGGACGCCAAATGCCTTGAACATATCTAGCAATGACAGTGCGTTGGAGTGAGGATGGGGGAGAAAGAGATTATACAAAAAGGCAGCAATGTTGCTGTGCTGATTTACGTTATTAAATCAGACCACTGGACTCTAAATCACTACTTCAAGTTCACTACTTGATGTTCACTTGAAGTTCACTACTTCAAGCCCTTATCAATGTAACAGGCTAATCTATATCCAAACCAGAAGGTGGTAACACTACATCTCTATTAAAAGCAAAGATCAAATTATGTTTTTCTTGGTTCAGAAATTGACACAAATCATGAAAGACATTCTTTGACCACAGGAAGATTAGAAAACTGCAAGTTAATTCACTGTGGGAAAAATATTTCCAGTTATGTATACAAAAAAGAAAGAAAATTATAACAGTCAGTCAGAGAAGTTATCCCTATGCTTGTAGGATTTTCTGGAGCAAGCAGAAGTAGGGAAGCTATTGATATTGTCCTGTATTGGGAAATTGGAAGCCAGGACTCAAATATGGAAGGATCTGTACAAAATTGTTACAAAAGGAAAGGATAGTTTTTACCTTGAATATTTAGCAGTGGCAGAGACACATCCAAACGTTTTGACGATGTTCATATGCAGACTGGGTGGCTAAGGAGTTTCTCAGGGCCTAGAAATAATAAGGGATCTGGTGATCCCTTGTAGCCCCATGATACCTCTCTCTTGGTCCTTCTGGCCTGATCCTTTGTACCTGCTGTGGTTTGTTCAGTCTTCCTGTGGTCTTGCTTGTCGTGGGTGGGAAGGAGCAGGGGAAGGAATTAGCAACATGCTTTCCCCTTTCTCTTCTGTTCAGCTTTCCCCCTCCTCTCCTTCTCTCTCTTAGATCATGGGAAACCAGACAAGGGAAGGAAGATTAGGGAAGTTGATGGGAAAATTGTTTCCTATCTCTGTTCCCCTTCTGAATGAAAAATATGTGCCTGTACTCATCCTCTAACTCCTTCTAGTCCTAAAATTGTCACTTTATGTCTATCTCTTACCCAAACACCTGACTCAGTTTTCCTATCCAGTTCCCCTGTTTTTCAGCTGCTGTTTTTAGGGATTATTAAATAGAAAGGATCATTATTTGTTGGTTAGTTAGTCGTATCAATGATAGAAGTCTTCAGAAGGGCAATACTCTTTAAATTCTTAGCTGCTGAAGTTAATAGTTCATGTTTTTACAAGTACCTCATTGGAAATTTCGAGAGTCTACATGAAGACAGATTTCAGGATCAAGTCATTGTTATAGAAATTGGCTCATGTGGTTCAAGCAGTAAATAGCATCATCTGCACCAAATTTTTGAGTCTGGGTCAGAGATTCAAACTGATGTACTTGTAATACATTGAGGCTGCTATTTGCCATCTCAGACACATAAACATCGATGCATAAACTTCTGACCTTGCTTTACTTTGTAAGAGAAGTTGTACTACTGATCCTTGCCTGGGCAGATGGTCATCATTTATCATGTAAAAAGAAGCATCAAACTATGTGGGATTCTTTGTGTGATATTCTTCAGCATGGTTGCCACAGGGAAATAATTCACTTTTATTTATTTAGAAAATGGTTTTTACTAAATCCCTGCCTGTTACACCTCGAGTCATCCTTGCAAAACATAATCCAGAAAACAAACCAACCAAACTAGTAACACACAGATGGTATGTTTTTCTGTTGGACAAAAATGTCCTATTTTGGATTGACTGACAAGAATAGCATCTTCTTTTCCTTATTTATTAGTATTTTAGAAATTAGGTAAGGGTAATGTGATAATGGAAAATGAAGAGAGATAAACATTACTTGTTAAACACTGTGATCTCTTTTGTAGTTCAGACAGCCATAACAGATAGATAATTCATGACAATAAAGCCAAGCAAGAACACTATTCATTGTTTTAGATGGAAATATTTCCCTGATAAAAATTTCAGTAAGGATTATCTGTACATGTCTTTGTTTTACTTATCTTTTAGAAAATCTTTTATTTGAGAAGTAACTCGCAGCAACTGCAATTTTAGTACTTTGAAAGGCATAGGTTCATAATTGCCAAAATCTTCCTCAAATATGTCTATTTGGGGTAGTTTTTTACGGGCCAAAAGATAGTCATGATTGGGCTGTTAATGATTTCAGATTACAGACTGGCAATCTAGTAACTATTAGTCTGCTACAGGGCTATCACGAAGCACTGCTTCCCTCTGATGACACTATTTTAAATAATACAACTGAAAAAAGCTCACTTGTCAAAAATGATAAGACTTAGTCCCATTCTGGAGAACGCAGAGAAATCAAATTGCATCTAGGTTGTGTCTTTGGGATTGTCTGTCTGTGGAAATTTAATTTGCGCTTGTGAAGTTCACACAGTGGCTATGCTCATGATTACATGGTGTAGTTTTTTTAGGGATACAGCTTGGCGAGATCATTTGTATGCACTCAGCATTCACCAGAAAGGACAGGTTCATGTTTTAACAAGGGTAAATTCTCAACCCATAACTTAATTGCCTTGTCATGAGGATGAGAGAGGCCATTTGAAGACCTGAGTTTATTTTCCTTCTTCTCTGTCCCATCCCTTTTTCATTGTTAATTCTCAGGAGAAGAAATACATGACTGGAAGTGAGCCTAAACCTCTCCTCACTACTCTTGGAGAACTTGTCAACATGGGATTTTAATGATACCATTTCTTGCCTTTAATAAACTATCAGAAAAAAGAATCTACACTTTGACTTGTCACAGCTTGCATGGAACGTAAGGGTTTATAGTATAGTTGGTGACACGATTAATTAGCCACTTGGTTTAGGAACAACCTTAGATATTGTAATAAAATATGCCAGTTTCTTAAAAATAACCACAAACAAAATTTCACCACTGTTCTCTGACCTGAATTATCTTCTCTTCACAGTAGAATCTGTGCACATTAATGGATAATTGCTACAGGCAGTCCTGGGCACCAAGTGCATGTCTTGACTGTGTCTGACTCTACACTGCAGTAAGATGTAGGTAGCCCCCTTCTCCCATCCTCCACAGGCAGCAAACCCAGGCAGGGAGGGCAGGCAGGAAAGGAGGGAGATATGACATGTTCCCATAGCTCCCCCAGGGCAGAAGATTGGGACAGCAGGGTTCATGATGATTCTGACACTCTTATCAAATTTAGGAAAAGAAACGTGCCAATGAGATGGTTTTATTTGTAATAAAATGTGTATTGACCTTTGCTCTTCTGCACCCTACTCTACCACCTATATTTTACACTAATAAGAGTTTAAATTGAAAGTGTGGGGCATCTCCTGAGATGAGCTGGTACTTGTGCCCCTTGTGAAGTGATGAAAGTGACAGTACCAATTATGTAGGAATAGATCACCTTTACCCTAATTTCATCAGATCAAAAGCCATCTCTTCACAATTTTATGTATGAGCGTGGTGTTAGCAAAAGCTGTATTACTTTGGTTATTAATGCAAATAAAGGATGTTTATTGAAAGATGTAGTTCATTGAACACTCTCTGAACTGAGTTTCTCAGAAGTCAAAGATTCGTCTTCTGTGCTGAATGTCATGGAAAACACTTTCTTTTTCCGTTTTAGTCATCCTATTTACTATGTGCTGCTTCTTAAATCTGTCATCGTGCTGTTGTTCTTGCCTGATGTTTTCATCCTTTTCTTTCTGTACATTAGGTTATTTTGATCCCGGCTTTTATTTTCTTTCAGTTGGGTAATTAATAGAGCTGGCTTCACTCCTTTTATGCCCATGCTGAATTTGCCTCATTTCTATTTTGCTTTTCAATTCATACGTCAGCAGAGATCTCTAGTTACAATAGCTTCATGTTTCCTGGAAGTTCTGCGTCACAGGGTCAAATTTATCCCTGGTGCATTTTCCATTGACACAGAAATTACACCAAGAATGAATCATCCTCTGGTGTTTATGCTCATCTGGTCTTATTTTTTCCCTCAGACATTGTTCGTTTATATTAATCATGTAATATTGGTAGTCACTTGAATGATATGAAATCAAATTACATTGTTTAGGGGCCTTGGCAAAGACAAGAACAATGAAATAAAATTATGGAAG
Source organism: Rissa tridactyla (assembly GCF_028500815.1). Taxonomy (NCBI): domain Eukaryota; kingdom Metazoa; phylum Chordata; class Aves; order Charadriiformes; family Laridae; genus Rissa; species Rissa tridactyla. Next base: position 197,440,514 of record NC_071466.1, read on the forward strand.
TCACAGATCCAGGCTAAACCTGTTTCTTTCACATAACGTATGTAGCACTCACAGTAAGTACTAAATCTTATTGTAGTCTATTTGTCACTGTTCTGAACAAAAGAAATGTAAGATGGGAAAATAGATTTTAGAGATTATCTTGCATTTGGGAGTACAAAGACTGCAGATACCTCTGACCTCTATACAGAATGAAAAGGTGGCTAGCAGTCAACTAGCTTTAAAGCGATGCACACTTCAAAACATGTAGGGCAACCTTCCTGATATGGGTGCTCGATACGGAGTTAAACGATGGAGCTTATTGTTGTGTTTGTTAACAATCCTGTGAAACTATGCATACAAAAAGGTAATAATACTACCAAAGTTGCAAAATATTTAAATCTAGTGGTTTCCTCCTCAACACTGTCTGGTTGCCAGCAGCTGGGAGAGACAAGCATAAGAAAAATGAGATTTCTTATTCTCAGTTCAGTGTCCGTCTTCACCCTGGTCCTAAATAGCTGATAAAGAAATGGGCTACCTCCCTGCATGCCTTGGCTGTAGTACATAGTCTGTGGGGATGGTCCCTGCTCCACTGACAGCAGGAGGAGCCGTCAGAGGGCAGAAGAGTTTCTGAAGCTGTTTCACTGATTTTCCCCTGAGCTGAGAGGCAGCAATACCCAGACAGTTATTATATACCCCTTGCCAGCTGGCCAATATATCAGCGCATGGTGGTGGGAGCTGGGTGTGAGACCCTTCCCTGCTCAGCCCGCCCCCAGCCAGGGAGGGCAAAGGAATTCTGGAAAGTAATCTGGATTTTATCTGGATCATCATGATGACAAATACTGTTGCCACCCGCCATACTAAGGTTGAATTTCAACCCAGCATGAGGAGCCTTCTCTTTGGTGCCTTGCAGAGAGCACTCTGCAAAGGAAAAACAAGTTGTAGAATGTAACAGTTTGATTGATGAAAGACGAAATCTTCACACACTAAAAAAATGTGTTCTGGAAGTCTTTCTTCTGGCATCTGCTCTTCAATGATGCATATTGCACAGCACACAGTTGTTTCTTGTGAAGTCTATCTAGATTGGGGTTAATAGGTGGGGGAGGCTTTAATTACGAAAGGTGAAATGATGGGATTCCTGGAGCCTGGTTGCTTCATTTTAAACTCACTCTGGGGCTGTTTCTGCCCCAGTCCTATAGCAGAACTGTGAACTGAGGAGCAGGAATGAGCTTTAACTTCCATGTCTTCTGCACTCCAGGGCTGTGATGGGCTGGAAACTTACTCTTTTACCTGCGGCAGAAAAGTGGAGCAGGCTGGGGCCAAGATAAATACACTTGTGGGTGCTGGAGTGCATCAGTAGGTCTTCCTGGCAAAAATGGTTGGTGAAATGGGTCCCAAACTGTTAGGCAGCAAAGGAAGAAGAGACTCAATGCTTCAGAGATGCAAGGAGGGCTGGGGAGGGAGTAAAAGTGAGAATCTTCTGTAATGCATGTGTTCAGTATCCTTGCCTTCGTATGTTTTTTTGTAGAAATAAAACTTGAGATATCTAACCATTGCATGCTCTTTTTTTAAAACTATAAATGAAACCCGGAGAAATATTTTTGGGTTTTATTTCAGTTGTCAAAACTATCAGCAAATTTAGTCCTAAACTTATCAAAACATTGAGTTTGAAAGAAAAAGACAAGGTTTGACCTGTATTTTGGCAAATTTGTGGTAAAAGCATGAAGAAGTGACATGCATTATTTACTAAGCAGACAGACAGAAAAATCACTCTTTTCTTACTTCTTCCTACCCAGCCATTCTGGACTGGAATTTCTGAAGAGGTGAGAAACCAAGATTCAGTTCTCTTGCAATTCAAAGGGATTTGAACCCGTACCTCACAATACAGTTCACTAACCACTATTGTATGTGTTACTCCAGAGTGGATTTCTTTCAAATACTCTTCTTCATGATGTTTAGCATTGCATACGAAACCTTTTGGTGGGTAAAGGATAGGAATTTAGCTGTCTTGCCTGTTTTTTCTCTCTTTACCCTGATGGATATTTCATGTAAAGTGAACTTACTCTAATAGGAGAGACTTAGAACAGCACTCAAGTGTACCTTGGAGTGGTTCAAGCTCTCCCTGGGAGGTGGGAGACAAGAGTTTTAACTGCTCCTAGGAAGTGTAGGAGTCCTGTATCCTCTAAATAATCTTAACTCCAAATGTCCCATATCTTTCAAATGCTCGTAACACTGCACTGTTAGTGTGTGTGATATAGGGAGGAGGGGCTCATTATTTATTTCCTCGAATCTGCCTCCTCTTGTATTGCAAGTACTAAAGCCCAAATACTTTGCTTGATGGTTCCTTCAAGGATGTTCACCTGTGAGAGAACTAGAGTGAAAGATGTAAAACCTCATCGTCAAAGATGTAAAACTGCACTCACGGAAGCCTTTAGGGAACAGACATAAGTGCCCATCCCAGCCTTCTGATAGAAACCAAACAGGAGTGAACAGGCTGTTTTAAAGTAATCTCACTCAGCCTTAGCAGGTCCTGCAGGCATATCAGCAGCACCTCCACATCAGAGACTGATGAGAGATCAAGTAAAATTGGCAGGAATACTTACCGTTTTGAATGAGAAGTAATTATAATGGGGAAAAGTAAAAGAAAGCAGGAGTAATCCTCAAAACTACAAAGACTAATGTGGGCATTTGCACATGAATGTGACTTGCGGTTCTTTATTTCCCGGTATGTGATCTTGAGCAAATTCAGACCAAGTACTGTCTTTGTTCACTGCTTTAATAGCTACAAACCTCCTTAAAGGAAAGGCGCTTTTATCATCTTATCAACTTCATGTGAAATAGAACCCGTCTGTCTAAAGCAGCTTTGTGTCTCAAGGTGCTCTACAAAGTAGGAGCTTTGTAGAGACTGACTGGGCACTGACATATAAGCAAATGGAATGGACAGGTGTGTTTGACAACAACTTTTACACAGTGTTTTGTTTGGAAGCCTGGAAGGGCTGTCCAGCTGTGCTGCATAATCTTGTTACATTTTCTTCATGTCATAAAGTCAGTCTGACAGAACTAGGATGTGATGAAAAGAAATGACTCTTACACATATTTTAGTGGACCTCTAGCTTATCAGGCTGTTGCTAAACAATGGTAACCTGGATTATGTGCAGATGCTTTCCATGTGGTGGTAGGCCTGTCTTTGTGTGGTTTTGACATAGGAATGCCATTTTCAATATGAATTAATGTATAACAAACTGTTCATAGGTTGATTAAAGATTTATGTCTTGCAAGACAAGTTCTCCGGTGTTTTAAACTATTATTGACACAATGATGGCAGTTCCCAAATGTGAATATTCCTCCACATCAGCTCATATCAATGTTGTTGAGCTGTTGTTTAAATATTTAAAACTCAATTTTAGTTTAAAAATGCAGACATCATAAAAGATAGTACTTGTTTTTAAACAACTGAAAAGTCAGGAGATGACTGAAAGTACAGATATTCTTAGACTTAATTTGAAGTGGCTTGCTGATTAGGGTAGCGCATTTAATTCTATAGTAATATATTTGTTCTCCTTGCAGGTTTTGGAATAACATGTCCATATTATGAATTCGCTCTGATAAATATTTCTTGCCTCTCTCTTTCAAACAGACATCCAGTGCACAGCATGAGAAAATGTGAATCTCATATTTGGAGAAGTGTGATAAGCATTTCAAAATTCAGCCCAAATATCATCAAATATATTCCTCATTGGAAAGAGAGACAGGAATTAACCTACTAAAGCTTTTCACCATGGATGATCATGGTTGTTTCTATTTCTTTCAGGAGCACATCCTTGGAAATATGTGGTATTTTAAACCATGGATAAAACCTCATGGTTTGTGTTTTACTTTAAGAAGACAGCTTTATTGCCAGATTTAAGAGTGTGCCTTCTCAGAGGCACCTCTTTGTAGGGAATTCAGATTCTTTTATGAAAAACTAGGGACCTATATTCTTCCAAATTTGCACTCCAGTAACAGCACCTTGCTGCATATGTAGGATGACGTGAATCCTGGCTTTCCTGGCTCTCTTACTAGGTATAAGCACGTCAGAGTTTTCTCAGAAGTTTTGGAACTTCTGTCTGTGCTACTGGGGTTCTTAAATCTCCATGGATTCTCTTCAAATAAGGCACAGCTTTCACTGCACCTAGAGACCAATAGTCACCGGGCAGCAGGGTGTAACATTCCCTGGCATTGGCTTTTTGTGATCAGTCTAACCCAGACTAACTCTAACTGCGACCTTGAGACTTTTGTCAAGTGACGCGGAGTCTCCCATCAGAGATGGCATGATGATATATATAGTTTATGATTTTCTCAGTCTTTTCTTTCACTGAGAGATCTGTGTCACTGGTCTAGGAAACAAGCCTTGCTTAGCATGTCTGCCATCAACCGTTACTTCACAGCACCTTATTTTCCATTTCTAGTGCTGCAGTTGTTCTCTGGGCTTAGTGGCTGTATCAGGATGGTTTCTCATGGCTTGTGATTAGGTCGCATTCCCGCTGATGTTCAAAGGTGATTAACCTATTTCTTTCCAAAAACTCAGCCAATAGCTGATATTCCCTGCTGCCGATACTGCAATTTTACCCAGTAATGGTTCCAGTAAAAGCTGCTATGCTGGGAAGGAATGACAGAAGCTCATATTCTTTTAGAGCAGGTGAACAACAGTTCTGTACCATTAGGGTCCTCCTTGATCTCTTCTTCTGGACTTCCAAATCATAGAATCATAGAATCATAGAATCTTCATGGTTGGAAGGGACCTTTGAGATCATCAAGTCCAACCATACGCACACAAAAAACCCCCCTAGAATCTCTGTCACTAGAGCATGCCCTAAAGTGCCAAATCTACATGTTTCTTAAATATCTCTAGGGATGGTGACTCAGCCACCTCCCTGGGCAGGCTGTTCCAGTGCCTGACCACTCTTTCAGTAAAGTAATTCTTCCTAACATCTAATCTAAACCTCCCCTGCCGCAACTTCAGACTTTTTCCTCTGGTCCTGTCATTATTCGCCTGGGAGAAGAGGCCAAGACCCACCTCTCTCCAACCTCCTTTCAGGTAGTTGTAGAGGGCAATGAGGTCTCCCCTCAGCCTTCTCTTCTCCAAGCTAAACATGTCCATCTGTTCTCTATGGAACAACTGTTTCAACAGCAGGGTTGGGGCGTGCTACTCGCTTCATTGTAACCTCAGGCTCGGTTGTGAGGACACTCTTTAGGGAAAGCAAAGCATCTGAGAAATGCCTTGCATCCAGTTTTCCTACTCGGGGTACGTTAAGACCACAGCTCACTCTATGTTTGTCAAACCATGAGGGTTAAAGGGGATTTCTGAGCCACGGTTAGCAGCATGTGCCATCTCATTAGAAATAATTTGAGGCACAGGGCTTCAGGTGAGTGTCGCTTCTTCTCCAATATAGAGAGGACTGAATTTTAACCCTTAGTCTGTTGCAATGTCATGCCCCCTTTGTATGGGGCATGACTTGCTCTTTTCTGTTTGCTTGTGGGAATGATACAGATTCCAGGAAGGGTGGATTGTCCATGCAGTTTCACACAGCATGCATGTTGTGCTGGAGGAAGATCCCTCTAATTTTGGGAGAGTTGGGATCCCATTTATTAGCGTTTTCTACTTACTAATGTAGGTATTTTCTTCATTATTTCTCTTCCATATTTTTCTGTAGTGCTGCAAGATATATATGGTCTGTGATTTATGCTTACCAACAGTCAACTATTTCCCTGCCCTGGGGAGTGAAGGTGTCCCCACCTGTGTCTTATCAGAGTAAATGGGTGCTCTATTTATGCCCTAAATATTCCGCTTGCAGTAATGTGTAATGCTTCTTTTCCCCAGAGAAATGTAATCCAAGTCACAATCCTGCTCAAAGGAGATGTTGCTCTACAGCCTGGCATCTTAATCTACGCATACAATCTATAATTACATGAACTATTAACCTCTCATGTAACAGTATATCATAAGGTCAGAATGAGTGTGTTGGGATATTCAGTTTTGGTTTAGCCCCCAGGTTGTGAATTCTTACAAAACATGGACTGGGTTCAGGTTCCTTGGAGCTGATGCTGTTGTGGATCTGGGTTCACGGGTGCTCTGATTCCACTGGGGATAACAGGGGACATATCGTGCTTCACGCCATGTTGTAGTTTCAGGGGAGTTTTTGTTACAGGCATCCTGATGATATTCTTATTCAGAGCACATATCTAATTTCAAGCAGGCTCTGCTAGTCTAGTGCCATTAGACATATTGTTTGCACAGTTGGTAGAATTTTGAGGAGTGTTGAAAGTAACAAGTGGATTCACTTGTATCTTTAAATTGCTGAGGAAACACAACCATACAATCAATTTTTCCCTTGACAGTGCCATCCTCAGCCAGCTTTGTTGAAAGTATGTAGCTTCAACACGTGAAGCATTGATGACTTGACTTATTCTCTATCACATTTAGAGCAAATAAGAGCTCACCATTTGCGTTTTACAGCAACTGAAAAACATGAGCGTACAGTGAATTGTAATCACTGAAGTCAAAGGGAGTTCTCTGTCTACCTGAGCAGTAACAACACCCTCAGCAAGGCAGAAGCTTTGGCTGTGGGTCTCGGCATACACCAGGAGGAAAGGAATATGGAACATTGAGGTGGCCATGGCGAAGGAGCAACAGCACTCGGTGAACAACTGAAAAGCGCATGCCCCATCTTTATAAGCAGAGGAATCTGACAGCTGTTCCTAATCTGGCTAGAAGGACTCGGGCAAGTAGTCCTATGCAGCGATTTGGGAATGCTCCATCAAAGCAACTGAGCATACACGCTCAGAAGGGAGCTTAACTTCTGAATCGTCAAAAAGCGATTCAGAATAAGGAGTAAGTTGTGTCACTGTCAGCAAGATTAAGCCTGATTTCTGTCTTCTTTTTAACTGTATTTGTTTAAGTTATTAATCTTCTTGTCAGTAGCCAAATTGTCTGCAATATGCTGAATGCATCTCAGTTTTTTTTTTATTGCAGCACCTCTCAGGATTTGAGCAAATGGTCCAAGGACTGATCTCACTGATGCTGTCCCCAGAAAAACAGTCTGTTTCTACTGCTATATTTCGCTGATGTGTTACAGAGGAGATTATGAAGAAATTTTGAACCAACTGTATCTTTGGTTTGTATTTAGCTTTTGTCTAATTTTATCATTTCTTTGCCCAAGAAATTGCATTAGCCCATCTGTGGAAGAACTCAGAAGAGGAAGGATCAAAAATCTCCCAGATTTTTGAGAGATTTGTAAGTGTAAGGAGAGCACTGGGGGACAGTGGAGATGCTGAATGTTCTGTTCACAATTTCGTTCCTGCACTTGCCCTGTTGTTGCCTACTAGAGCTTTAACTGTTTCTCAGTACCTCAGTCAGTAACTTGCTGCTCCTTGTGTTTAATAGAATATCACAACCCATTTTGTAACATTTGTCAAGCTTTTAACCATAGCTGATGCCACGTATTTCTCATCCATAACTTCTGGAGGTGCTGGAATCCAGGCAATCCCATTTTCTTCTCCAGCATGGGGACAACTGAATGCTGTAATGCCTATTTCCCTCCATTCTTCTCTCTATTCCCTTTTCCCACACATTGCGGTTAGTGTTTAGAAAGGTTTCCTGATCCTCACTGGTGATTTTAGTTTCCACACCTGTGCTCAATGACTGCTAGGAGCCTAACAGCTAGAAATTGAAAAGACATGTAGGAAAGGTTTGGAAACCCAAAACACTGGTTCAGAACATGGCACAATCTGTCTTTCAATGAGTTATAGTTTTCAGAGTCTTTAATCCAACTAGCTGAGAATTTCATTGGCATGGTTACACAAAGGAATTGAGAACTGGTCATCTGTGAAGCAACCTTAATATATGTATGTTTTTAAAGAAGTTAGCTCATCTCTGTAAATGCCAAAAATTACATGATGTTTGCAGTGCCTTGGGAAACTCAGCTGTTTTCCCAGCTTATTTTTATTTCTTATCTTTTCTTTTGCCACCAAAAAGGCTGAGGAATCACACTGCCTCCTTTAGAAAAAGCTTTGTTTAGGGGATAAAAATGCAAAACCAGTCTGCAGGAGCCTCTTCTTTTTCAGCATCCTTTGAGGCTGACTCACGGTTTGGCTTTTTGTTTTTCCTCAACGGGTGACCTCCACACACACAGCAATCCCATCAAGCAAGCTTATTCCACTTGCTCTGAATTATCTGACCAGCACAACTCTGTTACACAAAGCTTCATATAAAGCAAGATTTTTCTGTCCTGAAAAACCTTTCATCAGTCAAGCAGCCAGAATGAATGTATACATGTTCTTCTGTTCTGAAATTTCAAGGGAATAGGTTTGGGTAAGAATATACTTTTAAAGTCAGTCTCACTCCAGCTGCCTCACATTACAGCTTGCTGTCCGCAGCTTTTGTGTTCCATAACAATATTAGAATATGCTAGGGCTCCTGTGGCCTAACTTCCTTTTGTAAATCTCACTCTGAAACCCTCGGTCATCTGAACTGCCGTACACACAAGGTATTTATAGAGAGAGAAGGGTACAGTGACATCCCTCTTATCACAGCAGAGAAGTGTGCTTCATTGCACAGGGGAATTAGTGATACTGTAGATGCTTTTAAGGATAAATCAGCTGCAAGTTCAATGTGGAAACCACAATCTCGTGGGTTACTAATAAATAGCTGCCGTCTGCTTGAATGCATGGGTGCTGCATATATTTCTTTTTAGGTCCACAAACCTTCCCTTATTTTCCTGCAAAAGGCTAATTTTCAGCTTTTGTGTTTTTCCCTTTGCTTGTATGTCTTCCCAATTATTAGTGTCATGCCTGTTTCAAACTGAGCCTTTTGCCTATGTATCAGCTCTTGGTAAAAGGAAGGCATAATTGCTGAAAGGGGTCTTTTAGCATAATGGCTACTGAATATATTTAACGTTTAACGAGGAAGTAATCATTAAAACTAAGTTAAACCTTTGATCACAGTCAAAATCTCCTTTTGTGAACTTAGGAATTGAAAATATTTAGTGGAAACCTGTATAAATCACCTGTATATTTGTAGGTGTTGCATTCAAAGGGCTCGGATCACCTGCTGCTCCAGCTGCTGTGCATCTAATGTTGTCAAAACCAGAGCTGATTCCTAAAAATTTTGTGAAACTAGTAGTAGATAGTAAAACTGTTTTCCTTCAGAAATGTTTAACTTCGCACCTACAATAGCTAAGTATGTTATACAACAGCAGGTCAGATTTAAGCATGTAGTATTTGCATAATTGAAGGAGATAGTATTGATTAATGAAGTCCACCTGATATATAAATTACCTAAATCACCTTTAGTTGTTTGGTTTTTTTTTTTGTGTGTGTATGTATTTTATTTGTATCAGTTATGAGCTTTGCACATCTCCTTCAAGGAAAATCTAAAGCGTGAGCACAAAGGTATGCTACTTCCAAGTTTCCAAGAACTGTTAGTCTGCATGAGTGCATCAAATATTTTCAGAATAAGTGTATTTACAACTGTGGTTCTGTATTGAGGTAAGGAACAGTCAAAAACAAAACCCAACACCAATTCAACTAAAATTAGTGTTACACTTTTATATCTGAATTTGGGATTTTTAGTGGTCTACTTGCCTGGCTTTTTTTTTTTTTTTTTTTTGAGTTGACGTGTCTCCACAGAAAGACACTCATAGCCAATGAACATAGTGTTTTTGACAATAACAATGATGAATCAGTCCATTTTTGAAGGAAAGAATAGAGTCTATAAAAGAGTAAATCCACTTATTTATAGGCTAAATGGCTGGTAGGCCAGAATGTCAAAGTAGAAATGTTTGAAAGTGCACTTTTCCCTTCTCCTTTAATGCAGCATTGATATATGCTTAGTCTTTTATTCCATATGCTTTATATTGATGACGTTTTATGAAGTCATTCTAGTGGTCACTAAGAATGTAAGATTATGGGTTATTTCACATATTTTGAGCTTAGAAGAATGAATTAAAATAAATGAGAAAATAATGTGGAATATCTTGGCAATAGTTTGTCCAAATACTTTAAGATGAACTGTAGGTTTAATCTGCATCGATTCATTTCTGGTGTAAATAAATGTTGCTAAAAGAGAATCTGTGCACCTGTTTCTCTCAGAAATATTTATATTTGTTGGAAATTCTTAGACTAGATATGATGCATTGACTAAAGAGGGTGACCATTTTATGTTGTTGAGTAAAGAGAGAAAAATATTTGATAAAATCAAATAGATGCTGTGTGTTTAACTGCTGATATTTACAATGGAGCTTTTTCTTTTTTACATTTAAGCAGTAGAAATAATTCTAAAGCAAAAATATCTGCATTTTGTTCATATTATTGTTGTGAATGTACATGTTGTTGGCATGTAGAGTCCTGGTTAACTGAAAACACTTGGGGATGTATTTGGCCAAAGATTTGCTGCAGTTATGAACGGTGGGATTTGTGAATGGCAATGTGATATTGTCACTGTTTTGAAACATGTATTCTGCAGAGATGGCAGAACTTTGGAGGATAAATGTTAAATGGAGATACCCCTTGCTAGTTTAAAATATCTAATTAAGTTTGTGAAAGGTCTGCATAATTGGCATAGAAATTGTTCTTCGCTAAGTAATTCTACATTAAAAAATTGAGTAAACATACCTGTTTGTTTCAAAGACTTTGCTAGAGAAGAAGGAATTTCAGAATCTCTTCTGCCCCTTCACGTGTATTGGTTTTGGATAGTTGTGATCTATGTTAAAATAGGGTCAAGTTCTCAGGTTCAGATTTTATTAAAGGAGAAAGAGAGAAAGGTGGATCTTAAATGTGAATATTATGCCCAACTTTTCCAACTGAGTGAACAGAAATCAGAATTTTTTTTATCCTATCCCTGTGTCCATTTCTGTGAATCACGTGCTGTGTCCAACTTAACGGTGAGTCGTCTCTGCTTGCTATTGTTTGTGCATTTTTTTATCTGTTTCTTAGTTTACAGTTAATGGTTTATATTTTATATAGATGTTAATGTCTTCCTCTCTCCTATCGTTCTATTTTAGGGAAAGACAATAAAAGAACTTATTATATTTCATATCACATTTTTCACTAAGTTTTAAGAGAAGGAAAAGTATTTTAATTTTAAATTGACCCTTCCTGAAACAAACCACTCCATTTTTCTGAAAATGAGTGTTCTGATTTTTATGTAGACAAACTTTCAAGCACGAAATGTCTGGACTGAAGTTTACGTTTTCCCTTCGAGTGCAAGCAATTATTTTTAAGAGTTTCTTCATATTAATAATATTTACCAGGGCACGTGCTCATCTATTCTGAATGTTAATTGATGGCAGAGTTCAATTTTCCTGTCATCGCATGGGGTTTGCCAAGGACAGACAGTTAGGACTCAGAGCTGGGAAACCACAAAACATGTGTCTAAGCTGAGGAAACATTGTCTTCCATCACAGCAGGCTTTCTGGTGTATCAGGAAAACAATATTAGGAAACCCTTTCAATATTTTTAGTAATTCAGAACAGTGACACCCTTGCTACAATGTTGCTGATGTACTACCATTCAAGCCCCTTAACCCTTTTTTTAATCCTAAGGGTTTGTGTCTGTACTCCAACAAGACCTGGGAAATGCTTCTGAAAGTTCATGGAATATTGCATAGATGGGTAATGCTCTTCAAATGAAGGGGTTTTTTTGGGGGGGTAATCTGGGAAGCTGCATATTTTTTGAGGCACTCTGAGCTAATATCAACATATTTGAGCTAATATCAACACTGTGTAGAAGATTTTTGTCCATTTAAAAACAAGGTTTGTTGAATCAACTATGTATGCACATATAATATCACTCCAAATCTGTGTACGTTGCTTTTCCATGCAAAATTCAGGTTCTTGGGCAGTGCTTCCAATTTCAGCGTATTATGTGTTGTGGTTCTGTATTCCGAAAGTCCTTCGCTGCTGTTACCTGATGTCTATACAATGGAGACTCTGGGCAGCCAGATATGTGGAACTGTCAGCAATTTTTGGGTAAACTTTTTTAAGAGAGTTTGAGTTGCTGTGTAGTCTTGAAGGGCCGATTCCTCCTTTTTCCCTCCTGTGAGCTGTTACATACATGCACTCCTCTGCCCATGGCCCGGGGCTCCATTTTAGCCCCTTGGGACTCCTCCTACCCTGACCACAGCCCAGGACCCCATGTCGGCCCGCCGGGGCCATCAGCCCCTGCCCCAGGGAAGCCACAGCAGGGCTGGTCCCAGCTCCCCACAGCCCTGCCCTGCCCGGCCATGGGCCCTGCTAAGCCAGGGCCCACCCATGGCCTGGCACCAGTGTGTCCCGTGCCCATGAAGGTGGCCGGGGCTGGGGCTGCCCCTGGCTGCCCTGCTCCTGGCTGGGGTGGGACAGGCCCTGGCTGCCCGGCCCTGCCCGGCCAGGTCTCCTGGGGAGCCCTCGCCACTCCCAGTGCCTGAACCCGAAGAATCCATCAGCGTTTGTGGCTCCTTGACAAAGGGAATGTTTATTAACAACATATTCATTAAAAAAAAAAAAAAATTATTCAAGTAAGCTTTTTCCTAACTTAAGCATTTCCCAGAGGGGAACCTTTTCTTCCAGTTCTCAAGACTTTTGTAACCTCTCTGGCAATGTGCATTGGATTCAGCAGCGCAAAGCGACTTGTGAGTCAGCCGCCACACTCTGAATCATCAAAATACTTCTGTATTACCAGCAGATGTTAAAACTGACATCTTGTTTGAGTGGGAAGAGTAACGCAAGTTTAAAGCATCCTTGTAAGTCAGTGGTGTGTGTAGGAATCTCTATGGTGGTGTGTAACAGGAAGAGCAGCCTGGAATCCATCCTGCCAGTTTTTTCCGGGGAAAGCTGCCTTAGACTTGAGTTGCTAAGTCAATGTTGCGTTTTAATGAAATTCCTGGCATATCTAAGTCTAAAAAGTCCCCTGGAGGGAAAATATTGTAAACCCTATAATGTAATATTGTAGTGCTAGAAGTGAGGCTTGTAGGCTGGGAAGGAGGTTGTTGCTTCTAGTGTTTGTTGGGAGCTGGGGAGAGGTGCCAGCTCCCATCCCGCAGGATTTGCCCCAGGGAAGTGCGTCCGGGAGCTGCCAGCCAGTCGCTTGCTGTACCGGGCTGTTTGCTGTGACTGCTGGCGCTGAGCCCTGCGAGCGAGTAGGGGACGTGAGGGTGCCCGGTGGAACCACTGCACTGAAACTTGTGTCAATAGATAGTATAATAAGTGAAATGAACCGCAAGTAGATAAGGGGAATATACAGGCCAGGTGGCTTGTGAGGTGTGTGTGTTTCAATGTGGGGCAATACGGGGTGAACTTCATGACTGTGTGCGTAAGTGAGAAAGGAAGCAGTTGACAAAATGTTTATACTGAAATATAAAGTGTTCATGTTGGTCGACCGCTGGCTGAATATGAGCCAGTAGCGTGCCCAGGTGGCCAAGAAGGCCGACAACATCCTGGCTTGTATCAGGAACAGTGTGGTGAGTAGAACCAGGGAAGTGATTGTCGCCCTGTATTTGGCACTGGTGAGGTCCCACCTCAAGTACTGTGTCCAGTTTTGGGTCACTAACCACAGAAAAAAACATTGAGGTGCTGGAGCATGTCCAGAGAAGGGCAACAAAGCTGGTGAGGCATCTGGAGAACAAGTCTTATGAGGAGCGGCTGCAGGAGAAGGGGTTGTTTAGCCTGGAGAAAAGGAGGATGAGGGGAGACCTTATCACTCTCTACAACTACCTGAAAGGAGGTTGTAGCGAAGTGGGGGGTCAGTCTCTTCTCTCACGTAACAGGCAATAGGACGAGAGGAAACAGCCTCAAGTTGGGCCGGGGTGGGGTTAGGCTGGATATTAGGAAAAAAAATTACACTGAAAGTGAAATGTAGGCAAATACAGTAGTGCAATATCTATTACCTATCTATTTAATAATAACAAGGTTATCACTTGAAACTGATGTGCAGCGTAACACTATGCACATAACATATGTGTGTGTGTGTAGGCATGGTGGATTTTCGGCTTGGCAGGGTCTTGCCTCCTCTCTTGGGCAGTCCAGGCAAGGGAGATGGATCTGCCACAGCCTGTTTTGGTGTATCTCCCTCTCTTCATTCCTGATGCTTCTGTGAAATTCTCCTGCTTTGAAGAAATAAAATGTTTAGTTAAATATTTTTTTCCAGAGAATGAGGTACAGTTAATTAGGAGTGGGCTTTCTCCGTAGTCATACTTATCCCATCACGTCCTACTGCACAGCTGGGGCTCAAGCAACAGTATGATCTTTTGTCTGATATAGATAACTTCATCAAGTGCACCAGTGGTCTTGCGATGTGCTGCGTATTTGACGTTTCTGCTTTTCATAATGTATGAAGCTCATTCAGCTAAGAAGAATTTGTTTTGGTCTAATAGATAAATACATATTTAAGAAATTAATAAGAAAATGGTGAATGCATGTAGTAGGCCATAATAGTAGCTTAGAATATTTTCTGCACGTACAGCAAGGTCATTTCTTACTATATGCATTGCATAATCAGTTTAAAGGTCTCTTATTTATTCAATTACATAATTTAGACTGTTCAGTAAAGTGCAACTTTAGAAATGTTTGGGAGTTTTCCATTAGAGCTGAACGAACATTGCAGAACTTCCACAGATATTTCAATCTTTCAGTAATTTCACCATATCACTTTTTGTAATGTAAACTTTTCCTTTGAATCCTTAGAAAACACGAAGAACATCAGTTTGTTTGTAGGCACTTACAAAACAGTGAAGCTACCTCAATTGAATTCTGAATTAATCATTCTACTGTAATTACCATTCTCTTAAAACCCTGCGCAGTCTGTGGCTGAGGCTGTTGCAACCAAAGAGCTCAACCCCTTTTTTTTAATTAGAAGTGTATTTCCTCAAGAAACTATGTATGGTCTGTCTTTCAGAAAAAGAAAGGAGAAATAAAATGGCATTCCTAAAAGCCTTCAGTCTCCTCATTTTTGGGATGATCCTAGCTTTCAAAACAACTGTCTGTTCTGTAAAACTTCATAGGACTGACTTATCTGACAAGCCAGCAGAGAATGATTAGTTTAGTTATAAAACAGACCCCTTGCCTTCAAAATCCTCAGCATCTATGAAGTTGGAAAAGGCACACTCATGGATATTTACATCAGCAAATTTCTCAGTACCTAACGTAGCTGTCTGGTCTCTGTAGTCAGTGCAGAAAGTGAGCAAGAGGGATTCAGCTCCAGGGGCAGTTTAGATCAAAGAATCTCTTTTTTCTGCCTGGAAAAAGCCATCTTTCTCTTCCTGTTGGCTGAAAGTGAGAGTAGGTGGTTAAATTAGGTGCCTAAAATTGGAGAATGTTAATAATCTCCATGGTGTGTACGTACATCTTTGTGGATTGCACGGGTTGCAGCCTATGTAGCATTATCACTTCTCTGTTGTTGGGTTCTGTCTGCTATTTAACCTTCCTGCAGGATTCCACTGCAATGAAACAAAAGCACTTCTGTCCCTCCCAGACTGGGACCCAGATACAATCCCACTTCTGTTAACTCCTTATGATGGAACTGGGCCAGCTCAGCTACATTTCTCTGCTTCCACAGTATGCAACCAAATAGTTTTACTAAAACTAAGGGGTTAGCCAGTGGAACAAAAGATCGCTTTAGAGAGGTGATTTTGTAATCTGAAGTGTATATTTTTCTCCCCTAATCTTATACATCATCAAAAATTAATTTGGATGGGATTCCTCTTCTGGGAAAAAGGAAAGCAGCAGACCCAGTCTCCAGTCCTCTGGCAAGCCCAGAATTGCTTAAGGCTTGATGTGGTCTTTGTCTTCCAAAGAACAAGACCTAAGTCTGCTTTTCCTAGTTTTTGATTGTTTCTTTTCATGATTTGTTGGGGTTGTTTTGGTTTTTTTTATAATCCACATTCCAAGATAAGAGGTGATTCTCAAATTGAACCTCCTTTTCTAGAGCTTTAAAGGTAAAACACAGAGAGGTTGTCTTGCAAAGAACACCAACATACATGTTGGCCCTCTTATAGACAAGTAGGAAAATCTCAAGTGAGAACAAACCATTTAAAAGTGGGAAAGGCTGCGATGGAGCACAGTTGGTCACATCAGTATGGAAGCTTATGAGGTCTCAAAAACAGGCAAACCCCATTTTATGTGAAAGTGGAGTTTAGGCACTGGGACTGCTGTGTACTGTGATTCAGAGACTGGTAAATGGAGATGATTAGGAAATTCCCTTTGAAAGCTCAGTCCCGGTCAAACCTCAAACACTTAATGCAGACATATGCTTTAAGGTTGCAGCTGCTGAGCCTAAATCTGCAAACTTTTGAACGGTCCTGACTTAATAAAGTTAACAAAAACTGCTGACATTTTTCACACACAAAAGTTGCTTGAATCTTTGCAGCTTTGACTGATTAGTGAACTATTGTACCCCTGTGATGCTTGTAAGAAAGTTTGAGACCATAGTATCTTAATTGCAATCTGAAGTCTCTGCATTTTGAGTGGGCGGCGATCAGTTAAAAAAATGTAACATAGAACAATGTATAAGCCTGGAAGCAGGACGCAGGTTGGATCATCAAGGCTTCTGGTTTTGATGGTCTTCCACAGAGAAGGAGGAACAAAATTCAAAATCATGTTAAGCTGATGCATGATTTCTCCCTCTCTCCTCCCCATCCCCTCCCCCCATATTGAAATAATTTTGCAATACTTATGCTGAGGGCATAATTTAACAAAATTCAGAGATGCCTTCTGAAGATCCCACAGGGCAGAACCTGTAAACATTTAAATGTGATTTCAAAGTTTGCCAAGAGAAAACTGTGATGCAGGTGAAAGAAGAACTGAAGACCATGCACTTCTTAACTTCCTTTGCAGGAGAAACATGGGGAAAACAGAGGGACCTTATAAACAAGCTCGACTGGAAAATAAGAATGTTTGAAGTAGCTTCAAGAGACCTGGCTGTGATGTTCCTCCATGATGCTGACTACATTAAAATTACATATTTTTAGTGTATTCTGTCTGCATTTGTTTAACAGATGACAGGACAAACTCTCCAATTTTTCTACATTGTTACCATACTTAAATTAGGAAAGAAATCACTGTTCTGAAGCCTACAGAACAGAATCTGAGTTCATGGCCATAATGCTAAATTATGAAGTACTTATTCAACTTCATCACCTCTACTGACTCTTCTGCAACGCTTATCAAACAAAAGTTATGGATGTGAAACCCCTGTTAAAGATATTTGAATGGAAGCAAGAAGGGGAAAAGAAAGAGGGACTAACTAAAGATGTTTCAAAACACTAAGTATTAAAACCCATAATATTTTTAGTATTTTTTAAAAAATGTTAAGCCACTTCTGAATTCTGTCTCCTAAAGGCAACCAAAGACTGTGGCTTCCATCGCCAAAGTCACCTGGGCCACTGTGTAGTGCTTTTAGGAACATGAAAATTAAACATAAAACCGTAATTTCAATTCAATTTTTTTTCTCCTTTTGCATGAAAAATGGACTGAAGTACTTTTATTCTCTAAACTAGGAGCAATTTCAATATAACAATGAATTCAGTAAAGATGCCTTTCAAGAGTTGGTTTGGTATATTGCAGGTGAGACTCCCAAATAAGACCTAAGGGTCTTAAAATAAACAACAAATCCAGATTTTATTAGAATAGAAAATGGGTATTTAACTTTTTAATAGACAAAACTCAAATTGGCAATGCAATTTAGTTCACAAGCACTTAGTGCACAAGTAGAGTTTACTCTAGTTGTCTCCTGCCCGCTGTAAGCCTGCTTGGTTGGCTTCAATCAGCTCAGTAGCTGCCTTGGTTGCAGCAAACTCTGCACAGGCTCTCTTCAAGGTGGAGGATTTTCTTTGGGTTTTTGTTTCTTTGGGATTTTTTTTTGGTGGGTTTTTTCTTTTGGTGTGATTTTGGATTTTGTTGTTGTTCAACATTCTTACTATCAAGTTCCTTGTTTGCTTTTAGAAGTGATTGGATTCAGATGTGTTAATGCTATGTGTGGTTAAGGATTGTTTTACTTCCTGTATTCAAGGGTCTTTCCGCAACCCCCTGTTTTTGTAGATACGTGTCATGGAGAAAAGCAGCTCTTCTGTAGTGCTTTGAATTCAAAATTCTACTGCAATCCTCTCAATAGCTTAGCATTATGTTCAGGAAAACTTGCCTGTGTTGTCAGCTGTTCAAGTAGGTACACAAGAACTTGTTTTTAATATGCAATATTTTCTTGTTTTCTAAATGGTCTTTTTCACCCTCTTTTTGCCTCTTTTTATCTTCTTTAAATGTAACTGTGTATTTTCTAAAATACAGAGTGAAGGAAAACAGACAAGGCAAGTTCTCAGAGTTGCATTTCATGGTCCTTGGATATTTTGTTGCTAGTGTTTTTTATTTTAAAACCGAAGTTTTTCTTTACTTGCAAGTCTCCTGAAATTGCTTGAGTTTCCTTCATATTTCAGTTAATAAATTAAACCCCACTGTGTCCAGCTGTCTCTTATGATACTCTCCATATATAACATCTCATAAAATTCAGTAGCAGTGCAAGCAGTTTTGCTGTCTTCTACTGTTTGCTAAATGTATTCAGTGTTTGAATCAATATTGAGGTTTGCTATGTACAGTTGTGGTCAAATCTATGATAAATTATCTTTTCATCAGCGTTATTAAATATAGCACTCATAGACTATTTATCTATTAACAGGCTGTCATCCTGGAGGAATTTGTATGAAACGGGATTACGCTTGCATAAAGAATTCCTGGAGTTTCTTCAGATGCTAACAAATTACATTTAGGATTCATCTTCTTTCCTCACCACTTCTTCCCCCTCCCCCCAGCAACTTTTTTCTTTTCCCCTCCTTCTCTGTTGATATACTCATTATTTTCTGAATGAATGCCAACACCGTCGCAGATTTTTCAAAGACTCTCATCGTAGCAGACATTTTGAGCTGTGGCTTTGACAGATTGCACATTTTGAAAGTGCGATACTGTAGCAAGCTTTTTAGTAAATTTGGCAGACTACATACTGTCTTGAAATCCACTGATGAAAAGTGAAAAATCTATTAGATGTAGGTTGGCAGGATACATGTGACCTGCTGACAGGCTGTGCACATATTTTATTCGATTCCAGGAGCAAGGAATCCAATTCTCAGGGGTTTATGAAGAATTGCTGTAAATGTCACTTACAGAATGAAAAAAAGACAGTCTTGGAAGAACTAGATTGTAGGAGATGACTAAAAAAAGAGTTGTAAAAGTCTTTGTCTTACATATAGGGGTTTTACTGAAATTATGATTGGTAGAGAATAGATAGGAACCATGGTAGTAATGTATGTTATACTGCTAAAGAGTTGCTTTGATTCTTTCTTGGAGAAAGAATTTGCAAGTAGAGGAAACCCTTTCATTTTCCAGTGCTCAAAATACAGGCTTACACTTGTGATTGTGACTCTCCAATTCTGATGCTGGGGCTGGGACACCCGTGACTGCTCTGCAGGAAAGAGCTCGGCTTCCAAAAGCAGAGGGGTTTTCACAACAGTTTCCTTGCAGGCAGAATGCTGCTCTGAGGAATTTCCCTGGTGGCTTTAAAATCTGTTACCTTGCTTGGCGGTTCCTCAAAAGGTGTGTCTGTTACACGCTGTCTTGTATGAGAGGGCATCAAAGCTAATACTCGTTGTCTGTGGACACAAGAAGCACCCTGTGTGTACCTGTGGCTAACCTGCAGTATCATGAGCTTAGTTTGAATACACAGGTCATGATGCTGCCCAAAGGGGTGATAAGACCCTCCGCTCCGTCCTTGATAGCATATTTTCAACTCCACCTTTGTATCGGCATTGGCTTTTGGCACCCTATGGTTACCTGAATAAAACTGCTGATCTAACTGAAAACTGATAGCGCAAAAAAAAATAAGTTAGTTCCCAGCTGGGTGAGGAGGCTTGATGGGCATGTGGGTACTAGCACTGATGCAAGGAAAGGAGGAAATATGCGGTCAGGGTAGATAAAGGGCAGAACTACATTTTTGGTAGTGACTTCACTCTGCATTTTTTTTAATTCAGTGATACGTACTCATCAGAGAAATAAATGGCTTATATAATTCTCTCCAAACCTATGGTTAGACTTACGATGGTATTCAAACAATTGCACGTAAAACTGGGGGCATCTACATTGCACCTCATTGCAGTGTAATCACTGTAATTCATAGTGTAAGTGAATCTTAACAGTTACTTTTTCACTCCCCTCATAAAATTCCTACATTAGATAATAATAGTGGAATATTAAAACAGACCTTACCAAAACAGATAAATTGGCTATCAGATTTTCTGTCTTTTATGGAAGTATACTTCATCACGCGTTAATGCTCATTTCCATTTATCGAGGGAAGTGGTTGTACTACCTGCGTGGTTGGGAATTAATTTCACAGTTTTTGCATTGCAAAAAGAATACGCTGTTCTGATTTTGTAGTGGTCTGTATTCCCCTTGAAAACACGTAGCCTCAGCACTGAACATGTGATGTAATAGTAAAGAAACACATACAAAACATTACTTATTACTTTCTGATTAACATTTGCACAGACAGGCCAAAGCACATGTATTTTTCATGTCTGTTCCTTTCTTTGTGAAGTTTTAGGTTCTTACTTCTAATAGAACTTTTGTGTTCCGAAATATGAAATAACGGAAGTGTTTCTCAGAGAAGAAACGGGATGTAAGGATTATGATCCATAGTGAATTCTCTAAGTTAAAGCCTTGGGTTCTTCTGTTTTAGACTTGACTAAGAGACCTTAGACTGTTTTAGGGAGACCTATTCTCTCTTAGAAAGACCAACACTGGCACTGGAGACAGAGCATAACTTAAAATGTCACAGGAGACTGCAGATAGAAGTGTCCTAAGGGGCTGGAGGCATTAGTAGTTTCTGTTGGTGGTTAAATTTCTCTCCTTCTGTAAAGGAGAGAAATTATAAGCTTATAAAGATGCTTATAAGCACATTAATACTGACTTTTGCATACCAGACATGGCCAACTGCCGATACGCAGTGTGGATCTGTCCTATCAGGCACTTCTACATAGCAGCTAGAAATCCAAGAGGAAGGTTGCAAAATTTGTAGCCTGCTGGTCAGGCCTCTTGGCCTTGAGGAAAGGATCTGAGGATGCAAGGAAAAATAGATGGCATGGGAAGGTGGTCCGATTGCCCAGATGGTCACTGACATGTGAAGTCCCCTTGCCAGCGCACGTGTCCTCCCAGCTCGCCCCAGCCCTGCATCAGAAACTGCCTGACAAGCCTGGGTTAGGCAGCCTGGTGCTGATGTCAAAACGCTGGAGAAGGAAAACTGAAAATAGGTGATATAGAAATATAGGGGATGTGGGCAAGGGGGTGGATGTTGGGAAATAAAGATGAAGAGATAGTGCTAGGAGGGAAGTTAGAGACACTGGGGTAAAATGAAATGAGTATGTATGGAAGTGAAGAATGAGATATTTGGGTTTTGGCACCCTTAAAATACAGCAGTCTCTGAGTTGCAGATAACTCTGCCGAGGTTACAGAGATACTAAAGCTGTCAGATTCATATGGTTAGGTCTGACAGGGTAAATGGTAATACATAATTAACTATAAAAATCAAGACGCCATTTGCTTGTATGATTTGCGTTATAAAGGAGGTATTTATAAAGAGTTAAGATGATATTTTATGTGTTTGCTATAAATAGCGTGTATTTTTCTCTGAACTTTCACTATATGCTATTGTGAGAGGCAGTGTATCACACAAAATACAAAATTTTTTGTTTTGCTCCACTATGTCAGCTCCCAGTTTAAGTATTAATTTAGAATAATGCACCACCCATCAATCACAACTTCCATGTCTTCATACTTTCCTTTGTTGTCATCTTCAATCTTGAACTGGCATGTTCCAAATATGTGTCAGTCTTTAATCGGTGTAGCCAGAATGGCATCCAACCTTTTGCAAGTTTTAGTATACTTTTTCTGAGCTGACATATGATCTGTCAAATTCACACCTCTTGAAAATGTGAAGATGTAGGCAACAGGGTTAGTAGAAGAATTATATAATTGTGAGACAAAATGTATAAATGCTTTTCAGTAAATTCTTTTTTAACACCATATATAAGAATACTGTAATTTCGTCATTTGTATTAAATGTGTGTATTTTAAAAAAATACATAGTTCATACAATTCAAATTATTAAAATTATACACAAAATTGTTACCCTTAGAACCGAGGCACTATCTTCAGGGAAAATATAATTCCATTTATTGGAGCCCCTTGCTTGTAAGGAACAAAATAATTGTGAACAGTAAGGGTTGACTTCCAAAAGGAGAAAAAATAAAATCCCCCACAGATTTCATAACAGTGGTCCTTCTTGCCTTTTTTTTTTTCCCCCTTTTGTTTTCACTTTGTACTCACATTTTAATGTGTTTTACTGAGCTATGAAACTACTTTCTTCAGGTCACTGGGGAGAAATTGACATTCTTGCAGATGCGTGTGATCTAGCTACGTAGTTATAGAAATTGGAATTGGAAATGCCTTGCTAGTTGCAGGCATTTGTGTTAAAAATCAAGTGCACAGTATCTACGGACTAATCACTTTTGCATTTGTCTGACAGATACAAAGCACTTGTGCAGAAAGCACTAAACAGCAGCACTTGTGGCCATCGACAGAAGGTACTAGAATGTATTAGGGACTGAGATGAGAGCAGGCACACGGGGAGTGTTTGAACCCACAAGTGACTAAGGGCCAAAGTTGCCACATGGGCTGTTCACTGTCTGTCATGTCACTGTTCAGAAATATGAAGTGCCCATCCAAGGTCTGCCGTATCTGGGAGGCAGGAAGAGAAGCGTGTAAACTAAGCATAAGTCCTTGCGAGGACTTGATTTATTAAGTAAATGAATTAAACAGCAAGGATGCTGAGTTCAGTTCATAGTAAAGAAACACTGACCATCCCTTTAGACTAACATAATGGCTAGAGCGCTTAGCAGTGGAAACCTAGGTCTGAATCCATAACTTTTGTTAAAGAGAAAGGTGTTCTGGACTCCCACTTCACAAAAGAATGCCACGGCCACCAGGGTACAAGCAAGTCTAAGCTGACAGAGTGAAAAATTTCACCTGTGACGATATTAGTTCCTCTGTGCGGCAAGAAGCACTGGAATCATGGGCTAGAGACATCACGGAAGAGCAAGTAGAAACCCAGGTATGATCACTCACGTGATACTGGAGGAGAAGGGATGCTCCTGGGGTTGCCTGTGTGTTTTGCGTTAAGGACTTATTGGAAGTGCATCAGCAGCACTTGAAAGCAGGATCACCCCCCAGAACAGTCAATCCACAAAGGAATGATTTGATTTTCTTATCAGTATAAAAATACCACTTGAAACATTTACTTATTTACATGACTCTTGTCCTAATCAGAAGCCCTCTGAATTTGATGAGCTTTTCCAGTGATTCTGATAGCATAGGCTTAGGCTGTAAATTTAAAATTGCCTGTGCCTCTGTCAAAGAAGTGTTGTATTACATTTCAAACAATGTTTACCACTGATGATATGAGTTGTCATTTTGATTACAAAGAGAGGCTCTGCAGGGAGTTGCTAATAGTAGCTCTAATAAAGAGTCAGACCATAAAAGACCAGAATGACTCAATATAAATTATAATTGTGCTTTAATTTACAATTGTTGTCTTACAAAATGTTCTCTAAGGGATTTCTTCAAAATAAGTCATCCATAAAGCCAAGGAAAAGGGACTCGGTGGCAGAGTGAGTTATTGCATTTTACCTGCAGACAATAAAAAATATTCAAATAATTTTCTTTTTATAATAAATTGCAAAAGAAAATATTTGACATACCAAATAAGACATTTAGAATTCAAGCATTTGGAGGGACTGTGAGTCTAATTCTTGTTCTCAGCAAAACATGGCCTCTTCCTTTATTGCATCTGGGAGCAATACCATATTAACCCCAGGCAGCATCAACCACAAAGTTAAAGTGACAGGACTACGCTCCTCAAGGGAGGACGTGAGGCTGCTTCTTACATTTGCATCAAAGATCAAAGTGCAATTTGGGATGGGTGCTGACTGAATGTACAAAATTCAAAGGACATTTAAGGCTATAGCTCTAATTACTAGTTTACCAGACTGCTTTAACAGCAAAATAGGAATTTCATATAGCATAGCATAAAGAAGGGAGCCTTTGTAGCTGAAACTAAATGAAAATCTGAATTCAGCCAAAAATCTACCTGCTAAACCAACTTTTTTTTTCCCTGCTATTTTTTGCTTTCTACTATAGAATAAGATTAAAACCAAGATTTTATGGTTGGTTTTTTTTTTTTTGTCAATATATAACACCTCTCACCTTCCACAACAGTAAGAGAAACTTAAGACTATAAAAGTAATTTTCAGAGTACGGCAAGGAGCCGTCTGCATTATCAGATAAGTGATAATTTGTCATTAATTAAGTCCTCTTCCTTACTGTATGGCAGGAATGGGCAAATCAAATCCTGTCCACAGCTCATTAGTAGTGGCCCTACTCCCTGGGAGCTAAGCACCAGGAGCGCCTGCTGCAGTCTGGCATCCTGACTCCTCTCTTTCTCTCCATCCACTAGGACAGTAAACACAGAGGTATTAATATTTAGACTGCAATCAAGAGATCATGCTGTTTTAAATCATCCTATTATCATATTTATTTCTTCTTGTCTTTCTTTCCTGTGGTGAATTTAACTATCTGCTGTTTTGTGTAATTTCTTACATAAAGCCTCAATTTTAGGGGTTCTACAACGAGAAAACACTTAAAAAACCCACACACTAGAATGGATAAAAGAACCCTTTGTTTCTATCTGTTGCTTATGCAATTTAAAATGATGTATGCTGAAAGTAAGGCTATTTAATACTCTCTGAATTTTCACAGAAGATTGACCCAAAGCGATATTATGTTTTTCCTGTAATTGTAATGCATAAAGAAAAAAAAGAGAGTTCAATGACTTCTTTGTTTTTGCTGCAGTTTAAAATGTCTTTTAAAAAAGACTAATTTTTTTTTTTTTTGCAAAAAAAACCCTAAACAACCCAAAAACATTGGCTTAGAGAAATGAGGGGAAAAGGAATTAGTCCTGACAGCAGTGTAAGAAGTGTAATATAATATATCTAAAAACTTATTTATGTCTTTCTCTATTGGCTAACATCTGATTTGGCTTTTTCTGTCTGTAAGCTTTCCTAGCCTCTGAAGCTCAAGCCAGGTAATACTTTGGGGATGGACAGATATGCCTAGAAAGGCAACCTGATACCGGATGGCCCTGGGGATGTTGTGAAATGGGTATATGTTTCAAAAGAGAAGCCACAAATAAAACTAAAAAGTGCATATTTAGCATTGTCCATTGAGTTGGCATAGCAAGACTGGCAGAGCTTGGCTACTTGGGCATTTTGAAGGTGGACATATAAAGTTACGATTGCCGCGAACTGGGAGTCTTGCTCCAAAAGGTTTGCCTAATACCTCTTGAGACAAATGGGGCATTTTGCATATCCAATCAATTGAAATGATGTGGATTTGTTTAATTTTTCCTGTAGAAACAATGAGCCCGTGGTAAAATATGGGATTGGTGTGGAGTGGCAGCAGTATATAGCAATCTCTTCCTGATTTGACTACTCAGCAAAGGAGTTACTCTGAAAGACTTGGGATGTCCAACAGAGCAGTCCTGATTTCTAGCCATTTCTCTGCATTTCTGTAACAGGCTATTTCCGTACCTCAACCTAGTCTATGTGGTACTTTGTAGCAGGTTTTGAGGCTAGTGCTTCACTGGATGCTAAGTTTTCTTATTAACACTGAAAATACGACCACAGAGAAGAATAGTTTTTGGGTTTCTCATGCTCACCTCATCAAAAGCTATCCAGATATTGGAGCACTGCCCTTATGGGAGATCTGAAGGTGTGTGTTAATCTTTTAATTAATATTTTAAAAGAAAAATGATTCTCTTTGTGCATATGAGCATATTCTTAACAGGGTGATCAAACTGAAATGCAAGGGACAAAAAAGCAGGTCTAAAATAGCTGGCACAGCATGTTATACCCGTGGTTAGGTTTCAGACATTTTCTGTATGCAATTAGAATTCATTATATCTTTGTACAAGAGCTTATTTAGGAAGTCTGACATGGAGAAATTACTTGAGCGATTTGACTCACTGTATTTTTATGCATATAGTAATCTTTGAAAGGTTTCCATTAGACGGAGTATTTGGAATTAACAATAGTTTTGCCTTTAGTATCTAACTGTCACCACAATAATACAATCTAATGTATTTTTAAAGACAATTCTAAGTATTTTTTATCAATTCAATTCAGGCCAATGAATTCTTAAAATATGAATTATATTTTTTTAAATATTCCCTTTATAGACAATGTCAGAAAAGAAAGTACCAATGTAAAAGTTGGGAACAGTGCCTTACTGTTTGTTTATTGATGTGGGATGTTCCAAGTTTTCTTATAAACCGATGGCCCTTTTCTGCCATATATGACTTGGATTTCCGGACTCAGTTATCGTTTAGGAATGAACCAGCTACCCGTTGCCCTGAGCGCACTTTTTGCTTTTATCCTTTCAAGGTCCTATTAGCTGCGTCTCCAGACACAGATAAGGCAGGAATGGAAGGAAACAGGGAAGGGGGAAGACTATTATCCAGCCTGTAGATATCTAGGCCACAAGCAGAAGTTAGTATGTTACTACATGTTAACTGGTTGATAAATTTTGGGGAGGGCCAGTAGTTAATTTCACCCAGTTAATACATATTAAGGCACATGGCCATGGAAATCAAGATGCTAATGCTTTTCTTCACACTGGGTACCTTTAGTCACTTGAAATACAAATATCTTTGATCAAAGCCACCTAGACACTGTATTAAGCACGTCTACTGAAGGTACCTTGCTTAATAGTAGCAGCTGTCATGAATTTTTAGGCTAAGAAAGTGACTGTGGAGGGCTTAACGTCCACAACTGCTGAATGCCTACTTACTACACGAAGAGGAGAGTTAAATTCACAGCAGTCACATATCGGCAGATTGGGGTGATATCACAGTCCCTTCCTCTTTTCCGTCTCCCTACTCCCCCTCAAAGTCTACAAACTTTTTCTTAAGAAAAAAAAGAAATAATAATGAGGTGCTGTCTCAGCACAAGAAATATGGGCCAGAATGCAGTAGGGCCTAGATCATTATATTTAGTAGAGCATCCTGACTGGTTTTGTTCTGAAAACACTTATAACTAAGAATTGGCCTCTGTGTGAAGCAGAAGAGCCCTGCTGATACTGGATTGATGCTCTCCATAGGAATGCGTGCTGCAGAGTTTTGGCCACAAAACCAGCTGCCATTATGGGCTTCCCCCCGCCCCCCCACCCCGTGTGTGTGTCTCAAGAGGCTAGTTGCTAAATGAGAAGCTGTGATTTGTATTCAAAGTGGAGGTGGAAGAATATCTACTAACTTTCAATATAATTGCTTGTGTTGCTGAGTGGGTTGCGTTTGAGGTGTTTGTAGCATTGCAGAGTGATGGTTCTGCAGCAGACTGACAGAAGACTGCTTGTACCAATTAGGCACTGCTTCTTTAGCTCAGAAGGGGAAAGCTGAATGTATTGATTTCTTCCTATGTTTAGGATACAATGAATGAAAACCATACCTTATGCATTCTGGGATCTATGCCTGAACTGAGCAGACTGAAGAAAACTGTCACAAATGCAAGAACAAAGCAGCCTGTTTAGGATTCATTTTTAAAAGGGAATTGAAATATCTTTTTGTCAGCTGACAGAACAGTCTGAACACTTAGTGATATTTATTTTGATTCTGTAGAAGAATTATCTTATGAACGGCCAGGAGCTTGGTTTGCTGTTGTTTACCCTTAGCTTTCTTGACTTCTAAGGAACAAATGGGCAAAGGGAGGAATTGAACCTGTTTGGAAAGTTGAATCAATTAAAATGGGCAGAATGGATGCTTGTCTTATCAGAAGTGTATTTATAGCTCTTCTTCAAATAGGAAAGATGAGAAATTCTAAAAAAATGAAAATGAGGACTTGAACTGATATAATCATGAGGTGGTTCCATTGCACGTACAGTTACAGCAGGACGCAGCACTGTTGACTGTCATTTAGTTGACCCTAGCCTGTATACTTCACTGTCCCAGGTTCATAAAAGAATTTATACGATTCTTTGAATCGAGCAGTTGAAATTATGTCCAAACCTATATTATTTTCGATTAAGGGGTGGTTTGTGTTATGTATTTTCACTGTTCATGGAACTGAAACAGGAAAATCTCCTGTCTGTGTTCTGCTCACCGAACTGAATTGGGCGATAACCTGAAATCCATCTGTAAATTCATTCTGCTGATTTTCATGAAGTTTGTGAATTCAGTAGAGCAGACACCAAATACAAGGCTTGTGGTGGTGTTTGCACATACAAGTGTGCACATGGCTCACACTACAGGTAGAAATGTAACTCTTCTCTGGGTTAACCACAAGGATTCATGAAATGGAGGCAAACATTGGAGGAAACTACAGCCACGAGACTTCTTTACTGGCCCTTTCAAACTGTAGTATATGGATGTCCTTTTAGTCCTCCCCAGAGATTTGTAAGCATGTGCCAGAAATAAACAGCTGACCTAAGGAAGAGAATTCTCCCCTGTGCATCTGCTTGGGTTATAGGTTTATGGCAGTAACGAGCTGTGGAAATCAATCTTTTGTAATCTCTGCCCTTTATGCTTTACTCAGAGGGCTGCTGTCACATCTATAAATAATCCATTTGTGGATCTGTCTGAAGATAAAAGAGGCTGGCATGCAAAAAAAGCTTTGCTGTGCTCTCCAGTTACTTATCCAAAAATGAATGCACAAAACCCGGTGTGTTTTGGGTTCACCTTATTGATTTAGATGTTCCTTCCTGTGAAATCCTGTTAATGCAGATTGCATTTTCAAGGCAGGGCTTACAGTAGAGGCAAGACTTAAAAATTTATATTGCCTATAAAATTCTAACAGAGTAAACCTGTCCAATTCTATCTTGTAAGCAAGGACCCTGTGAATAGAGGCGACACAAATGAAATGTAACCACTTGCAGGTACAGCTGTTCATGTGCGTGTACTTTATTTCCTTAAAGTAAGACAAAGGAGGAAGGAAAGGTGGAAACACCGTTGGTTATAACTATTATACAATTATTAAGGTTTCATATAGCTCACTTTCCCAGCTTCAACTGCGTTGACTGATTGAAAACTAGCAATCCTAAATTAGAAAAAGAAGAACATCTGTTAACAGGGATCCTTTTCCAGAAATGCTTACATTATATGATGAGCTCATTATCTTCTTTGCATTAACAGCACATATTTTGAAGTCTGTTGTTCATTTGCCCCATTGTGCTCCCTCCTCCTTGTGCTCCAGTGACAAAGTCACTATCCCTTAGTCGTGGCCTGTCCAATGAAATAATAACCCGATACGTAAGAAACAGGTTTCACAGGCAGGACTGCTTCTCCCTTGCTGCCTTCGCTCTGTTCTTTTGGGAGACCAGGAGTTTTCCATGTGTATCTTGGCAACAAGCCATGGATGGAGGATATTGTTTATGATTTAGCTGCTCTTTATTGTCCCTTATCTTCAGGGACAAGAGTGTCCCATTGTCAGGCCTCCATGCCTTCGCAGTGAACCACAGAAAGCCGAAGAGCTCTGTGACTAGGTATGGAGTGGGGGGAAGACTATTACACTCCAGAATTACAGCTCTCCCTGTGGGTGGGGAAAGGCAGGGAAGCCTTTATCTGGCCTTGTCACTGCTGATTGAACTGACCTTCTGAGGAGTCTGTGTTTTCCCTTGCGCTCTTTTCACTATTCTGTGCATGCTGGATCTCTGTGGTGACAGCATTTGTAATTTTGCTGATAGGAACTTCTAATGATGCAGAAATCCAACCCTTCTCCACCATTTCCTTCGCGACTCCCAGCTTGCCTGACTGTCCTCGCAAAGTCTTGTGTTATCATTTCCTGACTTAGGGTCACTTAGGAAGACATCTTGAAAGCTATGCTAATATAGGTTGTCTGATTTTATTATAGGTCATTTCTGTGAGGTATGAGTCATGCATTTAAACCCAAAAGCGACAAACCAGACAATGGAGCTGCTAAATGCACCTCTTCCATTAGTGGGTAAAGGCTGGAAATGCCGCGTAACCAAATGTCGATGGCTTCTGTGAATCACAGCAGAGCTGAGAAGAGACTGTGTTTGAGCCACAAATGATGCTGTGAGCTACCTCCTCCTCTTTTCAGTTTGATTCTTACCTGCTGTTTTGGGTACCACTGTTGCTCTTGGCACAGTTAAGATCAGCACTTTAGTTAAGTGGATGTGTTCAAGTTTCATTGACTTTTGAGTTTGGGGGAGAGTTTAATTTTTGGAGGATCTTTTATAAATTGAATGATTGATGTAGCAACAAGGAGAGAAAATTCTTTGCTGGAAAAGAAGGAAAAAAGAAACAAGGATGCCTTTAAGGCTGACACAGTGGAAAGGACCATGTAGAAAAATGGTAAGTACAGTGCTGACTACAGTGAGGATCCTCATTATTCAGGCTGATAAACTGGCTTAAACTACAGTCTATGCTCTGTGAAAGTGCATTGAAAGCATGCATTTGTTTCTATTATCCTAAGTCCTAATGAGAGCTCCATAGAAGTAATTGGATTTGCCATTGTTAGGATGGCAGCAGCACTATCACCCTGCATAACTATTGTGTTTAGCTAATGTCGTGTTGTGATTACCATCTTGTGAGGGTGGTCTTTCTTCACCCACAGCATTCTTCCCAGCAGGCAACTTCAACCAAGTCTGATTTCAGCTTTCATTCCAGTTGGATTCCTGCCCCTCTTTAACCTTGTCAAAGTCAAACCAGAGTGCCTGACATACTGCACGGGTGGTTGCCTTCCAGAGAAAAGTATCGCAGATGCATTCCAGACTTGGACAAAGCATTCCTGTTTGAGGAGAGGTCTGAAAATTAAAAGCACAGTTTACAGAATTTAAAAGAAACTTTTAGGAAGTATTGTTTAAAAAATATTTGCTTTATTTCCTTGGTTGTGCTAGACTTGTTCCTTTTAACATTCTTGGGAAGCGTGAGAATGGCCATAAGTCACATGCCTCACCTGTAGCAAACACTGTCATGGTGAGCTATGCAATAGTACTGAAACAAACATTAGAATCCTCCAAAAAAACCAGGAACCATGTCTGATTGCAGCAGCTGAAACAGTAAAAAAACAGCTGAGACAAACTAGGTAGTGCAGAAGGAATTTACAAAGAACACACTTTCCAAATCTTCCTTTGGTGTGAAGCCTATGGTGAAGGCCGATGTTAACACCATAAGCAGCTCCATATTGAAACTCTCTGTAACTGTCTTTGTGTGCAAGCATGAAATTGATAAGCAGGCAAATATCTGCCAAAATTGAACTATTTGTAGGAGCTACAAAATACTTCCATAAAACTCCTCCCTGTGATTAACCAGCTCATCATTATTCCTTGCTAAGTATGTATGGGTGGCTGTTACAGGTTACTAACTGTACAGGTAGTTAAATATCAGACCTCTCTGAAATGCTGGAATTAGTGGGTTCTGCTAATCGCAGTTCTGTGTAAAGCTGTCAGGAGGCTTGATATTGACTTGAGAAAAATCGGAACTTCAACCCTAGGTTTCAGCTACAACAAGAAGGATGTTATTGATATATTAGCATAAGCTGCAGATAAGAAGTACCTTTATGTATTTGCTGTTGATTTATAACTGAAACTCCCAAAGCCTGCAGAAGTTCCTTTAGCTTTTGCCTTGACCTTCCTGAGTATTTAGTATAGTTATTGGTTTTAATGGTGTACACACCTGAAATAACTGTTTAGAGGCCTCATTCTTCAGAGATTATATACTACCCAATAGTACAATAACATCTAGAAATAGAAGACAACTGTAAAGGCTTTAGACAAACATATCCTGCTTCACTGTTGACTTAATGAAGGGAGACATATGGAACTTCATGTTCCTAAAGGAATGTGTTGGATTGCAAATAGAAATGCAAAATGGAGAAATCCAAGCAGTTAATTTCCATACTACATTATGAGATTAGAAATATGCTGAGCTGAATAGGAACTGTAAAAATGCATAATGCCTCTTGACAGAGATCATAAATCATGGGCTTTTCAAGGCTTTTAAAACAAATTCCATCCACATTGGTAGAGCTGTTTTTAAAATACTTATGTTAAATAATGGCTTGTGCTATCTTTTTTAAAATATGGCCTCCCTTCCCAAGTTATTCAAGTTATTTCAATAACTTGATTTCATACTCAAATGTATAAAGAAACCCTCAATTTTCTAATGTAGTGGTTCGAAATTTATTGATACATCAAGTCCAATGCTTTTAAAATCAGGATGAAATGCTGAAGATAAAACCTGTGTATGCAATGATATTGTGATAGTATCTACAAGGCAGGAAAACAGAAATGTAAAAACAAGTATTTATGGGGTTTTTTTCTCCTCTGGAATTAATAATGTGCATTGTTTTGATTTTGTTTCTGCCTAGACTTAAAAGCAGTTTCAGATAAATTATCCTGGAAAGGCTACATAAATAGTTCTGACTCTAATAGTCTAACTTTCTCAGAATCCTGTATTGAGTAATACTATTAGTTAAGTAACCTATTAGTTAAGTATTACCCAGTATTAATAAGAGTATCAAAGCTTTCTCCAATGATTGTGTACAACATCTTGTGTGACTAAAGACTGTTCATATGAGAAAAAGGCTTGCAATATTTAATTCCTTTTTCAGGAAATTGAAAAGAGCTCTGGGTATCCTGAAAGCCCACTGAAAGGTTCTACGATATTCTTCCTTTTTTTTTTCCTCAAAAATGAAAAATTAAAGAAAGTTTTATGTGGGTTGTTGGAAAGGAGACAAAGTTTCTTAAAATGATAGTCAGTTTCTTTGGGAGTTTGTGTGTGTAATAATAAAGACTTCATTGTAAAAATGAAGCTTTGCTAATGAAAGAAAAATAAAACTCTTATTTTTAGGGGTGAAAGAAAAGGAAGGAAAGAATGATGCAGTCAAATATCTATGTACATGGAGATGGCATTTACACACTGATTTTTTTTTCCCAGAAACATCAAAGCATTTTACAAAAGCTCATATAACATAAGCTTGCAGCTAAACATTGAAAAATAAGTGTGTATTACTACCTCTACTTCACAGAAAAAAGAAAGAATAAGAGAGCAGACACTAATTTACTGTTGTTACACACAAAGTCACTGGCAGAGTAATGAAAATAACCAAAACTATTCATTTTTTGTCCTTGGTTTTAGGCATGGAACCACAGCTTCTCTGGTGTGATTGAAATCTGAGGTTAGAAGTGGTAAATGACAGACAAAAGGAAGAAAAAGTAAATTTTATTTGTATTTCAAGAGAATGAAGTCTCACTTCAGGGAAAATTTGTGTTGAAAAGTTGTACTTTGTGGTTGGAGTAGGCTTTCTTAGAGGGCTCTTGGGGCACTGAGTTAGTGACACTGTGTTCAAAACAGTACTTGAGCAGGTACTCTAAATAAGGTTGAGGACGTTGCTCTAAATAAAATAGTCCATAAGATTATTTGTGAATAAAATAGGCTAGAAGACTATCCTGCATTTGAAATACAGATTTATAAGACCATGCCTGTTTTCCTAAACAAAGGAAGTCAAAGTGCAACAGAACTATCTGCTGGCTAGACAAAAAGAAAGAAATGCTTCAGCTGGCAGGATTTATAAAGTTAGTGACCCACCTCCACAATTTTATGTCCTCTGTTAGCCCACAACTAAGTTTATAAACACTTTCAGCTGAGGGATCAGAGCTCAGACTCAGAGAAAGGAGTCAGGGAACACTGTATTGGTGGCATAGGCAGGAACCAGACCATCTATGGGAGTTTCTGCTCTCCTTGCTTCTATCGCACGACCCAGACCAAAAGCTTACCTGTATTTCCTGGAAAAAGAGGAGGGAGGACAAATGACTTTTTTTTTTTTTTCCTTTTTTTCCTTCCCTCCTTATACATCTGTCTGTGGGGCATTTCATAAGGAAGGGTCAGACCAGGAGAAGTTTCTTGGTTAATACAAATAGATGGTGTGGCACATGACAATGCAGATCTACAGATTTCAACCACTTGATGGCTGGGAACATGGTGCCTACAATCCTCAGACCAAGCCACTATGTGAAATTTTGTTGTCACTCTCAGTTATGTTACTTAATTTCTATCTTGGCTGATAGATGCCACCTCCATTACATTTGTGGTTGTTTACATTTTTCCCACTCTCCTTAGCCATCAAGTCAAGCTTGTATTCTCTTTTAGCAACTCTTTTTCAACAACTAGGTCTTAAAAGCCTGAGCTAGTACCTAAATACATATCGCACAGATCCCAGTGTGTCTCAGGAGGAAATGTCACCCAGCTTTTTTTCATGCCAAAAGAGAAAATTGCTTGAGTGTCATGAAGCAGCTGGAGATCACAAGAAAATGTTTTCAGCTAGGCCAGAGCCGATCCTGTTGCCCTGTCTCAGATTAATACCCCAAATAGCTCCTGGGAGAATAATCAAAAAGAACTGTGCGGTCTGAGAGTCAACACCTGAATCTTCCCAATCCAAATGACCTCAACTGCTTCATCCTGGGTAAATACTACTGGTAGGTGCTACAGCCTGGTTGGTCTTTTTCAGCTGTCCCCTCCAGACTTGTGAGCTGTCTCCATTCCCACTTTGATTTAGTGGGTATTTAGGCACTTTCAGGCCTTAGGGTGAGATTTTTTTTTTGCCCTGTTTGGCAGTCACTGCATACACATTGACTTTTTTAGGGAGACTTCTGAAAGAGTAAAAGATCCAAGGAAACGGAGGTTTAGAGATTTTGTAACACTAATCTTAAATTCAGTGCAGCCTGAATGCTCTTTAATTGATTATATTACTGTCTTTATGTTACTTAATATGTCCTGTCTTCCTTAGTTTTTTTAATACCTCAGAATGTATTTTGTCCAGAATCTTGATAACTGAAAATATCCTTAGATTTAGGATTTACAAATTGCATTTAAATAAGAATATAAATTGTTTAGGGGGAGAGAGTTTTCTCTGATATTCTGTGACTGTAGTTTATGGTTTCTCTACCTCTAAAGCTGATTTTAATATTTTTCATTAAATCTAGTATATTCTTTCTTCCCAAGAGCCCTGCCTCTTCATTATAACCATTTCCATCAATGACAAGATCAGAGAGCATTTTTAATGTTAAATAGGATAGAAGCGTAGAAATTAGTACTTAAAGGGTGAAACCATTAGTATTTCTGAGTGCTTCTATGTATTCATCACTGCCTGATACAGATCAGTATTAATAATGGGAGCAGCCAGACATAATCCATCTGCTGGATATTCCTTTTCTCTCTATGCAGTGACTGCCTTGTCTTCTTTTTCAGACACTGCCTGCTCTGGTCTCCAGACAGGAAATCCAGACATGGCCATTCATCAATGCTGCTATAATCTGTCTGATTTTATTAGCTTTTGAATTTTATCACCAAAATGAGAAGGAAGGGGGGTGGAAGGAGGACCCAGCAGAATGATTTTCCCATACCTATGCATTCTCCTCAGTACAGCAGATTGGGACCAGACAAAAATTAAGAGGGAGAAAGTACCTGGCAAGTTCACTCCCCCCTCATCTTTTATTTTTAAGAGCTTAGTCTATTCTATTTTATTTCTTTTTCTACAAATGCATGTGGTGAGCTGCAGTCAGGTTTTCTGGTCAATTGATCTTTTTCCTTCATTTAAGATTTCATGGGTGCATATTGAATATTCCGTGTTATTGTGAGACCTGTCTAGGATTGCGTCTTGTTTTAGAGAGCAAACCCAAACAGCAGTTTGAAATTGAGTTATTTGGAGCTGCTGTATGGAGTGGGGCATTCCAGTGCCTGTTGTCCCAGTTGGATAAATCCCAGTTGGAATAACTCGTTGAGGAAAGATATGTTAGATTATGTAAAACCACCCCTCTGACAAATGGAGGCAAAGCAGGAGTGGACTAAAGCCTTTGATCTTTTCTGGCAAAGTGACACAAACCATTTCGACCCAGGACACCACAACA
Organism: Rissa tridactyla; assembly: GCF_028500815.1. Lineage (NCBI taxonomy): Eukaryota > Metazoa > Chordata > Aves > Charadriiformes > Laridae > Rissa > Rissa tridactyla. The sequence continues at coordinate 197,476,507 of NC_071466.1, forward strand.
GGAAATCACAGAAGGGGATTGCATACATTTGTTGTATTTACCCCCTGTACTCAATTTCTGGTGAGGCAGAGAGGGCAAAATTTAGGTTGTGAGGAAGTGTCTACTTTGGAACTGTGTGGAGATTGTTAGATTTTCTCAAGGAGAAGAGTCCTTTGCAGATTCCTGTGGATTTTCTGCTGTGGCAGTCTAGCTGGAGCATGTGCATGAATTCATGGAAGTGTGATATGTGCATGAAATGAAGGAATTCCCTACTCATTGTCCTTTGTGGGACTGTACGGAAGTGAAGGAGTAGTTACCTGAGTTCGCCTTATACCATGTACTGGGCAGGACAATAAATATAAGCACTTGATGCTCCTGCATGATTTTCCTGCTGGATTTTTAACATTTGTCAGCCATCTGCCAGGCTGTCTCTCTCAGTGTATACATCAGAAGAAAATAGCCTGGAGGTGCTGTGACACTTCACAAAATCACAGAATGGTAAGGGTTGGAAGGGACCTTCGGAGATCATCTAGTCCAACACCCCTGCCAAAGCAGGTTCACCTAGAGCACACATCCAGGTGGGTTCTGAATATCTTCAGAGAAGGAGAGTCCACAACCTTTCTGGGCAGCCTGTTGCGGTGCTCTATCACCCTCAAAGCAAAGAAGTTTTTCCTCATGTCCTCTTTTCTCCAGGCTGAACAGATCCAGGTATCTCAGCCTTTCCTCATAAGAGAGGCGCTCCAGTCCCTTGATCATCTCTGTAGCCTTTCTCTGGACTCTCTTCAGTAGTTCCTTATCTTTCTTTAACTGGGGAGCCCAGAACTGGACACAGTGCTCCAGACGTGGCCTCACTAGGGCAGAGTAGAGGGGGAGAATGACTTCCCTCGGCCTGCTGCCCACGCTCTTTTTAATGTAGCCCAGGAGACTATTGGCCTTCTTGGCCACAAGGGCACATTGCTGGCTCAAGGCCAACTTGTTGTCCACCAGGACTCCCAGGTCCCTCTCTGCAGAGCTGCTTTCCAGCAGGTCAACCCTTCATCTGTACTGGTGCATGAAGTTATTCCTCCCTAGGTGCAGGTCTGCTCTCCCACCTGGAGTACTGCATCCACCTCTGGGGTCTCCAGCATAAGAAAGACATGGACCTGTTGGATCAAGTCCAGAGGAGGGCCACAAAGATGATCAGAGGGCTGGAGCACCTCTCCTACGAAGACAGGCTGAGAGAGTTGGGATTCTTCAGCCTGGAGAAGAGAAGAGCCTTCTCTTCTCTATGCCTCTCTATGCTATAAGAGCTCTTATAGCATAAGAGAAGGCTCTCTGGGGAGACCGTATAGTAGCCTTCCAGTACTTAAAGGGGGCCTACAGGGAAGATGGGGAGGGACTCTTTATCAGGGAGTGGAGTGATAGGATGAGGGGTAATGGTTTTAAACTGAAAGAGGAGAGATTTAGATGAGATATTAGGAAGAAATTCTTTACTGTGAGGGAGAGACACTGAAACAGATTGCCCAGAGGAGCTGTGGATGCCCCATCCCTGGAAGCGTTCAAGGCCAGGCTGGATGGGGCTTTGGGCAACCTGATCTAGTGGGTGGTGTCCCCACCCATGGAAGTGAGGTGGGAACTAGATGATCTTTAAGGTCCCTTCCAACTCTAACCATTCTATGATTCTATGACCCTACGTTTGCCCTTGTTGAACTTCATCAGGTTTCTCTCTGCCCAACTCTCCAGCCTGTCCAGGTCTCTCTGTATGGCAGCACAGCCTTCTGGTGTGTCAGCCACTCCTCCCAGTTTTGTGTCACCAGCAAACTTGCTGAGGGTACACTCTGTCCCCTCATTCAGGTCATTGATGAATATGTTGAATAAGGCTGGACCCAGTACTGACCCCTGGGGAACACTGCCATTTACCGGCCTCCAACTAGACTCTGCACTGCCACTTCTTCATTGGCATGCTGAGTTGCTGGTAGGTTGAAGATGTGCATGGTAAAACACCTGTCTTGCACTCTGTTCATTGGCCCAGTCTTTCCGCATGTTGTGTGGAAAAAGTTGCTTAATATAGACTATTGTATATCTTTGAAATATTATCAATGATTTTGTACTAGGTTTTAAATCACTCCTTTCATCCAAGAATGCTAACCAAGTAGGTGGATATACAAATAAATAGAGTGGTGAAATTCAGTTTATAAAGTATACCTCAGTACCAAAATATATTGGTACAAGTTTAATCAATTTTATGGAATTTACCCTTCGTTTAATACTTGACCGAGATGACTGACCATATTTGCCTCAGGTAGCGTAGATAACAGTTTCTTCTTTGCTTTGTGATGAGAAAGAAAGTTACGTACATAGGTCAGTAATTTATTGATCATTTTTATTACTCAACTAAATCTTTAGGAGTTCATGCATATTAATTTTATAAGTAATTCACAATCATTTTAATAAGATCTATATGTATTACTACATGAAGACAACTTAAACTGATCCCTTAGGGTCGCTTGAGTTACATCTAACTACAACTAACTATAATTAAGTATGTTAACACTTCATTGTCTCAGACTCTTTCATGCATACCATAGATTTTGGGGCAGAGACTTTGCTGCTTTGCTGTATTTTCGAGTGCTTGTGCAAATGGTAATAGGTTCAGAATAATTTGGGACTTGGCAGAGTGGGATGTATGTATCAGCTAGCTGAGATCTCAAGCTTTCATTTTACTATAGAAAAATTATAGGCAGTTCTAGCTGAAGATGGATTTAAGTATTAGTCCATTTTTGATGTATGCAACTTTTAAAGAATGGTTATCCTTCTGGAAGAATCTGGAGATTTTTCATATCTCCACAGCTCCATTTAAAGTATTTTCAGTAAATTTATATGCTATTCGTGTGAGAGAGAAAAGGCGCTTTTAGTATTTTTAGTGTAGCTGCACATTGAAAAAATATCATTATTTCTTTGCATATAGAGGCGTATAGAAGCATCTAGATAAATACAGCTGAATAATTAGGCATTTCAATGCATGTAAATAATAAAGACCATTGGATCTTTTGATATTGTGCAACCTGTGTGCACAATGTAATCAACAAAGCAATATTTGCCCTATTTTTCACTCAGAAAACAAAGCATGAAGCTGTACATATTAAATGTAAATTTTTGGTCGACTTCTGTTAGTATTTAAAGGTAAGCTGACTGCTCATACATGCTCCGAAAATTCTGTATTATCATTTATTTGTATGGCATTTAATAGGCATCACTTGGCTGAATGAACACTGGTTTGAAACTGTGGAGTAAGCTGGAAAGCAAGGGACATTCCTCTGGGAAATATTTACTCTGTGGAGCTGTCCATCTGTTTCATTTGTCAAGATGTTCACTCAAAGTCTTGATCTTTAGAAGCAACAGAAGAGTAATAAATTAACTTTCAAGAACATATTTATCCAGTTCTCCCTCTGCAGGGTATTTGAGCACCAGCCCAGTACACATCTGCTCACTTACATGGAGATTAGAAATGCGAACATTATGGAACAGAATCTGGAAAAGGCATCAAATCGATGTTTTTGAAAAGAGGCAAGATTAATTTTGGAAATTCCTTGATTCCATGATGAAATTGTAGCATTCAAAAGTGGAATGATGTTAATGGTATTTTTCCAGAATTACATATAGCAGTCTGTAGTTTTATAGCATATAGCATTGCTATGTGGTTTGCCGTTTTTAAAAAAATTCATGTATCATTATAGTGTTAAGTGCCATTACTGTGGCTTTACTGATTTTGCACTTTGGTATGGTATGTGGAACAGAGCAGTAAGTATTCTATCAGTAGAGATCAAAGCAGCTTTTGCAATACTTCATGAGTCTGGCATCTTGGTATGTCTGTAATTCCATAGAAAAATGTACACTAAAGTGTCTATAGAGAGTCTAAAGTTTTGTATTGGCATAGCATAAATCTACAATGTGGAAATGTACATTTATATAAGCCTCACATGAAATGGAATCTGAGAGACAGAATTCTCTCTATATTTCCGATTCCTCATTTTTGGAAACCCAAGAGCTGCTCCACTGCAGTTTACCAGAACTGGAAATACAGGAAGTACAGTTATTTGGAATATAAATCCCAATCAAGAGAATGAGGATTTATTTCAAAAAATCATACAGTTCAAAACGCAGTCATTTTAGGTTCATAGCATAGCCACCAATGACCTGCATGGTAGAACTTTTTTATACAATACTCTGTCCTCAAAATACCCAAGCAGAAAGTGGGAAATTCATGTTTGATCTTTTTTGCCCTGAAGTGTTCAAAACCTACTTTCCTGTCTTTCAGGAATCAACTCTAAATGTCGTGCTTCAATCTGTTCTCAGAGCTTGCAGCCTCCACCTCTCTTCTTGGAGTTAAGAAAGTGTTTTAAAAAACAGAAGGTAAGATTCATGTGAGAATAAGAAAAGAAGAGGAAGAAAGTGAGTGCTTGTGCCAAAGAGCACCTGGCTTTTAAATTGGTTGTCTGTAAAATCCTCTATGGTTGAAGAGCAGTAGGCCTTGCTCCAAGGACTGCTCCTTATAACTGAAGCAGCATCACTGCTCCAGCAGCTCTCTTTTGAAAGAAAACAGTGCTTTCTAAGAAACTGAATCTATCCAGGGTGTAAGAATTGTACTCTGAAAATGCCTCATTGTTATTCTGAATTCAGTAATTGGATAACAGAGTAATTGTGTTACTAAAAAAGCTTTTAGAATTATAAAAATACATTACAGGATTACTAAAGGCTATTTGAAACAGTTACTGCCTAAATTTTGGTTTTAAGCTATAAGTAAAGCAAGATGAAAGGTCAAGGTATTGCAGTGCACACCTTAGAAAACACTTTCAAAAAAATATGATTGTTGTTTTCATTGTCTTTGTTTTAAGCTAATTTAAAAAGCCATTGAGGTCTTTTTATGGAAAAAGGTATTTGAAGCAATAGGAACCTCTAATCAAAGCAGATGGACAATGTCATATATGCGGAAGTGTGTAAGACTGATTAATAATTTGAATTACATAGATAGATGGTTTCTCAAGGTATTGTTTCGATTTAAGAGACTGCCTGATTGTAGTGGTTTGACCTTGGCTGGCTGCCAGATGTCCACCCATCTGCGCTCTCATTCCCCCTCTTCAAAAGGACAGAGGTAGAAATTCAGATGGAAAAGCTCGTGGGTCGAGATAAAGACAAGGAAATCACTCACCAATAACTCTCACAGCAAAACAGACCTGACTTGGGGAAAATCAATTTAATTAATTGCCATTTAAAATAGATTTGGATGGTGACAAACAAAGACAAATTAAAACACCTTCCCTCCCCTCTCCGATTTTTTTCACAGGCTCAATCTCACTCCTTTGCTCCTGACTCCTCAACCTCCTCCCCTCCTTGAGTGGCACAGGGTGGGTGGGCAATGGGAGTTGTGGTCAATCCGTAACAGCTCCTCTCTGTTACTACTTCCCACTCACATATTTCTCTGCTCTAGTGTGGGTCTGCAGCAAATATCTACCTTCTCTGGTGTGGGGCCTCTCCGTGGGCTGCAGTGTGGATACCTGCCTGACTGTGGTCTCTCCATGGGCTGCAATGTGGATACCTGCTCCATTGTTGTCTCTCCATGGGCTGCGATGTGGATACCTGCCCCACTGTGGCCTCTCCATGGGCTGCGATGTGGATACCTGCCCCACTGTGGCCTCTCCATGGGCTGCAATGTGGATACCTGCCCCACTGTGGCCTCTCCATGGGCTGCGATGTGGATACCTGCCCCACTGTGGCCTCTCCATGGGCTGCAATGTGGATACCTGCCCCACTGTAGTTTCCTCCACGGGCTGCAATGTGGATACCTGCCCCACTGTGGTTTCCTCCACAGCTGCAGGGGAATCTCTCTGCCCCGGCACCTGGAGCACCTCCCTCCTTCTCCAACCTTGGTGTCACAGGGCTGTTTCTTGCACTTTTTCACCTCACCTCTCACTACCATGCAGCATTTTACCCTGTTTTAAATACGTTGTCTCCAGGATGTCACTACCTTGGCTGAGGGGCTCAACTGTGCCCTGGGGTGGGTGGGTTGGAGCCGGCTGGAACCGTCTGTGTCTGGCTTGGGGCAGCCCTGTCCACTCCTCACAGAGGCCCCGCAGCCCCCGCTGTTGGCGCCTGGGTGCCTGCACCCGAAGCAGTGGTAATCAAGAAGGAATAGCACAGATACATCACAGAAAGAAGAAAGTGAGGACACAACTATATCAGATTACATACTTACAGAATCATAGATCCACAGTATCGCTGGGGTTGTCAGGCAGATTTTTTTTTTATTGTTTTTACAGGAAACTCCTTGATGACATAAAGTGAGGTCTTCCACCAGCAATCTAACCTGCAGCAATTCAACAAAAGATCTGAGTTTAGAAATGTGTAGGCATGAAAATGAATCTGGTGATGTGCCCATCTGGTAGTTTCTATTGTATATACTTTGTGTTTTGTGGTAGATACTCAAGCACCCACCAGTTTTTGTTCTGGAGAGAGGATGTCATGCAACAGGGCACCATCTAGAGCACCCCACTTCCAGTGAGGAGGTGAGGTCCTCTGGAGAGTGCTTGGCTCTCTGCCCATGCATAGGGTGCATCTAGGATCAACAACTGGAGTAAGCGTCTTTTCTGGTTAATATGTAGCGTGGACATAACGGCCCAGAACCAGTGGATAGCAGCAAATCAACCTCCAAGCCTACCCTCCTTGCACCACCCTGAAAGGTAACGGACACGCTCTGGGTGCAACATTTCTTAGTAAAATCCTGTTGCTAAACAAAGAGTGCACTCGGAGTTATCTTTCTGCTGAGGCAGTAGGAACAAAGAGAAAATTATTTTTAGTCAGAAATCTCAATCACAGCATGAGCTCTGAATCATGATACTTTATTTCTCTCCTTTCACAAGCTCATTCTATGAAATTATGCTCGAGCATTTCTTGGGTTTTCTGGTTGCTTTTTGCTTCCTACGTGCATAATCAGTGTCCTCATCTCCTTTTTAGGTTTTTCTTCAGGAATTTTTTCAGCTTGAATGGCTTATTTTTGCTTAAGGCTGTGTAACAGGGAGATGGCTTCCCTTGTTTCAGCCTAGCTTTCTTAACAAAGGAGTATAATTTCTTTGACCTACATACATGCCAGTCAGAGATTAGACAGATAAGAAATTCTGACTGAAAAGAAATCAGCAGAGAGTAACTCAGGGTGATTTAAAATAAGAGGGTAGAAACGAAGCACATACAAATGGGCTGCTTCACTTCCTTGAAACAAATTATTTACTTGTGTCAAACTGCAAGAAAACATGATTCTTAGCTTGAGGACAGAGGAAAAACATATAGCAAAATTTTTTGTCTATATTCCAGCTGCAGACTTCTCTGGTTAGCTCTTATTTACTGACTTCTTACCCATCAAAGTGATATCTACAGGGCCATTACAGCAGACTTGAATGATCCCATCTACTCCCAAAATGCAACAAAATATGTTAAGAGGAATGTAAATGTATCATAGCTGTATTGTTTCAGGAGCTAAGTTTAAATAGGCATCAGCTTCATCCACTGTTATTTCATACACAGTTTTCCTTCACTAATTTTGTATCTAATGTTAATTATAAGCGGGAATTTGTCAATAAAATTATTTTATTTCCCTAGCAGAGCTAGTCCAAACAATGTTTTACAGATTTTCCTTTTCATGGGATTGGAGAATGGTTTGGGTTGGAAGGGATCTCTAAAGATCACCTAGGACAACCCCCCTGGGCAGGCACATCTTTCGCTAGATCAGGTTGCTCAAAGCCCCACCCAACCTGACCTTGAACACTTCCAATGCTGGGGCATCCACAGCTTCTCTGGGCAACCTGTGCCAGTGTTTCACCACTCTCATTGTAAAAGATTTCTTCCTTATGTCCAGTCTAAACATACCTTCTCTCAGTTAAAAACCATTGCCCCTCGTCCTGTCCCTACAGGCCCTGGTAAAAAGTCTTTCTCTGTTTTTTTTTCATAAACCCCCTTTATATATTGAAAGGCTGCAGTAAGGTCTCCCTGGAGCCTTCTCCTCTTCAGGCTGAACAACCACAGGTCTCTCAGACTTTCTTCATAGGAGAGATGTTCCAGCCCCTGGCCATTTTCATGGCCCTCCTCTGGGACTGCTCTAACAGGTCTATGCTTTTCCTGTACTGGGGAGCCCGGAGATGGATGCAGTACTCCAGGTGGAGCCTCATAAGGGCAGAGTAGAGTAGAGAATCACCTCCCTCGAGCTGCTGGCCATGCTTCTTTTGATGCAGCCCAGGATACGGTTGGCTTTCTGGGCTGCAAGTGCACATTGCCAATTGTTTATTCATCAGTATCCCCAGGTCCTTCTCAGCAGGGCTGCTCTCAATTCATTCCTCCTTCAATCTATTGATGTTGGGGATTGCCCCAATCCAGGTGCAGGACCTTGTACTTGGCCTTGTTGAACTTCATGCTGTTTGCACAGGTCCACTCCTGAAGCCTGTCAAGGTCCCGTTGGATGACATCCCTTCCCTCAAGTGAACTGACTGCACCACTCAGGTTGGTGTCATCTGCAAACTTGCTGAGGGTGCACTGAATCCCACCATTTATGTCATCAATGAAGATATTAAATAGTATTGGTCCCCTTATGGACCCTTGAAGGACACCACTTGTTACTGGTTTCCACTTGGACATTTAGCCATTGACTATAACTCTTTATAGTCTATCCACCCAGTTCCTTATCCATCTAACAGTCCATCCTTCAAACCTGTATCTCTCCAATTTAACATGAAGAATGTTGTGGAGGAGTGTGTCAAGGGCCTTGCAAAAGTCCAAGTAGATGGCATCCGTAGCTCTTCCCTTGTCCATTGATGCAGCCACTCCATTGCATAAGGCCACTATATTGGTCAGGTTTATGCCACCTAGCCACCAGGTAATGTTGATTTATTCTGATTTTTTTTTTTATCCCTGTATGGGTAAAACTAAATATTAAAATACAGGATTTTCTGTAGGTTGTCATTTTCCATGTCTAAGAGGTAGAAACAGTTGCCACTGTTTCTGTGAAAATTTTTTTGTGTGTGTGCTAATCTGAGGTGAAAAGGTCACCTCTAGGCTTCAGGCAAGTCTTTGGAACTAACAGAGGTATAATTATACGACAGATAAAAACCCCTGCTCTGACTTTAATCTCATCAGTATAGTGATCATGTGGTACCTTGCCTTGAATGCAGGCCAGCAGCCAGCAAGGGTATCTCTCTGGCTGAAGCCTGTGCTGGCAACTTTTCATTACTGCTATCTTTTGCTAGTAAACTTAAACTTGGAGCAAATATGTCTTCTTGTATTCAAATTCAGCCTCATCTGCAATGCAGATAAACCTTTGATGGGAGACATTAATTTCTCCTAATGTGCTCTCTGAGAGTCAGCTCCTCACCTAAGCTTGCTGTCTCACGTCCTTCAGTAGCCAGTGGAGATGTAATTGATACCTCTCCAGGATGATTCACCCTACCGGGCTTAAGACATCCAACCTAGGAAGGAGTCCAGCCTCCCGAGGGATCAGTTTCTCTCTTAAACCTTTTTAATAACATTAAGTGAGAGGGTTATACCTTTGATATCAATAAACTGATTTTACTAATGCTGATTTTTTTGGATTATCTTTGGAGATTTTACTAAGCATTGAGAAAGCTTTCTGACTGTGTGTGAACAAGTATGCTTTATGCCCATCATCATGTATATTTCACATAGCACCAGTCTTTCTTTGCCTTGGTTCTTTTCAGAAAGAAGGGGATCTTTTTATTACAAACCCTTTTTGCCCTTAGTTAACAGCCTAGAATATTGTTTAAAATGAAGTGTATAGATTGGAATTTGTATTAACTATCATAAGTCTTTGTCATTTTTCTTCTCTGTAATTTTGAGACTTATTAAAATGTAGATGACAGTATTGGAAATGAATCATGCCTAATGCATTTTTATTATTACTGTGTGCTCTAAAACACTGAATAAAATGGTAATCCGAGAAATCGACATACAGAAAGACAGAGTCACTTCTTACTATATGCATTCCTGAGTAGTCGAAGGATGGATTAACTAACTTACAGTGGCTACAATGTTATTCACTTGTGTGAGTCCTTGTTTGTAATAAGGAAATCATTGTAAATAAATTGATTGTTACATGAACTTTCCATGGTTAATATCTTATTTTAAAACAGCTTTCTGGTGGCAAATGCAGAGAACGGCCAACAGACAAGAAAAATTAAGGAGTCAGATTCATGCACGGTTCACAGAGGGAACGTATTATAAATGACCTTAAGTCATGGTCAATTAGTTTTTTGTTTCAGTAATTATTATAGGAATAATCACTTTCATAAATTTGACAATGTCTATTTTTAGAGAATAAAGTATATGAATTCATTTTTCAGTATATGCCATACAGAAAAAAACCCCACACCAAAACTGGGGCAATTTGGATATATTATGAATCCAATCAATAAGTCAAAAAGACTTACACTAGTACAAATAGGTATTATGTTCGTTTCAGAAAAGCATTTAATAATGTTTCAGCTACCTGGCTGCCACAATATGGTACTAAGTCTTTTCAAATTGCTAAAATGTGAGTTAGTAGGTTAGTCCTAAAGGGATACTTAATGTAAGCATGTTAAATCTCTTATTGAGTAAGCATTTGGTAATAAAGCAGCTTATTTTCTATGGAAGTCTCTTCACTGAATTCTGTAGTTTAGTAACTATGGTTATGTAAAAGTCAACAGTGGTGTAAATCATGCTCTGCCTTCATGTCACTATTTATACAGTAGATGAGACTTTCTCAGCAAATAAAGACTCTGAGTGAGGTTTAGTTTAAGAAAGAAGCAAAACTCTTATTGACTTCAGTGGGGAGCAGGATTTTGTTTTTGCCTTTTTCCAGAGGCTCCTGTCATTTCAGTACCAGAGCCTTTGGATGCTGAGAGTTTCAGATCACTCTGAGATTAATGTGAGCAAACAGCATTGTGCACCTAGTAGAACCGGTCCCCAGTTATCAAAACCCACACGTAAACAGGTATCACAAAACCTTGCTTTGTGCTGCGCGTATCTGAAACGAAATGCAGAATTCCCAACAGATCGTAGGAAGGTGCTGTTGGAGACAAATGGAGAGGCAAACTGAAGGCAATATTTTGGTTTGCACCCCTTAAATAAAAGTTCTAAATAAGAACCCATTAAAGGGGGAGGGGAGGCTAAGTGGTCAGCTGCTGGGCAAAATTAGTGGAGAAAGCAACCCAGAGAAGGAAAATTAAGGAAAGCAGAAGTGACTGGTTGAATGAGAGAGAGGTGATTGCAAGAACAGAGGGAAAATGGAGTGAGCAAATGAGTAGCTCATGTCATGTATTGCAAATAAAATATGGAGAAGTAGTAACTGAAGGGAAAGGACTAAGTCTGTTAGCAACTGTTGGAGAATACTATTTCATGATCACTTGCACCAAAACTAAGTTGTAATTCATTTGGCAACGGAGACACACAACTGCTGTGTGTTCTGGTAGCAAGCCCATATACTGATACAACCACTGAAAAAATTAATCTCAAAAGGAGACTACCTTATTATTACCTTGCCTTATTCATGATGAATCATATCAGGTAAGCATGTTCTTCCTGAGAATCTCCAGTGCTCTGTACAGCTTCCTCATCTGGAATTTCCAGCCCTGATGCGGCCAGGGTAAACACTAGGGAATGCTCCTACTTTCTAGGAATAACCTTGGAGTTCTGACGGCGTACAATCTAGATTGACAGGTTAGCAAATTCACACACAAAGAAGCGAACATAAAGCTGCTTTTTAGGTGATGGAAACTGAGCCAAAATCTTATTACTCCTTAAATGGAAGAGTTAGGTAACAAATTGGAGTCAAAATTAGTTTATGGTTCATGTGAATATATATTCCTTCTTTAATGACGATTCTTCACTGTAGTCTTAAAAGGTCAGGGTTGAAAAAGGGCAAGATGGTAAGGTCATCATATCTTCCAGCAGATGAAATATGCATGGCTTGGCTGGCCTTTGCCCTGCAAATATAGAGAAGTTTAAAAAATGTCAACATTAAGTATGACAAATACTATTGATTTTTCTTGTTAGTTGAACCATCTGCCTTTTTCATGCTAGGATGAATTATGACTATTGCTTGCCAGTAGCATTGGTGGTATTTGGGTTTTTTTTTCCTCCTGACTGCTCAAAATTTGTCCTCATTGAAAGTTTGCATTCCTGGAGCACTAGAGGTTTCTGTAGCCTTGTAGCATGGACATACCATCTGGCCTTGCTGGTGGTAAAGGTTACTGCCCTCAGCTCCTTGTTTTGCTGTCAAAGATGATTGCCCTCTTAGATCTGCTCTGTGCACTGCTCGTGAGCACTCCCTAACCTTTTCCAAGAAAAATGAACTAGGCTAGCTTAAATAGTTTAAAATAATTGTTCTGCTGGGCTGTCTTCTTTTTTGATGAGTGACTGCAACCTTTTGATGAACGTTGTTTGCAGAGAGCAGGTCTCTGTATACCTGTGGAAGGGGACAACCACAGGCATGCTTTACTCTTCACCCAGAATTTAGCTAGCTTGTTTCCCGTCGAAAGGAGTATGTCAGTATAAGTTCTCGCAATGTACTTTATCTCTGCTGTAGTATTTTGGGATCTTTCCCTTAGAAAAAGATGCACTGATTCACCTACAGCTCTGCATGATGTACATTTCCATTTTATAGTTACTGAGTCAATCAACTGTAACTTAGGTAAAGTGTAGGCTGTCTTCTGAAGTGCATGGATTTTATGCATTCAGAACATCACAACATGATTTATAACACCAAATTACTGTAACTTGCTCAAAATCAGTTTGAGAGTAAACGGATTGTTTGCTATCTCTTATTAGCACAGTGGTCAGTAGTGTCATAACAAAGTAGTCTGGGTGTGTATAATTATGCCACAGTGGTATAATGAATATAGCAAACATAAATAGAAAATTTTATCAAATAAGCATTTTGTGGAATTTTTTTCTAAAACAGTTTCCAGACTGCTGTGAGGAATGAAATTGTTCTGCCTTGCTTTGCTTAGAGAAATGCTCATACTACTCATACTTTCTCACTGCTCTCTAGTAAAGTATTGATGTGGAAAAGTGAGTTGAACTGTCATAGTTCTTGGGGCACTTCTGCATTTGGGATATGCCAGGGTGTTTAAGCAATGTCTCTAAGTTGAGGACCAGGCTACTGCTAGACTTCTCTTACAACTATAATTTTCTATTTATCTCAATATTATAACTCTAATTTTAACCAAGCTGTGAGTCAATGCTACATTTGCTGTAGACATGTTGGCTCAGGTGTTCTTAGTGTTTTATAGCATATTCAAAAATGTTAACTGTTACAGAATTTTATCACATACGAATGCACTCATTTTAAGGGAGAGATATTTAATTGAAATAATTCAAATGATCTGAAATTCTTTTCCTTCTGTCAAATCCCTATCACACCAGCCTCATGAAATGCAAACTTTTGCCTTTGTCTAGGTTTATGTGAAGTCTTGGAGAAATTTAAAGGCAAGGAGCTTTACTGAAAAAACTTCACAATGCCTAAAAAAATGATAACTGTTGTTTAGTTTAAACCTGTTTTTTTTTCAGCTAATGACCTTTGGCTTTATAATACACTTTTATTCTTAGGAGAGCTGGTTTACAAAATTGTCTTTAATCCATTTTCATAAGACAATTTCATTGAAGATACTATCTTATTCCTGAAATGAAAAGTCATCAGCACACCAACGTCCTATATTTTCTTACGCACCTGTGACTGTTGTAAAGGTTTTTTTTTCTTAGTACTAGATCACTCAAGAAGAGATTTGCATGTTTAATTGTACTAAGATGATACAGGTATAATTAATCAATTAAAAACATTAGCATAAGTTTGTCTGATGGGTTATTTTGAAAACATAAAACTCAGGAAAAGTTTGAGTCGCCTCATAAATCAGGAGAAAGGCATCAGAAATCAGATGTTTTCACTGGGTTTTAAAAGCAGCCCTCCAAAGCAATGGACACAATAGAATGGTGGAATAGAGCTGAAATTATGGTTAGTTGTGTAATGCTTCCAAGTCAGTCAGGAAAGGGCTATAATTATTTTCACCTCCTCAAACTTCTAGGAAGAGATAAATTAAAAAAAAACCCCAAAACTTACAGCAAGGAATGGAGAACCATTTTTGTAAGCCAAAAAGAATAAAATACGCCTTTTAAATGCTCCAGTCCCAATTTTCTCTACGTATTGCATGGGGTAAAGATATTATCATGAATGAAAGTACAAATGTCAGATGAACTACTGTGTCAAATATCAGTTAACAACAAACCAGTGCCCACTCAGGAGTAGCTTTTATTAGATTAAAAAAATCCCTTAGCAGAATGTATGCAAACTTTTACAATCTTTTCTTTTGTGTTTTTGGTGATTTTTCTTACTTGCACTTCCTGAAGAACTTTTGCAGGTAGATGTCCCTGAAACTAAAGTAGTTTTAAAATGTGCTTGATTTCTATGAAAATTTTTTACAGGTTTTCATGTTGAGCAATGTCTGTATAAAAAGTAGCCGAGGGGCCCTGACTCAGATTCTGGTCCAGTGGCAGTGTAGGATCTCCCTGGGCTGAGTCTGAAACATTGTTCTTAATAACAGCTGATAGTGCTGTTTTCTCTCAATTTGTTAAATGATGAGGAGTCTCCTTGTATTTTCAGCCACCCTGTGACAAAGGGTTCCAAAATTTAACTGTATTCCATGTGGAAAAAGGTATATCTTTTAGTGCACATCTCTTAGTCCAAGAAATAATGGCAGTTTTGCTTTTCCCTAAACCACACCTGTATAATACATCTAACGTTCATACATAAGAGAGCTCTGGGTCAGAATTTAGATAGAGGTTTATACAAGCCTTTCTAATATTTTTTTTCTGAAGAGAAAAGTATAGTTTGTATTTTTACAGTCTATCCAGGAGGATTGGGTTAGGTACTATGTATGCTGGCTCTTTCATATTACCTGAAGGCACGTAATCTCAGTTTGGTAGGTTTCAAGGAACATTGCCTACGTGATTTTGACATGCTCCAGTTGCTGGTATCAGAAAAGCTACCAACTACTGCTCCATTCACACTTTTGCAGACGATTACATCTTTGATTTAACCTCAAGTTTGGTTGCTCTGACTGGTAAATTTACAATTGTTTTATTTTATTTTTTTTTACACAGGCTCCCTGACCGTCTTCCTTCATGAGATCACTGCTCTGAGTGTAACTTCGAGTGCAGGTTTGTGCAGCCATACAATAAAGAAATGCAGACTTGTGGATTCTTCCATTCGCATTGAACTTCTGTGGAACAGACTCTACATATCCATATGTAGAGTCATTTTGCTGCAACCTTTGAAATCTCGATAGTGGTGGCAAGATATGAGGCAGATGTCTGTTTTGGGGAATGCTGCCCTGTATAGCCCAGGGCTAGAGACAGGACATGTTGGAGGACATACATGAATACTCCAAGGCTTGTCAGTATGCGCAGTTTCCACTGTGATCCCAGGTTTACTAGCGAACAGGTGGAGTGTGCCCATTGTTGTGTCAGTCCTCTTCCCTTCTTTGATCCCAACTGACACACAGAAGCGATCCTATCAGTATTCTGCTAATCACATGGCCACAACCAACAGAGTTTACGTAAGGTGCATAGACATGCTTCTTTCCGCTGGCCACTAAAGGCAGGAGAGTTGAGTAAGCAAACAGGGAGTTGTTCTGTACATCACTGTTTACTGAGAGACCTGTTAAAGAAGTGGGAGTGCAGTGGGAAATCTATTTCAGTGATTTTCACCCCTCAGCATAACCTATTAGGACAGCCTGGATTCACTAGCTGAAGATGGTTTTAATACTTTTAAGAGAATCAATGAGTTAGGAGCAAACTTCAGTCCTGGTAAAATCGTTGTGATTTATTTATTAATTCCTGCTCAAAATGCCGCTGAAAATTTAGATGCAATGTATTTAGATTTTCTTAAATAATTCTGCACCATGTGACTAAGTAGTCCCGTTTAAGTCAACGGGGTTGCTCTTAGGACAAACTAAAATGCCTTCCTGTTTAGAGTGGCATTTTGATGTACTTAGGAGTCTTTTTACTGGTTTTGTTAGCAATCTTCTTTGATAATTTGAAAATATTAGCTTTTACTATTGTTATATATAAGATATTGCTAAATATAAGCTTTTACTTGTAAAAGGACTAAGGTTAACCTATTACACTTCAACGCTTTGCTGAAGCTGCTAGAAACAAACTTGCTAAAAACTCAACATCTATTTGTTATGCCAGAAACACGTGTCAGCAATTATTTTGTCTGCTCTGGAGTCTGACTTGAAGGAATCATAACTTCAACAGGGAAGTTCAATTTTTTTCACTGAACAATTTTCTTTAATAATCTTTTGTCATTTTTATAATATAGTGTTGTATAAGTGATGTTTATAATTTTGTCAAGAAGCCTCGGTATTTTCCTAATGGATTTATTATGTATTTTAATAACTAGGCATAAGCAGCTGTAGAGCTCAATTAGTGTGCCATGGTGCACTCTTAAACACTGCAGTACCTGCAGTTACCCTGAAAGCTGAAAATTTTTAAGTGATCTAACTCTTTCAATACAGATTTTAGTAGCAATTGAAGTCAGGTTGTGATTATATTTTAAGGTAATATTTTAAGTGAGGTCATGATTCATGGTCAGGTGTGATGGTGATAAAAGGTGAATGATTACAGAATTTGTCATCTGTAAATTAAAATATCTTTGGAACTGTAGTGGCATTGTGGTTGCATGTAGCTCAGGTCCAAAACTAAGACACCTCTCCAGACTTGTTTATCTCATGGAATCACAATATATATATTGTGCTGCTATATATAGGCTCCTAAATGACCCTTTCCAAATAGAAAGGGAGTTGAAACAGAGATACTTTTGATTTACCTCTAAAAAAAATAATTAAAACCAATCAGACACCTGGCATTTTGAGATTTATCACTGGAACAATCTATCTCACCCCTACCTTTAACTTTAAGCAATGTATTTAGTAATAATTTTATAGTATCTCAAGTAAGAACAGCTTGATTTAGTTATTCTTCTGTCATCATTTCTTTCACCCCTTGCTGTGAGTGTCACATAGACATTTATTTTTTAAAAAAATAAGAGTGTTTTCCTCTTTTTCTTTCCCCTCTCTTCATCAGCGTTTTGGGAAAACAACTTGACTGGTTCTTATCTCTCTTCCTATTTGTCAGTGGATTTTTCAGCATACATGTGAAAAAATTGTAAGGGAATATTAATTTTAATAATGACTTTTTTGGTGATTGTGGTCCAGACAGGAATAACTTCAAGAATCTTCCTCTGGAGGCCTTCAAGGGCTCTGCTTTGCCTGCTCCCCACTGGCTGCATTGAAAATGTCAGCATGTGCTCTGAAAGTACCACCTCAATGAAACTTAAGTGCAAATCCTCTGGCTGTAGTGGATTTTCAGGAGTTTCCTTCTAGTTATTTCCATGTTCCCTTTCCACTAATGGATTTAATCTATAAATGCAGTGGTTTCTCTGATAGGGACATTTAATAAATATGAAGAAGGTGTTAGGACAGCCTGTTTGGATGCTTGATTCGGAACAAGTGCATTGCAATTGCTTTCCCAATTAGTCTGTGAGCACATGCCTGCAGTCTTTTAACAAGTGCCTTTTTAGTAACGAGAACGGAACATAAAAGCAAGTGCTTGAAGAATAAAGAGAAGTTCCTTGCTTATTTATAAACGCAGATCTTTGAGATCTTCTATCTATATGGGTTCAACAACCCTCTGCCCTTTTTTGTGCTGTAGTCAGGTGCGCTATCCTCATCTCTTTGGATGTGAAAGGACGCAGGGTTGTGTTGTTCTACCCCTTCCTTTACATGGAAGTGGCATGTTAATAACATACTGTAAATAATTACATGCAGACAGGTAAGTAACTTTTTTCTCTCTGTTGATATATGAATACAGTAACCAAACTAGTCCTTCTTCTGCACACACATTGGATACAACTACAAGAGTAGCAGAGCAAGAATATTAATTGTTTGAGTATGAAGGGAGTCAAATGGCTACTTTGCATGAAAATATAGCATCTATAGGTGTATGTAAGGTGATCGTCATGCGATAGTAATATGTGAGGCAGAAATGGGACTGTATTGTGCTTGTAATGGCAGTATGATAGCCTAGTATGAAGAAAGAACCAAATAATTCATGAGCCATATAATCATGCACGGTAAAGCCTTGCTAGCTCTGCCTTGGTTTCTATGAAGAAAGTTGTTACTCAGTTTTGGGTCCACAGGGGCTTAGTACATGCAAATTACCCTGGCCTGCATTCAGGTTTCCCATGTCAAAGAACCACTGTATTCAGACTCTGTTTCAAAATGACATTTGTATTTACTTAAAAATAACAGTAACTGAAAAATAAAATAAACCTTAGTTCTAACAAAGCTCCTTGGATCAACCAAGATAAATTACTCCATCCCTGCATGCTAGATTACGTGATTACAGGCTCATCTTCATGAACACAAAGAAGCCCAGAGGAACAACTACAGGAGAGGGAATCCCAAGAACTTCATCAAGAGCCCCTCACCTGGCTCCTCTCGGGCCTACCCTGCAAGGGTGATCAGCCCCATGGTCCAGAGGTGACACTTACTAACTCATGATAACGGGAGAGGGTTTCCCTGGGGAAACTTCGTAGACAATGTTATCAAATTTTGATGAAACAGGTCTATATGAATTGTCAGGAAAAGTCTGCTACACAGGGAGCAATGTAGGGAATCATTCTTTGCTCTATAGGCAGTTTTAAGGGGCCAGGATATACAGGACCATTGTTGAAGGTGTTTTGGAGTTATTATGCCACAGCAAAGGACTGTGGGCACTGAATATCTTACGATCTTATAAATGACTTCCCCAAACGCCAATGAAGCTATGTAAAATCTATCTACCTAAAGTTTCAAGCAGATAGACTATCATGTTCTTCACTTTGTCTTATAAAAGATGAATAATATTGCTGAATCCTGTTATGTGTCTGCCAAGAACGATGTCACAGCAGGGCTTGTTAGGTGAGATAATTTATTAATATAGAACGAGGTCTTTTAAAATACCACAGACTTCTTTGGGGTGAAAGATGTTATAAATACAAATCAGTATTGTTAATTGCAGTGATTCAAATTTTTCTGTTCTATTCATAAATTCCTTTGGTGTTGCTCTTGGGGTATGTGGGTGTGTGGGTGCTTGTTTTGGGAGGGGAGGGAGAAGAGAGAGGGACAGAGAGAGAAGGAGAGAAGGGAAATGGCTTCCCTTAAGAGATCTGAAAATATCTGCTGTATAGAAAATATGTTTGTAGCTGTTGAAAGGTACATTTGCTGAATAAATGATGTTGTCGTCTTTTCTACAAGTTTTTCAGCAGGGGAGAATGGCTTTACTATTTGATGACTGTTTTTAGAATAATGTTGAGAGGCTGTAATCTTGCAGAAAATACAGCTACTTTGAATGGACAGACACGTGGAATAAATGGCTTATAGATAATCCCCTGTGAATAAACGTGGCATGTCTAAGGCTGGTTATGGATCTACTATGTTAATTGGTGAGAATGAAGTCGAGTTCTCCAGGAATAAATCAGGGCTGTCAAACAGTATCTAAAATGATAGTCATTTCCTGGTTGGCACAGATAATAATGCTAATGGTTGTCAGTGGAATCTTTGTACAAAAGATATTACATTTCCCTACTATTTTATCTCTTAGTAATGTCCTTATTTTCTTTTCACTGGTTATGATCTTGAAAGATGCACACTATTAACCCTCAGCTATTCATAACAAAATCCACTACCAGAATCCACTAGCCATCTATGAATAAAGCAGTGACTCTTCCTGGACTGTTTTCTTTGTCAACAATTTAACAGCGTGTATTCTGAAGTGGAGTTAAGCTGAGCCAGTTTAAGACCAGCACACTCTTCACAGCTCTTCTTGAAAGCTGTTTTCCCAACTTATTTTTTCCATTTTTGAACATGAGCTTTGAAGACCTCTGGCCTACAGGGTGCATTGTATCTTCCTGAAGTCCTGCAAATGGTGGGACATTTGATTTATGTCCAACACATGGTGACCACATCTAAAACTGAAGTAGGAAAGGACAGATCATTCCCGTGGACATGGCACAAAATTATAGTTCAAGGGAAGCATAAACTCCATAGAAATATATAGAAAAGTGTTAAGTGAGCTTGCACTTTATTTGGGATTCTTGCAGATACAAAATTATACATTTTATTCTGTCCATCACTGTTATTTGTTATTAACAACTTCAGGTTGGGTTTTCCTTATTTCATGATGTTTTGCTAACAAGGCATTTTCTAACATTGATTCTTCACAGTCTTCAAATTTATTTCTTTGTTTGATTGTTTTGCACTTTTGCACAAATTGTGAATAAAAATTTGTGTCTATTGACTGCAACCCTGGGTACAGAGTCAGAAAAAACTCAAAAGGATTGAGGGAGAAATTTCTCATGGATTTCAATGGGACTTGCCCTTGTAAAACTTTAGAGACTTTCCCAAAGCCCTTTTTGCCTCTTGTAATATGTCCAAGACCCAGGATTTCTTTCACTCTCTGTTTGTCATCCGCTGTAACTTGACCTATGCTCTCTTATGATTACTAGCACTCAGGCAGGCTTAGGCTAATAAAAACAGATTCGGAAAAAAAATCCAACTTTAGAATTGGCTAAGCATTCAGAAATGATTTTTTTTCTTATTTACTTAATTACCTTAAATTAGATGAAAATTCGGATGTTAATATTTCAAATGTATCTGAAATGCAGCCATATAAAATTTGAAAATGTCTTCATCAGTCTAAAATATGTTAATTGATTGGGAAAGAAGGAAACTGGAGTGAGCCTTTATCTCATTTGTGTAAGGCCTCTATATTAGTCTGGCTTAAATGGAAATAATGTGATTTAGATAACCAGTTGCTCAATGTGAGTAGGAGATAACACAGTTATAGATTAAAGGTTTGATTTTGGATGTCTCCATTTTAATGGCTAATTTCCAGACAATAAAAACTCAGCATTTTCTTAAACAGGCAAATATAAAAAAACCAACACTTGTCCAAGGACAGTAATTTGATAGCCATCTGTACGGAAATGTGCCCCAAACCTGCTTAGGATAGAGGGTTTATGATTAAAATGCCACATGCATACTATGTCCTACATGCATAGCTGCATCTGGAGCTCTCAGCGCAGGAAAGACATGGGCCTTTGGAGTGGGTTACAAGGAGGGCCACAAAAATGATCAGAGGGGTGGAGCACCTCTCCTGTGAGGAAAGACTGAGACAGCTGGGGTTGTTCAGCCTGGAGAAGGCTCTGGGGAGACCTTATAGCAGCCTTTTAGGACTTAAAGGGGGCCTACAGGAAGGATGGGAACAAACTTTTTAGGAGGGCCTGTTGTGATAGGACTAGGGGTAATGTCATTAAACTAGAAGAGGGAGGGTTTAGGCTAGATATAAGGAAGACATTTTTTTACCATAAGGATGGTGAAACACTGGCACAGGTTGCCCAGAGATGTGGTAGATGCCCTATCCCTGGGAACATTCAAGGTCAGGTTGGACAGGGCTCTGATCAACCTGATCTAGCTAGAGATGTCCCTCCTTATTGCAGGTGAGGTTGGGCAAGATGACCTTAAAAGGTGCCTTCCAACCCAAACTATTCTATGACATCTGTAGGAGCCTATGTGTGACCAAGGTGTTAAAACTCCCATTACAGTCAATGGAGACCAGATCACAGGTGGCTACTGACATTTGAACCACCTAAGACATGTCCAGATGTTACATGAGAGAAGCTGCACTCTTGTGGAGTGGCTGCTAGAGGCCAAGCAGAATAACTTAGACCATCTAGATGGAGCTGTACTCTCATGTCTGGGGAACAGAATTTAGCACCTAGTCACTACGGTGCAAAGGGAGACTGTGAATGGCTCAGCTCAACCTAAAATACATCTTTGACTGTTGCATTATGCTGGGTTTGTATAGCATCTGGTAAAACGGGGTTGTTGTCCACCACTGGGGATACTACGTACTGGTAATACTGATAATGTATTAAGACCATTTCAAATGTAGTGCTTTGTAGATTAGTGTGTTATGATGATAAATGTGTGTTAGAAGACTGTGACTCGCTCTGATACTATTGTAACAGAGGCTGCATAAATACCTAAGTGAAGCAGATTTGCAAAAATCAGCTTGTTCATGAACAAAAAGGAGATACATTAGCTGAATGAATAATTTACTGAAAATAGTTCCCTTGACTCTTATACCAAAATTGATTTACACAAACAATAGTGCATATTATTGGAAGATGTTGTTCTGTTCTGCCACTTACTCAGGAAAGCATCAGAAAAAATGTTTATAAATTAAATACTTTTCATACAGAATATCTGACTACATTCTAGTGACTGCAATGTCATTTATTGGAAGTTCCATTTAGTAGAAGCATTGCCTTGGCATAGGGAGATGAAATAAGTGTTTTGTGAACCTGTCCAGCCTGTCTGCCTCTGACCCTTCTCGGTATGCACTGTGAGTCTTTGCTCCTCCATAATTAAGGGTTTCTTACTGATGAAGAAAACCTGTATTACTCTCTGAACGCTGAGTGTTGTGTGAACTATTGATTAATTTTTCCATATAGATACTGGAAGCAAGACTTTGCTTCCTCAAAGATGCTTCAGCAGCATCGTGTCCTGTTATTTACTCAGCCATAGACAGAGCTCACAGGTAAAATGGCACACGATACAATGCTGTCCTCAGCATGTCAAGGACTAATAGCATTGTTTTTGCACCAGTGTTTCACTGAAAAATTTGAATTCAAGTCACTAGACTTCACTGCAGGAAATGCGTGCTGAACTCATCAAACGTTAGAGGTACAGAATTGCTTAGACTGCCGTCAAAAGTATGGGCATCATAAACACTGGGAAGAGCTGTAATTCCACTGAAGTCTGAATTCAGCCAGGGTAGAGCTGAATGAGAATGGAACTGGTTTCTTTGTGCTGCTGTTTGTACCTCTGATGTTGGATGGATATCTTGTAACAAGATCTCTTCATTAGATTGTGCAAGCTCAGGGTATTCCAATATTTTGCCTATAGATACTTACAGTTGATTACCCAAACACAAAAGATCCCGTTTGGGTTTTCATCCCTTTATCACTCCTTTTTATGGCTAAACAGCTAAAAGGTCCTAAAATTTTCTCTCTTTTTAGGCTAAGAATTTCAGAGTTGAAGAAACAAAAAGGTTTCCAAACATAAAAGAGAAATTAGAGACATAAATAACATAATTCATAATACTGAGAAAATCTGTTACCTCCTTATAAACTATAACTTCTAATATGACAATGTGTAATGTGAGCTTGATTTAGCATTAATTTCTTTCTAAAGAGATTATGGAAGCTTTATTCAGGCAAAACCTGGTCTTATTTATAACTGTCATATACATATTTATAACTATCATGTACTTATTAGTTCATTAAAACATTTTTTCCTTACAAGGATTTTTAATTAAGAGTCATGAATTCTGAACTTTGGGGTTTTTTCTTTGAATTTTATGGTGATTATCATATAAATATACATACAATTAGAATGAGCACAGTTTGGAAATGTATTCTTAATTTCACTGTAGTACGAACTACTACCTTCAGTAAGGTTCTGCAAGAGCAGATTGCTGATGATATGCCTTTATTCATTTTGGGAGACAAAATGCTATTTTTGATATTTGACTTGACAAGCTTTTTGCTTGAATGCCTTCGTGCAGTTTTCAATCAAAAGCTACCCTGTGCTCTGCAAATTGCAACAAGTTGAAAAGATAACACACTCCATCAGGAATGTACTGTAATACACCCGATACTCTTGAAGTGAAGCCATGAAAATGAAATGTCATTAACCCTAAATCTGGTCAGTTAGATAAAATTCTCATTTGAAGAAAAGAAGTTTCTGTAATCTAACATTATTAAACATATATTCTTATGCTCACCTCTGTGTTGGTATTTCATGTGTATATGCATACATTTATGCATGTATCTTGTATTTCAGATGCTGGATTTAAATATTAAAATATACTTTGGAAACTTTAGTGTATAAACATTGTAAGAAAGCTGTAATGTTTCCAGAAGAAAAACTTATTATTACAAGAAATTCAGAGGGAGACATCTAAATATCTGAAAGGTAGAAACAAGGATATTTGTGACACTGGAGGTCGCAGGATTCATCCCTACCAGACCTTTATAAACCTCTAACACATCCTGAGCCTTAGGTCCCTGCTGTGTTAATTGTGGTGGTGCGCTATACCAGCACCCAGCCAGCCACCATGGCGTGGGAAATACACTGCACCTACACAGTAGCCCCCAGAATGTGTGCTGTCTCACCAGCAGTAGTCGTCACTGACTGGATGTGTATGGGAAAAGAACACAGACCCCGTAACACTTACTATGTAGAGGTGGTAATTTTAAACTGAGTTTGTCTTAAAAACTTGTTTCAAGTTTTTTAACTTTTTTCAAGTTCCCATTGGAATATCACTGAAGTTTGAGCAACTTAATTTATAGGGCCATGGGTAGATGTTATTGACTTCAACCACTTGCATGCCTCATACATGCCTTTATTGCTTTGTAATCTGATACATCATACATAAGCAAGCAGGAAGATGAGCAGTTAATGTAAATCCTTGAAAATCCATGCATATTCTTGATTAATGCATGCCTAGATTTATGATTCAAATATGGTACTATTGTATTGTTCATTCTCTTAAAATGAATAATCAATTTACAATTACCATTTCCATAACTATGCAAATATACTAATGTGCTCCTGGAAGACAAAGGTACAAAATTATTTTCAAATAGTAAGCATTTACATATCACTGATTAGAAGCTTTGTACGTGATTAAGACCATATAATTAATTCCTCAATTTAAAAAATGTTTTTAAATCCACATATATTAGATGCTTAAATATCTATATATTAGAACTCAAGGACTTGGTTTCAAACCACACCCGGTTTCTTTTAGTCCTATTTCTGGAAATATTTATGCATACCTTGTAAATTCCACATCTTACTATGCACTCTAAAATATTGAAAGTTATCTATAATTTATGTTTTTATTTTTCAAGACAAAAATGTAGTTGTATGGATATATATTATGTTTTCAGATGAAATTAAAAACCTTTAAGACTAAACATAAATGAAAGTCTCAAATTCTCCAGTTCAGAACGAAGACATTGACATGAGTTGAATTAAGGACTAAGAATAGCTCTTAATGTTGCAGACATTTTTGGTACCAGATATTAGCTAAAGATATTAATTAAATGGAAGTGAAAGCTGCAGCAGCTTCCCCAAAAGATGGTTTCTAGTAGAAACATGAATGTATAGGGAAGAAAGGAACTTTTCAGCTGACGATTTCTAGCATTTTTCTGTTTGACAGATTGCAAGGATTGTGGTATGGTTATGTTGCTGAGTTTTCATATGAAGGAAGACATTAAGTTTGTTTTGGGTAAATAACTGTTATTTAACTAAAAATAATGAAAATGCTTCAAGTATCTGTTCCACTTAAAAATTATTTGTAGCAGAGCTGTGAAACTTATACACAAGTGAAATGAAAACTGAGTGATTACTTGACATCATCTATTTTTTCTGAGATTTTCGATTTAGAACTTTCTGGAAACTCAGATTCAGCTTTTCAGCTCTAAAATGTAGAATATGACATAAATAACTCCACCTGCAATGTGTAAAAACTTATTTTTTAATTGATTTATTATGCAGTAGTATTTGGAAGGGAGTATATTTCTGTGTTTTTAAGGTCCAGAAGTGAGATCAAAGCAATCTAAATTCTACCTATAGCTCTGTCTCAGATTTGTATGATCTGCCAGCTCAGTGTGGATCCACAAAGGCATTACAAAGGCACTAGACATCTATTGATCAACTCAAGTGAATTCAGCGTAGGGCCACCAAAATGTTTGGTGGCTGGAGCTCTTGTTCTGTGAGGAGGGGCTGAGTGAGATGAGGCTGTTCAGCTTGGAGAAGACGCAGTTTTGGGGCACCTGAACAGCATTTTCCACTGCTTAAGGGGAGGTTATCCAGAAGATGGATGCAGGCCTTTCACTGTGGGGCATGGACGAAAGACAACAGGCACGGGGTGAAACAAAGAGAGGTTCAGACTATAAGGAGAAACTTTCTCATCATGACAGGAGTTGAGCACTGGAAGACGCTGCCCAGAGAGGCCATGCAGTCTCTCTTCACCCTGAGGGGTTTTCAAGACCATAGCGGATAATGCCCTGAGTGACTTTCTCTGACCTCCTGAGGTGCCTTCCAACCAGCACAACCCTTGCCACTGTGGTCAGAAGAGCTGAGAGCTATTCAGATCACCACATAGGTGCCTGGGAGTCATGTAAACTACGTAAGATTGCCTACCTTACAAGAAGCTATAGTACCTAAGCCAAACTTACACCTTTTTGCTGCATGAGAAGCTGAGGGTGATCCACTTAGATGTCTAACTTAAATGTCTGCTTTTTAGTCATGGAATGCAAGCTGAAATAAAGCCTATGTATAGTTCCTTAGTTACAGTTTTCTTTTGAAGAAAATATAGAATAATCTTAACTCATTGCCCTCAATTTATTTACATGATATATTGCCATTTTTATGATACAAATGAAGGAAGATGGAAATAAGATGAAGTGAAATCTAAAGCAGTTGCAGAGCAACACAAAATAGATTGGCCATTAAAGTATTTCAGAGTTCTTGTAGCTGCCTAAAATGGATGCTGTGAATAAATTGTTTTGGTAAGAAAGAAAGTAAAGAAAGTTCAGAAAACAGAAATATCAAAGAAGTCAGTCAGTCAGCTTCCTGGAATAAAGCAGTTTGACAAGTGATTTTTAAGATTTATTTTGATTTAAAAACATAAGTAATTAGAGAAACAGAAATGTAACTGTCTGGTTTGCCATAAAAGAAAATACAATCTGAAATGAGCTCATTAATTTTACTGTGATATCTGAGATTATTTGGTTAATTGCAAAGTAGCACTGATTAATAATTGAGTTGCCATGAAACAGACTCCTGTATACAAAGCCCAAGAAAAGTCTGCAGCCTCATTTAAACTCATTAAAATGCTGTCGTGTAGACACACTTGAATGAGTCTCTGGAGACAGGGAGCAGAGACAAATGGAACCAAGGAGGTTTTCACCTACGCAGACTCCAGTTCAGGTCTGTGTCTGCTATGTCTACTGGAGCTCAAGGGGAAACGTCACTGATGGCTATATTCTTGGCTTTACTATTTCACAGTTTATGTCAATGTAAGTATGACAGATGCAAAGGGTAGGATTCTGCTCCAGATGAAGGCATGAAATAGTAGGAGTCTACATGGCATTTACACGTGGGCTGGATATCTGAGCTCTCACTGTAGTCTCTGGACAGATAATCAATGGACCCTAAAAGAGATTCAGGTCATGCTGAAATAGACACTTGGTACTGCATTACTTTACCACAAAAATAGATATCTAGAGCGGACTGGGATTACTTACGGTATCTTGCCTGGCTTCCATTTGCCACTCCAGAAGGATCCAGAAGGATTTCTATAGGTCCCATGTCATACCTGCCAGTCCCATGTGCCCTGTCGTTAATCAATGTCTTGGGGTACCCTAGATGCCTGGTCACATTCAAATTTGTGATGTGATTTGCAAAAAAAAGGAGCACACTCTATATATGGGTCCAAGAATTTGTTGTGAATCCAAGTAAAACAAGACCACAGCAGGTTGACACACTTCTGCTAGTAATACAAACTGTTAAATTTAAATAATTTAATTTATGGAGATGAAGTTAATAACGCATTTAAAATCATAGAATCACAGAATGTTTTGGGTTGGAAGGGACCTTCAAGATCATCTAGTTCCCACCCCCCTGCCATGGGCAGGGACACCTCCCACTAGACCAGGTTGCTCAAAGCCCCATCCAGCGTGGCCTTGAATCCTCTCCAGGGATGAGGCATCCACAACTTCCCTGGGCAACCTGTTCCAGTGTCTCACCACCCTCACAGTAAAGAATAAAGATATACGGGCTATATCTGTTGAGGAGCTGCAGCAACAGAGCAGCTCTGCCAGGGGGTGCAACCAGGTGCCACAGGTGAACCCATGTCTGGCCATGCCCTCATTGAAGGGTGCTGTCCTGTAGCACCTGAGCAGGGTGAATGGAGCTGGGGTGGTGACAACAGGGTCCAGACTGTAGTAACTTAACTGCTTCACAACTAGAAGAAGCAGAACAACTTTTTGCAGTGTATGAGCTGTTACAGTACCATATTTCCTGGCTGCAGGACAGTGTGTGGGTGGCAGAATAAAGCTCTGTTTCTCAACTGACAGGACCTTGTGTAGACTCCTAGATTTGGGAGTCTTTATTTAAAACTGCTCTACCCAGTGTTTCCATGTGATATTTGACAACTCTCACCCAGCAGTAGGACTGACATCATTACTAACACTAGTAAATCTGACGTAGTATAAGCAAAGTTGGGAATATTGGGCAAATGTCTTGAGCAGGCCTTTGATCGAATTCTCTTAAACTTCTCTTGCCACCAGTGATTAAGTGGAAAAAGAATTTTTACATCAGATCTAAGAATGGAGATCAAATACTTGGAAATTTTTGCCCTATTCAATTTACTAATAGTCATTAATCTTCAGTATAATTTGAAAGCCAGTCCCATTTCCTTGGAAAGACATTCCAAATTCTAGACAAATTAATGGTCTGGGCAGAAATGTGTGATTCTATAAAACAGTGTAATTATTTAGAATGTGAAATTAATGGAAAAAATGTATTTTGCTTTAATGCTTTGCATGGCTGTTTGATATACACACACTATGTGCATATGAAAGGTGTGTGTATGAGACGTATATGTATTTGCATTATGAACGTTGTGTCACACATTCAGGGAATACAGTTAACAAAAACATGAAATTGCTGGGCCAACGTTTTTCCTGCCCTCCCAGACTTAGCAGGGCATGTATTTTTATAGTTTAACAAGCTTTCCTATTAGATTTTGAAAAATGAATCTAGTTATTGACATACTCGAAGCATATTCAATTAGTCGTGATTTGGTATATTTGATTTAAAGGTTTTTGATTATTTGTTCCATGTTCTAACTTGACAACTTAGAAATGAAATGAAATTAACCTGTCAGGAAGGATTAATGAACTGATTTTGTTCACTAGTTCAGATGATTTACACGAATTCCACTGCAGCTGATCTTGCCACGGACCAATATTCATTTCTGAAAATGGATTAAAGGTCGATGTTATGATATCCTATACTTTCATATACTAATTAACATTCATTTACCAGAGGAGTGGAAAGAAAATATGTAAAGCAGTGAGCTGTTCTGTATTTTAATTAAACCCATATTGTTTCTTCTGTTAAAGAATGAATGTATTCATAGATTATTACTACATGCATTAAATACCGATAAGCATAATTGATGGGCAAAATAATTAATTGAATGTTAGTTAAGCCTATTTTCATTGCATTAAATATCCTGTAAACCTACTTTTTACATGCAGTACAGAACTATTGATTGACAAGGTGTGTTTCACTGAGGGGCTTAGCGAGCTATTATTAATATGAAAAAGCACATCAATATGCGGAAGAAGATACTTCTGTAGTCCGCCAATAAGCTATGAATAATTTCTTAATTCTGAAAGATCAATTTTTTTCAAATTCAGCTCACTCTAGCTTTGGAGATCTGATAGATGGCCTCAGTGGAAGGCGCAGGTTTGGGGACCTGCAAAATAAAGTGCCTTTTTTCCTCCCCATCTCAGGCTCCAGGTGAGGGGGAGTGGGGGGAAGGCATGGACCGTGCAACAACTTTTGTTGTAAAACACATTTGCGCAGATTGCCAAGAGGAAGAACTTTAGGTTGTAACTTCACCCGCAATAATTTTATTCCTTCATAGCATATGCAAATGTGGACAATAATGGAGCAGAAAATATTTGTAATAAATATCGTCTTCAGTAAAAAGGCATTAAAAATATTTGGTTAAATATTAAAAAGTAATTTTTCTTCCTGTTCATATAAAATATACAGCACCTGGCCTCTATAGGCAAATAATATGTTCCTGTTTATCTACCTAAAATCTAGTGATTGCACGAAATTTGTTTTGCAGTCTGGTTTTGACTGAGGAAACCGGCTGGCTTGACTGAGATGCCCCAGTGACTTGGAAGTGACTAATGTGAAATAAGTATCTTATTTCTGTGTTAGAATCAGTTGACTAGAGAGATGTTTGCTTTTCATGGATGGATACAGTCAATCAGCTGGTCACATGTGTTGGCTATAAATGCCAGGATTACTGCCTAGATTCTATTAGTGGCTGCATCGATTTGGTTGTGGTGTGGAGTGAGGCGTAACTCCGGTATAGAAAGGTGTGGAAAAGATGGTAGAACTGGGATGAAGAAACTGTTTGGGAAGCGAAACAGTGGACTGGGACTGGCGCAAGAAAACAAGAGCAAATAGAGAATAACGGCTGAACTGTGAGACCTGGCTGGGAAGCCAATGAGAGACATTTTATCAAATAAAGGCTGCTGCTGTTTCTTATTACAGCTTTAGTGTTACAACTACTTTGTTCTTAACGGAAATTATTATTTTGGCATTTATTATTGTGACACTGCCATTGCTTGAATTGTGAAAATGCAAGCAGATTTAATTGTCTTCTTTTGAAAGGAATGTTGAATTTTACCTAAGACAGCAACCAAATTTGCATCCAAACTAAGTGAAAGACTTATACCGGTTCTAGAGCACAAGAACTGACCTATAGGTTTTAAAAATACTAAGACAGATAATGTTTCATTTCTTTAGAAATCATCCTGTGTACAAAGGCTCTGGGTAGATAATATTTTTTGATTTCACTGCTGTGGGGTAATATATCCTCTTCCTTCTCTACTGTTCTATGAGATATTCTTTTTACTTTTTGCAAAACACTGTACCTTAGACAGGAGTAGTGCAAACCCAGTGATTTCATTATTTGAGCAACGGTTGTAAATTCTTAACGAGCCGCGTGTCAAAAGGTTATGCTAACTTTCTTTTAATCTACGTAAGAGTGAATTTCATTTTATGTGTCGCGTGTTATATTTTGTATTGGAATGATATTTAAAAAAAGGCCGTTCATTAAGTAACTTCAGTGTATTGACAAATGGGCAGGATTAAAGACCATTAAAACAATGGCTCTTCAGTGTATTGTTCCCACTGCGATATATTTTAGTATTAACAAGCCAACTCTACTTCTCTAATAAGGATAATTCTCAGATACGGTGATTTCTCCAGGACACTACCTCTTGTGAATATATCTTCACTGGCCAGAACTTGAAAGTTTGAAAATATGAGTGATCCCGGTTATTTAATTGAAACACAAAGTAAAATATTAATAATATCAGGACAGAAAGCTCTTACATCTAGTATATTTCTGCACGCTTTCCTTGTGAAGAAGACTTTGCCTTTAGCCAAGACAGCTTCTGTGACCTTTCTTTAAGAAAGTGTAAGTAGAAGAGGCAGGAACCTGATAAGATTTCACCAGTAATTTGAGCATAAGATTATGCCCGTACTTAAATTATAGACACCTTAATTCTAGTGTTTTATCTTGAGTAACCACGGGTGGCTAAAAGTTGCTGGACAAGGGTAAAAAATAAGCTCCTTAGAGCCTATCTACTTTGCAACATAATGATTTCAGTTTCTATTGAATTAATAGGAATCTCTCCTAATCCTGGGGTGTTACCGCTCTGCATAATCCTTTATCCTACAAATGGTCCAAGTTCCCCCTGGTCTCTCCAGTTACTTGTGCTGTCATATGGCCAAGTGGCTCCATCTTATGTCCTTTTAAGAGTCTGCTGAATAAACAGCAAATGGAGAACATGGATGTGTGCACTGGTTACCCTGGATCAGGCTGAGGCAGACAGGGAGACACGAGGGAGAGCTTCAGTTTACCACTTCCCTCTGTAAACCATGCTGGGATTGTTATCTACAATTTAACTGCACTTTTATGTACCTCCAGGTACCTTCATTAATCACAGTGGATCTTGCCTGTGTATTTCTGAACCAGCAGCTCCCGTCAGTTCCCCCTTGTCCTGTACTACCTCCCCTACCATCGTTGCTGTTACTTATTCCCGCTGTGGCAGTCCAGAGGTGCCCTAAAGGGAGCCTTATGCCAGGTACACGGACACACAACATCATGTTAGCGCTGCCTGAAGCAAGGCCTGGGCAATCACTTCTTCTATTTGTCACCTTACCTTCTAATCGACCTATATTTTTTCCACTAAATAGAAAATTTATACACCTTAAAGTGTTTCTTAATTGCACTGGCTACTTCTGAAATGGTGGAATAATTTGTGTCCAAGAACAAAGCTCAAATGAAAAACATGTGGATGATTGATTTAGTGCTTATCTTAGTATAATAAGATGATTTTGAGGTACATCAGATTTCTATTTACAGCAAATACATGGTTTCAATGTGATTTTACTAATTAGATATTTAAAGTTAAATATGTCTGAAAATCTCTTTCAGAATCAAGACTTTGCTCTGGTTTTTTTTGTTTTGTTTGTTTTTTTTTTAATTTAAATAATTTCTACCTTTTCCCATCTCAAAGTTCATTTAACATCAGGATTAAGAAAATGAGGATGATGCTCATATACAGGCAGCAATAACAAGGGCTATTATCCACAGCTTTATTTTCAGTGTTTATAATTTGTAAAACAGCAACCAAAAGAACATCCCAATAGCATAAGCTTTTTGCAAAGGGAAATAATCAAACTGCTTAGTGATTCTTAATTTTTCTTCTTTGGGATCTGTAAAAAGACAATGCAAGAACATAGATAGATAGATAGAGAGATCTCCTTCATTAAAATTGCAAAGGTTCCTGGGGCCAGGAAAGCAATTTATGAAGGCACAGAGGTAAACATTTTGCACAAAGGAAATTAATAAAATGTTCCCCAGTGGTTCTGAAACAGAGTTGCTAAAATATTTTCCTCACTGTACACGGAATAATGAGGTCACCATAGCGAACAGAGAGTTGCACACTTGGACCACAAAAGCACAACGCTTCAGGGCTTTCAGCAATGTCTAGCGGCTTTTTGCACCTCTTCCCAGGGCTAGGGTGGCCTGCAGAACAACTGTCCCTGGCCGCAGGCCAGTCCCACCAGGGTGCTGCCATAGTTATAACCACAGGAATTTGCAGCTTCCTTCCATGGGTACACACCACCGGAGGTTTGCACCTGGGGAGCCAAACACATTACCTGCATGTAGGCTGCAGTGGGGAGAACCTCTGTCAGGCTTCTTATTCCTGCCACTCCAGATGTAAATGTATTTTCTGCCACTGTCCACTTACATACGAGTGCAAAATGACACGTGTATTCTGCTGAACAGATGCTCTCAAAAATACTCACAACAGCACAACCAAGCGAAATGTGACCACCTCGATAAAATGCAGCTGGTAATAAATTTTAAAGAAAAATTGTGGAGTAACAGAAAAATAAGTAAAAAACATGAGAAATTTCAGGGTGAAAGAGCTTCAGTCCTACTTGCTTGCTGTCAAATGCTTTCATAACATGTGTGTTGCTCAAATGCGTTTCTCGTCAGTATAGTTGCTAATAAATGAAGGAACTTAAAAGACTGATTTTAAATTGCAAATCTTACCATCTAACACAATTATGCCAAAATTGATGTTCTTTTTTTGCAAAAGGTGAGTAAAGACAAAATTTGTATTAAAAGTCTTCGGTTTCATGCATTAACATCCGTTTGCTATTGCATGCACAGAAAGACAAAGGCTTATTTTCCCATTAAAAAAAAGTGTAGTGTTATTACTTAAAAATTTTTGTACTCTAAGTAGGCTAATGCTAGCTGGGGAGTAGAAAAGGGAAAGAGATGGGTGGAAACTTGTAAACTGGATGAAAAGAAGTCTACTGCTTTAGAGCAAAATGATATAAAAAGGAAAACAGAAGAAAACTGCGAAGCAGAAAAAAGAGAAAGTAAGAGGGGTGTGTGTGTAAAAATAGAGACAATGAAAGGTCTGTTAAAGAGAAAATTTGGAACAGAGGAGCATGAAAGCTTTGATTGTTTCTAACTTGCTGTGGAACCAGTCTGCTGGAGATGAGGATTTAGCGCTCTGCAGTCCCCCTTTGGGTTTCACCGAGTCTGCTTGGACAAGCTCAGGACGCCTTACAAGTCCAAGCTTTCTCTGCAGTCATGTTCACTGGAATAATGACTAAATCGCACCTTAGAATTCCAAAGCAGTAGCAAGTGACTTCATTATTCAGTATCCATTTCTACGGACATGCTAAAAATTGTGCAGGGGAGTTTCAGTTTTTCGTAGAAGTGAGAAATAACCGTTTGGCTAAAAAGTGTTGAAATGTTTACCCAATTATCCCTCTTTTTGCCAAATCAGTGTTAAAAAACCCTCCTTGAAAACTGTAAAAAAATTTAAATGTGTTCCTATTTTAACAAGACACTGAAATGCGAAAATTATCTGAAGTATGCCCTCCTTTATGTAGAATGCTTTATTATCTTCTTGTATTTTCACTTACTTCAATCAAAATCTAATACTCCGATACAACCTTAATTGCGATTTCTCTGGGTGTGAGGTGAGAAAACGTTCAATACTACAAATCTATTACGAGGCAGCTGTTACATTGCCGTGGAACATGATAGCATGGTACATATTTCTAATCAAAATGTTTGTTTAACAAGAAGGTCAAAGAAGCAATTAGTGGAGGAATACAGTTCTATTGTGTGCCGTGTACTATTTGACTACAATACAAACTGACACCCGGGCAATTTCTGCTATTGGAATCACAGAGGTGACCTAGGGCACTCTATCAAGCTTAGTTTGACCCTGACAGCTTTTGACCAGCTATTTGTTGTCATATCTTTCTGACTGAACAAGATGACAAATATATACAAGACCTCACGCTCAAATGCTGCATTCTGTGAAGTGAGACAGATTTTGACCTTTAATCGGTAGAGGTCCCTGGGTCTTGTGACTCCACATCTGCTATCTTTATTGTCTTGTAGTGGACAGAAATTCTGTTAACTACTCTAGCAGTATGTGCTCGCAGAATAGGAAATATGTAGTTGCAGTTAAATGGCATCGGAAGATGTTATTCCACAAGACAGCCCCTTTTTTAACAAAAGAGATTGCTCTGACTTTACGGAAGAAGAGAGGTTTTGCTCTGAGTAATAAGCCTCTAATCCTCATGTTTTTCTGTACTGATGCAGGGGCCTATCCTGACAAAACAAAAGAAAGGATTTGGGCTGAGTTTGAAAATAGAGGAATAAATAAACGGGAACTTTGTCCAGGGCTAGAACATTTGAATTAATCTATATTTATAAATTTGTATAAAATAGAGGTCTATGAGCAGTTTCAGAAGTTAGCCTTCCAAAAGAGAAAGAAGAAATTACTGATATTTTTTTGTGGCAACAACCAAAAAGAAAAAAAAAATCATTATTTTTTTTTCCATAAAGGATTAGAATTTTTCAGCTGACCTTTAGGAGATGTAGATTGCACAGGCAAAATCCTTTACCACAGATGTTTTAATTTACCATGAAATAAAAGTTGTCTAAGACTTGAAATATCATTTCTTTACTTGATTTCCCTTTGTTTTGTGTTTGCTCACATGTTTCCATGCATATGAGGTTGGTACCTGAGTACATTCAGTTGTTTGTGGACTGCTATTCTGACTTTCTGAATGCCATCAGTCTGCAAA
This sequence comes from Rissa tridactyla, assembly GCF_028500815.1. Classification (NCBI taxonomy): domain Eukaryota; kingdom Metazoa; phylum Chordata; class Aves; order Charadriiformes; family Laridae; genus Rissa; species Rissa tridactyla. The sequence goes on from NC_071466.1 coordinate 197,512,188, forward strand.
CTACAAGCTGAGAAAAACTGGCTTGGAGGAATTAGGAAGTATAGAAAAGCTCTTCACTGGAGAGCTGACTGGTGGAAAGAGGGTTGAAAATCAGTGAGAAGTACAACAATAGAGGGTAGTTTATAAATTAGCACATAGAGTATCAATAACTTAGTCCTATGTGGCTTCTCATTCCTGCTCTTGGACTGCTTTTGTGAAGCCTTTAATGGGTGAGCTGGCTAGATGAATGTCCTGTGATCTCAGTTCTTTTTGTCTTAGCCCTTCCGTACATAACAGCTCCAGAAAAGGTGTGAAGGGTGTGATTTCATGGATCCCTGCTCAAAGGGACCAGACGTTTTAAAGTACCACTCAGCTGCTGTTCAGTACCAGAATTTCTGGCCTCCTGCTCATACCAGATCCCTCTTTTGCCTGGAAGAGCCCTCCATTGATAAGTCTTATTTGCCTCTTGCCTCTGCTTGCTCTTCCCCAGTGTTGCTGTTCAGCTCCCAGCTTTTATTGGTCCTGATTTCAGCTACCTGCTGCCTGCTTCCCTTTCCGATGGCTATTCCTCGGGCATCTGCCTGTAGCCAGAGGCTCATCTTACATTGAATCTCATTATTTTATTTTGTCTCCTGCAAATCTCCATCACTGGATTGCTATTTTTCCCCTGGTTCAGCAAGCAAACCCTAGAATGGTGCTTCTATCCTACGTACTCCATTTAGAGAGGATGACAGGACTACCAGTATATTAACATATGTATTACAACATATGTGGAAGTATATAGGCTTATTTGGTGTGAAAATGTAGCTGCATTATTTAGGCTGTGCTGAATCATTTAAGAATATCTCATAAAACACTGCTTCCGACATTAATAGAAATCAAGAGAGATTTGAATATCTTCACATTACTTCTTATTTAAAGCCATTTTAAAGTAAAATATATAATGATTAGTGGCAATGATTTATGATGGGAGAAAGTCTAGTGGGTACCATGAAGTCAGCACTAAGTATTTTTTCCTTAGGAGGATGTAGTTCCTCTATGGAGTCTTTAATCATATAGTTGATTTTAGGAGGTGTATACATGAGGACTATTGTTTAGCAAGGATTTTCAGGGCCAGGCTGTTGTTTAACAAAGATCATAACGATAGAAGCAGGATATAAAATTTTTGACAGTAAAACTCTTTAAGTACCAGCCTAAGAGGCATTAGAAAAACTAGTGTCAGCTAGGAAATACAGAGATCTGCAGAGAAAGACACTAGAAATATAAAAGAAAACCATAGTGTGAGAGTGAATGAATGCAACAGAAAATAGCCTATAAAACAAATATTTAGCAGAATGTAGAAACCCAGAAAACAGAAAAGAAGGCATTTGTTTGCAGATGATAAGGACTTGAAACTAGATTTGTGTCATCAGAAATACCACGATTCAATCTCTTATTCCAAGTGAAAGCTGTGGTAACAGTCTTGATGAAGTGTATGCTGATGAATACTCTGTAAATAGTAATCATTTGCAATTATTGCTAGTAGCTGGATTTGGTGTCTTTCTCTTTTACGACTGCACTCGGTTCAAGAACAATGTGAAAGGAATCTTCTACTCCAGCAGTTTGGCTTCATGTCCCAATTAAACTCCCCAAACTTTGTACAGCTTAAAAATGTTAGTTTTGATGATTTTATTTTTTTTTTAATGAAACAATTAGGCCATTCCATTTTCTGAACACACTAATTTCCTGTGGTTGAACACTAGAGATTTTTGTTCTGAAATACTCAGGGCTTTATTCAGTTGTTTAAAGATAGGTTTCTGTTTAAGATACCCTAAGTTAGCCACAAGCTGCTGGTGGAAGCCATTGGGGCCTATGGGATACCTGTGCCCCTCTGAAAAGTAGAGTATCTCATATAGTGCAGTGTGTCTGTGTCAGGCAATTACGTTGTTTGCCCAGAAATGCTGAATGTGGAAACAATCATATCAACAACATTTCTTCAAGCAAAATTAAGAATATTTTTTTATAAATTCTGAATTTACTTTCTGTTACAATGCACACACTAAAACAAAAGACTTACAGAGGTAAGGATTCCCTGTGGAGGTGTGGGGCTGTATATGGAAGCAGGCAGGTCATGTGGTGGAGCAATCTCAAAAGATGGGTCCAAGTTGGGCTCGTGCCAGAGCACTTCATCAGAGTCCATTCTCAAATTGCTCAAAAGAAATGCACTATTGAGAACAAACCTCATGGCTAATCAATGACCTCTTTCCCAGCCAATCTCCTTCCCAAAGCAGAGATATTTCTGTACAGATGCTCTGGGCAGCTGATGTACCACCTGCCCAGTGGTCTTGCAAATCACTGGGTCCACATGGCCTGTGCAAGTAGGTCCTGTTGTGATGGAGTGGGAATAATATGGTTTCTGCAACAGCAAAAAAGCTGAACAGATCACATGTTTTGGTAAGGCAACAGATATGACTTCAACACATGTATTTGTTCAAGAAATTATTGGCCCAATATTCTCATGTACACAGTGGAGACTGTGCCGCATTCAAAAAGCTGTGTTTTTACACCTTTGTGTCTGAGATGTTCGTATTTGCATAAGGTAAAAAGCAGCAATAAATTACACTTTTAAAACATGTCAAGACAACTCCTTACCTCTTAGTTGTGCTCAAATTCATTCTAAAACACAACATTATCCACAGCTTTATGCTTTCTTCTGGGTCATTGCTAGGTTTCTTACTATTTTTATGTTAAGTACAGAATTTTAGCAATTGCTACAATTCTAGCTCACACAACAAGGGTCCTAGAAGAAATTTGCCATATGGTGTTTAATATTTTAGGTGCGAGCCTATGTTTTGATAATTTTGTATTATACATCAAATTATAGCAAGATCACCTATATCCCAGGAATAATAATGTTTTTTTAGATATGGTATGGAACAAACTTCTTCTCTGTCCTTTGTTAAATTTGATATAAAAATACGATCCCTCCCCACCTCCTCCATCTCCTGCTCTTAACTTTCTGTTGGATGTAATTTCCTGGTCCTCTTATACCACGTGCCAGGCCCTTCATACTCTGCTCTTTAGACTGATTCCCGCTCCAGTAAAAACACAGAAAACAAATAATTCTGCCTTGATGGTTCTCAAGAGCAGATGGTTTTATGACTTAATCTTCCAAAATGTATTTTAAAAACTTATTTTTCTGAGACACCACTGTTAACTCTTTCATTTGCCTTTATGCTCTTAACATTACTGTTTTGTTTCATTTAGCCATGAAAACGAGTTGCAATGAGAGGCTGCCATTTGACTTATGACTTGCTCCTGCTGCTTATTCCATTTTATCTCACATTTTGCTTGCATTCATCAGAAATCAGTTTAGTAGCCCCAAATGGTTTTGATTTAAGACCAGCACTCAGAATAGTAGTGCAGAAACAAATTATAATATACGTTTCCAAACCCGTTTAATGCCTTTTCTCTCTGCTGCAAGAAGTAAAATGTGGCTGCTTAGCATTCCCTGCCAACTAGCATTTTACGATAGAGCAAGAAGTGAGCAGAAATGTTGCAGTGCTGCTTGCAGTCAACATATGTAAAATCAGATTCCAGCTAGTCAGGTTTAGACACTGAAATAGACACTTCTTTTGGCCGTGACTGATATTCAAAGATTGTGTAGTTTCATATTTATCTTGGTTTTCTTTCGTTTCATGCTCCCATACCAGCTTCTGCTCTTTCCCACTTGCTCAGATGTTTCCAAAGCAAGAAAACGCTATATTTTGCTCCGAGACATTACTTCCCACGATATGATTTCAAAAGGAAGTTTACAATAGTTGAAATATTCAGAATTTCCTCAGTAAATGTGAGCTTTTAGTGTAGGATTTTGGGAGCTTAGGGACGGGGTCTGCTTGTCCTGCCCGGAGGCAGGTGTGCCTCCGAGGTGGGGAGTGGAGGCCATGGGGTGCCAGTCCCTGTCCCCCACCCAGCACGGCTCCCTGGGGCTCCCAGAGGAAGGCTTCGGGGGCACCAGAAGGATGTGAACTGCTCTTTAAATGCTATGCGCAATCACACATATACGTATGATTTATTCAGGATTCAGAGCCTCTTAGGCAGAACTGATGTGGCAAATAAAGAGAAAGACAGGAAAAGCAGATGCTTTACTCTCTCTTTAATACTACTCTCAATCTCTGGATAATCAAAATCCCTCGATAAACAAGACCAATTTGGTGCATACATCTGTTCCATATCCAGCCTATATTGTCAGTGGTGTCTTGCTGAATTCTTTGAGGCTCAGAGCCTTCACCACCTGCAAGATCAGATCCTTGACTGTAACCAGATGGTGGCATTGTAGCATTACAGCAGTTTTCTAAAGTTGACATAATTTCACTTGGGGTAATCCAGAAAGCTACGAAAAGCAGAGAATACATTTCAAAGTGGAATAGCTGGAGAACTTTACACACTGAAAATGATGCTGGTGCATCTAGAGCTGAAAGAGGATGCACAAGCAGAGGATTCTTTTAATCACCAACAATAAAAAAATAAAATGTTATATTTAAAGAATAATCAATTTGTTTGAAAATCCAAGTAGGCAGTGATAACCCTCTATTTACAGTGCATGCACAATCATAGTTCATTTGTTCATGCATTAAATCTGAAAATGCCAATTTAGAGAAATAATATAATTTTATTATACCTATATTTTACATTTTTTTTTCAACTTTTACCAGGAAAACCATGATTTACAGATTGGGGCACAGGAGCATGAAGTGGAAACATAATAATTCTAAACCTAACTGTACCGTGTTATTTCACTGTCATTTCCTATAAGTTATTAACCTCCTCTGCTTCATTCTCTTCAGTTCTGAAGAAAAGGAGATAATAATGCTGTAACGCTTTCAACACCGAAAGGACTAATTAGATAATACATGTAAAATATGTTGAAAAATGCTGTGTGCTAACAACATTTTAGGGTGTTGTTCACAAATTAAGGTTACAGGGGAAAGGCTGTTAACCCCTTCTCCAAGCCAGCTATGTTTTCTGGTTCCTCAGTACCTGCGTGTGGTCAGTGTTATGCCTCCACCTGCTGCTTTTAACATTTGTACCTGGAGGCCAGCGCTCAGACCCTGTTCTACCCGGTTCAGAGCTGTGACTCTAATTTATTCTCACCACCAGCCTTTCTTTTTTACTATGCTCTCACCCTGAGGAGATCTGAAAACTTTTACTACAAATCTCAAAACACGGTGTGGAGAGAGAAAATCTTTTTTCGGGTGTGAGAGTGCACATGGGTCTAAACCCAGCAAAGCACAACGGCAAACTGCAGGCTGGGCGCGGATGTCGCCGCTTCTGTGGAGCGGTGTCTTTCCTAAGACAATTTCCTCTGAATGTTTTCTAAGCAATAATCAAACCGCAGCCACACTGCATGAAGAAGTCACGGTTGCCAGCTCATAGAGGTTTTGTGAAGGGTGGGATTTTGCACAGGGGCTTGATAAGAGAAGAAACTTTATCTCTCCCGCTCAGCTGCAGTCCTACCTGTCCTCTGATCTGCTGCCTGCATCACTTGCCTGTTTCATGGCAGTTGAGCAGCTAATCAAGGATGCTCAAAATCAGGTAGCACGTTGAAGGGAAAGAAGGAAAATGCAGGAGGGAAGTACTAGAAAGAGCCCAGCAGTCTTGAGCGGCTCAGCCCACTAACTGTTATTCTCCTTACAAAATGCCCAGATGCTAATGGGAAGATGGGGAAATCTCCGCTGTCAGTCTCTAAAAGCTGGGGAGTGACCACTGTGGAGGAGTGGGACTGAACTGGGAAAACGGAATAACTGAATTGGAGGCTGAAGGCCCAGGGCTAATTTTGAGCTTGCGATGTCCTTTAACGAAGGACAAGACCTGCTGCAGCACCGAGGACTCAGATCTGCTGTCTCAGTAAATCTATGACAGAGGACAACAAAAGTTTTTATGTGCTTATATGGGTACAGGCCGGGTGGACAGGAACAAAAGGGAAAATGAGGAAATGCAAAGTTTTATGAAGTGAAATGAACTTCTAACCGAAGTTACTGATTCTGGAAGGGACCGTCTCCTCATCATCATCCCTTTTATTTGTGCTTCTTTGTACTGGAGTTTAATGTAGTTGTTAGGTGTACCTTTACTGTAGCTAGCTTGAATTTACTTACAAGTGAATAGTTCCTCTCAAGTGAAATTAGTCTGAATGAAAACAGTGTGAAATACCACCAGTCTTCATAGTGGGACTACAGCCACTACTGTATGGAACCTCTGAGGCCTGCAGGGTAAATCCCACAGCTTGTTTCAGATGCCATATGCTGATTTGCTCTATAGGTTATTTCCCTGTGCCCCGTGGCTCCGACTTGTGCAGCCAGCCCGAATTTGCATGGTGAATGCGGGGTTTCACTAAAAACTGATCAAGCAGAAATAACCTCTTAAAGATCTGGCACGTTAGCATGAGTTTTAGCCCATACCCTCTCTGGAGAGCAAGCTTGTGTTAAACGCATTACCTTGCCAAGCTAAGGCATTTACTGCTTGTAAGAAACTTGATGCAGGGACTACTATAACTCAAGATAACTTTGAAGTGAAGACAGTCTACAGAAATGGTGATTTTGGCCAGGATTACATTGTAAGGAGCTGTGACAGACCTGGCTACAAAACCCAGTAGATTTGGCCCTAGCTTCTAGCTTTAACTGGAATACAGCAGCATTTCCCTCATAAATGAACCCAAAAATAAATGGGGGCGGGGGGGGTGGGAAGGGGAGGAGGGCAGGTAGTTTTTCCATCAATTTAGCAAATGAAGGGGTTAGCATATGGCTTGAGTTTTGGCATTGATTTCAATGGCAGCCCATTGAGTCTATGTTATATCTGGAGCTGAAAGCTCCCCACTTGTTCAGCTTTTCGTCTCTTGTGTTATCAGTGCAGGACGGTGTTACGTGATGTGAAGGCGTAGACGGGGACCCAGGTGTTGCTTCTGACTAAAAGCCTCTCTGCTGGAACTTCCTGACTCTTTTCCCTGATTACAAAGACAGCAGGTGTCAAACACATCAGAAAAAGAACAAAGGACATTATCTATCCATACTTAATTAAAGGCAGAAATGCACTCAAGCCTGGCTGGCTGAACCAGAAGGCCATGAGGGTGATAGTGTTTTAATTTATTTTAACTGTGCAGGAAGAAATTTAAGATGATTGCTGAGAACAATGTAATTAAAATATAAAATTATTTTCCAATTTTTCGTTTGCTTCTCTTTTGATTTTTTAGAAAAGGATTATGTTTGGATTTCATTACAGTTACTTTATTTTTATTAGTACTTTTTGTGAATACAGCACATGACATAAATTTAAAATATACAAGGTAGCCTGATAAATATGCAGTCTTATATCATCTTAGCTTTAGTTTAAATGTCATTGAAGGAACAGGCTTTCAACTCCATCATCTTCAGTGGTTACATTATTGGATTTTTTTAGCAGTTTAAATTTTCTATTACATGAATCCTATCTATTCATCAAGTAAAAATGTGGCTCACATATCTTATGGTTCACCTTGCTACTATATGTTCTGCATGAATTCAGTCACCCTTTCAGTTCTGTGAAGACTTGCAGTATAAAAGATTAGGGAAAGAGATGTAATCTCTGTTTATAAAAGGCACTTGGATACATTCCAATGAAAATGACTGTCATGTGTTAGTAGCTTAACCATATAATAGTTGTGGTGGAATATCAGTGATTTTCATATCTAGCTTGTAAAATTTACACGAATTATCTTGCAACAAAAACAGAACTATGCCTGCCCTAGAAACATTCTGGAACTCATATAGTTGTAGTGTATTCATATTATTTTCTTGTATCTGTGCCATTAAAAGAATTAAGATCAATGCATAATGTGGTGTACGCCATTTTCCAGTAAATAATTCAGAACCCTTATATTATAGAATGCTTTTATAACATTAAGTAAAATATAAAGGATCTGCTAAACAGCAGGGGCTTAGTGGGGGCCCAATGGGAGATATTGTTGCAATAAGGCTAGGTAAATACCATGAACTGATTACTCAAAGGCCTAGCATGCACTGAGGTTTTAAGACGCTTTGAAAAATGGCAATTACTTTATAAATAAAACTGCTTAGTCTTTAGATACATTACTTCACTAGGTTTGTAATCATCCCATAGAGACTCAGATGCTGTTTCCTGTGCTTAACTTAAATAGTTCTTATATCTATAAAGCCCTCTCTGAATATTTAGTTTCTTCATGATTTTTACTATGCTAATGAGTTTAGCACCGGTAAAAGACACAGTCTAACATCCCAATTCAAACTCCAGTGACCATGCTGGAAGGGATGGATCTGGGCTGGCTTTGAATCCGATGACAATGTTCTGATACAAATTAATGAAAATATTTCAAGTGTGTTCTTAAAAATGTGTTTACATCAAATACTAGTTACTTATATGGGACTCAAACACTTGCTGAGCTTATTTTCAGAAATTAAACCTTAACTCACAATTATCCTGGGTAATATTTTATGCCATCCCCAATGAAATCTTTGCAGTTAGGTTCTGCTACCATTGGTTAACATGCAAACCCTGAAGCTTTCAAAGAGGTGGTATAGATTTCATTTGACTGGGCTTCTCAGTTTAGTAAGCAGTTGTGGTTATGATGCATCAGAAATATTTTTGGTTGTATCTCACCATCACTTATGGGAACAACTAGGACAAAAAAAATAGACTTGTCACTGAAGTAGTTAGGTGTGACATCGAGAATACTGCTTAATAATCTCATTTACTTGTAATAGAGAATCGTATACTTAAAGGATTTTTGTTTTAGGTTTTTGTTTCTTTTTTTTAAGATGATAACAAATTTAACAGCACATATGTCTTGTTTTCAACAAATTTAACTGCTGGGCTATTTCTCGATATTGAACATTTAAAAAAAAAACCACTGGATTTCTAGGAAGTAAGCCTGAAGTAGAAAAAGTTAATGTAGACCACAGAGCATTGTTCTTGTGTAGATGAATGTCTCTAATAGTAAAATTTCTGGTTTTGTATTTTTTGCTCTCAGCATTTAGGGTCCTTGATCCAGGGCTTAAAAGATTTAAATGGTGATGCATCCCTCTTTTTTGAGTTGCCATGATGTTGAGTACAAAGTGGGCAAGTAAATAAAAGCAACAGATTGCCATAGTGATTGAATGCTACTGATATCCATGTTATAATAATCAAATAAAACCTTAAAAACCTAGATGCCAAAATAGCAACACAGATTGCCTGGAGAAAGAAAGCGAATGCAGTTCCTTGGAGCATAGATGAGAAAAGCAAAGCTAAGCAAAGTGTTACACTTCTATTCAGCATAAAAAGGCTGTGTGAAACTGCAGTGGAGAAAATGGTGGAGTTGCCCCTCACTTGGAATCAATTTCATTCCTGTGATACTTTGGCTGAAAGAAAAAAGTGACCACAGTTATTAAAAAGAAAACCCAAACCCCAACAGATTCCTGAAATATAGTTCTAGATGAACAGTGTGAGACCAGTAAGGCGATAAACAACATGCATTAAGCTAGACCAAGATAAAGGTTATGACTAAATTTTCCCACTAGGGTGCCTGTGGTTGGGCAGCTGAAAACATATTTAAGTTAATCTCTCAGGCCACAGCTCAGGGAAGCTCTTCAGTACATGCTGAATCAATTCCTATTCAGGAAGACCCTACGCACAAGACTAAATTTAAGCATGCATTTAAATCCCATTGATCTCAATAGGATTTAAGCACAGACCTAATATTAAACATCTGTTTAAATATTCTTTCAAATAGGGACATTTTCCATAATGGGGACTCAAGTTCAAAACTATTAGTTTTGCGTGTTCCTTTAATTTGTTTAAATTCAAGAGACAAATAAGGAATTTTCCTTGTGTGGAGTGTTTTATGATCACATTATATCAGTCTGTTCCAATAAATAACAGTTTAACTGTTTTCCATTCAGCAGTTAAAAAGCTTGGTTGTGTGAAGCTGAGCAGGGCCCTGGAAAGCAGTTGTGGAAGCATGGCTGTCAGCCACGTGATTGATGCTTTCCAGTTCATGCCTGTTCTCAGATCTGCATTTCTGTAAGGAAAAATGTCTATATTATAAAACTTTGTGAGTGGGTTTCACCTCAGTCACCTTTAGTTGTTGAAAGCTGCAGGAAAAGGCTTAATGGGTCACCCTATGCTCCTTTTGTAACAAATGGAGAGATGTGGCTACCCGTGGTGGACGATCCACCTGATTTGTCTTAGATAAGCATTTTAGTTGTAATAAATTGCCCCTGGGAGGTGGAGGGTATTTAGCTATTTTTGTCTGGAAACTGCAGGGGAATGTAAGGTGAAGCATTTAGACACCCACTCCTCAGATGTCTAGGAAGGGTCAGATGACTCCCACTTCATGTGCCTACATGTATGTTCACACAACGTTGTGCATTTGACATGGTAAATGCAAATTGACATTTGCAATGTCAAAGTAAGAGAGTTTTTTTTTATCAAATATATATGTGAAACATCTGTCTGGCTTTAATTTCCTTGATGTTTTTTGAATATTGTTGAAATTCCAAATGCTGGGAATTTCTATAAACTAACTGCATTCATTAAGGGTATATAGAGAAACATTTTCTTCTGGTCAGTTATAACGACTTCTGTTGAAATGCCAAGGGTTTTGCTTTGAGTTTTATTTTTTCCCTGAAATTTTTTGAAAAATAAGGGTTCTCTTTTGCATTGATCAATCTTTTACAGGGATGGGCTTCAAAAACTGGGCCCAGATCTAAGCTGCATCCTCCCATTTTGTTGTTTACTCACTGAAACTGTTGGTGCTCAAGCACTGCAAAGTGCACGCTCCAAATAATGTAGAGAGAAGGAAACAGTGAGAGTGTGCCACTAAGGTGAACGGGTAGGAGTGCACTTCTAGCTCTTCATTATCCTTTACCTGCCAGTCATAGATCAATCTTGACTCTCTCGCCTTGTCCTGATGTTCAGAATCAGAGTACAGTACACTCTCTGATCCATTATAATGATACGACAATTTCTTGTAGGAGTCTTGCAGCCTAAAGGTGATAAATATATTTGCTTTCCCTAAAGGAATCAATTAATCACTGAATTCAGAAAATGAACTTATTTTCTTTACTCTCACAAGCATGGAATATATTCACTCATATCCCACAATAAATTTTAGTGAGAAGCTACAGAAGTAGGTAAACATTGACACATTTGACAGACAGCAGAATAGTTTGGTCTTTTAAATTTGACAGTCTTTCAATTAAACACTGTCATTATCTTAGGGGAATTAACTTTAATGCAAGAAAATGATGAGAAGTATAGCATCATAGAATCATAGAATGGTTTGGGTTGGAAGGGACCTTTGAGATCATCTAGTTTCAACCCTCCTGCCATGGTTGCTCAAAGCCCCATCCAGCCTGGCCTTGAACACTTCCAGGGATGCGACATCCACAGCTTCCCTGGGCAACCTGTGCCGGTGTCTCACCACCCTCACAGTAAAGAATTTCTTCCTAATACCTCATTTAAATCTCCCCTCTTTCAGTTTAAAACCATTACCCCTCATCCTATCACTACACTCCATGATAAAGAGTCCCAGCCCATCTTTCCTCTAGGCCCCCTTTAAGTACTGGTAGACGGCTATAAGGTCTCCCTGGAGCCTTCTCTTCTCCAGGCTGAACAACCCCAACTCTCTCAGCCTGTCTTTGTAGGAGAGGTGCTCCAGCCCTCTAATCACCTTCCTGGTCCTCCTCTGGACCCGTTCCAACAGGTCCATGTCCTTCTTATATTGGGGGCCCCAGAGCTGGGCGCAGTACTCCAGGTGGTGTCTCACCAAAGCAGAGTAGAGGGGCAGAATCACTTCCATGGACCTGCTGGCCACACTTCTTTTGATGCATCCCAGAAAACAGTTGGCTTTATGGGCTGTGAGTGTGCATTGCCAGCTCATGTTGAGCTTCTTGTCCACCAACACCCCCAAGTTGTTCTCCTCAGGGCTGCTCTCAATCCATTCTCCACCTAACCTGTATTTGTGCGTGGCATTGCTGTGACCTCAGTGCAGGACCTTGCACTTGGTCTTGTTGAACTTCATGAGGTTTGCATGGGCCCACCTCTCAAGCCTGTCCAGGTCCCTCTGGATAGCATCCCTTCCCTCCAGCATGTCAATCCCCGGAAACTTCCTGAAGTTAATTTTTGGCTAATCAAAGAACATCATACAGCCGTATTTAAAAACAAGCCATTTTGATGTTGCCTTTCCAGGATATATATTTAATCTGTATTTTCTGCATGGAGTTTAGATACATTCCTTACAAACAGTGTGCTCCTTTATATCTTTGTATCCTTGCCTATATAAGTATTAAATGAAACCATATTCCCTTTAATTTTAAGAACAAGTATATTGGTTTACTTGAGCAATGCATAATGATGTGTTACTTTTTTTGGTGATGGATTGCCACCTGGCCCTTTCTGGCAGAGTACTGCATTCTCCACTCCTAAGAGTTAAAATGTATTTTCCATATTAAATAGCATCATTCTACGGGAATATGTAAGAAGTGTGGAGCCACCACACAGGAGTATGCAAGACCAAGGCTCCGGATAAACAATCTGTACTTATTGCCACGAAAAGGTGGTGAAATATAACTGAAAGCGAGAAAAGAAAAAAACATGCATCTGTGAATAGTACATGAAAAGGAAGAGTAATGAAGATTAACAATAGGAAATACTGTTTCTTAGTGCATGCAGGCATGATTCTGGAAATTCATGGTAAAATGTAGCTATGACCAGCAATTATAGATGTCTGGAATCAATGCTTTAACGATGTTGCTGAATTCGGATGAAATAAGATACAGCTTTTTTGCCATCAGAACACTGGGTTGCTGGTTTCTGCAATTCTCTTCTCACGTGAACTGCCTCACGTGGGAGAATCTTTTCTTCACAGAAATAAAAAAGGTGTTTGTTTTCAGGACCAGGCTCCCCTTTTGTCTGTTAAGTCTTAATTTTTATCTGTCAAACACACTATTGAAAGTTCTCATTGACAGACTAGTCAGTGCACTGCAGACCCTATATGCTTTTCCGACCCCAATATAGGCAATCCTGAAGCTATATTTGTCACGTGGGATTAAGCCCAGGTTTTTCACATGCTGGTAGATTGGCAGGACCGGATAAGTTTTGCAATATCACTTCTATTGATACTGCCTCAACGAGAAAACTAGCTTCTCCAGACAGCAACTTGTGAGTTCCTTGACTGCCAGTAGGTGCAACTGCTGAAAGCAAGATATAGCAGCTCTCCCTGGAAAGAGGAACTGATATCTTTTCCCACATATTTATACATAAGAATTTTTTTAAGGCTTGATTCTGACATGCCAAGCCCTGCGTTTTCTTGCAGCAAGGCCATTTTGTAATTCTAAAGCTTTGTGAAGTTCAAAGAAAAAATTTTGGGAAGCTGGCAAGCTATGATATGTTTCTCACAGATGTCTGTGTCTGACTTTCCCTGACTCTGTTGTATTGGCATCCCACCACCTTGAGCTGGGAGCTGGGAGGGGATGAATGGTTCCCATCCAGGTCTGTCAAATGCTGGGCTGACCCTGTGGCAATTCCAGCATGCCTGTAGCAACAAAGGCCAATGTCTAATAAACCAAGAGAGCTGAGCCAGGGTTATGTGTAAAACCAGGCATTTTTATATCTTATGAAAAGTGTGAAAGAGGGGAGAAATATGTGAGACATGACTGAAAAGACTGCAGCTGTGGAGGGAACAGACTTCCTGGTTTGGAATGACATCTTTTCTACCTGGGAACTGAACCTGCTTCATATGGAAGCGTTACTCTTTGAGTGCTTGGAACAGCAATGAATCTTTGTGGTATAACATCAAATATGTTTCTGAAAATCACCATTTTCTGACTGTTGATGTATAATAAGCAGTGTGTTGCCAGAAAAAGCTCAGGCCAACTACACAAGTAGGTGCTACTACATACAAATATCCTGGACAAGTGTTTACGGATATTATTGTAAATGATCAAAAATATTTCTGTCTGGTTCATCCCCTTTCAGTTAAAGCATTTTAATAAGATGTCCAATATAACTGTCTAATTGAGCTATGTTTTTTCCTAACATGAGAAAGAAAATCTTATTTATGGCTGACCTTGGCTGAAACACCTCCAAGAACCACAGTGTAGTTCTTACAATCTCTAGTTTCTTTTGTGTCTGCTTCTACAGCTTCTCTTGTGAAAATTTTAAAGAATTTTAACCTAGAGAAATCTTTAACGTTTTCTTTAAAACATCTCAGACAATTCACAAACACCACAATTCTTGTGGATCTGTGATCCAAAGAGGGAAAGGCTAGAACTTGTCAATAAAATGGTGAAAATTTAGCTCTGTCAGTCCTTTGCACTTCAGTAATTACTTGCTGAAGTTAATCTCTTCCTCCCTGTTGCCCTCATGAAAAAAGAACCACAGACACAAACCCCAGACCCAGTGACAACTCCCCTCCCCTCCAGACAGATAATATGTATGGATATCAAAATTAAAAGCAGCTGGGAAGGGGTCTTTATTCTGGACTTTTTCAGGTAACCTTGGCAACAGCTATTCCTTCTGATTTCACCTATAAAATCGACAACGAATATTAAGTTGCCCAATGTAATTAAAACTTCTAATGGAACTTGCCAGCTGAACATGAAAATCATTCAACAGGTTAACAGTAATCAGATATTTCTAACCACAAATAGTTGGGGGTGTTATTTAGTTTCAAACATAAGTACCTACAAAACACAGAGAAATGTTTTCAATTTCGGTCATTTGATATATACTGTTGTGTTCAGTTAGTACAATTAGTTCCAGTATCCCTTCTGAGAGGAAAGTATTGACAGTGTATTTGAAATAACATCTCTGCCTAAGCAAGCTGATAGCAGGACTGCCATGCCTTTTTATGCAAAGAATCTGGAAAATATAATCTTAAATGGAGGAAGCAATAATGTTGTGCAGAGGCATTCTAAGTAGCTGGCTTAAGCTGCCGATTACTGTGGATGCTAATTTTGCAGTGCTGCCAGGATTTTATGTTAATGTTATTGAACAAAAAGCTAAAGTATTTTTTAATTTAAAACTACTGAACTATAAAATTGAACTATTAGACTTTCCATGGGTTTAAGTGGACAAAGAGAATATTATGTCAAAGGCTCAATTCAGTCACCTTCAAGCCATTACACCTTTTGAAATTCGAAGCAGTAAGTTGCTGTGGTCTATTATTTTAGGCTGAAGTCCTCCCATGGTTCCTCCTACTACCCTTGAATAAACTTTATTCTTCACTGCATTCAGTGCCAAATATTAGCATAGAGAACTTCAAGTGAATCCATCCCCTTCTTCTTCTGTGCAGTACTCTCAGCCTGCTCAAAGAACTTGTTTAAGGGTAGCCTAATCACACGAAAATGGAGAACTTGGCCACTGACTTTAACCTTGCGTAACCTTGCAATTCTCCACACCTTAGCAAGCACAGGATTACAGTGCAGGGTGGAACAGGCTGCTGACACCCTCCCCTCTTTCTTGCCCTCTGGGTGGAGAGTACAACTGGCGCTGGGCATTTTGCATGTAGGTATTGCTTCTGTTCTCTGCTTGTTGTCTACAAAACAGACTGCAAAGCAGTAAGCCGACTGTGTCAGTGACATTGTCCTACCTGTGAGCCCAGTTATGAAGCGTGGTGGCTTATTGACCTTATGCTACAACTGGAACAATGTAAGAGGAAGGGAATTTGGATATGACCTGGGGATTAGTACTTCGCACTTTGCCATGTGATATACTTTGCAATGTGAGCTAAATCTAGGTCCTTTTCAGAGTCTGAGAACTGGTGTTACGTCCCCACAGAAGGGGGCAGGAAATTGAGGAGCCCTTAGCAATGAGGGCCAGGACAAAGAAGATGTCTCGAACTTCTGCAGCAGACTCTGAAACCACAGTAGCAAATATAGAGCCCTATTTACGAATTTAGAGAAGTGTATGTATGCACTTTTAAGGAGTTACAGCACACTTCTAGGAGCAAGCCGTGCCTCATTGCACGCATTGCCAGGCACCACCCTTTCCCCTTCGGGCAGAACTGAGCCATCAGGTACATTAAGTGATTTTTCTGGCCTTTACATGTGTCAGAATTTAGAGACTGTAGCTGCAACAAGAAAGATATATATACATATAAATTTTTAACAGCCTATCTCATTTGCTGCTGCTCAGTAAGTTTAGAAAGAGACCTAGACAGATTGCAATGCAGTCACATGTGAAGATGGGACAGTGGACTGGATCAATGCTTTAATCAAAATGTTTGAGGCTTTTATTGCATTCCAATGGAGGAAAAATGCTTTTGAGCACCATGTGTTCAACACTTGCAACCAAATAGCAGATGAAATATTTGATTCATTTGCAGCAGATCTTTGGTTACTTTCCAGAAAATGCTTGACTGTTTTTCTGATGAGATCACTGCTAAAGTTGTTGTTGAGGACATATTGTGGTACAGGCTGAATGTTATTCCTACTGCAGTTTTGTACATTTTCTCCTCTTAAGGAAGAGTAGACTAGAAATCTTTTCCGCTTCTAGCTATGTAAGCAGTTAATGTTTGAAATATGTAAGGTCTGGTGCAGGGGATAAAACCTACAGGAGACTAACCGGCACTAGCTGGCAATTCCTACAGCACTGGATAATCTGAAGAATTTTTGTGTTCTCTAGAGAAAGGCCAGGCTTCTGGATATTTTGGCAATTGAATCCAATTCTCCATGTTGATAGAAAGTGTTTTTCAGTTTGGGAAGAAAAATATCTAACTCTGGCTTTGTACCTATTGCTGACATCAGTGAGAATCAGGTGTAGATGCTGTAGATGCTTCACCTGATTAGGCCAGGAAATAGTGCGTCTCGGCTCCCTCTGTGAATCCTACCCCAGGCTCACAATGCTCATAAAAAAAGTGTCATCTCTTTCTTTTAGCTGTATGAGCCAGTGCATGACTTGCATGTGATTAATTTGGGGAAAAGAAATAGGATAAAGTAAAGTAGGGCAGCAGAAACTACACAGTACACGTAAACTCTAATGATTACACAACAAATCCAGTTAAGAAGAGATCATATGATATGAAATTAAACTAGACTGAACAGCGAGTGTTCGAAGCTGCACCTCCTTTGTCTTAGTATTCCATATAGAAAGCTACAAGTGAGTCAAGCAGAAATCAGCTGTGGCCATATGTGTCTTATTTTTCTGTGACATTTCTCCGTGAGAGGACAGATTTGCTGTTTTGTAGAATATATTTGAAACAAAGACATATTTTGTTAAGTTTTGTGAGATAATGATTTTGCAAAGGCGTTTCCTCCTGTGCGGTTCCTGGGCAGAGCTCTGGGAATGTGATGCTGTACGTCCCCCATTCCTGTCTGGCTTTAGTTCTCTCCCAGCAGGGAAACCTGCAGCAAGAAGGGACAAAATGCGGTTCTGCTCGACTGTAGCTGAACGCGCAAAATGCCACACATCTATTCAGAAGTAAGATATGACTTACTGATACCTAAAGAATCTGCTCTTCTCTCCTATGTCTCTATAATCCTGTATTCATGGATCTGCACCTCTGTTCTTGGGCACAGTAGCTGGTAGTGGTCAGACTTTTTTTGCCATTTAGTGTGTCTTGTAAAGGCACAAAACTGGTAACAGCATATCTTGTCTTCCCTGCCTGTGTATCTGTATATATTGAATACATTTACCTAAGATTTCAGAGTTCACAGCAAAAAAAAAATCTTTGTTGAAACCATACGCATAGTCATAAGATTCAGTAACATTGTACCATGTGGAAGAGGGGTTAAAAAGCGTAATGTTACTTCTCCACCAAATAGCAGCAGATGGCAGGGACTAGCAGGTCAAATTAGTTTCCTGTTGGGGGAGAAAAAAATCAATGATTCAGAGTCTTAGTACTTTCTTATTTCAATTATGTTCTCTGGTTCCCAGAGAGAGTTACTTACACATGACTTGTCGGCTGTCCCTTCTTTCAAGAATCTCAGTAATCATGATGAAGCAACTCAGCTCCAAGAATGAGGTTAGAGAGACTATGTCTACCTGAACTGCTGAAGTCATTCTCAAGCCGAACTGACCTTGCCTCTGCATGTAAAAATCTCTAAGCTTTCCTATAAAATGAGTTCTGCCCTTTCTTATAAAGTGAGTGAGCTTTGGCCTTTCAGAAATATTGGGCCCAGGTCCAGATCAGAGTGCTGCCATGCATCTTTCTGTTTCATGGGTATAGTAATTACCTAAGTACTTGGTATCCGAAACGTGTGAAAGTCAGAAACACAAACTAAACCACTGGGAAAAAAAAATAATTCCTCCCACTCTTTGTATCCTTTTGTTCACCTACTAAAATGACAAATTCACCACTTCCTGTCCATAGTTTTTCCAGAGCTGCACTATTTCTAAACTTCTTTATTTGTTTTTTCCTCTCTTCATTGAGTTTTGCGGATGTTTTTTTCACATAGCTTTTCAAAACTAACCCTCATAGTGGAGGCTAAGGAAAGAAAGAAACAATTTCCAGTTCCTCTGCAGAGGAGGTGTCCCTCTGTGGCTGGAGGAGTGCTGCACAGCGCTGCTGATAGAAGGAGCATGCTGTAGATAGAAGGAGCATGCTGCAGATAGAAGGAGCATGCTGCAGAATGCAGCCAGGGTGTTGTGGATGATGGAATTGCTGAGTGGCTGGAAGGGACTGATGTGAAACCAAGCAGTGTCAGGAGAAAGCTAAGATGATGACGGCAAGTTTAAGTGTTTGAATAATAATTTGAGGTTCACAATGTAGAACAGTTCTGTACACAAAATATGAAATAATGGAAAGCTTTCCTAGCAGAGAAAGTGAACCACAGAGGTACGATAGACTTTGCTCTGTAAAGGTGAAGAAAGGAACTGAGCTTGCCCATTAAAGCACCTATGTTCAGGTGTCTCCATGTGGGTGAGATGTCAAGGTCTCCATTACATTTAATAGAGACCGAGTCAATACAATCCAGGGAACCTTGAGAGCAATTCAGCTGACCAGCTGACCTGTCGGTTTCTGGTTTAGAGTGAGCTGACAGCGTAGACTAAAGCTCAGTTAACTAAAATGGATCTCATTCTGGTTGCCCAGTCTAAGCTATCACTTGAGCTCTCTTTGCTATCAACAGGGAGTAATCAGTCTTGCAGGAGAACTCTCTCATTCCTAAAATAGGCTGTTGCCCCCCATTTTAGGCTAGCTGGCTCACTCGGACTAAAGACTTGATTCTGTCGCTTACCCACAGGCATTCAGTGCCATTTGAGATACCTAAAGCTATCTTGTCTGGTTGCCAGCCACCACACCAGAAAGGCACGGGCCTTCTGTAGCTACTGTGTCATCTCTGCCAGATCTAGGCATTTCAAATGGGGCTACATACCTATGTGTAGACAATGGAACTGAGCCTGAAGGTCTAATTTTAAATTATTAATTGAAGTGACCCTCATCCTAACTCCTCACAGTCTGTTCCATGACATGGGTGTTGGAATTATACAGCACTGAAGACTAGTTTTCTGCTTCCTGATAAAAATGTCACCAATTGACTGTTTATTTTAACTCTATCAACTAAGAAAAAAACCCCAACCTTACACCATAACTAGAGTGATCACCCCTCCAGAAGATTGTTTATAACAGGTGGTATGGTATAGACACAAGTTTGGCGCAACTGGAACCAGTTACTGATCTCAACTTTGTGGTAGGTTCATGTAAATGCAGTTCATAGAGTGAAAGCAAAGTTTCTATTTGCAAAAGTGTCTCAAGAAAAGACCCATAATAATATTTCTTCAGTGGTTGTAATGTACTCACTTGGAAAAAGAACTTGTTTTGGTTTGTTATATACTTGCTGATCTTGTTATAAAAACAATAGATGCAGAAGTGTTAAGTGAGAATACTGTAGTGTGCTTAGATTGCATTTTGTGTGGACAGAATCCTGGAGTAAGCAGCAAAAAATGACCCCCTGAGAATCTCTGTGCATCCCTGTTCTAGAATACCCTTGGGTTTAGCAGTGAAATAAATTAAAAACTTTGGTTTCAGTGTGTTAGAAAAAGATATTGCAAAATGATGAAAATAATAAAGGAAAAGTGGGCATCCTGTTTTAAATAGAATGTAATTGCACAGCAACTTTAAAATGACTGTCTCACTCACGAAATTGAAAACCTCAGATCAGTACGGGACGTAGTACAGGGAATTGTAGATTATTTTTCTTAATATTGGTTAGTCGGGGAGAAAAAAGCCTAGTTTTAATGGAAAGGACTACTGCTACAACCTTACTGTTTTGGGTGTTGAAAGTCTTGACACTGGCAGTGGATCACATTCGTAATGACATTTTTCAGACGTGGTGGTATTCAGAGCAGAAGTTCTCATCAAAGAAATGATCACTTGCATCAGACAGAAAATATAAATCTCGTTAATAAGTTAGCTTGCTCCAGGCCAAGGAGGGCTTAAGGACATTACTCTACCTGCTGTTGCATATTAGTATTTTGTCATATTATTGTGCCTGCAACATAACGAATTTATTTGGCAGAGATATTTTCCCCACCAGACATCTGAGAGAATAAAAGTAAAGGTGTTTGGGGGTGCTTCTCTGTGACAATTTCAAATAATGCTCCAGCCACTATAGGTTTAAGAAAGAAACGGATGACAGAGAGAGATAAGCAAATTAAGTTACAGACAGATACTCAGCACATTACACATCGGTGTATAATGATTGCAACTGACACCTGTTTTGAGACCACAAACATTACAGACTCACTCCATTTTTGTTCTGTTCAATGAGGAGGTCATCAAATACCAGAAAACACAATACAGTCTGTTTGGTTTTGGAAATGGCTATGCACTTTCTCATATTTTACAGTGGGTGACTTGTAATTAAAAATCATTACTTCTGTTAATGATCATGGAAATAAGCTGTGTATATATGTTTGCTATCAGCAGAATATAATAAACATTTTTTCTTCAGAATTGGATATCTTACAGAACAAGTCCTGATCAAAAGAGAAAAGAAGACTGGTCTCTTTTATTAAACCGTAAATTGGAAATCATCCAAAGATGACACTTGTGTGGTAATTGACGTAGGGGTTATGAGACAACAAGCCAAGGAGTTACACAAAAAGTTGACACATCTGTGTGTGAATTGTATGGCAAGTTTTGTTTTCTGTCTTAAAAGAAAACTCCAGAAAGTATTCAGTAAAAATATTTCAAAAGACAAAGGGAAATAGAGACCTAACATGCCTCATTATTATATATTCTGTCTTTCTGTCTCCTTGTCCCAGTCTCTTCAATCAGACCGTCACAACATTTTCATAACTTTGTCATTATCATACACAAGTGGAATATCAAAGATGAAAGAAGGGATAGAAATGAGATGACTGCAGAGTATGCATGTCATTTGGTCATGTCAGTAGTTGCTAATTAACTTATCCCATGTCTTATCACTGTATAGTAAGCGTCATACATACAGCCCAGTGATGAGCGGTTCATCACATATTCTGTTGAAATTAACTGTGGCATCTTAAACCATAAAATTAACTAGCTTGAGAAGAGAATATTTTGAATAATTAGTTCCTTCCACCATTGCAATTACGTGTGCTGATAACCACCCAAAATACTATAAGCCACATCCTATAGAGCCTGCTTGTTCTCAGTGCTTCTCTCAGTTCTGTCCCCCACAACAACATATCAGTATATTGAATATGGATCTCTTGTACTCACTACGTTCTCCTTTATTGATTTTAAGTGTGCATTCTTTTTGGTGAGCCTTAGACTTTTTGCTTTCTGCTGTCTCCTGAACAAGGAATGTCTGAGACTTTACGGACTTATCATTTTTCTGAAGAGATGAAAATAGAGAGATTTACAGTTTATTAAATTATAAAACAGTAATTTCTTCCTTAAAAGAATAGTGAGGGAGTTTATAGTGTCAATCGAATGGAATAATCTGTTTCTTACTGACACAATTGAAACAGCATGGAGTTGTCAGAAATATAGACCCGCCTCATCCTTCTTATGAAGTTCCTACTGGTAAAATAATTGGCCTTTAAAAATTACTATTAACAAAATAGTTGTCTTTACATGAAAGACAACCTCTTAAAATATCACTGTGTTTATTTTCCACGTGGTTGTGCCTGAGGAGGGAGGAGAGAGCTGTGTACCGGGTCTCCTGGCTCTGAATGAACCCATATCTCTGGCAAATACATTTGTGTCTTTCCATCCAGCACCTCATCACATGTGATTAAAACTGAACAAAACTTTTCTGGTGACGTTTTGGTTGGGCAATACTTGCTCTGTAGAGTGAAAAATTTTTTGGTAAACTGTGCCAATTGTGTCAGATCCCTGAGAGGGGTCAGTATCTGGGAACGAGGACCCGGCAGCCCAGGGGTCTCCACTTCCCCAGCAGCTGCGGTGCCAAGGGCCCACCCAGGCAGCTGCACAAGCATGTTTTGGATTCTCCCAAACTGTAATTTTTAAAGTTCTTATTATGTGTCCAATTCCTATATATTTTACTTTTTGAATATTATTATTTTTTTTTTTAATTTTCTAAGGGTATGCCTGCACTGGTTGAAGTTGTGGAGTTGCTGGGTTCAAAAGGAGAGTTTGCACACAGCTGCCATTGAGTTGTGCATGTGCAGTGGTGAAGAGTCTGTGGAAGCCTGTCACATCAGGAATTGCAGATCTACGGTGGTGTTACAACGCTGGAGTCTAAACCAAAAAATGCCTGATACTTCTGAGTCAAAGAATGTCTTAACTTTTCCACTCTATTATAAAAAACCCCCCACACAAACCCACTCACCATTTCACCTTTCTCATAATTATTCTCTCTGAGAAAAACATTAATATCAGAATTTTTCCAAAAGGGTGGTGTTTCTTTTTTTTCCCTATTAAATTGACTTTTTCTACCTCAAAAATGTAGGCACGGCAGCCTGAAGATGTGAACATGCAGGTAGTAAATAATAAAAAAATTCCCTCTAAAATCCCCTCAGGAGAGTTTTAGGGGGGTGGGGATGTGTTTGAAGGGGAGATGCTGCTGGGACGGCCGCGCGTGTGCTGTCCCCTCGCTGTCGGGTTGCTCCTGTGCGAGCATGACAGGGACAAGCTCATGCCTTACTGTTACGAAGAAGTTTTGCTAAGTACACTGAGGACAGTTTCCGAGGCAACATCAAATGACTTAGAGGTTAGGAGTGAATTACCAGCAGACAAAAAGCCTTAATGAAGGTGATATTTCTGTTTCCTTTCATGAGTGGGCTGCCACGTTGTGGGATGCAGGCTTCCTGGCCCTGATTTGCTTCTCACTGTTGACTGAAGGGAGAGTTGAGGGAACCAGAGGATTATCTGAGGTAAACACACTCGTGAGATGATTACTCAGATATTCGTCCCCTCATAATTGGGTTTTCATTTGATACCGGGTGTCACCCGGCTCCCACTGAAGTTGGGAGAAAGACGCCCTTTGAATTCAGCTGCCGTTGGATCAGACTCCGGGTGTAGAGCACTGGCACCTATTTCAGCTGTCAAAAATTTCAGTCCCTGTCACACAAATGACAGGAGATAAAGCAGGATTTAAAGACTGAGAAGGAAATTTGAATATGTTTCAACATTTGCTGCATTTGGAAGCTGAAATGCTGCCAGCAATTTGATGTGTGTTTTCATATGCTGTACAAGCTTACATTTCTGTTTGTTTTTCACAATAGAACAATAATCAACAGACTATGGCCTTAGACTCCAGCTCTGACAATTCTTTCCACTTCCACTTTACGACCATGTGGAGCTCTGGCTTTGCACATTTGGTATTTCATTCTTATTGCAGAGTAATTATTCAGATATTGGTCCGTGAACTGGCAGCAATAATTCATTCTGGCATTCATGATGCTGACGTTTTGCTTCATTTCTTCTTTTCCCTTGTATTTAATATTAAAATGGTGGTAACCTATGGCCACTGACCTGTTGTTCTGGGAGCTACATGCAAACACACATGTATATGCACAGGTTTCTGGTTATAAATACATACTGCAGGAAGCCAATGTATGCATCCACAGTTTCACAATGAAGCTATAAGGTGAAAAAGCTGGTGGACACAGTGAAAAGACAGATGAAGCACAGTGTGACGCAATTCTTTCCTCTTCACTCCAGTGCATGGAAAAATGTTCTAGCTGTTCTGTTTATAGGCAGCCGTGAGGTCTTTCAAAGAGGTACAATACCTTTATCATCTGTTGGTTGGCAGAAAAATTAGGAAGCCAATTTACTTTCCAGAAGCTTGCAGACCCTGAACCCAGAGGCAGATGTTACGGAGATTCACACAGAATACTAGAGGCTTAGCTTAGGAGAAAGCAGAAATATCAACGTACCAATCACCAATGTAGCAATAAGTTAAGGCCAAAAGAGTAAATTAGACAATGAGATGAACTTCTGCTGTCCTTTGCAGTAAAAGAGAGGAGGGAAAATGAGTAACTAAAACGACATTAGCTCCTACATTTCTTCTGTAATAGAATTACATTGATAAAACTGTTCTCCTTGTTTCGAAAATGTAGAGGTAGATCCCTGCATAATAAGCTTTCTCAATTTGCATGCAGATTAAATTGACCTATTTGCCCCCCAGGAAGCTGAGAGTGTAATCCTCTGTGCACAAAATTTGGGAATTCCTGCGGCATCAAGTGTGAGGGAGTGACAGTTACGTACTGTGGGGCTTTGGAAGCTCTTCAAAATGCTATGTACCTTCAAACTACTGCTAGTCCCTTTCACTAAAAGATACAGAAATACATGTTTCTAATCAAGACACGTCTGTAAGAAAAGAAAGAAGGCAGGTAGGTAATCTGGTGATAAATGTATGGCATGTGTCCCTATTGCATCTGCCTCTGGAGTACCAAAATGGCCAGTGGCTAAAATTTTTGTGAAAAGGAGTAGTTGTCTCAGAGCCATTAACACTTTTGCGTTTATTTCCTTAATTGCAGTAACTTGCAACTGCCACGTCTTTATGGTTAAGTTTGTCACTCCCTCTTTAACACTGTGAATTGTCATCTACACAGAAACTGTGGAAACTTCATCTCCAAGCAATCTCTATTTGGGAGAAGGAAAATAGTTTAGTGGGGAATTAAAAATTAATTAAGTGAAACCCCAAATTGAAAGACGGTTGTTTTAAAGAAGGTCTGAATATGGAGGTTGGCTGGAACTGGTAGCCTGGATACTATTTTAGGAAAATTCTATTGTATTTTTATTTCTGTCTGGACCAAACTTGGAAAGGGTTAGAAATATCAGAGGAACTGGTCCCCTGCCAGCTGGGAATTTATTAAGAACAACACTTTATTGTGCTCGCACAGTTTTCCTTTGGTCTTCTAAATTATATTTAGAGACAGATTGATTTAAAATGCTTTCTTTAGAAACTAATGGTAGGAAGCTTATTTCATTTTGCCAAAAAGTTGTGTGTGTGGGAAGAAGGGGGGAATCTTGTAAAGTTGGGAGACCAATGTATTGTACACAAGGACCACCCTTCAATGAATGAAAAAGCAAAAGTTTAAAGCCTTTCAGGCCTTTCTTAGACAGGGTATGGAGCTGTCAGCATTGTCAGTACAATTTATTCACACTCTTCAAGTGCTTATGAAAGCTACTGAGCAGCCTGATCTATAAGTGATTGAACAGACAATACTCTAGAGCTTTGAGTACAAATAAAAAGCCACTATTTCAGGCTCCATGCATCACAACTACTGCTTTCTAGGAACACTGCCAGTCTAAATAAAACACAATCTTGTTGTAATTTTATACAACACTTGAAAAGAAGACTAAGGCTATGCCATGCCCTTCATAAATGCTTCTCTACCACACTTTTCCATAACCAAGTGATAATTTGACTTGACGATAGGCATGCCAGATTTAATTACGCTTTCATATTCTGCTTTCCATTAACTATTATACTTTCCTTTGTTAGCTGATTATGCTACAAAATTTCACTTTCTAATGCCAGGTTTTTCTGATGCCTCATTTACTAAGTTGATTTGAAAAAATAATAACTCCTAGCCTAGGTGTTTGATCCCTTATGCATGCGGGGAGGATATGTGCTGTCCAAGACACATTTCATTCATCGAATTTGACTGTTACGTCACAGTATAAGGCTGAAAGGGTGAATGTTCTTCATGGCTGAAACAAATATTCTAGTACCCATCCTTATGTCTCTGTTCGGTGCTTCTAGCACTCTCACTTGAGGTGAAGTAGCCACTGAGGGCAGAGTTTTAGCCCTCTTTCACCTATACTGGGACAACTCTCTCTAATACACAGAACTTACTCTTTCTGTAACATCTTTCTGGCCAGGAGAGCCCGACCAGAAAGTTTTTAGCAGAGCATTCAGAGGATAGTAACTTGGTCGATGACATGCAACAGTCTGAAAGCTAATGAGTCTGATATATCTCGGAAGCTGTCCGTTGGAATACAGCCACGTCATATGCTATTTTTATTTCAGTTAGTAATACAAAGATGTCACTTGTATTCTTAGATACATTCCTAATAAATATAATAGAATATTTCTGAGTAGAGGCTGTACGATGTGTTCGAGATTTTGTTCACTTACATTTTATGGCAGAGATTTAGAATTTTGTCAGTGTCACATAAATCTGCATTTTCACTGTTAAAGAATAGTGCACCTGAATAATACACTGCTTAGAAAAATATTTTAATTCTAGTATATTGGACATTCCAAATTGTCAGGGTCTAATCTGTTATGTATATTCTTATCCCAAATATATGTCTTCAGAATAAATATTTTAATCTGTAAAATCATTTATGATCATATGTTGATAAATACCGCATGTCTCCTAACTGTTGTTTTTAAAAACAGTTTTAAAACAGGGCATTTGCAATCTCCAGTATTAAAAAATGATGGTACTGGCTTAAAAATTATGAGCTGAAAACATAAACAAATTGCAGGCTCATTTTATTTAACTTTTGTGTTTTGAGCACTTAAGAATCATATTTTCAAGCATTTTTTCTGAAACCACGAGTGTGCATGATTAATTTTATTTTAACAGAACAAAGATGAGAAGAGATAACCATAATAACATGACTCCAGGAGGAGAAAAAAACAATTCTCATGAGGCTGAGATATAATCATGAAAATTTGCACTGTTGGATTCTCCAAAAAGGCTGCTTTTTATTATGATGCTGAAATAAAATTATTTAACTGTAGCAGGAATGTAGTTTTCTTTGTAAACCAGATTAAGCTAAAATTGGCTTCCATTAAAGTAAGCAATGAACATCAAGACTTACTGACATGAGAGTTAATATTTTGCTGAGGTAAAGCTGAAGTCTACATTTATTTTGAAGGGCACTAAATCTTCAGTTTTCCACAACATTAAGGCAGTAAATGTCATGTATTAATTTCCTTTATTTATCTTATTACCACAAATTCTAACTAAAAAGAAAATACATAGCATAATGGAATCAGGTATTAAAGTCCTTCACAAGCATTCGGCAACCGTGAAGTAAATAGATGGTCTTGGAAACAACTGAACAAAAATCTGATTCTGCTAGACAAATTTGCACATAATGGATCCCGATTTTCTCCACTGGTGCTTCCTGAGCTTGATAGCTGTTATCTATCAGTGAAAATGCGTTTCTTTATGTTAACTGTTGTGCAGTGCTGATGACAGGGCATTTCTCAGGTCGCCAGGAGTGGAGCGTGCGTGTTGCGATGATCAGTAACACCTTGCATATGCCAGGACAGCAGCGCAGCCTGTGGAGGGCTGGTATGACGATTCCCAGCCACAATCACTGCAGGCCAGGCCTTAAAGCCAGGTTGTATTCTTCGTTCCTTGAATTTTCTGATTGCACAGTAGGGCAAGGTTGATTTTTGAACTTCATCCCGACCTGAATCAGAGAGACCCAATGTCTCATGATATACAGCTGCAGCCTTCAGCCCTTCGCCTTTACAGCACTTCACACTTCTCTAACCTAACACACCAAGGAGTGGGCTGCTGTGCTTCTTTTTGAGTACATGAACCCATTTGGGTCCCCTTTTCCTGCATTGCCCACGTTGTGGTTTGTTTGGTTTTTGTTTTTTTGTTGGGTTTTTTTTTTTTTTTCCCCTGGATGTTTCCGCAGCTGAGTTCTCCAAATACATTTTGAAAACATGCTGAGACCTGGAGTCATTTCTTTCTACTTTCTTTTCCAGAAACAGGTCAAAATTTTACTCCAAATTTAATTACAGAATTACATATATTTAGTTAATAGAATGGTGTAAAACATCTCCTTTTTGTCATTTCTTTGTCCGAAATAGATTGACTTTAAATGACATTCAGCCATGCTTAATTCCACAGACTGCGACAGCAAAAATGCTTACTATCCTCTGTTCCCTGTGCTTTTGCATGTAAAAAAAGGGCAAGCAGAGACGGCGAGATCCATCAGTGCCTTCAATATGCACCCAAACTCCCATTTTAGTCAGGGGACATCCAGGCAATGTATCAAGTAGAATCCAGACTGCAATTCTTAGGTTAAAAGGGATGTTTAAAATTGCTCTAAAATATGCCCATTATTCTCACTGCTTGTAAGGGGGAGTCTGGAATAGCTGGATCGTTTCAGAAGCCACCGCGTCTGTAGTTAGATATACGAAGTCAGTTGAGATGAATCCCATTCTAGGTCTTTCCACTCTCAGCTTCTTTTGTTAGGGTTTGAGTCTGGAGGTCTCCTTCTGAGCAGCTGAACTAAGTTGCCCATTAGCTACCTGAGCTAATAGCAACCTGGCATGGCTGGGCTAGGACATCAGCTGCTCTTCTGTATTGTCCACTGTTCTCCTGTTAAAATAAGATCTCTCGTGCATTCGTTTATTGTTTAGGATTGAATTTAAAAGTCAGTAGAAAAGAAAATCTATTGAATGCTGTCGAATACAGCCTAATAACGGCCAAACAAATGATTTTTTTGATAAAAAATAGCAAACATTGACATGCTAATATCAATATTTCTCTCCCTCCCCTTTTCAAAGAGAAACTAATTATTTCCTGTTGACTTTTTACGACTTTTTCATTCCTGCAGCATGAAAATAATGGAATAATAGGAGCTATTTTGATATAAAAATATCCAGACTGCATTTGTATGAAAATTAAAAAAAATATTTAAAACGCTGTGATAAAAAGGAAAAGAATGGGGAATATGACATGACATGACACAGTCTTAGCTTTTCAAGTGGCATTATGTTTTCATTGCAATGAAATTCTTAAAAATCCGAGGACCTTATAGTGATTTCGCCTAGTTTATTTGCACACTGTTATATATATCTATAATTTCACTCACTTCACTTGCTGTAATTCGCACTCTTTATACACTAGCTCACAGCTAGGACCAAAATCTGCTTCTTTTCTCCCTTTCTTTTTTTTCTCCCCCCTAATGGTGTCAAAAAGTATAGGCCATCCATAATATAACTCAGTTAGTTACAGAAAATTTGGGGAGTATAGATAATGAATCTGATAGCAAGTCTTAGACCTTGAACTCTGAAAACAACTGGGTAGCAGTATTCAAAGACATGAAAACAAATCTGATTGATTGATAGACTTCACTGAGGAGGAGATCCTGAGATGATGGAAATTTTGCTGTAGGTATCAATAGCGATCCCACCTTTGCTGTGGGAATATGGAGACTTATACAAATGCTAATGGAGGATTACCATAACCTAAGTTTCACCACTGTTGCAAGAACTGTACATGCTGTAAAGGGTTATACCTGTGGGAGTGTGGGAGAATATCATGCATTTCCCATCCTGGAAAATTTGTTTTGGTGAGGTCTAGAAAAAGGGGAAGGAGGTTGGAAGTGAGAAGAAATCTGAGGATAATAAAGAGGTTTAGAGTAATAAAGGATTGCTGAGAAGGGCAGCACTGAAGAGCCGGGAAACAAGAACTGTGGTGAAAGGAGGAGGGATGGCATGGGACATTTCTTGGCATGGGAAAAGAAACGTGATTTGGAAACCTTTTCTTGCTAAGAGGACCAGAAGTAGCTTTGACAGAGGGAGATTTTTAAATCCTCTTCATCAAGAGGAAAATCTTAAAAATTTTGATGAAGAAACTATGGACTGTTTTTATTGGTTTGCTTGGAAGTATGTGAATGATTCAAGCAATCTTGGCAGAAAACAAACTGTGAAAGTGCTGAGGCATAACCATAGGAATTTGTGTTTCAGACGTTACTCAGGGACTGGCTTAGGGTAAACTATACTATAGGCGGTATACTCAGGTGGAAGGTTTATTATCAAGAGGTAATTAGAAACATGCCATCCTTCTAAATTCAGAGGAGATATACAAGGAATCTGATTGAGAATGTATTTGGAAGTGACTGTCTCTCATCAAACACTCGTCTTATGAGGCTGTGGCTTTTAGTACCATCAGACTAGGACTTCAAATAATTAAATATTCCAAGAGAAGAGAAAAAAAGTGTTGCAGAGAATTGCACAAGCTAATTTGAAATAAAAAGAAATGTACTAAAATGGGCATGGGTTAATATGATCAGCCACTAAGTGATGTGAGGGCTATGGAGTAGCTAAACAGAGAATGGTCATTCACTGTTGCTTGTAACATGAAAATATGGAGACTATTCAATGCAATTATAAGCCAGCAAGTCTAAACTAAACAAACAATTAAACTGTGGAATTTTTTGCCACAACATGTTGTGATAGTCAGCACATAAATGGATTGAAAAGGGGCTTAGGCAAATTTATGGAATAAATCTTGGCCACAGAGGCCTAGATGAAACATCCATGTCAGGAACTCATAAGCCTCTGATTTCCAGAAACTGGGAAAGTAAATAAGCAGAAGGAGCATTCACTACCTATCAAGTTTCTCGTTATCTTTTCCTGTGCATCTGCCGCTGGCTACGGTTAGAAACAGGATACAGGAGTAAAAAGACAATTTGATTTTAAAGACCATAAAACTCATTACACATCAGAACCAAAAATGGTAAAACATTTGCCTCAAAAGACTAAGTTTTTAAATATAGAAAAGAAAACTCTTGGAGATGAAACAAATATTCTTTTACTCAACAACTGTTTTTTATGAAGAAAATGTTCCGGTAAATGTTACCAACCTGCCAGTATATGATTTTTTTCTTCTCAGCTGTGGTTAGAAACAGTAAAGCTGAAATAAGTCCTCAGTTAAAACATTTTCTACGGATTTATTCTCTGTTGAGAAAAGAGAAATAGATTGCTTGTGTCTGTTACAAAAATACTGGTCAAGTAAGATGGGTAGCAAAAAGTGACCATCTGTCACATGTTATTTTAGTGTTAACCTCGGCCTCATAAAACGGGGCCTTCCCAACTCTCCTGTGGCAGTGTAAAGCTATTTCAATTCTCTTCACACCCTCTGGGCACCAGCGTGATTTGGAAACCTAATAAAGTAAGTCATCAAAGAACAACCCATGTGTCCAGAATTTGTATTACTACTCTACGGGGAACCCAAACGGTGCTATCCTTTAAGCCATATGTCTTCTAAAGCTCCATTTAAAGACATAGAAATCAATGAGATTTGGTGAAAAGTACCGACTAAGACTAAGTAAGAAATGGAACATAAGTTGCTGACTGTGCACTAAAGTGCTTCTCTGA
The DNA here is from genome assembly GCF_028500815.1 of Rissa tridactyla. Lineage (NCBI taxonomy): Eukaryota > Metazoa > Chordata > Aves > Charadriiformes > Laridae > Rissa > Rissa tridactyla. The sequence goes on from NC_071466.1 coordinate 197,543,678, forward strand.
CAGGAGCAGAAACGTACCCGGAAGCTTTTCCTCCCCTGCCATATGACAGTTAAAAGAGGCTTTGCCCATTATCTGCATAGAATACCTCTGGAAAGCCTGTTAATAAGAAATTTGACTTGTCAAGAAGACACCTGAGATAATCCTCTGCTGTGGCCAGTAGTCATTTAACGTCAGCACATAGGCTTACACTTCCGTGATAGCCAGGGGTACCTAGCCATTTTAGCCAACTACAACCATTATTTTCATCCTGAATTAGCAGTTTAATAAATATTAGGTGACCTACATCCTGAAGATGTTAATTTTCCTTCACCAACTGTAATGAGAATGTATGATGACTAGCTCTGATGTAGCTGTGTATGCTCTGTATGTGTAAGAATAGCTTATGTGTGCTGTTCCCCAACTTCCCATGGAGCAGGTGAAAGCCTTCTTGTGTTATTGCATAAGGATTCAACATTAATTTATAAGAGTCCCTTTTTGTACATGAACTCAGTCAATAATGGGTATAAAGATATGTCTGGAAACAAAAATGAGATGATTTTTGATTGACCAGCACTTTCCCTTTCTCTGACCATTTCTCACAGCTGCTTTCTTTTATTTGTTGGCATTTTATCCAGTGAAGTGTTAAAAATCTTAATATTTGGAAGACTCTTTCTCTTCCTGTGGGCTTCCTCTGCCACAATTGCTATAAATAGGAAGACTGTTCATTTCCGTTGAGGTAATACCAAAAAGGCTCCGCAACTTTTCATTATGTGACAAGAGTCACTATGTGACAAGGGGTCCGGATTCATGGGAAATTCACCCGTGACATATCAGTACTCAGACACAGTCCAAGTCTTGAATGAGCCTTCAAACTAATTGACTGAGAATTGAGGACAAGCATAGATCAAATTAATAGGTAAATAAGCTACAACATGATCTTTAATTCAGTACAATTCGGAAATAGTCCTCAGAATATTGTTACATTTTCATTACAAATTCAGCTGTAAATCTTTAATGAAAACACACGCATCCTTCAGATTGACGTTATTATACCTTAGCGCTTTGAATACATTCATTTATAGAAAAGATGTTATTCCCAAGGAGAGTGTTTGAGCTCTTTCGTTCTCTTTGTATGGTACACAAACATTTCTGAAGCAATACATTCTCAATTTTCTTCATAAATATTAAAGGCGAATATGGAGCATAGCTAGAGCTGAGTGAAAAAGCAGACTCAGCATTTGTTAGCTTTTGTTTGAACTCTCACGGACTGGCAGGTTTAACAGTGGTTAGAGTAGGGGACTAAATTCCCAGACTTACAGGCTCTTTTCAGTTAATATCTCCTATGTATAAATGAAATTATGTAACCTCTCAGGATAGGGAGAACGCAGACAGGAGCAAGCTCTCCCAGTTTGCCTCAACTTTCAACTACAATAAAACCATCTGAGGGAATCTTAAAATAGTTCTCAGTTTAAGTAAATATACTCTGACTCTTGCTGGGCTTCATCATTTTGGACCCTGCTTTGATCTTCTTAGGTTCATTGAACCTAGAGATTTTTAATATGTCATCCTAGGACAAGGATAAGACCTTCTCCCTGGAGACCTTCAGAGATGCCAGGGTTTCTATATTCTCTACAGAGGGCACTGAAACAAACGTTTCAGAAGATCCGGTTCATTAGATACTTAAAACTTAAGGACAAATTAAGTGTCCATGTTAAATGAGTTAGATCCTCTTCTAGAAGTCCCTGTCATGTATAGACTTTGACAATACTGCTAAAAGAATCTTATTGTTATTGAAATGCTGAGTCACTTCTGAAAATGGAACTTATTTTCATAACCATGGATGATTTTTAAGTGTTACCCTAATATGCAAAATAATTAAGCTGAAATATAAAAACATCCAAAAGAATTTCCGTGAATAAAAATAGTCGTTTGCAAAATTACCTGAAACTACACTTTATTAGGAATTACAGAACCTTTTTTTGTGAAAAATGTTTCCATCAGTTTTCCAAAAGGTATAAAGTTATTCATTCTGATCTACTGCTATCATATTACTAATATTCAAAATAGGAAGAGTAACACTGAGAAGATAACACAATGGAACATTTATTCCAAGATGGGAAAAGGCTGTGGCGTTCATTTTGTTACTTTTGCATTGGAACCAAGACAACTTTTTGTGATTAAAATAAAGAAAACTAGCGAAACCTGTATGTCTGTGGTGTTTCTGGTTTTTGGTTTCATGCCAGAAAATTCCCAGTGATACAGGGCGAACAATGAAGCTCTGATTGAACCTTCTGTCTTAAGTACTATGTTTCCTGAGACCATAAACTCCAAACATTTCATAATCAAAGCAGTGTACATACAATTTATCCTGGGTATTTTATCCCTCTGTATGTGGAGACAGATTACCAGGCGCTGACTGAAAGCCTGCTGAAGTCAATACAGGTCTTTTAAATGACATCAATAGGCTTGGAATAGGTTCTTACTTCAAACCATTTGTGGCTCAGAGGAAAGTGTTTACACTTTATCATCACAAACATGTCACAAGTTTGAAAATTACGTTTGTCCAGAAGTAGATCTTCTGTGTCACAAGATAGAAATTGTTTTTATATTTTGGAGGAAACGCATAGACTGGAAGAAAAAGAAAAATGTTTTTCCAGGAGATGGGCTTTTTGCTTAAGGAAGGTTTTTTGAACTATCAAAATCAGTCTGGTGGAGGTGGACTGGCCCGTGGGGAGCTGCAAATACACTATGCTGTGTTTAAATTACATTTATGCAATTTATAGCATTGTTTATTCCCTCAGCATCAGCTTTGAGTGTCTGTGACTTTTGCCAGTCAGAAATGATCGAAAGTTTGCTGGTAATAGCAATCCATTTTGGCATGGGTAGTAATAGCAGCCTATGCTACAGGGATAATACAGCTGAAACTAGATCAATTTAAATATAAACATTTCCTCTATAAATGAATCCTGCAAAATAAGTCAGAGTGTAAGAGTGCAAGAGAAGATTTTATGACCCTTAGAAGTCATACTGCCACTGGCTTTCGAAGGCTGATCATAGAATCATAGAATGGTTTTGGTTGGAAGGGACCTTAAAGATCATCTAGTTCCCACCCCCCTGCCATGGGCAGGGACACCTCCCACTAGACCAGGCTGCTCAAAGCCCCATCCAGCCTGGCCTTGAACACTTCCAGGGACGCGACATCCACAGCTTCTCTGGGCAACCTGTGCCAGTGTCTCACCACCCTCACAGTAAACAATTTCTTCCTAATATCTGATCTAAATCTCTCCTCTTTCAGTTTAAAACCATTACCCCTCATCCTATCACTCCACTCCCTGATAAAGAGTCCCTCCCCATCTTCCCTGTAGGCCCCCTTTAAGTACTGGAAGGGGCTATAAGACCTCCCCAGAGCCTTCTTTCAGCTTGATCTCTTCTGTGGGAGAGAATGCCTTTTTATAATTGTTCAAGCAAGACAGTCAACCAACTGTGAACCGTTGGACGCTCCAAAGACTCATATGTTATACAAAAGATGTGCAAATTATAACATAGTCTTAAAATGGTCTCTAGGGTTTAATCATAACAGCGGTACAGGAAGCAACAGCCTTTGCTCTTTGTTTTCAAATCTCCCTAAATCTGTTTCTGTAGTCTGCCGTATATGAGCTACACAAAGTAATTTGTACAGTGACAGTGACAACCAAAGCGAGGAGGGCACTCTATTTATTACAGGGGGAATTCCTTCTGCCACCGTTAGAAGCTACAAGCAGTGCTGCATAGATCCTTTAACGTGACTAAGTTCCTTTTCATTTCAGCTTGATAGTTACTGTTTCTTAGATAAAAAATTTACAGAAATGAAGAGGTGTAGAGAGGTAGCTTGTGCCTGAGATGAGTGGCATGTTTTAGCTTTTGTTCAGAGGAAGCTGAGAAATCTGCCTAAATTCAAAGTACACAGTTAAAAATGGTAAATGTTTGCAGATTTTTTTTTCTTTTGGTAGCCTTTCTCCATTTAATTATGCTCTGCTGCTTTAAAAAGATATTTTAAAATTTCATTATAATCTAAAGCAGACAATTAGTTATATCTCTGTAATTGTATGGAATTGTGAGTGGGAGAACAAAAGCTTAATGTTGTTTTGGGAGAAGCAAGCCAATTGTAAATTTAGCCCTGCAGCTGATTCCTCAAGGGCATTGGCACGTGCCACTGTGTATAGCAAAAGGAACGTGACCCACCTAATGCATGCATGATCTCCATAATGGAAAAGAAAAAAGACTAAGGTCTAGTGAGGTCTAACAGAGGGCAGGGACCAGAATTTTGAGCAGATGGTATTCAGGGGCCCACCGGCCGCTTGAAAGCCGGGGAGTGGAGAGAATAGGCAGATAGTAATTAGCAGAAGGTGATAAAAAAAAAGGGCATCCAGGATCCCCCAAACATCTGTTTAAAAGAATAAAGAGCCCGGTCTGACCCTGAGCCTTAATGATCTTAAAGGATACAGTTTAATTGCTTGGAAAAAAAATACACACACACCACGCTGAGCTGCAGTGAATCCTGTTTTGGGAGCATTGCAGGAGTTTGTGTAATTATTAATTTGGTGTATTTGTTTTAGAAAGATTATATACTGCATTAAGCCAATAAATGAAGCAGTTATAATCGAAATGCCAACTGTCTTTTCTTGGAATCAGCAAGCTCTTAACAAAAATTTGAATTTCAGATAACTTACAAATTGATATTACTTGCTCTGCATTTTAAAATGGCTATTTTCCCTGCTTGTCATGTATTTATATGGCTACATCTGTCTTTTTTCCTATTTATTTCTACAGAAAGAACCTAGGTCCTTAGTTTGTTTATCTGATTTGAAGTGTTTTGAGCTCCACAAATAGCTGCTAATTACAGCACCAGAGACCTGACTGCAGTTGTCATCATTTACTAGTGACCCAGTTACTTAAGAATTACTGCTGAACTTAACCAAGGAAAGTGCTGATTCACAATGAGTTTTTCTCCTATTTTTCCTTTCATTCCATTCTAGCAATAATTCCACACCAAACTCCAGGAAGAAGGTGTCAGAAAGTGTTTACATGCTAGTTAATTCTTTATTTTAGACACTCTTTTCAGAATGTCATTTATAATGAGTTAAAATGATGTTTTTTGCTTTCCTTGCTGTTTCTTAGAATGAATAACTTAATTCAATGTTATTAAAAAAACAAAACAAAACAAAACCAAAACAAAAAAAAACCCAGCACAAATTTCTCCTTTGCAAACCAGTGGTAAGCAGTAGTACATTGCAGTAGAAAGACAGAGCTAATGATTTTCTGGAAATGTATGCTTACATATCTGTATAAGTACATGTGTGAGAACTGATTGTATGGAATATTTTAATTTGCATTCTGGAGGAGAGGATAAAAAGCACTTTGAGAAAAATCACAGGTGATGCTGAATTGGAAGGTGCTGTAAACATTAGAAAAGACGGAAATAAGACTAAAGGGACCTGAAAGCGATGAGAAATATGAGAAGAAAATAACAGTGTGTGCCCTAAGGAGTTTGAAGTATAGTATGATTAGTAGATGTAGTGCAGGTGAGGTAATTAAATGTGCATGGTTAAGGCAGCTACCACATAACTCACTGCAGAGAGGTGCTATCTCCCCACTCAATATGAGTGAAGTTGCCTTGGTACTGCATAATGGTAAAAATAAATGCATTTTAAAATAAACATTTCATAAATCAAGAAACTCTTCAATGGCATACATGGAAATTAAGGATTAACTAAACAGCAGTTTAAGGATTCTTCATTAATGCACTGTGTTGAAAATTCGCCTGTTTCAGAGCTGAATGTATATTAAAGATTCCATACAAAAGTTGCTTCAAGACCATGGCATATCAGATTTATTTATTTAATCTAAGCATAGATTTAAATTAAACTTTCATTATAAGCACATCATGGACCCAACAACATTATAATCAGTTTGCTGTTGATGACTCAAGCACTTTTTATTTGTTAATTGCTAAATTCAGACAAAGAAATGTTAGGTTTTACAAAGTTCTTTATTTGGAGCCTAAATATATTAAGGAAATGCCTGTGAATGTGAGAGACTTGCTTGAAAAATCTTGACCTATGCATTGTTTCTTTTGGACTATATCTCTGAAGTGAATGGAATAATGGAAATAGATTCATGACTACAAACTGATCTCAGAAAAAGTTAGAGAACACCCCAAGCTCTACAGGGGTCTTCTAAATATGGAGTAGCATCAGATATGAATGGAAATGGGATTGTGGTAATAATATTTTGCTCTATGATTCATTACTTTTGTAATAAGTCTTCACCACAAAGGAAAATAAATGGGAAATTTAGCAATATGAAATGTTAATGAACTGAGACCTCAATTTTGCATTGTCATCTATATGGATACATTCCACAGAGCATCCTTTCCTTCCTCCATCTCCTTCCAACTCAGGAAGGAATCCCGCTCGGGAAACTGCAACTCTAGACAAGAGATGCTACGAAATGGTGTGAGCCACACATTGGTAATTAGGTGCAAATTGGTCTGACAGACGTTGTAAAAGAGCCCACATCAATATAACTTACACTTTCTTGTGCCCTTTGGCTGAATTAACCATGGGCTGAAGTGATAAACGTAACAGCACGGTTTTGCACAGCAGTCAGCATAGGAGTGCATCTGCACAAAATGCAGAATTGTTTTAAAATTACACAGTTTGTGTTTCTGTTGATTTGTGGTTTATTCTTTTGGGAAATACTAGTCATCCCAAAGGACTAGAAAAAAACCTTTTTTCTTAAGAAATTATAACTGCAGTTCTCATGTAATTACTTGTCTGAGAATCCAAGGCACAAAGAGAAATACTAAGGATGGTGAAACTTATTAAACTAGGGAATCTGACCACAATGTATACATTGCACAAGGGCTAGAGGAGAACACACACCAGCTCCTCTGTGTAAATCCTCTCTGAATTTTCTTCATATTTTGTGAAGTCTTATTTCCTCTGTATTTTAATCTTTCCTACTGTTTCAAAGAATTATTACAACTTTGGCCTGCAGTCCTTAAATATTATGGCTTTACAACATAAACAGAAAAAGAACACAAAAATAAAAAATAATTTGTAACTCTGATGATATTGCATTCATTTCTATTGCAGTTCAGTGGTCTAAATATTTTTCACCACATGAAAGGATTTGTGTAAAGCTTGTAATTTCTCCTGGAAAGTGGCTTTTTGTGATGTCCTTGTGCTTTTGTATATGCGCGCCACAAAGGCCTATTTCCCACATCCCCAGGATACAGTCAATGGAACTGCAGGTATAATCTTTATCAACTTTGCAGTGCTTAAATAATGATCAACGGTTGTGGTGAAAAGCACTTGGAATATATTTTGGTAGTTATAAGAATACTTCAAATGATGAATTGCAAGGTTTTGATTAAAAAACAAAATGTAAGAGCCCCTGATTTTCATTTTCCATATGCCCCCCTATATCACGTTCGCAGCGAACAGTTACTTTCGAACCTTTTCCTACTTTCAAGGCACTGGTAAAGGGCATGGGTGTAAAACTGCTGGAAAAACCCTGGAACTCTTATTTGTGTAGAAATACATGTGAAAATGTGGACATTGCACAGCCTCAAAGGCGTAAGTCCCTTTGTGGGTGTTACTCTAGCTGTCATTAGGCTTCTGTGTGTGACCATCAGCCCAGCTTTGGTCAGAAGACCCTACCTCAGGTGGGGACAGAGGGCATGGGGACGGATGGGGAGAAGCAGGATTGCAGCCTCTCCACCTGGAACCTGTCTGCGGAGATACGTTAGCAGCAGGAGGGATGTCCCTGCTGGTGGGTGTCTGAGGACCGCAGGGGTGCAAGGAACTGGGCTGAGACAGGGGCTGAGGTTTGCTCCTGCACTCCACAGGAAGGGGCACAGCAGAGAGACGTACCCAGCGAGCAGCAGGATGTTTTCAGGGAGAGCCCAGGCTCTGCAAACCAGCGCGGGGATGAGTGGGAAAGGTGAGTTGTAGGTGCTGAGCTGAAAGACGCGTTGTAGGTGCTGGGAAAAAACACTACAGGTTGCTGGGTGGGCTGGCTCTGCCCAGGTGCCCCCAGGCTCTGCCCTGACCCCATGCTGCTGCCTGCCTGCCTGCCTGCCTGCAGCTCGCCTCCAGCTCCTGCCCATGGGCAGCAGGCGAGATCCCTCGCCAAGGTAAGTAAATTTTCAATTTACATAATCCTCTTGGCTGCCTTGGCGAATTAGACACACCTAATACAAGTAGGCGAAGGCTGTCTCAGACTTGGTGGATCAATTTACAATCTTTAGCTAATGACCAGCTAATGAGTCCCCTGACTTCACCCTTTCGCCTGCTCTGCTGCTTGTAACGGGGAGCCCAGCACACCCCTGGCAGGGTGGGCAGCGGGGGACTGACTCATCAAAGGCACCTAAGTCAAACACGGGGTGATGGTGCTCAGGCACGCCTGGTTAGGTGAAATACCATCAGTTTAAAAAGTAGGTCACACATAATTTTCCTTCCTTAAATTCACTCAAAATCAATGGGTCACAATTGAATGTGGCAGGTAAGAGGTAGAAAGAGTATAACTCACAATGAAAGGAGCATCATCTGAGAGCCAGGCTACTGCGCCTTACGTATAGAAGGGGCTTTTAAAGGCTGTTTATGCTGCATTGTCTCAGTGTGGATGGGACCCAGCGTAAGCTACGGGAACACACAAGGAATATGGTAACAGTAAATATTATTAAAGCACAGATGCTGTTTGCACTGTAGCTCTACAGTTGGAACTGGCATAATACAGTTCTGCTGTTGTTTTATACATATATTATAAATATATATATATTTATACACAACAACAACAGAACCTTATATTTGGCTAGATAGCAGAAATATATCTATATATCTTCATGTCACAAATGTGAAGAGTTCTCAGAAAGTGCTGCATGTATCAGGCCAGGAGAGCCAATCCCCAGTCTGGGCATCAGTTATCTTTTCCCAGTGAGGGACTAGGATGCTCCAGCATTCCAAAATCCCGTTTAGGAGGTGAGTCACTACCTTTGCATTTCAAATTAATTTAAATGCACTTCCTGCTTACTTGTTATACTTAGTGCTTGGGCTTCTGTGTTTTCCCCACACCTGCTGATGACAGCACTAATCCATCTAAGGGGAAAAAAAAGCAGAGAAAAATGTCTGTACTCAGACTTGTTTGGGATGTCATTAGTCATCAGAGGAAAGTGCAAAATCTCCCAGAGTGAAGTTACAATTTTGATTAGTCCTTAAATAATCAGAGAAAATCCTAACAAAATTTAAATGCTATAAACAGTATTAGGATGCAGACACTGGAGATTAACTTGAGGGGATTCAGTAAACTAGGATCTTAAGAGTCCATTTATATTTCTTACATGTTTATTTTACTCCACCTTGCATTTTTTTAATGTGTTGAAAGCCATGTAATGCTGATTCGCAGCTTGTTCCAAGTAACCTACTGTAGTACATGCCACTACTTTGTGTAGCTGTGTTCAGGAAACCTACCTATGTATATGATCTTGGGGATGTACTTCGCCGAGTCCTGTCATGTTGGGTTTATGTGGAAAAAAAAAGAAAGAAAGTAAATCCACCCCACCTGCCCCTGGCACTCTGTAGGGAATGACTAAAGTCATGCTCACACAGTTGTTGAGTCTAGACTGAGCATTAGCGACCACAAGCTTAGGTCAGGTGTGAGCACATGTTTTTACAGCTATGTATTTCTGTTGAATTAGCCAGGGTGCATGATGTGATATTTACGCTGGCTGATAATCTGGCGGCCCAATACGCCAGATTGAGTTACCTCCTAACTTCTGCTCACTCGGTTGACTCATTGCTCGTGTAATTGCAAGGCTGTACGCATGCATTCGGGCTAAAGAATGTAGCAGACATCTCAAGCTCTTGGGCAGCCAGTGGTGAGGAGGCCCCTTGCGAACAATGTGCTTGAGCCCCACAGGCCCATGCCTCCACACAGCTCTGGGGCAGACCCTCCATGTCCACAGGCAGCCCCATCTTTGAAAGTGCTGTCTGGAAGATCAGCATGAGGAGGAAGCGTTTGCATCTGCAGTATGTTGCTGTCCAGAGCACACCCGCGTCTGCAGCTTGCCACATCCTCGATCCCAGCTCCAGGCCTCAGTACGCTGCCACAGGAGTCCGTGAAGTCTGTGAGGATCACTCTTTCGTAACAGAATCAGGTGATGAAATTGCATGTGAACAGGCTTTGCTGGGAGGAGCGTTGCCTCCGTTTCAAGGAAGGCAGGCAGTGACAAAGGATACGGCTGAGAAGAAAGAGCAAGAGAAGCGCCAGATGTACTGCTAAGCTTTTGTTCCTCTGCCCGTGAAACAACACAATCAAGGCTGAAAAGTGTGTGGCTCTGGCTTCGTGTAACACCTGCAGCCATGGGAAAAACAATGCCTGTGCAGACCGTGATTCTGGAAATATAGGAAGACCACCAATGAAGGGAGAATGCCGAGGTGAAAAGGCAATGTTCATGGAGGTCTTTGCTGAGTGCACCTGGCAAACCAGTAATGGTTTCAAACTGAAAGAGGGTAGATTTAGATTAGATATTAGGAAGAAATTGTTTACTGTGAGGGTGCTGAGACACTGGAACAGGTTGCCCAGGGAAGTTGTGGATGCCCCATCCCTGGAGGTGTTCAAGGCCAGGCTGGATGAGGCTTTGAGCAACCTGCTCTAGTGGGAGGTGTCCTTGCCCATGGCAGGGGGGTGGGAACTGGATGATCTTGAAGGTCCCTTCCAACCCGAACCATTCTATGATTCTATGATTCTATGATCCTAAGATGCTCAATTTAGCATTGAGAAGACGACAGCTTTTTTCATTTAGAAGATGGCAGCTCCTGACTTGTACTACTCCAGTTTTACCAGCAGAGAGATTTGGGGTAGGAATGATGGCTTCTACGCTATGAATTAGGAGGCAATATTTACCTCTTGTAATGTTCTTGGTTGATGCCTCCCGTGTCTCACATGCATCAGAGAGTCACATACACCAATCATCCAGGGATTTCCGTAGTTGCTAGGGTCATCACCGTATTCTCTGCCTTTTTACAATTCTTATTTTGCAAGGGGTGGTTCTCTGTTGCACTGATGGCCATTGGGATAAAAAAACCCTACTTTACTGTTAATTGTTGACTGCTTGATGGCCCTACCTCTACTGATCTTGCCTTTTAGGTTACTACATTGCTGCTGATGGAACCTCCTGAAGATGGGTGGTCTACCCCTAGCCCTTGATGACACTCTTTACTTCTTGATGCACTTGCAAATGCAATTATTTGCCAGGAATCTGGACTGTTGCCAGAATCTCTTCAAGTGTTATTTTTATGCTATCTGTACAATGGTGTTGAAATACATTTTTAGCCTGCTGAAGGGAATCAGAGAGGACATATAGTAAAATTAAGCCTGATCATGGCTCCTACACCAGGATCTTTCTTGCCATAGCCTAAGCAATATTTGTGTGATCAAAGAGCTGAATGGAAGACGGAAGCAGGAAGCCAACATGGCTACCGTTGCCTGCTAAGGATTATTCATCTGCGTCTGAAAACAGGCAATACCAAATTATAAGGAATATTCTGGCAGATCATTTCAGTGCTAAGTGCTTGACTGATGCTTGCAATTTTACTGATAAATTTATCCCTGAGCTCCCACAGCCTTTCTCAGGGCTCATCCCTGACCATCCAGGTCCACATTTGTTCATTCCCCCAACCCTGCCTGCCTTGACCACTCTCACCAGCAACTCTAATTCATTAGGCCCCTGGGTTCCCCGCTCTAGGAATGGAAATAGAAAATTTTTGACAAATGAAGGAATAGTGTATTTAATTCAGATAAAACAGTATTTTTATATATGGAGAAGATATTATCATCCAGTCTAAGAAAGTAAATCTGTAGGTTTTTAGCAATGAAGAATAAGGGAAGAAATACGGGGAAATAATCCGTAACAAGTGTCATAAAGACAACATACTTTTCAGTTCCTACTAGCATTAAGGAGAAGTAAATTTTTATTCACCTCTGAAGTGGTCTAATGACTGTTTAAAAGAACAGCAGAAAGCTGGGATGCTCTACAGAGACTATGAATTATTATAAATGTGAAAAATATCCCATAGTGAGAATTACTTTAAAGTACTTCAGTGCATTTCACAGAGATGCTTCAGAGAAATTGAAAAATACGGTCCTCACTGCAGAATTTTAGAGGTTTTCTAAATCGTGTGCTGAACAGTAGCCACTTTATATCTACTGGCTTAGGAACAGACTGGATCTTTGCAAGACTGGGGCTGAAGGCCATAGTTCTGCAAATGTTTATGCATGAGTAGAGACTAAGGACTGAGTCCTAAGAATCACAGTATGCTGTGGGTGAGGAAAAAATGTTGAGGAAAAGCAGAAGAGTGATATTTTTCAACCATAAATAATGTGGTGTCCTTCAAGACAACCCTTTCATAGAAGTTATGTGTTGAAAAGAAACTTCTATTTTCATAAGTGAATGGCATCTAAGAAATATTAAAATATGGAAGAGAAAAATATGCAGCCATTCAACAACTCTACAATGTTATTGAAAGAATATTTTAATTAAAAAACTTGAGCATCCCCCCACCCACTTGCCCTGCTCCCGTCCTGAAAAGCACTCTCCTTGCTTTCGTGAGCACAAGCAAATCAACACTCTGTTAGCACAAGGTAGCTCTTGTTTGAATTGCGTACCCTGGAGATGCATAATGAGCGCAAAGGAACCGTTCCTAGGGGGGTTCAGATTCTGAGAAAGGAGAGAAATTAAAGTGCCCTGCATATGCGGTCTGGATCCTGTGAAGGGAGTGGGATAAAATAAAAATAAATCAATTTTGTGAATTTGAACTTGATACATAAAAGTTAGGCCATAAAACTATAATTTCCTTCACCCGATATTTTTTATAGCTGAAATTTCCATCTGTGGGGGAGAATTTTATGGAGAGAAGGCTAACGACATTCAGAAAAGATTCTATTACCTCCAAAGAGGTGCATTCAGAGCAGCATGTATAGGTCCAAAGCAGTATCTGTGACTCCTCAGAATTAGAGATAGAAGTATTTATAATTTTTAAGTCCAGTAAATGAACCAACAGCAAGAATAAATTTCAGACCAAGATGTGTTGAAAGAGAGATTGCGAAATTTTTTTGGCAAAAACCTACAATATTAAATTTAGTTGATCTGAAACCTTTAATTTTAGCTGAAGGACATTTTTTTGTCAGTAGGAATTATTTAACCCTTTTTAACCTTTACTTGTTTAAGATTTATGACACTTCCAGACAGAAAAAAATCTGAAATAAGAATTCAGAACTTCATTTAGAAAATGTTAGAATATAGAAACAAAGTATATTGATAATTAAATATAATTTTCTTTTTTTTGAATCCCTTTCTTTTTTTTAATATTTTTTATTCGCTGATAAATAAATATTTTGAAAGTGATCTATAGGAAGAGAAACAATGCATTTCTGATCACTGGGTATAATATTCTAAAATCTTTTAACTTTATTTGAAGCAGTGAACAAATCCATGTAGTTATTACTGGAATTTCCCAGGGCTTTCAACTTTGAGTGAAATCCTGGCCATTTTGGTGACCATAGCAAAACACTGATTAACTTCAGATTTTAACCCTACCACTGCACCTGCACATCTGAGCCCAAAATAGTAATTTATACACGATAATCAAGATGGTGAGAGGGGAAAACAATTCCATTAAAAGAACTGATTGTTAGACCTGGTCAAGGGGAGGGGGAATTATTTTTTAATAAACCAATTTGCTATATAATGACAGAAAATCTGCCATTTGTTACCTGACTGGTGATTTCTATGGTAGGTTTATTGATTCCAAGAGTCACACGTTAAAATCTTTGCACAGCAGGGAGCCAGCAGGCACACAGGATGCAGAGAACTCACTAAAAAAATGCCAGGGTGGGGAAAATCGGCAGCTGCGGGGTTCCACATCCGATGTGTAACAGGATGGGCAGGCGATTATGTCCCATCGTGGGATAGTGCACCAGGCTGCTGGCTTTCCACATCCTGTTGTTCAGTTCAGCCCTGGTAGCCCTGCTAAGGGTTGCCTGCAAACTGCAAGCAAAGCAGGAGCTACTAATCAGCCAACCCTAATTAACTTTAGGGGAAAGCGTGCTTGTGCCATTGCTTTGCTCTGCTAGTCTTTTTGCCTGAAGAAGTTACTTTTGGAATTACTGGTACTTTTTGATGGGTGGTCTAATTGACAATACAATTCTAGTGGTTTTGCTAGAAGGTTTAGTAGATTTGGAAGATCTAGTAGATTTGCAGAAGGCAGAAGAAACAGACAGACAGTAAATGCAAGTCTGCCTTTCTACCCTTCAAAGCTCTCTGTTTTGAGTCACTGCTCTTTTCCTTGCTTTATACTTCAAACTATACTTTACTTCAAGCAGACAGATCACCTTCCCCACCAGCCCACACCCTAACTCTTTTGGTTGCCATCAACCTGTACCATTTAAGACATGAAGTCCAAGAGGCCTGGACATTAGTTTGAAAGCAGCCAGCATGTGATACTTACTTTCTGAGGAGCCTGTCTATTGCAGGTGGTATTTAGAATTGCCCTCCCCTCTCTTCTCTTAGAACAGCCCTATTCCTGTCCTAGGGACATCTCCTGGCCCAAACAGCACAACCCTGCCTATGGCTCATTACGTCAGTGGCTTCTTTCAGACTCCAGTTCCCAACAAAACCAGAGGGCATTTAATTACTTCAGCCTGAAGGAAAGATGCTTAGAAATTCCCCGTCTCCTAGAGGTGTGAATTGCTTCTAGACTGGCATGTCTTTCTGTAGTTTAATCCCCGCAGCCTGTGTTGACCTCTTCAGGCTGGTGTAAGCCAGCTGGCCGGCGTGGTGCCCCTGGTGTAGTCACAAAGGCACACATTCAGCATGCTTAGCAGCTGGGATAAGTCCTCAGGCAGTGGCCCTGCACTGAGCCTTGTGGTGCCATAAGTGTCTGTGCCATGGCACATCAGCTGCTACTGGAGAACTAACATGAACATAATGATAGAAACTACAGTTTCAGCAATGATACTGCCCACAGATCTGATTCATGGCAGTTAATTACACCTTACAGCTATGTTTGGTGGGCAAGCTTGTCCCACATCACCCTCTTAAATGGCATGGCTCTTCTGAGTGCCCTTGCTCCCGTCTGGTAACTTGCACTGGCTGATACAGCCATCGTCCTGTTAATTACTGATTAAAAGTCATGACCAACATACTTAGTATGCACTAGCACAGAAATATCTGTTGTGGATAGAGTGGTAAGTATGGTGCCATGCTGAAGGCTAGCATTTATTTTTAGACTGATTCAGCACTCCCACAACCACAGAGATCTGGCCCAGACTGCAGGTATAAGCCAAGCAGAAAGAGCAATGGTGGAGTGTGTTGTGATAAACAGATATGGCACTGGAGACTGAACAGGTGCCATTACAGGAGGAATATTCCGTATTCTCATCTTTGGCCATCCTTTCTCCATGTTTAACATTTGCTCTGCTAAGATAATATTTTAATGTGTGTCCTTAAGGGTGACTCAATTTTCTTTTAAAGGAAGTGTTGTGAGTAAAAGTCCCTGTGGTCAGATTCTTAACATGAATAAACATTCATACTTATATTCATTCCACTTTGGGATTGGCAAATGCCTTCTAAAATACTCAGCAGCTCCCTGAATACTCCATGGCTAAAAGTTCAAGGTGATGACCCTGTGGCTCTTAATAGATTGACACACAGATGACACAATTCTGACTCTGTTAGAGGTTAGAGTACAAAACATGCTAATTGGTACATTACAGCATGGGATTTCTCAATATTCTTTTTATCAATTTATTAAAAGGTACAAGGTTCACTGTTCCCTATTGCTGAGCTTGTGATTTACAAAACTGATTTCCTTGCTGTGAAACTCTGCACATTTTTATTGCTCACTTGTATGTGGAAGAACCGGGAAAGCTGGTGATGTCTCCCGGGCTTTTGTAGCCCTCAACACACTGGAAAATGTCTGCTTCACCCAGCTTATGGTCACACAATAAACAGTTTCTAAACATTTTACTGTGCCTAACATTTTGCTGCCATAGGCAACCACTTAATCTGCCTACACAGTGGAGCTAGCCCTGAGGGGATGCAATATGTGTCGGAAAGGACAGATTTATAATAAAACATTAGTTCTCAGGACTGGCAGAAAAAATAGCTGTTCATTTGAGATTTCCTGCTATATTCTCTGCTGTTCCAATAACAGAAGTGTTAAAGATTTCTACAATCGAGGTTCCACATGGATTGCTTCTATAAGCAGATTTGTTTCCACCTCGCAATCTGTACCATATTTCTGCTTTAGGTTGTACCCTTTTATCATATAAGCATCTTCTGTATAAACCAGGCTTGAAAGGTACCCTTGTGAACCATGAGGAGACCAAAGTGAAAACCCATGACAGCCAGTTGGAAATGAATTCAGCTCTCATGGTTTGACTCTCCTTTTTGTTTACATTTGCATTAAGTAGCACAGCAGAAGGAGGCACTATGCCCAGGGTAGAGGGGGAACCCCTCTCCTTTGGGAGGCAAAGTAGACACCGAGTCTCCATTTAAACCTCATTATGACATCAATTCATGTGAAAAAAGAAAAATCACAGGTTTGCGGTTCATGCCTGTAATAAGCCCTTTAGAAACAAGCTGCTCTGGCAACGTAATTTAATCCTTGCTACTTCCAGGTTTTTTTATAATTATATATTCCTCTGCCGTAAGAGAACCAGGATTTGTTGTGAATCAGGTCACCCTGTAGCTGTTTTACTTGAATGAAGAACTCACACTGCTTCTTAGAGTCTGTTATGACTCCTCTAATTTAAGACTATTACCTGAAACAGAAGTATTTTATTTGGCTTTTTCCATGTTGACGGAGTGTTAAAGCTTGCAAAATGATCTCCAAGTGCCTCTATAGAATAAGACTCATAAGGCTCATTGTGATAAGTGAGAGCAAAGTAACCATAAAACTTTTCAGGCTGTCTGAGCTCCATGTGAGATGCTTGGGTCTCAGTGGCACCGAGCACCCCGCTCCTCCCACTGAGTGAAAGAAGAGGGGCTTGCTAAGGCTCTTTTATAAAAGATAGATTTGCCAGGGAAGCCTTGTTCTCCCGGAGGTATATTAAAACAGCCATGCACGGCCAGAGCTACTGCATTCCCGTGTCTTAAGAAGAGGCATGTTTCTTGGAAAAATGAGAGCTTTCAGACACACAATGCTTCATATGTCCTATTCTTATCCAAATCAATTATTGTTATGATAGCTAACGAGCATGCAGAATGGGCAGGAAAGGTGTACACTGGCAAAAAAACAGCCTCAGTTTCGGGATTTGAAAAGAGCAGGCTCGAGCTCTTGGTAGTGAATTCACTTCTCTCCCCTGCTTGGCAGGCTGTGGGCTTGATTTTTAGTTCAAGCTGAGATGCAGTCATTACAAATGAATGAGAACAAGTGTGGGTTTAGGCCACCTTTGTGTTTTGTTGTATTTGCACTCTGGCTGGTGGTAGGGTTGGCCTGAGTTACAGCAACTCCAAGGCTAATCTAATTTACACTTGGGTTGCCAAAAGTTGTTCTGGCAGCTGAAAATAGTGACATCTGCCAAGGGTGCAAATGCAGCCCTGTGTGGTTTTTTCTGATCACGTTGCATGGTGTAAGAGCATATGCCACATCAACTGCTACTACTGGAGGCTAAAGCTGTCATAGTTTTTGTTCATCAGCAAGCCTTCAGTCTCCCAGCCATCTCTTGATGCATCTTTTATGATGGATGTAGAAATTTTGAGATGCAGAGGTCTCTGCTAGCTTTGTCTCATTCAGAAAAGTTTCACATCAACAGACTTTTCAGGCATGTGTCCTCAAATTGGCATAAAGGGACCAATGAGACATGGACAACTAAGAAATTATTCTCTTGTCTTGAATCTACGGACTTATGAGTAATGTGATCAGTTCTCTTATATGCCAGTAGATGAAGCTGTATATATTAACAATACTTTCATGTAAAAAAGAAAAATCCTTTCTTCAAAGAATATTTTTCCCTTTTTATCTACTTCTCATTTTTAATTCTCCCCCCAAAGTCTGGGAGTATACTTTTCTTGTGTGTTTTTCGCTATCTGAGAGCTTGCTTTGGTCGTTCTGGAAAGTTAACTCATCTGAGCTCACAAATGCTGCTAACAGGCATGGTTCAAGCTTAGCATACGTGTTAATACAAACACCTTAATTTTCTGAGTTTGGAGATTTAGCAGAACAAATTCATGTGTAATATGATAGAGATCTGTGAAATCAGAAAAGGCGTGAAGAATCTGTACCAGGATCAATCACCTCCCCTTCCCACACAAGAACTAAGGATCTAGTTAACTACAAGGAGGCAAACTCTGAATGAACAAATGAAAGTGTTTTTTTACTGTGCCTAGCTAAGCTCTGGAAAACCTTTCACATGATTCGGGTGTACTAAAAGCATACAGAAGTTCAAGGGGAGTCTGGTGAAGTTCATCGGGAAAAAAATAAAGGAAATTACTAATCACATAGAAAAACATCTATCTCAGGAAGTCATTGAACCCTTGGCAGCTAGAGGCCTGGAGGTCACTTAGGTCAAGTGTCATTTGTGATTACTTGTACTCTTCCTTAGGCATCTGATTTTGGCCACTTTTACAGGCAGGATGTTGGATTAGATGTGCTTTTGGGCTGATCCGTTGTGGCTCCTCTACATTATATTATGTTATGTGTTATACTACAGATGCCTGCAATATGTTTGTGAAATACCCCGTGTTCCTGTGTAAGTCACAAGCAATCTTCAAAGGGTCTGCTTCTTCCCATAGACCATGGGACTAGCCTAAGGTGACAAGCTGAGATTTTTAACTCCTAATTACCAAAAAATTAGATGAAGTGAATCCTTCCCTGCATGACTTAAACATTTCCCAGAGCAAAGAGTGTTTCTAGTTAAGGGTGACTTGGCTAAGAAAGAGGTTGCTCTCTTGCTGTGCTCATAAAATTCAGTTGCACTGATACAGCTTTGAAAGTAGGAAATTTCTCAAGGAATGAGCCCTAAATCAGTCTGAATAACCTGGATCAAAACTTATATTTAAGTTAGCTAACTGTTCATAAGCAGATTTATATAGTATCCAATCAGCTCTAGACTGCTCTGAGCTTTTGGATTTTGGGGGATATGGGAGATATATAGATATGAATGCTGTTTTTAATTTGTCTATGTCAATATAATATACATTAGTCAAAGACGTTTGTCTAGCAATGTGAAGTGGTCTGAAGGAACTGCTTAGGTAGCCTTCTTTTATAAATATATTTAACAGTCTTCGGAATTTCAAAGATCATATATTAAATGAATAATCATGAATAATTTACAGTAAATTGGGAATTAAGTGCAGCTCCTAATATAAACCAGAAAAATCCCCTTCACTGTTTTATTTCTCTATGGGAATACTTAGTAAAAAGTTCACATGACAATGTAAAAGGGAAATATAGCATAGCTTAATTGTCATAAATGTATGATATTAATGTCAGTACCTAGATCTTAGAGGATCTTAGGAAGTGTCTTTTGATACACCTGTCTCACCTACTCTTTGCTGGTGACCCTAAGTGGCAAAGGAGTTAATGCTATTACTGTTTTCATTAAAGGCATCATAGTAATGGTTGAATGCTGACCTATTAAGGATGTTTAGATGTAGGTGGAAAGACTCCAAACTTTGGAGGCAGCATAAAGTGTTATTGGATAATTAGGACATGTGTCTTTCTATATTCATGCAGCCTTAAAGCCGATGCAGGGCAGACCTGGAGTGGGATAGGATGTACTTCAGAACAGATTTCTTGGCAGTTACTCACTTTGCAACTGTTCCAGATGGTTTACAGCTCTTTCTCTAGCTCTTTGAGTTTAAGAAAGTGTTGGATTAGCAGCGAGTATTACACATAAAATGTGTGTTAGAAGCCTGTTACGAATAGACGCCAGGAAAGACTTAAAAGTTAGGAAATGCCGGAAATAAGGTTGTCTTGAATATTTTTGCTGCTCTTTCTCTGTGTGCACATTACACAGTCCTTAATTATAGGAACACATTATGTTTTCATAAGATCCCAATCTCACTCAGCGCTCACTGACTGAGCAGCTATTCAGTATATTGTTTTCATTCTTCAATGTCTGGCCTCTCATTTATTTCACACTACTGAAAATCCCCTCTGGAGTTCCCTGTTGTGCTTATCAATGTGATATGTAGTGTTTGCTAGACCGTAATAAGTCTGTTTCACTGTATCTGTGCTGAGAGAAGTGATGCTATTTTCTGTTTCATGGATGAAAAACTGAGCATAGGGGCTGTGTCTGAGATTGCCAGGCCTGAATGCAGTGTGTGCCCTCCGGTTTTGTATCCATGCCTCTGTATTTCCCTTAAAGTGTACATGACTTCCTATGTGAAAGATACCTATTTATTCCTACGAAACAGGAAACATCATAGCCCTTCTAGAAGAATCTGGGTGAGGTTGTTACCACTCACTGTCATTCATGTCCCACCACTGCCCATGACTGTACTAATAAACTGAGCAGAACCAGAATATAAATTCAAGCATGGGCTAGAGTTGGCTGCAAATACTTGGTCTCTCAAGGGCAGAGGATTGTTCTCACCAGAGAGGCCATCTTATGGTGGGAGGAGAAGAGAGTTTAGCTCTAAGGAAGAAAGTTGCACCTTACCAGTGGGTGTCAGGGTCAGACAATGGGCCTGTTTTGTTTACCAAAGTAAGCGGAGACATTAGAAGGGATTAATCTCATCTAACTTAGATGCCTGAAATCTTATAAGGTAACTTAAATTACTTTTGAGCTAATCGGAAGTACTAACTCTAAACATATTCTTGCCAGGAAACAAGGTAGATAGTAACAAGACAAGTCTTGAGGTCTTAAGATCATTCAATAAAGGGATATATCAGGGAGATTTCTGTCAAAAACTCTATTAGAAACAATTATTACTCTTTTACAGAAAATTTAAAATGATGTTAAGTATTTTTACATCTTCTCTGTATACAAAGTATAAAGCCAAACTTTTCTCAGAGGTGCATACTGATAGGATGAGAGGCAATGAAATAGGTTTCTTTCACAGCATAGCCCTGAGCTGTATCTGCCACTTGATCTACTCCTAAATCTTCATAAGAGTGTGGTCATGAGGAAAAACTAGGAAACCCAGGTGTGACTGCAAGCACCTGGGAAGAGAGTGCTGTAATGCATGTCTGGGACATACTTCTTTCAATGTCTTTCTTATTCCCACCTCCATTTCCTCACTTCTCCTCATAGTTCCCTTGTCCAGCTGTCCTTCTCTGGATGCCTAATCAGATAATAAATTGAGTGTCTTTTCCCTCTCCCCTGCCACCCTATCTCAGCTATGAGATCACCCATCAATTCCTATTTTCTTTCACTCATGTCTTGTTTATCCTTTGTTCTCCTGCTTCCTATTTTTTTGGGTTTTCTTCCGTGCTCCAGACGCTGGACTCATAATTTGATTTCAACCTACTTTCCTTTGACTCTAACATCTTCTAGGCCGCTCTCAGTGTTGAAACTTGGGAAAAAGGCACGTTTTCAGGGAAACAGGAGAAAACACGATTTGTTACTCGCCTTAGTGAATTACAAACTGTTGATCCAAAATGTGAATCACCCTCAGGTACTCAAAGACAGAGTTTAACAAAGATTTTAGCATAGGCAAAATAATATATTTTTCTCCTCTAAGAAATATCTGATGTAATGTTATGAAATTTGATTTTTTTGGTGCCAAAACAGACACTCAGCAGGGAAATTTTCCAACTCAGTGGTTAAAAATTTTCAAAATTTTAAGCAACTTAAGATGCGGTCTTATAATGGGGCATGTCAAGTGACTTTAAATCAAGAGACAGTTACCAGGGTTTAATGAGAGCTGCCATGCTTTAATGCACTGTTTACGCCACCCTGTAGAAGAGCGGAGTCTGTTGCATCTTGTGTATTTATAATATGAGAGGCATTGGTGATGAGTGAAAATGGTGTGCCATATCTCACTCTGATTCACAGAAGGAAAAGCATGGTAAATCATAGAAGTAGCTGAAAATGTGCCAGGCAATAACTGGGAATAATACGCCCATAATCCTGCTGCAGTAAGACTGTTAGTTCACGTTTTTGGCAGTTCTGACTGCCCTCTCTTACTGCCCCTTCCAGCCCATGACAAATTAAAACTGCTCATAAACTATCCATAATGCAGGCATATGAAATTTTTTTTCTGTGGCAGCATTCTTCAGGAGGCAGGTTTGGTACTATTTTAATTTACAGATTAAATTAATAAGAAACAACTTTTCAAGCATGGAAGAAATTTTCCTCGTCTATATTTATTACATAATTTTTCATCATGGAGCATTTATACTTTTTTATGGAGAATTGGTATTCCTATTGTGTTGTCGTTTCAGTTGTGATAGAGTTAACATTTTTATTAGCAGCTGGTATAGTGCTATGTTTTGGATTTGGGATGAGAAATACTTTTGATAGTGCACTGGTGGCTTTGGTTGTTGCTAAGCTCTCAAGGCCTTTTCCGGTCCTCACACTGCCCCACCAGCGAGTAGGCTGGGAGGGCACAAGAAAGTGGGAGGAGACACAGCTGAGACAGCTGAACCCAAATAACCAAAGGGCTATTCCATACCTTGTGACATCATGCTCAGTGTATAAACTATGGGAAGAAGAAGGAAGAAGGGGATGTTTGGAGTGATGGCGTTTGTCTTCCCAAGTAATGGTTACGCGTGATGGAGCCCTGCTCTCCTGGAGATGGCCGAACACCTGCCTGCTGATGGGAACAGTGAATGAATTCCTTGTTTTGCTTTGCTTGTGTGCACAGCTTTTGCTCTACCTATTAAACCGTCTTTATCTCAATCCATGAATCTTTTTTCTCACTTTTACGATTCTCTCTCCCATCTGTACTGGGGGGAGTGAGCGAGCGAGTGGCTGCATGGATCTAGCTGCTGGCTGGGGTTAAACACTGATATACTGGTAACACAACAAGCTTTATTTTTAAAATAAACTTACTGGATGAAAACTGCAGCACCACCAAACATTTCTGTTTTTCCCCAAATTGCAACTTGAACATCAAACAGTACATTTAGTTGCTAATCTTTAATGTCTTGTTCATAAGCAAAAACACCTGCTACTTAGCTTCCTTGCTATTGGTATCTTTCTGAGATAGATTCTGCAATAGAAATATTTTAAGGCTTCAGGAACATGAAGGACTCATGCCAATTTTTATTCTATTATTTTGCTCACGTAGGCTGAGCCATCAAATAGAACAGTCAACTAATCCCTTAAAGATGAATTCAAGACATTTTTTGGTATATGACACACCAATCAAATCGCATGGCACTTATTGGACAGTAATGCATCTGAGCATATCGGTAATGATTTTTATACAGGCCCCATAGAAAATCCAATTATGCCTAGTGCTTTTGGAGTTAGTTTAATAAAGTTAGAATCTTAAAAGAAGAGAGTGTTAAGGTATTTTCTTCAGAAAGGATTAAAAAATCTATCACAAAATGATCACTCCCTGTATCTTTCCTTGGACAAGTTTTTCTAAAATATAAATCTTAAGTCATCTCTACACAGATACCCTGCTGAAAGGCCCTGGGACATCCTGTTTGCTTGTATGCAAAGAGAGGCATGTTCTCCTCCTGAACACTGTAAAGTTTCTGTGGAATAACTTCATAACAAAGTAGGTCATTGAACCAAGGAAAAGAAAGTGGTAGTGTTCTGTTATATGAGAATGACGGCAATCTGTTTCTCCAAAGTTTACGTTGCTCTTATATTTCAATTAGATGCTTACTGTATTTTTTTATATGGAGCCAAGTGTTCTGTAAAAGGGCATGTGCACTTTCATAGTTGTATTTATGTGTGCCAAGAGCTCCTAGCTCTAACATACTGTTTGCATGCTCAGATACTAAATACATGAATGCAGTTGCAATAATCATGAACATGTCTTTTAGCACAGTTAAATATATCTCTTAAATTACTTGGCCTTAAGGAAAAAATCTTATCCTTTGATACATTGGTAGCTGTTTTTTCCTTCCCAATTCTAGAATTAAAGTTCTCCTTGCAATCTCTTCAAAGAATAATGCAACAGTATGCTCTACCTAGCTTGGATTTCATGATTTTACATGTGATTTACTGCAAAACCATATGAGTTTATACTAGCACAAAATACTGATCTTATACAAAGATAATTTCAAAACAGCAAAATCACAGCTGTGTGTTGAGGATTTAGAAGTTTTTCAAGACAGTACAAAGTGATGGCATTTGGAAAGGTAAATGCTGAGGGTGTTGGAAAAGCTATTGTATCTTTAATGTTGTCTTAAAAATGTCATATTTAACTTCACAGTTACCATTTAAATTGCTGGCTACTGCAATAATGTGGTCAGCAAATACCAACTGGTGCATTAGTTACACAGCATTCAGCCATGATGTGTGTAGGGCTATAACAATGTCCATTACCAAATAAGCAACCCTTTACTTAAGTGAGACAGCTCAACAGAGAAGTTTCTCAAGTTACGTGTGGTATGCCATGTGGACCAAATATACATTCTGTTTGTCAGTTTTCAGTGGGGGTTTGGCATCTGACTAAAATGGCTGTAGCAGATGAGGCTAAAGAGATATGTCCCTGTCACTCAGCCTGTGCTGTGTTATTTGTGTCACAGGCTCTGCCAAAGAAATGCAAGATATGCAACTCTCTCCGTTGAGTGCCTTGCTCTGTGATGTTTTGACGAAAGGCTCCCATGAAATTCTCTCTCTCTCCTGCTGGCCTCTGATAAACTCCATGTGTCAGAAGCTGCAAAGGCTTTTAAAGAGTACAGCTGTGAGTGCCTAGCCTCAAATAGAGATTTTCCTGTGAAAATGAAAATTGCGTTTTTTGCAACTGCTATCAAAAGGAGTGGCAAGACACCTGGCAAACTGCTTTGTAGCAGTTTGACCTTAGTAAAAGTGTTTAAATTTGATTGTGAAAGAAGTTAATTGGCTATATTGATTAATCTGCAACCTTCATTATGTACAATTGCTGAGTACCTGCTAGTACCAAAGGATATCTTTCTCAGTGGAGGCAATTTCTGCATTTTTCAAAGCTCGACCAATCATGCAGAAAAAACTCCCTGCTACGTGGTGTTAACTTGTGAAGCCTGTATACCTTTGTGGAATTGATTTAGCTGATTCAGCAGAGATAGTAGGCTTCAACGGAGAAAAATTTCTTTAATCCTTCTCTTTTTATTTAACTGCAGAATTTTAGTATGAGACCTGGAAAAACCCAAGAAAAAAGGATAGAATATTGATAAGTTTCCAGATATGATAGCAATGAAGGCTTTAAATCTTTTGACAGAGAAATGTTTACAACAAAAATAATGAGAAATGCTTATTTTATATTAACTGCTCAATGCTACTCATTTTAGAGGAAATTGTTGATGCTTTTACTCTTTTTTGTGCCTTCTTGG
The DNA here is from genome assembly GCF_028500815.1 of Rissa tridactyla. Taxonomy (NCBI): domain Eukaryota; kingdom Metazoa; phylum Chordata; class Aves; order Charadriiformes; family Laridae; genus Rissa; species Rissa tridactyla. The sequence continues at coordinate 197,569,141 of NC_071466.1, forward strand.
AATAGACTGATATGTAACTACTGCATCCTAAGGTATAGCTTATTTGTCATCTACAACTTGATATACTAGCAAACTCATACAGTGACAACAGGAAAATGATTAAGCATTTTTTGCTGGCTAGAATGTGATCATTCTTCATAATTTATCCACTTTTACTTCCAAACTGGCTTCCTCAAGACGAATAGGTATTTGCACATGATGCAATAGATTTTGAAGTGATTGGGACATTCTTCACTTATCTCAATGATAAACGTCCTCCTGCCTATGGATTTCTACCACTTGCACAGCTTTCAACAATTTTTTTCCATGAAAAGTTTATTTAAGGGTGTTAAGAATAGTCTACACTTATTGAGTTACTTAAAAAAAAACAAACAACACAACAGGATAATTTTGTTTACTGCCTATGAAATTATAGATGAAGTTCTTGGACTCTTTTTAAAATTACATAACACTTATGAAACAGGAGTCAGTCAAATCAGGGTTTTACTGAGAGAAACGCTATTCAAAGGTCCATGAAATATTCCTCACATTAGGGAGCTTAAGCACAGTTCTACAAAATATTTAGATGCTTACTTTCCATTAGAATCCATAATAGGTGTCAGATTTAGTTCACAAATGAAGACATCTGAATTTGTAAGTCTGCATGTACTTGTCTTCCTATGTCCTCAGTGACTCCACCTTGCTGTAATCAATGGATATTAGCTCTGTGCATTGGCTGCCTGAATATGGACATGAAGTACCACTTCAGATGACCTAGAGTATCCCACGTAGACTTCAGCTGACAATCCGGAGGGACTCAGACCTGCAGGAAGCGACATATTGCCAGTGTCTTGGGAAAGCCAGGGAATCTCAAATGTGTCAAATGAATTTGTTCAGCCAATTGAGCCAAGTCTCTAGTTATCACAGTCAGAGGAGTACAGAGTTATTCAGCTGACCAAATTTTAGTATCTACTTTAAATGCCTGAATTCAAGCACCACATACCTTTGTGGATCTGGTTCTTTCTATGTGAAAAACACACTTGACACCACTCTTCTTTCCCTTCTATGAGCGCACGGAAATTTTTTCAGCTGTGATAAACAGCCATTCCTCTTACCAGCAAGTGAGACTAAGACAGTGAAGAATTGAGGTTGCCAGAATCCTCAAAACAGGGTCACCTAGAGCAGTTTGCTCAGGGATTTGTCCAATTGGGTTTTGAATATCTCCAAGGATGAAGAGTCCACAATCTCTCTGGGTAATCTGTTTCAGTTGTTGACCACTATCACAGTAAAAAATATTTTTCTTATATTTAAGTAGAATTTCCTGTATATCGGCTTGTGCCCACTGCCTCGTGTCCTTTCACTGCTCACCACTAAGAATAGTCAGGCATCATCTTCTCTGCTGTCTCCTATGAGGTTTTTATACACATGGATAAGATACCCCTGAGCCTTGTTTTCTCTAGGCTGAAAAATCCCAGCTCTCTCAGCCTCTCCTCATATGTCACTTAATCATCTCTGTAGCCCTAAATCACTAGGTATTTGTTCCTTCTCTTCTCTTTTTAAAGGAGCTGTATTGCTTTTCACTGCACAGTTTCAAAACGTATTTTAACCTGAAATTTTCATTCCAGCACTTCTGAAGAGCAAACAAGATTTCCATTTTTAATTATTGCTTATTTTCTCTGATTTTCACCTCTAACCATAGGTTCCGTGCAGTTAAACCATCTGAGGAAGCTGGAAGCACTCCTGAAATGCCTGGCTGATTTTTCAGTGTTCACAAGCCAAATTGTTTTGTTTTGGGTATTTTTTTTCAAGCCCCACTGATGAGCTAGGGAAGAGAAATTATTTTTATGCCTTAAACAATCTGCAAAAAGCTTTTATATGTAATTTTGAATTTTCTTCTCCATTCACAGACTCTCTTTCCTCTCCAGGCCAATTATTGACACCTTTGCCACCAACTAAGCTGGTATTTAAGTGGCAAAAGACAAAGAAATAAGTGCATAGTACTTGCTGATCATAAATTGAATGGAAATAAGTATAATTTGTGTAGGTTCCCTACAAAAACACTTACAAATAATTCTTTGAGGTGTAAAGACATATCCTCATTGAGTAACAGTCCATCAAGAGCTAATAATAATACAAGAAATAAGATAAGCTGTCATTGGAAAGACTTTTATCAACCTTTTGTCCAAATCATTGTTAATCAAAGATAGGGGAAAATTGTTATTAGGTAAATGAAAACCAGTCACATCCCACCTTCCCTACTGCAGGGTGGCTGATGAGCTTAATGCATAACCAAAGGGTCTTATTCTGTCCACTTTCAGTTGTAAATTTTATCTGTTTTGCTTATGATAGACCTTTAGGATCAAGAAAGCAACAACACACCCAGAGTGCTATCTACCCAAGATTTTGAAATCTAGCTTTCCTTACTATCGATGGAAAGGAATTGTCACAGCTTCTCCCATGGGAACCCAGCTATATACATCAGGATTTGGAGATTAGCTTCAATAGATGATAGCTGTGAAACACATTCAAAAAGCTTAAATCTTCATTTTACAGTTAAGTGTAACTTTGCAGTTAACTGCTTTTTTAACTGACATATCTAATCCTATAAAGAACACATAACTGGATAATAAAATGTTTCCTGGTACACATGCAAATAGGCTAATTCACAGGGAGGCTAGTTAGCCTGACTAGTATGAAATCCATATAGTAATGATGGAAACACTATATCACCTCTGGAATGTCTCCTTCAACTGATTCTAATCAATATCCTCAACATCCCTGTAAATTACAAAGCATCTATTTTGCTGAGCCAGGTGTAAAAATGCAAGCAATGTTTATAGTACAGATGGGGCAGAGATATGAATAAATTTTTCAGAAAAGTGGAAACTAAAAGATGTGTTCTCATTTATTTATTTGTGATTAGCTGTCTTTGATGGGGAAGGATTTGCTGCTTTTTAAAAAATTTTGCTCTTATCTTAACGGACATAAGGGCTTCAACACACAGGATAAGAGTCTTCTAAAATGTTAATATGAAGTAAGTGACATTAAAATATCCAGTAAAAAATAAATGTACAAGAAACGTGAAAGGTGCAAGCTGTTCAACTGATCAGTCACTGGGCATAAAAATAACTTAGAGTTGAAATAAGTTACTTCATCTAAAAGTGGTTTGTTTCTTCATAATATATGGCACATGCAGCTTAATGAGTGACAGTGGAAAATGTAGTTTCATGTGCCAACATTTAAAGAGAATTTATTTTAGAACTTATCCTGAGTATACTTAATGTAATTCCCATGATTAGAAGTATATGTGTGATTTTTATTATGGGGCTTGGAAGATGAAGGACTTAGATGTATTACATTTAGTAGAATAGAAAGACAATGTGGATCTAGAGCTGTCTGTCTTTGAGTGGGTTTATTTAAGCTAAGTGTGAATTCAGGTAAGTTAAGTAAATTTTAGCAAACCTATTTATCACTAATAAATATTAGCATGTTACTTTCTGAATCTTTCATTTGTACTTGGCACCACCCTATTACAGAAGAAGCCCTACATACTTGAATTTTTCTGTAGAGTACTGAACTATTTAGTGTGCATGATACCCCTTCCTCCCCCTCTCAAATCTTATTTTTAATTTTTTGCTGAATGTTGAAAAATTTATTCATTGTTTTTGCATTTTGAAAGTTCAGTTGATTTTAGTTATCGTAGTTGATTTAAAACTGAAGACTATTAGCTATCTAGTCCAAACTCTGGACAGCTTTTTTTTTCTGCTTATTGTATCAATTATATTGATTTTTGTTCATTTCTGCAACAGTCTCAGGCTTCGTTTCGCTTCTGATGTTGTTCTGGTCCTGGAAACATGTAAGGGAGTTAGTACGTTATAAGAATCAGAATCATTTTTTGAATCGTACTTAACTCCTGTTCTCTATGGAATTTTGTTGTGGATTCTACAAAGCAACATGTGAAAATAAAAATAAATAAACTGTACCTCAAGCATTTGCCAGTAATTTATTAATTTGTGGCAGTTTGGTGACATTTCTTATATCCTAGAGTAGCCTTAAAAAGACTGAAAATATTTCATTAATTCTTTGGTGGATGAAAGGTTCTGTTTTTTAATTTTTTTTTTTGCTCACTTAGTTGGCATATCATATTTGACTCTTGAAATTTCCTCTCTTCGTTTCCCATATGTGTACATTCACTTCTTTTAGAGAAGATGGTTTCTTGGGAATCAATGTTTGTCACCTTAGTACTAAACCAAACTTTGTGCTATATATTCTGCTCTGAAATTATACCATTTGAGTTTAAAGTAAAGGGTAATATTTTTTTCTGCTAATTCTAACTTGCACATTAAAAAAAGATGGAGTAGGCGTTTCAGAGAATTTCCAGGTGAAATTCACTAAATTGCAGGAACATTTGAGAAATTACTGGGAAACAACGTAATGACAGTGAATTTGCATGTAATGGTACAGCAAAGTTACAACAGTGGAAATTGGGTATAATCTCGTTTAACGATTTTGATCATTTTATAGGAAAAATATTTCAAAACTTGACAACATGTTTTCATTTTGCTTGAGTTGATGGTCAGTGAAAATTCCTGGAAGCTTGCATTAAATTGTCTTTTCTTCGCCAGAGATACCATGGTTGCATTCAACAAATCACAAAAAATGAGGGAACGCATGCATGTTAAAGACCCCACGCTTTTACTATTTGGCTGTCATTTGAATCATAGGTGCTCCAAGCTGGAATAAAAATAAATTTTGTAGTGGTATATTAATGAATCTGTCCTGAACGATTATCTTAAAATGATGAGGATATAAATTAAATTCTTCTCTACTGTTTTGGAGGAATCTTCCACTCAATTCAACTGTCAAATCAAGTCAAATGTCAGCATAATTGGTTGCAAAGTAGTCCTTAATAAGTCCTTAGTAATCAGTATTTCAACTGTCAGTCTAATTTAGTGTGACTGCAATGTTCATAATTATAAGAAGTTTTAGAGCTGTAGTTAACAACTGTAGAGGCAGGGGGGCCCACAGAATGCTTCGGTGAGCTGTCAAGAGATCAGAAACATTTTAAAATTTGAATGTGCTTTTAACCACTTTACTGCGTAAAAGAAGTATGTTAAATGTCATCTTTAAAGGCATCTCTGTGATAATAGCATGGACCCAATGAGATGTGAATAATACAATAATTTGCTGCCATTTTACTAAGTGATATGATAATAGCGCTGTGCCATTACTTGGAATACTTCTTATTAAGTGCTTGCAGATTAAATATCAAATGTCCTATTGTTCTACCTAAACAACTTATCCATCAATTTTCTGATATTTTTATCCAAAAGAAATGAAATTTTTAAATGTTACCATAGAGTTCCTATAGTAACAGTTTTGAACGGAACACATTCACTGTGCTGATAACGGGAGAAAACAAAACAAAACAAACGTTGCTGAATTAACATAATAGGCACCATGCGGCAGGAAGATTTGCTTGTGTGACCTTGGAATCCCTGACTGTGACTTGCCTCTTATTTTAACCCAGCTCCAATTCAGGGAAATAAAGTATAGCATTTAGTATAAACTTAAAGAAGGTTACAGACGTGATTAATTTATAGGACTGTCTCCCTTTCCTTTCTTCTGGTATTATTTAACACTGTTTAGCAATAGCATGAGACAAATGATTCCAGTAGAATATGGAGTTGTAATTCCTTGTATGCTTTTCCACAGCACCTAGAACAGAAACATTCGGTTAACAATTGTCACACTTTGCTGAGATTTGCTAATTTTTACCAAAGCCCACTGGCTACTTTGGAAAGTCCACTTAGCACATCTTTAGGGTTTGGGAACTGGGACCTGCAGGTTCCCAGGCACCCGGGAAAATACTAATAAAAAGGTACTTTATAGGGGAAGATAGGGAATATTCATCTGATCAAACTTCATAGAATCATAGAATGATTAGAGTTGGAAAAGACTTTAAAGATCATCTAGTTCCCACCCCGCTGCCACGGGCAGGGACACCTCCCACCAGACCAGGTTGCTCAAAGCCCCATCCAGCCTGGCCTTGAACACTTCCAGGGATGGGGCATCCACAACTTCTCTGGGCAAACTCAGACCTCTACAATCTCTAGCATCTCTAGGTTCTGCAAAACAACCCCCAACACTTCTATGGTACAATTAATCTATCCTCTTTAGACGTGTGCTTGGAGATGCAGTGGATAGTTCCTTAGATGTACATGTTCTTTCCATCAACCACAAGTTAGGTGAGATGAGTCCTACACCGACCTGTAATCTTTGTGATGCCTAGACAATATTTTGATTGGTCCAAGCCTTAGTTTGCCCTTTGACTAGCTCTTAAGTATATACTGCAAAGATTTCCAGGATTGCATCAAAGAAACACAAGGGGACATATTCGTAATCTAGATTAGGCTAATTTTTGCTGGATAAGGTGTGATGCAGTGAAGAGAGACTGGCTTCTTTAGAGGAAGACAGAGAATGGATAAATTAGGCACCGGGTTTCTTTTTTTTTCTCTGAGCGAGCCTATCTGATGCTATTGACAAAAGCCTAGAGAGCTCATTCTCTGAGTTTAGTTTAGATATCTGGTTAATGGCCATAGGTTACATAATGCTTCCTGTATTAAAAAGTTAGTCCTATGTAACTGTAAGCATCTAATTTGCTTCCAGCATTCATACATACACGTTCTGCTTTGGAAGTAGATTTTAAAGCTCATTGGAATTTCTGAGAAGAAGGTAGCAGTAGGAGATAAACACAAAAGATAAAACTCTGAAGAGAAAGATTCAACTATAGTGTAAGCAGGATTATACTATAGCTGTAGCACTGACACAAGGCAGAGGCTGCAACCTACAAAGGTGGAAGACAACTTTTCAGCACTTTCTCCCTATCATTTACAAATTTTATATCAACTTTAAAAAAAACTTTCCGTGGTTAAAAGGGTAGATACAAAAACTTTGTGTGTATTTCAGACACATCGTAGTGACAAGCCAAAAACAGGCAAATAGTTCACATTGTCCACTCCTAGGTTTCAGAAAGATTTTGTGAAGAACTTGGAGAGTTATGGTGCCAAGAATGTTAAAAAAAAAAGTCCCTGCCTCCTTACTTGTAATAATTTTTTACATTAAATATTTAAGGTTTTTTTTTTTATAGGTAAGCAAAACTCCATTAATTTCTGCTATGACACAGGCTGCAAATGGCAATCATAGCAAAGTGAATCAAACTGATAAGCTGTGTATGAGTTGTGAAGATAGTGAGATGTCCTGTCAAAGTGGAAGAATTTAAAATTCCCTTTAAAATGTTATTCAACTTCTGCAGTAATGATGGTAATTTCCAAATGAGATCAACGACACCTATGGTTGGTAGAAGTAAGAGCAGAATCTGGTTCATCTCTTGCTTTTAAAAATCTCAGTCTTTAAAAATTTGTAGAAATGTTTGTTTTAGCCTCTAAATTCTGTTTAGTCCCTCTAACTTCTGTTGAATTGGCGGAAAAACTAAAATTAAATCACTAACTCCGCTAACATAACATTTCATAATTAGTAATGTTTGGGGCATCTTTTGATGCTTTGCAATAGCAGGTCATTTTCCTCTTCAAGAGCTGTCAGAGCAACTTCAGCACATATAGACAGTAGTAATAATTATAGTTAGCAGCATAGCATTACAGAACTCCGTTTGCCGTAAGAAATAAATCTCACAGATTGTGGAATGCACTTATCTCTATTTAAAAAAATTACTTTCTGTACTTTACTTAAAAGACTTGACTGCTTTTTTTAGACAGTATGGAAAGGGTTTTATTTTAACTTGTAAAGTCAAATACAAATGATACAGTTTAGAAATTGAATCAGATTTAATTGCTTTTGGTGCCAGATGGTGTAAAACTGTCAAGTTTATGTTTTTTTTACAGTAGATGTTGCTTTCAAGCTGATAATATTACCATGTAAAACCATTATTTCCTGATCGTCAATATATCTACCTAGATCTCTGTATATCTATCTAGATATTACTGCACAGAAGGGTGTTCTTCAGGCAGTGTGAGGCAGAGCCATCATGGTGGCGTCTGTCCATGCAAAAAACAGCTGGCAGCTGAGGAATTTTTTTTTTAACCCTGCTTTGATACGTTATAGCAATTCAGCCAAAGATGCCTACATTATGCCACTTACCTTTTTCGACACAAACCTGCAGCATATAATTTCCAGCTGCGAATCTGAGATTGTGTCTGAGATGGAAAAACAGGAAAATGGAATAAGATGGGGGAAAAAAATATGTTTGATGTGTAAATCACAGGATTAAAGAAAAATAATTATCTGTAGTATAGATACAAAAAGTCCAAACCATGACAGTATTGTTTCTGTAGAGTTTCTTACCTTCCTCTTGAACTTTCTCTTCATTTTTACTAACCAATTTAAACTAAACATGTTACCATTTTGCTTTATTTGAAAAATTTGTAGACAAGGGATTATTAATATTCTTGAAACTGAGCAGTTAACACAATTATAAATAGTTTTATGAATGTTGTTCAAGTGAAAGTATCATCTGTTATATCTCATACAAATGGATATTAATTTTCTATCACAATCTTCTTTTACTGCAGAGGTGGTATCTCTTGTAGATACATTTTACTTGCCATGTCTTTGTGATTTGAATAGCTATATTTATGCAAAGTTTTACATGGTCAGAATATGGAGGTGCTTTTTTCCTAAAATCAAAATAATAAGTCACAGGAAGCAGAAAACCAAAGCTCCAGTCCTCTGTGGTGATTCATGGAAGTGAAAGGCTGTATTTGAAACAAATCTTACTGAAGCCAAGAATATTTTATGGTCAGGATACAGCCCACATGGTTCTCAATGTGAGATTGTTTTGCTAGATTTTAAGCTGTATAAAATGGCAGTGCTGTAGAAACAGAAGCTTCTTGTGATTAACACTGTGTAATATTTATATACATTTTTTTAACATGTAACTTAGTCATAATTTTGTTTCATGCACTTTTATTTGTTTTTATTTTGTGCCATTGTTGGTAACTTGTTTCTGCAGAGAAAAATAGTCCATGATCAAATTAAGAATGGCACCAGAGCGCAGACCTTAGTGTGTATGATGTTTTGAGTAACTTTGTAACTTATGAGTCCTTTCACTTCCATTCGAGGTTTTGCAGGCATTTGTATTATGCTACTTTCAAGATTATCAGGATGATGCAGTGGATTACTGACTAAATGGCTATTGGCTAAAGCAAGGCATAATCAAGGTATTTTCAGGGTTCGGTTTGTTCATTCTCAATGTTTATGCACTCCATTGTTGGAGAACCTACCAGTAAGAAGTTGATGGTAAGGCAACAGACCCCTTTTAAGCACATGGCTTTGAAACCATAAGGTTTCCCTCTTCCACCAAAGACCATAGTAGTGCTCCAGCCCTGGCATCCTGCACGAGACTTTCTGCTGATGGCATGGCCCCATCAGCTAGGACTGCAGGGTGGGACTGAATCTCCGGCACACGGCATGGCATTGCAGGAAGATGTAAGCCATAAGCCCATTTGTAGGGGGACCTGAGGAAGGGAGTGGTCATGTGTATTTTGAGGTAGACATGAGATCTGACCAGTGGCAAGGGACAGCCTCAGAAGTCTAGCACCCACTGGAGGGTCTGTTCTGGGCTTAGGCCTGAAAATCATTGCAGCCCTTCTTGATCAAGAGGGTGGTAGGATCATGGGATAGTTCAGGTTGGACAGGACCTCAGGAGGAGTCAGTTTGAGCTTAGACCCAGGTGGCTCAAGGTCTTATCCAATCAGGTGTTAAAAAATCCCCAAGGATTGAGAGAAACTGAACAGCCTCTGTGAGCAGTTTCTTCCAAGGCTTAACCATCCTCATGAGGAAAAAAAATTATCCAGTCTGAACCTCTCTTATTTCAACTTATGCACAATATGTTTCATCGCCCACCAAGTCCCACTGAGAAGATCCTGGTCTGTCTTCCTGCAACCTCCCTGTGGGTGCTGGGGAGCTGCTGTTTGGTCCACTCCAAGATATCCAGGCTGAACAAGCCCATATCCCGGCTATTATGGCAGCCCTATGCTGAACCTGATACAGTCTGTTGATGTGTTGCCTTGTACTGGGTGGCCAAAACTGGGCACCGTGCTCTAGCGGTGGTCTAAGGAGTGCTGAGTAGAGGGGGATAATCCCTTTCCTTGATGTACTGGCTCTGCTCCTGCTGATGCAGCCCAGGAGGCTGTTGGCCCTCTTTGCTGCCAGGGCACTGCTGGCTCACGATCAGCTTGCTGTCCACAAGAGGAATTTTAACAGCAAAGAAATATAAGCTGTGTTTCTATTTTTAACTAAATAGCCTATTTTTAGCTCTTTCACTTACAAATGTGGTCTTGCAAATATGAATTAGAGACAAATGATGTCTGGAAGCTGAACCGAGGAAAAAGATAGCTTCATTTTTGCCTCCAAAACCTGGGTACTGTCCTTTATATATCTATTTTAATGTCTTCTTTTGAGAATGAGGTTACATGTCACCCAGTTACCTATATGTTAATTAACTTGAGGGCTTATATTGCCCAGCAATCATTCATCCACTGCCTTTGTGACAACTCCATGTTCTTGTTTCAAGAAGACATTTATATGAAGAAAAAATGGTAGAAACACGTAACTTCCCAGATCACCCCAAAATCCTCAAACCAGCTCTGTAATTTGGAGCCTTTATCTGGGTTGAGCAAGAGAAATATTAGCTGTCATGACAGTGCCCTGCATCATCTTACATTCATTGAGTCTAGTTATGTAACTAATATTTTATATTTCAGTATAATTCGAAACGTCAGGAGCATTTTCATTTTCTTTGTATGTCTTGTTTTTACAATTTCTGTGTGTGACTGCTGTGGTTTTCCCATATTTTGTAGAGTTTCATGTGTCTTCTGGGAAAATGAACTGTGTGGTAGTAAAAAGTGCTAGCATATATGTCAACAAAAACAAGTATTTTGAATATGAGCCTTTTTATTTTTCTGAATGACATGGATTGTTTATCACAAGCTTCTAAGACTTCAAAGGTAAAATCAGTATTAATCCCCTGTTAAAAACTAGAAGCATCCATTTTGTCAAAGGGTCTAATCTGCCATATTTGACACAACTGCCAGTGTAGTAAGAAGGCATCATTAATACCAGTGAGGACAGATGATCATCTGCCTTTTTAAAAAATCGTGTCTTGAATTGATTAATGTTCATATTTTGGAGAAGAACGCTTGTGTTGTCATGTTGCATGGTGTGGACACAATTAAAGTTTTCTTTTTTTTTTTGAATTCTGTTGCAGAATGAATTTAAGTTGTATCAGCAAAGAATAAGCATTTTTTTAACTCTATTTTAAAATTTTTTATCTTCTTGAAAGTGATAAAACTCCATTATATCAAAGGGTACAAGTTTCAGAAATCACTTTTTGCTTACTTCTGAATTCTCTAGTTCCTTAAATTTATGTTATTTGCATTCAGCTTTTTTTTAGCTCTTCTGGAGAAGGGGGAAGTTCGTGGTTGCTTAGGATTTTATTTGTTTTAGAATTTTCAATACAGATTATAAAATCATCCACAAATGTTTATGTCTTCTTATTTTGTCCTTTCTTTTAGTGTAGGCCCAGAATGCAAAACAATCTTTTTTATTTTTAATTAAAGTGTATGTTTCCATACTACCGTGGAATTCACTGTTCTGATGCCTTCAAATTTAAATGCAACATTTATTTTTATTTACCAGAAAGTCCCACATATGTAAAGTAACTACAATAATTTAAAATAATTACTTTTCAATCTCACAATTAATGCAAAAGGTAAAATATGCTTTATTAAGAACCTGTGAAGTGTGTGACTCATAGTGCAAAATATCAAATGAAAATACCTCAAGTAACATATTAATCTTTACTGAATCTTAATAAGATTACTGATCTAATCTAAAAGAAACAAATTCCTTATCACACATCGGCATCCTCTTTCTTTGAATTCTTAGTATTTAAATAATTTTTAATAAAAAGTCATTTAACAGATTATTTTCAGGTATAATCATGCAAACCTTTTGTTTCATTACAGCCAAGGCATTCTGAATTAAGATGAGCTTTTGTCCTTCATGCATTTTATTGATTCTGCAGGTTTTTTTGTTTAGCTAATAAGATATCCTGAACTGTTATTTTTAAATCCTATCGTAACACTGAAAAGTACTACTTACCATGCTACTTTGCACTTCTGTTTAATTGTTAGTCTTCCCAGTGTCGGTGGAGCTGTACCAAGCGGTATAGTTCTTCAATAGAAACAATCATGTTAGAACAGCTTTCAAATGGAAATCCTAAATGACGGATTGCTACTTGCATCCTTCCTGCACAAATGAGAACAAGAGGCACAGGGAGTCTATGCAGGCATCTTTTAAGCTTAAATTAATGACCTCACTCCAATGTCTTGCATCGTTGTAATTACATGATATACAAATAGGGTGCACATAAGAGCCACAGAACTTTTGATAGAGGAAAATGATTACCAAGCTTTAGGAAACTTCTCTAATATGAATAAGGTATACTGTGAAAAAAATAAAGTCCTACTACTAGAATAGGAAATAAACTGGTTTGGTTTTTTTTTGTTTCTTCACATTTAAGAATGGTTTGAAGATCCCACGTGAAAAGTGTGAGGCTTTTTCTAGGTTTACGATCTGCTTTGCTTATTCTCAGTATATAATGAAATACCAATTTCAAAAAATGCCTGATATACCCTGTTGGAAGAAAGAACTTCTGTGTATTTTCAGTGGAGTGGAGCAGGCTGAAGAAAATTGTAGGAGGCCAAAATCTAGTGTGAGGAACAGACTCCAAATACCTGTTCAATCTTTGGCACTCTATAGCTGCATATTTTTGTCAAGGGATCACAGCCTTTTCTTTGCAAACTTCTGAAATGGTTTTGTAGTTGGTAAGATGGAGCATTTGGTTTTGGGTTTTTACTTTTTTTTTAAGTAGAAGAAGAAAAAAAAATCAATACTGTAATCAATCAGAGAGGCACTGACTGATTCCTCTGGCGGTCCCCTACAACAGCAGTTGATGAGGTCAGATAAGGACATGACAAACTGTCAGTGCTGGATAAACCATTTCTCCTGGGTGGATTAATACGATATTTGTAGCTGCAAGGAAAGACTGCCATTTCTGAGTGTTTCTTGAAGGGATTGGGAGGTGGGTCAAATAAAAGTTATTTCAATCAGCCCTATAGTCAAATTACCAGTCAGTTAGGTGACCTCAAGTCAGTCAAGAGAGAAAGAACAACAACAAATAAACAAAAAAGCAAATGAAAGTGTGAAATTCTGTCTTTGATGAATTTTGTCATGCCCTCCCCTGACTTCTGGTGGTCTGGTTTTTACCTGCAGTGTCTATTTGCTGATTACGAAAGCAATAGGGTAACTGTGTCAGTCAGTCACATCAGCTGTAGGCTCCTTGCTTTCCTCACAGGCCACCTACTATGCTATGAAATATAAAGATTATATATAAAGTAGTAAAGATATCTTTAATCTCTTCCGCCTTTGTTAACTTGAATTCTTCCAAATGGTGATGAAGGTAAAAGGACAGAATCGTTTCCCCTGTGTTATGGCTGAACCTACTCAGAAGTCACTTAATCTGTCGAATGCTCTTACAGCAAAAAGAATCCTGGAGGGTAAATGGGAGAAGGCTTTTATAAAACCCTGGCTAGACAGCTACAGCTTTGCATTCCAGTTGACCTTTGTTTATAACATTTGCCCATTTATTTATGTGTGACAGCAAGAGAATTACACAACGACAAGCCAAAACCCTGCAGCTGTGTGTGCTCTGTGGAGTTGAAAGTCTCGCCATGGAGTTGAAAGGCTCCTGATGCCCCAGCTGAGCTGGTCATTAGGAGGAGGTTATCGAAGAGCTGTTATCCCTCAGATCTGTGGTCATTACTGAGTAGACCCCCCTTGTCCCTAGTTCACTGAAACCTCCACTGCACTCATGAAGCTTCTAGGTCATTAGCATCAGGGGATTAGCTGGTGGGATATGATTTTATCCTCAGTTATCTTGCTTAATGAAACAGGACATAAAAGTAATAGATCAACTCTTACTCTAAGAGCAGGTGTCACAGTCCTGGCTATGCGTAAATGGTGTCTGTAAACACTTCTGTGTTTTTCTCATTGGTGAGATTAAAAAGTGTGCTGAGATTTTGGCAGAAGAACAGTGGATTTAGGCACTTGGGTTTCTGAGATATCGTATTTCGGGACACTGCTGAACTGGAGTCTTGCTGCACTGAGGATATTTTTCCTGAGAGAGAAGCCGTGTTAAATACATACACTCTACTATACAACTGTCTCACACAAATGTTTGCCCACAAAACACTGTCCTGAGATTCCTTCAATTTATGCTTAGAAATACGGGTCAAAAAGAAGCAACAAAGTAAGTGTGCTAGGCTGTCATTTAAGCTTGGTGTTTTGCCTTTCCTTCTCTCTCCATAGAGAGACCTGAGGAAATTGGATCTTTAGGCATCTGAGGTCTGATGATATGAAAACCCTTGTTGGTGCCAAAAGTGGGGATTTCTGTCTTCAGTCAGGGATATCTGAAAATGTGGAGGCAAGTCATTAAGCGCCTTTCACAGCCAATGAAATAAACACCTAAAGAGAGTAATCTATCTTACACTACAACATTTTGTCCTAAATTAAGTCGGATGAATCACCCTCTGGAGGTGACTGTTTCACTGATTAATGCAGCGGGATAAATCCCACTCTTGAGTCTGACTTTACCTAAAAAAACCCCTGTTTGGCTTCAACTAATTGTAACTAAATGTCTGATACCTCCATTATCTGAACACTCCCCAGGCATAAAGGTTAGGTATCATGTACTTGTACTTGTGCCTGTATATATGTCAGCTTGATCTAGACAGTTTACGAGAATTTAAAAATCAAGTGAAACTGTGCCTTAATTCTCTAATGCTCCACAGAAGGACCACTGATGCCCAAGAAGGTATGTCCTTCTCCACTTCTGTAGCAAGTACCCCTCAGTTGCAATGCCTTACTTCTAGATCTGTCTACTCCAAAGCTGGCCATACCTCAAATTTATCTCTTGGATGCGTTTAGATATGAGTGAATTGTAAAGATTACCAAGGTTTATATGAGAGTCCAGAGCACCTGAGACCCCATGCCACATCTCATCCTAAAAACATTCTTCCTCGCTCAGAGGGGCAAAACAATTTATTCCTGAAGAGGTCAGTGATGTTTAGAACGGTATTTCTTTTTCATTAAGAGCTGAATTAAAATACTACCCCGAAGATCCTGTACAGCATTGGTAGTTAAAATTCTTAACCAAGTATAGGGAGTAAACACGCCCTTCTTTGTCAGCTGGAGTGGGAAGTAATTTCTAGTAGGTGACAAATTACATGAGCTGATCTAAGTAGCCCAGCAATGAGGGAGTGCTTGTTACAATAAGAGAATCTGATTATAAATCAGGAGAGTGTTTTCTGCCTGTCCCTTTTGGTACTATAATTTTGCTGCTGTCAGCCTTTCCTTCAAGAACTGAGCTCTGAGCTGCCCTAGAGAAAAGGGTTATGCCAATACTAATGAGCAGGGTAGGAATGTTTGGGACTAACTGGGGAATATTTCCTTTTTGTTTTGTTAGCTTGTGAAATAATGGCAATAAAGATAATGCTAATGAGGTACAAATCTTCCAAGCATTAGTCCTATTTGACCTTGGTTAATGAAGAGCAGACAAATCCTCTTGAAAACTGAGATTTGGAGATTGCTGTGAGATAGTGACCGCCACAGTAGGTTAACCTGAGTGGTCACACACCATGATGCAAGTGCAACGTGTGAGACAGACTGGGTATAAAACTTAAACATAGTTTTTAAAGGTTAGTTATATCTCATGCAATATCAGAGACAGAAGACAAAAGCACTCAGGCCAACCCAGCCACACATCACTGTACAGCTCAAAATCCCACTGCTAAGGGCTGTACCGCATTCATTTATGTTCTTTAGGATTCACAAACCACTTGGGACTAAATTCATTTCATCTATCTAGGCACTTAAGTGAGAAGAATAGGGAGGAGATGTAAGATTGCATTTTTAATCACTGGGGTAAGACTGACACTGCCAGCAGATGCATCAGTTTTTTGGAGGGCCTGTTCCAGTGATAGCACTTACACGTTTTAGTAGCTTTTTTTTCCCTAGAGTGTATTTTCATAAGCATATTCCTGTCAATCTCAGAACAATATCTGAGCTGGGCTTGCTGTAGTTCAAGAGGGTGTGGAGAAAAGAAGAGGGTCAGTTCAAAAATTAAATTATTACACATCGGTCTTTGATGTAAAGTAGTAGAACTGTGTTGTGCTAGAACTGTGGCAGTATTTTGATACCTTGGTCATGCCTGCTTTTTTCTCTTTATGATCTCTGTCTATATGGCAAGGTAGAGAATTAATGTTGGAGTCATGATGGTGATATTGCATATTCTAATGATTACTTGAAACAGACAATGTTCTTCTGATCAGATATACTGGCTTCACAATTGCTTTATCTGTTACAGTTACAGAAAGCCATCAAAAGCACACAAAAATATATTTTTCTGTTTGAGATTTTTGGGCTGGCTTGCTTTTGTTATTGTTTTGGTTGGGGAATGTAAGAATGGGTGCAAGGAGACATCAGTGAGCTTTGCCTGTGCTCCAGGCTGCTTAGGTGGAATGGAGAATCCATGTCCCTAAGGTGCCTTGCTGCAGATCACTCTAAATAGTTTCAGTTCAGCTCCTTACCCATGAGTGTGTAAGCATTTATGAACTCAGGCTGACTGAGACTGGCTATTTATAAAGACCAGCCAAAAAGTTCATGTTTAGAAATGCATTACCTTTTTGGTGTTTTTGCTGTGTAGAAATCCTTCATAGTATTTCAAGACAGGACTGACCATCCCTTGCCATGTGTCCTAGAGCTAGAGTTCTTGATTAAGCCAGACGTTATATAAGATTGCCACTGAAGTGAGAGATGGGAGCATCAAAGCGGGAAAATTATAGCAAATTTCCCTAAACCTTGTGGAATTTACTGTAAGCACAGGTGGTTTTAACATAAATCGTTAGGATTTTCTCCAGCAGCTGTTAAAAGAAAACATCTCTACATTGAAGAACTGCACCTTTAAACCCATGGGGGAAACCATATCCACTGAAAATTGAAATAAGTTTAGCTTCAGATGAAATAAGGGCTTTAGTCTATGCTCAGAGCATACTTAATTTTTTTGTCTTTTCTCGGTAGGGAAAATTATTTAAGTAAAAGGACAAGTATGAGCAAAGAAAACTAGAAATCAAGTGCAAGGATAGATAACTAATAAGTATGAATTAGTCAAAACTTTTTTCCCTTAAAGTCCTTACTATGGCTTTTAGCTCATTCTCTGTTACTGTGAGGACTTACTATATCACCATTCAATAATATGAAATTCTAGAATAAGGAAGACACAAATGCCAATTGACTTATAATTGTATATCAAGGGTAGTGGTTTCAAGACGCCTTTATATCCTATTTTTCCCTTAGTAATTTTAGCCTCTGCTAAATCAGAAATTTCATTATGCATATTCTTTATCAGTGATTAATTTCACAAAAGGATATATTACAGAAGGATTTTAATCCTTTGTATATGGATCTTCACATATCTTAGTGTTAAAAGGCAGAATTAGGGAAGTGAAGAGAATCTTCCAATTATTGCTTAATCATGACACAATTTGAAGAATGAATCTTATGAGAGGAAATATTTTAAATCAATGTGACACTTGAAAATTGCTTTAAGTTACTTCATGCATTTTGATGTGTGAAATTCTTCTCGAGGCACAACAGATGAAAAGAAATATTACATTAAAAAAATTCAAGGAGCTTATTGTTTCATTAAATATTTACCAGCCATTCAAACTTTAGTGGGTTTACTCTGCAACTGAACAAGAGACCTTAGGGTTTACATCTGTAAATCTTTGTGCTGGTGCCTACCAAAAGTGATTAAACCCAAGGCAAGCCTTTGCCATGGCTGTAAGTTATTTAATAGATGAATTTAGAGTGCAAATGTTCTCCTGTAAGTTTTAATGGTTGAAATAATAAAACTAGACCTGTTAGATAAAAATTAATAACCCAACGTGTGAGCTCAACAGAAATTATGCATGCACTGTATTTACATTATAACAAAACTGTGATACATGCATGTATGCAATCTGTCACTGGCTCCTCGGGTTCACCCACTCCTCCTTGGAAAAACAAGAAGAAAGAATACCGGAAAGGAGAGAACTGTTTTGCCCAAGGCACAGTTTTTCAGGTGGGGCTATCCTGAACAGGTCAAATGTCTTAAATTTTTGTTTCACAATATACTTTTCAATTGTGGTCAGAGATATGACATTTAATTGCTTTAAAAGATTCTTGCACTGATTATTTCTTTTTTCTCCTATCCAGAGGCTCTAAGGACTAAAATCACCTTGCAGATCAACAGCAAATGGCGTTTGGGCTGAAAATACCCTTCACATACATACAGTATTAGTCATATTATGTGCATAATATTGCATTCATTACAAGTGCACACAGGCAAACACTTGTGTGATCATGGGACTGTTTCTGTGCTGTTAGGAGCTATATGATTTGATTAACTGCAGAAAATCAACTGGACCATATTAGGGTCTAACTCAGGATTTTTCCATATGTCTATCAATTGCAGGAATGCTGCTTTTATTTTAATAAGTGTGGTTTTATATATGTTCTGTTCTTTTCTTAATTTTCATTCTTGCTGTTGGGTCTCAAACTCTGGAAGTCATATGCCATGGAAAAGTCCTACCACTTTACTCATAAGCCATAATACAAGTCCCATAGTACGCCATAACGTACTCGATTCTGTCAGTTTTCTATCTTCCATCACTTCTGCTTTCTCCCTCTATTGCCAGACACATTAATATAAAACACTTTAATGTAGAGTACTAAATAAATATTTAAGATGATCTCTAGGTATATAAGCACTTCTTGTTTCAATTGTTGGAGAATTGTTTGATAGCAACTTGAGGTAACTGTTCTTTATTGAAAAATAACTTTATTTTTCATGAAACCTGACATGATGAGGAGTGAATAGAGTTGAACAGAGTATAACTTTTTTTCTTTGTGAAAAATTTAGAGTCTTATAAATTCCTTAGATACTTTTCTTCAGTCTTTTCCAAAGATTTGGAGTTTCAGCCAAAGGAATTTTGGAGATGAAATAGTGTATTTGTCTGAAAAAGTTTCATTGGAAACTTTTAGGACAACTTGAAAAACAATACCATTTCAAAAATAGGTGGGAAGTTAGTGCTGCTTTTGGAGAAATGCAGTGCTGGGATAATGAGAGAGTACTCAGTTCTGCTAGAGGGGAAAAGTGCAATCCTTACACCAGCACTATCAGCCTTGTGGTGTTGGGGAAACATATTCCTGCAAGTGCCCTGTGCAGATGCAGGCGGGTGTAGCACGCCCATCATCCATGCAAAAAAGTCAGATTAAAATTGATAATAGACAGGAGGGACAGCAGGAATGCCTGATGTAGCAGTAACGAAGTTTGGGGGACAAAAATGCACAGCAGGTATTAGAGTCCTTCCCTAATCCCTTCTACCCTCCTTTGAGTGTGATACAGGCAGGGATCTGCTGTGTGTCCCCATAATATTATAGCAAAAAATAGGAAGCTTTGGAGTGACTTGTCTAAAGGCTGGCTTGCCTTCAGTATTGCGTTGCATCCGAACGCAGAACTGAACCTGGTCTGGATCTGGTTCTTTAGGTACTCCACTATGCAGGCAGTGGCTCCTGTCTCGGGGACACACGTGGGGGATGTGTGTTCGTTATTCTGGAGTCTGTTCTGAAGCACCCACAAGCACTTCAGCTCCTCAGATAAAGCTAAAGGATCAGATGCACTGAGTAGAGCATAGATTTTCTGAGCCTGTACTTCCAGGTGGTTTGTCCGGTAGGGATGGTGCTCTGCTCACATGGACTGTGGTTGGGATTCCTCTCTCTCTATCTTGTCTTCCAAAAATTAGACACATTTATAGTTAGAAGAGAACAACTCACCCAATTTTAACATGGGGTGATTCATCTCAGCTTAAGACACATATCTAAAATATATGGACGGAGTACCATTTTGAAGACACCTTTTTCTTCTTTTTATTTTTTTTTTTATTTTTTTTTAATAATGAGAGTCTGGGGAAACAAACTCAGCTGTGAACACCCTACATTTTGTCATCTGAGTTGTCCCAAAGTGATTCCCATCCTCTAGCTGGGACGGCTGGTGACCATGCTTGGCTCTTGTCCACAGAGTGCACCACGACTTACTTTTATCAGCTGGTAAGCGGGAACAACAGTGGGCTCAACCAGTTAACAGAGAGGAGCTTCCTGAGCTGTCCTTCTTCATTATAAAGGCTGGTACAGTTGGCATCTGGTGAGCTTTAGCCCTGTTTAGTCTTGTCCTGCCTTCAGTCAGGAGTGATTATCACTGAAATCCCATTGAGGTTCTGAAGTCCAGCGCTGCAGAGGCAGAGCAGCACTTGGATATGATGCCTTCCAGCAAAGACTCATGCTCCGGGAAATATTTCCCCATTACTGTGAAAAGTTCTCTTTTTTTTTTTTTTAATAAAGGGTGGTAATGACGGCAGCATGTTGCGGGCAGCAGGGCTGCCTTTAGTGTCCACAATGCATCTCCTGTTATCAACAGCATCCAGCCGCGTCAACTTGGCTGACTCCCCCCTGGGAAGCGGGGAAGCTGCAGGGCGATGCTGCAGCATGGGGCTGTGGCTCTGGGGGTGTCCCGTTGCCGTCAGTGGGGGAGGCAACGAGAGCTCCAGTGGGCTGAATGGGGCTAAGGACAAGTGCAATTACCGTAACTGTGTTTCGAAATTTTTGTTTCGCAGCTGATCTAGCAGGCAGTCCGTGGAAATGCAAACATTGCGGTAACACTTCTGTCCAAGCTGATGAAATCTGTGTGATAAATTAGGTGAATTACAGGCTAGTCTTCATCAGCTTGTACAATAAGACACAGGGGTTTTTACTTTTGCCTCTCATTTCAGCTCCTTTTTTGGCATGTACCCTGTGATTTTATATCAATAGCCTGCTTAAAATTTCAGGTTGACTTTTCACTCTTGGTTCATATTAGTCTTCTGAATTGCAGTGTGCAAGCTGTGGTGACAGGAACTTTCTTTTGGGGCAGGTTTGGAACTGTAATCACATTTTCACCTCATCACGTCTTCATATTCTCACTTTTGCAGTGTGCTGGCCCCTGGCAGTTGATTCATCATGCGTCCCTAAGCACAAACATGGACTGGGACATAGAAAGCAATAATAGAGTAGAATAAATCATATTACAGCCTCATGTCTGGGGAAAAAAGATCAGAGCAGGCATGCCAGCTGTGAATGTAAATGTATTGTATGGCTTCTGGTTTGTCAGCTCAATGGTGTAGTTGTGAATTTATGGAGTCTAGGTTTTGAAAAATGCAGTGCAAGCTGCTTTGGTCAGAATCAATACCAGTCAACAGAATGAACCAGATTTAACTGGTCAAATACTCTGGCAAATCATTTAATTTCTGAACTCAGAGAAATACTGTATATTTTGCTCACACTAAAACAATAATTACTGATCTAACTAAAATATTAAGCATGTGCACATTGCACAGGCACATGCTTAATATTTTTATAGCTAGTACAGGCAAGAATATGCTATTAAAAATTGAATGGAGTGGGCAGTTCTACTGCAGTTATTTATTTAAGCATTCATTTGTTTGGGGTTTTTTTTCAACACAATTAGGTGCCTAATTGTGTGAGAAGACCTATTGGATTTCCATGTGAGAATAACAGTGATTTATTGAAGGATGTACTTGCTCTGATAATTTGTGATACATCTTCTGAAAATCTCACATGAAAAAATTTATTTCCAAATTGTCTTGAAATAGTTCACAATTAAAAAAAAATACAAATTTTCTTTTGAAAATTGCCAGCCCTCGATACAAAAGTGTCATAGATGGAATTTAGTACTAGATATAATATAATTGTACATAGTATGGTTAACAAACTGTTAGTTTAACTACGTATCTAATGCTGTGTCTGTCTGACATGGTACAAATAAATTCAGTGCAGTCTTTACATGTAATATTTTTCTTACACAAAAAGAAAAATATTCACACTATATTTCACTACCAAAATACATACAAAAAGCTGCAAGATTTTTTTTTTAAGTCTATATTCTTACATCATAGAGGCACGAATAATAATATTTTGTTTTGGAAGCATAAAAGCAAAGTACTAGCTCTCCTCTCTCCACAGAAACATGTATTTCACGAAGGTTTGACAACATACTATAATATCTAAAAACCACAGGCTACTCAAAAATAAAATGTTAATATAGTTTGTTGAGATGATAATGTTTTCTGTTCAAGTAAGTAAACATAACTAAAGGCTAGAATTATGCAGAATTGAAACTAGCCTTATTAGGAATTTTTAGCCCTTTGTCAGCTGTAGTAATGTTATGGTGTTTTTTGTTTTGTTTTGGTTTGTTTTGTTTTTTAATTAGTGATTTCTTCACTAATTTGAGTGTCCAAAAGTGCTTATGTGGCAAATGGAGAACACAATTGTGAACACAACATGCTAACAAGACATACAGGAAAGACATGGGTGTACTGGAGAGAGTCCAGTGAAGGGCCACAAGGGTTAAGGGAGTGGGGGCACAGGAGGAGAGGCTGAGGGAGCTGGGATTGTTTAGCCTGGGGGAAAAAAGGATCAGGAGGATCTTATCAGTGTGTATAAGTACCTGGTGATGGACAGTGAAGAAGGCAGAGCCAGGCTCTTTTCAGTGGTCTCTACTGACAGGACAAGAGGCAATGGGCACGAACTGAAACACAGGAGGGTCCATCTGAACATCAGGAAACACTTTTGGGGAGCAGTGACAGCAGGAAGGTCCAGGGGGCTCCCAGCCTCACATTGCTAGCATGAACGATAAAGCTCCTCCATGGCATGGGTCAGGACATCTACTGTGGACACATGCTTTGCATTTAAGTTCTTCTGAACCAGATACCCAAAGTGGAATCCCTCATGTCAGACAGCGTAAAGGCCACCCATCCAACGATCCACGCATATGGCCCCAGAGAATATGTCATTTTGGTTAAACAGTAAGCCTGGTCCTTAACAATATATTCAAAGATATGAAAAATGAAGGAACGTGTAATGGCAAAAAGGTAGGAAAACAGATACAACAGGAAAAAAGTCTTCGGTGGAGGGGGTCTCTGGGATGAGAGGAATGACCAAAGTGGCAGGAGTTAGCAGAAAAGCTACACTGGAGTTTCTCTTGTTCTGTTTCTGGGAGGAGGGAAAGGGATGCCAAGGCCCAGGAATACATCTAGGTTAGCTGGCCAAAGTTTTTATGAGTCTCCATTTTCTTTAGGATGGTTTCCTTATTTTGCTCATGTCTTATCTAGGAAAACTTGTAAAGGAAGATAAAGTAAAATGTTCTTTAAAGCAGGTGTGTTTCAAGTCTCAGGCTGGAACTTGCCTAGTGTTCATGTTAAAATATACAACATCTTCCTGGGAGATTTAGTCTTAGACTTTGCAACATTTATTAAAATTTTGAGATAAACTTCTTTTGCAAAATTGACTGATCCCTCTGTTTGAACACATTAACTCAGAAACCAAAATACCTCCTCTACGATTTCATGATCTATATGCAAAAAGAGCATGAATGGGAGTTATTAATACCCATTTGGTTTCCAGGAGGGTGAAATGTTCCTTCAGGCTCTGCTGGTTTAATCAATGGATGAAATAGATTACATTTGTTTATGGTGGTGATAGCCTGACTAATGCATTGACTTCAGTTGGAAAGAAGCATATATATTCAGAACAAGAAATACCCAGCGATACTTATAGAAGGAACAGTTAATCCACCCACAATAAAAATATATCCGTGTGATTTTGAAAGAGAGAACTTTGAAATTGCCATGCAATTTTTCTACACGTTCCTTAATATGCAGCAAAAAATAACCTAGTCATTTTTTAAGTAGTAATAAATAAAACGTGTTCATAATAATGGCTTGCTCAAGTATTGAAAGTATTGTTTTAAAGGATTTTCTCTCCATTCCCAAATTCCTTAGACTTGACTAGATATGGAAACTTGTATTCTTATATTATTTATCATCTGCTGATGAAACATGATGGGGTTTTCTGATTTACTTGTCAAGTGATTAGCCAAAAACCTGCACTATATGTGGTTGCTCCAGTTAGGGAGATAAACTAATAATCGAGTTATTTCTGTTTCAGGAAATAGAGCCAAACCAATTTTTTTTCAGTCTGGTTCAGGTGCCTTTGAAACTCATGCTGTTTTCATTAGGATTTAAGTCAATAATTTACTTTTTCAACCAGTCCATCAGTCCAGAACTGGTTTCATAATGGAAATAACAATATTTTGATTTCAAAAGCGCCATGTGATATGGACTGGCATGCTGCTCAGGCTTCAGCCAAGGAGGGGTTCCTCGTCTCTGCTGGAAAATGGGCAACATTTCTCACCAATGGAAACTCACGGCCTCTTTGAAGCTCCCTGAGGTTGGCATACAGTCTTGTGGTAGCTGAAAGAAAGCAGAGTATAATGTTGCATTTGGAATAAGAACAGCTCCACGGCTCTGGGAAGCAGGATTTAGGATTAATTAACTTAGACCTTTCTGCCTGTCCCCTCCACTAGATTCACCCCTGAATACACACATGCACAGAGAGACATTAATGCACACATGCACTCCTGTTTAGGCAGTGAGGCTAAACCACATGAGGTTGCTGGGGGCTACTGGACTTAGCTTTGTGTTAACAGCTGGACATGGGTGTCCACTGTAGGAGAAGAGGAATCAGGGATGCCTCTTGTTAGAAGCAGCAAAAACTCATTTTAAGTACCTCCAAATAGTTCTGACCTCTTTGCTAATGTTTGCAGAACTATAATGAACAGTAAGAATAGTGCAAAGGTGTTGGCTTTTGCTGGAGATTTTGGCCATTCATGTGGTAAGAGAGAGAGATTAGGGCATGGAAATCTCAAGGGATGCAGACAGGCTCAGAGCTGAAGAGATCCCTCTGCAAAGACATCAGCACTTGGTCAGTCCACTCCTCTGAACTGCACGTCAGAATATTCTGGGAGGATGGGAGTGTTCAACAAAGTCTTCGAAGTACAGCTTGGAACTTGGTTCAGTTTTAGTTTGAGATAAAACATGGCTTGAATGATATGATAAGCCCTAGTCTACTTCATATCCTCATTTTGTTTTTCAAGAGATTATACAAATTTCATTTTTAATGAAATTTGTCTGAATTTTGTCTGTCTCTGCTAACAGTTCAAGTCTCTTTTGTTACTATTCTATGACAGTATGTATTTCTCTTTAAGCTTTTTTTCACAGGGGTCCACATTACTAACCTATGCTTGATGCTTTTTTGCACAGTCTTTTCCTTTATTTATTTTTTTTAGTAAAATTCTTCCAAAGCCACCAGCACATTCAAAAAACAAAAGCCAGTGGAAAGCTTTCTCTCCTCATGGTCCTTTTTTCTGAGAAACAAAATACCTCAGTCAAAAGCTTCTATATTCTTGTAAACCAACCTTTTATTTTACAGCCATGACAAATTTAGGTTAGGATATTACATACATAACCCACAGGTATTTCAGCTCCCTCAAATTCATTGCATGATATATATAGAGTTGTACACTCTAAAGAGGTGTCACAGGTGTCCGTACATTAGATTTTGTGTATGAGACTCATGGGATATATGATGAGTGAAATTTGGAGTTCCTGCTCTTTGAGAAAGGGAAAAATTCTGGCCCGCCCCCTCCCACCATGTGGAAATGTTTATACTTTTTTAATGGAATCATTCTGTTTGACATTAAACTGCAGTGCTGCAGGAATAGTTCAGGCCTCCAGAGAGCTGGATCTACAGTCTCCATCTCCTGTGGTGCTTCCATGAAACACCACGCAGTGTGTGCAGGGAGAACACAGTACAACACTGCACGATGTGTGTTTTCATTAGGCTCACTGATGGGAGAGAATGGGGACCTGATGTGCATGAGTACTGAGACACATCATGGTACCATAACCAGTTTAATATCGCATCAAAGTGAAATGGTTCAGTTAAATTAATGAAAATGTTTTCATAAACGTTCCAACAGAATATTAGAATAATTTAATCTTTCTTAAGAACTTTGAAAATTCATGTTTATTAGAAGAATAGTTGCCATGAAAAAAGTGTCTGATTTAAAAGCCAATTGAAAAGCTCAGTCACAGCATAATTCATAGTCAGCAAGGTATACAAACAAAGACCGTTTTCTTGCTTTTTGGGACTTCTAAGCGTATCACCATTGCAGATTAGATCTGGTGAGTTGATTGAAGGTCAGGTTAAATGTTTAGGGTAGCTTCAAAATTTAAGTGGACATATGGGTAAACTGAGAGAAAAGTATAGAAAAGGGTAGAAAAAAGATCAGAGAACTGTGCCGGAAAACTAAAATAGTTAATACGCTAAGAGGGATCCTGGGCAATTTATGAAACCTATTATTATTAAGGATGCTTTCTGAGCTTTTGTTTTAGATAGCAAGCACCATTTTGGGTATGCGGTTGGTCTCTGTGCCTTTATACTGAGGTAGAATATTGTCACAGTTTAACTCCAGCTGGCAACTAGGAACATGCAGCCGCTTGCTCATTCCCCCCACGGCGAGAAGTGGGAGAGAATCAGGAGAGTAAATGTGAGAAAATTCGTATGTCGAGATAAAGACAATTTAATAAGTAAAGCAAAAGCTTTGCACACAAGCAAAGCAAAACAAGGAATTCGTTCACTGTTCCCATCGGCAGGCAGGTGTTCAGCCATCCCCAGGAAAGGAGGCTCCATCACGCATAACCGTTACTCGGGAAGACAAATGCCATCACTCTGATTGTCCCCACTTCCTTCTTCTTCCCCCAGCTCTATACACTGAGCATGATGTCATATGGCATGGAATAGCCCTTTGGTCATTTGGGTTCAGCTGTCCCAGATGTGTCTCCTCCCACCTTCTTGTGCCCTCCCAGCCTACTTGCTGGCAGAGCGGGGTGAGGAGCAGAAAGGCCTTGAGAGCTTAGCAACAACCAAAGCACCTGTGTGCTACCAACATCGTTGTCATCCCAAATCCAAAACATAGCACTACACCAGCTGCAAACAAGAAAGTCAACTCTATCACAACTGAAACCATGACAAATATAGGAGAAATAAAAGGAGAATTTTTTGCCTCTTGCACATGGATGGCAAGAAAGGATGATTAAACTTTGGAAATGGAATAATGAAACATGGCTGTAACCAAAAGAGCTTATGAAAAGGGAGATTACTATTTTTTCCCCCAAGCTCTCAATCAGTTGATAAGGCTGACCAGAGAGGCATCTCCAAAAGCAATGCAAAGGAAAAACTCAGAGCAAAAAAAGAAGCTGCGATAAGGAGGAGGAGAGGAGGGCCTTCTTTTCGGTGGCAATGTGAAAAAAGCACAAAATGTAACATTTTTCTTTCCTTAATGCTATGGCTCACTTTTAGGGCAGTCCAAGAAAAAAGAAACCTTACTCCATGTTTGCTGGCTTCTTTCCTAGTCTAAGTGCAACTCGAGAGAGCTGATCTAACTTTGAAACTTAGTAAAGGCTTTTAGATATCTTTTACCAAACCAGAGCACCATGCACATGAGCTTTCCTCCTTCAGCTTGCCAGCAGAGTATTTCCTCTGCTCTAGTGGTTTTGAAAGAGCTTTGGTATATCTCTGTTTTTTTCCAAGAATTTGAGTGCAATACCACAACAAGTAGTAAGTAGAAGTAAAGGAGTACTGCAACAAGGACCTCCCCAGCAGGGTGCTCCTCATGCAGTTTGCATTAGCTTCGTGTCCCCAAAGGCTGCCAAGGGGAATGAAGAGGGCAGTGGTTCCTCAGCCCTTTTTGAATAAAACTTTGTCTTCCAGTCTATGAAATCGGGGCCCAGCTGTTGCAATCAGCACATGCTCAAGGACTTACCATAGCCCACTGGAAAGCCTGGGAGTGCAAACAGCAGATATTTCAGGCAGAGTGGACACAGCACAGCTCAGACCGATTTCAGGGTGGGTTCTTCTAAATAGTTCCAGGAACCTATGCGTGCGTTTGGGTGCTTGCAAGGCTGAAACAGACAAAAACCATTTCAGTTTAACTAATCACCTTCTAATTTATGGTAAGCTTAGAGTTCCATCAACACACCTGAGTGCTATATGAGAGCTCAAGCTTTCCTCTGGGAGGAGAGAGAACGTCAGGAAAACATAGTATTAAGAAATGGAACTTCTACTGGGAAATGGTGCTCTGGTAGTAATAACAGAGAGCATATTGACTGTCCTTATTTTAACCTTCTCCTTCTTCCGCCACCCTCCTTCTTACATCCTTTCATGTAGATCCTTCCTAGCATCTTCAGCTCTGCCTCTTGCAATTTTGCTCTTAATTTACACCATTAAATTACAGCTGTTCCTACCCAAAAACATCCTCTCCCCATGACTCTCCTTTTTTGGTTCCTCACGCCTATTGCCAGAATACTTTCCTTTGGGGGATATTCTCTGAGTTGAAAAGCTTCTTAATTCCTATAGTATGAAAAATTCTCCTTCTGTTCTCCACACAAAACCCAGCTTCTTCTCAGAGCATTATTATTACTTTGATCCTCTTATTGACGGCACACATTCCCATCCAGAATTACTTGTGTACTATACTTTCCTGATTGATTAAATTACAAGCTCATTAGGGTTGGCAGGTTATTTGGTTATGCATTATATAAAATACCACATGTACCTAATATTTGATTTGGATTTCACCCTCATTTTCCCATCACAATTTGGCTAGCTGTGCCTGCTCTATCTGATTTACTAATAACTGTTATTGCCACAATATAGAGTTACCAGAACAAAAGCAGCTTTTTGTAGAGACAGATGTGATGTTTTGGAGGAATTATCTATCTGTAAGACCTCAGATGAACCTTCTCTTTGCACAGGGGGAAACCTGAACTGTTCTAATCCTTACAAGTCAATTATCATCTAAACTGCTCATTTCCTGCTGCAATTCAAGATTCATAAAATCTGAATGGGATATGCATTTTTAATGTTATGGCAGGAACCATAAATATTGTTAGCCTTGTTTGCCAGAATCTTAATACAATAATGACTGTAAAGCTGCAGGAAGGAAAAATATCTAAGATGCACTGATTCAGTTTCATAACCCAATAATTCTGACAACCTTTTCAAATGATTAAATAGGCTTGGAGAAATCCAGGCCCTGAAGTATTATCTCCATTTGTGAAACTCTAAATGTTGTTGTTTTTATTTCCTTTCTTCTTTTAAATAATGCAGGAGCAGGTGCTGGCATTTCAGTTCAACTAATTAGCTTCTAATTTACTGTAAATATCTTAGAATTCCATGAACACGTCTCAGTGGTATCTGAGAGGAAACAATCTACTGGTTCGATAAATCTTCCCTGAAATACCACCGAGAATTGACTACATGAAGTGTATGGCCTTACTTAATATATCTGATTTTTTTAGAATACGCTGAAAGACGAGATAACGGTTCCATGCTTTCCCTGATATTATCATTATCTGTGTAAAGACTTACTCTGTAGGAACTTTGTATTAATGACACAATTGTTTTAATTTAAATGTTATGCAGTATTGCCTTATATTTTGATGCACTACTGGAATTCTTCCAGACATTAAACGTATTGGTAGTGATATTGCCACAGGAATCTTCAGCAATGCTTTGCAGTATTTTTACATGCATATGATTTGTGTATCTAATTTGGTGATCAAAATGTAGAACTAAGTATTGCAATGTTTCTCTTATTTCTAGGTTATTGCCTTCATAAAGCAGTTGCATTCACAATGAGAAAATTTAGCTGTATACATTCACTAAAATAAACCAGGAAATTTATCTAAATAGGTCCATTTTTAAAATGTTTATGAACGTGTTAAATATATCAAACTTTAATTTTTAGTATTTTCAAGCCAACTAAAATTAGAAATGATACTGACTTGAATTTCCATATTAGTACTTTTTAGTCACATGGCAATTATAGTAAAACATTTTAAAACAATCTTTTATTAATTAATTATCTTTAAATTAAGATAAAAGACACTTCAAAGATACAGAGGAGTACTAAAAGACACATGCTTACTTTTTCTGACTTCATCTTTGAAAAGCAAAGGCAGTTGTCTTATTACAGATGATAGGATTTACATTTCACCATTTGGTTGAAGCCCTAACTTACCTCTCAGCACGTTAGCAGATCCCTTGGGAATGCATGGGAGCAGCCTTGCTGAACCAGCACTGGTGACACTGAATTCCCTCTTTTGGTATTGCTATACTTACAAACCTGTTGGTACCAGTGCCAGAATATGCACTTTCCTTTTATCAGATGTTCATCAGCATCATTTGTTTTGGTTCAACCTTTGTGCCACCATGCAACAAACTGAATAAAAACTTTCTTTTTAATTGCAGAGCTATTTTTGTCCAAGGGTTGTTCACTGATATTTTTCATGTTCTGGAACCAGAAACAATTTTCCCAGGGCACTGGAGAAGGTGATGATGAGGCAGGAATGAGTTGCTTAAAGATTCAGTGTCACCAGAGGATGTATATTTATAACTGTACTATCAGAGAAAACAAAAGTAGATTTGCAGAGTCCTGCTGAAAACTTGGCAGGGCCTATTAACACTGGAGTATACTAGGATTTTGGTTAACTATTGCCTCTTCGACTTCAAAGACACTATTTTTTCATTGTATTTGAGGAATTCATCCTTTTAGGAATGGCATTTTTATGATATACAAATTCCTTATCTTCTCATGGAATATTATGTGGGAAAAAAGAATGCTGATATAAGTGTCTGTTTAGTGTCTGATTTTATTTACACATAATGTTTCATAGTTTGTATTCTTAATTAGTATAGGAAATCTTAAAAGTACTCACCATAGATTGTGTGATTGGTTAAAAAGTTGATACCAGCTGGAGAGAAAAAATGAATAGAAAACTCTCAGGCAAATAGTGCTAATTCCTATGTTTTTATGCAGGTCCTTTCATAGAATCATAGAATAGTTTGGGTTGGAAGGGACCTTTGAAGGTCATCTAATCCAACCCCCCTGCAGTAAGCATCTTCAACTAGATCAGGTTGCCTAGAGCCCCGTCCAACCTGACCTTGAATGTTTCCAGGGATGGGGCATCTACCATCTCTCTGGGCAACCTGTGCCAGTGTTTCACCACCCTCATTGTAAAAACACGTCCCTATGCTCTTCCCAGGATACCTGTCCTTGCTTCCACTGTCTGTGCATTTTCTTCTTGCCCTTTAGTTTGACCAGCAGGTCTTGACTCATCCATGCTGACCTCTTGCCTTTCGTTCCTAATTTCTTACACCTGGTGATTGAGAGCTCTTTTGCTCTGTGGAAAGCATCTTTAAAGATCTCCCAGCTCTGGTCTGCTCCTCAGGACTGTGAGCTGCACCAGTGCATGATCACTGCAGCCCAGCCTGTCTCCAGTCTTGACATCACTGATTAGCTCACCTGCGCTGGTGACCACCAGGTCCAGTATTGCATCCCCTCTGGTAGGGCTGTCTATTACCTGGCTTAAGAAGTTACCCTTGATGCATTCCAGGAGTCTCCTGGATTGCCTACAGCTCACCATGCTACTTTTCCAGCAGATATTGGGGTGGTTGAAGTCCCGCAGCAGGACGAGAGCCTGTGAGCATGATTCCCTCTGTAGCTGGAGTAAAAAGCCATCGTCAATAGGCTCCTCTTGATCGGTGGCCTGTAGTAGAAACCAACCACAAGTTCACTTCATTGTCTCTGCTTTCATCTGTGCTTTCATTTGATATCTAATTTCTTTAAACAAACCATATTTTGCTAAGTAGGGGAAAATGAACATTATCATTACAGTAATGCGTGTTAAGAAAAATAAACCAGCCTGGAAGAGAGTTGAGAAAAAGAAAATAATTTAAAATACACTTATGTTTATGTGTGGAAAAAATATTAACTGAAACTGATATAGATTTATATAGGTGCAAAGCAAATTGGTCTGGGGTGGGAAATTTTGCAATTGCTACCCTTAAATTACAGGACTTGACACACAAAGTGGTAAAACTCTCATGCTGTTTGAACTGGTTTTCCAGTTACCGTGGAAGCGGAGCTGCTACTCAGTGCAGTGCCCACGTCCTTGTGCCAGCAAAGGAAGCTTCAGCCCTCTGGCTGAAAAACATTTTCTCATGGGATAGCTTGTATCCTTGTTTTGAGGTTTTCTTGGCAGATAATCCCCTTTCCTATACCCTAATATGAATTATTTTAAAGGTATTTAACTAAGTTTAACTGTATTAAACTAGAAGTGATGTGTGTTCTCAGTGCATATTCCAGGAAAAGGAAGAGCCTCTGTCCTACTTCACAAGGCTTAAACTTCCTCTCTGCTGGTAACTCTGTTAAGAAACAGAAAACAACATCCCCTCAAAGCTTAATTACAAAGATGCAACTATTTACAAGAGAAGGCTGTTGGGTTTTTTTTCCCTACAGTTATGATATTTTAGAGATTTTCTTTTTAATAACCTGCCAAATGCCCTGAACTGTTTCCAAACTGAGCTGAACTGTCATCTAAATAGCCTCAGGAAAGTTTATGGCTACATATCTTTATACTGAAAAATGCAAGCCTTTGGTGTTGAGAGGAAGCGAGATTTTGTTTCCGTTCATAAAGGGCCAGAGCAGGGGGTCAGAGGTTCCAGCTTTTCCTCCTAGCATTACCATGCATCTTAGGAAGTAACTATGTTTTTTCTACAAATCAGAGTCAGAGCGGGTGCCACATTTAGACTGTGTAATGTTGAACAAGTTGCTGAACAACCTCTGCCTTTCTGTCTGCAAACCCGGGACAAATAAACCCCCTTTTAGGGCTAATAACAGTCTATTCATTAGTGTTTATAAAGCTACCTCTAGTTCTCATAAGAAAGATTTTATTGACATGAAATGATTCTGGGACTCTCCTAATGACCCTTTTTGTTTCTCATACCAAATTTTCTTCTTTTTATAGCCAGGAAATGGGGGGTTCTGGAATGTGATAGGCAAGTTATATCTTTATGGAGAAAATAGGAGAGCCTGTGATAAGGCAGGTAAATTCTTGTATGCACCTCAGCAAAGCTGCACTGGCTACCTGGATCTTTGTAGCACTGAGATCTAACAGCCTTTTAGCAGAATGCTGATGGATTGATTTGGTGCCTGACATTTAGCTTTTGTATCTGACTGCAGTGGTTTTTGTGTGGTGCTGGTTGTCATTCTCTCCACACGACTAGCTTTTGGCTACGTGTACCTCTGTTATTAAGTCCTCAAGTTATGGCTTGATGGCAGTGGACAGAACAATTCCTTAGCAGAAAATTCTTAGCAAGCGCACAAGTGACTGCTCAGTGAAGCATTGTAATTAAAGAAGTGATGGAATACAATCTACTAAATTACTTCAGTCTGTCAAGGTGGTAAGGCAAATGCCAGTGCAGAGTAATAATCTGAGCAGTAAACTGATAAAATACCCATTCTTTGTACTGACATGGACCATTTAAATCTCTTTTTCTCCTAATTCAGTAGCTGGAGAGAATCCCATAAATAATTAGGGTAAACATAAATATGTTTCTTTAATATGAAACTATCAGAGCCTTTTACAGAAAGCAGCAATTGATAGTTGTTCATAAAGTACTCAGTACTGCATTCCTAATGATGATGATTACTAGCAATGGGATACAGCGTTAACCCTAACCCATTGGTTCTGTGGATTGAACGTGGGAGGCATGTGTATTCAAATATTAAAGATTTCTATTACACTGGGGTCAGTGGTTTTTGCTGTTTTTGTGTTTGTTTGTGTTTTTTTTTTTCCATTCAAATGTATTATTTTCCTAAAAGCATCCAGATATATGCTATCATTTAATTCATCATTCACAGAGCTATAACTTTATTACTTTTTAAAATAACAATGTATTTTTTTAAATCAGGGAACACTGGAGGAATAAATTAAATCTTTTAGGCTTATTTTTCATGCCAGTTCGTTCAATCACTGTCCATACTAATTTCTGATATGTTCAATATAGCAGAAGGTAACGAGCACAGAGCGGCTGAAGTGATTGGATCAGAATCTCTGCCATTCATAAGCATGAATATGCACTGAAGATTTTTAATTTGTTTTAAATCGATGGTGAGTGTTGAGGAGAAAAGAGAAAATGGTACTTCTCTCTCAGGACACTCATTTTGTGTTCCATAGGTTTCTGTAGATTTGAACTTCTGGGCATTGCATTTTCATCTTTTAATACTATCTGAAGGTAAAGTTTTTAGCACTTTTTACATATTATTAAGGAGTCTGGTGTCCTCTTGGGTGATATGTAGGTTTGAATGCAGAAACAATTATTTAAGGAACTGATGAACTTTTGGCTCCACTGGATTGTTTGAAAGCTCCTAACATTGTGGGAAGGTTTAATTTGTCCCACATTTAGATGTCTAAAAATTACTCATCTGATTCGTATCCTAGGCTACCCTCACAGTAAAAGCTACAGACCCCTCCAAAAGGTGAGTCACCTTATTTTAAGACTAAAGGTGGAATTAATCTGTTCAGATGCCTGTAAATGTCCACAGAGAGAAACAGGCAGTTTTAGGGCAAGATTCATCTCTCTTAAAGTAGACATCTAAAATAGATCAAATGAATCTACATTAGGAGAGGAGAACTGTGCCCTAGCGCAAGAAAAAGTGACGGTTTCTTGGCATTGACTATCTGGGAGCTTAGATGATTAGCTTAGATTAGAAATCTTGCTTTGAGATACATTAAATTGATTGATACTTGCAACACAGACTGGCTGTAAACAACCAGCTCCACATAATGTGCTAACTGGTTTGCATAAAAAATATAAGTCCATAGAATTCAAAAGGACTCTGAATTTATGACAATGCCAGCTCTTTCATTGGCATAAATCAATGCAAGTTCATAGAACTGAAAATGACCGTGCTGGTTTATAACTGCTGGGAGATGGACTTAGTAAGTGTATTGCAAATTTTGCTTAAACTATTTAAGAAAACCTTAGAATACTCTTGCTGTGCCATCTAACCAACCATGCTTTAATGTAATTATCTGAATCCAGAAAATTTTGAGCTGCACCTCCAACATCATCAAATAGTCCTTGAAATATATAAATGCCTACTGATTTACATTAGGGTATAAAATACCGCATGGATGGATAGTCAGATTCAGGAGTTCTGGAATTAGCCCAGATTTCTATTTTCTTTCTATTACTGAAACCCCCAGGATTCTGCATTTTGGTTCTTGCATAGCTGATAAAGGCAACATGAGCCATATGTTTAGCAAGGACTTCTACTAACCTATGACAATAACCTATAAACCTGTTCACCATTCTCTCCCTTCCTCCATACTATTATTTCCTCTTTTTTTTTTCCCCCAGCTTTTCCTGCAATAGATGTGGGTGAGGCTGTCTGTTTCCCATGAAGGTGCTGTCTTCCAATAAAAGGTAACTCTGGAAAAATAGGCTGCATCTTACTGCAGCTGCACCCTTATTTCTTTCTGGTATTTTCTGGAGAGGCATTCACAGGCACCATTTGGGTCATTTGCAGTAAATTCAACACACACAAGGCATACTGGTCTTACTGTACATGCACAGACCACCTGTGCGGTGTGCACTCAGTGAGTCTGAGACCTTGGACTCCTTGGGTATCCTGTAAAGTTCATGTGCACATGAACAATGAACATTATTCTGAGACTCCTGGGGGTATGGCAGCACATTCCGACTCACTGCTCTGACTGTGCTGCCCCAAGCCTCAGATGCAAGCGTACATTTGCTGCATTATATGGCAATTGTCTATCCTACCTCCTGGTAATTCCAGTGAAACCTTACCAAGTTCAGCATAAGCCTTCCTTCTGAATTTCTGTGTTGTACAAATGGCCCCCAATATCTTGTTTTCCTTTCCGTTTTTGGCTGACAACTGTTTCTCACCTTACTGTAATTATCTTTTATCATGCTCCATTCAATTGAAAGCCATCTAAAGTTTTGATTTGGATGCATTGAAGCTACTCTTCTCTTGAGCTGGATAAATAAAGAAGAGAATATTAAACCTGCAATCTGATTGTAGCGTGCCTGCATTTTTCTTTTTTTTTGGAGAGCAGAACATACTGATATTTACTCTGGGAACAAATTTTCTGGGACTGCCTCTGATGCACTAACAGTTACAGCATCTCTACTAAAGACAACTCTATCATGGAGCAAGAGAACTAAAATGAGCAGCTTTAGGCAAAGCTTATGGTTAGATGTCTCTGTTATGCTCAGTTATGATCTGTGTTATGCCAGACCTGCTTCCTTTCATTCTATAGCATAATAAACTCATTTTGAGCCTGAATTTGAAACAACAGACCCTGATTACATCCTTGTTTTTTCCCTTTGAAAATAGGATAAATTCATTTATATGAAGAAAAGTGTTTACTTTTGCTGCTGTGAAAGTGTGTAGGACTCAATTCATCTTACATTAAATAAAATAAAGGACATTCAAACATGAGCACAACTCGTGCCTTAAAATATTAAGATACAACAAGTTTGCCTACTTTATTCCAGGTGACATCATCCATGATGGAACTGCTGTGCCTAGGGCTACATTTTTATTTTTTTTTGCACTGTGTTAGCAGAAATCATATCTGTATATTAGAGAACTGTGGTTTTCTTTTTATTTGGATAATGCATATCTTGAAACATACTGTGCAGTGATTCATGTGTACAGCATACACATATGTGCCAAGCAGAGAGAGCTTCACAGTGTATGCACAAAAACTCCATATACTAGTTTCTAGTAGGATAAATCTTTTCAGTATTATATCATGTTTATATATTATTCCATATGCTTAAAAGTATTTTCACGTACAAAATGGTCATGAATAATTCAGCTTCCTAGTTGTAAAATAATAACATGTTTTATTTATATTTAAAATATAGAAATTCTTTAGTTTAAAGGAGAGATTAGTCAGGTAATTTTTATTTGCTGCTGATGTCTTTACTAATCAAAGTTGATCTAATATGTTTGTTAATAACACCTTTTCTTTGAATCTATTCCAACATAAAATTGTTCACTCAGAGCAGCTTCACGTAATTTAGCAACCTGGATTATGTTCAGCCCTATAAAATCTCCCAGACAGCCCCATAAAAATATAATAGATCATCTACAGGGTGAACACCTCTGCTATTACACTATTGACAGCAAGAAGTGATTGCATACTTTTCACTGCAATGGTATTAGTGATGACCTGCAGGAGATACATTTTCTCTCAAGACACTGTGAAGCCTGATGAAATGTTGTTAATATGGTCAATGCTCTGACTGCTCTCTTGGCAGATACACAAACATACGTGCTGCTTGAGTGATGAGAAAGTTAAACTAAAGCTTTATGTAGTATATAACAACACCCAGTACTTCTGCAGGATAAAATATGGCCAGTGGTGTAGGACCTGTGCTGTCTCTTGACACATCAATAAACTTTGTCCTTTATAAATTATCCATAGCAAATACATCTTTATTTTTAAATTAGATGAAGAATTCCAGTTGTGAAGCAGCTCTTTCCCCACCCTATCACTCTTGTCCTCAGTGTGCAAACGTACATCCAAGAAACGTCCTCTTTAATTGCTTTGTCTACCTGGAGAGAAAAAAAACTACACAGAGGGCAAATCTGATCAGCAGTGATTGTTCCCTACTACCTTCTCCTGTGGGCATCCAAATTCTTCAGGGAAGGAACTCATGGATGCTAAGAATAATCAACCTTGGTTTTCCTAAACACATATGAAGTCACCCTTACTATCGAATGCAGATTTACACTGAGCAGCGCATAAGGCTAACACCTGCCGAAGGCACTTCATACTCTGCAGGAATGCTCCTACAAAGTCCCAAGCACATAAAAGGGGGAGGCAACAGGTGGAGACGACATGCCAGTGAGGGAACAGAAGGCAATAAAAAGGCAGCATTGGTCAGAACGATAAATAGTTGTCATTATACACCATCTGCTGAAAGAGTATCAAGAAATCTGTAGTCATAATACTGGAGCAGAATATTTGTCTCATATATATATATATGCTCTTCCTAGTCACTCAATATCACCTGCAAACCTGGACATCCTCCCCAGTAAACAGGGGAGTTAGGATATAATTTTAGGTTTTGTACACTGACAATGTAGCCCAGACCTCAATCTCTCTGGTGTGTATTTCTGTCTGATCATTGAATCTCCGAAGCCAAAAAATCCTGCAGAAATATTACACCTGTCTGAAGCAGGGAGGTGGTGTAATTTTAGTTTCATCCATTAATTTATGAAATAAGGATGGAATGGTATTAATGATTTTTTTCTTTTTTTTTTTTTTCCTTGTGTGGCCTGTATTTTTGGAACAGCTTGTGCTTAAATCATATAGTTAACAAAATTAAACAGGCCAACTGATTGTTGTATGTGTTCAGCTATTAGACAAGTGCTATAATTAAAAAATTTAAGATGTCAGGCTCTATCTGAAGTACAATAATAAGGAGCATGAATGCAAGAAGAAATTTTCTGAACTCTGATCACCCAAGGATGGACTGTTCATCTGAGCTTGGGAGCTGTGTCCATTGGGGTGATAGTTTGCATAACTGTAATATTTACCCAGAATATTTTATTGGAATATTTATCCATCAACTAAATCTCTGCCTTGACAGGTGGGATATTGTCTGATTTCTTGAAGTTGAATGTAGCTGAGAGCATTGACAGTACTCAAAGCTCCTCAATCTTCCCTGGTTCACGCACACCAGGATAAAATGAAATCCTCTACCATTGAAGTCACCTCTGGTGTCACTGAAGACATGTGCAAGAGTTCACAACATTGCTTAGATATGTAAATAATTCATTTTAACCTTGGTTAAGCTATTGGGCTTAAATTGCTGAGTTTATCCTGAAACATCTGTGAACTGTAGCCAGGCTGCAGGGTTACCACAGGGAGATGCATGTCTTTGATGCAAGGAAGCATCTGGAAGTGTAAGAGAAATGTCTGTATTCATCTTGTCATGGAACCATTTCAAGGAGAACGCACAAGATGAGACTTGGAGAATTGCATCCCACGTAGCACAGGAAAAGGTCCTGCCTGTGACATCTGAGACAGAAGCACTCGTGTGACATACCGTCGCCTCTCAGTATTTTCCTCACAGGAAAAGGGACAGGCTTTCAAAAATGGTTCAAAATTATGAATGTTTAAGGAAGCTGTTCTTTAAAGCTCTGTTGTAATCTGAATTAAGTGTTCCTGAGGTGCTGATCATGGCAAAGTCTGGCCATTATTGGCTTTGAGTTTCTTTCTTTTAAAAATATAAAACCACATTTTAAATGACTTAATACTATAAAAAACTACAAAATATAGATATATGAAATAGCTTAAGCATCCTATAGCTACCTGGGCCTTTTAGAATTCAAATTTTACATTTTTTTTTGAGACGCTGCTCATGACAATATCCACAAGCACTGCATGACTTATTAGGAGACAAATTATTTGCTTTCTTTTTATTTTCCATTCCCTATATCATTTACCTTACAATTAAACTTTTTTTCTGCCACTGAATACATCTTATGCCTTGAAGCTTTTCAGTGTGGTAGCCTATTAATTCAAACAGTAAAGTTTTTTAAGATTTGGAAAGGATTCAAACAGTACTGATTTGTGAACATAAGGTTTTATATATTTTTGAGCTTTTAGAACCTGAACTGTAATACTATAGGGACCTTAAATATGGTAGGTTTTCTGAATACAGAGAAGAGGCTGAATGAGAGACATTGTTTTCACTTTAAAAACGGGTCCAATGTCATCAGTTAGATACCTTTTATTTTTCAAGAAAAATGGATGGGCATTGAGTTGCTCATTTCAAGCACAAATCCTAATGATAAATCTTGTACCCTGGGATCAGGTTTTGGTGTAGACTGTTTCTATCTAGAAACTCCATTTTTGAGGCAAGGTTTTCGTAAGAAATGTGCAGTCTGGCACAGATAAGAGTCATTCTGCTGATCACCATCCATGAGCCCATACTTGTAAAGACAGCAGGCAGGACACTAGAATTGGCTCTGCATATATTTATTGGAGAATCTGTTCTGAAAGCAGCTGAGAATGTAGGGTTTCTAGGAGAATTATGTACGCCCAAGGTTGCGGGAAGTGAGAAAGCCAAGTCCTGTTATTCGTTCCCATTCATGGGAAGTTTTGTTCTCCGTGTTTATCGCTTCTCAAGAAGCTTTTCCTTTTCGTCTTGTACAGTGAGAGCTGATATATTAACTTGACCCTGTCCCTAAGAAAGCTGTTATCTATCCCATCGCTGTGAACTGTCTGAACTGTGACTTTGGTACGGTGCAGTCAAGGAGAATATAACTTCATTATGTTCAGATACCTTGCAAACATCCAAGCTATCACATTTTTTTTTTTTTTTGTAAAAAGGCATTCCTTTTTTGAGACTATTAGGTAACTGTGGAATGGGAAACAAAACCTTTGTTTTCATGAGCAGTTTTAGCATATAAAGCAATTTGTGTATAATTTCATCCCACTGCATGCTAGGTTACCAAGTCTAAATTCCACGTACAGATTTAATTTCACAGTCCCCACCTTTTTCTTTTAATCTTGTTCAGTGTTTTTAAAGCTGTTATTGCAAATCAGGCTTTTAAAAACATAAATTATCAGACACAATTGCTTTCAACGACATTACCGGCAAATGGCTAGAGTGCAATCAAACTAAGTGCTTCTTCCTGTTGTCTTTTACACACACGCGCGCACACACGTGCCCCGCAGATGAAATCACACTTGAATGCGCTCGGCGAAAGCAGATGATGAAACCTTTCCTCTGCTTTTCCCGTGTGGCAAGCGAAGGGAAGATCGCATCCCTGTGTGGCAGCACCATCCCTTCCCCTGTGCCGCTTTCTTCCCTTTGCATGACCGGGCTCTCAGTCCCACTCAAGGGACCCAACACCGCTTTGGAGGGGTCATGTTTCCCTCCCACCGCAGCTGCTGTGCTTTTCCCCTTTCACTCTCTGCATTTAGTGGTCCTTTCACTAGTAAAAGGAGTCGGGCATCCCAGCGCCTTGGGCCATGCCACTGCGTAAGAGCGGACACAAATCAAAGGACCTGGAATCTCTCTGAGCACAATAATCTGGTCTTGCCTGCAGGACACTTCCAGGCAACACTGAGAGCTGGTAAATGCTCTTCAGCCGTGAAGCTCATTTTCTATGCAGTGTCATTGCTACAATAGGCTGCTATATTGCAGAAATCCGGAAAAAGAGAGAAAGAAAGAAAGAAAGTAGTTCTCACCTTGTCCATGAGAAATCAGCATCTGACACAATATTTCAATTCTGGCAGGATACTTCAATTTTAGAAATGGTAATATTTCAAGAACCGGCTGGTTTTATTCACTGAGATGGGAGCAGTAAAATTCCTATGGGTATTAGCTCATTCTGTTTCACTGGACGCTGATGATTACAGTTAGGTTTGTATCGGGCAAATGGTTTGTAACCATTTGTAATGATCTCAGTTGAGTATTTTTCTTGATGATGGTGCTGATCTGATCCCCAGAGAAGTTTGTAGTCAAAGGGATGGGGTTATGATGGCTAGATCCACAGACTTACTTAAGCGTGCTTTATGAAATGTTGCAATGCTTAACTCCCAACACACCCCTATCCCTTTTTCTTTAAATCCAGAGCAGGTACTCAGATTTCTCACACAACACTTCTCTATTCCTGGCCAAATCTGGAGTAACTTTTTCTTACTGTTGTGTCTGTGTTACCCGTCTAATCTCTCCACTCGCTGTAAAGATGACACACACCCACACGTCCACCAAAGCTCATGACCCTCAGTGAAGGTGACCTGGATCCTTTTCTCTGAAGCTGTAGCCATCCTCTCCTGCAGAAATTTTGCTGTCTTTGATCTTCTGTGCAGACCCAGAATGTGGAGATGTTGCATCTTCTATTCTAGTACCTCCTTTTTGCTTTTGAAGCTCTTCTCTTCATCTTCCTACTTTTCTTCTATATTTTTTCTAAAACTCATTGACAAAATGATTTTTATTGTCTGGTCTCCCTTCTCTGCTTGCCATCCTAACTCTACCCAGTCTAAATCTTCAAATCTCTTCTAATTCCTCATTTGTCTTCAGGTGTTCACTTCCTTCTGCCTTTCTCCATGAACGTAGCTCCCTTTAGCCTTTCCCATTTTTGAAATTGCTTGATGCTTGACCCCAGTTGCTTCTCCAAGTACCGCTTAATCTTCCTTTACAACTTCATGTCTAAGGTAATGCGTGACTTTTAAATTTTTAGGTGCATGGA
The DNA here is from genome assembly GCF_028500815.1 of Rissa tridactyla. NCBI lineage: Eukaryota > Metazoa > Chordata > Aves > Charadriiformes > Laridae > Rissa > Rissa tridactyla. The sequence continues at coordinate 197,611,406 of NC_071466.1, forward strand.
GGTGTCAGGAACTGAGAGGTGTGAGGTGGTGTTCAGAATTGGTGTTTGCAATCTGGCTGTACATCCTTTGTGCTAATGTTTCTTGTATGGAAATGAGATTTCAAGGTACATCAGAGGTGTTTCTCAATCAGAATGAACTTGCTTCCCTATTTCTGCTAGGGAAAATTTTGCAAATTCATTAAGCAAAAGAGTACAACAGTTCAACACTTTCAAACACAAACTCATAAAACTTGCAAGGACAGAATTTTAATTTTCTCTAATTTTTCCAAAATTTTTCCTAATTTTTCCTGCCTTATTTCATTTTCCAATGTAACAGCTTTTTTTTTTTTTCCCTTTCCATCACACCCTCTGATACCTAAACCATTATTCTTCTAACAGATGATTAATTTCATTTTACAGGGTCAGTAGAATTATTTTTCTGATTTCAATCCACAAACAGGTTTACACTACCTAAGATGTGCTTGCTGAAATGTATCCAGTTTCTCAAAGAAAGGAGTAAAAACCGTGGAACAAATCTTCGACTGATATATACAGTCATTGTTTCACTGAATTGAAATCAATCTGAAGGAATCTAAATTCATGACTTTGTTTCCATTCTTTAGTTAGCAACGCAGATGACCGGACTTGCCAGATGCTGTGCAAGGGAGATAACTGTGTAATGTTCAAAATGTTGAGTCCCATGTTGATGCCCAGCCACACGCCAAAGCTTTGCATCTGTTCAATAGCCTAATAGAAATTCAAGCTGCACTGCCAAAAATGACTTAAAAAAAGTTAAGCTTTATCCATTTTTACCAGGGGACTGTAAATGAATATATGTCATGATTTTGCTTGAGCTGGTATACACTGCACAGTTTTTCTGTCAACGTTTCCTTTCTGAAAGCAATTATTTGAAAGCACCCACGCTATGGAAGCATGAAGACAACATGGCTTTATGCTACTTTATTTTAAACTTGAACCATGGAAAGAGCAAGTTGGTACTAGTCAGTCTATCTGAGCTGGTACAACGAAATCTTGTAGAAAAGTGTGTGGTTTCCTCTCATTAACATGGCCTGGGTAAGAAGAGGGAGTGTAAACACTGTATGTGTGTGTGGGGAGCACCCCAAACTGCTTGTTCTGGGAAGGGTTTTGCCCCAAAACTGATAATGCCAAAAGGAAATGAACACATGTAAGATTTGCTTAAGCTGACCATTAGTAGAATTAAACAGTAACCAGGGGACTAGCAACAAAACTCTGAGAGAAAGGGTCACCTTGAGAAGCAATATGTGAGAAACACGGAGATATGTAGGGGGCAGAGACCCTGGGGGGACACAGGGCGGGCAGGTGGGAGGGTGCTGCCGGCTCTGGGTTATCTTTTATATTTCTGATGTCCTGAATGTCTAGTGCTCTAATTGCTGGTTAATTACATCATTAATAAATCCATAAACTGCTTCCATCCTGACTTCATTTAAACTGCATGAGTTAAGCTTTTTTTCCCCATGACAAAGTACCAGTTATCCTATAGCAACAATTACAACAGTGTCTTTGATGCTGGAAAAACTGATCATTATAGCTATAGGTTTGGACTTGTTGCATCGGTATGTCAGTGAGGGGACATCGGATCCGTGTCGGACACTTCTAACAAGTCCATCTCTGTGATCGTACAATTGTGGCTGAGTGAAAAAACACAGTGAGCTTTCTGTTCCCCTCCCCACCCTGCAAAGGCCATGAAAGATAGCCTGGATTTCCCTGAGCAAACCCGGCCATGGAACACCTGCCAAAAAAGACATTTATTCCGACATTACAATGGCGGTGCAAAATGTACAAGAAAGAAAGACAACAATGCTGAGTGATGCTGGGGTGCCCACATATTTATAGCTGTGAAATGTGCTGGCTTGACAAAGGCACAAAGGCAGCCAAGTGTACTCTAACAAAATTGCAATGTTGGCAGCTGTGTCCAGGGACAATAGGTACCAGTAAAAGTTCCTCGTGTGGAAATCATGGCTCTAGCATCTTGATATTTTCTTTAATTCTTCTTCTGATCATTCTCTTTTTTCTACTGTCTTATCCAACTACCATTTATTTTTTTTTAACTCCCTGGCAGAAAAGGAGACTATGTTTCAATGCTGTGTCCGTTAAAATGTTCACCAACAAAACCTGATGCTATGGATGTGCACTATGTTGATTCCATGCATCAGCAATTAAAAAACACTGTAAGAGGCTGCAAGAGAACTGAGATGAAGTAAAAAAATTCATATTCTTCTTCAGAGTCTATTTTGTCTGAATGCCATTTGACATATATTACGCGTTTTGTAACTAGGTGGGGTTTTTTGTGCATGAAAATTTACATTTGTTCTTAATTCAGAGAGTAAAAGAACCATCATATCTGTGGACATCAGAACATGCTATACGTTATTCTTTCCAAAGAAGAAGAAGCAGACTATCAGGATTACATTAATTTCCTATTCTCCCCCAGAGTTGTAAACATGTCCTATTCTTCTGCTTGTGCCACTTGCATCTTTTCTTTCTTTAAACTGCACCATATCTGGCTTTACTCTCTTTTTTTTTATTTTTTTTTTCCCAAATCACTTACTTTCTTCCTTTTTCTTTTTCCTTTTCTTCTATTATTAATTCTATCTCCCCAACTTATTGTCCTAGCTGAGGAGCCTTATAAAATCATTCCATTAATGCATTATGTGGGGGCTGTATTCCCAACTCTGTAATCTGTGAGCCATGTCGTAAATATAGCACCTGGTTAAATGGTGAATCTCCTTGTGACTCTAAATTGAAGATGCCAAAACTTTAGATGGATTCCACCAACAATATGATATATGAATGGAGAAAAAAAAAAATCCATCAAATGTTGTTGAACAGAAGATTATTATATTTGGTGCAGGAACCCCCTAAACTGCAGATTACAGGAGGCTGAGAGATTTTAGCATGAAATATATCATTGAATGCCTGCCTGTTCCTTATTCTTCTCCTTAAGCATCCACTACTGATTATTTTTGAACATGAGATACTGGGCTAACTGAATGCTTGGCTTGTTACGGTACGGCGGTTCTTATGTAATCCTATGTAGATGCTTATGATGACAGATTTCAAAAGTGAATTAATGCTCACCCGTGGATCCATTCATTCACTGTCAGGGTATATTCAGCTTTTCAATTTTTTCTTAAGTGTAGAACTAACCTGTGGGAGAAGAATGCGTAGTGACAAGAAACTTAATATTGTAATTCTTTATCACCAGAACATGCCGTTAAATATGCATTTTCACCTGTTTTATTGTATTTTGCACAGTGAATATGCACATGACTGGGATTCAGAATTGGCTGGTACAGTCATCAATGGTTTCAGTATTGATAGAGTACTGACATGAGGACAAAAATAGCATTGCTCCTCATCACCATTTTAATGTACTTTGAGCGTGAAAGAGTATTCGTTGCATTTCCGTTTTGGTCCTTTGCTTCTCTAGTGCCAGATGTTGAGTAAACATACAAACTTGCTAGTACTTGTTTTGATTTTATCTAAGTCTTATTGAGGCCCATGATGGGCTTTGAAGACCTTGGAATATCAGCTGTCTTCTCGACGTTGTCAAGCTAATTGAGAAATCATCCCTGACTGGAGTCCCATCAAGAATGAAATCTCTTAATACAAATATGATGGGTTTCTTTCTTCTTTTGCCTCATGTTGGCTGATCTTTCCTGGAACACTGCTCAATTTAGCACAGATGTGTTTTCTCCTCCTATTAATCCAGTTTGTTTGGTTACTGTCTTTTTAAAGAAACAGCCCTAACTCAGGCATAGTCAACTTAAATGTAGGAAGGTCATGGAAATGTAATGTAAAACATAGTCAGACTCAAGAAGAGTAAACCAGTATGAATTAATACCCTTTGTTAAAATGCACATGGAGTAAAATAAGGCTTATGATAAAACACCGATATGATCGAAACTATGTTGTATACAAAATTTCAATGTCTTTTGTCCTTAAGAGTTTAAGCTAAATAGATGGGGATGACATGAATATTGTTTTTCAAAGTTCATGAACTTTTATTCTTCTACTTGGTTACAACAAAAGTTATTCTCTTGAAACTAATCAGTTTTTGTCTATATTTACAGCTGTCAGAGATCAGAACCTGGCTCTAACTTCTTACAAGAGCAATTGAGTTAAAAGTGGGTTTTGTTCCAGAAGCAGCTGCTGAAAGGGCAATGGAGCTTTTGAGGACAGAAGGAGAGAGGAAAAAAATCAAATTGCCAGGAAAAAAGAAATTAGTGAAGTTCGGATAAACAGTAAGTAAATGGATTAGCTCTTACTGTGACATCCATTTCAATGCATTTAGACCCAAAGTCCACAGCCACTTAAGTTGCTTGACCAATTTTAACTGGAAGGAAAATGTTACTGGATGCAAACTATTTCTCTTTTCTTTAAGAAATAACTTATCTCTGGAGAGCGTATATTATATGTTCCCACCATGAACTGAGAGTCCGTTATCCCTCTCTCTCTCCCACACGCAAAATCTCCATTGTGGATTTCACACCGGTTAACAGAAAGAGTTCATTGAAAGAATAAATTTGCTCATTTCTGAAGAATACAGCAGATGATTAAAGGAATCAGAGCTGAGACCAAGCACTCCACGGTAATGTCAACAGCCCAGGTCTCCCTGGCAGGAAAGGCTGACGCTGTAAGCTCACAATCTGAACTGGCTTTTTTCAGCTGAGAGCAAATCTCTGGCAGACGCTCGCTGCAGCTGTAGTTTTATTGACAGTAATGTTATTTCTGTTTTCAAATGACAGAAAATATGTTTGATACTTCAGATTTGTTTCCCTTTGGGTCAGAGGTCTTTTCACGCCTTGCATAAATGATGGAAAAAATACAAATTAACTTGTCTAAATAATTAGATCTACAGATAATCTTCAATGTTTGACTAACAAGTTTATTCTTACCAGAAGTCGCTACTGAAATGTTCTACACAAACATTTTCGGTTTATGGGTAAATTCATTCTGTACTTCTCATTATTTGTTTCATATTTACAGAACTGTAAATTATCTGATTATAATAATAAAGCATAGTTACTATGGTATTTAGTTGTTGTGCCTAATAGTATGACATTGTTAGTGAAATAATATAAATATTCCCAGCTGATACAACATCATTTTGGATTGGCAAATATCAACATAAACAAGTAATTTCCTTGAAAGGGGAAAAATAAATTATTATCATCTCACTTTAGAGACTGGGATTTGAAGCATAGGTAAATTAAATGACTTAATCTCATGAGGCAGGAGTTAACCAAGATCTTGTAGTTTAGAGTCTACTGTCTGAAATCCAACAATATGCATACATCACTCCACCCCTTCACTCACCCACCCATCCACCCACACACCCATTTGCTTCCTTTTTTCTTTACAGGAATAGGGGTTGATTCACAAAAATGTGGAAAGAAATGAAACTAGAGAAAAAAAAAAATGAAAGGAGGATGGTAAGGATAAAACAATCTCAAAGACATTTTAAGTGCACTGGTGTACTTTGCAGGTGTTTGTCTAACCTGTCCCTGGAGTGGTGGAGACTCCCATCACCTTCTCAGGCTGTTCCAGTGCTCCATTATCTTTGCTGTTTGAAGTTTTTTATAAAGTCTTTATTGCAATCTAAGTCAATTATTTATTTTCTGTTCTCCTATGTGTATTGAAAACTATTGTTCTCATTGTGTTTGAGCAACAGCTTACACAGCTGAAGACAGTTATCATGTCTCCTCTCTGTCTCGTAGGAAGCTTGTTCTAAAGAGGATGTCATGAAGAGACAAACACAGCTGCCAAAGAGGAAAACTCTTCTTAAAAGATAAAAATATGCTAAAGATGAAAACTTTAAAATACTAGAAAGATAAAATATTTTTAAAAATATCTCTTCAATCACAGCGATTTGTAATGACAGTGTAAATCATCTGAAGTATTTATAGGTGCTACTACTACACTAAAATGCTAAAAACCTAGTCTTTTCAGACAGCTGAATAATAAAGGTAATCCCCAAACCTTTACAGTTACAAAGAGTTTGAATGCTTATGTCATTCATGATTGTAAATGAGGGACAATATTTTTAAAGAAAGTGTAAAGTGACAGATTTCTACAGGAGATGATGAATTTAGGCTCAATTGCGTTATTTGAGGAACATTCCTGCTGTAGCTAAATAAAGAATAGAATATGGTCTGCAGGCCATTCACAGTCTAATTTTAGTGACCGCTAAAATGATAGTTATGTTTATTTGATTACTTGTTATTAATTTAATATTTTAATCCATAAGCCTGTTATTATGACAGATATTTGGAACTTTGGGGCTTGAGTCACATGAATCCCATACAAGCATAATTCTAGATTTGTACTCAGGAATGTGAAAGGAAAAACTGAGTTCTCAATATCTTATAATATCTTATAATATTATATAATGTGTTGAAAGGATTTCTTTGCAGAAATATTTTCCAAATGTTTATAAAGGCATGATAAACTGATATAATAAAAGTAGAAGTTTTCAGTTTTAAGGTCATAACACCAGCCCAACATGAACAAATATTTTTGTGGTAGAAAACACAGGCAACTTGAACTGTGTTTTATCTTCTCCAGTTTAATTTGGAGTAGAAATGAAGTCAAATGGAGCTCTTTTGCCATAATTTACAAAAATAAAAGAATATTATGATTCTGAACTTGTAGTTCCTCACAAGTATTTTAGCTTCAGTTGGTGCTGAAATGCTGAATTTCCCAGCCTAGGCTGGTTTACGCCCAGTGCAATCTGACACAGAGAATTACTAGAAGGCTTCCTACGATTTTAGTCCCTGAGGTCACAGCTTGTCCCTCTGCAGCACAGCACACTATTGCTTCTATTCAACTTGGACCTTTTTTTCACAGCAGGTCTTGCAGAAGGAGCAAAACCACACCAGTTGCAAAGAATAAGCTGACATCTTACCTCTCTGAAGTTTGCGATCATGTTGTATGCAACTGAGAGGAAAAAAAAAAAAAGGCTGAAAAAAGGATAGAATTTACTGTCAAGAAGTAACTGAACGCTATTTCCTTTGAAACAATAGGAATTATTCTCATTTACCATTAGATGGCATACATACAGTATAAAATACATGATTAAACAGAATTCCAGCATACCTGGTGAAAGGTTAAGTAATACTTCTGTAGTATAATAGATGCACACTAAAGTCCTCTAACAATACTTGTTTCCACTCAAAGTTGTTATGTCTAAAGAATCTCAGACTCTCTACATTGAATATTTCTAGATAACAGGCCGAATAAGACAGTGCTGCTAAAAGTAGCTCAGCGGCTGTTAAAACTGTGGCACTGCTGTGTATTGAGCTCCTGCATCCCTCTTTCCCGTTTCCCCATTCAACAATAGTTTGCCATTATTTTATGGTCTGTAACAGACTCTATCCTTTTCCAGTGGGTGTGTGAGAAAAGGAATCCTCCAAAATAAATGTTTATATTGGTAGTCTACAAGAAATAAGTTAAATGAAAGCCTAGTATTTTACTTAGAAAAAGAAATGCCTGAATTTCTTCCACTGAAATGGAGCTGTTCTTAATTTGTAAGAGCTCTAAGATAAGCTGTCCTACCAATGTAGTAGTTATTGTGTCAAGGTGACCTGCTAAGCATGAGGAAGATATTGCTTCAAACTGAATAAGGGCTACACGTGTATTTGATGGTGACCACATCACAAGACACATGCTGCCATAGAGTAATGAGACATTCCTCCTGGCCAGGTCAGAGAAGAGGGGATACTGTCAACGACATGCTACTTGCTACTGGCAGGGCTTGGAAGCATCATCCCTCTTGCTCTGGAAGCCCGTGTTTCAGGTATATTTGCCTGGTATGCTGATCAGCTGTACTTGGTATCTGGAGCTGAGAAATGGAGGAAACTCGGTGTTGTGCATCAAGTATATGAATCTGGTGGTTAAGAAGTGGGAAAAGGGAGTGGGCTAATGTACAGCTACAGCCTTCTTTCTTAAATATACGGGAGACAATTTATGTCAGGAGGAGAACTAGTTTAAATTGAAACTTGACAACTAGTTCAGAAAAAAGCCTTGTATTTGTGGAGGATCTTTGAGCGTAATAAGAGAACTTTTGGGCTCATATGCCCAGAAGCTTGGGTGTAGAGGATAAAAATAGATATATTCTCTTTCATGACCTTATTCTCTCCTGCCTCTCAGTTGGTGGTCAGATCATCCTGACTCATCAGATAATGTCTTAGTAGCAGATGTCCGATGCACAAAATGTCATGATGGCTTAAAGTCATCTCTAAACTAAACTGTTTCTTCCCTTATTTGAGCTGGAAAGATATTTGCTGAAAGTTAAAGCAGTATTTCAGTGGATTCCTGTAGAGATGCATACAGCAAACTAAATGACTTACTGATGCTACAAGAAATGACTAGTGCGATATATTGCATGGTGTCAAGTTTTAGTACAGCTTTGTTTCATCCAAAGGAGCTCTTTCAATCCAAAGTACTGCAGATCTAAGAAATACTAATTTTCTCTGATAACAATGATACAGTGAAGCACATTCTAGACAGGAAAATAAATGGCTAAAATAGTCTGGAATTAAAATGTTGGTGTACTAAGGATGAATAGAGGTTAGATCGACCAAAAATGTCTTGCTGTTTGTTTTGGAGCGTTATTTTTCCAAACTACTCATCATTTTGCTCGATTTCTGTCATCTAGATGAGGATATTATTACACACAACCTTGCATGCATTTCTGAGGTCCAGCACCTGAATTTCACAGAATCACACAGAATCACAGAATTGTAGGGGTTGGAAGGGACCTCTGGAGATCATCTAGTCCAACCACCCTGCCAAGCAGGTTCACCTAGAGCATGTTGCACAGGAACGCATCCAGGTGGGTTTTGAATATCTCCAAAGAAGGAGCTCTCTGGGCAGCCTGTTCCAGTGGTCTGCCACCCTCAAAGTAAAGAAGTTTTCCTTCATGTTGAGATGGAATGTCTAGCTTGTGCCTGTTGCCCTTTGTCCTGTCACTGGGCACCACTGAGAAGAGTTTGACCCCATCCTCTTGACACCCACCCTTTAGATATTTACAAGCATTGATAAGATCCCCTCTCAGTCTTCTCTTCTCCAGGCTAAACGGACCCAGGTCTCTCAGCCTTTCCTCATAAGAGAGATGCTCCGTTCCCTTGATCATCTTTGTAGCCCTCTGCTGGACTCTCTCCAGTAGTTCCCTGTCTTTCTTGAACTGGGAGGCTCAGAACTGGACACAGTGCTCCAGATGCAGCCTCACCAGGGCAGAGTAGAAGGGGAGGATGACATCCCTCCACCAGCTGGCTACACTCATTTTACAAGGGCATGTTGCTGGCTCATGGTCAACTTGTTGTCCACCGGGATTCCCAGGTCTCTCTCCACAGAACTGCCTTCCAGCAGGTCAGCCTGCTGTATTCCAACCTGAAAAAGAGGTGAGTGCAGCAGGTAAGTAATGGAATGAAGGGAATCCCTCTAAGTGTGGGACTATTGGAAAACAGAGAGATTGTGGATGGCTTGAATCAATAGGAAGACTAGAAATATTTCTTAATTTTTAATAGATTTTGTTGCAGGGAAAAACTGCTCAGTTCACGTAGTTTAAATGAAATCAGTATCACAACAATTTATTGTCATTACATGTAATGAATAATGATATGTAATTAACTAATAATCAGTGAATGGTGCCCAACGGAAAGGCATCTTTGTCTGGCCCAGACATAGGTTGAGATGCTGGAGGCAGTTTGTGCCAGTGTCAATCCAAGTTGTGACTGCTGCTCTTTCTGGTAAAAAGTGTCTCCCCTCCCCTCCCCCGTTACAAAAGTCCCCGCTTCTTTTGTACTTCTTTTCAAGCTGGCTCCACCTGTTTTTCAAAAGTCTATTTGCAATTCTCTGGCTACTGTTCAACCTGCCTGATGGGCATTTTCCTCTTTCATGTGACCAGTTTGAAGGCAAATGTGCTCCTAGACAGTTTTGAACATTTGAGCCACTTGCCTTGGTTACGCTCTGTCTCTTAACAAGTGCTCTTATCCAGGCCATTTGCCAAAGGCCAGCTATGCAACCACCCATCACAAAGTTTCTGACTAGTAGATAAGTACGGTGTCTTTTAACTAAATATTATCATCGGTGCTCCTTTCAGAGCTACCTAGGACTTCTTGTAGACATATGTAGTATTTGTTTCTCTTCAGGTCAGATTAAGGGTTTGTCAATCTTGTCAGTGTTGATTAAAAGCTGGGATTCTGTTACGCATTCATATTAAAAAATTACACATACACATTAAAAATACACGTATTTTTTAAAATTGGAATGTTCTTACTTATATCATTGCATGTGTTTATATTAAACCAAGTGGAAACGGTAATTTCCATCTCCTAGGAAATATTTGCATTTCTGCAAAAAAAGTAATATATATTTTTCCCAGTTCAAAGCAGAAGGTTGGAAATAGGCTTTCTTTTCCTTATCCTCCCTTAGGAGCCATAAAGACAGCGATTGCTTTTTGGGAAACAGTGAAGAGAAGAGGGAAAGTTTATTTATTTTCACTTATCAGCTCCCATCTTGGCAGCAAAGTGCCTTATGGCTTGAGGGTCTAACATGTGAGGACCTGAACAGTCCTTGCTGTCTTAAAGATCCTGGGGACCTGTGCTGTGGAAGAACACGGAATACTTAGTCTACAGGGGCACACCTGGTAAGCTGCAACGAAGCTGGGGAGTATCAGAGTTCCTCCAGCGTGACACCAATTTTTTGTGTCATAAGTTAACTTCATGGTGCAGGAGGAAAATGTCAGTGTTAACTAGCTAGAAGACTAGTTAGACGTCCCTTATTTGACCAAGCTTGAACCATAATCCTTACTATGTGCAACTCACTCCAGTTATAAATTGTGTTTTCTTGGAGGGGGCATGGGAGACATTGAAATAGAATGGGAGCTTTACATTTGTATCTCATTACTCCATGAAAAGACAGGCAAAAGAGATTCTGGCCTAACACCTGGCCATAGCTGAGTGCATGAAAGCACAGAGGCTTTGGAAGATGAATATAACGAGCCACGAGTCTTCACAGGGATGTGAAGTGAACACTACAAGTAAGCTTTTCATCCCTGAACCTGTTTCATCAGAGCGTAAAATAATGTGAGATCAGAACGTGACTCTCCAGAAAATAAAGGACTTGGCTAGTCATGTCCCTTCAGGATGGGGACTCCACTCCAGGCTTATTCTGTCCGATTTTCTGTAACCTTCTGAGCTGTAGGAAGCTGAACAAGTGTCCATTGCCTCCAGGACTTGGCTGAGGGGGTCTCCTGAAGCATTTTGGAGTTACTACGTGTGTTATTGATTTCAACTATTTCCACTCTTGTGGTTGCTCCTGCTTTGCTCTGTGAGCCTTCTTGCTTAGCATGCTGCCAATGAGGTACCACCTGCCCTACAGGCATGCAGCCTTCCTCTCTCTGCTTCCCAGGCATACCTTTTTTTTATCAAAATGTGCTGTATGTGCACATGAAACCATCAAAATCCAGATACAACTCATATGCTTTCTGTCACAGTAAAAGTGTCTTTTTCTGAAGCACCACTATCTTTTGAGTACCAGACTGCAAAAATCAGGCAGAAAGAGACCTGAACAGCAATTAAATAGGAAACATTGCAAAAACCTTTGGGGGCATACCGGTGTTTCTGGAGAGGTTTAGTTCAGGTCAGCACTAACCATCTCAGCCAAGTGTTTTTAGGGTGCTGTGGCATGCTTAAGAGGATTGGCTACCATTCAGTTGAGATGAAAATCTAATTCTGCTGCAAACTTTTTGGAGCACATAGGAATGAGATGTTTAAACTGTCCAAATTCCAACACGCTAAACTCTATTTTCTTTAAGTGGATTCCCTGAACAGTTACCTACCTTTCAGTTACCTACTGGCTCTTTCTTTTCTTCCCTAAATGGGTTTTTGGTACTGCTGAATGCTCTTCAGCTTTGTGTTTCGTCCTACCAGGGTTTGCCTTTCTACAGTAGATGAAACAATACACTGGGATGAATTGTTCTCTAAAGATATAAGAATATATATTATTTCTATAGTTTCTTTCATTTTTTTCTTTTAAACAAAATATAATCGCGACAATACATAATGTTCATTTGGCATAGTTTGTGGCCAGATTCTGGTGTGTGAATGCCACTGTTAGAAGAATTCAATTTCCTAATTTCCTCTGCCTCCTTAATTATTTTTTTCCTCCACCTTTTGGTGCACCACTAGCTTCAGTTTGCCAATCATAACCACTTATAACTGAAATGAATGCTGAATGGAGTGGGTCATTGAAGCAAACCATTTGTTTTTACATCATCTCTTTTCCTTGAAGATTTACTCATCTGATTATAAAAATTACAGTGACTAAAATACACTCTACTGGTTGTGTTTTCTGCTTTAGAGATGTCCACACACCTTGGTTTTGTGGTACTGAGCAGCATTGATAGACCTTGTGGGCAGCTGCTCAAGAAAACATAAAGGAAGAGGAGGATTTGTATCAAATTCATGAAATCAGGATTAATCCTCCCCCCCCACCCCCCCAACATTGGAAGAAAAATAAGCTCTTCCAGCCCATTTTAGACTATCCTTTTTTAACATAAAATGCAGTTTTTTCAAGCTGTCTTGACGTCACTGAAATGTATTTTTTTTCTATTTGTGGGGAAAAAGAGAAAGAAACATAATACTTATTTATTGTTGGTATGACCTTACTGTGATCACTGCAATTACAGGAAGAGATAAAAGCATTCTGAGTTGGTCTGGTGTTAATGTGGGCTGCTTTACTGCCTCCTGGTAATTAGAATTGAAGTGATCCAAGTCTCTGGTATTCTTTATACCTTCAGCATCCTGGCCATGCTCTCAGCACTCCCAGTGCACTTTCTCCCTGGGAGAACGAGAATATGGAAAACCACCGCAATTTACAGTAACCAGGAACAGATATGTTAAATCAACCAGGAAAGGAATTTTTGTTTGGAATATGAAAATCTTTTATTTCATTATTAGTTTACGGCTGAAGGAGACCATTCTAGTATTACACTTGAGTTAGTCTCCCCACCACTGCGCCCAACAGCTTAGCTAAGACAGCCACACTTCTGCTGCTTTAAGCAAGACTGTACTGTCACATGCTGCAGGTGAAGAGCAAGAGGTTGAGATCCCTAAGTGTAAAGGACTTGGTTAACAGACATGCCTGGGCTGTCCCAGCAGTTATGCTGAGATTCATATTATTTGCCTCATGAGGAATTAAGGAACTGATAAAGCAGCGAATCCCAGAAACCATTTCCAGGCTCAGGAACAGTCATCATGGCTTCACCAAGGGGAAGTCATGCTTGATCAACTTGATAAACTTCTATGATGAAAGGGCTGGCCTGGTAGATGAGCAGAGAACAGTGGATATTGTCTACCTGGACTTGAGTAAGGCCTTTGACACTGTCTCCCGTAAGATCCTCATAGACAAGACGCTGATGTACGGTGTGCAAGAGTGGACAGTGAAGTGGATTGAAAACTGGCTGCATGGCCAGGCCCAGAAAGTGGTGATCAGCATCGCAATGTCTACTTTGAGGCCCCTAACTAATGGTGTACCCCAGGGGTCAATACTGGGTCGAGTCCTGTTTAATATCTTCAATAATGATCTGGATGATGGGGCAGAATGTACCCTCAGAAATTTTGCTGATGACACAGAACTGCGAGGAGTAGCTGATACAGCAGATGGTCGTGCTACCATCCAGAGGGACCTTGACAGGCTGGAGAAATGCCATTTCATCTTTAAAGAAACATAGAAAAAAATTATAATCTTGTCACATAAATTAAAAAAAAAAATTCACTGAGTTGAAGAAAAAAGAGGAGGGTGTGGGTTGTGACAGATGGGAAAATTTGTGCTTTTGTTAGGAAAATGTGGATTTTCCATTAAAAAGTGGTGAGACTATGGCCTGTACCACACCAGTTACCAGAGGGCAAGGTGAAGTGCTGACCTTGCTGCCAGCAGCACACATCTTCAACAACAGAACAAAGCGGAGCAGTGAGTGCCTCCTCAGAGCAGAACACTTGTACTAAGAAATGAGGACATGATGAGAAACGATGCTCTGTATGGATGCTTGCCAGAACAATCTTTACCTTAATACATACTGTGCTGTTCCTGAATATTTGAAGTGTGATCCTCCTCTGATCTTGACCAGTCCTGCCAGCAGAGCAGGGAGCTGGAGGTACCATGCAGCACAGTCTGCACACAAAGCAAGGGGTGGGATGGTGAGAAATGCTGTGGCCTTGACACATCTCCATCTCTTCAAAGGGCTCCCCAGAGGGCTTGCAGTGGGCTCTGGCATTGCTGAGCGCAAGTGCGTGCTGGCTGGAAGAACATCCTGGATCCTTTCTTGTTCAAGAACCAAAACAAACATCAGAAACACATAAGCCTTAAAGGAGCAATATATTAGCAGAAGCAAATTATAATAAAGCAGGAAACGTGTCATGCTCCAGTGGCTCAAGGAGGAACTCGCAGTGGAGCTTCCTGAGCTCTATTTTTTGACCTAGCTATTTAGCTTTATGACATTGCGCGTCCCTTAGCCTTGTTGTGCTTGTATTATGTAATAGATGGTTGTATCTGACCTCAGAGGTTTTTCAACAGTATTTGGTGATTCTCAGAGGAAAAAACATTATAAATGAGTCATTATTAACCTATTGCACATCCAAACTAATTTATTTTCTCATGACATTTCTGCTAAAATTCCTTTGTCTTTGATTTTTACAAAGCGTACTGAGGGATACGAGCATTTAAATCTTACCAGTTCTGAGGTGCTGTAGGTGGCTTAGGGCAAAAGCAAAATGCTAAGTATAAGCGATGTGAGGCCATTATGATCACTGCTTTCATTATGCATCAATTTAAGTGATTATTACAACAGCTACAGTATTAGGAAGGAAGCCAGGACTGCCATAAGGAAGAAAAAAAAAAATCTTTATAATTTATAAAAGCTTCAAGTTTGAGGTTTTTTTTTCTTTGCCTGTGTTATGAAAAGCTGGAGCAATCTCTCTCTGGAGAAAAAAAAAACCCACTAAATATTTAGCTTGCTCACTGATAGTTCTGGCAGGACAACCAACAAAACCCCCAAACCTAAAACCCAAGACCCAGCTCCTGGGGTGGGGAGTGGTGGGGCACAGCTAGCAGGAAGGGCTCGCGGGTAGGCAAGGAAAAGTCCAGCTGGTGGTACCAGGACTGCAAATGGAGATTCATGAGGAACAGGAGTGACTGTTGAAGACAGTCTCCCTGCAAGGTCAATGACAGCTTAAATCAGATCTTGCTACCCAGAAGGATTTGCCAATTGCAGCGGATGTGACATAGCTGCAGAAGGGAAAGAGCAGTCATCGGGCCTAAGTGTTTGTATCCAGTGGAAGCCAATGATTTCAAAGTAACGCAGCTGTACTTTAGAAATTAGCTGTTGTATGTTGCCCTGTTGTGTGTAATGTTTTCTTTCCTTCCTTTAATAAAACTACTGATTTTAAAGCATGTTTTAAAACATTTTTAAAGTTCATGTTTGCCTTGGGAAAAACTAGCTCACAGAACATCAGAAAGTTTAATATAATTTTCCCAGGATTCTGGACCAAGTCAAGGTATGTTAGCAGTGATGCTTTTCAATGTTAACTCAGCCTTTGATGCCATTAATCAGGTTATTACAGAAGGACTTCGACCGTTAAGGTCTACTATTATCCAGGTAAGAAAACCAGATGAGTGACAAAGTGAAATATTCAGTTTTTCAAGCCTCTGAAACTATCGACTGTGAGTAGAGGTTTAATATAATATTTTAAAGTGAGTGAGAATACAGGTAAAAATACAGATCACCAAATTAGACAATATTTAAATATGAATTATATCTAAGCTAATGACATTCATCTTAAAGCATTGGTGGAACTAGATGATGTATTGTCTGCATTAGCGAGGACCTTTCACAACTTTTAAAGAACAAATAGATGAAGAATAAACAATAGTGAAAATAATCTCTTACAAAGGAGAAGATAAGTTTAACTTTTAAGACAGCAATGTACCACTGACCAGAAGAGTACTACAAAAAAAAAAAAAAGGTACGATGTGTCTGTGAACATCTAAAGAGTCATATAGTGACAAAAGGTCAAAACTGATTAGTCAAGCAGTCTCATTTACTCCCTGGCTGATTAGCCAATCCAACAGGTAGAGGAAAATAAGGAATGAGATTTATTTTGGCTTGAGTAGGACTGCTGACATGATCCTGCATGTGCAAATTAAGAAGAAATGGTTGGGTGAAATTAGCGTAGAGTAGATAAACAGCTGCTTGAAAAACTGTGCAGCTATCATTAGCTCTTTGCCAAAAACAGGAGGAAAAATCAAATGAGGACTTGAATGGATCTATTACCAGTTAACATTTTACCTAATCATGATGGTAATATGGATGACATAATAGAAAATACACTTCAAAATGCTGATATGAAGTTAAATGTGTTTACAATAGTCTGAGGGAGTAGGAGACAAATACAAGTTAAGATTTCAAAACGTTCTTGCAAAACTGGAGAAAGGGTTTGTAATCAATAGGATGAAATTTAATAAAGAACAATGCAGAATATTAATTTAGAAATTTAGAAATACAAAATAGACAATAACTGGCTAATTAGCTGTGCAGCAAAAACCGATCTGAGCCTTGAGGTCTGAGCTAATGCAGTGTTCTCTCAAAAGGCAAATACCTTGCTGGGATGCATCACTAAGACTGTTGTGCCTCACCCAGTAGGCAATTTTGCCACTAAAGAAGTGCAGTCTCAGCTGTCACCCTCAGGTCTGGGCACCAGAGAGGACAACAAGAACACAAGAAAAATGACATGTGAACAAAGGTTAAAATAGTGGGAACAGTGTAAGGGAAAGGACGATAGGGTGACAGATGAAAAAACCTAAAAAATTTCAGAGGGCGAAAAGGACTTTGAATATGAAGAGTAACAATTAGTAAATTAAATAATTACCAGCTTCATTCTCCTTCACGTTTATTGGAGTAGGAAGAGAAAGAAATCTAAATCTCCCCTCTTTCAGTTTAAAACCATTACCCCTTGTCCTATTGCTACACTGCCTAATAAAGAGTCCCTCTCCACCTTTCCCGTAGGCCCCCTTTAGGTACTGGAAGGCTGCTCTAGGGTCTCCCCAGAGCCTTCTCCTCTCCAGACTGAACAACCCCAACTCTCTCATAGGAGAGGTGCTTCAGCCCTCTGATCATATTAGTGGGCCTCCTCTGGACCCATTCCAACAGGTCCATGTCCTTCTTGCATTGGGAGCCCCAGAGCTGGATGCTTTATTGCAGGTGGGATCTCACCAGAGCAGAGCAGAGAGGCAGAATCACCTCTGTTGACCTGTTGGTCACACTTCTTTTGATGCAGCCCGGGATTCAGTTGGCTTTCTGGGCTGTGAGCGCACATTACCAGCTCATGTTGAGCTTCTAATCCACCAACACCCCCAAGTCCTTCTCCTCAGGTCTGCTCTCAAGCCATTCTCTGCCCAACCTGTATTTGTTCTTGGGGTTGCCCTGACTCACGTGCAGGACCTTGCACTCGGCCTGGTTGAACTTCATGAGGTTCACACAGACCCACCTCTCAAGCCTGTCCAGGTCCCTCTGGATGGCATCCATTCCCTACAGCATGTCGACTGTTCTACACATCTTGATGTCATGAGCAAACTTAATGAGGGTGCACTCTATCCCACTGTCCACGTCACCGACAAAGATGTTAAACAGCACTGGTCCCAGTACTGACCCCTGAGGAACGCCACTTGTTGCTGGTTGCCACTTGGACATTGAACTGTTGACCACAACTCTTTGGAATTCAGCCCTCCAGCTAATTCCTTATCCACCAAGTAGTTCATTCATCACATCCACATCTCTCTACAATTTAGAGACAAGGATGTCATGCGGGACAGGGTGAAATGCTTTGCACAAGTCCAGATAGATGATGTTACTTGCTCTTCCCTTATCCACCAACGCTGTAACTGCGTTATAGAAGGCCACCGTCGTAGAAGGTCAGGTATGATTTGCCTTTAGTGAAGCCATGTTGGCTCTCACCGATTGCCTCCTTATTTCCCATGTTTCCAGGAGAATCTGCTCCATGATTTTGCCAGGCACAGAGGTGAGACTGAGTGGCCTGTAGTTCCCTGGGTCTTCCTTTTTTCTCTTTTTAAAAATGGGCATTATGTTTCCCCTTTTCCAGTCAGCAGAAACTTCACCAGACTGCAACAACTTCTCAAATATGATGGCTTGGCATCTTCATCCACCAGTTCCCTCAGGACCCATGGACGAATCTCATCAGGTCCCATGGATTTGTGCACCTTCAGGTTCCTTAAATGGTCTCAAACCTGATCTTCTCCTACAGTGGGCAGTTCCTCATTCTCCCCATCCCTGCCTTGGCCTTCTGCGACTTGGGCAGTGTGACTAGAGCACTTGCCAGTGAACACTGAAGCAAAAAAGTCATTGAGTAGTTCATCACCTTCTCCATATCCTAGGTAACTCTGTCTCCCATTTCCTTCCAGAGAAGGCCCACATTTTCCCTAGTTTTTTTTCTTGTCACCGACATACCTATAGAAGCTTTCCTTGTTGCCCTTTATGCCCCTGGACAGATTTAATTCTATTAGGGCTTTAGCTTTCCTAACCTGATCCCTTCCTGCTTGGACAATTTTTCTGTACTCCTCCCAGGCTACCTGTCCTTGCTGGAATCCTCTATAGGCTTCCTTTTTGGTTTTGAGTTTGTCCAAGAGCTCCTTGTTCACCCATGCAGGCGTCCTGGTGTTTTTGCCTGACTTCCTCTTTGTTGGGATGCATCACTCCTGAGCTTGGAGGAGGTGATCCATGAATATTAACCTGCTTTCTTGGGCCCCTCTTCCGTCCAGGGCTTTATCGCATGGTACTCTGCCAAGCAGATCCCTGAAGAGGCAAAAGTCTGCTCTGCTGAAGTCCAGGGTAGTGAGCTTGCTGCACGCCCTCCTCGCCAAGGATCATGACCTCCACCTTCTCATGGTCACTGCAGCCAAGGCTGCCCTCGAGCTTCGCATTTCCCACCAGCCCCTCCTTGTTGGTGAGATCAAGGTCCAGCACAGCACCTCTCCTTATTGTCTCCTCTATCACTTTGAGAAGGAAGTTATCATAGAATCATCTAGGTTGGAAGGGACCTTTAAGATCATCGAGTCCAACCATCAACGTAAGACTGCCAAAACCATCACTAAACCAATCAATACATTCCAGGAGCCTCCTGGATTGCTTATGCCCTGCTGTGTTGTCCCTCCAACAGATATTGGGGTGGGTGAAGTCCCCCACAAGGACCAGAGCTTGTCAACATGAGGCTGCTCCTATCTGTCTATAGAGGGCATCATCCACTCAGTCTTCCTGGTCAGGTGGCCTGTGGCAGACCCCCACTGTAATATCACCTGTCCCTGCGTTCCCTTTAGTTGTGACCCATAAGCTCTCGATCAGCTTCTCATCCATCCCCAGGTGGAGTTCCACGCACTCCAGCTGGCCATTGCCATAGAGGGTGACACCCCTTCCTTTTCTCCCCTGCTTGTCCTTCCTGAAGAGCCTGTATCCTTCCATCCGAACACTCCAGTCATAGGAGCCATCCCACCATGTCTCCATGATGACAATAACATCATAGCCCTGCAGGCGTGCACAGGTGTCCAGCTCCTCCTGTTTATTCCCCATGCTACGTGCATTTGCACAGCGGCTTTAAATTGGGCCCCTGATGAAGCTGACTTACTGCATGGAGTGGCTGTTATTCCTTTCTGCTGCGCTCCAGGTGCTCTCCTGTTGACCTGTGATCCTTCTTCAGGTTCTGGGCTTCTATTACTGGTACTGGCATCATACAAGTAGGAGTGGGATGGATCGAGGTTTCTCTACCCCAGCAACTCTAGGAAACAACTGTTAGGAAAGCACAACAACCAAGTGTCACCTAAAGCCAGGCATGTATGATGGAAACGTGTATGCCTGACATTCACAAAAGGGATTTTATCACCCACACCCGAAAAATCGGAATGATCTGTTCAAGTTTCTGTTGAAGTTACCTTAGCGCAACTTGAAGGGATGCAAAGTCCCTTTTTGCCTGATATTGTAATGTTTTCTATGGCATTCACACACTTTGCAGGGGGATCCTGGGTGTGGCGTCTGTTAGAAAATCTAGTTTCATCATTACTTCTAATCAGAGAAATTTTTTATCTTTTTGTTTAACAGATGGAGTGCAAATCAAATTGGCATGCCAGGATCTTTCCTTGCCTCCTGGCCAGTAGGGCTGGGATTCCTCCCCATGTCTGGGAAAAGCAGGAAACCTGGCTGGCTGCCAGGCTGCAGATTAGGACTGCTGAGATGCTGTCAGCAGCAGTCTTGATGGTAAATATTCATGAGGCAAAATGTGCCAATATTCATGTTTGGCGAATTGCATATTCAATGTTATTGTCTATACCACTTTGTAAAGGTCATCCTGGCACCTTAAGTCAACTGAAATGACTGATCCACCATAAAAGAACACCATGCTCTTAGAAAGTGTGAAACCTGTGCATTTTTGAATAGTCTATGTGGACCACTTGTAAACACTTCTGTTTCCATTATCAGGTGACAGTCTCAACATATAGAGTAGCTTTAATTTAGCAAGAACAGCTGTTGGTCCTGCCCAGCTTTCCTTGATTCTTGCTATGCCTTATTTGACTTTGAGAGTACAAAAAACTGCATCTAGAATCTCATAATTTCACCAACGTGTACAATGGGGTTTTATCTGCAGTGCGACGCAGCCAAGCTGATGGCTTTGCAGTTTCTGAATATCGAACGTATTTTTATTAAAAAAAAAATAAAAATCACTCCACTTAGCTCGAGTTCGTGAACTGCTTATTTTGGGATGGGGCAGGGAAATCCCATATTAATTTTCAGCAACGGGAAGGTATTGCTGTGGGTGAATTTCTGTCAGAGCCAAGGAAATGATTTTTTCAGCTGCAAGAATTCAGTGCTGCAATGTCATAAGAGCATGTAGTTATTATTCTGAATGCTATGCAGACTGTAACATAAGACAGAAAAAAGTGCTCACGAGGAACATATTGAATTATAATAAATCTGTCTCGTCTGGAGACAATGATGAGCTGGCACATTTTGTCAAGTGGCAGTCACATAGGATGCTGTGCACTGCATACATATTACTGCATTAGCAATAGGCAGCAAGAGGATGGCACCAACAGGGGAACTGCTCAGACAGATAGGTTGATCATTTGTATTCCAGAGCTCAGCAAGTGCTCAATTCACTGATCCAAACCAAACATGCTGAAGTCAAGGCCTGTTTCTATAACATGTTTGATATACAGCTGAGCAGTAACTGAATCAAAACAGCATCTCGCTATTGCTGTCTGGTGCCGTACTGGGTGGTGAAAGCAAGTGAAGCTTTTCCTGGCACTGGGGGTATGTTGTATGCAAATGGACCATCTCAGTGGTAAATCTTTAATGTGGCAGACAGAACATTAATTGCATAGCTCCCCAGGATCGTGTTGCATGCCCAGTTTCCTTAAGTTAAATTATTCCAACGATTCTTCTCTTGATGGAGAATTCCAGACATTGCAGTCCTACTGTGTGCCATAAATTAACTCTTCTGCCATTTGGCTTCAAGTCCTGCTTAACTCCTGGGGCAAATGCCATTCGTATTCACAATGTGTATCTAACTGAGACAACCCAGTGTGTTAACTACAATTTGTATTAATATTCTTAAATACAGTCTAATTGATAATGTGATATAATATGTCTACAGTTACAACGCCTCCTTTTTGTAGGGATCAACCTTTTTCATCCAACAAAAATGAAAAACCCACTCATTCAAATCTTTAAACCAGTAAATGCCTGAATTACTCTTCCCCTACATATTATAAAACCAGTTCCTGGCATGTAGACAGTGAGGAAGGATCAGCCCTTCGCCCTTTGAGTCCGTACTACATTGAGGCCATATAAACATGCACTTGCACCCAGATGTGCGCACACACATACTCACATGCTTTGCTCTGGCAGCTTGCTCTGTAGCAGCCTTGCCTTTTACTGGCTGCTCATAACTTTACCTTGTGCCATGAGCAGAGCGCAGCAATTCACGAGAGTCAGAGGTTAACAGCACGGCAATGCAGGCCTTTATTTCCCCTGAACATTTTCACCTCTTCTTAATCTGCCCTCATTTCCATGTACAGGTGAAGATCTATCAGAAAGAAACTCCTCCTAAAAGTTGCTCAAATTTCTATGTGTGTGTAAGAAACAGTCCCTTTTATTTTTTCCAAGGATCATTCTAATGTAGCCCTTTTCATTGGAATGAAGATGCACTATTTTAGACAGATTAGTGCCATTTGCAAAATGAAACGGAAAGCTCAGTCCTTTCCAAAAAATAAAAGCTCAGCATCTCCTAAGACAGATTTCATTTGAAAGAATAGTCTAATCCACCTTGGCCTTGCCCCCATCCTTCCTTATTGCAGTATACTTTTATCCTATTTTCTCTTCAAGAGAATTGACCCTCTTGGAAATGCAGCATATCTCCAGTCAGGTGAAAAAGAAAAGCAGACTATAAAAGTGACATTTTTAATAAAAAGGTGGAGGGAAAAAAAAAGTGGGTGAAAGATGGGGAAAAAAGAAGATTGTGTAGAAAAGTTTGTTAATTTTCCAAACTGAGATTATTTTGGGGCTCCAGTGAATACCATCTTGTATCCCACAATATATATGAGAAGCAGACAGGAGGTGCAAGACTGTCCATAGTAACAACTAAGCAAGTCGTGTATTTCTGCCAAGAATGACTGGTAGGAGAAGATGCCCTCTATGACCAGATACATTGCCAAGGCAAGCAGCAATTGCAACACAGGAGGTGAAAAATGCTTATTTTCATGGTTTATTTAAAAATTTACATAAACAAAACTGCTAGGATACAAGTAAAAGGAACACATCATGGAGCCGTGCAAACCTATATCAAAATGGTTTTAATAAGAAAGTATTCCCTGTCCCCATGGCTGTGGGTTAAGCACAAGATAAAGAGGAAAATACATCCAGTAAATGTTCTTGTCAGCTTGATTTAGTTAATCCAGACATTCAGAAACACAGAAGTGCCTTTAGGTACGCAATGACCTGTCTGCTGGATTTGGACTTGCAATATTGAACACAGATTCAGTCTATGGCGAACTTTAGCTTTTACAACAAAAGTAAGTGAAAAAGAGCACTTTTGTGCAATGCTAAATGATTGTAACTTGTCTGACACTCAGCTCCAGCAGCTTTTAATTTGTCCTGATCACATAAAAGAGAATGTTTGGTAGCTCGGACATATAAAGCTCCTTATGGGAGCAGGATGCTCCAGCATGCAAGCTACGCTTTCTTTGGAACGGTTAATCTATATTCATTAAAGACAATGTATTCCCTGTATGGCTACAGGGAACAGTCTTTTCCAGACTCTCTTCACTCAACTTCCAGTGGAAATTATTCTAAGGTATATTAAGATTGTGATTAATTTTTTCCTCAGAGAAACAGATTGCCTAGCTTTTGTGTTTCTGTACGCCTGATTCACGCACTTGTGTTCTCAGGGAGGGGAATCTCTGAAAGGGCCTCTGAAGTGATACAAAAAGAGACGGTTTGTAGGCACCAGTGTTTAGATTAATTCCCACTGCTGCCCATACTTTTAGGAATAAGAGGAGCAGAGAGGGAATTGTAATAATTTTTAAAGTCACTTATTCGTCCCCTGGGGTTCCCTTGTGGAGGTGCTGCTACTTGGCCCGTCTTATGCAGTGCTGTGCCTGAAGGCATTTGTTATAAAACCTGACATAATGTGTGTAACACTGCAGTCATTTTTTAAGACTGCACAATATCAGCTTGAAGAGGTTTCTTTATAGCATGTTTAGTGGCTGATTATGTAAATGGAACAAAGTTCTTTTTCTGTTACATGAGTGTGTAATCTCTAAATGTTTACGATCCAAACAACTTGAAAATGTTGGCTTTTTTCCACATTTAAAGGTTATACACCCAAGTAATCCCCACAAATACCAAACTGCAATAACATGTATTTAAGCTTCAAATGTCTCTGGCAAAACATTCTGCTTTTAATCATATCCTGGAAAATGTAAATGCAGTTTCAGAGGTAACAAATGGTTTATGGCAGGCCAGATTCTGCGTCCTTTACTCCTACAAATTGGGGCTTGGAGAAAATTATTCTGTTTAAGGAGTAAAGCACTTCATAAGTGAATAAAAGTGGTAGGATCAGTTCCCCTGTTAGCAGAGGGCGTTCCTATGTCTCTAGATATCCCTCTGCTTGGAGACAAGAGCTATTATTTTGTTACAATGCTCTGACAAATGGCACAGAGACATTCCAGGGTCTATAAAACCTCCAAATGCAGCAGTGATACTTACGCCAGCCATTCCCTTACCTCAGACTTCATGGGAAATAAAATAGGTGTTATAGGTTGGAAAATTTGACATTCCCCGTTAGTATCCAATCAAGCTGCTGAAATGACATAATTTGACCCTGGGTAGTTACTTGCACCCCAGTCACTGACGTGTGTGTTTTGTAAAACAGCGTATATTCTGATCCCAAATCTCTGTTTCTCTGAATAGCTGTACAGGTGGAAAAGGAGGCTGGGGAGATAGGAAGGAACCGCATTACCATGAATTATTTCCTATTGCCTCTGTAGATCCCCTCAGTTCTTCCACATCTGTTCAAGCTGTTTTTATTTACCTGGTAAATACAAATATGAAATAGCAGGTAACCACTTGACACTCACCCAATGGTTTGTGGACCGTTTCTTTCCCCCTGTAGATTCACTTTTTTTCCCTAAAGCCAAGATTACAGGGGATCAGAAGTGAGAACAGAAGGCACTGACAACTCCCTGAGACTGAATGCTCTTACTCTTTTACATAGATGGAGAAGGAACTGATGAATGATTAAAATATTTACTTTTAAAACTTATGGAATTAAAATCATGTCTCATGTGCCTTTAGTATACATTGATCTGCCTACTGAGAGTGGCTCTTTTCACTGAATAACGTCACTGGCTGTTGCGGAGATGTGGAAGAAAATCAGACCTTTAGGAAATATAATATAAAGCATTCTAAATTCTCCTTCATAATTATATTTTTATTTAAACTCTGTTTTTAAGGCTTGGGTGTAAATACACCGTTTTGATAGTGAAGTATAAACAGGACTACATATATGCGAATTATGTATCAGGATAAACCAAGGCAACTCATTCTTTTGTCTCAGAGTAGGAGTTAATTTCAGGGGTCAGAATAGTATTTATCACCACTGTTTTTTGGGTTTTTTTTGAAGAAAAATAAGATTGTCCAGTCCTCCTAAAGCATTTGAAATACTAACTCGGTTTATTAGAAGATGGTTAAAACAATTGTTATCTCTTTAATATATTTCAGAAATTGATTATGGGCTTCTGAAGCACAGGAAAATGTCAAGCATGCTTTTTAATAGAAAAAAACATACAGCAGTCTCAAAAATGTGCAGGTACCATATAGGATCTTAATATTTAAAACTTGTAGTGAAATATATTTGGACTTTAGTTTGCAAATATTTTGCATCAGGAAAAATTATGAAGACAGCCTAAATCTTGACAGTTCATATATCCTATCAGTTTGTTTTAAGTGAGGAAAAAAATTCTATGTAAGGCTATCAGAAATTATTTGTAGGTAATTGCTAATGACTTAATGACGATCTTTGTAGAATGAGACTCTAGACATCTGTTACTTTTTGCCACAGTGCCAGCCATCTTGATCGACAGATTTGAAAAATCAGAAAATTGCACAGCTTTGAGATAACAGTGATAGACCTAAATTTTGTAAGATGATCTGTGTGAAAGTGGAACATTGAACTTGAACACTATGGCAAAAAAGGGCAAAAACAGAAAAAGAAAAAAGTCAGTATTTGAAAAAAAAAAGTCCCTTATCTTACTGATCCCTATTAGCATTTCATTACAAATTGACTTGGCGGAATTTTAGTCAAACTCTTTGCCTGCAGCCCCTCTCCCATACAGTCCAAATCAAGATTAAATCTTGACAGCAGAATCAGACCTGTTCCAGGCATAATTCTGCTGGGAAGCATGTGGCACCTTCAAGGCAAATGTTTCTATCCACCAGCTCCTAACTTGGAAAAAAGCATAGATTGCTCAACTGGTTCCTTAGCTTCAGTGCAGTGCATAATGTATGCTAAAGGGTCCAAGAAAATAAACAGAGGATAATGGATCCTTTGTCCTGCTGTAGCTGTGCATGATTTGCAAATAGTTGTTTAATTCTGACTGATTTTATCTTGATATCTTGTTTGTATGTTTTTAACCTTGGCTTTGCTAGTGAACTTTTAAATCAGTGGTGGACAATATTCTACTAAAGTTGAATGTTTATTCTGGAATTTTCAAGCTATTGCATGCAACTTGAAGAAGGGCTTATTTTTGTTAATTCTCCCAAGTGCATAAATACTCTTAATGACTTACATTTCCCTCTACTAGACTACTGACTTAGCAATACTGTTCCCTACTGACCATTTTTTCTTCAACTTAAACAGTAAGATTTTTATTTTTGTGTCCTCCTGCCACCCCAATGGAAAATATTTTCAGGGCCAAAACCTGTTTTGACCTGTCTCTTGCAAAACACAGAATTACTTGTGGACTCTACGCATATCAGCATTTGTGGAGTTCTGTCACTTTCTACAAAATCTGCCCTGACTAGTCA
Organism: Rissa tridactyla; assembly: GCF_028500815.1. Lineage (NCBI taxonomy): Eukaryota > Metazoa > Chordata > Aves > Charadriiformes > Laridae > Rissa > Rissa tridactyla. Next base: position 197,638,077 of record NC_071466.1, read on the forward strand.
CACATGCCAACAGAAGTTGCCAACTGATTTCATGATATATAAGATATAAAATACAGATATACACACGCATATGTATGTATATATAGAAATTACTAGCCTGTGGGAATTTTTCTGAAATGCTAAGCAGTCATACCTCTCATTGCTTTAAAACAAAGACCGTTCAAGCCAGGCAACATTTTTTTTTAATTTATTTATTTTTATATTACTCAGTCAATTCCCTAAATCAATAAGCAATCCTATGTTAAACTCTGGCCACTGGCCATGTGCTTATCATTGGCCATCTGTTAATTTTTACAATCTGTTTAATTTCTTACCTTACTACCTTATAGACACCCGCTACTTGATAGGGCTTTTTACTGGACATATAATGTATTACTGCTGCTTGTGTTTGAGGTTTAATGTCATTTTAGTCCAAAGAACTGGCCTAGGGATGCTCATTCAATAATATTTTACTTGCTTGTACGAAGAACCTCTCTGTCATTGACATAGACAACAATGCCGTGCTAGTCGTGTTCAAATGCATATGCATTATTATATTCAAAGCTTCATTTCTCAGACAGAACTCATAGTTCCAGTGTGTTTTATTTTAGGGAACAAAAATATTGTTAAACTTTTAAATGGTTATATTCACTGCAGTGTTTGCTGATCTGCTATTTGTATTCATTATTTCTACTGTGCTTGCCCATTAAACATAACCCACAAAATATGCTCTCACCCTAATTAAATTAGGTGGTGACACACTCTTTGTTGTTGACAGTAAAAGCTGACTCACTTGACATTGTTAAGTTCATATTAGAATACATATGGCTTCCAAATCTACTAGAATTCTGCTTATTTTTATATACAGTGTAAATTTCTATAACTATAGTTTCAAGTGAACACAAATAACATTTTAGTATTATTTTGGGGGAAGAAATACATTTTTTTCATGGCATTTTGTGAAGGACTCTATAACCTAATAAAAAAAAATGTGTAAAATGACTAAAATTTCAGGTCAGAGTTCAAACTGGAAATCAAATTTATCTTTTTTTTTTTTATTATTTTTTAAGATGAGGATTTACAGCTCTCAAACAGAACTCCTAGAGGATGGGATAACTCTCAGGCAGACAAAGTCTTTACATCTGGGCAACGATTTTTTAAAGGTTGCTACAGTTGCTAGATAGATGCAGGAATCGCTGCCTGAAAGCAATAATATAAGATTAGGCTGAATGACCATTGTGATCCCTTCTGACCTCACTTACCTACCCGTGAAAAAGAAAATTACTTTCTCTGATTTTCTTGTGGCCATTTGGTCTACCACATACTGTTCATTAGCCCGAGACAAATAAAACCACAGGAAGGCAAATTGGAAGCCAATATTTGGACCAGAAAATGCAACAGATGTTAAAAAAATTTAAAATCCAGTTTATGTGCCTGCATGCGCAACATGTGCCAAATGTTCAAGAATCCAGATACTTGAACTTGTAGTGATTGAACACAGAAATTTATAGAAAAAAAGCTCAAAGTTCTTTTAAATAATCCAATAAAAGGAACCAAGCTCCTAAACTAAATCTGGTGCTTGATCCTCTCTTCACCCTGCTGGGAACAAAATGTTTTGCTGCCCTGACATGTATAGCAATGGTGGTCTGGACATAGCCACATACTTTTGAAGTTCCTAAAGAAACTTTGCTTTTCTATTTCCTTCTGTGCTACTAAAGAATCATGACCATATTGCTACTTCGTACTTGATGCAGTACATGCCATCCCAAGTTTGTTAGTAGGCAGAGGAAAAGAATCACAATTCATCCTTCTGATGTACAGAACTACTAGTTTTAAGAAGGGAGGTATACCCCTCTTTTGCTCAGAAAGCTACAAGTACTGCTATTGGCGCTGTCATTAAAATGCCATATAAATGCTCTAGTTACGCATCAACACACGGTTTGATTTGGCATTTGCACGATCACAGAAAACAAGACATAGGTTGACTTTAACGAATCTATCAACGTGCGTTGTCTACGCACATGATGCAGCATGACTATTCACAGGTGCATAGCTTTGAGAACTGAGTACATACTACAAAAGCTTTTAATCCTTACCTAAATTAAATTTTTAATTCAGTGGTCACGATTAGGAGTTATGTCTCAAAAACTGGATCTGTGAACTTATTGTGAGAACTTCTGAAATACTACAGAAGACTAAAACATCTTGAGCTCTTTCCATAGGCAGAACAACAGCATCTCTGCAGTATTTCTGCTTGCAAAGACAAGGACCTGATACGAGCAAAATGTGTTGGTCTTTTTTTTTATTCAGGGGCAACATGTATTAACAATTCTAAGAGTCCTGAGGCAGTCCTGTTAATGAGGAATGAAGGGGCAGTTTTCAGGTAGATGACCATCCCTTTCATGTCCCTGCCTTATTCATACTCTTCTACATCTGTTCCTGGAACTGCTAGATGTGAAACATTGCATTAAGTAGCTTAATCGACCTGTCTCCTCTTACTGAACTCTGAAGCCACAAATTGCCTTGGCAGCTACACCTGAGGGCTGACAACATCTCGGCTTTCAGAACCAAAAGTGACAGCCTGCACTCTATAGAAGTACTACTGATCTAGATGGTCTGTTTGTGGAAGGTGGTGTGCTACATGCTACCAAAAAACCCGAACAAAAATCTTCAAAACCCCACGTATCCAACACACATTAGTTAGTAGTCACGACCAACTTGCAATTGCATCCTCTGCAACAAGAAACATGTAAGCAAAGTTGTGTTATTTTTTAATGCCATCAGTTTCTCTCCCCCAAGCTTCCAGACAGCACAAAATAGTGGTTTGATGGTCCTTTCAGTAAACAGTTGAGAAATGCCATCTAGTGTACTTGATTCTATTCCTATCAAACTTATTTGTTGGCAAAATGTACAGCCATTTCAAGAAGCAGTTTGATATATTCACCTTCCGTAATTTGAACCTTCTCAAATATTAACTATGCTTATTAATTTACTGTCTCCTTTGTTTCTCGGCACTGCTGTTGGCTCAACCTCTTCACCCACTACTTGCTGTTTAAAAAACTTATTTAGGAACAAGATCTCATGAGATATTTGTGCAACACCTAGCACAATAGTGTTAGGTAAGGACATAATACAAATTGGGAATATACATGCATATTTATGAACAGGACGTTAGGCATGTTCAGCATTGAAGGCAGGGTCAACATAAAATCTGATTTCCACCTGAATTGCTCATTTTAAAAAGTCTCATCTACTTTAACAGTACTAAGATTTCATGCTAAATTTTAATGTTGCAGCTGAAATTATTTGCATTTAAGTTCATATTGGGCCTTAAAGTTCATGGGCTTTGGAAAGAAAAGGGATTTTGTAACTATGCTTTAATCATTCAATGGTGGCTCTGAGATCTCAGACTATCCTCGCTGTCAAGAGGTGTAATTAAAAAGAAGAGGAATGACTGTGGAAAGGGGAATTATCTGTTCTTGCTTTTTGATGAAAAAAAGTAAAGTAAAGATCCTGGATCTGATATAACATAATTAGCAGCAGTTTTAATTGGAAGCAAGATTGTTTACATTAATTTTTTTTGTCTTTTAAGCTGAACTTGTTCAGGAATGGAAATGCTTTGGAATTTTCATTTTCTGAATCTTCTGACAAAGTGTAATTAAAAAATACATGGAAATATATAGAATCATTTAGGTTAGGAAAAGACCTTTCAAATCTCAGAGTCCAACTGCAAACCTACTTTGCCAAGTCCACCATGAAACCATGTCCCTAAGCACCACATCTACGCATCTTTTAAATACCTCCAGGGATGGTGACTCAACCACTTCCCTGGGCAGCCTGTTTCTGTGTTTGATAACCCTTTTCGTGAAGAAATTTTTCCTAATAGCCAATCTAAACCTCCCCTGGTGCAACTTGAGGCCATCTCCTCTCATCCTATCATTTGATACTTGGGAGAAGAGACTGACCTCCACCTCACTACAACCTCCATTCATGTAGTTGTAGAGAGCGATAAGGTCTCCCCTCAGCCTCCTTTTCTCCAGGCTAAACAACTCCAGCTCCCTCAGCCGCTCCTCATAAGACTTATTCTCCAGATGCCTCACCAGCTTTGTTGTCCTTCTCTGGACCCACTCAATCACCTCATTGCCTTTTTTGTGGTGAGGGGCCCAAAACTAAACACAGTATTTGAAGTGGGGCCTCCCCAGTGCCCAGTACAGGGGGATGATCACTTCCCTAGTCCTGTTGGCCACACTACTTCTGATACAAGCCAGGATGCTGTTGGCCTTCTTGGCCACCTGGGCACACTGCTGGCTCATATTCAGCCGGCTGTCAACCAACACCCCCAGTTGGTTTTCTTCTGCCAGGCCGCTTCATGGTGCAATGTGTTTTGTTGTTTGTTCTGAAACTGCTTTTCTTGAGAAAGAAAGAAAAGACAGAGCTGGACTTCTGCCAGCAAATGACAATCAATGTCTTCTCTTCCCTGATAATGATTCTTCTTTTTTCCCCTCTCATTTCTATGACACGTAGGGTTTTTTGTTTACCTGAATATGATTTTTAGCACAGAGCTTGCTCAGTGCCACTGTTCTGAAATAAATGTTGCTTCTGGAGCACCTTCTGGAATGTCCAGTATATATGATTGGTATGAATGAAAGCATTGTCAGATTATTACCAAGGGAGACAAAAGAAATGCAAGTGAAGGAAATGTGATTTTAAGAGCAACTACAATTAAACTTAGAATAGAGATGGGAAGTATCTTGCTACCAGAAAAGGTAGTTTCTGATATCACCCTCAAGTAAGAATAGTGGTCTAAAGAAACATCATTATGTTTTGGAAGGAACAAGAAAAGTTTGTGAAATCAAGTAAATAATTTGCTTGTTGGGGGGGCAATCTGCTCTGTATGATCCAGTAAGTTCTTTCCGGAGACACATTCTCTGTAGCAACTACACTCTGCCACTTATGCTCTGTCACATTTCTGATTATGTGCAGGAAATGCAAAGCACGTTTTCTCTTAGAAGTTTCTGGATGTTCACAAACACTTTGGAACTCCAGCCTGTCAGAGAATTGGAAGGGTGTCTCCCTTAAAATTATAACCCAAATGAACATATAAATCATACTTCTAAAGGAAATGTCAATATAATTTGCTTGAATTAGCAGCTAAAATTTTTTTTGGTGAAACTATATGAATCTTTGCCAATAAATAAATCATCTTTTTGTAAAGTTATGTTCCAGATTTGCAAATCATTTAGCGTAGTGAAGTGACTCCATTACCTTTCAGTATGTTCTGCTCAAAATCCATACCTGTCCGTATACAATTTTGCAGTCTTAATTTTCTATATGTTTGTCATTCTAGAATATTCTTTGGAAGCAAGATGCTCAACTGCAGAAAAGCTCCAAGATGGAATTTAAACAAGAATAGGATATATTTAGTATCATGCACTGATGAACACTGAAGAAAGCTGTTCTTCATGTTTACTATTATGACCACACAATATAAATCACTAATAAACATGATAATGATTAGATGTATAAGGCTAGAAAAAGGTGGGATGATTATTATGAGTTAAAAAATCAATAGTATGCAGCTGTAAAGATACTTTTTCTGTCTCTTGTACTAATTGCCTTCATAGAGCTCCAGAGTCTATTTCCTGAGAACTCGAGCACAAGCAAAGCAGCAGGAATATCCTTTGGATCCACAAGGAGAAACAAGAGTAAGGCATACTTTATGTAATCTCCTACATGTAATTACACTTTGATGTGCCTGATTCCTGAGCTTGAGATCATTGTACTTCTAGTGGATTTTGTTGTTGTTGTTGTTGTTGTTCATAGATTGCAAATGAGCTGAAACTGAACAAATACTGAAGATTACTGTATTGTGTGAGGATTTTCTAAGGAGATGTCTGTAAGGGAAATACTGAGTTGTTTTTAACTAGGCAAACTGCTAAGCAGTATAATCAACTTATACGCCCAAATCTGCAGGGGAATAAAGTAAGATCCAACAATAGATCCAAGAGGGTTTTCATATTTTCAGAGTGTCCCAGCTGGTAACCCAACCAAGTAACTGAGAAAAAAAATTACACCTTTTTAATTAAAATGTTCGCACTATTTCATGTTGTACTGTTTTTGATTAAAAAACTCTACTCATAGAGTTTAAATGCTTATAGATCAACAGAGTTTTAAATCAGAAAGTTAACATCTCTGCAGGATACAATGGGTCCAAAAGCATGTACAGTATGTGCAAGTGACAGATGCATATAGTTCATAACAGCAGCATGGACTGAAATTTCGTACATTTTATTATCAAGATATTGTAAATGGCTTGTGTGAATTAGAACACAAATAGCCAGGGACTGAAACTTTTCAAGCTACTCTCTTATATCAGTAATTAAGAAGTTAATCGACTCTGATTCTGTTATACCGAGAAATGCACCATCCCAGCTAACTGTCAGCAAACAAAAACTGTTGACATAAACCTTCACCTCTTGGGGGTAATTTCTGTTTCTTATAAAATATTGCTGTTTGAGCCTCACTGTCACCTACTACCCACAGTGCCAGACTGTACTCTCTTTGTTCCATGACGCTGAACATCATGAAGTGTCTAGTTCAGGATAATTCTCTGTACAGAGGACATGAACTCTTGATCTGACACAGATTGCTTCTTGACTACACCAACAGCTCTTCTCCTGTACCAGTACCAGCTTGTGTCTTGTGAGTGGCCATCCATTCGGTCTCTCCATGGCTCCATCCTCTAGAAGTGATCACCTATGGAGTCAATGCTTGAATTTTCTAGGGACTTTCTTCACCTCCTGGCATAAGGATCTTGAGTAGCTTACAGATCATCAACCCAATAGGCTGTTTTGAATCTGCTTGAGTTGACCTATTGACTATTCCTAAATAAAGCAGGCCAGGGCTTGTTTTTTGGCTCTGAGGTTGTGTCCTGTCTCACATGACCAAACTTTCCCCCTTCCCAAACACAGTGGTCACACATCTTTAGGAATAGTCCCTGACATGTACAGCACACCCAAACAATACCCAAACACAGTCTGAAATAGCAGTAGTTTACATGAGCCAAAACTGTGCTATGGACTGTGCTGATATTTAACCAGTGTGGATATTTGTGAGTTATGGACTGTTTACTACTTTATAGCCACAGAACCTAAGGTTGGTTCTGCTGCTATAAAAAATAGATCTTTTTGTCAATGGGCATCTATGTGGTCCTGCTCCCAACATGCTCGAATAAGGAGAGTTTAAGCACAACCCCAGAGACCTCAGCTGGACAAAGCCTCTATGTACTGGGCCCTGTGTAACATTTTTCTGCGCAAAGCATGTCTCACCACAGTGAGTCAAGAGGATTAGCTTGTTCTTCCATGTGTGGTGAAGCAAAGAGAAACCTTTAGCCTCGAAAAATATTAGTGATGAGAGAATCTTGTGTCAGCAAAACCAAGTGAAAACAAAACTGCGTTCTTCTCAAAGGCCTTAATGCAGACGCAACAGTGAGGGCAGAGCAACAAATTTCACTTCGACTTTGACCCTGTTAGTTAGTGCTGACCCGAAAGTCAAAAGAAGTTACAGTCTTTCAGTGTGAGGACCAGGGCAAAATAAAATAAGCTAAAAATACAGACTTTCTATATTTGCTCCATAAAAAGTGCCAATAAAGACACCGGAATTCTGGGGAGGTTCCCACAGTAGGAAATAGGTTAGCCCTGGTACCTGGCCTGCCTGGCCAAATGGGGCAATCACCTCTGGAATAGGGAAGCTGACGACAAAGTTTGCACAGCACTGCTAGCTATGAAAGCACAGAGAAGGCACAAAATTATTTCTTCAGGGTGGTGAACCAGGCAAGGTTCGTCCAAGGGTCTCCTGGATGGTGGCCTGTGGCCTGTCATGCTCCTGAATCATACAGCAAATTTATCAATGTTTCCATCATCTAATTACTACAAGATAACTAGAAACAAAACTATATGCACAGAAATCTTCTTTTGCAGGGTCATTGTTTTACTTAGTCTGGTGATTTACATATATTTAGACATTTGTTAAGCAGGTAAAGAAACAAAAAGGGTAAGGAAAAGGAGCTCATTTTAGGCAGCATAATACCTCCTTAGAGGTATAAATGGTGACAGATGACAAATCTACTGTGAAGGCCTATTTTTCTGCCCTTCTCCAGCAGATCAGCTGTCAGCTGTTCTGCTATCTGTGCTTTGTTTTTAAACTGATATATACAGGGAGCAAGTATATATGTTTGGGTTTGTCTGCTCTAAGCAGCCCCTTAAAAGAAGAGTCTGTAGCTCACAGAAACTTGTAAACTGAAAATCAGGGCTGAAGGGAACAGAACAGAGATGATATGGACAACAGTGAAGACAAAAATAAGATGGGAGAACATCAAGTATAGACATCCCTATCTTGTGTCGTGTATTCTATTATCTTTTGTTCAGTCTTATTCCTGGCACCAAAGGTGGTGTTTACAGGAGAGTAATAGAAGCAGAAGTGGCAACAGGTGGTGTGCTCCAGACAGCACATGTTGGAAATTGCCTATATGAAGCTCTGGGTGTGCTGTTGGGTAGCAATCTCCCCATTTTGAAGTGAAGTGGACAACAAGCACACAAGTTGAAGAATGTGAGTGTAATAAATGTTATGCTTATGGGTGACAAATTAGAAGTATAAAAAAAACCCAAACCAAATAAAACTCAAATACAGTGTTATTTCTATAAGTCGAACTAACAGATGTTAAATATGCAGGAAATAAATTGACCATTAGAACCTGTAATTACTACCTCATTAGGAAATAACACAACACAGCTTCATTCTTGGAAGAAAACAACTACTCTTTAACTCAGATTACAATTCAGTTTGCAAAACCTGCTTTTCTTTCCCATTGATCTACAGTGAACTGAATGCCAGAGTCAAAGCTGGCACTTGAGGCTGATAGTTAAAGTAGAATCACAGAATAGTTTGGGTGGGAAGGGACCTTTAAAGGTCATCTAGTCCAACCCCCCTGCAATGAGTAGGGACATCTTCAATTAGATCAGGTTGCTCAGAGCCCCGTCCGACCTGACTTTGAGTGTTTCCAGGGACGGGGCATCTACTACTTCTCTGGGCAACCTGTTCCAGTGTTTCACCACCCTCATTGTAAAAAATTTCTTCCTTACATCTAGTCTCAATCTATGCTCTTTCACTTTAAAGCCATTAGCCCTTGTCCTGTCGCAACAGGCCCTGCTAAAATGTTTGTCTCCATCTTTCCTGTAGGTCCCCTTTAAGTACTGAAAGGTTACAATAAGTCCTTCCCAGAGCCTCCAGGCTGAACAACCCCAATTCTTTCAGCTTGTCTTCATAGGAGAGGTGCTCCAACCCTCTAATAATTTTTGTGTCCCTCCTCTGCACCTACTCCAACAGGTCCATGTCTTTCCTGTGCTGAGGTCCCCAGAGCTGGATGCAGTACTCCACATGGGGTCTCACCAAAGCCAAGCAGTGGGGCCAAATCACTTCCCTTGACCTTCTGGCGATGCTTCTTTTGATGTAGCCCAGGATACGTTTGGCTTTCTGGGCTGTGAGCACACATTGTCGTCTCATGTCCAACTTTTCATTCACCAGTACCCATCCCTCATCCATGTCAACCGCACCATTCAGCTTGGTGTCATCTGCAAACTTGCTGAGGGTGAACTCAATCCCACTGTTTATGTCATTGATGAAGATATTGAACAGTACTTGTCCAAACACAGACCCCATCTGGACATTGAGCTGTTGACCACTACCCTCTGGATGTGACCTTCCAACCAATTCCTCATCCACTGAACAGTCCATCCATCAAATCCATACCTCTCCAATTTAGAGAGAAGGATGTTGTGGAAGACTATGCCAAAGACCTTAGAGAAGTACAGATAGATCACACCTGTAGCTCTTCCCTTTACCACTGAGGTAGTTGCTCCATCACAGAAGGCCACTTGGTGGAGCCATGCTGGCTGTCTCAAATCACCTCCCTGCCCTCCATGTGCCTTAGCATAGCTTCTAGGATGTTTTGTTCTATGATCTTCCCAGGCACAGAGGTGAGGCTGGCAGGTCGGTAGTTCCCAGTGTCCTCCTTTCTTCCCTTTTTAAAGATGTGTGCAACATTTCCCTTTTTCCAGTCACCAGGGACTTCATCTGACTGCCATGACTTTTTAAATCTCATGGAGAGTGGCTTGGCAACTACATCAGCCAATTCCCTCAGTACTTTGCGATGCATCTCATCAGATCCCATAGAATTCTGTATGTTCATGTTCCTCAGGTGGTCACAAACCTGATCTTCTCTTACAGTTTGCTCCTCCAGTCCCTGTCTTGTAGTCCATTCACTTGAGAGGTGTGGGAAGAGAGGTTGCTAGTGAAGACTGAGGTAAAAAGGTTTTTGAGTACCTCAGCTTTCTCCTCATCTGTTGTTACCAGTTTCTCATTCTTGCTCATCAGGGACGTACACTTTCTTGGACCTTCCTTTTCTGGCTGACATACCTGTAGAAGCCCTTATTATTCTTTGCATCCCTTGCCAAGTTCAGCTCCAGCTATGCCTTAGTCTTCCTGAACTCACCCCTACACATCCGGGTAGCGTCCCTATACTCTTCCCAGGATAACTGTCCCTGTTTCCACTGCCTGTGCACTTCCTTCTTGCCCTTTAGTTTGACCAGCAGGTCTTGACTCATCCATGCTGATCTCTTGCCTTCCTTTCATGATTTCTTATACTTGGTGATTGAGAGCTCTTTTGCTCTGTGGAAAGTGTCCTTAAAGATCTGCCAGCTGTGGTCTGCTCCATTCTCCCCGATGGTAGTTTCCCAGGGGATCCTATTGACTAACTCCTTGAAGAGCTGGAATTTTGCTTTCCTAAAATTCAGGGTCCTGACTTTACTCTTTGCCTGACCCATATCCCTCAGGACTGTGAGCTGCACCAGTGCATGATCACTGCAGCCCAGCCTGCTTCCAATTTTGACGACACTGATTAGCTCACTTGCGTTGGTGACCACCAGGTCCAGTATTGCATCCCCTCTGGGTGGGCTGTCTATTACCTGGCTTAAGAAGTTACCCTTGATGCATTCCAGGAGTCTCCTGGATTCCCTACAGCCCACTGAGCTACTTTTCCAGCAGTAGTCGATTTTTCTTGTAAGTCAATGCAGTAGTTGTGAATTTTCTTGTGAAAATTATTTCTATTCAGCAGGCATGAGAACAGGACAGGAATGCTTACTATTTAAAACTGTATTTATTGTGTAGGTGAGGATGATATTTGGAGTCATAGTGGGAAGAAAGTGGCAATCTTCATTCTCTGGAATAGGTTGGATATCGTTACTTAGTATCCGTGCCTAGGCCTTGTCTGCTCTTTCAAGAAAGGACATTTCAATTTGATGAATTTACAAGCACTTTATACAAAGTAGACTTTGTTTTTAAACCTATGTCAATATAGGCTTATATTTCTATATAGACCAATAGGAACCCATGTGCCGAATGAAACTGGTGAGGAACTTTTGTTACAAATACACCTTTGGAGGCTTTTTTAACTTCAGGCTCGCTCTGGTCAGCTCCATTGGACTGAATGCCCACTGGTGACTATGGGGCATTCAGTACTTCTCTGGATTGCACGTTCTAGCTTAATATCATCCAGAAGACTCCAGCTCAAGGTCCCAGAGACAGAGATCTCTGGTATGTGATCAATGCCCCTGTGACTGGAAGATTTCTTTCAGAAGTGCACTTGTCTGCATGAAAACACTTCTGTTGATGTGTTCTAAGCTACCTTTTAGGTTAGGTTAACCTGGCCTAGGTTACAAGCTGCAGAACCTGAAGCAGTTCAGAGTTCGATAACAGAGCCTGGAATACTCAATTTAATTAGCACCACTTCTCAGAAGGAATATTTTAGGTACTAAAACACCCTAATGCTACCATTTGTAACTTGATTTTTTTTTTCCCCTCTTAGTGTATGGAGACTTTATGAGGCACATACTACTTATGTGGAACCCCAATAGAAAAATGTACTCTGAAGAAGGGTTTTGTCCGAGATAAGGGCCATGTATAGGAATAGATTTTCTCAGCCATGTATAATACATTTTGTGTGCGCTACCCTGATTTTTGTGTAAATTGGGCCATGATTAAAATATCTAGTCAAAGATACTGTAAATTTTACAATTAAAAAAATATAGAAGTAATTTGAACGTAGGTTACCAGTAAAACAAATTTAGAAAAGGAAAATTCAGAAGCAAAGCTACCTTAAAAACCTTATTTTTGTCCTAGATTAACAAGTCTTCTTAACATTTTATCTATACTTGTAAATGAAAGAATTGTTCCTTTAAATAGAGGAATGGGGAAAGCGCTTTTTGCAGGTCTCTTCCAGCTCTACTCGGTTGAGTTTAGCTACATAAGTTTCTTTTGAGACCATCCAGTGTTTATTGTAATAGATTAATGAGCATTAAAGAAGTTGAACCAGTGAGGTTTTTTATAAGGTCTTAGATATCAACTTCCAGTTTATACAGGGGTGCATGCTTGTTCTTTAATTCCACTGGGAGATGCATAGGGTATAGGTTTTTGCAATGTTCTCAAAAAACAAACAAAACAAACGCACCCAAATTGTAATATGACAAATTATTCTGATTTCAATAGAGACAAAAATTTTACTATTGATCTCTCCACAATGCCCAGACAGTGGACTTGGTTTCATATTTACGTAAGCCAGAAGCAAGCATAGATTTCACAAAGCACTATATGTGGTCCATATGGATACCACGTGCATGTTTTTTGTGCCCTATGATCACCTACCATAAGATAACTTTCATTCACTTCCCTCTGGAGTACATGAAATGTTGACAAAGGGAACAGCATGTGCTGAACATTAATTGGCACCAGGCAAACTCATTATTCTCCGAAAGATGTTGTTCATCAATAAGGAACCATCTGCATTGTATTTACATAAGTAACTATTAGTTTCTCTCTTATTGCCATGCTGGATCCTCGACAAAATAACGAGGTATTCCTAATATAACCACTTTGATTATACATCCTGTTGAACAAAACAGGCAGTAAAGATGCATGACTTTGAGTCCAAGATTAATTTACTCCTCTGATGGTCAAATGATTTTCTCTCAAAAACAGTACAGAAAAAAATGTAGTAGAACATAAGGATGTTTGCTTTGGTGAAGTGAGAAGTCATTCTAGGTCAGAAGCCTGTCTGTGGTTGTGAGAACTAGTGGATATTTAAGAAAGAATATAAGACCAAGGCAGTCCCTCTCCCAGCTTTTGATATTTGGACACTCAGAGGCTTCTTTAGCGAAGGATGGTATCTATAGCATCATATTTGGTAGTCTGTGCTGGGTCTTCCATAACCTTTCTAATATCGTTTTGCCTACATATGCTCCTTGACATGAATGAGAACCTAACCTTTTGATGTTTTCTGTTTTCCATAAAATTTCTTTTCTTTGCAGAATAGTCTCCAACTTCTACTCTATCTACTCCTGTAATAAATATTTTATGGGCTAAACACCCTTGTGCCCTCATGCCTAGTCCTATGGGTCATATTGTGTAAACTTGAAAAATGCTGTGATGGAGATACTCATTCAAATTTTGTCTAGCTCGCTTCAGTTCTATCCTTCCCCCTATCTTGGTATCCACAGTCACCACAAACTCACACCACCCTTATCTAGATAACAAATGAAGTATTCCGCCTTTTCCTCATGCAGGTGAATCTTCACCTAATCTTTGGCATCACAAACCCATCTGACTAATTCTACAGCTACTCTCAGTTTGGTATGGTAGGTGAGGAGATCTCTGATGGCTCAGATAGTAGAGAATTCTTCCTGATACCTAAAAGTGGGCTTAATTTTTTTCATCTGCAAAGGATAAAATCCTTTAATGATAGATTTTAAAATGTAACCTACTATTTCTGAGGTTTTATAATTGATTGCAGTGAAAAGATAATTTATCACCACAGTTTTGGAAATAAGAAATGCCCATTTTTTACTGGGCTTAGTATGGAGAGTTGCTATTTTAGTTTCATGCCAGACATCATGCAAATCACATAGGATGTTCATGTTGACATTTAATGACATCCTAGTTTATTGAACAGTTGGAGTTTGAATTAACAAGAAAACTTTTACTGATGAAAAATTACTCCACAGTTGGCTAGCAGCTTTTTTTTTTTTCAAAGAAATTATGTATGACATCTGATGTTCAATTCCTTTGATTAGTCAAAACTATTCTTGAGTTCACTTTAATGTGAAAAAAAAAAGTGTAAATCCTGTACAATTCATTGATTTATGTGCATTTTTACAAAACATCCAATGGTTCTGGAGGAGAAAAAGATTGGAAGAGCCTCTCAGAACCTTTGATGAAATTGTCTTGGTGGTGAAAAAAATATTCATAGAAATTTTCTGGAGTAAGAGGACCGGAGAAAAATTAAAAGTCCCAGTCAATCTGCATTACTTACTGTGACTGTACAGTGCTAATGAAACAAATTAGATACTGCCAAATATTACACATTTAATGATGAGCTGCATGGCAGTGTCCACATTTAAAAAGTGTATCTTAATTAGCAGTGTGGTTATACTAACTGCACTTGATGGCCTTGGCATACTTACATTTGCCTACTGTTAAAAGAAGTGGTTTTTCATCTAGTGTTAGTGACCTTATCATGAATGGAACCTTTTTTTCCTGGGTTAGTGTGATGTGGGTCAGATATCTTATGTGGTGCACATTGTGTGTATCAACTTCACAATGAATTTCGCTGAACTAATGAAAGAGAGAAATAGGCATGAGATGTAGAGCTCCTGTCATTTACAGTGCCATGTTACGTTGGTTTATCGTGACTGTGGAACTACAGCTTCACTGTAGATCCTCATTTCACTGGAAGTCTTTAATACCTGTTACTGAACAAAATGACATCCCTGGTGTAACATTTCCACACAGCTTCACAGGAAAAGAAATAGTTTAACATGATTTCATTTAAATTCGGGGTGCTCATACAAAACAGCTAACATAGAGCTCAGATAGGTCTTGTTGAAACAAAATAAATGCAAGGTGGTCTTGGGAACTGTCTTTTGGTCTTACACTATACTTTAGAGTCACGACACAGTGCTAGTATAATACTGTACCTTGTCTCCAGTCTTAATGCTGCCATTATGGAAAGAAGTATTTTGTCCTATACTTGCAGGAAGAACGACAACATGTAGGATATGTTCTTTAATTAGGTCATAACTCTGTCAATCTAACTTCCCTGGGGATGACCTCCCAGTGTTGCTTAGAATATAGGTCTTTGTTTCTGTCTTGCATATTTCCAACTCCTGGCAGGAGGGGGGTGGGCAGCTGTCATTCTTCACCGCACCAAACCCAATTTCAGTGCTTTATTTTGACCCCTACAGTCTTTCCATCTATAGGGGTTAAGAGGTGAGAAAAAGGAGGTCATTATTTCATTTTTCTGTGTGAAGTGAGAAGAGTTGCTGCATACTGTTATCTTTGCCTGAATATGAATGAGCTGTTAGAAAAACTGTTGCTTTAACCCAAACTTACCTGTTTTAATGCATGTAATTGAATAATGAATATAGCCTGTTAATGAGAACCAAACTATTATAAAAATTCAGGATTTTCTTATTCAGGATAAATTAATGAAAGTGGTTTGTGCTGCTCTCCCTGACTACTTTTGATGCTGTTAAAACTTCTTTTGACAAGAGTTTTTGATTCAAGGAGTTTTTGATTCAAGAAGTTTTTAGCATAATTTTTAATGGAGTCGATGAATCAGAACATTCAAGACTTAAAACTGCTCTTATAAATTTCTTCTCCCATTTATCTGCTCTTCAGAAAAATTCAATGCAAGTCAAAATGTCTAATCCTAGACAAATGGAAAGGTCTAATTGGTTCTTAGATGAGACTAGAAGACAAACATCATCTAGTTTAGACTTTGAAGAAGTTTTTCATGTTTCTTACTGTCACCTGTAAAGTAAGTGGTCTTCAAAAGGCTCGTTGTTGGAATACAGTAGGAAAAATATTTTGTGGTCATATGTACTATGTACTCTTTCTTTGAAAATATTTGGCTAGTGCATGTATTTCTATGCCTGAAATGGAAATACAGGGTGGGCACTGAGAAACGTTTCTTTGTGGGAAAGAAGAAAAATAAATTTGCTTATGAAGTTTGAATCTGGGGGTCAGAAGCCTTGGAGGTCTTTTGCAAACAACGATGTTGTCAATGAAGGTATCTGGTTTTGGTGGTGGTGGGGAGAGACTGTGCCCCTGACTCCTTCTTGTATTTATTTCACAAAAAAAACCCAGGTTTGCGTTAAAATGTAATTGTAGTTTGACTGTCAAGCGCTTCTGCACAAACTGTGGATTTTAATAATGTCTCTTTTCTCTTTGAAACATAGACAAAGAGTATAAAACTGTAGAGTAGAGAAATTTATCAAAATGCTACATTCTGATTCTGTTCTGTCAAATTTTGTGCTGGAGTTTGTGTAAACCCTGTATCAACTACCTTTGGAGAATATAATAGAGATTTTTTGAAATGTGACTTTCTTCTACAGCCAGTATAATTACAGAAAAATATGAATTCATACTTGATAAATTCTTCCCTATTTATAATATTAAGTGAGGAATCAATGTGGAAAAGTTCTATAAATGATAAGAAAATCTGTGCCACTAAACTACAAGTTTTATAGGATTCTCGAAGTAAAGCCTTTTCAGTTAATTGAAAACTTGATGAGCTGTGCTTTTTGACAAAACTTTGTTTTTCATGAGAAAATGTTTTTTAATAGAACTCAAATAATTGAATCTTGATGTTGGATTGTTTGGATATTCAAGAAAATAAAACCTGATGGGTATGAGCAAGAAAGTCAGCAATCTCTTTGGAAAATATATTATTTCAGGCACACGTGTGTCGATCATCTATGATGGCCTTCACTGAAGCATGCCAAATCAAGGGATGCTCTCTCCCTTGCACTGCATCTTGAGTACCAGTTGTAAAGGTGTTTTTATGAATCGATTACAAAAGTAGTATGTGCACGTACAAGATGTTCACAGATTCATTTTATCAACAATGGAGCAGTGTAGTAGGCAGAGCGCCAAGGCATCACTAATTTTGCACTGAAGTTTAAAGCTTATACTAGAGAACATCAACGGCCTGAGAAATTGTAGCTGATAGCTTTCAAACATGCTTGGTGTTTTTGTATCAACAGTGGTATTTGAACTAAAGGCTCAGAAAAGAGTATGTTGCCCTTGCTGCCTGGACATGAAGTCCTGTGCTGGCTAAGCTGATTCTTTATCAGGAAGCAAAGGCACGTTGCTGTCTTCAGATCCTGCTGACATTTAAGACACAGTCCTCTGCACCCTTCCTGAGTGTAGAGAAACAGGAGAATAAGTTTTGCCACATCACTTCCTCTTCCAAGGACATATGATTTGTGGCAATTCCCTTCTCCTAGCTTCTCCTAAGGGGTAGAATAATGGGCTTTATTCCACACTGGGAAGAACCTGCATACCTCACTCCAAACCTCTTCTGGGTTTAAATTAAATGTAAAAAAAAGAGTCAATAAAAACATGTTTTCATTTCATTAGCTTTTTATCGTTACTTGTAGTGCTATAGAAAGCTCAGAGGCAAAGCGAAATCCCAGTGCCTGTACCTACTGATTACATATCATAGGGAAGGTTTAGCTGCACCATTGCTCTGCTGCCCTGGCAGAGCTCTTGTGGATTCTGCAACATGAACAATAAGGCCACTCAGAGTCTTTCAAGCTGTTTAAGGACTTCTGTCTTTCTAAAATTTTCCATAGGCAATATTTTCCTGTTTGCTATTTGCAAGAGGCCAGAGAGCAGTCTTTTATCATACACATGCTGCCTTCTCCTTGCTGAACTTCAGAAGTTGTGAAGTTTTTAAATAAAGGATATTTCATCTGTGCAGTGTAAGTAGGACTGGAAATTAAAAATCTGAAGCACAGTCTGATTTACATATCTTTTACACCTGACACTTTAGAATAGAGATGGTAATATTAATACGAGTCAGGCCTGAGGTCCCAAAACTTTTGGAAAGACTTTTTAATTTTTTTTTTTTCTTTTGCAAAGTGAAAAAGCAACAAAGGAAAGCTGTTGCTTTCTCTTTCTGGAGAAAAGATCAGACAACAAGCACGGCTGGTATACTCCCTCTCTGCAGCAGTATCTGTCTTCCCACATCTCTTACCCATGCCTACGTCCCTCCTTTCCTTTCCGGTACTACTCCACTTTTTCTCATAAGATTCTTCACCTTCTTTTTCTCTTTCTTACTGCACATTCAACATTCCCTGCTTTCTCCTTTCCTGATGCATTCTGTTTTATATCCCTCCAACTAATGTGTAACTGCTGAAACTGCCACTATCACAGTAAACCACACATTTTGCCAGGACAACTGTAGTTAGATTTATATATTGCCTTATTAGAGTATTTTCTGAGTGGGACACCATGCTGTTTCTCAGGGTGGGACAGGTCAAACTGCTCAGTGCCTCTCGGGTGCTGGGGAGACAAATACATTGCTCTAAAGGTCATGCATAGGCAACTTTTATAGGCTTGTACGAGACTAAAGACTATCTGATGTACGGATATGTAAAGGGCTGAAAGGTGAGGTACCAACTCCTTTCTTCAAACAAAGGAAATTGGTAAGATGTGTGGAACTGAGAATGGATGGAGGTAGTTTTCTCTCAACTGAGGAGTCAGAAACAGAAATTGTGAGCAAGGTATGAGCTCTCAGAGCCAAAAACTGCCAAAGGATAACTGTCAACCTTAGAAATTTTGTTTTGATCATTGGGCATTGTCACCCACTTTTGATTAAGGACAGCATGTTCAGTTTTGCAGCACATTTGCCATCAACACAGCCTTGTGATAAGTTTGCAAACAACTTACAAACAAAGCAACCATTCCAATTATCATGTGTGCTTTTCCATTCACTGCATCCCATATTAACAATAGAATGCCCAGTACATATTACTGTAATCTCTTAGAAATGAAATATTTTGAAGGCTTTAATGATGTATTTGAGGACTGAAGCCTGGTACTGAGATCACAGACTTTAAAGAAGATAAAACGATGAAATTATTAAGTCCTGAATATCTCTAGGATTTTTTGGGGGAGAGTGAATGGGTATGTTTTCATTTTGCATCAGAGTCCTCTAACTTTTAAATGCAAAAAGTTTAATTCAAACAAATGGGGGTTACAACTAGATGATCCCTTCATCCAGTTCCCTTTAGGTCCCTTACAACCTAAATCATTCTATGATTCTATGAAAAGTAGTACTGAACATGCACTTTAAGAGTTTCAGTAGTCCAGCAAAAGAAGTTGTATGCATGCACACACACACAAACTAGTGACTTTGCTATTTTTGCCTGTCAAATGTAAAGATATTGCATGATTTAAATAGTGGGTCTGCTCTGGCTGGAGGGACATTTCTATCCATGTGTTACTGCCTTTGCTGTACTCAAAGTAGAGACTCTTGGAAAACGTATTTCTGTTAAAAATTTGCAGGCGGCTAAATCTCCTTTAGATTGTTTAACTTCCTCAGATGTGCTGATTTTTCTGGGGCCTCTGAAAGAGGCATCACTAGGGATTTTGATGAAGACTAAGAATATGCTTCCTACCACTAATAGAGAGCCAGTAGGTGTCCAGATGGGTGTCTGGCTTCTTGAGTTTCAGTCTGATTCTTGAACTTAATTTTACTGTGTGATTAAATTCGTCATAAGGGTTAGAGACTTGCAAGATTCACATTTCAATCCAGCTAAATACAATTCAGGAAACAGAAATCATGCTAAAAATAACCTTGTTTTTATTTTTTTCCAGGAGGAGCAGAGGTGGAGTTATCTTACCCTCTGCTCCCATTCTTGCACAATGGAACGGTTTGTATGGAAATTCTTTTATTCCAAAAAAAGAGCTGACCTGTCACTTACTGCACATTAAGGATTGTTTAGGACCTTTGTTCCAGTCATACCCGAATAATGTAATGCTGCCTCTTATTATAAACTTAAAGTGATTTGAAGGCTGGTTTGCTGATCTTTAGATACTGCAGTGAGCGCCATGGACCTGATTGCGAAATACTGAACTTCTACCAGTCAGAAACAAACCTTACTCAGCATTTTCACAATGCTTTCAGAGAATAATGAAAGAACTTTATTACAAAAGTTTACTTTCTTTGTTTGAGGAGAAGGGAGAGTAAAATACTTTCAGATGGTACCATTCAGACAAGAACTGAGTGCTTTCTAGTGATTTCCTATGTATGTTAAACTGATGTATATTTCAGCTTAAAATATGCTATACAAAAGTATATACCTCTTAACACCAAATGACCTAATACATAATCTCTGTAAAACTGTTACTTTTTGAAAGAGCTATTGTTTGGAAGGCAGCTGGAATTGGCAGTTACCCATAGAAGTGCCTACTTTGTGTCTGCCAGTGAGGTAGAATCCAATAGGTTGCTACGAAATGACTAAATAAATACACCCATAAGGTGGTGCGTCAGCTTAAAAAACTTGAGACACAGGCTTTTCTAATGCTTCCTTGAATTTAGTTGCACCAGCTGAGTAAGTACATTGCTTCAAAAGGAGCATGTGTGTACAACGTTATTCTCAAAATCATGGCTATGGGCAAAAAGGAAACACACCTAAGTATAAAGCAAGAATCTATTGTTAGTACAAATGAAATCTTAGCAGTCTAATTAAAAAATAATTATTAGTCTAGATGTAATTATTACCAAAAAAATCATGGAATAAAAATGCAAGTAAAATTGTTATAAACATTCTTAGTTTCTATCCCTTGTCCTGGGGTTATGTTCGTGATTCCCCTGCCCCTTTGGCCCTAAGGTTCCTGGTCCTTCACTGAAAAAAGTATTATGTTCTCGTTAGTGGTTTCTTCTTTTCCAATCTAGGATCCATTTTGAGTAATTTTAAATGTTTGCTAGCGTGCTTTTACACCTTTGCTCTTTCTTTGCTGGTCTGCAGGCGTGTGTTACACCTGATTACTCTATATGGTGCCATTTACATTTGTTAGATACTATGCATTTGTTCTCTTTGTTAATTCTAAAACCAGTTTTGCCCAGCTATTAACTGACCACTGGGAAATTGGTTACAGTCATGAGGTTTCCAGTGCCAAGCCAGTGTCCCACCTCTTATCATCTTATCCCCATTTTGTTAGGTAAATTGCTAGATAAACAGCTCAGCAGCTGAAAGCAATTTTTTATGTCAGGTGACGTTGAAAAAGTGCTCTGCTGAAATTCTTGATAAGCAGTTACCATTTTTATCTCGTTTCTTTTTTCTAACTGCCAAAAAAGTTGGCTAGGTTTGAAGTCATATTACTTTGAGTTGGTTTCTACTGCTCAGCAACACCAAGAATGTTTTGGGTTTTTTACTACACAATGAAATAGGAAAAGGAAATACAACTCAGCTTTTCATTTTTAACACTTCTTTCTCTAATCTTTTCCCTATTGCATGAATGAAAAAAGGTTGCAGAGCGAGAAACAATTTGGGCTCTTCTCCGGGGACATCTTGCTCAAGTCATTTTGGCATGGATTCTTTCATTTCTGGAATATACCCACTTGTCTGGGCTTAGACGTCTGCAGAACTACCTGTTCCTTTCATTTGCCTCCTCTTTTCTGGGACCACTTTAACATGGCTTAGACTTGAGATTTCCGGAGAACTGTGCCAATTACCAAAAATGACTCAAAAAGGCAACGTAGAAAACATACAACTTGTTTAACCCTGTTTTACGATACTTTGTAGACTTCTTAAATTCTCATCTCCTGTCTGGTTTTGACAATGCAAGACAATGATACAGAAAGAGCAAAGATCAGTACCAGGCAAAAAAAAAAATATTGCAAATCCTATATTGTATTACAACAACTGATGGTGCTTTTGCTTGATACCTTCTTAACAAGAAAGTATGAAATAAGATTTACCTATGACTAAGTAGGATCTTTATTTTTCTGAAAAACAAGCAATCCAACACCAGGAAAGGGGAAGAGGGTGAATAGGAAAGATAGGAAGGGGAGAACTCTTGGGTTTTTTGGGTATATAGAGGTGATCTTTAGTTCCTTTTCTTCTTTAGTTTTATCAGTAAGCATTTTGAGTTAAAAGAAAGTCACACGGTTTATGTGATAAAACCTTAAGTTCCATTTTAAAGTGGAATATATTTCCATGCCATCCAAAGTTTGCAGCTATTCTAAGATATTTAACTTGTTCCTTATGGAAAAAAGTATCTAAAGAGTGGCAATTTTGTTAATTATGAGAAGAGTCTGGTGATTTGCACAAAGTCACTTATCTGAAGAGTGTTTTGGTTTGCTATCAAAACTCTAATCTCCTTAGCTTTAGAAAATCTTAAATCCCAACTCAGTTCTCATCTCAGATAACCCATATAAATCATTTTTTTTACAACTGGGTAAATGAATACCATACTTATAAGGTAAAAATGGTCTTGCTCTCTTGCAACCAGAAATCAGAGGATAAAAGAGGAGCCCAGAGAACCAAGTCTTCTGGTAGGCCTGGGGTTTGATGCATCTTTTGCAATGCTCTGGTACTGCATGCTACAAAGGGACAGGCAAGAATCTGGATGGAGGAAAACAGCTATTAATTCAACTCTCTCTAGTCCCTTAGAAACTAAAAAAGTCCTTTTCCTTAAGACAGGTAGCCCAGTGGAAAAATTTGAGAGAAATGCTGTTGGACAGTTCTGTTGAATGAGGCATTTTATTTCCTTTTTGCAGGGATGATGGAGGTACAGGAGAATTCTGTTAGGTCCCACACCAGAAATGTACTTGCAGACAACACCTATACTCTCTTGCTAGGCAAAATTTTCACCAAACATGCTGCTTCCTTCAAAGTGTATCAGCATAACATGCTTTTTTGAGAATCACCTAAAGCTTCTAAAGAAAAAGTTACCTTGTCTATGAGGGCAGTCAGGAAGATTAAAACCCAGTAGTAATAATGGCCTGGTTAATGATCATTGCTCAGTGGTAAAGAAGGAGCCGTGGAGTATCTAATCATGGGAGTTGCTACTGAGGACCTGAGGGAAACAACATGAAGGTGATACGTACAATCACCCTTCTACATTTCATCTGGATTTACAACCCATTACAGTCACAGTAGGTCTTTTTACTAAGACTTTGGAAAAGGCCTCTATATATTTTTTATTTTAATATAGACCCTAGCTTTAGTACTTTAAAGGATTTTTCAATTGTTTCAAGGAGAATGATTTAGAAAAGTGTTCTTTTTGGTATTGTTTTGTTTACACTCTTTGTTCTGACTATGATCTGCAAGAATATAAAACTCACTATCTTGCCCTTCTTTATAATGAAATTTAGTGAAAGATCAATTAATCCCATTAAAGTAATATACAGCAAGAATGGATTTCTTTCATAATGATTTTATAGCACTGATTGAATACACTGGATTAGATGTGATAATTCCTGAGTACAGTTTTCTTAATTCCTGATTAAGAGTCATGTGTAAAGCATTCATGTAGCTAATGATAAACTAATCTATTCAGGAGGACAGAATGTTTATAGCTAATTTATCAGTGACCTGCAACACAGTGCGAAAATAATTTATCAGTGATGTGCAATGTGCAATGCACGGGAAATGAACACAACTATTTTTAGATTCTTATTAATTTGCTGTGATTATAACCATGTGACTCTTCAGTAGCTACTGAAGACATGTTTTATAGTGTGAACTGCATGTTGTTTTTACACCCTCCTTTCTGTTTTTAATTATAGTATCATCATGTGAGTGTACCTGGACTTAGAACACTGTAGCCGTAAGCCAGCAATAGTTTAATTGTTCAAGAACCTACATAAACTAATTGTTGTTTGTGATAAGCTTTCTTTAGAAAAGATTGCATTCCCAGATTGAAGGAAGCAGGAAGTAAATGTGAGGATGCGAAAAATAATAATAATAATAATAAAAAAATCAGACGCTTTCTAAATTAAGTTCTAGAATGCTATTAAAAATCACTCGTATGCTTTCCCATTTAATATCACCCTTCTCACAACTTCCATTCGACTGTATTGATAATATTATATATCTTATGATGACTTAAAGCTTTCAGTATTCTGGACAGACTTTGCTGACTATTGATTTTGGTCCTGAAAATGAACATACATTTAATTGTATGGAATTATCTAACAGACATGAAGTTTAGTTCTTAAAATTACTGAAATCAGGAAAGTATTAGGAAAGCAATGAGTACAGAATTAGCATAGAGTTTTAAAATTTCGCAGAGAGATCTAAAAGAATTTCCAAAATACATAATTTCTAAACAGCAATAAAACTAAATATTTGCTAAACAGCTAGAGAGCCGCATTTGGCATATCATAACAGAAGTCAAAAATATTTACAAAACAGTTTTTAGGGCAGGCATCATATTACACTTACTGATCATTTTGACTCTTTAGGCAGTATCCTCAGAAATAAAAAAAAAATAAAACAGAAGCAAGCAATCGCTGGGATTACAAAATATTAAAAAAGCATGTAAAAAAAGTTTTCATACCAAAAAGAGATGAAAATCTAACTAATAAACAACAATACTAATTTATAATGTTTGGAGGTAATAAAAGAAATCATTCATCATATATTGAACATGTAAATGTGTTTTTCTTTTGGTAACTGTAACCTAGAAACATGCCAAGAACTTTTTTCTGAACACCAATACTGAACGCCAGTTTTTGAAGTTCCCTTGAAATTAATTTTTTCAGTCAAGAATGTCACATTGAATGTTTGCTATTGGCCTATTATTTTCATTGTCTGCAAAGTTAATGTTACTTGATTAAACTGGCCAATTTTTGTAGTCTTATGATCAGCATACATGGCCAGGGATATATATGTGAAGGCACGTAACACAGACACACTTTCATTTGTAGTGTTACCTGAAAGTAGCTTGAACTCCTTCCCTTCTTCACTGGAAGCTGTGTTTAAGTTAGATGGAATGCAACACATTAACTAAATTCCACTGAAGTACTACTCTAGCATTTGGAGAATATAATGAATAGATACTGTTTACACAGAAATGTTTTGGAAGACCAAGACAGTGGCTGTTTCAGGTTAGAGGGGGAAATTACTGATTATATGTGTAATATTGGTTTTCCACTTGAGTGCTTAAGTTCTTCTGCGTGAAACTCCAAACAGAGTAGGAGATGAACCCTAAGCTGAGAAACAGTATTTGTAGTGTAAATTGACAAGCTAGAATGGAATAATGGGAAGAAACAACACAAAAGAGTAGTAGTTTGAAGATATTGCATTAATGTCTTACTTTTGTTATGAAACATAAGAAACTAACAAAATATTTTTTCTTACTACTTAGAAAAGGGAAGGAGCTGAGTTTCATTTAATTTGCTATTGTATCAATCAGAAAAGAAAGCAAAAGGAGGGGAGACATGCACAAAGGAGGAGGCTTGGTGAGGGAGGAGAGAAGCCGGATGGCAGAGGATGCACAAGGGAGAAGGCAGAAAGGTGGAAGGCAAGAGAATTCCTCATTGCAGAAACCTAATCTTCATCTCACGTAAAGCCCTTGCTGAAACTTGCAAACACGCAACCATTTGTCTGAGAACACCTGACTAAACTAAAATTCGACATCAGTGGCCTCTCTGTTTTTCACCTGATCTACTACTCTTTCCCTGATGTACTTTGCTGCTGTCTTTAAGGGAAAGAATTTGTCACTGTCATGTCCTCAACTGTCTTCCAGTTCCTTCTCCATGCAGAAAACTTCTTCATAAGAGTTGTTCTTCAGGTGAATGCTGTTCCCAGCTATCATCTCAAGTGTCACCCACTGCCTCCTTTTCTACTGCAGATTCTGCTAATCACAATTTTGAGTTCATTTCCTGTGCTTTCATTCTCTCTGCTATATTTGTCCTCAAGTTTTCTCTCCTATCACTACTTTTTGCAAGGTCAGGCTGACACATTTGACTAAATATCAGTATTTCTATTTTTTTTGCATTGTCCTTTACGTTTATCTCTAGCATATTTGAGTCTGGGAAAATGTTTCTGTTCACATAACTTGCATCTCTGGGGGGGCCTGGTCAGTATCCACTGAGGATCCACTCTGGAGCTGTTCATGAAGGACTGCAGCCCGTGGGAAGAACCCACACTGTAGCATGGGAAAAGTGTGAGGAAGCAGAAGCGGCAGAGAGGATCTGTTCTGGACTAACCACAGTCCCCCATTCCCCGTCCTCCTGCACCGCTGGGAGGTGGGGGGAGGTAGAGGAGTTGGGAATGAAGGAGGGAAATTGAACCTGGGAAGAAGAAGAGGTAGGGAGGGTATTTTAGTTTTTGTCTTTGTTTCTCACTATCCAAATCTATTTTAATGCGCAATAAATTAAATTAATTTTCCTAAGGTCAAGTCTGTTTTACTTGTGATGGTAACCTCCCTATCTTCAGCTTGACCCACAAGATTTTTCATATTTCTTCTTCCTCCATCCTTTTGAGGAGAGGGAGGAAGAAAGTGGCTGGGTGGGTGTCTGGTGGCTGGTTAAGGTCAATCCATCACACGTGCATAAGCTCTGTAATCTTCCAGATATGTTGGCTGCCTGACATTAACTTGGTTGAAAATGATGCACAAGTTGCTGTTGCAGAGGAAGCATGGACACATTAATTGCTGAGCACTTTATAGGTGGAAAAACAATTGAGTGCACGGACTGAATTCTGAGTCCAACTCTGACATTGAGTCTTCACTGCCTTAGTCAAGTCACTTGCCTTCAACAAAATCAACAAAACCTTTTAGGGTTTTCACTGTGCTTTATGAAGTTTATTATATGATGCTTGCAGTGTTTTGCTATGTAATAATGAAAATCTGTCACAGAATTCCCCTGACAATTGTTAAATTTGCCATGATCGACAGTCCACTGCCGTAACAGTGGGAGGACCCTGGATCTCTCACAGTTGTCAGATAGGCATTTTTCCCTTGCAAGCCTAGGTGAATAAAACACTACTCTTAAATTCTATAGATTATTTTTTCTGCATCAGAAAAATGTAAAAACTGTCCTTAGATATGCATGACTTACAGAACTTTTCCTATCCGTTTCTTCTTATTGATTTGGATTTCTGACCAAATGCAGCAAAAGCAGCGGAAGAGCTTCTGTTAGCTTAAAGGAACCTAGGATCAAGACCTTATTGAGGGATTTGGGTATTGCAAGCATAAGAACGCTTGACTGGGCATTGTTAATTATACATCAAAGTGACTTGAAATTAGTTTCAATGTAGACTCGTTTGCCAGCCGAGAACCTCATGATCTTGGAAAATGTGAGCACTCATCCTTTGAGATGAAGGGAAAAGCAGGAAAGGTCTAGATGCCAAACATGTAGGTTACATATGAGAAGGCTTTATGTGAAATGTTATTTTTAAACCTGCAATGTTTGTCACACTGCTTGAAAAGAACTTTTTTTATTTCTCTCCTCTGACAAATAGTTTTCGACATTGTACTGCTACAAGGTCTTATGATTAAGTACTATACAACTTGCAGCAGGACTAGCATTCATAGAGCTAAATTTAGTTTAAGTGCTGCTGTCGGTTGCTGATAAGCTACAATTACATCCTTTTGATTTGTCTGCCATTTAAAAAATATTTTAGAGGATTATTAAGTTCATAATCAGAATTATCACTATCTGTCCATACTGGGTTTAGATAATGTGGATGAAGTATGATTTCATACTTGACTATCTTTGTTTTCACAGACAATACGCTTCAGAAATTTAACTCCTAATGAAGTGACTTTAGAAGAGTGACACAAAGCATTCAGTTTTTCAAAATAGTTAAAGACTCTTCAATATATTCTGTCAGGATAATGGAAAAATATGATAGACTATAATTAAATGTCCAGTATTCCCAACTTCATGGAAAACAGTAATAATAGTTCCTGTAATATTTTTCTGGATGGCTGCTTATTTTATCTGTATAAATCAATAATGTCTTTGATAGAGATGTGCAAAGAGTTTTCTTGGGCAGAGAATTTCCGGAGTGCAAAACCTGTTTTTCACATCTCAAACAATCTGTCAATGATGCACTCATCTTCTGTTCTTACTCTCTCACTCCTGCCCCTTTAAGACATTTTCATGTATGTAACTCTCTAATAAATCATACACGTTTCCATTATCATTACTGAGCTAAAAGGAGTTAGCAACAGATGTTCTAGAGTCAGCTGTTTGGCTTTGCTTTTGTGACCCATTTTTTTTTGCTGGCTTTCTGAGACAGTGTGATAGCAGACTACACCACAGGGACAAGTGGTGGACCTGAGAATTCTTTAAGATTACTAGACAGATGTTGTAGTCCTCTGCGGAATCTCTGGGATGATGCAGTATTGCCCATGACTTTTTTTTAGTCTCATTAAACAACCTCAGTTTGAGGGGCCTTTAGAGTGGAAACACTTAGGACAATAAGACATCTTAAATTCTTGTTTTCCTGTCACGTAGTATGCAAAAGAGAGATTGCAAAACAAAGAGGCTATAGACACACTGATCCCTAACAATGCACTATTACTGAAATTTCCAGCTCCTCTTCACCCTTAATTTAAATAAAGGCATGCTAACATTCTGACAAAACAAAAGATGAAAAGACTGCAATTTTTGCAGAACTTAAAGGAAAAGACTAAGGCCTGTTACATGATACGCTTCCAAGCTATGCTTTCACAGCCAGGTAGGATTTACTCACAGCAGACATATACTACCTTTCAGCCTGGCATAATAGAATCTGTATTCGCTCTATTTTGGGGTGGAAGAACAGATTATGTCCATGTTTAAGTTATTTCGAAAAGCATCTGTGATTCTACTCAGCTTTGTTGTGCAAGATTGTAAAATGGCTTTTCAGTTTTAGAGCCTCTCGGGGGCTTCTATGTCATAGTTGCCTGTTCTCCTTATCAGTCCAGATCCTATTCTTAAAATTGTTAATAAAGCAGATCAAGACTACTCTGTTTACAAAGACCAGCCTACCTGCCTACCAAAACATTGTGTTTTAAAATAAAAAGGCATCTTTATTACATTCTTTTTGTTTGTTTGTTTCCTCTCACAAAACATTTATCATGCTAAAGCTCCCTGCTCCAGAGTTCTGAGCAGGTTTAAATGAAGAAGATGATTTACTTAATATATTTTTACTACTAATGGTCCTTGGTTATAAGTAGGTGGTAGATTAAGCCCCTAGACTGAACTAGAACAAATACAGTACTTGAAGTGAATAAATAAATTCAGATTTATCATTTGTTGTCTCTGGAAAATAAAACAGATTAGCTATTTGTCATAGCTAATGTGGAGTTTCTTAAGCTATTCCAGAGGATGAAACAGTCTAGGACAGGAACCACCTGACAATACTCTGCTACAATGTCCTGTCTTGAACGTGGGGATGGATCACTCTAGAAAACAATTCTCTCTTTTGTGTTATAGCAACATGTACAGGTAGATGAACAATCTTTTGGGCCTCATTTTCAGTAAATAGAACCATGTTGATGTTGCCCCAGCGTGGATGTGTTTCTTACATGCTGAGGTTTGACTGTAAATCTGATCAAAGAACTCCCCTTACATGAAAAAAAATTCAAGGCTCACAGAAAAGAATTTATATGTGTTTAAGTAGTAGAGCCATTTTCTGGAAAAGTAGAGCCATTTTCTGGGTTGTTGGTTGGTTTCGTTTTTTTTTTAGTTTTATTTTTTTAAATGCTGCAGTCTGCTATTCAGATCATTGTCTTAACACTGAGGATATAACTTTTCAGATAAAAAATATTTATAATTACATATTTTTAGACTTTGTAGTTTGAATGGTAGGTGGGTAATTAAGGTTAGGAACCCTTGTGTGTGGTTTGGTGCTGAAACAGAAATTAAGAGAAATGGTGAATTTTCTTTCTAATCAGCAGACTTATGCCATAAATTCTTTAGCACAGACTTAAAAGTAGCAGAGACATATGATTTTAATCCTAATTTGGGGAGTTTGGATATGATCTGCAAGGAAAATGCAGATATCTTAGAGCAGTCTTTTTTGAAGGCCAGTGGTGGAGATGATAATGACCAGTAAATATTACTTGGACACTGGAAAAAGTTAAAAATATCAGAATGATCTTTCCTCATTGTCTGTGCTTGATTTGTGTTGTAGCAGAATTTGCTTTAAAGAAAGTATATGTGGCCTTTACAAGGAGAAATATATATATCTTAAAATATGCTGAATACCTGCTGTTTGCTGCTGTGGCTTCTTTACTCCAAGCTATCTTTTTCTGTTCTTAACTCTGACTAGAGAAAGGTAAGCTTTGAATATTTTATGGCCATATCTTTTTAGAAGACATAATAAGTCTCCACATGTTATTTGGCTGCAATTTCTGTCAAGGTATCTACAACTTTAAGTTGTTTTGACCATCTATTTTACTTTCGTCTCTCTGGTAAGTAGGAAGCACACATCTCAGCGTTATCCTTGTAAAAGCTTGACAAATAAGAGGCCTTTTCCCTTCATACAGCATAATGCAAGAGACCATAATTATGTGAGGTGAAGGAACATTTGCCTTGTTTTAAAAGGGCACGTACATAGCTACTGCTTGTCAGCCAAGAGGAAATGGTCATCAGTGTAAGGAACATGTACAAAATATGAATTAATTATCGATCAAGATCTAGCTCAAGTGTGCTAGCTCTGATTTGACCTTTCATACATCAAAGCCTCAGAGCCCTCTGGAACTGAAGCAAGACCTTCAATCATTCTTCATTTGCTCACTAAAAAGCATAAGGAACACTAGGACAATAGCACTGTGGTTGGTGGTTACTGCGTGGGGCCCAGTTGCCACTCCTGATGCCTCACTAATGTATAATCTTGTGATTGTGTCCTGTTCAGAAAGTTTTCAAAAAGGATTTTTGATTGTTCTTATATTTTTTTCTGCTTTTGGGACAGAGAACTGGATAATGTGCAAAAAGTCTGCTTTGATAGTGTTGGTTAATTCTACTAAAATTAGTTTACAGGTGTGGTTTTTTTGGGAAGGGTTTTTTGTTGTTTGAGTTTTTGTTTTTTTTGTTTGTTTGTTTGTTTGTTTTGGTTTTTTTTGCCCAGAAGAATTACATTTCATCCATGCAGCAGTGTGTGGAAGGGCATTTAATACCTATTCTAGATAAGCAAATTCAATATGCCCAGGCATGGTCCTGGGTGCTGAATAAAGGGAATACCCTCCATCTATGGTAGTAAACTGTATCAAGCACCAAAATAGACAGGCTGTTCATAAACTGCTTGTGTGCTGAACCGTGCCCATCTGGAAGAGCGTCAGTTGGCCCAGGCCAAAAACTTGCCAGGGGCTGTTGTCTAGCAGTCAATGTCAATCAGCCAATACAGAGCATGTGAAGGTGCTAGTAATTTGACATAGTGCATAAATGTAACTATACAGTGTCTGCTCTTGTCTCTAATTATCCCTTGTGCTCTCCAAAGTTGTCAGCTTCTTCAGCTACCTGAGGCACAGCTGTAGCAAATATATCTCACTGTGGGCACCTAGCAGTTACCTCTTCCTGTTGCTTTCTCCTCTCCTGTTCTACTGCAGTTAGATGCAGCAGAATCCCCTGGACCGAAGTCATCTATAATTCATGTACTGCCGCTGTAATGGTAGCTTCTCAACTTCAACACCTTCATTGTCCATGCAAAACTAAGATGCTCAACATTTTTTTTCTAATGATGTCAAAAGGCAACTGAAGGCAATGAACTGAACTGTCAGTGAGGTTTCTCAGACAACATGTGAGGCTTCTCTCCTCTAGACCTGGATTCAGGCATATTTATTTTTGCAGGAGTGTCCTTTTTTTTTTTTTTTCCTTTTCATAGAATCGTAGAATCATAGAGTCATAGAACGGTTTGGGTTGGAAGGGACCTTGAAGATCACCTCATTCCAACCTCCCTGCCATGGGCAGGGACACCTCCCACTAGACCAGGCTGCTCAAAGCCCCATCCAGCCTGGCCTTGAACACTTCGAGGGATGGGGCATCCACAACCTCCCTGGGCAAACTGTTCCAGGGTCTCACCACCCTCATGGTAAAGAATTTCTTCCTAATATCCAATCTAAATCTACCTTCCTTCAGTTTGAAACCGTTATCCCTCCTCCTATAATT
Source organism: Rissa tridactyla (assembly GCF_028500815.1). Classification (NCBI taxonomy): domain Eukaryota; kingdom Metazoa; phylum Chordata; class Aves; order Charadriiformes; family Laridae; genus Rissa; species Rissa tridactyla. The sequence continues at coordinate 197,670,067 of NC_071466.1, forward strand.
TTCTTTTTTCTATTTATTTTTTAAGCATAAGGAGTTATTGATCAGGGAACTGTTTTTGAAGAGCAATGGCTCTCAGTTAAAGCAAAAGTAAAAAATTGTACTTATTCCTGTATTTTTGTTTGTTTGCTCTGATTTGTGAGAAGAGTAGGGTCTAGCAAGAGGATACTATGAGTGCCTGTCAGACAGGCCTGAGACTACATACTGGAGGATCAGTAGCACTTTGGTGTGTGCGATCAAGAGAAAGGTGACAATTTTTCTGGAAATTTAGAAGACCAATATATCTAGGTGAAAAAAAAAAAGCCATGGAGGGTTGCAACAGGGTAAATCCCCACAGCTGAGCTGCAAATTGACCTTTGGTCCCCTGAGCTTTGGATAAATGCCTTCTTCTAGTGTATTCTCTTCAGGGTACATTATATTCATGCTTAAATTTGATATTACATTTGAAAAATTGAATCTGACTGGTGTATGGACAATCTTTGTGAGAGAGACCTTTTATTCTGACTGAAGGTACTCTTTCACCATTATTGAAAGTTTGAACGCTTATTTGTCTGTGGTGGAACACCTCAGATGATTGAATGTTTTCCTGCTGGACATGAAAAGATCCATCTCTGCTTCCTTCCTCCCTGCTGGGACTTTACCTTGCTTGTTCTTTCATTCCCTTTGATTCCTCTGCTCACCCTTCTTCATTATTTGTGATTCAGGTGAATGCAAACTGAAGATGCTTTCCCTCTGGGAGTGCTATTCTGTCACTGGATCAGGTGCAGATGGCAGAGCTCTTGTTAACTTAATTGATTATTAAAAAGCTGACATATGGGAGGAATCACTTTCCTTCACTTTTCAGCTTGGGGAAATTGCAGTGCTATTTGAGTAAACAACTTAGAAAGTTCCTGAAAATAGAAGTTAGTAATATATTAGAGGGCTGCTTTTGATCTTCTCATGAGTTCTCACCTCTCTAACAATTGGAATTTGGCAGTGGTTGCTGCCATGTGGAGTTGCATTTCTGATAAGTTACATATGAAAGGAGGTTGACTGTAGAATTCTTCAAAGTAGTTGTATCATTTTTAAAGAAGACAAAAATATGAAAAGTGTAGAAATAATCCAGGAAAGACAAGAATTTTGAAGAGGAGAGAGTGTAGACAGAACATGCTTGTGTTGTCACGTGGTATATTCTCTGAAGTTTGTACTTCAATATTGCTATTTTCCTCGCTGTTTTCATAACCAAACTGACTAAAGGAAAGGACAACTATGCTTTCTACTTAAGCAGTAAGGGCACAAATCTTGCATTTCAAAGACACGGACAAAACTCAACATAAATCTGGTCTATGAACCCTTAGGAAATGTTCAGCTTCGACAGATCTACTAAAACTGCCAGTGTCTAAACTTCAAAGCTCTTATAAAGAGGTTAATTGGAATCTGAATGTATTGAGATTGTCGTCATTCAGCTTCTTCAATTCTGGCTGTGCACATCTGCTCACATTCCACAAATATAAAATAATATCATCATTAGGGCACTTCCTGAGCTTAAATCAAGGTAAGCTGTAGGTACTGTCTCTCTTTGATGTCAGCTTGGTTCACTTGTATGTTAAATTTCCAAATACCTTCACACTTTTTGTCGTGTTGCCCCTCATACTCAGGAAGAACTTCCTGAAATACTCAGAAACCCACCACCTTTTTTAAATTACTTGTGAAAATTTTCTAGTGGGAAACCTGATAGCCACGAACCTCCCAGAGCGCTGATGACATGGCCTGTTATGCTGAGATTTGTCTTGTATCTATCACAAATTTGGTATTGGACATGTAGACTCTTTGGGGTGGAAAATCATCTTTTTATCTGAGTTTTACAAGAGTTAGTACAGCAGGTCTTATGGTATTACAAGAACTTACAGCTTCCATCTTCTTATTTCATCAAAGGAATAGCAAAATCTGCTCCCAATGTTCTTTCTCATGGTATTTAATAATTAAATACACTAGTCTTTTGAATATAATGGTATACAATTCAACTGGTACCACTTGAATGCTTGAAAAGTTGTTCAACAGAAAATGCAGACATTACTGTTAGAAAGAAGTCTTGCTACGTAACATAAATAGGAATCTAAATGTAAGTTGAAGGATGAACAGCTGAAGCTTGCAGAATTGAAGTAGACATATTTGGCAAAACTAAAATCTGATCAAATGAAGGGTTCACGATCTTATGGTATGTAGGTCAGTGTTTCATTAGGAGCATCATGTCCAACTGAAGTTAAAGTTTTCTGACACAAACTACTTCAGAATAGTTGTACACTTGGCCCAGTACTTTTGCAAATTTGTCTATAAAAGAAGCTGCTCATCAATTGTTTAATCTGTTCATGAAGCGCTGCTGTGCCAGCTGTCTGAGCTGTCATAAATATGTTCAACTCTACACCAATATGCATGATTAAATGTAATAAGAATGACCAAGGAACAAAGAACTGTTTTTTATATTCTTACTTTGCAATCAGGAGTACTCAAAATCTGAGTGTTTTACACAGCTTTTTAATTTCTGTCCATTTTTTTCTATGCTGCTGAAGGCCAAAGCCTGTGTATGTGTTAAGGAAGGTATAATTGTGTAGTGATTTTAGACAGTTGGTGTTGGATGAATAAGCAACCAGGCAGTTGTGAGGGGGAAACAAATAGTACCATGTTTTCCTTATTCTGGCTGAAGTCTCATGAGCAGTGTCAGGGAAGGGAGAAAAAAAATAATACCTCTCCCTTTCTCTCAAATTCTCAAAGTAGAGAATTTGCACTCCTTAGATTCTGGGCAGGAAGGATTTCTTTGCTTTAGGATAACAAGACAGTAATTCTCCATCCCTGTAAGACTGTCTTCAGACTTACAGTGGGAAAGAGGAGGATTACTGGTGTGTAGGAACAAAAAGAAGGAAAAGGCTGGTACATATCATCTCTGTGAAGGTAGGACTTTTACAGAGCTTCTGTTCTTGTCCCCCTCCTTTCTCCATGCTACCCTGGTTTCTACCATGTTGTATGTAATGGCCTGGTAAACTCTCAAAAGAGTGTAGAGCCAGTTACAAGTCTAATAAAATTCTCCCCCACCATTTGCTTAATTACAGCATGACAATCAAGCCATATGGTCTAAATGAGACTTTCTACAATTTGAGCCAAAGCCAGATCTTAAATGCAGAGGTGTAAGTGTAGAGAATTAATTCAGGCATTATCTCATTTAAGAGAAAGTCAGTTAGACCCTTTTTAAATTTGTGAATCTGCAGCTGTAGGGAAAAAACCAGAAATGTCAATTAAGCATAACCATGATTTGTGGGTAATAAAACCAGAAAGATAACAAATGCTTCAAGAAATAGCAAAATGCTGTATGTTGAATCGTGTTAGCAAGCACGTTGGCTCTATCAACTTACTCAAGGTTCCAATATATTGAATAAAAATCACCATCTCTGTGTGACCGATTTAACATTGTTTACTCAGTGAGGCTGATAAATTGCAGTCAACGTGCAAGACCACGTCAAAAGGCATCGTTCTTTTTGTACAAGCAAAAATGAATGAAATTGTTATCAATTAATTGAGAGGTGAAATTCCAGATAGAACCCCCCATTTTTTATATTCCAATAGGACCCAATGACATCTGTTATAGCACCTTGTTTTTGAATGAAGAAACAGACTTTACACCAATAACTATTTTTTATTATTTAATCTCTCACCACTAATACCAGAGGAAGTCGCAGATATGCATCTTATTTGGAAAGAGCAGTCACTGGATATCTTCTAAACCAAATTCTGATCAACACAATTGTTTTTAGAAAAATTGTGCTTGGGTGCTCTAAGTTAATACTATAAAGACCACTGCTTTATACAAGGTAAAAAACCCAAACCCCCAGTCTTGCTTGTGTTTTGGTCTTGTAACTCGTCTCTTTGTATTACCTTCATGCTTGTGTTCACATTTCTGCCAGCAGAGAGCTTGGTGTTGGAAAAAAATCTCCCAGTGAATCCATTTCCTTGATAGAATGGTTATTAGATGTCTAAATGCAAAGTCCATTAAGCTAGTGTAATTTTGATATAAGATATCTATCAGTATATCAAATCACACTCATATCTATTGAAAGTATTCCGTTCTGTGAAAGACTTTTTCCTCTATTGTACCTTGAAGAGAAAGCAGTTTCTGTTGTATTAAGGGGAAAGGAAGGCAGTATTAATTGTATTGACAGCTAAACTATTAAAGTGTGAAACTGCTCATAAAGATAATCTGGGTGGGGAGAAGGTTCGCCTTGTTTATTGTCTCTTGATAATTTATATACTAAATATGTTCAGATTAAATGTAAAAAGATATTCCAGTTGTCAAGCAATATCTAAGCCAAACTGCAATTTTTTTTGCATGTATTTTCATCTGCAATAAAGGCACTATAGATAATAACACATACCTACTTCATGGTGTTTTCTGACAGTTAATTAGTAAATATTTGCAAAATTCCTCATATTTGCTAAAATCAAACAGAATTCAGATGTGATCATTGAAAAATCTCCACCATTCCACTTCTCTTTCTTCCACAAGTCTACTCGAAAAAAACATATCTAAGAACACTTGCATCTTATTTTAACATACAAAAACATACAGGGCTTGCTAAGTTTAGGACTGTCTGAAGTCATCTCCCACTCACATTCCATTTTGCCACCTGTACTGAGGCATGACGGTTGGCTTCCCAGCTTACAGGTGCAATGACTCTTTTTCTGCACCTGAGAGAACAGTCTTTACATTTATTCCAATAGTGGTGATAGAAGATATATTTATAAATAGTATTGTAGCTGAAGTGCTCCCCTAAAAGCTTAGGGATCAAAGTTTAACATCTTTTGTGCTGAGTGTTATTGAAACCTACATGTAACCATTTGGATGATGGGAAAGGTTTGTGCTCCTCCATTCCTGCTTGAAGACGAATATCCACACAAAGAGTAATTACTGTTATAATATGAAAAGATGAGTAACAGAGTGTTGACTATTGCTCATGTACTTCTGGAGGTGTCATATGTTCTATGAGAACCTTAATTCCTGGTGATTTCTCTTTATCAATTGGTGTTTGTCAAATGCAAGATATGAAATTCCAGGTATGTGTTTTCCTTCACTTCACGCATTGTTTCTAAGAAGAAAATAAGCTAGTTAAGAGGACAGAGAACAATTACAAAAACCTGTCCTGCAAAACTACCCAGAATGCCCAGCTACCTGGCCCAGCAAAGATGGGAAAGCCCATGCTGCACAGATTAACATGATGTCTGTTTTGTGCAATACTCCTCCAGAACAGCTGTAATTACAGTTCTTCTTTATTTGGTCACATCGTATTCTTCTAAAATCCACACTTAAAAGTTTGGTTCCTTACGTTCAGTCTGTGGATATTCCCAAGGTTATTGTTGGATGCTTCCAGGTGAGATTTATTTTTTTACCTTACACTATTTGTACTCAAGGACAAGACATATATCCATGTTTACAGCAGGGCTAGGGACTAAGTAGAGGCACTAACATGATCATCATCTAAACTGCTCCATCATTATCTTTCCTCTTGACACAGTTTTTTCTTATGCCAGCCACTATCTAAGACAACATCTGGAGGACAGCATGCACATGAGTCTACTCTCAAAGGCAGTCGAGCAGAATTACATCGTTTGGCTTCTTCTGCAGTCCTCAGATACGATACCTTTGGGTTTCTGTTCTCAAGCACTAGTTTCTAAAGCGTGCTGTCAGGTAGCAGCAGGACCAGGGCTGCTCTACAGCAGGGATCAGACAAGAACCAAAGATGTTCACAGCACAGGCCCCATCAGCACATCAACAGGTCCCACAGACTGCTGTGTGGTCCCATGGCATCTGAACAGAGCAAGCCCTAGACAACTCAGTGAATACGTTGGAATCCAGTAGGAACAGCAGGAGAGGGTCTACAACATAACCCTAACATTGATCCAGGAGGCAGAGACAGAAACAGAGACATTTACAATAGTACACTTACAACATAACCTCAACAAGGACCTACACCTGAGCTTAAATGGGTCTCCTGGATCAATGGACAGGGGGTGTTGGTGGAGGTCTCAGCCGAGGCTGGTCAGGGAAATTAAGACCTACTATTACACTTAGGACCCTAAGACATGCTACCAGATATTAGTTTCATTCTAAACAATGCCATGATATCAGAGATTTCAAACTAAAAGAACACTTACAAAATAATTGTTGTAGGGCTTTAGGGGCACCTTATAGAACACAGGAGAAACCCAGGGTAGCCTCAGGGTATAAGATAGGTCCCTACCCCCCACTATTTAGCAGTATAGATGCAAACAGTTGGTCTTGCTAAAACTGCTTTTTCCTCCATTGATACAACATAAACTGAAAAGCAGTGTAATTAGATATCTGAGGAATCTCCCTCTCTCTTTTTAAAGTGAATGGACTCTCTGTCATCAAGTTAAATGTGACTAGTGTAAGATTTATGCTCAGATGGAACTAACCCTTGTTTTGTTAGCAAAGCAAACTGTGTCTACTTAAAGTATTTAAAAAGAAAGATGCTCCATAATTCTTTCTTTTGTCACTGAAATTTGAAAATAAATTTAATATATAGTAGTATAATAGATGATTTTGTATGCAGTTTAGTTTAATATTTATGCAGTTTGAAGATGATTATATTTTTTATGTATAGGCCTTTTCAGTGTGGTTACATATTACTTGGAATTGCACATGTTTTGCTACCATTTATAATAGCTTCTGGTTGTCTATTCTGGAGAAGAATAATTGGGAATACTTATGGATGCTTGGAATAAATCTATATAAATTATCCCTGACAGTAAGAGGATATGAGTGTGACCAGAGGCAAAAAGAAAAAAATAATTTGCAAGGGAAGCAAAGAAGGGTAGGAAAAGTTTACCACTTTCCTCAAACGAAGAAAACTACTATATATTTGTCACATATAGTATGTATTTAATGAGGAAAGTGGTAAAACTATTTAGTGATGGATGGACTATAGAGAACATTCAAGGTTTTCATAGAAGGCAGATGCATATTAAGCAAAACAGACATGATAGTTAATTTAAAAAGAAAAAAAAATATGCTGATAAATGTGCAGTATGTTCTGTGGGAGTGCATCAATGTCATTGTTCTTGCATGCCACCTCTCTTCCCAGGCTCACATGAATGACCATCTTGTAAGAGATCTAGGGTACCATTTATGTGGAATTAAGTCAATAATTCAATTTACTTGACACATCTTGCCTCTTAACCACTTTAGCTTCCCAGCAGCAAATCATGATTCCTATGAATTTATTTGTTAAAACTTGAAGGTCTTTTTCCATACACCCATCAGAATAATGTTCTAACTGCAGAGAAGGCTGTTAGCTACAAGTGTTAAATATGTAATTTTAGAAATTCAAATGCATGTTATGTTGTTCCTTTTTGTAATCAGAATTAAAGAGGTGCCAGGGAATTTTATTGACAATGACTGGCAGATTTTTAGGAAGAAATAAAATAAATACAATTTAGAAATGTTAAATTTGCACACCATTTTTCATAATGAATATGTAATGGGTAAAATCCGTTGAAGACATTGTCAATATATATATGTTTTCTTTTACTGTTAATCACTCTTGAATTTTTCTTTTCACTCCTGGGGATGTGTGCTGTAGTCTTATTCATATGGGCTGTAAACTCCTCAAGACAGAGAGTTGGTTTTCCTCTCAATTTAAAGTATCATGGGTATCTTTACTTATATATTCACCACAGGGATACTGATATCCAATTCTTCGAGTAGCTTTTTAAAGAAGCTAATTTATATAGGCACATATCCTCAGATTAAGAGCATTTTCCAAAATAATCAGTTTCTGGACTACTTTTCCCAAGAGTAGAGAGCTTTGCTGAAAAGCCAAGACCAGAAGGCAACACAAAAAAGAGATGGAGGAATGCGAGAATGGAGGACAGAAGGTAGTGCCAAGGGAAAACAGCTGTTAGACGAGGTTTCAAGGGAAACTTGAAAAGACTGGCAGATGTGCTACACTTGTCAGAATTCAGAAAGCCCTCAATAGACTGAAATACACAGCACACACCTATTTAATAAGGTCAGACTGCTACTCTGAATGTTTTCCTATCTTTTTGATAAGACTCAAGACACCTAGATCCACCCTTTTCCCACATCCGTCCTCTTCTTTTCCATAATGTTTGAACAAGTCACAGTCTCAGACCACAGTTTCACCTGAAAAGTGAGAGCTGGCAGATGCAAAACTACATGTTCCAAAACATAAGTACTCTTTTGCTTTGTTTGTTTGTTTGTTTGTTTGTTTGTTTTTCCTGGTGTGGTAGGGTTTAAATGACTTCTTATGTTACTATTCTACTCTTTTGTTATCTTTTAATAAAATTGTCTCTCTTTGGCCATAAAAAATACAAGTGACTTTTTCACTACTGCACTATTGCAAGTATTCTAGTTTCTATAAATACTGAATGCTCGTATACTTCTGTAAAGTGTGGCACATTTTTATTTTGGAGATGATTTCTAAACTACAGAATTAAAATGTTGTCCTAAAGTTTTCATCAAACTAATCCATTAATTGAAAAAGTAATGTTATTATATACGTAGTGTGAGCATTCTTTTAAATTATGAGCTTGGATTTTAGAGTCCAAACTCAATTCCCTGCTCATAATGGATTTGCTGCATGATTCTAAGTAAGATACTTCCTTCCCTGTCCTCTGTAAACCAGATGTAATTCTATCAACCTTTTTTTTTTTTGTGAAAAATTTTAGATCTTCTGTAAAATTGAGATGAGTTAAGAAGTACTATTTGTAATCACTTTTACATCTTGGGCTTTTTTTCTTGAAGAAAGGCTTTAATTCCAAACATACTCTTCTGAGTGCATTAATAATCGAAAACTGATCAACAGATATAAATTATTTTCAGTTGGCATATTGGGATAACAGATCCACTGAGCAAGTGAGTTTATAGAACAAGAAATTGAATATTCTTACAAAACAAAAATAAGGAAAAGGTGGTGAGGGAGGGAGGGAGTAGTTAATTCCCTCTCTGAAGAAAGCTGGGGACACACTCTTCCTCTTCTTTTGCAAGCATCATGCCTTGTGCTGATATGGAACAGCTAAATATTTCCTCTCATTTGGGGCAGATTGTAAACCCACTCATACTGCAGATCTTTACAGTAAAAAATCTGGATCCCAAAAGTCCACTTGGTGCATGACAATGGCATTTATTCCATCTCTGAAAGCTTTCTCACAGAGTAGCTGCTTCCCCTAGAGCCTTTTATTCTCAATTTCTTTGTACCATTTCTTACATTTTTTTTCAGTTCGCGTTCTCCCATTTATGATGGAATTCCTTCAAAACAGGTAGTCAATTTCCCCAGGGTCAGCCAAATAGTCTGACTTTAGCTTGGTGTACAGTAGATCCCAAGAGCCAGATTCATGCCTTGAATATTCTCTTCTCATTTGTGGGAAGAGAGTTCTTGCTGAGGAATTTACTGAAGTACTTTGACATGTTTGTGTAAAAATGCAGATATATGTTTGGGCAGTCATAAAAATAAGTTTCTTTCATAAAGAGCTATGTGTGTTGAAGTTATAAGGATAGGTTTTATATCTAATAATGTACTCAATTAGGAAAAAATAGAACTGAGTCACATAAAGCATTGCAAAGGCAGAGTATTTCATTTTTTATTTTGGTCTGTCAATATTTTTCAGCAAAAGTAACTTACCACGGTAGTTCAAGGATTGTCATGTATGCAGACTAGAAATTGATGATAAGGTTCCAGCACAGTGACTTCCTGCTGATATGTGTATTTATTTGAATCAAGAAAAATGTTTTTATTTGTATCTGAAAGCAACCCTTTCCTGGGTTTGTAGATATAAAATAGTGGCTTTTGTGCTTTTATAAAGATATGCTGGGTTTGTTGAGTTATCTTTCTAAACACAGGTATACTCAGGGGTGGCTTGCAGACAGGCAAGCTGGAGAAGGATTGAAATGAATGTGTTAAAATTGGAAAAAGACTCCCATTTTTAAACCTTTTGTAAATGCTACCCATATTTATTTTAGGGTAATAAAATCATCACCAGCTTGTGACAATTATAAGTATGTGCCTATGCAATATTGTAAAGTATCCTTATTGGAGTAATATATACAGTGAGCATTTATACTTATACAATAGCTTGAAATAAAGGTAGGTGGGATGCAATGATGTAACTACTCATGGTCAGAATACCAACCAACAAAATACCATCTCATTTTGGAGAAAAGCAATGTCTCACTTGACCAGTATGTGTGTGTGTGCGCGTGTGTTAAATTTTGTTCTGTTGGGTTATCGTGTTTGCTCTGATTAACTTGCCAGTCAACTAAGTTCTGTCTTTGCTTCTCTATGCCTCTAGACAAAGAACAGAAGTTTATTTTTGCTTTCAGTCTTACTGTTGTAAAGCAGTAAACTCAATGGAATTTACCTTGTATGTAGGCTAATTGGAAATACATGTAGAACGTAGCTTTGAACATGTCACGTGTGGCTATAGCTCTTCTATGCATTCTGCTAGCTCTAACAGTTGGTTTGTCATGTATTATGCATGATTTTCTGTGTGAAGCTGTAGGGCTCTTTGTAGTCCTTTCTGCTTTTGTTTTTCTCTAAGTGGCCCTGGAGCAGAGTTGAGAAGTGTGCTAACTTCAGGCAGCATTTCAGGAAAAGGGACGGAGGCACAGCACCGGTGTTCCTGAAAGGCGAGGCCTTCCGCAGTACCACCTGCAAAACTGCCGTCTTTCCAAGGCAACCTCATGCAAGGCTCAAAGCTTTGGTCCTGAGATGCAAAAGTCCTTGAGGATGATGGATACCAGCGATAAACATCCCCTGAATTCTGAGACCACCTGGGGTGAGATGGTAAAATTTGATATGGGGCCTGCGGGTGCCTCAAGGTAGGGCCCAGGGAGTCAGTGCAGGGTCCGTGGGTGCCCCATGCAGCCTGATGCCAGGACAGGCATGGCACCACAAGCCATGACCATGGAACAGGCATGGCTGTGATGGGGCAGAAGCTGTAGCTCAGGCAGGGACTGAAGAGCAGAGGTTCAGCTTAAAGCAGTTCCTGAGCGCAGGAGGGAGGATCTTCTGCTGAGACTTCTTCCAGCTCTTTCTTCGCAACAGCTCTTCTCAGACAGCTAAATTCCTAGAAGTGAGGATAATGTCCTCAGGACCCTAAAAAATGGTGCAAAATACTGTTTTCCAGTGCCCGACAGTGATCGCTATGACTTCTTTTTATTTCTTGCATGTGCAGTTTTATGTAAAAGGGAAACACCACTCTTGGTGCAACCAGGGTGCTACCCAGCCCAGGATCACAGACTAAAATGCAAAGCACATTTGGTTATGTCTGAGGAAAGGGGTCTCCACACATGCACACAAAGAATCACAGAAGTGCAGTGGCAGGTTGGGGACGTGTGTGGTACCCTATCAGTGTGGCCCTGGAGTATCGCAGCCCATAAGAGGCTCACCCACATGAACATGAAGGAGCACGGAGGTGCAGTGGCAGGTGCAGTGGCTGCAGCCTGCCCTGTCTTCTCAGTAAAATCCATTTCTATTTTCCTGGGTGAGAGGGTCTCTATTCCATGTGCATCTGTGTTAATGGAGGTGTAGGTGCCAGAAACTGCAGTTAGACCAGGGATCACAGGGCCCAGGTTTCTGGGGCCAGCAGCTGGAGTGAGTGAGGGTATGCACATCAGTGTGTGATCACTAGCAGATATCAAGCTGGAATAGAAGGCAAGTAGGTTAAGTAGCTTGGGTACCAGGTATTGAAGTGGTGGTAAGTCTAGGTCAGATATGCATGTGTCTCTGAGGAGGAACTCCCATATGTTAAATCATATGTGTATAGCATATAAACCAGCCACATAGTTCTTTCACGAAGTACTTTTTTCCAAGACTTTGAAACCTAAATGCTTTTAAGCTTCTGCCATCAGATGTCTCCCCATTTTCTCCATTCATTCTAGTAACCTTTCTGTGCATCTGTTCTGATTTCAATTTATCTTTTCTGACGATTAGCCCTCCCAACTGTACTGGTTTGAGTTGTCCTTTTTACAGCCTCACCTGTGTAATGATGACAAATACAGTATTCTCTTCTACAAAAATTTACAATATTCCTAGTCAAAAATTTACCATTATATTCACAAAGGGAATAGCTGACAAAACATTCTTCCCTCACAAAATGAAAATAGCTGAAATTGTTGCAGGTTATAATACTTTTTTTTCAAACATCTTTTAGAAAATCAGAAAGCTTGAAAAAGATAATTCAAATGTTCTATTAAAATTCTTCATGTTTTCAATAACCAAATAGAAGCAGCATCTGTTGTACTGCTTGCATTATTTTTAAATGTCACACAAGATGAATGAAACCTTTCCTCTACTACTAAAGAAAAATAAGCCAACTTGGGAGTGAAAAAAAGAAAGAAAAAGGAGGAGGTCATACGAGGACATATCCATCCTATTTGAAATATTTTAGCAGAAATGAATGTGATTTCTTTTGTTTCTGCATATATGAAGAATGTGTCTGTTGTACAGTCTGTGGGGTGTCTTGGGGTTGTAACAAGGTGATCTTTGAGGTCCCTTCCAACCCAAACCATTTTATGATTCTATGATTCTAGTTAGAAGGATATAGATTCTTTTTGGGGTCTGGTCTTATAGGCTCCACCAGAGACTGTTGTTCCTAAATTAGATGTGATTTATTTGCTCACATTTTTCAGTCATTTACAACTGTAGCTTATTAACATCAGAACACAGATGATGATAAAGCAGCATTAGCTTAGAGCTTTTTAATGTTCAAAATCACCTCATAAGATATTTCTACTGGCAGAGGTGGTTTTGTTCTTTTTCTTTCCTGAAGAAAAAGAAAAAAAAAAAGAAGGAAGTAAATTCTGCATTTTTAAGTGGTACTAGAGGGCTGACAGGAAGCTTTTTGAACCTCTAACTAAAGCTATTTTTAGGAACTGGAATTATTCTTTTGCTTAGTACTTAATGTGAACTTATACTTAGTAAGAGGTGCTTCAGAGGAAACTATTGACACGCTGGCACGCTTTTATATGAAGATTCTTTGCTGTGAGAAAAGGTTGTTACAACAATTCCAAGTATCCTCAGCTAAATAAGGGTTACTCTGCAGCGCTCACAAGAGAAAAGAAAAAAGACTGTTCATCTAACATGTCCTACTGCAAACTGAGAGTTGGAGAAACGACTGAGAATGAGAGAAAAAACCTTGATTCTAATCCTACTTTCAAAATATAGAAAAGAGTGGCTGTACCTCAGATGGGATGAATTAACTTACTCTCAGTTCTCCTCAGAACCACAGGTGAAGAAAAAGAATTAGAGGTTCTCCTTACAGCTCCTCTTTGGGTGGCAAAAATTACATTCAGCTAAGCACAGTTCCTCAATTCTAGCCCTGTGAGACTGGAAGCTATTCAACGCCAGAGAACTCTTACTCTTTTAGAAAAATGTAGAAGACTTTTTTATTATTATTATTATTATTATTATTTTTCTTTTTTTTTCTTTTTTATTTTTTTTTTCTTTTTTTTTCTTTTTTTTTTCCTTTTTTTTCTTAAGGAAGAAATAAAGAGAAGGAAAGGCTGGAGGGGAAAAGAGTGATAGGAGGCGGAAAAAAGCCTTAAGAGGAGAGAGATATACTGGAATATGAAACTATGATCTTTCCATTTTCAGGAAGACTTGAGAAACATAAACATGATAGTGCTTTTTAATCGGACCTTTTAAGTGCTCAGTTATGACTGTGGGAATTGGTGGTTGTGAGAGGGATTAATCACCAGGTGTCCTTGCTGAAAACCTCTTCAGTTTGTAGAAGATGATTTAAAAATTATTTTCTTTATCTTTTGGAAAGAAGTACAATATATTCCTTCAAATCTGCCACGACCTTAAGACTTAATTGCTGTACTTAAGCCATCCTCATGCAATAGCTGCGGTATGGAATACTATATATCCTGCGAAAGCCTGATTGTCTCCCTTTGTGTAGGCACATGGCTACACCAATCCTAATGTGTTCTTGCTTAATTTACTTGCCTTTAGCATGGTATGCTAAGCCAGAGTCAGAACATCATCTTTTCTTGATCACGTTTCAATTGCAAAAAGAAAATTATGCATAATTTTAATTACGCAAAGATGTTACATATCTTTCTTGCCTGCTTAAACTGTACATTTATTCATGTACATTAACTATAATTACTGTACTGGCTCCTCGTACGAAAATATCACAAAACTATGGTTAGAATTTAATCATGTATAAATAATCTTTTCAGCAGACACAGTGTATGAAAACAGAATTTCATGTGATACTCTAGTACTCCTTGCAGCAGTAAGTATTTGTGTCACATGAGTGTTACTTACTTGGTTTCCAAGGAAATCTTTTGCAATTGAATGTAGTCTCATTATTAACAGACTCTACATGTGTTTTGTTTTGCAGTTTTGAGTTAGTTTTACAAATGCCAACCATTTCTGAGTTTTTCAGTTAAATTTCCTATATGGTTTTCTTTCCTACCTCTATTGCCTTAAAAAGTAGGTTTATGGTTTTCCCTAAAGCTCTCCCTGTTATTACTTCACAGCAGAAGATGATCTTACCTTAAGAGGACATCTAAAATACTGACTCAGCTCTTGAAGTTGGATAGTCTACCTCTCCAGCCCAGGTTTAATGGACTGTCAGAGTAAAATAGCTTAATGAATAGTCTGATCTATTGTTCTGTTATTTTACCTTCTCTCCCTCTCCGGTTCAGTCATCTGAATATCTATATATATAGATAGATATGTGTGTGTTTACATATATATATTAAAAGATTCAGTTGGAGATGCACTGAGGAAAAAAGCTGGCATGAGAAATTGCAAGTGTTTTGTTTTCAATTTTCTGTGGCTAATTCCAATGATTTACATTTAGCTTTTCTTGCGGATGGAATGGTTTCTTACATTTTGAATTCATAAATTAAAGAAAAGTTCCATTCTTGGGAACATTTGGTCCTTCCAAGAGCTAATTTGAGCTAATATGATTTGTCAAAGGAAACTATAATTTCTCAGTCAGAATATAGCCTTTTCTCTGTTTCTAAGAGAAATACCTTTATTGAATCGACTAGCTATGCATTATTACTTGACATTGTCTGTAGTTGGCCAAAGAGGGTAGTCCACACCCTGGAGCAGTCCAAGACCCAGCTTCACACACCTGAATTAGTAGGAGGTAGAACACTTCTAGCTTGGCGAGACATGCTTCCTGCCTTAAAACTAGCTAAAGTAATGTTGATTTCAAACCTCAGGAGCAATTGCTCATGCAGTGAGGCTGCGTCTTCTGGGGCAACTGCACCAGGCAGAGGAGGTGGGTCTGCCTGCTGTTGGGCATACCAGCCTATAAAGCAGCAAGGAGAGATGGGATGGGTTGTGTTAGGTGTAAAAAGGTCCATTTACACTGCAAATGCAGTCATGGTGTGCCCTGGGGTTTCCTCAGGTCTGCACTTTGGTGAAAGCTGCGTCCATATAATATGGGCAAAAGGGGAGTCTGAGTTAGAACCTGGAATCAAAAGGCAACTTAAACATAGTCCATGTGCCTTGGGCAAAGGATAACACTCCCTTTATCTTCTTTTTTCCATTCCAGCTACTGACATGGTATTTTGTTTTCATGTTGTATCACAGGAAACATAATAAAGCAAACATCCTTAAGCTGGTGATATACAGGGTAGGAAAAACTGGTCTATCTATTCTTACAGTCCAATGGACAAAATACCATGTATCTTATGAAAGCTGTTGATAAAGGAAGTATTTAATTTTATTTTTTTTTAAGATCTATTTATACACTACTTATCCCTATGATGTTCCAAGGAATAGTTTGACAATATACAGAGAAAGATGTCATCTCCTGGATGACCTCCAAACTGTTACAAATACTGTAAAAATCTTCAGGAGATTCAGTGAATGAGTTCAGATAAGCATCCAAATACCTAAGCTTATTGAACCTTTTAAGGCTTTCCCTAGAACTTCCTGAGAATTTCCTTTTCTCTGTCTGTGCTTTATCATTTTTTGGTTTTTATTCCATCTTTGTAGCACCTTGTTCCCAATGTACTTTTTAACCTTAACTATTGAAGAAATCCCAACTCCTGCTTCTGTGCCTTCCTTCCAAATGGTCTCTTGCCTATTCCAAGTGTTTGTCCTAAAGTAATCTTTCTCACTTTTTTTTTCTTTTATTGAGTTATAATATTAAAATGCAGTCAGAATATGAATTTTATCCTTCTTTTAGCTAACAGCCTAAGCATCAGCAAAAGATTTGGTTCAGAAGTGTGCAGGTAGTACCGGTATGTAATGATTCAGATGAAGTCTTCAAAATATGATTTATTTGCCAAAATAAACAGCACTTGGAAAAACAAATTTAAAGTAAGAGACCTGTATTGCCTCACTTAAGCTTGTTTTTTATCCCCAAATCCATGGTCTCCTCAGAATCATATTATGGCTGCATGCTGTAGTTATCACTCTAATCAGCTTGCAGAAATTGAAAATTTCTGTCCCCCCTTGCCTAAAGATGGGTTTTTTTTTTTGCTTGGTCCTGTTAGAAAGTCAATGCTGCTAAGAATGGGGCAAAAGAATCCCTGCCTTTTTGTAACTATAAAGTTTGGGTTTATGTTTGAGGGAACGTTCCTTATCTATGTTACTGTTGTACTATTCCTGCCTGGTTTCTGAAACAGTACGTTTTAATCTCACTGTCTGCATTCATGCAGGATAATATCACATAGATACTCTGAGGATGTTAAGGCATTGGTAAAAATTGATGCAAACATTACCCCTTTCCCCACAGCATCCTCATGTAGTGGAGCTGCTTTTGGATAGACAGTACTGTTCAGCCATTCTAACAGGATTAGAAATTTTTTTCTCCAATCTGAAGAGTGTCTGCAGCCCCCTTATAAGGTCTATTTACATTCTGACTTCACATCACCCTTTGGCTGTGTGTAATGTACAGGCTCATCTCCAGATAACAATCTCCTTCATTCCTGATGAGAAAGAACTGTAGAATTGTAAACTGTGGTTTATAACAGTTCCAAACATCTCTTTCTAAACTGTTGTAATGCAAATTACAACACTTTCAAAGAACTGAGAGAATGAGTTTTATTTTTTCTTAGTTACTTGTATTCGTGCCTTTCCAGGAAAAAAAATTTATAGAGGAAAATAGACTTTCTCAAGTTCTATTTTTCCTTATGTTATAGTATAATTGGAATCAAATTTTAGATTATCTGTAAACAGAAATTATAATTCTTTAGCACTCTTGCTCAGATTGAATGCAGTTATATTTTTTTGACAGATGTAGTGAAATAGGGTTGAGAAGCAATCATGCTTAGTGTCCAGCTGCTCCTCCAGGGTGTGGATCTGTGTGGGGGCCATCGAGTCTCCCTCCCCTCAATGGCTTTAAAGGCAGAGACAGCATAGCGTATATGGTGTGGAGGTTAAGACTGTTTAAATCCCTCTAAACAGATATCCCAGAAAAATATGATTCTTATGGAGTCTTTGAGCTTATAAATAGACTTATTTTGGATTCTCTGGAAAGTCTGAATTCTATTTTGATTGAATTGGCTTCTTTTGCCCCTTCCCATCTAGACTAATACTTCTGTAAAGGCACAAAGTGAATTCAAGATATATGCCTCTATCTTTCGAAATATACAGGTGGTGTATTGTCATTCATTCAAGACAGTGTCAACTGCTTACTATGCCCTTATTTTAATAAAAAAAATTCAGGTATTTACAGTTGAGAAGTGACATGACCTTGAAAGATGATAATGTTTCTACTGCAAAGGCAAATATTCCACTGTCACTCACTGACCAATCCATCCACACACAGGCACAGACTGTATTAAAATCTTCTAGCAGAGTTTAATGTATTCACCCTCTCCCTTTTAGTAAATGTGTTAGAGGTAGGATTTTTAGTTTTTGCTTGGCTAGAATGAGGCTTGTCTGGGTAAAACACACAGGAGAGGTTTCATCTCATTTATCTTCAGCCATCTAAAAGTTTGATGTCTAATCTGCACAATTTGTCTAGGTTTCCTCTATAGCTATAAGCTAAAAAAAGAATCTTCAGATAGTGATTTTTCTCAGATGAAGTGTGTCTTGGGTGAGATAGATTGCTTTCTGCACGTACTTTTTTTTTTTCCTTTTTTTTCCCCCCTGTTCTATTTTACAGAGGGAGTCTATATGAACAACTTAAACCAGACATACAACCATACAGCTTTTAGCTAACTGAAATTAGGTGATGTTAATCTTCATCAAGTGTTTTGAATTAAGAATTTTTGCATGTGTTAAAACCACAGGATTCCTGTTTTCTTGAAATTCATCTCTTCACTTTCAACCACACCCTTATGTAAATATATTGCAAATCCAAATTTATTCCTAATTGCAATAAATACAGATCTGGGCCTTAGTATGTCTCTGTTGCTAACCTATGTTGTTTCTGAGACTGATGAGAATAAGGATGTATGTGTTACAGTTATTTTATATTTAACCCTCCACCTGGAGAGATGGAGTTCTCTGTGCTGCTACAAAGCAGCAGCATTTGGGTAGGAGTCATCTCACATGGCCCATTCAGCAGTACAGAAATTCTTCTAGCTGCCTCCGGATGACAGAAGATGCTCTGATGATAAACTTCAATTTAAGAAGTTTGTTTTCAGATTTGGCAGTACAGGGATAGGTATTACTACTTATATGGAGTGCCATTTGAAATATTTTAAAATATCTGTATATCAGGTTTTACACAGAACCTATCATGACAGTAACATCTGTGCTTTTCTGGATTGACAGTTGCAAATCCTCTAGAGCATACGAAATTCAGCTAAAGGCCCATGTTTAGGCAACAAAACTGACCCAGGAAGTAGTGTGTGATTTAAATCGTCCCTTGAAAACAGTAACAAACTGCTCACACCTCATCATTGTTAGTTCAAACTATTTGAGAAGCACAAGGGAGCAATGAACCAATAAGGGGGAATAAAAAATCTAAATCTAAATGCTTAATTAATTATATTGACAATAACTGCTGGTCATGGCTGCATTGTGCTTGGTGCTGAGTGTTGTGGCACTCCGATACCACCCTAAACCCATCTATACTGGCATCCCACCTGTGCTTCTCAGCAGTTTCAGCCTGTCAGGACCGTTCCAGTTGTCAGGTTTTAGGCAGTTTGTAACATTGTTTGCGGTGGGGTGCTTTTCTGATAAGTGTGTTTATATGTAAACTATTTGGAAATACATCACACTTGCAGGACATATTCTTTATGCATTGAAACCGTGCTTGTCTGGAAAGAGCACAGTAGGATTCCCTTTTGGCAATACTGTACAGCAAGAGCATTCAGTCCAGCTCTTTATCAACATGTCTGTGTAATGAAATACTAGTGGGAATGATGCTTCAGAGACTTTTTTCCCAAAAGAGCCAGACATCAATATTTTTTACGTCTTACCTGGAATATGTACATATAATTGTAAAAAAAATGGATTCAAATCTATCAATTAAGAGCAAGGCTTTGCATGAGTCTTTTTGTAACCTCATTAACTTTGGCATTTAAAGATTTCCCTTTTTGCTTTTTTTTTTTTTTTCCCCTCAAGCGATTAATTTTATGCCTTATGCCACTTGTGTTAAATTAAAATTATCAGAGTTGGTAATGTGCTATGTAAGTGTGCTTCTGTGTAGGAAATACCTTTCTTAAAGGATACAGAATTTGGAAAAAAGGCAGAAGTGAGGAAAGGAGGGGGGTGGAATTTAAACAAAATTGGAGAATTAGGTAACCCTTTCTATTTCCCCCTTGTCCTCTCCATTTCCTGAGACGGGCTGCTCTGTAGTTCAAACTGTACTTTGCCTAATATGCATTTTGTGATTTCCCACATGAATTACGGTCAGCATAGGAGCCAAAGTAATGTGAGGCAATCAGCTCAAGAAGGGTTGAAAGGTTACTGTTATACATATATGAACATTTTGTAACATTCTGGCTACTTTAATTAATTTGGCATGCATTGGAGATTCAGGAACGTGTCTGGTTCTCTGTCCAGAATGGTTTGATGCAAGACACACGCAGTCTCTTGTCAGTTTGCTTTTCTTTTAAAGACTTCAAAATTCTATCAAGGCTTTATTTTTACCTCAAACTTCTACTTAAAACTTTGTAAAGATGCTTAAAGCTTCTTTCATGGCAGAGATTTGAACTTCTTGCTCAAATACCAGCATGAAAGACAGTAAGGGGAGCTGCGGTAGCATTTCTTTTTCATTTGCTGGGAGAGACGTCAAAGTTTTCAGATTGACTGAAACATTAAGAAAAGCTAATGTGGAAACTGCTAGTATAATCAGTAGGAAGTGCATAAACATTATTAAATGCAAGGGTCAGGCTTTTACACAATGAAAGTATAAGAGACAATGTCCCATCATAGCCAGTGATAATTGCTTAATTTTTAACAAAGTTATGTGTTAAATACAGACTGTACGTTCCTTACAACCTTTTATTCTACAGAGAAGGAATCAATAACTAGGAAACTTGGAAAAGGATCCTGCTTTTCTCCATATTCCTAATTTTTACCTTTTTAGTTTTAGCAAAGATGAGAAAATCCATAGGTGATTCTTAGGTATCTAAATCAGGGTTTTACAACTTTATTACACAGACAACGAATTGAGTCAGAAAGGTTTATACTCAATGTTCTGGGCAAATAATGGCTCTAATAAACTAAATTTGGGAAGAAGACACACCTTTTCTTTGCTGTGTCTTTTATAGCAACCTGACCTGGACACTCGCTAAATGCCAGAAAATCGGAGGCAGTAATGAAACCTGGCTGCTTGCCAATACCACTGACTTAACTCACTGCAATGCTAAGGCTCATGTAGAAGCCTATGGCACAGTGACAGAATTGCTTTCAGCTTGGCAAGAAGAGTATAAACAGACCTATGGGCTGAGACTACAAGTGCACAAGAGAACTGTAAACAACTTGACTTCAGGAATCCCAGCTGAATAACATATCATGTTCTACTACAGTCACAATGCTAGATCTCATGAATGTAACCTTCACAAAGGATAAAAGCCACAGAGAAGGCTGCATGGTTCACATTTCTTTGTGTACGAAACACACAGAAGGAAAAAAAAAATCTGTTAGTTTGAAAGCAAATAAAAGAACTCTCTTCGCCTCTTACACACACAAAAAAAGACAAAAAGTCTTATACAAATTGTAAGAATTTATTCTAGTAAGTAAAATATTGTCCTCTGTAAATAAAATTCTGGCTCAATTCTTAGGATGATGTCTTTGCTATCTGACTCCAGGGGCCAAAACAGTTTCCTGCTTTCTCAATAATTCCAGGCAGCAAAAGGCAGCTAATGATGTGTGTTTGCTTTCTGTTGATGATGGCGGTCATCTCAGAGCATAAACACAGCCAACTGTACAGTAATAGACAGAACAATTTTTTTTAGTAAGCTTAACAGCAATACGATGCATCACCACTTGATATTGATAATATACCCTTGAAACCACTTCTCAGGTGGTACAGGGAAATGTCAACTTTTCTTCTGTTTTGCCTAAACATTATGAAACATGTCTGCAAGCCATCTCGCATCTTAGGATCATTTGATGAATCACCAGGTATATAAGGAATGATGGATAAAGTACTAATCGTTTAGGAAAATATCTTCTCTATTGTTTTCCAGTATCAAACTGTAACTGCTACAGCTGCAAACATTTCCATTGAAGCTACTAGATTGAAAACTGTTTAATGGTACCTGCCTGCAGATTTAAACATTTAATAGTGTCTGCCTGCAGATAGAGGCAGCAGCTGGGAGAAACTGCTCAGGTGTGCTGGGGCAGGCAGCACCAACATGCCTCCTTTGAAGGAAAATATGTGTGCCCATGCATGTATGTCTTGTGTGTGTATGCGTGTATGTGCTTATGTATAGATATTTCTGCAACCTTTTTTTGGGTGGCTTTCTGGTGTCTTATACACCATGAGCAGTCTGTGGACAGGAGGCTGAGAAACACCATTGTACTGCATTGTACTTATTTGAAATATGATTAGCATACTCAGATTTGTGGCAGAAAATAGTGATGCAGCGTGATGCAGCTAAGAAATCTTTGACCCACCAGATAGATAGATTCTGCAGGCTTCTAAGAGAGTGAGTTATACAGTATGTGCTCCAGCTCGATGGGGTTATTTTGTCCCTTAAGTGGTACTGATATCACTTTAGTCCTATATTTATCATAAGCAATTCATAATTTTTCAGAGTTTTGCTTGGCAATTAGCATTAGAAGCAACCCATATAACTCATGTAGTCCAGAATCATAGAATAGTTTGGGTTAAAGGGGCCTTTGAAGGTCATCTAGTCCAACTCCCCTGCAATGAGCAGGGACACTTACTAGATCACGTTGCTCAGAGCCCCATCCAGCCTGACCTTGGATGTTTCCAGGGTGGGGAATATACAGCCTCTCTGGGCAACCTGTGACAGTGTTTCATCACCTTCATCATAAAAAAAATTCTTCCTTATATCTAGTCTCAGTGTACCTGCTTTTAGTTTAAAACCATTACCCCTTGTCCTAATGATACAGAGACTATGAAAAAGTCAGTCCCCATCTTTTCTGTAGGACCCCTTTAAGTACTGAAAATCTGTGGGTCTACTTCCCAATCCCAGTGCAAAACTATTTAACACATTCCTGGCAGGTGTTTGTTTGCAGAACTCCTCCTTTTCCCACATACCCCCTTTAAATTCTTCCAGGGTAGGAAACCCACGTCCTCCCAAGGCACTCCATTCTGCTCCTTGGCTATCCAAAGAGTGAAAGAGTACTATAATCATAGAATAGTTCAGGTTGGAGAGGACCTCAGGAGCTCCTGCTCAAAGCAAGGCTCAGTGTGAGGTCAGACACATGTAGCTCAAGGCTTTATCCAGTCATGTCTTGAAAACCTCCAAGGATAGACAGAAACTGCACACCTTGTCTGGGTAACTCCATCCAATGCTTGACTGTCCTCAAGGGGAAAAACTTTCTCCTTACACCCAATCTGAACCACACTTCTTTCAGTTTATGCCTGTTGTCGCTTGTCCTCCTGCCATGGAGAACCTGAGTCCTGGGTATCTGCTTGATAGCGTCCCCATAGGTGCTGGGGGAGGGCAGCTGTTTTGACCTCCTGAAGTTATCGCTTCTCCAGGCTTAACAAGCTCAGTTCCCTCAACCTCTCCTCACAGGGCAAGTGCTCCAACCCTTCCACTGAACTTGCTCTTGTTTATTGATATTTTTCTTTCTAATACTGGGAGGTCCAAAACTAGACATGATACTCTACCTGTGGTGTGATGATCTGACAAGTGTTGAGTAGCGGAGGATAATCCCTTCCTTCAATGTATTGGCTCTGCTCCTGCTGTACAGCCTAGGAGGTTGTTGTCCCTCTTTGCTGCCAGGGCTCACCTGGGCTTGCTGTCCACCAGACCCCAAGGTCCTTTTCCACAGAGCTTCTCCCCAGCCCTCAGTACCTCGGTGGTACTTGCATTTTCTTCTGAAGTGATCATGATAAATTAAAAAATAAGTTATGACTTTTCGTAAGAAAATTGATTGTTAAAGACAATTTGTGAATGTTATAAATGCCACTAACATATGTAGCAAATTTTCAACATTACAAATTCAATAGCACAAAAAGATGACTCAGGAGTCTTTGATGATTCATTTATAATTTCTGCATGCCTTACTGGCAATTGAGTTTAATAATTAGAAAATTAGTAATGTGCTCTATAGTCAGTTGGTAAAATATTGCACATAATAGTAAATACATTGCTAGGCAAAATGCAGAAACCAAAGAAGAAATACCAGTGGTGACTGTTATGCTATTCATTTGTAAATTATCTTTGCTAAATAAGGATCTCTGATGGTACATACACGCAGCATTGTAGGAATGCCTTTGTAGACTGATTTTTAAATTATCACACACATTTTATGTCACCTGTGATAAGATGTATTAGGAGAACTTTTATCCCTCTCCTTCCCTCCTCCTTCTTACTGTCATTTCTGGCCACTACCGATACCCTGAGCAGGCAGAGGAGGCTCTAAGACATGGGAGCAGGAAAGGAGGCAGGAGGCACTATTGGGATAATTTCCTGAGTTTTGTCTCTCACTTTATCCAAGGGCAATAGCTGGGGGTCCTTGAATGTTTTAGGGTACTAAGTATAATATACGGGCTAAATTCCCCTTTCGCAATAGAAAGGTGATTCTGGCTTTTTAATTCTTGGAAGCCATCAAAAACTTGAGGAATATCTTTGAAGTGAGGGTACAATTTAGGGGCATGAGGATATTCAGCTGTCAGTGGACCTAGTGTTCCTCAACCCCTTAGATGCTGAAAGATTTCTACTTTGTTGTACACTACTAGCTGTAGTCCCACTAACTGACTATCTGTGCCCCCTTAAAAAATGCAGTGCAATTAATTTTGTAAAAAGGTGCATGATAGATGTGTTTAACACATGTATCTTCACATGATTTTCTAAGCTTTGAACCATGAAAAGTTCCACTTTCCCACTTGCCAAAAGTCATGAGTTCTATCCTGACAAAACAAATAAATTTTCCATCTGAAATTATATGTATGAAATAAAATTATATATATAATTAAATATATAAATAAATATATATATAAAAATAAATTTTATACATATATAAAATCAGGTTATCTAGGATAGTTAGGATTAATATGTAATGTTGTACTACTGTACTGTTATGATTTTTAGCTAACTCTTGAGACATTTTTGTGTCTGTTTAATCCTCTATAAAATAAGAGGACTTATGTAAACAGGTAATTTCTTGGAGACCTTGCTTTGCTGAACTATCTAGTAACTGTCATAAGGTTATGGAGGATCTTAGGGAAGTTTCCCAGTCTCCTTTCCAACTCTTGGCACCAAACTAGATCCTAGAAATTGAAGGAGAAGCCTCATAGTTCTCTGATTCATGTTCAAGGGAGGAATAATATTTGGAAAACGGAGATTTTTTTTTGCCCTCCCCGAGAGAGAGTACTTAAACAGGGATTTTCCAGGAACATTTGCATGGCTCTTTAAGAGGATGGAAAATACCTTTGTCCCAATTTTTCCATATCACTAAGTTTTCCTTTCCTCATCGAGAACTACAACAAAGCTAGAGCTCCAAAAAGGGTAAAATTTTTCCTATTAAATTTGGCAAGTTCATATATTTTTCTGTGTCTTAATTCTCTAAAACAACTGCCTTTGTTCTTGCTAAACTTTGTGTTAGAGCTAAAACTTGAGGCAAAGTTTTGGCAAGGAGCATTTCAGCCCTGGTGATCTAGTGAAGTTGTAAAAACTAGAAAAAATACATGTAATATGAAATGTTTGTTAAAATGAATTTAACCTAGCAGAATCTTTAGTTCTGTCTATTATAACATAAACAGACACAATTGAGCCATCCTGTTGGTTTTTTTCCAAGTTTTTTTTCTAAATCAAAGATAAAAATAAATGTCTGATACATATTTATATGTTCTTCCTTTACACATATAAGACAAAGCTGCTTTTAAATCTTGTGAAAAATCAGAGTTGTCTCAGGATGAAGAAAAGATAAAACTGAAAAAAAAAATTTTTGGGGGTTCTAGTAAGGTGGGAGTGGGTTAAAATGAAATTCCTCACATTCAAACTGACTTTTCTAGTTATATGTCCAAGTTAAATTTGAGTGTCCAAAGCTGACAGAGCTGATTGCAAGTGCCAATTTGGATGTATCAGAAATCTCCTGAGAGAAGCTGTTTTCATAAGCTTTTGCTTAATATAAAGTATTATTTTCAAGATTCACTTATTTCACAAGTTTTTGCCCTTTCCTGAGCAGCAGAAATCTTTCAGAAATTGTGCAATTTCAAAACTTATTCTACTTGGGGCCCAGATAAGGGAGACATGAAACTCTGCTCTGTGCTGCTAAACTTAATTTACATCTACACAAGTATTCTTATGTTAATTTTGCCAAAGAACATATTTCTGTCTTTCTTATATATGTAAAATTATCTTATGAAATTCCTCCTTACAAAAATGGTAATATTTGCTTTAATTAAAACCCAATTACCACTGCGCTTGCTATTGCATGGAATTTTATTTGCATGTTTAAAGCCAGTTTTGGAGTAGTGTCTAGGAAGTAACAGGTTTGTTTTTCATTGCTGTGTTTTGATTCTCATGTTCAGTATTGTAGATTTTGGGCAAATAGTTATTAGGCTCAACATAGTTGAATGGAAAATGTTTTTTACCCAGTCTCTCAACTCTGTGGCTGAGATGTGATCTCAGGCTGTTGAACCAGTTTCATTTTGCACTTGGCTGAAACATAAAGGAGAAAAGCAGCAAAATCTAATCCGATTAGATTCACTTTTATTTTAAATTCTTCTTCACATCTGTTTTTATGAAAGTAGAAACAGACACAAAGGCATTACATATTATCAATCAATCATGGCAGAAACTGCCTGAAATTCATTGCAGAAACCTGAACAGACATAAATAATTTTCCCTTCTTCCCTTTTTTCTTTTTTTTTTTTTTTTGTCCTTCTGAAGTGCCAAGTGATTGACTATAATAAAAAAAATACTTTAAAGGGTGCAGGGCTGTTAAGGAAAACTATACATTTAGTAACGTGACCTTAACCTTTTGATTTCTTCTGACAAATAATCCATTTTACTGTATTACATGTACGATCACGGAAAGTTACATTACAGATCAGTTAGCAACATATTTTTAAGGAGATTAAATTAATTAGTTGTATAAGTTTGTTAGGATTCCAGACATGTCATTATTAATGCTGAATGTGATATAGATTTAATTCTAACAGTAGTGCTCTTCATTTTATGTTAACATAAATTATTGTAAAGTAAGCTTTTCACACCATGCCTGTCAAATTCACAAATGGAACTAAAACAGTATTCTCAGATAACCTTCAGTGGTCTAGAATATAATTTTCAAATACATGTATCATAACTGAGATTTCCAAAAAGCCTTTAAAACAGCTTTCCCCCGGGCTTTCATTCAGTGTGCAGTCTAGAAATCAAAGCTGTGTAACGAGTGATGCCTGAAGGATCTTGTGTCATTTGTTATAGAAGTTGATAGGTACATAGCAGGTGTGGTCAGGGACTGTGCAAAGACTGCCCTATGAATAATGCAATTAAATCTTATCTTAAAAACTAGGACCTACATAAGTCCTTCTGGGTTATGCCATTGGGTTCCTTTGTGTTGCTAAAGAATTTTGTTAAACATTTTCTTCTGAATGAGTTTTCTGAAAAATCATTTGTATGTAGTCTTTGAACACACAGCCCTGTGTAAGGCTGCACACTTCTAAACATCCAGGACTTCTTAAGCAAAACTGATGAGCACTTTGATCTCTCACTATTTTAGTTCCTTGTCTGCAATACTAATACTTATTGTTTAGCTCATAATATTGGGATGAAAGTGTGTAAGTATTAACAAACTTTCAAATGTGTCAATGGTGATAATGGTGGAAAAGCCTGAGAGCAGATGGATGCCTTTTACTGAGGAAGATTTTAATGTCATGCAGTAAACAGAGCACAGGATTCCATGAATAACAATAAGGAAAGGCAAAATAGCTGCTCATAAAGCAAACTGTCTTGTGGACTGAGCTTCCGGTTTTATAGAAAAATATTGTGCGAACTAAAATTAAAGATTTGCTATACTGGATATATAATGGAAAGATGAATTATGAATGCATAGGGAAACTTACTTATGGCATTACTAAAGATTGTAAAGAATGACTTTGCAATTTTAATGTTTTGGGGTTTTTTTTAGCATCAGTTTTGCAGGTGATATGTGCGTATGGACATGTATATAAGACTTTTGCATTTTTTACTTATGGTGCAAATGTCATCTATTACTACAGAAAGAAGTTGGAGAGAGTTATAGCAGCTTAATAAGAAGACAGAATGTTTTGGATTTGGAGGTACATAAAAATTAGAGAAACAGGTTGATCCATCTAGTTGTCAGGTGTTTTATTCCTTCAGG
This sequence comes from Rissa tridactyla, assembly GCF_028500815.1. Lineage (NCBI taxonomy): Eukaryota > Metazoa > Chordata > Aves > Charadriiformes > Laridae > Rissa > Rissa tridactyla. Next base: position 197,697,996 of record NC_071466.1, read on the forward strand.
AAAATCTGATTAATATATTTTCTGGCTGAAGTTTGTGATTAATTGGCAGAAAGAGATTAGAGTGGTTTTTCTAGGTCTAAACTCAGAAGGAATACTGGAGAAGAAATCTGGACCCTATTTAAAGTTAGTAGGAGTTTTATCACTTAATTCAGTCTGTAAGAATTTAACCTTAATTACTTTAAATAGAAGGAATTGATTATTCTTGATTAGTTGCTTTGCAAATAAAGCAAGTAAGTGTTGTCTGTGTTTTGGAACAGTTGGGAAAAGCAGATGCTCATACCGAATAAAAAATATCAGTGGGCTCTATATAATTACAACACAACTTTCTCGCAGCGCATTGTGACTTTGCTGTGCAGGCATTACACTTCCAATGCAAGTGCTGTGTATTAATCATTTAATGTGCATGAAGGATTTTGAAGAGCTACTTAAGTGCTGATGATTAATAACAATTTACCCTATGTAATGTTTTAGTATACGCCAGAGATAAACAAGCATGGTTGCATAGTTGTGTCAAAAACTTGCCAAAACTGTAATTGCAGTGAAAGAAGTAAACTGGCCAGGTGCCCAGCAGATATTAAAGACCTTGTTTAGTATGTCACACTTGCAAGAATGAAAACTTATTCAGAGCTGGCAAAAAAGACAAGCATATTTCCATATGTGTTGCCCAGTAAAATTCAAGTTCTGGTAAAATTCAGAGATTTAGAATATTGTTCAAAACGTGTTAAAGATAATGATACTGGAAACTTTCAGTATCCCTTTTTCAGATACCCTTTTCCGTCATGCCAGTGCAAGAAGAATGACTACTAATTAAACAAAGGCAGATGTAAGACTCTGAGAGATCATGGAGGCCAAGAACCTGATGATATTTTGAAAAGATTATTTATACGTGTCACGACTATAAGCATACACATTTTTAAAAAGAAAATAGGAAGTGTAAAGAGGGATAATCTTTGAACTCTAAATATATGCATTTTAAAAAACAAAATATGAGTACATAAAATACATAAATCTTTATGCAGTATAAACTTCTAACAATTGTTGAAGTTTTTTTCTGGTTTCCCTTTCATAATTTATTGCCAAAGGAGTTTTTCAGTTTTACATCAGATGATAACAGATGCCGCTGGAGCCAAAATACTGAGCTAATACTGATACAATTTGATCTCTTATGCCTTTTCCTGCAAAGCATACCTGCCAATACACTAAACTTGTTATATTTATTGACAGGAATACTTTCAGATTTGTCAGAACAAGCAGAAACCTTGATTTATGTATGGGATGCTCACTCGCTCACTTACCATGGTTATTTAATCTAATTACGATGTTCTTTTCATGTTTTCCTGTTTGCTTAATTGAGGTCATTATCTGTCAGTATAACTTACGTAAAAATATGATGACATTGGTAATGTTGGCAATATTGCAAACAGCAGCATTAAACACTGGATGAAGATACGGAGTGGAAATGGCATATAATGCATTTAGCGCAGAAATACTGGACAAGGTTATTGGCTTCAATAATGACAAAAAGCATGGAAACCCACAAAAAAGCTATGTGTTTTGAAAGAATCACAATAAAATTGTTAAATCTTCATCTTCAATCTTCTGTCTTATGGAACACATTATAGATTGTCATTTGAATGATATACAATCGAATGCTGGTGGATGGCATATACAAAGTATTTTTAAAATGCGCATTGTCCTACGCTGCTTCCAATGCCTTCAAGCTTGAAATACTGAACTATTATGAAAAAAGGAACTGAGCAGCAGAAAGGAGGAGTTTCATTTTTCAGATCTCCAACAACTATAAATGCTTCATCATTACTGAGAGCATTTAAATTGTTGAAAAATCAGTGACATGACCAAGAAAGTAATTTTATAAAATACACAGTGCAAATCTCTATCTGGAACATTTTTGAAGGTTTTTATCAATTAGGAACTTCTTTTTTTGGTGGTGGCTTGGAACAACATATCCTGAAGCTATTCCCTAGACTAGGCCAAGATTAAAAAAATACACATGTAAGTAGAAGTTAATAAACTGCTTTCTTTATCAAATGAAACAACTTGTATTTTTTTTGTTTTGCATTATCATCATGGCAGTCAGTTAAGCATAGCTAGCTCTGCATCGTTTAAATGATAGAGAAATATATGAATATTTTCCTTTGGACTGATATTTATTGTCTCAAATATGTCACAAGTATTGTTTGGTGGACACAGAAATGTTTAAATAATAACTGTTAGAAATTAATTAATTTTTCATTCCAGGGCTTCTAAGGTATATACAGAGTTTTCTGTTAAACAAGCCCTGGAAAGTCCTGAGATAAATACCATTAGACTCAGAAACGAAGCTCTTGCTGTTCACTTTGAATTAATACTGTTTTAGGATTCTTCTTTACCTCGACTGAAGGAAAGGGCAAAAGTCTCCTTTATTATGGGCAGAGAAAATCCAGCATGAATAGATTAAAATAAAATAAAATAAAATAAAATAAAATAAAATAAAATAAAATAAAATAAAGTGGCCATTAGTGATTAGATTGTGTTACTTCTGAAATTACCCAGTCATTTCTTGGAGAACGCCTGTTCGAGTATGTCTATCTTCCAGTAGAATATCACCTGAAATAACATCAAGATTAAAGAGAGATCCAAGTATTGAGGGAATATGAAACATTAATATTCCATGGAAACAAAAGAGCTCCGATTGTTGGAAATCTAAGAAATAATACTGCAGAGGAAGTAGCAGTGAATAAAAAAAAAAAGAAAATATGGAAGTGGAAGATACTTCAGGAGTCTGAGTAGGGAAGAACACGAACAATTTTGAAAATGTGTCTGCCATTCAGTTGCAGAGCACAAGCGTTTTGTTGTGTCTTTCTTCACAGACTTCATTAATGTTCATCACCTGAGGAACGCAGAGAGAACTAACAGTTCCCTTTGCTATTTCAGTTATTTTCATTCTGCAGAGCATTAAAGAAATTAGTTATTGATTGTGTTGACATTTATAGCTAATCAATTCTTTCAATGTTTCAAAATAATGTATCTATTGCAATGCACTTTGCACAGTGAAATTCTTCAAACAACCTAAAATAATGCAGACCCATTACTACAGCAGGGTAAGGTTGTTTCTGGTTGGAAAATACCAATTCAGTTAAACAAAATTTTGCAATAGAAATTTATTGCTTCCAGCAATACATCTGAAAAAAAAGTTTTTTGAAGGGAAGACATTTTTGGCCAAATGTGAGAAAGCTAATAGTCTGGCGGTTGGGACATATGCCTGAGGTATGACAGGCAAGGTGAAATTTCTCCTCTCTCAGATTCATAGCGTGTTCTTAGACGTTGTCTCGCAAGGTGAGTGTCCTAGCCATTAGCTCTTCTGTACATTGGCTTCTTCCTCTCTTTTAGTGTATGTTATGAGTTTAAAGAGGCCTACTCCAATCAGCTCTAAGAGCCCTTCCTACAGCCCCATAGAAAAGTTCTATGAGAGAGCTCACTTTGCAGAACAGTGGCCTACCAGGACTGGCAGTTCACAGCTGTGTAAATTCTGGGGACTTAAGCTGGGGGTTTGGGACACCAAACCCCAACTCTGGTCTCCTTCACAACCACTGGATTTTTACAGATCAGCTAATGGTTGGTAATTTACTTCTCTGATAATGAACCTGTCATTCCAGAAACTTCTTGACAGTGTTTCCAGATGAACTGCTGTCTGAAATTAGGTTCTTCATCATTGTAGGTAGCAGTAGGAGAAAATATACCCTTTTGGGATCAGCGAATACATGCTTTGCAATTACCACTCCTGTGGGGTTTTTCCTACAGTTCATAAATAATAACTTCTGGGAAGCTGGTAACCTAGCTGGTTGACATAACATCAGATAAGTTGTTAATTTCATCTTGATTTTCCCTTTCTGTTTTCAGAGAGAATGAAGCTTTTGTTTTTATCTGGGGAGACTGGGAATATATTAGAAATATCATTTATTCAGTCTTGTTGGAAACACAATCACTACATTTGTGCTGGGAAGCTAAACAGTTCAGGCAGGGGTTCAAGAGCTCTCTGTGACTAACTATACTGTTAATTGTTAGCATGATCCCTAACTTGGTTTTGGACTGTGCCAACTGTGCCTGGGCACAATTAGGGAGTCACCAGGGACAGGGGATCATTCCTAATAGGCCATTTGGACTTGGCTACTCTGTTCTGGGAGGGAAGAGGGCTTAGCTCTATGGACTGATATGAGCTACACAGTGCCAGCTGGCCTCGAGTCCACTGAATGATCCGTGGCCCATTTCATTTACTGGTGTAGATGTAGCCAGTAGAACTGTGGCCAGCAAAAGAGATGAAGACAAAAAGTTTCAGTAATTGAGAATATTTTCAGCTTAATGTTAGCAGCACTCCACCTTTTCCTAGACCTGCATAAAAGCTTTGTTTCTTGAAAACATAATTTTGAGGTTAGAGAGAATTATCTTTGCCCTTTTAATTTAAGCTGCCCAAGCTAGGAAGTGCTCTAGGGAAGCATTTTCGTGGTGCTCTGAGTGATTTCATACTTATCTATTTAATTATCTTCACTCATAATAAACTCTGCTTTGTAACAGTAGGTAGTGCTCTACCTTGTTCTAATTAATGAATCAGTTAATGGACAACCTGCAGAGTTAGAATATGCTAATTTAGAGAGAATCTAGTTAATTTGGTGAAACTTACTGATGCAGTTCAAGCTGCCCAACATTTGCACTGATAAAAGTAGAACGGCCCTTCCAGACAGAAACCAGTGGTCACTGGCAGTAAAGCTGGAGTTAAAAACAAAGAACTATTTCTTTAAATCTATCACAGTGCTGCTAGAGAGTACCCTTCAAAACGATGCTTCTTTAAAGATATTTAATGAATAATACGTTAGAGACATGAAGGGGATACCCGTGGCTGTGTATTAGCACCTAGTTCCAAGGCACAGCCTCTGCATATGGTTGTTTGGCGCTGAACCCGTTCTTGTGTATTGAGAACTAACGATTCTGGGGTCCTGAGGCCATGCTGGATGTATGGCAACTACAGATATTAAGCAGCAGTGTACAGCGCTGGCAAGCAGTCAAAAGCTTGGGTGTTTTGGAAGTGAGGGCAGCACAGGTACCAGGCAAGGCTCTCGAGATTGCTCCAGTCAAACAGATGTCTTTCCAAATATGGAACTCGAGTAATGTCACACATAAAACAGGAGATGAAAAGTCAGAGAGGTAAGATGAATTTTGAATAGCAAATAGCTAAACAGAGAAAAAAAAATAACATTTTGTGCTAAACCATAAACAAGAAAGCTTCTAGAGAGTTAATTGGTAGGTTTGTATGAATACCAGGGAGAAGCAATTAAAAAGAACACTACATGGAAGATAAATAATTTCTACCCTTGCAGAGGATCGCCCCTTGAAAAATAATAAAGATCAGGTACTATCAGAAACAAAGGCACTCAGACAAATTGATAGACTGATGAACAGCAGCTGCAGAACACAGGATATTGTGTGTATCTGAGTTCTGGAGTTTGAAGCTGCTGAGTGTATAACAGAGGTTTATAACTTCTCAATAAGTCTTTTGTAGTTCTGAATACAAAAGTTTGTGTGAGTGAGGGGGTAAAGTGTATCTATCTAAAATAGCTTCGAGAAAGATCTTTAACAGTAAATACTGAAAAGTTCTCTTTGAATAACAGATACATTGATTGAAATAGCAATTAAAATATAATTTATAAAACTTCCTGGTGTGAGGAAGATAAACAATCTTGACTTCACACATGAATACTGAATGGAAAAAGGGAAACATAACTCCCATTTTTGAAAGGGGAAACATAACCTCCATTTTTAAAAAGGGAAAAAAGGAAGACCTGGGAAACTACAGGCCAGTCAGCATCACATCTGTGCTCAGCAAGATCATGGAGCAGATCCTCCTGAAATCTATGCTAAGGTACATGGGAAATAAGGAGTGATTAGTGAGAGCCAATATGGCCTCACTAAGGGCAAATTGTGTCTGACAAATTTGGTGGCCTTCTATGAGGGGGTTATAGCATTGGTAGATAAGGGAAGAGCAACTGACATCATCTACCTGGACTTGTGCAAAACATTTGACCCCGTCTTGCATGACATCCTTGTCTCTAAATTGGAGAGACATGGATTTGATGGATGGACTGCTTGGTGGATAAGGAATTGGCTGGTTGCAGTCGATGGCTCAATATCCAAGTGGCAACCAGTAATGAGTGGCATCCCTCAGGGGTCGGTACTGGGACCAGTGCTATTTAACATCTTTGTTGGTGACATGGACATGGAGAGATTGAGTGCAACCTCAGCAGGTTTGCTGATGACACCAAGCTGTGTGGAACAGTCGACATGCTGGAGGGAATGGATACCATCCAGAAGGACCTGGACAAGCTTGAGATGTGGGTCTATGTGAACCTCATGAAGTTCAACAAGGCCGAGTGCAAGGTCCTGCACATGGGTCAGGGCAATCCTAAGCACAAATACACGCTGGGTGGAGAATGGCTTGAGAGCAGCCCTGAGGAGAAGGACTTGGGGTGTTGGTGGATGAAAAGCTCAACATGAGCCGGCAACGTGCACTCACAGCCCAGCATCAAAAGAAGCATGGCCAGCAGGTCAAGGGAGGAATTTCTACCCCTCTACTCCGCTTTTGTTAGAACCCACCTGGAGTAATGCGTCCAGCTCTGGGGCCCCCAACATAAGAAGGACATGGACCTGTTGTAGCCAGTCCAGAGGAGGGCCACAAAGATGATCAGAGGGCTGGAGCACCTCTCCTTTGAGAGGGTTGGGGTTGTTCAGCCTGGAGAGGAGAAGGCTCTGGGGAGACCCTAGAGCAGCCTTCCAGTACCTAACGGGGGCCTACAAGAAAGCTGGAGAGGGACTTTTTACAAGGGCATGTAGTAATAGGACAAGAGTTAATGGTTTTAAACTGAAAGAGGGGAGATTTAGATTAGATATTAGGAGGAAATTCTTTGTTGTCAGGGTGGTGAGGCACTGGCACAGGTTGGCCAGAAAAGTTGTGGATGCCCCATCCCTGGAAGTGTTCGAGGACAGGTTGGATGAGGCTTTGAGCCAGTTTTGTCCAGTACCTTATTTGTGATGGCAAACATATAGAGAAAGAACATTCTAAGAAGAACGGCGAACATTAATACTTCCCCTGATGTATCCTCCTAGCTTCTAATTGTCTGCAGCAAAGAGACTTCCCGAGACAGAAGATCTGTCTTTGTCTTTGTATTTAATAGATTCAGGGAATCTAACGAGTTGGATGTGCAGCTTGATGGCAAATGAAATTCAATAAAGATAAATGCTAAGTAATGCATATTCCAGTAAATAATTTGATTTATACACATTACCGGGTTCTAAATTAACTGAAGTCACTCCGAGAGAAATGAAAAAACAGTAAATATAAAGCCTAGGGCACCAATGTGAACCCTTTATTTGCCATTCATATATTAACATTTGTATTGCAACAGAACCTCCAGACACCGAATGGGCCTCTACAGTGCTCGTGCGTTACAGAGATAGAGTGAAAAGTCTTCGGCCTGAAAGACCTTGCAATCTGAGTGGAAAAACAGATAGGCAGATGTGGGGGAACAAGGAAACAATGAGGCAATATTGATTGGAAGGATAAGCAGTGGTGTCAGATTAATTGACCTTTGCTCATTTTGCATTGGTGGTCAAAAAGGAAACAACATGTTAGCATGTATAATGCCATTAGATGAATCAATGAGTTCTAATCTTCCCATCTCAAAAGGCTACAGTAAAAATAGAAGGAATTCAGAGCCAGATGACAGAAATTATTTAGAAAACAGAAATGTGGGATTCAAAGGTTGGGAACAGATAATTTAGAAGGGGAAACATGGTTTCACGATGTGAAATGATAAAGGCATGTGTAATAATGACAGGCAAAGACAATGTCAAGTGGATGTGCTTAATTAGCTGTTCTACATATGTAGGGCATAACAGACATAAATGAAACAAAAAACAAGAAAAAAAGTTTTGAAATGTAATTTTTCCTCGTGCACTGCCTACTTAATTTATGGAATGAGCTGATCCCATCTGATGTCACTGTGACCAAGACTTCAGTTGTATTCAAACGGGAACTGCAGGTTAGTCTGGGTAATGCCATGTGTAATTGTGATTCCTTCCTTTTAACGGTATGCACACCGCTATGCATCTAGGCGTTGTCCAGCCACTAGCTCATGAAGGACAGGAAAATATTTTCCTCACGGGCAGTTTAGACCATAATTGTCCGGCACTGGGTTTCTTGCTGCTGTCTCTGAAGCACTTAGTGCTAGCTACCCACTGTGAAAAATAGGACATTGTATTAGATTGATCTGATCTAGAGCAGCAATTGGTGTGACCTTTAATGAGAAACTCTATTAAATATCAGAACTGAGATTATAATATATGCCTATGAATAATTGGCAGCTTTAGTTTTTAGTGTGTATTCGGTTCTCAGTTCTGGCTCCCTGCAGGACACGAGCTGCAGCAGGGCTGATATGAGCATTTCAGGGGTGTCTTTCCTTCTCCCTCCCTTCTCTAGTCCTCAGGAAGGAGGGAAAGGAGGGGAAAACAGCAACATCGAGCTGATTTAGCTACTGCTAACTTCGCGAACAATTAGAAACTGCACAATGAATAATTCAGCGGTTTGTCACTTCAGGGGCTTCCCATTCTGCCTTTATAATTCAGAACCCTTCCTTCCCCCCCCTTCTCGTTAAGGAGAAATCCTAGCTGGAGATGCAACCTCCAGGGACTGCCTGCCTGCATAACATGCAGGTGGCATTTCCCTGGGGTTCGTGGGAAGCCCCCAGCTGGAGGCCTGTTGACTGTGTGCCTGTGGGACCTCTGTGGTACACGCGCCCTGGCCGCGCTCACGCGTTCTGCAATACGTAAGAAGGTATTTCCTGTAAAAATGTTTTTTTCTTTCTTATTCCCTGCATTGTTTGAGGAATGGGATGCAATATGAAATTAAAGTGAAATTCTATTACCTGAGAATCCTAGAGTGCCAATAATTTACAGCAGGGTTTTTTTATCTCAATCTTTTTTTTTTTTACTTTTTTCTCCAGCAGAGAAAACTGCTACTGAGTAACAACAGGGCCTGATTAAAGACAGGAAAAGTGAGTAAGAGACGAGTGGGCAGACAGGCACGTACTTGGAATACAACAGTTTTCTAGCACTTCGTTTGTGTGAGGAGCTGAAGACCTCTTCTTGTCCTTCAAATGAAATTGAAGGCATTCAATGATGTTTATACGTACAAACAAACAAATAAACAAACAAAAAACCTTCTGTGCAAAAAACCCCTTCTCTGCTCTTGCTGCCACTGTCAATAGGAGTCTTGCATTCCGGTAACAAAACATTGAACGAAGAAAACCTGTACCGAAAGAAAAGCTTTAAAATAGGCTTCCAAGGACAACATATTGTTCCAGCTCAGAATAGAACTGTGCTTTTAAAAAGTCAGGGCTTGCAAGTCAGTGTATTTATAGCGCCAAGATTTATTATTGCAGTGTTAGAATTTATATACGCAACACTAAATATTAAGTTATAAGGGAATAATCAATATGGCCAGATGAGTGCTAATATTTTGGGATAGTTATTTCTTTTTACATTGTACAGGAACTCATCACACTTTCTAGCATATGTTTTAAGGAAGCATTTGGGCCAAATTTTGGTCCCAATCAAAAATGGGTCCCAAATCACTGCACCCGTCTGCTGCAATGGAAATATTCTTGAATCTGTATTCAATCTAGTATTTACTATCTAGGAAAGAAACACCCTTCCCATATAAACCTCTTTCTCACATACTAACAAAATGCTCTGCCTTGCTGAATGCCCCTTCAGAGCCCAGGGAATATGACGCAGGCTGATTGCAGATCAGGGCAGATATATTTTCTTAGCACCTCTTCTGCAATGTGTCCCTTTAGCAAAGTACTCAGGCCAAATACTGCAAGTAGTGGTTTGCTGAATTATCGCAGAGCCATGGTTTCATCAGCCAAGGCTGGACTGCCACTGAAAGGAGCAAACTCTGCCTCCCCCTTTGCTCCCAGATGAGAACTCCCAAATTCTCCACTGTGGTCATCCGAATCATGGACTTCATCCCATTAAAAGCCAATCCCACAGGAAAATACTTGATCTTTTTAGCAGAACAGTCCCTGATGTGACTGATTGCTCGGTGTTACAGTGCTGTCATGGGGTGGGGGTGGGCAGGAGCAGGGATGGAGCGGAACAGGAATTTCAGATCAGCTTCCAACATCAGGCAGCTGTACCCTCGGATGTTTCCTTTCGTACTTCTCTCTTCCAGGACTCCACAGTGTTCCTAACATATCACGTAAAGGCACAGGGTGATTGGTCTTTGTACTCTCCAGTGACGCTGAGCCTTAGTTTATCACTTGTTAAAAATAGTGAATATCAAAATTTGTAAAAATACCCCTGTGGCATTCCAGCACTGCGTTTGGTAGGATGTCATGCTACATAAAATGGCTTTCAGGAGCACTCACATATTTGGAAGGCTATTTGTAATGTGAAGCTACATCAGCCAGACAGTAGAGAATAGCATATGTCTCCAACATTTCTTTACTGACAATTTTGCTGATTTTTTGTATTGCAACACTTCTGCAGATAAGGCTATAAGAGTAGGTTGTTCCATGAACCACAAAACAGATGAAATTAGTCATTAGCTGTGACTATCCAAAGCTGTGCACGTTTTTGTTTGACAGTCAGTATGCTTGGCTGACTGGCCAGTAGGTACATGTGTTCTGCTGCCAAAACAAGATGTATAACAGATGAATTCTGCCTGTCTTTCCTTTCCTGGCACTCTCCTTTAACCAGCCAACATTCTTTGTGAAACTTGCCGGAATTTCATTATCTTTGAGACTTCAGCTTCTGTCGACGTGGAAGGCTCGGACAATAACACAACGACCAATGCGATCAGGTTAATGCCCGTTTATTGCACCGATAGCTCAGTTATTATAGACGTTCTGATTCCGCATCACGCGCCGACAATTTGCTGATTGGTTGCACGAGCTGTACATGCGGTAAGCAACATATTATAATTGGCTTAAAGCATCTGTCCACGTGGACAATCACCCCTCCTATATCCTGGGTGAAGTTCTACATTTCGCACGCTGAATTCAGCACACTTTCTCATATCTTGTTGGTCTCAGCATTTCTAACATCGCTACAATGTTTTCACATAGCCTTCAAACTAACAAAGCCTACATAGTTGTTAGCAATTCTTCGGTGCTTGGCCTACATAGTTGTTAGCAATTCTTCAGTGCTTGGAGTGTTCACAGGATGACCCCTTTGTATTAAAAATCCTCCAACAAGCTTCTCTTTCCAATTCGCTGAAAATTAATCAATAATGCAAAATGTAGTAACTGTGGTCTGACATATAAATGTACAAAGAGTTTGACTGTATATGCCTTGGGAAACCAATGTCAAAATACATATTAGAAATAAAATGTTGGGAGGATCCTTCCTTCTAACTGTAGTTGGATTCTATATTTCAGAGAATTGAAACATAATGTTTATATCAATCTTTACACACCTGAACAGAAATCAGTCCAGCTTTGAAAGGATAATTAATATCTTTTGTTTCAGGGTCTTATCTCCATGTCTTTTCTGTCTATACAGTCCTATTGAGATTCAGCCACTCTCCTGCATATCTCCACTTGCTGAGTCTTTCACTGCAGATCATGTAACTTTAGGCAATAGTAATATTATTATGCTAATATTCTTATAATATGCTATTAATCAGCATTATATAAATATTTCATAAGTTAATTGCTTGAAATTATAAGTGCCATAAAAATCTTATAAGAGGAACTCCACATGAATAAAGACAATGCAGTCCATTTTCCTGCTCTGAAAGACTTTTATCCTCAGAAACTCGTCCATTGCTTCCCATTATGTCAGTTGGCTTGATAAAAGATACTTCTTCCTACAAAGCCTGTGCTCTCACATGACTACAACTATTTTGGCTACAGCACTTCTATCTGATGACTGACAGTGCAATCAGCTCCTGAGCTGTATGGGGGAAAACAAGTTAGCTGGTTTTGTGACTTCTAAGGCCAGATGCAGCTTAGGGTAATGTTTGGACCACTTTTAATTATTCTAAAGATGCAAATTTCACAAGAAAGCAAGTATTAAACTTTCACCTTTAGCCTTAACAACTCCTCCCTCACTTTTCTCCCAAATGTATTCCTCCCCATGTATGTATTTTCAAATAAGCACCTTCATTCTCTTTCATATTGCATCTCACCCTTTGGATAAATTGCTCATGTGGAAGTGCTAAGATCTCTTGTACGGTTGTCAGCTGACATGTCAATCTTTAAACCATCTTATTTATTAATATTTTCTCATTGTCTCCCTTCATTCTTATCTGTATTTTTGTATTTATGTCTGTTCTCTTGACAGATTATCTTTTTTTCTCATGTTTGCATAATGCACATTACAATAGGCTTGGGGTCAGGCCACGGTAGGGACTCCTGTATATTGGTATAACATAGTGATAATGGGTACGGAATGGTAGGATAAACCCTGTACCCTAGTGGTGTTAAAGAACAGAAATAGAAATGGAAAACTCTCATCAGTTTGGTTTTTTTTTTTGTGTGTCTGTGTATGTGTATATATATATATCTCTCATAGAATATCTTGAGTTGGAAGGGACCCATAAGGATCATTGAGTCTAACTCCCAACATATGTATATATACACACACATATGTGTGTGCATGTAAGAGAGAAAGTGATATTTAATATCTTTCCCCTTTCCTTGAATTTGGTTATGGTGATTCTAATTTTTAATTCCAAAGCCATGTGAACTGTGTCAGTACCGCTGATGGACAGCTAAGGGAAAGACACTGAGATCTCCACGGTAAAAATCATTTAGACAACGTGGCTGAAATAAGCATGTGCTTCATGAAGTTGGGGAGAAGAGAACAGAATGTTACGACTAGCACATTTCAACAATCCCTTTTTAGAAATGCCAATTGCTCTGAGTTATGCAGAAAACAACAGTCCCTCACAGTGCCCGGACCCTAATCCTGAGTTTGAAAGATGGCCATGGCTAGCAGCTGCCAACGTGTAGTAGGTGTGATGCCAAACACCTCAGAGCTGTTGCTCATGCTACATGTGGCTGGGGGAAGCCACCGCCGCAGGTTATGCACCACCTGTGCAGCGAGTCCTGACCGCACATGAAATACAGCCTGAGGTCTCACTCTGCATGTTGTGTAGAATCCCTTTAATACAGACCTGGCATCCAGTGTCTCAGAATGTTCACATTCTTTAAATTGTCCTGCCCCTCCATAGTCAAGGTTGTCTTGCAAGCAACTTGTCACATTAACAAAAGAGTCCTCACTGTCCTAGTCGCATTAGCATCACAATTTGTATGTTAATCCTGTGACTAATATCTTTGTTTGAAGTAATTTGGACAAGAGGTCATTAGGTTCAGTATTCCAGCTTTGCAATACAATTATAGAGGGAAAAGCAAATGAAAGGAATAAATCGTAATTTCTTGATGTTCTTAATCTTTTTGACTGGTGTTCCATATGCTAAGTTTTGTTCTTACTAACTCTTCTCAAGATACCTACCCAATAGTTTCAGGATATCTGAAAGAATGTCATGGTGACAATCACCATGACAAATTCCATGGTGAAGTCTGGTCGCTAACATCTGTGATAGAGGAACTTTTCTGACTAATCCTGTTGGTAAAATATAGACTGGAAGATACTAACTATCTGGTTGAACAGAAATAATTCTATCCATCTAAACTTTTCTATATGAAGACTTGTGTACTCAAAAATATGAGGCAATCCAGACTGCCTTCTCCCACTCCACTCCTAAGTGACATAGAAGGGTTTCGCAGAGATTGACACATTACTGTCTGTTCAGAAAGTAAAGGCTCTTGAATAAATTTAGTAGGTGCTGGTTTCAAAACAAAACCAAAGAATATGACTTTAGTTAAAATAAGTATTAGATCTATTGAGCTTCTTGCCAAAGGATGTTGTGGATGAAAACGTGCTATTTCTTTCAGGCGAAATTGTACAAAAAGAAGAAATATACTTTGGAGATTACTAAATGGACTAAGTATGTCAAGTATGACAGATCCCCATGAGCAAAAAGTAGACAGATATGGGGAAAAACTGGGGAAAATGCTGTTATTTCCCTATTTTTGCACTTGTTTGCCTGTTCTTGCCCTCTTCCTCCATTCTCCTGGCATAAGATTATGAGTGTTCTTGAGAAAGGTTTCTGGGTTAGGCAAACTCTTGGTCTGAAGCAGTACACCTGTTCTTGCCTTCTTTAACTGCTTGATTCTGTAAGCACCTGAATTCTGTAGGTACCTTCTAATCTGGTGTGGAAGTTCATGAAGTGTACATACTTTTCCCCGATGCAAGTTCAGAATTGGATGAGCCTCCATCTCCATCAATAAATCTGTTCTGCTTCAAGATTTTCAAATAAGTCAGCTAATCAAGACTTCTCATAGTGAGTAGGAACATTTGCTCAGGCAATAGATGACCAACTGCCCAGGCGACTCAGTGCCACTTTGACATTCTTGAATGCTATCACATACTCAGTCTCCTAATATATCCCCAAAGCAGTAGCTTTCCCTTTGTGAAAGGAAAAGCTTGTTCAGATGCCAAAAATATTTCTGCCTAGATTGTAAAAAATCCCTGCTTCCCACCCCTTAGTAAGAAGTGGCACTGTCCTGGTTTGTTCGGGCTTTTCTCCTTGAGGCACCCTGCGTGTATCACAGAAATCTGAGGATTTCTGTTCCATTTTCCTCCAATTTTAGAAGCAAGCCCACCCTGAGACACTGTATCACAACTACCAACCTTTCAGCTTTGGAAGATTAGCTGAGAAGCCACACAGAGCCTGCTAACATCATATAATTGACTGAGGCGGTGCTCCTAAAGAGTAGTACAAGGAACTCCCTCACCACCAGGCTCTCATGATTGGGTGCTTACTTTTGAAAAGAGATCTTCGCACTGGTTTGGTTTTTTTTGGTGAGGGGAAGAGCAGGGAGTACAGCAGAATGAAGCCTCGACTACACTGTTCACTGTTTTCAGAAAGAAAATCTCAGCAGTGTTCACGCAGGCTGTTCTTGTTTGGTCACTTGGCTGGATTGTTTGTCTCTGCTTGGAAGAATTAAAGCATTTTCAGAAAAGTAATCTTGTCACATGAGAAGGCAATTAGACATTTCGTAATCCTATCACCCCTGTGCTGAAATAACCATGCCCGGTTAGCAATAACTCTGCTTCTAAGAACAGAGTGAGCAGCGGCACAACATGAATTATTTAACTCGATGCTGCGTTTCCTGTTTTCAAGTCACCGGAATAATACAGGAACCGCAGACAGTAATTATCTCCAGCATAGAGAAGAAACAGTTAATGGAACCTGCCTTTTAAATCAATATTATTAATTCAAGGAAAGAAACAGCATGTACTATCTGACGCCTATGGAGTTTTGACCTGGGCTTGATGTCACGCTGAAGTAAGTGGTTGCCATGGAGATGTGAGCGTATGTCTGCGTATCCCTCCCTGCAAGCGAGCTGCGAGGAGTGTTTTTGGAGAGGAAGTGCCCATCTGTAGTCAATCGCCATTGTTCTCCCGCAGCCACATGCCGGCCTCGCTGCAGCCCGCCGAACTGCGTCACGACACAGCAGTATCAGCCCCTCGGAATAAAGACTCCCTGTTGAACTAGATTTATCCACCCTGCCATTTTCGCTGTCGTTTGATTATCTGCTTGTATTCTCTGGCTGCGCTAATGCAGACTCTTAGCACTGTTATCATAGAATCCCTATGGCTCGATATCTCACAAAGCTGGACGGATCTCCTTGTATTTGCTTGCTTCCTTCATCACCCTCTCCATTCGATCAAGGGAAAGCACCCGTACTATGCCAGCCTCTTTGCTTATTTTCTTCTCTCTTAGACACAGAAGACCTTGAAAACCTGAATGTGTTTTCTCCCCCGGTACAAATTCACAGCAACTGAGAACTGCTTGTAATGGATCCTTGTATTAAATCATCATTATTAATTGCCAGCATATGTTTCTAGAACAAAGACTGGCAGTTTGGCACAGTCCGCCATGATTATTGAATATATCTGTTTATTAACCAATTAAATAATGGGCTAGTATGTCAGTGGCATATGAAACCAGGGCATTATTACTAACTGGAAGATGTCAGATAAAATTACTTCTGCTACCTGAAGACAATGTGATGAGACATCTTCCTGAATACCAGGTGGAGTTTGGGGGCTTATTTTCTTTTCCTCCTTAAGTGAAATATTCAAAGAAACGTCTGATAAATTTCTGCCAGAGATTCTGGGAAGTTACTGTCTTGAATATTATGCACAGAAAGAAAAGGCTACAATGAGAGCAGATTTATTTAACTATTTTTCCCTTTATTTTTCTTCTCTTTCTTTTCTCCTCATTTCCGTCTTCTCTGTCTCTATTTTGTGTATCTCATGTCAAGTAAAGCTGCATTTGAGCTACCTAGGCTTCTCATTTAAAGAGATGCAAGAAGTTTTCAGAACAGCCAATACATGTACCCTCCTCTGCTATCATTCTCAGAAATGACTGAACCATTTTTTGCAGAAACATCAAAATGAATCAGCTTTGAGCAGACACCTGACATGGGAAACTGCAGGAAAAACAATTAAAGTCTAGTAAATTCCAATAACGGTAAACATTTTGATTGTGAGGAACGTGCCTGCCAGGGGTTCTGAGTCTTTACCTAGCCACTAAATATTGTCGACATTCACTGCTACCAGTGGTAGGTCGATTACAGCTTGAGTACCCCCAGCCTGGGTACAGGTGTAGCATTCACACCTCGGCTTGCATTGTGTGCTAACTTTCCTAATTACACGACGAATGCAATTTCATATTTGCAATCTGCCCAACTACTATAAAGAATACAAACATTTGTTTAGTCCTAGATTGCGTGGCACAAGCCAGGTTGCTGAGGCAGCGGGAGAACCACTGCAGGGATGCACAGGAAAAGAACGACGACTTTCTCCCGCTACCCCCACCCTCCCCCGGCCCCAAACATGTTTTATTTATATCTCTTCCATTCCAGCTGGCATGCACACTGGCAGCCCTGGGATCTCTGACCCTGAACTAAACTGCTGCAGGGCTAAGCAGGAGACTTGGCAGGTACTTGATGAAGCTGAACTGCTCTGCAAATGTTCTAATTTTTCCGAATCTATGAATTTGAAGAGAAGTTTCAAAGGGACGTTTCTGAACAGCTTCTGTGAGTGGCATGTTGTTACTACTAGCTTTCCAAAAGAATTCTTATATCCTGTGGTTTTGCTTTGTAGCTGGGTGCTTTGCTGTGTTGTGAGGGTTGACTGATGATTTTTCAGATTTTGGGGCAACAGTTTGGATGAAGAGGCCAGCCCCACCTACACAAATAAAGATAATCTGCAAATAGAAAAGCAGTACATCTCAGCCAAGCAAGAAATATAAACTTTCAGTTCTGGAAGTGAGTGGCAAGTTGGATTCCTAGTCATGGAAAAAAAAAAAAAGTATTACTACCTAGGTGAAAACCTCCAATGCTTGGAAATCATGCAAGGTTTAACAGGGAAACAAACACTGGTTGGAGAGTTGGGTGAACATAAACATATTTATATTTTAAAGTGTATTTAAACTATCCATCAGAAATGCACTGAGATTGTCATATTCCCACTGAACACGTAGATGTCAGTGAATTTTCATTTTGACAAAGCTTTCCATTAGAAAACACCTAGGCAGGTTTAGTTTCTTTGATACATGGTGCTGAATTTTTCACCTGGTTGACTGAAAATCCTACCAGAGCAGCTGTAGGAGACCTTGGATTTTGTGATTTTTAATAATTGCTCAAATGAGCTATCAGATGTCTGAGATTTCTGGGGTTTATTGGATCTCCAGCTTTAATGCAACCTGCCAAGGGGTGAAGACAACTCTGGGTGCACAATCCATAAATTATTTTGGTAATCAATGTGGCATTTTTGGTGAAGCAGGACATACACAGGTGAAAGCATTCCAGACGAGGATATCTCATCCTCTAAATCAGAAGAATTCTCACAGAATTGCCACACCCGAACTACGTTCACTGATTTAAATGATAAATGTTGCTGCGGCAATGCTCATCTCTTCTACAACAGACGACTGTTTCCAGATACAGGAAACTGTTTTGTCTCTCCAGCCTGAAAAATTTGTTTTTATTACTCTCGTATTCTACAAAACTACCTCCAGGAAAGAGATGCAACTGCCGAATACAATTTGAAATTTTTCCTGTTTAATCGGGTCCACTATGCAGCAGGGAACTAAGATTTTTCAGGACCTGAAGGAGTCTGTATGTAGGCTAGCAAACAATTACTTTGGTGTTGGTCACCAATTATGAGATACTGAGAAGTCTTCTTATGAGAAGCTGCTTTCTGTTCGCTTTTTTAGAAATCTGACATCAGATTTATTTTAGTGTAATGCAAAACATTCGAGCACCTTTGTGATCTGATGTCCTATAAGTCCTAGGACTTCTGATTCCATTGAGGCTCTCTAATAAGAAAACTCACTACCTTTGTAGTAAACCTTTTGTATTGCAATATTTCTGAAATAAAATATTGTGTAATTTCAATTAATGTAAATACTTGAGTTTTAGGAACATTAGTAATTTGGGTTTACTTGGGTTT
Organism: Rissa tridactyla; assembly: GCF_028500815.1. Lineage (NCBI taxonomy): Eukaryota > Metazoa > Chordata > Aves > Charadriiformes > Laridae > Rissa > Rissa tridactyla. The sequence continues at coordinate 197,716,641 of NC_071466.1, forward strand.
TTTTAGGAAGTCAACATTTCTGCAGACCTTGCCAGCTCTTGACTTTTATATTATAAATGCAGCAAGGTCTTGAAGCTTTGCTCTGAACCTAAAATGCATGAAAAATACAAATACACTTTTTTTTTTTCAGTTCATTCAGGTTCTTTGGCATCTTTTCATTACACGCAAAAGGACATGTTCAACCTCTGTCAGCAACCATGGCTTTTCTGAAAAATCTTACCAGAATGGCCCCCTCAAGCAACAAATGGCCCAATTTATTTATGACGGTGCCAAAAAAACTATTTCCAGGATGTTCATAGGTCAAGAGCTCCACTGAAATAGAGAATGCCTCGAGGACCTATTGCATTCTTTATTATTTACTGTGTACATTGCAGCCATGCCCTGAGGCCACAATCAAAATCAAGGAAGTCAAGGTAGATTGAAAGAATGATGATCTTGCTTGCAGTTTGAAACTATCCTTATAACTTTGTCACTCTGTGTCCTGTCACCCCTTTCCTCTAGGACATTAGTTTACCCTTCAAACAATTTTCTGTTTAAAAATCTCCTTCCGTTATCCTCCTATTTCCATCTTTGCCTAGCTGCTGTCTTAAGACCACTAGTTACTCCAGTAAAAGGATGCTTAAAATGGATGTTTTACGATTTCTCTTTTTAGATTCCTTCTTCTTTTACACACACACACAAATGTATATGATAAGAATGAAGTATCTCAGCAACTTACTTCTCAGTGTTTTTAAAAAATTTTGAAGTTAAGCTTTCACAGGTAGTCTTTGCAAAGAGGGGTACTGGTCTGTGTACAGAGCTGCAAGTCAGCTAGAGAACTAGAGATGTGTTCAACAGTTCTGAGGACAAGGCACATCAGAGCAGCCGTTTGTAATAAAAAACAACCCCTTCTGTTTCTTTGTTTACCCATCTCCTTCTCAGTGCTCCCAAACTTTTATTCTGATTTGACCTTTCCTTCAATCATGCAATGAAATCACTCTGGGTGTCTGAGACCTTCCTCTCTGCGCTGAGAGGTTTTACAGGGATAGTGGAGGAGTCGTGAGCAAAGCGCTGAATATGAGAATATCAAGAGGGAATTAGTGGCAATGAATTTGTCTGTTTGTTCGTAGGAAACATGGATTTTCCCCTTTTTTTCATACAGATCCATAGAAATCACAGTACATTTGCTGCAGCTATTCAGTTCATGTGAATAAAAGTCAATTTATAAGTAGTCAATACTTGCCAATGTTTGTGAGGTATGATGGTTCATCTTCTTGCTTAGCTAGTCCAAACTTTTAAAATATGATTATATTTAACAATGAATACAGGATGAATTTGCCGTGCTTGTTCTTACTGATGAAAATGTCACAAAGAATAGCATAACAAAAAAAATGCTTCTGGATTGTATAGTGGAATAAAGCATACGTGAAATTGTTCAGGCCTCCAAAATTCACATTACAGTTTCTTCCTCTTGAGGAGGAAAGATAGGTCTGAAGGGAGAGTGGGATGAAGGAAAAATTTGAAGTAATTTTGTGGAGTTAAGAGAGTGACTGGGCAATAGGAATTAATCTATATTTATTCTGGTTTGGGGATAAGTTTTGTAGGGGTTAATTAACTTCATGCTCTTTTCATTTCTTCTTTGTGCACTCTGTGGAAATGTCTGTTATCCTTTAATTTACTTTTTCCTTGTTTAAAATGTTATAGTATCATCTTTTTCTGTCCACTAGGTCAGACAGAGGTTCAATTACTCATTATAGCAGGAGTTTGTATTTCTGGAGTTTGATTCTCTTGAAGACTTTTTATGCTTACGCTCCCAGTCAGGATAAGCAGGATGAAGAATGAGACCGCAGAGCACTGAGATCAGCAGTGTTTTCAGCATCTGCGTGCAATAATGTGATTTGACTGACTTGTATGGACCTGAGCCCAAAAAACACAGAAAAGATTTATTTAGGCTGTATTGGCTGACACGTGAAAGATGTTGCTACCATAAAAGTTATGCCGATTACAATATGCAATCATTTGCATAAAAGCAGACAGGCTTCTCTCAGTTTTGTTCCTTAGCTTATATTCCTCTAGCCAGTTTCCATCCCACTGTTTGTAAAACAGCTTGTGCATCTTTAATAATTATATAAAGTTGGTTCAGAAAAATAGCCAAAATTCTATTCATCTGTACTGCATAGAGGTTTGGCTCATGAGTCTCTGAAGAGAGAGACAGAAAAGAATACAAAATGTACTTTATCTTCAGTACAATTCAGGTTACTACACAGAACCTCCTACTCACTACACTTCAGTGAGTCACGTATGCTAAGCAGAATGATTCCTCTTTTTTTTAATGTGCTCTGATGCTAATTTTCTCATTTACAATTATAAATGTTACATTCATTTTTAAAAGTTGACAAAATCAGATTGCCAAAAATATATAATAATGTAACTGAATAATTTTAACTCATTCTCAAATACATTTTTTGATTGCTGTACATTATTGTAGCTATTTTGCATTAACTTTGTACAATATGTGCCCTGATAAAATATTGGGAAAGATGCTATTAACCGTATTTGTCAAAGTTCTTTCTGTGTGAGTAGGTTTTATATTACTAAATTTGAATAAAACATCGATCATAGAACTGTCAAATTACAATGCAGCTTTTACTAAAATGTTGGCTGAAAAGGACTCCTCTGTGCTTACACCTTATTATCTTTTTTCCCCAGATTTACAGTTACATAATGGACTTTTTTGGGCCTTTTTGATGTACTGTTTTTTCTTAATATTTGAGGAAATTATGAGTCCATTCAAATCCAAAGATAGATTTCCGTGATAAAATGAAGCCAGAGAACTATATAACATATCACACCTTCAATAATTTGCAGATGTTTAGCTCTGCAGGTCAAAAAAATCAACCCTATCAATCAGAAGAAGCTGTTAGGTGATCTTTATGATCTGGATAAATGTCCCCTTACAAAATAAGGTAAGGGACTAAGTAAGGCACATGCACAGAAGGCAAAGTGTTTTCTGTCTTACTTGAAGGAGGATGAAGTCCTGTTGGGTAAACAGGAGTTTTGGCCTGTCATGTCTGATCAGTCTTCCTAAATACTACAGAACTTGCATTCAAAATACAACAATAGTCCCATGATAGAATGCAATAGCTTTGTAACTTGAAGATATTACATTATTTCATAGGTCAAGTTATTTTTCAAAGAGCCCCCAGGTCTGGTTATCACATGCAATGAAATGATGCTCAAAGGCACCCAGGGTTCCTGTAACGAAACCGTAGCAATGAAGCCTGTCAGAGCTTTTCTGTACCCATATTGTGAAGCCTCACTGGGAAACAGCCATCCCGAGATGTTTAAAGTTATACTGCGAGTGAAGGTTACAGACTTGGCTAGAATGAATGGGAAAGTTTATTTACACAGCCTTTTTTAGGGAACACCTGAACTTGCTCTGCCTAAGCCCCAATTCAGGATGATGCAAACAAGTTCTCTCCTGAAGGGTCTGTGCTCGATCTGCTGTGATAAGCCCTGTTGGGTGTAAGGTGCCTTTTGGCTCAGAGTTTATATACCTCCTGTCATGATGAAATGCAAGCAGAGAGAGCAAAGGTCTAGGCCACAGACTGAGGATTTACAGTGCTTTTTGTAAGGCCAAGGCTGAAATACGCAACAGTCCCTTGACCTGCAGGTAACAGTCTGGGAGATAAGGGATTTCCCTTACACAAATACGGGAGACAAATAAAGCAAGACAAATGAGAGAAATGAGAATGAGAACAGACCTGCTGAGAAGGACTTGGGGGTACTGGTGGATGAAAAGCTGGACATGAGCTGACAATGTGTGCTTGCAGCCCAGAACCTTATCCAGGGCTGCATCAAAAGAAGAGTAGCCAGCAGGTCGAGGGAGGTGATTCTCCCCCTCTACTTCACTCTGGTGAGACCCCCCACTTCAAGTACTGCGTCCAGCTCTGGGGTCCCCAGCACAGGAAAGACATGGACCTGTTGCAGCAAGTCCAGAGGAGGGACACAAAAACATGAGAGGGCCGGAGCACCTCTGCCATGAGGACAGGCTAAGGGTTATTCAGCCTGGAGAAGAGAAGGCTCTGGGGACACCTTATTGTAGCCTTTCAGGACTTAAAGGGGACCTACGGGAAAGATGAGAACAAACGTTTTAGCACGGCCTGTTGCAATAGGACAAAGGGTTTTAAACTGAAAGAGGGTAGATTGAGACTAGATATAAGAAAGAAATTTTTTACAATGAAGGTGGTGAAACACTGTCACAAGTTTCCCAGAGAGGTGGTGGATGCCTCGTCCCTGGAAACATTCAAGATCTGGCTGGACGGAGCTCTGAGCAACCTGATCTCATTGAAGATGTCCCTACTCACTGCAGGGGGGTTTGATTAGATGACCTTTAAATGTCCCTTCCAACCCAAACAATTCTATGATTTTTTGAAAACAAAATACCGTGATCCTTCTTAAGGATTTGTAATATCTTAACCTTTTTTTTGAGAGACAATTTGCACTCAGAAAAGACTCTCTTGCTGAGCCTATGGAACTTGTAAATCAAGTACCATGTATTCTTGTGCCTTTCATGGCAGTCTGTATGTTAATAACATCCAACGTGTACTACTTCTAGTGTTCCCTAACAAGTCTGTAGCCTTTCTTCTATTTCTGGTGAGTAAATTGTTTGTACTGGGGTGCTTAGATACTTCTTCAACACAGATCGAGTCAATAGTAGTGATCATTCATTATGAAATAATGCTAACACTCTTGGACACTCTCACCACCTTTGTCCACCTGAAAATTGTTTCTTTTACTCTCAGCAAGTTGTGTTGTTATCCAGTGTATTCAGTAGAGAATCAGTTTTAGAAGTCTGTTTCATCATTCAAGAAAGATGAATAGACACACAGAAGTACTTATGCCTTCTGGAGAGGAAATTTAACAACTACCTTAATTTAGAAGCTGGCTAAACATATGTATTCAGTGTAATTTCTTGCCTTGAGTACTCCAGATGTCTGCAAAGCTGGCTAATATGACTGGTGGCCTAAAGACAATCCAGGCACTTCTTGAGTAGGAGCTAGAGCATAATTAGAAATTGCCTGGGCAACTCAAACAGCATTAAAAACCCACGTTGAGGCAGACTGAGACACTAAATTTACACGTGTACAGGAAGGTGCCTGCATATGAGCATATATGTTTAAGTGTCTTTTATAATCAACGAGGGTGCAACTCAGTTGCCTAACATACATGTCACCTGAAATGCCCCAGGGTACCCAGCACGGTCTCCCACTGCCATAACAAAAGGCTGTAGGTCTCCTTGTAGGCTCCGCCCTGTACCTGACAGCCTTCAGCTGACATCTTGGACACCTGGGGAATCCCATATGATGCTAACTACCAAAAGTTATGCAACAGAGTTGAATGTCAGATCTAGTCAATATAGCTAGCAGAAGTGAGAAAGCTATTCAGCTCACCCAAAAATAGTCACCCAGTTTTGACCACCTCAGTAGCTCTCTGTACCGCACCGACTCAGTTGGCTAGATTAGCAAAGACTATAACAGGAGCTTAGACACTGAACTGATACCTAGTAGCATGTCTAGATCTGGAGCTGAAATCCTCTCACAGCGGACAGAGGCCTGAAGTTAGGTGAGATGAATCCCATTCCCAGCATTCAGTACAAGAATATGCAAGAGGTGATTCTCCCACCCTCACATTAGCATGGTCATCCTTAATTTGGAGAGATTTGCCAGGCTGTTAGCAAGAAGCTGTTTATTTAAAATGTCAGTTATGTAACTTATGACTATTTAAATGTTTTCTTCTTCATATTACAGTAAATTAATATAGTTTAAAATTACTCTCACTTCACACTTTATTCACTCTGAAGTTACCAGAGTTCTGATATCGGTGAATATAATAATTTAAGAAGTCTGGAATTTCAGCAGCTGACTTCTCCTCCATGTGCAGTTCTATGGGGGTTTTTTTGTGGGACAAATACGATGTTTGGCAAAAGCAGATTACTTGAAATAATGCTATTAGCTATGCAGCTTTGGACTGAACTGCTTCTGCAAGGCTCTCCTTGAGACAGAGCCTAGCCATCCCTTAAGCACATCTTTTATACATGAAAACCTAGTGGACTAGATGACATCCCCCAAAAAAACCTGTCAGGTATTGAACTTTCCGTTGGATCACTTCCAAGGAGTAAAATCACGTGAAGTATAGCACTAGCACGAATCAGTAGTGTAATTCAGTTCATCTAAACGCTAGTTAGTTGATGTAACCATACTCAGAAAACTTAATTTTCATTAGAGTTGCTGGCATAGGGATTGTCACCCCTATCAGCCTAGATGTAAATTCAATGAGTCAATTCAGAATTTTAAAAGCATCAGTGCAGAGAATACATGCTCTTGCAACATGGGAATTTTGGTTATTGTAATGATAGACAAAAAGGTGAAGTAGAGCAATTAAATGGTCAAGCAAATCGATTTGATTTAAGACTAAAACTCCCTATCCTTAGTCATGTTAACATTCTCGCTCAGAAGTGTATCTTTGAAAGCCACTTTTTTAAGCAGGCTGTTGGAGTTTGATGTACGTGCACACATACACAGAGTGAGGGCAAAAACTACAGGATAGATTTAGCTACACAGGGGCACAGAAGGAAGCAAGGACCTGACTTTTTAAATTTATATGTCTGTTGAAATGATTTGGAACTTGCCGTCCAGAAGTGTGTGTTTGCCTTCTCTGAAGAAAGGATAAGCAAGATGCAAGCAGTTTTCTTGGTTCCTTGCTCTGCACAACTGAGGTAGGATTGATGTATGTGATTGGCAGCAGCAAATGAGTCTTAAAAGCAAAGGGGAAGTGGATTAAATTGTGGCTTCTTAATTTCTTTCCTAAGGCACCGATGGACAAATGCAGCCGTATGATAATCCTTGCTGTACTGCACTGACAAAAACTAACTCCTAAAACATAACAGATTTATTTTTATAAACAGATTTCCATCTGTGTTTTACCCTTTCCTAAGCACATTGGCCTTTAAGTTTGTCCATGGCAGAATCAACTGTAGTGTGTAAAAAAAAAGTAAAAAATGAACTGTGGTGTGTGCAAAAGTGGTAAGGAGACGGTTTTTATAGCCTATACAAAGGCATTTCATATATGTATCAAATACAGATATAGGAGTATGTTTTGTAATAATGTTAAACTTGTTAGAAGGCTTGAATGAAACCAGAATATCAAAGACAATAGAAGACCTGTGTTGTTTGTGGATGTAAACTCCGCTAAAATTATCTCTGGATACAAACATTTTTCAAAAAATTTCCTATCATTCATACACAGAGACAAAAATTGAATTCTCCCATTATAACAGCTGTGAAGAAAAGTTCTTTTACATTTAATTCTGAAGTTTCTTAATGATTTTGCTCTTTTAGAGCTACCTATGACAGTTTACCTTGCTTGTAACAGTTATGTTTTTCTTCTGCTATAGGCTTTGGAATCCCACTTAGGAACCTTTAAACTTTTAGGCGAAACAGGCACTGACCCCTAATATATAACTATAAAAATGAATTACTTTTTATCTTCAAATTGAATATCGAGAAAAGATGATCTGGTGAGGTGGAGGGAAAGAGAAAAGGCAGCCTGAAGGGCCTTGTGCAGCAAAAGTCATAGGCAGCTGCAGCATTGTGTGCCTCTATGCAGCAGATTATTTTGGTATTCGAAGGTTGCTTTGTATTTGGAGAAACACTGAAAACTATACAGGCAAAAAAGGATTACTATTTTGCGTATTAGTACAACAGAAACCAAAATTTTACTCTCTCGCCTATACAGTACAAATTTGCCAGTTACAGGTAATTATTATGGCACTCAAAAGAACAAGAAACGAGGGGAAAATAACAGGATTTAATTTTGGAAAGCTGAGATAACAGTGGAACCATTTTTAGTGACAGATGAAGGAGGAATATGAGTTAAAGGCCATGGAAAGAAAGATAAATTTTATATAGTTGCTCTTGCAGCCACATGCATATGACTGATAGATCATATTTCTACTGCAATATTTGCCTTTTCATGTGTTACCATTCCTGAACTGATTCAATACCCAAAAAAAGTTGTGGGGAAGAAAGAAAGAATAAACAAAACAGGTTTTTCCTGGCTAACAGCATGAACAAAACTTGTTTTCTGGTGGTTCTTGTCTCTCATAGGTTCTGTCTTTCCACTAAAGGGTCAATATTCAAAAAATCTTCTTCAGACACTTATAAAGCACTATGACTAGATGCTAGGCTGCTGGTCCTTCGGCTTTCTTTGAATTTTCAAGGTCTTAATATGCTTTTTATCATTCTGTGGAATTTATTTGTAACAGGAGATCAGATTCAAAAACTATTTGATGCTACAACAGAAGGGAGCATGTGTGCAGATGGAGATATGCAACACAGCACACACGTGTGCACAGAAAGAAACACTGTGATTTCATAAGCCCCGCTTGCAAAGGAAAGGTAAAAAGATAAGGTAAAAGGTGAAAATATTTTTAAAAGAGTGCACATTACGTACACCATGGTATATATAACATAAAGGAAGGAAATAATATAAGACAAAAAAGAAGAGAATAAGTCAGAAATTTGGAGAAAGGAGGGACAAAAAGCCAGGAAAGTGTCAATTGCCAAAGATTTAGAATGAAAAGGGATTCCAGAACCAAAGATGTTTGTGTTGGCTGCCACAGAGTTTGCACTCACACAGGTACCTTGAGAAGCTATCCTCAAATATACTAGAAAATACTAAAAAAATCAAGTATTAAATCTTTCGAAGCCAATTCCTTTTCTCTTCGAACACCGCTGCTCTGGAAAATGAATGGCACATTGGAAAACACCTTGATAATTTTTATGTCCTTCCTAAATTTAATTTCATTTGAGTTATGGCTAATCTCCACAAGCCAATCTAGGGTGTGGATCTGCACAGGTGCAATTCTTGCATGGCTGTCAACGCCTTTCTTTGACTTTGTATCTCCATCAGCACCCTTAGGACTGAGCAGCATCTTAATAACATGCATCGAGAGCATTGTCTGTGACTGCAGGTGTCTGCTATAATAACAAAGACAAAAACTCTGTGGCAATCCCAGCCTCTGCCAATTGCCATGAACGGACTGAGCTAAAGCTTTTGGCAGAGACCCACCCCATTGCCTCTTCATTACTCTTCTAAGCATACAACTCTGCATGTCAGTTTTAAAGACTTGAAAAATGGTTTTAGAAAACAGTAAAAACTATGAAAGAGTGCACCACCTTTTTCAGTATTTCCACATAATTTTTTACTTTCAGCACACAGTTTATATTTATTATATTTTAAAGTTCTGTAAAGGAGATAACAAAGACTCACCATGCCCTGAACGGTGCATGTGGCTGCAGAGACACAGGGCAGTCATAAAACCAACTTAATAATCTGAAGTCAGTGCATTTATGCCCTTTAACTGAAACAAAGCATTACTCATTGCCCACTGAGGACAGTGCACGAATGCTTGTGGTCCTTCTCTTCCTGTGACATCCAGAGATGCACATGAGGGTTTTTCACCAAATCAATTTCTACATAAATGCAAACTTTCTTTTCCCCCCCCATGTCTCCCAGTCCTGCTGAAGTGCCGTCAGACATTCAGCGCTTTCAGGAATTGCATGTCTGTATGCCTAATTTGGGCTCCTGTTTTTGAAAAACTTGACAAAGGAATGGCTTATTGGTATGAGCTCTAGCCTGGATTTGCTAGAAGCATATTTGCTGCAGTGGTCACATCTTTCCAATGCACATGAGCTCGCTGTTAGCGTGAAGGAGGGAGATGAATTACTTATCACAGAAGAAATGAGCACAAGTGGGCACCAGAAATGCCGGCTGCTATATTTAGCTTATAATACTAATATTGGAACGTCATAGTCGTGCCCTCTTCCTTAATGGCAGCCCTGTGAGATTCTATCTAGATTTTATGATCTTATATGGAAAGTAATTCAGCTGTTTGGGGAACTATGCTGTGTGCTGTGTACAAACAGTGAGGCTACTTACGTCTGTTCTCTGTGTTATCAGTACCATTAGAAAGTCACATCAGTTGGGAGGATGTTCTGCTTTATAGTTTCTGCTTTTATTGTTTCTAAGGAAACCACTTTACTTATCCACACTCGCTGTGCCTGCCACATCCTCAATTTACACACAGTCAGGGCAAGGAAAAGCAGCACATCAGAAAATCCGTTCTTAATAGTACTGTAGATGTATCAGTATTGCTCATCTTTATGCTTTTTAAGTCAGACTCTCTGATTTAGCGAGCATCCTGTGTTTGTGTAGCTTTCCACAGGAGTGAGCTGGCATGGAGATACTGCGCCGCAGTTCTGCTTAGCACTTTGTGGGGAATTTAACTGTTAGAGAAGGCCAGAAGCTCTAGAAAGGGCTGTGTTTTATTTAGATAGATGATGAATAAAGGGAAAACTAATAAAAAAGGTTAAGTCTAAAATGTTCTTTAAAACCACTTGTGTTCTCTCCTTCTTAGTTTCATAGAAAAAGGTCCTTGTGTTTATGGAATTTGAGGGCAAATGTATTTTTTTTACAGTAGAAATTCATACCAATTATAAGGCCAAGACAATTATTTTCACCTGAATCTACTCCTTCTCCATGATTTGTCAGGTGTTTTGAGGACTACTTTTCAAAATGACACCTTTTGTCACACACTGCTATTTTTAGACCCTTCAAAAGTTTTTTAAGCTTAACACATTTTAGGCACATCCGGAGCTGGAGGTACCCATTATGTGAACGAAGTAGGGCTTCATAACTGCACAGAAACTCCCATGGATGTTTTTAGAAGCATACAGCACTTTGGATGACACTGTTGGGAGTAAGAAAAGGGAGTCAGAGCTCTCTTAGCCCTCCTGGCCTCCATGTTGCACTTCATTTCAGCACGTACAGTTTAATAAAGTCTGAACACCCACTATTTTGATGAAAAGAAGAGGATTTACTGACCCAGGATTCTGTCTTCAGCAGACCTCTGAGAGGCCTTAGTTGAGAGAGATGCCAACTTGTCTTATCACAATGGGACATTAACTGCCTCAGTTAAAATTTCTGGGTTTCTGACCTATCGATCAGAGACTTGTTGGTCTGAAATTGTGGTAGATTTTCTGTGAATATGTTTAGCCCAAGCAGTGGCTGACCAAACATTTCAAGGATTCCTTCCAGATGGAAGATGTACCACTATATTGTACTCACAGAAGATTTAGTTTCAACACAACCCAAGGTGGAAAAGTATTTAGAACCGACCAGAGGTTTTCTGATGAACATTTTTCTCATGGAAGTTTAATTTATTTAAAATTGACTCTTGATAACATTTTGATTTTAATAAAAGGTATCCATGTTTCAGGAAAAAAGAATATTATTTTTCAATATTTAAATTAAGATCAAAAAACAAGACATCATTTATTAACATAGCAAAAGAGGGATTCATTCAGGTAAGATTTTCATAGGCAGGAAGCAAAATGTCTTTGTTTCTGGCTAACACACAATAGAACTAATGGTACTAACTGTGCATTGAAATACAGCTTTCTTTTAAGCAACCATCTTAAAATGATAAAAGCAGAAAGGTATTGCAATAATTTATATAGCTTCCCTGGGTAGGTTTAATATGAAACTTCCATTTTTAGGCTACATAGAAACATAACAGTAACACGTGAAAGAATATTGAACAAGTATAGATTACATCATAGAGGTTTACAGCTGCAGCCTAGCTTGAGTGTGCATTTATTAGTATAAATAAACACTTAAAATTGGCTTTGTAACGTTTCATAGTTCCTAGGTATAAAAGCATAAAGCTGGCATCATATTAAAAATATGGCTCACAAACAGATTTCTCAAAAACTGTTAGATTGGTTTCATTGAGGAGTGTTATGTACTATAGGCATTTGGTCCTCCATATAGTATGTTTTAATATGCTTATGAAAACCTACAGCTGAATGTAATTTAGTATGAATGATTATCCATTTGAAAGTTCACTCATTATTAGCTGTTTTTCATTTATTATTCCAATCTTATAATCAAGGAACTGAAAAATACTGCAAGTGTTAAGTAACCAGTCACAGCAAGATTCATTTGCAGCATGTAGTGGGAAAGTATGTCCTATGGGACAGTCACAGATTATCAGGGTGACAAATCCCAGGCTTGTGAATAATTATGATGTTTGCAGAAATCAGGTCAGGTTTCTTGAAAACCTGGGAACAAAAACACTTGCAATCATGCTACTTGTTAGTTGCTCCATACCTATTTTTTTAACCAGTTTCATGTTCTAAGATGATTTATCCACATTTCCTACACATATGCATTGACTGTACAAAGACATTTTGGAAACTTCAAAGTCCTTGGTGGAAAGAAAATGCATCATTTGGTTTCTTCTGGAGAAGAGAAGGCTCTGGGGAGACCTTATAGCAGCCTTACAATACTTAAAGGGAGTCTACAGGGAAGATGGGGAGGGACTCTTTATCAGGTAGTGAAGTAGTAGGATGAGTTTTAAAATGAAAGAAGGGAAATTTAGATTAGATATTCAGAAGAAATTCTTTACTGTGAGAGTGGTGAAGCACTGGAACAGGTTGCCCAGAGAAGTTGTGGATGCCCCATCCCTGGAAGTGTTTAAGGCCAAGCTGGATGGGGCTTTGAGCAACCTGGTCTAGTGGGAGGTGTCCCTGCCCATGGCAGGGGGGGTTGGACTAGACGATCTTTAAGGTCCCTTCCAAACCGAAGCATTCTATGACTCTATGATTCTCCAGGTCCTAGACATGATTCCACTGTCCTAGACATACTCTGTCCTTACAGGACAATTTCAGTGCTCCAAAGCAAGATGTTCTACAGACTTATGTATCTGGGGCTTAACACAGGTGTAAGCAGATAGAAGCTAGCATAGTTTGTCTGGGACGTGCCATGGTCAATATGATTGTGTAATGCAGAACCCTTTTATAAGCAATAATATAATGGAAAATATGACACGACATATTTTTTAATTAAACACAATATCATTAAGCAGTAGAGTGAAAAAGTACATGCAGTATCCCCGCACAGCTACTTGATGTTATCTGTCTGCCCTTTTACATGAGCCAGAGGGAGAACCAGAACATTAACAAACAGCTTCTATTCTCACAGCTCGAAGCAGGGAAAGAATAACAAGTTGCGTAAATGGAAGCAGAGATATTAGATTTCACGTTATTCCTTTCCCCCCCCCCCCGTCTTCTGAAGCGTTATTAGTAACAGAGGTAAGTAAAAATGTTGTAAAGATTTAGTGTCCTGTTACCTGCTAATTCCTATGTCTACCTCAGTCACTGAGATTTTACAACCAGCTATAAGGAGATTACTTCAAATCCTTCTCAATCACTACAAGGAATATTTTTAAAGGGACCTTGACAGGTGTTGCAGGCCCATATTGTGATTTGTCTTTTGGAGTTATAATCTGTTAGAGAGTTGGGGTTTATGAAGTCTTTTTAAAAATAACGATTTTTTCAGGTATTCAAAAAAACCCAACCCTGGCCTAGTGTGTTTGGTACTTTATATTTCTTGGCCACCAGAGGGATGCTTATTAAAATAGATTTCTTTGGTTTTTTTTTTTTCCCCTCCATGATACACTAACTTGCTTTATGTTAGACTCCCAGTCTAGGAGTATAAGAAAACAAAAACAATGCAGCATGACACCCAATTACTTCTTAAAATAGGTAAGAATAATTCTGCAGTGACCAGCAGGATCTGCAGGACTCCTCCTGCATCCTACCAGCCCCAACAATGTTTTAGGCACAAGCAAATAAGACAACTCCATTGTCTCAGAGACTCCTGCTCACCACTAAAACCTGATGCAACCATCCGGAGAACGGTGTTTTCAGACATTTTTTAAAAACTGGCTTCAGGTACTCGTAATGACACGCTGTGATGAGCACTATATGGACAAATAGACACAAACACACGCATGCAGGCAAAAATCATTTAACAGAGTTTTTAATAAAGAGATAAGCAATTGTTATAGAGACGGCCACTCTGTTGTTTCCTGGCAAATAGATGCAGTAGAATTGACTTTTGAGCTCATATTTGCCTGTAAGACATATTACTTAGATCTGTGGCAACAATCTGATCATTTCGCCTTTTATAAATTATTTATAAATGTCTACTAATAAAATTGTGCTTTTCCTTTTAAATCTGTAGTACAGAACTATTAGTTGAAAGGTCTGCCTTCTACAAGTCCTTGCCTTTTGCACAAAAATTAATAGATATGGCTCCTGCTGAAGTTTCAGGCATGTCCAGTTCTAGTTCAATTGTTTTCTATGCCATGTATACCATCTGGCCATAAATACTGAAATATAATACACTGTCATTTACTGACTTCAGGGAACTCTTTCTCAATTTAATTAAACAGGATAACTCACTAACACAAGGCCATTTCTGGAAATTGAGACAAATTCTTTTAAATGGAGAGATGGACTCCCATCTGCAAATATTTTGTGTTTCTACTTTTCTGACAGAAGGGGGGAGCTTATACAGATAAACACACCCTTTCCGCCCCCCCAAAAAATGTAGTTTGCATTAGATTAAGTAGGATTAATATCTCTCTACTAAAATTCCTGTTGTCATTTTTTCAGTCAGGTACTGCACACTGCCAAAAATCATAGTCACAATTTGAATTTATTTAACTGAGATTTTGTATTTCAAAGGATCCTGGCCCAGAATATTACTGTCCTGATCACACAGTTTTTCTCTGACTGATTTAGTGATCTCAGGTGAAATACTGAACATGGATGCAGAAATAGCATAGATTTGAGCTGGCATCATTCATTTCCTTGCCCTCTGCCCCCTAACCCCAAATTATATAGTGTCAGAGGGCATGTCTGAGTCTATCTGTTGAGTATTAGAAAAGAACTATGAACTAAACCAAAAAAGCAAAAGGATCTAATCTGAAAATGGGCATTTTAGCTCAAATCTCTTTTTCAAAATCATGTGAAGGACTTCATTTTCAGGCTGGTGTCAAAACAAAATCTCTAGCAGAAGTCTAAATCTTAAAAACTGCAGCAAAATGAAATCCTTACCCTCCAAAAAGCTCTAACTTGGGCAGCTTGCAAGTATCTCTCTGTAATGCCAAATACAAAACCCTGGAATGTCCCCAAAGTGGTCTGTGAATCTGTAATTGCTTTCTTAATTTACCAGAAACAAGGCCAATGGAACTAGGAATGCCAAGAAAAAGCAAGAAGGCATGTGAACTCCGTTACCTGATGGTGCCAAATATATTTTTGCATGAGAGGCTTGCAACTTCATACTTTCTAACATGAATCTGCCCAGTTTATGTACGGAATAAACTGGAAATATTTTAGCTATGTTCATCATCAAATTTGTGATTTAAATGTATGCATCTTCAAAGAAAATTGTACTTTACATTTATTTCAAGGGGTCTGCATCTGAAATTGTCAGTGCGGCACTTGCAATGCTCTCCTGAGAACCCATAATCCCTGCCCAAAAAAATCCTCAGAGCGATGTCAGCAAGATTTCCATCACTGGGGCCCCATAAACTAGGATTACCCATTTAGGGAGTTAAACAGGAGCAATTGTTGCTACATCTGTCCTAGAATGAGTGCTCCCCCCCTGCTCCCCCCGCCGCGGCTCTGACAGCATGAGAGCATTATTTCTCAGTGCCACCTTCCACCGTTGCCTTATGAAGAATTTATATGTTTTGAGTTTTCCTTCATGGCAGGCGTCCAGCGGTGCTGTACTATAAACCTGCCACAAAGAATGAAAAAAGTGCATTTTCAGTTCAATTGGGGGCCCAGACTGATGAGCTCAGACAGGCCAAACCTCTGAAGGTTAGTGAGTCTGAACCTCAGCTGATTCACCAAGCACCGTCAAATTATGTACTACTAAGGAGGTAGCAAACATTTTTAAAGACTAATTACTTGAGAAGGTTGTGGAGGGTGATTAATAGACCCAAATCCTTTATTGGAGTTCTCTTGAGGAACCCTAATGAAATAACAAATCCAGAGAGAGGACAAATTCTTTTCCTTTTTTGGCAAGTAGTTATTTAAGCCGAACAATGCTGCCAGCTGAACGCATCATTAAAGGGATGGCTTACTGTTGCACACCAAAACCCCCACTGTGATAAATGGCAAATAAAACACGTCTTTCATCCACACATCAAGGCAGATGAAGATGAGCAGAGCAGGGCTACCAGGATCAGTCTCCTTGGAGTTACGAGTCACCGATGGCCTGTAGAGGGCTCTCAAGGTCCTCTGCTGAGGCTCTTAACCCAGTTTCGCGGGCTGCAGCTGGAGGTTTTCTAAGGTCACCGAGGTCTTTCTCAAAAGGACTAAACAAAAGGATCCTTCAGCATAAGCGTGCATTTTTCCCCTTTTCTATGGCCTTGCTGTTTCTATGCACTATCTCCAGCCACAACTTTGCCTACATTATTTGGTTTAGCAAACAGATGTTAGAAAGCCACTGTTAACTATAAGTCTCCCCTGTAAGGGTCATTGTGAAGAGCAAAAAAAAAAAAAAAAGAAAATAGCCAACCATCAGAAAAAGCAAAGAGCTTGGAATAGGAGTGAACACTTTCAGCATTTTCTACCTACTCTCATCTTTGAGGTGACTGTACTATAGGCACATGGAACACAGGTGACGTGTTCATATGTAGTTAGGTCATTTTCTTTAGTTCCTAGAATGATCTGGGATATGCTGGAAAACAAATATCGCACTGATTATAATTTCTTTAAAGCATACTGTACTACAGAATACTGATCACACTTGATATATAAAGTGTATAACAGAACCAGCTACACAGGTTATTATCAAAATGCTCACATTAAAAACCAAAAACCCCTGCAATAAGTGCCATACGTGCGTAAGGACATGAAGCCTGTAGCAAATTACATTTACATATATATTTCATGGCAATTAAACCCTTGTCTTGTGAGTTAATGACATATTTTAATTGCTTGTAACCATGGTTTTCTTAAAAATATGACCTGTACTGGAGGAAGGAAAATGCCCTTTCCCCTTTGACAATAGCTGTATTTTAAATTCCCAGTTCTTGCTGTGATTATCTGCACATGTGGAGCCGAAAAATTCAGAAGAAATAGATTGTTACAGCAACCACAGTTCCTGTCTTTTCTTGTCTGGCTATACTGAAAGGAAGAACCACCTAAAATTAGGATAATGATGTTGTTTTTCATTTCTAGTAGAGTTCTTTTATAGAAGGACATATTCCGTAACAGTCCTTGATGACACCTTCTGGCATTACCAAGTTTGTTTGTTTGTCTTTTCAGGAAAAAAGGGCTTTTTATATTTTACTACCTTTACTGCATGTTCCTATTTCCCTTCCTTGTAGCACCAAGGTGGCTTTAGCTAGGACAAAAGTTATATATGAAAACCTTACGTCCTGTTTGTGTCTCAGTGTGTAGCGACACAGCTGCAGAAGTAGTCTTGTCATTTTTCTTTCTGGGTCTCTGAAAAAACTGTTCAAAGCACCAGTTGGTTCTATTCTCCTGAACTGTAGTGGCATCTGCCATTGAGTTTCTGAAGCCGAGTTTGCTGTGACTGTGCAGTAACTAGTGGAAAGAAAACGGGCAATAGTAAGAGAATTGCAGGTAGCAATAAGAAGCAATGACAGTGTCACCAGGTGGTAGAGACTACAAATCCTGAGGCTGCTGAATGATGTGCACAAAAAAAACCCCCAGGACTCATCAAGTGTTCTCAGCTTTATAGGGTTTTACCATTTTTTCTTGATTTTAGGTCAGCTGAGGGTAGAGAACCGTTGCTCTCCATGTTAAATGGCTGTGGGCAGTGAGATCTATATGTGGTAAGAATAGACTGTCAGGCACACCTACAAACATTATTCCTTTGAACTGCTATGTAGGTGCCTGTAAGTACCTACAAACTGGTACTGTTGTGAAGTTTTCCAGTCCTAAGCCTCCTATATTGTAGAAGTTTCTGCAAAACCTCTAATCTCTTACAGTGGGGGAAACTGTAAATTCCTTTAAGCAGTCAGGTTCTGTAGATGAGAGGTGAAATGGCAGACCTTTCCTATCTGCCATTCCTCAGGAGACATACAGCACATGCCGCTGCTGGATGCTGGAAGAGAGTCAGGCAGCAGATAAAATTTTATGAAAATATTACCGTATATTTAAGTTTTCCTGGACATGTTCTGGTATTTTTGGGCAGAGATTTTCTATATAAGGATTTTGAAGAATTTATATGTTTTTCCAGGATTCCCCGCTGTCTCTGGCCCTAACAGGTCATATCCTGCCAACCAAAAGCCACACATCTGGAATTCCTCAACGTACTGCAAACCAGCTCCATGTGCATCAAACCGTCTGCAGATGTGCTATGTGGTTTGTTCTGTGCGCGCCCAGGAGGTTCAACATGTCCTAAAAGTGTTGGGTTTTCTGTGCACGTGTAGAAGATATATGCATATAGATTTCCAGACCAGATGTACTGAGATGCTATGCACTGACAGTGAGAAAGGTCACATGGAAAATTTAGATTCTGCAGAGCTTTGTTCTGAAGGGTGTTCTATCCCTTGGTGCTTCAAGCACTACACCTCTGGGTCTTTTTCTCTAGGCATTTTTTTGAAAGGTCGGTATTCACCAGTGAACTCCTAACACCAGGGGAGCTGCCTAACACCCATAGTATGACAGTGATTTTGTGGAGCTGTCAGTGGCAGAGAGGTTCAAATTCATGGTATTTCTACTTCCATTCAGTGCCCATTACCAAATACCTTATTGGGCACGTCCCACCGTCCTTATTAAATGACAGAAAAATTAATATTATTTCCAGGAAGTATTTTCTCTTAGGAGAATATGATCGTGCACGTTGGAAGAGACCTTAGGAGGTGTCAGTCCAACCTGCTGTTCAAAGCAGGGTCATGCAGGCCAGTCTGGTCTTGAAAATCTCTGAGATACTGAACAGCCTCTCTTCCAATGCTCAACTGTTCTCAGGAAGAAAAAAGTTCTCTTTATGTCAGGTCAAAGCATCCCTATTTTATTTTATGACTATTGTCTCATATCCTCCTGCTGTACACCTCAGTGAAGAGCCCAGCTTCACCTTCTTGGTAACATCTTCTTTAGTACTTGCAGGCTGCTGTGTGCTCCCCCTGGAGCCACCTCTGCTCCAGGCTGAAAAGCCCAGCTCCCTCAGCCTTTCCTCATGGGGCAAGTTCTCCAACTCCACAGCATCCTGGTGTCCCACCACTCAACTCACTCCCATTTACTGATCTTTTGTGATCTGCAGGGACCAAGACTGGACACAGTTTTCCAGACATGTCTAACGCATGTGGAGTAGGAGGGAAGATCCCTTCCCTTGATCTACTGGATGTGTTCCTGTTAATACAGACCAGGAAGCTGGTGGTTTTCTTTGCTGCCAGGACACTCTGGCTCATGCTCAGCTGTCGTTGTCAGGGCACAGCGAGGGCTGGCTGCTCCCCGAGGGACAGGAGGCCAGGACCTAAGCTTGATGCCATGGCTTGCAGGGCAGGGCAACTCCAGCCAGTGTCTGTCCCATACTACTGGAGTGAGGTGAGCAGGGCAGGTATGGAGATGGTTCCCAGCATTAGACACAGCCTGGTGGTGGCCAGGTAGGTCCAGGTAGGTGACCGCCTGTCACCAGGTGGGTGACATGGCAGGTCCTAGGTCAAGTTGGCAAGCTGGTTGGGGCTTAGCTGGATTGTCCATCAGGTCAGGTTTGGTGGGGTCATGGACAGACACAGGCAGAGCTGCAACATGGCGGAGACCATAGGTCAGGCAGGGGCCAAGAGTGAGAGCCTCTGCTGAGAGCAGCTCCCACGGGAAGGAAAGTGGAAGCCCTGCTGTGGCTTCCTACAGCTCCTTCTCCACAGCAGCTCTACACAGCCAGCTGGCCTTGAATGCAGCCACCTCTGGCAGCCAAGCCCCAGGAGAGCTGGGGAGCGCATCCAGGGTGCTGACAATTATCTGCTGAGGCCCCAGGTCCTTCTCAGCAAAGCTGCTCCCCAGCAAGTCAGTCTTAGTCCGTACAGTTGCAGTACAGTCCGTACATTTTTCCATCCCACATACAGGAGTTTGGATTTGGCTCTGTTGAATTTCACAGGGTTCCTGCTGTCCCATTCCTCCAGTTTGGACAGATGGTGACCCAATGATCCATGGAGCAATTTAGTGTCATCCACAGACTGGATGAAGATGAATTCCATCTCTTCCAGACCAGTGACAAAGATATTACACTTGGGCAGTCCCAGTATAGACCCCTGAGGAGCTTCATTTGTAACCAGCCTCAAAGTGTGAACCATCAGCTCTTTGAACTCAATGATCCACAGGTTCACCCCACTGAAGTGACGTTCAGTAGGCTACCTATCCATCCAGACCATAATGTCCCAACTGGGATAAAAGGATGCTGTTGGAGACCATGTCTAAAGCCTTGCTGAAGTCAAGTTAGTGACATCTACCAGTTTCTCCTCAGCTACAGAGCTAGTTATTTTATCACAGCAGACAATCATATTAAGTCTCTTTCATGTTACTAATCCTGGGTCATACTAAACAACTTAACTTCATTCCTTACTTGCTGTCCTCTTTGAGCACTTGATAAAAGATTTAACTAATGTGTCCTTAGTTATTTTTAGCCAAGTTATGTGTATTTTATTCCTTTAATATTTTCTTCAGAAATATACATAAGAGAAAAAGCAGGACAGGAAGAGATAACAAGGGAACATCTCGTGATAAGCTTGTTAAGTTTCTAAATTTAATAAAGAATACAACAACAACATGGCTTTATGGATCAGATGCTCTTGCATTTGTAATTCACAGATTAAATGGGAACATTCTTCTTATTTCAAAAGGGTATGATCACTTGCTGTTGTATGTGCTCAAGTTTTGCATTTCATTTTAAAGACTTTGAAGAATATTCCTCCTTCAGCCTGAATGGCTTTTAATTTCACTTTTCAAACCTTGAATTCTAAAAAGCATATAAAAACATCTCCATTTCTTGAAGATCTTCAGGACTAACTGCATCACCAAAGCAGTGATGTGAAGCCCATTGAAGTCAGTACAATTCTTCCTTTAACATCAATCATTTCTGGATCAAGCAGTAACTGACAAAGCATGCTAAATTCATTTTTAATTCTTTTACCTATGGCTTTTTGATGAGTATGTACAAAGCCATATATAGGATGTAAAAGAAAAATCTGCAGTGAATAGCAGCTTTCCTATACGTCCCAGATACCTGAGCACAGAGGAATTTTCTTGACTTTCTTGTTACTGGAATTTAAATTTAATGTTTGTATGATAAGCTTATTGTCTAAAAGTTCTCTTGAAAATTTGATACCTGATGTTCACAGGCAGAAACCTGCTGGCTAGTTGTGAGTGGTCATGTTAGACACATGTTGCTGTTTCTATTCTCTGATTAGAGTAGTACAGCTCACAGATTACTAACACATGAAGTCACCTGTGAGCCTGGGATATAATCAGGTAAACCATAGATTACACAGATTACAGGCAGAAGACAAAAAAAAACCCGAAACCCAGTACAAAGCCATTTTAAAAAATGTTAATCTGCTCATGGTATGCCTTTGTAATCATCTGCAGCTAGCTATACAGTGGTATGCCTGAGCTAACAAGCTCTGTGTGGAAGAGGGACTTAGTTGTTTAGACAACACTAAGGTCACTAATTGCACTAATGGAAGGCGATTCCTGTCTGGTGAAACTACAATAAGCGAATAGTATGTGCATATGACCAAGAGGATGTCTGCTGTGTATTGACCATATAAAACAACGATAGATCCCCAAAATAATGTTCCACGAAATATTGTGCTAGGTCTACTTTAAGTGATTTGGGAGGTATTATAAAGAGATATTAATTGCCACACAGACGGCAAAAAGGCAGGATTTCTTCTTTGCTGGGTTGTCTTCAGAACTGGAAACACTGACAGCACTGGGTCCTCAGTCCCTAGCCTGGTACCTTTCCAGGAATTTAGGCAGGAATCCAGTGAGATCTTGTCAAACTGCAGATGTATTGGATGAAGTGTTTGGGTTCAACAAATCATCACATTCCAATGATTTTTTTTTAAATTGGAAAATTCCCGCTGGCTCTACTGGTGAGCTCTACCAGCTCACAAGGGGTAACTTCCAACACGTTGTCAAAATTGCTACAGTGTGCTTAGTAAGGAGTTTCAAGAAACTGCCACTTTTTTTTTTTTAAGCAACATCCAATACTATTAAAACATAATACTTTTGATACAAATATATGGACGTACAAATTCATATTTGTCTTTAGCAGGAATTTCTATAGGCAAAAATTGGAGCGTGCTTGAAACTAAGTTACTCTGGGTAGAGTACAGAATGTTTTTTTTTTGGTGCTAGCACAACTATAGCACATAAACACTGGACTATTTTACTACACTACAAGTCAGTTAAAAAAAAAAAAACCAAAAAAAAAACCCCAAAACAAAACTGTAGGCATTCCTATCTTGGTTTGGATTCATGTTTCAAATGAATACCAAGTGATTATGATTTCTGGAATTTATTATGCATAATTGCTACCAAAATGTAGCAACGGTCCAAAACCCAAAGCTGTGTGCCACTTCTAAATTTTAACTCAGCTATGAGTTCAGCACACTTTCCAAATGATGTTATAGTTTGGCACTGGCTTTGACTTTACGTTGCTTTTGTCCTATGGAAGCAACCACATAGCTCTCTTTTCATGTAAATTGAAATAGCAAGCTCTCTGTGACAGCTGGGTGGCCATGTGAATGCTGTTAAAGCTGTCAATCTCAGTGCCATGGAGTTTTCTGCCTGTAGCACAGCACCGGATAAGAATTCCCTGATGGAGCCACTCCAGGTTGCTGTGTGGGGGTCAGACCATATTAGGAGCCCTGGGAAATTCTTACATTTCCCTTGAGCTCAACAAATTGCAGCATCATCTCCCCCTTTGAACTTGTTGGGGTATGTTCGGTGGAGATTATTTGTTAATCTTGCGTTGAAGCAGCCTACCAATGCTTTCAACTTTTGCAGACTTTTGGCAAATGACTTCACTTTATCAGGAAAAAAAAATAGGGGAAGTACACTACTACAGTGGATTTTGCAGAGGCTAATCAAAGCATGTTTCTTCCTTGCAATGAAGCGTGGCGCTGAGTCTCAGGCTAACCCTTATATAAACCCGTATTTCTACACCTATTGGCGTATCAAGTTCAGATCCTGAAAACAACAGTTGAGCCTGATGCTAATTGGCTGTTTTAGGGTTGTGCTGCTACAATTACTGTTTTCTCCTTTCTGATTTAGTTTGGGTCAGTGCTAGCTTAGACACTACACATCATATGCATATGTGGGTATGTTCCTACACAAGGATTTTTTTCCTTTAATTAGTACAAGGGACATAACTGATTTAGACAGAACAATAAAACAGATAACCATTGGTCTCTGATTACTTTACTCATTTTTCTGACACACTGTGAGATCTGGACATATTCCTGCAAGTCAGTATTTTCTTTTTTTTTTCTTTCTTTTTTTTTTTCCTTCTTTTTTTTTTTCCAACTTTCCTCTATGCTGGAAATGTTTAAGGGTGCTTGTAAAATGAAGAATGAAGAATTTATGTTTCTTAAGTTACCTTTTGGAAAAGTCCTGGAGATTCTCTTAGAAGACCCTGGCTGTAGGGTGTACAGAAAATTTCCCCTTTGCCACATTTTTTCTCCTCCAGACCACATAGTTTTTTTTCTCTTTCTCTTTCCCTTTCCTTACACCTTTCCTTTTTTTTTTTTTTTTTGCTTGAGGCCTCCTTCTTCCTTGCTTTGTGTGAGTTTAAAATGCAAACTAATCTCTCTGCAAATAAGCCTTTAATCACTCCTCTCCCAGCTTCGATTTTTTTAAGAGCTGCTATTAGTATCCTCCTTCTTTCCCCAGCCCCTTTGCTTCAAGCCCAAATCTGTTTCCTCTTTCTTAAATCCTCCCATATAAACAGAAAGTCTAGTGGTCCTTTTGCTTTGAGAAGACTGTAACACCATCCCTGCTGATATGTGGCTTACTGCACAGGTAAATGGTCGGTCACTAACACAGGAGTTTCACGCTGATGCTGGTGTTTGTAAGTCCCACCAACAGATTTCCAAAACGATCATAGTTTCATGGAGAAAGAAACGAGAAAGGCAGGAATGTTTTATAGCCTCAGAATGAATGGCTGATGTCGAATAGCCATATATGAGGGAGAACATATTTTTACAATCGACTTGAAATTACTGGATGCTTTTAATAACAAATATCCGTATATGACAGTCAGCTGTAACATCCTAATGGACAGGGTTGGATTTTATTCATACCTGTTTTCAGCAAATTGAAATGAATGAAAGAGAAGCAGAGAGAGAGAGGGGTTTTATATCTGAGCAAAAGTGGAACATCCCTTATTAGATGATTTTAAAACGTTGGAAAAGGTCTTGTGACTCATCTAATTTCTATGACAAACATTAGGAAAATACTCTCTTAGGGCTAATACCTTAACCTCCATGTGCCTTCACTCATTTTTGCCTGAGAGTGCCTTAGATTGTTCTGTAAGGGAGCAGCCCAATTGCTGATTCACAGGGTGAGCTTTGGCATTATCCTCTTGACTGCTCTTAGGACTTGCACATGAGCACTGGAAATGAACAAAAGGTTGTGCTGGGCAATTCTCACTGCTTTAAGTCACACCATTCAAATCAACAGCCAGCCCCTGTGAGTAAATCTCAGGGTAATGGGGGAGGATTGCAGTGGCAACACTGAGCTCAGATGTTCCAGTAAGAAAAGTATGGCATTGAAGCATAAGTCCCTCATATTTTTCCTTGACTTCATCTCAAACTTGCTGGACTTTTGAAAGAAAATAGACATTCCTTTAAAACAATGTTATTTCCATCTACCTTACAACTTTCAATTATTGACAATGGCTCCAAAAGCTACACCATTTTGATGTCCTCCACAAATATATTCCTTTATTTGGCTTTTATTTGCCGTATTCACTTTATGACTGAAACAGTTGTTCTTGCTCAAAGTTAGGGTGATTTCACCACTATGGGGAAAAAAAACCCCAAACAATCAACATTTGGTATTTAAGACTGAGTGCGCACACGATTTCTACCACTATTTTGAAAGAGGTGTGAACAAAGCCTACTTCAGAGAGTCCAGTCAGCTGGAAAAAAGAAAAAAGAAAAAAATCCACTCACAAACGAAAAAAACCACCAGAAAAAACGATTTGTGCACAATCACTCAGTACTAAGACTTCAGGGTGCATCTTAAAGCATGATTCTGTGCTGTGACAGGAGGTGCTGGGTGGTCCCAGGCTGGTGGGTATGGGCATCCAACACAGGGCAATGCCTTTCAAAGAGACTAGCTTGTGCGTGTCAGTCAGTATGGCTGATTTAGCCCAGCCTGTATGCTTGGGTTAATTAGCCCAAATTAGAGCTAATTAGTGAGGCAGCTCAGGTGGAACAGTATCCTGCTGCAGCTATCTTGTTTCTGGTTCTGAACCCGGTTTGCTCTGAGCCGGCTCAGCGCTCCCTGCTGAGCTGCGTGGTGTGGGCTTGCCCTAAATAACTCGCTCCAGGTTCAGCCGAGTACATTTCAGAGCCAGGAATAGAACTGCCATCAGTTGACTTCATGACCTGCCTGAAACCATGCTATTGTTGGTTTTTTCAGAGTTCTTCATTTTATTTTTAAAAAGCCTTCAATTTTACAGCTGAGCAGCTTGAGGCATAAAGAGGTCAGTCAATGGCACTACTGGGAGTAGCGCCTGGTATCCTTTTGAGAGCCTATTCCCAGCTCTTTGGCTCTGAGTGGTAGGAGATGCAGCCTCCTTCAGACTTATTCCAGAAATGATCTATAAATACAACAGCGTCAGGTTTGTTTTGAGCCCACACATAAGGAGTTTATTTGAGGGCACCCTCAGGCAGCCTTGTCGGTTATAAAACAAATTCTGAAGCAACTCCGCTGTGGCTGAGGCTTTTTAGATATTCTCCAGGTTATACAGTGAGTAATATGTAATGTTAGTTGCCACTTAAGGCTCCAGAATGGGGCAGTTGCACAGATCTGTAGGATAACAAGGTGGCATTCTTCTTCAAGTGTATTTATGCATTCTGCCAATTCCTTCCCTTTTTCCTTTTTTTTTTTTTTTTTTTTTTTTTTTTTTTTTTTTTTTAAATCCTCCTCTTTCCTCCCTTGACCCTGTCAGGAAAGGGACAGCAGACAGAAAACAAGAAAGGTTAGTGTGAGCTCCATTACAACCAGTGCCTGTTGATGTTTGCTGTTAAATGAAGTGTGAAGTGGGTTGTTAATGAACTTTTTTTTTTTCTCCTGAAGGATTAGCTTTTCACCTTTGTGATAAAAGAATAATTCACATACACATCACCTTTGAGATCCAGAAATACATAGCTTTATATATTCTGTTTCTGATCTTGATTGGACGAGTTAAATTTATTTACAAGGTAAGGGTTAGGAGGCTGCATAGCAAATAAGCTTTCATAACTGATTTCATTTTTTTATGGCTCCAAGGTAGCTGATGGCTAAAGCCTTATGTTTATCTACATTACCTGAAGCACTGGCTAAGTAATCCTTTCACTGGTGCAGTCAAGAAACATGTGGTCTTATTCATCTTGAAAAATATTAGGAATGAAACTACATAACAGCCAAACATACTGGGCATTAAGTAGCAGGTAAATTCTTAATTTGTGGTGTCTGCATTGTGGATGAGATGCTACAATACTATTTATGAGTGAAAATGTATTCGGTTCAAGAATGTTTATGAATTTAGGGCTATGCATAAATCAGCTAAAAAGACATACAGTTACCTTTTTTAATACTTTGCTAAACAGAGATGGACCATGAGCCTATGGCCTTTAAACTCCATATTTTATACTGAAGTTCTGCTTCTGGCTGTCCCAGAACATTGAAAGCACACAACATAGTGACTCAAGCACATCTGACTGGAAGATAATAAACATAGTGTGCGTAATTAATAAGAGGAGGAAGGAAATAGTTTGGACAAATATAAAATAATTCACCCACCCTCAGTTTTATGCAAGTTTATAAAAACATTTAGGGAAAGAATAATGAAAAATGTGGAGTTCTGTGGAAAACAGAGCAAATATTAAATGAGGTTGTTGTAGGTAGATTGTGCTAATCCAGCCAGGTATGGTTCATTTATAAAAGAGATGTTACTTTTAGACAAGGGAAACAGTAGATTTAATCTGCACTTAGTTCAGTAAAGCGTATGCTATGGTACCACCCAACAAAAGGGCTTAGTATTAAGATTGAAAAGTAAGCCTGGTTGAAATGAACGTGACACCAAGTTACCATTAAGAAATATACTGAAGAAAGTTATGACTGAAGTTCCTCAAGGATCAGTGTTAGAACCATTCTTACCTAATACTTTAATTGATTTTCTTTTTGTGCTGAAGTCACTAATGCTTATTAAATATTGATGAACACACAAAGTTGATAATCATCATCAGATCAAAAGTGGGCTAGGGTATCTTGCAGGACGAAGTAGATTACTGGCACAAAAGAGAATTGAGGTAACAGAAATGGGATAAAACGCTAAAATAAAGAAATAAGTCTCTGCTGAAGAACTAAAAGGAGTTTCTGTTCAGGGGTAATCAGTGGACTAGAGTGTGCATATTACAATAGCAAATAAAAATTTTTGTTTTAGACTCACAGAATGAAGGCCGAGAAGAGATATGATTGCTCTCTGCAAATGCATCAGAGGGTAATCAACAGCAGGAAGGGAGAAGAAATAATTAATCTAAAGGACATTGCTGGCACAACAACAACGGGTCATTATAAAATTTATGTTAGAAATCAGAGGAACTATCAGAGGAATGTCCTACTAATAAAGGTAATGGAATCAACTTCATTAATTTTAAGGTAGCATCTACTTAGTTTATATAAAAGAGATTATATGCTCTGGTTGTCTGCAATAGCAGACAGTTAGACTACGTGAGTCAGAAGACTCTGAGAGTCTTGTGCCCAACCTCCTCTTCACCGAGAATTGAACTTTCTTTCTAGAAGTTCACAGAGGGAAGAACACAATGATTAACCATCACCGTGCAATGACCAAGCTTCATCAGACTTAACTTTTTTATAAAAAGAAAGTACACAACTTTTTTCATTTGGTGTTGAATTTCATGTTTATGGACTTCCCTAGAGGCAGGATGGGATAAAGGCAGAATGTTACCTGGAAACAAATGAAAAAAAAATAGGATCTGAATTTGATGCAAAAAACCTCATGAAATCTATCAGTTATGGGCAGTAATATTACAGGATAGACACAAATTGTGTCAAAGGACATATAAAACAGTAATTCAGTCTTTCAACTTGTGTAATCAGTTTTTCCTAGTCAGAAAAAAAGCATCTTATCTAGGACTCTGTCCATTCTGTTCTACTTATCCTTCATCCTTTTTTTCCCCTCCCCACACCTCACCTCACCTCCCCTGACACCCATTTCTAAAAAAAAGTTGGCTCTGATCTTTTGTGGATGGGATGAGGACATAAGAAAAAGGTGGATTTTGATTCCTTGTGCATTGAAAAATCGATGTCATCACAAATCAAAAATCACAAAAATAGTTGTGGTATTATGTGTCTTTGCCTAAGCAGTACCTGGACTGTTTATCAGTGTGACGAGTTGTTTGCTTTTTAGTAAGACAGAAAGTAATAAACATTTTTTTTTTCTTGGGTGAAGCAGTTTTCTGTAGAAACCAGAGATATTGTGCCATTTCAAGCTGGCAGAAAAATATGAACAAATATCTGTAATTGCTGCTGAACAACTTCAATTCTGTGGCTAAATGAGGATTTTGGTTTTCAGTGTTGCCAATCTGACACTTTTTGCAAGTCATACATTGACCTTTACTGTAAAAGTCTGATCATTTATTTCCTCTATTAACTGTAAAAAAGCACAGCCTTTGTCCTCAGCTTGATTCAATATTTAAAAAAGAAAAGCAAAGAAAAAGAGTGTTGATCTGCCAGTCAGTACACGTGAACTGACTCTTGGGCCCTCTCTTGATCTTTATAAGCTGGCAAAATAACAAATCAGAGCTATGATACTACACAAACACTAGTAAATGCAAGGCTTTTAAAATTATTTTTTTTTATCTTCACTCTTCTCCTTTTCCTTTTATTCCTAACCTCATTCACCTAATTTTGACTGATGCTGTTTTTATGATTCCCATTACCTTATTTTTTTTCCAATATAATATTTATTGAAAGTAACATCCTAGATCATGCAAATGTTCCCAAACTTTCTGTATTTCATGATAAACTTACTAAAACTATATGTGTACACACAAATATTTTAAGATATATGTATGTAAGAGTCACAACTGAAAACAATCTAAGGGTTTAAAATTGTTTCAAGTTTTTCAGAAATCTTAGCTTGGGGATCCCAAAGAATTTACGCATTCATCTTCTCCTCACCTCCCCAGATATAAATGAGAAATGATGATGGGAGGAGAAAAATTTGAAACTATTTTTGTCATGCAGAGCCAACTCCTAGCTAGAATATGGTATTAACTGGGTTATGTGTTTCATTTTTCATGGGTTCGATGTTAGTACCTTCAAAGGAAAAACCTGCATGAAAAACTCATTGTTCTGTCTGGTTTTTTTCCTACTTACAGTCCTATTTTCCCCACCCTGTACAGTAATTTTCACAGAAAAGAACATTCTGGTCACAGAGGTTTCACTGTGAGTGAGAGATGCAGGCTTTACCTGCAAAGGGTGTTAACATAGTATTTGAAAGGCCATGAATTAAAAAAGACAAGGATCAGCTTTCTGGTGTTCTGTTACTACAGCTGCTGGCTAGAGGACTGCAAAAACAAAAAGTTTGATTTTATCATGAGACCTGGATAGGAGGAAGAGAGTCCTAAATTATTTTACAACTCTTGATTTACAATCAATCATTTAAAAAGAAAGCTCTTTCTTTTAAAGAAGATCATGCTTTTTCATGTGTTCTCTCAGTACCTTTGCAAAGCAATTTTTGAAGCAAGCAGCCTCCAAGGCTCAGTCGTAAAACTGGACAAAGACGTGCACTCTGAGCACACGTGAAATCCTGAGCACAAGTGAACTCTCTGCAGATAAAAAAAGGCATCAAACAGCTGAGAATTTTCTGGCTTAATTTTCATTAACCTTTTAGAATAAATAATTAAGCTAGTCTTTGTTATACAAACTCACAGTCCACATTTCAGGAGGTTGTGATCTTAACTGAAATATAAAAAACATACTACATGGTATATGAGATGTGATTCAGTTCTGGTGATAGCCAACCAATAGTGTAACTGAAATGTGTTTGATAAATGAGGAATGAATACACCACCTTTTGAAATGAATTCATTATGTATTATGGGGACTTTTTTTGAGTGAGAATGCTTATAAAAAAAGTGAATGTAAAAATAAAGAAACTGAAGTTACAGAAGAAATGCTCACCTCAATTTGTGTGGTGACAGTCATGTTCTGTACTATTCAGCCAAGTAGTTACATTGGCAGAAATGTCACACTTATATAAACGAGGAAAACTTGTGGATTCAATCAAGGTTAAGACTCTGGCCAGAGTGTTTTTTCCTGGAATGTAAGAAGACTCAACAGCTCTAGAAAAGAATTTGAAACAATGCTAAAAAGCACGTAATGATCTAGTGTATACATGAAAGTAATTAAAGTACTGACATAACAGAGATGTGATACATAAATACTAAGAACACTCTATTTCAGGGACACTTGAGAATGTTGCGTGCTGATGATATAACATGAGAGAATCCTGTTTCCAAATTGTGTATTAATGCAGCTGTTTAAGCTGATCGACTTAATATTAAAACCAAATAAGAATATGGGGGAAAAAGCCTAGTAAAAGCTGAGGGTTTGTTGTTGTTATAGCTGTTCCAGTGTATTTGGAATGCAACAAAACTGACTTTTGGAGGCAGATTTTGGGGTTGGGTTTTTTGGTTTGTGGTTTTTTTTTGTTGTTGTTTTTTCATTTACGTAACAGAGATCTGACCTCTGACACGCTTCCAGTCACTGACACTCCAGAAAGGATAAATTATATGACTATTTTGGACAGAATGGTTAGCAGGTATTTGGGATATCCCAGATTATTCTCAGAAAGAGGAAAAAATATTCCCAGAGCTACGCATTTTTTAATGCACATCAGTGTATTGTTCCTTACACACAAGAAGACTCAAACAACGAAAGATCAGTGCGGTTTTTCAGCATGCCACATCATTCATTCCTCGCCCTCCAAAATTACTCAGTCCTCTTGCTCTTCCCTAATGCCCTAGATATTTTCTTATGGTCTTGTTTACTGCAATGATCTCAGAACATGTATATGGATGTATACAGTTAGCTGAGGAATCCTCTAGGAAAGGGAAGGCTGGAAGGCTAGAATCTCATTCCTGTTTCATTTAAGGAAAGTGGCAAAATTCCCCCAACTTTAACGTTACAGAAGCAGTGCATAATCGCCTCTGTTAGACTTTATATGATTTTCACAGGAAACGACGGGAGTAAGGAAAATAGAAGTAATCAGCAGGTTTGATTTGTGTCAAAAAACAGGGGTCATCTATTATAACCTGGGAAAGGGGTATACCGGCCACAGTTAGACATCCTATTGCATTTTACACCAGTGGAACACTGAGCACAGAAGCTAGAAACTTATATCCATATAAAAAGACATGTTGCAGTGGTAGGAGCAGGAATCAGAGGGAGGAACTATAAAGTTAATTCTGACCATAACTCTCTCTGCAATATTGTATGGAAAATAATATTTGTCTGGACAAAATGGAAAAGCACGCTTGTCTGCTTCACAAAGGTAATTTCACACAGGTAAATATCATTAAGAAATGTTTCTTCAGGCCTACAAAGATTTGCAAATATAGTAGAGGGAATTTCCATGTGTTTTCCATTACTCTAATTCTTCATGTTTTGATTAAGTCAATAATGTCCCTCATAAATGATACTTAAGGATTTTGAGCTTGATTTTGCGACTATTTAGCTATATGTATGCATGTTTAAAATGCAAATGCAATTGCATGCCTAATTTGTACATGTAGGCAATTACCTTAACGGATATACAGACAGGACAATTATATCTACAAATGGGCATAATTCACTGTGTCTGTGTATACAGTTATATGATTTGTTCATGCAACTGCAATAATTGCACATGCATATACTTCTACGTCTAAATTATCTGAAAAATTTAGCCTTATGTGTTTTTTGTGACTTCCTTTAATTTTATTATCTAATTAAAACAAACATTGTGTAAAACAATGAATGCGATAAAAATATCTTACATTGTTAAATATTAATCCTTTCCATATGATTATATTTTCCATATTCCAAACATAATACTTAACTTGAGACCATTGTTAAAATGTTAGGTATAAACAATGGCAGGCTTTGCTTGTTCTTTAAACTGGACAGCAATCCATTGTCCTGGGCAGATGTTCGCTTAGGCACACCCACACAATATTTAGGCTCCTAAACGTAATCTATGAAAACAATCTGAATTTCCTTAATTGTTTCCCTACTAAAGAAACTGCAATTACAATTTTTGCCAATGTCTTCCTCATTGATTTTAATTTCAGCTGAATTAAAATGTGAGAAATAAAGCATAAACAATTATCAACTAATTTGTGGTAGTATGGCAAGTTAGGTAGAAGCTCTTTGGGATGACTATTTCCGCCCCCCCCCCCCCTTGTGCATCCAAAGTTATTACTGTAAATAAGAATCTGGTAAAACCTTTATTCTGGTAGACAAGAAATTTGAAATCATATACACGAGGCTCACATTTACAGAGTCACCAAATGCATTCTCATCATAACATCTTTGCTAAAATTGCTTTTTTTTTTTTTTTTTCCTAGGTGCTCTTCTCCTTTTAGCTAAACCTGAGGTACATCTTAAACATGTGTAGGTTGCTTCAAGTGTATTACTCTGTAAAACTTTCTGTGTGTTTTAGATTACTTAGAAAGTGTGGCTAAAGGATTACTAGACATTTTACTAAATGTTAATGCCTTGATTTGCAGTCAAGCTGTAGATTGCTTAGAATCATTTCCAGGCCAGTTGTCAATATTGGGTGTGAGAAAGGAGTTGATAGACAGGTGTTGATACATTTATTTTAAATTCTTACCATGCTCTCTCCTTGTTTTGGTATTATTGGTAATAGAATGCACTGGGCACAAATAGAAATAAATTTCTAGAAAATAGATATTTTATGAAGCCTCACAACATCCTTAGTGTGGGAAAACCTGAAAGCATATGGAAAACTAATACTAAAAATAGAGAAAGCAAAACTGCATTTGATTCAGTTGGTGTATTAACATATGGTAGAAAGTAACTAATAGTTCTTTTCAGAGTCTAATTTCATCTATCATGCAGAAGATAAGAATCTACTAGCAGGCAGAGACTGATGAAAATATATTGGTAGGCTGTGACTATGCATTTTTGTTGGTAAATATTTTTCTGTTCGTTCATTCCTCTGAACACTAGAAGGCCAGTACAGAAATTCCTTGCATTCCATATCCTGGATGAGGTCCATGAAGTATTTAAGTCATATTAAAGCAGCTATTGTTAAACTTTTCCTTTATTGTCCTATTTAAAGCCACAAATTAAGACTAGTAAGAAAGTTATCCAAAACATTTCTCAAATGATTAGCATTCCTTTGTTGCATAAATCTTTACCCACAGACAAAGAAAAATGAATTATATTATCACATCAATTAAGTGTTTGAGCTTCTCATCAGATTGATGTTAGGGGAAAAATTAAAGAGAAACTTGAAATTGCTTGTGCTTGCTTATTTTAGCTGCTAAAAAATCTTTAGCTACATCTACTCTAACTGCTGGTCAGTAGAAATTTGATTACAGTTGTCTTCAAGATCAGTTCACAAGTTTTAATTTGGTTGCTACTCAGTTCCCAACCTCATTTTATATACATAAAGTTTTCTGCCCAATTGGCAAGGACAAGCATGTGCATAAAACCTTGACTAATTCCCGATGTAAAGGTGCAAATTTGAAGGAAACAAACTCAGTGTCTGCATCCACAGCTTTAATGTTCTTTAAGCAATCAGGAAATCTAATTTGTAGTGTCACTTCAGACAAGTTTGAAATACCTCCAAGGCACTCAGTGTGTACATGCAGCTGGGAATCTGAAGTGCTACATAATTTTGCATGTCCACAGTATTAAGGTGGGCCTGGCTGACAAAACAGTTCATGAATTATCACTATTTACCTAAACTTCTACTAAAAAGTGAAGCAAAAAACCCCAAACCTGAATGGACAGTGCAAATAGCTTTAATCCAAGTGAAAGCT
Organism: Rissa tridactyla; assembly: GCF_028500815.1. Lineage (NCBI taxonomy): Eukaryota > Metazoa > Chordata > Aves > Charadriiformes > Laridae > Rissa > Rissa tridactyla. The sequence goes on from NC_071466.1 coordinate 197,750,863, forward strand.
ACTCTCCATGTATATCTACACACTTTTTACTTCACAAATAACTTTTCCTGTTTTCATCTTTGCCACTAACCCTTCAGAATTCAAAAATTAGCTACTATTTCAGTAAGTATGCAATCTGTGCAGTCTGTTTTCAAGTATTTTAAATATTCCAAATGTCCATAAAAATGACTGAAGTTACAAGATAAGTTTTTCAAACCAAAATGGAAAACATAAAAAGAAATGAAGTAACATCCATAGTTGTTCTTCAGCTTAGGACTTGATGCGTCTGTGAAAGATAAGTGTTAGGTAGAACAGAAATTGTTGAAAACCATAGAGGAATAAGGATCTGTAATTCAAAGACGTGTTATGCAAGACATCTAATGGGGCCCTTTGGCCTTTAAAATACGAATCCGTGACTATAAATCTCTGAAACATAAAATGGAATGTTCTGAAGGTTTTGTCAAAGCAAAACATTCTGTGACTTTTGCACAATATCAGCTGCATCATTTTTCTAGAATATAATTCTCAAGGAGATACCACTTTATTTGTGGAAAGGAGTTATCATTTTAGCTGGTTAATGAAGCATTGTGTTTAGAAGTGCTTCTTTTTGAGTAAGCTATCAATCTGCTTTGCTTAAAGGGTTATAAAAACATTTATCCAGTGTGTGAAGTCATGCTTCCAGGTATTTTCAAAATCTGTTTTCCTCATCACTATCTAGGAGAAAAAAGAGGGAGGGAAGGGAGGGCCTTGGGGACATTGCAGACACTCTGTGGTATGCTTATTTGAAGTGTGAATGGACCTTGGCATGCCCTGGCCGTTCTCATGTATCTCATTTGCCTTTCTGACAGTATGAGGCGGGCAAGAATGCCAGAAATCTTCTCTGTCGATGCGCATTACCCAGGCAGCCTGAATTCATACTGGAACAATGTGGAGAGATCTAACTAGATTTTGGAAAGAGCTCAGGCTTAGACTGCAGCTGGAACTAAGCAATACACCTCAAAAAAGGGATGTGGTTAGTTGGGACACGGGTATAATAACAATACATAAATTCAAGATATACGCAGTCTCCAATTTAATGCCATAAAGGTTGGGAAGTCTAAGAACCCAGAAGTAAGATTTTACTGGAGTGCCTGACCAAAATATCTTGTACTTCTTGACAGCATTTGTATTTTTAGATATATGTCCCTCCTGACCAAGTTCTTTCTCTGGCTGGTGGATTCTGATGTCAGTCATCCTCTTTTGTGCCCCTGAATCCTATCTGAAATCTTGTATTTCTCTCTGCAGTGATAGAATTTCGTCTGGAGTGGTGGGTGGCATCAAACCTTGCAGTTCGAGAGGCATGCAGTGCCACCTCCACCAGCTCCTCCTCGAACAGCTGTCAGAGAGAAGGGAGCTGGTCACCCCTGCCTGAGGAACAGCTTGGACACGTAGGTTCAGAAGTGGCAGTCAGACACATGTACACAAAAGTCCAGGGGGAGGGCAGAATTTCATTGTTCATATTCTCTAATATTTCTTCCTGAACAACTCAGTCCTCTGCTCTGCTCTTTGCGCTGGCTGTCGCATTCCTGTTCCCAGCTCATGTCCCACCCCAGCCTTCATGGTGTGTGTTGTGCAGCCTCTGTGGATTGAATTCCAGGACCAGAGACACAAACCCAGATCCAGACGTGGCAATACCCAAGGCCTTTTTTTGCCCAAAGGCTTTCTGAGGCTAATTTGAGCACTGTTTGACTGGTATTTTAGTGGCAGTTGCTTTCTAGAGCACAAGTGTTAAAGGCCTCAGTTTACAATATAGCTGTTTTAAAATACACATTTGTGTATTTGTACCATTTAGAGTATATCATACTTCAAACTATCAAATATGACACACACCTTATTTTCTAGAAACACTGTTTTCTTTGGAAAATATTATTAATTAGAAAAGACATTTTGGGGGGACAAAGTAGAGATAAATATGTATGTGTGCAAAATCCCTTCACTAAGGCAGGAAGAGTCTGTTCTAGAAAACTACAAGAGAAAATCATACCAATGTTAAAAACTCTACAGTTTTATCAAAGACAAAAGGAGGTTATAATTTCATCATTGTTAAGAATAACGTCAGGAGATCTTCTAAATCAGAGAAAATAATGAAAATACAATCCTGAAAATTGAACAGTGCCTTTCTTTTGTCTACCAACAGCCTCTGATCTCCAGTATAGGAGGCTGCAGATGTTTCTTCTTAGTGAGAAATGATTTAAGACCTGTACCTTGTTAAGAGTAACACTGAAAACAATGTTAAGAATAACAGTTCAGTTACCACTGGACAATAGATTTTCTTGTGGTTGGGTGATGGCATGTAAAAGCCCCCAGGAGCTGAAAGCAGGCATTTTTACAGTTTAAAGCAAAAAGGAGACACTAGATCATGTATTTTACCTCGATATGACAGATGGAGAGATTCCACCCAGCAGGGTATGCTCTGGGCTGAATCAGGGGTGTTGCTGGACCATATCTTGTTTTTTGAGTCAAACTTATCATCCAGAGACATCAACACTTACAAAATGCACCCTTTCCCTTGGTAGTTTCCTGCATTGACTTATCACTGCCAATGTTAGAAGAGTGCTCATAACTTCTCATTTGAGTTTGTCTGGTTTCAGTTTTTTGCCACTGGATTAGAAACTCTCCAGTATATTTCTCCACAAGAAGGTTTTATACAATACATTCAAATCCCCTTTCAGCCTGCTTTTTTATAAAGTAAACAGATGGACTTGTTACAGTCTCTCACAGTGAGGCATTTCCTTCCACCCTTAAATATCTTTATGGCTTGTTTTCTGGATGATTTGTCAATGTCATTTTTAAAAAGTAGCAATAAGAAAATGTTATGCCACGTTTCAGTACTAGCCTCAACTGACTATGCAGTCTTATAAATATGCCTTTTTTTGCCATTGTGGAAGAATGCTATGCAAACCACTGAGAATGCATGTCAAATTGCTCATCCAGCACTACCCGACTGAATCTCAGCTTTCCAGGATATAGTCCTTAATACTGTAAGAATAGTCTGCCTCTTTCTAGATTTTTCACTTTGCATTTAGTGGTGTTTAAATGCATTCTGTGCATTTACCAAGCAATACAGGAATGTTTTATGTGATCATCTTGGTCCACTAATTATCCGTGTTCTTTCTGAATGACTTGCAAAATACATTAGAATCAATATTGTGTTTAATTCTTGATCAATGACAGAAGTGCTGAATAACATAGACTACTGCTCGTCGTTAAACTGGGATCCCATACTGACATCTACCTGTAACCAATTCATAATTCAACATGCATCTTGCCGATATCATATAGAGCTCTTAAAAAAAAAAAAAAAGTGTTATGCAGTAGGAAGTTAAACCCCAATGCTCCTGACAGCTTATGTTATGCAATTCAGAGGCAGATGGAAATGAAAAACTGAATGAAAAAGATCTTTGTCAGGCACTTTGCCTCAAAATGAACAGCTGAGAAATCATGCTGGTTTGACAAGTCACGCTTTCCAAATAACCATTTGGACTGGCCTTAAGAAAATCCTTATCTTTCAGGTTTTGTTTTAGTTGATTCCCACACTAGCTTTTCCATTACTCCTTTATAATATAGTAAAATACCTTAAATTAGGATTATGTACCTTAAATAAGGATTAAAGCCCTCTTTCTGGAGTACACAGTACACTTTTTCATGTCCATCAGTCATAAAGACATATGGGATGGTTGACACTTTCAGATATAGACTGATGATTTGAAATAGAAGTTTTTAAAAGAAACACTGGAAGAAAATTGGATTTATATGAAATGTTTTATTTTCCTTGTAAGAAAAGCTCTGCAATGCATTTCAGTTAACTTTTTTAAATCAGGGTTAGTTTTTTTTTGTTGTTTTGTTTTGCAGATTATTACCAAATGTTTGCTCTGGGCAGTGCAAATCCAATTCTCATTGACTACAATGACCAAAAATCTCGTATTGTTGGAGTCAGAAAATCATTAATGTGGTACTATATTGGTTTCATATGGGAAAATACCATGTGCTGCTCTCCTCAAGCTGTAGCTTCACAATACGTCAGCTTCAGTGACAATGACAGTTTAAAGCATTCCCAACCCCTTCGTCCCCTCCGCTGTGCCAACACAAGCTTTCACGAGGTTGAGCTCTTGGCTGAAACAATGAACCGATGCAGGTCAGAAATACCACAAAGGAAAAAAAAAACACGTATTTTCAAGCCAGATAAGTTCTGTGGATCTTGGCAACAGTGCAGCCCCGCAAAGGGTTGTGTCAGCTCAGCTGTGCTGGAGGTGGAGTGAGGGCACACACACGAGCAGCTGGGACAAGGATGCGCACCAGGGGAACTTCTTGCTCTTCCGACCTGGGTACTGCAAAACTGGCAATGTTAGAGCAGCGCAAGTTTTAGTGAAAGTCAGTTGTCAGCCAGCAACATGGCAAATGCCAGCCACGCACATTTCAGAGCAGGATTTGCCTCAATTTCGGTGGGGAGAATTTGTGTTTAAATTACTGTCGTAGACGAGCTGCCGTGCCTGGATGCTAAATGCAGAGGTTTGCTTTCAGCTGTGACACAGCAAAGCAGCAGCGTAAGTCTTGCCATTCATCTGTGTTATTTTAATCATTTAGGCTGTATAAAGCATCTCAGGCAACATCCTCAGCCATTCTTCTAAGTTAGCAGCGCCATGCAGTGTAAATACTAAGTGCATTGTGAATTTGGCAGCATTGAATTAAACGTAGCTTAAAATGCATACATAAAGAACTCAAGATCAGCTTCCATACCTTTATAAAATTCTATGTAGCTGTAAAAGCAAAAGTCCTTAGTTAAACTAAAGCAGTTATTTGTGTTTATCTAAAAACTACTCCAAATTATATTTTGTATATAGACCATTGTACGTATATCACGTAATGCATTCCTGACTGTTTTCTGTCTATTTTTGCTAGTTTGTAAGAAGGTGGTGTAGGTTTCAAAATGTAAAAACCCAAGATCAGAATCTGTTGGATCTTATCCAAGCTACCCATCTCTATTTCAAAGCATCCATTTTATTTATTGTATTTTCTAGTTAGGCAGCTTTTAAAGTTCTTTTTCAGATTTCAACAGTGTAAAATCTTTCTCCAAAAAATGCTGTACTAATTCAACCTAATGAGATTACCTGCTAATGTACATTTAACATATGTGTGGCAAGATAGGTTTTTATTCTGTCTTGTCATCTAACAAAAAAGATAAACAATTCATCTAGTAGGTGGCTTAACTTAAGAAGCCACTTTGTAGCCACCAGTTTACAATACTCATTGAATTGCTATGTCAGATTTCTTTTCTTTTCTATTGCTCAAGCTGCTTATATGTGAAATGGCATAAATACACATTTTCCTTTGTTAAGCCAGGCGTCATCACATAATTCTTCAGAGTGATGTTAACTACAGAATGATTTATTATAACTAGTCTTCTGCTTCTCTGTCTTGATTTTTATATATTACTATTACAGAATCATAGAATGGTTCGAGTTGGAAGGGACTTCAAAGACCATCTAGTTCCCACCCCCCTGCCATGGGCAGGGACACCTCCCACTAGACCAGGCTGCTCAAAGCCTCATCCAGCCTGGCCTTGAACACCTCCAGGGATGGGGCATCCACAGCTTCTCTGGGCAACCTGTTCCAGTGTCTCACCACACTCATAGTGAAGGATTTCTTCCTAATATCTAATCTAAATCTACCCTCTCTCAGTTTAAAACTGTTACCCCTTGTCCTATCACTACATTCTCTGATAGAGTCCCTCTCCGTTTTTCCTATAGGCCCCAGGTGCCCATTTCCATAATTAAATAGCTTAGTGTCACCTTATGTGAATTCCGCCACCTATCCTTCTTTCCATTATACTGTAAATATTAATAATCAATTGGAGGTTTGAAACAATTTTTTAAACCATGCCTATTGCATTTATTTATGTACAAAATAGAGCCATTTCAACGATAACAGTCAGAGAGACGTGTAGCATCGACCAAAGTTTAGCAATATAGGTTTTTTCATTTCATTATATGTTTGGTTTTTTCTTCAGTTGAGGTAATTTAATGTCCATTTTCTCCCTGCTGTTTGCCAACCTGTTTGCTTGTGTGAAACACTATAAATAACATCTCAGCCTGTTGCCATAGCAATTTGTTTGTTTTCATGCATGTAATAGAACTATGATGAGATTATAAAATACCATATAAACACTGTTTGAAAGACTGTCTGAGATGTATTATTGGAAATAAGTACGGATTCATGCTTCTACACTTTCTACGCTGTTTTATTACACTACTGATCCTACTGTCCCTAATAACTTCATTAAAATGCTGTCCATTAAAAGAAACAGAAAGCAGGCTGAATTGAATAAAGGGCCCTAATGACACGTACAATGGTTTAGTTTCAGTCCACACCCTTCTTGAAACCTCTGTCTGAGAGTATGGGATCTGTGGATTCAAAAATGCACTATGTAAATGACTGAATTCTGCAGAATTAGCCAGATGGGATGGTTGCTTTTGGTTTAAAGGTCTGACTGACACTGTGATGACTTATGTATGTGACAGCTCTGTTGACTTCAAGGCCACTTGAAGTCAATGGGAATTCTCACAGTGTGTAAAGACAAAATGCAAATTCTTGGTCCATCACAAAGTAGTTTAATATGAAGAAAGGACTGTGCTGCCAAGTGGAAAACACAAACACTAAAATGCTGGTGTCCTGGAGAGAGAATATTTGAAACCAGAAACTATTCACTCAGTGCAGTTGATCATTATTTTAATAATTTTTACAGCTGAAAAGAATCTCAGCCAGTGGTCCTAAGCTGGAATGTTAAACTGTGTGCATATTTATCATGTGAAATATGTGAATAAGTTTATTTTTGCACTTTTGGGTATTTTCCAGTTAGATGTTCGTAGGAAGATTATTATACTCTTCCTAGGCAAAATGAGGCATTGGGACAATTTAGGCTGTTGATCTAGGAAAGGTCTACATCCACCTAGAGAAACACAGTGCTGTGGGGTGTCACTGCGCCTGAACTGAATTCAATAAGGCATATTTTGAGACAAAAACATAGCAACACTACCGCAAAATCTGAATGTGGAGACATTGCACTTGGTCAAGGAGGGTGATAACAGTGAAGCTTAATCCAGCAGTTTACTGTCATGGGCCACTTCAGCATGAACTTTTTCCTTTGTGGTGGTGCTGTGGGATTGCAGAAGGGATTTGACGGTTTTGCGGTTCACACGACGGTAATCACTTTCTTGGACTTTAACATCAGAAGAGACCATTTCATCATCTAGTCATGCTGCCCATACGAGACCATAGTATATTCTCTGGATCTGCCTTTGAGAATGGTAGCTGTGGATTAACTAACAAACAGCTTTTGGAATCTCAGGCACTCTTGATTTTTAAAATTCTAGTAAAAAAATCCCTGCATCACAGCTACTGGTGAATTCTTCATATCAAGTATTTGTATCTTTCTATTGATTGCATCTTACTTAAGCTTCCCTCCACTGGCTCTTGTAATGTCCATTGCTGTTCAGTCCTCTAAACAGTGGCCTTCACCGAGACTAGAGGTTTCCACTGCACCTCTACACCAGGCTGTTATAACTCACACTTTTGTGTTTCTGCTTTTTTCTTACAGTTGATCTGCCTCAGCCGTTTTCACAGGGGTAAGGATCTGCCTCCTCTTCAAGGAGTAAGTATCGAGCTATGGATCAGGATTTTAGCCTGCTCAATTCACGGTCAGTGTTGCTCATTTAGGCAGTATGCTTTAGTTTTTTAGGGAGGTCCCATTTAGCTACCGCAATGAGTTTCATATGGAAGTAACAATATCCCTTGTAGAAATTTTAGGAATAGTCAAGGCAGCAATGTTTCAGGTAGCAAATCCAGTGTATCTCTCTGACAACAGAGTTCCTTAAAACTAAGCGTATATATATATTTTTTTTCCTTTTACATATACTTCATAATTGGGCATATATGGGAGTGATTATATTGTTTTCTTGTGAAAATGGACATGTGAAATGAAGCACTAAATCTGAGCACATTTAGTGTTTTACCGGTTTGAACATGACCTGTAAGCATTGCTTACGAGTTGTCGGTGACAAGTAATACCTCTTCATTTTCCTCCCTCCTTTTGCCATCTGATCCCTTCTAAATAGTTGAAGCAGAGGTTTCTAACTTTTTAATCATGCAAAGCTTCCCAGCAGGATTAAGTAGTATTATGTGCATTTACAGCAACGAGTGAGCAATTCTACTTCCTCTCCTGTTTGGAATTATATTGGTGGATAGGCAGCTAGAACAGTTGAGGGATTTTGTTTGTTTGCTTGTATATTTTTGTGGTTCCTCTCAATGAACCTAATGTCAGGGTAAAATGGTAAGGTTAAGACGCCGACTATGCAGCAAAGTGGAGACCCGTCTGATAGCAATGAGGGCAAAGCAGCTAATGATGTGCTATGTGCTGGCGTCACTTACCTTCCAGGCAGGCTGGACACATGCCAGAGCTGTGAGAGTTACAAAATCTTCCTGAAGCTGCTTCTGAAGCTCAGTAACTCAAGCCAGCAAACACTTAATAGCACCTGTTTCAAGCAGTTATTTTCTTTCCCTTGCAGATACATTTAAAGTCAGCCATGGGAGAGACGAGTTAGATTAATATACAGTATTTGGGTCAATGCATTGAAATGTGACAGCCGTGAAATTGAGAAATATGAAAAACAAGAGAAAAGGCATAAACAGCAGCACAGATGCCCAATTATCTCCAGGCATTTTGGTGATCATGTTCAGGACAAATTTCAGGAATCTTTCCTCAGCAGTAAAAGCAGAAGCCTTGAGGGAATAGTTCTCAAAAGATGGTTTCATAACAGTTAGGTATTGTACAGCAGGAAAATTTTCTTAATATATGAAGCTTGCTGAAAAATACCTCGTTGTGGACTGGAAAAGGATGCTTAGGGTTTTTCACTGTCTTTCACTCACTAATGTGACCTATCTATGTAAGACATTTAGAGAGTAAAATATATTAAAAATCAGAAAACAGGAAATTAACCTCATTCTGCCATTACTTTGAAATATTTTAAGCTCAGGAAATAAATCTGTGAAGAAAAAAAGGTATTCTGATTAAAACTGTTGAGGTTTTTTCCATTTGCCTTTTAACTCTCCAATCTCACTTAGAGGTCAGCATTTATAAATTTGTAAGAAGGCAGCTTTTTATAGCTGTTTCATGTAAAAATCAAATGACTTTCAAGATCATGTAATAATAGAGAGTTTTTAGATGTTGCTGATCTCAACTGTTTACAAAGTTATTGAAAGGGTTAAGTAGCATGCTATCAGTCATGCATATGAAATTTGGAGTGAGAGGAAGCAAGTGGATTTGAGGTTGTTCTCCTTCAGTTCATTCAAGGTTCGCTGAACAGGAAAGTGAATTTTTATTATCACTTCCTGTGAAAAGAGCAGTTGACAGGACCCATCAGGGAACTGCCAGAAACCTCAAGAGTTTTGAGTACGAAGCCCAGAGTCCACTGCAAAGTTTCCATGACAACCCACTCATTAAAATAAAAGGAAATTGTGCCTGATATTTACAGCTTTCAGCATACAGTTGAAAGCCTTGCCTCTCAGATTTCCAAAGTATTTACACCTGGGACCCAGGAATGCGGGCTGTCAAGAAATAAAGGGTAGTTGTAACATTTAGCCGTGAAAGTGGAAAGGTTGTTCACAGGTTAGATTTCAGCATCCTTCAATTTCTTGAATTGTAGTGAACATTTTTTCTCTCTCTTCCTGTGTTGTGCTAAAGGGTGAAAGGGACTTAATATTAGGTTGGAAACAGTCTTAAGGGAGGTTTTTAGTGAGAGCGGTTTTACTGAAGACAGGGATATTCTTCCAAGAAAAGGGGCTTAGCTCTGAAAATAGTCAAATTAAATTTATTCAGTTACTAATATATAGATTGCAAAAGAAAAATCATAACTGATACTTCCTCAGACCTGGTAGCAATCACCTACATTGTGGGAAAGAACCACAGGGGTGAAGAGAGAGAGTAACAACTGATGTTGTTTACTTGAGGTACTAAAGTCACTTTGAGCTCTTTTCTTTATTATCCCCCACTCTTTACACTGCCCTTTTCCACTCTCTCCCTTTGCAATCTTGTTGGCTTCCTCTGTGTTGCTTCTATGCTGAGTTATTTTATTTTTATGTGGGAGGTGAGAAGGCTTGAAAAGGGGATACAACAGCTCAATGGAAAAGAACAAGGATGCCAGGGTAAGGTCAAAACCGGAACTTGAATGTTTTGTCTGTCCTAGGCCAAAACCTGCTCTTTTTGGCCCTGAATCTTCCATTTCTGCAATCATACAAGAAGTCAGAGTATATAATTACTGTGGTTTATTTTGGCCTTAAAATGGGTGAATCTCATACAGCGAACAAAGCTTCAGGTCACTGAGCTGCATGCCAGAGTAATCGAGTACCTTGCTCTTCATAGACATCATCAGAGTTTAAAAAAAAACAAGAAAAAACCTTAAAAAAAATACACAAGCACATGTAAATATACTTCAATTAAATCATTGCACAGCATATTCATTAATTATACATTATACTGAGTCTTCACCTTCCCTGATTTTACAAGTATCTTTGGGCAGGCTACTCACCCAAACAGGTATCAAATTGCACTGCATGAATAATGTCTTAGGTGAACAAAAGCATCAGTGAGGCATGTGTGTCAGCTGCTCGTGAGGATACGTTTATGGATGTGATTATGTCACTATTAGCTTGTTTATAGGTTCTGATTTGGTAAATTGCCTGTGAGGTCAGACAGTTAGGCTCCTCTCTTTCTCCTGGTCTCAGTGCTTGGGCTTTGACTTCCTTTAGGACTGGTCCAGTGCAGCAGCTTTCGTTGTTTCCTTTTTGCAACTGGCCAGACGTATTAAGACAGAACTCAGCAAACGTTTGCTGTCCCTGCCTCTGAGGTGTCATCAGTTATGTGCCCTCAGGGGAAGGGACACCTTTTGCTGTCTCCCCAGTTCATCAAATTTAGTAATTCCCACAAGCAATCCTTGAAGGAAGCTTGCAGTTTCTCGCTTCCATGCCCATGTTTTGTAGTCTTCCCTTGGTACTTGTAGCTGATTTTGTTCATGTTATGACTGCTTTCATTTCTGTGGCTCTCATATTCAGTCTTCTTTGCCTTGCACATTATTGCAGTCTTCTCTCCCCACAGCCTCCCAGAAACCCTAACTCCAATGCTTTGGTCATTGAGTTGGTCAAACTTTTGTAAAATCAGCACAGGTTGTTGTAGTTTAGTCTGGGCACCGGATTACTTACCGGGGCAGGGTAGAAGTCCTAGTTTCAGGATGGCCTTTTTCTCACCAGCATACTGTCTCTGAATGAAATTACTCTGGCAGGATGCCCATACAGGCAGAGTCCCCAGTAACAAGCCCATGGGCTCTTCAGCTCTCCTTGTCTCAGTGCACTCCAGCGCTGTCTCTCTAGCAAGCTCCACAGTTCTAGCGTGCTACCTTTACTGTGGGAGGAGGCTGAGCAGGATCAGCACTCTCCTCCTGCTTTCAGTGGGCACTTCATCAGCCTAAAAATACCTGTCTCTGGAGCTTGCACATCAGGGGTAACTGTAGGGTGCAGGTCATGTTCCTTTCATTTTCACTTGTTAGGCAAGTTTTTGCTTGTCCCTGGCACATGGTAGCTCTGTGGTGTGACACCTTGTCAGTCTCCTGCAATCTTGGTTGATTTGGAACAGTAAAACATGTATAAATCTTCTTTCTGTCTGGAGATTATGCCTTCATTTTGTTATCTTGCCTAAAGCTTGCTTTTACATTTTAAGCCCTTCTTTCACCCCTAAATTCCTTGTTTTTTACTCTGGCAATTTGCTTTACCCTCTGTGTATATATGTATTGTTGGTCAAACTAAATTTCTTGGTTTCACCACCTTGTTACTGTTAGACAAACCATATCCACTGCATCAACCAGACAGATCTAGCACGTATGTCACTCTTTCTTCCAGACGTACAAGTGTGACACTCTGGTTCCTCAGACAGGAAATATGAGGCAAGAATACATGAAAAGCTGTTGAGATTGAGAAAAGAGCCAGGCAGTTCATAAAATCCAGTTGCAATCCCAAAGTGTCCCACAAATCAGATCTCACAAATCAGCAAATAACCTTTTCTCAGAGCAGAAATTCTTGGCAACGTTATTCCATTTCTAGGCCCTGTACACAACAGGTTGTTTCTCAGGACTTTCCACTTCATTTCAAGACTTGGCTGATCTGTAGCAAAGCTTCTGACAGTAATTCTTATAGCAGATAAAAGCCCTGTAACCCTTCGCTTGATGCTGTTTTTTTTTTCCCTTGTATATGAAAAGCAGCATTAACCTCTCCATCCTTCAGTCATAAGAAATATATCCTTGAGATACGCTAGAAAGGAGTAGGAACTGAGCTTGGAAAGATGGAAAAAAGTGATGAAAGGTAGAGTGGGAAATGAGCTAGTGGCCATCTGGAGAGCAAGGGGCTCTTGATAATTTGTATCCTTTTTATGATTCTGATTCTATTAAGAATTAGAAGGATATTTAGAAGAAATTAACTGAAAAATGTGGTAGTCTGTTTCAAACATTCAAATGGTGTTGAAAAAATCAGAAATACTGACAGTGTTTCTTTAAATATTCTCGAAATGCTTTTCAACACAGAAGCCACTTGCTGTGTTGAGAGGAGAATAAAACATACAAGAGAACTAGCCACTACTTAGCAAGAGAAAGAGAACTTTGATACATGAGGCCTTTTAATACAGTTCAAGGTTTTAAAAAAATTACTGTTGTCAGGTGAAACCAATAGGTATCCCTTGGAAAATATTTTTCCAAGTAACATCCAGCAGAGCTAGTACTAAAATACCAATATTTTCTTTTTACAGTGATTCCATTGTCTTGACAGTGTAACTCACTGCAGATTGAGTTTCTGTTTTCCCAGCATCATACGTCAATCTTGTGAAGAACTTCAGACACTGGGGAAAAAAAAAAAAAATTAGAAAGCTTTAAAAGACGACAACATAGTGAAGGGATTCTCTGGCAATACCACTGTGAGTATTACAGATATTGATAGCTCCAGTGTCATGCTTACTGTTTGTTGTGTACTCTTGACTAGCATCACCCACTCCATGGTGCTGGGGGGAAATTCAGGAATGCGCAGAGAGTGGTTTAATAGGTTTCTTATGGTCCTGAAAGACTAAAAGTTTATAAAGATCCTGGATAAATTCTATTCCAAGTGCTATCATGGTGCTGGGGGAAGTCAATGGATATTGCAAATATTAGCTAATTTGTGTCAATGGACCTGTCATACCGCCTGCCAGCAGACTTACAGGATGAAAGTAGTGGGTGTCTGCAAGGTCAGATGCCTTTGCCATCGCCTTTGGAAGATTTCCTGTTTTGTCAACCAATACAGTCACTTGACTCCTGGGGTCTGACCTTTCTTTTCATCACAAGCATCATGTGCCAACACCTAGCCAGTCAGCAGCTCCTAATTAGTCTCTTCTCGTACTAATGGCTCCCAAATCTCAGGGAGCAGCAACAGGCTCCACAGGTCCTATTCTTGCCTCTGTGTATGGCAAGTTCTAATAAAAACCCTCTGCTCCTCTTATTCTTTTCTCCTTTCTCTAGCAGAAAGCTGTCCACAGAGGTCTGTGAGGTGATTTGAGCTTGGGATCTGGAATTTTTGGACCACAGAATGCACTGCAGTAATTGCCATTTGATTCACTTTACTGGAGTGGGAGTGGGTGACCTATCTCCAGCATTGCTAGATCTGAAATGGAAATGATGTTTGCAGGAAGGAGTGTGCTTAGCATCATCGCATTGGGAAGAAAATTTTTTAACATAAACTTTAAAAACTCAACTTTTGCATGAGGTTATTTACAAATATATAATGTTCTGTGGGGGTTTTCAAAAGAAATTTTTTAAATTTTTGATGAAAAAGTAACTGTGTAGAGGAACGTTGCACCACCAGCCATCCAGTTCTGGCTCACACTGAACCTATGTCAGTACAGAGTGGAAAGAGAACTGTTCAGAGGAATCAAAGAGATTGGGAGCTGGTTATTAAATTCCAATACATTACTCCAAAATTCCACCATTAATATTTTATATTAAAAATACTAAAGCTACCAATATTTTGTCTTGTTTCTCTGTGTTTTTAAATAAACCCATAGAGATCCGATCTTTATTTACTATTCTTTTTGTCTTTCCCTGTCTATTTAATTTTTTATTGCACTTTGTGCATGAACTTAAGATCTAACTAAACATTTATTCACAGATGGGGACTTGTGCATGTCATTTTCAACACATACCATTGTGCAGGCACTGTGAAGAAAAGTAGTCCCTCTCCTTACATTATTTATGGCTTTCTCGTGCGAAGAGGTGAGACACATTAAATGGTTCAACAACTGTCTTCTATTCAATTATATCGGCAATAAGAGTTTATTCTTCCTTGTACTTTCCATTCCCTGGTTCTCTGGTTTCCTTCTGGCTATCTCTGATCTGTAAAGACACAGTCCTCTCCTACTGAAATTGTAACTTCAGCAGGGACAGTGGGTGAGTTCGATCAGATAAAATAAAACCTGATCTGTACACAACCCTAAAACTCAAGCTGAATCAGAATACAATAGCTCCAACTGCCAACAGTGGCTCTTTGACCTTCAAGATCAATGTAATGAAGAAGTTATTATGTACCTCAGTTACATGGATGCCATTGTTACTTAAGCCCATTTAAAAATACAAACATACACAACGCAGTTTATTAAATTTCCCGCAGACCTGGAAGTTCAGAGTAAAACCAGCCCTGAAAACGTACTAGGGATGAATCAGAACTCTCATGGTGTGGGGGAAGGTCAACAAACACAGTCAAAGCATTAAAGATTTCCTGTGGTACTTTTGCTACTAGAGCCACAATCCTTAAAAAACATACCAGAAAAAACTTGGGTTTTTGGTTTCTTCCTAATGAAAGAACCTGTTTCCTGGCCAGCAACAGACTACAGTAAGTAGCCTACTCCCTGCCCCCACCCTCCCTATTCCGGAGAGTACTCTAATAACGAATTATTATCTTCTATTTGAAGCAAAATTATATTTTTCTATGAATAATTCCAGTGTTGCATCTGCTGGGAAACCAACTGTAAAGGGCGTGTAACTGCACCCATTCTACTTTTTACATTGTGAGGAGGTCCCTGAAGGTGGGTCTGGCAGGTGGTGTGACCTTCTGTGCTGCCCCACCAACGGGGTATCAGAGATGTCCTCACAGCGGGAGAGAAGGAGGAAGCGGACAGTGACTTGGTGACCCTGGCTCCACGGCAGCTGATGTGTGATTGCAAAAGCTGCTCCAGGCACCAGACACTCCGGCAGCCACCTGCCCGCTGAGCCCTGGGGTGGCTGGCTGACTGCCCAGCCACGCTGGAGGGATGTGTCCAAGATTTGCCAGCTCCCTGGGTGCACTCAGGCATGTGGTCCTGCTTGTCCCCAGGGCCTGCCCTGCCATGCTGCAGCCAGCCTTGCAGACACACTGATTCACGGCAGGAAGACCCAGTCTGCAGGCAGCCTGAGGTGTAAATTTGGCCAGAAGAGGAGAAGATGGGTATTTACCAAATATAAACCTCCAGTTTTGCGATAAACAACTTGGTCGCTTTTCTTAGGCTGGAGTTTAATGGATTGGGAAAATCATTGTAGTGCCCTGCCATTCAGTAAATCTCCATTCTGCCTATCCTACTCTATTTAATTGTACATCTTACTTTGTTTCACAAGAACAGACACATGTACTGCTAAATGTTTTGGGTTTTTTTTTTTGTTTGTTTGTTTTTTTCCCCAGCAGCCAAAAGCCAAGGCGTCAGGTAAATAAGCTCCTCAGTATGTAGGATGTTGGGTTTTTTTGGTTTGTTTTTGTTTTTTATGAAAGGATACAAATGAGAGTAACACTAATAAAACATAAGAATAGTTTGAATAGAAACAAAGAGTGATTTTATATTGCCTCATTTGACAAATTTTTTTTTTAAAAAGTGTTTATGTTTATAGAACCTGTTAACCAATCTGACATTCATAACAATAATTATAGTAAAGATAATAACTATAATCATTGTACTATGAAATGAACAGCATGGAAAAAGGCTGTGCTAACTATAATCACCGGTATAGACAACCACTAGAGTATGTAATCTAACAAATCACTGAAGGAATTACTGTAACACTATGCTTGGATCAATAATACAAATTGTTTGGTACTTGCATAAGTAAAAAGAATGAGAGCAATTAATACCATTGTTTCAAATCATTGATCAACTGTTTGAAAAGAAGAGTCAAATAATTTTAAAACCTAAAATATGCCTTTGTGTCATGGGTTCTTTGAACTTGTAATGAGTCATTAAAATTTGAGGTATATCTTCACCTAGTTTAAATGAATATAATGCCATTGAAGTCAATGGTATCACGCCCTTTTAGATCTAGGTCTAATTGCCTTCAGTTTTTATAGTGAAAGCTAGAAGACACCACTAAGTGGGTGTTGCACTTCACCTCTGCTAGCAACTGCTGTCTGGATATTGTTTGGCTTATTGGTTAACAGGGTGAGTTGGAAATCATGGAAAAAAGAGCCAAATGGTTGCAACAAAGTGAAAAATAGTAGAAAAGATGTAGCATAACTGAGAAAGACAAGGAGGGGAGAGGCAGGGAGAGAGAGAGAGAGAGAGCTCACTTAGGGCAAGACTTGCAAAGGCATCTTGGTATATCTACTTACCATAAACAGCAGTGTGATTTTCAAACAATGTACGTCTTCCGGGGTGGCCGAATTAGGAAGAACATCTAGGTGTCTAAACCCCATGCTTGGGCATGGTGTTACAGAGGTTAGGACTGGATGGGCCCTGATAAGTCAATGCAAGCCCACCGGCAGGCTCGTTTGGAGAGATGCTGGCTCTTTTCTCACTTTTTCATGGGCAGGAGAAAGTTTGGTAGCACTTGGCCTGAGGATGTAGCTGTGTCTGGGGCTTTAGCAGAATGGGAAGGAGGCAGCACCTGGCATTTAAACAGCTGTGAAAATTAAATGCTTTCCAAGGTTAAGCAGCACCTGAGCAGTGGCCTGTGTATTTAAAATGTGGGGTTATGTTCTGAAGTGCTAGCAGGGTGCACAAAGTCCCTTTGTGGATCATGTCCCAAAGGTCTTTGAAAATCCTGCAAAGTGCCTAACTCACTTCATCAAATTTGTACTTAGGTTTAGTTTGGAGGATTGAGACCCACATCATAAAACATAAATGCCTTAGGGGAAGATGATTTACTAACCAGTCCAAGATTCTCATGTACTTTCTTTATGCAAGAGTGATATTCATCCAGAATAGTGAAGTGTTTTATTTTAAAGGAATATGTGTGCTTATGTGTCTTATACAACTTCAATATTTTCAGCTACTGATTATGACAACTGATTTTTAACAAATTTTCATAATGGATGATGTTGCAAATTATAATCAGTTATATCAGCTACAAATCAGAACCTATGTGTTTCAGTAATTTCTATGATTTTTAGAGTTTCTTAGATCCTATATAAGTATAATCATACAATGTTCATTCTTGAATAGCTTTGTCAATAAGAGCTCCTATTAGCAGGGTTCCCCTGCTTTAAAAAAATTGTCACAGTGAGAGGTGGGTTAGATCTAAAATGAAAGGGTATTCCATCTTTTTACAAAGACACCAAACTCTGTCACTGTTTTTCTGTAATACGGGAGACAGAAGTAGAAGCCAATGGCAATTTTGCATCAGAAGGGGCTTACTTATACATACATTACCAAGGTAGCAAAATAAAGCTGTGGGAGACTCTACAGTAATTGTATTAGTTGTGTAATAATAGCAACAAAAGTTATCATTAACAGTATTACAACAGAACCAAAAGTCTTGTTCTATCAGGCATATTGGGTCCAAATGTTTAGCAGAATATTGTTTATCTTTCTGACAGCTTTCATAAGCAAACAAGATTGATAAAGAATAGAATGGGAAACAAAGGTAAAATGAGCTGTTCATGATTACAAAACAAATCAGTGTCACAAGCCAGGAATCAGACAGCCAGTCTTCTGGCTCACAGACTTGTTTTCATATTGTCCATCATAATAATAGCATAAAATGAATAAAATGAACTA
Source organism: Rissa tridactyla (assembly GCF_028500815.1). NCBI lineage: Eukaryota > Metazoa > Chordata > Aves > Charadriiformes > Laridae > Rissa > Rissa tridactyla. Next base: position 197,768,957 of record NC_071466.1, read on the forward strand.
GTAGAATGAAAATTAAGTTAGTATTTGTAGGATCACCATTAGCAAATTATGCATGCATTTTTGTCTAATATTAGCTACTTTTTCTCAATGTAAAAAAAAGCTTTTCATCTACTTAATGTTAGAATCTTGATTCTGTGTTATTGGAAGGGCTGAAAATAAGAAGACTATGATAAGGGCAGTTCTCAAATGGTTAGATTACAGATTACATTCATAGAATTTTTAGGTATTTACTAAGTAGGATTCTGAACTCTGATGTCCACCTCTCACTGCTTTATTAACAGAATGCACCACTAAATGAAGAAGAAAAGAAACAGCAGCAACAAAAGATTAAGTGACGCTGATTTAAGGAGAAACAAATTATTCTGTAAGCGGTCAACCTAGAGAAGTGGGGTTTCCTATTGATAAGTAATTTGAAGTTTCTGTACTGGTACTGAACCACTCCAAATCCCATTACATTCTTATATTATCCTGTCTTCTTCCTCTTCACTCCAAGCTCATCTAAAGCTATGCATTAGCTGATTAGGCAGCTGGTTGGTGGCAAACAAAATGCATGTTTCCTTACCAAAAGGTAAGTTTCCTTACCTTTTCCTCAGTGAGAACTGAAATTGGGGTTTATTTACCATACTTAGTTATGAATTTTCACAAAATTTGTTGAAGTGTGACATTGTGACCTTTATCCCTCTGTCAAACTCAACTAAAATTGCCCAGTGGGTTCAAAAGTCATTGTAGGCAGCTGGGCAGATGTCTGCCCACACAACAGAACCAAGGTTATTTCTTTAGGAAGACATGGTAGAAAATAGATTTAACAGATCTTGGTTTATTTTGATATTTTCACAATTTTTTTCTTGTTTTGATTTTGCAAATATGAATCACAAATGTGTGGTGATTATTATTCTTGTGGAAGAGTTTGGTTTCATCTTATTCATGCACTGGGAGATCAATGTGGTTTTGGGTTTGCAAACTAATATCCGGGGTGATGCAAATCCAGCTGTTATATTATACAAAACACTACAATCTAATTAACTCATGATTACTGAAAAAATTGTGAAAGAAGTAATTCTATTTTTTAGAGACAATGGCTTAACTGTATCATGAACAGTTAAGTAACCAAGAATGAAGAGAACAGTTTTTCAGCTCAGTTTTCTGATTATTATTTAAAAATAAATGTGAACCTTAGTCAAATATTTTCTTCAGTTCTTTCATTTTCATTCTTTTTTTGAATGTCTGGAATTTATCTCAGGACCAAATGTGCTAAAATAACGAGGGGATGATATTTGACTGGTATTCAAGCCTGAGCCTTTACAAGAACATTGCATGACAGTTTCAGCTCAAATTTGCCAAACCAACACTTATTGGTCTCAAGTTCTAAAAAAGATATAAAATGCTGTTTGTTTCCTGAGAAGGGAGGGGGCACATTTAATGGAGGTGGCATTGTGAAATATATTACTGCTTTTGCAAAAAACGGGATTCCACAGAACACAGGAAAATGGGGACTGAGTACAATATCATATTTACTAGCAATAAACATATTTGGCAAAGAAATTTTCTGTCAAGAGGAGTGGCAAAATTAGACTGGATGAAGCTCCAAGGAAAGTATCAGAGGAAACAATACTGTATTAGCAGAAAGGACATGATCTACCCAGTGGACATTTCTAATTGTTAGAATTTAAATCAGAGTCTGCTTTAACTGAGAATGTCTGGAGTCATTGTGTTCCTTTAAACAGGACAGAGATGCTGCCAATTATGTCAATTATCCTTTTAAAGTACTATGTTAACTGAAAAACTGTATGACTTTTATATTTTTGAAGAGTAATACACATTTCTCCATGCAAGACTGAATTCATTTTTCAGATGAAAAGAAGGAAAAAAGCAGTGTGAAACATAGACATTTCTGTTCATGCACACTGTATCTCTCAAAGCTGTGGACAGGCCAGGGAGATCCAGGAGAACAAATTCAGAAATAAGGGGTGGAATCTGTAATGTAAGATCAGTAGTTGATCCTGAACCTGTGTAGGAGGGCTTCATTCTTGACAAACATTTCTTTGTCCTTTAAATGCTTTAACCGTTGAAGAACTGAGCTGGCCAGGCTCTTCAACGGGAAGTTTTAAATAGTGATCTAAGAGCTCAATCCCATCTAAAGCCCTGTGCAACTGTCTGTCCTTTACCCTCATACAGCATTGCAGCAAACCTGCTAACATCCCCCGGCCCCCAGCTCCCTAAGTCTCCTGTCCTTATGTTCTCACTGGCAGAGCAGATCCTGGCAGGGGGCTGTGTATCTTGCACAGCGTGATGGGTTCACAGAAGCTGTTTTCTCACACAAAAGCAGATTAACCCTGGTTTCTTTGCCCTGCGATAGCTGCCCATGCGCAGGATCTTGTGATGAGGTACCTGTCACCTAACTTTCTCTGTCCATATGTCAGACATCTAAAGTGAGTCATTCTGGCTGACACTATAATCCCTAAAGATACAGGCACCAGCAGGGGACGATTCATCCTATTTGAAAGTAAGTGTTTAAATGGAGTCAACTGTCCTCAGGATGTGAATATCTCTTCTCCATCGTCTGTAGAAGAAATATCTATATCTGTCTGTCCCTATCTCTATCTCCATCTCCATCTCATCTCCATCTTCTCTCTCTCTCTCTCTATTTCTCCCCTCACCCCTCTCCACCTCCATCTCCATCTCCATCTCATCTCTAGATGATACAAGAACATTTCAGAAAGTTAAAGCTACCTGAGATAAATCTGAGCCTCATTTCCATATCCTGCCTTCCACATAAGATAATTTGAGATGACTATAACAAGAGATCAGTCAAAATGGGAATTCAGAAATCCTAGTACAGCAGTTTGGAAGCCTTGGTTTACCTCTTCTCCGTGTCTTCTGAGAAAAGGGTCCTATACTCTTTCAGGCATATAATAGCACATACTGGAGAAACTGGACCATTTCCAATGCTTTGTGCAACACTTATTTTCTAGGAACTGCATTGAAAAGACTTTCTAAAGGGGAAAATGGTGGTGAACAGCAGACATGCTTTCCCATAATATTATATGGGAAAGGAAATAAGTACTAGCTCCTCTCCAGGAATGTCTGTGCAGGAGGACATGGAGCAGTCAACTGGGAAATGAAAAATGAGAGTACAGAAATTAGATTAGCAGGGTAAAGATATTCTGATCACAAAGGGATCTTTTACTTATAAAGTAAGGGCACTGCTGAAGCCTGAATCAAGGCTAAAGTAAATTTGACCAGTCTCTTGGCCACAGACATGCTAATAAAAACCTTAAAGTCTCATGTTAGCAATCAAGAGACTGTAATTTGCAGTACAAAATAAATTCATGAAATCATTATGAAACTTCAAAACAAGATCTCATTCAGAGTCTCCAAATTGCCCTCAGTAACTTTATTTCCTTTACAAGGGATGGAAAACTGTAAGGCATTGAAGCAGAATAAAAATGATGAAGGTTCTTCAATGGACTCATTGTAGGAATAAAGAAAATAAACTATCAAACTAGCCTTTATTGTCAAGGTAAAGAGCCATTTCTGTGCTGGACGTTTCTACACTGATTTGTGAGACACACTGTCTCCATGTAAAGTTTACATCTATATCCTATTCACATTTTGGTCCTGAATGCAGCAAGAAAAAATAGGTTAAAATAACTGGGAATTATTCTCCAAAAAATTATGTCACCATTACCTCAGAGTAAATGTGTCTTTAGGTTTTTGTTGCTCCTTAAATAGCTTTTTTGTGCTGCTAGAGTTTAAGCACTGCTGGAACTCTGTCAATTCTTGACCTTATTTTTTTTTCTTGCCTAAGTAAGGAAAACTCCCAGCTGATTGTAAGAGTGCTCTGTTGCCATCACAAAAGACCCTCTTCTTTAGGAGAAAAGCTGAATTTCCGGTGTGAGATCATCAGGTTCAAGAAAAGGAGAAAAAAATGCTCTTAAAAAAAATAACTGAAGCAGACAGCAGAGCAGGAATTGGTGATTATCTGGCACGCAGTCAGATCGTCAGTCATGGCGAGGCACGGGGAACACTGGCTCTGCAGCTGCAGGCTGAAAAAATTGGTGAGACTAAACAGTGAGCATTTATCAACAACTGGAAGCATTTAGACAAAGCAACTAATTTTTCATTGTCCTCCTTTATAATCAGTTTTTTGCTACATTTTTCTCCAGTCAGAAAGGCAATTAGCATACAGAGTTCTCATCAGTCCTTCTGAGAGCTTTCTCTCCTTTCCTGGATTGACAAAGTAAAACTTATTGTACACAAGCAGGTTTTGGCCTGATTAAAAGATCTGGGGGCAAGGCAGATAGTCTGCATAATTTATTTATTTTTAATGTGATAAAGCAGGCACTGTTCCAAAGGAGATGGATCCTGGAGAGAAAGAAGTTGTTCCTCCCCAGTTATGCTCTGTACTCAAAGCATTCTGACTGTAAAATACTCGAGCCTTCAGAATTTTAGGGTCTTGGACCAATAATACTTGCTCCCTTTCAGCTGCTATGGACTATATTGATACGACGGAGAGAAGCAGAGTTCACAGACTGGTCTCTTTTCCATGGAAGTTCAGTTTAGTGTCATGAGAGACAGCAAAGCTGACACAGGCAAAAAGGGTGGACAGATGTGCCCCAGGCTCGCTCTCTCCTCTTACTGCTGTGGCTCCTCAGAAGAAGGTGTATAGTGGTAAAAAATTTTTTGATAAAAAATTGGGGTAGAAAGAAACATGTGAGTATTGGAAACTAAGTTATCAGTGGTGGGATGCTAATACTAATGACAAACTGTTTTACTTTTGCTCTAATGAAGAGTATAAAGTTACAGAGAGGCCCACGCTGTTACCATGGGATATCTTTAGGAATGGCTAATGATTTCCTTTGGCCCGTGGGCAGTGCAGGTACAATCCATCCCTATGCTTGGCATGCAATGGAAGGTTTTTTCCTTTCTTTTGTTCATGAATTCAGAGACGGCACATATAACATGGAGGCAAAATGCTTTGAAAAGTGGTGTACCGCTTGCTTGCAATACAGTAGGAAAGCTCAGCATACCTGTGAGTATGTCTTAGGCAAAAGGGTGCGTTGATTGGAGGGGTAACTGTCATCGGCAATACGCCTTCTGAGGCTTTTAGAAGAGTACTAGATAAACACCAAAAAAATGTATGGGAGAAAGCAAGTTTCCCTTAGGGGAAAAGGGACTGGATGGCCTGATCATTTTTATTACCTCCTGTCAGATACATCATCTGAGGACTTGGCCCTTCATTTCTACTAATTATATATAACTCATTGCATGGAGAATGAACTAGGTGGCAGTAATCACTCAATGATCTCAGAGGTACATCATAAACCTAACAAGTTTTCTTCTCAGATTAAAACTGGGGGAAGGGGAGGACAGACAAGTTTCAGCTACACTTTGCAGCAGCTTATATAGCAGATTTATGGCTAGCACAAAGAAAGCATTCATGGATCCCTGTTCATCACTCATGTTGCATATGCACAGAGCCTTTAACTCTACATATTATGAAGAGCTGCTGAATTTAGAGAACTTTATATTTAGTTCCCAAACTGTTAACAGAAAATACATGCTGCACAGAACATTATCCGCTGTTGCTCCATCCTCACTGATACATCAGTGTTTAGCTATTCTGTACATTAAACAGTTGCCACACAGGAATGTATGGAGACGGAAAAACAGGAGGAAAGAGGGGGAGTTCTGATGGAACTGAGAAAGGATAGCTAAAAAAAGAATAAAAAGATATGGTGTAAACCTTCTGTATGTTGAAACAAGCCTGTGTCTCCTAAAAAGCACTTATGAAATCACAATAGACATGAAAATTTTACTCCAATCTGTGTTAATAACAGCAACTGGGAGGACATGAATAAAAATAAAATTTAAGCTTTGAGAGCTTATTCAATGTGCAGCTCCCAGGAGAGAGGCCCAAGTAGAAATATAACTCTGTGAAGATCTCACTTCAAAATCTTTTGGTGGGAAGGTAGTCAGTGTCTGACTAAAAACTCTAGGCTTTGTTTGTCCCTCAGGACTGAGTTTCTTCCTGAATTTTAGGAGATTGACTGCAGCTACAGGCATATTTGAGAAGGTCGCTTGCTTTTAGTTTTATGTTATGTTTTTTTCTATCTTTTTTTTCTTCATTTTGAACTAATGTTCTTCAGTCAATATCTGCCTAGTCTGGGACTAAATGTTTTCAAATGGCATGTTCATGCTATGAAGCTCTCCCGAGTTCTGTGGTGTTGCCTAAGAACGTAGAACTTGGGAGGCATGAAAAAAAAAAAAAACAAAACAGTTCACCAGACAGAAAGATGGGCAAACATTCACATTCCTCTGTAGGAATGTGAAAAAACCTACACTGATATGAGGGCAATGCCTTGTATTCATGACCACACATCATATGAATGGAAGGAAGCACAAAATGCCTATCTCAGTAGGTCATTAACCATGAAAGCTCTCTCTTAAGTAAGTTACGATCATATTTTGGAACTGACTATACTCTCTCTGTAAGATGGACCCATTAAATTCATTATTGTTTCCGGAAATAAGTGTACTTGTGGTTCAGGTTCAATGGTACAATTCAGATTTGTTGTATCTGTACTAAAGAGTAGGAAGTTGTGCCCAGTCTTGCTGGTAGTGGGTTTGACCAAGTTATCTGTGGAATGAGCCTCCTCAGGGTTTTGGCTCAGAAACAGAGAAAGAAGATGAGAGAAAATATGTTGACTCTTTGAGCTGGGGAAAAAAAAATCACTGGCATGCATTTATGTGGAAGAGATATTATAACAGCCAGCAGTAGAAACAGAATACTCACACAATTCGCTGCATGTAAGTGCTTTTGACTGATGCTATTAAAGAATCAATAGTGATATCCAAGTAAATACATACTAAAATAATTGTTATTCCTGACTAAGTTTCCTCTGTGAAATTCACAATAAAACTCGAGTCAAAAGGAAAAGAATCAGAAGTAAAAACATTTATGAAAGTTCTAAAAACTGAAGGGGAAGGAAATGATATCGTTAATGTAGATGATTCTTAAAATAGTGGGTGACTGGGTAGAAATACTTCTATGCAAGGACTGAAATGTAACAGAGACACCCACATCACTGTAATGCAGCCTTCCCCCTTTCACATTATCCTTGGTTGAGTTCATATTTTTTTTCATTTTGTCATAGAAAGATCATCAGGAACTCTATTCAAAGATATTTTTTTTCTCCTTTATTCGTACATGTTAGCCACTTATTTTCCCACTGATTGTGAATGAAACACTGGTTGTGCTTCACCGATTCTACACGATAATTGAAAGAAGGATCTTTAGATTATTGCCAAGAAATAATAATAAAAAAGTCTTACTAAATAAAGTGAAGGTTGTATGCCAAAGACTCTTTCACTTATTTGTCCAAGGCCCCACATTACGACAGAATTTACAAGGATCAGCACAGCACCATGGTGGTGCAAAACTGACAGGAAAGAAGTGAATCTCAGCCAGTGTTAAAGGGAAGGGAGAAGAGGACATGAGAGAAAAGCAAGCCATGCCCCCTTCCCTGGCATTGCTTTCCACTTTATGCACGCTGATTTATTTACTCCGGTGCATATCTGTAAGGTATCAGGTGAATTTGGTTTTGTCCACAGTGGACATCAGTGTGGTCTACTGCACACTCTGTAAAGCAGTGGAGAAGTTTGCTACAGTCTTTTATCATGTCCCGAATCCTTATCAGTGGGCTACAATGTGTGACATCTTAGGCACTGCTTTTACCACAGCGGAGACAAAGCATATATTTGGAGGAATATACATGAACTTATATGTATGTATACAAACATGCATTTGGAGGACTAGTGACTTTGCTTTTTTGCAGGTGTGAGAAAGTCTTGAAATTAGAAAAGATATTTTGCTCCTTTTTTCTTTGGCTTTTGTGGTTTTCTCTTTACAGCTCTAGATTCATCATTTAGATGTGGAGTTCTACTTTTTAAAAATATTGCAGTTTAAGTAATATACTTACCCACCTGCTTAGTTTATTGTCACCACACAAATCTTTTACATGCTTAAAGTGAAGCATTTTCCAAAGTATGTTGCTGAACAAAAAGCTTACATATTATCTCCAACTTTGGCAAAAAATCAAATGCCCTTATATTTTACTCTTTGTCCTAATTTTGCTATGAATTTCACATATCATCTTTAGCATATATCCTCATCTTCCCTTTTTCTTAAAACACCTCTGTAACAACCTACCCTCACTTGTCTAGCAATTGACGAAGATAATAGAAATCAACTCAGTATTTTCTTGTAGGATTTCTTCTTGATCAATCCATCTAATCTTTCTCATTTGTAAAACAGAGACAATAATGTTACTTTACTCATGGGATGGTATACTCCTTAATTATGTTTTAAGTGTTTCAAAATCCATAGATTGTCTATACTGCAGAAGTGTTAAGAATTTTAATTCTGATAAAATATTAGAGAGTTTTATTAATGATTATCTAGTGAACACTGAAGATGTTTGCTACATTGCTAAAGTCTTGTGATCATATTTTAAATACAACAAAACTAATCAATTGTTGTTTATATAGGTGCAGGTACATAATGTATATACACATATATAATGTATGAATATATAATATTATAATGTTATGTATAATTTTATGTTAAGCTTGATACCTCCATTTGAGAAATCCAGTAATAAGGTTTATTAAAAACTAGACTCTTACCAGAGAGGGAATTCAGGTAACCTAAGTGATCAGCATAATAGCTGAGAGAACAGAAAGCCAGAAAAGTACAAAGGCACCTTGTGATTTCCTTTGTCTTTTTTTTTTTTTTTTTCAGTTTATGCTAAATAACTCTTGTTTGTTCAGTCTTCCATTGTGGATCATGGGTTCATTGACCTCTGATCATTTTGGGCTCCCTCAATAATTTGGTTCTCTCCAACTAGTTCTCATCTTTGTAAGAACAGCCAAGCAAATGTTGATATGGAAAAAAAATCTCCTCTTGATAAAATTATAAAATGTATTTCAATCGGCTAATTTTTTCAGTCTCAAGTGGCCAGTGAATCAGTGAGATTGCTTCTGAACACATCTTTCTGTTTCAGTGTGCATGTTGAGGACTCTTCAGATTGTATGGTGCCTTTCACTATGAATAAAAGCAGTGTTATAACACAGATAAAAGGAATAAAAGAAAGTAGCCACATGACAGTGTTTCTGCAAGATATATTAATGCAAACAAAAACTTTAATAAAATATTAGGATTAACATATTAATTTGATATGATTTAAGTATTCCAAAATGTCTCTCGTTACTCTATTATAGTGACAACTCAAAGATACCGCAATAAAAAACCTTAATTATAGTCCTTCCGCTAATTGTTATTACGTATTTTAAGAGCATTAGTCAGTTTGGGTTTTTTTTTTAATTCCTGAGACTCCCTGCAAGAAAGGAGAGAAAATTGGACAGGATTCTGGAGTCACCTCTATTAGACACTGTCCTTTTCTGGATCTACTTTTTAGTATTTAGTTGCTACAGCATTCAGAAATCTCTAGAGGACCACCCATTTAATATTGAGATCTCCATAATGTCTGCAGGATTTTAAAGACAATTTTATTTTCAGGAAATCCTACCAGGAGAGAGAGATGCAACAAAACTTAACTTTTCTTCTTGTTCTTTTCTTAATCTAAAATAGATGCTGTTCTGACTGAATGCTTAATACCTCTTGATCTGGAAAAATATTGCTGAGAGTCAAAGCTTCCCCTCTTACTCTATGGCTTACTGCAAGGGTGCAGTATTATGGAAGAAAGGGAATTTGCTGAATCTTGAAGTCCAGCTTGCAATTGATCTTATGCCTACTTCCTTTTTAAGAGTTATTGCTTGTTCATGAGTAACTGATGTTTTGCACTCTGAAGTGAAGTTTCCAAGTAGAAACAGGTAAACTGATGGAACCAAATCAAGAAATCACTCAAACCTTCCAACCTGAAACTTAAAGTCATCCATTTTATGTTTACAGCAGTTAGTTTGGGGATTGCTTTATCTTTAATTCCTTATCATTTGGGAACCTTGTTATATCATCCTGTATCCTGGAATGAAAATGCTGCTGTAAAATGGATTGACATCTTCAGGCCTGCGTGGAATAAAATGTACAAGGAAGATCCCAGGATATATTGGATTGCCTTCTTTGGTAATATTACCAGATGAATTTTCCAGACTGATAAGGACTATCACTAAAAATTAGTAGGATATCTAATAATAGATTATTTTGTAGTTTCAGTTTAGCATGAATGGATCATAAAACACAGAACTGTTAAACTCAGCTTTCCAAGATCCAGCCAGCAGATTCACACTCTGCTAAAATTTCGCTTGAGTGAATAACAATTGCAGATACATTTGTATACCAAATTTTAATGCATTTATTGATTACACATCAGCATTTTTCAAGACAAAGAATAGTATGGTCATAAAATGCTCATTCTACTAGAGATCCAGAAGCTATTCTTTGAAAGAAATTGTTGAATAAGTTAGTATTTATGATTTCTATGGAAGAAGTGATATCTGAGGAGGGATTTGGAGGAAAAATGGATGAATGCCAGTGGCATTAGTTTGGAAATGATTTGCAGTTCATTATTCTGATCTCTCTGCACCAAGATTATAAATTGATAAGTTACTGAGATTCATATAAATTATATACGCAATCTCCAAACAAATCCTACCACATTAAAAAAACATGAACATTTTAAAAAGTAATTCTTGAAACAGAAGAATGTCACTACTTCAATTCTATCCCTGTGCACTTGTGTATTACAAAGCAGCCTTAAAATTATGTGACCGTTCACTAGTATAGTCACAGGACTTTTGGATTATTCAGTCCAATGGGGAAAGCTGCTAATTTATGTCCTTTATTTTCTCTCTGTGCTATCCGATCCAGCCTTTGTTCCGTTTAATTTACTTATCTGGCTCCATACCATGCTTACCTCCTGATTAACTGGTTGCTCTCATGTCTCAGGTCACCATCAGTTTGGTTTAATTTTTTTTGTGTTTACTACTTTTCTGAGTTTAGAACCACCTGCAGAAGTAATAACCACTTACTCTACAACAAGACTGTATGCATAAGTTGGCTTTTAAGGTGGTGGTGGGGAAGGAGCCAGGTTTATCTTTATGAGTGGATTCAAAAAGCCTAATGGTGTCCCTTCCTCTGAAAAATGCAAGCAGCAAAAATTTGTCTTTCTTATTACTGATAGATACTGCACCATTGTAACCAGAGCCAGTCTGGGAACCAGAGGAGACTACATGAATGAGCTGTGAATAGAGAACCATTACCCGGAACTCTTTGGACCAAAAAAACCCAATCCTGTGCTGAACTGTTTCTTTAATGGGGAAAAGCCAGGAGAGAGCAAACTCCTTTCCTGAAGCAGCAGGTCACTGTGTTTAAATAAGCACTTGGAAGGGTGATAGTTTATTGCAGGCATCCACACACCACAGGTGCAAGTCGCTGCCGCCTGTCCTTGAGGAGCGGTTTGCTCTCCAGCTGGTTAGCATATACACAGCAATCAGCAGGAAGAACTAAGCGGAGCTGCAAAGGTTCCTGTGTAGCTCAGCAGAAAAATGTTCTCTGCTCTGCATTCCTTTGGGCTGCTCAGATAAATTCTAATCGACAGGCTTCAGCAGCGCTGGCCACTACGTTTGGACTCACCATTGTACCAGTCAAGAAAAGATAGCGCTGTATGTAATGTTAACGATGAAAAAGGCCAGAAGTATCTTGTAGAGCTGCAATAATGAGATTCCTCTTTACAAAGAAGGATTATATCCTTTCACCTATTTCCATGAAGTATTTAAATGATTTGTTTGTCAGAATAACTAGGAATTATCATAATCGTGTTGGGTTTTTTTGGAAAAAAGTCTTAAATGGTATGGAAGCAGCCCTATTAATTATTGAATGTCACATTACTGAATTCGTAAAGGACAAGGTAACATTCCTTTGCTTTTTTTGTTCTTGAAAGAAAAAATAGAATCCCAGTATGTGATACTATATAAAGCCAGAAAAAAAAGCAACCAACAAGCAACGTTGTCAGAAGCATCAAGATGATAAAAAGGACAAGCCTCTACATCTTCTGATAGGAAGTGTTTTTGGAAGTAACCTAAATAGTTCTGAAAAACCCCACTTCCTATATCCAAAGTTTTTGTTGCAGAAACCTCTCTTTTAATGGATGACCAACAGGTTTAGATCAGATGTCTGTAAATCAAAGGTCTTCAAGCATAGTCACGTGCCTGACTGATAGAAATTAAGTTACATGAAATGGTGCTTATATCTGCACGAAAATGGGAAAGCACACACTTAGAATTTTAAATATGGAGATTTTTCGTAGTCCATGGAATTAAAATTGAAATCAATATAAGATCAATGACAGGAAAAAAATGGAAATTTGCACAATGAAGAAATAGCAGGATTTATAAAACAGAAAAATTATTTTAAATATAAGCTACAAATAGGACATTTAGACAGAAATAACTACAGTATGAAATAACATTGGAGAGGAGAAGCAATGCACAATATGAGGGATTTTTTTTAAATAGAATTATGCATTTAGGGTATGTCCAAAATTAAGTTTTATAACTCAACAGAACAGCATAGGTAATTGCACTGATTGCTAATTCCACTGCTTGCAAGATCTTTGACAGAAAAAGGTAAATAAGGCTGGATCACTGAAAGCAGCCTGCAGAAATAGAATCTCTTTCATATATTATAGAATAAATTTGTCAGAAATGGGAAAAATTATGAGAAGTTTTGTGCTGGATGCCCAGTGAATAAAGTCCATTTTGTGCTGGGATCCATCACATTTCTTACAATGTCTGTTCTCTCTGAGCTTTGTTTCTTGTGAAGCAAAAAATATATATTTTTTAGGTCAATGGAAGGAATTAATGTACATACATTCTCTAACTCGTCTTAGATCTTACTTCTACAATGTAAACATCTGATGCAATTCTTTCCTACACTCGGCTTTTTGTGTGGAATATCATATGCAGCATTCATTATTTGGTCTTACATATTTACAATCACTAACTTCCTACTTTCTAGTGGAATCACTTTAGTCATTGGATTAGCACAAAGGAATGTTTTTGTAAGTCTTACCATTAGATTGGCTCTCAAAATCTAAGCAGAAACTCACCATAAAAAGGACACCCCTGTTACAGCACTAACACAGAAGACTACCTTTTGACCACTGTAACATATAAAATCCACATACAAACTGCTGAGAAGGGGCGATAGTGTCCAGTAGCAGTGTAGGGTGGTGAAACACTTAAGGCAACAACACTTCATCCACCACAATGGCAGATGGAATTGGGAGGGAGTTCGTGCTCTCTGATTGTGCCCACCAACACGAACCTCACTGCGTGTGGCCTTCAGCAGAAGAGAACAAGTTTGTAACAGGATTAGGTTTCTACCCAAGAAGAATCCTGTGAGTGATCAGCACCATTGCATTGCCTTGTAACAATTTCTATCCAAATGCACTGGGTTAGGTTAAACTGGATAACATCTAGTTTCATGTGATTCCTAGATGACTTGGACCGAAATATTCTAGGGAGTGACTACAAGTGGCTTATCCAGAGTATTTGAGAGGGAAGTAACTGTAATAGAAACCACACTCTTGACTGAAATGCTTGTAAAATGCAGTGATAGTATCTGTTACACTTGAATACAAGACAGATTTTATTTATTTCCTCTAAATGAAAAGGGAATCTTCATGCAAAATCTTATCTTGGTGTTAATTGGGTTTAGTTGCTAAAAGGCTGGTTCCCTACACTCCCCACTTAATATCTTCCACTCTGCCAAAATACTGTGAATTCTGCAGAATTAACCAGTATCCTGGCACTGGTTAACCAGTATCCTGGCAAGAATATAAAATTCTTGCCTCCAAGTTTCACATGGCTAATTTTTTATAGCTTTTTTTTTTTTTTGGTAAACACCTAGACAATGACACATTTACTCTTAACTTCACCAATATAATTCACGTTGACAATTTTGCTTTCTTTCATTTTTGTATTGGTTTATTTTATTCTTGCTGTCAATCTTTATTGACTACAGAAAGAAGCACTTATTATTATTGGCATTCAAGACATTACAGTTTGGTGGGCAAAATTTTATCATCTGTTTTTTTTTAGAATTTGCAAATATTGGGTGCTCTGTTCTCTACAAGTATTTCTTGTTCCCTGTCTCTTATAACATGTAATTATATATAAAATGGATGCTGTGTGACACAAAGAAGCTTTGTGGATATACTTACCAACACCAGAAGACAGTTTCTTTATACCTTAACAATGGTAAGAGTGCACAGGAGTTCAGGGTTCATAGATCTAATGGCTTTAAGTGGCTTTCAGTTAGAAGTCTAAGTGCTAGCTACTCACATTTTTATAATGAGTCTGCAGCTTTGAAAAGGAAAGTAACTAATGATTAGCCACACTGTATCAGAGAAGAAAGAGATTTCCCTCTGTGGGAAGAATATTATAGTTGCAGGGAAAAAAATTAAAGGTTTAATAATATTCCTTGTTGAAAGACTATTTCTGGAAGCCTGCAGTCTGGCATGTAAAAAAAGGCTGCTATAAATATTACAATGTTTAATCTCTAATATGTATAGAAGGGAAACACTTTCATCCTGCTGTCTGGGCAATTAGACACACCTCCTCAATGCACTCAGTAACAGAAATTGTTCTTATTCTCCATTGATTTCTCTGCTAATTCTTATGCCTTGTACCCTGATAAAGCTCCAGAGTTTCCCCCCTTTATTCTTTCAAGAAGATATAGAAATTCAGGTTTGCAAACAAAGCAAAACAAATAGCTCTCACAATCCTTTCTATTATATGGAGATATTATACTGTATAGGTATTTTGCCTGAGAGGCAAAATTTTGCTAGATAGGCAAAATTCCCTGGGCATGTAAGCAAGCAAAATCAGAAGGGATAGATTAGGGGATATATTTCCTATCATTTACCACGATTTGTTTGTCTTTAGGTTTAATGTTGCTTAAACAGAGGCTGGTTTGCATTTAATTCCTAACACTGTTGCTGGCTGTAATTTTTATGATCATGACACTGTTCAGAGCCCTAGGCATAGTATGACCCTGTGGTGCTTGTCAGTGCAGAAACAGAACAGATAGATGGTCTCTACAGCTCTTTCAGTGTCCTTACCTTTACAGCCTATTGCCCAAAATGGAAAAAGAAAGGCAAAATACATGTTAACAGAGAAGTAGAGTAAACAGTGGTCCAATATTTTCCTTGGTATATAGGCAGTTTAGCAACTATAAGTATTTTATATGTATTACAGTTATAGAGAGTTTTTAAGAGGGAAAAAAATGAAGAATATTTGTGGAGGCTTACAGGGAGCATGGAAGAAAGCTAAAAAGTTTACAAATAAGGCAGGCAAAATGAGATGATTGCAGGCTCCCGCAAAATAAAAGAATGGCAGCAAGGACAGGAGACACTGCAAAAAGCTTTAAGAGCAGAAACAAATGCCCCTCTTTCAATGCAGTGGAGATGTGGAGAATCGGCAATAGAATCACAGAATTGCAGAATGGTAGGGGTTGGAAGGGACCTTCGGAGATCATCTAGTCTAACACCCCTGCCAGAGAAGGGTCACCTAGAGCAGGCTGGACAGGAATGCATCCCGGCAGGTTTCGAATATCTCTAGAGAAGGAGACTCTACAGCCTCTCTGGCACTCCACAGCTCTGGAACAGATCCTGTTCCAGTGCTCTGTCACCCTCAAAGTAAAAAAGGTTTTCCTCATGTTGAGATGGAATTTCCTGTGTTCCAGTTTGTGCCAGTTACCCCTTGTCCTGTCACCAGGCACCACTGAAAAAAGTCTGTCCCCATCCTCTTGACACCCACCCTTTAGGTATTTATAAGCATTGATAAGATCCCCTTATATAGAATAATAGAAAAGATGTGCAGTCTAAGCTGAGGGCTTGAAGAATGTTTTTCATAGCTGCTTAATGGCTGTCTGTGTGCATGGTAAGATTTCATATATCAGTGACAAAGTAATCAAGCTACAGATATCAGACACGGAGTTTGACATGTTGAGTTCCATGAAAGGACAGGAAAGAACCTGCCATGTTTAGCCATAATGAGGACATGAGGACTAGAAAAAGGTGTGAATGTAGATTTTTATTCTGCTTATGGTCTTCAGTGACAGTCTGCAAAATGAAGTTCTCACCAACGATTAAACAATGAGACAATTAAGTTTAGCCATAATTTCTGTAGCAAACGTTTTTCTATATCTCATAACATTTATGCCGTTTTATTCTGACTGAAGCAGCAAACTAGTGAGCACAACACTTCAAGAGGTAGTTACGGCTTCCAAAACTACTTTTAGAGTATAATTTCACTGCATGCACAAACTTTGTCATTAAAGGAATGGTCACTCAGATGGCATTACTGTGAGATATTAAAAAGGGTTGGTATGAAGTACATATGGCTTCCTCGAGGTTTCCTGTGCTATAATCTGTAGTGGTAATAAAATCTCTACCCCACAGTGTGTTTGGTGTCACAGCTAAAGCATTTTGTGCTCATAGCCAGGAAAAGATGAATGTCAAGGTTAGGCTGTGCCAGCTCAGTCACAAGAAAGAACCCAGTAAATACTAAAAATGAGAGTTTTGTAGTTTTTTTCTGTTACATATTGAGCTTCTCATATAGGGGAAGGAATCAGAATGTGAACATTTCTTCTGTCGTTTATTCTGGGGCATCAGTGATAAAGACAGATTAACAGCTTTCTCTTTACAAGACATGCCTCAGATGTGCTCCTTGTAGTTACTACTAGTGTCTGGGAATTTCTTTGCATTGTCAGGTCTTTCATTCCCAATTTCCACCCTGTTAGACAGTTGTGCAACATATTTCTACTCAAATTTCTTATCAAAAGCTCTATGCAATGTAACGTATTAAAATCCAACACAAGGGTATGCGTACAGACATTATGCCTGGTCTACTAATGTTATGCTCAAATACCTCTGTAGACTGGAAGAACTGATCTGCTTGCACAGAAGTTGCATTTATGTACCTTATCTTTTCTTCATGAGAAGGTAATGGACTTCATTCTGTAAGGTAACAGTAGCTTTATTTCTGGCTGAAACCCAAATCAAAACAAGATATAAATGAAGAAGTTCTGTGAAAAGCATATCCTGAGTGAATAAGGGACTCTCAGTAAGGTTTTAAGCAAAGTCAAAGTTGTAAGTACAAAATTTAGCACTTTGGAATAGTTCAAGAAGGTTGTGAGTTCAGAAATCGATGTATAGATTACACTGATCTTTAGATGACAGTAATATTGATAACATTCTCCCTGTTACATAAACATTGCCGAATATTTTCACAAAGTCATCAACTTGTTTTCTACTGCATTTCTTAATTGGTAAATCCTCTTTAACAAAATAAACAATTCATCTGAAGCAGCATCATCTAGGACCCCTCAGGAAGGGCAACCATTGATTTTGATCAAAAAATTGCTAACAGCAATATTTATAAAAGTACTAATGAAACAGTGTAGCTAAATGAATTACTCTGTGGAAACTTCAGCTGAACATACACAAACAAGTTACACCATATGCAGTGGGGAAAAAAAGAGTGTGTGGCAACATATCTTTCTAACATGCAACTGAATAAAGAGCAATTATGAATCAGGTTTCACTTTATTTATATTCCCACTCCTTCAGCTCAGATTTTTCTCTTCAAAAGGTGAAAATGCATCTTTACTGCTACAACTCGTTTATATGTAATTCGAAACTTTTTATATTCTATTTGACACGATTAAATGATGGGTCTCTACCATGGCTTGGGCCCTTTATATACATTATGTGTTCATATAGATCATAAGTGAGGGATAGAATATTGGGATCATCTATCAGGAACTTCTGGGTGATATAGGTAATGGGGGAGTAGATTAATCTGCCCTAATTCAGGCATTTAAAGAACTCCATCTATGGTCCATAGAGAGAAATAAGGGTATCCAGTGAATGATTTATTTCTTCCTAAGTCTAAAACAGATCAAATGTATCACCCTCTAGTGAAACCTATTTCGGTCCATTTGCTATCATGGGAGTCCAGGATGACTGGTTGCTTCTTCAAGGCCTAGCATGAGGTAAGAGAAACTCATACCTTGGGACTCTCCCCTACTCAAAAAAATTACCTTATCAGTAACGTTGTCTTTTCATTTTTCCCACTGAAGAAACTAATTTTCAACTCTGAAATTGGAACTAGCTCTGATCCCTAGACCCAGCATTCCTTAAAATATTTCGCTACAAACCTCAAGAAATTATAAATAGTCATTGTTGAACAAGAGAACTGGAATGAGAACTAGGAAGGTAGAACTAAAAATCAAGTAATGAGGTTGTATCAAGTTAGGATATTACAGTCTGGATGGGCGGACAAAAACATGGGTAAAAAACTGATTCCACAATTAGGGTCAGAGGACAGTGGATAACGTTATTGTCTACCTGGAGGTTGGTAGTAAGGGCAGTATTGCACAAGTCTGTCCTGGGACCTGTCTTGTTGTAGTCTTTATCAGTGACCTGGAGGAAGCATCAGAGTGCACTCTCATCGAGTCTGTAGATGACATCAAACTGTGGAGGACCAGTTGAGTCAGGACCACCCTCCAGAGGGACCTAGATAGGCTGGAGAAATGGACTAACAGGAATCTTATGAAATTCATAGAGGACACATGCAAATTCCTGTACCTGGGGAAGAGGAACCCTTTGCAATGATACAGGAAGGGGACTGAGAGCCGAGCATCTCTGTGGAAGGGGACCTTGGGGTATACTGGACAGCAAGCTGAGCATGAGCCAGCAATGTCCTGGCAGCAAAGACACACAAAAGCCTCTTGAGCTGCATTAACAAGATCAAATCCAGTAGATTGAAGGAAGGGATTATCCTCACTACTTGGCTCTCATCAGACCACATCTAGAGTACTGTATCCAGTTTTAGTGCCCCTGGTACGAGACAGTCATCAGTATTTGGAAGCAGTATCCTTTTCTCAATATATATGGTCAGAAAAAGAGCTATAGCTGGTGATGAAATTTTTGGTTAGTTAATCGCTACTCAGGCACTTCATGAATTTATCAAGCTCTATAAGCTTCTCAGGTTCTACCTGAAAAGGTGTTAATGCTCCTATTAAAAGGCTGTTCCAGAACATCCCTGCTTCAATAGTTGGAAATCTCTTTCTAATTTGTGGTGTAAGTTTATTATGGGTTTTGTGCTCTGGTTTTGTGCCAATTTAGTGTTCAAACTTAACTGACTCTTGCCCCTTCCTGGTACTTACCTGCTTGGTGCATTTATAGGCAGCAGTCATGTAACTTTCAGCTTTTATTTTTGTTAGGCTAGGGAAAACAGGCTCTTACATACTCTTCTCAGAAGAAATGTTCTTCATTCCCTTCTTTATGGAGCTTCTTACTTCAGTACCTGCCCCATTTGTTCTTCCTGTACAAGTGGACCGGACTGGGCGCTGCTCTATGTGTTCGCGGGAAGCTTTCAGCAGTACAAGATGACACACATTACCTTCTTAGACAGCCAATCTCTTCCTGCTTGAACAGTGCCTTACAGTTTCATACAGACATTGCACAATACTAGGTGAAACTAATCAGACTTTGGCTCCCCAGCCTTGCCTCATCAATTAGCCTTGTGTGCTGCATTAACAAGGAGTGCTTGAAACTCTATATGGAGCCTTAGGGCCTTCTCACGTCATGAATTTGGATGCACCAATATTTACCTGTTCAGCATATGAGCTCACAAAAGAAATAAACCATCTTCTAAATGTATCATCTCACAACAGAGAAGCAATCGGTATTTGGAGCATTTTCATCTGTATTGAAAATGTCAGGGTTGCTCCAGATCCAGCAGTAGCTGGGAAAGAAAATTACTGATGGCACTCACAAATCACCAGGCATCCAGATTTTCTGACCTCCTCAGTAAGTTTTGACAATCTGTCATACCTTTGAATAATGAAACACCCATTGTGCAAGCATGACAAGCCCGGTGACCAAAACAATTATGACCCAAGTCCCAGTTAGCAATGTTTTTTATTGCATTGGCAAAATGCTAACATATAGAGTCCCTTCTCCTCTTAAAAATGTGTAAGAACAAGATAAATTATTCATGTAGAACTTATCTGAATTGCTTCTGATTCAGTTCTTTAAAGTCTGAAAAGCACATCTGGACATGCATCAGTAAATAAACAGGCTGGGCTTCTCTTGAAACAGCTTGTACTTTGAAAATAACTACATAATTTGAGATCAGGATGACCCTGGTATTTAGCTGAAAAACATTAAAGCATCCCATCAACAAGAATTAAAAGATCCAAGCTGAGATCAATTTGCTGACCTGGTGAAAACTGGGACTTGCAATGCCGATTTGCTATAATGGCAAAAACCTTATCCAGTTAATTGCATAAATGAATTAATTGGTTATCCCTTTAGTATTTCTGTTGGATTTAAAAATTCCCAAAATTGGGGCATTCGAAAACCATTCTGGAAAAAATAATAGCTTGCAGTATTCAAGCTTGTCAGCATACCTAGATGTGTTGGTATGCCCAACAACCTAGGATACAAATGGAAACTGTAATCATTATAATTCTACAGCACTCAGCTATGTTTTGTATATGTAAAGTTTATATTGTTTGCACAATTTTATATTTTATTAAGATAAAATAGAATGCAGGTTTGAATAAGGCAAAATAGAAACTAAGGTGACACTAAAAATAACAAGAACTTGCATCTACTTTGGCACTTAATTTGAAATTTTCAACATTAACTTACCTATATTCTTATTTATCTGCCAGAGGATGAAATTAGAAAGTCACCTTATTAATTTTTTTAGGAATAAATATTAACATATCTTTTAAGAAATGTCGTGATTTTTCTGTATTCCTTGGGGTTTTTCCCCAAATTCTGTACTTTAAGACTATTTTAATCTTAATTAAATGTTTAAATATAGTTTAGTTAGTACTCATGGTAAGGTACATTAAAGGCCAGTACAGGCCTAAAATGATGCGGAAACCGTGCATGGATTGCTAAAATCAGAATCATGATTCTAAAAATTCTTTTTCTGTTGTCCTTTTGCTGTGAAGATCCTCCATTAATTTCCTCAGCATTTGATATTGCATTTTCATAGAGGCACATAAGAGCCTAAATCTTGCAGTACTACTTCATACTTAAGACTTGCTGGAAAGGATAGACTGGATTCATCCTCACATAACTCTAAAGTCAGTGTTTAGTTGCTGGTTCATGTCTGTTTAGTGTCATCCGAGGTGTCCTGGGATATCCAAGGCATCCATACAGTACTGGAGGTACACTTGTGCTTTTCTGGAACAGTATAGTATATACAACAGTATATGTTGTAGGACATATGAAATGGCACTACTCACTTCTATGTAGAATAATGATGTGTAAACACTAGATCTTGTTCAGATCCTATCGGTGATTTTCACTCTCTGAAGCAGTAGATGGAAGCCAGCTCAGAGACCTCACATTATCTATCATGGTCCTAGAACCATACGTTTAAACAACTGAATACTCCCCTAATTTCCTAAAGATGGGCATCTAGTGCGATTTACTGTGCCATAGGGTGTGCTACCTGGCCTCTACCCACTACCTGAGAAAGACAAGGGTTTTTCCTAAGTCCTGTGTCACAGTGTCTGCTGGATAGAGCAAAGTCCTTAGCCAAGTTTGGCCTGAGACAATTTTCACCCATAGCTCCTACACCCTGAGCAGATGCCCACCCTAGCTGTTAAGACACAGACAATGTAGGCTGGCATGCAGGACTCCTATATGCAGCAAAAAAATGCATTCGACACCACAAATTGTAATCAATTATGTTTCCAAGAACTGCAGCCTGGATTGTTCAGAGATTTTCTCTAGATTTTTAATATTTTTTTTTTTTTTTTGCGTAAAACCAGATACAGTAGTCAAAAAATTGAGGTCATTTCTGTTTCATAGAACGAACTGATGTATTCATAACACTATTTTAATACATTCTCTTTCAAGCCAGTGCACTAAGAAACATTCTCAAAACACATACATCATGAGCAAGGCAAATTATTTCAACACTGATTTAGAATCATTAAGCTGTGTTTGTGCAAGCTAAAGTGCAATTTGCTTTCTTGTCTGTATTCAGCAATTTATGAGGCTGCTTCATGACACTAATCAATAGTGGAATAGGCACTCTTCAGGACCAGTAGTTTAGTTTAGCTCATTGTACTGTGGTCCAGCATACGTGTTATACACATATAGAAATATATGTATGTTTTTTTCAAAAATGAAGGAAGAAATTTCAAGAAGGTTATAAAATATACAAGATCATAGTCAACCATTTGATAGACAAATGAATCAACATTTGCAGCTGCTCTACATTTATTAAGTATATTTCCATCAAATCTTTTATTCTCTGAATAATTGCCAGGGTACAGCTAAGGGTAATGCAAGCTTTCGCCTCTCATAAAAGAGTTCTAAAGCACATTTTTATAGTATAGTGCTACCGTTTTGTAAGTATGCTACTCTCACACTTCCTAAATATTGTAGGTATGGGCTGTTAGAAGACAGGCAGTAAACTGTCTTACCTATTGTAGAGGAGAGTGACATTTTTGCATATCCACTTGTAGCTTTCCTTGGTTCCTATTAGACATAAACAGGAACTACATTGTTTAAATGTACGTTTTTGAAATGCTGAGAGTTTGTGAGCATTTGTAACCAGATGTAATGGAAAGAGGGATTTACTGACTGGTAGAACAGCATTAGGATACGTGTTTTTGTGATATGACATTGCTAGCTGACAGAATAGTTTTTCTTTTAAATTTGTTTGTGTTTCCCCTTCTTTTCTAAAAACAAAGAGCGAGTCTCAACCAGTTATAGGTATCAAAGAGTAGAAGACAGTTGTATCAAGTTTAATAGACAGACTTCCCTCAGCTTTTAAGATTTGTCCTCATCCTCATCATCTCTTTATCTGTCAGCATTAGGTAGACCATCACTGAGCATAACGCGATTGTCAGTGTCTGTAGTTCCTACATTTTTTGCTGGAATCCACGCTTAACATTACGTTGTTATAACTAAAGAATGTTTACAATGTAATTGATTACAATTTACAATGTAATTAAGAAGCTGAATTATGTTAGAAATATTGGGAAGACATTTGCAAGATGTAGGCCTTTAACTTTAATGTTCATGTGTCACGGTACACTGTGGTGGGTTGACCTTGGCCAGCTGCCAGATGCCCATCCAGCCTCTCTCTCACTCCCCCTCTTCAACAGGACAGGGGGAGAAAATACGACGAAAAAGCCCATGGATTGAGATAAATACAGGGAGATCACTTACAAGTGACTGTCACGAGCAAAGCAGACTCAACTTGGGGAAAATTAATTTAATTTATTGCCAATTAAAATGGATTTGGATGGTGCACAACAAAGACAAACATGAAAACACCTCCCACCACCCTTTTCCCCAGGTTCAACTTCACTCCTCCACCTGTTTTTTCTCCACCTTGGTGCCTGCAGGACTGTTTCTCACACTGTTTTCCTCACTCCTCTCTCTCATGACCGCTGTGTAGCCTTTTTCTACCCTTTCTTAAATACATTTTCCCACACGTGCTGTCATCTTGGCTCGTGGACTCCGTTGTGTCTTGTGGTGGGTTCGGCTGGAACTGGCTGGAACCAGCTGGAGCCGGCTGTGTCTGGCTCGGGGCAGCCCCAGCCTCTCCTCACAGAGGCCGCCCTGCAGCCCCCGCTGCCAGTGCCTGGGCACCGACACCCAGATAAACCTTAAGAATAAATATGAATTAAAAAGATGCTGAAAAAAGCATCAGATGCAGCTTCAGCATGGCTTGCAGCAGCCAAAGGTTGATCTGATTTATGCCAGTTTAATCCATCCTCAAAAGATTACTGAAACCTATTTTGCTCTAGGAAACTTTTCTTTGATGGCTGTGCAAGGCCTTTGAAGGACAGCATCTCTTGGCTCTTTACCTTGTGGATATCCAGACTGGATATGTACTCATAAAAGTTTTAAAGATGTTTACACTATCCATCTCGGCTGCTTCCATGCTTCCGGGTAGTCGTACCGAGGTTCTGAAACCTTTCCAAAACAAAGCAAGCAGAAGTGGGCGATAAACATTTGAATGGATTCTATTTCCTGTGGAGAGGAAATCTGGGGTGCCGTGCTCAACATGCATTTTAAAATGTTCGCTTAAAAAACCCCCACATAATTTCAGCTCTAATTGTAAATGAGGACTGATGCTTCAGTTTGATTTGAATATCTCAGCCTATTATATCACAGATTTTATTTTGTCTAAATAGTCAAAGGATTATAAAACCACTCAGAGGCTCTTGGGCAGAAATCAGAAGTACCAACTTTCTGGGAAATCTAAATATTTAATCCCCTCGGTTTATAAGGGTCAAAATATATAATAGTTTATTCAAAATTAATGAATAGTATACATTAGGAAAGCAAGATCTGTGGAGCATAAAACAAGAGAATGTCCAAACATTAAATTTCATATCGATATTGCAATATGTTCATATTACTTTTTAGGAAATCGTGTGTCCAGAGCCTTGAAAGAAACTTTAGCAAAGGTCTAATCACAGAACCTCATGGTAGTCATCTCCTGGGCCAGATCTACTCCACCTAAATCCCACAAAATCTTATAATCCACAAAGTATCAGACAACAGTACAGACTGACTTGTTTTCAGGTTCACCTAACTCTCTAAGACTTTCCAACAACTTTCCTAAATGCTTAAATTTAGGTGCCTGCACGTGCTCAGAAGCACTTGCACTCTGTTGCAGGAAGAGAGCTTTCTATCTCCCATATACCTTTTCAATGATACAGTTTGAAGTACAACACTGTCTGAAGTCTCTTTAATTACCTTGAAAAAAATGTTGTATTATGTACCTGCTGCCTACCTTTTCTAGAATGTCATTAATTAGGGCACACACTGAGTATGGTAAAGAACTAGATTATAGAGTCTTCACAGTTTCTTTATCCCTGTGGCACATTCTAGGTCAAAGCGGTTTTCAGTCCTTTTGAAGCTTGCTTAATGCATTTATTAAAGCCCTTTAAAGACCCCTCTGCATCTACTAACATGTTATGGGACAAGTTGGAGAAATGGAAATGAGAAACCATGACCAGACTGCAGTCAGATTACTCATTCTTAGAAGCCTGGATAATTTGTAGACTTTGGGCAGAGGAAATGGACACGCTGTCTTTCTAGGAGTGTTTCATGGATGAATACATGTACAATCCAGTATATGTGCTGTGGTAGCATCTGGATTCCCATCTTTGGTACCTCGTAGATAAGAGCTTGTTCTACTCAAAGCTCTTCAGTACTGGCTGCAGGGAGACCAGTTTTGGTAGTGGGGACAGAGAATCTCTCGTCTCCTGGAAGTCCTTACATCTCTTTGATAGAAACAGTTAGACTTAGTTAGGCTAGTACGAAGGTGGTGTATTCCTTCTATCTAAAGCAATATATAGAAGAACAGGCTATAAATAGGTTATATCTAATTTAGTAAATAGTACATCTCAAAGCAATTGTATCTGTAGAATGAACATCCATGCCTATATGCTTCAGTATTTCTTACTTAGGCTTAGCTCTACTCTGACTCCACAGACTGGATGTTTATCAGCAGTTGGGTTGCGCTAGGTGCCCTCCAGGAGTGTGTCATATGTCTTAGTTTCCTCCACACGGAATCCAGGTAGCAGTCTCGAAGGCTGCTCTGCCATGAAACCAGCGCACAGTAAATGGGGATGGCTGAGGGATTTTCTTCAAACACATACTCCTGGTCTAACTAAATTTCTAGCTAGTGTAACATCTTAATCACTCATGAAGAACTAGGATAGGTGGCTTGTATTGTCTCAGAAGAGCTTCAGGCTATTGGCCTTGCGTGATTTGGTTGCCTAGGGAGGGACATCTAATGCCTTTTAGTTTGCCCTAGGATATCCTTTCTGTTCTCCAAATGCCTGTCCATTATGGCACAGACCTCCTGCGTCATATTGGCCAGCCCTTCCTGGGTGTTTCAGATACCACACAGCATTTCAAATGCCAATAGATATCTGTCTTCAGGCAACTGAATCAAGTGCTTAAACACTTACTTTCGAGTGGCTTGATTGCCCTTCCCCTCTTGTTTTGCAGGCATGGGAGACACAGTTACGGGCACACCTGTATGTGTTAGTCGTGTTGTATCTCAGACCTTAGTTATAAGGATACTTACCTAAGTGCTGGAGGCTATGTTCAGCATCTTTCACTGGCTGATTTAGAATATGGACAAAGACCTGGAGTTCACTTTCTTCTGAAAGAGTTTCATAACAAATAAGCAATAGAGTCTCCTGTACTCAGGTTGAAGATGCATACATAAGATTAAAAAAATTCACAGGAGCATCTGAAAACTTTTTCATCAGTGTACAGAAAAATTAAGTCTTTTAATCAGAAAAAACAATTGCCTATACTTCCCCCCATCCTCCAGCAACTCTAATTAGTGAGATTTTGATTTCTCTGTGGATGAGCAGTAAATATTTTGAAACTTTGCTTTCACCTTGTATAACATTAAAAAAAAAAAAGGATGAATCTTTACAGTTGTTTTTTAATGATGCTGCTGACAGCCCTCTTCATGGAAAGGAGAGTTTCACACAGATAAATTAACACAGCCAATCTCTGTTACCAAACAAAACACTCAAAAAAAAGTGTGTGTCAATGGCTGTGCCTGCATTTGAAAGAAGGGCATGCAACTTCAATATTTCCTTCCCCCTTAGATACCCAAATCGAGCAGGTTTGCAATGGTAGGCAATCGCTCCCATTCCTCGGGTCACAAAAATGAAAGGTAAGAACTACTTACACAGAAATTAAAACCATAAAATGTGAGCATTTGTCATTTTGTCTGACAGTAGTCATGTGTCTTTGTGCTTGCAGCTGTGTTATGGAATTTACATTCTTTTCAGAGATAATTCTGCTGGTGCCAGACTACAGCTATGGAGGGACAGATGGATTAGCAGAGTATACGCATAAAATATAAAAGCAGCATGGGAGCACAGCACGCATTACAAAATCATAAATGTATGACTTTTCCTTTCATTGTTAAATTAGAGCAAAGGTTTGAAATCTTAGGTCATATTATTTCAAACCAGTAAGAGTTAGCAATGTATTCCTTTAGAATTATTTGGAAAACACCATTGTTCTCGTGTATTAGGCCACAGGGATTTTTTTTTTTTTTTAACAGAATGTGTAATATTCATTCTCATCATACAGTGAAATAACTCTATGAAAAAAAAAGATTTTTAAAAAGCATATTCAGATTTGGATGAAGTTTTCATTTGTTAGATGATTATCCCTCCTCAGCAATTTATCTTTGAGGAGAAATGTAGAATCTGTGTACACATAGTGTATTAGCTCTATGATAGATAGGTTTCCTGCATAACGCACAAACTTCTTTTGTACCTTGTGAGTTTTACTTTGTGTTGAACAGTCACGTTGAGTTTGCCACAGCAAGCACAAAGGGTGGCATTTCCTAGTTTTGAGCTGTGGTGGTCACAAGAGGTAACAATTGCAACAGGATGTGGTGCACAATTCTTGGTTAGGATGGGCAGAGCTGTGCAGAATCGTGCTCTTTAAACAGATAAGTTAAAAGTTCACCTTTATGAATTAATTCAATGAGGACTGAGCCAAGATAACAAAAATGCTGAGAGCTCTACAATCCCCATAATTCCTGTTGTTAATCTCTTTTTAGGGTGACGGTTCTGTCTGTCAAAAGGCTACTAAATACCAATTTTATTTAAAACATTTTCTCTCAGATGTTTCAGAGATTATAAAACATATTTACTGGTGTTAAATTTCAAGAATGAAACTTTTAATGATCCTCTAGGAAGTAAGTACAGATATTTATTATATTAAAGTTTCCTCTTTTGTGTAAAACATCACCCAAACCAAGATAAAAGGTGGGAAAGAGAGGACCTTAATTCTCTTTAACTTTTCTACATTGCCGGTAGCACAATGTGGAGTAGTGAAGGCATAGAAATTCTTGCAAAAAATCCAAACCAAACCAGAAAAATGCATCCTGCTTAGTGACCCCAGACTATTTACAAACACATTTGCTGCGGTATTTGGAAATACTTAGCCCCTGTGTTACAAATTATTATGGGAAGTTACAGAGCTGAAAGGAATAGGCTAAAAACCTTCATGATTATTCCTCAGGTTCCTATTTCTCATTGTAGGAGCGTCTGATTGGCTTTCAGGAAGGCCCTTAAATTAACTGTATACCTAAAATAAAAATGTAATCTTTCTCATGTCTTTGATTTTTTTAATCACTTGATTATTGCCATTTTTATCTCCTCAGAGTTAAATAAGAACATTAAAGACTTTTCTTTTCATAGCCTGAACAATAAAACTCTTTGTTAAGATAATGTGTTATTTTAAATTTAAAGAGTCCATTGTTTGTGGGTTTTTATTGCCTGTTACTTGTAATGGATGGATAATTGTTTCCAGTAGCCTGATTTGAGACCAGAAAGCCTTTTGCAGCCTCACATTTTTTTTTAATCCTTCTACAAACAATATATTGAAAGCACAAAATTATGTTTACCAGATGCTTTGGAAAGATGAATTTTTATTAATGATGTTGTGGAATAGAGCAGTAAGACTTTTTGTTTGTTTTTTTTTATTTTTGGGGAGAGTTAGTACGTGATCAGATTATTTGTCCAATTTTTCAAGAAATGAATAGAATATGGAAAAAAAGACTTTTTTCCATTCTCCAAAAATAACATGACTTAGAAACTTTGGTATTAAATAGCTAAATGTTCAGTCAAAGTATTATGGAAATTTTCACTTGTATTCATTAGTTTTTAGAATTGGGCTACTAATTGGTCATTAGAATCGCCAATATGAAATAAAGCAACCAGGGAGGAAATCCTTCTAAATTAACAGTTTGTCTACGCAGTACTTATTGAACCCTAGGAATGCCAAGACCTCTATTTTTTTTTTTTTTTCTGAGGACCCAAATGGTTCTCCTTAATACTAATGGTGCTTAGGCACAATGCCTCTGCCAAGGGATGGGATGCATATACCAGTAATCTGTACTCTCTAATACACTAAGAGCAAAATCAAGAACAGTATGAGTAATTTTGAACGCTTCCTTACTCCTGCAAAACATAGCACAGCTCTAAAAGTGGGAAAGAAGGAACAGACAAAAGGGTAATCAATGAACCCAGCAACATCAAACCCTAAAATGCTGCCTACAATAAATTTCAAGACAGGCCCTCTTTGCTGTCACTCACATGCAGACTCATCAGAGTCTACAACTGATCATCTAAGCATGCCAATCAACCTCTGATGCCAGTTAGTCCTCCTCTGTGACAAACACAGAAACTTATGTCCAGGAGAAGATTCAATGACACCCCATTTACATTATGGAATAACCTACCTTTTAAAATATAACCCACTTCTAAAACAATTAAGAGAAAGAGTATGTTTGGGTTTGTTATTTATGTTTTCATAGATTTTGCCTATCAAAAATATAACCAAATTCTTTACTAAGATTTGTGTAATGTATAAAGGCAGATAAGTTGAACATATGCATCAGTGACAGACATGTTGGAGAACTGTAGTCACAAAGCTCTCAGGAACTATTGTTAAAGATAGTAGACTCAACAAAAAAGAATGAGGTATTACCAATATCTTGCTTTATACCATGCACCAAATGTAAGAAAACTGAGCATTTGGAAATGCTATGCTATTTACCCTAAACTGAAACAGTGGAATAGCAGGTGAGATCCATATTCTGAATTGAATGTTCTTAGTTTGCCAATTACTTTTCTTCCCTAATGCCACTTTCCTGATAATAGGCATTCTGCAGGGTAGACCAAACCTTTGTACTCCTATCATGCTAAGAGTATTCCTCAAGGAAAAAATCCATTAACCAGCAAGATGGATCCAGATGTAACTCTGATTCTCCTGTATTGGTGACATCCATGTGTTGGAAAAAACGTAGATGTTCTGTCAGCACTTGTGCTGAACCTGTGAGATTTGTATTTAAGGGAAGCTGAAGTATGGTAGAATTCCATTTTAAGAGGTTGGTTATATTCTGGTTTTGGTGTATATAAAAGATGCACAGAAACATAATAGGGAAGAAAGAAGGGCACATTTCCCCATAAACTAGAGAAGCATTCTTTCAGTGTATTACAAGTGTAAAGGCATTGCAAGATATCACAGTAATTCACAACAAAATGATTGTATTAATGTTTTGTTCTTAAATTGAAAGATTTTCTTTCCCACTGCCTATGCATTTTAATGTAGCCAGTTCCATAGTAACTCTTACATTACACTGAGTTCTCAGTGGCACTACCCAAATAATATTTGTTTTAGAAATGCCATAAAATAAAATGATGGCAGCCAGTAATCTCTAAACAGTCTTTAAGATTTTTGTATCATTTATAGTATATGGAGATTCAACCTATAACTTCAGCAGTTTCTTGGAGAATAGAAGTTTCTACAGGGCGCTGGACCAGTGATTCATTTTGGTATATTACCTGGTCTTTTCCAGTGGCTTTTGCTATAGGCCCCAGGGGAAGACATAAGAAACTATCAAATACACATTTGAAAGATAATTTGCCACAGTAAAAAGCCCTTTTTCTTTTATTTCCAGCACTTAGGAAGACATAAGAGATATGATCTTAATCAGAAGAAAGAATGTCCCATATATTTTTTATCTTATTTAGATGTTCTTGGGACTCAATAAAGCTGTCAAACTTGTTTTGAGTTGTATTAACCTCTTGATCTCAATGACTGCTTGTGCAGGAAAACTGTGCAGGCAAACTATGCAATCTGCAATGCAGGGAAAAATGTTCAAGCCTTTTTTTTTTTTTCTCTTTGATTTTTTTTGGTAAAGGCAAGTAAAAAACGACTCTTCAAATCCCAAGTCTGATTTGACATCCTGGTTCATTAGATATCACAGCGGTTACTCATCAAAGTGAGTTCCACCATATTATTTTTAATGTGTTCTAAATTGTTTGTTAAAACCTTGATGTTGCTATAATTTTGAACTGAATAAGGAGGGTGTGATTTTACCTAATTGTTGTGAATTAGAAAAAAAAAAGAGGTTTATACCAAGAAAAAATAGAGATTTAAACTGTGGAGAAATTATCTGTTTTTAATATTTCGGATAATTGGGATTTATAATTGAGAAGATTTAATGATCTAGAAAAAGGAAATTTTTATGAAGTACAGCTGTAATTTTATATAGAAATAACAACATCAGCTGCAATGTGAATGCTTGACAGCCTCTTGTAATATAAGGAATATCTTTGTAGTATAACCTTGATTTGTATAAACACATATTGGTCAGAGATATAGGGATGTGAGTTAGACAAAATAAAAACCTGCTTGAAATGCAAAGCTTCTTTGTCTTTGAGAGCATCAGTAACCTAACAATTCAATAAAATTTGTAATTCTCATTTATATTTTGGACTAAAAATATCAAGTAATGATAAAGTCTTTTTGGTTGAAACCAGTGGGTAAGACAACTTTTTATACAGCCCAAGTTCAAGACTTTGTAAAAAAAAAACAAGTTTAGAGATGGTCAGCAAAATGAGATTCAAAGCTGAGATTTGGTGCAGGAGACCCAACTCAGCCTTAGAGTGATCTGACAGAATAACCCAGTTTGCTTGCGCAACCATGATGTGCTGTGCCAGACCTTTTGATGCCTTCAATATATAAATGCCTTTCTGTGAAAAAAAATGGTGCAATAGGATCTGTAAGTGAGCAAAAGCAAACAGTTTGTAATAGCTGAATGATTTCGTGAACTAAATCCTATTATACAGTCAATTCAGAACAGCATGTTTGGGAAAAAAAGTCTATAAATGTACTGGATGAGTCAATAAAATCAAAATAATTGAGCCTTCAATAGATTTCTTCATCAGAGCAACAGGCCTGCTAAAACAATAACTTCAAAAAGCCCACAAAAACAATATTAGGCTGGTGCTTCCAGTTACAGGTTTCCAAAAACAAGGCAAAGCTGAAGTGTGATTCACAGTACTTCAGGCTCCATGAATGAATCACTCTTGGCAGCTCCATAGCTTTCCCACCTCCTGCCTCCCTCTCGGTGCACCATTGCTACTCTCTGCTGATCTGCAGCCGTGTCTACAGCCATTTCTCTTCTGTCATGTATCGGTACCACAGTCAGGCATGCCTGATCGTGGGCTTGCCAGCAGTAATCCACACTTTCTGTTCTCCAGCTGCTAACGCCACACTGTCAAAGAAACAGTTCAATAAGACTATGATGGAAGAACTCCTTTTCAAAGTACTTAAGAGCTTTAATGCTGCAAAGTCTATTTCTCACCAGTAATTTATGTCTTCTGACAATCTTGAAGTTGGTGTTTGCAGTACTGTCATGAAACAGAGAAAAGGCAAAATCACTGTGTCTGGAGGAAAGACTATTAAGGACATGCTTGCATTGCCTGCAGTAAAGAGTAAAACTGTGTTAATTAAACTGCAAAAATGTAATTGACAAATAAAGAAGTATTTTTTCTTGGACGCAAAGATCATTCTTTCACTTGAGTAGGTTTGTGTACATCCGCATACGCAAGAACCAATTTGTAAGTCTGACCTCAATCTTCAAAGTACATGTCCTGCTGCCAGATGTCCCTTAGGATGATGGAGTTTTTGCAAAAAAGATCTATGCTTTGCCTCAGTTCTCCAGTGAGACTACATATTTACAGCTCTAATAACAGAAAGCTATAGAATCTCTAGGAAACTGACATGGTGTCCTAATGGTCAGGCCACTGAGAATTAAGTTTCAATGTCCAGTTTAAAACTGAATTTTCTCTATGCCTTTTCTAGTTATGCCAATGAAAGTGATTTTCATTCTTCTGTGACAGCTGGAAAAAGAAAGCAAGAAAAGCGTAAATGATGTATGTGATGTATGTGTCTTCAGTGTTTTATTACCAAGAAGATAGTGTTCTTTGTTTGGTTTTGGTTTGGTTTTGGTTTGGGGTTTTTTGGGGGTTTTTTTGTTTGTTTGTTTTCTTTTTTTTTTCTTTTTTTTTGTTGATAAATAAGCAAAGATGGTAAGGAAGGAGTGCCATTCAGGAACTAACACTTTGAAAAGACTTGAGGCTGTCTTCACTGGGAGGGCTATTTCACAGACAGGAAGGCACAAAGCAAAACTAGGAAAAAAAAAACATTTTCTATAATATACTTTGTCTACTTAGACTATAGAATTCATTGCTTTTAATACTTGCACTTTGGGAAGAAATAAGCAATCAGAAAGACATTTGTATGGAAAAGAGAACTATCCAGAAAGTCAGAACTATAAACAATGAAATATTTTGGAGAGTTTTAAAAAAGCAAGTCAACTGGTGGTGACAACTGTTAGGATTACAGGAGAAATAATTATTTTCTGTTATGAAATTATTTATCTTTTTCTTAAACACGGCACTGTTTTGTTTCCTGTAAAGTAAAATCTTAAATCACAAACATATCTTGTTATATCTTTTTTATGACTTGAAAATATAAAATTTAAAGGAAATGTAGTGAAGATAGATTTCTTCCTACTGTAGACAGACCTAGGATATCAAGTTTCATACCATAGCTGATATTTATGACAGAGCTAGAAAACAGTGAAAATACATGTTTATACTGGAATCATTGACAAACCATTAACTCCAGTGAAGTGACAAAATAATACTCTGAGAAAAGCTAGCAGAGTATCAAAACCACAACAAGAATCAATTTATGCGCCACAACAGACAAAATGTTAATATTATTATGATTGAAACTTGTTTGCTTTTCATGCTATATTTTGCAAGTTTCTATTTTCAGAAATATTACGTATATGTTAATCTATTATATATGTTTTATATAATTAATATGGTTTTAGATATCATCCAGCCAACAAAGGAAATATTTGCCTACAGTATCCATCAGAAAAGTTTTGCAACGCTAAATAAGAGTAAATGCTTTTGCTGCTGAATGGACAAGAAAGCAAAGATGAGGGGAGGGCATAATTCTGGTTGCTAAAATAAATTTACTCTTTATTGTTCAACACCACAACCCAAGCAGCAGACAAATCATTTGTGTTTGCATTATGTTCATAGAAATATTAAGGACTTAGCAAGCTTCCTTAAAAGCCTAATTTAGCTCTGCTTTTCTTAATAACATGGAATGTATTAATGTTGAAAGGCCACCAAGTATTCAGAAATAATGAGCTCTGAAGCTTCCAAAGTCATCTAACCGATACTCAGCTGAGTTTTAAAGAGGACTAACTAGGCCAATCTTTTTTTGGTAACATAGAGCTAGGGATAAAACTTGGCCAAGCCAGAAGGAAAATGAAAGAGAAGCTTTGTGAGCCCATTTACACTCCCTCTGCACACCATCCACTAGATTGCTGTGCTGCTTCCAAGTCTACTGAGCCAGGTACTCCGAGACGTCCCTCCCTCCCTGTTCTGCACCCATCCAATACATTTCCTGGCCTCAGGTTGTCCGTTTATGATTTCTTCCCAGAAATAGGACGTCACAGTCCAGCTGCTCTGGACTTCATAATTAAGGCTGTCTGTTCCCTTTTCCTGACACCTTAAACCTGCCTTTTCCCAAAACCTTACAGGGACTTGAGTTTAATGCAAGATATGTCCATCTCACTGAGCACAACAGTCTATATGAAATGAATAAACACAGACATATAAAATGCTAAGCAGAGCTTCATGTGTTTGTGTTCTTCAGATAAACTCCCTGTTCTGAAGTTCTTTGTAGCTGGAGAAAGGTTGTTTTCAGATGTTCAGAAACTCTCCTCACTTTCCCCTCCCTTTTTCGTAGCTTTCAGCAGTAATATCCAGCTCTGTAAACCTTGGGATTTTTTTTTCAAAATGCTTTTGTATCATGGATATGAATTTACGGAACTGCTCGTCACAGATTTGTATCAGTACCTGTGTTGCAGCCTACCAGGGCCTGCTGTGAGATGGCAACTGCCATTGCCAGAATGTTTTTCTCTGTGCAGAAATGCTTCTAGTATGTTTTGAGGTCTCCAAAACTCATCAAAAGCACAGTTTGACAGATAATAAACAAAGGGAGTAGGGACTCCCTTGGGAAATGGATAGATGAGGTGGTGTAAACCCCTCCTTTGCTACCTCAAGTTAGTATGATGTGGCTGATGCATTTCTGGCATGGACAAACAGTTCTGGTAGCCCACATTTCAGCTGACTCCTAACATCAGTTGCAGTTCAAACGACAACCAATAAACTCCTTCCTGCTTTCCATTGAAAAGAAGTAATTTGATTTTCTTACAGTTATTTCATGTTTCCTCCCCCCATCAATGAAAAAATCATGTAAAGAGTACTCATATGTTCCTTGAAAAATTCTAGGAGGTTTTAATGGTGTTTGTTATTACACTTAGTATCCATCATTATTAAATCAGTGTATAAGCTTCCTCAAGCTAAAAGGGATATGTATTTAAAACACAATATATGGGTTTAGCTACTTTAGCCCTGTTTAAGTCCGTGGGAGTAAAACATTTAAATCTTCACATACCTATTTGAAAGTGTAACCAGTTTTGCTAGAATAGAGTGGTAGCTTGATTGTTTCAATGCCTTAAAAGGGAGAACTATATGAACAGAAAATTGTTGAGAGTATGTTTTCAGTTTTGATTAACTTGATGTTTGCAAAGACTATCTGGAGACAAAAATATCTCTCCTTTAAGCATTTTTGAACAAATACAAATCAAAATATATGCCTGCTATTAGGAGAAAAGTAATATGTAAAGATAAAGTCAGAAAGCCATACAAGTACATTGGTTTAACTTTTAGCTAATCTGCTTGAGTTCAAATGGAATTAATTTTAAATAAAAAATTGTTAAGCAATGAATCCCTCTAATCTGGACTCCTGTGAGGGTGTAACCCAGCCTCTAGGGTGTATGTAGTAGGACTGTGAGCTGGAAAGGAAATTTGGCAACTTCTAACAGGCGTGAAGTTAGCAATTTAACTTAGTTTGCTTTGTACTGGAGTGGAAAAGAATGGCCTGTACGATCAGAGATAGAAGTGCATTGGGTTTTAGGAAGCTACCTCATAGTGAAATCCCACTGTGATATAAAACCAGACACTGTAATATCTTGGACGCTACCATGGGAGATGAAGATGGTTCAGGTCCTGCCGAAACATTCAATGTGATCATACTCAAAGTTTTTTTCTGGCCACTACCGAAACACAGATATGTTGGTCACTCATAGTCAGATTTTAGGTAGATCTTCAGTGATGTAAAGAAGTTACTCTAGATTTATTCTCTTGCAACATATGTCACACAAAGGGTATTACATACAATTTCCCAAACAGACTTTTTTCCAGCAGGAGAGATTCAGCTCATTCTTCTCCACAGTGAACACTAATTCAACACTTTCAGTGTGTCTCACTGAGTGCATTGTGGTTTGCCTTGGAAATTTGTACAATTGTCCACAGTTTTAAAAGCAATAGAGTGATTAGTCTGTCTCACTTTATAAAAATACAAATAACATTGTGAAGGTGTATTTTCCATTATATGGTCATTCTCAAAGATATGTTTTACTGAGTCCTAAAGCATGATTTCCTGGCATAAACACAGAGATTTGTTTAAGAATCAGTTTTAGACTTGTCTTATTGAGCAATATGTCCAGTATAAGGCCAACAGATGTTATGACCTCAGATTTGGAATGCCAGCACATAATAAGTTTGTCTAGACCTGTATCACCAGTGTCAGACATACAGTTGATAGCCAAGTGTGACTTACAGATGACTTTCATTTAAGCTGCCAAGTAATTTCCAGGTCCTCCTACCAGTTCTGCCAGGCTGTTTTTCTCTGCTGAGGTGAGTCAGTACAAGTCAATGCCAAAGCAAAAAAGCAAGTTCTCAAGAATTATATTTTTTTAGGACAACTGACCCAGGAAGAAGAGAATAGAAAACACAAGTTCTGGTTGGGAGATGGATTTGAGTTAAAAAACAAAATGAAAACCAAACAAACAAAAAACAGAACCAAAAAACCCAAACCAAAAAAACCAAACAATTTTCCCAAAGAGTTAGAAAACAGTGGAGGTCTGTTAATGTGCTTAACAATGCTGGCATGATCTCTCATCATGGATGAATGTTAATATCTCCTTTCTAACCAAGTAACAAATCTGAAAACAATTCCTCTGTTTCAGGCAATCTTCAGACATATCTACTGTGAATGATATTTGCTATGTTTATCTTCCTGTTCTATAGAAGCTTTTCAGTATCTACTTTTATTGTTGCTTTTAAAGAAGATTAATATAGAACTAACTTAGCAACCACTCCTTTGGCATGAGATGTCTTTGGCCACCTTTCCTTAGGGAACCATTCTGGACTGGAGGACCCATCCCAGCCAACTAAAGCTCATACTTGGAAGGATAGTTGCTGGAGTGATGTTTTCATGTGGTGGTATCACATTTGATTTTGTTGCTATGCTGGCATGGGTGACTGCTGGGCAGTCACTGACCTTGGCTGTGAAGGAACAGCTGGACCAGCCAAGGTAAGGTCACCACCCCTTCCTAGAACCACCTGCATGCTTAGGTCAGACTTGTCGTCTTCTACCTCTGAATTATTCTTATTGCTCCTTCTGACCTTTACTGCCAGAGGTATGTGGATCTTACGGCTATATGATATAGCCATATGATGACTATATGAAGATTATGATATCTGATTTGTAGGGTCATTACTATTCCTGCTCGTCAAGTCTCTGAACTCCCAGGGGTCAAGCAGACCAAAAAAATTACACTGCAGCCTTTTTGTTCTGCATAGATAATGTTGTTCCTAGTCATAGAAACATAGAATGGTTTGGATTGTAAGGGACCTTTAAAAATCATATAAACCACCTAAAAATCATCATCTCTGTCACAGGCATGGGCATCTTTCACTTTATCAGGTTGCTCAAAGCTTTGTCCAACCTGTCCTTGAACACTTCCAGGGATGAACCATACACAGCTTCTCCGGGTAACCTGTTCCAGTCTCTGACCACCCTCATTGTGAAACAATTCTGCCTTATGTCCCATCTAAATATACCCTCTTTCAGTTTAAGACTATTGTCCCTTGTCCTGTCACTACAGACCTTTGTAAAAAGTCTCTCTCAATCTTTCTTATAAGCCTCCTTTATATATTGAAAGGCCACAATAAGATCTCCCCTGGAGCTGCCCTCTCTAAATTGAACAATACCAACTCTCTCGACCTTTCTTCACAGAACAGGTGTTCCATCCCTCTGATCATTTTCATGTCTCTCCTTGGGAGCCAGTCATACTGGGGACTCCAGAACTGGATGCAGTACTCCAAGTGGGGTCTCAGGAGAGTGGAGTAGAGGGGCAGAATCACCTCCCTCAACCTGCTGGCCACACTTGTTTTTATGAAACTCAGGACATGGCTTTCTGGGCTGCAAGCCCATGTTGCTGGCTAATGTTCAATTGTTGATTTACCAGTATCCCCAGGTCCTTCTCCTCAGGGCTGCTCTCAATCAATTCATCTCACAATCTGTATTGAAATTGGGGATTGCCCTGGTCCAGGTGCAGGACCCTGCACTTGGCCTTGTTGAACTTCATGAAGTTCACATGGACCTACTCATCAAGCTTGTCAAGGTCCCTCTGGATGGTATCTGTTCCCTCAAGTGAACAGACTGCACCACTCAGCTTGGTGTCATCTGCAAACCAGCTGAAGGTGTACTCAGTCCCACTGTCTATGTCATTGAGGAAGATCTTAAATAGTATTGGTCCCAATACAGGCCCTTGAGGGACGCCACTCAGTATTGGTTTCCACTTGAACATTGAGCCATTGACTGTAACTCTTTGGACATGCAATCCAGCAATTTCCTTACGCATCTAACAATCCATCCATCAAACCCATATCTCTCCAATTTAGAGGTAAGAATGTTGTAAGGGACCATATCAAAGGCCTTACAGAAGTCTAGGTAGATGACATCCATAGCTCTTCCTTTGTCCACTGATGCAGTCATTCCATTATAGAAGGCTACTGGATTAGTCAGGCATGGTTTGTCTCTAATCACCTCCCTGTCTTCCATGTGTTTTGACATATCTTCCAGGAAATTCTGTTCTGTGATCTTATCAGACACGGAGGTGGGGGTGACTGGTTCATAGTTCCCAGGGTCTTCTTTTTTACTCTTTTAAAAGTCCAGTGGCATTGACCAAAGCAAGCTGCTGCTCATCAGTGAGGCCAGCCACAACCCAGGTATTCAATCTGTTTGCCAGCTGGTTCTTAAATAAAGTAAGTCCAGAGTGGGTAAATAACTAATTGGGCTTAGACTGATGCTTCAAAGCACAAATACAGAGACATACTATTTCCTTATTTAAAGGATTAATTAAATTAACTAAACATGTACTGAAAATGAGTAAAACTAGTGCTATATGAGATTTTTCCAGACCTTAAGTTTCACTGTAGAGGAACCTGAAATTTTGTTGTTTCACAGAGTCCCAAGGGCAGTGCCTTAACACAGCCCTGTGCCTTGGCCAGGACCTTGTTTCTGTTGGTTTTTCCCCACTCAAAACTAATTTCTTCCATCCATTCAGGGACTCATCAATATCTACCATGGACAGCTGATCCCCACTTTGTATTTTCATCTATTTGTCAAAGCCTCAATTGAGACTATCTCAGTTTTGTTTCTTGGCACTTAGTTACCAATGCATCCTTTGCAAGTAATGCAGCCTTTGTTCCAAGTCAGCTTTTTTTGTTTCTTGACTGGTAACTTCCTGGCCAGATTGGCTTGGTCTTGTGACGCTTTCTGCGTGAGATGGCTCTCACTA
This sequence comes from Rissa tridactyla, assembly GCF_028500815.1. Lineage (NCBI taxonomy): Eukaryota > Metazoa > Chordata > Aves > Charadriiformes > Laridae > Rissa > Rissa tridactyla. The sequence goes on from NC_071466.1 coordinate 197,808,683, forward strand.
ATTATTTGAAATGAGTTGCAGCTTGTGATGAGCTACAGCAGACATTTAGGAGTATCTACTTACACTGCATGTCGTAGTGTCCCTCTATTATCTCCACACCTCCTTTATTGAAACCCAGCCTGAACCACCATATTTTCCCTCCTTTTTTAAAACTTCTTTCATTTCTAGAAGTGCAGAAACATATCCTGTACATATCCTCTCTGCAGAAAGTTTGAACTGGGAAGCTGTGTACTTTTTTTTGCTGCATATATTATCCTTTTAAAATGCAAATTTACTGGAAGCTTCTTAGGAAAGGGATGTTGTTCTATTTTAGTCAATTTAAGTTCATGAAACAAACTGAAGGGTAGAGGAAATAATTGGAATTTAACAGGATACCTGCCTACTTTTCTGCTTTTTAACTCAGTGACTATCTTCCATCCTCTTCCCCTATATAATCTGTTTTGTCCATTTGAACCTCTCAGCTTCTGGGAATCTGCCATGTCAGGTATTTGGAAAATACCTGGAAAAATTGAGCACTTCTACATTATCAGAAATAATTAATGATGCATCTGCCTATTTTGGAACCGTATGCATCATACATAAGCAATCAAAAAAATACAGATGGGCACTACTTTAGCAAGGAATTGCACTCAGCATGTCTCAATTGTACAGTTTTGGTACGATGATACAAAATACCTCTAAAAAGATGGTTATTAAATACCCACTTATATGCTGGGAATGAATATTTGTCTCCCCTTTATCAATCTCCTTCCTTCTACTTCATTAAATATGTCTCACTGCTTTTTGTATCTGATCCACTAAAGCAATTTATTGTGTGATAACAAACAATGTTTGTGCTGGGGCTTTAAACAGATTGCTGTGGTAGTGATTTGAAAGAGAAACAGATGATCCCAACCATAAAAAAATCTATAAGGTCATCAGCCATCTATATAGATGCAGCATGTGACTCAGCTGCTGATTGATTAATTCTATTTGCATCATATTGATATATATGTGATGCTGTTAATATTAACTAGCTGTGTTCTTAGATGATATACAATAACTAAGAGTCTGTTCTCCACCGTGCCTTCTAATAGTTTCCTGAGTGACTATTACATATTTGACTACATTACTTTGTTTACTGGTTTATTAATTGAGGTTATTCTACATGGTACTGTTATCCCTGGAGATTTCATTTCAAGTCCAGTTAGCTTTGGTTTCTATAAGCCTTTTTCATTTCTAAGAGCCCAGAGGTTAATTTTCTTGGTAAGGTCTGAAGAATAGTTAGTCAAAGAAGTCCTTCACACACATTACTTTACTGTCAATTTCCTAACTCTGTTAAAAATGTTCCTGCCATCATGGTGGCTCTGTTGTGAACTTCTTCCAGTTTATCAATATCTGTTTTCTTCTGGGGGTCCCAAAACTGGGCACAGTGCTCTAGCTGTGGTCTGAGGAGTGCTGAGTAGAGGGGAATAATCCCTTCCCTCAGTGTGCTGGCTTTATTCCTGCTAATGCAGCCTAGGGGTCTGTTGTCCTTCTCTGCTGCCAAGGCACTGTTGGCTCACGCTCATCTCACTGTCCTCCAAGGCCCACAACGTCTTTTCTGCAGACCTGCTCCCCAGCCAGTCAATCCCCAGCCTGTATTGTTGCAAGAACTCTTTCCTCCATGCGCAGAGATTTGCTTTGGCCTTGCTGATTTTCATAAGGCTCCTCTTGGCCCATTCCTCCAGCACTTCTAGGTCCACCTGGATGCCAACTCTGCTCTCAAGCATATCAGCTGCTCCTACCAGTTTGGTGTCATCTGCAAACTTGCAAGAGGGCCCTCCAGTGCCTCCTGCAGGTCCTGGGTAAGCATGTTAAACAGGACAGGCCCAGTGATAGACTCTTGAGATACTCCACTTATTACCAGCCTCCAGCTAGATTATACGATCCATTAACAAATATTTTTTAAGCCTGATTACCCAACTGGTTTTTTACCAATCTGGTTGTTCACCCGTCCCATCTGTAACCTCCTAACTGGGATACAAGAACATTGTGAGAGACAGTATCAAAAGCCCTTCTAAAGAACCGCCCTCCTCTCATCCACAAATCCTGTTCATTGTAGAAAGCATACAATGGGAAAAGAAAGTCTTTCAATTATTCAGTGGTAAAGACAGAACTGGATATGTGAAAGTTGTGTTTTTCAGACCCTTAACTGCACTTCTGGTTGGCAAATGACTAGAACTGTTTCAACACACAAGACCAGCTGTTAAGTCCTTAATTCTGTGGCATGTTTCTGTGGGCAGCTCTGTATGTAAAACCCCTTTGAAATTGGCGGCGTTGCCTGCATCTGCAGAGATCTGTTTGTGTGGAATGAATTCTTTGAACAGGGCCTAAATCTTCCAGAATTCCTGGTTGCTCTATGGGTACTAATGTAATCTCCTTTCTTTTTTTGCTCCAGCATTGATTTATGCTTAGATTTGGGACACCTGTCCTCTTGATGATAAAGACCACTTGCTTGTGCTGGGAATGACTTGTTTGACATGAGTAGTATGACAGGAAGGGTAGAACACCTTTAAAATAAAATCAAATAAACAAACTGCAACTTGTTACTCTCAAAACTGTTGGTCTAATCAAATTTCTTAACTTGGAAATTGTACAGTTTAGTGCAGCCAGTCACTGCTCAATGTGGGCATATATTTTAATAGAGCTAGGAAGACTGCTACTTCTTTCTTTGCCATCAGCTATTTTTATCCACTCTGCAAGGGTTATTTAAGCTGTTTACACTTTCTGAGGTTGGGGTTGTATTCCACTACATTACTGAAGAAGGAAGATTAATAACGTCTATCAGTCCTCAGAATACTTCACCAGCTTCATCACTTAGTCTGCAATGAATTTAGACTTCTCCACCTCACCTTTCTAGTTCAGCCTAGGCTTCCATTAAAGCATTGTTCTCACTTTTTTTTTCTCTTGACTCTCTTTCTTCAGCTCATGAATCCCAGATGAAACTTTCTTTTCATATGCTTTCATACTTCCCTTTTTTGTGGGTTTTCCCCCACATCCTATTTCTGCCTATGCTCAAAGCAATCTCTTACTCTTTTAACAAGTGGTTCTTTTAACATAGTAAACATAGTACAATCAGCTACTTACATCATAAGCCTCAGGCTCAAGTACTACAGGGTAACTGTATGTTCTTGAAAGCATCTTTAGTGATAGGAGTCAGATGAAAAAATTTCCCAGCCTTTAAGATATTTTATTCAATGGCATTAATGCATTCAAACTGCTAGTTAGAAGACCTGACAAAAATATACCAATGAGACTGGAAAAACAAAAGAAATAATATGAAGAAAACTGTTTATTGTTTTCAATCGTGAAAACAGACATATTTTAAAAGGCGAAAAGTAAACCACAGGTGGGATAATTTTAATGAATATTTCTGAAATTCACAAAGATGGGCAAATACTAAGCCACTCATATGGAGGCTTTCCTAAATCTAGTTTTCCTGAAGTTTGGCTTCCAAGTAGGAGTAATGCCCCAGAGAAATTGTGAACTTAAATGACTACTTATATACACGCTGCTAACAAGTAAAAAGATAATGAAAACTTGAAAAAACATTAGATGAATTTTTGGAATTCAGACATGAACCTGCACATCACAATCTGAGCTAGGATGGCCAAGGTTTGTACGTTGTTATACAACCCAGCCATGAGCAGCGGACAGAACCTCATGCTGTAAGAACAAGCGTGTTGTGTAACTAACACACCGACCCTTGATGTAACGCTACACACCATTTCCAGTCCTATTTTTAAAATGTTGTAATGAAATCCTTTCCATTTTGAGGAAAACTGGATGCTGGCATCAGTGGAAAAGTATCTCCTTCACTGTTTTCTGTCTATTTTGAATTTGGAAAGAAAATGGTACTTTCAGATGCCTCATCTCTTTCTACCACTTCTGTTACTATACCGAAAACATTTGCCTTTGTACCTTTATTCCTGCATCTTAATTTTAGTTAAGCAAAGATGTATGCACTCATGCTTGTATCAATTACTCATTTTTGTCAGTGCAAGTGTGCACGCAAATGGAGGTCAAGCTTCAGGCTTTCTGCAAATATAACACAAATATTCTGTCAGAGAATAATGTTTGAAATAGCAGCAGCTTTGAGTCTAGCCAGCTTTACAGCTGCCCATTGACTGTACTTACAAGTTACCTCACTCTTTTTCTGCCTTTTCTCCTCAGCTAACTGCAAGGTGATTGTTTGTGTAGAGTAAGGCATGCTTCTGTCACAGGATCAGAAAATCTTGTGTCTAGTGCATACTGCACACTGCCTTGGCCAAAAGTACATCCTACTGTAATAATAGAGTCACTGATCTGACAGCTTATCTCCTGGGCCCTTGCAAGGCCAACTTGGCTCCAAGTGCACATACAAAGATGTCTTGTGCTTTCACTTTGAAAGTTCCCTAGAGAATTTCTTGGTAGGATTTTTCTTGCCAGGGATTGCTTTTGAAATGTGTGAAGGGACACACAAACAAAAAAAAAAAATCGTTACTGCAGAAATATGTGAACTATGTATTCTGCTCAAAGTTGTTGTATATCCTGGGCTCACTGGGCAGTATGTGCTTTGCAAAAAGGAGGATAAACAAACCAAGTAACTGAAATCCAAAGGAACCAAGAGTACAAACTTTCAGGTTACATGAAGGAGGAGCCCATTTGGAGATAACTCAGCTCCTGAATTTGATGGCCAAACTTTTCAAACTCGGATACCTAATGAGAGACACTAAAATAGCAGGTGCTACTGAAAAATTGTGTCATCGGAGAAGAATTTCAAACTCCGAATAAACAACTTAATCTGCTATAGCTCGTTTTTTATCATTTCCTTGAAGAGTTTGTCTCCCTTAGTGTTTGGAAGAATAGTTGAGAAGAAAAGTCCTTCAAAGTACTTAAAAGAAGTAATAGTAAACTATCATATTTCCACTACGTTCTTCAACATTCAGCGTTCAGTGTTCAGCATTCTTCAAATGTCCCAGATACTACCAGTTACAGGGGCCTTTTTTGTCTCACTCACTTGTTCCAATAGCTTCAGGCTCTGAAATCTGACAATACTAGTCTCAGCAAGTTGTTCTTCATTTTTGTGGGATGTTTAATGGCATTGTCTAAGGCTCTTGCATTTGCCTGCCTGAACCTGTGGGGAATTAGGAAAATGTAGGACAGAATTAAGTAAGGTCTGCATGCTGTCATCCACTTGAAGTTTCATTAACTCTTATCAATGGGTATCCAAAAAAAATATTTTCCTCACTGATCTGTTTTTCTTTTTGAATGGGTTCTGCATCAACAACAATTAGAAACAAGGCAAAAAAATGAGGGAACATTTAAAAAACCCACTTAAGTACAAATTTCTGTGAGTGGGTTTGTTTTTTTTTTAAGTACAGATACTACTGCTAGAAGTAAGGACAAATTTCCCAGAATCACACCACTCACATCACATCTTTCCACTTAGCTCATATAAAAATAAATGAACTAGATTTATTCATTCTATAATTTATGACTTAATAGCAGATTCCTCAACAGATTTTAGGTAAAGGTCTGATCACATGGAAATTCCCTAAGTTCTTCATAGTTGCACTCCCACTAGAAACACCAGATTTGTCTCTACATTTCAGTTAGGAGAGGGCTTTCTGTTAGTAGGTCCTATATAAAAAGTAAAGGCCAAGTCTTTCCCCATATGGACATCAGGCTAGAAGTGTAAGGACAAGGCTGTCCTTTGCAAACACATTGGTTAAATCCAGTCAAGGATATTCTATATTATTGGAACACCTCTCCTGTGAAGAAAGGTCAAGAGAGTTGGGATTGTTCAGCCTGGAGAAGAGAAAGTGGCTCCGGGGAGACCTTATTGTGGCCTTTCAATATATAAAGGAGGCTTATAAGAAAGATGGAGAGAGACTTTTTACCAAGGCCCATAGTGACAGGGCGAGGGTCAATGGTTTTAATTTGAAAGGGGGTATTTTTAGATGGGACATAAGGCAAACATTTTTTACAATGAGGGTGGTGGTTACTGAGGAGTTAACTGGTGGTTAACCAGTCTGGACAGGTTACCCAAAGAAGTGTTCATCCCTGGAAGTGTTCAAAGTCAGATTTGACGGGGTTTTGAGCAACCTGATCAACTGAAATATGCCTGTGCCCGTGGTGAAGGCCTTGGACTAGATTACCTTTAAACGTTCCTTCCAACCCCAACCATTCTATGATTCTTCGATTCTATGATTCTATACTTCAAAACCATTATTTGTGAGGCAGTGTTGACCTGGTAAAATAGGTGCATTCAGTTTATGCAATAAACATTAATTAATATTTTCCAGAATCTGGATCATAGCTGCTAAGAAACTTTTCACAGTGTCTAAATCAACTTTCTCTTCCACATGTATGTGCACACACAGAGAAAACCCATAAGCCTAAAGTAACTGATTCTCCCCAAGAAGTCTAAAATCAGTCGTTTGCAACAGGCTATGTATAATGTAGTAGTTATATGATTTTTGTGTATGTGTCTGTATTTAAACTCCCTTATTATGCACTGGAATAGCTCTTCTTAGCAAGTCAGATCTTTTATGTAGCTATGCAATTAAGATGTTCTCTATACATAGAAAAAAATATTTACAACATTTCTAGAAAAAAAAAAAATAGAGCTTATGTTTACTGCAGTTCCCAGAACTGCTTGGCTGTGGTTTTCAGTATCATTCAAATGGCTCATGAGAGAATTTTTAATTCAAGAAAGAGACAGGCAAAGGAGCCACCATAATTATAGAAGGCACCAAGAAATACGAATGCTGAGGCCATCTCAATGGGCCTTTCTTTCAATTCCTCATAACACTCAGCAATGTTACTGTTTAGGTTGAAAATATTCAAGTTTAGTTTCAGCCCAAAGACGTCTTTTGGAAATTTTAAAGAGAATTCCTTCTTTTTAAAAGTCATAGAGGAGAAGCAGAGGAATAATTATGTCTTCATTCACCTCTAGCTCCCTCTCTGTATTTAAATACCTCCATGAATACTTTTCCTAGTTCTCTTGCAAACAACTGTTTATGTGTTCAACTCAATCCATGTGAATTATTCCACTGGGGCTTCTCAGACAGGTAAAGTTTAGTATAAAACATGCAAAGAGAGAAAACAGAAGGCGAAAGAATTCATGTCACCCAGACCCTGCTCAAAGGCAGAATCAACTGTACTTGAGCATCCTTTACATGCCTATTTATCATATTCTGAAAAACCTCTAACGAAATGCATCATAAGCATTTCAGTAATTTGTGTTACTTTTTCCAACATTCAGGATGCTGTTACATACTTTTATTTGTAATTCTTGGAACCAAATCAATTTACACATCTCTTCATCAGAGTGGTCATATTTGAACACCATGATCCCCCCTCAAATCAAATGAGGAGTTAAATGCACTTGAGCATCAATGTCTGCTAGGAAATTATTTATTTTTCTTAAGGAATTATGGTATTTTTATTTATATCCTTGTTTGTTACAGATGAGAAGAAAACTTAGTGAGTCTTGCTAAATTTCTATATTTTGGCTATATTCTCAAATATGGTGTTACTACTATATTCTCTTAAAATTACTGCTATTTTCTGGAAAAGTTATTTCGGGTGTTAGCTACCCATCTTAAAAAGAAACATAGCAGAACTATGTTTTAATCCAACAATAAATACAGTTAAACATTGCTATCTGTTCTGTATTCCTGAAAGTTTACAGGGGAATCTTGAAAATAGGTCCATGAAAGAGAACTCGGGGGGGGGGGGGGGGAAGGGGAACCATCACAAAACCCACAAACAAACAAACAAACAAAAACCCAAACAAAAACTGTTGGGAAGTTCAAATTTGCCATACAAAAGTCTACATCTCTGGTGAAATTTAATATACATTAGTTTACATCTCTAAAATAAGGGATGGAATCCAAAAGTTTTCAAATTTGGGAAGTATTAGAATATACTTCATTTTATGGAAATTTCTCACAAAATTATGTATAAAAAATGGAGGTCACTCCATAAGAGTTTCTGAATGCATGCACAGGACAACACAATCTCTGTCTTTAGGGATGTACTACCTGTGTGGTTAGAAAAGAAATGTTGGAAAAAACCTGAGCCACAAAGGTAAAATACTGTGTTCAGCATCTGTTTGTGCATGTAAATGATAAGTATCTTATTTGCTTCAAGTATTCTAGCAGAACACCTTACAGGATGAAGACTTAAAGTATTAGGAAAGTCTTGTGTCAGAGGAGAAAATGAACCCAAGGCTCCTTCATATATACATATATACATATATACATATATACATATATACATATATACATATATACATACATATATATTCCATTATATATTTAAAACAAACAAACAAACAAACAACAAATCCAACAAAACCCTTTCGTCCCATCTTGCACGATGCCCCTGTTTGTGCCCAACACAAAAAATTAGATGCTGACTCAGACTTTTCCTGAGACAGGTCTCACAAAGATTTGTTTGTTTCAATTAATTCATCAGCTTTCCCTTTACCTTCTTATTGCTAAAATCCACATACATGTTAATTAGGTTTGCCTTGAGTTAGATATCTTGTCTACCTCAGAAGGAGTGAGGGATGAGTTTGCTTGCCAGACAGAGTTTCTTAAGCTCTTACCACTCTAATTATTTCTCAGAAATATTTACCAAAGGGAGAAAAATTTTTTAAAAAATCACATAGATGGTAAATCAGTGGAAGAATGTTTCTAAAAATAGTGTGTGAAAATGGTTACAAATTGCCTCTTGTTAATCAGTACACAGAAATTTGGATAAATATGTGTGTTGGCATTTTCTCTGCTTAACTATTGTTAGCAGATATTCTTGAGTCCTTATGCAAATTCCAAGTATGAATGACCTCAATCCACCAAGGTAGTAATAATAAACATAATTGTGAATGGATGTACTCACATCTTTCTTTTGTTTAATTGAAGATGGAAGACAGCTAAGCTGTAGCGTAGTAAGAAATTAAGTGTAAATCTATTTCCAGAATCCTTCATCATTACCCCTAAAAAAGGCTTTTTCTAAATTAATTTAACAATCTCGTTTTACCTGAAAGATACTGAATCTTACCTTCCCTTACTTTTTCTCCCTTTCACTTTCTTGCTCATAGATACAGAGATACATAGATAACTTGCTACAGATAAAGTCAATTTTAGGACCACTGTAAATGGCTACAAGTCTCATTAGGCTAAAGAAATGCACCCATGATAGTAACAAAAAAACCATATGTTCCACCCATGTCAGTGAAACAAATGGTTGAAAATGTTATCATAAACAACATACATCAGAAGACTAAGCAAGAGTTTCGAGCAAACATTGCAAATCACCTGCTGTAAATCAGCATAACCCTATTTCTTAAACTATGTAACATAAAAAAAAAAGTAAAAAAATCTGAGATTAAAATGAGATTAAATGAAATGCCATACCTTTCTTATCTGATGTTTTAATGTCTGTAGATAACTTGACATAGACTGTTCCCGATAGGAAAAACTATCTGATAGATGATAGATGGTGTAATTTTGCTGCAATTGGAACCTGATGAGTGCTAACCCAGGTGATCTTCTCGGGAAGAGATTTGTTCAACTACTCAGATTTCTACCATGTCTCCTTGTCAATGCTCAAGGTGGGGCTATTACTTCAGAAGTATTCAGAGGTCATTGGCTTTCCAGACACATACCATTTCATGATAAACCAGTTAGTGTCATTAAAGAATTTATTTAATTCATTGACATCCTTGTACTAAATAGCTGAGTGAATGTTTTTGCTTGCCTTCCATTTCTTTTTCCATTACATGCATCAGAAGAGTAGGAAAGTTGAATAGATGCTTCAGAAAGATTTCTAGATTAGAGATGTGCCAAACTATGTACAAAGCGGTGGCAAAGCCAGCAAATTGACACACCTATTGTTTTATGAAACTGCTTCTGGTGTGTAATTTCTAAAGAGCCAGGATATCTCTGCAGAGATCATGCAGTGTAACAGTTGAAAGAAAAGGACTTCGATCCTTGTGCAATTCATCTGGTTCCTTATGCATTTGTCAATCTAGTTTGCAACTGATGCTGAAAAAAGAAAAGAAAAGATACTGCATCTGAATATTTTTTAAATTTCAGTGAGTTTTGCACATGCTCATGGGTGTTTATTCTGACTAGGGCCTTTTGAAAGCAAATCTGTAACACTCCCATTGAAGAGCCACTTCAGGAGTGAGTTAACCTCACCTGATTTTCTATGTCCAAAAATTAGACATTTGGGTTGAAATGAATCACCCCACTACTGGGAAATTCATCTGTCCTACCTTAAACACCTACATTAAGACTAGTACGCTTTTTCTTTAGACTAAGAGTCTAGAATGGCTAGCTAGGAATAAGGAGTAGAATAAGGAGTCTAGAATGGTTAACTCAGTGTCTAGATGGTTTTAGTACCTAAATTGGAGCAACTGGACACAACCCTGAAAATCCTTCAATTTATTTCACAGATCACTGCATCAGCTGTAGCGTTTCATTTTCAACAGAATATAGGTAATAACATGTGTGTTTATACAGTCATGTAACTTTACATCTGTCCTGATGCATAGATTCTGCCATTATAGATAACATATATACATGTATAAGATCTCAATCTTAAAAAAGTTATCATCTTTTCCAGTTTTAATCATATTCTTATGCAGTATAAAATCAGTGAACCTTAAAGAAGTGCTTCTATAGATTTAAATGTTGAGTCCACTACTATAGACCTCAATTTTCAATTGTAACAACAGGGGGCAAAGAAGAGTGGTCTTCTCCTTATTTACAGAAGAGGAACTGAATATGTTCATAAAACAGGGATAATAACACCGATTGCAGACAGACTAAATAACTTGCTTAAGGTTACACAGGAAGTCTGTGGTGGATCTGGAGCAAAACCCAGGTCTTCCTCTGAGATCTATCTCCTGAATTCTGGACAGAGGAAAAATTCCCACTGAGGTGAGATGATTTGTCTGAATATGGACACAGGGTTTCCTTCTTAAGGGGGAGGGAAAAATAGATTTTTAAATGCAGTTTACTGTGATTAACCAACTGAGATTAGAAGTATGGATATAGGCTCATGTTACTTTCTGCATACAAGAAACAATATTCCTTAATGTAACACTATCACCACACAGATTTATGGTGCTCATTACACGCCACACATCAGCAGAAACATCTGAATAAATGTGGTTCAATTTTAGCTGTTTTTGTCTTTCCAATGTGTGGCATTTGCTGTAGATTTAATTTTTAAAACTTGCTACCCACAAATGTTTTAGATCACAACTGGAAACTTTTAGGGTAATTACTGGGTCACATTACAGACATGAAACGAGTGGTTCTGCTAACCAAAGGCAGAAGCATAAAATGCTTATTTCTTTCATTATGAAACTACTAAATGTTTCCATATTTCTGAGATTGTCACCATTCAAGGAGAGGCTGGAGATTTCTTTTGTTTGTCACCAGTTATCTTTGCCATTGATTTTGAAAACAACAAACTTAGCTCTCATATTTGTATTATCTGGGCATATGTGTTTGGGTATTTGTAGCATATGGGTAAACACCATACCGTAATACAGGGAGGAATTCCTACAAACGAATTCCATATACAACTATATAAAAAAAGCACCAAATCCCTTGAAAGGAAAAAGGACCAGCCAACAGATGTAAGTCTAGTAATAGGTACCACCAGTAACATGTAGCACCTGTCTCTGATAAAGACTAAAACTGGAATGCAACCAGATATACCTTTGAACATTTTCCTCAGATTGTGCAAAATTGCTTTCTTCTCGCATTGGTATTGTATTTAGGATTCTTCAGATGATAGAAAATAACTATTATATTGTTCTGATACTGCAGGTCAAGAACCATCTGATAAAATTTCTCATCTCATTGATTCCTTTTTTAAGGATATGCTGTGAAACCATCTATTTTTTTTTTCCATTCACAAAATTCAGAATATACCTTGAAAGTTCAAGCTGACAATGCCTTTCTTTGAACCAGCTTTCTCCACTGCCAGTAACAAACAATCTGTGGATGCATAGAGCCAGGTGTCCTGGAAAACTTGGCCCAGAAGTCAAAAACAAATTTAGAAGTTAGCCTTTGCTGGAATAATACTTTCTTCCATGACTACCTTGCATGTCATATCCAATCACAATGATTTAAATCTTGCTTAGATAGACTCAGACAAGGTGCAGTTATGCTTTTAATGGGAAGTAGCTGTATTTCTCTTAAACGTAATCACAGTGCAACATAAAACATTAATGAATAAGGGAGTGACAAAATTAATTTTTTTGAACTTGTCTCTTGAATGTCTAGTGCAGGCATTTCTGCACTTCAGTGCAACGTAAAACTGTTCGGGGAACTACTTAGATCGAGTTCAGGCATCTTAGTCAAGGTGAAAAAGTTGCTCAGTCAGGGTTTTTCAGCATGGCAAAGTAGTCAGCATTCAACCAAGCATCCACCTGGAAATCTTGTACCTGCATGAGTGAGTTCCAGGCTACCTGGAGCATATCTATGCTCCCTGTGCATTGTCAGTGTCAATATGGTTATGTTTTGTATTCCCCACAAGGTGCCTGTTTCATGACTACATGCATTTGTTCATGCAGGACAAGCAACACGGTCCTATGGAGAAAAGGTTATGGTAGAACTGATAGATCTGGTAGGAGAAGAGAGGTTTTTCGCCTTTTCAGTGTTCATTTTGGATTCTTCGTATTTCTTTAAAACACTGAATATCCTAATTATTATTTTTTTTTCTCAAAGAAAAGTAACACAACACATGCCTTGATATAATCCAGATGCTGTGCGGCAGTAGAAGGCTGGTTCTTGTAGGAACTAAATTGCATTCACCCAGCAGCAATGGTAGCCAAGAAATGTACAGCACCTAGAGGATGCCTGGCTTGCTTTGTCCCAGCACCACCAGTTTTTCCAATTGACTGTAAAATGCATGCACATGTCAATGAGTCTGTATTCTTTGTAATTAACCCTTTGCAACTAAAATCTGTCCAAAGCTACTTTGGAGTATTGTCTTCTTCTATAAAAGTTTATTTGGAATTTTATTTTAATTTCAGGTTATCTTGCTATTCTAGCTTAAGATACATTTAAAAAAAAAATAATAGATCTTATACCTGGTAGTGAAAACCAGGTCTATTTTCTTTTTCTGCAACACTCTCTTCAACTTAGTATCTGTAAACCTCATACAGGAGCCTTGGCTGCCCTGTGACACAGCTAAACTATAGGCAATATCCCATGTATTACCAAACCAGTTTCAGGCAGCACTTATCTGTATAAACAACAAAAAATGTTGTAGTTAAACTGAATTAAATCTTGAAATAATTTTGAGAAGCAAGAGCCTTGGTTTTGTGCCACCCTCTTTTCCACTCTAGTAATGCAATTGTTCTGCAAGATTTGAGTAAGTAACGTTTTGGGTTGTTATGAAGAAGAAAAAAAAAGTTTAAATAATAATTAAATCCATGCAGTTTGATGATTTTTAAGTATTCAAACTGGCCAGAAAATGGATAGAGAAACCATTTAAAGAGGTTCTCTGAGGCTTAAGGGAGAAATTATAGTCTTTCAGTGAAGCTTCCAATAAATAGACTAAATGATTGACATGCCCAGGGAAATAGAACCTCTTTGAGCCTGGTAAGTGCCTCTTTTAACATGCAACTTTTTTAGATTCTCCATGGCTTAGCAAGCAAGACACAGAGGCATTCCTTATGTTCAGCTCTTTACATAGACTCCTCTTTTTTTTTTTTTTTTAAGGGGAAAAATCCTAAGATATGTTTACATATCTTTAAGTAAACTGTAATAATCTTTTTGGAAAAGATTTTAATTATAACAGCACTAATCTTAGTTATACATAATTTTTCTCAAAGCTTCTAGGTTCCTCTCTGCATATAAATTAGTGTTCCTGCCTATCCATAGCAAGTTGAAGTTTATTATATTTTTTAAGATAACTTGAATTGGATTTCTTTGAGATGTTTGTGTACTGTTTTGGAAACGTCTTCACTCAGACAGTGTCTAAGCCAATGCATATTTAATGGCTCTTCACATCATTTACTTAGTACTACAAGTCTTGTTTTGTATGTGATCAGCTGTCAAAGTGAATTGGTCCTGAATTAGTAAAAAGAATGAATAAACTGAACATTCAATCCAAGCAAAGCCCTTTTCTCTGTTTTCTAACTTCAAGGCCACATAGTTTTAATGAAAAAGATGAGCCATTGAAGAAAGAGAATTATTATAACAATTATTCTAACATATCCTGACTAAATTCTAATTAAATATACTAATAAAATAATTTTATTCCATTAGAAACTTAATGACAAGAGTTGTTTTGGATGGAAAAATGGTAATTTGTTCTTCCATTTAATTATTCATTAAAATTTCATTGAGACAGGTAGCACTGCATATGGAAACAGAAGTTTTAACCAATGATTTTCCCAAAATATAAAATGTGAAATACAGACTTTTACAGTTGGTTTTATAACACTGTTGCATCTCACTCAAACCCAGGATGTTCTGCCCCAGCAAAAAATAGTCTCCAAAATTTCCTTCCTCCTTTATATTCCATATTTGTGCAAAGAAGCCCAAATATTCTAGAAACTACAGATTTTCCCTAGAATGTTTCCAAAAGAAAAGTTTAACATGGGAAATTAAAATGAGAATAAACCCCAGTAATACTCGTTACATAAATTTCTGTAACCACCTTATTTATCTTTTGAAAGATGAGAGAGAGGCTTTTTCAAAGAGCAGTTCATGTAACGTGCAATTTTAATCCTACAGCTAACGCCTTTTAGACAGTAACTCTTCATAGCAGGTGCTGCTCTGATGAAGCAAGAGGGAGTTTTTAGACACCTGAAGTCCTGCTGTGTGCTTGTGGTTGCCTGTAACGTATTCCATCTTTAATGGACGTCAGTCGAAACACTTTCGCAATCGTGCATGATCCTGCTTATATTCTTAACAGCTGCAGACTAAACATCTCAATTGACTTCAGTCAGTGTCCCAAATAATGTAAGCACTGCTAAATGTGTGTGCACGGATATTTGTTTGCAGGGTGGCTTTTTTTGCAAAATCTTTGGCTCTTCCCTTCAAAGAACTAGTTTTCTCCTTCTGTGAGCCTGATGCTTGATAAGTAGATGTCACCCCTGCCTTGCAGGAATACCCCCCCACTCAAGGAAACAAGGGTGTTTGCAGTAGCCAGACTTTTCAGGCTTCCTCTTCAGTAAACAGATTAAACAACAGATTTGTAGGGGTTGATTCCATCTTCTGAGCCACCCTGAGGAGAAATCTCCCCTCCTTAGCAGTGGTTGACCCCTTAGTGATGGCTTTGTGTCAAGTGATCTGAGTTGATGGGCCTGGTCATGACTCAGGACAGGTGGAGAGTGAATTGGCCTCTGGAATGGCAGAGGGGCTTCTGCTTCCTTTCTCAGGTTGTCAGAATTTAATGAGAAATTTTAGTAAAATTGCATTTGTTTTGTGAAGCAGGTTTTGGATTTGCTTGCCAGAACTCTGTTTTTGAAAGACAGCAGAAAAATTCTTAAGACAGACTTCTTTAAAAGAGCTGCAAGGTCTACAATAGTTAAAAAATGCTATATTGAATGGGACTGAGCAAACATTAACGGAAATTAAACTTTTTACAATAAGTAGCAAGAATCACTCTTTAAACAGTGTAAGATATTGGTGTAAACAAGAATTTCATTTATTTGCAAAATGAACTGTCCAATTAAAGAGTAAAGATAGCCTAAAGGTATTTTCAAATTATTTTAAAAGGTAAATTAGAATGAAGTTTCATTTCAGTCAAATCAGTGTAAAAGTGCCTCTTCTGGATTTTAAATAAGAGTATTGCAAGAAATTGTGAAAAGCAATAAATGTTACAATTCTTTGCTGAGACCTGAAATTTGGAGCCTCAAAGATTTGGCTGAAGGAATAACACTATGGCCTGTTACTCTCTCCATCGGGTAAAGGCAATTTGCCATTACCTTCCTCATTTTCTTTCAAAGTGAATGGCCGTTTGAAAAAATACCAGCATGTTCAGTAATACTAATGCTCTGATATGTGCAAATACTAATGTTTTAATAAGTTCAATGTTTTGAACTTTAGGAAATGTTAATATCTTTGGTTCTCTTATAAACACAAGTAGATAATTATTGTGTTAATAACCTAATTAAGGTATCCCAGTCTGATCCTGGAATAAGGCTGTTTGCACCATGTCTGAATTGGGCATGACACATAGCCAGCTTTTCCTATCTGCATTGCTGGTGTTGCTTCACAAATCCATATATTTTGGAAAATAAGTGATTTGCAGAATACGTTTCTTTAAGAAGCCTTTTGAAGGGACAAATGCTTAATCCAGGATGGGAATCTACCTTTGCTGATGGCAAAACCAGATATCCACAGAGAGTCACAGAGTAGCATCAGCCCCAGAGATCCCAGCAGAATGTTATTTACACAGCATTTTGCATATTAAAATGTAAGTTTGAGATCAACAGTTTATCCTTCATATCCGAAGGCATGGTACACTTCAGTTTCACATCTCATTCTAGGCTGTCAAGAACGGAATTATCCGTCCCTTCAAATGCGGTGTACTACAAGCAATCATAATTGCTCTTGAAGTATATTTAAACACTTTAGATTTCATCTCTGAAAAGGCAAAATGCTGTATATATTCCGTTACTTCTTAAACATCTTTTAATGTACTAACACATCGGTTATTCACAAGGATACTTCAGGAATAAACAACTTCTGTAAAATAAAACACCAGCTACAAAGGTTTATATTTTCAAAGCCACTGGAAGGATTCAGGAGCAATGTCCATTAGAATAAGTGGGAAATATGTTGCCAATTTCCATCTGAAAAATCCCTAAGGATGTCTAGTGCACGGCTTTTTATTTACATGAGATGAAATCAGGGATATATGCATTCAAACTGCTTGAGAGACTTTTGGAATTATGTTTGGAAACATCATTGATTGTTGAGAAATACCGCATAGCTTTAACAAAAACAAAGTAATATCACATAATAAACTCTTCAATAAACACCAGTCAACATATGTTTGTCCAAGAAACTGGTGTAAATGAAAAATACAGCTAAGGAGAAACTGTATTCATTTTCATGGTGCTTGATAAAATGTTACAATTTTGAAACTCTGATTTTTTCCCCTTTTTTTCTTTTAGATCAAAAATACATTATCATCTT
Source organism: Rissa tridactyla (assembly GCF_028500815.1). Lineage (NCBI taxonomy): Eukaryota > Metazoa > Chordata > Aves > Charadriiformes > Laridae > Rissa > Rissa tridactyla. The sequence continues at coordinate 197,825,875 of NC_071466.1, forward strand.
TAGAACCATGGAAGGGATGTGATTTTTTTTTTTTTTTTCCTCAGTGTCTGGACATTCTACCTGATGAAAAATACCCTTTTTTAATATAGCTTCAAAAACTAATAGAGTGGCAAACAATGAAAAGAACCACATCTGATTTTTTAGATGGCATAGTCATATTTTTTTGTTCTATATCACCATATAAAAACATAATAATGAATTAGGGGTGTCAATTATGGGCACTGCAGGAATAAGCTTTTTCTTGGAAGGACTTAAATAGTACCCTTGTGTAATGTTATCAGGCCTTTACTATGCATTCCTCCAGCATGAGAAAAAGATGCAGCTTGACTTAATTTTTAGCCATCCAGTATGTGCTAATTGCAACCATTGATAGTCTGAATTACATTATCTCTAGAGGAGCTCGGTGATATTATGCAAAACTCAGCCAAAATTGTTTAAACATGCAGTAAGGAGGGAAGATCAATAGCTTTGCTAGTGAAGATGGATGTTTTTGCTTTGTTTTCTTGTGCCTTTTTTTTTGCAACTTTTGATTTGGATTGCTACATTTTAGTCAAGCAGGCAGAAAGTTACAGCTGCTTTGTTGCATATTTAAAACCTTTCATGCAGCAAAGATTTACATGTGTTCTAAATTTTATATACTGTGAATAAAGCCTTTATTTCAATGAACCACAAGAGCACATATGTAGACAGCCACAGATAAGCACATATATAACACTTTTATAGAATAAGAACCCATATGAATTCACATTCTGTAAAATTCATGGTCCTCTATCTAAAGTATCATCTTCATTACCAATGCATGATTTACACAATTTCCTTCATGTAAAGCATGACTTTCATGACACTCATTAAACTCAGAAAGAAATCACGTTATCAATACGTTCACCTAAGTAAAACATGTTTTTCTTATTCTGTTGTAAGGTTGTACGAAATCCTTTCACAGACCAGACTGTCTCTTTTTCTCTCTTCCTCTCTGTGAAGGACATTATACATGTATTTTTCCTACTCTTCCCTTCCTTCTCCTCGACTTTCCCCCTTACTGTCAATTCTACTTCCCCAAGACCCTCTTTCCTATTTAAAGTTAGTTGAAACTGAGCTTCTCACATCTTTCTGAGAAGTCAAACAAGAATGAATAATATACACATTTGAAATGTTCCTGTAATTTTTACTGTATTGCTCTTGGCCTGGCTGAGAAAAAGGTACTGGGAATGTGTGTAAGACTTACGTGAATGGCAAAGGAAATAAAATAGAAATAAAAAATAGGAAGAAAAACCTTTGAAAATTCATCCCAACTTGTTGAGGCAACTTGTTTAGATGTAATCTCTTTTAAAAATTGCCCAGAGGTTCACGCTGAATTGCATGTGATTTTATCCCTCACCCTCACAGTTTCTGGGAGAAATGATCTCTAAATATATTGCATCACCATCTGGGTCGCAGTTGCTACCTAGAACTTGCACCATTGTTCTCTGTGATAAATACAACCATTTTCTGCCCGGGGCTGTTCACGGTGGAAATTTTCCACCCACAAACAATCTTGTTAGTTTCATAATTGCTTCCCCCTTCTAATGAATGCAGAACATAATGAATGCCAAGCTAGTCTTTTGGGTTCAAATCCAAGGATCTTCATCAAGACAATGTATGTGCATTCATTAAGTAGAACCATGTTGAAAGTGCTTTTGCCATAAGTACAGTATAATACATTTTCTTTAATGGGAATGTAGTATTTTAGCACATTGCTTAATTAGGGATGAGCAGAGAAATGGAATTAATTCCTTCAGCTTCAGTGAGTGCAGCAGAAGCAGTACATTTTCATTCATTGCTTAGGGAGCCATTCATTACACAGAGCCACAGACTGAAAAAAAAAAAAAAAGAAAGTATTTAAAATGTTACATATGGTAAAGTATAATTTAATAATTTTAATGCTTACTGAAAGGGTGAGCATTGCAGATTACTGGTGGTGGCGTTGCAGATCATCCTCTTAAATTTCATCTCTGGGGAACTGAGTTCAAATTTGAGATTATTTTGATGTTCTCAATTCTCTATTGATGCAAAGCACTAAACAACCACTCAATTTGGGCAACAGAAATAGCCAGAATCATGCCATTCAGTAATTAAATGCATTTACAAACCTGTGTGGGAAAGTTTAAGCTGTACAAACCAAGACTAAATCAGGCAGAGGCTATTCTTAATAGGCCATCACACTAGTTAATGTGACATGTATTCACCATTTAAAATGTTAAAAAACTGTATTTAAAGTCAACATTTTAACTGAGTGTAAAAAATCCCATGACTATTAAACACTCCAGTGTTAAATTGCTGGAACTCGTTTATGCAAGTATCTTGGCCACCAAATATGAAAAACTGCAGCAGAAAAGAGAGAGTCTCTACTGTTTCCTCTGAAAACAGGATGAGGCATTACTGTAGTAAGTCCAATAAAGTAACTCTCACATGAAGTGTAACCTGTAGAAGAAGAACTCTACACTCTGTGCTTCATAGTACGTCAAGAAGTCTGGTAAAATTCTTCCTATAATAATGCCTTTGGACGTTATACTATTTTGTCTATGGGAAAAAGTGTGTTAAAATGATCATTCGGATAAGTTTCATTGAGGATATTGCATATGATATAACATAATGTTTAATGAAAGTAAAATGTACTGAAAAACATGATTTAGATTGTTCCACATTATTTTTAAATCAACTCTTACTTGCTAAATATTTTCACATTGGAAGAAAGGGACTACTATGGTGAGAATGGCCACATTTTGCTAACAGGTCAGAGTGTTTCTGTGCACTGAGAACCTGCTTTTTCAGTTCCTTTCTCAGGGCATTTGAAGACATGGTTCCCCCATCTCCCCAAGACTGCTCTGTTTTCTCTAGGCTGTTGTGGAGAAGCAGTGCATTCTACCTTTCTCCTGGGAGAAGCAATGTATTCTACCTTTCTCCTGTTGACATCCTCCTCCACTGAAGAAAGACCTGAACATCCACTGGCATCCAACTCTCACCTCCCATGTGCGGATAGAATAATGTCCATAGAGTCTTGCTGCCAACCTCAGTAACTGCTTAAAATACTGCATTTCAAATGGAATAAATCAAGCTGGATGATTCAGAGTACTTTGTCTCAGAACACCCCATAAGTGGCAGTAAGAAAATAAGTGACCTCTGTTTAAACCCACAGTACAATCAAAGGGAAAGAGCTTTAATTTGGAGCTGTGTCCACTCTGGAGTGATCTAGCCTTTAGGGTAGAAAACACTCCAAGGCAAGTTTCCTTTCTGAAATGTTCCACTTTCTGTGAACTACTTAAATAATCACTGGCATGTACGCCTGTCTCAACACTGGCCTATGTTTTCTGCAGCATTCCACAAAGTTCATCTCAGATTCACCCCAATTCGGTTTAGGTTTATTTCAGTATAAGGAGTATGAGGCGAATTTGGATTCTGATTTACTTTACATTATGGTGTGGATGGATTCCAGTATCTGCTACAGTGGTCATGTAAACTTCTTGGGTGAAACGACATCAGTGGAAGAGAACTGACAGCAGCATCCTATCCTACCACACTGTAAGTCATTGTAACTTCAAAGGACTGAAGCCAGGTGAAAGTTTCACCCTGTATTTGTTCTTGCTATCCAGATATAATCTACCAGTGTTTATGCAAAAATGGTCTACACCAGGTAATTTTTTTGAAAATAGCTTTATTTCTCAGCCAGTTGGATCAAATCTATTCAAGTGATCACACTGAATACATTTCTTCTGGGGCAGAGGAGAGGGCAGCACCAGCTCATGCCACACTCCACTGGATGGTCAGCTATAATAACAGTATAAAATAGAATAGTAAATCTCTTTATGCACAAATAGAACTATGACTGGCTTTGTGGTGATATACATGGATATAATTATTCCTGGCATCAGAATTGGCCAATATCCTACTATGATAATTTGTCATTTTTTCTATCATTTAAATACTGTTGTTGGGCATAAAGATCTGATAGGTAGTGTTGTCATCCCTCTTGTATGGTGTCTTCTTTCATAAAGAGTTTTCAATTCCTCCATAAAAGATTTAATATATAAATATTCAATTAACTGGCTTCATGTCTGTATTGGAATTGTGATGTTCTTTTGTGCAGATGATATTAAATTACAATGTTTCACTACTAATAAAAGCCTACTAACTGAAATGCCAGTTCTTTGAGTCATATTATTTTATTTACAGGAAGAGACAATACAAAGTAGATTGCTTCCCACAGCTAAGTAATAGTCTTAACCAAATGAATAGCTCTAAGCAAGGGTCCTACCAAAGGCTTTAAAGTTGCCAGGGACTTTGGTGGACAGAGAACCAAGCTGTGTCTCAAGGGGATGCAATTTGGTTGTGGAAGTGTATAAGTAAGGACAGTGAGAATTTCCTTCTTTGAAATTTATATTATTTATTTGAATTTACATTAAAATATTTAGAAGCTCATTATGGAGGGATTTTCAATAAAAATGCTGATAATACAGAGATTATGTAAGCTAAATAAAATATAAAACTTGTTTTCCTGTCTTGCACCGTGGTTCATCTTACCCTGAGTGCTGGAGAACGGATAATGTCACAGCTATAAGTACAGTTCCAATATTAGATTATGAAGATGCCATTTATCAGTATGAAATGAAATCACAGCTGCAAGGAACTGAAAGTTCCCAGTGATAGATCACATTGGTTTACATTGCTGTGCCATTCTTGAATGGATCACTGTGATATGTACGATAGTTCTGGATGATTAAACATTGAAAATAAGCATAAATTGCATCAGCATCAAGATCTATTTAAATGCATGAAAAGAAATCTACTCAATTACTGCTCAGCAACTTAGCTTGTTGAGAGAAGAAATAATTGTTCACTGGGATCACAGAATGTGCACTCATTTATCAAACAGAAGGTTGCAAACGGAGCTTGAAAGACTTTCTGTTGAGAGTCAACAGACAAAAATGTAGGAAATCAAATATAAGGTGGAAGTGTTATGAAAACAAATATATATTTATATTCATTCTACATGTTAATTGGATGCAGGATAGCCCAATACATGTAGCGAAGGGGGTGAATTGTTTATTGAGGCTATCATTTCTGGACTTTTCTAACTTTTAAATATTTGCTTTTACAATTAGAATATCATTCCCTTCTGCTAAAATGCATAAATATGTGAATTCATGGAGTTCTGAAAACTGTGAAACTCTATCTTGTTGACATTCGCATGATTCTATCACAGTCTGTGATAGAACCTCTGGATTCAGCACTCAGACTTTGGTCCCCAGATGGTGGATAACTGATTGCCCTGCATCAATGGAGCAGTCTAACAAAAGCAGCAGGTCCCTCGGGTAACCATTTTTGGACCCACATTATACTTGACAGCTGGTTATGTCCCGACACGGTGTTTGCAGACTGCAGAGGACATGAACAATGGCACCACAGACAGCGGGTTTGTACTGGGGACGACGTGGGCTGCACCAAACATAGGTGCGTTCTGTCCAGCATGACAAACAGCCAGCAGCATTCAGACCTAGAGAAAACAGAAATAACAAGATATTTATAATGAGCATGGTTACAGATATTCACCAGGGGATTGCTCCAGAAGGGACTCCTTTGGCCTTAGGATATGTACACATCTGTACCATTTGCAAGCACTGCGAGGCCACCACTGTGACATTTTGGCTATAGTCTTGGAAAGAGAAAAATTGACTTGTGATCCAAGGCTTGAATTTCAGTTCTGTCTATTGCCTGTTGCTCAAGAACTGTGTAACAGAGGAAAAAAACCCCAAAGAAATAAGGAATAATCTATGGTACTTTCTTGACTTTTGAAAGCTAGCAACTGCTGTCTGTGAGAAGTTCATTCATGTCTTCCAGGAAAGAGTTTGTTTTATTACTTATTCAGATATGTATTTATACTGAGGGTGCTACATACAGAAAGCTGCAGCTAGAGATTGCATTCCAACCATTGACTGACTGTCTAGTGGTTCTTCCGTGTTCTTCCATGGCACTTCTGCTTCTCTTTCCAATGGGCCTGCAGGCTAAGCAAAATATTTGAAAAAATCATGATAGGTGGGAATTTTACTCTGAGTAGCAAAATTAAAATTAATTAAAAAGTTATGTCTACTTCACATAACTATTGCACAAATGCCTTGATCTCTGCTCTTTATACGAATCTCCCCTTTCTCTTCCATTTATCTTTGTTAATTAGCCTCCTTTTACAATACTTTGTATTTTCCCTTGATGTGGACAAAAAGCACATACATTTTTTATTGGAATTCAATGGAAAGGCCTCTTTTATATCATTAATCAAAACCAATTTCATTTTTAAAACATTATCAGTGTATATCATTCCATTATAAAATTACAAAAGAAATGTTTAAAGATTATTACCACTAATGCTCTGTGTGCTGCTCGAATCCATTGCATGACAGCGCTTGCTCAGCACAGTATCTATAGTTTTAAGTCATCCTATGCCCTTCAAAATTAAATACTTTGACAGAAAATGAAACATTCAAAAATAAAGCAAATTCCAACTCACAGAAGTGCTTTTACAGAGAATATGCTCTTAGAGGTATTTCTGTTTTGCAACAAAAGCAATGTGGTACGTGAGTCACTTATAACATAAATGAGGTTTTCTTCATGATGTGAAATGATGCAATTGAATTTCACCATAAGAAAGAGCAATGGACACACAATACCTGAGAACTAGACTTTGAAAATACTTCAGATTAGCGAGAAACATAATTTGCTCTGGGATACCCTATGGCAGATGTACCTTAGTATTGTTTGTTAGATGTAGTAGTACTGAAAGTGCAGCATTATTCAGGGAGCAAAAACCTTTCTTTGTAGCAATGCAATGGTCATTTATGTTACATAGATGCTTGAGAATCCATAATCTTGGAACTAATTATAAAGTTTCCAAGCAATGTTATATCTAAATAGAAACTTAATCTGTGTTATTGATACTTAAAACTCAAAAATGCATTAAAATGCTTCAAGACTTAAGAAAACCTGTCAGATAAATTGCAGACTCACAGACGTGGAATTACTACTATCATTCCTTTCAATTACTTATTAATTAAAAGTAGCAATCGGTAGTTTCCAATATAATCTTTTTACATCAGGTTAAATCAATAGGTAGATGAAAACTTCATTAAAGTGTAGTTAAGTCGGTAAATAAGGTTTCTTTCTTTTACTCAGTTACCTGAGAAAACAATCCTCAAAGAAAAAAGCATCATATTTTTTTTACAAATTTTGAAAGTCCACCTTTAAATGAATTCATATACACTGTTACATTTACTTCACGTGTCTGCCTTTCTCCTACCATCATACTTTGACTGACAGATGTAGTAATTATGATCAACAAGACAGGGAAACAAATACAGGAGTAAACAGCTGAACAGCTGATAGTGAGGGATGTCTGTTTGCACAGCATTCCTGAGGGCTGAGGTAAGAGGATTTTGTGTGCATAATTGTAGACTACATTAGTGTGATTCCCTGTCACGAGCTGCCTCTTGTACGTCATTTTTGCTCTTACGGTTACTAAATTTGTTGTAGCAGGTGGTGTGTCTGTGTTATAATCTCAGACTGCTATCTTAGCATTTATGTTTGAAACTTTTAGGAGAATTTTCTAGAACACTTGGAGCAACATCCTGGTGGTTGTCAATAAGATTTTTATGATTGATGTCAGACTAAACAGAGCAAGGCCAGTTTTGAGAGATGACAAAAGACCTCCTCACTAAAAATTGTCATGATTACTTTGATCAAGATGTAGACATGAGTTAAATGAAGATGTAATGGTTTATTCCAACAAATCTGGAAACTTTTAGGGAGCCCACTGCTGTGGCAGAATGAGATGTTAGTTTTTTGTTTAAATGCTCTGGCATTCTGTAATTTTTGTTGGCATGATGGATCCCTGCAATCAAATAAGGCAGTGTTACAAGAGGGAGCTGAGGTGAGTCAGACGCAAAGGGTGGATAAGCATGGGTCTATGACTGCCTTTTGACACAAAATTACTGGCGTGCTTCTGTTGCATGGTCAATTTACCAGGGTCATAACGCTATAGCTCAGGTCATGCCTTCAAGGTAAAAACTGTGGTGCTTTTTTCCCTCACTTTATTTTGTGGCCAGGAGCCTGATCATTAGTCAGTAAATCGTACCCAAACAGGTGTTCCTTTGCTGTATCCTTGAAACACCTCCTTGGTTAGCAATGTTTCCTTTATTTCAGGATACCCTTGAACTGACATTATTGTACCCCTTGTTTCTCCATAAAATATCTTGTGCTTGACATAAAAATGGCATGTAAAGTGCTTACTAGCATATACTTTTACATCTTCAGCCTTATCTTTCTGTAGCAGCCTTCAGTGGTTGCTTTGCAGCTGAAATGGAATATTCTGAATTTTGGCTAAATGCCTTCTTGATTCAGAAGTGTGCCCCAGAACATCTTTTCCAGTCGTAGCAATCTCTCCTCCACTTTACTTCTTTCCCTTTTTCAGCGGTGTTCACATGAGAAATTACAGAAAGCTAAAGTCTTGCCAGCTGAAGCCTGCAACATCTAATGGAGCCTTCATCATGACCACAATTGCTGGTCTTAATGAAAATTGTTCCGTAATGCAAGCATAGATCAATGGCTTACTTGTATATTCTATTCCATAGAGTAACTATATGCCCTGAAAAAAAGTCTTTTACATTTATAGAAATCTGAGATAGTCAGAACGTTGGGAAGTGAAGCCAGAATCTTTCAGATATTTGAAAAAAAACTTTCACAACTTAAGACAGAGGAAATTGTGAAATTGGGACCCAAGAAAATTTTCATGCTCAGTCTTTTCACTACTAAAATTCAAAGGGCAAGATACAGCTACACAGACAAGGGAGAATTCCATGATGTTGTTATTTCTCTAGTAGATTAACCACAGAAAATACTTTTCCAGACTAATCATGGAGCCATAATCTTTTGAAGTGCTTTTTCAGTTCCTCCTTTCATTAAAACTGGAATTGTGAATTACACTCTGCAATGTATGTAACAACAGTCCATGGAACAGGCTTCCTTGGCATGCCCCCAAATCTACTGGGCCTGTAGTAAAAAAATACCAGAGGGAGAGGAACAAAGACTTCATAAAAATCCCTTTGCTGTTATCCTCATTGTAGAAGAAGTTTAAAGATTGTTTTTTGGTTGGTTGGTACATTGGTTTTGTCTCTTCCTCTGACACTGTTTTGTAGCTGGAGGTAATAGCCCAAACAGTTTAGTTTCTTTTCATCGTGTCAGAAAAAGATTAACTGCTTTTCCTTCATCCCCCCAGAACTTATCATGAAGTCAGCTGTTTACCTTCGAATTGTTTCTACTCCCTCTCAGTTGCTGTCTCTGGTAGTCACTGATTCTCCATCTACAGTGACTGACCAGAAAGAAAGATAGCCTTTGGAAAGATTATGAGGTTTGCCATGAAATGCTGGTTTAGATATGCCTACCCTTACCATCTGTTTCAGCCCTACCAAAATAAGGACATGTAAAGGAAGGGCGAAGGACAAAACTGTCTAGAGCACTTAAAAGCTCAGGAATGTTTTCACAGTTTAAGAGAAGGCTTTGTATTAGGAGAAAGATTGATTTAAGACTTAGATAATGTTCACATCCATTTTCTTTTATTTGACCACGTTTATATGTATGTTAGTTATAATTGTCATAGTCTGTCACTCCACAGTGACTCTTTCTTGTTTATCATTCTCCTTCAAGTGAAAAGCACTTTGAAGTATCACGCCTTCATATTAACCCTCTCTACAACTTCCTTTTAAAAGCTAAATATATCTAGATAAAAATGCTGGGTATATCTCATTTTGATATAAGTCCTCTGAAATGTTTGAATATTTGTTCTGGTCACTTCATCTTACTCTGAGTCTAAAGGCTCTTTATCACAGGTATTACATTAAGCCCATTTTACTTTAAGCTGTAAGCATGACCTTTAGGTTAGTGTTCTTTCTGTCTGGCTAAAGTGAATAAACACCATCAGGAAAAATGGATTTTTTTGTCCTTTGTAAGAAATTAGCAAACAGCCAATATTCCTAGACACCAGCATAATTTCAACCTATGTGACTCCAACCACATTGTATGACCCGTCAAGACCTTCAAGCAAATTTCCAAAATGTGGCTTTATTTAAATCCGTTCATTTATAGACTACACACTTTCTATGTCGTCAGCTGGCTGAATGCGGTGGAAAATATTACTGAATGCGCAAGGGCAGTTATGCAGTGTTACAGTGTATTTAGGCACGGCACTCTGCCTCTGCCTTTCCAAACACCGCAAATCCTTTGGGGCTGCAATACTTAGCAGAAATAAGATTTGCTATTCACCTTAGTGGCTAGCATTTATTTAACCAGAGGATCCAGAGTTAAATATGTTTGGAGTCTTACATCTCACCCGTACTAATCATCACAAATCCAAGAATGATAATTTGAGACAGGTTGACACAGTGTCTTTTAAGACAGATATGTGGCACTCTGAACAGACTAATTTCTGATCCTAGAAAAGAGTAGGCCATCCAAGAAAGAGGTTCTGTGTACAAATTGCATGCCTGGCCTTTTACACTGCCCAATCAATAAACAAGGTCTGCATTTTTCTGCTCATTTAACATTTCTCTACAAAATCTCTAACAAATCTCTACTCATTTAGCATTTACAAAGACAGGGATTTTCCTTCAGAACTGTATGACGGTTTTCTCCAACTTAGTATTGATGTGTATAACTCTTAATTTGGCATCAGTAAGGTAGGAAACATTATCTACGTAAAAGGTAAACCTGTTAAGATGACATAAAGATCAGACACAAACCATTTCCTAAACCATATACTTAGGCGTATGTCTGTGGAGTACAATGTAGTGCTGTGTGAGATACTTCTGACTCTGAAAGCATTGCCTTGTGTACTGGAATTACCGTAGCCAATTACATCATCGCATCAGCTTAATTATCACTGCCAAAAAGTAGGTTATCTGTTTTTTGATATGTTGTTTGGTGGTTTTTTTTTTTTCTTTAAAAGCAGCTTTTAAAGATTGCTTTTCAAAGTAGGTATGTAAACTAGAAACAAACATGATGATGGTCTGTTTAAGACCCCTTGAAGTCTATGTACATGTATGTGCACATACATCTGTGTGTACACACACATGCACTTTTTATCTCACCTGTATCTGCCCACATCTCTATCTTGAGTTTGTTATTGTGCTATAAACATGTTTTATGACATGATTTGAGATGCAGAAGTAAAAAAAGCCCAAGTTATGGATCACACACAGTATTTTTTTGCCAAGTGACCTATATTTTGGCCCAGTTACTAGAAATTTTTAAAGTTCATTTACTCAAAATGGTGCTTTGCCTCCTAGAAATTCCGCTTTGTTTTTATGCGTTGACAGGGGGAACCATACTATGCTACAAGGACCTTTGATTTAGGTAAACAGAATCCACACCACTACTACTTTACATGTATTTTCTCACTATTTTTTTTTTTAATTTAGCTTTTATTATTTGTAGCTTACACTTAAAACTTCATTTATTTTTCCCTTCTCTTGTGCTGTTACTGTCGCAGCTAACACCATATCACAAGTCTACCCAAAATCAAGGGATTATTAACCACTTTGAAACAGAAGCCAACATGAGCCCTCCACTTTCTTTCAGTCTTGCCTCAATGCTATTCTTTCCCTTGCACCAAACTCTTTAAAGGAATTGTTATACTATCACAATTCTCCGAATCAGTAGGGAGATCTGCTTCAAAATTGATGCTGTAGGATCCTGAGAATGGCATGCAACATATCTGAACGCTTCTTGCTCTTCCTCAGCTGGCATCACAACAGAGCTGTGTCTTGTGAAAGACAGATCAGCTGTGTTTACATGATGTTTTCAATTAATAGTGGCTGAAACTATAATGATTCTTCTTAGTTTTTCCAACACAGCTTCTAACGGAGTACCTTACATTTGAGCTACGGTGTTCTAACTCCTGTTACAATTTATGGAGCCCTAGTCAATACTGTCAATAAGGCCTGGAGATCTATTCAGCTGATCAAATATAGATGGAGTGTTTCTCTAGGCTCCATGAAATGCCATGGAAACTTAGAGATCTAATTCACTTACAGACATGCAAGTTTAATTTTCTTTATTTGTCAGCTGAATCATGCTGTGAGTGTTGGTCAAAATCCCTGGAGCAAGAATAGCATATTACTTCAGGATAAAAAGTTGCCAAGGGATTGCAAAAGTTGCAAGGGATGGTGACTGCCACTTTAGATTTTAGTTTGCAGACATTTGATTGTGTAGTAATACTCTACATTTAGGGTCAGACCTTAGAAATTAATATTATTGTTAAGAATAATTTTGCTGTGCGTGTGGGGTCATTTCTTCTGATTTCTACTTGAAAGGCAATTTAGAATGATCTGCTTTTTATATTCTTCTAGTTAAAATTAAGATCATAGGTGCTTATTATTGGTCTTGATTTCCTGGAGTACATTCTATGGTGATGCAAGGAATACTTCTGGCTTCTTTGCATGAAATACAAGCCTTTATTAACTTTTCTTCTGAATTCCAACAGAATGCTTTGATATTGTCATATTTAGTGTTGTATGACTTTGGTTTCCTTTATCATCTTCATTTTTTTTCATTCTTTTCATTTTAATTTTTCTCATCCTGTACTTGGGCTATAGATGGGTGATAAAAAGGATCAGAAAAGATGGGTCTGAAGCTGATTTCCCTTATCAACCCGTATGTAGCAGGGGCAAGAGAGTTCTTTTTTTTAAAATGCATGTGACTCACTTGGCTGACTCAAAACTATTATAGACGCTGTCAGATGCTATGTTTATGGGTGTGAAGAACATGTTTTTCACAGGGTGTGTTAAACAAACAAGAAAAGCAATGAGTCTCTAACATATCCAGTGGTTTTGATAGAAAGTTAATTTATAGGTAGGAACAAGTAACAAAGTATTACATTTTCAATAGAAATGGATTGCTTTATAGGTTCTGGCTGATCATTCAAAAAATTCACTGTTTCCCCTGCGGTAGGTCTTTCTGTACTCATGCAGGACTTCTTCCATTATAATTTCTTGAATACAGAAAGCAGAAAATATTTTTCTTTAGTCTTTCAAAATGCGCATATTTTTAAAAGTTTGAATCTTGCATGATAATAGTGTTATGCAAAAGAAAATTATAAGTATATAAAATAAGTAGTTCTTTTTAAAAATGTTAGGCAAGTACACAAATAAATACTTATTAAGTTTCATTTTGCCTAGTCTCCAATTGTTACAAGTATATGCCATTATCAGGAATAAAAGGGATTAGGACTGCTTGAGAGTTGTAGATATAATTATTTTGCCTTCTTTCTAATTTACATATCTTTTCCTTGTTGTTAGGATACAACTGTAGTATGATAGTTGGAAAATTGGATAATGGTATTAAAATCTAGCTAAATGTTCTTGTTTCATTTTAAATGTTTACTACACAACTATTTCTAACAGAGGCCAATGGAAAGGATTTATATATAAAGTATGAGAACTACCATTATCAGTTCCCAGTCTCCCAAGACTACTATGAACAAACTCTCCAGCATGGAATGCATAAATAGGCTTGTATAGCTTCAGAGAATCTTCCAGCTTAATCTGCAAGAATATTCTAAAATTAGCGTGTACTCACAAAGCATGTTCTCTTGGCATGTACATGCAAACATGGGTGTAATGAATCTGTCCCATGACCTGTTTGCTAGACGTCCTTAGTTTTCTTTATTATTTTTAACTTAGATACAAAAATGACGTCCTCCTCTTAGTGGTGTTTGCTGTGAAAAGTGTAAAACCTTTCAATATGCAAATATTCAGCATACACTTTAATGCATAACTGAATCAATAATTGTAGTGTCAGGCTCTTTGCAAAGCAAAAGAAGACAATTATTCAATTATTGTTAAAAATGAATATAGAAAAGAGGACTAAAGTCTGCTAATTTCCAGACCTTTGAATCTCTATTTCTGTGGGATCTGTCTAAAAGATACTTGCAAACACCCTGGACAAGTGGAGAAAAGGTCCACAGGCAATCAGAAAAACCAAATGGGCTTTCAGCCACCTTTCCCATAGGAAAATAAGTCCTTTCACCCACAAAATTGATTCTATAATCCTGTACACCTTGAAATGCAACCAACATGGTTCTTGACACACATACGTGTGCAACATAAGAACAGTCTGCCGGGTCTAGTTTGTACAAAGCAAAGTGCATTTCTTAGTGCAGAATCACATCCCAGTTATTCTACATATTTGATTTCCAGCAAGATGAGCCGGTGATTGTAGTTCAACTGAGATTTCTTTTCATTTTTTTGGTACTTGTTAGCTGATGGATTCTTTCACTGAGCCACAGAAATACACTCTGTAAATCAATCCATAATAAACTGAATTGAACAAATTCTGCAGAAGTCACTACAGAAAATTAGCTGGGATATGAATTGAGAAGTAGAAGCTGAATTCTCTGTTCTCTGTGGCATTGCTGTGGGGAAAAGTGCATAGAATGTCTGCAAAAGTGCTGGCTTGATAACAGGACAGTGGAATATTTTCCATAATTCTATTTTATATTCTGTGTATTTATATCTGAGATTCTTCCTTGAAGGAAAGTCTGTGTTTATGAAATATTAAGTGTAGATTTCAGTTCACATAGTGTTTTGATGTACAGTTTAGGTAATCTATACCTCAACTAATCATTGTATGGTCCCACTATGGTCAGTAAAGTGAAAGAAGTCCGTAGATTTCTTAGGTATTTTCTTTTTTTTTTTCTGGAATTGTATAACTTTGTCCATTGAGAGCCTCCAAAAACTAGCCTAGAATTAGATGCCAAGCATTTAGGTGCCTGAATTAAAACAAATTAACTCTACTGTTAAGTACTAACAAACTTTTCCACTGTGTGAGTGCCCTCCATGATATGAAATGACCTTGATTCAATATACATAAAGCTGACTACTCACATTATCTTTAAGCACTGATTTTCTTTTTCTTTTTTTTTTCCTTCCCCCCCCCCCAAGAAGATCTGATCTTGCTTTAAGAAAGGATCAGGTTTCTGTATAAATTCTGAAATCTGCCACTTCAGTTTGGAATTAAACTTCCCTAATCAGAGGGAGTTTGGGGGTTGTTTTTATAAAACTTAGACATAAAAGTATTTCAAGATAAATTGTTTTTTTTTCAAGAAAATTTTATTGTATCAAACTTTTCCAGCATGTCCCATAGAAATCCTGATAGTATTTTACTCAGTAAATTTCAAGTTAAATTTCAAGTCCTAAAAAACATTGTGTTCTAACTAGGTAGAAGTACAATTTACTTACCTGTTTTAACTGTCCACTTAAGTTATGAAGTGTCTGGATAGAACTAGCTCACAAACAAGGCATACTTTTACTTTGTCATAGTTTCTTTTTCTCTCTGTTCCTCATGCTAATTTCATTTTGCTTTTTTAATTTGCAATTCTTTATTCTACTTCTTTTTATTCTCTTCCCTTTATTTTACTCCTCCCCAGGAGTCAGGACGTGGCATAGCAATGACACTGGCTGTAGTTACTTACAGCTGATTTAAAATCTTGTAACCAAATGGGAAGACACAAGGGGAAAAAACATTTTCTACAAATTTACCATGGTAAGAAAGTAGATAGTAAGAACTTTGAATAAGTTTCCCAACAATTTAAATGAACATGGCCTATTGCAAATGAATGATGAATTAATTCATGTTAGGAGTAAGTATCCTTGAAAGCTATATAGGCCAAGTGGGAGGCACAATGTATTTTAAAAAAAAAAAATATTGCTGGAGTGTTTATGAGAATGGACATGAAGAGAATTAGTGCCAGATGCAGTTCTAGTAAAGCTATTGAATTCACAACAATGCAAGGTATGAGATACCCTGGACAAACTTGTCCTGGGATACTTTTCAGTTGGAGGAAAGAGCAGGCAGACAGTATTATTAGAGTGTGCAGGTAGAGGTGCTGTTTCTTGACAAGTGAAACCGATGTTGCATGCTGTGTGGAGCGTGAATTGTCTGCCGTCTTTAAGAGGAAATCTTCACCCTCTATCTGGCACACAGGTACCTTCCTCCTGTCTTGCTTTCCCACATCCTTTCAGCAGCTTCTTTGGCTGCCCAAACTCCACCCAATATTTTCTGGATCTCTGAGAAAACATCTTTCTTTCTGTCTGTCACATTTGGGGCTGGCTTGCTTATTTGTCTCCTGCTTCAGGTAAACTCTCAGTTCCTCTTAGGGACGTATGAGGGTGAGTTGTTGCCACAGGCTCCCTCCTGGCTCTGCCACTGCCTCCCCACCCTCCTGACATTTCTGCCAGTCACGCATGCTTGCTCGTCCTTTGAAAAGATACCATCTCCTTCTGCTTTCAGACAGTTCCCCTCGCTCCACAGCTCTGAAGCCAGGACGTACAGGCAGCCTTTCTTGGTAGCAGCAGTTTTAACACAAGTCTGGGTGGTGTCCAGGGAGTACCTGCAATGAAAAAAATTAAAAGCATTGTACTATGCACCATGTGCAGTAAGAACTAGGGAGGAAGCTGCTGAAGAGCATTTCATGCTTGGTAGGGGCAGTAAATTTCTGTTCTGTATAAAAACATAATGTTTTATTTGTGTTATGCCACGCTCTTATTATTGAGCCTTAACTGTCTCAAAATGGGACTCTCAATTCTCATAAAAACAGACTTTCTTGTGGATTTTCTGGCTCATCAAGCCTCTGGTATAAGCCTGACAGCGAAGGTCTAATGCAGGAACACCTCCTTTCCTCCCACTCTGGAGCAGAGTGCAGCCAAGGGAGTGGGTATTCTGTTGACACCTGAAGGGAAGACATAGAGAAGATAAATAAGAGAGGAATTTTTATTAAAGAGCTATTAAAAATGATAAGTCTTGTAGCAATGTACAGAAATATTGGCTAATTAACTGTATGAATATTCCTAGGGTTACTGTTTGCTCTATAACATTGGCAATTACTTCCAACATCAGGTTGCAAAGGCTAGCACCTAGGAAAAAAAAAAAAAACAAAAAACAAACAAACAGGAGAGCAAGAGACTTTATGTAAATGTTTTCCATGGTGAGAGATGCCAGCAACTGCTGAACAGTTTCCTGTGAGCTGAGAGACTCTTCCCCGTTAGTAAGGTTACACACATTTTTTCCTAGGAGCAGAAGCAGAAGTGTTAGCGAAGCTGTGGGCGTTAGATGGAGAGGTAGGGAGCAAGGAGCAGCAGGAGGCAGAGCCGGTGGGACGAGATGCAGAGTGAGGCAGAGCCGGGGAGGGTGCAGACGCGGCGGCAGAGGCAGCTCGCTCGGTGCTGGGAGGCGAGTGAGCCGTGGGTAACAGGTAGGGCAGTGAGGCAGCCAGCAGGAACAACATGAACAACAGGTCGGATCGGCTTAAATCAAACCTTTATGCCTAATGAGAGTTAAAAATGTTAATAAGTGAATTAAGATTACTTCAGGGGAGGAAAAGCATCAGTCTCACAGTAATCAAAGGAAAAGACTGGGAGGTTTTATACTTTGAGCACTGTTTTTCCCCTGTTTGTTGGAGTTTTCCTTTGGAGTTTCTACATTGCTGGAGTTTTCTTCCATTTATAAAAATATTGCTTGTAAACAGTTCCAATCATGTTTTTAAGTGGAACAAATTAGTCATCTGAGCACTGGAACATTCACTAGATTTTTTCCTGGGTTTCTTGATATAGGCCTGACCTGGTGTTTTTGTTAATTCCCCTTTATAATTTCTTTTTATTTTCATTTTTTATTTCATTTGTTTTGTACTGGCTTCATATTCTTTTCATCATCCACAATTTAAATTTAAATGGATTGTGTTTTCTCTTCTTTATATGACAACACAGTCCTTGTAAAGAGACCTCCCTTCAAAATAAGGTCAGCTACTCAATCCTGGTTCTCTCTTTTACTCTTCCTCACTTCTGGAATGAGTTCTAACTCATTTGAAATCTGTCAGTAAAATTATTTAAGGTACATTTAGTTACATTTCATATCACCAAGTTTTAACCGAGGTTATTTAAAATTCATTATTTAGCAGCACTCTGAAGTTGTGTAAATAGTCCATTGTAATGCACGACTGATTGATTTATTGATAAATACGGCTTCTTCAAGGAGGAACAGGGGTCAGTATATATCATCCAAAAGCTATTAGATTGAACTTCACTGCCTCCTTAGGGTGCAGTTTGACAAAATAGGTTCCAGTGAGTTGATAGGTTGTGTAGTGTATCTGTATCTAGAGGCAGGGAACATTAGCACCAGTGGAGTCTTTGAAAGTAACATTGGAATGAGTGTAATAAAACCTGAAAATAACAGTCAGCCATGCAGTGTTGGCAGGTTACAAAATCTCCTACCATTTTAAATGTCTGTGCTGCAGTCCTCTGAAGAGAAAGCATGCACCAAGTCATGATGAGAACTTATGCTTTTATGGGCTTGGATGGAGACAGTGTCCTGCATGCTAATCCAGGAAGGAAAGTGTTAAACACTCTGTGTGTGTAGCAGTGCTTAGCAGTGAACCTTTACATCCAGTACAATTAATACCCCTTTGTGTTTCTTTGATCCTAGTCCTTTTGATTTTAACTCCTCTGATACAGATGTCTAGACGAATCCAAATACATTTACAATAAGTGTAATCTGCTTTGAAGGACATATGGTTCCGCTCTAAGAAGTACTAACAAGAACTGGTTTTTGTAATATAGTCTATCCATCACTTATAAGTTGAAAAATGCAGAAAATAGCCAATCCTCTGAAAATTAAAGTCTCTGAGGATATTTTTTCTCTGCATCTTTAAGTACATAAAGCAGGTAGATACAAAGCTACTGAGGGATGATTTATACTTTTAATCTAGAGTTCGTACTGACATATGTTCACATGACTTAAGACTACTCAGGCTTACAGCAGTGACACTTCTCAGGACCTTTCAACAGCTCCGGAGAACCTTGCTTGATCCTCAGGAGCTCATGGGAGCCTAGATATCACCTAGGTTGCACAAGCAGTAATCCTGTTTGAAGAAAATATATACTGCCTGACACATGATAGAGTCTTTGAAACAGAAAGAATCAATGTGGGAAAATGTTAAGAACTGACAAGGAATGGCAGAAAGATATTATTCAGACCAAAAATCTGGGATTACACTGAAGGACCAAATTGTTCTGGATTACTGGGAATCATAAAACCAAGCCAGGATAGCCCCCCTCCCAAAAAAAAATGTGTGAACACATGCTGTTATCAAGTTGGAGTGGTTAAACAGCCAAGTTCACTTCATAACAAGAAGTCTCCAAGTACAGGTTTGGTCATCCTTATTTTCACAGTCAAATTCTTGTTATGGGCGAAAAATAAATACACTTCTATGCAAAGCCAAGAGATCATTCTTACTGCAAATGAAATTTAAACGACGTAATCAAAGAAATACTGTTCAGAGCTATTCATTGCAGAAAAATAAAGAAAAAAAAAGAAAAAAGAAAATAAAGAAAAAAGGAAAAAGGAAAAAGAAAAAAGAAAGAAGTTGGAAGAAAGAAGAAAAAAGAAGGAAGAAGGAAGAGGAGAGGAGGAAGGTGAAAAATCTGACTAAATACCAGTCAAATTTACTGTATATGGTCTCACCAGCACCTATCCTTTTTTGTCTGGTGTTATGCTCACTCTTCCACTGTCCTTTGGGGTGCGAAGGTTTAATTTCTGATGATGAGACAAAGAGTTAAGTCATCTGCCCCAGGCTCCTTGCAGAGTGGAAGATTATGGTGGTGGTGACGGTGGTACAGGTATTCTTCCTTCTAGGGTCCACTTGGGACTATTATTTCTGCTATACTTCTGCTACACTCTTTCTTCACCGGTCTGCAGCTCTGTGTTATATCTGCATTTACAATGTATGGAGTGTCCTACATCCTCCGTAGGTTCTTTGTTCCCTTTGCTAACCCTATGTATTGGGTTTGCATGGCAAGGTTTTGGTAGTGGTGGGGTTACAGGGGTAGCTTCTGTGAGAAGCTGCCAGAAGCTTCCCCTATGTCCGATGCAGCCAATGACAGCCAGCTCCAAGATGGACCTGCCACTGGCCAAGGCTGAGCCAATCAGTCACAGTGGTAGCGCCTCTGGGACAACATATTTAAGAAGGTGCAAAAAAATGCTGTGCAACAGCAGCCACAAGAGACAAGTGAAAATATGTGAAAGAAACAACCCTACAGACACCCAGGTCAGTGAAGAAGAAGGGGGAGAAGGTGCTTCAGGTGCCGGAGCAGAGATTCCTCTGCAGCTTATGGTGAAGACCATGGTGAGGCAGGCTGTCACCCTACAGCCCATGGAGGTCCACAGTGGAGCAGATGTCCACCTGCAGCCTGAGGAGGACCCCACACTGGAGTAGATGGATGCCCGAAGGAGGCTGTGACCCCATGGAGAGCCTGCGCTGGAGCAGGTTTGCTGTCAGGACCTGTGACCCCATGGGGGACTCGTGCTGGAGCAGTCTGTTCCTGAAGGACTGCACCCCGTGGAAGGGACTCACATTGGAGCAGTTTGTGAAGAATTACAGCCTGCGGGAAGGACAGACATTGAAGAAGTTCATGGAGGACCATGTCCTGTGGAGGGGACCCCATGTTAGAGAAGGGGAAGAGAGTGAGGAGGAAGGAGTGGCAGGGACAATGTGTGATGAAGTGACTGCAACCCCTAGTCCCCATTCCCCTGCACTGCTTGGGGGGAGGAGGTAGAGAAATCAGGAATGAAGTTGAGCCTCAGAAGGGAGGGGTGGGGGGAAAGTGTTTTAAGATTTGGGTTTATTTCTCATTACTCTAATTTTGATTGGTTATAAATTAAATAAATTTCCCCAAGTCAAGTCTGTTTTGCCCATGATGCTAATTGCTGAGTGATCTCTCTGTCCTTATCTCGACCCACGAGCCTTCGTTATATTTTTTCTCTCCCCTTGTCCAGCTCAGGAGGGGGAGTGATAGAGCTGCTTGGTGGGCACCTGGGATCTAGACAAGGTCCACCCACCACAGCCAAAAAATGACTTGGCCATGTTCCCTAGTCTATATTTCTTTACCTAAAAACTGGTGGGTAGTTTATAGCCTTAGGTCTCCAGCATCATCCTGTGCTCCCTTTCTGGTCATGCCATGTCTGTTCTCCTATACACCGTGTCCTATGTCGCTGCCTTTGGGGCCATCTGCTCTCAGACCAGGCTGGTAATTCTCTGCAATGTATCTATCACACATAAACATGTGGATTGCTGGAGTCATACACAGACTAACTACTTGGTACTGTTCTCCAAATAAGAATTATGTTAAAACACACAGGGAGAGCAGTGCCCGTAAAACTCAGTAGGCTGAAATGACCTCCTGGTCAATGGTAAAATTGCTGTTACACTTAAATAAAGTAAAAGAAAGCAGGCCAAACCAAATTCATACACAGCAAGCTGAACAGTCTTCAGTGCTCAGCCCTTGCTCAGTTAGTTCAAAGCTTCTGGCCACTGACTAGCAATGGCAATAGCGTATGCACTGAATTAAAAGTCGTCATTATCTTCATTTTGGTGTCCTTCTATCCTGAAAACCCACAATCTTCCTTATTCTTCTAGTCTACCCCTACAAAGATGTGCTAGTTCTTCCCAGTTTCTTCATGCATAATTCTTCTCATTGCGCTATCTACACATCATCCTGGCCTCTGCCTTGTCAGAAAGACAAGAAGCCACTTATTTTCCTGTTGTCCGACATAGTAGGAATATTTTCCTGTTTTCTGACATAGTAGAAAGAGTACTTGGTAATATTCATATCTTCTTGGGGTGGTTTCATTTCAAATTATAGAGACTAAAGACCTGTGGTATGCATCTTGTTGAGGTCAGCCAGCGACTTCGGTATCACTGCAATAGAAAACAACAACTATTTTGGGTGAGGATGATTTTTTTTCTGCTGAGAAGATGAATTTGAAAATTACAGAGATATCATGAAAAAAAAAACCACTGTCAGGGAGGAGGGAAAATCTACATCAGACTTATCCTTGCCACATTTAGTACGTTGCCTCTAGTTAATCACCTGTGTTCTCGAGGTTTTATCCCGAAACTCTCATCCTGCTTTTACCACCATTGCATTTGGCTGGAAAACAGGAACAGACCCCTGGTCTTGACTTTATAATCAGTACTAAGTAAAGCAAGTGCCTAAATACTTCCAGTGAGGATGCGTAACAACTGAGAAGAACGTCAAGTATTAGCGCACTGCCTCTCATGCTGCAAGGTCATCCTGGGCTGTGATGCTTTTCTCAGCACTACTTCCAAGAATAGCATTTGAACCTTGATTGCAGCCTTGCTTTTCTGAACTGTCGCCTGGCAACAAAACATGCACCCAGCGATCAGTTTTTTCAACTTAAGCATGTTTTGGTGCTGAATTTCCCCAAACTTCTCAGACTTGAACATTTTCTGCTTGATTAAAAGGACAACAAAGGCTTAGTCACAGTAAGCTATTTTAAAAGGTACTGAGCTTCAAAATGGCTGTAATAAAGCACTGCTTTTGATGCATTTCTGTCATACATCTATATTTGGACTATTAAAAATTCAGATGTACATGGAGAGAGGTTTTACTTTTTATTCTGTTTCTCTAAAACTTTGCACATGGAGTGCCTGTGTTTGTTCCTTGTGGCAGAAGGAGGAAAGCTGTACGTTGTACCTTTAAATAGAGGCATACGTCTGAATATTAAGTGAGTATGGAGTTATAGGCAAGCCCCCAAAAACTTGTGTAGAAAATGAAATAATCCCTTTCTGGTTGTAGAGCAGGCATACGTGGAGTCTTTAGTGAATTAGCACCTTATCCACTCCTGTTGATATATGCTTTTGTGGTGGTTTTGGGCAGTGTTATGTTGATGGTTGGACTCAAAGATCTTAAAAGTCTCTTCCAACTTAGATGATTCTATGATTCTATATATATCCAGAGTGAAAAGGAAAGTTCAGCAGGTGCCAGTGCTATTAAGCTTCATCTTCTTATCCTGTCTTTTATATTTTCAGTACCTGTGGCAATAACTTTCATCCTGCTCTTGTATTTATAGCCACTCACGATATGTAAGGGACAGTTTAGCTAAATTCTTCTACAGTTTATACCAGTCTGACACTGGAGCTTTTATTTTTACATACATGAATGAAATAGAAAAAAAAAATAATAAAAGTACTTATGGTTCAAATGGAAAGAGGACTACTGGAATCAATACTTAGAACATGCCTGAAATAAGTGGTCATGGTAGGGGAAGCTGTGGGAATGAGGGCTGGGATCAAATTGGATTCTCCCCTACCAGAGAGCACAGGGTGGGAGCTGTACCAAGGGAAAACATGCCTACCTCTGAAACATTTGCTGCAGCCAAGCAGAGAGTGCTTATGCAGGTACCAGCATGAAATTCCTTTCTTCCCTCCTCTCTGTTTCCCAGCATGGGTTTCAGGATCACTCCCTCAGCTGTTCCACCTGCTTAACCCAAATGAGGAACCAGGTACTCATTTAGCCACCCCGAACATCTAAACTACTTGCTGGGGGAGCAGTATACACAGATGGGTGGACTACTTAGAATCTTAGAATCATGGAATCATTTAGGTTGGAAAAGACCTTTAAGATCATCGAGTCAAACCATTAACCTAGGATGGCCAAGTCCACCACTAAAACATGTCCCTAAGTGACACATCTACATATCTTTTAAGTACCTCCATGGATGGAGACTCCATTGCTTCCCTTGACAACCCTTTTGGTGAAGAAATTTTTCCTAATATCCGATCTAAACGTCCCATGGCACAACTTCAGGCCATTTCCTCTCATCGTAACTTAATAGGCTTTTAAAGAAAAGGACAAAGGAATGCATGAGTATCTCTGTCTGGTGCAACTGAAAATGTGTGTTAGAGCAGACAGCTGATACTAGCGACAGTAGTCGTGAAAAAGAAAAAGGCATGGATATTTAATGGCAACAGCTTGTGGAGGACACAGCCTCAGCTTTCAGCAAGTGAGGAATAAATGCCACATTTGACTGAATCTTTCACATCTTATGCCGGCTTTCCCTCTGCTTTTATCATGTGTGAGCAGAATTTGGCAGAGTAAAAATGGCATCCTCCTCCTGTCAAGTGGGTTTGCTCCTACAGTGCCTGTGAATAGGCACCTTCCAGGATGACTCAGAGTGTGGAGCCTCCTCCGGATAGGCATCAATTGTGCTGCTGTGAATCAGATATGGTATGATTTTTACTTACTGCTGTAAGTTGGCTTTGTTTGCATATCTAAGTGTCAGTTTTGCCTACATACCAAAATGTTATCTGCCTCCAGTTCCTTCAGAAAGGCAAGATGCATGCCTCAACACATAAGGACTATTTATCCAGGGAGCACTCAGGTCAGGGCACCTCTCTTTACTGGGACTGTTGTAAATCTGTGTCCTTCAAAAGGACATTGTATGGAGGTTGATGACTTCGGAATGTCACAGCTGCTTAACGTACATTATTGAAAAAAGTTTGTAGAGACCTTTTAGATGCTTTGAGTTTGAGAATGTGGTGGTAGGAGGGACAGGACGCAGGAAGAAGTACCCTTTCTGGGGTGGTCGCTTACAGGTGGAAGACTTGTGGTTTCATAGTCTTCTTATATCTTTTTCATCCATCTCACAACCCTCTGAACAGTCCAGCTACAAGTTGACTCATAATCTCCACCAGTATGGAAGGCCCGGTCTCTGATATTAGATGTATTTTCTGAGCATTTTTCTAATAATTTTTCTAAGCATTTAGAAAAGAGGAAAATATTTTTTATGCATGTTGTGCATTTGTGCACATCTGTTGGTCAGTCTGTTTGGGTGCTCAGGGCTGCCAGTAAAGGCCCAGCACTCAGTCTGAAGCTCTCTCCTTGTATTGTTACACTTAGAAATCAGAATGGGAATGCTTTTAAGGCTGGCTGTATTATAGCTTGGCGAAGTGTGAAGAGGAGATGAAATGTCAAGGGCAACCGCATGCTGCATTTCTGTAATTATTTTATTATCATTTCCGATTTATAGCAGATGGCTGTGAAGCAATTATTAGAAATAACATTATGTGTGTATGTTTGTGAATGAGAGAAAGAAGGAAAGAGATTACTTATTAGTAATACAGTGCTGCCTTCTGCTTTTAAGTACGAGACATACTGAAGTGATTGGCGTGCCTGGTGACACCTTCCTTCACCTGTGTTGTCTTAAAAGAAGCTGTAGAAGTTATTATAAAGAGGGTGTTAGGAGCATCGTAAAACAAAATCAAACCAGTTTTTAAAATACATAGGATACATTTAGAGGGAGCCATAGAGGAAAATGATTTATCAGAAAACATCACCAGGCATACAGGACCATTTGTTAAAGATCACGATGTATGTGAACATTACTTCTTTATAGACCTGAGAGGGCTTAAAGGGCCGATAAGGCATGAATTAAAGGTAGGAAAAATGATAAACTTTTAGCTTGAAGGGGGAAAAATTATTTTTTTGCTGGTTTCATGAAAAAAGTTGAAGAGAGGAACCTCTACAGTAAGCTAGAGATCACAGGATTATTTCTTTTAGTGCACCAAGGCACTAAAGGACCTAGATTTTCTCAGGGGGCGAAAAAGGGAACCAGAAAATTTTAGTCACCTGGGCCTGAATTACATGCATACAAGTTAGGAATATTGAGAAAGATATTTTATTTTTCCAAATCCAAAAATGTGTGAAATTAATAAAAAAAGCATTCTTTTTCAGCAGTGTTTTCTCTCAGTCTCTAAGCATGAGCAAAAATAAATAGCTTAACCCAGCAGTGGTAATAGTCTCTTCCTTTTCTATGATTGCTTTCTCTTTATTATTATTTTTTTATTTTTATGTTTCTGTATATATAATATGTATGTTCATCAGAATTATTTTTTTAACCTGAACTCTAAACATTCTGAATGGCACAAATCAAGTGCAAATTTACACATGTAAACTCTATGGCATATACCTGTATGCAATGTTTGATGCTGATAATTTTCATTAACAGCATGGGAGGAGCATACAGATTTGTAGAATGATGATGATAATGTGAAGCAGCTCTGTAAATCATATTAACAATATTTGTGTTTTGGTATAATAGAATATTATCTAAAGCTTGATTTTTAAATCACTGCTCTTCATTTTAAGGACAATTTTTTTCTACTGAGGGTGTGATTAAGCTCCTCCTGATGTCAGTAGAAGAAGGACTTGGCTCAAAATAAGCATGTAACTCACATTATCATTATGGTATAGTAATTACATGCATCATCAAAAGCAGAATGTGCCCCTAGGTACATTCTAATGTAAACTCTAGTGTGTACTGTACACAC
Organism: Rissa tridactyla; assembly: GCF_028500815.1. Lineage (NCBI taxonomy): Eukaryota > Metazoa > Chordata > Aves > Charadriiformes > Laridae > Rissa > Rissa tridactyla. The sequence continues at coordinate 197,852,132 of NC_071466.1, forward strand.
ATTCTGTAGCTCATTTTAAAACCTGGGGATAATATTTTTAATGGGAAAATTGCAGATTTGGGAATGCATTGTATATCAGGAATGATTATTACCTGCTATAAGTGTGAACTTCATTGTACTGCAAAAACCTGTGAATGTCCCCTTGTACCTTTATACCACAGTGTAGAGTTGCCAATGAAAAGCCAAAGTGAGCTCAGTTGTTCCAGCTGAATGCCAGGTGTGTGGAATCTGTGGATTCTACTTCAGCTCAGAGGTTTGGGTGATACCCCAGGTGTATCTAGCATTCAGGTTGACTTTAGTCTCCATGAATCTGCCTAGCTTCTGATTAACCACGTGTATTATACTGGGTAAATTAAGTTTTCCTTAACAAGATACTTTAAATCTCCATTCGGTGTTGAGTTAATGCTTGGATATGATAGTTTTTTACATATATCACTGATGTTTTTTTTTTCATAGTAATGAATGAAGTTACTGATTTCTGACCTCTCCATTGTTCTTTTCATGTATTACATAAACTCTTTATTCTCCTGTACCAGTGCTATATACGGCATCACCTGAGTATTTTAAATAACTATCTATCTGGTTTATGTGATGCTTTCTGTCTTGTTTTTCCTCTTGTAATAGCCTTCTAGCAGTTCAAAATTTTTGGATCTGGATCTCTAAGTTACATGCCTTCCCAGAGAAATAAATGCATAAGACAAAAAAATATGTATTTATAATACAAAGTCATGTATATTAATTATGTTCATACTTGCTCAAGTGCCCCTCCAAATTAGCAAAACCCCATTTAGCTGACTGACGCCCTGCCCACAGGTGATGTGTCGCAGAATTAAAAAGTGACTGTATGTTATATATAGTCCTACATCATAGTATTCAAAATAATATGTCCCACAGGTTTTCAGTCCTTTTACTGACGTTCCTAAGTGCCATTCCAGGTCAGCTCTCTCTCTCCACTGATTGAAAAGGACCAAGCAAAGAAACTTAGATAAGCAACAGGAAAAAGATACAGAAAAACTGTGCCTTAGCAAAGAACAGTTCTGACAGAAGAAATGAAGCACTTAACCTGTATCTTCAGAGGTGTTAATATGGTTCTCAGTATCAGTAACAGTCAGGCACTATGGCTGTCCTCTAAAACACTTCCCAGTGGCCAGTCAAACCAATAACTGCTCATGTCACACCGCAGATGCTGGGGCACCCAGTTTCCTATTTAGGCAGAAGGCTTCTCAAACCTGTGCTCCTCTCTTTGTCCCAGGAGCACAGTTGGATCCTATGAATGCAGCCAACCTGCATGCAGTGTATGGAAAAAGCAAGATGGGAAAAAAGCAGTAAACCTACTGCTGAGTAATACATGCTCAGGTGAGGGAGAGTGCCCAGCCGAAACTCCCATCTGGGTTGATCTGGAGATTGATTTTAACTCGTATTGTTAAATTCTCTACTAGTCCTCTATAAAGCACTTCTGTGGCAGTTGTTTTACTAAAAAATACATAAATAAATATATAGTGAACTTTTAATACAACCTCAGCTTCCCACTTAAGTGAGGCCTAAGTTATAGCTGTATTCAACATTGGTATATATGAATAAGTGATCATGCCTCTGTACTTGGCCCTGGTGAGGCCTCACCTCGAGTGCTGTGTTCAGTTCTGGGCCCCTCCGTACAAGAGGGACATGGAAGTGCTGGAGCGTGTCCAGAGGAGAGCTACCAGGCTGGGGAGGGGTCTGGAGACCAAGTCATATGAGGAGAGGCTGAGGGAGCTAGGCATGTTTAGCTTGGAGAAGAGGAGGCTGAGGGGAGACCTCATTGCCCTCTACAACTACCTGAAAGGAGGCTGGAGAGAGGTGGGTGTTGGCCTCTTCTCCCAAGGGAATAATGACAGGACCAGAGGAAATGGTCTGAAGTTGCGGCAGGGGAGGTTTAGATTAGATATTAGGAAGAATTACTTTACTGAAAGAGTGGTCAGGCACTGGAACAGCCTGCCCAGGCAGGTGGTTGAGTCACCATCCCTAGAGGTGTTTAAGAAACGTCTAGATGTGGCACTTCAGGGCATGCTCTAGTGGCAGAGATTGTAGGTTGTTTGGCTGGACTTGATGATCTTAAGGGTCCTTTCCAACCATGAAGATTCTGTGATTCTGTGAATACGTACAGCCAAAGTTGTGTATTATATGTTGGAAGTAATGACTGTTACATGCCTTAATACAATAAATCTCCTATAAAATCTGCATGGATTCAAAAAGAAAAGAAGAAAAGCTAGAGTGGATTAAAAGTTTCATTTGTACTTGGAATTATTCTATGTTACAACCCAGAATGAAATATTTATTCAAAGTAATGGGATAGATTAAACTCTGACGTAGACAGTTCAGAGTCACTGCAGCCAAAACCAGGATAAATTAAGCTGAATGTGCCCTGGTAAATGCTCAGAATCAGCTCTGGAACACAATTTTGAAGTTAGTGTTTGGTGTGAATACAAATTTTGTCCTCCACAAAGTGAATAAAAGCTTAACTTTCAATATATCATGTGTCTATTCAAGGCCACATTGTGTAAATACTGCTATTCCTAGTGTTATATTTTGCCTGTTTTGTAAAGGCTCCTTAATAAAATTCATCTGGACAAAATTTTGGAGAGCAGAAAGACAGTGGGTTACACTGTCTGTTTCTTAAACTCTGAAAAGCAAAATAGGACACAAAGGTGATTACATAATTTTCTTTAGTTACAGTGCATAGTATTTCAGCTAATGAACTTCTTAATCTATTTTGTAAAATCAAACAACGTGCAGTAAAACATTAAAAATAACCTTAATAATATATTTAATATTTTAATATAAAAAGCAAAACCAAGAGAACACATAGGCTTACTTTTCCTATTTCATTTTAATATCTGCAAGTGTCCTCAGAGATATATAGGATTTAATCTATGGTTGTGTGAATCCCACACAGGAAACTATGTTTTTAAGGAACCGTTTATAATGCAAGAACTACCACAAAATGTTTCGAAACTCAACAACATTCTTTTAGAAGATGTATTAGTGTATTCTCCTTACTAGAATTTCGTGCCTGCAAAATTCCCTTCATTAGTTTTACTGGTCTGTTGCTTTTGGAAGGTGAGAAAAAAAAAGTACTATATTTCGAGTGACTAATTGTGTAATCACATATCTGCAAAAAATTCAAAATGAGTAGAGTCTATTGGACAACCAACTAAATGAAATGTCCCGACTTTAATTTAATTTAAATAAGTAAAGATCACATTTTAATAAACTAATCTATGGGTGGATTTTTTTCTCATTTAACTTGTAGCCATCCAAAATTAGGTACCTAGTCTAAATCAGTTGTCTAAGCTCCTATTATATTCCATAAAGAGTTAGACACCTTCAGAGACAGTGAAGATAAATCTGCCTCTGGAAACAGCTATCTTCCTTCACTTACCATGTAGAAGGAGCCTAAATTTAGACTAGAGTAGACATCCAACTTTTGGATTATTAAAACTAGATTAACTGAGTCCCATTAAATGCTTTCAAAGGGAGCTACTTGTAGACTGAGGTAAGAGTCAGCGTAGGAAGGTAATTACAGTCCCCCTTCCTGTTAAACCCCTTACCTTTCACATTTGATGGACAATTAGATGGATGAATCTCTCGTATGCAAGATCAGAACTGTTGATTAGTAATAATGTAATTCATGGAGACCACAATTCTTTCATAAGTGAATTCTATAAGAACTTTACATAGCGATTCATTGACAGTGGTAAAATGATCAGGCCTGGGAGCTCGTTATGTAAAACCCAATGTGTATGAAAAAGAAGTGAGTGAAATGGACATTCGTTGTGAAATCCATCAAAACATCTTGCAGCAAAATAAACAAAGGAAAGTCACAAAGCCTATTATAAAATTAATAAAAACAAAGTGCAGAAAACAGCAACCAGAACTTTGTTTTTCATTTTCATTCTCTTATGCTGAAAAAAAGTTTGGGAGATACAATGAAAGAGTCTCACGCTAAAGCAAGTACATGAGTACAAAAATGACATCAAGGAATTGTGGAGGTGAGGAGTAGGAACACAGCAGAGGTAGAACAATATAATAAGCAGGTAAAATATTAGTGGACAAGGAAGAAAAACAACAAAATAATTCTTTAAAAAGACAAGCTGAATTCAAGTGTATTGAGAATTGTATTAACAATTATAAGTTAAATGTTCATGGATATTGTATCAGTAATTTATATGCTGCTACAGACAGGGACTGCAGCTCAAACTCTGAGCTATTGCATGTATTGTGGACTTATTGAAATTGGACTTCTCATTAATTTAATGAAAATAGAAAATGAGAGTTTCTTGAATATGCTCATGGATTAAATTTCTTCTTTTCCAGCAAAACTGAACAATGGGTATCATGTGGCAAAAAGGAAATCTTTGAAAAAGTGAAAATTTAGTTTGTATTTTTTGTTTGTATTATTAATATGTTTTATTGTTCATATGTTTAGTATGCTTAATGTTTGCATTATTAGTTTGCATCCTGCAGCAGTATCATGTTTGTATCCTCTAGAAGTTTAGAAAATAATGACTGAAAAGTTTGTTTTAGCCAATTTCCAAACAAATTAATTTCAGTTCGTACACTATTATGTATTTTTAATAGGTGTTATTTTAAAAGACCAAGTTTTAAAGCATACATACATTTCAGTATGGTTAGGGCTAAGCAGAATCTGATTTGCCTTCTGTTTTGAAATGGAATATATTCCATTACACAATACAATATCACATTAATTGCACCTGGCCTGCCCTCCTCTTTTTATATCAAGAACAAATACTGGTTTTCACTGTCAAGGATACATGTGACTGAGCAGATCTCTGCATATTAGATCTTACTAATTGATGAAATTTTGACTTGCACATTTGACTAATCAATAATGTCAGATTCCATCTCTCAGTTATTGAATTCTGAAAGAACATTCATGCTTCCTTCCATGCAACCTCAGGTGGGGAAGTGCTCCCCATAAACATCTGCCAACTAATATACTACGGAGATCCAAAATACTTGTTTCTTTTATGGCTAAAAAAGAGTCTTTAGAATAATTAAGCTGTCATAGCACTAAACCCACTGTGCACTGGGCTTTCTGCTGTTGCCTTTATTTTTGTACATGCCTCCATTCTTTGGGTGTAACTGTCTGTTTTCCTCCATGTAAACTCTTTGGGAAGAGGGTTTGCTTTATTTCTCTTTGTAGAGAATCTAAGAGAGTAGGCGTTAGTAGGTGTTATTCATGTGCTTGATTCTATGCAGCATGGTAATAGCAATGCAAGAGGAAATAATTTTTCAGCTTCTTCGTAGTATGGAGCTAGTTTCTTAACACTAGTATTGCTATAGTAATATTACAGTATTTCACATTAGATGAAACACAAAAGGCATAGCTGTTCTAGGGCAAAGCAAAGCTTCACCTAGCCCAGCAGCCTTCAACAATAAGCAGAGGCAGATGCTTAAGGGAAGGGTAGAATAAAAGTTTTATAAACTACAGTTATTCTGAGTACTCTCCCAGAGACTCTTGTTATTAGAGGCTCAGGAAATCCCCAAATGAGCTATTGTTTCTATTTATCTAAGAATCCTCCAAAGATTTCTATTCAATGAACTTGATCAGTGTCCACTTGAGAGCATGTAAACTTTTAGTGTCACAAACCCTTTGGCAAGGCATTCCACAGCTTAGCTAAGTGAAATTATTACAATTAGTGTGATATCAGTCCTAGCTGATGTAACTTATTGGTAGAATTAAAATTAGATGTTTGTCATTGTAATACACAGTTGCCGAAGTGTTAGGCGATGCAGTTGTTCATATACTTGTAGCTTGGCACACATTTCCGCTCCCTTTGAGATGCCATCCTTTACACAACATATCACATCAAGATTCACTCTCTGTCCTTGTCACTTGTATTGCTGCTTTCAAAGCAAAATAAAAAATACAACTGACAGCTTTCCATGATATAATGGCTTAGCTGTAAACTGCCTTGTGGTACCTAGAATAAGAAAGAAGCAATAAAAAAGGTTTGTTTCATTCACAGAACAATTCCTAACAGGATCTAACAAGATCCATAATTTTGAAAGAGATGCTAATTATGATATGTTATAATGGCAGTCTCTAAGGTGCTCTATTGACATTTTTCCACCATTCTTTCATATCCTAATGACATCATAACAATCATATTAAAGGATTTACTCTCTTCCTGTTATGGCTGTTTTGGCATAGTTAAACACAATGGAAGTTTTGGATGCATAAAAGTGGAAAATATACCCACTATGTCACAGAGAATCCACAAAAATATGTAATTAGACACTAAACATGATGTCGACGGTTCATGTTCAAATTGTCATCAAGGTTCCAAGTATTTCTTCTTAAGGAAAATTTCCTGAGAATATGCATTTCCCATTTTCATTTTCCCTGTTGTTTTCCTGAAAGGGGCAATTTGCCCCTTTCTTTTAAAATTGACAAGGGATTCAGGCCACAGACATCAAACCAAACCATTTACAGAGGCTCAAAAAAGATTTTCAGCTTTGCCAGAGTTCTTTACATAAGAACTGCTTTGCAGTCATGATGGTCCTTGTTCGTACAGCCTTCAATGAGCATGGATCAGCTTTGAGGAAAATATAATTTTCTTCTGCCAAATTACTATGAAACTGCTGGGTGATCATAACATATCCCAAATGACATCACTCCAAGTGGCTGCCTTTACCAGAGAGGTTCTGTTTTCATTGTGGCTTTTGTATGGAGAAAATGGGCTCTCTGAACTTCAGGAAACAGGGGACTTGTGGCAGCAGAGGTGGATGACTTCTTCTTTCTCTATGTAGATGTGGATGTGGGTAGATGTGAAAGGCATGAGTAGGCCCTGGGTCTGTAGGTGTCCAGATTATTATCCACTCTTTCGTATTCTAAATCTATTTAAATAAGCTGAAAAATGTGTGTCGGTGGGAGTTTTTCCTTTACTCCTCTCACTCATGAAGCAAGAAGAATTCCTGATGTAACCAAGTGCTCTCCCACACGCACTGACAGCCACCCACCCACAGCAGATATTTAATGGAAAAGAAGAAGGGAACAAGCACAATAAAAAATAGAAAGCAGTCTTCCACAAAGGAGAGAAATTTGGCATCACTGAAAAGAGGGACCACAAGTACTGTGACTGAAATATCTTCTGATATTCAGTAAGCCCCATTATGTCTTTTTTCACTTAGGGCTGAATCTTATCCATGCACCAGGATAACCCTTTAAAACACAGCAATTAAATTCTGGCCATACACCCATATCCAGTCTGTCTACATCCTTCCTATCCCCATCCTACCCTTCTCATTGTCAGCTTGCGCTCCATTTGCACTTGCGACCACTGTAAGCAATTGTTGACAAAGGTGCAGTTTTCTGTTGCTGGAATAGAAACTGCCAGTCTTTCTAGGGTTTTGAGGCCAAAAGACAAGTTATCCTCAACTAGGAAAGAGGCTGTCCTGCAACTGTTTACTGTTCTCTGTGTAGGACTGTATAAGATGATCTGGTAGGCATAGATGTCTAACACTTTTGAACTAGAGGAATTAAAAGGTGAAATGAAGACGAAATGAGCCAACAAATATACAGAAACTTGTCTTTCACTTATTAAAATAACTCTTATGAATACCTAAACAAGACTTCTTTTTTTTTTTCTCCTTTATTTACATCTCAAGGTATTATTTAGAGTATGCAAATGTGATGTGTTCCACAAATCAAACCTGGCAACTCATAATCACATCCTGCTCTATGTGATTTGATATTCATAGACAATCATTGTCACTGACAAAAGTGTATGTGTGGGAGAAGTGTCTATTATTCTGCTATACAAATTAATCAATAAAAAAGTGTGCATGAGAGCACTATGAATAGGAGTGGATATCAGTAGATTTTCCCTAAGGAAGACAGATAATTCCTTTTCCTTTTCTTTCCCCATGTCTCCAACTCAGACTCTTTCTTCAACATGTATCTTAAACCTTCATTTGTTCAGTTTTTCTGACCCTCCCTTTTTCTAAACCAGTATATTTAAATATGAAAATATATACTAAATGCAGAATATAAAATTTTAGAATATCTGAATAATTTTCCAACTGAGTTTCTAAAAGTAAATTTCAAATTAAGTAAAATATCTAAAAAGAGATTTCTATAACATTTTTTTCTTTTTCCGTTAAGTTTTCCATTGAAGATATTGGAATAAATACATTTTACTTCTTGAAAGCTCTCCTGATTTGGAAAAATGTTCTTACACATGTTATCCAAAGTGTATGTCACCATGTGGATATATGACATACTTACCCATGGATCACATGAAACATCTTAAAAACCACATGAAATCCTGTACAAAATATGGAGAGTTAAAGAATTGTGTGATAAGTAAGAATATATGACGTAAGTGTGAAGAGTGTGATAAGTGTCATAAGTAAGAATATATGACAAGTAGGAAAATAGTTTTCTTTAATTAGTTGTATCTTGAGATCACTGAGGAAATCTGAAAAGTAGTTCACCCTTAATTGTCCTGTTCGGGAAACAAAAGCCTTCCTAGAACTTATGAAATGCATAGTATGATCTGGTGAAAGGAAGCACTGCCCATTTAGGCTGACTCTTTGGAGGAGACAAAATGATCCCATAACACCAGAAAATCATGACAGCTTTCAAGAAGTAAGGCTGTGTAGAAGGTAGACACTGACCTGGGGGTGGGGGAGGAGGGGAAGGGAAGCATAGGAAAGCTTTCATGACAGTAATGCTTTTAAGGAAATGGATCATTCACAATAAACTGTGTGGAGAACTATGTCCTCTTCCTTGCCAGAACCTATCTTGTTCTTTCTATCCAACGTTCTCTCATCTGAAACCTGTGCCTGACATTTTGACTTTAAGGCTGAAGAGTGACGATGCTGAGGGCATTCACTTACGTGCTCCAAGGTCATTGTGTAAGTGGAAGAGTAAGTGATCAGCTTACCTTCATAGAGATTCCTTGTCCAATACAGGAGACATGTATCACATTTTATTTATTCAAAGGTTTTCTTCTGTGCTGAAAAAGTAATAGGAATGGCCGTTTTTATAAACTGGGTCACGGAACTTTTATGAAGGCCTGCCCTTGTAGCCAGTGGCTAGTATATTCTAGCCTGTTCCATCCGTTGACATTAACAGCCTTCAGCATTTTTTTCTGAAATAAAGCTAGATTGTAAACTGTTCTCCTCTAATCTCTGTCTTTTGTAAGTATTACAGCTTTGTTTCCTTCAGAAAGAATTGGATAATTCCCCTTTGCATGATTAATTTAGAAAAGGAATAGTATAGAAATTAAAATACCTTTAAAAAATTGTCTATCAACCTGTTCCAATATGCTGCTGTACTATGTCCAGATTTTAATCTGAACACAAAAAATTATTTCAACTTCCCTTCCTCTGATGATGCTATCAAGGTTTGCCAGTCATGTGTCTCTAATGAGGCTAAGGCAGTGTTTTGCAAATATTTAAAATTTCTTGCTTTTGAGCTTTTCTGAGGTAGATAGCCTTTTATTAAATGGCCATAAACATCTGTTCTCCATTCATAAATAATTACCTGTAGTTCTTTTTTATGCCTAATTAACAAGGCTGTTATATTACCAACTTTTTTTTTCTTAGCCTTTCTAGATAGGAGCCTGCCAGCTGCATTACATAAAAAAACCCCAACATTATGAAAAGGGTATTTTAACACTAGTTCCGCATTACATGATTTTTGAAACACAAAACTTTGACTGAACTTCAAACTTTTTCTCATAATTCTGCTTGTTTCTTAATGTTTTAATTCCATCGCTGGAAGGACTTTGCACTATTCCACCTCAGGCTTTTTGATTTTTGTGAGTTTTTTGTTGGGGGTGGTTTTGTTTTTACAATAATGCTTGCCCTCATCTTTGCAAGGTACTCATAAATGTTTCCCACCTGCATGGTCTTCACATTTTCTCTTTAATTTCCTTGAAAATATTTCATATTTCTTCAGTCCTCTGAGGATCATAAGTTAGAACTCTCCTACATTTATTTATATTACCTTCAGGTTTTTTATTACAGGTATTTTAATAACACATGTACTTTACTAACCAATCAGAGCAAGTCAGCACTCTCCTGGAAGCTGAGGAAATCTGATTTGTTAAGCTGATGAAGTTATGGAAAACATATCAACCTTAGAATACAAAAAAGTATCACAGAACATGGCAAATGTGGGAAAAGCATTTCAGAGCATTTCATGTGTGTATTGGGTCTGTCTGAGATGGAGTTAATTTTCCGCATAGCAGCCCTCATAGTGCTGTGCTTTGTATTGGTAGCTAGAAAAGTGTTGATAGCACACCAGTGTTTTGGCTACTGCTGAGCAGTGCTCGCACAGCATCAAGGCCGTCTCTCCAACATTTACACTTCACCATTAGGCTGGGGGTGGGCAAGATCTTGGGAAGGGACATATCCAGGACAGCTGACCCAAACTGACCAAAGGGATATTCCATACCATATGACGTTTGCTCATCAATAAAAGCTAAAAGAAAGGAGAGCGTGTGCTTGTGTTTTGTTATTACAATGTTTGTCTTCTGGAGCAACAGCTGTGTGTACTGAACCCCAGGAAGTGGTTGGACATCGCCTGCTGATGGGAAATGGGAAGTAGAAAATAAATCTTTTGTTTTCCTTTGCTTCCACACACGGCCTTTGCTTTTGCTTTTTTAAACTGCCTTTATATTGACCCATGAGTTTTTTCCGTCTTTCTTTCTCCCCTGTCCTGCTGAGGAGGGGAGTGGGCACCTGATATCCAGCCAAGGTCAACCCACCACAATGTGTTGCACATTCTGCTCCCCTTGTTGTGAAAGATTTGTCAGTGGTTTAGATATCTTTTCCACATAACTCCCAAGTATCCTAGTCAGTCTAAGAGCAAGTTTACCTCATGACACACCTTTGCTTCCTGAAGATAAGTTCTCCTCACAAATACATGAAGAAACCTAGAAAAATGACATAACAGACTTGACCTTGGTTGGGATCATCTCAGATAGTCTGCTGCCTTCTTAGATGTATGTTTTCAAGTTTTTAAGATGCAGCTGGACAGGGTGATAGGTAACCTCATCTAGGCTTCCTTTCCCATGAAAGATTGGACCAGATGATCTTTCAAGGTCCTTTCCAACCTGGGCTGTTTTATGATTCTATGAAATTTCCCCACCTTTTACAACAGAAGATGAAATGAATATCCAGAAACCCTTTTAGTCTTCACAATGTATCTCTGTTATTTTTTTTTTATTTCCTCTTACATACATTAAATTTTTTTTACTAGTGTTTTCATTCTGAGTGTATCTCCTCCTGTTCCTAGGTTGCTTACCCTTAGAACCTACCTTGTGCTTTTTGCAGTCCTTCTAGAACCTCAGACTATCATTTTTATTATGGATTTTTTTTTTTCTTATTTCTCCAAAATATGGAAAGACCAACCCCTTACATTTGGTGTGGGTTTTTAATTCTCCACATCAAAAAAACCTCTCCCTATTTGGAAGGCTCTTTCTGGTGTCCCTGAGGCATAACACAAAACCCGTCAGAGCAGGACGAGTTAATCAGTGACATATTCTAAGCCTCTTTACTTCATATGTTACACTATATGGACTCCCTTCATTTTTCCAGTAATATTTGTACAGTGACTTTTTAGCTGTATATATGCACTTCACATTCATTATGAATAGATTTCCTGGAGAGAGTCTGGAGTGTCCAACATGCTAGAAAATACTTTGCCAGGAATGATAGGGATATAATTGATTCTGTCTTGGTCAGGGAAGTAAAGAATATGACATTTTGAGGTCTTTCTGTTCAACCCTAGATTCTGTTTCACTCCCTAATTACTAATTATACTCTTCCCTCTCCCTATGAAGCTCTTCTCCCATTCTTTTTTTAATCTTTTGCATATTTTTTTATTCATTCTACATCAAGTCCTGCTGTGGACCCATGAATCAGACAGTCTTTTTTCCCTATACCTTTCTTCTCATTGAGACTTCCTTCCTTCCGAGATTAACCATTCCATTTTCTGTCATTCTGCTGATCCTTCACCACTACATAGGACCAAGTCTGGGGTTTGGACTTGTTTTACACACAAGATTCTATTTATTATTTTTTTCAGAATGATAGTTAATTTCCCGAAGATTTTAATCCCTTACTTTAATTTTAATTTTATGGTGTGATGATGGCTTTGCTATATATTACTTTAAAAGGAAAACAACTTCTAACTTTGCCTCAGAAAGTTTCTAATTCATTTATACCTTCCTTTTCTGTATAATAGTCTGTACCATAGCCTGGAACATCTGAAATCTTATGACTTCTTCAAGTAAAATAAGAAAACTCTTTAACCTTCTTGAGAATCAGCTCCTTTTATATTTTTTATTATTTATTTAATGATTAGCAGCTCATTCCCCCTCCCAAATAATTTTGTTTTTATTTTGTAGACCCTTGTTTCATGAGAGTTTTTATCCTGATAGAATCTATTCAGTACCAAGAATTTTTCAATCTCTTACTCATTTTTGATAGTTAATATCTGACAATTCTGGCTTAAAGCCCTAATTTACAAAAAACCTTTCTAGTATGTTTTATTTCCCACTACAGTTTTCCTGTATGTTAAGATTCTCCCAGGCTTTTTTTCTCTCAGGAAAAAGGTCGTCAAAAAGCTTCCTTTACCTAAGGCATCCAATCCACAGACAAGGTGGAAACTAGAAAGTTAAGGGTATCATCAGTGTTTGCAAAACACACCATCATGCTCTTGTAACTCCAGATACAGATATCTGCTTGCTGTTATAACCTCATGTGTGGTCTCCTTTCTCTTTCGTCTAGGCTATAAGACTGTTAAACATCACACAAAGACAGAAATATATAAATTAGGAGGCTTATTTTGCATTTGGTCAATTCTTTTCCCTGTCAACAGCAAAACCTAATGACCGGTATAATTTCAGTGTCTTCTGCATTTGTCTTTTGAGACAAATCTTTATTTTTAAAGGCTTGAAGTGTTTTAGACTGACTAAGGTCTTTAGACTTGATACAGGCCATCTGGGTGAAACTTGGTGGCGTGTATTACATATACCATAATAAATGATCTAACATGGCTTTTTGGCTTTACATTTTATGAAAGTCTCAAAATGTATTAGAAACTGAGTGCACATCTTGAATCTGAAGTCTTTGGATTTAGGAAAAATTATTCATCTCCAAATTCTACAGTTACATCTACAAAAACATATAGTTGAACCACAGTCTTGAACCCAGTCACCCTTGACTGAAAGTGATTGACAGTGAGGAGTGGTTTACTGGTGACAAGAATTTGAAATATGTGTGTGTATATAACAGCAGGTATTCACAGGTCAGAGCTCTGTTGCTTTGGCCAGAACCTTGTGCTTGGACAACTTGAAGACCAGTCACTGCCCAGTGTCTCACCTCATTGCAATCGAGCTAATCTCAACTGATTTTTTTGTCCCAGAAGAATACTCCCACTGAATATATTCCACTCTGAGAAAATACTTGTAGACTGTTCCATGGAGGGACACAAGTTTTAATGGGAAAAATAAAGGGAGAAAATAACGGTGAGGAAAGGATCTCAATATTCAAGATTGTTAGAAAAGAGGCAAGAGAAACATCACTGACTAGAATTTTAGATTTAGAGAGAACCAAAACATAATTGCTAATTGGATTATCTTGAGTATTAATGACTAATGAATAACATTGATAAACAATGTAAGATTTGGCCTTTAAAATCAATATACTGATTTTTTTTGTTTAAATCACTTTTAGGATTTATTACATCATATTTCTTTTGTAAAGCTTTAACTAAAACACTTCTGGGTAGTCCTTCTGTGCTTATTTACTTTTCATAAATTTCATCAACAACATATTTTGGGTTTTTTTAATATATAGTGAAGGTTCCACTTTAAACTGGAAATGTCTGCCACCATCTATTTTGTACATCTTTTTTTTAATTCAGCTTGTTAAGAAAAAAATAAAGAGACTGAAGTTAAAAAAGGAATAAAAGGCAATGAGACTTTAAACAGTTTTGGGAATTTTGTGTGCCCTCCCAAATGGGCCTTAAAGATGTAAGCACTGGAAGAAAGATGTTGGCAGAATTAGAGATGTTTACATTGCATTGTATCTCAGATGATTGAATTAATCTGTCTTTTCACCATTCAATGGCCAAATACAGAAATTAGTTCAAGGAACAGAAGGAAAGTTTCATCTTATTGTTTATAAGTTTATAAAGAATAAATTAATATTGCTTATAAGTTTAACTTAACTTGTCTATTTTGTACAGATTGTTAAAAAACAGAAAAGCACATGAAAATTATAGGACTGACAAAATATACTTACAGTTCAGATATTGTTTTAAAAAAGAAATAGGATTGGGCCAGCTCAGTTTATTAGTAGATCAAAACATGGTAGGAAATGCAATTCTCCTTGCCAATAATTCTTCCTAAGACTTCACAAGTTTTAATCAAAAGCTTGCCTAAATAACTTTTGTGCTGTATCAGGAAATGTTACTGAGTAGCTCTGATGAACCATTTCAGACAAACTGTTCCTGGACCCCTGGCCTATCATTTTCCCTATGGAATTCTTAATTCCTTGCATTAATTCTAGCTACCGGCCCTTACTTTACCCTAAGTATAATACTTCAGAGGGAAAAAAAGTGACACAGATAGCCATTGATTAAAAGTTAGATGTAATTCTTTTATTTTAGTATTATCGCTTTAATCACTGTAACAGCTTAATTTACATTTGGATTCAGGAAAGTGTCCATCTTCAAGAAAATTCTGAATAAATAGTGCATAAACACACAGATAATTCTATTCTAATTACTAAACTGACCATTCTGTTCAATGGGACAATTTATGTGAGCAAAGGCTGGCATACACTCCAGAGAACATAATAAAACTACTCTCCTATTTTTTTTCTGGTCTAAAAATGTGGAGGGTAATGTAGGTTGTGCTGTTTTATCAGTAGAAGAGAGTTATAAATGGCTGTTATTGCAATAATCACTCTAGGACCACCTGCTATAAATCTAGCAATTTATAAACTATGAAATATGAGGCAATCCCTTGTCAAAAAAGGGGAACACGTTTGGTATAAAGAAGAGATAAAAGACATAAAATCCTAACTATTGCATGGCTGGATGCCATATTCATTGTCTAAAAGTAGAGTCTCTTATACTATAAAAATTAATTCTGTTGGCTCAGAGACATGTAACATATGCAGAAAATCCAGTCCATTCCTGGTAAATTCAAGAAATTCTGAATTTCACACTTCACAGTGCAGCAATGCTTGTTAGCAGTTAATAGGTTCTAAATTTGGAATGTGTAAATGTGTAAAGACAAAAAGTGGCTTAATGAGGATGAAGATCCTTACTGTCACTCTTTTTAGATAAGTATTGATGAAACACCAAGAACATCAGTGTTTACATTTGGTTTCTTTACTAAGTCAGAACTCATGTTAATGATTGGTTGCTTTTATAAGAATGAATATCTGTGTCCCTGGGTAGTCAGTGCACTGCTCAAGCAAACATAATGTGTCCTGTTAGTTTGTGTTTGTAAAGCAATGACTCCTTCAAAAACAAATGTAACAGAGAGAGCAACGTGCATAGTACACAGGAAACTCAAGAAAAAGAAAATGTTCTTGCTGTATATTGTAAGTAACAACACTGAAATGAGTGACAAGATTTTGAATTTACTTATTTATTTTTTTTAATGGACCACAGATGTAATGCTGAGAAATATCAATTAGTTGGAGCAGTGCTAAATATGGAGTAATTCCAGTAACACTCCAGTGCTGGTATAAACTGCAGAGTAGAGCACAGTCAGTGAATTACAATTAAGAAAATTTGATTGCTGTGAAAGTGATTTTAACAGGCTGTCAAAATACCTTCTCTGTTAAATTCTGGTTCTTACACCACACCCTTCATTTAATTATTGATTTAATCTATCAAAATGTTAGTGCTGACCACCAGATACTCCTTTGCAATCTAAATAACTAAAATTTCACCAAAAGGATCCATTTATTCAGGGACTCAGATATGGATGCTACATTTTTTGTGAATGTGAATAAATGGCATGGAAAGAATTAAATGCCATGCAAACTGGAAAGTACTGGAGTGAGTTTTGGCAAGGGAAATAGATTGTGGAATTTAAAAAGAACAGCAAATAGGAATTGTTTTCTGTCTGGGCAAAACATTCGTTGGCTGAGATAACATTTCCAAGTGAAATTTCCTCCTAACGGTGCAGTCGAGAGAGACTGGGACAAAAACGTGCTCGTTTTGAAATCTGCTACATACGATTTTTTTCCACTTTAAAAGATATGTCTTGTCTTATATATAAACAAGTAATGTTTTAAATTGTGGATATAAGAAATCCTGCACAGTTGCATGTCACTTCAGTCAATTCAAGGCTTAAATTCTCTTGTGAGTCTACTACTATGAAAAAAAAAAAAACGGCTCAAGTTGCTTTCAGGCTCTGTGGTGTCCATGTATCCCCTTGATTTAATTGTGCCTTGCAAACTTGTATCTACATCACAGAACTGAATTATAACAGTTTCTTAAAAGAAGCACCTGTATTTCCAGGCACCTGGTGAAAAAAATTGAATGGTAAAGGCAATGTAAAATGACCGGATCTTCAAGGAACTTTTGAAATTTTTATAATTTTAATTTCTGCATACCTAAACCAATGTTCTCAGATCATACCTAATTGCCCCCGCATTGCATGGAGGGACAGAAAAGAATGGAGTTTTGCTGGGACATCTAGTTTTTCAGAGCAGAGCTTCATAGCTGGGTGCAGACAGCTGCACACAACCAGTTTTTGTGCACTGGTCTGCATAATGTTATTAGTCCAGTGTTCAGTGTAAACTAAGATATCTGTCCTCTTACTGAGGCTTATTAGCTCAGGCTTAACCCTGTTCTACTGTGGCCGTCCAGCTCAGAGCTCAGCCACAGTGAACACATACCCTCTGCACCCAGACATGTAGATTTACTCTCAGGTAATGTGGCCTAAACATTGGATTCCTAGCACTGGGTTTTCATTTTTCTGTTCTTTGGAAGGAAATCAAACTTCGCTCTTCAGATAAGTTTCCTGTAACTTTTATGTCTGGCAAAGCCAAAGAAAATGTCTTCTCCATGACTGGAATTCAAGGCATTTCACATTTCAGCTACTTAGAAACTACATACGTATGTGACAGGCAATGAAATTTGTGTTCAGCTGTAACAGGTTTTGTGAATCTTCAGCTGCACGCGCTGCCACTAAATCTCAACATTCCCATTTTAATCTTAATATCCTAACATCTTAGCATGTTCATTGGAAAGAAGAATACAATACCTTGATTCAGTACTTAGGCAGCCTGTGATCTGAGGACTAGAAAGTGATGCTGAAACTGTTCTCATGAAAAGGAAAGAGATTACTTCTCTCGCACTAAAAAAGAAAAAAAAAGATCATTAAGAGAAGTGGGAAAATGTGCAATATAGGTAATGTAGTTATTGTCCTTGGCTAATAAAAAACAATATTTGAGTAACTAAAGAGTGGTCTGAACTTTGAATTTTGAACTCATGGCTTTAGCTGAATCTCAATATAAAGGCAGTTCCCCCAGAAACAAGGTGCATTTTTCTGTGAGCATATGGCAGGTTCTAGGCACAAGGAAATCAGCCCTTGATAAAATTCAGTGGGAACATCTGTTCAAAGAACCTACTTGGAAAGTAGCCCAGACATTTGGACAAACGTCAGTTCAGTGTCCAGCTGCTGCAGTGCCGAAAAACGTAGGAGAAAAAAGGCAGGAGACAGAAGTAAAGCTGGCTAATACATTTCACATCTCCATGGACTCCCAAGCCTACAAATCAGTGGAATTATTTACTAGGGAAGATAAAAAACACTTTTAAATGCAGGGAACAGAACCAAGGATGTAACTTTAACTGCGTTGGTTTTCCATGCAGCTAAAAATCTTTCTGACTCAGTAAAAATTGAGAGAACTGAGAACATAAAATATGATTATGTACTGTGACTTGTCCCCATTTAGATATACAGAATTGAAAATGCCACCTTTTGTAGCAATTTCTCAAATTGTGTCAAATTGAGGCCCTTATTTCAGACAATAGCTAACAAGTACAGCAGAATTTTTGGTTTAGTACACATGGGAAGGATGTGTATGCAAATATTATGATGAAGGTAGATTTTAATATTGCACAAAAATAATTTGCAGTGCAACTAAGAACTTTTGCTTTCAATATGCAAATTGCCAAAGCTTTCTTCATAAGTAAGAGGGAGGAGGTGTTGATGGAGGAGGATGCAAAATAAAAATCTTGATAGAGGATTGTTTAGTCACTAGGCTACTGTGTTACACTGTTGCTAAGGAGAAGACAGTTATACACGTAGGATGCTTTAATTAAAATCTGTATTTTCATAGCCGGTTAGGATGCTGATTCAGGTCAGGCCAGTATAAAGTGAATCACTGTTAAAATTTTATCACGCCTCAGATACATCTGCTGACTTTCTGAGGCGTTATCTGCCTGAAAGATCATGAGATGGCCTTTTTGTTAACTTTGGTTAGAGTTGATTTGATATAATGATTTGTGGTTTCCTGCACATGTAAACTGTGGTGTATTATGTTTTAAACAGTTTTATTCTGCTCCACAGCAAGACCTAATAAAAAAGATTTAGTGACAAAAAGGTAAACAGAATTCCTCCACAAATCTGCTTTACCCAAAACTCCATCCTCTGTTTCTGTTCACTATAAAGTACTCTTTGTTGGTTAAAAAACTGGCTGGAGGACCGGGCCCAGAGAGTGGTGGTGAATGGAGTTAAATCCAGTTGGTGGCTGTCCACAAGTGCTGTTCCCAAGGGCTCAGTATTGGGGCCAGTTCTCTTTAATACCTTTATCAATGAACTGGACGAGGGGATTGGGTGCACCCTCAGTAAATTTGCAGATGACACCAAGTTGTGACAGAGCATTAATCTGCTTGAGGGTAGGAAGGCTCTACAGAGCCTGGACAGGCTGGATCTATGAGCTGGGGAAAATGGTATGAGGTTCAACAAGGCCAAGTGCTGGGTCCTGCACTTGGGTCAAAACAACCCCATGCAGTGCTCCAGGCTCAGGGAAGAGTTGCTGGAAAGCTGCCCAGCTGTAAAGGACATGGAGATATTGGTTGACTGCCAGCTGAAAATGAGGCAGCAGTGTGCCCAGGTGGCCAAGAAAGCCAGTAGCATCCTGGCTTGTATCAGGAATAGTGTGGCCAGCAGGACTAGGGAAGCGATCATCCACCTGTACTCGGTACTGGTGAGACCCCACCTTGAGTACTGTGTTCAGTTTTGGGCCCCTCACTACAAGAAAGACATTGAGGTGCTGGAGCAGGTCCAGAGAAGGGCAACAAAGCTGGTGAAGGGTCTAGAGCACAAGTCTAGATGCAGAAGTCAAGGAGCGGCTGAAGGAACAGGGGTTGTTTAGCCCGGAGAAAAGGAGGCTGAAGGGAGACCTTATCACTCTCTACACCTACCTGAAAGGAGGCTGTAGCGAGGTGGGGGTCATAGAATCATAGGGTTGGAAGGGACCTCTGGAGATCATCTAGTCCAACCCCCCTGCCAGAGCAGGGTCACCTACAGCAGGTTGCACAAGAACGCGTCCAGGCGGGTTTTGAATGTCTCTCCAGAAATGGAGACTCCACCACCTCTCTGGGCAGCCTGTTCCAGTGCTCTGCCACCCTCAAAGGAAAGAAGTTCCTCCTCATGTTTCGGTGGAACTTCCTATGCTCAGGTTTGTGTCCATTACCTCTTGTCCTGTCGCTGGGCACCACTGAAAAGAGCCTGACCCCATCCTCCTGACACCCACCCTTTAAGTATTTATAAGTGTTGATAAGGTCCCCCCTCAGCTGTCTTTTTTCCAGACTGAAGAGACCCAAATCCTTCAGCCTTTCTTCATAAGAGAGGTGTTCCAGTCCCCTAATCACCTTTAGCCCTTTGCTTCACCCTCTCCAGCAGTTCCCTGTCCCTCTTGAACCAGGGAGCCCAGAACTGGACACAGTACTCCAGGTGCGGCCTCACCAAGGCAGAGTAGAGGGGGAGGATGACCTCCCTCGACCTGCTGGCCACACTCTTCTTGATGCACCCCAGGATGCCATTGGCCTTCTTGGCCACAAGGGCACATTGCTGACTGATGGTCATCCTGTTGTCCACCAGGACTCCCAGGTCTCTTTCCACTGAGCTGCTCTCCAGCAGGTCAGCCCCCAGCCTGTCCTGGTGCGTGGGGTTATTCCTCCCCAGGTGCAGCACCCTACACTTGCCCCTATTGAATTTCATAAGGTTCCTCTTTGCCCAGATCTCCAGCCTGTCCAGGTCTCTCTGTATGGTGGCACAGCCTTCCAGTGTGTCAGCCACTCTCCCCAGCTTTGTGTCATCAGCAAACTTGTGGAGGGTGCAGTCTATCCCCTCATCCAGGTCATTGATGAATATATTGAAGAGGACTGGACCCAGCACTGACCCCTGGGGAACACCACTCGTCACTGACCTCCAACTAGACTCTGTGCCCCTAATCATGACCCTCTGAGCTCTGTCTTTCAACCAGTTATCTATCCACCTTACTGTCCATTCATCTAGCGCACTCTTCCTAAGCTTCCCTATGAAGATGCTGTGGGAGACCATGTTGAACGCTTTGCTTAAGTCAAGGTAGACCAGGGTCAGTCTCTTCTCCCAAGTAAGAAGTGATAGGAAAAGAGGAAACAGCCTCAAGTTGTGGCAGGGGAGGTTTAGCTTGGATATTGGGAAAAATCTTTTCACTGAAAGGGTTATCAAGCATTGGAACAGGCTGACCAGGGAAGTGGTTGAGCCATTATCTCTGGAGGTAATTAAAAGACATGTACATGTGGTACTTAGGGACGTGGTTTAGTGGTGATTTTGGCAGTGCTAGGTTAACAGTTGGACTCAACGATCTTAAAGGTCTTTTCCAACATAAATGATTCTATGATTCTAAGTCCTTATCAACATTACCCGACTCACACACTGCCATTACTTTGAAGTCCCAGCCAAAATACCCCATGGAAATGCTGAACTCCTTTGATCATCAACTTTTAACTCCAAGGCACATGACTGCCCTGCTGTCAAGCCTGCAGAGCTAGGGAAGGGCTCCCACTGTCCAGCTGTGTCTTGAATTTTGTGGTATTGGAGTTAGGATTAATCCTAGTGGCAGGTAGGTGTCTGGATTTTTGTTATTTGGCTTTTCCTTCAGGAGGTTTTGCATTGTCCTCCCTCCTCACCTACCACCCCTGATGTCTCTCTGGGGGGTTGCCCACCTCTTGGCTACTATGCTGCTTCCTGAGGGCCTTTCCCAGTACTTTTCAGAGTAGTTCATTATCTCTTGGACATCATGTATGGGAAAAGACCTAATAATAAAAAGCATAGTTAAAATAGCTCCATAGCCTTTAATTTATGTATGCTGCTATTTTGAGGTCCAAAGTTGATAACAGCCCAAATACAACTATCATTTATTTTATTTTCCTTTTCATGGGGCCAAAGAAGAACAAAATTATAATCAGTTAGGTGTACAAATAGTATGTGCTTGTATTATAGCAGCACTGACAGCTCCCATCTGTGATTAAACTTCCCTTTTAACAAGCCATACCAACACATACTCTGAATCACCCTGCAGAATTTAAAGTTAAAATAAGCTCATACAGATGGAACAGACTGCTGGAACTGGTTTTAGCTAAGAAGACAGGCAGATGAAAAGGAAACAGCAGCCATTCAATGGTCAGTGATTCAGTTCAAACTGCATTATCCACTGCTACATAATAAATATTTTGGATCCCCTTAATCATGACAACCATCAGAAATAAATATTATGTTGTGGCCAGCTGTTGACAGAACTTACCCTCCTGTATTTCAAGCTGGTCAGATATGAGCCAGCTCAAGTCCTGAAGTCATATAGCCACAGCATGACATTACTGGGCTTGAGCCAGCCAGAGTGCCCTTCTACAGGACACTTGGATCTGACTGTGTCTTTTGGAGTAGACATGTCTAGACTAATTCTTTGGTGCTTTGTACAGAGGTTATAGGAAATGAAGGCTAGCTCTGGTTCAGATGACCCTTGGAAACACAAAGACTAACAGCCCAAAGTTATGTTATTTTGCCTGCTGTTGCCCAGATCTTATGAAACACATTGAAATTTCTCATGGTTTCCATCTGAAACCAGTAAAAAAGCCTCTTGAGTAGGCAAAATTCATCCAAGAATGTCCCAAAAACTGAACAGACCTCAAGAAACACGTTTGCAAACCCGCATGAACATCTGGATTATAACAAAAGACAAATCTAGCAAATTTAACCAAATGCCAGCTTTTGTTAAAGACATTTCTTGTAACTGTAAGCAGAGTTACTCGTTTGATAGACAGCATCTGTTACATTTTCATGAACTTTGAACATAAGTTCCCCACTTCCTGGATGGTTTCACAACTTGATGGCAACCTCCCTTTGGTTTTTATGTTCATTGTCTTGCCATATTTGTATACACAAGATCAGTCTGTTACAGATTGAGAAAAACAATCTCCTGGGGCATCCAGCAGTAGTCCATTTTGCCTTGTATTTGTTCTCCTATTAAGCCTGTAATCCTATGAGTGAATGATTCTAATATAATTAATCAGAACTGCATGCAATCAAATCACTGCTGTGGACAAACGGTAACACAGTTGTGTTAAAGATAGTTCACAAAACAGCTACGTCCAGCTACAGCTGCAGAACTTGTAAAACGTTAAAAACGGGGGGGAAGGAGATCTGGTTTTTGAGAGGAAACTTTATAAAATCCAAAACTGCAGATTGTCTGCTCACTATTAGCAGCATGCTGGGCTGGCACCCAAAACCAGAGAAATGTTTTCAATCACTGTCAGTGCCATTGTAAGAATAGTAAGCAGCTGATAAAGGTCTTTTGATCTATTTCTTCTAAGCCTACTATTAACTGTCTTTTGTCCTTCAGCATACATAATTTGAATATATAAATCCAATACATTTTAAAGACTAGTCATCCTAGAGAGAAAGAAAAATTGTTATAAAATATTTTTATTACTCTTCTAGAAAAAAAAAAACAGTGGAAAAATATACTAGAGGTCTTGACTGCTCTGTTCTGCTTCCTTGTACTGCAACAGCACTTGGTTGTGCGGGCTGGAATAAATCTTTCTACTCTGCCAGTTGAATGAATGCAAAAGGAAAGGATTATTTTTGTGCTGTACAGGTTAAATGGGGAAAGATACAGCTTTTTAATAATCCAAGGCCTAATTAAAATGAAGCTGTACAATAAGAATTCTAATAATGCACATCATACAGACACCGGATCTTACCACCACAAGGCCCCACACAGAATACACTTTGGATGTTGGAAAGGAATGGACCTGTCCCATGCACATACCTTGATATCTAAACTGATTTTAATTTGTTCAACAATATCTTTGAATCTTGTTCTTCAAATCCAAACTGCATTTACACAATTTACTTTGAGTAGAAAAATGAACAAGTTCATTTTCTGAAAGGAATGCATCACTGAGGTGATGGCAACATCACCGCTGGCAACTGATGCCTTGGTTTAGTGAAGCACTGCTGCAACTTGAAAACTGCTTTTACTACTCTGAATAAAGAAGGACATATGCCAGGAAACACACTGACACTGTTTTCTTCTCACTTGGGTTCATGTGCATAATCTGGGATTATATATTCTATTATGTGGAGACCGTGATTACATTTTATAGGGTGCATCAACACCAGGAGGTAATTTCATTTGTAAGAAACTCTTTGAAGGAGGGGGGAAAACGCAGCAGCAAAATGTGCAAGTTAGAAAGTCTGACAAGCACATGTATATGTGGATATTTACCTGTTGTCCTGTTAAAGTCCACCCATGGACATAGACTAAAGAGGTGGTTAAAAGGCTCCTGACAGATGACTTCCCCTGGATAGTACTCACATCCTGACTGCAGAATAAGAACTTCTACAGGAATATATGGTAATATATTTGAGAGGTTAAATTATTTATTTTTCTGTGTTTCTAACTGACTTAGCCCTGCCAGAGTGGAATTATTGTAGTTGATATAAACGTTTACGTAAGAACTGGCTGCCCTAAATGAGTCCAATATTTGCTAAATTAATCTATAAGATCTTTGAAAATTGTATGAATTGTATGTATTATCTTTTTCTTGTGTAGAAAGGTCTAATAACAATAATAATAATAATTTGAACACGCTTTCTCTTTTTATAAACAGAAGGCAATAAAAAGGCTTCATTCATTTTGTTTTTTCTAATTAAAGAAGATTATATCCAGAACAAAATAACAATCCAGATGACAGGCTTGCACAAGGACAGTCCTGCTTCTTACAATACAGTAGACTGTTGTCTCAGTTTTACCAGACAC
Source organism: Rissa tridactyla (assembly GCF_028500815.1). Lineage (NCBI taxonomy): Eukaryota > Metazoa > Chordata > Aves > Charadriiformes > Laridae > Rissa > Rissa tridactyla. Next base: position 197,876,492 of record NC_071466.1, read on the forward strand.
ACAATAATTCCTGCTTTCTTCTGAAGTGGCACTGCCAAGAGAAAACACCATTTATACCTGTCACACTACTTGTCTCTTCGTCAGCTTAGTCCTGCCTTCTTGTCGTGCGTTGCTTTGCTGATATAATGGTGGTAGGAGAAGTAATCAGCGACGGTATTGAAACTGCTCATAGAGCACGCGAGAAGCGTGTCGTGTTGGTGGACAGTGTGCTCATGTAGCCGCCACCTGCGCTGTCTTTTAATTTAAAGCTTAAGTCACAACACAGAAGAGAAAGGAAACATATTTCTCTCACTGACTTTAAATTTAAAATGCCAGAGGGACTGTTTGATAAGCTGATATATACACAATATGCAGTTTTTAAACAGCTTAGAAAGCTTTTAGGGATTTTTTTTTCTTTTTATTCCTAATTAAGTTTAGAGGTTTTGATTTACTTTAAAGCGTGTCTACAGAAAGCCTGTTAAGGTGTGTCCAGATTTTCAGGTTTTAAAATGTTTCAAAGAAATCTCTTGGAGTTACCAGTAATTTGAAAATCCTGTGCAGAAGCAAATTTTCAAGAAAGAAAGGAAAATTCCCAAATAAATATCAAGTTCATCTGATGATTAATTGGATATTGATGTTCTGTCTGAATTTTCCCAGTTTCTGTCTTCCAACTCTGATTTCAGAGTAATGAAGGATATTATAAACTGAGACCTTCTCTTCCTTTGAATAATATTTGGTCTAAAGCAGTAGGAATAAAACAGAACAGAAGCCATAGAAGTCCTGCAATATGTGCAGGATTTTCAGACGGGTTAAAGCATGTTGAGCCTCCAGATTGTAAGTTAAACGTTTGGCAAAGAGTGTGTCTAGCATCTCCTACTCCTTCTCGGTTACTAATATAACTTACAGAAGCCAAACTCAAACAGCACAAGTGACTTTTTACTCCTTGGAGAAAGAGTGAGTAACATTTACAGGACATTTTGTTTTATACTGTGGACCTTTGAAAATCAAAATTCAAAGCTAAGAGGAGAGTTAGAAGTGAAATCATGATGCACTTTGACATATGGTAAAAACAGTTGTTCCATTAGCATCACCAGTTTAGTTGTAATGTTTAGGATGAATATAGCCTACTTGGTGTCTGACACTGTCGCTGTTGAAGATAATTGCTTAAAGGGGAGAATACACAATTCACTGTAAAACTGACTGCTGCCCCATTCAGCACAGAGGCTTCCCTTCAGCCAGAAAAAAAGTCTCTGTAGTGCGGTCTCAAACAATTTGCATTTGATTGCGACAGTTACATGGAGGGGAACTGCTCAGATGCTGTGAGGGGCCTTGTCAAAACAAATGACTCGCACAGTACATTTTTTAGTCATGAGCATTTATGTCTATAGGAAACTAGCCTCACATCAGATGTTTTCTGCAATATAAACGCAGTTGTGTATTAGCAAGACTAGACAGAAGCATTATGTATTTCTTTCTGATACCAGAAGATTCGATTAAGCTAACTTTTGAACATAAAACTGCTGATCTGGTCAATGGTAGTTCTACTTCGACAGTTTCAAGATTTAGTTTTTAGCAAAATCTACTTAATAAAGAGTATCTAGAATCAATCGTTTCCTTTCCTTTCCACATACATACTAGGCAATTCAAAGGAGATACAAGCCTGAAAAAAGAATTCCAGCATTTAGCTTAACTAAAATTAAACCCGAGGAAAGTTAATAAGAGTAATATCAACATTTCCTTAATATTCTCCAATTTAACATATAGCCATGAAACTCTCAAATCAATCCCTTAATTTTCTCTCTCCTTCTGTTCATGTGATATATTTAACCTTCTTCATTTTCCCTTCAACATGCTATTTTCTTCCCCCTCATGTTTAGCTTCTAGACTGTATTCTCACACTCTTCTTTTTCCCATCTTCTTCCCAGCTTTCATGCTGTGGAACCTGTTTTTCTTTCTGTGTTACCATGCTGTCTGCTACTCTTTCTTTTCCCATACAACTGTTGCCTCTTTTATTACCTTCACTCTAATGTGGTGTTTTCTGCCATGCCTCTCACCAGCGTGGTAAAAGTCTGGTCACCAAGACTGATACTCATGTCTTGGTGCTGTAGGTAAGTACAGTTTTTAAGATCCATTCCGTAAATAGAAAATTGATGTAGGAAAGACAAGCAATTTTCCTCAGAACAAAATGATTTGGATAAATATTAAACAATCTAAAAATAAATTGGATATAGATTGTTAGTTTGGGGCTTCTTATGTTGGATATCATTAGGTATTCAACTTGTTGTTGTGTGATTTTCTAAGAAAAAGATATTGTGCTCCAACTACATTTGTATATATTATATCATATCATAGCAGTTTTAAAGTTACTACCCTGTATGATTTTGCAAATTTATACCAACAATAAGGCTGGCAGATTCGGTAGTATACATTATATTAGCGATGAGTTGGTAAAAACTCTGGAGGCAACTCAGTTATCCAAAGACAGGCATGTAATGCCAGTTTTGGATGTGCCTGCCAACAGCATCCTGCCAACACCCCACCTGCTGATCCAGAAAGCTGCAGGTCTCAGACCACTTAAGGCACCTCAGATAACATGAAACACCTACGTCTAATTCAGACAGCTGAATTTTACTCTACATCTCAGATATTAGTCTGAATTAATGTTGTCTTAATTCAAAGCTGATCCTTAGAGTCACTATTGTTCTGGTATTAGAGTTCAGATGGGACATAAAACAAGGGTCCTGGTGACATCTGGCTACCAATGACTACCTGATGTTAACAATTTTAGCTACTTTAACTAGGGCTATGTGGAAATTCCAGATTTCCTATTTAACATTTGCTTTTATTATGGTTGAGTTGGTAAAAGAATTCAAAGTCTCTGGAAGGTATATTACTGTACATGTGTGTGCACACAAGCATGCATGATCTAACTTTTTAATCAAAAGGAATTCACGAATCAATATTGGAAAGCAGAATTGCCCTATATAATTGAATATTTTGTTCACAGCTGAGGGAATAATAATTTTGAGGTTTGTAACTGCTACGTATATATGTAAAATCTCAAGAATAATATAGGTCATAGCAGTATATGTATTTATGCACCTCAATTCTTTACTCCCAGAAGAAAGCAGAGATGTAGAAATGTTGGTAGGTCAGGACAGCAGCAGTGTGGAGGACAGTGTTTAAATGTGGAGCATGATTTGGGGCATGCAAGATAAAAGTTGAGAGCTGATATCTGCAGTTACCTGTTGCTGTTCTCCAGGGCATGTCTTGGTTTCTGGTCTTCCATACAGCTGGATCTCAGGACTGGTTGATGGAGCACACTATAGTTCCTACATTATTTGTGTATCTTGGTTCCTTGTGTGGGTGGTGGGTTCACACTGCCTGGAAGCGAGATGCCCACCAAAGCCGCTCTATCACTCCCCTCCTCTGCTGGACAGGGGAGACAAAATATAACGAAAGGCTCATGGGCTGAGATAAGGGCAGAGAGATCATTCAGCAACTACCATAATGCAAAATAGACTAGAATTGTGGAAAATTAATTTAATTTATTGCCAATCCCATTAGAGCAGGGTAATAAAAAATAAAATCTAAACGTTAGAACACCTTCCCCCCACCCCTCCCTTCTTTCCGGGCTCAACTTCACTCACTATTTTCTTTACCTCCTTCCCGCAAGCCATGCAGGGGGACGGGGAATGGGGGTTGCGGTCAGTTCATCACACGTAGTCTCTGCTGCTCCTTCCTCCTCGGGGGGAGGACTCCTCAAACTCTTTCCCTACTCCCTCCCATGGGAGACAGTCCTCCGTGAACTTCTCCAGTGTGAGTCTTTCCACAGGGTGCAGTCCTTCAGGAATAGACCCATGAGGTCACAAGTCCTGACAGCAAACCTGCTCCGTGTGGGCTTCTCTTTCCATGGGTCCTGCCAGAAGTCTGCTCCAGTGTAGGCTTCCCAGGGGGTCACAGCCTCCTTTGGGCATCTACCTGCTCCGGCGTGGGGTCCTCTATGGGCTGCAGGTAGATATCTGCTCCACTGTGGACCTCCATGGGCTGCAGGGGGACAGCCTGCCTCACCATGGTCTTCAACAGGGGCTGCAGGGGAATCTCTGCTCTGGTGCCTGGAGCATCTCCTTCACCTCCTTCTTCACTGACCTTGGTGTCTGCAGAGTTGTTTCTCTCACATATTCTCTCTTCTGGCTGCTGCTGCTCAGGGTTTTAGTCCCCCTTCTTAAATATGTTATCATGGAGGCGCTACCACTGTCGCTGATGGGCTTGGCCTTGGCCAGTGGTGAGTCTGTCTTGGAGCCGGCTGGCATTGGCTCTGTCAGACAGAGGGGAAGCTTCTAGCAGCTTCTCACAGAAGCCACCCCTGTAGCCCTCCCCACTACCAAAACCTTGCCAAGCAAACCCAATACAACTTAACCACATGTTCCTGCCTGTATACAGAATAGAAAGGCATTAAGGTGTGCCGCCAGACTGAAAGCAAAAATGCGTCTCTATTTTGTGGTCTAGGTGTAGCCACAACAGCCTAAAGCGAACAGTTCCAAAGTGTGCCCTATGACAAAATAATGTATTTGGCACCTATCTTGATCTTATCTGAAGATTACCTCATGTTTCATTCTTTCCTTAGTCACCGCCCAACATAGAAAGTGAATTTCCGACTGGCTCATGACATGATTTATTTATTTTTCCGGTGTTATTCCTAGGTTAATCCTTATTTGTGAGCCTCTTTAGTGTGTGGTTGTTCATGCCAAGTGTCAAACAGGCTTCTCAAATCAGTCTGCTGCCCTGAAAATGAGGTTGCAAATAATGGAGAATCAAAGGACGAAGATCTAATTAATGCCCAAATCCACAAGTAAAGAGAAAAAAAAAAGAAAAAAAAAAGAAAAAAGAGAATTTTTGGAAAAAAAAAGAAAGCTGGCAATGATTCAGATTTTGGCTCAGATGAGAGGATCAGCTCTACTTCTCTTTGCTAGCTGGGCACTCGATCTTCTTTGATCATGCTGCTAGAGAGGCTGTCTGTGCTCTGTGGTTTGCTGAAACTGGCTATTATTCAGCAGAACTGAGCTAAAACCCTTAAATTCCCTTTAAGTGCTCCTCAGTCAAAGCTTTACCTCAGATCACCGGCTATGGATTTAGAAAAAAAAAGGAAAAGATAGGATAAAATCACCACCAAATCTGCTGTCAGATTATTTTAAGACACTCAGTTCCAGTCAGTTAAACTGACTCAAAAACATGTAGTAGAAAAACAGTATAGTGGAAATGAACTTAGTGAACTCAAAAGAAAAACAATAGCATCAGACAATGTAGACTGCTTCCCTGAGCTTCCTGTCATACAGTTAGTCCCTAAATCCCAACAGAGACAGTGAAGGCAAACAACATTTTATAAAGCAAACACAGAAGTCTGGGTCTTTCCTGTTTTTCATAATGAGGTCACCTGAAAAATGAGCTAGATATATCTCAGGTGTTTGTTTTCTGTTGTCTCCTGCAGCTGTTATGCAGAGCAAGGAAGAGTTTTCTTTCCTGTTATTTGGTTTTTTAACAGATCCTGTGCATGTCAACACTGAAGAAAGAAAGAAAGCATGAAAAGCATGGGCTATGCAAACAATTTCTCCTTATACAGGTCATTGATGCTATGAGTCAGAAGAGGAAAACGGAATTCAGGATGCCAGGCAAACATTAAAATTACTCACAAATGAGTTGTAAATTTTCCGGTTAAAAAGGTAACAACAAGTTTGTATGAGATGTTTGAATGGGACAATATTATTCAGGAACTGCTTGCTGTTGAATGCTGTAACTACAATAACATAACCTCATGCATTGTTCAAAAGCAAAGGGAAGTCCCAATAAAGTACTATATAATTCTTATTATGAAATTTTAAATTATATAACAACCTCCGGAAGCACATAAAACTTTGTTTAGAACTGAATTTTTCCATTTCATCAGTACCAGGCTGGATGGGGCTCTGAGCAACCTGGTCTAGTGGGAGATGTCCCTGCCCATGGCAGGGGGGTTGGAACTAGATGATCTTTAAGGTCCCTTCCAACCCAAACCATTCTATGATCATTTACGGAAAGTTCTTTCTCAGGAAAAATGTCCATTGGATCCATCTATATTTTACAGGCAATCTTTGAGATAAATTTCTTGTTGATAGCCATGTGAGAGATTATGTTGCACAAGTAACATTGATCCAGGCAGCAAATGGTCACTTGAAATAGGATACGTTATCCAAAAGCAATTACAAAATGGTATGGCTGTTAAAATGGCCCAGGCACAATGACTGAAAGGTGATCCATAAAAAAGAGGAGAAAGCAAACAGCTACAGACCTAACATAAAACTTTAACAGGGCAAAAAGGAAATCTAGTTCTTAACGCTTATCTTAACTGCACCAGTTTTGCACCAGTATAATCATTAACTTCAATCTGGCTGCTTCTTTTTTTCATCCATGTGAGCTGGGTGAGATTTGAGCCTACAGTATCTCTCTGAACGCGTTAGCAGCCTGCGTACTACAGGTGAGTTCTTTTAATAGTTCCTAAAGCTGGTCATTAAGCATGTGAATTTCTCTGTGAGTGGGTGCACCAATGTGTAGGTATATCGCAAATCAGTGTTTACCTTTAAACGATGTGCTTGACTTCATCTAGAACACAGTAAGGACTTCTTTCTGTGTAGAAGCTTCAATGCTGAAAAGTAAGTGTTGTGGATTTTTTTTTCCATACTAGGAGCCTTTGAGATGGGATTTGTGAGTGAAGACATTTCTTTATGTAACTGCTTGTGAAAATGACATTTGATAGCAATAAAATAATCACGCACAGATAATTTTTGTGAAACTCCAAGAGAGACACTAGCTTTCATTTCTGCAGAATGAAAGGGCAAAAAATTGGAGTAATTTTATTTAGTTTCATATATTCAGTACGTCTCTTCACCTAACTGAAAAACAAACAAAATAAACCCCCCAAACACATCAAAGGTGATCATGTCCATTAAATTTTAAACCAAAGATATATGCAGACATTTGCTGCCTGATTGGATTCTGAAAGATTAACTTAGCATAGGAGCCGCAAGTTCAGTTACATGGCTCAAGTGGCTAACATGTGGCTGATTTATTGTTCTCTGGGGACAAAGGGAATTGAAATTTGACAGGCAGGATACGCTGTACCCACTTACTGGCAGAACATTAATTCCCAGAAGTCAGAATGTATGCGTTACAAGCAATGCATCTTTTCATTTTGTTTTGTTTTCAAGTAGTATACAGCTGAAAATAGCACAGACGATGCCTGAATATCTAAGTGACTCCTATATAGTGACCTGGTGGAGAGGAAAAGGAAGTGTGGCTGTCCAAGAAGCACTTCAAGAAAGCCTTGCAGGCATGCTTGATTTAATGCAACATACTAGCCAAATCTTTTGAGCTCTTAAGCAGCACCGGCGTCTTCGAACAGCAGAAGCAACAGCAGCATGCTTTTCTGGGGAGAAAGCATACAAGATAAAGAATGTGTGAGCTCTGGAGATAAATTAGGTTACAAGTTGAGAGAATCTGTAAAGTGTGATCCAAAAACTGCTTATCATATCAAGTTACCTTCTTCCCTACTGCACTTGACTCATCTGAATCCTGGGCCATACTTGCCTATGGGGAAAAGACAACAATGAAAATACAATTTAAACTTCTGATACTTATTTGTATAACCAAGTTTTTCTTCCACATGCATAAAATCACATCCTTTAAAATTAAATGTCTTTCAAAATCTGCTCCAAATGTGTTAGTTGAAAATTTTCATGCCATAAAGTGCTGTAATGTCAAAAGTGAGGTTTTTTAAGGGACCAGGTGCTTTTTTGACAGTATGACACTAGTAATTCTAAACAAATTAGATCGACTTTTTTACAATAGAGTAAAATCTAATAAGGTTCATGTGTTATGTGGAACCTTTGGAAAATAAAGTATGCTTACATGGCTAAGTAACCATGCACACCCACATGGAGTCTGTAGTAGACCCCACAAGGGGTAACAATACAAATTTCAAAATCATTTGGAGGCTTTTCTGCTCACTATCACAGCACTTTCTCAAAGCCAGGTGATGAAATGTTTTAGAATGAACTATACTTACAGGAAAGCTGTCATTGACAGAATCAGAGCTCTTAGTTTTGTCCTCTCCGCCCTTTCTCAGGTCAGCTACAAGTACAACATCCCACCTAGCGCTCAGTGAACCAAAGAAGGCAGCCAATAAAGCAACTGGAAGTATATCTTCAACCACTTTTCCTGAAACTACCTCTTTTTTTTCTTCGCTTGCAGGCTATTAATGCTTGCACAATACTTCATCTCTGTTTTGCCCTGAAGGTGGAGTGTTTGCCATAGGTATACTTATTTCTGGAGTTTTTCCATCTGTGGGGTGCTGAAATGGGATCTCTAGATCCCATTTCAGCTACAAACACAGCTCACACTCTGTGAAAGCGTAAAATGTTCTGACTAGATAGCTAATGATTTATTGTTGCCAACAGTGGTTTTCTAATTCCATTACCATAATTTCCACTGAAAATTCCATTTACAGCACTCTATGTTTAGACTCCAGGTAAATGAAAGTTAGTAATTTAGTGCTGCGAATGTGCCTCACTATTCTAATTAACATGTTACTTGTTATAGGCCTTCTTTCTTTCTAGAAAAAAGATCCCAGAGAAACAATTGCCACACATTTTTATGAAGAAAACAAATGTGGGGACTTTGAGTGTTACACTACATCTATCACATAAATTATCCTCTATTCTTAATACAAACTGTGCACTGTAATTTAAAGTCACTGTGCAGCCACCTATTTTCCATTGCTGCGGAACTGGATTACCACCTGCCTTGACTCCATCCTTTGGGAGGCTGCCAGCATTGTTACAATTTAATGCTATATCCCACTGTGTCAGGAAAGACATGCCTCCCCAATCTCACTGTCAAATGAATGCTTGTCAACATCCCTTAATTATTGCTATTATTAGGAATGAAGGTTAAATATATGTGCTTTGTGAATGGTAATGTCTATTGTCTGTTTTAGTTTTGTTAGGTTCAGTGGTACTACTAGGAAATAAAGTAAAGATTTAATTGAAAGATGATTTTGGAATCAGGCCTCTGAGTTTATTTGTCATTGTTTGTAGTGAATTTTGTGTAAGCTGTGTTAGCATTTACATTCCAAAATGCCCGTAGAGGAGAGAATGCATGTTCAGCAAACTAGGAAAAATATCTCTCTCAGTAAAAATAAAATAAAACTCAAATCCCCAGGACACCATATAGGCACAGAAGAATCCAAGTGATATTTTCCTCCTGGGCAGGTTGAGGGCTATGAGAAAGTCAGAAAGTAGGCACAGCTCTAGCTCTCGTATCTGATGCCTTGTTTTGTACCCAAGTGATGAATGGTTACTTCTAGGAACCATGGCCTTGCGACTGGTTGACAGAAGATGATAGGTCTGAGAGATTTTTATGTCAGTTGAAATAAGTAAATTCTTGCAATTTTTTCTAAGATAAGGTCAAGTTGCCCTTCAAATTATTGCTCTTGTCCTATTTGTTTCTAGTGTGTATGTGGCCTATATATTTCAGCCTTTGGGGAAGACAAAATTTTTACTTTCATTGTCACAACATGCCACTGAGGTGGTGTTATAAGTGCCTCGGTATCAGGCAAGACACTGGCTTTTGGAGCAGGTGCGTTACCTGTGCTGACATAACAGCTCACCACAGAGCTGTTCAACTCCTTACTCTTTCCAGCTTCTCCTCTAGCAGTGTAGCTCTTCCTCTTCATGTAGTTCCAGCTTCTGCCTTTCTGCCTCTGGTGCTCATTAGATGCATTTTATTGTGGTTTTTTTGATACATTATCTTTTTCTTCCATTCATGATTTCAGCTGGCCTGTGGGGGGAAGAGAAAGAGGTTAGTCAAGAATGAGGAGGCTAAAACCCCTGTAAACTTCCCTCAAGCTATCTTTCTAACAAAATTACTATCTGCTTAACTTCAGCCACACTCAGCAGAAGCACAATTTAGGTCAGTGAACTTCCCCCTCCATCCCCTGCTTCTCATCTTTCTTTGTTCATCTCATCTTTCTTTGTTCATCTCATCATCACTCTATCTTCCCTTGCATTATGTTTTTAAGGCTGTAGTATCCGTGAACTCAAGAAACTGATTGAACTGATCAATATTGGCACAAAATAGCACTGCTTTCCAGTTGTATTGGGTTAAATTCACTGTGTGATCATGCAACCTCCTGATCTGGCAAAAGGGGAGTAGAAGATGTGTTGCAGTAGCTTAATCAGACATTGCTATGGGACTTGTCCCTGCAACCACAAACTGGCTGTGCCACCGACGGGTTAAGACATCTGACAAATATGTGCTGCTCCCAACAGGCTGATCCACAGCCCATGGCACAGCCAGCAGTCCCACCAGCAATCTGACTTGTTGCGTACCTAAATTAGGATACACTCAAGCATTGTATCTTAGCAAGGAGGCATCTGAGGAAGCAAAAAGAAACAACGCTTTAAACTGTACCCCGGTGGACTAGAAGAGCTTCTTTCATCAGTGCAGACTGCAATACAGAAGTAGTACAAGCATTTTAAGTATCTGTTTTATTCTTGTCTTCAACCTGGAGTTTGCTGGAGTACCACGTGGCTTGTTCTCAGTACTGCCTCTATGAAAGCTGTCACAAGATCACTCTAGGGAGTTGGTCTTCTCACATGCAGTTTCTCAGCCTGTGCCAAGCAGGACAGAAGGGACATCAAGGCAATGCTAGGGTGTTCAGCAGTTTGTGTGGTTTTCTGGTTAGAATAAAGCAAGGACATTACTACAGATCTAGCTAGTTAGGTGTAAGTTATTTCTAAAAGGCAGTCCAGCATATTGAGTGGGGATCCACTCATACGTACACAATAACTGATGACAGACACAGGGCAAGCATCTCAGCTGCTCTTCTGAAATTTATGTGCCTGATTCAGAGCTGTACACTGGCCATTTCCACCTAACTTGGGTATCAGAAGCAACAATCCTCTTGTGAGGTGGGTTTCTGACTTGAAAAAAAATTCAAACTTAAAATGCACTCTGAGAAAGAGAAGGAATTGGAAACAATGCCAAGCTTTTCCATAGTAGTCAGGTGACCAATCTACTCATCTGGAAACAGGGAGATCTGAGTTCAACCTCCTTCCCAATTAAAGGGTTCAAACCTCTATTTCCCCCTTCCTGGGATGGTAGCATTCATGCTTTCTATCAAACATCCTTTGCAATCTTAAATGGAAGTGCTAGTTGAACACAGACACCTCACCATCCAAACAGCATGTGAAAGGAGGTTTCTTGGACTTCAAAGGCTAAATTCTTTCCAAGTGCTTAGGTCCTAAAGCAAATGGTCCTAATTCTTGCCCCCAGATATTTGCCTTGGTTTACAGGGAAGACCAGATCAGGGAAATGAACTATCCTAGCATCCCACATGGCTGTTTTAGTGACTATTGCCTTCACTTTTTGTGCTGTTTCTCTACAGTAATATGGGAGGAAAATGGCAAATCCAAATCCATCCAAAACATTTCAGGAATTTGAAAATAAAGTAACAAGTCTTCTATAGTAATTATCTTCAAGGCTTATTATGAAACAAGACATAACATTATTATTATTATTTTTCAATCAAGAATGTGTAGCTGACTAGGCAGTGAATAGTTTGAAGGACATAGGAAATACACAGAAGGTCATTTCATAGATTGTGAATACACAGCATTTAGAATAGATGAAGTAGGGAAAACAAACTGAAAGTATGCAATATTTTGTTAGTTGGTGTCCCTGAAGACTGGTTATCATGGGTAGTTTCAGGTATGCATGTTATCGTATTTTGAAAACAGTGTCTGCTTGTTCTGTTGAACTATCCCTGATAAATAGGAACTGCAAAACATCTCTAGAATTTTGGGAGTTTCTGTAAATATTAAAAAATATTTATCTTTGAACATTGATTAAGTCAAGAATTATTGTTAATATTCAGAATTCTTTATTTTTTATCTAGACAACATATTTTTCTCTTTCAGAAAACAAATATTCATGATTTTGATGCAGTAACTCTACCAGCCTATTAGTACATTCTCTAAGCTTCAGTTTAAAATACCAGTTTCAATTAAAAACAACACTCTATCCTGGAAGCACTACTTCTCTTTTTTTTTTTATTGAGGTTTAATCCAGCAGTTCATACCATTAATATAGCTTTCTTACTTATTCAATACCAGTGATGTTTCTCTCATCCCTTGTACCACTGAACCTACTGTGGTAATAACAAATATTTTCTTTTTAGTATGTATTAAATATAGGACCATCAGTAACTCACCCACAATTTTGGTAAAGCACATAAAGTCACGTGCAACCTCATATGAAACTTTCAACGTCAGCAGGGTGAGAGAAGGTTTACAGCTGCAGGTTTTGCAAGCTGTTCACTTTAGCTTTTGCCTCTCACCCCCCACCCTCCCTTAAAAAAGAACTATGTTCCTTTTTTGAAGCCTTTTTTTTTTTTTCAAACAGATGATGCTGAATTTGGCAAGGAAAGAAAGTATTGGTGCCTGTATTGGACCTTTTGGAGAGGCACTTGGCTATTTATTACCATTCTTAGTAAGATTTCATCCATACTCATTTGTTTCCCTGCCCTTTTAGAAAGGAAGTCCCACAACTGGTCTCCTCCACCTCAGCAGTTCTGACTGGGGTCCTACTTAACTTCAAACATCCCACCTTCCTGGGCAACTTTCACATGTCTGTTGAGACAGAGTTCCTAAATACCACCATGAAGCAAAACTGGGATGTTAAACATCCATTGTCTGTTTCTTTCTCTAAAAATACAGTATTTACAGGAAAAAGCTGGATTTTTTGTCGTTGAAAGTAAACTGTGTACTGGTATGTTCTCTAAGCAAACGTTTCATTAATTTGTCTTCTCTTTCTCTACCTCCCACTTTTCTTGGCTTCTTTCTAGCATTTGAAACTCTGCTTGGCAGCTTTTTTCCTTTGGGTTTCTGAGAGCTGTAAGCAGATCACCTGCTTATGGAACACGGGCCAGAGATCACTCATCCTCTGAATATTGATTAAAAATAAAAATTTAATGAAAAATCTCAGATTTTTTCCCTCGTAGGATGTCTGCCTTATTGCTTCATATCACTGTGACTCTTCTGTGGTTTATCTGTGACTCTTTATGTTTTAAGTTATTCTGTTGTTATGGTTTTGTCTTCTGCTCAGATTTTCTGGGCAAGATTTCCAGAAATCACCGAGGAAAGTATTCTGAACCTTTTGATTGCAGCTTATAAGTCTAAATTTAGGTATCCATATTTAAAACTCTGCTCATTCAATTCTAACATACAGAATTAATGCAGTAATTCTACATTAATAAATCATCTAATCATAGAAGTGGATTCAAGTTTCACATTTTGGATGTGTAACAACTACCAAAACTATCCGGATAAAAAAAGAATTTTGCTCTATTTTTAAAGATAGCTACAAATCAAGATAATTTTTAAGTTCAAAAGGTAGTCTAATTCCTCTGTGTGAAGCATATGTGTTTGTGCAGGAAAGAGGAAGGAGGAAGAAAGCAGAGTGGAGAGGGTTTCATCACTGGGCCTTGATCTAGGTTGAACCACAGTGGTCTCTCAACAGCGTTTCGCACTTCAAAAGCACTAAACATACACTAGGGTGATAGCCTGATTACTCTGGATTGAGTCCTGAGTAACCCTGCTGTCTACTTTAGCAGAAATAATGTAAGGCAATGGGTAATTTAAGCAAAATAAGACTCCTTAGAGATACCGACAGCAGAGCTACAGACAGCGCTGGTGTAGGTGGAGCCTGTGCTTTTCTTGACCTGCTTCCCTTACTATATGACCCAGAGAACACACCATGTCTGGGAACACAGGCTGCAGCCTCAATAACTCTTTGCTAAATACACTTTTTCTGTCTAGGGATTTTCTTATAGAAGTAAAGTGAATCCAGATAACATACAGAAACATTCAAAGAAAAAAAAAAAGCCCTTGGTACAGTATAAATATAGTCTGTAATAGATTATTTGTTGGATATTCTTCCTTCTTCCCTTCTTCTTGACCATAGTGCTGTTGCCATGTCATAGGATTCTCTAGTCTTCAGAACAGTTCATTCGGCCATCCCTCATAACTATAGCTGTCTGAATTACAAATTTTACCATCCACAAGTCCTTAAAGAAGTGTTTAATGCTCGAGTATAATTCTGCTTATGACTGTGGGGCTGGGCTCAGAAGAATGTGTTACTTATTATGATAAAAGTGGCAGAAAGAATGTATGTGTTGGTATTTCTTATCAACCCTCTTTCACGCAGCTGTGTTTTGAAATACATTGTGCTGCGCTGAAGTCCACCTAAAGCAAAATTAGCTGTGAACGGGGCAGAGTAATTACATGGCTTGCATTACTCTGGGCACTCCTAATTTTGAACCCACGGTACCTTTTCATTGATAGCATTGCATTCTTCACTCATGGTCAGTCTGTCACAGACTGTAACCTACCATTCATCTGTTTCCGACTGAGTCAGTGTTTTCCTCTATGTTCATTCATGGACTGATCCTGAAAGGCGCAAAGAACCTGCATCTGCAATGAAGTTCATTACACTTCCTGGCAGGATCTGATACTTGATTATTTCTTCCTCCTTTACACATAGCACATCTGTCTAAGTTGGCTTTCATTTTATTCAAATGGTTTTCTGCACTAATTATTACCCCTGTTCCTGACTTCTTCTATGTTTAGCATGCTGTCTGATTTGTCATTTCCAGTTTAAAATTAAAATCTTGAATGACACTGAATGTAAAATGGCCTGTAGTATCAGGGCTTCCTGCTAATTTGATGATAACATCCCAGTTATGCTTTGTGATCAACCTTCTAGCCAAGTATCTTGTTAAATATACAGCTTTGCTACTACACTTGCACCCGCAGTGTAAATGGAAAATACATGATATATGATCTCTTTCCATCTGCCTTCACAGGACACTTCAATCTGTAGGTTTCCTGAACTGTCTTATTTTGAATGCTTAAAACACACTGAAATTTCTTGTCACTCATATAAATGATTAATTTAAGCCTAAGGCGCATCACCCTCTTGAAAATATTTCCTCTTATAATTGAATATTACCATTCATGCAAATATTTCCTTTCTCCCATATCTCCAAACATTTGGAACCATCCAGTGTGATGCATACAGCTTATTGAATATAGGCCCGAACAGTGAAAGTGGAGAAATGACACCATACTAAGGAAGTGGTGTGAGCAGGGCTTCTCTGCTGGGAACCAAGGGTGACACAGTCCCATGGAGGCTGGCCACAGCGTGCAGAGGCGGTCGTTGGTCTCAGGGTCTCAGGGGACAAGCCAGGTCCAGGGGCCACCCAGGGAGCTGAGTTGGAGACGAAGTCAGGCACAGGGCTGGAGACCAGCATCCTGCAGCAGCACCATGGCAGGAACCAACAGACCTGGGATGGTGTGAAGTGTGGTCCTGGGCAAACAGCAGGGACAGTAAAGCTTAATGGTGCCACCAGGTACTCTGACAGCAGCCTGGTACTGGTACTGAATGTTTACCTCATCTTTGTATTGCAGTAGTCCCAGTATACAATATATAATGCACTGTACTGTGGTGATATGAAAGCCTGCATTTCCATGTTCGCTCTGATTTTATTTTTGTGGTATGTATGTGACACATTGAGCACAATTTTCATACGACTTTTTGCAGTCATATTTTTTAATATTTATTTTCAATATCTTTCTCTCTTACATTGATTATGGAATAGGGGATTATATGAAAATAGAATTTCTTGCTGACATTGTTTCAAGTTCATGGACCTTTATACTAAATGAGGTGTTTATATAAAACATTGTGATTCATGAGTTAAGCATTCAAATAACTACTTTGTCAACACAATGTCAGCTGCAAGCATAGTAGCAACTCTAGCAACTCAATCGTATGGGTCTCAAGTCTTCACATTTATTGTGTTAATAAAATGCACGTTTTATTGTAAAGCATGATCAGATTTCACTAGTATCTAATTTTAAATAGCTGAAATACCTGTGCTGAGGTGTAAAATCTCAATGAATTTGTGAGCTTAAAACTTTAGTATTTAAACAGGAAAAATACTTTTTGGTTCTCAGTATCATACTGAGATCACACTGAGAAAATGTCCACAATTTCTGTTCTTTGATGAAAAAAAACATGTTGCTTTGGGAGCGGTAGGATTAACAAATTTGAGTGCTACATCCCCTTTGTGATGATTATCCACATCCTGCTGGGATATTGACTGTAAGCTCTCTGCACCCCCTATAACGGTGCTGGAAGCAGTTCGCTCTCTGCCACCTTGCCCCTGCTTAACCCTGATGTCCTCTCCTTTGCTGAAGCCTCCTCTGAAGGCTTCGTGGACAAGTGCAAGGTGAGTGTCTGCACTGACGAGAACAAAGTCCATGAAGTCTGTTGGCTGCACCTCAGTAACTAATCACCCTACTTGAGCATACAGAATGGAAAGAAAAATTATTTTTTTTAAAAAATTGCTGTTCATGCCTAATGAAACGTGGCATTATCTGCTAATTTGTGGCTATCTCACTCTTTTCATTGTTACTTTTGCCCCCGTTTTATAAATACTTCATATTTAAACACCTCCTATGAAGAACAGCAAGTAAATTTTTAAGTAGAAATTGATTTAAACTTGGGCTTTGGGGTAACTGCTGAGTAGTGTGGGACCATTCTCTCCTGTTTTTATTTTATTTAAGAACTAGATCCAATATAACTGGTCTGCTTGGTGTTCTTGTATCAGTCACTTCACAGTTCATACTAAGTGAAAAAACAATGGTTAAAAATATTTTCATTGTTTTATCTCTTTGCTTTATTGCATAATCCACTGTTTAATAACTAAGCCACCTCTTACCTCCTTTTCTCTCACGAAGAGAAGGTCTGAAGAATAGTTATGCAACTTAAGAATTTTTACAATCACTCAGCAAGCAGATTGATTTTAGCATGTGCAATGGTATTATAAAGCCAATAAAATTCAAGTTCAGCAGGTCCTAATAGCATATTTGGCTTGCATGGTATTGCGTTTTGATGGTAGTATAATGGAATATAGGATGAACAGCAAATTTTGACTTATTCAGAAGTTATTTGTGATTTTATGCATTAAAATTTAGCATACATTTATTTTTTTCTCTCACAATTTTCCAAAATACAAAAGACTTTCAGTATCCAGCTTCGAATATTAACTTTATTTGCAAATATATCCATCCTCTTCAGTAGAATGTAAAAGCATCTGCTGGTGATACTAGGTGCTCCTACATTAAAAAAATGCTTCAGCTACGCACTGGGAAGACTTGATAAATTAGTGTCTTGGATTACTTTGTACGTTCAGGGTTTTCTCAGCATTTAAAACTAGCTATTTACCCAATGTTTCCATCTACAAATCCACGCCTCATTTTTAAATTCAAGAAGTTCAAAGCTTAGTGTTTTTATCACGACTGCTTCTGTTTCATCATGAAGCTTCTGTTCTGTGACTTTGGTAAGCTGGATACAGTATTTTACAGCTAAACTTGTAAATAATAATAATAATAACTAGTAGTAGTAGTAGTAGTAGTAGTATTACAGATGGTTTAAGTACCTAAGCTAAGACAAAAGTCTGGTGTTCTGCAAAGGTAGAACCGCAGACTCTGCTGTATTAAAGAACATGTAATTTCAAGCTCAGTTCTATTAACATTCATTGACATCTGCAGACTCTAACTGAATTTGAGGATTGAATCTGAGTAGAATGACAAAGAAAAAGCTGGAGAAAGATGGTCTGATAGTCTACTGGCCAATTACTTCCATTTAGCCAGTTGTATCCGGAGAATCTGGATGTTGTAATAATCATTTTATACTTCAGTGGAATTCTGAGTAAATGATTGTCTGCAAGACTCAAGGATTATCTCTTAACAGACATTTCGTATTTGTACAAATATACTTGCTTTTCATTTAAAAGAAGTAGCGTCATTCTTGTTTCTAAGGCCTATGTTTTTATCAGCATTCTTAAAAACAGAAGAAAAAAAATATGAATGCCGCTTAGCCTATGATTGAGACTATTAGACCCAAAGTAATTTAACTTCCTTTGGCATTAAAAAAAATAGAATTTTCTCATTCTTTGCAGAGAGGAATCGTATTTCTCTGCATGTGTCTTGCACAACTGGCACTGGATGAAATGGACATATGGCTGCCATGATTACAGTGGAATTGCTGTATCAGTCATTAAGGTAACTAGTGGAGCTAGAAGTCAGCTCAGGTATGATGCAGTGTTATAGTAGTTACTACGGTATGTGGTAATGGAGTACTTAATTTAGGCTTTTTATTTATTTATATATATACTACATAGATAGTAATGAATAGATTTTTTTGTTTCCTCAGAAGTGAGGTGAGCCATTATCCACCTTCAAAAGAAAGATTTGCATAGAAAAATGCCCCTAATTGGGCAAAACCTTAACACTCACAAGGGTCTGTGTTTCCAGTTGTATTACTTACTGTTTAGGATTTTCTTCACCTCTTTGAACACTTGGTGACCACAGCAGTTACTGGAACAAGTTCTGCTCTCAATTACACCATCATTAGCAACACAGGTTGGTAACTGCTAATGATGTGCTTGGTTCAGCACAACGAAAACTCAGGAACTTTGGTTCTAAAGTGAAGAATATTTTATATTCAAGGCATATCTTGTATTCTGTCCATAATGCACCTTGTCCAAGGACTCTACATGTCTTTCTGTAGCAAAGTCTTTTATACTGGGGTAGGTTTTCTTTTCAAGATGGCTGACATGACAGAGAATACACACATACACTCTCTGCATGGAGACTTGGCCTTTCTTCTCTTGCTTCCATTAAGGCTACAGGAAGCTATGCAGGCTGGGAATACATGGAGGTTCTCCAAACATGGAAACAGTATAACTGGTCTTTCTCACTCTCACTAGATGGTGCTGCAGAGTAGTTTTCTGAAAAATAAATAAATAAATAAACGTAAATACAAAGCAAATTGTTCCCAGAAATTGCTGGTTTACTTTTCACTTTTATCCCTGGAAAAATAACAGAACAACTCTTTGGAGGGCAAAAAAAAATCATAGGCAATGTAGGTATAAAGGAATTAGGATTCACAAATAATCCAGATCTCTAAAGTCAAGTTCTTTACATATTTTATATGCTAAGTGGGTTGTAAATTAGGGGATTAAAATACTAGGATTGTAATAAGAATATTTCAGCACAAACTTTTAATTTGTTTTACAGTGTTCTGCAGTAGGAAATTATTCATTCTTTCTTTATATACCCAAGCTAGTATCATTGTAGAACACCTCAACAGCATGGTGTCTTCCCAAGTTAAGTATTTGGGATTCGTAATTAGGCTTTCTTGCAGGCAGACTTCAAGATTTCTCTCTGAAATTCTGACAGGCCCAATCCAATACTCAGTAACCAAAAGAACATAAAATAATGTTTTCATTCAGAAACACAGGAGGAGAATGTGCCTTCTGTAACATAATAGCTAAAAGTCTAGGACAGATTTTCAGCAAGTGGGAGACTAAGATAACCTGTCTTCAGCCTGATCAGGTGCAAGTGGGCACAGCCCATCTCCATACAGAATGCGACAGGCTGGGGTAAAGAAAAGGAGAAGGGATGAGAACACTCATCCCATTCCTGGGGTCACATCAGTGTATAGAGAGAAGAAAGGACTCGTGAGCTGTGGAAGACCGGGCACAAAATACAGCTTCCTTTTGTAGCTTATTGATGAGAGTATTCACTGGGAAGAAGTTTGAAGATAGTAAGAATCCTTTTGGGTTCTGATCCAGACATTGCCTATGCTATTTTTATTAAACAGATAAGATATGGAAACTGCTGAGGACAAGGACTACAGTTCAGGCTTTCTGGAGGAGCGTCTCACCACTGGTGCACATACTCAGGCTCCTTCCTGTGCTCTCACTTTTAGGTTCTCTTCCACACCTTGCAGTTGCATCCCAGGAGCAAATAGTTGATTTCTGCCTTTTCCGATAGGGATGGGAAAGGAAAGGAGGGCCTTGGAGTTTACATTTTAATTTCCGTAGACCTGTCTAATCCAGGGCTACAGGTAGATAGATGGGGAAATCTGAGATACACATCTTTTTCTTTAGCATTTCTAATGAGTGTGTCCCCTGTTTAGTATGCTGTGCATGTGCATCCCATTCTGAGGTACCTAACTAATATACTACATAGGGAATACAGGTATTTCACTCACATCCCATTCCAGTAAGTGGGAACCTATCAAGAAAAATAACTGAGCTGGTATGAAATGCTGATGAGGAAATTTTAGTTGAAACACTATAAAAAAATCGTGGCTGTAAATTTTATTTATCTATGAATAATATTCCAAAAAGAAAAAATCCATCTACTGAATCCCCTCCCCAGAGAACTTTTAAAATGAAATTCCTCAAATCCATCAGACTAGCACTGTTTATTTTTTTTTTTTTTACTTCTGTTATCTCCTAACTATTATGAGTACAGCTTACTGTACATCTCAGGTGTGATTCTTTTAGTACTTGTGTTGTTGGGTTTTTTACTTTCGAAAAATAGGATTAAATATTAATAAACTCTATAGCATATCTATATAGTAACAATCTGAATGCCTATATTGAAATCAGGGTTAAAATCCATTTAAGAAAAAATTACAGTATGTCCTAATATTTGCGGGAGGCTAAGTATTAGGAAATATATTGCATATGTTTGAACTGGCACATGGGGAAAAAATGATACATCCTTGTCCATACAATACCAATACAAATGCACACACAATGCAGGCATATGTAAAGCAGACACACATATGTCTGGTGTAAGAATGACTACACAGAAGCTGATTTCTCCCCACTGACTGTTTTAAATCTTATTCCATTAATTGCCAGCTGGCTGTGAGCTGGAAGAGGGCTGTCAATGCAAAGAGCAAAACCAGATTCATCCCTTGATTTAATAAGGATGGTTCAGTACACATCATCTGCACTATGCATTTATTCATGCCCTTTTCTAATTGGTCTGTTCAAATTGTAGAAGATTACATAATTTTAGCTAAATTATATGAGAGGAAGAAAAAGACCAAATGAGAGAGAGAGAAAGGGAGAGAGATATTATTAATTTATATTTCATTTTAATTCACCTAAATGTAGTTAGATATTTTGAAATGTTAGAAGTTAAAATGAAAGACAAATGAGAAATGCTTTGATTTGCTTATATCTTAATTCCAAACAGCTATCACCCACTGGAGTCTGGAGCGTAAAGAAAGCTACTTCATGTGTAAACTAAGAAAGACAGAGGGCATGCTGACTTAAAAAGAATAAAAGGAGAAGTAGTTTCAAAATCTACAGTTAAAAAAAAAAGAAAATATTAGGATTTCAATTGGCTTAGTGAAGGACTTGCACATTCACGCCAAACTATAACACCAGTTGTATTTTACGTGAAACCAAAGAAGGTCATAAGTATTCCGTATCCCAGAATTACACAAAAAAAATTCCATTCAGGTATTTCTTAAAGTCTTGAGGAGTCAGGTCATGCTTCAGTGGCTATATGTTTACGGGCACATTTAATCCTACTGCAACACTGTTCGCTGAGAATCTAAGTCTTGGGTCCTGAGCAGGACATTCCGCTGACGCTTTGCGTAAAAGACCCCTGACTCAAGCAGCAGACAGATCCTGGTTCTTGTGATGAAAACTGAGTCAGACCTATCTTTCCCAGGCCTCTAATATAGTTAAATACATAACATACTTAACCTGCGTATATGGAGGGAAAGAAGAATGTCACTTAAAGGATGTCTATTGTGTCCATGTGAAGAAAAGACAAGGTAACAAGGCCATGCCTGACCATAAAGGCTAACCCCTTTCACTTTGATCTGTTCCTTCATTTGTATCATTTTTTTTTTTTTCAGTGTATTCTTTGAAGGTTTGTAGAACTGGAATACATACATCACTCAGCTACTAGTCTTGAATTTTTTTCCGATGTGAGAAAAACCTTTCTGTTCCATGGAGTGTTATCACTTTTTGCAAGACCTCCCTCCACGTTAGTAGGGAGCAGTACTGTGCTACAGTTGGTCTTAGAAATATATGACAAAGTTAAAAATTTCCAAGATACTTTATAGCTAAAGTAAAAAAAAACTAAAAAAACCACACTATTAAAATTAAAAATTTGAATAACTAACCACATTAAGCAACTGTGAAGTGTTTATTCTGTTCTATATGCTAAATCTTCCCAGTGAACCACAGGGATTTATAGTCCTGAAAGTATAAATTCAGAAGTAGTAAAGTCTGAGGAAATGCAGGAGATTTTCAACTACTTGCTAATAAAAACCCTATGATATTTAAAAATATTTGATAAACAGTTGAGATTTTAATATCCGGAAGACAATGTCTTGTGTATCATTTTTTTGGTTTGGATGGCAATTTTCTTCACTTTGTTTAGGTGAAAAGGAAAAGCAATTTGAAATATCACATTTGAAATGCCTTGTCCCCTGTATTCTTGACATGGCTATGAAATTTTTACCCTCTCTAGTATTTGGCTTTTGCTATGTCCAGTGATGATTAATAAGTGTAGCAGAATAACATTTCTCCTAAAATGAAATGATGAAGAATTCTGACAATTCCATTGTCATTGATATATTTCAAAAACAGTTGCCTTTTCAAACACATGGCAGTACCATCTCTGAACCATTCAGGGGTTTTCTGCAGATCTGTGCCCTGCCTCACTTTTATCTACACAAGTATGATTATTTTTTGTTATTTATTTTAAATGAGGTTTCACAATTGCATGGGTACTTAAAAAGGCCCATTCATACATCTACAAATTTGCAATACATAAAATACTCTCATAATAAATCAATTAACTGGATGTAATTCCAATGTTAATATAGTTTTTATTTTATCTGAAAGCATTACTCAAGCAGTGCATATTTCTGCACAAAAAACTGTTTATGGCTTGTCAGAATGGAAAGCCAAAAACAAGAATTTTTGCTTTGTTGTGCAGGATACAGGCTTTGGTATATACAGTGTGCTTCTTTTACACATCCTTCTTGCACACAGCAGGGCTTGACACCATTGATGTCTATGGCTTGTTTCAACAGGCCTTGATGTCAATAGGAGCTTTTCCATGTACTTAAATGGATATAGGAAGAAGAGGACTAGTTACATATTTACTAAATATATCCTGTTAAATGACCCAAAGAATGGTTTACCAGCTGTTTTGCAGGATGCTGGCCTTTTTTATTAAATTATTTATTTTCCTGCCGTGTCACAGCTTTAGGACAATTACCTAAAAGAGTCTGCTGCAGTGCCTCTGGGCCATAGCATACTCTACAGGATTCCCCTATAGACATTCCACAGGCAGTGGCCATGCGCTGCATAATTGGGCTGCAGTGAGGGATTTGCCAGAGAAAATTACCCAGGGAAAGTATTCACCTTTCTATACCCACCTTTAAAGGGAAAATGTCTCTCAACAGAGACCAAAGGACAGTGTAAAGGCACCAAGAACTTTTAATTTGATTTTCATCGCTGACTTGCTGTAAGAGACCAAAAACTCCAGTTCATGAGTTCATTACACAGCTCTTGCCAGAACTGGTATATTGACTTTAGAGGATGTATTATGGGATTGAACTGCATCTAACCCCTGGGGAGGGCAGTCCTGCCAGATCAGACCTAGTATGTTTGAATGCCTATACTCATCTGCATGTAAAATTTAAAAAGTCTGCCTTCTACAGTTGTGACAGTCCATTAAGTCACAAAAATCCATCAGCGTTTATTAGGGAAAATCACGCTTTGGGAAGGGAGGGGAAGCTGCAAGTAAACTTTTGATGGCAAAACACAAATCTGAAAAAAGATGATTTTGAAACCCTGCCCTAGTGATGAGCAGGAGTGAAAAGTCTAATAGCCCTAATGGGAGCAGGCTTTGTCACTCAAGTCTCTCTGTGACTCTTACCAAATAGCATTCCTCATTGAAGTGTATCCTGTAGGTTCATGTGTCTCAAAACATCAATTTAATGATTCCAAAACCGCCATGGGCATTGACTACAGCTTTTGGGAGAGCTGCAGCAATCGCGGTAGCCTGGGGTAAAGCACATTAATTGCTCTTCAGCATTGCCTGATAATCCTGTCATTTACATATGTCCAAAATGCAGTTTGGTCTTTCATCAGTGAAAGGAAGACATAAGAAAAAAAAAAACAAAGAAAAGCTTGATCGGTAGTATGAAGTGGCATTTTTCTTTCGTGTCCTTACTGCTGTTATCCAACGAGCATCTCTCAACCCCGAAAACAATAGTTCCCAAACGAGCCGGTCATTGGTGCATGATTGTGAATTAACACAAATTGCTGGCACATCAGGAACTTAAATCCTTTTTCCTGTTTTTCAGAGTTTGTAAAGGATAAAATCCTGGAGCCTGATGTTTTCCTGAGTGAGAAACATATCATCCTTCCGGAAGCAGACAGGCGTGTTTTCTGTCATTAAAATGGTCTGGAGAGAAAAAATTTAATTGTTCCTGTCTCTTCAGGTTTAAAATAGATCTCTAAAGCTGTTGCCATAACCTGCTGGACCTTTGTATCATTTACTGTCAAAAGAACTCTACTTTCTGGAGCAAAGTTCAAATTAGAGAACATTATATTTAGAAAGGAATAGGGTAAAAGTGCAAACTTTTTCTCCCTTGTTATTGTATCTTGAGCCGACTGTAGTTTTACTGTGTTTTAACAGCTTCACAAATGCTTGTTTGTTATAACACCCTAGAAAAATGAGACACTAATGTCAAAAAAGCATGGAAACCTTTTCTTTGTTGGGCTTCTCTCTGTTTTTGTTGACTTTTGGTGCCTTAGCTATTCTGTGTATTGTCTACTGTTCTGTTTAAAATAAATAGAGGGATTTTTTTAAATTGCACTTGCATGCTTTTTAAATCCTCCTTTTTATTTGCTATTCAGTTATTTTTACAGAGTCCTTGACAATGAGAGGACTTGTCAATCTCCTTGACCCCAACTGAGAGGAAGGCCATGCTCAAAATGTCCTCTCAGCCTCCTCACTGGTGGCTTACCCAAAAAAAGACCCATAGACCAAGCAGAGCAGCTGCCTAACCTGTATCTCATGTCTCTTGGGGGGAATGTCTGCAGCATTCAGCAGGATATCTGTATAACTTTGGGTTCAGTTCCCTCTCCTCTCATCTTAAGCATTTATGTTACTTTTTTAAAGTTTAGATGATCAGCTCACTTAAATATTTTCCCCACCCATCCTGTCTTCTAGAAAACTTAAGTATCAGTCTGGCAGCTGAAGGACTTCATCAGGGAATTGAAGACCTTGGTTCCTTCTCTGCCAAAGCGCTGTGACATAGTTTGTGTAGTAAAATGCATGGGCAGTGTTCAAAAGGCAACAGAATTTCCCCTTGCTAAACGAATGCTCCAGTCGCTGACCTGAAAGACTGACGCTCTGTCTCATGTGCATTCTCTTTCTCAGCATACCATTCATTCTAATTTTCTTTCTTCATTGTAATAGTATCAGCTAAAGAGAAGACAATAATGATGTTAAATAAGTCACCTCGAGCCTGATCTTTAGGATAATGCAAAGGCTGAGGATAGTCAGGACAGATCAGACTGAGGACTTGGATGATGCATAACTTCACAGTCCTTGGGTGAATGGGTCGCCATTCTCTAGGCGTGATTTTGAATGGAGTTTTCTATGCATGTTGTGACTATTTAAGAACTCATCATATAGTAGACAGATATGGGAAATCTTGTCAAGCTAGGACTTGCATAGAACATATGTAAAGCAACATTTGGTCCAAAAGTGAGATTCACATCATGCAACTTTAGGTGCTACAATACAGGTCTTTATAAAGCTAGTTGTCTAGCATTGATGAAGATGGAGTCACTGCAATCAGTGGAGAACAGAGAGCAAGCCATCTAATCTTGAAATTTGACAGAAACGTTTAAGGAATTGTGCTGGTGAATTCTTACCTTCTTCAGTGGCTGAGAAAAACTTTTGTGGAATGCTCATCTTTCGGTTAGGAAGCTGAATATCACCTGAACCCTAGTAAA
Organism: Rissa tridactyla; assembly: GCF_028500815.1. Taxonomy (NCBI): domain Eukaryota; kingdom Metazoa; phylum Chordata; class Aves; order Charadriiformes; family Laridae; genus Rissa; species Rissa tridactyla. Next base: position 197,902,494 of record NC_071466.1, read on the forward strand.
TTTTAAGGGATTACCAGATTTCTACCAGACTGTGCAGATGACACCCAGCAAACCAACATTAGAATTCAAAAAGGTAAATGCCTGCTTTGTGCTAGTTGTCTGGACTCCTATTGTCAGTAGAAAACAGAAGCACTTTACAGGCTTACCTATCAACAGTTCAAACACACACCTGTTACAGGTTGCATCACAGGCATTCTGGAGTTTTTCCCTTTCTCTCCGTTCCGTTTAAACCTCATAGATAACTAGCTTGCAATATATACATTTTGCATGGCAAAAATTGGTTGCAGTGAATCTGATTTCTGTGCCATGTTTTCAAACCAATAGTCTGTCAGCTAGATCTAACCTGGAAGACACATTGCAGTCGTTGCCATGCCAAAGTACTCAAAATTTTAATCTCTGCTGAGTGGCAAAGTTTATTAGCTTGGGCTTGGTGCCACACTGACACAAATATACAGCATCTGGCTAACTCAGAGGGCAGGCAGGGAATGCCTCGATCTGCCTTCGGAAGGCCTTGCGGACATATGACTGTTAATAGGAAGGCATGGGTGGTAGTGTCTTCAGTTCTATGTCACTGGAGTTAGGGCTGTGGAAAAAAATATCCAAGTGCTTGAAAGCGATCAGGCTGGGAGAAGTGGGAAATAGCTGAGCTTCAGACCTTGACACAAAGTAGACCACAGAAAGCTATGACTAGAATTCATGTTATTGCATAGAATACTAGAATTAATGTTATTGCATTCATAATCCAAAATATGTCACTGTTGAGCATGGTCCTTTGCAATTTGGGATGTTCACGGATGCTCTAATCACTGTAGGAGCATTTTTCCATTTACTGTTGTCAGGATACTGCAGCTCTTTCATACACAGGCCTGGCTATCAGTCACCCACATTTCTGTTGCTTTGAAATAACTTTAATGTATAAAAATCTGTGTAGGACTGCCCACTTAGAAAATGAAGATGAGGCAGAAAGTGGATGCTATTTATTATTCGATGCATGATCCAAGCTTCCCATCTTTACTCTATAGGTATAAAATACAATATATGATATACTATACAACAATATACATACTATAATATGACATGTCATAAACAAAGGCACTTGCATTTTTGGAAATTTTTGGACCTGAATTAACACTATGTTACTGAAGATAGGTCATTGCAGGTTTTTATTTATGGCATACTATATTGTTTTGTCATATGCAAATTGTTAGGTATGTAAAAATTGTTATCTTTTATGTCATCTATTTTAAAGTACCCCGGAATAGATGCTTAATAAATCAAACATAGCAGTAAGTGCATTTTGAATATGTGAATGTAGTGCTTGCATAACCCCCTGCCATAAAGCCATTTATAATATATCAAACTCCTTTTCGGTTGTACTAGTAATTTATCAAAACCAAAATAAGCTACTTTAACGCAGTCAATAAGTGCAACTGAACTATGGAAAAGAGCTTCTTACAGTTCACTAAGGTCAAATAACTTCCAGGACAGCAATAATGAAATCTGTTTCATTAATTCCTAATCTTGAGTTTGTATCACCAGCTATAGATTTACACTTTGTTGTCAATGCATTTAACATCTTAACTTGAAAGCTTATTCTTTTAACTAGTCACACATAAATGTTTACGAAAACCTGTTCACGGTGATTTCTTTACATGCCTATAGACCTAATCTATACCATCTGTTCAGCCATTTAATTTTCTCTTAAGTTTTCATTTCTTTAAATTCCTTCCAATACTACAAATTTAAAATGCAAATACAGAGGTCCTGTGAAAATCACTGTTTATCTTAGTGGAAGGTACTTTCATTTTATAAAATATAGATATTATTCCTTATGTTTCATATGTGTCTGATATACTCCTGGGCTGATTTAGAGCTTCATCATTTATCATTTTGAATCAACGGGAATACACCCACTAAATCTTCATTTTATTAGACTTTCACTGAATCTATTCAGTAGTTTTTTTAGATATGACTAATCTAAGCTTGTGTCACTGTTTTATTTCTTGATGCTTTTAGAAGAATATTATTCCATACAATACAATATAAAAAACGTTTGTATAAAAGCACTTTCCTCTCAGTAATGAAATGAAGGCTCTGTTTAACCATATTTATGTGGGGGGAGGAGGGCGGGGAAGTCTCCTTTATTGACTTGCTGAAATCATAGGTAAACTGTGGTACTTTAAAATCATAAGTACAGAGGGTGTCTGCTTTACTGAAGGATAAACAAAAGGTGGAAGGTTAAATTGCTCAAAGACCCATATTCAGCAACAGGAAGAGTCAAAAGTCCCAAGTCTCAAGTCTCTGCTTGAACCACTAGGCACAGACCCACCTACAGTTCAACTTTCTGCCAAACCTTGTGTCTGTAATTAATCTTTCCTTTAACACAAAAGGAAAACCCTATAGACACCTATGATTTATTTCTTGGAATTCCGCCTTCTGACCCTTTCCTGGAGGTCCTTTGCAACTTGAAATAATTTCACTTCGTGTACCAAAGACATTGTTACATTCTTTACTGATGAGATGTCATATACTTGCAGACACTAGTAATTTCTTACATGGCAGGGCTCAATAGACTTAACAAAGTGAAAAAAAGTCAGGAAATCTATTTTCTAGTCTTCAGCAACCTGATGGACAAAGGCATCTCTGTATATAAAATCAACCTTATAAATATGTATAGATTTTCAGCTATTGATGACTAAAAGAAAAAATAAACCTATAAAACTTGCAGTGTCTCATTTGAAATCATAGCGTAAACTTTTTGCCAGGTAAAGCATGACTTTAAGACTTTAAGGCTCAACATGAGCCGTCAGTGCACACTAGCAGCCCAGAAAGCCAATCGTATCTGGGGCGGCATCAAAAGAAGCGTGTCCAGCAGGTTGAGGGAGGTGATTCTCCCCCTCTACTCCACTCTCGTGAGACCCCACCTGGAGCACTGCATCCAATTCTGGAGCCCCTACTACAAGAAAGATATGGATGTGCTGGAATGTGTCCAGAGAAGGGCCACGAGGATGATCAGAGGGCTGGGACATCTCTCCTATGAGGACAGACTGAGAGAGTTGGGGTTGTTGAGTCTGGAGAAAAGAAGGCTCCGAGGAGACCTTATAGTGTCCTACCAGTATCTTAAGGGGGCCTACAAGAAAGCTGGTGAGGGACTTTTTAGGATGTCGGGTAATGGTAAGACTAGAGGGAATGGATTAAAACTAGAGATAGGACAATTCAGACTGGACGTTGGGAAGAAGTTCTTCACCGTAAGGGTGGTGAGACACTGGAACAAGTTGCCCAGAGAGGTGGTGGAAGCCCCATCCCTGGAAGTTTTTAAGGCCAGGCTGGATGGGCCTCTCAGCAACCTGGTCTTGTGGGAGGTGTCCCTGCCTGTGGCAGGGGGGTTGGAACTAGATGATCTTTAAGGTCCCTTCCAACCCTGACAATTCTATGATTCTATGAATATTAACAGTATGTGTGTATTTTATACCTATGTGTGGTGCTGTGCACCTGCTTGTGATCCTGAGTGAGAGCCGGTGGCTAAAATTAAGAGAGTTTGGGGAGTATCCGTGGTGTGTATTAGGAAATCTGGAAGCTTCAGAGAGATCATCCAAATCTGTATGAACATCGGGTTGTTCTTAGCAAAGGGACAGGTTTTGCTAATGCAGTGTCTAAAATGCTCATGCAGAGGTTAGGTTTTCCAAATTAGACTTCAAGTTGTTGGCACGGCAATTGTGGGGAACTCCCTCGCAGCTGTTTGTACCAGACTTGGCCTGTAGTATATGGTTGAATAAAGGACTACAGTTTCCACTGCAGCTTTCAGAAAGTAAATGTTCACTAAGGGAGAATTGTTTATAATGCACTAAAGACTATTTAATTTATGTGGTGCTGTTCTTTATTCCAAAATCTCCATCACAAGAAATGAATGCAACAGTTCATAATAAAGTACGTTGTAGAAGTAATTTTCTACCTACCGTGAAATCTTTAAAATATCTTCTCATGTAAAAGCTGATCTAACAAAACCAGAACAAAATAAAACTTGCTTTAGACTACTCTATATTTGTCTGAAGTGTAGCATAGTAGCAAATCCACCTTATTGCTGTGAATTGTCTAATTAAATCTGAAGATAAACGTGATCTTAGATGCCAAATCATCTAAGAAAAATAGAATCAGAAGGGAGAAGGTTTTAACAGGGATCATTCCAGAGGATGCTATCAACTTGATCCATAATCCCAAAAACAGATTTATAAAACTGTCAGGTAAGGAAGTCACCCCACTGAGGTGGGGTTTTATTTTGCACATGACTCTTGAAATGTATTTGTGGATGGCCTTATGCTGTCATTTTACTTCTTGTTGCTGAAGATACGAATTGAATGATGGATTAGAGAGGACACACGTCTCACGCTGTTTAAGAGTCAAAAACATTCACTATTCATGCATTCTCAATTCATTAATCTACCTAGATAATGATTTGCATAGTTTGTTCAAGGGAAAAAATCTAGCTGGTGGTATGTCGTTTTTCTAAAGGTGCATGAATAATTTGTGGTGATTTAATTCCTTAAAAAAATTAGATTTTTTTTTTGTCTGTCACTAAAAGTCAAGACAAAGTCACAATTTTAGATGCAATTCCCAGTAAAAATATTAGCCTAATTATTTTTCCATCAGCAGTTCCTCTATTCAACGGTAGTTCTTCTATATTCAATAGTTATATTTTGTTGGAGGTACTTGATCAAAGAAAAGGCCATAAAGTTTTGTTTTCTCTTCATAAATGAACCTTCTCAAGAAGCTCTGTATTCTGCCTGTCATGTCTCTTCCTCTTACAACACAGATTTGTGGAGATGTAAGGTGTGCGCTGTCATGTTTTTGAAGGTAATGTTTTGGTTCTGATCCTGTTGACTGAAACTGGAAGAGCTGGAGCAGAAAAGAAAAACCTGTTCCCAGTTGCCAAGGATTCAAATGTATTTCCCCATGCAAATAAAGACTACTCATTCTATAATACTGGATTTTCAGATCAGGCTTATCCTGAACAATCTTGAGCAAACCCACTGAAATGTAGACAGTTTATTTGAAGAACATTATAGAGATCATTCAGATTAATGATTATTTTCCTAGTGGTAATACCATGAACTTATTTTAGAGGTGAAATTTGTGAGAGGAGCACAAAAGTCCAATCCCCCAAAAAACCACAACTACTTTCAAAAACTTGTTTTTGCAATGAAAAATGCTTTTCAGGAAATAAATTGGTGTGTATTCCTGCCAGATCTTTTCATTGCAACTTTCAAACCACTTAAGTTGCGGCTCTGTTTTATCTCACTAAGTAAAGTTATAAAACATGGAAAGTTTTTTTGGGGGAAGATTAAAAGAGAATTTAGGCTACCAGCACCTCTTTCCATTTGGTTACTGGGATCTTTTGGAAGTGAAAACAAAAAAGCAGGATAAGTAAATATTTCTCAAAGACTAGCAAACTTTCTTGTAGAGCTTTCAGCTGTTAAGAAGTTAGTCAATTCAAGACTCAGGTAAATGAGTTTCTCAGGGATTTATAGTTGATCATTCCCTATAGACAAAGCTGGTTTTCTTAACCAAAAGCATGGATGTGATTTTACAACTTTATTATGGAAATGGATGTAACTGCCACTGTAATTACTGCTTGGTCTTTTATAGATGTAGCTTCCAAAATGCTTTATAGTAAACTGCTTCATCAGGCACTGTGAAAGGAAATTACACTTTTCTTTATGCGTTTCCATGTTCTCAGTTTGGTGATTACTTTCAGTTCATGGGGATTGTAAGGTGTCAAACTTGTTATTTTTTACAAAAGAAAGGAAAAAGAAAACAGAAAGAAAAGGAATAGATCTAGTGATATACCCACTTCATAAATGCTCACATTACCTTTCATGGCCTCTTATTGCATTGAGCTAAACCACATTTATTTGCTACTCTTTGTGAAACTCTCTTGGGCCTTTTAAATACCTGCTCCCTTAGCTAGACTCCCCTATGATCCTGGGCTTCAAAGTTTGGTTTTATGAGGAAACCACACTGTCTCCCTGTCTCGGTGTGCAATCTTTCCTGTCGCCCACTCTGGGGGCCTGCTAAGCGTGGCTTGCTGCACACAGATTGTTTGTGAAGCTGCCAAACGGAAGCCAGCAGCTCAGCTCAGCTGAAAGAGATAAAAACAACATTATTTCATAGCTATAAAAAAACACAATAGACTTGTAAATGGTGCCTTGTACAAACAGGGCCTTTCTTCAGGAAAAGAATAACTCCTTCAATGGAGACTGAAACATCTGTATTGTTCATTCACCTCTTGTGCAATGAGTTGCTATTAATAGCTCTGCATTAGAAAATCTTGCTATAAATAACAACTGAAATCTAATTCCATGATCCCCCTTGTCCTTGATATGCGTTCATTGGGACATTTGAATATTTACCATGAACAAGAGAACAAAACAACTATGGATAAAAAAGGCTATGACTGTATTCAGTGATTCAGTTCCTGGGATGGCTTTCATTTGGTGGGGGGAAGAACAGGGAGAAGGAAGATATAAACAATAAATATCTCTCTGACTTTTCTCCAATATTCTAGCTAGACTAACAGGCAAACAGACACAGCTTGACAGACAGATGATTGTCTTATCAACTGTAACCATCTTGGAAAGAGTATATCCAATTCTCCTAAAATAGCTAATTAATTGGGAACTAGTCCCTCTGTTCTCTTGATATGGGAACTTTTCACAGCAGATGGTCTGTTCCATGATACAAACAGCATATTAGTTTTCACATACTCCTGAAATGGAAGACATCACTTAACAAGTCCTTCCAAATGAATGGTTCCAGTAGGAAGAGGTTGATGGTTTATCTCAACAGATAAAGATTTGACAAGGTATTTTAGAATTTTCATTTGTACTTCTTTTGAGCTTTTTAGTTTGCATAATGTTTTTGTGGTATGTCTTACTTGTTTTCAAGAGGAATATGCAACTTGGTCTTCAGTGGTTTTATTGACAGTAATGTTTATTGCAAGAATGAACCTAAAGGGACCAGATTTTAAACAAGCATTTTCCTTAATTTTGTCCGTTAGTTGTTGTTAGTCAGAAAGCAAAAATTATGTAAATGTCTGTTTGGCTATGAATTTCTTAGGTTTTCAGGCGCTTGTTTCTTACTGAATTTTAACTTCATTGTACCTTCTCTACTGTATATCTCAAAACAGGCTAGAAAAGTGGAAATAAAAAAATTGAGAATATTATAAAAGATGTTACTACTGTTCTTCATGTCCTCAGAAGAAAGGACGAGAAGAAAACAGTTTTATTTGGAACACAGAAGATTTCCTTCTGTCTCCTGAAATCGGTTTTGCCTTCATTGACTCACAATGCTCAGTTCACATTTTGTTGCTGGATTCATCCTGGGTTTACAGGCTTTGGTTGCCATTTCCCTGGAGAAGTTCTCCACAAAATCAACACTAACTTGTGCTGCAGCTGTTTGTCACAGCTGTTTCATTTTTGTGGAAGAAAATACTCATCTCATTCTGCTTCCTTCCTTTCAGCTGGTTTCCTACTTCCAGGATCATAAAATAGTTTACCCTTTTTATTCACTCCAATGGTTTGGTGTTCCTCCAGGTTCCTCCATCATGGTTCCTCCAGGTGACTTTTCTCTGTACCTAGAAGAAGCATGTCATTGTATAAGGGTAAAAAATTTGAGAAAGACGATATACTTCCTGAGCATGCCTCCTTATTTCCTTATATATTTTGAAAAAGAAATCAGCTGGGTATCAAATCCCACAATGGTACAACAATGCAATACCATAGCTGCGCCCTGGGCTTTTATCCCAGTTTTGTAAGAGGTCCCACTTGCAAACGCATAATGTATACTATTAAAGAAAACAGTGTAGTAGAACAATATATGTCATTTTGTCTCTTACGCCTTCAGGTGATTCAGCTTGCAAGCATCAGATTTCTGTAGATCAACATTTCTTTTCCAGACATTCTGTAGTGTGTGTGTGTGCATGCAAGTGCTTGTGAAAATAACATTCTTCAGCGCCCAGCGCCTCTGTCTGCACTGCAACTCCATGGTACCAAGACCATCTCCAATTCAAGTAGGTTAGGAAAACATGATTCCTTCTTTTCACACCATTATCAGTCATTTATGGCATGTGTAGCCAATAATATACTGGCAGTCTCTAATTTCGTAGTTCAATGTTATTTATGTAACAGCTCAAGTATGTACTCATCTTTAGGCAATGCCTATATCTGACTGGTTGAACATGAAGAAGAAGTAGCTGCGTGAAAAGAGACCACGCCAACAATTTCCCCAGCAAAGACAATCAGGTTTTAAATGAAAGCATTCAGCTAAATCATGTGAGATGTTACACAGATGATCCGATGTGACTATATGCTAAATGCAGTATCTTTGGGAGCTTTGGCCTTTTTATAATTAGCTACTAGTGATGTGGAGCCTGGGTCTAAAAGCTACATTTGCTTTTGCTTAATTTAAAGTAGGCAACTAGCAATGTTGAATAGCCTCTGGCCAGACCTATCATTAAAACAGATAACTCATAATAAGTATTGTAATGATAGATACGAGTTTTTTAGCAATAGAATATTATTTGCCATGCTGTGTGTGACGATAGTTTAAGGAGGATGTTAAAGTTTAAAGTGTATTTGGAAAATTTATTAATATCTCAGTTCTTGAAATCATTACTAGATTATGAGTAATTTTGCACAGAAATATAAAATATATATATATATATAAACTTTGTTTCCCATTATCCTAAAAAAGCCCTGCTTTGGAGGAAATAATTTTTTCCATTGCAGAGAAGTAATTTTCATCACCGTAATTTTTAGTCTGAACAAATCGTTCACTTGAAACAGCTACTATTGCATTGCTATAAGTGATCTTCCTAATTTTTGTGAATCTACACCAAAATAATGCTGATTTCATATTATAAATTTGAATTGTGCATTGTAGTTTTCTTTAAACACTTGGATTCATGGAAATGAAGGTAATCAAAATTCATGCTTTAGTAAATAATACTAGCTCTTTGCCATAAGATCCTATGCCTGCTGACCTTGTGATAGATTTATATATTGGCAAAGCATAAAGACATGATTCTGGTGCACTAGAAATAGATGTTTGTGGATATTGTAAGTAGCTAGGGTCATAAGAGGATTTCCAAGGCAGACAGCTTGTCTCTGTTTGTTTAAACAGAATAGAAAAAATATTTCCAAAAAGAAATCAAGCAGTGATGGTAAACTGATATTGCAAATTTTTATTTATTATCATCAGCCAAAATTCTTTACAGATTTGTTTTCATGGGAACTAAAATCCACTAAAGATCTTGAAGAAAAAGAACTCTTCAGTGAAACATTCTGTTTTTTCTGTGAGTGCGGGTGATACTAAATATTGAAATCAGCATACAAAATAAAAGTATATGGAATATAAATAGAAGCTTTGTTTTATTGCATGCGATAAATACTTCTTGGAATGAGTTCACGAGGATGTATTATTCATAAACTGTAATCCGCAAGTAAGTTATCTAATTTTCTCAAGTCCATATTGGTAACCGTATTTATGTTGCATGTTGTAGCTAAATAAAATGAAAAGGTTTTTTTGAAGAATTCAAAAAATCACTTCTGAGGATTATTTTTACATCTCATATTGAGAGAACAGACACCTTGGTTATCATGAATCCATACTTCTAGGGCTTTGAAGAAGCCATAAACCCCTAAATTGATCTAAAGTAGGTTTACGCTGCATTTTAAACATCAAATTTTAACATACCTTAATATTATGCAACTTGGACTCTCTTGCAATGTGTCCTTACATCATCCAAATCCTGAGACATTTTAGAAGAGGCTGGAGCTCTTTTCTAATCTGTGTCCCTAAATTTATTTTTCAGGGAAACCTGAGGAAATGAGGAAGATAAATATTAAGCAACCAGCCTTTGCATCTACTTCAGGTCCATGACTGCATAGTCTGTACATGCTTCTCACAGTCCCATGGTTCATATCTTCCAGGAAAATATCCTTTCCTCAAGTTCCAAATATCTTGTTTCTCTTCCATGGCAAAATATATTATTTTTCTTTATTTTCAGCTTTGTCATTGGTGATCACGATATGTATAAAAATGTTCACTGCATGAGATACTCTAGCAGGTGGTCCCCTACTAGAAATTTCCCAAATTTTCAGGAAAGCCAAATATGAAAATACAGATAATAGTACAGTTATACAGTTATATATATATTATACAGATAATAGTACAGTTGACAGCCAGCTGAATCTGAGCCAGCAGTGTGCCCAGGTGGCCAAGAAGGCCAACAGCATCCTGGCTTGTATCAGAAATAGTGTGGCCAGTAGAACTCGGGAAGTGATCGTCCCCCTGTACTTGGCACTGGTGAGGCTGCACCTCGAATACTGTGTTCAGTTTTGGGCGCCTCACTACAAGAAAGACGTTGAGGTGCTGGAGCAGGCCCAAACAAAGACAACAAAACTGGTGAAGGGTCTAGAACACAAGTCTTATGAGGAGTGGCTGAGAGTTGTTGTCTACAACTACCTGAAAGGAGGTGGGTGTTGGTCTCTTCTCCCAGGTAACAAGCAATAGGGCAAGCGGAAATGGCCTCAGGTTGCCCTAGGGGAAGTTTAGATTGGATATTAGGAAAAATTTCTTCACTGAAAGGGTTATCAAACCCTGCAACAAGTTGCCCGGGGAAGGGGTTGAGTCACCATCCATGGAGTTATTTAAAGGACGTGTAAATGTGGCACTTAGGGCCGTGGTTTAGTGGTGGACTTGGCATTGTTAGGTTTATGGTTGGACTCATGATCTTACGGGTCTTTCACAACCCAGATGATTCTATTAATCTAATTACTAGCAATTATTGTGAGGCCAGATATGTGCAAAAATTCTTTGCAGAATTCATAGAAAGGCCTGTTGTAATTATCCATTATGGGACACAATCTACGTTGTGTTATCTCTGCTGGGCTTTACAAAAGCAATACACTGCATATGCAGCAACTTGACACCCCTCTGAAGCATGGAGCTGGGCAAATTGGGGAGCTGTTCTGAAATGATTGGTGAAAACAAGCTAGAAGTAAGATTTACCTCTAGCCAGGATTTATTTATGCACATTTGCACATATTCTTTTATTTATGCACACACATGAACATAAGAATATCCCATTTATAAACGTGTTTATTTTTTTTGGAATGCTCAATAATGTCACAAAATTGTAAGAAGCAAATATCTCATGAAATAAAATAGGTGGAATTTGTTCTTACTTTCTTGCAGTAGTTTTCTTTTAGTATATTTTTTAACTTCCTTGCAACTTCCTGTGTTTTTACAAATATTTGTTTACTTCTGTAAGTGTTGCCTTCATATAACTTTGAGAACTATTTTTCTTAGGAATGCTTGTTTGTTTTCATTTCAATATCTAAGCAAGTTATATTGAAGATTGTTCTTTCCCCTTTTGTTCTGTTTCATTTTACTTGTAAGGTTTTATACAATTCCAGTACAACTGCATGTGCTATCACATATAATCTTCCAAAACTGATGATGCCTTTTGCACTTATGAGAGTTGCCTTAAGTTTTGGAAATGCCGTGACACAGTACATGCTACATGTAAGAGCTACAGACAGAGCTACATATCAAACACACAGTGAGTTCAGACAGCACAACCTAGTAGTCCCAGCCATTTTCAGTTAGATGTGTGGTCTCTGGGAAATCAAACCTCTCAAGTGTGACAAATTTTTATGCTTTCTGATTTCTGTAAGTGCAAATCCTTGACAACCCTACTCCCACCAAACTGCATTAACCACATCTTCCTTTCTTGTTAGTACAGAAGGCTTTGAAAACATTTGCACAATACGAAACAATAGTTGTAACTTAAACCCTTATTGATGAGCAAAAAGTTATTTTATATAAAGGATTATATTCTTTTCAGCTTTTACAAGATTTATAAGGCCAACACCCTCAAAATTCATTAAAAGAAAATGAAGGGGTGATGCTGAAGCCAACTACTAGTTTCTTGCTAATGAATTCACATATTTTATGTGGGTGGGACAAGATAAAGACCCTGTGTATATCTATGCAGTAGATCAATTCACGCTTAGTTTTCTAAGTGTATGCTTTTACAAGTGTAGGCTTAAGAAATTATTCACTCTGTGCTGGCCACCAACTACAACTGGAATGTGTAGTATGTTGTTGGAGATTCTTAGTCTGGTCAAAAAAAATATGTGTGTGGGGGTTGTATTATTTTAGGTGTTCTTTTCTAGACCACAAGTTAAAAATGACAGAAGGCAGCACTTCTAGACACCCCTTGACAATTTCTGTTGAGTTTATAGCCCAGTCTCTTGTTCATTCACTGCAGAGATGTACATTGGTGATTCGGTGAATCAGTTAATCAGTGTTGAATAGCATGAATAAGAATCCTAGAATTTGACCCCTTATGTATCTGTATGGTTCCTGTTGATGATGACGGATGACAGATATTTAACGTGGCAAAGAATATAGTCGTGTCCAGCTGCAAGAGAATTCTAGCAGATAATTCTTTAATCTCTTTCAAAATTCTCCAAAGACACATTCCTTGCTGTAAAGGTAATAATTTCTCTTTTAAAGAATAGGAAACATAATTTCGTACTGAAAATTTTATACAAAACTGGAAATTAAATTTGTCCCTTAAGACCAAATGTGATATCCATTATTCATCTGTGATCAATTCCTCCTCAGTTTAAAAATATTTTAAAATATTTAAACATCTTTACATTGTTTTCTCTTCTGCTGCCATTGCTCTACTTAGACACTAGTCTTGTGGCTCTGAAAAGCAGTAAGATCTATGTGGTTCCTTGGGAAACCAAAGAAGGAGAAGTTAGAGACATAGCTAACTTAAATGTCACTTCTATGCATAAACATCAAAAAGAAACAGGCCAGCTCCTTTGTTGATAAGTATTAGGCCAATATCACTGCCCTAAGAAACAATTTGGCCTTAGAAAGTGATTGTAATTAGACACAATTCACAGTCCTTTCTGCCCTAAGCCTTGATATAGCCAGACAGTAGTACCAATTCCTTTACTTGTTCCAGCACTGTAAACTTGCTTGGACATCAGGAAAATGGAATGTGTGAGAATGGAAAGCAAAATGCATTTGCGCTGTGTGTCTGGGGGCCTCTTAATATGGTCTTGACTGGAATCTGGAGCCTATTGTGCAAGGTGCTTAACAAATAGTAGGAGACAGTCCTTGTATTAGTTCAGAGGCGTACAAGTAACCCATTGGCCTACACATGACACTTGACAATTTCACCCCGTATTTTCCAAAGAATTTTCTTAATGAAATGAACCGTTAAGACCAGTGCATGAATCTGAACTGTATATAGCGCACTACCTAGCACTGCATTTTAGAGCATGAGAAATGTGAACATGTTCAGGCATCTGTGAACAGAAATTGCAAGTTGTGGAAAATAAACCCCTTTGTCCTAAAGAGCTTTCAAGCAATAATTCACTCTTATAGAAAGGTCTTTCCTAAGGTCATGCTACTTTTATTTCATAATCCCAGAACACAGCAAGGAAGTGAATCTGGACACGACCTCTTTCAACTCCTGTTCATTAGAGCAGATGATACAAACAACACAGGCCTTTCACTGCAAGGCCTGGGAACAAGCTGAAATTATGGCATAATCTAGCCAACAAGAGAAATCTATTGAAATGGAAGCAGCATAGCTTATTAACTTGTGTTTTTGTTGAAGTTATCTTTACCCAGAATGAGTTACTGCATCATTTTGAACAAAAAAATGGACTCAGATAAAGCATTCTCTAATTAACATGTTTCTCCACTTAAATGATAATGAACATTATAGTTCTTTTAATTTAGTCTCCTATTTCTACCTAGCCCCATTATTTCAGTGAGACTAATGCTATTTCACAATGAATAGCATCAGGAGCAGGTCTAGGGAAGTCCAAATCTTCCTTTCTGTTTATGTATAAACAGACTGAGTCAGTTCTTGCTTCACAAAAGCAGAGAGGGTTTACAGCCAGACAACCGAGGTAACCAAAAGAGATTTAGGTAACAAAAAATGTGATCTCAAGGCAGGTAGACCCTGCAGTGTATTCAGGCACACTTTGTGTTAATTCCGTGCCTATGTTCCGTGCTATGGCAAACCAATGAATGTCTTGCAGACTGCTGCATTAGATTCCATATGCTGTGAGTAAGGTCAACTTAATTCAATAGTTTGACTTTTTAGATGGTGAGTGTCCATCTTTCACCATAAATCACTGAGATAACAGAGCGAAGGTGGATGAAGGGCAGAACAAAATCAGAAAGCAGATAAGATTATTTTCAGTTTATTCCTGAAAGGTGGTTATAGAAATGTGAAGCACTTCTAGCTAAAATATAGGAAGTGATCTTTCTTTTGCACGAAACAGTGAATTTTTTACCTGTTTCAATTTGCTGTAGGTTAGAACCACCGTTAGGGTAAAACACTGGGGACATATTCATTTCCACAGTGTAAAATTATAGAAAATTCCTGAACGCAGAAAGTGTGCCAGAGTAGAGTTTGCATTGGCACAGGGCAGATATCATTTCTTTGTTCGGTTCTTGGAAAATGGCACAAAGAGACCAATCCTGTGCATCATGCAGCGATTCTCAAAGGCTTCTCGTGCTCTGTGGGAAAACATGCAAGCTGGTGGTTTACCCCAGCTGCATTAAGGACCGTGGGGCCGAGTGCTGTGGTTTAGCACCGGTCTGAGCACAGTCGTTCAGTGCACTGCAAAGCCAGGAGAAGGTATTTTGGGCTTAGCGTTGCTTTGGGATAAAGCTTAGAAGGTCTCTCTGGGAGACATATCAGGGCCACACCGTATCTTTAATCTCGAGGCAGGGCAGGCTCTGGTAATTTGACCATTTCTGAACCCTGTGTTACCACACTACATGGATAGGATAGGGTAGGATAGGATAGGATAGGATAGGATAGGATAGGACAGGATAGGATGACAGTTTGCTCTTCTTCAGCTTGAACGCTTCCTAAACAGACAAAAGACCTGGCAGGTCTTTTGATGTATCTTTTGAGTATTTGCTATCTTTTCTATATACAGTTTTTGAAATATGGTGTATAAAATTTTGGGAGGCATGGCCTAGGAAGATGGTTCACTTTTCAGTAGAAGAGAGGCATCATTAGAACCCATCTTAAGAAAACTTCCAGTATGTTCTTTTTTTGTCTTTGCATAGTAAATAATTGCTAATGGCAGACACATATTACTGGCGATTAGATAGGTTTGGGGGGTTTTATGTTGGGGTTTTTTTTGGTTGGTTTTTTTGTGGGTTTTTTTGGTGTTGGTTTTTTTTTTTATTTTTCTCATCTACAGGCAGATTTTTAAGTTTTTCATTGCTTACAGAACATCTGAAAAAGAAAGACAAACTACACAAAATGTGATGCTCTTAGTGTCTTCTGTGTACCTGATGGGTAGGATTTGGGGACCAATGATACAGCATGCCTTTTAGAAAGCGCAGAAGTAGCCAGCTGAAAGATTTTGTTGTGCAGGAATCTACCTTGCAACACACACAGAAAAGAAAATCTGGAGAGGGATTCAGATACTTAAACACAAGCATCTAGTGCCTTTTGAGCACCTAAGAGTATCCTCCTTGGCCCCAAACATGTAAATAAAATCTCGTTCTGTGTAATGTATGTCAGCCCCATGCAGGTGTCTAGGACACCCTGGAGTCTCAAATGACCCAGCTTCCCTTGTTTAGGTACTTTCTACTTGTTACGTAGATTCACTGACTGTAAGGATGGAAAACATGCTTCCTTCGTCCTTGTAATCTGATCTTCCTTTACGCAGCCCTTTCGTCTGTTGTTTAACACAAAGCACTTGCTCTAGGCCGAGGGAAATGTTTCATTCAAGGTTTAAGTCAAGGAGAATGCCTGAATCCAGAAAACTTCCTGGAGAAATCCCCAAAATTTTACTAACTGCAAGACATCTCTGTGACTTCTGCTTCTCCATCTGTTCTGTAGCGTATCTGGTGGTCTGTTTTACATGTGCAAAATGGATAATCATTTTTTTTCCGTTAGTCTGAGCAATTAATTATCCCTTTATGTACAGTTTTCATGCATCCATAATGTAGACGACAGGTTATAATGTAAGTATTCTATTAATTATTTGTATTCAATCAGCTGCATGCTTCAGTCACAATTCTGTGAATAAGCTACACACGGTGTCTGTCCCATGCTCTCAGATTCTAGGAGTAGGAGTCTTTTTACCACTCTCTGATTCCAGTTTATGTCACAAATATCTGGAAAAAATCAACAAAAGTGCTAATTCATTTTACTGTGGTTTTGTTACATTATTCATGTTTAAATACAGATTGTTAAAGAAAAAATTGGAGTTGAACAGTATCAATGGCTTGCTTTTGTTAAAAATTAGGTTTGCTTTAAAATGTGAGGAGAATGTGCATGTCTAAACACTCCAATAATGTTGTTTAAGGCAGACAAATTGGTTTCACTTCTCACTAATTTTTTCTTTAAATATTTTAGGTTTATATAATACTTATTCATAGCAAGGATGTATTTGCAATGATGGACTTAGCTGTTTTTTAAAGCAGACAGTGGATCTGTTTCAGGCCAGACAACCCTTAAACCAATTGTCAGAAACTGTTGAATTGCCAAAGAAGTTTCACCTTATTCTAAATATAGAAATTATTTAAATGAGTAGAAAATTACCCACCCAACACAAATGCACTGGCACTATTTTCTAATTGCTGTAATCATGTTGCACATGCTTACTGGCACCAGAGCTGATAGCTCAAATTGAAGAAGGGATTAGTTTCACTGCACCGTCGAGAACAGTGATAATGATGTTCTGAGACATATGTAAGCAATGTCATAGCATTATAAGGCATTATACCAATGAAATGGAAAAACTGCTGGAGTATATCAGCAAGTAGCTGTGGTGATCAACTCGTGCAAAATTGAAGATTTCCACCATGTGTGTGGATTTTAGCCCATGTTCCAGTGAGAGATTGCTGAACTGTATAAAATGCCCTTCATCACATAGGTGGGAAAACTATTGATGGAGCACACAGCAACTGACTGTTAGATTGGCAATTGTTTAATTGTCAATCTAGCAAATTTTCGGTTTATAGAAAAGTTGTAGGTTCTGCTAACAAGGCAGAGGAACTGGAATTTCTTGCTTCTGAGAAGGAATCCAGTTGGCAAAATTAGAGATACCTCACATGACTGAAATGTCTTCTTACAATCAGTGTGGAAAGAAGTTAAAGGAATTTTGCAGCAATGGGTGGAATTCTGTAATAAGCACATTATTACATATGCACCCCTAATGTGGCAAATGAATGCAAGTAAGTGAACTAATTAATTTATACGAAAATTAAAAATGGGCAAATTTATCTGTTTAGTGTTTCCTTTTTTTTTTTCCTCACAGGTTGACAGAAAGGCAGGTAAACTGTGCTTAATATAGGTAAACTATACTTAATAAGTTCCAGTCAGAGGGGATTTTAATCTCCCGTCAGACTTGAATCACAAAGTATTGAGGTGAAAACCACAAGACAATGTGAAAAGTCCATTTTTTTTTATCCATCTGGCTTTCACTGGCACATTCTACACACTTCCATGCAACCAGTTCATGTCTAGTGTTGCAGACTTTAAGACCATAGCTGCATGGATTTAAGTGAGGGGTCCTGTCACCACGCAGTGACCACCAAAGCTGCAGTTCCAAAGAGATGTGTGAGGGTGACAAATCTACAGAGATGATACTGTGGCAAAAGTTAAAGAAGAAATGGACAAACCCAGATTCCGGTCTCCAGTTCACTATTGGGTTGAACTGAATTTGAACTATTCTGTCACTAAAAAGAGCGGTTACTCTCGTCCTTGATGATTGTTCCCCATGAGACTTTTCTTTCCTTTGACACACCGAGAAATTGTTGGAGCCCGTGGTGGACCGGATTAGCTTGCTGATTTTGCTGGAAATTAAACCGTCAAAACATCAGTAGTTTTATGCTGGCTGCATGAGCAGATTCCCCTCAGCACGGAGAACAGGGACCCATGTCTGTGGGTAAATATTAGGAATTGTACTAGGTCAGCTTAATCCAGTCATGAAACCTTCTTCGCTGCAGATGGGGGGGAGGGTGTTGGGCAACAGCGTAATGATAACATCATTTTACATGGGGCACTTGCCACTAGAATAGAAAGAACAGAAAGGAACCTAAACTTCACATTTTTTTTCTAACTATAAAACCAACCAACCAACCACTCCAACCCAAAACAAAATCACTTTACAAAAGTAAATTGTATTTATTTATTTATTTACTTCCTTACTTACTTATTTTTCCCCATGAGGGAACCCTCAGCCTGAAAACCACGTGAGTTCACTAGGTAAGAAGTTTTCACATTATCATGTGTCTGAAGACCACATAGCAATGACAGACAGTGGGGTTGCATCAGTAAGAAAGGTGCTCTATACGTCAGAGGGCACCTGAATTGGTGGGGTGTAATGTTGTGAGAAGACCAATGAACAAGCAAAAGAACAAAGAGGCAAGGGATTTTTTTTTCAGTTTTCTTCCAGTCACATTGCCCCTCCTAATTCTTCTGAGAGCCTTGTGTTCTGGGACTGCATGAACCTCCAACAATAAATTTTGAGAAGAATATAGAAGAATATAGATGAGAGATATTTGTTGTTGCTTTATCATCACAACTTAATGATATGTTCTCTCTCTTTTTAATAAAGTTTCATTTGCTTCATGCAGAAAAAAAGGGATTGCATTGCCTGAGTCAAGTTGATGCCAAGATAAGATATTTGGTCTTTCCACTCTTCAGAGGCATGGGCCAACTTTGTGTTGTAACGAGGAGTGAAACTGCTATTAAATCTAAGCCTTTTTTATGTTTAATAATGCATGACAGAAATTATTTTTTTGTTTTGCTTTGAGGTTTTTTTTTGAAGTTAGATTCCTGAAAACAAGTCTCAGAAAGGGACTCTGGCTGAATCCACTAGGCTGTATCTAGTTAATTATTGAAGATGTTCTAGCTCTCTAGTCACTGAGTCTCAATGCGAACCTGGATGTGATGCAGCTTTTGGTAGAGGTGAGTGTGCAATGTTATTTTTTTATGGTAATCAGCTTGTGGGGAAGTTGGTACTTGACAAACTCCTGCCATAGAGAATGAGATTAGGGTGCCTGCTTGAATTTGTGAATGTCGTTCCTGTAAAATAAACATAGCCTCTTGAGACATCAAATTGAACAGGAAAATACAGAAAGAACTCCTGAACACCTTTTTGTCTGTAAAAACAGGTCATTTAGTCACAGGAGATTGTAGCTGGGGCAATATGTTGCAAAAGTTAAGATGATTTCTGAAAATGAATTTTTGCTACACTAAAATAAAAGGTACTACACTTGCCATAATATAGCTTTATGGATCTAATTATTTTTAGAAAAAATCTTGATAGATAAAATGAAATAACCACCTACTGCACTAAATTTGATGATTTCCTAGGTACTAGTGAATATGGCCTGATTACTGAGGAATTTCCACCTGTAATATAGTAGATCTCTGAGAGCACTTACATACAACATACATTAAAAAGGAAAGTCCAGTAAAAAGAAAATGTTTTATATTAACAAGGGGAATTATTTGAGAAAGTGGATAAAAAAGTCAAGAATTCATAATTGTGAAAGAGAACAAACTTTGATGCAAGGTCATGTGAGCCAGGAGCAAGGAGAAGCAATCAATTAGGTAAGAGAGAGCAACTTAACTGCAAATGGAAAGGAAGTGAAACAGCAGTGGAGATAAATGGGAAATTAAAATGTGTGGAATAAAAATGGAAGGTATCAGAGAAGTTAATGCTATAACAGTAAAAAATAAAAAAAAACCCTGTAAAAATAATAAAACCTGTGCCAGCTAAGAAACATCAAGATGTTTTTAGCAGTGATATGGACCCCTTCATTGCAATCCTGATAAATGGTATTAGACAGCAAAATTACTAAAAATGATCCTAAAAAGGCAGCATTGTTCAATAGAAGCATCTTTAATTTGGGAAGAAGCAAGCAGAGCAATGTATGTCCTAACAGAGCACCAGACGCACTAGACTACAAATGGTGACTATTAAACAACAGCTTCTAGTGATGAATATATTTTAATGAATAGAATTACATAATACACCCCTATGAATCTTGGATGATCTGAACGAAGGGAGCTCTTAGCCTGTTGGTAAGTTTTTAACACATTTAACAGTGTTGGAGAAGTGCTAAAGGAGTAGGAAAGTGTAAATATTATGGAAACATTTAAAAGGGCAAATATAACCTAAATAGGTGTAGGTGGAAGGCTGGCACCAATGCAGGGCACTAATATTAACAGCATCTTAAGAAAATCCAGTTTTGATAAAATTCTTTTAAAACTCAGCCAAAGACACCATTTTATAGCCCAACCTTATTCTAAAGACACAGAGAAAGGGTGTGGGACTTACAATTCTTTGGTTTCCTAGTGATTTGCATGTTCATTCCAGCTACAGAAGATCCTATCCCTTCAGTCGTCCTTGTCTGAAGGCCTTTAAATTCATGTCCTACTTTCAGGAAGAGTGCTATATCTTTGTTACCCAATAGCTCCATAGAAAATGGAAAGGTAAGCTTGGGGCCAAAATTTGTGGTTTCCCAATTATCTGCATGTTCCCAACATTAAGCTTGAGCACTGTGCTCCCTCTTGCATTTTCTTGACCTAATAATTCTTGAATTCTTGCAGCTTTGCACCACTACTTCAACAAGAGAGTATTTGGGTCAAGTTCAAAGGTAAACCACAGGTCACATAAATGAAGGTGTGATTCCTTCTAGCTTTAAACCTTGTTTGCCTCTTAAATCTGGATAAGGCAAAGCTTAAATCTGGATGTCATCACTGAGGCAAAGCATACCTCAAGTTTACTTGATAAATTTTCCACCAACCTCATACAGATATTGAAAAAAACATGTGATAAGGCTAATCGCTGCTGTCCCATAGAACAGAGTCATCATGACATGAGAGTCATCATTTCCTAAAAGTATGCTCTGGCATATCTCAAAGAAGAGCACCACCAATGAGAGATTCAGCCCAACTCTGTGAGTCAGCACCACCAAGTGACACAGATCTGTCCATATCAAAGCAGGACGGAGATTCATAAGGTTAATGTACCATATCAATCTATTCCAGAAGTAGCCGATCAAGACTATCACTTTCTCCACCATATATTGAAATCTGTCTAACAGAGCTAAAGAAATAGTCCACTAGGCACACAGATAAACATAAGATTTTGTATTGTTTTCAGGCAAGCATGAGTCCTGGGTTGTGGTGAGGAATTTAAACTCTCGGATGTCAGCAGACGCAGAGTATGAACTGAAAATCCAATTTATTTCTTTCTGCACTTCTAAGTTAATATGTGCTCCCCATTAATCTCTTTCAAAGCCAAATGGAGCTAAGGAAAGGTTCTTAAATAGACATTGGATCAACCAACATCAAATAGGCATTGGACCACAGAACTGATTAAACCATCAATATAGTGATTTATCAGTGATATAATATCTAGAGTAGTATATATACTACTGTTTTTCATATAAAAAAATAAATATGTATTGCATATTAACAGACTGATGGCAAGTTACAAAGAATTTAGGGAAAAAGCCTGTTTTGTTCCAGTCCAGGCTTAATTCATGTTAAAGTTTCATTAAAAACCACACTTTCTGTAGCTGCATGCTCTAGAGAAAATCTTGAAAAACTCAGAAATCTAATTTAAAGTTTACATTTATAACATTTGAAATCTATTGAAGGTTTGAAGTTGATCTGGATGCTTTCATCCACTCTTCATCACACTTCCACTCTGCTTACATTGTGATAAATAACATCCAAAAAGTAAATACAATTAAATAGCAATGAGATAGAGGCTTTGAGTTCTCCTTACAGCTAAAGCATTGTAACTTTGGAGTGGTATAGAAGTTTATAGAATTTCACTAGAGGGAATTTATTCTGAGATGAGAAACAAAACTTCACTGTACTACAGTATTCATTCATGGCTGATTTATAATAAAATGGCTGATGACCTTCAGATTTTAAATTAAAATAAAATTAAAAAAGAACTTATTCACAGATATCTTAAAATTCTTACTTTCTGGATGAGCGTAACGTTTGCGTCTTACCACTATCATGATGATCTCTCACCAACATGAATATCAGGTGATATGCATGAAGATAAAAAAATCGTTACAATTACTACTAGATATATTTTCAAACCGAAAAAAAAGCAGTAAATAATTTTTTGTGTTCTCCCTCAAAATTTTTGACTATATTGTATGTATATCAAGCAGAAGTCACTGCATCTATTCTACAAATATCCAATAGTTATCGAACTGAAAAAGGAAAATCTGCACCCATGATTCTTTTGGTTGAGCCGTTCCTAACTGTCAGCACTGTAAATGTGGTACCTTAGCTGCTCTGTAACTTTTTTTTTTTTATTTCTGTGCTTAGTGGGTTGAGTTCTGAGCTGCTGTTAATGTAAGTATTGCTCAGTTCTAACTAAAACCACTCATGCCCACACCTCTCCTTTAAAGGACATCATTCATTTGATTCCTAAAATCACCTCTGGTGCCACATGTTGTGTGTCCCTTCACTGCAGAAAAAATTATCTGCACCAAAGGAAATAATCCCACAGCATTTCAATTTTTCTACTTTAATATATTTTCACCGTGTGTCCTTTGGTCATTGTTGCTCACTGCGTCTCATTTTCAGACCCCTGCATGTTCAGAGAGATGCACAGACGTACTTGTTACATGGCATGTGATTTCACT
The DNA here is from genome assembly GCF_028500815.1 of Rissa tridactyla. Lineage (NCBI taxonomy): Eukaryota > Metazoa > Chordata > Aves > Charadriiformes > Laridae > Rissa > Rissa tridactyla. The sequence continues at coordinate 197,925,252 of NC_071466.1, forward strand.
GTATGCATTCTAAAAAGTTTCAAATATAGGTAACTGATTATCTCTTGGTAGGCAATTATTTCTTCTTGGGGTCTTTTTGCTTTTGTTATGAAGTCTATTTTCCTGAGAGGAAAAATTTTAAGATTATGTTTCCTTTTCATTCTATTCATGAATATCTCCTGCCCTTTTTTTAGCTCTTTGAAACCTGCGTTTTGACAAGTATTCTTTACAAGATGCAGTAAAATTAGTACCATTAGCTGCAGTCTACACAGCATCTGACCTTTCAGAAAGAGACTGGAGCCCTTTCTTAATCGCCAGCCTCCCTAATTACCGTTCTTTTCACAAGGGTTGTTGCAGTTAGGAAGCATGTCAGCCTGCTAGCCTCTCTGGGCTATTTGCTTCAATAAACTCAATGTCCCTTTTCTATAAACTGGGAGATAGATAATCATGTTGACAAGTCACATTATATAGTTGTTAAACATACAATCCTCTTTTTATCTCAGCCTAAAATACACCTCACTCTAATAGTAAGAAAGTAGTATTTTTAGCAGGTACAAGAATACATTATAGGCAATCATAAAAGGGAGAAAAAGCTGTTTCTTGAACAAACATTCCTGGACTATTTATTTTATTGGAATATTATGTTAGAGGAGTTATATGGCTTCTTACACACAAAAGACACTTGATTATTAAATTCACATTACAAAATTAAGTTAAAAGATTAAAATATCAATAGCCCTTTTTATGGCCAATGTCTTGATGTTCTCACTAGTTGAACAATCTGGTTTTTTCCTACATATTCTCATGCTGTTTCAGGCAGCTATTCAGAACTAAAAGACTCGTCTTTTGTCATAGGAGGAAGTGACACGGGGATAAGATGCATAATGACTACTTGTCCTTTATGGCAAGTAGAAATAAAGGGGGGGAGAAAAGCACTCTGAATAGACACACACATGAAATATTTAATGAAACTCCTCATCTGGCTTTTCTGGACCTGTACCTTACCCTTCCACAGCTCTTCTACCTAGTCCCACCTCTGAGAAAATCTTTGTGATGGTTCATTGTCAGACAAATGGGGACAGGCACAGGGCGTGGGAAGGTGGGACCATTTCTCTTCAGAGCCAGGTCTGAAGTGCCAGCCCATCCTTCTGTTCACCCCACATTCTGGGTGCAATGGCTAGGCTCTGCGTGCTAACAAACACACTAGGCATACCTTTTGTCTTCTTCTGTGCCCATCCTCACTGCACCGTTTCCCTAATATCACCTTTTACTGAATTGGTGATATTATCTTCCAGCCATAGACAGAGACAGCCTGTGTCCTGAGGGGATAAGAGCAGAATCTGGCTTTTTTTTTCACACTGTAGGGGAAACAACAATGCCAATAATTATGCTAAAAAAATAAAATACATTTGTGTATTTTATTAATTTCTCACAATTTAATGCTGCCTTACAAAATTCTATTCGGTCAGGCAAGCAATTTTTTCTTTTGACAGGCCAGTAAGATATCATTAATTTTTCATTCTCATCAATCACCGTCTGAGAAGGTTTTGTGCTTTGGCTGGTAATTTGTCATGACAATTTTGTAAGGCTGTTTTAATGCCTTCTCTTAGCTGATTGAAAATGTCTTATTTACTTCAATTAGTTTTGCCAGTGAGCCACTGTGGTTTTATACAAAATGAATTGTTAATTGCTCCCCAAAGCCTAGGTAGACACCTGCTTTTCTATTAAAACACAGATCAAACTGCATATGTGGTAAGGGCTAAAATTAACTCAATTGTACAGGCAAAGCGGAGAGACTTAGGGCCTTCTAATTTGTAATACGGTCAATGCTATATTTGTGACATAAAATAATTTCTGATTTTCAGTTAAGTATTATTTTTGCAATATATAAAAAATAAAACAAGCTGGAGCTAGATAGTTTTTACTTGCTTGGTAGATACTACTATATTTAATATATATTTATGTATATATCTGCATTGCCCTAAGTGGTAGGTGCTTCATAAATCCTTTGTAAAGCTGGTGAATTAAACAACCTTTCAATGACAATCTTTTAAGCTTAACTACTCAGCTCTTTATAACCTATTTAGTACTGACAGATGATAGAGAAAGCAATAAAGAAGATTTAAACGTCTACATTAAATATCTTCAAGGCTCCATGGTCCAGTCTGTAATCATGCGGCAGTATTTGTTTTCCATATATACTGTATGCAATTCTCACAATGACATTAATATTTCCACATGGCGAGGTCGTACCACCATAGTATGGAAAAGAATTGTCCACAGCTGATTTCACCAGGTCACCAACACATTCTGCAGCTGGTATGAGGCCATAATTAGTGAAATTAATTAGCCTTAGGAAACTAAGCCATGTGACCTATACTTTAATACACATACTCGTTGCTATGGTAGCCCAAATAGGAGTGTTTCTCAAGCTGTTAGGGCCCCTGGTTTCCTTTCATAATGAACAGCAACAGGGTGTGGAGCTGTAGATAAAGTAAATCCATTTGTTGGACATGGTAAACTGCAACAAATAATAAATGAAGTGGCACTGGTACCTGAAGGCATCATTCGGTAAAAACCTAAACATAGCATTTAAGCTTTGTGATGAAAAGCTTGACTATTTTTAAACTGCAGGCATTGTCAGAATTTTATGGCATTGGTCAGAAAGAGTAGAGGCAAAGTGAATGCCGCGGTGATTTTTTTCCTTCACTGTATTGATTTCTTTGCTTGTATTCTAAATCCTTCTAAACCCAAACAAATGAAAGCTTTTGGGCAGATTTGGCAGAAAGACCTTTTTTGTTTGGATTTACACTTTTTTCAACTTCCCACCATTTTCATATCTTTCCCAAATATTCGCCTCCTTTTTTCCTTCCATTTCTCTGCAAAATTGTGTTTACTACTGATGATCAAAATCTCCGTTACAAAAAAACTCGTTAATGATAAAATATTAACAGTCTATGCATTCTCATATGCTGAAGAATTTAATATTTTTTTCAATAATGTGACATGACAAAGTTTTTCCAGATGCATGTTCAAAGAAATATTTATTTGGAAAAATTAAAAAAGATAAAAAACCCTGGGGACATAAGGCATTCATGTAACTTTTTTGACTGTAGGAAGACTTAATTTTAAAACAATGTCCCAAATGAAGTCTGCACCTTTTTCCATTTTGTGTAAAGTTTGTGCTGGCTGCCACAGAATTTCCTGATGCTGAGATTTAGAACACTATTTTCTGCATTATTTTGACAACAGTGACCCTAAACTTTATTAGTCATCTACTGTAGTTTAAGAATCTTCTAAAGAAGATATACATGAAGGAAGATTTTGTTACAGTAAGTACATGGGTTGAAAAAATAAAAATAATACTGGGAGGTGGCCTGAGGTCTCATGCATTACAATTGTTGGAATACTCTTTATATAATTAGTCAAATTTAACTGTGGGTTATATCTGGCTCCTGTGGTACAGAGCTGGGTAGTTCCCCAAAGACTCATTGAGGCAGATGGTTCAGTTTCTACCAATAGCTTACATAAAGCCTACGTTTCTGCTGAGGTTCGGCAAAGGCGTTTATCTGCTTTCTGTAATTATTTGAAAGGAAAGGTGGTTCACATACCCACCTTCCTCATGGAGGTTTAATGTCAATACAAAAAAAAAACAAACCAAAAACCAAAAAGGAAGATAGTAAATAGAATTTTCCTGAGGACTACAAATAACTGCATGGCTAGTTGTTCTTAAGTGGTTCATGAAGAATTTTGAAAAAATGATCAGAAATTAAGAAAACATACCCATAATTTTACACATTTCTTATGCAAATTTAAATACTCTTGAATTTCTGAAAATGATATCAAAATTTAAACTTTGTTGATAGTAAATTGGGAATGATTCATTGCTAAGCCAGCACAGCAAAATGGGTCTTGACCATCTGTGCTGGGTGTCAGTGCCCAGACCCTGCAGTGGGGGCTGCAGGGTGGCCTCTGTGAGGAGAGGCTGGGGCTGCCCTGAGCCGGACACAACTGATTCCAGCTGGCTCCAACCAACCAACCCCAGGGCACGACCGAGCCCCTTGGCCAAGATGGTTGTGAAAATGTATTTAAGAAAGGGCAAAAGGAATGCCACAATGGCAGAGGAAGAGGGAAAAAAGTGCGAGAAACAGCCCTGCAGACAGCAAGGTTGGAGAAGAAGGAGGGGGGCGAGGTGCTCTGCATGCCAGAGGAGAGATTCTCCTGCAGCCCCTGGAGAAGACCATGGTGGAGCAGGTGGATATTTCCTGAAGGAACTGAGGCCTATGGAGAGCCCACACTAAAGCAGGGTTATCTTGAAGAACTGCAGCCCATGGAAGGGCCTATGCTAGAAGCAGGGGAAAGGAGTGAGAGGGAAGGAGCAGCAGAGACACAGTGTCATGGACTGTTGCTCTCTACAACTTCCTGAAAGGAGGGTGTAGAGAGGTGGGTGTCGGTCTCTTCTCCCAAGTAACAAGCAATAGCACAAGAGGAAATGACCTCCATTTGTGCCAGGGGAGGTTTAGATTGGATATTAGGAAACATTTCTTGACCTAAAGTGTTATCAAGCACTGGAACCGGCTGCCCAGGGAAGAGGTTGAGTTGCCATCCATGGAGGTGTTTAAAAGACGCATAGATGTGGTGCTTAGGGATGTGGTTTAGTGGTGGACTTGGCTGTGCCAGGTTAATGGTTGGACTTGATGATCTTAAAGGTCTTTTCCATGTAAATGATTCTGTGAATCTATGACGTTATGATTCTACGAATCTATGACCACAAACCCCATTCCTTACTATTCAGGGTGTATAGAGGACTCAGGAGTAAAAGAGTGAAGTTGAGCTTGGGATATGGAGGGAACAGTGTTGTTTTAATGTTTGTCTTCGTTTCTTGTTACCCAAACCTGTCTATTTCAATAAATTAAGGAAATTTTCCCTAAGTCAAATCTATTTTGCTTGTAATGGTAATTGGTAGGTGTGGTCCCTGTCTTTATGTTGACCCACAAGCTTTGACATCCTATGTCCTCCCCCTGTCCCTCTGAGGAGGGGGAGTGAATGAGCAGCTGAGTGGGAGTTTGGCCGTTGGACCAGTCTAACCCACCACAGTATGTCAAATGGTTGGGATTGTGCTCCGACCTGAAGCAAATCTGATGCAAACTTTTATCCAAATGGTAAGTGTCTCCCTCTTACATATAAGAATTTACTACAGATGCCAAAGATTCTTCTCTCTAGTGATAGCAGTTCTGGTTAGCATGACAGCATCTAAATTCAAAATCAGTCTGTAAACAGTATTATGTCAAAAAAAAGATAATGTTTAATTTTGTGTATGTATGCTTGAGAGAAGGTTCTTCTGCATCCTATAGCAGTGAAATTAGATCTGAAGTTTTGTCTTCAGGTACAACAAAAGTGCAACAAAACTAGCTAACATACCAGGCATGACACTGATTTCACACTTATCTGTACCAGGAATAACTCCAACTCATCTTATTGATGTCGTCAGAGATCAGAATATCAGAATTTTTATTTATTTGTTCATGACAAGGTAGGTAAATTAAATCAATGGCAAAACTTGCTAATCGTGGCCATGTTTTCACCCACTATGGTTGTCACATCACAGTTATTAAGGATAAAACAAAGCAAAACAAAATAAAATACAGCCCACCATTGGTCTTTCGAAGGGAGATGTGAATTTAAATAAAGTTTTAAAGACAGGGCATTGAAATCTAATCATGTAGAAGATTATCATATGTAAATTTGAGTCTAAGGGTTAAGGAATTAAGGGACAATGATTTCTTAATCACTTTTTGGAAGATGCATTTTGATAAGCTTTAGGAAGAGGGAGAAGACTGTGATGTACAAGAAATTGACGAGTGTCTAGGGGGCAAAAGGAAGCTCAGAAAAAGAAGGGAAGAAAAATAAAGGAATTACAATAAGTGAGCTTTTTGAGTTGACTAAGAAGAGAAAACAAGGCAAAAGTGAGAGATGCGTAAGAGAAGTATTATGATGATGATGTCAGATGAATTTGATGGGAAAAGCTATAACTACAAGTCAAACAAAAAAAGACAACTTTTTTTTTAAACTTCAATAATTCTAGATATAAATGGATTCAAATTTCTACAAAATTAAGTATATATGATTAATTTTCTATGAATTATTAAACCATGCTCATTTATGTACAAGGTTAGGAAAAAATAATTTCCTATGTGCAAATTGTTAAAAGTAGAGGATGGGATATATCTGTCATTCATACAGAATTAAATATATTGAAATAAAAGAATAGCAAATATGTCATAAAAATAAGCTATAATGAAAATTTTCATTGATAAAACTTAAAGTATTCTTTGAAAAACTCAACAGTACTGTAGTGAAATATTAATGCAACAGACAAAATAATTAACCAATTCAACCACTACCATTAAAATATAATAATGTAAAAGACAATACACACCTTTAATTTTTTTAAAAAAGTTCTTATCTAACAGTATTATATGAAAATATTCTTAGATCATCTGACTTCCCCTTTCTGCTTTCATAAAGCATTTCAGTATCTTTAATCAGATCACTTAAACTTCCTGAGGCTCAGCCCATCATTTTAAAAAATATGGTTTCATTTCTGACACTGACTTGCTAAGCAAGTCTGTACCTCTGTTTCCCATCTGACTCATTCCCTTATCTAATGAGATAAATTCTTTAGGGCAGGGACTTCCCTCCACTGTGTGTATGTACACTAGTTATGTCACTGCTAGGCAGTGACACAAATAGTAATGAACTTATTATGATAATATTGATGTTGTGGCTTTAATTTGCTGGTGACTCTTGTCCTCAGTGCCTGTTGTTACATATCATTAATGTTTCCACTTTCCAGAAAGAAAAAGAGAGAACAAGACACAGGTGAGAAAGAAGACTATTGATCTGGCAAACACTACATAAGAAGTTTATGGCAGAGCAGAGAGCAGTATAAAGAAGTGTCTTGGCTTCCCAAACCGTGTCTTAATTATAAAAGCATCATTTCTACACTTTACAAATTAAGCTGTGTAATAACATCAATAGCTTTAGTATTTTAAAAATAGATAATTGATTTGGTGTAAACAATGCCATTAAAGAAGGGTGACAATATTGATAGAATTCCTTATTTTTATCTGTGATAAGTATTTTCTGGAAAACTTGGTAAAAGAAAGAGGCTGAGTTTTGATTCAAATAATTTTAGTTAATAGAAGAATGTGGTATTACGGCAAATGAAACAGCACCATTAGCTTCTTCTTTGACCTTATTGCATATATCATGTCCACATTTTTTTAATTTTTTTTGAAATGAGCTTTTTGAACTTAATCTAAGTTCTCTTTAGAATTTTTAGTTAACACCTCAGGAAAAAAAATTATGTGTTACAGTCACAATACTCATAAATGTTATATTATAATTCTTGTTAACCTTACAATGAAATTTTAAATGACATTAAAATGAAGTTTAAACTCTAAATAAAATTCATTGAATACATGATTGAATTATCAGAATTCAATACATAAAGGAGTCTGGAAGGCATTACAAGAAGTTATCTAGTCCATCCAGTTCCACCAAGACACAATCACATTACTCTGTGCCATTTTTCAGAGGTACTTGTTCACTGTATTCTTTAAAATACTCAAATGGCATTTTGCAATTTTCCTCAAGCATTTATTTCAATGTTTAAATATCTTCACCATCAGATGTCTGACCTACCCTTGTCTCTCCAGGCCCTGAAAGGTGAGTACTAGCAAGCTGAAGCAGGTACATTAGTTTGAACTGGGAACTAGACAAACTACTTAGTAAATAAGGTTGTAAAAACTTTTATATCTTCCTTCCTCTTCCTCTCAGGAATGTGGAGAATCATGTCTGTCCCCACCAGAAATCTTCCTGTTAGGTTCTTTGATTAAAGACTCATCTCCATGAACACAAAGGAGCCCATAGGAACAATGACAGGTTGGGGAACCCCAAGAACCTCATCAGGAGTCCCCAACATGTCTCCTCTCAGGGCTGCCCTGAGAAGGTGATCAAAGGTGATCAGCCCCATGACCCAGGGGTAACACTCGCCAATTTGAGTCAAAGGGAGATGCTTTCCCCGGGGGAAAATCTTATAGACTAGGGATGGGGAGGGGGGGACACAACTTCTGCGTACAGGGTTATGGGCCTCATTATGAGATGTGGTGGAAAAGCGTTTTGCGTAAGACATAGCATATTTAGGGAAATGAGCCAAAGGTGAGCAAAGGGAGGAATCAAGGCAATTTAGGGAGGAGCAAGCATGGGAAAACATGAGCCAGTTGTATGTTAACAGGTGAGCTGGTCACCATATTTGTGTGGCCATGCCCTATGGTTCATACCCACAGTCTGTTCTGTCTTCTCTTTAAAATCCATTTTTAATTATTTTGGTGGGGTCTTTATTCTATGTGCATGTGTGTGCACGGAGGTCTAGGTACTAGCGACTGGGTGGGACTGCTAGTCTAGAGTCCCATGTGTCTGTGATGCCGTTACAGCACAGAGAGACTGGAGTACGTCTGTGCTCTGTGGGTGTGCATGTCAGCATGCAATTGGCAGCAAACATCAAGCTGGTCTAGCTGGTGAGCAGGATGAGAGACTTGGGAACCAAGTTTTGGAGTGGCCAGAAGGCTGGATTGGGTGTTGGAGAGACCAGAGGGTCTGAAAATTGGCTACTGGAGGAACCGGGAGGTCCAGACCAACTCCTGGAGAGACCATGAGGTCTGAAAGTTGGCTACCAGTAAGGCCAGAAGTATGGGCCAGCTGTGGAGAGACCCATTTGCATGTGTTCATCTGTGTACGAAGTCCCAGGGAAATCCAAGGGCCAGGGACTGGATAGACTGTGTGTCCACCAAGGCAGGTTACTGGAGAGACTGATCACGTGCGTGTCTGTGTGCTGTGCGAAAGGGGCTCTGAGTATCAGTGACTGGAGTAGCGCTATGGCCTCAGGGACTCATGTGTCCAAGTGCCATCAATGGAGTGACCTGGGATCCAGTGGCAGCTGCTGCACAGACTGAGCGCCTGAGCTCGGCTGCTGGAGGCATCCACGCAGTGTGTATGTCTATATAGGCATACCTGTTCCACTAATCCACCTTCATCCCCATTATCCGGAGATGGAAATGGGATAAAGTTGTTGACGCTGTTTGGGTGAGTGCATTTTCTGTCCATGCTGTGGCCTGTGTGACCAGGTGTGTGTATGTGTGTGTATATATATATATATATGTATATATATATTTGGTGTATGTGTGTGTGCATGTGTCTGACTATTGGGGATTCCTCCCTACTGGTCGGACCTGTGAAAGTGGAGCTGCAGCAGCCTTTTCTCCATTAGGCAACTCCTAACACTTTTTCCTACAGGTAATTATCTACCTTTTGTTCAGGATGACTCCTTTTCCAAATAATCGTTGTCATACTGTCCATAATCAGTGTGAAAAGATCTTAAGCAGGAAAAGAAGCACCTAACCATTCTGCTCTTGTATGTCTCTACAATTTGTAGATCTCTATTTGTATTTCTCTATGTACATTGTCTAATTCAGGACTAATGCTAAAAACATCTACAGGTGTTAGGTGTTGACGTAAAAAATTACTGAAAAAGGCAGTGAAAGTGAGAATTTTTGCCATGCACTTCTTCTATTGCTAATCCTGAATACTACTTACTGCAACAATGCTATTTCATTGTGTTTTGACAATGTTAAAACCAAATCTTCGTTTCTCTCTCCACATAAAAATACTCACCTGCATTTCAGTACTAACTTTACACTGTAACAATCCTCTCAATATATTTGAAGAAAATGAGATTTTCACCTGAGATTAGGTATAATTTTAGATCAACCACCCTCACACATGGCTGAATAAAAATGCACCTGCAAAAACTATTATTTCTAGAATAAAGAGAAAAGTGTTCCTAAAAATGCGTCAGTCACTAACTCTCACCCTCAAGGATTCAAAAATATATTGTTAGGAATATTTTCCCTATAAGGAAATTTCCATTGCTTTGGATAGCAATTTTGCCTGCGTAAAGAATATTGAGATTGCACTTAAAGCACAAGGAGGCTGTCAAGCTCAGCAATCATTTTGTCCTGCAGGGCCAAGGTTTAGACTGTTGTTTCTCTTTTGATGTCAACAGCTTCTTTTTAATGTCTAGTTTTCTCTTGAGAAATCACAAGCTGGTTTAAGCTATTCAAGACCCATCTTACACTTCTTATGTCATATGTACAAGTGAAAGAAGAGGAATGGGTGAAAGATCAAATGATTAGCAGAGGTAAATAAAGCATTTTGAAGTTAACGGTCAGTGTAAATGCCTGAGTAGAAGAACATCACCAAGTTTTATTAAAGTAAATGTGACTATATGGGTGCTTACATGCAGATAACCAGGGATGTGTATTATGGTCATTTGTTGAACTCACAGGATCAAATGATTAATAATTCTAGCATCAATACAGTTCTCTTCATATTTGAAATGTTTCCCAAACACTGTCTAATTAGAAAAACCTAAGGTCAATTTAATTAGTCAGTCCACCTTGCGTGATTAATAAGTGTTTTATAAATAATTCTTGTGCTGAAAAAAGCACAGGGACATCAATATTGGGACTAGAATTCAAGATAAGACTCGGCAGTCTCCCTCCCTGTCCTGCCTCCCTTCTATGACTGTAGCAAGAAGTTAAATGCAACCCATTTAGAAATGAAACTAAGCTGCTTCTGAGCCTGGAGGAGTCCAATGTCACCATCAGGCATTTCTTGGCAACTCTCCAATACGTCCTATCAACCACCCCTAAAATCTGTTATTGGATTAAACTGGTGTGTCTGGCTCCACATTTAGAGCTCTTCAATAGCTTCCCAAAGACATCTGTCATGATTGTAACTAACTGGCTATACTTGTCTGTAACCTACCTCTGGCTGCACCTTCACCTCTTTATCCCTGCCAAGCATTTAACCTACTACCATTATTTAGTAACATATGGGACACCAGCCATAGCCCGGGATCACATTGTGTCAGGCATTCCATAGGTTTGCGCTAAACTACTCTCTGCAATAAACAGAGTAGGAGAAATTACAATTTCTTTGTCAGTGTATGTACAGACCCTGATATAGTGATCCCTAGTTCCATTTAGAAAGTTATTACCATGTTGTAAAAGATTAATAGCAAGAAAAAATATGTCTACTAAGTAAAAAAAAAAAAAAACCAACAAAAAACAAACCACCAAAACCAAACCATAAACCCAAAAACCCACAAACTCCAAAAACCCTACACTAAAAAATCCCCCTCAAACCCCAAGGCAAATAAAGCGTTGCCAAGCTATCACAAAAAAAATATCCCTGTGTATTATCATCTAGATTTATAAGAAAGCTAGCAAAAAGAAAAATCTATTTCAACATGTGTAGAGGAAAAAGAAGAGGTACAAACCATTTTTTAATACCTTGAGACTGTACTAAATTGGTTTAATCCAGAGTGCGCTGAGTGCTTGCAGGGAAAGAGACCCCATTGAGGCAACAGATAAAAAGCTGCCAGAAGTGATGTTCTTACTCAGTTTTTGGCCATTTGTTCACAGAAACCACTGTAAAGCAAAGTTTTGTATAACATGAACTAAGCTTCAGGTCAGCTTCTCATTTAGGCTCCAGAGGAAGTAACATTTCGAATAGATTTTGGGACACTGCTATGCCTTTCAAAGCTCAACTGGCACTGCAAGCTGGCTCATTTGAAGTAAATCTTGAAGGCCAGGTAAACAAAATTGTTACAGTTAGGCCATAATTTGAAATTTGCAGTTATCAGGAAGGCTTATACAAGTAAACAGATGTGGAAATTAATCTGCAAACTTTTCCTTTCTGAAGGGTAAGTGGATGTAGAGTGACAGAGATTTGCTGGAAACGTCTAAGTCAATTGTTCAGTATTTTGTAGCTTACAGATACGAAGATATGGAGAAAGCTGCTTTGACATGTGAGTAGAAAAGCTATGGCTCCTAATTGATGAGCATTATGCTGCTTCAGACCCCACATCAGAGGCATAAGACGGTGTTAACGAGAGGTGACATTAAATATTATGTAAATTTGACTTAATGTCCATAAACTTATGGTACTTTAAACATGGCTAGGGCAGCTTTCATATTCTCTTGCTACATTTACGGAATACAGTGTCCAGACATGGAACGAAACAGCCAATGTAGATAAGCCAGCTTCTCTGGAAGAAGCCCAGCAGCAGTACTGTGACACTCTGCCCTAGCAGGCTCATCCCACACTTACAAAGCCATACTGCTTCTGACTTGGGAAATAGCCTGTTATTTCTTCAGCAAGCTCAAGTTTACACAGTAGAGTTACCAGAGCAGACCGAACGGAGATGTCAGCAAATACTAAAACTGTCTGTATTTCTTCTCTTTTCCTTTTTTTTTTTTTTAATTTAAAAGGTGAGGGGGGGACAGGATGCAGTGATTCTTATGAAAGCTCTCTAAAAAAATAGCTATTGCTAAGAGCCTCTAACTTAAATTTTCTTCGTTCAGGCTTGAACCATAGATTGGGAAATCTCATGTATTCACTGGGAACAAATTCCTGTCTTCCTATGGGTTTCCCTGTAAAGTACTCAGTTAATTGGTTTATTTGTGATGGGTAAAAGTACATACTTCTTGGAAGCACTTTGCTTTGTTTCCAAATGTATTGTGACATTCTGGATTGAATGAAGCCCTCAGTTACTTTATCTGGGGCCCATTATAAAATTCAGCACATGTTTGTCATCACCGAGGACCAAAATAGAAAATGGCCTGGAAAATAATTTCTTATTCCTAAGAAATGTTAAAATGGTAGGTGTGATAGTCATTATGTCTCCTGATGTAGAGGAAATAAAAACAATGATGTTTTTGTCGGGGGCGGGGAGTGGCAGGAATCATGAGGCAGTACATAATCTCTTGCTGGAATGTAGCTTTGGACGGTGCTAGGAATTGCTTACTCATGCTGAGCTGCCCCTGGGAGTCATACGAGACTTTTGTTGTGGTCACATGCTTGCAGTCACCATGGTGTAGTACCTTTATCAAAGTCACTGGGGGAATAAAAGCGCAGTGCTTTTTAAAGCAGGGCTTGTGGTATGAAATACAGTTGCTTCATTTGATTTCATTTGATTTGATCAATAGATACCTGGAGCCTGGAGAAGGATCACAAGTCAGCAGGAGAGCACGTGGAGTGCAGCACAAACGAATGCCAGCCCCTCCAGCCAGTAAGTCAACTTCATGGGGGCCCAAGTTAAATGCCTCTATGCAAACACACGTAGCATGGGGAATAAACAAGAGGAGTTAGAGATGTGAGCACACGAGCAGGTCTGTGATTGTCCTGGCACCATAGAGACACGGTGGGATAGATGTTATGACTGGAGTGTTGTAATTGAAGGATACAGGGTCTTTAGGAGGTACAACCAGGGGAGACGAGGAGGAGGTGTTGCCTTCTATGGCAATGACTAGTTGGAGTGCATCCACCTGGGGATGGATGAGGATCTGATCAAGAGCTTATGGGTCAAGATTAAACAGAACGCAGGGGCAGGTGATGTTATTGTGGGGGTCTGCTACAGGGCACCTGATCAGGAAGACCAAACGGATGAGGTCCTCTATAGACAGGTAGGAGGAGCAGCCTCATGTTCACGAGCCCTGGTCCTCATGGGGGACTTCAACCACCCCCAATATCTGTTGGAGGGACAACACAGATTAGCAATCCAGGAGGCTCCTGGAATGCATTTTGGAGAACTTCCTTCTCCAATTGACAGAAGAGACAACAAGAAGAGATGCTATGCTGGGCCTTGTTCTCACCAAAAAAGCAGGGGCTGGTGGGGAATGTGAAGCTCAAGGGCAGCCTTAGCTGCAGTTACCATGAAATGGTGTAGTTCAAGATCCTTAGTGCAGCAAGGAGGGCACACAGCAAGCTGACTGTCCTGGACTTCAGGAGAGCCAACTTTGGCCTCTTCAGGAATCTCCTGGGTAGAGTACCATGGGATAAAGCTCTGGACATAAAAGGGGCCCAGAAAGCTGGTTAATATTCATAGATCACCTCCTCCAAGCTCAGGAGCGACGCAGCCCAACAAAGAAGAAGTCAGGCAAAACCACCAGGAGGCCTGCACGGACAAACAAGGGACTCTTGGACAAACTCAAACAGAAAAAGGAAGCCTACAGAGGGTTCAAGCAAGGACAGGTAACCTGGGAGGAATACATAGAAATGTCAGAGCAGCTAGGGATCAGGTTAGGAAAACTAAAGCCTTGATAGAATTAAATCTGGCCATGGACATCAAGGGCAATAAGAAAAGCTTCCACAGGTACATCAGTGATAAAAGGAACACTAGGGACCTGCTTACCCGGGACATGGAAAAGGCTGAGGTACTCAATGATATTTTTTGCCTCAGTCTTCACAGGCAAGTGCTCTAGTCACACTGCCCAAGTCGCAGAAGGCAAAGGCAGGGACTGGGAGAATGAAGAACCACACACTGTAGAAGAAGATCAGGTTCAAGACCATCTGAGGAACCTGAAGGTGCGCAAATGCATGGGACCTGATAATATTCATCCCCAGGTCCTGGGGGAACAGATGGATGAAGTTGCTAAACCACTATCCATCATATTTGAGAAGTTGTGATGATCCAGTGAAGTTCCTACTGACTGGAAAAGGGGAAACATAACCACTATTTTTAAAAAGGGAAAAAAGGAAGACCCAAGGAACTAGAGGTCAGTCAGTCTCACCTCTGTGCCTGGCAACATCATGGAGCAGATCCTCCTGGAAACTATGCTAAGGCACATGGGAAATAATGAGTTGATCAGTGACAGCCAACGTGGCTTCACTAAGGGCGAATCATGTCTGATAAATTTGGGGCTATTATTCGTAATGGTGTTATTATTCCTGGTGGGGAATGTGAAGCTCATGGGGTTATTATTCCTAATATTCAATAGCTTAAATATCTCTACATGGAATGACCCCATTACAGATATGCTCTCAAACCAAAACGAGAGAAGAGTCCATCAATTGCCAATGAAGCAGCCTTTCTCATGTGAATAACTCTTTCGCTAAACGCTCATGGATGTCTCTGCAGTACTTCTACAATGCAGAAATAGAGGTGTGTGCTTACAGATCCTTGCGTAAATTCAAAAATAATAAGTAAAAATATATTATCAAATTAGACTACCTCACAGCCAGAGCTGTAACTGAGGAGTCATAGGTCATCTTTCTGGTTTTGAACTCTCTGGAGCTGTTTATAGTCAGACAACCATACATGTCCTTTTAGCATAATTGATGTGCAAGAGTTTTAAACTGATGGAATTTGTATCAGTATTGAGAAGGAGGAGTAGGAAAGGGAAATTAAAATAGATCTCATTCTACTTTTGCTTACCTCATTTTACTCCTCAATGCAGCATTTTCTCAAATTCTGTCTCTCACAGATCAGTAGACAGACTGCAAAAACACCTAGAAAAGAGAAATTTCACATCATCGCTTTAAAACTGGCCCAGGATAAATACTAGTATTAAAATACATAGAACAGCTGCATCATTTCTAATCCTATATTGCAAAGGCATAAGTATTACTCCCTGAAAAGAGATATACTCACTCGTAAAGGAATGATGATTAAGATAAAACCATACCTTTGTTATTGATTAGAGACTGCTCTCAATGTTAGAAAAATAACATAAATTAGTGCTGCAACATCATAAAAGTCAGAGCTTGCCAAATACAAGTGGGTGCACTTCTGGCGCCATCTCTGATAGCCACGTCTGCCTGAAGGCTATCAGATACATATGTAATTAAATAAATATGGTTCCTGACTGATCTGACTTTTTTTGTTAAAGAATAAAAAATATGGAATGAGTATAGCTCTTTGATCTAAGAGAAAGGTTTCTGCCTGAAGTAGAATTTATGTTTTATGGACTGATTTTGAGCAGTTGTTTTAAACGGTCTGAATTTTGTTCCATCTAAATCCATGTGCAGCTGGATTAAGTATTCTTTGGTGCAGGACATGCAATTAAAATGATAAAAGAAAGTAGTCACTGGGTATCCTGATTGGCTGCTAGATATTTCAAACCATAGCATGTTCCTGGCATAAGATCAAGTGTCACATATTGGATGCTCATCACATGTAAAATACCAGGATGCCAACTGCTTTTCATTTAGCAATGCATTGGCCCTCTCCCAGCAGCTGGCTTGTACCCATTCAAAATTTGCAGGTTGGGGGGACTGTGATCTCAGCAATCTTTTTTCCTCATTTTGCTTCATTTTTTGCTCATGGCTTTTTCCCCCTCTCCCTTCTTTTTTCACTGATGATTGCTAGTTTTCTTCTTTTTTCTTTTATGTGTGTGTGCACTCTGCCTTCCTGTACTCCAGAATCCCTTTTTTCTTCTTTTCTCTTTCCTTTTCTTTTTTCCTTCTCTTTTCATTTTCTTTTTTTTTAATTTATCATGTCTTTTTCTTCCTCGTACCTTTCCCTCCCCTTCACTTTCTTCTTAAATTTTGCTCTCTCATTCCCTCAATTTCTCCTTCCTTTGCAAGTCAATCTAATACAATACACACAAAATATACTAAACATATATTGTCATATATTGTCAATACATATTCAATATACATGTCATCTGTAGAGTGCTGTGATATGTTGTGGTTTAAAACCAACTACTTTAAACATCCTTCACTTTTGGGGTTCATTCTTTCTGGCCATTAGTCTTTGTTCTGGTTAGACTGAACTGCCAAATTGCAGAGTACAATCTCCTTCTTTCTATTCCCTAGGGCTATGTGCTAGTTTTCTTAAATTCTTTCTTAAGAGAAGCCTTATACTATTTTTTCAGTCATCACAGCATTTATTAATTTAATACTATTTCACATAAGGTTAACATTAAAGCTAATCCAGGTTCACATGTAATCTGTTTTCAACACAGACTGGAGTTATGCAGTAATTTATGCCAGCATATTTATTCAAATTTTTAAAATGTAAGTTTTACATAAATATATTGTAATATTATGTAAAATTATATAACATATAAATAGAAAATGTTTGTATCTAAATATAAAATATATACTATAATAAAAACATTAACATTATACTAAAAGATATTTTATATAATATATTTAATTGCATATAAAATTTATAGTGTTCTATATAACTTGTCTTGTATTTTTTCCACAGGAAAAACAAAACTGAAACCCAATCACGTACATTTGAATTTTGTACTTCAGTATGTCTTTTGCTATTAAAGCTCTTAGGACAAATCCAGAGCTGCTGCAATTTTCTATTTCAATTGTGATAGCTGCAGTTCTGTTAGCTGCCTACAGGAAAAAAATCCTGTCTTCTCTAGTCCTAGCAGGTCACAAAATTATTGTACTGCTCCTATTATGCAACTACACACCCCATTTTAACTGTATGTTATGAGATACACATCGTGTTCCTCACAGCATTTACTTTTAGACCATTACATTATAAGTTTTCTCTGTAATTTTTCTTTGCATTATTCAATAAATATTGACTGCTTGAAGCTATGTGATTAATGAGTGAAACAATGCCATATTAGGAATGGGGCTGATCCCTGAGGTGCCATATCTCATAATTTCCTGCCTGAAGTTGAAGAAATCCATTGAGAGTTCTTATTAAATCTTGTTCATATGAGCTTTATAGAACTGATCCTGTGAACCCTAAATTTTCTGAGGGCCATTATCCACTATTCTTACAGTCATCAGAAGCCATAATTACAGTTTGGTAATGTCGTCGTTAAGGTCTCAGCAGCAATCAAGTTTCTGGAAGCCTGAGAAGTAGCAAGCTACAAGTGAGATGAGATTTTCGCTTCTGAGAATGGATGATATTTGAGAGATGTTTTCAGATAAGCAGATTTCTAGAATCCTCCTGAATTTGCATAAGGCACAATCTAAGTGAAGCAGTCCAGGCCAACCAGCCCTCCTTGGACTCAAATACAGTATGAATCTTTTCTTATTATATTTTTACAAAGATTGCCATCTATTTTTTGTGAGCGTCCTTTGGATAGCCATGACTTACCCTACAGTGTAGTTTACAGGGAAGAAAGAGAAAGCAGTACTGGGTCCAGCCCTCTTCAATGTATTCATCAATGACCTGGATGAGGGGACAGAGGGCACGCTCAGCAGGTTCACTGACGACACAAAGCTGGGGGGGTGGCTGACACACTGGAAGGCTGTGCTGCCATACAGAGACCTGGACAGGCTAGAGATCTGGGCAAAGAGGAACTTTATGAAGTTCAATAAGGGCAAGTGTAGGGTGCTGCACCTGGGGAGGAATAACCCCATGCACCAGGACAGGTTGGGGGCTGACCTGCTGGAGAGCAGCTCAGTGGAAAGAGACCTGGGAGTCCTGGTGGACAACAGGATGACCATGAGCCAGCAATGTGCCCTTGTGGCCAAGAAGGCCAATGGCATCCTGGGGTGCATCAAGAAGAGTGTGGCCAGCAGGTCGAAGGAGGTCATCCTCCCCCTCTACTCTGCCCTGGTGAGGCCGCACCTGGAGTGCTGTGTCCAGTTCTGGGCTCCCCGGTTCAAGAAGGACAGGGAACTGCTAGAGAGGGTGCAGCAGAGAGCTACCAAGATGATTAGGGGACTCGAACACCTCTTTTATGAAGAAAGGCTGAGGGATTTGAGTTTCTTCAGTCTGCAGAAAAGATGACTGAGGAGGGGTCTTATCAACACTTATAAATACTTAAAGGGTGGGTGTCAGGAGGATGGGGCCAGGATCTTTTCAGTGTGCCCAGCAACAGGACAAGAGGTAATGGGCACAAACTTGAGCATAGAAAGTTCCACCTAAACATGCGGAGGAACTTCTTTCCTTTGAGGGTGGCAGAGCACTGGAACAGGCTGCCCAGAGAGGTGGTGGAGTCTCCGTCTCTGGAGACATTCAAAACCCACCTGGACGTGTTCTTGTGCAACCTGCTGTAGGTGACCCTGCTCTGGCAGGGGGGTTGTACTAGATGATCTCCAGAGGTCCCTTCCAACCCTGTGGTTCTATGTTTCTATGATTCTATGTTGTAAAGGATTGTATCAAAAATGCTTCATATATGAATGAGCAAAAGGAGTACAAGATCAGTAGTTAAAAAAAAGTCAGTAGGGAAAAAAATATGTATATCAGCCTCTTAATTTGAACATCTACAAAGTAGATGGCTGTATTTGAATTAGTCATCCTTGTCTCCCTTTATAGTCACTCACTGGAGAAAAATAGGAACTTCTAAAAGTTGTGATTCATGTGATCTATTTTTAGGTTTCTACATAAGGATAAGGATGAGATATGACAGAAATTCTCTATTTTTATCTCTTGACTATAAAGAGAGTCCTGACAGCCACATTTCAGATGATTATGTCTATACTATAAATGTCTAATATCATGTGGTATCAGTACATAATAGTGGAAGAGGTGGAACAGTACATAAATGGCAACTTTCTTGGAATAAGAGGATAATTAAGGTAATAGGGAGGGGGGGGAAAAAAAGAAATAAAGAAAAAAAAGATTCCTGCAGACATAGACATACAGACGCACTTGAGCAGATGGTGGTGGAAGATCAGCCAGAACTCCATTTACCTACATAGCCAAGTGAATGTGCAGATCAACCCTCTTTCCTTTTCTGGAACACAAATATTGAACCAGAGAAGAACCATCTTTCTGCTAATGAATTAATAGATGTACAGTTAAAAAAGAAAAGAAAACAAAACAAAACCCAAAAGCCTATTGTCAGACTTTCTCATCCTTTTACTGCTCATAAGTTGTAAAAAAATTCTTATTCCTCCAGATCAAAGATTGCAAGTAAAGATCTGTAAGCAGGCGAATGCAGTGTCTCGTAAGGAATCATATACCCATTGAATTCAAGACTGGAGTATTCCCAGCATATTGAACTCACAGTTATCTTGGTTTAAGGACAATGCTAGCCAGCAAGAAATTATACATCTGATACTAAAATAATCACAAAAATAAAAAGCACTAATGCAACAATTACAGGAACAGAAAAGGAATCAAACCATTTTCTTCTCTAAGAAACGTTTTGGTATTTAATACAGCAGTCCTTCGCAGACATCTTTTCTTGCTAGATTCAAACAAAACCATTCGTAAATTGCAAAACTGCAACCCACCAAAATGTGCCAACATTTGTAAAATGTACCGATATTTTCTTGTTATTTTCACAGCAAACTTTAATTTGTAAAGCAAAATACTCTTCCCTGCTGCAGTTGAACCCATATCTATCTGTGTGGCTAAATCTTAATTCATTATAATTTTTAAAGCTGTATATTTTCCTATGAATTATATTAATGAAGTTTGGTGAGGCTGTTTCCTCAGCATCTATAATCGACATTATTTCCTTAAAACAGGAAGAAATGTCCGAAAGCAAGTGTAATGAGGACACATCTAAGGAAAAGAATACTGGAAAGGGGGTAGGGGGAAAGGGGAAAGGGTGATACAAGACAGAGGAGGGTAGATGAAGCCAAATATCTTGTTCATTCTTACTCTCAAGGCATATCTTGAAGACCTTAACCAAAGATATTATTACCTTTTAGTAACCTCTCTAGTTTTCAGGATAACACATTTTCTGGCTATGCACCCAAGTCCCACTGCTTTGCAGTGTTTTGTTGTGAACACTACTGGTCCTCTGTGCTTGCAGATAATAAAAAGTCACCCAATCTATTTACCAGAACACCATACTTTAATTTAGGAAATCTCAGTATTAAGTCTATTCTTACCTTGTTGCTGGCATTTAGGAGGTATGTTCTTTTGCTTACCCAAAAGAGTTGTTTAACTTCAATAAGTAGTGACAAGAATGACAAAAGCAATATGAAAGTGCCATTGAAAAAGAAGTACAGAAATGCTCATTTGGACTATAAACTGTGAATGGATTTTCACTGAGTTCAGCTCCCAAACACCTAAAATCCTTTTAAAGCACGTTATTTCAAAATAGAGAAGTACATGAGCTAGAGGTAAGATTAGATATCTTCTCACCTTGAAGGTCAATTATCGCCAACTATTGTAGCCCCCAGTTTCCCTTTTTAAAGAAAAATGCACTATATAAAATCCAATCTCATTCTGTTTTAGCAGAGCATATATAATTCATATTCTCAGTGTACCATATGTGATCATTGACTGTGTTAAATGGATGAAGGAATATATGAATAACTCTTATGCACTGAATAAAAAGGTAGTGCATAATATACAATGCAATGACAGATCATCTATTTCAGAAAACAAGCAGACAGAAAAAAACACAAAAAACTTAAGCATATGCTTTTTGGGGGTAGATATGATATTTGTGTATAGTATTTACTGGAAAATATCAGGTCTTATATTTAAAGTCTCAGACATACATTTCAATTCATATCAGAACAGGGATAAAACTTAAGGATGGTTACAAATTCTGGAAATAAATCTTTGTCCAGTTACTTCTGGACATATTTTACTACACATATTCAAAATTACTTCAGAATCTCTTTTTTCTTTATTTCCTTTTTTCTCTTACTTAAAGGAAATCAGCCATTGTATTATATTCCTTTAAATAGGTAGTTCTTAGTCATCTGCTAATCTGTCTTTCCTGCAGTATTTTCTTGCCACTTACAATAATGGCTTCTGAGGAAGTTTCTAGTGTACAGCATACACTAATACCTTTCCCAGAAGATCAAATGCACTTTCTATCAGCATTAATGTTCTCCATCAAACAAACTGGTGGTTACTAATTGGAATGCATTCACAGAATATCACTGTGTTTGGCACTAATTGACACTTTGGTTCATGTCATCAGCTAAGAGGTTAAGGACAGTTTGAAGACTGAAACTATCCTTTCATTTTATGTTTCCTACATGTCAGAGTTCACATGCAAGAGCAGAGTAAGACAGAGGTCTAGCTGATAAACAGAGAACTAGTTTTCTACAGAAGATGAAGATCCATCATGGAAAATAAAATAAGTTTTACTTTATTTATATCAAATTAACTGTGGTTTTTTTGTTGTTGTCATCATCGTTGTTTTTTAAACTATATATATTTATAATATACCCACTGATGGCTGTCTTTTTGGGTTTGAGCTGTTTGAATCTTGAGGATCATACATGCAGTGGCCAAAATGTTTGTGGCCACAAAGAAATCAAAACTTCCAATGTGAAGTAAGACATGTATACAGAAACTAAAATACAGAGGTGTTTTTTATTTTAAAAAGATCCTCTTCCATCCATGGAGGTCTTATTTTTAAATAATTGAGCTGTTACAAGATGTTATGAAAGGCATGAACTTGCAGTTTAACAATGCAGTGTAAATTACAGTTTGAGTGCTGTGGGATTTCATCTGATGATCCACAATTCATGAGCCATTTGTTTGAGTAAATCTCCTTGACATATCTGTTCAAAAGTGTCATGATGTACCATTATAAAACATTGTCAAATGGTTTGTGGAAACCCCCATACAAATGGCAAAGATTATTCTTAAGGGCTCAGAGATCCCTACTTGTGCTGTTGCTCTGTGTACTTTTTGTTATATTTTCATAGTCCAGTGTTCTAGTACATACAACAATACTTCATTGGGTGGTTATTTTGTTATTTTTCAAGGAAGGATGCAAATATTGCCAATACATGGTCACTTTTTTCCACAGTAAATGCAATTAACACAGAATTATATGTGACAATATAGAACTAGATGATACAAGAGCAGGTGATACAATAGGTGAGGAATGTTCAGCACAAGAAGGAGAAAATACAGGTTTCATATTCGAAATCACATATACCCAAAAGAAGAACACATATCTCCCATGAAAAGGGGAAGCAGAAGGCATAAACAAACACCAGAAAGATGATGTTGAGTTTGTCACTAGTGATGTTTGGTTTTGTAATGGAGACAAAGAGAGAATCTGGAACAAATGAATCATAAAATACATTCTCGAGGGAATTACCAGGTCTATAAAGGAAGAATTAACTCTTTGGAAAGAAAAAATAACGATATGATGTGGAAGGAGTCATGGTTTAATAGCAACAATGATTGATAAATTTCATAAGAAGAAAAAAAAATCTTCAAATGTGCCAGGAGAGTTCAATCTCCTTATTTCTGTTTCTAGTCTACTAGATTTTTTGCTTTTACTGTGTTACTTTGTGGCTGCTTTACATTTTTCTTATGTTAGATTTCTTTTAAAGAAAGTGTCAGATGTGCTGGTTTAGGTCTTGCAGACCTTTTTATATATGATAGGAGTAAACTTGTATTTGGCTATCAGTTGTCTACAAACTGAAATATTGGCTGACCCAAGTTTATTTATCATGTGCCCTGTTGTAAGAGCAGAAAGTTTAGATTTACTGTGCAGTAGATAAATTGCAGTTCCTTTATTATAGCTGTCCCAAGATATGCTCCAGAATGCTTCTTCCCTGATTGAAAAGTAAGACTGTTGTCATAAAAGCCATAAACTAGATCTATTTTTAGTTGTTGGTAGTAACAGTAATTTCATTATGGATATCCATACTTGCTAAGTGCATCTGTATGTTGCACTGTCTCCCTTAACATCCCCATTGACAAACAGATAAATGAACAGTGAGGTGGATTGAAAACTGTGTGAATTGCCAGGCCCAAAGAGTTGTGATAGGAGACACAAAGTCCAGTTGGAGGCCCATCACCAGTGGCATACCCCAGGAATCAATAACGGGACCAGTATTGATTAACATCTTCACTAATGACCTCAATAATGAGGCAGAGAGCACCCTCAGGAAGTTTTCAGATGATATAAAACTGTGAGGAATGGTTGGTACACCGTAAGGCTGTGCTGCCATTCAGAGGGTCCTTGAAAGGTTGGAGAAATGGGCCAACAGGAATCCCATGAAGTTCAACAAAGGGAAATGCCATGTCCTGCATCTAGGGAGGAACAACACCGTGAATGGGTACAGGATGGGGAGTGACCGGTTTTGCAGAAAAGGACTGAAGGTTCTGGTGGGCAGCAAGTTGAAAATGAGCCAGTGCTTGCAGTAAAGAAGGCTAATGGTATCCTGGGCTGCATGAGGAGGAGTGTTGCCAGCAGGTCAAGGGAGGCGATCCTTCCCCTCTACTGAACATTTGTGAGACCTATCTGGAGTATTGTGCCCAGTTCTGGGCTTCCCAGTACAAGAGATATATGGAGCAACTGGAAACAGTGCAGCAAAGGGCCACTAAGATGATTAAGGGACTGGAGCATCTCTCTCTTACAGAAAGTCTGAGAGCTGCGACAGTTTAGCCTGGAAAAGAGAAGGCTCAGGGAGGAACTTAGCAGTGTTTTGGAGGGGACAGTAAAGAAGATGGAGCCAGGCTGTTTTCACTGGTACTCGGTGACAGGGCAAGAGACAATGGGCAATAGCTGAAACACAGAAAATTCCCTTTAAACAGAAGAAAAAACTTTTTTAGTATGAAGGTGCTCGAACACTGGACCAGCTTACCCAGAGATGTTATGGAGTGCCTATTCTTGGAGATGGTGAAGACCAGACTGTACATGGTTCTCAGGAACCTGTTGTAGTGGTTCCTGCTTTGAGCATGGGTATTGGACTAGAGACCTCCAAAGGTCCCTACCAGGCTCAGCAGTTCCATTGTGATTCTGTGAAATTGTTCTTTTGGTCAGTTCTTCTCTGATCCAGTAATTTTCGGTAATTTTAAGATGCTGGTCTTTATTGGCCTTGTAGCAAAGGTCTTCTGGAACCCTGTTATGAGGGTCTCATCAGCAAGCAGCATTCAGAAACTAACCTTTCCATTAAAGTTAATGGATTAAGTTAATCCTACCTATGTGGTAGGAAAAATGAGGTTCAAACAACAACCATGTGGGACAAGTGAATAGAAGAAGTTGAAAATAATTTTGTCCATGTAAGATTATGTAAAGCATCTAAAAAAACATTTTCAGAATCCATTTAATAGTCTGGGTTTGAATAACAAAATAAACATTTTAAAGGAAGTAGTAAAGTGAAACCAGACTCTCAGTATCTAACTCTAAATGGCAAACTTGAAATATGTTTAGTGTAGGGGAAAGATTTTGTGCATGGATGGTAATGCTGTAGTAAGTACTACAGAGGGGCTGTGATGAGTTAACCTTAGCTGGCCACCAGATGTCCATCAAGCTGCTCTCTCATTCCCTGTCCTTAGCGACAGAAAACCTTGTGCATCAAGATAAGGACAGGGAGAACATTCACCAATTTCTGCCACCTGTAAATGAGACTTAATTTGTGGAAAATAAATTATTTTATTGCCCATTAATAGCAGAGTAGGATAGTGAGAAATAACCCCCCCAAACCTTAAATCCACCATTCCCTAACCCCCCCTTTCTTCCCAGAATCAACTTCATTCCTGACTCTTCTACTTCCTCACCTCTGAGCCGTGCAGGGGGATGGGGAATGGTGGTTATGGTCAGAACATAACAATCTCTGCCACTCCTTCCTCCTCAGACTTTTCCCCTGCTCCGTCGTGGTGTTCTTCCCATGGGATACAGTCCTTCATGAACTGTTCCAAAGTGGGTGCTTCCCCACAGGCTGCCGTTCTTCAAGACCTGCTCAAGCATGGGTCCTTCCCATAGGATAAGGGTCATCAGGAATGGATCGCTCCAGCATGGGCTACAGTGTGTATATCTGCTCCAGTGAGGTCCTCTGTGGGCTGCAGGTGGTCAGCCTGTGTCACTATGGTCTTCTCCATCGTCTGCAGGGGAACATTTGCTCTAGTGCCTGGACTACCTCATCCCCTTCCGTCTCTGACCTCGGTGTCTACATAGTTGTTTCTCTCTCATTGTCTCATGCTTCTGTCACATCTGTTGCACAGTGTTTTTTACCCTTTCTTAATATCTTATCACAGAAGAGGGAAAAACACCACTGATGGCCTCAGCTTTGGCCTACAGCAGGTCCAGCTTTGAACTGTCTGGAACTGGATCTGTCTGACACAGGGTCAGCTCCTGTTGTCTTCTCACAGAATCCACCCATGCAGGCTCCCTGCTACTAAAACCTTGCCACATAAACCCAATAAAAGGACACTGACAATTCTTTAGGGATAACATGCTCTAATATTGATCTGCCCATGTCAGAAGAGAGAGTTGTCCAGTGAAACCTTCCATTTAGCAACATCAGGCCATACTGCAGCATTGCATCTGCAACTCAATGGCTTCTTCCTTCTTAATTCCATTACTCAATACATGGAAGCCATTTCAACAGTCATATCGTATTTGTTTGTATATTCCTTATTCTACGGCAAACAGAAGTTTGTGTTGGGACACCTAGGCTAACCGGCTGGTTGGCTCCCCCAGACCAGTGAGTCTCCCAGTTGCCCAGGTAGAATGTCCAGTCTGACTGTCTACCAGATGGTATGTGTTCACAGACTGAATTGATGCATTTTTTACACCATCAAGCCACTGCCATCTTGTGCAGATCTGCACTAATTTGCTTTATTATTGCACATCCTATTTCACCTTATTGCACATCCTATGTCTTATCTCTCTTGTCCAGCAATGTACTTAAACATGCATAACTTCAAGACCAGGATTAATTGAGTTAAATACGACTATTCATATTTTAAAACATACACATATGCTTGAATCAGGGTCCAAATGTTTCAGCTATTCCTTCTTCGATTGTTTTTGGATTGGATCAAATTGTGTTCTCATGAGCCTCATGAGTAATTGTATAATCATGAATCATGCATTCAACAAAACAGGACAAATCATCAGCTTTATTTGTTATGCAGATAGATCATCTGACTAGCTCTAGATGTTTCTGAATGAATAATTGATTCTTTCCCACTAGCCAGTGTTGTTACCTAGTCTGGGTTTTTTTGCCTCAATAGTCCCCTTTTAACTGGACTATAAAGGTCATTATACCCGAACAGGTTTTATGGATAAAATTATATCTTTTAAAATGACAAGAGACTTGATGCTCCTTGCATTTAAACCACTGGAAAAAAAATATGGAAAACAGCAATGACACATGAGGTTTGGCAGATGGGAACACTATAGAAGGAAGCCTCCTTTTCTGAGACTTCACAGTATTTCTCTCTCACTTTTTACAGTGAGTCAAAGCTCTGCCTCTGTGGGAGAAACCGTTGCATATAGTATTCTGATTTAAAAATGCCACAGATGTCAGCAAAGAAATCAATACTGCTTTGTGCAGATTTTTCTCTGGCTCTGCATTTGCACCAACCCTCTGCCTACTCGTCAAAGAGCTGGTAACTCCCAGACTCAGTTTGACTTGTGATCTCGTGAGTCCAACAACAGCACTTTTTACTTCTATAAACATTTTTTCCTCATATCTGTCCTCCTTGAGTTTCTTATCTGAGTTTTCAGGTCAGTGCTTTACATTTTAAGCTTGAAGGGCATCCTTTGGCCCAGGTGTTATTTTCCACATCCTCAGATGTATCATCCTCAACGGATCAGGGTTTCTTTGTAAACTACATTATTTCCTCTAACCATTTGAAAGCTTCCTTAAAATTATATTTTTTTTTATTTATATATCTACCTTCATGCTAGACTTTACCCAGCTTCAAAAGCCATGGTAACAATTCCGCACAAAAAAATAACCAAAAGAGGCCATGGCTATATGCAGAGCAGCCTTTTTTTCTGTTCAGTGTTATGTGACCAGCTAAGCCAGTATGAAACACTGACTATGGAGAGAGCACTGCAGAAAAGGTCAGTGCTTCTTTTTTTCCTTGGTGCTTTTTTTTTTTTTTCCTTGATGTCCCATTTACTTTGACCAGCAACGTCTGACAGTTTGGATTTATCAGGGGCACTCAGAGTAGAACAGCTCTGTGTCACTGTGTCTTCCTGCTATCAAAGGAGCTGGGCGTAGAAGAAAACACAGTTTCCAGGGCATTGTGACCATATCTGAGGCTGGCAGAGTGCCAGCAGAGAGCAAAACTAACAGGTCTTTTATTAAAAATGCTGTATAACAGTGAAGATCTATGCTTCTTCATGAAATAGCAAATCTGCTGATACACTGTGCCACTGCTGCATATATAATTTAAAATCATAAAAAGTAAATATGAAATTGTCCCCAAAAAATCCTTTCCTTGTGTATGCCTGTGTTAATCACTGATTGTCACTTGCCCTCATTTATAAAAGAAATAAAATATAGCCTTTGACCCACTTGCAGGTGTTTCACCTTCAGCCTCAGAGAAAACCGCTAGTCTCTCTGCAATACTACGTGTGCTGTCAGCTCCTCCTACCCCGTCCATGACAGAGGCTGCTCTTGTGGTAAATGTCTCTTCAGCGTGACTGGCTGCACTTCGCTAATTTACAGTGAATCAGTTTGTTACACTTTCAATTGTATAAGCTCTGAGGCACTGTCAGACTGCAGCAGCCAGCAGGTACACAGTTATGCAGAAAGGGTGGCTCATAGCATGTAGGGGGAGCACTTAGGCTTAAGATGCTAATTTTTGATAAATGTTAGCTGCTGACTCAGAGGCTAACAGCACCTACACAGTTTCATTTTTCACAGCTTTACAATTCCCTCTCTGGCACACGCGTATTTTTTTAAAGAGCAAAATTATTTTTTCAGCAAATTTATTGCTCACAATAACATGCTTATGCTTCACCACCACTTCTTAAGAGAGTAATTTTTTATTAAACTGTTAATCAAAATATTAATACATGGAAAATTTATGCGATTCAGCTGCTCAGAAGGATGCTGTGATGGATTGTGAAATAATAAACGCGTGGGTGAAAATAGCGATGAATGACAAATACTGTATTTGACTTTGGTGTATCGACTATATTGAGGATTGCAAATAATTCATAGGTTATCCAGCATCTCGTATACCTGAAGTGTTATTTTTCGTGCATGGTGCATTTAGGTTCTAACTGCACTGTGTCAGTCAGCCTAATGCAGATATAGCAAGGAGAAGGACACCCCTGAGCATGTGTGGCTTTATCCATTTTGCCACTGCAGGGGAAGGAGCGGGGTCTGGGCACCCTGTGATCAGTGCCTGCCAGGCAGAGGAGAGTCATGTCAGCCAGCAAACTGCAGAACTGTGGAATGATTTGTGTTGGAAAGGACCTCTGACACTTATCTGGTCCAACCTGAAGCTCAAGTAAGGGCCAACACAGACCAACTTACTCAAGGACTTGTCCAAACAAGTTTTCGATCTGCCCAAAGACAGAGATTTAAAGATTTCACAGCCTCCCCAATTTGCCTGCCTTCATGGGGAAAACTTTTTCCTACTATCTAATTGGAATTTCCTGTCTTACAGCTTCTGACTATTGCCTTTCATCCTAACAAGATGCACCCTCTGAGAAGAGTCTGGTTCAGTCTTCTCTATAGCCTCTCAATGGGTAGTTGAGGGCAGCAATGAGGTGGCGTTAACCTTTTTTTCTCAAAATCCCCTTAGCCTCCTCCTTTAAGAACAAATTCAGTTTTCCCAGTCTCTCCCTTCTATGCTCTGTGCTCCAGCCCCTGACTATCTTGGTGGCCCTGCACTGGACTCACTCCAGTATGTCCCCATCTTTCTTGTACCGGGGATCCCAAAATGGTCACAGCACTCCAGGGTTCCAGGGCTGAATAGAAACATTGAGGTTTGGAAACAACATTGATGTTAGCTCAAGATATGCAGTCAGAGACAGTGATGCAGATTATCAGCCTGCAGAAAGTAAAAATGGTAGACAGCAATATTCACTGTACTTTGTTAATTTTCATATTGCACACCAAAGCTAGTTACCTGACTTTGCTGATAATTCTGTAGGCAAAAGTGGCCACTACTGAATATTTTTTTCACCTATGGTATCTCAAATGGTCCTAAAGAATCTTAAGGATGCAGGTAGTATGTATTGACACAGTCTCTTCATCTAGCTCATCACATCTCAGGTCAGACCATATTTACATAAGTGGACACAATATGGGAACCACAATCAGTTAGAACAAATAACAAGGTTTTGCTATCTCAGATTAACTAACTGGAGGTAAGAAAGGAAACTTTTTAAAATATGTCCATGTCTAGAGCTGGAAAAGCTGATTTATGACTGTAAAAAATGAAATTCTGGCATTACATGTCCAAACTCATGATTTTACTCATGCAATAGCAATTAAAAATCCAATTTAATAATACAATGCCTGAAAAAGAATTCTGCAACACTGGCAAGTTCAGATGGAAAAGGGCCAATAGTAGAAAGTGCATTTCAACTGGGTCAAGTGCAAGTGACTTTGGAGATTGCTAGAAAGTATTTCTGTGTGCAGTTAGTTGTTTCCACTGGAAGATGTTAAAAGACTGCATTGTGGGACATTATCTCAACAGGAAGGAAGGAACTGTAGTACCATTCAAAAAGGACTAAGGCCCAGGAAACTATGGTTAGTGACCGTTAGCAGCATAAAGTTTGTTTGGTGGCAAGACTCCTTTGTGGTCATTTACAAAAAAAGGATTTTCTAGTAGCCTTCCCCATCTCTTCATAACAAAACCATAGCAACCCCCATGAGAAGTATGTGAATGAACGTGCTGCTGAATGCCTGTTTTGTAGGGGAATGGCTGGCAGTTTTGGAGCTGTGGCCCTGGCAACAATGATGCCTGGGTGTTTTTCTGTAAGTACTGCAGTTGTCTCATAGACTCTTGGAGTGAAGGAGCAGAAAGGACCATGCTAATCATTTACCCTGTCTGCCAGCATACCCCAGACCTTAGAACTTCCCTCAAGCCCTGCCTGGTTTAAGCATTTAAATTGTGTTTGAGCTAGAGAAATGCTGCTTTTCAGCATTTATGGCACTGCTGTGAAAACGTGCTTGTGAGAAATAGAGTAATCTTGATGATTCCATATCAGTTAGAAAAATCTGTGACCAAGCTATTAAGATACTCCCTGCCTTTTGTTAAAAACAACCAAACAACAAATAAAAAAAACCAAAAAATAAAGCTAATAAAAATTCTGCAGGAATTAATGGGACAGACAAACACACCACTTATTAGAAATACATCCACGCCTACAGAATACTAAAAAAGGCAGAGATTTGAGATATTAACTCTTGCCATTGTCATAGATTAAAAAAACGAACAAAAAGTTGTGAACCAAAATCTTTAAACAACAAACAACAGAGCTCATTAGGATCTAAAAAGGAGTACAAGATTAAGAACACAAGGTTTCCCAGACTTTTTCATTTATTTGGATCAGAAATTAAATTGCAGAATGGACTTACCTGAAATAGATGAAAAATCTTTAAAAAATTTATGAAGCAGTATCTGTTGTTTTGTAAGATATACTTGTGTGACTCTACATCTGCATCTGAAGGTGATTGACTATGACTAATGATTGACATGATCATTTCTTACTCTCTGGAGAGGTAATTTTTTTTCTTAAGACATAAGGGACTTATAAATAATGGCATTCTCAATATATAGGTACTATTTTTTACAAAACCAACCAACCAAGCAAATAAATAAATGCCCTGGGTGTCTCTAGTCTTCATCCAGAAGATTCGGAAGAAAGTATTGCTGAACTCCAAAGGAGGACAAGACTACAATGCAAGACTGAAAGGA
The DNA here is from genome assembly GCF_028500815.1 of Rissa tridactyla. Lineage (NCBI taxonomy): Eukaryota > Metazoa > Chordata > Aves > Charadriiformes > Laridae > Rissa > Rissa tridactyla. The sequence continues at coordinate 197,956,627 of NC_071466.1, forward strand.
GTTAATTTTCATCCTCAGCTTCTTCTAAAGGTTGAACTAGAGAATGTCTTGAACTAGCATGACATGATTCAGAGGTTAGATGCTTACAGTGACCACCATCTTAGTGTATCTGGGCTGATTTTCTTTGAAATAATATTTTGTACTGTTCAGATGGCAATTTTGGAAATATCCATATGCCTGGTCACTTCATTAAAGTCAACTTCCTTAGGGAACAGAAATTGTAGCGTGGATTCTATATACCTTTTGAGGATTTATCTTTAAGTAAGTTTGAAAAAAGATGGTCTTCTCTACATTGGAAGCAGTAGTAGCTGTGAACAGTTAACTCCCCAAAGATTTTACTTCTCTTTCGTGTATCTCAACACAACGGCTATGTACATACTCTATACAGGTGCCTATGCACCTGACAACTGAAATGTGAAATGGAGTGTGATTTTTTCCTCTTTGCTCTTGGTGACACCTCTAGGTAGTTCTCCCCTTTATCACACAACTGTGGTTATGGTTGTCTTCTCACTTCTGACATTATGAGGATGCCCTGTTTCACGTGGATTAGGACAAACACAAATGCTGTAAATCAGTTTGGCTTGCTTACCACATTGGTCTGACTCCATGGTCTCCTTTGGCTGTGTTTCATTTGTGGTGATGTGCTGATTTTTCATTCTGCTCTCTATGTGACTGGATCCATGTAAAGATACTATAAATTTCAACAAAAAATAAAACAAAAAAAAGCTATCAAATTTTAACTAATATTGGTTTCTGTGAGACACTACACTTAAAGTTCAAAGGTCTGTTAAGCACAGAGAGCTCTCCTGCCTTTAATGCCTATGGCTTTGATGTTCATCAGCCACTGAGAGCCATTTATTGCCTTGTAAACTTAGAGGCAATTACCTTTCTGCTATTATATGAATTGTCACAAAAAATGGTTTGCCTTTATTCTTTCTTTCTTTCTTTCAGTGTCTCTTCTCAGAGTTATAATCATTTGGCAGAAATGTCTCTCGCTCGTGGGGTGCCTACATTTCCACCATTCCTATGTGAAATACCTTCTTTCAGCAAACAAATTAGAACTAGAAACAGAAAACAGAATCAGAATTACTGGACAAAAAGAAACATTAGCTAGTTAAGATTTTTATTAATGTAACAATGACAATAATGTTCCGTTAAAAAGTCATTTAATTAACCTAATCCATTCTCACCAATCGATCTGTCAAGCTCCCATGTAGCAGGTAGGTTATTTTGACTAAAACTAAATAGTATCAAAAAGGGAAAGTAGAGTAAATATGCAGATTACGTGTTGAAATCAAGTAGGACAGATCCTCTGCTGGCATCTAGTGATGTAGCTTCTCAAAAAACAACTGGCATTTTTTACCCCTGCTGAGAACATCTTGACAGGTCTGTTTGGGTTACAAGAACATCAATGAAGGGAGAATTCAGTCCACTAAAGAGAACTGTGCTTCCTAAATGTATAGTCAGTGAGCATTTTTTCAAATTACTCCTTTGGAGTGCACTCAAGGGTTTATAAAAGAACAAAGTAGTGACAAATGTGTTCTCTTGTCACTTGCTTGGAAAATTGAGTTCTGTTCAGTGTTGTGAAGACAGAACAGAAAGAACACAGTGTGAACAAGAACATCAAGACCTGAAAATCTGACTTTGATCTCTTTCTTAAAGAACTAACCAGGAGCACTGTGACATTCTGTAAGGAGGCTAGATATTTTAAAAGCTGTGGTTGTGTATGATGATGGCTTTTGCAAACAATAGAAAAGTAATATTATTTGAAGCTCACTGCACTTTTTCTCCTCTGATACAATACAGTGTGCATCCCTTTTTCTTTGCCAAAATGCTGCTAGGCCTCACAAACTAGGTCTACTGACAAGATCCTTTTACTTCTTTTTTTTTTTTCAGACCCTGTAACTACATGAATTAAGCTCAGTATATATCACTAGTAACCTGCAAGCTATATGTCAGGCCCTTTTCTAACCTCAAATTTTTTTCTATTATCTAATCCCTTCATGCTGAGCCTGTCCTGTTCAATGGTGGACACCCTCTGCAATCTGCGAGAAGGAGAATGAAAAAGATTAGAAAAAACAGTGGAGGCTTTCATATGCGGGAGTCAGTAGGTAATATATATTCTGACACTGTCAAGAATGGAGCACGCTAGGGAAAATGGGTGACATGAGCAGTTCTGTTTGTAAAAAGACACAAAGCCAGTAGACTTTAAATTATACCAGCTGCATGACGCACCACAGAAAAGGAAAGAAAATGTGAATTGCAGTTGTAATTTTTAAGAACCCTTAATTTACGTTATTTCTTAAAGTCTTGGAAAATATTTTGAAGTGTTTTTTCCTTCAATCATTTTTCTCCGTATCTATTTTAAATGTCCTTTTGATCTCTGAATTGTTCTCCATCTAAAAGGAATTTCTGTTGCAGATTATTTGCATACCCAGTTCCTGCATAAATGTATTGTAAGTTAAGTTTTTTAAAGAATTTGCACTTAAACCAGAGATAAAAGTGAGCTGTACTGATGAAGAAATTACATCAAACAAAGCAAGCTAGACTTATCTTAGGAAACAATCTCTCATTATGGGCAGATTTAATTTGAATTATTGAAGTAGAATTGTTAGATATTAAAAGGACTTGAAGTGAAAGAGTCATACTCATTATCCTTTAGCTGGAGTCTCCAGATGTTACTATATTTTCACATGACATAAAGGTCTAGTTCCAGTCTTTTATTGCTAACTTGGATTTATCCACCCTGGAAGAAATTACATTTCAGATTAGCTTGAACTTTATTATGCCTTTTATCATATTTTTTCCAAACACGTAACACAAAGTGAAGCATTAGGGCTGTTTAGTCAAAGTATATTAGATAGCCTTCCTGAAAAATTCCTACATAACTAAATTCCATTAAACATTTTGCTTTATGTGGGCTTTGAAATGCCCTATAGAACTTCACTATAGTATGTAGAATTCCATGAATAATTATATAAATCTTTACAAAAAGCATTATTGTATGCTATGTTCCTTTAGCCCTGGCCCTTACAATCCGGGAAGGCAGCACGGAGGTCTGAAAGGCCCAATTCTGACTGCAGGAGGACTCACTCTGCTTACCTAGACAACTTGATATGAATCAAATAGATGGGTCGTCTATGCCCCATATGTTCCAGAATCCTCTGCGAATAGACTGTGACAAAATTCTCTTGCCATCCAGGGAGTGGGACAATCAAGATGAATGCATCTGGAGTAATGCCGCTCTAATACTATCAGTCAGCTAGGCATAATTTCAATAGGCCTCAGGTTTTGTAAATTAAAGGAGCTACCTTGGCTTCCAGGCAACAAATACTGTATCTTGTGTCTTCAAGCCACAGTATACAGTCAATCCTGTGGCAACTTTCTCAGTTCCTCATTGTGTCTCTTAGTGGTGAGGCCCATAAAGAGGTTTTACACACTTTTAGTATAATTGTAACAGAACCTTTGCAAATTGTCTCTTTAGGGCCTTTCTCTAGTACATATAAAAATTTTAATATTAATTAATTTTAAATATGATCTATATATCTTTTAAAAATATCTGTGCTGCAAATTGCACTTATTGCTCAAAGAGGAGTTGAAAAACTAAAAAGCAAATGATACAGTTTATATCAAAATCCTGTTGACAGCTAATATTAAAAAAAAAACCCAAACCAATCACAATTCCTCACCCCCAAAACATCTCCTGGTACTTTGTCTATCCAAGGAGACCTAATAGATTGATTTTTTTTTTTTAAATTTTGTTTTAAAAAGAACAGATATCTCAGCTTGTAATTATTTGTGCTTTTGTTATTGTGAGATTGGGTTGCTAAATTTCATTGTTCATAATCTGCTTCTTAAAAACATTTTGGACTCTGAAAAAGTACTGAATGTGCCTGCCAAATTAATGAGCAGAGTTTCCTAAATGAACATATTATTTCTGTGGCATGTGTTCTGTGTTTGGAGCCAAAAGATTTTTCAGAAGTTGAAGGTTTGCTTTTGTCTTACAAAGCATTAAATCTTTTGGATTCTGTTTATACCAGGAAGACATCTATCCCATCCATCTCCTGCCATGATACAGCAACGGTTTCTATCACATGTGGGCCTTCTGGAGACAGCACTTGGGAGAAGACGACATCCTTACTGTCATTTTTTGAAGTAATTTATGTGAGCAGGACATGTAACATGTATTGACAAGTTACGAGGTAGCCCACGCAGAGATACAGAGCATTAGTAGGGAAGAAACAGACATATGTTACAAGGCAGGTGAGGACAGAGTAGAATGATCCTGACAAACTTGGTTCCGCTCTTCCACTTCTTTGCCCTAACACATCTGTAGTGCTCTTTGTAGTGGGATTAATTTCAGAGCCATTTACTCCCACTTCAGATACAGGGTGATTAAGACGGGGGAGAGTGTTTCTCTCTGACTCACATTTCCATCCTTAGCTGTATAAGTAATAAGACATGCACACCGTTCCCTCTACCTGGTAACAACTGAATTTTGAGGTTGGAGGTTTCATGTCAGTCACTAAAGGAACGCTTTGACATGGGTTGTCCACATGCATCCTCATCACCTGAAAACTTGAGTTTGGAGGCCTCTTAGCCCCTCAACTCTCACAGGGAGTCCAGTGTGCACACACAAATGGTAGTGTACTTGGCTCTCCATACGCTTTGTAATCCTTCAATTTTACAACAGAAGAAATGGCCCCTCAGAAAGAAGAAATGCAGTCACCAGGACGCATGCAAGCAAAATAAATTAAAGCCTTCCAGTTAACATAAACAACCTTTTCTCACTGAAATACATTTCTATATGTGGCAATGGGTAAACACTACCATCTTCACCCACCCCACTTAACCACAGAAAGATTTCAAATTCATTAGGAGAATGCAGACAGAAGGATTGCTCTGCTAGGTACAACACTGTGCCGAGAAAACTCACTGATGAGGTAGATAGAGCTCCAGATGGCATTGGAGAAACAACCATTTTCTGAGCTGTTACTGAGGTGCCTTGCAAACCTGTGGAACACGTGGGGATCACATCTGGCAATTTCATCATTACATCTAGAAACATGTCTAAGTAGAAGCAAGTTGCCCTCATTTATGCAGTTTAAAGGAATGGACTATGCTAGCCAAAGGCTGAGTGATCTCTGAATTCAGCCTTTCTTCTTCAGGAACTTGTGTCCTCACCCTGATCTTCAGAAGTGCTAGATAACATGAACCGGTGTAAAGTCCACACATAGATATGTATCTCTATGAAAGACAGAAAGTCCAGTGTACAGTTTAGACAATACCATTGAAAAAGAAGAAAGCCCAAAATCCTCAAGAGAACTGCTTAAGGAAGTCCAAATGTGATTTAAAAAAAATAAAAAATAAAAATTTTTGTAAATAGGAAGGGAATACATTCTTTTCCCTTATTGGTCCATATGACCATTGATTAAGGTCATCACTTCTGAGATGCAAATTATTTTTAAAATGATACTTCTAGAAATGAATAGACTGGCCTTCTTCAAAGTCCCTTTGCTAGAAACTAGAATGGCAAGCACAAGAATCATGGTTTGAAGATACCTGAGGACTCCAGATGGCACATTACATCAGTCTCGAATGAGTAAGTCTCATGAAGTTTTAGAACCAGAGATAAAGTAGTGGTAGTCCCACTCTCCCTGTGCATACAGCAGAGTATTGATGTATCCTCAACCTCAGTACATGTCTATCAGAGAGATAAATGTTTCCTCAGCAAGTGGGAGTAGAGTTGACCCTTGTCAGTCAGGGCAGAGCAAACACTAGAAAAATAAGGAAGATGAAGAGAGGAGAAACAAGCCTTGAATAAGAGGAAAACTAAAATGAAACAAAGGCTGAGAGTTCACTGGAAAAATGTGAAAACAAGAAAAGCTGAAGAGAAATTCAGAATATAAAGCCTCCAATGAAAAAGGCACAACAAATTGCTGTGACTTAGCAGGACAGCTGCATCAAGGTAATGATGAGAGGAAGCCCCTACTATTTTGTGACAGGTGCATAATGGTCAAGACCTGTGGGAGCATTTATATGTAGAGCTGCAAATTCATGGTGCCTAATGGAATCCACAGGTGGACTATGAATACAGAAAGCCACACAAATTACATTTTTTGTTTTCTTACTATTCCTTATGTCATAAACTGAATAGTTCCTATGAAATTAAACTAGTTAGGGGAAATAGATCTCTATAATGTTATTACCACGCTAGTACAATGCAAAATGATTTCTATTAAATCATGGCATTCTACATGTTTTGTAAGCAAACGTTAAGTTGGAGGCTGATAGGATACTTGATATTTTTCTTGATAGAGCTTTGCTGTGGAATCAGAAGCAAAACTTTCTCTCAAATTATATATAAGAGGCAATGAATTGTTACTATTTTATGGCATCTGACGAGTTGACCTGATTTTTGGAAGAGAGATAGAGACTACAAGAAAAATGGACAGAATGAAATTAACCTCCTTTTTTTTCACAATAATTATTAAAATACCTTCAATAAATACATTCAAAGCTGGTAAAAAATCAGATTGGCACAGCAAGGCAGGGTCTAGAGCATGACTTACTATGACTTAGAATACTATTCATCAGCTTCTTAGTGAATGACCTTTCTAAATTTCAGAAACTTTTGTCAAATGAAATGTCAAAACAAAACTGACTCAGGAATGAGCTTCTACCTGGTTTAAGAAAATATGAATGCTGTATTTTTTTTCCCATTCTTTTACTCATTCCGAATTTGTTTAGGCCATTGCAAGGTCTTATAAGACAAGGTACAACACCTAGAATTAATTAGAAATATTATCTTCTCAGGAATTTTAGCTTTTCAGTTCTGACATATTAGAAGCCTCTGTTTTCAATGGCTTTACAATGGTTTATGGTGGCTAAAGATCTAGCCCAGACTCCGGCAGCAGTCAAGACTTAGGCAACAATATAGGAATACTAGCCCAACTTAGTAGAGACAATAAATCCATATGCTGCACCTATACAAATTAGCAAGCGTTGTCTAATTTTCAAAAATATGTACATTTCTATTATCTGTATTAATGATAGCAGTAAAATTTTAAATTACAGTATCATCCAGGGATGATATCTTTATTCTGAAAACCAGAAATGGCCTAAGAGAACAGGTGGGCTTATATTGAAGAAAAAAAAGGAAAAGCTAGATCCCAATTCAGCTTTTAATCAAAAGCTACTTGTAGACAATTGTAAAAATCCTGTTGCATTTGCAGCATAAACTAACAACACTGATTAATGCCTTTCATGTTACTATTATTTTGCTGCTTGTACTGCTTTGATACGTCCACCATGAATTATTGAAGTAGCATAGACATTCAGCTCTTCACCAACTTGACTTCAGTTTGGACTTTCATACTGTAATAGCCGTTCTAATTTGTACTATCCTGGGTTCCGTTTCTCTCCTGTAAACAGTTCAGTTTAAGCAGAATTAAGAACTCTTGCTCTGTGTCCTTCCATGGGAGCAGGGGATGCCAATTTCCACTGTTGTCACTTTGTGTGTTTCTAAAAAGACCTCTAGCCAGATTCCTACCAGCTTTGGTAGGGGCCTTTTGTGTTACTAAAATGACAAGGGAGAGGAAAAAGCATTGGGGAAGTTTCTTTTGCTTTTAACTTCTCACTATCTGTAACATAGCTGCTGCTTTTCTTTATCGTTCTCTGTCTTTTTAAGTTTTGAATGCAGGCAGGGATAATCGTGTCCATGTTCACTTGATGAAAACAGTATATGGTTCACTTAGAATATCCTTTCCTATTACATGGAAACCTAAAAGATTTGACTTAGGGACTCATCTTTGGAAATAATTTAGAAACCCTTAGAAGAGGTGGGAAATAACAAGCATACTAGCAGATGGGACAATGAAAGTGTTCTTGAATTTAAAGTGTTCCCTCCTGCATGGTTTGGGAGTGACGTTAAGTTTCACTGAGCCTGGTGAAACCCACTTTCTGTAATAAGAGTTCATGCCAGGCTGGTTTCTGCAAAGTGCCAAGAACCTTTATACCCTATTGAAGCCAATTTGATCTTAGAGCTTTTGGAGCTTTGCAGAATCAATAAGAAAATTTAATGGCCCAAATACTTAGAGGTTCTTAGGAAGTTTAGGTGTCTAGATAAAGGAAAAACCCATTATAAAGCATTTATTTATTTATAATTATGAAACATTTCTATAAATTAAGAGTATATGTGCTAAAATGGCACTGCATTCTACAAAAACTCAGTAAAGAACATTCTCTGCTCTGAGAGGTCTGGCTTCAGTAGCTGAAAAAAGGCTACAAGGAGCATTTCCTTTTAATTGAACTCACTATAGTGGGTACTGACATCCTTGTAAAATATTTTTTGAAAAAACAAGACTCATGTATCTCCATCTGTACGTTCCAAACACTATAGTGTGTATGATGAAGAGGTACAGTTCATGATTTTCAAACAATGTTATGTATATTGTCCAGCATTTTTTTTTTCCCTATTGGCACGATTGGAAAGAAATGCAGATTATTTATTACTTAAACTGCAACAGTTTATGATGGAATTATTTTACCATTATCTGAATCCACGACATGTAACCAAATAAGAAAATTCTTCAAAACTCTTGCCTTCAAAATTATCAATACTATCTTGGCACACTAATGATGGGAATTATTGACTAACAGCAAACTGTTTTTCAATCATGAACAGTTGTTTAAAAAAATGGAAAATCGTGCACAAGTACTCCATAAATCTCTTACTCGCAGAATTTTCAGCACTGCTTTCCTGTGCCTATTGTAGATGTGTGTACATAGTCACGATTAGGTTTTGGCTGCCTTAGCCTGTGTTTCTAGTATGTAAAACATTAAGTCTGAGTCAGCTGACATTTCTAATTTCAGTTTCTCTAGAAGTAACTTGTTTTCCCCAAGCAGTTCCCAAGAACTTCATGGTTGTTCTTAGCAACTGATGAAAATGGATGAGAATTTGTGAAAGAGTGCCAAGGGATGTTAGACGCTAATTGTCATTTTTGAGAAACAGTTCAGCAGAAAATATAGATGATGTACAAAATACAGAAAAAGTGTGAATTGTCCGCTTAATCCTAATCTTAGAACACTAACAATATTCAGATGTACTGGAATGAGCAAACAGACTTTGGAGGTAAACTACACAGAAATGTCTTCTGCAAGCCATTATGTTTCTGGTATCTTGTTAGTAGTACACTGGCAATGAAATCTAAAGGCAAAGTTGTTGAAAATCTTGGCCAGCAAGTGACAGACATTTTTCGGAAAGAGTTGTAATCATCAAGTAGCATGATCTGCTTTTCTATAAAAAACTTCTCTTAGTACTCCTAGAGTCACTTCCATCTGTGGTGTGTTCCACTGGCATTTCACAGTGATGTGCATTGTAACACTGCAAGAAATGCAAAACTTCTCTGAGCTCATAAGGCATTAAATGTATTGTCTGTTTTTTGACTGCTATTAATGGTGAAGCTGTAGCTTACAGCACTGATGATATATGTTTCAAATAGAAAACTGCTTTTTAAAAGAAAAGTTTTGTATTCTGAAATTTTTTAGCACCCTCATAGCATCATTTCCTAGTGATTCTAATAAATAGTCTGTACTATAATATTGCCAATACCATGTCCTCAAATTTTCAAAACTTATGTTATGGATATCAAGATATGCAACAGAAATTTTAAAGCTCCACTCAGCATAATGAGTAGTAAAAATAAATTATGTTCCCACAACTACCGACACTTGTATAGTCTGTAGCAGCAGAGCTGGTAATGAGACCTAAATTGCAAACATGATCTACTCGTAAAGATACCATTCCAGCTGACCTTATGAGTATATTTTCATTTATCCTGATTGAGATTTTGACCGGTAGATCTTAATCAAGATATATGTCTGGTTCGATGATCTGTGGACATAAAAATGGATGTGTCACACCTAAAACAGAAAATAAATTGAGATATTGTACTTGTAATTCTAGACATCATAGTTATAATGCAGTCTTATTCTAACGCTATGGTTTAAACAGACATATTTATTACATAAATGTTGCATACGAGTCACCAGAAGTAGAGATATCACAACTGAGGATCATTGTGTGTACATATCCTTGGACCAAAATTACCTGAGATAACACAACAAATGTTGAATTATAATGCTGTTTGTTATTTGAATGCTTAAAGATATTAACATTACTTTTTCTGGGGGTTGTGTGTTGAAGGGAACAAAGGATTTTCAAAGTTGTTTCATACACTTTTTCAGACACAAATTAGTTACAATTCATACTCAACCTCAATTAAGTTCCAGATAACCTAATACAGTCAGTGTGGATACCCTGAATTTTCAGTGATCAAAAGATCTTTGATCAAGGTCGGTTGTTCAATTGAAATTCATAAGCCAGAACATTGGTTGGTTTTTTGCAGATTTATATTCCTCATAGGCACGAGAAAATACATTGAAAACATAGAGCTTAACCCTCACTGTCACCTAAGTCTGTAGACTTACTATGGAATAACTTGAAGATATTTTTTTGAGAGAAATATTTTTAATTGATAAAAAAAATAATTCAGGAATTCCTGAAATATTATGATAACATTTATCAGTTTCCTGAGCTCTGGAATGTCAAAGACTGGCTATTCTAAAAGTTTTAAAAGAAATTACAGTACATATATATTCTAAAATGCCAAGTCCAGGTTTTTAATTTATGGAGACATTTTTTTTCAAATGTTTCAGAATTTATTTTTAGCTTTTGGTTTGGGTTTGAGTTGTTGTTTTTTGGGTTGGTTTCGGTTTCGGTTTTGATTTGGTTTTTTTTTCAGTTGATTGCGGTCATTTGAGGGTGTCATGATAGTGTTTTTCACTATCATGAAGTAAGTGGAAAAAAAATCTGTTTTCCAAACCTTGGAAAACTAAGTCAGTGGAAAAAAATAGGATAATTTTACCCAGATTTTCAAAACAATATTTCATTGGATTTCAACTTTTTTCTATGTTTTTCTTGGCATGGATTCTTTTTCCTTGATGTATGATAATCTTCATTGTAATGTAAATCTTTTTATGGGTGACAAATTAACGAAATACAATAAATCCTAAAAATTCATGCAATTAAAAAATGTATAATGCTAGCAAATGTGCACAAGTCTTTCACATAGTTTTGCCATATATTGTGTATGTTTTGCTTTATCTTCTAGGTGACTGCCTGAGACCATATCAATGCTCAAGATGACTGAGCTATATCTTTTCACTTTAATTAAAGAATTTTTACATCGTAATTATTGCTTCTTAACCCATTATATGTAATTCCTTGAAATCAGTGGACACGGGTCTACTGACTTAATTGAGCTGTGTGATTCAAAAGCCTAAAGGCCAGATTCTGTATATTTGCTTGCCATCAGTAGTATTTTAGCTTGTAAGCCAATTATTTTAATTAGGCCCTCTAACAATTAGAATTTATTTTCTTATTGGTATGATAAGGACTCAGATTTTCACATTGAATCTTCAGTTATGAAAAGCTGTGAAAAGAACATTTCCTTTCGTAGTCATTTTGAACCGGTAATTTTAATGTCTTTTCCATTATAAAATAAAACAAGCTCACAAATAAACAAACAAACAAAAAACCCCACAAAAAACAGATTAGGGAAGCTGAAACCTGAGTTAAGGCTTTGCAAAAGGGTTAAACAGCAAATATGGTTCCTAATTTTCATTTCTATAGAAACACAGAAATAACACTCCAATTGTTCAGAAATAGATCTTCTAACTTACACATTTCAAAAGTGTTGAACCATCCCTTTGACATTTTAATACTGATATACTTTATGGAAAAAGAAACAATAAAAATCCTGCTTTTGACCACCAGCTCTTAAATAGAATCATAGAATGTTTCGGGTTGGAAGGGACCTTAAAGATCATCTAGTTCCAACCCCCCTGCCGTGAACACCTCCCACTCAATGAGGTTGCTCAACGCCCCATCCAGCCTGGCCTTGAACACTTCCAGGGATGGGGCATCCACAGCTTCTCTGGGCAGAGACCAGAAATAGGCAGAAGATGATTAACATGGCAAACATTTTGTCTGTTCCATCTTACTTGGAGGGATGGCCAAAACAGACAAGGTTAGCTGATGCGAGTCCTGTTTGTCACAAAAGAAAGTAGAATAAGAATAACAAAAAAGAAATGCACAATTCTAATATTGTGCTGAACAATACTTTTTTAAAGCAAGTGGATTTAATTCTCATATCACTCAGGCTGTTTATGAAAACATTAAGAATCAAACCTAACTGGAAAATTTCCATCTACATCTAATGAAATCTCTGTACTACGTTGCTCATCCAGCCATTGCTTCCTCATATGTAACCATATGGAAGAAATTTTTCCTCAGCAAAAACAAGAGGTCTGGAGTCATATGTAGTATTTAAGCTGGAAAGTTTAAACACAATCTGACACCAAGTACTTCACAAGAACAAAATGGATCAGACAAAAGAATGTTATGCATATTCAGGTTCAACCACCCCATCAATCATCTCAAATGACATAAATTGATTAGAAACAATCTAAAGGCACAAGTTTCCCTGAACTACTGTATTTGATTGTCTCACTTATTTAAAGCCTAGCTAAGTGCCTACTATTATGTCTGAAGGTGTCTTCCACTTTCAGTAGTAAATGGAAATCACAGGTACTCTACTCTGAGATACTATTCCACATTTACTAGTCCTGAGAGTAATTGCCTTTGCCAGGTTTTAGTTTGAAGACTAAAAGATTCTCCTTTAACTGTGAAAAATCAAAGCAGAGAGCTCTGAATTTAATGGGCCTGTGAACAGTGAATAGTGAAAAATGTCCAGTTTTGAGTCAGTAAATTCACACACAGAAGAACCGGGAAAAATAAATTAGACTAGACACATACCTAGAAAAATTTGGCATTCACAACATACATCATAACTTGTAAGAAAGGATTAAGAGGACAAAAGAATTGTTAATAGACCCTTAATACTAAAAATCTTGGGGTTGTTTTTTGTGTCCTGCAACTTGTGGAGGTACAACACAAAATTGACTGTTTTACAGACTAGCAGATGACCAATGCTCAGCTCTGGACACCAAAAGATGAGGAAGCAAGGATTTATTCTACTTCTGAAAATCCAGGCTTCCTCATTCAAAAGTATCACAAACTTCTCTGGGAACTCTGCCTGTGGGACACAGGTGGATGGTCACAGAACATAACCTGAATGTTATCTGCCCAGGTAGTTAGACACTGGTAATCAGAAACAGTTACCTAGAAACAATAGGATAGCCACACTCCCCCCATTCCCTTCCATACCCCACAGAACATACACTTGTTGTGCATTTTCTCCCATTCCCTTGGCAGAAGAATAAACTACAGCTTTGGAGTCGTTCTTATAGTTTCTGTCGATCAGTTGCCGTATGGAGCTTAGAAGTGGGTCTATCAAGCTATAAACTCATGGAATTATTTTACTTCCACTGCAAGTAGGAAAAAATCTGCAGATATTGTTTTTGGGTCCCCAATGAATGTTTGTGAAGCTGGCTGTGAGGATAAAAGTTTGGCTGCAATTATATTGCCACAGCATTATATTTCCAACTCCCAATCCCTGTCATACCATGCTTGTTCTTCATAAAAGAACCACAGAGGAAAAGAAGCTATAAATCCAGTAAGAAGAGAGTGCATTTTATCTTTTTGAGATATGGCAGGAACAGTTTTACAAGAATTCTTGAGAAAACTGTAAGACGGGGAAGGCACTCTAAATACAGACGTGCTAATTAACATAAGTTATAAAAATATTAATAAAATTATATTAAAAAAAGGGGAGAAAGGAAATTATTTAATCCCTTCTGTTACCCTGTGGTGTCTCAGTGCCCAACTGCATGAAATGAGGGGTAGGTAAACATTAGCAGAGAAGAAAGATAAGGTCATCCTAAGCGGGGTTAGAGAAAGGGCAGGTCACCCAAGGCAGCCGCCCTGGATGCTGCAGATAGTCATCTGCAACAATAGGAAAAAGAATGAAGTAGCCAGAAGGACTCTTAAGGGCCAAGTGTGCATTGTATAGGCTAATTACCCAGCAGTGACAAACTAGATAAATGCTGGAACACCCAAACAAAATCCTTATTGTTAAATACAGCCTTAATACTGATTTTTTGTCATATCTTTTCATGACGCCTATCTCAAATCATAGTTTAAGTAAACACCATTCTATCCTTAAATTTTACTTTGAGATAAGATTACTCCTCGGTAATCTGACAAATGAAGGGGCATTGTATCCTTGTGGGTGTGCCAGTCGTTAAAAAAAGGCAGAGCATAGTACAGAACTCACTCAGTGTTGACCGTCCTGGTATATTTATCCAGGATATCTGAAGAATTTTAAGGCATACCCTCACTGCGATTTAGACTTTCTGAAGGTAAAATCTGTGATCAGTCTCTGACAATCTTCTGACACTTTCTAGGATCTCCTGGGAAAGATTTCTGGAAGTCCTCAGGGAACTGGAGAAAATACATAAACAGAAAGGTCTCAAGGAAGTTTTATCAGGTACCAACACAAGTTAAAGGAAATCATTATCTAATGAGTCTAACAGTATCTACTATCATTTTCACAACATCTATCCAGTGTGAAATCTTCTTTAATGAAGTACTGAGTTTGTCCTTTACAAACACATACTTTTCTTGTCATATAAAACTCTTCTTCTGCTTTGCATGTTTCTGTTTGTGGGTAGAAGAGTCACGTAGAAAAAATATGTGATCTTGAAATCTTTGTAAGGAAAGAGATGAAGGACAGGGTGAATGAAAAGAGGAGCAAAAATGGATAAATTATTGAAGGAGTAGAAACAAGGTCAGCTGAGATTTTTATAGAGTTCAGTGCTAATATCAGGAAAGATGCTTCTAGCTGGGGTGAGTGGGTAGGTAATGTGGATGTGAACTGCATGTAACCTATAGGGAAAGTTTGAACTCTTCAGAGTGGTGAGAAAAAAAAGAATGGAAGAAAGGAGAAAAAAATGCAACCCAGACCTATTTGGCCTGAATCTTTGAAAATGAGAGTCAACCATAAACACCAGAAGCTGAAACTTCCTAGCATATATTCCTATGTATTAAAGACACATTCATTTAAGGTATATAAGCTATAAACACATACAACAATTCAAATTTACATTTATGGACTTCTAGTCACCAGTAAAGACACCCTCGTAAACCATTCAATTACTTTTTTATTAAAAAGACAGGAGAATTTGTTTCGTTTGCTTAACTAGCTTTATCTCTTAGATTATATGGTAGTCTGTCATTTCACTAACTGTTTGCTTGTCCAGCGCTATTAAAGAGAAACTGCTGTACAAAAGCAGAGTTCTGTTTGCAAAGAACAGAATCCTCTTGTTTTAATTTAGATAAGGCAGACTGTGGGTGAGCACATAACTATATTACAACAAATGCGAGATCGTAAGATTAGATGGCACATTAAAAAGTTTCCATTGTTTATTCAAAACTTGTACTTTGCAAGGTGCAAGTGCTTGGTTGTTGCTTATTATGTTATTAAAAATAGAATTAAGAAAGTATAAACATAGCTAAGAAAACTACAGTCAGGTTCCAAAATATTGAAAGAGTAGGATGGAGTGAAAGGGTCAGGAATCTGAGAACAAGACTTTCCAAGTCTACTACCACTAACTCATTGTATGGGGTTTCTGCAGATTCTTCCTTGTCTGGAGAGGATGCTCTGCTTGTTGAGGTCTTTAAATTAAAAGCATATGCATTTGTGAAAATGAGGCATGGGTTCAAATAAAAGGTAACCTTGATGTGAAATTTCCTGGATAGAGCAAAGAAACAAAAAGAAGCGTTGCTTTGAGACCAGGCCATGTGAACAAGAAGATAAATAATAATGTGTTTTGTACTGTGCAGAAGCCTACCACGCCATTGGACAACCACATTTATAATAAATAGCATGCTGCTGACATGCCCAAAGAAGAACCACATTTGGAAGATTCTGTTTTTTACATAGGCTATTTCCCATTTTGTGTCTTTGCAGAATCTGCTGTTAAGATCACAGCAGCAACAGTTTCAATGAAGCAGGGAGGGCAGAATCTTGCAAATATGGTAACAATAGTATCTGAGCAGAAATATAAGGACATGGTGGCACTGACCAACTGATGCTGATTTTAATGCCCATTGTCTTGGCTGCAGGTCATTGTTCTAGGTCTAGACTTGACTCCGGTATAGACAGTCCTGTGTGAAGGACATATGAGGTGAAGGATTAATCTCCACTAACTTATACTTTTATGTTTGCTCTATTTGGCAAACTACCCTTTATAGCCTCAGCAGAAAAATACGCATTAACAGAAATCTATTCCACCTGCTTTCATAGAATCATAGAATGTGTTGGGTAGGAAAGGACCTTTAAAGGTCACCTAGTCCACCCTCCCCTGCCGTAAGCAGGGACATCTTCAACTAGATCAGGTTGCTCAGAGCCTCATCAACCCTGGCCTTGAATGTCACCAGGGATGGGGCCTCCACAACCTCTCTGGGCAACCTGTTCCAGTGTCTTTCTTAACTACCTTCCAGTGGAATAAATTGCTTTCTGAAAGGTACCAGTTTCTTTCCATTGACTGGAGTGGATGAATTTAGCTTTGATTTAGGACAATATTGTCAATGTAGTTATGGCTTGCCGAGGTGAGAAACACTGGGAAATGTGTGATGGAGGTACCAGTAGGTGGTATATATATTCCTGGGACTCTGTGGGAGCTTGTCCTGGTACCTGAATGGCAAAGCACACAAATAAGATGAGGACTTTCTAGGATACTGCAGGTCTGGGGTAAACCATTTGGGAAGTAAAATTTGGAAGTTTTAAAGTTACTTATATTGTAATAGACACTGCATGGTTTGCTGTAGCAAAACCTCTAAGGAAAGCCTTATTCATAAAATTGACTCATTTTCTAGCTCATGCAGACAGAAATGGAAAAAAACCAGACAGATAGCATGAAATTTTCCCACAGTCCATGCCTGCAAAGTACCAGAACATGCATAAGAAGTGTTGAAGATATACTGACTAGTTGGGGTTACAAAGCAGAGACTCTGATTTGCAGGAAGCGCTAAGGTTTTATACTTGGATTTGGACTATTCCAAGACACTTAATATTGCTAGAAAACAAAAATGTTAAAAAATAATGGAAAAAATGAGAGCTGAACAACCCCTGCAGCTGCTCTTTGAAACTGACTTTCATATTAGCCTGTGCATATGAGCGGCAAAATGGACAAGAATATTAATTATATCAAACAGTGTTTGGGACTCCTTGGGCACCTGGCTCTCGGGCAGCAACCAGGCCAGGGGAAGGCAATCTGCAGTTCCCAGACTCTGCAGCCTCAGGGCAGCCTTGCTGGAGTTCAAGCCTTAGATTTGATGAAAGTTAATCAAATCCGAGATGTTTCAGACAAAACATTTGGGGCTCATATATCAGTGTTTTTCAATGAAACTATGTTTCATAATAATATATCAGAACAACTCTACTGCCAAGAGCAGTTCTTTCTCTTTCTTCCTTTTCTTCCTCTTTGCTTTTACTCTCCTTGAACTCCCTGTCCTCCTTTATTTTATTGCTCCTCTTCTAGCCTTCCCTTCTTCCTGTGCTTTTTTAATCTGCCTAAAGCACTCTTTATAACTCCTCAGTCTCAAACCAGATCTACTTCTGTGTCATTCTGCCCTCAAACCCTGTATCTCCTCAATGAGACTAAGCAGCCTCCTAGTTGTCAAGCAAACTCTTGTTTTTGTTACAGAGGGAAAATATTGGTCAATGCTGTGAATTCATTCAATTTTGTTCTTGATTCTGCAGCTAAAATAGTAACAATTTCCTTCTAAAAATGTCTCCCTTATTTACTTTGTAATCAAAGTTCTGATTTATGAAAACTTTTTGAAAGAATTTCTCTCAAAAGAAAATAGCTGTAAGTTAATCTTACAGTCCAAATATGCAAAAGGCATTTAAGGAGAATGCCAGTAGTTTTGAAAGCAGTTCCCTAATACTTAGAAGCTTAATGGTATAGGTCAGCAACGAAGAATAGGAGCAATAATAAATTCAGGATGCTGCAACTTTCATAGATGTTTAGGAACAAAGAAAGATCTATGAGAAATACATAATTTTTAACATAAAAGATGACTTTTCATGTTGTGTAATTGATAAGTGATAATACATGACCTGGAAGTTACATTACTTCATAAAGAATTTTGTCACTAAAGTACATCAGAGATCCTCTGGAACGTTTACTAAAGAAGATTTTGTATTTTATTACTCTCCAGGAACAGAGAAAAATCAAACTGACATTTGCATCAGGAGACTGGTGCCCTTTTGTGCAGAAGGTTTCCCAGAAAGATTTTTAGGTTTTTGCTATGCTTTTTGAATTTAAAAATACTCCATTCAGCCACTCTGAAGTGTTGACTTGCCTTTGGCCTCTCCCCATGATATGATTTAATTTAGGACATTACTTCTGTTACAGCTGTGGTTAACTGAGGTCAGTTCAGCTCACAGTGGTGTCTATGTGAGATACATTCCTCCTAGGTACCGCTTTCTCTATTGACCCTAGAATAGGAGGATCTGGGGTGTGCAGCCAGCTGCAATTGCAGTATGTTGAAACTGAGTGATATAAAAGTTGGAGTTTTCTAATCAACAATATGCCTTGCCACTGTACACACTGTAATAGAAAGTAGTGGATGACTACTGTCCTTACAGAGCAGAATTAGAAAACTAGGAAGACTCATTTGTAGGAAATTGCGACTTTTTTCTTGCATTGGGTTCTTTGTGATAATGTGTATAGTAGAGTTACAATAGCTCAGGACCCCTGATTGTATATTAGGGTAAAAGTAGGCGGAGAGAGGAAGGTTTAGAACACAACTGCAGTAAAGTGAAGATGCAAGTTAAATTGTTAAAGTAATCCTTCATAACTTACATAATTCTGAAATCTTTTCATGCTTAAAATTTACTGATCAGTAAAACAGTAAATTACCTACCTCAATGCCATCAAGTCAGGAATTTATAATAGTCATTTAAGTCCTTTGCAATTTGTTGTACAAAAATGAAAAAAACCTATCAATAAAAATGTGGAGCATAACCTTCATCGCTAGTTTACCTTGTGCCTAATAGCTGTTCAGGTTGTTTAGGTGAAAGTAGATCATAGTTCGATTTCATGTTTTAGCGAATAAATGTCCACATAGAAGATAAACACAGTGAAAATGGTTGGGAAACTACGAATATTGTCATCCAGGTCTATAAAAATATCTAGTGAGAGGTTTCCATGCCCAGAGAAGGTTTTGGCAACTTACATGGAAGCATCAGGAGCTAGAAACTCAAAAAGTTTCAAGCACTTTTATGAAGATATAAGCAAACTTCTAGGAGTAGGTTGATAAGAACTAGCTTCTGTTTGTAAGAAAATAAACGTGACCAAACCTGAGTTAACTGATAAAAAGGAATGTTCAGAGGCAGCATCTGGAGCAGTATGCAGCTGTATTTTATTTTAAATTATATTTTTGTGATTGCATTGGGTTGTTTGCATCATGTACCAATACTGTTAAGGCAGCATACAATGTTTCAAATCTAGTAAAACAATATGCTCATGGCTCACCCCACTCCATATTTGCACACTCAACCTTTCTACTACAAGTTACAGAATAATAATTGTCTTTTTCAAATGGCGAGAATAAAAATGCTGGCAATTTTCCAGGAACTATAATGTAAATAAAAATAAATGTTTATTTGAATGCAAATAGTTAATATTTTACTTAAAACTTTGTCTTTGAAAAGAAATAGCCATACAAAACTAAAGGTGTATTCCTTTCCTCATGGCATGGTAGATAACATAATTTCTTGCATTACTCATTATGTATTTATTAAGTATATGGCACCAGTACAGATTGGGGGATGAAGGGATTGAGAGTGGCCCTGCCAGGGACTCGGGGGTACTGGTGGATGAAAAACTGGACATGAGACAACAATGCGTGCTTGTAGCCCAGAAAGCCAAACGTATCCAGTGCTGCATCAAAAGAACTGTGGCCAGCAGGTCGAGGGAGGGCCCCTCTTTTCTGCTTTCATGAGAACCCACCTGGGGTACTATGTCCAGCTCTGGAGCCTTCAGCACAGGAAGGACAGGGACCTGTTGGAGCGGGTCCAAGGAGGGCCACAAAAATGATCAGAGGGATGGAGCACCTCTTTTAGGAGGACAGGCTGAGAGAGTTGGGGTTGTTCAGCCTGGAGAAGAGAAGGCTCTGGGGAAACCTTATAGCAGCCTTTCAGTGTTAAAGGGGGCCTACAGGAAAGATGGGGACAAACATTTTAGTAGGGTCTGTTGCAATAGGACAAGGGGTAATGGTTTTAAACTAAAAGAGGGTAGATTGAGACTAGATATAAGGAATAAAGTTTTTACAATGAGGGTGGTGAAACACTGGCACAGGTTGCCCAGAGAGGTGGTAGATGCCCCATTCCTGGAGACATTCAAGGTCAGGCTGGACCAGGCTCTGAGCAACCTGATCTAGTTGAAGATGTCTCTGCTTATTGCAGGGGGTTGGACCAGATGACGTTTAAAGGTCCCTTCCCACCAAACTGTCCTATGATTCTATGATGCTATGATCTCATATGTTCAATAAACTAGTTCAATATCAATTCTGGTCCAATAGAAAGAAGCTCAGAGTTAAAAACCAGGCCCAAATTAGCAGTGTTTTACTTGTTAATAGTACTGGGACTGTGCAAGAGCTAGGATCTGTTCAAGAAAGCAATACGTTAGCATATCCGGACAAGGTATGGTAAAGGGCATCTCATTTTGAATCAATTGGCAGTTCTGCAAAGATGAAACACATGAAAACCTTAGCTTTTCTGCCTTCAGTGCAAAGACTGATGAACCTATTACAGTGGATTTAGAGCCCAGAAAGGACAGGCCTTCCTAAGCCTCCATTGAGCAAAGTGGTGTCTGGCTAGAGGAACATGGAACAAATCCAGCAGAGCTCTCACCACAGTGAATAGAACTACCAGAACTACCTAATGTTAGTTGCAGTAAAGATTTGTTTCATTAATACCTTCCCATCTGTCTTTATTTTGCTACCCTTCTGGAAGAGACACCATTAAACATGCTGAAAGGAGTGACAAAAACACAGTTACCTGAAAACTTGTTCTTGTACCAGCCTTGCGGAAAGCAGGATGAGCCCAGATTCTCCTGTGACATTAGAGAAAGTATGTTTCTCCGTATGTGTTCGATTAATCACTTTATAAGAAACTTTGCTAGGGTATTTTAAGTCTTTTCCAACGTTGTGTTACTAGTATCTCCTTTTAGTACATGCTCTAGAAGGTTTGATAAAACTTGATTATGGCACCCATAATTAGATGCTTTGGGACACCAGGCAAGATGACATGGCTGCAGAACTCTCAACTAAATTTTACATAACCTGGTGGCTTTCCAAAACAAAACAACTCGCAACAGATGTTTTCTGCAGCTTTTCAAACTTCTCAGCATCTTTGAAGACATCTACAAATTTACAGGCCCTTAATCCCTTACTGGACCATTTTTCCTTGTCGAGATATAAATATATATACCTTTGGAGGAATAACAGGAATTAGTTATATGTAAAAAAAATTGATTTTTTGTTTAATAGGTTTTAGTATGTTGCGGCTTTTAGAAAGCTATTGGTTAGCCGTTCAGCTGGTGTCAAAAAAAGTAAACGAAGTTATACCAATTTGCATTGACTGCCTTTATTTTGATTGGTTTCCCATAATTTATTGTCTGTGTTATTGATTGTTGATATCAATGTGATTGTTTCTGAGTTGTTTTGACATGTCTCAATACATTGTTTAACATAACATGCTGGCACAGCTTGGCTGGGCAGCATCCCAACAATACGTCATTCCCAGAAAATGACAGAGAAAACATTAATAGTACTGAAAGACAGGGGTTTTAAAAATACATTTATTGAGAGTAATATCATTGGAAAGTAGCTAGTAATTGTCAAACAAAGAGATCACAAATCCTGCATAACATGAAAAAAAGACCCAGTTTTCTGAACTTTACAGAATCATGAAGGAAAAATAGTAGCACCTTAAAAAGGCCAGGGCAGGGGCTTGTTTGAAAGAGAGAGGTCTATACAAAGACCTACTACTGCAGCCACGCTGTTAGAGAAGTAAGCTGCAGCGTGTACAAAGGAATGATGAAGATGCTGCGTATTGTGTTAGCACTTGCAGAAGCTTCTCTGTCGTCCCTGTTTGCTTCTACATCTGCATTAAATATAGGAATAGCTTGACAGATACTCTAGATTAGAATTTTCTAAAAATACATCTGAAGCCCCAAAGGGGATGTCTGACAGCTTTTGGCATGTATAAAAACAACTCGCATTGTAACTTTTGATGTATTTGTGTTGTGTAAGCAGCCTTATCATTGGCTGGCAGCGCAGACAGCCACTTAAAACCACTCATTAACTGTCCTGATGAACTTATGGAAGAAGGATAAACAGAGATCTGGCCTTTACTAACTTCCTGCCTTGTGATCAGTCCACCAGCTACTGTTACATTGTGATTGCCAATAAATATAGTCATATAGTAGTGTCATTCATCTGTGATGTCTGAATGAGGCTTTGTGTTGCTGAAGCTGTAAAATGAGTTCAAGCCAAGTGACACCAGCAGGGCCAAAGCGGCAATTTGAGACTAAATGCAATGATAAATAAGTGAAAGCAACCAGAAAGTGTGCTTCTTTAGTATTAAGAAATATCTTTATTTAATTTTTAGTTTAGTGCTTTCAAAAGGGATTGTCCAGAAAATCCTCTGGCTATGGACAGAGCTGGTGCAGCAGAGGCCATGCCAGAGTAAGATTTCCCACACTGTTTTGGTCCTGGAAGTACCTGGAAGAGATGGGATACCTATGTTATTGCAATTGTCTTTTTACGGAAGCCTATGGCCTCTCTGTTTGCAATGACTAAACTGATGTATATATTTTCCCTTTATCACTTAGGATATGCTATCAAAAACTTGACTGAAATCACTCCACATGGGCCACTTTTAGGGCACTGGAACCTCCACTGCTAAACCAGAGTAGATGTAAATCATGATGGAAGTTGAAAAAAAGCTTATTGCAACTAGAGACAACTACTCAAGATCAGTGAATTAGAAGCCTATTTTGTATGGTAGTTGTGGCTGATGTAGGAGTGATAATAGCCAAAAAAATTAGGACATTCCTGCCAAACTCAACATGGAGATTTCTTGTTCCATTCTCGAGTCTAACACTCTTACAAAAAAATGTCTTATGAGAGCACTCACTCTGCTTATTAATCAGGATGTAAATATATTGGAGTATTTATTGGGCAGGAAATGGGAACTGTGATGGCTTTTGTTCCACTGGCTTTTTGTTGGTAATGAAATGGTGTCCAGGCTGACTGTATTTCAACAAATTAAGTTGACTGCATCAAATAGCTTGTTAATATTTTTGCACGAATTACAAGGTTACGGTTTTGGAAGGTGCTTCAATGATAATACAAATCTAAATGTATATATTATGAGCAAGTAGCTAATTATGTTTTCATATAAATTACTATTTATAAAAACATACACTTTTACATTATTGTAGGTAAAAAGTGGTTAAGCAGCTTTTTGGTGTTTCAAGTTTTTACTTTTAGCTAAGGTATGTTTCCATAAAAAATAAAACTGTTCACGCTAATGGTCATCTATACAAAACTGATTCCTCAATTAGCAAAGCAAGTGTTAATTCATCCACAGCAGTACTACTGTCTCTTGGGAAAGATATTGCTCACTTCATGAAATCAAATAACATACTTAATCCTATCAAATGGAAACATAATGCAGTCTAAATTATGGGTCCTTTTAGAGATTGGGATATCTATTTTTATTCCATCATTTTTATTGCAATAGCAACAAGAAACGTTTATGAAGGCATCACAAACAGTGATAGAAATCTCAGTGCTGATATGACTGCTATTAATTACAACCGAAATGTTATGCTGTTGCACACCCTATCTCTGCATGCTCCTGTCTTCCCTTTTCTCTTTATTATTCCCATGTTGACTGCTCTTTTATCTCTCTATGTAAGAATGACATTCAATAGCATGACTGTACTAGAACTGATTGAATGCCTACGTAGCGTGTACCTTGGCTCTCACAATATCCAGTAGCAAACACTGTATTTATTCCTGCTTCCAGGAATCTATGGCTCACAAATATTTGGAGCCAGAGGTGGGTTGTGTTTAGGAGTCTCAATGGATTTTCTCTATGATTAACTTATCTAATCGACTTCTGGATCCGTGTAAGCTTTTCCCACCTGTAACTTCCCCAACCAAGAAGTTCCACAACTGGATTCTTTGTCAGGCAAAAAAAAAAAAAAAAAAAAAATCCTTTTTTATTTTGGCCCTACCAGCTGATTATTTCACTTGATGTCTCCTGTTCTACATAAAAGGCATGCCGTTTGCTTTGTGACCTCTAAACTATTTCTTATCCCATATTAGCAAAACAAAGTGAGACTCCAATGAAAGAAATGTGAACACAGGACAAAACGAACCTTCCACTACACTCTGACAGGGAAATAACAACCAGGTGTCTTCCCTCACTTGAGTTCTTGACAAAGCATGATTTACCCAGAAGCTAGTGGTTGAGACCCACTGCAGCTAACCGTTTACTAAATTAACTTGTTCTACATTTCTTTTTTTTGGCTAAAGAATTTTTGTATTTTTGCCCATCACTTTTGATAGAATAATACCATTTGCTATCCAGACATGTTTGTAAAGAAAAATCACAGAATATTCACAAAAATATACAAGAATCCCCAAAGCTTTCCTAATTTAGGAACAAGTAATTAGCATTTGAAAACTTGCATCGCAACTAAGTTATTTGTCATTCATTATTCCTGGCTGATCTCCATTATTCCCTATTCCAAACTTTTCATTCAGTAAGAAAACAGAAACATCAAGTGACTCAGGTTCTCAACTAAGTAATATGAATAATAAATCCCTAAAAGCAAATAATAAAAAGTTTAGTAAATAAAAAGTTTAGTAAATAAAAAGTGTCACAGTGAATCTATGCAATGGACGTGCTAGAATGCTCAAAAATCTGACTTAGAGCAGTTATATTACTTTGTGGCAAGACATCAAATAATAAATTACTATCCAATGGTTTGGTTGTTTGTTTTTTGGGGTTTTTTTTGGTTTTTTTTGTTCGTTTGTTTTTCAAAGTTACCTGTTATGTTTCACCTTTTTTGCTTATTACTTTCCTCCAATTGCCATTTAGCTAAAACATGCTTGACACTTATCATCTCTTTTAATAAATCAAATTGCTATTTTTTCTTCAGGGGCCCCTGTGTGTGTTATTGTACTGCTGAACCACCTATCTATTTTTTTTTTTCTTCTTTGGGAAATAGAGGGGGGGTTTACCTAATCATAAAGCCCAGGTTTTCAGAAATATAGCAAAACGTAACTTACAAGGAGTTGAACAGAGAAAATCACCTGTCATAACTTCATCACCACTAGACCCCAGAGAATTAATGCCTTAAAGTCAATAACAGAGTCTTCTAATTAAAAGCATAAAGCACCATCATGACAGTGTATGGGGGAACCTTTGTAAAGGACTCCCCCGTTCTCTGGTGTGATCCTGATACAGCTAATTGCATTGTGACTTGCCTTTATGTGCTTATGTAAATAGCACCGGCTTCTGAAGCAGAGCCTTCGGGCTGCTTTTGTCAGGAGGAGAGTCGTTTCCCCCAGGGCTTTTCCTTTGTGAAACACCAGCTGGTGGGAGTTTTGCATTGTTAACCCTTATCGCCAGTGGCAAAGAGGGGGGAAAAAAAATAATCAGGAAAAAGAAAAACTGCCTGATTTTATCTTTTTTTAATTTTAATAGAGCCTTGTTCCTTCTCACCCCCCCCTTTCCTCAAACTGAAACTTTAGGGGCCTACAGCAGACTCCATTTATCTTTTATTAGTACACATAAAGATAAGGTTCTAGCTCTGAATCTTTCTGCAGCTCTATTCTGTTAGTGCTCTATGCGCTAGCAATTTGCAAATGTGTTCAATTGAAAATTTTGCATTCAAACATTGCTGTTTACACTTTTACGTCTTCTTAAACCCCGGCACTTAATCCAAGCACTTTCTATTTCCTGCTAGTTATAATGCAAAGGAAAAACTGATAAAGAGAAAACATTTGAATAAATTCAGGAACGTCCTCCACTTCAGAAGCACATGGGCAAATGCTAATATGGCGTGAAATATACACTTATGAAATGTTAAGATTACTGTTAATAAGCTAGACAAGAAAATGTAATTACATATGATAATGCCTTGGTGATAATTGTGAAATTAAAAAAATATTCAACTTGAGTCTTTGCAAAAATACAGATATTTCTTACAGTGTCTGTATTAGGGAGCTATAGAAAAAAAAAGCTACTAAAAAGAGATGAAGAATATATTTCTTTTCTTCACAATCTCATTCATTATATACAAGCTCTATTTCTGACATACTGTGTTCTTCACTTCAAGCCCAGTGACAAAACCATACTATGCAGATCTCAATGTGGATTTCCTCCTTACCAGACTTTCAGTCACGTTACACCAAGACCTGAGCCATTTAAGCCATATTATCAAAGAGAAATAGCCCAAATGAACAAGGTTATGATTTTTCACAGTTCATTGATTTAAGGCTATTTTATTAAAGCTAGTGATGAAAATAAGAATGAAAGCACAAAGATTACACATTAAGACTCCACCGCTCATGCACTGGAAGAGTGACAAAACCAGAAATTTGTAAAAATATCAAATACAGTAAGAAAGTAAGATAGGGAAAAAAAATTGTTAATTTTTCTACCATAACTTTTTTTTTCTTTTCTGTCCAGATGTCTTCTGCGTTCTGTGTTGTGCGCAGGGATTTACATGATCACATTCTGTAGAACTGTTTATTGTAACACAGAAGAATCTGTCTGTTCACATTTCATTATTTTCACACTTTTCCCCGGTCTCTGTAAACCTTCTTCAGAATTAACCTCTAAAAAGTCATTTTACTAGGAAAAGAGAAAAGGTAGCAAAATTAATTCCTGATGAATAGAGCCAAGTATTTGCATGAGGTAAACTGGCATCACTTCATCAAAATGGCATTATGCCAGCTGAACCATTTCAGTGATTGACCTAGGAATAATAGTTCCACAATATGAACCTGCATATATTTGCTACAGAAATATTTGCATTTGCTACTCTAATTATTCAGTGACAGACTTTAAATAGTTTGTCAAAAAGAGGAAAGTGTCTATGCGGTTTGTTCTCAATTTAAATGAGTAGCCTTGGGAAGATTCATGAAGATGCTGATGGTATCCATGATCCGCACAGTATCCATAATTCTACTGTGATTTTTCTTTTTCAGTTGTATTTTTTCTTCAACTTGATTTTATTATTGTTTGTTGCAGGGACCTACAACCTTTTAGACTGAGATGTACAGGCCCGGGTAAGCACACAAGAGAGCAACAAGAAGACTCAGTGTGACATTGACATCATACTTCCACCTAAATGATTTCCTTTTGTAGTCCAGCTGGACTTTTTCAACTATTCAGAATGTTCATGCTTAAGGGATGAAATGAAATATATAAACTAGAACTGTTTTTTAATCTATAAGGGACAGGTTCCTGAGTAAGCTTTTTTTTCAGGAGCATTACACCTAAAAACAATTAATCAGAACAAAACATTGTGATTTGCTATTGCTTCGTTTAGTAGAGACATAAGCCTGAATAACCTCTCCCAATGTACTGCAAAACCTGTAGTCACTTTTCAGAAAATGTTGCCCACGTTTTACTTCCTTTCTTTCTTTAGCAATCCAGTAGCTGGTACACAGAGAAACACATTGGTTAATTATGCCTTATCCTGTAACTGGAAAAAGAAAATATGATATTTTAAAGTGTTTTCAAAAAAGTGTTTATTTGTTCCTCCAGACACTTGAGCATTCTTCGTGGAACTTTTTAAAAAGAGATCATGGAACTGGAGACAAATAAAAGCAAATATTGGGTCGTATTTATTTGCTTTCTAGGTTTTGAATCTTCAAAATTAATGTTTTCTACCTTTGCCCTACAGCCATAAGATTAACTTCATGAATAAATGCTGAACTTTTTTTACAAGTAACCAGACTACAGGGCTTAAATAAGACCTTTAATCAATTAAATAACCCTTTAATCAACGCCAATTAATAAGGGATTTAAACTCTGCAGAATTACTCGTACTTATTTTATTCAGAAAAGGCATAAGCACACAAGGGTATTTCTGTTCAAGTTCAAGCAGAGAACAGAATACAGTAACGGTGGGGTTTTTTTGTTGATTTTACACTGACTTCAAGAGAACAGATAATATCTAAAAGATTAACTGGTTATAAAGTCTGTCAGGAAAGTTACCTTCTGGGTATTACTATTTTTAATAATTACACTTTAAACTATGTTTCTACAACTCAGTGGTCTTCAGTGTGTAACAGTAACATTTTTTATAAGGTTGCATGTACTTCAGAAATGCGCTTTGCAGCTCATGAAACCATGGCTTAAGTATAGCAAGATCTGCAATATGATTGTCAGTTAGCAATACTGATTTCTCTCCTCACCAATACGGAAACAGAGGCACCAAGAACACCACACAAAAGTCAAGAATGAGATGCTCATTTACAAAAGTAGAAGGAAATTTGTTAGTTTTCCCAGCAGCTTAGAATCTCTTTGTTTTACTTAACTGCTAATGCGTTCCAATAATGAAATTCAATTTAACAGCTAAATATGGAAATACAACTCACTGTTGTCCTAATGTTTAAACACCATATTTAGTAAACAGTCCACCTGAACCCAAATTGTTGGTGATATTAGATCACACTTACTAGGGTCCAATTAGTAACATGCAGCTTCAAAGAATTCAAACAACCAATAGAGTATTTTCTTGAGCTTTTGTTTTTGTGTTTCCTTTCTGTTGTGGGGAGTTATGAAAGGGAAAATGCAGTAAAATGTTATATAACTTATGGGAGAGACAAATAATGAGAGACTTTTCCATGGTGGTGGGTGATAAAAGTGTATTGGTCACTAAAGTTATAATTTAATCATTGTTTTCATAGTACAAGGCAATAATCCTGTCATTGGATGAAAATCAAAGTGAAGGTGTTTATAGAACAAAGCTCCTAAGTCAAAGGTCTGGAAATTTATTAGCCTCAGTCTTAGCAGCAATCCTGAATTAGAAAGCATAACCTCTTTGTCATTATTTTTATACTGACATTTTTAATTAAGCAGTCAAATTTCATTAAGTATGAGGAAAAATGTTGAAAAATGATGCAGGCTATTAATAACTTCAAAATGAATTGTTTAAAACATATATTTAAATAACTCTGACCTTCTTTCCTCTTATTCACACTACTCATCTTCCTCCAGTCTGACCTCAGACTATTCCGAATTTTCCTTTAGGAGAATATTTGGCTCTTTCCTTCTTAATAAATGTCTACTTTGTAATGTTCAGTTGAGAATCAAAGAAAGGAGTAGAATTTGGTCCAGTTAAGCAAACTATGCAAATATGAAAAAATAGCAAAGAACAAAAGATTTATTGTAGAAAATGCAGGAAAAATCCTCCTGGATTCTCTCTGACTGGCTGATCACAACTGCCAACCACTCAAAATAGTTTGAACGTGTACTAAACATATAGGGCCTATTTTTCATTCACGGGTACCTAACACACATATGCAGGCATGGTTAGTAAATAACCTAATTCTCAAAGTTGATAACTGTATCATGTACCTGCATGCCTAGCTTTAGCTGGAGACACCTGGCTTTTGTCACTTACATTTGAAAGCTGGATACAGATATCCATAGTCAGCCCATAACAAATTACAGAAAAGAATGAGAAATATCTAGTTATAAATCAATAACAATACAGTGTCCCAGTACACTAATTGGATCAGATATTCCATTGTCCTATAACTTGCATAATCGTCTGACATACTGCCCTCATAGGTGGAAATGTGTGATAGGGATTTTTAACTATTAATCATTAAACATGAAAATTATCAGTCTCTAGAAAAGAAGGACTAATTTAATAGAAATTAAATTCTGAAAGCCCGTGAATATCTTCTGGACACAGTTTTCTTGTCTTGAAAGTTCCTTCTAGCAAGTAGAGAAATTTGAGCTGTGACAACCACGGTTACTGAGATCTGTTCTCCCATCATAAATGTGTAAGTATAATGTTCCCAGGACTTTGGGGAGTCGGAATTGGAACAACTTGTGTTCCATGTCTGTTTTTAAAGGTATGTCAGGTGATGATATTGGAGGGGAGGTGGGCAGGAAGCCCCACAATGTGATCTGGAATTAGTGCTCTATACTGAGTGACAGTAGTGGATAGAACTCAGAAATTTAGTTGTCTCAAAGTGCTTTTTCACAACCAAATATTAGACTGAATGTGCATTTGAGTCCCTGACACTGCAGTAGTTCTCTTCACAAGTCTGAAATAATACATATACAAAAAAACTTACATTTTTCAAACTAAGTATAAAAACCAACATCAAAACTCTCTGGCAGGTTAAGCACCTCATGGAGAGACTATGACCCTGAAAAACACATCTCAGCTACAGGGAAGCAATGGGGACAATATCCAGTTTTCTTCAAATCTGATCTCCCTTGATATGAAAATTTCTAACTGTGAGGTTTAACATAATGTTAAGGCACTAATATTGCAGAACTGTACAGTGACTGAGTGGGTTTTTCTTCACATGTGTAATCCACAAAGGATAATTCAGAAGGTGTCTTATGAATATATTTATCCTATTAACACATTGAAAGAACAAGGCAAGCAAGAGTTATTATTATCATTCGTGCTTATGATACTCATATGCTCACCTGAGATAACACTTCTCATTTACATTTGCTATTGGCCAAATATCAAGCTAGCTCCCTTTGCAGCAAGCTGGCTTTCTGGATCTGATATGTAAGCATCTGTGTCTCCCTGTGGGAACAGCTGTATGGATACCACTACGTGTCAGGATTCTTGTAAGTTATGGGTTGCAACAACATACCTAGAGATCATTTGTAGATGTAGCCCTAAGTCACTTGCTCAAAGTCATGCCAAAATTGTAGCAGGGCAAGAAATCCAATCCATATTGCAATGTCCTAAATACTCTATCCATGAACAGTCTGTCCTCTTGTCTTCCTACTAACCTTTTTCCCCAAAAAAGCGGTAAGATGAAAAAAAAATCCATTTCTCACAACTTTATCTAAAATTAGGGTCAAGACAGTGGATGGCACTTACATGTTCAGGCGTAGAACCTCAGTTTGTGTCATTTTCACCTCTAGTAAATTAAATACTCCACTCAAAAAGTAAGCACACATTCCAAACATCTCAATGCCTATGACATGCCCTCTAGGCAGCAAGACTAAGTGCCCTGGCAGCTCTGACAAAGCTGTAACTTTGCTTTTATTCTCAGCATGGCCATGTACCTCAACCTTCCGTCTATAAACTGAAGGAGAATAAACTAAGCTTTAGAGATACTCAGTTCTTTTATTGTAATGATCAGCTGACTTTAAATTTAACCAATACCTTAAAATATGAATCTTCTTTTCTTTCCCCTTCATGTCATACTAATCAGAGCTTTTCAGTGGCTTGCACACTCACAAATTAAAGGATTTCTGTATTCGGCATTTAAAAAGTCTGTTAAATTATGGAAGCCAGAAAGTATAGTTTTGGGGGTGAAATAGCATCTTTTGGACCAGTGAGCGTACTAGGGGAGCCGCACTGGTAATTTATAGCTGTCAAGGAAAAAAAGCTCTTGAGTGGTGTGAAATTTTAGCTGTTTTGTTAACCCATGATTTTAGGTTCAGGGACTATTGGCAAAAAGCCCAGACACTTTGGACTGCTGCTGGCAGGCCCCATCAAATGCTCTCCTGTTTATTTTCTTTGTCCTATAGACAGTTTTGTTACAGAAAAGGAATGACCTCATTTTTGAGAACTTTGCTATTCAGACCCTTTGATTTTATTTTCACTAATATTGGGAGAAGTAGAGAGTAAGGGATTTTAATTGGGCTTTACTGAAGTAAAAAGGGAAATGCTTTGTGCTGAAGATGTGTGGATTGTTGAATCATCAAATCATAAAATTCCAGGCAACTGAAATACCACAAAGACAAATATTTGGGCTGTTGATATGCCTCCAGTTTTTATTGTTTTTCCCTATGTATTTTTATTCCCATCAGGAAAGAGGTGCTTTACTAACTGTAATTCAAATAATGATTGCAGTGGAGAGACACTACAGCAGAGATGCTGGACAAATCCAGTAGTGTGTGCAATACTCAATTCAGCATTTGGCAAAAATGTCAGCTATAGTAATATTAATGAAAACCTTGCCTACTGATTTACTTCTTGAGGGTTTGACCTTGCACAGTGTAGTTATTTCTGTGAAGAACTCCAAGAAGTAGTTCCATTGATTGTTCTCAGTACCAGGTGAGAATCAGAGGAATTTAATCCTGTTTACACCTGTAACTTCCCAGGGAGTGCATTAGTCCTGTTTACATAGATCAACGTTACAGTCTTAATCTCTTTTCTTCCACAATAAACTTCAAAGGAGTGAAAGTAATTATATAATAAAGAGAAATTATATAAAATCTATAATTTGCTTTCTGAACTTTTCTGAAGTACTCTCCTAAATTTACCTCAGCCAACACAAAAAAATTATAAAGATGGAGATACGTATACAGCAACTTTACCATTGTCAACATGGAAATATAAATGTCTTGATGTGAAGCCTACACTTCTGATACAAGGTTAGAAAAGTGCCGTGTTTAACATGCCTTTTTCCATCCCTGCATATATAGACAATTTTAAATGGTTCTTTTTTCTGTTTTTGCTGCCTTGACCAGCAATTTTTCTCTGGGTTTGTGTGGATTTCTCCATCCTAGATTTAAAGAAAAAAAACCCATATTCTAATGTTTGTGATGAGCGTCCTTTTGTATATATCTGTGGAATGGCAGGAATATGATTTGTACTTGGTTCTCTTGAAAATGTGCTGTGTTGGGAACTTGCTTGTAATTCCTTGGATCACACTTTTCCTGTGTAATGCTTGTGAAGTCTTTACAGAATGCATAGCTAAGCACTTTCTACAGCCCTACTTTTATCTTTTTTTTTTTCATGATTGAATGTGTTTGTTTTCAGTAAAATATCTATCCATCCACTATTGGTATTTCAGTAAAATATCTATTCTTCTGCCCATTCATATGGGATGAGATTTCTCTCCACAGAATATAAACTGTGTTCCCAAGGGTACTTTTGCCTTAAGGATAGGAGAATATCCACCAGGATCTTTCAGTTGTATGTGCACGTTTTTTTGCACCACATTTCTCAAAACTGTGTTAGAGGACAATCTCTCCAAACCTTTTGTAACCACTAGTGTTTAACTATCATCGTGTTTACTCCTAATCGAGACCTAATAATTAGCTCCACGCAGCAACAATAAGCATAAGGCTCTTGGTCATCAATTTTCATGCTTGCATGAGGTATAAAAATTAAATATGAAAGAAAAAATCACAATTCATTTTAAACAATATCTAAACTGATAGAAAAGGGTGTGTTTTTCACCATATTGGATTAAAAACAATTGTTTATAGTATAGTTAAGTCTCAAGTTGTTAAATGATTTACCACCAAGAAATAGGAAAACACTAACCTTATCAAGGAAATGGTATTTCCACAGAGGTGCAAGCAATCCATAGTCCATAGGCAGCGGGACAAAACTGCTTTCTAAATGGCTTAATGACTGAGAATCCTTGAGGGAAAGAAGAGGGGAGATCTGAGAGTAAAGGAACATACTAGAGGACTGGATAGAAAAGGAAATCTGCATCCTTCTTCTTTAAAATTATGTAATTTTAATTCCACTACACTGTACTGTCACAGCAACTAAGTTCTTAATATCATGGCTCTCAGCTTTGATATTTGGGTAATAAAATAATTTTATTGAAAACATAGCTAGATAATTTTTTTATTATTATTCTAGTCCTGGTTATACACTTTTCTAGTCTTTGTAAGTGAATTGTTTCTATTTAGAATTCACAAAAAATATACTCTTCTTTTTTATACTTTTCACTTGTTTGTATTAAAATAGTTTGTCAGAACAATTGACAAACAGCAACACATTCTTAGCTTTTAGAAGCAACAATCCTCTTTTAATGGACACCATCCCAATACGATTCTCTAGGGTATACAGAGTATAGCAGGATGCAACTACTATTCACTGTCTACAACATTCTAGGCATTAGTATTAGGGAGAGCTGCACAGAAGAATCATAGAACTATAGAAACATTGAATAATTCAGATTATAAGTGACCTCAGAAAGTTACCTGGTCCAACCCTTTGTTCGAAGCAGGTCCGCCTGTATCAGGTTGCTCAAGGCCTTGCCCGGGTGAGTTTTGGGTGTCTGCAAGGACAGATATTCCACAGTCTCTCTGGGCCCCTGTTCCTAACCTTGATCACCCTCATGTTGAAAAGGTTATTCCTCATCTGTAGTTGGAATTTCCTGTGTTCCAAGTTGTCCCTTTTGTCCTATCACTGTGCACCTCTGAGAAGAGTCTGGGTCTGCCTTCTCTATTGGGTAAAAAGATTAGATATTAGGATTAGGAAGATTAGGCACCATTAGCTAATTGAATATAACAATATACTCTCACCATAGCCTTTTCAAAACTGAATGAACTCAGTTGCTTTAGCCTCTCTTCGGACCTCATGTCCTCCAGCCTCCTGACCAACCAGGTGGTCATCTGCTATCAATCACCTGTATAATGAAATTTTGATCAACACACTGTAGAAATCTCCTCATTTGCTTGTGCCAGTATTATTACCGGAAGATGTCAGGATAGTTAAAAGCGTTCCAAAGTACCAGGCTCTGTGAATGTGGGTTTTTCTCCAATTGCTTAAAAATGACCTTGTCTATTTTATCTTCTTGATTATTTAGTTTGCAGTCAGACTTCACCGGTCTTGATCTATTCTCCTATCCACACCTATAAATTTTTACTGGCTCATCACCCATTTCAAGACAAAACTCCATGCATCCAGGTTTCTCCTTTGTACGCACTGCAACTGCTTCCCCATCTCACTATTTAGAAGTAGACAGAAAAGTTCCTTGTCATGCTTAGGACACTGGGGAGACTACCAACAGTTTCAAGAGATTTTTGAACAAGTGTCTTTAGCTTGCTGGTCCCAAGAAACTTCAGATTTTGTCTGCTTTTCTCTTCCAAATGTTCTACCACCCTCTATTTCTGTTCCTGTTGAGAAAACATTAACCACGATTGCAATACCAGCCCAAATTACATTCATCACTGGATCACCTTAAATTTTTTTACATGATTGTGGAGTGCCTCTTCAAAATACTGTTTGAAGAGGCATTCTGACATTTTGTTTTAATAGAGTCTTATCAGCCTATATACTTCAGTCCCCTAAATGCTCTCCGACTAAAAGTGCATTAGTCTACTGAACTGGAATTTATTTATGGCATGCTGTGAAGACATTCCTGTAAGTGAGGGGCAAGCATTTTTTCCTATAACATATGGACCCTGACTGAATTACCAACTTTTAGAAAAAAAATCACACATTTCCCTTCATGCTAAGGCTCTAAGAAACATGATGGTTCTGCCTGCCATTCTTCTTATAGAAGAGAAGGCTTAGGGCTGACCTTATGGCAGCAGAGGGGAAGTGCTGATCTCTCTCTGGGGACCAGTGATAGGATACGAGGAAATGGAATGAAACCGAGTCAGAGGAAGCTCAGATTGGACTATAGGAAAAGGCTTTTCACTGGGAGGGTGGTTGGTCACCGGAACAGGATCCGCAGGGAAGCGGTCATGACACCAAGCCTGTCAGAGTTCAAGGGGCATCTGGACAGCGCTTTTAGTTATATGGTTTATATTTAGGTAATCTTGCGAGGAGCAGCGAGTTAGAATCAATGATCCTTATGAGTCCCTTCCAACCTGAGATATTCTATGATTTTATGGTTCCATGGAACTTATGTAAAGACTGGACACTACAGCTTTTTTCATTCAACTTTTTCATAACAACTTCATTGCTAGCATTTTCAAATTCTTCTTTTAATGAAAATATAAAAAATATAATCCAAACTTACACAACATTTCTTCTCTGTTCAAACAATATTTAGGATGGGAAAATGTATTGAGAAACCTATCCTACTTTATGAAGATGTCACACAAACATCAAATAAAAATCACAAACAAATCTAATCTAAAAGCCACTAATTCATTGATTTCCTATAAAAAAGAACCTACATAGCCTAACACAGGAGCCATATTCTGCCACCAAATATTTCACAGAAGAGAATAGTTTTCTGCTAATGTCTTTGAAATCTCATAGTTAAATGAATAATTAATTAAATAAATAAATAAATGCCTTTCACAACTGACTTTTATGTTAATGTTCCCCAAATTATTGTGTGATCACTCTTTCTACGATTTTGGAAACATTGTGTTACAGTTGTTTTTATGACCTCTGGCCATAGAATTATTAAAAGCTATTTAAATATAAAAATCCACTGGCAAGACACATCCTTAGCATCCAGAGTAAACTCATGATCTTTACCTCTTTTTATTCTTTCTGTGTTTTCTTTTCTGCCTCTCTGTTTTTTCTTTAATCATTTCTCATCATTCAGTCATTGTACTGCCTCCTACTTTTTCCTGAGGTTGATGACACACACTGGAGCAACATAAAATAACAGAATAGGGAAAAAATCCAATTTCTATATAGTTAATTTTTAACAATAAATTTAAACTGGTTTGTTTGCAAAAGCCTACGAACAATATTTGTTGGAATTCTTTCAGCATGCAGACTTATGTACGTCCATATATACACAAACATATTCATATGCAAAACTTCTGAATTACTGTTTTTAATTTTGCTTCAGGTTATGGTGTTGGTTTTTTTTTTTTAATTGTCTTTTAATCCAAGAAACAATATAGCAATAGTTATATAGAAAGTAGCAATAGCTTGTGGACATGGAGTTTCCCAGTTTTTCATATTTCTTAGCCAGTGCTATGAAGGCAACTTGCTAATTTTTTCCTTCATAAATGAATGAATAAATAAGGGTGAACATTAAAAATGAAGAAAAAAACACCCTGTGGCAAGTCTGGAGCCAAAGTTGGCACATCTTTATTCAGGCATCATTGTTAAACACTGCATCCATGCCAATGTGCTGTAGCTTGCCAATCTGAGAAAAACAGTGATACTGTTGAGCAACATCAAGAGCCCATTGTCTTGTTCCCCTCTTTGCCTGCCATTCCTTTAATGACTGAACAGTTCAAAGACCACAGGCCACCGTAGAACAAGCGTACGTTAGTTGAAAGTGCCATAACCTGTGCCCATACAATTCTAATTTAAACAATTTAATACACGTCCATGGGACTCCCATAGTAATGCTCAGTCAGAGGATGAAGCGCATCACAACTGGCTCAAACTCATATCAAAGCAGAAGGATAGGTTGGTTCAGACAAAATAAGAATTTTGCCTTGTCCTGCTGCTCCAAAGTTATCACCCATGTCTACAGTAGCAATCACATGGTTCTCGGGCCCCACTTTGTATGCATGAGAAACATAGAGGGTATAAATGGACACTATTTAGGGAAAAACTGGAGCTCTCAGTAATTATAGCTAGTGTGAACAGACAACTTCTGAATTTCCTCTGATAAGGTATTATGATTGGTATTTGTTAATTGAAAATATAGCTGCAATTGTAATGTCAGAACACTGATAGAAGGAAAATAACATTTGTGTGCTGCAATCAGGACATTGGTTGTACAGGAATGGCAAAACAGTTTACACTAGTGAAAGACAATGTTAAATTTTAAAGAGAACATAAAGTCAGCTATGGAAAATACTAACTGCCCCTGAAAGTATGTTAGATTTTTTTCTATGAACTGAAGACTTACAGATGGTAAAAGAGTCAAAGGAGGAGTTTGGGTTAATAAGACCATAGCTTGAGCCTTAAATTAATTGTTTGTATTGGGATTCACTATGGAAATGGCAATTTCTAAAATCAGATTTATCTTTATGGTCCTGAGGTTATCTTTTAAAATGTCAAAGAAGGTGCTGTAGAAAAAAATTGTAAAATGAAGTTCCAAGAAGATCAGATATGATATTATGGACATATTGACTTAATGTATGAAGCATCCCTTACTGTCGTCTCACTGCCAGAAGGACAGAAGAAAACAAGTATTCAATAATTAAATTATTATTTTCCAAATCTCTTTTTAGGAGGACCTAGGAAACTGCAAACTGTAGACTTTGATCTCCTCACTGTGAGTTAGGAGGCACGGGTAAATTATATATTGGGGAAGAGTGAGTGTGGCTTTTTTAGAAAGAATGGTGGTAGCTATTGCGTTGTAAGTTTATTCATTTTGTTGTTCAGTGTAAGGTCATCTAGTGTCATTTTGGGTATGGTGGGACATTTTGCTTAGGCTCTGGCTGCTACTTCTGGACTTCTCACAAATTCTGTCTCATACCTGCTAGCCATATACAGTTGTCTGGGACACCTGAGGGCACCTCTAGTGCCTTGGCTCCATTTATAAAGCTGCATCCAGTCTTTACTGCTTAGAGGAACTTGAAGTGAAATAAGACAGACATTCAATATAAGGTAGGGAAGGCAGGGTAACACAATCCATTCACTTCAAAACATTCTTTTGCCTTATTGACACCATATGCCCCCCACATCATTTTTAAACTGAGCAACCTGGTGCTTTTTAAGAGACATTTTTGAGGATTGATTAGTGTCATTGTGCCTGCCTGTATCTCCAGGATTGTTATGGTGACACAAGGTAAAACAAGGATGATTTAGAAGAAGAGGAGCATAAAACCTTAGTCACAAATCCTGTGAATGTTATTTGGTCCACCTGATGGCCAAGCAAAGAAGTCTAGGAACATTATTTTTACAGATATGGAGACTGATGATCAAATAGTTGATTGCAAATCATCCTCTTTTGAAAGCTGTATTCATTCTAGCTTTAAAAATTGGGATATAAAAAATATTGTTTACACCATATTTTAGGGACAAAATGGAAACCATATATTTATATGACAAAAAAGTAGAGTATATTTATGGAATGTTAGCCCCTTAAATATTACACTGTGTCACATCTCAGAAGCGTTAGACACACCACTGAATCATTTCACAACAACAGTGCACCAATGAGCTTTCATACAGAACTTCATGTCTTAACACCACTGTATTTTCTTCACTTCAATTGGTGAAACCAACTAACTTATATTAACTAAAATTAAAATCCAGCTTTTTTCTCAGAGAAATGTTTAAGAGTTGTGAATT
Organism: Rissa tridactyla; assembly: GCF_028500815.1. Lineage (NCBI taxonomy): Eukaryota > Metazoa > Chordata > Aves > Charadriiformes > Laridae > Rissa > Rissa tridactyla. The sequence continues at coordinate 197,995,888 of NC_071466.1, forward strand.
GGTTATTCTAGAAACAGTCAGGTTTCGAGCATCTATGCATACCCGTGTGCTAGTGACAGCCATTAATTATACCTGTCTTTTTTTACTTGGTCAAAAATTAGAAAATTAAATCCAAAGGAGACAGAGGACTTTATTCTCCAGTTGTATATGTTATATACTTGCTTGCAACTGTGCAAGGTTAAAGGAGCTTCTGGTGTTGTTATAAATTCATTTTGTGTTCATCTTGCTTTTGTGTATATGAATACAAAAGAGACTCAGCCTTCAGCATCCTTGTGTTTTTCCTCTCCCTTTTGTTGTTCTAATTTTCTTTTTTTTTCCTTTATATTTTAGTGATGTGTAGAGTTTGAAAGGTTTTTGTGAAAATTTTGCTTTTTTCTTACTGGAGCGAGTCTGGTGGTAATGAAAACAACCCCATACGCAAGCTAATGGAACAATTTGGGGGATAATTTCTTCAGGTGCGGAGTGTCTGACCTCAGGAGCCTGACAGATATCGCTGCAGCATTATTAGCAGTCACTCAGGCCTCCAGGTGGAATTCAGGAGGCAGGAATGGCCACGCATTTCAATCTGTGCAGTTAACCTACTTAGATTAGAATCTATTATTTATGGTGATTATCAGCCACTGCAGCTCTTGTAAATGGCAGTAGGTCAGTGCTTTGATAATAATTAAGGTATTCATTATAGGATAAAAACAGAGGTCGGCTTCACTTCCCTCTTTTGAAACAGAATTGAACATAAGGAATTGCAAGACTGAAGAAATTATTGCCAGAAAGAAATGACAGATTTTTTTTTCATCTTCTTTATTCTGAAGCTGTGTTTCCACTGCCTTCTATATTCATTGTAGCAGTAAAACTAAAAGGTCCCTAATGCCTCCTTTTAAGGAGTTCATTAGAAAACTGTTAGTGAAGTTTTGTGTATTTTTATTACTACTGCACTCCAGAATGAGACACACAATACCTACAGGAGTCTGAAATATGGGAGAAAATCATACATGCAAAGCATATAAACTTTGTACAGTTTGCTGTCTTTTTTTATTGCGTTGCATGATAAAGCCCCCTGTTGTTTGAGCATATACGCTACTTTATTCTTTAATAATGCAACTTAAATGTCATGGATGTCTTACAAAGCTTGTGTTTATAAAATTTATTAGACAGTGATATGCTAAATGACTCCTAGGGGATTTGGATATTGCTGAACATTGGAAAACCAATGAAACATAGGTAGGACTAGCAGATTTCCTGCTATTTACCCACTGAACTAAATCAGCCTGGAGATGTTCCATATTTAGAGATTAAAGAGAAGAGGGGGAAATGTCTGCTTTTTACTGCATAAAATGCCTGTTACGAATTAAAAGTTTCTTTAAAATTGTTAGCAAACCATCAGGTTTTAATGGAATTAATTTTAGCCAGTGCCAGTGTCCATCTATCCTAATATCTAGCTAACAAAATATACTCTAGCATAGAGATCAGAGAAGTATCAAAACATACCCGTACAATAACAGTAAGTAACATTAATATATATTAATGTTTTGAAAGAATAAGAAAAGTAAGAGAAATTTCTATCATGTGCCTATGTTTCATTCTTTATTCACTAACATAAGAACTGTACTGGTTTACAAGAGGTAAGTGTTTTATTTAGGACAAAATTTTAAGTGTGAAAGCCACAGCTTACTTTATCCCATATGCAAAAAAATGATCTGACTCTCCCCATCCATCCACAACATCCTTCCTAGACTTCCAGTGGTATGGAAGTGTGGATTATCTATGCTAACTACTTGCATTTCCTCACAAGCTTACGGCAATGCACTGGAGGCTGAGTAGAGAAGAATGGGGAATGGACAAAATAAAAGCAAGCACTCCACAGAATTGTCTTGCACATAACCCTGGTAAGGTGAAACTGCTACCAGTCAAGGTCCTCTGCCAGAATCAAATTATTCCAACTTTAGAAAACCGTGCCTTTCATGGGATTTCAGATGGTCTCACCCATCTGTGCGGCATATCAATGCCCTTTAAAGACTGGATGTAGGCCTTTGGTTACTGTCTGAGTATCAAAGATATCCAGTGTAAAGGCAAGAACTTACTGATTGGATAACAACCTCTGAAAAAAAAAATGTCATTCAGGAAATGTTTTAGAAATGAATACAAATATATTTTATTTTTATTTGATTCCTAGAATTTTGAAAATTCTTTTGGATAAGGTTACTGCCTTAATCCAATCGTAAAACTCAGAAAATATGAAAACCCAACATATTTTGTAAGCAGATGGTTTTAAGTCTGAGCTAGAATTTAGCGGGGGGGAAAGAAAAACGGATAAGCTGGTAGATTTCTTAATTCAAAAATGTAGACAGAAAATACAGATTGAAAATGTAGAGGAAGAGAGGAGGAAAGTAAAAGGAGGGAAAAAAGGAAGGAAGGAAGGAAGGAAGGAAGGAAGGAAGGAAGGAAGGAAGGAAGGAAGGAAGGAAGGAAGGAAGGAAGGAAGGAAGGAAGGAAGGAAGGAAAGAGGGAGGGAGGGAGGGAGGGAAGTGTGTTTCACCATTACAAACCTTAATCAACATACAGTCCACTGAAATATTTGAATAATATGAACAATGAAATCTCTTTGCACAGGCCAAAGTTTCCAACATGGTTGTAGTAATTGGTCACATTGATGTTGTGGTTGTGTTTTCCAGTAATGCTGTGTGACTTCTAAATGAATTCTCTACCGATTCTGATTTGCCATTACCAGAAAATGCTGATTCACTGTCAAAGTAGCATCAGATTCTGAGAATGACTAAAAGAAATAGTTTGGCATGATGAATGAAAAATAGACAAACTTTAATGATATCCTCAACTTTAAATGCAGTTGCCAGGAAACTGTGTGTGGTCTTAAATCGCAATTCATTTTAAATGGAGTTGCTACCATTCCTTTTTCCAAAGAAATAATACCTGAGAAAGGCAAGCTCAAAAAACAACCAATGCACTCTGAGTTAGTACCATCATAGGCAAGTTTCCTTATCCCTTCTCTTTTGAGAGCTTAAAAGGATTCTTATTTGAGTCATTAATCAGTCAACATTCGATTCCAATCTTCCACTTGTTCATAGTTAGATTCAAAAATCAGTTATTTGATTCAGAAAGCTATTCTATAAAGCCTTTCTCGCTTTATATGGAATAAATAGAAGGGGTGGGAATGGTCCACTGTACTTCCCAAAATGTTCTATCCCATTACATTCTCTTTCCATTTCACTTTTACTGTTTTCAAACCAGGTTAAAGTTTCCTAAAGGAAGAGTCAGAATAGAAGACAAAATATTATAAAGCCTACATACTGATTTTGTTTATCAGTCTTGCTTGACTTTGGCTAGAAGCTCTCTGAATTGTCCAAATTGGCTTCAATTATTCCAAAACTTTTAGAGTAGCATAAACATTAGGGACTAATTAAAGAGGAAAATAAATTCTAAAGGAGAATTTGCGAAGCTTCTATTCAAATGCTCCTTGTACTGTATCCTTTCTTCTCCTCCTTGATATTAATTTGCACAATGGTAGGAGGAAGTGAAAGGGGTTTTTTTCTGTTTAAAGGGCTTCCTGAAGACCCAGTCCGGTTGTTCCCATTGTCACAAAACTACAAGAGAAGATTTTTTAAATTTTTTTTCTTTTGTGTAGCAACACAATTCCCACCTGGACACTGGGATACAGGACTAAATTTCCTATTCAGTTTTACCTATGTTTGGGGTTCATGCAAAAGAATCTCAATTAATTTATAAACCTTCAAAAATTCAGTTGGATTAAAATCCCAGCTTTTCATTATCACAGAATTGCTGAGGTTGGCAGGAACCTCTGGAGGTCATAGAATCATAGAATGGTTCGGACTGGAAGGGAGCTTAAAGATCATTCAGTTCCAATCCCCCTGCCATGGGCAGGGACACCTCCCATTAGACCAGGCTGCTCAAAGCCCCATCCAGCCTGGCCTTGAATACTTCCAGGGATGGGGCATCAACAGCTTCCCTGGCCAACCTGTCCCAGTGCCCTGCTCAAGCAGGGTCAGCTAGAACAGATTTCTCAGAGCATGTCCAGTCATGTTTTGAACATCTCCAAGAATGGAGACCCCACAAACTCTCTGGGAAAGCTGGTTCAGTGTTCAACCTCCATCATAATACAAGGTTATTTCTTCTGTCTAAACAGAATTTCCTGTATTTCAGTTTGTGCCTGTTACCTCTTGTCCTGTTACTAGATACCACCAAGAAGAGTCTGGCTTGATTTTTACTCCCTCCCACTCGATATTTATACATAAAATCTCCCCTGAGCATTCTCTTCACATTCACAGCTCTCTCAGCCACTCCATGTAGCTCAGATGCTCATGTCCCTTACTCATCTTTACAACCTTTTGCTGAACTTGCCACAGTATGTCCATGTCTCTCTTGTACATGGGAGCCCAGCACTAGTTACAGCACCCCAGATATATATTACCAGTGATGAATTAAGGAGAAGAAGGATCCCCTCCCTTGACATGTTGTCTATGCTCTGCCTAACAGAGCCCAGGAGGCTGGTGGCCACCTTTTGTTATTTTCTATGAACTGTTTGATTCCCTTCCCTAAGCTGTCTTCAGTGTTTCATCTAGACACCCTTTCATTCTGTTGCTTCACTTCCTGGTATCCACCTTTTTCCTCTATTGTCTTTCTACTGCACTACTCCTCCTGCTTTTGTGTTTCTATGAAGTGTAACATGGAACACCCAATGCAAGAAGTGACAGACAAAGTATATTTTTCCATTGATTCTGGCTCAGGCATTGTATTTAAGAACTGCACATTGTTACTCCATCAGCCTTCTCTTCCCCCTGCTCTGCCTGGGATAGGACCTGGAAAGAGGCCCACATGGAGCTGTATATGACAACCAGACACAGTGCCTACAGAAGAATAATTCTCTGCCAAGCTCAGTCTGCCTCACATTTAAGTTTAATGATGTGGTAGTCATTATACTTTTACATTTATGCCAAAATGAATTGGTCGATTAGTCACATTTTATATAGAGTGGAATTCAAGTAAATCTTCCCCAAAATCATCAGAATAGTGCTGTGTTGCAACTACCAGTGTGCAATGTTCATGAGTCATGTTATAAATGTTATGAAATAAGCTAAAAATTATGAGATCTAAAAATAGTACATGTAGAGTTTTATTTAGTGTTGTTATATTTTATTTTCCCTACTACTCCTAAACCTTCATTTTCATGTTTTTTAAATTTACCTCTGACGACTAGAAACAGGCTATTTTTATTTTGAAATTACAGACTCTGTTATATTCAAGTAACTGCAGTGTCCAGTCTTTCAAAAAGACTCTGAATATCATGAGGTTTGGCAATTTTGCCACAAGACTTCATTCCTTTGGGTACCCTGACAGGCTGAGAGCAAAGCATAAAACCAGTACTTATTAAATCTCTAGTAGCCCATATTTCTTTTGCTATATTGTCTCTCCGAACTACTATTTTGCTGTCCTTAACTTTGACCATGTTACCATAAGAGTAGAAGACTGGCATGCATTTTTCTGTCCACCCCAAAGCTGATCCAACATGAATAAAGGGAATGAAAACCACTTGTTTTTGTTAACCGGCCAGGCTAGCAGCAGGGGAACATTTTAGAAATGTTCAGAAATATCAGTTGCTTCATTTGATCCTCATTCTAACAGGAATTCTATATGAAAGTATGAACCTCTAGTGGATATGACTGATTTTGTAGAATGAGTGATTAACGGATGTCCTGATTGCATCAGTGTTGCACAATGTTATTTGCCACCTAATGGTCATCTACTTCATTGAGAATGAGGTGCCCATTTATTTTTTTTCATCTGGTTCTGCACTTTCTCCCACTATGCTTGTACATGCACTGGTGAAATACAAACTCTCAACTACTTTTAGAATTTTTAAGATAGCTCTTGCTGAAAATGCCATGGTGCTGTCCTATAACTAATAACAATGATCCTAATGGTTACAAGGCATTTAACCTCAGATGCCTGGAAAAGGTTAAGAAGATTTAACTTTATAAACCCCAGAAAATCATTCTTCTGTATGTTTTCAAACCAATACAGACTCTGATGATGTTATCCTGGCTCCTAGGACTTGTACTGAGCATTGAAGAGGGAAAAAAATGAATAAAACAACACTAGTACACAAAATAGAAAGGGAAGGTCCTTTTGTCACTTGTCAAATTGAACATTGAAGTGTGGTCACTGGGTCAAAGTCAGCTCTTGAGAAAAATCAATACCGTTTACTTCCCAGGGTTTTCTCTCCTTTACTAGGCCCTAGTCTCCAATGGCAGCCAAAATCCAAGTCTGTGCTGGTTCTTCACTATGAGGAATACCCAGATACAAAAGAAAATGTTGACATTTCTTCTGTTTAACCTGACAAATCATCATTCAAACTGTGTAGTCAAACAATGAAAATCAGAAAACCACTAGTGAAAGCTTTAGACTGTGCATGATCTCACCTATACAATTAAAAGGAAAAACAGTCTCTTGTCTCTTTTTTTTTTTTCCCTCTAAAGCAAATATCCTACAAATTTTCTGAGAAATTAGCCTGTAGTTGTTTCATTTAGACTTTAGCTTTTGTAAAGGCTTATATTGCTTTTTCACGTGTTGCCAATCAAAACCCGCTGGGAAAATCCTAAAATGGGAAATTCAGGAAAAGATATAAAATCCAAGGTACAATAAAAATTATGCAATGTACAGATTTTGAAGTGTTCTGAGGAATCTATATATGCTGAGATTGTCTTTGTAGTAATTTACATCAAAAGCATGCTGTTGATCACAAGATTTTCAAAATAATTCTAAAGTTACCTGGAGCTCGACTCTGGGAATGGTTCCTATCCTATGCAGAAAGATAAAGGAAATATCTTCTGCATAGGTTACTTGAAAATTGGGGCTATGCACACATAATAAAGATGACTGCAATAGTCTCCACTGTAGAGGAAGCGGAAGCGGAACAGAAAGTGGAAGGGAAGAAAATCAGCAGAATTGACAATCCACCCTATAATACATTAGTCATCAGCTCTGAAACGGTACATGAGAACTGGTAATTTGCAGTGGTTTAAAATATCTGGAGCAAGTGAGGTGGCACGGCATGAGCCAAATTCTCTTTCCTGGCCAATAGTGAGTCTGATTTGCAATTTGGTCTGTGGAAATAGTTGCATAATATACTCACAGCAGAATGTATTTTTGACTCAATCAGGTTCCACATTCTCTCTTTTCCGGTTACACCACTGTAACAATCATACTAGAATTCCATTATTATTAAAGTTCCCTAGAATTAGTTTAAGAATTTAAAGTAGACCAGAAAAACATAATGCATAACTGATTTGAACTAAAGGGCATGTCACTCTACTCTTTTTTAATTTTCAAAGTCTCCGTTTATACAGCGTGATTAGCAGCTTCTGTGATGTCACAGAACAGCCTGTATTATTCACAGGAGTGAACATGCTTGTGCATTTCTAAGAAAATAGGACATTTCTATATCCTATATGTTCTAGTGTGCACAGAGAAAATGCAATAATGTGTATAATATGCTTATAGAAAAGGATATGTCCTAGGAAATCTAAGAAGACAGTATATTTTAAAAGCTTACTAATTGATTAGGTAGGATCTTCATAGAGATTACAAAAATGTAAAACCAAAAAAGATATCTATGGACTTGTGCTTGGAGTTGCATCTGCTTTTTTCTTTTATTTTATTATTTCTTTGGTGATATATTGAAATACCATAGATCTATTTATTTCTTTGTGTTATTCTCACAACTGCCTTTATTCATAGAGTGTAAAGCAGGAATGTTGGAGGTGTAGTGCTTGTGTTAGCAAAAGCTGTGTTCAAATCTATTCCCCTGTATTGCTAACTGTGGAGATCAGTTTTGTTTGTAAAACTGAAGAGGTTGAAAGCAAACCCTTCAGTCTCCACAATTTCATTTTTATTAGAAAGAACATTTCTAAACTTGCATGACAAAAAATAAGAAAGAAAAAGAAAAAGAAAAAGAAAAAGAAAAAGAAAAAGAAAAAGAAAAAGAAAAAGAAAAAGAAAAAGAAAAAGAAAAAGAAAAAGAAAAAGAAAAAGAAAAAGAAAAAGAAAAAGAAGAAAAATAAGCCACTTACCTTTTCAAAGTGAGGCCTAAATATCTCTGATGTGAAATGCAACTGATGTGAATTACAAAGAAGACCTCATAATCTTGTGATTATAATTTTTGGGGGAAGTGGGAAAGGCATGACATTAATGCCCGATTTTTGAGTTATTTGATTTGGCAATACTGAACACTGAGATAAGAGGCCAAAACGTTCATTAGGAAAGTATCATAGGGTGAGAATGCATGAAGGAGAAGCACACTTGTCCTTTAGGAAAGACATAAAGAAAGTAGTATGAATTTTGTACAGGAAGATGAAATTTAACAGTAGGAATCATGTTAAATTGATGCAGGTTTTCCACATACACCGGCGAGTTACAGGCAGGGAGTTTTCTTTAGATTTAAAAATACTCTGCTGATTAAAGAATAAATTCTTGGATTTGGAAATCCTTTACTGGTGTTCTAGCAGTATCATTATAAGTAAATGATTCCTAAAATCAACTACAGCAACAACTAAAACTAATATTCATAAAATAGTTTTGTCCAAGAGTAAAACCATAAATCAGAAGGTGAAGGATAGATGCTAAGATTTGGTTAGCTGGCACATGAAAGAAGGAATTTAACTCTTACTGAATATCTGCAATTACTTGTGGCTTTATTCAATGGCTGTTTTGATCATATGAACATTTCTTGTACTCAGAGATTCTGCTATGAAGTTGTCTCTTCACTGCTAAGATGAATATGTCACTTTCAAATTGTGACAGATCTTACTTATACCTGTGTAAAAGCAGTTAAAATTGGACTTTCTCATAGGAGAAAAAAAAAAAGGAAAAAATGTCATAAAAATTCCTTTTGGACTTGGATAAATTCTCTCCATTTCTTAAAGATGTTTATGCCATGTCATCTTAGCTTACATGACAAGACCCATTTCCTCATTGGCTGCTGTCATTTGAGTAAGAGATTCATTTGATTACCTGAAGAGTCTCTGGTGTAGACATTTGTGGGTAACCATTCACCTTAGCTGTCCTCTATAGTCAGGGAAGATTACAGAAATACAGTCAATGGAGTCTTGGCCACAAGTCTTTTTTATGTTAGATTATAAACCTCAAATAAATAAAAAAAAACACATTTCCAATCTCTATAAAGAGAGCTAAGAATGGCTCTCAGATGTAGATATTTACCTGTTGCCATCTAGAGTCTGATGAGATACATACTATATTTTTATTAATAATACTTGCAACTATCTGTAATAATTGTAAAAATAATTAAAATAGTAATTTTGACATTCTTTCTCATAATGTCTTCTGTTTTCTCAGTATATTCTCTTGTGCAACTAATTCGGCGTTAATTTCCTTTGCTCGAGAGATTTTTTAAATATTCATCCATAGGTTTCATTCACAGCTTCCTATAGTATATTCTTATACGTGTTTGGTAGTACACAATGTTGTCTCAAAATAATACTATGGGAAGACGGAAGTCATGCTTTGTACTTTTGTTCTACAGTGAGACCATACTACAACAGATCGGAAGTGGTGGGAACTGAGACCTCCAATATAAGAACTATTGGTTTGTGATAGTACATGAGAACAACGAAGTTTGTCCAAAAGGGAGGAGCTTGAAAGGAGGAGCTATATGAAGGGAGGTGGAAGAGTAATAATTGTACTCCAGAAAGCAGAGGATTGAGTGAGAAGAGCAGGTCAAAGGTGGTATACGACATTTGTGAAGAGACTTGGAGACAAACCAGAAGAATTGGAAGTGAATGGCACATGTATGAGCAGGCAGAAGTTTATTTGAGTATTGCAAGTGATCTACGAAAAAAGAATCAATTTACTCTCAGAAAAGTATGTATCTTAATTCATATGTAGTTTGAAGTTGCTTTTTTGTGAGGTCACATAAAGTGTTATTGTCAGACAGATGGTTTCATATTTCCATGACACTATTTCAGGAGAACTTGGAGGGCAACATGTTGTTCCTTATTAAAAGAGACATTTCACCATAATGAGAATCATGTTTTTCTTACAAGGCCTCTGCGGGAAATTTTAACAAGCATTAGCTAATGTTCAATAAAACCAGGGATTGTAAAAGGAAATACAAATGACAGATATGTGCCTCGTAGATCAGCAAATGTGGAGTTGCCATTGCTTGTAACAGGTCACGGGCTGTGTGCTAAGCTAAAAGTCAGGCTTTGTGAGGACTTCTCTTGGCCTGTCTAGAAATTTGTTTTAACTTGCAAGAGCAATTATCTAATGACTAGATAACCATTACTTACACTGTTTTAGTTTTTCCTTTGCTTTGCACAATGGTGCAGTGTAACACTTTTTGTTATGTATATTTCTAGGTATATTTCTAACTAACAGATACTAATATCAACTGGTCTTTCTGTGCAGAATGAACTGTCTTTGACCCTAGAATAAAATGCAGCTGTGGTTGGTTGAGGAGGAAAGGCATGGGGTGATGTCAAAGACATTGAAGCACAGGCACAGATTGATACTGGAGGCTCACGGTTGTAAACATTTCACCAGTGGTCAATTACTGGTCATCAAAAGCATGAATCCAGGGGCCGGGTACAAGTAGCTTTAGAGATAACAAAAATAACAAAGTACAAATATACAATAAATTTAAAATACATCTGATAAAGTTGGATGTAAAATTAATTTACAGACAAATAAAAAAAGAGCAAGGTGTAGACCAAGTCAGCTGACAGATGAAAATGACTCCAAGCAGATCCTAGAGAGAAGAAAACCACGAACACCAGCACCATACTTCTCCAAGCAAAGATGCTGACGATTAAACACATGGCATCTCCCCTGACTGAAGGATCTGGCGTTACAAGAGTGAGCGTAACATCAGAGAAATGGGTAGACACTAGAAAGTGTGTGTATGCATCATTTTAACTATATACACTTTGAATTATCTTCGTATCATTGGAGCTGGACTAATAATAATTCTTTGATTAAACTGGTAGTACTTCAGTTAGAATAGCGGTAAATAATTGGCTTTGTAAATATACGGTGTATTTCTTCTGGCCTCAACAACATTTTCAGTGCAACAAACTAATGGGAATACAGTCAGTTCTGCAACTTGAGTACAACAAATCAGTGGCAGATATTAATCATAATTGTTGTTAGTAGTTCAGCTTTGTAAAACTGCAAATGCAATTCAGCCCACAGTGTTATTCATTTGAAAAAAATATAAAACTCTAATATTTTAAGCAAATCTCAAACTTTGTTTGATTTTGTAACTGTGAATCATTCACTTAGTCATTATTTTAAAGCATTGGATCTGTCCAGGAAAACCTAAATACAGACAGATATTTTCTATTAGTCTTTAGGAGAATATTATTTGTAATTTATATTTGCAATTAAAAGTTCTTAGAACATGTCTATAGTAGTTAAAAAACTTACATTCCAATGACACTCAGCAAGGAGAAAGTTTTACACCAAGTGGACAAGCTAGTTTAACAGCAAGAGATGGACAAGGCTTTTTCATTTTCTGTGCTCTTGTATAGACTTTATCTCTTTGCAAATGTGTGTGATGGAGCATGACACAGAGGTTTATAAACTAACAAATGCCATAGAAAAGGTGAATAGGAAGTCATTATTTGCTATTTCTCACAATACAGAATCTAGGAAACCTCCTTAATTTTCCTGTCTCAATGGTACTAATTTGCAAATAACTTTGAACCAAAAATATAAAATTTTGCATGAGTTATAAAAGCTATTAATTAATTGGAAAAAATCTGTCCAGGACTCTTATATTCTAAAATACCGTTTCAGACTTATGAAAGTACTTGTAGTATGTATTAACAGCAGAAGCTACTGGAGTATATTTTCAAAACAGAGTGACAAAATCATTGTGTATTTGCTCAGTTCTTCTTGGTTTTGGCTTCTGATGCTGTCACACATAGCTACTTTGCTAAATAGTTCTTCCATTTATCCCTCCTTATGTTATATTATAAGACAAGGTTTACTTTGAAAACAACAAGTGTTGCTCTGCGATTCCCCAACACATTGTGTTTTTCACACACAGATTTGAAATAGTTTTTTTATATATAATTTGTTATGCTGATTATGATACATAATTATCAGTAAGATTTATTATTGCAAAGTACCATGGACCAAATAATTGGATATTATTATGTTAATTAGCTATTTCTAATAGACTGGGGTCTGAGATCTGCATTATTTTGATTTTAAAGTTTAATATCTTTTCCACTGGTTCTGTAAGAAGAAAAGCTATTAAGCATTAAAGCTGGGTTGCGTGCGTGTTGTCCAGCTCACTGATTATAACAGAGTTTGACAGATGGAGAGAGGTCTGAAAAATGTGAAGTTCTTAGAAATTTGATAAAGTTGAGTAACTCTATTAGTATCTCCAATGAAGAAGATGCTTTGTGAACTCTTTATTTGACACTTGAGAATTTACAAGGCAGCAAGAGGTACTCAGCTTTTCAAATGCTGGAAAAGCTTTGATCAGAGTGCCTGCTTTATTTACAAGAGAACCCAGCCAAGCAGTATGAATTCATAGGAAGTCAGGCTTTCTCGGTTCCACTGTTTTCAAGAAGGACTTTTCCTTGCTTCAGCTGTTGCCTAAACCCAGGTTGTCTCTTTTCTACCATTTCCTGCTCACTGATCTTCCAGGGTATAGATTCAAGTTTTCATGGTTTTTTGGGGGGTGTTTTTTTCTCTCCATTTAATAACTTCAGCATTACAAGCCTAGTAAAAGCTCCCTTTTCAGTCACTGAAGAAACAAGCAAAGGAATAATTAACAAGATAAAGATTTTCTTCTCCCTTTCTGGAAAACAAAGCAAAACAATATATTTCAGCAGCATACTCCATAGTTTTGTTGGGCAGCATATTGGTTCTTACTACCCCAAATATTTTACAGTCTCACAGGGCATTTTTGGTCATTATTTTGAGAGTTATTTTCTTTATTCTGTTTTTAGTTATATGATTTTACCAGCGTAGGACAAGAATAACTCATACCAATCTATATGTCCATGGTCATTCAAGTTGTTCAGGTACCGTCTTCTAACACTATTGGATTATTCTCTGAACAGTATACTAGGTAAAATCTTTTCATACTTACATGCTATATTTTTGTTTATTTTTGAAAGAAAGTATGTTTCTCCCTAAGTGAGGGCAGTGGAACATCTGATCAAGCCAAATTCTTTTGCTTACACCTTGATCAGCCGGTTTCTCTGATGTGATGGGAAAGTATCAAAATGATCCATGTGACTTCCAGAGCTGTAAGTCCCTTGAGGCTAAGCATCTTCCTCCAGCACGGGATGAAAATCTTTCAATTTAATTAGTTATCCTATGGATATTTCTCTATAACCTCTCCTCTGCTAAATCCCTCCTGACATCTACAAACAAAACCTCACTGCCTTGGAATGAACCAAAACCGATTCCCTGTGACTGATCTCACCAATAAGCTTGTTGTTAACAAAGGCCTTTAGATCTGACAGCGGGTCTGTGCCATGGGGCCTGAGGGTAAGTGCAGTTCCCAGGTCAGGGTCCTCTGCAGTGTGCAGATGCTTCAACCAGCACTGTCTGTTTAATTAATTTCAGTCTGCTTCACCTATTTAAGCTTTTCACTTGCCTGCTGTTTTCCCTATCAATAAATATAAGTAACAGATTATAAAAAGAGAAATTCTCCGCAGAGCAGGATGAATCATTTATGCTAACATTATTAATCTCTTTCTGTCATTACAGTTGGAAGTTTATGTGCAACACAGCAAACAAATTATTTGAGTACATTGTATTCCTCATATAAATGAGGTTTTCATATGTAAGCAATACGTATGTTTGTAAATACAAAATATATTAGGGTATATCCCTCTATATACACACAGATCTGTAAATATAAAATATACTAGGATACACCCAACTATATACACACAGCTCTTATCATTAGATAGTTACAAATTTTACTAATTTAAGCATGTTACAAAATTCAGCTTTATCAGAATTTGTTAAATTTTTTTTGTATTAGAAATATTTCAGTTTCAGGCAGATCTGGAACTCCATTTTTTTAAAATGCTACACAAACAAGTAAGTATATTAATCCATGTTGGTGGAGCTATACTGACATAACTGTGCCAGCAAAGCATTTGAGCACAAACCCTGACCTTATACAAACAAAATAGGTTTTTCTAGGACAGTTGAGCTACCTTTTCCAAATCCGTATCAATATTAGGACTTTAGCTCTTCAGCATAAATAGTCCTGTCTATATAACAGTTCTATAAGCAAGGGTATGATTTTATAAGGTGGGGAGAACAGGCATATAGCAACTTGCCACCACCTCTGGAAAAGAAGGTCTTGATCTCATCCACTCCCTGCCCTTGGATGAGCTTCCCCATCATCTAGATAAACAGTCTGGTCTTCTTGGATGTCTCAAAGAAGTGATTTAACTCATTAACCAGAAGAAACTGGTTACTTTTCTTCCTGGTTATTGAAACAGTCCCACACAAGACTGGGAAGAGCACTAGAGCTGACACAAGGGAGGAGGGGAATCTCTAAGACCACAAGTAGAGGTAGAGGGGGAGAGGCCAAGGCAAGGAGGGACAAGACTGTCCTTTCTCAGTGTAGTAAATGATGAGATCAACACAGCTGCACGTGGAAGCACAGCTCAGGAATTTTGTATGATCATAACCCATCAAGTGGGTACAAGAGACATAGCAGAGCATTGAAGGGTGACAGCATCCAAAAGACATTGTGACAGTAATTAGGTGAAGGAATATTGGCTGGTTGTGAATCAGCCCTTTTTATGTTTTACTCTTTGTCTGAATTCAAAAATGCAAACTTATTAATAATAGTCACAATAGCCCATTACTTTTTTTTGAGAGAATAATGCTGTTTCCTTTGTTGTGGAACTTATAACTGCTAAATTCTCATTAACAGCCTTCTAAATGTGATGGAATAGTGTAAAAAAATGACAACAGGAAAAGTGGTTGTGCTACTAAAATACCAAAGCGTGGGAAGGTATAAGAAAGCTACTTTTCATTACTTTGTCACAGTGTTGCAAGATGTGGGAAAGCAATGCAGCTTTCTGTGAATGTCTGTAAATATCAGCTTTCTGCAATAGAAGAATTATGTTCCTCGAGTATGAAGTGGGACACAGCTTTTGAAAATTACACCTAATGCTAAAGACAGGAAGAAACTCTGAGTAAATGGACCTGTGACTAAGGGAGTCTGAGTCTTTTTTTCCACTCAAGGCATAAAACTTTCAGGAGAGGAACACTTTTTCTAACTAAGAGTTGAACAAAATAATGTGGTGGTGTTTTCTTTTTTTTTCCTCTACTAAAGATAGCAAATGAAAATATTCTTTTAGTAAGTATAATGAATTTTGGTCTTCTAAGCAGAGGAAAGCACGTGTAAACAATTGCACACCCTTCTTGTTTTGTTTCTGAATATCAGAACATTAATTCCTCCTTTCAGTTTTCATATGCAATACAGAGAAAACTATTCTTAACCTTAAGGTCCAGAGATTAAAACCCTGTAGTTTCTAATATCTCCACAATGAAAATGTGACACATCTTAGGTATCTCAGTAAACAAAAAAATATGGCTTAAAAATGAGTATTGATGCTTAGCTCTAAACCCGTTTTCCTCAAACAATAGTCAGTTAAAATGATAAAATTTAATTTTCATTTAATAGTTCTTATGTAATAGAATTTTGGCACACAACCATATCTGAATTAACTTTCTTGTTAATATTTACCAACATTATTAGCATACATGGTTCATCCTGTTCTCATCACTTTTCACTGTTGGTAAGCAAGGAAGCTGTTGTCCGTGAGTCTAATACTTTTTTTTGGCTGTCGGCAATGTAAGCACCATTTTACTCTAATTTGTCAGAGCAGGAGAAGAATCCCAATTATCCAAATGATTGAAAGAATATGCAATAAACTACTTTGTTATTTGCATATTCTAAATAAATCTGCTGCCATATTTCTGTGAAATGTTCTTTCAAATTAATAGACCATCATAGCATGACAGGTACATTCATCTACAGTTGATGGATAGCGATGAGATGACAAGCAGCAGTGAAATAGTTAAAAATGTTGGCATTTAAATTAATCTTCAAAGTTGACTCCTCCAATTAAGATGAGTGGAAGATGTCTAGAATTATATTAGTGCTATTGTTTCAATCTTTATACCCATAAAGACAAAAGTACATGCATTTACATTATTAAGACTATCTTTTCATCCAAATGTAATTAAAATGAATAACCAAACGTCTTGGAATACTGGACAAGGAAAACTTTAAGAACACTTTTTTCCAGTAATAGATTTCTGTGGTCCAGTAAAATACTTTGCTGTATGATACAATACTTCATCATCTTAAAAGGCTTAAATTTGAATAAATACCCACAACCTTTCAGTTTGAGAAAAGTAAGTAGCTACTGTAAGAGATAAGGAGCCTTGTTTCAGTCCCTCCGTATGAGGTTTCTGCAATGCAGTCTGTATGTGACTCGCTTAAGTCTTCTCAGAATTTCACACAGCTGGTGCGGAATTTGGCAGCTTTCTAGCTGCATGGTATGTCTTTCTGGGAATGTCTGGCACTTCTCACTGCCTCACAAATTGATACGGGGTGCTATATAAGATCCTGACTCTTAAGGACCTGCAGTGCCCTGGCGCTGACTAGCCTGAGAGGTTGCTTTTCACCCAGAGAGCCAGGTAGGTTCCTCAGCTGGTGTCCAGTTTGCATGAAGGAGAGGTCTGCCTGGGCTCCTGGTCTGCTCAGTCTTCTCCTGCAGCATACATTAAGAGGCTGGCAGTTTGTATTTGGTCTGATTTTGTTTTGTTTTGTTTTTTTCTGAGGTGAGTGCTAGACTGGTAGGAAGCCAAAAAGAATGAAATATGGTTTGAATTCTGAATTCTGTATTGATTCATCATGTGAGTCCTTACTGGATGCAGGGGCTGGGACCCAGCATGCACTTCTCTCCGTTCCCACCCTCTGGAGAGGAACTTAGATCTAAATTAACACATACACGGTCAGAGGACTCTAATATTAAATGGGTGTTAATAACAATGTGACAGTACAGAAAAACCACAAGAGCTTTAGTTATCCTGCAGATTCCAGTAGCTCCATAATACTGGACAAGGTACAGTACAAGAGAAAAACAAATCAAGTTCATATAGCAATGCCATGAAGGCCTCATCGACGCACTAAAATATGAAGAATCTGTACTGACCACATACATCAAGGAATATTTGCTTTCATAATAAATGTCTATGGATGCAAAGTAAGCAAAGAACCCTGAAAACAAATTATTCTTGAGGTAACTGCAATATGCTTTCAAAACAAACACCTAACATTAAGCCTACTCAGAAAAAGATTTACCTCATGCCTTAGAAGTGTCTGAATTTTATCCCAGTTTGGCCACCTGAGTGGGATTTGCTGTATGCTAGACACTGAAACTGTTCAAATCATCAAAGATAGTCATCTTAACCTGGGCATGCTCTCCTCATAGGAGATAAGTGTCCTTTTGGAGGGATAATCCCTCCCTACAGGAAGAAAGGAGCCTGGATGGCTAGCTTACATCGGAAGTTTAGCAGGTAGATAGCTGGATCTGGCTGAACTGAATCCCACCCTAAACTGGTGAGCAGCTCCTCTCCCTCAGCCCTGCATGGTTCAGGAGAAGCTGCAGCTGTGCATTTATTTATTCTTTCTTCAGCGTTGGTGGGATCTTGGCTCCATACAATCTTCCAGCAGGTTTATTGAACACAGCTGAGTCAAGGGGGAAGGGAGGGAGGAGGTTGTTATTTCTTCTGGTATTGGACCAAAGTAAATCTGCTTTCTCCTCTTTCCACAGCAACGAACTTGGAGGTATATATCTGCATTATATCACCTTTCCGGATGACTCAGGGCTCAGCCTAAAATCACAAGATATTCCTTATGCAGAGCACATTTCTAAAAATAATTTTACACTTCTCTCTTTTCTTACTCCTCAGTTGTCAGTGGTGAAGGATCTTTTTATCTTAATCCTTCTTTGTCTGCACTTTATTTAAGAGGTAGTCTGTAAAGCTTTCGGTGTTTCTCCATGCTGCTGAAACTGGAACAAATTTCTCATGTTGGCTGTACTCATTGTTCCATTTCTTCTGGTGAGAAGAAAATACCTCCTCACAAAAGAAAACTGTTGTTCTGTCATCTAATTCTCTCTGTTTCTCTTATTAAAATAAGAATTTATTTCTACTATATTTAATTGTGTTCTCTGTATGACTCTTCACAAGGCTCAGAGGATTAAAAATTTTATTGCATTTCTGTTTATTTATTTCTCTATTTTCTGTCTGCTGCTCCATTTAGTTAGTATTCTCAAGTTTAATACAAAATATTGTATTTACTTCAATTAGTATCAGAGAATTTTTTAGGCATCATATTCAAATATTTCTTTCATGTCCCATCAATGACTTAGATCACAGAAACAATATTTCCTCATCATAATTTCTTCTGTTTGATTTCCTTCCATTGTATTGGGAATATTTTTCTCTGCCAACAACTATTAGTTTTAGCAGAAGGCTTTGCTCTTTCCTGCAGCTGGACACTGTAACAACTTGTTTCCCCACTAACTGATTTTTCCCTTTCATTTTGTGGGTTGGAGGAAAATAGAAGAGTTAATGTTTTATTCTTTCCCTTAAGGGAAATTATTGTCAGAGTGCGATGCCATGATTATTTCATGCCTTTCTTTTACTCTGTTTAGAACTGTTAAGAGAAAGAGCTGTGTCCAGTGGTTAAGCAGCAGGAATTATTATTATTATTAATAATAATAATAATAATAATAATAATAATAATAATACCTGTTTAGCTTGAGGAAGAGGAGGCTGAGGGAAGACCTCATCACTCTCTACAACTACTTGAAAGGCCATTGTAGAGAGGTTGGTGCTGGTCTCTTCTCACAGGTAATTAGCGATAGAACAAGAAGGAATGACTTCAAGCTGCAGCAGGGTAGGTTTAGACTGGACATTAGGAAAAAATTCTTCACAGAAAGAGTGGCCAGACACTGGAACAGGCTGCCCAGGGAAGTGGTGGAGTCACCATCCCTGGATGAGTTTAAGAGTTGTTTAGATGTGGTGTTAAGGGATATGGTGTAAGGGAGAACTTTGTAGAGTGGGGTTGATGGTTGGACTCAATGATCCCAAGGGTCTTTTCCAACCTAAATGATTCTATGATTCTATGATTATGGGTGAGGCACTGGGAATTCAATGTCTTTCTGCCAAGGAGTTTCTAAGTAGGCATGAGCAGGCTGCAACAGGACTTATATGAATGATGAACTAGTAGAGACACGTTTGAAAAGTAGACATAGAACCAAAAATAGATCAATTTGGTTCAAGCAGAGTTACCCATTATAATTATACTTCCATATAACAACATAAAAATTGTCCATGACTCAGTAAAATAAAATAGCATGGAATTATTTGCAAGAATTTTATTTACTCTTTCTATAAAATCTACATGTTCCCTAAGAGACTTTTTTCCCCAAGGTATACATGGAATAAAGAGATAGGCATATTTTTGACAGTGATAGTTGCTATGCATAGAAGTGAACTTTTTCACCTTCTTCCCTTAATTCCTGGAGAATAAAAAAAAAAAGTTACTTCTGTTACCAGTCTGAAGTGGTTGCTGCCAACTAAAGCTAATTTTAGAAGTGCTTCTGTTGAGGACATTATCGCCTTTCAACTAGAAAAAAAGTCAAAGCATTTTAGTATAAAAAGTGTTTTATTATATTTTCCTTCTTCTTCTCCTTGTTCTCCTCATAGAGATTAAGAGTATAAGGTCAGTAGGGATCATTAGATCATATCATCTGACCCCAACATTTACTGGTAAACCCTTGGAGTCCTCTCAGCAGTGGTACTGACTAAAATACGTCTTGACCAATTTAGGCCATGCCTCATTCACAATTACCTCTTTTTGCCTCATCGTAGCACACAGTTGCTGGAGGGACAGTTTCTTTATCTCTCAAAATGTTTAAGTAATTCATTCAATTTTACAACAATTTAAAAAATGTAGACACTATGTCTACCCATCGTACCATATACTTATCACAGGGGCAAAGGAAGCTCTACGAAAGGATTCATTGCACCTAATTTCTGTAGTTACAGCTATATTCCTTGTACCAAGATGCATTCAGTGATGATTCCTCTTTGACATGTATTTGTTTGTATTGGAAAACTTAAAACACTGTTTCACTAGGTCAAATACAAGCAGGAAGAGTTATAACCTCTGTCCTGACTGGCTAACAACTTAAATATATTAGGAAAGGAGAGCAAAAAAGAAATAAAAGAAAAAAGAAATAAAGAAATTTCAGCCTACTTGAAATGGATTAGGGTGGAAAAAAAAAAAAAGCTACAGAAAACGTTGTATTAATAGGGATCTGCTATTTTTATCCCATGAAGTACCTAGCAGTTCACAAAGCATGTGATCCATCTTTTTTAGACTATATTTGTTTAGTATGCTTTTTGCAAAATAATAATTTCTTAGGACAAGGTAAAGTACAAACCAGCTAAATTTTGGAAATTTTAGAATAAGAAATTACTAGAAATATTCCTGATTTTTAGTTTTTCAGCAGAAATATGCTTGCAACATTCTTCTATAACACAAATCAATCCTATTTTTTAAAAGATTTTGGCACATACATTCCAGTACAAGATGGCATCAAAAGTTACATAGTTTGTCCCTTTGACACCATCTGTTGTGCTTCAGTGTAATTATAAAAAAGGACAAAATTATTAAAAGAAAATGAATCAAAATTATAAGATATTTCACAAATTTATTTTCAGCGTATTTGGCAGAGAAGTGATAAAAAATACTCTAATTTCCAGGAGGTCATGCAAGATCCCATACTAATATCTGTTAAAGAAACTAAGTAACCTTTATAAGAGAGCAAAGGGCTTTGAATGGATAAAAACATTGGTGAAAGGACAGAAAAAGATTGATTGCAGGTTAGTCATTTTCCACAATGAAGGAGGGTCACCCATGCAGTACGTCAGAAAGCTCTACTGGGACCAATGCTGTTCAACATATTCATAAATGATCTGCAAGAATGAAATTAAAATATTTGTTAATAGTTTTAGTTTATACAAGCAGTGTAAAGAAGAGGGCTGCCTATAAGAACTGCAGGCAAATTGGGTATCCGGGCTTGATGAGTTGGAATTCACTGTAACTGAAACTCAGGAAAAATGGTCTTAACCTGATGACCTGGAACACGGTCTGGAACCTGCAGTAAACAATTTTAGGAAAACATCAGGTTAGTCCTATATGGACACCAATAAAGCAAGTTGCAAGCTACTGAGACAGGAATAAAGAACTAAACAGGAAAGGTTATTATACCTCCATAAATCCATAGTGTCCCCATTGGAGGACTGAGTAAATAAACAAGGACCCCTAGCTGGAAAGTGGGAGATGTGTCATGTGTCTGAGAAACCGTAGATGACATTGAGTGGTTTAATAAATCATAGAATCATAGAATCATTTAGGTTGGAAAAGACCCTTGGGATCATTGAGTCCAACCATCAACCCCACTCTACAAAGTTCTCCCCTACACCATATCCCTTAACACCACATCTAAACAACTCTTAAACACATCCAGGGATGGTGACTCCACCACCTCCCTGGGCAGCCTGTTCCAGTGTCCGGACACTCTTTCTGTGAAGAATTTTTTCCTAATGTCCAGCCTAAACCTACCCTGCTGCAGCTTGAACGCATTCCCTCTTGTTCTATCGCTAATTACCTGTGAGAAGAGTCCAGCATCAACCTCTCTACGATGGCCTTTCAAGTAGTTGTAGAGAGTGATGCGGTCTCCCCTCAGCCTCCTCTTCCTCAAACTAAACAGTCCCAGCTCCTTCAATCGCTCCTCATAAGATTTATTCTCCAGGCCCTTCACCAGCTTCGTTGCCCTCCCCTGCACTCGCTCCAGCACCTCAATATCTCTCTTATATTGAGGTGCCCAGAACTGGACACAATACTCAAGGTGTGGCCTCAGCAGTGCTGAGTACAGGGGGACAATCACTTCCCTCCTTCTGCTGGTCACACTATTTCTAATATGAGCCAGGATGCCATTGGCCCTCTTGGCCACCTGGGCACACTGCTGGCTCATGTTCAGCCGCTTGTCAATTAGAACCCCCAGGTCCTTTTCTGCCGGGCAGCTCTCCAGCCACACTTCCCCAAGCCTGTAGCGATGCATGGGGTTGTTGTGGCCCAAGTGCAGGACCCGGCACTTGACCTTGTTGAAGCACATTCCATTAGCATTGGCCCATCGGTCCAATCTATCCAAGTTTCTCTGTAGAACCTCCCTATCCTCATGTAGATCAACACTCCCGCTTAGCTTTGTGTCATCTGCAAACTTGCTGATGATACACTCTATGTCCTTATCAAGGTCATCAATAAAGATGTTAAACAGAAATGGTACCAACACTGAGCCCTGAGGGACACCACTTGTGACCGGCCGCCAGCTGGATTTAACTCCATCGACCACCACTCTTTGGAACCGCCCATCCAGCCAGTGCTTGATCCAGCAGATCGTATGCTCATCCAGGCCATGAGCCGCCAGTTTTTCCATGAGAATTCTATGGGGAACAGTGTCAAATGCTTTTCGAAAGTCTGGGTAGACAATGTCCACAGCCTTTACCTCATCCACTAATTGGGTCATCTTGTCATAGAAGGAAACCAGGTTCATCAGGCAGGACCTGCCTTTCATAAACCCATGCTGACTAGGCCTGATCCCCTGCTTGTCTGTTATATGACTTGTAAGGGCACTCAAGATGATCTGCTCCATGACCTTCCCCGCTACCGAGGTCAGACTGACAGGCCTATAGTTTCCCAGATCCTCCTTTCTGCCTTTTTTGTAGATGGGTGCTACATTTGCTACCCTCCAGTCCATTGGGACCTCCCCAGTTAGCTATGACATCAGGTAAATAATGGAAAGTGGCTTGGCGAGTACGTCTGCCAACTCTTTCAGCACTCTTGGATGTAACCCATCTGGTCCCATAGACTTGCGCACATCCGAGCAGTGCAGCAGGTCACTGATCACTTCCTCTTTAATTGTGATGACCTCGTTCAGCTTCCCCTCCCTGTCTCCTAGCTCACGAGGCTGGGTGCCCAGGGAACAGCTAATTCCACTGCTAAAGACTGAGGCAAAGTAGGCATTGAGCACCTCAGCCTTTTCCTCATCCTTTGTGACTATGTTTCCCTCTGCATCCAGTAAGGGAGGGAGATTTTCCCTGATCCTTCTTTTGTTGTTAATGAATTTATAGAAACATTTTTTGTTATCCTTAACAGCTGTAGCTAGCTTGAGCTCTAGCTGCGCTTTGGCTCTCCTAATTTTCTCCCTGCATAGCTTCGCTGTATCCTTACAGTCTTCATGAGAGACCTGCCCCCTCTTCCAGAGGTCATAGACTCTCCTTTTGTTCTTGTGGTCCAGCCAAAGGTCCCTATTTAGCCAGGCCGGTCTCCTTCCTCACCTACTTGTTTTTCGGCACACAGGGACAGCCTCCTCCTGTGCCTTTAAGACTTCTCTCTTGAAGTATGTCCAGCCTTCCTGGGCTCCTATATTCTTCAGGGCAGCCTCCCAAGGGATTTTGTCCAGCAGTCTTCTGAACAGGTCAAAATTTGCCCTCCGGAAGTCTAAGGTGGCAGTTTTACTAACCCCTCTCCTTGTTTCCCCAAGAATCAGAAATTCGATCATCTCATGATCACTGTG
Organism: Rissa tridactyla; assembly: GCF_028500815.1. NCBI lineage: Eukaryota > Metazoa > Chordata > Aves > Charadriiformes > Laridae > Rissa > Rissa tridactyla. The sequence goes on from NC_071466.1 coordinate 198,019,650, forward strand.
CCCTAGATGGCCACCAACCTTTACTTCCCCCACAAGTTCTTCCCTGTTCACAAGAAACAGGTCCAGGAGGGCACCTTCCCTCGTCGGCTCACTTACCAGCTGTGTGAGGAAGTTATCCTCCACACATTCCAGGAACCTCCTGGATTGTTCCCTCTCTGCTGTGTTGTATTCCCAGCAGATATCCGACAGGTTAAAGTCCCCCACAAGAACAACGGCAAGTGACCGCGAGATTTCCCCCAGCTGCTTATAGAAAGCTTCATCCACCTCACTGCTTTGGTTGGGAGGTCTATAGCAGACTCCCACAGTGATATCAGCTTTATCGGCCCTTAACCTAATTCAAACACTCTCCTCCCCACCATCAGTGTACTTGATTTCCGAGCTCTCATAGCATTCTCTAACATACAGGGCCACTCCTACGCCTCTTCTTTCCTGTCTGTCCCTCCTGAAGAGCTTGTAGCCATCGATTGTGGTACTCCAGTCGTGTGATGCATCCCACCACGTTCCTGTGATAGCCACTAAAGATCAGCTCTCCTCTTTCCCTTCCATTTTGATAGCAAAAAGAGGAATCTAGTTACATTGTATCTCATTGCAACTGAGGTGGTTTTTAATATCTGTATGGAAACAACTGTGTTGTAATCTACAGACCATAGCTCAATAAAGCCCATAATATAAATAAATTACAATAGTTAAAATAGTGTACAACAAAAATAAAAATGATAGGAAAATCAAACATATATTAGAATGCTCTGCAGAAACATTTGATGTAGAATGTAAATGACTACTGGAGCTGTTAACATTCAAATTGGAAATGCATGTAAAGCCAATGTCTATATATAAAATGTGAACCAACAATGAACTTTAATTATAATTATGCATATATATTGAAATCCCCTGCACTTGATAAACTATTTGAGTGTGTTTGTTATAACTTCAAGCCATTTAAATAGTGAAGATAGTGAAGATGACATGAAAAAATAACATGGTGCAATGTTTGGTGCTGAGATCCTGTGCTACTTCTGCATGCATAATATGGTCGTAAAAAGGTCCATATTAGACAATGAGGGTGGGCGGGTCAGTGTATGGAAATGCAGAAGCACAATGGGACATAAATACAGATTCAGAACAAAAATGGTTGGAGGACAAGTGCAGCTAATTAATGTAGTATTCTTCTCCTGTGTGAGTCTCTGTTATGTGTCATGATTATTTTGCTGAAATCTTGTAGTCAGGAGACCTCCCACAGCTAATTTGACACCTCTGCATTCTGAGATTGCTACCCAAAGACTGTTTGGCGTGGCATAATGAATAAATGTTTGCTTTCCATTCCAAGTATTATGAAAGGAAACCATTGCTCCATCCTGTCTCTACTAGAAGCTAATACCTGTTACTGTCTAATGGATCATTTTCACAGTTACTTATTCGTGGCAACTCTAGATATTCTAGATGTAATTAAACAGTTTAAGAATGTCTTTGTTCAGGAGGAAAAATATGCACAAATAAAAATATCATATGATTATGAATATAGAGAGAGGTTAAAGGCATACGTGATATGGGGAAATAAGATAACCATCTCTCACTGACATGCAATGACAACTGGGTGCTTGACTCTGGTTTATGTCACCTGACCAAGCCTATACTAAGGCTAGTCATGAGGAAAAGCTTTCTAATGATACAGACAGCGAAGCACTGCAAAAGACTGCAGGACAGCTGGAGCAGACTGCTGACCTTTATTGTTGGCAATTGCACAAACATCTGTCTCCATGACCTAAGATGATCCTGTATTGAGGCAGAAGAATAAATTAAATAAACTTCCACTGTCCCTTACAACCCTATAAATCTGTAATTTTATTGGTTGAATTATTTTTGTGTAACTCAAGCTTTTAAGGTTCATAGGCTGAAGAAGAAACTTATATTGAAGGAAGTAAAGATAACGCATTGCAGAGCTGATAAACAAGAATGATTTTACAACAAGAAATATAGAAGAAAAGAATACTGAGAGTGGAATTTGTTTGATGTTGATAAAATACGAAAGTGCTACCCTAGCTAGGTGCTACACCAGCTCATACCAGCAACAAATATGAGATGATACCTCTCCAGATAGTCAGTTCTCCCAAATTAATTAAATAATTAATTAAATCTGAATGAGACCCCAGAAAGTCTGTTAACTGAAGGTGAAGAGGTTGAGAAAAATACTGATTATAGGAATCAACTTCTGTATATATGTTTTCTTTTGTCTTTGTTGAGAATCAGGACTCCAGGGTACAAAAATGACATCATTGCCTTGAATTTAATGATGTTGTCATTTTAGGTTTCAACCTAGAAAATGCCACCTGACAAATACTTCCTGGTATATTTTCTTTGGTGAAAGCTATGAAAATCAGAGACCTTTATCTCACATCTTTCTTCACTAGAGGAGATGGATGGTTACCAAAACATCTTCCCAGCTGCCTTCCATTTCTGAAATAAATAAGAACAGCCACATATACATGAGTGTTAAATCAATTATGTTTATCTGACATTAACATTTCAATGAATCTGGACAACAGGAATGATAATAATGCCTGAACGATTCATAATCAATGTCCTCTCCCCCTGTAAATGTATGAAGAATGTATTGAACACTTAGCAGAGAGAGATTCAACAAAGCAGGTATGTCAAGAAGGCTGAATAATATAATAAAAATAAAATATCAATGGAAAAAGTAAATCTGCGTGATTCATGGTGTGAAAATCTTACTATAAAATACTTTATGACAGTGTTTCAATTGCTTTTTCCCAAAGGAATACGTGAAAATAACTTGGAGAGAACTGGTGAGCGGAATGTCTTCAGACTGCCTGAAGTCCTGCTAGCGTCCTTGTCTAAGACGATAGTTTTTTTCTGGTGCAAAACTGGAATTGGTATAAAGCAGTTCATTAAAATGACGGTTTCGAATTTTAAAGGGTTATCTGCCCAACCTATGATACCAGTGAGATATCAATCTCTTATCAAAAGCAAATTATTAAGTTGATATTAGAATAAGATGTATAAAATATTCAACAGAAAATATTTTATACATGTATAGATATGTGTGTATTTACGTATGTATTTATAGATTCCACACAAAATGACTTAATCATTAAATAACAAAAATAATTTTAAAATACCTAAGATAACTAAGTACTGTTGAATGACAGTTGCTCAAAATATGTGCCAAATTAAAAGCATTTCTCAGATTTACAGGAAAACATATGAAGTAATATTTTTTAAAAAGGCATTAATAGGCTGAGAGAAAATTCGAGACAAACATAGTTGTAAGAATTTGAAATTTTGTTAGAATTGAAATACAACATTCAGACACTTTTTGGAACTTTGCTTTCAGTACTTCAGAAAATATCCAGCAATAGTAAAGGCTTGTATTTTTTCTATTCCTTTAGTATTGAAACTGTATTTAGATTTCATATTAACTTGTATTGACAATATAAAGAAAAAAGGATAGATATTGAAGTAAAGGTAGGAGATATGAAATTACTTTGTAGAGTTTCATAGTTTCAGCATTTCCTGTTACTTAGAGTGAAGCTACATTTGAAATGATGAAATGTCTGTTCTTGGCAGAATTCTAGAGTTAACTTCTACTCTTAGCGGCCATTACAGTTAGGAATGTTTTATACCTTTTATCTCCCAGAATTTCTTGATCGATCACAGGCTGGATTTGCTTTGTTAGACATTTACAATTTCAAAAAAAAAACAAACACCTTTGTGAAAAGTGCACCTATTGCAGCCTCCAGACCCCTGGGACACAGGCTGTTATGTCTGCAATAATTATATGTAATTTTATAAAAAGTATCTAATCTCTTGACTCCTTGTTTTCTTATTTTATACAACAGAAATAACCTAAGTAAAGTCACATAAAGCACTTATAACAACTGGAGTAGAGTATTTCAGAGGTAATGCAGGATTTCAGTGATTAATTGTCTGTAACTGGCCTAATCAGAAGGTCTTGATGAAAGGTATTGGTTTTTCTGCTTATTCTGAATAGGGTTATTTAATAGTGTAGCTAATGCATTTATGGGGAAATGCTCCAGCAACAGAAGCCATTCTTGTATTATGATGTCCCGCAACAGCAGAACTATAGTCTTGAGCTCTGGAAGTCTATCAGCCTGCAGTCATCTCCAGAAGAGTCAAACCCAATATAAATCACCTCTGAAACTTTTAAGGAAGCCAAGGACGAGACGCTCTGATGACTCTCTTACAGCTTGGAACCGAAAAATTCTTGGCTCAAAATGCTGACTTTTAGCCAAGGTACTGTACAGTAGGTTTACTTTTTGGCACATTATAATCACCTCAGAAAAAGTACAAGGTGATCACAGAGAAAAGGTTGAGGTAAAACAAGAGCAGAAAAAATAAACAGTTATGACTGAGAATAAAATCTGTAGAGTTCTAGCTGTAGTGAACATTTTATTCTTAGATGAAGGGGCTTAACTGTGTGCTAGAAAAACCTTTCTTCTATCAACATTACAGACCATACTATGTGAGACACCTCAGTTTTATGCTTTGCAGCTGTCTGAGTAAATTAAGTATGAATAGACATAGTCCCCAGGATTTGGGTTAGACTGATGTTGGTTTTCAGTGCTATACTTCAGTAAGTTTTGGTTCTTTGATACCACATCATCAGTGGACATCAGAAATGTTAATGTGTTTAGTCTAACACCAACTGCATAAGAGATACCTGATCCCTGCAAAGGCAGAAGAGCTCAAGCACCAAAATCTGGACTGGAACTGAGACAGAAAGTTACTGTTTCTTTAAAGCAAATGGAAACGATCCTACAGTGAGGATGAAATGGTACTATTAGAAACAGTTTTAAATTGATGATAATTGTATTATTCGCAGAAATAAAGACAAAAATGTGCAAGTTTGCAAAATTGTGGACGAGATGACCTCAATGTCTTAAAATACGATCCAAACATCATTTTAATTAACAAAGACTCCCCTACTTGACATTACTACAGTAATGTAATCCTAGAAAGTAGAAAGTATTATTTGATGTTTAGATAAAAGAAATCATCTGTTTGGGTTTTTTTTTTTTTTTTTAAGTAAAGCATGATTAGACTGAAAAAAAACCCCCACTGGTATTATCTTATTGGTTTTTAAAAGACATATCTGAGGTATCTTGTATTAAAAATTCACCACAATACAAATATAACTGTCAGCTGTATTGCTCTCATATTTTTATTTTGGGAATACACATAAAGTATGTATGTGCTTGAATATTGTTTTTGTTTTTATTTTATGTAAATGGGAAATCCATGCTCTAAATTCTAGTTACATGGTTGGTTTTTTTGACATATTTCAAAGGATTGGTCTATGAACATGATTTCAAAAATAAGTACGGTCTTATGAGTCTCATCTGTTAAATCTTAAGTCTGCCATCATGTCTTACATGCAAGAAATAGACTTATTTAAGGCCTTTGACACAGTCCCCCACAACATCCTTCCCTCTAAATTGGAGTGAGATGGATTTGATGGGTAGACTGTTGGATGAGGAATTGGTTGGATGGTCGCATCCAGATGGTAGTGGTCAACGGGTCAATGTTCAGATGGAGATCGGTGTCAACTGGTGTACCTCAGTGGTCCGTCTTGGGACCAGTACTGTTCAATATCTTCATCAATGACATAGTGGGATCAAGTGCACCCTCATCAAGTTTGCAGATGACACCAGGCTAAGTCGTGTGGTTGACACAGCTGAGGGAGCTGATGCCTTCATGAAGGACCTAGACTATCTCAAGAAATGAGGCTGTGTGAACCTCATGAGTGCACAGGGTCCTGCACGTGTGTCAAGGAAACCCCTGGTATCAATACAGGCTGGGGGATGAAGGAATTGAGAGCAGCCCTGACGAGAAGGACTTGGGGGTACTGGTGGATGAAAAGCTGGACATGAGCCGACAATGTGCACTCACAGCTCAGAAAGCCAACCATATCCAGGACTGCATCAACAGACACATGGCCAGCAGGTCGAGGGAGGTGATTCTGCCCCTCTACTCTGCTCTCATGTGACCCTACCTGGAGTACTGCGTCCAGCTCTGGAGCCCTCAGGAAAGGAGGGACATGGACCTGTTGGAGGAGGTCCAGAGGAGGGTCACAAAAATGATCAGAGGGCTGGAGCTCCTCTTTTAGGAGGACAGGCTGAGAGAGTTGGGGTTGTTCAGCCTGGAGAAGAGAAGGCTCTGGGGAGACCTTATTGCAGCCTTTCAGTACTTAAAAGGGACCTACAGGAAAGATGGGGACAAACATTTTATCAGGGTCTGTTGCAATAGGACAAGGGGTAATGGTTTTAAACTAAAAGAGGGTAGATTGAGACTAGATATAAGGAATAAAGTTTTTACAATGAGGGTGGTGAAACACTGGCACAGGTTGCCCAGAGAGGTGGTAGATGCCCCATCCCTGGAATTTTTCTAGGTCAAGCTGGACGGGGCTCTGAGAAACCCCCAGTGGAGGGTGGACCAGATGATGTTTAAAGGTCCCATCCAACCCAAACTATTATATGATTCTATGACTATTCTAAGACTAACCCCCAAAATATAAAAAAGTATATAAGAGAAGAGACAGAGATGTGATAATTATTTCTTTTTTGTTATTATTCAGTGGGTTCCCATTTGACATTCACAAGTAGCATTAGTAGAGAATAGCGTAGTGCTAATGCTGTCAAAGTGGCAATATAATCTTATCTAAAACTGGCTTTAATTACAACAGTAATTGATTAAAAACTTGGCCTTATTGCATACAGCATGCTTGTTAAAGGCACCCCATAGGTGCTCTCCCGTCTGTTTTTATAGTGGGCCTGATGAGTACACAAATGTACACATCAGGCACACTGGTGAGACATCTGGTGAGACCCCCACCTGGACTACTGCATCCAGCTCTGGAGTCCTCAACACAAGAAGCACATGGACCTGTTGGAACTGGTCTAGTGGAGGGCCATGAAGATGATCAGAGGGCTGGAGCACCTATGCTATGAGGACAGGCTGAGAGAGTTGGCTTTGTTCAGCCTGGAGAAGAGAAGGCTCCGAGGAGACCTTATAGTGGCCTTCCAGTACCTAAAGGGGGGGCTACAGGAAGGATGGGGAGGGACTCTTTATCAGGGAGTGTAATAAGACACACGGTAACGGCCTCAAACTGAAAAAGGATAAATTTAGATTGGATATTAGAAAGAAATTCTTTACTGTAAGGGTGGGGAGGCACTGGAACAGGTTGCCCAGGGAAGCTGCAGATGCCCCATCCCTGGAAGTGTTCAAGGCCAGGCTGGATGGGGCTTTGAGCAGCCTGGTCTAATGGGAGGTGTCCCTGCCCATGGCAGGGGGGTTGGAATGAGATTATCTTTATGGTGCCTTCCAACCTAAACCATTCTGTGATTCTGTGATTCTATGAAATGTAGAGCTGGCTAAAATTTGGGGAGGAGCCTTTCTTAGCTTGGCTGGAGGAAGTTGCATTCCAGCAGATATTTAAAAGAAATGGAACTACTCTTCTTGTGCATCACCTCAACAGTGTTGTCAAACATAAACAGAAAGGCAGGGACTATGAAATTCATAGTCAGTGTTGTACCTCCCCCAGGCAACGGGAAAACAGGAAAGTAATTGAGCTTTCGGAAGATAATTACAACCCTTTGATATATCGGGGGCAATGCAGCTTGCCTGCTTTGCTTGGGCCACCACAGAAAACTTGAGCTTCTTGCTGGTTTCTGTGAGTTGGTTGAGTGAATTGCTTCCTCCAGTGTTAACCTAAGGTTAGTGCATAACTTCACTGGGATGACTCGACAACGTCGCTGTGCCTCAAAGACTAGCAGAAACGGACAAAATTAAGATCTGTTTCCAAGTCTTCTGTGTGCATGTAGGAATGAGACAAAGTTGTATAAGGAAAGAAGAAAGAACATGCTTTAAATATGCAGAACAATGAACAAATACACAAGTTCAGCATTAGATGACAAACACATACCGTGTTTGCATCTCCCAGATTTTTTTGGTCCATATACCATAGTCCCTGTGACATGTTAGGAAGATACATTTAATAAATATGGATCACATCAGCAGACAAACTGTTAATGGCCTAGGAGTAAACTATTACATACGCATCAGTCTATTTCTTCTCCAACTTAATGAGTGTTGGTTTGGGGTGCTGGAATTAAACAGAATTATGGGAAGAGAATTATGTCTTTTGCCTGAAATACACAAACTGGCGTAGCCAACATCTAGACTCAAGCCTTCTTTTCGGCCGGCACTGAAGAGATTTTCTTCATTAGAGAGATTCTAGAGAGATTCTCTTCCATTATGCACAAATTTCTTACTGAAATCAAAGTAAAGACTTAAAAACCTACTATGTAGATCAGAGAGAGCAACAAATTTAGCCCCTCGTTTGCCTATAAAAAATGTATCATTTTTTATAGGCAGAAGTTAAAGGTGAAAAAATTTACTGTTTTAATCAGTCATTTGACAACACAGGGCTCAGAAAAGCAATTAACAACATATGAAGCACAGAAAAAGCACACAGAATTAGGAAGACAAACAATAGAATAAAGACTATCTCCTCTGGAGAAAAGTAAGCTGTAATTTCCCTGCCACCTGAATTTAGCTCATTGCTGAAGAGAGTGCTAAAGATCTCCCTAATGACAGAAAATCATCAGACCGTAAGGAAAATATATAATACTGCATCTGTTCCATTAAGAATGGCAGCTATATTTTTTTTTAAACATAAAGCTTTAGCTTGAATCAAATATCTTACTTTCAGTCTATCTAGAAATCATAATCCTACCAATTCTTAAATGCCTGTGTGAACTTTAGCAGCTTAAACCCACTTTAGCTCAGTAATGTTTTAGGAAGACCAAATCCAAGTTAAAAGAGGGAGTTCAAAATTGCAGGATGAAAGTAATTTCTTAAGCTATGTTTGCTAAAAATTATTCCATGACAAACTAGAGTCCAAAACAGACAGTGCTGTAGAGAGTTCCTACTCAGGTCAGTGAAATTTGGATCAGATCCTTCTGATGTAACACTAACGCAGTATCAGTATGTTTAGGCGTGCACCTCGACTTACGCTTTCCTCCTATTACACTAATTCTGTATGTTCTAACTGAGCAAAATATTTTTTACAGTAGTATCCCAGATCTGTGCCCAAGAGATCGTCTTTAAGATTGGTAGATTCTGTGATAGATTCTGCAAATGTTGCTCTTTCTTTTTAAGCATTGCCTGTGAGGAGTAACACCTCCAATAGTTGTTATGGGTCTCTTAATAGACCATCAAGTATTGACTGAGTCCATATTCATGACCAAGTAATGTAGACCCAAAGTATCATTCTCCTGCTGACTTCTCCCACTCCCTTACACCACGAACTGACTCATTAAAGTCTAGCAAGGTTGCATGTACTGTAAAGAAAACAATATAATTTTTGATAGTAATGAGCTGATCATACAACAGTTTTTAAATAAGGAAATTCCACTTGAATTAGGACTAAATACTTCCTTGTGTTAGGTTTCGGTACAGGTCAAGTTCATACCAGCACTAGAAACGTCTCTCATAAAAATGGAATTTTAAAACAAGTCCTTGTACTACAAGTATGCTGTAACAACAACATGACCTACGCTTTTTATCATCTTTAAAATATTTTCTTCATTACTCAACTGCTTAAAGACTTTTAAAAAATGTTTATAGAAGAGGATTGTTTTATTTTGTTCGTTTTAATTTTTTTCCTAAAGAATATATCCTACTTGAAAGTTTATCTCAAATGTTGAGTTTTATCCTTTTTAATTAGAGGACATAAACAATTGCCTTTGTAGTTTAGTAGCTCTTTGAACTGCCTTTGAATCAAGATCAGAGACTACAATAAAAGAACTTCCTACTGTACAGTTTTATACCATTCTGTGTGACATGCTTAACATGTTGAAAAACTTAATACTATTCAATATTTGCAGCACTGAAAGGAGACAAATGTGGGGGTTTTGCTGTCATTTCTCCTCATGTACTTTGCACATGAAAAATGTATTTTTGGCAGCAAACTTCATTTACTAAAAATAATGTTTTGCAGAAGGGAAACTATATTTGTTTTAAGTTTTCTTGCCATTGTTCAATGCAAATAATATATATGTAGTAAAAAAAAATCTGAAATTGAAAACGTGTATCTGAAGAAAACCGCAGTCCCAAAATAATCCGAAAAATAGTAACATTAAAGACAAATGTAATTTTTTACTACCAGTCCACATTTAGGGCCCGTTTCCTCCTGCAGATGCTCATTTTCCTTCTCAGTAGCCTAAATATGTTGAGCTCTCAGGACTGTTCGTGCCTTGCATATTTTTTCCTTGTGGTTTTAATTTGCAGGGAGCTGGGCTGCTAATGGAATTGCAAGCGAGCCCAGGCCGGCGCGGGCAGGAGATGAAAGTGGCGGCCGTGCCTCCCGTGGGGCGCTTGCCGTGACCTACTTCCAGGGCAGCCAGACATAACACGGGAACCACGTGCTCCCACCCTGCCGTCAAAACAAACCATTAAAAGCAGCAGCTTAAGACTGATTTAGGACCCTCTGGTCTTTAAGTGGTGTCTGACTTTTTTGATCTGCTAACTGATCACAGGTGGATGAAAGGGGATCTCTGAGACAATTAACTGTGAATTCGACAGGTTTGCTGTTACAAAGGGGGACAGCTAGAGTTTCACCTAGGAGAGTATTAAAAAACGCAGCATTCGATGATTGCCATGGCAAAGGCATGAATGAAAAGCAGAGGATGAAAACATGCTTTGCTTAATATCCATGCAAAAATTCTGCCCTAAGTGTCACATCCTCCTGATTAAATTCTCGGTTCTACCCTCAGTAATGTTGCGTTTCAACAGCATCAAACATTCTATGACAAATACGAGCACAGATAGAAATGGCTGGGAAAAACATCATGCATATAGAAAACCTAGCAATGCCTGGGGAAGTCATCGTTTTCAGCAAATAAACTAGCTATATCTTGCTCAATAAACCTAGTATGTTTAGAAAAAGGATTCCAAACTGACTAGCTTAATATTTAAGGTTATTTCTTCTTTCTCACCCTCCACCTGATCTTAGTATTATACATAGCAAAGGCTGAGTAGAGACACTGAGGCAGGGTACCCATGGCAACACTTTCATAGATAGCTAGTTGAAGTTTCTTGCAATGGATTTACAAAATAACTATTATTTATTAACCATATTATTATTATTATTTTGATAAATGTTATTGTTAACTTTGAATAGCATCAGAGTACGTAATTTCAGCCCAACAGCCATGAGATAGACAAATTCCTTATTCCACATGAAAAAAGGGGTAGGAATTGCACTTTTCTTTTGTTTTTCATTGACCATAAATTTTTCTTTCTTGAAATGAAAACTTGGTAGATGAAGTCATCAGACAATAAAAATCCATCCCTACTATATGCTTAACCACTGAACCAATAGGTCTTTTAAAAACTCCTTCATATGAGAATCAATAGGTTTGTGTGAATAGATGACTGCTGCAACCTGTAGTGGGCAGGGTTTTATTGTCAACTTGTAAGAAAGGGAAAGTTGTGAAATTTTGCATTTTGTGTATTTTTTTTATTTATAGCTAAAGTAACTAGAAAAAAATACTGTCCTCTGGTTTAAAGAATTAAGAATACATAACACTGTACTAACAATACTAGGGAAAAAAAGTACATCAGGTACCACAAAGCCCCATCTTTTCCATAGAAAACAGAAAATCCCTTCTTCTCCCCTGGCCTAAATTCCAGTCCTTAGAGATGTAATTAAGTGCAGAGTTGGAAGGGCCATGTCAGCTGATGTTCTACAATTGCTGATGTATTTGCACCAGTCCCCCGCCACATCTAAATTTATGCTATTTTGGCTCATTGTAGGAGGAATCATTCTCAAAGTCAAGGTGAAGAGCGGTGGATAAACTGGCAGTTGAACCTACTCACAAACGTAGGCAGCTCTGCCAGGGATCACCTGGACTGGCAGAATTGCAGCTCCGTGGCAAGAGGAGCCCATTGCTCTGGTGCAGTTGGCCCTACAGTGTCTAGTCCCACACTGGGCTGTTTCTTAGTGTGGGTCTGCTTTTTTTAGCATCTCCAACATGCCATGGACTCTAAATGTCTCCTGAAGCCATATCATCCCTTTGGGCATGATAAACTCTCAGAACAAAGAAACAGCACATCTGGTAGAATCCCTTTTATTTTCTACGTATCTGTATTTACAACACTTTTGCTTCTTAGGACACTCCACAGGCGTAGCCTGAGCACATCTGGGACCTCCTGCTCCTATGTTACTTGCAGTAGGGAACAACCTAACAGCTGAGCTAGAATCTTCCACTTTGGGCAGGATTCATCTTTTTTTCAAATTAGAACCCTAAAAATTAGGCTTTTCCTCTAACTCTTCTCACTGTTAAAAGAAACAGAGACAGTGACTTTCAAAAAGCAAATATAGCTGCCTAAGAGATTCTTAGGAGGTGGAAGACCTTCTGGAAATATGCATCCTTCTCTGCAAAAGATGTCACTCACTTGCAAATTTTCCTCCACTGTCAGAAGAAAAAGTGAAAACAGAAAACACTACCCACCAATCCTGCAAGAAAAATAAACAATCTCTTGTTTCTTCTCAGCCTTCTGGGCAAGGATCCCAAAATAATTTAAAATGTATAATCTTCATCACAGAGTATAAATGACGCTGTGATGGTTTCAAGCTTTGCTATTTCATGTGAAGCATTCTTCATGCCACCTTTTTTAGAAATTGTCCCTTTAAAACTTAAAAATTGTGATATAGCATACATATTTTGTGAGGACATTTCAAAACCCAACCCCCATTTTTTTGTGTTGTGATTTTTTTTTTACAGTGTTCCTCAATTTTTCTTGAAAGAGAAGAGCAAACCTTAACTTGTTGATACTTGATTTATTTTGCTTTCTGATTTTTATTTTATGTTGAATTAAGATTTGTTTTTTAATTTTTCAAACTTTCAATGAATAAATCTATTTCTTTAAACATCTGAATTTACACAGTTATGTAAATACGTTATATATAAAAAATCTGAGGCTAACCGGGGCCATATGATTTGCTCAAAAACTTTGAATTTTGAGAAGATTTGGGTCTTTTAAACTGTAAAATTATTGTGAGGGGGGTGGGGGTGGGTGAGAAATATTCATAGATTCCTCCACCGCAAAGCTGAGGTATTTCCCTGATCTGAGATTGTCTTGTTTAGGTTTCTTTTTTTTAATATTACCATCACTTTCCAGTCTTATATATGATACAGTCTTAGAAAAAACATTTTTAATAGATAAATGAAAACATAAATGATCAAAATCTCTCCAACCAGTGGATTTTTTTGAGTGTGCATTCCCCACAGAATAAAGGAGAAAATAAGGGAGTTTCTGCACTGCTGGAGGTAATCATTGCCTGTAAAACACTCTTTCGGCCTTACTTCTCTGTTCCTGTTCTTCATATTATTGATTGGATCATAAATAACAAATCTCCCTAAAACTTTTTGTTATTCCAGATAACTAAATGCTAAGCTGTTGTCATATGACCTTTGCCTATGCTGCCTTCATCCCTGTCCATGTATTTTGCCAGACCTCATGGTTTTGTATGTTCAGGTTGCCTTCAGAAGAAGACAAGGCATGCACCAGTAAAGCTCTGGTGCTTTCCGAGAGCCCCTCCAATCTGGATAGACCAAATCAAGAACTAAACTGCCTCTACCTTGAAAAACAGCCATTGTCAAATTGACCTTTAATGCAGCACCAGTGAAGACATTGATTCCCTCTCTTGGTAATGTCACTTTTGACTGTTGATTGCACGTTTCTTCCAGAAAATTCTATTTATGAAATGTTGACCATGGAGTGGCCCAGAGGCCGTTATCCTTTCCTGATTTCAATGCCTTCTCAAGAACTACTTCTGACACAATGCATACAAGAAAACAGTAATGTTTAATGGCTAGGAAGTATGAAACTAGAGGAAATGTCATGCTTATTTAATTTTTGGAATGTAAAAAATCAGACAAAAATATAAATACGATTCACATTTGCCAGTACAGGAAGTCTAATGGTCATTTTAACAGACACAGTTTTGCAGTACCCTTGGATAAGCTTACCCTTGAATAAACAACCTCTTCTCTTTGAAGTATAGTGATCCCTAAAACTGTTTGCTCACGTGAAATGGTTCCCAGTTGAGATTATTCTATTTGTACTTTGCTGAAATGTACATATCACCGTAAGAATAAAAAAATATTTTATTCACTGTCATTATATGCACTATAATATCATTGTTCTAAAATCTGTGTTCTTCTCTTAACATTTCAAGTTGATCACTTGTACTTTGAACTTGTCTTTTAAAAAACATGTTGGCATTAAATGAAAGTATATATTGCATTTGCTTTTGTAAATTCTCTTTTCTAAGATGATTGTAGAAGACTTTGAAGCATTGTCAATTTTCTCAGGGTGAAAAAAAACCCCACGCTTATAGCTTGTAATTTTAATTTCTTAGCAGTCTTTTGGGATTTAACAAAACGTGTGATTTATTCCAGCTTTTTGCTTGTTTTGCTATTTTTTCATTTAATATTGCAGAATTATTTTTTCTTTCATTTGCCTATCTAATGTAATAAATGTTATAAAGAACCATTCAATCACATTCATTACAGAGAAAGCTTTGGATGATTTCGCGTTCCATGTTTATTTTGGGAAATAGATACCTATTTATTAGAGTTATTTATCCAGTTGGTCTGTTAACATGTAGATTTTCTACCAGAATGTTCTCTTGGTGATGCATGTACAATAATAGAAAGAAAAAAAACAATAAAATAAGAATAAAATTTAAATAAAAGTAATGAAACTTGCACCATTGCTATTTCATACCGATCTCTTTTTCTTTTGTTATAAACATCTCTTGGACTACTCTCTCTTTTTACTTCTGGGACTGTTTTCAAGTACAAGTACAGTTCCAAGGAAAATAACTAAAGGACTCAGTTTAGTTTCCATCGTACTTGGCAAGCAAAAATTCTGGAGAACTGGAGGCCTGAACCAGAACAACAGCTGACTCACTCTGTTTTCTCTTTTCCTGAGAATACCATTTATATTTCAAACAGAAAACTCAAGAAATTAAGTGCAGTAGTTGTTGTGTTTGTTTCTTTTGGTTATATTTTTAAGAAACAGCTTAATGATGAGATATTAATCAATATTTCCATAAGAATTCACCGCTTCAAAGAAAATAGTACAGTAAGATGATGGACCAGTAAAATTATGACGGTAGCTAAAGTCTCTTGAAGTCTTTAAACAGGTGGCAGCCTTGCACAAACTGCAGCGTCTCGCAGGACTGAGGAGGAATAGTCATGTTGTTTCCTTTTTTTTCTCCCCGTGCACTTTATATATATATATGTATATACACACACACAGAGTTACATATGTATTCACTTTATGTATATATATATGTAAAAATTGTGAGTAGCTCACAATGTCAATAACAAAGATGCATGCTTTTAGTAAGAAATATTAACCATCATGACAAGATTTCTAAATGAGATACACAGATTGATTTTGCTATGCTGATCACTGTCAAAATTAACTTTCAAAGCATTTACCTTTCTTGCATTTTGACTAACCAGACATGCTTTCTGCATAAATTGAGAGAAACAGAGATTTAACAATCTAAATATGTTTTGAATGAACTCAACAATTTTATTGTATTCGCTGTTAAGTGTGTGTTAATAAATTGTTTAGACTGTGTCTCACTTTGTGTAAAGCTGTATTCCAACACCATGAACACAACAAAAAAACTCAACCGCCCTTAAGTATATATATGGCATGTGCAAGTCCTTAGAAATGTGAGCTTTTGTCCTTTATTGTCATATTTCATAGCAGAGTCCTAGACTGTCTTATGTCTTGACTATGGCAACCACCCTGCGCTTCATCCGATTTTCCTCATGTTATTATGATGGAATGTCAACCCAGACTTCCTTGTTTTATTGCTTTTAAGTACCAGTCTCAGACACTAATATCTGCCTCTGTTGTTCTAGCCTTTAATTTAGTCTACTGTCCAGGAAGTGGCCTATTTAATGCCCTCTCCCTTTTAGTTAACTAAACCTAGCTTGAAATTTCTAAAAGGAAACAGCTGCACTTTGGTAAAACAGCAAAATCACTGGATACACTTCCCTTTCCTTCCTGGGACTGAGGGAAAGGATGGATTGCTAAAACAGAAACAGATATTTTTTTGTGCTAGCAGGTGGTTATGTAACCTTTCTTCCACACAACATCCAGATTTTGCCATCGCCTAAGATTTGGTCTTATTCATGAAAGATAAAACCCTGGCACAAATGTCCCCACGAGTTGAAGTCCTTTAAGTTTCTGGAAAAAAAAAAAAAAAAGAGATTAAAAATGAAATAAAAGGCTATAAAATGTAGTCCAGGTTTTGACTCTCCAGTAGCTTCTCCCTGGTTTGCCCAGACCACGCAGTATATTTTCCAGAAAAAATTTGTTCTCTTCTTCCTTCAGAGACAAGCTGAGTAACAGAAAACCATGTCAGTGTAAAAGTGAGCTAACAGGCCCAGTATCTCTAACGCTTATTGAGAGAGCAGAGCATCTGGCAGCAACTACTGACAACTCTCATATTATTTCTTAACTTTGTTATTGGGAATGCCATCTACAGTCAGGTCAGGTATCCTTAGACATTTTGTTCCTGGTTTTGCTCAATATCATCACAACTCTCCAGTGTAATTTGGAGAATAGTGAGCAGTTCTTGCCAGTGGGGATTCAGAAGAGTGTGAAAGTTCCCGTTTGGCTCCAGTAATGTGGCCCAATGCTTTTGAGAGAGCATGTTACCAGAAGGAAAAGCCTTGTGCTGCCCCCCATCTGTGGTTTGCAACTACGTTGGGCGGTAGTTAGGTCTGAGATGGTCTTTCTTTGCACTGAGCTGTGCCTTCGTTATGATTTCTTTTAAAGGCTGGACTCCTCATATTACAGCAGCGTTTATAAATCTGGTTTCCTAAAATAGTTCTAGTTCTTCTATATCCAGAATATCCTTGTGAGGCTTTTACAAAATGTGGCTGAGTTTCTGTCAAACAAGATTAGCGGAAATAAAAGGTATCCGTTTTCTAGGAAGTATGTTGGCCTCTTGCCTACTCATTCTCATCAACAAAGCATGCCACAGTTTGTGCCTTGGCTATCTGAGACCTTCTCTTTCTGAGCAAGTGTTGCTGTGGCAGCTAAGATGAGTCAATATTTTGGTACCCAGATACAATATCTGAGACTGGTAGCAAAGTTCTTCTTATTAACAAAATTGCATATCAAATGTATTTTCAACTTGGACCACATTTTGACAAGTGATAATAATATCCTCATACACGGGATGATTTTTTTCATTTCAAACCTAACATCAGCATCAAATTTCATACAAGCCAGAATCCGGGGAAGCAAGTACTCTCTACCTATTATTGTAATTGTCTGAAAATTCAGTAAGAAGGATAATAAGAGAAGTTTACAATGCAAATTCACAGATATGCATTGAATAAGCATATCTGATTGTACTTTACTATTGGATTGTATGTTAATACCTCCTTGCCTGCTTGACATGTTGATAGTGTGGTCTTCTGGGCAGTGGGCAGGGAGACCATATTTCTTATGACTGCAGAACTTTCTCTAGCACTTCTGCCACTGGCCTGCAGAGTTGAAGAGGTGCTCTGTTGCGATGGAAAGGTAGGAGTTCCCTACACTTCTTTAAGCCATGTGGAAAATGGGATGTTGTTGAGGTAAATCATCTTGGACCCTGCAGTAAATCTCAGACTCTGGATGAATAAGCATCAGCTTATCTTCTATCACTGTCTTTTTCCCTTACAGGATGGCATAATTCACTAGAAGACCTTTAGTTCTTGCCTTTTACTCCCTTACTAAAGAAATGGAAACTCACCTTCTCAGCAGTGGTTGAATGTATGAATTTATTTTTTTTTTAAGCTTGAACAGGTTTAAGGTTTTTTTCAATTTTGTTAAAATTAGATCATTGGTGAGAATGCAACAGGTAGGTATTTAGAGGAACACCTGGAATAAATTCATTCCAGGGAACAGAAATAATAAAGGGCAAATGTAGCAAACAATATGGAAATTTTACAGAGAATGTCACCAGGTACCTCGTAACTGCTCGGCTACTGTGGTTGTGCTTGTACCTTTCAGTACAGTGTAACTTTTTGC
Source organism: Rissa tridactyla (assembly GCF_028500815.1). NCBI lineage: Eukaryota > Metazoa > Chordata > Aves > Charadriiformes > Laridae > Rissa > Rissa tridactyla. The sequence goes on from NC_071466.1 coordinate 198,037,809, forward strand.
AAGGTAGGTTTACCTTGGTATAGGTTCTTGTGCACAACTGCAGCACATCGAATACCATTGAAATTTTGTGCTGGATTGTTGTTAACTATAATTTTCCAAGGGGGACATTTTTGCTACTGGATTTTCGGACCTTTCTATGATGAATTATTAATACAGATGAAATATCTATCCACTATATGTAGCACATCTATCTTGTTTGGATGTTTTGGACAGTTTAGAAATGTTGATAACTGGTAGCAATTTCTCACCAAAGACAGAGCAGAGTATTTAATCATTAAACATTAAAAAGAATAACAGAAAGATATGGGGAGCATTCGTAATGCTCAACTTCAGACACTTTATTCAGTCAGATCAACTGGCCAGATGGCTATGTCTACTGTAGAAAACAAAATAGGGAGAAAGTAAAGACTCAAGGCAAAGATCCGTAATTGTCTCCATTGTTTAATTCTTAGTTCACACCTCCTATGGTTTAGACCCACTATCCCAGGTGACAGAGTAAAAACCCTTCCTGTAGGAATCCACATTAGCACCACTCTGATAGGCTTCAATATAGCCTTCTTACTATTGCAGGCTTACTAAAGTGAGAAAAATACAAAACAACCATTATTGTACAGTTATAACTATTGTAGTTATAGCCATCAATGATGGTAATAACTGGCCTCCAAGGGATCATTTTCTGCCCAGCAAAGGCCCAGGGCCAACCATTATTTAGTGTGGATGTAAGCAGCCCTGACAGCTTAGTCTCTGAACCAGCTATCAGTTCTTGACCTTGTTCCGTTTAGCTGTTTAGGTGTACCCATAGTCTCCCTTTATTTCTTTTAACGTCTTTGTAGACACATAGGGTCTGCCGGAGAGTGACTCAGGTGACTTAAAATAGACTCACTCTCAACTGCCCAGTTGAGAAGACTTGTTTCTGTTGGCTGAGAAAACTAACCAAGGAAGATACTGAAGTAAATAAGCAGCTTTAGACTGGAAGGTCTCACTGCTTACTGTGGTTGCAGAATATTGTCTGCAAAGCTAGCCAAGGTTTTGACAAGTAGAAATGCAGGATGTTTTAACTTGATTTTTGGGCATATTTACTTTTCTGCTTACTTATAAAAGAATGGAAATGAAATTGGAGGAGCTCACAACTTTTATCTTTCTCTTTGAAATAGGTATTTTTTTCGATCAAATTAATTTATCATTTATGGCTTCATTGTAACTGTGGACCGGAAAGGTGGCATGGGTAATCAGAAAAATGAAATCTAATTTTGTGTAGTTTCTTTTCCTTCTTGGGAAAGTTCAAGAGGCAAATTTTGTGCTATGCAAAGCATCTGATAACAGGTAATTACAAGGACTTTTGGGATAACTATGTACTTTTGTGCATTTGTGTAAAACAGAATAAAGTGGTTACAGGCAGCCCAAGTCAATAGCAAAAATGTTAAAGTGAAGTTATGAACAACTGTGACTATAAAGCAATTAAAAACAGGGATGTGTGATAATTTCTTGTTGCTTGAATGCCTTCTCAGGAGTAACCATAGAAGGGCTCTTGAGCTGCTTATGGACAAAGGACACAGGAAGGATGCCTTGCATGGCTGAAAGAAAGGTGTGCAAATCTTGTGCCATAATCTTACTGCAGAGATGGAGGAAAGTCACACCCTGGGATATTAATTAATTGATTGTTAGAAAACCTTATTCACAGCTTTTCCAAAGCATGGTTTCCAGCAATTTTAAATCAAGCCTGCATTGATTTTAGTATAGGCATTTTGTCCCTTACTTTGGTCTCTGTATACAATATTGACCTAATATTCTGAATTCATTTGATTCAAACTACTCACATATCAAATGCAACTAAAGGTGCTTATACAATGTGAGAGAAATTATGCACTAACAGGTAATTACTTCTGATAGTTTTGTGTTTCAAATATATCTTTCTGTTCAAATTGTGGGAATAAAATACTTACATACTTATGTTTGAATTTCAATATGAAGTTTTCAGAGGTTCTGCTCTTCTTCTTTCCTGCACCTCCAAGACACAGTATATCTGACCTTAAAAGACTACAAAGTTCTTTTGTATACACATTAGAAAGCATATGGGATTCTTGCTGTAATCAGCAATACACGCGTTGGGAATCTAACTTTCAAGTTATCTTGAACTCAAACAGTTTACAACTGGTCATTTGATGAAGAAAAAATCTGTTATCAGAAGCAACCTGTGAGAGTGAAATACGTACAACATTTTTTATTTTTGCTGTTGCTTTGGGATTCATTTCTCGACAATTTTTGCATCTTGCCTCCAAAGCAGAGTTTCGGTGTTTTCTGAACAGTTTATGAATATGATATCAAAATTTAATGTTGACCCTAGATCTTAGATGAAAAATTTAATGAACTGTTTTTACACGCACATCAGTTTGAAGCCATTGAAACAAATAACAAGATGTCCACCAGTTCAGTCAGGTGGGAATTTCAGCATGATAGTGTGCAAGACAGTCTTAAAAACCTGAAGTTCACATTGAACTAAACTTTTTATGCCCTTACTTAAAGCTATTATGGAAAATATTCTTCCACCACGTGTAAATAACCAACATTGTATCCAGAGGTTCTCAAGGCTGGGCAAGGAATACGTCACTGCTATCACAATAGCCGAAACACGATTGTCTGTCTTCGGGGTGGGCAGAAAGTTGTGCGCAGCAGCTGGAGCTTTAGAGAAACTGACAAGTTACGTTGTTATGACCTGCTTGAAACAATCTGTTGCGACATTTCAGGAATTACCACAGCTTCTGGGAAAAGCTGAGCATGCAGTCTGAACCCAACAAGTCAGTACTCTGCGTTGAAGTTTAATTAAGCCACCTACTGAGAAAACTACCATAGGGGAAGCTCTTCTCTGAGCATAGGATTTTCAAACCAGTGGAGAGCATCCAGGGAAGACAGCAGTTTCGACACTCAATATATTTGCCCTAGTTCCTATGAATTACACGCCCTATTTCTTATGAATTACGCATATTGAAAGCTCAGTTAGGAATAATGTTCACAAATTTGTTGATTATAATGCTGAAATAGTCAGTGTATCAATCCAAAAATAAAGTATGTGTTTTACCCACCCTACTATTTCAGTCTTGCAATTGAGTGGTATGGTTAAACTTTAATTAGTTTACAGATTGTCATCACCACAATCTATTTACTTTTTAAGCTTCTTCTGGTTTAGTTTTAATCCATCAATATCAGTAAATTTTCAGAAAGCTTGGTGACATGCTGTAGTACGTCATTTGTGTCCTTAAATAGCACGATAGAGGAATGAAAACAAGCACCATGTCAGAGAACAAAGATCATTAGATGGAATTAAAGAGTTTGCATATAATGTGTCAGTTTATGTTAAATTAGAAAATGAGCTACTCTTAACCATAATTTATTTGCAAACATTTCAGTTATATTTTCAAAGAACTGTTCTTTAAATTTTTGATATGGTACAGAATGAAGAAATCACCAATTGTCATATAAATATTGTATTGATGTCAGTGGAACAGTTCCTGCAAGTTAAACTTCCTAAGGCTGGGGCCAGATCTGAAAAGTTTATGTGAGGTTTTTTAAGCGTAAGTACAGCTTGATACTCTTTGGACTTTGCTAGGATTAGTTTTTACATCATGAAAGGAAGTGACACAGGACTACACTCTTCACTCTTCTTGCCTCTTCATCTTTCTTCCCACTTACTTCGGACTTCAAAATTGGTCCCATGTTCTACCTGTTCTACATGGAAGCTTTTTGTTGTTTTATTTAATTTTGAATGGCAATCCGGTAATATTAGTATGTTTGAGACACCTCTTTGAAATTGTCTTCCTCAACACATTTCTGTTTTATTGTTCCATCTACTTCGTTATATGCAGCACTTTAAAAGATACATTGGGTAACTAGTTGTTACAGACAGTGCTTTATTTTATGTGAAAAAGAAATAAGCATTTTATTCAGGAAAGCATACTAAATTGCAGATATTTGGATTAGTGTCAAACTGTAGCTTTTTAGTTTTGCTTTTACTAATCAGCCATTTTCTAAAAGGGAGGAAAAGATGGGATCTGTATATTGATCTCAGGTTTAATCTTATCCTAACAAACAACGCAGAGATGTTGGGGAACCATATTTTCATATACAGGCTAAATAAATACTTAGAGGTCATCTTTCATGAACATATTTCACCCTTGTCATCTTCTACTGGGGAAGCTGGAATTTTAAACTACTGAAATGTCATATATGGAAGGTATAAAACAGATATGCTTTCCATAGGTGGGTTCTGCTACTCTCCAGTAAAAAATAGTGATGCCTTCAGTTTAGAAAATTTAGTAATTTGAGTAGAATACATGAAGAGCGGTCGTAGGGTTGTTCAGTTTACTGGAAATACACTGGTAGGGTATTTTAAGTACGAAGAAATTTGGTGGCCTGGGAGCTGTTTTCTGTGACAGCTTCACTCCTTTGAAGATTGTAATGATATTTCGCTATTTTTCACTTTAACAGCTAGATTCAACCTCCACTAAAATCACACGAAAAAAATGTTGCTGGCTTCCTTGAAATCTAGAATGACCTTTTACCTCTTTGTCTGCTACTGATATATTCCAATATTCTCTAACTCTTCTAAACCATGGCTTCAGAGAATCTTTAAGCCATTGAGTACTTCCCAGAAGTGTCTCCATTTAAAAAAAAAAAAAAAAAAGGAGAGAGAGAGAAAAAAAATGCAGCAAGGACAGCAGAAGATTTAAAAACCTTACTTTAGATTTAAAAATATGTTATAGAAAATACTTGTTCATCATAGTAAAATTTTAAAAGCATTTAGGAAACAAAAGGCACGAAATAAATGTACAAATGATACAGTACGTGCAAATGGTAGATTTGTCATTAGAAAATGACACGATTATAATTCACTTGCTCTACTTTGGAGTTGTTAGTAGAGTATTAGAATGAGATACCAGCTTTACGAATGTTAACACTTTTTTGTAAGGAACAAACACTTATCATTAAAGGCTTTTTTGGATTCAAAATTTCATAGCTTCATTAAAAACAAAAATTATATATGTATGTAAAATGCTGCCACTGTACATATATGTATATATGTTGACATAGTTAAATAATTAACTAGATCTAATAAGATTAAGATCCCGAAGAATGGAGTATATGGGCAAAAGATTCCCAGATTAGTTTGGTCAGATACACAGAGGTTCTTAAAAGAAGCTGCCTATAAGCTTAGAAGCCTGAGCATCTGACAGGCAGAAAAGGAAAAACAACATAAGACATGAGATTGCTGGGCTCTAAGTCACATTTAAACACCCAATAAATAGATCTTTGCAAAGCTGAACCTTTAGCATCTGAAGGTTTTGTCAGATGTGCCAGATGAGGCAGGCTGCGGGGATCAGAGCAGGATGAAGGGAGCAGCTATGGCACAATTGGTGTTCAAAGGGCCATATGTTCTTCCTGGTTGCACAGTGTGTTGTGGCTTGTAGCCACAAAAAATGAAACCAATATACTAGGTGAGGAATGACAATGGGAGCTCCACCATAGAGTGCAAAGTCCAGGCTGGAAGCACCGCAGCCTCCCAGAAGGAACAGTTCAAGGCACAGCAAGGGGATGAGCTCCACCAAAGAGGCAACCTATTGAGTCAGCGTCTGACTCTGACCAATACTGTTTCTGCTACTTTGACCTGAGCAGAAATAGTGTATTACAGTATACAAATAGTAGGAAGTGAATCAGTGACCCAATTTTAGTAGTTGTTTTGATTTAGTGCATGGGATGCTTCTTTACAGGGCTGCTGGAACAGGATGACTTCTAGTCACCTGACTACAATCATCTGTATGAGAACATTGATTAGATTAATTACTTACTTCAAGGTTTCTTACACATGACCCTGGTACACTTTAAGAAATACTCTTTATCCATTTATAGATTTTACTACCAACAACACTAATAACTAGGAATATTCTCTTCAAAATTCACAAATTTACGCTGAAGGTGTTGTAAATGTAACTTATGATCATGTTAAAAATTAAAAACATAATAACTACTTACATTTCAGTTGAATTAGAGGAGAAAGCATTCTCAGGCTTTTTGTTTTTGTTTTTGTCATGAGAAGGCTAGGGCAGACTCTTAGGTAACTTGGATTAGTGTCCTTGTGTAGTCTGCAAATAGGATATCTATAAATAACCTTAAATCTTGGTTTAGTTTGTATTTTCATAAGTTCCAGGATTATGAGAACAGGACCAGAGTGAGAGTATGAGGTGAGCATGAGGTAAACTTGTATATGAGGCAAGAAGGATCACCTGGGGCTGTTTCTTATGAAGTTGACTTCAGTTCAAGGCTACCTTCTACTCTATAGTTTTCCTCAGGTATAGGAACATAGATTATTGTCATTTTTATTCCAGTTGACCAGTATCTTATTCCTGGAGCACGCTCTGTCTGAATTTAGAGAATGAAAATACAGATAAATTCACATACCAAAGGAGAGAAGGTATAATGACAACTGACAGGTATATCAGATTACTCATTTGTCATAACATCAGAAGAGCTTCAGCTGAAAGTACAGAAGAGTGGGAAGGTTAAGGAGTGTGCACTGTTGGGACTGTTTTGAGACAACAGCATGAATGTTTGTTTGCTTTTTCAATGAGTTATGACCTTCAAAATGCTACAGGAATAAAGAAATGCAAATGTCAAGATAAAGCCTCTCCTCAGAATGCTCTCAGTACCAAGAACGGTTATTGCTGATTGTCTGAGTTCTAGTGGAGAAAGGAGGAGGAAAAGTGTCATCATTGATGATTTGACTTTCCTGATTTTATTGAAATAACTGGGGTTTTTTTAAAGCAGAATTTAATATTTCTTGAAAAACCTCCACTTCATACCGGATGAATTGTTTCAGTAGTCTGTAAATCTGATTTTGGGTTCCAGAACTCTCTCCCCACCCCAAAAAAGAAAAAGTGCAGGAGGGAAATCCCACAAAAACCTAACTGCAGAGGTGTTCACAAGGACATGCAACACTTAAGTTCTAGTTCCTGTGAACTACTGATGTGAAATATCTGAGTATCAAACTTTCAACTATTCCTGTATATATTTTATGTTTTAGAAAATTTACCAGTTAATATGATTTTAAATTAAAAGTTCAGTACTTTTCAGTGCTATGCAAAAGCATAAAAGAAAACTATTGTTTGTTTTTTTCAGTTATAAATAATAAAAATAAAAAATTATGCTTTAGCTAAATGTAAAATGCAGTTTTGTCTCAGATTTTCCACTGGTTAATTTTTTAGAGACGGATGGCCTTTTCCAACAGTCTTACAGAAGAAACCTGAAGGAAGAAAATCCCTTAGATTAGAAGCCAAATTGTTAAAATGGCAGGGTGAGAGAAAGTGAAGAAGAAGAGGAAGAAAGTCTGAAAGTTATACTGAAATCTCCTTACTGTATTAGAACTGACTTTGAAAAGCACTGATCTCCGCTCTTCACACTGATTTATTTCTTAGTCCTGGGCAAGCCACTTACCTTTTTGTATTCTATTTCCCGAGCCAAAATGCTGTTCAGAGATTGTAGATAGTGAACGACCATTTGGATGCTCTGGATAAAACTTTGTACTGGTGATGTGTGCACAAGTGTGGGACTAGGAACGCAGGGACAGTGTTGCAGGAAAAATAACAAGCGAATTCATTTTTGCGAAGCAAAGGTAGTAAGACTGCAGCCTTCTGTATGTATTTCTCTAACAGCCTATATGAGTGGTAAAAAAAACAGACCAGAAAGTGACAATTCAAGGCCTTATCTCATGGGGAATTGTCCTGGGCACTATTTCCTATGAATTAGTCTCTGCAACAAAAATTTTTAGGGGGATTTATCAACATCAGAAGTAGTACTCTATTAATTTGAGAGTACAAGGATGCAAATACTGTCTTGACCACAGCATTTGTTAAATGGAAAATATGGAGGGCAAAACTAACTCAGGTAAATCAGGCAAAGACTGAGAGAAGATCTAGCCCAAAAGCACTTTTACTGTATGATAAAATGTTTTTTGTCTCTGTTGTCCTTTAATTTTTAAAAATGTAATTGAAGCAGACAAGCTGAATTTCAAATTATAGTATATGATTCTGAGAACTGGCATAGCTTTGTTCATTTGTAGTGTTTAGAGATTGCAAGAAGATAATAAATCTGCTTTAGTGAAGTATGCTAGGCTTTTACCTATACTGTCTTCCTGGTTTGCTAAAAAGTTTTGCTTCTCACCCTTTGGTGACAGCAGAATGTTGTTGTTGTTGTTGCTGTTTGAGTTACTCAAAGTTATTCGAGTCTCATGTTGCAAGCAGTTTCATAAAGCTACGAGGTCTGAATAAATAGGTCAGTTAAATCCAGGGTCAGTATATATTCATTTGTACGTTCCTGCGTCCAACTGCCACTAAATGATGAGCTCATAGTCAGTAGCTTAAAAAGGAAAAAAAAAAAAAAATTTCTCTTAACTGTCTGTGGCTTAGTGAGTTAGCAAACAGGATTGAGTAAAAATAGGACAGTTAATCATCTGTAGTACAGACAGCAAAGCTGTTTGTGGCTGGGACCAGGTCACTCAGCGCTCTAGCGTTTCTCAGTTACTGTTTGTTGTGCCTATGTTAGAGCAGCAATAAAGCTATTGCACCACTGGTAACATCAGGCAAGCATTCCTCTTCTGCATGCCAAACCCTCTGGACTCTCCCGCCCCTGCCAAGTCAAGAACTGCTTGATCCTTTCTCCTTGGAGCAGTGTGCAGAAATGCAGAATCGGTTTGTGTATATCCAAAACCAAATACAGTGCGGTGAATCTGAAGTGAAATTTAGATGAGACATCTGTAAAGATACAATCAGACTTTTATGGACTCAACCATCCTCTTGGTCACCTCTCTCTCTGCCCACAAGAAAGGTGCATAGAAAGAAAGAGAAAGAAGCAACTACAAAGTTTGTGGATTCTTTACATTTTAAAAAAAGATGAGCAGAATCATAAGTTTCTGCAAAATAGAAAAGATGGCCAGTATTTTAGGTGCTGTGGGCTATCTTGAACTAGTTTGTTTTCAGCTATTCACTTAGGGCCTGATTCTGCCTCACTTGCCTTACACTGAGCAGCATTTTAGGGAGAATGCTGTGTGCAGGATGGGACATACGGAATTTATTTTGACATGAACATTCACTGTGGACACAGCCTGTGTTAAAGGCTCAGCGCAACTAATGAGTCTCAGGGACATGAAGTATTGTTCTCTCTCCAGAAAGTGGGGCATTACCATTACATAGTGGGTAGCTGCTTTTCAACCATGTAACAGCTATTTTCACAGATTTCTGTATGTAGTTAGGTAAATGCACGCAGGCGTTAGATGTTCCTCCCTCGGGGTACAGGAGGTGTCCCTTGCAAGGATAATGGAAGGACTGTAATCTTGAACCCATCCTCCTCTTCCTTGTGTCTCAGGGGACCTGTGAGCAAGGGTCATGTTTGTGCACCATGTCTGTCCAATTAATTCTCCCCTACTGCATCTTCCATGGAGTAGTCTATGTTTTCTTCCTTTACCCCTATCAACAACTGCATGGATCGTGCCACAGATCCCATTTTACTGCTGCTTTCAAGTCAGTGGTGTCACTTTCTGTCTTTAGGAGGTTTAGCTTGCTAAGGCTTAGTTCATTTCACCAACTGATTGCGCATTCAGCAACCAAAGGCAGGTCACCCATGAAAATGAAAACAAGATGTTACTCAAATCAAAGCATAAATGTTAAATATTAACAAAAAAAATTCCTAATTTCAAAATATCTCCTCTCACTTATGATGACATTCAGTAGGATGAGGTTTTTGTCTTTTTTATGAGCAAGTGCAGTCTTTATAACTTGAGGGTTATAACCAGTATAGTACCCAAAGCTGACTGTAAATGTTGCATTTTCACTATTTGTGCTTCAGAGATTATGCTTCCATCATTTAGAAGCCCAGAACAATAACCTTGACTCCCTAAGCGCAACATTAAATAGTGCAGTAAGCTGTACTATAACAAATATTAAAGACGTTTCCGTTCCCACTGACCGTGAGACCTCACATGTTTACTATGGTCACTGATACATTCCTTCCTTCCCGTGAGATAATCTATTTGATGTTTTGGAGCGGATATTTACTACTACACTTCTAGGCCTCTGATCAAGTGGATATTTTTATTTTTTCCTTTCTGTCACAATAAAAACTACAGTGAAAAATGCAGAGGTACTAAATTATAACAATTATGTGACTTTAGTAATTTTCTTCATTGTCACTTGTCCTGTTTTGTAATACAAGATATTTTATACTCCAGTAAATTTTCAAACAAATATTTTAAATACTAAACATGGAATTATTGTTATTTTTTTTTTTTTTTAATGAAGAATAGTCCTGGAAACTGCAGGAGAAATACACGTATGCAAAACCAAGCCAATAATTGCAGGCCCCGGAAGTCTTGCCCGTTTTTCAAAAAGGTTCAAAAACTTTGTTAAAAGACCTGTACCTTTGAGTATATAACCAACAGAAATAAAGCTTTGCTGTTTCTGCAGTATATTTATGATGATATGTTACCTGTTAAACAGATTGTTCTAATAGCAGTATTCTTAGTGGTAGTCCCACTTAGTGGTAGTCCCACTATGATGTTAGACTTACTAAAAAAGAATAGATATATTAAAATCTTAGTTTATAATGGTTCTGCACATTTTACAATCCACTGTCTTGACTCTAAAGCAAAATTCTGTGTCTTACCTTGTAGTTTTGGGGTAGGACCACATATGCAGTTCAGATCCTTCCAAAACCCAAAATCTCAGCCATATTTTAAATGAAAGATGACTGTGAGCTTTGTCACAATCTTTTGGAATGATTGCTATTCAGATCTTCAAGAGGCCCATAAACTGAAGCTGAAAGGATAGCTTGTCAGTGTAGAAATAATCTGTATTGAGAAAGTGTAGTAGAATAATGTTCTAAAAAAATATTAGTTTTAATTCATGCATGAAAGTGACCTGATGGCTCATAAAAGATAAGCTATGATTGGGGTAATTTTCTTTCAAGTAGATTACAAATGAGACCTTATAAATGTCTAGTTAATAAATTCTTGTTAAAATTATTAACCTGATTAATTCCGCACTTGGGGTAGATAATTCCGATTAAGAATCTGCAAATATGTTACAAGACAAATTCATATCACAACTTATAAAACCAGCATTCATTTATTAACTTATTTCTTAACATTCCAGAGTTCACAAACAAGCGTAATTGTATTTTTTGCCTTTAAATGTAGTTATGCAGATTTGTGAGGTATTCGTCCAGCAGATTAAAGGGTTCACGTTGTAACGTTTATATGATCATGGGAAAAACTAATTTGTGAGATTGTTGCTCTTCCTAACCAAGATCTGGGACTGATACTTCTTGCTGTTAAAGGAAAATCACATATTTTCATCTTTTACACTCTTATTATAATTTATGTTTAACTCTTGAAGGAATTTTATGTTCTTAAACTGAAAAGAAGGTTGTTAATATGAAATTGCTCTCAAAGGAAACGGTAATTTTATGCTCTTGACAATTAATGGTGCTCCATGTGCACACCCTACCAAGACCAATTATGGGAGAAGACTAAAAGAGCTTTAATTAGCTATGGTGATAGGTGCTGAGTTCCTAGTTCTGTCTCATGATAAGGTCAACACTGAAGGATGCATTTTCTTTATGTTATTAATTACATACTGGTAACATTACAAACAGAAGTTGGACTGTATTCACAATACCATCTGAGAAAATGGTATTATCACTGTAGGTGTAGAGAAGGTTGTGGTAGACTGATTAAATTCATTTAGGAAATTCCCTGAAAAACAGCTTCTAAGAAAACTCATGTTATTTCAGTGTTAGTCAATTGCCTGAATGCATGGCTATTCTTCCTCTCTATGATTTACAGAGTCCTTCCACTGAAATCACTGGAATTACCTGCTGCAAAATCAGTGTGAAAAAAGAAAATCATATTTGTAGACTGTATTTGCACTTCAGTTCAGATCCTGAAATTCAGGGGCCTTTTTGCCATTTACCATCTTGGTACCTAGTCTACCTGTAAATTGGTCATACTAGTAATTTCCTTGCTTTTCCAGTTTACATGCTTGGATTTTTTATTTTATTTTATTTTTCTTGATTGAATGAAATGCAGCATTCACAGATATTATGAAAGAGGTCTGAATATCAGAGAAGGTTTCTTTTTGTTCTCTGGCACCCTTAATAAGGGGTCCCATTGCGATTCTCTTATTCAGACTAACTAATGCCTGTTTCCTCAGGCAGGGTAATGCTTTCATTATGATGGTTTTATGTACAAGATACTATTCAACATAATAATATCACTATCTAGCTTATGTATGCCATTCATTTGCTAAACTATGTAGAAAATCTATATTAATCTGTTGTAAGTGTAACTTCAAAGAGTTAGAAATCATGCAAAAACAAGGGTAAAAAGATAACATTTTATGGCTCCGATTCCCCTGCTAATAACTTTACACCAGTAAATGGAGTAAGTCCTTACACGCATGGGTCTAGTTTGAACAGAAATGAGTTGTTCTTGGTGTTGGAAAAGGTGATCGCTCTTCTGGTCCCATTTTCCTCTCAAAGTCTTTATTCAGAAGAATTGTGATGAGTTTAATGCCAGAATCATATGAGAAACAAACAGAATATCAGACATGCAGCTATCTAGAGCAGTCATGGCAGTCATTTGTGTGAGTTATTCAAGCCACTGACGGTGTGCCACAGTGCCTGTTGCTACTGAAATGGAAACAAAATCAATTGTGTACAATATGTATAGTAATATGTACAGTGTGAAGGGAAAGCAGATGGCAGGGATGCATAAAACTTTAATGTTCTCCAATCTGTTTACTTATTTTCATCAGCCATCATAATCATCACCCACTGTGTGCTTTGTTTACATGGGGAAGTGCTGGTGTGATCAAGCGGAAGAAAATCCTGAGCAATGTGCCAGTTCCAAAACCTGGTAATAGAATTAGAAAGCTACTGTGTGCTACAAAGGATTAGGAGAAACTAGAAGATACCATGAAGAGTTACCTTCCACTTAAGACTGCATTCACTCGCAACAAAACTGACGCGAAATCTGTGCTAGCAGAGATTTAGCAGGTGACACACATGGAGAGATGCTATATTAGCACTGGCCTGCATGGATCACATTTCCACATCCCTTGAAGTGGTAACACCAACTTCTCTTCTAGATGGAGCACGTGTTTTCCTCAGTTCTTATCTCCGTCATAAATACTTGGAGATTTCTAACTAAAAAATGCAAGATGTAGTCCTCAATATTATTTCTATGGTGAAAATGTGACTTGGATGGAGATTGTGGGCTTTTTTCCAGTTTTTTTTTTCCTGACATACACAAAATTGAATGAGGAACTCATATTTCAGACAAAAGCTTCTGTCTTCTAATGTTGAAGGAGAAAGAACCATCATAAATATTAAGCCCTTCTGAGATTCAAAATATTCATTTTTGTACAAACCTTTAAAGCCCCAGTATGGACTTCAGGACTATGTTTGACAAATGTCTTACCCTGGAGGTATGCTCGTGATGGCTAGGGTGGAGGAAGCCTGCAGACAGGTTATAGCACATAACAAGTGTGTATGAATTTGTGAATGGCACATTCAGTTTAGATTTACATGCTCTGCTCTGATTCTCAAGTGTTTGTTATGATGCTGTAAGGCTTTCTCATATCTCAGACTTGCTATAGAAGACTTTGCCCAAGCGAACAAAATATACTGGATGTGGGAAAGAGAATTATTGTTCACTAAATAATGTTTTCGTGACAGATACCATTTTGCATCTAGTTTAAAAAAAGGAAGGGAGGATGACAGAGATTAGTTGTTAATATGTTAAAATGTGGCACAGAAATTTTTTTCATATACTAAACATATGTTACAACCCCCTGAACCTATGACACTTAATAGAAATAATTCTATCTGAGAGGAAGGAAGTGGTTTATGGGAAAGAATTGGTTTTGATCAAGTTGATCAGGGCCTGACAACTTCAGTTCCTTGTCCAAAGTCAATGGAAGCTCCTTCTTCCTCTTCGGTAATCAGAAGGAAATATATCTGCTAGGTACTTTGACCGAGATTTTGTCATTCTTGAGTTAGTCTATAATTAAAAGTGAAGCAACTAATAAGCTATGACAGAAATAATGTCACTATAGGAAGGATCACCTGTGGAGATGTGACTGCTGACCTGCAATCCATTGTTCTTTGGGCTGCAAAAATACCTGATGGGAATGAGGATATGCATCCGGGGAAGAACCTGATGACAAAACTAATCTTTGAATGTCATTCTGGGAGGGATATCCCAATTTTCCTCCTACACAGATTCTTCCAGGAACCTTGTCTGTCATTATTTCCTTCTCTGTAAAGTGGGCAAAATAATAATTGCTTTTGAGAACTAAATCCTGTTAGTAATAATGTTGACAATACTTGAAAGGTGCCTGCCTGATAAAGATATTTATTCAAGAAATGAATATTAATGTCTTGAGCTTGCTTGAACAAAGGACTACAAGTCTGTGGAGTAGCAAAGTAGTCAGTGACTGTGACTGGATCCCTGCAATCGATGTGGAGTTGTGGTCTGAGCTGGGGGACAGTTCTCCCCAGGAGAAACTCCAAACAGCAAAAGGGCAGTGAATAGAAAACTTTGAATTAATTTCCTCTGTCATTCTATGTTCATTGGCTAGAATGGGTGCCCTCACCTAAAATGCATCAAATTGTTCCTCTTCCCTAAAACTGTAGAGTGGAGAAAGGGAACAATGACCATAACTCGCTAGGCTGTTTCTGTGATGGAACAGCTCTGTTCCTCCTTTTAATGAAGTCCACTGTATTTTATTTTTTTTTAGTGGATAAAGGCTAGTATTGTCATTTTGTTTAATCTTTATAAAGGATTCCACAGAGGGAAGAGGTTAAGGCCTCCAACATGTGAAGGTATTTTCTTATCCTCAGATGACTAGTGTTGAAGAGACAGATAGAAAATGTCAGTTGGAAAACCAAAAAGTCTTTCAAACATCAATAGCATTACAACAAACGGAGTTATGCTGCCATTAAGATACAACTCCTATATATAAGGTATTTCACTTTCCTGTAATTGCCAAGTATCTACATGTTCTTTTATGTTTCGATTATTGCTCTCCACATTAACACTTATGCTTATGGCAAATTATATTTGAAAGGCTTCTGGTTTGTCATTATGCTTAGAAGCTCATTCTGGATCCAACAGAGTATACCTAAGTTGCAGGTCAGTTCAGGTAACTGTGGTGGCTTCTATCTTAGCAAACATAATTGAAGAATGAAATAGAGGACTTGAAAGCCAAACACAACCCCTTAGGACCTGAGCATTTAGTTTAGCTCATGACATTCACTCAAGCAGATGGGCAGAACCTTCTCAGATGAACTTCATCAAATATGATGGAGTAGCAAATATACAAAGCCTGACCTGCCCAGTTTCAGCTGAATAATGACCTACCAAGTTTGATACAGTCCTCTATAAAGTATGGGTAGGGCTTACAAACCCTCGCTCAAACTGAAAGAAGAAAATCTTAATGTTTGGGTTATACCAATTGACCTGCCCTGACACGCAACAAACCAAACAAGCCTTAGAAAGTGACTGAAGAATGCCATTTTCTTTAAATGAGGATTCCTTGATTATCAGAATTTCATTCTATCTTTGCTTGACTTCTTACCTAAGTTTCAGGCTGCATCTCTTTACTTATGTCAAGTATGTATGTTTAGAAATTTTTGAAAGGTTGAATCACAAAGCATTTTAATCACATACACTCAAATAAAACCCTAATACTGACCTGCCATGACATCAGGCACAGTTTAAAATCAACTCACAGGAAGGCAAGGATATGTTTAGTTTGGGGAGTATTTACATCTACTTTATATAAACTAACAAAGCTGTTGGGAGTAAATGGAAATGACAAGAGAGCAAAGTAAGAGGTTATGTCAGGCAAAGTTTTTTTTATTTTTCTCTTTTTTATTTCTTTTTTAATTAAAACAAATGCATTTAACCATTTAAGTACAAGTCTGTAGGTGTAGATGTAATTATATCAACCTTAGTTGAGTAAAGGGTTTAACTTAAGACAGAAAAATCTGTTTTGTTTTATTTTTCTTCCATAAGTTTACCTTGGTACTAACCACATGATCAAAAGTAAGATATTTAAAATCTTGTAACACTATGTCTTGGCACAACAAGATACAGAATAAATTCAGAAACACCCGTGTTAGAACGATGAGTTGATATAAGTCCCACATACAGTCAACATGGCTATATTCCAAAGAGGCAAAATACAAGAACAATGACATGAAAAGACTTATAATGTATTCAAAACCTTGTTTTATAATGATAATGAATGCCATGTGTCATAGTCTGGTTTTTTTAAAAAAAATAATCTGTTGAAAGTGAAGTAAGTAGGTTATTACACAGACATTTTATAAGAAATCTGATCAACACTGCTACATACAGTTGAAGTACATGATGTAAAATTTAAGATGTGAAAAATATGTGCATAAAGCAATATGCTTTCACTGTATTCAGCAGGAATACGATGAAACTACAGCAGACATCCTTTGCTTCGTTCTCTCTTGTTACGTCAGTTTTATGGTACAGATGAAAAAGAGATCACAAATACATTTATCCCCAGATACCAGCCTTCGCTTTTTATTTTCCGTGAAGTGGACGTCAGTTGTTAAAAGGTACAGAACAAGAAAAGGAGAAGTGAGCTCAGCTTTTGTACAAAATCAGACTGGCAGAAAAGACAAGGACTGAAACCTCATCAGATGGGTATTTCTCTGTATTTAACAACCTATTAATCTATCAACTGTTGTTTACACATAATAGACAAATACATGGAAACTCATGAGAAACACACAAAAAAGTCCAGTGTTACGTAACTTTATTAAACCAGCAAAATCATGCATCTGAAGGCTAGGAAATGCTGGAAGAGGGTTACCTGGGTACTATCAATTCAGCGGTCTTTTGTGAAGGCTTCTGATTTGTATGAATTACAATGCAATTTTAATTAAATGATTTTCCAGGGGACCTCTGTTTCATTCACAATACAGAGTGGATGATGCTTACTTAATGAGCAGCTGCTCAATACTTTGTTTTTGTTTCATTGTTCAGCATGTGTGGTCCCATTTGTTATTTACTAGACACTAACAATCCAGATTCCTATTGAGAACTATTCATTTCCTCACAGACTTTTCTTTTCTGATTTCACTATCATGTAGGGATACATCACAGAAGCCTTCTCAGCACCCTGTGATACCAGGGATGATGTCATTCCCATCAGAGATGGAAATTTGATATTTGAAGGGATTCAGCTCTGACTTTTCTATTGCATGGCCAGCTTCAGACAACTGTGAATTCTTTATTTGTAGACTAAATTTAGCTTTGTATGTTAGCTCTATCTAGTTCAAATATATCTCTCACTGAATTCTGCTATAACTGAAGTAGTCAGCTGAGTAGATTGCAGGAAATCTGGTTAGCAACCAGAAAATGAAGGACACCGAATGAGTGACCTAAGTTTGGTTTAAGTGATTTTAAAAGCATCGCACACCAGCTTTTGACTATGATAGGATATGCATTTCCCTGGGGCAGCATTCAGCTCCCATAAATACAGGACTGATTTTCTTGCCTAGCAATCCCTTATGCCATCGTTTGCCCTCTGCCTAACCTCTCTAGGACTTTCAGGGTTAACAGCTTCCATTGCCTCTGTGGTGCATGGTGATTCAAATACCTGTGTGAAAAAAACACTAAGCCATGTCATGAACAGTTAGCATAATGTATACTCACAGCAGGAAGGGTAAATTCAGATTGCATCAGCAATCTTAATTCTGATGTGTTGACATCTATCTCCTCAATTTTATAACCCTCATGATATTCCTTTACCATACCTTTCATATATGGCTAAAAGGGGAGAAATCTTAAATTTTCCTGACTCCTCATCACATTTGCATCTGTGCATTGGAATAAATCTCTGCCACTTTAGAATTAGCCAACAGCAAAAGCTCTTATCCTTTTTGTGGTGTCTCTTTGAGTTTCCAGTTCAAGCCACCTTGCCCAGCTGTCAAGGGTGAGACAGAGTAAATGACAAGCCATAGTGGAGGCGGGTACTGGGATTTATTTAAGAACCATGGAAATGAACACTTTTACTCTGTTTGATTATCTCACTTGCTCTCTTGCAGCACTATGCTCACTAGGTCTCCACTGCTTTGCCAGGAGGTCCCTGCTGACCCCGGAAGTTTGGGCAGAAAGCCATGCCAGTTCACGCTGTGCAGCTGCTTGCAGCTACCTGTCCCAGGCGCTACCTGCCAAGGTCCCTGGGCATTTCCCAGCATTGCCTCAGCTCTCAGATTTCCAGAATCCTCCCTGACTTGCAGGATGTTTGCTCCAGTCAGGATCATCACCTTTTCCTTTCCAGGCCCCCTTTTTCTTTCTTCTCAGGAACCCTCCTTTTTGGCCTCCAGCTCTTCGTTCAGGAACTTAGTTTTCCCACCTAAATAATGTATTCACAGGAGCACAACACTTGATCCGCTTCTTAATTGGTGGATCCATCTGATGTCTTTATATTAATTGTAAGATTCAGAATGTACCACTTCTCTTTAGTCCAGGTGTTATCAAAATTTACAACCAGCTGGTACTAGTTGCACCCAGCAGGTAGCAGAGTTCTACTTTGTGGTTCAGAAGTTCAATTTCAGGCATTCACCCCACCACACACACATGTACTCAATTGTGTGCCACTGTTAGCATTCACAATTTAAGCTACTTTGTCTACTAACTTTGTTCCTTTTTCCCATTTCTGGTACCATCAAGCTCTCTGTTTCATTCTACCTTTTGTTTTGTTTTGTTTTATTTCAGGCCTCTTTCTCAAAGAAGATTATTTTCTGTTTCTCATTCTCCAAAGCCAGAGGGAGACTACCGGAGACAAGGAGACCTCAGTCTGGAAAACCTGGGATCAGCCACCATGAAGAAGGCCTGTCCTAAAATCAACTATTCTGAGTACACAGTATATTTGAAACCAGTTCATCCTGGAAACTATGAGAAACTTGTCCATATTCAGTGACAATGAATTCAGAGTCATATTTTTCCTAAGACCTAAAAGTTTTTGCCTTGCACTTGTGGACAACAGTTTTTCACATGATTTTAATTTTACTTCATAGGGATTAATTTCTGCAAGTGATGTCAATTCACATACCCAACATAAAGGACATTCAATTCCTTTGCTGGGGCCCTATTCTACCTTTTTACAGAAAAGACCATTCATTAGTTGGGGGTTTGTTGGATTTTTTTTTTTATTTTTCCCACCGGCTAAACTAAATGTTTTCCTTCAGCTTTATTTCCTTAAACATTTGAATCAAATTGTCTTGTGGTGATAATGACAATGGTAATTGACATTCCCATTGGTATATGTCTTCAGTTCCAGTTTAAATTTCAAGATGTCAGGCACAAGTTTTCATGCTGAAAAAGGATGAATTATTGTCCATGCAGCAGGCTAGCAGATGTTCCCATTATTATTTTAAAGCACAGGATATAGACTGTATGTACTGTGCTATGGACTGAACATTTTGCCTAAAGAAGCTGAACTCAGTCACAGATTTTTAGTGGTTTTCTAGGGAAAGAAAGACTTAGCCAAGTCATTGTTTCAGTTCAGTTTTGTCATTCAACCATAGTGTTAGATATTTCTATTTTCTTTCTGAATTACACTATGGCACCATTTTTGGAATGAGAGCAGCTCAGCGTGCATGTTATTGAACCCGTATATAGGGACAGGGAACTACTGGAGCGAGTCCAGCGAAGGGCAACCAAGATGATTGTGGGACTGGAGCACCTCCCTTACGAGGAAAGGCTGAAAGAGCTGGGACTCTTTAGCCTGGAGAAGAGAAGGTTGAGGGGGGACCTGATTAATGTTTACAAGTACCTAAAGGGTGGGTTTAAGGAGGACGGAGCCAGGCTCTTTTCAATGGTTCCCAGCGACAGGACAAGGGGCAATGGGCACAAGCTAGAACATAGGAAGTTCCGTTCAAATACACGGAAAAACTTCTTTACAGTGAGGGTGACAGAGCACTGGAACAGGCTGCCCAGGGAGGTTGTGGAGTCCCCTTCTCTGGAGATTTTCAAGACCCGCCTGGATGCAGCCCTGAGGGATGTGCTTTAGGCAACCCTGCTCTAGCAGGGGAGTTGGACTAGATGATCTCTAGAGGTCCCTTCCAACTCTGAAGATTCCGTGATTCCTATATAATTATCAGAATACATTATGTACTGCATTCTCCAGTTATTCTAAAAAGTATATTTGAATGTCCAGCCATTATCTGGTTCCTAAATACCATACTGCAAGTAAAAGAAATTATGCATTTTATGGAGCTGGGAGAAAAGTTTGTACCACAGACTCATATATTCTGATTCAATCGCATGCTCAGAGTTTTTGTGGGATGGCTGAGGACTTGATTTCATGAAGTGTACATAACACAGGAAACGTATAAATTTATGTATCGTTGACATCAGCACAATGTCTCTATATCCACAACAGTTTAAAAACACAAATTTGGTTCTGATTACAAGGAAGTGAAAGAACATGATATTAATCACTAGCATGGCAACACTAAGTTCTTGTGCATGTTAACATGTTCTCCTACAGAACTCAAAAAAATTGCTTAGCCTAAATGGCCTAACCAAATTTAAGGTTTGGTTCTGCAAGTAATGAGATGAGTTACTGAGGCTCCATTTTGTAGTAGAGGGCTACATGCAGATGCTCACTTTTTGTTCACTGGCAGCATAAGCTAGAGGTTACCCCATTCATACCTGCAATGTTTCCAGCAAACAAAAAGGTGAAGGGACTGAAACATGGAAATCCACCACAAAAATGTTACAGACATAGGATATCATTCAGCTCTGTCAGAACTCTGATGTGCTTTTGTACTGTGCTTTCCTAAATGGACATACGTAGGCTCTGTTTGGACTACTGGGATCAAGAAATGCAAAGAAAGGACATCGGGTTTCTTTGTGTATGAACCAACATACTTTAACATTGCGTTTCACCTATTTCCTGTGGTCTAGCCCAGTAGTAGACTCCAGACTTCAGAATAAATTAAATCAACTTAAGTAGGATAATTCTGTGATGACTTCATCAAATAAATTGGCATAGAAACCTGGAAAACTTATCACTGGTTTTTAGCAGATTAACTTCAGTGCTAACTAAGGGTCACAGGAGAGAAGTAGCAGTGAAAGCTAGGTCTGCTATGCTAGTATTGACTACTGAGATGTAACTAATGTAGTTCAGCTGAGGTAAGAGGCAGAAGTACTGACCTAGAGAATCTCTTAAATATTTCAATACATACATAAAAGAAGGGAAAGAAAAGAGTAAACTTAGCATTGCTAAAGATTTTATTTAGGCAGAAGGTTATGAGATTGTGTTTAAAACATACCACATCTTTATAGATACAATAAATGTTTTATTTTCAAATAATTTTAAAACACAAAGTCTAGCTGCCACTAAAATGAAGTTTGCCAACCATAAGCATGGAGCCACCATATGTACTTTTATATCAACTATAGCTGTGACAATATTGTGTATCACAGTTTATGAAAGAATCAAATATTGAATTCTTAACGGTTATCAGTTAAAAATATTTAAAACATATGAAAAGTGGGTATTTGTCATCTTCACTTTTTGCACTTTATACTTTCTACTTTTTGAAAATAATAGAAGGTAAAAACTGTAAAAAATCGTAAAAACAAAGGGAGAACCATTTTTACTTTTCACCTATGAAAGAGACAAACAAAAATAAAAGAAACTGAAAGGCATGAAAATGCAAAAAATAAAAATGAAATAAATTTAAATTAAATAATTAATTTTGTTCTGCAATGTGTGTGCATTGTTCCTATATTTCAGCCTAGGAAATACAGTTACAAATGGCTAATTTGTAAAAAAAAAATTTATAAATATGCATTGTATAAATAATGAATATATCTTCATTAAAAACTTCATGCACTGGAAAGTTTCTTGGTGCTCCCACTGAAGGTTCCCTCCTGGTAGAAGTAAGGTTGAAATTACCATCTAGAGTGCCCTGTTTACAGAGTGGACACAAGACACTTTTCTCAGAAGAAAACCACATCTTATCCATGTTTCTCCGCCAGTTTGCTCTCTATGCATGAGCTGATTTCTGTTTGTGAAGGCAAGGATATCTGTATAGAAATGTGCTTTCCATTGGCTAGGCATAGACATGTGGTATGTGCTTAGGTACAACTAGTGTGAACTGCATTGGCGGTCAACAAAGAATGCAGAGATATGATTCTAGAGTCATAACAGATCCTGGTCCTTCCCTCCTTGGACTTTATCAGCTGCTAATGTAGAGGTACCGAACTGATCCAAAATTTTGAGCAGGTTTTGGACACACCTTGAATGACTAGCACAAATTTACCGTGAATTCTAAGCATGCCTGTGAGTTC
Source organism: Rissa tridactyla (assembly GCF_028500815.1). Classification (NCBI taxonomy): domain Eukaryota; kingdom Metazoa; phylum Chordata; class Aves; order Charadriiformes; family Laridae; genus Rissa; species Rissa tridactyla. The sequence goes on from NC_071466.1 coordinate 198,060,259, forward strand.
TGGATTAGTTGGATCTTCTGCATGCGTTCATATCAAAAGTAGACCTGATTTCTGGGATGAGTATGGTCCCCTACACCATGCTTACATAGTAGGTGTGGTGCATCCAGAACAAGTCAGTTATTCTTCATGTGCACCAAGATATGCAAGAACACACATATAGGAAATGAATTCACAGTGATCATTTATCAAGGTATTTTGGTGTCTAGCAGTCTGGTGTAGCTTGGCTACCAACTGTCCAAGAAAGTGGCCAGAAACACTTTGGATGACTACTAATGGGTTGCTAATGCTCTGAACTTTCTGCCTCTTCCTCTGTTTTCCCTAGTTTGTGTTGAAGTACATCAGGGAACAGAACTGTGGGTTGAGCATGAATTACGCACTAATGGCAACCCAAATGCTTCCTATACAATTTTGGACTAGTTATTTTTAGGTCTAGCTCTGTAAAAAGATTGGAACCGCTTTGCTTGTCCGGAATCAGATATAAGTCTGAAGTAATGGTTTTGTAGACTGTTCCATTAGTACTTCTTAGCCTAGTTACTGATGAACTCTCTTCGTACAGGTTTTCTTTCTTTTTCCCAAGGATAGATCCTTTTCAACAAAAGACCTCTTTGTTTGATTGGTTTGGGGTTCAGGGGCTGTTTTGTTTTGTATTACTTTATTTTTCCAGTTCTAAACCTGGTAGTTCACTGTCATTTACTGAAATCCGCAATCACAAATTAGGAACTCTGGCTCCTTACACATGACATACAGGGGAACCTAAGGAAGATTTTATTTTCAGGGGGAAAAAAAACACCTGGAGACAGAGGTGTGTCTTTTGTCCAACAATCCACTGATTAAAATCCATAGCAAAGGTGAGTGTACATATCACATGAAGTTGTGACAGTGCCCAACAATGAAAGGTTAGTAAAGAATGTAATAAGAGGTCAAGCGTACAGTGATATTGTCCTAGAAGACTTCATGGTTCAGAAACTTTGTAAGTCATATATCTGTGTGGTTTATAGCCCTTGACAGATTTTGTTTTCTTGACTGTATACCGGATAAAAGCGTTCTTGTTCAGGGAAGGATTTGAAATTGCATTGCACAGCTCTGTCTTAATGGGAAGGCTCAGGGTACTTAGTAGCTATCAGAGGTTCTTAGTTTTTCTTTGAAGCATTATGCATTTTGCGGTAATTGTTCATCAGATGAAGTACAGCAACAGTTTGGGAAGAAGATCTGGGAATTCAGAATGCTTTTCACTAAGGTGAAAGTTCAGCTAGACAATCAGGCTGTCTTTGGTGCTCTCCTTCTGGTCTACAGAATCTGTAATTATTCTCTTCATATTAGTCTGACTTCACAGGAAGAACAGGAAATACTTTCTCTACCTGTTACAATGCTATATTATGGTGCAGTTATGAGATGTGGGGTTTGAACCTGTCAGGCTGAGTGCTTTGAACCCATGGCTTCACCACTGTGAATTAATGTTTCGACAACCATAGAACAGAACATAGAATGGTTCAGGTTGGAAGGGACCTTAAAGGTCATCTAGTTCCAACCCCCCTGCCATGTGTATGTGTGTGTGTATATATATATATATATATAAAAAAATATAAATATATATAAAACATGGTTACACGGTCGTCTCAGACCTCTATAAACTGGAATAATATCAAGCACCCCTCCTAAATCTTACTAAAAATTCTTTTTCTTACCCTATTTCCCAGGTCAAAAACAGGGCAGTTTCTCACTTTTCCGTGGTGTGTCTCAGTTTCATAGCCAGTCATTTAACATTATGCAAGTTAGATCCGAACCGACAGCTCTGGCAGTTGTCAAAGTTAGAAACAAAGATAGAGCCAGTAGCAACAAAATGAGTGATTTCAGTTATTGCTTTTCAGTGTTTTAAACTCATTATGAAGATTTATCAAGGTGGAGTGGAGAGCATTCAGTTCATGCAAAATGAATTAAATTCAGTATTGGTAACATTTTAAATTCAGTATTGGTAATATTCTAATACACTGTTGACATTATAATATTTGCTATCATACATTGAAATAAAGTGTGTTTGGAATGATGGTGTAATTCTCACACTTATGACAGAGTATCTCTTCTGATATACTGTAGGTGTTGTCGCAAGCCCTTGAGCCTTTCACTGCCTTCAAACCCAGTTACAAAGAAAATAAACTTTCTAGGAAATAGAAGCATTGGTAAAGTGTTAATCTATTTTAAGCCTCAGGCTATTTGAAAAATCACAGATTTGCCACTTGTCTACAGAGCTAAGAATGAAACTAGAACAGTGCTGAAAATCCCATTTTGTGCACTGCCAGCAAAAAGAGCAGAAAACACAACTGTGCACATTTGCTATAAAGCATAACGGTGTGCTGTTTTCTTACTTTCAGCCCAATTTTTTCATAAATGAAACATACTTATTTTGTCAGCAGGAAATTGTTCATTTTTTAATAAATAATAGTTATAGGAAAAAGCAGATCATTACGGTTCATAAACATAAATTCAACAGACATGCATAGAAACATGTGCATGCACATGTAAAGAGTTGTTCAGGTGACATATTTCTGTAAGAGCTATTGCAACATTAAAAATTGTAATTAATGTCAGTGTCATGGTGGTGAAACATAGGAACAGCTTGTCCAGAGAAGCTGTGAAGTCTCCAGCTTTGAAGACAGTCAGATCTTGCCTAGACAAGATCATGACCAAACTGATCTAGTTGGTTTTGAGTAGGGAGTAGGACTAGATTATCTCCAGGGGTAAATTACAGCCTAAATAGTCCGTGATTCTACTGTTTGTTAAAATTGTCACTGAAATGAGTAGCTGCTAATATCCTCCAAGATAAATTAGAAAATACATTTTACAGAAATGATAGAAACCTCCCTCTAGAAGGATGTTTCATGTTTTCAGTCAAATGTCAAGCCACTTTCACTGCTGGGTGAAAGTTTAAATTGAATCCCTTATACTATCCTTCTTTTCATGCTCTATTTTTTTTACTGCATGATAATCTGCCTTTCTTGAGAGGTGAGGCCAAACAGCCACATGGCTACTGTGCCTCTTCAGAAATGAACCTCTTTGGTAGGACTGGCTGAAAGGAAAGACGAAATGAGAAGATATTCCCAGTGAGGTACTGGTAACAGATAATACAGAAATTAGGTACTGTTGGTTTTTTTTAATATCCTCCCCCCTAAGAAAATGTCGATTTTCAGCTGAAAACCATCTTTTTAAAAAATTATTACAAAATTCAACTTCTCAGGTAATGAAACCCACTGTGTAAAACCCTTCAAGAGTTAAAATGATATTTCTCTTTTATGATAACTTTTGGTCAGTCTTATATTAATGTCACTGAGTGTTCTTTAAAGCACTCAGTTATATTACACCAAAAGGGAGAATATACTGAAGCATACATTTTTCATAAAATGATGTTACTTGTTTATTGCCCCACAGCTCTGTAAATGTCCTTTTCTCCTTTCTTTTCCAGATCTCTTTCTGTCAAAGGAGTTTGGCTGATAATTAACAGTAAAATCTTTAAAATCTTTCTTCTTATAGCTTTTTCTTGGTTAGCAACAAGGTGCAACTCCACAGGACTGTGTTCCAAGAGCAAACTAGCTGGCCTGTCATTTAATACATTTTTTCCCAAATTGAGACATTTTCATGATGCGTTTAACACATTTCTGATATTGATCTTAGATATTTTTTGCTGCCATGATGACTCATGTCTTGGGATTGTATTAGCTGAAGCTTTTCATTTTGGAGGTGGAATGAATGAAGATGTGATCTAAAAATAACCAAGAAAAAAAGACTAATTTTGTAGCAGCCTTCATGTACCACTTCAGCCCATTTGGTCACTGTGATAGCTTTTTTCTCATGTTCATGGAGAATTATGGCATAGTCAGTTAATATAGTTTTTACTCTAGTGGTTCTATGCAAGGTAGTATGTAGCGATGACCAAGTCCAATATATTTTTAAACTTTCAAAATCAAATCAACATGTTGTATGACAGTAAATACAGAAATTAGATTTAAATTGAACCTTTGGCTCTTGTCCAAAGGCAGTGATTTGGGGGGCATACATATTTTTTAATGATGTCAGTGGTTTTGGGCTACAGGTACCCCAAATTCTGAATAACAAAATAGTTTATGTTGAAAGGAGAAACAATGTTTAATTTTAAAAAAATAATATTTATTCATTCTAACTGAGATGAGTGTAGAAAAATAGTAGCTTTGTGGCTCTTTTTTACCTTTTGAGCTATTTGAGCACTAAGCCCTGTTGTCATCAGAAGGTGTTTCTGGGTAATTAATGTTGGAATTGATTTGGCACATAAGTAGGCTCCACCTCACTCTCTCACGGTTGTCCAGGCTCTGCTATGACAGCACAAATCCCCCTCTCATTAAAGACACTTGGAAGCATTTGTATTGATTACAATGGTCTTAGGATGATATGTTGAAGTAAGCAGATATAAACACTAATAAAGATCAACAATACAAGAAATAAGTGCTCCACTGAACGTGGACTCAATCAAAACATTTCAGCCTTCACATTGTAAACAGAGATGTAGCCTGGTTTGCCTTAAATTGTTAATTCAAGAGTATAAGAGATATCAAAAATGGGCTAGTAAAATAAATATCCACACCACAATTTTTCAGGGATTAAAACACCCCAAAATTTCTCTAAATACATATTGCTAAATCTGTCCCTCAGATTACTCTTAGGCAAAGCTAAGGAAAATCCCATTTGTAACAGAGTCACCGTGTTTCTATCACCAAGCCAAACTGTTAATTTATACCATGATTTTTCCACAAAGGATGAGTACATGAACCTTAAATATTTCATTTTGCTTTCTATAAAATTTGTGTTAAGGAAATAGAAAAACCTACAAATAATTTCTTATTTCTTATTCTCAGTTTCTGAAAAGATCTTTGTTAATGTCTGGAAAGCAATTACATCTGAAATACAATGGGCATCTTTGAATTCTGTTGTTGTATTCTAAACAATTGTTGTATTTTTTGTAAGCTGGAGGAACTTCAAAAGTTTGGGAGATTTAAGTCAGTTGAATACTTAAACAGGAATGTTTTTCCCTGATCTTAATAAAAATGTTTTGATCTGTAAAACTAGGTTGAACTACCACAAGAACTGCTTATGGGGGAATTTATGATGCCTCTGTTTCTGTTTAGCTGGAAAAATTACAATAACAGGTTACAGAGAGCAAATACAGCATTTCTGGCTTGATGGAAGAGAGGAGATAGAGAACTGTCATGCCCAGAAGTAGTGTTTCATTTCTTATTCTGTCTGTGTTTTTCCCATTAAATTTACTTTCCTTTGTATTCCTAGTATCATGTTTTCAAATAAACCCAGACATTTTAAAGAATAACATAGTTACCTTGTCATAGAAATCTTTATTGATCCCACACAATTGTGGAGAGGGCCAAGACTGTATTAATCCACCACATCCAGGAAGGATGGTGTTAATTGTCCTGATAGACACTGTACTAAAATATTGACTTTTAGCACAATTTAGGAAGAGAATCTCCTGCAAGAAAAGAAGGGCTAGAAAGCCTTATGCTTCTTTGGTTCTATTATAACAATCTTTTCTCCCATCTTGAACAAGGCTAAATATCCGGAAGATAACAAGATTCTCAATGCAATGCATCATTTTCTTTGCTGTTCTTCTGGGGTGCAAAAATCTTCATCCTAGAAATTAATTTAAATGAGATTATTTAGCACAGAGGCCTCTCATTACAGGGGAATAACAGAGCAACTGTCAGTCACGGAAACACTTTGCTTTTTGCAAATCACCTTGTCAGTTTTGTGCATCAAAAGGTCACTGATCTGGCTGAAATGTTTTAAGCGAGGATTACAGTGATTTTCCAGAAATAATGATAATAATATTATTTCTATTATATAGCACTATTCACTCCAATAGCTTCTAGACAGTTTTACAGCTAAATGTACACAGCGCTACTGAAATGTAATTACAAATGAAGTGGAAAGCTCAGCTATCCAATATGTAACACAACAGTGAAAAGTCAGAATGTTTCAGCCAAAGGAATTTACTGAGCTCCGGGAAAATTTTAAGAAAAAGTCACAGTGTCAAAACAGAGTAAACCAGACCCTGTTTTTAGAAACTGTTCTGAAAGATCTGCTTAGACTAAGTGCATTCTGTTCAGGTTATCCATTTAAGAAAGGCCTGTCCTGAGTCATGTGCTTAACTCCTGTAATCTAGGACTCTTGACAATTTGGGCCCTAAACAACGCCATGAGAAACCACTAACTGTTTGGCAGAGCAGAGTATCATAAGCAGTGTTCAGCCAATGAGCCAGCTCTTTACGTTTATTGTACAAACTTACACACTTTTGAAGGTAGTGGCTGCAATGATCTGCAGTTAGCTTGCAGTATCCAACTCCTGGCTACTTTTCTCCCTTCATACAGAAGATTCTTTCTGTGAACAAAATTAAAGTTGTTTAAAAATGAGGGTTCTTTGTGGGACATCTGAGGAAACCATGCAGTAAAACATGCAGCTCACCCTTGAACACCAGGACTTTTTATCAATAAGTGTATTACTCTATTGGCAGACAGATAATTACATTAATACAATGAGAGAGTGTAGTTTGTCCTGTGGAAGCCAGCTTACGTTTGTTAATATATTATTAAACAACTTCAGTCAAATAAAGCTAATTTGACTACTAGAACTTGGCTCCACACACAAAGGAAGGCTCTTCATGTTTCCAGAAATGCTGGAGCTCAGACAGAGATACCCGAGGAATGAAGACAGAGTTCAAAAAACTATTTGTCCTTGAAGTGGATTTGCCAGAAACCTTCTGGATCGCCCAGCCACTCCAGGGAAATCTTATTAGCACGGTGCTGCAGCAAGGGCTGGTGCCCTGCTTGGAGCCTGGCAGGACCCTGTTGTAGCGATATTTGCACTAATTGCACAAATTGTTCTCTATTTCCCCAGATAACAGAGAGCCGATTATAATCTACTAAACACAATTTATAATATTTCTATCTCAGATCTTTAAGGGCCTTATGCTTTCAGACAACTAGAAAGTGCATCTTAGAGTGTTATTCACCACTTCCTCCTACAAGTTCAATTCTTCTGTGCCGAAAACAATGAAATGTTTCAGAAACAAACCACACAATTAGAAATGAATGAGCATTTCAGAATTGCAGCAGCTCATATTCTGTTATCCTAAATTAGCACTTTAAAACGCTTGATTTTACCCTACTGACATTAATTAAGCTCACCATGTGCTCATATATGACAAATTAAGGGAATTATTTTTTTTTAAAAGAGCTCATCTAGCTTTAATTACAACATACTGTACATTACACAGAAAATACTGCTCCAAACTACTGCTTTCGATTCACATCTGATATATTCAAATTAATTAATGGCTATAATTTAAAATGATTAACAAAGAAACAAAGATAGTTAAATCAGATATTTTAAATTACTGTATGTCCAGCTACTTGAGAATGAGATAATTATTGTCTCACAACACTCATGGGAGACAGAAAAAATCATTGACTAAATTAATGTGGCATAAGCTAATTTTATATTTCCACTCTGTCTGAGTAATTCTTTTTCAAATCTGACAAAGTCTTGTGTGGCATATCCGGTCCTAATTTAGCAAATCATCTTAATTCATGTACAGTATGTAATCGTTTGCTTAGTAGAATGAGAAATTAGATTCCTTTTTCCCTTTTCATTTGTATACCTTGTTCTCTTTCATTTCTTCCAAGAAAGAATTTAAACATGAACTTTAATCCCATTTACTTCAGAGCTTTAATTTTGAAAGGCAGAAATACTTTCCTGAACAAGGGCCCATTTCACTCTAATCTTTCATTCAGAGTCAGTGAGGAACTTCATTTCTTCTATGGGTGGTGTTTACCAGGCGCCAATGCAAAGGCTAGTTAGGTCTTCTTGGATACCTTGAATGGTAAAGCTCAACTAGTCTGGTGATCCATACAGTTAATAAACTGGGGTCAGGGGGACTAGTTTGGGATCTCTACCCAGCTCTGCATTTGCCATTCACAAATGGTGAAGAAGTTTTGTGGATCGCTTATTTATTAATAATAATAATTGCCACTTCACTGTTTTCTCCCAATGAAAACAAAAACCAAAGCAAACCTAAAATGTTTATAGAAGTATATCTTGAAAATTTTACAACAATTTGAGGAAAAGAATTATCTTTTGAGACAAATTCAATTGTATCCATTTCTTACTGGTAAATATCAATAAAAAAGGACTGAAATTCAGAAGAGTGAAAAAGAGAACCTTCCCTGTGTACTCCCCACCAAAAAAAAAAACCCAAACAAACCAACAATCACAACCACAGAAGAACAAACAAACAACAACAAAAAAACAAAATAGGGACAAATTGAGGCACTTGACTTAAGCTGTCTGGAATTCCCCTTTAGAGACCTAGGGCCTAATATCTAGGGTTTGGGGAATTAACTTAAATATGTCAAACAAGAAATCTGGATCTTGCTCAAAGTCAATATACAGAGAAATCACTACATAAAGTCAATAAACACAGTCTCCTATTTGATGACAAAGAATAGAGAAGAACTCAGATAAATATCAAAACAGAATAGGTGATAAAAAAAGGTAAAGGGAGATACATAAAATGTAAACAAAAAGATTTATCAAAGAGCATCTCATGAATTAGCCATATTAGGGAGAGACTGAGCAAGCTGGTGAGAGTTGAAACGCCAAAATGTAGTATGCATGCAAAGCAGATATTTCATTAAAAAGAGAGCAGTAATAAAAGAGTGACTTTTAAGCTAGGGAAAGTCAAATAGGCCGTATTATCCCACCAATTAAGTGCAATAAGCTCGTCAGGCAAATAAGAAGCCTTACTTTTCACACTTACCTCAAAACACTTCCGTACTTCAGATATTCCATGCTCTGAAGATATTAAAAAAAAATCTCTAGACATGACAGGCTATTCCCAGGCTGTTTTTTAGATAAAGAAATAATAACAGACAAAGAAATCTAAGCACCAATAGCAAGTTTGAAACAAAGGTAAATATCCAGGACCTGTGGATATCTCCTGTGAATTTTGTTGGATCTTTAAGGAGGTCCCTTGAATGGACCTATAATTCTCTTATACTCTCCTTTTCTGCAAAGACCTGATCTTATGATGATTTTACAGGCCAAATCACTTGTGAACCATAAGAAAAAAAATTGGAAAGACACTAGCAGCCCAATTAAATTCCTCATTTTCCCTTAACATAAACACAGTTCAAAATAGATTTGTAAAGGACAAAACACTTTGTAAGTAATACTCACAAGAATTGTTCATGGTGCCAGATCAAAAATAATTAAATTTCTACTGCTTTCGCTGAATTTAAACACACCTGTAATAGGACAGGCCAGAACTTCCTATTTAAAATCCCATCCCATACAGATACTTCCTTTCCTGCTCCCACCCAGGTATTTGAATGGATTGTTTGTCTTTATTTAAGGCTAAAAACAGCTGCCTAAATCAATGTGGTTAAATCAGTCTTGTTCGAATTGCAGAGAGGAACGAGGCATGTCCATTGTCTCTTTTGCTGTTGGCACCGACCACAGAACATTTTGCAAAGAGGGTAGGACCCAACTAATTCATCATAGAGATCCAACTTGGAAGAACAGAACATAACCTTATATGGTGATGATGCCTTGTTATTTTTATCTAACCTGAACAGTTGCTTAAAATAATATGTAAAGCAATCTGTGATTTCAGGAAAATGTTTGGCTGTAAAGTAAATAATGCCTAATATAAAGTGCCAGCTAAATCTGCCTGACTCAAAGAACATAGAAAACACTTGGTTTCTGTAACTTATTCAGGAATTAAAATTTCATGAAATCAAGAAGATTTCACTAAAAATTAAATACCAAAACACCAGTCTATCCAACAAATGAACATCTGAAGTGCTGAGGAGAAACACTCTTCCTCAGTGTGAGTTTGAATTTGCGGGGCAATTAATCATAGTTAAGTTTTGATGAAGTTATCCTTTTAATTCAATTTTATCTAATAATCCACTCAGATAAAGCTTTGATAGGTCCAGATAAATTTATGTAGAATCCAAAAAGATCAGGAAGAGCAAAGTTTATATGAGAAACAAGGCAATTATTTGTTCTGTTACATACTGCTATCAGGGGAGAAAGTGCAATGTGTAAGAGGAATTTACTTTTGAAGAAGAGAAACCTACATTTGAAAAAAGAACATCACCTAGCCTTTGTTAGTAAGAGATGGTGCAATAGGCAGAAATTACCTCAGAGATTTTCTTTTCACCTTTAGATTTGTCCCACTTCCAGGAACAAAACAAATTCATGAATGGTTAGGCATCATTGCAACCTTTATTTCACTCCCCTCTTTAACACAGGCTAACACAGAGACTTCTGAAGTAATTTTAATTTGAACCAGATTGCATATTGAACAAGTAAACCACATGACCTTAGAACCATCAGTGAATCTAATGAAGTCTGGATAAGTTATTCACACAGCTAATTGTTCTGTTAAATATGTAGTCTTCCCTCTTAGCCTGAACTCATCTGTGATCCTCCTCCGGCCACTGGAGATAAAACTTCAGCAGAATTGCACACTGGGCAAACACAGAGGAAACACCAGTTCACCTGAGATTCTGCAGTTTATATATCCAAAGATCACATCTGACATCTTAATCTTTACTGCTCTCCTCCTTATGCTAGCCATTCTCATGTTTTTAGTACATTTGTAGAACATTTCCTCTAATGGAAACACATTAAATAAATGGTAGTTCAGTGGTTCCTGTGTTTCTGTCATCTTCCACTGCACTGAGGAAGCAGTGTCCTGTTGGAAACATCACACTTTGTTTAACCTGGATCAGCACCTAAATGTATTTTTTCTGCTTCCTGCGGTGGTGAATATTGTCAGAAGATTGGACATTTTTCCTGCAGCCATAAACAAACCTCTGTCCTAACGCTTGTGCCCACTGAAATTTGCAGAATTCAGACGCTGATTTTGAGAATCAGCCTAACCAGAGCAATGTAGAGGAGGACTGTCTTAGCCCCTCAGCATGTTCAGCGTAAGAATCTATTTTCTTTCCGCATAGACCTTTACTTCACAGCTTGTTTTTCAGAAATAAAACTATTTTTATAATGTTGTGGGATTCATAGCATTAGGAATTTAAAGAATTCTTTCAGAGACCTCCTCATTCTTAAGAGAAAGAAATATCGTCTTTTGATTCCAGGATATTCCTTTTTTTAAAGCAGAAGTCATGCCATACAAAGTTGCTTTTAATAAAACAAAGTGCTTACGGAATTAAAGTCCATTTCAAAAGTATTTATTAAAATATTCCAATCTAGACAATGATACTTATAGTAGGGAAATCAGAGAAAATCATAGAAATACTTTTCTTTACATGGGACAACTTTCTGCGTCTGACTGGTTTTATGTTCTCTTTCATCCTTTTGAATATCTAATCAAATCTTTCATTAAATGAAAGGAAGATACTGCAAGATTTCCCACTTTCTAGGCCTCCTGCTTTTATTTCCCTTTTAGGTGGGCCATACAGGTGATTCTCACAACGTTTCTTCAAATATTTCTGTACTTCTGATTTGTGGGAAATTCATATCTTCTCTTCAGACCATATTTTTTCCTGAAAAGAAAGGTAAGTTAAAAAAAAAAAAAAAGTTCTGCTTGTAATTTAAGAGGCTTTTCACTGTGATCTTTCCCCACCCAAGAGACTCCTTTCCCGACGAACAAGGTTTATGCTTCTAGTAAACATTTACTAGACCTTCTCTGTTCTAATCTTCCATCATAGCCTCATAAAGCCATCATCTTTGTTCTTTTTTTGATGAAGAAAATTTTAATGAACTATTAACTGCAACATTTTGATTCCACTGTAAATAATAAAAATTGTTATGACTGAGACTGCATCTGACTTTAAAGAGTTTAAAGTGTGTGTACTCTGGCTGTTCTCTTTTGCCTTGTTTGAAGAGATAATAGTCATTGGCACTTTTTACAACTTGGTTTCTGTCCAGAATGATCCATCACTGCTGAGATTACCAAGGATATTCTACAATACAATCTCAACATTTCTTCATAAGTTCTAAAACTGTTCTGGTCAGCACAATTAAATATTATCCAGCACACATAAATTTTTTGTAGCTTGTAAGATTTGTGGTGTGTGCATATGTCTCTTGATATTTCCTTGAACGTGAAATTCTGCTATCATCCTGGTCTTCTATTCCTTTGATAACAGGGTATTAGTATCATTAATCAAACATGAAGGTATTTCTTATTTTATTTACAGAGTTACACACACCCTTAACTTCCTATATGGTGTCATTAATTTTTCTCCTTTAAAAAGGATTAAGTGTTATATATCTGTTCCAGTGGTGGTCTTTTCTAGGCCTGTTCCTCTAGCTTGTTATTGCCTTTCTTCAATATGTCTATACAGTCTGTTCCTCTAGTGCATCATCAAAGATATACAGTCATTTATGACTTTCTTTTTTTTGGGCACACTGTAGATATACTTATTAAGACCATAAACCTAAAAGTGCTATAACATAATTTGATTACAGTGCCATGCTTTTTTGCCTTCTCTAAGTTCTGCAATACAGTTATATAAAACTAAAACTTTATTGCCCACAGTTTCATAATGATGCAGTCATTATCGTTCATACCTTTTTTTTTTTTTTGTAATTTGCACAGGTTGCTTCTTTCTTTTTCTGTAAAATTTCTTTTTCCATAAAGAATTTTTTGCCATTCTCACATTTCTTTTAAGCCACTTGTTAAATTGATTTACCTTTTTTTTCATATTTCAAACTACTCAGTTATACCTAATTATTTTGCCTATCAAGTTATATTGTAAAATGCAAATAACTTTGATCTTCTCTCACTTTCATAGCTGAAATGTACACCTTGAAATAAAAAAAAAAAAAATTGTTAGGCATCATAAATTAAACAAACAAATGAATAAAGGGTAACATCCCCTCAATAACTCCATATCACCTGTTTCCTATTTCCTTTAGCCAATACTCTTTCTGAAGAATGTAAAAAACAAAAATTTACTTCTGACACCTTCTTTTGCTATCCATACTGAGAGTGAGATAAAAAGAAACCCAAACCACAATTCATTTTTCTTCCCTGATTTTGGCCAGTTTAACACTAGAAAGCTTAAAAGTCATTCACAGAAGCATAGAATATCCTGATTTGCAAGAGACTCAAGAGGATCATTCGCTCCAATTCCTGTTGCCACACAAGGCAACCTAAAAGTTAAACCATATAACTAAGAATGTTATCCAAACTCTTCTTGAACAGTGACAGGTTTGGGGCTATGACCACTCTTCTGAGGTTCTTGTTCCAGTGCTTGACCACCCTCTCAGTAAATAACTTTTTCCTAATATCTAATCTGAAATTCCCCTGATGCAGCTTTTTAAGCCTTTCCCTGACATCCTATCAACAGACACCAGAGAGAGGAGATCAGCACCTCCTTTTCTGCTGCCCCTCAAAAGGAAGTTGCAGGCAGAAATTAGGTCAACCCACATTTTCTTCTTCTCCAAGCTGAACAAACCTAGTATACTCAGTTGCACCTCGTAAGTCTTGCCCTCTAGTCCTTTCACCAACTTTGTTGCTGTCCTTTGGACACATTCTGGCATTTTTATATCCTTCTTATATTATATGTGTGTGTATATATATTTTCTATATGCATATTGCGTGTATATATGTGGTTTATATCTATTATTTTTTTAAGTTAAAGACTACCCTTATGGAAAGTGCAAAGAATTAGGTTATGAAAATGTCATTTTTGAATCACAGTGTTCCTAGAAAGCAACCTCAGTCCATCTCCTCATCAGTTCTTTACACTTTTATAATTTTTGTATGTATAGCCAAAACTGTAATGAAAATCAGTGTCTACAAGCAAACACAAATAACAGGTTTGACTTTTAATCGTAAATGAAGTAAAATTTTAGTTTGTGGCACTAACAGTTGTTCGGTTAAACTTATTAAGATTTTCCTCATAGAATAAAATAAAGCAAAATGTACACATCCTAACTTTAAATTTGCAAGGTTATTAACCTTAGGATGAGACCTCTTCTCTTTGCTCCACATATGTGAAAAAACATAACATTTTTGTTTAGTAACTAAATTAACCGGTTCAGTAGTAAGTGAATTTAGTTCCTAAACAAAAATTTGATGTATCTGGCAATACGAAGATATCAATAATGAATGATGGTCTTCCATATACTCATGTAAATGAAAGCAGAGGGGATATATAATTACAAACTACAACTGCCAACATGCACTTAACACTTCTCTCTATTATTTATTTTTCTTACATCCCTGATGTTGTTTTTGAGAAATTCTCAGGTAGTGTCTTTTTGTAGAATGAAAAATTGCTCTCGAATCCATTATCCAGCTAGACTAAAGAACGCTCAATGTCAATCATATCAGCAAAGCTCCTTCAAGACAGTTCAACTTTTTCAAAAGAGTCGTTGAGTTTCAGAAGCTTTAGGCAGCCTTACAACCAAAGAAACATTTATGTTTTCCAAATCAGATGTTACAGACCATTAGTTCACGATGTGAATTCTTGCCTTTTGGGTATTTTGAGAAAAGCTGTTGTTTCATTAAAGTTATGAAAGAGTTCTACTGTTCATGCTCTATAACTTCCTATCATCAAAAAGTCATAAGGATTTCAATACAAAGAGTTAATGTGTGTGTATAACTGCTCTTTGGGTTTAAGAGGCCTAATGGGCTCAAGAGACATTGAGCTATAGACTAAAAAAACCTTGCAGCAGATACTGACATAATAGCCCTTAATGGCTTTCATTGACTCAGCTATCTACATGAACTAGCAAGGAGTGTTCATGGAGATTTTCATGCTGAGATATTCATAGAGATTTATCATTATTACCCAGGCCAGCAATTCAATCTTGCGATGTCTCTAGGTACAGTGGATACTCTGAATAGCAAAAGAATCACTTTGGTCCATTCAGTCAATTTTCATGCACTTCTTTGAGGATTTAGGTAGAATACATTTATTCTCTATATACCTACACAACGTACCAAAAGCAATAATAGAAAAATATGGAGCTGACCTTCCAGATTACTCTTGCATCTGGGAAAAATGAATTGAAGAGAACAGAAATTACCCGTGAAGAGTTTACTGAAGAAGTTTTGGAAGCAAGGATAGAATATGCCAGGACAATAAAGGAGGAAGGAATATCAAGGAAAAAAAAAAAGAAAAAAAAAGGTTATGTGAGATCCTGAGAATAATCTTGCTTGTATTTTTTTGTTGTCATCCGTCATATATATTATAATATCTATTACAGCTGTAGTTATTTAACTTTTTAGCATCTCTGGTCTCATGCATCTCTCAAATAAATCTGCTAAGGACTGACAAAAGCTGGATCCTGGTCTAGGATATCTGGTCAATGACATTTTGTAGGAAATTGAACTTATACTTAACCTTGATCTCCTCATTCACCACATGATGCACTTTTGCACAGCGAATTAGACAAAGTACACAAAAATGACAAAAATGACAAAATCTTGAATTTAAAAAATCTTCTAGGAACAAATGGATATAAATAGCTAGTAAAAAGCCCACAAGAAGTGTAAAACGAATAATTTACAGAAGAAGAGGGAGGAAACCTAGAAATGTCACTAAAGTTTCTGCAAAGTATATGTTTATTTATTTATATAATTTGGGATTTAAAGAGTTATCTCTATCTTGCCTTCATCTTCAGATTATAGAATTAATATACGTTATTCAACTATGTCTGTAATACGTTTGGAAGACTGGAGAAATACTAATAAACAAGGAAGAGACATTAAAGCATAAGTATTTGCTAAAACTAACATGCACTTACCACAGCTATTTGTATTCTAAGCAACTGAAAATTATAGTACCCTAAAGGTTCTTGATTACCTTCTTTTAATCATTAGTTTCAAAGGTCTTTGCATCAGACTGTTAAATGGTATTATATGAAAAGTGTATGAAATTCTATCTTTTAAGATATTAATTAAATAAGTACAGTTAAGAATGACTTCCAGGTGGTGGAGGAAATGTGGTATACCTAACACTTTCCATGGATGCACCTTGATTTTGACTAAATCTTTCTAAATGCTACTCGATATTATGGAGTACTAGATGTTTGTAACGTATGAATGGTACATTTTCAAATGGTTTTCAAAACTGAGTTTCCATTCTTTTGGAAACTCAAACATTTAAAGAATGCTTTGATTCTAAGACATTTCATACATTAGAAAGCATCAACAATGAGAAATAGATATCAAGATATGATTTGTAGGACTGTCAGGCTCCTAGTTGTACACAGGGAAAAGGAGACCTAGAATCAATAGCTTTCAGTATTTGTAAATTCCATGTCCCTACCAAGTTGCCTAAACTTTCAAATCTTCCAATGTGGAGTTCCCAGGACATGCAGAAGAATGGGACTAGTCTTGGGCACTCCAATTCCTCAACAGCTACTTAGGGAAAAAGGGGGAATTGGGCAATATTCTGACAGAAACAGATATGTGCTTTGGCACAAGCTAGCTGAAACGAAACCATTCCTGAAATATCTGTGTTTGACTACATGGATATGTTTGTTTCTCCTACTCCTTCCAAGGTGGAAAATCCCTTACCAATGCATCAGAGTTCCTCTGATTAATTAGAAATCTCTGCTTAGAACAGCAGCATGCTTTAGTCCCCAATCTCTTGTGTTGACACAAATAAGTACATAGATAGTTTCCAATTTACTACTGTATTGGTTTCTACCAATAACCTCTCTGATTTCAGGTAAAAGCAAACTCCCCACAAAAAACAAATAATCCACTTTGATGAGTTGGATCAATGGTTTTCTTTCTCTTTCTGGTAAAGTTTCTTCACAGTATCTTCTGAAAAAATGCTTTAAGCTGTCTATGGGGTTTCTTCACTGAAGTATTAATTGACAGTTGAACCTGATGTTATATTTTATTAAGAAAAAAACCTAGTTAGAGAAAGTTGAAATATATTGCTGAAGCTGTAGGAAATATTCTGGTAGTCATAGCAAATATTTCAAGTGCTTGTATCCAATGAAAATACATGAAATTTGATAAATATCTGTGGAATTAAAGTAGGAAGGTAGGGCTGACAATAAAGACATTGATGAGAGACTCCTTGAAATTTGAGAATTTGAAACTAATCTTTCTTCGAATGTAATTATATATTGTGGCACTAGGGGAAGAAACGTGCATCCAGTTGTTGCAATTTTAAATGCTATTTTCCCCCACTTCCGTCTCTAGACCTTGCTTTATATTATCAGAATTAGATTTTAAAAGCTGTCTCTGTATGTTCACTAGCAGAAATGAAAATAAATGTGCTTTTTCAGATTTACATGAAGGAATACCACTTCGCTGATTTTTCTATTTCTTCAAATATACCAGAACAGATGTGATTCCAATTTTAAAAGCTGTAATGTTATGTTGGCATCTACACTACATTTTATTTATTTTTTTTAAAGAAACATGTAATTTGAGTAAATGAAACTACACGCACCCGTTGGGAAGGAGGAAAATACTATTTGCCACTGTTGCTCATTAATTGCGTTAGGAGGTAATATTGTGTGAGTACTTGCTTCCATCTTCCTTTTGGATCAACAAAATATGAATTTTGTCATCTTACTACCAGATCTTCAACTATTTCAACATGTTTACTTTTAGTAAATTCTAGAATCTCAAAGTATTTAAGCAGGAGGTGAAATTAGAAAAAAGAAAAGGAATTTAGGACTGAAACAATATTTATTATTGACACCAATTTTCAAGCTTATGTTTCTAGCTGAATCAGAGGTCTTGCTAATTTTATTTTTTATTTAGAACTTGGTACAAAGAGAGGAAGTGTGAGAGTGGAACTGGAGTTATATCACACTCCTATTATTCTTCTTAAGCTTCAAGAGAACTGTTGAAAAGGAGCCGTGATACTTGTATTAGACCTTGCCTTTCACACTGTGCCCTAAGAACATGATCCAGGCCACAAGCCTGAGACATTTCCCAGTTGAATGGCAGTCATGAAAAAGAGCTGATAAAGCAAAACATACCATAGACTGAAACTGATTTAGGGTTTTATTAGTAAAATGAATACTTACCCATAACATACATCTACTTTTAGGCAGTCTTTAATTATCCAATATTAGCTTAAACCAAAAAGCCAAAGTTGTACTCTGAAGAGTATATAGGCAAATGAGAATAATAAAAAAGCCCTCATCAAAAATCTATGAATTCTTAGACTTCAGAAATACTAAAAATCAAGAAAACAAGACATGTGAAGAGCTGAAGGTATCAGCACAATTCAAGCAATACCACCATAGCATTACAATCCTGGTTTATTTTCCTGGAGGCTATGGACTCAAAATGATACATTTTAGGATTTCCTAATAAAGAGTTTTGGCATTTAATTTAACATTGATTCCTTCATATTCTAGCAGTAAACAAAATCACTTCCGGAAGTTCATGCAAAGAATGAATTAATTCCTCTACCATTAGCTCTTAAAAGCAATATTCATTATGCAGAACTAGAATTATGAATTATCTGTCATTTTCATGTTATGTAAAATTCTGAAAAAGAAAAACCCCAAAAAGTTTAGCAGCACAGAACTGGGAAAACTAAAGTCCTAATATTTAATATGGACTTTGACTGGGTAGAATACCTACACTCAGTTCTCAATGCAAATTAGCATTTAAACGTTCTGTGGGCCCCACATACTGCCAAGAAATACTTCAACCCCAGCTTAATTTTATGTATCTACAACGACTAAGCTACGTCCACAATAGAAATAAGATTTTTTTCATATAGCTGTGCTTCCATGAACCCACCACTACCAGTGATTTCAGATACCAGCATTTTCATTGCACTGGACCCGGAGTAATTCACAGATGAGAGGCATTTTAAGAAACTATAACCTCTCTCCTAGGAGATAACCCTTTCTGGCTGAGAAACTAGTAGCTGATCATATAAGATCTTATTTTCTGTTTTTAAAGAATGATCTGATCAGTAAGAATAGGAGAGGAATTCTTCACTACAATATGGGTGTTGCCCAGCTTTTAACAGTCAGAGGCAAAATTGTCAAAGATTAGCACCAAATCATGAAGCTTTTAAAACATGTAGTTACCATGTTAGTTCACTGAAACCTGTTTCCCTAAAGCCAAAGAAAGAAACTTCAAGTGTGTTTTTTGCACTGTACTTCAAGCACATTGTACAACTCTCTCAGCTCAGGCGGACGGAAGCTCACAAAGTCTGTATTCTCCTAGTCTATCTGGGATGGTTAGTGGCCCAGAATAGCTCCAGCTGAAATTTAATTGGTTAATTCATGTCTCAGTCCAGTCTTTTCAGTTGAAGACAGACCCAGGAGCCTGAGCTCCATGTTCAGGTTTGCAAACAGTGACAACCCCTGTTTTTTGACTTTGTAAGTCCCCCTCTGGCTAAACCTGAGGCTTTTAGGTGGTTTTATGGCACTCATATATTTTTACTAGGAGTTACAGGGGCTGCAGAAAGCATGTGAACCTCGTCTCCTCATTGTAAATCAAATGATAGTAGGACATACCAGACATTGCAAAATGGTAAGTGAATGCTTGTGAGTCAGCAAAGACAATACTGCAAGGTGTTGCCCTGTCATGTTAGCGTGACAAACCTGTTGTAGCATCTTTCTGCTTGAACTACACAAGGGTATGGTACAACATTTTTCACAGAACAGTCAGCATGTAGTAATATGTGGCCATCACAGTGTGCCCACACACTTGAATAAGTCTTAATCTTTCACATCCTTTTGCTGTAAGTACTCTTTTTTTGATAGTTCACATGATACTGGGGGTGGAAAATACCTTACAGAATACTACACATGACAGTGTTTTGTGTTGTTGGATTTCACAGCATTCAGAATCAACATTCAGTTGATTTTATATTGAGAAACATAATAGTTAACTAATCATTCATCGATCTCCTTATAAAAGGGAGAGGGCTTAGCAGGTTTATTTTAAAAATCTTCTAAGCAAGATGTTAGGCTTTATAAAGTTAACATTGAAATACATGTTTCGGGGTCAATTCTGCAATGTTGTCACATTGATTTCACCAGCAATTGAAATGGCAGATGAAATTTTCTGTGCATAATTTTCAGTCTTTTAATCAGTAAGCACATCATATCTGTCTTCTTATTCTAATATTCAAAATTTGTAAACATATTTGTAACTTTGAAGAGTATTATGAACTGATACCATGACAGCTGCTTCTAGAAATGGAAAACATTTCTGTTAAACGAAATCTATTTAGAATTAAATGCATTCAGTGGACTAGTGAACCAAGAAATATGCTTGCATCTTCTATCGGGGTAAGTGTCTCCACATCTGAACTTAGTCTCCAGCAGCTTGACAGACTTCAAGTTGTAGTCACTGAATGATGAAGTTATGATTCCAGAATACCTACATAAAATTAACGTAAGTAATTAGCCGAAACCTAACTAGCTCCTTGGCAAGGGACAGTAAACAAGAGTGATCTTGTTAAATGAGTCATTTCCGGTAGGAGTAGACAACATGTCTGTACTTAACAAAGATGAGGCGGGAAGGGAAGCCTATTATGCACGATCTATTATGTAGGTTGCTATTAATCAGAGTTTAAGACTAACAAGGATTTTATATCAAGTGTACTGTTGTACTTCTCTGCCTAATATCAAGTCAAAGTGCAATTTCTCGCTGCTTGCTGGAATATTAGGTTTTTTTCTGTTTTTTCAGCATTTGCTAGTATATTAAAAGACACTCAGATTAGTAATAGTAATGGTAACAATAATAATTCTGACACAAGTTTTTACTGAGGAACCAAAACCAACATATGGATTGGTGTCATATAATTCTTTTACCTTGAGTTGTTCTGATAACAACAACTAAAGAAATAAAATTACTGAAGATTTGGGGATGGGGATGCTGGGGGGTGTCAAAGCCACAAACAGGATTCCTGGAACAGCTGCAATTGTACCCACTCACAGCTGTTTACCTTCCCCTCAGAAGCTCTTGCCTTTACTACGGAGACTGACTGAACAGAGAGCAAGAGCTGAACTTCGCTTTTCGAAGCCTGGTATAGTAACCTGAGTGGCATTTGTTTTGATTTTCCTTATTATGCTAGGTTAAATGGCTGTTACATGAGCAGCAAGACTTTCCCCTGCAAGAGAGGCGGAGTTGGCACTAGGTGGCAGGAACTTCTACGGCTGTCCCCATGCTGTCTCCGCTACTCAAGAGCCAACCGCATTGGTAATACATCTCAGCGATGCAGAGTGATTATCAACGGTAATGGTGGTTGTCTCAACCCTGGTCCTCTGATTTAAAAGCAGATGAGTTTCACTGGCTAATAACTTCATAGAAGCTGATGATCCCACTTGGTATATGAGAATTCAAATATTCAGACATGAAAACTGACTTTTTTTGTGGTAGAGGAAAAATTATCCACTAAAGTTTTTGATAAAGTTTAGCTGCTTAACCAAACTTCCCTTCCCTCTGATGTTAAGCAAGCTCGTCTTTCATCCTGATAGGGTTCACCAGTCCTTGTATTTATTTCTGTCTTACTAAGATCCAGAAAATTATTCTTAATCACTAATTGCCAAATAAAGTGCAGCCCAGAGGAAAGAAAGCTTATTGGCTCCTTCTTCAATCCTAAAAAATGTAACACTTGAATTTTGAAATTAGACAGACTACTCAGTAACAGAAGGATTTTCCATCCTTTTACCTATTGATCTATTGATCAATCGATCTAGCGATCTCTTTTAAATTTACTGAATAATACCTTGTTTATCCATAAGTCTATAAGCATATTTCTGTCTTGTTCCACCAAAATGAAGTAATTTGTTCCTAAATGTGTTTCACATAAACATTGTTCTTTTCTTGATTTTATTGAAAGTAGTTCCGTGCTGTTTCATCAGTTGTGGGGCAATTCATTATGTGAACTGTTAAAATAGAGTTATAAGGGAAAAAAATCAGAAATACATAAAGAATGTGGTACAACTGCAACATAAATCGAAAAGACATTCCTGTTCTGTAATATATTTCCAAGCTGGCAATTTATCAGAAACTCTCTCTCTAAAAAAAGAACCTCTCAGTTAGTGAGCCTGAAATAAACTCTTACTCAAAACCAAAAGGTCTGACCCAGCTGTTGGCATTATTCATATGAAATATTTCACCGGCATAATCAAAAAAGACTTTAACGTCTTGTTTCAAGTATTGTTGAATGCAAATACTTCAGGCCAAGCTCTTTCTTTCAAAATAAACGAGCAGTTGCAGAACAATAAAAACAGTTGAGGCATTTATGCTAAGACATGAAAAGCGGGATGCCAAGGCGGGTTTCTAAACCACATTCCAAGCATTTTAAATGCCTTTTGATTGTTACCACAAATCCACCGATTGTTGTGAAAAGGGTATGTGTCATCAAGCCACAGGCGAGGCCTTGAATACATCTGGCTCAGAGTTCATGGCATTGATGTTAAAACACCGCACAGTCAGTTATGCAGCAGCTATTCCCAGTCCCACATCACCACCCTTTTGTAGGAGTATGTCTGCCTCTCTGCTAATGACACAAATTAATTCAGAAGATCAAGATGAATTCAGGGACTATATATACATTGCATTCCTCTCTACGTAAAACACATTTACGATTTTAAAGCTACACCATGCAGTGAAACTGCATTCTTTCATCAGCCACTATTTTCTGTGTTCTCTTAAGGCTCCAAATCCCCCTAGAATTTTCCTGTCTATTCCTCTAGGTTTGATACAACACGGAGGCATGCTGTCTCTCCATATTTTAAGTTGTTGTTTTATGCCACCGTAAGTACCAAAATAACTGTAAGTAGTTTAAACTGAAAAGCTTCCTGTATAAATTGCTGTCACTCTCCTGACTAGTAACAGTGACGATAGCAGGGTTACAGGGGAAGTTCTCACAGGTAGGACTTTAATCCATTTAATCCATTTTTCCCCAAACATGTTGTCTTTCTCCACCTCAAAATTTTGTTTGGGTGGGAAGAGTAAAATTTTTCTACGGATTTGGTCAGGCAGAAGTCTGTCCAGAAGAAAATCCACAATAAATAGCTGCTGCACATACACATTGACTTGGCAACTATCATGCATTGGATCTTCAATGTACAAGAGTAGAGGATCTGATACCTCCTGTGCTCAATGGACTCATTTCAGTTGGTCTGTAGAGTCTATCAGTGTATGTGTTTAGAAATACATATCACTGGTCCGACGCATTGTGGGTTCATCATGGCTAGTATATCCTTAATCCTGTTCAGAATTTCCTAGATCAAAATATACAGGAAATCAAATAAACCACAGTGTCATAGTTAATCTTTGTAGATCTGATCCAGGTGAAAAGCACTGGAATGAGATGGCTTTTGCTGCTTTAGAAATAGCATTAAGTTATATAGTAAAGCGGCAAAAGATCATACCGTACTTTGTTTTCCAATGTGGGTGCAAAAGACAGGGAAACTGAAGGCCAGCTGTAGGCATTCACCACTAGGTAACAATACTTCTGTGATGCAGATATTGCCTTTATCCTGCAGAAAAGCTTTCTCAACATTACATGAACAAAGATGAGATTAGACCTCAGGCAGTTGATTCCCTGTGTTCTCTACAGTCATCATTTGGCTTTAGGAAGTAATAGAAGAAAATCTTTAATTTAAAGTAGTACTGGATGGACTTCAAATGATGCAGTGAGCCTTGATATTTATCTGTTCCTCTTTGATGAGATGTCTGGAGGAATTTCCTGCTTCTGCTGTGATCGAAAATATTGAGACACTATCCAGAGTAGTTTCATAACTTTTCACTTCTGATGCTGTTTATAACAAGGAAGAACAGCCTTTGAAAATCAGGGGAACTCCCTCGTATAAAGCTCCAGGAATTTTCCAAGCTTCCTGGAAGTTCAAAATTTGGCTTGGTCAGCATTAGCAAGGTCTTGAGTCATATCATCCTTTTTTTCTGACGTGTCAGATCTTGCTTGTGTTTTCTTCACAAATAATGAAAGAGCAGAGGAAGAACTTAAGAAACTAGAAAAAAAACAGATGTCCCATCGTGGGCTTAGAAGTTCAGCTTTAGTCTTCTTTCAATAGCCTCACCTGACAAGATAGAACAAGTGTGTGCTATCCAGCAAGTAGAGAAAAGGGGATGGAAGCAAAAGGGGGGAGATTATTTATATATCAATTTAACAATATGCTCATGTTCTTTGGGGGAATTCTTTTTCCTTTGAAGACATCTTTTCTGATTAATAAAAATATAGTTCTTCTAAAGAATGTGCTAGTATGGAATCTGAATGGCCATGGAGCTTTTGTTGTCTGTAAACACCTGATTTTGTTTTAAACTATGCACTTCAGTGAGGCCAGAAACGCAATGTTGTTACCTTAAATCATTCTTGCGCTTTCAAAACCACTGATTTTAAATTAGTATTATTTCTACTATAATTTATTGAAATATCATATACTAGGCTTAGTGGATTCTACCTGATGTATCCATTACGAGTAGGACAAGGTCTAGAATTATATGGACAATATTCATGTTTCTGTTCTCAAATCCTTTGCAGGAAGTTTGTAAACTGGAGAGGATAAAAGCTGCTATTGAATGCTTCAACACATACATGCAATTAATAAGCCAAGAAAAATGCAATGGGAGTGGAATCTGATTTCTCATCCCGACTGTGTTAATGCTATCTATATGGCAGCAACAGGGTGAAGGGAGGAACATTAACTCTAGAGAAAACAAAAGAAATCTAGGGAACATACAAAGTTTTAAAAACTCCTTTTGCAGTCTAGGTGAATAAAGATACAAATCCATATGACTGAGACTACACGATATAAGGGAAAATAGAAAACATGCCAAATACTGTTTTTCTGAATTAACATATTAGTAGCCTAATTGGAATTTTAAAACTCCTGGTATTTTTCCTCATTGAAGAGTTCACACTCAATGAGTTTGTGTGACTGGAAAGGATAGTAAGACTGAGGAAAGAAATGAAAACTGATCTCAGAATAGAATAGACTGGAAAGAATAGGACAAAGGGGTCAAACTCAAAATGCCTGGGTCAAGGAATGGAAGCCAAGAGGACAGTTTCTGATGAACCTTCTGTTTCCAGCCAACATTCTTACAGAGGATGACCACTTACTGTTGCTGTCAGAGATTAGTTCATATGCTGTCAGTCAGATTTGCACATTCAGTGATTTCAGACATACAAAGGATGAAAGTGACTATCAATATTTTGTCACCAAGTGGATTTTTTGTTACATAGAAACTGCTTTGGGGATTGACACGTCTGTGTTTTTTTCTAACCTGCAACATTAGACAGCTATTTCAAAACATAGCCAAGTATAATTACGCTATTTCAAAAGATTGTAAACTAAGATTAAGAAACACCAAAATTAAGTTTTTCTGAGAAATCTGAATTAAACTCTTTGGTGTGCATGCACATGTTGACAGTGTTCAATTATATCACAGTCATTATTTTTCGGCCTCATTCAGTGTTCAGGATGGCTATGGAGGTGAATCAGGGTTGAAGAGTGTGCGGTGAAAGGACCTGCAGCTTTGTTTACTGAAGAAACTGCTTTGTTCATTGTTTGCTAGATAAAACACAAAATGAGTGGAAGATCTGGGACTGTCTTCAAATAAATTAAGAGGATCCAAGGGTCTCCAAGCCTCTAATAAATCTGATGTTGTACAAGCCGCTAACAGTCATTGACTATTTTGATAATTTCCATTTTTCAGGTACCAACCGTAATATTCCCGTGACAGATTTGTAGAAGTACTGAGCATTAACAGTTCCCTCCTGAGTTACATTGAGCTGTATGTTGACATTTTAAGTGTTTAACAATGCTAATTTATCTGAAAAAAACACACCCTTGACTGTTCAATGAGGCGCCCTAAATTAGTGAAAATGTTTGACCCTTATTTAACCTTGTGATATGCAATCCAATGAATTTATTCAATAAAAATATTATTCCCCTCCCTTTGTTGAAACATTTCCAAGATTAATTCCTCAATTTGTGAAATATTCATATATAACAGTGATAAATATGACTGAAAACTCTTGAGAAAATTAATATTCTGCTGTTGTAGCAATGTTTGAATAATGTGCATGAAATAGGATATTGGGCCACCCACTGAACAATAAAACAAAATATGAAATAGTTTCTCATTTAGAAAAAACAATCTATTCTTTGTTCTTATTGAGGCAGAGTACCCACGAGGGGAAAAATTTATATGATCATGTAATTGAAAACTGTTAAAAACAGTTCTTTAATGTACCAGGAAATGCATTAAGATTTCAATCTTAATCCTCCACTTTTCTCAACACTTGAATGCTTTTCTTTTAATAGTATTTTTCCTTTTTATTTCCTTTTATGTATAATTTTGTATTTTGGTCAAAGAAATTTTCCCAGAACCACTTTTAAATGTAAATTCTGCCCTTGTTAAACATTTTTTTCTGTTCCCAGTGTCACAACTTGTATTGACATAAATAGCTATGTCAACATGACTTGTCAATATGTTTTCCTGCTTGTTCACTCTCAGATTATTGTAATCTTCTGTTTGTGACATACAAATCACTCACATTGCATAAGACTGCAAAGTCTTTAGAGGATTATGGCTTTTTAGTTTACACAAGCTGGGGGTAGTAAAGGAGAAAGAATGAGATGAGCTATAGCAGTATTAATTAATTTGCCGTTGGAGTTTTTCTGCACAGAGGAAAAGGCTGGATGCGCGTCTGCTGTCTTGATGCAATAAGGACGTGACAGGCACTTATGAAGCAGTTGCTTCAAGCTGCTTGGTTGGGGTTCGTAGGGGTGTGTTCTCTACAGTGCTTCCTTGCCATCTGAAGGAAAAACAGGGTCTTGGAAGAACATGGACTCAGTTATCCAAAAGTTAGTATGTTTCGAAACTGTCTGATATTTTGCAGAGCCTTCCCAGTAACATGCTTGAGGATCCCATCTGGAAAATTCCCCTTGAACAGGCATAAGTAAGAAAGCCATGGACAGCCATTGTGTGAGCCCTCTTCAGACCAACAACACAACATGGGTTCTGTGTGTGCAAGCATAAAAGGTGAGTGAAAAATAAAAGTCAGCACTTTGCAATAATTAGTAAGCTGAAACAGCTGGAATGTGAAGGGCTTTTAAACCTTCCTGTGAAAGGTCAGGGCCAGACTGAGAATTGGGTCATGAAATATGTAGCTAAGCCAGCTGCATATCCCTTAGCCAGATCATTCACTCTTTCTAAGCTCTTTAAGAGATATTTACAAGCTTAGTATGAGGCAATATCAACTGATGATAGGATTCCTACCGGTGAGGCAAATTCAACAAACAAACTGCTCCGTTTATTTTTAACGGTAATGAATTTTCATGGAAAGGCAGCTGTTTGTGAACCACAGGCCTGACAACGTAAGCCTCTCCTCATATATGTCAGTCAGCCAGGTTTCATACCAGGGTAGGGTATCAGCAAAGCAGAATAGCAAGTAGCCATTTTTCAGATGCGCTGTAGGGGCAGAAGCCAACACCACGTGCATTTGCAATTCTAATGGCCACTAAAGATCAGAGGGCTATGCACGTTGCATCGCATTTACCTTTGCAATTTACAGCAAGCTAATCAGATAACAATTTTAAAGTTCAAACAGAGAAGGAAACGTTTCCAGCAGATAACACTTTTTATAGCTATTCTCATAGCAAAACAATGCAAACCCTGGAATGCTTCCAGCTCAGAGGAATGTGAATGACTTCTTCTGAAGATATCTCCAGTAATTATGATGACTATCATAAAAGCATTAGAGGCATTGTGATTAGTTATATATTGAGAAAAGTGACTACAGCAGCAATTAAAATCCACCCATGACAAAACAAACCAAAGACTGAATTGTGTCATCCTCTGGAAATGGAGAAAGCTTTGACAAGTAGGTTCTTACTTAATTTTGAACCTCTTTGCTTCTGTCTAATGGTGGTTGCATGATGTAAGGCAGACCAGGATGTGGCAGCTAGCAGTTTGTACTCAACACTGAAAGACTCTTTAGACAACCCGCCCTAATTTCAGCCTGAGGATTGCACCAGGTACCCCTTCCTAATGTTATCCGTTTATTCCTCTGACAATAAAGCTGTATTCCAAATTAGACTTTAATTACTGTCACAACAGAAAAACATATAGCAATATGTTTGTGGCTCTCTCTGTATTCACATTGTAGGTGCTACTACAGCATCAAAAATAACCAAAGTACCATTTTCCCCAGTTACTGCCAATGCCTCTTCATTTTCAGTTGAAAACTTCATGTTCAGAGGAAATAAAAAATCTGTAAATTCAAGCCAGGTTTGGTTTCTCCTCCAGTTTGCATCACATAAAAAGGCTGATGTGTGCAGCGTGTGTGAGAAGTTGTGAATAGCAGCGATAGTTTGTTACATAACTTAGAGAGCAAAACTATGTTGTTTTGTTTTAATAGCTTTCAAAAGAATTTCATGTAATTCAACATTATCTCAACGTTACTTGAAAGATATTGATGTCCGTCAGAGATATCTCAACACCATTAAACTACCCTCTGATAACAAGGAGGTTGCCAGAGGGCACTTGAGGCCGTTAAGGGAAGCACGTTTTGCTTTCGCATTCCAGACAATTCTGCAGAATTGTTCAAAACGCACTGAGGCTCCTTTGACGTTACCAGTCGAACCCTTCATAGCTCTCAGCATTCAAACTGTGCACTAGCTTGGGATTTTTCAGTATGTTGCAAAAGACGAATCACACACAAAGTAGTAATTATTAGTCATCATCAGTTATATGAGGCGTGTACCTATGAGTGTGTTTAAAAGCAATAGTAATATTATAATTCCTCACACTTGGGAATACTCCAGAAGGGAAAGTTTGAATGGTTTTTGTCCCCCAAGAATTCATATTACCAAACACTCTGTAAACCAGCTGTATGTATGTAGATCTTCTTTTCTGTTGTTTCCAGAATGTCTCAAATTGTATTCTGCACTCCTATCCTGCTCACAGTGTTTCTGGCACACACAGGAAACAGTTTAAAACTGCTAAGGGACCTACTGCTGGAAGGAATCCCTGTGTACAGCCTTAATATTGTTCAGACTGCTTCCACTGAAATCATGCAACTGCACTGGTATGAGGCAGAGACAGATGCCTGTTCAGGAAAGGAGTACTATTTCATTCATTTGTTAACAGCAAATGAGTAAATGTTCCTGCGAAGAACTAATACAAGTATGTTTGCCAAGAGACATTTCCTCACCCCCTCTTTATGGTTCTGAGGAAGTGTTTTGTTTGAATAAGGCAACAAATGACCATATTTTCATGTTCTGAGAAATGTTATCGGACGCTTGAAGTAAAAATAGGGCTTGTGGAAGGCCTTGGTTAAAATATTTCCTACATGTCTCTCAGGCATACAGGTGTGGGGGAACATCAAGGTAAACTCTTCAATGTTAAATCGCTGTCATACAGAAACAGGGACATGCCTTCCTCAGAGCTCTTCCAGTAATCAGAAGAAACAACACAAATTTTTCAAATGATTTCTGAAAGTTTTTGATCAGGCCTTTAATCTTTGCAAACTTCCACCCATGCTCTGTAGGTTTTATCTTGGAAAAAGACTTTCCCCACTTTTTTTTTGCATGTCCCTCCCATCGCTCAGTGGTTGTCTTACTCTCTTCACAGTGCTTACTTTTCAAGGGCAACCTTTTAGCATGTTTTTTCCTCTGTCCAGGATGTATTGCAATGTCTCCACCTCCCTTTTTACCCAGGAACCGAGCTGACAAAACCCAGGGAGTGACAAGCTTGGATACACAAGCAGGAACAAGTAACTACCAACAGAAAGTGGGGAAGGACAGGGAGTGAAATCGTTTAGGAGTGCCTTAAGAAGATATTGTTGCTCAATAATGAGCCTCATCCCAATTATCTTTGTAATTATATGCTTGAGGTCAGCTCAAGTTAGTTGAGTATGTGAATAAAATTTCTGCCCCATTTTTAAAAATAATATCTGCATCTGTGACTGAGGGAACTGTGGGACACAGAAAGAGCTGAATTGGTCGTCATTTACATTTGAAAGTTAAGTTTGATTTAGCTTTTCACAAAATTTAGCCTGAGTTCAGAAATGACACATGGAGACAGAGCTTCACTGTTTACATACTAATGCTTGGGTATTCATGACAGCAAACGCGGCACCCTATATTTCCTATAAACACTTAAATTTGCTAGTTCTTGTTGCACTGCTTAGTCAGGTAAGTTATGCAATTGGGTAGGCAAAATGACATAAAATGACCTAAGTAAATAATCATTAGACTCTACAGAGTAAATTTTTTTTTAAAGATCTTGTACCACCTGTTCACTGATCATTAGCAGCCCAGGTATTTTCTGAAAACACCTAAAAATAATGCCGTATGACTGTGTTGAGAATTTCATAATCTGTTCACAGAGCACTGGTAGATATATTTTTTCACTGATGAAAAGGTTTGAAGTATGTTCTTAGTAACAAAACAGACATATTCCAATTAAGGCTGCACAACTACCTTATTTCAAAATACAGACTAGGATTTACATATATTACATACTCTGCACACTATGCATTATGCGTTACCACTGTCAAAAATGGAGAAGTACACCACATTGAAGGCTAAGCTACTTCTGGGTTAATTTTATATTATGTTTCTAGCAGGTACTTTGAATTTTATGTTATATCAGTAGCACAATATCAAATTACATCAGTATACAATTATATTTACATAATAAACAAACTATTAAGCTATATTGGACAGTGACCATAATCTGTTCTTATCCTTGTCCAGTTAGTCTTGGCTAATGAGCCCTAAATTAATGAGCAAATAGAGCTCTCACCAGCGTAGTTCTGAGTAATCCCATTGAGAACAAAATTTGCATGCTGACTGGCACTGAGGTGAAACACTGTAGAAAATAAGGCTGAACATTCATTCAGCAGAAATCATTTGCATACATCTGTACTGGGAAAACATGGGGAGTTTTTCTTTTTTTTTGGGTGGTAGAACAGGTTACTCATAAGAACAAATATGAAACATTAGCAAAAGGAAACACATTTTCTAGAAAACTTACAATCTTGTCCAGCTTGACATCAATAAATTAATGGCATAAATCGTAGGCTATGGGGTGCAATTTAGCAGCACATAGTCTACTATCCAATGCTCAACTAGCACATTTTATTTTGGTGAATTAATTTACATTTTTGCTGACATAAAGGCAATACAATGATCTGCACTGTTGCTAAATAATCAAATAGGACTCTTCATCAAGAATTTTCTGAGCACATCTATACTTTAGTTTCTCCAGTTGTTGATCAGGCAAATGGAAAGCAAGGGTTTCTCCCACATATGGAAAAGTTTGTTCTGTCTCATATATTTAAAAAATAAACTTATCCAGGATAAAGCCCCCATGCCATGATTATACTTAAGGAAAGAGGGAGATTCAGACGGGTTCTGTACTTTTGTGTGCAACTTATTGCCGTGGAAAGGATTAGAATTGAGTGAGGAAAAGTGGGATTATGTGTAACTGAGAGTTTTTGTGTCTACTCTTCCCAAAGTATCACTGCTTCTTTGTATAGTGACATAAATTCTGCCTATGATACACGATTATCCTGTGCACCATAGTAATGCTAAGCCAGTTTGGCCTTAATAAATCTAGACTAGTTTCTACTATGCTTCAATGAGATGGATGGAGTAGTGCAATTATATGGTTATTACTGGACACTAACATTGCAATAATTATATCTGTTAGAAAAAGACAATATGTTAAAAATTTATACAGACATAACATTGCTAATGGAACCACGTCTAAGTATTCTAGCACCCATGATGTCTAAAGTTTATGACCTACTAAATGCCAAACTGCTGACTTTTTTTTTCCCTGAGAGCAGAAATTTGGATGCCCATGTGTGTGTAGATAGTTTAAAAATTACTATTAATTTTGACTGTCCATTCCCTGCTAAGCACCTACCTTTCCTCACCCCAGACTCGGAGGAGTTCTATAAGATCTCAGGAAAGGATGTTCAGACACCCACTATTACGTGCCTGTGATGTCAGAGACCGCAAGCAAGCTGGCGTTTCCTTCCATTGACTAAATGTAGTCTCTGAAGTCTACACTGAGATGCCCAAAGGTTTGTGAGACATTCATATGTTGTTAATAGTCACAACAAAGGACCTACAGGTGGCTCATGGTCTTCTGTAGTGGCAGCTATAGGCCAGACAGGGTACCCAAGAGAATCTCAGAACTAGACAACCCTGTGTTGGTAATGGTATCTAAACTCATCTGTAATCAATGGAGTTTAGATGATGCAGTGGCATCTGTAGAGGTATTCAAAGTACTCTATAGTAAACATATATTTGGTCAACTGATGTTTAAATTAACTGAATAGTTATCTGGGTTTCAATAACTGTATCAATTTCATACATTTCTATTGTCTATAAAGAAAGCCTAGATTATAATGACACTATAATATCTATAAAGTAGATTTATACATTTAAGTGCCTTAATCTGAGAGCTGAATCCCATACTATAGTCTCCAGAAGGGTGTGAGGGATTTGTGTGTCCCATGTCTTATCTGGAAGCCTCAAGTGAACTTGCTGCAATTCGTGGGACATCTCAGAGGGCCACTGCTGTCTCTGTGGCTAAATGAATCAACCCTGGATGTCTAAAGTCAGGTGAGGTAGCTCCCTTCCTCACCCTCTAAAATATATCAGAAATGTTTACTTGGGACTTGTCCTCATACTTTGGTATTGGTGAGGATTCAGAAATTTTGTAACAAACAAGTTTTATACAATCAAATCAAGCAGTATGTAATCAACAGGAAAAAGGCAGACTAAAACTTCCAGGATGTCAAACAAAACTTAAATTCTAATTCTAGTTTTGGATGCATCTTTTAGTGGCTGTTTTGCCCAATAGAATTAACTGATATAATAGAGATTTGAATAACTATCTGATTGTTTAAATCATTATGGTTTTAACTGAATTTGACAAATGTCAATTTAAAGGACATTTGGGTGTCTTGTAAGAAGCTATAGCTGTCCTAAATTGCTATTTCTTCTACCTTAGAGTGTGAATAATAGTATACAGCTTAGAAATAAAGCCACACATTCTTTTATCACAAGAACGCCTTTTTGAAGGCTTGTTCAGTCATTCAAGTGAGGTTTCCTGAGAGAAATATTCTGTTAAATAGTCCTGAACTTCAAGGAACAATTACTTGAAAAATGGCATCAATATTCAAATGACTTATCTGACTTAGATTGCTTAAAAGCAAACACATAAAATAACCCCTCTCCTTGTTATCTGTAGGGGATAAAAAAAGGCTTTTTAAAGAGGTTTTATAAAAAATACATGTACATGGTAGCCTACAGAGGATTGCTTGTTGGAAAGTGAATGTGTCAAGAACAATAATTAAAAGTTAGTCTACAGAACTATATCTAAATAATTAAATTTTTACTTTAATTACATAGCATTTTGTATCATAGGTCTCATGCTTTACAGAGTTTTGGTTTGATTTCCCTTTCTGTTGGGTAGATACACTTAAGTACAAAATGGAAAAATTACTTGTTCAAGATTTCTCAAAACCAAATCTAAGCTCTATCCACTACTTAATACAGTAGCATGGTATTGAAAGAAACTGTTGTATTCCAGTTAGAATGCTGGTAATGTTAGAGTTAAGCTGTAACAGTCGATTAACATATTACTCCAATGATATTAAAGATACTGAATAAGCTAAAAAATCCTCCAAACCATTATCTGACTGATACAGTGGTGCTTTTATACACAAGGTTCCTCAGAAAGTTGCATCAAGGAAACTTTCAAATACGAAAATAAATTTTAAAAGTACATTCTAAGACAAAGGTGATGTTGGAAACACGTAGGCATGTGATTTCATGCATGTGGGTAGCCCTACTGAAATTAATGAAACTGCTAAATGGTCTCATAAAAATGGTCTCATAAAAATCCTGGTCAAAAAACTGGAAATGCTCCCATAGACTTAAATGGGTCTTATCAGGTCCCATCCATCAGTGTGTTTTCAGAGTCAGAGCCTATGCTCTCATGACCATGTTTTGGAGCTGTACCAACCTGCCCCTCTGTGTAGATGTGATTACAAACCATTTTCTAATCAAAATTCCCTGTGCTCACCCTGACAGAATTCATTACTCATTACTTAAAATGTCCCTATATGGGCCTGACATTCTTCTATGCGCATTGTAGCTATGTCATCCATTTTCACATACCACTGTGTGGCTGAACATATTGAAACTTATTTTAGCTATAAAACATATTACTGAAGCCTTAGATTATTTACTCTATTGGCACTGGACAGTTTATTTTTAATAACATGGATTAGAATAGGAGTGTTGTTTTACCAGCTATAAGGCATAAATTGCTGTCTGAAGATTCCCTTTAGGGGAACATTGGTTTTTGGATACCTGAATTACAACATTTGAAATGGAAAAGCTTGGAGTGGGCTCATATCCTCAGATCATAAAGGAAAACAGAATTGTATTTTTGTTTACATTACATATTTTGTTTACATTTGTGGCCACACTGCCACATTATGTGTCTCCTTCTGCCCCTTAATACCTTTACCAAGACTGTAAATTCCGTGGGGCAGAGGTTTTCTTTTCATTCTTTGTTTCAATATTACCTGACAAGTGGGCTTCTAAGTGGAAATAACAAAAAAAATACATACACACTAAGCGTGGGCCTACTATAATATTAGGTGACCTTCATTTCTTTTCCTTCAGATGCCATTGGAAAAGATAGTAATAATTATATTCTGTTTTAATTGTAAGCTCAGATAGATCATTATTAAATAAACCCAAAGTAAACTAACTGTTCATTTTTTTCTCACACAAGCAGCTTCTCATAAAACAAATCTTTTTCTCCTCACTTTGGCCAGCCTCTCTCAACTCCTTTATGTCATTTCCAAAGCTTTTTTCTCTTACAAAAGCATATCACAAATCAGGAGAACTTTATGTTCTCAATAAAGGCATTATAAAGAGGCTGTTTTTCCTTATCATGTCCCCCAAGATAGCTATTTTGATGTAAAATACAGGAGAAAAAGAATGCAGTTACCACCTCAGTGCAAAACTTTGTGGCCCCAGAATTTGATTTTTCTCAAATCCATAAATCATGTTTATGTTAATTGTAGATATCCAAACCATTCTGAAACTACTTGAAAGCAGGATGATTGTACTGCTGAGCTAGTTGTCTCTGAGAAGTGGCAGTTTTATTAGTTGTGACACAGCACTGCGCAAGCCCCCACTTATGACAAGACCTGTGATGAATTTAGGCACTTAGTTGCTTAAATCTCCTCAAATGGTCAGCAGAAAGGGAGACATTCCACCAGAGAGATCTTAAGTAGGGTGTCTACTGAGTGTTTAAAGAAGCCTAGGCATGCTAATCTCCTAGTGTAGGTACCTAAAACAAGGTGCCAGCTTTACTTCCCATAGTCCACATAAAATGCAGTATATAACCCTTTATTTATTATTCCTTACTGCAAATTTAGCCCTAATGGTTACTGCAAAGAGATTAAGAGCTGGGATGTGTTACCCTCTGTGCTCCTTACAGAGTCTGCGAGTCTGAGAGTTACTGTCCTCATAGCCCAAGAAAAAAAAAGTGAGAAGGATTTCTTGGATAACTTTACACAACTAAGCAGGCAGATGAAGCTTGTAAAGATCTTGCTATGAACAAAGGCAATCAAGGACATCATGATCCAGGCTGAAACATACAATATAGCGATACCAGAAAAGACACAGTTTTTAAACTCAACCTTCTAATGAAAGCCCGTGTAACATACGTATGTTTAGAGATATATTTCCAATGGCATCTGTTCTGTT
The DNA here is from genome assembly GCF_028500815.1 of Rissa tridactyla. NCBI lineage: Eukaryota > Metazoa > Chordata > Aves > Charadriiformes > Laridae > Rissa > Rissa tridactyla. The sequence continues at coordinate 198,096,070 of NC_071466.1, forward strand.
TAGCACTCTTTCCTCCATGTGTAGACCACAGGTGGACTGGCAGGCAACTAAACATCATCTGCATATAGAGGATTTATTTTTGATATACTATAATGATATATAGGGATGATACACACATTTCTGGAAAACATCAATTGCCAGCAAAAACGGTGCTTTAACATATCTCAGCTAACTCTTTCCCTGTCAATCTGCAGCAAGGAGGAAGACTAGCATCCTTTTATTAGGTGGGCTGAAAGGAAGTACAGCCAAACCATTGGACTAGAAATTAAAAGAACAGGAGACCTGGCTCCATCACTGGCTTCCTGCGTGATTTTGACCATGATGCCCATTAAGCCTCAGAAATGCATCGGCAAAATGTGGTAACATGTCTGCACAGCAGAGTCGCAAGGAACAACAGCATGAGATTACGAAGTCTGAAGAGACTTGTATGGGAAACAGTCTTGTCCCCTGTCTCCCTGCTACAGATGTCAACAAGCCGGGAATTATACACTGTGAGTGCAGCACTCAACCCTCATCCTACCCAACACGAGGCTTGAATCATTAAGTGTTCAGATGCTTTCCTGATGATTGACAAATAAAGAAAACATATAATCCTTTAACAATGATGGGACTTAACACTATTTCTGGACTAGTAAATACTATGGGTCAGAATCTGTTCTCTATACCTACAGCCAGTGTCAAAAGCACAGTTCATGGTGATAATGGCTAATCTTGGTTACCTTCCAAACTGTTGCGACCAGTCCACGTGCTGTCCAAAACCTACTACTGTGCCTAGAAGGTGGTGTGAATTAGCATGAGCCATTAACAAGCAGGGGTCCTAGCAACTTAGTGCCCTGTTCCTTAAACTGCCTTCAAACTTTGTAGGACTGTGAAAAAACCTGACTGAGGATAGAAGACACTACTTGTATCACAAGAAAGAAAAATATGTCATTATTGCATTTGCAGAAACCCCTCCAAAAGCATTTTGACACAAGTTCCGTACCCCTGTAATGTCAAACCTCATTGTTTCCAGTGGCTGACTTGGGGTTTGCCCATTAGAAAGAAGAGTCAGCTTGAAACAGTCAAGTATTGCAAGAGAAGCGCTCTTGATCAGAATAGCTGGTGTTAACTAATTCATGGCAAAACCTGTTTTAACGACAGTTTTTCAACAGCCATGTTATCCACCTTATTGATTCCCCCACCTCACTTACAAATAAATTACTATAATTTGCTTTTACCTGTAAAATTTTGCTCATAAAATGTTTTCTTTCATCAAAATACACTAAGGTCCTAGCAGGGGAGGAACCAAACTTTGTTTTCTTTGTTTTTTCTTAAACAAGCAAGAGGTTCCAGTAGTTATTTTAATATAATTTGCTGTGTTGTTTGCATAATTTTTGATTAGTAAAGTCTGTTGACTAATTAACTTAATTGACCCCTCATTTTAATCAACAGAGGAGTAAAAGTGAATGTTTGTGTGCTCTCACTTCAGAAAGGTCAATTTTTTCTTCCTATTCTCTTTTTCTCTGTCTCTCCCTCTGGATGTAAATACATGCCACATCATTGCTGGCTGGATGCCAAACACAGGTTTTCAGGGCTGTGGCTGCCTGATTCATTGTTCCAGTGTGGCTTCTCTGGCTCTACGCATTTAGTTGGATGCAGTAGCTCTCAGGCACTGTATTTGCATTCCTCAGCATTTTCCAAGCAATTTCATTGGAGACAGTATACCGTGGAATCATAGAATAGCTCAAGTTGGAAGAGACCTTGAAAGATCACCTGGTCCAACCTTTCGTGGGGAAGGAAGGCTAGATGAGATTATCTATCACCCTGTCCAATTGCACCTTGAAAACCTCCAGTGATAGGAACTCCCCCACATCCCTGGGGAGGTTGTTCCAGTGTTCTCACTGTAAAAAAAATTATTCTTATATCAAGATGAAACCTCTCCCAGTACAACTTGTACCTGTTGCCCCTTGTCCTCTCCATGTGGCTCCTTGTGAATATTAATTAATGGTCTTGGAATTTGTCCAATAAATTGCCAGTGAGATACCTCAGTGCTGTTAACAGTGTTACTGTAACACACATACTGTGCAGTATGTGACATTTTGAAATCCACTGTTATGTTTCTGAGAAAAGCAAATATGTATATATATATCTATCTCTTCAAAAAACTAAAAGCAATATTTAGAGTTTTAAACAGGATGTGGTGGGTTATTACTTTGCAAGTCTTTCTGCTTTTTACTCCTTTCCTAATAATTATTTCTATAGAAAATTCACCAACAATTTTTCCTTCATATTTTTAAGGATATTCACATTTCAGACATTTTAGTCAACTACAGTTTACAGATATCTGTCAACCAAATTCTGGATAAGCCATGGACCTGCATACCAAAAACACATTGTTACTTGATGGGAAAAAATCATGGTACAGATACTGCTTAGAGATTAATCAGTAACTTTCCAGAAGTCAGACTGAGAATATAACGCAATGTGAAATCTGACACAGGTTTTGTTATCACGTACTTCCACATACAAGACAAAGGCAAGTATTACACCGCCAGTAACCATACCTCCAGCAACCTTCTCCAGCTTTCATAAAAGACCCATCATGTTGTTTTTCTGCACACGGATGTGTTAACAATCTTTTGAGAACCACTGTATGTACTTAGTAAATTGACATAGAAGCTAGCATGTCAGTGGATCTCAGATCTCTAGAAACATTGTCTTAAGAGCCCAGGATGTATTTTAGAGACTGATGGCAATTAGAAAGCTGTTTTAAAACTTACAGACTATTACTTTTTGCCAGAAAGGAATAACATCACTATTCACCCTGTGTTCCAGCCAGAATCATTATAGTTTAGGGGCCCAAACAAATGTTTCTTCAAAACACCTCACTTCTATAATGATGTTTGCCAAGGCACCTATACTCTACAGAAATTTAGTCTCTTTCTTTAATAGTATGGTATACAGCTCCAAGGGTAAAGCATGGCTCCTGAAATACATTTTCATGGGTAGTCTGATTTCCATTGTTATATTTTATCAATTTGCTTCACTTTCGTAGAATCAACCATAATATTTTTTTAAAGAAATATTAACAGTAGTACTTTACCTTTTCTAACATGATTAGCATTAGATTTTGATTCTATTTTCTTACTTGCCAGCAACACAAAGCAACACAGTTCTTCAAATTCAACATTTCCTTTACCTAGTGTATTATAATCAAGACTGAGATTGTCCATATAACTTTTAACCTAGTCTCTATTTTGGCACTCACTTTTAATCTAGTGTTTCTTTGAAAACTGTCTCAGTCATTACAGAGGACTGCTTATCCTTTACAATTGTATGAATTAGGAAAGGAGTTTCTGTGATTCATTACCAGTTTAGGCCATTTCCCTGAGACCAGAGGCTGCTGGTGCCTTTGCATTTACAGCAGAACATATTCAGTTTTTTTCATAACCCTTTCAGTGAGCTGGTGCCAGGTGTTTCTCCTTGCTCATCTGCTTAATCCATGTCAGACTGGTCCTGCACAGAGATTCAAGTTAGCTTTCAAAATACAGCCAGGAATATTACGTTAATCTGTGCAGTTTTACTAAATTTGACCTGTGTCAGAATGCAGCTTCTCCTTAAAAATACCTTGTGCTAGTTCTCTGTCTGGCTAGTCTGATGGAGATGAAATCATTCCTAATTCCTGCTTTTGCATGAATGAATGCTTCCACATAGGCATAATCCATGTTCTATTACCTCATCACGATACCATCTGAGCACCTCTCACTCACTAATGAACCTTATCATCACAATAGTCCTCTTTCTAAAGATGAGACACTGACATACAATAAAAAAGTAGTCCAAGATCATCATGGGAATGTGTCTGCACTACGTACTGCAGTACAGAATAGAAACACTCAGAGTAGTCCTTCCATTCTCTGCAGGATAAACATCCTGCATTATTTGCCTCTGGCTTTATCTGTTTGTCTTTAGATATTTAGGTGAGGTATTTTGGGTATTTCTGGGCTTTTCTGCAAACTTATTTTTAGACTCAGTCTAATATGGAGTTATTCAGAAATAGCTGCTGCAGAAAAGCTACTCCTTAATAATCCTTTTTGGACTCTATTCCGGCGCAAAAGATGCCAATTTACTTCCAGAAATGTTAAAATTAGGTTTAAAATCCAGCTTATTTTACAAGTGCATGTAATTCTTTAAAAGGGTGAAGAATAGCAAGCAATAAAATAAATGAATTTTAATAAGGGGAGAAAATCATCTGCAAATCCTGAAGGGCCTGGTGTCTCACCTCCTTTTAAACTATACGTTAAAGGTGTACATGCTATTAATGCATGAAATGGTCATCATGTAGTGTCTGAAGACTGGTAAATGCCAACAGCTCGAGGCTATACGTAGCTCTGCTTACAATAGAATTTCGAATTTCTGGATACAAATAATAATAAGTAGAGGGAAGCTTCAGGACACACAGGATCAAAGTCTTGAATTAAAAAAGTAAAAGCCTGTTTCTCCTCTGTGACAAAATTTATTGAACAAACCAGAATAGCTGTTGGATGCTGTGATGATCAGATGTTCTCATCCTGCCCTCTGATGACCTGGACAAGGACACTTGGTCTTTTCAGAATTTTGCCACTTTCCATACATGTGTCGTAGTTGTTTCTTCCAAATCTAATTAAAACATATCCATTGAATCACAGAGATTTTTCAGAATACAATATGTGGGATTTTATTGCAGAAGAGACAGTGTTGCTGTAGATTTGATTCTCGGTGTTGCCTGAGACTTACAGATCCCCTTTGACACATCAATTTGAACACGAATTTTAAAACCAGGCACTAATTCCCAAAATTTACAATTTTGGTGTTTACTGTTAAGCTATAGAAAGAGATTTTTAAACAGCAGAGGGTCTGTACTTCAAATGGAAGAAATCAGTTGGGGTATGTTGGTCAGTTTTAACTAATGCTACAGAATAAATTACCTCCTCTTTGCTGTTATGCTCTGTCTTATTCTTTTTTCCTATTATTTTCCTCTGTTTTCTGTTTACTTCTTCCAATCAACAGTAGTCTTAATTTTAAATTATAATAAAAATTCAGATGGGAGATGGAGTTGTTCAGAACCTCTGAAAATCCAGCACTTGGTACTTTGTGTTGGGAAAAAAGCACTTGGAAATTTTGGTCTTCGTTCTCTTTGCCTGCCTTTTGATTCAGGTATGAAACACTTATATGGCTAGATCTTCAGCAGGAGCAATGTCATGTGGCAAAGCTAGAGAAAAGAGGAAAATTTGATGGTTGGAAGAGACGTGGCTCACTCAGCGCACACCATTGTCTGATATTTGGAAAGACTGAAAATTTTTGTACTGTTTACAATGTTTTGAGAGAAAAGGAGCCTGTTCTCTACTTTTTTCTTTTCATGAAGATGGCATATGCATGCTTGTTTGCATTGGTACATGGTGAAAATAACACAGTTGCTGTTAAATAATACACCTCCATTGACTTCAGGATGTACAATCTGGATCACTTCATGTTGTCCACTGCCTACATCATGATAATGTGAGTTTGAAATCAGGACTGAAGTCCTTTGCAATTTTTGCATGAAAGGGTTTATAACAATTCTCCCTCTCCACACTGCACCCTGATGCTAAATACATTCAGCAACATGACTAAAGGGGAAAAAAAAACACCTTCACCTTGCAATCAAATTGTTTATCTTCTATCTGCCTCAGTGGAAAGAAATGTGTACATTAAATGTGTATGCATTTATGCAAATTATATAAATATACACACATATTAAGTAGCATCTCCTTTCCTCATTAACACTTATGTGTTTTGGCAGGCACTACAAAACAAACAGGTGGTCTGTTATGAACTGATAGTGTTGTTAAAGTCTGAAGAGCTGAGGGAAAAAAGTCACGGCTTGCATTCAGCCAAACTCAGCATAATTGTTATTGGCACTTATTGCAATGAAACCTGTCAGGGATGGAAAGAAAGATATGTCACTGCGTCTGGCCAAACACAGGAGGGAAGAGAACAGAAATGTTTATAACTCATTTGTATTTAAAGTTCTTCCTGGTGGAAAGCCCATCTCCCTGTCCTTCCGTGTTTGTTTTGCAAGGCATTTATACTCTATGAATTTTAATAGAACCCAGCCGACTATATTACAATACTGTATGAACATCTGATGGAAAACTCTAACTGCCAGTCACCACATGTTGTGTCTGGATGCTCTCTCTAATCCCATATCCTCCTAATATTAAATCCTAGATGCTTCAAGGAAAGATGTGATCCCTGAAATGTGCTTATTGGAATACTTCTATACATAGGGGGAAAATCTCTTCCCATCTCCACTTGCTCAAGCTGTGCTCTGGAACGCTTAGATAAGTAGTACCTGTAACACTGCCACTTCAGCCACTATTTTTCCATTTCTCATTACGACACATTTAAATGCATTTTTTTCTGAATAGGCATTGAAGTCTCGGAGGGAAAATATTAGTCTTCACAGTAACTTATCACAGACTTCATGTGTTAATTACATGGTGAGTAAAATAATAACTCCCTTTATAATGCTTCTTAATTTCATTGAGCACACAAAGACTTACACCTTTTTAAGACATCACACCACAGTGCAGTGAGCGTGCCAACTACTAACATCACAGGCGGCAGCGTATCACAGACGGTCTGTGCACAGCCTCCATCGTGCCAGTGGAAAGGAGGGGACAGAACGGAGCCAGTACTTGGAAAGAAATGATTTACATTTTCTCAGCATGACAAATGATGGATCTCAACCAATAGCCTGGGAAAAATAAACTGCAAAGATTTCAGACCGAATGTCAGATACCCCCTTTCCTTCGCAATGAGCAGGCCTCGGATTTGAAGCTGAGGCCTATACTTACTTTTCCTAGACAACACCATTAACACACTCTTGCTAGCTGATCTATTGGCAAGTTTTGAGCATATTCCTTCATGTGTCGTGCTGCCACAGTAGTCCATGAAGAGTGCATTTTTTACCCTTTCCGTAAATTAACGTGTTCTTATTCACAGAGTATCAGGATCATGGTTGGAGCTTGACTTTCCTTTCTCTACTATGCAGAGATTTGTCAAGAAATTAAGAGCTGCATATTTTCACTTCGGACTCCATACTGACATTTTTTAACATATGCTTATGTCTAGCATATCTAGTGTTAGTCTGTAAAACAGCATGATGAGTGCTAAATTGCCAAGAACTCCTCCCTTAGTTACATATGTATACATGCAACTCCCATGTACATGTAAGTGAAGAATTCCACTCAAACCAGCCCTCTAGGAAGCCAAGACCAGCATCTCAGGTAATTAAACGTTTCAGTTAAAATTGCATATATCCATACACAACCAAATCAGGGTGTTTCAATCTTTGTGCACATGATCATGCATTCACGGGGACAGACCTTGCTACTCATTTCCTGACAGAGAGGTTCCACAACAATAAATATAGAAGAAATCTTCTCAAGTAGAATAATAAATGCTGTTACATAAATGTTTTCACGCTTAATCTGATCAACTTTAATATAATTATTGTAGCACTTTATTGGTACAGTGGAAAATAAATTACAAACTTTTTTTTAAAAAGCGCAGATATTGTACTATTAAACATTTCATTTCCCTAAAACTGTTATTCTTTGTACCCACCCTTCCTTTTGTTCCCTCCTAAAAATAAAGTCAGAAAAATAAATGAAAATAAATGTCTGGTGGACTAAAATTGTGTCTGACTTTTCAAGTAAATGAGAATTGCAGAGCTGGTAAAACTGGTGCTGCAAAATGCTGGAAAAAAATATTGTTGTATTTTGTTTACAGAAAACCTATGTTTGGGGAAGTTTGAAAGTGACAACCTTTTAAGGGAAGAAAAAACCCCAAACACACCTCCACAGATTTACATAAAGTGCTTCCAGGTTACATTGGTTGTTGGTTTGGCTAGCTTTTCTTGTAAGTGATGATACAGGTGAATCTGGTGACTAATGTTGTTTTCATGCTTCTATCCATCCAAGAGCTTTCCCAGACTTTGGTCCTGTCCATCTGCTCCAGCAAGACACCCCTAAAAGGCTTGGGGGAAAAGAAGAAGAGAAAGAGGCCAGATGATGAGGGTTTTAGTTTGTAGGGGATTGTAATTTACAATCTACCCTTTTAGGAGTTAAAACACCAGTACGATAAGTGCTGAAGTGCCTTTGAGCTGTCACTGATTCTCATGTGAGCAAAAATGGGTTCTGCTATGAAAGCAGGAGATAGTCCAACACAGGCATCCTTGCAGAGCTTCTCTGGTGCTTGGAACAACAGTTCAAAAACACAGTCCCTCTGAACCCCACTGGAGACAGAAAAGTTAGTGTTCACAAATACACACTGGCTGGTTTATGAAATATTCTGTGCAACTGTAAACAGTAATTTTGTTCTAACTTAGGGAGTGCGCACAAGGTAGCAATCTCTGGCACAGTCTTATGCAATGAAAACTGAAGAAACATGAAAAAGAAAAGTTTTCCATGCAAAACCTATGTACATGTAATTCCAAGACATGACTATCGACAAGGACAGTCTTGCGCCTCAGCTGAACTTCAGAGTAGCATGTCCTTTTTATCAAAAGATAATCATACATTCATGGGGGTCAAAGGCTCATTTGTTAAGCAAATGTCAGTTACATAGAAACACTTGGGGAAAAGGAATTCTGGTGCACTGGAAAGAAACTGGAAAATCTGCATCTGTGAATTTAATTCCAATGAATTAACAATCTAGAAAATGGATTCTAGGTGGTATGACTTTTTAAAATATTCACCTAAACCCCAGTATAAGCGTCTCAAACCCAGCTACTCTAATCACTGGGAAACTGAGGTTACCCCTGTCTTAGCTTAGCTTGAGGTCAGGGACATGCTTTTGAAGTGAACCACTCAATAATCCTCACCATACTTTTGTGCACATCATGAAACTCTAAGTACACAATCTGAATTCTTTTAGATGAAACTAGACTGTATGCAGAGCCCCAGGGGCATACCCATCATGTTGCTGCCACTAATGAGGACTCAGCACCCAGGGCTAGGCAACAGCCAGGCCAAAGTAAATCCCTGAAACTCGTTTAACATAGTTGTGAGGGCTTCGGCAGCAGCTGTTCCCCCATCCAGATCCACTGCACTGCCCGAGTTGCTCATCTTGACATAGTCTGAGTGAACCTCTTCTTTGTCTAACCAAGTATGGTGAGAAAGGGCGGGCTTTGGTTCCTAACTCAGGGGAAAAAAATTAGAAATGCGTGAATGTTGAGTGGAGAGAGGCATTTCCCTGCACCTCAGACTTAGAGACATCTTTGTGGCTAGAGGATTAAAATGCTCCCTTCACCGTAGGTTAGACAGCTGTATTAGTGTCCTGAATTTTATGACTCCCCTTTTTAAGTAATGAATTAACCACACACATGATATAAACAGCTGAAGTATTTGATTCTGCACTGGGGATGCCACAAAATACTAAGCACACAAAACTTGGTGTTTGAGTACCAACAACAGAACAAGGTGCACTCTAGAACTTTCAGATGGCACGCACAAAGTTTTCTTCTAAGAACACTAGGCGGATCTTGGGACTTCATTTAAAGTACTCAAAAAAATGAGCTGACATCACTTGTACTACCTTGCATTTGCCAGAGGCTAAGACCATATGTGTAAACAGTGACTGTAAGTCAGCTGATGCTCTTATTACCTTATGTTTACTCTCTTGTATGTCTGTATGTTTGCAGAGGTATTCAAATTAGACAACTGTGGTTACAATGTTTTGCTGCCCAGTATCGCTGTTTGTTTTGGTGCAAGAGGCATTTGTAAAAAAATTACAGGTGAGACGAGCTCCAAAAGCTAAAGACTAGCACAAGCCCACGCGTTTGCTACTGGACGAGCACACACTAGCTAACTGCTTTTTAAGTGTATGGAGCCATCAGTCTGGTCTGAACTCAGAGACATCATCCCGTAAACACTCAGATCTACAGCAGATATTTCAGTGCTAAACATGATGTAGATTTCCCTACAGCTGTCCATGAAATAACCACCCAGTTTATCCTTTCACAGAAAGAGTGTAGTTTAAAACCAGGATATTTTTTCTCAATTTTAATGAAGAAGTTGAAGTAGAAAAATCATCATCCAGCTGAATGACAAAATGGGTTCGATTTGTTTCTGCTTGTGTCTGCCTCCTGAAAAGCAGAGTATGTGCAGGATAGAAAGGATAGGGGTTCACATTCACTGAGATTGGGGTAGAATGGTGAGTTGGGGCAAAAATCCTTTTCTGGGCTGAAAGACTTCTCCAAACTGGAATCCTCTAGTTTGCTGGCAGAAATGCTCTCATGACATCTCAGCTGGCTTTGGAGAATCTGAGAGCTGCTACCTTGAACACTTCTCTTTTCCTAAGGCAGTCACAAAGAACACAACCACCCTGGAAACCAGTTATATCCCTAGCAGCAGCTACAAGCTGGATACTGAAACAGGTAGTAATGACCCCATTCTCAGAGCTTGAGTTCTCTTCCCTTCCTCTGTGATACTCATTAAAAAATCACTGTTTTTATTTTCTACAAAAAGCAGCAGTGGGAAAAGTGATCATACAAATCCATCTTAATCTTCACAAATACCATTGACTCCTTCACTGAATGTCTCTGATTCACTGTCTTCCTAGACAGGGGTTAGGTTGTCTTCCACCAGTAGTCACAGTCTGTTCTTCATCAACAAAGCTGTAAACACCAACTACGAAATTGCAGCATCTCTTCTTGCTGTTGAGAATTACGCTAGAGCATGTATAGTCATCCCACGGAGCATTGCCTTACTGTTAGGTCACCTATTGCTCTGACAAAGATGATTTAGGGGTGATTTCAGACAGACAGAGGAAGAGTGATTTAGAGGTCAGAGTGTGCTGTCAGCAAGTGAGGTTGGAATTGAGATTTGATGGGCTGAATGCATGTTCAGAAATGCCATGCTTTTCTGCCTTTATCATTTTGTAGACATGGTTGTTTAAATCTATAATACAGAGACCAGAAGGTAAGCCTCAAATAAAATCTTCCCTTATAGTGTGACGGCTTTTTGCTCATTTTTTTGTATGCTGAATTTAAGAAGCCACATAAACCCTGATTTTTCTTCCTCGTTTTCTTTTACTGTGTCCTGCTTTTGAAGTCAAACACTCAAAATCAACATCAGCTCTATGAAGATATACAAACACACAAAAGAAAAAGAGAGAAAAGAGCTAGACAGTGGAGTCTGGAATGTCTTCAACCAAACTATAAATTTACATTGTTAAGAAGAGCCAAACCACAGTCACTGCTGATTTAAAGGAACTCTTGTACTTAGTGATCATTTTCATGAAGCAGAATGCATGGAAAACAAACATTAAGGTTTATAAACAGAAAGTAAATAAATGGTGCCGGGTGTTGGTCACCACCAATTCGTTTATAGACTGCTCCACTCAAACCATCTGCCGTTAGAACAAAAAAGCACAGAAATCCTTTGAAACTGTAACTTTTATTACAGAGTATGAAAATATCCCAGACGAGCTGAAATTGAGCCCCCATGTCCTTGTGTGTATGCATACACATGTGCTTTCTTGTTGACATGTATTATTATAGAGGTGAGCTTTCTGCAGACATTGGACTACTCCTTTACACCAGCTATTTTGAGACCTAGAGTAAACCAAGCAACAGTTTGCAAAAATTGACTCATCCTTACACAGAAGGTCAGCATGAACACGCAGTCCTCTAGAGAGCACTTGAATTTAAGTGGTGCATATGACTTGTACCGGATCTTAACAGTTGACTCTTAATCCTGTAGGTGCTCTTTAATTCCAAAAAAAATTCACTGAAGAGTTGTCTGGAAAACAATGAAAACAGTAATCACGTTAGGGTGCCTGTGATCCTGGTAAGAACAAGTTATTGAGAGGTGTCATTGGGTAGAGTTAACATCTGTCATTAATTCTATACACTGTCTATATAGAATAGAATAGAATAGAATAGAATAGAATAGAATAGAATAGAATAGAATAGAATAGAAGGCATAATTTTGCAATAAAATTTATTATCAATCCAGTGGAAAATGTAGCATAATTTATTTCATTGTTGGTTTACTATTTTTCAGTGAACAATGTGAAGAAAAAAAAAAAAGAATGTACAAGCATTAAAGCTAGAAACAGAAAATGTATATACAAAATCTCTTTGAATATATTTGAGCCTCCTGCGGTAGGCCTTCAGTCAGAAACTATAACAAAAACTGTCCATTGACTTCAGAATAGTGTTAGCCAAGCTCCTATATCTAGTAGATTTGGCCAAATGATGAATTTGGGAAGAATTTTTTAAAAATATTTTTAAAATTTCTCTTATTATTTTAAGTTAATAATAATTACTTTGTGAATAACTAAAATGTGTGCTATTCCTCATGTAATACCTTTTCAGCTAAAAATAATTTTTATTTCTTTTCCTTTCTCTCCTATGATTTACCAGCTCCAATAATAATGTGACTTTTCTTGTAACTTCCTGTCCTTTATTTGCATCCTAAACAGGGACAGTGTTAAATTAAAATATTACGTGCTAAAAATAAGTCCTGTTCATTTATGAAGAGCTGCATTTGTTTGGTGCAATTTGGGGAAAACGGTACGCTTATCTGCCATAATGTTTATTGAAGTGGAAACATAATGTGGGGCATTTGCAAGGGCACACGGAGCAGTTCAGAAGTGCGTTGGTTAACCATGACCCAGTTTATTCGTTCCTACAGGGACATTATTAGCAGAAAGGATTGTGATTCTCCCAAGGGCTCTCTCCAGTGTGGTTCATTTGGGTAAAGGATTTCTTTTCCCCAAAAACATGCTTCCTAACCTCCACATGTGCTGTAATATCAGCTACGGCCCTGGAGGAGGTGAATGCTAGAGCAGTTCAACTAAAGTTCCTTGTGCCATAATATTGCAAACCAAGGGTGTGTACCTTCCCGTACTGCAAATGCAGGGTTGTCTCTTCTAGATTAGAGAAGGGTTTCCCCTAAAACAAAATTATGTATAGGGAAAGGAACAAACCAGCTTTCTCTGTGGCAGAAAAAAAAATGCCTGCTAATAGCAATGAAATTAATCATAATAGACCATGGCAAGATACCACCCATTGAGTAAACAGTAACTTGATAACACAGCAAAAGTGCTTAGAAAAAACCCACAGTGACTCCTTCTAGCATTAATTAAGCTGTCGATTGCCATTTAAAATGTAGAGAAGGAACAGAATCTGGTCTCTCAGTGTAAAATGTCCTCTGCTAATGAGGGGCCAGAAGAGCATACTATGTGCTTTAACCATGCAGTGAAAAATACCTAAGCACCTCTTCAGATAAAAATAGCAATTTTTTTTTCTAAAAAGGCACTTTGTCACAATTTAAAGCCTAAGAATTATTCTTTGAAACTATCTAATAAATATTGTATGAGACATAGACATCTGAGGAACATGCTGTTCATAATCAATTCAAAATCAAAATCAAAAAACCTTGACAAATTCATTATTACTGCAAATTATTATTTCAGATAGAGTTTTGATGTTGGAATTTTTTCAGACCTTTTAACTACATCAAAATCTCCTCACTGCTCTTTTGGTTTAGGTTGTATTCAAATTAGTTTAAGGAAGAAATTTTTTATAAAAACTGTTAAAGATGTGAAAATGGAATATATTTGGTTAAAATGCAAAACATGGAAATATAATTTCTTTCGTAAGATCTCCCTCCTAAACCTTAGCTGAATATTTGCAGAATGTCATGGCATAACTTCAACAGTCTAGAAAAATCTTTGAAAGGTTGAAGCCCAAGGAAATGTTATCCTGTAATAGTCTCTGCTGAGCAGATAAATAACAACACACATAGAAAAACTTCTCTTTGGCTAAGTGTTCAGCTGAATATATCTCTATTGGTTTTTTTTCCTCCTTCGAAAGATGTTGCATTGCAGAAAAAATACCAGAAATGCCAGCAAAACCAAACCCAACAGGCTGATCTGAAAAGACTTCTTTGTATTTTGAAAACAGAGCTCTAATAAGCAATGTTAGCGGGCTGCTAAAAAACCCCAAACCCTCAAGAACTCACTTTAAGGAAAGAAACCCTACAGTGTTGGATGGTTCTTGTACCTCTCCTGCAAACCACAATATAGCTCATGAAAATTAGCCAAAAGGCTTCCATTTGCTTTCCTGGGCTCAGATAAAGTCCTTCATCCTGAATAGACTGTGATTAAAAACAAAAGAAAAAGAAAAAAAAAAAAAGAGCAGAGATGAGATGAGGATAAAGGATTTCTGACTTCCTATTCATTGTAAACTCTCCAATAAGCCCTCTCCATTGTAAGGGGCATGCAATAAGACTGTCAGTGGCTGTCTGCTGAGTTCCTGTGCTTCAGGCTCATGAAGCATCAATCATGACAATAAGGCTTTCTCCATTTCTACAAATACTGATCATATTGTTCTCTCTCCCTGACTCTGTACCCAGATGAGAGTCAGGGTCCCATGAGAGTACTACTTGTTAAAGAGACAAACTGGCAAAGAGCACAGGAGAGCTGTGTGTGAAACCGAGGGCAGAAGTCCCCTCTATTTCCATGGCTCCTCAGGAGTTAAGGCACAGAGGATTGTAACCCCTGCTCGTTTTGTTTGGCAGGGAAACCACAGCCCCCAGGCAATGCTGCAGTGAAGGATACAGGCACATCTTCTACAAGTCAGTTCTTCTGCTTTTGGGGAGGTTGGCCCCCTGAGTTAAGTGAATAATGAATTGTAAACAGAAGAACTGTGTCTGTGGGTATTTCCACAAATAGCTAGAGAGAGTATAAAAATTTATTAGGTGCCAATGGAAAAGGCAGGTGATTAAATGATACTGCTGCAGCAGTAACTCTAAGAGATGCTGTTTGTTTCCAGCATGTACCTGAACCTATTCCAAGTACTTTTATGCTGACTGTAACCGGTTCAAACATTTAGAAGTAAGAACTCTTTTTAGTCAGTAATAATGCGATGCTGGCGTAGTTAAATGGTGTCCTAGAGAGGATTTTTCTTAGAGAAAAGAATCTTATGACTTAGCTAGTTCTCCACAACTTTTAATGACCCAGGCTATGGTTTTGGGCTCTGTGCTTGTGTCTAAACTATGACTTGGATCCCTGCAGGAATGGGCAGGGGAACCCACTGGAACGCACTAGAGTTTTCTTCCTGACCACACTCCCAAATCTCTAAATAAATCTGGGGCACATAGGAGGATGGGGCATACCCATATCTCAACTCTGAATGACATTGGGACTTCACAGGGGTTGGTACCCAGCCCTGGGCATCTGGAAGAGCTGCACAGTTGATCTGTGTTTAGGAAGGGTCAGTCTTGTAGCTGTGGATGTTTGGGGAGTTGATATTTCCTTTTTGTGACAGTAGTCGCTTCAGCCTGTGCCAGAAAGCCAAGTGCTGCTGTCCCACAGAACCTGAGGCATGGAGTTACCCCGCCGGTCTGGGGCTTGTGCCAAAATAGAGAACATCTGCTAGATTCACCTGGAAAAAGTAATCATTCAGAATTGTGTAACTCTATACACTGCTGAGTTAGGACTTGATAAAGTAAAAAATTCACACAGAATTCTGCCCTAATTTGGGCCTCCAGTGAGGCCCAATCTTTGCCTGATAGGTGAAAAACCACAGGAATGTTTGGCTGCATATTTCAACCTGTGATAGCTAGTTGCAGCCTATTAGGGGGATGCTGAAGGTTGTTGACTTGCTGGAACAGGTGAGATCCACCCTGTGTATAAGGGATATGAAAGCAGCTATAGGGAAGAGGAAGTTAACGTCTGGAACAAATACTGTGGGAAAAAGCCTGTTGAGTAAGTTTTCAATACAGTCACAGTGTTTTGAATTATGCTTCTTCATGGTAAAACCAAATTCCAAACATGGTGACTTATTACCTTACTACAATGAGTGTCAGGGTAGAAATTCCTTTGGCTCACCTTATTCTGTTAACATTACCATATTCAGTTGGAAATGGAGGAAGAAATATAAACCTGCAAGAAAAAAAGAAAAAAGAAAACAAAAACAAAGAAAAAAAAGGTCCTCTGGTTGTAATATTTCCAGAGCAGACTTAATCCAGAAAATACTGTAAGATTCATAGGAAATATTGTTTGCATGAGGTCTCTAGCATGATTTCCATGACTCTGGGTGAGTTCATTTGGATACTAATCCAAATCATGTCTGCAAAACTTTTGTCAAATGCCTCTGTGATTATAAATCTGATCAGAATACTATATCTATCCCTTAAATATTCGTTGCTAGCATTCAGTAATTGTGTGCTACATGAAAGAAAAAAAATGGACAGTGGCCAAAATGGTGAGTGGCTGGATTCCTGTCCAGTAATCTTCATCAGCCTAATAAAATGAGGATTTTTCTGCAAAACCTGACATCAGCTTAAAATTGAAATCTGTTCCAAGAGTGTAGTTCTGAAAACATTCCTCTTCAAATCAGGTTTTCCTTCTTGTTCCTTAGGAACTTTGTCCCTCGCCCTGTAATTACTTACCACTAAAAATGTCTAAGGGAAAATGGATTGATGTCTTCTCTCCTGTGATACTGAAACATCGTTCCAGAGCAACAATATGAAGTCTTAATAAACAATCACTATTATTCATGTCATTGCCTGGAGTTGGTCAGAATTCATAGAAAGAGGAGTTCGATTTATCGGTCTGTGAAATAGCTTGGTGAAAGGAATGCATGCATTTACAGCCTGGCTCAAAAGAAAAAAAAATACTGCTGTTAAATACCTCCTAGGGTGGGTAACAAAATCAAATCAAATGAAGTTCCATTAATCTGTCCCAGGGCCGGAGATATCATCATCCCAAATCCTAAATCACTTCTGGCAAGCCGTCAGCACAAGAATCCCCTCTGTGCAGAAACTGCTAGATAGTTTGGAGACTTCCAAATCGTATTTGGCCCCAGTTGTCATCCATTATACATCTATTGTAACGGGAGCACTGAATTACAGATAACCCAACCCAAAACATACAGAAAATCACATAACTTTTTCACTGTTGTTTTAGGTGAGTTTTCAAATATAACCCAGAGTCCTACATCATGACACAGCGATTGTTATTCTTGTACAAATACTATGCACTACTTAGGAGTGGTCTATTCTTAAACCCATTATGGTTATTTTACTCTAATGTAAATAGCAACAGATACAAGTGTTTACAAATGAGACTTTGCTCCCATATCCCTGTCAATGCCTTGCCAGCTTCCTGGAGGGAAACTCAATGACGCAGGCCTTTATTCACTGGAAGGCCTGTGTGTTTATTTGCAAACAAAACATTTGCATGTGATCCGAAGCCTATGATTTGCCTACACTATGTTGTCATCCCAACCATGTTTGTTAACACCAGACTGAACAAATCGGAGGCAGTACAAATGTCAAAAGTTCAATGGCAGATTGAAAGCCTGGGTGTGTCTAAAGCATTCACTATTGTTTATCAACAAAGTCACATATAATAGCGTGACATTCTTTGTGCCTATACGGCAAATGAAGATGGAAAGTAAATGATAATTGCTCTACTTATACACATTGAGCTTGTTAAGACTCTAGGGCAAATCGTTGCTTTCTTTTCCTCTGTAATAAGAGAAGCTTTTGAAATAGCTTTTCTGATTTATTTGAATGCTTGTGTTCTACTACTTAAACTTTATATTGTGGAGTCACTCCTATTTTAGGATTTAAGATTTTCTTCTCTTTCATCCTATGAAGAACTGGCAGCATCACATTGCCTGAAGGGTCTTACGGATAAAAGCATTAGTTTGCTAAGTCACTTTACCTGCTTCCTTCTTTCATTTAATTCTTTTAAATGTCTCACTCCCCTCACAGTCCATGTATTACCCAGACCATTTTACAGGATTTTACAACTGCTGTTTTTCAGCAATCAGTGCTCTTGACATTCTATACTAGAACTTTCCTACCGAACATTTGAGAAGATATTCTCCTACAAAAAAAAAAAACAACAAACCAGCAATAAAAAAAGACTGTCAAAAACACAGATCACGTTTTCATGGGAACAGCCAGGCAAAGGACACTGACCCCGCTCTGGAACGGAGCTCATGTGGGATAGCTCGTATCAGCCTCACTCCTGTTGCTGGCATGAGAAAATTACTGATGATAAAGGGCACATACCTTAATCTTCACAGAACCTTTGTGTTCCTGCCTACTGTGTAACTAACAGCCATTTGGGGCCCTGAAGACTACTGTCAGTTAAGTTGTTCTAATTCAGGGTCAGTAAACTGGATCAAGGCACTAACGATGCTGTTGCAGGGACACCTAACTGTGGTTAACACTTAACTAGGACTCCAGGTTTCTTGGATGAAGGACCTCACCAATGTGCCAACAGAAGACATTGACTACAGTTGTATTTCAGGGAGGATTTGTGAAGCACTACACTTGGAATGAGTTTAGCCCACAAGTGGAAACAATATAGCTGTGTCAAGGAAGCACTCAGCCTAAAATAATCTTCCCGTCTACTTACCAGGAAGAAAATTCATGCAGCGCAGCACAGCACTGCACTAACATAGCTATATTGCTCCTGGGACCCTCTGCAGGGAGCTGTACTGTGTTGTAAAGACGTGGCAGCTACTTTAAAGTAGCTCAAGTATCTCTTGTGCTTATGCTTTTTGAGGCATACAGATTCCCAGACTGCAGACACGGTGGATGATCCCCGCCACAGTGGGATTTCTGGAAGTAAGGAGATAAAGTCAGTTAGAACTCTACAGTGAAAGAAAACTCTTCAAAACCACCTTTTAAGTCTGAAATGTCTCAGCAGCTTCAGCTCAGTAGCACACAGATATATTCTGATTTTGGAAACACCCTGTTTCTGTTCCTGCATTTAGGCCAAAAGTGACAGTGATAAACAAAAGTAACAGCTATATTCAGGACCCCACATATTCTGCAGACTTTGAACTTTGAATTTTGTTCCCTTATCAATCTTTTGCTGAAGCATCACACTGCAGTATAGAAACCTGCATCTAAAGAGTAAAAGCCATTCTAGCACAGAAAATAGGAAGAAAAGATGAACCTGAGACGACCACGTCTTCCCAAACCTCCTGTTCTGTACCATCCCTCATATCAGCTCTAACTTAACCTAAACCTCACTAAAGGAATGGATTTGAAAGATGGGTTCTGCAGGGAGTGAAGCATTTCTAACTGTGGTATTGTATTACTTAAACTTATATTTTGCATTGCAACATCTTGAGGGTCCAACAGAGAATGGAGGGCATTGGCTTTCTGTTGTGTTTATACACAGTAAGACAAAGGCTTTGGCTGTATCTTTAGGCACAGCTGAGTAACAGGTGAGAATTTCAGAAGTCTGCAGAAAAAAAGGAAAGGATAAACACAGAGAGGAATACAATCTAGAGAAACAGGAACGTGTAATCCCCTGTATTTTAGGCAAAGATTACCATTACACAGCTAGTCTAAAGAAATGGGACTCCCAGGGTGTCACCACACTACCTCCTCTAGCCATCTCCTTAGAGAATCCAGATGCTACAATTGCACATTCAGTGTTACTTTAACTGGTGAGATATTACCATTCTAGCCACAGATGTGCTGATCTGGCCCTACTTGGCCTGAACTCTTGACCAGGGAAATACTCTTGCATTTGGTTGCAAAGCAGGAGCTAAACTTAGCTTTGTCCTTGCCAGTACCCTCATCCTAATATCTTGGCACATCACATTAAAAAAAAAAGGAAGATATCTATGGAGCCTTAGTACCGGTGGTAAGCTAGCAAATTAATAAGGAATTGCAGGACTGCTGTTTTGAATTTGAGAGCCTATTTCACCATTCTGCCCTTGAAGCTTTTAGCTTATTCTCCCTGTATTGGATCTGGACCTACATCTTCAAGTTTCTCTTCAACTTGTTTCTGCTAATATGTTTTTATATTATTCTTGTTTCTTGCTCCCTATTTCCTGATCTCCCTTCCTCTCCCACCTCCTTTATTAAGTTTTCTAGTGACAGAATTATTTTCAGACGTTGCGGCCTGGAATAGGTATCTGAGGACTTGAAAAGATCCACCGTCAATTTTGTTAAGCAATGAAACTATAGAGGCACACATGTGGAGAAGTGCTAGATCCTCTTTTATCCTCTTAGTCAAGAAGCCAATTTGTATAGGTTGGTTAGATCCTTTAGTAAATTATTGCTATGCTACGTGTCTTAATAGAGATAAATTTCATCCTGTATATTCTGACAGGCCCTTCTGACAGGACCTCCTTTTATCTAGGCTTGCTTGTTTTAAAATAATTATAATTGCCTGGAAATTAATGTACCGTTCTTATGAAGTTATTATTCTTAACATTTCCAGAATTAAAAACATATCTATTCTAAGTTCTACTTCTGTACTTGCCCACATTTCAGGTTCAGATCAAATCAAAGCAAGTCTAAGAATGAGTTGAAAAACCTCTACATGTGTTTTTTGTTTGGATGAAATATGTAATAAATTCTCATGAAGTCTACTTTAGCTCCTACAGTTAGAGCCATTGAGTGAAAAAACATGAGAGGAGAGAAACAGGCACATATTTTTGATTTTTTGAGTTTATATATCTACTTACATTAAAGCTAGAAAGAAAATTAAATTATAAATGTTATAAACATTTGGCAGGCTTAGGAAAGCTGTAGCCTGAAGAAAAAAATCATGCATTAATAGAGATCTAGCAAAGCAAGCAAGCTGCTACTGCCTTGTCAACATTGGGCTACTGCAGCTGTCCAACACCAGTAGTGTGACAGTCTCTAAAGCCCTGCAGAGATTATCCAGAGAGCATCAGCTGGTGTCACTCTCATTGTTTTTTCCTACCTGAAACGTAGAAAACATGAAGGGAAAGTGAAATGGGGAGCAGTTGTAAGTCGATACTGAGTTTAAGCTACTAAACCAGGAATGTCTCCATGATCCTGTGGGTAGATTGTTGGCTGGACTATGTTTCAATTCCACACCAAGAAAGGTATGTCTATGTGCCATGCTTGTTTTCTTTCAGCCCTTTCAAGAGGGCTTTATGCAGTAGACGCTGGAAATGACAGCCTACTCTAATAGTTCCTTCTTTGGAATTCTAAGGGGAAGGCACTGTGGTGCATGTAATACTTGCCTTAACAGCTACTTTTTTAGTGTCTTATAACTACTACTGCATTATGAATGATGTAATGCAAATAAATAAAAAACTGGAAAATCTAAAATAAAATTTTAATTTGCCGTGAAACCATAATTTAACCAGCAGCTGACTCACAAGGTATACCTACATTACTGCGTGATGTAGTACAAACAGGGAAGAAGTGGGGTTTCGTTCATTGCAATCTACGGTGGTTCTAGGACCATATGTACACTTCATGTCTTTGCTGGCATTGCAGTTCCCAGCAGTTGCTAGTACTAGGTCCTTTCCATGCAAAGAACACAAACTTGCAAAAGGGCCTTGCACCCATAGCAAGAGTGGTACTCACTCTGTGGGCTATCCTACTGTGTCTGAAACCTTGGATCCAAAATGGAGGAAAGTACTTTGAGTATGACAGTGGTGTCCTCAGGGACATATCTCAAGCCTTGATGTATAGACATAAAGCAAATACATACCAAAAAGAGGAACCCCACCGTCCACTGAGCAGATAATGTAGATGCACCCACTACATCCATCTCCTGCAACAGGCACTGTTTGTCCTGCACATACAGAGAGACTACAGCCCAGTGTTGGATGGAGATGCTGTCAGAAGGTATATTCACTGTACTGCGGGCATGGCCTAAAGACGTTATATGTGGTGGGAGCTGAGTGTTACAGAAAAAAAAAACAAAACTGTTTTGGGCTTTCTAGAGCCCAAACCTCAACTCATTTGTGGTGTTAAGAGGTCAGAAAAAAAGCTGTTGGGTTGGTCTAGATATAGCTGCAGATTAAGGGGTGCCTTAATGCAGGGGTTTGGACTTGCTGACATCTTGAGATTCAGTGCTAGATCTAGTATCAATTCTCTGAAAGCCTCAACTGCAGTATGAACACATTCTGTCAGTCTGTACATCCCCTGGGGAAATTTAGACATCAAACTGTTCCTGCTGTTGTCCTTCACAGAAATTTCTCTCACACAGTCCTGTTTGAGTCTTGGTGTAATAGGATGCTCATTATAATCCATTCTCCTTCCCTCCTGGCTGACCAATGTTCAATCATACCAGAGCTATTCTTCCTGTGTTTTCTGTACCAGTTTTATCTCATCATTTTATAAATTAAACTTTTTTTCTAACCAATGTGAAATGTTCTTCTTTTTTTTTTCCCCACACGACACAAAAGTCTTTCTTGACATTTTTCTGCTCTCAGGAAGCTCCAAGGTATTCTCAGCACTTTTGCAGGGTGATGCAATTTGAAGCCTGTAGAAAACAAACTGCCAATGGGCTCACACCATAACTGCATCTTTTGGTTGTCAGAAACAAAGATCATCCCAGCCATCGTGCATTTCACTACAATATGTAACAAATTTCATCTTGTTAATATTTGCACTGTATCTGGGTGCAAAGGAATCATTAAGTGCCTAATTAACTAATATGGTGAAAGTCAGCACAGCCTAATTGGGACTTCTCAGGTTCACTGCTGTTTTTTTCTGGGGTTTTTTTTGTTGTTATTGGTTTTTTTTTTCTGGTCTTTTTTTCCATGTCATTGGGATTACCTGTTGAATGTAGTAGTATGTTCTGTGAATAATGGTGGCACAATCAGGCCGTTGTGGATGGAATATTTATGTCAGAGACCTCTGATGATGCCAAACCTCACATAGATTTGTCTTTTAATCTGCTACAACACCAAAGATGTCAAAAGGACCACACCTGCACAAGCGTAAAAAAAGACCTACATCCTGAATTCTTATGGCTGAAGTAAATTACATTTTTATGGTTTTAATCTTGGTAAGAGAAGGATCACAAGGGACAAAATTTTCGGTGTACATTGAACAACAAAATTAAAGTCTAATGAAGAGCAATTAAGCCATTTCATAGTATCAAGCAGATCTTTTTCTTTAACTCCGTATTTGGCAACGTTAGCTCACAGAAGTAACAGGTACCAAGAATGTAAAGGGAAGCATAAGCTCCCATATGATTAAAAAGTTTAAGATCTCATGTTTATTCTTTATGTATCAAAGCTAACTCCACTTAGAAAGGGGCTTTTGCAACAAAACACAACCATAAGTCAATTTCTGGGTACACAAGTAAAGCAGGGAGAGAAAAAATGTGCTGCAGAAAATAATTTTTGCAGAGATCGGTTTTATTGATCTTGATAGTGAACCTAACTAATGAAAAAGTAAATAAAAATTAAAATACTGTTGATGTATGAACTATAATATTACTAGCATACTACGAGCTTTTTTTTAATTGAAAAATCCACACTTCAGGCGACTACAAACATGCTTTGCTCAGAGCAATTGTTCACTCATCTGGAACTCCCGTCTTTTTCCTACCTTTCTTTAGTGCATCGCACATCATCATGGAAAATCCCTCTTACTGATTATTCTCATTGCTCCTTTAACAAGAGCAACTTCTATTGGAAATCTGACACTTGGAGCAGTAGAGACAGGCAATTAAAGAATGAGAGTAATTACAGGAGGAGAAAAGGTTATTGCACATACTACTAAACGTAAAGTAGTTAGATTATTAAAAGACTTCCCTGCAACAATGCAGAGGCTAATGCATTTTGAAAATAGCCACCCAAATACTTCTCACTCTCTGACCCAGTTTAATTATCCTGAAAATGAGCACAGAATAAAGAATTTTGATACTCCGTTGTGAGAAGCATTCATGAAAACCTATATTCTCTCTTCCAATTGAAGTTCCATTTCCTGCCAGATGAACCATGAAGTGGTAACAGCTTGGGGCAACATTTTTGATATGAGAGCTCTCCTAGAAACAAGGCTTTGAGAGAGTGAGAACGAGAGAGACCAAAAGAGAGGAGTATACAATGAGAATTGATATAATAAAGAACATATTTTGTTAGAAGATTTAAAAAATTATTTAAAAGGAGTTAATATATTACACAAATAAAGCTGATTGATTGCATTTGCAGTGCAGTTAAGCAATTTGAAGAGTGCCAGATCAGTATTCTCATTCTATAATGGCCATGATAACTCATCATATTTGCTTTCCTACTTGTAATCATATTTTATTTTCTTTACCAGCATTCTACAAGTAATTGCTGGTGGCATATAGACTAAGTCACAGATGTTAGAACAAAAGATAAAACAAGTACACTGAATATACATTTCACATTTACACCCAACAAAGGTTGTCAGCTGTTCCTTCCTTGCAGCTGCTTAAAGGTCTTACTGTCCTCTCCCACTGGAACGACTATCTGTTGAGAGACTGCAATGCAACAATGCTGTTGTTAATTATTTCATTCTGTTTAATTGTAGTTAACATCAAGCATAACAACCAGAAAATATGTGATATTAACTGTATGGAGTATTTTTCCCCAGTGCAATTTTCATGAGGCTGGCAAAAGACTTCTACATTGAAAAACTAGTCTAACAAATGTCTATTTGTCACATCAATCCATCAGAATCTACAGGAGGATGATGTTAGTTCATCCAAGTGGTGGATAGGAGTCTTTCCTTCCCATCTGTACCAAAACAATGGAGCAAAGAGGCAGTTTCTAGTGCTGTTTTTATGTTTTGAAATTTCACTAAGCAAACATATTTAAACATAAATTATTTTATTGATAGTCAGGAAACAATCCAGAGTAGATGTTCCCAGGATATCCCCAGATAGTCATTAGTGATCAAAATGTGGTCTTTTACTTAATGGGCACTGAGTTCAACAGAAACACTTCAGTGCATCTCTCTGCCACTTTCTACAGCAGTTGTCCCTCCCAGCAGAGCTCCCACTGACTGTACCCAAGCCAGGATCTCTGTCCCAGTGGATCAGATGTGGAGAAAGCGCAGTGCAGATACGTTCAAGCACCATGACAGAGTTGTCTCTAGACCCACATGTCAGGTCCATACCGTTGCTGTTTTGGCCTGGCCGAAATTATCCTTGAAACAGCATTAGCCAGCAGCTAACTATCCCTGGCAAATGCAATACTGATGTGATGTGCGGTGATGAGTGTGGCTGTGTTAGTAACTTCACCATCCCATTCGCAGTATGTCTATACACATTGGCTCAAGCAGGACTCACTACAGATGAGTTCAGATTTCCACAATTCAGAGGTAGCTCTGGAGTTCCCAGCAGTGCATCATCATACTAGGCACATCTGCTTGCCTTATCTAGTAACAATTTTCCTCTGGGTTTTGTAATTATCAAAGCACCTTCTGGAAAAAGCCATATATTCAGTGGTGAATCTTGCTTCACTTTTTGTATTTGGGGATGAAGTGAAAACCAGAATTGTATCTTCAGTTGTGGCACTGCAGACTTCCATTTAAGTTAAGTGAACAAGAGATTTAACTATGACAGGACCTCAGGGCTGGACCCATAAATTATATAACAAACAATTTAGAAATCAATCTTAGTTTACCACTGAAAACTGTCACTTTAAAATCAACAGTCTCAAGTGAAGGATAGCCTATTAAATCCAAAGTTTATATTAAACTTTCATAATAAAATACTAGACAGCGAGGCAGCAAAGAACATTGACTTACAGTTTAATGGCAGCATCATTATCAGAATACTGAACTAAACCCCCTTATATAATAGTCAATAATTTAACTGAGAATAGACCAGCAGCAGAAAAGATATGGCCTGATTATGCGAGATCCCAGATTGCTTCTACTGTGACAGAGAGCCTGTAAATAAGTTTGCAGAGCCCTAAACTAGGAAATTCAAGGTTTCCCTGATCCTTGATACAAACTTTAATAGTAACAATTTCCCAAGCTTTTTCTCAGTCACTCAGTGACTCCTGCCGCAATATGAAGTGAATACTGATTGATGAGGTTTGCAGGGAAATCATATGTTGTCAGAAGATGGAAAATGCACATCCACACTAGAATGGAATACTGAATAACGGATTTTCATCTGGATACTGATAGTGTGGCACAGATTACATCAATTTTTTTTTCGTTCGTAGATAGGTGATGAAGAGGACTGGGGAATTTTAGATGCCCAGTCCCTCTTGAGAGAATATTAAATTTGCACAATTAATGCCTCATTCTGAGTTATCAGTTTCTTTGGGGGTTTCCTTTGCTTTTCAGGTTTTTCAAGCCCCACAGAATTTCAGTAATGTCCAGACTAGATGTGTGTATCAATTTGTATGACATTGTAAATTCTTCTCATACAGTATTTTCCAGAATGTATGAGGAGGAAAAATAATTATCCTTTTAGAAAGTCTCTAGAGTGATTTTACATTTCGTCAGGCATATTTCACCCATTTTTCCATTGGAATATTCTTCATGCACAGATTTAGAAATTCAGTGTGTTGCTGTTGTTTTTCATTGTTTGACAAATATGTTGTTTGAACATATTTCAATGTTTTGGTATTCAGAAATTATTTTCAGCTCACATGTTTGTCAACTACTGTATGTGCGACATGTTAAACCCATTAATAAGACACACTTGATATGAATGAGAAATTCTGGTTTAAGACATAAATATGTGCTTAATAGTTAGGTAACTTTGAGTTAATGTGGTATATTTAAATATAAATATTTGGCAGTACCTGGCCAAAAATACATAGTCTATCTAAAATATTTTGTTCTTGAAAATATGGGGTGAGTTAACCTTTGCCAGCTGCCAGTCACCAACCCAACTCCTCCATAAAACAGGAGGAGAAAATAGGATGAAAAAGCTTGTGGGTTGGGATGAAGGCAGGAAGACCGCTCATCAACTACTGTGACGGACAAAACAGACTAGACTTGGGGAAAGCAAATTTAATTTATTGCCAATTAATAATGGAGTTGGATAGTGAGAAAACAAAGGCTAAACTTAAACCACCTTCCTCCCCCATCCCCCTTTTTCCCAAGATCAACTTTGCTTCTTCATTCCCAACTCCTCTACCTCCTCCCTCTCAAGTAGTGCAGGGCGGGTGGGTAATGGGGGTTTGTGGTTGTCGTGGTTTAACCCCAGTCAGCATCTAGGACCACGCAGATGTTTGCTCACCCTCCCTTTCCCCCAGAGGGGTAGGGAGAAGAGGGAAAAAAGGAGAGGAAAGGTAAAAAAAAAAACATCCTGGGTTTTTATACATATATGTGTGTGTGTGTGTGTGTATTTTTATCTATATATAAAGACAGTTTAATAGAACAATAATGGAAAACGAAAATAGCAATAATAATGATAATAATAATAATGGTAAAAGACTATACAAGACACAAGTGACTCTCACTGCCCAGTGAATTGGTTGCCCAGCCTGACTTGTCCCGAGATCATGGATTCCAGCCCCCTGGCCAACACCCATTTATATACCCAGTACAACATTTGTGGTACTGAATATTCCATTGGCCGTTCTGTTGTTCTGTCTATGCTCCTTCTTGGCTTCTATGGGAAGCTGAAAAATGTCCTTGATTAGTATAAACATCACTAAGCAACAACTTAAACATTATCAACATTGCTTTCATACCAAACCTGAAACATAGCAACCACTAGAAAGAAAATCAACTCTGTCTCAGATGAAAGCAGGACAGTGGTCAATCCATAGCAGCACCTCCTCCGCCTCCTCCTTTTTTGACCTTGGTGCTCTCAGAGCTGTTCCTCACACTTTTCTTTCCTTACTTCTCTCTGCTGTGTAGAGGCTGGAACTGACTGTGCCCAGAATGGGGCAGCCCTGGCCTCTTCTCATACAGGCTATGCCTGCAGCTCCCTGCTACCAAAGCTTTGTCATGGATATACAATGAAAAATAATATTCACCTTCAGGATGAACTCACTCAATGAAATCTGAGGATTTGGAGAACAGTCTGTAGAGTTCCCGGAGTGCTGGTCTTCCTCAGCAGCACAGAAAGGATTGCTAAAAGGTGCCAGGGAAAACTAACACTATGTGAGGTTAAGATGTTGTTATATGTCCCCCATAAAGTCAACAGGATAAAATACTCTGGAAAACAACTGATGCAACCTAGATCTTCATGGCTTCATGGTACAATAATGAACTCTGCCACGTTTTTAACCTTATAAAGGGTAACAGTCACACACCACTAACAGAGGAAGGGAAAGAAAAAATTAAGCGATCAAAAGCTTTCAGGTCATTTGTCAAAAAGGAGAGTAATAACTTGTCTCTTTATCGACTCCCCTAAACATACACAGAGAAAAGAGCAGGTTTGGATATGATTCATAGCTCTTTTCTGGGTTTGTTTTTTTTTCTGACTACTAAGCTCCTCCTAAAACATATTTTTTGTTAGACTACTTGAATTCTAGGAAGTTTCATTTTCTCTCACAGGTTAGACACAACAACATGGTTGTCTAGACTGCAAAAGAGACCACAAATTACGTAAACGAACACTAGCTGAAACTGTCCCATACCTGCATGTGGCCAATGCCGGGCTGGGAGTAGAGTGGCCATCCCACTGTCCAGGCACCTGGACCAAGATCTTTCTGTGTGCCTGGGAAGGTACTCAAAGCTAACATAGACCACCCTTGAAGGATCCCCAAGGCTGAGGTGGCAAATGATAAGCAAATGAAGTCAAATATGTGCCATGTCTTGTCTGTCTCTGTCCTGTCTACAAATAAAGTAGAAGTAGACTGGGGTCTGGACTACGGGACAAAGTAAGACCAAACTTTCTTCCCCTGAGATTAGATTTGTATTCAGCCAGCTGAACCCCAAAATTTAAAGCATAGGTGCAGCCAGAAAACTATTTGGAGACTGGTTTGGATACTCTAGTGCAGGGCACAGACTGAAGAGATGTCTCCTGCAAAACATGTTGTGTGCAGGTCTGAGAAACACCTGGCTGATGCTTGATGACCGTGAACAAGAACTCACTTCAGAGGATCAAGGCAACTGTGAGACTGATGTTTTAGGTGTATGACTGCTTCTTTTTTATTTTTTTTTTCACCAGCTGATCAGATAAGAGTAATTCCAGTGAGGAAGTAGCTGTCATTAAGTCAAGAAAAAGATGGAACCATTGTGTGACATTGGGAAGGACTCAGCAATCTGAAAATGCTTGAACAGTTTTAACTTCTCCCTTTCCAAGCCACTTGAGGTAGATATTCCTGAGGCAACATTGCCAGAGAGAAAAAGAAAAAAAACATTGTAATAATCTCAGCTACATTATGTACATTAGAACCTGGTCTCTAGACTGAGAATCTGAGGAACATAGTCTGCTACTGCAATGCTGGTTACGCTGGTACATAACAGAAGGAGCATCAGTACAGGCACAGGACAACTTGCCTCTGCTGTGTCCTTAAGCCAGGGTAGATTTCAGGAGAAGTCCAAACACATTCATTGTTTGCCAAATTTAGTCGTACAAATTTGGTGTTTCTGCTGCTGGTAGAACAAAATAAACTCTGTTACCTGTAATATATTTTTTGAAACGTTGCTTTGTTAACTTTAAGTGAATTGCTGCTAATCATGAAACCGATTATTCTAGTCTGGAAACCCATACCCATGAACAATATCAATAAAAAACAAAAGAAGAAAATAATTTCCACCAAAAAAAATCATGTTAAGAAAAT
Organism: Rissa tridactyla; assembly: GCF_028500815.1. Lineage (NCBI taxonomy): Eukaryota > Metazoa > Chordata > Aves > Charadriiformes > Laridae > Rissa > Rissa tridactyla. Next base: position 198,125,573 of record NC_071466.1, read on the forward strand.
TAAAACAATGTGATGGAAACAAATCAAACCTTTTTAACATGCAACTATTTTTCTCGCTCTACTCTCTGTTGTACACCTGCTCCAAATTATTTTGCATTAAGCTGCTCCGTTTGCATTTGTTTCTCACACAGCTTTTCCTTACTCCCCACTGCTGTCCCACGCTTTGCCCTTTCCCAGAGGTGCCACCATCTTGGCTGTGGGGCCCATGAGGTGGGTGAGTTGGAGCCGGCTGGAACCGGCTGGAACCGGCTGGAACCAGCTGTGTCCGGCACGGGGCAGCCCCAGCCTCTCTCCACAGAGGCCGCCCCGCAGCCCCCGATGCTGGCACCTGGGCACCGACACCCAGCACAATGACCAGGGACACCAAAGAGCCAGAAGGCAGGTCCTGACTGGCTGGTGGCTTCCCGATGGTTTCTGCAGTCACGAGGGAAAGCTCGCTTGTGGAGCCTGGGCAGTGTCACTCGCGTCATGATGTATTTCTGAACATGCTGGCCCAGCACCAGACTGCCATACTGCAACTAGGGCTCACAGTTATTATAGTCTTCACACCAAAGCAGGATGCCTCTGTTTTACTGCTTTATCTTTGGGTGGGATGTCACACATATTTGGTGGGATGTTACATTTTATCCCACCAGTGTTTTGGGGTTTTTTTTCTGCTGGAAGGTGGTAGTACTGGTGAGCAGCTCACAACAGCTCCAAACATGTGAAAGCACCTTTTCTGATGACGATACATTAATGAGATGATTTAATATGACAGAACGGGGACAACTTATGTGACTGTTAAAAGACTGATTATATCTGCTTCAGACTGCTCCTACTGAAAAATTGGAAGATGAGATTTTAGATAAGCCCATATATAAAAAAATCATTTGCTTGTCTATTCTAACAGAAAGTGAGCATGAGGGATCAATTACTCTTGGTAACACATAAATGTGTTAGTCTTTGAAGAATATGCATCACCCCCCTCCCTTTTCCCTCATTACAATTAATTGTTTAATTTCTTAGAATTTATTTATGTAACTATCAAGTCACACTCTTTCCCAGTAGAGATAAGCATCAAAAAAGAATGAAGACTTGAAGATGGTTTAACAGGTGAACACTTTCTTTCCTTCTTAATGCTCAGTTATTGCAGAAAATAACCAAAACAAGTCTTGTTTAACACAAAGCACAATAGCCTTCAATAAATAAACCAGATAAAATAATACAGCACTCCAAACATGAGTAGGTAATGTTTGCTTTGAAATGCCAGGATCCTCTTCTTTAAAACTCAGGAAAAAACTTATCTTGGATCCTCAGTTTTCTTACCTCCCTGACCCTCATAATCTTTATCTTGTTGGGCCTCCATTTGGGAAAGCATTTAAACACTTCCTTTGCACTTAATTTTTGGATCATTTTTAACCCATAAAAGACAACAGATCTAAAGCTACAAGGAGAGAGAGTACCTAGGTATTCTCTGGAGTACCTGATCAGCAACATTCATAAAAGAAAAGGGGAAAAGTAAAGAGAACTTGGACTTTCTGATCATTAAGTCTAGACACCATCAGTTTCAGATACCAATGGATGACAATCCCTGTCACATGTATGTCAATCTCCATTTTACAAGCAGCAAGACTATGTAACTCAATGGCTTCAGCTGAGGACTGACATGGGAATTCTCTGTTCTCCAGCACCTAAGAATGTTTCCTGAATTTCCACTACTACAAAAGAGAGCAGGAGAAAGTGCTTAGGAATTATTTTGTAAAGAATGGTAAATACACAAAGAAGATATTTTAGCTACTCTCTAGATGATAGCTGAACTACAAAACCAAGCCTATTAAATACATAAATTAGAAAGACAATTTCCTTGCCAACTTCTTTCTCCTCTGACCATCATTTTCTGCCTCATTTATTATAATCGTTTTATAAATGACAGAGAATAATGAGAAATCTTCAGAAATCTCAGAGACAAAAATTTATTCACCTGTCCCCAAAAAGAATATTATTCTCTTTGTCCCTCCCTACTTCATACTACCCTTTTCCAGGAAGACATCCATCTTTTTCACTCAGCCAAAGAGAGCAACTTGTCTATTAGGAGGAAGGGATAATACTCTTGGATATATTTATCACAGAGCTCATGACTGGGTATTTAGTAAAGTTACAAAAACATCAATAGTGAAAAATGTCAGGGGAAAAAAAAAAAAGCATCATGTGGGAAAAGCACAATTACAGAGTTCAAAATCAGTGGGGAAATATGCATCACACCACGTATCATGAAAATATTTATCCCAAAGTAATCATAGAAAAGCTTTGTGGGATGCGAACTTCTTCTTGCTTATTCTAGACAACTGTAATGCTTTCTGGCTTTCTGTCCTCTTCACAGATGTGTGTGAAAGGAAATGTAGATTTGCCCTAAACTCAGACTATTTGGATAGACCTGTATTGCTCGGAAAGCTCAGTCTCCAAACCAAGCATACTTGCTGAGCACTGTACCTTGCATCCCCAGGCTTGCTGTCAGAGACCCTGCAGGCTGCCTGCTGGCAGTCTCCTACGGTGTGACTCATGGAATGCTAACTGCTCTCCACATCCTACCAGTTTGGCTTTTAGGGTAGCCTTGGGGTCACTGTCGGCAAGCAATTTGTACATTCCCTAGGCAAGCTATGAAACCTGTTTTGAGGAACCAGACAAAAGAACGTTGAAACACAATTGACTACTACAAGTCATAACTAATAAGAGCACAGGGACCTGGGTAAAACTTCAATTTCAGACCATTTCAGAACAGTTGTTTCTCCAAGGCTAAGTGTTCAGGAGGAAGCTGTCATCAAACACATAGTTCATCACTAAGGAAAAAGGGAGGCTCTCCTCCCATTCCTCCCACTCTGCAAGCTTCTGCTGCTTACACTGAGCTCATCTGATCACACTATAAGCCAGTTAAACTACAGCTGAGTAACAGGCAGAGCAGGGACATGAACTGTCTCATGTGCAACCACGTGAGAGTCCGAGCTGGCATGAAGGAAGGACGGACCACACATGTGGCTGGAAGCAGAGGCAGTAGAAAGGAAGCACAGTGGAGAATGAGGGCAGAGGAAAAGGAGGGAGAATATGGGAGGAGAGTGTCTGCTAACTGTTTGAATAGTTCAGCTGTCCCATGAAAACATGCCTATAAGGTGATTCCTATAGTATGCTTCACTGCATCTTGGGTACGTTAATTCCAGACCTATGGTAGTTTTAGACCACAGGTATGTTTTACAGACCAGACATTTATAAATATTTGGCAACATTTCCTTTATTCTTTTTTTTTTTTTTGAAATGAAACCTAAAAGGTGAACAGAATTACTTTTTTCATTGTTTCACAATTTTCTTCCATGCCTGATGAATTTTGTTGCAGCACCCAGTGTCAAAGAGCCATATGCCATATAAATTTAATCTGGTGTTTGCTTGCTTGATAGCATCCTGCTACTTCCTCCCTCAGCTACCAGAAAATTTGACTTGAGACATGAGCAGAGGCCAGGGCCATAGCTTTCTACCGTCTTGAAATGTAGTGTCTTCAAATCTGCCTTACCTATGATCCTGATGTCTGCAAAGAACCCAGAGAAATAAATCTTTGGGCTGGCAAAAAGAACACAAATTGAATATTCCCCATTTTGCTTCTCCATCACTCAGATCTGCATTGCTTGTTTTTCTTCATTTTCCTCCTGATCTCTCCCCTTTTTAATGTTTATTTAGATTCCACATGCGGAACACTGGCATAGAAGAATACTTGCTTGGTTCCCAGCATTTTCTTCAAACTGTCTTCAACCTACATTAATACAGATGTAAACTTGATTTTTCCCTGTTGGACCATTGGGAATTTGGATGGCTGATTTTGTTGTTTGTAGGAGATGCAATCCTTTCTCTATACAGAAAAGCTAATGAAAACATTAAATATTCATATTGCATCCCTAATTGTACAATAAAGTGAAACATGTGCAGTTATAGTTCAAAACCTCCAGTCTAATTAGCAGTATCCTAATAAATGCTTAAGTGAAACATAGAATGTTTAGTGCTACCCAGCTAAATCTCTGTTTCCTCATCCAATTGTATTCATAATGACACTAAGAAGATAGTGTTAAAAAAATACAAAACATATGTGCAAATATATAGTCTTACTGTAAATATTTAAATATCAACTAAGGGGTACCTTCAGGGTTTGGTAACCAAAGATTGGCTTGTTCCATTGCTATTTCTACTATGCATTCTTTGTTGGTGGTGTTTATTTGTGGCTTTTTTTTTTTCTTTTAAGTGCTACTGTTTAATTTATCATCAGCCAGTATTATTTTCTGTATATGGAAACATGGTAAAGAATAAAGTTGGAAAAGTCTATTTCAGCTTTTAATCTGCTCTGTAGCCCCAGAAAAATAGTCCCAAATTTATCATGTGAGTCTAATCAAACAGTCTTTGAACAAAGAAATCACAAACATCATGCAGTCTTTTCCTTTTCTTTTTCAAAAATCTCTGCTGAAACATCGGTATCCGGTTTCCGGTAAATACTTCTGTAAGAGATAGGAAGGCAAGGAATAAAGTGACTTTCTGTTAGCAACAGCTTCCATGGAAGACCCAGCGGTGTAAAACTAAAAACACGCTTATCCATTTTCTCAAAGGTTAGGCATGATTTCAGATTAAGAAAAATATCTTGTAGCAACAATGCAAAGAGACTTCTATCTTTTGAATATGACAGATAGAAAGATGGAGGAATGCGTTTGAATAACCAAACCACCTCCAAACTAAATAAACAGAATAGATACACTTTTTTGTTTGTTTTTGTTTCTTTGTTTGTTTTTACCCATTGGTTAATTTAGCCACTATTGCAGCAAAGATTCTATAAAAATTTGCCCTTTGGTCAGGGATTTCTACAAGTGCCTATTACAGGCGTTCTTCTCTCTTTCTCAAAAGTTGCTGATATCAGCCCCTGAGACATGATTACAAACAAAATGGATCTGATGTAACAGACAATGATATTTCTTTTCATTGTACAGGTTCAGTGTAAATGCTTCATAAATAATCAAGCTAATTGCCTCCATACCTTATCATTAAAAACAACAATAATACTGATATTATGATGTCATAGAGGTAGGATTTTATTTTCTGTCATTCTGGGGCACTTTTTTGGTTCATTTTGAAGGTTTTACATGTGATTGTAACAAGTCAAACCACTTTGGAACCGTTGACATTTCCCTTCCCTTTCTGCTGTTATACAAACTGCAAGCTTTAATTATGCAATCAGAGTAAGTTGATTGAAATTTAATATTGTCAATTTATTGACATTCCTTTCCAATTTGTTACCCTTTTTCATGCGCTGTGGACAACTGTATCTCAGTGTTGAATTACTTATTTGTAATCAGTGGTTCTTTGACATGGAAACGGTGTACCACTTTATCTAAACGAACAAAGAACAGATTGATGAGGAAGTACATTTACGTAATGAGCATTTAATCTATACCTTTGAGAAATGCTTTAGGATTACTTTATCTAAAAATCACAGTAAGCATGACACTCACGGATTTTTTTTTTTACATTGCTTTAAAGTCTGCGTTAAATTCTGCGTCATTTGCACACGGAATTGAAAATAAAATATTGACTTTTCTCTCTCTAGAATTTCCACAGGTGCTTTCCCTGCTTCCTCTTCATCACACAGAACCTACATGCATATTAGATTTGAAGCTTTAGATACTATAAAAAAACATTGAATTCCACTACAGGATAAAGTACTGAATTCAATACACCCCAAAACCTCTCCAGGACAACTGTTTTACGATAGGTTGTTATCAGAGGTCATATTTCACTGAAGTGTCTTTTCACTTAGTTTCAAAATGAATAAAAATGTTTGGGGATCATTACTCTGTTTAGTCTTAATTTTTTGCACATTTATGCAATGATGATATCCTATAACAAAATAAAAAAGGAGCTACCATACAATAATCAAGTTGGAGCCACTAGGAGAGTTCGACTGAAAGCCAAAGCTAATATTCCTATTACAATTCAAATTCATACCAACTTCAGTGGCAGTTTTACCTTCGAGGTTTAATCAGATTAGAAGGTCATGAATGAGCCATATGATGAAGAGCCCTTGGATGTTTGTTTAAAGGATACCTACTCCATTTGAAGCTAATGTTCATTGCAGATGAACAGGAAGAAGAAGGTTGAGACAGACACTATAAAATTGTGTTTAAAATGTAGCTGGGGATTTACTGTATGCTCCTCTGAGTCCTATGTGCAGACTAGTCTATGGGACTCAGAAGTCAGGAAAACCTCAGTAAGAAGCAGCTACCCTCATCTGTGCCTGCTCTGCACCCAGGTGACAGAAGTCCTGGTCAGGGAAACAAGAAAGGATTCTCTAAAAGAAGCATTAGCAGGATACTTAGAACACTAATTCAGGATGCAGCTGAGCCAAGGCGATGCCTGCCTCAGTCAGGTGAAAAGGGTATAAGGACTAGGAGAGACACGTTCTAGGTAAGTTACCAAACCAGTGGTAAAGGTCTCTCCATGGGGTTCAACTCGTTCTAAACACAGATCTAAAATAAGGCAAATCAATTTCCTGCTCAAAGTGGCTATTTGTCTCTACTGGCTATGAAAGTGGCCTAAGGTGATGACATCGGGTTCAGGTGTAGACACTGTAGACCTCTACACGTGGTGGTATAAATCACACAGAAACTCTTAATAAATCTGAATCTTCCTGATGGAAAAAAAAAAGAATATTGAACAGTTGCTGTGCAGTTTAAGTCAGTCAGGGCTGTTCCTTATGTTCTTCATTTCTTCATGACTGTGAGGAGCAGTCACTCCACACCTGGTAGTGGAGCTATCTTGATCTCACAAGGAATATCTCACTTCATGGATCCAAAAGTCACATCTGCCTACAATATCTTTCAGCTAACTGAATCTTTCTATCACCTACTACCATGACTGTGCCTCTCTTTTTCATCATTTCCAACTGATAGGACAGAAAATGATCATAAAAATATTACTGATAGCCATTGTTAACTGTAATCTGAATGCTACTTTGCTAGTCCTAAAATTCACCTGTTTTTTAAGCTGCTCCCAGCTTTATGTCATCAATAGCATACTCTTACTTTTGAGCTGAAGAACTGACAGCTGCAATTACACGGCACTTTTCATCTATGTGCATGCAGGCACGTATGCCCCAAACCTATTATCAAACCATATTTTTTTGGGAAAAAAACCTTTCTAGAAACTAATTCCTTCAGAAGGCTGTCTCCTTTTCATTATTCACTGTAGGAAAAAGTATGCTTTTCTCATCAATCTAACTGTCTTTGCTTTATCCAGGCGGATTCAGTCAGATTGCAACTCACACAGTTTCAGTTAACAGGTACATACTCATTTCTTGACTTCATGGTCCTTAGAATAAGTTTTGCAATTAGTTTAGCAGTGCCTAAAGAAGCACTTAAGGAGAAAATAGGCACTCGCAGTTCTTCTACCTAGTAATGTTCTACTTTACACTATAAATTTTACAGCAAAATGAAGCACATACATTTCAAAAGATAATTATAGTATCTATGTTGATCCTACATAAATCTATTTTTTAATGCAAGAAATAGTAAAATATAGTAATACCGCGTATTTTCACATGACACTTGTCCAACTGCTAACGGAGCATAAACTTTATTTTAAAGATAAATTTCTAAATAATGGATAAACATCTAATATCATGTGTTAATAAATGACTATTTTGAAGAGTTGGCTACAGAATTTGACAGGTAACTTTATCATTTGTAGCCATAGACAGCAAGTGAATATAAGACATTTTACTGAGGTGTTCATAACCATTTATGGCACATACCATATACACCTGTAACACACTTGAAACATTTATTAATAATTAATGAACCCTAAATAAATTATGTATAAATTTACCTTTAGTGTAACATACAACCCTGAGGCTGATGGTAACCATGAAGATTCAAGTATGAATCCTGCAACAGATTTACCTGTTAATCCAAATTTCCTATTAAGAAAATTACTATTTTAATTGCAAGTTAGGTAAAACAATTGTAAGCCTTTTTTTTTATTTCAACGTCTCCGTCAGGATTTGAAGATAATGATGTTACTCTCATTTGCAGCCAGCTGCTTCCCTGAGATTGCTGTTGTAGAAAATTTGCTTCTTTATGCAGGTGAACATTTATAAGCAACAATACCAGTCTGTAGATGCCATACTGAGCTTAAATAATTCTGAACATCAATGTTTAGGAATCACAGCTGCATATTTTTATCATTTATCCAGTAAAAGAATAGTGACGCAGATTGTTAGGACTGAAGATGCTTCATTAAAAGAGAGTGTTCAAGGTTCTTTATCAATGTTTTATGTTTCATGTTAAAAACTAAATCATGGGTACATTAAATAGTTTATTTCCTCCCTTCAGTGACCTGTATGACCTGTCTTGAGGAGCTGATTGTTCTGCAGGCTCGGTTTCCAATGCTTGACTTTACAGGTCCACCTGCCACCCCACACTTCATTCATTTTAAGAAATGAGACACCTTGGTGGTACCTACTTGCTTCATATTAAACCAAGGTTCAGGATCTCACCACTTTTCCAACAAAGGCCAATTTGAACTCATTTTTCCTAATATTCTTGTGTACCTAAATTACAAAAGGTTTCTCAGATTGTCCCTATGCACGGTCCTATACCAAGAAAGAATAATGGTATTCATCCAGAATCACCCTCAAGGCTTTTACCATGGTGATGGAAACCAGCTGTTCGACTCCTGAAGTCTCTGGAGGCAAGCATACTTATTTATTTAAAAGGTATCTTGATTGCAGAAGAGTCAGAAAGGCTGTTATAGCTGATCAAATAAAGCGAAAATGATTTGTTGAATAATTTATTTGACAAATATGGGCAAAATCTGGCAAATACATTGTTCATCAAATAGTGCTTGCATAACTGAATTGAAAAAAACAACCCTTAACAGTCATATGCCAACATATATAAAAACCTGTTTCTGGGTCAGATTGAAAAGGATTTAAGGAATTTCCTTGAAGGGACCAAGGGACAGGTTCACATAATTTAGCCATTTAAGTTTATCAGTACTATCCTCAAATTCTCTCTCAAAACCTCTAGACAGTGAAAGTCCATAAATATCCTACCTCTCATCAGTATATTCCCTAAGCAACTAACCTCCTTCTTCCACATTTGTCCAGAACTAACTCACTTCTATCAAATCTAAACACCTTCGTATATATTTCACATCTAGGATCCACTGACAAGGTTTTCCATGCTTATTCATGTTGAGGAGCCTGGTCTTAGGTCATACTTAATGAATTCCTGTAGGGACAGAGTGCAAATATCTTGAGGGCCTCCACTTTTATTCAAAACTCAAGGGAAAGAAAGGTGACCCCTTTTATACAATAGTTTAAGGATACAGGAGAGAGAACTTCAGTTCATTCTTTCTGGGGGGTTAAAGCACTTATATTCTAATTCCCAGGAAAAGGTCTTTAACCACTCTTGACTTTGCTAGATTGGCAATGAAAAAATGACAGTAAATCTGCAAAATCATTAAAATCACTTTTTAGCCCTGGTTTCCCTCATTGTGAATAGGCTGAAAAACTACCCTTCAGAGAGGGCCAGATGCTGCTGTGGTTTGAGAAAGGGGCAAAAAACAGTGTGACATGACTGCGAAAGAAACGAAAGCAGTAGCCACTTGTGTTTATGTTTCTATGTCCCTCTTTCCTTCAACACTGTTCTCCTCCCTCACAAGTCAATCTATGACTGGTTAAGGTTGCTTCTTTGCTGGAACAGGTAAAACCAGTGTAGCTTTTCGCTGTGGTGAAATACACGCTTTCTGTTGACAATTCATCTTAAAAGTTAGTTGAAAGATATAGCTGAAAGACCTGTGTGTTTCTTAGCACAATGTTTATTAGCACTAGACTGGATGTCCCAGGTATCTGATGGAAGGCATATTACAAGTTATGAGTTTTTTTCATACAAAAATCAATAAAATGATAACGCTGTTTTTACAGTTCATCGCTTCAGATAGGGAAGGCCATTGTCTCCTGGCTTGGCCACGAGGGGCACGTTGAATATTACAGGGAAAGAAGAACTGGGTTTCCTTTTGTGGTTTATGGGGCTTTTTCTGGGGATCATTTTGTGGAACATAATCTTGCCTTGGGTTACTTTTGGTTATACATATGGGAGTGTCAGGCAACACTGCACCTTTCCTTTTTTTTGCTGACCCTTCAAGCTTAGAGAAGTAAAAGTTTTTGTGTAGCTATGTAATTAAGACCAGGAAAACAAGATGAGTCCATAAACTGGTCTGTCTGATGCATCAGTTTTATTTTGAAAGGGAGACTGACCTTTGTTTCAAGCAGCATGCCAACAGTTAAAGTTCTTCCTTTTTGATATCAGTTGAGATACAGGTGTTACAACTCCATAGGGCTGAGTTGCAAGACCTATGTAATATAAACATCTGTATGTAAATACATAATTTTTCTGTTCTCTGTCTCTGGGATTGAGACTAATATCTCAGATTATTTAAAGGAATAAGCGACACAATAGGTTACATTCAGCGCAGGACTCTTACCATAAGCAGTGTAAGAAAGGAAGGAAGGAGAATCGGAGCTACCTACCTCGGAGCAAACATCTGCATAGCCATCAGGAGGGAGCGCTTGCCATACTTATGAACACATCTGGTAGCAGACTTTCTTATAAAGGAATATATATCAGGCAATGACAGACCACTTGCTGAAAGTAACCTCCTGAGCAATGTTTGGCTTCTCAACATCTGTGTTTAGTTGAGGATTCCAGCTGAAGATAGTTACATTTGCAGTCACTAGAGGCTGAAAATTGGGATTAAATGATTAATAGCTTTCTTTTATTACTCAGCTAGATGATTCAAATCAATTGTACTAATGCAGATTTGCATACAGTCCAGGTTTACAGAGTGATTTGATAAAGGTATAGTGAGTGTTTACTTTAAGGGAGGATTACAGCAAGTGTAGCTGCGTATTCTGTCCTTTCTTTCCTTCTTCCTATTATATTCTTCTCCCCACATTTCCACACGCACACTGTATTTTTCAGTCTCACTTCCTCTCCTTCTAAGCTTGTATGAATGCTTAGAAAATATGCTCTTCCAAAACAGGATCCCAGAAGCTCCAACATCTGATGCATTTCTATTAACCATTCATTTCAGCATCTAATGTGACTTGGACCAAGGACAGGAGAAAGGGAAAAGACTGAATAGTATTGGCAGAGATGGTCAATTATTCATTGTGAATAATTAATCCAATGAATTTGTTCAAATAAATTATTTGCATTTTTTCATTATGCCACAAACTCCTAATGCCATGCATGAAATATTAAAACATGGCAGGAAAGCTACCATATAAAGCTATAAAAAAAGAAATCATAGATAAACACTTAAAGAGACCCTATAGCCAGACAAAAAAAAAAAAAGACATTTTTTAGGAAACACCAAAAGAAAAATCCTTGGCTCACCCTCCCTTTAGTCAAACAGAGCTTTCTGCCCTCACCCCAAGATTGGAGATAACTCTGTTTATATTATTTTGAGCACTGTCAAAAACAGTAATTTCTGCTGGGTCCAGTGAAAAGAATCATGTGCTCAATTGTTTTTCATATTTGAAGTTCTTTTTATTCAGAATCAGAAGTTTTGACTACAGAGGTGACAATTGCATTTCAAATACCTGATCACACCAGTTGGACTGTATGCATCTCGTCCCCTAACTGTCTTCCTGCATACCTTTCCATGTAAGACCATTACTCTGACGTACCAAAACTGCAGCCCAGTTTCAGGTTCTCCTCTGGTTTTGCCCTGTCCAATCTGACACCCTAGAAAAAAATATGTCCAACTAGTCTTTAGCTGTGTCTGCACAGTAGATTGCAGGTACTGGAAAAACAGTCAATGTTATGAGAGCGATTGCAGCATCAGTGTATTGCTGATCCTGAAATAATACACCCTGAGAAGATCCTGTGCTTGTGTTCCTGCAGTAAAATGGCTGCATGATTTTTGGATTGATGTCACACTACCCAGGTCCTGCTGGCTCAGAGCCTGCATAAAAGGAGATTCTGTCTGTCTACAATATCCCATGCAGACGTGCCCTTTGACTGACTTTTTCCATAGACTAAGTTCAGTGCAATTTATTCTATCATAGTCTTCAGCGGGCTGGAGTTTTACCCTTTGTTCCTAGTTCCTCTAAAATCTGATTATGGTGCCAGGTCTTCTGACATACGAGAGACTTGTCTACTCCTGTTTTACCACTTTTAATTCCAATATAAGCATTTTGAAAGAAATGTTATAGTAAATTTTAGTCATAGCACTCCTTATGTGGCATATGTAGCCTCCATATGTATCCCCAAAATGGTTTGTTTTGACTAAAGTATGTGTATTCACACAACTATCACATGCCATTTTTACCTATAAAGCATAGCTTTTTTTGCCTGTCATACGTCTTTCCGTCTTTCCTCGTTTCCTCAGCCGTCAGTGCAAACTGTGGAAGTGTTTCAGGACATGGGATAGGAACTTGCGTTCCCTCAGCCTGCTCATGCTTAGCGAGAGAGCTTACAGTGGAGTTTTCTTTTTTCAGTAACTGAAGCACTACGGCATTATTAACTTCCTTGGGTTTTAGGCTCTGTTTTCAGGTTTGCAAAGTTATTTTTTTCCTGAGTCATTACCGTCCCTCTTACCTTCAGCAAACACATACATGCAGCGCGTTGAATAAAATGGAAGTTCTGTCCTAAGTGAGGATACTTCACATGTCTGTTTCAGTCTGTTTCATTTCATGGTCATACAGCAGAGAAGGGGAAAAAAAAGAAAAAGAAAAAAAAGAAAAAAGAACCATCTATTGCTGACTATCTTAACTAAATGTTAATATGAATTATTTTCAAATTGTGCAAAATGCTGTCTGCAAGCTTATGCAGTGTGTTCCAGTTTCTAATGGTATCATCATTTTTCTATTTAGATTTAGTCTTGGCTAACTTATGAAAACTGTACCAAAAAAAAAAAGAGCATCAAGAGATTTCAAAATGGTCAAACTAGTAATATCAACCTGAATGGCAAGAACTAATCTGTAACAGGTTACAGTTTTCACTTGTGTCATTATGTTCAGTTCTTTATTTCAAGTTATTTCATATTTCGAGACATACAAGTTACCCAATCCCATAATATCTCATGGAAACAAGAGATAAATGTACAGTCACTGATTTTATAATTCACTTAAATGTACAGCATGAGCAGCTATCTGTCAAATCAAGCAACCTCATAAAACAAAGTATCCTATGTTTACTCAGGACATTTATTTTTCAGATCCTGCCAGGGAGGAAAGTTCAAAAAGTCGTATTTCCATCAAGGAATTCAATACCTTTATACATAGCTATAAAGAAGAAGGTGATGACCTATTGGGTTCCTGACTGTGTTATTCCTGTGTACATAATTCAGAGTGTTTCTGGCTGTTGCAAAATTTACCTGTTGGGATCTGCTGTGTGCCCTGTGGTTCCTTTCTATGGAAACCAAGAAAATGATATGGGAAATGCTTTATTTCCAGGTCTTCCCCTGACATTGTTGCTGTTGCAACATGCATATCATCTGTGTTTTCATTTCCTTCCTACCACTTCATGTATGAGTTTGGAATTCATCATTATGCATTTCTTACCACAGACACTGATTTCAACCACTTTATTTTTAAGGTTTGTACGGGGACACTTGCAATGGAGTTTTTGACATTAAACATCAAAATATTAACAGAATTTTTTGTTGGAGTTACATCTGGAGTCTTTGTTTCTAGAAAACTGATGATTTATTGGTATGTCAACACTGTTGTTAAGACTATTCGTTTAGGAGACACTCGCAGCAATGTATTAAGTAGATAGCACTGGAGTCAACATTACAGACAAATAACAGTTCTTGAAAATTGTACTAAAATACTTTCAGATCTTACACTGTATTAATAGCTTTTAAAAAAATCTCAGTTTCCAGGCAAGGACCTTCTTAAAGTGGTCATCTATTCCAAAATGCTTAGCATCCCACACTTGGCAAAAAGAGTACTTCTGAAATTTTCACACTTCATTTAGATGCCTAAATGGAATTTGAACACTTCAGAAAATGTAACTAACTATTCAGGTGCTTAAATAAGAGTTGATAGGTGATAAACTTTTTGGAAAAACTAGCTGTTGGTGTACCAGTGATAGATTATCCAACAAATATTACCCTGTGATTTTGAAATGCTATAATGTCCAAAATGCATAATAGACATTTTTACAGCCCATTTACTGGCTGTGTTACAATCTGAAAGACCGTGTAAACATCCTCGGAAATACGATGGTCTAACAGTGGAAATTTGGTCCTTTCAAGCTTGCACTTTTGGTTTATAGCGGTTGATGACACAAATGCAAACCATTGTGGCTTTTCATGGGCTTTGTAAATATTTCAATCAGAATAACAGAATTTCTGAGCTAACTACTTAGACCAGAGTCAGTAAAACAGTGAGTTTCATCCCTCACTTCTTTATAGTCTGCTTTTCCATGTTATCAAACATTACACGGAAGTGCTATTTTAGATCAGAGATGCTTAGTTAAGAGGATCAAACTCACCCCACGAACACCACAAATTTGGTTTTGTTTTTTTTTCCAAATGGTTAACAATGAGCAGAGTACACACAGGACCCTGGTTAAAGATAACGGTTGTCCTGGTCAGAGAAAGGAGGAAGGATCAGTAGAATTGATCCCTAAAAAAGTTGAAAATTAAGGAAAAGAGTCTTAAGGTTTGGTTTGTTGGTTTTTTATTTGTTTGTTTGTTTTTTCTGTTTGTATGTGTAAGAAAGGACACTTCTGTTAGAGGAAAGGCAAGTCTAAAAGAGAAAAACAGTTTAACTACTCTTCTTCTGCAGGCAAAAATCTAGCTTAACTACTCTTTTTCTGAGGAAGGGCTGGACTAGATGATCTCCAGAGGTGCCTTCCAACCCTTATTATTCTGTGATTCTGTGAGTCTTTTTGCAAAAATTTTGCACACCAATGGACATTGGAGTACTGATTGAGGTAAGTAGGTTCATTCAAGACAACTTGACAGTGTTTAGTTCATCAGATGTACTTAGAGGCATACTTATGCAATGAATTCCTTCACTAGTAAAGCCCTTCCCTGCTCTCCCTGACATCGGAAGAGTTGCACAGAACAACTTTCTGACACGCACAGAACAACCTGTGTTGCTATGGGCACTTATGGGTCAAAATCATTAACTTACTCTGGATTTTGAAACACCTCTCAGAAAAACACCAAAACCCATGTAAATAAATCAGCTCCCATGATCCAAGTCAGTATAGAGCTATGTAGAATTGTTTCTGGTAAAGTAGAATGATTTCTTAAAATAGCTTTGGCAAGGAAGGAAACACTTTCTATATATAATTCCTAAGGGTGAAGTTACACGAAACAGCTAAGTCAATCACTACCAAAAGAAAAGGTCCTGCTCTTCCTCTCCCTTCATCTTCTTTTCTGACCCCTTTTTTTTTTTTGCTTAGCCAATTCAACTCAATAATACAACAGCTATATGCTTTTCCAGACAGTTAGAAGAGGCTTTTTTTTTTTTTACTGTTTTAATTACAAATCCACTCACCATTGAGCTTCAGAGACCATACAAAGAAAGAGGAATAGTAGACTGCAGAAGGCAGAGGTGAAGATACCTGCCTTACATTTCATATAACTGCAGCCTAAGTATCTCTGTGGATATCACAGGCGTCTGTTTGCAGTACTGTATGGACCTGACACCTTATATGTAATAGACCTTTGAACACACTTCCCTGAACTAGCAATTATAAACTTCTCTACTCCCCACCACATCACACTTCCCCTAGAATATCTGAATGTCAGCAATATCATCCTTCTATATTCTCCCTTTCAATGTGAAGAAAGGTCTGATCCCCTTATTATGCCATTTGCTTTGATCAAAGAGATACAACCTTCATTATGTGATCTCAGCCTGTGTTAATCGCAGGCATCTTCCTGACTCCTCCTTAAGGATACACCACTTAAATAATTAGTCATGCTAGGGAAGGGAAAAAGATGGTGCTTTGGTTAGAGATTACTAATGTGCCAGACAAGTGCAGTTCTCAATTGAGAAAATGGTAAGGTGGAGAGGAATTAAGAGCTCGGGCACTTATTTTCAAAAGGTTTTCATACATTTTCTCTGCCATTCTACTAAATATGCTTTTGAAATTCATTTGTATAAAATAATGTTGCTTTTTTCCATAGGTTGATAGAACAGCACAGAACTTTATCTGATTCTCGTGCAAAACCATGATTAACTTTAATTGGTGATGGAAACTGATTGTAGATTTTATCTCAAAGTAGACACATCCAATTGCTTTTAGAAGAGACAGGATTTATAGACCTCTGAATTTGAATCTTTGTTTACTGCTGATGAGGAACAGGAATCTGAGAGTGTCTTATTCTTACAAGGGGGTGAAAGGTTAAAACTAGCAATGAACTATGGGCGGCCACAGCAATTTCAAGATGATGGGAGAGAGGAAAGAAAATACACTCCAAGGGTGTGGTTTCATCATTGGATTAACTAGTTATAAAACTGGGCTGCTGCCACAAATAATGTTCCTCCTCCCTTCTTGAGCTCTTGCACTTGTACAGCTACCAAGTAAGATCAACTCTCTGACTCAGGTGAAAAATGAGGGATTTATTTATCTGCAGTCAGCTCTCTGCCACTTTGACTCACTGAGAAGCCATACAAACCCAGTGCTGATGCAAGTGATGATTGTGAAAACTACCCTAAGGGAATATGATGGAGTTTCAGAAGGTCAGAAACTCTTGATATCATTGTCCAACGCAAATAAGTAGCGTGGTCCCTCCTCTCAGGAAAGTGCTGGTTTGTTTCTTTAAGGAGGTTTATAGCCTCATCTAACTCAGTGTAGCAATGTTAATTTCTTTGCACCATTTTGCATAATCTATACTGTGGTTTGTTTTAATAACAAGTTCATAAACCATATTTATGATTCTTAAGGATTTTTTTTAAGTTTTCTCACCTGCTGTGCATAGTTTAGCAATTCTGGATAATCCAGAAGCCACTCAATTAGCAATCAGAGACATTTATTTAGACCCATAGCTTGCTTTATAGAACCCTGGATTCTGTGATATACTGTACCACATTTGTCTTATTTGGTGAGTGTCACTCACTGCAGCAGGCCATGGAGAAATTTCCCCAGCCTAGAGGAATCAAGTGCAGGAGAAAGATACCAGACATATTGCTATGCTACTGACCTTCACAGAGCCAGGACACCACTTCTGAAAAGCATCGAAATTTACAAATATATCAATGTCCATGAACTGTAACAACACGGAAATTCCTTATTGGCCAGTTTAAATAAAAAAAATAACCTTATAATTACATTAATTAGCAATTTTGCACGGGCTTCTGGCAGCTTTAATTAATTATGGGTGCCAATATGTTCAATGAGCTATTATGGATGTCAGTGTCTAGCCCAGTTAAAGAATGCTTTACATGTTTGCCTATTTTTTTCTTTTTTAAATTTGGTTACCCTCTTCATTCTGTCCTGTGCAAAGAATTTGTGGTGAAAAGGTTTTGATAAAAGCATTTACCATTGGCTCCCGCTTAGATACTAACTTACTTATGCATGGAAATAGAATAAATCAGTCCTACTGTCACAGGGTAATGGTAGAGAAAGTAGACTTCGAATAAATTTCCCAGTTAACTAAGAGTCATGGAAGATGATGGCTCAAAGCCACCTTCACAGCAACTGAGCAAGCTCACACAACTCAGAGGGTGTCAAGCCACTATCTCAAAGGCTCTTTATTGATTAAGATAGCCTTAATATCATTAACTTTGTAAATCCAGCTATTGCCTTGCTCTATGCTATACGCTGCTAGGCTTGTAAATTTCTTTCTTACAACAAATTTATTTACTTTTCTCTCGCATGTCTTTATTCAAGAAGTTCTTCAGCTTCCTTCTGACTATCTGAGACTGTGAAGAGGTTTAAAGTCCGGCTAGATATTTTGGGTTAACATAAGTTAATAGTTACGCTTCACTGCTGTTGTGACTTGGAAAACCAAGAGGACCAGACTCCACAGCTGCACTCACAAGTCAGCTCTGTTGATAATACATTTGTTTGAAGTTTTCTCATCTCTGAACTCTTTTTGATTTGGTAGTGTCTTAAATGGATACTCCAAGTCTTACTGTGCCTACATAGGCGCAGTCACTTCTGGTGTTTCCAACTTGCCTTGGCCCTAGTATACAATAGAAAAATCACACTGATCTAGAGACTTAGAGGCACTTCCTTGGCCACTATGCCCCTAGGCCTTTTTACTGTTATTTTGTTTTCCCCTCTAAGTGTGCCACAGTGTATTTCCTTCCAGTCTCAACTAATTTGCAATCTGGAAAGACTGCAGGGACTTTATCTTTTAATGTGAGAAAGAGTTTACAAAGTAGATTTTGTTTGTCACTATAGAAACAAGCATTTCTTTAACAGAGGCTGTGAAGCAGTTGTTATTTCATAGTTGATTAGTTGTGAAATATTCGAAACAGAACAAGAAGCTCCAGTACAGCTTAAGAATATACTGTCTCATTCCATTCATTAGCACAGAGTGATGCCAAAAAACTGGCATCTCAAGGCAATATTATCCTTCCAAGTGCATAGCTGCAGAACAACAGTATACAAATAATAATGGAAAAATAAGTTGGTTTTAATTAGCACAACATGGGCTGCAAATATCATTAATGAACTATGTTTAATTTGTTAATTCAAACTTCCAGCATGACATGAACTTATTTCAAACTTTTAACTGAATTCTCAAGTACCTACTAGTAGGCCAGAGAGAAAAAGAAAAGTTTGTCTCTGCTTCCAGCGCAGCCATTTCAGGATGAGACTGTTGGTCAATCTGAATGTTTTGTCCTTTTGAGTCACATCTTCCATCCCAACTCTGTGAAGGCCCACTTTGAGGGATTGCCTTGCCTCAATGTGTAACCATGCTTACAGGGGATATTTGCATAAGCTGCATCTTCTTAGGACTTAGGACATAGCTTCATTGTCTAAATAATATGCCTTCTACTATGAAAGTTCATGATAGTTTTAAGGTAGTAAGCATGACATCAGTACGTACAAGCAACAGGGTAGTCAGCAAGTCCCATCTAAACATTAAGGCACATCTGAAATGCCTAGTTATTATGATAATAAGTTCAAATGGATCACCATAGGCAAATACGCATAAGCAGACGTGACAGTATGAGCTCAAGCTGAGCTGTTCAAAGATTATGGACTTGTAACACCAGAAGAAAGATGTTAGAGACTGGCATTAACACCGGAACCAAGGGAAAACAGAAAACTGATGCCAGTCAGAAAAATAATAAGTGAAGGCAGGCAAAAACTTGATAAAATTTGAGCTAAATTCAGGTCTAATGTAATGTGGTAGGCCCACTTAGATTGATACTGCAACACCAATGCAGTCCTCTGATAATCCTTAGAAGTTTTATTTCTTGATATGAACTGTATAAACAACAATAAATATCTGTGACATACAGTTATCTTAATAAAGCAGATAATTCAGCTCCACCTACTTTTTTTTTTTTCTTTCTGCTTGTGCCCTAAGATAAAACCAGAAGAAAGATTTGAGAAAATCTTCAGTCAGGAATCTGAGCTTATTCTCCTGTGACAGTATCTTGAAAGGTCCCTGAGACTTGTTACACAAACCAACCACTACCAACCCATTCCCAAAGGCTGTATCTTATTTTCAGGGTATCTAGAGTGTTTAAGCATCTTAGATTTATGAATGTGTTCAAGGATTCTCCACAGTCTTTTGGAACCTCAGTTGTTAGGCATTGCTGAGTTGCGAGACCCAACACAAATACCTTTGCAAGTCATGCAGTTTTTTGAGGACTTTAATCTACACCACTGAAAATAACGGGAAATTCACCAATTTTAGTGTCTGTTTATATTTATTAATGCACACTGGTGGATTTTATTTATGCTACAGTAGAATTTCTCTTCAGATACTTATAACATTGTTAAACACTGCAGGCAAGGCAGACTTATAATAATGAGAAAATAATATAGTTTTCTTTTAGGCTAAAATTGGAAACTGGATGAAGAAACAATCCGTGTGGAACAAATATGGAAAATGTTTTGCTTCTTCTGGCAAAACACAAAACTAAAATGTTACTGGAAAATAATTTATTTGACCTCAACCTAACAATGAAATCACATTTGTATATTCCATTTATTAAGTTAACTTTTCTTAGTTACAAGACCAAAAAAAACCCCCAAAAACCAGTTGGTATGAACACATGATAAATTTCAAAATTAATTGCTTAGTTTAAAAATATGGAAATTGTTACTGGTCTTATATGGAAACATATGCCCTCATTTTCTTAAAGTAACTAGTCAGGAGTCTTCCACAAAGATTAAACTGATTAGATTAAAAAGATGAGGCTGATAGGGAGCTCTGCAAGCTCCTCATTGGAGAAAAAAGGAGATTTCCTGGCCCTTCCTATCAGAATGGTCTAGAGAGGTTTGGTAGATAGACTAAACCTCAACCCACCCATGAATGTTAAAGACATGAGGAAGATATATAGGACTAGGTATCATCTATCAAAGGTCATTTCCACCAGTCACTTCAGCCTGTACTAGAATCTGCTGTTATTGCAGGTTTTTACCTTCCCTTTACCTTCCTCTTTGATGTGTTTGTGGGTAATAAGGGAGGGAGGCAAAGGGGAGAGATAGATAGATAAAGTCATTATTCCTATTCTACGTAGATCTTTGCTCTCCACAAAACACTGCTGCAAAGTATAAGCTCTGCCAAGACAAATAACTGTCTTCTAGCATAGAAGGGTTCCCAAGGCAGAGTGATAAAGGCAGTGGCCAAAGATCTGCTTCATTATCTTAGTGTCGCCTCTCCAGGTTGGGCATGCTGCTGATCACTAAGTAAAATTAATTGTAAAATGTAGTGTTAACAAACTATATATTTGTTTAAGGAGCTCCCTGAAGATAGTGGAATAAGAGTCAAATTAAATCTATACCAAAAGGGCTGTAAGAAAAAAAGAAACATGCATTATGTTGATTAATATAAAACCCAGGACCATAGCAACTTGATGTGGGCAAGGCCTTTGAAAACAATTGCAAAACAAATAACGACCGCCATAATTATCAAGTAACTTATCTGGAATTCCTGAAAACAATTAGTGGATTCCATACCCACAAAAGGTAATTTAGCACTTATATATAAGATCAGTTTATATGACTGGTTACATCATGATACTTTTGCTTCACTCTACGGTTAAACTTGTCACAAACATTCTTACTTTCCCACTATACACCCTAAATTGAACTAAGGCAGCATTTCAATTATTACTAATGATGAGTAATAAGCTACAGCTTATTTTCCCAGGTGATTTACCTCTTTTATGTGGTGATGAGGAAGAACTTTAATTTTGTCACTGTCATTACCAAGACTTTAACAACAACAACAAAAGCACAGCAAGAAACTTGACTGTATAATCAATCTGATCTTTTAATATGCCTGGGTTGGCACATTTGACTCCAACATATAACCTTGAAATAAAAACAAAGCTGTATTATATAGACTTTGAATATCCCAGTCCGATGAATGCTGCACCGCTGAGATTTTTTTTTATATTCCCGAAAGTCAATAGCATATATCCTAAAACTAAACATCATAAATTATTTTTAAGAGCAACAAATTTATTTAAGAAATACTTTAATGGCTAGTGAAAGTAAGGAAAATCTGAAAATCTCTTTAAGTGGCTACCCCTAGTATAAGCATTTAAGACGAGTTTATGGGGCCTGATGGGATTCTTCCCAGCTTCCCAACTACCGAGAGAGTTGGCTGATGTTATTGCAAGACCTCTCTCAGTTATTTATCAATGGTATTGGGAATATGGAGAGGTAACAGTCAACTGGAAGAGGCAGATTTCAAGAAGGGCAAGAAAGAAGACCAGTAATTATAGGTCTGTCAGTCTTACTTTGGTGCCTGGTAAAATTATTGAGAACACTATTCTGGGAGTTATCAAAAAATACTTGAACGACAATGCAGTCATCGGTCAAAACTAATGTGGGTTCATGAAGGGAAAGTCATGCCTTATTAACTGAATGTCTTTTAATGACAAGGTTACCTGCCTTGTGGATGGAGGGAAGGCAGTGGATATGGATTTTTTTTGGATTTTAGCAAAGCTTTTGATACTGTCTCACAGTATCCTCCTGGACAAAATGTCTAGCATACAGCTAGACATTTACACATTACAATAACAATTGGCTGAAGGGTCAGGCTCAAAGGGTTTGTAGTAAATAAAGTAACATCTGGCTGGCAGCCAGTCACTGGTGGAATTCCACATGACTCAATTTTAGGGCCTTTTAGTACTCTTCAATGTTTTTATCAATGACCTGGAAAAAAGAGTTGAGTGCACACTAAGTAAGTTTGTTGACAATACTAAATTAGGAGGAGCTGTTTATTCCCTTGAGGGTAGAGAGGCCTTACAGAGAGATCTTGATAGGTTAGAGCACTGGGCAATCACCAACCATATGAAATTTAACAAGGACACGTGCCAGATTACACACCTGGAACGGTGTAATCCTGGATGTATGTATAGAACTGGGGGCAAGAGGATGGAGTGCAGCCCTGTGGAAAGGGATATGGGTGTTTTAGTTGATGATAAATTCAATATCAGTCAACGATGTGACCTGTCAGTCACAAGGTACAACCGTATCCTGGAGTGAATTAAGTACGGCATAGCTAACCAGTGGAAAGAAGTTATTGTCCCACAATACTCCGCATTGGTGCAGCCCAACTCAAGTACTGTGTGCAGTTTTGGCCTCCACAATATATGAAGGATATGAAAATATCAGAATGTGTCCAAAGGAGGACAACAAAGATGGTGAAAGGGCTAGAGGGCAAGACTTATGAGGAGTGGCTCAGAATACATAGTTTCTTCATCTTAGAAAAGAGGAGGCTGAAGGGTGACCTCATTGCTGTCTAC
The DNA here is from genome assembly GCF_028500815.1 of Rissa tridactyla. Lineage (NCBI taxonomy): Eukaryota > Metazoa > Chordata > Aves > Charadriiformes > Laridae > Rissa > Rissa tridactyla. Next base: position 198,148,551 of record NC_071466.1, read on the forward strand.
AACTTCGTAACGAGGCGGAGCAGAGATGGAGATGCTGATCTTTCACCTCTGAGATCCGTTGATAGGATGTGAGGGAATGACTTAAAAAGCTGTATGACGGGAAGTTCATATTGGGTATTAGGAAAAAGTTCTTCACTGAGAGGATGGTCAGTCACCGGAACAATTTCTCTAGGGGAGAGTTCATGGCCCGAAGCCTGTCAGTATTCAGACACGTTTGTACAATGCTCTTAGATATATAGTTCAACCTTTAGGTTGCCCTGTGTGGAATCAGGAGTTGGACTTGATGATCATATTGGCTCTCTTCCAAAGCAGGATATTCTATGATTCTGTGATTGGAATGGGAGTCCACACATTTCAGGAATTTGCACTCAGCAATTTTTAATTGTCTGCTTTTTCTTCTCAAATTTTGTTTTCTGGGATACTGTTGATGTGGGAGATTCATAGATTTTCTGACTGTTCTAGGGAAGAACATCTTCCTGTAAATATGCCACCCTAATGAAAGGAGAATTGACACAGAGGAACAAATGCAAAAGACCAAGAACTTGATCTGGAAAGGGAGTACATTTTCTACCAGGCAGATAGAGAAAAAAAAAAAAGCCTCGTTGCCTAGTGAAGGCAGCATCAAAATTATGGAAAGAGCTGAATCTGGTTTGCCACTCCTTCTGGCAGGTGATGTAGATTTCTCTTGGTCAGTTTCCTTTACAGGATTATTAGGTACCTACAGGGATTAAACTCTTCCCACACGATGAACAAGCTTTTAATGGGACTGGGATAGTTCATTAAAGCACCACCAACCACATCCCAGGAACTGATATTTTTTATGTTCTGTTCCAGAGTCACAAATTATTCAGTCAGTAACCACAGGTATCTGGAAAACTGTTGTTCAGCTGCAGATAATGGACATTCAAAAAGCACAAGACAAATCTAGTCTAAGTCTTCATCAGTATGGTATATTAAATACTCCAATAATTTGTCCAGTCAAAATTTAAATGTAAGAGAGAGACAGAACTTCCCCAACTTCTCTCTCGAGAGACAGTTTCACACTCTGATAAGTAACAGGGACTTGGAACATACATTTAAAAGCAGAGGAGTTTTGATATGCGTGCAATACTGTAGCTTTTGAGAATTTTGTTTGTAGTTTTTACTGTAGTTAAGGCCCATTTCTCATTGCTATAAAGGCTTCTTGTCCTGGTTTGAGGTAAAACAGAACCAATTTTCTGTTCAGTAATTTTACTTTTCAGCTAAGCCTCTTCTAACTAACTGAACTCTCTGAAATTAACAGCATATTTTTCAGACACTGTTGGCTTCCAGAATGATAAGACCTGATTGTTTATAATTTATGCCAAGGAATGGTATGCAGAGAGGCTCTGACTTATACTTACTGCTATAACAACCAAGGTCAACGAATTTTATTTGCCCCATTGGAGGGTTAGAAGTGGAAGGGCAGAGAGAGGGCACCCGCAGGGAGGAACGGACAGGACAGGTGACCCAAAACTGACCAACAGGGTACTCCATCCCGTCTGCATTATGCTCAGTATAAAATCTGAAGGATCAAAGAATCAGCCCTCTTTCTTCAATGGTCAGCAACCGAGGAGGACTCCGTCTGTTCAGCTGCCTTTGATCCCTATCTGCGCATTCCTGAATCCAGATCTGGAATCCAGTTCCTGTCCATCGCTGAGTCCAGTCTGGGACTTTCCCAGTGCCTGACAGTGATGTGATCATCATCGGGGGAGCTCGATACCGATTTTCTGTATATTGTATATATTTCATTATTTTCTTTTTATTATTTAATTAAAATTTTCATTAAGGTAGTTTAGTTTCTTTTTAAACTCATAATTCTCTCTCATCCTTTCCCTAAAGGGAGATGCTTTCCCTTCTCTGAAGGGGAAAAAAGTAAAAGAGAGCATTTGTCATTTGTTTTAGTGGCCAGCCCAGCCCAAACGATGACACTTCTTTATGTTAAATAATTTATATTTTGTTATTGTGTTTGCATCCTTTAAATATTAGTAAACTCTTTCCCTGTTCTGTCTTGGTTATGATTAAGACAGCTCTTTCAATCTTTCCTCATGTAACATTCCCTCTAGCTTTTTTATCACCTGTGTAACTTTTTTTTCAGTTTCCTTCCAGTTTGTCAATATCCCTTACCAGTAGAGAGCCAGAAGAAATTGTACTGGTTTAGGTGTGTGTTCTAAACAGTTACATATCAAAGTATTATTAAATCATTAATGTTTGTCAGGAAACTCAATGATTATTATATACATATCAAAGTATTATTAGCTCGATGTTTTTCAGGAAAGGATGGTACAGTGGGTCTTCTGCTAGCCTGGGCCTCAAAAGATTTGGGCTTATTTCTTTGAAAAAAGAGAGATATCCTCCATAATTTTAGGCAAATCCTTTAGGGCTAAGTGCAAACAAGGTCCTTAAGGCACACGTGCATTCTGCATTGCTGGGCAGGGCAGTGACCACTAAGCAGCCATGGGTCTACATGTGCCTCTCCACAGCAGCATGCAGAGTTCCAAGTTTGGGTCCTCGCTTGGGATAATTATTGTATTCAGGCTAATTACCTATGTTTCTATATTTCTAATTCACCTACATTAGGTGATTTAGCACAGCCACTGCACGGTGCTAAGGTGGCTATTTGCTTGGTTGGTTCTTCTCCAGAAGGTCCAGGGTCACACTCAGTGAGCATGTTGCTCACGTATTTTAGAGCTATCACAGTCTCACTGTATCTGTGTGAATCTAATGGCTTACTGTTCATGTGGTTTCAGAAATTAAGTTGGGAGTCTGATCTCCAATCAGATGCAAAGGTATTGGTTTCTTTCTGGCACCAACGGGAACACAGAGCTGTGAATAACACAAACATGACCTGTCTAAAGGTTTGCTACTATAAAGTTCAGATACTTAATGAATACCACTCTTAGGCCTTTGTCCCCTATTCTCTGGGCATGCAATTTGCCACGATCAACTCCCTGTTACAGGTGTGTGTGTAGGATAGGCTGTCATTCAAGAGGAAACACAAAGAATAATGCATATCTGAAATCACGTTCCTTTCTAGGACTGTCATTCAGTTCAGAAAATGCCTTCTCATTATTCCTAGAATCTGCAGTCCTCAATGATGCTTCTTTTTGTAGGTATCTACAACAATTCTTTTAAAGAAATGTCCTTTCATAATAACAGCCAAGTAGTTAGATCACTTACTGAGGAAAAGAAAAGCACAAGAAAGGGACCTTAACAGCATTCAACTTTGGGCATTTAAGTATGACTAAGATATGAGGCCAGTCACCTTAAGCTTCCTATATAATTATTGCAAAAAGACAAGCTCCTCCAGGGGATTATTCAGAGCAGGAATTTAACTTTGAGAGACAAGTAAATTATATGCCTAAAGTTAGGAGGATTGAATAACCCTGAGTAACCTTGAATAGCGGATGCAATAGCTTGGCTTTAAGAGTTCTAAGCCAACAGTTTGGCAAATGTTTAATGTGAGCCCAAGACCTCCTCCAGCCCCTTAAATAAGCACTATTTAATTCAGTCATAGGTGGAAGAGTACTGGTGGAGTTCGTAAAATTATGTGACATGAGAACAGTTCATAGTCCAAGACCTAGTCTCACACAGGAGAGCAGAAATGTGATGACAATGTGGTACATAAGCATCTCAGCTATAATCTGAACCCATTTTTCACACTGTAACAAAGTTCTGAACTCTCTTTGACACTGAGTCTGATCTGAATAATGGTTTCCCGCTATCAAAGATGGGCAAATGTGTTATGACTTTGAACTTTGTAACATCAGCTATGATGATAAGAGGGTTAACGCTGATCTCCACAGAATAGCTGAGATCGGAGGGACCTTTCCTCTTGCATGGGAACAGTCTCGTACTGGAGACATCTATAAGCTCTGAGGTCAGTTCTTTTTTTTCCCCATATTTCTGTCAATAATTACAGCAGAATGAGTACTTTTCTTCAAAACATAAGTGCTAGAGTAAATAAGTGCATCAGTACTTAAGGTTGTAACATTTTAGATCTCAGACCACAGTGGTTTTCATCTATGAATACCTCTAAAGACTGTCAGCAGAAATCACAATTTTTTTAGAATGTATGTATAACTAATAGAAAGAAATAAGGAAATAGCTAAGAATGTGAAGCAACAAGCTTAATAGGAACAAAGGAGAAAGATCCTTTAAGCTCACTTAATTTCTATTCTCCAGGAAAATCCATCGCAGGTGTGAACTTCCTTCTCAAAGGAAGAAAAGAGAAGGAGGAAGGATTATTAATCTCCAAGAATGCGTATCCAGAGAGAGACACCGATGGCATTAATGTATGCATATCAAAAAAACTTCAAGGGTACAGAAGGCCAAGCTTCCACAATCAGTAATGGACAAACATTACTAGATCGAAAAACAATATGAATCTGATCTGGATTTGGCCCCGAGTGACCAGACTATAATTCTGTGAAAATGAAAAAGAGCATACTCTACAGAGTCTGTGATTTTATGCCAGCTCAAGGAGGACAATGTTACCTCAATGTTACAGTGTGATAGACAACTGACATTCTGATCTGGCCCAAAACCTGCTTATACAAAAAACTTCTGTGACTTTTCTGAATAAATTGGAAGCAGCAAAGTGAGTCTACACTGAAATGATGTCTTGCATTGCATATCAAAAGAATTTGAAGTCTATGAGCCTCATAGCCAGATTAACAGTGTAGTTAAAGGCAGAGTTCTGGTAGGTGAAGAGGGAGGTCATCAAGATCTCAGGAACTTTAAAACTAATCATGAAAGTAACACATTTTTAGATCAGTGCTGCTGCATTTAGTTTTGGGAGATGATTCCTCTCTTAGGGATTCTTGATTAAAGAGGTTTAGCAGTTGTAAATATAGATGACTGTTAAGTTTATTTAGAATTATATTTTATTTCAGTACTCAGGGTAATAGAGAATGTTTGTTTCCGGAATCAAAAACATTTTACGTATTGTATTCCCTATATTCCATCCCACAATCTTTCTGTGTTCTCTTTCTCCTCTGTCTTTTTTTGGACAGTAAGTTTGAACTCCCTCCTGCAGTTGTGATAAAGACTAGTTTTTAGTACTAGCTAAAACACTCAGCTAGGAAGTTCTGTCTACACGGAGGTGATCAAAGCTTGGTTTCCTTGCCAGTGAAAATGTTCCCACCATTAAGTTAGTGCAGCTGAGAAGAGAAACAGGGTAGGAAACAGACCTGATGCCTTGCATTAATTCATTATAACCACTTCAGGTCAAGTATCACTTTTACCATAGTTAGGAAAGTCTTTTAGCATAGTTAGTTAGGAAAGTCTTTTAGCATAGTAAGAAAGTCCTTTATTGTTTCTAATCTTACTGTATCTGATTTCCTATCTGTAAGATAAAAATAATAGTATCTTCAAATAATTGCTTTAAAAATATTTTCCTTGCAGAGCTATCATATGGTTGAATCTTCTGAAGATTTTGAGATGCCCATATGTTATGGCATGAGGGACAATTATGACCCTTCAAGAGACAGGAAGCCTAAAACTCCATGGTTTTCTGTGCTGCTCTCCTTCAAATCTGAGGTAATTTAATTTCCCTTATTGCTTTTCAATATTACTCCTTCACATTCCTCTCTCATTTTATGTATATACACAACATATATGTGTGTACATGTACAAACTCATTTATTTTCTCTCTGTGATGGTGCCTAATTTCCTTAACTATTTCTTGTCTTCCTAGCTTCCTTTTCCATGTTATCCCATCCCATTATTTTATGTGTGTGTGCATATACATATGTATCTCTGAAACAGCTCAACAGATACTCGTTAGTGAGTTTCATTAACATGCAATTAATCCCCTTTCCAGATCATTAACAAAGATGTTAACTACTACAGGGCTTAACATTGATTCCTTTCCATACCATTATTTGCTGCCTCCTATTCAATACAATGCCATTTACAACTAATATTCATTAACAAACCTTCAAACCACTTCTTTAATCCACATTTTTTACATGGGTTGTTTAGAATTAAATTTAGAGTAAGGATATTTTGCTTATTTGCCTCTTCCTCGTGCAATATTGAACACTTACCTAACATCAAATCCTATTTCACACATTGCATTTGCTCTACCTCATAATATTTGTCCCCCTTAAATAGGGTCAATTGTACAAAAGACTGCTATAGTAGATCACAGAATCACAGAATAGTTGAGTTTGGGAGGGACCTCTGGAGGTCATTGTGTCCAAAACCCCTGCTCAAGCAGGACCACCTACAGCAGGTTGCCCAGGGCCATGTCCAAATGGATTTTGAATATCTGCAAGGTGGAGACTGCACAACTTCTCTGGGCAATCTGTGCCAGTGCTCGATCACCCTCACAGTAAAAAAGTGTTTCCCTATGTTCAGGCAGAATGTCCCATGTTTCAACTTGTGCCCATTACCTTTTGTCGTGTCACTGGACACTACGGAAAAGAGCCTGGCTCCATCTTCTTTACTTCCCCTCAGGTATTTATATACATTAATAAGATCTCCCCCCTTCATCATCTTAATGGCCCTTCACTGGACTTCATCATCTTAATGGCTTCTCTTCATCATCTTAATGGCCCTTCACTGGACTCTCTCTAGTATGTCCGTGTCTCTCTTCTACTCAGTAGCCCAGAACTGTACACAGTCCTCCAATTGTGGCCTCACCAGTGCTGAATTGAGGGGAACTGAGGGGATCACTTCCCTCAACTTGCTGGCATGCTAATGTAGCCAAAGATGCTATTAGCCTTCTCTGTGGCAAGGACACATTGCTGGCTTGTGTTCAACTTGCTGTCCACCAGGACACCCAAGTTCTTTTCTGCAAAGCTACTTCCCATGCTGTCAGCCCACGCATGCACTGGTGCATGGTATTATTTCTCCAGCCTATTGAGGTTCCTCTGGATAGCAGTACAACCTTCTGGTTGTATCAGTCACTCCTCCCAGCAAATTTGCTGAGGATACACTATATCCCATGATCCATATTATTAATGATGTTTTTGAACAGTGTTGGTACCAGTATTGACCTCTGGGATACACCACTAGTTACTGGCCTCTAAGCAGACTTTGTGCCACCGACTAGCACCCTCTGGGCCCAGTTATTCAGACACTTTTCAATACACCTCACTGACTGCTCATCCAACCCCCAGTTCTCTTGTCCTCTTATGAGGATGTTGTGGAAGACGGTGTCAAAAGCCTTTCTGAAGTCTAGGCAGACAATGTCCACCGCTCTCCCTTCATGTACCAAGCCAATCAGTTCATCGTAGATGGTTATCAAATTGGTCAAGAATGACTTCTCTTTTGTGAATCCATGTTGACTGCTCATATCACCTTCTTGCTCCTCCTGGAAGTGGTTTCCAGCATTAGTTTCTTCATCATCTTCCCAGGGAACGAGGTGAGGCTGACTGGCCTGTAGTTCCATGGATCCTACTTCTTGCCTTTTTTGAAGATAGGAGTGACATTTTTTTCCTCCAGTCCTCAAGCATCTCTCTCAATCATCAAGATCATTCAAAGATTATTGACAGTGGCCTCGTAATGGCATCATACAGCTCCCTCAGCACTCATGGGTAAAATCCCATCATGGCCTATGGACTTAAGTATGTCCAGTTTGCTTAAATAATTCTTAACCTGATGGTCTTTCAACAAAATACTTTGTTACTCCAGACTATTCCTCTGGTCTCTGAGGCCTGGGATTACTGACGGCTAACCTTGCTAGTAAAGACTGAGGGGAAGAAGGTATTCAGTACCGCAGCTGTCGCCATGTCTCCAGGTCCCCTGCCTCATTCAGGAAAGGGGCCACGTTTTTTCTAGTCTTGTTTTTGCCATTTACGCACTTACAGAAACCCCTCTTTTTGCCTTTGATATCCCTTGCCAGATTGAGTGCCAGGTGGGCTTTGCCTTTCCTAATCACATCTCTGCATTCTCAGACAGTGTCTCTATATTCCTCCCAAGTTACCTGCTCCCACCTTCTGTATACATCCTGTTCATTTTGAGTTTTGCCAGAAGCAGCTTGTTCATCCATGTAGGCCTCCTGACCTTTTTGCCTGAAAGATATAAAGCAATATTTTATAACAAAAAAATAATTATTTAAAAAAATCTGTTTGACATAAATAGAGACTACTTTCTGTTGACACATTTGCCTTTTGAAGCTTTCAAAGGTTTGGGTAATTTTTCTGTAATGTAAGATAAACTAGACTAGCCATTATAATGGATTTCTAGTAGATGTTGATCCTTATCCTGATTTTGAATATAGACTTACTGTTCTGTAAGACATGTTAACTACTACACAAGGTATCCAATAAAGAGCGAACAAGTGAAATGTCTATATTCTAACCCAGATTGGTGCATGCCAACCCTCAATTCCAGCCAGACAATTCTTCTTAAACAAGAGTCTCTTTAAATTTAATATTGAAATCTGAGAACAAATTTATACCTACTGTGTGTTAAGAAAAATATCAATAGTAGTAAGACTGTTTCACTGTCTTTCGTTAATGTTTTTTCACATATTGAACAATCTTTAACAAAATACAGTGACACTGTCTGATTTGCGTAGCCCTTACAGCTGTGTGAACAGCTAACTCTGCTGCCTCTGGCGGAGCATTATAACTAAAATAGGTGAAGTCTTTGATGAAGTCTCATCAAGCAAACAATATTTCTATTACATATAGGATGTAATAAACTAATCATTTGTACTAAAATGTTTTACAGGATTTTGTTAACTACTCAGATAATTCCGTGTGCTTCTGGTAAGCCTTCATTTACCTGACACTTAAAGGAAAAGTGCAAAAACTGGAATATCATCTGTGTTTTGGTTTGTGTGTATGCATACAAATTGTGTGGAGAGTAAAGCACGAAAGGTGAAAATCAAAGTGGACTAATATTTTAACACAATTCTATACAGCAAAAAGAGATGTAAGAATAAACAGAAAAAATGTAAAGCTGAAGAACCTTTTTTTACAAGCTCCAATACATAGAGGACCTTGTCAATAGGCCTCCTTCCTCTGTCAGGTCTCTCTCAGCACTACTGTAGTTTCAAAGGTCTGTGGTGTCATGATGTAGAGTCTCTCTAAGGGCACCTTTCTGCTAAAGTCGCTTCATCAGCTGGCAGTTTGTGCCACTGCCCCAAGCTTAGTTCAAATAAATGAAACCTTAGTGCCATGGAGCCGCACCGTTACCAGCGCTGAGCTAGCCAGCTTGGGTACAAGTACCCATGTTGCAGGTACAGTGGAGTTTGCATTTTGGGTATTTCCCCACAATGGGAGGTGCAGTGACTTTGAAGAGCCGGGTATGGTTTCTCTCACTCAGCCAACTGGCTGCAGCTGGTGACTTGATTACAGCATAAAGTTGTCCTCAGGAGATGAACACACTGTGTGAAAGTAAAAACAGCTCCTTTGTCTAACTGGAAGCCGAAGCCAGGCAAATTTGACTTGAAATTAAACAGCAACGGTGATCAGTTACCGCAACAGAATACCAAGGATGCATAGTCCACATCCCAGTATGCCAGTACCTAATGGTAGTGGATGCCTGTCTACAAAATATGCAGTATCCAGAAGCAAATGAGCAACACTGAAGACAGATAATATATTTGGGTTGAAACAAGATGCTTTGATGGCTTCTCCTGCTATGAATACAAGCAAAAGAATCCACTAGAAGAACTCCAAGTTCTGTATTAGCAGTTCTGACTGAATGATCTCTGAGTAATTTGAAATAGTCATTTATAAATGTTACAGCAGTTAGATTTCCAGAAGAATGTCAGTCTACTCCTGCAAAGATGCAGGCAGCTATTCTTCTGGAAAAAAGACAGTCCACTTTTAAATGCGATCTCACCTCCCTGCTGTGTCATGCTATACCCGACAGTGCCTCTCTTTTCATAAAGATGTCTAGACATCTGCTAATGCTCATTGCTTTGATGACAACTTATTCCATATGTGTCCTGTCTCAAAGAAATTACACTGCCTGAAACTCTGGCATTTGTTCAGGTTTCTATCTTTCAGATTCTGTATGCTCTTATTTTGAATCTAAGTACCCCACTCCTTGCTCCTGACCCATGAACCATTTGAAATTCAAAAGACCAGTTGTGCATATACTTGTTCATTTTAATGCTTTGATTCCATTTTCCCCTGTGCTCTCTCACACCTGTTTCAGCTAGAGGCCAGTACAGCTAGAGGTATTTTTCTGACAGCCCTTCTGTCTATACTGACTTTCCTGCCCTCCTTCTTCCCTGTCCTCCTGGCTCTCTTTCCCTTACTCATGGCCTCTGTGTAGCAGACCTCTCCCCACCATTTTTTGGTTTACTCCCTCCATTGAAATAGGAGGGGAGGCTGGCAAGTTGGGTGTTTCAGAGCAGGGGATCTGTGAGGCTGCAAATCCTCCTCTCACCTGCTGAGCAGCAGATGCTGCCTCCAGAGGAGCTGCTCGGACGTGACAGCGAGAGGGCCTGACCCTCCTGCCTCTTGCACTTGTTTTGCTGCGGTGCCCTGATGTCTGTGCAAGAGCAGCTGGGGCCAAGAGGAAAGAGGAGCCAGGAGACGTAGCCCTCAGTTTGCTGGGATACGCCGAGGCAGTCTGAAAACAGCAGCGTGTTTCATGGTTACACCTCTGCCCTCGTCTGCCGCTTTCTCTGTTGATTGTATTTTCAAACAGGGCAGGCCAGGAGTTACCGAACTTCAGCTCTCCCCTTCCCTCCCCCTCAACAAGCCAAACAAACCTACCTACTGAGTTTATTTGTAAGTCAACCATTTCATAGAGGGATCTGTGTTTATGCAGTGACAGCAAAGATGTAAAGCGAGCAACTGTTCCAAAAGGGCTTCCGTGGAAGCTTCTCAGCATTGTTTGATGCCCTGGAGAGGTTTCTGGTGCTAACGTGACTCCATCTCTCTGAGTAATGCTTTCCTTAACAATATTGCCAAGTGTTAATTAAAAAAGAAACAAGAGGTAGTTCTTTGACCTGGTTGTAGATCTGCATTAGAATAGTGTTTGCCAAGTCATTTTGAATTTAAAAGGCAAAAAAAAAACAGTGAGAGGGAGAAATCCTCTTGTGTTTTTAAGCACGCTGTAATTTTATACATTATGTACCATGCCCCAAAAATGTCTTGAAAAGACAAAAAGAGAGAAAAGGAGAGCCATAACCCCTATGCCGATTAATACTTTTCACTGGATATTAATTTGTGGACATTAGCCCCTCTTAATTGACCTTTAGACATATGATTAGACAGACAGTGAGCTCTGCTGACCAGCGCATACATAATTAGCAAATAGCAAGGTGAGGTAGAACTGGTTTAATCTCATTTCATCCCTGAGACTTTATCACCATTTGGCCTAGTTCCCTTTATCCATCCAGAGATAACAACAGCTTTATTTGGCAGTGAATTAAAGAACCAAGTAGCTTTGCATTGTAATATAGGTCAAACAAAACCAGCACATTTGGAGTTGGGCTGCTTGACACGCAAAAAGCCTGGAGATTGGTGGGGGTGGGGGTGAAGCGGCTGCAAAGGACTCAAGAACATTCTCAGTCTGTAAAAAGTGCAAAAGATTTGAAAGATTTTAATTGGAGCCAGCCAGACAGTCCTGTGGCAGTTCATTGTGCCATCGGGCAGGAGATCAGAGTTTAAATTCCAAACCAGCTGGCAAAGACTTGGAGCAATGTGAAGACAGGATGTTTGGCTGCTGTCCGGGAGGTTTCCCCTCATGATGATTTTAAACAACAGCTCCCATTTGACTCAGGAGCAAAAAACTGGATAAAGGGAAAGTGAACCCTGTTTCATCTGCTGTCTCCACGTGCGTAATAGCACTGCTAACCCTCATGTGAAAAAGGAGAAATAGATTATATCAGTGATCTTCTCCCCCTCCCCAAATGATCTTTTTAATAGAAACAGCCTGTTTTCTCACCTTCAAAAAGCATCTAAGCATTAGGTTATTAGATAACTACTGGTCACCCTGATTTGCCACCCAATTTATTCAGTAGGCTGCCCAGAATTGATTAAATAACTTCCATGATTTTCAAGATTCGCAAAGTCATCTCTCCCTGTGGGCTGCAACTGTACTAACTCATTTGATGTTGCACTAGGTTATTTCAGGACATGCTTCATCACATGAAACTAAAAATATCCCAGTGCCTCATAAAGCGCTTAGCAAGTTATATTAGAATTTTGAGCTATATAATTTCTTTAAAAGTAGGTGGGTGCAGGTATTATTCACGAGTAGCAGATAACGTACAGTGCTACGACTCCCGGTAGTACAGGCTCTTGCCGCCTGCATTTCACCAGGGGCTGTCTGTACTCAGCAATCTGCCCCAGACACAAGTGCAGTAAGTGACATTTGGGCTTTCTCAAGATGACATGCGGATCTGAAGAACTGTGTTAGAAAAATAGGGAAGGAGGAACTGTAGGTAAAGTAGATTTGGAGGTCTTTTTATTTTGGTTTGGTTATTAGCATAAATAAAATTAAATTTCTTTCTGGGATGGGGAGGGAGGGAAAGCGAAATAATAGCATATTATCTTTCATCTATTGCTGGGACAATCTAATTAGTGGGACTTATACCAATGATGATTAAAGAGAACTATCTCTTACCTAATGGGAAGGCACTTTTTTGCCTCTCCTTTCCTCAAAGAGCTTCTCGGAAAGAAATCAACTTGATGGGTAAGGGGCCAATAGCTGACCCAGAGCTTCACTAGGGAGATTGCATCTTGGACATATGGCTCTTTGGAGATTAGTCCTTTACTGATACGCAGCCAGAAAACTACCTTGTGGCCTTGGCTAGAGGGGATGCACTGAACCCTTCAGTCTCAAACGCTGCCTGGCACTCTGTGCTTCACGTGCCTATATGGAGACAAAGCATAAGCATGGGGTTAAATTATAAGCACAAGCCGTAACTGTGATTCTGAGATCATGTGGGAAAACACTGGCTTTCCCCACATCCATGTGCACTAAAGGAAGTGAAATCAGCTTCCTAAGTAACACCTGAACAGCTAAATACTCATATCTGTGCTATGGCTGTACAATCACAACTGATTATATGGAAATTGTTCAGGCGGGAGGCTCTGTCTCTAACTCTGTTGAAGGACCTGTGTATTGGAGTAGATAATGTCCTTCAGGTATACCATGAATTGTAAGGTTACAGCTCATTGTTGCATTGAAACCCCTTTAGACCAATTTAGCAGAAAAAAAAGAGGAGAGTACTTAAAGCTGCCTTTATGCATCTATGCATGCTTTTAATAGAGAACTAGGCTATGAAAAGCTGACAGAACAGGAACAACAGAAACAAATTTAGGATGGAAATTTCATTTGTAATCACGCTACTGAGACTGCAAAACAAACAAACAAACAAACCAGACAGCTGTGAAATGCATCCTAGTCAGCCAGGAGTAGTAATGCCATTTTTGGAATTCAAGGAAGCTGAGTTATTTTGATTGATTTTCCTATTTCAAGACATGATGATGTTTAATTTGGACAAGTCTAGTATCTTGGTGACCTCTGATATTTTAGTGTAATCTTTGCTCCCGTATATATTGAGCATAAACTTCTTTGGAATATACATATTAAAAAAAAATGATATGTCAGGAATCTAAACCTACAATAATGCCAATAAAGCACCTGTTTTTTTCAGATTTTACTTCTACTGTTCTTTCTGAGAGTTGGGGAGCAAAGGTGTATAAGAAAGTTAGTGCCTGTTAACTTCTGATAAGTTATTAATCGTTATACCACTAGATTTCAGAATTAGGTTCTTCAACTGGAATAAGTAGACAGATTTAGGCTGATAGTTTTGATACCACACACACATAATCCAAGGGGTTTATGTGGCTTCTTACATTGTCCTGTGCAAATATGGTATAAATACCACTCAGCAAACACCACATGTTTAGAAAGAAAACACATACTCATAGTAGTAATAGATCCTAATGTATTTCTCCAACAAAGTGGCACATTTCTGGCTTATATCAAAATGTCTTCTGTAGATGTAGATAAACTTAGGATATTGAAATTCTCTGTGACAAAAAAGAATCAAAGAAAACTACACCACAGTCAGACATGTCTTCAAAAGCTAAGAAATGTGTCTGAATAATCTGAATTTCTAGGTTCTTTATCTTGGAGTCTGTCAGACAACATGAATGGAACTGCATCATCTGATGCATCAGCTGCATCAACTCATTTGAAATACGACTTTAAGAAGAAGAAATGTAAACAAAAAGAGATTAATGACACAAATATATAGTCATTATGAAAAGAAAATCTGACCCTTCCAAATATATCTCCCTTTTTTCGGTTAAAATCATTTTTGACAAATTTTTATCCCTTCTTTTTGCTAACATTCAGGTGAACTAATGACATTTCCGTGAATGATTCCAGGAAAACAATATCAGGCCGGTACATTTTAATTGTAGAACAAAATATATTTCATGATATCAGAACTTTAGGGGTGGGGTTCAACTTCCAGTCTAAGAAACATATAGCATAGCTATAGATGTCTTAGGTCATTTGAGGTGCCTTAGAGCACCACACTGCGCTTCCAGTTTCTACTACTGTAAATCCTATAAGAAATAGAGTATGAAGCTAATTCTTGAAGTTCATTTACAAGATGACATAGCTTTTAAAATGCACCAGTTTTGCAGATTACTTGCATAGGAAAAGTTGGCTACTTCTGTTTGCACCCTATATATATACGATTAGTAAGTGTGTAAGTTTTAGCCTCCCATTTTTGCACAACATGAGAACTTGTCAGGGATGTAACAAATCTCCCCTTCTGAATCCAGCGTTTGGTCCCTTCAGTCTGCTCACACGGCAGGTCTGTAGCTTCACGCTCTAGTCCACAGGGTGGTCAGCCACTCTGCAGGGACACGTGGCCCAGTCCAGTGAGGTGGTGTGGTGTCCATGGTCTGCCTCCTGGCTCAGTTCTTTACTCCTAAAACTGAAGCTCCGAAATGTCTCCAAAATAGAGGTAGGTCTCAGTAGTGTAATTTAGACCTACCCTTTTCTCCCCCAAAATATTCATACAGGTGTATTTGTTGTGAATCAACCTCAAAACACTGTAAGTTTCTAAATAATTATTCAGATGACTCAAAAGAAAGATTATTTTGTTAGGAAATAGATGTTATTTTAGTTCAGTCATAATGTGCGAGGGAGAAGGTAAAGTGTTATGATGTAAAGGAGATATAGCCATTTGATGAGGAATTTTGAAATGATACTGAAAGTGCAAAAAAGGCTTTGCAGTGAAGTGCATGTTTAACTGGATATGTTAAGGTGACTAAAGCCTGGATTTTTAGCAACGGCTGGTAATTTGCATGTCTTCTTGTTGGTGCTCAGCTACCAAATCTTAAATTGGGTTCTGGAAATTCTTTAGTATTTTCAAAGCTGTATGCAAAAAGAGTATTCCCAATATAATTTAGTCCATGTAATGCCCAAAACTGTGCCTATACATGCTGTACACCAACACTTCACAGATGGCCAAAATATGCTTACACTACTTATGTATTTGGTTGTAGGATGAATGAATGTCATTATATGATTTCTAGAGTTCTCCACCCATTTCTGGAAACGGCTTAATTCAAATCCTGTCAGGTAGTTCAAAACACAAGTGAAAAAAAATAAAGTTCTTTTTTTGTTTTCTAAGCAATCTCAGAAAAACATCACACACACACAAAAAAAAGAGGAGCCAAGAGCTTTGAATTTAGAGCCTCAGAGGAAGGAATATTGTTTTAGATGCATGGTCATGTCAAATGTGGGGTACACAGTCATTGCTGAGTGGCTCGTCCTACCAGCGTTAAATTGACTTAGACCTGTGAGTGGCTTTATTGTTCGTGCTACTCATGTGTATATCAAAAGAAAAAAAAGGAAAAAAATAAAGAAAGAAAAAGGTTAAAGAATGGTAGGATACATAAACAAAGCAGTCAACTTTGTAGAAAATAAGATAATCGTTGACCTGAGTAGATAATGTTGCTCATTTTTTCCAGGTAAACCCCTATCATTTGCCATCCTTTTGATTACAAAGTTCACTGATTCCAACAACCACTCTTGGAGCCAGTGCTGCACTCTGAAATATGTCACATCTTTTGAAGATGCTCAGCATAGATAATTAGCAGGTGACCTTTAAAGTTATCTCTAAAACTGTTCTAATTTATTTTAAAAGAAAAAAGTAATATCGCATGTGTAAGTCATCCATGCATCAAAACCAATCATCTAAAGTAAATTCCAGTTCACCTTTAAGTATCAAAAGCTTTAAGCCTATTTACAGCTTGGATTTACTAATATTTAGAGAAAAAATATAGTTTAGCAAATCCTGTCTGAAGTTACAAATAGCATAATACAATGTTTGCCTTCTAAATGTCACATTGAAGGAAGCTTCTCCTGCAGAGCAGAGCATAGCACGGTGGTTGAATCCAATTTCTTAAGAATCCTTGGGAACCAGGATAGAGAAAGAGGTGGAGCACATTCATTCTCTGTTTAAAGCACACATTTCTGTAAATGCTTGTTTGCCTTCCCTTTAACCACAACTTCTGACATGACTAAATGCCCTGAAGAATTATTTATTTGAATTGCAGTGCACATGTGCTCTTCATTATTTAAGATCCACGACATGATGAGGAAAAGAAATTTGCTTTGATTACCTGTTTCTCAATCAGTGCTTTTATTTTATATTTTTTCCACTTCGGCAAATTGTACTAGAAGTACAAAACTGAATGCAACAACCAAGTAGTTCCTGTTAAAAAATAAATTAAAAAAAAATCATTGCATCAAACTGTTCCTCCTCTTTTCCTCTCATACATATTGAAACAGTCACCATACAAATATGAACACTCAACGACATGGACTTGTTTTTATAAACCCTAAACAGTTCAGAAAACAGTTCCATTTATTGTGCCTACATTAATTATTAAAGACCCAAAGTGAATTTGTCTTGAGACTGGAAAACATACTTCCGCATGTAAGACAGTTTACATACTTTAAGACTGGAGAAGATATGAGATATTGTAAATCAGTATGTGTTTACAAATAAAGGTATTTTAATGAAAGTGGATCCTGTGACAGAAAAAATGAAAATTGCCCATGCCCCTTATTAGCACCATCTCAATCTAATACCTTCTGCGTCCTTTGCACTACCTGGATCTCAGATAAGAAGCTGGAGGAGTTCTGTATAGTTGTGGTAGAAAAAGGAGATGGCAAAAAAAAAATACAGCTTAGATATAGACAGCAATTTTACATACCTTTATTTTTTTTTCTAATCCATATCATATTCAGCCATGACATATATTTGAGTACATAAGAGAGTAAGAGTCAAGCTAATTTGCTTTGTATAGCTATTAACGTGCTTCAAGTATTTTTAATTTTAAGTGATTAAAAATGCATGGAAAACTATTAAATATAAGACTACACTATAGCAAGCATGACAAACATACACTCGATTGAATATGGCATGGGGATGGATCGGTTAACACTTAGAGTCTATGCAACTGTTGTTGATATGATCCTATGCTGTCCTGATCAAAAGCCCTGAGGAATGAACTGAAGCTCCCACTTGACTCTGGGAGACTGTATCAGTTTTTATAGTGACTGTGCTGGGTCCTCAGCACTTTCAGGCTTTTCTTTGCAAAGAGCATCCCCTCGGGGCTGGAAATTAGTGCTTTGCGTAGCCTGCACTGTACAGCCTGGGCTGCGTATTTCACACGTGCTTAACTTTGATCTGAACAGCAACAGGATTACTCATTTGATCTGAAGGTAAAGCGACTCAAAGCCCTTTGCTTGGATCTCCCATGTGGGTGCTCACTGGAAGGTCAGTATGAGTTTAGTCAGGATCTTCTTTATCTACCTTCGCTTGATTTCCTGCATGGATATGGACCACTTTTGAGCTTGGAGGAAGTGATCCTTGAAAATAGCCCTCTGTCCTGGAGATCACTTCTCTCCAGCACCATCTCTCACAGGATTCTTCCAGGCAGATCCATGAGCAGGAAAAAGTCTGCTCTACTGAAGTCACGTATCAAAGTGATTGCAGTGGATAATCACCGTTCTTTTTAAAAAAGTGTACCCTGCCATTTCTATGAGGATGGATCCATAACTGAAGCATGTATAAACTCAGAACTACTCTAAGCTGCTGTGGCTGCTAATGCAGACAATTATTGGGGCAAAAGCTGCAAGTCTCTAGGTTACTGGTAAGGCCTCTTCCATAGAAAGCACCTGGTTTTGGTTTTGATTTCTTCAACCCTCTTCATTCTGAGAGGCAGCTGATGACACAGTTAAAATATTATCTGTGTGTGAGGTGAATCACTTGCTTCCCAGACACTGGAAGTCCTGATGGTTTGTGGAAAATATGACAACCTATAAGAATTTCTGTACTGATATAGTATGTGTGTAGAGCTGTTTTTCTACAGTTATCTCACAAAATGCAGATAATGAAAATAATTCTTTCTAGATTATTATTATTATTCTCTATGATGTCTTGATCTCTATGATACACTATAGATAGAATTACCTGTCATTATTATTTTTATCATATTTATTATCATGCCTTATTGACCTGTTTGATAGGAGACAATCCACAAAAAATAGACTTCCTGGCCCAACTGGCAACTAAAAATGCACCAGTTGAACACACAATATTTTTAAACACTATTAAGGTATCTATCTGCTGGGATGTCTTGAACTGCTTGCTGTGCTTACTTTACACACTGAGATTTACTAATTATTAAGGAAATAGTATGTATTGTACTTAGAGTTGATGTTTGGATGTTTAGTATTCACCAAATGATATCTGTCACTTCACTATCTTAGCTGGATGATTTGTTGCAATATAAACTTGTGCTTCAATTTGCACCTGTGCAAAATTAGAAAAAATATTTCAACACAGTGCTCTAAGATTTAGGTAAAGTATATTCAAATACTTCATACTTAGACCTTTCCTCCCACTACCCCAGTGATGTCAGCTTTAATTTCCTTTCAGAGAACCAACATTTCTGGTTCGTGAAGTGCCAAACACATTCTCAGTCCTAAACAAGTTCTAAAACACAAGACACCAATGTAAGCAGTAAGAATAATACCCATAAAAACAAATGAGAAGGATTTTAATGAAAACCGCTGCATACATTTCAGCATCTAAGAGCCTTCCTAGGAATTAAATTTGCAAAACAAATTCTCTAGTCTCAGTTTTCAGAAGAGTTAATTATCAACTAGCAGACCAATGTCTCACCACATGCAAAATGCTAGGAAAGTTAGAAAACAATATTTATGATTTAGATTAAATATTACAGCTCATGATAATATGGATATATTCTATGGAAGTAACAATTTACAATGCTCTTTTTCTTTTTGGCTATATAAATACCAGCTCCATTTGGGGGTTTTGTTCTTTTTACATTTAACAAAAAGAATGAAATTTATCAAGCAATTCAGAAAGGAAGATATTTGTATTTTACTCCTTGATGCATATTTTCAACATAAGACCTCAAGAACAGTTGTACCGGCTCAAACCGGAGGGTTGTTTACTACAGGATCCTGTATCTCTAAGGTAAGCCAATAATGGATACTCAAGAAAAACATACGCAAAATGGCACAAGCACGCAGAAGGAGTCTATTCCTTTTACACTTCAACCAACAATGATTTAAGAGCTTCCTGAGCTGGTGATTGCCAGAAGACTATCATCTTCAGTTAACACCAGTGAACGTGTTACCATGAATTTGTCTAATTGTTTTCTGAATCCCCCAACGTCCTGTAGCAAGAAAATTCATAATTTCTTTATGAATTGGATGAAAAAAATCTTTTCATTGGATTAAAATTTTCAACCTGATGATATTATTGGATACACTTAACATGCAGTGAAATGTGGTGAATGTTTGTTTCCCACTTCTAACAGTTAAATACAGTTGGAAGCCAGTCACAAGTGGTGCTCCCCAGGGCTCAGTGCTGGGGCCAGTTTTGTTTAAAATCTTTATCAATGATCTGGATGAGGGAATCAAGTGCACCCTCAGTAAGTTTGGAGGTGATATCAGGTTGGAGTGTTGATCTGCCTGAGGATGGGAAGGCTCTACAGAGGGATCTGGACAGGCTGGATCGATGGGCTGAGGCAAATGATATGGGATTCAACAAGGCCAAGTGCTGGGTCCTGCACTTGGGTCCAACAACCCTATGCAGCGTTACAGGCTTGGGGAAGGGTGGCTGGAGAGCTGCCTGGCAGAAAAGGACCTGGGGGTGTTGGTGGACTGCCAGCTGAATATGAGCCAGCAGTGTGCCCAGGTGGCCAAGGCGGCCAACAGCATCCTGGCTTGTATCAGAAAATAGTGTGGCCAGCAGGACTAGGGAAGTGATTGTGTCCCTGTACGTGGCACTGGTGAGGCCATACATTGAGTACTGTGTTCAGTTGTGGGCCCCTTGCTACAAAAAGGAATTGAGGTGCTGGAGCAGGTCAAGAGAAGGGCAACGAAGCTAGTGAGGGGTCTAGAAAATAAGTCTTATGAGGAGCTGCTGAGAGGGCTGAGGTTGCTTAGCCTGGAGAAAAGGAGGCTGAGGGGAGACCTTATCAGTTTCTACAATTACCTGAAAGTAAGTTGTAGTGAGGTGGCGGTCAGTCTCTTCTCTGAAGTAATGGGCAATAGGCCAAGAGGAAAGGGAGTTGCACCAGGGGAGGTTTAGATAGGATATTAGGAAAAATTTCTTCACCAAAAGGGTTGTCAAACATTGGAAGAGGCTGCTCAGGGGAGTGGTTGAGTCACCATCCCTGGAGGCATTTAAAAGACGTGTAGACATGTTGCTTAGGGACATGGTTTAGTGGTGGACTTGGCAGCGTTAGGTTGATGGTCAGACCTGATGATCTTAAAGGTCTTCTCCCACCTAAATGATTCTATGATTCTATTCATTCTTTCATTTTATAGCCTCAGTTATCTTTTTACTAAGTTGAAAAACTCTAGTTTATTTGTCCTCCATTCATAAGGAAGCTTCTCATGTATTTGAGAAACAGGTTGGTTAGTTTTAGTTCAACAAGTTGCTCATCAAAATAAGTTCAGCCTGACCTCCTAAGATTTTACACCTAATTTGCCAGTGTTTCTTCTTCTTTCATTACTTTTTTAATACTGACCCAATTTATAATTTCTAAGCAGTGTCCCTCTTTTTCGTAGCATCTGTTAGTTTGCCATTAAACTCCACCAATTTTCTTGTGTTTTTTTTTCATTTTGGTGGTTTGGGTTGGTTTTTTTCAGTCAGGGATATGCATGAACACTGAACCACTGACGTGTTAACTGCGAGCAGTCTAACTTTCACCCTTTTAACTGCTACTTTTAATGTCTTTGTAATTAGCCTTCTCATTTTAGTATAATTCTCTTTTTTTGAAGGTAAACAATACTATGTGCATTTTTATAGGACTCATTTCATCCAACTTAGATAAACAATTTTACACCTTATACTCACTGTGACAGAATGGTTCTTTAATAGCTACATCTAGAACTGTGCCCCTGCACTGCCTAGAGTAAAATCGAGGATTACTTCTGTTTTTATAAGTTTTCTGAGTATTTTCTCCAAGTAACGGCTGGTTTTTGTTATTCAAAAACATAATCTCTGCACTATGCCTTTAAATGACCTTTACCTTGTTTACTTGACCAACCTAAAAGACCAAATTTACTATCGCTGTTCTTTTACAACTTCACTAATCCCCCTTGACATTTTGTGGTCATAACTACTGAGTCAGATTGACGGTTGTTTAATTTTCTGAACACTTCCTATTTAGGCATGGAAGTTCAATTAATTTAAACTGGATGGTACACTTTGACAGTATTAACCTATTTAATTAAATTATCCTTTTTCTAGTATATACCATCCTCTAGTATTATATAAAAAAGTAGTCAATGTATGTTCACGTCAACTGAACTACAATGTATATGGAACTTCCCCTGTAAGGGGAAATCTCAGCCTGGATCACGGCATGCATAGTTACCTTGAAGGCCATCCTTCTGATGCTTTTCCAGACAGAGCTGCCTTCTGTTACTTAAGGAGGAACCTGGAAAAGGTAAGCCTAATGCTGTGCTTCCCCACCCAATGAACTTCCCTTAGGAGGCTGTTTGAAGGCCAGTACAAGTAGAAGTAGTTCTTCAACTGTGATGTCTGGAAGACAACATACAGATTGTTGGGTCTCTAAAGAATCAACCATGTATCCATGTGGTATAATAAGGGGTTTGGGTCTTTGTTTCTGTCTTTATTTAATAATTGCAAAATAATACAATTAGATCAGAAAAGGAGCAAACATACACTTTTGATATTCCACATAGTCATTTGGAGTACATTTATTAACAGAAGGTCCAGAGATGTTTTCTCCTCTGTGCACACGGAAAAGTGCACCTCATTTGATCTTATAATCTACATTAAAATTTACAGAACACAGCAGATTTTTTTTTACGTTCAAAGCTGGTTGCTTTATGGGGGACAGAAAGAGGAATTGTTTGGTTATAGGGAGAAACAGAAACTAAAGGTCCTGCCCAGTGTATTTCATTTCTTCCTTTGCAATTTTTCAGACACATGGAGTAGTTTCTAGCATTCTTTTTCATAATTTTTTTTCTTCCCCAGTTCCTTTAAAGGATTTGACCTACAGTGCTGTAATGAAAGAAACGAATAGTGCTACACCAACACAAATCTGGTGGCCAATAATATGTTGCAGCAAAAATGTTTTAAGACAATGAAGCTAAAGCAATCTGCTTTCTGAGTATTCTTCCCTCTCCAGGACTTAGAATCATGTAGAAAAATCTGGACCTTCCTGATTCATGGATACCAGTTTTCAGGCACACCCATGGGTTTCTAAAGTCTCATTTGTATGCTAGACAAATTACCTGATTTGAGCTAATCATCCACAGCTTTCAATGTTGTTCAGGGTGACAGACTGAATCTGGAGTCATCCAAAGCTAAACCATTGTAAATGACTGAAGAAGAGGACCAAGTGATTCTCACTTAAACAAGTCCAGAACATATAATCTCTAATTCATCTGTAATGTTTGTAATTATATGTATTTTGGAAGACCAGAGGTTTTCTATTTGCATTTTAACATACAGAAAAAATGGAACACAGTTCTATATATTGTTTGAAGTCGCACACAATATTTTTAATAGTATCTGTATCTATTTCAGCAGGATTTTTTATTATTATCATTTGCTTTACTTCTTTTACTGTCTTTTTTTATGAGGTTCTGCATCACTCCTGGCTAGACTAAAGCATATTACACACTTGGTTTTCAGACTCATTTTTTAAATTGTTTGTATAATTTCTGTTCCTCGTTGACTAAGTTTTGTTCATACTTTCGAAAAGCAGCAGCTGCCCAGTGTTGCAAAGGCCTAATTTTGAAGCGGAGGCGCTCAGGCAGGGTGCTGGAATGCTGGCGTGGCCGGTTGGTGCTCCAGCCAGAATTCTGACTATTTACTGACAGCTGAGGTGACTACGAGGCCACTCACATGAAAGGGGTCTTCTCATATTTCTTAGAGAAGAGAATTTAGCGCGTATGTGCACATGTCTTTAGTGATTCTCTTCTGAAAAAAAGAGAATTTACGTTGGGTCAGACAAGAGTGTGCAGACTACACAAATGTATTATTTATGAGTCGTGCTCAGGATGGCCTTTGGGAAATACACAGGTAAACATGTTCCAGGCCCTTAGGAGCTTACATGTCTAATAGCAGACCTGACAAAAC
The DNA here is from genome assembly GCF_028500815.1 of Rissa tridactyla. Lineage (NCBI taxonomy): Eukaryota > Metazoa > Chordata > Aves > Charadriiformes > Laridae > Rissa > Rissa tridactyla. The sequence continues at coordinate 198,172,189 of NC_071466.1, forward strand.
CAGTGGGAGCCGCAAACAATAGATGGAGAAATGAGAAAACAGACAGATGTAGTTTTCAAGATCAAAGGTAAATCAGGTACTTTGTCATATGTCTCCTTCCAAAATATTTCCTCACTCTGCTAAGTAATCCACTCCAAGCCAGTGGAATTTCCTCACATGGCAAAAAAACTCTGAACTACTTTCACAAACATCTTGTCTTTTTTAGTCTCCACCTTGCACCATGTCTAAGCTCTCCCATACATGCCTTTCCCCACTCCCCACCCCACCTTGGATTTCACATCCCAAGAAGACAAACTCTCTGTGGCTTCCCAGTTCTCCCCAGGGCTAACATCCCATGAGTAAAAGAAAAGATACCACTCTGAAGAATGTCTATATCTGATCTTGGAGAATTTGGATGTCTGAATTCCTCCTTCTATATTAAGATATGTCAAAAGACCCAACAACTTCAGTTGAAGAGTAATGAGGTTATGACACTTTGTTGAACGTTTGGGATGGCTGAGCTTTCGAGGTCTTTATTTTCTACTGGAATTAATAATATTTATAATCATAACTTATCCTAAATCTGACCATTTCAATGGCAAAATTGTATAGACAGTAAACTTTTAAAATGTGCAGACATGGGTTAGATACAGTAGAATACAGAATTCTAAATATTGTTTTTGTAGTAAATAGGGAATATTTTAAGGAAAATTATGGCTAATATTAACCCTAATGATGAGTCTTCAAATGTCAGCGACCAATCAGAAGGCTTATAATATCATTGAAGCTCTGTTAATAAATTTGCAGTAAAAATGCAACGCCCCCTAAATGCCACAGAGCATCTGAAAGAAAAGGACACTTCCCTTAGCAGTTTATCCACAGCTGCAAGAATAGGCATTAGATAGTCTAGAATTCACGTACTGATTTCTGTTAAAGGTATCTAAATAACAACAACATCCAAAAACTGTTTTTCATCTTACTCTCACTTTTGGTGCAACACAAATTATTTATCTTTTTAAAATTTAGGCTTCAATAAGCCTTCTATAGCCTTCGGTTTTGTGCTGACAGATTATTGATCATACCTTTCTGCTGAATCACTTGACACCATGGATTTTTGCTGAGACCATTAAGGGACCAGCCTCAAGCCCTCTGTACTCTGTATATACTTAACAATGTTCTCACATTCCAATTTATATGCATGCCAATAATGGCCACAAGGAGATAACAAAATCTTAAAAAGAAATTTTTGAAGCAGGTAGTGTAAGCACAGAAAATTAGAGAAGGACAAGAAGTGCTTAAAAATATGTAAATTTGAAATAGATAAGATTTAGGCCAAGTGAAAAAGAAAGCAGTGGTTCTAATGTATGTTTTTATTGCATTGGAAAGGCTTTAATTTTCAAAATCTTTTTCTTTATGGACAGAAATAGTTTGCAGCTGAGTGAGCACTAAAGGATTGGACAGGTGGGCTCTCCTAAGGCTCAGGGCAGAAAAACCAGAGAACTAATTCTAATTTGTGTTCTTGTCCCACTGTGATCCCTGGACTGCCAAACAGCACAGAAAGTCATTGGCTGCACCACAGATTCCGCTACACCTGAGGTTCTTAAGATAAAAACACTGATATTCTGACTGCAATCTGAGCAGGTATATGAGAGGGGGACTTCCTTCACATTGTCTTTCATTTTCTCATTCAAACAATAGATGCTAAAATTTAGCTTATGGTTCATGTAATAGAACAATATCATGTGTTGAACTGTCATCTTGTATAAATGATGAGCTTGAGCCTTCCTATTATGAAGCCCCATTTTTGTTGTTTATAACTTTGCCAAATTTTCACTATTTATGCTGAATATTTCGGTGATAGGAAATTTTACCAAAAATATTCCAGTTATTTCTCACAGTAACATTCAAGAAAGAAAATGCTCCCAGTTTCTCCTAGACAGTAAAGCTGAGAAGAGGCAGCTGTGGGACTCAGGTAGAAGGAAGCCAAAGTAAGATAATGTTTTTGTTGCTACCCTATTTATTGCCTGCTAAGGAGCTATCAATGCTTGTTTATTTCCAGAAAGAGAAGCAATCACTTAACATGTAGGAGACAGTCACTTTGCACTTTTGCCATCTGTGCAAAATATACTCAAAAGTACCCAACTCTGCATCTCATGAAAGTCTCAGCTCATACAAACTCAATATCTTCTTGCTAGTAAAACTCTCAGAACAGTCTGTCTTCATGAAAATGAAGGACTAAAATGAACGTAGAGAACACTGTCAGAAATTAGCCTATAGGAAATTCTTGGTGCTTCTTCTGAGACCTCATTTTCTCCCTTCAGTATTCTGCCTTCTCCATCTAGAGAATCACCATAAAAGCATTTGACTCAAATGTAGTAAGAATAAATATGATCAAAAGAAAGGGAAGGATCTTCAGGCTCAGGGAGGGGCATTGGAGTCTGACTTGGAAAAAGGATGAGTGAGTTAAATCCACTGTGCAGAAAGTTGAGTGATGGGAAGAGGAAGACAAAAATATGTGGGAAGTTCAGGACAAGATATCAGAAGGGAAATGGGATCATGTACAGAAGCTGGGGTCAAAGCAGAAACAGAAATGAAAAGGTCAGGAGCAGAGGGGACTAGGAACCTACCATGAGGGAGTCCTGTTCTGTAGTATCTGTAGGAGTTTGATATCCTCCTCCAGCGAGTCTCCTAGCTAACGCAGGAGAGGGGGGGTGCACAGTAAAGACTCCATGCTGGGTGACGGTTTGTGGAATTGGACAGCAACAGAATTAAGTTCACCAGAAATCTTATTTGGTTATATGATCATATTTGTTATGACTCAAACTTAAAAAATCGTATCTTACATTTTCTGCAAGATTTTTCCCCTATTTAGTCTTCTGGGTTGTTTTTTTTGTTTGTTTGTTAGTGTTGGTTTTTTTCATTTTTTTACTGTGGTATGTTAATTTGATTTTCCAGGAAAGCAAATTCTTTATTTCTTTCTCTCATGTCCCCTCCCTTCTTTGAAATTTTTCTTAACTGCTTATAGTGAGATCTCCAATGGTTAAAATTGGCTAAAACTGTTTTACATGGATAAGCTTAAAGCTTTTTGTAAACCTACCCTGTTTACAAAGATTCTGGAGACTTGCACACTGCTTGTTGAGTATTGGGAGCTGTTTTGGGTAAAATTTTACTCTCTCCTGATGTTATTAAGTCAGTAATAGGCTTCAAAAGCAATGAAATGGTATCGCATGTACAAGATGACAAGCCTTGAGTAGAAATAGTTGTGTAGGAGGTTCTTTTTTAAATGCGAACGTGCTAGTCTCGCCCCACCAAAACTGCAGAGTACTGGATAAGTCTTTGTTAAGCTATGCAACACTCTTTCAAAATACAGACATTCGGGAATCAATTCTCATACACAAGATTTTAAGCAAGTGCTTGTGACATCATCCTGCAAAAAGAAACTCTGTAAAAATTACTTAAAATCCATATACTGTATATGGAAACTTTACCTGGGGGCATTCTGCTATCTTTTACTAAAAAATAGGCTATATAAAGGTGGCGTTAAGGTACATGTGTCCTTCACATACTGGAAGTTTTAAGAGTATCTGAAAGTATTTATGATTTCTAACTTTGGGGTCCTATCTAAATGGCACTTCCTTTAGCTTTTGTTCTGATTCCCAGGATTTACAGACTTTCAGAAAGAGAACAGATTACCTACGTGTAAGAGATTTTAGATAAGGCTGCAACTGTCTTCATTCTTTGCATTTTTTGGTCTGTATTTCCTGCTAATATGATTTGAATAAGCCAATTACATTGAAATCTGGTCCGTCATCATGCAAATAAGTTCATGAGTGTGGATCTCGCTGTCTTCTGTGGAATTGCATGGGGAGTAAAACCGGTCCGCCGTTTGGTTGTACAAGTGGTCTCCACAGCGTGCTGGGGTCGTGCTTTGTGCTCATTTCTGAGGTTCTATCTGCACTACATCGGAGGAAGATTTCAGGTGGATAGGACATCTAAGGAAAATAAAGAAATCCTTTAAAAAGTGTTGAAATACTAAAAATATAGGCTAAATTTTGTTTTCTAGGTACAGGCTGCAAACATGTAGTTTAAACATAGTTTAAATGTGAGATTTTCTAAAAAATAATGCCTGATGACATTATCCCCAAATGCCCATTGAGTACAGTTTAAAACTGATCCAAAGTGCTATTATAAGAAGTGTTCTATTGAACTGTTAATTGTCTTTATTGTTGAGGTCATATGCACAATTAAGCTTGATTCACACTAACCCGGAACTAAAGAAAGAATGACTTGTTTTTCAATGTCAGGGGACTCCTTGATGCTCTTTAAGTGCTAGTGACCTTAAGAGAGAATAGTTTTTCAGCTACCACTTCTTCACACATTGCCACTGACAGCAGTTTAGCTGCCTGGCCTCTGTGTGTTACAATTACTTCACTGCTCTGTAGGGATGCTGTATAAAGCAAAAAAAATGGGATTTCTTCGGAAAACTATATCTCAGGCAAAGAACAACAATTCCTATTCTACTCGAAGGAGACATTCCTGAGAGAGCACTGTAGGACTATGTGCAGGGTGACGCTCGCAACTGCTGAATTCCAGAATTAGTCTGTAAACAATGGAGATGTGGGCTAAATGGAGAGACTTGCCAAATTTGCTGAGGTAAGAGTTGCTGGAAACAAACAGGAGTAAATATAAATGTCTTGGTATGCGAACACCCACAACAACAATTATCCACTCCCTCCCAAGTTTAACAGGTTGAGTTCCCACATTATAATGCTCTTAGTTTTGGGAGATAGCCAGGTATCAAATTCTGTTCTAGAGAGGAAAGAAAAAGACCAAACCACTTAGTGTCTGAGATATTGCGTCAAAAATGGTCCAATGTCGTTTTATCTAAATATACACAGCCAAATGCTACACAGCACAGACTTGATTTCTGCTTCCTCTTCTTTTAAAGGCAAAGCATACAACTGCAGCTGCCTACATAGACATACAGGCTGTTGGAATTAACAGCTTTGGGAGTGAATTCATGGCTGCATTGAAGCAAATATGAACTGTATTTTTAAAAGTCTCTTGAAATAGTACAGATCATCATTATACTAGAAAACTTCAGAAATAATATATATACCAGGCAAATACTTTTTTAAAAGTAGTTACTTGACACTCAGTTATTTTACCAGATCTAAATGGTCATAGTAATACACCCAAAATAAGAATGACCATAAAATGACATTTATGGCCTCGTGACAAAACCAATTCTTCTCGCATAAATTAATATTAAGAAATCAGAGGAAAAAAAAGCATCAATAAACTCTTGCAGCACTCAGTTGTATCTTTTACAAATGTGAATATCACTTTCTTTTATTTCTAAATAAAACCAGATTCTTTCTAAACCTCCAACTTTGAAGCAAGTTCTTGTCAAATTTCTTTTTGGCACTTATGAAGCACCCTAGAAAATCTGTGATTACCAAACAAGCCTATTTTACATAGGAGGTGTTCGACACTATAGTGAAAGCAAGAACACAAAACCTCAAGATCATTGTTTATTTTCTCCCCCAGTTTGTGTTCCTTGTGGGAATTTTATTTCAATAAAAGCAGAGTAAGGCATAAAAGGCATAAGAGCACTAGTGGGAATTTTTGTTGCATATCCTTTTCAATAAACATGAAAATTATTTTTGCCTAAAGATTTTTTTGCCTAAATAGCTTCTTTAGATTTTTCTCCTGCCCAGTGCCTCCTTTTTCTGAATACTGAATTTTCAGTCTCTTACACACATGTTTTGCGATAGCAATAAAGTTGTTATCATTCAAACGCAGTGATTGATTCAACCCAGTGATTAAGATTCAAACCCAGTCTCTGAACTGTTACACACAGAGCCTGAGGCTCCTGGTGTGCGTTCCTGGTGCTCATATACAAGTGCATGTCAGGAGTCCATCCAGCGAAATTTCAGTGCACCCAAAACATAACTGTGACAAGCAACACTAGCCTTTGAATCAGGATTCTGCTTTCAGTTAAGTATATTTTAAAGTGGCAGGAACAGTGGCTTTGTATGATCTCAGGATCTTAGAAAAAAACACGGCTGTACTCGGATCTCTCAAGGAGATCAAGACCAAAGAAGAGAACATTTGATCACATACTTTTCCCAAACTTCCCATTGCCTTCTGCTGCAGGAAGTACTCACATTCAAATCAACAGGACTTCACACATGCTTAAAGACAGGCATGTGCACAATGGCTTTCTGAGCTTGAGGCCATCCTTTACATTTTTATTAAATGAGAGAAGCTTGTAATCTGATGTTAAACAGTGGGCCAGACCTCAAGAACTACTCAGCTTTTACTCAGTCAATGTGACTCTGTTTGACTGACGACCTCAGGGTTTGGCAAGCCTGATTTTTGTGAAAAAAAACTTCCTGTACAGTATGTCAAAGCTGGTATGTCCACTAGTTCCGCTAAGAACACAGATGATGGCCCTGCAGGCAGGAGCAGTAAATCAGCTGCAGATTAGACCCAGGTTCACTTCTGTGGCACACAAAAGCTGTTCCTAATATAAATGGCTGGGAAAAATGCATACCGTATGACAGAACTAAATAACAAAAGTTCTTCCTCAGTGACAATTGTTGCAACATAATTTATCAGTAATACGAGGTATGCAATAACCTCACTGAATTACAATTCAATTTTAAATACTCTTATATTATAACTCATAAAATGACAACACAACATATTAATTCCTTTTCTTCCTTTTTCTGCCTAATGCAATGTTTTTGTTATGTTTTTTTTTTAAAATAGCGATAAGAAAATTTTTTCAAAGGAGCAACTTGTTACTCACCATGTTTATGAACTGAAGACTTGCTTAATTAAAGTCAGTGTCAAGAATAACTAATGTTCATTAGTACTTTGGGGATCACAAAATATAAGTCTATCAAGATATGAAATATACAATTATTCGTGTAAATATTTTATAAGCCAGTTTGTGCTCCCACCCACCTTTTTTCCTTTCTGCTGTTGATAGTTTCAAAATCAATTTAAAGTGCTTTTTGCATCTGAATAAATTGCCTCAGAACTGTCATTTGAATAATGCATAACTTCCTACTGAAACTAAAAATATTTATTTAAATCATGTAATGAAAAAAAAAAGCATTTAAAGTGGGTGGAGGCTGTCCTGCAAATTGCTGGAACAAGTTTCTTACCCTAATGTATGTTTCCAATACTTTGGCCAGTACTTTCAGCTGGCAGCACCATACGAACATCTCAGCCCTCCCTGGTCCCTGCTTCTTGCAGTCTCTGTGGAGTGGGGACACTTGCTCTGCTCAGGCAGGCTCCGTCTTGAATTCATTCTCCAGCTCACTTCCATACGAACGAGACTGTATTTCACAACCCTGCTTACAGCCCATGTGCACTTTGTGTGCCTGTCTCATTCACTGAAACAAACAAATCACAACAGCAGGTAATGACACACTTCATTTGGACGTAGTCATCTCAAAACCTTAGTGTGGCCAGGCTGCGAGAAGGGGAAGTAGTACAGAATGGAGACGAGTATTGCATTTGTTCAGGATAAATCTCTGGGCTCTGACAGGAGCGTGAGGGCAAATGGAAACCAAAAGAAACAAGCTTTTGTTGAGGAGTGTTTCCTCTTGCTCGCGTACAGAAAACTGCAGCTCTGTGTTAGGACAGCAGAGAGATACCACAGCCTGTACGTTCAAATCGATAGCTTAGAAGATAAATCTCAATTTCTTGTGTTAAAAAACCCACCCAACTAAAAAAAAGACCCTCACCCCACCTTTATCCAAACATCGCTACGTATCATACATGACCAGATCCGACCCCTTGGACATCCACCCTTCCTCCCCTTTCTCCCTGCTCCCCCTGGGAATCCAGTACCTGGAGACCTCTCCCTTCTGCAGCTGATCCGGCAAGCTTACATGGGAAATGTAATAGGATACTGAGGCACCACAAACAGGTGATTTTTCTGAAAATTTGAATGGCCCCTGTGAGGCTTCTTTCCCTGTGAGTGAATTGCAATCAGATCTCGGTTTCATAATCCAAACAACAGTTTACGTAACAGCCGTGCAGCCTGTGGTGGGGGACTGAGGTCTTATAGCATGGGGGCCTGTAACATGTTATCCCATCAAGAGATTAGCACAGAGGTTTCTCCCCCCACCCCCACCTTTAATTTGCATTAATGCCTCAAACTATCAAATCCTTTCAATTGTTATAACTTCAAGCAACACGATCACTTCACATTTCTTAACCGGCAAACGGTACCCACCTCTTCCCTTTTCTCTCCCCCTTCTCAGACGTGCAATGACATCAGGAGATTATGTTTAGTTTAATCAAGTCAAGGAGATACAAACATTCCTGAAAATATATTCATTCCTTCCTATTCAACAGATTAATAACATTTCATTTGACATGACTATAGGTTTACACACTTCAAAGAATTTTTAAAGTGATATCTACTAAAAAAGGAAGGAAGAAAAATATTCCTGTATATTCTGCATGACTTAGTGGTGCGTTGTTTTTTTCAGCATTCACAATCTGTTTTCATGCCTTGGTGCTAACAGTTGTGAACAAAAATGAACTCCAGTATTGTAGCATTAATGGCGAACAGTCTGGCCTCCACCTAACCCTGAAGATAATTATGCTAAAACAATAGTGATGAGCATTCAGCTAACTAGCTCTAACAAGGAAAGACTGCTGCTGCCATTCATCAAAAAGGCCATTTGGATAATGAGGAGGGATGGCTACTGACATATTTCAGCGGGGGAGGCCATCCTGCTGGGAGCTTCTTTCAAAATGCCAAATTCTATCAATTTAAAAAGCAAACATCATGCTCTCCTTGGTTTGTCCAGTGATCTGGGGAGCAGACACATAAGTCATATAGTACCGCCCAAGTTGGAATAAAGAGCTGGAAGAGATACCTACGGAGAAAAAAATGCGATAGTGTACATATCATTGTAATCTTCGGTCTCCTGAAAGAACTAATCCTAATTATGAACAACATGACTGCTGTCAGTCAGGGAGAGCAAATCCCTTGCTTTCTGTAAGAAGCTCCTAATCTGATTATTGATTTACAATTCTGGTGATTAGCTAAAGAATGTACATCTCAAGGAATCTGAATGTCTCGGTTGGACAGACAGTAAAACAGCCATTTAGAACAAAAGCTTTCCTTCAAATAAATGTACAGTTTCAGAACATATTTAGACTAGTAAATTTTGTGTGCCAGAATAAAACTGAGGAAAAGTCACCCATTTCATCTGTTTTTGTAGATACTGTCTAATATGATAGCCACTTTATCACAACAGAGATCACCGCTGATTTTCTAAACTAATACCAATAGGGAAGAAAAGATAGCAATGGACTATTCAAGTACAAATCAGAGCAAATGTGTTGTACTGGTTTGTGTTTCCTATCTGAAGGCAATTTCTTCCGTTTGTATTTGTAGTTTCCATAATGGTGAGGGAATGTATTTTAATTCATCTGCGTTCTGTGAAAAATATGTAAAAGAAGATGGCTTTTCATAAGAAAAAGGGAACAAAGGAAGTGAATGTAGTGTTTTCCAGTGACTTGCTATTGCAGGCAGCAAAGTTGCAGACACCTCGCGTGCTGTAAGCAGTCTTGACTGGTAAGACTGTAGGTTTTCTTATTCATCTTTGTCACCACCAGCTATGCTTTTACTGATTATGGAAAAAATGCCATCATAAACAGAGATGCCTTCCAGACTAACTGGCAAGAGCCGTGTTCAAAATTTCTCCAACAACATCCACTGTCAGCCGCTGAAGACAGTGGAAATCACAAGCTCCTCTGCTGCCAGCAAGTCAGGGGCTGCTGACTTACCACACAAGGGGGGAATATACTGACTGTCTTAAAAAGCTGACTAACAACTCCAGGACTGTAAGGCAAAGAAGATGCCAAGATAACAGGTGAAAAAGAAAAACACCTGGAGGAGCAGGAAATTCAGTGGGACATTCATAAAAGCAAACATGAGCTCAGTGAAATTAATCTCCACAGGTTTCTTCCACAGTCCATAGAGGGTATGAATTTCCTACATGAAGTTATTCAGAGCAGGAGCTTGGGAACTGTTGCTGGAAGGACCTATCTTTCTCCACAGACTGCATGAGAGATGTACAGAAATTAGCTTCTGTAGGCTAAAATTCACCGCTCTGTATACTCTGTGCAATAAGCCTGCTTCCAAATGGCTGTGTTAAGGAGGCAGCTTTTCTCTTCCATATCCAAAGCACCAATTTCGGAGAAGAATTTTGGGTTGGTAGAACTTATAGTTGGGAATTGGAAAGCCTTCTGAGGGCAAAAAATCTTTTTGCGTTGTGCTGGACCCTGGTGTCAAAAAAGGGTTGTATTCCTTACTTAGAATTCAAATAAGCACATGTTTTTTCCAATACAGATTGTAAAGCGAGCCCATGAGTCTTTTAGGGTTCAGTCATTACACAGTATAGAAATAGAGTATGACACATAAACTTAAGGAGCAGTTAAAATCTAGTTAAATTTTAGTTAAAATCTAAAAGCTTATCATGCATGTACCTATGTTTCAATTACATTAATCATATTCTATCACAGAACCGTGTATTTGTACTGAACTTTCTCTGTTCCTGCCAAAGTCATTGAAAGAGGCTGATAATAATGTACTTGGTTTCTTTGACATGTCTGAAGGCAGGAGAGAACTCCACAGCTTGCTCCACGTAAAAACTGTTAATTGAAACCATGTACAAACTTTTTGCTATGTACATTTCTAAGTTTATGGTCTCTGTGAAAGACAAGGTGTTAATTGTTTATATTGTGTGTTCCTAGTACTGATCTGTGTTTTTTTAGTGCTATGTGAAAAATGAAGAAACAGAAATGATTATTTGCCTTTCCCTGTGTCATACATGATCATGACTAATTTGATACTAGAACTGGAATCAAAGGTGCCTAATAAAAGGTTCCATATCTAATCCTTTCCCACGTTCAGTCTTACCTTGATCTCTGAAATGCTTTCATTCTCTCCTTAGGGCATGAATACTTGGTATTATAAAATTTACATGTCTGTATTTTTGTAGGAGGGGAAAATTAAGGCAAAAATTCACAACAACAAACTTCCATAGTGAAGACAGATCATTTCATATTTCTAGCCATGCTGGACTATGGGAAAATCAAACTCACTGCAGTTATGCGTAAATGGTCACAGAAATACATCTTGGCTCAAAACCCAGACATGCAGCGTAGTTTTGCTTTATTAAAGCTAACTGTCTCTAATATTTGTAGCCGGTAACAATAACTCTTTTATTATAAGCATGGCCTTTTGGACTATAAAACATTCAAATACAAAACAAACAAAACCCCCACATTTCTCCCTGAGTTAATGATAAAACAAAAGAACAGGGTGGTGCCATGTTGGCAGCACCGCCGGATTTCACCGATCTCTGTCATTTTTGGCAAATAATGAATCGACTCAGCCCCTCTAAAGACCTCATGTGAGGTTAGAGATATACTATTAGTGTAGAGCTAAAAAATACTGCTGTGGTGTTTACAGAAAGCACTCGCTCAGATTATTCTATTTGAAGTCAATTAGAAGAATCCTCTGATCTTACTGGCATGTGTTCTCACAGCAAACACTACGCAGTTGTTATCGCTAACCCTGAGGAATGCAGCTAACCCGGGAGAATGCAAAGGCCAGTTTAAAGACCTATTCACTATCTCTTTTGATGCTCATGGCTTATATGTCTGTTTTGGAAGGTAAGATCAAAATGGTTGCCTTTAACCATCATGCAGACAAGCAAAGGTTGCCAAGTACCTGCCAGTTTCCGCAGTACAATTCATGTATCTGCTGGGCATTGAGGTTCCACTCAGTGTGATTCGTTTCCAGCATCCTTTCTGAAACATTTCCAGCATCCTTTCTGAAACATTACCAGCATCCAACACACCACCACTTTGAAGAAAGTATCAACTCAAGCACAGAAAGAGAAGGTGGGTCAGTATGATATTTTCTCATTTAGTTTTAACTTGCTTTTTTTGTTTGTCTTCATTGCTCCCACAAACTCAATCCTGATCTGTTTCCTGACGGCTTTGGTGACATTGAAAAGCACTTTTCTGCAAAGCTTTCACTTATACCAGTCTTCCACATCAAAACCAGGTTACATGCACATATCTGCATCTCCCTGTCTCACCTGTATGAACACAGCAAAATATAATACAAAGTCACCACACCTGCCACAGGCCTGATAGATGGAAAAGGATAATCTTAAGATCCCCCATACTAACTTGCAAGCACTAAAATGCATGTGCAAGGAAAATCTGAAAGTATTCTGTAGTGGAGATGATGTCCTTTGTTTTGCCTCTTCTACATAATTTGTTACACAAGTTTTCTTAGTCATGCTGCTCCTTTTCAAAGTTTCTCATCTAATGCTAAAGCCCACCCTGCCCGCTCAAGGGAATGTCTCTAGCTACAAGCCTTCAACGGGAGGTGGTACGCCTGACGTCACCTCTCTTACTTCTGAAAACATCGTGTAAGGTTCAAGTTTGCATTCATTTTCTTATGCACACAGACATTGATCTAAGCACACCATTATCCATTTCAGATACCCTTATTACCTTAAATTGCAAAAGGAAGAATATTGGCAAGAAACTTTTAATATGATAAGACTAATACTGCTCCAACATCAAGAAATAAAGGGATTTTTAATGAAGAAAATGAAATAAAGTGGTAAATGTTCTTTGAGGAGAGAGAAAAAATTTAAATTTAAGGTTGTGGCCCTTTCTGTCTGCAGTCCTGCTTACCATTCCAGAACTCAGGAGAGACTTCTCAGAGGGCAGATTTATCGCTTTGTGCTGGAGTCCCTGCTTTCAAGGCATTTTGCAAAATATAAAGGGCAAGATCAGAGGGAGAGGAGAGAAGGATTTTCAGGTTTTGTAAGCTAGATGTTGGATTCTTAGAGCTGCCAAGTTTGCATCATACGCATTCTGATTTTGTACCCACATGAAAAATATAAGTTGATTTCAGTCTTAATTTGTATTTCCCTTTCTGAACCTAAGATTTATATTCATGCTGTTTTCGTTCTCTGACTTTTTAAGAACACAGTATTATGCTTCTGATACAGAAAACCTTTTTCCTAAGTTACTGTGTTCTGAGAGTCTAATAGGGCACCGTCATGTCCAGTTCTTTCTACATATCACCAGACATCTCTGAGGAATAACACTGACACATCAGCCTGGAGTTTGAATGTAAACACAGAAGCAATAAAATTAGTAATCATTCCTGTTAGGTATAATTTTGCAGAGCCGACATTTTGTGACTGATTTTCACAAGCCAGCAAATGTGTACAATTCAGTCTGGGCCTCATCTACACATGCACACACATGTGCAGACATCTAGCAGACTATTTCAGATAAAGCATTTTTAAAATATAATTTTATCTACTATGAGGTCAAAGTCTCAACATCCAGTGTGACTACTGATAGACAAATGACTTGCTTTGTTGGTTCTCCCTTGAATATACTGAGCGGACTTTTTTTAATTCCAGAAGATGTTGTGCAGCTGCTTTCTAAAATGATCTCTCAGCCCTGGTGTCCAACATCACTGGTGATTTCTGGGAATTTAGGCCAGTACTTTCATTTGTATTATGAAGCCAGGATGGACATTTTGAAACTGATCTAACATTTTCTTATTTAACAAACGTGCATCATAGTTTTAAAAGTCTTGCTGGCAACAAGGAAAATCTTTTCACTTGTAGACTTCATGGTCTACTTGCTAAAGTATCATGTTCAGACAGACATCTGTTCACCTGACTCTGGAGAGTTGAATAAGCAATGAGATACTTACAAAGTTTTATATATTTGGAGCATTATTTCACCAGCAAAGCAATCTTTTTATCTTGCAGTGGACTATTTTAACAGTTGACTAAAAATTTAAAACAGTGATGTTTTTTAAGACTAATTATGGGTTTGCATTCCCATGCATTTATGCTTCTGATTGCTGTTAAACTTGTAATATAATTAACTGAAAATAGTCATGAATAAAAAGCAAATATTTACTTTAGACCTCTATTCATCATCATAAATGAAGTAGAGGTATGAGTAAAACATACCAACCCTATCTTCAGAAATTTATAGCAATACAATTGCATAAAACTTATCCTTCTATCCGGAGCATATCACTTTTTTGATAAATAAGAAGTTGATAAACTTTACAAGATAATCTTGTGAATTTGTAAGGCAATCTGTTCAATGTTCCTGGCCAGACTATGTATAACAAATAGATACTGTATTCCCCAAATCAGAATTGGAAATACTCCACTTATCCAATTTACCCTCAGTTACCACTTCCTCTGTTGTTGCTGACAAATAAATACGTCATTTGATTTCAAGTCTACAAAAAATGTTTCATCACCTACTATTCCTTTTGCAGACATTTCATATATTTGGGAATATAAGCGAGGATTTAGAAAAAATCATGATGAATAAAAATATGAGTTAAATGCTTTTTTTATTAAAGCTAAAATCCTAACTGAATGAAACAAATTTATTCAGAACACTGATGTCTTCCTGAGTCTGCAAGCAGACTAAAATGAAAGTTCGGGGGAACTTTGGTCACAGAATTAACTCTGGAGCTTAGTTACGGTGATTTAAATGGCTCTACTGCTAATTATTTCACTAATTGTTCTAGAAGAAAGAAAAAGAAAAAAAAGGCAATTAATGTGCTTGTTTTACAAGCATCTTTTCTGATGGCTAATTTCAAAACTTTTATCAAGTCATAATGGCATAGCTAACACAAATTTCTGCGGCTGCACTGACGCTCCCAGGTCTGCATAGACCTTACACATCCAGCTATGAAGCTAGAAAAGGTGAGACAGACCCTTTTGCTGGTTTTGAAAGGTTTTCCCTTTCACTAATTACACCAGGATTTACATCAGCATGTCTGTTTTGGGTCAGCCTACAGTCTGGCATGCTGTAGACAACGCACCATCAGAGAGTATGTTCTCCTTTTCATGGGACATCACATTAAATAACTTGCAAGATCCTGCTGTGATTTGAGCTTTTGGTTGGTGCTTTCCTTTTCTCTTTTTATTCAATTCAGTAAAACCAGAGAACTTTGTTGCATACCCACAGAAGCCAAGGCAGCGTTTCAACTGTGGAAGGCACAGGGTCCCTCACACCCCACCGAGACATCTGCCTGCTCTGTATTTGCACTGATTTGCATCCAGCAAGACTTATAACCTACTTTAACTGTTGGTTCCTCTGCTGAGACTGTTGGCCTGAACTGCATGGAAAAAACAGATCAGGGAAGACAGAAGTAAACCATAGGAGACAGTAAGAAAAATATTAAAAATAGATAGAAGATTTCAGTATATGTTACAGAGAATATAGACGAGAGTAGTTAAAGACAAATTCAAAAGTAACTCATAGAATAGCATCCTTTCAATTGCTTAAATATGTTTAATTTCCTTCAAATTGGTGTGGATTCCATTGAGGAGATAAAAAAATCTCAGTTTAACTGCTCCATTGCTGTATAAATAAATGAAAGCAACCACAAAAGTTACTGGAGTTTGTTCTTTATTTGTTGGGATCCTTTCAAAGTCCTGTCATGTTCCTTAGGACAGTGTTTGTTATTTATATACTGATAAAGAATGGCATGAGGTTCCTATTAATATGAGGGAAATGGGCATAAAGCAAGTGACTCATTTATCTTCAAACCATTCTTCTAAAGCAGAGAATATTCATTATATATTATATCTATTTTGTGATTATTATTACACTTATTAGAATATAAATGTACTATTAAACTATTGTAAAACTGGCACTAATTGCTAATTCTGTGTCTGTGATCTGTCAAGAATGTGTTAGACTTCTGCGTTTCAACATTTGTTTTGAAAATCTCTATTTTGAGTATTTGAAAATATTTAATTTTACTAATGTTTAACATTTTCTTTTGATCATGAACACTTTAAAGTTTAGTGATGCTGATGTGCAATCTGTTTTCTTAATAGAAACCTATAGTTTCCTTAAAAGGAAAAACTAAATCTTTTGTTTCAAGAAGGTTGAAATGGAAGTAATTTTATACCTGTGCTTGACCATGTTTAGTTCTCAACTGAGCTATGTGAAAAAGATAATCCCTTATTAAACTTCAGTTTATAGTTTTAAGATTTTGCCATTGCAAATGCTGGCAGGAATACTATTGTAGACAATAATCGAGATTTGCAAAGCCAGATGAGGGATGTAGCTCTACAAATTTCATTAAATTTGATGGAAGTCAAGTAGCAAAATAGTTCTAGATAGCTTTGAGCTTTTCAAGCAATGTGTGTATTTTTAAAAGCCAGAATTTGCCCCACTGAGTTTAACTAAGGAATAATGGGCAGGTGACCCTGAACACCAAATGAGACTGATAAGGCAAAGAGACAGAGCTGTCAAGGATGGCAGCCAGTAGGAAGGCTACTTCAGATCCTATTCTAAAATAAATCTACAATGATCTGATTCTTCAGATCTTTTTCAATGAAGAACGTAAAGAAACCTTTCTAGTCTCTCTCAACAGTCAGAAAATGAACAAAACAAAAATTGTCCTCTTCAACGTCCAATAAATACATTAGCAATGACCTTTTAAGATAAAATGGTAAAAGTGGAAAAATATAAGATGCTTCTGAGAAAAATGATGACATAATCAAAAGATCATAGAGTGCCACTTCTTTTTCCTTCTGGAAAAATTGAGTTAACAATCTTCTCTGACCTTGTTTGTCTGTTTTTCTCTAGAGTTATGCCAAATTATCTGAAGGTCTTTTATACAGTCAGAGACCCTGAATAGCTGTTATTTCAGAGATGCTGCAGGTGTGGATGGATATTCACTACTGCAAACACAGCTCTCGTCAAGCTGCACCATACCAGCCTGGATCCTCAGTCCCCAGCAGTGTATGAAAAGCACATAAAATTAGCAATTTGCTAATTTTTTGCATGTCTGCACTCATGCGTTTACTTTTGTCCTATGTAAATTTAAGAAAGTCATCATGTGTGGTAAGGCCAAGTGTTTTTTACTGTCTAAATAATGGCCATAAAAGGTGAAATTTTGTTCAGGCAGTGGTACAGCATTATTGGTTGCTTGTAAATCCCATTTTAAGGTTCTAAGTAGAATCCTGCTCTGACAAATACATCTCCCAGGTGTCAAACAGGGATGTCAAACAGCAGGACAAAGCATGCAGGTCTGCATGTCATTCTCTCCCAAGTATCTCTGCAGGTGCGTTACTGAGTCAATACATTTTAAAATAGGAAAAGATTTTTAAATGGTTCCTCTCTACGCAAAAGTCTAATACATCTTAAAGAGATATGTGAAACAGCAACTGTAAACAAAAGCCCTCTTCAAAGGCTGGTGTTTGTATAGCAGGTCATTGCATTCTAATAGAACTCTCACAGCTCTGATGTGCATGCAGTCAGTGAAAGAAATTCCCATAAGAGATTATCGCAGGAAAAAACTCATTCGTGTATGCAATTGTTTGTTATCAATAGACAGCACGTACTCTAATTTATTTTGACTTGTTGGATTTTATTCACTGCTCTTGCATATGTTTGCTTTAAACTGGATAATCAAATCTGGCTGTGTACGAGCTGAACTTTCTGCTTCCATAAAAATATGCATTGACCAGTCAGTGGCACTTCTCCAAAGGGAAGTACACAGCTTTTGTCACCAACTTGACCTTTCCACCTTACTTTCCCTTTCTCAGAATAAGAGACAGAAATTTTCTTTGGAAGCCTCAGCAAGTAATGCACCCTTCTCTAGTCAGACTACAGAAAATAATAGGGTATTTATTAGTATTTTTGCCTCTTTGCCTAAGGAAACAAAGTGCACGTAACCATGTTCAGTGTGTGTCTCTCCCTACCTAAGAGGAAGATTAAGTCAGTGATAAGGTTTGATAGGTAAAGGTCTGAAGAACAAAGAATTTCTTCCAACTATGAAGATAAACAGGCAGGGGAGACTAAATGTGTCAGAACTTCCCATAAATAGCCATGCTTGAGGGAAAGGTTGAGGTGCAAGACATCACTACTTTACACAGTAAAATCTTCATAAATGTCTTAATTGAGACTGTCCCAGCTGTCAAAGCTGGTAGTCAACAAGTCAGAGTTTTGTCAGAAACCAAGTTTCATTACTGCCAGTCTTCACAAAATCACCGGGAGCTGCTCCTTTGGTAACAGTTGTAGAAGTACAGTCATATTTGCGAATTGCACAACTGGTGCCTGGAAGGATGCTCGGCATCCTACCAGCAAGAGTGAAACAAACTTCTCCTTCTGTTATCCTGATGCAGGAAAAGTGGTTGCAGAGGACAAGGCCTGGTCTCTGTAGATACTGTGATGCAAAATATGCCCTCTTGAAGAAGTTTAAGCTATTTATCTTCTGAAGATTTTTCAGGAGGCATTGAGGAAGAATCCTGCCTGTCGTCTTTCTGGGGTTCTGGCTGAAGGGTAAGAAGCTCTGAGCATAGTGTCTATAAAGGCAAGCTTAGTCATTAAGGAGTCATCAGCAAAACCCTCTAAGCTGGTTCTGTAATCACGTTACGGGATCTGTATAGCAGTAACTAAACCTGCTGCATGGGGGGCAGAGACTTCATACCTGTCTCTGGGGGTCAGCTTTATCTTTACTTTGTCAGGGTGTGAAGAGCAAAGATGCAACAACTGCAGGCCAGGTGTCACTCGGGGAGCCTTTGATGCGAAAGTGTCACAAGGCACAGTGCAGGTGACCTGGGAATCAAGCTTCCCAGAGCAGCAGCACTGGTTAGTTACCTGGAAACACACAGAGAGACCATCATGATGGCTGTCCTGCTGATTCGCACTCGCTTTTGTAAGCCTCCTTGTCTGAGTTTCCCTTGTCTGTAAAACAGAAATGCTGGTAAAGACTTCTCATATACCCTGCTGGACTATCATTAGAATTAATGAATTCCTGATATCAAAGTGCACTGAAGATTTAACATCATAAAAGAATTAGGTATAATTTCAAATGCATTTTTGTGGTATTACATCCATACACATGGCACTGAGTATGCACATCCACTTACTAATAAACCAGTTTTACTAAACATGTACTAGTATACCCTGGACAATACAACAGTGTCCAGAAGTCCCATGGAGACAGCAGCTGCATTAATTCCATCAGAAGATGCTTCTGTGCTCCAAAACTTTATCAACTTCATCTGCCAAAGCTGGCAACAAGATATGAAATGTAGAATTCCATTGTTTTCTGTTAACTGCCTTAAGGATTTTTTGCTGTTGTTTTATTATTTTTTAACTTGTTTGATTAATTAAAGAAGATATTAGATTTTTTTTTTCCTGACTGACAGTCCTCATTATGAAAGTAGGTAGGTGGACTAACGATAATTAATACCTTGTATTTATAACACACCTTTCATCAATAGTTATTCTGGTTCTTTCCAGACAAATTCTCTGTGGTCTGTATTTTACAGATAGAGTAACTGAAATGTTTCTGAAGATTAAATGTAGGAGGATAAGTAAAGACCATATATCTTAAGTGTCCTGTAGAACTGTAAGCAGATGAAGCAAAAAGTCAGTCAAGAAGACACACTACAAGTACTGTTCACTATTTCATTGACTAGTAGATGAAACCTGAGACTTTCAAAAGTGACTTCCTTTGCCACAAGAAAGAAAATGATGGGGTTTTCTTTCTTAAAGAATTTTCGAGATAACATATATGTCTCATGTATATGATTAGTAGTGGGACTAATTTGCATTCCACAAAGCCTTGGGCTTCTCTGTCCTGGCTCAAACATCAGCTGTCCTGTGTGCATTCCTCTGCAAGGGCTCCCGCCAGTTGCCTACACCATCAGTTACACAATGGGAACGCCCATTTTTCAGTTTCGTGCGTTTCTTTAGTCAATGTGGTCTCATCAGGTGCCAGTGGGTTTTGGCTCCTGCATATACAGCTGTTTTTACTACTCAGGGTAGTTGAATGCTTACTCCACCCAATTTGCTTAATGAGACCTGTAATCAGCTTCAATTCCAATAGGTCATTAACACCGCTCCCACAGCAATATGCAGCCAAAATTGGGCAGGTTTGTTATGCCTGTTACAGCATGCAGTGCAGATAGTTTCTGTAGGTTTTAAAATGTCTTTATTATAATTCATGTTCATAATAACTACAGTGAGCCATCCTCCTTGCGACAGCAGCAACAAAAATAAGTAGCTCCTCTTCTTTTTTCTGTATGGTTATGCTTTGAAGTGTATATGTATCATTCTCCTAACCTCTGAATACCATTTCATAAATGTGAACCAAATAAAAGCACTACTGTGAGTATTTCCCAATTTTTGGGTCCTTACAAGAGAAAGATGCCAAGGATTAATAAATACATAGGAACTACACCTGGCTTAGAAAGTCCCCACTTAGTAACCGGTGGAATAAAAGGTGACATAAGCATCTGTTCTTGTAATCATCTGCCAATATCTGCTTTTGTCCGTTCTTGGGACAAAATACTGAGCTGTATGGATCCTGTATGGCCTTTCTCCTGTTCTTAAAGGACAGGAAATAGTTGTTACTTCAACACATGTTCAGCTGGCAAGCGCACCTTGCTACAGCATGTAACACCAGGGAGAAGAAAGTTGATATGTGAACGACACACACCTTCATTCATTTTTGTTGTTTTGTTTTTTTTTTTTCCTTTCTGGGAATGAAGATTGGGCTATTAGCGTGGTACTTGCTTATGCTTGAGACAAAAGAGGAGGAACATGACAGATAGAAGAAGGCAAGGTGTGGAGGAGGAGAAGATATGTATTCCATAAAGTGATCTGTTCAGTAAATTAGGCAATGACTGTTTCTTTACACTGAAAAAGTTCTGGTGTAGAAAAGTAACATTTAGCTTTAGTATGTTTTCATTGACTTCAGCGTGTCCAAGCATTTGTCTGTGAACAGTTGCTGCAACATGGAGGGCCGTACAGGTAGAGTCTATAAGCAAGGCTGAGTATTAGCAAGTGCTTTGAATTTAGCAATGGGCAGAGAAACAGCACTGCATGCTCAAAGCCCAGCTCCCTGCCCAGGAATCCTCTCTTCCCTGTACGTTGCACCTCTGTATTTTGCTGATATGATTATGCAATACCTCTATACACCTAGCCTCTGAAAGTGAATAAGATCTCTAAGTAAGGGATAAGCATAGGCTCTCTCTTAGTGGATTTTCATCCTGATTTTATGTCTATACCTTTGCACAATCTGGAACTGGAGCTAACTGAGAGAGGTAAACCCCACCAGAAAAATTAGGTGATTTTCAGCAACTGAACATCTGGCTCTTTTCCCTTAAAAGAAAAAAAAAAAAAAGACAAATATTAATATGGCATAGATGGCTTAAAAAGATGGATAACTGAAGATATAATGTGCAAATTTCTTATCATTTTGTTGGTATGTGCGGTGTAGAACAGGAATGCAGATGTTCAGTCCAATTACTGTTCGGCAATTGCCAATATGACAAAATTTAGCCTTAATTTTGTTCCTTATTTCAGATATCTTAGTGAAAGGCCAAGACTTGAAGATGGAGCTCCACCTCTCACTCCCAAAAATCTCCTCTCTCTTTCACACCTGAACAGGTCTGCTGGGAACATTCTTCGACTTCTCTGGCTAAGTTTGTAACTCACCTAGGAGCTCAGTTTCCACTACTCTTATCCTAATTCGTTCCCCAAGCTCTACATTTATATTAAGACATGGACAAAGTATTCTGCCTGAAAGTATAAAGAGAAAAATATGTTAAGACATAGTCTTACCTTGATGTTCTCCCATTAGCACTATTGTGTAGTTGTAATTAAAGTGTCCTTTTTAAAAGTGTGCCCTGTATTATTTTTGGGGTTTTTTTTGCCACAGGTCAGCTTACAAATGAAATGTAGTAACTCATTGCATTTTTCTGCAGATTTGCAATTGTAATTATTTTATTGCGCTTGCGGTACTTGAGACACCATAACATATGGTGTATGGGCATTCATGGGAATATGATGTGGAGGTGAATTGCGTAGACTTCACATAGGTTCTGCTGTATACATTGAAAAGACCAATATAGACTTCAAGGTAATCATATAGCTAACTTTCACCTATGAAACATAAAATTGCCTCACCAGTGGCAGTAGGTAGACTTCTGTATGGTCCTCTATTACAAAAGCAAGCTGCTCAATTGATAAAAATTATGGATTTGGAAGAACTGTAAGCTTACAGGGTCTGGGTACTCTTCGCAATGTTTGCATCTGCAGATTCTAGCACTGTGGTTTATAATTTTGGCTGGGGCTCATAGACACTGTCACAGTATAATTATTATCAGTAAATATAATAAATGACATCATTAGTAGAGTACCCATACCACCTGTAACATTCTTTACTTTCTTCTAGTAGACCTAAGGCCGTTTAATGGAATATTTTTAATCGGGGAAAAAAAAAAAAAAAGATTTACCAATTTAATTTGTTAATGCCAAAATTAGACAAAAAGAGAACATCATGTTTGTATATTAATTATGGGAGGTTGGATACAATTTGTTGGTTTACAATTCTAACTCTTCCCTCAAGCTTCCAGACAGCACTTCAGAAAGAAAATCTGAGCCTTGAGTTTCGTACTTCGGCTGCCACAAAAATAAGTGGAGGTTATGTGACTCAAAAAGAAGATGTACATTTTAAATGATGCAGATGCTGGTTGCACTGTTTAAAATATCTTATTGGCAAGACTATACCAGTTTAACCATACAAAGTGGCAATGGCCCAAAAACACTAATCAGCAAAGGCAGAAAATTTACTTCAGTTGGGTGTAGATGGCTTGGGTTTACATGATGCTGCCAAGCTATTTTTATCATTGTAGTCTAGGCCTTGGCCAAAAGTTAGGAACAAAATATAAGCACATGTAAACTTCAAAGATCTTTTACGTTTGAGCTAAACCCAAACTGTGTTGACATTTCCATGTCTGAGTTCAGAAGCTATCAATTTTATGGCATTTTAAAACCGTAGCATAAGTTTGTGTCTGTAAATAGCACAAGAAACAAGAGAATAAGCGAAACAGAAGTCCTGACTGAAGCACCAGGCATTTAGGGAGCTCTAAGGGCAATCTTAGATATTTCCTGTTCTGTAACCAATAGCAGAGAAAGTACAACCATATAGCTGGTTAACCATTTGGTTAAGCATTGTTAATAAATAACAAGGGTCTGATTCCCAATTTGAGCAGAAGAATACTGATTTATATGCAGTGAAGATCTATCTCTTATTTTAAAACTTCACTTAGAAGTACATTGGCGGTTAGCAAGGAAGCATTGTCTTGATTTATAACAATGTGATATTGAGAGTAATCTATCTATTCACAACTGATTAATTACGTTTGATCCTGGCGACTGTTATGTCTGTATGAACTGGTATTAGGCTATAAATTACACTTGAAAATTGGGTTTGCCTGTTTGCTGTGATACCACTTTAACTGCAGCTTGGACTGAAAACATAAAAGAATGGTCACAGGGCTAATGAGAAAACGTGCGTTTTTGTGGTCCTCTATGACAGAAATTGAGGTAGCTAGCCAATGGGACACTGACTTTGATACCTTGGTAGTATCAGGGCTATGCCCTGAAAAAAAAGTAAGTTGTTTGTAACAGAGAAGGCTATTTTGTGAGAGAAGAAAAGCATTGCAACAAATAGTGCTGCTTTAGAAACAATTTGTGGACACCCTGCAAAAATCCTGGTGAACATGAAGGTGGCCCATAACGTGCACTAATCTTGCTCTAACTGCTAACACATGAATATACACTTCTTCCATACACATGGATTTTAGTCAGTGAGTAAAGCGCAACTGTGAAGACATTTCTGGACATACAATAGCAAACAAGGTTTACAAAAGCATGAAATAGAAAGCTGCAAATTTTTACTTCATATTCATGAGTTAGAGGGTCTCGTGATGCTTATGAATATACAGTATGCATAAATTACAGGTTAGGGTCTAGATTCTGCTAAAGAATTCAGAAATTTATTCAGACTAGTTTTTATCTCCTAACAGCACCTTATTACATGAATAAGTGCTGGAGTCACTGGGGCTATTCTAGTCTTTAATGGTTTTATGCTATATGATAATGAAACCACCAGCATGCTTCACAGTAGTACTTTTGTCATGTGTTCATTGACTATACATATTGTTGTCCAGTACAAAGGTATCAAAGTTTTGCCCTTTTGGAGTACCCTTTTTAAACCGATGAGACATTTACAGAAGAAAAAGACAACTCACTTTGAACTAAGATAATAGAATATGACTCTCATTATAGGAATAACCTCTTTAATCCTCCTTGTGATCTCCCTAAGGGTATAGTGTTGATGATTGGGGAGGAAGGAAATAGACATTGAACTCATACGGGAGAAACACAGCACACAATGTCGAAAGACCATCTCTAAATAGCACTCCAGTATTCCTATAGAAAAAGCACAGCTCATTCAAAATGCAAATCTAACAGGCATAAACCTCAGTACAGCCACTTGTCTGAGAATGAAGCAGAAGTGTTTACTTTTTTTTCTTTTTCTCTACTCTGAGGAGTAATTTATAACGACAATATTCATTCTGTCTAAGCAGTCTCTGGCACCAGAGTATGCATATCAGCAATTGTAATACAGTCATTCACTATTGGCACTTCAGGCCAATAAAGTTTATTTCACTTGGAGTGCTGACATGGCTGTCTGCAAACAAGACTCTGAGAACTGACAGCTGGAACGTCATTAAAGAATATTGACTTTCTCTCTTCTTTTTTATCTTTTTCCCTTTGGTGGAACTTTAGTGCATTTATGAATGCTAGTCACCTCCCAAAACATGAAAGCAAAACTGGCAAAAATCTATTTTTATGTTTTCCTCCATGCATATCCCAAGTAACATGAAACAGTGAAGAAGATTAAATGATGCAACAGATTTGGCGAAGAAAAAAAAAGGTTTTATACAACCCAGATGGTTGTATCAGAGATTTCATAAAGGCTTTTTGTGAGTTTAAAGCTGGCTGCGTAGGGAGGGGCTGATTATTAATAATTTAGTACTTTTGGCAGGATCAATATGACTAATTTGTTATGTCTGCAGAGCTAATTCTTATTCCTTTGTGAACTGAAGACTTGAAAAATTAAAGTAACAATTTAAAAGGAAAAGCATTTATAGGGATTAAGTGAAATTGATTGATTCTGTTTTAAGGTTAAAAAGAATTGATAATCTAAGAATAAATTTAAGGACTTCGTTCACAGTTGTAGCATGTGCAACTTGAAGAACTTACTATTTCATTTTTTTACTACTAGAAATGGTTTCTGAAAATTTGACTTCACAACCGATGCATGTTTGAGTAATTTAAAAACCACACTCTTGCAGTAGCACCCCTCTGGTCTCATTCTGTGACAGAGACTCTGTAGAAGTCCTAAGCAGTCCCTACTGTGAAGTTAAACAGCTTTATAGAGACTAGAGGAATATGGGAAGCTGAGTTCCAGACAAAGGTGAGGGAGTTCGCAAGAAACAAGTCTTTCTTTCCATTTCTTTCCCAAACTATTCAAGCCACTGAGCAAAGTTCATCCCAGAGTAATAGCGTATGCCCTTCATAGAGGTTTCTGTGTTGGCTCAGACTCAACGGGAAGAGCCCTGAAGAGCAAATGCCACAGATAAAGGTTTGCAAGGGCAGAAAGCGGCCACACCCTCTAGTTTAGTGAAAGGTGAAGGGCAAGTACAAACCAATCGCATGGAAATACCAGGTGCTGCTACCAGCAGTATTCCTATCCATCTGCTCCTTCTGCTCCAGCTGCTCCATATACTGCCTGAAGCACACTCATATGCTAAACTCACAATCTTTGGTGTGAACCTTCCCCAAATGACAGACCCTCAGCAGTCCCCTCTCTTTCTCTAGTGGCAGTCATCACGGTTACAGGGCAGGACTGGTTTCCTGGTCTTTCTCATTGCTTTGCATTTTCATGATCTTTGCATTAGCATTTCATGCCTTCAGGTCATTCCTTATGAGACAGAATGCCTTGTCTCTGCCATTGTTGTGGACGCATTGTCTGCCATGTAATGATGGGAAGGCACCTCTCTGGAGCATGGATTAAAACGAAAGGCAGAAATAGGATGTTTTATGCAGAAGGAGAACAATAAAAAAAAGCACATGGAAAAACTGAATCAAGCTCAAGAGGAAATTTCCAAGAGAAATTAATGGTGAAATTGATCTCTTGTGATGTTTACAGCCATTAAATAAAGAACAGAATATTACATTTGGCTACAGCAAATACAAAAAGCATTATTACCCAAATGTCAGTTTTGAGAGTGTGCTAGAGTGGGTTCCATTTAATACAAAGGGGAACCAAAGCTGAAGAATTCTTGCAAAATGTTTAAATAACACAGTTTAAATAAAAATACTATACAATGCAGGGGCATTACAACTGGCAGAACACAGTTTCAAGAAATGTCAGCATAGACTTGCAGTACTTGGAGCGAAGAAATTTATTACACTGCTGTAATTAAAATACACCTGTAAGATTTCAGTCCTCAGTCACTGGCAAAGGGCTGTGAAGCACAAATTACGTCAATGCTCTATTAACACCTGAACCCTGGAAGGAAAGTTACACTCAAAGTAGTCCCTAGTAACATGTTCAACCAGTTTCTCCATTATTTTTTTTTTTTTTGCAGAAGCTGATTGTTGGGGTTTTTGTTTGCTTTGTTTGTTTTGTTTTAATAATTGCTAGATTTGTAGGGAGGAGTGGGCATTCGGACTCCTTTCCAAATCTTTATACACTTTATTTGTTTCCAAGTACATCACTAACACAAACATGTATATATATATACATGTCCTTAAAAGCAGTAAAGCCAGTTATAGCTCAACAGCTGGTTGGTTTTGCTTGTAAAGTGTGCAGAATAGCACTCTGGAGATTAAGACGGTTATGTTCTTTCTCATGCAAAAGTAGTAAGTAAATAAGTTATTAGAAGAACTGGAATAGCCACTGCAAAATAATGCTATTTTCATTGTGTATGAAACAGTTTCGTTTCTAATTGCAGTTATATTTGGTTTAATATATTTCCTAAATAAAGAAAGTAAATGAAAAGAATTCTTTATAATGGTGCAAAAAATTACACAAGGATAACTATGACCTTGGATTATTAACAAGAACAAGTAATTTTCATGCATGTGTATGCACCTAATTTGCTTCTTTGTACGCAGGCATAAGATATACAAGCATTCTGCTTTTCACATACACTTTGAAATTATATAAAATTATAAAAACAATAACACCATGTAAAACAACAGAGAATCTAGGTCCTGTATGTACAGGGGAGAACTATCATTTTGAACTTAGGATAAAGGTAAATATGAAGTTTTTCTTTGGCAGAAGTAATGAAAATGATGTTGATGAAGAATCCTGCTCAATGTAATAAATGGCAACTATCAGAAATACTAATTATAATGGAATATTTTTTTTTTTCAACATTACATTATGGTATTTATTTTATAGTCCCAGAACGTTCCTGCTCCACTCACTGGTGACTTCACGTGGTTTTGGGCTCATATTGCATTATTTTTGTTAAAAAAAATATTAAATGATTAAATAAAGTGATTGCCAAGAAAACTGGCAGCCTTTCAGTCAGAGTTAAAATTCAGAGCTAATTTTACACAAACCACTTATGCTCTAGGATTCCTCTTACATTTCAGAGAGTTAATGTAATACTGAAGTTGCAACACTCTTCCACAGTGTTTCTATTTTTTCTTCTCTACTCCATGGCAATACACTAATGTATAATAACTTCAACCTTCAAGAAATTTACCTAGCATTTTTCTTAAGTCTTGAAGCATTGAGCAACAAATTAGGACTATGACCGTCAGGACAACTGAAAACACAAATTCCATGCTGGATTTTTCTCCTCAACAATACT
Organism: Rissa tridactyla; assembly: GCF_028500815.1. Lineage (NCBI taxonomy): Eukaryota > Metazoa > Chordata > Aves > Charadriiformes > Laridae > Rissa > Rissa tridactyla. The sequence continues at coordinate 198,200,004 of NC_071466.1, forward strand.
CTATTAGCAATTTTTGCCTAATTAAAGGGCCCCAGCTGACCTAGTACTTCAGGAACCACATCAAGAGGATTTTTAAATTTTTAGAAAATTTAATTACAGCAAATAAATTTAGCAGCAGGAACAAATTGATTATTAACAGAACCTACCACCATCCCAAAATCCTTGTATTCTGAATAGAGAAAGCTAAAAGGCTGAAATAAACCTTCTAGTGAAAGTATTTCTGGCTACATCTCAAATAAAATAGAACTTTTAGAGTGGTGACAAGCTTGTAACAAAATCCTGTTCGAGATTTTCCAATGGCTGCTGTTTGTCAATAGGAAAAAAAAAACAACTGAAAGTTGTCCCAAATCCCTATTGGGGGATCCCCAGAAAATATTGACTGTTATTTTACTCTGGTTTTTGTTTGTTTGTTGCATTAAATATAATGTCAAAACCTCTAGATTGCAGTGCTTCTAGAAACTGTTTTAACTGATCTAGACCACAGACATAATTAGGAAAATCAAGGTGAGTCAGTGTTATTTTTATACAGTATATTGAAAATGATCATAACCAAATTACAAAAACTGTTGAAAAAGTTGTACGTGGCTCAAGACTCACAAAGGGACCTGTGGTAAATAATTCTTTTCTTCCTGAAAAATACATTACTATATAAGCTGGTTCAGGAGGTTCTACAAGGCTCCTTGCAAGGAAAATTACTGGATAAAGAGGCCTATGGTGGCTTGAAGATGAGCCATGAAATGCACGTTTTATAACTGCAAGTTCAGTATGACTTCATCATATTGCAGTTCTCTTCTGGCACCTCATTCATATCCTTTAAATACGAGGGAGTAGCTCCCAAATCTGTATATAATTTGAAGACAGTCAAAGTGCTTCCCTCATGCTTACACCACACGATGTGACAGAGACGGGGGTGCAGGTGGCTGGGGGAGGTCTGAAAGAAACAGGAGAGGCAACGCGATACCACCTGGAAATAGGTCAGCAAGGGCCTGGCAGAGCTGGTGTCATCTCTCACTTATGAACTATTTCTGGAGGTCCTCCTCCTCATGGTTGTGTGTGGACATAGCTCTTGTGTCCCAGCCACATGAAGATTTTCCTGCGCAGCTCACAGGGCAGGTAAAGTTGCATACTCCTCCTCAAAAGAATCTCCATGTAACCCCAGACTCTTTTCAAGTTACGCTTCGTTTCACCTCTCAGGAAAGGCCAGCAGTAGACTGTTAGCCAATTTTGCTTTGTACTATGCTGTGTGAGTAATTATGTTGAGGCACAACGTATTTATCCTGGTAGAAAAAAGAAATTACTAATTACCAGAAAGGTTTAATTGCACTTCTTTTAAATCAATATTAAATATTTAAATTATTTCTATTATCTCTACCTCACAAAATTCTTTAACTTTCAGTCTATTTTGCTAGGTTTTTCAATTAGTTTAGCAGAGCTAATCAATAGATCAGTTTCCATATATAGAATCAGCAAAGCAGGGCCTTCTAAATGACACTACTAACTGAAGAACAGCCCTTTCCAGCTCATTAGACTCATTATAGAAAATTGTACTTGATTCACAGGCTTTATAAAATTTTCCTCAGATGACAGAATTTTCCTCTCTATGAGATTTAGCTTAATAGTAGGTTATTTAGAGATAAGTAAGGAAACAATCTCCAGCTTTCCACCAGACACTGATAAGCTAATTTGTTTCACTTAGCTCTGGGTGTGCTGAGAATGTCTTCACACTTTCTAAAGACCTGGATTGTGCCATGTAAGAATAGTCCTATGCTGAGTGAAACTCCAGCACTGAGCCCTGAGGGAGCACGGAGAACACACTGCATGCAACCGTAAAGGGGAGGTATGGAGCAGTTCCGCTAATCGTTGACCCTTCTTCCTGTTTTTAGGAAAGCTTCCTTTAGGAAGGAAGCTAATTACTTTATCCAGGAACACTGGGCAGTCTTTGTCCATTCATTCCTCGTCCTGTACATCTGGGTAAGGAGCAAGAAGATGCTAGTCCTAAGCACTGCAGTTATTTTTGCTTTTTCCCCATTGTAGTTTTATTGCCTTAGTAACTTGCAAATCATTTCATGTCCTACAGCTATCCCACACAGTATGGTATGTACACATCCACGAAGCAAGAACATTTTTCACCATTAAATGATTGTTCCTGATAGAAATCTCCATTTGTAAAAATACCAAGCTCAGGGAGGATACATAATTTCCCAAAGAAGGAAGCCTTTTTCTGTAATAGAAGCTCAGAAAATGGATCTAATTCTCCTGAAGGCAGGTCATTTAATCTAGCTAACTGTTACTGCAGAGCTGTAGAAAAGCAAGTATTTCTGGGTAACTTGACCAGAGGGAAAACAATTAGGCGACATTACTGAACTGTAGTAATATGTTTTCTTGGCAGCAGACATGCCTCTGTGGTTGCCGCCACATATAATGTGCCCTCTTTAAAGACTAGAGACTGGAAAAACAAACAATTCAGAAGTGTACAGTACTGAGTCCCACACACTGAATACATGTTAGAAAACTGTATTCCAGTTGTGGATTCATAAGCTCGTTTTACCTCATTTCACACGTACTCAGACCTGCTGGTTCAGATACTCTATTTTAGATTAGGGGAGAATCTGGTTCATTTTTCAAACCTTGTCTAAATCATTACTGAATTCCCCTAATTCATTGGCAAAATGATGGGAAGAGAAGCAGCAAGGAAGCGTGATGAAAAGACCAGTGAAAAAACCCAAGTATTATGAATATACAAGACACCCACTCATGTAGTTTATAAATACCTCTTCTATGCCTAAATGCACATGCAATGCTGTTAGAACTGTATTAAGACATCCATTGCTCAGAGTTTGGAAAAAACACCTTTAAGATTACCTATGCAACTTTAATTCAGCCTTCTTGTATATTTACATTAGGACATTAACTTTAATTACATGACTATGTAGTCTTGTTTTTAAGGGCCTTTTATTGCTTAACGCAAATGGTAGAAGATGGTTACTCATTTGAGAAACTGTTTAAAATTGTGTTTTATGTTAATCAAGAGTAGTTATGAGTGAAAAAGCCCAATGTCCCAGGCTTTATCTACTTCCAAGAATTCCTACCCTACACATAGGCAGAGTATTAATTTTAAGGTTAGTACTTCTTTTCGATACCAGAGATTAATGCTTCACAAACATTCCTGAATTTGTTCCTGCAACACCCCTATTAATCAAGGGCATTGTAGCCTCCAATTTGCAAATGGGAGAGCAAGGTAGAGAAGAAGGGTTAGATGTTTAAAAGTCAGAGTATCCATGGTATTTTAAGGTTCCCGCTTGGGACATTTTTTTAATTTTCCTGAGAAGCTGACGTTATACAGGTCCTCATGTTTTTCAAGTTCAGTAAGTTCAGTTGCAGTTCTGAGAGTAGAGAATTTCTCATAGGTGCTTATGTCTCATGCTGGACATGTAGGACATGAGGACATGCAATTAGGGATGACCTCAGAAAAGTTGGGTTTGCATGACTTGCTTGGCATCACATAGACGGGAAGAGAGAGGGAAGGAATGAAATTCCTCAGAACCATGTTCAAAGATCTCAATGAGGAAATCCTCCCTTTTCTTTTTGATGTCCCATTTTAGTTACAAACAACCTCTTAATAATAAGACCTGCTTTACTCTTTGAATATGCCTCTTATGTACTGAATGAGCCAGGGTTCCTGTGGAAATGATCACATGACCAAAGGCTATATCATAATGCATATGTGTAAGGAAGCTGAATTAATATTACTTGAGTAATTTTATCCTGGAATTCTGTAACTTCTCCGTCCTTTAAGTTTTGGGTTTGTTTTCTTTCTTATACGTAAGTATGTATATGTGTACATATTTTGTGTGTGTATGTGTGATTTCCTTTCAGCTACAACCTGAAAATAGAGACGTTCCATCTCAGGGCATCACAGTGCCTCCCCATGTGTCTTTAGCAGGGATCAGCATCTTGAGCTAAAGGAGTAACTAAGAGATAGCAATTGCAGGTTTTTGTGCTCTGTGCAAAAGAAATAAATGTAAATGTTTCCCACATAAAGTGTTTCTATCATCAGATAGAAGAAGAAATTTGCTGATAGAAGGAATTTGGAATTAAAAAAAAAATCAAGGGTCCATCCTGGGTTCTAGTGGGAGCTTTTCTGTTTATCCTGACCTTGAGTCATTTTGCATTGTCCTCTCTAATTATCCTATTCCTATTTAGCCATCCAGGGCTCTCATTCCCTCCTATTTTCCTTTTTACTCGGTCTGAGTCCCAACACGGCTGATTTGCTATCTTGATGAGCCTTTTGAAACTACTAAAACAAAATAAAACCCACCTATTCGATTTTGCTGTTCCTACCATCTCCTTTTCACAGACTGGCTTTACAGTCAGTTTCCACAATACTTAGTCTCTTCCATTCAACTTAAGCTTTCCAAACTGCCCTAGTTCCAGTCTGCTGTATTATATCCCAGTTTTACTCTTTGCCTCAGAAAGCTATCTAATCTCAGTGGTCATTCTTTTCCAGTGGTTATTTCCTCCACTACTTCCTTGATTCATGTTATTTTTCTTGTCAGACCAATCTATACTTTGTCTCTTCTGTAGCTCATGGGTGCAGTCACCCACACACCAGACTCCAGTCTCATTCTCCACGGAAGCCTCGTGCAGCTTTGTTTCCCTCAGGCATCCAGTCTCCTCCGTGATTAGCCCAATTTTCTCTTTTCCGACTGTCGATCCTATTTCTCCTCCTCCCCGATTCTATTGTCACTTGTATTTATTCGTTAACACAATCTTATTCCTCCCTCACTCTCCTGCCTTCTGTTTCTCTTTGTACTGTTTGGGGAAGAGCCTGAGAGATGGCCAGGGGCAGATTATTCAGACTACAGGATGGGCAGGTTCACTGCCTGTGGTTGTATTCCTGCTAGGACATTCATGTAGGTATGATCATAAACAGGTTTTCTAGAGAATTAGTCAAAGCAGGCCCAACAGAAGAGAGATGCAGCAGGCAGATGTACCATCCACACAAAAATATGCTTAAAAGGTAGTGTCTGGTACAAGGTGAAAAGTCTTGTTCAACAGCAGAGGTAAAAGAAAGGGAGCAAAAGAAGACATATTTATGGATCATGGGCTCTCCCTATGCTATATGATAGGCAAGGTATGTAAAAATCCAGATCAGGATGCAAGTACAATGTAATATATAAGTATATTGATCTCTATAAAAAAACGAGGGTAAAAAAATATTGCAAGGTTTTATTGGCCTGAAAAATCCCTTGTGGTGTTGTGCCAATACATGACAAGAGCATACATGAGTTAACATGTGTCTGTTAGAGTGCGAGCGTGTCAGAGCTCTACCCTAAATGCTGGGGTTAGTCCATGGTTGTTCTCTGAAAGAAAATAGTGCTGGAGTCCCCGGACAGCAGATTTGCCGGCCCCAAGGTCTCCAAGAGTACAACAGTGGCAAGAAGATTGAATGAGCAAACGCTAAACAAACAGGTCCAAGCTCAGATAAAAGCAACTATTGCATTTAATGGCTTTTTTGAGTTTTTACCTTTGACCTGCTAAATCCAGACAGACTTAAAACACAGACAAATCTGTGCAGCCTTTCCTGAGGGTGGCAAAAGACACATCCCTGATATAAAGCCTTTTTTCCTTTTCCGTCAGATAACTTGTACTTTCTTTCAAAGGAAGGACTTCCCTTGTTTAATATGAACAAAGCAGTATATTTTTCTCAAACTTCATTTTCAGAAATATCCAAATCATTCTGACTTAAATTAAAACATATATAAAAAAAATGTAATTCTTCCGAAGAAAGGCATCCAGCTTTTGAAATGTCAACTCAATTATTTAAAATACAACAAAATTATAGGTGGCAGAATACAGTATCGCATAATGGGAACCTTAATAAAAGACTTTGTTACCACTTCCATCCCTAACACTGAAACTAATTTAGAATGCTGTTTTCCTAGAGGGTTGTTTTACCTGTTTTGGAATTGTTTCTACCTGTGTTTCGTTTTCTAGTTTTTATCACCACTGAAGAAAAAGAAAACACAAACAAACAGAAAAAAATCTCACTGCTTAAATTCAGATTACAAGAGAGAAAAAGTCTTGGAAAATGGACCACATTTAGTGCAAGCTGATCTGAAGAAATATTCAACAGCAGCAGCTGCCTGTCTGCATGGCGACAGAGCAGATCGCCCTTTACAGAACAGATTAGTCTTGGTACTCTCTTCTAGTGAATCTACCCACCCAAAAAAATTCAACAGTAGCAAGAACGTCCAGCATCAGCAAATTGATACTTTTTTTTTCTTTTTTTTTATGGGTTTCCAATCAAAACCTTTCCATTTTGAGCTTAAAATAATGTAAGCATTTCCAGCTCCCAGCTCATATAGGAAGTATTCAGGGATGGAGAAGACAGACAATATTTCAATTTCTCTTTTCTCTTCTAAAATGTTTAAAGATAATTCTAAACGCTTCTGGAATTTCTTTCAATAATCTACTTTCTAAGGGCTTGTCTACAATGGGATTTACTCAATGGCAGAGCTCTGTCCCTTTCATAGACTCGCGTACTGCTTTCACTATCATGTCTCACCCCAGAGCAGCTTGTATTCCAGCAAAACCACGGCTGTAAATCTCTTGTAAAACTTTTCAAAACACTGTCTTGCCAGCATGCTGTTTCCATTATCACGCTCCTGTTCAAACCTTGACATGTCCTGGGTTATGGGACCTGGTCAAACTCTAACAGCTGGATGTAAAACAGCTCGGCGGAGAGTGGAAAATCAAACAGTAGGAAAGATCTGAGGAAGGCTGGGAAGCTACAGGTGGCAGAGCTCTCACAAGCCAATAACCTTGGAAGGATCCTTACACTCTGTCTAAAACCTCTTTTATCAGTTTTGCTCAGCGATTAAACACTTTGTTTTGGAAAAATGAAATCAAAATGAGATGGAAAATAAAACGATGTCATTCAGAAGATTAGGATGCATTTAAATGCTAGACTTTTTGTCTGCCTAATTTAAATACCTGCTTTCCTTCTCAAAATATATATGTTTGTATACACATGAACTTATATACATATATGTGTATGCATGTATTATTTTGTTTATGTAAACCCTGATTTGCACACTGATAACATAGTCAATTATTTCCAGTGAAAAGTATTTGAATTCTTTCTCTCAATTGTAACTATTTGCATGTGATCTCAAACCTCACAATATTTAATCTGGTTATTCTCAAAACACTCTTTAAAGGGTGGGACTGCTCCTGTGGCTGGAGAGCTAAAGCAGAGGGCGTAACAGTCTAAGTGATTTACAAGAGTAATGTCTTAGACGGAATAGGAACAGAAATAGGATGAGCAAGGACTTCAAACACTTCCCGTCTTTTGATATTAAAATAAAGGCACAATGGAATGTATCTTTTGACTTAAATATAAGTAGATCTAATATCAAAATGGATATCCTATAAATGAAAATTGCTATGATTCAAAGTGATTCCTAAGCCTTCACTTTTTTTAAGACTTAAATCACAATAAATAAGTAGACATGTTTGCAAAAGCCTCTGAAAAGTATATGAATCTTTTAAAGAATCTTTTTGTTCTTTTGAAGACAGAATTTGGATAGATTTTTTCCCAGTTGTATCCCCAGATTCTCGAGCTCCTTCCAAATTCTGTTTCTCATCACTTATGTGCAAGTTTATTATTTTAAAACCTGGTCTCACTGTCTCTGTGCAAATCCATATCAATTACACTGCTCAAATTGTATTTCACTGACACTGAGATCAGATAAAAAAAAATAAACCTAGGTATTGCTGAAAAGGGCAATGGCCATAGCAAAAGCAAGAATAAAAAGGAAGTGAAGATGACAGGGATTTAAAATTATGTTCCCAGATGTACACCTGACTTATATATTCTTTCCTTTAATGAGTGACTGAACATTTTAATCACCATACATCAGAGGTTATGGATGTTGTCCATTGTTACCTTTTTAAAAGCTGCAGAGGCTTATATCTCAGCTTAGTTCTGGAGGGACGTGTGTGTTTTGTATTACTACCAGGCACCTATAGGCATCCTTCTATTCCATCATAAGGGCCAATGGTCTAAACTGCTGCATCTGAGAACATTTCCAATGCTGTTTCAGTGGCTGCCTGAAAGCTCTTTACCCAGACTTCAGGTTTTTCACCTTGCTTTCTCACCAGAGGGGAGCTCAAGTACAGAGCCACAGCATTCTTAGAGCCTGAGACCTAAATGCCCCCAGAGAGGAACCAGCCTGAAAATTAAATAGTCTTTTGCTAACAGATGATCTTTCATGTAGTAGATGAAACATATGGATAAAGGAAGATGGAGAAGTTTAAAAAAGCTGCTGCCTCTTTTGAATTATTTCTGACGTACATAGAACATTTTACTTTACATTGCTCTCAAAAGTATTAAAACACTTATGGAAATAAAAAAAAAAAAAAAGGAAAAAAAGGAGAAAAAGCCACTGCACGTTTGTTTTGCTTTTCTTTGACTTGTTTTTCTGTCACAATCCAATTTACCTGCACTTTTAATCTGCTACAAAAATACATTGTTATGTTCTCTGCATATTTTTAGCACTTCTCTGCCAGCGTAAGATCTTTACACAGTGTTTATTGGATACTTTCTATTTGTTGTATTCTGAATGAGTCAGCTCAAGAAGTCCTGTTCTTTCATTCTACATAGATCAGACTGGTTAGTCTCAGCCAACTGCTCAACAGCCCAAAGGCCCAAAGTGAGGTCATCCATCTCATGTGAAGTTATGCAGATATCTCTGCTGTCACCTGTCTTGCTCCGTGTGTAGATGAGGTTGCCTGGGTAATTAGAATGAAAATCTGTGCTGCACTGACACAGCACACACATCAATGTTTCTTTCTCAGCAAACCAGCAAACCCAGATGGCACAATGTCTTTGCCTTCACAGTGTCTGGGTGCGATTGAAACTTGGCACTCAGTTCAGACAAAAGAGAGATTATCGAGGGAGACAGGAGGGGGAGGAGGTGGGCAGCAAGACGAAATGACAGGAATTGTTTTTGCTCCTATAACCATAACTGTAGCTCATCCTTATCGAAGAAGTTCATAGTATGGATCTGTGTCATTTATCTAATTGTTCTTGGTTTGTCCAGCATTGTCTTGGGTCAAAACCATTCATTTATACAGCATAGCTTTTTGCAAGATAGAAAAACAAAACAAAACAAAACCAGCTTAGTTTCGTAAGAGCTTCAGCACGCAGCTCAACATCCTGATTCAAATCTGTGTATACTTGGGTTGCAGCTACACGGGAGACAACCCTTTCCTGCATGTGTTAGGGCAGCAGTTCATTTTAGATGTATCACTCACAAGTGTGATGTCCAGATAGCAGACAAGCAAGCGCTTGGTTTGGAAGCCATGGTAGGTGCTACCCACATGTCCTGTCACATCTCGAGGGTTGAGGTGATGGATGGACAGCATGATAATCAGCAGACAATGTGTGTTGCACCTTTAATACAGTTTGGTATGAATTTCATAACGGGTAAGGTTTTACACAATGTAAGCAAGTTCTCTTGATTCTGGACTGAAAATAGCCCATGTAGACATAGCCTTATCTCATATGAAGTGATTTTGGAGAAACACGCTATCTAAAAAAAAAGTGAGCTCATTCCTCTGGCCATTCTGAAGTGACTAAAACCAGAGAAACTTCAGTTATCATGTCAAGGCGTTTGAACTACTAATCTTTCTTCCCAGCAGCACTTACTCATTCAGACTCGACACTGTTGTAATGCCATCACATGGCTTGTATCCTGCTATCTTGGGACTGTCATAAGCACACAGGCTCCTGTCTGCTCATATTCTAGTGTTTGGAAGTATCCTGAGTGAACCATTAGCCTGTGACATAGCCCATATCACCCTCATGCCTAGGCATCAGTGGACAGTTTTCATCTGTATCTTAAAGAAAAAAGTCCTCGGGGAAAGGAGTCTGAAAGTAGACATTTCCGAAAAATGCAGTTGACTTTACTGAAACACTTTCTCCTGCACAAATTATGAACCAATTAGGAATCTCACCAATTCATATTCAAAATCTATGCAGTTGGTATTTATAGAGAAGGCTAACAGCAAAAACATATGAAATGTGTCAATCCTATTGTTCTCTACTTGGAATAGTTAAAAGAACTGTGTGGAATAATCCAAGATAGAGGGGAAAAATTGAAATATTTCAGTATAAAATATTTTTTTTTATAAGTTCATACTCCTCTACCAGTTTGGTTTTGGTTTTTTTTACACTTCTTTTCAGGTTAATTATCCTCTCTCCTAGAACTTTAATGAACAAAAAGGGATAAACATCTACATCAGCATTTTTTTTCTGCTTTCTATGACTTTTAGCTAAATGTATGTTTATTATGTAGAAGCACTAGAGTATGTTAATTTCTCTTGGAAAAAATGACATTCAGCAAACAAGAAAAAGACATGGATAATGATGTGTATATATCTGCTTATTAATGCTCTGCACACAAGCATGCACAAGCAGTATTTCTGGTAGCCCTATGTGAAAGTGACTGTTGGTGTACACAAATCTGAGGTACAGAGCACTTCCAATTTCAGTAATTGACTACAGGTCTACTTCTCCGGTCTCTCATGGGAGTTCATGAGGACATGCATCTGGCACAATGTTAATCATATTTGTTCTGACATACAGCAGTACACCAACTATTTCCCTTGGCAGATTACTTTCTATTACCTTATATAAAAATGGCTGACATCTTCAAAATGCTAATGAGAGATATATCAATTTTTATAAGAGCTTGGATGGCTTCCAAATATTTTTAAATGTACTCAACAGATTGTGAAATATACTCAGTATATGGTTATAAATGCAATATGTTAACTTTCTTTGTTGTTGCATGCCTTGTAATCTACACGGGCAAAGATTAAATATGAACGGATGAACAAATGTCCTTAAAATATTGGTTTATTTTTACTTCTTTTGCCTAACTGCTTGTTTTCCTTCAGCCATTTCTTACACCCTAATTGAACAAAATGTAATATCTTTACAGTTGCTACATCAGTTTGCACCACAGAAAAGTCTGGCCCATTGTAATTTGGGCCAGAAAATGAAATTATGATTGGATTACAGAAATAAAACTCTAAACCGATTGGAGCATGGAAATACTTTTTCTTTCTTATTACGCTGTGATGAAAATGCTGTAAAATTATGCCTCTATCTATTCTCTTTTAAACATGCTCATAACACAATAGCTTCCAATTTAAAGGCAATCTGGCCTTATCATAAACTTTATCATAACTGAGACACCAATATTCGCAGCTGAGTATAATGAGAAACACACTCATGAACAGATTTACCTTCCAAGATATAGAGTCTGGATTAGAGCTGTGATACACTATTACTTGAACCAAATTATCTACAGACATATAAAAAAATCACATCTGGAGATTTCTTCTTTACTCATTCTAATCTGACTGAAGTTTTTTAAAAAAAAAAAAAGAAGGCAGGAAGGCAGGAGGGGAGAAAGGGAGGAGAGGAGGAGAGAAGGGGAAGGAGGGAAGGAAGGAAGGAAGGGGTGAAGGTAGTTAGGGAACAGGGAAGGAAGACCAAGCAGAGGACAGGTAGGGGCATGAATCAAGTGAGCTGCTGAAGTTTCTGATAGTTTTTAGTTATGACCAATGAATAAGAAACTGATTTAATGATGCAGCTAACTAATAGAATTGATATCTCTAAGTATTGTAATGATTACAAGTGGAAACAAATTAATTGAATAAATCCAATGCTACTGTTAAAAAATACAAAACCAAGTATATTCTTTCTCTGAAATACTGGACACGTAGTCAATCTAAGGTGAGATCCAAAATGCATGATAGTAAATGGAAAAATTCTGATTTCAGACAGGCAAATTATATTTTCAACAGTTTCATTTCTTTTTTCCTTGGCTATGTGGAGGAAACAGAGATCCTGGGAGCACCCACCTAGCCAATGGAGAACACAGTAAACAGATCAAAATATTATGGTTTACATTGTTTTGCAGAGGATCTGGCAAGACACGCTAACTTTGCAAAAAGGAAAAAAATGCAATGGGATATTGCTTGCTGTGACATTAATTCTAGTGAGAAGCGGAATATTCTGCAGCAAACTCAATCCTAAGAGCTGCAACTTTGTCTTTTCTAAGTCTGATGTTATGAATAAAGTATAATAATTCAGTAAAAATAGCTTTCTGATCGAAGGAGGTACTTGCTCGATTTGCGAGACAGTGAATGTGCTTGGAAACTTTGTACCTTCCTGAATAAGTTTTAATTATTATATACAACTCCCAGAAGTGTTTTATATTCTTTATTCTTTGTAATAAGCCACAGTGGTAATGTTGAAAGCACGATAAACTGTAGAGTACAATGTATATATAGCAGAAGATACATTACTTTTAGCATAGGAAATGAAAGATAAATGCCAAAAGCACAAAATGCTTAGCCAAGGTAATCAGTTTGAACAACATCAATAAAATAATAATTGTCCCACAAAAGTATGCAGTAAATTAAAGAATTTAGCTCCTGAAAGTATCCAGTTCTTGATAGTATATAATTATTAGTTAAATTAGTTTCTTATTGTATCCACAGTGGAATGACAATATGTTGGATTGCTGTAAATAAAAACTATTTCATTTAATTTCTTTGATGTTATGCATACATTCTGAAAAAGACTCAGCTGTAAATCTAAGCACCCTGGTATTACAAACATTGCTGGATTTGGGTGCAGAGACTTTTGGTGTTTCTATTCTCAGCCTTTTTTACAAGTCTCCCAGAGGCTTCTGCATCAATAACATCCTCAGAAAAATGAAATGGATGTTGGCACCTTAGCCATCGTAGTTAACAACCCAGCACATTGTCTCAAACTCACCTTCAGTAATGGCTTCAGCTGTAACTTCAGATTGCACTCTGGCATTGCTGTGGTGTGGACATGTTGTATTGACTCTGTTATGGGATCAGGAAGTTAGGAGTCATTAAAACTTCACTCATGTTGGTAGGAGTCATCAAAACTCCCTGGTCAGCATATCAGCCTTGCAAATGTTGCTCGATTGTCCTGGTTTCAGTTGGGATAGAGTTAATTTTCTTCCTAGTAGATGCTGTGTTTTGGATTTAGTATGAGAATAATATTGATGACAGATATTGTATTAGTTATTGTTAGGTAATGTTTATATTAAGTCAAGGACTTAATGTTCATATTAAGTCAAGGACTTTTTCAGCTTCCCATAGAAGCTGCGAGGGAGCACAGTGAAGACAAGCTGGTCAAAGGAATATTCCGTACCATAGACATCATGCTCAGTACATAAATGGGGGTTGGCAGGGGGCAGGGATCCATGATTGCTGCTCAGAATGGGCTGGGCAACCGATCATCGGGTAGTGAGAGCAGTCATATTGTATCACTTTATTTTGCATATTTTTTCACCACTTCTGTTACTGTTCTATTAAATTGTCTTTATCTCAACCCACAAGGGGTTTTTAATCCTTTTTCTCCCTCTGCTCCCTACTCTGCTGGGGGAGAGTGGGGGGAGTGGGTGAAGAGCTGTGTGGCCCTAGTTGCTGGCTGGGGATAAACCACAACATTGGCGTAGACAAAAAAAACAGTTCTGTGAAGCAACCATTCCTGGCATTATCACAGACACTTCAACAGTTTTATGAGGTCATATTTTAATAAACAGAACACTAAGAAGATGTTCTGCTAGTGCTGAGGAAATGAGGAAGGACATCTGATTTGGAAGGACTCGTAGGCACAAGACCAGTGACTTGTCACGAGGGAAATTGTGCAGCTACCATCCTGGGAACATTCCCCTTGCACTTGTGCTATTGGGACACAGAAGTCACTGAGCAGTCTGGGCTTTGGTGTGAAAAGAAATACTATAAATGCTCTATAAATAGATATTAAGAAGTAATAAAGAGTGGCTTGAGAACAGAAAACATACAAGACAATTCGGATCTGTAAAAGTAAGAATAGGATGATGGGGAGACCTATCAAAATGACAGACTTGTCTTGGAAATGTGTGAAGTTTCTGGTATGCCAATTGGTAAGGTAGCATGAATTGGTCAGGGGTGTTCCCAATACTTTGCTAGAAACCATGGTCTTGATTTGTAGTTTAGAGAAACTGAATCTCAATCCAGACACTAATGGGCTATTTCATCCCCAGAAACAAAAATAAAGCATGACCATATTTGAGAGAGACTGATAAAAATTCATTGATTTACAATAGATGATGACAAAGCCTGCTGTAAAGAATTCTTGATGTGCTCACGTGGAGGGTAAATAACAATAGAAATAACCTGAGACTCCAGTTCACTAAGAAGTCTGATGAAACAGATTTTGCTCTTCTTTCCAATAATCTCCAGATTTCAGGCAAATATTCATCCATTGAAGCAATTTTAAAATATCATTCAGAACACTGAGTTCTATGAAAAGCTGAAGCAATCTGAGGTTAAACCAAACAGCAAGCCCTCAAAGATAAATATTATGCTTTATAAAATACGTTTCTGATTCTGATACACATCTTGGTGCTATTGTAATGTAAGTAGTAAATAACAATAATAATAATAATGAGCTATTACCTTATATAACAATACAAAACTAATTGGTTTTAGTAATGGGATTATAACTGATCTTATGTATTAATTTTTGCTAATACAGAGCTGGAGATTACTATACCATAATTTTTTTTAGTCAGTTTTGTTCTTCTTTTTTTTTTTTGGACAAGGTAGGCCAGGCACACAAGCCATCATAAAACCATTATGACAAATATCACTTTGGCATTGCATTACACAGTTGTGGCCATTGAAGCTTTAGCACACTCGGTAGAGCTATGCCAGGAGATGAGCAAATATAAACTGTTGGAAAAATAACGGTAAGCTGTTGACCCTCACTCTAAGTTCAACTAATTTACTGATAACTTGTTCTTAAACTCTGTACCTGCTGAATGTAAACCATTGGATTATTGCCGCTGATAGACAAATTGCTGCAAAAAAAGCAAACGAAGTCTGATAAGGGAACTCAGAAGACTCAGTGGCCAGATAATTACCTGTGATGGGACCTCTTCCAGTTTATAGCAGTATTGGCACATGGATGAAGTACTGAAGCATGAGAAATGGTTATCGTGGGGGCTGGATGGACATTTTTTGCACTATATATGTTATTTAGTGAAGTCTTCTTCTCTGCATTTAATAAATTATTTAAAATAACTTGCTTCATACATAAATGTACCTAATTAAATACCATTCATTAAGTAATGTATTTGAGAAGTATTAACAAGCATTAATTGGACAATTTGCTAAGAATCATTTTTGCAAGTGTTTAAGCAGTTCTGGCTCTGCTCCTGCTAAAACTGCTCCCTACTGATGGCACTTATATTTATGTGGACTCCTATTGAAATGAATGAGGATCTAGATTATACTGCACTAAAATAAGACTACAACTATTCTCTTGCAGCAAGGCAATTAGGCATGAAATGGTCAATTTTCATACTACCAAACACTCTTAGAGTCCATGACAGGGAAGCCACATGCAAACTACCATAGTCCTGGACTGTGCCACTTCATGCATCATGGCCAAGAAAGACTTGGATAAGGAAGAACTACAGTATTGTATACGTGGTCCATATAGTGTATGTATTAATGACAGTGAATATCATGTGTGGGTCTACTGAAGACAGAACATACTTCAAGATGTATTTTTGTGATATTTCTGAGACACCACTAGTATACAGGCTTTTAAGCTGTCATTTCAAATACCTGCTGAAGGAGAAAAGTAGAGATATCAAAGCACTGTCTTTAGTCCTTTGACTGGGGTGCGGGCATCTTAATCTTGTGTGTTTTAGAGCATTCCTTACTGCGTCAGTTATCAAGGCCTCCAAGGAGGAGGAAACCATGGCAGAATGCCTATAACCATTTGGATGAGTATATGACATGATGGCAAATGAACCAGCAGAAAAAAACATAAGGAATCTGCGCTTCTTCAATGGGCTTTACTCACGCTTTTGTGCCTAGGAGTCCCTCCTGGACAACACTAAATAAATAAATAGAATGCAAAGTTTAAGCAAAAGCTTAAACTAGAAGGCTGGGCAGAAGGAGGAGTTTATTCACCTCCATTTTTTATTTTGTTTTCCTCAGTTTCAAAGATCTGGCATTTTGTGGGGGAAATATATGATCATTAGACAGAGGTATGGCAATCTAACACAGTTTCCATGAAAACAGTTTAAGTGTATGACACCTACAAATAATATATCAGTGTTGATAAATTTGGCAGAAATACAGTGTGTTAAAAAAGAAATCAACAAACTGGAATATTCATCCAGTGGTCTGAACTTACTCTACAAAGGAGGCTGATATTATGATCTCCATTTTACAAACTGAGAAGTTGGGACTCAAATATGTGAGTTCATTTGACCTTATGCTGCTAGCTGCCATTTTAACTTCAGATCTAAGATTCAAATATAAGATTTTTAACCCATGATTTTATCTGCATTTTTATTAATATTTGTCAATGGATGTGTAGAAATCTTATTTTGGAGAGCAAAGTTCAAATACCATCTTTGCTTGACCCTTTGCTTGAGAGAAATTAAAATCTCACTTTGCAAAGAGAGTGACCAAATGAAAAAATTCTGGTTTGCGGGATTTCTCATATTTAAGTTGCCCCACTCTCCATAAATAATTGAATTCTTCAGGAAAATCTTCCAGTCACTTTTTGTTTGCTGAAATTTCTGTGCCCATTGGAAGAGTTCAGAGAAAGTTCATGTCAAAACTTTTTTGACACAGTTAGTTACAATACATCTCAGACAGGAACTTCTGGTTCAGTGTCTGCTTCAGATCAAACAGACTCTAGTTTGAATCTGAATCTCTTATCTGCTAGGTGCATACAAACTTTAGTTACTCAGCTTTTTCGAAAGGATAGTGTCCTTACACTGTATAGGAACTGTTAACAATATCAGAGAAGAATGACTTCAACATTCTTGTTTTAAACAGGAAAGGCAGTTGGGTTTTCCTGCTAAAATGAGAAAATGTCAAACGCCACAAAGCTCAAAAATTATTTCAGAATAAAGGGATAGTATCTGCATTCTGCAAACCATATAGGAAAAATGTTAAAAGTCATTAGAGGACTGTTCCTATTGAAATCACCATGAAAACCTCTACTGACATAATGAAAGATTTTTTTGACGATATTGGCTGCCTAATCAATGCCTGGAGATTTTCTAGATTTATCTACATTTACAAGTAAAAAATAGGGCCACCTATGATCCTGAGCTGTGGTAAAAGCCACACATGAAACCAGGTGAAAACGAATTCTGTGAGTATTCTTCATGGAGTGTCACTCTTCCATTGTTTTGAAATGATTTACTTTGTTCTCACCTATTCAGATTAAGCCATTAAAATCACCACCAAGTTTAGATAATCCTTGAGAAGGAAGAAAATAAGGCTATCAAACTTCTCAAGGGACCTGCTGGTCTCCCACAATGTCCTTGTTAGTGTGACTCAGTGGGAGCCATCACTGATCACTCAACTAACATTTCTTGTTCTTACTGCCGACTAGACATACATTCCCACATGTTCCATGAATAAAATAATTGTAGTGTCCCTGAGAGTGTGAATTTTTATTTTTCACTTCTCTTCCTGAATCTGCTAGAGCTCATCTCAACTTTTTTAAAGCTGGTCTGTCCATTTTTTTGTCTAAGTGGTTTCTGTCCTGTAGGAGACCCAAGAACAGAGGATATAGCCATTCAAAGAGTTGTTCGTTTCAGGGTCATGCAGATGAAGGGAGATCATCCCTGAACAGATTTGCAGTCAAGAGACTATTTACTATTTACATTTTAATGGTGGCCAGAGGCTAAGGATTGTTAAGCACTTGATTCCATTAGCTACTGCCTCATCCGTTCTAGGATTTAGACCCCTGTACCTGAAGAATGCAGGGCAGGCCAAATGACAAATGTGTAACCTATCCTCCAAGGTCCCGAGACTGAACTGTATATTTTATTTCTGTTCTTCTCTGTTTTACTCGATACTTTCCTTTTTTTAAGAGACAAACTGAAAATAAATGCAATCCTGAAGAAGACTGGCACTAAGTCATAAACTAAAGATTGTTCCAAGTAAAGCATTCTCATCAGAACAGATTCATGTCATGCCATTAACTAACATAATTTTGCTCATGAGAAATTTTTCTCAGATTTCTGTGTCTGACTTGCTGTGAATTCCATAGAGGACTGTAATATCATATTATATAGACATGCTCAATATGATGCCATAGATTTTAGTTGGCATGTTATTTTCTCTGTTCCAGAGAATTTAAGAGAATCATAAACAAGGTAAGACAGCAATATCTAGGAAATCACATTACTGAATAATAAAAAGGTCTAAGTGGGACAGAACTCAGAAATTCAAAATATATGAGTTTTTAATAGTCAGGAAATTTGACTCTTAAGGATGAACTTGAGAAGGAAAGAAAATAGAAGAACTTCTGACACCACAATGAAAATAGAAAGCTATTGAACGGAATTTGCTTTAACAGAGTTTTAGAAAAAAAATTAATGTGGTCATTTACATAAGGAGGACTGTTACTAGTGGTTTAAGATCTCCTAAGTGGAAAAAAATAAAGTGCCTATATGATAAGCCTATAAGATAAGCTTTACTGTTGTTGTATTTGAGGAGGGGTGGGAAGTCTTAGAAAAAGCTTTCCACTTGCAGAACTGTTTATTCTCAACTTGGGTTCACTAATTTAAATGTCACAGTGGAAGGTTTATCTCTAGCTGTGTGAAAAGTGCAGGCACTTACCTCAGGCAGGCATTTCACTTAATCTTCAACTTGTTTCTATGTAATGATTAACCTGGGTAAAACTTTAAATAGTTATTGATCATTCCATTACCTAAGCAGCTGATAGAGCAGAGGTTAAGTTTATGGAAAAGTGACAAAGTTTTGCCTGGTTTTATCCTTTAGATTCTGTGCTCTGAATACTTGGGCCCAAATCTACAAAGCATTTGTGAACTTGTTTGAGAGTGTAAAGTGTCCCTGAAGTCAAGGATATTATTTGATTACTTAAAATCAAACATATATTTAAGAGTTGTGATAGATGAAGGTCATATCTGATGCAGCACAATCAAGCTTCAATGAAGTTAGTGTTAATCTCTATATAAATGTATAGTTCCTACACTAAGAGGAATTTTACTTTCACAAGACAATATTCAGAGAAATAAATTTGATATTTTTTAAAACGATTCTTGTTAGATCGTCTCCTTTTAACTTTTCAGTTTTGATCAGATATGTGTTTTAGTGAGCCAGGTGATGGCTGGAAAGCAAAAAGTATACAGGCTACATAAACTTAATAATTATATTAGAAAAACTTAAAGACTTTTCTGCATCCTGAAGCTGTGGGGTTATTCCCATTGCTGCAATAGCATTTGTTATTCCTATGTATGCTACTGGGAACTCCTAGTCTCCTTTACATTTAGTGAAAAAGACCAGATATTATTTACTTACAAATTTTTTTATTGTCTTTTGGAGCTGAGCAGGGTGAAAAAGAGTCATAGTAGATGAGATGTATCTCAGCCTACCTTCAGATATCACCAAAAAAAAAGATAAATCATAAAGCAGATTTCTAAGAATATCTGCAAAATACCAGTTCCTTTACATTTGTTAGAATAGGGGAGATAATGACTTGCTTACATGTAATCATCTATATCACAGGCATGTAAAGCTGTAGAGGATGAGTTCCATTCAGAACATCCCGTAACTTTTTTACAGTGATTATTTGTTTAATTACAGGTAACAGTAAAGGGGATAAAGCAGTTTTCAGTGCTCTTGCTGGAACATTTGAACCGATATAATTCAGTTCTTCTACCAGCTCAAATGACCAATGGGTCACTCCATTGCTGAAGAAGAGAACTAGAACACATGAAGATTTGATGTGTGATATGTTTTCTTCTGAAGGCAGGGCTGCTAACATGCTGTCCTTGTTCAGGGCAAGTTGTGAAATGGCAATCTAGTTAAAATGTAAATAGGACATATTTTAATAACTCCTTTTTATAATCAATGTATTCAAAGCACTTTCTAAGCTTATATTCTTAATGTTAGTATACTGTAATCATATTTTACATAGGAACAGATACAGCTGTAGCTATTAAGGTCCTCTGTCTCTCTGAAATTCCTATCCAGTAAAACCTGCTTCACTGAGTAAAGATAACACAGCGGGATACTGGGTTCACTTTCTAATTTTAGTAACGACCTTCCGCACTACAGCACATGAAACAGCAGTATGGATAGGCAGATTTCAGTTTAATGCCTCTTCTTACAAAGTGAACTTGGGAACTTCTTAAAAAAAAAGTTATATGTACCAATATTAATGTATAACTTCAGCATTTTGGCCCATTGCCACTAGCCCCTTATATTTTACTTAGGTGTAAGAATGGGACAATTGACTTAAAGAGATCCAATCCATGGACTGGTTCTATCCAGGAACTTTATTAAAGTTTAACAATACAAAAAGTATGCACATATCATTGATTCTACCTTCCATCATTTAATCTCTCTCCATGTTTTACATCAAGCCAGGACAGCTCTGGAAGTAGAGAATTGGTAAGAGTGATTGTTGTCTGTGATCCAGTCCAAAAAGGATTAGCAATCCCAGATTTAAAATTTAATGAAAAAGTTTTCTAACAAGATTTTTGTTTAAATCAGTACTGATAACTCAGGTATGTTCAAATCAGCATTCGGATTATCTGCTGTATTAGGAAGGTTTGTGTAGAGGGAGGGAAGAAAAGACTCCTGACACCACAGCAGTATTCTAGAATATGAAAAGTACAGTAATCCAACCTGCAGAATATCTGACATTGTGTTTGCTCTACAAGGACCTCAAATTATAGTTCACCCATTACTGATGTCATTGTAATCGACAGACATTCTATTTGCATTAAAATTTAGATTAATCCATTTCTCATTGCTTAATTGACTTGCAGGTTTTGAAAAATGCTGCAAAGAAATTCTAACTGTACTTTGTTAAGCGTAATATGAGTCATGCCAGCATGTAGACACAGCAATGCTACTGTCAAAATTGCCAGTTCTTCTACTTTTAGAGACAGAGACTTATGTGATAACACACTGCAAACATATTTCCTTTTTGATCCTAACTTGATATGACACAGACTAATTGTCAAAATACGCTTTTCTTACTAAGGATGAGAAAAGGAGAAAGAAAGAAAGTTGTTATCTGTTGTCACTGTTTTTTTGGGTTTGGGGTTGGTTGGTTTTTTCCTCAGTTTAAGCCACTTATAAATCTTACTATGATTACACTAAATATAAGAAAAAAATTTATAGAAAATTAAAGCGGCCCATCTATACTGAAAACCTGTGCTTACTTTTTCCTTCCTGCTGCCTGCTGGTTGCATGCATCAGTTAAATCTTGTCTTTTAGGCAGTAAAGTCTTTGGAGCAAGAACTGTGTTGTACTCTGCTTTATGGGGCCCAGCTCGATGCAACACATACTTGACTTAACCTCCACCTGCTTCTGTAATATATGTTGCTTATAGTAAAGTTCAGGTGTAATAAACAGTTGACTAAGGTAATTTTTATTTTACACACGGCTTTGGGAAAAAGATGTAATTATCCAGTTTGCGACAACTCAGCACAGTATTTCAGTGGCACTTATTTCACATTTTGAGAAAGGCATTGATACGTAAATTGTTAAGGATTTTTGAAAGGATCAAGCAAACTATGAATGACAGGTAGTCTGAGTACTGATCAGGCATATTTCATGAAGCTGTTCCAGGTATAGGGTGACAAGAATAGGTTGTAATGCTGTCACCACCTCGGCAGCCCCAGCTCCAATATTTGCTCTTGTGAGCACCAGCTGAGCACTGGATCTATAAAGCAATCTGAGCTTAGCTTCCTTGCACTACACACTTTTTAGCTTCTAAAAATTTTCTCCTTTCCTGATATAGGAAGCAGATTTAGATTTGCCCCTCTTTAGGGCCCCGCATACTAACAAGAGAGTTTTGTTTCCTCCATTGGGATGGAATGGTCTTTTTTCTCAGTTCTCAGCAGGTTCTGCACTTTTGTAAGACAACTTACATGCCTGAAGTACTGAAATGTTTTGCAGAATGAAGAGACTGATTGTGAACTTATATTTTTTCCTTCTTTTTGAACTGCAGAAGTTGATCTAGTGTGGGACACATTCTTTCAGCTATCAGATCTCAAAAGGTCCTAAGTTTTCTTGTATGAATCATTTCCAGATACGTTTCACCTGAAGTATCACTAGACCCAATAGACCCAAAAACACTAAAACACTTGGCACATATTACACATTTACAATAAATTTAGAAAATATGTGCCATATCCGGTGCATAGTTTTAAAAACAGTAGTAACGTTTTCAACCCTGTGGATTCAGTCAAGAATTAACTTCATGTGCATGAGTGATGCTACCAACTCTATGCTGATCAACTCATAGGTGTTTATGGTCAGATTTCTCTAGAATACTAATTTGCCACAGCTTTTCCTAGTAGAAATTATAATAATTACCATGAGCGCTTAAGAATTTTGAATGCATACATAAATTATTTTGGAATTAAAACAAACAGCAAGATTTGCATTTCTCTATCTGGTCACACCCACAGAAACAGCAATTTATTCTTTAAATCCTTTAACAGAATACTCAAATCAAGGCAAAACAATGGCACCACCCTAGACATTAGCTGCCTATTTTTGGAAAGTAAGCAGAGGACTCAAAACAAAGTCTAGCACAGGCGTGATGCTTGGCTTAAGTAAAACAGCAAAAGTATATGGCTCAATCAGTTGAATATATATGCAAAGTTAATGATGTGTGAAGCAACAAATAATCCTGATTATTTGGCTGCAAGATGCAAAGAAACCATGATGAACACCTTGATTCATTCTTTTCTTGTCTCAAAGTAATGCCAAACTGTTTCCTGTCCATGGTAAGTCTCCGAAAGGCAAAGAAAATGGGCAAAGGGTAGCCTCCATTTACATATGTCAACATTGCACTGCCAGCTGTGAATACAACTATTTTCTGTCATAGAATCATAAAATCATAGAATTATTTAGGTTGGAAAAGACCCTTGGGATCATCGAGTCCAACCATCAACCCCACTCTACAAAGTTCTCCCCTACACCATATCCCCTAACACCACATTTAAACGAGTCTTAAACACATTCAGGGATGGTGACTCCCCCACCTCCCTGGGCAGCCTATGCCAGTGTCTGACCACTCTTTCTGTGAAGAATTTTTTCCTAATGTCCAGCCTAAACCTACCCTGCTGCAGCTTGAAGCTATTCCCTCTTGTTCTATTGCTAATGACCTGTGAGAAGAGACCAGCACCAACCTCTCTACAATGGCCTTTCAAGTAGTTGTAGAGAGTGATGCAGTCTCCCCTCAGCCTCCTCTTCCTCAAACTAAACAGTTCCAGCTCCTTCAATTGCTCCTCATAAGATTTAGTCTCCAGGCCCTTCACCAGCTTCGTTGCCCTCCTCTGCACTCGCTCCAGCACCTCAATATCTCTCTTATATTGAGGTGCCCAGAACTGGACACAATACTCAAGGTGTGGCCTCAGCAGTGCTGAGTACAGGGGGACAATCACCTCCCTCCTTCTGCTGGTCACACTATTTCTAATACAAGCCAGGATGCCATTGGCCCTCTTGGCCACCTGGGCACACTGCTGGCTCATGTTCAGCCGCTTGTCAATTAGAACCCCCAGGTCCTTTTCTGCCAGGCAGCCCTACAGCCACACTTCCCCAAGCCTGTAGCGATGCATGGGGTTGTTGTGGCCCAAGTGCAGGACCCGGCAGTTGGCCTTGTTGAAGCTTGTTCCATTAGTGTCGGCCCATTGATCCAATCTATCCAATCAGTCTATCCATCATCAGTCTGTATGGATGCTTGTGTTAACTCAACGGAAGGAGTAGGAAGGCTGGACATGTTCTCTCTCTGTCTCATTCGTTCACACAACACCTACCAAATGACCTGATCATAGTGATGAATTGGATGGTGTGTACTCCTCTCAGGTTTGCAGATGGCATCAAATTGAGGGAAACTGCCAATAAACTCGAGGGCGTGGCTGCCACACAGAGGGGCCTAGGCCTGCTGAAGAAATGGGCTCAGAGTAGCCTTATGAAATTCAAGGACAAATGCCAATCCCTCCACCTTTTTTGTCAAGGAAGAGCCCCTTGCAACGATACAGACTGGGACGGGAGACAGCTCTGCGGAAGAGCCCCTAGAGGTCTTGGCAGACATCAAGTAGAACATGAGGCAACAGAGTGCCCTGGCAGCAAAGGAGGCCAACGGCATCCCAGAATTTTGTGGCATGGCCTGCCAATCCAGGAAGTGATTATCTCCCTGTACTCAGCACTCACTGGGTTGTGTCTTGAGTACTGAGTATCTGCCCACTTTGGGCCTTCCAATAGGGAAGACACCAATACACTGGGCAGAGTTCAGCACAGGGCCACCATGTTGATTGACAGCTGCAGCATTTGACCTGCCAGGAGAGGGTGAGGGAGCTGGACTTGTTCATCCTGGAGCAGGGTTGTCTTCAGGGGGAGGAAGCAGCAGCCCTCCAGCACCTACAGGGAGGGCATCCAGAAGACGGAGTTGGGCCTCACACAGTGGAGCATGGGTTAGAACAGGAGACAACTGGCATTAGCTGAAACAGCAGAGGTATGACCAGATATAAGAAGAAACTGTTTTATGATAAGGACATGCCCAGGGAGGATATACAATCTCCCCAGTCACTGATTTTCAAGACCAAATTGACTAAAGCTCTGAGTGATCTGCCTGGCCTCACAGCTCACTCTGCTCTGAGCAGGAGGTTGAACTAGAGATCTCCTGAGGTCCCTTCCAAGCCATACTGTCCTATGAACAGCTTGAAACAATGAGGCTTACACAGCTGATAACAGTTCTCACCAAGGAAAGACTTCATGGGCCTTGGGACACAACCAGAGTGTATAATTTTTTTGCTGGTGGTGGTGTGGTGTTTTTTTTTTCAAATCATACATTTGTGCTTCATTTCTATGGAAGACAGAAGTTTGCTGAGATAAAGGGAAACACCGTGTCCCAGAGTTTTGGCCCCAGCATGGAGATCAGAGGTATTCATGGCAAGCCCCAAATGCAGGAGCTGGAAAGCGCTCCCAAGTCCAAAAGTTTACACACTGATAGAGGAAGTAGAAAGGTGTGGCAAACAAGTTTTTAAACTTGGCTGATAACCTTAGTGCAGTGCAATGCAGTAGCTGCAATTCAAAAAATTTTAATGATTACTGGAGAGATGTGCAAGATGCACACAGAGGATTTAGGGAGATAAGTCCTGTTGACATTGCAAATTGCACACCTATCCACAGCATAAATATATTTTTTAATTTTGAGCCATAACTGAACTTCCACTGTATTCACTAAATGTATATTACTCGATCCTTAAATATTTTGTCAGTGAATTTTGAGTAATTCCTTATCAGTAATACGATTGTGGCTTTGAAGAAGAAATTTTATTCCCTCTATTTTTCTCCTTGTGGGGCAGAGTGACGACTGGTGTAAATCAGGCAAGAGGCTGCTTTCTTAACAAAATGCATTACAATATAAGAATTTTTCTTATTATAACACTTAGTTTAGGTGTTTTTTACAGGTAAAGCTAATCCTGTAACCTATACTGTGCTATTTCTGTGAAACATAGACACACAACCTTAAAGCAAGTGCGGCTATTATGTAAGTTTGATTACATGGGGAATTTAGTATCTATTACTTCTGCACAGTTAGTTGATTGGCTTACAGAACTGACAGGACAGATTTACAATAAGAAAAGATGTTAAGGTTTTCATTAATGATGACCTGAAACATACAAAGTAAATTTCTGGAAAGCTGAAAGGGAAAACTATTGGTTTTTGCAAACGCAATAGCATTGAATTACAAAGAGAAACTGACTTGCATATACAGAGAAGGTAATCAGATGGGTGTATCCTCAAATGCCATCAGCATTGGGTTGTACATCGTACATGAGGTAATTAAATGATGCCTGAAAGTAAATGAAGAAATACATAATAGGTTAGCAGAGACAATGTAATGAGTGACCTAACAATATTGGTGTAGACGTGAAGGTAAGTCAGAATGCATTTAGAGGTGGCGTGCCACATGATGGTATTATTAGCAGTCATTTGCAAGTTCTATTAGACTTCTTTCCAGAAGCTACTCTGGAGCTTAAACAAAAATTCAAGTCTGATGTAGAAATTTCTGGGTAAATGATTCACCCATATTACACAAGTGGTCAGATTATTTGGTTAGAATGGCCCCTTCTGGCCTGAAAATCTGCAACTTTACAAATGTATTGTAATTAACATAATGGCTTGCTTGATGTTTATATCATAGTACAAAGCCCAGATACGTGTGAAGATGCAGAGAGCTGATGACCATAATGGTGTGTTACCTTCACAAATTGCTGGGCCTGGAGATCGCTGTGTTGTGGCATAATAACAAGTGACAGTTGTTGAGCTGTGAGGCAAGCGTTTCTAATCCACTCAGGCTCTTATCATTTGAACCTGCAGATGTGGTGGGCACCCACAATTTATAACGAAGTCAGTAGGAGGTGCAGATACTTAGCAGATATGAAAATCATGCTCATAAATGTTGGCAGGTATCTATTTCCAGACATGAATGACAATCCCATAATTAAATTAAGAATCCCATCCAGAGTAGGTCTATTTTATGGTACATATAAAATTTAATGGAACATTAAGCAATAGGCCTATTTTATTTAGTGCTGCTGAATATCTTATATGAAGAATTTGTGATTTTGGAGATATTTATGGCTAAGGAAATTACTAACACACTGTAGACAGTGTGCAGATTTTAGCCACTGGTTCGTTCTCATTTATTCTTGTAATAGCCTCATGCAATGCTTAAAAAGACAAGCTTATATTTAATTGCAGGTTGCCCACAGGTAAGGTGGTCAGAGGTACTATTTCTTATGCTCAGATAGGAATACTTTGTCTTTTATATCTTAATTACTGAAGTAAACTGTACTGGGAGATAATCAGATGAGAATAGTATAGGAAGATCTAATGTTTCTTCCCTGGGCCTTGTTTTAGAAAACTTCTGATATCTAGTGAAATACTTAAGCAGATTAATTAAATTAAACACATGCTTAACTTTGTCAAAATTGGAGCATCCTTTCTTTACGGAGAAGTTTTCAGTGAATAAATTAGAGTCATCATTGTTACTTTATTATAATATTTGAAATAGACACTTTTGAAACATGATTTCTCATTTTTTACAGTTTGACCAGAGTGTTAAAAACTGTTGTTTGCCTCAGAACTTTTCTGAAGTAAACATGGCTCAACAAGCAATGAACTCATTTATTTGTGGCAGTTTGCAATGTTTTCATTGCACTGAAACTTAAATAATCCCTAATGGGTTTTACTGCCTGACTGTAATTTCTATTACATATTGCAGTTAATAATTGCACTTTCTTCTTCATATCCCCATGTTCTTCAAATTGACCTGCGGACTGAAGTTCTCCCAGTTGTACGTAGCACAGGGTAATACTTGGCTGATGATTTCCAGGCAGTTGATGCAGGCATGGGGGCGGAGGGGAAGACTCAAACAAGAAAAAGGTTCTCACCGAGCAGAACATTTAAGTAGTTGCTTAAAGTTAATTCCCATTTTAAGTAGCTTATCCAGAAGTTATCAGCTTAAGTATATGACTCAAGATAAGCTTTTTCATGTGTACTGAGCTGAATCAGTGTTTTGAGGGCTTGGAACTGCATTTGTCAATACACCATATATGCATAGCTTAATGTATTTTTGCAATATACACTTACTTACTCAGTAAATGAGAGCAGCTGTACTGTAAGTAAATGGTATTCTGTATTGCCATGCCAGATATGAAAAGACAGAACCATAAATAAGTCACAGAACAATAATGTGTTCCCGAAAGAGGCTTGAATTTTATCATGTGCTTCTTGAACTCTCCATTTTGGAAAGCAACTCAGTTTCCCATAAAAAAGTAGTTAATTCTCCAGGTAAAGGGAGGACAAGTATCATTCCTAAAGGAAATTATTTTAAGCACAAAATTACTGTCTGATAGTTACTATCAGAGCACTGCCACAGGCTGCCCAGAGAGGTTGTGGGGTCTCCGTCTCTGGAGACATTCAAAACCTGCCTGGACACGTTCCTGTGCAACCTGCTCTAGGTGACCCTGCTCTGGCAGGGGGGTTGGACTAGATGATCTCCAGAGGTCCCTTCCAACCCTGTGATCCTATGATTCTATGATATATAACTATAAAGTCCCTGGGGCATTAACATTTTGGGCACTGAAAGACAGTTCCGAAAGGCCACAATTCAGTAACAGTGATTAAAATCTTATTTGTTTTTTAATTAATAGCCATAATGCAAAACATAGAGTAGTCATACCTTTAGACTCGATTCTCATATTATAATACATTAATGTGGCGCTGCTATAACGAGGTCAGAGGATTTATTTTTAATTTACACAATGGAAGGAGAGAAGAATTAAATCCTGCAATGTAACGCCTGGAACCTTAAATTTAATATTTTCTTTTTACTTTTCAATGGTTAAGTGTACTACCACTTCATTCTCTTTCTTCTTCAGCATACAGTTCATGTGAGCATGACAGAAATGTTTTTCCGCCAGGATTCCATCATAGCAGGAGATCGAGGAGTTTTGCAAGCACAGAGAATACAACTGAGTTGATAAACATTACATACTTCTAAGTAAGATTAAATGGGTACCCCATTGTTTCACAGGTTGCTAATATCATGCTACAGTCTTGATCAGAAAGGCATGAGAAACACTTATTGATTTTTCCTGCAGGATTGTAATTACTGCTAGTCTGCTTTTTGTATCCTGCAGGATGTTGTGGTAACGATTTCATTGCACACAGCACAGTCATTCATAATGACTTCTTCACTTAAGATTTAAACATTTTCAACTATATTATTTCTTTTTTTTTCATGATCTTGAAATAATATACAACATAAGGCAAACACAATATATATTTTAAAACGTAAATGTTGACTCCTATATAAACTTTGAGATATCTGCCAGATCAAACCACTATTATTCTATTTTCCCAACCTTGCTAAGTGCAAGCAATCATGTAATATTTTCTCACCAAAGAAATAGGTCAGCACTCACCTCTGCAGACTGGATACAACCTTCTATTTATTTTAGACTGGATGGCTGGAAGTGATTTTACGTGGGGTGCTAATCTTCTGCTACATAATAGTATGTGAAAACGTGCTCTGGACTGTTGACCTTGTGTCTCCCTTAACAGGTACCCCACTGAATTCTGTCACGTTTAGTATCTCAAGGTCATATTGTCATCTTTGCTCAGGGAAAATAATATCCTGCTCTGTGAGTTGTCCCCTTCATATCTGTAGAACTGCTATTGAATAAGGTATTACTCAACCGGAGTGAAGGTGACAGAAGCTGAATATGTCAGTGAGAACCCTTTATGTCCAATGATCATCATTTTCATCATTTATTTCTTCCCTAAGTATTTTAAAAATAACACAAGGCCTCTTTTTTTTTTTTTTTTTTTTTTTTTTTTTGGTATTAGTGCATCCGGGTTCCAAACCAAATAATAAGTGGTAACATAACCATTAAAAAATGCAGATTGACAAGAGTTTTCACTGTATCTGGGCAAATGACTGCACAAGGCCCCACCACACCCCACTCCCCTTTAGCACATCTATAACAGGAAAAGAAATGTTACAATTCCATAAAGCAACTAATTCTTCATATCATGGACAATACAATGAGAAGATTTAACTCAACTTGGCTGCTTGGCCTGAAGACTGGAGTTAAGATGAGTAGTGATCACCTTGACTAGCAAAATCCGAGACTACAGTCTGTCCTTTCTATGCCGGGACCTGACTTGTAACTCCTGTCTCAACTTATGAACACCAAGCAAAAGGGATGAAGTCAGATGAAGAATCCTGAAGTCCTTGATTTCAACCAGGATTGTGCAGGACATAATTTTTCACATGATTTGCTACTCCAAAGGTTACTTCAGAACGTTCTGGTCAACTTTCTGGTCCGGTTTATCCTTGGTGGAGTCGTCTATCTTCCCACAGGATTATAGGTTACCTTCTAGCTAACTTAAGCCTCTAAGCTAAAGGCATAAAGTTATACAACATAAATATTCCCCCATGCCACTTCGTCCCCTTACATGACCCATAAATTCTAGTCTGATCATATAGAGACAGAATAGAAATCTGATGTAGTGTTAGCTACCATGTCATAAAACCTGCACTTTTTTATTCATTGCACTCCTGTTCTCTTCTGTTCTAGTTTTGTCTAGTCGATTCTACTCCATTATAATTATGTTTAGTATACGTAATATTATATATTTTTATATAAATATTTATAACTATATATTATATAGTTATATTCTTATGCTTGCAGTATGTTCTGCACACACATGCTCCCTAATATATATATATTGGGTTGGAAGTTCCAGCCTTTATGGAATCATCTGTAGAATTAGATTTCAGCTGTCTAATTTCACCCCTTTCACTCCTTCCATTGAGAAGAGACGTTACAGCAGAATGGACAGGTAGAAAAACACCATGGCTTCAAAGCATCTTATTCTTCTCATTATAACTTCTTGTAATACAGATAGCTATATCTACAGAAAAGATTTACAAAAATTTCCCGTAAAAGAGGTTACCTGTATGGAGGATAAGGGAGAGAAGCAGGAACAGGGGAAAAGAAATCATATCATATGTATGTGATGCACGACTCTTTTTAAACTGCATTTGTTAAGACCGGATGAGAAAGTAGAAGTCAGCATCCAATTGAGAAATGAAGCTAGGAATGGCAAAGTGGAACGAATATTTGACAATAAACAAAGAACAGAGGGAGGAAGTGAATGACGCATTAATGAAAATAATGCTAAGGCAAATGGATGCCCCATTAGTGATGATGCTTACAGATGTAATCTCTCAAGATGACATTCTCCAGAGAAAGCTTTCCTCCAGTAATAACAGCCAGATAGTTCTTAGCAGAACTGTTTGGATTAAAACACCCGTCTTCGTCAAGGCCTTAGATTTTCCTGAGCTTTCTTGGAGGTGTAAAGCAGCTGAAGAGAGGACGTGTGATGGACAGACCCATTTTTATTTCCAAGACACAAGGTATTAGAGAGATCTGTGTGGTTTGTGGCTGAGATGCACAAAGGAGAGGTGTGTCAAAGTGAAACAATGACACTGCTGTCGAATGTTCAAGCAGTGCAAGTGTCCCTTGTGCCAGTGTGAGAAGAGCAATAAGCCAGGCCAACAAAATGGGAAAAGTTATGCCAAATTATTGCTTGGCTAGAGAGTCAGCTGTTAAATACCTGAGGGAGAGCAAATGACCAAGAAAACTAGTTCTTAGCATAGAGTGCAGATGCTTTGCCTGGTGTTTCTGAGCAACGTATTAGCCTGAACACAAATTGTGAACAACCTCTTTCACTGAAACAGTCTTACATGCACTTTGTAAACAAATATACTCCCCTGAAAAGTGAGTCTTGGCAACACAACAGGTGACACATCAAGAAATTAATTCTTGACATCTTTTGGCCATAAGACTGAAGATGGTGAGAAAACGGATCCGGAGTATTCCTAACTGTAGACTGCCAAGTTGCCTCTCAATGAAAAACTCTTATAAACATGCTCAGAAAGAAACAAAATAAAAAAAAAATAAAATAAAACTCATCATTATAAATGAAGGCTATGTTGCACTAACTTAGCTTTTGAAACATTTTCAATTTAACTCTTACATTTGGCACAGGTTGGAAATCATGTCCTGGATATTCAGTTATCCCAGTGTTTTTTAAATACAGGGATTAAATATAAGGCCTGCAAAAGGAAATAAATTATTTTAACAGGAAGTAAACCTCAAAACCTCATAAACTCCAATGTACTGTCTCTAACCCAGATTTCATTTCTATAGTTCCCCTTCTTCCTTAGGAAAACTACCAGATAATTTCTCCATAGTTTAATTAAGAAAAGTAATGAAGAGGCAAATGACACAGTATGATTTATTCATTTAAAGTTTGCTTTAAAAATATTTCTATTTCCAAAGTGCTATGGTTCAAGAAGAGAAAAAGCAGAATGGCTGGGTTTTTAAAAATAACATCCAGTGTGTCCAGACTTTCATTTACGTTTTATAGGTCAATCTCAAAGCTAAGTTATACTAACCACATTCGACTTCAAGGAAATGTGGATTTTGTGCAAATGATGTGACCTTCTTCAGCTCCGGAGTCACAAACTGTGATCTAACAACAATAATGATCTCTGGAAAGCAGAATGTTGTTTATGCTGGCTTCTTGAAAATTTCATGTGCCCTCAGGCTTTGCCTTGAGGTAAGCCCTTGGGTGAGTTACAATCACTAACAATCACTCCCTTCTCTTCCTGCCTTCTTGGTCAAAGACATGTTTCACTGGTGCATTTATCAATTTGTACATCTGATTGACAGGCCACAGATCTATATTTTTAAAGAGATTCAAAATATTTTCTCCTTTCGGAGGTGAACTTTGAACTCTTGTTATGAACTTCAATCCTGCAAATACTCACACGTATGAACAGTCTTCACACATGAGTGACCCCATGGAAATGGAAAGGGACCACTTGGACAAATTAAGCTAATCACATGCATAAGTGCTTGTAGAACTGAGCTAAGGTGAACTACTGCTTCTAAGAGCAAGTATCCCTTGTTACACCTTCCACACACAAAACCAGACATTCTACCATTCCCATATGTTGTAAAGATATTAACAAGGCAACTCAGAAAAATGCTTACTCCAGTCACATACCATATTGAAGCAGAACTTTACTCTGCATTACAGTGCCTACTGCTCCTGGGACTACTTGGAAAATATTTACCTGGCATATTACAGGCACCGTGAGGTACACCCACCATGCCCTGAGCAGACATGAACTCACATCTTGTGAGTTTCATGCAAACTAAAATCTATGTAACTGCTGACAGTGGAACGCTACGCTTGCTAATGAACCTTTCCGAGGGACGGGGCTCAGGACTGGTGCTGTATGAATGCAGTCACACGGCTTTTGAATCAGGGCCAGCCTGAGTCCAGCTGCCTTGGAGACCAAGTGCAAACACACATTATAGATATAGCCCTAAAGGTACTATGGGGCACCTCTAGGCATTCTGCCAATGCTCTACACCCATGGTAAGTGCAACAGACCACCGTGACTTTCCTTATCCTTCCTGACCTGCTGTGCCTCCTCCCCACCTGTTCCTAATTCATTGATACTCTAGGTAGGAATGCAGAGGAAAAGATTAAAGAGATATACCTTCAAAGGGAATTCCCCTTAACCAGGAAACTTTCACTCAATACATCTCTATGATGAGTATTCTACACTGAAGGTTAAGCTGAAGTTTGACACATACCTCAGAGACTTGCTGAACCCAAGCATTTTGTGGAGAAAGGTGAACTAAACTGTTTGTATTATTCTTCTGCTTAATTAAAAAGGAAATTATTGTTGTCATGCATCAATAGATCAATATAATAAAAATATTGCATACTGTTCCTGCCCTCATTCAACCAAAACAAACTACAGTCAGCTAGCATTAAACACCTAAATACTAAAAATGAACATCTGAGTTACTCAAAGAACTTCCCTTTGCAACAAGATACAAATAGGCCCCTCCAGAGCGCAATTAATTTAATCTTAAAATATGTAACTGTGACATATGTAATGATTCTTCATTGACTCTGAAGTGTCAATATGATTAGGCTGGCTAATGTTGCATTACCTAGCTAACTTTTAAAGATCTGAATTATAGCAGATGCATTGGTGTTAGACTTTAATAACATTTTTAAGGTTAGAATGACCTGTTATGATCACCAAGTCTTACTTCTTCCACAGCACAGGAGGGATCAGATAGGGAATATCAGATTGAATCCAAAAGTTGGTTAATATGAAATAATCAAAATATTAAAATAATACTTCCAATTATCTGGAGGTTTTCTTATTGTCTTATCTATAGAATGATACTTTTTATTTTACCAGCTAATACCAATAAACCCGAAGAACGTGATTGCTTTTAATCCTGAATATAAGAACAGGGAAGAAGGATTTTAACCAAAAACCTCCCATTTCATTGGCTGTCCACCTCACTCCTTTAATTTCACACACACAAGGCCCAAAGAAGTTTGGCATTGAAAGGCAACCTATCTTACACATCTGTCTTCTGCACTGGCTAGTGGAGATGAATAAGAACAGAATAGACTTCTAACAGAGTACATGTACGCTTTCCTTAGAGATTACATTGAAACCCAGAAAAATCCCTAATCTAGTTTTATGCATTCACCTTGCAGGATATCATTCATAAACAGCATGAAAAGAAGGTAAAGGCTTCCAGCCTTGAGCCTTCTGGAGCTGAGATGTCTGCTTGGTGTCAACCCCATGACAACATGACAACCATCCATACGAGGTCACAGTAAAGTAGAAAAGCCTGACACTGGTAACCTGCAGCATGGCATATGTTTTAGTCTTTGCAAAGGGATGTAGGACCCTATCTTTTTTTCCTTGGTGTGCTGTTGACTCAGGACAGGATTGCATCAAAATAGTGAAGCCGTGAAGAAAGTTGGGGCTTGAATCTGGGATCAGCCTTCTCCTTATGGCTTTACCGGGAGTGGCTAAGGCTGTCTGTATTCCCAGAAATCACATCAGATGCTCTCTTTTCCTAAACGTGGAACATTTAGCAGCTGCTGTGACTGTTGATGACCTCATCAAAGTAATGCTAAGCAACAATATTAGCAAAGCATTTAGTTTTCTTCATTTTTTTCGCCTCTAATTCTACACATATTTCCAGAAACACTTCCAGATAGGCAGTTCTAAAAGGTAGCTTTGATCTGTAGACATGGGTGCGTACAGGGGTAATGCAAGATTCTTCACAAA
This sequence comes from Rissa tridactyla, assembly GCF_028500815.1. Classification (NCBI taxonomy): domain Eukaryota; kingdom Metazoa; phylum Chordata; class Aves; order Charadriiformes; family Laridae; genus Rissa; species Rissa tridactyla. The sequence continues at coordinate 198,234,907 of NC_071466.1, forward strand.
TATTTAGAAATCCAGCTTTGACAAAAATGACGGTGACCATGCTGCTCGGTCATAAACATGTATTACCAAAAAGTGTGACAGTCAGCACAACTCATTATGTTAGCCTTTTTGTCATGAATGTGTTTCTACATGGGCATCTGCTGTGACCACAGTTTTTTTCAGCAGGAAGAGCTGATGCCCAGAAACAGAGACTTTGGGGACCTCTGCTACATTTTAAACACTGTCTCAGGTTATCACACGTTTCCATTGTTATTTTACAGTCATACTTTCAGGACTTGCTTTTTCACTGCTGCTTGTAAGCAGAAATCTGACCCTTATTTGATGGTCCTCAGCAGGACCCCATTTGCCTGTGATATACATATATATAAAAGCCTCAGGTAGGTATTTTACTAACTGCAAATTACTATTCTAGGACACTGCTTTTGCCACATAGGATAAGAACAGAGATTAACATTATTTTCTTTAGTATAAAACAATGTGAGAAATTACTATTTCAGAGTAAAATTTCACTGTTTTCTAATAAACACATTTTTTTTTAGTTTTTAATGCTGACTTTGCAGCTACAGGTTTATCAGTCTCTGTGGGGTTTTTTATTAATGTCATGGTCGATTTAATGTAACAAATATTTATCTTCCTTTAACCACTTCGGGCTGGGTCCTTGACAAGATGAGGCATTTTAACAACAATCTTGACCCCCTTGTGAAACAAGGTTTCTCTCAGTATGACGCAAATCTTAGCCTCTTCATCAGCACTTGTAAAACAGTTGACTCATACACCTGACTCTTCCCGTACTTGTTCCTCATAAGATCTCAAGTTTCATTCTCCCATATAAAGGTCAAGGTAAAATAAAACAAAACAAAAGCCCTAATGCTCCAGTAGGAAGACAGCCTGCAAAGAGCGGTGTGCAGCCTGGAGCTTCCCTGATTTCTCTGAAATGCTGATGTACTCCATTTACATTCAGTTTACTTGAAGAGATTTTTCAGACTGGCTGCTTTGTGGAGGTAATGCTAGCACTCAAACTAATTTCAAGAATTCTGCCACAGATGATAACCTATAGTTCCTGCTGAAAATATTTCTGCCATCAATGCTTAGCCCTCTTGCAAGTGCATAATATGGTCTGAATGCATTCAGGTTGCCCACACGGTTGCCAAGCCTGGGATCATTTACCAGCCTTCCTCATGAAGAATAAAAAGTTAATGCCAAAAAGTCATATCACTTTCCAAGGGGACCTGGGTTAATCCACCTACATGCAAGGTAATTCCTTCTTTCGTTCCCGCTCATTTTCACTGTTCAGGCTAGCAGAATTCCCTCATGTAACCTCAGGTTGATTTCAGTATTTTTTTTTTCAGGGTGGAGCACTACCATGATTGTTTTCTGTAAACTGCTCGGAGTGGGATTGTGAAAGAGAGGGTGAGAGAGCTCAGCTGTGTAATTCTGGCACAATGAACAGTTTCAAGGGATCAGAATCTTTGTTATGATTTAGGGTGAGTCACTTTGGAAAGTATCCCAATTTACATAGAAATCTTCCCCCCCCACACAGACACACACACTTTTACTCATTTTCCATTCCCTGGGTACTGTCCATCGAAGTTCGGGGTCTTACCTATACGTGACATGGAAGACAACTCAAGGAACAGGGTCCTGCCTGTAACCCCTTGTCCTTGAGAACTGGAAATATCAATTTCTCCTTATTTCCAGGACATTTAGAATGGGATAATTTAATGAACTGATTTCCTAAAGATCTGAATCTCACTTTGAAGTCTAGACTAATCCAGTATAACCACAAAATACCGCTCCTGCACACAGTGGATACTGTGCTGGGGTGTATTCTTTTATAAATATATACAAACACTGACCTAGAAAAAATTGTTGCACAAGTATGCTTTTGGAAGTGTTTTGACTTTTTATTTCACTCAATGAAAAATCACATGAATTCCCACTACTCGCGGTTTGAGGCAGCTACATACCATCCCAGTAACTTGCTATAGATTCTGGGATACTGTCATGACAAATAAAAATCTGACATGTGAACTGATTGCCTGCAGTAGAAAGCAAGCAGAAGATGTTAAAGCCCAGGAAGAAATGCATATTTCTAGAAAAAAAGCCAAAAGAAAAGCACAGGAAGGGTTTATAGAACAGCCATTAAAAAGTTCAAATTGTTACTGGCCAATATACTGATCAGACACATACTGAGAAGCCAAACCACCGCACTACAAAGAAAACTACAGGACACATATTCATATATTGAGAATAATGGAAACATTCAAATAGCCATTTGACCTAGTAGCTCTTTAAGGGAAAAAAAAAAAAGAAATTACACTGGGACAGAGTGTGCTGTCCCATTACACACCTGTGAGTAGTTGATCATTAGTTACACCAACTTCAGCGCTATTATTTATGGTACCAGTGCAGCCAGGCACTTAAACTGCTGTGTGACTTTAATACTAAGAGACATGAGTGTGGATGTCCTCAGCATTGTGAATTACACAATCTTTATTTCAAGTATGTTATTAAACGGTATTTCGTGTTCTTAATATTCGCTGGCCAGTTACAGTCACTTTCTGTCTTGACTCTTGCAAACAAAATAACACTTCCTTTTAAAGGAAGTCTTGTTGAAAGGGGTTCCTACCCAAAAGCTGCTGTAATTAAGATAAATAAATGTCAGTTTTCCCCAATAGAGAAAATGTTCCACTTTAGGCAACTGCTTTCTATTTTCGTTTAAAATCACATCCTAATCAAGAGTGCCTATAGCTCAGCACTTCAACTGATTGCATTCTCAGTGTTTAAAACCAGCTCTTCCACCTGCCAGCTTGTTTAGGTGAATGATTTGTTCATATTATTGCACTGCTTGTACTCACTCTTTTGTGGGGAGTTTGCTGTTGATCAACACAAACTTCATATTATCATATATCACTGTCACCTTCAGAAGCAATTTAAATAAATGTATGTAGCCATGGGGAGGATTGCATTGTGCACCCAGCCTGGTTATAGAACAATTAAACTCACTCTGGAAGAAAACCAATAATGATTTGATTAACTTACAGTAGCAGATGTCCGACTGTATTTCAGCTTGAAGTAGAGAAAATATCTGGATTTCATTTAAAGGACTAAAAGCACAGTCCCCTCAATAAGCTGCAGTTAAACGTAGATATATAAACAAGCGTTTTCTAGTTACTGATGTAAGAAATTTTCAGAATAGTAAAAATGGCCTGGGTTTTATATTATTTTATTGCAAATATTGCATTTACAATAGCAACATTTATTTTAAAGGATACAATAATAAATTTATTTTAAAGGATATAATAATAAAAGCTACATTTATTTTAAAGGAGTGTGTTTTTGTTGTTGATAGTGCATTTTCTTTGCTTTGACTAACAAGTGAAATTTTTTTTACAAAAATTTTGGAGTTCCACTTTGTGCTGAAGTAAATTTCTCCATACGAAAGTATGTAAAAATCACTTTCTCTTTCAGAAAATCCTACAGCTTTTGTTGGACTGCATGCTTGGGTCCTGTGGGCTGCAGCAGTTTCCAAGAGTAGTGGCTCCAGTCTCTCAGGATCCCTGAAGAAGATCTTTCTTCCTTGCAGAGATTTGAAGCCTGGACCAGTCTTACAGAAAGTAAACGTAGTTACTTTCCACATGATTCTCTTGCCTCTAATGCTCTGTAGATGTATCTCTACAAAAAAGAGGAACTACGAACTTTATTCAGGAATCTGATATAGGAGTAACTATGATGAAAAGAACATGAAAATTAAAAGAAAAAAGAAAGAACAATGAGCAATTCAGACTGGTTACTTTACAGGGCTGCCAGTCTTTGGCATCTTAAGCAGTTGCTGAAAAGAAGGTGCCATGATGTCTATTAGAGCTGCCCATTGTAGAGTCTATTTAATTAACTATCGCAGTGTTTGTATACCTCCTGCTTTCATTCTGTTCCATGTTCCAGATTTCTTAGAGAGATATTTCCCATTATTTAACACAGTGAGGGATATCTATGGTCCTTTGCAGCAATTCAATAAGAGGTTATCATGCCAGGCCAGGCCAGAAAGGCAATTGAGCAGAAAGGGGGCATTAAGCCTTTAACTGCAACTTGCACCAGTCACCATGGAAAAGAGAATCCTCTGTTCCCAGTAGAAGGCTTTGGAGTTTGGTATTTTTTTTATATAGTTGCAAAGTCTTATAGGAAAAAAGTCTGAATTTATAAACTGTTCTACTGAGACTCAGAAGGAGGGCGAGAGAAAAAAAAAGTGAGGTACTCCCAGGGGTTTTGCAAAGAGGGAGTTCAGGCTGGAAAGGGAGCAGTCACAATCTTCCTCATCCCCAGAAAGCTCGAATGCTACAAAAAAAAAGAGATGAAAAAAACCTGCCAGAAAAAAAAAAAAAAAAAAACCAAAACCAAATCAAAATAAAAATGCACCATTTGTTTAAAAATAACTGCAATCTACTGTCATCTTTCAACAATGTTCTCTCATGTGGCACATTTCATAAACATTGATTTTTTTTGACATTTCACTAGTAGAATTGGATTTCCTTCTTTCTTACCTGTCTCACATGCACACACATGCATATATACACACATGCACACAAATCTGTATTGAAATGTAACAATCTAGCACTGATTTCAACAAAAAAATAAATTAAGTGAGATAATACAAAAATAGTAGCTGTTGAGGTAGAATTTGCCTGTGGTAACTAATAGGGCATTTAAAAAATAAATACTTGCTGAGTATTTCTGTAATAACTACAATCCGTTCTTACTCAGAAATAAAACAGCAGGTCTTCATGTGCTGCACTGCTTTACTGAAATAGTCATGTGCCTGGCTTTTAGCACTTTCATAGACCTGCATAACAAAACTTCATGGCCTGCTTCATATTCCAGGTTAAATGATCATGGTTCTTTATGGTGTCTTACATTGTTGACTGAAATCGTACACGTTTGCACATCTGAAAGCCTTTGACGGGCAAATCAGTTCACAGGCCAGTTATTTTATGTCATCAGTGTAATCAGTGTTGCATAATAAGACATAGTATAAATGTTAGGCAAAAGGTTGCCCAAATACACAGAGATTTAATCCACTGAAAAGTTAACCTGATGGAAAGCATCAAAAGAAGGCATCCACTGTAGGGAAGGATAAGTGATATTCCACACTGAGGTGTTCTGTACGAAAAGAGCATTAAGTGTAGAGTGGCAAGAAATCTAAATAATTAAATGTCCAAGGGGCTTTCCCAGATTGCCAGAAGTTGTCTTTTGGCCTCATACTGACTGGACCATCTAATATAATATGACAAATTAACACATATGCTGTAGGTATCTCTGCTGTCCACACGAAACAGCCCATGATTTTCAGGTGAATTATAATGTTTACAACTTCCCACTAAGGGTTTGCACATTCTGTACCCCGTTTCATTTATTCTGACCTGGGAATTTCTGTGAACCGAGAGGAGGAGAACAATTAAAGCACTAACTGCCAAATCACTTTGAGCTATCACTTAAAGCTATTCCAGAGGTCAGGTCTACCATCGTGCCCTGGCAGTGGTGGAGGCTGATGACATTCTGGGCTACATCAACAGAAGTGTAGCAAATAGATGAAGGAAAGTGATTATCCCACTTTACTTGGCTCTTGTTAGACCACATCTGGATTCTTGCATCCAGTTTTAGGCCCCCGGGACAACAAGGATGCTGATAAACTACAGCGAGTTCCGCATAGGCCCACTGTAATGGCTGGGGCTGGAGCACTTCGCCTGTAAAGGGAGTCTGAAGGAGCTGGGCTTGTCCAGCTTGGGTCAGGGTTGGCTTCAGTGGGACTGACCAGCAGCTCCCAGTTCCCACAGGCATCAAGGAGATGGGGCCAGACCCTGCACAGTGGGATATAGGTAAGACACAATGGGCATAGACCAAACTGAGAGAGGTGCCACCTGGATATAAGGAAAGGATTTCCACTGTGAGGATAACTAAGCATTGAAATAGATTGTGCAAGGAATCTTCTCCTTTGGTGGAGCCAGTAAGGTCCTGAGCAGCCTGACCTACATTCAGTCTTGACCCCGTCTGAAGTGGGAGCCCTCCAAGGTCCCTTCCAACCTAATGACTCTATCATTTGGCATTCCAAATCAGAGAGGGAATACAGTGGGTTAAGTAAGAATGATGATGCATACAGCAATGAGAGGTGGATGGACACAAATAGGCAAATTCAAAATACATTATTGCTATACACTGTACTTCTACAGTCCTTTGTTTATCATTGGTTTTATTCATTTTGAATGAATGGCCATAGCAAATATTTCAATGCTAGAGCTAAGAATTAAAAGCCAATTATTCTCTTCTTCAAAAGGGGTTTTGGGGGCTGGGGGTGGTTTGTAGCAGGAGCTTAATATTATTCAGAAATATTAATTTTCAAGGATAACTTGGATTTAAAGATGTTCAAGTGGAGCCACAGGATAATATACAATGAATTCCCTCTGTTTTGTTTCAAATGGATTAACAAGGAGTGGATTAAAAACAGCAGACAAGTAAAATGGAAGAGGTGTAGTTATCTGCTATTTTACCTTTCAAGGACAAGTTTTGGTGATACTCAATACAGTCCAAGTTTTAATTTAACCTGCAATGTTACACTCTCTGTCCTTCTGCAGGACTGTAAGATGCAATTTTTCTATGGTTTAGTTTTCCCTGGCATATTTCTCACTAGCTCGTTCCTTCCTGGTTTAATTAGGCTTCCTAGTCCATAGTTCTCAAGTCATCTGTGTTTATAGAAGACCACCATTTAAAGTATTGTATCCTCTGGTCTTCAAGCTGTTAAATTCTTCCCCTCCTACCCCCAAAGGAAAAAAAAAAAGAGGATTTATTATTTTATTCCAGAGATAATAGTCGGTGACTATGGACACGATTGGTAGGATGACTGGAGGGCTACAGTGACGCTGAATCTAGATTAGCTTAGAAATGACTGCAAAGTCCACCTTGTCTGGAAAAGGTGGTAAAATTCATCAGTTTAACAGATAGGTGGGATCCGTGTAAATTATGTGTAAACATAACATGCTTGTACTGCACTTTTAGAACAACTTATTTCACATCTGTTAGGTTTTTTTGATCCTAGTTAGATGAAGCCCTAAGGGTTATTTGTTACCAAATACAAAAACTATTTTAATTACAGTCCAAATCCTCTGGCCAGGTCATGAAGCAACTAACATAGTACTAGTTGGTAACTAGGGTATATGTACACATCAAAACAAAAGTGCAATAAGCACTGCCGCTTTAGATGCAATGGCCAAATAAGATAAAAATAGAACTGACAGCACTACTGCATACATACCTGCATGGGATACAAATTTGAGTGTATAACCATGACACTCCAGTGTATGGTTTCATAATATGCTAAAATTCTGCACCTTCAGCCTGATCAGAAACCTGTGGCAACACCTCTCAGCTGCTATTGTTATCTTATTCCAGCTATATTCAAGAAAGCACAGTCAGACTTTGGCTTGGATATGATAGCCATACCCTGTTTCAGTTTCAGCAGAGATTTCTGAGTTTGCATAGTGGAAACTATTCTCACCTGCTGAGACTGGAATAGAGGAACACTGGCAAGTAGAACTGGAGGAGGGAAGCACTTGCACAATACTAAAAGCAGAGGAGGTGGGAACCTCACAGGACATTTTTGGCTTTAAATTTTCATAGTACTACAAGTATATGGTATATGCTACAACCTAGTTATGATGAGACCGTCTGGTAGACAAGCGAACAGATTTTGTGAACACTGAATTCAAAGAAAAGTAAGAGAGGTCATGTCTTTGACAGGCTTTTTTCTTAGATGTAATGAAACAAAAGAAGTTACAAAGTATTTAATTATGAAGGAAAACTCACCCATGAGTCATTCTAAAGACAGCAAAGAATATTTTGGGGATGTTACTGAGGAAGAAAGAACATTGCATCCTTTTTCATATCAGCGATACACAGAATATTCGCTTGTAACAGCTACTTTTACTACTCTGATTTGAGACCTGTGCAGAAATAAGAGAAATCTAAAACCTTACAAGTTTTGTTGTTTTTTTTTTCCTTATTCCCTGCAGTGAGTTTTATTGCCAGGTGAGCTCTTTTGTCAGGATCTCTCAGCCCCATTTAACAGGCTTCTACATGTTCCAGAAGTTGAAAGACGCACCCAACATATCATCAGTGTTCCCATCATTGGTCACGTTGACACTGGCTTCCTCCCAAATCAAACGTGAATGTCTTCTTTTCCTCTTCTCTTTTTTTTTAAGTTTCTGTAAAAGAGATTAGTCAGTAGTGTACAAAAAAAAAAAAGAAAAGAAAAGAAAAAAAGAAAATTACCTCCCCTAAAAACCGAAACATAAACCCACAAAAACGCAAACAAACCCCCTAGTTTAAAATAGCATGTAACATACATTATTCACATCTTAAGTATTCAAAGTGCCCAAAGGAATAAAAATCTAAAAGGAGCAAGTAGGACACTCACCAGAAATAGTGCAATGTGTTTTTTAGGATAACAGTTTAAACCAAATAAAGGCATGTGGTTCAGATCACTGATACTGATTAAATGTATTGGGGTTACTCAGCAATGTCTTCTTATTGGCCCCAATTCAGCAAAGCACTACATATGACTAATTAGGAATACAAGCATGGAAACAGGACTTAAGCTTTAGAACAACCATATGGGTGCTTACAGCATCTTACTAAATAAGGGCTTGGAGCCTTAGTTAGCAACTTTATTCATGTAGGGGTTTACACTCAGTTTGCTGGAGATGTCATCCCATCAATCTTGTGAATATTGCTTTCTCTTGTGCTCTTGTATTCCACATGGCAGAGTTTCCATTTCCCCCTATATGGGGGGGAATTTGAGGGCAGAAGCCAATCAAGATATATTTGGTTCATTTCTATGCTTACAATTGTCACATATAGAAATAGACTATTTCTTTGTTTATATCATTTGGTTATGTCTCAGAGAGTTGGGTAGCCCAGTAAAATAAAGTGTGGCAAAAGTCTGCACTTTTATGAGCACCTCAATACCAGATTTGAGGGCTAGAAATGAGAGCAACAGTGTTGTACAGCAATAGACTTCTGAGAAAAAAGCACTCTGCAGTAAAATGGCATCATATAGTTGTTTATTGTTTCTAAATGATTTCCAGATGAAATGTGCAAACCGGGAGATGGTTTTCCTAACTGCCAACTCTGCAAACACAATGTGGGAGAGTCAAGCAAGAGTTATATAACTAATTAAAAACAAATTAATTTAATCAAAACCATTAGGCACTCGTTACTCTTGCAGCTGCATTATCTTTTCAGATTTACCTTTATCCTCCCCCCCCTGCTGTATTGGTTTCTTGTCTGAAAATAAACAGTTCTTTTGGGCAAGGAAATGTATCTTTGCGTGTGCCAACACATTACCTGTCTTGGCCTAGATCGGGCACAACTGTAATGCAAATAAAAACATCAGTGGAAAAAGACAAATATAAACAAATTACAAAGGTAACATGCTATTTTTGTACGCTATTCAAGGCAACTAATTTGCATCTCCTCAGTCACTCATTCAGTAGACAAATACTTTCCTAGCACTTGTGGTCAGTCACAGTTTCTCTCCATGCAAAAAACGCAGCTTTTTGGATGATTTAAGTTTATGACTTGAACAGGTGAGTAAAGATTTTTTATTCAGCCAAGTAATCAGCTTCTGAAATCGGACACCTTCGAAACTGGGTGAGGTTTTTTAAGGAGCATTGGGAAACTTCATATTGCTTCAGAACTTTGAAGATTAGTTTTATTGCAATGAGAGCCAGAGGGTTTACAAGTGAACATTAAAAACAGACAACGTTTAATATAAAGAATAAATCTTGCAGACGCTGTACATAATTTCTACTTTGGGATTATTATTTAATGACATGATGGAATGAAAGTCTTTGCTTTTATTTGTATGATATTCTCTCTTAGAACGGATGCTCAAGGCAAAATCCTAGCTTGCAATGCAAGGTGTGCCAAGTAGGGAAAAGAACACAGGCAGCCTCTTCCTTTTCCTCATGCACCTGTACAGGTCTGGAGCAGGATGACGCCACGCGTACTGGGCGACTTGAGGAGCAGAGTAAAGGGGTGGCCCACAGTGCCTAAGTGAAATTAAAGATGTGGTTTACCGTACTGGTTTGCAGAAAAGGCCCCCTCCCTCCCTCTGCGTAAGCCTGTGGGAGTCTGCCTAAGGCCACGTCTACACCACACAATAGAGCGCCATGATGGAAACCTCAAACTGAGAGACCTCAACTAAGTGCACACCAGGCCACGCCAGGTTTTGTGGGCCTGGAGACACTACAGGTAGAATAGTTTATGCTGTATCCAGAGCATTAAGTATTGCTAGAAGATCTTCTCCAAAGAAATGTCTAAGACCTAATTTCTGCCACCACAAAGAAATGTCCATGCTAAATCTAGAACTGGAAGCATGGGGCTGGGTAACATGGAGCTAGGATGCCTGATTTGGCTGCGTGCAAACTTGCGAATTGGAAAGAGAAGAGCCAATGGCTGACACCTGAGAAGGTCAGATTCAGCCATATCTCCTTTTGGCTACGCAACTTCCAGACCCAAACTTTCCTTCATGCAGCCATCTCAGAATTTTTGCATGATATTCCAAAAAACTTCAGGAAACTTTGGAAAGGATGGAGATAGATAGATTTTTGTCTGTGGCACCACCACTGCTATTACATATAAAGTTGCTGAAACCTAAGGCAACCCCAAAACTAAACTTCATTAAAACAGGCGTCTGGTGGTGGTTTAGGCACTTCAGAGTCTCTTGCCATGCCTCAGCTTAGGCTCTGTAGCATATCTGTATGAGGTTGGCTAAAATGACATGAGATATTTAGGAGACCTGGGGACCTCTAGAGCAGTAAGTTACACTAGGGCTTACACTGGTTACCTGCAATGTCCTGTGTTGAGATGACCGAATCCTTTGTTACCTATAAAAAGGCTGGGTATACAGGCCCTAGTCTAGGGACAGAGACAGGGATGTCCATAAAGTGGTTCATCTTACTTGAAACGTTAAGTTTCTAAAATGGATGAGAAAATAATTTTTGAGGTACCCATCTCTCTGCCTAGATAAAACAGGGAGCCCACATGGACCCACATACAAAAGTTTTAGACAACTGAAGTGAATGGAGATGAATCTCACAGTACTACTTTGTAAATGCCTGCTTTTCTTGACAAACCAGAATAGAAACCTTAGCATTTCACCTTATTTCATTCTTGTTTTCTTTTTTATTCTCTTTCTTGAACGTAAAGACATGACAAGTTTTAAAAAAATAATTTAGAGGCACTTTCAATTATCAATTTAATGGTATCAGTAATAATGAACTAGCATTGATTTTATTAGAAAACTAATTCTTACTAGAGAATTCTCTATTGGGGGGAGGGGGAAGAAAAAAAAAAACACAAACCAAAAAAAAAAAGAAAAACTATAAGAAAAGGAAGGCAAAACTATTTACTATGTAAAGAACACCGTAACCATTATTGTGAGTACTTACCTCAGTGAACATGAAACTTAAAGCCTGGATCTATTATAAACAAAAAAATAGGACTCTCTGTGAAGAACGAACACAATTATTTCACAGAAAGAGCAGCCTGAACTTCTGCTTTATTTACTTATTTTTTTCTGCAACACTTTTCTGCGCTGTTTGATAGACACAAACATTAACCCTAATGCAATCACAATTACTCAAATGACTATTGTGTCTGACATATAACACAACTCCTGCTCCACCACATCATAAAACTTTCATACCAAGGTCTGAAAAATTGTAAAAAAAGTAACTAAGTGAAAGACGAGGCTTATCTGTATAACAAAGCATACAAAGGCATGAGGGATATTCTGACAAGGTACAGAATCAGTAAAAATGCATGAGTAGCAGGACATCCTTACTCACCTCAACACCTGTAAGGAATGAGGGAAGATAAGGCTTATATTTGTCAACAGATTTTGTAACTGAAAAGTCAGTGAAAAGCCTCACTGTGTTGTTGGAGCAAGGCTGCTATAAGACCAGTTGTACCTCTCATTTGGAAAAGAATTCAGAAAAGAGGAAATAGTTTCCCAGCCACGTAATCCACAATCACTTCAAATTTCCTGTTTGTGGAAAATCGTGGAATCATAGAACAGCTTGGGTTGGAAGGCACCTTTAAAGGTCATTTAGTCCCACCTCCCCCTGCAATGAGCAGGGACATCTTCAACTAGATCAGGTTGCTCAGACCCCTGTCCAAACTGACCTTGAACAATTCCAGGGATGGGGCATCTACCACCTCTCTTGACAACCTGTGCCAGTGTTTCACCATCTCACTGTAAAAAATTTCTTCTTTATATCTAGTCTCAATCTATGCTCTTTTAGTTTAAAGCCATAACCCCTTTTTCTGTTGCAACAGGCCCTGCTAAAATGTTTGTCCCTATCTTTCTTATAAGCCCCCTTTAAGTACTGAATGGCCACAATAAGGTCTCCCTGGAGCCTTCTCTTCTCCAAGCTGAGCAACCCCAACTCTCTCAGTCTTTCCTCATGGGAGAGGTGCTCCAGCCCTCTGACCATTTTTATGACCCTCCTCTGGACATGCTCCAACAGGTCCATGTCTTTCCTGTGCTGAGGGCTCCAGAGCTGGACACAGTACTCCAGGTGGGGTCACATGAGAGCAGAGCAGAGGGGCAGAATCACCTCCCTCAACCTCCTGGCCATACTTCTTTTGATGCAGCCCAGGACACGGTTGGCTTTCTGAGCTGTGAGCACACATTGCCGACTCATGTCCATCTTTTCATCTACCACTACCCCCAAGTCCTTCTCGTCAGGGCTGCTCTCAGTCCCTTCATCCCCCAACCTGTATTGATACTGACAGCTGCCCTGACACAGATGTAGCGCCCTGCACTTGGCCTTGTTGAACCTCATGAGGTTCACACGGGCTCACTTCTCGAGCATGTTCATGTCCCTCTGGATAGCAGCTCGTCCCTCAGACATGTCAACTGCAGCACTCAGCTTGGTGTCATCTGCACACTTGCTGACAGTAGACTCAGTCCCACTGTCCATGTCATTGATGAAGATACTGAACAGTACTGGTCCCAAAACAGACCCCTGAGGGACACCACTTGTCACTGATCTCCATCTAGACATTGGGCTGTTGACCACTACCCTCTGGATGAGACCATCCAACCAATTCCTCATCCACCAAACAGTCCACACATCAAATCCATATCTGTCCAGTTTAGAGGGAAGGATGTTGTGGGGAACCATGCCAAAGACCTTACAGAAATATATATAGATGACATCTGTAGCGCTTCCCTAATCCACTGAGGTAGTCATTCCATCATAGAAGGCCACTAGGTTGGTCAGGCAGGACTTGCCCTTGGTTAAGCCATGCTGGTTGTCTCAGATCACCTGCCTGTTCTCCATGTGCCTTAGCATAGCTTCTAGGAGTATCTGGATATACTCCTATGTAGAGTATATCCAGAACTCCTAGAACTGCTATCTAGGAGTTCCATGATATTCCCAGGCACAGAGGTGAGGCTGACAGGTCATTAGTTCCCAGGGTCCTCCTTTCTTCCTTTTTTAAAAATGCGTGCAATATTTTAATTTTTCCAGTCACCAGGGACTTCACCTGACTTCCATGACTTTTCAAATCTCATGGAAAGGGGCTTGACAACTACACCAGCCAATTCCCTCAGTACTCTGGGATGCATCTAGTTAGGTCCCATAAACTTCTGTACATTCAGGTTTCTCAAGTGGTCACGAACTGGATCTTCTCTTACAGTGGAAAGGAATTTGCTCTTCCAGTCCCTGTTTTGTTGTCCATCCACTCAAGAGGTGTAGGAAGAGAGATTGCCAGTGAAGACTGATGCAAAAAAGTTGTCAAGTATACAGGGAAGACACAGAAAGGAGCACAAGGTCTTTGAGTTGTTATGAACCAAGCTACTAATAATTACTGAAATACGGCCCCAATCATCATATTCAAGAGAAATGCACTGAAAATCATTACACTCCCACCTACAAAGCGTATCCTTATGGATATTTGTCTTTCATTTGAAATGAATGCACCTTTTCCAAATTTTATTGAATTGTATCATTCACAACTATCGTCTTACTTCATAGAATCACCATGTACCACAAACGAGGAACTACATTCCTTATCTGTTCTTAACTTCTTCATTACAAAATGTCATAAGTCTGCTCTTGTAATCAAATCTATCAAAAAAAAATAAAAGAAAGAGGGGAAAGAGCATAAGAGAGTACTCATAGCTTTTCCTTTTCTTTCTTTTTATTGGAAGTAGGGGAAATCATTAATTTCACAGAAAGAAATCACTTTAGTTAACATGGCTATACAAGCGTATAACTGGCATGAGCAAAAAGAAAATCTGGCCCTGTAAATCAAGCTAAGTAAATTATTTATTAACCCTATTTAGTTGGAACTCTTTGAGAGTTCAAAGCTTCCTTAGCTCTCAAGGTACTCAAGAAAAATGGCCTTGTCTGTGAGAAGGAAACTGAAATTTGGTCTAAAAATTATGTTTGAGCAACAACAAAATGTCTAAATGGGAAGTTTAAACTTATGGTGTGTTTACCCAGATTTTATTTGATAATTTCTATGTTAGTGAGTAGTAGCAAAATACCAAAAATAGAAAACCGATGTGGCAGTATTCCCTGGGCAGCTCAGAGGGGAGACAAGAGCTAACCACAAGTATTGTTGCTGGCACCAGTGGTGGATTGGTGGATCTCTAGCTAACATAACTCGCTAAACTAAATCACAGCTGAAAATCGGGCCATGCTACTCCTTGTGCAAAAACTATTGTTCCTTTTTTTTTTTTTGTGGAAATATTGTAAACATTTCAATGAACTAAGCAGAGACATGTATTGGAAGATTATTACTCTCAACATCCAATCGCAGCATACAAAGGAGTATAACTAGTCAGTGATGTTTCCCTGATTATTGACATGCCACCATACATACACAAAGTTTTATAAATCCCATATGCTTTACTAAGTCCGCATTGTAATAATACAGTGATACTCTTTTTCTAAAGAAAAAAAAATGAAGTTTGGGGAAATAAATCTTGGGCAGGAGCAGTGAAAGTAACAGATGGAAATGCCATCAGGGCCTATGACTTACTTCATGGATCTCCTCTCTGAACACATAACCTCCTTATGGAACCAGGAAAAATGGAATACAGCAAAAAATTCTTTGCACTCATGGAACTGAACTTTCAGCTATTCATATATCTTTAGGATCTGCAAAGTAAATAATGTCACCTAGGATCAGGGCCATGTAATGATATTCATATACGGCCCATGGAAATATACTTGATAGTCTTTGTGATGGATATGAAAGGGAGTAGTTTATGAGTTTCTTCCCCTTCTTCTACCCTCCACACTCTATTTACCGTATTGCTGCCCTGCTGTATCATGTGTATTATACAATAGATATTTAAAAAATCAGAAAATAAAGAAAAGGGAACAGAAGGTGGGTCTACACATGCTATGTTGGCTGATATTATAAAGCATTCTTCAGTGTAATAAGAACAGTGTAATCTTATTAACTTTTTTGGCTTCTACAAGTTTGAAAATGACCAGTCTGTAAGAGCTCTATAATAACATTCATGCATGTAAATTACAGCTGTTCCTTTGATATTTTTACCTGTATCAAATATCACAAACTTTCAAAGCCAAATTGTTGGTATCTCCCTCCACTACTAATTATTCCAGGAAACCACAAGTAGAGTTTTACAACTTTCATTTGTTGCTATGAATATTAAACATGATAAACAAATTTGAGAGCTTTTGCTGCACTAGCTCATGTCAAATCTGTCCATATTTATATTTTTTATCATCTGATGGAGCTGTTTATTTCATCCACCTGACTATAGGTAAGAATCTAGTTGTCCATACTGCTTTTGCTGCTATTTCAGAAAGATGACAGTGGTTCTTCTCCTTCTAAACTTTTAACACACGTCTACTTTTTAACTGTCATAGAAGAAAAAGAAAAAACCCCAAAAAATCAGTTTGCATACAATTAAGCCATAGGGAGGAACTATGCTTAAGGGCTATCAATGGTTTTTCTCAATATTTTAAAAATAATTATTGTCCAAACATCAACATTATGGACCACCTAACTTATAAAATCTCTCTTTTTTCATCTTATTAAAAATTGTTACAGACACTCTCTTTCTTCAGAACGTAGTTTCTTAAACCTATTTTTGACAGATCATGTTTAATATATGAGGTTGTTTTTTTCATATATAGTGGAAGAAAACGTGGAGATAAATAAAATGTTAAACAAACTATGACATAAGGAATATATTTATAGTATGGAAGAATATTGTAATATATAGACAGGCCTTTATGTATATACCTTTAGGTGTATACGTAGATGCATATATCAGCCTGAGTCTTTAAAACCAGAGTTGAACTGGATACAGGTTGACACCTTCTGTCAGGAAAATTACCATGGCAAAGCAAGTCTCCTAGGACAGGACAAAGGACAGAAACTATATGGAGCAGAGGGAATACTTATTTGGAAATCATGATGTGGAAATGGACTTGAAGCACTCTTAGACGAATACATCTTCTGAAGGGCTGCAGCGTTCTGGCTTTATTTTCAATGCAAACTTTTTGCAGGGTAGTGAGGATGATGTGCTCTGCCAACAGTGGTGTTAAGTGCCTGCCGCTTCACCCCTGGCTGATTCGTCACCTGTCCCCTCAGATCTCACCTCAGATCTGCTGGTGGAGCTGTTTCCTGAGCACTTCCTAAACTGCTGCAGTCCAACAGGCTGGGCTTGCAAACCTCTCATTTAGTATGAGTGACGATACTTGCCGTGACCAAAGACCACAGTAGCCAACTCTCTTTAGCATGGGCTATTGAGATATGAGAAACTGAGCGTGCCTGGAGGGGTTTGTTTCTGGGACAGCCTTGTGGTTTCTAGCTGCTTGCACTTCTCAGGCTTCCTGCGCTGGTTATTGTAACCAAGCCACGTTGTTTAATATTAATCCATCCACCATAATAACCACTTTTCAAAACTGTTTATACCTCTGGTTTATACAACATTCTGCAACAGTGAGTGTCATCATTTAATCAGGGGCAAAAAACTTTCCTTTTTTGTTTTGTTTTTGAGACTTCTTGCTCACTAAATCCTGGTTATAAAGGATTATAATCTAGCTCATGAAACTGTTGGTGAACTGGAGATCCGTAAACCCTCCGAGAAAGGGAGGACTGAAGGTGGCTGCTATGACAAGCACAGCAAGATTTCAGGAGGTCCATTCATGCTCTGACATTTGTTTGAATCCATCTTTAGGCATTTAACCGTAGCAGAAAGAATTTGACAGCCTGTCCATACTGAAAACCTGTACCAGAAAACTTTCCAAGCTTTCTGTTTATACCAAATTCCATTTATTCCAATTTCAATTTTGGAAATTACTTTCCATTTATAGCAACTTCACAATTTGTCAGAGTTTGTACCTGAATTAAATAAGCTATACAGTAAAGAACTTTTTTTGTTGCTGTATCTATGTTACCATTATTCAACTAGGATAGCGATGTTGCTACTGCTGTGATTTTTAATGGACTTCATTTACTTAGCTATGCTGGCAGAAATTTAGCATGTAGACTAGGCTTTGCTTTTGTCTCTTCTTTTGTTGTGCTTCATTTAGCTCAAATTTCCTCTTAATTTACCTAAACCAAACTAAAATAAGCCTTATGTACTCTGAAAAAAAAATATTTCTACTGGTTTAATTAACCTGTTTCAAAAACAAACACTAAATTAAACAAGGTTATGTCTTTGTAAAGTACACAACATTACACCCCAAAAAAATAATTACAATAGGGATAACTTTGTAAAATGTGCCATCAAGACGATATAGAACCACTGAGCTTTGAAGAAATACAGAGACTCAATTTTATAGGAGGCTGTTTGTTCTCATTAGAAGCTGAACACATGAAAGAAATCTAAAAATCGTAGCACTGCAGTGAGTCAGGTCTGGAGAGATGCTGACATTAGACGCCAGGACCGCAGGCTGCACAGCCAGCATATTGCTCACAGAAAGGATCAGGGGAACAGGACATGCCAGGGGGAAGGGCTGCTGCTTGACAAACAGAATCTCTCTCTTCTTGCATATATATCAGCGGTACCTTTTTGAACTGGTTTTTGATGAGTTTACAAAGATATGGCCTTAGCACACATACCATTATCTATTTTAAAGACTCGTCTCTATTCCCACTGTTTCCTTCTTCAGTGCTGGACTTGCTGCTGTAATTACTGTAACAACTGTCTGTGTCATAGACACTTTTGTAAGTTTGCATAGCATTTAGCCAAAAAGGAACTCTGATACTTCTTGGGGTCATTAATATAATACAAGCAAAGAACATAATTAAATATTTATGTGACTCTTCCTTGCCATGTTTGATACATTTTCTTTTATTTTTTAATGAGATCTTTGAGCCTCAGTTTACAGCTTTAATAAGATCACTCCAACACCTTCCTGGAGGGTACCAGCATTTTTACGTCTTGTGAAAGACAACTGGGGAGAAAATAGTATTTCACCTAGAGAGCACCGACTGTGACTGTAGACCAGAGGAGTATGTGAAGAACAGGTTGACTGTAAGTATTGACAGAATTAGAGAAAAATTATATCTATTATTAAGGGATTTTTACATAGTACACATTATTACACCATGGGAAAACAAAGCTCTGCAGTATTGTAGGGCTTTCTCATAATAAGCACCTTGTTCTTGTTTCTTGTTCTTCAAGAATGGTTGCTCAGACCTCTATCACAGACTGCTCCTTTCACATCTGTTCTGCAAAGACACGGGACTTTTCAGGAGCATCAGAGATTTGGGAAGTTTCTATGAACATTGGGAACTATATTTCCATAGTAAAATTGTTTACCTCTTTAATTAGCAAAACCCATTAAAACCAAATACAGCCACTTTTGCCTTGCAAAATAAAGTACTTCTATAGTTATTTCTTTACTCTCCAAGTTAGCTGAGATCTTTCCACAAGTTAATGACTTACTTTTGCTATTACAGCAACTGAATTACTTGCCCTTCAACTACCTTGAAGTATACAAATAGCAATTAGCTTGTGTTAGTCATTGGCAGCTCACTGTTTTAGGCCTTTTGTGCTGCACTGAAATAGATATATTGGGAAATTATTATGAGCTTTGAATTCTTCTAATTTATGTCATTCTACAGAAACTGGAAACTTGTCATACCTCAGTCACCATGTATATTTGGTAACTCTTTGCTTTCACGACTTAATGAAAAAAGAAAAAGAAAGCCAATTTGTATTTCTAAACATGTGAAATCTGTGCTGGGTGCCCACAATATTAGGCATATATGCAGCATGCAACATACCTGTACCGTAATTTATTTATGACCTTCAGAAATGCTGATATAACAGCATATATTCTGTGTTGAGTACAAAACCACTCCACTTCTGTTGGAGTCCTTTGGCCCAAGAAATATAAACATAATAACTGTGTATACACCCTTGATAAAAACACAATTATACCATTTATACTAATGTAGGATTATATCAGTATAAAAGTGTTTTCCACGTATACAGAGCGCAAGCCACGTCTGCGAAAATCTTACATATAGGACGTCTGTCAGTGCACAGCTGCCACCGCAGTAGGGTTTGTAGGGCACGTGTGCTTTGCTGTTCCCTGTCCTTCCCTGTCCCTGTCCTCGATTCCAGAGGCACTGAGGCACACAGTGTGTCATAGGTCAGTACCTGAATGTTAAATGCCTATTTCTAAGTACACTGTGGGTTCCCAGAGTGGTTCTCAGACCTTAAAGGAAATGTAGGGAAGGAGATTTCACTTCTCGCAGTTTCCTTTCTTCTACCTTTGAAGCTTTGAAGTACTTTTTCAATAGCTACAGCTCCTTTTGCCAGTTTGCAGGATCTCCACTGTGCTTTTATGGTCAGAAACATGGAACTGTGCAATTAATACAGTTCTTTTGTCCCTTTTAGAGTTGGAGTGCATGGTTCTTCCATATTTGCAGAATATCAATGCCCATCTTATTGACCTGCAGTACTACAATAAAGACGAATAAACTAAAGAAAAAAGCAATGAAAATGAACATATGCTGTAGGCATTCACAAACCACTTACACATAGTGGTCCTGTTATCCCTGGTCCAGGAGATGAGGAAATACTTGCTACTACAGTTGTGGGATTTTTTGTTCTTGCAAACAACTTTTCTCATTTACTTGGTTTATATATAGATTTCAATTTTTTTTTTATTTATTTTAGTTTAGGGATGTGGAATTGAAAGAAATCTCTCCACTCACTGAATTTGACCCTCATCTCTTCCAAACCATTTCATATGATCCCTGTTGTAAATTAGATAAATTCTATCATTTCTCTGATTTCCAATCTCGGTTACATTATACCCACTGTATACCTCTTTGTTTCGCTTTTGTATTTTTTTATATAATGAATATGATGAAATATTGACCACATTGTTTTTAAGTGTAGAGAGGTTTTGGTTTTGTTTTGGTTTGTTTGTTTGTTTGTTTGTTTTTCCCTCCCTAAATTTTATTTCACTTGTATTTCAAGAGATCAACAGCCTTCCTATCTCAAGGTTAATCTGGTCAAGCTAAGCAACTGACACTCTGCATTTCCTATTTTAGGGCAGACACAAAATCCCTTAATAATTATGGTAGCTAGCTGTAATATGAATATTTCATTCTTGAATATGTATAACAAAAGAGGTGTACAACTCACTGCTGCCTTATACAATTCCTGTCCCAAATGTAAAGAATTATTTGCCTGCAGTTTTCAAAGGCAATTGCAGTTGCTTTTCCAGTCTCATTTATAAAAAGGCTGAGGGATAGTTTCTTCTTTGACCATGCTACTGACTCCTAGTTCTGTACGACTACCACCTCATCAGGATTCCTGTAACCCTTGCACTCTCCTTCCTTTTTTTTTTTGTATTGTGGACCTTTCAGTGACTACTATGTCACCATATACTAGCTTTATAATATACTTTCACTGACTCATTCTGCTCAAGACTTGTATTACCTTTCTCAGCTGTAAATATTTATTACTAGTTTTGTAGTGTGTGTGCGCTAATTTGCTCCATTATGATTTGTTTTATTTTGCTAGATCTAGTAAATGTATCACAGCTTCATAACATTCTTTTATTGGATAGCAAAACAATGAGCAACTGTATTAAAACTAATGCATTTTGACATGTATCAGCACTTAGAAAAACATTGCTATTGAACCTCAATTATGTTCATTAAAAAGGCATAGCAACAACTTCTAGCACTGATTATATGCCATTATATTTATAGTCATAGCTCTTGTACTTCTCTGCAGCCATGCTTAATGTGGTAGGGATAGGAATGCAGGTGATTCTGGCACCTCATCACGGGGAGCAAGGTGCTGGGTAGTTGCTTGTACTTATGTGTACTCATGTTCTCATAGGATGAAAAGCACCTCAGAGTTTTACATAGTGCCATTCTGAAATATTCATTTGCATAACCTCATGATGGCTTTCTGGACATAGTCTTTCACTTCCTTTGTCTTCAGTTAAGCAATCCCTCTTATCCCCTTCCTCATTGCCAGCAGCCTCTTCAGACTGGAAAATCTATGAAAACTTGCTTTCCTTTGGGTGTTCCTAATGACCACCTTTGGCAACAATGTGTTTGGGAAGAACACTTGAAGCCAATTGTTTATTTATTTATTTACATACTTCCGGTGATTGTAAGAAAATAAAAGATGGCTCTGAACTGTCTAAATCCTTTCTAATAGAGCATGCAACCTGATAAGGTTGCTTCAAATGTTAAGTTAGCTTAAGTTTACCAAAAGTTTTTACTAATATCACTCCAGTCAATATAGCTAAAGAAATTAGAAAAGCATTTGGACTTTAGGGTCCTTTTGTGATTTCTAAAGGTTTTCTGAGCCAGAAGCTTGTATGATTTTGAAGTAATATCCATTGGTCTAATAAAAGATATTATCTTTTCCTGAAAGATATGTTTGGTGGCAACTTCAAAACAACACGACTACAATCCTTCTGCTATAACTTGTCTATGAACATACTCTTGAAAATTTAGTAGCTTCAGCAGTCTCAGTGGTTCACTGTAAGGTAATATTTTAAATGTCCTATAATGTCCTTATCATTAATTGATTTTTTTTTTACTATGCTGCTGTTTTAAGCTAGTAGGAAAAATTAGTCTTACTGCCAAGAAAAGATGGAAACTAAATTATTTTAATATTCTTTTCTTTTTTTTCATCAGAAGAGATTTACAAAATATATCACCTTAATTAGAAATGAATGTTTTGGCAGAATCTTGAAATAAAGTTAGAGAAGCAAGGGAAGGGGATGTTTTGGATCCCCCTGTGAAAAAAAAAAACCACAACAAACCACTAAATTCTTCCAAACAAAAATAACAAACCACGCTGCTGGGTTAATACAATTTCCTTTTTTGGGGGCTCCATTGCGTGATTTTTCAGGTTTTCAGTCAGGCCTGCTTTTGTAGCAGATGTTTCCTACTTGTCTATGTAATCTACATTCATACATGCATCTACCTCCTCAACTGGCTTCTCTTGCATATTTCTCACTCTGGATCTAGCCACATATCCATTTTGAAGAAAGAACAGGATTTACCAGGAAATATGGCTTAGATATAAAAGATATTTGGTAGTCTGGTGTGGTTTTATTTTCACTTGACTTCTGCAAGCAATTCTCAGAATCTCTTCAAACAATTTATAATACAGTTCCTTCCTCCCTACGTTGTCCTGGTAACCTACCATTGGTACCATCTAAGAAGATGTAGGGCTTCTTTTCTTCCCTTGCACGGCAGCTCTGTGCATTGGGAAACTAAGTCTTTCTGCTAATCAGGATCATGAGCTTTCAACTGTGAGCAAACAGAAATTATACCCTTATCCAAATGTTATGATACATGGCTTAAAAAAATGCACAAAACAATGCTTACTGTTGCACTTTTTTGTTTGTTTTTTTTTTTTTTACTAGAAAGGATGAGGCATCTGTGTACAGCTTCTGACAGCCAACAGCCATGAAAGACATACTCAAATCAGAAAATAGCTGCAAGGCAGGCCTACTACTTGATCATGGGAAAGGAAAAAGGTTGGAGGGTTTCAGTAGACTAAAACAGCTCAGGTTGTTCAATTTGGGAAAACTGCAGGTGTTACTGCTCTATATAAATACAGCAGGGTAAATTTTATGAGTGGAAAGAACTTTCTAAACTAAAGATAATGTTACTACAAAAAGAAAAGGGATAAATGGGAAAAGAAATTCAAGATTCTGAGGGACTGGAGACAAGCTTCCTACCTTTCCATCAGAGATTCTTGAACAGCTTCCCAGTAGGGTTTTTTTTGGTGCAGATCACCAGCCTTTAAAATACAGCATGATTTTCTTCCTACAGGATTTATAACACTTAGCTGTCCGAAGCACCAGGAAATTGTATTCAATGACACTGAAAGGGATGTTCCAGTCAGTGCATGGAATTCATCACATTTTTCTGAAGTATAACAAAAATTAGGTATCTAGATTAACTCAGATTATCTAGACTCTACCTAAAGTTAGTGTAAAAGATGGGAGATTTTAGAGGGTGATTCATGCCATGCTAAACTGTATATCTATTACAGGAATGATTTTTCTCTAGGGGTGCTTATGATTCCCGGTTGACTTTAGAGAGCACCCAGAGATTAGTTTAAATTAGCCAGCTTTAAATGGCTAAAGGTACATGAGGCAAATGCTGTTGTGTTTCCCATCATTTTGGGGTATTAGTAAAAGTTTCACCAAGTCAGACTTTTCTAGTCAGTTCTTAGATTTTAATCTCACTTATTATTGATATTATCTTTAAATATATCTTACAAACTCTCCTTGTAATATGCTGAATAACTGAGTGAGGGGAAAAAAGGAAATCTCTGGGTTTATAAATCAGTTTGTTCTGTGTATTAGAAAGCACTAATTTAAATACAGTAAGTAATTTTAGACAATATTACTCTGAGAAAATGATACAAAGTAGATGAAAAAGTAAACATGAAGTACAGACAGTCCTGTAAATTGGCACAACTGCATTGAATTCAGTATAGGTCAATGTCTTCGTATCAGCCGTTAACGTGGTATTTTCAAACAAACTTGTAACTCAAGGCTGGGCATTTAGTAGCCATTTAGGACAGAGGAGGAATGCTATGCATACTTCTTCTGTTTACTACAGTGCAGGAAGAGAAGTAAATTCAGTGAAACCACTGCCTCCTGTCCACAGACAGAAGAGAGGGAGAGAGGCAGGAGGAATACTTTGAACATAATATCAGCCAGTTCAGAATGTGCACTGAAATGCGGGCAGATCCTGAAAGTTTTATGCTACCTCACAAGAAATAATGACAGGGTAAATAACTTTTAGCCTCCCTCTATGTCTCATACAGAGATAAAGTCATACAACCATAGAATAAATTCAGTTGGAGGATTCCACTCAGGGTCACTTAATCCAACCTCTTGCTAAAAGCAGGTCTAACTGGAGGGAGTTGCTCAGAGCCTCGTTCAATCAAATTTTACATATCTCCAAGGGTGGAGCAACCTTCTCCAGTGCTTGACTATCTTCATGGTGAAACAGCTTAGCCTTATTTCTCACCAGCATTTGCCACGTTCCAATCTGTATTCATTGTTTCTTGTGCTATCACTTCTCCTTTACAAACCCAGTTCTCTGAACCTGTTAAGTCATATGTCCATGGTAATATGTCTTGGTGGCCTTTCACTATAGGCACTCCACTACGTCCATCTTCATGTCTTGCGCCAGGGGTTCCCAAATGCAGCCCAGTACTCTGGATGTGGTCTCACTGGTGTCACGTGGTGCAGAATAACTTCTTCCCTGGGCCTGCTGGCTGAATTCCTGTTAATGCAGGCCAATATGCAGCCGGCCACCTTCTTTGCAAGAGGGGCACGCTGCTTAATCCAGTTCAACTTCTCGTCTATTTTACCACCCATCTTGGATGAACAGAGAACTTCTGAATGAATGCAAATGCAAACCGAAGTAGAAAGGAAGTAAAAGCAGGGATGGTCTGCTGTAAAATTCTCTGGCCTGCTTGATATCTTTAGGCAAATTCAACTTAACTTTGACTTGTGTATTTCTCTTACCACAAATGAAGAATTTCAAGTTTGTTTATTGCTCTAGTTCTGTAAAGTATTTTAGTGTTGGTTAGTAGTTGTAAAATGCACCCTGTTCTACACACTGATCATCCTCCATTTATTTCAATGTTTATTTTTGCTCCTGCTTTCTTGCCACATGTTCCTGAAACATTTGACTGGGAATACCCTGAGAACATATGTGTTGATAGTACTGGGAAGAGGAAGCTATTCTTTTTTTCATATATGAACCACAAAGTCTGCATACAGCTAGAGAAATGTGGAAAAATAAACTTAGTAGCTGAAAAGATCCAGACAATATCATTTGTAATCTACTTCCTTCAGTTTACTTTTTAGTGTCTTAAAATTCTGAAAAGAGATAGACTCGTAGTGAATAGAACGGGTCCATGGAGGTAGTGACATTACAGTCTCCAAAGAGTGTCAACCCAGCCAAATTCTGTCTAAAGGAAGCACCACTTGTAGCAAAGAAAGTGTATTTTCCTACCATATTCAGAATTATTTATTCTGGGACTGAATATTTTGTCTCCATGAGCTTCTGGATATGGCCATCTGAAACAATTTTTTTTATCAATCAAAAGTAAAAGTTCTGGAAAAGCTGAAATAAGAAAATATGTGGAGTCTCTTTTTTACTAAAGGTTTCAGTGAATTAAAATAGATAAATAAGCTAATAGACATTTTTTCCAATTGCTTCAGTTTTAAGAACTTTTTAAAGTACGTTTGAAAGCTTTGACAGTGTATTTTAAAGATCACATTTATCTGGGACCATGAAATTGTATTAATATCAGCTTTGATTAATGTGAACTGTGATAGAATGAGGATGTGGATGTCTTTCTTCCTTGTCATCTATAGGTACCAAAATATCACTGTGGTTTTGGAAGAAAAGATGTACTACGTCCCCCACTCCCTGAATGCATAGGAGAAATCTTCACCATGTGGAAAACATCCCCATAGCATCTGAAAGGAAAATCTCACAGAAAATTCCACGCGGTTCCCCATATTTCCTCACAAGAAAGAGTGACCGGTCTCAATGTTTACAGAATCATTTTCCATGTATTTGTAAAATCAGTGTGTGAGTCATATTTCGCTGTAGCTAGGACATATGTAGGGCAAAGTTTATAAGTAAACCAGCAAGTGTTATACTTCATTAATCAACAAGTACAAATGAAAATTTTGGACAAGATTTCAGACACAAGTCATACTTCAAACTCAGCAATGACCTGAAGAAGGACTTGTGTACCCAAAGTTTTGCTTTTTTTTCTATTATGCTAAGTAGTCTTATACAAGATGTTATTTCTATTTACAAACCTTTCTGTGTTTTGTCTTTGAGTGAGACGACTTGTATTTAACTATCATTTACGTCATGTATTGCTGCTACAAAGTTAAATGCAGTTTAAAGAAATTAATCTTAGCCATTTGGTCAATAAAATTTTCTTTATGGTACCTACTTTTCTCTCTTCTCAGAAACTCAGCAGAAAAAAGAAATCACATATTAGTGCCTTAGTAGATAAATAGAATATTTACTTATTTCACCTTCTTATGTCAGGGCCCTTTGTGATAACTGCCTATAAATCAATCTGTCATTAAAAAAAATAAAGTAAATAATTTTACAGAAAGCTGTATCTCAGTACCTTGCAGTACTCACTCTATATTTTTGTTTTTTAAAATTATTTGTACATAGATATCATTTTAGCATTTTATATACATCACACAACTTTGTATATACATCACACAACTTTCTATTAATGTTATAGAACTTTGTATAGAGTTGACTTGAAGTATGACTTGTGTCAAAGTTGTATACAGAAATGTTCAGGAAGAATTTTTTGCAGCTTCATTCCATTTTCTAAAAGCCAGTATATAACAGTATGTCAGCAGCTGCAGATACAACTATAACTATACTGAGGTTCTTGCAAATCTGGTTAAGAGCAGCCCTGCTCTTCTCCCCTGTGTATTTACATTGAACAGAGGCTGAAATGAAATTGAACACAGATCATGAAGGAGTCTTGCAGGTTACTAAGTTCAGAGCACTATCATATAGCAGCGGGACCAAGGAGCACTTCCCACATCCCAGGTCAAATTCAGCTTTCTCCTGGTCTCACAGTGTGGCAACATTTTGGGTATCTACCTTTCTTCCTACCCTCAACAACGTGTTGATCTCTAGGGAAAGATACATGGGTATAGGAGCTAGAGGGAAACATGGACATGTATTGTCTCTACTCTGGATCATGGGAGGTCCGGAACACTGATTTCTTATGGAAAAACACATACCCCACAGTTAAGACTCGGTCAGTGTGTCTACCACAAGTTGCAATGCACCTACAAGCCTTATAACTAAAAGCTCACACTAGAACTTATCAAGAAAAGGCAAGGACTGATAATCATTTATATCATGATTCGAAGATAAAATCAATGAGTGGCATATGAAAATTTTTTGCATCTTTTTGCTTTGCAGGCTGGTCTATGTAGGGAAGAGTGGAGAAAGGATTAAGCAAACTATTACCCTTCTATTAGTATCACTCTGTGTATCATAAATGCAGTTTTGCCACATGATAGAGCAAAAGTTCAGGGCTGTGCAGGATCTCTTCCTCCTCTCTCCCAGTACAACAGACGCCATAAACTAGTTGTCATCCGAGCCTTATTGAACACCAGATATTTGATCTTTCTTTGGCTGCTTATCTTTAAATAGAACTTAGCTTTGTTTTTATCATTTTGTGATAAGAGAGTGGAAACTTGTAGGGAATTAAATGTATCAATATTTCCAAGGGACTATAAATAGAAAATCCGTTAGAAATATCAAGCTGTGGAGTTCATTTTCTACTGTGAAATCTCACGGTATTTGGAAAATACTTTTGCTATTTCAAAAGAATAAATATATTTGCAGCTTTTGGCATTGTAACACTGAAATAAAATTGTTTAAATGTAAGTATATAAGGTAATTTTCATCATGCAGACACTTGCATTTTTCCTGAAGAGCTAGCATCTTGCCATTTTGTACAATAATAAGGAAAAGTGGAGAAAGAATAGGATGAGTTAGCCCTCTGTCACACAGAAACAGAAAATGTAGAAGATCAACTTATTATCATTTTATATACATAGCTGTCATGTTATGTCACCACACTTCAAAGTAATAAATCACCAAAGCATATTATGTCAGAAGTCAAAAACTACAATACATTGCTGTTGATACACTAGACCCTTAAGGCAATATCACAATCTGCACTTTCTAGCACAGATATTTACTCTGCAACAGCACAGGAATAGCAAAAGCTCTCAAGGCCTCATGCTCTTTGGCTTCCTGGAGTTTGGCAGGCTGTTCATCCACCTGACACAATTAATCCCAACAATTAGACAATATAACTAAAGAAACATACGAACTTTTTCTGAGAACCACTTTATCATATGTTGCATAAAAATATTTGAGAATGGTCAGGCTGAAAGTTCAGTTCATGATTATTTACAATACAGCATACGTTAGTCTAAATGGAGTCTATGAACAGCTTTGCCATCTGTTGTTTAAAAAAAACAGAGAGAAGGAAGAGAAAAATGAGCTCCATTTGCTTCAGACAGCTATGGGGTGGTCAAGCTAGAATACTTGGCACAGAATATGTTTAGAATTGAAAAAAAGTTTACATCTGGGCTCTGCTCACAGATTATTTAACTCATCTGTAGCTCCCTTTGTTATCCCAAGCACTAAAATATATTTTTGCAGTCCTTCTATGGGCTCACTGTGGCTAATCCTGGCTACCAAGAGAGGGGCTGAGGCCACCCTGAACCCTCCATGGCTGTGGCAGGCAGTCCAGGGCAGGAGTTTCTGTAAGCAAGGCTTCCCCTGCGGACACGGTCTGCCAGAGCCAGCCCGGCTGCCAAAAAGGCAGTCATTTCTCCCAGCAAAAACAACATCAGGAAGCAGGACTCCCGCATGCTAAGTAGTAACCAAGTTCTCCAGTCAAAGTCTGTTTTTTACCTCACAGGGCTACAATCTGGCAGGTTAGGATGGCGTTTCGATTTTCAACAGAAGCAATTTTTGGGACCAATGTGAGCTGTAGTCGCCACCGTCATCAAAATTGCTTATCTTGGCTGTGTCTGCGAATAGGGGACCCAGCTGACACCACAGCTGGGGAGGTATCATCAGTGGCAGAGCCCTCCACACCAACATCACAAGGCAGTTTGGCCTTATCAGTGCTGGTAAGATATCATTTGCATTTGTACTGGAAGAAAACCCAGGATTGGAAGTCATAGTACAACCTTGAAATACCACTCCTGCGAAAGGAAGTAGTTTTGAAATCTCCATGTGAAAGGCCTTTTACAGCTATAGATTTTCATGGATTTTCAGAGATATTTGTGTTGGTAATACATATCCTACACCTGAGGAAAGCCAATGCCGCATGTCTTCCCTTGTACTTTATTATTATTATGCTATCAAGAGAATATGGTGAGGATTCAATACCTTATATAAATTCACTAGAATACACAATACACAAACCTTCTTGCAAAGTTAATAAAAAGCTCTCTGGCTACCTTTAAATTTACCTGGCCTTCAAGGAATTTAGAAGTGTAAAAAATTCAAACATTCAGTGAAATAAAATGTGTTTGAGACACTTCCTGAAGACTTTGCTCACATAAATCATGACGCTCTTCCTTACAGACATTTTTCCTCAGGTGACAGGTAAAATAAAGACAATAGTTTCCTTTTATCAAATAATTCAAGTGTAATGTAATAAAAGTGACTACAAGTTTAAATTTTTCCTCATATTATTTTACAGACCGAAGAAATCAGGATACTGATAAAAAACAGCAAATGTTTCGAACCTTTGATCAAATATTGAATTATTGCCATACAGAAGATTCTAGAGATGAAAACTAAGTTCAGTAACTTCCTACCATGAACCTTTTCCCTCCCTCTCCCCCTCCTTTTTTATTCATTTACTGACCTGCTTGTCTGTGGTCTGGACTGAAAATGAAAATCAAACAATACACAGAGATACAGGCCAACATTTCTAGTTCAATTTTTGCAGAATCATAGACACATAGAATCATAGAATGGTTAGAGTTGGAAGCGACCTTAAAGATCATGTAGTTCCCACCCCACTGCTCCCTCCCACTAGACCAGGTTGCTCAAAGTCCCATCCAACCTGGCCTTGAACAATTCCAGGGATGGGGCACCCACAACTTCTCTGGGCAGCATGTTCCAGTGCCTCACCACCCTCACACTAAAGAATTTTTTTCCTAAAATCTAATCTAAATCTCCCCTCTTCCAGTTTGAAGCCATTACCCCTTGTCCTGTCACTACACTCCCTGATAAAAGAGTCCCTCCCCATCTTCCCTGTAGGCCCCCTTTAGGTACTGGAAACCTGCTCTAAGGTCTCCCGGGAGCCTTCTCTTCTCCAGGCTGAACAACCCCAACTTTCTCAGCCTGTCTTCTTAGGAGAGGTGCTCCGGTCCTCTGATCATCTTCCTGGCTCTCCTCTGGACTCGCTCCAACAGGTCCATGTCCTTCT
The DNA here is from genome assembly GCF_028500815.1 of Rissa tridactyla. Taxonomy (NCBI): domain Eukaryota; kingdom Metazoa; phylum Chordata; class Aves; order Charadriiformes; family Laridae; genus Rissa; species Rissa tridactyla. The sequence continues at coordinate 198,265,511 of NC_071466.1, forward strand.
TACGCTGCGGGCCCCAGAGCTGGATGCATTACTCCAGGTGGGGTCTCACCAGAGCAGAGTAGAGGAGGAGAAGGAGAAGAATTCTTATGCTTAATTCAGATAAGATTTGGCAAAGTCACTCTGTGTCTAGGCTGAAATGAACTGTCAAACTTACCAAGGTTTGACCAAAAATAATAATCTTGTGAAACAACTGTGGAAGAGCTTGAGGAAGCTTCAAATCCCTACAGTGCTGTGTTTGCATTACTATTCGCCAGGGAAGTTAGCTCATGCTAGCGTAGCTCCTTTCCCCCTACATCTGTATTAGGGTATATCGCTACCTGCTGTGTGGATAGTAAAAGTATGTATTTGTGTGAAAACCACATAAATGTGGTGCAAACCATGCATAGCTAAAAGAGAAACAGCTCGATGTAATTCTCTTGTAATCGTTGAACATTGACTTGGATGGAGCTATACATATTTACACCATGAAATGGTCTTAGTTTACAATATTTTCTTCTTGAGACTGAATCATTCCACAGAAAAGCTAAACAGAAACTCTACCAGTGCAAATGGCAAAATACAACTGGCTTTCCAGGGTTGTTCAGGCTCTGGAGTGAGGCTGAGAAGCAAAAAAAACCCAGAGATATTCCCTCACTTCCCTTTTGCCCCTTTAAGGCATAAACAGGGATTTTAGTCTCAGACAGGACCTTCAAGTGAAATCAACCCTCATATAAGACAAGGAATCTGAAGGCAAAGAGTTAGACATTTTTTATATGCACTGAACCCATAAATTAAACCAGACTTGCATTTTTATATTGCGTTACTACGACAAATTATTGTGCACTTCTTGACTTAGAACACTCTTATCCAACATTCTGCATTGCTTGAACCTGGAATAAAAAATATGTCTCAAACCCAGCTGGGCCAGGGAATTTCTCATCGCATCTGTACGCTGGATAAGATCTATAAATATGTAAGCTGTTCCACACATTTTTAAAGACTTTCCTATTTATTTTAAATATTCCATTCTTCTTTTCATAGATCATTTCTAGACCATTTCAGCCCATTTTGACAATTTAAGTAGGACTTGAGGAATGTCTTAGCCTCAAATGGGAAATCTTTGTTGAAAAATCTGTTGAATAATTAGGAGATACACAATACTTTGTTTTTCAACTAGTGTAAAAAGGCATTACTCCTCTACAGTCATTTCAGATATCTGGTGTTAAGAGTGAATTGAAATATTTGCCCTAACTTCAGAAAATTAATTTAGTGTGGCTTTGTTTTAAAGCGTGCTGTTCTTTTGAAGTTGTTATATATGCCTCTACCAAAAAATTTAAACATCTGGCATTTTCTTCCTATTTTCCTGCATCTTGTCTAGGAAGACGAATTCCTCAAATCATTGTGCAACCTATGTAACATCTATTACACATCATCATTACCCGCTACAATGCTTTGGCTGCAACACGTGTCTTACAGTTTGAATGAGGGGTCAGCCAATTACACACATGATGTGAGTAGGTGTGCCAGCTCTGAACCTGACCTGAGGTCTCCAACATATGTTTTACGTTTCCTAGTCAGATTGGGAATTATGTTGTTGGATGTTTTATTTTTTGCTTTCCAAGTGGAATAGACAGTCATAAGATAAGAGAATAGATGCCTTAGACTACTGTTAACCTTATGTGTCGCTATCTAGAAAGTGATTGTTTTAAAGCGTCTTTTTCAGACTTTCATCTAGTTTTAGAATTCATACATATGATGGGATTTTCACATTCTTCTTCTGGAGATTTTTCTATTGGCTGGTATTTTTTTGAGCATGAAAATTACTTTTCTATCCAAACCCCTTTTTTTTTCTATATCTCCACCTAATTTCTAAATCTTTATTCTGTAATCACCCTTGCTCATACAGCTCTACATCTTTTAATGCTTATTAAGAGAAATGAAACATAGCCCTTTTCAGATGTTGGTTCGTCTCAGAGTTTTCCTAGCTTTTTGTGGAATTGGCAATCAATGTACTTCTGGCAACAGCTCCATCATTGAATGAACTAATAAAATAATTCAGGTGTAGTGGTCCAAGTAAGGGAAGATGATGCTGTCCTTTGATATGAAACTTGTGCTTCTACAATGCTCCTATGTTTTACAGAATCATAAAATAAGGATAAGAAGGTACTTAGAAAGGTCACCTAGTCCATCTACCTGCCTCAAGGCTTGATCTGCTCGTACCTATGGCAATCCTGGCAGATGTTTGTCTAACCTTTTTGTAAAAGCACCCATTGACATCCACAATAAATGGTTCTTTATTTCACCAATGCAAGTATATGTCCATTTTCACCCAGGAGCACACACAAAGGGGTGCTTGGTCAAACTTCAGACCTCTGTGTCCCTTATAATTTAAATAGCTGATTTTTACAAACTCTTTTATATGAAAGCAATAGCGCTTTAAAAAGCACAGGTTTAACAGATGGTCATTTTTCCTGTGTGAAGAAAGCAGTGGTTAATAGCTATATGTTAGTGAAGAAATTAATAAAACAAAATGAAAAGAGAAAACAACTCTCCAAAAGCAACTAAACATGGAAAACAACTAGGAGTTCAAAAATGACATGAAAGATTCTGTTTTCATTAGATTACTAACTAATTAGTGATGGCTGTGCTGACCAGATAGAACAGGCCAGATTCTCATTTGGATTAAGTTGTGTTGGTCAATACAGTTAAGATTATTCATATAACTGGCTCAACATTTAGTTCCACATATAAAGAGGAAAACGAGCTTGATATTTCTGGCAGATCTCATTTTGAAATATTTTTCTTTGAAATTGAACATATTCATTTATAAAGATGAGCAGTATACATTATAGTAGTAAGTACTGCATTCTTTACGTTATCTCTTTGGAAACAATTTCATGTCATAAATGACTGATAGGGAAATACCACGCAAACTCAGCAGAGGAAGAGCACCAATAAAAGCAATTATTTCTGTCAGAGCAAGTGGGATTGTTTCCAGTTATTCATAGTTTAGATTCAATCAGTGCACGTCTAATTTAGAGCCAGAGCTTTCTATCCTGTGCTGTGCTTCTGGACTCTGATTCTATCAGTTGTGATCATGACAGTGTAAAGAAATGGAAGATCATGCCTTACTTAAAAAGACATTTAGTTCTGATTTGTGTTTGCTTACCACTCTGCAAAAGTGGCCATTCACAGAAATCTCTCGAGGGAAATGCAATGCAGTTGTAGCTCAGACACTTATCTCACATTAAGCCAAGAGACTTAAATCAGAAATCTTTAATGGAAGAGAAAGGAAATCTTTGCCATTCAAAGCTGCACACTGTTATTCTTGCTTTGACGCTCTGTGACTGCTCCATGACTTTTCAACAAATGCTTTTCATTTCTGATGCCAATGACATCTGATAGTAAAATATCGTGTTTGACAAGAGCCTAATGCTTTATAGAAAATACATCTACAAGCGCATCTAAAAAAAATTATTTTTTATTCTTGTATATCACAAATCCAGTCAATTGAAGCCTACAGAAAGTTCCTGTTAATTTGGAAATATACTTAGCCAGAATATAATTGTGGGTAATGCAAAGCTGGGTGGCTGTGGCTGGCCTAAAATTTGTTGTCAGCAGGAAGAAGATTAATTTCATTTACTCTCTTTGTCATGTCTCACTGGCTTCCTGTCTTTTTTGCTTGTTATCTCCACTGAGCTGCTGCTGTCACTCTCAATTCACTTTCTACTCAGTTATTTGTTATCTGACGGATCTGTCTACACATTTTCCCAATATGACATTTTTCCCCTCCTGAACCAGAGTTGTTATCACAAAGTCTACACTATGGGAGAAGGTCTACGCTAAACTTGAAAATGTAAGGAAAGAAAGAATAAGATTTATACAATTCCATAACAATGCTCCTGCCCAAGTACTCTGGCTGCCTGAGGAAAACAGCCTTTTTTTGTGTTTTTTTCCGTGTAAATAAAAGAAGCAGTGATAAGATATGAAAGCATGTATTTACAGGCTCCAGACCTTACGTCTCAGTCCTTGCATCTGTGGAAAAGCCCAAGAATAACAGGAGTACGCCACTATGTTCAGAATAATACGGTACATCGATGAGGAATAGTTAAGGGCATATTTGTCTGTATGAGCCAGTTTGCAAAGTGTTTCTGAATCAGAGGATGTGTGTCCTGCCTGCAGTGCTGGATTTTCACAGGAGTACCCACTGCAAGGGGACACTCACATTTCAAAATGTTTATCATATGTGTACACACAAGTACATGTGGACATGCTGTTTCAATTACATTATCTCCACCTGACCTGACATATCAGATCGGTCTGTAATGCGGCTCTGTAGACTTTTACAGACAAAATGAGAGGATCAGGGTCAGACAGCCTTGTTCCTTCCCCAGGGGAGGGGAAGCTATCGTACCATTTTATACCCTCTGGCTACACATAGGGTATGTTTAAGTGCTTGCTAAATCGCCTTTAACAGTTGGGCTAACCCAATGAGTATACGGTGTCAAGTGAGTGACAAAAAAAGCTATCCTTGGTGACTATTCTTACAATCTGCAAGCGTCTTAACTCTGAAATTTCTCCCAAGGCTAAGAAAATTTCAGCATTGAGGGTGACCTTTTAGTGTGCTTTTTTTAGAAACCATACAGGTTTTATTATTAAAGTAACTCCCCAGAAGTACACCAGAACAAAAAAGTGCTTTATCAGAGGTGTCCCTGCCTTCTCGCACAATGCTTTGGTGTTGGACGGAGGCTGTTCACCAAGGTCAACTTTGGTGAAGGACCCCAAATCAGTAGGCTCCTTTTATTGCCAGGGTAGATAGACTTCCCAAACAGGCAATGCCAAGAACCCCAGCTGGGCTCCTATCCTGTCTGAAATTGCCTCCAGGAGAAGTCTTGCTCTCATTGCTTACTGCAGAGAGAACCAAAGGATACCATGCTTCTTTTGGTAAGATTGGTCTCTCTCAATTCTCTACATAAGCACTAAGTGCCTCGAATGCTCTTTAGCAACACGTCATTGGTTCCAAGTGTGTTAGAGACTACATTTATTTCAGATTTTCAGAACATAAAAAACAGCTGATCAATCATATGAGGTCTAAACCTGGATGGGAGAGACAATAAAAGAGCGAGAATATATGGACTGAGTAGGGATATAATAATATTTTCTCAGAATCTGTCACCCGAGCTTCAAGTGGTTTGTGGCTCAGGGAAGCACAAAATGGTGAACATTTTATACTTCTTTAAAGATCAGTCCTGGAAAATACGGTGATGAGAGCCCACTCTCTGATCAGGCAGCTTCCCTGTTAACAGCCGAAAGTTCACCTTTGTGGGCGTGCCTGCACATACTCCTTGGCAGGATGGAAAGAGACAACTCAAATTATGATGGATGCAAGCTCAGTGCATCGCCTGCTTTCCATAAAGCAGTAAAAAGATATTACCAAAGCGAAGAATTCAGATCATACTTTGGCTGTTGTATGGGAAGCTCAGCCTCCAAACTTAGTCATGACCTGCAGTAAGCAGTGTGCTATGTCAAGAGATCTCTAAAGGGAAAGTCACTTATCGCTGCTAAAATGCAAAGGAAAGTTCTCTCCCCACCCCTGGAGTGAGCCAGGATGGCAGTGAGGAAAGTCCTTACTCTGCTTCTGGAATGATGAGCTGACAAAACATCGCGGCTTACAGACAGCTGTGGCAATGCCCCCTCTAGCACCAGTCTCATCAATTTTTGCTGTTGCCCAAGTCAGCTGGAAATTTTTTGTCTTAAAGTTAATTTTACCATTCTTTAGAAACAAACAAATGAACTACAACAACAACAAAAAAATCAGGTATCTCTTCAAATAAAAGACATATGTCTTCTATTCCAGGAAAGTGGTAACTTTACTACTTTAAAGAAAGCTAGCTTACTTTTTTTAAAACAGTACATGCATTTCTCAGTGAGAAACAGACGCTACAATCACTCTTTTTACAGTTTGCTCTGTGGGTGAGATACGGTCCATATAGTGCCTCTTCCAACATACGTCAAACACATAAGCACGCTCTCAAAGTATCCTGGAAGGTTACTGTAGCTAACAACACCAAACAAATGGAAAAGGAGGTCATTTTTCAAGCAGAGAGAATGAAGAAGGATCTATAAAAAACTAAAGCATTAGTTTTTAAACTAAAGCAGGGAAACTTAAAGTAGAGAAAGAGCACAATTTGAAATTATCTGACAAATAAATGTGTATAGCTGGACTGTAGTAAATCGTGAAATCAGGGTGTGCCATTTTCTTTCCATTGCTTAATACAAGAGTCGATGTTGATAATATTACAGAATATTACACTGTGACCAGAACTAACATTTCTGAGCTTTAATGTACTATTCAATTTCACTTGTGTAATCTCTGTAATGACTTTAGGTGCCATTCATGCTGTTAACCCACACACAAACCAACCACAATATTTTTTCAAATTATGGTCGACAGACTGTCTTTGTTTTGCAGCGTTTAAGCAAGCAAGCAAAACTCACAGCTTTCCAGGATTTTTCCACAACTGTCTATTCATTTGTTTGCCATTTTCACTTGCCATCAACAACATCATTGTTTAGTGGAGTAGACTGGGGACAGGGTGGTAGCTAATTCCTGAAACAGCATTTTTGTCACACTTGATGCAGGCGCACACACAAATCTCTGATCCCACACAGCTGAAGGTTTAATGTTCAACAGTCATCTAATTCTAGTTTAAGCCACTCAATAAAACATAATCCTTTTATTTTTTCCCCACTGTTTTTACTACAGTCAAGAAGAGATGAGATAAAGCGTCCTTGTAGAAAAACTTTTGCTGAAATTGTATGGTTTGACATATGAGAAAAATGTATCTCAAAGTAACAGAGAATTACTTTTAAAATAACTGTTACATGATAGGAAGGAAAAATCCACAATATACATAATGACATCAAAAGACAGAAGTGAATTTAATTTATTACACATACACTTCCCGTATGAAAATTAGGTTTTTTCATGGTGCCTTGAGCCAGATTCTGAGAAGCACTTATGAAAGGACTGATCTCAGTTGAATAGCTAGGATTATGTTCATACAGGGAGTCACATATGATATATTTCTATATATTTGTATCTAAATCATTTTGGGCAGGCTTCATTGCTGTCCAACTGGAAACCCAAATTACTGCCAATAAAACATTACACTAGACCACTACTATATGTGTGGCAAACACCACCATTATTACAAAAAGACACTTTAGAATACTTTAAAGCATTAGCATTTTTATTGTGACTGCTTGCTGTAGTCTTTTGTCTATAAAAACAATTTCCTTAGATAGCATCAGACACATTTCTAAAAGTGTCTTTGGATATTAGAAAAACCTATTAAAAATTATTTTTAATTTCTTGAATTGTAAAATTTTGTGGTTTTAAAATCTGGTATTGCTGGGACATTTCAAGGCTAGAGGTGAATATAAAACCCCACTGGGAACCTGGAAATCTCTTCTTTCCCAGAAAGGGAGTCTGTACTGGCAGAGTAAAGAGACAGGACGTGTTTTTTCCTTGTGTTGCTCAAGGATAGTATATCACTAATATGTGGTTTGGGACTGTTGCAATTTAAGGGAATAAGGGCAAGATATTTTTTGCCAACACGTTTAAAAATATACATATCCAGTTACAAATTTGGGAAGTTATTTACAATCACATGGAAGATTAATAAAGGCAGAGTGCAGATGCAATAAGTGATGGGTAGAAAAACAAGAAAAGTGTATCTAGCACAATACCAAGATTTATGATACTTATATCGTCAACATAAAATTGTATAAAAATGTTACTACAGGTGTTTTTGTTATTACTCTGATTTTTATCGAATCAGAAACATCTAAATTTTCTATATAAATCCACATTCCAAGTTGTTGGGTTTTTTTAATATTAGGAAGCATAGGCATTAATATATTAATAAAAAAGTAAGTTGAAAAGTCTAGTGTAGGAGAATTCAGAGATAATAAAATATTATTTTCTGCATCTTTGTTTTTCCCATTTTGCACGTCATGAGTGCAATGGATGGGACATTACTCTGGACACTAGGAACACATTTCTCATCTTGATGTCGACTCTAAGTTTAGCCTTGGGCAAGTCAGTCAACATCTCCGTACCTCAGTATACTCAACAGCAGAACAGAGATAATAAAGCTGTATATACACTGTAAATCCCTGAGAGCTGGATTACAGCATCCCAAAGAAATACTTTTGGAAGGGATTAAAAAGCTCTGTAATGTTCTCCAAAGCTTTCTATCTTACCGCTCCCCTATAGATGCAGCCCCCACATTTCTCAAGTATTTCAAGAAGCCACAGTTAGTTGCAAGTGCTGTGCCTCAGAGTTGGCTGTAAGACCTTAGTTAGAGGTCTTTGCAGTATTGTATTATGGTTTTAACCATGGTATCTAGAAAAAAAAAGTCAAGACATTCTCACCCAACCATAAAAGGGCAGCTATGTCTCTGAACTGAGTTCGTGCAGCTTAGCCTGGTTCCCCATGTTTCCACTTTCTACATCTGTCCTCACACAAGAACCCTGGGATCAAGTGCATGTGCGGTAACCTCAGGATCCTCCCACCCGCACCTGTCCTCCAGCCTTCCAGCTCTTCTTTCAGCCTTACCTCTCACTTGTCCATTTTCTTTGTGGATCTCAAGACCAGCAGACGGGGCAGTGCAGAGCATCCTGCGAAGAATATGGGTCATCTTCTTATGTGAGCCTTGGAATATACCTATTTCCTTTATGAATTTTGCATGAAGAACTTAATATAAATGGAAAATATGATTACCTTCTCTCACAAGAGTGCTGCGAGTACTAAATAGTTAATGACCATTAGGCTTTGTTAAGTATTATTTTGCAATTTTGATTTCTCAATTCTGAAGTATTATTCTAGTAGGTATTGCATCTAATTATCAGTCACCCCTGTCTGGAGCAAAGATCATATATTTTAGCTGAACTAGTATTGCAGAATCTCCTTTATCTCACAGCACAGCTGTAACCTAATTTGGGATGAAACAATTAAGCACTGAATGCCCTTTTCAGGTCCATTTACAGAATTCATTCTTTGACTCAAGTCTTTTTTGGCATGGGATTCCTTTACAAATATGTTGTTTGAACTGTCTAATGAACTTCAGGAAGTTATGTGATCAGTAACAGACTGATACTGCTACCACCATGACGTCAGTACAGTTTCCTTTCCTAAGAACTTATGCTTTATTCTGAGGATCTGTAAAGTGTTTAACTAAGCAGGTGTACTTATTAAAGGTGTTTATGATATCTCGCAGGAGCAGAAAAGTAAATGCTTACATTATGTCAAGTCGATGAGCCTGATATTCTTTGTAACTTGTATCTTCTTTTACTGGATTAAAAAATCCCCCCAAACAAAAACTTGCTCAGACATTTTTCACCACTTAAAATTTTGTTATTGAAAGCAAAGCTTGACCCTACTTACATAATATAAGTTAAGGCCAAGATAAGTCTTGGGAATATCTTGAAAAGATGAAGTGTCCATGTCACAGAATTACAAAAATAGAGAATTTATTTACAAAACTATAAAATTCAAAATAAAAGTCTGGATTCTCTGCATTTTAGGGTATTACAGGAATTAGATGACTAAATTACATACTAAGGAATGTATTTAAAGAGTTACTGAAGCAAAAATGTAAGGGAAAAAACAATGAATACGAGAAGACAGTGTAACCTAATAATTATCATCCTGTAATCTAATTGTGAAATAATGTGACCTAAAAGAACTGGAAGAAACTGTATAAAAGCTGTTTTTTAATGGTTAATTACTTAGTTAACTAAAATTATTTCTTGTTTAGTCTATATAATATTTTTTCTCTTTCCATTTCAGAAGCAGTTTATTTTCAAAATGTGATTTCTGAATTTAAAATTTTCCTTGGTGGGTATATGTGTCGTATTTACTCAATCACTATTTTCAGATTTTTTCATGGACGCTGTTAGCAAAGAGCTTAGTGCAATTTCACTTTAAAACGCGTCTTCCCTAAAAAATATCTGTAAATATATGTAAAGATATTTCTATTTGTAAATATGCTGATAATTCAAAATACTTTTCAGGTAGAAGAATGATCAAGGAAAAACACCTAAGACCCGAGAGAATGAAGTCACTGATTGACAGAAATGAAGAAGGGCTTGAATTGAGAATCCTCTCATTCTCCTATGAAAAAGACCAGTTCTAGATCTGAACCTGGCTTTTAATACCATCTCCCACTTTTATACTGAGCCAAATAAAACAGTTCAGATGGGTGTTATCCCTAAGCATTTATGGCAAATCTACGTTGAATAATGGAGCCTTTTGCAAAGATCTTTGACTTGGCTGCAATAGGGTTCACGCTCAAAATAATAGGAATAGCATGGATATGTCAGTCACAAACAGGCTTATTTGATAGGGCTTAGTAGTAGGCTTACCCCACCTTATTGTTTTTAGGACCCCAGATCAGGGTGCTGAGCTGTGTGGTCTGGAGGGGCAAGTCCCACTGGAGCTAGCTGAGGACTCTATAGCACTATGTTGCCTGGAGTGGTATAGACATTCTCTCACACGTTTCACAAGTAGATTTGTTGGGAGCCTCACCTTAAAAACCTCACTGCACCTGGATCTTGGATTGTAGTCTGATCTGCAATTCGTAAAAACTACAATCAAAAGACAGGAATGCTGCATCTCGTTTCCATTTGTTCTCCAGATTCTTAGAAATCCCAGACAGATGTTTTAATTCGCAATAAAAAGGCATGCAAAACCTAAAACTCAGTGTATTTTCAAGAAATATAGAGCACTGTGCTGACCTAATGTTTTGAGATTGCTTTCATACACTGTACTGTTGTCATTCCACTAGTAATTTATTTTCAAAAGTCATCACATGGAACTCTCTAAATCAAGTCAACAACACTATCCATAATAATAACAATGACTAACGTGGTATTTAAACAGTACTTGTCCTCTTCAAAGCATTTTACAAATATTAATTCACGATTAGCTGAAGAATAAGAAAATTTTGGATGGAATATTTTAATGCATAAGCCTTTGATTAATTAATATTTATAGTGTCGGGTTTATCTTTGGCAGGATTCTGTGGATTTACTTGGAATTTCCCCAGAACAATTTTGGCCCACTTAGTTTGCCCACCTTTCTGGGAGGTACTAGTACAAATCTGAAATGTTAATGTCTGGAATAGTGTCACTTTTTATGCAGTGTTTTTCATTTTTATCTCTTGGATGCAATGCTTTGCAGATTTTGGACAGACAACTGAAAGCAGTAACATACAAATGCATCTTGGGCAATTTAAAAATTGTCCTTTGCATAGTTGATCAGCAACACTGAGAGGGGGCCTTACCCTGTGCAGCTCTCCAGAGGCCACAGCAACTGCAAACTGTGAACATGAGTAAGGGGTGAGGGCAGATGGGAAGAAGTATGTATGCAAAGGGTTCACAAGGACAATTTCTAGCTCTCATATACTTCAGATGAGCTAGGGAAATTAAGGAGCCATAGAATGGGCTGTGCTCCTCAATGACCACCTGGAAACACAATGGAGAAAATATTACAGGAAAGATTTTATGGTCTACTATAGCTATTTTGTGCTGTTCTTGAGAGAGTTACTGTAGAAAAGTCCTGGGGAAAACTCTTTGGTATCGATAACAGCGGAATGGGCTGTTCCTTCAGGAGCTCCCAGGAGTTCCCAGGAGCGTAAATCAAGTAGGCAGTGTTTTAGGTTTTGGGGTGGTTTTTTTTCTGTGTCTGATCTTTATACATCCTGACCTAAAGCAAATGTCAAAAGCTCCTGCTCTGAGGAAGGTTGAATACTCCTAGGGTTGATTTAAATTTCCTTTCTTATATTAGGTTTTGTGCAGATAGATTGACTAGATGAGCAAGTGCCTCAATATATTGTCTATCTGCCCAGAGATCCTCTCTTTCCTTTGACATTCCCTTCTGTCATTGAACATATCCCCTTTAAGAGTAGACAGTGATCCGGGGAAACATCAGTTCACTGGAACCTCCACCTGCCTGTACCAAGATAGCCAATGTATATTTCGACCTCTTTGCATTCCCTATGTATACAGAGCCTTTATCTGGTTTGTTTGGGTTTGGTTTTTTTTTTCATTTTATGGCCCTGATGATTACTTTAGAGACCATATGAAAGCAGTCAATTGATAACTTCAGAATAACCACCACCTAAGAAAGAGGTACTTTTTTTTCTTAGTAGAACTGCACTGCATCTCAAATTTTTTTTAGTGATTTGTGGAATTCTGGGTAAATGATTCTTCTAAATAGAAGTGGTGTTATCCTAGCTTAGTTGTTCTGACAAAATCCAGTATTTTAATGCAGAATTTTCACTTAAATAGTGCACCTCTGGCTTTCTATAAGGTGGTTTGGTATTACACTGCATCATCTAAAACATTTTGCTATTCCCAGTGATGAAAACAGTCACCTGGCAATTGAAAGAAGGACAGAGTTCAAAAATAAGATACAAGGTAGGAGGCATTAGTAGCTTCACAAACGTACATAAAGAGTTCAGGTTTCCTTAGGAATGAACACAGATCCTCTCTTTTCTTTGGCATTCCCTTCTGTAATAGAGAGTGTCCTTATAAGCATACATAGTGATATGGGGAAATGTCTGTTCAATTTAATTTCTGCCAAACTGTTTCAGGATTCTCCTTAGTGCAGGTTTGTTCAAAAAACAATGTGGAACATATTAGCTCAACAGTACAGAAGAACCAAAATAGTAAAAATAAAGATTCCATGAGTATTACTCAACAGTTTTAACAGTATATGAAAGAATTTTCCCTTCTACATTTTGCAAGTGCTGTCTTAATTAACAGAATATAAGATAGGCAATTTGTAAGTAAACACTATGTTTCAGTATCTTACTAAGTCTTTCAGATGGAGCATTCACTGCTTAATACTTCTGCAGAATCTGGCATACGTTGTTTTTTCCAGCTTCTGCTCTCAGATCACAAAATCATGCGGGGGGGCCCCCTTCAGCAAGTTTAAAAAAAACAGGCATGGTCTTCTTCTGAAATCTTTCAATGACAACTGAACATCAAACAAGGGACAGACAGTCATTAGAGCAGCACCCTTTTCCTGGCTCTTCTAGTGAATTAGCTGGAAATTTCACAATGCTTTCAGTTGCCAAATTAGAGCCCAGAGATTCCTTTTCTTTGTGGTTGTTACTGGCTTAGTAACCGTTGCGTTGCAAAAGATTTATACCTGTACTTATCCTGGATGCATCTGTTGCTCCATTCCAAACATGCAGTACTTATGATGTTTCTTATACTAATCTTTTATGACTCCCTGTTAACTGCTCAATCTAATCTAATTGATAGAAGATTATCTTTTTTTCCCATCAGTTGAGTACCTTTCTCCTCACTCTTTCACATAACTGAGACAACAGGTAACCATGAGCAACCTTCAAACATCTCTTAACTAACAAAATTTTTGTATACCTGCCAGCTACTGTTAGTTCCAAGAAAGGCAATTATTCTTTTATGGCACAGAAAAAAATAACGTCCAAATCTTAGCTATACTGCAGATAATAAATTTATAAAGAACTCTTTGCAGTTCAAAAGACCAAATGATTTTTTAAAGATTCATGGCTGAATATTTAATTGAAGTTTGGCTGACAACTTGGTGGTCTCATCTGAATATTTGTCCTAATCTTAAGTATTCATCATGCATATGTACGTAGGAGATACCAGGCAAATAAATATAGAAGGGCTTTGTGCTCTTTCTTCATTGGTACTTTCTGGCAACAGTCCTGTTCCTGCAGCAAGATACTACATCTGATCCTCTTGTCAATAAATCTACAGTACTTCAGATCATTTCTTTTGCATTACGTATTTGATGGTACAAAAATGTCAGAGGTCCATCTGTGGAATACAAAAAAAAGAACTTAGCAGATGAAGAGGAAAGTAGAGAAAAGGAAGAGAGCTTGTACCCAGATTTGACTGAAATTTAGATAGAGAAATATCTACAAAGTTTTCCCTGTGGGAAGTTAATAACTCTGAAGTAATTCTCTCTCTCTCTGTACTGTCTATAGAGTTAATACAATATTAGTTCTAATTTAAACATCTCATTGCAGAACCTAAAATCAAGCAAGATGAAGCAGGGCTTTGGAACTGACAATTTTCTATTGCTCATGTTATAAAGCAAGTTTTGGAAACACAGTTGGATTTCTCTCCTTTGACAAGCTACACAGGGTCAGACCTTCAAAAGAGCTTAGGCCTCAGGTTCTAACTGCTCCAAAACAGTATTTTTCCAGCTTTTCAAAGATTTTCCATATGAGGATTTTCAATACATCAACCACCTCCTTTGCTGAAATTTCCTCAAAAAATGAATCACTCCAGTTTATGAACACAATCTGAATTCCTGTGGAAAGATGGTCCTAATTCTAAGTGCTAAAAATACGATCCTTAAGATCTATGACCCTAAGTTGACTTGTTTGAAACACAACAAATGCCTATAAGGCAACCGGATACAAGCTAGAAGTCCATATATGCATATAAAATTTTGTTTTATGTCACAGAGGTCTGTATTCTTATTAGAATTTTCCCATCTGCACTAGTCTTTAAAATAAAAGTCATCTGGAATGTTTATCTTGAAAGAAAAACCCAGAGACTTCCCTCGCTCCCTGCAGTGGTCTGTCCACAGATATTGTTATAATCCAACATAACCTTTTAGATCATTATAATGACGGAGTTGTCTTAAGAAAGATCACGGTGTTCCTTGCCTCAAACACCTTGGCGATGTTGACTGCAGGGCTCAACACCCTGTTCTGTATCCGGGAAGAGAGCGTAACAGAGGAGCTGCCATCATTCAGCAGCGTGCGTGCAGGGTGTACCTGCTACAGGCGGCTGCTTGGATGCAAACAATAGCTCGGTAACCCTGCTTACTGTGTTCTTTATGTATACACACACTCAAAAAAATAGAAACGCCAGCTTGAGTGCCAGCCCAGATGTGCATTTCTAAAGGTCAGTTTAATTCATCAGAAGTAGTTGAAAATATGCCAGTTGAAAAGATGCCTTTCCACTGGGTCTTTTTGCTCTTGTGAACAAATGTTTCTTAATACCTACATAAAGGGCAAGTTCTCCCTGCAGAACTGCTCAGTGCCTTTATTACTGATACTGGACTTACACTCCATATATAGACTTTCCCATTGCACAGAAATAACAGTTTAATTATTAAACTCAATACCTTTCCTGAGGGACTGGGGACACGCGTCCCTTTTTTCCACCATACAAATGTGGCAGTAAACGGTGGTGTTATCTCCTTATCATGATTTAATGCTAGCATTTTAGCAACTTCCATAGCATCAGCAGTCTGTCCTGCTGCCCAGTAAATATGTGTTATAGAGGTACAAAACGGATTTGGAGACCCAAGATGAGCACCAGATGGTGAGGTGTTGTGTAAGAGAAGATACAGGCTGGAGCACCTTGTTTTAA
Source organism: Rissa tridactyla (assembly GCF_028500815.1). NCBI lineage: Eukaryota > Metazoa > Chordata > Aves > Charadriiformes > Laridae > Rissa > Rissa tridactyla. The sequence continues at coordinate 198,280,943 of NC_071466.1, forward strand.
TTCAAGCACTAAAACTGTGCCTGTGTGTGAGAAGGTAACACACCAAAGGCATGGGGAGACAACAAGCACAAAATATCAGCAGTGGAAATATGGAAGTTGGTCATCTCATCTGCTTGGTATGTATGAGAAATGAGCAGGCTGCAGGCTGCTCAAGGCTCGGGTTAACTCAGAAAAAGGAAGAAGACAGTGTGTCTGTTTCTGGGCAAAACATGACAATGGTAATATCAACAGTAATATGAGCAAGAACTACATATTTGTTGGCACATTCTTGTATACCTTGGGTGCCAGTGCATTATAAACACATTAATTCACAAAGATAAAGGATTTTATTAATTTTTATGAATAAGCTTAATGGAAGCTTTTTGAAGAATCAACATTTTCTGCATTATTTTACTATAGATCTTTTTCAAAAATTAAATTAAATTAAATTAAATTTAAAAATAAAATTAAATTAAAAATTAAATTAGAATTAAAGTTAAAAAAATAAAAATAAAAAATTTAAAATTAAATAATTATTTATTTTTAAAAGTAAAGAAAATTTATTTTTAATCAAAAATGCTTATGCTTTGTTTTCATTGGATTGTTAATTAGCCATTACCGGAGCTTTATAAGTAGATATGCATAAGACGTGTCAGGACAAGCAGCAGAACATGCAAAATAACTGTGGTAATAAGAATACCTCTAAATCTAACAGCTAGGCATGAAAGGGTTAAGAAGAAAAGTTCACAAGCTGAACGATAGCCATTTTTCCAATGGGTAATAAGTAAATATGCCAACAGAATATCAACTACAGAAAACAGGTGCCATTAGGTTTAGCTACACAGTTCTTCATATCAAAGGTTAAAATGGGCTCCACATCGCATAAGATTCTATTTTTAACGTGAAACTCTTAGAAGTAGCAGCATATCTCTAATTAAACTTACATAACAGTGGAAGTAAGGGCTGAGGAATTACATAGAAAATAATATTCGTATTAAACTATTTACAAACGTAATTGTATGGATTCTCAGGTATCATGGCTGATGGGTGGGGGATTGGTTTGAGACATATTAAAAAATTGCTTTTCTGATTGAGTTTAATACCAAACATGACTGAGAGTAATACCAAAATGGTATTATTCCATAGTTCCAAAGTTTTGGAGGAAAGGGATAGAATGAGCACTGTTTTGTATGAAGTGGTATAACAGCCACTAAGAAGTATCTTGGCTAAAGTTTTAGGTATCTTCCTTGCACATTGCATGAATACATCAAGTTTTTCAGACCATTGCAAGCTGCAAAGGTTGTAACCTATCTCTTAGGCAGGACTGGAGACTGCTGAAAGGAGCAGGTTGAATTCGTCACTCAGCTCGGGTCTCATTCTCACTAGAACAGTTTTAAACACATTCTGAAGTAGATATTCAAGCCAGGCCAAGGCATTTAAGTGCATAAGAACCAATGAAAACCAATGGCACTTATACTTCTATATCATTGAACTATTTTTGAAACTCTGTAGAAAAATAAGGTAATTTTACTTCACATGCATGCATGTTAAATATACACATATATGTATTTACTGTGTGCAAGTTACTACTACCTTTAGTCTGCAAATAGCATTATATCAAACCAAGCATGCTTCATGCACTGTGACAAATTGAGTGAGAAACCCAAGACACAAAAATCTTCAAGGTGATATCTTTCTATTCTGATGACACTGGCTTATACAGTACTTCTCTGAGTAAAGCAGCTTTTGTCAGATGCATAGAAGTGCACAAGCCATTCAACCTGCAGGTTCTGTGACCTTCTGATGGTTTGCAATTCAGAAGGTATCAGCAGAAGTGCCGTGGAAGAAACAAGAACATCAAGAAAAAAAGAAAACAATTAAAAAAGAGGAAGAAAAAAAAATCATTCATTGTTTTTCCAGAATTCAACAGATGTGGAGGGATATATTTGACTGCTGCACAAAATAATTACAGACAAATTATTTCTCTGACTCAAAACCAAAAAATTTTATCTGTTGATAAATTTAAATAATGCTAACCTCAACCAAATATTCATTTCCCTTCAAATTTCTCGTCCTTGCTTGACTTTAGTTTCTTATGAATTTATAGAATACACAGCTCAGAAACTTTGAAACAAAGCAACAGTTACCATTTGTCTGAAGGCCTTTCCACCTTTTTTTTCCCCTACCTTTTTCACCTTGTTGGGTTTTTTTCCTATTTTATATATATTTCTGAACCCATGGACACGCTTTTGTGCTACAGTTCTGTGACAGAAAAGGAAGCATGCAAGAGGTGGAAGCTGGGACAGGTGACCCAGGAAGAACACAGAGACACTATTCTGACAGGCAGAGATGGGATTGGTAAAGCCAAAGCCCACTGGAGTTGAAGCCCATGTGGTGAGTGACATGATGGGCAACAGAAGGGCTTCTACAGGTACATCATCAGTAAAATGAAGTCAAAGGAAAATGCGGGCCTGCTGCTGAATGGGGTAGGGAAGCTGGTGACAAAGGACATAGAAAAAGCCAAGGTACTCAATGCCTTCTTCATCTCAGTCTTTACCAGTAAGACTGGCTTTCAGGATTCCCAGGCCTCCAAGGTCAGGGAGAAATTCTGGAACAAGGAAAACTCACCTCCAGTAGAGGAAGATCAGATTAGGAAATATTCAAACAAACTGAACAGATGCAAGTCCAAGGATGCACCCATGAATGCTATGGAGGCTGGCCAATGCCATTGCAAAGCCAGTCTTGATCATCTTTGACATTTCAGTTATGGTGACAGGAGGAGGTTCCCTAGAACTAGAAATGTCACGTCTGTCTTCAAGAAAGAAAGTAGAGGTCAGCCTCACCTCAGTCCCTGGGAAAGACATGGAGCCTTGCAGCAACTGTGGCCCACGTATCCTGGACTGCATTAGGAGGACGGTCTCCAGAAGGTTATCTCCTTCCCCTCTACTCAGTATTGGTAAGGCCAAATCTGGAGTATTATGTCCACTTCTGGGCTGCCGAGCACAAGAGAGATGCGGACGTGCTGGGCAGAGTCCAGTGAAGGGCCACAAAGATGGTAATAGGATTGGGGCATCTTCACACAAGGAAAGGCTGAGAGGTGAGACTGTTCAGCCTGGAGGAGAGAAAGATCAGAGACATGTTATCCATATGTCTAAATTTCTGATGGGAGGGTGTAAAGAAGACAAACACAGGTTCTTCTCAGTGGTGCCCAGTGACAGGCACAAACCAAAACACAAGAATTTCTCTCTGACATTAGGAAAAAAAGAAAAAAAAAACATTTCTACTGTGTGTGTGGGTGGTCTTTGGCACAGGTTTCTCAGAGACTTTGTGGAATCTCCATCCCTGGAAATTTTCAAAAGCCATCTGGACATGATCCTGGACAATTGGTTCCAGGTGACCCTGCTTGAGCAGAGAGGTTGGATTAGGTGATCTCCAGAGGCCTCTGAAAACATTAGTGATTTTGTGATTCTGAGACAGTTGCTTTAATACTTGTGTTATAGTTTAAAATGTTTCCTTATTTTCTCAGTCCCTTTGACTGTTATAGAGATGCCCCATCCCTGGAAGTGTTCAAGGCCAGGCTGGATGGGGCTTTGAGCAACCTGGTCTAGTGGGAGGTGTCCCTGCCCGTGGCAGGGGGGTGGGAACTAGGTAATCTTTAAGGTCCCTTCCAACCCAAACCATTCTATGACCATTATATGACCATTATATAAATTTCCTGATTCTTAGAGTTGTCTTTTTCATTCTTTATTTCTCTCCAGTGACCTTAGACCTCCATGGCATGGTAAGTAATCTTTTTGTAACAACAATTGACTTATTTCAACTTTTAATTAATTGACACATTCAAAAATATTTCTACCTCTTTTGTGTGCATCTTTTACCAAAAAAAACCTCATCCCAACCTTCCATATTTTCCTTAGCAAACAAGGCAGTTAATAAAGATTTCTTCTTGAGCAAGAGAAATACCTGAAGAAAGCATGTAGTGAGCAATTGCAGATTCAACTCTTGGAAACACCTTTTTGTATCAACTTCAGGAAAGGTGGCGCAGAGTGGTTCACACCAGCCCTGAGGTGAGAAATAAACAGTCCAACGATGCATCCAAGCATCAGGGCTCTTCCCAGCTCTTCCTCACCTCTTTGCCCATGCCTCCGGGTGCACGCCTCACAGACGCCGCTTTTCCTGAGTTTCTGTTTAGCAGTATTGCACCCAGCACCGGTACCACGACCGGCAGCACAAGAGTAAACACACGAGACAGTGACACCGTGTATATTAAGAGCGCTCAGAGGAATTTTGACATAAATATTAGCTTTCAGAAGAATAATGTAGTGCAGTGGTTCTTTTCCCTGCGCTCCGTGATTTGGTGTGTCATTATAACTTTTCACGGTATTTAGATCATTGGGTATTCACAAAAAACACTTCATGAATAGAAATAGATGATGGCCATTCCCTGGCTGGGATATCAACATCCTTTAGTTATGAGTTACCCTGTAGGAATCCTAACAAGGCAATTCAAAACATAGATTGAAAATTATGATGAGTAGGTTTTGGTTTCATTGCCTTCTCTGATTCTTTAGCATAACTTTATTCATATATCTATTTATACTTGTGAACATGTCCTGGAATAACTTTGCCACTATACTACAACATCCCCATTGTAAATACTTTCCAGCAGGAACAAGAGGAGCCAGTTTCCCAGCCAAGAAACTAGACTTCAGGAAGTGATCTCAGCAGGCATATCCTTCTTTTCTGGATTTGTTTGCTTGAGCCAAAAGTCAAATGAGGACACATCTAAGCATACAAACTAGAGTAAATAAAATGTGCTACAAATTAAAGGGAAATCAGTCAAAAGAGGACGTATTAAGTACATTAGGTTCTCTTTCTTTTGTTGATGATACAGACTTTTGCAATTGAAGTAGTAAACTTTTCTAATTTACATACTAAAGTGATAAAGCACCATTTAACTCTAAAAGTGTTCCAGATATTCCATTGTGATCTAAATACATATGTGGATTAAGGGGTGTGTTAAAAAAAGGTGTCTGTCTTCAGATGAAGAAGGGTTGTAAAACCTTATACAGTGGCATGAGGCATTGTCACGCACGCACTGAATTTCTGCCAGGAAGCAAAGAAAATCTTTTCTTTGCCTGATCCTTATGCTCAAGACAGTATATAAAAGGTAAGTTTCAGAGCCATTTGACAGTGATAAATGGAAGCCTCAGAACATATTCTTATCTTACTAATTTGTGAATGCTCATTTCACTTTTTTGCTAAGATTTGAGGACAGTTTATGAATCACAGCCTCATAAGTACCTGACAACTTTAAGGTGTGGGGTTTTTTTCAACACCATGATTACGAATATTTTTCAATAGGGCACCAACTTATTTAGCAGTTATGATGGAAAGATACTTTGAATATCGTAGTTGATACTTTGTGGTTTCCATTACTCAGTATGGAGGTATTTACTATACGTCATTCACCTCTAAATACATCATTGTCTATTTCCTTGTGATCTTTTTGTGCTGCTATCAGTATAATACCTGAATACACCGGAGATGATCATGAAAAACTCTTGACAGCATCTGTGTGAGATTTACTGACATTATTACTTCCATGTTTCGGGGACAGGAGAACTGAGAAGCACAGAGATGTTATTGTTATAGTCCAAGCCATTCCTAAATTTATCTTCATCTAGCCTTCACCTAACTCTTCACCCTAATCTCCTTGTCGTCTCTACCCTTCTTTTAACTCTTCACCACTGTTCATTCTCCACATGGGTGCATCCTCCCTCTCTAGGCAGCAATACAGGGAAAAAAAGATAAGTTCACAGCCATTTTTCAGTACCTAATATGACAATAGTCCCTGATAGCTGAGAGAAGCAACTCTAAGGAAAATTCTATTCAAACCTCCCAGCCTTGGACTTAAGCATGACCAGATCAAATGAAAGCTTCGGATGGTTTCTCTGCACCAATAATCTCTATTGTCAATGTGGCTCTAATGAGCCTCTGAGATTTAAGAAGGCTTGCAATTTGGCCAAATATTCACAGATGTGGCAACAATTGCATTTCTAACATCAGTATGACCTCACTGTATTTGTTGCAAGACAGAAAATATAAGATAAGACAGAAAATATAAGATAACTCAGTGAAATACTTACCATCAGTTTCGCAATTGGCAATTAAATGCAGTTTTCCTCTCCTCAAAAAAACCCGGACAAATCACATTTGATTGAAACTTCTTCCCTCTTCCCTCACCAGTGAAATTACACAGGAGAGAACATTTCAGTTAAACAGTTAAGGTTTGGCAATCTTATAAGCAAATGAAAACTAGAATACTACAGTGGAAATTATTGGGTAACATTATAGGGCTTCTGTGTATGTTATCCATAATACATAATGAAGTAACTAAACCAAAAAATCTAGGAAAACATATAAAGTGTCAGAAAAAGTAAACCTTCCTAATAATTGCAGAGAAAATAAGTCAGAAGAGAGTAAAGAAATGAATAAATACATTTTACTGAAGTCTTTAAAGAGAATAAAATTCCCAGTTGGAACATACTGATTTTAAATTCAATTTTCTATCTAATTTTTGCTCTATTATTAGTCTATAACACTTCACTCTTAGAGAACCTTATGAAACACGTACGTCCTTTTTGAATACATTTTGTGTCTAATAGATAAGACATAATTGTATTAACACATTTAATCATTAGAACTCTTTAATGAAAAATGACTCATTCAAAATATTAACCTATTTATAGTTAACTTTCCAAACCTGTGAAAGAACAGGACAGAAAGAGAGCAAAAATATATTGGACTAATTTTCAACATAACTTGCCTTTTTTTTTTTTAAATTTAAGGAGCAGAGAACTACTTATAAAAAATCAAATTACTTATAAAAAATCAGCAGAAAATGCTGTCAATATTACAGAATTGTGATATAAGCACTTGTCTATATTGATGGGGAGTAATTTCTTGAGAATTAAGATTTATGCAAATGCAGAGTTTCTTTTGAATTTGATCCAGGTGCTCAATTATGATGAAATATATTAAATCGCTTATTCCACCAGAACTTTCCAATCCCAAATATTTTAAGGGTTACTCAACTCTCACACAAATTTGTTGAAAGCAGAAAACAAAGGAGTATTTTAATCCCTCATGCAAGATTTCTAATAGCTTTTTTATACATAGGTTAGAAATATCCACTGAACACCTGTACACAGCACTAATGAGAAATCTGTTAATTTATTACATGAATCCGAGAGCAACATTTCCTCTGAGCTTTTAGTTCCAGTGAGAAGAATGAAGTACCAAAAAAAAAAGGCAGGGGGGGAGGGAGTGGAGAAAATAATACTTTCCAGAAAGCAAGATGTAATTCTTTACTTTGAGATTTTTACACATTCTGGAAGAAAATAAAATAAAATAAAATAAAATAAAATAAAATAAAATAAAATAAAATAAAATAAAATAAATAAAATAAAATAAAATAAAATAAAATAAAATAATAAATAAAGCTAAATGCAAGTACAATCTTTCATGTTACTGAAATGGTTCTTCATGAAAATTTAGCCATCTCATCTTTTGCCCCTTCAAGGGTGTAGGTCTTGACTACACTGCACATTACAATATTTTTGCAACAGTCATAGCTGTACTAGTTTTAATCTGGTTAGTACAAATAACAATGGCAACAAAGATGAGGCCACGTTAGTTTCAGAAAAATTTATATAGAACTGCCAAGGGCCATAAGAAAACATGTATTTTTTTCCTTCCTGCCGAAGATTATTTTTTAACGTTACTAACTAAATTAAAACCAGCATGGATTCATACCTTTCTGTTCACTACAAAGACATACAAAAGCAGGGGTAGACAACCTGTCTCTGCCTATGACAATTCTTTTCAGCTATAGTGCTTCTCTGTATCTACTCTCTTTCCTGAAGGCTCATCAGATACCAGTCAGAAGCAAGCTGCAGACAAAGTGTCTGGCTCTGGCAATTTGCTTTCTAATACCCTTTTTCTTGGGAAAGTATGGTCTCTGTTCCATCACAAGACCAAATTTCAAATCTTGTTCTCACATGGCATTTAGGGGTGTTGCAATGGACCCGAAGGACTAAATGGACCAATGGACAGAAGGAAGACGGTGACTGAATAAAAGCTGCTATCTCCAGAATAACAAAGCTGGCATATTGGCACCTTCTCTTCAGTGATTAAAGAGCTGTTGAGAAAGAAAGTGATCAGGAACAAACTCCCAATACTGTTAGAGTAACAACATAGTACCTCTGGCTACTCTTTTTTTTCCAGAAGCTGTACAAACAGGGAGAAGACAAGAACTGCCTTCACATAAATATGTGTACGTGTATGGGGCAGTACACCAAAGTAAGTCCAGTGTTTCCTTATGTGGCATATTCAGTCATGGGGAAAAAGAATATCATCGTGGTCTTCAGAAGCCTCTGCTGGAGGTTAGGAGGCCTACTGTGGTGAGAAAGTTGACCTACTGTGCTTTAAGTCTACACAGAGAGATGGCTCCTTTGAAGAGTTTCAAGTCTCTGTGCATAAGGCACAACATGTGAAGTCAAGGCTTCATTTAGTGGAAGCTATCACTATATATAATGATATTTCATCCCTTCACAATACATACACTCATTAATTTTATAAAGTATATTCATTTGGAAATTTCTTTCTTTGTGCAATTTTAAATTTTCATAACAACTTAAGATGGAACCAAAGTCCATCTTCACTGAATTATTACATACCAAAGGCTGCCTTTTCTAGAGATAGTAACTTGCTAAACAATTGAGATATTGTTCAGTACATGAATGGAACATATACACTGGCAGAAAAGGTAATATAAGATTAGAATCCTGGAAGAAAACAGTGATCTGAACTAATTAAAAGGAGGGCCACGAAGATGATCAGAGGACTGGAGCACCTCTTCTGTGAAGACAGGCTGAGAAAGTTGGGGTTGTTCAGCCTGGAGAAGAGAAGGCTCCGAGAATACTTTAGAGCAGCCTTCCAGTACCTAAAGGGGGCCTACAGGAAGGATGGGGAGGGACTCTTTATCAGGGAGTGTAATGATAGGACAAGGGCAACGATTTTAAACTGAAAGAGGGGAGATTTAGATTAGACATTAGGAAAAAATTCTTTAGTGTGAGGGTGGTGAGGCACTGGAACATGCTGCCCAGAGAAGTTGTGGGTGCCCCATCCCTGGAAGTGTTCAAGGCCAGGCTGGATGGGGCTTTGAGCCACCTAGTCTACTGGGAGGTGTTCATGGCAGGGGGGTTGGAAAGAAATGATCTTTAAGATCCCTTCTAACACAAACTGTTCTATGATTCTATGATTTTATGTTAAAATCTAAATGCACAAAAGTAAGAAAATATCAGGAAGAAACACAAACAGCCCAAATAACAGAGCTAAAGAAAAGGTTTCTCTAGAATTAGATTTCTGGTGACTAAACTAAAATTAAGAGGAAAAAGAAAAGACAAATTTACTTACCGTGGAAATGCAAATGAGATCCCTAAAAGTTTAAGTATACATATGGGATAAATTTGTTGAAAAAGTTCTGGAAACCAAAGGAAACAAAGATATGGGGCATGGTTGATACCCTCATAGAAGGATGCCTGGCTTTTCACTCTTCCCCAAATAATTTTGGCAAGTTGGTACTAACACTTAGATCTTCGAATGAGATCATATGTTTCTATCCAAGTAACAAGTCTTTCTGCAGATTTAACTTGTATGTCAGAGCACTGTCTATACAAAGGTTTACATTTGGTCTAAATTAGACATGGCACCACTAAGAATCATGACACATTTGTGTAGCCAGCAATAAATTTATAGCAGTCATAGAGTCTCTCTTCCCCCAGTTGCACTTGTAAATATTTCCTTTGGCAGTAGACTGTGAAAGAAGCCATACTCAGTACTCTTAACCTGGTGATGAAGTCACACCATACAGAAAAATATCATAGGAGAAAAAGTGAATAAATCAATCTTCCTATCAAAATAAATAAATGCGTTAATAATAAATTCACAAAAATATACAAAGCAGGGCATCTCAATTATTTGCAGGTTGCACCTGAAAAAAAAATAAATTTATTTACATCAGTCTTGCAGAGGAAGACTGAAACTTAAACCTGGTCTACCAAAACTGTCACCAAGATTTATAGCTTTCCCAGATAGAGAAGGCCTAAGTTTTAGCAAAAATGGGTCATTCATAGTTTGGGTGGAAACCAGTTGTTACTTATTATTATTCTGGTTATGACTCAAAGGGGAAAAAAGTTCCCCAGACAAAATTCAATGATATGGGTGGAGCTTTCCTTTGAATTTTTGGTTTGTTTGAACTCGGTACTTAAAGCAAAACTTGGGGGATATGAATCCACATGAAATGAAAAAGTTAATGTGGACCTCTTTTGAACCAATTTGCTAAGATTACACTGCTTTTGCTGCAAAGCTCCAAAACAGAAAACTATTTCAAAAATGTCCAAAATTCAGAATAGAGAGGAGACACTCATAATAAACTTTCTGGAATGCTCAAAAGTAATTCCACAAGTCCCAGAAGGCTATAACTCAATAAGGGTTATTAATTTGCCACACTGTAAGACATAGCATGTCTCCAGCTTCTCACAATCCACTTACAGCATACAGAAGAAATACTTTACTGAGCTGTGAGACATGCTAGATAAAGTCTTAGCTTTAGGAAGATATTTTGGAAGTTGAAGCCATTAAACCAAAGTCCAGGTGAAATTGATAGCCATCTGTAAGCAACCCTACACCGTGTTCTCCTCAGGAATATAATCTTTGCATCTCACTTGAACCTGAGTATATATTAGAAAACCAATCTCACCATGTTTTATAACAATAATATTATTTTATACGTACCTAAAGTGCACCAAAGGTGTCATTTGAGTTATGATCAGATATTAAATTTGGAAATTAATTTCCTGACTGTCTCTTATTGATCTTTGGTTCACCACATGAAGCATTCTCAGAGCGTGAGAACCAGCTTCCCTGTGGAGGACAACGAACCAAGACAAGATGGTTCAGGGGTGCCCACCTTTCCCCTGGAGCTCTCATGGACATTCTAAAGACAGAGACAAGTTGAGTATGAAGGGTTCCTGAACCACACCTGGTGTGGAAGTCATGCCACCAGCACCAACTGGCTTGCTCCACATGACTGGCTCTGTTCAGTCACATGACTTGCTAATGTCACTTTAATGTACTTGGTTTGATAATACGTTAAACCCAGACAATTTTTCTACCTTTAATCAGCAGGAAAAAGTCTTTAACTGAAACAGTCAATACCTTTTCCTAATCACTTCAAACAATAAGTTCTGAGGACTTTTTGACTAAGTCTGAGTGAAATGGACCTTTCTGATCCTTACTAAATGTCTTGAATTATTCCATGAACATGCTTAAATATCACCAGTGGTACACAGCTATCTGGACACATGCTGTGCCTGGAGCAAGCATCTCAAGAAGTTTCAGAGGGCAACTGCTCTATACCTGTCCCTCACAATGTCTAGCATATCCATTTGTCAGAGAAGTGAAAATGTACAGCAAACGATTACCAGTTTGTGAAGATGGTTTGGAAGCAAATAACCTTCAGAATTTTAGGTTTTATCTTGAACAGATAGAAGAGAAGGAAGGAGATGTCAATAAATATAAATTTCCAGATAGGTCAAAAGAAATCTCAGATTCAGGAAAATTCTTAAGAAGCAGTGAGTTTGGGTGATTCGTAAGACTGATCAGCGCAACTGTGTGTGAAACAGTAGATCATTTTGATTAGATAAGTTTGACTTCTAAGAATGATCTTCATGTGAAAAGAATGTGATTAGGAGAGGCCATTGATCTATAACCTTTTTCTGTCTTCTCTCTTTCTTTCTCCATATGTGAAATATATATATGTGTATGGTTTTTTTTATTTTACACACAATTATTTATTTGTATATTTATGTGTATATGAATTTATAGGGCTTCTTTTGCTTTGACTTCATTTCATTTAATTCTATTTTACTCCTATCATTTAATTCTATTTTACTCCTTCACATTGTACCTGTCTCTTCCTTTTTGCTCTTCCTCTTCTGCATGTCTGACCAGTTTCTCCTCTCTTCTGCCTACCCAATTCATAGCTTTATTCAGCCATTGTCAGTCTTTCCTCCACATAGAGATACATCTGGGTGTCTCCTGTTTCAGCATCTGGATCCACTAAACCTCTCACTGCGTTTCTCTTTTCTCCATGCGAGATCAGACATCCTCTGATGGTGGTGAAAAAAAAACAAAAAAACCCCAAAAAGCGAAGAAGAATGCTCCAGGCTACAAGCCAGCATTTTTGGTTGTCTTTCTTCAGAGAGTATCTATTCATCTGAGTTTGATTAAGAAAGATAGATCCTCCTAAAGAGTAATGACAGATCTTTGTTTGGGTTTTTGCATTCTCAAAGGCAACTAAATGTCCTGATGTATGCAGACATGCAGGTCTTTTGAGTGAATGATGATGAACATTTCCATATTTCACTGCATTTTAAGTAGCACATTGTTTACAAGATGACATTAGTCTACTGAAGTTAATTTCATCAGCATCCTTCTATGGAGAGATATATGCCTCTGTAAGGGAGTTGGAATGTCTAAGTGGAGAGACATGGTGAATCCGACCTAACTGTGAGTTACAACCTGCAATCAAAAGGAAAAGGAGATTTCTGGCCCCTCCCCTGCACGACACATGTCTTTGTGCTGGATGTAGCATCTGCTCAGTTTTGTGGTATTAAACTGACTACAATCACTTTCCGCCCGCCCCCCCCCCTTTTGTTTTTCAGTGCTGGTTTTCAGTTGCATCAGGGAGTTGATCTGACCAAACTCACAATTGCACTACCTGACACGGTTTGTGCCACCACAGCCAAGATAGCAGGAAGGCTCAGCCACAGGCAAGATGAAGGGAGACCGTGGTGTCACATCCTGATGGCTGCCCACTGTTAGGTTACAGGTGAAGGCATTGTCTCTGAGGACACAGGACTGTTTTTCTTCACTGACCACAGAGGGATCCTAGAAAGTCAAGCATGCTGGTCTAAATTTTTTCATTATGCCTCAGTATTTATAACTTCTTCCTACGGTACATGGACGAAGTCTCAGAAACAGAAAGAGATGTGATCAGTGCTCAGTAAATTAACATATTTGTTTAAAGAAAGATTTCTGCCATGAAAGTAAAATATACTTATGTAGTTCATTGCAGTAGCATAATTAAAATCGTTAAGTAAATAATGGCAAAAATGGTTTCCAATAAAGCATTCAATGAATATCATAAATTTCACCAACTTAAGACTCGAGGAATACAGTAACTAAGACTGAAGATGTAGTGAATATGTCTAAAAAGACAGAAGGTGTAAAATATTTCATCAACCAATTGATATGTGAAAAATAGCATTAATTATCTAAATGCAGACGAAGTAACCAGTCTTGTTAAGCTAAATTATAAATTAACTAATAAGTTCCATTTTATCTTGCTTTACCTCTGAGTTTAGAATATTAATGAAATCTAGAAATTGCAATAAAAATTGGGCTTTTATCCTCTTCTAATTTGTTAGATTGTGTAAAGCCAGCTTCTACCCTGCACACACTTCATGTTCTTGTCTCGAGCTATAAATTCTACACGGTTTTTTCCTGAAAAATTTGATAGAGACCTAGTATTTTCATTCAATTTTAACTACAAAACAATTAAAAAAATGAGAAGGGAAAGCAATTTTTTTTAGTTGGACAGTTTGAACGTGTTGTCCTTTGTTATTTTTAACATTTAACACAAAAACCTGACACAGTATTAAAGTAAAAGTCATTATTATAGATTAAAGTCCCTTACATTTGGCTAAGACCTTAGATCCCAAATGACAAGCATGTAATATTCTTACTGTTAAGTAGAATGTGCAATCAAGGGACATTTAAGTTTTGTAAAGTAAGCATGTTTACAACCTTTTTTTAAAACTGGGTCAAAAAGAGATCATGAACTAGGTCCTCCAAGGAACCATTAAACAAAACAGGAAATGAAAACACAACTTTCTTGATATTTTCTAGGTATAAGAACAAGTGCAAGAAGAACAAAGTCTAACAGAGAATATAAACCCTGTGCATCAAATATTTTAGGTTAATAAGAAAGAGAAAAGGGAAGCAAAGAGAAGACCACAAAATCCCACACTGTTTTCCTCATCTTTTGTTTTCTAACAGGTCAGCCTAGAGGCTGGTTATGTAGTGAATATAACTGCTGTACAGATATAGTGATCTCTCAAAGGTTTTATTTTTGTTTTCTATTTCTCCATGTGTATTAGGGTAACTATATTCAACTTTCACCTTTTTTCTTTAAGGAATAAGTTATGGTTTATTTCCTTGTTCCATGGCCAAAGTAGGAAGAAATAACACAGAAGCTCTTTTTCATAAATATTTTCTATTTGTTTTATTTATTTGTATAGGTTCCCTCTCTTCTGAGAAAACACATTCACTTCAATTAAACCAATATCCAACTTAAGGAAGGTACAATCACTTCAGCTGAAATCATGTTGAAATCAGGAAACTGCGGCTTTCTTGTTGTCAAAGGCAATAAAAAAATTCATCTTTACTATTTGTCGATGGGACACAATGAGTGCGTGAAAGCCAAGAGTGTATTAACATTACTCAATAGTGAAGTTTCCAAGTATTAATAAAAGTCTTGTACAGGTTTGGCTCTCAGCATACAATAAATATGAGAGGTTGTCTTCTTCTCAGGTGACATAGTCATTATAGATGACAAATGACATGAATGGAACAGAATGTTCTTCCTCACTTGGACAAATTCCCTGTCATATTTACATTTTGTGTTACCAAACTTTTTTTCTGCATTGTAACCTGAGTGCTTCCACTTTTAAAAGTGGCGAGCACTAAGGCAAGAAGGATCTGTTTGACAAGTATTTGACTCTTGATCCATATATGCTTGCAGCCAGTGAAAGCACTTCTACAGTCTTCAAGTTTTTGACTGCAATACATTTCTTAATCTAGACTTTGCAAGTACTAGTAATGTTCCTTTATTATAATTTTTCGTACTGATTTCAATAAAAAATTCAGATGGCTTCTGTCACCATAATCATATTCTTTTCCACAATTTTTTAACCATTATCAGCCAATTGCCACTAATAAAAGGATCTGATATCAGACCAGGCATTCTAAATTAGTCGGTACCAAAACCAGTTCATAGTACTGAACCTTAGTTAATTTTACCATTTCTTAAGGTATTTTGTGCTCCTTAACAAGGTCATGTACTTAATGACACCAGGCAACTATAAATTACGCACTTGTCCTGGTTGCAGTAAGAAATTCTTTAACTTCATATTACCATAGTTCAGCCTCTCCCAACCATACATAGTAGTCATATGCTACCTCACAGATACGTTACATTGTTCAGATTGTGATAGTACAGTTGGTCTGAATAATTATTCATGCATCAAAACACAGGAGGAAGAGCCTACACTCACTTAATGCATCTGTCAATGGGTACTGCATATTATAATTTACGCTTTCACTCATCAATATAACTGTTACAGAGGTCCCTTCAACCCTACCATTCTGTGATTCTGTGATTCTGTGATTGATTTTGTGTAGCTTATTTGAAATAACTAGGCAGAAAAGCATTCAAAATTGTCTTAAGGAGTTTATTCAAACAGGTTACATGATATCACACGCATGGCAGAAGTTAGGAAAAAGAATATGTTCGCTTTTGATAACTGAGGATGCTGCTGGAACACTCCAAGAGCATCAGCAAGGAACATCCGTGGTGGGAGGCAGGTAGATCTGGAGTTAAGCGCGTCCCTCCCACAGCCACACTGGTCAAAGCATGGCTGAAATTCTGGCATTTACAGTTTCACTTACATGCGATGTTCAAAGGTTTCTTTAAACCACAAACAGTTTTTCCCTGTCTGAAAAACAGGAGTTCTGGCACCTTTGCTGGGCAATGCTGTCTGAAAGAGCCCCTTCCGTGGGCCAGATCATGAGAGCAATTCACCAATTCTGTAATGTCTGGGTATTCCTTAACCCCTGTATTCCCCAACACTTCCTTTCGTTTCGGCCTGGCCAGCTTCCAGAAGGGATTTGGCTGTGCTAGAGAGTCAGCACCAAACTGTGGTTTTCAACCTTTTGCTCAAATTAATGACAGTAAAGGAATTTATATTAAAAACTGCCTTTTACCCATGGATTTTTAAAAACATAATATTTTGGAGGTAGAGTTAAGGGAATATGATGATGGCATGCTGTAAAATGGACATTACTATACTTATTTATTAGGTTTCTGTAACCTATTAAAGACAAGCTGATGAAAAATAATGAGCCTGAGGGATGCTGGTGGACATCTTTTTTTGGACCTATTGTGTGGTATGGGACCATATGAGTAAATGAGTACTGGAAATCTCTAATTAGTGGAACTGAAAAAGAGGACACAGAGGCTGGATGAAGGGTAAAGGAGTTTGACAGATGAACTTATGGTGAGGACAATCTTCCACTCTAGCATAAGCAGCAGGCCTGATGAATCCTACAAACACATCATTTACTTTAGCCACTGTCAGTGACCATACCAGGCAGTGTTAGACCACCGTTGTCTGCTCTTTCTGAAGATGTCACTGAGGCCATTTCATCACAGGAACCTCATGACAAAAGGCCATGGAAAATAGTCAGGTTAGTTTGTGTGGTACATATAGCCATGGACACCTGGTTCAGCAGTCAGACAGAAAGCTGCACGAACGTCGTAACTCTTTCCTTAGGTCCACAGTTCAGTGCTTCCACCACTCTCTGCACACATAAAAGTTCGCACAAACAGACTAACTTTTCCAATACTGTCTCTGAAAGAATTTTGATATTAGAAAACTTGGGGAACGTTAAAACAAACAAATAAACAAACAAACAAGTGGCCAGCTCATTGGAAATACTTTTTTTCACAAAGTTCCGCCACACTGAATAAAAAAGCCAACATGCTGAAAGTGAAAAATCAGATATGTGCTATGTTTCTTGCATCCGTGTATGTATGATTATCTACATAACAAGAACACTAGCGCACAGGACCGAGCTTAAAAGCATACTGGCATTTTAGGGACTCTGCTGATGACCAGGAAATTAAGGAATCAGCAGGAAAAATGCCATCTACAAGCACATTAATGAGCCAGAAGGTTTCACTAGGATTCTACATTCTGCGTGGAAAAGAGATTCCTGAAGCAGTGAATCCATGGTGATATACGCTATCCCAAAACAAAGCAGAAGATATGAAGCCAATGCTGTACCAATGGAAAATAATGACTCAGATCCATAAATTATTAAAGTCCTTTTAGTAAGTCAGATGAACAATCAATGGTATAATACAGAAGGTGTCTCTAATAATACATATGGCAACTCAAAGAGCAGTCAAAAAGAGTAGAGCAAAAGCAGTTCAAAGCAATATCCAGAGAATAATGTCTGTGTTGTAACACATGAGAAGATTATGTACACATCAGGATATTTTAAAGGATAACAGAATCTTAAGGACATTGTCGTGAGAAATTTGTTTTGCCTGTCACACTGAATGACTGGTATTTAATGACCGATCATGTCTGTTAAAATCTAGAAAGAAATTACAAAATTATAAATCTAATGCTTTTTCTAATTATATTTCCCAAAAATATAATACAAGTGAGGGAACAAGAATTACTTTGGCAGCAGCAATTCCCTAAAACTGCCTGAAATCTGAGATTTCTGCTCTTTGGTTCTTTGAGGAGACAACCACTCTCCACTGCTTGTCTGTTTATACTTCCCTAGGGTGCAATGCAAAACACGGCCACTTTGGTCTACAGTGCAACAGAAGTCTAGATAGCCTGGCTCGCGACCAGCCCTCGAGCTGCAGCGCGCATTGTTCCCTTTTGTATTAATTTGCATGCACTCCCTTAACTATGCTAACTTTTAACAATTTTTGCTCTTTTCATAATTATAAATGAGTGCAAAGGAGAGTAGGTTTTCTTCAATGTATTCTATCACTGCTTTATGCTTTTTGTCTTATTACTCTGTTTATTACTATTTTTTACACATGGAATGAATCCTGAAAGAAAACAAAATGTATTGCAGGCCACGTACAGTCAGCCATAACTGGAAGCAACACTTGCTTCAGCCTTGTGAACAGATGCCTTCTGCTTATTTCTGTCCTAAGAAGCCTGATGCCTTCTTCAATATCCTACTTTTCATTTACAGCTGGTCTTCCTGCTAAAGCCGTTGATGACTGCTTGCCCAACAGAGAGAAAGCTCGTGGTCCTGTAATCAAATGTAATATACAGGTTATAATCCATTTCAAAGGTTAAGGTAGGAGAAGCAGCTCCCTGGCAGTGTAGCATCTCCTATTAGAGCTCACCATCACTTACGATGAGAAAAAATCAAGATACATAGAACAAAGTTGTATCTTAAATCTCTTTTTCAATGAATCAGGCATTATCACAGTTTGTGAATTTATGTTTAAATATATATATTAAGAAGAAAAATAGTAGCTGCAAAAGATTAGTCCTGGTGATTCTGTGAACCTTTAAGATCCTGAAAACACACTCTCTACTGGTATAAAAATTCATCTACAAAGGCTTTCAGGTTTTCTTTGGGAGAATTTTTTGGTTTTTGCCATTCTGCTATGAAAAAAATAAAGCGCCTGAATTCTGCCTATTTTAGCATGTTCTCACCCGTGAAGCTGCAACACGGTTGGTTGGTGGTATAGCGCAGGTACTAATTTTTCTGATATTGAAAAACTCCTAGTTAAGTCATTCCACTGTGTGACACCAGTTTATGTTGCTCCTGGGCCTGTTCTGTCATGTCTAGGGCTATGTTGAACTAGTAACATTACGATGATTTAAGCAATGATAATATAAATCATGCTGTGTTAGAGTAACTGGATATTTTCTACGCTTATTGCTGCATCTTGTCCCAGTATAACCCTTACCCTGAAAAATCTTAAATATCTCATCTATAACCACAGAAGACAAGCTGAACTTTCCCACTGAGAGAGATTTTTCAGGACAGCCTGCAAAGAATGTGCCATATACTCCAAGAATGCATTCCCTTGCCTCTGCTATTTTAAGTGCACCTTAGGAAGCTATGATAATTACTGTGCTCATCAGCTGTAGTAATTGTAGGGAAGAATGTTCATATCAAACAGAGTTCGCATTGCTATGGTAACACAGCCAGTAATAACAGTGTGGACCGTTTTGGAACAGGGATTCCCAGACAGAGATCTGAAGCACCTGCAGGTGCAAAGGATTTTTCCATCCTACTCCCTCCTTGAAATATCTGTGCTAAAACCAAAGTCTTCTTCTAACACCAAAAAAAGTCAACAATTTGGGGGGAAAAAAACAAAACAAAACACAAAAACAATGAAACCCCCAACCAAAGAGACTGTAAGAGCCTATTCTAACACAACACTGCTTGTTATTAGAGAACCATTCCTGTAGCCAGAATAATTTACAAATAAAATAGCCTGGGACTGATATGAAGGCCTCTTTTCACCTTTCTGGCAGTGTAATGTAGCCTGAAAGTGGGTATAAATTATAATGGAATGTGGGTGCTAAATTTAATCGATTCACACCCACTCTAAGGATCCTTCGTGTTAACAGAGCTATGAAAGAAACTCAGGCTTATCTACTTTTAGAAGTTATTTCAGAATAAAGCAGAGTGCCACTTTTAAGTGCAATGGCTATTCTGGAGTAGCTGCCTGTGTGGGAACTCTTATTCTGCAGAGTGCTTCCTGTGTCCCTCTTTCAAATTTAACTTAATCCACTTGAGATAACCAGAAAAAGGCTCTCATTGCAAGCTATTCCAGTCAATTTCCCAGTGTAGCTTTTTACTGTAAGTGCAATCAAACCTAGTGACTTAAAGTACTGGTTTTAATGGTCTATTTTAATGCCAGGACTTCCAGGAATCATGGAAATTGGCATTATGAGCAATATCATAGAAATAGCAAAAGTTAATTTTCAGAAACAGGCAGCCATTTTTTGCTCATTTGAGAATGCAGTCCACAGCGTGATTTCATTTCATAAGAGTGCTCCCTTGGTGCAAATTGTCTATCGTGGATATTTTTAGGGAGTGCCAAAAGCGTGGTTATACATTGGAAAACCTCTTGCAGCAATCCATTAATGAGGTACCAGAGCCTTGCCCACACCTGGACTTTTATTTCCCCTCTCGTCCTACGGCTACCATTTTCCTCGGTTGTACTGATCTGGCCATTTGTACAGCCATGCACTGCAACAGAACTGTAATGACAGCAATTTAAATATACACATATTTAGGTTAGGCTGTTTTTTCTTTAGTGGATTTCTTCATAGGTCTCGTTTAGATCACAACCTGCAAACAGACTGAATTTGTAAAAGTGGGTAGCTGGTAACCTTGGCCAAGATGGATGTGTGAGGACCATGGGAACTAACTACTGCTGACATGAACCTCCGAAGTTTTCCCCAAGGAAAACTGTAGTGTCTGTGAGAAGCCAACCGCAGAGTATAAGCAGAGAAACTTGTCCAACAGCTTGGGACTAGAATGGTTTGTCTTCTGTGTTTGCACCTAAATGCCATTCTGTCACCCCAATCTAAACAAGGGAAGTGATCATAGTGCCCTTAGGAAATGGGCACAAAACCAAAGTATTGCAAAGACAACTAGCTTTCTCTTTTTTTTTTTTTTTGGTTTCAAGTTTTAGTTCATTCAAATTTTATGAACACAAGTTAGGGCCAGGAGCACTCAGGGCATTTTGAGTACAAGCTCCACCGCTGGCCGTTCGTGCCAGCAGAGCTCTGGGAAAGCCCCAGCCCCGGCTGAGCTTCTGAACGGCATTTTACAGGCGTACGCTTCGCTCAAACACCTGTAACAAGACCATACTTTCTCCTGATG
Source organism: Rissa tridactyla (assembly GCF_028500815.1). Lineage (NCBI taxonomy): Eukaryota > Metazoa > Chordata > Aves > Charadriiformes > Laridae > Rissa > Rissa tridactyla. The sequence goes on from NC_071466.1 coordinate 198,301,778, forward strand.
TCTGTAATTTATGAACAAGTGAGATTTTTACTCACTACTTTTTTGTAGTCATCTGTTACTGCACATGCCCTGGACCGCAGGAAATTAGCCATGTTTCCATGTCGCTTGCATTCTGATTGTATTATGGATCAACACAAGAAGAGGATTAACCCCACACTGACTTCCCAGTCTGTGAATTCAGTACCAAATTTGTGTCTGGTTCTTGGTGAATTACCATAGGATGAGAGCTGAGCATTAAATTCTTAATTTCACTGAAGACATAAAATATCAAATTTTACTACTAACAACCATGGGTCGGATTCTCAGCTTTGTACCTCTATATTCTGATGATGCAAAACAATGTGCCTTTCTTTCCAATGCACATTTCCTAGTCTAGAGAAACCCCGAGTGGGAGAGTGGAATTGGCTGTACCTATACTAGATATACATATGCTACTACATTATACATATAATACCTGAGCGTTCCATCACACTGGGTACTTTGGGGAAGACATGCAGCTAGACCTGTTGTGCATCTTTGGTCCTTGAGAGCTTAATGTGACAAAGAGTTCAAAGCAGTCTGTAAACTGCTCAAATCTGTGCTGTAACTGATACAGAAATGGTCTTGATCATCATTAAGGATGAAAAATCTGCAAATAGATTTCTTTTGGTCACCAACCACAAGAAGACAGAGAGCACACCATCAGCCCCATCTTGTCGAGGGTAACTGAAAGTCCTTTAAAAACCTCTAGGGTTTTAACTGGGGAGAAAAAAAAAATATTATTCTATAATACTAGATTATTTTAACCATGGCAATATAGTTACTATTCTGGTATTGATTAGGTTCCTAGACTGAATTTTAAAGTTCAGCTTTTCTTTCACATTGTTCTTTAGACTGAAAGAGATACAGATAGTTGAATTCAGTCTCAGTCTAAGGAGGCAAAAGTCCCAGCCCCAAGATGATCTGAGGGGACTCACAGAGGTGTCAATATGGCATTCTGTTACCTTTTTTTCAGGCAAAAAAGAGACAGGTCTACCTATATTTATATCTGTATTCTCAAGTTGAGAATAACATAAACTGAACCATAAACACACTGTAGGCTTTGAAAAGTCAAATTGAACACTGAGCTTTTTTTTTTTAATTACCAGTAATTTGACCTTGCTTATTGCTCAAAAAAAATTCTTTTATAACTGTTCGTCCATTATAATAAAACAATGTACCATTTATAAAGATAAGATATAAACAAATTCTTTAAGAAGTCAGGTAACATGAATATTTTTCTCTTTCTTCCTTTTTTTTTTTCTTTCTTTCTGAACCTCTAAAAAGACTTTTCTGGCTTAGAAACTACTAACTACAGGGCTATATGACTCAATGTAGAAGAAGCTTTGCCTTCCATCAAAGCTTATTCTAGTCTGGCTGAATGGCTATTTTACCTACAAATTCCATATGGTGTGGATATCCACCTGTGGGTCCCTACATACCCTTTTATATCATTACTGATGTGATGCTGTGGACTGTAGATGCTGCTCCTGGTAGTCAAGACATGTGCATTTCCGCTCATTAATGTCTAATTTTTTTCCAGGTATTCTGTTACTTGCTCTGATGTTACATCACCAGATACACTTATTCAAGTTCCCACTGTCAGGAATGGCAGAGAATATGATTCCCCTCCTAGACACACATTCTTCTATTTACCTACTTTTTTATTACATTCTCCTAATTTCTCAATTTATCAAATCTAGTTTTTCTAAGATTATGACTTTGGGAATGAATTCTCTTTGCCTGGACTTTTACATGTTTCTGAGAAAAATTGTCTACATTTTCAAAACTTGTAGCTCTTGAGAATAGTAAAAATCATTCCATTAGTTTTAGAAGGAATTTTGTGTACTAACAACAGAGAATTTGAAATACAAATTGTAATACTTTAAGAGTGGGGAGTTTCGTTGTTTGTATGTTTGGGTTTTTTTCCCACACAGCTGTAAATAAGCAAGTTTAGTTTCCATTTTTAGAGAGAAAAATACCTCAGTAGTGTTCAGTGTTCATGTTTTGCTTGCTATTCTTCTGTTGGTCATATGTTCTGCCTGAGCTGAAAAAAAAAAAAAAAGAAATAATACATACATAGGTTTCATAGCTGTGTTCCACTCCAATAATTCATTAAGTTGTCTGTTTAACTGGGCCTTTATTTTTTCTTAAAATGTGTGCAGAGGAAGGATGTGCAACCACACAAATGTCATTCAAGTTATTAAATGGCCAGGTGAGATAAGCAAAAGAAGGCAAAAAGACATGAGTACCTAACGTCAGATATTATCACAGAAAATAAGGGAAAAATCAAAATTATTTTAAGGCCAGGTTCAAAGAGCAGAAATACATATAGTAAATGCCATAGAAGACATCAGTAAGTGTAAGCATGTTACACAAATGTTATATAGTCTATAGTATGTGCGCGCTATTTAACTGTTATTTCCAGGAAATGTTTCCTCAATCTCCATGAGTCAGTTGCTGTCCCCACTTTTGATGTAACACTGAATGGACTCATTAGCCATGTGGGAGAGTAAGCCAGACCAGAAGTGCTCTCTTTGTCCCAGAATTTGTCACCTCTCCCCTTCCTGTTCTCCAGGTTTAGTTCCCTGCTCCCTGGGAGAAGTTACACCTGCAAGCAAAGACTGTGACCCGGAATGGCTACGCATCCGAAAAGCTATGAGCACGCATTGCTTCAAAAGGGACTGCATACATCCGTTAGTCCTTCCCGTGGAGCCAACAGAAGGCCAACATCCAAAACATCCATCACAGACAGCAGTACACCAGTTAGGATGTAACCAGCATAGCTCTGGCACAGGTGACAGAAGAATTCTGGAAGAAAAAGAAACATGGAAACATGTAGCTTGATGGCATAATCCTGACTGTGTGGAAGTCAATAGTCAGAATTTAACTGGCTTCAGAGATAGAATGTCACCCCTTCTTATTAATCATTGCATTTTAAACATGCATACATAGTTATATGTGTACATACTTATATGTGTACGCATAGACATGCATATTCATTATATGCCTGAATCAATATTTTGCATTCACCAACAATGTTCCATAATTAAAATGGTTGTATTTTATGTTCTTGCAGAAATATTTTGCATCACTCCGCAGTTAATCATAACGTGAAAGAGACTTAGGGTTGCCTTATTTTTGAATGATATAAGTATATTTGACGCTTCATAGAATCCATTTTAAGGTTTGTTCTATTGAAAATGTGTATATATAAAAAAATTAATCAAGCTATGCTCCTACTTTAGGCATTACTTTATGTTAATGTCTTCCACTCTTTATTTTAATACCAATGCCTAATTAAAAGATCCATTAAAAATCCATGATATTTATTGAATGGAAAAATTTCAGTGTAAATACCTTTTTAAATTATTATAGTCTTTACAGCCATAATATGGAGGATAAAGTTAAACATAAAAATTAATAAAACTATAAAATGAACCAAGTCAATTTTATACATGTAAAAAAATAGTTGTTTTTTTTTTTTTTAGTTTAAGAAAATAACAAATATAACTGATGAGAACAGCATCTGCCCTAAAGGCTGATTTAATGTTACTTTTGTAACATTCATTTAAGATTTTAGCCCCTCCATTTTGTCATTGGTCTGGGCACAACACAACCTGGCATGCTTTGATTACGATCTAACTGGGTGGTGTTGGACAAATCACTCCCAAACTTGTTTTTCTTTCATTGTCAGCAGGGTGTGAGGGAAGTAGATTCTTTGTCTGTTTAGCTGTTTCTTGACTAGTAAAATGGAAATGTTCATACTTATCTGCTATGTAAAGATGCTATAGGGATTTGATAGCTAATATTTGTGAAGTGTTACTTGTGAAGATTAAAAGCACACAGCTATGTGTTATTTATTTATTTTTATAGTTATATAAATCACCTCATTCACAATAATGGAAAATATTCCTAGATGTCATTAAAATTAGACCTTCTTGTGTCCCAGAATCATGCTATGGTAGGTGTTGTACAAAGCAGATAGATAGATTTGAAAACTGCAAGCTAGTATATGCACCAATGAATATGCTATACATGATACACTGTAAGCAGCATTTTGCCTAATCACATTTCCATTTAAAACATTTTTTTAAAGCAGAAAACACAAGAGACTTCATAACTGTAAGAAATACCAGTGACTAGTAATTATGAATAAAAATAATAAATGGCTTTTTGCAGTTATAGATCAAGATGTGTGATGATCATTAATTTGTATGGATTTTGAAGAATAGTTTCTGATAAGTGACACATCTACTATGCTGTCAAACGAAAGGGAACAGACTCCAGTTTTGAGAAGAATGCATTTCATCTTGTAGCTGGACCATCTAAAAACATTACTGTTCCAGGTTCTCACTGGCGTTCACCAGCTAGAGGCTGTCAACTCCACAACGCTTTAACAGTAAATCACCTACAAGTGACCCAAATGATCTTCCCAAACTGTTTAAATTAAGGTACCTGATATTACACTCTATGCGATAAAAATATACATGCCTTCGGTTATCTGTGGGGATTTTAATGGCAGAGGAGTGGAACAGACAGCTTGACAACCGTTTATTAAACAACTGCAGAGGGTTGGTAATAGATCCCATTTCAAAGTGCTACATCTACAAACAATTTCAGACTGCAAAAAAACATGCAAAGAAGGACGAAAAACTGATTTATGCGGGAGAAGATAAATTCTCCACTAGGAGTGATGGACAATGATTCCAAGGGAGAGCAAGAAAATATCCAAATTGGACTGTGGCTTTGATAATAGGTTTCACAGACTGCCTCATTTGAAATACCTGGCTGACAACAGTGAGATGTCCAAAATAAAGAGACAGTTCTGGACCAAGTTGTTTCTGACATGGGAAGCAGAGGAAGAAGAAGGGAAGAAGGACAGGTCTGGCCAAGGAACCAGCTGAGGAAACTTGTTCTTTCTTGCTGCTCTTCCTGCTGGTGTTGCGGCATGAGAATCTTGGCTATTTTGCTGCTGCAGATCTAGCACACCACCGGGTTTAGTCTTTGAATCACCAGCATATCGCAAAATAATGGCAACTATCCATCAAATCTGCTGTCCCCAAATTTTGAAAACCTGGGAAGAAATAAAAACATTCAGCTGAAATGAATCACCTGGAAGTAATTCATGTTTGTGGGTGATGAAAAATTTATAAATGGTGCTTGAGACTAGACAAATTGTTAATGTTCTGAAATTACTACATGCTGAAAATTTGTATGCTGTCTCTCTATTGAGTCGATAGATTAACAGAGTTTGTATAAATTAAGCAGGCAGTTGAACATATTACTATATCTATTCCCGTACATATATCTTGTTCTACAAAGTGATATAAGAGTAGTTATTTGTTATTAATGATAGACACAGGTATGAAAAATAGTATTTCAGTGTGTACATGTTAGATGATAGTAATTTTTTGGTCTAGGGAAATATTTTTGACAGTGAATATCCTACCAGCACACTAGAAATATCTTCTGGAAACAGTTAAAAAAAAAACTACAATAGAGTTCAGGATTGAGTGGATGACCTCGCCAGGCTCCGCATGGGACAAGCCAGGTGCTGCCTGTGACCCCAGGAGGCCATGCCCTCACTGACGGACACTGTCCCACAGCCCCCAGGGGCGGCGGGGGCTTGGATGGGGGCCAGGGTGAGGCTGGTTGAGGTGGCTTCAGCCTGGGAGTGCTCACAGGGCCCAGACAGACCCCAGGGTTTTTTTACTCTACAAGTATTAGAAGCAGCACATTTTGTGTTTTATGGAGGCAGCCCATAGAGACCTCCTGTCTCTGTTGATAAGTGCCCCTGTAAGTTTACTCAGGACCTTTAGTTTGTTGTAGTCTATTGAAATATGATCATATGACTTGGAATCAAGCTTAATGCCCATCAAATACCTGAATTTGCATTAGTTTGTTATAGTTCATACATATCACTAAAAGATAGGTATAGATGCAACTTTCCTTTGTATGGTGAATCCTGTGAAAACATTCTGAAAAGCAGGATTAATTCTTTAGCCAAACGTTGGGTATAAAAATGTTCTTAGGTTCAATTAAGGACCACATGGGAAAAATAGCTAACAAAAAAGGCAATGTTAAGTAAGTGCTCATTAATTTTTTTTTTCAAGACACTCAGTATCAGCCATTTGGTAGATAATCTTTGCAAGTCTAGGGAATGTGTATCTTGTGCTAGCGCATTGTGAAGATAACAACACTTCTGGGTCTTGTACAAGTGACTTAATGAATACAGTCATAGGGTAACGGATCTACTGTGAGTCTTATTTCTGTAGCAACTGAATGAGAAGTATGTCAGTTTCTCTTTTCCAGAAAGCTAGTAGTATTTTTAGAAGTTTCATAATTTACCCCCTGCATTGCTCTTTACCGTCAGTCAGGAATGTTAAATTGGGTCCTAGCAGAGATCCATTTCATATTACTTTTCAACATCTAGTGGAATAAGAAATACCTTGTGGCTCAATTTCTGGTGTTGGAAAGCTAGGTGTGTGTTTCTGAAAAATTGCTAAATAGAGAAAAATCTTAGAAATATAAGCAATAATGCCTCCAGTCTCACTTCCCTGAAATCTAAATCTGTATCCTGCATTCTGAGCAACAGACCTGGTCTTTAAGGCAGAAAAAAAAGAACTTTGCCAAAATTGCAGTTTCCTTACATCACCATACATCGTGATTACTCATATCAGGATCATAAATAGTCTTATATGTGAGTATCCATGCTAGAGCTGGTGGGTCAGCTTAAGAATCTAGGTAAACAATTGAGCTTTTGTGGCATTAAAAACTACGATGTGATAGAGATGGCAGAAGATATACTAAAAGTCTATCCAGAATTTGTAGTGGTTTTGACAATATTTCTTTCATACAGGCACTGGCACCCTCATTACATCCATGTTCACCCTTACAATCCTTGCAAGGGCAGACACATCCATTGCTGACTTGGATCTTTGCAAAGCTGAGCTGCTTCCTATCGCTTTCTGGAGCTCAGTCAGCCTCCGTTGGCTGTGCTTCTAACGTGGTCGTCTCAGGTAAATGCTTACAGTTAGGCAAGATGAAGGAAAACACCTCTGCACTCAGATATTAAGGGACTTCGCAAGAAGTTTACAGCACAATAGGAGCAGATCAGCAGGAAAAAAACAGCTGGTGATGAGTACATTACGTTCCCATCACATATGTTGTGAAAATTTATACTCGAAATTGTTTCTGGTCAGGTCCTTTCTACTGAATGTCCACTAGTTGCTGAAGTTCGGTATGTTCATTCGCGAAGCATGTCTCTGAGGTTGGTTTCCATTCTTCATTAGGCTACCAAAGCACAGTGAGCAGGGGCGTGTGGATGGCTCACCTTAAAAACACAGTCCAGATCTGAAAGAAAACACAAACACAGACGCACCCATGTGACACTTAATGCTCCTTCCCTAATACACAGCCACATTTCTTCAAGAAGGTGAAGCTTATCCCTACAAATGCTTCTTTAATTTTGTCCCCTCATTGTTATTGTCATCTCCTGTTTTCTGCAGAGCTCTTTGACTATGACCATTCTGGACCTTTACACAAAACTTCCCATCACCCCTGTATATTTTGTAAGTTTCCTATCCCCTTTTTTCTCAAAAGCTACATTTTACTGCACAGTTATCATTCAGCTGCATAACACTTTGGCAGAACAACTGCTATGTCCAAGATTCCTGTATTAATTCATCAGTTATGAGGGTGGGGGCTGGAGGTTGGGAAGAAGAAGGTGGCATTTAACAGAAGGCGACACACATTTAAAATATTGTCGTGTTTGGGTTTTTTTACTAAAGAGAGGCAGAAAAAATTAAACTTGTTTTTGTTAAGCCTGGGTACACAGCATGGTCTTAATTTTAAACCTGAAATGGGAGCTAAACCATATTTCATAAAGCTCTGCTAAAAAGATTCCGTGAAAAATATAGGCACCTTGATAGGAGCATGGCAAGTGGCCTCTAATAACAAGCTGAACAGCATCGTTGTTTCCCTTTCTCCCTCCCCTGCTTCAGAAGCATTACTAGATTTACTTTTCTGCACAGAAGTCATATTCTTAAAGTAGCATACCAGAAAAAAAAAAAGCCTTTCATAAATACTTGTACAATCATTTCTTTCCTTTTACTCTAATTGCTCTACAGTCAATGATTAAATTTTACAACCCTTAGTCACAAAGGACTTTAAGGTCATGCTGCAGGCAAGACTCGTTCCAAAACATAAGAAGTGGCAAAATTCATAAGACATGTTCTATGCATACTCTATGCACTATTTGAATTTCTCCCTGGCAGCCTTTGTCAAGCCCCAGTCAGTCTGTACCTGGACATTGGTACTGGGTGGTAAAGGGAGACGGGTGCTGTGCTGGCGGCATCCTACTCTTGTGTGTCTGTACTGCTGCACAGCCAAACTCATAGGCTGCAGAAGTTGGAATGCCCTAACCATCTTTCTCTGGTACTCAAAAGACCTTGATCTGGCAGTACGTAATATTTTAAGTTTTATTTTGGAGATAGAGCTTTTACTTTCTAGGGGCTATTCAGTACAAACTGTTCGTAAGGACCACAGCCTCTGTTCTGATAAGGAAATCCTTCATATCTTCTCTCAAAAATGCACACAGTTTCAATGGGCTATGCTCATTTACATGGCTATAATTACAGAGGATTTATAAAGGGAAATAGAGTCTCTCTATATTTGTTCCAAAACAGTTTTTCTTAAAATAACTGTTCTTCGATTAGTGGTCTGAGTGCTCATGTATGTGTATGTGCTTCTGCTCCTCGATTGAATGCTTGTAAATTTTCAAACTGAAAACAAGTCACTTCTAAACTTTCCAAATAAACTTTCAGCTGATGATCTCCAAGGCTGAAATTAATGAAATTTCTCAATTTTTTTTCTGGGCAAAGAACATATCCAAGGACTTTCAGTGCCTTTCTAACTGCTTATAAGAAATCTGAAGACTCTGTCATCAGCAAAGCATTTAGACTACATAATCCCATAAAATTCAGCATATGCAGGACTGTTGAGATGAAGGGCTGGGTTTGTGCGCGTGTGTGTGTACACAGTAGCATTGTAGATTGAAAATATGCAACTCTTCTTTTCTTATATGACAAAACCTAAAAATTCACTGTGTGCTTTAAAATATTGCCAGCTGGATGCATCAGAGTGATGTTATTCCTAGAACCGAAAAGAGAGAAGGTCCTCACTGGGTAGCCATGAACATGCAGGGTGTCTGGAAACGCTTGATGGAAGATGGGAGAAGCAGCCACTTCCCTGTCCCAAGATGACAGAAGTCTAGTATAAATTCCCTGTCTTTCCTCTCCTTTTCCCCAGTATGTTAGTCCCTGACGACCTCACGCATATGATTAGGATGGAAAATATTTATTCTTTACTGTATGGTCAGCATTTTTTTGTTGTTTTTTACCCCATGACAGTCTTACACCATCACCATATGCTCTTTTAAGCCTTTTCTCACCGTGATCACAGGAGGGTAACTGCAACATGTCCAGACTATCGCAGTCAGTTTGCCTCAAAAATCACTTCGCCTTTAGTAGGGAGCAAATTGCAGGAGGGCATTAATTATTAAAACTCCAGTGTATAGCTTTTCCGAGTATGCACTTTCATGGCAGTAACACTAAGTCTGGCAGGATGCTCACTGAGGGTTTTCTGCCAGTCCCTAAGTGCCAGGGACACTCAGTCCATAGCAACACGTTATGAGCGAGAATACTGCGCGATGAATGGAGATATGGCCATTTCAGTCCCCACGACTTGGCCTAACAATGCCCCAGAAACATGCAAGGATATAACAGAAGTTCTCAAAGAGACACAGTGACTTGCCCGAGTCCTGTCTGAAACATTTCCATTCTCTCAAGTCATACCACTGTCACAGACGTCAGCCAAATTCTCACAATTCTTATGTTGCTCCATTTCCTTCAAGTGGTAGATGTTTGCAGGGCACAATCAGCAAAGACAGAAAGAAAGAGGGAACTGGAGAATTCCGGACTGGACTTTGGAGCCCACTCTCTCGCTCCAGACCTTCTCCTGACAGCCCCAGACCCGACGAACATCACAATGTGCTGTAAGTGTTTGTTCAAGTTCCCAAGGAGAGAAAGTGATAGATGTAGGGAAGGCTAACTTGGGGAGGTAAAAGCAGAGGTTATGGAGACAGAGTACTTTTCCACCTGTGCCTTGGTGGCAGATAACACTTTTTGGCTAGAAAACTGAGTACTTGTATATGCAATTCATCAGGTGTGTTTAATAGGAGCAGTGATGAGGAAGACTACAACTGCCTATTAATACAGCTTAGCACAATAGACAGTCTTGTTCCAGTGCTTCTCAGACAGGCACTGTGTAGCTGCGTGCCCTATCATTTTTGGCCTAAACTAAAAGAACAGTTGTCTCTCGTATCAGAAAGGGGTTCCAAGAGGCAAAGAGAGTATAAAACAAGATCCAAATTTCTTAGTTCTTCTCCTCTTTAGTGCTAATTTGTCTGCAAATAACAAGTTTTTCACAACTAAGACAACAGTCACAGTAAGACTTGCCTTTTCACGGGGGAAAAACATGACCAAGGCAGTAAATGGTGAATAATCCAGTGACTGGTTTGGGGTTTTTTTTAGTGTATTTCGTGGACATATGAAATTAGTAAAGATAATAGTCTTCAAAAAGAACGGTCTGTTTTTAGTGTCTAATCTGGCAAGGGCGTTTGCGTACACTGAGCCCATAACAAGCATGGCTATAGAGAAGAGTGACTCAGTTTGCATTCAATAGGAACGGACCCCATCAGCACAAGCTGAAAGGAAGTTGTGTGCCTCACCCTCCTAAGCCCCTTTGAAAATCCCAGCCACTATTGTTTTTCTGCCAGATGGGTTGATGACAAGTAGCAATCAGAAACACTCTGGTCTAGTGCTATTAAAATCATTACTGGAGAAATTTGGAAAAAAGGCATCAGCATTCTTTCATTGTATTAAAATATTCTGTCTTTTATGAGCTGAGTCATAACAAGCTGAGACATATTTACTACTTAGACAATTTTTAAACATTATAAACCGAGTACTTGCTCAGAATATTGCTACCACAAGCAAGGCAATTGACATTTTCAACCTTAATATGAATAAACTCCAACATTAGTATTGCAACAATGCAAATGACTGCAGCACCTCTTCCATTAATACTGCTCAACCAGGAAATTACTTTAAATTATGGTAGCTGGCAGTTATATAGCTCGTATTTATGACTTCCCAGCAAATGCAGCTCAGAGTGCAAAGGCACAGTTTACTACTATAAAAGTGAAACTTCCTCAGTCTTAGGGTTTATTTATTTGTTTTAAAATAGATGAGATGCTACATCCCTCCTACTGAATTACACCACAAGAACTGTCAGTAGGCCATCTGAATTCTGTTTTCCCGTCCTACATCAGGATCCCTCTGGATTAGATTTATTATTGCCTTCCCTCAATCGCTCCAGCCCACAGCAGTCTCCTCTCTGGTGATGAGGACTAAAAATAGTTCCCTCCAGAGCTCAGCTCAGTAACTGCAATATCCAAACACACAGAGAAGGCAGATGTGCTAGCTGGTAGCTGAATGTTCTCTTTCACCACTTCCAGCCAAGAAATAAGGCCACAGAAAAAAAGGCTGGCCTCAGAATAAGGACTCAAGTCTGAAAAACTAGTACTGGATTTGAATGGTAAGTTGTTTTTGAATAGTAGGAGCAAACTCAATTACAAACAAACAGGCAACTCTAACACAATGAAATTCACTTCTGTGCAGAGACACATAAACCCTTCAAAATAAATAGATTAGCGGGCACGTGAGCGCATTGAATAATCAGTCCAAGTAATAATATTAGCTATACAGAACTATTTAAAATCTGCGGGTATCTTTTTAATATTTTAAAGATATATTTCTTAAGACATTTCTTTATTCAATATTACTGGCCTTACTGAGAGAAAAGAGACAGCAGTCTGTTACTCTGTGAGTGATTCTACTGAAAACTGTGTAACTCAGTGGGCTGCTCACCATCAGTAAGAGGTTTGGAAGATGCATGTGAAGCTGACTGTATATGGGTTTTCTTCTCTCTTTCTTCTACAAATCAATAAAAGCTCTTTAAAGTGAAAAAGTTCTTCCCAATAATGCAAAGTAAATTATATTATTTCTACGTTTTACACTCTTAAATGCTTTGCAGTTAGGCTCCATGCCAGGATTCTACTTCACTGGATCATTACTTGTATAACACAATTAGGTAAGGACAGAGCATCCCAAACGAAAGCACACTCAAGCATCATCCCTCACACAGACACACTGGACTTCTTGGGACAAAATACGCAGAGGTTAATGCAACCCCAGTGACTCTACTTTGGACATTTTCCTCAGATTTTTCTGACATAAATGGTTTTTGCCTAAGGCCCAGCCTCAGCATCCAGTAATGCTGCATTTGTGCCGGCCCGGTGTCAGAGACAGGCTCTAAACCAGCCATATTTTAAATCACATGTACGCGACAGCGTTTATGTGAAACCATTTACCATCATTCAAAATGGTCCCAGGCAGAGAGATGGGACACTCTGTCCAACAGGCCCAATATACAGAACGACTCGACTTGGCAGCATGCAGAAGAACTCAATTTATTGTATCAGTCTTATATAAGTGTTTTAGTATGGACACCAAAGGAAGCTGAACCAACAAAGAATCAAGAACAAGGGTCTACATGGAGGTACAATGGAGACAAGGAAGATACTGAACTCCGTAGATGTGTCTGTACTAATAAATTAAAGCGTGCTTCTGAATTTGGCCTCCTGTCGTAGTAAACAATATTCCCTGGCACAGATTTGGCACATGCTAGTTACCACAACCCCCCCCCCCCCCAATTCTCTGATGTCATTTGGCAGCTGTAACTAGCCAGTGACAATTACCAATAAACCATTTGCCTGCCTTCTGCTGGAGGTGAAGGCTGTTTACTAGCACTTGGCCCTGGTACCTAGAACATTCCCAGACATGTTTAATTTACTCCCATAGCCACAGTGTCTGTGATCGCTACTTTATTTTACATGAAACTTGTCTGTATCTTGAATTATGATACAAAGATAGCTGTGGAATACAATAGGATTTGGGATTTCAGAATAGTTTTCTGCCTTGGAGGAAGCAGATGTCTCTGAGGCTGATCAAGCTATTGTGGGAGATAAGGTGAGGTAAGGTCCCCGGGTAGCAAAGAACTGGTGGTAGCAGAACTGGTTTTGAATCCATAGCTCCAGGATGAATCCCCAGCATCACCCCTCAGGCAGGGAAACCTGCTTCCAGGACTGCTTGTTGTTTACTTTTTGGCAGTTGTTTTGGGGATGTTTTTTTCCAGGTTTTGCCTTTCCTTGGGAACCCAGCCAGGGTCTGGGCATGCTGCCAAAAAGATAGGCTAGTGCTGCAAGCCATGCTCCAGACCCACCGCAGCCTGAGGACCTGGACCTTTGTGCTCTGCCCTGCTCCAGTGGTTTTGGCTAGGCTGTGCCACAAACTACCTCTTGTACTCAGCAACCTGAAGATCCATGCCGTCCCTTTCCTCTCACCTCCCTTCACCCCTCCAGCTTGCCATTTTCATTGCAGAAATCACATGCACACACTCACAGAAGTACCAACCACTGTTTTTCCTCATCAGAATTGCTTGAATTAAAATGGGGAAAAAAGTCAGTAAAATGAAGTGAGTTGGAATAGTTTGCAGCTTACATCTGTGTCTAATACTTAACCAAAAAATCATTGATTATGCATGGGATTTCTGCTAATACTTCAGAAGATGAAAAACTGGAACCGCTCTTTAGCCTGGAGTGGTACAGTAACATCCTCCAGACGCTTCTTCTCAGGATGGAAGGATTATCTTTCGGCCCTCCACAGATTGCTGCTGTTCTGCTGAAAGAGGGAGGGACAATTCAACAAGCCAAACATTACTGCAATTATCTTAGAAGGAAATGGCATCCCTGGAGTATTGCCAAAAGAGAGCAGACAACAGGATCCCCAAAAGCAGGCTGACACCAGTGCCGCAAATGGTACAAAGGAAAACCTCCTGAGGATGTATATACCATAGTCATCTGCTCGGATGGCAGCTGAACTGATCCCGGCGATCACTGAAGCTGACAGGGAATGGGTCTGTGAAACAGGGCATCAGGAGTAAGCCAGGTTGCCAAGGGGAAAGGGTGATGTCATGACTCTGAGACCTGAATGGGACTGACATCGTGCACTTGGCAGCCCGCATGCACGATTGTCAGCAATTGTACGTACTCCCGAGACAGATACACACAGACTCCACTCAAGAACTGTGGAAGTTTTGTACAAAGGTGGCAGAACAACTGCAGGTCACAGTGAAGCACTTCTCCTGACTGGTGCAATGTGACGCCCTTTCCTAATGATGAACTGGGCTATCAGTAAAAATGCAGTGGTGAGAGGGCAAAGTGTATAAGTACACCTGAGCAGCAGTATCCAGGCATTTGGGGAAAGCACATGAAACAAGTTTGAAGAACGCCTATGTGCTGTCCTTAGGGGGACTCAGGATTGCCTAGATGCTGAATAACCACAGCATGCCTGCTCTGGGTGCTGGCTGTGACTCTGACCTTGGCTATCTCCTACACCAGTATCAGCACCATCATCAATGGCCACCATTTCTAGCAAGAATGAACTTCTTGCAAAGTTCAGTCTTTTGCAACTCCGTCTCCACATGTGCCCTCCTTTGCTGTGTGTGGTCTGTCATGGGATGAGGGAAATATGTCCCTAGAGCAGAGTCCTGTCCCAGTTGCATACAGCAGATGCTCAACCGCTGTCAAGCATAGATTCACGCAGCTGTTGCCACTTACTGAGGAGATGAAAATGGTGTACTGCGTCATCTGCGAGATGTAGAAGGCAACGATTAGATGCCATATATGAGATACTGACTGATTTCAGAGACAGAGAACTAGACCCCCTACAGAAGCCCCATGCCAACACCCCCACAAGGCAGCAGGATGGGTTTCCCACAGCAAAGGAGCCAGCCTCATTGCTTTGTCGCAACTGACAGTGAAATCTGCAATGGGAGGTTGTCTGCACATGAAGACAACTATCACGTGCTGATTCAGCAGTGCCCATCGGAAACATGGTCAGGTGTTAAGAGGCTCAAAGCTGCACTGCCAGATGATCCAGGAATGGGTGGATATGGTATTAATGAGCACAGAGCCATGAGCGAAGGACTCTGTGGATGTGGGGAGAAACCCTCTCCTGTGCCACTGGAGCAGGTGTCTGTTCCCACCTGCCCTTCATCACCCCCACCCTGAACTTAATACCTGTCCTGACAACCAGGCTGTGTGTCTATGAGTGTTGCCTAATCTGTTTCAGCCAACATAAGGTAATGAGGTAGTTTATCTTAAACCATTTAAATACTACTGCTTAATCTTTGCTAACCCAGCTCATTTTAACTGTATCAAGTTATGTCAGGTTTACTTCAAAATGCCAGATAGAAAACTGAGTTACACCTGATTGACAGACCTGTGCACCATCCCGCTGCCCCTGCTGCTCCACTGGTAACCTCTCCCAGGGAGACAAGACAAAGCCCGCGAGATTCTGTAACACATGAAGCCTCCGCAAGGAGAATCAGCAGAGGTGTGTGCCAGGGCCCTTAGGGTGCATATCAGTACAATTTCTTCCAAGGCTGACACAAATCTTTAGACTAGGCCGGGCCTACTGTCTTACTTTTTTTTTTTTAAAAAAAAAAAAAGGAAGAACAAAAAAAATAAAATCTCAGAAATTCCGGCCTCTATCTTCATTCTTCTTCAGATAAAAATCTGTCTAGTAACATTACTCCTCAGAATACAGCTATTATATAACATCCTCAACTATTTAGTAGGTCCAGAGGAGGGCTACAAAGGTGATCCGAGGGCTGGAGCACCTCTCCTATGAGGACAGGCTGAGAGAGTTGGGGTTGTTCAGCCTGGAGAAGAGAAGGCTCCGGGAAGACTTTAGAGCAGCCTTCAAGTACCTATAGGGGGCCTGCAGGGAAGATGGGGAGGGGGTCTTTATCAGGGAGTGTAGTGATAGGACGAGGGGTAACGGTTTTAAACTGAAAGAGGGGAGATTTAGATTAGACATTAGGAAGAAGTTCTTTACAATGAGCATGGTGAGGCACTGGAACAGGTTTCCCAGAGAGGTGGTGGAGGCTCCATCCCTGGAGACATTCAAGGCCAGGCTTGGTGAGGCTCTGAGCAACCTGATCTAGTTGAAGATGTCCCTGTTTACTGAAGAGGTTTGGACTAGATGACCTTTAGAGGACCCTTCCAACCCAACACATTCTATGATTCTATGATTTCTGAGAAAATGTCAATTCCTTCTGTATCTGTGACTTCTAATATACAGGCCGTGAGGCTTTTTGTATCATAGTAAGTTAAGCTGAGCTATGCTCAACACAGAAAAAAATGCAAATAGTTTTCTAGCTTTGTTGTTTTAAAAAGTAATTCAAACCATGGGAATAAAATATAAACTGCCTTTTAGACAAAGAAAGGGTGGGGAACAATATATCCTTCTGCTTCCCCATTATATAACCAATCCCCATTCTTAAGTGCACAAATAAAATAAGAGTAAATTGAAATAAATCAAATAAATTGCATTGCATAGTTTCAAGCCCTACATTATGTCTTGGCTGTAATAATATACATTATCATTAATGGCTTTTACTTTACAGTGCTGAAAGTCAGATTTGTTGTTGTCATCTTCATTTCTTGACCTTTACTATCTGCATTGCTCACATGAAAGTATTAGTCTGCTGTCACACTTCAAGAAACTGTCTAATAAGGTCAACTATGCATCACTCTAAGTCATCTCAGTCTATTCTAGCATATTTTATTTATGACAAATGTGTAAGATCACTACAATGGTAGTTAGACTTCATGCTATATACAATTCAGATTTCAACTGTATTAGAAAATACTAGTGCCAGAGGACTAGTGTGGCATTTTATCACCATGAATTCAATATCCATTTAACTGAGATGCAACAAAAGATAATTTCAACTTCTTAAATGAATACCTATATTCTGGAGAAAGGTATAAATGAAAAAATATTATTATGTACCCTCCAATTAAAATAGCTTGTCTGCTTTTCATTCGTGACATACATTAGGATTTGCAGGGTTTGAGGGTGTTGTGGAGGTTAGGTTTCATATAAGAGTTCAGAATTGAGAAAAGAGTTTTACTGCTGAACATTTAAATCCCTACAGGGAAAGATTTGTGAGATACTGCAGTATATCAAAGAAATCTGCATTAAGAGTATGTTGCTTCTTGTATTAAGGAAGCTGGCAGGAAAAAAATGCTCTGTTCAGCAGCCATCACCATAAAATGGTATAAATGCAGCTGCATTACCAAGGGACCTCAATTTGCCAATTGAAGAGGGCAACTACATTTTCCGCTTACGATATATAACTGCTAAGCACTTACTTGAGCCTCCTCAGTTTTTGGAGCTGTAATGGTTATTCCTTATACTGAGGATGGAGGATGCTGCTATTCTGTGGCTTTGCTGAGCTTTGCCATATCCTCTTTGACAGCCATGAGAAGGAGAAAGAAGACACATTTGCAACGTCAGTGGACCGGTGGAGAAGCCGCCAGAGGAGCCATCAAGCAACCAGCTGGTCATTTACACAACCAGAAGTGGTCCAACGATATATAGCAACTTGGTAACTCTGCTTTGCAAGCCCGAGTGTATAGTCGCTTCAGCTCTTGCTACTACTCCTAAATTAAATGGTCAGGCTGAACCAGCACTTCACCAAATTTGATCTGAACCATGAGATTAATTCCTCCATCTTTTATTACCCAATCACTGACCCAGACATCTCCTATTTCTACCTCTGCATTTCAAAATCATGAGCACATTATGGATGCCATTGGATCACAAATTGTCATCAGCAACATAGGCAAAGGTCAGAAAACATTTGGTTGAAAGAATAACTTATGGAAAAAATGACGTCTTAAAACAAGTTGCATGGGAGTTTTTTTCCCCCTTCTCTGATCTCGAAGATTTGAAAAGGTTAAATATTGCTTCACTGTGAAAGGATTGCCCAGTTATTTATGTTTTATAGCAGCTGGAGCTATAAACCACTAGAAATGGTGTTCTAAGGGTACCTATGCACGTACACATCACAGAGGCAGAGAAAGCACAGAATTCCTCTCCTGTGCAGCTACAGTGAAAAGAAAAACTCACCAGCTTATCCAGTTCCTACATCCATGTTACCAGCAAGATTTTGTCAAAGCAGAAAATGATTAAGTGCTAATTAACTAAGAAACATTTTAAAAGTCTAGTCTGGCTCAGAAACAGTGTAATAGAGACATCTCAGCAGTCTGAGAATACTGGGTGGAATATATATTATTTAGGGTGTATAGGATAAAATTAACAAAGGGAATACATAGAATTAATAGCAGGAAAGGAAACAGGGGAAGACCAACCCATTGCTGTGTGGGCATTTTAGGAACTGAATCACTGGCACTTTTATGCCACTCCCAGTAACAGATCAGTGCACCGAGCCCTTCGGAGCCTTCTGCAGAAAGTGTGAAACACTCTGCTGTGGAGAGCAGCCAGTTCAATGGCAGGGAACAGCAACTGCTTTTCTACTCCTGATTATTATGCCCGCTAACTTTCCCTCCAGGTCTGCGGCAGGAAGAACTCTTGGTAATAAAAGGTATTCTGTATACAACATAAATTCCTATAAAATAAATTGTGGGCTTTGTAATAAAATAGAAAAGGCAACTCTATTCTTCCCTGGAAATAACTAATCAAGCTTTCTGCAGTGAAAAGTTTTGAAAGCAGATAAAGCACACATTTTTACAGAAACTGTAAGTTTTCTGTAAAGACATAGGAACTATCACACATTTATGAATGTTTACGCCATTGTCATTATTTATTTTTGTTTTCATAATGATGCCTGGTTTTAGGACAGGAAACTACTGTTTCTGTTTTGTGCATTACTTGTGCATAACAGCTGAGATCCTTCTGCTAAATAAGAAAAAAAGTGTTTTTACAACTGTACTAACTTTTCATTCTCCTTCCCATTGACTTACTGCTTTCAATTTTCAACCCAGTTCACTGCAGCTTTTCCTCTAGCCAGCTTGTTAATTTTGAAACTGTAATTTTCCCAGCAAATGTGTCTCTCTCACCCATATGTGTACGCTGCTCACTACCTAGTGAATTAGGAAACCAGCGTATAATAGGACAGATCCTTCATGAGGATCCTGAGCAGTTCTTGTGCATGTCCTGTTCCTGAGTCACAGAGAATGATACATACACGATATGGGGTTGATATGGGGTTACTAGACAGCTGCAGCCACCTGTGCCAGGTCTCTACAAATCCCACTTGCATGCCCAGCCTGTGCTTCACAAAAAGCTGGGAGACTCCTGATGAACTGTTATTATTCTTCAACCCACGGAAAACAACGTAGAGAGGCAACTATACAGTGTTAACATTATTTATTCATGTCTAGAATCCCCAGCTAAAAGCCAGACTATATTTTGCCAACCGTTATGTACACACAGTGGTAAAATAGCATCTGTACAGAGGAGTCTACAGGCAAGGCATAACAAAAATAGCAAGAGCAGAAAAGGCATGTACAGGAGTAACTTGCCTTCATCTGCAGAGCAAAACCAGGAAGACCACAAGCTATATCAGTACTCTGGTTACTGGGTTATCATCTAAAATACAACTTGCTGTCACTATATGCTTATTATTTTTTCATAATATGCCATATTTAAATAATCCACTTAATAAAAACACTTACAAATGTGTAAAGATTAATTTGGAACTATGTGCATAGCCAAGGCATTGTACTCATCAAAAGACCATGATTATATAAGGCCGACATGTCAAAATTTAGATGTTTAGTTCTAAACATAAGCATACATCTTCAAATTCTAGATTACAAGAAGTTTTTATCAGAGGGCGTACCATTCTGTCTACACAAATCCACTCCCAAATACTCTGAAATGTATTTTGCATAGTAAACGCAATACGAATATGATATGCATAGATTAATCCACCTTCATATTATTTTACCCTACAAGATATCAAAACACATTTTTTATTTCCCTGGGGAATACAATAAAAATTCTGCACACGGCAGCCCGGTTCATCTCTATCAGACATCAACTGATTCGCTCAAAAAGCAAGAGATAGTATTTCATGTGTTTCAGCTAGCACAATTCAACTGGAGGAAATACAATATACAACTTTGGTCTGACAGCACTGGTCTCACTTCAGCAGAAGTTATGTGCACTCTTCCAGACCATTTAAGCACCATGAGGCTGGATTTTCTCATACCACAGCATGTCTATGTCCTGAGGGAAATGTCTCTTACAGTCCAGTTCCATGAGCTGTTTAAGACAGCAAGATATAGTGCTGTGACCGAAAAGGGCCATCCCACCCTTTTCTTACCATCAGCCTGCTCAGTCTCAGGACGCCATGTATCCCTTGGGCTCCTGTAAGTATTTGTGTAGCTGCATTCAAAACTAGCTGGGAACTGGTGTCACTCCAAAAAAACCCAGCACAATGAAAATGTGTTGGATCCCAAGTCCTGTTCATTGCACGGCTGCTTGGACGTTTGGGCTGGCATAAGACAGGGTTATCACAGCAGTAGGAATGAGAAGCTGCATGAGATGAGGAAAGGGTGGAACTATACCTTTTGGGGGATGCTCTTTCTAACAAGACCTGAAATAGGTCATCCATAGCTTAGATGTATTTTCAGTCCTGGCTTATTTAGAGAATTGCCTCAACATTTGTTTATTTTTTATATTTTTAACTTTGTCTATGGATCTACTATCTCAAGTTGTTTGTTCCTCAAAGAACTCTTACAATCCCAAATCATGAATCCATTCATAAGTCTACTAAGAATTTATTGGCTGAAATTTATTTAAAGTACATGACATGATAAGGTGCTTGTCTACCAGCCACATGTGAAGAGTAGTCCTAAACTCTAGCACTCCTCAAACTTCATGACTACTTTTTCAGAACGTCTTACATGAAAAGCCTCATGGTAAATATTGGTCAGAGCCTTCTCCATGAAGGACACAGCTCTTCTATGTCTCCAGGACTTTGAGTTCATTCTACGTACCCCAAGCTATAATTGGTCTGAGCATCCTACTTGAGGCATTTTTGCAATGCTACATGAAGAGCTCCATGACTGATACTCTCAGGGATGTTTTACTTCTGGTAATAGAGCAGTTTCTCAGTTTATCAAGAGAGCATGTGGAACTTACTTGCACTTTCAGCCATCACGCTCATTTAGGCTATAAACGTGGAAATGTGAATGATGTATTTCCTATGTAATAAAAATTCCAGTGGAGTACATTGTAAGTAACTCCAGCCTCCAGCACTACTAGGTGTGTCCTGTCTTGATGCTGCCATTTCTCCTGGCTGCCTGCTCTGAGCTCTTCAGCATTCCAGAGCTCCTAGTTCTGACTTCCAGGACTGACAGATCTCCTTTGCAGGCTCTCCCATCTCCTGGCTATTGGCTGTGACTCTTCATAAACTTGAATTGGCTTTGCTCCTTTCCAAGTTATAATTACACTCCAGACCGTCTTTATTTCAACAGGAGACTGCAGAGGAAATCAGATCTCTCTAAGACTTGGAATATTGTAGTGAGCGTATGAAGTCCCATGCCATTTATGATGACTGGAATAAAGCTTAGAATAGCACTTATAATTCACTGTAAAAATGTGTTGTCCTTTTGTGGTGGGTTGACCTTGGCTGTCCGTCAGGTGCCATCAAGTCTCTCTCTCAATTCCCCTCCCCAGCAGGACAGGGAGAGAAAATAAGATGAAAAACTCATGGATTGAGATAAAGGCAGCTTAATAAAGAAAAGCAAAGGCCATGTGGAAAAAAAGAAAAGCAAAAAGATTTATTCTCTACTTCACATCAACAGGCGACGTCCAGCCACTGCCTGGGAAGAAGGGACGCACAGCAGCTGCTTCAGAATACAAACGCCTTAATAACCAATGCCCCACACCCCACCACCCTCTTCTCATTTATTCTAGCTTCTGCTGCTGAGCAGACATCATATGGTACGGAATATTCCTTTGGTCAGTTTGGGTCAGCTGTCCTGGCTATGTCCCTTCCCAGCTTCTTGCCCACCCCCAACTTACTGGCCTTTGGAGTGGGGTTGGAGAGACTGTCCTGAAGCTGTGGGAGCCCTGCTTAGCACCAGCCAAGACATTGGTGTGTTATCAGCACCGTTCTAGCTACAAATACAAAGCAAAGCACTGTGAGAGCTGCTGTCGGGAGAGGGAACTCCATCCCAGCCAGACCCAACACGCCTTTGTTGCTGTATACATTTGAGAGCCAATTCTGATAATCAAATGTCAGGCTGTTCAATCTGCTGGAATTGCTTAATTCTACAGACAGGTTGCAAATATGTGTTTTAACTGTGGGCAAGGAAAGTTGGTGGGCTTTGTTTCCAGATTCGATAGGCAGGTAATCTGTTCTCCGGTTGGCTTGACATGCCAGTACCTCCAAAACCTTAATGTAATGTCTCCGTAAAGAGTGAGGCATTTCTGTATTTCATGTTCCACTAACTCCCACCAGTGATCAAATGATCGCTTGAAAGGATCCCAAAAGATGCGTATGGGTGGGAATAAATATAGTCAAAATATCCATTTAAAAGTTCGAATGCTTATGGAAATTTTTTTGCTTTTGTTTTCACAATTCCAATGGTCAGTATCGCAAGAAGTGTTGATGTAATTATTGAGTGGACATTTCTGAGTAAAGCACCACAAGCTTAAGACAAAGACTGCTTCAGTACTAAGACTACAAGATCAAAGTTAAAAATGCTTCATTTAGTTGTGATGACAATTCTGTTAATTGAGCAATTTCAAAGGTATGCAACTTTAGCTATTGCATTTGCTTCCTTTGTAATTAGTGACTTTTCAAAGAGCATGAGTTCTCCCTGCAGATCCTTTCAACTGACCACTGTGTCGGCACCATAACAAGATGAGTGGGAAGCTGGTCTCCTGAGAGCAGACTCATGCCATGTTGGTTAATCCAGTCTACTGCCACTATAAACCAGTCAGTTACGGGCAACAGGAAGTCCTGAATTTTCTCAGTTGCTGTATTTTATGGTAGATCAGCTGCAAGTATATCAGTTTTTCAACACAAATATGTATTTTCTCATACTTTTAGAATTATTGATACTCTGGGAGTATATACTTTTCTTTGTAACAGAACTACATCCAGTGTCAAAGTATTGATAGCTTTTAAATGGTCCTCCAAACTGCAATTATGAAAAACAGTGCTATCTTGCCACCGTCATTTCCACTGGGCATATTTATAAAAAAAAGGAGAACAGTAAGAGTGCCTCAGTGCCTTTGTCCTTTGTATTAAACCAGCTATCTATGTAGCTTGGACTTTTCATTCGCTCTGTCTTGTAAATGCTGTCATATTCCTAAATTCCTCAGTCAGGACAAAATTCCCATCATCTTCAATGAGGAATTCAAAATTGAGGTGCTGAGGGCAGATGATCGATGAACACTGCCTTTATTTGTATATTTGTGTAATTTGCATATCTTGTATTTACTAATTGATTTTCCAATGACTGTTTATCATTTACGATAACACAATTATTTTTTCACAATTTTATTATATTTCCAGCGGAGAAAAACTTCAGAGGGGAATCATATTCTTCTTCTTCTGTTTCTAGAAAAAAAAACTAGTAGAGAAATAGTCTGATTTATGCAATACCAGCTACAAAGAAGTTATTTTATCACTACTTGGAATAAATGGCCACTCAAAAGGGCACAGTCTGGAATGTTTTCTCACAATTCTAGCTTGAGCTAGTAGGACAATGTTTGGCAGGGCTCAGCTGTCTTCATAACAAAATGTCTCTGCACAAATATTGCTCATTACAAATTAAAAACAGTAATGGAAAAAGCTACAAATATAAAGAAAAAAGAAAAAAACTCTGTTTGACTTTGAACAAAGTATTAGAGCAGAAAAACTATTTTTTAAGCTTTTTAAAAAATGGGTTCTAAAAGGATGCTCTTATCACAAATTAATATGTAAAAATAAAATTATATCGATTAATCTAGTAGAAGAAAATGCAACACAGTTACACACAGGAAGAATAAAAATATTTATGCTATACTATAATATCACACATAATAAAAATATCTATTATTATGATCTCATATCAATATAAATAAGCAAAAATTATATCAGCATCAGTTGTCTATGGAAATATATTTCAATTTGGTTTCCAAAAAAATTGCTAAATTCATTTTTACTAAGTACTTTTCTGTATTAAAAAAAAATCACACGTCAAACAGCTCAGTGTTTCATTGCTTGTTTAAATGGTTACATAGTTAATAAAAATATACATTTGTGGTTCCTGTGGTGCTTTTTCTTGTAGTAGACATGATATTTTTCAAAACACGTTGCTACTTAAAGTAACCTAAAACATTCCAAGTTATCCAATTTTGATTTTTGATCTGATTTTGTGAGTTTTGGCTCAGTATTTTCTGCTTGCGAGGATTTAGAAAAATGATAGGGGCAAGAAGATTTCTTATAAAATGCATCACAGACCTTAGCACAAATCATGAGTTATTTTACTCAAAGTTCACTTTTTCTTAACTCTCAGTTTCCTCCTTTAAAAGCATACAATGATCAATTAAGAAGCAAAGTAGTAAAAACTCCTCTCTTTTACCTTGCATCTCCCACGTCCCAACCTGGAGACCATGACCCCGTTCCCTTCACTGCTGTCTGTCAGATCCAAACCAGAGGACACACCTCACAGTGCTGCTGCAAATACGCAGAATCTCTGCGTTAGTATCCATGACCTTTCCCTGCTGCCTACGAGGTCCTAGCCAGAGTCCACTGAAGTCTATAGCAAGCTTTCTACTAATTTGAAGGCCAACAGACTGAGATTTCAGTTTCCTTTCCTCATGTATCTCTCAAAGCACGCTCTTCCCACGCACCTCTGGAAGTACCACTCTTGACTCCGCTGCTAACTGCCCTCCAACTAAAACCTCTTTCCCCATCAATGCAACCATCCTGACGGCCTGAAAGATAAACCTACTGTATTCTTGCTGCCCAAATTAATGAACAGCTCCAGAGCAAGACCCTTGATTTGTCAGACTTTCTGCACTACGGATTCATCCTCCTGCTCCAGCTCTGGCAACGCGGCCTGTTTCTCCAGCCCCAGCTGTGAGGTACTTAAAACGGAAGTTGTTACTTTAATAACTGAAAACGTGCTGACAACGCTCCACTTTTTCCAGCACTACTTGGGATCAGACTTGCTCACACAAGCACCATAAAGAGGAGTTAAGCCGAGGCAGAGAGATGGGAATCCAAGTCCCTACAGCAGACAAGCCACCTTATCTCAGGAAGGTCTACTGCAATGTCATAGGCAATTACAGTAAAAAATGAGCAGCACACCTGCTAACAAGGCTTGCCTAGACATTTTAATGTGAGGAAAAGCTTCCATCCCCTTTTTCATGCCAGATGGGATCAAAATCACTGAACGATGGAGAAGTGCACTATCTTATGGCAGGCATTGTCAGAGTTCTGCAGGAGATGACAGATTTGCACAGGAAATCACAGAGAAATGTATTTCTGTGACATCTGCAGGCACCAGACGCTGAATATGACCAGAAAATATGCTTTATTTTCAGGATTTTACCAGCCATGGTGCGGTTTTTTGTTTTAGTTTCTTTGGGTGGTGGGTTTTTTTTGTTTTTTTTAGAAAAATTGGAAATATCAGCTTGGCAAAGTGCCTTAGCTGATTGATTAAGTCAGTAATATGGTCTCTAAGCAAACAGGAGAGCCACATCCCTGTGGTGTACATGAGCTATAAGCAGTCTTCGAGGCACTGGAGAATTCCCACCGCAGGAGCATGGTGCTGGGGTTCCACACACGCCTCCTTCTCTCCCATGATCTCTCCCCCAAGGCAGAGCGGGAGCCCGTCGAGGTTCCCAGCCTTCCCTGCCTTCAGCAGTGCCACGGAGCACTCGCCTTGTACAGCCTCGGGTGTGAGTTTTGGCTCTGTGACATCTCAGATGTTTCTCACCCCTAGCATTAGTCCAAAACTGGAAGTAACGTAATGACACCTTTCCCCCCACAACACACTTTCTGAAACGTGCCTCTTTGACTTGCACTAAGACATATAACCCACAGCATCTGGGTTTTACTCTTATGTCTTCTCAGCTTTCAGATATGCGTCTGTTACAGTAAACCACTTGCTTATCTAAATACTCTCCATCAGAAGCTCACAGTCGGGAAAGACTTTGTTAGCTGTAACCCTGCACTATAAAACAACAATTAACCTATCTTCAGGGGAAATTATTTTTAGAATTTTTTCCAGACATGTTTAGACTGCTTGGAATATGTTTGCACTGTCTCTGTCTTCAAAAAACATGCTGTAAATATTTATTGCAGATTCCTGATTGTACGGTTTTTGCTCTGATTGCAAGTGTGACATTTTAAATCATATCTTTACATTTTCTCATATTTAGGGAAGGGAATTAGTATCATTTCTTGACACATTTATCTCTTTCAGACTCAACTAGTTAGAGGTGCACTTATAAATCGTAGAAATTTCCCATTAACATAATTTATTACAATAATCATGTATGATATTACTCATATAAATCAAAAAGGAAAGCAACATCGACCATTTCCATTTCTAAGAATACTGTTCCTTTATTAATTAGTTTCATGTGGTCATTGACTCTTTAATGAGGGTCTTTTAATGTGTATTTTTGCAATGATTGGTAATGTACGGATCATGCTAGAAACAAATAATCAGCAAAAAAAATATCTTCCTGAATCAGCCTTGTGATGTGGAGTAGTATGGGGACTGATCACATTGCAGTCACTCCACTCTTCAAGCTCCATTGCTGCGATAGAAGCCTTAAATTGTCTCTGTAAACAAGATATATCAAAATGGTGTATATCTATCCTCTGTACAATGTGTACACACACGTACACGTGTGTGTCACTGGCATCTAGGCATGTAATGCTGCAAAAATAAAATTATAAAATTCAAAGTTCTTTGCATTCATACAGGGAATCATAACCAAACTGATCAGAAACGTTCCTGTGTAACAATTTTCTCCCCTTGGAAGATGCCAGTTCAGTGAAATCAACACATTCCTCAGATTTCTTGCCCAGTTTCTGCTCACCCACCTACCCTCTTACTAGTAACTTGGAAGGTTCTCAAAAGGCAAAATTCAGCTGGCAAACGAAAGAGACTTGAAAAACTGCAAACCCTCAAAAATCTGGGCTCTGTTCCCAAGGTTTTGGTATGAGGTCCTCAGAAATTTATCTTTTATAAAGCGAGGAGTCCAGTTTTCATGAGTGCCCAAGGACCCTGTACCTTGGAGAACTAGATGCTTTCCTGCCAAGGCAAGGATGTTGGGAACTTCACAATTGCTCCACAAAAAAAAAAAAAAATATTTTCCACTAAGGAATGATAAACTTTAGCATTGCTCTTAATTAAAAACATTCTATTTACTTTTATCTGTTAAACGGCATGCAGAGTTGCAGTGCCTGTCCCTTTTAGTTTATTATAAGCTTCATCCAAAGTTTTCTTGGGATGCGCTTATATTGGTGGACTTTGGATCTAACCTGTAACCTGTTAATATTGTCATTCTGTGTTCACTAGCCATGACACATAGGGAATATTTTAGGACTATTAATTGATAAAGAACGAACATGCAGAGCATTAACATGATACATTTGTGGGAAGTGCATGAAAGTCCCATAATCTAGTGGATATGAGACTAAAGCAGTAGTCGGTGGACCCATGCTTTCTTTTCAGCTCTCCAGTAAATACTCTGGGTGTTCTTCAGCAAATCACTTCACCTCCTAGTGCCCTCTTTTCCCCCATCATCTTTTGCCTGTTTTTCTTAACAGGGGAAATACTGTCTCCTGCTCTATGTGTGTGCTGGGACTGGCACAGGGGTTATGGGGCTCCGTCAGTAAAAGGTGTTAAATGGAATTTTCTTTGTTTCTTTACAGAACATTATTATTCACAAGTGAGAATGCTACGATACCTCCCAGTTGACTTTGCAATAGTTAAACCTTGTAATAAGAACGCTCAAACCTTTGATATAGCACCAGCACTGTAGTATCTGTGACCAGTGCACTGTTAAAAAATAAATAGGTTACTTCAGATTTCTTGAAAGGGACCAGAAAGATAACTTTAGTGGTAGAAGTCTGCTGTATGAAATCTTTATGTTAGCTAAAGCCCAGTCTGCTCCAGCAGACGCTACCCCACAAACATTTCCCAGGCCCGACCTCCGCGGAGCCAGGGTAATTATCTCCACGTTCGTTGCCTTCTTGCGCTGGGCTGCCACGGCCAACAAGGGGGTCAGTTACTGCAAGACGTTATGGTGGTTTCTGCAGCGGAGACACTTGTCTGCCAGCAACAAGCGGTACAGTATTGACACGGAGGGAAATGCCAAATTGCCTCAAATCGCCGTATACAGCCACACCCTTGTGTGAGCATGGATTCATAGGCACAGCCTCTCAGGTACAGCAGTGCTGCCTGCATGAAACACATTCTGTATTTACCTCCTTCACGCTCAATAATGGCTTATTGTGGATCAAATATTTCTTTTGCTCAGTAAGAAATAAACGTTAAGGAATCATTGCTGCTGTTACTGGAAAAAAAAAAAGGGGGGATTTAATGTAATGTAAAAGTAGTATTTTTCACAAGTATATATAATTGTTGGTTAGAGAGCAGCTTCTGATTAGTATTCCACTCCTGCTTTAGCTTTTCACCCAAGTTTTGGGGAGTGTCATTAACCTACTATATAATTTGCTTCTTTGTTCATTCAGCTCAATGATTCAGTTTACTGTCTTGTGGAATTTAGTCATTTTAGTATAACATTTTCCTGAGAAATGTAACTTTGAAAAAAAAAGAAAAAAAACCTGACAAGGCACGTGAAAATTTAGAAATGCACCAGGAGTAAATAAAAGACAAGTCTTATTCCTATTGTCAACTAATCAATTCTACAGAGTAATCCACTGTTCTTACTACACTTCCAAATGGGGTAGGAACAGATGAGATAAATGAAACAATGAAACAGTGGAACAATGGCAGAAACAGATTCTTCCAAAGACATGAATATAGATGGAGAACAATGTAACAGAGTTGATTCATTTATAATGAGTTTAGTTCTGCCTTTCTGATTCCACTGGAAACTAATACTTACATTTTGGAACTACCATTGTTAAATAATGCATCCTTATCTTTCATTTTCGTATGTGCATTTAAAGGAGAGGACTATGGAGGAAAAGACTATGAACTCACACTTCTCTATTTCCACAGTGAATTGCAATATAAGTTTGAGCATAATCACTCCCATGTATTCAGAATCACAGAACCACAGAATGGTTGAGGTTAGAAAGGCCTTCTGGAGGTCCTCTAGGCCAATCCCCCTGCTCAGGCAGGGCCACCTAGACCAAGTTGCCCAGGACCATGTCCAGACAGCTTTTGAACTTCTCCAAGGATGGACACTCCACAGCCTCTCTGGGTAACTTGTTCCAGTGCTTGGCCACTCAGAGAGTAAAAAAGTATTTCCTGATGTTCGGATGGAGCCTCCTGTGTTCCAATTTACACCCATAGACTCTTGTTCTGTCACTGGGCACCACTGAAAGAAACCTGTCTCCATCTTCTTTACACTCTCCCTTCGTGCATTTACACACATTGGTAGGATTCCCTCTGAGCCTTGTCCAGGCTAGAGTTCCAGGTCTCACAGCCTTTCCTCATAGAAGAGATGTTCCAGTCCCGTAATCATCTTTGAAGCCCTTCATTGGACTGTCTTCAGTATGTCTAGCATTTATTTAAAATTACTACAAATTAATAAGTAAGTGTATCAGTTATTACAAACCTCTAAATATTTGTGATTAGTACTTCACAATTTGTCCAAGCACTGTTCCAAACCTTCTCCTGGGTTCAGAGTTCCCTATTGCTCGGATAAGGTACATCTAAGCCCCTACTTACAGACCGATGCAGCTGGAGAACTCCAGGCCCTTGAGAGGGAGAGACAAGGTACTGATGATCCACAGCACTTTAGCGTCGATCTACTCTCCTGTTCACGAAGCCTAGAAAGGTGGGATGTGAGATAGGCCAACTCACTACACCAGAAGATGTCTCAAGTTCAGTTCTGTATTTTAATAGCAGGCTCAAGACTAGACTCTAGACCATTTTCGTTGCATCTATCCTGTTTTTTTCAGGTATATTCTTTGGACTGGCTTTAGAGCATCTGGGATATTAAAGGGGAAACTTCTGCAGTTATATGCTGTTCATATCAATTTCACGTATTGTCAAGCAATGCTGTGCGATCATGCTGTGCAGACAAGAGAGCCAATGGAAGCCCCTGGAAGGCCTTCCACATTTTCAGACATGTGGCATTTGCAAACACTGATAGGACACCTTTGGGACTAGCCAGTCCATGGGACTAGTCCAAATACAGTGCAGACTTAGCCCTTGAGCCTAAGCTACAGTCAAAGTACAACTAATTATGCACATCAAAAGTGTACTAGTCCTGAGAGACCTTCATTCACCCCATGAAGCATATTTAAGGTCAATGTTTTTCATTTCACATAAATTCACTAAGGGGCATGGAAATTTTTTGGCCATCATCCCCGCCCAGCAGCATCTGATATAACGTGAACTTCCTTTTCACACGGCTGTTCTGACCTCTGCCTTCCTTCATCTCTCAGTCCTCTGTACATCACGACTGAATTTGCCCTTTTGTTTCCTTTTGTTAGGCACTGGAACTTGCATGAGCAGATTCTCTAATAACACTGTTAGATATAGAGGAATAAAAAATCTGGCCTGGTCATACAGCAGAGGAAATAAACCAGACAGAATTGGCTTAATGATTTCAAGGAACTGTTTTCAAACCCACTGACAGCAAATGATATCCTTCCATTAAATTCAGTAGGCTCTGGATTAGGCATTGGGTGTTTAAGATTACTCATGGCACTTTAGTGTGGTCTTTATGTTATTTAAATAGATGGAGAAACTCTTAAGAACCTGCTAGTCTTTAGCTTTGTTTATTCCTAGCTAAATACTGTACACACTAAGAGATAGCTTGATCCCTTCTCATGCTAGATTAATCTGAACACTAGTCTTCTCTGAGTTGGACCAGGTGTTTCATGTAAAGTGAATCATTATCAGCATGCACTGTCGAACGTGCCTCCAATCTTCCTTTTAAATAGAGTGCAAGTCCACATATTGAAAGACTACAAAACTGTATCAAATTTATCTATAAGGTCACGTACCCTTCATGTTATAGCCTTCCCATAATAAATAAACTTGCACCTAAGAGCAGGCATGCATTTTTATAGTTGCCTGTATGTAATTTCAGACTGCTGATACGGTGCTGCCTGCCAGTATTCCTACTGCAGACACAGAGTCAGCACAAAGTCTAATAGCATCAGCAGTCGATGATATCTATAGGTATCTGTAAAACAGGGTGGGAGAGAAACACCATGGTTAGGTTTGTGGCTTGTTTTTTTTTTTTGTTTTTTTTTTTAACCTAATAGCTGTTGTCAGGTCCTTTGCCGTTTCTGAGCTATTTAAGGCATTTTCTTCACCTCTTTTCCCATTAGATTTCAAATTGACAAAATGTTTGTGCTACTACTGATCGGTCACACTAAGTCAGTAAACAAAGAGACAATCCTTTTACATACAGAGAATTTATTTCCTGATTTTTAAAGCATTTATTTATTTTCATCTGGGAAAAAGTTTTGGTTTAGTTTTGTTCTTTTTTTTTTGAGCTTTGTTTTCTCACCTCTAGAATCACACTTGGGAATTTTAGTTGTTTAGTTGTTTTAGAGGAAAACACCTCTGTTTTCCATGTGTGTCACAGTTCATTGTGCGTGATTCAACTCAGTTATGCAACGGATGAATTTAATTCCATGTAAAGGGCACTGTGATTCCTCAGCATATATGCTCAGTTTTTAGGGATATACAGAAAAAATTACAGTACTAGTGTAATAGCCATTTAAAAAAAAATCTAAAATTCTCATAAATTGCAATAAATATTTCATTGGTGCAATATTTAATCTGCTCTAAATGATCACAGGAATGTTGAAAATATAGACATAAATACTTCTAAAATTGGGTATTATACTAAAATAAAGGTAATTTTGTAACAAGTAAAGTAAAAAGTTTTCATTTAGCAATATGAATCATATTCATTATATATATAAAATTAAAAAAAACCCAAACCTATAAGAAGAGTTTCTATTAATCAACATAGAGGAAAAAATACATTTTTTGATGCCATGTTAAACAAAACAGCAAATGTATTGTTTACTGCAAAACCAAAGAGGACAAAACATGTAATCCCTTAGTTTATGGTTGGTAGCAAACACTGGCTCAACAGCTCCATTCTCTCAATGGAGGGGAGCAAACCACCCTGTCTGAAATTGCAAAATGCTGAGAATATCAGACCACATCAACATAGGAAGAACAAATTAAACATAAGCAATCCTCGCATTCACCAAGTATGTGAATGCTAACCATAAAGGAGAGGTAGAATTTTTCAGAACACTGCGAGACAGAAGGTACCATCCTTCAAAATCCATGCCTGAGAAGAAAGGGGAGAAGAAAATTGTGGCATGCAGTAAACTACCTCTAAATCAGGACGAAGTCATAAGTAACAAAATGGTATGGGGCTAAAACTCTAAGTAATGCCTATGTACAACAGAGATACAATTGGTTGGTTTGTTGGGGTTTTTTGTACCAGTGTCTGGTGTTACGCTTGCTGCTTCTTTGCCTTCTCTTACAGCAGCCTGTTATGCTCCCCTCATCTCATTTGCTTATAAACAACCACATAATAATTAGTTCAATACTCACTACATGCCAGTCACTTTACTATACATGTCAAAAGTTGTCCAGAGAAGTTGTAGAGCCTCCATCTCTGCAAATATTCAGAAGCTGTCTGGACACGGACCTGGGCAACAGACTCTAAGTGACCCTACTTCAGCAAGGGGTTTGGACAAGATGACCTCCAGAGGTCCCTGCCAACCTCAACCATTCTGTGACATCATGTTAGCACAGAAGTTTGCATGGTAAAAACAAAACTCTGTAACACCACAGCTAAAGGAAATGAAGCTTTCCTATATGCTAGAAAAGGTACGGTTTCAGGTTTCAGACTTCAGATGATTTTTCTAATTGTTTTAAACTTTCACTGCCCTCTTAATGACAGAATATATCTACAAGCTCATAATATTTCTTCTTATTGTCTTTAAGTTAATATAATGCTCGAGAAGATGCAGCAGTGACAGTTGAAGGAAATCCAACCCTCTTTCCTTATAAGGGTACATTGGAAACAGCAACGTGAGCTACTTAAACAAGACAGAGTCATTAATTTTCAGACCCAGTTTGACTCAGATTGTGAAAAACAGAGCTTCTCCTAGGACAATGGAAGAAATCATGGTAAAACTCTTCTGCTGAGGACAAGATTTGGGGCTGAGAAGATGTTATTTAGGAAAGATTCTTTTTCTGGGGAGAGTGTTAGTTTTATTTTAACACACCTGAAACATGTCTTACCTGCCAAGTGTAGTTACGATAAGGTTCTGGTCACACATAAGCTCTTTTCTGAAAGAAACCACCTGAAATCACCAACTTGTGTCAGAGTTGAAGAACTCTTCAGTGGCAGCACGTTGAATACTTCTCTCATGGTCTAGAAATAAAATCCACTGTGGTCCTTTATTGTCATAGTGAACCATCTGGTGTCTCTGTCTTGTAGGGCACTGTTTGAATTGCACAGTCTGAATATAAACAGACACGAAAGTTAATCCAGTGTTTTCTTTACCTTGTTGTATTTCACAGTAATATCTGTACAATGTGTTGCAGGACAGCATTCTTCTGTTTGTTAGTCAACATTTCTTCCACCATTAAAATCAATATAAACTGTAATTAATTGCAGTTGGGTAGTGCATTTCTTGGTGACACTATTTGCCATGGTGGATTTTTAATGATCTCTCTACCTATTTTACTCCTTTTTAACCCACCTCCATCTGTTTTTTCTGGCTGGCTTGATAAAAAATCTCAGTACAAACCGTATTTCTGGGAAACACACTTAACTGAATGCTAAGATTTCCCCCTTCGATATATAAGAATTATGACACAAAGCAGAAAGACAAACGTCATAACAAATCACACAAGCTGCAAGCAAGGTAGGCGGCATTTGTCATCTGCATGAGGGCTGTCCACTGAGAATCCATGCACCCAGACCAGTAGAGATCTGAGCAGTTTGTTAGATACACCAGATAATACAGAACAGCTCAGATATGACAATAAAAGAACAGAAAAAAATGAATAATGTTTTGAAACTTTTAGTCTGGCAATTCTGCAATTCTTCTTCCAAAGAATTTTCTGAGAAAGTATTGCTCAAAACGGTGACTGCTGTGATGCAGGCAGCGCTACAAACTCCCTCTTTCCACCTTGCAATAAACTTCTGCCCTTATGTATGATAAATCTGCCTTTCAGTGAGCACACTCCTCTGAGAAAAGACTGACTAAAGTAGCCAAAGTTCTTTGGCATTCCTGAAGTGTGGAAAGAAGTACTAAAGGCAAAGAAGAAATGAAGAGATGCATCTAATCAAAACCAGTAACTGTTCCAGAGGTGAAGCATAATCACTGCTGTGGGGTATGTGAGATTATATATATATATATATGTATGTATGTATGTATTTATATTTATATTTTATGTATTATATATATGTATGCATGTATTTATATTTTTATATATTTTTTATATATGTATGTATTTATATTTATATATATATGTATGTCAAGTATTAAAGAGACCTGGTAAAGAGACTTTCTGGATACACAACATGTCATGGGGATGCATGGTCCATACCTGATTTTGTTCTATCGTCCTTCCTGATTCAAAAGCAATGGAAGGGGAGTCAAAGAAGGACTCTGTCATAAGAATTCTCTTGTTGACCTCCTTATTTTTTTGTCCCCACAGCATTTTTCGTGGGAATAGGGCTTATTCCTTTGTGGGATTAGACTCTTTTTCCTCAAACTACAGCTCTGGGTCTATGCAAGCTTTTCACAATACCAATCTGTCAAGACTTTCCCAATGCCAAAACTGTCCAGAAAGATGAAATGAACAAAACCCAACCACCTTTGTTGAGAAGTACATTAACTCATCTGCCCCAAACCTGGATGGCAGGATAAGAAATTATATATATCTCACATAAGAAATTATGTATACCTCAATTATATGCCTGCATAACATGGGTCAACAGCCTACAGAAAAGAGTCAAAATGTTCTCCAGGAGACGTCTACAGAGACTAAGAATGGGAAGAAAGAGATTTTCTAGAGGCTGTTGTGTTCAGTTTTGCACATGAAAAGGGGGGAAGATTCACATGCAGATCTGGGAGACTTACTGCTATCTGAGTGGTGCTAAATTTCCTATGTTAAGAAAATCTTTTCAGATTTAGCTTTTCAAAGCATTTCTCAAGCCAGTTTGCATCACCAGAAACACCCAAGACCCAAGATAGTACAGAAAACACGCCCACCAATTCAGCAATACCAGCAGAGTGATGGAATAGAAATTTGTGTGGCCTAATTTTTGTATTGTATTGCATTGCATTGTATTGTATTGTATGGCATTGAATCGCACTGCGCAGTACTGTATGGTATCGCATTGTATCATATCATATTGTATTGCATCATACTGCATTGCATTGCATTGGATTGCACTGCATTGCATTCACTTGTATTCTATTGTATTCTATTTATTTTTTCTTCTTAAGAGCAACCAACCCTGAGAGCTGTGGGAACTTTTTTCAGAATTATTCACGGGCTTCTGTGGAATTCTGGACACACGTAATAAGAACACATCTCTTAATAATGACTAGCTGTCACATTAAACCCATTGACTTTGCCTCATGTCTATTACCACTCTTGTCTATAATTAATAAGCAATTAAAGAATGAAAACCATGGATTATTATTATTATTATTATTTGTTTTTACTGATCCTTCAAGCACTGAAATCCACGGCAAAACTCTTCCTGATTAGTTGGTGGAGGATTTACTCTAGCACTGCATTAGCAGAAAGGGCTTTGATTCATTTTGGTAATTAGTTCCACTTAGACAGAAGATTTATAGCTCCTGCCATCGTCTTTTTGCAAAGACAAGGTGCCTTCGTATTGTTAAGGCAGAGCAAATATCACCACAGGGTGACCAAAAAAATCCCATAACCCAAGAAAATATTGCAGCAGTCATTCTACAAAGCAGTAATTATGTAAAGTTCAGGGGGCTAGTGAGGTACAGTGTCTAAATCATTGCCAGAGTATAGGAAATGGTATTTATACTCAGGTTGTATTTTAAATACAGAAGGATCTGTTTATAATCACGTGATAGACAGTCTCACATTCAAGGCTGTTCATTAGTTCCAGCCGTGCATATGGGCAGCCAGCTTGGAAAGAAATAATTGTTATCTACAGATTATTTCAGACGTGTATTTAAGTGAAGACTGTTTATACCAAATATACAAGGATCCGAGTGCAAACTACAACTTGTGGTGAAGGCCCTAGGCCCACAAGTAGCTTCACCATGAACATGTACAAGCTGATTATTGTGTGCATTTGGAGACAATGGAAAGTGGTAGGTTACTGTGCTGCTCCTGAACGGAGCTTCTGACAGGAGCCATCACAGATCACTGTCTGTTATAAATGCCAACAAATTACCCTCTTGCTTAACTAAAGTTCAATTTTTTTTGATTTTTTTTTCTCCTCTGCAATATGGTAACTAAGGCTAACTAATCAACTTGGCGATCTATACAAGCAAAATAAATACACAGAAACCTTTCTCTGTCACTGAAGGCAACCGGCAGACCATGGCCAAGAGACCAGAAACCTCTCCTGACCCCTGCAAGAAGACGGCTGCATGCAAACTCCCTGCTGCGAACAGTCTCTCTGGCCCGTGCAAATTACTGCCCTGTGCCCAGGAATAGCTTAGGAAAATGCTATTTAGCTCAAGCCAAAACCATGCTGGGGACCGTACTAGCGATTTAATGATGTAGAAAATTTGAGTTCTAGGGCCTGGGAAAATTCCCTGGGACTGTTTAATTTACAAGTGTGACTGTAGCCTCAGGCACAGGGGCTTCCTTTTAGCCTTTTGCCCCAGTGGAAAGGCCAGGTAAAATCCTTGATGTTGTGCGCTCTAAGAAAACATCGAGCTGTACCGCACTTAAATTTCTGCTACGGCATCTAATCTTAAGAAATGATGGAATGAAATTATCTTTACCAAACTGCCAAAACATAGCTGTTTATAAAGTTAGTTTAAAGTGACTGGCATTTTTCTCAGGGCTTTTGGATGGCTTTTCAGAGGCACTTACTTACCTCCATTACACCTACAGGAAGAAAGGGTTTGGCATCCCTGCACAGCATGCTGCCTGAACTGCCTGATGCTGTCTTAAATAGGAAGGCCACAGCGACGAGGCACTTTGCCTAGGGACTGCGAATGCTGGGCAGAGTCAGCGATGCTACATAAACTGCGATTTGGAAGACTCTCAGTGCAGCACGCCGCTCCCCAGCACTCAGCGAAATGTGCGAGCCTGCCAGCACTGGGAACTCTGCCCTTCCGACAGGTACAGCAGGGATCCTTCCCAGGACTGCCTCGGGACTGGACTGTTCAGGGGCTTTTTCTGAGAGTCCATCACCGTACACATCCTTCCTGCAACCTGTTACTCAAAGGAAGAGTTTAGCTTTCAGTTACTTACAGTGGTGTAAACACGAGTCACACACAGAGCCAAAATAAATGTCACTCATAGTCCTTGCTCAGAGTTACATTCCCTGCAAACTACCTCACCATGTCAAATGACAAGCCCATGTTAAATGTGTTGCACCTGATAATGCAAGCTTTCAAACAGTTTTCTAACTAATTTTGGCCGTAAAGGACTACAGAACATAAACTTTGAAATAATTACATTTTTTGCAGTCCAGAGTAGTGCCTAATTATATTCCAAGGAAGTAGTAAACTCTTCTATCACTGATGAATGGTTGGCAACATCGTTTATTTTAATGGATATACATTACTTTGAACTAAGTCTTTGCCATCTGTTCTGCTCCATAATTAGGAATGTAAAAAGAACATATTTCACAATTACATCACTAAAACGTATAATGTAAGTGACTTAAATGCATATGTATGTTCTCTGAACAATGTAGCATGCATCTGTGATGTTTTTCTCATGTTTCAGAAATAAATCAGAATGGACGGAAGCTACTTAGTCATTACATAGTAATTTTCTTGACTGTCAACTTTGTTCACAAAATACAGGATGTTATAGCAGGAAGATTCTACTCTATAGGCACTTTAAATCAAGTAAAAATATATGTGTATAAAATGGGAATACATCCAATAGAATCATTTTAATTTCAGTCTCTTTAAAAAATAAACTTATCAAAATATAACTACATTTCTGTAACCATATGTTTCCTGCTGTTTAATGGACAGCTGAAAGATTTTACTCTAATCTCTTGGGATTTATCTGAACGGAGAAACTGAACTAATGACTTATCTAGCATTAGTAATATGCTATACCTTAATGCAAATAACAAATCCTGGGAAAAATAATGTTTGACTCACTAGTACACTTATATTTCCTATAGTATTTACACACTCCTCTACCCAGAAGGAAAAAAAAAAAAGATAAAAAAAAGAAAAAAAAATAAAAAAATTCAATTTTTAAAAATTTTATTGTCTTTATGTGTTATGATCTGATTGTCTTTTTGCTCACGTTATTTGTGTTGTGAGGTCATCGGTGGAGTTACTCCTCATCCTCAGCAGAGGATAATCAAACATGGATTCTGCATTCAGCAAAAGTGTTATCAGTTGAACAGTATCAGGGAAGTTCTTACCGTCAGTTGGAGTTAACTTGGTAGGAGTTTGGAAACTGTTTAACAGTTAGTTTGTTATGAGTTTTCAGTTACAAGTTGTAAAAAAGAGACAATAGTAATTAGATTGACGCCCTACAGAACGTATGGGTGTTTCTGTGAAAGTTATGGACATAATTTTTGAATTATATTCCAGCTCCTTAGTGCCATCTTGTCCTGAGCCTTGTGAAGCCAAGCTGAAAGCCCTTCTTCCTCCCACAAATCCTAAATGAGGGAAATGCCATCATATATAAAGCACCTTTCCAACCCTGCTATACTCATGCTCCAATAAGTACTTCCATAGAAGGATACCATGTGCTCCAATACTGAGAAGCATATTTCAGGGATCAAGTTTCTACCTAACTCAGACAGAACGGCATATGGGAAATGCAGCAAAGCACACCGCACAAGAACTACTGCACCATGGCCGTTGCATGAATCTTTCACATCAAGGGAAAACAGTGGGATGTGCGTTAGCTGTGTATTGATTGGAAAATACCTTGCTCAGATTGTACCAGAGATTTTGGTTAATTACAAGAGGAATTCTGCCTCACTGTCTCAGCTGGCATGCCATTAGTGGAAAGGTTTGTACCACGAAAGAGACTCCAGGTGAACGTAACCCCAGCTTCAGGAATCACGAGGCTGGAGATTGTATCAGGCTGAAAAGGACAGTTTACCACATCTTCCCTCTGCTCTGCCTCTGGATCAACCAAGATCCATGTATGGGGAACCAATAACTCTGTGATAATGTATTGTAAAGAGTTGTTCTACGGTAGTCAAATCAAACCAAATATCAAGCAATAAATATTGGAGAAAAAAACCCTACCTTAATCTCAGCTACAGAATGGGAAAAAGAGGGAAAAACAAAAAGCAATCCACAATCCAGATTTCCTAGGCAGTAATTCCCTTACCGTTTAAAAGCCAGAAACATCTGCTGCTGCTCTAAGTGGCATATTGGATACGTTGATCATTTCTGACTTCAGCAATCATTGTCAGTGCACCCAAGAGTACTATCACCAAGCTCAGGGACATATGGATAGTTTGGCTATTTAAAATGGGATTTGAGGGTCAGAAGAATTTTCACAAGTGGTAGATTACTACCCTGAAGGCCTCAGATAAATCTCTGGAAGGTCATTTTTTATCTTTTTGAGATAGTACATCTGCAACGCATACTATCTCTCCAGGTTTTGTGCTCTGACGTTTTATAAACAGACCAACTGCCTCAGTACTAGGTCCTTATGTTTGCCTCTGCCACTGATATAAAAGCAAGTATCTATTAACAACCTCTTACATGGCAAAGCTGAAAGAGTGATCTTTGAAATGAAGCAGAATGAAGGCAGGATGTCAGGCAGCATCGTGCATAGAATAGCTGTCTGGAGGTCAGGAGGCTGGGCTTCAGTCTTTTCAGTCTTTGCTATTGTCTTAAACCAGTTGATCTCAAGGAATTCACTCACTCCCTACCTTTTGCCTCTATTTCTTTTTTCAGATGAGGGAGTGAAATTAATCTCATTCGGCAAAATGCACAGCTGAAAAGTGGAAGGGCCCTTTCTTCATGCCATGCGTTTAGACTCGTTCTGCTATTAGAAATAAAAGGCCATAAGGTGGCCCCACGGGGTAAAGCCTATTATGTGTACCAGCACAGCTATGTTTTCAGGCTTACTTGGTGTGTGATTTCCTATATCCCATAGTCTCTTAGGATTAAGTTCTTCCTTTTCTCTGCTGTGAAGACCAAACCCTAAGTTCCTACATTTAGCAGCTTTAAGATCCAGGGTGATTTCCCCCTGGGATCTTACACAAGTATTTGCCAGCAACTTTAAAATACTAGCTGTGGGCTCCTCAAAAGTTAAAAGCTGCTATTTGCACCTTTATGAAAGACACACGGTGACAAACTAACAGTATCTTCAGCAGAGGAAGCAGCTCTTCTTGCTCACAGCAACTGTATATCGGGGATGGTTTCGGGCAGGGGGGACTGTCAGTTTTTAACTGACACCCACTTATTTGTCTCTCTGAAATCACTCAACCTCCACTCCCATTTTTCTAGAACTTTTGAGGTTTTAGGCCTGCTGCACAATTAGAGTTGCCCATGGGAAGAGTAAACACCTCTTCATAGAGTCAGATGAGAGCATCTTTTGTTCCAGTCACTTTTCTTGACACCATCAAAAATGTAAATCAGAGGCATCACTCTGGTCATTTTTAATACCTTTCGGTGTTCTAGCTACAGGATCTGCATACCTGGTAGGCCCTACTGACTGTTGTAGGTGTGTTATATAGACATAGCAATAACAGTAATTGAGTGTTTCAGTCCTTAATGTGTGCTACTCACAAAGGGTTTAGTACCTACTACAGCTTACCTCTTTAGTGCTGAGACTGAAAAAATTGTTCTGCTTTGGTTTGAAACTATATTCCATTTTTCAAGACTGTGTTTCTGCTTCTTGCTGAGACATTTCCTACAGAGCACTGTCAAAGGACACAATTTTTAAGCAGAATGAATATGCAGTAATTTATCAATTCATAGAAATGTTGTTGCTAAGAGATTATTGTAAATCACATGCACCTCATGCACATCTCAGCAGGGGACCCTGACAAGGTTCCAGGGCTGTTGCTGAAATATAGCATTCTAATTAAGAAAATGCTCAAGCTCTGAATATACCAGAGGTGATTTTGTTTGCTTTAAGCCATCTTCTTACATTACAAGAAAAATGTTGATTAAATGGGAAACATTTAACTTGAGGGTTAAGAAGAAAATTGTACCTCATTTGTTCAGAATGCTGGTCACAGCGAGCCTGAAGAAAAGCCTCTTGGAGGTGGCGGGAACATGAGTGAGCTCCAGATCACCCTTTCCGCTTTCAGTCAGTGTTTAATCTTGGAGGCTGGTTACAGAATATGGTAGTTGAAACCCTTACCTGCAAGTAGTTAGACTTGTCGATA
Organism: Rissa tridactyla; assembly: GCF_028500815.1. Classification (NCBI taxonomy): domain Eukaryota; kingdom Metazoa; phylum Chordata; class Aves; order Charadriiformes; family Laridae; genus Rissa; species Rissa tridactyla. Next base: position 198,343,588 of record NC_071466.1, read on the forward strand.
CAGCCATTTAAAACCTCTTTCTCAATTCACTTTTAAAAGTTAGTTTAATCATACTCTTAATTTTTCTAATTCCAAAAGCCATATTAAATCTGCTGCAAAACAGAGGCATAGAATATAAATTATCAAGCAGCATTCTTTGGTATGTGTTTCAAAGAGGACACCTAAATAAACTTACAGTTTCTTTCTGACCCATTAAGTCCACACATTTTCATTTTCACACACACACACACGTGCACATACACACACACATCCCATCTATGTGTTGCAGAATCACACATTAGTTCTGTAATTCACATCATCTCGTTTTGAGTCTTTCTCTCATACCACATCCCCACCTGTTCTCCTGTGTCTGACGCTGAATTGTTAGGGTGGAGAGCGGATGAACAGGATGTAATATAGCATAGATCATGATAAAAAGTAAGAAAAATGACAAGTGAGGCTGCAGTTATATCTTCCGTGGTTCCAACCAAATATATTAGACAGGTCAAGAGCTAAAAGAAACGGCTGCTTTCCTTTAGTGAATTCCATGGGTAAATCCAGATGGCTCAGACCCCAGTGAATGCTGTGGCAACCATAAATGCTCAGGAATCGTAGTTCTGTCTTTACATGACTTCCTGCGTGCCTGATACCCAGGAAAGAAGAGTGTCACTCAACACCCAATACCAAGGATTTCTGGCAGAAGAAGGTGCTGGTTTGTGCTCCTTCAACCTCAATATCACTGTCTCCCTCACGCAGTGAGCTGTACATCCCACAGGTTCCATGCTACCATGGAACTACACTGTAGGGGTTAGAATAAGTAATTTACATTTTATAGATAAGAAACACCCACTGAAGGCGACAAAGCTTTGACGAAATGATTGGTACCAACAGACAGCCTGGGACAGATTTAATGAACAATTCCATATTCCTGCTTTCCATAATTCTGTGAAGACTTTAAACTCAAATTGCCAATTAAAACACTGATTGTTTTACAGATTTACTATGTCTGTTATTAAAGTTGGTTATGATTCCTCAATCATTCATGAGAAAGTAACCAGGTCATATATTGATGGATGTGCAATTAATTTGCTATTTCTGTGTATCTTGACCTACGTGAAACCTCTGTAATTTTGAGAGATGCATGTGGAAGCATCATTTAGGCCAGCCTGCTTGATTGTATCTATGCTACTGCATGTCAATAGGCTATTTTCCTGTTATCTTCTCTCCTCAGAGTTCCTAACAAATGTGTGACACGAACTGATGGGCATACATGAGATCACAATAAGATAAATTATTTTCAGAGGACTAGTGTTCAGTAGTTCCACAAACCTTTCAGCATGATAGAAGCTGTCCTTTGCCAAGTCATGGTGCTGAGAATCATTGGTACCCAGAATCACCTGAAAATTTAAGTCTAATAACTGAAAGCAACAAATGCTACTTTTGTCATATAGCTGGAAATAAACAGTAGAGGGTGAAAAAAAAAATCTATACATCACCAATCCTGCACTTGTCTTGTGTTACCCTGCTTAACCTATTACTTATGTGGCCAACACGGAAAAGTCGCAAGCCAGACAAATGTTATGTTTTTAAAGCTGGTGTATCGTTCCAAGATCATATCACCTGAATATTAATAAAACCCACACATCTCTTATAAAATTTCAGCTTTTTATTCTATTAACTAAAAAAATGAAGTTAAAGGGCTGTTAAATCTCGGCAGATGCTTACCATAACATACTCAGTTCTGCTGTGTCACTGTAGTCTGCTAGACTTTCAAGTGGGAGAACTAATCCTGGGTAAAATTAAGGAGGCGGCACTGGAGTGCACTCTTGTCAAATTCTCAGATGACACCAAGTTGGGGGAAACAGTTTATATGCTGGAGGGCAAGGCTGTCATCCAGAGGGACCTAGACCTGCTGAACTAACAAACCAAGAGACAAGCCTTATGAAATTCAACAAGGACGAATGCAAATCCCATCATATTGGAAGGAGGAGCCCTTTGCAATGATACAGGTTGGGGACTGACTGCTTGGGAAGTAGCTCTGTGGAAAGGGATCTCAGTAGGCAGCAAGCTGAGCATCAGCAAGCCGTGTGACCTAGCAAGGGGTGGGGTGGGGGGGAAGAAACAAATTAAAAAAGAAAAGGAAAAAAAAAAAAAGCACGCCAGTAGTGTTCTGGGCTGTATTAACAGGAATGTAGCCAGTAAATTGAGGAAAGGGATTATCCCCTTCTACTCAGCATTCACCATATCAGTGAGAGTACTGCGCTCTGTTTTGGTGTCTCCAGAACAAGACAGACGTTGATAAACTGCAGAGAGTTCAGTGGGGGGACATGAAGATGTTTGGGAGTTTGGGAGCTGAAGTACTTGCCCTGTGAGGAGAGGCTGAGGAAGCTGGGTTTGTCCAGTCTGGAGAAGAGATGGCTTTGCAGGAAGCTAATAGCAGCCTGCTGGTACCTACAAGAAGGTTACTGAGAAGGCAGAACCAGACTTCTCACAATGGCACATGGTGGGAGGTCAAGAAGCAATGAGCATCAATTGAAACGAGAGGTTTCAACTACATATAAGAAGAAACTGTTTACCCATGAAGACAGTCGGGCTGCCCAGAGATGCTGTACAGGTTCTGTCTGTCCTTGGAGGTTTTCAGGACCCAGGTGGATAAAGCCCTGAACTACCTGGTCTAACCTCAAGTCAACCCTGCTGTGAGCAGGAGGTTGGACTAGAGAACTCCTGAGGCCCCTTTAAACATGATTAAACTCAGTTATTGAAAATGCTAATTCTGTTCTTTAGTTGTAATGGATGAAGTAAATATCTTGGGATTGTTTTGCCTTTCCAGTTAGATGAACATACCACAAATTTAAGATGTGAGTTTCCTCAGATACTTATATGCATATGTTTGAAAGTCCTTCCTTGAGAATACTTTTACCAGTAAACGTCAAATATTCACATATTTATTAATTTAACATCGATAACAGACTAATAAAATAATTAAAGAGTAGACATGAAATATTTTCTCTTTTTCATTCACGGTCTTTAATGGACAATTTAGGTTAAATCTTGCCTTAATGATTTTAGGCATTGCTCTCCAAACTGACTACTCTCTCATTTTCTGAGACATTACTATCTTTGAAAAAGAGTTGGAAGAAGTAAATAAAAGTCACTGAATAAATCTGTCTCCAATAAAAAGTCAAACTTCATATCTTAAGTCTCTAATAACCATAGGTTTGACCAATGCTGTGGGATACTGTCTTTGAGCAGGCAAACACTCTCGTCTATTGATTTTTTGAACAGAATAATCTTTGGCAGAGAGGCAAGACAGACATCTGGGGAAAACAGTTTAAACCATTACAAGAGGATTCAACGGAGTACATCTGGTTGATCCAAGAATGGTATCAACATAGAAAGAACAGTGTGTACACAATTGAGACACTGTTTAAAGCAGAAGGACGACCATGGTAGCCATGGTTATCACGTTTAAAGACAAACCTCCAATATGCTCAGGAATAGTTAAATAACACTTCGCTAGTCATTAATTATCACATATAGCTAATAATAACATGTAGCGTGGGAAAGAAAAAAAAAATCAAAACTAGACTGACCTTGCTATACAGTCTAGTTAGCTAAGACATTGCTAGCCCAATCTTTGGCAAAAGGATTCTAGCAATCCTTCTAGGTGTGGTCACAATGGTGTCTGCTTTCAAAGAATATACATAGCATCTTGTGGTGCGAACATACATATATATGGAAACAATTTCAAATATACAGGACTTTTGTCAAGACGTCTGTTCACTATTTTGTCTTCTCTGAAAGCCTGAATGTGTTTTAGATTAAGACACTTATTAACAACAGGGTGAATTAAGGACAGGGTATAGTCCCAAAGTGCCCTTGCACCTGCAGATTGAAGTCTGACTCTTAATCTCAACCGACACTATTTTGATAGGTTAAGAGCATATCTCTGAGTATGTGTGCATGTGAGAGTGCGTGTGATTTTCAGAACAAGTACACGTATCTACCTGCACAGTTAGAAGTGTCTCGTACTAGTCCAAATTCTGCCATTATTTTAAACTACAGCTAAGTTTCCAGTTATACCTAAATCCTTTACTTGTGCAAAACTATTTCAAATACTTTCAACACCATCCCACGTCTGTCCTTCACAACATAGATCCAAAAAAATGCCATAGTAATGAGGTAACCTGAATGTTCAAAAAACAATTGTACATACTAAAACATAAACAGGAATATTTTCAGAGTTAGCAGGTATAATAGTGGGGGTATCTCAGTTTTATGTGCACTATCATTTGTGTAACCAATGTTACTCCTACAGTTGAACAACTGCCAAAAATAGGTAACAAATTATGTCCACTATTTAAAAGACCTTAACAGCATTTTTTCTTTTCTCCATCAAATAATAGAAAATTTCCTCACTCACAGAATTCTAAGGAGATTATCAGCAATTTCGAATATTTTCAGATGCCTTTTTGTCATGAAAGGAAGTGTCATAAGCTAACACATATATTGACACTTACTAATGGCTTTGACTAGAAGCAGAGAACGCAGGAGTGCTCTGTGCACTATGGCCCTCGAAATCTATTATCAAAAGACCATTCGTGGGTCACCAAGTACAGTCTCTTGTTATTTAACATTATATAACCTTTGTCTTAAAGCAATCAAGCTCATTGTAACAGTAGTTGGTTTTTTTGCTCCCCAAGAAGACTGCCCCAGAGCATCATTTCTTTCTTGAAAATTTTCCAATTCACAGTCTAAACTGATTTATGACTAACTTTTATCTTAGACCACCACCCCCCTTTTTCCTTTCCCACCTACTGATAATTAGTCCCTTGATATATTCATAAGAAACATTCCAGCATCCCTTACATCTTCTTTGGCTAGCCTACATTTGACATACCCTTGCAGTTTTTCCTACAGTAGCTCTTCATTTCCTCACAGGAACGACTGTAGCATGAAGTCATTCCATGTTAGACACCGAGAGCAACAGAATGGCTTTATAAATATTTCATTTGTGGGAAAAGTTTCAATCAGAGCTCACACTCTCACGAAAAACAAAAAGTCAATCAATTGCAATCACATGAAAAAACCCAGCTTCCTGATTTCTCGTACCTGTAAAAATACTTTCCACGATGCAACTCAATTACTGCTCTTGATTGGGAAGAATCAGCATAAAGCAGAGGACAGTATTTGCACTAGATTTCATACTCTTGCACTCTTTCTCCTAAAAAAACATTCTTGAAAATTTTCTGTTGCAGGATGACATTACATTGACTTCTGAGGGTTAGCAAACTTTTAACATTAATCTGAGCTCTAAAAAAAACCTGTATGAACACCTTTACAAGCAAAAATATTGATAATGTAAAGGACCATTTTCTTTCAAAGGCATTGATGAAGAATACAGAATCTTCTTTGCCAGTCAGTTTTCCCAGAGTGGGACTCTTTTGCCTCGTTCTGGCTGTATAAAGGTTAAGATATTGGTCTAAGGTAGTCAGGTAACCAGACTGCTCCTACAGTCAGTGCGGAGATACGCATCTTAACAGGGCAGTTCAGTAGGTGTACAAAATATGTGCCCTGGGCTTTCCCTAGACTTAATGCAAAAAAGACAGACACATTCAAAGCTCTACCACAGATGAGATGAATTTCATTTTCTTCCTTTCACAACATATAGGAAACCGGACCGGATCATGATCTGAACAAGCAGTGTACATTAGCAGTTTTTCCAAAATAGTAACCAGAGAAGCACGAGTATAACTCCAGCACAATTCAGATCATCATTTGGCCTCCGGTGTTGAGTAACTCCCATACTTTCAAAATGAAACAGTTTGCAAACCACCGAAACTGCAAGCCAAAACTTGCTAGGTTGGCTTGTCATCAGAAGAGCTGTTGTGGGAAAGTGCTTAGGGAATATAAATCTGCCAATCTCTCCTTTTACTTGTAGTAAATCACATCTCTGTCGGTGGCCCTAATATTAATTTTGTTGCAGTAATGCAAATGAAAAGGATATTCTTGCATAAAGAACTGAATTCAACTAAAGAGCCTCATTTTTTTCTCAGGCTATATACTGAAAAATGCCTGCTTTATTACAAATCTACGATTCTTGTAAAAGTCATTTTCTCCATTGAGAAATCCTTTTATGGCAGGATAGTAAACAGTGCAGAAATTCTACACAGCATAGTTTGCATATTTAATTTATTATAATTGCACCAAGGGCTTTTGGACAATTCTTCTCCTATATCTTGGCACTACACAGACTGCACTCTGTTGCTTTAAGTTTTGCAACTCTCCACATCTATTTGTTGTGTACCCTAGAGTCAGCTTAAAATGTGTGGAGCTTTCATCAAAGTTGGCTTCAATTTCTGTTTTAAGTTCTATTTTAGATAAAAGCTTTACTTCCTTTTTTTTAAATTTTTATATATATATATATTTATATATATTTGTGCCTTAGGGGATTTTTTTGTAAACACTGATGCTAATGAATAACCTGTGTAATTAGAAAATATGTCTTCATTTTTGGCAAATTACTAAATTCCCCACTCCTCCTCCTCCATTAAAAGATGCACTGTTTAGAAATGAAACATTAGAGTATTTACCAACACAATTAAACTGTGTATAGCAAGCTCAATTAGTATACTTTACAAACAGAAAATAGCTTTGACTCTTCTTTGATTGGCCAGCTAGAATTCATTAACATAATTGGCATCCACTAAAGGTAAAATTTAGAACACAACAATGATCTATCAAAATACTATCCTGAAAAGGAAAAAAAAAAAAATCTATTTCATTTATAAAATAAAGATATTCAAACCACAATTCACTTGACAAAGTTCCCAAATTATTGACTATTTCCTTTCAGGTCACCTTGCAGGCCATCCCAATGCGATGTCTGAGGAAGTTTCTCTCCTTACAATTCATCAAATGCAAAGTGTAGCAGTATACACAATAAATCAACCTGTTTTAAACATGTAACAGACATGCATGGTATAACAGAGATTTAAATGAGGAGGTAGTAATATAAAACTACCTCTTTGCGAGATTCCTACAGATGTCAATGAAGAAGGAATATGGTTTTCTGTTCTAAAATACTCTAAAATTTTGTGGAGTCCAAGGACCTGACCCAATGGCGCAAGGACTTAATGAAACCAGAAGGGTTCTGATTCTGATTTGTGCTTTCAAAGATGAGTTGACCAGTTGAAAAAGGGAGCAGAGAGGATAACTATTATACAAACACAATTTAAAAGAATATACTATAGAATTATATGAAATCAGATTATTTCAATTAAATGAAGAGTAAAGGAAAGAAGCTTAACTCATTTCAAACTGGAGCTAGATAGATCTATGGAAAGAATAAACCGTAGTTCCTCTTGATAGTGACCCAGAAGGTCCCTTTCCCGTATTTGCTTTAATACTGAGAAGAAAATATCATTAAAATGCAAATACTGAGAAAAAGAGGAGATGGTATGGACAGAAACTGCTCACACCCAGTAGTTTGCTGAGAACCTGCTGAAGTGGAAAGATTGTTCAAGCATTAATACATACAGACAGGGATCTCTCTTTTACAGTAAAAAAAAAAAAAAAAAATCAACAAAATCCCCATCCTAAAAAATACCATAGGGAGAAGGACAAGGTGGAAGATGGAACAGTTCAGAAACTCTCTGAAACCAAAAGTACAGTTCACAAGGTTCACAAAACCTCAAAACAACACAAGGTTTGCCCATCCCTTACTATTAGTCATCTACGAGAAATGTTCCTCCCTGACCTGTGACGAGTCCTCTCCCTTGCATAGTTGCTACTTCTGCTTTTGGATATGGTGCTCTCTGCTAGGGTGCTACGCACACTGACTTTGAGGAATCTCTGTTTTAAGTCTGAGAGCGAACCTACATCTGGCAAAAGAACAGGTGACTTCACTACTGAGGAGAGACGGAAAAGTTTACAATAGAGGGCACAGATGACCTTCTCTGTGTCTTACACTGGAACACAACCAAATTCTGCAGTAAACAAATTTCCAGCAGCCACAACTGAAACAAGGAACATTTTTTTTTTTTTTTAGGTTTACCATTGAGTTTTATTCTCCAAAAAAGTAAGAAATATATTTCAGTAGCAGGAAGCATACTGACAGCATTCCCAAGGATGCTGACAATTTACCTTCATTTTCATTCACCCCACTCACCCTCTTCCCTGCTATTTTAGGACTTGTGAAAATCTAGATACGCTGTAATAGACAAGGTCCAAGCAAACCAAATTTTATTGGGCTTATGACCCAGTTTCATACACAGAAGCAGTTAACTGGATTGCTTTTCCTTTTCACCCTTAGCTGCGGCTACTGTTCTACACTAAAGACAGTAGAGTTGCATCACCCTGCAGGGAGTACTGGGACAGAAGGAAACAGATTGCTTCCTGGAGCTCTACATTTGCATTGGAGACTTTAGGTGTGATTTGTGACACTCGTGGCATGAAGCACTGTTTCCTTCCAGCATGGGCAACCCCTTCTGGTAGCCTGTCTGTGGGGGAGATGAAGATGTGCTTACACTTACTGTCTGCATATTCCTGTTAAATAGTTTCAGGAGATCAAACTCACATTCTTAAACACAGCAGTTGCAATCCCGGACTCGCACAGGCTAACTACATGGTTTGTAATGGAGTGAAAGGGGACAATTATTTCCAATTAAGTAAGGAACAGGTTGGTGTAAGAATTCTCTTTCAACATCGTGTTTCTTTCTAAAGAAACAGATTTTTGCAGTAATGATACAATGCCTACTGTTTTTCCCCCAAAGTCTTGCTCCTAAAAGTATTAGAAAGCAACTTGATACCAGACCTCATTATTGTTAACTCAGAAACTCTCTAAAGCAGCCTTATATCCCTGCTTGGTAATAATGAGAAAGGGTGGAGTCACATACTATTTGAACAACAAAGCAAACTGTAAGCTATGATAAATAAATGCCTGAAAGAAAACACCCTGACCCCACCTTTGTCTGATTCAAATGAAAAAATACCAGTTTCACCCAAACCACAAATGCACACATGCACACACACATACACACAAACATTGCGATTCCAAATTCCATGATTTGATGACTGAAGCATTCTGAACTGGTGAATTAGCGCATCAATAAAAACACTGCCCTTTTAATGAGGACTCACAATATTTACAAAATGCATTCCTTCAATGTTTTAATTTGCTAAAAATTTCAAGTTTCAGAAATTACCATCTCTATTTGTTCTTAAAATCCTATGTAAATATTTTGTATTGCTTTTACTATATTGTTTGCCACAGTGCCTACTGCTTCCTTTTCATATAGTGTCTTCCACAGTTTGTGCCTTGCCTTATTAATAGATTCTTCATTCCTTTGCTCTTTCTCTATCAATGAAGAGCATCTACCTGAGCTCTTCATTGTACTCTCTGTTTTCACTCTCCCCCCTTTCATTTTTGCATGATTTATGTGACCTCTATAAATCGAAAGGCCAAATATTTTTCTTCACACTTTAACAAATTTCTTGAACTTCTCCCCCTTCTTGACTGCACGTGGCCAGAAAACTGAAAAGTATCTATCTCCGTACTGAACAACAAGCTGCAAAGTCACAGAGTAGAAGCTGTCTTCCCGGAGCCTTATAGAAATAAAGCATAAGAACAGCCATATCAGGTAAACACAAAGATCTCTTTAGCCTAGTATCCAATTCCCAGCAGTGGCTACTAGCAGATGCCTTGGGGACAGCATACAAACAGGGTAAACATAGAGTATATAACTTCTATACAGTCTTCCAGCCTCCAGCAATCTGTGACTCAGAGAGTTCCTGCATGATCTTGTCTCCAAAGAGGCCTAGGGAAACGAAGAATAAACTACGACTCAGAGAACATGTGAAGCACAGCTAACTTGAAAGGAGGAAAGAAAACATATCTATAAATTGGTCAAAATATCAAAAGTAGCTCTAAAGAAGTTTGCTTTAGGTACTGGATGCATTCTAACCACAGAGGATAGCAGTCTAAACCTACTTTGTAGTCTAGTTGTACAGAGCAACAGGCTGCCACTTCCAGATCTACCCATTTTCAGTCAAAATAGGTAATTTGCCTTAACGATTTAAATAGTAGGTGTTGCTAACCCTTTTGCCTGAAATAGGTTTGGGAATACTCACAGACCTACAGGCCAGTTGCATTCAGAAGAGAGGCAGTACGTTTTTCAGCTGGCATAGGCAGACATGACAGGTGCTATCAATCCACAGCCGTATAAAGCCAGAAATGAGAATAGATATACCCGGTGCCAGCCAAAGGTACAGTGATTCCCAGCTATCCATCATCACGCTGCCGCTGGAGATTACCACACGTACAGGTCTGCAGAATGGAGTGCTGTAGCAATGGACAGAATCCATCCCCTGTTGGCAAAGCGAAACCTCGTTTGCTTTACTAAGTGCAGGTGTCACTAGCAGAAGAGGATTAATGCTTTTCCATGACAGCACTCCTTTACCAATTATTCTACGCTGAACTGGGTGAAGTGCTTCCTAGTCTGCTTCAGGTCACGTCAGCTAAATCCCTTCATGTTGTTAAATAAACTATTTGAAATAACTTAACTGATTTTGTCAGAAGAAAGTAGAAAAGTGCTCATGGAACCTTCCAGCTGAAGTCCAGGATGGGATATACTATAACAGAAGGCAACAGTATGCACCTAGAAAGCAAAAGTAGTATATCTTCGGTTGCAATAGTTATTTGCAGAGCATACACCTACCTGCAACCACCGTGTCATAGACAAACCAGTACAACTTGGAGAGGGTTACTTAATGCATTGTCAATTAATACAAGGTTTTGATCACTGATGTGGGTATTGAGAAAAAAAGGCATCAAAATTAAATAACACTTTGAGAAATGCATTTCCCTCCGCCCAAGCTCATATTAAGCCAAATATTTCTGCTCCCACGCTGCTGGCCATAACTACCCCAATACTCGTTGTGTCTTACTGCACTCAGCATGTCCCCATTCCTCCAGTGAGGCGCCAGGCAGTGCAGGAGATTGTGTTTGTATGTTCAGTGGTTCCTTCTGCCACTTTCTGCTTACTGGTTTCTATCTGCACAGTAGAGCCCATGGGCTTCTGCACAATTACAAAATCTGGGAACCGAACGTTGTGGTGTTATTGGAATATGCCGTTTGGACAAACAGATTTCCTCCTACTAATTTGTGGGATCTGAACTGGGTGTTGGAGTTGTTCTCTCACAGAAGAGAACTAAAAGCTGTTCCACGGTGAAGGATGGGGTACACTACCTTTCTGATTCTACAGAAAATTCCTCCATATTCCTTCAATTTCCTTCACTTCTAATAATCCAGAAGAAACACTTTGTGACACAAGATGTATTTGAAGCCTTGAGACATTTCCCATGTGTGGCACCTTTTAGTACGGCTACTGATCAAGCATTTGTGAAGCAGCTGCAATAAATTAAGGAGTGCAGCCCCTAAATAATTGCCTAGCACATACTTCCGAGTCCCGGAACTGCATAATACTCCACATATCGTCAATGGGCCAAGTCACTGAAGAATCTGTTTCCCAGAAAGAAAAGGCTTGATGAGGAATGAAAGACAGAAAAATGGGCAGGAAAGAGCTAAAGGAATAGTGGCTATTCTCATGACTCAACAAGGGAAGTATGAAAGTATTTCAAGAAAGTATGAAAAGATTAATTTCTGAGATCACCTCCCAGTTAGACAAGCATGAGTGTCAGCACAAAGGTGAAGGTAAAAATACACAGCCAACAATGGAGGGCTGGACCACAGTAGCTTTGACTTAAATAATCTCTTGCTGCCACTAAGCACCACTCAAAAATGTGGCTCTACAGCAGCCTAAGTAAATCTAATTGCTAGCTGTTGCAGTGCCGTCTTTACCTTGCTGATGAGCTTTGGTGCTTGACAGACAAGGTATGTGTAAATAACTTTGGTTATTTCTTTGCTAGTCTAGTTCTATAATGACAGAGGGATAAATCAGCCATGGTTCTACTGGGCACCAGTATCAATGCAAACTGCGTGCAAGTGAACGGTGTGGGTAGAAGTAGGCAGAAAGGGGAAAGGATCCCCTCCTTCCACAGTAGCGCTCAATCACAGCCCAGTCAGGCATACTGAGATCCACTAGAAAACAGGTATTCTTATAGGAAAAGTGATGGTCCATGTTCAAGGAAAGATCTACAGTTCCAGCAAGGGTGCTAGTTGTGAAGATAGAAGAAATACGAAGAGAAAGATAGATGAAAAAAGAATCTCATTCATCCTAGCACTACACGTATTTTAACTGAACATCCTGTAGCACTGATGCCAGCAACTCCCAACTTTCCCGACTGCCTCAGCATCTAGCTCCAAGAGGCTCCTCTCTTGATTTCCCAGAGCACAAGACCTTCACAGCAAATCCACACACAGCCTGGACATTTTAGGGTGCATTTGAAGAGCTCAAGCCAGCCAACATCCAGAAGTCTGTGAACTGCTGTGTCTTCACACCATGTCCATGCTCTTTGCATGCATTCCCTATTTCTTCAAACACTCCAAAGTGTCTGAAAGACACACAACCCCCTGTTTCACAATATAGTACCATTGGCCAAGTCACACTCCCAGGAATCTGTAAGCAGGACTATCCCGGAAGGTTTAAATACGCTATTTCTCTCTTGTCCTTGCCCTTTCATACAGAAGAAAAATGAATAAGATTACCGCTTTGCTAGAGCCAATGAATATTACAAAGCCAAAAACTTTGGCAGAAGGCAACGCTACCTTGTGTACAAAATATTTTAGGAGAGCTTTTTTTCTTCTTGGCAATGCATAGTCACATCTTTGGGAAGAATAGATGCCATCACCAAAACAAGGAGGAAACAATGTTCAACTGTTCCACCCTCAGATATCTCCAGTGAGGTTAGAGGAGAGGTACCCTATTTGCTGATGCTGCTCTTCACCATTGGTATAAGAGCAGGCACACCAGGAACCACCGGAATCAAAGGCAATTTAATACATTTTTACATTTGCCATACAGAGTCATAGAATCATAGAATCATAGGGTTGGAAGGGACCTCTGGAGATCATCTAGTACAACCCCCTGCCAGAGCAGGGTCACCTAGAGCAGGTTACACAGGAACGCATCCAGGTGGGTTTTGAACGTCTCCAGAGTTGGAGATTCCACCACCTCTCTGGGCAGCCTGTTCCAGTGCTCTGCCACCCTCAAAGTAAAGAAGTTCCTTCTCATGTTTAGGTGGAACTTCCTCTGCTCAAGTTTGTGCCCATTACCTCTTGTCCTGTCCCCGGGCACCACTGAAAAGAGAATAGTCCTGAAGTAGTAAGTATAGTCTGTAGTGGACCCTTGGTCCATCAGAATACAATACTCATCTCGTTAGGATCTGAAGACGTCCTGAAGGCATACATAGTGGATTTTGAATACAAGACAGATTTCTGTCATCTTGTTTCTGTATGAAGGAAGCAGTAAGCAATATCTTGCCTGTTTCTGCACATTAAGTGGAAAGATGTACACAGTTTATACACAATTGTATCAAAAACTGCTTGTGAGATTAAACTTCTATCTTCCTTCATAAATTACCAAAACTGTTTTGCTCCTGGAGTTGGTATGGCATTCATTGTTACTAACTCTATTATTATGGCATTTAAAAGTTTGAAGTTCAGAACAAGCTGATTACAGTGACAACTAGTCTAAGAGCAAAGCTATTCCTTTTTCTTCTAATGCATTCTATGATTCCTTATCACGCTCTTAAAGCACATCATGCCAGTTTGCATGATGTTACGTAGCAGATCTCAAGGTGTTATGACATTCTGTTATCTGCAATGTGTAATCCTGAAATCAGAGCAGGCAATGAATTGTGTTTGTTTTTTATATAATCTGTTCACTGATCATTATTTCCCGTCAAAGTGCAAAGTTCAGCAATATGGATAATCGTGGACCTACATATAAAAAGGATATGTGAGCAATAAAATGTAACTGAAGAATGAAATTAAAAATGAAATCAAGTACAAGATATATGACTGTACTATTTAAGCCTATTTCTCAGAAGTATGACCCTCAAAGCTGGTAAGTCTTTGTTCTGTTACCTGTTTGTCCTGGGTGTAAAGAAGTGGGGGAAAAAAAGGGCCTGTTTGCTCCAGCAAAATGCAGTATGCAATGGGAATCATTAAAAGTGCCAGATGAGTAAGATGACAACAGCATAGATGTGTCTGCAATAGTCTTATTTACACCTCTCTTATGGCAATGGAAATCCTTTTGAATTGAGTGGAGAAAATCCAGGATGTGAGAAATAAGAACTGGGCTAAAATCCTTGTGAAGCGCTGTGGGAACAAACACAGAAGTGTCCAATAATATGACCACAAATGGCAGCAGACGTAACAGCTTCTCTTGTGAACTATTAGAGGTGGGCTGGCAGAGCTTCTATCACTATATTTTCCCTCCTTTTACTTGTACAGAACTTAAAGACACCATAACTAAATTATATTTTTATAACATCTTATGGAAAATCTCAGCTAAAATCATTCAGCATTGAAATCATTTTATCTTGATGATCTGACCTAAAAATTGCAGCAGACACATCAACAAGTGTATCAGCCACCTTCGTCCCAAGGGTAGCAGTGGTCTTCTCGGGGTAAGGCATCGAACTGAAGGAATTAGCAAACATTAGGTTTAAATCTGGCGCCTCAAATCTGTAAGTGTCCTCAGACAGGTACTTTTTATGCACCTAATAAAGGACTTCAACGTTCACAACATGAATTCAAATCTTCTATTTCACCAGAAATTTCATCTTCTATGAAATGGTATGAAAAGCAGCTGCATGGCAAGCAATACAACGACTCATTCTCTTCTTTTTGACTACAGGACAGATTAGAAATGATGAGGGTTTAGATTTAAACTACAGAGAGACTACCTTCAGCCCGTGCATTTCACGCATTTTCAAAATGTAGGAATTTATTATTAAGTTTCTCACCTTTGTCTTTTTTTAAGTATTAGTAATATAGATATACCCAATTTCCCCACAGACAGATGGCAAAGAACAGTAATTAAATATGGAATCAAGAAATGTAAAACAGAAGTTAAGAAAACCAGGTAACAGGGGAAATTAAAATTATAGGCAGAAAAATTCCGTGTTCAAAATGACTAAGGACAACAAGAGTTTTTTAATAAAAATCAGGAGTAAAAGAAATCCTAGTTCTTGTGAATGTTGCTACAAAGTGGCAAGGATATCAACACCACCAGAAAAGGCAGATAACAAAACTGTAAGTCATGCAGAAAAAGGTAGAGATGTTCAGCATGTTTCTGTTCTGTATTTGGAACAAAGCTAAGTATGCCTTTGTACCATAAAATAATGATGAAATAGTTCCTTTTCCAAGATTAGTTAAGGATGATGATAAAGAGAAACAATTAAAAATAAACACTGCAAAATAAGCAGGCACGGGTAACTTTCTTACAAGAATTCTAAAATAATTAAGAATCATCTAGATCCTTGAGAATTTCAACCTATTTTGAAGACCCGGAACTGGCTTTTTTTCTTGCCTTTTGGAATTTTCTTTGCCAGTGCGTCAAAGAGAGAAATGTTATGATCCAAGGCAAACTAATGTCACAGCTGCAAAAGGACCACCAATTAAAGGGGGAATTGTTAATGTGTATTTTTTTACCTGATCAAATATCAATTAAATTTGTATTTATATGGCCTAAATTTATATGATGGCAGCATACAATTGTGCACACTCCTGTTGGTTGCCACTCTGGAAGCATGGTTGATACCTCATTGAAGTGTTACAGAAAGATGACTGCATTTATCTCGAACAATTTAATCAAAATTATATACTTCACTGCTGGCTCACACAACTGAAACAATATATTGGCCACTCTGGGTGAAGCAAGAATAACGAGAGTGAAGGACACAGAGGTTCCCCACATGAGGAGATAGCCCAAACTCTACATAGTAACAGAGGCTGCAGTTCTTAGAGAAAGTGCTAGATACCTCCTCAGCCTCAGACCTTGGTCAGAACTGTCAACACAGGCTTTCTCACGTGTATTTTAAATACAGATTCCAAACCACTAAATATTATCTGGCTCAGTATCGCAACCAAGGTCTGCAGAAGCAGAATACTGTTAGCTGCCCCTGCTACTTGTAGAATCAGAGACAGTGGTGCTTGTCATCTGTTTCCTTCTCAAGAAAGAAGTCCTAGTCATCATTCTCTAGCCTAAGCAGGGCTGAGTACACCTCTGGCTTTTCTACTCACTTTCTTGCAGTCCAAGCCACTCAGTCTTTTACAGTTTCCAACTCCATCAACCTAGCAATTATCTACAGGCTTCTACTTCAGTACCAGCTAAAACACATTTTCAGTAGCGTGTTTAACACTGCTACCAGCTCCTTCAATACATTTTTTCTGTATCACTGTCTTAAATGCAGATAACTTTGTTCCTTTTCACCTCATATGAAATGTACATTTTATATCCTAGTATAAAAGTGTCCTTTTATACAATAAATACAGAAATGACCTCTGGACCAGGATTTAGAGTCCTGTATTCCTCCATCACACAAGATTACCCTAACCAGGAGGGACATACTCAGAATGCTTCAGTTGTGATTTCATTTGGAATTTAAATTCTCAAGGCTCAAGAATAATTCACACTGTCTACCCTCCAGAATCACTTTAGTGTTGAACACACCTAAGACCAATAAAAGTTACCAGAAGACTCCATTTTGGTGTCCATGGTGCTCAAAACTACACATTCCTTGTCTCAGAGGCAGGATGTACTCTGACTACCATTAGCCTGGTACCTAGAAGACCTTCCTAGGAGGCTACAGCTGTGCCTTTTCTTAACGCCAAGAGTCTAGAACACAAATCTTCACTTCTTTTGTAAGGTCCTAACCACTGGAGTGTTTAAGTACTTTCACCAGAGGATGATGTTTCATTCACAAGTGGATGTTATTGCTCTCTGCCAAACTCTGAGTTAGGTGCCTCTTCAGACATACCCTTCTGCATGATGAACATCCACAGTAGTACTGACAGTTGGTCAAAAGCGATTATCAAAATAACTTGAGTAATACATGCTCTTCTTCATCAAGGGTTGGCAGCCAGGATTAAAGCTCCAAATGCTTTGCATTTAGAAAGCAGAACCTTTGGTCTGTGGCACAGCCATCTTTTTCTTGTCTCAGATTCATTGCTCCTAACAGATTGTGGAAAATAATATGGAAAGGTGGAAAAGACGTAATTAGTAACAGTCACCAGCAGCAGTCTTTAGCAGGACATGATTATGGGTAGTTTCCAACACACGACAGAATGGAAGGGCTGAAGGACAGAGTTTTCAGGTGAGTATCACTCCTGGAAGTCGAGCAGAGCTCAACAATTATTAGGAGTTGAGTGTGAGGACTTATACTGGCTCACTGACATAAACAGACTTGAGAATGACCTCAAGATACAACCTTATTTTCTGTGTAGTAGACAAAAGTATGAGTTAGACAGTCATCACTGTCCCACAGGCTATATTCACACCAATCCATTAAGATTCTGATTGCGCATTCATGGATCATCTGAAAATCTACTGTAAACCAAAAACACACACAGTACCTTGCAGGACCACGGTTACTGAATAGAAACAGAAAGAATTATTCGGGTGCCTAAACTATTAGAGGGATGAATAATTACAGATAACAGCACATCTGAGGCTTCCACATAGGAAGATGACAAAGCAGATGACAGAAGATGACAAAGGACGTGTACAACAGTTGTATCATTCTTGAGCAGCAGCAGGAGGCCAAACAGGATACCCTTGCCATCTAAAATGGCATCTATTTACTTACTTGAATTACTTCCGAATTGTGCATAAATACTAACGGAATACCAAGTGCCCTTCTTCTCAAATTAAGACCCTTGGAAGGCTCTCCATATATATATTCAAAGCCAGAAAGTCTCACATCTGGTCTCAAAAACATGTACATGGGAAAAGAATTGAAGATAACGCCCACGGGTACTGAGGGAACTGGTGGATGAGGTTGCTAAACCTCTCTCTATTATATTCCAAAAGTCATGGCAGTCTCGTGAAGTCCCCACTGACTGGAAAAGGGGAAACACAATCCCCATTTTCAAAAAGGGAAAGAAGGATGAACCAGGGAACTATAGGCCAGTCAGTCTCACCTCCGTGCCTGGTAAGATTATGGAGCAGATCCTCCTGGAGGCACTGCTGAGGCAGAAGAATAACGAAGAGGTGACTGGGTACAATCAGCACGGCTTCACCAAGGGCAAATCGTGCCTCACAAACCTGGTAGCCTTCTATGAAAAGGTCACAACATCAATAGACAAGGGGAGAGCAACTGACGTCATTTACCTGGACCTGAGCAAAGCCTTTGACACTGTCCCGCATGACATCCTGGTCTCCAAGCTGATAAAATATGGGTTTGATGGATGGACAATTCAGTGGATAAAGAACTGGCTCGACAGCCACACGCAAAGAGTGGCTGTCAATGGGTCCATGTCCAAGTGGAGGCCAGTGACAAGTGGAGTCCCTCAAGGATCAGTACTAGGACTGGTATTGTTTAACATCTTCGTCAGAGACATGGACAGTGGCATAGAGTGCACCCTCAGCAAGTTTGCCAATGACACCAAGCTGTGACGGGCAGCTGACACGCTGTGGGGAAGGGATGCCATCCAGAGGGACCTTGACAGGCTGGAGACGTGGGCCCATGCCAACCTCATGAAGTTCAACAAGACCAAGTGTAAGGTCCTCCACCTGGGTCGGGGTAATCCCAAGCACTGATATAGGCTGGGCAGTGACCAGCTTGAGAGCAGCCCTGAAGAAAAGGACTTAGCGGTACTGGTGGATGAGAGGCTCAACATGAGCTGTCAGTGTGCACTAGCAGCCCAGAAAGCCAATCGTATCCTGGGCTGCATCAAGAGAATCGTGGCCAGCAGGTCGAGGGAGGTGATTCTCCCCCTCTACTCCACTCTCGTGAGACCCCACCTGGAGCACTGCGTCCAGTTCTGGTGCCCCTACTACAAGAAAAGATATGGATGTGCTGGAACGTGTCCAGAGAAGGGCCACGAGGATGATCAGAGGGCTGGAGCATCTCTCCTATGAGGACAGACTGAGAGAGTTGGGGTTGTTCAGTCTGGAGAAAAGAAGGCTCCGAGGAGACCTTATAGTGGTCTACCAGTATCTCAAGGGGGCCTACAAGAAAGCTGGTGAGGGACTTTTTAGGATGTCAGGTAATGGTAGGACTAGAGGGAATGGATTAAAACTAGAGATGGGACAATTCAGACTGGACGTTTGGAAGGAGTTCTTCACCATGAGGGTGGTGAGACACTGAAACAGGTTGCCCAGAGAGGTGGTGGAAGCCCCATCCCTGGAAGTTTTTAAGGCCAGGCTGGAGGGGACTCTGAGCAACCTGGTCTAGTGGGAGGTGTCCCTGCCTGTGGCAGGGGGGTTGGAACTAGATGATCTTTAAGGTCCCTTCCAACCCTGACAATTCTGTGATTCTAAAATATGCAAAATGGACCTAACATCTTGTATGTCCCAGCTTTTGCTGTCCGATTTCATCTTTTCTTGTTTTTCTGAGGACGCATTTTGAGATCAGGCGCAAGGGACTCACCAGCTTGAAATATGTGTGAAATCATCCCTTCAGAAAGCTTAATAGTTAAATATTAGCATATTTATTGTTAGTTTTTAACACTTAGGAAGCAATTAAAAAAAACTTGATAAAATACTGATTAACATAACATAAACTCCAATAATCTTTACGAAGTCCACAGAAACACAACAGAAAAGGAAAAATTATGATCATAAAGTTAGTATACTAGTACTGATAAGATACACAGTAAAGTGTCCTTTGATCACACAGTCATATGCGGTTTACGGTACATACCTTAGTTATCTATGAATAAAACATTGAGCAAGGACAGTCACTACATTTTTAATTATAGTATAAATGTTGGAATGCATTCAGCTGAGCCTTGATCAAAGATCGTTTAACGATACTCATTCCCTCCCATCTTTTTTTTTAATTTTAATAGTACATTAACAAAGCAGGTACCAACTTTCTGTATACGCTAAACCGAATTGTTCTTCTCACAGATTTGATCTGACTTTGAAAAATAAAAAAGTGCAGCCTATGCTGACAAGAGTAATTATACTTACAGAAAAATGTACTCAACACATAACCTTCTCCTCCACGTGAACTTCTGTCGTCAATTACAACATTAGCACAGTGTTGAGGATCCTTTGTGCAAAGGCACACACCCCAGTTCAGCTTGCTAATGATACTGTCTGTGTCTGATAGTAACGAAAGGAGCAGTGACTAGTGACAGTTCTGCAGACTACACGTGGGATGCACGCGCAGGGCTG
The DNA here is from genome assembly GCF_028500815.1 of Rissa tridactyla. Taxonomy (NCBI): domain Eukaryota; kingdom Metazoa; phylum Chordata; class Aves; order Charadriiformes; family Laridae; genus Rissa; species Rissa tridactyla. The sequence goes on from NC_071466.1 coordinate 198,363,879, forward strand.
GAGTTTTCGCTGGTTAATAATTACATTCTTTCAGCTTCGCAAAGATCAGGAACACCAGCAGTTTGTCAGTCGGAAAGCCAGGGCACACCCATTCAAAGTGATCTGGTGGTTGCCTCCTGTCCGTGGTTCAAAGGACAGATCTTATTTCTGTGATTACAGTAACTTTACAGTAGTTTTCTCATTACAGAGTGGTTGAGAAGCCGAGGAGGGGAAAGCGGAGATGGAGGCACACAGGAAGTCATGGTAAGATAGTAGGAAAGGTTTGAATGCTTTTACACTGTTCAGTTTTGGCTCATGAAGCCTTAACTAGGAGCTTACATAGCCATAAAACCAAAATAGGACCTTATAAACATATCACATTTTGTTTCACAATGTTGGTATTGTAAGTTTGGTTTTAAATTTAGCATCAAGTTTCCAGACAGATCAAGTGAAGAGCTGACAGCTCTGTATATTAAGTCTCTTTTTGCAAGTCTTCAGCAATTTTATTATTTATTATTGTTATCATTACTGATGAGTTACACTGTAGACAAGTGGTCTGTGCGGTGGGTGGGAACTGGCTGACAGGCGGCACCCAGAGGGTGGTGGCAAATAGCTCCTTTCCAAACTGGCAACTGGTCACAAGTGGGGTCCCCCAGGGACTGATACTGGGCACAACACTGTTTAATTTTATAAGTGATCTGGATGATGGCATTAATTGTACCCTGATGAATTTTGGTGATGACACCAAACTGAGTGGAGAAGTGGACACTTCAGAACGGAGAGCAGGAAGACCTGGATAGGCTGGAAAGAGTGGGCTAACAAGAACCTTATGAGGTTCCTACAAGGACAAGTGCACCTGGGAAAACATAATCCAGGAGTGCAGCACAGTGGGATCTACCTGTCTGGGGAGCAGCTCTGTGGAAAGGGACCAGGGAAGGTCAAAGGATGATCAAAGGACTGGGAAATCTGCCATATGAGGAAAGGCAGAGGGAGCTGGGTTTGTTCAGCCTTGAGAAAAGGCTTAGGGGAGACCTTATCACCATGTTCCAGTATTTAAAGGGTGGCTACAAACAAGGTGGAGACTCCCTGTTTACAAGGAGTCACATGGAAAAGACCAGGGGTAATGGATACAAGTTACTCCTGGTGAGATTCCATTAGGACACAAGAGAAATATTTTTCACAATGACAACAATCAGCCATTGGAATAATCTCCCCAGGGAAGTGGTGGATTCCCCAACATTGGACGCTTTTAAGATTCAGCCGGACAGGGTGCTGGGCCTTCTTATTTAGAGTGTGCTTTTGCCAAGACAGGTTGAACTAGATGATCCTTGAGGTCCCTTCCATCCTGCTATTCTATGACTCTATGATCATTATTATCATCATAAGCACTGAAAACCAATTAAACCTTTCCATCTGTGCCCAAGTATAGAAAGACACATTAGTACTGCCATTGACTTTGGAATCAATTTATGATTAACAAATTACTGAATTATTTTACTGGAAGCACAGCAACACGCCTTTTGGATCAGGTCACAGATCCAATGCATTGGTCTAAATTTTATAACTATGATAGTCACAACTCAGATAAGGCTTTCAAATATTTATCCTTTGCATTTCAAAATTTTTATACGAGAATTTTGAAAAGGGAAGGCAGAACTGAAACCAGTTCAATCTGTATTCTAACATTTCTTTAAAACTCAAACACAGACACAAGAACAACGTTTTTTTGCTTCATCCTATATAGTACATGTCCCTCTAAATTAATGATTTCTACACAAAATCTTAAGAGATCGTATGTTACGCTGTTTCTCTAATTTTAACCCAAGGATTCTAATTTTAACTGAAGGACTGTGTATTGATCTACTTTTGGAACATGCTACTTTCACCAACTAACAAAAAAAAGTAAACCTTGACTTCTTTTTTTAGTTCTCTTTTTTTCCCCCCTCAATTTTGTTTGGTTGCATGTGGGCAGACATAAAATTGACAGAACACTGTGATTTCTTACTATTTCCACCAGTACATAGATTATAGGTTCAAAAATACTCATCCAGTCTACACTATCAAACAAAACGTTGGAATCAATTTTTCACATCATTACAGTGGTTTAAGTATAACACCACTGCAAAACACCAGAATTAAACCAGACAAATACAGGACTTTATTAAGAATTGCCTCATTACACAAACTATCCCAATACTTTGGCTCACTCTATACAAAGATCCCAGAGCGGATAGAGGTGGACCAGCTCCTCTTTATTCACCTTCCTTATTCATTGATTTGCCAATATCAGTATCAACTTATTCTACAAGACAGAAAAGTTGGTTTCCACCTTGAAACTTGAGACTTGATAGCCCTTCTATTATTTTTATCCTCCAATTATAATCCTGAATATTCTTGTTATCCCTAAAAATACAATGCTCTTTTTAATCTTGTTACATTCTTGGCCTTTCTGACTTGGCAGTGAGTTCCACAGTCTAATTACAAGTTTTGTAAGTAGAGGTAATTACAGGTTGGGGTTTTTTTATCAGTTTTGAATGTTACCTTTTAATTTTCCTTGATGTTCCTGTGCTCGTGTTAGATGACAGAGAACACGGTCATCTAATCTGCTGTACCTAGACCATTATTTTACTGCATCCCCTTTCTTAATCTTCTCTCTAAAGTCAAAAAAAGGCCTAATCTTTCAAAAGAGGGTTTTTTTCATATCCTCAGTCATTCTCATTACCTTTCCTTGATCCCACTTTAGTTCTGCAATACATTTTTTGAAATGGGGAAAACAGCTGCTGAAATTGTGCAATCTCTCTACTGAACACAATGTGCCACCTGTGTAACAGTGGAAGATGAGGTCCTGAGAACTCAGTTGTGTGGAGAGCCGTGCTCTTTGAGTTATAAATATTAATGCCGCAGAGACTTTCCAGTCTGACTTCCCCTGACACAATGTCATGGTATCTAATGCAAATTCTGCATCAAATCTGTAAGTTCTTTTTACACATGAGCATATCGTCTTGCCTTATTTAAAATCCAGTTTCAATATGAGGTCTTCAGTTGACGAAGGACTACATCCAAAGTTATCCTGTTACCCACCTGTACTTTACTTCTATAGTTTGTTGTTTTCTTGCAATTCCCAGGCTGGGAAACTCTTCCTGTGTGAGGCTTAAAGAGTTATCAAATACCAGGCGGGGAAAAAATTTTAAATAAATTGTAGATACTTCTAGACGGTGATGGTAAAACGTTACCTCCTAACCTTCTCCCAAATAAACAAAATAGATCGAGGTATTAAAGCTTCATGTTTTAAGACAATGGTCACAGACCTTGTATTCTCCTTTAAAGCCTTTCAAGTTTTTCAGCCTTCTTTTAATAGTATCCCAGTATTGGTCTCACTAACGCTGTATCAAAGGGGTTACATTCTTTGCCTATTCTTAAATTCATACTTCCCTGATAAAAGTTCAGTGTTCACCCCCTTAGCTTACAAGTGTCTTCACCAGACAGGCAGTGATTTCTACAAGTGTCCCATAGCCCCGTCCATCGTTACCGCATTCCTCCATAATATTTTATATGCAAAGGCTATTTCTCATTTTTATTATTTATATTACTTTTTACCATAGAAAAGCCTCCATCACAGATCAGATACTTCTACTGTTCTACACACCAAACACAAAGATGGTCTTTAACTCACAGGTATCTTTGGATTGCTCCCCTCTTCTTCAACCCGTCAGCTTGAGCTTGAACAGTGATGGGCTGATTAATCTTGACATTAAATAATAAATAAATACAATTAAATACAATACATACAAATAAATACAATAAAGTAAATAAATACAACTATTAACTATATGTTTGTGATTTCATCTGCCATTCTCTATGAATGCTGAAATATATCCTATCAGCTTGCTAGTAACAGAAGTTTAAGACATTTCTCAAGGATCCAGAGTGCACTAAAACATACATCATCTTTTAAAGTCTGGTCATATCTTGTTCGCTGATTTATTCATCACTTACTACTACAAAGTCCTATGCCTGATTGTCTCAAAGGAGCACTGCTTCTGTAACAATCTAATAATGGTTATTTTCACAAAGTCTTTGTTACAAACAGCTAATCAGACTACTGACATCTATCCGTATATATTGTATATAGTCTGATCTGAAAACCAGTAATTGTAGTTATATTAAACAGATTAAACTTCTAGCAACATTCCCAATGGCAAATGGTAAATAGATAATCTCTGCTAATGCATATATATCATCAATGATAACATATAAGTACAACCAAAACTCTGCACCTGTGTGTCTAGGAGGGGAAGGAGGAGATTATAAACAATAGGTATATACTACCTAGACAGGATACAAGCAAAATCCTATTTATTAATGCAAAAACATGAACTAAACCAGAAGTTTAATTTCTTAGTGGTAGGAGTAATCTTTGGCTGAATTCACTCAGTAGTTTGATAAAGAAGAAAGAATGCACTGTAGCTGGAAATGTAAGGTCTATTACTGATGGAGCTGTCAACATCTTTCTCTAATCACTCATAATTCTAATGACGTGTTCTTTAAATGCAAAGAAATAAAGAGAGGTTGTGGCTTTATAAGACACACTGGTCAAAAGGAAAGCAGTGAAGTTGCTGAAAAAGTGCCCTAACAACCTGTCTGCAAGACCTGGCAGAGTCAGACATATCTGTTATCCATCCTAATTTGCAAGTAAACAGGCAGGTATAGCAAGGGCTTGCCTTAGCAGCACAGCGAGTACATGACTGAGCTCAAGAACAAAAAGGAAGCATATGGGAGGTGGAAGTGGGGACACAAGGAGGAGGAGTACGGCAGCATTGCCCAGGCATGCAGGGATGGAATTAGGGGGCCAATGCTTGCATTCAGTTAAAATTGATGAAGGATGTCAAGGGTAACGACCCTTTTGCAGCAAAACGGGAGATTGAGTAAAATCTAGGCCTGCTGCTGAATACAGCAGGTGACCTTGTGACACAGCACACAGGTACTCAGTGTTGTCTTTGCCTCAGTTTCTTCTGGCAAGGTCTGCTCTCAGGCCTCACAGAGCTCCACATCAAGTAGCAAGGATCTATTAGTTCAAACAAGCCAGAAATGTAGTACAAGTCCATGGGGTTGGACAGGATACATCCAAGAATACCAAGACTGCCAGCAAATGTCATTGAAACGGCAGTCTCTGTCCCTCGTGAAAGGTCACAGTGATCAGAGGAGGTTTCTGACAACTATAAAAATGTTACGTCTGTCTTAGAAGATTGCAAGAAGGAGGATCTGGGTGACCACCCTTCTCACAGTCACTGGGAAAATTATGGAGCAAGTACTCCTGGAAACCATTTCCATTCACACAATGACAAGAATGTTATTGAGAACAGCCACCTTGAATTTCCCACGGGCAAACTGTGTTTAGTCACTCAGACTGCCTTCTACACTACAGGCGCTCTGGATGAGGGTAGAGTAGCAGGTGCTGTTCTCCTTGTCTTTAGCAAGGTCTTTGATGCAGTTTCCTCATGTCCTTGCAGCCAAACTGGGGAGACTAAAAGGTGGGTTGACCTCAAAGGGTCACTGACAACTGTTTGAAGTCTAATTAGCAGGTGATTCCAAGTGGTATTCCCTGGGATCAACACAAGGGCTGATGATATTTAACGTTTTCATCCACGACCTGCATGATGAGACCCTTAGGAAGTAAAAGGTGACACCAAATCAAGGGGGGCTGTTGGTATACTGGAGGGTGTAGCTGCCATTCGGGGAGACCTCAACAAGCTGAATGAGTGTATAACAGATACCTCTGTTTTGAAGTTCCCAAAAGTTAAATACAAGGTCCTGCATCTGGGACAGGATATACTTATGGAAGAGTGCAGGCTGGGACTAACAGTTCTACGGGAGAGGATCCAGTGGACCACAAACTGAACAGTCAGCAGTGTGTCCTTGCGGTGAAGAAGACTTACCACATCTTGGACTGCATTAGCAAGACCATAGCCAGCAGGTCAAGGGACATGATTATTGCCCTCTATTCAGCACACATGAAGCCACATCTGGAGCACTGTGTTCAGTTTGTTCTCTCACCAAATAAAAGAGAGACTGCAAAGAATTGAGTGAAGGGTCATTAAGCTGTCTAGGAGCTTTGACATACAAGGAGGATGAGGGACATGAGAATACCGATATTCTTACCGACTTGACTAGACTTTTACTGCTGGAGCATTCTTAGCAGCATTCCTGATGGTCATATTATGTGAACAGAAGCATTTTGGTAGTCCCATCCAGAAGACCTACAATGGCTATAGGCATACAATAGGGCACATTAATGCCACCTGATGATGTGCCACAGCAAACTGTGGACTTGGTTCCATATAGACATTAAAAGGTAGCCCGAAGGTGCTACTGTCTCCGTGCTGCAAATAGAAACTCCCATGGATCTTCTGTATTTCTGTGCCTGACAAACTCACACCCGCTCAGGAACTGCTGCACAGAAAAATGATTTGTAGATCAAAGAACAAACTGGCATCCTACCCACGAATGATTTTCCATTTATAGTTGCAAAGCCACTGCTAAAGAGGCCAAAACTAGTTTATACAATATTTCTGCAGCTATAATTGTTTAGGACCACTGAACTGCATGTTCCAAGCCAGATCAAAAGGAGCACCACAAACCCATGAAAGGCTTATGTGTAAAGACAGGGTAAATTCCATGTCTGGGATCCATCTGTAATTCTGTCAAACCAAGAGTCCTGGTAGCTGTATACAAATTAAATGTCTGTCTGCCAAAATTAAGCGAACAAAGAACAAATACCCCCTTATCACTTTTTTTTACAGTAACTACCTTGTTTGCTTTAATGTTAAATATAAAATACCCTTCCTTTTACACTGTTGTGAAAATACAAATCAGATCGGGAGTTATACCAATACCAGACATTTATCGTGGTCTTTTTTAGGTTACCATTTTGCTTCTAACATAGATGTGTAAAGGCATGCTATATTGTTTTGACTCAAAGTACTACAGCTGATACAGCTGAAGAAGATGTAGCTTAAACTCAACAGGATTTTGAGGGAAGTCTTTATTATGTGCTTGAACAGGTTCAAGGCAAATATATCACTGATTTACCATAAATTGACAACACAAAGATGGATTTAAGAAATTGCAAATGCAGTTGAATGAAAAGGCCTGATGTTTTTACGTTTGCAGACTAGTGATACGTGCATGATTTTTCAAGCTTAGCCACGTAAAAAAACAGGAATTAATAACTACTTGCAGTGTTAATTCCCTAAATAATTAGCACTTATGCATATTAATACTTAATGCCAGTTTTCTCTCTTTAAAAACATTTCCTATTTCAATAACCAGAGATCTCATTTTGGAAGTAAGAAACACTCTCCATTTAAAAAAATACTCATAACAAGCCACTAATAAGAATTATAGCAAAACGGGGATAGTGATAAATTCTTTAAAATAAACCTGGAACATGTATTGTGAAATCATTAAATCTTCCTACTGTTTGTACGCGTTTACATTTCAGCAGCAATAAACACAATAGCATGCATATGCTATTATCTGGAGAAACTTGCTAAAAACTTATTTAATGTGATTAGAGATAGCCAAAAGGCAGGATATCTAACAGCCAAAAAAAAAAAAAAAGCTTTCTTATTGCTTTATCTGGTAAATCCAAATCATTATCTTTAAAAAAAAAAAAAATCCATAAACATGAAACCTCCTGAATCCTTCAGCTGCTCAATAAACAGAATGGTTTAGTTCAGTTCCCCTGCAAATACCATGGTATGAGAAGTAGTAACTTTTATACTCCAACTGACCTAGCTTCAAAAAACACATTCCAGGACATGAAGGGTTGAAACTGCGCCTGAAAACTTGACCTTTACATCAGCTGGTCTAATCTAATAAAAGATATTACCTCTCTCTAAAAGCCCTTGCTTTGTTTATGGGCATGACTGCTACTATTATCAGACAATGCCAACTGCAACGCTCTCCCAGTGCCCGAGGTGGGAAGGACTGCCAGCTCTTCAAGCGGTTGACCAAAAATACCCTCACACTTGGGATCCCTGTGCAGTGCTGATATCTCCAACTTCAGGATTTTTCCAGAGAGGGGACGTGAGACGCTCCCATTTATGCACCTGGGAGTGCGGTGGTGTGAAAGGGGTGGCAGTGCCAGGGATGCGGGGGTTCAGACCACTTCAGATGTCTGCAAGCGTCCTGGTATTCCCCGGTTGAGCTTCAGCCTCGTGCTTCTGCACGCCATTTCTCCACTTACAGGCATCTGGTCAGTAGTCTGGAGTAGCTGCTGAAGCAGTTATTAAGACATTGTTATCCACCCAGCACAACGCTAATTAATTTCTGACCCAGTGGCCCCCAGCCTTTGCCGGACAGGCACTCGGCAGGATCCCCGCCGGCCGCCGGGCTCCCCTCTCCCCCGGCCTCTCCCAGCTGCCCCGGCCTCCCCTCAGGCGAGGCCGGTGCCGGGGGGGCCCTCACGGCGGCAGCCCTCCAAGAGCCGTTAACGGCCTCCCGGGAACCGCTCCGGGGGGAAGCCTGAGAGAAACGGGCGCCTCACGGAGAGCCGCTGTAAAAGCCCCGTCGGAAGAGGACACTTGAAAGCCGCCTTGAAGCCGCCCGGGGAGGGGGAGACCGCCGGCCCGCGCCCCGCCGCCGCCGCCATTCCCGTTGACGCAGCGCCCCCTGCGGGGCGGGGCGGGCGGCTAAGGCGCGGCAGCCCCAAGCCGCCACAGGGCCAGGGCAGCGGGACAGCTCCCTGCCTTTTGCTGGAGCGGGGCGGAGAAGGGAAGCCCTCAGCTCCTGCGAGCCGCCGGGGCACCGGGCGCCCGCCGTCGCGCCGCGCCAGGGAGCTGACTGACAGAAGCAGGCGCGGAGGGCAAGGCACCCGGCGTCCCCCCGGGGGGCAGCGGCGGGGGAGAAGAAGAAACTGGGGAGGGAGGAGCGGCGGCTTTCTGAATAACCGGGCTCCGACACGTCGCGCGGGGGGCTGCCGGCACTGCAGGCTGCGTCCGCCGAAGCCGCGTCCCGGCGTGCCCCGGCCATGGCGACCCAGCCCGGCGCGGAGCTGCGCGACCTTCCCGCAGCCGGGAGGAGGGGCTGGGCGCGGGGCGTCGCGGCATTCCCGCCCTGCCGCATGCAAATGAGGCCCCTCCTCATTGGCCGCGCCGAGGAGCCCTTTGAAAAGGCGCCCCGCGATTGGCCGGCCGGGAATGTTAACGCAAAGCGGAGAATCTCCCCCCCCGCCCTTTTTTTTTTCCGCCGCTAATGTGTGATGCGTTCCTCAGACAGTCTGTAACTCTGCGCGCCGGTTACTACAAATAAGTAGTTCCCAGCCCCCCGCCCTCCCCCCGCCGCCCGCACGATGGGGGCGGGACGGGAGGCTGCAGTCCCGGCCGCCGCACCGCGGGCGCCCCGGCGCGGAGGGGGAGGGGGAGAGGGCGGTGGAGCGGAGGAGAGAGGTGTTTCCCCCCTCCCGCCTCCCCCGCGGAGGGATATCCTCGGTGCGCTCGGCGCGCTCTGCCCGCACCAAAATATTGGGAGTTAAGAGGCGGCGCGGCGGCGCCGGCGGCTCAGAAGCGCGCGGGCAGGCACGGCGGTGGATCCTGCGCCCGCCACGGCTCCACTGCGGCGCCCAGCCCGCTCCCCGCCGCGGCGGCCCCCGCAGGGGCGGGATCCAGGCGCGGCTCCGCAGCCCCACGACCCGCCCGCCTCCGACGAGGGCTCCGGTTCTGCCGGCGCGTCCCGGCGCCCCGAGCGGTTCTCGCCGGTGCGAGGAAGGAGAGCGGGAGCGGCGCCCGCGCCGGCTGCTTTTCGCCCGAGGACTTGGTGTCGCCGCCGCGGGGATCCGTGCCGGCGGGCAACCCCGAGGACTGCGTCGGTGCCCGCTGCCGGGCGAGGAAGGAGCGGCGGAGAAGGTCTCGGCGTCCCGCCGCCCTCAGCCGGCTCCGGAGAGCGGGGAGCCGCGCCGCGCCGCCGAGCGCTCGGCCGGGAGGACGCCGGCGGTACCACCGCGGGGGACTCGCCGCCCTCCCACCCCACCTTCGGAAGATGTTGCTCTCCAAGTTCGGCTCGCTGGCTCACATCTGCAGCCCCACCAGCATGGACCACTTGCCGGTGAAGATCCTCCAGCCAGGTACGGCGGGGACGGTGCCGGGGTGTCCCCCCGCCAGCGCCGGGCGGGGCGCGGACCGGCCCCGAGCGATCCCCGGGGACGGCGCCTCGCTCCCCCCCGAGCTCCGGGGTGCGCTTTTATTCCTTTTATTTATTTTTTGTTTTTACATTCAAGAAGACAATCTTTTTTTTTTAAAAAAAGAAAAAAGCCTTGGGTGGAATTAAGGCAGCCCTCACAATACTGGTAGAGCGCTTTGGGGCTTTTATTATTTTTATTATTTTTTTTTTACTATTTTTGGCGCAGCGCGGCTGCGGACGCTAACGCGGTGTGTTGTGTTTTTTTTTTTCCTTCTCGCCCCCCCCCCCCCCCTTCCCCTGCAGTGAAAGTGGAGAGGGAGCCGTTCGATAAAGTCTACCAGGTGGGCTCCGTGCTGGGCAGTGGGGGCTTCGGCACCGTCTACGCGGGGAGCAGGATCGCCGACGGCTTGCCGGTGAGGCTCGGGATGGCGGCACAAGCGCTTTACCGGGGCGGGAAGCTGCGGGGCGCGGCCCGGCGGCGGCGGCGGGGCGCCGGCTGTGCCCGCCCCGCCGCTCACGGCGCCTCCTTTCCTCCCCCGCTCCGCAGGTCGCCGTGAAGCATGTGGTGAAGGAGAGGGTGACCGAGTGGGGCACGATTGTAAGTACCGGGGGCGGCGGGGAGGGAAGAGGGGGTGGGGGGGGTGCCGGGCGACCGCGGGGCTCCGCCGCGGCGGGGCTATTGTGTGGGCGGCGGGGCCCGCCCCGCTGGCGCGGCCTCTGCGTCGGGTGTGTGTGTGTGTGTGTGTCGGGGGCGGGGGGGGGGGGGGTGGAATTTGGCGGGGGTTCGCCGCCGCAGCGCCGCGCCCGCCCCTCGGACTGCGGCAGCGGCGGAGGGGGCCCGGCGGCCGCGCCCTCCTCCCCGCCCTCCCCTACTCCCCGCCGGCTTCCCACCCCCCCCCCCCCCGCCTCCAACGCTGACCCGCTCCCCCCGCTTCTCTCTGCCCAGAGCGGCGTCATGGTGCCCCTGGAGATCGTCCTCCTGAAGAAGGTGGGCTCCGGCTTCAGAGGTGTCATCAAGCTGCTGGACTGGTACGAGCGGCCCGACGGCTACCTGATCATCATGGAGCGGCCCGAGCTGGTGAAGGACCTCTTCGACTTCATCACGGAGAAGGGGGCCCTGGACGAAGAGACGGCCCGCGGGTTCTTCCGGCAGGTGCTGGAGGCGGTGCGCCACTGCTATGGCTGCGGCGTGGTCCACCGGGACATCAAGGACGAGAACCTGCTGGTGGACCTCCGGACGGGCGAGCTGAAGCTGATCGACTTCGGCTCGGGGGCCCTCCTCAAGGACACGGTCTATACCGATTTCGACGGTACGTGCCCTCGCCGCGCACGGGGTTGCCCGGTGTCGCCCGGGTTTGGCCAGTGTGTCCCCCCCGCACCCCTTCCGGGGTGATGCCCGCCCCGTAGCTGCCGCTGAGCCCCGTTCCCGGCGGCAGCGAGTGGTGCCTCTGACGCAAGGGGTTCATATCAGGTCTATCGGTAATGGAAACCTGCGGACCCGAAGCAGCTTAGGGGTGTTCAGTTGCGTAGGAAAGAAGCGATTCCAGGCAGTGACGCAGCAGTTTATATTTCCCTGTCTTGGAAAAAAAGCGAGAGGTTTTTTTTTTTTCCTAGAGGGCGATCTGTTTACATGGAGGCTTCGGCGGTGTCGGATGTTTCCATGTGTGGATATGCAGTTTTTACATGCGGTGCTTTTTTTAACTTGAAGCGGTAGCTCCCCCTCCCTCCCTTTCCGCCGTGTCCTGGAAATCCCGCATTGCAGATTTTAAAGCGACCGGGGATAAATATGCTCCCCCAAAAGGGATTCGGGGCCGGGATTGACGCTTTAGCGATGGGAAGGTGGAAATAATGCTGCGTGTGACAGGAGGGAGCCTTTTCCCCCGTCCCTTTGAGCGTGACTGATGTAACAGGGGACTCTCCCCCGTGTCCTCCCCCCCCTCCTCCCCCCCAGCTGCCGCACTCACATCTGTTTGTTGTGAAACCCGAATCCCCGCCGCACGTGACCCTCGGCATCCCGAATTCCCGGTTTTGTTTGGTATCCAAGGAGCCCGCGGGCACCCGGAGGCGGCGGGCGGGGGGGGACGGGGGAAAAAGCTGCCGCAGAGAAGCGCGGGGGCGGGGGGGCGGGGGAGACACGAAACGGGCTTAAAAAAACCCGTAGAAATCGTAACCGGCCCTATTTTGTTTACCGCCCCGCGGAATTGGATAAAGCAGATTAGCCCCGTGTAAGGCGGGCAGACCGGAGTTTCACCTTCTCGCCGCCCTCCCGCCTCCTCCCCGCCAGCCCCCTTTGTCCTTTTGTGTCTATTTTTGGTGTGATGCTGCAGACGCCACGTGGCCAGTGAAAGGGAGCTCGCCCGGGCAAACAGTCAGCTGATGGGGATGGGTTATTCCCTGCCACGAAATAGCACGGCCGGATGGGCCAACCCTGCCGATGGTGTAACCCTGCAGTTGACCTCAGATTACACCGCTGATGGCTTTGGCCTATAAGAAATTTAAAGCTTTTTTTTTTTAAAATCGTAAATGATGATGAACGATGTGGAAACACTCTAAACCTTGACTTAATTTTTTTTTTTCCCTCTCTCGCTTTTAGGGACAAGAGTATACAGCCCTCCAGAGTGGATCAGGTACCACAGATACCATGGCAGGTCAGCAACAGTATGGTCTCTGGGAGTTCTGCTATATGATATGGTTTGCGGAGACATCCCTTTTGAGCAAGATGAAGAAATCTTGAGGGGACGATTATACTTCAGGAGAAGAATTTCGCCTGGTGAGTGGCATAGGGGTCAAGTGAGGGCTCTTTTCTGGTTTTTTTTTTTTTTTTAACTAGTCATGTACATTTGAGTTTGTATAGGTGGGGTTTTTCTTACTCAAGGTTGTCTTTTTACTTTCGTAGTCTAAAACTACTTGTTTGTTTGTTACAGAATGTCAACAGCTGATCAAATGGTGCCTTTCACTGAGGCCTTCAGACAGACCAACACTTGAGCAAATTTTTGACCATCAATGGATGCACAAATCTGAAGTAGTGAAGTCTGAGGACTGTGACATAAGGCTACGGACCCTTGATACTGATGTATCTAGCACAAGTTCAAGTAATGAGAGTCTGTGAATTACTAAGGACCTCGCACTGGGAGGGGAGCTACAAGCAGAAAGACCACAGTGCTGCTGCCAATACGTAGGAGGGGCTAGAAAAACGCATTCATTATTCTGTAGTTGAATCTTTGTCTGAGGGACTTGATTTTATTTTCCCCCTTTGCTGGTTTCTGCTTTGGAATGAGAGATTTCCTTTGGAAACGCTGATGTTTGGGAGTTGCAGGCCAGTACTTAGTCAAAGACTGACCTTATTAAGAAAGCAGTGACCTCTTGAATACATGGTAAACTTTTTTGCTCTCATAGAGCCTGGACTAGATTTTATTTGCTTTTGAGTGCCTTTTTGAAAGCTGCTTCAGTGGGACTTTCTTTTTTGAGCTGTGTATGTCCAAAGAAGATCCGGTTCATTATAGGAATTTGCTCCCTTTAGACTCAGTGCTGGAGGAAGCAGCTCCTATGATGCATTGGAGAACATGTTCGGTGATTGAATGAAGTAGTCCCATCCACTGGTGATGGAATACTTGAACACAGACATTTCACTCCTGCCCCCCCGGCCCTTTCCAAATCCAACCCACCTCTGCTGCTCAAAATAATTCCTATAGCCTGCACAGAAATATGAACAGGTATATCAGCTTTTCTATCAGAAAGTTTATTCATGTTTCCTTTTATCATCTCTACCACTGGGCATGAGAAGCCCCTTTCTCAACTCCCCCCAGCCTTTTGTCACCCTGCGAGTCTTAAAGTATGTATGGGCATGTTGAATGCACAATCAATGCAATATTCAAGGACTTTACTTTTTTTTCCATACCTGTATAATGTGTTTATGTAAACTTGGTTTTTCCCATGTACTATACAGTTATTTATTGTTTGGAGTTTAGAAGACCTCCCACAGGTTTCAGCTGTGGCTATTTATTTGGTTAATTTATTTGGTTATAGTTATTCAACACTGTGCTTTTTCCCCTCCTTCTCCCCATGGGAATTCTAGTGGTTTGCCCATGGCACTTTTTTTCTGCATTCCTGTCAACTTTTGTTTTTAAAAAAAAAAAAAAGACAAAAAAAAGAATTTTCTGACCTTATCAATTTTTGTTGGAAGATGGAAAATTGTTGTACAAAGTCTAATTTAAGGGAAATAGAATGACTTTTTAAAGTTAGTCAGTATGCCTTTTGTCTGGTATTATTGTACCAGAAATGTAAAGTAATGCTGTTCGGAAGGGTTTTAAATTATTGACATTGTACAGTCTCCGTGCATTGGCTCTGGAAGGTAGAGTGGCAGAGTCATAAACCTTAATTTATTTTAATAGCTGTGTTTCTGTGATCTGGTTGCATTTATGCAGCTTGGATTTGGATTTTTTTTTTCTTCTGTTTAACAGTGTGAAATGTATGGAGATCATATTTTTTATACAGGTATTTCAATTAAACTTTTTTTGTATATAACAGTTCTGTGTTTGTGTGCTCACTTTTATCTTTACTATTGCTCTTGATGCCAGCCGGGGAACGCGTATTCCGTTACCTTCTCGAGCTTGTCAAGGCCTGCGGCAGCTGACCCAGAGTTAATAGCTCTATGCCATCACGCAGTGACCAGTTTGGAAGAATTAAGCAATCCCTCATCTTGACTGTATCTACTTCTTGATCACTGTATTTGAAGTCAGACTGGAGAAGGTGTACAGTACAGCAAGGCTAGTGGCCTACCTGGAGGGGAATGGGCCAGTAATTGTGGGGGGTTTAACTCTGTAAACACTGAGTAACTGAAATACGGCTGTACTCGCTGTCCTTACGTATAACAAGGAAGGGGTTTTGTAGTCACTGGTGGTTACTGTTTTCGCAGTTGATGTGTTTATTTTCCATTACATTCAGTTTCCTTCCTCCTGGGGGTGGAAGGGGATTTCCTGTGCCCTTACAGGAAGGGGACGGCATTCTTGGAGAGCGGGGCGCCTCTTTCCCTTCAGCTCCCTTTAGATTATTGAAAAAGACCGGTGTGTCACTTTGTAAAGGACTGGAAAACTTTGTAAAGAACTGGTACCATTCTCATCCATAGTAAAGGGCAAGAGAGATGTCTTCAGCATTCGTCTTGGTGTGTTGGGAGTCAAGTCCCACAGCTTACTGTGTTCATCCTGGTTTCTCTGCAGCTAGAGATTGACCTGACTTGGTCTTTTGGAGGAGGGAGGAGGGGGTGGTGGTGATAACTAGGTTTAACTACCACAGGGGGATCTACAAGGTACATCTAAGGATGTGTTCAGTCATTAAAGGTGCTTTGTAGTACTCACACTAGAGATATAGGCTTAGAATCTGTTGTTTTTCTGTAATTTCCCGTTCTGGGAATCTTTCTGCCAACTCATCTACTATTATTTTGGTTCCCTGTGGGGAATATCTCACTTGCTGACATCACATCAAGCTCCTGATGCTAACGAGTTTAGACTCAAAATGCCACTGAATAGCAGGAGGTAAAGCAGAAAGGGAAAGACCATTTGTGTGTGTGTGCAGTTTTCTGGTGACATGGGGGGAAGGTGTGTAGCTTTTTCTTTGCCATAAAAAGGAAGGTCAAATGACCCTCCTTGGGGGAAAAAAAAAAAAAAACAAACAAAAAAAAACACAGTTGTGTCCATCGATTTGTCTGTTTCCTGGTTTTGTTCCTTTTTCGGTTTAGACTTGTTTCTCCAGTTCTTAATCAAAATCTGTGCATGTGCTAACCTAGTCCCTGGGAAACTTGCATATACATGAAAATGGCCATTGTTGGAATTCTATTCACAGCAATAAAAGATTTTACAGTTAAGATTGCTTAGGAAAATCACACAATCGTATCCTAAGAGAAGAACGCTTAAAAGTGAAGATTGGGACTTTAAATCGATTATCCCTTTTGCTTAAGAGGAGGGACTGTGATAAGCTACAGGAGAGATGATCCCAGCGCCTGGTGCAGTTCTTTAGGGAAGCACGTTTCTAACCACAAGTAGTCCCTGGAGAAATTCCAGTAGCTGATGATAATTAACATCTTCCACTCCAGTGGCTTCGCATGCTCGCAGCTGTTGAGAGGGGTGGCAGCGAGGCCGTGCGGGTGAGCTTCAAAGGGCTACCAGAAAAGCGATGCTAAAAATACGTTTGTAAAGCTATTGTTGGTTGCTGAACTAGGGACTTTCAACGTTTCCACAGGAGCATGTGTTACTTTCCTTAACTTCATAGAGAAACGCTGTTGAAGCAGGTCTGTTTTGCAACATAAAAACTAGGGTTTCACCTTTTGCTACTGAGGCAAAATGCATTAAAAGGATAAAGGTCAAAAGGACGGGGGCAGGAGTGCTGACTCCCCTCTGGGATTAGCCCGACATAAAAGGTACACTTTCAGTACTGCACAGGCAGCTTTAGTTGTGAAACTCCCCTGTACACTAATAGAAGCCACGTGGCTGAAACACCATATACTGAAAGTAATGATTTGTAAAAATAGCTTTTCATTACGGTTGAAAGTTGGGAAATGATGTGTTAATACAGTTCCATTAGCTGTTACTGTCAAAATGAGCAAGTTGGTGACAGCTCTTGGTTTCTCCTGCGCTTCTATCTGTTATTTTAATATCATTAAATGTTACTTCTCTGGGATCCTCCTCTTTGTACTCTCTCCGCACGAGGTTGGTTTTCAGCAGCACAAAGCTTGGAGAGTAGAATTCTGCAGATCATTCAAAGTACTACCGTTTAAATCACAGCCTGCATTAACCTTGACAAATTGATTCAGCGATGATCATACTTATGCATATATGTTTGCTACTGGCTTGATAACAGGTATTTCAAATATGGTCCAATGCTGAAAGATCTTTAACAATATAGTATTTTGTGTAATTCATCTCCTTAATAAAATTCATTCTCCTGTATGCATAAGCACACGTTTGCTTTTTTTTTTTTTCTTTTTTAGCTAACTAGGCTTGTATTTTCTGAAGCAACCGAACAAGAGCCCTTTGAACAAATCTATCAGAAGGATGATGTTAGAAAGATTGACGAGGGTGTGTTCTCACCAAACACTTACGGTTCTCTTTCAGTGGTTTACTGACCTCTGTTGGTGAAATTAAAGTATATGTTCGGAAAATAATGATGCATAAATTGGGAAGAGATTCTAAAACATTGCTGACTGGAAGTTTTAGATATGGAAGAGTATGACTAATACTTCAATATCCCACAATGTTTGAAAGGCTACCATTATAAAAAAGAAGATGAAGAAAAAAAAAATAATAATAATAAAAAAAGATACTGCAAATACGAAAACAGCTTTTCAATACAAATGGGAGAGGGGAGTATGAATTCAAAAAGTTGTCAACTCTGCATCTGAAGTTACAGGCGTAACCCGCCTAGTGAGCCCCCAGTCACTTCCATGACTCTTGGCACGAGCGTTTACGAGCCTATTAGCCCTCATTCTTCCACTTCGTTTCAGTCAGGATGAGAAGCACTTGTCTTCTGGCATACAGATGGGCAATAATTCTCAACAGTGTGACTAGACAACAAAACGGAACATTGTGGCCCTATCAGCTTATTATTAGCGGAATTTTTTCTACTGACAGCAGCGATGCTACTGTTGGTGGCAGGGGTCAAGATGGTGGCATTTTAATTTAATTGCAATACACGGGTTTTCTAATATTGTACTGAAGTTTGCTATGCCTGTAAATTTGCAATTGCTTAGTTTCATGGTTATCTGTGTTTTAAAAATTTAATACGTTTTTGCCTAAGGGCTTCCTTCAGGTAGATGATGTTACCAGAGACGTATTAAGCTTTGGTTATTTTGCAGAACTGCTGAACAAAGTGATAAGGAGGCCACAAACCCATGCAACTAAAAATAAATTTAAATCTGTATTTAGACAGGATTCCTAATTAATTTCAGGGAATGTTTGTCTAAAAACTGATGGATTCATGTGAATCAATAAAAAATGCGGGTATGGAGACATGCCAGGCTTTATTTTCGTTGAAGAGAAGTTACACTGGAGAACCCCAGAACTGGGGTCTAACACAAGGTAAAATGAGGAGCAGTAACATAAATACATTAAATTCTTGCAGAGATTTCCATAGCTAGCAATCCCACTCCTTCTGTTCCAATAAATTCAAAAGGTATTCAATCTTTTGTGTCCTTTGTGGCTCATAATCTTACTATTATTTGTAATATGGCCTGGCACACTTGAGTTTTAAGAAACGTTATGTGGTTTCCAAAGGGCTGTAAAAATTTGCATATTTATATCTTAGATGCTAGGATTTCCTTTTCCTTAAAACTGCCATGAAGGAAATTAGTTGCCTACGGAAGCATTATGCTTACATAATAATATAAATTCAATATAGGTCTCAGATTAGCTGTGTTTAAGCTCTAATTAATATGGTCTTAGTAAGAATGTTATCTATTATAGCTAATACTCTGTTAATTGACTACACAAACCATTATGTAAAAAGCTGCTTATACTAGTCCAGTAAGAGAATTAGTGAGATGCATACTTTAACTTGCACTCTTTCTCAGGTAAGTCTGCATTAAACCTTCAAATTACAATTAAGTCATAGGCAACAGAGCATCTTGTGGATCAGTATAATTCTTTGTTTACTATTAATGACTCAGCAGCCACTTTAACTCTCCAATCAAGAGTAATGAAAGATTACAGAAAATTATACTGAAAACTGAATTGCTCCATTCTGTGCAGAATTCTGAAAAAATGTTTTATCATTTTGTGAGTCATCGTCTGTGTAATAGCTAGTTGGATATTTATTTTTTTTTTAATATACGTACTAAATAAAAAAAAAAAAAGCTGCTTTGTTAAAATGAAAAAGTTTTGCTTGCAACACCTATTTTGGTAATTATGAATGGTCTGATTTCGGGGTTGAAGTTTGTCTCTCCACCTTTCTGCTTCCCTTGTTTTAGGACAGGAAAACATAAGCATCAAATATCAGCCTATTCCAGTTAAAACCTATAAATAAGTTAACAAGCATATGCTATAAGAGGTTCGAGTGGGGATCCCCCAGGTGGTTTTATCTTTGCCAAAATTTTCCAAATGTAATAGTGTCATGAAAGGGAACAGTCTCTTTCAAGATCATCCCATGGGTAGGTGTGCATCAATCGGGGGGAAGACGCTCCCGTGTTCAGACTCCATGCAAAGTTTTTTCTCTTTTTTAAATGCCTGTGTAGCAGCAAAAGCCTTGCAATATACAGATTTACGTTATCATGGAAAAGCATAACGAACCTCGGTTTTCCAGAGGTAACTTTTCTGTTGCCCAAGCAGAGTCAAACAGATAACAAACCTAATCCACAGGAAGGCAGATTAAGTTGTGGTAAAGAAGAGGTTGATATCTGTAAGAATAGCTGAACACCAGAGTAGACTGACTGTGGAGTATATCAAATCATCTTTTTTAGAAAAAAAGCATTTTTCATAAATCAGGTGGAAGTTACAGCTGATTTAAAAATACTTTAGATTTCATCAGCCTAATGCTCATGAGTTAAGAGAAAGAGCTTTCAGTCCACAACATTCATTCTGCTTGTTGAACCAATATAAAATTTATTGACAGCGCTCCTTTTGCTACTGGCAAAACACACATTTTAATGCAGATTTGACCCAATTGATAGAAGTAGTGACAGACTTTCTCATGATGGTGAGGCTATGGGGCTACTGACCTTTCCTCAAAGCCAGCGTCAGCTAAACGGGTCCTCCCTCGCACCACCCCTTCCTTTTGCTGGTGCACTGGTGTTCAAATCAATGAACTGATCTCTGTGATAACCACCCAGCATAAGTGAGGGAATATGCACAACCGCTTGGGACTGGCATGTGGGGGAAGAGAGGTGTTACTGCTGAAGAAAGGTTGTGTGTAATAACAAACTTAATTTTCTCTAGTCTCTACCACCAAATGGACCCCCTAGTTTCTATTTTGTAACTTCTGCAACAAAGAATTTCCAAGGAATGTTGACAAAACCTCCTATTTTTAACCTTGCATACAAATTATTTAGGGTGGCTTTTTTTTTCATATCAGGTGCTGAGCACTTACTTGAAAGGTACACGGGACCTCACCTCCTTGTGAAGTGGAAGATCTCGGATGACTCAGAATCTTACAAAGATCAGAACTTAATTCATGAATATTTTTACATGTCTCAAAATCTGCCCTACTTTTTAACCAGCTTCACAGGTACATTTGCAAATGAGAAAATACATGAAACATTTCAGAATAGCTAATAAATAATGACACTTTACAGCTACCCATGAAGAAAAAAAAAGTTGCAGTGAGAAAAAGTAATGCAAATGAGTTGGGAGATCATAATTGCATTTATCGTTTTATCTCACGATCCGTGATTTCCCTATTTCTCTGTCATTTTGAGTCTCTTCAGCAGGCTCCATTGTCCACTCTAGGATATTTCTACCTGTACTCGTAATTTAATATATAGTATTCTAATATGCTTAAATAAAAACTTCAGCAATTGGTTTTGGAAACCTTGTTCCGTCCCTATGTAGACAATGAATTTTGAGTGCATTTTAAAGATACAGCATTCCCCCATCTAGTGCTTGTTGTGGTGATCCGCTCAGGTAGCTTCATTTCCCTGACAACTCCCAGCCAAAGTGCTCGTGGGGGCATAGGACCCAATTCTGCAATTCTTGTCCAAAAATTCCGGTCATTTCAAGGGGAAAGTTCCCTGTGTAATGACTACCAGATTGTCTCTTAGCTTGTGACAAAAGAAGGGCTGCCCTAAAGAAGAAATGAATTAGAAAGCCTGAAGTTGTAAAGAAAACCCTCTACTGCAAAGCTGAAAGCTGTAGAGAGAGCAGAAAGGGAGCCCTTCCGTCTTTCAGAAGTCAGAGCTGCGCCTCTCTGTAAGATAACAAATGAGTTATTTGGAAAGCAAGGGCAAGGTAACTTGAAAGAGAAGTAAAATGTAAAAATTGGCTCAAAACCTGAGGGCTGTGTGGTATTTTTGTTCATACCACAAAGAGCAGTTACTCACCAGAAGTCTTTTTTCCCGTGTAACTGCCTGTTTGTGTGAGAAAGTGTTCGTAACAGTGTTGGTAATAATTGATACCTCTCTTCCTCTTCCTCTGCTGAACAGACTTTTCATGTCACAAACCAAGGGCACGATCCCACTGCTTTTATAATCTGTGACAAACTCCTACTGACATAGGTGCTAAGGCGAACATGTGTGAGTCACGCTTGCAGACCAGATAATAGCATGCTTTCATTTTCTTTACTGAAATACATTCCTGTTCATTAATATTATTTTAAAAACTAACATCCACAATGGCAAAAAACTGCACTGGTGCCAACGGTCTTTTTCACCCACTGTAGAAGCTTCATTGGCTGATTGTGACTATATATATATAATAGCAGACCTTTGCCTACATCTTACTGCCACCTTACAGGAAAGTTTTCTCAATTCCAGAGCAAAGTAATATAGTTGACAACATTGACCATTTAGCCAATCTCTTAAGAAACTTCCTTTTATTTTCTAGAACTCCAAAAATGAATAAATATGTTTATTATACTTAATTTTATTCTTGAATTAATTATAATTATAAATTATTATATGTTGTATGATATAAAATACAAAATAAAAACAGAACTCTAGGAAACAGGTCTCTGTACTTTATTCTAATCCATATTTTCCTAGGTCCCTGCTGCTCCAGCTCCCAGTGAAATTTACTGGAGAAGAATTAAAAAAGTGAACAGAAATTTAGATCCCGATGAACCTCTCTATTATGGGTGAATTCATTATTTAATTACATTTTTTTACATTTGGCTGTAGGTCAGACCCCAAAATACCTGAAATTATTTGCTCCTTCTGACTGATTTTTCAATTCCACTGCAAAACTCAGAGTTTGTTTAACAGAAATTTTGAATGACACAAGTGCTAGTTTGTGCATATGGCTATATAATTTACTAATATTTCAGATTGCTATAGTAGGTCTTCTGCAACAAAGCTCACTGGCAACTAAACACCACAAATGGTGATTATCAAGGCAATATTAAAAAGTCTTAAAGAATCCCTGGGCAAACACAAGATTATCAGAGGTGCGCATGAAGTTCTCTCTCAGCCCTTGCAGATGGCCAGTACAAAGCTTATGTGTCACTGGAGACAAACTAGAATGGAAGACGCTTCAAATAGCTTAGTGATAAGACATCAAACGAGTTGGAACTGGCTTTCTGCAGGGAAAGATCGGCCTTTGCTTTCACCAAGGGCATGTGTTTGTTCTAGAAGACTGCAATTGTGGCTGCTAAAATTCAAGTTAATTGATTGCCAATGGGCTTAAACCTGGTTCAATTGTTCATGAAATAGCTAGATTAACGTTTACAAAACTGCTAACTAGCTCAGGTTAATTGGCAATCAACTCAGAGGAGCAAAAAGTCCATATCCACGGACTTCAGCTAAGGAATTGCCTACTCAAGCTTATTGCCAAGTAAACTTTCCCAGGTAAATTTTCAAACTAGCACCTCTTTGAGGACAATGGATAATAAAAAGCGGTTCCTTTTCTCCTTTTTTATTAGTTTTATGCAAGGCCTGTTTGGGAACATTTATTGGAGTACCTGTTATACCAATTTAGCGGGGATGGCCTCAGCAAGGCTAGATGAAACCTTGATCTGGGGGGGTAGATGAGTGTCTGCTGCAGCAAGCAGCTCCTTGGAGCAGGGTGGCAGCAATCCCTGCCCATCTACTCACATCCTTCACGTTAAACCTCTGGCGGATGGTTCTGCTCATGCATATCTCCACGCAGATTTGCCCTTGGAAGCTGATTTGCTTATTTAAAGAGCAATTTGAAACATGAAAGAATCATGTAAACATAAGCTTTAAACCTACAATAGTAGTGGCCGCTGTAAATAGTAAATATCATTTTTAAAAAAGCATAAACTGAAGAAAAGCCACAAGGGCATCTTGTTCTCAATACAGTTGCTCACTGTTTACTTAAAACTATGGTGTAGCTTGTTGAGGGAGGTTTTCCCCACACACAATTTTCTGTCTAACCAACTTAAAAACTGGCTGGGGTATGTTGTACAAATTTTGACCACAAGCTGGCCTGCATATGCCACTGTAATTCATACAGTTGATTACCTTCCACTTTCTCAAAGATATTAACTGGCATGAACCTTCATTTTTTTCATTTCCAGTAATTAATTCCCTGTAGAGAGTGACTGAAAACACTAAACAAAAGCATTTAATCAGAAATTATTAGAGTTGGCTTGTCAGCCGTCTGTTAATCACCATTCATTTTTGTACAAGGAGTGAAAATTTTATTAAACCTTATACTTAATTAAAACATATTGTTTCCGTAGCAGATTGGAAAGTACTGTCATCTGTTTAGACTTGTATCCTAAGATTCATTAAGAATTCATCTTTCCTGCAACATGCAGGCATTTAGAAATTCATTCTGTTGGGATCTGTACGGAGGTACAAAGGGTGAGGGTTGTAGCACAGTCAAGTATTCTTTTACTGAAGGCCTTCCAAAACCCCACCATAATGCAGACTGACAACACAGTGAAGGAATACTAATGAAATTGAATGGGCTTAAAACTAGAAAGTGAAGAATAGTGAGGGGAAAAAAATTGCTTCACAGATTCTGGGATTCATTGTGGTAGTCTGGTCTCGTGAATGATAAAGGCACTAGAACTTGCACAATCATTCCTGCTTGAATCCTTGTTACAACGCTCAGGAAAATGTGATTTTATGTATATTTGCCATTTCTAGGGAAGTCACTAGAGCAGCTTGTTCAAAGTTAATGAAACCAGATTGCTCTGGTGTAACGTTCCTCCAGAGTCAGGGGGAAAAATGACAATGACTGATTACTGTTTATTATTACAGTGAGGTGCAAAGACTTGCAAAACACTGTCTGTTTTCAATGGCTCTTTACATACATCGGCGTCCTACTGCATCATCGTTATGTAGGAACATGCAAGAAGTATGTATCTCATTACTTTTTCCCGAGCAGAATGTCATACGGGCCCCAAGTGCTTGACAGAGTGTAATGGACGCTGCTGTATCCATCAAGAATACTGAGCTGCAGTCAGCTATTTGGCCAAAGCTGAGGTTAAGAGCTGGCTTGTTAGACCGACCGGCGACAAGGGAATCTCATTATTACGTCCGTTGCTTATTGTGTGTGGTAGGACCTCGCTATTACCTGGTTTGCCATGTTTTGCTCAGTCCCTGCCTGCTCCTTGGCCCAGGGTTCACTCTCTTTGCCATTTTTACACCATGCCCTCCGGTTTGGTGTAGACCTTGGCTTTCTTAGCTTCTCTCTCTTGCCTCCAGCCCCAGCACAAGGGATTTTCCAACAGCTTTCACGTCCCAGGTGTATTGCTGCTGTGATGACACTAAAGGGATTGCACCATGAACATATGGTCAGATGCAGCAGTAACAAGTGCAGTACTTCACCAAGACACAGATGCAGATGTAGATAAAAAGGTGCTAATGTTTTATATTATCACTATTTATCGTCAGCAACCATTGATTAAGTAAATAATATGACTGATCCAAGAAATAAGCGCAGCTTTGCTCCTAAGCGCTTGCAGTCCAGGAAGACAAACAGCAGGCAAAGTGTAAGGGGAGAGCAACGAATATATTTTTTTAAAACAAATACCATCTATTTCCACTGGCCCTCTGCCTAGCCATTATTAACTCGCAATAGTTTGTAGGCATCCAAGTTGAATCTTCCTGCTGTTACTGGAAAATTTTTCTTGGCTCAGATATGAAAATAATTTCCTTTCAAACTCCACACTATGTTGTTACAACATCCACTCTGATAATCTAATGGTCAAATGTGACGATTGTCCCTTGGATCACCTCACAGGGACATCATTGTTGTGTGACGGTGACCTTACATCTGGGAACAGCCTTGCCCAGGGCTTCCCAAATCTGCCTCTTACAAGGCCATATGACAGACATGTGTAAGGCTCCACGCCAGTCACACTTGTTTAAAAACTCCTTGACACAGTCATGGCACTTGTGACTCCTTGTGCTGCTGTGACATATGACCCTTATGCCACAATATTCTTCTGTATTATGCAAGGGTGCCACTAAAGAAGGAGGATTATGTGAGGTCATAGCTAGAGTCTGATTCTGTCTCATCCCCAGATGTACAAGCATAAAACAATTGAGTGGATTAATATGTAAGTGGCTTTTAGAGGCAACTGCCCCCTTGTTCTGACATTGCTAGGTGAACAGAGGGATTGGTGTTGCTAGATGGCCCCAATCTGTTCAATAACCACCTACATCAGCTTATAATGTAGGATAACCTTGGACAACAGCAGCCAATGGAACCAGCCCACCTTTGCCACATACACAGGCACCTTAATTTTACATGTTAGGCTTGTGTACATTACTTTATTTTTATCCCTTGACAGCTACGAGACTTAGTCATAGCTGGTAGCTGGTTTCGTCTTCCTTTCATCAATTAAAAAAAGCCAGTCAGAGCAGCGATATTACTTCTAAAAGGAAACTGTACAAGCCACAGTTGGTCTGCTAAGCTGCTAAACCAGAAGACACACAGAAACAGAAAACGGTGATAAAACTAGGTGTATAAGGTGGGCCTTTGCTTCAAGCTACATAATGGGCTGCCCTGGCAGGACAGAGATGCTGGAGGAGATCTGTCACTACCTAACTTAATGTTACTAATTTTGTAGCTTCATTACATTAATATTATGTGTAGCAAAATCTCTAGTCTGCCGCAGATATAGATGCCTATAAAGCCTACATGTCCCTGTTGGTACTAAGAGTTGATTATTGATGTAAATGTCTTCTAAAAACTACTACCTTTCAAGCATATGAATTCTGTGTTATTTTCCCCTACATCTGCATTTCTTAAAAAAAAAAAAAAATCAAGCCATACCACATTGTTAGATTCCCCCTCCAACTCCTTATGCATCGTTATTGTTGTTGTTACCAATATGTCTACACTTTGCCAGCAGTTGGGTTCCCAAGCTGGAGAGAGAGAGGATCTCATCTTGGGTCTCACTTACCCTGACTTTAGAAATTAATGCTGTCATCAAGGGAAGTGTTAACATACTGAAAGCAAACATGGCTTTCAGAAAAAACAGTGAGCTGGAGGCAGGTAATTACATCCTTTTAGCCCGGAATCCAGTCCAGGTAATGTGGGAATAACACAGGGAATGCACAAGCACATCAGAGCAAGAGTCTTCCCAGACCTTCCCAAGCCTTGGACCATCTCTTAGGGCTTGGGAAAGCCTATGAAATGAAATGTTAAAAAAATACCAAATGGGTAGATGAGGAAGCAAAAGCAAAGGTATAGATCTACCTTAACTGTATCAGCTTCATGAGCTGTTGGGGCTGGGGAGAGACATGAGATTTGCCTGGAACCTTCCTGCCGGTGACATTTAGGAAGAAAGATTATACATCTGTCTCCCATTGTTCTCCCAAGGAAAGGAAAGACTGATCAACAGCAGAAAAGTGCAAAAGGTGAGTGAAAATCACTCTACAGGTGATCAAGTAGCGAACACAGGGAGAGGAATATTGATGGGGTGACAACGAACAAAGATGATGTCCTGGAAAAGTCCTTTCATCACAGGTTTAGGAATCAGTACTGCAAAGATTTTAAGCACCAATAGCACATAATGTCACTATCTAAAGTTCTGTCTAGACTTGGAGACCGATGACAGTTTGTCCCAGATTAGGCAGGTTTCAGGATGATTAGATAAAGTTCCTCGATTGTTGTTTTTTTTTTTTTTCTTTTCCTTGTGCTATTAATGCATAGGGCTCATTAGCATATCATTAATTCAGTAAACTCCTGTTCAGGTGCAAATGTGAAGACACATGGAAATGTTTGGTCCTTAACAATAACAGCAAAAAAGCTGTAATTTTTCATCAAAAGGATTTATTACCTGTTAAATTGTTAAAGCCAAAAATCAGCAAAAGGAGGTCTCCTTTATCTTGAGTGCTCAATGGCAAATGATTTTGTTAACATAGATTTCATTTACATGGCTGGATCTTGAGCCTTTCCAAATGGTTAAGATAAGCAAGACTCCAACACGTGAAAACGAGAGGGAGGAGGTTCCAGTAACTCACTCTTCTCTCGGACCGCGTGAGGAGTGTCCAATTTTAAGGCAATCAAAGTACTTATGTACTACTGGGGACCACCCAGCCAGTCTGAAAGAGATCCACACTTAAAGAGAACTTCTCCAGTAGGTGTTAAGTGCTCCAATCTTCTCAGCAGGAGTTTCTCATGAATGAAAACACCTCTTGGAGATGAGTACAGGAATAAACAATGCACCTCTGAGAGGTGTAAACGGTTCCATTCACCTTGGTGGGTCTTCATCCTCCCTGCCCGGGGCCAGGGGCTTACAATCTGCGATCCTGTCAGGCCTGTTAGCAACCAGGACAGTGAGCCTTGGTGGTTGTTTACATCATATACCTATGTCATAGATGTCATTACCGCGGTAACAGAGAGAAGGACTCAGGCTCCCAGCCCCAGAGGACACCCAAGGAGCAGTGGAAAGGTGCAATCCTCCCTTTCCCTCTTACCCCAAGTAAGAGCCACTGAACCCTCTGAGGTCAGACAGGGCGAAGGGAGAGGGCTTTGGATGCCCTCAGCGGCAAACAGATCCCTCAGATCTTGTTTCCAAGAACAGAAAAGGGATGCAAGAAGCCTGATCCCAGTTTCCTTGAGGAAATATGCAGGGGGTCCAAGAAACAGTTGGAGAGGCAGGCGCCTTTATTGCCCATGTTTTCATGAGGGAGGACAGATATGCCTCCCAACCTGTTTCATTCCTAACATGCGTTTGGCCTTGAAGGCTTGTCCCAGTTTTCCCTTTTCCATGCCATCCTCCCCTTGTCCTCTCTCCTCCTTTTCCTTCCTGAACTCCAGTACTTGTTCAGGAAAATCTGGGACAACTCTACCCAAATATCCTTTCTCTCTCAGCCTCTGTCTGTTGTCCTGTACTGCCTACCCCCAGCAAACAGGTCCACATCTAGTTCCTTTTCAATTTTTCAAAATAGTTTGGGTACTATTTGAGCTGTATTTCTTTGTCTGTGTTTAAACAGTTGGCAAGCAGCTATGGTGTTTGACAAAAACCATACTAGCAGTGAAGGGGCTGATTTCAACAAGATACTCTCACAATTTCTCCCATTCTCATCACATTGACATGACCTGAGTGGTCTCAGTCAGTGGCAACTTCGTAGCCTACCATCCTACCTAAGTGTTATGAAAGCAAGAAGGTCCCGTTTTCCCCAGCCACTCAATGAGTATGTGGAACTGGGTTCACGATTTAGGCTCTCATTAAGCTACTGAGCTACTGTCATCAGTCTATCTTCTTTTAGTAGTAATTCCAGTATTTATGGTAGTTGACTGATCAATTGGTTCAGGAACGGCTGTATGGATGAATGCTCCAGACAGTGCAAAAAAAATGATCTGCTCCCCACTGCTGAAGGGGGCCCGGGGAGGATGTACGCTTCCTTTCTCCTAGCAATAGGAAAGTTCAGAAAGCCTTTTTGACAGTCTATGGCCAAACTATGGTTTGTGTGTCCTGGGATTGCCTGCTGACCACCGCCAGGCAGTTCCACTGACAAAGACACAAAAACCAGTATTTTCACTACTGTGGCTATCTGTAATTAAAAGGTGGTTGAAGTGTCATCGGTGGCTACTAGCTTGTCCAAAAAAATGGTGAGGCCACAGCTAACGCCATCAAGAAGTGATTTTTAAATGTTCAGTGTTTTAATCTGATGCATACTTGCAGCTAACTGCATCTCAGGATGTGCCACTGCTGCTGGCAAAGAGCAACCCCAGAGAAACCATGCATTTGCAGGGTCTGAAAGCTCATTTATTGGAATATTATCTGTATGTTTTGGGACTGTTGTGCCATTGGTAATAACATCAGTGCCTGCCATTGGTTCCACACGGATGGTGGCAATACTAATACTAATGTTTCCAAATTACATTATTTGCCATTAACTTAAGACCCTAAAATGATATTAATGATTTTATACAGGTTATTTCCCCCATTTCTGTTATAAAAGCATTAATTCAAAGCTTGAGGTTTTGCATTGCTAAATCATATGTATAACACGTGTTGGCCTACTTTTCTTCCTCATTTCAAAAGTCACATGCTATATTTTTAGCTAAAACGTATTGGAAAAGCCATGTCCTTTGGCCTGTTTTAATACTGTAACACTTGCTACTGTTGCTGCCTTTACATACTTAAAGTTATCATAAAAACCTGGAAAGGAAAGATGTCATCTCTTTCTGACTCCCAGTCAATAGAAATCTTCTTTGTGTTATTAAAAAAAGGAGGCCGGGGATATATTCTTCCAGCCCTTTCACCCGCATTTGCAGTAGATCTCCAAATGTCAAGGTCACACATTTATTTCAGACTTTTTAGCTGTTAGCCAAATAGCCACAGTGGAATTTGATCGTTAGATACTCAAAGCCAGGAAAAATGACCGATGATTACATGCTATTAAATGTTAAAAAGAAAGAAAGGAAGAAAATAAATCCCTGCATATCTGTTCAGTACTTATAGAAATTTAATTTAAAAAATTCAATTAGTTCCCTGCACATGTCGCATAGAACACATCAGTTTCCCTGCTTCAAGTACAATTAGGCTGAGAGACCGCAGAGCGTTTAGAAAGGAAGCAAGGTCAGGGCTCCTGAGTGGCAGCAGCGTTGCCACACGCAGCTCTCTGGAGGGAGGTGACTCCCACCTCCCCGCAAGAGCTTTGTCTAGACAGTGACAGCACGTAAGCGCCAGGCACTAAATGAGACTTCAATAGCTAAGTCTAGTCATGTTTTTGATCTGCAAGACAATTAAAAATATACGAATTCCCAGGATCTTAGGTGTGTGAGGTGTTTGTTTTTTTGTTTTTTTTTTTCCTTCCTGAAGAGAAGTGTCATAATAAAAAAATAATTAATAATGTATTTTGCTGGTAGTATCTTTATATAGAATTGCTTTTCCTGGTGTTAATTTAGGTTTTTCTCCAAGACAAGATGCACTTTGAATAATCCATAATTCTGCCCTAAAGCAAACTGAGATTTATACCAGAAACAACAAATAATATTCTTAAAAGTAAATTAAATCACATGCCATTCTTCTTGTGTAAAACTCTATTTAAAAAACACCCTGCTCATTTCAGCAGTAAGAATGAGATATAATTAAGTCCAAACACTTTATTTTTATTTATGCAACAGTAGAATTACTACAGAGAGATGGAAGCAGAATCCAAATGAGAAGTTTTAATAATAAAAAAAAAAGACATTTTAAAAAATTCATTTAAGTAGGTTAGCCATCTAACCTACTTATTACTTACACTCACAACATTAAGACTTGGCAAACCTAATACTAGACGATCCTTTATCTGTGTAAAGCAAATGTTTCAGAGGAACACAGATGACCTTTCTAAAGCAATAATGACTTTTTAATGTGAACATATTAAAAAGGCTTGTGCACAATATATGTTTCCTCATTTCTTCATGTTTCTTCACTTCACCTCTGTAATTTTGTGATGTAAACACCATTGGCCAGCGGTGACGGCCCAGATATAGTTTGATCTTTAGTAAAGATTTTGCTTGAGCACAGCTTAATTACCCTTCATGGTAGCAAGAGATGCTATATAAAGGTGAACTGTAAAACAGAAATGAAACATACATTTGTATTATCAACTGTTCCTTCATAAGGCGCATTAAAATACGGCCTAAGAAAACCTTTTTTTTTTTAATGTAAAAAATATCAGTTTCTTGTTTCATTTTTCTTGATGAAGGTCATTGTCAAAGTTCTAGGAAGGCCAAAACTGTGATGTTCTCTGAAACTGAGAAGTGGCCCATGAGTGGGAAAGAAAAGTCACGCAGGAAGAAAACTTCTTCTTTGAGAATAAACAGCAACATTATGGTGCCATTTATCAGGCAGGAGTAAAGACAGTTTCGCTTGCTTTGCCACATGTCACATTAAGGCAAGAATTTATGGCTTCTATTAGCACATATTTTGCTGGACGTACATATAGCAATGGCAATCAAAAGAGTAACTGAAAGGAAAGGATTTAAAATAAAAAATCCAAATGATGTTAAAGGGTATTTGCAAAAGATTGTTAAAAATAAGCTTGTTACTGCCTCTTATTTAGTATGTACAAAAAGTGCGTGGGAGGATTCTTAAAGGTTTTTATTCCCATTTTTAATATGTTCAGAATAAACAAAAGAATAGAAGTCAAAGCAAGTAATTTAAAAACCAGCATAAAAATACAATATTGTACTATCCATACAATATAGCTACAAGTTTTCATCAAAAGAGAAAGTGGAAAATGGTTTCACTATTTAATTCCACATTTGGTTTTAGACAGACTCCAAGACACAGACCATTTCTTCCTTGCAATTCCTAGGTATAAACCTCTTTCTTGGGTAAAGCTGCCAAGTACCACGTACTCACAGGGTTGTGATGACTAATGGCCTACAGTACTCCAGCCTTCAAAGTGATTGCCACAGCAAACCACCACATTTCATGCACCAATTTCTTTGACATACCCACTAGGAAAACAAACATTTCTTATTCCTAACGTCCTGAAGCTCAGTGGGCAGAGAAATCATACTGCTTTGAAATGTGTCTCCAAGGTAATACAGAGGTAACTTTTGCTTTGAGTAATTAAATTAGGAAAAACATTGTAACTTTTCTTTCCCTTTCCCCATAGCATCATCATGGTTCGTTGTGCGATCTTTCCAAGCCTGGTGATACTCAAAGGCTGGACATCTTCCACTACGTTTAACCCCACCACCTAAATCTTCTTTTTTTCCTGAAGCACAATGTTTGATGGAAAACATAGATTATTCTCTTCTGTAAGAGATGTTGTACTTATTCCCAAAGTGTCATTGTGAATACCTACTCTTTTAAAATGAGCTACTTGTGAGACTCTCATCAGTCATGGTGCTCACTATGTTCTTACTGCATCTTCAGGCTTGAACTAAGTACCATCTAGTGAAGGAGCTCTGTGATGCAGAGCACTCCTCTGCTCCCTCCCTGTTCTGCACGAAGGGAGAAGACAACTCCTTTTCTGTAGTCTGAATAGCTTGCCTGGGTAATTATGGACTGTGCAGGAAAAGAAAGTCAAAATGAAAAATGTAGATGTCTACTAACTAGCATTACCCTTGTAGTTCAATCATCCAGCCAGTATTTGTGCTTATAGTACTCAAAGATAAAATTTTCTGTGATTGACAGCAAGCCTACCTTTCTTCACAAATGGAAAAGCTCACCTGCTTTACTGTCAGTCGAATGTAGAAATAGAATGTTTACCCAGATTTTGTGGTTTTGTTCCTGCACCCGAAATAGCATATGCAAACTTGTTTGTACTAGAATTTCATACCCAGACTTAATAACTGTAATAATCTTTCAGTCAGACATATAGTGACAGTATATCAAAATGTATGTGCAAGCGCCAGTATATGCAAAGCCTTTGTCAACAAAAGAGCCGAAGTTTCAGACCTGATGTAGCCAGTAGATAGAGCAGAAAAATTGTCCAAATAACAAACTAACCTTTGGGCGCTAGAGAACTGCAGAATTATGTTACTTTTGGTTTTTCTTCCATTTGTATGGACACCTGTGATTAAGAAAAAAAAAAGTCAAAGTTTCTAAAAATCTTTGGTTTGGGGTATTTAATTTATACTTTCAATAAAATCCTCCTTATGAGAGGATTGTCACTATCTCTAAAAGCAGAACTTGGTCTATTAGTCACATTTAGCTTCAGTCCAAGCCACTACTGTTCCTTTTTTTTTATATGATGTCAAGTAACAATGTCCACAGCTTAATATTACTGCTTACCTGCCTTTTCATTAGATATAGCAACAAAAGATTTAACTGCATCTATTCCTCTAAAATGTGATCAATAGTTCCAAATGTAGTCTGCTACTTTGTTCACAAGAACAACTCTTTTTCCAATGTAATGGCAAGATGAAATCAGAGCAACCATTGCTTTTAGTATATTTGCTTCTGTCTACTTGTACTGTATAATTTAGTCTCCTCATTATTACCTTTGTGCGTAATTTTCATATTTCTTCTTATCAATATTCTCAGGAAGCTTGCATGCTGTTTTGCTGAATAGATAGGGTTTTCCTAGGAGCTAGAGAAGAATGTTACCCTTCCCTTTATCCTACATCTATCCCCATGTACGGGTGCTGGGTGTTTGACTTATCAATGGACAACAATGTCTAAGGTAGTACTACCTGATTTTCTTAGGAATGCCAAGTTCTTGAACACTCCCAGCTCTATTGGCTCTATTTGGCCTTCCAACCATTTTTGTGACCATTTTTGTGACCCCAGTGTAATGAAAAATTGAACATTCAAAGCTAGGAACAGGCCATAAATCAGAAGATGGAACATGGTAAATCCACTGTGACCTGAGCTGGAGCTCTTTTTTTTTCAGGTGAAAATAGCCTTATATTGAATGAAGGCAGGTAATCATACTCAAAACCTGGATTGTTTAAGGAATAAGATTAAGACTCTTACAACTGTGTAGAACATAAGGTGACCATTCTACCATCAGGTTGATGCGGAGATGAATCTCATTTTCCATATGGACACAGACTTCTAGCTCTCCTACTTCACATACAAATAGGAGGACCATTGTGGTATCCTCTACTTTTGCTAGACGAAAGCATTTTGGATCTATTACTGTCAGAAACTCTTATTTCACGTCTTCATTGAGGTCAGGGTCAGCTCAGGCTTCTAAGCCCTGAAGTTTTGGTTTCTACTGATGTGAAAGGTTTTCCCACTTCTGCTGGATCTGGGTAAATTAGTAGGCTAGAAGGAAATAGATAACAAGTGATGCTTTTTAATGGCTGTGTTTTTATTTGCTTGCAATGTGACTGCTCAAAGATTAAGTCTCTTGATTCCTGCCATACGATGACACCTCTGTTTTCATTACCTGACTCCATCTGCTCTTAACTTGTTTCTCTTCCTCTTTGGTCAAGGTCTCAGGCTTCTACGAGCCACACAGCTTTTCCACTTATGTTTGTCCATATCATTTTTTCTAATGCAACAGATTCATCAGATTCGGTAAACAGCTTTTGTCAGCAACCTAATTATCACTGGGCCAAAATCCAAGGACCCAGTCTCACACACATCTTTCTCTTTTGCCACTTCTGAAAATATGAACCATTAGCCAAAGGAGCTTCTGAAATTTATGCGTAGATTTTAAGAGCATTGAGTTTAGAAGGTGTTCCTAGTTTTTGTCATCTAAGGATTTCAGCAAGCACAAATCTCTTTCTCGGGAGTACAACACTTCAAGCTGGATCCATGTGTACATTTTTGGGGAAAGGCTAGATGCTCTGGACTGTTGTTCAGGCAGAGAAGGCAGATAGAGAACATGCAGGCTTCTCCACCTGAGATTTAAGTTATCTTTTCACGATGTCCCTCATGACCTTGTTATCCGAATGAGGCTTACTGCCTTAGTATCATCTTTTTGTGACCTGGGCTCTTGCAAATGCTGTCTAACAAGAACCATCATCTTGAAAAAGTGTGTATTTTTGATAAGTGGCACACAAGTTGCTGGCTAGATTACCACCAGCCAGATACACATTCCAACACCTTACCACAGCCGTTCAGCTGGTAGATGGATAACTTCTCTCAGTTGGCTTCATGAACCTTAAAGGAATGTGCAGTTCACCAGATCCTGATAAGAATAGCAATCTATTTATCTGCATAGGAAAAAGCTAGAACTGCATGTACTTCCCTTTCTCCATCCACAGAGGAGCTGTAGAAAATGTGAGAATCGTACATTTGACCTGGGGAGCTACAGCTGAGGGAGGTTAAGTAGGCCTGGTGGTACACAAGACATGCAGAATTGCAGAGAAAAATATTTTCTTACTGATGTATTACTTCAACAAGTCTCCAAGAATAGTATGGGGATATGTATCCTCTGAAAAGCCCTGATATAAGTGGATAGTCCTGTAAGTGCCAAGCCATCCTATTTGTACAAAGCCAGCAATGACTTATGAGTTGTATGATCTATGGGTAGTACGGTGTGAAAAATTCTTTAAGACACTGAACTCTCAAAATCCAGACCCAGCTATAGATCTTCCAAATCCAAATAGACTGGCTACAAGCTACTAACAGAGGGGGGTTAGTCGCCATGCTCTTCTCTGTGGTCAATGGCAGGTGGCAAGTGGTTGCTTGCTTTGTTAGATATGGGGGGAACTCAGCATCACCTTCATTATGGTCACCTGCTCATCTTAAATTCTCGACCTACTGATGGATGTAACTAATCTGATTCATAATCTTTTTCCTATAGGTCTGGAAGTTCCCTATTGTCTTAGACCAAGAGCTTGCAGGGAATGGCAACTGCATTGCCGAGGCTTGCTTGATATCTTCATAATCATCCTCCTTTGGGACATGATGAGAAAATTGTGTCTAGCCAGCATTTATTTTTTTGTTCGTAATAAGCAGTCAGACACCATGCAAGCAGACCAGCTCAGACATCTAGAAGTGACCTGAGGAAAGAAAGAGTATTCGTATAGCTTCAATATCTACTGTTTCATCTGCTACTGACATTTGGACTCATGCTTCCTGGATTTTCCCTATGTCCATCTAGCAAGCACAATCACCTACCGCAAATTACTCTCATGCCATGATAAAAAAAGTTACTAACCAGTGATTACCCCTCAAAACTCAGAGGCACATATTCCATGATACACCTGGGGACAACAGTCTGTGCTGCTCATTGCATAAACCAGCATAAACGGTACATGAGACTTCTTTCTAATGCCGGAAATTAATACTTGGAAGAACCTGTGTCAGTATCTCAGACCTCATAAATTCTGTATACCTTGCAAATCACCCATGGCCTCAAACAACAAACATATTTGTAAATCAAATGTTTTTTGGTTTTGGGTTTTTTTTTTCAATAAGCACAGAAGGAAGCAAGTGTGTTTCCTTATTGAAGCAGCGGAGTAATTTTTTTTTCTTCGTATATTTTCTGTATTTTTTATATTTACTACTGTATTGATGCATCCATCTCTGACTGAGAGACCACAAAATATTTTTTTCTGTGTGGAGGATCATGACAAGAGTCTTCAATCAATACCGAGCTTCACTCCTAGGCAAAGCCAGTGACATGTGAAACTCTGCATTCTTTGTAGTCTTGAATGTCCAGTAGAGATTTAAATTCACAGCAGCAGGCTGTAATGCTGAAATAAAAGAAACACGATTTAGTTGGGCTTTGGTCCTACGTACTTTTGAAAAGCTCTGTATGTTCTTTACAGAAAAATGCATATTATCTTTTAGAAAGAGTGAAGAATGGAGTGTTCAAGCCCAAGGTCCTTGGTGCCACTGCAGAATAAGACTTTTATATTTTGTGTCTGTAGTTCCCAGTCCTACAGTTGAGCAGGAAATTAAGCAGCTCTGACACTTATACAGTACTCATCAAAAGCACAGGAAACCCGTGTAACCACATACTCAGAGTACAAATGAGAATGAACAGAAAATATTTTCAATGGTGATACAGAGCTGCAAATTAGATTCAGCTCCGGAATTCAATCAAGCAACACATAGTAGTATATCAACATACCCACTACAATTTCTTCATGAAATAGTACCATGTAATAATATTCAGACATAATGCAAGAAATCCAAGTAGTAAACTCTATGAGAGAGGTGACAAAAAGTGAGTGAACAAGTTTCTAAGTAGTGTCTTCGAGATAGACAACTTACGGTAAGCACAGTCTAAGTCAGCACTTAGTCTTCCTTGAGTCTGCCTCATCTGGGGAGTATCCATTGAGTAATGTACAATGCCACAAGGTATATTCTAGGTATATTAGACTCCCAGGTGGGAGCAACTAGTGAGACGGTACCCGTTCTCATGTTGAAAGAAACTGCAATGCAGTTGCCTGGCTAATGTGAATTCATAAAGCACTTTTCTGTCCTGTGAGTTTAGCCCACTGTAAAGGGAACTGTCTTGTCTTGCTGGTGTCAAAATGAGCATATAGCTTTTGAGAAGACAATGAAATGTGTTCTGCTGGCAGAGTCATCCACAGCATCATCAGCTCTTCTGTGAGTGTTCTCCTCTGTATCCTGTGAGTACTGAGTCAGGAAAATGTCGCTTCAGCTGTGTTCATGTCCTTCCATGCTCATCTAAAAAAAAACATTCAAGGGATCAAGCTTTCTAAGATGACATATTTGAAAAAAAAAAAAAAAGAGATAAATTTAAGCTAAAATGTTTGCTGAAACAAACTATATTTGTTTATTTCTATTCATTTCTACACCTTGATTTTTGATGCTTGATTATACAGATCGATTCATCAGGAAAGAGACATTAACATGTGAGTTGTGTAAATAACCAACAACATAGAAATTATGAAACAGGAATGTTGATATTCACAACACAATACTGATGAATTAGTTTTGGCATACTTTTAAAATAATTTAAAATAATAAAATTAAAGTTTCTCAATCTGCTTATGAATAGTCTGAGAAGGCAAAAAAAATACAATTTTTTTTTCATTCCAAAGTTTTATTATTTGTTCCACTTCAATCACAGATCAAAAGATTACTTTCCAGTTGACATCTCTGTCTCACTGAACACAGCAACTGCTTCTGAGATTTACCCAGGTGTGGCAGATGAAAATCAGCCGTGTTAGGATCAGTCAAATGAAACAGACACTACACTGCTATCTAGAACAGTATACAGGAGACACACTGTCTATTTAGACTGAGCTACACATAAAATGTGTTTCTGTAAAGATACTAGTTTGTTAAACAGCTTTCATTACACTCATGCTAATCATTAAGTGGAAAAAATGTCTTAAACAGAGTAGCTTTCTGTTTAATTAAAACTTACAGCTGGTTTAGGTGTAGGATTGCTCAACAATATGAATTTGAACTAGTAAAAATATTGTCATTTGTGCAGGCTTAACATTTTATGCTCACAAAACCTAAGACAGTACAGAGCTGAAGTGCCATGGACAGCTGATACCTGATCCAGCACAAAGCCTGTTAGTACAGCAATAATCTGTCAACACCTTAAAACAAATTCAAACAGCCAGGACAAATTTATTGCGTATCAGCATTCTGTGCCATTTGTCTAACATGGTTTCAGTTTGGCCGTACAAGTCCTGAAGTTGTATTTTCTGTTTTCAAATTATGGCTTCTCTATTTTACATTGGTTTAGCTGTAGCATTTAGGTGCATGTCTCAAGTTACTCTAACTTGATTTTTGTGTAGAGAGAATATTAACAAAGGGATTTCCATACTTTCTGGAAGAAGTTTTTACTCCAAGAAATATTCTGAGTATAAATGTCAGCATGTTCAATCACTATATCAAAAAAATAGCATGAAGCAAATCAAAGCATGTGCACCTAATGGCAAGAAGTTACAAATACCTGGGGAGGAAATTGGTCATGTTCTCAAGGCAAAATAAAAGTTAACTGCTAGGAAGTGTTTTTCTTCTCCCCTGGATGACAAGAATAAACCTTATCTAACACAGAAGATTTGTCAGTGGAAATTGTCCCCATTTTCCATTAGCTGAGTAGAACTTCTGCTTGGATTGTCAAGCAACAGAATGGCAAAAACACCTCAGAGACTAATATCCAGAAGATGTTTGGATAAATGCAGATGGCATATATTTTTTTCCTGGGGAAAAAATACAACAATAGCAACAAAAACTTCTTCAAAATAATTTGCGAATGAAATATCATTTAAAGCATTTGTTACAGAAAGAAGCATGGATATTCAGTGCGTGTTAGAAAAAGAGCATGAACCCGTTAATTTGTGCAACTGCCATCAAAGTGGTGTCCTAAGAGTGAGATTCACTATCTCTGAGAGTACAGCTGTCATGTTACAAGTGCAACACAATTGTAAGAGGTTTCCTTTCCCCACATTTAGAAAAGTTTTCCAGACTGTGCAACTTTTCCTTTTTACAGTATCGAATACCATACTTCTGCTTTAAGCACAACATGCAGTTGGTCGTCTTTGGTTTAATTGAGAAAAACCCAACCCTGTAACTATGAGGTAATAAGCAAAGACCTCCCCAGACAATATGTGTTCAAATGAAGGTCTGCTAAAACTGGACAGAGGTCTCTTGACAGATCTCTAAGCTCACTGAAGTTTCAGCATGGCAAAGATGCCATTTGCAAAGAGCAAGTCGTGCACTAAGGCAGAGTTGTGCTTCCTGCTATGACCCTTCTGCATCTCCCCTTGCCTGACATACACTGCACGCACCTCAGGAAAATTGTTTAGACAGATTTTCTGCATGTTCTATCTTAGCTTTAAAGTGATTCTTATTTTACAGAAAGTTTGAAATGAACACTATTATTCTATGAACATGAAAAATAACCCAAATCTTATTGTATTAACATTTACACCTGCAAAATACATTCAGAATATGACTTTGCCTGGCTTACCACCCAAGTTTTATGTTGTGTGGCATATGCAGTCAATGCGGTCTCTATTCCCAAGGAACAGATGTGCACATGCGTGTGCAGATGTGTGTGAGATAGTGTGCGCCCTGATTCTGGGAAGGAGAGGGATCAGTTTTCTTAAAACAGATGAAACTTAAGACAA
Organism: Rissa tridactyla; assembly: GCF_028500815.1. Classification (NCBI taxonomy): domain Eukaryota; kingdom Metazoa; phylum Chordata; class Aves; order Charadriiformes; family Laridae; genus Rissa; species Rissa tridactyla. The sequence goes on from NC_071466.1 coordinate 198,403,574, forward strand.
ACAAACGAAACACGCTAACCTGTTAATCATAGAAAGTCCACAAGATGTGAGGGTGAACGGCAGCTGTCTGCCACCTTTTGGGATGGCCGTTCTTACAGAGCTATAACAGACTGTTATATAGAGTTATTTAATAGAAGTCAAGCAAGAATTTACAGCTTCAGTCTCTGCCATGTATTCTGCACAGGCATTTTACCTAATCTATTCAACAGATTGCTAAGGTTTCCGGCACTGGAAGAAATGGTCTCTTTTTGCTCCCTTTTGCCTGTGGTTCTGGAATTGACTGCCAAGGAAGGATTACCTCCAGGGCTAAGGGAGATGGTGGCATTACCACCTCCTGCCTTGGACTCTGCTGGGAAGGAAGGGTGGACTAGCACCTTGAAAACTCCTTCCTTGGCTACTGGTTATCCCAAACTCCTTTGCTCCATCCTGTTTCCGCATGGTCCTACCCATTTTCAAGGTTCTACCAACTTCTTTGAATTTAGCTCCTTCTTCTGCAGTGGTAATAGCTACCTCAGACTTCAGTTTTCCCCTCCTCTTCCCCCTGCCTCCCTTTCGTGAGCAGGCTTTCTGCCACTCTGTGTCCGCAGCTTGGGATCCTGCCAACACAACTGAGACAGCAAGTCTGGAAATAGCCTATAGAGCCCAGCTTTGCTAGACTGGAAACTTTCATATGAAATACGCTGGAAAGATTTATACAATGGATTGGCAACTGATTAACAGAAAAACACACCCAGGAGCCAAAGTGAATTTTGAGTACTGTGGAAGGGTGCCAGCTTGACAGCTCTGCAAACCAAACTATCCACAGGACAGGTACAGGACAAGGACCAAAGCCACCAGCTTCTGCCTCCCTCTCTGAGAAAATCTGACAATTATGATGAGTAACAGTTAGTTTCTATAGCTTTGATTTTTTGTCATAGTAAGACCTGAGGGTCAAACAATAAGGAAATAATCTCACAAGCACTGTATATGTCTGTTTAGGGTAGACTTTTTTCCTTCTCCAAAGTTCATGGTAGCAGTTTGGATCACATTAGAATTTACAGCAGGTCAGACTCATACCACCACTCAGATGTTTCTAATAGCTTAGCAGAACTTTTTTTTAAAGCAAAGAAAAGTCATTTCAGGTAGCAAAAATTTGCAAATCCATCAGACTTCAAGTAAGTTTTCTGTTACATAAGACTCTACCAAGACAAAAAATATTGACATCTAAGCCCTGGATAGTAGATACATATAGGAAAAAAAAAAACATGCTTCATGTCATGAAGATATTTTCCACTTTGTTATTTTAATATACAGAAATAGCATTCTCTAAGTCCAATGGTATTCATAACATATCACAAACTGCAGCTTTTTCTTTTGTTCCTTGTGAACTCCTTTATTTTCAGGAACTGAAAATAGAAAAATTGAAGCACCTTAATGTCACCAGCAATATATTACCAACCATTATGTATTTTGTGTTGCCATGCATTCCTTTAGTGTGTGTTTGACTTTACTAAATTATAGTGATTCTAAGTCTGTTTTGTGGAATTGCAGTAGGAATAGCTGTTCTAATCTATGTTATTCCAGCTCTACTGTCTTCTTTTAGTAATTTCAAGCCAAAGTCCATTTGAAGCTCTGAATCAACACCACCTTTCTTGTTTCTTTGTTGGTTGTGAAAATACTGTTTCTATCCAGTTGCGTCTTCAACCCTCCAAGGCTGAGAGGGACTGCACAGCCTCTCTGGGCAACTTCTTCCAGTGCTGAATCATCCTGATGGGGAAAAAACCTTACGTCCACTCTGAACAGCTGTTGCTTCTATTTATGCCCGTTGTCTCTTGTCTTCCTGCCATAGCCCACTATGCCTCACACTGTGGTCCTGGTGACCTTCTGTTAGGAGTTGGGGTCTGCTGTTTGGTCCGCCCAAAGCCATCTTTTTTCCTACCTGGACAAGCCCAGCTCCTTCAGCCTCTCTTCAAGTGTTCCAGCACCGCAACATCTTCATGGCCTTCCGCTGAATGTGGTCCAGTTTATCAATATCTGTCTTGTACAGGGGGTCCAAACTGGACACCATATTCTAACTGTGGTCTAGAGTGTGCTGAGTAGAAGCATAATCCCTTTCCTCAGTGTACTGGCTCTGCTCCTGTTAAGATAACCTGGGAGGCTGTTGGCCTTTTTTCTGCCAGGGCACTGCTTTCTCATGCTCATATCACTTCCCACCAGGACTGGTTTTTGCAGGGTTTCTTCCCAGTCATCACTCCCCAGCCTGTGTTGTTGCACAGGACTCTTCCTTCCGAGGAACAGTGATTTGCATGTATCCTTGTCAAATTTCTTATCATACCTACTGGTCTTTTCTTCAAATTCATACTCTTCTTTCTTTAAGAAGAATTCTAAGAAATTTTCACTTGTCATTAACTTGTCTACAACTCATAAATAATCCGTACCTCTCCTCAACACAGGACAGAAGAGAGACTTGGGGTTCCAAGCTGGAGCAAACTGGATGTGTGAAAACGCACTTCAGCCAGGGGTAAATATGCCTTTTTTGGACCAGAGGTATATTACTTTCAACAGCTATATTAGACTTTCACAGATGCTTAACAGAGTTTGACCTGCCAAGAGCTGACCCAATGATGTGTCTGTGGCTTAACAATATCCATTATGGATCTCCTCAACTTTGCCTTTGGTAATGAGGTCAATAACATTTTTTTATCAGATAAGGTTCAACTACTTTTTAGACAACAAATTCCAGTTAAAGGAGAAAGTCTGAGTGCAAATAATGCCTGGTTTATTCCCTTTGCTGTTTTATTCAAAGTCTTTTTTTTCTTCATGGATTTATTATGCTCTCACAGGACTTAATGGTAACATTGACTGGAGCTGAAAGCCATGTTTTTGCCCGATGTTGTAAATTCTGACAAAAATCAGTTTTTTTCAGAGTGTCATGTCAGCAAATCACTGGATCTAACACAGGTGATGCCTACAACAGGTACTAGCAGTCAATACTTTTTTCCTTGCAGGTTTTCTCCCTTTCAAAGTCATGCTCTCTCTTGCACTCTCCAGTAGGCAGGGCATTAATTCTTTTGCTTTCTTAAAGTGTATTGACATAGCTTCAGCTGGAGGGATGGTACAACCTACAGCTTCCCCATAGCCCAGTTGAACTGTTCTGTACTAAGGAAGCATCATTGCATTTTGAAAGTTATGATAAGATCGAGCTTTTGAAATAGGTTCTGAGTTGTTCAGCCATGTCAATAAAAGGTATGTTTATCCTCTTTTTACGTGCCAGGCAAAGCTCATGGTCACACATGGGGGCATCTATGAAGTTTAAGCACAACCACATTAAGTAGTTGTGCAGTAATGAGTTTTCATAGTCACAAGAAGAGCTTAAACCTGATCCAAGACCTATTTAAGTAACCTTAATGCTTTATAACATCTGTCTATAACAAATATTCTGAAACTATCCATATCCCTGATAACAATCCAGTTTATATATTTATTGACTCCTAACCTCACAAAATATCTCCATGATTTGCCTAAAATACCACAGAGTGCTGTCTGCAGTTGTCTTCACGTGCCAGCTCTGGGCAAATGTGTGGCGTTGTATCCAGTTTATGGAGGATAATCCCTGCAATAAGTCACTGAAGATGTCTGAAAATGTGGTTATGGTCCCGATTACTACTACCATCTTAGGTATTAGAATATTCCTTCAAGATGTGAAGCTCTGAATTCAGGATTACTGAATCTCACAACTCTTCAGGGATGAGTTTTGATACTGAGTTCTTCTAAGCCCATCCTGCCTTCCCTAGCTGTGTCTCTGTGCAGCCAGGGAGCTGAAAGTCACAGTATGAGAAAGAACACACACCCAGGGGCTTCCTAGCTCTCCTCTGGTGTCTGGGATATTCAGATGAGACAAAGGCTGTAGAAGCTTGTAATCTCTATGTTTATGACCTTTCCTGACACCTTTTGTCCAGTCACATAAATGTCAGGTAACTTGACTTTCCTTTTCTTAGTTGGAGCTAAAACTTGAAAATGTATAAATAATAAACCTGCTGCTCCATATTTGAAGACGCTTTCTCCTCTTATAGAAGAGTGCACAGTAATATTTACTTTAGCAGTATAGATCATTCCACAAGGAATATGAATGTAAGATCTATTACATTCAGAAATCTGTGCTTTTCAGGGTTGAGAAACACAGACAAGTAGTATTTTAAAATTTAATTAGGAAAATATGTATTTACTTATCTTTAAAAACCGTGTTGTGTTTTTTTTCTCATTTTAAAGGACAGTAAATCAAATTTTTGTAAATTTCTGGAAATAATAGAATAAGTCTTTGCTTTTACTGAAGATTCATTGGTTAATTTAAGACAGCATTAGCCTTACTATTAAGCTTCATAAAAAAATTTATTTCCAAGTAGCTTTCCTGTTCAGATATAAGAAAATGCATCTAAACCAATAAAGCCTGATTCAGGAACTGATGGGCTCATTTGCATCCTGGCCAGAACATCAATCAATAGCTTTCATTTTGTTTAAAGGCCAGGGGCCAAATTAGAGTTTGAAAAGTCCTTGTAAAACCTTTGGGTAATTTTGAGATTGAGTCTAATGAAAGATTAATGAATACAGGCATCCATTTCTAGCCCATCTATTTACATATGACTTCTACCTTCAGTCCTGCTGAGTGGCAATCAAAGTGAATCAGTCTGTTTCTGCAGATAGTGCTGACTATCTAAGAATAGCTTCTGCTACCATAGCAGTATCTTCATGTCATTCCTTTCTACGCCAGTATCATAAGCCTAGAAATTCAGATACAGGAAGAAACAGTGGGTGCAGTCTGGGTGTTTATCACTCATAAAAAAATTTACCATAATTTCCACTCTAAGTACAGGAATTACAGTAAATACCTAGCCGTGGTAAATATCACCACATAATGGCTCCTCCAAGCTACAGACATGGAGAAAAAATTCCACTGGTGAATGAGAGCAGAATGTTCTTTGAATCATAAATTACATTTCCAAAACAAACAGCTGAGTACATTTGGATACATGTTTCTTTTTACAATGCTAATCACTAGATGGAGTAACCTGAAGTTTTATTCTATTTAATAAACACAGCTAATTAATTTCACTTTTCCGGTATGATTTGATCTGGAGAGAAAAACACGTATTTTCATTACTGCTACGTTATTTGCTTCTATGAAACGCTTGACTTGTTTTCTTGTTTAACAGAGACGAAATATTCCCAGTCCAAAATTTTGTTGCAAGACTAACAGCTCAGTTTTTGTTTTCATATGAAATGAGTTATTCTGTAGAAAGATTTTATGTACCCCACAGAAAGAACTAATTGTCTTTCCTGACGGAAGTTGCTAGACTTTTCTCATACTACTCAGATTAAGCTTCATGAGAACCCTTCCCTAAATTTCTTTTGAATGATCTTTTTACTGTGGAAATGTTACTTTGAGACTCAGAAATGTGTGAGAAGCCTTTGTTTTTTAGCCATTTTGTTTCTTTTTCTTCAATAGTGATGTCATTTTTTAATATAAAGAAAATAAATATTTTTTAAAGTAACCCTTCTTACAGATGTTGCTTCTTTTCCTTGTACCTTCTTATTTTAAACTTTATATATAAAATCAACCAACGTTCAGAGCACACTTTTTCTCTCACTTTCTCCAGATAAAGGGATAATACATATTTGCTTTGTTCTGATCACCATAAAATACCCGAGTGTATCTGAAATGTTCTTCAGTCATTTCCTCTCTTTCAAGGTAGCTATGAAACTTCCAGTCACTCCTACCATCTGTGGGTCCTCACTCTCAAAGACTGAGGAATACCTGCTAGCTTTGCATTGGCAACTCTTTTAATTGTTACTAGACGCTAATCAGAGAAGTCACTGATAGTGAAGAAGAGATTCTACAGAGTTCTGCTCCATGCTACTGGAAGTGAATTCTATTAATAGGCTTTGGGATTCAATGTAAAAAGAATAACAAAGTCTCCCAGATATTTTCTGAACCGTGATTAGAGATCTTGAAGCAATCAACAGACAGTTTTACTCATGCTGTATGTACTACAATGACAAGGTATATTCCGTTGCATCTCTGTAGACTTGGAAGAAGGCTGGACTTGCTTTAGACTTTCTTCTGGTTAATTGGATAATGGACAAAAAAGAGATGGTTTTCCTTTGCTGTGGATGTTAATAGCTTAATTTTTAATGTGAGTTTTAGAAAATTCAAGATGTTCTACACCAGGCTCAAGAAAAAATACACTTTAAGAGATATAAAATACATATGGAGGAAAGGTACAACAGTCATCTCTTGACAGACATGCGTGTCATGCACTTAAGCTGAATTATTTCCAAGATGAGTTACAGAGTTGAGTTGTGCAAGCTTGTCATTTTGTTCTATTTAGAATGACCAGCACAATAATCACCCGATGAGTGAATGAGGTTTTTAGCCATTGCCTCACTACAAATGGTAAATGGTAAAAATTAGCTTGGCAATTAGAAGAATGTACTGTTAGACCCAGTCTTGAATGGGACCTAAAGATGTCTATTATTAACACAGGTTATTAACAGACATGGTTAAAAGAGCTTAATGTAATAAACGGCTCATCTTTTTTAAACTGGAGGGGGCGCCGCTGAAGAAAAACTTTTGGGAAAAAAAATTTGCCAAAGAACATACAATGATGGACACATTATAATAATTTATATAGACAATCACATTTGAAGAAACTATTTCTGGATGATCACTAGGCCTCTGTGATTACACGGAACTTGATAAAGGTGTGTATGGGAGTCCAGGTATCCTCAGAAAATTAAAAAAAACCCAGTTTCTCATAGACATCACAAATGTTGCTAACGCCAGTGATCTCATTGCTCTTCTGTAACAAACTTATCATGTGTGCTGCCAGATTAGTGACACATCTATATGTAGAAATGTCCTGACTCTGTGGATCCAGAACCACAAATTCTACAGGACGTCTTTCCACACACCAAAAATAACAAGGGTCACTTGGTACCTCATGTGAACAGTAATGTACCAGTCCTGAAAATACTGAAGCTTAGTAAAAAAGGCAGAACTACATTCAAGTTAATATCCCAACTCAGTTAGAATTTCGGAAACGAGCACAAACCACCAGAAAAGCTGTCTTAATCAAGAGTTACCACTGGCTGAAGGAGCTCTCCTGTGAGTTTTCCTCTCAGGTTACATGGTGGAGTCAGGTCCCTAGGCAGGGGAAAGGCCTACCCATCCCGAGAGGAATCTGAGTGTGGTAGGGTAAGATGGCACACAGGAACCCATACAGGGTGACTGAAGAGCTGGAGCAGCCATCAGGCAGATTTTAAATGAGATAATCAGGAGACCAGAATCCTATCAGGTCACTGGGAGCTGCAGGAACGAGACACATTGTTCTGTGACTATCCACAAGGGGCCAAAACCCATGGACTGATTCTGGCACTACTAAATTCTGTCCAGCACTAATTTGTGCAGCAAATGGGCAGCCAAATCCCATTGGTTTCAATGGAAAACCACCTCAGGGTTTTTCTTTTGTGAAGAAACTGAATTAAGCACACATGAAAGCATATAAATAAAACTCAATGTCCCTTGATAAAAATGAAGAAACTCTCAGTGCAATTCTTCCTTCTGATAGCTCATTGCAGCTACTTTCTTCTTTTCTAAGGGTAGGTGCTGCTTTCTCAACGTGGTTCTCTGAAATTCCTAGAGCACTTTGTCATGATGTGTAGACATATTAAAAGGATACATCCTTAAACTGTCTAAGGGAGCCACAAGGTCTAAGAAAGCATGTTGTATAAGGAAGTTTTGAAATCTGTGTGAGTCTGACATCCCAGTTCTGTTTGTTAAATCACTAACCTGTTTTACTCCAAAGCTGGAAGAGACAGCTGCTTAACGTGTGAAACAAAAGGCACACAATACTCACCTAATAAATACATAAAACAACCACACGTATGAATGAAGAGGTGCCCTAAACATTGTTCACAAAAAGAAAAGTTCTGCTTCCCAGCACAAGGCCTGTGATCACAAAGTTCTTCCCTGTGTAAGCAACCAGAAGGTGTCCTTCGCACGCTCAGTGTCCCCAGTTCTTACCAGAGATCTTGTCATCCAGCAGAGGTGACACAATACGAACAAAAAAGAAGGCAGGCATATGACAAGATGATGTGCTGGAAAATTGACTGCTCTTTCTGACTATATTAGAGGATCTAATAAAAGATATTACCCCATGACTGTGCCTTCTTGTAACTCCCATTGCATTTTGAAGCTCTGAAACTGCTCATGTGGGATTATCTCCCCCATACACAGAACATGTTCATTTTATCCAAGCAATGAGGCCTGGTGAATAAATACATATACTTTTATTGACAGAGAATTTTTTGCCATTAATTTTCAATAAAAGTAAAAATATTTTATATGCTCCTAGACGGCTGTCTTGAAAAGCAAGCAATAAACTCAATCAAAACCATTCTGTGACATTATAACTTTTTCTTTCAGATAAACCATTTACCTTCAGACAAACCATTATTCCTCTGATGAGTGATTCCAGTAACTGAAATAAATAAAGTTTATGAAAATTACGTTCTGTGGACCACGCAAATGTGGACCACCCAAACTCAGAGCTCCACATTGCAGACATAAATATCCGACCTTTTTTTTCTCATGGCTTTTTTTATAATCTGCAGAGAAAAACATGTTCTTGGGTGCTGTTTAACTCATGTCAAAGTAGGCAACCAAAATAAATCAAATGAATTGAACTCTAAATTGCCTTTTTTATCACTGATATAAGGGGACGTTAGGGTGACTACCTCATATGTAGAATGCTACAAAGTAGATATTTAAAGTTTGGTGAGATGAATCTCATCTCATCAGAAGACGAATCCCATAAAAAATGGCTGTTTAATAGCCAGTCTATAGAAGAGGTTGTGACACCCAATATTTTACTATCTGATTTAATTAGACAAACCAATTTTAACTTTACAGACTTCTGCAGTTCCTGTTTCAATTGTCAATCCTAAAAAGCTTTGTATTATAATTTATTTTCTAATCCAATAAAAATTATTGCACTTTGAACCCTGTCCACTTCTCCCAAGGAAAGCTGTAACTGAAAAGCTTCTGCTATTCTTTTTTTTTTTTTGGTTTATATTATATTAGTTTTTATCTTACAGAATTGTGAAGTTCCTGCATCGATCTATGTGGAAAGTCATAAAAATAAAATGAGTCAAGGAAGAAAAAAAATCAAATGGATTTGTTAAGCTTTTCAAATGTTACTAACTTTACGCTCTTTAGTTTAAAAACAGAAGTTATTTTTAGAAAGTTATTAATTTATATGCACTATACACTCAGTAATGTGAATTTAATCTCTTTTAAATGAGGTTAAAAGAGGCATCCTAACACGAGTTAGTTAAAATAAATTGTGGGTCTGACTTCAGGTGATCCTGCCCCTTCTCTCTAGCTTTGTCTCCATGTTGCTGGTATATTTGTTATTGGAACTGTAATATCTCTGCAAAGGAGGGTTAGAAATGCCTTCCTTCACCCACTGAACAGTCATGTTTGGCTCAGAGCAGTTCTCTTCTGTGTGGCTCTGGTAACTTCACACGGACATAAACACGTGGCTGGAGTGGACGGTCGTGGACAGGGACTTAGTAAACCAGTTTTCTTACTGAAGGCAACATATAGTTTGATGGTGTTATGCTATTTTATTTTAGGCACTTATAATAGGATGGGATGAGCAGGACATCATCCAAAGATGCCTATCTGTACTACTTAGAAGAAAGTCTAGGCAACCCTGCTACACATTGGAGGTTTGAAAAGCTGAATTTGAGTGAGATAATCCCATTCTAAATCTTTAAGGGCTTAATTTGGGTATGCATGTTTGCAGGTTTAAATATCCTTGTGAACATATAAAAAAGTGCATGAACAATAGGCGTTCATCTGTTTGAAAAAGAACTTTAGCAGTGCCTGGTGAGTCTGCCATGAACTAGCACGGCAATTATTTATGTGTTTAGGGTATTTTCTTAGACAAATGAAAATAAGTAACTGCGCTACAAAATTAGTAGGTGATTACTCAAGCCTTTTGGAAGACAGTTGGTATTTTAAACTTGTTAATTGAACAATAAATTAATCTTGTGGGACCTATACCAAGACCAGGGCTAGACTTTTCTGACTCTTCAGAGGAAAACACCTGTGTAGGGAAGCAGGCTGTGAGACCAAGGCACAGGCTCAGCTTTGCAGGCTGGTGGCACTGGGTGTCAAGGCAGAGGAAGCCTATTCCCTGCTCTTAGCCATTGATATAACCATATTACGTTACCTAGGCACATAAATTTCCAGGGAAAAAAAGGGTAGATGCTGTACATTTCTAAGGGTTCTGGATTTGCTGATCCAGCACAAGCTTCCTGGAATCTGTGAAGTCCTGTTCCAGACAGCCAGAATTGCATCTGGGAATATCTTTATAATGTTAGCTCCACTGTTTTAGCTTTCTCAAAACCATGGTGCCACTGATTTCATGAAAAGGTAGTTTCCATTCAGCATGGCTTGCACTCACTGAGTTCCAGCTTCCCTCACAAATATTTCATCTTTTGCTGATCTTACTTTCAGGGAGAATTTTGTTACTGTTCGTTCGAAGACAGAAAGTCATGCTGGTTTAGTTTGTTACTAGCATCGCAACATCACTCATTTGAAGATATCCTTAGTCACTTTAGAGACTGCACTCAGTCTCACCAAGCAAGCAAGTGAAACTAGTTCTTCCACCTGATGGAAACAGAAATACATTTTTTTGTTTTGCTGCCACAAAAATGTCAGACCTCATGCCTTCACAACCAACATGTATCCATAAACAGAGACTGACTAAATATAGAGCCTGGGAACATTTGAGATATTTCTGTGTTTGTCACAGAGTTCATGAGACCAAAGACACTTATTGTCTGCATGGATGTACATCACGATAACTCGAGGTGATGTCAGTAAGAGCTCAGACATGAAATTTCAGCTCTGATGGGAGTTCAGAAGCAGAAGCAACCTAAAAACCCCTTGAATACCAGCAAAATGAAAGTCCAGGACTTTCATAAAAAGCCCATACTTTTGAGTGAAAAAGGTTTTAGAAAAATGAAATCCATGTCTGAAGGCAGACAAAATAGCATAAGAGCAATCTCCCTCCAACTTAAAGCCAGCACATGTTTGCAGTTTAGTTTGAGGCATCCCAGGAAGTTTCCACGGCGAGTGGTATGGTATGCTCTGCTCTGCTCCAGCAGCCTGGATGTCAAGCAGCTCACTGGTCTGTTTCTGAACTGCTGCAGTTTTTAGCAGGACACTAAAGATAAACCATTGCTTATTTTGGAACCTCAGAAGCTGAGCAAGTGGAGTGTCAGGCAGAGATCAGAGCTAGCTAAGCCAGGTCTTGATTACACATACAAAGTCAGAGCTTTATTCTGAGTCAAATTTCATAATTGTCAGGGATGTGACTGCTTTGCCATTATAGAGGATGCGTTTAACATTCTAAAAACAATTATTTAAGATACAATTGTGCAAGTCCATTAATGAATGGAGTACCTTAATGAAATTATCACTTTTTTTTTTCTTTTCATTACAATTATTTGTTCCTTGTCTGTAAAACAGTCAGTACAGAAAGAAAAAACTCCCCATTAAATATTATTTTCCAGAGCCTCTGATAGCCATATTACCTTTACATTAAGGTAGGTTTTACATTTAATTGACTATGTTTCAGTAAGCACAGAGATTTATTGCACCTTGAAGAAAATATTGACCTCAGCTTTGCCTTGGTCAATAGTTTGTCTTACAGGTCGAGAGAATTTAAAGACCTCACAAAGAGTAGATATCTGACTATTATTTACAAGTATGCAACTTACAGAAACACATGCTCATTTAAAGTGGTATGCTCCTTCATATGTAATAAAGTATCTTTGTAACAGAGGCACTTTTTAATTCAAGTCTTAACCCACAATAGTTTTGTCAAATGCTTCATGCTCCGCACTTTCATGTTGAGTGCTCAAGGCTTCATCTTACTAGAAAAAAATTGCAACACCCATGAATGTTCACACTTGCAACATTCTGATTGCCAACAGAATTCAGACCAAAGGAAATCAGCTTCTTCTCCTTTCCAGCTGGTCATAATGCCAGATATGCTCGCTCTCATTCACCTCCAAAAACCATTCTCAATCCTAGATAATATACAATAAATTTCTAAAATTTGATTTTAATACAATAAATATTTGTAGCCTAGTACAGCAATCATTAAAGCTGGTGGTTGAATAAATAAGATCTTCTCTTGTGTGCAAGAAAGGCTGTACAACCTTCTGTGAGTGACTCTGTGGGTCTTGACTGTCTCTGAGTAGTAGATTTTTTTTTTCCTGTTTTATCTTCTCAGGATAGTTGGATGGGTTCAGGGCAGTGTTTCACAGCAATATAAAAAATTAGTTACACATTGCTATGGGCAATCCATTAGCCCATTACCTTAAATTGGGAACTCTTATATTAGGACTTGAAATGCAATTAAGTAATCAATGTTATTAAAAATACTGAAATTATCTATATAATACTTTCAGAAGGTTGTTACTGTTTCAACTTTTCATTGAGAAACATGACAGACTTCCCTAGAGAGACTTCAAAGATTAAAAGAATGTTACAAAATGTAAACCCCATGATAATAACTCCTAAGTGGCGGTGCTGACTGCTGCAAACTATAAGTCTGTATATGGATACTTGAAATTACATCCAACATCAAAGAAGCTTACATGATGCATAATGAGATTTAATGTTAAAAAGCGATCTCCTTTAGAGCCTTACAGCTGTTGTAAAGGCACAAAAGCCCAAAGAAATTCACACATTTCAGGGAGAATAAAATGTGGAGTGATTTTTTAACAGGGAACATGAATAGTAGAGTTGCATTAGATGTTTTCTGCAACAAGGCAACTTTTCACATTCTTTCTTGTAATACTGACTTTTTCAAATTTGCTGAAAGGGAAAGCTAGTATTTGTACATTCTTCTTGTGAAACTGAGAAGTCCAGCTATCACGAGTCACAATATCTTATTTTACTTCTGAAATATACTCCAACATTTTAAAATCAGAGCCTACCTGAACAAACTCATGTTGAAGACTTATTTCACAGGCAACAGCTGAATGTTATTCATGGACTTGGTGCTGACTGTTTTTATTTAGACAGCTTGTCCCATCTGTCTCATCTGAAGCAGGACAGGTTGTTTTAAATACAAGTAATGGAGAATAAATGGAGTTAAAAGCTTCCGAGAAAAGCTCTGCCCTCAGAGAATTATTAGGTTAGTTCTCCTGAGAAACAAGGCTAAAGAAAAAAGGAAATTTGGCAGTTCCTCACAGAAACATTATTAAGATCACAATCACAAACTATTCTTATGCAAGAGATCAGCTTGGCTAAATCTTCTGCTCTTCATTAACCTCAAACACAAAAAGGAAGCATGAAGAAATTGGAAACTAGGTCAGTATATCAGGGACAAGGATAAAAGAACAGTGTAAGTATCTATGGCCAAAATTAGAAAAGCCAAGCCATGAAATATGGCACAACCAGAAAAGACCACAAAGAGGAAAAAGAAAACATCTGTAAACGCATTGTTAGCAGTGTGGAAAATCCAGTGGAGAGCTGATTCACTGCGAAGTGGGAGGAAACTCTAGTCACAGATGCTGCCAGAAGGGCAAGAATTGTCTTGCGTTGTTCCATTTCATTGAGGCTTTAGCTGCAGTGAGGTTGCTAATGCGCAGCACTGGTTTAACCATACTCAGGGCTTGTAACACTGAACTCAGATGAGCGTGGCAGGAAGAGTGTAAAACAACCCCTTTGCTTGTCAGTCCCATCTTCTGTTCCAGGTCACTGTCCTTGCAGCAGGAACAGCAGAACAAGAAAAAGCAGCTTCAGCTGCTGCAGTTAATGGTTTGACATCTTAATGCAAATGCACCTTCACATGAAGTTAACTGAGGTAGTTGGGGTGTGGGGGTAGATTAAATATTAGAGTAGCCCTGAGTCCTTACAACCCAGTATTAGTTGTTTTGAAGAGGCTGTACGTATTCACATAAACCCTCTTAGAAACCTCAGTTGTTATCTGCTCTCTTTGGGAACTCAGGGAAAGGGATAAGTTCTCAAAATACTAGAATGCGTAAATATAATGCCTGGTTTAATACATAGGAAGGCAATGAGTGGGTAGAGGGAAAGAAAGAGACAGAGAAAGAGGAGACAGAAAGAAAATAAAGACAGAAACAGAGAATTACAGACCAACCAGCTCAATGTTAAGTTCCTGGAAAAACACTGGGACAAATAATCAAACTGTCTGTAAGCACCTTTAAGATAACAAGGGAGATGAACAACAGCCAACAGGGATTTGTCAAGAACAAATTGTGTCAAATCAATCTAATTTTCTTCTATGATAAGGTAACAGATCTTGTGGACAGAAGGAAAGCAGGACATGTAATATAGCTTGACTCTAATGTAGCTTTTGATTCACATGTGGCATTCTCATTAACAAGTTAGGGAAATCAGGTCTGGAGGAAAATTCTGTAGACAAAAAATACTAGAAAACCACAACTATGGTTGCCATTAATCTATAGTCTAACTGGAAGGATGTATTTATTGAACTAGGATCTTTGAAAGGGTCTCCTGCATCCAAAATTTTTGCTGTCTTCAGCTACTTCAATTCTATATGCACTAATCTGAGGTTCTGAATTTAGGTATAATTGTCAACTATAAAATAGCACACACAGAACAGCTGGTGTAGTACTGATTCTTCCAGGAAAGATCCACAGTAGTGGATCATAAGCTGAACAGAGATCAGTAATGGTGTGCTATTGTGAAAAAACAAATTTCATACTGGGATTTGCAAGCAGAAATGCAGAGTGCAAAACATGGATTAGTTTTTCCACCCTTCTCAGCATTGGCTAGGACTAGCTGGATTAATACATCTGGCCTGAGGCACTTGAGATGGATTTGTAGCAAGTCCAGAGGTGAGCAGCAAGGTTCACTACAAGGTACAGCCTGCCAGGAAACACTGAAGGAAACAGAGCTGTTCAGAACAAAGAGAAGACTGAAGGGAGATACGATACTGATCTTCAAATATGAAAGGATGTTGAAAAGAAAAAGGAAATAATTTGTTCTCCTTGTCCGGTGTAGAGAGAATTTTAGGTAAAGGGTTTGCAGCAGTACAGATCTAATGCAGCCCTTGGGAAGAAACTTCTCAATCATCTGAGGGATAGTTAAAAGCTGTAGTAGATTGTGCAGGGAGGATGTGCAATCTCTCTCGTTTTCTATGAATGTCAGCAGTGACGCAGGTTTAGTAGATCCCACCTTGGACTAGATGACCTCTGAAAGTCCTTTCCACATCTCTGTCTTTATGAGGAGAGTATATCTGAAGTGGGGCTGAAAGCCAAAACAAATCAAGGGGAAACTGAACATTGCTCCTCATGACAAAAGATTCAGAGAGGCTTCTTTATGTTACAAGTTTCTATAAAAGAACAGAATGGAAAAAGCAGACTATGTGTGATGATAAATATGAGCAGTTTGCAATGACATTGACAGGGAATTACAGATCAGAAATTTTGGTGAATATTTTTATATACTTATGTGTATATATATGTATTACTTGTGCCCATATAGACATATAAAAATAATTTTAAGGTCATAAATTTTATTAATGCACTTCTATATGTTGATAAATTTCAATTAAAAGTATTTTTATGTAATATTGTGTTTTATGTAATACATGGTATATATTAATTTGTAATAATTTCATTTTGATAACAATGGTGTAGCAATGGACAACTGGGAGCAGCTGGGAAAAATGTTTTTCTCAGATATATGAGTATGAATCCCTCTGAGTTTAGTAGTACTTGACATAAAATTTAGTTTGAATGTTGTATAAGAAACAGTTTCTACAATTTGTTTAGCACGTTTTCATTTTTAATATTCTCTCTTTATTCTCAAAGAAATAAGAATATTTTGATGCCAGAAGTTAAGGTTTACAGGTTTTGTATCGATTCTTTCAAAGGGACTGAACTGTCCGTATATATGTGATTGCACTGTTCAGTCTTTAGTTCAGACACTTTAGTAGAACCTGTTTCTGGATAGCATTAATTCCTTACATTTTTAATGATCAGAGCCAAGGTGCTACTATCTCCATGATGCTTTCAACTTAGACACTGTCAGATTTAGACACTTCAGATGCAAAACTCTATTAAAAAGGCTGTCCAAAGCCAACTTTTGATAAATTTTATTGCTGGTTTAAGAAACATATCTCAGTCTTCAAGATTATAGTACTTTCCATTTGTAACAATTTGATTTCTGGACAGAGGTAACGTAATTTCCTCTTGCTGACAATCCTATCAATCAGCAGTAGCTTTTAACAACTAGGTAATTTAGGATAGCAGAAATTTCACTGAACTTTTGCTGATGAATGTATCTTGTGATCTACTGTATCCTTTACTTATACAAAACTGATCCATAACAAGCAAATATCACATCCTTTTCTGCAACTTTAATTTTTTCTTGCTTGTCCTTTTTTATGTGAACTTTTAAGAGAAATCCCAGGATGGACATGCTAACACTGTGTATCTGCAGTGGATGAAGAGCTCTTTAATTTGGCTTCAGAGGGGCTGCCAATACCTCCTGTAGTGCAACTTTAACTATTTATCAGAAAATACCACCTATCTGTTCTGAAACTAGTATGTTTGGGTTTTTTAACTCATAAAACAAAGAACTAGAAGAACCCATCATAACAAATATGTCTTTCAAGACACAATTTGCACAATTTTTTTGCATCTGTACCACAGCTAGTTTCAGAACATTATGCTCCTGACTGTCCTTAGTCATGGCTACCACCTTCATCACGCAGTTTGCTGATACCTTAATTGTGCTCTAATTATTTGAAGGGCTCAATTTGTAAATCTGAGCTCTGACATAACCTGGATTACAAACAGAAGAGTGAAAACAACTGATTGTGGTTCACACACATTCCTGTACTATACTGTTAAGACTATAATTTGGTCAGTAAAAGTATTCACTTGGGTGTTCATTTCAACCTTCTGTCTGGTGTGCAGGCTTCCAAATGGTGTAAAGAGCAGACCTTCACCTTGCTAGAAAGAAAAGGACATTTGACTACGTAGTTTTCAGCCTATGACAAATTATATAAGATAAGCAAGAAAGAGCTGTTGGTTTTGGGATTTTTTTTTTGACGGTGTTGTTTTTTTGTTAATATGAGCCCTGTAGTTCCTCTTCAGTCTCTCTCTTTCTCTCTTCATCTGTGTGCAGCTAAACACAGGTGATTCCATCACGAAGCGAACAGCATGTTTTTCATTTTGCACCTAGAATTTAAGCAAGGTGCCAGGACAGATGTTTGCTGTAAAAAAAGTTAAACTGACATTAGCAAACACAACAAACACAATAGCACAGCAGCTTTTCTGCTATTTTTAGGAAACAGATGTTGCATTTAAACTTCCTAATCTCCCCAGTGAAAGTAAATTTGTAAATGATATTGCTTTCGGTTTTCTCACTTCCCAGAAGCCAACCTTAAAATTCCATATTCCACTACAATCTGTATATTGAAATGTTGGGAAGATGTACATTACTTTAACTTCAGTGAGTACCAGGGTGGACAGATTCAGTACGTTGATTATTTCGTTTGTCAGTTGGGTGGAAAAAGTTCACTTCTGTACTTGACAACCTAAGTCTGTTGAAGACATAACTGAAAGATCTTTGCAATGTAACTCGGGTGCGGTGTGTTGGAAAGGATATCAGAGCCCAAATGAGGCATTGTAACACATTATACAATACAGACCAGAGTACTAAAATTTTGTGGTAGACTATGTACTACCATGGAAACTTGGAAAGTGTTATTTTCCTGTTTGCCAGTAATGCTGACTCAACTGTGTTGGTCTAAACAAGTCATTTAAGCTTCTTTAACTCTCAGTTTTGCTATCTGGTATACAAAGGTCATGGTGTTTTGTAACAGAAATTGAGAGCTACAGATTAATGAAAGCACTCTATCAGCAGAAATATTGTTAGTATTAATTATGTCACTGGAATTATATATGAACATTGAGTGTGTTTTCTAGGACAACTGTAACGCTTCTTTTCAGTTTCTCTTCTTTCAAGATTGCATCATTATAGTCTAAGAAAGCAAGCATTTAAAGATACTGGTATCAAGCCAGGAACAACTGAGTGAGCTTTAAAATATATTGCAGTGAAGGATAACAGAGCTACAAGTTGATGCTGAAAGACTTCAAACAAATGAACTATAAAATATATTATTGACTTTTCTTGAGATGCTTCCTGCCATTACGCTTCTTTGCTTCCCTTACAAAACAAAATCCTTTATTCCTACATTCATTTCCCTCAAGGGAAGACAATGAGGTTCTGTGTCAACAATACAGTAAATCCGGTGGAAGGGATCCTAGTACTGGATTACAACCACTGTGGCCACACTACAGCTCTGATTTAGTTTATCAGTCCGGCGGTTCAGACTTCAACTGAATTCCTCACAGGCTAACTTTACCTTGCATCAGGTGTTCTCCATTCTTTAGTATAAATGACATATTACATATTTTGCTTAATCTAACTGCAAGGCTGGCATATGCCAGCCTTATTTTAGGCTATTGTTATACTAGAAAGTGATGTAGTAATACATAAACCTTGTAATAATAAATATAGAACCACAATCTGACAGATGTTTAACTGTGTCACACTAGAGAGAAGTGATCGGGTGATACAGTTTTATTAAGTTTAAATAGAAAAAGGTCATTTTCTCGCCACATGCATTTTACCACTGTTTATAATTCACTGCAGACAAAGGTCACTTCCGAGGTTTATGCTACTTAATTACTTGTTTGGGATCTAATTTTATCTCTGTCGAAATCAAGAGAAACATTCCTATGAATGAATTAGCGGATTGAGCATTTTGTCTCTGCGGACTTCTTTTATTTCTGCTTAGTCACATTTCAGCTGCTCTAATATGTTGAAAAATATGGCCAGAGCAGAAGTCAGGTGCCTGTTCAACATTGCAGTCCAGAAAGACCTTGCTCAGTGACTTACCCTAATAAGGGACATCCCAATTTGACCTGAAAGTTCTCCAAATGCTTTTGTACTTGCCTGGAGTGACCTTGTAGTAAGCAGCTGTGTTTCTATTTCTTGCCTCCATCTGATCAGGGTCCAGAAATGAAGCAGAATGGCATGCAGGTTCCCAGCTGGGGGCTCCTGAGTTCAAAGCAGTCCTGACACGCTGACCGGAGGAAGGTGTGGCTGCCCCGTAAGAGCGCACCAGGGACATGTCAACAAGATTGTCTCTTATCTGACACAAAACTCACAAAATATTAGAGTATCAGCTATAGGAGTATTCCCCTACCACATAGCAAAGGAGTGCCTCAGAAGGAGTGCAATATCAAGTGGTATTAATGATGAGGCTTACAGCCTCTCCAGGTCTCCCAGGTCATTTGTGTTTTGCAGTCACTGGGAAGGTCCCCTGGTACCCCAGTCCGATATCTGACTAATCCACCTGTGACATGCTAAGGTAAGTCATCATGTTTTGGTACCTTTAAAATGAACCCATACAATTCTGGACGATGTTGATAAGATGCAGAATTAGTCTAAGGGGCTCACAATGCATTCTGGGCAAATGGAAAGAGATAAAAAACAAGCTTTTAACTGTACACAATGAGCTTCCTTATTCTCATGCATTCCAGTTATTTGGCCTGGAAGAGAGGGTGAGATATGCAGGAATGTATCTGATTGCTTGGGAGTTTGTCACCATATATCCTAGAAACGGAGCCTCAGGATAAAAAGTTACTGTGTTTTGCATATAAAATGAAAAAGGAAACAACAGACAAGCTGGAAGTTTTCTTTGTGAGTACAGACAAAAATATAAGAGACCAAGGGAATACAATCTTTATTATTGACTGTTTAGGACACAACGAAAATTAAACTGGGAATTATTTAATAGCTGTGAGACATGCAATAAAATATTTGTCAAAGAAAAGTGTATGTCATTTTTATGAAGATTTCCACTGGTGAGTATCAGTTGTTTCATGATATATATCATACCTCACTAGCTTATTAGTTTGCTTTTATGAACACATCTTCCCAAAAGAAGTAGATTTTTTTCTTCTTTTTTTTTTTATTATTGTTTTATTACGATTCGTCATGAAATACCTGGAGACAGAAACTTTGAAGATTAAAAGCATCTTTACTTTAAATCATGTTATATTGAGTTCTATTTGTATAAAACTATTGAATAATTTCTCTGATTTATGTATTTGCATCTTTTTGATATAGTGAAAGTTTGTTCAAATTTGTTATTCAGCATAATAAAAGTCAAATAATTCAAAAGTGGAATATGGTCTTTCTTTGTTGACCTAACAAACAACTTCACACGTGGTGCATGCCTATACTGCAGTATAATCTAGACATAGACAAAGCAGTTTAGCTGACTGCAGTGACTCCTGGTGACAATACAGCCATGGCAACACAAAATTTGTTGGGGTAGCTCATCCCACTTCTCAGTCCGTGTTCCTTTAGAGACGGTACTTCTTCAGCTGATTTCATAAATCTTTCCCATTCGTTCCTCCTTTATGTTCAGATGATTGTGCAGCCACAGGAGGTACTGGATCTGGCTGTCTGAAAGCATCCTGGAAAAGAAAGGGTGGGGGATTATATATTTTTTTCAGCTGGAAAATATTTAATATCCTGTTTGTCGGTTGTACCTTTGAAGTGCAGGTGCAAGAGGACAGACAGGAGTGAGCAGCCAAGCTGATGCCTGCACGAGGCATCGCCACTGCTGAGACAGAGCTGGGTAACCACTCTCTCTGTGCTGGAGATGCAGCTCCATGAGCATTATCTTTAATGGCGTAGCTGAGCCTGTGCTCATCACTGAAATGACTACTGAAAAAGACTTTCTAAGCACCCCTCTTTTTGTGGGGTTATTTTGAAATTACTTTGTTTAAATGATTTGGTTTATAATACAACTGTCACAAACAGAGCCTACCAACATAGATAGGAAAGGCAGAAACCAGCAAGTAGGGTCAGTTCTGGGCTGCGATATTAGAGAAAAATTTGTTTTGAGTTACATCTGGAAATGTAAACCAGTGTTTGTACCTCCCCAAACCAGCCTTGTTTTGAACTTTAAACCCTAAATTCTGGAATCAGGACTGCTTGTGGACAACAGGTAGGAATCACTCAGGTATTTCACAGGTGATCACTGGTATGCTCTAGCACTTATACAGACCAAGAATCATTCCTGATTCCAGAGTAGGATAAATTTGCCCACCTCCCAAAGCGATTTGGTGCTGAGCTTTAATAAATACTAGCACACCCTGACTCAATCTCTCTTTCTTTCATAGTCATGTAAGAAACACAAATGCATATAAACACACAAGCACAGGAAAATGAAGATCATGACAAGAGGAGGAGACAGGAGAATGGTCAAAGTAAGGGGGTGAAAAAACCCAAAGAACAGTTTACACATAGTTTTCCTAGGGAAATATTCAGATCACTTTACCTGTATTGAGACACTAGTCTTAAGGACCCTCTAGGTGAACTCTGACTGGTTTGGAGGTTGTTATTCCCAGCTGATGTTCAGTGTTTCTGCTAGAGGAGCCTCTTGCCATACATAGCACAGCTGGCAGAAATTAACATATGCCCCAACCTCAGCACCATCACTTGCAGCCCAGCAGACGGCTTTGAACTGACTCAGTTTAGGTTTCGTGCCTGTAGACCAGGCTGAGCTCAGCAGCAGCCAGCTGCGGGGGGGCCGGGGTGGGCTGGCTGCTGCCCAGTACACAACCGGGGCAGTGAGTCTGGCAGAGGGGCCGGTGGACAGCAAGGTGTTAGTGCCCAAATAGCCCTGGAAGTACTCAGATGATCCCATCTGGATGTACCCTTAATATAACCCAATTTTAGACCAATTTAACCCTATTAAAGATGTCTACACTAATTTCATTAAAACAGAAGATAAATTCTAATATTTTTTTTCATCAGTTTAATTTCCCACCTCACATTCCTTTACTTGCTTTCTTCAGTCCTTTGATTTCCATATCATCGCCTTTCTCCCTGCTCACTCTTTCTTCTTGTCCGTTAGTACCTACCCAAGGGATTGAACAGGCAATCCCCCTGTTCACATGAGGTAGGTTGTACTTACAGTACAAGCTCTATGAATGTAAAGGGGACAAATGCCATCCTAGTCAAGGTAAAGGTAGCAAGGAAAAAAAGCCTACAGAAAATATATGTACTTGCCATGCAAAGATGCACAGCTACTTTAAGACAACAGGTTCAGTCAGCATATTTCAGTAGACTTGGGCTATTTCAGTTCACTTGTTTGCATATTTTATATCAAGTGACCTGCCAAATGTCACGAAGAGGTGAACAGGGAATAGAGAAATCAGTCAAGGTGATGGATGAGCTGCAGACTTGATTATTTATTCAAATTATTCCCACAATGATTGAGTCTTGCTGATTGCAGACAGCATTTTGTCACAATCATTAGGAAAGGGCAAAGGTGACAGGAATTTAATGGCCAAATTAGAGTTATTGAACGGTGCCGAGTATGACAATATTTTTAAAATCTGAAGCAGAAGACTGTCTTTACCAGTGACTAGCAACATTCAGAGCTCTTTTCTCTAAACTGTCTGTTTTTTTTCTCTTGAAAGTACATATGGAACTCCAGCCGTATTCCAGAGAGTTTCTTCAGTAGCTCCCAGTTTCTCTTCAGGCCCTTTCTCTTAAAAAAGACATGCCTTCTCACCATTCTCTCTCGCGTCCCTTGAAATATTTGAAAAAATACTTCAATATATCTTTGCCCCCTCCTCTCTTTCCTTGTTCCGTTAGTCATCGCATCGGTACGAGGGAAGCAGTGATGAGAAGGCAGCACAGTGACCCGCTGCGGCTCAGCTCCTCAGCTTCAAGGGGGCTCAGATTTCCTACAGACTCCAACATGTTTATACAAAATCACACACATCTTTTTTCGTTTGTGACAACACTGCAGATGTGTTTGATACGAGGAGAGAAGAGAGCTTGGAGGGCACAGGGGCTGTGAAAAGGATACCTTTGTTCCCAATACCCTGGGTTCTGTCCTTTCTTTTCCCTCCAGAAACACAGTTGTTTAGGTCAGTATTGTATTAAACGTGCTGATACACTCCCTTGAAGGATGATAACCAACTCGTACTTGCACTTCTAATATAAATGAAGTGCATACTCCATTATACAGAGCAATACAAATCGTTCTTTCCTGGTGAGAATTCAGATGTTTAAAAAATAACTTTCCACCTTCTTTGAAAGAAAAATAATATCAGCCCGGTCCACAGTCTCTTTCAACAGCACCATCCTGTGAGAAGTTCGCAGGTAATAAAATGTCATCATCTATTAGACACTGATTAACATAAAATGTTGCTAAGAATTAAAAAAAATATAAAAAATCACATTCTAAAATAATGGAATAAATTTTCAGTTAAGTTAATTTAGTGCATGTAAGTGAGATTTAGCTGAGAAGGTTAAACTGCTGTAACATTGGAAAGACCTCAAAACATATTAGTAATTTGCTCCCGTTCAGATATTGTTGTAAAAAAGTCAAAGAAAAGGGATATGCAGAATAAAAATACATCAAGAAGAGAAAGAGAACAATTTCTAATCATAGATATGTTCAGTCCCATTGAGAAACAAATCTAGGAGTGCAGCAGACTAGATGGTAGACTGAAATATGACTAAAAATTTCTCCTGTCATAAATAATTTATGGAAAATTTCCCTTTGCCTCCACCTTCTAAAATGGCTCATGTAAGTATTTCTTTTTGATTAAACATGAACATGTTTCAAATAAATAGCTTGATTATTGAATACCTGTATTTAAATATCAAAAGATTTGGTCTAAGTTCACACCTTTGTAAAACCTTTTGTGGTCGTAATTACAAAATGCATGATTCATTACTTTTTATGTAAGAAGATTATACAGTTAAACCTAGATTAATCCCACCTAACGTTAGACAATTAACTGAAACACCTAAGATAGGACAGTTGTTCTGAATTCACTCTGCAGGCAGCTGTTTATGGAAGGTCCTTTGAAACCATGTTTGGCATCAGTTCAGTTTGTTGTGTGGCAGGTTGAATTTGGACTCTTCCCACTACTACCTGGAATTTTTGCTATGATCTGAGAGTTCAAAAATTGGAAACGAATGCTAAGAAAAATACACTTGTGTGTATTAGTTGATCAGAGAATTACCGGGAGTTGCTAGCATTGTGCAACTGAAAAACAGACGACACCAGGGTCCATAAACTGAAGCATTTGCAGCACAGTTCAGAGGAACTGCTGACATTCTCAGGACTTGTCCAGCTTGAGGAGTGTTGCATAAAAATCTCACCAGTCAGAAAAGATAAATTCAAAGCGAAAGATGCATTGAGAAGTGCCCCTTATGATAATAAGAGTGGAAAGCCTTTCTTATGAGAGCAGCCAAAACACTTCGGGCTTTTCATCTTGAACAAGGCTGAGCTGACATGATTTCTTTCTATATATTTATCAGGTTTACTGCATGTGGGTCAAAAATACTAAAACGAACCATTTGTATAAGAACAACTGGAAACAATTAATCCAACTGTTTGGATGAGTCCGGTTGCATATCTAAGCTTCAAATTAAAGATTCCTAATTCTCAGAGAAGTGAGATTCTGTAACCATTTTCCAAAGACATCCTGAAGACAAAAAAACTTATTGCCTTAATAATGCAGTTTACAAAAGACATTGCAAAATGTATGTGAATGAGTTAGTGAGGCACAAGATCTAGTAACCCACTCTCTAGTCTCCGTGTTTTCAAGAAAAGCTGCCTTGGATGATTAACACTATGATGTTACAATTGGCTGGATTAGACCTTGCAGACCGATACAAAGCAGTGAAATTCCATACCATCTCCAAAATTACCAGTACGATAAGTTTTCCATAGAAGGAAACTCATCTTCTAGAATTTCCCAAAGCTACTAAGCTTCAGGAATAGGGAGGTGCATCTTCAGCTTGCTGCTCTCCCCCCTCAATCCCCAGCTTTTTATTTTGAACTGACTTACAGAGAGAAACTATAATTCAAACCAGTCCTTATGCAGAATGTAAGATATTAACCAGGTTCCTTATTTATTTCTCCTCTGTGCAGTCTCAAAGGCCTCCATCTCCTTGCTTGGCTGGTCTTTAAATAGTGTATGGTCATGACTTTGATAAATTGCCCTTTATGTGGACAGGAGTGGGGTCTGTCCAAGCATTAGTTAACATCCTTTATCTCTGTGATATAGACATTAAACTCCACTTTCTACTCAAAAATAGCATTAACATTTTGCAGGAAAGCATTCGGGTTATTTTCAGGTTTGCCTCTGAAATTTGTTTCCAATTCCAATGTTAAAACGTATTGTAGGGATTGAAAAGGCTCCCGCAGAGCTTTTAGTGATTATGCTTTTTGCAAGGTGTAGAAGTAAAGACGTAAAATTTATACCGAGGGTGGGAAGACTTCAGGTTCCAGGCCCTTCATTATGACATGTTTTATGAGCTTTTCATTCTCACAGACAATCTTAGCAACATGATAAAGAGAGCTCAGAGAATATTGATTTGCATTATGTTCAGTAGAGCTGCTGACTGGAAGTCAAGTCAATGCAGAATCAGGTTTGGCAAGCTAAATCTTGATAAGGTCTGAAGTAAAACACTAGCTGCTCATTCATTGCCTGTTGTTTGGTTAATCAAAGGCAGACAAATACAACTCTATTGTGAAGCCCTATTTTGTAAGCCATAGGGGAGCATCTAAACGTGACAGAATGTAGCAATAATTGTCTAAATTATGCACCAACTTGTAAATACCACAGCTCCTTGTACTGCACTTATGGAATTCGGCATACTTGTACTATTGACTGTATTAACTATTATATTGAGTTACGAATAAAGCAAAATTCGCTTATGCTGCTGAAGTCTTACTATGTCAGATTCCACTGTGAGAGTCAAAATTCAACTTCATGCACAATTGTAGGAAAATTCACAGCTGAATAACTAGAATGCCAACAGTAAATAAAACAGAGAATTAACAGTGAAATGAAAATATCACCTGCAGTAAAAATGACAACTGTTATTTTGTAAAGGCAACTATTTAAGTATCTGTATATCACATATCATATGAATGAGAATGGGTTTCCAGTGTTCAAGCACAGTATGGAAAATACCCAGTGCAGACATTTGTTGGTTTCTATTGCGAACATCACTAAAATAGAAACACAAAACTAAACAGAGAAGTTTCTCTTGAACTACTGGTAAGCTGCTTTTGCCTCTCTGTGCCCTTACCTGAAGATGCATATATTTGAGAGCTCACCTGCATCGTACCTTTTCAGCTGTATTTCAACAATAACAGTGTTACTTTACAATATAATACTACTACAAGAAGATTAAAGCCTACTAAGCTGTTTATGCTAATGATGCTTTTGTTGTGAGTAACGACCTGTTTCCCTTCCTGTTCCACCTTTCTTATCTCTCATAAAATATATTGTATTATTGATAGGGTTGCTTCTACAAGAAAATAAATTTTATTTAGTAGGAGAAATTGTTTATTTAGCCCATTTTTAAACGTTCTCTGACGTGTAAGCTTAAAATACGTGGTTCAGATTCTTACGCATTGTTTTAGCAGAGACTAAATAGAACTCAACCGAGATCATGAAGAATCTCGGGTTTTATCCTAGTAAAAATATCTGTTTTAGGTTTTCACAGATGATTTACCACAGCTGCCAAGTCCACCAAGCACTTCATTTCCTAAGTCATGTTTGTCCATTTAAGTCTACACCATTTGGAGCTTTTCACTCAGTTCTGAAAAATGTGCCAGGACCAGGATAAATGCTAATCTGGAAGGTCTGACATTAAGAAGATAATGTTTGCCACACTTTTAGAAAGCCATTATCAATTGCACCAGAAAGAACAGGAAAAGAGTTTGCAGTGTTGAGTATTTAATCTGTGGGGTTTGTTTGGTTTTGTTTAGCTTTTTTAATGTGTATATTAAAAAATCAGTTCTGAACCCCTTTTAAATTGGCAATAATTAATAGAGAGAACTTAGCTGTCACACATTTGATTACTAGTGAATTGTGTATTTCAGTCATCTCTCATTTGTGGTACGATCGGTACTTGTTGGTTGATAGTCTTCAAATATTTACAGATTATGAGTATCTTGGGAAAAAATAAGTAGCAAATATTCTATAGATGTATGATTTTGCATTTACGTTACAATTCATTAAAATTTCTGGATGCATGAGCACAAATCTGAAGAATCTATCATCTCTCCTACTATTTAAAACTTTTAAAACTGGCTGCTAACCAAATCTATTTATATCAAAGGTGGTATTTGTAAGTTACCGTGTTTCTCAAGCAGTTCTAGTCAGTACATACTAACACTGAATTGTATATGAAAAAAAGTGTGAGTTTGGACTGCAGTGTCTAAGGAAGAACAATGAAGCTAGTGAGGAGTCTAGAGCACAAGTCTTATGAGGAGTGGCTGAGAGAGCTGGGGTTGCTTAGTCTGGAGAAAAGGAGGCCGAGGGGAGACCTTATCACTCTACAACTACCTGTAAGGAGGCTGTAGCGAGGTGGGGGTCAGTTTCTTTTCACAAGTAAAAAGTGATAAATGAAATTGCCTCAACTTGTGCCAGGGGATGTTTATATTGAATATTAAGAAAAAATTCTTCACTGAAAGGGTTGTCAAGCACTGGAACGTGCTGCCCAGGGAAGTGGTTGAGTCACCATCGCTGGAGGTATTTAAAAGATGTGTAGATGTGGGAGGTATTTAAAAGACGTGTAGATGTGGCACTTAGGGGTATGGCTTAGTGGTGGACTTAGTAGTGCTAGATTATCGGTCAGACTGAATGATCTTAAAGGTATTTCCAACCTCTCTGATTCTATGTTTCTATATCTGGTCAAACGATACAGAGAAGACAGAGACAGACTCTTCGCTGAGGTGCACAGTAATGGGACAAGAGGCAAAGGACACAGGTTGGAAAACTTGAAATTTCAGTTGCATATTAAGATTTATTTTTTTTAACCATTGGGATGGATGACCAAATACAGGAACAGAACATGCAGATGCATTATGGAATCTCCATCTTTGGATGTGTTCAAGGCTCAACTAGACAAGTTGATTTGGTTAGACCTGCTCTGAGCAGGCGTTTAGACCAGTTGACTTCATGAGCTCTGGTCCAGCCTGAACTATTCTGTGATCTTAGGTTCACTCCAAACACTTTCAGGACCCATTTCCTTTACGCAAGTGCCTATTTGAACAAAACTTATAAAAAGGTGGTTATCTCTAAATGTTTTTCCCCTATCAAACCAGGATGAAATTAGCCAAGAGGCTGGGCACAGACTTTTAGAGGGAGTGATTGCGTAAGTCATGTTTCACAGAAAACCAAGCAAAAAATGTAGTTAATCAAATGTTGGCATGTGGTTCTTTAGAATAGCCCATCCAGGTTATATTTAACTTTCTTCCATCTGAAAAAGTAAAAGATTCAGAGAACAAAGCATCATTGTTGAGAATATTAATTTTGGACTCTGTTAGCCAGGCCTCAATCAAAGCTTTCTTTGTTAGGTAATGAAATCTTCTTGTTCTCTTACAAAGCCAAAACCACTGTAGAAACAAAGACTGCACATAAAGGGATAAGGAGACCAAACCCCAGCTGACTTATTCAGTGCAACTCCAGAACAAACTGCAGATCAGATTCACAGCTGGTGTCAATCAGACCAGATCATCTAACCATCAGATGAGCATCTGGTCCCATACACAAAGTTAAACAATAAAACCTGTTTATAGAATAGAATAATTAATATGACAGCTTGAAAACAACAGTGCTTCACACATTTTTGGCAAAACTTCTTTGTGGGGTATATATTTCATCATAGCCTTAACCCTGGAAGACCTTGTAAGTTAAAGCATAGTCTTTTGGCCATGGTATGTCACATAACCCTTTCATATACGTATTCCAGGGCTTTACGCCTCAGCCTCTGCCTCACCGTGTTTAGAAGGCACCACAAATGGGTATCACCATAAATCTGTTTCAACCTGGCTCCTGCAGCAGAGACCACATGAGGGATTCAGGCCGCGCAGCAAAAGGTCTGCGAGACACACACCCCATCACCAGGACACAGCTGTTCCAGGTCACATAACAGAGACCCTCCAGTGGCTTGATGGTGGTTTGTAGATGCATTTCATTACTCTGGCAGCGCAACCTGCAGTATGGCAGGGTGTTGGCCACCTTAACTTCATACACAGAAGAGTGTTATTGTCAATGTCAGTCTTCTGGTAAGACAACAAGTATTCAAGAGGAGGCAAAGGCCAAATCTGTCTTTTTTTGGTTTTCTTTCCAGTCAGACTACTTACACAGTCTAAATAGCAATTTTATATTATTAACAATACTAAATTATCAAAAAAACCCCATGGATAGGCCTCCTTACATGATAAGATAAACCACAGAGGGCAATTCTATTTACGTGTCAAAAATAAATTTCATTCAGTATTAGAAACAGTTGAGTAAAACAAACCCACCTAAATATTATTTTTAACTCACTCATGAAAATCTAATTGTGTAAAAATATCCATTTTGGATAAATAATGAGCTGAGCTGGAGTGTAAAACACCCAGGTTTATGAGGCTGCTCTACTAAATGCATGGAAGTCTTCATAATTTCATGTGAATTAAGCAAAGCAGAACATGAACATACACATCCCCATTAGCTGTCAAGTATGGAGCTCACAGGCACGGAGACCATACTGGCTGGACCTAAGGTAAGTCAGCAAACCTTCTAACTCTCCATTTGTTCCCGCCTTCCTGCCCCTTGTACCCTCTCAAGCAATACTTTCCTAGTCCCTCTCTCTCCCAGAAACTTCACTCAACTTAGAACATTTCATTACAAATCTTTGAGAAAGTCTTTACCAAAATTAGGAGGGCTAGAAATTAAATTTAAAAATACAAAGAAAGCAGGGATATTTGTGTCATAAAATGGCTCCAGAAGGTATATCTTTAGCTAATCATTGTGAGATCCTTGATGAAAGTGAGAGACTTGGCAACAGTGCAGATATACTCCTCTTACCAAAACCAACCTACACTCATCACTGTGTAAGGAAAAACAGTATTCTTTCAACATGAAATTTCAGCATAAGAAATTTGTATGTGCTTTAAGTTTTAAAGACTGATGAAGAATCTCTATGATAAAATGATTGATAAACATAAACCCAAACAAATAAATATAAAACCAAAATAGAGCATTCAAGTCAGAGATCCATTTCTGTGTATTTTGAGTCACATAACTGTGAAATGAAACTCTGAGATAAAGCACTTAAAGACTGCTTTTACTAACCCCAAAATGGACTCAGGTTCTTTACGAAGTGTCTATTTAAAAACAATACACTTGCTACTGCTGTCAGGATAGTTTTTCTGTGCATTTTATCACAGCTATATGTATGAAGCAATTGCAGGTTTTAATTTTAGGTTTTCTGAACAACTCAGAATTCTTTCACTTAAAAAAAACAAACAAAAAAAAACACCAAGAAAAACCTGTCGATATGTTTATTAACATGTATGTTTCAGTAGCTATCGTAGATTTCTCGATACAAATATCAGTGTTACATACGTTGCCTCTTATCCTGTAGTTAAGCTCTCCATGTGGCTAGGTTTATGGAAAACTTCTTGAGTAAAGGCTATCGACAAGATTTCTATTAGCAAGGGGGAAATAGAATTGCCTCCAAATGCATGAAAAGTGTTTTTCCTTTAAACAAAAGCAAAGAAAAAAATATTTTTTGTTCTCAGATTATTTTTTCTCAGATTATTCAGTCAATATTGTAGGAGAGTTGCCATTCACTGCCAAGGAGATGCTGTGAGCTGAACCAGGGGACAGAAGGGAACAGGAGCATTTACTGAACTTGATTGTTCGCAGAAAGCAATTTAGGAAAGGGACTGTCTGAGTCCAAGTGCGTACAAAGAGTAGCTCTTGACTCAGGACTTGGGGGTACTCGTGGATGAAAAGCTGGACATGAGCCAACAGTGTGCTTTTGCAGCCCAGAAACCCAATCGCATCCTGGGCTGCATCAAAAGAACTGTGGCCAGCAGATCCAGAGAGGTGATTCTCCCCCTCTACTCTGATCTCATGAGACCTCACCTGGAGCACTGCATCCAGCTCTGGAGTCCTCAGCACAAGAAGGACATGGACCTGTTGAAGAGGGTCCAGAGGAGGGCCACGAGGATGATCAGAGGGCTGGAGCACCTCTCCTATGAAGACAGACTGAGAGAGTTGGGGTTGTTCAGCCTGGAGAAGACAAGGCTCCAGGGAGACCTTATAGCCCCTTCCAGTACCTGAAGGGGGCCTAGAGGAAACCTGGGGAGGCACTAATTGCAAGGTCATGTAGCGATAGGACGAGGGGCAATGGTTTTAAACTAGAGCAAGGTAGGTTTAGATTAGACTTTAGGAAGAAGTTCTTCACAATGAGGGTGGCAAGACACTGGAACAGGTTGCCTGGAGGGGTGGTGGAGGCCCCATCCCTGGAGACGTTCAAGACCAGGCTTGGTGAGGCTCTGAGCAACCTGATCTAGTTAAAGATGTCCCTGCTTACTGCAGGGGGGTTGGACTAGATGACCTTTAAACGTCCCTTCCAACCCAACACATTCTATGACTTTATGATTCTATGATTCTAAAGTAGGTGATGGGTACACTTGAGCAGCACCCACAGTTTCTTTCCCCCAACGTAAGTCACTCATGCAAAAGAGCAGAACTTGTTGAGTCCCACTGCTGAAATGGCAGCGAGGGCTGCTCCACAGCTGCCTCCTCCAGGAGGCACTTAGAGGCCTCCAGGGCTTAAAGTCTGTAGCGAGCAGAAGCTGCTATGGCATCTATGAGCATTAGGTGAGGCTTGAGCCATGCCAAGTCTGGTATTATCCAGAGCGGCTGTTTCCTGTTCTCTGTAATCTCAGTCAAGAATCATTAATAGACTTCATGCCAAGAACTCCATTTATGCATTAGATTTTGTGTGGTTGTCAAAATAACATTCAAAGTTTGGAAAAGCCACATGGGAATTGCTTGATGTTCTTGGAGGAGGGAAGTGAATAAGGAAGTAAAGAGCTTCAAACCTTCTGGCTTATATGGCAGGGGGTACTGGTTGTTAGTTTTTCCACTGAGACATTATGATTTCTAAAGTGGTGGTAATTGTCAATAAACAGAATAAAAAAATAAATTAAAAACAAAGTTTGTTTTTCTCTTCTATGAAAAAGGAGCAATAACATTTCACAGGAGAGGAAAAGAAGGGATTTGAGTTAAATGTATAGGTGAATATGCAGAAGATGGAAAATACAAGCTAACATTCATGTATAAAAGACCCTAAAATGGGGTCTGGTAATTGAAGCATCCATAATCCATCTGCTGGACACATAGAAGAAAAGAGTTCAGTAAGGATCATTTTATTTCTGTCACACATCAGGTTTTCTAAACCTTTGCAAGTGCTATTTCAGATTTCACAGATAAGTATTGCTTGTTCTTGCTGTAATGTGGGTTGAATTAAAGGTGATTTCAGGGTAAAGGACAATTTCAGGGTAAATGGCTAACATTAATGCATCATTCCTGTGCAGTGGAAATTCTTGTAACCACAGGCCTGGATTGCTCTTGTGACAGCTGTCACTTCAGCTCTGAGAGAATGGATTGGCACAAGGAAACAACTTGCAGGTTGATGTATTAAAAATCCTACATGGAAAGCAAAATCAGCTCACCTAAAGCAAACACCTATATTTGGTCAGCTGAATATCTCCGCATGCTCCACCGACTAGATCTCCATTGGCTACAGTGAAAGCTTAGATGCTTTGCGGACAGAGAGACAAAATTACTCCCAAGATGTGCATTGTACGGATGTTCCACAGGAGCTGACAGAACAAGCAAGGTTCGAGAGGAAGAGCTCTCTTTCAGCAGCCAGCATTTGCTAAGAAATCTTTCTGGCACTGGCAAAGAGCCTTGTGATGAATATCAGTAAAGTCCAAGGGCCCTAAGTGACTGTAAAACTGCAAATAAGCACATGCCTACGTAAATCAAATACGGCACAAAAAGCCCTGAGCTGGTGGTGGCTGCGTCTCTTAAAGAAACCAAAGCAGTTTACTGGCTTTAGCATTGCTGGGGCTGAGCCAGTCAGTCTTTCCTTCTAGAAGGGCGTACCGGCATGAGTGTTGTGCCACCGTAACACTACGCCTTTGCTCTGAGCTTTGGTTTCATATTTCTGCCTGGCACTGCACTGCGCTGCACTAAACACGTCAGTTTGGAGACCTTTAACTCCACTGTGATTTATAAGCATGTCCTGTGTTTCTGCCAGAAAGTGGGTACCAAAAATTTTAAAGTCTGAAAGCTCTGAGCAGCCAATTCAACCATAGCCAAGGTAGGGGATGTTTCTCTGATGTGATGAGGAGCACATCTAATGTACTGAAGAATGTAAGGCAGGAGAAGCCAATATTCCTCTAATCATCCTATTATAGCCAACAGGCTCAGAGTTGGAAACCAGGACAGAATAAGAGGCTGGTATTCAAGTACTAATCTGTCTATCGGAATAAGAAAACTGCTTCTTACACGAACAGACTTAATTTTCTGCTAGTGAAATTTCACTGCCTTGTCGAAGACACTTAAATATCCATTTAAATAAAGATAGAACTTCATCTTCCCTTCTTGAAACCATCTGACTACTGAATAACAGAGGAACATTTCCTCCTTTTGCCCCTGGGAGTGGTATCTAGGCCAAGTCTCTCTTGGCTCTGGAGAGGCTCCTCAGCATGAGCATCAATTCCCCTCAGCCTCCACTGTGAAACCTTTTCAACTGGATGAGTCACCGCACACGTACATGCATCCCGGCTGCAAACAGCCCTCTTTGCACAGTCTTGGGAGACAGGGCTGTATGCAGCAGCCTCTGTTTCTGACCCTGTGCAATATGTCACAGCCTTTAGGTATGCCAGACCTACTGCTCAGCCATGGAAAGGCTCCTGTTGCAAGAGAAGCGGGAATTACCAGATAGACACGGGAGAGTGGTCTTGTATATGTACAGCGGTTCTGGTAGTTGCAAAAAGTTCTGTATTTAAAGCACATATGCAAGGGATCCTACAGCTTCCCAGAAAACGCAAGCACAACTGCCTATCTGCAGAATGGCTACCTGATATTACAGCACATCCCTTCCACTCTTGTGCCAGGCGATGCAGTACGGGTAGAACAGAAACCCCCAGAGGAAAATGGTTTCTGGAAACAAACCAGTCTCACCACTAGGACAATTTTTCTTCCCTGCTATTAGCTAATCCTGGAACAGGGAAAGACTGTTCACGTAGACATCTCATATCGTAGATGGACAGTTACTTAGAAGTTAGGTGTCTCCAGCCCTTGTGTTCCCAGCCTGAGGTATCTGACTTACCTTGCACAGCCATCACTGTGGGATACACTGTCTCTGTTTCTAGGGTAAAAGCAGTCACCCGGTCACCATCTGTGTCTCCCAACACCTTCTGAGTATATTGGCTAATTTCAGTTGAGTTTGATTTTGAGGAACAGCAGCCACAAAGCTGAAGCTCCTATAGGCCAATGGTATGAGATTCAACAAGGCCAAGTGCTGGGTCCTTCACTTGGGCCACAACAACCCCATGTAGTGCTACAGGCTTGGGGAAGAGGGGCTGGAGAGCTGCCTGGCAGAAAAGGACCTGGGGGTGTTGGCTGACAGCTGGTTGAATATGAGCCAGCAGTGTGCCCAGGTGGCCAAGAAAACCAATAGCATCCTGACTTGTATCAGGAATAGTGTGGCCAGCAGGACTAGGGAAGTGATCATCCCCTTGTACTCGGCACTGATGGGGCCACGCCTCGAGTACTGTGTTCGGTTTTGGGCCCCTCACTAGAGGAAAGACACTGAGGTGCTGGAGCATGTGCAGAGAAGGGCAGCAAAGCTGGTGAGGGGTCTAGAGCACAAGTCTGATGAGGAGCAGCTGAGGGAACTGTTATTGTTTAGCCTGGAGAAAAGGAGGCTGAGGGGGGACCTTATCACTCTCTACAACTACCTGAAAGGAGGGTATAGCGAGGTGGGGGTCCGTCTCTTCTCTCAAGTAAAAAGTAATAGGACAAGAGGAAATGGCCTCAAGTTGCACCAGTGGTGGTTTAGCCTGGTTATTAGGAAAAATTTCTTCACGGAAAGGGTGGTCAAGCATTGGAACAGGCTGCTCAGAGAAATGGTTGAATCACCATCCCTGGACATATTTAAAAGATCTGTAGATGTGGTGCTGAAGGACACGGTTTAGTGGTAACTTGTCAGTGTTAGGTTGATGGTCAGACTTGATGATCTTAAAGGTCTCTTCCAACCAAAACCATTCTATCATTCTATAAATATTTAGAAATGTTTCAGCTGATGAGATTTAGGAAAAGGCTTCATCATAAGCAAATTTGTAAGAGAAAAAGAGTGCCTTTAAGCATAGCCAACTCAGAGTATGCATCCAAGCAGAAGGCAAATCCCAAGAAACAGAAACTTTGTTCTAATGGTAATGACATTACTTATTCTGTGGGACAAAGCATTAGGCTGACCAGCTACTAACATGGCACTGTTGAGGATAGGCATTGCAGGAGTCTAAAAATGTCATCGAGCGAGTAACAAGATCCTGTGATGGGAGGAGTTGGTTGTTTGATGTGCTTGAATGCAGCAGTTCGTGTCAATTCAGCACAGTACATAACAAGTTTTTTAATACAAAAAGCAGAGTCAAATGCTGCATTGCAGCTCCAGCCAAACTCCTATTTAGTTTGACAACTTAGTTCGTGTGTGTGGTCTAATGCTATTTAAGTAGGATGTTTTGCCACTTTCTCAAAAGCCAGAATGATAATTTCAACCAAAGGCAAAAATAACGAGCAGCTTATCTACAGAGGCTAAGGAAAGACTTTTGGAAAAAAAAGAGAAAATTAAAGAAGTGATTGCAAACACTAATGCAGGGAAGAATGTTTTGACATAACGCTGGTACATTTTTATGTTAAGGACAATGAAATCTTACCTTACCTCACCTCTATGCTTGGTCCTTCTCACGTTAACTTCAATAACTGCCAAGCTAGGACATGAATGCAATATATGGGAAAATCTGCAGTTATGATGCATTTTTGATTTACACCATTCATATAAAGGTGCCAAGCAGAACTAGGTAGTTACTTTCATTCAGATTTCAGCAACATGTTTTCTGTTTAGCTTAGGATCCCAAAGCAGCAGAGCTATTGAGGGACAGCAGATCCCAGTGCTGCCTGTTAATTAGGAGCCCTACAAATGTAGGTCACAAAAACAAAAGCAAAGCTTTTCCGGGAGAAGACAAACGTGTGATTTGTGAATGAAAAGCCAGGAAGTTTTAAAAGTGAAACAGAAGTAAATTCAATCAGGCTCTTCTTACAAATGAAAGCAGTGAAAACTCTTGGCTTTTAGCACTTGAAGGGGAGAGAAGATTTTGTTAACCCTTTGTTCTTCCAGATAAACTGAAACTCCAGCTAGTTAGGATTAGAAACATCTTTTTCAGTGCTTATCAGAATGAGAATTTGTTTTTGAAATATCAAATCATCACAGGGCCAAACATTATACAGAAGCAACAGGAAAAAAGAGGTATAATAATCTGCTCTTCCCCCAGCTATCATTAAACTAGATTTTGTTAAATACAGCTGTAGTCTTGCTCCTTCATTCAGTATCAGGCACACTTCAAATCTGTCGTTGTTTGATTATTTAGGTTCTTCAAATTTGCTTTAATTGTGGACTATGCTTTTAGGTTAGTTTAGCATTTTCACATGTGAAGATCCTTCACTGGGGGAAAAGTGAGGGTTTGTTCTTAATCAAAATGTAATGTCTCCACTATGTGACTTCTGAAGATGCAATTATTCTCTCCTTTAGAAAGACTGACAAGCTGCCTGATTATACAGCCTTACAGATAATAAAAGGTATTCTAGAAAAGAGTTTATAGTAGTATGGCTCCAATCCACACATGTATAACTGCCTTGCTGAATAAGTGCCTTTTACTAAAAATCTAACAATCTATCTTTCTCCTTACTGAAGTCAATACAAGGGTCTTTTCTCTTACGTTAATTTAAATGTAGACTGATTTACCAAGAAAAGTGAATCTGAGCCTGAAACCAAAAGAAAGGCAGTCTTTCAGATGTACATTTACATTTGCATGTATTTTTAAGCCATGTCTTGCTTCCCAACAAGTATTGTTAAAGTAACATCCAATATACACATTTTTAACCATGATGAGTGTCATGGGTAAACAGCAAGGCACGGTAGGATTTGTGTTTGTTCTGCAATAAAAATACACTTGAATAAGGACTTAGGGTATCTGAGTCAGGGAGACCACCTGCTCTAGCTCTGTCTTTTTGCTGAGCAGAATTTTTTGCAAATATCCATTCAGTATAATTTTTTCCACCTTCCCAAACTTAATAAATTCTTGCTATTTGTCTCCTTAACAGAGTGGCAGAGAATAGAATTCTAAAACCATAATTACTCTCATCACTCTTTACCACAAATATGGCTTAAAAATCATTTCTCTGAATTCCTTTCCCTCATCTGTTTAGTTACAAAATGTAATTTTAATTTATAACCATGAAAGACCATTGATAGGCTTGTCACAGAGACTGTAGCAACCCTCCACCTCACAGTATTTTCCTCAACAGCTTAAAATATTTACAGTCCAAATATCATCTATCTTACTGGTATATAAAAAGAAAAATGTAGTGACTAGATCCTTAAACACCTAAAACCCCCACCCCTTAACCTTTTTGTTCCATTAGGACAGTGATTTAACATCCAAATTATTTCATAGTCTTTTCTAGAGCCCAGTGCTTATGGGTTGCAACACAAGACAACTGGATCTCATTCTCTGCTACACCACAGCTTCTGATCTTGGGAAAACTTCCAAGTCCCACAAATTAGTACTTAAATTCTGCCTAAGCCCAAAATTGTGACCTTCAAAACCTGCTGCTCAACTGCTGCCAACCCTGGAGGCATATGCTCAGACCGAGCAATTATCTCCCGAGACCTAAGTCATAACCATGGAATTGGGCTCTGTAGGAAATGCAATAGAAGATATGTCGTTGTTTTTTGAAGTGACCCAAAGGAGAAGCTTTACTTACTCAGTGGCTCAGCGATCAGAGCTCTCATCCTAGAAAAAAGTACTGCATTCCCTAAAAATGCCCAAGTACTATATTCCTACAAAAACGGTGGACGTCTTGTCCGTTACCCCTATCAAATAGCCTGAGAAATTCCTCTGGACCATAGGGAGGAATGTGCTTACTTCTCATTAATTATGCATCTATAACACATTTCCTCTTCCACACACAGAATTTGCCTTTATAAAGAGCCTGTATCCTACTGACAGGATACACACAATACTTCCTTTCGCATTTTGGGAGTAACACATGTAATATTGCCTTTAAATCTGATTCTGATCTGTAATATACAGGTAAATAGTTTGAGACACTTAATATTTTCCACCTGTGAAACCACAAACTGTCCTACTAACAGACACAGCAGAGACGACAAATTTCTTCCAAAGGAAGTTGCACACGATTACCATGTGCAGGTCAGGAGCATCATCAACAGAAGGAACTGGGGATGTAAATAAAAGTCCACTAGGAAAAACAGAAGGATGGAACTAGGCTATGACTCTAATATTTCAGAGGTCTTTACTGTAGTACAAAAAATATACATGTTCCCTAATCCCAAAACTAAAGATGTTTTGCAAAGGCTTGGAATACATATAACTATTAGTTGCTTATTGAAATTAAACTTCACTGTTTTTAAAAAATTTACTTTGCACTAATTTTTTAATAGTGAATGACCGTAGATCCATTTATATCCTAAACTACAAGGACTATTTTGCATTCTGACTTTAAAATGTTGAAAATTGGAGCAAAAATATTTTCAACTGCTAACAAAGAGGGAAATATATATCCCTAAGCTATAGGAATGCTATGCAAATAGAGACCTAATGTTATAAGGCTAAGACAGAAGAAGCTTTCATTTCCAGAGGAAAAAGCTCAGGGAGAAAAAAAAAAAAGGAACAAAAAAATCCCTTTGTTATATAGTGCAACACAACAGGGAACTAAGGAGAAAGAATTAATGTGGCTTGGAGTTTTGGGAATTTTAATTGTGTAACATATTTTGAAACATAGTAACAGGTTTCAAATGAAGAATTAGTTACAGAAGGCATTTTGAAGGATTAATGTATAGTGGTAGCATCTTTCAAGTTTTTCTCTGGAAATTTTCACTGTTCATTTGGAGCAAAAGTATTTCTCCTGAGAAGTCTGATCTTATTTTTCCTCCCCTTTCTCTCCCCCACATTCTCATTTTTTCTCAGACCAGACCAAGGAAAATGTTATCCGTTTTCTCTCCCAGATGCTCACCCGTCTCTCTCCTATCCTTTGCTTTGATCTATTACTAACCTCTTCAATCATTGCTTAACCACAGAGCTGCTATTTCTTTTGAACTCTAAATTGAAAATAAACCGATGTACAGATTGGACTTTAGTGAACTACTTGCTTTGTTAGAGATTAATTTTGGATCTTCTGGTAGTCTAACTGGTCTCTTTCTTTCCCTTCTTAGATTTCAATCAGGATGTGATCTCTTATGAGAGAACCCCTTAAAAATGTAAGCTTGCAACTGATCTAAACCTAAGTAAATGATGAAAAGACATTTTTACTTTATTACTGCGTTTCCCAATGCTTCTAAATTTAATTTCTTTGTGAAGAAAATATTCTAATTTCTGTTATGCAATTCCACAAGTCAGCATCCTCTGCATGAGGTAACAGATACCTACTAACATCTCTTAAATGTCCTTATAGCCCTTAAACCTTGATCACCCTTTCCAAAAATTTCCTCCTTTCCCCTGTTGATAATCCCTGGAGAAGCTGAGACAAGAGTATAGGTTTTCGAAGCGAGGTATTTGAGTCTTTTCACACACATCATGAGACAAATTAGAATTGCATCTGCCATTGGCTTTGAATTGTCATCAGAATATGTGGGAGAAAAAAACTGCCACGAAAAGATAATTTATTTTCCATCTTGCTTTATTCTTCTTCCTCACTGACTCATGCAGTATTTTGGCAGTTTATTTCTGTCACAGGCATATAAGAGTTTGTTTCTTAATATCTATTTATTTGTTTTCAGTCTCATTCAGTTATCCCTCGGTTCCCAGTTCACGAAGTATCTCTTTCAAGGAAATTATGTAAGCACATAAATTAGACATGAACTAATTAAAGTCCATTAGAACCCTGTGCTAAATAATCCCCAGCCACTCTGTTATTCAAACATGGGGTGCTGTGCTAAACCTCAACATTTCTTCTTACATCACAGGGATATAGCATTTTCAGTTTTTGCTTTGATGTCCTTATTTAAATATGTCATCCAGACAGAGACCATAAGATTTCCAGAAAACAGAAACTTAAACTGAACGAAAGCTGAATCAAACGAGTATTAAAAGTTTGCTTAAGCAAACAGGTATAAAAACATAAGGTGAATAAAAAATAACCAAAACTTAAAGAACAGTTTAAAATTATCAAACTTAGCATATTTGTTTGTGTTTCCAGTGTTAAGGCATAAATAGAAAACAATTGTCTCATCTAGACATGCAAAACAACTCCAACCTTAGCTTGCAGTCTTCTCAGATATTTTCTATTACAATTGAAGTTTTCTAAAAATGCTGTTCAAGTAACTCAAACTTTTCACCACTTCTTAAACTTGTAAAGTGATGATTCCATTAAACTTGTTAAGGATATCTTTCCTAGTGTCAGCTGAAGATTATATTGCCGAAATATCTTTACTGTGATGCTCATATTGACAACTTCTCTAGAAGAAGGGATTAGGAAGCTTAAAGGATCATTCCCTAGGAGTTCCTACCATTGACCTAACCTTGTTCACTCTATTGATTGTAATTTTTTCTTTTTTTATTTTTTCACCCAATTAACTAAATATATTTCACTTGAAGGTGCTATTCATATAGAAGTGATTATTGTGAGGGAGCCTCTTGACACAAGCTCTTTTTAGTTCTACTAGAAGCCCAAAGGAAAGCACTTTGATGCATCTGTTTCATTTGATTTACCACTTTCTTTGCTTACCAATGGTTAGGGGAACATTTTTAATACAGTTTTTACACACTCTTGCAACATGTAGAATGGTTCTTTTATCTGTTAACTTTTATAGGTACCCCCTCACATAAATGTAAGGTCCATTCCACAAGACACTGCTTTTGCAAAAGCAGAATAAACTTGCACACAACCCACTCTAATTGGGACATTTGACAAAAAGTTCATCAGCAGTTTATCTACTTATGAGCATACCTGGTATATGTTTTTTGTCCCCTTTGTTCTTTCATGCGTAGATTATTGTGGTCTAAGTCTAGTAGAGCACCTAATGGGACATCTTCATATGCTAATCAGATGGAGTTCTGCTTTCTACTTTTTACCATTCAGTTAGAATAATTTAATGTCATATTCTTATATTTGCATGCTTGTGTTGTTGAAGGGTTGCAGGGGAGGAGACTTGGGTTCCTGTCCCCTGTGTTTGTAAGTCCTGTTATCAAACAGCTGTGCTTCCTCTGGCACCTCAGGGCTTTCCACTCCTGTGTTACTATGGGGCCTTCCCAAGTACAACACAAGGTGCCTCTTCTGAACAAGTTTCCCCCAAGAATTTCCTGCAAAGTCAGAGTAACTTTTTGCTTTTACACTCTGAAATATTTGTACTGAATGTCAATCAATGGTCTAGTCTCACATTTAGTTAAACCTACACTTAATAAAAAAACCCATAAATAATTATACCTGAATTTGCATGAACTCTTAACCATGGCTGGGTGTCTCCATCTCTAAGCAATGAGACCATTTTCTCCAGCTAAAAATTTCTCAACAGCAGCAGTTTCCCTCTCCAAAGGGTCCCTCAGGCCCTATACAGATAAATTGTTAAGAAATAAGGCCTGTGATCATTTAGTTTCATTGCCTGGGTATGTGCCTTTGATACCACAGCAGAATTAGTCTGTCATTTCATAGTCTGTGTATATATTAGCCTTCAGCCTTCTGTGACAAAAAAAAAAAGGTACAAATGAATTGCTATATTTGTCAAAGTCTGAAAAATGACTAGATCCTTCGGGGGAAAGTGTGTCCGTTTCTACACAGGTATAAGTCACTATATTTATGGTAGACTTTTAGGTGAGAAAAGAAAGGAGGATTCCTTTGCTGACAGGTACTAGCCATTAAATCTCCAAGGAGGGAAGCTTAGGTGTTAAACTGTCTTATGAACCGGCAATCAAGCCTCTCAGCTCAGAAAATGAGTCAAACTCAAGTCCAGCTACGTTTAGAAATTTTCTCACCCCATGTACCTTCTCTATAGTCTATTTGGCTGTTTCCTCTCACCAAGATTTCAAACAAAATTAAAGTATAGAGGGAATGTACATCCATCTATTCAGGCACAAAATTTCCTCTTCTCCTACCACAGAGACCCTGAATTTGGCAGCTGCAGAAATCCTACCTGCATCTTTGGTCAGCTGTCTACTTAGCATCCCTTTTTTAGCTATAAAGTTTTCATCTTCCTATGAGCTTTTCCCACTCTACTCTTCAGACTACTTTTCCAGAAGCATCTTGGTTTCAGTTTTTTACACTGGTATTTGGTAATTGACTCCTTAATAACCTCTGCTAGAGTAGCTGGTGCCTTTTTTTAACCAATTCTGAGCTGCTATAGTATTGGATCTCATCACTTCAAGTTTCAAGGTGAGTAAAGGCTCTCCCGGTATCAAGTAGGAATTGAGTACATAAACTTAGAATAAAATACAGACAGCTTTTTATGCATACACACAGCTCTGTGATCTTGGTGTATGAAACCTGTGCTGTTAAACCCTGCTAAAGGGGATGGGGACTGCTGGTACATGAGTTACTATTCTCAGAGTAATTTCTGTAGAGTCAAGGCACCTCACATAAGATGAAGGTGTTATGATCCCGATTCAGGAATGACTCAAATACTGGAAAATGACTGATTCTTAGAATTCGTGTGCTTTGGGCCATACTTTCCACTGCATTGGGCCAACGTTATGCTGATATGAGAATGGACGAGTCTTTACTGACATGGCACTAATATAAAGCACTAAAAAAAATATAATCACGAATGAAGAAGCTGTGCAAATCTTAACACTGTCATAATCACAGGAGAAGTGAGAGCATATTGCAAGCCAGATTCCCCATAGGCAGACATAGGAAAAAAAACAAACAAGTACTGAAACCAGACAACTTGACTACTGAAATTGTACATTAATATTAGAAAAGAATATAGACAACTCAGCTGTTCAAAGTAAGTCATGCAGTAAATCTGTCTAGACTGTATCACTATTTGGACCCCATGCCATTTTTCCTATTCAGGAAGAAAGGTACAGCACTACAGTGTGGGGTCATGTGATAACTGTCATAAGAATGGATCAGAAATACACTCAGACAGACAATAGATAGAAGATGGCAAGCTGTTCTCCCTAATTTTGCTGCAGTCCACAGGGTTTCAGGTAGATTACCTACCCTTCATCAATTCAGAGGTGATCACAGTGTGCTGGCATAATCCCAAAGGAATATAAATCAAAACCATTTCTGTTAAACTTCCTGACCATATCTTGCTAGGTCAACTAATCAGAAAAAGTCTTATAATTTGTGGTTATTTAGAACTAACAGAGCTCCAAATTAAAATAAAGAAA
The DNA here is from genome assembly GCF_028500815.1 of Rissa tridactyla. Taxonomy (NCBI): domain Eukaryota; kingdom Metazoa; phylum Chordata; class Aves; order Charadriiformes; family Laridae; genus Rissa; species Rissa tridactyla. Next base: position 198,447,253 of record NC_071466.1, read on the forward strand.
TACAGAAAAGACTGTCAATGTTTTCAAGCATCCCAGTAGGGAAAACAACCATTACTGAAATTTTTATCAAAATTATTTTAATTTTTCAGAGGCTTCATTGAAAAGGAACAAAAATTTTAATAAAAAATAGCTGTACATAATAGAAAATCAAGGCTGAGATTGCATATTTACGTGCCATATGTAAATCTGAAAAATTAAATAGCCACTTCTAAACACCTTGATCCACCTCTTGATAGACAGGGTTTGGTTGGCTTAAGTAGCCTGAATATGTCGTAAGATTCAGTGTAAAACCCAACATGTCATGATTAACATGACATTTTTTCACATGAGCTGCCACACTGGTAAGTTCCACAGTGTAAAATGATTATTACCTCCTGCTATACCAAAAACTTTAAACTGCCGTTGAGGTTAGTGAACTAAAGGCAATCAGTACATCATGAGGTGTCTAGCATGTTAAGGACGTAAAAGCTTGTAAGATATATTTGTTATTATCAACTTTTCTGTCTGAAGCTCACATGGTTTCAGTGCAGTATCAGTTCTCTTCTATCTCTTTTCCCATATTTGCTCCCAGAGAATAAAAATATATCTTTAAGATAATTAAATTCACTCTCATATTCACTTGTAAAGAAATAGCTTAGATGGGACCATATTTTAAATTTGGCATTAGTTCTAGACCTGACTCAGAGTTACTGCAAGAACCTTGCTTACAGGGATGACAGCGAATGATTCACTCGGTGCTGTTTTGTTGATCCAGCTGTAGGGCTGAATTAGACAACAGACTTCTAGAAAGACAGAAAAATATAATTTTACAGCAGACAGAAAGTGACATGCCTTGGATCCACCAAGATGACTCACATTCTTGCTGTGAGAAGTAACCCTTGCCTTAGCCAGTTCACAAATTAGCAATGATTAATCAAGCATAAAAAAGGCTGGAATGACTATAGCAAAACACACCCCAAATGAAACCTAAATCCTTCCAAAAATACTTGTGAGTTTTTTAATATATTCATATCTGTTATAGTTCCTTCAACCTGCATGCTGCCACTGCTGTACTTGCTCGTCACAGAATGTTACTACAATAAAGATAGCAGAAATTTAATTTCAAAGTAATATTTGCAAGGTTTTGAACACATTTGACTTCAAATTTCCGTGTCAGCTTGGGGTCCAGAAATGACTCATAAAACCGCTTATTCTGTTAACGAACCTTTTTCAATTTTATTTTATGCTGCACCTGGTTTTGTACCTTCCCTGAGATCTTATTATATTGTATGGATTAGAAATGTGTAAACTTGCTCCTCATAAATCTTGAGCGCATCCATCAAAATAAAAAAAAAATGGTTAAACAATAGCAAATAACAAAACATGTGAGCACTCTCTGCCTGTGGATGAAATATACCACCCTGGTGATTTCTGTGACCAGAAAACACAGTTCAGAGATCAGGTCACAATCAATCCATAGAAATAATAAGATCGGTGGGGGTGGGAGAGAAAACATCATTGCATTTTTTCAGACAGATAAACATGAGGAAACTGCAATCTATTCATAGCTACAGGCAGATGGTTTCATAGATTCATGTCCAAGAGCAGAAAAAGCAGCTCTGTTTGTCAGGGAAGATATATACTGTGAATTATTCACTCAGCTCAAGTAATAAGTGGGGTCAGGGTAGAACAAAATAATACATTGATTTTTTTCCTTACAGAAAAGCAAGAATGTGGACGGTTAGTGTGCAGGTATTCATTTGAACTGTTAGACCAAGCCCAGGGACCAGCTGCCTGCCCCTCGGATTAGGTTTCGTTCTCACTCCCCAAGTCCCTGATACCAGGTCCACAGTTCTCAGACTGCTGACACTCCGGTCCTATCTAAGCCTTGGAGGTGCTTAAAATCAATTTGTTCCTCCTTTTCAGTGCACAAAGTTCCTCAGGACTGGCATATCACTTACTCAGAGATGTGTTGGCTGAGGGGATAAAGCATCTACACTCCAGTGCAAGCCGATAAAAGGCACGCGGCAGCTAAATCCACCCTAACTCCTTAGAGAAGCCTGATCCATTAGACACGCTCAGGTCATGCACTGACTTCCACACAATAGCCTAACAGAATAGACAAACATTTACAATATGGGAAACCTACGCTTTTGGGTCTTTTTGGCCCGTGGTAGTTTTGAATCCACAGATGCCATTTTTAAGAAGGTGTTCTTACTGCAAGGCTTACTGTAAGAGGAAGGCTAACCCTACCCCTGAAGCTACCAAAGAGGCTGAGCAGAAGGGAAAGTGAGACTTATGGCACTGGAGCAAGACTGAGTCTGATGGGAATATAGACCAGGAAAGTTAAAATGTCTTCATTTTTAGTAGTGTATGTTTGGGTTCACAGCGTGGGTTGTATAAAAGGACCGTAGGTCCCTGAAGGTGGGCAGTCAGCACTTTCTGAAAAATTTACAAGTTCACATTCCTTGTGAACTTGTAAATACCTTGGCCTCTGTTGCTGCTACTCTTCCAGGCCTTTAGTTTTCACACTGAGAAGCCTTACATGGCTTTGACACTTTGTCTACTGACTGAGCATGCTGTTATCTATCGTAGCCAGGTGCCATTATCATAATTCAAGATTCATAGACTAGTTCCTGATTAAACCATCTACTTCTCACAAGCACAGAGCAAAAGGCAGTTTTGCCCCTCAGAAATTCCGAAGAAACAAAGGGCATGGAGAGGAAGAGGAGAGCCCGGCTCAGTGACCTGCTGTGGGCTCATCAGGAATGACCACGCGAGACCCCCGAGAGTCTGCCTTGTAATCTGACATTTTGGTGTCTACCACCCATTTCTCCCTTCCTCTGTTTCCTTTGTTATGATGCTTGTACAAAGATACGCATTGGCAAACTTTAAAAATCATTAGTTCTGAATTTATCTTCATCTGTGGTCATGGCAGACCTGTTTAAAATTTCAAAAATGGGGAACTGTGAACTGTTTTGGTTTGGGTTTTTTTTGCATTAGTTTTGCTAGAGAGAGTTACATGGTGTATTATCTATTGTGTCACAAGCTGGACAAAGTACTTGCAACACTGAATGAGTGAGGAGGGGGTCTATATCAAGATTTTATGCTACTTTACACTATATTCCCATGTAAACTTAAATTCTGGACTTCAAAGTATCTTTTCTGAGATGGTGATTAGCATTAGAGCAGTGACAGCTGCCAGGATTTAAACTACATAAATCGAATTTTGGACATTGAAACTGCATTTCTGACCACATCCCAAAGGCCTGAAGACTGAAATGCTGGACTTGGGACATAATTAATTTCCAGCATATTTTAGAAGAAAAATATATTCACAGCTAATATACGCCTATCCTTTCTGCTCTGTAAGGTACATCAAAATACCATCTATTGCCATTTAAGATATACCAAACTCTAGTGAACCAGACATTTGGAGCTTATACAAGCAGGCTACTGTTTGACCTAGTTTCATTACAAGCCTGAAACTGCCCATTACCCACTTAATGATGAGTAAGATGAAAAATTGAATCCAATCTACCTCGCAGGACTTGAAAAACCATCCAGACAACTCTCGGCCAAGGAAAGCAGCGCAAATTAATATGCCAGACTGTGAACTCCAGTGGCTGAGGGAGGAGCTGACACGCTCATTTCTTCTGCCCCTTCCACAGGTGCCAGGTCTCACCAAGTCCCAGCTGTGGGGCAGGTATCTGGGTGAGGTTGCACCTGAGCTCACCGCTGCTAAATTCACCAAAGCCTCCCTGCCAGAGTCCAGAGCTCTTCAGTCACCTTTCAAAAGGAAAAGAACAGCAGGAGCAGTGGGGCTGTCATGCCCAGGTTAACAAGCTCTGCTTTCTCAGCAATGCCTATTGACTTGGGCTTAATATTTCACTCACCATGATTGCTGGCTTCCCAGATGGCTCAGTCTCTGTTAGTTAGTACGGCCTGTGCCGTACATAGCTATGCACTTAGCTATGAAATGGTGGAGGTAACTACACAAGCTCAAACTCTCTTCCTTTCACCAACATAAGGACGAAAAAACCCCAACACTTCAGAGTCTCTTTAACTATCAGCATGTGGTGGAAATGTGCTTAAGGTTAAAGGCTTGTTTAAATCACTGGACAAATCAAGGTCTAGCACTGATGACAACAGATGGCTTATCCTAGATTTACACTAGTATAATTGAAAGGAGAATTTTTTCTGGGGTGTCAAATAAGTATAACAATGAATTAAACAGTGCAACCAATTTAAAAGAAAAATGCTCATTAGTGTGAACAGAAAACCATCACAGCAGAAAAATGCCAGCACTTACTGCAATACATCAGCTATTCCCATTAACATAGTAACTAACCATTTCTGGATAGTATGATGCATGGCTAAACAGAACACTGCAAAATGATAGCTCCCATCCACATGACTAAATTACAGTTCTTCCGTGTCTTTATCACCCTATCTCTGCTGTTGTTTTGTTGAATAATTTTCACACAGACAGTGAAAAAGTTGAGTAAGAAAAGTAAAGTTGTTTTGCATGTAATAATGCACGCATACATGAGTTGTACTGAACCTATATAAAAATAAATAAAATAAAAATGAACAAAACAAAACCTTTGGTTTCAGAGATATTCTCCAAAAGAAGTAATCTCTAACGCTGCCCATTTTTGAGTGGAGCGATTCCAGACCGACTTTGAAAATCCCAGTCAAAGCACATAGTTTTGCAGTAGACTCATCTGGATAGTTTCTTAGCCAAAACAATTTCAACAAAAAGGCTGGTTCCAGACATATCGTATTAAATAACCTCTGAATTGGCAAAGAGTGATGCATACATTCCATCTGAGAGTCTGCTACGGGTCCGGTCAGTTGAGGTAATGTAAGTTCAGTTTCACAGCTAGAAACTATAACAGAGTTTTCAGCAAATAATTGTCAAAACAGTCCTTTTGTACATTCTGTGTTGAAGTATATATGAAAATCTGGCTAGATAAGGAAAAAGAAGAGTAATTTACTATTTCAGACTCTTTAAACTTTTAGAAACAAAACACCAGAAAAGTGGGATGAATGGTTACAGTGAAAGCAGCAATAAATATGACTGCTTAATTTTATTGGCAGACAGAAGTATATGGTCATCACCATACAAGATCCTGGTTTTTTCCTCAATTATGTCATAGTTCACTGTAATTTCACTTGCTCTGTGGGAGTTACTTACAGTCAAGATTTAAATCAGTCTGCAAACTATAAAGATGGGATAAGTCCTCATCTTCTCAGCCCAAAATACTTTTTACCTTCTCCCGGCCTTTCCTTTCACGACCATGGCACGTTTCCCCTTACCTCTAGTTTGAGAGCCATTTGTGTAGGCAGGGAGGAGGTGGATGGAGCAGTGGAAAGAGGGCTTCTTCCCGCAGCGGGGTGCAGAGGTGTGGGCAAAGCAGAAGCAGAGGAGCGGCCATGCCTCCCCGCAGACCCCTGCGCAGGCAGCAGGAGTGAGGGCAGGGGCTGAGGCAGGGATCTGGCCAAGCACCCTCTTCCTATCCCATCAGGATCCTTTTCTTTATATTACTATTTGAAAATCCTCTAAAACTCTCTCTTTCTCATCGTCACAGTTTTATTTTTTACATCTTAACCCATCCTGTGCTCTGCTATGTTCAGTTTAGCCACAAAACTGGGCTTATGCATAGTGATATACAAGACTTCTGAAACAACGCTGGAAACTTCCAATGCTTACAGTGACTTCCAGTCGTTATCTGCAACAGATTACATTAACATCTCCTACCACATATTCCTTTTCCCAACACAATTCAGGGCCAACCTAATTTTTACTCAAGTCTTCTGTATAATAGTTTTCTTAGCTATTTGAAGAACTAGAAGGCTTGAATACAAATACAATGTGATATTCAATATGCAAATATGCAATATTTGCCCTGGCAGCCAAGAGGGCAAACCACAACCTGGGGTGCATCAAATACAGTATAACCAGCCAGAGGTGATTATCCTGCTGTATTGAGCGCTGGTGTGGCCCCACCTTGACACCTGTGTGCAGTTCTGGACCCCACAATTTAAGAAAGATGTGAAGGTCCTTGAATGTGACTAGAGGAGGGCAACAAAGCTGGTGAAAGGGCTGGAAGGCATGTCCTATGAGGAGTGGCTAAGGACTTTGGGCTTGGCTAGTTTGGAGAAGGGAGGCTGAGGGGCGACTTCATTGCTTTCTACAGTTACCTAAAGAGGGGAAGAAGGGAGGGAGGTGCTGAGCTCTTATCCCGGGTATCCAGTGATAGGACACATGGGAATGGTTCACAGATGCTCAGGGGAGGTTTACACTGGACATTAAGAAGCATTCCTTTACCAAGAGGGTGATCAAACACTGGAACAGCCTTCTTAGAGAGGTGGTCAACATCCCAAGCCCATCAGTGTTTAAGAGGCATTTGGACAATGGCCTCAGCAACATACTTAACTTTTGCTCACCCCTGAATTTGTCAGATAGTTGGACTAGATGATTGTTGTAGGTCCCTTCCAACTGTAATATTCTATTCCATTCCATTCCATTCCATTCCATTCCATTCCATTCCATTCCAGCAGTTCTCATCTATTTTTAATATTTTAACTATAAAATCAGCAGTATAACATTACCCAGAGAGCAGTATTGCAACAGTATGCAATCTCACACATGAATGAAGTTATGCTGTATACCTATATATAGAGATATGTATATGTATATTTAGTGCTCTTTTTGCGGATTGACTGTTTAGCCTGCCACTTATGTGTGTCCATCACAGAGGTGACATGACATATTTCCTCCAGTTCACCCAGAAAGAGCTTTAGTTGAACAAGTGAGTTTCTTTATGTTTTTCTTCTAAAATATATACATAGTATCTCAGACAAACTAATAACACAAAGAATCTTTTCATCACTGATGACAAAATTTAACCTGGTTCTACTGATACTCATAAGTGGGTCCAGAGAGGGGCAACCAAAGTGACAGATTGCCTACCCTACAGAAAATTGACATTTTTCAATAGTGTTTGAAGCGTGCACAAAGAATGAAGGAAGAGAAAGAGAGCGAGCTCTGGTGCATGTATTGACACAGATTTTTCTTATTCTATGGGAATCTCAAGGGCATTGAATGCAGCACACTAATTTGGGTTCATGCACTTTGAGTGAATTCAAACTAACATAGCTTGCATGGCATAGCTAGCACATCTGCTCATGTGAAAACATGTCCCCGTGCCTCTCGAAGCAGAACAGAGGTGGCTTCAGTTCACATCTTTCCTACTGAGACCCCTACTTCCAAGGTCAACGGGCCATTGCGTCAGCACTGATTTCATTTTGACGAACTATCAAAATCAACTCTTCTTCTTACAAAGCCTCATACAAAATGGTGACTGGGCCTAACCCTGACAAAGCTTGGAGTACTGTTAAAAAGACAGAGCAGAAAAAGACATAGCTTTAAATTACAACTTATGACTGCTGGTTCTTCAGCAGCTTATGCTTTGTTTAAGGTCAAAATCTGAGTCTCAAATGTCTACAGGGACTGATACCATTAATCAAATTTAAGTTCCCCTAAGTGTTAGTGCTTTCAGTTTGGAGGCAGATATTTTACTGCTCTTCGCAGATTTAGGGTAGTTCGGGTGCTTAGTAGCCTGTAAATCTTTCAAACACAAAATGTAACATGGCTTGGTTTATGCACCTCATTTTGAGTCTGTTTTTATTGATACAAAGAATAGTTTCATTATGTCATAAGTGTCATTCTAATGCCTTTCATGAATAATACTTGCATGACGGTAGATATTATAAATGTTTTGGATGTTTCAGTGTGTACACAGCCCTTCAGTTCACCATAAAAATGGGACAAACAAAAACATAGAAACTTAAGTGAAGTTCACACAAGGGGGAAAGGACCCATAATGGCCTAAACTCATATAAATCATAAAACCTCCATTCTTTCCTGGCTCTGTTGTGTTCTCTTTGTTAAACTGTAAACTGTTAGGGACTGTCCCTCAACAAATGAATGTCCTGACTAGAACATTAGAGATTAACCTTGTTAGGGACTGTAGATGCTAATTTAATACAAACTATGTAAATAAGTATGATTTTCTTTGTGGCCCTTAATCTAGGAATTTTGCATTAAAAAGTTAATCACTGAATAAATCTACAAGCAATTGTAAAAGCAAAGCAGAGTCTAAGGTTTCCTGTGTGGGCAATCATCCTTTGTGCTGTTGGACAGAGAAGCACCTTTCTCATTTGTTCTCCCTGAATATGAATCCTTCACTCTTCTCTGTGAAGTAGCCCAACCACTGTGGAAAGCAGCCCCATGACTGGTGTCCATCGTAGCAATTACACCAGTTTCCTTGGCAGTAGGAGTTATAGACTAATACACCTCAAAATAGAGAGTTTCTAGGCTGGTGATCACTGTCTGGCCCCCATAAGGTTGGCAAATGATTGTTCTTGAATGAAAATAATAATAACCTTTAGGTGTTGCTAGTCCAATGTGTCAGACACACTCTGAACGTGCCTGACGGATCACCAAGGGAAATTAGGAGACATTAGGAGAAATTAGTACTTCCCTAGCCATCTCTGAACTGCTTAGCCAGAAGGTAGGTGCGCAGATGTATAAACTGGGGCATGTCTGGGCAGGCAGGGAGAGGAGTTGGAGCTCCCCTTTGCATTTATTTCAGGTACTTCTGGAGAAGCAATCCAGGCTGCTCTCTGAGACCATCTCCAGAACACTGTACTGTTTCCAGCCTTGACACAAAGTCGGTAACCTGAACTTCAGTGGAGCCCAGTTTCTTTGCTTTTCTTGCTGTTAATATAATATAGTAAAACTAGATCACAGAATCATAGAATGGTTTGGGTTGGAAGGGACCTTAATGATCACCTAGTTCCAACCCCCCTGCCTTGGGCAGGGACACCTCCCACTGGACCAGGTTGCTCAAAGCCCCATCCAGCCTGGGCTTGAACACTTCCAGGGATGGGGCATCCACAACTTCCCTGGGCAACCTGTTCTAGTGTCTCACCACCCTCACAGTAAAAAATTTCTTCTTAATCTCTAACTTAAATCTGCGCTCTTTCAGTTTAAAGCCATTACCCCTCGTCCTATCACTATACTCCCTGATAAAGAGTCCCTCCCCATCTTTCCTGTAGGCCCCCTTTAAGTACTGGAAGGCTGCTATAAGGTCTCCCTGGAGCCTTTTCTTCTCCAGGCTGAACAACCCCAACTCTCTCAGCCTGTCCTCAGAGGAGAGGTGCTCCAGCCCTCGGATCGTCTTTGTGGCCCTCCTCTGGATCCACTCCAACACATCCATGTCCTTCTTACATTGGGGGCCCCAAAGCTGGACACAGTACTCCAGCTCAGAATCTCAGAATCAGTTGAGCTGGAGAAACTTGAAACATCCACATGCTAGGGAAAGTTAATGCTCAGAGGTGTCTGAGTAATGGAGACATTGGATAGATGCTTGCAGAGTGCTTTACCAGTTCTCAGTCCATATAAACTATAAGCAGCACGTGTCTAGCATACAGGGTTTTCTGAATAGAGCAATATATCCCCATTGTCCTTGAAAATTGTTGCATTTAAGATGGCTTTCTTCAACTATCCTTGTGCTGAGCTAGATGTCAAAGCTTCTGCCACTCCATCAAACCAGATAATCTATTTCCAAAGTAACAGCTCATTTAGCATTAAAATTGGCACTTAAGGGTTGATATAAAATGTAAATTAAATGTAGGATATGAGTAAATGAGGCCACTCTTATAATACAATTTTTGTATTGGTCCCAAGGTTGATACTTTATCCAAATCATAAATACTCTTTCTCTTTTTAAAAGTATGGTTTTCAATTTCATTTGTGGCATTGCTTTCAAAGCAGAGAAACATCACCTTCACTACAAATTCACATGAGAGTAATATGATTATCAATCACAGTGGCTTGGAAAGAGCTAGTAAGATTTCAAAGCTAGGGATAAAGATAAAAGAAATTAAATTAAGTAATGCTAGAATGAAGCAATCAAGATTAAATGTGTTCTCAGCTGCTGAGTTAACCAGTTCTGAGTTTTTATCGAACAAAAGGTTAAAGAAACGAACCCTTAACAGCAATTTATTTCAGTTTAATGTTTTTTTAAGCTCAAGCTCAGAGCAGCTGAATTTCTTCTGTAACTTAAAAAAAAAAAAAAAGCAAGAAACCTGACATTATCATTTCTAGTTAATGGCTCTCAAGAAGTTAATTTAACACTCATGATGATCATGTCCAAACAGGCTGTGTGATTTAATTAGAACCCTAAGAGTTTTGAAAATCCCATATAGTAAGCAAATTCATGGGCTGATCAAAATTCTTGAGTCTGAATTGAATTGAGTTCATTATTTCATCCAGCTAAATTAGTCTTAACTGAATTAAACTGAAAATAGTGAATATAGTTCTTAAAATGTGAAGACAGCCCAAGAAATCTTAGCTGCTAAATGCTATCCTGGGAGAAAAAAAAAATCTTCAGTGGGTGATGAGCGAATAGCCTCGATGAAACTAGTGTAAATTCTAACAATGGTTGTCATATCTAGTAGGAATTCCCAATAGAAATTTGAGAGCTCAATTTTCTTGAAATATGAGCAACACCTTTTTTTTTTTTGAGTAATTGTTACTAGTTTGGATTCCTTCACCTACCAGCACCCCCCACAGCACTAAAGTTCTTGCTAACATGCTTTTGCCCTGCACTGTGAAATCTGAGATGGAGGGTCAGAGAGGAGTACACTTGAGTGATGGGTCTCATCATGAGTGTACCTTGGTCACATCCTGGAGAACAGATTGTCACCTCCATGTCTTAGGGCTGCAGCAGGGCATCATGCCTTCCAGTGGCTCTGCTCTGGATAACCTCCCTCAGCGGGCAACATACAGCCCAGGGCCACCTGCAGACCACAGTCTCTCTCCTGCTCCTCAAACCATTTGTGTGGACAGCTAGTTTGCTGACCACAGAGCATGGATGCCAGTGACGTGGCAAAAGGGAGAACAGCAATGCCTAGAGTTAAGGCAAGCACAAGCCTGGTATTGAAGTCACATGGGGTGCACAAGACTCACACAGTTTCTCCTGGGGTTTTCTGTAACGGTCTTTCTCAAGAAAAGTAGACTAAATTAAGTAAAACCCATGAAATTCGAGTAGGGGAGCTAAACTGCAGTAAGCTGCAGTGTGGACATTCCACCCAGAATTATGTGCCTTAACCTGATTTCAGGCTTTTGTATAAAGAGTGGTCAGCTCAAAAATTGAGAGGGATTAGACAGAATGTGTTGATGTGTATTTCTTTGCCAGCTGTGCCAGGCTGGGCTATCCCCATCCATCACTTCTCCTTTCCATCCTTACTGCCAGTCCCCACACTGTCCCAGAGGCGGAAGATCTCTAGGTGTTTCTTCACCTGCAGCAGCACTGTTCATGTGGTGCTGTTCACACAGGGCTACTCATCCAGGTGTTTCCTAACCCTGCTCATGCACTGGGCTCCATCATACACGATAGTGCCTGGAGACTTGTCCCCCAAACACAGGCCCACATGCTGTCCCGTCTCAGCATCTCCGTCTGCAACATCATGAGACAGACTGAAGAATCAACCAGATTAAAGAAATAGCTCTTCTGGAGGGTAGAAAGGAAATGGTTCATGTTTAACAACCATGGGGAGAGGGGAGGGAAAGCAGATGGGTTGGTGCAATTTCACAGTTTGTTTAAACCAGTCACAGTGCCAAGTGCACTGAGTGGCACCTGAGTGTTTGCCCCACCACCTCCCATCTGCATCAGACTTGGGCTCATGTGGTCATCTGGTTCAGGAGTTGATCTGACTAAAAACTAACTCTGCAAATGAATAAATGAGAAAGATTTATGTTTAACCCAGGTCACTTATCTAATGAAGTTCTCTGCAAAGCCCTGCAAATGGTTGTACTGACAAAATGATGGAGTGATGGAAGTGTGGGAATGAGTAACCTGAGGTTTGAAGTAGTAGGGGCTGCTTGTGCTGTATTATAGATGAAAAAAATACGGATTAAATGACAGACTAAGTAGCTTTTTCTTTTACGCCTTCACAAAGGAACATCTCACACTGTGGAAAAATATTAGAGAATTCAGAGACATTGGAAGGTTGGTCTTGTTCACAAGATTTCACAGATAGATTTCAAAGAGAATCAAGGATTTTGTATCCTCAGCTTCCCTGTTTTACTTTCAAACTTGTCAGCACCACATTCTCAAAGGCCTAAATCACAGAATTTTCCTCTGGGCACTAAAAAAAGTCTCTGTTTGGTGCCTAAGTGTACTGAGTATGCTTGAGGAATGAGACCCCTAAGGATAGTGAATGCCTGGCTGTTAGTGTGCTTCTTCAGTTTTCAGCATATGCCAAGTCAAGAAGGGAAGGAATGAGCCAAGAATCCCAAACACTATTTCCCCATGCAACGCATTCTGCTGTAAGGATGATGTTGAGCTTGCCCTCAGATCTCAAACATCTTGCAATTTTCTTTCTACAACTGATTTTATTGCTTTCTGGGCTTATTTTCAGTACAAACCATTGACAGAGCCAATTTGCTTAGTAGCTACAAAAATGGGCTTTAAAGTCAACCATTGTAACAAGTAGCTCTCACAGAAAAATCCTTGGTGACGAGGAAAAAGAGGGAGGAAAGGTGAATCCATATAAATGCTACTGCATTAAAGAGAGGGGTTAGTTTCAAGCAAACTTTTTTATGACTGATCAGCCAAAGGTTTAATTTAGAGCAATCAAACATGTGTCTAATAAAGACAAGGTGCATCTAAATATGATAGTAGCATGAGAGTGTCAAAATCCTTAAACCAACAAAAATTAAGATTGTAAATGTGGGAATGAGTCACCCCTAACAACCCAAACCTCCATCCCAGAAGACTGAAGGATGATAATGGACAGGGAAACTGTTACCCAATAAGTCAAGGCAAATGATGGTTGGATCTGGAGCTTCTGGACAGCATCGCACATCTTGGAGGCATCATGTAGGGCTCCAGCTAAGTGGTGGCAGTGGTGGTGATGGTTCCCTCTTCATCCCTCAGCCCCAGCCCTGAGCTCCTAGGCTTCCTAGACTGGAGTACTGCATCCAGCTCTGGAGCCCTCAGCACAAGAAGGACATGGACCTGTCGGAGCTCGTCCAGAGGAGGGCCCCAAAGATGATTAGAGAGCTGGAGCACCTCTTCTATGAGGACAGGCTGAGAGAGTTGGGGTTGTTCAGCCTGGAGAAGACAAGGCTCCAGGGAGACCTTATAGCCCCTTCCAGTACCTGAAGGGGGCCTAGAGGAAACCTGGGGAGGCACTATTTGCAAGGTCATGTAGCGATAGGAGGAGGGGCAATGGTTTTAAACTAGAGCAAGGTAGGTTTAGATTAGACATTAGGAAGAAGTTCTTCACAATGAGGGTGGCGAGACACTGGAACAGGTTGCCTGGAAGGGTGGTGGAGGCCCCATCCCTGGAGACGTTCAAGGCCAGGCTTAGTGAGGCTCTGAGCAACCTGATCTAGTTAAAGATGTCCCTGCTTACTGCAGGGGGGTTGGACTAGATGACCCTTAAAGGTCCCTTCCAACCCAACACATTCTATGATTCTATGATTCCCTCACCACTCACCCTTTTCCTACATCATATCACACTGCGGCTCCTTGAGGCCTGTGCTGTAAATGAGATCATCAAAATCACAGAATCACAAAATCTTCAGAATTGGAAGGGACCTCTAGATATCATCTAGTCCAACTCCCCTGCTAAAGCAGGATTGCCTAGAGCACATTACTCAGGACTGCATCCAGGCGAGTCTTGAAAATCTCCAGAGAAGGGGACTCCACAACCTCCCTGGGCAGCCTGTTCCAGTGCTCTGTCACCCTCACTGTAAAGAAGTTTTTCCGTGTATTTGAACGGAACTTCCTATGTTCTAACTTGTGCCCGTTGCCCGTCGTCCTGTCACTGGAAACCATTGAAAAGAGTCTGGCACCATCCTCCTTCAACCCACCCTTTAGATACTTGTATGCCATAATAAGGTCTCCCCTCAGCCTTCTCTTCTCCAGGCTAAAGAGTCCCAGCTCTCTCAGCCTTTCCTCATAAGGGAGATGCTCCAGTCCCTCAATCATCTTGGTTGCCCTACACTGGACTCGGTTATCGGACTGCTATCTAGCAGTTCCCTGTCCCTCTTGAACTGGGGAGCCCAAAACCGGACACAGTACTCCAGTCGTGGCCTCACCAGTGCAGAGTAGAGGGGGAGAACAACCTCCTTCGACCTACTGGCCACACTCTTCCCTATGCAGCCCAGGATTCCATTGGCCTTTTTAGCAACAAGGGCACATTGTTGGCTCATGGATAATTTACTGTCTACCAGGACCACCAGATCCTTCTCCTCGGAACTACTTCCCAGCAGGTCCACCCCTAACCTTTACTGGTGCTTAGCATTCTTCCTCCCCAGGTGGAGGACCTTGCACTTGCTTTTGTTGAACCTCATTAGGTTCTTCTCTGCCCAGCTCTCCAGCCTCTCCAGGTCACACTGGATGGCAGCATGGCCCTCTGGAGTGTCAGCCACCCCTCCCAGTGTGGTATCATCAGTGAACTTGCTGAGGATACACTCTGTCCCATCATCCAGGTCATTAATGAATATACTGAACAAAATTGGACTGAGTATTGACCCCTGGGGGACACCACTGGTTACAGGCCTCCAACTAGACTCTGTGCCGCTGATCACAACCCTCTGAGTTCTGTCACACAGCCAGCTCTCAATCCACCTCACTGTCACCTCATCTAGCCCATACTTCCTCAGCTTCCTAATGAGGATGTTATGGGAGACAGTGTCAAAAGCCTTGCTAAGGTCAAGGTAGATGACATCTACGGCTCTCCCCTCATCCAGCCAACCCGTTATAACATCATAGAAAGCTATCAGATTGGTCAAGCATGATTTACCCTTGGTAAATCCATGTTGACCACTTCCAATAACTTCCTGTTCCTCAACGTGTTTGGAGATGACATCCAGCATGAGTCGCTCCATTACCTTCCCAGGGACAGAGGTAAGACTAACCGGTCTGTAGTTCCCTGGGTCCTCCTTCTTGCCTTTTTTGAAGATTGGAGTGACGTTAGCCTTCCTCCAGTCCTCAGGCACCTCTCCTGTTCCCCATGACCTTTCAAAGACGATGGAGAGTGGTCTAGCAATAACATCTGCCAGCTCTCTCAGCACTCGCGAGTGCATCCCGTCAGGGCCCATGGACTTATGAAAGTCCAGCTTGGCCAAGTGCCAAGCTGGGCCAGCTTGGCCCAGTCCTCCTCAACTGACGGAAAATCTTCCTCTCTCCAGACCTTCCCCCTTGCCTCCAGGGTATGGGATTCATGAGGGAGAGCTTTAGCAGTGAAGACTGAAGAAAAGAAGGCATTCAGTAACTCTGCCTTCTCTGTATCTTCCACCACTACGGCACCAGTCTCATTCATCAGTGGGCCTACATTTTCCCTAGTCTTCCTTTTTCTATTGATATACTGAAAGAATCTCTTATTGTCTTTAACTGCAGTGGCCAAGCTGAGTTCTGATTGAGCTTTGGCCCTTCTAATTTTCCCCCTACATAAATGTTCCCTTTAAAAAATAGTATTTTTTTTGAGGGGGGGTGTTACCTCAGTACATTCACTGGTCAGCTTGACTCATCAGGATAAGTTAGTTCAGATGACTTTTTGTGTTAATATTCTCCTCTAATACCTGAGCTAGCTCTCCCCATGCCTGAGGCCCTAATTTTGGAAAGGATCCCATTTAATATGCTTAAGTCCTACTGAAGCTGGGCATATGGTTAAGTACCTTCCTGATCAAGCATGTGCATATGTGCTTTCTCAGACTGATGTCTTAGATCATAACTTATTTGCAAAATATATTATTAATTCTTTCTCTGGCATATTTTACATGTAAGAACATGAATAAATAGATAAATAAATAAAGACAAATATTTTTCTGTTGCTGAGTAAAGAGGATTTTTTAGGCTTATTTTCCTTTTTCTGAATACAGTTTGAGTGTTTCTTCTTATCTCTATTTTAGGGGTTAAAACCCAAACAGAATGTAAGAAATTTAATATTGTCTTAAAGATTTTTAAAGTTTCTAACTGTTGTTTGCTAACTAATGGTAAAATATTGTCTCTGGCAAAATGTTTGTAGGAAACACTTGGCTGTTTTAGTATAACTGAAGGCCATAGAGTGATAAAGTCTGAATAAATTCAACAGACTTGACATATTCCTCTTTCTTACATTATTCAAATAATACAGACCTGATTTCCATTCTGTCAGAGGCCTTAACAGAAGGCTGTCAATTGTGACAAATTTCACAAAGCAATTCTTGATGTGTGTTTATGTCTTTTGGTGCTTGTAGCTGTCACGGAGTGACTAATTCACAACAAAAGCTTTATTTGATAAATTTAGCATCTTTATTGTTTGTAGAATATCTATGTAGAGAATCCATTTTCAAAAAAATAATCACTTATCCAACTTTTTCAGTAATCGCTTTTTTGAATCATTTGACTCCATAATCATTCATGGACACTTGAAAATCAGTCTGTGTTCTGTAGTTATGGTTACTTAGATCACTCAAGTGGGATCATTTCTCTCTGGTGTTTGGCTGGGCATGGGAACGTGTCTGGCAAGGACTCTTCCACGTGCACATGTGAAATATGTTCCAGTGATCTGTGGGCATGAAGTTTTGAAATTTGCTTTTCATAAACACCTATTTCAACAACTAAAGCCTATTGAAACTTCTGTAGGAAATAAATTTGAAGAAAAGTAACTATCACCCACCAAAAAGGCTTTATAAATTTCATGATCAAATATTCGTTAAAATGCTTAACGTTACTTGTCTTTCCACTATACAGCCTGAATTTATACCATCCAACTTCAGACACCTGAACAAGATGTGTCTGCAATTGGAACAGCTGATCTGACCAGTCGATCCGGACAGCTTTGCCCCTTGGAAGTGATTCAGGTCACCTAAGGTCTGAGCTGCAGTTATGGGCTGCCTCTCCCCATGAACTGAACGTACTGAGAGCCTAGGGTAATTAGGCCTGAAGATGAGATGGTTCAGGCAGGTGCATAAAGTGCAGTGTCCTGGCTTTAAAGCAATGCCTGAACAGCTGCGAAGACTTACTTTTCTTACACTTTGTTCCTTGGCTAACTACTGTGTTTCTTTGATACCTAGCAAAAATAAAGCAACAGAAAATGTTCTCATTTGGAGATTCTTTTACAAGGAGGAGCTAGCCTGTGAGCTGACCTGATACTCTGGAAGAAGTGTTCTTGGAGAGGAATCTAGACCCAAAATATCTTAGAAAGGTCACCAGGCCAAAGGTGACCTTGGCTTAAGCTTCTTTTTCATGTGATCGGGTGATACTGCCATGTATTCATAATACAACAAAAACGTGTACACTACTTCTGAAGTTCAGAGGGAGGGAAAAGGAAAAAATTGTTGAAAAAAAGAGAAAGCTGACAGAGCTATGTTCGAAGTAAGAAATGAAAAGGAAACAAATTTTTGAATGGCTAACAGAAGCATGCTGTCTCAAGTGCCTTATGTGCCTTCAATATCCATTGGAAAAGCCAAATCACAGAACACAACTGTAAGAACTTCTTAGAACAGGCAGGTCGAGTGAATATTATACATGTCTAGCCTCTCTTCTTATCTAGGCATCCTCTTTCAGCCATGGTCAGAGACAGTACATTGGGTTATACTGCCCTGACCTAATATTTTTTCTTTAAAAAATTATTTTAAAATAATCTAGTCAAGTTTAAATTGAAAAATATATTACAAGATTGCACCAAGGCCAAACTCCTTCTCACTAAATTGATCTTCTTCATTTATGTAATGCAACTTTAGATGTATTATGCTGATTAATGTAGTTGTTCTGCATTGGATAAATGATCTTCTCATTGAACTGTAAAGTTCATAAAGGAAGATGATTAATTCATATCTGTATTGTTTATGCTGTCTTTTTCTAAAGAAAGGATTCCAATTATCATTTAAATAATGATATTTGATTCTAAAATGGATGAAATATGCAAATATTATTCTACTGCTGTTCTGAGCTGAGCCATTATACTCCAAAGATCACAAAAGGGTGGACCAATTGTGCACCAATTTATAGCTGTGTGGTGACAGAGCAAACTTACTTGTGTAAGAAAAATGACTTTGTATTTACCCCAGTGCAACACATAATCAGATGTGACCCATTGTAATGAATATCTCTGGGAAACTTTGACAAGTTATCTTTGAAAATATGATATTCACTTACTGCTAGGAACGAATGATTTAAATCACAAACTTGGGCATTAGTTTCCTTGGGCTGTTGCACTTTCAGGACATAAATCTAGCTTTGAAAGAACTGCCTGCTATCTCAATTTCCATTAATGACAGAGGAACTTCAACCTAGAAATCCATGCAAAATGCTGCAGATAAGCCAGTAAGTACAGAAAATGTGCATTCATGCAACACCCATAAAAAGAAAACTCCGCTCCTCGTGAGAAAAACCAAAACACCCCAAATCAAAGCAACCCCCACTGCACAGGAAAAATTGTGAGGTCAGCAATTCAATACTTTGTTTTCCTTCAGCTGTATGGCCACATATTAATAATGGCTGGGGGTGGGGGCACGTTAACTATGAAGGAATTTGGGATGTTTTCATTATTGCTGGGCAAATAACTCTTGAAAAGTAAGCATCTCTTTTATGCATAGATCAAGTGAACTTGGCAGCAGCAATGTCATTGATGCTAACAGTGTGTGACAGGAAACAAACCCATGTGACTGCTGTGTTTTGTAAGTCGAGCTCTTGTGTAAGATTCCGGTACATTCTTTTCCAGCTATTCTTTCAGAAATTTGAACTTTTAATTAAAAGGCAACATTGAAGCATGTCCAGCACTGACAGTCTTAATGCTGTTTCTTCTCCACATTAACATGCAAACCAGCTTCAGTCAGCATGCAAGGAGATACTGTATAATTAGCCTCATTGTCCATTATGAACAAATATGTGTTTTGGTGAGGGAGAGAATGTACTAGTGTTTTCTAATCAAACGATCAGGAGTAAGGATTTTCAGCTTTTAGTCGTCATGTCATTTTCTCATAGGCATCCTAGTGACCATTTTATTTTATCAGTTGGAATGAAATAGATGTATCAAATTCAAGTTGCTTTTAAGGATTTATAAACTATTTAAAAATCAATTCAGTTAAAAAAAATCTTTTGAAATGCAACATTTATTAAAGTAAATATTTACTAAAATTACAGAAAATATCAAAATGCAAAAAAATAGACAGATGCTGGTCTCTGGAAAGATGAGCTATAATATGTATCACATAATTTGCATCATCATTTAACACTCTAGAATCCATTTCAGTAATGAGAACAGAGCTCGGTAATGCAAGTGTATCAAAGATATTCAATGGTATGTAATACTGACTTTTAGTAGGACAAACCTAGGGACTGATATAACGTGATATATGATATTATATACTGATATATGTTTATCATACCAGCTGGCGACTGCAGTGTTGGGTTTGAATAATGAATAGAATTTTGGGTGATAAGTTAAAAACATGTTAGGTATTATGAAGCAGTGAATAGAAAAGTAAAAAGTATGTTTTTTAGGAACCTTAATTTTTCTTTTCCCTGAGATTTGGAGTTGTATTCTATATATTATGCAAACAGTGAAACTGCTACTTGACACACATGAAAAAAAAATTACTATAATTTTAATTTCTGAATTAAACATCTTGTAATGGCAACATAAGACTATAGGATTAGATCTTGATTTCCAGGCTCACAATATCCACACTTTTAACTTACATAGAACTAATAATGAAAGTAGTACAGAAATAGAATCCGTTCCTCTCAGATTATTAAATAACTTTACAGAATGGAATTTTTATAGTACATTTCAAAAGAAGTAACATGTGAAAATGTATCCAAAATTTGTACAGTTAAATCCTCAAGAAATAATAAAACATTTAAATATTATGTTTTCACCTCCAAAGACTACTACCAACTACGTGAAAATCAGTCTGGACATATACAAACCAATGTATCAAGGAAGTAGTAACTGAAAGCTATAACCACAACCACTGGAGGTTTCTGGATTACCCACAGCTCCTTCAGAAGACGGTCTTCCTTCTGACAGTTTTGCAGGTGGTTTAGCAAAAGGAACAGAAACAATTTAAAAGGGAATATCTGACAGGAAGACCATGGGCAGGTGCATAATGATCTATCTATTTTATATGCCTGCATCGCTAAACCATCAGCCAATCACATTTGGCTACGTGTTCCTTCATGGACACAAAATTCATTAGGTACTTCTGCACCACCCAAATTTGCCCAAATGGCTGTGTTTCCTGCAGAAAGGAAGTCTGTAATCTGGTTGAGTTCAACCTCTTCTGGTGCAAGATGTTGAATCCACGCCCTGTTTCTCTTTCTGGGTTTCATCATTTCACATTACTCCTTCCTCCAGCCGTCCCAAGGCTTTTTGAAAATTTGGCTTCAGGCACTGCAGATGAGGGCAAAGACTTCATCAGGACTGAAATTCTACTACACAAATGGCTTATCCAAAGCTTGGTCAGGTAAGTGGCAGTCTGTCCAATGACTTCGGCTGGCATGTAATCAAGCCTGACTGACTAACAACATAAAAAGGAAGATTGCTTCAGATGTACCTACAGCTGCATTTCTTCATTATTTTAATGAAGAAAGAGGTGGAAAGGGCATCTGTGAACAGACTTTCTGTTATCATGCCAGTGCTTAAGTAGATTCTGAGATTATTCATAATATATTCAGTCTGCATTATAATGCAATTAATTCATCAGGGTACAGATGTCTGACAGTATTTTCAACAGGAAGTTTTTTTTATAATTCCTAAGAGTATGGCTTCAGTCGGTTTGATTTTACAAAATAAAAAGAGGGCCTGATACTTCTGTGAATCTGACTCACCACAGACTGAAATCAAGGAAGAAACAGTATCATCATAGATCATGAATTTAAACCTACATAAAAAGTAGTCCTGATTTCCTTCCTTTCATAAAATTTTCAGTCCTTTTTTTTAGTGTTGAGAAATGGAGGCTTTCCCCAGTCTATCTAGTCATTCACCCAAAATATGATATATGTTTAGAAAAAACATGTTATATTTTCCCCAAAACAAGGGAGGCACGATTAGGATGCAGTGCTGAGCTTAACATTTTCAGCAGGTAGCAAAATATTCCAAGTTCTTTATAATTTTCCCATCAGACCTGATATCATGGCTACCGCTTTCTCCAAAACTGCAAATAACCTTCACTGCTATTAAGAGCAAAGCCAGTCTCACATAAAATAAACCACTAAAATTTGCATTATACAGGTATACGTGTTTGAGAAATCTTTGACTATCTATTGACTGTGGTTGTGAAAGGTTGTCATGAAGCAGTTTTTAAGAATATTTCTTTTTATCTCTGAAAAGCTGAGCAGCTTGGAAACTGCTGCTAAATGCTCTTTCAAATGCCTAATGCATGAAGCAAACCATGCCCTACCCTCTGGGATCTTGACCAGCAGGGTGGAACAGCTGGTGTTCATTACTGATGGGACAGCCCCAGAGAATTTAGGGATCCACTGAGTCCTTTGGTTTGAAGCCTGTGCTCTCTCTGTGCCTAATAAAAATAGTATATTTTCTGATAATCACACAATTAAGGTACTAGTAACTCAATATTAGCCTGATCAATGTGTAACAGAAATGTACATTTTTAGCGTCTCTTGAGAACCATTCCAAAATCGATTAAAATTTTAAGAAGGCAGCATTTTTTACCATACCAGTTTTAGAGGACCTACTTTACAGAATGTAGCTACAGAAGCCTTTTATTGATATGTATAAGCAGTGACTGTCCAATTGCCCAAAGGGTATTTTACATTAGACTTCACAAAGATTCAGGTGTCTCTGAAAAGAGTGTTCTAAAAGAGACACATTTTTCTCCTCATAAAATCAATATTAGGATGCTTCAACATAATTGGGAATTATTCTCAGAAATAACACCCACAATCAGTATTTTTGCCAGTGGGGATATACACACCGATTTGATGAATGCATAAAAACGTGAGTTCTCCTTTTTAGGTCCAAGGGCTTTGCATACACTGAGGATCCTGCGACGTTTGTGCACAGCACAGGATCAGGCACACAAGTGCCAGGGTGACTTTCCAGTCCTGAAGTGAGTGAAAGGAAGGAAATTCAATAGCTGTATTCCTGTTGTGCTTCTGAAGATTTCTTTTTGGTTTACTGTTGGAGTTACCACTGCCAGAAGAAGCCACCTCTCGCGGACCTTATTCTCTGCCTGTCACAGCCACACTTGTGCTGTGCGTCCGCACGGCCAGCTCTGTCAAGGAGTTAATTCAGGTTAAAATTAACCACTTTTCTGGCAAGTTAGTTTTACCCTGATGACTTTCCTGCTCCAGTTCACTATATAGTTGCACGAACACTTACATAAGCACAAGGGAAGAGAGGGCTGGAGGGCAGGAGGGGGAAGGAGCAGATCGCTGGGCTGGAGGAGAACAGGATGCACCAGAGGAGCTTTATGTCAGCTCATGGTGTTCGTGGAACGGCAGCGGAGGCTTATCCTTAAAAACAATTCTGCACCTGACTTCCCCTGAAATCAATGCTCTGAACCCATCTGACTTTTCAAAGGTCATGTAAAACATTTCTAACAGTGCACATAATTAACATAATTGTGCTGTCTAAAGTAGGTAAAAGAAGCCATTTCCATCCTGAGGGCCAAGGAAGCCTTTCACACACCTTTGGCGACCCACATCATTGTTCAATAATAACATGAAAAAAAGAGAAGTGTGGCTGCAGGTTGCATAAAATTAAGGAATAACCCATCTGGGAATTTTTCTGGGAGTCCTTGTTAATACAATATGGTATTTTCATTGAAAAATGTTAGGCGTTCAGCAAAGGAAAAAGGCCCATACAGAACTTTTCTTGTTATTGCTGAATTAGCTATTCAATTATGCACCCAAGGCAGACCTACAGCTTGAATCTTTGCAGGCATAACTAAGTCTATTAGGAGTAGAGAAATCTCACAGCTTTAACCAATATAAATATGCTAAAAAAACCCACCCTAACAGACTCCATTAAACAAGTAAACAGTTCCTTTGTCTACACAGCTTATCCCAAGAATGGTACTGGCAAAGGAACTCCTGCTCTTGTATAAGCTGTTTCCACACCGGAGGGAGGAGGGATCGCATAGCTCCAGCAGTACAGCCATCCCTTTTAAGCACAGACAAGCCTTAAGGACACAAGATACTGGCAGGAGGGCCAATGCGAAAGATACTATTGGGCTATAGCGTCTGTGAAAAGCAGTCCCAGCTGCTCCCTGGCACACTTTGCAAACAGCAAAAGCTAAAACTGCCCCAAGCTGCCCGACGTTGTACCTTCCTAATGCCTATTCACAGCGTGATTCTCCTGAAGAAGCATGCAGAAGTCAGTTCAGCTTCTTCAGCTGAATCCTTTCTCCGCAGTAACTTCAGCTGTCCCGCTTTCTCTGCGGCACAGCAGACACTACTGACGCTGAGGGTCCTGCATGGCAGAAGCAGGACGGCAGAACCTTTTACAGAGAAATGCGGAACAACTATATTCTTTAAGTGCTGCACGTCAAGCCAGCGATGAGACATGTATTTTAAATGCATTTATGCCTGATTCATTGCAATTGGGTCCTTCAGTTCACTAGCTTCATGGTAACGTTTTCCATTTTTCTGAGAAAAGAAAGAGAAGGAAAAAGAAGAACATCTTGAATTAAGGACTTATGTGTCACATGCAAATGAGATGCACTCAGAGACAACGTGTCTGTCTTCTGCCTGAAGAAGTGAGTCTATTACAACTGAACCAGGTCTGAGATATTTCTCAAAAAAATAATAAAAACTGCCCTGGTCCTCACAAGTTCACCACATCAGGTCTAGTCAAGTTAATTAGCAACCAATGTTCTTGTTCTGTGGTCATCTATGTTTTATTCCATATTTCCACTTGCCATTGGGAAAATATTAGCCACCTTAAAAACGGGGATAAATTGTATTTCTGAATAGAGGGGTTTTTAAGCATAAAATACAACGTGACAAATCTTCTTTTTTAAGGACTTGTCAGACATGGTCGTTGTCCATCCAGCACCCCTAACATCAAATGCATTACATGTGCTGACCCAGGATTGTGTTTACCTTGGTATGCAGGCACAAATAAAGAGCAAGTAGGGCAATTATTTTCCTATCATGTCGTACTCTACATAGAAAACACCCATGATGGAAGGTCTGCTTTGACCCTTATATCTAAAAAATACAGAGCCACATCTTGCCTCCACTGAAGTCAACAGTAGTTTCAGGAGGGACAAGGTCGGGTTCAGAGACTCTGATAATAAATGATGTCTCCATATGATGATATTGTTTGTATGAATGAAAGTACTGTCTGTAAGCAAAGCTTCCCTCAAAGTATATGCCCACCTGTATGGCCAAAATCCCTCATCCATACAGATTTTTTATCACCTACAAGATGTGAACAATGTTTTAACTACTACTGGTTCTGGACAAAAGTACTAGGTCATAAGGAATAAATTTGCGCTTTCGAAAATGATTCGAAGATATTTTACATTGCTCTGTAGGCAATTATATTTGTCAGATCATTTATTTTATTGGTTAAAGTTACATTTTTCTAGATTTCCCTTGTTTTACTATGTCTCATTCAAAGGAGCTGAGAATCAATTCATTTTTGTCTGCATGTGAAAAATAAGTTCTGATCAGCTTAAATACTATTGCTTTATTCATACCCCTGGAACGATTAAATGGGGCACAAACATCCACAAGAGAAAAAATGCAAACCCAGAGGAGCAGGACTTTTCATTTACTTCTTTTTCTTCTACTCTCTAATCAGATATATATGACACATTGTTAACTGTAGTCTTTAAAATAAAGAGTATATACTGAGGCCAGAGTTTGTTGGGGTATTTTGGTAAGACTTCTAAAAAAATTGTGAGAGTAGTTTAGCTTGTATAATAAACGTTCCACAGAAACACACTTTATTCTTTCTTATCAGCAAATTCCAGTTATTTTGTTGCATATCCCCTGCCATCCTTGGCACTGCTGCCTGCACCTCGTGCAAGACAGTCTGCTGCTTATATCTCCTTACGGGAACACAGAGGAGTTTAGGTAGAAGTGGGGTTTAGTGAGACTGTGCCCACAGTATAGCGTGGCAGACTCCGGAATGGGGGCAGAAGCGGGAGGAAGTGTGTGTGGCAGAGACTGGCAGCAACCGGGGACATGACAGCTCCAGCCCGCTCATCCGTACCGGGGGCAGAGGAGCAAAGGTTGATGGGGAGGAGATTTCAGGGTATTTTTGCCTTGATTTCATGATCATTTTGACGTAAGACTTTGACTCCTTTGCATGAACACTATTTTAGCTGACGTTGGGCAGGGGTTGAGATACTTATTGACCCAGTTGGTTTTGATGACTGAATACACCTTCAGCACAGATTTATAGAAAACCCTGTGGAGGGGGCCTGGATAGGCCACATGGGCCAGTCCTCAATCCAGACACGAGCAGCTGAACTGTGTCATTCCTAAGAGATATCTTCCGAACCTTTTTTAAAACAACTTCGGTCCCAAAGGCTCTAGCTTCCCTCCCAGCAATCTATTCCTCTACCTCATGATCCTTTCCATTAAAGGTCCTTTCCTGGGATTTCCATATTTTGAAATCAAAGCCACCATTGCTTGTCCTGTAATGGACACCACAGGGAGCACACAGGTCCCCTTTGCAGCATATGAACTGTAAAACTATTTTCACAGCCGACTTTCTGTGTTCTGTATAATAAACAGTGCTAACTCTTTCCTGGTTTATTGTGGCTTTCAGACCTTTGGTAACTGTTCCTCAGTTAATTTCCATTGTTTCACCCAAACCCATGCACAATAATCCAGCTGAGACCTTAAAAATCTTCAGTGAAGTAGGAGGATTACTTTATATGACTTGCTGATTACCTAACCTAGAATAAGGTTCACCTTTTTGTAAAAGTAGGGCAATATTGACTTAAAATTGCATCTCATCACTTGTATTTCCAAAATCTTTCTCTAAGAACTGATACCTATTCCCTTATTCTTTCAGACATTTCTTTTTCATCCCTATGTGTGGAACTTTGCCTTTTTCCATAGTAAAGAATCTTACCTTTTTTGCTGGGGACTCCCTAGATTTCCGGTTATCCAGCAGTTCAGGTTTCTAGACATTCAAAAATATAAAAAAATGTTCTTAATATTGCAAGGTGAAGGTGATTTGTACATGAGTCTGGTGCTCCTATGTTGTGTTATTCTTGCTGTGTTTACCCAGCTCCACTGGACACATTTATCACTCCCAACAGATGGGTTACATCAGATCTGTCACTGCTGGGACTGCCCGTGTAACATCTACCTGTCTGGATCTACGAGAACAAAGAACCATGTGCCTTTTTGTAGCTGAGTGTTGAAAAACCGCTTCAGACTATAATGGAAATTAATCCTATGTACGTATAAACCATTGAGTATTTAAACCTGACAACATTTTTTCTTTGCAAGTATGCATGTACATTTCTATGACTGGCGTATTTATAAGATACTGAAAATGCTGTATGAAATGAAACAAATGAACAAATTCCATCTAGTTCACTACATTAAAAAGTAGAAATACAGAAGTTTGGATTCAGGAAAAGAATAAAAAAAATAAACCAATGTCAATCAGTTTCAACTCACTGATCTCAGGCTGTTTTCTACTACCTATGGAGCTACAAATAAATTCAATTTTTAGATGGGATTTGAGTGGGGTCATGGAGTGCCTGGAATGAGGCTGTCCTCCATTCACTGGGAAAGTGGAAGCATTAAACTGAAGCCATGTCAGAAAAATGAAAGAATAATTCAATGAAATGGTTAATAGACAGATTGTAATAACAATTCCTGTGGTTTTTAGGTGCGAATATAGTAGTATGTCTGTATTCATAAAAGTGTGTTAATACACATCTGTGGAGTGTATAAACATCCTAGCTCTGCTGTGTGATGTTTCCTTTTTATACGTAAAATACTTGAGTCTATACTAGCACTACAGCCTTGCTGTGCTGTGTGAGACCTAGTCACAAATGACAAAATTGCTGTCACACAGTTTCAGCTATTTATAATTTCAGTGTGTAAGCTTATCTATCTTCTGTGTGTAAACTACAGAAATGTATGTGGAGATCTAAGTATCTGTGGTTGGAATGAAGCTCTTCCTGTCAGCCATGAAGGGGATGCAATCGACTAGCTTAGAAGAGATGCTTAACTTTTAGAAAACTAAAGCTAAGCAAGGTAAAACCCCTGATGTATAAGAGACAGGGAAGCAGAGCTAAGAAGGGGAAAATCAAAAGTACAAATCTGGATTCTTGCATAAGAATTTAAACACATTCTATGTACAATTTCAAGAAACTAAATGAGGCGGTGATGCAGCAGCATAAACATATATGTATTTACCTCCATCACTCCCGAGCAGCATTGCTCCTCGGTGCCTCTTTCTAGATAGATTTCTCAGCCCTGAATCACTCTTGAATACCTACTCTGGTATTTATACCTTTTCTCTACATGCCATGTGAAACGTCTTGGCCCCATCTACACCACAGAAGAACCACACTTCAATGCCCAGGTGTGAAATAGACCTGTTGCCATGTTACTTCATTGCGTGGCAATTCATTTTGTGAATTTGTTGATGTGATATGCCTATTAGAGAATGTAAGGAACACAACCAAAAAATGTGAAGTAATCTGGCAATATTTCAGCAGTGGTAAATTGGTGTATTGCCTTTGAGTCAACAGAACCGTATAAGTTCATGCAAGCTGAGGGTCTGATTAACAAGACTCCTGGGAAGGAAAGAAAACATGTTCTTACTCTGTGGTTACTATCTGTGGTTCAATATCAGCTAAATATCTGCATAAGTAGAGATGTTTTCAAGGAAAAAATACTCCTTCCTTTTTTAAAAATTTATGTGTATGGATTAAACCTCTGTGTTTTGTTCTGTTTTGGAGCTGAAATGAGAACGAATAGAAAGAAACATGTCAAAAAGAGAACAAGATAAAAATGAAAAGCAGAAAACCTTAGCTGGCTCTGCTGAAGAATGTGATCAAACCACTCTCATGCCAATTTCAAAGGAGATTGTAAAAAGCTGATTTTTTTTTCTTTTATGTTGCTATTATTTGTAACCATTCAGTGTCTCTATATTAAAAAAACAAAAACAAAAACAAAAACAAAAACACACACACACACAAAAAAAAAACCCACAAAAACCCAACAACAATAACAAAAATAAAACCAACCCAAAACCAAGACGGGCAGGGAAAGATTAAATACAGGACTTAAGATAAAATATAAAACCAGTAGAAGAGAGCGAGCAATGTCCTTTGAAAGAAGGGGACTTGGGAGAAAACATGTAAGAATGTAAGAAAAAGCTGAACATAAATGCTACAAAGGTGAACAGTAGAAAGGTGATGCAGGAAGCCTAGTGAGCAGCTGGGAGAGAACAGAGGCAGAATCTGTGCCAGTCAGTGGAAAGGATTAGTTTACTGTCTCTGATGCTGAGAAAAGGACAGAATCAAAAGGAAGACTTAACAGTGTAAGAGGGCAAATTCAGGATTTTTTAGGCCATAGATATTCTACTGGATATTATTTAATAAAATATGTTTGATTAAAGCAAATATTCCTTTGAGGTTAACCATTTCAGACCCTACTTTCCGCATAAGATATTTTTGATCAGAAAAGAATTCATTTGTGAAACCAACCCTCATAAGTCATGGGTCCAGCTTTGAGCAAGAGTTGCCTTGTGGAGAAGAGGGAAAGCTGGGTAAGGAACCACACACCTCCCTCTGCCCAGGCTATTCTTGGCTCATTCGCTTCACTGAGCACTGAATTCATTCACAAATTGGGAACATCTCCTGCTGCTACTTTCTAGCACATTTGGTAAAGTGCTGAATCCCAAATTAGTACTGCGTTGTTGCTAGGTTTTGATAAATGGGTCTATAAATTCATTTCAGAAGTCCTGGCTTTATTCAGAAAAGCTGCTGCTGTCAAAGACAGAAGTATAGTTTGAACCGAAGTATTTTGAAGAAAATGCTTTGTTAAGGTATAATTTTCTTCATACACAGCTACAACAACCGGCCAGTTCTATTTACAGAACTGTGGCATTAGTCCTTACACACCGATAATACATAGGCTTTTAGTTAACCTAACAAATATTTTGCTACGTGGCTGATGCATTAACACGTGTATTAGTGAGCACTTGTCCATAAGGAATTTGTCAGGCTGTCATCAAAGACTAAGACAGGCAGTCCCTGCTCAGGGTAAAAACACCTGGGGATCACAGCAATCACTCTGAAGGGAATTAAAGCAATAGATTAATCGACCGTAAGAATCATTTTCCTTGTTCATGAATCTGGATTTCCCTTGGCTGCCAGAACTGTAGATGAAAGTGAAAAACATCCTTGACCTTCTCTGTCAAAGAAAAATGCTTCTCCCTTTCTCTTTGTCTGATGTGCAGAAATGGGGGTTTTTTTGAGTGATTTACAAGGTCTGAGAATTGCAAAGAAAAGGTGTCCATAAAATAGTATCCAGGTTCTCATTTATTCTGCTGTGTCCTGACCCATAAAGAGACATTAGAGAATGTTTCAAAAGTTGTCAGCTTGTATCCTTGTAGTCTACCACACTTCCTGACTTCAAAGTCTGTGATGCGGCTCCACCAGGTAGCCTGTGGACGCGGTATAAATACATGAAACAAGGCTGCACGGATCTTAGGGAAACAGCACTGTCTGAAGAGAAGTGATAGGTGCTCAAATCTTCACTCTGTCTGTAACTCTCCGTGCAATCTTTGGCAAGGCAACTCATCTGGCTTCCATTTTCCCATCTGAAAAAATATCCCTCCACAGGAAAGTCAGCAGGTTTCATCAATTAGCCTCTAATTAGGAAAATACTTAAACAAGTGTTTCAGTTAAGCCCTTTTCAGAAGCACAGGCATCATGAATTAAAGCTTAATGCTTACAAAATGCTTCATATTTGAAGACGAAAGCATGTGTAAGTGTTATATAGGTAAGGTAGGGTTTATTTATCCGCTGTTCAGCATAAGAATAAAGCGATCACTTGACGGGGCAGTTAGCTTGTTTACCTTTTCACTGATTGTGCTTGCCGGCTCTTTCTACGTGCGTTATTTCTGGATGAATTATATTAATGGACAGAGCTTTATTAAGACACAGGCACAACAGGGCTAAGCAGGGAATGAACTGCCTGACCTTTGAAATAGTTTGAGGTTACAAAAATGTTCCATTTCCATGTCATTATGAAACCAAAACATTTCAAAGCATTTTGGAGGGGGGAGGTATGTCTGTGGTAAGGGCATTTATCTGGGATGCAAGAGAGAAAAATTCAAACCTGTGTTTTGTCTCTCTTGCTGAACAGACAGGTACTAATAAGCACAATTCTGGAGTGGGTCTTCCCAGTCTGACCAGAAACTCTACCCTCAGGTTACCCCCCCTCCACTTTTTATCCAAAACTGTATGCACCTGTGACGTGATTAGATTTTGGAAAATTGGCATATTTTGATCAAATTCTGTTTCTCTGACAGATCTGTTCTCTCAGATAACCAGATCTCCGCACCAGGTTCAAACGTGTGTAAGTTCGCAGTAGGGTTCAGTCACTGAAGCAGAATTTATGCCAACCACAGAATCAGAGTAGTTCAGGGGGGTTTCCCTTTCAAAGTTCTAGGTCTTCACCTAATTAAATATTACTTTCTTGATAAAGCCTAACCTAGAAGTAACAACAGTTCAACAATAAATGGCTCTGAATACAGAGATGAGATTTGCTACTTCAGTTGCAGATGAAGCGCTGGACCACCTCATAGTTTCAGGAAGTTTATTCCTTTTATCCTCAAGCTTAAATAGCATTTACTGCCCTGTTAATCTCCATTACTGCTTTGCAAATAAATACTGAAATATATCTTTCTTTTATTTCAGAGAAATGATTTGTAGGCAAGGTATAGCTTTCTGGGTTTGGAGTCAGGGTTAGTCTCAGTGAATGCAGAGTTTTATTACATCATAAGGCAGATGATGAGACAGGTGAATATGAAATTACATAGCTTAACTAACAGCAACCATTTGGTCCTTTGGGAGTTCCCTAAGAATTTTGTCTCTTTCTTTCTTTCTTTTTTTTTTCTCCCTTGTTTCCCCCCCCCGCCCCCGATGAATACTTCCTGATCTGTGGGGGTATTGTGAGCATAAATTTATTATTAGGCATGAAATGATAAATGCTGCAGAAGTGACTCTGAACATCTCTCCTCTGCAGATAGGCCCACAGCCTCTTACTCAATCTTCTCTGGTTTTGGTTACCACTCCTACCTTAACCTATCCTATGTTTGAAGCTGCCTTTGTGACTATGAGATCAAACATTTCTGCCAGAAGGAAAGATAATCACAAATCCAAATGCTAAGGCTTTTCTCTTTGTTTCTGGGACCTCATTTCTGTCTCATTGTGGAATGCAGGAGGAGGGGGAAAAGAAGATAATATTGGCATTTATGGTGGCAGGTACTCCATTTAAGAGGGATCGATATCATCAGCAAAGCCAGGTGAGATCTG
The DNA here is from genome assembly GCF_028500815.1 of Rissa tridactyla. Lineage (NCBI taxonomy): Eukaryota > Metazoa > Chordata > Aves > Charadriiformes > Laridae > Rissa > Rissa tridactyla. Next base: position 198,478,805 of record NC_071466.1, read on the forward strand.
CCACCGCCAGAGAATAAAACCTTGGTGGGCAGGTATTCCACCAGAATGGATTTGTCTGGCAAAGAGAGACTCCGCATTATTTACTGAATGTTTACATGTAATTTCTTTTCCTCCAGTTTCAGTTAATGGACAAATGAAATAATGGAAATGCTTTGAGACATAGAAATTAAGACTTCACACCCAGAAACAGCTCCAACTAGTGCAGAAGACAACAGCCCATCTGCTCAGCCACAGATGTCACAGTGAAAGCATCCCCCTTTATCTCTGCCCTCTACACCGAAACCTACTGAATAAGGAATAATTTCACAGCCTTCTTACTCATGAACCTGATCTAAGTTCACCTCACGGTGACTACCATGAGGAACTCCTGAGCTTCAGGGAATATGGGAAGTCCCTACTATGTAGGCAGTAGGACTTTGAGGAGATCTTACCTACGAGTCCTCCAGATGGCATATGTGTGGACGGAGGAAAGCAGCAGCGTTGCAGTGCAGGTACAACCATGTTTGGGAATACCAGCTTTGGCAGGCAAACCATCCAAAGTCCTGACGGTTTCTCCCCCTGCCCTCCCCAGTGGAGAAGTGTAGTGGGTAATCACTGCCAGCTTTTGCCTCATCAAAAGATAAGGTACAATTTTCCACTAGGTGAAGACTTAAGTACATGGCTTGTTGGGTCCGTAAGGTTGGCCACAGCTTCCTTGGGCAAGAGAGGAACAACCACAACAAGAAGAAAAATCAATTTCTACAGGCCAGTTTAACTTCAGTGAGATCTTCATACACAGAAAAGTGATTTTGAGTGATCTACAAATATAAAACCATCTTTTGTAAAAATTTGAAAAAATACATACCTAAATACTTGTATATGTATGTATGTGTGTGTGAATCTGAGAGAAGAACAGACCGGAAGATCATTGTTGTGTTTTACTTTTTGGCTACCTAAATTCAGTTATATATTCTGCAACACAAGCTACCTTAGTAAAGACATCACTTTGATGCACTTTTCCTTTTTGAGTTATTAGTAAATCCATGGCACTTACACAGGGGATCAAATTATTAATTTCTGCCAGGAAGAGTGAAAACCCAAAGATTAGGAAAGGAAAATATTAAACCAAAACCATATAATGCTTGGATCCTAGTGCATCCTAGTGCTAAAGAGACTTTTTCTCTACTGAATTCCTTTTAGGAGCATAAAGACAAAATATAACTCCGCAAAAGTTTTGAAAAGACCTTACGGTGAAGTAACCAAAATGCTTTCTGTTTACCAAAATATCTCACTGGTTGCTAGAAATACTCAAGAATACCTAAAGTTAAAGCCTAACATTATTGAAGTAAATTACAGTAATAATAAATATTCCTATTCAATTCATTGTGAAATAGGACTTCATCTGTAGTTTTTTAATCCCTTTCTTTAGGTATGTTGGGGGCCTGTTCTCTCTGATTTCCACCGGAGCTGTTCCCAAGCCTACTAAAATTAGTGCAGCTCTCTTCCGTGATTTCTTGTCAGCCCAGTGCTTCTGGGATCAGGCCCAGAAGGAGTAAGGAATGACTCTCTGGAGAAAAGATAAAGCGTATGGAATTAGGGCAGAGGAGAAGTCTCAGGACAAACACAGGGAAAAGTCATTGCACAACTCGGGCTTAACCTTCCCCGGAGCAGCTGGGTCAGCAGGGCCTGGGGAAGCCGGCGGCTTACAGACCCCCCCTCTTCCCACCGGCGAGAGCCAACATGAGAAACTGGAGAGAGCCTAAATCCCCAGGCTCCCTGACCCCTCCTCACAGAGCTTCCCAGGAAAAGGCACGAGACGCCTGTAGGACTTCACATCACCAGCTGCTCACTTTCGTGCACCGTTGAAGGGCACTTAATCATGTGTATCAGCAGAGGGAACACTCAAAGTTTTCTAGAATATTTCAGTTCCTCAATCAGGTATTTTAAGTAACAAGGGGACTTCCATTACCTTATTTTCTTTAATTACTCTGTTATTTGCTTTTAACACAGTCCAAGTAATTTAGGGGAGGAAAGGTGATACGCATTTGGGTATTCAGAGATTTCTGGGAATCTCTGTAACACATAACTGTCAGATTTCTTTTAACTAATCTTAGTGAAAGTTTGGGGAAAACCTGTCCCTATGTAAGAGAATACAATAGGATATAAAAGGGACTTCCTGTCAGAAATTCCAGAAAATATTTATTTTAGTGATGTCATTAGTTGTTTCTCCTTTAAAGAAAATAATCTCACTATGCCTCAACCGTCTGTGTTACTGGAAAGTTGTTCACGCTTGTTCAGGTGAAACAGTTCAAGGCCCATTTGAACTAGATCAGTGTCCCTGTAAATAAACTATACAACTGTCTTTCATTTAAATTGGTGCCTTTTTGGTTGAATGGACAGTTCACTAGTTGTTAGTTGATGATGGAAATGTATCTCACCAATATTTAATTATAGCTCTGTAAAGGTTGTTTCTTTCACAAATCAGAAGCGCTTTGGTGTACTGTTCTCTCAGGTGCTGTTAGTTTGTAACATCGTTAAGGGCTTCAGCTAACTGGTCATAACTAGATGACATGTGAGTACATGATTCACATGCTCTTAATTAAAGTTGCTAATAACACTCAAAGCCTTAATATATAACTGGCAGCTACGTGGATACTTGGTGCACATACAGACTGCACCTGTAAATGCGATGCCGATGTCACGTGACGCAGAAAACCATCTGGTGAGGGGAAAAACTGAACTTCACAAACACAAACAGAGCAAGGACAGAGCACTGAGGGGACGACAATGTCCAGGCCTGCAAAGGAGACTCTTCATCTTTCTTTCTCTTCCTTTTTATAAACACTAACACTTTCCCTGAAAGCAAGTACTAAGGAAAGCTTATTAGCATACTAAACAACAAAGAAAACCAGAGACAAACAAGAAACAGAAGAATTGTGAAATGATGCAGCATCATAGACCTATCTATAGAAGCACAAATTAGAGAAATAGACAAGCTTGGGAAGAGTGGAAAGTATTCATTATCTGGTAAATTTTAATCCTGAGTAGAATTGTTAATTTCTATAATATTCAGTGGTTTATTGTACAAGAGCCCGTTTGAGAGATAATTAGTAAGGGCCAGTCTTTCATTCATTATACCCCAAATTTGATTGTAGTGGGAATTCAGGGTGTGCAAGACAAACAAAACTGAAAAGACATGAGATGATTAAAAATCAGACAAATGAAATCCTTCTTTTGTTTAAGGCAGATATCATAGTATACATTCATACATAACAAAGCAGCTCATGGAGAATGTACAGGACCAGCTGAGTACTGAAAAAATAACAAGTGGGAAAGCATGTAAAAAAAAAAAAATCAATGCCATTTCCTAAAAATTATGTCATTACCTATGTGTTCAAAACTAAGCAGTAAGTAGCAATGAGTAGAAGATGGTCCAGCATCTGATCTATTGCAGTCAAGGTAGAACAAAAACTTTGTCTACTAAGTTTGGACTGTCCTACAATACTTACTATCCCCTATCCCCTGTAAAGAAATACAGTTGAACTTTAGAATAGATCAGTTAAGAGTTGTGATTAGGTCAGAAATTCTGAGAAAAAAAGGGCCAGAATACAAATATGGCAGAAGATAAGGGCAAACACAGAGAGTTACTAGGTGGAGGAATGCATTTCTGTCTTCCTCCTGCTTCTGATGCTTCTGATGCAGGAGAGAATATCTAACGCTCACTGGTTTCTGATTGCAGTAGGATGTTTATTCAGAGAATCCTAAATCTCTGCCCCATGTCTAAATTTTCTGTTAGTGCCCTTTGTGGACATTAATGTTTTACTGATTTCCTCTAGATGTACACTTCAAAAATGGCTGAGCCAGAGAAATGCTTCTCTTTGTGAATGTATTAGAATCTAAAGCAGACAGTTATTAGCACGTTTAGCATCCATAAATGCAGAGCCTGCATTTTGTTACCTTCTGAGGAGGCTTACTCAATGTATATGTTATACCATCTCAGGAAACAATAAAAAGTTCATTTGCCCATTGAATTCTCATTTAATCGAATGATTAAGTGATATTTTTTTTCTTACTGCCTGGATTTCAATTTACCGTCTCTTTCTCTGGATTTATGCATTGCTTATCCCTTTTATTGTTTCTCCTAACAGTTTATTTCATCCTATTTCATCCTCCCTTCAGCACAGCTGTGTTAGTAGATATAGTATGGAGAGCCATACTGGATCCCCAAAACATTCTCTTTGGATTCTTTGGAGATGGTGCCCATTCCACAGTGAGCTATCTCCTCACATGAATGATCGAGATGTTATAAAAAGCATTAACATACATCATGATTTCAACAGGAATTAGGTGCATGACAACTTTTAAAATTCATCTCCAAGAGCATATATTAGATAGCTGGTGCTAATGCTCTTGAGAGGCCCAGTCAATGTCTCACGAGAAAAGCATTTCGATCGACTGAGGGCAGAAGAGATTATTCACCATGGCTCCCCTTCAAGTCCGTTGGTGGGGGGAGACAACCACAGCCGTGCTTCTTTCTGCTCAGCATTGGCTTTTGGAGGACAGGGGAGGTCTCACGCTGTTGCACTGCTGCTGCCTTCCTCCCCTCTGCCATCCGTGGGTCTCCTGGGCATCCTGTCCCTGCAGTTCCAACCAGTGGCTGAATCTTATTTGGCAAATGAATAGCAATAATCAAATAGCGGTACAGTCTGGCAGTGAAGATTTCATTGGAAATTGTAAATTGCACAACAAATTCCAAAGATAATACAAAATGCTATGTTTTTCTACAATATGGTATCTGAAAAGTGAGAGTGAGGAGACAGGACCCATCTAACAATGTACACTCAGCTGAGGGAAATCAACAACACTTTCTTGAAGCAAACAGAGTTACAACAATTTATAATAGGAATGCGACCCCAAACGTTGAATAAGCTTACTGAGACATTTTGATTTCCTCTTCCTTCCTGGTTACAGAAAGCGATGACCAAAGTAATTGTGCAGAAGACCTGAAAACTTCATCCACCCGTTAAGTAATTGACCTTATGATAAAATCCCCCATGGCCCTTTGCTGCAGAGCAGGAAAGTGTTCAGCATCTTCAGGCAGCCTCCTAGCTGTACATGCTTGAGGAAATCCTTTCTGACCAGCAAACTATTGATTCTGAAAAACGTTATATTTGATCATAAATCTTGAGCAAGCTCAACACAGGTCAGTGGAGACAAAATATTAACCACTCTAAAGTGCTTTTAAAGATTCTCAGACTGGAATAAAGAAAAATATGACATGTACACTAATCTGTAATATAGATTTTTTTTTTATTTTTTTTTTACATTTGCATACCTCTCTCTTTCTTTCAGACAACTACATCCCATGGCAGCACACAGAAACCTTCTTTCTGAAATATGTAGGCTGCACATAAAATTGACTTGAAGGTAGGAACTTGTCTGTCATAAAAAGTAGATTTATCATTTGTTTAAGTTACTTCTGTGTTGTCAGTTGAATTAATCAATCCGGTTCAAACACTATGCTCCTTCCCTGAATATTTCTTGGCTTATCACCTAGCAATATACCTTCTCTAGTTAGAATATATTGAAAATTACACCAGAAAACAAAGTTTTGTGTATTTCTGCTTTGTCAAGTCCAAAACATTCAAAATACCTTATATTTGAGACTTTTCAACCATTCCAAATTGGCAGTGCCTGAATTATTGATCACTCTTTCTTGTGCTCACACACCATGGGTTTGAAGTGCCAGCAATCCCATGGCAGTCCGATGGCTGGTATGTTGTGTATCTGGAAGATCCTGTCCCTTGGGATTTGGTTGTGAGGGCATACCTAAAGGGAATTTCAAATATCTGTCAGCCATGCTTTCCTCATGGCCTGCATTTCTCCTAGGGAGACTGTAACACATAAAACACCACTCCAGCCTGATTTTCACAGAGGGCTGAACAGATAACGAGCTGAAAACCAGACCTGTTTCCAGGTACCTCAGAACAAGAAGCCATTTAGCAGGGAAAAGTCATCTGAAGGATTTTTGTACTTTTAATACCTTTAAGGTCTGATAATAGCATGGCAAAAAGTGCTTTAGGCCTCCTAAATTCTAACATACACTGGCTGAGAAGATAGTTTCCTCAACTCCTATTAATCTGAATCTGGAATTATTTTCAGATGGAGCTATTTAACCACTAAAATGAATTTTTTAAAATCAGCTTTTTTCACAATCTCTCACAAGCACTTAATGTGCTTTTTCTTAAGGAAGTATGCAATCTTATTTAATTGTGGCTAAAAAACCTGTTTTCAAACCTTGGTGGAAGGTTCATAAAGTGGACAATTTACCTTCAGTCTTACATGATCTTCTCATTTTTGACCCACAGACATTAGAGAGATTTCCTTAGCAATGTGTCTTCACATCCTGGTGGCTTATACTTAGCAAAGCCACCTAAAATTTTGTTGGTCTGAACTAGCAGAAAATATGAGAGAAAGGCTTAGTATGAAAAATTCACAATACAAGTTGAGGTTTTTATGGTCATGTCTTTTTCAAGTCACTTAATTAACACTGCGTATAAACTCGAGCTGCCTGGTTAGTACTGTCAGAGTCAGAAATGTGTATCTGTCTCTCTTCATTCACTCCGCAATCCAGTTTTTGAGAACAGGGGTCTCACAAAAGAATCTAACTCAACTCAGCAATTTTTACATTTTTCACTTCTTGTAAATTTGCCCCAGAGGCAAGCCTGCAAGGCCAGTTTGAAATCCTGGTGAGTATGTCAAGTCCTCTCTGTCATTATTAAAGCTCCAACTGTGAGCAAGACGGTCTTCAGATATGTAAAAATAGAAGGATATTATCCAGAGAAGAATTTTTCTGGAAACATAACACAACAAAGTAATTATCACAGATGCTGGTAGGCAGAGGAGAACAGGGAGACTACAAGTAAACAGCAGAGAGACAAACTGATAGCAGAAAGCTGCTTTAAGCAAATCTATAAGCTATTCTGTTTGTAGTACATTTCTTGTTTGTTAGGATTATTATTTTTTTCTGCAAAAGGTTAGGTAGCTGAAAAAAAAAAAAAAAGGGGCAGATAGCTCTGCAGCAGAGGTCAGTAACAGAAAGGTTGCTGAGTTCTGAGCAGGAATTGAAGGATTTGTCCTGAAAAGTCACATGCAGCTTTTGTCCTTGAAAAGTAATTGCAACTTGTCAGAAATACCAGTTGTTGCTAGATGAAGATAGAATTTCAGCATTATTTATGGATCTACACTTCTCAAGTAAATAGATTTCCCCTAATTTGCAATTCTAAAAATGCCTTTAAACCTATTTTTAAATGGCCTCTCTAAACACAGGGCAGCATTGGTCAGGCAGTTTTTGACAAAATGTGTTTTTCTTGAAAGGTGTTGTTTTATTTAAGCTGAATCATTAATGGACCTGAACAGATTTTGAAGATGCTTTCAATGAGATTTCTGAATAAAAAGCCTTTGACCCATGTTTTGGTACAACTACATATTGAGGCTGTGTTTCAAATATTTTGTTTCAACCCTGCCAATTCCAAACCTCCAAATTTGCTGTGAAGCAGCAACATCATCTTCTGTTCATCACAGAAGACAGTGGCAATGTACCACAGAGCACTGCAGTCCCTCTCAGATTCATCAGCTACCTGCAGTTTTCCCAGCAGTTTTTCTATAGACTTCAAATGAGCCTGCATTTTATATATTTGCTTTCTAGGTGCATGCGTCTGAGAACAAAGTTTGTGGGATCCGCTTTAAGGTTTGTGGTAGTTCTTGTTGAGAATTGGGCTAAGAAGACTGGAAACAGAACAAAAAATCCAGCAAAATTTCCCTGTAGATAATGCAATATTTTCACATGGATTTCCACCGTTTCTGGTGTTTTATAAGTAATTTTGGAATGAGAGTCATAATTTTTTCTTGTTGCAGTTTGGTTTTCTTTTTTTGTCTTCCTTTCTGTTTGTTTTTCCAATGGGAACTTGTATTAGCCAGTCTTTCTGTAGAGCTCAGACAGGTTATGACAACCCGACTCAGAAAAACACGGCAATTACTGTGTCATTAACAAATCTTAAAGTAGCACATGCTGTACAGAAATGTGGCAAGTTATACAGTACACACATGTAAAAAATACAATATGTTTCACATATAATAAATTAACATGATTGCCAAAAAGCAAATGCAGTAAAACTGAAGAATGCTATTTACATTTCTGACTAAGTATTTTGAGCTTTTATATTAAGGTAACAGTAACAACAGAGGGAAAAATATGTTTGATGAAGTTGCTTGCTCCGTACTGTTGTGTGTTGTGTTGATTTGTAAAATGAGGCCAGAAGTCAGGCAGTCTGGTAAGTGTTGTCAGTGGGAATTTTTTCAGTAAATGTCACTAATAATGATTTTCTAGATCATCATGGGTTGTGTGAAAATAAACCATTTTATTTGCTATGCATGCTCTCTTGCTCATGCTTTCTGCTATTTTAATACTTCCAAAGTAGCCACTGCCTTGGCCTCTTGTTCAAACAAAATATACAACTCGAAGATTCAACAAGCAAGAGAAGTGAGCTTCGCTCTCCTCCCTAGAACAAGCTCCCACATACTAATGCCAAGGCTCAAGGAGGAAGGTGAGAAAATTAACAAATTATCTACTGCAGTCATTGCACTACCGAAATCTTTGTTACTATTATGTATTTTTCCAATCATTGCATTCATGGCTTGATAATTTAAACTTTTAGAGGTTCTATTACACAATAATTACATAGAAAAGGAGACTAACAAAGGAAAAAAAAGAAAAGGAGAGAACCAGGAAAAGTCAGTGACAGATAAATGTTTAAAGACACTTCCTTCTGAGATAACCTGTGGAAGCAATTTGATATTACTCAGTATCAGGGTAAGCTACATGACTTCTGATCCACCATACTGTGGAATCAGTTCCCAAGATAGGTTGAGGAAATTTTACTGCTAAGACAGAGTGAATACAGAAGAAAATGTAATGAAAGAAATAAGATAGGCAGGAAGACAGAGGAAGGATAAGATTTAGTCTATCATAACTTACACATCTAAAACTTAAACATCTAAGATTGAACTATTCACCCTAAACTCTCGTTCTCCTCAACAAGAAGAAATAGGCAGAGACAGATTTGTCTCATGTTCAGATAGCAATTGGAAGACAGGTCACATGAATCACCTTGTTCCCAACTTCTGACATAAGGAAAAGCTAAAATGACCAGCTCAGACTGAAACGCCTGTCTTTTAGATGTTTAAAGTTAAGTTGGAAGACTCTTAGCCTGGCTAATCAACAGGTCTTTTTTAATTAACTAGACCTTATTTTAATTAAATAGCTTGGAGTTTGTCGAAGCAATAAGTGTTTATAAAGAAACGGTACAGTCCTTTCTGCTGAGCTGTTTTTTTTCTTTTGAGACTTCTCTTTTCTCTTGTTACTTTAATTTTAAAGTCAAATTAGGTAGTGTTTTGGGATGAATGAATATGTCTATCACTACTAAATTGAAGTTGCTCAGTATCATATGTGATACCCACTCACAGAGCTTAAGATTCAACTTGATTTAGCACACTTGCATTACACCATTTGGGGCAACTTAGTTTGTGTAAGCGTAGCTGTACAGTGAGGCTTTCAAACTATCCGGAGTTGTTTGGTTACCGAAGAGGTCAGAGTAGCAGGGTGACTCCAGTTAGTTAATGAACTGTTATTGCTTAAGTTGCCGTGCCACCCTTGCATTACTATTTGACTAAAGGCCTTCTGTAACCTCTCCTGAAGCCCCAAAGCTATAGCCCATCATGCAAAAATGCAAGTTACACCAAGGCAAAGCTAATATTTAGAGGTCAAAAGTGCTGTCACACATGCATTGCCCCATCTCTGCCATAGTCAAAATCCCTCTGGATAATCCACTGGACAATAGCATCTCCTATGAATTCTTGTCAGTCCACAATAGTTTTCACAGAAATTTCTCTGTATGGTATTTCCTGTGTCAGAGTTCAGCAAACGCATCTCAGTGCATAAAAATCTCCAGAAACTTTAAAGTACGAAGAGAAGCTTTAGTGTCTAAAAGCTTGTCCATATTTTCTAAGTATATCAGCTTTCTGTACGCTTTGCCCTTATGTCTTCATAGGTGCTACTTCACAAGTACTATTGCAACTCTTACTGCAAATCTTGTAATTCATCTTTGTTCTTTTTAAGGCACAGGAAAATTAAGCTTTTCATTGGCTTTAAGAAGATTTCATAGGGTAAAATTCATCTCACCCCAGGAAACCTGGATTTGTTTCCTAACTGAAACTTCCATTCTTGCTTACTGAAAACAAAATTGTTCTGTAAGCACAATCCCATCTGTGCCGATTTGAGTGAGAGTGAATAAATCCCCCACACTGCACAGCAAAACAGCTCACGGCAGAAGGCTGACATGTTATGTGTCTCCAGGCAAAGTAAGAAAATTCTTATGACAGATCTAAAAGTTCAGTACATAGTTCAAAACATTACTGTAAGTATAGTAAATAAGCCATTAAAGGAAATTCCAAACTTATCATTTACTTAAACCCTTAATACAGCTTAGCAATTAATACATTCATTCTTTTCTATTGCTCAGTGGCTAGAGTTACTGAAAACAAAATGAGCCGAGATTGCGATCAACCTGACTCAACGGTTGCAACTTGGTTGTTGTTGTTTATGGCTTTTCCCCCCAAGCAGATGACAGCCTTTTAAGAAAAGAGCATCATGGTATCTTTTAGGATGAATCCCAAAAAGATTTGATCTTCTTTCACTTGCCCAATGGGTCCTAGATCAGTACAGCAAGCATTTTCCCGGTTTTCTAGGATTTTCAGTTTTACTGATTGCTGAGGGCGTCTTCTCAGGATTGCTTCCCTTGTATGGATCCGGTTATTCTGAGAAGTCACACTGGATACGCTGCTTTTCCTGAGCTCAGCTGGTTGCTGCTGAGCTCTGGGTGAGGCTGGAGGGACTCCAGCACTCCACGTCACTCAGTACCGCACGGGGCCTGCATCGCAATACGAACCTGAACGAGTACCCTTTAAAACTTGAAAGGTCTACCTTTCTTACGCCTGTGGCTATTTGTTTAATAATATATTTGTATTATCTCTGTTTTTGCACATCTCCCGATAGCTGCCTGCTGAGTTGCTTAGGGAAATGAAGCCCAGGCTGGTTACAAAGGTTGTGAACTACAAGGAATTATTAACAACAGTCAACTGAGTCCGGAGGCTGTGATTGCTTGACTTTCGGCCTGCAGTGTGTTCCTGTGAGATAAATAGTGTTCCCTGGGAGTACAGCGAGTGACATTCTACCTGGGATGTGAGGAGGCATGACAGATGCTCAGGTGCCATGTGTTATTTGTGACACGTGGCAGCTCTGACTGCCTTTCACTTGCCAGCAAGATGATGAGACCTAGAAAAACAAGGACTCTCACAGGTTTCAGGCCTGATGCCAGTTGTAGAGCTGAGTTTGAAGGAATAACTTTTCCCCTTTCACCAAGTCATCTCCTGACCCTACCTCCCTCTCACCCTCTGTTGCTGGGGAAAGTGGAAAGGGGCTGGCATTTCTCCCCTTTTCTCCATGTTGCCAAACCTTTCCAAGGTTCACTTCTCTGGACACGAATCAAAATTTTCCACCACTTGCCATAATACCTCACGTCGTGTCTGCTTTTCACGTCTTCACTTTTGCAGCTTTGTGTAGGTATGCAGTGTTTCCCTGCCCTAAGATGAATTTTATCCTATTGGGCACAACCCAACTACCACCCAGCAGCTGCAGAAACAGTCATCTGATGCCCCTGCTTCTCCTGGGAGATAAGGGGAAGAGTTACTCCAGCACCAAGCACAGCCCAAGAGCCCTGGGCCAGTGTGAGAGGCGGGCACATCTCTTTCTCATGCACAAGCCTTGGAAGCTAATAGTAACTCTGCTTGCGTGAGGGAGAGCAGAAAACAGAAGCAGCCTGGCAAAGCTCCGAATTGCTGCTGCCAGTGGGAGGGGAGAAAAAAGGGAGCCCTTTAAACTGGGCTCTGGCACTGCCAAACTCAGAGCTCCTTGACTCACCCAACAGGACAACTAAAAGTTGTAAAAGATGTTGCCTCTTTTTTTTTTTTTTAATAGATGTTGAGGAGGAAATTCAACTGAGGGAAATCCATCACATCTTTTTTATTATTTTTCATTATATTATCATTGTGTGTGTTCACATCCATCCACCAGATTCCACTGTCCTTTTCCACTTTTTTCAGAGAATTTTTTATACCTGCCTTCGGACCTGAGGAAATGTTTCATTTTTGCAAATGTGCTCAAGAAAAAGTGCACATTGTGGAGTGTCACTAAAGCAGGCATCTGCAGTACAGGCATTTACAGGTGATGCCGTCGTGGCCTAGAGTGCCCTGGTCATAGAAAACCCTCTGAGAAACCTCTCACGTGTTTTCATAGAATAAATAAACTTTTTATTCTATACATAAATAAAATTCAAACATAAACCTCTGAGAGCTTTGTTGGCCTTGAACTAATACATTCAGGGTTCATACACTCCGGTATTAAATAAATAAGAAAAATATTTGAATGTCCTATTTTGACTGTAATGGCCTTCAAACGTGCAAGCACTACTTGTGAAGAATGTGCCTGACTTCTTTAAATCTGTTGAGATTCCTGGATAAAGCTTCCCTTTATTTTCTTTTCCCAAATTCCACTCCTCTTCAACTTTCAGATGAGTTTTCTCTTTTTTTCCCCATTCTCTTCTGAAGTTGCAGTTGTGACATACTTTGGAGATTTGAAGTGCAGTGAATCATTGTTCAAGTCTATAGAGAATGAAGCAACATTAAACGAATATTTGTGTTTGGTGTAGTGCACTTAAAAAGCAGAAAATGGTAAAAACCACATGTACCCTCACAAATATAATTTTTGTCCGTATATGTAAACATCAAAACACTCTTTAATTACACACTCATTTCCCCCCTTCCCTTCTGGATTCTGGCCTCCTCCTTTCAGTGTTAGTTCTGGCTGGTGCAAAATCAAGATGGAAGCAGATCAGGACCTGTTTTATTCTAAGTACTCATTGTCCAGTCCAGCCTCCGTACCTGCTTCATTCAATGGCCAGTATGTGCTCTCACTTTCATAAGAAATGCAGTAAGATTTACCAGGAAAGAAATAGCTAAGGAGAAAATAATGCAAAAATGTATTTTACCTAGGAAAATGCAGTAATGTGATTTACTGTTGGTGGGGTGGGAGTTTCTAGCAAAAAGAAGAATAGCAGCTGCTGGTTGATGGCCGGTCTTTACTGAGATAAACGGTACATCTGTTTAACTGGAGGGAGGCAGCATACAAAAGTAGTAAGTTAGTTCATAGTTATGCATGCTTGATTTACTACAGGTCACAGATCACGCTGTGTGCAGGAACATGTCCTTGAAAGGGCAAATGAATTCAGTCAGTTTTCTGATTTCATTCTGGCATAGCAAACTCTTAGCTGGAGTGAGAGGTTTTGAATGCATCTGTACTTCCTTAGGGAGATGTCTGAATTCCATTTTATCTGATTCTGGGTGATCAATATAGGAGTTGGCAAAGAAGACTTTCAATATCTCTGGTTTTGATATATTGGCATGTTTAAGAAACAAACAAACAAAAAAATCATAGTGGAATTTTATTTTTTTCACATATAACATGAATCATTCAAGAATGATACTTAGACTTTAAAATTCACAAGGAGTCAGAGACATATGCTTACTTATAATCTAGAAAATAATCTTTTCCACTGCTATATTTAGAATTGTGAGAAAATAACAGTAGGCATTAGAGCAGAATTCCAGGCATACATGCAATGTAACTTTTATCACTGCATACGCTTTTGCGTTTCTTACTTATCTATATATGGAAGAGACAATGAAAAGTTGTGATGAGTGTATTTCCCCACTGCGAGAGTGAGGCAAGCCCAGTATTCAAATAGTGGTTAAAACCAAAACCCTTTCCAGACCACTGGCTTCTCAGGTGCTGAATTCTCTTCACTCACCTGGGAACCTAAAACTAGGTTGGAAATTCCACTAGGTAGCAAACACTGAAGAGTACTTGACCCCGAAACCTCAAATCTAAGTGACTTTTCAAAAAATATAGGCCAGTCCTAGGACTCAGGAAATTACGGTGATGAAATCATTATGTTTATTGACTTTAGTTTGAATTTTATTCATCCTGGGCTTCAAACCAGGGTAGTTCTGGGGGAATTCCATATTTGGGCCCAGAAGAGGAAACACTTGTCTATGTTGCACTTTAAATAAAAGCAGTACAGGAGAACTGTCCTAATCTGTTGCAAGTTTGGAATACTCTGAGAGATATATTGGTACGCAGAAAGCAAATGCAGATGCAAAGGGACAGTAGACTAAATCATATGTCTCTTCTACCTGACACATCCTGTATTTTCTACAGAGGAGGTCCCTATTGCCATCATTAAGAAAATAAGTAATAAGTTCATGTATTTATCTTCAAAGGAGACACCAGTTCACACTCAGTATCACTCTGCAGGAAGTGTTCTGAGGCAGCACACTGATTTTTTCTAGTTGGAAGATGACTGTTGTTGAGGTTTTTTACCTCACACGTGGACTGTGGTCTGGGTTTAATTGCTGCTTCAGTGAAGTTTCTTCAGCAAATGCTTTGTTTCCTCTCTGTGAAATGGGGATTTCTCACTTTGGCTAGCCTGAACTATTGAGAATGGAAAACAAGACTTTTTCCACAAGTGCCCATAAAATCCCTAGACCAGGACTGAACTGCACTCCATGTCAGCACATAAATAACAAGAATTGTTTTTGTTTACTATCTGCTGGTTCCTCTCATTAGATTTTCTTGAAGACACAGGGCAATACACCCTAATATTTACTCTGAGTTTTTCAAATGATCTGAATACGGGGTGAAATAATAGTAATTAATTTCTTAAAACTGCCTTTAACTTTGACCCACAGAAGCCGTAAGGATAGATCCTGCCTGTGCTCAGAGTACAGCGTGGTCAGACTCTCAGTACTCCACTGCGATGCCTTTTGGGCGTGCTACTGATCTGAATCATTTTTTGTGTGAAAGGTTCAAACAAAGCAATTATATGGCACAAATTGAGGCTGTACTTCCTCACTCTTCTTTTTTTCCTTCCCAGAAAAGCAGTTCACTGCTATCCCAACCATCACAGGGCTCAAGAAAAGAAGACATTATTTTTGAAGATTTTCTAGAGGCATTATTCCTGTTAGGGAGGTGTGAGTACTTTTCATTGTTGAAACTCAGTTTATTATACCAAGTACCATGATATGGATATTAAGAGAAAACATTACGTAAATATTATATTTGTTAATATGCATTGGCACTCAAAATACGCTAAGAACATTTAATCTAGGGTTTTAATATTCTATGGTGGAGATTCTGTCTGAATTTACATCTCCCTGTAAATCTACTGAATTCAATATGGATATTATATTGTATATTGTACTGTAACAGTATATTGTATTGTATATTGTATTGTAACAGTATAACGGAGAGAAGAATTAGACCTGTTTTGTCTGATTTTTGGGACAGTGTTTGTAGCCTTGAGGTCCTTAGAACACGAATATGCTCAGATTTAGATAAAAACAATAATAGCCTCATCCATTCCTCAATCAAGTATGTTTAACATATCCTTCTAGCAATTTTTTTCAATTATTCTTTTTATTGTCACTGTCAGATGTTTGCAAGAAGTCTCTGAAGTTAGGAAAATCTCTCTTGGGGTGGCCATCCTTCCCTGAGCCACTGGATCATCGGCTGTGGAATGAAAAAATGAAATATAAAAGCTGTTTGAAGGGTTTGCAAAATAGAAAGATACATAATATACTTGAATCATAACTTTTGGGTAGTTTGTGGGATTGGAGCCAGGCGGCTGTTGCATATGTTTAAATTCGAAGTGCTAAAAGACAATGCATATCTCTCTTGGTATCGGTTTCCTCACTAATGATAAGTAAAGGACAGTTAACAAAAAGGGGAAGAAGCAAAACTAGGAGGAAACTACCTGGGATTTTCTGTAAAATTCTTACCGCTCCTGAATCAAAAACACCATCTGGTTTAGAGTTTAATAGAAGAGAATAAAAGGATCATTTTAGTCTCGTGTTTTGTTTTTGCCATCCAGGGTCATACCACAGAAGAGAACATAGGACAATGAAAGGAAAGATGTTCTCTAAAAAAGTAGCCCCACTTTTTTCATCTTTTTTTTTTTCCCTCCTGGGGGTGGGGGAAGGGGAAGTTGCTTCTCTGTTGTGCCTCTCTGTCCTTTTTTGAGAAGAGAAAGTGACATTAGGGAAAGTAAGGAAACAAAACACTACAGTACCCATAGTAGATTTCTGATTCAGGAGATGGGAAGCTCCTCCTCTGCCTGTTTTTAGCAGCCTTTGTTTCTCCTGATCACCTGATTTACCCACAGGAATGAGTAGAGGCTTTTGCTAGATACTACCAGCGATTCACACGATTAGACAATTTTTTTCACTTCCACAACACAGGACATAATCCTCCAACTAATTAATCTTATTTACCTACTTGGCAAATGAATCTGGGTTAAGGTGCAAATTTGAAATAGCTCTCTGGCACTTAATATTTACTGTCCATTTTTTAGCATCTAAGTAGTCCCCAAGAGAGAAATAGATAATAATAGGCTTTTTTTTCAAGTATTGTCCCAATGTTTTCACTCACCATAACTCTGGTTTCAACATAATAGTTCACCACTTCTATAGTGGCTAAGCTAAAATCTAACATCAGAAATACTGGAAGGATATGAAACTTGAAGTAGGATTTAGCCCTCAAATCAGGACACCAAAATCAAGTTGTGCAGACATTAAATACATGTTTAAACTGTCCTTGTAAATAATTGAGATTTGATCACTACTGTCCATGGAAATTTAAGAGTGATTAGGCCAACTTAGGTGTCCAAGTGTGTCTTGGCCTAAGGGTGTCTAGATACCTAAATACAGGTGTTTTCCTTTGTGATCTGAATTCTATGCTTAGGGTGGGATTCAGCGACCAAAGCATGAGCGTACAGTGTTGTTCCTCTTGCGTCAGGCTATCCTTTTTAGAAGGAGGTTGTCTCTCGTAGGTCCTATGCCACATCCAGCTCTCACTAACTATCTAAATGCTGTAGTCTCAGGTGGCATATGACAACATTTTGAGGCAACTTAAGTCTTTCACAGACTGACGTTAGTGACACTTGTGCAAAATTTGGAAATTATCAAGATAAAAATTAGTGGATGCATCCTAGTATAAAAGGATCCTAGTTTTGAAAGCAATTTTCATATTTTTTGCCTCATATTGCAGCAATATTTTACATTGTTCCAGACTATGTGGTTAGACAGAACTGCTCAGTGTGATAGTTCTGCCCGCCTTGTGTAACCAACCCATCCATGGACTGATTGAATTTTGCACCGAGGTTTAGGATTTGGTCAGCCCTGCCTTCCTCATGCAGATGTGTTGTTGCCAGCTTGGGACAGCTGAAACTGGCACAATGTTCACAGAAACATGTTTGGAATTGAATTTAAATGTTTCATAGTTCTAATTATCAATTTATCACTGCTTTTCAGACATATTATATGCTACTATGCAAAATCCCTTCTTTGTTTTGCTTTGCTTTGGGTTTTTTTGGGGTTTTTTTTGTTTCTTTTTTCTCCAGACATTTATCTGCTGTTTTCTTATGATGCAGTGTTGAGTCTCCCACCGGCATTTAGTCTTTAATGACACTATGAGCAAAACATAACAGTATAGAATCCAGTATACAATAATTCATCATAAAATAGATATCACACACTGCAGTTATGGCTAGCTAGGGCAGTGTCCATCTACTGGCCCTCGTTTGTTTTCCGATGGTCACCAGAGGTCAGTTCAACAATGTCCCCATTGATCCCTTTCTATCCGTTTAACTTTCACTACTACAAGAACAAAACTCCAAACACACACACAAAAGAGAGAAGGAAGAATGTGCTCATTGTGGTTCAACCGGAATTCACAAACACAGAAAAGATCCTCTCTATTGGCTGTTTCCTCCTGCAACTTGACTTCCGAAATAGGGCTACCCTTTTGTACAAGATACAAAAACAGAAATGCAAAAAAAAATCCCACCAGAAAGCATGTGACTTCCAGAATTGCCTGTAGCTTTCCTGGCACTGGGTTGAGAAATATTTCTTCGTCTCATGTTACATAATCATCCTTGACGCATTGTTTGTTCCAGCTCAGTGCTGTTTTCATCAGATAGGAACCACAGATCTAATGGAATACAAGGAGTGTCCCCCTCATGGTGTATGGGGGATTTTTTTCAGCTTTTTTTTTTTTCCTTGCAAGTTTCATAATTATGAAAGGTATTTAAAAATATGTCCTGGAACAAGTATTTTTTAAAACCGTATTTCTCGTTAGCTAACGTTCTTCTTCACAGTGCACATTTCCTGTCTTTTTCCAGTAAGCACACTGTTTACAGCACACTGGGATCCCATTCGAATGAATGAAAGGATGAATGAGTAAATGAAAGAATGAATGTATATTTGACATAACAGACCCTTAGGATAAATTCAATTTACTTCAATAAAATCACACCATGGATTAATTTATCCTGTAATCTTTCAATGGCACACTCTAAGGGATTTACTCCAAACCACATGAGGTCAATGTAGCTTTTCCATTGATTTCAGTGGGTCTGGAACTAGGTTCAGAAGGATTAAACAACTGCTTATCACTTCTTTTTTATTCACAAAGTAAATAATTTATTCAGGTAAGACACTTCACTGGCTAATCACTCCTTGAACTTTGGTATCTGTCATTGCTATCTTTTCCAACATCTGTACAGGCATCTCTCAAGTCTCCTTATCAAACTGTGACTTCTTTCTGTCCAGTTTTCCGTAAAGTTCTATTGCTCAAACATATCCTCACTGTTAAACCTTGTCTTCCTTAGGCTAAAACTAAATGAATCCTTCTTGCATTTTGCCTTATGGAAGAGAACTCCACATATCCCTTCATAGATCACTTTATGATCCTTCTGATTTCCCTGATGTCTCTGACGTCGGTCTGACGTTCAGGGTTGGACCTCCATCCAACATTCAGTACATATTCTTAAACCTCAGTCTGCAGTCAGGGTTGCTCCAAATTTCACATAGAAAAATTCCCTTTACACGAAGTTTAAGGAGCGTCCTTCATGTTCTTTTGTTTAATTTTCTAATGTTGATTTCTTCATCTTCCTTGTCACCATATCACAAGCTCTACGTAATATCACAATGCATACGATTTGCTCCTTCCATGAAAAGTCTTACACTGGACTTGGTTACATATCTAGAGTAGCAGCTGATCACAATGCCTCAGAAGAACATGAAAAGCTAAGTTGCACCTAAATCATCGTCTGATCACCGGTTGTCCTCTTGTTTCAGGGAGGAAAGAAGTAAATTGTCTCAGTTTATAAATTAACACAGATTGTTCTCTCACCTTCATGTTCACCTTTAAATCTAACAATGTATTTAGTGAAGCTTATCTGATCTGTGTCTTGGGCCTGATACTTGATATTTTCACTAAAAAAAAAATTTAAATGATAGAAAAAAGTATGTTTATTAGATCTTCAGATAAAATCAGATTGGAAAGGCCTGAAAGCACTTTTGAAGATAGGACCAGAATTCAAAATAATTTTGATTATTTGAAGAAATGACCTGGAGAAAAAAATGGCATCCCTGTAAGAACAAGACCAATGTCCTGCTGTTGTAAGGAATAATCTAGATAAGGCAGGAAAGGGTGAATAAATTGTCTTTACAAGAGGTTGTAGAAATTGTGTTGTCACCTGAACTTGAATCAGCAGTCATGCTGTTGAAAAACAGAATCAGACAAACAGGAGTGTGATCTCTAAGATGAGGGAAGGTTGGCATTGGCAAGGTCTTGTTTGAATTCTTCTGTCCAGGACTGGACAAAGCACCTTAAGAGAGGGGTGGAGCAACTGAAGGCCATCAGGAGGAGAGAAGCAAGAATGAATAATTGATTAGAAAACATGGCTTGGGAGAAAAAATTGAAAGAACTAGGACTATTTAGCTTAGATAATGGAAGAGAGAGGAAAATCTTACTAGTAGTCTTCAAGTATTTTAAAGTTTGCCTGCCCAGACACCATGTTCCATGTGCATGCTGTTATGATCAAATGCAATGGTTTTAAATTTCAACAAGGGAACTTCATTTAAGATGTCAAGAAGAGCTTCCCAACAATAAAAGTAGTGAAACACTGAAATAAATTACGTGGGATGATTGTGAAATCTCCGGTTTTGAAGGTCTTTCAGAATAAATTAGATAAACTGTCATGTGTCCCATCGGCAGAGCTGATCCTCTCTTGGGCAGGGAGACAGACTCAGTGATCTTTAAAGATGTTTTCTAGCTCAGTTATGTCAGTTATGTCTAGGAATATTCTGGCCTAGTTATGTAGGCTTTTGTGCTGCTAAATCAAAGGCTTCGTCTACATCCTCTTGCTGTCCAGTCATGTTCCATGTATCAGTGTGAAACTTTGATAAAAAGAATTTTTTCTTTAACAAAGATCATTCCACCACTTTCACATTGACTGTTAAAAGTGAATGAAACATCCCAGGATTACACCTACTTGAAAATAATTTATTTTTAAAAAAATAAAAATAGGAGTTACATTTTCCTGTTGAAGTGAGAATAACTATGAGGGTGCTGTGTGAGCCTGGGGGCCAGGCTCTCTGAGGGGCCACAGCTCCCTAAACTGGGCAAAAGAACTATACAAAGCAGGATATTCAGACCTCCAATTTGGGCAGGAGGGAACAAGTAAACAGGCTTAAGTAGCACTCTTAAAAATATTAATATTTTACATAAATATTTAACAATAGAACACCTAAGGGCAGAATGTCTTTGCCTGATGCAAACCCACTGCAGCTGGGGACTTGCACAAACCTTTGAGTACACAGGTTACCATTTGACAATTTGAGGTGGCAGCTTTGTATTGCTTTTTTGTGAAACCTAATGGCATATCAGAAGGAGAACTCTAGAGGAAATCTAGAGAAGTTCAGGTCCTCCTTTTAGAAAAAGAAAAAATATGTTGAAGACTATGTAAGCAGACGGACAAGGAACAACTTTGGTCTACATTTCAGGTGATAAAAGCTGGGTATTGAATACCAAACACTGCCTGAAAAATACCATGAAGGTATGAAGGCATTTTACCCTGTAGTGGAACCACAGAGACATGCGTTTGAATAGGTCAGTGGCTCTTTTATTGTTCTTTGAAATACGTTATTTTTACTCAAGATGGCAAAAGATCTTTCCCACTTTATTATATCTATTTTCTTTATGCATCAGAATACCGGAAAGAAAAAGAGCTGCTGGGTTCATAGGCAATTACTATGGCTATATTCAGATTAGGAGAATAGTTCTGTAAAAGATATTTAGGTCTTACTAAAGGGTGACTTTTCTGAACTGCTCTTTCAGTCTTGCTCTTGCATAATCACTGTTCAAGGGCAAGTTTTCTGCCAAAGATACAAGTAAACTGAAGAGAGTGAGGATTGCAAAAGGAATCGCATTGCAATTGGTGTCATCAGAAGGAATTCCAGCTGAGTCATCCAGGGTTTCTTTTATTGTTTTCCAGGGTAGATGTACCAAACCAAATAGCTTCATCACCCTTGGAAAGGGTCCTCACCAGTTCACACCATCGGCATACCATGCAACCAAGTTGTTCATCAGAAACTATCGCACTGGTTTTGGACGCTTAGCCAAAGAGCTAACCTCAAAAGATAGGTTCTCAAAACCCCTGTGTTTGCTGCCCAGCAATGACTGAAGTCCCTGGGCCTCAAAGTTTGTCTAGATGGTGCAATGCGGTGGCATACGGAGATGCTGATGATGGCTCCAAATGAATTCACTCAAGTGCCAGAAGTGTTATGAGCCATAATTTCAATCCAATCAGAACTCTGTACTAACTTGGGTTGCTCCCAGTATCCAAGATGGATTGTTTAGAGTTGTCTCAGGTAGCTGTGCATAATACTGCATTATTTCTACCACTAGCAAGGAGTCATGTTTCTAAAAGGGGGAGAGCACAGAATATGTTCTCCGAACTGTGTATAATCTAGAACAACGCACAGGAAAACAATAATAAATTTCACTATCAACACTATTATTTTCCAAGCAGGCCTACAAAATTATGATGAATAATAGACTGATTCTGATTTGCACACACTGAACACCTGAGCAATACATCCTTAGACAGGGCAAAAATTCATTTCCAAAAACCATTAAAATCGCATACTAACATCATTTCCACACAAATAAATGAATTAAAGAAATGTAAGCAAATAAATATAGCAGTATACCAGGGCAAGAGACCCACAAATACTGATAGTGGGATGGATTTTAAGCCAGGCTTCAGCCGTTACAGTCATGTTGATGAATGTAGATGCTAGAAAATTGATCGCAGTGACTGTTAACGATATTAACCGAACTGTGCTCCAGTTTGCAAGCTCTGTTCTGGTCTTGGTGAGTACACACTGACAGGAAGGATATGTCGGTGTTGTCCCTGTTACCTATGGGAGGCAGATAGCTGTGTCAAACATGTAAATTAGAATAGCTGCATGCCATGAGGTTCCGTTTCTGCAGGCTGCTGTGTTTACTTCTTTTACTGCACCAGTGCAGACCTGCGCAGCACAGAGAAATGCAGAGGAGAGGTTACAAAAACAAATGAATAACCAATGGTTAACAGTCCTTATTTCTAAGCTTTAACCACACCGACCAGCAAAGAGTAGGATGCCTGCGCTGCACTTCTTTGAGAAGGAGGTCTGTATGCTGTCTGTGGGGCATCACTTCTCCTGGTCAACAGACCAGACCCCCCTTTCCTCTGGCAAGAATCACGTGCAGCCTTCAAACAGAGTCAGAAAATCAAGTCAGCTCTCTGATATTGGAGGATACTGGAGGGGAGGCCTCAGAAGCAGGCCCATTTTATTTGGTCAGCTAACAGCATGATAAGAGTTGCTGTTAAAAGGAGCCACTGGACGATAAAAAAAGGTCCTCCGCATGCCCTGCCAAATCCTCCTATCAGGCTTCTATGAGTTCATATCAGGTCACCACGGGATTCCTTTCGTCTCATAACACTGACTTCATTAGTTTCCATGACCTATCTGAAACAGTAGCATATATGGAAAAAACCCTAATTTATGACTAATCTGCTGGTGTTTTTCCTGTCCTGGATCCTCTTTCACATAAAAAGTGGAAGTTCAGCTTTGCTGCAAAACACCATTTTGCTTGTTATATTTCCAGAACATTGGCCTTATTTCTGGTGTTCTTTGTGCGTATTGACACTAATTGATAGTAACAGGGCTATGACACGGCAGTAAGTTTTCCCACAGTACAGGCAAAGCCACTGCAGGTTAGGCTGCCAGCCAAGCCAGTTAATGCTTCCCTTTGCATTCCTTCCAACTCCCCAAAGAAGAGCCATTTTACGGACACCTGGCAGTTAAAGGTCCGGGACGTTATTGCCTCTGTTGTTGCTGTTAAAAAACTCACCTAGAAATAGTGTCACTGCACAATCCTATTTCAGAAGCTGCAACTCATAAAGGAAAAAGGATCTGAAAGGCTTTAGCTACAAAATTTGTCATTAAAGCTTTAAGTTAATTTAATTAACACTATAATTGACCATTTTAAAAAATGACAGCAGATATACTGCTTGACCTAGAACTGATAAGACATACTAATGAGATGAATAGAGTATATTCTTCTGTGTGCTGATGGCAACTCCACACAATAACAGCTGAATATATGACAAATTTATTCTTCTGCCTTTTAACGTCCCCGCCTGTGCTGCATTTCCAAGGCAAACAAAGGGAAGTAAGAATAAATGAGTACCTGGCTCATACAGCTGTTAATGAACTTGATGTGCCCCATTTCACGTAACTGAGCTTGTTTATTAGTCACTGCCCTTCTATCTGTGTATAGATTTGTGTGAGTGTCCTCAAAGTAACTCTAGTAGAAAAAAAGTCTCAAAGCATAAGCATTTAGTCATGTGATGGCTTTTTATTTTTGTTTTCCCATCCCTCAGATCAAAATTTGAGGATATAAAATTTGACCTACTTCTTTTCTGCCTGACCTGAAAAAGCTTTTACATACACAAACCAGCCTATTTTCTCCCAGACAATCAAACTCTGGATAAGTTCCCAAACACAAATACAGAGATTCCTGAGATTATAACATAAATATTGACATAACAGAATTAATCTGCAGAGGAAAGGAGTCAGAGGGGTCCATATTCAAAGGTCAGTTTTCTAATAATCCTAAACCACACTACTCACAGAAAGGGCACAGTAGGTATTAATTAAACCAGAGAAATTAAAAATGAGTTCCAGGTTCTATACCTGACGAGTGGGGAACGTAATTTTCCTCTTTCATGGCTTTTAGAAACAAGGCTACCCTGTTTCAGCACAAACATGGAGAAATCAAGGCAAGTCAGAAATACGTCTGGTAAAAGACATGGAACAAATCAGAGATAAAACTGAGGACAAAAATAATAATAAAAACATCATTCACCTTTTCACCCTAGAAGACTTTTGCTTTGTACAGGCCTCCATTTTTGACTTTTAAACTCCTTGGGTGCCAAGGGCTCTTCTCTGTGCATATACAGACTGTGCCAGCCAGAGCAGCTCAGTCACTAATGCTCCCTGAAGCATTGCTGGAATATAACTACTAGTCATTACTTTTCCCAAATTTTGGGGGGATGTGGGAGAGGTGTCAACCCAGTAAATGGGCTACAAACATCCCGTATTAACAGAATTAAGCTCCTCAGAAAATTCACCTGTAAGCAGCATATCCTCAAAAGAGCGGGTGTTGGGACAGCCCCTCAACAAACATGCATGCTCATACACATGCACACACAGACAGGATCCCAGTTTCTCTTTTCGAAAAGCCTGCCAAGTGATCGGAGATTCATCAGCAGATGTAAGACCAATTCTTTCCTCAGGCAGGCAGTGACCTAGTTGTGCAGTTCTGCATTTTACCCAGGGCAGTTCACTGCAAGATATGTGATCCCGTGGGGAGGGACATGGACCCCTCCCATGGCACCCTTCCCTCAGGGTAGATGCTTAGATCCAGCCAGCCCTGCACTCCAAACTGTCAAAGTCCTGCACTCCCACCTGGGAGATGGAGACTCTCCTCCCTCAGCTTTTGTTCACAGTTGAGATTGTCCTGGGAGAAAGGAAATGTAGGAAGACCTAGAACGTCAAGCTGGGCTCAAACTGTCACACAAAACGAACTCAACCATGGTACTGCTAGTCATCCTCACTACTTGCTTGTTAGCATAGCCTGGCTCACCTTCTACGCAGTTTAGACAAGACCACGTTTGCCCACATCCTCATTCTCATGCCATAAAGGCACTGCTCTGATGGGTTGCGTCACTACTCCCCCATTTATTCAGGCATTTCCAGTGAGGAAAAAATAAACTTCAAAAGAAAAGATGCCATGTAGGGCTTTAGGAATACTATTGTTGGCCAAAGAGAGATGCAGAGACAAGTGGCATGTTATGTGGACACGATTGATCTGTGCAAGTTGGTCTCAAAGACAGATAAGTCCCATACCCTGCTTTGCTTTGCAGTCTAGACCTGGTTGGTGTCTCCCAGTCCTCAATGAGTGCTCCCACCCTGAAACTTGAAAAACAGCACTGTGTCCATCAGCTGTATGTCTTTATAGGAGCAGTTCCTGCCTGGTTCTTTGAAAGAACAGCTGTCCTCATGCCTACTCTCTAGAAAGGATGTGATAGGAAGAGACAGTCATGACTTCCTGCATCTCCAAATGAGGAGTCCAGTTTCTGAGGAGGGATCAGCTTTCTCTATTTGCCAGCTGTAAGCAAATTCCACCTCAGAGTGAACTGTATTCTGAGATGCCTACCTTGACTCCTGCATTCAATCCAGAACCTCTGTGCCTTTAACCGGGTCTGGGTCATCTTCTCGGCCTGGCTAGTTGGCTTAGTGTCCAAGGTAAATGCAATCAGGTCTTTCATTGGATCTGAACTTGTAGAGAACACCAGGAAATAGTCACTAGGAAGAGTCAGAAGAAATACTAGGACAGTAATGTGACTCTATGCTGACTTTGGTTTCACCAGCCTTCATGCTGTCCTAAGCATTGCTGACTTCTAGCTGCCACTTGGAAGTCAGTGCACTGGTGGCAGCCAGACAGAAGATAATGGGTGGATTCCCCCCATCTGCAAGCCAAAACCCCAGGTGGTAGGAGAGGGAACATTTGGATTGGTAAACTGTATCTCTTCTAATTGGAGTTTCCCCTTCAGTAGGGAAATCCACAGCTTCACAATGAATGCATTTTTCCAGCTCCTGTGAACAGACAGAATTATTTTTGGTCTTTTATAGCGAGGATTAATTATTTCTCCTCTGCAAATATCTCCTTTATTTTATTTGGGGCTTTTGTTGGGTTCTTTTTTTAGCTGTCTTTCCCTTATCTCCTGTACCTCTACTACTTTTGTTGCAAAAATATTGTTCCTCCTGATAGTTTGTTACTGATCTATTTATATCATCCCAGCATTTGTGAAATGTTTAGGGTGTTTAGGTAAATATATTGCAGGATTTCCATGTGTTTGTTACGTGTGTATTATTCCACCTCCTCTTGGTATCTTAGTACTGGATTAAGGCAGTGTCATATGGGGCAGTTGTCCCTCCACCATGTTGCCAGGACTGCTCAGCCATGAAACGGATAAGCTGGAGATACCGGAGGAGGAGGCTCTACTACACTCTGCTTACTCAAGGATACAGTTGAGTCTCCAAACTAGTGGATTAATCTAGACTACTCAGAGTCACCACCTATCTGATCCACGTGAAAGCCTGAGGGCGATTCTTTTTTTGAGGAAAAGAAGGAATACAGTCAATGTTCAGAATCTGGTCTTTTTCACCAGGTGTGTGTTGATGAGTAGGTGTAAGCACAAGCTCTTCTGCCTTCTTGGTCATCTGGACCTTCTGGAAAACATCCATAATTCTATATGTTACTCTCCTGCAAAGTTCATAGTCTTCAGCAGGGGACTTTAAGAGGAAGAGCTAAATTCACCAACACCTTCATGTTATTTGAAGTACAATGGTCTTTCTTGATCACAGTGGGTCATTGTCTTCACCGCTTCTCACAAAAGAATAATAGTATAGTCTATTGTAACAGACTATACTACCTTGACACTAGGTGGAAAGATAAAAGCAACAGGAAACCGTGTGACATGCCCTTGGTACACATATTGTAATTCACTAAAAACGTCAAAGTGCGATCCATTATGGAAGATATAACCATTTTGTGGACATACTGTTTTGGTTTTTTTGTTATGTTTAATGTTTTTTGAGACTGAGCTTTGCTCCAATCTAGCTGCTGATGGGAGTGTTTCGGGAGGTCATATTTTACTGGGCTACCATAAAGAAACCATGACCACAAAAAGAAAAATGAGCATGACAAGATACTTGCTACTGCACAATTATTAATTTATTTTCAATTTGGCAGAAAACGATGTCATGGCAAAAAGAAACTGGAGTGTGGCAACAAGACAGGATAAGCCCGGGAAATTCATGAATAGAATGTGCTCTTGTATATTTGTTTTTGCCTTTAAGGCTTTTTAATTTGCAGGGAGATTACTTCCTTCTCAATCCAATGCAGAAAAGCAGTTATTAGTGGCTCATAGCCAGGGGCAAAAAGTGTCTAAAGATTTTTAAGTACTTGGCATAATGTTTTTCAGATTTTTAATATTACATCTAAATAATATATTCTCAAGTAGATCAACACGATTTAGAAGTGTGTGTTAAAATCTGTTAAATAATGTTGGCTTAAAAAAATGTTCATTTTCTTTTAAAGTTAGAATGCTTTATTTCAATATTTTTGAACGATACATTTTTATGTTTTATTTGGAAATGTTTCATTTAGAGATTGGAGCATTGAACAAGAAGAGTAAAAAGATAATAAAATGATATAAAAATTTTAATTGACCTGAAACCATGCTCACATCGCTATTATCAATTATACATTAAGGAGAGGTTCTGCAGGTAAGGGACTAAGCTTCGATGGGGATGCCCTTTCCCAGTCAATCTTGTTGCCAGCGGGCTGCAGCAGAGAAAAGCAAGAAATGGGGAGTTTTTAGTCATGATTATTTTGACTTAGGAATAATTTTTTTCCCAATTGTGAATGCAAGATGAAATAAATGGTCTATTTAACAATTCATTCTTGTTTGCTATCGAGAATGGCAAGTGCATTTGATTAACCAACAGTTTCTTCCATCAATACTCAGATTCAAAGGCGTACAAAAGAAAAAAATGATGAATTATGAATCAGGAGAGTAAGCTTTGTTTACACCAACAGATTCACAAAATAAGTTTCCTCTTCCCAGCTGTAAACTTCAAGAAAAGGATAAGTAAATACATCAATGTATCATTTATCTTGTGCCTGAAATGAAAATTAGGTTTAATAGGAAAAACAAACCTACCGTGTTCTGCTTAGGAAGTAAAAAACAATCCATTATAGCATAATGTTATTTGTTTGAGGATTATGAGGCAGTATAATTCTTTAACAAGATCATGCTGTGCGCTGTTGATGTGGAGAACATTGCTAATTCCATTTCGTCTAGTCTCCCACACAACATAACTTGCGACAAAGTATTGTTTTGTTTTTTTTTCTGGAGAAGTCACTTGTTGGAATAAGTGACTTTGACCCTTCAAGCAATAAAAGACAGAAAATACTGATAAACCTGTGCCGCCTTCTTATGAATAAAGGAGAGAGCAGTGTCAATAATGCCGTATCATCAGCCACGGGAAATTTGCACGATCTCATTAATGGTATTTCCATTCCATCAGGGTTTGTGGTGAAAGCTGGCATGAAACTCTTCCATCAAAGTGCAACAGGAAAAAGGAACCTGTCCACCCAGGAATCCTCATTATGTGTCCCACAACTGGAAAATACTTGTAGCAGTTTCTAGTACAAACATCTTTACCGTCCCAAAGTGTCAACAAGAATCATTATCTGTGGGCTATTTCTTGATTCCATTTAATGATAATGGTAGAGAATTTATATAAGCCATGCTGGCAGGAGGGCACTAAAATATGTGCAGAAGTTCTAACGGGATGCAGAATGCAAGAAGCTGTGTGTCAACATGCTGTTTCATAATGCTTCTTTAGGTCTGCTCATGCTCCTGTCAGTTTTTTTACACCACAGAGGCTTTTCAGTCAGATTTGAATTGCTGTGTTTATTTACTTGATACCTGAAGGGGATTTAGGTCTAAATCCCAAAATTGGAAGTAAATATGATATGCACATTACATATCTGATATGCAAAACTGATAAGCACATTGCACATCATTCCTAAAATGGCATGCAGGCAGGTAAGAAGTTAAGAGCCTGAACTCCCAGAAAAATAGTTTTAAACAGAGGGGTTTCTTGCAGCCTTGGAAAAGTCAAGCAAACGGAAAACAGAAGAAACAGAAGTGTTTCATCTATGTATTTGAAGACAGACTTGTGGAAACTCCTATGAAAGGGCCGCTGTCCATTCCAGAGTCAGGTGGCAAATACCCTCCTGTGGTTTTCTTGACATCAAATTACACATTCTGTAAGTTTTAAAGATAGGTCCTGCTCCAGTACAGCTGCTGACTCAGTCTGCAGGGAGATAGGGTTTCTGTTTACAGAGACAACGTAGAGCTGATGGGACGACCCAGTGACATATTGGAGTTCATCTGGGGGAGGAGGGCTTGAAGTGACACTGCATGTGTTAAACTGCCATACTGCAGATCTTAAAAATAGAAGTGCTGTGAAGCAGATGGTTCGCTTCCAGCACAGACACCATTTTGATAGGCACAACTGAGAAGTAGCTTCTGATGATATGCACATATACGCATATATACACACTCTGTGCGTGTGTGTGTGTATGCTAACAAGTGTACCTTGAATATAGGCTATGATACAGCATTTATGCCTACTCCTGTGTTCTCCCATGGCATATATTTTTTTAGACAGAACACATCTTTATGAAGAGCTGTTATCAATTTCAGCAATACACATCTTGCAAAATTTCCATTCTCCCACTGCTCAGTCACCTACATGTGACCCACTTGTGAAAACCCCTCTTCTCATCACCTCCATGACCTATGGAACAAGAAAATTCAGGGATTTTTGAGTGAAGGTGTGTGGCCACAAAACTGTGGGGAGTGGAGGTGGGGCTATGGCCAGCAGAGGTGGCTAGGAGGCCCTAGGAGACACTGGCTTCCTCTGCCCACCATCATGAATTCAAGCAAGGGAATGCTTTATACATTTTTTCTTGGAGGTGCCATCCTCCTCCTCCTCACCACAACTCCTGGTTCACCCTTGTCAGTCCCTTCTCATAGCACCTTATGGGAGCAGAGGCCAGGAGTTTGCTGGGGAGGCCAAGTGGGGAAGAAGCACAAGGGAAAAAGATTGAGGGCTGTTGGCTTGGGACAGATCATGAACAAAAGAGGTAATTGGCTGACTTTCCCCAGTTCCCTGCCTGCTTTATCCTACTAGCAGCAACAAATGACACAAAGCATTAATTTAAGGTTTGTTGATGAGAAGTTGAAGCGTGAGAAATTCCTTTAGTTTGTTTGGCTGGTTTTACTTTGTCATTCAGTGAGAGTAGTAGAAAAATCACTTAGTACTCAAAATCCAGGTGAAGAAGCAAATTCTGTGGGTGTTGCCTCAGCCACATATGTCTACTCCTTGGACCCAAACTGAAGAAAAGGTAATTAATTAATAGTAAAGTTCATCACAGAAATGGATTTCCTTAAAAAGAAATATTGGCAGCTAAAATATCAAAATGGGGACTGGAAAGCCATCATTTAGAACTATTTCACAAAATGAAATTTTGAAAATATTTCACTATGTGCCATTTGACCTAAGCACAAATCAAAAGCATTTTGCTTAATTCTTTTGTGGGTAAATTTTAAACCTTTTATGTTTAAAATAGCAATCAATCTAAATGAAAAAAACAAATAATTAAGAGAAACATAGACTTTAAAAAAAAAAACGCTTTTTAAAATTTTTTTTCAAAATCAAATTTCATCAACATTTATAAGTTTTAACAAAAAACTTTTAGGTGTCTTAAAAATGCATTTCTTGTGAAAGCCAAATTGCTAAACTTAGGAAGTAAAGGCCATGTCTATACTGAAGATTATAAATCACCCCTATACTTACAGGGAGATGCTCAAATGCCTAACTGGAAGCTGTATGCTGTTTTTTCGGTGACGTTGCACCACTTTGCCAGGAAACAGTCAGTATGTCAAGTCAGTTCATTTGACCAGCTTTATCTCGTATCATGTGGTCCTAACAGCTTGTATTTTGGTTTCCTTGGGGCTCTCTCTCTGCTAACGCGTTTATTTGCTCTCTCCCTCCTGAAGTATCAGGCTACCAGTCAAGCAAGGAGCATCCCGGGATTTGTGCTGCACAGGTTGCACGTGCTCATCCTGGATAACTCCTGTTTGCGAGAACCAAGGTAAAATACGGAAGAGGAAGGTAGCTCACCTGTTAAAGGAATGCGCAAAGAAAAGAGAGAAGACATTAATATCGCAAAGTCTGCTGATAAGAATGATGAGTTATCATGAGAGTTAAGCTCTTTATCATGGTGAAACCCATCCCCACGTGGCACCGCACATGTCCCCATAAGGACACACCCTGCTTTTGCACCCCAAGCCCGGCCGGCCACGTGCGAGGCAGCAGCCGATAGTCCCCTGGCACGGCACTCTCTGGAAGTTGCACGAGGACACAGGCTGCACGACAAACAGGCAGTCGCTTGCGAAGCGCAAGATCCTTTGAAGCAGGGATGGGAATGAACAGGGAAGGCAAAACAGGTGCAGATATACATCTGCTCTGAGAAAGTATGCGGAGACTGCCAGGAGAACAGCCGCATTCCACAGACACTGTGACGCATTTCAGAAATGCTCTGTGTGCGTGCTCACAGACAGTCGTGCATCTCTACCAGCAGAGTCACACAACTGCAACTTGTCGAGATAACCCAATAAATCTTTAGGAAACGGAGATATAACTTTGGCTCCTGATCTTTAATTACAAGCTTTCTCCAGTCGTGCTGTGTCTGTTTAGTAGCTGGATAACTTCTGTTTCTTTTCAGGACGCCAGAACTAAAGCTATACCTTGGGGTACTTATCTCAAATTCTATTCATAAAGCATTCCTGAGAAATTACTCCTGGGTATCATTAAACTCCCTTCCTGCGTACACAGACCGCAGGTGAAAGATTCAGAATACCTGAATTTAGTGCTTGACTTCGTTAACAAGTTGAAGTCAGTGATTCTGTGTGGGTTTTTTCCTTCCAGCCTTTGTTTTGAGGAGCTGTTGACATTGGTCTGTAGCATTCATATATACATTGAGTACAGCTTTTAGCAAGAAGGGATTTTTTAAGCGGGAAACTTCCAAGCTGGAAGGGATTTTCAGGGTCCAAATAAAGCCTGTGACTTCACATGATCTGCGGCCTCATGATTTTAAGATACATATTATTTTATGGTGCATAAAAGTTATTTGGAAACCCAACTCAGTCCCTTGCAAGGACTCTCTACCTCTGCATTACACTATACAGATCAGATGCTAACAGTAGCTTCCCTACAGCAGCTCAGGACAGGGTATCTAATATTTTCATTTACCCAGGTCACTTATACTACTCTCTAACTTGACCTAGACCATTTAAAATCAGTTTAAGTATGACTACACAAACTGAAGATATCCCTTTGAACTCCATTGCAGACATATCCTGAAGAGTATAAACAGGCTCTGGTTATACACTGTGGTAGGAAACAACACTATTGTAATATACTGTAATCAATGGCAAAAATTTGTGTGGGGAAATAATTGGGTTCGGAACTCAGAAATGTATCAGACTTCCTTTTTATAGTAAGCCTTTCCCTGGTCTTCAATATTTAAATTTAAAATTGTTACATATTTTACTTTATCATATAACTATTTTCTTTATGATTTCACATAAAACACTCATGGAAAAACATTAAGCATTCGAATAGAAAGGCAAACAACAATCCATGAATTTTGCTTTCTTTTCTCCATCTATCCTAGTTCTAACCAAGTCAGCAAACCCTTTATATTTTTATAAACTGCATTCTAGCACTGACGGAAATAAAGCATTATTATAAGAAATTGTGAAAAAGAAAACTGTAATGACACAGGCTTGACCTGTTTCTCAGAAGAGGAATTAAATTGCTCCAAATATTTAAGAGCATATGTCATACTATTATGTAATGACATATAAGGAACCACAAAATAGAAATAAAAATCTCATCCCGTAAAGGTTAACATCTTGATTTCCAAACAGTTGCACCAGGCACATGGAGGGGCAAACAAGACAAGACAAAAAGTGCAACAAAAAGCCCCTGTGTTGTGGGCAAGGATCTTGGTCCAACAACTGTTTAAATTGGTGTATATGAGAGAAGTTAGGCCCACACTTCAAAGCCCCAAGATGACTGCAATTAGCCTGTGGATAATTGCACCCATATTAGGGCTCCTATGGAGCCAGGCCAGTGCTCATGAGTAGTTTCAAGTGACTTTGGTGCTCCTATGGCACACTCAGCTTGGCCTCCACTTCAAGTCCTGCAGAATAAACCGGAGTGGCTCTAGGCTGTGCTGCCTAGAGAGCGGAGCTGGGAGCAGCATAAGAAGTGGGGAATGCCAAAGGACCTTTAAAAACCCTTTGGAAGCAACCTCTTGATCATTTAGCGGGGGCACTTGGATCCAGAATCCGGACCCCTATGTCTACGGAAAAAGAATTCATAACCAATTTTATGGAGTAAAATTTATTCCATAAATTTGATTCTTGGCATAATTTACCCAAAGTGGTAGGAATTTATTGTTCTGAGGAGACGCTCTTCTTCATATTGCTAAGAGTTTGTTTTCTCTGAAATTGTCAGATGAAAGCACAGTTCCTACAAAGGGATTTGAAATTATGTCTCACTGTTCCCCAGTCTAAATGTTTACCCAACCATCTGCATACAAGGATTGCCTATTCCAGCTATCTGTGCCTCAAAAGATCTCACTGTTCCTACCAGTAGTACATGGCAATAGTATAGATCAGATGACTGTGCTTGAACGAGCACTGGCTCAGGCTAGAACTAGCTGGCTGAGTGGATAACTTTAACATTGACATTTACTGGTATCTCATAACTCCTCCTCTCTCATTCCAGCTTTGTCCAAGCTAGTAGCAACGGCAGAAAATATAATCTGGTGTGTGAAAGTCCCATAGTTTCAAGTGTGGTAAAGGTTTTGGGAAATCTGGCCAGGATTCCATGCACAATTTTTGCTATTTTAACTAGGGGTAGAGAATAGCTGAATAATTCACCTATGAGTTTCTCGTTTAGCTTTCTTCTTAGCTATACATCTGTGCATACAAAATATTTTCATGGTCAGAAGAAGGAAAAGACACCTAACTTAAGGAGATAAAAGAGAGGTAAGAGATTATAGATGATGGTCAATTATATGCCTACTGGTCTGAATATGACTTCTTCACCCATCATATGTGTAACTGCTTTCCACAGAGCACCAGATTAAAAAAAAAATATTCATCTTTTAGGAAGAAGATACTAGAAAATTTTGTCTCTGTCATTCTTGAAGCAGGCCTAGAATTATCTATGATAAATTGCCACACCAGAAATAAACAGATATTTTGCCTCTGAACAATGGGTTTTCTTCATAGAGACAGCCCCATGCCGTGAACACCAAACTGTGTTTTCTTGGTCAATCCTGGAAGGTGTCCCATTTCTACTGAACTCACTGGAAACTATGTGTAGACTTTGTTCTATAAACTATTATATTTTTGATCAAAATACACTGCAGTGACCTATTTTCTCCATACAAATGCCTTGTCTCCTCAATGCGATTCCGGTCACAGGGACTGATATATTTTGATGTTACAGTCTCTATATGCAGATCCTCTCTAATGTACTGGATTGCTGCTGTTTCGCCCATGGATGTCTCCTATAGTCAGTGGAACCAGAGCCCAAATCAGAACCCTTGATATTTAGCTCAGCCATCAAACTTCACCACGCTTTTTGGCTGCTTGCATCCAGTTCAGACCAAACCACCATTTAAAAACCTGTTAATAGTTTTGTTCTTTACCAAAAGCTGTGATTTATTGAATTGAAAACCCTGGAAAAACATTAAAACCTGACAATGATAAAACATGGCTGGAGCATAGTAAAATCCTTGTTCTTACAAAAATTTCTTTGGCTTCTTTAATTGCTTGAAACGTTTGGGACTGCGGCTTGGCTTTTTACCACACAGACCGGCAGCTTTGCCATCTGCCCAGCACTGGGCTAATGCTGACTTCAGGGGACAAATCCTGACTGAGTCATCACCAATGAATCATTGTTTCACTTGGGGATTTCCTCTGAATTGTCCCACTCCAAGTCATCATAAAAAGGACATTCTACTCCTTAGATATTACAAATAAGAATCAAGCCAAAAGAGAATTAAACAGTGCATAGTCGCTACAGTTTAAGAAATCTGCCCGGTTCTTGAATTTCAATATCAGTTTTGCCAACTGCAGTACTTTCTCTTGTGGCTTTGTTTTTTTTGGAAAGGAACAAAGGCCTTTTAGAGCATTCACTTAGTTTGACAGTTTTACAGATCACTTTAATCACTTCAGAAGTTGTCCATTTATATAAGCTACTAATTGTTCTTCCCTTGAGCAGTAACACAGCTCTCTGAGGTGTGCTGTTAATCGATCCTGCTAAAGACATGAATATTTCCGCTAAATGCCATTCTAGAAGAAGTAATTAGATCAACAGTGGTAAAGGTGGGGGTCTGTTGCCAGGCAGAAGCAAGGCAAGAAATGAGGGTGCTGATATGAAGAACAATTAGGAATGAGCAATGTTTGTAGTGGGAGCTGTGGCAGAGAGAGGCAAGATGAATGTTGTGGCTGATGCACAGTATGAGGGAAGGTGAGGGCAATGATTTGCAGATAAAAGGAAAGAGAGAAGAGTAAAGGGAAATTTGGATGGGGTAGACATCCCAGAGTCCAAAAATCTCTCAAAGAACTTATGTATTACTAAGATGTGAGAATGAAGCATTTTCTACTGCATTTATTATTATTATGGCACTGCAAATTATCTGGGGAAGGTCTGTAGTTTATGATGTTTGTATAAAATTTAATATAACATAGTTGATGCTCTGCAATGTAATGTGGTATAGCTTGGAAACATGCTGCATCTATTGATGAAACAACATACCTTTGCTAAAAAGCCTTTTGTAAGGGCAATTTTCTAGTTCTGGCTCAGTAAAGAGTTGAGGCCACCCTAGCAGATCCTTTTTCAGGCGTGTCTGTGTCAGCCCAGGTTTCTCTGCATTTTGCTCTGTTGCAGAATAGCAACACACCCACTGAGAATTTGAATTGTTTTTCCTATGCATGTGACTATTGAAAAACAAGGCAAGCAGAATGCTAGAATCTCAAAGTTTAAAGAAAAAAATAATAATTCAGCTCTTCTTCTGGCATCTAGCAATATGACAGAGCTTTTACACCACTGTTCATGCTGAATGCGCCATGCCCCAGCATGGTCCGAATGTGATGAATGGGAATACATGCACTATAAAGTAATACCTAATAGAAATATCAAAATCTGAGGTTCACATATATATAATTGTTACATGTTACATAACAATATAGTATCTAGTAGCTGGCTTTTGGTTTTGTTGTCAGGTTTTTTTTTCTTGAGGGAAGTGTCAAATTTGTTCCTGTTTGCTTAGCTGATTTAGAATAGGTCAGTTCATGCTGAATTTCCACACAATACAAAGCTAAAGGGGTTGTAAACAACCAAAGGCCCAGAGTTAGCAAACACGACCGGTTCCAGGGAAGCCAGTGGGCTGGCAGGAGTCCACGAGTTACCTAATGGACGAATAATCCAAAGCAGGGATGCCCAATGGAGTAGAGCTGCTTGGAAAAATGTTACATTATGAAAGCAAATTGGAAAATGGTTAATAAACTGTAATTTACTGTCCCATGCTAAACGTAGTGCTCTCACATAACAACCAATAATATTATGGGGTTTGTGCAACCTGGGGTATCAGAGATATTTATTTTCCTACAATTTTAACATAAAAGTTTTCATTTTGGTCTCTTACTTTTTACTACGTCAAAAACAAAGAAGCTCTTAATGTGATCTAACATAAGCAATCTTTAAATATGCAATGTTTTGCTTCTTCTTTACAACCTTAACTTTTTTTTTTCTTAATAGTAAATAGCAGCAATAAAAGCATAGCCAAGCAACAGTCCATTTCCCAAGTCATTCATAGATTCCAGCGGACAAATTATCATGAACCTGATTTTCATTTCTATGCAGATCACTTGGCTATCCATCAAAACTCTTTTAAAGGCCGCCTTCCCTTTATCAAGGATGTGCAAGAAGGCTTTAGCAAAATAACAGAACAAAAAATAATATCTAATGCCAGCTCTTCTGGTGATGAAAATTAACAAGAACTTATATTCAAAGTGAATCCTAACATGGCAGGTACTGGTAATAAATGTGGCAAGACTTTTATTTCTTGATTGTCCAGAAGGGATTGTAGGCTGACTATCTAAATGTAATAATAACCAATTAAAACTATTCAGAGATATTCTAGCCTTCGTGGTGTGGACACCCATTGCAAGTTTTCTCATAGAGTCTAGAGCCTAATGAGAGACTCTGGTTGCCCTCCGTGAAACTAGGATGGCCACCCGTTAACCATGCTGTCAACTCTTCTACCTTGCTCTCCACCCACGTGCTCCAACAAAAGAAAGATTCACTTTGGAAGAATCCTGTGTACAGTCAGAAAGGTCAATAACATCTGGTTGTAAAGCAGCCAAAAAACTTTCTCGTATGTAACTCAATTCTGGTTTTGTGTAAGAAAATTACGATATTCAGGGAAAATGCTGATTCCAATCACCAACAAGACTGATTTAATAATGCCAGTAAGTAGCATTGGGGGTTAATGTCACAGGGGATATTCAGGGACTCCTCTGATTACTATTACATTCAAGCTCACTTCCAAGTCTGTTACAGGTGGTAAGTGTAACTTACAGCAATTATGTTAAGCCTTGACTGATAAAACTGAAAATATAATGCAAAGAAATAGAAATTGTTTTTTACTTTTAAAATTGTTTCAGACTAATTCTCTCTTTTATTTACTTATCTCTATCTTTTATTTACATATGAAATTCTCTAATATTGCAATTTTTAGGGGGTTTTTATATTTTCTAATATTTAGTTCCTATGACTATAGTCAGGCAGCCTTCGAGTCAGGCAAGGTTTGGTCTTCTTTTTAATGTGTGCTCCTTAATTATGCTACAGAAACTGGTTTTCAGTTAGAGTAGATTCAAACTTAGTAGCAGGGAAATCAAATAGAGAAGTTACACTAGGTTTGCTCAACCAACAGAAACAGCTTCCCAAATTATGTTGCAGTCATCCCAAGGTTTAGACCAGTTGCTAATGCAATGATGAACAAGTTGCAGCCATGCTACAGCACCCCCAGGTGTGAACTAGGAGCTCTGGGAGAGACATTGCCTCGTATTCTGGAAAAAACCTTCTGTAGCCGAAAGAGACACCTTCAGCTGTTTGGGTCAGAATAGATGGAATCATTTCAACCACACTTAGCCTGGGTAAGATATTTGAGCTACTTTCCAGTCAACAAAGACAAGACTACATTCTCAGCTGGTACAAAGCAAATTCAATGGAGCTGCATCAGTTTATACCAGGTGGGGATTTAGCCTAAGCTTTTGTTTTCTCTAAAATCAAAGTTTGACCAAAGACAAATCCCAAACCTGATCACATGGGCTTGGAGCTTGTTGACATTCTGTGTAGGTATTGTCTATTGTGACCACTACATTGTCTAAATACGAGACAGAACAAAATGCTTCTGTGTTTATTGACTGTATTTGTCAGCAGTGTAGCTGCACAGATACAAGGCTAGTCAGCCTGTTTGTCTATACGCAAAACAATGTGTATCTTGCAATAAAGCTCACACAGGGAAATACAAGGGAAGCGGACGTGACATGTGATCCTCTGACGCGGTAGATGAGCTTTAAAAGACTGAGGATAAAGAAATCATGCTCATTTTCATTAGAGATCAAAGGATTGTAAGTTTTGCAAATGGTATTAAATAGAAGCTATTATGTGAAGACAATAATTTGTTAGTAGAAGAGAGTATAAATGTCCTACTAAAACCTCAAAGAAAAAAAAAATTACTTGGAGGAGGAGGACATTTCATTGTGACCAACATTTTACTCAGTAAAAGCCAGAAATAAATACACAAAGTCCCTCTAGAGATCACTGCAACTGTTTACTAAAGCACACTGATATGCAGACTTGTTATCTGGTTGAAACCAGCAAGAGATTACTGTCAATCCATCTCATGATCATTAAGATAGGCCAGCTGAGCAGCCTAGGAAAACAGCAACCAGGAGTGTAGTAACATATTTTGGACCAAAGTGGTTTAGTAACTGAAGGCAGAAAGAAAAATGAGTTTAAATCACTTTTAATTCATCTGCCAACTTTGGCAAGGCCATTACAAGAAGTGTCTGACTGTGCCCTGGCCAAGCAGTAGCAGCAGTTTGAAGTCCTTCTCCTCGTGCCTGTGAATGGAGTTGCTGACCTTGGGACCGTGCGTCAACAGTTAGTGGTCACTCACAGAACCACAAAAAATTTTCCGTCGTCCCAGAGAAACAGGGTGAAGAAGTGTTACAGCTTCATTTTAGACCATAATAAACAAGGAAAGAAGCAGGGAAACAGCAGTGTGCCCGTCCCCTGTTCTGAGGAGAATGCAAACTGTGTATCCTTCCATCCCCAGCACTGTGAGCTGAGAGACATCTGCATTATGATAATAGTTTTATTTAACTTTGAAGAGTGTTCCAAGGTTAAAGTTATTATACAGTGAAAAATTAACACTCCTGGTTTTTTTAGGAAAAAATGTGCTTTTAACCATGGTACTCTCACAAAGTGAAAATTTTTGTCAGTACATTTTGGAGCAAAATCACATTTCTTAATCTATTTTAATTTTCCAGATTTCATGCCATTTTGCATTTTTCATTTTATTTCTTCATTTTCTTTCAACTGTTTTGCATAGACAAATGTGCAGGCTTGTGTTTGTGTGCATGCAGGCATGTGTGTCAGGATCTGTAAGAAACTTTGGAAACTCTGTTAATTAGAGAAAGTAGCAGCATATGCTATGCCATGAAAACCTGAATTGGCATTTGCCAGCATTATTTAGGGAGCTGTTTTGAAAACAAAAATAACTTCAGAACCAGAATAAGAACATGTAATCTTAAAATCCTGCACACAGGTTAATTCAATTCCGGTAGGAAGAAGCTCACATGTCACTTTTAGTCCCTTTAACAGTAAAAATAGCCAGTCCCTGTATGAATCACAATTCAGTAGCTTTAAATTAACTACAGACAGAAGACAAAAGCTTTGTCTTTTGAAATTCGTTGTAAAATCGTATTTTTTTTTCACTAGCACACCAAGAGATCTCTGTTGAAGCGTTTAAGAGGGGGTATTCTTGTTTTTCCTAAGAGATTCAAGGTATGTCGTGTTTCAAGGTCCCTTGTCTTATCAGATGAACACCAGCACTACCATTTACTGCCTCTCCTCCCAGGAACAGTCCTCTGGGGTAACACAGGTTCTGCGTCCCATAGTGCTTTGCAATCCCCACGCTGAATTTCTCTGTTGCCTACAATTCATCTTGGGGTAAGTTAGGGAACTTAGCATAATAATGTAAATCAAGTATGTCTACCCTAAATTCCTCTCAAATCCCGCGCACTGCAGAGCAAGGCTGGGCACCACTAGACCACAAAAACCTGTGATCTTTGCTGCAGCAGCAGACTTCACTGACTTCTTCCTTATAATAAGTGGGGGGGGGTTGAATGATCTAACTGTCCTTGGGCAAGGACATCTACTCTGCTGGCTGCTCCGCCTGCCCTGGGCATAGAAACTGTGGCTCAAGTGCTCACAAGTATGTAGTTCAAGAGCCAGTCACACACGTATGATCCAGCCACTGCGTCTAACAGATTACTATTGCTAGAAAGAACTGGTGTGCGGTATGAAGCCAAAGGATGCTTTTGTAGTGTGAATTTGAAAGAGTGGGAGTCCCACAGCCCTGTCTACTCCCCAGCCTTATGGTCTGAGGACCTCAGGCAGACCCTGGACCCATGGCTTTGCTTGCACACTAACTGTTCATGTAACCTGTGTTTCGGCTGTCTCTTCGGTAACAGAGATCAATGGATTTCTACAGTTATGCCAAATGCAGAATGGCTGACATACCTACTAGATTTAATATGACCCAATTTTCTCTCCCCGGTAAAACAGTACATTGCACCCTCTCACACACTTCAGCTAACACCAGGCAATATCGCCACAGTATTTGCAGTATTCCCTAGGAATTCCTTGTAGACCAGAAATAGCACAGCAATGCTAACTGCTTATCAAAAGAAAAGTGGCGAGGTTGGAAAGCCGACCCCTATAATAGAGAACGGCAGATTGTGGTTTGCAAGCAGAGCACCATGTGTCACCAGCACTCAACACATAGGTGTACAACCCCTAAAGCACAAGCCCTGACAGAAGGAGCTAAAAGGAGAACCTGAGGACAGGCTATGGCAGCTGCTTGCACCCCCTGCAATGCTGGCTGTCGCAGACCGAACCAAGTGGTCACATGCACCAGACCATGGAAAGAATGTGTGATGCCTGGGACAGAGAAGTGTCACTTCGTGTGACTCCCTCACAGATGGTGTTTGACAGTGGTTAACAGAGCCGTCTCCCCAGCTGACCCCTGTGAGCACAAAAGGTGTTCTCCATTGATGCTGTACCCAACCTGCTTCTCAGAGTGTATCTTTTGAATGTCTAAGGTGGTTGTTTGATGCTAAACAGCAGATCTGCAGGCTATATTGGAGTCTGGTACAGGGACCCCCAAGCTACCACCAAATGGGTTCATTAATTCAGTGAAGGGAACATTTCAGCCTTAAAATGCAGCATGATCATGTTAGCAAGGTCTTGCACCCAAACAAATCAGTCTGGGCAGGCTGCCATGGTCATAAAATCATGGAAAATAAGAACAGAAAGGACCTCAAGAGGTCATCCAGCTCATCTCTCTGCCCAAAGGCAGGATCAGCTCTGTCTAAATAATTCCTGACATATATTTTTCTAGACTGTTCCTGAAAGTCTTCAATGATGGGCATCCCATAGTTTCCCTAAGCAATCTGCTACACCATGTAACTGTTCCTAATATCCTAAACATTGCTTCAGCTCAAGCCTATTATTTCGTATCCTAGACATGGTAGACTTGGCAATATTTAGCTTCCAGTTTATTTCTTGATTTTCTACAGATTTTTCATATATTTGAAGATGACTCCATCGCACTCACTTTCCCAAGATAAGCATCACCAGGTGCTTCACCTCTCCTTCTACGCCAGAGTCTTTTAGTCTATAATCTGGTCATCATTGCCACTTTCTTCTCATCGTTCTCACGCTGTTTCTGGTTTCAGAGAGAGTTTGGTGTAGACATGCCCTTAAGGGTTCTCTTAGGGAACATGTCATGGATATATTTCCTCTGGTTTTCAGTAAGATAAGCAGAGGGGAGCTAGTGAGTGCTTGTCAAAAGTTTCCAACTGGAGTTTGTAACACTTAAGACGCACTGTCACTGAGGTGTCTGTAGTTTTGTTGACTAAAGCAATTTGAATGACCTATGCAGGAGAATGATAGCTGCCACAAGGGACATAGCTAAGACTAGCCACCTGAGCACTTATGCAGATTCCCAGGAACATTTCATAGTAAATAGCCCACATTATCACATCTGTCATCCTCCCAGACTACCAGTTTTAAAGGTCGCCTGGCAGTGACAGTACAAGTGTCGGCCCTGTCTGGGCTAGGTCCATTCAGTGATGCTGAACAGTTACGCAACTGAGCAGACTCTCTTTCGGCAAAGACATATTTGATTATATTTTTTTTTAACTAATTTTCTTCAGCTATGTTCACAGCTATTTTGAGGCCACCTTTTGATCACTGGAAATGATCCCTTTTCCATAAGTTTGTGGAAAGGTAACAGTTAAGTGACTACGATTCTTTGTTCTAAAAACACCTCACACAACATCGAATCAGAAGTGGTATTATGTGATTTATAAGTCTGAGCTGGCCAAGCAAGATAATTCAGATATGGACTATTCACAGTAAATCCCTAATTCAAAAGAATGACAAAAAGGGTGTGGGTTTTGGTTTTTTTTAAAAAGAAGGTATTTCTTACTTTTTTATTTGACCAATGTACACACTCAGGACCTGTTGTAACGGGTCCAGAGGAGGGCCACAAAGATGATCAGAGCACTGGAGCACCTCTCCTGTGAAGACAGACTGCGAAAGTTGGGGTCGTTCAGCCTGGAGGAGAGAAGGCTCAGGGGAGACCTTACAGGGGCCTACAGGAAAGATGGGGAGGAGCTCTTTATCAGGGAGTGCAGTGATAGGATGAGGGGTAACGGTTTTAAACTGAAGGTCTAGTGGGAGGTGTCCCTGCCCATGGCAGGGGGATTGGAAGTAGATGATCTTTAAGGTCGCTTCCAACCCAAACCTTCCTATGATTCTATGATTCTATGACATATCCTAAGAAGGCATGCAATCTGGACCGAACCCTCTACCCTCTGGGCTGGAGTAAGTCTCAGGAAAATTCCCACTCGCCATGCTCATGCACGTGAGAGTCACACTGGGTTTACTGCCTAAAAGATAAATCTTTGTAAACATGGAAGTGGATGCTATATTTAGCTACAAATAAAGTCACTTCATTGGAAATATTAACTAGATCAATGGATCAGAATTGTGTTACATGTCAAGGTCAAATTCCTAGATTTACCTGGAGCTGTAATTTATGTAACAGCAATACCACAACGTAGACTTACCAAAAAACTTCATGTTATCCTAGCAATGTAATCCTAATCACATGTATAACATTAGGGTCTGAGAATAATACATCTTGTCCTTAGGTGAAATTCTTCCAGTTCCTTTCT
Organism: Rissa tridactyla; assembly: GCF_028500815.1. Classification (NCBI taxonomy): domain Eukaryota; kingdom Metazoa; phylum Chordata; class Aves; order Charadriiformes; family Laridae; genus Rissa; species Rissa tridactyla. The sequence goes on from NC_071466.1 coordinate 198,522,736, forward strand.
TATCTCAGCTTATCTCCTCTCCATTAAAGGCACATCCAAACACTTTGTGCCACATTGTTATTTATGTTATAGTTAAAGCCTCTTAATAATTTCTTAAAGGGAGTGTTCTTGTTCAGTTCGGTATGTACTCAGATGACTGCTCTCAGAATGAATTCAGTCATACATTGTTACACAATCATCTAAATATTTGTGATTATATTCTCACTTCTGATACTTGTTTCATTTGTTATCATTGTTGTATCTTCACCGTTGTTCTCTGAAAGCATGCGAACAGTTCCTGACAAAATCACTTGCATCAACAGCATCTTTACAATGCTCTTGTTTTCCAGAACGTAAATGCACTTCAAATAAGCTTATAGTTAAAGGTGAAAGCTTCACCTCTTGTCCTGTTCTTTTCAGAACTGTTAAGCATCTGTGAAATTGTCTGATTTCAGTTAGAGATTTGACTAATCTGTATTTAAAAATATACGTTTGTTAGGCCCTGCAGATGTTTTAGTCAGAGACACATATATGGAAGCAAAAAAAATTTTTTTTCTTTCATGCCTCAGGATAATGTCATAATCAACACACTATCAGAGAAATGGGTTTGTGATAAAAAGTAATTCTTAGTGGGGAAATAGCAAGTATAGATAGGTGACATTTGTGTGATAAGGAAGGCTGGAGAGACAATAGCCTCCAGCAAGTGTTGTCCAGAGAGGGGCACGTGAGTCCAGCCATGTTGTATGTCTGCAGGCACCCAGCTCCTCAGCCCACACTGACTTTGCACCTAAACCAAGCTGTAAGAAGTGATCTGACGCCTAGAGAGCCTCTCCAAGTGGTCTGCAAGCTCTGCATATGATAAACACACCTCTGTAATCAGCTTAAATGTTGAGACTCTTGAGTGGTGGTTAGCTCAGTACTGTGCTCCTGGGATTATCTTGAAGTAAGGGCATCATCAGGAAAATTAAAATTAAGTTATCCAATACGTCATTGGTTCTCAAGCTGTGGTCTGAAACCATGATGTTTTGCGAGTGAGCCTGTGAAGCACTGTTAAACAGCAAAATTTACAAATGCGTTGAGTCAAAGTGTGATAGTAGACGTACACAGCGGTCTGTGAGAAATTACGATGGTTGGTCCAACAAGTGGAAATTACTGTCATAAGAGTACGAAAAGCTTCTTCAGAAAAACACTTTTTCATCTGTAGCAAGCATGTACAACAAGAAATATAATAGCTTTCCAAAATTCCTCCAAAGATTGGAAGCTTTTGTTTTATTGCAACAATAGCGTGGGAACAAACATTTGTTTTCTTTCTATTTCTAGAGCTACCCTGGTGCTCGGGTGGGAAAGGAACAAAACCCATGTGAGAGATCTGCAGTTAGTTTCGTTTCTGGGCTGACATAAATTCAAATTATGGTAGTTTGGATTTGAACCAAACAAATTATCACCTATATCTGAGCAAATCTCACTTCCTTTACATCAGAATGCATCCCCCATACATCCACGATTGAGATGTCTAATCATACTACAGAAAAATAAGCAGGCAGAGAATTTATGAGGCACATCTTTTACAGCTCAAACAAAAAATCTGCAGAAGGGAAAATAATCTCAGACTTTAAACAAAGCACTTGATACAGTTGAAAAAAGGTAAAGGATTTAAAAGAGGTAAAAGGATTTAACTAGCCTCAAGATGTTTAAATAAATGTACAAGGCAAAGAAAGGGAGACCAATGTTAGAAGCAAATAATTGCCCTACTGGGGACAAAGACCTGCTTTGCCTGCCTCTCTCACCGTGGCCGCTGAGGCTGTGCTTCTAGCAGTGAATAAAAGAAGAAAGGGCATGGGTTTTGCCTTGTAGACAAATGGCATAACACAACTTCTGTCAAAACTGCTAAATCCTCTGGATTTGGATTTCTGCTCTGGCTCTATTTAGTTTCCTAGAATAAATGTAGCCCAATAGATTGTTAAGGAAATAATATAGGAAATAGGTCAACTCAAATGATCCTTTTTCTCATGTAGCATCCCAGCCTCTGCAGTTCAGCACCCTTGGGACTTCCTGAGCCAGAAGCTCTAGCCACAATTTAATAAATGAAAGTGAACTCTCCTCCATGTCTTTTTCAGCTTTACTGTGTGAAAATGTACTTCCTTTTATTTTGTCTCAAGTCTGGTAATACATTGTTTGCCTTATTAATTCTTATAGTGTAAGAAACACTGAATTATTCTTTTTTTACTTATTTTTCTTAATTTTTTTTTTTACAGGCTTCATCATTTCCCCTCAATCATCTTTTCCAGTCCCATCTATTTAATCTCTGCTTGTACAGAAATTCTTCTGTAGCACAGTTCATCCTTGTCAGCCTTCTCTGTGTTCCCTATGGCCATTACAGCCTTTTAGAAATGGATGATCCAGAACCACATTTATTGTTCATATATGGGTGTACAATGGATTTACACATCCACCTGAATTTTTTAATTCCTCATTCTTTTCCCAATAATTCATACTTTGTCACTTTTTTCTTGCAGAAGACACAGCAACCAAACGTTTCACTGCTGTTTTCAGGGACTTTAAGGTTGCTTTCAAGAGTAGTAATAGATAATTTAGAGTCCATCGCTGTGTATGAACAGTGAAGGTTATTTTTTCTCAGTGCATGACTTTCCATTTATTGACATTGATTTCATCTGTCATTTCATTGCTCAATATCATGAGACTGTTCTGTCACTCCTCACATCCAGCTTATGCTTTTTACTAGCCTGATTAATTCTGTATCATTACACAAAAAATCACCTCTCAGCTCAACACCTTTCCACTGCATTTATGAATCCAGATCCCTGGAGTGCTGATGGCTCTTCCTTGCTGTGAAAAATGATAATTCACCCTACCCTTTGTTTTCTATCTTTCACGAAGTAAACTGGAAGAGGGTTTACCCTTTAACCCCATGACAATTCAGTTTCATTAATGTTGTGTATCTCTTTTTGAAAATTCAAGTTCATAAATTTGAATCAACATTATCCCGATAATCCTCGGCTCCTTCAGAGAATTTCCATAGTTTTGCAAAGTATGGCTTTCTTCTATAAAAGTTGTTCTGATTCTTTCCCAATGTATCATCTTTATCCTTTTGCCTACTAATTGTTATTATCATTTCTAGCAATTTTCATGATAGGCATGTCAGACTTACTGATGTGCTGGAGGAAGGAAGAGCCCTTTTTAACAGTTGATTGCCTATTTGCCACTTTCCATTATTTTGGTATCAAATTGCAAGGTATTAGTCTCTTCTATAACCATTTCACACTGATACAGTCCTTGGGGTTTTTACCTATAAAGAAAATCTGCACTATAGGTAGCTCCTTAATCTTTCCTTTAATGACCATTAATGCAAGAAAGAAATTTAATATTTCATCTATAGGATAATACTATATTCTTTATTTACTAAAGTCCTATTCATCAATGAACACTGCCTTTAGCAGACTTCTTTGCTTCCAAAATGTTTGAAATACTTTACCACACACCCTTTTTTTCTTTTTTTCTTTTCATGAAAAGCTCTATTCTATTTCTGAGGGATGATTTTTTTTCTCTCTTCTAATAATTCCCTGTCCTCTGCTGTTCAATCGCTAGTTTAGGGAAGAAAGATTGAAGACCCCTGTCCTTTTACAAGTGTTTTTGATGAGTCGTGCATATTCTCCAAGCTTCTAAGGTAGCGCAAAAATATAAGAATTTTATTCTTTTAGCTGGTTATTCCTTTTAACTAGTTTTCTCAGTTTAATGCGATTTTATTCTTTAATTGCAAAGATTGCATAGGTGTGATGAGATTTTTTTTGTATGTTTGTTCATTACTGTTATTGTTTTTTCACACTTACAAGGATATGAAATTTGAGTATTCTGTGTCCACTGTTGTATGGTGGCTCTTGGGTAACTGTTATCTTTAATCAGATACTGAGCACTAAATCCTGACGTATAAATCTAGAAATAATCCTTATTTTGATTTCTTTTTGACTGAGAATTGCGGTGAGTAGTCAGTTACAATGGTGTTTATAGTGAGTAAAGTTTATAGAATGTGGCTTTGAGTTTGTTTCTAACAATCTGTACACCTCAATTGTGCTCTGCTTTGGATACCAGTGCTCTTTATTGGATCTTGGTTTCTCTGTTCTTTAGTTCTCCATCTGCTAAATGGGAACAATAGCACATATTTGCATTGCATTGGTATTAGAAAGACAAATATGCTATAAATTATGAGGTATAATTGGTAGATGTACCAATAACAGAGTTCATAGAAGCACTCAAGATAAAAAGATGAAACTTTTCAAAAACATCTGGTTTGTGCATATGGTGCTGTACTGAATATTGTACTATAATCAGCAATAATAGATTGTACCTCTACATCTCCACTGATCTTCTATATTTCAGTAGCACTCAAGTTGTGTTAGGCCTTGTAAATACATTATGTGTATACTTATTGTTATAGAAAAGTAAACATACTAAGAATGGGAACAAAGGCAAAAATATACACGAGATGTATTTCATACTTCGTTCGTTTTGTTTTGTTCCATATTGTGAATTTATGACATACCCTTACCTGCACTTCTATAAAGATATTTTTAATTGGTTGAATTTTGTAGCCATATTGGCAAAAGTTTGTCTTGAGAAGCAATTTGCAGGAGGAGGGAGCTGCAGGCCACACCAGGAGAGGAATCCCAGGTGAAGTGATTTGCTTGGGAGACAGCGCAAACTGAAAACAGAAAAATTAATGAAGAGAAAACTGGATATGGAATCACTGGTGCAGCAACAGGGAGAAGAACGACTGAGCAGAAGAAAAGAATGGTGACATAGGAAAGGGACGAACTCTGTAGAGACCTCAAGGCAAGACACTGATTAGATGCACCAGTGAAGCATGAGCCACTGAGAGAAACAAAAGGGAGTTGAGTCAAAGGGATGAGCCAGACGGACCACAACAATCTTTTCAGCGAGGTGAACTCGGGTAAAGCAGAAAGATCTCAGCACCGGCCTCACTAGTGAAGAGGGCTGGAGAGCCCACAGAGACAGGGCGGTGGTTCCTTGCAGGAGACAGGAAGATGCATCGATGATAACGTATTAACTGTGCGGCTTAGTCCTTGCAGAACCAGCCAATGCTCAGATGATCAACATTACAATGAAGTAAACAGTGCTATACTCCAGGTGATTTGAGGCACTGTATAACATTATTATGTCATGTAACATTGTTGTATGACCTGATGTGTAGTGAGCAATGACATAACCCAATGGTTTGACAGATCTGATTTAAGAGATTAAATTCAAAACCGAAACTGTGTTATTATAAAGGATGTAATTGAACAATCAAAAAGATGCATTGTAAAATACTCACATATATCAAAAAGAAGACCCTAAGGTAGTTTTTAGACAGCTCATAATTTCAATATCCTATTGCACAGGACTGGAGATAGTTTCATAATATATATGGATTAAGTTTCTGCATGTACAAATTCTTTTGTCTTATTTTAACAACATCATAAAGTTTCTGATAAATCACAATTTTTATCAGTCATTGAGATTAAAAGTATGTATTTTATGGGCAGCAGGAAACAAACCAACATATAAGGAAAGCAGATGCTTCTGAATCATTCTTAGTGTTATTTAATAGTCTGAAAATAGTACGTTTACATTTGTAATAAAAGTTAGGTACTGTATAAATTTTACTTGGGTTCTTAATTCATTCTCAGAAATTGACTTAAGATTTAATTATAAGAAGTCTTGAATAAATTCTTTCTATATGTTTTCTCTATCATACCTTCCGAAGAAACGTACCAGAAGCATTCATCTCACCTCATTTTACACAGCTACAATGTCAACAACTTTGTCCAACCTATTTGTATAACTCCCTGTTATTTTCAGTAAGATATATGGGCATTTCCAGAATGCATTTCATCCCAATGAAGAGATCTAAAACAAGTCAGATGAGTCACAGTACGAGTGTCTCTTCCTGTGAATAGCTGCCAAAGGGAGCCTGGGTGAGCAGTTCAGGTGCAGACATCTAACGTCTAAATAACTTAGGGGAGATGAAAACCATTCAGGAAGGCTGGTGACACTAGTAGCTGGAAACAAAAAAAAGGACATAATGAGTAATAAGAGACTATAGAAAGTAGGATGGACAGATCTTCATGTGACAACAAGAATTAAAGGAGGGAGCAAATTGAGGAAAGGAAGTTCATTTGAAGTTTCTGAGAAGCTGATGGACAGGAGCTCAAGCCACAGATACCAAAAGCATAAAACAGCCAATAAAGCTTCATGTCAGGCAGCGGTGAAAGAAAGGAAATGAGGAGCCTACCAAAATGCTAAAAGAAAAATGAGAAATGGAAAACATGGGATAAAATGGACAGGTGCCCCTTTGCTGAAACCAGGGAGACTGGGCATACCTTCTTTTTTACTTCTTGTAGGGAAATGATTTGAGCTTTTCTGTCACGTTTATTGGGAATGAGAAAGCAAAGAGGCCAGAGCACCTCTGCCCCATCAGCACTACCTGGTGACGTGTGTGAACTCACAGGCACGGGACAGAGTAGCAACTCTGATATTAGGCAACTTCCCTCCCAGTAATGCTGCTACCTCTAGCCTGTAACCTATGGTTGCTTTAATAACAGACTCAGCTGTCTGATTTGCCCTAAATCTTGTTACAGTCAAAGGGAGTACTTTTTTCGTTTTGATTTCTCTGTGGTCAAATACGTTATTTCTATAATAACAGTCTTAATCAAGATCCTGATTTTGATCCAAATTTTCTGTCACAGTCATGCACTTCTTTGCTTATGTGGGTTTGTTTCACATCCTTAACATTAATTAAATGCAGAGGAGTGTTTTTTTACATTCATTTTCTCTTCTCAGATTTGTTCTTTTCTTTTTTTTCTGAGTAATTGCAGTAGGATTAACTGCATTGTTAGAGTTAGAGGTCTGAATACAAATAAGAGGGCTTTTCCCTCTCTCTTCCCTGACTTCATTTCTATTACTGCAATCACAAGTATTGTTAACAACATTAAAGCCCACAGCAGATGTGAACCAGGCTATAGTGAGAGAATATTTTGATTCCACAAAAAGGTTCAGTGCTGAAACATAATGTTCTTGCTTCCCAGCTATTACAGGGCAAACTAGCATGCACTTTTGAAAGTTAATATCTAATTTTCTAGATGCCTGCTGACAATTTGTTTTCATTCTACTTCAATATAGCAGGCAATGAGAAGGGATTTTGCAAAGATTACTACTGGGCTCATTATTATTGCACTAGTAGTTCTGGAAAACAAAATACCAAAACTCAGCTGATGATGACATAGTTATACAACAAAACTGGCTGCCCAGAACTCAGAGCCTGGAATGGGCCCCTAGAGGAGACCTCGGGCTCGCGCCCTACACTTTAAATAACTCCAACTTATCTTTTATGCTATGGCCTTAGTTTTATTGCAAAACTGGATTTATGTTAGGAGCTGAAGGGCTACGCAGTCTTTAACCTCGCCTTTTGCCCAGCGTTTGGAATACGAAGGAGGCTGGGAGTGACAACTGAAAGCGACTGCCATCTGATGGCTGCAAGGGAACCCGTGCAAAACAAGCTGCTTGTGAGCAGGTTAAAATCCTACAAGGCAGTCACTGCCACCGGCACACACCAGATCCCCTTCAAGGGTGCACAGCAGAGGATATCAGCCATTTAATGGCCATGGCAGCCGAGCTATCCTCGCAGCCCTGGCGCTGCTGCCTGCAGACTGCCGGTTGCCACATCCACCTTGTGTTGGGTCTTCCCTCTCTCCCTGCTCACCCCCTCAGCTATCATGCAGGCAATGAATAAACCAAAGGGGGATGGCTTTTGTAACACTGTGGGAATTACCAATATATTGGTACTTTTCTAGTGGTTTGCCTCTACCAGTGGAGAACAATGGAGCTGCTGGTCCCAGAACAAAAGAAAGGAGATTCCTTTTTCCCTGGAAGAATTCCTGCTGAAAGCGGAGGTTGGCTTGGTCCCTTCTGTTGCTAGAGGTGATTTACTAAATACGACTGGGAACTATATTTGAATTTCAAGTTGACAAAGTCTTTGAAGTTTTATATTATGTGTAGTATTTTGGTTCAACTTTATTCCAGTTCTTAATCAGCTTTAATCATTGCATTACCATAATATCCATCTGAAACCTGCCTCAGCCTTTCAAGGTTGAGGTTAGGACAATCATGACTAACCAGCAGTTAACAGAGAGTAGGGAAAATTAAAGAGGGGAAAAACAAAAAAAGGGAAAAAAAGTGCTAGAAACCCTTTTAAAATCTGTAAACTTGCATGAAAGAATTGCATGAAAATTCTTCCAAGTTTAAACCATAGAAAGCACTCTGTAATACCTTCTCTACCACAAGTGGGTATAAGCTAAGTGTTTTCAGTAGCCCTGAAATGCTGTTTCCTTTTCTAATTAAGGAAAAGAGCTTTCTAGGGATGTCTACAGAATAATACAAGATGCTCTGAGAAGATGCCAAATTGTAGTGGAAATGTGTTTGTTCCCAGTGTGAGTAGAAGCACTTTAGATCCTAGTTGCTTAGAGGAATGGAGATATCAGATGATGGCATGAATGCTTTCTGTATTCTTTCAGATAATTCAGCAACACTAAACATTTTACTCTAGGCCAATTCTTTTAAACAACACTCAAATCTAATGAATTTATTAAAGTCTAGGACCTCTGTAAAGGAATACTTACGTGACCACAAGCAACCCAGTTACCGTGTTCGGAGGAGACACCTTCCCTACTTTCAAGTGGAGCTGAGCCAGCTGATTGTGTGCACGCTCCTCAGTCCACTGCAAAGTAAACCGGCGCTGATGGGTCTCTTCCCAGCTTTGACAGAGTGCTTTTAGCAAATTCTCAGTTATCTTACTTATGACAGGGGCGTATAATAATCTTTTCCTTCATGTAAGATAAGAGACCTCGATTAAGCAGAAGTGGTTGTGAAGGACACAAATACATTTGTAGGCGGCAATGGAAGATCTGGGAATTGAAATGTCTGATTTCCAGCTCAGTGAAATTTCTTTAACTGGAGCATTATGTAATAAAGAGCATCTTTCTAATTCTATATTTACCTACCTCCCCTCATTTCCCTCCCTACCCCAGAATGTATTTTATAACCTCAAGCATGGAAAATAAGCCCAATAAACATCCAAATACATGAGCTGAAAGGATAAAGGAAATGTAATGATGGTTGCTGGAAAAGGGAGAGGAAAGGCATGATCCTCACAAGTAGTAGTATTAAACCTTTGATGAAGTAATTAATGACATTTTAAAAGCTCTCCCACTCACAGTACATTTGTTTCTGTAATTGTGATACACTGGGAAATTCAGTGTTCAATTGCCCTGAAACTCATTCGCAATCCCTTGGTAGCAGCTAAGTAATTCCTGTACATTCCTAATGACAGAGAACATTTTTCAACCTACATTTCCATATTAATCTGGTAATACTTCCATACTGTTTCAGGGAAAATGCTGCTTGCTCTACAAGGTCAGTCCCCAAAGAGCAGCTCAGAAGTGACGACGACATATAAATGAACCCTCTGCCCCTGTGCACCACTTCTCTTTTCCTTAACATTCTGGCACATCCTAAAAACAGATGACTTGCTGAGTCCCAAGTCAGAGACTGAATTATGCAAATGTCTAGGACTTTTTATTAAGGGTGGAGGAGAAAAACTTCTTCCAGATAAATTCTTATTGCTGAGTTTGTTTACTTTTTTTTTTTCCACAAGTTCATTGGGATGGTTTCTTTTCTGTCAAGATTCTTCAAAACGGAAGGCAACAGGAAACTCGTGGCTGCTGATTAGCGAAAACAGCCTGTTTAAGACATCTCCTTCTATTTTCAGAACTTCTACTAAGCAAGAAATCTTTACTTGGCTCCTTGTTGAACCTGTGAGTTAATTTTAGAGCTGTTATCCTGGAAGTCCCTCAATGCTGAAGTTCATCGACAGCAAACATACAGCTAAGAAAAAAACCCGTACTTCTACGGGAATGCTGGGAATTACACTGTGCACTTAATGGATCCCCTGGCAGCATTTATATGACCTAGGTTAGGCAAAGTCAGTGACTTTATCACTGGAAAGAGGACATGCCTAGGTAGCTAAACTATTACTCTGTGACCTGTATAATGGGGAAGGCACGCCCCCACAGAGTAGGCCAAATGCCTTTTTTTTTTTTTTTTTCAATTTAGAGAGCTTCAGCACTTCAGCAGCTGTATCTTGCTGCTCTAATCTAGACAGTACTCTTTGATATCCGATAACTACTTTCTTTCATATGTCTACCCCTCCAGGGCAGAAGTTCTCAATTCTTTGGTCCACAGAGTACAACAAAGCATGTCTCAGCTGTCAGCTCTTGATATTTAGTACAAACTGCTTCCTACCCCAGATTGCTAACTGTAGTATAAACATTTTGATTGATTTACCTAATAGTCAAATGTTTAAAACCTCTATTTGCTACTGTACTGTACTATTTTCTGCTCACAACCATTTCATGCTGGGCTTTGCTGGATTTTTCTTCAGTTTTTAGTGAACCTGAACCAGTCTGTGAGCCATCAACTTTGGGAACCCTCCAGGGAGCATGAGGGAGAGCAAGGGGTGGAATCCCTGGCCACCACCCAAAAATCAGTGCATTATCTACTACAATGGATAATTTCTGAATACTTTCTTGTAAAAATTTTGTCATAACATTTGTTTGATATAGCCAAAAACCTATTCTAATAGATCATCTGCAAAATGTATGATGGGATGTCAAATAAGTCTATGATAGCAGATATTAGACTGTACCCAAAGACTTCTCCCTTTCAGAGAAAAAAAGTTTGTTTGCACATTGAGCTACAAATGATGAGATTAAAATATTTCTAGGGGGAAAATATATTGTCCTTGTCACACATAGAAGCACTACACAGTGACTAGCAAAGGTGCGGTGTGGCATTCTGGTGTTCAGATTCATTGAAAAAGCAGTCTATGGAAGGAAGAGTTGAAACCACCTTTCACTGCTACCTGTGCAAATGAGGAAAAGTCCATGTAAATGAAGTACTTTTCTTCTGTCTATAATAAATGTGAGAGTAGAATAAAGGACAAGATGTGCCCCTCCCCAAACGAAGATCCTTCAGAAGGCCTATGAGCTTTTTATCTCCCTCGCATACACTTACATTTTTAATGCCACAAGGCGTACATTAAATTAAGGATTCTTGTGTATGCAATTATAGCATTTTAAAGAGTTTGTTCAGCAGCTGTTGAAAATAAGTATCAGCCACTCTGGGCAATTAAATTTCATAGCTCAAAACGACGGAAGGAGCGTTCTCCATTAGCACAAGCGGTAGGGAAGCAGATATTATCTGAACTTGGAAATTATTCTTGCTAAAGGAAAACTGGAAAGGCCATTGTCACTTGCCAAATAAAATTATTTCTTTGAAAATAAATATTAATTAATGTTATATACTAGAGGATGAAGAGTTGCTGAAACTATTAACTGCTCCGCTTAACTGTGTTGCATATCAAAAAATTCATTTACATTTTCAGGAATAAGGACTTTCTTTTTATCACTTTTTTGTACCATTCCCAGTACAACTGAGCTCTAGCACCAGTCAGTGGGCCCTATAGTCTATTACAGGAGTGATTCTTTTACTGATATAATGTTAGAAAAGCTAGCAGGGCTATTGTGTTTTCTCGGTTTTCATTTTCACAACAGAACAGGAACTTCAATTAAATTAACTACAATCCAATAACATTCCCACCCTCCCTAAATCACAGGTTGTCTAAACATTATATATTGTTTAAAATTATTTGGTTGATCAGGAAAACGAAGTCACCATATGTTTTTCATATTCAATAGATCTCCAGATGGTATGATTAACAATGTACTGTAATTACACGATGTACAGAATCTACATTATTTACGTTAATTACATAAAACCATGATTAATAAAGGAAAAGGTGTCAGAGATGCTTTCTGGCATCAGCTACTATCCTGCCATCCAGAAAGACACATGCAATATCTGCCCAGCTTTGTGTATAATTGCAGGTGAATAAGTAGTGTCACATCATGTCTTGGAAAATACCTAAGGCATACACAAAAGATACAGCATGCACAGTTTGAGTCACAGGCAAGGTGAGATCTTGAACATAAAGCTACCCTAAAAGTAAAAATAGGGTAACGGATCTCAGCCATTGCTCAAACCCAGAGGGGGAAAATCAAAGAGAAAAGAGGAATAGAAGGGCTCTGCTAACTGGTTACCTGTAAATCAGGAATGGTAAAGCTCAACAGCAGTAGAGGCTGCACCAGTAGAGCAACATGTGCCCCAAACCCGGGGTGACACTGGGAGTCCTGAGCTTCATGAACTGCTCTGGGGAGTAGGGTCTACAGAAACGGGGGTGATTAACACATTTATCTTTATTCCTCTGATTTTTTTCTGTAACATTGCTTTCCATAGACAGAAACTATATCCTGCAATATATAGGTATTATAGCAGGGCTACCTCACGCTAGTATGCTTGTGCCTCCCCTTCACTTCTGCAGGAAACTAGGTTGTGCCAAGCATGGGCAAGAAGAGCTTGGTTCACGCATCACCCTCCTGACCTTAAAACCCAGAGCATTTCCACCTCCTAAAGCGGGTACCTGTGGCACATCATCTGAATATAGCCCTTTGTTCCCATTCTTAGCACATTTTCAGATTAACATGCTTTCAGTTAATATCCGCAGTGCACTCTGGCACTGCCTGCCCATGACAGGAGTACAGGGAGAAACATTCTCTATTGTACTATTTTACATCTTAATCTTACAATTTATACTTTTTTCCATCTGCTGTGCTGTGGGCATAAAGATCAAGCCTAGAATGCTTAATTTCTTACAAGAGAGTTCCTTTTTGTGTTTCCCCTATAATTTCAGGCTAATAGCTATTCTGCAAAATTTACCGGTCTATTCTCCACGTGCCATATTAGGATTTGCATACATAAGTCTTATCTCTGTTAATGGTGCTGGGAAGGATGTGCATAAATCCCCACATAGAGAGATGAAATAATGGGCCTCTTAAGGCTTAGTTATTTCACACTGGAAAACATATTATAGTTATTGCAATAATCTCCACAGCTCTGATTTGGTATATGAAAGAAACAGGTATTCCATATATTGCGGTGAAACTTCATTTAATGATTACCGCAAAATCCAGAAAACCCTTGCTATCAAAGAATGTTGTTGCATTTCAAGTGCTTCTTATCCATTATAATATATATTTTCACTGGTAATTAATACTCCCTTTTATCTGCATGTATACAACATTCTTTTCTTTATATTATCTTTCATACAGTCTAGATACAGTGTGTGCCATTTTAGGTTAATAAAATTAGACTCCTGCAACAGTTCTTCACAGAAGTCAGTGATAGTATTAATCATTCCTTCAAATTGTTCTTCCAGACAGTGTAATGTTCTTCCAGTGAAATGTACAAGATGTTCTTATTGAACATTTCATTAACTAGTTCCCTTAGTGATCTTTGGAGTATGTTTACTATGGCGTCTGTGTATATGTAAAACATTTAGAGCTTGCTTTAAATTCTTCATATGATGGTCTTGATATATAGATTTTTCACCTTTTTTCACTGCCGCAAAATCTTATATATACATTGTACCATAGGTACACAGCCCTGTTTTGAATTGCTACTATAATCTACCTATTTCTTTTCTATTTGAGCAGCTGAAAAATGTGGGTCAAGGGTAAATCTTAGCCTAGTGGCAGTGAGCAGTGAAAGCTGAACCTATCTGATCTGGTAGGTGTCTGTAATCACATGAGCTGAAATTGCCAGGGATCAGATGTCAATTCTATTTGAATATTTGGAGAATCAGCAAAGTGAACTTGCTGCTAGCTGATAAACAGTTGTTAACTACAGTGGTTAATTTTTAACTCGAGGAGGAGGTCTAAAGGTATAGCAAGTTATTAAACCCCTAGTTTTTTAAAGTAAAATGCTTTTCTGGTTTTCAGTAGTTGTTGACAGCAAATCAATACCTTAGGGTATGTTCATATATTCATGGGGTCAGCAAATACACTTTCTTGAACTTTAATCTGCAGGCCACTAACTTCACTGGGAAGTATGGTTAACAGGGTTTAGAAAAACATCACAGCCTGAAAACATTTTCTTTTCTGAAAAACAGAGGGGTGTTACCCCTTGCCCTCCGTTAAGATACTTGTTCAAATATTTAAGTTTCTGAATGGGTTTAGAGAGCTTAACCGGCAGAGGCCTCAATCTCAAGTGTGCCCCTACCTGCGTCACACCATCGCAAAGAAAGACATTTGCAGGCAATCAGAAACGGAGGAAATTTTATAGTTAAACTTTTGCAAAGATCTGAGCTCCTAAGTAGGAAAAGGAGCAGAGGACCTTTGAGAAGCAAGGCAAAAAAAGTCAAGGCTGCAGTCAGAAAAAGAGCAGAGGACCTCTGCGACTGACAGGGAGAAGGAAACATCTGAATCCACTGTTAACGGGAGAAGCGGGTGTCTCCCAGAGCTCCATCCCATCCCGTGCCTGGTGCTGGAGGGCACACAGCCCCCTGCCAGGCAGTTCCCCTTGCCAGCCGTCCTCACCGCCTGCATTTTCATAACTGGGGCTTATATCAGGGAAACGGACGCTGCAGGTCTGACATTCGGTGGGCTGTGGGAGATGCTCTCACCCTCCCATGCAGGTGCAGAGGTGCGGGGCACTGCCAGGAGCTTGGCTGGGTTCCAAAGCCCCAGCGACACTGGGAGGTTTTCCGTGTTAGGTGGGATTTAGGCAACTTAACAAAACTGTCAACAGAGTTTGGACAGGACATGAGCGCCTGTCTCACCAAGCTGGGTGGTGTGGAGCGAGCTTGAGCCCTGTACAGTACCCGCTGCAGGACGTGGGAAGGAAGGACCTGAGACATATATCAGTGTAGAGAGGAGCCAGCGGCGGTCGTACTGTGGATTGTCATCTGGGACGTAAATAGAGTGAAAGCACTTGTGTTGTAAGGCAGGATTTCATAGGATTGAATTTAATCTGCATGATCTGATTTGCATAGGTGGTGAAATCCTGCTACTCCTTTTGGCTTCAATATTTAGATTGGGGATATTATATTAGACTATATGACAAGCTATGGTTTGAAAAACACAGAATTTGTAACTAACCGTTTTCCAGAACTCTCCTTTGATGCAAATGCCTGTTTTGATACACCTACACAAAAAGAGCCATCTCCATAGAAACCTCCTGAACCTTGCGTCTTAAATAACTACTTTAAAGGGCTTATCTTGAGAGTTATTGAGGACACTCAGCTCTTGCTGTCTCCTAAAATAACAATAACTCTAGAAACTGCAGTGCTATTTTCCACTGTGTGTTGACAAAAATATAGCCATTCAACTCAGATTAATGTAAAGAGTTCAATGTTTTAATAAACTGAAAAATAAATCCCTTTACATACCCAAATCTTCTTTGGCTTATTTTGTATATTTTTTCATTGGATCACATTCAGATAATGCACATACAAACTTAAAGTGATTTCCCACTGAATTAAACATCAGATACTGGTCTCAGACAGTCAACTCTCTCTGTAGTCGATGGAGAGAATCAGGTACTTGCAGACAAATGTTTATTCTGCCAAGTTCAGATGCCTTCTTTGCACAGACGGTCAAGGAGGCCTCAGTGAGTAACAATGATGACTGAGATGCCTCACTTCTGGATGACAAAAGTTAGGTGGGATGAATTCTGTTTCTTGTGCTAGTCAACTGCCAGAGCCACAGCCTCTGTGATCCTAGCTAAAACCAACATAAGGCAACCAGCTTGATTCTTATAAAAATCCAATAAACAAAGGCTCTTTGCAAATGATGTGTAGAATAGTCTTCAAATACCAGTAGTAAATACATGTGGTGAGTAGATAGGATTCTTTACAAATTTATGAGATCTTTCCTTGGTTGTGTGAAAATTAAACAGCTTCTTCAAATCCTTTGTGTATCTCTGTTTACTGGTTATGGCTTTCTGGTTACTTCTTGAAATCAGCAGGAATTTAAGTGCTTCCTGGCAGCAAGGTAATGTAACACATGACACCACACAGGGCCCAATACTATGAGGTATCAAAAAGTGAAGTGCTGAGTGAGTTCGGTTCCTGTTGGCTTCAGCAAAGCCTGGCTGGATGTTAACGGGACTTGAAGTCCTCCAAGATCAGCTCTCGGGGGGGCCTCTCCAGTATCTTCACACAGGATGTGCCTACATGAGAAGCAACTAGAAACCGTGGGAGGGTGTTTGCTTCTCCAAATCCCACTTCATGCTTTGGCCAGGAGCTTTATAACATCACAAATTACTCCTGCCACGATACTAAATACTATTAACACAAAACGTCTTGATTAAATGCAGTGACATTCACAGTAAGTTAAAACCAAAACCAGCACTTTCGATTGCTGTTTGTCACTCTGTTAGCAAGTATCCTCTGTTAATACTGATACCAGGTGACTATTGAGCTCCTTGTCCACTCTAAAAGTTTCATCTTTCAAATTGGAGATTTTCCTTAGTCTGAGAGCAGATTGAGTAACGCTGAAGTCACATCTCACAGTGCAGAATGCCTGAACAGAGAGAAGACTGGAAAAAAAGGGTGGCATTTGCACCACTGGACGATAGGTGCAGAACAAAAGATAACCTGGACTGTATTTGCTGCAACAGCTTCTCCCTGGTTCTTGGAGGCCTAGAGTTGTTCTACAGCATCATGCCTTAAATAATAAGCTGTACAGTAAGGTCTCAAGGAGCCTTGAGTGGCCAGCTTGGACCATAAGCAAGGCCTCTAATGCTTTGGGACTGGAGCCAGTACGTCTGTGAGGTGGTGCTCTGCACCATGTAGATTTACTGGCAAAGGTCAGCTTTAGTTTTAGCTTTAGGTCTGTGCTCCATATCCACAGCAATGTGCAAACATGCCTGAAGGTTTGCAAAAAGTTCATGGGCCAAATGATAGCACCACGGGATCACTGAACGCTTCTTTTTGGAAGAGACCCCTGGAGGTCATCTAGTCCCGGCCTTGCTCAAAGCAAAACTAATTTCAAAACAAAGCTAATTTCAAAGCTTTAAACAGGTTGTTCAGAGCTATGCCCAGTGGATTGTTTTAAAAAAGCCCAAGGATGGAGACTGTACAGCATTTCCAGACAACATGTTCCAGTGCATGATGACTTTTAATGTGAAACTTCCATTTCAAAATAAATAAATTATAAAAGAAGAAGAAGAAAAGAGCTCCTTTGCTGGCCACCTCCACAAAATAAAAGCAAAACAAAACTTTCATTTCAAACCATATCTATTGCCCAGTCCTGAAAGTATATGCAGCTTAATCCTGAAGCAGCTAAAACAATGTAATACTCAGTATCAAGGGATAAATAACAAGATTTGTAGATAGAATTAGGTACAGAATTGAAAACTATCTGAGATTTACTTCTGAGCAAGGATTTCCCTGGGACTCAGTCCTGGAGTCATTACTCAGGAATGCTTCCCCCAGTCACAATGTCCCAAACCAACTAGTATCAAGCAGCGTGGAAGGCAAGTGGAGCGGTTGAGCCGTGCTGCCGTGAGCTCTAAAAAGAGAGCAATAAAGCAGATGTCTGCTCAGGATTAGAGGGCACTGGAGAAGTAAGTGTTGGTGATAAGTATGCAGGAGCTTATCCCTGTAATATCCAAGCAACTTCAGAACATATGATCATTTACTGCTGCCTTTATTTTAAAGGATGTAATAAAACGTGCATTCAATTAAGTGGAGGTTTTTTAAATTAACTTGTGATTTGATTGTCTGGGGCTTTTCAAGGATCTCACCGACAGGCCCATTTCGAGAAAGTATTGACAACTGGCCATCTGGAATTACCCAGCCCTTTCTAGTTGTTGGGAGCTATACATCCGAAACCACCATTCACTATAGTAAGTGAGAGAATTTAGCTTGTAAGCACAAGGATACCCACTGGTTTGGAAAAAAAAAAAATTACGCTCACGGAGTAGTAATGAGCTCTATGAGTGGCTTCAGGCATCATCTCCTACAAACAGCCACTCTTTTGACACAGAGGATAGCAGCTTTCCATAATCACCCGCAACTCCAGTTAATATGTAACATAACATATGTGTAACAAGACACTAAGGCACAAAGGGGAAAGGTTAGCTCTGCTTCAGAAAAGCTTTGATGGTGCAGTTTCTCCAATCTGCTCTACTGTCTTGGAAGCGCGCACACACATTAAATTTTGCTTTCCAATTCCACTAAGGCTATGTTAAAGTGAGTATGAATAAATTTTAATTACCAAGGCCAAAAAGGGAGTGTTCCTAGTGCTTTGCCTAGCCACATCAATGTTTTACAGATGACTTTAAACCCTGGAATGACTTCTTTTGCATCATCCCAAAGAAAATGCAGGAAGATGATGGGATAGGCAGGCACCATTTTGCTCAAACCAAAGGTGACCTTGGTGTAATATAGCTGCTTATTTTGTCCCTTCTAACTGCTGTCTGCCTCTACCTTTCGTTAGATCACAAACTGTGAACAGTAGGAACCATGTCTTTCTCATAGTTTTGTTTTCTACTTAACACAGCAGGAGCCAGGGGCCTCTAGACGCTACCACAAAATGGTACTTATAAATACGTGTTTGAATACCAAGAAATGTGACAGCAGTAAACACATTTTTAAATGTTTTGCCCTGCAGTTAGAATACGTGTTTGCTCGTCTCAGCAGAGCACGTTAGCTGAGGTTCAGTGACTCACTAAACTGCAGTCACGTGGGCTTTTTGTGAGCTTAGAGTGTGGACAGAGGTTGCTTGTGTCTACCCGCCGTGCACGCATGGATGTACCCCCAGTCCTTTGTGGGTCTCGGTCTAAATTCTAGAGCTGCACAGATAATGGGTCTTTTTCAGCACGGTTGCTGAGTCAAAAAGTGTGTATGTGTTGCGTGTTGTGGAGGGGGGAAGCCAGCAATGTGCAAGCAATGTTATTTCATTCTGCTTTAGCGCGAAATGTGTCATTTGAAGGGAACCCTTCAAATCAAGTGGCCTTATTTATGATGGTTTTGAGGAGCTCCCCTGTTTTTGCAGGGCTACAAGCTCTGGCCAAATGGTAGCAGCAAAAGTGTCCGTAACTGCATATTGCAAACAAGACCAGCTGCTGCCATTGCAAGAAGAATCTGGAGAGCTGAGCTTCATGCGGGGTTAGAAGAGGTGCGAAGCGCAGCTGGCACCACAGCGGCAGCTCTTGTGTTCCACCAGCTGCATCCCACCCGCACCACACGCTGCTGCAGCGTTAGTGCAGCGCTTTGGGGAATCCCTCGTGTTCCCAATGTAGATGCGACCAAGGGCAGATTTGCCTCAAGACCTTTGGGCTTTTCCACTTTGTGGTGCAATGAATCAGCAGAACCACTGCACAGCCCATCTTTTCCTCCTCCTACATTACTTTTTCCTTGGTCTATGCAGCTCTAGATGCATCTGCTTCTGAGCAAGCATAACTCCTGAACACCAACTTTCTTAAAGCCACTCAAAGAGGATTTATGTTAACAGGACAGTTTTAATATTAAAACCACCTGTCAGGGCCCATTCTCTCTTTGTCAGCTGGTTTTCTGATAAAATAACCACAAGAGATGGGCACAAGCCAGAGCTTGTTCTCAGACTCATAGAAAGGAGCTTGTAGGAAATGCTGTTGGTCTGGCAAATGAAGCTTAATGTACCTGCTGCTTTCCTGATCAGGCAGTCAGATGCATCGGACACACAAGTAGAAACTGCACATCACCTGTGCTGGGAGTTTCATTTTAGTGCACTCATGACATGGAGTTGTTTTGAACTCATGCAATAAATCCCGGTTTCAAAAATTGTTGTTGTATAAGCAAAAACCGTACGCAGCTTGTTGGAATCGGTTTGCCGTTTAGGACAAGTACTTGACACTCTCCTTGGAATCACTGACCTCTTTCCCTTTGTCATCGCTGACATCTACATATAAAAGGAGTAAAAAAAGCCAGTTCCTGACATTTTCGGGTTACTATTCTTAAAGGATTGCATCATACTTCCTACAGCCCACGTCGATTGTTTGGCCAGCCCCAGGCAGGCTCTGCCCAAGGCACCCAGGGTGCTGGAAAGCCAGTGAGCTCAGCACCCAGCATGATTTGGCCTTGTTACAACAAGGTGACCTGACAAAGGAGCAACCCGGCGGCTGGTGTAGCTCTTTGGGAACAGGTGGCAGCGTGATCAAGTCATTTCCTCTCCACCAGCAGCCTGGCAGCTGCCCTCCGCGCTGGACC
Organism: Rissa tridactyla; assembly: GCF_028500815.1. Lineage (NCBI taxonomy): Eukaryota > Metazoa > Chordata > Aves > Charadriiformes > Laridae > Rissa > Rissa tridactyla. The sequence continues at coordinate 198,542,936 of NC_071466.1, forward strand.
AAGAGCTCTGGCCACTGGCCAGCACAGGTTTGTGAGTTCCTATTCTAAAGGTCAAATGCAGTTTCCACCAGCAAAAAATCACCGCCCCCAGAGGAAAAAAAAAAAAAGAAAAAAAAAAGTATTAAATGCGTATCTCTCAAAGGAAATGGGCAGCTCTGTGTTACAGGTCAAATTCCAGTTGTTGCAACTTGGTTTTGTTGCAATCCTGCAATACCAGCAAGCAGACACTCAGTGGGGAGAGTTGGGAGGGTGATGTGCCTAACATTTGAGGAAACCACTAAGAAACTGCCGTATAAAACAACTTGTTCCTGCAAAACTATTAATGGAACAAAAAGTGTTATTACACAAAGCATAACAGAAAATGTAACAAACTAGGAAGATTTCTTCACAACCCTACATGTTGCTTGCAAATTTTTGAATAGCCTAGTTCAACAACTTACGATAGCTTTTTTAGAAAACATGAATCCTATATATACAGGATCAAATAGTCACAATTTCATCACATTGTTGTTTTAGGTAATAATTTTGCTCAAAATTTTATATCGTAAGATTCCATGCTTTTATTTTTATAGTTTTCCCAAAATTACTAGGAAAATTTTCTCCTCAGACTATTTTTTTTTTTTAATTTCAGCTAATATAGTTCAAATATTTCAAAAGTAAAAACACAGAAAAATGCAAAAATGTCTGCTTATCTTCAAAAATTGTTTAAACCCCTTTACCGAAAGGCCGTACTTCTGAGCAGAGTCCTAAGCATGGTATCATCATATTTGCAAGAACATACTTTCTCCTATGCAATAAACTGCCAAACCTATCTAATCTTTATCGTGTAATTGCAAAATGTCTGTTCAATGGAGTCTTGAAAACTAACAGCAGAATTCTCTGAAGGTTTTTCATTACAATGAATGCTCTCTGTCCCTCAAATTCCCTAGATGTCTATTTGTCAGAACACGAGTGGGGCAAAGACCTTATGAAATAATTGCGATTGCTTAATGAAATACAGAGCATCATTCACACTTGCCAAAGGATTGCATGAGTGAGTTCAGTTCTGGCAAGCAATCGTATCTTAATTTCTGCTGTCTGAATGAGACATTTGTAATATTTTTTATTATTATTAAGATTGTTTAGGTAATGTGTTTATGCCGAGCCTAAGTACAGATTTATCAGAAGTAAAAGGGTTATACTTACATTACACCACGCTGGTACACGCACAGATACCCCAGCTACTGCCACACAAGTTAGGTCTTAAATTGGAAGCCACGTAGCTGTACCAGCACAAATGCTTTGCTGGCCATAAAATTATGCCAATGCAGCTCTTCTGGGATTCACTCTTGTTTCAAGTCTCTACATGACACTGATCAGACACAGCTAGACATAGCCAAAAATAACATCAAAATTGAAGTACGACACTTGTATTAGCAGACAAAGGTAAACATATCCATGCAGGATACAGCTATACCTTGGCCTCTCAAATGTAAGCAAACTTCCTTATGGGTACAGAAAAGATCATTATTTCCTAGGTAAAACCATGCAAAAATTGAAATTGGCCTTTGATAGGAATAGGATTTGACCTTTTGAGGAGACATAAAATAAAACGTAGTCTATAATATAAGCACTTTCAGAATGCTGAATGCCTCCTAACATCAATAGGAGTTCAGATTGCAGATATAGATCTCAAAATAATATAGAAATTGAAAGACTTCCCTAAGAAAGCAGAATAACTTTCTTTAATCAGTTAGATTATATGCCGACGCTAAATCAAGTGCGGTCCAAGCCACATGACTACTGTCGTCTGAGTACATGAATGGATGAATGAATGAATGAATGAATGAGTGAATGAGTAAATCATTACAAGGTCTATTACGAGCAGACTCAGTGTTATAACGAAGCCTGGAAACAATCTGAGATTTCTTATGTACCTGATTACCTTTAAAATGAAAAAGCAGCTGTAGAGACAGTCTTTTAGAGGAAGCTTTTTTGAAGAATGTTTGCTTTTATATTTAAGATTAATTAGCAAAGTCAGATGACTATGTGTTTTTATCAGCAGTGAAATAGTGTCTTTAAAGAAATGTGAGAAAAACAAAACAAAAACTTGACCTTTAAAATGTATTCGAAATAATTTCATCAAAATAAGGTATTTGAAGATGTCAGCTTTGTAGTTAAAAGTCTCTATGTTAAAGCAAAATAGGTAATTCAGGTTTCACCTCTTGCTTTGCCATGTCAGAATTGTGCAACTCAACCTTTCTGGATGGGTTTCTTCGGCTTTGTTCCGTCTGTGCCTTTGCCGTGGGTCATACATTGCTCAAGCCTGCAATAGCAATTAAGGTCTTTGAGACATGACCTGACTCTTGAAATTAGTTGAAAGGAGTCGATAGACCACTCGTTAATGGTGTAATCTCATAAACCTAATTTCTTAGGCTAAAAATACACCACTGATGGCAACTATTGAGATCGAAACAGACTAAAGATGCATCCATACACATACATTCCTGGTCTTTACAAGGGTTTGAGGGAGTGAAGGGTCCTAATCCTCAGTCTCTCTTCCTGACACTCAGAAGATAGAGGTCTTTGTGTCCCACCCATTCCGGTACCCAGAAGAAGGCCTGCATTTCCCAACAAAAACACTCACTGACTTTGGGAAAGGTCCATACTGCAGTGCTTATTTGGGCATCTACTTTGAATTTGAGAGTAAGAAACCAAGACACACAACAAGAAGGCACTTTCAATTTTGCTCCTTAGTTTGTTTTTCACAACAGCTGTAAAATTTCCAGATGACAAAGGAAGTGTTACATTGATGGAACCCAATGGCACGGAGAGTTCTTGGATTTAGGCTGACTTTCTGAACAACATTCCATTTATGTGGAGGTACCTGTGCAGGGAAATATACACATTTATGCTAAAGAGAATGCTCTTCAGAATCACACAGGTGGTGAGAGCTGTCTACTTATTCATTACAAAGGTCACATTATTTTTATGTTACCAGATATCTCAAAAGAAAGGCTTAGAAATTTGCAAGAAATTCACCAGTTGTAGTGACTGAATGAAATAAAGTTCTAATATTATTTCCCTATAAACATTATAATTTGAAGTAACATCAGAGAAAACATTACTCCTGGAGAGCAGTTAGCCACTTTGAATAGCAGAAATTGTGACAAGTACAACAATTCTCTACACTAGCTGTGGAAATGCTCAGCTCATTATGCAACTATGCTTACTTGAATGAAATGCAGCAGTGATCAATAACTGTTTTATTCTGGAACATCATCAAGTTCATTTAGAAAGGAAACTTCTTAAGATTATTTTAAAATATGGTTTTCTATGAGTGCAATCATTGCTAGGTCTCATCTGCTTTGTGTTCATTAATCGAAAAAAATGCCCCCAAAAAATATCACTTTTCCTCATCATTCTTTTTGTTCCGAGAACAAGGAAGTAATATAGTTGTGAAAAAGATCAAGGTCCTCCTAAGTCTTCAGCACCTAACACATCAAGTGACACTCCCCTGATCATAAGATTAAATCAAGTCACAGGATGTGTGCCCTACGGATATTGGTTAAATTGTTCTGGAGCTGAGTGGATTAGACTGGCATCCTGTGTTTTACTTGAAAGTGTACCATGACAGAAAGGTCAACAATGTTTCAAGGAAGTTGTTAATTGAAATCAACCAAACGAGACAACTCTCTTTCCTGGAGGAAAACTTTGTCCGGCCCTGCTTTGCCTTTGGGATAATACGTATCAGAACTGGCATTTAGGCATTTTGACCAGAATTGTGCTGTTGATCAACTTTCACAGCAAAAGCAGCGATTTGTGCATTTTAACAAATCTCCCCTGACCTTCAGAAAACTACAGCAATTTTTCTGTATATCTTCATTACTCTTATTCAGGAAAAAAAACAGGATGCCTTATGACAGCACTATTTTACCTATTGTGCTTGCTAACTTTCAAATATGGCAACTTCTCTTGTTGCCTATCAGTTCTCGCAGATAAGGTTTGGATTAAGTTTCAGTGCTTTCTCGGTATTTTCCAAGGAGGAACTCACTGGTAGTGGCTTCCAACATTAGCTTTATAGGCTTTGTGCTTGTATGAGACACAGAAATGCTAATTCTTGAAGGCAGTATAAAGTGGAGGCTGTGACGACCAATTGCGGTCAATGTCTAGGCACCTTTTTTTTTCCCCAGAAGAAACTAAAACTATCTTAATTTATGGAAAAGTGCCAACTCAGTAAACCTTATCCTCTCTTTCTACAGCTGAGAGCAGACTCCGAGAGCTGAGGCCCCTGGGAAGGTTACAGGCAGTCCCTATATCTGAGCCATTTCCAGGAGAACACAGTTGCAAATTCCCATCGTCATCACTGAGACAGGATTAAGACCTCGTGCATTTCCCCTATGCTATCACCATGGCAGTTGTATTTCAGTACCGAAGAAGTGGTCCCAGTCTAATCTAATCACGTTAAGTGGTGAGTGGTTCAGTTAATGAATTTTTAGAAAGCACTTTGAAAACCCTTCATGAAAGGTATGCCATTAACACATGTCTTGTTGGAAAGACTTGCATTGGCTGCATTATGGACCAGTTGTTGGCTCTTCGTGTCATTTCAGAGCCAAATCATGCTAGGTGCATATTGTCCTTGTAGTTTCATTTCCACCAATAGATAGTTGGCAAAATGCTCAGCCAGATAAAGTATCCAGTGTGTTCTCCTGAAAGTTCATGCCTTAGAAACTGGAGAAATAACTTAGTTTGACTGTAGTTCTGGTGACACCAGGTTCCTGGGAAGACGTAACGTCTTCTATTAGACCAATGGATATAATGGAGAAAATTATCTATAACTTTGTGTACACAGATTTTTTAGGTTTTGTCCTTATCCAGGGAATCCTTGTGATTCCCTATTCTCCAATGAGATTTCACTTCATAAATGTTGCTGCTTCAGAGGGAAATTGTACTTTAAAACCATAATAGTCTATTTGTCTTTTCGTTTATACTCTTTAAAACATTTCTTCTCAAGTCTTAAATTATTTCTGTGTCACAGGATTGCATGTTGTGACTTTCAGAAATTCGTACATATGTATAGAACATGAATAAATAAATATTATTCAAATATCTTTCCTCAAAATTTTGATGCAGAACTTCTTGATATCTGAATGGTCCATCCAGGGTCATTCACACATCAAGGGGAATTAGGTTTATCTTACCTAATGTTTAATGTTTTCTGTACTAATATCACCGACTGAGCTGGTGATCTAGACCCTCTTTGTACCAAATGGAGTTTAAGTGGCATTTCTACAGCATGATTGATTTGACGTGTTTCAGCCGTCTAATTTGGGATGAGTTGAATAGTAGTCTGGAACTGCAGATTTATTGTTGTTAAAGGGAGTCCAGGTGCGTAGTTGAAATACAGCGTTCTACACTGCAAGCGTTTAAACTCTTGCATTTAATCACAACCAAGATGTCAGATGAAATAATCATAAAATCTTCTTCATTTCAACTTGACAGAATTCAGCCTCAAATTCTATTCCCAGCCCCTTTTCTTGCAACATAAAAACCTGATTCACACCTGCCTAGACATCTATCAAAATAAGAGCATCATCAGAGAAAACCTTGGGATTGGAATAACATAATTTCCATTTACCTTGGAGCACTCTGGCTAAATCAGATGTATGTACCTGTTTGCCATGATCATACAGTAATTTTTCCCCAGCTTTCTGTTAAATTATTTTGCAGATTCGTTGATCACTGTAAAGAAATCTAAATATACAATTCCAAATGAAAATAATACCCTGTGAAGGACTAGATATCGTTATTCATAATGGTATTATTGTAGTTTAATTGAAGACAACAGTGTGAAGTGTTAAATGGACAGTACCAAGATCTATCCCAGAATTAGTAATAAACGAATTTCAAGAACAACCTTATTTTCCTTACCCTTTTCAAACAAGGTCTTGCTATCAAATGAGCATGTAAAAGCAGCAGTTGTCTGCATAAGCCAGACAAATATGTGTACAATCCAGCAAACACCTCATTTCCATGTGGAGTTCTTTAACCTCTTTGCAAAACTATAGCGTGTACAGGTACATATAACCAGCAAAGGAGAGTGAATATGAATCTCAGATATTTTAAACTTAAATTTTCTTTAAGTTCTACATGCCAGATGCTACTGATGGATGTCTTACAAAAATACACTAACTCAAGCCAGCAGATTTTAGTTATTGACTACCCAGAGTATTGAATAAAATGTTGCAACAACTGTTATTAATTAGAACTTCCTGCTTCTTAAATTCTAGAAAAGCAGTTTTTCAAATCAGTGACAAAAAGGCTTTTATTACCAACATTCAAACTACCAGTATTTCCTCATGTTGTCCCATTTCTGCACCATTTTACTTTTTTTGTGACCATGAAGTGGTGGAAAATCTTGTCTCAATAAGTATGGCTGATGAGTTACACCAGATTCTTCATAAAAAACAGCTGTTCTAGTAAATTAGCTACTAGAGTGAATATAACCCTGCGAATGTAATACAAACATGGTTACAGTGGTATACTGTCAATTAACTTTTTCACTCCTGCCAAATGTGAAGAATCCAGGAATAGCATCATAGAGCTTCTATGCCACACTGCTAAACAGATCAAGTGTATCATACTTTTTCCTTTTTATCTTTTTTTCTTTAGCTTGTTTAAAGCCTTACACGCATCAGGATTTAATGAAAAATTAGAGTTCTTGTTTCTTCATCAAGAATGCTCTAGTTAACTAGATAACAACAAATGGGATTCTACTAAATGGGATTTCTACTAAAACAAAATATTCCTTTCCCATCTTGTGCTTTAAGGTGAGGCATCTAAGCCCTTGATATTTCCCTGGAATCTGAGTGCACCTCATGCAGTTCATCCCCCTTCCTTTGTGTGTTTTGAAAGAGGAGGTTAAGAAAGAAAAGAGGCAGCACAATATTGGAGAAAAAAAACGTGCTGCCAAATTTCCAAAGATGAACTATCCACTAAATGAGAGCACTTTGCTCTTAGTCACAGGATCATCCCAGCACATGAGTTACCTAAATGAGTTAAGTGAAGGAGAAGGAATAACAGCGTAAGTAAGGTTCATTATAAGCAATAACTTACTTAAGTAGAGTGTACTGTCTGAGACATGTCTGTCACAGCATCATACAAAGGCAGGCTGCCAACCACTGTAATTACTTTCCTAATGATTTTAGTTTTCTATAAATTTAGTCCCATACGAGTAGTAGAAGCCGGTGTTCATCTGCTTATACTGCTACTTATTGGTGTCACGGCTCTCTGTCCTCTCAGATGCCTCAGCAGGAGCAGGCAGCCCGTCTCACAGGGAATCTGCCTGCTTGCCATCTGGCATGCAGCGTTACTCCACTTAACGCTGTTGCAAGGCTCGAGGATCTGTCTTTACCTTCATAACATCATGGCTTTTGCTTATGACTATTTCTTTTTCACAAGCATTTGTCAGAAAAGTGAAGGCGTTGGTGCATCTGTGCTTTAGTTCCACTTCCCTAAATATTCCAGCGTATATTGTGTTTATTTATATGTTCCATACCAACAGTGTGGCTTCCTTCAGAAGGACAACTTAATGACAAGGACGCTGCAACTTAATTTTAAATACTAACAATCTTCCTAAATCCAAGGTCTGACTAATGTGGGGGAGCTATTAAATAATTATATTAAGTGTTAGACTTGAGTGCTCTTTCTCTTACATATGTGGGTGAGGATTTTTCACCCTTGACATTTGATGGGACAGCAGAGTTTGCCTCTGAAAAGAAAAAAAACACCGTTGCTAGAGAAATGGTTTCAATGGCTTTCAACTGCTATTTTCAGGAAACGCCCAGAATAGTTTGGATAAGATGAGTCAGAAAGACAGAAGCGGTTTAAGACATCTCTATTGCCAATTCAGCTGGGGGCATCCCAACTCCAAAGCTGTTCCCAGATTACTGTATTACTGTTTCTGCCCTTGCTGTGTGTCTGGGGACGTGTCCGGTGCCTTCTCTCTGATAAATGCTTCAGCTCTCTTCCCTGGAAAACTGTGTTAAGGCTACAGTGGTCTGAGCAACACAGGGAATGGGAGAGCCGTGGATCCGTAGTGGTACACAAAACCTAGGCAGAGCCAGGGTAACCTGCAATTCATGTACACACGGAACTCAGCTCAGACTTAGCTATGGTCTAACGCATGTACACAGAGTAACAGCAGAGCTCCTAAGAACCTCCCTTTCCATCATGGCTACATCATTGTGACTTTATTTTAAAATATGTTGCTTATTTAAATAGTTATGGCCATCAGTAAAACGTATTAGTATAATGTATGTACATACGTGATGCATTTAAGTAGTACAAGGCAATTCTCTGCAGCCTGACTGATCACTGTCTGCGAAACTGAGCTCTGCCCTGAGAGGTGCACAGGAGAGACCCACAACTGGGAAGAAACCTCTGGAAACAACTGAGAGAAGGGAACGGCTACGGCTACCCTCCCTTCGTTGGCAAGGGGTATCCAGATTTCAGGTGTTATCGCAGGAGCGTTTACTATTCAACAGAACACCTTGTTAGTATGTCAGCATGAAACAGACCCAGCTGCACTGGCACGCTCTCAAAAATTATATCTATCTGCGTGTGACGCTCTCTGAACCACCACACTCAAACATTCCTGGTCTGAACTGCTTTCAGGCGTTCTGCCACTAGCTTCTGCAGGCCTGACCCGAGCGATCCTCGCTCCGAATCACATGTTGGTCACTGCAATCATCTGAGTTTTAAAAAAAAAAAAAAAAAAAATTTCCAGAGTAAACTGGAATGAATTCAAGCCTCATGTGACTGTGTCCTGTTCATTGCATGCTTCATTGACTTTAGCACAGACACACTGTACTTGCCACAGATATTTTGTAAATACCATCAGCAACATAATTTAAGTCTGCTCAGATGAGGGTAGAAGAATTTTCTTGCGCTGATGGTACTTTTAATTACCTTTTTTCTGGAGGTAAAAAGCTTAGCACATAATTTCCTGAGAACACAGTAAGTCCCATTAAAAACAATATACACAAGAAATGAAAGTTACACAGTGACAAAAAATCAGAACTTTATGTTTCATTAACGTAAGTAGCATTTTAGCATGTCCAATTAACTATAAATTACTAGATAGAAGTAAATACTCCCACTTTCTTAGTGAAAGTAAATTTTAAATCATTAATGAGAAATACATCATATTTCTTGGGTTTTATTCCTAATGATGAGTTTTTTCCCATAATTTTTTTTTCTTAAAATCCACCTGAATAAAAATAGTTGTCTCATCCCCTTAGCTAAATAGGAAAGCACAAAGAGTTACGAGATAAAGTGATTTTTATTGTAAGACAAACAAACAGAAAAAGAACAGCAAAATATGGTCACTCCTGGCAATGTAAACAATACCAACAAAGTACATTGGTCCAAAGTCCTTTCTGGTTTATGTTACTGTTAATGGAATTATTGTGGCTCCTGCGGCATGGCCAAGGAGCAGAATTTGCTCCATTCAGAGATCAGTTTTATCTTTGGATCAGCTGCGGTCCCTTCTGAATTTTTGTCCCCACTTGCCATAGACTGGCATTTGAATGTTTAATAATTTCTGTGTAGCATGAGAGAGAAGTGAGTAAATATGCTAACTCACTGTTCAGTCATGATGGATCATCAGTCACTCTGATTAGGCACATTGACTCCACCAGCACCAAGGAGATAAGAAAGAGGATGGGATTCATCCAGTCAACATTAGCCATCAGAAAATCAAGCATCTAGTCTGAATAAATAATTTCAATACATCCAGAAGTGAGAGACAGGCATCTCGAGGGGGCAATTTGTTATACCCCTCCTAAAATCTTAGAAAGGCGTGAGTTTCCCTTTGTATTCGTCTCCGTCTGTCTTTCTTAGACTTTCTCCAGTGACAAAAATCTGAGTTTGTGACAAGATCTCCTTTTTAAATGGCTGTGCTTAGGTGACCCAAGTCCTGCATGTGGTGCAACTACTACTACCCAAGTGCCTGAGAATATCAAGTCCTTAGAGACTAGGTGAAGGCTTCAAATTCTCTGCCCATAGAAGTAAATGGGCTGAATTCCTAAAATTAACTAAAAAGGGGAAAACGTAAATGGAAAACTACCAGGACACAAACAGTACCTCGGGGTATAAATGAGTTGCTTGTAAATATAGCAATTCTTTACTCACATGTACAAAGTGAACTGATTGCCAAATCTGTGGTCAGGAAGGCATTCTTCCCCACCCCACCCCCAACACATTGGAAGAGATCTAAATATTTTTGTTGTCTTCCTTGGGCACACTGAGTCAGGCATCATCTGCTTCATCAAGTGGGCAGGTCCCCATGACCAGTATCGGGTGATTCTAGGTAAGAGTGCAGACTGCTGGACACGGCTGCTTCCACATCTCTCAATGTTTATGATTAGCGATTAATTTAAAGGTAGTGAAACAAATACAAAATAGAAAATAAAAAAAAACAAAACGCTTTTTTCAAATATGCTTTATGTGCTATTCTTAAAAGGGCACTTTGCTTCCACAAAGAACACAGGCAAAGGCATGAGGAAGTTTCTTTGGTTCATAAATTTAATTAAGCCAGAGTTATGCCAATTTTTCTGACTAATTGGGAATGATGAGATGTTGGCAAAGCCTTTAAGCACTCCACTCCCAAACGTGTAACCCTTCACAGACCAAAGGCACCGCATAATAAATTGACATTTTTACGTGTTACACTCTTTATTTAGGCACATGAAAAAAGACAACTGCAGTTTTGCTTAAGCTGCCCACAAGAATTACCCACAAGAAGAATAAATGTGATGAGGAAAAAAAGATAGAGGGAGAGAGAAATATAGGGAGGAATTATTTTCTTCCTTTGTCATTTCAGAAATAAATCAAAAAGGCAGAAACATTTTTCAAAAATTGCTCTTCTTCCCATTATCTCACATCTGTCTCACTGTTAGTGTGTTAACCATCCCATTGACAAAGCTATCAAAGAAACAGCCTTTTCTTCTCTGACGTATCACCATAGGTATTACAAAGTTCTTACAGCAAGCAAAAAAAAAATGCATAGTTTTCCATGATGCGTTTTCAAGGTTTGAGTTGAGTTGGTTAAGACTAATCCATGTGTCTTCATAACTGATGGAAAACACAAGCTTAACCTGTTCAGATTGGACATTATCACCATGAGGGTGGTGAGACACTGGAACAAGTTGCCCAGAGAGGTGGTGGAAGCCCCATCCCTGGAAGTTTTTAAGGCCAGGTTGGATGGGGCTCTGAGCAACCTGATCTAGTGGGAGATGTCCCTGCCCATGGCAGGGGGGTTGGAACTAGATGATCTTTAAGGTCCCTTCCAACCCTGACAATTCTATGACTCTATGATTCTATGATTTATCGTATTTTTCTGGATATAGGTGGAAACAGCTATCCTCAAAGGAAGCTAGGAACACAGTAGCATCGTAAACCATCAGAATCTGTTTATTGTAGGTCTCCATTGTCAAGACTTACGTTGTTTCTCCATGACAAACCTAAACCTGCTATCATTAGTAGATTGGACAATAGCATTGATGTTAAGCATTTTCTTGTAAGACACTTACTACCAACTACCACCCCAAGGAGTTAAGAGTTAGTTTGAAGCTCCATGGCCAGGCCCAGTTCTCAGATAATGCAAGTCACCTTACATTCTTGAAAATGAATGGATCTAACTCTCTATACACAATTAAATATTTGACTGTTAAAGAGCACAGTTGAAGAGCTAAATGAGCTAAAACAGATGTTCACAGATGGTTCTGCATGTTCAAAGAACAGTCCAGAGCCTACCTTGAAGTGGCATATAACCTGGCATAGATAGGATAGGATAGGATAGGATAGGACAGGACAGGACAGGACAGGACAGGACAGGACAGGACATCCTGAATTACAGAATCTCCTTTGAGGGGTGTTTTATGCTCACTGACTGACTCCTAAGTGGCAAGACATTCAACACATACCTTTATACCATGTACCTGACAGACAGTTCCCAGTGCCTCCTTTAATATTCTAATGTAAAGTATAACTAGGAAGGTATTGACAACATTTTGTGTTCTTTGATAGCTTTAAACCTTTTGTTAGCTTTTCTTTACGTGATTTCTCTCTGATAATAGATATTACATGATGCACTCTTGTTTTGCAAGTCTTTAGCCAGGACTTCTGGATAAATTATGGAGTGTAGGTACAAGGGTTCGAAATTCACTCTTCCATAGCATAAGCTTAGAGGAGGGCTGTGGGATTTGAGACCTGCTGTCAATCCAGTGCTGAATTTCCCATTGATCACATATTAATTGAAATTATTTCACTGTGTAGAAACTATAGTTCTTCTCAAAATAATGATGCACAACTGTACCCATCCATTGATCAGGGCAAACAAGTAAAATGAAACGAAAATCAAAACACTTGAAAACCTCACAAGGTGTGAATATGCCACAAGTGAGACACTATAATATTTTATTACTACAGTCTTTGCACTGTGTCTCACCATTCTCCTTTGCAACTCTCACCCTCCCTTTGCTGTGTTGAGGCTGTGAATTGTCTGGCGTGGGAGCTGGTCTTTGTTCTGTTCTTTTCAGGGAGATCATATCAATAAATTGTAGGGTAGAATTTCACACTGTTCCCACTGCTGTCAATGGGCATTTTACATTGAACTCTGTGTGAGAAGAGTATGAGTCATATAGCGCACTTCTGTAAAATCCCAGCCCGCCACGCATGAGGAGTAGTAAGTCCAGTTTAGTGTGTTCCTTTTCCCCGTTCTGATCACTTTAACTGCTTTCAGCAGAGGAGGAAAGAAACTTTCACAACTAAGTTTGCAGTTGAACTTTAGGTTTCTCATTTTTAGTCAATAGCGCTTTTGCAAACTAGCCCTGTTACTCAAGTTCATTAAGCTGATTTCATACTGTTATTCATTCTTGTGCTCTTCTGAGAAGGTTGTGAGGTCTGGTGATTTCAGCAAGTCTTAGAAGTAAAAGGTCAAAGTTCTAATAAAGGAGAGGAGTTGATTCACTGAAAGAACCATGACTAAACCATCTCATCCTCCTGTGTCACAGCCAGCTCCACTGTAAGTCTGGAGAGAAACATTACGAAGCATGACTGTTTGGGTTAGACTTACCTGATTCAAACACGTTGCTTGAGATTTCCAAAGCTAATAAGGGAAATCCCCTCACTGGGTTTGAAAACCTCACGCACATTTTAAAAATCCATTTACACTTTATATCTGGAAAGCATAGCGTACTTTACGGATCGTTCATTGCATGCTGTGTTCATTACAAGTGCAGGAATTTGGTGTTCACTATGAAATACTTGTTTCATATACTGCCTTGTCCTTTCATAGTGCCCTTGCAAAAATGCCATTGCCAATGTGTTTTAATCATTATTAGAAACCAGCATGTGAAAGCATAGTTAAACAGAACATGAATTTTTAAAGGTGACCCTCAAGTCTTTTGGCATATATTGTGTTGGAGTGGGCGAATCAGGGACATCTTCACTTCCAGCTCATTGCAATTTTCCCCAGTTTTCATGCAATTTTTTACCAGGAGGACAGTGGGAATGCTGAATCTGCCTCAGAAGTCGTGCTTTTTACACCTTCTTATTCAGAAAATATTCAGCCCACTTTTCAGGCAGACAAAATGTAAAAGAATTGGTTAGAGCTGGAAATCTCTGCAAAGCTATGCTCTTTCTGCAAATTCAGATTCAAGGCAGGCAAAGCTTGTGAATAATGGAGACCGTCCGAGGGCATTGCTTTGCTTACAATGGAGGGAGTATGAATCAGCAAAAGAACAGGCACCCACTTATGTTCAAGACTGATTTACACAAGCCCATAAATCATCTAAATGAGGAAAGCTAGAAGTGGAAGTCAGGAATGCCACATGTGCTGTGACACATGCAGCATTATTTAAAGATCATCTTACAGAACGATTCCAAGTATCAGCATAGCTATCCAGAATAGGAAACTGAGTCAATTAGAGAGCCACTGAACTCACACTTACAAACACTGCAAATTACTCACCATCATACTGTGGTGATTATGGAGCTATTGAACTAGGTTATTAGCAAGGTTTCCCAACTTAATCCTTCATTTACAAACTAATGCGTTTGCCTATTGTGAGCTCAGCCTTCCAATCTTGGGGCAGCAATTAATGCTGCCTCCTCCAGTAACATTCACTGGAGGTCAGGGCCCTGGGGGAGGTTTCCGAAAATTCCCTCTGCCTGGACACTGCTGCCACCCACAGTTTGAGAGACATCTGATTACAAAACCAGATTTTTTTCAGCTGCTTTTAGAATTCTTAAAAGTCTCGATCATTTTTCTGAGCACAGTGATTGCTTTGCACACAGCAGAGTCCCTTGGGAGTCAAGCTTTTCACACGGGGAGCAGGCACACAAGAGTAATCTACCCTGACCATGCTGCTTCTCATGGTGTGGAAGTCCATCTTATCACCTCAATGCAAATTATGTCGTATTTACAGAGCTAACCGATATTTAGACTATGAAAACTCCTTGCTTAAGTTACCATCATATTAATGAGGAAAATAATATGTGAAAATAGAAGGAAGTGGAATCATATTTAACATAGATTCACATATATCGTGGATGGGAATTTACCTGTACTCCCAGCAGAGTTTCGAAGCAAAGCACGAAGATTTTGCTACTTGAATTCCAGTAAAATTGTTTGAATTCGTGCCACTAGAGCCTTGCTAAGCTTTTCCAGACTTTCTCTGTTTTCCTTAAAAGCTTTATAACAAACAGTGTAAGATCTGTTCTCTGAGATATTTCAGTCCCCACAGGGAAACAGTGATCTTTTTAAAAAAATATTTATATCCATCAGACAATGAGAACCTTGCACAACCTGCTACCCATGGGTCGCTGTTCGATACAACTGCAGGGACTTTCAGCTGTGGGCCATCGTGCACGAGGAAGAGGGGACGAATATTTCCTCCTGAAGGCCTGAGCATGGGAGGACGTTGCAGGGGGGCAAACTGCTCAGGCTCTCAAGGGTAGCTGTAAACCCTTGCAGGCCAGTGCCTAGATGCTGTAATTTTGCACATAAAGTTGCGTGTTATTTATTTTTCTTGTTTCCTATTTTATGGCATAAATTTAAACCTAGAGATGATCTATTGTAGGACAAGTACAAAAAGGCCATCTTACTGTTATTTGTTATTTGCCACTGCATTTTGACTTCTGTTTTACTTCTCTGAAGTGCTGGAGAAAATGATCTGAAGATGACACGAATCCGTGAAGCATCTTAATAACTGTCACCTTGGCAATATTTTTCCTGTGTTACCTCAACTTCAATTTTACTGTTGTTATTATTGCTCATAAGAAGATTTAAATATGGATCCTTTGGAAGATATTTTGGAATTAAGAAATGCAGAAATGCACAAGACCTTATAAAATTTCTTAATAATGAAAAATTGTACATGTTGAGCAGTACAGTCCATTGCCTTACTAGTATGACTTTTCAGTTATCTTGCCTTCTATTGATTTAATCTTCAATCCTATAAAACCCTTGTGTAATATATAATTATTGTACCTGTCCCTCAACTGTCTAGGCTGAAAACATACATTACAATGTGCCCTGTGAATTCAATCAGATTTACAATGAATCTAGATTCTTTGATAGTTTACATGAGCATAGATCCACCAACTGCATGCTAAGGATCTGACCTTCTGAGTTTTTTTAAGACTTTTTTTCCCAATAAATGAGCAAAAAATTGTGAGGTACTAGGCCTGCTGTTGCAGGACACTCAGCACCATTTTAAAATATTTTGCATTAATCATTGACCCTTCTGCCTGGAGAAGGGTCAATGTCTCAAGTTACTACCCTTTGTTATTTACTATGTATCATGCTTTGCAGAGAAGAAATGCAGTTTGGGCTGGAAGTAAAGAGAAAAAAGATTACCCACAAAAGATTCTCCCTGGAAATGATCAGTCAGACTATTTTCCTTCCATAGAGTGAAATAGTATGTTAAGATGCTATGTGGAAAAGAGATTGTGACTTTTGTTTTCCATTGCATTTTTAAAAACTGAATATAAATTTGTGATTTCAAAAACAAAGCGTTCAAGGAGGAAAAAGAAAAAACAACAACCCAGAGCTTTAAACAAACTGCTGTGCTCAAAGAAAACTAATTCAACATTATGGGTTAATCTAACATATAACGTATGCAAGCAATACAGGAAGTTCCATGTTTGGAGTCTGTAGATCCCACGCTGGTAGCTCACTGCACCTGTAATACTACACAGTGGTGTCTCTAGCTTATAGAGCCTCACAGAAGATCAGGGTTGTATCCTGCTGCTGCAAAAGCACTCTCAAGCTAAAGAAAATGCAAAGAGAGCTGCAGAGCAGTGTGAAATTCACTTAATATTGGTGGGGAAAAATAGAGACTTCTTCACATGGCTTTATTAGTTTGTTTTTTGAATTTGGAACTAAATGAATAAGCTCTCATGTTTTCAGGGTTCGTTGTAGTCATGATCCCATAAAGAAAATTTAAGTATACAAACTGGACTTTTTAAGGGGACATCATGTCTCATGAGACCAGTAATATATGTTTGAATGTTAGCAGCATGGAAAGAGACATAGGATCTGTCTTCCCATGCATTTTCATTCCATCCAAGAATCCAAATTCCATGGTTTTGCTTGTTTTTCTAACATCAGCCACTCATATTTTTTTCACAGAAGATGAAGACCCAGTATTTAACGATATAATTTAGATTTATGGTAGCTTAATGTGACGCTTTAGACTTTTCATCACTTTTTTTTTTCAAAACTACACATGCTTGTTCATTAAGACTATTATTCAAACTACATAGCACCATGTCTGTAGTAAATGAAAATGTTTACTTACCTGATTACCCACCAAAGTCATGTATCAACATTAAGATCCTCATTTGTGGCAAAAAAAATTACAGAAGAAATTTCTTGTTTAGTATCAAAGAAGACAAATCTTTGGTGCTTCTAGAAGCTCTCTTTTAATTGGTAAAAGCAATTCTGCTGGTGTTCTTTATGTTACTGGCTCAGTATTTCACAGATGAAAGCCACCTGAAGATGTTTATTTAAAACAAGATGGTTAAAATTGTCAAATTAAACAATGAAAGATTATTTTGGGGAACAGAGAATGAAAAGTTACTCTCTAGGCCAGAATTAGGCCATATGAGTATAACCTGGTGTTTTGGGGAATTTGTCTATGAGGTAATTTAAATAATCCTGATTCTTGTTATGAAATTGCTATGTCGTTAAACACTTCAATGCATAGCTAGCCATCAAAAGATTTTCCAGCACCTCTCCCCACCCTTTTGGAAAAAGTTACAGCACAAACAAAATTGTCATTAACAAGTGGATGAACAGTGGTTGAACTGAAGAAAATACCCAATGGAAAACCTGTTTGTCTCTGGGGAAGTACACACGTACGAAAAAGGAAAATCCCCAAACCAAAGAACAGAGAAGTTTTCTTTTATAGCAGAGAGGTTCTTTTTATTGAGGGTAGAGTACAACAAAGAGAGGGACAGAGCATAGGAGAGAAAGGGATTCAGGAAAAAAGCTTTATGTGGGAAGGGGAACTTGGCCCAACCTTACAGACAACAAAGATAGGTAGGACAAGTGTTTTGACCCAGACTCATAGCTAGAACCATCCTGCTGCAGCTACACTGAAGAAATAGCAGTAGAAACAACCTGCAGAGGTTTCTGTACTTTTTAGTTGTATCTCTCCAGTAGAGTAAACCCTGTCAGAGAACGTTCCAAGCACTGGAACTTGCTCCTCTGCATCCTGCTACACTGCCAGGATGGTCCCTGGGGTGGCATCTCTGCCAAAGAGGAGGCTCCCTGGCATGAGAGAAGACTTTCCAAGTAGGCAGTTTGGATGGAGCCGTTCTGTTCTATTTATTGTTACTGCTGTAAGCCATGTCAGACACAGAGCCTAGAGACAACACCAGAATTTATCATTTTACTCGTAGACATATAGTCTTTCCTTCCACAGATCTTTTGCAGGTCCTTAGTCCCTCCCCAAGCTTCCTTCTATGTTGTTATGAGAAAGCATGCTTGTTTAACAAGCCATGGCAATGGTACAGAAGATGTTCATGCGCAAGCTCCTCTCATAAACAGACTGGCCTTTGCCTCATTTTCAAGAGCAATTTAATACTATTAATAAAAATGCAAGGAAAATTGTCTCTCTGGTCCCCTTTGAGGGTGGCCTTGCAAAGCTCTCAGTGAAAGAGATGGTCCAAAGATCTATTTGTCTACTGGGGTAGATGGATGCTGCTGAAAAGAAAGGTTAAGGTACAGTCAATGAGTGGCCACTCTATGCTGTTAACAGGTTGGAGATTGTCTTTTAATATCCCACTTTTCCCTGTTTCATTCCATGTAATTGTTTTGTTTGTCCAGACTCTCAAAATTCATGGTACTTTTGAACACTTCCATGTAATTTCCAATTAAGAAATAAATGGTTTCCAGCAGGATTACAAAAATGGTCATTCTATCCAAATATAGAAGCAACTTAACTTTGACATCCCGACATACCAGAGTCCCTGTGTCCAGCTTCAGGAATAATGTGTTCTCGATATTTTACTGGAATGCATCCCACCAATATCACAGTAAGCTCCATTTATGGTCCTGTGTTGAGCTTCCCAAAGGAGACGGTTGTTGTGCCATCTCCCACTGTTCCACTATACCTTAGGAACCTGCTGGTCTCCCACTTACTCCCTCCCACCGCCATTTCAACCACTACCCAAAGGCGATTGGGGCAGGTTCTGTAAGGGGAATATATCTGGTGGCTCACTGGCAGTGCTCTTAACTTTTTGTCTGTGCTTAGGAAAGTTGCCTTTCATACATGAAGGTTTTGCAACCTCTGTTGATTACCTTAGACCCACAAATACATGCAAGCTTCCTCAGATGAGCAAAATCATTTAATAATGTTCAGGTGGTAAATGAAGAGCTTCAAAAATGCCTTCAAATCCCAGACCTTTGTTGCAGCACCCTTTCTCTTTCCTTGCCAGGCAATTCCTCGTCCATAGTTTTCATCATAGCTTCTCGTTTCTGCAGGCCTGGGGCATGACTGAACATTGATGGCACAGGTCGCCACCAGGAAGGATGTTGTTTTACTGGGTGGCCCTTTGAAATCCAAGCTAGTGGCATGCACATTGACACAAGTACCACCAGAGACTGGAGGCACTCAGACCCCCGGGTGCAGCAGAGATAAGGTAATGGTCAGAATGACACAGTAGGAAGGAGATTGTCCATTTCCCACAATTTTCCCACTGTTTTATGTCCTAAATTCCTAATTTCTACTACCTGGACAAGTTGAAAACTATCCACTGTGTCCCTGGTGTGAACTGCTTTTCTTATGACATTACTTCCACATCCTATAGTGTACTGCATCAAAAGGTGCCAAAAGACCTACTTGGTCTTTTACCAACAAAAGTGCAAATTGTGAGGACATGCAATGCTGGTAAGGATGCTTTGATCTGTGCTGTTCTTGCAACTCAATTTTGTCATCACAGATGATGAATCAGCGGAAGTATGGGCGCCAAATTCTGTAACACAGAGGAAGCTTGATTTAAATTAAATTCAGTTCTCATAATACAAATTATCTGGAAAAGAATGAGAGAGATCATCTTTTAAATTATTAGTCTGAATCATACCCCAAAATTGACAACAGTCAATTTTAAGGGGACAAATGTTTTGAACCTTTGGGAATACTCACACTGGAGATAATGCAATGCTCTTTGGTTAATATTGGTTTCTCACAGCCCATAGCCTGTTATCCAGATGACTAAATCATAAATACATGCTCAAAACTCCAATTTAGACTTGGCTTGGCTGCCTCTGTACACACTGTATCTGTCATGTTTAGCTACTGCTGATATTTTGCTATCAATATGAGTGAATCATCCTCTGAATCACTTCAGATTTTCTCTCACAGCTCTTTTAAGAGCCATTATAATACTGTTATTCTGAATGTCAGCTCTCAATGAACTGAAAGGTTTGAAGTCAGTGGTAAGACTCACCAGCAGCTGGAAAGGTCTCCAAATGTCACGTGGTAAATCAGCTTTCCAGCACTTCTCTTTTCATTGTTTTTTCTTCCCTCTGTAACTTCAGCTCTTTGCTTGTCCTGCCCAGTATGCCAGATTCCTAAAATGGGGAATTTCTCTGGTTAATGGAGCTGCAAAATACTGTTGATGCCCAGTCTAGCACAGATATTGGCAATAAGTCTGGAAGGCGAAGACAGCACCCCACCGCAACTGGAGCAGCTGTCTTCATGTTCTTTGAAAATACATCCCTGAAGCTTTAAAATATACATGTTTACCCGTTGAAAATAAACTGAGGTCCTGGTCATGCAGCATTGTCACTTGAATTTGAACCTATGTTTTGAGATCAGCTCTGATTCCTAACCGTGTCTTCATTCACCAGCTTTGATTTCTTACTATTTTTTCTGCAAGACTGGGTGTTTGTCCAATGGTGTTCATAAGAGAGACACTTAGCATGGAAAAACTAGATTAAATACTTGACAGAATACATGTGTATAAAAACATGCATTTTTCCAATAGTCATATGTTTCAAATAAATATCTTGATTTCAATAAAATTTTTCAAACTGAATTAAAAAAATCAATATTGTGAAGTGATTCATTAGTAGTATTAGGAATAGAATTAGTATCTAGTATAGCAAGAGGTCGTGGCTCGTTTGGTTTCCAGGCTGGAATGGTAATACTTTTAAAACACCAGAATTTCCTTTAGAATGAAAAATGCTTATTTTCAACTACTTCCACGTAACAATACATTGGTGGAACAAACCATCCTAAGGAAGCACCTTTTGTTTTATGCAGTACATGTAAGAAATTTTACCTGAGGCAATAATCCATGGCATAAATACGAAGGCACCCAGAAATACAAGGCTGCAGCCAAAGAAAGTTAACGTTTCCAGGATGGTTATGCCCATATGGATTATGTTCAAAGGCCTGCCAGGCCCACAGAGAGCTGCGAGTGGCAACCTGCAGCTCTTAGGGTTGCTGATCCTTGTACGGGACTAGAGGACCCCCAGGGCAGCTGGAGGGAGGCAGCCCAGCACACAGCTTGACCCACATCGGTCCCTCCTACTGTGACACATTCTATACCCCTGCCACTATTTATGAGGTATCTTTTCAAATGACCAGCTACTCAGGCCTCAGCAAGGAACACGCAGAAAGAGCTCACCAGCTGGTAATGCTCTTTATCCCATCTGTAATTCTCTCAGTTCTAAATTTCAGTTTCTGCAAGCTTTACACGGCACATGGTAAGAGGTTTCACTGTGCCATCACTCTGAATTAACACTGATAATAATAATAATGCTTAACCTTTGTAGAGTTCTTTCTATCTTCACAATGCTTAACTAACATTAGCTAATCACATTACAATAGCTGGGCTGCTTATCATTCCTACTCTTTACACTGCCATGAATAATCTGATAATTATTTCTTTAGCTCGTGTAAACATCTTGTCCACTCTCCTGTCATTTTCTATTTTGCTTAAGCTATAAATATCTGGTATTAACTGAAGAAATGAAGAAGTTTGTCAAGCTCACCCTAAACTACAGCATATAATTACTTTAATATGCTGTTTTTATGCTTATATTAAAGTAATATACTTTAATAGACCTGAGAGTGAATAGAAGCAAACTCCATGCACGTTCTTTTACTGTATTTTCACACCTATGCCCCCAATCAAGGGCATCTGCTAAGGATTATATTGCTTGAGAATTAAAATGTGTGGACTAGTTTGTCTGCAGTCTTTTCATACTGATTGTTTAAAAGCACTCTGGATTCATTACTTTAGATATTAAGTACTGACATACTATGCCAATACTGTACTGTAGTGGAGTATACGCTGTAGTAGGCAGAGGCTGTGGTTTAAGCAGCTTACAGTTCAGTATTCGGATTTCGTTTTATTGTTGAGAAGCACCAAACACTGTGTCTTTTCCACACCCTCATCAATAAAGTTATAACTTCTAGCCTCAGCAGACAATCAGCAGAAGGATAAGGAAATAATTGCAAACTTCCCATATTTTATCCATAGTTAACTACTCATGTGGAATGATCATTCTGTAGAAAATAAGTAAATTTATTTCCATATTTAGAAGTGAAATTCATTTCTTTGGCAAGTAACTTTTTCTCTGTGCCCCATTTTCTCTCCTCTTTCAGTGGAATAGCACTATTTCATTATCTCTCGAGATCTACTGTGGTTTGAATCATGGTTGCTTGCCAGTTGTATTGAGATCCTCAGCTGGAGATAATGCAAACTGTTTGCATTGATGGTGCTTTTCTTTGGGGTCCTGACCCTTGATTTCTATTTTAAGATCCAATTGCTTTGAGCTTTCATCCATAGGCCTCTGTCCTTTACACTCTTTGCATTATCAGTCCGCAGCCTGATCCAAGATATACACAAGCTATACTACATCCTTACTAGCATCCGCAACAGAATCAGTTATCTCTGCCTCAGGCTCTAAGAGACAAGCAGATCTCATTATTATTCCTTTATTAATACAGTTTTGCGTGCATGGTGCTTTATGAGGAAAAGATGAGTCACTGTTCCAAGAGATGTCACCCTACAAATTAGATGTGGCACATGGAATGACGACAGTGAAATGATTGGGGAAGGAATATATTTTAATATATGAATTCATTGAAAGCTTTTGTGACAAATTCCCTTTATGTTCATATCTTGTTTGTCCAGGCTATACAACTCAAACCCAAAAGATAAGGGACTATGCTCAAAATGGGGCTAGACCCATTCCTCTTGCAAGCTCAGCTTTTCTGTAAGTGCAGAGAGGACAGCACTTGTTCTGTAGAAGATGCTGTAACACTTTGACAACAAAATTTATTCTTAGCCACCAAAAGTGTTATTAAAATGAATAATGACTCATCTCATCAGGCATTGAACCACAGCCTTAATCCCAGTCCTAGTGGGAGACGGATAACAGTCATAGTGCTCCCATGTATGAAACAATTTTTTTTACAAAATAACAGGTACTCCAAAACCAAAAGTGAACATTGCTTTTGCTTCAGTCTGTGAAAGAGCATCCTCCCTCCGCTCTGCGCCAGGGCACAGGGATCTGACAGAAAACCTGTTCCAGCCCTGGAGGTGCTCCCTGCATGTGTTCCCCTCAGCCACCCGGATGCCTCTGCACCATCTACTGGTACCAGCAGGAATCAGGACAAGAAAAGATCATTTTTACTTTAGTAGGCAAATCTGATTATTTACTGGAAAAAATGGCAGCTTTGGCTGTCCTACCTGTACACAGTTAGTATCTTCTACACTTGTACATATGGACAACAGAAAAAACTTATTTTCCTATGTGTTCCTTGTCATGGTAAAGTCAGGTGTACTTTAATCCTTCAAGCTAAATTAGTACAAAGCAGAGCATTTCGGTGCTTGTCACCTGAGCGGTCACACAGCTCACGGTGGGAATGTTTTATTGAAAAGCAGTAAAGAGGTACCTAACCACTGTCACCGTGAGGGTCAGGAGGAAGCCGCTGCCTGGGAACACCTGGAGACTGGGAGCACCACAATCACACATGACTGCACAGTAAATTAAAGGAGAGAGAGAGGATTTTAGATAGGAGCAGAGGATGAGAAGGTGACATCAAGAGGAATCACCAGCACTCTTGGACAGCTTCTGTCCTGTTTTGCTGTCACAGACACCTGCCTTGCAAGTCCCGCAACGCTGTGTAGACCCATCAGAGGCTGCTCACGCAGGCGAGGCAAGCTCTGCGGGATGCAGGAAGACATGGCAGAGGAGTGGCTCCCGCAGCACATCACGAGGCTGCCTGCTCTAGTTCCTCCGGCAGACCTGGGGGAAATTCAGCCTGCGATGAGCGTGGCTGAACGGTGAATAAGAGGAGTGTGTTTGTCTCTGGAAGGCTTTCTGTGTACGAGACAGTGCCGTGTGGGGCACGGTGTTTCTCCGGGACCACCCTGTCTTGTTTTGCAGGGTGTTCACAGAAACCTGAGTGTGAGGGTAGTAAACAAAGGGAGGGCTGTGGCTGTGGCAGCAAAGCTGGCTGCTCCCAGCCTGGAGAAGCTCTCGCTAATTGGCCTTGTGCTTATTTCGTGTTCTTACATTGCCACCCTCTGACAAGCCGGTGGATTAAAACCCTGCCGTTCCACGGACGGCTGGAGTTTGAGCAAGGCGTGTTCACGAAGTAACAGCCTGAACACAACACACTGGAAATGCATTGTTACTGCCACGGTTTGGCTTCAATTTAATATCTTTTAGGTTCTTCAGCAAGTCTTCCTGTCCTGGACATTTCTCATCTATTGCTGTACAAGAAAGATTTCTTTAAAAGCTGATTTGGGGACGTGTAACAGAGAGAATTCAGCTCAGTGCAAAAACCTAAATCAGTCTCTGAGTGTTCCCTCAGCCCCCAGAGGAATTAGAGATGAGAAATGCTGTTATCCTGCATACCCTAAAGAAACTAAATCATTGGCTATACAGAATAAGAGCAGAGTGTATTTTTTGAGGATTCATGGAAGCAGGAATAGCAAAACCTTGAGACCAAAACACACAAGTACATTGCGCGCAGACGCTGTGAATACTAATCCATGCACAAGAATAGCAGCCGCTGCTGCATCATCATGTTGAAACCGGCTGTTTCCCACATCTTGGGGGATATGTTCTGTCTTCCTGACCTACCTTCCCACCAAGAGCTTGCCTGTGAAAAGTCTAACATTTGTATCTGTGTGAATGTCAAATTATGCAACACCTAAAGGGCACAAAATGCAGGGCACAAAGTAAACACTTATATCTTCTCATATAAAATGTGAAAGGTAATTTTCCATAATGATTACCTTCAGCCAGAATTGCTTATATCTGTGAGAGCAGCGCATGAAGAATAAGTGAAAAGCAAAAAGTTATGTCTGCTTTTGGAAAAGGAGGGATTATGTATGCCATGTATGGCATTTTATTCAATACCTTCTTAAGAGCATCTTATTAGTAGAAGAGTGATGTGGGCAAACTGAAAAGAGCACAGTAGAGGTTTACCGAGACAGTTATGGTGGCAGAGCATGGTGTACAAGGAGAAGCTGAAGGAACTTGTGGGACGATGCCCCACGCAATCTGGTCTAGTTTTGATATTAGTCCTTCTTCTGTCTTTCAAGGTTAGACCAGACAGCCTCCAGAGATCCTTGCCAACTTACATTCTTCTGTGACTGTGACATACTTTCATGGGCTTATGAACAGTGTTGCTCCACTTTGTGTGTATCAGGTTTGCTCCATAGCTTATGTCCCTTCCCCTCTCAGACAAGAGTGGTGGTGTCAGGTAGCTCCCTGCCCCCGCACCAGGGACAAAAAGGAGTTTAAAACCTCCCAAAATAAGATCCACTGCAAATATGGAGTGTTGGTCATAGGATACAGGGCTCCTTGCTACTTTGGTTTGTCATTTTTTCTTTAACAAAATGCAAAGTTTAAAGTATAGAATGTCCTTCAGACTAGAAATGAGAAATTATGCAGCTTAGTTAGTGGTCACAGAAAAAGCCTGGAGAAGAAACCCTCTCCAAAAGCAACATTTTTAATAATCTAGTCTTTACCAAGATAGGGAGCTAGGACACACAAAATATGCTACATATGACAACTTTCACTTCTACCATGGATGTCATCTTAACTTTGAGTGAATAAGATGGTGAAATTTGGCATGATACCCATAGTGGGTCCAAGTCAGAAATAACTATTGGGGCTTGGGGTTTTTTTGGTTGTTTGGTTTGGGTTTTGGTTTTTTTTTTTTTTTAATTATTCCTCTTCCATGGCTTTATTATATCTTTGGAAAGAATACTTGAAACATCAAAAAAAGATTCCTGAACAGAATTTGAATTAAACTTGAACATGAATGAATGGAGACCCCTAAAAAAAAAGAAAAACATTGAATGTGATTGTGAGGCTCAAATTGTAGGAAGTGGCACAGTCCAGTGGTAAAAAAATAAATAAATGTGACTGCTAAAAATAGCTTGATTTCCTTTGATTATAAGAACAGGTGTTTCTGTTTATTCAAGGGAATAATGACTAGATTTTTTACACTACGTTTATTGCCATAGTATTTAACTAGACCTGAGAAAATTCTCAATCACAGTTCAATTTATTTACCCATCTTACATTATACTTGTTTCTAAAAATTTTTGTACACCTGAAAGCTTTTTAAGCATATTGTCAGAAAAAGCAAATGCTGAGGACACTGAAATGAAAATCAGTCCTTTAGTTAACAAGAAAGAGTTTGACTGAAATGGGAAATAAGTTTTAGAGCTTGAAACATCCAGTAAAGAAACAAATTAACCCTTCTAATTAAGAAAGAGCAATAAATGACAAAATTCAAATAAATAATAAAATAATAAAGGATAAATGCATACAATATTTTTATGAACAATTTTAAAGCAAAATGAAAAATGCATTTGTTTGGAGATAATTCAGAATTAGAAAATACTGGTATGATTGTTCTTAGGGATTGTCTCAAGCATTAGAATATTTACTCAGGTATCATGTTCAAGAAGACGCTTATCTTCAGTGATAGCCTTGTTTGTAGTTAAAACTCAGCATCTGATTTTCTGTCATCTGTAGCTGAAATTTAACATGCTTCTCTGTTTCTATATTTGAAAAAAAAATCTAGATTTATGAAAAGGAACATATTCACCAAAAGAAAAGACTATGCAAAGGATTTCTCTGGCAAACACGGCTGATGGAAATGCAAGTGCAACTAGAGTGCATTATGCTAGATAGATAATCGTGAATTAAGATTCTTCTATCTCTTGGAATGTCTACAGCTGACAAGACACAAGAAGAAATGAGACAAGAGATTTGCTGCTTGTTCTCTAGCAGGAGTCAAGAATGAAGGAGTGAAGCTGAGCCTGGGAAAACGTGGAGGGCGGGAGGACAGTGTTGTTTTACTTTGTCTTTGTTTATGAGTATCCAAATCTATTTTAATTGGGACTGGATTAAATTAATTTTCCCCAGGTTGAGTTTGTTTTGACCATGATGGTAATTGGCAACTGATCTTCCTGTCCTTACCTTGACCCACAAGCTTTTCTTCTTCATAGAATCATAGAATCATTTGGATTGGAAGGCACCTTAAAGACCATCTAGTTCCAACCCCCCTGCCATGGGCAGGGACACCTCCCACTACACCAGACTGCTCAAAGCCCCATCCAGCCTGGGCTTGAACACTTCCAGGGATGGGGCATCTACAACTTCCCTGAGCAACCTGTTCTAGTGTCTCACCATCCTCACACTAAAGAATTTCTTCCTGATGTCTAATCTAAATCTCCCCTCATTCTGTTTAAAACCATTACCCCTCTCCTATCACTACACTCCCTGATAAAGAGTCCCTCCCCATCTTCCCTGTAGGCCCCCTTTAGGTACTGGAAGATTGCTATAAGGTCTCCCTGGAGCCTTTTCTTCTCCAGGCTGAACAACCCCAACTGTCTCAGACTTCTCTCATAGGAGAGGTGCTCCAGCCCTCTGATCATCTTCCTGGCCCTCCTCCACACCCATTCCAACAGGTCCATGTCCTTCTTATTTTGGGAGCTCCAGAGTTTGACTCAGTACTCAAGGTGGGGTCTCACCAGAGCAGAGTAGAAGGGCAGAATCACTTCCCTTGACCTACTGGCCATGTTTTTTTTTATGCAACCCAGGATACAGGTGGCTTTCTGGTCTGTGAGAGCACATTGCCAGCTCATGTTGAGCTTCTCATCAACTAACACACCCACCTCCGGGCTGCTCTCAAGCCATTCTCTTCCTTCTCTGCCCAGCCTGTATTTATGCCTGGGATTGCCCCAATCCAGGTGCAGGACTTTGCACTTGGCCCAGTTGAACTTCATGAGGTTTGCACGGGGCTACCTCTCAAGCCTGTCCAGATCCCTCTGGGTAGCATCCCTTCCCTCCAGCATGTCAACCGCTCCACACAGCTTGGTGTCATCAGCAAACTTGCTGAGGGTGCAGTCAGTCCCACTGTCCATGTTGTCAATGAAGATGTTAAACAGCACCAGTCCCAATACCAACCCTTGGGGAACGCCACTCATCACTGGTCTCCACTTGGACATTGAGCTGTTGACTGCAACCCTTTGAGTGCGGCCACCTAGCCATTTCCTTATCCACTGAGTGGTCCATCTGTCAGATCCATGTCTCTCCAATTTAGAGACATGGATGTCATGCGGGACAGTGTCATATGCTTTGCACAAGTCCAGGTAGGTGTTGTCCATTGGTCTTCCCTTACCACCAACACTCTAAACCTGTCATAGAAGGCCACCAAATTTGTCAGACATGATTTGTCCTTGGTGAAGCCATGTTGTCTATCACCGATCACCTCCTTATTTCCCATGTGCCTTAGCAGAGTTTCCAGGAGGATCTGCTCCATGATCTTGCAAGGCACAGAGGTGAGACTGACTGGCCTGTAGTTTCCCAGGTCTTCCTTTTTTCCTGTTTTAAAAATGGGCATTATGTTTCCCCTTTTCCAGTCAGCGGGAACTTCACCAGACTGCCACTACTTTTCAAATATGATGGATAGTGACTTGGCAACTTCATCCACCAGTTCCCTCAGGACCCGTGGACGCATCTCATCAGGTCTCATGGACCTGTTCACCTTCAGGTTCCTCAGATAGTCTTGAACCTGATCTTGTCGTAAAGTGGGCAGTTCCTCATTCTTCCAATCCCTGCCTTTGCCTTCTGTGCCTTGGGTGGTGTGACTAGAGCACTTGCGGGTGAACACTGAGGTAAAAAAGTTGTCGAGTCCCTCAGCCTCCTCCATATCCCTGGTGACAAGGTCTCCCGTTTCCTTCCGGAGAGTTCCCGCATTTTCCCTCGTCATCTTATTTTCTCCTCTTGTCGTGTTGCAGAGAGGGAGTAAGCTGGGTGGGTGTCTGGCCACCAGTCAAGGTCAAGCCATTGCAATCACAGAGGATGGTAACATCATACAAGAATATTAAGCAATAAAATATACTAGCCTAATCAGGACTGGGGATCAACTGACACATGCACTCAAATAATTTATTCAGAGATTGGTCTTCAGTGATAAAGGAATTACTTCTAAGTACAATAAATACAGCATTCCGGAGACAGAGAAAGGAAAAGGAAAAAGGTCTCCTGATAAATAGCAAAATGGTACTCATATCCAGAAGATAAGAAGAAAAAGACGCACATCCAATGTGACTATTGAAATAATTGCTTTCTGACATCCTGTGATCTCAACTGCATAGATTTAATGTCTCAACAAAAACAAGAACTATATTTACATTGTTTCATCATGGAAAAAGAAATTGTATTTTTTTGGCTTTGCAAAACTAAGTTGTCTAATTTTGTTGCCTTTCCTAAGAAAAGCTCTGGTCCAGAAAGGATTCATCACGGCAAAAATCAGTCTAAATTTCTCTTGCGTTGGAAAGCTATGAGCACGAGAAAGCAGGAGGTTATAGTGGAAACTGTTTTGCAACTGTAACTACAGTGGCCTAAATGAATGCCTGCTCTTATGTGCAATGATGTCCCCGATGAATACTTCTGCTTTAGAAAGTATCATTGTGCTCGAATCCCAGGCAGCTGAACAAAATGTGCTTGGTGTTTTCACAGCAGACAGTGCATAGTCTCAGTATGTTGTTCTGAAATGGGAGCGAGTAGGTGTACACCAGCGTGTTCACATGATTTCCTGTTTGGGGCGGTATTTGTCTGATGTTCATTTTAACATTCTACTTAGGGTAATTTTTCCTCTGAATTCTCCAAAGCACATAATTAAGGAAGAGGGTTAAATGGTTGATTTAATTAAGTTAAAAACTCTATCTAAAGTGTGTGCCAGCTACCAAAAAACATTTGGAAAAGCTTCAGTTTTATCTGTACTTTCCGGAGTGGGCATTCTTCCAGCCACTGAATCAAGAGGCAGAAAAACCTGCTTAGAAAATGTTATCGAGTCAATACACATTCTTCTTCTCCCACATCAATGTCTCCCAGATGCCTTGAAGCACAAGATTTAGCAGCTTCCTACCTAGCCCCCAAACCTGGTAATCTTTTGAAGACATTTGTAGGAGGAGCATTGTAGTAGCATCTATAGTATTCTAGCCAGGGATAGAGGATCCCACCACATTATGCCCTACACAAACACAAGAAGAAGGTCTTGTTCTATTAGAGCTACAATCCAAGAAAGAAAAGAGTGAAACGATTCATCTCAAAGGGCTTAACTGGAGCAGAAAATTTAAAGAACGGGAAAGACAGACACATGTAGTCTGTTTACATGTTGTATATCACCTTGGGAAAGCATATGCAACTTTCCCCTCTAATGAACGCAAGAGGTTCACAGCCTACAGCTGCTGCCACGTGGATGTGCCTTGTAGGTACAGGTATGTTGGGCTCCATCCCATTTCTGGTTTTTCTCACCATTACCAATTGTGGTATAACAGCCCGTGTCCCACATGGGACAATATCTACACGCTGCCAGGTGCCACTTTTGAATGGCAAAACTGAATGGGAACATGCAGCAGCACGGGGCAGGGGACTTCAAGAGCAGGAATGGCAGTACTGACCTCTCATAACCCGAGCAAACCTTCACTTCTCTCATCCTCTGCTAAATGACTCAGTGTGGCATTGGCATCAGTGCGCCTCAGTGTTAACCAATGGCACACGTGGAAGGAGAGGGCGGATTCAGAAGTAAACAAGTATTTAGGCAAGGGAGCCTTTTTACAGTTCAAGACGCTTTGCTTATACTGTGTCTCAGTGGGAAAGAAGGACTCAGCTGAGAAATGAGACTTGAAGGAGATTGGACAGATAAAAGTTGAAAAAAGAATAGGAAAATTATGTCAAATCCAAGCAAACAGGACAAAGCAACAAAATGTCAGACAGAAATGGAGGACCAGCAATTAATAGCTTCAAAAAAGACAAATAGGCATTTAAAAACCAGAAACTAGAAAACAAGCATTCACACAGGCAGACTGAGTTCACCTCCCTCTATTTCTTTCTCTAACTGTAGTATCCTTATTAATGGGATTACAACTAAACCCAGTGAGAAATGCCAGGTCTCAGCTCCCTCCAGATGGAGACCTGCTCCGTGTGGGTTGAATCACAAGGTTTGTTCTGGGACGGGGACTCTGCAAACTCATTTCCCATGAAAACATGGAAACTCCGCTCTGTGTGAAAATATTGGGAATCTATCTGAATACACAAGCCTCTTTCCTCCAACATATTTTTCCATGAGAGAGAGTAATCCAGCTCTACATTTTTTAACAGTATAGCCTGCAGGTTCTTCCTATGGATACGCATACTTTGAGGATCAAAGATAGAATGTGAGAGAAAATATGTTTATTTCACTTACAATGGCAAAATGTAATTCCTCTAACCTCTTCAAGTTTCAAATAGGGATTTGTGTGAGCTACATCTTACATCTGTTTTGGGCCCCAAATGGGCATTTTTAAACTTGGAAACCTTTAGCTAAAAGACTTGTGTTTCAACACCAGCTGGAACAATAGCAAACTCAAATACAACATACAGTTCAGTCTGGGAGTTAGATGACTGATACAGGTCACAAGATGGATGGAGAATAATGAATATGCACCCACTCACGTTAGAATTGCCTACAACAGAAAAATTTCAAGACAAAGATAATAATTTTCTTACTAGTTGGCTTATGTTGCAAAAAGTTCTAGGAGAAGGATTTTTCCCAGAACATTGTCTGAAAACCAACTTCTTTTTTGGCTGCTTCCATATCCTCCTCACAGCAATTTTCATTAGCGAAGGGAAATCTGTTATACCTCTCCCAGTGCTGAGAGAAGAGAAGTTAGTGGAAGAAGCATCTGACAACCTTGCCTCCCGTAACAGGTTGCAGAGCCATGATTTTGCAGAATGAGTTCCACTGCTGTTCAGATGAGAGGTCAGAGCCAACACGACAGGCTTTACTGGCATGACCAAGGAGAGGGTACATACGGTGCTTGTCCTGTCCATAAAGTGCTTGCATAGCAATTCCTTTGATAATTGGGGTGATGAAGTTGCTTAGAAACATCAAAAGGAACTTTTCATCTGGAAATCAGTATTCAGCCCAAAATGTGGCTGATGTCCAGTGGTACTTCTACATTCTAGGTAACCTCTTCTTTTTCACTTTTTTTTTTTTTTTTTAAAATAATTTTCGTCATCCCAAAACTTGTCTGGAAAGTCAGGGCGGAAAACACCATTCAAAGTGAATGAGCTTCAGGCCTGCAGTGCCAAACTCTCCTGAATAAAAATAAGGAAAGGGACTGAGTCACGCTCAACGGAAAAGCTGGTGCAAACTTGTGCCATGGTGGTGCATTCAATTTGTAAAGGTTTCTACAAACGTTTAAACAGTTAGAAACATGAATAACTGTCTTAAAGCAGTAATTCAGCAATTGACATTTCTCCATGTTTAAACAGTGAGACCAATATGGTTTAAACCAACACAGTTTATTGGGAACAAAAGGAAAATGCAATAACACAGCAGCTCAGGGAAAGAAGAACTAAAGGACAGCATGTAGGATTACCATCTTCTGCCCCAATTTCCCAGTCCTCTCCCTGCAGCCAAGGTAGCTAACTGCTGTCTTCCCTTTGTCATTGCACTCACACCGAGTTCACCGCCCAGCTTAGCAGGATCCCCCATGGTATGGATGATTTTACTGGGCCCCATGGGTGATTTGGAATGAAGTGATCCAAATTCAGCGATACACACTGTCGCAGTGGCCGCACTGCAGCTGCTCTGCTCCGGACTGTTGGTGCTCTTCTCCGTAGGTCATTGCTCAGACCCTGAACTGATGGACAAATCTCCTACCCACCTCTCCAAGGTTTCAGATGTTGTTCAGAGTAGAATTAAAGGCCCGTAGTAAACCCTCTGCCTACAAGAGAAACACTTCCCTAGTCAAATGTAATTTTCTTCCTAATTTCTACCTTTTTATCTTTATTTTCCTTCTGGCTTTTCCCAGAAGCCATCTGCAGTGGGCAGGGGGACTCCACCACCCTGGACACGTTTGCCTGTTCGCTTTCAAACATGAATGCCAACATTATATTCATTTCGACAGTAAAACTTCACAGCTTATTTTTAAACAGCAAATTTATAAACTGTTACATAACTGACATGCAACAGAGGCCTGGCCCATCCAGCTAATTCCCTTTTTCCAAACGCAGATGCAGGCAGAACATTCGCCGGCTTGGCAGAAGCCTCTGTACCTCTCCAGGCATTCTGGGCTGCTTTTTTCCTACTTACTTCAGTGTCGGGTATTAAGAGTAAGCTCATCCTCTTTCATGCCTTCAGACCACCAGGTTTACAGCAATTTATAACAGCTTTAGTACCTCCAAGACAAATAGATTATAGGTAGTAACATACACAAGTGATTCCATGCATTCCTATGTGCTCTATAAGGGACGGGGATGAAGGCTGTCCAGAGGCAGGAGAAATGAAAGCCTCGCTCCCACATAGCAGAGAACCAAGTTGAAGTAATCCACCGTGTCCCCCGTAAAGTAGATCCTAATATGGGAAAAAATCCCTCAGTTCCGGCAATAATTAGTACTTCTTAACCTCCTTTGCACAGTGAGGGCAAAAATTTAGGAGGGTTTCAAGCACTAAAGTAGTAAACAGTCTAGTGCCCCCCAGCCTGGAGCAGAGTGAATGAGGGAGATTACAAGGGAGAAGCAGAAAGTCCAGGTCTCCCTGGGCAGCTGACTTAACGGTTGTCTACGTGATTGTGGTTTCCAATACAGAATCAAAACAGTTTCTAGTAGCAACTCGTTGTAAACATTTGGGATCCTGAAGGTAATGAACTCACTCTCCAGCTAACAAACAATAGAGTCATCAAGTACTACAATTTCAGCCCCGTAAACATAAATCCAGTGGATGTCGGTGAGCTGCTTCAATCCACACACCTCACGCTGGGCTAATGCTTTCCTTTAGAAAACAAACACACGCAGATGGGATTTGTTGTCAGAATAGGATCAGGATTGTAAATGAATGAGGTCATTCACAATAATGCTGCTGCTGTAGGAGCAGGTCCTCGCTAGTTGCTGGGAAGAACATGTTGTTTTTTATCAGTTAAACACATAATGTTAGTCTTCCTCTGTTTACAAGGACAGAGGACGCAGAACCACTTAGGGAAAGAGTCATGTGGATTGCTTTTCAAACCCGTAAGGGAAATGGGTCTCTTTTTACAATGAATTTGCATAATAGACGTAATTCTAATTGCTAATGAGTAGTAAATACAAATCTGCTGTGACACAGGACTTATATTTCCATTCACCTCATAATAATCTTCTCAGGAAATTGAGCCTTCTAACACCTGGAAGCAGTGGAGCACAGCAAGGCAAAGCGACCTCCCAAGGAAATGCATCTGGCAGCATCAGTGGCAAAAGCAAACTCCCAGATCTCCAAAGTCCTGATGCACTGCTCTGTCTATTTATCACATTACAGCGTGGAAATCCTTTGGTAACTTACAGTTAAAGATGCTGGGAAGAAGCAAGAATACCCGTTCCCAGGGGATTTTTTTCTTAGCTAATAGCATACAAAGAAAAATTTTCCTTTTTTCAAGACAAATATGAAGGTAGAGAAACATCCTGTAGAAAAGACCATAACTAGGTTTGCAACCAGCTTGAGAAGATCCATGTTCTGTGAGCCCAGGAGAGCGTATATTTTCAGGTTTATCTCACCATCCATCTCACTTTACCAGTTTTTCCTAGTTTCTTAAATATATTCCATAACAAAGAGATCTTATTTTCAAACAGAAAGATTAAATTGGAAGCCAGACAAGTTTGGTGTCTTTTACAAAAAAAAAATCCTGTATGAATATGGGATACAAAAGTCCCTGTCCCAAAGAGCTTATGGTTGATCATGATTCTGTGCTCAGACCTGTATCACCTACCTAGACAGATGCCTTATGGCATATCTATCTGTTGGCAGCTACCGCCTTTGAAAATTAGCCCAGTTGTACCTGGATTCACCTTATCTGGTTTAATGGATGAGTCAATGGAGAGCCAGGTGATATAAGGGAGCAAACACTTTCCTTTGGAGTTGTGTGTCTCTCTCCCCACTGGATTGAGGGAGTCTAGGTGACTCTGCTTCTAACTTTGATGTGCCATACTGTACCTAGCTGTAAGTGAGATATACCTGGGCCCAAATGTCCAAATTACATGGGCTTGATTCTGACTTCATCAGATTGTCATACAGCTAACATCCTACTTTTGTCCAAACAAGACCACATCAAGATTTTAAGGGAGCGTGTTCAATGTACTTACGTTCACTGAGGAGATGAGCCTCAGCTGAGATTTCCCATGAGCAGGATGCTTCCAGATAGTCAATTCCTTTCTCGCAATTTACTTGGAAATTCGGCTATGATAAAAAGATTTATTGACTAGTAGCACTGTGTACATCGAACCGTCTACGCTGGGAAAGCCTGTTTGCGAAAGTGAGTCTGTCCGGGCTCTCTGGTGCAACGGGCTGTACAAAAGCTAGTTTTTCCAGGAGCGGCAGTGATTAACACTTCTCAGGCCTCTTGGAAACTCACATAACATACTTCATATGGGTGCAGCACATTCTCCCATCCCACTCCATGTCTGGCTGGATCTGCTACAGCGTCTCTTCATTCTTCCCCACTTCCAAATATGTCCCAGAGTGGACTGGGCGTGAATGCAGCTATCAGCCCTCTTTAAAGAATGATGGAAAATTAAGATTTCTGAACAATCCTTTTTTCTTCCAAAACTGTACAAGTACACTCTATAAATCTGGCCATGCTTGATGTTATGAATGTCAATGGAGAGCACGGGGTTTTACTGCTGTCTTCAAGGGGAGTAGCAGTTGACCTCAGACTGAGAGAGGGAGATAAAGCCAGAGAGATGCAGAGACAAAAGCTCATTTAAGGAATGCCTGACAAAAAGATTGAAGGGAAACTGGGGACAATAGTAACTTCTGTCAAAAGATTCATCTGTGACATAGGACCTCACCTGCCTGTAAGTAATAATGCCTACAAATGTACAGATCACATATAAATTCTCCCCGGGAGAGGTGCAGGGCCAGCTCCAGGCTTATCACCATCTTGAGAAATCAGCACTCTGCTGCTTCAAGACCCACAGGGTCTGGCTGGGAGAGGAAAAGACAAGGCAGAACAGACAGACAGCTGTCAGGACAACACCAAATGTGGGGCTTACTGCCTCTGGAGAAGACAGCGACCCTTATTTCCCATCACCAGCCCTTGGCTACCAAAACCTGCACTTCCTAAGACCAGTGTGAGTCAATGGGGATTTTGAGGTCTGGCTGCCAGCACAGCACGTAGCCAGGACTCAGGCTGTTTTGCTGTCCTCTGGAAGTGCATCACTTTCCGAAATTCCTTCCTCTGACCAAGCCTAGTCTCAGCCTTGGTGTGGCATAAGCTGTCTCAGTCCTGCTGCCCAGAAACACCGTACATATCTTTTTTTAGTAACATGCAACTTAAGCCATTTGATTTCTTAAAGTGAAATCAGATTTGTCTTGTTACAAGCCGTAGAAGTGAGAAGAGACCTAAATGAAAACCCAGTCTGAGTCATTTAGATGTGTAGATGGAGTTATTCAGCACTTCTGTACAATGTAGGGTGAACATGGGACCCTGTGCGAAACCAAAGTGATATTATTACATATTTTGAAAAACATGTTTGGGGATGGCTGCCAAGGTGATCAATTTGAACTTAAAAAATAATTCATTCTCTGGTGTCAGGATTATTTAAACACTGGTTGAAAAAATTTGCTACTACACAAAATTAATTAGGGGATTTAGTTCAAAATAAACAGTGCAGAGATTTTGGAATGACCATAATAAATAATAAACAAGAATTATTAACACTTGCAAATGTGAGGAACTGTCCTGGCAAAAAGGTTGAAACATTTCATTCCTTTTACACAGGGAATTAAGCATAACATCAGTAAATTATAAATTCACCAAAAGAGACAATTTAGGTAAAATTATTTGGGAGGAATGTCAGGGTGAGAGCAGGTGGTCCCTTTCTTTTTATCCTACTGCACACTATCTCATGCAGCAGAGTTCATCTGCTGCGTAGGTGACATCTGCTGCATTGATTCCCATATTCCAGTGGCTGAAAACAGTAGGTGCACCCAGCCAGCAGAGTCCAGAGATGTCTTTGTCCACCTATCCCAGCCACAACTAGAATATATAGCTCTTTCTTAGATTTATTTTTTTTCTGCTGTAATAGAAAGAAGGGAATGCACTGAAAGAAGATAAAATAGGATGTTAGATTTACTTAAAATATGACATGCATAAGGGCAATGACACCATAATTCATTAAATATAAATTCTACAGTGATCTGTAAAGGTTATTCCCTCAAGATATGTCCTATAAATTGTGTGTAACCGCTTAGTCAGCCACTTCTGGAATCCCAGTATTTTCTCATAGAGTGCTGGGAAAATTCGGGTCTAGAGAGCAGGCAAGTGGGGAGAGGGGAATCAAATGCTGGAAGTTTACTGGTAAATATCATTCTGATATACATAGTGATAGCAAACAGTACCAATGTATCTTATACTTTTGTCAGAAATTTTCTATCCTCTCATTTTCTGCTGTATTTTGCAGTGACAAAATATTTTTATTTGCAAGGTTTCAGTGCTGTCGTTTGTGTGTGTGTTGTTCTGTGTGTGTGCACTTTTTAATGTTAATGTGAGATGATTTTGTAGGAAGTGTGGAGCGGTCACAACAGCTGTGAGTACCACAAGGATTTCAAACCCTACAGAAAATGCAGGGTCCCCATTGCTACCCTGCGGGATAAGACATGTTTACAGAATGGCAGCACCAGTGCCTCATCACTTATTTTTTAACTTACTAGAGAAGGGTCATACCCTTGTTATCCAGCCTGTCCTTTGGGTAAAGACTTTGCACTGTGGACAACATATATATATATATATATATATATATATATGTATTTGTATGCACTACACATTCAGAAGAAACTTAGGTCATACCAGTTTTGGCAGATCTGTTATTGGATTATCCTCTGATTCAGTGCATTGGAAAGAATATAAAAACCACAGTATTGTCAGGAATCCTGACAACTGTATCAGTTTTAAATTATGGAAACATACAGAGAGCAAACCATTTACAATGGACACAGTGAAGCATTCAGAAATATTGAATTATGTGACAGGATGTGGGGGAAGGAGTATGATCCACAATTTATTTTGTTTCAGGGTATAATGCCAGTCTCATCTTCTTGTAATACAGTCAAGAGTGACTGCGGTTGTATTTCAAATCCTGTTTTAAAACTGAGAGATTTCATGTTTCTTTTGCCTAAGAACACATCTCAAGGTGTCCTGCTAACAGTTTAGTTAACAGCTGGGAGTAATAGTCAGTTTTGTCACAAATGTAAGTTGACATAATCAAAATATTGCAAAAAAATTGCTAATGAAATTTGATAAGTACGGGTAACACACTATCCTTTTCAAATAGAGTTTCCTGCCGTTGACTGCACTGGCACATCTTTTCTGCCAGAAATACACCATGAGCTTTACTGTTACATTTTAACTTCTTTTAATTTCTCTGCAAAAGAAATGTGATTCTGTGAGAAGCTGAGAAAGTTATAATTCTAATGAAGAGATTTCCCATTTCCCTCCCTCACCTTTCTTTTTTTTTTTTTTTTTTTTTTTTTTTTTTCTGACAGCCAAGTTGTGAAAGATCAACGATAGAGCTCTGGGCTCAATTATGCCATCAGATAAGCAGTATATCTGTAAGGCTCTCTAGCTAATTTATACACAAGAGATGCTTAAATTGGTTCTCTTGTGTAACTTAACATGCACTGAAAGTTCTGCCATTGGGAAGAACGTCAATCAAATCAAGAAGATCCGTGCAGAAAGCAAGCACAGATGGTAGGTGATGAGTGCTGATTTTGGAAAACAGAGGAAGTAATATAAGAGAGAGTTTTGCCCTACTAAGCAAACTACTTTTGTTCTGACTGTCACCGTTTGATACGTAAGCAATTTTTTCCTATTTGATATGTCCTTTAAAAGTGATGTGTTAAACACAGTTTCTTAATCAGCCACTCCAAAATACCTACATTATAGATTAAAACTGACTATGACAATTGTACACGTGGGCAAGTATGTGATACTGAAATCTTCGAGAACAGAGGTAGCTTTCTCACGTCATTCTTAGGGCAATGCTGCCAGTAATCCTCAAAATCAGGAATGTCAAGTATTATTCAAGCAAAATACAGAATAAATTAATTCAAAGTGAGAACTATATTCTGTAAACAGTTTCTGCTTGTCTGAAACTTCACACAACTTTATATTTTAGGGTTATAGATTTGTGAATTTTCTTCAGACACTGCATAAATTATTAAAAATCTCAAAATTTGTTATGGATCACCATGTATGTGTGTGGATCTCAAATGCAAATACTCTGCTATGAATAAGATTAGAAAGAATTGCACTTTATAGTCCAACAGGTCTTTTTCCATTCTTTTCCTCTTTCTTCTGCAAATACTGTAGAAGAAAGAAAGTCCTAGGGTCAATAAAAAAAGCTGAATCCACATTATCTGATCTCCATTCCTAACTGCCATGCAAAGTTTTTCTTGATTATTTCTACATATTTTTCTCCGTGGCCCAATTTTCCTTTATGACAACACCTACCATTCTGGCTTTTGCTCTAAATCCCTCCTTTAAAGTGGTGTACCTCATGAGGAAGGTGTTGCAGAAGTGTAGAAGCAATCCAAGAACCCCAGAGCGAAGCTTCAGGTGTCAGCCCTATGGGGTAACAGATGACCATTACACTGTGGACTGACCACCTAAATCTCAGGAAAGAGAAATATGAATGTCTCATCAAATACTTATCCATAACATGTAGGAAATAGAAAAAAAAAATATTATGAATAACTGTAGTGTGATGGACACTTCTTGAAAGTTCACCTGGGCAGTGAAAAAAACATCTTTACTACTTCTGAAAACAAGAGATAATAAATTTTCTAAGGGTCCTAAATCCTGCAGCAGGTAATAATGCACCATTAGATCTCACTTTATTGGATGAAGAGGAGTCAGTCATTAACCTGAGTATCCAAGGCTGTTCAAGCACAGGTGGCTATCATTTAGTGACATAAGTTCAATATTCTACTGAATATTGCAGTAGTCAGTTATATATATATGTACAGGGACTTTAGCAATGTCAATTTCCAAAACTTAAAGCATAGCTGGAAATAGTGAAGGAACTACTAACTTAGACTGATTTGTATTAAAAAGCCTATGAGTGGTTGAAGGACAAATGGCCATCCAAAATCTGTGATTCTACTGGTAGGAATAAACGTAAAACAGGACAAAAGACATCTTACACAGAGACATGGAAGTAATGTTAAAACATGAGCAAAAATTGATATGTAAGAATGGAAAAAAGGAAAAAGTAAACAGGAAGGACTACTACTTTATGAAGTTAGTAAAAATAAGAAGGTATTTTATAAACAAATTAAAATAAAACAAAGACCCTAGACAATAATTTGAGTACATCGTCAAATATACATAGTGAAACTGAATGAAATTAATTAAAAAAAGGTAGAAAGGATGTTTCCACCATGAACTAAGAACAACTCTGACAAAAGTACCATCTCAGTGTAACAGGAATCTTGTCTTTTGAAAAAAAAAAAAAAGTATCTGTTAAAGTTAAGGGATTTTGGAACAGTGTGTTCGTACTTCAACCAAAATCTTTTAACAAAGTGTCTGAGAAGCACTACAAACTACTTTAAACAAATTAAATTCAGGAAAACTTCAACAGACTCAGAAATCAGTAGTGCTCTTCCAATAATTAAAAAGAATAGGGGGCATTTATTAGCTGTGGGTTGATTCTACGTGGAATTATGAATTGCTAATTTGAGACTCAGCAAAGAATTTAAGGTTATAAACACAAGCAAGAACAGTTAGTATGTTTATTTGCACAAGGTCTGTCTGATCCAACAATCTTGTTATACTTTCTCAAAACAGTATAAATCTAGCTAGAAAATGTAACTCTGTTGATATTGTATCCTTGGATTTTTCTGAGTTAATTTAATCATTAGCTGGACATTTGATTTAAAAAAACTTTTGCAGTAAATGGCACTAGCAACGTGTATGTTTGAGAGACTGAAAACATTGGTTAACTGAGAAATCTTAAAACACAGTCAATGTGGAGTCATTGATGAGTAGGACTTTTTCTAGCAAAATCCCTCAGATAGTATTTTTTGATCCTGTGCACTTTTATCAATGACCTAAACAGGGATAAATTGCCTTTTCTGGCCTACCTAGAAGACATAACATTTTATGGCATAGTAAATAATTAGGGAGACAAATCACTGTAAAAGAATAATCTGAATCATATGCCTAAAAAATCACAAACAATCAAAATGTGCTTTAATTAAACCTGTAACCAGTTCATTATGGGAAGTGGTGGTCTTACAATGTCTTGAAGTGGTCACTTTAAAGTTAACTGTTTTTATGTATTTCATTTGGTTTCTGCAAAAAAATTCTTAAAGGCTGTAAATTCAAATGTCTGGGCAGGAGGGTTATGACGATCTCGTTTGGAAATATCTGATTTTGGGAAACTATGAGTCCCTCTCTTTCAGGAGCTGAAGAGAATGTAAAAACTCCCGCACTGCCTTTCAGTTCTCATCATTCCTGAAGCCCTGTAGCATGAAAATGCCTGTATCTCATCTGATCCTAAAAGATCCCGGGGAATTGTTCCTCAAATAGCTAGATGTACTGTGACTTTGCCACTCTGTGGATGATCAGTGACTGGATTCGTAGACTGCAGAGGAGAAGCTGGAGAAGAAGGGTGCAATGAACGTTGTCAATCAGATGGAATAACTTCACTCTAAGATGTCTGGGTCCGTAGCCTCCTTGAACTCTCCAGAACAAACTGATCACCATATTTGAGGTCAGGAACCAATTTCCATTGTCTAGGTTTGCAAGGCTGTAAAAGAAAGGTTAGATGGGAACAGCAGCAACACACTTCTTTGTTTGATGTAAGACATCACCAAGACTTATCTGATACAGTCCGTTTCTAGCTGGAGCCCGTACCAGAGCCAGGAGCTTGGCCCAGCAGTCTCAGGGCCCCTCTCCCCTGGGCCTGAGGGCAGGTACTGCGCTTCACGGGGTATTCCCCAGCTGGCTGCACAGAGGGCATCAGGCAAACAACTGTGATGGTTCTTTCTGATCCCCAGTTCTATGAAACCATTCCACTGTCTGGCCTTCCCATTCTGGATTCCAGGCTTCCTTTAGGTCTTTCCTGCTTTCCCATCTGAAGACAATAGCTGATGGATTGTCCAAGGCACATCCATTCAGTAATTAGGCAGAAATAGCATTGGATTCAACCTGTTTTCAAAAACCCAGGTACTTGGTTAAAAAAAGAGAAAAAAAACCAAAGCAACTGGAAAAATGTTTTCCTCCTGAAATCTCTTTCAGCTAATTTACTTGCTTGTAGTAATAGCAGATAAAAATTCAGGCTCAGTTGTGGCTTTGAAGCTGACAGCATCTCTCTCATTTATTTTTTTTTCCCCTAGCAGTATCAAAGACTCTGATTTGGAATGTACACAACAAAGGTATAATCTTTCAGATTCAGATTAAAGAAAAACAAAACCACAATTCTTGTCATGTGAAGTCGGTAGATTGTCCAGGCTTTTGCTGTTGTATCATCCAGAGTTGGTCACCAGGGATACAAAA
Source organism: Rissa tridactyla (assembly GCF_028500815.1). NCBI lineage: Eukaryota > Metazoa > Chordata > Aves > Charadriiformes > Laridae > Rissa > Rissa tridactyla. The sequence continues at coordinate 198,585,557 of NC_071466.1, forward strand.
TTATAAAACTCTAAATCCTACAACCAATCACTGTGTCTTTTAAGGGGGTGTTGGTTTCACATGCTGAAGTGTACGCACCAGTTTATAGCAACTAAGAAAAGCTCCTTTCTGTTTGCCATAAACTGAGCTGACTCAAGTAACCACAGTAGGGTGGTTGTTTAAAGTGGGTTTCTCCATGTGTGGCATCTTGCTCAACATCTGGTTCTAGTTAACTTCTTTTCTGAGGTTATTGTGTACATCGCTGTCTTGAATCCGTATTTAATTTCAAAACAAGACTGAGTATAAAGCTAGAAGTTCACCTGATTTGTGCAGAGGAAAGGACCACTAAACAGATGTTATTGCCCAGTTTGTGCTTGGAAAATTAGGTATTATCACATGGCAATCTTTTTTCCTAAATCTGCTGCTTGTGATTTTTGCTGGAAATGCTCATTTAAGTGTCCTTTGTAACGATGCCTAAGGGTGCATTGAGGTTAGTTTTCTCTGAGATCTGTTATGCGCCACATTGCACAAAGTAGGTTTTCAAGTACTATGACTGCATGCATTTGTGTCTAATAGAATCAGAATCCAGCATTTTTATGGAATAAAAGTGTAGTGGTTTATTTCAACTTTTTATATAATTAACCATAATACATACTTTACTGAAAAATCACATTACATCTCATAGTTTAACATCTGATTCAGTCTTGTGAAAAGCTAGCATTAACATAAAGCACATATTCATCCATACTTCAGCTGGCTTAAGTCAGTTAAGCGACCAGAATATAACCTTTCTAACGTACAGTCACATCCCACTTCTGTATCGATTGCCATGTGATTTTTAGTGACCTCGGCACTACAACACTTCAGCTCAGCCAGAAAACACATCGCTTCTGTAAATCAAATGGCTTGACCTTAACCTAATGAAGCACCCGTGTAGCAAACTACAACTAAACCAGCCCCTCCAAAGGACATCACAATGTATTTTTCATTACAGAATTTAAAAGCATACTCTCACAAATTTCACATCCATACACTTACAGAATCAACAGTCTAGCCTTTGTTTTACTTAAATTTGTAATGTTCTTTCCATTTCCTAATCTGCCCTATTTTTTTCACATTAATTTCATGCCACTGCAGAGCATGCTTGCTGCACACCACAGTCAGCAATGAAAGCACATACTTGGTTTAGCAGCAGCAGCAAAACGTAGTTTAAGGACATATAAGGTTGCATCTTGTTGCGTCTTACTTAAATGTGTATGTCCAGTAGCTGCAGTGAAGAGTTACTTCCTATTTCTGTGGTTCCTCCTTCCTTCTGAACACAGTAGTTCTCAGTAGTTCTTCAGTAGTTCTCTGAACTTTGTCTCAGCTTGCCATCGCCTTACATTGATTTTTCCAGTGACAGTTCTTTTGCCTTGTTTTTCTATATTACATCTCTGTCCTGAGAATTTGAATCTTGTCTCACCAATTGCTTATTAACTCTTAGTTTCATTACTGTGATACTCATTGTGTCTTCCAGACTACCTGACTTCATTGAAAATAGTTTCTCCTGCTGCACCTCCCAGAGATCTACAGCCCAGTCAGCCTCCCCTTGATCCCTGGGAAGGTGATGGAGCAGCTAATCCTGGAAACCAATTCAGGCATATGAAAGACCAGCCTGATGACCTTCCACCTACCTGGCTTGACAGATGAGGCTCCTCTCAGCAGTGCCTACCTAGACTACAGCAGTGGATGTTGCCTACCTAGACTACAGTAAGGCTTTCAATACTGTCTCCCATAGGATCCTCATAGAGAAGCTGATGAAGTATGGGCTGGATGAGCATACAGTGAGGTGGACTGAAAACTGGCTGAACAGCCTGGCCCAGAGGATAGTGGAGCACCTCACATACAGGCTGAGAGAGCTGGGATTGTTCAGCCTGGAGAAGAAAAGGTCCAGAGGGAGGATCTCATCAACATTCACAAGTATCTGAAGGGTGCAAAGAAGACTGATCCAAGTTTTTCTCACTGGTGCCCAGTGACAGGACCAAAGGCAGCGGGCACAAATTGAGATACAGGAGGTACCATCTGAACATCAGGAACAATTTTTCACTGTGAGGGTGACCAAGCACTGGCACAGGTTGGCCAGGAAGGTTGTGGAGTCTATCTCCTTAGAGATAGCCGAAGTCCATCTAGGCACAGTGCTGAGCAACTGGCTGCAGATGGCCCTGCTTCTTGCCCAAATATCGATCAGTAAATTCCTTAAGGGATATGGAAGCAGAGGTGGTCAAAACTATGAATAAAGGTGAAATTATAGGTGAGCACAAGTGGTTTGTGGGGTAAAGAGGACAATTACATTCCTTTCACTGTGAACCTTGTCGACCACATTGCATTGCTCATGGAGAGATCACCCACCCACAGCCACAGTGCATTAACGAATCCCAGGTGTGTGGAAAAAAATGACCAGACTGACACAGTGGCCACATCTCAAAAATATCTCATTAAAACAAGATCAAGCCTTATGTTATAAGACTGTCAGTTCCTGAAGACTACAGCGAGGAGGCCTTCCCTCCTGTAAACCCATAATTTTGTCTCAGAGAAGTGGAATTGCTTTATAACACGAATGAAGTAAATATGTTTTTTTTTCCTACCTGCACAGTTTGGGTTTTCCCAAGAGAGCATGTCTTACCCCAACACTCATGAGGGAGACTGGATTTCCTATGCCTTTTCCTTCAGTGGATGCTGAACTTCCTAATATAAAGGAACATGCTTGATTCTCAGCAAGTAGTATTTTAAAATCATAAACACAATATCATTTTATTTATAGTTCAGTCTCACTAGGATTTCAAGCTGCTTAAATTCCCTGAAAAAACATTTATTGTATCTTTTGATTTATATCATGCCTACCATACTAACAAAACTGATGATGTAATGATATCTGTCAATAGCAGATAATACAAAAAAAAAGGAAAAATATATAAATATGAGAATTCATGCTCAAAAAAAAATATGTGAACAAGGACATTATCTGTTTTCTACAGAACAGCCACCTGCCAGTTTATAACAAATATATAGCACAAGGAAAACTGAACTTGTGATTCAACTGAACTCAAACTAGTTTATCAGCAAAGGTTTCAGACTAAAAGATGGATGTATTACAGCATCAGCTTTGAGACCTGTGAGGCGTGTTGCTCATTAGGTATGACAGAAGCATGTCTGCTTCCATGTCTGGAAGCTCCCTGGTCTTTAAAAAAAACCTTTTAAAATGCTTGATAAGCATCACCTAACTGTTTAGTTCTACTGAGTCTTTGGAAGCATCATCATGAGGAGGGCTTTGCAAGGTAGTCTTTTGATAATCCTTCATATCAGACAGGTCTTTCAGTTGCAGGTAGAAATTTACTTGTTAATAAATTACGTTATGAAGAATGTGGTGTTATGTTTGTACTCTGCCCTACAAAACATCTGGGTTGTTTTAAAAAAATGGGGGTGCAAGATCTGGGTTTGTAAAATAAGTGGCTGACCTGCTGGGTAGAAGTAGACAGCTACAGTAAACTGCATGATAAGAAATGACTGTGTCCAGGTTTGTTTGGTTTTATTTTACTTCCAGACCATTACTATAAGAAAGCAGCAGCTTGAGCTTAATACAATTGCCCTGGTGATTTTTATAGAGCTCTTGCCATTATTGAAATTGGACTCACTATTTCCCCCAAGTGTATGCCTGAATAGCTGAAAGATCTGTGCATCGGAGTGGAATTAAAGAAGGGGTAGAGTCATATTTAAAATGGTGCATGGACTAGGGTAAAAATAATACTTTTTTGCCTTCTCCTATAATAATGTAAGGTCATTAAGAAGGCAAGTGCATTTTTTGTCTTTACTAGAGGTGAAACCAGATGTAGGTGTGAGTGAATAACAGTGAATAACCCCGTCAGACAGATCAATTTTTTGGAATCTGTAGTTATCCATTTCTAGAATATCATTGTAGAAAGTACGTTTAAATCAGATTCTCCAACTTTTACTGAAGAATGACGCCAGCCCGCGAGCTCCAGAATGTCTGCAACTGCAGGAAGTGTCAGGTCATCTTGTTCTTCAGACTATAAACAAAAATCAGTATGTCTGAGAGTAGCTTAAAAATAGAAAAAGGTTCTACATAATTGCAGACTTTTACAACTGACAAAATATTCTTCATTTTAATTAACCTCTCTCCTGCACTGGCTCCTGAAAATATCCCATCTGAGACCTTAGTCATCTGCCTAAAAAGCAGCAAAATATTAAACCAACAATTTCACATTATGGAGGTCACCTTCTACAAAAATACACTGAACTACTGCATAACATCGCAAAATGTTCTGCTGGCAAGAAGTACCTACTTGTACACAGTATTTTCATGTGGAATAACCTGAACTTTGAGGTAACAAAAATATTTTCAGATAAATACCCAAATACCCTAATTATGATTCTCATAGGTCTGAATAGAATATGAATCTCATCTGTAAACTGATCAAGGTCTTAACTTTACTATATCACCAGGTTAAAAAAACAGGTTGTAATTAAGGTACTCTCTATACTATTATTCAGAATGCGCACAAGAAGGGCAGGAGATAGTTTATGGTTCTTTCAGGAGCTCATGTGAAGGTGCAATAACCAGTCAGTATCACTTCTGTGAAATATTTGGCTTATAAATTTTATTTGCATACTCTGATTTTTTAGTTGATTGCCAAAAGGAAAAGAAAATAAAAAAATAGTAAATAGTGAGGGGACAAAAAAAAATCCTTATATTTTGGGATATTGTTTCTATATTATAAATCATAACTGGAGAAAAAAACATTAGAATACTCTAACCTTCTGTACAAAAGCATGATTTTTGATATTATACATTAAGTATTTTGTCTAATCTAGTCCGTGTATGTCAATCAGAGTGGCTTTCATTGTTTCCTTTGGGAAAATTCTCCACAGACTTGTAGATTTTGCTGTCACAGAGGTTATCCAGACAGTTACCATTTGCCCTTATTTAATTCCATGTTGTTACTCATGCTTCTGCTCTACATTCTGCTAAACTGATTCCTGCCCATTATTAAGAAAGCTTTTAGAAATTTGCAAGGGAGCTAAACATCTGCTCTTTTCTTTTGCCAATGGGTTTCAGGCTGCTATATTGTTTTTCTGTTGTCAGTCACACTTCTGAAAGCAGTCTTTCCAAAATCAAATTTGCAATAGGTTTGTGGTTAAATTGTGTGCTGTGGTATCACTCAGTGACCCCAGCTACTCTCGTATCCTGTTGTGTTAGGTGCTGTACCGACGTGATGGGGGACGTGAAACCTGAGCCAAGGGTTTTTCACAACCAATGGAACTTCTCAGCTGCCACATGACTAACATGAGCTGGTAGATCTACATCTTTATTCCCTAGATAATTACCCTCTTTCATGAAGGACAAGAGACTACAGTGGACAAGTTTTACTTTCCATTTGGGTCAGTGTTCAGGGAAACTTCATCACTCCTGGGAGAAACATGAGAGGAAGGACAGCTGTGGGAACCCATGGCTCCTGAGCTCTTTGGTAAACTCCGGGGTTGACGTTGTCACCTCATGCATTTTTTTTACTAATAGAAATTGGCATCCTTGCTGATAAAGCTTGATTCTCAATGAAAAGTGATGGAGGAAACTCCATGTTCCCATCTTGAATTCCCCCCACCTATCCACGGAGCAGCTTCCAGCCCAGAGTATGCAAACTGGACAAACATGGACAAAGGGTAGGAGGGTGGAAGGGTATGATCCCAGGTCCCAGAGCCTGTGTTCAGTCTGTGTGCCAGTGTCAGTAGCAGAGAGATGAAAGGAGGTGGTCCAGCAAGCCCTTCTGAGGCAATGATGTTGCACTCCCAGCTGGTGCACCCAAGAGCACCACGGGCATCCAGCTAGTGGGCCACGCTGGCCCTAGGGAGGCTGTCTCTGCTCTCGTCCTTCCTTTGGGTCTTCTCTGTGGGAAACAAATGTTTCCATCATCCCTGACAACCCAGTCCCTTTTTCCCATGCAAGGAAGAGGTGGCTGTTTACCTGTTTCCCTGCATTGGCCTTGCCTCAAGCGTACAGGGATTTGCTAACCCTGCTGCAAACGGCCGTTTTGTATTTGTCATCCTGTTTCCCACAGGTGTTCGGCCTACATGCAATGCAACATCTACTATGGCTTGCTGTAACCAGCAGTGCTGCAAGATTTCAAGCCAGCATAAAGTCTTTGAGAGGTCTGAGGCCTCAGTCAAATGAGAAGTGGCCGGCTCTGCTCTGCCAGCATTGAAACTCTCACTTCTACAGATCATCTCGTTACAAGCACACAGAAAAGTGATGTCAGCCCTGCCCACTGTGCTTACATGCCTAGTAAATCATATTTTGTTTTCATTATTAATGATTATTCCTCATGGGATCCAGTGTGACTTAACTAGTAAATAGGGGGGTTGGTTTTTTTCCTGTTAATACCGTGTCTCACTATATTAATTTTTTTTTTAAAAATAAAGAAATTGTAACTGCAATTACACAATATAGACCTGTTAAAAAATTCTCATGTGAATTTTTGATGAAGAAAAAGTCTAGAGAGAGAAGGTAATACTTTGACAGTAAATCATAAATTTATATTGAAAAATGGCACTTATCCAGAAATTAAAGAAACACCCTGTTGTCTTTTGTTTTTTGATAAATTTTGGGCCATAATTTTTAAGACATATTCCTGAAATCTTTTATCAGCATTAGTCCCTTTCTGTGGTTTGGGTTTGTTTTTTTTCTTTCCTCTATCTTTTTCTTTTTCTTTTTTTTTTTTTTTATTATCTGAAAGAGAACCAGGAAAAAATTCTCATGATGTCCTCATAAATAGTCTAACAGAAGGGGTTTACCTCAGTGTAAATTGCCTACTTGCACCATTTTAATCTGACAGGCTGTTCAAAATATTTTTAAAACCAGCTGAAGGAATGGAATAGGTACATTTCTTTGCAGCAATGAGTCAGTGGAAAGAGACCCGGTGACTCCAGGGGAAATGACTTACGCATTTAGTTGCCTTTTGAGCAGGTATTAGTTATCTGGTGGAGATTAAAAACTTGATAGCCCAACCACATATTAAACAGCCATAGTGGCTCTTTTTAGAAATGTGTTGATCAATTTCCAGTCTGTTCTTTCTTTTTTTCTGTTAACTTTGGGGCCATTTCTATATTTCACGTGATTCAATAGGTATCTACTACTTATGCGACCTGAAAGATGAGCTTAATATGTCTTATAAAAATTATTTGCTTTGGATGGCTTGTCTGTACATTTCTTGCTTTAAAAGGAAATGCTCACAGAAATAAACAGTCATAAGAATTTTCTGATTTAAATACAATTCTCCAGCTTCAGAATTCCAAGGAAGTGTGCTGAGGTGAATCCACAGCTGCTCCAGAGCATTGCAACGCTGAATGGAAACGTGAAGAAAAGCTTGAGATATATTCTAAACTCCCTGCATTCACTCCATGGACGGTTACACTTCTACCCTCAGTCCAACAAACGTGAATAATTTGATTATCTGTGCATATGCAAAATCCTGCTGGGAGTTGATGCAAACATAAAAATTCCCCATGTGTTTTCTAGCATGTGAAACCATGCTCAGATCCATGTGCAGCCAGAAAAAACTTTGGAGATAGTAATTTTAAATCTAAACCAGAAATTCATCCATCTGTTTCATATTTCCAATCTACCAAGTTGCAACTGTCCTTATTCATGAGGATAGGAGCCTTCCAGTGCCATCATACTCCATGTCATGGACAAAGTCTGATCCTCCAGTATGATGTTCACTGAAAACAGTAGAAGATGCTAGGAAAAGAAGATAAATGTACTATTATGAAAACCTTAATTTATGGAACAGCTGAAAAAGACTTCTGCAATTAAAACTACATATATTCGTATCTATATATTTTTAGTGAGGGAACTATGTTTTGCCAAGTATCAGACAGAAAAAAAAATCTTATTTTGACCTTTGGCTTAACGTTCCCACATTTTCTTTGCTTACAGCAGGCCTTTGAAATTCAGCAAGAAGAAAGCTCTGGAAGATAAATATCTCCAGTGTCTCCCATGAAATTCCATTTGTCTACGTCCCAGGTACAGGTGTGGTGTCATTCCCATCTGTCAGCAAAGCCGTGGCAGGGTACCAAAATAACAACTGCACACAAAGGCTCGGACACCACAACTAAATAACCAGCAACACCTGCTACAGCAGGAGCTCTGAGCAGAAAACCTCCCTTACAAGAGAGCAGGGAGGGAGAGTTGAACCACTTTCCCTCCCTTGCAGACTTTCTCCCTCCAATGTGTTGCATGGCTTCAGGGGCTCGTCCTCAGCTCTGAAGGAACCACAGGAACAAAGTGTTTTTCCACTGTCTCCATATACACAGACATTCAAATCAGGCTTCTCCAACCATCTCACAAAGGCACTACAAGGCCCTAGTATACCTTCCCTCCCTAAACTCTTCCTCCTGCCAGCTGCAGGAGTTACTGAGAGTGCAGGCTAACTGTGGATGCTCAGGGTTTTGATAACACTGATAATATTTGATAATAACATTGCCACATATACTTGCAACAGAATTATTTTCAACTCGTATGAGAAACATAGGAGATGTATCTAAAAACATTAAAATAAAACTGTTACTCTGTTTGCAAAGGCAAAAATCTGACGGTTAAGAAAGGACAAAATTAAGATCATCCAACTCATCTTACTTCAGTCCTCTTGCACATGTAAGTGAAACATTCCTTCATGCATGATGCTTTTCAGCAGTCTCCATTCTGCATGGTGGGATGGTGCAAAAGGGGATGGCTGAGGGTGTGATGACCATAGATGGTGACTGAAGGTTTCCCTGGCATGTTTCTTCCACAAGTCTGGAAGGGTTCTTTAGGGGGAAGAAGGTCACTTCTGTGGCTTCTTTAAATATTACCATAGAGAAGAGCCATGGTCTGTTCTCATCTAGGTCACAGCTTTCTTACATTACTCTGTAAAAGTTATTTTAATATAAAGCATTGGAAAAGATTGTCACCCATGTCCCACTCACTGAAGGTCTACAAGCAGGCATGTGAGAAGTTGAAGAGGCAAGGGCTTCTCAGGGAACTTTTGCTGCAAAAGGGATCATCAGCAGCAGTGATAGTTGAGCACTTTGGGATAAAATAATGCATTCCTATGGTAAAGGACTGTAGGAGGAAGGAAATCTTAAGGAGGGTTGAGTGGGTATCTTGAATTATGCAGTTCATTTAAACAGTTTTCTTCCTGCAGATACATTTGGAGTTGATTAACATTTACGTAGACATTTGGCACCCTGGCTGCAGTGAATTTCCCTTCAAGCTAAGTAACAGTTCTTTTATTTCTTTTCATTCACTGAGCTCGCCCGGATAAAAGAGCACAGAGTGTACCTGGAGCCTGCAAAGGGCCCCTATGTCCCAAAACAGCATAAACGCCAGCTTCATTAGCACACATCATTAAATGTTTCATACAGAAAGGCGCCATCTGCTCTTGAAAATGCTGGGACCTCTGCACATAAGGTGTTTGATTGCCCTCAGCCAAGAGGGATAGGCTTTTGACTTAACCTACTAGATTCAGAGCTGGGGTTATTTTGCCAAAGTGAGTGTTTTTCTCTGTTGCACTAACCGCTTCTCCCCTGATCTGGATAAATATCCAGAGTTCACAGAATCACAGAATAGTAGGTGTTGGAAGGGACCTTTGGAGATCATCTAGTGCAACCCCCTTGCCAGGGCGGGGTCACCTAGAGCAGGCTGGACAGGAAAGCATCCAACTGGGTTTTGAATATCGCCAGAGAAGGAGACTCCACAACCTCTCTGGGCAGCCTGTTCCAGTGCTCTGGCACCCTCAAAGTAAAGTAGTTTTTCCTCGTGTTGACATGGAATTTCCTGTGTTCCAGCTTGTGCCCGTTGCCCCTTGTTCTGTCGCTGTGGACCACAGAAAAGAGGCTGGCCCCATCCACTTGATACCCACCCTTTAGATATTTATAAGAATTGGTAAGATCCCCTCTCAGTCTTCTCTTCTCAAGATTAAACAGACCCAGGTCTCTCAGCCTTTCCTCATAAGAGAGGTGCTCCAGTCCCTTGATCATCTTTGTAGCCCTCCACTGGACTCTCGCCGGTAACTCTCTCTGGAGTTGTCTCCAGCTCCCTCCCACTAGTTCTTGCTGGGTGCCTGAGGATGGGAAGTCATGGACTGGTTGGACAATAATGTTCTAAATTATCAATTACATATCCACTTTCCCTCCTGGAATCTCACAATGTCAGGTAGCTCCACCCTTACATTCGACCATACAAACAGTATTTTCAGAAGCTAACATCAAGGCAAACACTGGGGTTATTTTCAGCACATGTTTCCCTTCACAGTTCCTGATTGCTATCCCAAGAGCCAGAAGGGCAGAGCTAACATCACACCTGAGGTCTTCACTGCCCCAGCTTTGTCCTACCCCACTGTTAGCAGGCGGAATATGCTGCAGTCTTCAGGGATGTCACGACCCATGGACTGTGTGAGTTCAAAATGCCCGGAGAGCTCCTCAGGATGACTGAGGACTCCTGAGAGCTCCTCAGGAGGGACTCCTCAGGATGGACTCAGGTCAGACCAAAGAGCTCCCAGGTGAGTGATGTAGCTAATGCCATAATTTTGTGCTGGATGAGTGAAGTGGTACATATCTCTTTTCTGGTTTGTCAGGAAAATGAACTCAGAAAACAATTTTCATGACACAGAAGATAAAACTTTCATGAAGATTGTATGTTCCTTAAAGGCCAAGAGAATTATAATAAGGGACAAACCATAGTTTATTAAAATATTCATGGATTTATTTGGAAGAATTGTATCATATTTAAATGTCCAGAAGTTTATACCAGATTCATACCGTACACAACAGAATTCTGTTTTTTTCCCCATATTTCTGTAAAAATTAGTGTCACATTTCTAGGAAATTCCCCCAAAAATTAAATCTTCTGATAAAATAAAATACGTATAATTATGTTTAATAGCATACATTACTGGAATATTGATTGGGAAAATAAAATAACTTTTGAAACTTGTAAATCTATCATTCAAACAAAACAAGATAGTACCTGAAAAGAAATTCTAAATTTACTGAAATCATCTTTCCATCTTTTGCATAATCACGTTTGAAATATTTGTTTTTATGTCAAACTATGTTTTTTATCGAAAAGTGATATTATTTTAAAATTAAGAAATATTACGTCTAATGCTATGAAAGTGGCCATTGCTGAGTATAAAAACAAATGACAAAATTAACATCTAGGAGGCGCACACCTGTAAGTTTAATCTAATCCCACAGTCCTTTCTGTTTTCCAACTGCAACTATTCATTTTTTTGTAGTTATCAGCCCAACAGCTCCTGTGTTTTGTTCTCTTCTTTAATGCAAGACAAAAAAGATAGATGAAGTTGCTCAACAGTTGTTTTATTCTACCCTTCATTCACCCGGTTATTTGTTATGAACTTATGGAATTATCTGAAATGAAGAGAATTTTTTTTCCTACGTCATTAGTGCGCAAATAGTTTATATCCCTCAGAAATTCTTCATTTTTATTGCTTTTTAAAAATCATTACTGTAGACTGAAATATTTCTATTTGTAATTCTGGAAATACTTACTGACCACCAAACAATTGACATCCTTTTCTTCTTGCTGAATTCTTCGCCTGCCTAACATCTGATTGCAATGACTCCAGCACTGCTAGGCATGTTCCCAGTGTTTTTATTCATAACAGTTCTTTATAAAATTGTGGGGCCATGTTTCACAGTGTAATGTTAATTTTCCTTATGTTTCTTTACTTACCAAAGTGTATTAACATATCAAAAAAATAAAGAAAAGAATTCATAAGCTGTAAAAATACTATCAGACTCTTCAAGACATTTGGTATGTAGCTATGGTGCACAGTCATTCCTAGTAAACAGAGAATTAGCATTCCTTCAATTACTTATCTTTATAAGAATTAAAATTCTTTCCAGGATATTTAGTTCTTAGGGCATTTTATCACAGCACGTTTCTGTTATAAACATGCTCTTTCTTGTTAGGAATGACACTAATTTTCCAGTTAGTTATCAAAGCAAATTATTCCTAAATTTACAGCAGCCTGACATAGATTTACAGAATTAGTTCATAAATCTTTATTGCTATATTCAAAAACATAGGATGACACATGCATTTGCCCAGTCACAGTATGTAACCAGATGTGCTGTTATTTTTAAGAAAAAAAAATAAATTCTTCTTCCTTTATCTAAAACATATATGTCTGTGATTTGATGAATACGTTCCTTTAATTGCATCATCACCTTCTTGAAAAAATATTTTCTAATGGGGAAGAAAAGCCATTGACAATATAAATCTGTTGCTCCCCAGATTTGTATTATATACATGAAGTGACATTGAATTAAAGGCAAATATAGCACTACTACTTCCTCAAAAGTACAGAACTAAAGAAGCTAGTCCATTATGAGGATAAAGAGAATACTGCAGTGAAAGTTTAGTGGGGGAATACGACTGGTTACCATTTCAGTATCTAGTTGTCTGTCCCTTGGTTTCCCATCTCTCTCACACGGTTGATTTGGTATATGTTGATGATTCATTGTGATGATTCTTTCACTCAAAACAAGGAAAGGTCTGTCACTCCAGGACAAAACAGGAAAATTCAAGCAAAACACTTCTCCAGCGTTTCTGAGGTTCAGTTGCTCTTCTCGCTGTAGTTATCACTGGCACAGTCATGCCTCTGCTCTATTACTAATTTTAGCCTTTGGACACTTCAGCTGTGAGTCGCAGCCTCTTTTAACCGCAAATTACTTTATGGGTTTCTATGGGCCTGTTCGTGTTCATGTTTTTCTCTTCTGACTCTCCTTTCTCCCAAAGGGGAGTGAACCTCTACTATCCTTTCATGCAGTGGCCTTTCCTAGTTGATAATTGTTTTCTTGATTCTTTTCCTGTATCCATTCCAGTCCATTTTCTCTCCTGGCTTCTGTAATGTCTGTTACTGACTTAAGTCTTTAAGAACATTATCCCTAAAAATAAAAAGAAAAAAAAGAATAAAACAGACTACAGGCTTTGACTGAAAATTTTCCTTATTAAAATAGAGCTGGTAAACTCAGTAAAAAATTAGAGAAAGAGAGAGGAGAGAGGCTATAGAGAGGAGAGGAAAATATAAGACATATTATTTGACATTTTTAGGAGGAAATTCCTTATGCTAATCTAAGTAATGTCTTCTGGAGAAGCCTTATGTGTAACATGAAGAAGGGGTAAGATAGTTTTCTTGGCCAGCCCTCTAGTAGTCATCTCCAACATTGACATTAAATGGACAATGTTGATGATCAACTAGTCATCTCATTCCTGAAGCCTAGTTCATAAGTTCTTTTTTAGATGAGCTTCTATTGTCTTTTCCTATACTTTTTCAGGAAAATATCCGATGGACCTCTGAAAACCATTACAATAATACATGTTATTGGAAATGAAAATGTAAGTATGAATATAGAATCCTAGAATCATAGAATCTTCATGGTTGGAAAGGACCTTTGAAATCATCAAGTCCAGTCATACACACACACAAAAACCCCTACAATCTCTGCCACTAGAGCATGCCCTGAAGTGCCAAATCTACACATTTCTTAAATACCTCACCTCTAGGGATGGTGACTCAACCACCTCCCTGGGCAGGCTGTTCCAGTGCCTGACCACTCTTTCAGTAAAGTAATTCCTCCTAATATCTATTCTAAACCTCCCCTGCCGCAACTTCAGACCATTTCCTCTGGTCCTGTCATTATTCACCTGGGAGAAGAGGCCAACACCCACCTCTCTACACTTGTCTATGCTATGATTCGCCAGATTCTCCAGGAAAATGCTGTGGGGGACAGCCACAGACTTCCCCACATCCAGAAGGCGGGTCACATGGTCATAGAAAGAGATCAGGTTAGTTAAGCAGGACCTCCCTTTCCTAAACCCATGCTGGCTGGCCCTGATCCCTTGGCTGCCCTGCACTTGCCATGAGAGCTCACTCAAGATGATCCTCTCCATGATCTTTCCTGGTGCCGAGGTCAGGTTGACAGGCCTGTATTTCCCCGGATCCTCCTTCTGACCCTTCTTGTAGATGGGTGTCACATTAGCCACCCTCCAGTCATCTGGTACCTCCCCTGTTGACCAAGACTGTTGATAAATGATGGAGAGAGGCTTGATGAGCTCTCCCGCCAGCTCCCTGAGTACTCTTGGGTGAATCCCATCTGGTCCCATAGACTTATGTCCGTCTAGGTGCAGAAGCAGATCATTGACTACTTTCTCCTGGATTATGGGTGGGTTGTTCTGCTCTCCATCCTTATCTTCCAGCTCAGGAGGCTGAACACCCTGGGGATAGCTTTTTTTTTTTCAGGCATTCAGTATCTCAGCCTTCTCCTCGTCCTTAGTTGCACAAGACACCTTAGACACACAAGCACACACACATACGTGTATGAGTGGGTGTCTATATACCATTTGAATATTTAGCATATTTAAATTCCAAACAAAACATAAAAACTTCTTGATCTGTCATCTCAGGAAGCTCAGGGTTTAATGAGTGAAGCATCAGATGCAGATCAAAAATAATTACTCAGAAGAAGAACGTAGGCATCTTGTCCATTCCTGATGTAACCAAAGATAAAGTGGCAAATGTCACAAAACATCACTACTAAATTACCTTTATGATAATTTGCTGCTCTTGAACCATCACTATGCCAGTGAGTCAAGGGGCATTCTAGCATTAAAATATGTAATTTAATGTAAAAGCTAAACTTTGCAGAGAGTCAGCTTCCATCCTGCTGTGGCATATGATATCAGAGGTAAATATCTAAATGGAATATCTGGAGAAGACTTAAGGAGTGAGCTAGCCAGCAATTTTTCATCAAGGTTATTTTCATTAAAACAGAAAATATCTGTTCCATAAAATTGAATTTTCCAGTGGCTATTTTCATTTTTCTGCTCTGTTACTGAGAAGAGATCTGCAGCTACCCATGTTATAGTCCCCTGAATTTCAGCCTTTGGGGAAAGCTGCAAAGCTGACAAAACTCCCTCAATGGGCATCAGCAAAGAGGAGCAGAAGGACAGAAGAACTTCACATTTAGCCGCTAGTAACCCCAGCTGAAGACTAATAATTTCACTTATGGAAAGGAAGAGGAAACTGAGTGGTACTTTCTGGGCAGTCAGACAACTAGCAAGCCAAAACTCTCTGTAAACACCTTTTTTTTTTTTTTTGAGAAATCTTTCTGTTGAAGTAAATAAAAAATTACATGTAATGTTGGGAGCGGGATGAGGGAGGTAGGATTGTTCATTTTACTTTTTACCCTAACTCAGAAGGCAAATATTTTCCAAAATATTTTATTAAGCCAAATGGGTTTCTATTTTCCAAACAGATCTAGTTATGATCACTCAGATTTCTGACCACATGCCAAACTTACCTCATATGTTTATGTGGGGTTTCACTAGAGGAAGGTTTGCATGGTTCAGTAAAACCAGCTCCTCCCTGCTCCCACCAGCTCTCCCAGAAACCGTGTCCCACCCACTCGCGGGGCTGTTCTCCGTCCTCCCTGCTCAGCTCACCCCGCTCATTTCTACCCCGAGAAGGACCTCATCCTTCCCTACTCATGGTCCCCATCTTCACGTGGCCCAATCCCATGCACCCTAATTCTGCTGATATTTCATAGGCATCTACTTGTGTTTCACAGATGTCACTATTCTTAACTGATAAGAAAGGGTTCTTACTCACTTTTTCCTTTTCATTTTCTTAGTGAATGTCAATAGTTAGGAGGAATTCAGAAATGAGTCTGTGGTTTAGTGCCATTCTGAAATAAATAGGTTTATATGACTTTTGTAACTGACTTTTCTTCATATACAGGTGCCATTTCAGTGTTTCATATGGTGCTAGATTTTTGTTCTACTGAAAAATTTTATGCGACTTTTTATATTTGGGGTTTTTTCTTTCTTTTCTTTTTTTATTTTATTAAATGAACTTTGTTTCTTGTCTGGTCTTTAGCTGTCAGAGTTTTTGTTTTAAGAAATATATTTTATTTTAAAAATCTACCTTTTTATAAAAGAACTAACAATGAGGGGAGTACTGAGCAGAACTGTTGCAACAGGTTGGGCTGAAAATAAATAAGGGCGATTTACTATGGTTTCTGACAAATTTTGTGTAGTATCAGCTGGAGCATGAGCTCAAAAGGTGCCTTCCCTCAAAGCAGATGTAATTTCCTATTAGTGAAAGGAACAAAGATCACAAGCTGCCAGAATCAAGCTACTACACAGGTAGCAAGTAACTGTTTCAGCACAAAGATGTTGTTTATTTAGTTATCAATACATGCTTACTGTGATAGCAGAGAACATATTAATAAAATTTGGGAGAGAAACAGTATGTCTTCAACTGGCAAACAAGAAGTTAGTCAAAGAGCTTTACATTAATATGTTTCTCCCCAAAGCTGGGGCAGACTCAAGGTCAGTTATGTTGACTCAATGGATAGGTGACAATTTGTTAGGTTACCACAACTCTACTGTGCTCAGCTGTGTGCCCTGGCCTTCAGCTTATTAACAAAGTCCTTCCAGCTGTCTCACTCCTTGGAGTATTAATTCTTCAGTTATGCTATCGATATTTCGCATTTGCACTATACGAGCCTTCCACCTAAATGGTACCCACTGTATCTGAACCAACCACTCCAGTCCGCTGGTGGAGAACATCAGTAGCTGACACATTTTATAAGCTCCAAATGCATTATAAAGTGGGGGATTATAAATTTATCATACATGTCTAAAACCACTAACTCAGAAAAAACAAGTTAATGTGCATTAGTGTGTGTTTAACACCATGGGCCTCACCACATAGAGACAGCTGCATCAGTGTGCAAAAATAAACATTATGTCTTGAATTTTGTATGGAAATACAAAATTTTCCTTCAATGTGTTTTATGTCATAATAGCATCTTCAGGAAATCTGTGTTTCTTGCAGATTTTACTCATTTGTTTGAAGCTTAGAAAGCCTCACAAAAGGTTGTAAACTAATGAATACACTCTTAAATAAGGCGAAACCAAACAAACATTGGCTTTTGCAGGGGGTGTGAATATATTCAGGAGATAATTATGCTTGACACTGTCAGAGTTTGACCTATTGAAGCCCCCAAAGCAATCATGTACATGACTGAACAAGGCAATTCTGACTTAATCTCATGAATATAACAGTTTAATAAATTATAACTTGTACAGTGAGCCATAGCACATGGGATTTAGCTGCCCTTGGTTATATATTTAGAGAAATTCAGGTTAAAAAATACAGCTGAGTTATGTAAGGAATCTTTATGTCTTACTCCTGTGGATCAAAAAAAAATATCTAATTTTCTCAGGACTTAAGGAAGAACACACTGCCAGGTAGGTTTACCTATCCTGAGCAAAGCACCTCCTAATCTATCTCAGCTGACACCACCATAATCATATTAACTTCCACAGTCACATTCCGAGAACAGGACAGCTTCAAGCACAGAACTGTATTTAAAACAGGCTTCTCATTAGCCTAGCAAGAAAAAAGAGATACCAAAACAACTTTTGTAAAGTCTTTGCTTCATGCCCTGCAGTTGTAACGTCAAGGCAGGCTATAATTAGAGCGCACAGGGACCAGTGACTAATGCACATGAAGGTACAGTGAATTAGCTGAAATGTTTTCATTATTTTTGCTAGTAGTCAGGAATACTAGACGTTCTGATGCTATTCCTCAGACTGCAAATATTGGCACACCCTGCTCAAATACAACCACAGAAAGAAAATACAAAAGAAAGAAAAAAACACCAACTGCAGATGCCATATCTTCCCCTACAGTATTTACAATGTGTGTGTTCACACCCAGTGTGACCACACTTCCAATATAAAAATCCCATGCCTCCTCTGCAGTGACGCATTTATGTGTGTGACCACTAGCAAAAAGACACCAGTTTTTAACTTGCACTTGCATTCGCTTTCCTTCCCTCTCCCTTGTCTTTCACATTTTCCCCATCTGCAAGACCTTTTTGGTATCTGGAAGCACTGGCTGAATGTGGTAGGAAACATAAGACAGTTGTCACGATTATTCACTAAGACCTGAAAGAACGTCTTTGACAGTGCCTTCACTCTTGCTTTCCCTTTCAAACCAAGCAGTCTCTGCAGTACTAAACACTCAGTCGCTGGACTGTCAGCTTCTTCCTGGTAAACACAAAGCTTGAGTAAATACTGTGTAGCCACGAAGAGCATGGATGTTTTGACTGATTAAGTGGGAGGGAGGGACAGCTGGCTAGGAAGAATTGTCCAAAATATGAGAACACAAGATAAAAACCAGTACATTGTCCCAGCAAAATCAAGATAGCTGGCATGGATTACTATGCGTGTCTGTATCTGAACGCCATTATTTTTTACACAGATATATAAAATCTATCAGTTCTCATAAGTTTTGGACTCTGGTGAAATCCACCTCAGTGCCGGGAGCCAGTTACAGGATCAATGCACCTTTGAAGCAGTGCCTAGGTTTGTGTTGACCTTTGATAAGAGGATAAATTTCACCCTATGTCATTAGTGCTGCCCACAAACATAAAAGGGATATGTTTGCCTTGCCTTAACATCTTTGATATTTACCCACTGCTTTGCTTGAGATATCAGGTATAAAGATGACCCTATCTTTCCTGACTATGCTGAAAAGGAGAGATATCTGTATTTAAAATAAGGTTCAAACCTAGGCCGGAGAGATCGTTCCGGCTCTTGCTGAACTTTTTCCTAGCATAGTGAAAGAAGCCAGGGTAAATGAGCTGATGTAACTTTATTGTAATAAAACAGAGTTCAAAACCCACTCATGATTTGTCAACCCAGAGGCCAAAACTTACCCTGAGACAGAAGGTCACGATACCACAGAGATCAGACATTGCCCAGTGACCGTGCTACCCCACCAGAGGAGAAGAAAAGCTCACAGCCACGGTTTCCCAACCCAGAAAAAGGGCATGAGGTGCATCAGGTGAAGATTAGCCCTGTCCAAAGGTGCAAATCTCACTGTCCTGCCTGTGCTGGGTGGCTGAATTTGGCCACGATCACTCTGAAGTAACACTGCTTCTCCTGCCACTCACAGCACGTCCCTTGGAGTCCTCACCCTGCTGTGACTTAGTCTGGGGAGTGGGTTATAGAACCAAACACACTTTAGGTACAAGCACTGCTACAACCCAAAGGACAGATGATAGTCATTCTAGGCAGCTTCTCTCCTCCCCAAAACAGGTAGGTCCCACCTCTTAATCTTCTCAACCCTGCCTCTTCTCATCTCTGTACTTGCTCGTAAGTTAAAGGACTTCTGTACCAGCTGTCTGGCACACCACAGATGACACGGGCTGCCAGCAAAAGCTGAGTGACCGAGGCCATCTCTGCTTGTCAATAAAACAAATCTTGACCCGTCCTTTCAGGCTGGTACATGCAGGGCTTTGCATGTGACTAAGAGCCACGTACACAGAGAGAGAGTGGAAAATGAAACTGTTTCGGGGAAATTGGTTCGAATGGTACCTGCACTTTTGGGATCCCTAAGAACAAAGTTAGCAGGCTAAGGTCCAAATTGCCAATCTGACACACACACAGAGATCACAATATTCTTAAACTTGGAGCCCTTTTTTTACAGAAAATAAAATACAGGAATATGAATGTATAACCATACAGATTTTGTAATAAAGTTCCTTAAAAATAGTTGCTGATAAAACAGGATTTCTGCGATGAACAAAAAATCATATCTGTAGTCAATCCCTTGTTAATCCAGCAACCCTAAATTGCAAAAACTAGGGGCTACATCCCCACAAATTCCTCTGGCAAAGGGGTCCCCCCAGAATCTGGAAAATTGCCCAATTACAAATTAAAGAAACTCACAGCAAGGATGACTGAACAAAGACAGAAGTCTCTGACAGCATCAAGGAAAGAGAAAGAAAGACTGCGAGAGGGCGTGGGTGTGTGTGAGAGAGCACTCCACTTTCTTATATGAGTAAAGTGAGACGAATTATTCTTGCTCTTAAGTTTTGCAGTGAGCAGAGTCAAGGTCCTGCTTGCTTTCCTTCCTTTCTTCTTCTCTTCTACTTCTCTCTGTCTTCTCCTATGTGCAGACTCCGTATCTACATGAAAAACCTACATTGATTCTTAGAGACTCTTTTTAGATTTTTTTTTTTTTGTGGTAACAAAATGGGCCCCTTAATTTAAAAGCCATTTGGGGCAGGATGGAGAGAAAATACAAGATTTCTGTTGATCCTGGGCTGAGGCAGGGGCGTGGCAGGTGGAGGCTTCTCCTGGGAACTAAAAGGAGGTGCCAGAGTGCCGTTGTCTTGGAAATCCTACCCAAAGCAGGATTATTAAGAGCTACCGGCTCTTTCAGGAGCTAAGGACTCTTCCCAGCTGTCCTTCTAGCTACTGAGAGTTGTCCGTATGCCCGGAACAAGGATCGCTTGCTCATGCAATCCCATCCCATGCCCATATTCCAACCCCTGAGCTGGCACAGGAGAGTGCCCAACTGATTCAGGAGGATCCGAGGTTGGCTGTGATCAAGCCCACTTGCTCTTCTTTATTGCTGGCATCTCCTGCCTGACTTGCCTGCAGGTGTGGCTGAGCAAACCTTACTGTTTAACCCTTGCGGCTTCCGATGTGACCTTCTGTTTCATGGCTGTGAGTCAGTGCGCTGCCCAGGCACGCACTGGGAGCTCTGAGCTGCCAGGCGGAGACCAAATAGAGCAGCCCAGCTCGTGGCTTAAGTTATAGCCTAAGTCACAGAAAACGTTCATTTTTCACCTAGGAGAGATCCCATAAATCCTCACAAAAACATGTGTAATCTTACTCAGTTAAAGGGTTTATTTGGTTTAGGACAGTTCCTGCAATTTCTCAAATAGTAAGGGGGAAATTCAGTAGAGCAATGAATAGACCAACCAGTAGATAAATGGATAAATAGAGATGGTCACAGGTTTTTCAAATAATTAACAAAGTAACAAGGCACAATACTCATTAGAAACATTGGGGCTGTCTACAGTTCAAAGAATAAGCTCTTCAGCTTTAGTAATAGTATCATTAGTACTTATCAAAATCTAAAACCTTGATCTAAGTCATAAAAATATGACACTGAAATTATTTCTAGACAAGGACCCTACATTTTATATAAAGAATTCTGCAGAATTTTCTCTGTCCTCTCACACTGTCAATTATTTACTCCCTAATCCTACTCTCCACCGAGTTCAAGAAGCTGCCAGGATTGTATACGTGTTTAAAGAAGTGCTATACTGAATTGTAGCTTTGCACGTCTCCATTAGCATCAGATCAAAATAACTTCAGATCGGTGTCAATTCCCGAGTGATGCTGTGGTGATGAGGAACGTCCCTGCCAGGTAGGAAACTCAAGAAGTGGTTGCACCCAGGTCCAGCTCTCTGTGGGGTGGTGTTGTCTGCTTCCCCTGGCTTATCTCTCCACCTCTCAGCCTATTCTACCCAGATTTCTTCATCCCTTTTAGGGCAATGAGTCCTCTGAGTCATATATGAAAGAAATAGGTCATATTATCCTTATGTACGGAAGATAAAATATTTCTGCTATACTTTGTATACATACTTGATAAGGCACCCAACATACTGGTTTTATGAGACTGGCGAAGTATATAATTAGAATGGTGCACGTACGCATTTGATTGATTGATACTAATTTCCTTTACAAACACAGTATTAAGAAAATTATTCTGTGGAGGAATTGGATGAAGTGTGCCACAATATTTAATGATGTTACTGTTCTGGTGCCTGAATTAATGACATATCACCTTGCTGAAAGATGGATTTATGGGTGATTTAGCTTCAGCTCAGTTACCCTGTTCATCATCTTTCCCAACGGTGGGAAATATACTATTCAAACAATGCCACAATAAGAAAAATAAATAAAATTGATGGTGACAGTTTCCCAATATAATTGTCCTGAAAGTTTTACTATTTTGACATCTGCGTTATTAAACTAAATTGCTTCGTTTTCATCCAGTGACTGCCACTGGAGTTGCAAATCCTGAAAATGTCAGTGAACAGCATGCACATGAAACTTCCACTTCTTTGTGATGTACAGTCACCTCCTTGGGCAGATTAACTGTACAGTGGGCATTGGCTGACTCAGCACCATGAAAACACAGCTGTGCTGCTTCCTCAGCTGTCTTGGGTCTGGTATTAGTGTTATGCTTTTTATGTGACAACCTGTCTGAACTAATAATCTGTCCAGGACTTTGCTTGGCTTCATGAAGGGCAGGCAGCCTTGAAATCCTTTCCCTGAACTGGGAGTCCATAAGAAAACAGTGTGCAGACAACCAGCTGCCTCCAGACTGAGTAACTACAGGTGCAGTTGGGTTTATTAACTTATGTTCCGTATAATCCCTCAAGGATTTGGTGGTAAAGTGAGGGATGGCAGCAGGTCTGACTGCTGGTGGAATCAAAAGAAGGTGACAGTGTCAGTACCATGTTGCTCAGGGTGCATGAACTCAGGTGTGGCGCATGGCAAGTGCGAAGCCTCACCTGGAAACTGGTGCTGAACGTAATTCTGGAATTCAAAGTGCTGGGAAACATGGTCATGTGGAAAGCCATGGACTTGGCTTGCACAGTTATAGCTTTACAGTGCGCAGGGAGTAGGAGCATAGAGTCACTGAACAATTCAGTTTGGGAGGGACCTCCGGAAGCCATTTGGTCCAAACCCCTGCTCAAAACAGGGCCTATTTTGAAGACAGATCAGGTTGCTCAGAGTCAGATACTGCCAATCAATGCTGGTGTTGTCTGGAATTTTTCACTTTCTGGATGAACAAGGCCCTTTATATTGAGTAAACTAGGACAACCACAGGGTAGGTTTTAGAAGTCCTAAACTCTGGACTTCAGCCTTATCGCTGATAGACTGATTCATACCAAGATATAATGAACCTGACACTAATTTCCTTATTCCTGAGGAAGTCAGTAATAAATCCAGTTAGTCAGGAGTAGTTCCATAATGATAAATGGGTATAAGTAAAAGGAAAATCAAAGCCAGATACTCCTTATGTCAGCAATTTAATGGGAGGGAGACTTCTGCTCTGTGTTTTTTTCTCTCAGCCTTCTTCTCCAAGGCTCTACTCGAAGTCTCCACTCTTTGTTGTTCTCCAAGCCAAGAACGGTGGAAAGGGGTCCACAGCAATGTCCATTGATCTCCTTCCTGAATCAAGAAACTTCCCAATAACTTCATTCCTCTTGCTTCATTTTACTCCATCCCTCACCTTGGAAAGCCTGGAGAACGCTTTATGACTGTGTTGGCTCTCGAGATATTCAGGGATAAGGAGTGCTGGTTCTGTCAGGATGCAGGTTTCCATATTATAGAGGTCTCAATACTCAAGTTTGCTCATAGGTGTGTTCTGTTTATATAGAATAACTACCTTTGTATAAACACCTATACAAAGGTATAACTGCATTGTACTAGGTTTATGCAAAGTAGATGTCAGAGGATAATTACATTTCTAGTTTAAAAAACCTTAACTTGATATAAATCATTGCAAAACAAATAAAACAACTACTAAATGACAATTATGTGTAAGTATAGCACACATGGATAACCCTTAGCAAGACATCTGAAAGCTGGAAGCAGTCTTATGATAAGCAGCATGGAATACTGCATAATGTAGCTTATCAGATATTAACTCCTTCCAGTAGCACAGCAAATCTGCCAGTTCCCATGCTTCTTACAAAATAGACAGTGGACCAACCAGCCAGCTGCATTCTTCTTAAGTGTTTAAATCAAGGTGTGTTTATGAGTTGTGTAGATTCAATGCAGAGGGAAAGGCATCATGACAATGCAATCCAGCCCTCATAAAATGAAAGCCGTATCTAAAAGTAGTAGACCATATAAAACTCCGGGTTAATTATGCAAGAGAGAGCATTGGGAAAAAAGTGGTGAAATGTTAATAACTTTAATAGTGCAAAAAACAAGATAACTTACATTCAGTTGGAAGATCTTCTAGTACATCTGTCCCAGGCAAAATTAGGATGAGGAAATCTATTAAATCTGAATCTCAATGCCCTTATTATATTTTCAAAGGAGTTTTGAGATCCTTCAAGGTCTATTTTCTGCTCTCTTTTGGTTGCCTTGCAAGCTATAGCAGCCAGTGAACATGCAATAAAAACTCTAGCTTTCTTCTGGACAAGTGGTTTTCCAGGTATTTGTTGAGGTTAAGAATCATTTTTGCATGGATCTGGCCTAGAGAAAAGTGTTCAAGAGAATAGAATTTAAATAAGCTAGAATCCCCAAAGCAAAGATAATCAGAGGCTAAGAAAGTGTTGTGGTTTAAACCCAGAGCTTGAAAAATCCAGTGAGAGACCTCAGGCACATCACGAAGTCTTTCTGTCTCCGTTCTCCAGCTGTAAAATAGAGATAATTTTTCTCCTCTAATTCTCCAGGAGGTTATAGCATAAATTCATTAACATTTGCAAGGCATTCAGATGTTGTGTGAATATCTGAGAGCAAAATAGGAAACTGCTGATGGTGAATGAGGGCCTTATAAATTGTTATATAGATAAATCTTAATCCCTTTTATATTTCCCATGAAAATTTGAACTTAATTGTGGAAAAGAATACAAGGATAGAAACCGTGTTCTTTGAGTTCTGAAGCTGGGGATCATTAATATCTCTAAGGGTGGGAAGGACTAATAAAAGGTGCAATATAAACCCCTTGTTTAAAAAAAAAAACAGATCTCTTAATACTTGCAATCTCAGCTCCTATTCCTATGCACTTTCATATTACTTCTGTCTTTTCTGTTGCCCATCTATTGCTGTTATTCATTACGTGTGGTAAGAAAACCCTTCTATGTAATAGAACATCAGGTTATTTTAATGAGACTGTCTGAAATTTACTCTTGTTAATAATGAGTAAAGGTAAGCAATGAAACTTTGGCTTCAATGAGATCAGTGGGAATTTTTTGTTGACCTCAGTAGAACCAGAACTTCATAGAGAAATCAATAGTGATCCCTTAGATGTGTCGACAACTTTGATATATCTTTGAGTGAGAGTACATTGACTTTGTTGCAGATCCTAACAGGAAAAGATGCCTTCAAAATCACTCTTTTAAAGGTTCGTTTTCTACCCACCAGAAATAACCAGTACCCAGGACGACAGTTCATTCAGCAGTAGAGTGGTCTCACACACGCTTGTACTCTGATTCCCTGAGTACTTATGTCATAATTGCAGGTAATTTTGAGACTACTTTTGACCTCTTTCCTTTGATGGTTGAATGACTGTTCATTGGCAAATAGCAGAACATATTAAATACAAGGAATATCCCCTGACTGGAAGAGAACATCTCAGTGTAGCCATGGAAGGTCTGTCTGCTGCTTATTAAATAATTTTTTTAAGGATCGTAGATTTTTTATCTTGACTGAAGTGCTGGGCTATAAAAGCATGTGACATTCAGTATGATATAACCAAAAACCACTATGAAGAATAAGTATTTGTGTCTGATATCTACAAGGTCAACAAGGAAAAAAATGAAGTACAACATCAAGATAGTTAAACTGTTTGAAACACAGTCAATAACAGGAATTAACAGCTTCCCTTTTATATTTTTCTTTCCTTTTGTTTCTGTAT
The DNA here is from genome assembly GCF_028500815.1 of Rissa tridactyla. Taxonomy (NCBI): domain Eukaryota; kingdom Metazoa; phylum Chordata; class Aves; order Charadriiformes; family Laridae; genus Rissa; species Rissa tridactyla. The sequence continues at coordinate 198,611,125 of NC_071466.1, forward strand.
CCAGTAATATTCTTGAGGCAGTGACATATAAACAAGTAAATCATTGTTTATCATATGCCTTTTTTAAGATACAAGGAGCTAAATATGTTGTTCACATCACAAAGGGCACCCAGACTATTTTCCTGTATTTGATGGAGGTTCATTTCCCAGCATCTATTTGTTAAGAAAATTGTTCAAAGATAGAAATCTGTTAAACTTATCAGAATTAAAATGTCTCCCATATTCATATGCAGACACCTCTTGGATTAATTTGGGAATAAACAGAACTCTCAGCAGCAAATATGGTGACTGACAAATTAAAAAGTATGCAAATTTTTATAAAAGACTAAACAAAATAAGAATGAAAACAGGAGTTTTCATAGGTGCAAAAATACCAGTTACATTCTCAAGAAAGAGATTGTGTTGTGGTACATTCCCTGTTATAAATACGCTGTTTATTTTGATCTTTTCAGCACTGTAGGTACGTAGGGCCCAACATATTGACTGTCATTCTTTAGAAATGCTCTAATTGAAGGATGCACTTGTTAACTTACTGAACTCTTCTCAGTGATTTGCAGGTTTTCTTGCCTGATTTTAGAGCAAAACTATTTTTTCAATATAAATACATGACAATCTGGGCCACTTTTATTACATCTAACTTAGTCAGCATTTTGATATATGATCAGCTCTATACAAATAAATACACTAATTTTATCTTTATTTGTTGACCAGAACTCCATGAAAATATGGTGTATTTAATTTTATTTTTTTATAGCTAAGATACTCCTATGCTTTCCTATCATTTAGACTAATTTAAGACAATAGAATTTCCTAGCTTTTTTTTGAACATAAGTGCATCATTAGATTCCTAGTAGTTTGATTTAACCAACATTGAAGATTATGAGATGAAGTAGATCGTGTCAATGAAAACATAAAAGGAACACTTAAATGGTTCCAAAGAAAAGAAGGGTGCTAATTTACTAATTAGAAAGGGGTAGGTGTAAGATTTGCCCCTGCCGAGGAAGGCCTGAAATCCCAACTCCATTTTGACTGATTGCCAATGATTGAGCTTTGTAAGGCTTACTCACAAGTACCAGACAATCCCAGAAAAAACTGAAATCATTATGACATTCAAATCAGAACACAAAGTTCCCATGGACCTCTGCCCAGAAGTTGTTGCTGTGGGTGCCCAGAAGTGGTTTGGTCTGGGGACCAAACAGTTGCCCAAGTTCTGTAATAACACAGCAACACCCTGTTATTATGTTGTAAAACAAAGTTACTGTGTTTTTGTGTACCAAAAATCTGTTGCTACCTTACCCACCATTTTGGAGTTTTGCTGTAAAGCATTTCGTGTTTACCAACCGCCCTGCTCTGCTAACTTTTGCCATTATCCCAATTTTCTGGCCTTCACCCTCAGTTGGTTTAATTGGCTTTGATGAGAAGATAACTGATGAAGATGCTCACTCAGATGAAAATATAACTACTACTATGGAGGCACCAAGAACGTATGCACTAGAAGATTTGTATCAAGCATTCAATCTTATGAATTGATGAGCATTTCCAGAATGATGGCCCACTCCAAGAAGGTCTGGAAGAGGCACCAGAAGATTTAGTATCACCTTGTAAAGTGAGGTACCGATCAAAATCTCAGGTCAGTACATAGGTTATATCTTGAGCTGTGTTTTAAAATGCAAATCAGCATTTTAATCAGCATCCTCAGCTGCTGAGAAGTCAGCTTCTCTTTCAGCTGATTGACCATCCTAAGGATCTTGCTTCTGCCTCTCTGTCCACCCCATAGCATACCCCACCCCACGTATTTAGCTTGTGTGCATGTCATGGCTCGCTAACCATTACACCTTTCAGGAGCACATCTGCCACAGAGAGCAGGGTGTGCCTGTGGTACCAGGAAGCACATTTTAGAGATTCCTCTGCTACACTGTTTCATACCCTTCTTGTTACAGCCAGGTTACCTATCAGCTGAGAGACACTACAGGGGAAAACACCTTCTCTAAGTTTCATGAGAACTCCTCTGGCATCATTTTACAGGTGAGAGTTGCCAGGAAAACCATACTGGCAGTAGTGAAAGCAGGAACAAGAATCAACTTCTTGTTCTTCCTTTCTCCCTCTCATCCCTACCCGTAGCTATATTTTCTTTGGTGAACACACAGGCCAACAAGGATCTCTGGTGTGCTCCAGCCAGGACTCCGACCTAGGTGAGCCAGAGACCAGATCTGGAGGGTACAAGAAAGCTTGGTACAGCCGTGCCTCATATGCTGGCTCACATAGATAAAGCCATCTGTAGGGTCTGTTCACATCTACGACATGTGCCGAGCAGGAGAGGAGAGCAGCGAGACACGCAGAAAGGTATTGACAGCAGCCTTATCATTTCTATTTTTAATGGAGAACAGTTTGGCCCATCCCAAACTGCAGGAACATCAGAAGGAAAGGATTAGCAAAAGTATAAAGTCTGTCAACACAAACTAAAATTAATCCTGGCACGGAAGGGTGAATTTCCGCTTCCATCCTCAAATTCAGTGACGTTTCAGCTGTCTACAGCAAAAATTGTCCAGGAGACTTGGGGCCACCTTGGCATCCCTTACAGCAGATAGCTCAAAGCTAGTGAAGGATTCATTTGTTTCAACTGGCGTTTTCAAAGGACTATGAAGAGGTAACTAAAATATTTGTCAAGGAGGGACCACTTCAGGCTACGGTGCGGGGAGGGGAGCAGCCGGTTACAACTTTTAAAATCAGTTTAGACAGATGAAATCAGAGCTGGTGAGCAGGTATGTTTCATTGCATTGCAAGGAAATAAAATACACATATGTGAGGTAGGGCCAAAGCAGACTGACAGCACACAGATGCCCGGTGCTGGTCCTGCTTTGCTTCCTCTTATGTCAGCTAAAGCCAGGACTCATCCCTAGGGAATTCAGCAATTGTATCTTGTGGCACTGGGACACCAACTTGCCCCATTTAGCATTACAAAATAGATATGAACTGTGTCTTTAGGAAATCATGCCATTTGCTATTGACAAAGATCAAAGCGTGACTTCTGGGTCACATGTAAAAATCTCTAAATAAAAACAAACCAGTTAAGAAGACCATGTGCAAGCTTCTATTGCACTGTTTGAAGCGAGCAAACATGAGTAACTTCTTGTTGCTATTTCGTCATGTTTTTAATAAGCAACCATTTGAAACACAGAATTTTACTCTGAAAAGGCAAGAGAACCCTGTTTCATTAAGAGCATTACTTTATGTAATCAGAAGCAGCACCAACTAGATCAAAGTTATGACTTTTTATTGATTAGTCCTCGGTGTGCGTTTAATGAGCGACTGGCTTGTTCCAGGTAGACTGAGGATAGTAAATTAACACAGACACTCATCTGATCTGTTCTTGGAAATACCGTGTTGTTGGACATTAGGAGGTTCTTTAACTAAAGTACAGTGTTTTTAAAGTGAATTCACATGACCCCAGTCTAAATTATCAGCAAGCAGAGGATTACAGATGTGCTAGTTAACAACTAATGAACAAGCAGACAAGAACTTCTTCTATTATATAATTATACTCTTATGCTTAATGGTAACCTTAGTTCTTTCTTTTCTTACAGTTATTCTCTGTAGCTAATGAAGTCAAAGCATACCTACGATTGAATTTATTAGGCTCTGTATTGCTTTATCTATGTTGTTTCAGTTACAAAGTTTCTGTTGCATAGGAAGACCCAGCAGGGATTGTAAAAGTTTAAACAAAAAGTGAAAAAAAACTCAGTCCCTTTTAAACAGCTTTACTCTCAACAAGGTGTTCTCCGTGTTCATGTGTTTTGAAGACAGGTCCAGCCTCCATTTTCAAAGGCAACGTAGCTGATCCACAGAAAATGTTCACCCAGGTTTTATCAATCTGTGCTACAATTCTTCCACCAGAAAGCCACTTTGACTACCCTGGCCATCAGCAAATCAGTGGATTGCGCAGTCTGTGTGTCTGTGAAATACCTGTGGCTCAGACTACAGGAAGACACTCTCACACAAGGTCCGGAAAAGCTCATTGTCCACATGATAGAAGACCTGGGACTCTTGTTCCAGGAACCAGCTTTCCAAGCTTTCCATCATTACCTGGCATCAGCACAAAGCAGATGGGCAGTACCACCAAGGCCGGGCTGATACAGCACCCTGACCTGTGTACACTGCAGGTCTGTAGATGTTTGGCTCTCACCTCATATTTGCTAAGCCTGTGCTCACCATCCTGCACATGAGATGTCTGGACTTGATGAGGTTCTCACCTATATTTATATAGGATACTCATAAGATGAAGCCTGTCTTTAATCAAGCTGGAACAGGTGCTCTTATGGTGGTAAGGGCCATGGATGGCACAATCTTTCTTTTTCCCATAGATATAGAAAATGCAACTCTCTGTGAGTTCAAGGGCAGGGACCCTTCACTCCCAAGTCCCTCTTGCCTGCTCCTAGCAATTCTGCATGCTCTCAGCTGGTGCAGTCTCACAAACTAACTGGATTTATAACACAGTTTTGCTATCAGCAAAGTTGCTCTGAGTTCTGCTTGTACTCCAAATGAGATACGTGCAACTCATTTGCAACTGGGGCTTTTTTTTTTTTTCAGCCTTTACAGAGGTGTTTCCTTTTGGAACCTTTCTTCCTACTATTTTAATAGAAAGTGCCTCAAACCAGAAGAAAGTTTTGGAGTTGAAAGTTTCATTCCAGTGAGCTCCTAGAATTTCACATTCCAGTGAAAAAAGCAGGGTCTTTGTGGCTTTGACTGTCTTTGAGGGCTAGAAAGAAGGCTTTTTGCATGTAAGTGAGGCCAGAATGTAGTCTTTATTTGAGAACTTGTATGGTACTTCTGAGACAAGAAGATTTTTTAAGTTCCTCAGGAAGTTTCAAGCTTCAGGACATATTACTGCTAATGCTACACCAGCCTGCTCACCATCTATTCCCTGGAGGGTATGGCAACAACTGCTTAAACAAGAAATATCACCCAAACCGTCCAACACGTTTAATGTAGTCACTTCTAGGGCAGTGCCTTGTCTCAGGGCAAAGGAAGATGAGAACAGGAAACTTTGAAATTGAAAAGCCAACCCTTCAGCTGACATAAAACAACTGGGTGAATTTGCACCAGGCAAGGTGACAGCACTACTAATAATAATATAGGCAGCACTTCATTTGGAAATCAAAGGAACTGTGGATGTATGATTAGCAAAATACCTGTAAATCCTGTCTGAATAGAGGAGGGGGGAGCTTGTTTTGTTTTATAAATCAGGAACTTAGTTGCTGTGGTAATGTTCCTTGTATAACTTATCTACGTAAATGAAACTCAATCCCTGTTGTCTCAAGCCACAGAGGATTATAGAATAATGAAAAACAAAACTAAAGCAAAGAAAACCAGTCAACTGAAGTCTTACAATGAAAACTGTAAGTAAAAGTTAGGTTTAAAAATGTTTGTGTACTGCTTTATGGGAACACAAACAGACTTGCTCTTTTTGTTGTTTTCACTTCACTAAAGAAAACAAACTTTGGAAGTAATTTAAAACTGGAAAACATGGGCAGTGATGTTAAAACAATCACGAGCAGCTGTGCCTGTCTCCTGCACCTGCCTCTCACGCCTTGGGTAGATGTCTTAGAGAAAAAACATAGAGGTGCTGACGAACAGCTGATGGAGAAGGCAGCCAGGGATGGCGATGAACAAAGGCTGGGGTGGAGTATTATAAGATTATGGGACAGATTTGAGGCCAGATAATAGACCAATCTCAAAGTAATTGATTACACATAGTAATTTTCTTTCTTTTAAAACTACAAGGCAGTTGGAATCCATCTATCCTCAGCACTCTGGAAAGAGGAAAACAAAGACATTCATAGTTTAGTAAATAGCACTACACCACGGCCAGTGTTTTACTGACTTTATCACCATATATAAAGTGTTGCACAAACAGACTGAGCCAGTGCATAATAAAGCAACAAGTTTGTACTGAGTGTAGCTGCCACCCTACAGTAAACAACCCTGGTCTAATCATCAAATATTATGAAGCCCTGGGAACAGTTTTTGGAAGACACAACACAGCACGTTTTCCAAGTGGCTGAAGCTGTTGGCTGTGGCACGGCACTAGTTCAGGTCCCTCAGGGAAATCCATCTGCTTCCCGACGCTCATGTCTTTCTTGGCTAAAGAGTGGCCAAAAAAAGCAACAGCAAGTGGACAAATGTCAGGATTGTGTAATCAACCACCTTATTATTTGTTCTTTTTTCCCTCTTCAGCAAAGAACTGGAGAAATTAATTCAATGTATGCAAGTCATGAGGGAATGTCTTATTTCTCTTGGTAGAGGACATGGGTTTAACTGTGTCTTACTAATGTAGGATTTCATAGGCTGTTTCTAATGATACAGCTAGGCTGACATGTAACTGAATCTTTAAAAGAAAGAGAAAATCCCTCTACTGCACCCATTTGTAAAAGGCAAAACTTCCTGTCCTTAAAGTGCTTACCCAAGATGCCTGTGTTGCACTGATCGCCATTTGCTATTAATCATTGAATTATCTCTCCACATAATTACCTACCTCCCTGACTAATCGTATCTAGGAGGCCAGCAAATACAAAGTAGAGAAGCTTGTATCTATTTATCTCATATTTGCACCTGACTAGTAGTTTAAATATGGACTCCTCCCACGCTTGAGCTGACATGGCACAACATGCTTTGACATAGGAATAGGATCAAGATGTTGGCTCCCTTCAGACTGTGCCGTCAGTGCCACCCATGCCTTTCTCACCTTTGGATGCAAAGTTCTCTACATGTCTCTAGATGCTGGGATCACCTGGTGGCTCCGTCTGATGGCTCACACAGACTTCCTAAAGAGCTGTACACGCAGATAGGGCTCAAACCCATGTCTGAGTTCTGTTTCCAGGTGGACTTCAGGCTGTTGGTTTTGGATCTGCAACTTGGAGGCAACTGAAGGTAACATCTCTGCTGCCCCACACAAAACAGAGAAGTGAAGGTGGAAAAGTATAAGCTTCCTTTCTTTCCTCCCCCGTCATTCAAATTGGAATATGAAAGAGACCCCCCGAGCTGTGTATAACCCAAATTCTGACGGAATGGAGGAAATTAGTATGCTGCAACATCTCACAGCTGAGAACAGTAGAGATACTAGAAGTGGAACCAACAAGGACAAGAGGATCTATCTAGCAGAATTGCCTCCACATTTGATTATAACACCTGCCCCATACGCCCAGGTCCACCAGAGACTAGTTTGTTTGGCTGCTTTTTGGGGGAGAGGGAAGACACGGGTGGCATTTCTGAGCATGCTATGTGGAGTACAAGTTTTTTTCCTCTATTTTTTGAGGCAGTTGGAGGAAGTATGTGCTAAAGGCAAAAGACTGTAGGGGAAAATATTTGTAAAAAAAAAATTTTGTATAAGCTTACAGCATTTTTTTAAATTTATGAGACAAGCAAGCAGAGACCTAGATAAGTGATAAGGCTGCATTATCAAAGTGTTAATAGGTAAACGTATTAACAAAAATGCTGTGAAATGAAGAATCAGCTGTTCGTTTTTTTTAACATAGAAGAGATCCCTGTCTCAATCCACTGCCAACATGCTTCAGGGCTCAAAGCTTTGCGTAACTCTGAGCTCCACAACTCATCCCGTTTGTCCTTGCTTCCAGACTGCCAGAGTGCAGGTCAGTTCATGGTCAACAGTACTGGAGGCAGCTGACACATCCAAAAGAATCAGAAATGACACCTGATTTTCATCCATCATTTACAAAGGATTATCAGCCAACACAAATATGTGCTGTGACTTCTGAATCAAGTGGTTTGTAAATAACCGTGCATTATGGACAGGATTTCAAGTGGGCTCAGTGTTGCCTTATCCAAAAAGAAAAGTAAACTGAAGCTAAAGTAGAACACTAATGTGTGCTGACATGAACTTACGCAAATTCAGTGCTCTTAGCATAGGGAGAGTAGGGTTATCCGGCCACCTACTAAAGGGTCTGGGATCTGAGAGAAGGATTTAGGACCAATTTCCTGCAGAGTAGAGATGTTTAAGGAAACAGCTAAGATGAAAGTGATGCATGTCATTGTGTGGAAGAGTGTCTGGTTTTAAACTTGGATTTATTAGGCACACTTACTGTGTGAAACAAGTTCAGAAATATTAAGTTTCAAAATCTGAGATCGACTGCCATGTAGAGAAATTTCATATGGCAAAATAATTGCCCAGATACCTCAGAATTCATGTCATTCATGACTTTAAGGGTGTTCTCTGTGTTATTTAGTCCAAACAGGGCTATTGTAACTGCTACAAATAGAGAACAAGGGAGGGGCTGTTCTTTGCATGGAGGCAGGGAGGCAGTTCTCTATGTAGATGCCTCTGCTCTAACATCAGGGCCCAGATGATAGATAAAAACATTCTCCAGACTGGTAACCCTAACCTCCCCCTCACACCCTACTGTCCTCAGTCCCTTCTGTCCCAGGTTTCAAAAACACAAGTCCTTCCTGCTTAAAAAACTCCTCCAAACACATTCTGTCTAGGGTCCCCTCCCATGTTGTCCTTTCCCAAGGTCTCTGCCGTTCCAAAGCACCTATCTCCCATAACAAAGCCACTCATCTTCCTCCCCAGCTCTCCTTGCTTAGATTTACTTAATCTCTGACAGTTATTTTCCCATACCTTTCATTAACCCAAACTCACTGTTCCTCCAGAGCCAGTCCTCGCAATCCCCAAACCTCCAAACTAGAGAAATAAGGCCTTCCTAATCCTTTTTGAACCCCAACCTTCTTTTCCCATCTGCCACCATTCTTCTCCAATCCCTCTATCAAGTATTTCCACAGATCTTAAATTCCCCCTCTAATCCCAATTCCCATTTCATCTCCTGCAGCCACTGAGCTCCACACCCTCAGCTTAGTATTCCCACCCTGGTTCCCATCTCCCAAATGCTGCTGTTCATTCATTACCCATTTATTACCTCCCTGTTGATGGCCATGAGTCAATAGTACCTTCTCATCAACCTCTGCCTCCAGCCGAGCCCTCCCCTTCCTTAGGTCAATCTCAGAGAAACTATCTGAAGATCCTGGACACAGAAGTCACTCATCAGAAATCAACCAAGACAGGACTCTGAGAGTGGAGGAAGACATGTACAGTGTAGCTGAAGGTGTTGTGTATAAAAGCTTATTTTTTATTGTTATTTTATTACTAGTATTTTAAAATAGTAACCTGAAAATTCATTCAATTCACTTTCTTTACATAAAAAAAATAAAATTCAAATACAAAATTGTCATCAACAATAGATACGATGACAGGGAAAACATAAGGATGAAAAATAGCTTACAAAATAGAAAATTATTCTTTAAGAAATGCAGAATGTAATTAGTAAATACTACACTTTTTTGTTATTATGTAGTTACTTGAGCCTAAAAAAACCCCTCTACATTTTTCCATATACTGTTTAATTACATATCTTTTCCTATTTAGTTATGAAATTAGTATTAAAGTATATACCAACAGATCAATTTTAAATCCACAAAACAAGTTACAATTAAAATATACTTATTTCCAATTTACACAATTATATTGCAATTATAAATGGAATCATATAATAGAATAAAGTTTCTTGCTATCATGTCAGAATGAATACAGGGCAGTTAAAATTCTGCTTTTGGTTACATCTTCATTAAATTCTACTAACCGAGGAAAGAAAAGTAAAATTGGTAAGAAATGCATGGCAATTCCAAAATTCCTGTTTTACTAATACAAAAAAAAACATGAATCTAAGAAGTTTTCAGTCATATTACAACTCTAGAACCAATGGCTTCCAACTGGGAACCGGAACTAGCTCAGAAATAGATGTTCATAGGCGTGTATACTTTGGTCCAAGAATGAAGTGTGCACTAATGTCTAATATGGCTTCTTTTTTTTAAATGCAGTTTCAATGGACAACTGAAACTGTAGTTTTGTTCATCCCTAGAGCTTGACATGGACTGAGCCATTCAAAGTCAATCATCTGATTTATTTATAAGCATGATCAGGTTTCCTAAAGGACATATTCTCTGTCCCTCTTGGTTGAGAAGCCCGATCCAGTGGGCGTGAGCACGCTGTGTAAAATGCAGATGTACAAGATTACACTTACTACTTTGCATTGACGCATGAAGCCATTTGAAGAGTCTCTTCCAGAGTTGCCAAAAGGGGCAGGCTTCTCCTTCTGTGGTCTGTTCTACAGCCCTAACCTCTAGGTGAGCTGGGAACAGCAGAGGTAGGCAGTTCCCCCTCTCCAGGATCCCAAGGATGATCACTACAACTAGGAGAGCAAGAAGCTGAATGTATCAGGCAAAGCTGAGGGCACCATGGGGGTGACTGTGATGCAGGATATCAAAAAAAGAGGCCAGAGCATCTAAGTGTTTTGACCTGAGAGATCTAGCAGCGAATGTTAAGGCAAAAGTGAAATAAGAGACAGACTGTATGAAATGGCAGGTGATCAGAGAGCTTTTGGGAGCAGAAGGAGACGTCCTGGAGCAGAGTCATTGGAAATTAATCCTGGCCCTTTGGTCTTTCTTGTGATGTGTTTCTGGAACAGCTTAATCTGGCATCAAGTGGACTGTGATCCGAATCTTGTGCCGTGAACAAGGAGAGGCTAATGGAAGAAAAAATACAGATATACATTTTTATTGCTTTGACTCAGTCAATCCCAGGGGAAAAGCTTTTGCACCCAAATTGTCTCATGTAATAAGTAGTAAAGTCACTCTAAAACATGAATTCTCCTACTTATGATTTTGGTTATGTAAGGTACAGCACATTATAATGTGCTAACGGCTATGAAGGCACTTTATTGCTAATGAATTTTGTTGTATCCCTTTTCCACAAAATACTGATTTTGGAACAAAATTTGGAATGTCCAAGCCTGGATTTTAAGGTGGGTCAGCCAGGTGCCCACCAAAGCTGCTCTATCGCTCCTCTCCTAAGCTGGACCAGGCAAGAAAAACATGATAAAATTTTCATGGGTCAAGATAAGCACAGGGAGATCTCTCAGCAATTACCATCACAGGCAAAACAGACTCAACTTGGGGTAATTAGTTGAATTTATTACCAATCAAGTCACAGTAGGATAATGAGAAACAAAACCAAATCTTCAAACACCTTGCGCCCACCCCTCCCTTCTTCACAGGTTCAGCTTCACTCCCAATTTTCTTTACCTCCTCCTCCTGAGCGGTGCAGTGGGACAGGGAATGGGGGTTATGGTCAGTTCATCATACGTTTTCTCTGTTGCTCCTTTCTTCTCAGGGGGAGGACTCCTCATACTTTTGCCCTGCTCTGGCATGGGGTCCCTCCCAGTGGAGACAGTTCTCCATGAACTTCTCCAACGTGGGTCCTTCCTATGGGACTACTTCAGTGTGGATTCCTTTCATGGGGTGCAGTCCTTCAGAAAGAGACTGCTCCAGTGTGGGTGCCTCATGGGGTCAACAAATCCTGCCACCAAACCTGCTTCACTGTGGGCTCTTCTCTCCACAGGTCCTGCCAGGAGCCTGCTCCAGCATGGGATCTCCACGGGGTCATAGCCTCCTTCAGGCACATCCACCTGCTCCAGCGTGGGTTCCTCCATGAGCTGCAGGTGGATATCTGCTGCACCGTTAACCTCCACAGGCTGCAGGAGGACAGCCTGCCTCACCATGGTCTTTATCACGGGCTGCAGGGGAATCTCTGCTCTGGTGCCTGAAGCACCTCCTCTCCCACCTTCTTCACTGACCTGGGTGTCTGCAGAGTTGTTTCTCTCACATATTCTCACTCATCTCCTCTAGTAACTCTTCTCTAGCTGGTTTTTTCCACCCTTCTTAAATATGTTATCATGGAAGGCACTACCACTGTCGCTGATGGGCTTGGCCTTGGCCGGTGGTGAGTCTGTCTTGGAGCCGGCTGGCATTGGCTCCATCAAACAGAGGGGAAGCTTCTATCAGCTTCTCACAGAAGCCACCCCTGTAGCCCCCCCACTACCAAAACCTTGCCACACAAACCCAACACAAAGATATTTATCCAAGAAGTATGAGTATGAAGTTTCATTTTCATCTTCAGCCAGTAGGAATTCAAACCCATTTTTCCTGTTTTCGTACTATGTAGTCGCTGGATACGGTGAACGAACATTCCTGGAAATGGCAAGCTGAATAAATAAATCTTTCTCCTCTCTGTGATGTTTATTTTATAGCCCCTAATTTTCATCATTGAGCCCCCTAATGTGCCCTCTTTTGATTTTATTGGTTTGAGTTTTTTTCCCATGAAATATTCCAGCTAGAACTCAAGAAGATGCTATAAGAAACACAGAACAACCTGCATTTGAAGACTTCTGATGCTCAATCAGAAAATGAAAGACTTGACTTTGAACTTTCTCAGTCTAGCCAAGGAAGGCCTAGAGACCAGATTTCCCAATCTTTGCAAGCATCTTATTATATTATGAAGAAATTAAAAAAATTCCTTCTGGTTCCTTTAAAAAAATATGCACAACAGTTTTTCAAGCAGCACACTATGTTTGCTAGGAATGTTCTGAGAATATTTTACAAGTTAGACTTAAGGGAAAATTCCTATTTCTGAAACCTGATCAAGTGTTGAACCAGCTGCTGAGCTTCTCATACTGGGGCAATCTGAGATGGACCGCACAGAACTGAATTCTCATAATAGTAATGTTTAACATCAAACAAAGAGGCCCCTGGTGAGTTTAGGTATCTATATTGGGTTAGCTGCAGCTGAGCAGGGGATTTGGGGATCATAATTAACACTCAGCTACACCCAAGTTTCTCCAGAACTCCCTCAACTCTTCATTGGTTCAAGTCTGAGTTCTTTTGCAGATCTGCCCTTGTTTTGATCTATTTATTTTTTTTTACTATCAGTGCTTCAAAATCTCTTCCACATCGTTCTCAGAAACACATGATGTTGAAATGTTTTTCTCCTTTTGTCCTCCATACTTGGACAGGAGACTGTGGTACCGTGGTTCAATAACCTAAGAAGGCTTTATAGGAGCTATTAGGAGATGCTGTCACAGCAATTTAACAGTTGCTGATGAATATTCATGCTGTCTCCTCCCAAAAGCCAGAAAGTCATGACGAGGCAAGAAAAAACTCTGCATCCGGGTAGAGAAGAGAGAAATGAGACACACCCCCCCCGCCAGAACACTTTTCCATAGTGAGGAAGGGATCACCAGTCACTGGGCTGGCTATTATCTTCTGTCAGGGGAACACACGAGGACAGCATGACTTCCTCTCCATGTGGTCAGGGTGCTGGGATTCCCTCAGGTCCTCAGGCTGAGACCTGTAGCCTCCTTATGCAAAACTATTCCAGCTGAGATGTGGTTTTGACAGTTGGACTGATAACTGTCCACTGGGAAGTGACTGGGATGTCAAGGCTGTTATGCCAAGGCTGACAAAGAGCTGTCAGATAACCATTCTCATTTATTTCTGTATCTATGTTTCTTCCAGTTTACACAATGCTTTAACTGTGAAATATTGTGTAATTGCATACTTCCTAAGAGGGAAAATATGTTATTTTCCTCATTTTTGTTCCATGTGCTAGAGTCTCCTTCCCATACTCTTTTCCTACACCTCTAAGCTTTGGAATACTAAATTAGAAGTTGAGTAACTAGCACTGAAAATAATGGACCAAATTCATTCCAACTGTTACTTCCACATCAGGGTCTTACATCTGGGACAGATTTGGCCCTCCTATTTAAAGTTTTTAATTGACAATTGCAAAACAGAGCTTGTATAGCAGCTCCCACGCTGTCTAGCAAACTTTTGAAATAAAGCTGCAAGTCTTCTGAAAATCTGTTTTGACTAAATGTCACCTTTCAATGAGGTAATTGGTTTTGAGACTAAAAACAAGAGTGTGAATAAAGAAACATTACACTGGGGTATATCACTGGAGTCCCCATTTCTTAATCTGCTTAAAACCTACAGAAAATTTTTAAATGGTACCTCCCTGAAACATAAACTAAACCATCTCTGCAACAGTTATCACTCACTTCTGTAATACTTTCCAAAATAAATAAATAAGGAAATATCTATCAGAGCCATGATGAGGTGCGAAGTAATTTTCCATTTGCAACCTCCCCAAACAGTATTCTGGTGTTTTTACAAAAAAAGTTAAATTAAATGTTCTATAAATCTCTGCAAATGTTTTGCTTTCATTTCAAGAAAGTTTTCTTCAGTACTAGACACGACAATAGGTCGCTTTGCAGTGACAATTTCAGATGAACACTCAAATCACTTGCCTTCTGCTTCCGATTCAGGTAACGGTGACCCAGTGGTGCCTCGAGCACCTTATTGCCTAGTTGATTCCCATGTAAGTGATAATCTGACCAAAGGACTTGTTGCAAACACTTTCCATGGCTCATCGGTAGATTCTACACAAATGACAGACCTATCCTTTCTAGAAAGATCTGTCCTCTTGCCGCCATTCAGCTGGGATGAGCAGAGCTCTAGGGGCAGAGGAACTGGCGGGTAATCCACACCAACCATTTAACAGGTGAGCAAATTTCATCACTTAAAACTATGCCTGTGCTTTGCTAGACAGAAGATTCAAAAGCTACCAACAGAACTTGAGAATTAAAGCTCGTTTATCTAGCAGCCACATTTTTTAATACATGACAACTGAAGGCCGGCCCTGATCTATCTATTGGCTATTTGCACTGATCAATGCACTGTGAGACTTATGCGGTGCAGAGAGCTCTACTGTTAATTAAAATTTTCCTTGTATCGATCCTGGAGCACAGTCTCCTATTTTGTGTTAGTAGCAGCCAGAGACTGGGCCAGCAGCATGCCGAAACAGGAGGCAGGAATAGGAGAGTCATAGACAGTATCATCGGGGACCAAGCGTGTTGTTACATTCAAAGCATGACCACCAAGGCAAAATGCTGATTCCATCCAAACCCATAAAGCCTGACTTTAAGCTGATTTAGCTCCCTCTTTTCTGCTCCTTGTTGAGTCATCAGAAGGCTTTCTCATCCAGGATTAGACCTAATCCTTCTGTGACATCACCCTTTACACTAAGTAATGTATAAAGTGAGGGCAGGACACAGGTCACAATAGCTTCGACAGATTTGTAAATCATAGCATACATAACACTGTTCTTTCCTGCTTGTGTCATAAAATACCAGATTTCTATTTTCTTTTCCTAATTTCTACATAATAGCTCAATGCAATTTGTTCTACTTTGGCACTTTTTACAAAGCAGTATGTAGCAGAGCCCAACACTTGTAAAAATCACAACATTTTGTATTTTCTACAAAATACTTAAATTTCTGCTATAAACCCTAAACTTTCAAAAATAAGTTCTTTTCACATATTTAGGTGAGGTTCATATACCTTAAGTATGATATCTAGAAGTCCATCACTTGGTGTAGAGGCCCTGCACCATGACACCTTTATTCTTCTTCTTCTTTTCATGCTTCCATTGCTCATTTTCTCATTTTAAACCCTGACTTTTCTTGCGATTGCCCCTTTTTCTCCACAAATTCTCTTGCTTTGAGATTCTGTCATTCCTCTGTTCTGTATCCAGCATGCATTTCTTCTTCCTTTCACTTTGGTCACCTTCCTCCTCCATTTTCCTCTTCTCCTTCGATGTCCCAGCTCCCTTAGTATCCCTCTCTGTTCCTGTCCATTTCCTACTTCTCCTGGCCTTTCCCTTCTCCTTCTCTGCAAGAATCTCCTTCCCATTTCCTCCGTCCACCAAACACGGAACTCTAGAGCAAATGCATTCAGACTGCTGCAGAAAACAATGCAGTAATAGAGGGATTTCAGCTACTAGGGCCACTCTGAGCTCTCTTCCTCCATTTTGAAGTTCTAACTGTTCTATCCATTTTAAAGAGTAAGTCTTCTCTCACTGGGGAAAATATCCTTGATTTTCTTTGCATCAACCTTAATATGAGAAAGAGCGGAGTCTCACTCACAGCAACCATTAGGAGCTCATGCCTGTCCTTGGTTTCAGCATTCTCAGGCAGCAAAGACAACTCAGCTTTTCTTTCTCAATTCCCATTCTTACGCTAACTGCTAGGTTATTAAAATCTGCAGGATGAAACTGATCTTTTTGGAATTACAATTTGGCACCACAATATAGTTTTAAGACCGTTTTCCTAAGCCAGTTTCTGGATATCACCCAAAAGCAATAAGACATAGATCCTCAAATATATTTACGTTCCCAAATCCCATTTATTTTGGTATGAACTTCACCTGAATTGAAAAGGGCCCAATCTGCAAAATTTTTAAAAATCCAAGCTCCAGTAGAATCAAAGATTAAACAAATGCAGATAAGTAATTCCACTCTAACAACGGGGGAAGGGAAGGCTTAAAGGATTAGGCTAAGGTCTGAGATGTAAAAATCTCCAGTCATTAGGACAGGATCAATTCAACTTGTCCAGGGTAAAACCAATGAAAGAAGAATTGCTATGCAAAGAAAGAAGCAAAGAGCAAAGAAAAGTCTCAGGCTAGAAAAGAGCAATATGTAGGTGACATGGTAAACCTGACTCCTTTCATGCTATGTAAAAAGCCAAGGTGGCAATAGAAGGAGCCAAGCATAAGAAAACTTCAAGCTATAGATCCTGTGCTAGCAGTCAGTCAGAAGACTGCTTCTGAAGAGAGTCCTTTATCTTCAACAGTGTCAGTTCTTGGCACTGAGATTGCAAACACAAGGGATCTACAATGCTTAGGGTTGATGAGACTCCAGGCTGGAGACAGCAGCCTGAGGAGTGATCTGTAAATGTCTAAATGATATTGGAGATTTCTCAACTGAAATATCTCAGCACCCCCTCAACACACGATCACCACTTTGAAGTATAAAAACTCTCAAAACATATCAGACAAATGGCAGCTCTGAACATATAGAACGGTCTGAAAAGGCAGAGTAGTTCCCAACAGCAGCCATCAAACCCAGGAGAAAAGCAGCCAGGAAATCTAGGAACCAGAGAGTTGGGAATCCTATACCATTCTCAGGTATCTTGGGTGGACACCTGTGCTGCACCTTTTGCTACTGCCTCTTCACTTGAAGAGCTGGCAATTATTCCTAAACTTGCTGACACCACTCTGCCTAATGCAGCCTAGGTCCTGCTTTTCTCACATAGGTGGATGATGATCAGCTTGGTATCTGTAAGGACGCTCAAGTCCTTTCTGTCCAAGCTGCTTTCCAGTCAGTCAGCCCCGAGTCTGTGCTGGTACTTGGGGTTGTTCCTTCGAGGTGCAGGACTTGACATTTCCCTCTTCTTGAAGTTCATTAGGTCTCTGTTGGCCCATTTCTGTAGCCTAGAGAGGTCCCTCTGGATGGCAGAACACCCATACGATCTATTAACCACTCCTCTGAGTTTTGTATCATCTGCAAACTTGCTGAGGGTGCATCCTGTACCATCATTAAGATCCTTAATGGAGGAATGATAATACAATCATCATAATGAATAATGATGATCTTAAAGGTCTTTTCCAACCTAAATCATTCTATGATTCTCTGACTAAAAGGTATTGATGCCAGCGTTGACCGATAGTTGGCCTGATGTACGTTTCATCCCACAACCCCTCTTTTAGAAACATCTTGTTAATCTCTATGACTTCTATTAAACTTAATGAAAATAATGTGGATAAAAATCTATAATACTCAGATTCTTCAGCCACTGCCCTTTGGTTCTCAAAGCATATAGAAATTTGGTTGGAAACTTTTGATTGGGAACATTTCCAGCTTCGGTTGGAAAAATGGGAAACTCCCATCTTGATTGGAGTCATATGTCTTAATTCAGAGATGATATCAGAGGCTTTTTGAATATTATTTTCTTAAACTACCTGAGAACAAGCTTAAACTCTTCTTAAACTGCATGAAAGCTACCTTAAACTAGTGTGAAAACAGAGTTGCCACGGCAAATTGTAACTAACTGTATTGATTTTATGATTGAAACATTACTGTATTTTGACTGACTTTTTGGTGTAAATGCATATAACAGTGCTCAGCATGTTCCTTTTTGCAGTCCTTCAAAATGAGCTCTGATCTATGACTAGGCTTCCCAAGTATGGTGATAATACAACCAATTAAGTAATAGCAATACTGAAGCAAATTCATTTGGAGACACATTACTTTAAATCTCTTTAGAGTCTAGTGCTATTCTTCAGCATGTCTTTCCTACAGAGTTATTTGGACTTTCACTCAATTAACTCAGCATCCCCCAAAGTGAGTAAGCCTCCAGATGGTCTCTTCTTTGAGGTGGCTAAGATATTTTTACTGGGAGGGGGATGCAACTTCTTTCAGACTGCATCTGTGAGACATTTAGGAAGTTATATTGGTGTTCACAAAATAACGATGCCTGTCCTGAAAAATCATCCTGCTCTTTTATGAAAGTTTGTTTTAATTGGCTGCCTACCTAGTGTAGCTGTCTTCTCAGCCCACACTTTTGCCTGAGCTGGGCTGAGATGTCAAAAATGGAAGAAGAAAATGAATTATTTAAACCTTCATGTAGAAAACCACTGAATTCTCTTGCCATTACACCGATTTTACATTATCTCATTTGGTTTACCTTTTATATTAGTGCATTTTATGAAGTCGCTCTTTATTGACAGCACTGTGATATGTCAACCAGACCTTAGGAGCTTTCTCAAAGATGGCTCTTCATTCTGATATTTGGATTTAGCACTAAACCTTCTTGGACCTTGGTATATTTGAATTTATGGCAAAGCTGATTCTGCATCATAAAGTTCAGATCTGAATCAGAACCCTCAGTACCTACTGAAACTGCAAACTCAGTAACCACTTAAAAAGCATTGTTCATGTTTTTCCACAGGGTCTTATGAATCAAGCTGAAAACAATTTTTTATTATTGAAAACAGACTCCAATAAGGTTCTATCCTTTATTTTATTTTAATTTAATTTATTTTATTTTACTTTATTTTATTTATATTGGCAGAATTGATAAAAAATCCTAAAAAACACTCCAACTGCATTTGACATGTTAAAATATTACATGAATACAATGTAACACAATTTCCTACAAAAGAATTAAATTTCCACTGATATTTATGAAAGTCAGATAAAACTCTTGAAAATGTGTGTGTAGAACTCAAAAAGTCTTTTGGGCCTTCTGCCAAAAATTAAAAATAAATTTTTATTATAGAATCATAGAATCATAGAATCTTCATGGTTGGAAAGGACCTTTGAGATCAAGTCCAACCATACACCCAAAACAAAAAAAACACAAAAACCCCCCAACCAAAAAAACAAAAAAAACCCACCAACCAAAAAAACCCCAACAACCTACAATCTCTGCCACTAGAGCATGCCCTGAAGTGCCACATCTAGACGTTTCTTAAACACCTCTAGGGATGGTGACTCAACCACCTGCCTGGGCAGGCTGTTCCAGTGCCTGACCACTCTTTCAGTAAAGTAATTCTTCCTAATATCTAATCTAAACCTCCCCTGCTGCAACTTCAGACCATTTCCTCTGGTCCTGTCACTATTCACCTGGGAGAAGAGGCCAACACCCACCTCTCTCCAACCTCCTTTCAGGTAGTTGTAGAGGGCAATGAGGTCTCCCCTCAGCCTCCTCTTCTCCAAGCTAAACATGCCCAGCTCCCTCAGCCTCTCCTCATATGACCTGGTCTCCAGACCCCTCACCAGCCTGGTAGCTCTCCTCTGGACACGCTCCAGCACTTCCATGTCCCTCTTGTACAGAGGGGCCCAGAACTGAACACAGTACTCAAGGTGAGGCCTCGCCAGTGCCGAGTACAGAGACACCATCACTTCCCTGCTCCTGCTGGCCATGCTATTCCTGATACAAGCCAGAATGCTGTTGGCCTTCTTGGCCACCTGGGCATTACATTAACTCAAATGAAAAAATTAGTGTTTGAATAATTTAAAATAAGTTTTGCTTGTATTTTTTAAAATGTGGACTCTTTCAGTTGTGATTGACAACTAAAAAGCAGAAATACTTTTAACAAGTTTCACGTTAAATAATATTACTTTTTAAAGTATCCAAATTTACCAGTCAATCCAACTTCCATTTCAGAGCAGTATCACTTAAGTGTCTCTTTAGAACTGATGGAAATTATTACAAAAGGTGTCTTAAATACTCAGGTTCATAATTTAGAATGTCAACCTCTATCATAGTCACAGTGATTTGCACTGAAACATACACTAAATTTACACCAAATAACCTTTCTACATACTTCTTTCTGTGTTTTTTTTCATTTTTCCTTTTTTTCTCCTGTATTCAGCTATTTGCTCTTACCTGTACTCAAGCTTCTCACCCTTGTTCACAGATACTTTAAGAGCAGTATTGTTGCCTGACTTCTGTAAATCTTGCTGTGGCTGCCTTCTGGTATATCAAATAGCCAATTAGACAGAGTATTTGATTTGAAAGCAGCAGCTCTGTGGTCAACATGAACAGTAGCGCACTGATTTGTCTCACCATTCTAATTTTAATGATCCCATGATCGTTAATATAAGAATCACAGAGACTATGCCAAAAATATACCTCCCTGCTGAAAATATACCTGCCCGACTGCCATCTTGTCTAATCACAACCCAGAAAGACAGGAAAAGATTGAGTTTTCCTAGAGATGCTACTCAATCTCATTTTTCAGTCGCATAGCTTTTTGTCCCACTTTCCAGTTTTACCAGGTAATAATATCACCCTCATTTTGAAAAGGAGAGAAATATTTATGTGCCAGAGCCCTGAAAAGACAATTCTTTTTTAAAAGATAAAATTTGCTTGGGTAAGAAGCTTCAGTCATCAGATTTTCTATGCACTCTACTGCAGCATGCTATTATTAAACTTTACCAATGAGTGTGAAAAACAAGACACATTAACAAAATAGTTATATAAACATACAGATGCTTCCTATGAAAAAAACTAGTCAGAAACATCCACTCACAAGCCCTGCTAAAATATGCTTAAGTGAGGGTAGTAGGGTCCCTATTTCTTGCCATGGGGCTTGTGATTGTATTTTTTGCTGTTGTTTTCTGGGTGGATAATTACTAAATGATGGTCCTTACGTGATGACAGCAGGACCCAGTTGTCTCAGAGTCTGCGAGCTAGGGAACATCTACCACACGATAAGAATCAGAGGGTATTCTGAGTACCTACTGTGTTGCCTAAGATAGGTGTAGGTGGAATTTAATTGTCTCAGTCTCAGTAATACCCACTCCCAAAGGGGAGAGGGATTGTCAGAAACCCACCTACCCCCTTCAGACATTAAGGTTTCTCACACCAAATATATCACTGAAACACAGCAGTGGGTTCAATGAAAAGCATTTCCTGATAATGCAGGCACTAAGTTACAGAAACGCCTTCCGCTGGAGAAGTGGAAGTTCAAACCATCACAAAGGACTGCCACTGTATGACTGAAGTCTTCCACTCCCTGGACTTATGCTGTAATTAATGGAGTGTTGCAAAAATTGTTCTGTACTTCCTCTTCCATGCATGTAGAGAAAGAAAAACGTGAAGAAATTGCTCCAGAGCAATTTTGTGTGTATTTCTAGCAAAGGAGTGTAAGGATCTAGATTTAGACATGATCCCATCCTCAGCATTCCCTGGTGGTTAGTGCTGAGTAGCAGTGCACTCAGCATATTAGTGGTTTTGGAAGCCTCTCCAAAGCAGTTAAATGCTTACCAGTGAGTTAAGGTATCCAGTCAGGATGCCAAGTACTTAACTGTTGGGTGCTTTGATTCCTTTTATTTATCTGGCCTAATGAATTTGAGGGTGTTCTTTAGGGAGATGGAGAGGCATGATATTCATAGGATTCATTGGGAACACAGCATTCCCATGGGCCAGACCAGTTACCAGAGCAAACATCTCTCCTCACTAACGCAGAATTACTATTCGTTTCAAACAAGCATACTCTCCTGCCCTTCCACATACTTTGCATTATTCCATCCAATTTTATGCTGCTTCTCCAGGAGGCATGTGATCCATTCTTCCAGCCACGCAGCTGAAAGGCAGAACTGTAACTCTAGACATGGGTGATAAACCAATGGGCTGCTAATTTCATGATGCGAAATCTCACACCTTTTTTTTTTTCTTTTTTTTGTCAGGAGCTCTGCAGTGGCAGTACATCTGGTTTTGGCCAGAAGTGGTTTGGCAGTGCTCTCTGTAATCCGCCCAGATTCCTACGGCTCTGTAGCCCAGCAATTTGTCATGAACAAGTCCGTTGTGATTCGTCTTCTCATGGAAATTTGCAAAATTGTATACTAAGCAGTCCCTCCCCCACAGCTGGTCTTTGGATGTGATACCATGCGTCATCGCTGGGTACTGGAGAGAGGACATGGGCTACTACAACAAAATATCAATGACTATCACCTCATGGTCTGGAGTGACAAAGCCTAAATTCTGGGTTTATGTACTTACGAACAGGAATCCATGGGACTCTCTGCATGTCCATCTTTCTCTGTAATGGTAAGTGATACTGTGATACTGATCTGTCAGAGGGTGGGTAATCCACTCTGCCTGGGAGAAACCTACATGGTGCAGGTCCCTGGCAATCAGATCACTGGATACAGCAGCTGATATGCTCCAAGGCACCCAGACAGCACAACAGAGGTTACCTTCTGTAGAGACATTGCATTAATGAATTTGTACCTAGCGTGCCACTGGAAACATTGTGATAGACAGGGCAAAGGAAGATTTCTTGGTTAACAAGCAAATAGCCCCAGGATTACAGTATGATCTCTTGGTGGAGAGTATACTATTCCTTCTATCCTTTTCAGATCTCATGAAAAATAAAATAGTGATCCTATTGCTTCATGTTTTCATTGTTCAACCATGCCTAGGAGGTGGGAAAAACCATCCATTAGGGGAGATATCAAGAAACAACTGAAAATAAACCTTAAAGTATCCTGCACCGCTACCGCAAGGAAATACTTAATAAAATCAAAGGTGGTCTTCTTTTTCACTTTTTGTGTAAGAACCAAGAACCAAGCAAAATTCATGTCCATTACCTTGTCTTCCAAAAATAATCAAAGAAATTCAGAATAAAAACATGTCCATTGTTTCAGAATAAAACCGCCTTCATTATATCTTTGTAAAGGTCCAGTCTTCCTGCAGGTTCACCTGGCAATTCCAGGGCTTTAAAATTACACTGTAACGAAAGAATTTATAAAAATAAAAGACATCAAGGATCCGTGTTTCCAAAGAAACCATCAATTCCAGTTAGACTTCTTACTTTAAAAACTAAAAAATGAACTAAATCATGGTAATTCAAGGTCATTAGACAGAAAAATTGTATTACATTTTCTTGGAAGTACTTCAAAATGCAGTAACAGAAGATATGAGGATCCTTCCTTGGCTGTTTCCAACAAGTACACAAAGGAGCCATGCAACAGCAAAGGAGGGGAAACTTCTTCCAGCTTTCTTGTTTGAGCAGTTGTTCCATACTGACCCTATTCCCAGTGTCATCTGGAGGCATCTCAGGGCTGTCTAACCCATGCTGAATGGCCAGTGTTCCCCATCATATTCCCTATAGAAACTGCCCCAGAATACATAGGCAAATCTTCCTCTGTCCAAAAATGGATGTAGCCAAATGGCAACGTCCAGCCAGAAAAAAAAAATCCCCAGTTAGGTGCTGATGGCAGCTTCTGGGACCCTCTGCGCTGCCAGCAGAGCACAAAGGGCTCTGAATGGGGCTGAAGTTGCTGCCTGCAGATTTTATAGCAACGGTTGCGGAAAGCAAAGCTCCAAAACTTACTTCATATAATTAAAGGTCTCTCTCTCTCTCTTTCTTTATTTTACTTTACAAAATGCCTGGAACATGGCACCACCCAAATATTAGTCGTGCATCACTATCAAGCAGAGAGCTTGAGTAAACATGAAAAAAATCACAGATAAGCTCATTCTGACTTGTGAAAGCCAAAAGCAACTGCGATGTAACAAAGGCTGCGTGGCATGTCCTGTGATAAGGAAGAGCTTGTTCTGGGAAGGGCCCTTGGTTTCAGTTTGCTAATTTTCTTTCTCTGCAGCTTTGGCAGTAACAAGGGCGTAAAAGGCCTTTTTCTGATTTTTACTGCATGTTTGGAAAATGTCTTATGTCTTCACTGATTCAGGCGCTCACAGGGTGTGGATGGCATTTTTACCGTCAGCGCTAGCCAACACTCTCCCACTGTTTCAATGTTTTTTGTCGCTCTACATCCTGCATTGCTAGGTAAGGTAGCCCATCATCTCAACGCGTATTACCCCCAGGGAATGTAAAAAAAGAACCTAAAAGGAAATTAAGTTGGAACAGAGCTGGCTGAATCTCTAAATACAGTGAGACCATTAATGCCAGCCGTGCTAAGCCAATGTCTAAATCAGCTGCATTTTTAGTGGCCAAATTCTGGTCTGATTTACACTTACTAGATCCAGATAAACTCCTTGGAAGTGAAGGGAGTTCCTGTGGAGCTGCATCAGAGAAAGGCAGAAACAGAATATACCCCTTTGTTTGAATTTCTCATGGTTTCAAGAATACAAATGAGTTGGGAAGAGGCTTTTTTGGGCTTATGAACTCAATGGAAAAAATAATCCAGAAAGACATAGATTTCTTAGGACTCTTACGTAGACACCAAAACCATAAATAGGGTTCTACTAGATTATAACTCTTAGAGTAACACTCCTGGGAGAAGAAATCAAACTCCAATAGAGCAAAAGGAAAAATCAGACTCATCTAGTTTCCATTCTGCATAATAGGTTTTCGTTGTGTTTATTTCCACTTGGAAACAAGTTGTGCTTTTGACTTTATAACACATAAAATGTATTGTAAACTCATTCGTGTGAGAGCCAGCATTTCCCCAGAATCTGCATAGCAACGAGCACGATGAACTGAGAGCTACCCACTGGAAGCAACGCTTTGCACCATAAAATTCATAAAGTATCACTTCTTCTCTATACACAACACAGTACCTGCTTTCACTGCTTGTTTCGTCATATTTTTAGTGAGACAAAAGACTAAATAGTAGAATGCCAAGCCTGGTATAATGTTTTTAAGGATAGAAGCATGGTGGGAGTGGAGGTCATTGCTGCTGGAAAAGAATAACCTATTTCACAGTGGCAAGTTACAGGAGGGAGAACTGGAAGCCAACAGCTTCATCTCTGGCTTGTGTGTGGCACATGGTGATGCTGCCTATGAATTGTCAGTGACTGGAAGTCCTCACTGATGTCAGGCTGTGAAGAGAGAGGTGTCACAATTTCCAGAGGTGTAAAATGATGAAGCTAAACCCAGACTAACAAAGAGGTTCACTACGCCAGGAGGAGGAAAGCAGTGGCAGGGTTTTGGAGGGGTCCTTTGCCTTGGTGAATGCAAGCTGTGAGAGCACAGTGGTCAGAGGATTCTCCATCTCCATGGCCTGCTGAGTCCTAAAGAGGTCCCAAAGCCCCTGACTGTTACGCAGAGCTGACAGATCTCAGATTTCCTGCACAGACCAGCCAGGCTGCTGTAGTCTCTTGTCCAGCTAGCTGTGTTAGGCAGAGCAGGGTAGGTAATCCATGGGCCAGGAAAAATTTTGCTGCATCTTCCCCTGCCCCATTTGTCTTGGTTTCCCAGGACTGAAGTAGCTTATTGTGAACAGAACCAAGTACAATCCTGAGCCACGGGACACAACCACAAGGCTTAGTTTCATCTCCAGTTCTCTTTCTGTTCCCAAAATATAGACATAACGAGCTCTGGAGTGGTCATGTCCTCTCGGATTAGCTCTCTGCTCCTCCACCGCAGAGTGGTCCCATCCTTGCTGCCAGAGAAGGAGGATAGTCCCACACTCACGCTGTCCCCAGAAACAAGCCCGGGTACCATCTGTGAGAGTGCTGAGTGGCTCGGTCAAACACATGCCACGGGCTGGGCTAACAGACACTGTGGGCAGTCGCAGGAGAGTGCTCCAACCCTCACTGCGGCTGTGGTCATTTTAGTGGTATACACTTGGCCCTTCAGAAGGCCGAGAAGGCAGGAGGGACTGCAGGACTCAGCAGTAACTGCTCTGACTTGGGTTTACCGTCTGCTAGCTGCCATGGGGAGCTCCTCCTCTGCCTTAGCACCAGTCTGCCCCAACAAAAGTCCTGCATAACCGTGCTCTGAGGAGCCTTGACGAACATGACAACTGCCTTTCCCTAAAACAGTCCTGGTCACAATATTTAAGATGCTGTACATGGAAGACAGACAACAAAACATGCCTGTTCCAGGGAATCCAGTCAGGGAGTAACCTTCCAGAGGAGACGCAGAAAATTTCCTAAAGACACCCCCCAATACATCCTGTCTGAAAAACAATGATGCCGTCACAGCACAAACCCCTACCCAGTCCCCACAGAAGAACAGCAAAGTGACCCTGTCAGGTCTGCTCCTGGAGACAGAAGCTGCTCACATTTGAAGGAGTGTACAGACTTTGGATAGATTGCTAAATGCATAGTTTTGAACATAAATAGTTTAAATAAATGGTTTCAATTCAACTAAGAAAAAGACACACAGCTTGTTTCTTGAGCCCTCTTACCAGTTTTCTTGTTTTACTCATTCAGGGCTCGGCAGGGATGCTAACCAATTCCCTTAATATTGCCAGCAGTCTCAGGAGTTCAGCATCACTAGCAAATGCCAAAGCTTCCAGGGTATCTGTGATATTTGAAACAGAGCTTCAGCTACGGACATTTATTTATAGAGCACTTTCACTCCAAACTCCCAAAACACTGACCACAACCCCTGTTCTGGTACTAACAGGAATCCCTTCGCCAGTCCCTGGATTATTAAAACCTCTGGCAAGACAGCAGGAGCTTAATACAGCAGCTCTGTACAACACTGTGAGACAAGCGAGGAATGAAAATGTATCTAACTAAATTACATGCAAATGTCAGTTAGGCGAAATACAGTTACCCAAATGGAATTTGGACAGAGCCCTCGTGTTAACACCCCAGCTCTTGGCCAATGTGCCAAAGCACTTCTGAAGGCTGAGTGGCCAAGAACTTGGTTTTACAGCTCATCCAAAAGCCCATAATGTTTGCATTAACTAATGGATTATATAATAATTACCATTTTAGCAATGTGTTGTGGCTCTGTATATTACAAGATATTTTTTTTATAAGTAATGATGCCTGCCTTAAAATGGTCTGTCATTCACTGCTGTTAGGTTTTTTTCCAATTTTGGGTGGGTTTAGTCCATTTAAAGTCTTGCAGGCACTCTGTTTTCTATGTGTCTCTCTGATAAGAAGCATTTCTGCAAGAGTTGGTCATTCTGACAATAAAATCAAGACAGACAGATCAGGCAATTTTTCAGAGCAGAGCTCTTAGATTTGAAGAATTGTAGATTTTTGCACTGTGGTCTGCAAAAGTTTACTGCAATTCAAGGACAGTCTGTGACCTACTCATAGCAGATTTTTGGCAAGTCACTCTTCTTTTTTTTTTTTTTTTTTGTTAGGCAAGTACAGGTGAAAAAAATGTGAGCAGCAGAATTTATTATATTCTATCAAGGGAGAGTAACTATGAAGCTTCAATACAAGACTGACACCATCTGGCTACTACAGAGTTTGCAGGCGTCACAACTTTAGTGTGAAATACTGCTTTTATAGCTCTAAAAATACTTTATTTCAACCTCCAGTTCGAAGTACGGGGATGCCAAGTGAACAGCCAGCACCACCAGTGTGCACCCTATGGAAGCTGGAAAAGCTGAGGGCTCCTTAGCGGCAGGAACACTCCTTCCATCGCTGCTCTCAGGGCAGGTGCAGTTATTTTATTACCACAACTCTGTGATGTTCCCAACTAAAAGCTGTCACCTAGCAGAAGCAGTCTCTAGTAAATACTGATTTGTTTTCTGGGGTTTTTTTATATCATCAGGGTGAACATCTAGGTTTTGTGTTATCTTCTCAGGAGCATGCAAGCAAATGAGGTGAGAGGCAAGAATGTTCTTTGGGAAACCATAACATTTCTCCAAGTAAATCAGCCAAGGCTTAAGCTAATGCACTTGAACAATGTACTGAAGTCAATGAAATTGCTTGCATTCTTAAACTGAAATGACTGGGTAAGCACCTCCAAACAACAGTTTGAAATAGATATTTAACCAAATGCGGCCTGTTATTTACTCAAATTGTGTACTGAGCTTGGATTCACAACCTATGAACTTGACTCCCTCGGTCAGGAAAGAAAAATAAGATAACAACCAAAATTACACTGCAGTAGAATATTGGATGACAAGAAATAATTTCTCACTTCTCAAACTGCTTTTTCCCAGATGCTTGCAGCTCACTTATTTGCATTTCTTTGGAACAGGATTGCTCCTTCTTTGCACTTTCCCAGAAAGAAGTAAAGCTGACTGATTTCTCAAACTCAGTGAGTCAGAATGAGTCAGACCACAAGGACGGGAGAGGGGCCCCGGCACAAAAGTCTCTGCAGAGGGTTTGAGGAAGAAGAGAGTTTCAAGCCTCACACTCCCTTTGTGGAGCTTTTGCTCAGATGCCGCAACTATATCGCTTTCCCCTGCTCAGATCAGCGAAGAAATTCAATTTAGTCCTTGCTGACTGATAAGGTGAATATTTGCATTTTTGGGGAAGGAGTAGAATTATGTAATAAACAATAAAGAATATGACCCAAAGGAATCATCATTACAATTATACAGCGAGACACTTGAAAGATATTATAAGCAGATGGAGAAATAGGATTTTCAAAAGTATGAGGTTTCCTTAATAAGAACTCCATCTGGTATTTAAAGTTTGCAGCTTTTTCTGGTTTCCATAGAAAACTATTTGCATATCTTAACATAATTCAGATTATTACTGTGTGTCCGCAAAATTTACTAAAGGAGCGTTCAAACTCTTCCCAGAAAAGGAATCTTCATTCTTCACATTGTGTATGTTGTATGCTTCATCTTAAAGAGATCCATTTTTTCCTTCCTTGCAATCCTGAAAACTGAAGACAAGAGTAAGGTAAGAAAGAGTTACAAAATCCCAAATATACTTCTCTTCCTAATAAATAGACTTGTGAGAGCCTAACTGTTTCCCAAATACATCTTGGAAAACAGCCATCACCAGAACTACAAACTACAGCTATGTGAATATCTGTGTGGCTTGGTTGCCAAAAAATGATCAAATAAAGAAATAAAAAACACTTTGTCCTAAAATGAACTTTTCTTTTCTCATTTCCTTGGAAAAAACAGACAAATCAGTGCAAATCATTTGAGGACCAAAAAGAAATGAAATGTCTTTTTTTTTTTATTTTATGGCTTTTTTAGTGTATCTAACCTACTACAAACATTTGCATTTGTTAGCAAGCACTCTTTTTGCTGAAAATGAGGTATTTCTTTTTAATCCGATTACCAGATTAAATGCAAATGCTTCTCCCAGTGTTTGCTGTTCTACGTCCTGTCCTGAAGGAACTTAGCACTTCTGACCATGCCCCGTTATTAACACCGCAGCAGCTCTGTGAGATGGAGCCAAACACTGGTGCGGGGAGTTGCTACTCTCTACACCCTGCTGCAGAGCACTGGGCTGGGCTGGGCTGGGCTCTCTGCTAGGGAAGCACCTCTTTTCTGCATGGAAGTTCCTAGCTGCATTTATGTGCGGTTTTCTAGCTTGTATCATAACGGGCCAGTGACAATTTATTAAAAATTCACACAAGCATTTCCATGAGTTCACACTCTGTTCTTATCACAGATGGACCCAAATTGCAAAATCTGGATCCTGAATTAAATGTTCTTTTGCTTTGGTATGTCAGATGCGAGGTCTCGCCTTCACTAAGGGGAAAAAAGAAAAACAAAAAAAAAAAAGAAAAAGAAATAAAAGGAAAGGTGTGTTTCTATTTTTAATTAGCTAACTAAAGGTAAATCCTAGCAAAGGCAAAGAAACTCATAGTTTTCATTTGGCTTCTCTACAGTCTTCAGCTCAACGTTTACTTTATTTGAAGCCTATAAACTGCCCTGTCTTCAATGGAGTATTATTGTGCATTAATTGCTCTGACAGGTTACAAACAGATCTTTATTGAGGAAAATACCCAAGTATCTGAGCAAGGCCCAATTCCAACCTCAGAAGAGCAGAAATATTAAAGCACTGATGTTAAGACACTTATCACTTGGTGATGCTGCCGGAACACTGCACGTTGTCAGAGGCAATGCCAAGGATGACAGATATCACTCAGACCTCCTGTACCAGGGGGAAAATGAAGGAATTCTGCCGAAGACACTAGTCTTTTGCTGCTTTGCATGCAATGATAGGAGAGCACCTCATTTTGCCTATGCTGGTTTGTGACCAGGGCCAATAGCAACAGCATTTTTTCACGCTGTTATTTTTGGCTGGTCTGTGTGTTATGACACAAGGAAGGGAAAATGAAGACCAGTCAAAATGTAGCATAAATGAGATGATAATGATGAAAACACTTTAATTTCAACGTGCACTTAACAGTTTTTCTGTGCCCAGCAGTGCTTGGAATAAGATGAACATGTTTTGCAGTACCGCCAGATCCCATAACGTCGCCCAGTACCAGAACTGAGAAGGGCTGCTCCCTCCGAAGATTCCTACAATTACACCCTTCCACGGAATGTTTAACGTTTGGTAGCCTGTTAGGAAGAAATGTGTTTTAAAACAGAGTTTGAAATAGAAAAGATGATTACGACACAGTTATGCAGAAAGAGAATGGCACAGAAGACTTCACAGAGAGGAGTCTGGGACAATTCAAACCAAACCAAAAAAATGAAGTCTTTTTTTCTGTGTTACACCCAGCATCTTAGCAGATACCTCAATGGGACTGCTACGGCTAGCTGCTCTGTTTCGGCTTACCTTCAGTCATATTAAAAGATCCTTCTGCCACATTCTGAACCACATAAAGGGTTAAATACATATGCTGTGAACAGTTAAAATTCAGCGGATCACAAATATTGCAACCAAAGCCAAAATCTTTGGATTGCAGTGTCAGCTTTACGATAGTACTTTGTAGCACAAAAGGTATCTATTTCCATTTCGTAAGCATTTTTTATTTGTTATGCTTTTTGTATGTCTTTTGAAATCCAGAAAACCTTTCAGCAAAGCATGCTGTAGCACCAGCTAGTTTTTCCTTTAGAATTTTCTTTGGATATTCCTTGGAAGATTGTCATCGTGAAATTTGTACTGTTTCATGGTTTATGCTTTTTCCCTGTGCCAGATAAATACATACTAATATACGGCGACATATGCTCTCAGTATCATGTCTAAACCAAACACAAACACCCAACCTATTAAATGCCTGCAAAGTTTACCATATTAGATCATTTACATTATGTTTGACTCCTCTCCTCCAAATTCATTTAAAGCCTAAAGAGCCGGCATAAGTCCAGAAGAAATCAGAAGGAAGCCAAGACCTACAGGAGATCGATAGGAAATTTTAAATTTAGTGTCTTTGAATCCAAACTGCTGACAAAGGTTGCAGGGTAAAAAAAAAAAAAAAAAGTAAACCAGTTAATGGTTTTTCTAAATAAACATCCAAGATTTTTTTTATCATGCAATGAAGCTTTTTTATATATGTAATCTTCACTCTTTTCCAACTCCTGTCTGTTGGTGGAAATGTAATCTTTTATATACTAACAAATGAAAGTTCTCAAAAGAAAAAAAAGTGCAAAGGAATGCACGATAGCTATCACTTTTTTAAAAACAAGAGTTGACTAAATATTGACCATTTGACACTGAGTACTGTAAGGATAGACTTCATATCGGAACATCTT
This sequence comes from Rissa tridactyla, assembly GCF_028500815.1. Lineage (NCBI taxonomy): Eukaryota > Metazoa > Chordata > Aves > Charadriiformes > Laridae > Rissa > Rissa tridactyla. The sequence goes on from NC_071466.1 coordinate 198,642,707, forward strand.
CTTTTCCTTGTTTTTATTTTTAAGCAGTGACTAACTATAGAAGCAGCACCACATTTATGCTACCATAATTAATGTGGTGACAGCTTTTCCATTATAAATTTCTGTTTTCGGGGATTTATAACTCATCTGTGGAAGACTGTTCCAGGCAAAAACTTTTTGAAGTGCAAAGATCAAAGATCACATTAAGCTTCATGTTTGAAAAAAAAAAAACAAAACAAAAAACCTGTACCTTTTTTCCCCAGCACAGCAAGCCAAAAGTTCAAAACAGCAAAGTAAGAAAGGATAAATGGGTCTGGCCCGCTTTATTTTGGCTTCACACTGGATGAAGTGATAGACTTCATATTCTTAACAGTAGACATTAATATCAGAGGAGCATTAAACTGCTTTTGAGGCAACATGGAGGCTGGCATTCACTATCACAATTTAAATTATTTCAGATCCTTGCAAGACGAGATTGTCTTCTAAGAGTTTCAGAAATAATAATTTTCATTTAAATTTTAGATAAACATTGATTTCAGAAGAGCTATGATTTTTCCCTCAGCAACTTGTACACGGCAAAAATTTTGTTCTATCAAGGGAATGTTTGAGTAATAGGCATAAATAAAGTGAACGTTTATTTAAGGGTTGAAAAGAACGAAAAATACTAAACCGAGCAGAAGATTTAAAAATATTAAAATGGTCTGAACTATATTACCTACATCTTGTTAAACATAACAAAATAACCCTTCTAAAGCATTCCTCTGTGTCTGTATTTGCATTGAGGTCTGTAATTTTTGCAAGGCTGGAGCTGAAGTACACCGATATCTATAAAAACAAAAACAGACAGGGATGAAATCCAAAGAGACAAACTATCAAAAAGGAACCTAAATGATTTGGCACTAAAGAAGCACCTTGTCTATGCTATTTAATCGCCAATATTTTCAAAAGTTTTTTCTTCTTTTGTTTATAAATACGTGCAGCAATTTTGATGTTACAGGACATATATAAAATAATAGGTTATAAATCATTAAACTTGACAATCTTGTTTCACTTGGCATTTATGCTTCATTTTTGTGATGGAATTTTTTGTAGTCTGTCTCTAATTATAGGAAGAATTTTTTTTCTGCAGTTTATTTCACTACATTCACCACTTCTTAACATATGCTCTATTTAGGACGTGATATAACTAATAATGTGTATGAAGCCACACTACTGCTTCCATTTTAGGGACAACTAAGGAATGCACCCCCTTTAAGTGAGTGTTTGAATCCCCTTCAGTTAAATATCGGTCTCAACATGCAGTCTCAAGCCATCACGAGCAAAGGCCTAGTGGAGGGTTTTGTCAATGGCTTTGTGGAACGAGTCTTAGCGCATTTTTGTCCTTGTAATTTTAATTCAGAAAACTTGGCATTATGCAAGTTAACTTCAGATGGCTCTACAGAGGGATCTGGACAGCCTGGATCAATCGGCTGAGACCAATTGTATGATGTTCAACAAGGCCAAGTGCCGGGTCCTGCACTTGGGTCACAACAACCCCATGTAGCGCTACAGGCTTGGGGAAGAGCCGCTGGAAAGCTGCCTGGTGGAAAAGAACCTGGGAGTGTTGGTCAACAGCCAGCTGAATATGAGCCAGCAGTGTGCCCAGGTGGCCAAGAAGGCCAGTAGCATCCTGACTTGTATCAGGAATAGTGTGGCCAGCAGGACTAGGGAAGTGATCGTCCCCCTGTAGTCAGCACTGGTGAGGACCCACCTCGACTATTGTGTTCAGTTTTGGGCCCCTCACGACAAGAAAGACATTGAGGTTCTGGAGAGAGTCCAGAGAAGGGCAACGAAGCTGGTGAAGGATCTAGAGCACAAGTCTTATGAGGAGCAGTAGAGCGAACTGGGATTGTTTAGCCTGGAGAAAAGGAGGCTGAGGAGAGATCTTATCGCTCTCTACCTGAAAGGAGGGTGTAGAGAGGTGAGGGTTCGTCTCTTCTCCCAAGTAACAAGCAACAGGACAAGAAGAAATGGCCTCAAGTTGTGCCATGGGAAGTTTAGATTGGATATTAGGAAAAATTTCTTCACCAAAAGGTTTACCAAACATTGGAAGAGGCTGCTCAGGGAAGTGATGGAGTTACCATCCCTGAAGGTATTTAAAAGATGGCTAGACATGGTGCTTAGGGACATAGTTTAGTGATGGTTTTGGCAGTGTTAGGTTAATGGTTGGACTCTGTGATCTTAAGGGTCCCTTTCAAACTAGATGATTCTATGATTCAGGTGGCTTTAATCTGCTGAGCAAAAAATGCCAGTACCATGGAAGGTGAGACTGAGTTCACAGTGAGCCTTCTGCATGCTGGAGGAATGGTGACTGGGATGCACAGACACCCACACCAAGCCCACCGACCCAGCACTGCACCAGGCTGGATCCGTGCCACGGGGGCAGCTCCGGCTCAGGAGTGGCTTTGGGCGACAGGGAATGTTAGCTAGTAAACCATGATGAACTTAAGCTGTCTCTGCAGGGCATCTGCTCAAGCACCTCTAGGTCATGTTGCCGGGTGTATTGCAGAGATACTTTAGCAGCTGTATATCAAGTCAGTTCAGTTCTCTCTGGGTTTATCTGTCCTGGTCCAGGGCTGGCCCTGCAAGAGTTAGTCTGGTTCGTGCAAGAGAGCAAAAACTGCCATGCATTTCATTGGCTTGCTCCTGTGGGGCTGTGTCTGGTTAGGCTGGCTGTATTCTGCTGCACACAGCACACAAGGTATGTGTCTCCTCCCACACTCTTTGAGGTGGAAAACCAAGCCCCAAGAACAAGACCTGTGTGAACTTAACAAGTGCTGCTGCTTGCAGGATGTAACTCGAGCAGGTTTCGGGAGACAGGCCTTGTAATGGAGTTCCTCTGAGGCATTTCTGCTGGGCAGCCTCTTGGCTTTGCAGAAGCAACTCGGGGATTGTAGAACAGAATCATAGAATCATCTAGGTTGTAAGGGACCTTTAAGATCATTGAGTCCAACCATTAATCTAACACTGAGTTGCAGCCACAGTTCTCTCTTCAGCCATGCTGGTCTTTTTCCCCAGCAGCTCGGTTTTTGGCACATGGGGACAGCCTGCTTCTACACCTTTAAGACTTCCTTCTTGAAGAATGTCCAGCCTTCCTGGACTCCTTTGCTTTTCAGGACTGCCTCCCAAGGCACTCTGTCAAGCAGAAAAGACCAAAGTCCTCCCTCCAGAAATCCAAGGCAGCAGTTCTGCTGACCCCCCTCCTTACTTCTCCAAGAGTCAAAAACTATCATTTTATGATTGCTATGCCCAAAGACTGCCTCCAACCACCAGATACCCCACAAATCCTTCTCTGTTCACAAACAGCAGGTCCAGTAGGGCGCTTTCCCTAGTTGGCTCCCTCTCCAGCTCTGTCGCAAAGTTATCCTCAACAGACTCCAGGAACCTCCTAGACTGTTCCCTCTCTGCTGTGTTGTATTTCCAGCAGACATCTGATAAGTTCAAGTCCCCCATGAGGACAAGGACTAGTGATTGTGAGACTTCTCCCAGCTGCTTATAGAATAAGTTATCTGTCTCTTCATCCTGGTTGGGCTGTCTGTAACAAACTCCCACCATGATGTCTGCCTTGTGGGCCTTCCCCTTGATTCTTACCCATAAACACTCAACCCTATTGTCACCATCATGAAGCTCTAGAAATTCACAACACTCCCTAACATACACTGCCACCCCACTGCCTCTCCTTCCTTGCCTATCCCTTCTGAAGAGTTTATAGCCATCCATTGCAGCGTTCCAGTCATGTGAGTGATCCCACCACGTTTCCACGATGGCAATTATATCATAGTTTTCCTTCTGCACAATGGCTTCCAGCTCCTCCTGTTTGCTGTCTATGCTACGTGTGTTAGTGTAGATGCACTTCAGTTGGGCTAATGGTCCCGCCGCCTTTTTGCTGGAAGAAGCCCTAATTCCTACCTGACCATTCCCAGGCACTGCTGTAGTTTCTAACCCATCAATAGCCCCTGAGTCTTTGCAGCCACATGGATGTCCATTCCCTACCTTCACTGAGATAGCAGACCGAAGGACCTCACTAGCATAACCGTCCCACAAACATTGGCATGCCACCCCCAGGCTTATCTCTAGCAATCATCTCACGTGCTAATCTTTAGCTTCCATGAGTCCAAACTGTTTCTGTATGTCTCTTGCTGCTTCTAGCTTTTTTTTCTAGATTGTCTGCTTCTAGCTCTTATCAATTATTTATTTGGCTGTTGGTAATATTCACTCCCAACAAATGATCTCTTGCAAATTTAAAAAGAAAAAAAAAAAAACAACAAACAACAAAACACCAAACCATGATATATTAGTGTTTAGAAAAAAGTTACTTTAGTTCCAGCAGATCCTTAGGGAAAAAAACCCCCACATTTTATTTTGGCTGTTTCCTTATTTCTATCCAGCCGATTTATTTATGAAATATATGAAAATTCTGCATCCCAGATGTACTTTATAAGCACAAAATAGATCTACCCTCCAGCTGCACGCAATCCAAACCCTAGCACATTGCTTCCCTACCAAAGACACATGCATTTGGGAGAATCAGAAGCGCTGCCCAGAACAAATCTGAACCACACTTGAATAACAGCATTGAGTACTGTATATACAGAGTTTATAGTTTCTGTTGTTCTATAGAAAAGGCTAGATTATTTAGTCCACACTCTCACACATTTAGGTCATTACGTTTTAGTGACTTACCCTTCTATAAAGTTTAAATATTTAAATTTAGGACTTGAAGAGCCTGAGTTGAGCTAAACTCCTTATCACATGAAGTTTTCTACTCTTTCCTTCTTTCTTCCAAAGGCTGCTGCTCCTATAGCCAGGCAAAGGGATAATTTTTTCAGCCCGCACCCTGTTGCTCCACCTTTAAACAAGAAGGAGGGAGGTGGGAATGCACAGCTGGATGCAATACCACCTCCGAACACAGAAGCTAGATCCAAGCCTGAGTTCATCACTCAAGTACTTAGACCAAAATACTCTGAACCTCAGTCAGTGAATCTGTTTACAATAAGGGAAATCAAACTCTCACCAGTGTCCAAGGCTCTTTATATGATATAATACTGAAATTATTTCTATTACTAACTTTACTATTATTCTCTGCATTTCCTGTGTATACAATAGTGACTTTAAACACAAGTTCAAATATAAATAGCAACCCCTTTTACCGCAGGAGTCAGGGTATCCTCACAGAACACCACTGAAGTCAACAGAAGAACTTCCACCAAGAATAGTTTTTGGCCTTTCCATCGCCTTTGTCGCCTAAAATACACATACCTTTTTTAGTGTGGGACATGTGAGTCATCTTCAGGGGAAAGTGGTCATAAAAGGCAACTGATTATAGAATGAATCATAGAATCATAGAACAGTTCAGGTTGGAAGGGACCTTAAAGATCACCTAGTTCCACCCTCCTGCCATAGGCGGGGACACCTCCCACTAGAGCAGGCTGCTCAAAGTCCCATCCGGCCTGGCCTTGAACACCTCCAGAGATGGGGCACACCCACAACTTCCCTGGGCAACCTGTTCCAGTGTCTCACCACCCTCACACTAAAGAATTTCTTCCTAATATCTCATCTAAATCTCCCCTCTTTCAGTTTAAAACTGTTACCCCTGTCGTTACACTCCCTGATAAAGAGTCCCTCCCCATCTTTCTTGTAGGCCCCCTTCAGGTACCAGAAGGCTGCTATAAGATCTCCCCAGAGCCTTCTCTTCTCCAGGCTGATTAGCTATGGAGAGTCCTCCACTGGTATGTACCTTCCCAGGAGTGCATTAGTCCCGTCTTTGCTGCTTCCTTCAGCTGCCTGGCCTTTGACAGGTGATGTTTTGGGAGTTACAATCTGAAACATGTCAAAAGGGAGGTAACACGCCAGGGCAGATCTCCGTTTTTTCTCATTCTCATTTCTCAGTTTTCTCATGGAAACTTCTCTTCAACAGGTACTCATTAAAAAAGAAAACCTGTTGTAACTTACACTGGGATCAGGTTTCCTGAAATCACAGACCTGTCAACACTCTCCAACACAACAGAGCGTTCATGCAATGCCATGAGGTGCCCAAGTGAGTTAACTCAGCTGCACTGCTACAGCATGCATGCCAACATGGGTAATCACCAGCTAATACTGAGTTTCCATGCATGAATCCGGGACACAGATATTTGCAGGTTTGCTCCTGGGTAGGTGTTAATGCCATCTTCTCTTTGCCTCCTGTTAGGCAGGTTCTTGAAGAAAGCGATGTATAAAAAGTAACCAGGCAGGGAGACTGTCACTTCTGTGGGAAGGCTGGGTGCTGTAACCTGTTGACATGGGAGTGACAGACTAGTGAAGCTTTTTGTTATGTTTGCACTGTTTCAGGAAATGTGTTTACACTTATGCAAATGAAGATTTGTTCCCACTGATCAGTGCTGTCTTATTTTTATTGAGTCACTTCACAATGCAACCACTAATTTCTGCTGGCTTGGTGGAAAGATAAAAGATGAAGCAAAGTTCCCATGAAAGTCATCTGGATTAACTCTGTGACCAAGGGCTAGCTATATGCAGAGGTTACATCAGTTTAACTAAAAATTTTTGAACTGGTTTAGTTAAAATCCCTGCAATACCCGTATGCTGCTTGAAGAAATGTATTTGATTGGATTTATATTAACTTTAGGCAAATTGATAAATATTTACAAAAGGGAAGGAGTCCCAGATTATATAAATCAATCTACAAGTTGATTGAAAAACTCTATTTTCACACTGGGACCGAGACTGACAAATGTTGTCTTTTTCTCTTATAGCTACATTGACTGAAATGATTACAGTCATGTAGCCCTGATTACTGACTGATTACAGCTTCTATGTTCATGGTGCCAAAGCGCAGAAGTACGGTGAAGTCTTTACTAGAAGATTTCTTATAAATTACTACATCACTTCCTCAGAAATCCAGAAACTGTTTCTCTTATCAAGTGAGAAGATTATTTTTGCATTATGTCAGGGATTAACTCCAAAACTTCAAAAGCAAAAACTGGGAGAGGAGAGAAATGTCTGGAAAACTAAATCTGGTTGACTCCTCATGAGTTTCTGGAGTGTCAGCTATTATTACATTTATACTTTGTAATTTGTGTCTCATAGGCACCACTGTGCTACGCTCCAAATGGAAGATGTGGTCCCTAAACCAGCAAGTTTCTGTCCAGTTTTAGGTTTTGGAGCAGAGGGAGCACACAAGAAGGGGCCAAAGTAGAGAGAATAAAAATCTAGAGCAACGCATCACACAGATTTACTCTAATCTCTGATTATAACAAAGAACATCAAAGATTAGTTTGGATTTTTCCTAAATAAAAATGTAAATTACTGGAGTTTTTAACTCATCTGTAAGACCAGATGAGTTAATAAGCTCAAATAAAGATCTTGCTCTCATGTATCCTCTTTTAGAAGGGCTGAGCATTGCAAGAGCTTGCAATATAAAAGACAACTGCTTAGTTTGATCCAGATGCTGTAGTATACATTAATACCAACTTAATTGATATTATAATGTTAAGAAAGAAAAAGCTAAAGAAATGCAAACTTTGAAGGCCCATCCTTTACAGTTGCTGATCTGCTTGTGTTCGTCCCTTTTCACACGTGCTGTACAGCCTCCTATGGCAGTGGCTTATCTGGTGACAGGGGATATTGCAGGTTGTGTTGAATTGCTTATTACTGTCAGCTGGGAAAAAATGAGAGATTCATAATATGACTATGATGGTGGATTTTTTTAGGCCAAAAGATAATACTCAACTAGGACATCCATGGGATGTGGCAAGTTCAAGGCTGTGCTTGATATTTAAATCCCCATCATCCAGGAGATTTTTCCCTAAGCGTAAAGCCATGGGACTCTCTTAATCACTTCTGTGGTTTAATGTATTTAAAAAATCCTCCAAGACCAGAAGGAATTTCTTACCTACAACGATGTGTGTCTCATCCATCAGGCCATAGGATTAATCCCCTGATTTTTCCTAACCTATACCTCCCTCTTTAACAGATCCTAAAGCACTTTTCACATATAAAATGAGGTGAAGACTGAGACAAAGATATCAGTTCACCCAGTGCTGAATTGTTGCAGCCACTTTGATGAAATCTGGTAACTGTTTAATACCAAGGGAACAGAAATTCAGTTCAAATGGGAGAAGGAAGGGAAAGTCATGGGACTGTGAAAGGGAAAAAGGGGAGATGTGTCATGAACCTCTTAAAGCATCTTCCATTGAGGTGCTCATCTGCCATTCTCTCTTGATTTTGTTATGCTGGATCTACAAGCTTCAGGCTTCAGTCATTTTTCTCAAGCTCTCCACAAACTTGCAAGCCCTCAACCCTCATGTTCTCCCTCAAGAGATGACCTCCACCAGACAGTATGAAAGCTGTGAGTGCTTGTTCCCCTCTGTGAATGCTTGTCCTCCCCTCTGCGAATGCTTGTTCTCCCACACTCCCTAGCATCCTGATGCACCTTTTTAGGAGCTTCCCAGGCTGAAAGTGCTCTGGCAAATGTCCATCTCTTCAAGAGGCACAAGTCAGCAGAAGCACAAACATCTCCTGGGCAACCCCAGGCAGTTCATGCACTCTTCTGTGCATGCACTCTTCTCCACCTATAAATCGTAACTAATAATACTTTTTTTTTTTCTACTCTTTTATCTGCCCTTCCTAAGGCTTTAGTCTTACTATGAGACATAAATACAAGGAAACACCCATACAGAAATATAAAGTCCTTTATCTTTAAAATATTCTGGTTTCACCTGCCCTTGAAAAGGACTCTGCCCAAAGATAAGACTCACCTGCAGTACCAAAGGTCTGCATATCTATTTGTACCTATGTACAGCGCCTAGCACAGTGCATCCAGAGTCTTGGCTCAGGATCCCTCAAAGATGCCATAACACCACTATTAGATGCTGTATAACACTTTTCTCTATTGCCTTTCAAAACACATATTAACAGAGACCTATACAAAGTTACATGCCTAGATATGAAGAATGGTGGTCATCCTCTCAGCCAGCATGGCTCTGTCATGGAGATCCACGCCTGAAGAGCACAACATTAGCAAAAGCAGTGTAAAACAAATGGAAGAAGTTATGCCTCCATCAAGTGCAGAGTTAAGAAACAGGTTTATTTCTTAATTTTTGTCTCAAGTTAGAGTAGAAGTTAAATTCTGTCATAGGATCAAAAATCATGTAGTCAAATTTATGGAAGAAAAATACTTAAAAAGCTGTTAAAGACAAAGACTATGTCCACCTTGGGGAGCCGCTGGCTGGCTGGAAGAATATTCTGAAATTTGTTACTGGATAATTATCCTGTTCCTATGCCTTCCTTTAGACTTTTCTATGACAACGTACTGGGATGAAGGGGCACTGCTGAGATGAGACAAAAACATTCAAGCTCCCTTAGAGAAGGATCAATGTGACTAGAGATCAGCTGAATGGTCTATTGGACTTTCCAACAGTCCATGGGAACTTCCAACAGTCCATGGCAAAGAGGGTTGTACAATCTTTGGATCATCAGCAGAGAGTGATTCAGGCATCTGAGCCATGCTGTGAAGGAGAAAAAGATGAGGAGGGGCTCCACAGTTCTCTTCGCTCTTCATAAAGCTGACCTTGACCACTGGGAACAGAGGACTCTACCAAAGGGGGCTCCTGGGGCAGGAGATAAGGGAGAAGGCACTAGGCAACGGCTATGTCTGCTGCTTTTTCCATTCGTTGCACCCCAGCTCTCCAGGTGGTTTCCCATGCTGTTTATTCTCCCATTAATGTGTTGTCCTCACCAACAGAACCACAGAGGCATGGGAATGCGCACGTCTGCATGTGTGCATACAGGCACACACTTGCAAGTGTTTAGGGATGTCACATCTGTACACCATCAGGAGTCAGAGCATGGCTTTGATAGAACTTCAGAAACCAACAGAGCCTGTTGCACCAAGGCAGTGAACAAGCTGGGACCCCATTCGAACGTGATATGTGGGTTTGTTGGTTTTTTTTGTCACTCTCCCACGATAGCTGCATGCTCGTAGCCTGTCTGCATTTATTTATTTATTTTGCTGGCGTTGCTCATGGAGGTCTTAAATCATCCTAAATGAAACTTTTGAATAAAAACGCCTGAGAACTGTGAGCATGCAATCCCACTCCACATTCTTTTCTAAGCTTTGCATCCAGCCTTCACAGTACAGATGCTTGCAGTCTGGTGTGTTATAACTTGCTTTTATTTTCAAATAGTGCATTTGTCAACATTTCAGAGCCATCCAACCTCCATCAGGACACAAATGACAGCTGATCACAGGTTTTAAATAGTTGCCTGATATTTGGAAATACAGTTTTCTAAGTGTCCATGATTAACTCCATGATTCATTCAAAGTTAAAAGAAGGAAGACAGTTACTCTTCTCTGATGCACTGTGGTTATGAAGATGATCTATTTTTAAAAATCTCTGACTAGCCAAATTGTAAAGCAATGGAGAACCTCTAACGTGTTAATGAGTGACCACTGCGTAACTATATAAGAAAGTCAGGTATCAACATACGGCCAGTGAGTCATGGAGATGTCCTTCACCACCTTAAGCTAGGGCCAAAATGCTTATAAAACCTTCAAAAAACATTGACCACAAAACAAAACAAAGCCCAGGAAATCTCTCTTTCTTGTCCATTCTTTGGGACATAACCAAGAGGTAAGTGGAGCTGTGCAGACCTGCCGCAGCAAGATCCGAGGCCAGCCGAGCACCCAGGGTACGCCGGCAGTGTACCAGGGCACTCAGTGCAGAGCAGCCACGTAGCTCAAGTGGAGAAGTGATGGTTGTGCAGCCTTGAACCCAACTAGGAGCAGAGTCAGCTTGGGCTCAGACCAGTGTTCATAGCAACATACTCTTTCTGTGACCAAGCCAACATCCGTGTCTAGTGCGGCGTTAGGCTTTGTAGACAGCTTTCACTCAGCACTAGCTTAGGACGTACCATTGCAAAATGTTGCCTCAGTGGTGGCAGGCTAAAGCCCAAGCTTCAGAAATGAAATGCTGACTTTTTTGGTGTCTAATTTACTGCTTCAGCTACTCACTGCTCACTACTGGACTTACTGTACAACTACTTGTTTTAGTTCCCAGTATTTTTTCTGCATTTAGACACATTTTTTATAGAGAGGGGAAAAAAAAGTAGATACCTGAGGTAAATTTAGTGTTTCCTTGTATTAAACTACTTTAAAATTGTGAAGTGTAATTACTTTTGATAACTGACTATTTAAGAAATGAAGTACAAAGAAACAGTCATAGGATGCTACCTGAGAATGAATACCAATCAAGTCTGTTCTGTAACTCAGCAATTCAGGATGTTTGAGCTGACTTATTTTAAAAGAGGCATTGTAACTACTTTCAACTGTGGTGGTAAGGGAAAGTCTTGGGTTTATAACTTTCCTAAGCCAACAACGCCAGTTACTCTTTATATAAATGTTGGCCAGTGACAAGCCCTAATGCTTCATAATATTTCAGCTTTGCGTTTGTTATTTAGCAGGGTTTTGAATAATTGGAAGGACAACCTATTATCATGTCACTGGATCAGGCTTCAGGGCCCATCAACCAGGAGGAAGCTGGTTTAAACTGTGTTTAACCAGTTACTGGGATTTTGGAGATAGGAGCTTTCTAGTCATCATACACATCTCTTCCCTTGATCCCTAGATTTGAAAATCCTGTCCTAATTTGGTACCTCATCTCTCACCCAACTTGAATATCTTTCTGATGTCCTCTGCAAGTGTTTAGAATGACAAGAAAAACTTGTCATGCCACTCTGATCGTAGATAATAAATGACAGCTGACGATAATACAAGACACAGCCAAAATTCTTCATTAAAGTCTCCCATTCTAGCAAGCAATATTAGCCTGCATAAAGCGAAATGCCAGCACACCCTGCACTAGTGCCTGAACTAAGGGGAGATCATTTATTTAAAATATCTGACATGACATTTTATGGATTATTTGCCTACCAGAGAAGGACCCTAACCATTTGATTGACTGACTGATTGATTTGCTTGCTTTTGTGCCTCAAACATTCTGTTCTCTGCTAGCCTGGAGCTGTAAAGATTGACCTGGATTTCTAGTTTTGAAATCTGACATAAAAGAACTAAGAATTAAAATTTAAAACTAAAGAATACATCTCCTGTCCCAGTGAGAAGGGAAACAAACCTGAAGAAAGACAAACAGGAAACTCAATGAATTCATAGTACACCCCTCATTCCCTCCAGTTACTTAACAGAGACCACGGAATAGAACATGACTAGCACCATGATCATGGTTTGGTATGAAAACAATTCATCTTAAATGTTGCCCACCTTAGTTGCCGAAATCTCTTCAAATCTTTTCAAGATAAGCATCTGTTTTGAAAGATTTTTATATACGCTAAAATGTGGACTGGTCCAAGGAAAATCCTTCCATCTGGAAATGAAAACTCCTTTGAGTTCATGCAGCCATACAGAGTATCCAGCTTTACACATTGAAAATCTCTCTGACGATGCTTGCCCACCCTTCCGCCCTGTGACATTGCTGGTCACCTGCGTGTCCTTGGCACAGGAGCGAAGCTTCTCGCGTGCCGTGCCTGGGCACGGGGTCGCAGAGACAAACAGAAGCTGTGGCAACAGCCTTGGTAGTGAGGTCCCGAATGTCAAGAAACCACCAGAGCTGGGGTAGCAGCCTTATGGCCAGATCCTTCCCTTTTCAAATGACCCAACACTGAGAGGGGAGAGCAAAAGTACTACTGCTATATGACCCAGCCTGGGAGGCATGCAGCTCTCAATTAGAATTATATATACGCTGAGTAAAAGAAAGATTAGGTGTCTGTGAAGATAGCTGTTCTCATTTTTCACTTAAAGGAACAAGGAAAGATGACACCAACTCCCTGTTATGCTGTTCCTCACGTTGGCACAGCCCACTCTCTCTGCAAACACCTTGCATGACACAGCTCCTTCTTGGCTCTCAAGTCCTATTTGTCCTGCAACACCACCAGCAGCAGCAATAGCTCTGTCTTCCAGCAGTCCCAGCACCTGCTTTCATGCCAAGCAATTTGCTAACCTATTGCCTTCATCCCATTCATATGCCTTAAAACTCCCCCTCACCCCCTGCCACTTCCCCTGTGAGAAGGGACCACTAGCAATATTTTAGCAGCAATCATCTCCAGCAGTGACCAAGAGAAACAACTTGCCAATCATGGTGACTATTGATTAACGTTGCTCTGTTCTACCCTTTGCCATGACTACCTCATATACCATATACCATATACCATAACTTAAAACCCTTGCCATGTTGTGTTGAATTTAGCTCATTAAAGGTCATTGGATCAAGCGCACAAGCTGAAACGGAAGCAGGAAGCACAATCAAGATTTTCTCCTTGCCAAGGATGTACCTATAAATAGCAGCCCACAGGATTAGACTCCTTTTTGCTTTCTGTGCTGCCATCGGCCTCACATTTTGACTGTAGAGTAGATGACCATCACCACAGGCTTGCCTGTGGACTGCCAAAGAGTGCAGTCTGCTGGGAAGGACAATCTGAATCTCATCAAGATGAAGGAAATATTAAACCAGATCTGCTCCTTTTTGATTAATATCTCTAAACTTGATACAAAGGAAGTGCAGTACTACCACTGCCTTCTTTAGCTGTGGTTGGTTTGGAAATGACTGCTTTGCTCTGCACTGAGCTTAATACCCACAGTGTGTGCTAGATGGGTCTAATTTGCTCCCAGATTGGCTTAGATTTAAGACAGATGCCAGAAAGCTCTACTAGCTACGGCAGCAGTGCCTCAAGGCACAAGCCACAAAGCCTTGACCACCTCTGCAAGTGCAAGGAGTCACCCAGGTACTCTCTGAGCTACCTGGCTCAGGTTCTGCACTCTGTGTAGTTTCTCTGGACCAGATGACATAGCTTTGCGTCAGCCAGGACTGATGCCTGCATTAGCAGAGCCGAACAGCTATAGAGCTATAGCTATCTGTATGACTGCTTATGGTGTTACACAGATGTATTCCCTTCTGGACATTTCCTTTTCCCGCAGCGGGGAGGGCGAAGGAGCACAGCACGTAGGTCTGAGCCACAGCAGTTTGTGTGCTGGAGCAAATTCAGGACCAAGTTCAGACGTCCAAGTTCAGTGCAGAGGTCTCTGTAAGGCAATGCTTTGAACTCCCTCCCGGTTCTCCGTCTGCTAAAGGAGGACAGAGGCATTCTCTCCTTAGTAGGGATGTTATGTGGGAAAATATTAACATTGTGAAGCTTGCAGATATTTGGATAATGGGGCCATGCATTGTTAGAAGCCATGTAAAGCACTTGTGATTTGTTAGGAAATACTGCTTTTCGATTGCTATGTCTATGTAGGTGCACAGTTATATAGGGGTTAAAACCTCAGCATTTTGCAACAGTCTAAATCTTTCCCTTCTACTTTCTGTCCCAAGGTGAAATATTTTTGAAGACACTTCAGTAAGTTGCTCCATCCATCCCTATGTTCTGTCAAGGTAAAACAATATATTTTTTATCCATTTTACAAAATTAGAGGTCTATTTTTTCTATGACAATAAATCAGGAACATTTGAGAGGAAGAGACAGACTGCCTCCTACAAAACACACAAAGCAAAACAGAAATAGATAGCTTATACTTCATAGGTAGAAACTTATTTTTTAAGTTAAGGGTTTAATTCCCTATAACCAATTACATCGGTTACTACAGACTAAATAGTCTAAATTAAAATGGTAAAATCAAACTCTAAGGCGTTCTCAAATAAGTTTAAAAACTAGTCTGGAATATTTTCAGCTGTGTGTCTGGTGGGATTAACTGATAATGAGCCATGTTAAAGTGTGGCTGCTCCCAGGTGATAGGTCTGCTCCACTGAGGCTGGGTGACTGCTTTTGTATATAAATGGAGCTCATCCACAGAAACCAGCCACTGTACCAAAACCATAATTAGTTACCTAACACTCTTTGGAAAATGTCAAGACAATAAAGGATGAGTGATAAAAGCAGAAGACTCTTCTCATGTCAAAGGCTTTGCGTTACCAATGATCAAATGATGCAGTAGAAGCAAAAGTTATGGCTTAGTTGTCACCATGAAGCATATTCCATGTGCAATTCCACACAGCATCCAAAACAGACACAATGATATTCAGTGGTGATACAGAGGTGAGAAGTAGCACCACATTTATTGAAAAATTAAATTGCTTAGATCATATTTAGCTCAAGCTAGAAACCGCCACAGTCACCACAAAGTAATGAGGTGAATTTCAGCAGCCATGTTCATGCACACGTTTGGGGAACAGAAGGCCCTGGGGTGCTTTTCTCCTTTGTACTCTCTGATGGAAACCAAGTCTATGTCCATGTCCCAGAGACCTGTATCTGGGCAGTTCTGTGGCGTATGAAAGATTTAGAGCATAGCATTTAAAATTTTTTTAGTGGGAGCTGATCATCTGAGAGTAACATGAAAAAGCATATCGGGACTGTTTGGGGGCTGTAGGTCTGTGCTACATGGCATTCACACAATATCAAGAGGTAGTGTCTGCCATGGAAATCTTCATTAAGATCAGAAGAAACAAATATGTAATAACACAACCATCAGTATAGAAAAACTAACTAAAGGTCTTCCACACCAAAGGTTAGCAAGAACAAGATGCCATCATTCCGGAGGAAACATATTTTAATTGTTTGAGAGCTGGATAAAAAAAAGGAAGCAAAAAATAGGGCTTAAGCTTCACTTAAAGGATGGAGAAAATACTGGAGTATCCCCACGCACAGATGCTGGAATTACGAGTTTTTTTAACATCTTCATCAGTGACCTGGAGAAGCAAGTGCACAGTGAAATCACAGTTTCCAGACCATACTAAGCTTTACATGTAGCCAACTGCCATGCCAATGGAGAGGAGACACAGAAGGACTTCAAAAGCGTAAAGTTTCCCTTAAAAAAAAAAAAAAACACAAAAAACTCAAAATATGCTGCATCTGCACGAGTGTGCCTTACTGACACGGCTGTGTAGGAGAGAACTCATGCAGGCGAGGATTTACTCGTTCATGGGAGTGGCCATTATCCATGAGATCATAACAGCAGATGGTCCCATTCCCAGGGGGGACTCTCAAGCTTCATTTCGCTAACAATCACAAATTGCCATATTTCAGAACAAACTTGAGGCTCAAGGAGACCTTGCAGCATGGCTGGATGAAATGTTGCATTACATAAATAAAACAGGTTCCAGAAAGGACCACGGTAATATCTCCAGCTTCCAGATTGGATTCAGTAACTGATGACAGCTTATTATGTGTGAGAATACTGAGTGCTATTCCGTTAATCAGTATTCATAAAGCAATATTTTTTACTTTCCAAATTTGTGGAGTTGTGAGGCTCTTTTGTCCCTGAGCCATTCAAGGAAGCAAAAAATCTAACTCCTTCATATTTTCAAAGAATGGTAATTAAATCTGCTGTCTTTCATCTTAGTTTAAGCCTGTTACTCCTGTCCAAAGCCTTCATCACTACTAAATCAGTCTGATACTGATCTTCTAGTTACTAGTACAAACATATTAATGGACATTTGTAAAGCTGAAGTTTTGAGGTTCGTTGATTGGAATTGACGTCACTGAATTTTAGGAGTGGGATTTAGCACTAGATTAAGACAACTAGGTTTTCATGTCAAAAGTGTTTAAGGTATTCAAGGAATACTTGTAGGTGTCTTGTGCTACTTCTGAGTACTTAGGTACTCTAAGTCATTTGAGGCACCCTCACAGGGGTAGGATATGACACTGAGTTTGCAAAAGATTTGAAATTTCTTGGAACAGCACGTGGGATGTCTCACAAGTATTTGAAATTACACAGGACCTACATTTAGATAACTGAATCCAGATGCACATGAGTCTAATCAAGGATGAATTAAACTTGAACTTCGACATCTGGGATTTAAATAACTAACTTTTTGAGCAAATTCTTTAAGATGAACTGTGTTCCTACCATATTTGTTCACATAATGAATATATGTTTCCTCCACATTTTCTTATCGCTTTGCACGCATCACACATATGGTTTTAACTACCAGTGATCTCCTGTTCCCAAATGGTCAGGCAGAGAACGAGATCACAACCATTAGATTCACAAGCATTAAATATACACACCCCGTTTGTGCCTTCAACATGAATAGGAGGTGCACGTCCAAGTCCCAGATAGCTTTAGTCAGAGCAGCCACTACGCTTCAAAAAATTCGCAGCAACGTTGTCTTGGCTCCGGGCTGGGTACATGCTTACCCCAGCTGCTGCTCAGCATTACCGCCTTCCTCCTACTCAGTGACCGCTCCGCAAGTGTGCAAGATCAGGTTGACCGGTGGCAGCTGGCATCCTACTTACAAAGCAGAAGGGAGACTGCTGCTAGGATTTAAAATACATGTTTTATAGCGTGCCAGTGCAAGGCAGGAGCCAATTTTATGAGATTTGGCTGATATGATATGTCTATCCTTGATGCTTCTACGGAACTAAAAAACAAACAGTGCCAAATATGCAAATTCAAATCATTCTATTCCATACACACATTTTACTGGTATGATAGTGTGCCTGACATTTATGTCCTCAACTAACTCTGTATCTGGTTCATTTCTCCCTGCCCAGCCCCTTGTGATTACCAGTTGTAAAAATTGGGCTTTGCAATGTACCTAGAAAAGTATTATTTTGGGCTTAGTTTATGCATGTCTGCACAACTCATAGCAGGTAATTTGCAGAGACACGGCAAGCAAGAGCGCCCTTGCCTTTCCATCGTGATATGATTTGGCTACAACATTGCTCATAAATTGACATTCATATTTAAAGAACAAAATTTGTGCTGAATTGGATTTTTCTTGAAATATTGCACTATAAAATGTATATACAGGGGTATTTATATGCACTGATTTTTTTTTTTATACTTTTTACTTACAATCAGCTAAAAACCCTGCTGTAAACAAATCCTTGGGCTCCTATGTTTTTCACTACTACACAACCTCAGTAATACCACTAAGTGAAGTCTTTCAAACCTTTGTCTAAACTAAAAGGAACATTTACTGGAGCATACTTATAAGGAATTTTTGAATAAAAAGCATCTTTTCCAAAGAGTCTGAAATCCATTTCACACAGAGATGTTCTAGCAGCTTGGTACTTAACCATTAGAGGGGAGCGGGATGTTGAGTGACGTCCGAGGTCACGAAGCACCTTACAGGGAGCATTCAAAAGCGAATACAATCAAATCCAAACTAATTGTATGAACAGGAGAGCAGCAGGCACTCAACATTACTCTCCATTTACTGGTAAAGCCTGACTATGAAAGAGTTCATTGTATCTCTGTGTGTGTGTGTACGCGTGCGTGTGCAGATACAAACGCTGACGCCTGGCCCTTCATGGCAGACCAAGTCAAACAGCCAGTGAAAATGAGGATATTAAAAACAACCTGCTTTGCAGTCACTTTGGTTCTTTTTTATATTTATTTGGATTTTTTAAAAAAAACTTATTTTAAAACAATGAGATCAGTTAGGCCAAACAAGCAAGAAACCAACCGAAGCAATTATTCACAGTCCAACACAAACCTGTAACCAAGCAGCAGAGAAAACAGCCCAATAAAAACTCACAAAGACAAATAAGTGAGAAAAGGGAAATGGTGTATGTTGCTTAGTGTGGATATGAGGAGGATGGGGTCAGGTGTGCGCAGCACAGGCTATAAAGCACTTAATCACCTGTTCAAACCAGGGGCTGAAACTTTTTTACCATATCCTGGTTACTCAGAAGCTCTTTTGTAGTGCAGTTGGCGTGAGTTTAAAGCCACCACCACACTTGACACCTCTGAGAGACTGTCAGGAAAGAGAAAATGACATATCTTGGACGCCCTGAACATGCAAGGAGTAGCAGATTCCCAGCTGGATTCCAGAGGCCAGG
The DNA here is from genome assembly GCF_028500815.1 of Rissa tridactyla. NCBI lineage: Eukaryota > Metazoa > Chordata > Aves > Charadriiformes > Laridae > Rissa > Rissa tridactyla. The sequence continues at coordinate 198,661,574 of NC_071466.1, forward strand.
ATGAGGTCCGCATGACCATGGAGTTTTCACTCTCCTCCTACCCGAGTGATTCACCTCAATCGCTATCAGTGTTCAAAAAAAGTCACCTCACAGAGAACCTGGGTGATTTCTCACTGTGGTTGAAGCACAGTGCTTGCTTCCTGCCTCCTGACGCTTCCTTACAAATTGGAGCTCAGGGGATTCCCTCTCCTACGGCTTTTAGCAGAACTGTTTCCAGGCTGTCCTCACTTTCCCCGTCCTGGACTTGCTGCAGTCCATAATGACTCTGCACTTTTGACCTGCAATTGCCTGCCTGACTTTTTTTTTTTTTTTTTTAAGAAAAGGGATTTCCAGCTGATTTTCTTACATCATCTGGTTTCTAAATAATCTTGTAGATTTCTCCAGTGCCTTTGGTTCTCTGAATGTATCTCAGAGTGGCGATACACAAACCAGAGAGGGTTAGTACCCCTGTTTATGGGGTACTATTTACCCCTGCTTGCTCCCACGTACCGGCTCCTCCAGCTCCCGGCTGGGAATCTCTAACCCAGTACCACTGTACGCTGTATGCTCCCATGGTTAAGCCAGACCCTTTGAAAGCGTCAAGGTCAGATACCTCATCCATCACATGGATCAAACTCGGGCAGAGCTCAGATGAAGAAGTCTTCAGGTTGATTTTTATAGGCAACCAAGACTCCAGCAAGCTCGGAGAGCATGGAGGGTGCTCTAGGAGCCCAGCTCTTGTCTTTGCTGCTCAACTGAGACGTTGAGAGTCAACTGCCCCATGCTCAGGCAGTTGTATAAATTAAAGCCACTCTAGTGACAGTACAAGTGGTGGTTCACACAGCTGGAAGCTTATTGTGAGCTAATCAGCATGCTTCTCCATCTCACAAATGCTTGAAAACATAAGACAAAAATTACAATTTTTAGAGCAGGATGGAGGCTTTATCCAAATTGCCTGAAGTCAGGGAAACATTCCTCATTGGCTCCACTGACCATCACACTGGACTACCCACAAAAGTTTTCAACGCATTTGGGAGCTTTGGGAAGCTTCAAGGGAACAATACACCATGTGCAATAAGCAAGCTGGGAGGAATCAGAAAGGTGAGAAAGCTTCTGGCATCTTTGGACCATGTGCCAGAGACTTGGCACAGTACTCAGCTGTAATATGGAAAGCCTCAAGAGGAGAAGATATTAGTATTTATTCTGAAAAGAAATGGAAAAGATATTAGTATTGTTACTACTGTATCTCTGAGCTCAGAGGCTGTCTCTTTGCCCCAAGGGAAGCAAAGGTATTTCATCAGCATGGGTTTATTCTTGTAAGCTGTCACATGCCTCTGTAATAAACTTACGGGACATGGAAACAACAGTGGACATGAACCAGGTGTCTCAACTCCACCAGAATGCTTATTGTCCAGGCTTACTTTATCCACTGACTCTTCCTGAATAACTATCATAACTGTATGACGGATTGCTATGTCCCAAATACATCTAGATAATACATGCGTATTTTAAGCTTTCTCCTTTCCATAAAAACCTAAATAGTAATTTCTTTATCATTTGAAGAAGCACCACTGAATGGATCTCTTGTGTGGCCAAGTGTGCAAATGCTTCTGTCTTGGTGTTATGGAAGTGGGTGTCGGGGATGTGTATGGATTAAACTTTTGCCACATTCCCTTTTCTTACCCGTGAACCTTTTCTTACCTGTGAACCCGTCACTCTCACACCAAACACGCCACGTGAGCACTTGTAAATCTCTAGAATAAAATGTCCAGGGGGGCCAGAGGGTGTCTGGGGGCCACCCTTCCCTCCCGCCGTGGGGTCAGGTGTTAGCGGGAGGGCAGCAGCCTCCCTCTCCGTCCAGCCTGTCGCCCGCAGAGCCGCTGCCAGAAACACCATCATTGTCCAAGTGGGTGAAAGGGAAAGCTCCAGGCACAACCTGCCTCCTGCCTGGGCCGGGCTTATCACAGACACACGCCAGACCTGGCAACAAGACGTTAAACAAATATGTTTTAGCAACAAGAGAGCCCATGCTCCAAAACCCCTAAATCCAGCTTCTCCGGCACAGGGTCACAGTCCCCTCTAGTGGCTGTCTGACACCAGGGAAACCTCATCAGCACTTTAAAAAGAGCAAAGGCCGGGCCCATGTAGGTATATGTAATGCAGTGAAATCAACAGGTACACGCTCATATATAGATGTTGCATAGAAATAGGTAAAGTTAGGCATATGTAAGAAATTTTCAGTGATGAATGTAAATGTTTTAGGCCTGAAGGATGAGCTTTTTAGCATCAATCACACAATGTTTAATACATTTATATACATGCATACACTTAAGTGTACATATACTTTTCTTAATGCCTTTCACTCTGTGTTGTTTTTTAAATCAGCGCCCTACTAGAGAGCTTTTCCTTTTTATTTAGGCACTTGCTGCTTGTAGACAGACACGAGCCGGAAAGAGCTCAGAACAGATAAACATCGCATTCCTGGACCTCTTTCACTTTGCGAAGGGAAGAGGAAAAGCACCCCAATAACAGGATGTAGGTTTCTCCAACGGAAAACAGCAGGGGAACTCCCGGCGCCTCTCAGTAAACCCCACCAGTTTTCTAGCCAAAAGCTAAAAATGACACGATGAGCCAGCGGCATCTTTAGTAAGGAAAGGGCAACGGGGGTGCCTTGACGTGGCCCACGCTGCGTATTTTAAGCATGTGCTTGTGCGTGATGTGACATCCATGCCAGGGAACCTCCTCAGCCTAGATGACCCCACTGGAGGCTGCAGGTCTCAGATAGCCAGAATGCCAAAACGCTCAGAGATGACACGTCACAGCGAGCTTCCCGGCACGGTTCTCAGGAAGTGCTTTTCAGGTAAAAACCACATAAAGTTAAAGAAATGAGATAAGGACACATACACATCGTGCTTTCCCTCTGGTTGAGGAAAGACAAGAAACAGAAAGAAATTTAACTGGGAAGTTGAAATAAAAAATAAGATTTGTGCCTGTGTATTGACTTTTTGTCTAAATAAGGAGTTTAGAAGGTGGACGGCACACATCAGTTAGAAAAATACCCCACGGCTTTCTGTTTCTGTTTGCTTACACGCAATCACGTTTCTTGCCTTGCTGTCCTGGGAGGTTGCTGCATTTCACATTATTTGTGACTTATATACTTTTAATAGCACCTAATGAGATATCTTCTGCAGAATCCTCTTCTCTCTCTAACACATGATCCATTGCTCACATCCATAGTATTACATGCCAAAAATAGCTCACAGCTACTACCCACTATTCTGAGTATATCACACAAAAGAAGCACAACAGAGGAAGCAGGCAGAAATAGAAATCATGTGTAATGTCTCAGTATATTAGGTAGAAATGTTTCTATCTAGTAATGGAAAAGTGTGTTTTAAAAGCCTACGATTAAGGGTGATTTGAAAAGTCAAAATGCACCAGCAGAAAGGATTATTGTAATTCAGGCTTCTGTAAATGCATTGGCATTGTCTTTCCTTACATGATCTCATCCTATTTTTAGCAAGATTCATATCTTATTTAGTACTAGCAGATTGAATGGGATAGAGACAGGTGGAAAAAAATATTTTTTTCCAAAATAGTTGTAAGCTTTCAAAGAAAAAAATCTCTTTTTGAACTGAAATGAACCCTCACACTTTTAGTAAGGCTAATGTGTTGGCTTTTTTAATACAAAACCTCACCCCTTAAATTCATAGAAGAGAGCGAAAGATTTTCACGAGCTCTGAAAAGAATGGGACATTTTGCTGGTTTGTAACACAAAATGTGGTAAGTGTGGATGAACGGTGAAGGTCAGGAGAGTGGTCATACGGTGAACAGCATGTTTTTAGTCATCACCACTTCTCACCCATTTTTACTAGGGCTTCCTCTCCCTCTGGGCTGGCCTCAGTCTTTTCTACATCCCTACCTCCAAGGCTGGCTCCTATTTCCCCCCCAAGCCAGTCCCACTTCCCCTGCCCTGGACTTCTCACACAGCATGGCTCCCCTCTCACCCACCTCCCATCGCTTCTCCCTACCCACAGGTCTTGATCCCAGGGGTTCAGATTTCTAACTTCTCCTTCAAACTCCTCAGCCAGTCACAACACCCTTGCCCTGGGCACCTCAGTCTCTTGTCCTCGTGTCCTTCCCTAGCCCATCTCAAAGCTCCACCTATCACCAAGTCCTTGTTGGCTCTGCCGTCTCTGTTCTCTCTCTGTCCAGCCTTATCTTGCACTTTCCTGGTTCTTGTCCACAGTTTCTTTGTTTCCTTCACAATCCATCAGCGTCAATACCATCCATTATTTCCTTTCTTACTTTACAGTCTCAGTTTTTTTATCAAAGAAGTCCCAGGCAATGCAGTCAATGAATCCAGTTATCATAGGGAACTTTATCCAAGTTTTTAAAGTCCCAAGAAAAGTCATGGGAAGAACGTCAAAGAGCGAGCTCCAAGAGATCCAGTAGAGACCTTGTTTAGCCCCTTTAACTTTTTTAGGAGAGAGCTTTATACGCCTCGGAGGAGCGTGCCAAAGAAACCCCTAGGAACAGGAACCGTTTCTCTCTGCTGTCCTGGACTAGAGTTGTGGAAGAATGAGTCATTTTGGAGATCAAAAGGTCTGGGAATTGTTCTTGTTTACAAGAGACGTGGATTCAAGATCTAAGCTGAAAACACACTGATTACACAGGAGATCAAAGTAAGAACATCAAATACATCTGACCCAGATGTAACATGGCCACAAGGGCCTTTATGGTTTTGTCATGTTATGCCAAGCCATATTTCCATTTAAAAACAAACAGCACCTTATCTGAATAGGATGGGACATCACAGACAAATGCAAGTTTCACCGTTTTGCTTTGTCAAAATAATATATGTAGTTTTCAGGTTTTCATTTCTTTATCCAGGTGCTTGAATGCATAACATCTGTTGCTTTCATCCCTAATTCCCAAATGATCCACTGCCAAGCCATTAAGGATGGAAGTTTTACAGATGCCATGTGCTCCTAGTTCAAGCATATGTCATTTCAGTATTGTTCCTGAACTGCTTTGTCCCCCCAGGGAAACCTGAACAGAACTGCGAAAAGGCACCAAACAAACACGCTCTGCAGTGCTGCGTTGGCTACCAACCCTGTCGAGTCACCTTCATGTTACTGGAGGACCAAAGGGAAGGCAGCTCTGGGGAATCAAATCACAAATTCATTCCCCCATCCCGTACATCCTGCGTCCCTACTTCAGGCCAATGCTACAGTAATGAAGAAGGCTGGGTAACTGCGGTTTTCTAGCAGAAATTAAAACCAGATTTAGAAACATTAATGCTTATTTAACTATGCGTGCTGCAGAGTAAGTGGTGACAATATAAATGTCAATCAAAGGACGTCATAATTGCATGTGAAAGGAAGATTAAGAAGTGCAAATGTATAATATAGTTAATGTTATCTGAATTGCTAACAGTTCTTTTTTAATGATCAACTAGCAGCTACTGCAGAGCAAACCATTCTATACATACTGTATATAGAACACAGCCTTCTCAGAGGAAATTTCTCCAGCATTTGAAGGCCTCACCCCGTAAACTGATGCAACTTTCCTGAAGTTTTGCCAGCTGAGGATCTGGCCAAGGTTTTTTTTCTTTTCCATTTTTCTTTTACTTATTTCATTCCCTTAAGTTAATTAAAATAACAAAAGATAAAGGGTCTAAACAATGAGATCTTGCTATTTGCAGACATAGTGGCTTCCAATATTAGGGCAACAACCAGTTGCAGTTTTAGAAGCGTACTAGTAGAGACACCTATTTTATGTAGGGCCACGGCTGTATATGACGTGAACCAGCAGAACCTGGCATTCCTGAAAACAAGTGTCTTGGTAATGGCAGCAGTAATGATGAGAGATATCTATTGATACCTGAAAATGGTCTTTATAGTGTTTTAAAGGATGCAAGGAGAGTAAAGTTTTAGAACACCTCAGTGTTGGTCAGCAACAGAGGAGACCACACAGAACGAATGCCTCATCTGCTGGGCAGAGGTACAAATTACTCAGTGAGCAGACTGATGAAGTCAACATGAACTGACAGGGCACTCCCAGGGTAAAGCGCCATTTAACACCAGTATTCTTTGTACCTAAGCAGGAGACCACCAGAAATGGAAGGTTTTTTGCAATGGTAGCTTTCATTACCTCCTCAGCTGGAGCGAGAATAAAATGTATTTTGTGCTCTTCAGTGAGAACCCGTGACTGTTTTCATCATTAGATTCCAAACTAAACACAATTAAAATAAAGCCTGGAAAGAACCCTAAGACTTAACAAAACTCTACAGCACAGATAATCTGAGGCCAGGTTTCTAGTAGGTGAGGTTTATCGCCTAGCAGCTGAAGCTGTACAAAAGATAGTGAATACAAATGCTTGGATTTAAAGTGAAAAAGAAGGGAATACACCATTTCCCTGCTACCCAGGTTCTGTGCGGCTGTGTTTGCCATGATTCATCCTCAGGACCTGCTGCATTCACTGCTCTGTGCTTTATACGTTGCAATACTCTCTTTTCTAGGGAGGAAGTGGAAACAGGTGGTTTCAGTTATTTTTGTGTGTTATGTTTGATGAACTGCTATATTCTGCAAGAATCCAATTGTCTTCTGGATGCTGTTCTTTCTGTTTCTTTTTGGGCTTTTTAAAATGAACACTCGGCAAGTACCGGGTGACACGAACACTGACAGCATTTTTCCAGTATAGTTTAATTAGTCTGAGAGAACCAAGAATTTGTTTTTCTCCTGTATTTCACCAAGTTGTTGTCTCACTGAGCGGGCACCTCATACCATAGTTTTGCCGGTTGTAAGCCCAGGAAAGGAGTGTATCCTAAGAAGAAAATAATTTCCTGTTCTGATTGGGTGTAAGCAATGAGTCTCTAGCATTTCACAGGGAGTTTTTATTACTTAAACTGTTCCTAACGCTACCCTGTAAAACAGCTCTGTAACACAGAGGTCTGTTTCTGACTGAAGAAGCTCACGCGGGCACAGTGGGTAGGGGCCATTTAAGGTGTTTGACTGACACATTTAGCATCAGGGGCCTCATGAGGAGAGGTTCAGCTTGCCATGGGTTAAGGAGTGGGCAGCCATTCCACGGTGGGGAGCATAAGGGAAATAGCAATGTGGTTTTCTGTTTCCATCACCTTCAGCCCAACGAGAGGCCAAAGTGACTCCTACAGGAGTCCTACTTCAAACTTATCAGGCTGAGACCTGTTCCTAAGAGCTATGTTTCTAATTAGGGAACAAATTTCTTTTACTGCTATGCTGTATTAAATCAATTTTGGTGGCTTCTATGCCAAGGGAATCCCTGGCTGACCTGATGGGTAAATCAACACCCACTTAGCCTGGAGCTAAAAGTAACCCAGACCATGGAAACTGCCTAGAGCTTCTGCCAACCACATCCTGGGCTGCTCGAAATTCTTTCTTCTGACCTGCGTGGCCAGCAGGTCAACGGAGGTGATTCTACCCCTCTCCTCTCGTGAGACCCCACCTGTAGTACTGTGTCCAGCTTTGGAGTCCTCAGCACAAAAAGGACATGGATCTGTTGGAATGGGTCCAGAGGAGGGACACAAAGAGAGGGCTGGAGCACCTCTCCTATGAAGACAGGCTGAGAGAGTTGGGGTTGTTCGGCCTGGAGAGAAGAAGACTCCAGGGAGACCTTAGAGCAGCCTTCCAGTACCTAAAGGGGGCCTAGAGGAGAGATGGGGAGGGACTCTTTATCAGGGAATGTAGTGATAGGAGGAGGGGTAAGAGTTTTAAACTGAAAGAGGGGAGATTTAGATTAGATCCTAGGAAGAAATTTTTCACTATGAGGGTGGTGAGACACTGGAACAGGTTGCCCAGGGAGGTTGTGGATGCCCCATCCCTGGAAGTGTTCAAGCCCAGGCTGGATGGGGCTTTGAGCAACTTGGTGGTGCTCAACTGGGAGGTGTCCCTGCCCCTGGCAGTGGGGTCAAACTAGATGATCTTTAAGGTCCTTTCCAACTCTAACCATTCTATGATTCTATGATAATCTGAAGGTTTTGGTTTTCTTTTTGAATGAGGTTCTCAAACATCCAGGTTTCTCAAAGTTGGGGTCCCTGTGCTCCTGCTCTGAAGGGAGCCCACAGCCAGCGTGCAGTGGGTCAGTGCCAGACATGAGCACTGACACAGAGTTAACACATCTACATGTCCCTTCGCACATTATGCCCAACATCTCCTGACTCTTTTAAACAGCCCTGGCAGTAAGGTTAGCTCCAGATGGACAGCACATCACACGGTGCACCCTAGATATCGTAGAGTAAGCTATATATGTTATCAACACTTGAAAAGATTTTTTCAAGAGACTTGATGGAGGAGCAGAGAATTCCTAAGTAGCCCTAAAAGCTACCACTGCTTGACACCACAAATTTCATATACACAAAACTGGACACAGAGAAAAGTCATCATTTATTTTGGAAGACTTGGAAGATACTAAGCAGATGTTATCACCAATACCACGTAAGTTAATTGCAACATACAGGTCTGGGCCTGATTGGTACCTAAGGCATCTGATGACTTAGCATAAACTGCCTCCTGTAATTACTTTTTTTGTCATTTTTGGAGAAACTATAAAACCCGTAGAGAAAGCAGACTTTCACGGACAATTATTACCAATGATAATTGACTAGCAAATTATTTCATTAATAATAATAATAATAATGGAAAATTAGGTTGAGAAATATAATTTACTGAATTGGTACATACCCAACCAGCATAACAATAGAATCATACCTTGAAAATGTACTTCTTGCATAAGAAGCCTCACCTGAGAGAAATAGCATGCTATTTATTAGTAACATAGTGTAGCACTAAAACTACTATACAACTGATGGGATTTGGGATTAATTACCGTTGCTCTGTCCCATAACACATCTGCAGACATAAATTCTTACAAATGTGAAAAAATAGGGTTTATAAAATATGTCTGTCTGTTGACTGAGGGGTATTCAGTCTGACAGAAGAACTCTATCCAATAAAAAAAGGACACATTTTTCTGTTCTTTTCTGTGGTGAAACTGCAATGCAGATATTCCTGGAAAAATATATGCTGATTCTGAAGTCTTAGTGCTTTTGCATCCAAGCCTCATTTGTACCCTTATTCTGTGATAACCTGCATTCAAAGTGGTGCAGTACTCCACAGCCAGACTTCCATCATTGCATACCCATTACAATGTCATTTCTGCTAATTCAAGCCAAATTAAGCCTGCCTGCAAGACAAAAGACTATAAATCTCTAAAATGGGAGGGACTGACTTTGTTTGCTGAGTGCTACTTACTCTGTTTTTCTCAGCTTCATCTGAGAAATATAACAGTCTGACTTTGCATGAAGCCACTGACACATCCAAAACAAGCAATCACAATCAAGATAGCAGCATTTTATTCACTGATGGGTAATAGCCTTTGTGTTCAAAAATATTAGCTATGTTTTACTTGGACAACAGTTTCATAAATATTTTTATTTGCAGTTTTACTCAGCAGACTACCAGGCTTTGGTTAAGGTGTATAAACAAGCTGCCAGCCCTGCTCAGTACCGCTTAACCCTTGTAAAGTCTACAACCAGAATAAACACCTCGCAATATCTCTGTGAAGCACCTAATGTGGACTGGCACTGCACCAAGAGATCTTCAGCCACCCCAGCCCGGCGCTTCGGGAGGAGAGTGTTTTTCAGAGGCATTCGGCACCTGCGGGTCCAGAGATGCAGTTACCAATATCATCCAAATTCCTGGCACCAATCACACTTGGTCCTTATTTGCAAGAAGCAAGAACTTCCCATGTGAGGGTTTGGTTTATGAAGATACTTTGCTTTTTCTTACACGTGAGCAAGCAAATCCATTTGCTATTCAATAGTTGATATTTATTCCTTTGTTTAACCCTTATTCTTGCATTTCTTTGGAGTTTGAGATTTTTCTTTATGAGAGGACCAGGCTAAATAAAGTTTTCTGTTACTCTATTCTCTAATACCCTAAATTGAATATTCAGATAAAATCTAATTCTCTTCTTTCTGTTTTGAGCTTTTTTCCTTTCGAAAAGCTCATTCACTCCAATACAGAGGAGTCCCCAGTGACGAGGGTATTTTCCTTGCAACGGACCTCTTTAAAACATTGGCAGAAAGGTTTCTGATTTTCTCATTCATTTTTAGTGCTCTAAGGTCTCAGTCACGGTCCAGTTAAAAGCTGTGGGCAAATCCCCTGCTGATCACAGCAATGGTCACACCTTCCTCGCAGTGACACCCCAAAATGACAGGGTTGGCTGCACAACTCGGGCTAGTTGCATGCTGACTAGTCCCATCCCTTCTGCGGCGTTGAATCCCTGGGGATCATCCGGGATTTTACTGGCGAGGAAGAGCAGCTGATAGATGCCAACAGAAGTGAGGTAAGCCGAGACTGAGAGCAGAAAAAAACGTAAGCCGCGAGCAAAGGCCTTTGGACAGCTGTGGTCTGAGGCAGGAGAGAGACTGCAGATAAAAGCAAGGAGGGAACGGGGAGGAATGCGGCAGGTGGGGAAGGGAGGGGCGGAGAAAACCAAGGAGTTAGCCAGGAAAAATGATCCTCTACATCGCTTAATCAGTATCACCAGTCGTCTCCAAAATCCGTTTGGTGTTGGAAAGCATCCTTCAACTGCTCTCCTGCCCGCTTGCAGGCACAACTCTGCTAATTAGTTAAACGTTTGTACCCAGCTTTGAAACTGGAGAAGGCCATCCAAGTAAAATAACTTAAGCTGCAATTGCAGCTGGAAAAGAATAAAAATTCCTTCTGTCCAGTTTCAGCGATTTCCACTACAGTAGATATTCTGAAAATCAGTTTCTACTTTAAACAGGAATCACCGTATCTATGGGCTTTTATCCTGGAAAATATGTTTTGAGTCCTGCTAGCAGCAACAAGTATTCTACAAAATCATTCATCATTCGTCACCAGGAGATACATCACTTGCTATGAAAGAATGAGAGGTTAAAGAAGTTTCATGAAGTTTAGTATTTCTTGACACACATCCTCAAAAGAAAAGTTGGTTTTGCTAAGAAGAAAGAATATTTTGTCCTGCTGTTAATGCCATCCCCTAACGAGCTTTGTTTTTATTAGAACTGGTACTTTTTAGGAAAAAAAAAAAAAGGAAAAGAAAAATTGAGAAGTTTCCATTTGGAAAAGAAAAGGATTGGGGACGCTATGTATTTATCATGTTGCATTTTTTCATTTTCTCTGTACATCTATTTTATTATTGCTGTGGGAATGCAGCAAAGTGCTGATTCCCTGAAGAAAAGGCTGTGTAAATTCCAGTTATGACCATACGACTAAACCTTGTATAATCAAAAGCAACTTTTTCTCCCTGCCTGTATTTTGCTTGAGTTCTTGCCAAAAATGCAGCTGCCTGTCCTTACAAAATCTACATTAATTCTCAGTTTTGTTTGAACTGGTATGAGATATGGTCCACAGTCCAAAGCCTGCAGTTATTTAATCGTTTTGGACACTTCTCTTTGGGGTATTTGAGAGCTTCTCCCACTTCTGTGGTGATATGAATTTCACAGAAGCACTAGAAAGCACAAAATCGCTTTGATCCCTGCGTTCGCTAAAGGTGTTCGGTTTGCACCAGATGCCACTCAATTCATCCAAAGCCCAGGCTGCCACAGGCCTGTCAAGTTCTCCAGAGCAAGTCAGGAAACCATGAGGATGCTCTGAATAACATTGACTACGGGTGGCCACTAAGCCCACAAAGCTTCCTCATTAAGGTCAAAGCTTTCCAGTCCTGAATCTGGCCTCCAAATTCAACGAGAGGCCCTGGCGCCATTTCTTCCTCTATATTAAGAGAGGTTGCCTTCCTACCTCACGCTGGGACAACACTCCCCAAGCCAGCCTGGCAAGTACAGGGCTGCCCAAAGAATACAGCTCAACAAGGCAAACGATCCAAAAATCACACAGGTGATTTACAGCAAGGCTTAGACCTAGAACTCAGAAATCTGATCCCTGCTGGCACTCCACCAGTCTGTCCTTTCCCATGGATTTCTTCATGGACATGCTGTCTGAATCTCCTGCGCTTTCAAAAAGGTGTCCCTGGAAAAACTTAGAGCAATATCTTTGTTGTTATCTTGCAGGATGCAACCGACTGACGCCTCAGTGTGCCACCATTACACAGATCATAACTCATCAGTCGTCTGTCCTTGCTGACGGGTGTCAGTCAAAAAGCTTTGGAGATGTTTTCTACCAAACCAAAGCAAAATGTCAGTGTGCCACTGAAATGACTTCTGTGGCAAGGCCCTGCTCGTTCCATTTCACTGGCATCGTCTTCACCGTATATTCAGGATGAATCTCGTTTTCAGAAGATTCTATGTTTTGCTCTATATGTCATCACATCTATTTTTTCCTATAATCCCATCAGTTTTAAAAAAAAATTATTGGGGTGAAGCTCACCTATAGTTTGGATGCTTTGGTAAAAATCTTGATTACTGCTTATTTACAGAGGACAACAGCATTAGAAGACGTGATATTTGCAATGACAAAGCTCAGCAGCAACTCTTTCCCACAACTGCTTATTTTTTACGAATCCCCATCATCTCATCCTTCAACCTGCTACCAGGAACTGTAAGGTTTTTAAGGCTTTCCTGGGACCTTAAATACAACTTCCAAGCTTAGTTTGCAGAATTAGATTTTTTTTTTCTCTTTCTTTATATTTGTAAACACAAGGACTGAGAATAAAAAGTATAGCACATCCACTGGCAAATGCCTAAGGCCATGATCCTCTGATAAAACCCCTCTACACCAGAGATTAGTCAAACTTTGTCACAGTGTGAGTATTTCCTGGAATCATTTTTAAGTTCAGAAATAAACAAATTTCCCATGGAAGTTTATTCAACTGCTATTCAAAGAACATTAACTCATATAGTTGCTTCTTCCCAGTACTGTGCTTCTAACTCATGTAAACACTTCACATTGTGGGAAGCCCAAATATTATTACAATAAAGAATGCAAGCCAATAGGGAGCCTGTACTACCACGGGTGATGAGTTCCCTGGTAAATATCATACTATTTTCAGAGTAATAGCAGATAACTCTTCAGAAGTACTACATATACTTGTTTATAGAATACTACGAAAACTGGCAGGTTTTTAAATCACTGTTAACAAACACATAAATTCACAGGATTTGGAACACATGCTCTGATATAGCTAAATTCAACAACCATGGATGTTTCCCGTGGAAGTGTGAGATGTAGAACGGGGGTCAGCATCTTTTCAACTGCACTGTGCCAGACTACTTTTTTTCCCAAACAAGAAACTAAGTGCACTGGAAGGAGCTCAGTGGGAGCTTGGAAATACGGCCTCTGAAAGGGATGATGCAGCCAATTGTTTCTCCTCTTTGTGAGGCAGGGACATCTGAGCCCTGAACTCAGAAAGAGTCAGAAGAGTCACCAAATGTCTTGTCAGGACTCAGTAGCCGCTGGTCTTTATATCCGAGTGACATTAAGGGTCTAACTCTCCCCCCACTTTTGGCACTTTGGCTGTATGTTGTTGATCCTTGCCATAGATTGAAGTATTTCAGCCATGATGCAGATATCTCTCTCTTTAATATCGCAGTGTATTGCTTGAACCCTCCAGGCCAGTGCTGAATACTCTCACATGTGCATTAAATTTTAATTGTACCACTCACACCGAAGACAGTCAGGTTATTCATAACCTTAAAATGAAGCATATGTGTTAACGTTCGTAGAACATCAAGCATACATCCATGCTGATCTACGTAATTCAGAAAATTGGCTAAACCTCTGCTTAAATCATAGAATCACAGAATCATTTAGGTTGGAAAACATCTTTAAGATCAAGTCCAACCATACACCTAACACTGCCAAGTCCACCACTAAACCATGTTCCTCAGCACCACATCTGCACCTCTTTTAAATACCTCCAGGGATGGTGATTCAACCACCTCCCTGAGCAGCCTGTTCCAGTGGTTGACAACACTTCTGGTGAAGAAATTTTTCCTAATATCGAATCTAAACCTCTCCTGGCACAACGTGAGGCCATTTCTTCTTGTCCTATTGCCCGTTAACTTGTGAGAAGAGACTGACCCCCACCTCGCTACACCCTTCCTTCAGGTAGCTGTAGAGAACCATAAGGTCTCCCCTCAGCATCCTTTCCTCCAGGCTAAACAACCCCAGCTCCCTCAGCTGCTCCTCATAAGGCTTGTGCTCCAGACCCTTATGGGAAGAGAACTATGTATATGTTTGGCTTTGAGTACTTTCCACTTAAGCTTCCTGAATAAGGATGTACACGTGTATATTTGCATGCATTTACTTGCTTCTGAAGAGTGCCCAAACCAGGTGAAATAAAACCACATATACATATATGCACCTAAAATACATACACAAGGATTTTACATGTGAAGCCAAATGTATTCCTCACACTACCTGAATTTTCTAATTATTATATTTGGCATTTCTGTTATACAGTTGGAAGGGTCTTCATGGTAATGACAAAGAAGAAGTAAAAAAAATAATATTGCATTATTTAAAGTGACGATAGCTGGAAAAATAAAAGAGCTCTAAGGAGCAGAAGACAGACCTCACCTTTCTTCAGGAAAAAGAATGCTAACTGTCTGGTCTTAACATATTCCATCACCTAATTCCCTCCCTGCTAATCTCTTACTTTTTCTAACTATCAGACCATAAAAAATGAAATAAAAGGGGAAGTAGACTAGACTGTGAACTTCACAAAACCATATATTTTTACTGCCCCAGTACATTTCCACAAGGTTTTGGGAAGAAAGAGGTAGAGTTTAATTGGCTGTAGTGTCAAGTCAAGGGTCTTGTACAAAACACGGCTATACTGTGCCTAATGAGTCATCAGCTTTCATTAAGACTCATCTGGTTCAGGTGGTGCCAGGTTGGAAATTGATCATAAAAGTGGTTGCATTAGTCTCAGTGCTCTGATGATCCCGGGAGCTCCAGATGTGCCAGCAAGAATCCTGAAGATCTTCCAGGTGTTTCTGGCTACCGCATTGCTCTGCTCCTAATCTGCAGAAAACACGTAGCTGTGGGCAACAGGAACAACTGGTGATACAGCTGACTGGCAGAGGGAAAGACTGAAAACCAGTGAGGGAGCAACAGTTGTGCTTTAAATAAACTATATTTGTACAGATGAGTAATGACATGAATATATTTTTTAGCGAAAGATCATGAGCCTTTAAAAATAAAGGTCCTACTTGCAATGAGGTTTATATCATCCTGTCAAGTATAGTGAACTGTGCATTTGTACCTTGCACTTTGACTATCACATCACACAAGAGATATGTAAGCTATGTAGACTATTTTTCTTCTTGAAGTGTTATTTTTCAAAGAAAAGATACAGCTCTGTCCCTCTGTTATTTGCTGAATGGATTAGAAACCCATAACCTAACTTTGTAGTTTTGCTTGTAGTAATTTTATGTATGAATCTCTAAACCGCAAGCCTACAAACTTTTAGGCTTTATACATGTAATTCATTCTATTAAAGGCAGTGGAACTATTGATTTGAATGAAAATTAAGTGTAAGTATAAGAATTCACAGAAAATTGGGATCTATCCAAACTGGAGGAATAGACTGACAGAAGCCTTATGAAACTCAAAAAGGACAAACCCAAATTCCTGCACTCGGGAGGGAAAGGCCCTGGGGGTCCTGGTGGGCAGTGAGATGAGCGTGACCCAGCAGAGCCCTGGCAGCAGAGAGGTCCACCAGCCTCCTGGGGCTGCAATCGCAAGAGCAGAGCCAGTAGATCAAGGATTCACAGCCGTGCATGGCAGGGGGGCAAGAGACAACAGGCGTAAGTTGGAACAAGATGTGTTCAACCTGAATATTCAGGAAAACATTTTGACTGTGAGGACAGTTGTCAAAAGAGTTTGTGTGGTCTCCATCCTTAGAGGTTTTCAAGAGCGGGTAAGGCAGCTACTCAAACCTCACGGCTGACTCTGCTCAGCAGATGGTTGGACGAGAGACATCCTGAAGTCCCCTCTAACCTGAATTTTCCCATTTCTAAGATCATCTTATGTTATACGACTGGGAAGATCTCAGTTGTTTGTGCTTTTGGAAAGAAAGCAGTGTTAGAAGATTTATTCAAAGAAGTATATGACCTATTCTTCAGTTTTACTTAGGTGCAATCAGGCCCAAACAATTATAGAGATTACATTTCTGTCCCCTCCCTTCAGTACCGTGTTTGAGATAGTGGCCTCCTGAAGCAGCCAATGTAACAACCTCTTCTTGGAAGCTTAAGAGTACCCTCTGCTGGCTAACATGATGGTTGTGAAAAGCTGCGGCACCATCTACTGAACCAGCATCGCAGAGAGACGCCGCCGTAGCACAGCTGTGCATCTCGGCATGGGGCAAACAGCTGTGCCCCAGCATTCATCATCTACAAAGGGAACGCCTGAAGCAACATCGCACTATGCCTGCTACAGAGCTCTCTTTCCCAAACAACAGGAATTCCAGAGCTGTCGTCCCATTAGGATGCCTGTCTTGTCAAATAGCCCATCAAACGCCATCTGTGTGAAGTGCTTTAACATAAAATAAAACTTATTCTGGGGACACTCTGTTTGTTTTGAACATGAACAGTGTGCAGTGAATTGATAACAGAATTATGTCCTAAAAGACGGAACAGCTTGTGTCTTAATGACTCATCTTTCTCCCTTGCGAGCTCACGGGAAGAGTTTATCCACCTTCTACAGCTCACGCTGCAATCAAATTTCTTGTTGCAAAGCTGACATCAGGTAGGAAGAATTTATTTTAATCACTGCATATATTATAACGTATAATGAAAAAAATACAAAGTTACGAAGTACTTCAATGGAAAGGTCTATATATATCTATATACAAAGGTCTATAGCTATCTATACTATGGCACACAGGTCTGTATACACCTACATATGAAAGTATTTCTTTATAAACATAAGCATTTAGATGTATAGATGA
The DNA here is from genome assembly GCF_028500815.1 of Rissa tridactyla. NCBI lineage: Eukaryota > Metazoa > Chordata > Aves > Charadriiformes > Laridae > Rissa > Rissa tridactyla. The sequence goes on from NC_071466.1 coordinate 198,678,494, forward strand.
GTAAATGTTAAAATGCAGTTGAGACACAATTCTTTATTTCCTAACCTGATCACTAAGGAGAAGCTGCTGCTTCAGTCCAGGCTCTAGGACAAAATTACTAAAGAGCTCCAAGAGATGGTCATTATGGTGAATACCATACCACCCCTTTCTGGTGGCTGCTTCATACACCTGATGACTTCTTACGCCTCTTCTCCATTCCCAGTGATGTGTGATCTTGCTCTTTGCCAAGGCTGAGCGGCCACAGGTAACCTTGCTGTTGCTTGATAAATAAATGAAACAAGAACTTTCTTAAAGTATGTTACAAAGTCACTGAGGGGGAACACGCTCACACAGCAAAAATTCTGAATTTCCTGAGAGCAAGTTAAAGTTGATCTTAGCATTGAAACTACAGGTTTGATTGCTGCCAGGAGTCACGGTTATCCATTTCCTTTACACAACTGCGTTTCATATGAAACTCTCAGCTGTTGTTACGCTTTGCTAAATGGTAGTTTCTGGCCTTCTTTGCTTCAGTGCTTGAAAATGTGACATTGTCTACTCCAGGAACCAAAATATTTGAAAGCGAACTAAAAAACTGTAAATAGTTACGTTAAATGTCAAATTTGAGTCTCAGTTCCCCGAATCTGTTCCTCTTCCACCTTTTGCAAGGCAAAGATCTTACATGGGACCATCTTTTGTGTCTGTGCCTTACCTCAAACAAATGAGGCTATGATCACAGCTGCATGCTGGAGACTTCTTATTTGTTGTGCTAGTCATTAAAAAGAATTACTATCAAATGAGCACCTGACAATATGTTCTGATGGATAAAATAATGGAGAATGATGGAAAAGACATTACAACTTTGTCATCAGATACCGCATTTCGAAATGGCACAGAGAGGATAATTCCAGACTGGTAAGGGAAGATGACCCACAAGGCTCTCCTGTTAGAATACTGAATAATTTATTCACGCATCCCTTTTTTGGTCAGCCTTTTTTTTTTATCTAGAAAAAAACCAAAGCAAAACAAAAAACCCAATATGTAGGCCACCTTATGTTTTGGTTTTAAAGCGTGTGTTCCTCCTTCCTCTTCCTTTTTTTTAAAAGGCCAATTTTCATATTTTTTTTTTAGAAACTAAGAAATACTAAAGAAAAACAACATAACTTTTTTAAAAATTAGAAATAATTCCTAACAGGTAAACAGAATGGGCAAGAATAACAGCATCCAGACTAGATTCCTAGAAGACACTGAAAAAAATAATGTGAAGGAGAACTGAGTTAATTTAAGGTGCCTTTTCTTTTTTCCTCAAGGAAAATAAATATGCTTAGTCCAGGTATGGTATCGCTCAAAAAGAGGGCAGAAAGTACTGGGTTTAAAGTTATTGTATACATAATCTATCAAAATGTCAGATTATACTACATGGACATCACAGATCTGCAAAACATGAAGGACCACCACCAAAGTATCCATAATGATTTCTCAAATACGATTAGAAATAACGACATAGCAGCCCCAAGATATATTTAAAAATGATTGTCTCAACATTAACAAGCTTAATTTGAGCATTCATCTTACAGCTAGTACAAAATTCAACTTTTTTTTCTTTTTTTTTTTTTCCCTTTCCCCCCTCTTGGCCTTACTGTGTCCTGTGAATACAGAGGAATTTAGCAACAGAAGAATGTTTCTCCCAGCTGCACAACTTTCCAGCTAATGCTCAAGTAGTTTCAGCGCTAGTGGATGCAGCAGTAGATGTGGATCCTACATATCAAATGCTATGACGTAAACTGAGGATGGGTGAGGAGTAGGGCATGACTCCATTTAACAGAAGCAAACCAAAAAGATGACCCACAGCCCCAAAGAGCCTCCAGTCTCCCTACTGACAAAGACTAAATTAAGAGGGTCAAATTCAACAAAAAAGCATCATTAAGTAGAGAGACAATATTTTTACCTCAACAGCAGACCAACTAGTGTAACCAAATACCATTTCGACAACAAAGCAATAGCAGGATCATAAACCCTTGACATCAGGAGAGTAGACCTTGGCCTGTTCAGGGATCTGCCTGGAAGGAGAGCTAAGGCAGACATTCCTAGGCAGAAGGGTAGAGGAGAACTGGTTGATTTTCAGTGGTTGACTTCTCCAATGCTGATGTGTGGGAAATCAAGCAAAGGTGGTAGGAAGCCAGCACGAATGAACAAGGAGCTCCTGACTCAACTGAAGACATAAAAAAAGAACACATGAGGTGGAAACAGGGGTGAGTGACTCATGAGGAATACAGAGATAGTCTCAGCATGAAGGGATGGAGTCAAGAAAGCCAAAGCCCACCTGGAGTAGAACTAGCAAGGGATTTGAAGAGCATCAAGGGCTGCTACAGGCATGTCTACAGCAATGAAAGACAACAGAAAACATGAGCCGCTTCTGTGGGCAGGGGACCAGGTGACAAAAGACACACAAAAGGCCAAAGTGCTCAACACCTTCTTTGCTTTGGTCTTTACCAGTAAGATTTGCCTTCAGGATTTCCAGACCCATGGGAATGTCTGGGACAAGGAAGACTTACCTGGAGAAGAATCAGATTAGGGAACATTTAAACAAGCTGGACAGACAGTAAGTCCATGGGACCTGATGGGATGCACCCATGAGTGCTGTGGAGGCCAGCCAATGTTATTACAAAGACATTCTTGATCATCTTTGAAAAGTCACACTGATCAGTTCCTGAGGACATGAAGAAGGCAAGGCTGTTGAGTTTCCATTCCTGAAGATATTAAAAACCCAAGTAAACATGCTCCTGAGCAACAAGGTCCTGCTCTAGCTGACCCTGCTTTGAGCAGGGTTGGTGGCCTGGACAACCTCTGAAGGCAACTCTACCCTCAACCATTCTGTGATTTTGTCATCTCAGAAATTCATTTGGCTTATATTCTTGGCCGTGGCAAAGCTCAATTTTGGTCAAGTGGCAGAATGAATTCTGGCAGCAGCAAATGTAAGTGTGGGAGAGTTAACTGGGTCTCAGGCACATCTAGAAGACAGGTCACTAACTTCCTTACAGCCCAAGTTTAATGGACAACCAGAGTTGGTGTAATCAGTACCTGCAGCTCTGTGGCAGGTGCACCCGCCCTGATAAAAGACTGGGCACTTTAGGAACACTTTGTCCTTACTTTTTTGCACCTTTCCACTATGGTCACGTACACCCCTAGGGAAGTGCTGACCACTACACATACACCTTGGTTCGGGGGACTATGGTCACGTATACACCTAAGTCAAGGGATAAGGAAGTTATGGCCCTCGAGCATCGGGAGCTAACATGGCCATGGATGGCCACAGATCAGATCTGCCCAGGGTATGCATGGAGACCAGCTGGAGGGCAAACTGAGTCGTCTCCTCCTCAAGTCAGGGACTTTCCCCTTTGTAAGGGATGGACTGTAAATTCCCTGACAAGGGGCAGAAGGCCCTCCAAGCCTTCAATGGAATGCCTCAAACACTTGCAAGGAAATCAATAATGCAGGCCTGGCCTTCAAAGAACTGATAAGGCTAACACCTCTGGCGCCTGGAAGCCTGGGAGAACTGTCTTGTGAAGACAGGACAGTTCTGCCACTTGTGTGGTGAGCTTGCTGGTTCTCAGTTCTCAAGGCCATTGTGTCCGATGAGTGACCTTTGCTTCATTATCCACAAAATGCATATGAAAGCGCACACCCCTGCATATGCTAATGAAGATTATAGAGATCATGCTAAACATCTATGACTATGGCACTCGTCTCTCCACCCAAATAATGCTACACGTCACCTGGGAGAAGGGAGAAACCTGAGACAAGGCTGTCCTCAGCAAGGGGGGTGGACCATGCTGATTCAGCAAACATAAAAGGGGAAAATAAGTGCCCCTAGGGGATACAAAGAAGAAACAATAGAAGACGACCATGCTTAGGAAGATTCTTCCCAAGAAAGAAGACTGTGCGTGGGAAGATTTTTCCAAGAAAGAAGACGACTATGCCTGGGAAGATTCCCTGAAAAAGACGCTGGAACCAGGACCGGTGATCTCTTTATCTCTGTCTTTTTCTCCATCTTTTCCTTTCTCCATCCCTCAGTTTCTCTTTTCTCTTAGAATTGTTAAGTAACAGTTAGAGTTGTTAAGTAATGACCTTAAGTACCGTTTGCCATAAGTTGTCCTATACCTGTTGCTAAATAACACAATGCATACCTCACCACTTGCCATAATTTGTTATACACCTAACCAATTATTGTGGATTTGTTAAGACCTATATTAACCATTTTGGTAAGCTAATAAATGTTTCCATATGGACCTTGAGATTTACCTCACCTTAGTCCGCACCATCGAGAATTTACAAATCTGAAGTCACTTACCCTCCTTCTTTACTGGGAGTGGGACGTGGCACCCGTGGGTTGGGATGCCACACAAGGAAATTCCTCGAGGTGGAGAGCCCTCATCTTATAGGTGAGTGACTGTGCATTTTGGATCCTCCTTTCTAATGCTTAAGAATTCCTGAATTGGTTGTGCTGTATTAATTCCTCATATATCCTGAACCTGTGGGTTACTAACATTGTCAGTATTGAATGATTTTGATAAACCACATTTTTAAGTTAGTTCTCTGCTAAACAATTTTGGCTAGAATAAAATTTATTTTGAGTTTATCACCTGTCTAATTTGATTTTGTAAGCTTCCGTGACAAGCTCACAGTCATAATACCATACTAGCAAAGCAACCTGATGCTAGGCCAGGCCAGGCCCAGCTTAGCTCAAGGTACGGGACATCGCACTGTGCCAGGAGTGGAGTGGAACAGTTAGTGCCTTCATGTAATCTCACCCTCTGCAATGTGCACTTCTAGATTCCACTCTAGGAGCCCAGCACCTACTAGGTGTCAGCAGGGTGCCAACAACAGCTGTGATCTGTTCTAACGACAGCTATCAAACAACTCAGCCAGACTTCGCTATCTATATTCTAGACAGCCAAAGTTAAGCAAGCTAGATATGTACTCCTTATCAAAAACACCCCTCAAACCTCCCCCACCCAGAAAATTAATCAGTCTGACTTTTCATTCCCTCTACAGGACTTAGGTGTATGAATCAGGATCAGCAAGTTGTGTCTATTGATAACAGATACTAATTTTCTTAAAACAAACACAAACTAAAAAAAACCCTTCACACACATCCCTAAAAGAACACACAAACTTGTGTGAGCTCAATCTGCTCTTTTGATGTGTGGCCAGATGTAGTTGCCCATCTAGTTGTTAGTTAACCTGTTAGGGCACTCTCGGAAAGCAGGAGAAACAAATCCAGGTCTAGGTCTCTTGTCTCCCAGCAGATTATCCCAGGAGATTCCTCTACCTTCCATAATCTTGGTTTACGAGGTCTGGGTTCAAGAGGACTAACAGCAACTCTCCCTCTCATCCCCAAGAAATTCAACGAAGACAGGTAAGACAGGACATGCCCATTATCTCAACTACTTCACATGTAGCCATGTGTGCCACAAAGAACAATCAGCAGACTAGAAATTACATTTTAACATTCCAGTCCTGTAGGAGAAAATATTCACTTGAATATCTTTTAAAAAACACAAAAAAGTTAAAATCTACCAAAAAAGAGATCTAATGCAATAAAAATACAATTTCAAAGGTACTTTCAAGTAAGAAAGAAAATGTAATACATTAGCACAAGACTACTATATTAACATCCATTAAAATCTAATTTTAAAACTGAGAAAAAAGCCTAGATCCTTGCAAATATATTTGAGCTCTATCCGCAGATCATATTTGGATTAATATTGGAACTGAAATCAGAAAGTTAGACATGGTATGAAGTTGCTGAAAAAGATGAGGAAAATTCCATTTTGATCCAAGGAACAAAACCAAAAATAAACCAAAAAGAAAGCAGACAGTTGCTTTGAATAACCTCAGAAGTTTCCTTCCAGAATAGATAAAATATAATCTAAAAAAATAACCCACAGCAGACTGATGGACAAAGGGAAGGGGGCGAGGGGTATCAGGAGGCCAGGTAGGACTGTTATGGAGAACTGTCCTTTATATTATTGCTATATATGGTCCAGGACTGCTTGGGGGGGGGTGTTAAGGGTTTTTTTGTTGTTTTTTTTTTCTCCCTAGACATTCTTTTCAATTAGTAACTTCTTAAGGCAAGCTTGAACTATTTGTATGCCTAACCTCGTGCTGTATTAAGAATGGTCTGAAAGCAACCTGAAGGGCAGGGTGGACCCTGTTTGTCAGGGAGAATTGTCTTAACATACACAGATAGTGCTGCGTACACCAAGAGCTTAACACTCAAAATGCGATTCAGTGATTTCCACAACTCTTGGCACTTTTTAAACCTACAAATGTTAGTTCAAAGGCCAACGATGACAACTACCTTACCGAAGAGCGCCTGTCCCATACATACTAGGATGATGTACGATCAGTCCTCATCAAACATAAAAGGAAAAAGAGTGTTGTGTTCATACAATATATTCCATATATTTTACAGGGACCTGTGTCCTGATCTTGTCTATAACCTATGGGCTTTGGCATCTCTCCTGAGAAAGAAGATAGTGATCTGAAGCCTTTCAGATGATCTCTGGCTTCCTGAATTATCTAAATCATCAGGTTATTCTGCAAAACAGACTTCTTTTATCCTATTTATGAATGGATAGTATTATACTTTGCAGAGAACTCTGCCTGTTCTTCTATGATAGACATGCTGGGAATTCACACCGAAGAATAAATTCAATATTACGTCCCAATGCTCAGGTGAAAACGTTTCAGCACATACTTTGATTCCTAAGTTTGTAGGCACTGCAGGAGGATTGTGGCATACATGCTGCACAACTGAACACTGCTTTCCTGGCCTCCTTTAGAGCTTTAATTGAAACGTGCAGGTCTGTAGGTTTGCTTGTTCCTGGACCTTTTGTGGAGTTCAGCTATAACACACAAGAGAATCTCATCCTTTAAAGTGCCTAGATGGTACGGAAGAGTGCATTTCCCATTGCAAAAATCGCTTAGTCTTAGACCAAGGAACTCCAAAGATGTAGCAAGACAAACTAGCAAAAGGGATGCTGGTTTTGCTTAGATACCACACTATATGAATTTTATAAAATAGGTGTGAATCTAGAAGTTCAAGGCGCACTTTGGTATTTATGACAAAAGTACCTAATCAACACTTCATTAAGGCACAAACCTTGTTTGTTGGATAACTCAGATTACTTCTGAAGTATTTACCAACATATTCATATAGTTGGACACAAGATCTGTAATTCCAGGTAACCGTAAGTACGAAGTCTTGTACTACGTAACCAGATCTCATCACAATGTAATGAAAAATTTAATGGAAACAGTTCACTTGTTAACAGCTTAGTGCCAAAAACATACAGTAGAAGGGACTGGTTTGGCTAACACAAAGCACTTGACCTTCATTGCCAGTTTCTGCTAATCAGTTTAAATCCTGCTCCCCCACCCCCTTCAATGCTTATTCTGATTACGAGCGGCAAAACCCAAGACAGGTAAAGAGTCCAATCCCCACTCTATCCAAGGCAGAGGGGAAAAGAAGAAAACAAAACAAAACAGAATAAATTCAGTAAAAAAAATATTTAGTTCCAACCAGAGCCGTAATTACAGTCTGGAGAAGTAAAATGAGAATGCGGAATAAAACAAGAGGACTAACTCTTTAGAAACCTTGCACTGAGAGGGCATCAGGCAGTAGCATAGTGTTAAATATTTATCAAGTACATAACTCTGTCAATATTCCTCCAGAGAAAGCTCTAAATATTTGAATCCACCTTTCTGGACTCCTGCCTTATAAAGTTTATCCACACTAATTTAATGCAGAGCAACAGGTGCTAATAACTGAGGGGCAGGGGAGTGGGAGGATTGAGGAAAAAGGTATTAGTGATTCCTAATGCCCAGGTACCACATCCATATGTTTCCCAGGGAACAACACTCTGGTGATTCTACTGTGGTAATGGAAAGCTAAAACATTAGAGCTTCTCCTCTCTATCACAGGACAAAAACAAATTCTTGCAGTTTTTGTTTGTCATTACCTCATCCCAGAGCTGAGCTGACCTAGGACCAACTCAGTTAGGGCTTTTCATCCAGAGCTTGGAGGGGAAGGAAATAGAAAGCAAATGCTTCCACAAAGCATTTAAGAAACTCATCAGGTACATCCCCCCTGCCCCCCCCCAGTCCCAAATAACTTGAAGGGAACTCAGAACAGCAAGTTCTTCTTCATATGAAGAAGAATTATTTCAGGTTTGAAACACTAATAGAAGAGTTTGTACTGGAGAGACAATTCTGTTGAGTACGAGTTGACGGTAGTTTCTAAACAGAACTGACGTTTCATGTTACTGTTAACAAGGACCCTTGCCTGGAACACCGGGGAGTTAAGTGGCAATGACTGAGCAGCAAAGACAAGCTACACTCCTGTAAGATCCTTAAGGCCTAATATTACCATAACTGGCTACACCTGTACTAAAAAACTGTAAAGATCGCCAAGTTGTATTCCCTCTGCTCCCCAAATGACTACTTTTCCTTTCTATTAATTTAGCACTTATTAAACACAACACCTACCCTACAACTAGAAAGATATGTGGCATATAGGCCCATCTCACAATTACAGCTGGAAAAGCACTAAAGTTTTCATTCTCAGACTGGCAAACTAAGAAACATCTAGGTATAATAGCTGAAGAAAAATAACTTAAGGAAAACTGTTACAGATACTTTAATACCATTGGGTATTTAAACTACTGCTCACAAGATCATCTTAGACAGCTTTAAACACAAGAAACCAACAGAATCCTTTTTTGTATGATATTCGCATACAAATCCTACATGTACCGTTCACAAACTGAACTGTGAATTAGTCTGAACAAAGAAGTCTTCAGAAGTATAGAGAAGGTATTTGGCCCTCACTGCTCAACAGGTCACTCCTATTCATACCCTTTTTATTTCCACTTACCTCACGGTACTGTTTATAACTTCAAGTCAAGCTTAAATTATGCCCTTTTCAGCTGTATTCTTTAATCCCCATTTAGCCTCTCTGTATCCACTACCTCAATGTATTTCAAACTTTACTCACTTCCATCAGAGCTTGAAATACTGCACCTGGATGGTCCTTAGCTTATTTACAGCTGTGATGGTCCTGTAGAATATACCAATTTTAGCTCTTATACTGGCTTTTAAGCTTAGGGACAACACACAGGAAGTTGTGCCTATGTTCTGCATATTAGCTTTACCTCTGAAATGGCACGGGAAACATCAAGAGAAATTAACTGCAGTATGGTTGCTCTGAAAAGGACAGGAAGCTATTACATGCAGCAGTAGAATGTAGTGAAAGTCATGTATTCATCAATCCTAGAGAGTACCCATACAACAACTGTGAGCCACCAAGTGCAGGCATTACCTAAACTTACTTTTCATCACTGTCTAAACTAGTTTACATACTTAATGGAAGTACCTGGAAGAAAGACTTGTCTACCTACCTTTGGAAAGCTGTTTCACATAATTCTTCCTTCAGAGGAAAGTGTGTGTATAGGGGGACGTTGTTTTTTTGTTTGCGGGTTTGGGGTTTTTTTGTTTGGTTTTGGTGTTGTGGGTTGTTTTTTTCCCTCCCATATAGATTCCAGCACGACTGAGTGCCAGAATTCAGTGCTGAACCGAAATACAGTGCTTACAAGGTTCTGGGGTTTTGTAGGTTTTTTTTGTTTGTCTGTGGGTTTTGTTTGTAGTTTTTGGGGTTTTTTTTCTTTTTTTCACTGCCCAAATGAAAAATAGACATGACAACACAGCAAGGTACTAACATCTTAAAAATTTTAAGGCACATTCCAACAAAATAAACTTTTATTGAATGCAGTATTATGCATTCTACTTTGTTTGAGGAAATGGTGCTTCTTCCCGAAGAGATTCCCTTTGACAATTTCTAAAAGCCGTATTTCAGTTACAGAAATATTTACATGTCAAGAAACACCAAGCTTTAGTCTAAGTTTTTCTGGATTTATGAAGTGCAACTAAGTCCTTCCAAATGGTGATAGTTTTCAGTAGGCACTAGGATGAGAAACCTGCAAATTCTTTACAATTGCTGGGTACAATGTTATGTTAATTCAAATTTTATACTTACCCATCTAGAGTGTTGTTCTTAAAGAATTATACAAAAAGTGGCATTTAAGAATAAAGAAATGCAGCTTAAAGAGCAGTTTATCAAGTCACCATTTAAAAAAAAAATCTTAATGGCAATCTGCATATTTAATACCATTTCCACAGTATGTCAGCTACAGGGGCTTAGTCCAATAATTTAAAACTTCAGATAGGAATGTCTTTTGGTTCTGAATGCGTATCATAAGTCATCGTGTCCAGTAGGTGAAGACTCAGTTGTTTCACTCTCTGCTTCCTCTCCTGTGAAATTAAGTATCATAATTAGAATAGAAATTAATTATTAAAAATACCATATAATTTTTTTATATTAGGAATTGTTTAAAGAGGAACCCAAATAAACATATTTATCAAGATCAGACAAGCAATAAAGCCATATAGAAAAGCTACTTGCACTATCCTCCTATTCAAAGCTTATAAATTATTTTTTTTCCTAGTTGCAAACAAAATATTTCAAATAAACTGGTATGATATTGTTAGTGGAAGATAAAAGCAGCACAGCGTTTTTCTACTCTAAACTTTTATTTTCATCTATTCACAGTGAACTTTCTCCTTTCCATATGAACTATTAGAAGAAATAAGGTATTTGAAAACAAAAAGCAAGTATTACTCAGAATTATTTTCTACAGTGCAGACTGCTCGGTGCAGACGTTAAAACAGCCTTCAAAAAAAGCAGAGCAATTTTATTACATTGGCAAAAGCATTAATCTAAGAAAAAAGCTAAGCCAATTTGTCAACTTTTCATTTTGCTTTTACTCTCATAAAATGTCAGGCCACATTAAAAAAACCATAGTAACTGGTATCCTGAATATGTGCACAGGAAAAGTACATAACTGATTTTAAAGGACTAATAACTTCGAATACTGAGAGTATAAATAAGGTCTGAACTGAACGGCCTTCAGCCTTGAGTAGCAATACTGCATAGAACTTTACAATTTTTTAGTACAAGATGAAAAAGCAGTCTTGGGGGAGGGGGAACAAAAAACAAACACAAAGAAGCTAAGAAGAAAAAAGAAAATAAAGGTATGAAATTGAGTGTCTTTCATCTATTCTCCTACACCCTTTATTGCAAAATAATCCTGTCTTCCACTTTGGAATAGTAAAAAAAAATCTAGACAGAGTAATGAAATATTAATGAACATAATTCTGTCCATAACATGTCATACATCCTAGAGCAAATTACACTTTAATTTCTTGACTGAAGCTATAGCTTAAATCAAGCTAAACGGTTCCCTATTACTGCAAGATGGACATCTTCTCCATATTCACCTTCACACCAGCTCTGACACTTGTGTGATCATAAAATAAACAAGTTCAGCTTGCTCATCCAGCAACAAGAATTCTGCTTAGTTTTCTGAGATTTCAGTGAGTTGATGCAGCTTGAATGCAATCAGATAAATCCTTAAGTCATTAGAATTAACGATAAAGGAAAAAAGCGAGGAGGAAGAAGACCTCCTTTTTATGATAGTGGTAATTTGCTAGTTCACTTTATGTAAGGAAGCCATGACTTAGGTGAACTACAAACACAACCTTGTGTTAAGCAAAAAAAATATTAACACAAGAACAGGACATTTAAAAAACCCACTATCTTTAAGCAAGAAAACATGCATGCCAGAACGTGGCCTACACCACAAACTATTTGACGCAGACCACAGCTGCAGGAAGATGACAAATTATACAGAAGAATTTCATAGAATCATGGAATGGTTTAGGCTGGAAGGGTCCTGAAAGATCATCCAGTTCCAAACCCCCTGCCCTGGGCATGGACATCTTCCATCAGACCAAGTTGCTCAAAGCCCCATCCAACCTGGCCTTGAATGTCTCCAGGGATGGGGCATCCACAGCTTCTCTGGGCAACCTGTTCCAGTGCCTCAACAGTGAAAAATTTCTTTCTAATATCTAATCTAAATCTACCCTCTTTCAGTTTGAAGCCATCACCCCTTGTCCTATCACTACATGCCCTTGTAAAAAGTCCCTCTCCAGCGCTCTTGCATGCCCTCTTCAGATATTGTTTACAAGCAACTAGACCCTTAGTCAGAAAGACACCTCCAGGTTGTTGATACAGCTTATTTTAAAACAGCCACTTACCTTTTTTTACAGTTTGAACACACGTTCCATCCTTATCTTCAAACCCTTCTGAACATACACACTTGTAACTACCTGAAGTATTAACACAGTCTTGATTCTCTTTCACGCAGACCTTTTCAGGAAGGCTACATTCATCTATATCTAGAGACAGGATAGGGAAAGAAAAAGTCCACTGTTAAACTTTTAAACTTCTGTTAAAGCCATCTGTTACTGTTCTTCATGATTTTGACTATGTTTCAAATTTATTCAGATAGTACTGGGTTTTTTTAATATTTTGCAAGTCACTTTGTGGGGAAATGAATTAAGCAATGGCACTTGTCTTAACCTACTGAAGATTTCCCATAGTCATTTTCTACTGACGCCATCAAGGTACGACTAAAGGGAAGGGAGCCTGTAAATACAACATCATCATGGTTAACAGCTACTTAAAACCGTGCGTACCTTCTGCTCTTCCCCACAGAGAAATTCTAATTTCACTCTTTTTACTATCATTTCACATGTTATAATTCACTATGAATTCGTATCATTTGAACTTGGACATCAACGAATTAACAGAAAGACAACAGAATCCACACTGCATCCCTGCCTTTCCGTTACAAAATGAATATAGATGCACACTCCTAATGAAGTAGTAGATAACTGACAGAAGACTCATGTATTTGTTTCCTGAACCCACCATAAAAGAGTTTGTTAGTTTTGCAGAAGTGTTTCGCCTTTAAGCCTTGCCATGCATATTAACTCAATAATATAAAGAAAGTTATAAAGAAAGCCTTTGCTGCTAATACCAGAATGACTGGATTCATTTTGATAGGCTTCAAAACTGAAGCAGACAAACGCAAGTGAGCTAACTGGTGTTCTACCACGTACTGCTAAACCCACCAACCTGTACACTTTTCATCTTCCTTCATGTATCCAGATGCGCAGGTCTTACACTTGTCAGAACCTTCCCCTGTGCAACCTACACAGCTGGCATCACATGCTAAGGATAAAATATTGCAAGCATAAGAATTCATGTATCTGAGATTTAAAGTTACACCCTTAAAGGCAGTCAGCTTACCCACACAAGAAATTATAGATTCACAGAAAAGTTTGGGAGTTTGAAACTTTAAAGATCACCTAGTTCCCACCCCCCTGCCACAGGCAGGGACACCTCCCACTAGAGCAGGCTGCTCAAAGCCCCATCCAGCCTGGCCTTGAACACTTCCAGAGATGGGGCATCCACAACCTCCCTGGGCAACCTATGCCAGTGTCTCACCGTCCTCACAGTAATGAATTTCTTCCTGGGATCTAATCTAAATCTCCCCTCTTTCAGTTTAAAACTCTTACCCCTCGTCCTATCACTACATTCACTGATAAAGAGTCCCTCCCCATCTTCCCTGTAGGCCCCCTAAGGAAGGCTGCTATAAGGTCTCCCCGGAGCCTTCTCTTCTCCAGGCTGAACAATCCCAACTCTATCAGCCTGTCCTCATAGGAGAGACGCTCCAGTCCCCCAGTCATCTTCGTGGTCCTCCTCTGGACTCGCTGCAATAGGTCCATGTGCTTCTTATGCTGGTGGCCCCAGAGCTGAACACAGTAGTCCAGGTGGGGTCTCATGAGAGCAGAGTAGAAATAACCAGATATCTCTTGCCTTCCTCATACAAGAGGTCTAAAGCCTCATCCTCCCCATGCCCAGTAAGGACCAGTCCACATTGTACTGTACTAAGTGCTTCGTATCATATCCTTTCTAGTATTATCTCTAACATTAAATTAGGATTCTAGGTGATAAAGTACAACAGCAGATCAAAAAGAAACCTTTGCATGAGAAAGATCCATCTGTGTTTAAACAATACTGGTGATCTTTGCAAGGAGAAGCAGCACACTCATCTAAATCTGAAAGATAAAAAGCGACAAGTTACCTAAAATAAGTCATTATTAAATAGCAAGATTAATACTTAAATGCTATGCTTTGAGAAAAAGAACCGGACCACAGAAACTATGACCTTAAACTGGCCGCATTGAGAGTAATTGTTACAATGAGTTTAAGATCAGATATGCAGTATGTTAAACAAAAAAGTAACATGGTAACTTATATACGGCTATGTTCAGCTTAAACTTATATTAACAAATCAAAAACTGATCCTCAGAAGATGTTTTTTGATGACATTAATAGATGCATCAGAAATTCAAGAGATAAAATTAAATAAAGCTTCCAGAATACCTGCCATCCTTGTCATTTTCAAGTCAGTGTTTTGCATGCATTTATGCTTTTTATGCAAATTGCATAACAAATAACCAGAAAGACTGCTCTTCTGGAATACTGTTGACTTTTCTACTCCTGTATTACCACGCTATGGAACTTTTTAAACTATTAAAAAAAGAATTACACAAATGCACACACCTAACTGCTTAGTTTTCTACACAAAGCAAATTGGAGAAAGCCAAGGTACGATTAGGACCAGTCAAGCTGAAAACCAGCTGTACCTGGGAAGTTAAAACATGCTAATCTTGTGAATTCAAGGAAAGGGCACAACAGTACTCACAACTAAAAAAAAAAAATGGACAGAGAAAGGCTATTTCAGTCCCCTTACTGTCCATCTCATCCTGTTGCTGCAGACATCATTCCTACTGATTACTTAATTAATTTATACTTGATTGGTTACATTGATTATTTGGAAAAAAACAGCTGTGCAGAAGACAATACTGGAGCATCTTAAAAACCCTCTTGGAGCATTCAACACTTGCCTAAGCAGGTATTGCAGTAGCTGTAATTCAAATCTTAGTTGTCATTACCACTTCTCATAAGAAGCAGTGTTCACATAACTTCTAAGATACTGTTTCCAGACATTATGTTAAGGGTCTTTAACTGGTCAAATATAACCAGTTAAACAGAATGTGTTACTCTCCCCCTAGTGCAGTCCTGCATGAAGGAGTATTTTTAATATTTGGTTTTTTCAAGTGTTCCATACCTATTTCCTCATAAACCAAGAGAAATGCTAAGCTAGAAACAGGTAAGAGATTATTGGAAACACTGAGCTTGATACCTCCTGGTATTTCTCCACAGCACCAGAAAAAGTTAGTATGGCTGGCTTTTAGTGAAATGTTTGAACTCTATTAGGGCTGAGCATCTACAAACATACAGTAATGCGAAGACAATTGTGCAACTACTACAAAATATGTAGATAAGATGACAGGAATCTTCCAGTAGTTTACGAAATAGTTTAAATCAAGAGCAGGGCATTGCTTAGCATTCAAATAAACACAAAAAACATGTCTTAAAAGGAACACCCCACTTGCTGCTATCTGTATTCCACTAAACTAAAAAGATACACAGTGAACAGTTTGATAAAGACAACTATAATCATCAGGGGATCGGTGAGGAGGAAATACTGCTTTCCTGCAGTGTGAAACAAGTTAGGAAGAGAGAGACTACAAACTACAGAAATTTAAACTGACAGAACACTTCCATAAAATACTATAAAACTCGATGTGATGTCATCTAATCTCATTAGCCAATGTTGCTGCAAAACCTGTTTGAAGTCTACCTCCTATTACTCACCCACACAAGCTGATTCTTCATTTTTAATCCAGCCTTCTTTACAGTCTTGGCAGTCCTTGTTACTTGAACCAGTACAAGTTTTACAGGCAGCGTGGCAGGCTGAGATAAAAGAAAACTACAATCTGAGCTTTGTTGGCAGACTCCAAGATAAATTTGGGCACACAAATTCTCAAAGAAAACCTTATTTAGGATTTACTGGAAGCTATCATATTTTAGTAGCTTGGCCCTGCCATTCATGAGATTAAATCTTGACTTTATGGAGGTATCATTTACCAAAAAATGCAGCTCTTTCCTACAAAAAATCCCAACAAACAAACCCCCATAAAAACGCAACGAAAAATCCCACACACCAAAACCCCCAAAACCCCCAGGAAGCCAAACCCAATTACAGTCATCTACACCACTTAAAACAGTGACATGAAGTTCTAGTGACTAGAACTGGCAGGTCCGATTTCTGAAATATTTGTGAGGAGAACAAGAAGGTAAAATTTGCTCAGCCGCTCAGGGTTGGGATGGCACAGACTCAGCACTCCCACCTAACAAATCTTTAGACTACTTCATTTGCAACTAGCTATAAGAGCAATGTGTGAAGTGATACTCAAGAACTTCACAAGGAAACATACAAGAAATCCAGTTGTATATGCATTATATATATATTTTTTATAATATAAATTTATATATATTTTTATATATAAAATATATATTATATTTTATATATATATTACATGCATATACAAAATGCAATATAACATGTATGTTATATATTGTAATATAAAACATATCGTACGGAAGAATTACTACACAGCCAGATAAAAAAACACCATAACGTTTAAAAACAATCTTCTTCGACCTCACGCTCAGGATTGCTGCAGTATCTCATTCAAGATGTAAAAGAGATGAAAATCTGACCAACTGAAAAAGTTTATTCCTATGACCTGACTTTGTTTCAAAATTAAGCTTAGACATACTTAACTGGAATCTATGTAATCGACAGTACAGATCAGCTGTTTGCATGCCCATTTACTCCAGCTAAGCTTATCTGAGACCTGAGGAAAACCTAGCTTTCAAAGTAGTCCATTATGCAGCAACTGCAGCTCAAGATTTTTGTATGGTACTTGACGGGGGTGGGGGGAGATGGGGACCCAAAGCTTGCTCCTCTCTCCTGCCTCCCTTGTGACAAAAACGAATTCTACTTCTTAAATTAAAGCACACCAAAAAAAATTAAAAAAAAATCAAGGGCTGGCTGGAAGGATGGCTGAGCAAATCCTTAGAATTCCACCAGACTGACTGACAGGTCATTTATGGTTACAGCTGAGGGATTATTTTTTGTTTTTATGTTTCTCAGTTTAAATTGTTTCTAGTTTTGTTTACAAAAACTGAAGAAAGGAGACAAAGATCTAAGCACATGTCAAAGACTTCATTACCTGTACAAACAGAATGTGTCTCATTTCTCAAGGTACTGAAGTAACCATTAGAACAGTCCAAACAAAAATCTCCTGTATACTCCTTGTTACAGCTACACGAGCCATCTCCACCTCGGGTACCATCACCGTCACAGTGACCGTTTCCATGGCAAGGTCTTTCTGATCCACCACGACAAGCTAAAAAGGATCGAAAATATAAACCAGATGTTACAGAAAATAACTTCCTATTTTCAGACACAAGCACCTGAAGTCCCTCCCTCTTCACAGATAGTAAAATGTAAAAAAACAAAAACCAAAAAAAAAACCAAACCAAAAAAAAACCATTGTCACACTAAAACAGGATACAATTTCCAAAATATTTTTTACCTTGAGAGCAACCAAAAGGCTTGCAACAAGGAATGCTCAGTAACGTATTCACGTATAAGAGGAACTCAAAACAATCTCCAGGAATGTTCAGTTATAAATGTCATTTTGGGTAAAGACCGTGGCTTGAGAACTTTATCTATTTTCCTAGCTTCCTTCCTGGATAAAATTGGTATCTTTATTTATTCTGGATATCTAAGAATGCTCATACTGCAGCGGAAAAAAACATAATAGCAATCATTTAGATCAATACTGGAAATTGGCACCTCATTTTTAACAATATGAGGCCAAAGCTGATCTCTAACAAGGTGCAAGGTTTTAGAAATTTATAAATTATACAACCTTCGGGGATCAAAATACACTTGATATCTTGATACACTTTTGCATCAAAGACCTTACTTTTATCCAATTTCTCCCATTGCCTTTTAAACAAATCCTCAGTTGTTAATTTCTTTATTTAATCCTCAACAGTGTTTTGGCTGTTTTACTCTTCAAACTAGTCAAGGACTGTTGTCTACCCAGCTTCTGAAAGGCCACCTAAACAATAGACTTGATGTCACAGAGAGCCTTTAAGTGGGTCAGGTGTGGATGTGAGCATCAGATCAGATGGATTCTGCACACTTAAGTAGCCTTGATAGCTTTTTACATTACTTCCTGCCTGGAAGACTTTCCTACAAGCAGGATGTTCATGAGGCAGCTACCTTATTATCAGACAGCAGGCAGGTACGTAATACTCAGCAGCTGCTGTCTCAAAATATCATCCTTCATGTGTCTGCCCATGTTATGAAAGACTGAAACAAATGCGTAAAAAGAACTTATCTGCTACTGTATTTTTCAAATTAAAAGTTACCAAGGCAATCTGGTCCATAAGTTCCAGCAGGGCAGCAAACTTCTATTGTTTCTATGCAAAACCATTTAAACAAATCAGGATACTTCTTCTTTCTGTATATGAAAGACATTCATTTATTAATAAAAAGAATGAAGATCCTTTAAAAGACAATTTACACAACTGAACCTGCACAGTGCAGTAGAGTAATCCATTACATGTGACAGATTAAAACTATTTTTTTCCTGTTCTGAAGACAATCTTATTTCAGGAACCACTTTCGAGAAGTTCTCCAACTTGAGATGAATTTACCTTTTAAACTACAATACTATTAACAGACGCTACTTAAATTTTATAATTATATTTATGAAAAATGTGAAATCACTTAATATCATCTTGATACACTCCCTCCCTTTTTTTTTTTTTTAACCACCTTATTTTTAGTGAAGGCTTATATATAGTTTAGATGGTCTTACTTATGTCTTCCTCTTCAAGATAACTGCTATGTTTATCTCAACTATGTAGAAGATAACCCAGCACAGATATTATAAACATTTCCTCAAATTATTGACAGCCTGACTTCACAACAGGGTACCTGTTAAAATTTCTCCTCTTTTTTAGCATGAATCAAGTATTATTTTAGAAGGATTTTTTTTAATATTAAAAAGTAAATTATGTGCTACTCTAGCATTAGAATATACCTGCAATTAACAATAAAATCATAGGTATTATTTTGCAAGCAAGCATGAGGACTACTACAGTTCTGAATGACAATTCACAGATCTCAGTATCATGCCGATATCTCAAAACCTTTAATAAAGGAAAGGTTTAAAAATTCCGCAGTCTGGCAGAAGTCTTTAGCAACTACTGAGGCACGTGCAGCTGTTCTTTCTAAACTATTACGCCTCACTGTATTAACTCCAAGGCTCAGGACCTGAAAAGTAAATCTACTGAGTACCGCATGTAACGTCACGATTAGTGAAAAAAACATCCACGGACAAAGAACTTGTCTTTGGAAGCTACCACAGAAACTGAATGACATTTTGATATTGTAGGTTAAAGGACAGGATTCAAAAGCTAATCAAATGCACCAATCAACTGATCTAATTCTCTAGTTTAAGACCCATTTATTGCAGTTCTGCCAATTTAAGACAGCTTCAGAGAATGAGCTAGTTTACTCTGGGTTGCATAGCTTACCCTCCCTTCAATTGGCATGTTAATGTATACACAATCCTGTATAGTTAAGTAAACGGATAAAGCAGTCATTAAGAGCCAAGTGGGTTATCAAAAATCCGTATCCAGTGATGAAGTGGTAGTAATGGTAGTTCACTCTATTGAATTCTAGCTGACTAGCAGTGCTGACAATCTAAAGAAGTAAAAAATATTTAGAAGAAACACGATTTGGAATTAAAAAAAGGTCTTAAGATATTTAAACGCTACAACACCATCCTTGCACTAATTGTATTTTATAGTGGTATATGAAAGTCTCAGTTGTAACAGAAATTGCAGGCTTGCTCAAAAGTCAGGTAGAAAAGTCAACTGCTACACCACCACCCTCAAGAGATCCAACTGCTAAATTTATTAGTATCAACTGTTTTTTGATTGACAGGAGGACAAAATAATGTTTCAGGAAAAAAAAGCAAACAAACAAAAAACCCACACGAACCAAAGAGTCCCTTGCAGTTTCACGACCAAGGAAAACAAAAAGGGTAATAAACCCCAAAGTGTTCCAGCGTTAGTTTGCCCCAACACTCCACTGATAACTGACTAGACAATAGACTAGAAGCCAGACCGGATGTTTTGGTGCAACACTTCCCAAGTTGAAAATAAAAAAGAACACCATACAGTGGCACATGCTATTAAAAGTCAGCCTGAACGTCAGCTGTACCCAATCGTAACTCTTGAAGGATAATGAAGAATTACCCTTACTGCTATTGTTCAGACGCAAGATTTAATGTTCGTAGTTCATCCTGTTAGATAACTTATCCACACAAAGATCTCCACAAAAAAAGTTGATACTTACAGTTTGAACCACCATTTTTCTATATGTTCTTCATGCTCTTCTACCATGTTGTTACATTCAAAGTTACTACTGTCGCACAGATTCTCTATGATCTCTACAAGACGAATTTCACTACAAGCAGAGAAGGAAAGTCATTAGTTTAATTTAAACATTTGTCACCGCTCAAGATCACAAAATGGTAGGGGTTGGAAGGGACCTTCGGAGATCATCTAGACCAACCCCCCTACCAAAGCAATTGACCTAGAGCAGCTTGACCTGGAACACATCCCAGCAGGTTTTGAATACCTCCAGAGAAGGAGATTCCACAACCTCTCTGGGCAGCCTGTTCCAGTGTTCTGCCACCCTTAAAGTAAAGACGCTTTTCCTCATTGTTGAGCTGGAATTTCCTGTGTTCCAGCTTGTGCCCGTTACCCCTTGTCCTGTCCCCAGGCACCACTGAGAAGCTTGACCCCATCCACTTGATACCCACCCTTTAGATGTTTATAAGCATTGATAAGATCCCCTCTCAGTCTTCTCCAGACTAAACAGACCCAGGTCTCTCTCTACCTTTCCTCATAAGAGACCTGCTCCAATCCCTTGATCATCTTTGCAGCCCTCCGCTGGACTCTCTCCAGTAGTTCCCTGTCCTCCTTGAACCGGGGAGTCCAGAACTGGATACGGTGCTCCAGATGTGGCCTCACCAGGGCAGAGTAGTCGGGGAGGATGACCTCCCTCCACCTGCTGGCCCACGGTCTTTTTAATACGCCCCAGGAGACTATTGGCCTTCTTGGCCACAAGGGCACATTGCTGGCTCATGGTCAACTTGTTGTCCACCAGGACTCCCAGGTCTCTCTCTACAGAGCTGCTTTCCAGCAGGTCAGCGCCTAACATGTACCAGTGTATGGGGCCATTCCTCCCTTGGTGCAGGACCCTACAGTTGCCCTTGGTGAATTTCATTAGATTCCTCTCTGCCCAACTCTCCAGCCTGTCCAGGTCTCTCTGTATGGCAGCACAGCCTTCTAGTATGTCAGCTACTCCTCCCAGTTTTGTACCATTGGCAAACTTGTTGAAGGTGCACTCTGTCCCCTCATCCAGGTTGTTGATGAATGTATTGAACAAGACTAGACCCAGTACTGACCCCTGGGGAACACCACTAGTTACAGGCCTCCAACTGGACCCTGCACAACTGATCACAAACCTCTGAGCTCTGCCATTCAGCCAGTTCTGAATGACAGAAAAGATAGACTTTAGCCTGGAATACTCACATCAGTTTATGGTGCACTCTGAATTAGTTCCAAAACAAAGCAAACATCAAAAATCAAGAGCTAATGAACATTACTTCAACCAAAAAAAAATTAGAAGGATGACCACAAGAACCACTTTGGCTTCCTTGAATTTATTATGTTTGCAGATTGTAGGTTTGATAGATTTTTAGCTTCCCAGCAAATTTGGAATGTAGGATTTTTCTCCTATGTTGAACAATAAATTTCAGGTATTGCTACTATCTTATACAAGGCCCATGAAGCTCACAGTAACTGAGGTTCAGAAATCCCATCCTTACATCTCAGTGCTCCAACTAAGATGAAAAAGTGAATCTGAAATTCAGAAGAAAAACATCACATCACTTTGCTCAGCAATCAAACATATCTACAAAAGAGTACAGTAATCTGCACCTCTTCTAGTTTTCTGTTTGTCACTGAAATAGTGATGACTAGGTAGGAGACACTGCTTTAATTGTTAAACAAGTACTGCAGTACTCCACACCTTTTAAGACAAACAATTAACTACGGACCATTATTTAAGATCATTATTTTGGGATTTTAATGGGTAAATAGAAAAAAAAAATACTATGACCAATAACAATATTAACTTTTGTTGTTTTCAGAAGCATGACAAATAAAGGCATTAATAAAAGGTTTCAGTCTTTACTGTAATCTTTACTTTACACTGTAATCTACTATATTTTAGTCAATAAGTCTTTAAGGCTTGGGCACGTGAAACTTTAGCTGCAACATTCAATATTTAAGTTCCAGACAAACACCAGTATGGTGAAGTTACGCACACTGGACACAAAACATAGCCGAATGAGAAGTACTGAGACAGCTTACCTGGACTCATACTTTGACAGTGTCTTCTCTTCCCAAGCAGTGTTTCCACCACCAAAGTTCTTCTTAGCTGTATCTGCTAATCCCTGCAAATGAAAAGTACCAAGAGAATGTAAGTTACATAGGTCTTGTTTCTAACAAAAATCAAGGGCAATAGTGAATGCTTATATGAAAATTGTGAAAAGCGCTGTGCAGAAACTTCAGTAAAGCTCTGAAGTTTCTGATCAAATTGTTCAGTGAAAGAAACTGCTACTCATACACGAGAAGTGAGAAAGCGTAGGTGATAGCATAACATGACTCAATTTTCATAATGTATAAAATGAGGCTTTGTTAGAGTCTTCATTTGCATCAAAAAAACACACATATATGAAACTTAATACCCTTCTCCATTAAGTTTTCAGGAACTTTATTAACCAGTTGATCAGGACCTCTAGTTCATCGAGTTTTGACAGTACTTAGCCCACTCGTCACCATGCTGTAACTTAAACCATACAACAGGATAATTCACCGTGCCCAGCACAGCTTCCCCGAGCCACAGCCAGTGCCCGGCACCTCGCACAAACTCTCCACACATCCACCGCGCCTACAAGGGTGAACGTACGCAGAGGCAGCGGTAAGCACCTGTCACTAGCCGGAGCAGCCCCTCGCTGCCTGTGTCGAATTTGCTGTGCCACAGCGCAGGCCTGCTGCAAGCGGCAGCACAGGCAGAATTTTGGGGGGATGATGTTTTCCATCAGCACCCCTCATGGAGTGCCACGGCCAGCACAGCCGGCACCAGAACACCTCTGACAGCGATCCCTGGGGAGCTCCGTAACCCGCCGACCCAAGGACCGTCACCGAGGCCGGCCGCAAACGCCTGCCGTCCGCCGGCTCCACCGCCGGCAGCGCTCCCGCAGCGCAGCCCAGGAGGCGGAGGGCCGCCCAGCGGCGGGCCCGCCACCCCTCCGCACCCGCTGCCGCCCCGCCGCCCGGGGGCTGCCCCCGCGGAGCGGCCTGGGCCGCTGCCGCCACGCCTCAGGCTGCCCGGCGGGACCCCGCGGCCGGGGAGCTTGCCGCCTCCTGCCCCGCAATGAGGCCTCCCGCCGCCGTCCCCCAGCCCCGCCGCCCACCTGGTTGAATCTGTCCGCGATGCCCCGGCAGGTGGAGCACGCTAGGCGCCGCCGATCGCCAGCGCCTAGGGCGGGCGGCAACAACAGCAGCATCAAGAGGGCAGCGCAGAGCGCCGCGGCCAGCGGCGGCCGGCCCGGGCGAGACGCACGTCCGGGCCCCATGGCGTGGGGAGCGGCGGGGAGCGGGGCCGGCCCAGCCGCCGCACCGAGCCCGCCTCAGCCAGGGCAGCGCCGGCAGCGCACAGCGCGCTGGCCCCGCCCCGGCCCCCGTAGCAACCGGCCCGCGAGCTCCATTCAGATTTCCGCGTCAGCCCCACACAGGCTCCAGCCGCAGGCGCTGGTTGGCGGAGGCGGGGGGAGCCGGAGGAACGTGGTCCAATCGGCGCTCGCCACGCTGCGGGCCAATGGGAGTGCTCCGCGTGCGCAGAGAGCTGCGCGGAGGGGACGGGGCAGGGAGCCGGCGGGGGAAGCACTGCCCGCCGCCGCCATCATGAGAGCGGGCAGGCGCGAGACCTGCAAGGGCTTCAGGCCCGGCCGCCATTTGTCTTTGGCAGCCGCCTGGGAGTCCCGCTGCTGGCGGGGGCGCGCTCTGCCCGCACCTAACATGGCCGGCCGGGGGGGCGGTCACGTGGGCAGGGGGCCGTCTCTGTGCCCGCACACACCGCCTCCTGCCGGCGCCCTCTGCGGGGTGGCCACGTGGGCGCCGAACGGTGAGTACGGGCCGGGCCGAGGCGGGTGGTAACGGTTGTGTTTGAGGGGGAGTGGGGAGTCTGCCGACGGGCCCGTTCGTTGGGTTGTGTTCGTGCCGGACGTCGCCTCCGGGAGCCCCGTCCCCTGCGGAGGCGCCGGGCTGCGGCCCCCCCGCCGGGCGGCTGGGAGGGAGCGGGGCGGGGTTGGGCCGCCGCCTCTGCCGCGGGGGTGCCGATGGCTTCAGAAGCGGCGGATGGTGCCGCGGTCTCGTCCTAAAACACCCCCGGGCCGCCTGGGAGCGGCCGTGAAGCGGGGCGGGCAGTGGCGAGGAACGTTAAACCGCCCCGCGCGCGCAGCTGTCGGCGGTTGGCGGGCGCGCGGCACGGCCGTTAGCCGGGGCTGGGAGTGGCGGCAGCCGGGGGGCCGGCCAGCTTGGGGGCAGCAGGGCGTTTGGGGGGGTTTTGGGGTATTTTTCTTTCAGTCGAGAGCATTCCGTGCGTTTCTTCCCCACTCCGAAGAGTGGCGTTGTCTTCATAGTAGTACCTTCGTAGCCAGTGCAGTCCCAGGCTTCATTGCCTGCCTCAGCTTTAATATTTTGTCTTAATTTCTTTTTTTTTAGCCAGTCCCCATATTCATCAGGAAATGTATCTAAGGGTAGCAAATGCCCCGTTCCTTCTTAAAAAAGAAGAAAAAGCAATCCCAGCAGGTACAAGGTTTAAATACGACCTCATTCAGAAGTCAGCCGTAGAGCAAAGTTGGAAGAGCTATAAAGCATAGAAAAAAAACCATGAAAACTGAAGATAATACAACATAAGATACTTGTCCCTTAGTCTTTATGTAGGTTTATGAGCAGCCTGGTCTAGTGGGAGGTGTTCCTGTCCATGGCAGGGGGTTGGATCTAGATGGTCTTTAGGGTCCCCTCTGACCCAAGCCGCTCTGTGATTCTTCAGGTCCTGTTCCCACTCTTCTAGACATACTCTGTCCTTACAGGACAATCATAGATAGGTTTTACCAAGTCTAGATGAAGTCAAAGAGGCAGGGCTTCATGGTGGGATGCCGTTGGTGTGGTTCTGCTCACGTGTTTCCATACAGAGCCTGCAAGGGAGTGAAATGCAATCTCTGTAGACAGATTCAACATGCAGTTTGGCTGCCAAACTCTGACATGCTTACACTAAAGAGTGTAAACATGAGAGACAAATTTGGTAGATTTTTCATGGGGGAAAAGAATAATCTTGCAACTAACCACACCTCCATAGGAAAAGAGTAAATGATTTCCAGTAAAAGCGTTTCAGCCTTTTTTTAATGTGAGAATACAATTTATTTTCACCCAGCTTAATCCCAGCAAGGGGGAATTCCTTGTGTTGAAAATCTCCACTCCTATAATTCAGTCTTGATGCAGACATTGGGGGTGGGAGTAAATGTGGCTATGTTGTACAGGTCTGAGGAGGATTCTTCTAAAGTCATCAGAATGTTAATGATGAGTAAAACTATCTGTATTTGCCTACAACATTCCTCTAACCGTCATTATTAAAATATTTTTATTAAGTGAAAATCTGTTTCTGTGGTTTTGGCACTTAAAAATAAAAGTTGTAATTGCAAGTATTTTGCCTTTATATAGCAAATTTGTAGTAAACATCAAATCCAGTGTCTATATGTCTTCATAAATCCCACTTGATTTTTGAGGTTTGTCAGCATCGGGTTTTGACAGAGCATTTTATTTTGAGTCTTGACAAGCCCACTAAATTTATTAGGCTTTATCTCAGAAACCTAGGTGTTGTCTTCATGCTTTGTTTTTTTTTATCTTTCAGAGCATTTCCCTTCAGGGAATTTCAGTATGTATAATGCGGATAATTATCTTCAAAATGTATGAGTATGCTGGCAAGCTTACTTTCTTCAGGCATACAAAAGGATTGGAGTCAATGAGATTAAAAAAAAAAAAAGCTTTGTGATAAACTGTGTATGGGATATTTAGCTTTGCTGTCATTCTGATGATTTAGGAAGTTGCGGATTGATTAATCATGTGGTGATCAGGTAAAGCTATCAAGAGCAGACTATATGGTAGAGTGGTCAGAGTATAATGAATGCCGTATTTGTAGGTGAAGGTAATATCTTTTTATTACACAGCTGATATAGTTAAGAAGGAAAAAATAGAGCTTCTTGGCACTTAGGTTCTTTTACAAGGATTCAGTGTGTCCTAAAATATCTGAAATGTTAAGAAGCTGGGAGTTGGGAGTGAGGAATCCCCACCTTACTGGTATGTTACACGCCGCTCTACATGACACGCAAGCTGCTCAAACGCCTGTGTTGCCATATGCAGTGGTAGATTGATCCTGCAGTGTCCATTTTTCTCTTGGGTAACTTTGGTCAGAACCTTGAGATGCCTCTGTACTTACTGGGAGAATTCAGCAAGAGAGCTTTCTAGAGACAAGAATAAATAGCCTGTGCAGAGGCTTAATTCCTACCAAACACTCCTTGAAGTGCTCCTGATGGCAGTCCCATACCTCTTCTACTACTGCTATGGGAAAAGGATTCTGTCGTAGCATAACCCCCTTTCATCTGTCCTCATAAAGAAGTAATACTAGGCACGGGTTAAAAAGACGTATTCATGCTTCCTGGGGTGTTGTGTTTATTTAGGCTTTTAACATCGCAAAACAAGCCAAAAATCGTAAGGACCTACCACAGAACTCTCTTGTCTTGAGCTGAGGGTTAGAGCTTCAGTTACAGTCTATAACAGCAGCAATCATGAGAAAAAATGCAATCGGTGAGATATATAAAATAATATGCAGATTCAGGCAGTTTACAGGAAGTATACAAATTTTGGGGTTTATTGGTGTTAGCTGTGACAATAGGGAGCGTTAGTTCACTCTTTTTTTATTTTTACTAATGAGCAGGACAAATGTCAGTTCAGGAAAAGGTACCTCTAGGGGGCAGCTGCTTAGTGATCCTAGAAAATCTGCCAACTATATTAGATCTTTTTGGTGGACATATTTAGACCAAAATACAGGAGAAAACATCTCTAACCAAAAGTTCAGTTTTACCTTAAAGGCGCTATTTTTAAAGTTCTGTTTCTGTGAGAACAGAACAAGAATAACAATAACCAAAATCCCTCGTCTTTTCTTAAATTGTAAACTTACAAAAAGTGGGAAGCTTAAATTAGAAGAACATGAAATAGATTACCACTTTTTTGCTGGAAATGGTCACAGAAAATAACTTTTTTTTTTTTTTACTGGTTTCTAATCTGAAACCAGAAAAAAATTAGTGGTTTACCCATGACTATACCTATGCTTTATTTGCTCTGGCATCACCTGGACATGTGATTTTTATCATCATGATAAAATGCATCATAAATACTACCTTAAGAATGGCTCAGCACAGTGTTGTGAAGCAAAGCACTAGGGAGAGATGACCTTTGTTTCTGGGTAGCAGTGTGAAGGATGGGATTTGGGCTGTTTTATATGGTGTGGGTGCCGAAGGGGATTCATCCTTCACTCGCCTAGTCCAGACGTAGTCGCTGGCGACCTTAAAAGATTAAAGTATTCTGAGCAATTTCTTATCCTCATGGTTCCTCTTCCACTGGTTTCGGAGTCCTAGACAGATGAGAGAGTTGTCATGTACAAATCAAGCATGCGATTGATGCTATTGGATGAGGGAAAGGCTGTGGACATTGTCTACCTAGACTTTTGAAAAGCATTTGACACTGTCCCCCATAGAATTCTCATGGAAAAACTGGCGGCTCGTGGCCTGGATGAGCATACGATCTGCTGGATCAAGCACTGGCTGGATGGGCGGTCCCAAAGAGTGGTGGTCGATGGAGTTAAATCCAGCTGGCGGCCGGTCACAAGTGGTGTCCCTCAGGGCTCGGTGTTGGGACCATTTCTGTTTAACATCTTTATTAATGACCTTGGTAAGGACATAGAGTGTATCATCAGCAAGTTTGCAGATGACACGAAGCTAAGCGGGAGTGTTGATCTACGTGAGGATAGGGAGGCTCTACAGAGAGACTTGGATAGATTGGACCGGTGGGCCAATGCTAATGGAATGTGCTTCAACAAGGCCAAGTGCCGGGTCCTGCACTTGGGCCACAACAACCCCATGCATCGCTACAGGCTTGGGGAAGTGTGCCTGGAGAGCTGCCCGGCAGAAAAGGACCTGGGGGTTCTAATTGACAAGCGGCTGAACATGAGCCAGCAGTGTGCCCAGGTGGCCAAGAGGGCCAATGGCATCCTGGCTCGTATTAGAAATAGTGTGACCAGCAGAAGGAGGGAGGTGATTGTCCCCCTGTACTCAGCACTGCTGAGGCCACACCTTGAGTATTGTGTCCAGTTCTGGGCACCTCAATATAAGAGAGATATTGAGGTGCTGGAGCGAGTGCAGGGGAGGGCAACGAAGCTGGTGAAGGGCCTGGAGGCTAAATCTTATGAGGAGCAATTGAAGGAGCTGGGACTGTTTAGTTTGAGGAAGAGGAGGCTGAGGGGAGACCTCATCACTCTCTACAACCACTTGAAAGGCCATCGTAGAGAGGTTGATGCTGGTCTCTTCTCACAGGCAATTAGCGATAGAACAAGTGGGAATGGCTTCAAGCTGCAGCAGGGTAGGTTTAGACTGGACATTAGGAAAAAATTCTTCACAGAAAGAGTGGTCAGACACTGGAAGAGGCTGCCCAGGGAGGTGGTGGAGTCACCATCCCTGAATGTGTTTAAGAGTTGTTTAGATGTGGTGTTAAGGGATATGGTGTAAGGGAGAACTTTGTAGAGTGGAGGTGATGTTTGGACTCGATGATCCCAAGGGTCTTTTCCAACCTAAATGATTCTGTGATTAAAGTGAGAGTAAATTATGAAGCTGTCTCTCCCACAAAACGCAGACATAATTGAGGTGTCACTCTTAGCAGTGGTGGCAGTACGGAACACAAAGGGAAATACTTTAAGTAGGGTCTATATTGTCATGAAGTTTTTTAGGTGAAAACTAGAACTTTTACATTTACAGGAGGTAGCCTAAATCCTGAAATGCAGCCTAAATATATTTTTGGGTATCCACTTGATTCATTGAATGTATCAAAAAAAATAAATTGGGTGGATTATTTGGTTTATTAGTCTTTGTTTAAACTTTTACACTACTGTAGTATGTTTTCCTTGCGTTATCAATCTCTCTTTTTCTGCTTGTACACTTCATGCTGTGTTATTAATGTATTTTCTTTTAATTTTCTTTTTAACAATACTAGATTTTATGTGAACTTGGAACCCAAGATGGCTCAGAAGAGGAGCTCGAGTGGACGGTCATTCCCATTGCTGCTGCTGATTATTGTTGTGGCTTTTGTTCATTTAACTGTTTGTCCTTTTACAAAAGTAGAGGAAAGCTTTAACCTACAAGCTATCCATGATGTGGTGTACCATCAACTGGACTTGGATAAGGTAAATGGGAAGGAAGGTGTTCTTTCTTGGACACTGTTAAAGATCAGAATTCCCTGTTGTATGAGTAGGATAAATGAAGTGTACATATGCCATGATGGGGGTGGGGGGGTGGGGGTTGGAACAAGATCATCTTTAAGGTCCCTTCCAACCCAAACCATTCCATGATTTATCCCAGTTTTCCTTTGTTTCTGATTTGTCTAGCTTACTTAGATTTTCCTTTTTGCAGTATGACCATCATGAATTTCCTGGAGTTGTCCCAAGAACGTTCCTTGGACCAATTTTTATTGCTGCTCTTTCCAGCCCAGCTATATATGTACTTTCTGTGCTAAGAATGTCCAAATTTTACTCCCAGCTGATAGGTATGAGAACTTTAAATCCTCAGAATAGAGATGGACTAACGGGTGACATTGTTGTAACATTCAGTGTTGGACCAATGGTTAAAATACTCTTTTCCTTAATGATGGATTTTGCAAACTGTAGATGCTTAGACCACCTCCTCTTTGGGGTAACTAACAGCACAGAGAAGGTCTGCACTAATAAATGTTAGACAGTGTAGAAAAAGCAAGTGGTATTCAGAGAATACACTCCCATGTGTGCTTCCGTGTATGCTTCAGAAAATATTGTTTAACTTGGGCATAGACTCATTGATCTTTGTGCAAAAGTATCAGACAAATTAAAGGTGCATTAAAATAGCTAAACTAATGTGGACATTTTCATTTTGTTTTTTGTTGTTTTTCTTTTCTTTGAAGTGGGTTATACTGTGATATGTTCA
Source organism: Rissa tridactyla (assembly GCF_028500815.1). Classification (NCBI taxonomy): domain Eukaryota; kingdom Metazoa; phylum Chordata; class Aves; order Charadriiformes; family Laridae; genus Rissa; species Rissa tridactyla. The sequence continues at coordinate 198,708,923 of NC_071466.1, forward strand.
GTGTTATTCTTCGTGACTTCTTCCTGTTACATTATGTAACATCAGTGATCTGTCTAATATGACTCTTATGTCCCATTTTTATTCTTCCAATAGTCCGAGGAAGCTTGGGGCTCAGTGTGATTTACACGTTATGGAAGTTGCAGAAAGAAGTTAGAAAGCAATTTGGAGCAACTACATCAACAATCTTCTGTCTCATCACTGTTACTCAGTTTCATTTGATGTTTTACTGTACACGAACTCTCCCTAATGTGTTTGCACTTCCTTTTGGTAAGTATTCGCATGGTAATAATTTTAAAATATAAAAATTCTTCTCAAATGTATCAATAGTTAAAGCACAGAAAATGCGTGGTCAGACCAAATTAATATATGTACTTGGTTAAATAGTGTGATAACAAGATTAGAAAACTTAAGCAGTTGTGATTTGTTTATTTCCTTTTTTTACCATTCTTAAAATGACTGTTGAATCAAGTTTTACTGAAACTGAGCATACGTGGAGTTTGTCAGATCGCTTTGATTGACTAGAGGTTAGGGTACACATATCTGATGCATAAAACAGAGCTATTGAAAAGGCAGTAGGTACACTTGCAGTTAAAAAAAAAAAAAAATCTGTGAACTTACTCTACAAGGGAAACAGCTTTCTCATGAGACTGTGGAACAAACTCCCACTGCAGCATCTCCACCTTTCTCTTCTGGAGTTATCTACAAATGTAGCAGTTTGTACACTTAAGTAAAAGCCGGGGGGAAGTCAAAACCGTACTCTACACATACAGTTTTTCCCCAGAGATGATGAGAGGGAAGATTAACCACACGTGACAGATATTAGCTGAGTCAGTGCTTCAGTGCAAGTTGTTCAACTAATAAAATCACAAGCTTGGCGTAAGAACCTGTATAGATCAGAACTGACATACAAAAAAAAGGAAGTTGGATTGTCAAATAAACACCGTGTAGTAGTAAGCTTCTCAGACAATTTCTGTGGGTATTAAAAAATACAAGTTGTTTCACGTTTTTGTACTGTTAATACTTCACACATTTTCTGTAGGATCTTGACCGCTTTACTATGTAGTCAGTGTTATCATGTGATTTAAACTGTGAAAAAGTAGAGGCAACTTCATCTGTAGAGATACAGTGTGACTCCAGCTAACCATGCAAATGGATTTATAGTTTTTTTTCTCCCTGAGCAGTAGTCTGTAGTCTCGTTTTCATATTTGAAATGGCTCACTGTTATCATGAATACAGGATACAGCCAAGAGAATAAACTAACTCTTCAGCTGATACTGAGCAATACTAATTATGAATCATAGTTTGGAAGGCTTTTAGTATTCCCTTAATGTTTGTTTTTCTTTTTTTCCCAAAAGCTATTGAATATGCTGTCTAGGAAGAGTTCCCATGTGTTCCTTCTGGGGTTATACTTTTCCTAATAACTTAAGTGTCAACAGTAGAAAGTTGTGCGTTTTTCCAAGTTACATTTCTCTAACAGGGAATTTCTGGACTAGAAACAGTAGGAAGACCAAGTGAGGATTGATGGGAAGTTAGAGGAACAAGACACTAGCATTGAGAAGAATGTTGCCCTTTAGAAAATGAATAGTTCAGTGTGTCAGATGGTGTGCTTTATTTATTTTTGCAGTGCTCCTGGCATTGACGTTTTGGATACAGCAAAAGCAAAGGCCATTCATTTGGTTCTCAGCTTTGGCAATTATAGTCTTCAGATCAGAGCTCTGCATATTCTTAGGCCTTATGCTCCTGGTGACGTTATTAACTAAAAGAATCTCCGTTTTCAAGGTGCTTTCCCATGCTGTTCCTGCTGGAACTTTTTGGTTGGGTAAGTATTTGCTTGGAAAAATCAAATGCCACATATTAAATTCAACAGAAGTCTGGAGATTTGACTGACTTCTCTGCTGACCTGGCCCTTAGGGCTTTTTTTGTTTGATTGATTCCATTTGCTAGTAATATGAGAAGGGTATTTATTTCTTTGAAAATTTCTGTGTGAGGAAATAGGTGTGAACAGAGCAGTAGAAAGATACTATGACCCCCACTTTTAGATGCTTACAGTGTGATGGCCTGGTCTTAAAAAGGCTTAGATGTGCAGGTTGACTTTAGTATAATGAGTATTTGTCTGTAGCTAGATGTGCATTATCAGCTGTGTTATCTATTGCCATGACGATAAGCTGAATCCCAGGATGAAATACAAGAGTGTGACAGATAGGGATATCGAGCAAGAGGGTTGTGGGGAGAGTCACAGTTCAGTTCTGTTTCTTTATTACATTAATTTTAATAGCTTAAGTGATTATCCATGCTAGAGAGGTTGAAAATCTCTTTGTCTACCTGTCCATGGAAGACTCATACATATGCACGTAAATACTCTAAACTTCTCTGTCAGCCTACCTAATGAAAAATGTTGTTGTCAGATGCCTGATGATGACCTCTGGTAGTGTGCTGTCCCTTCCACAGCGTGAAACAATAAAAGATCATGCCATGTGCGTTTGGAGGCACCTCACAGCTTAAGAGTCTGGAGGTCCAATGGCAATTAGTCACTGGTACTCCCATTCACCCTCTGGGCAAACTTCTTAAATACCAGAGCAGTTTTCGTAGAGCTGAGTGGAGGAGATGAAGCTGACAGATTTGCTGCTCTTCTGTCTTTTTGCCTTTCCTCCCTTATCCTCCTTCCCTCCCACCCTAATAAACAATAGCAAACTTCCAGAGATTGCTTTTCTTAACTTACCAGCTTTACAATAAAAATCTATTTAGTACCATTTGAAGTTAACCCAGGTTTCTTGCCATTCATTACATTTAATGCTCTAATATTCTTTGAAAGCAAACCTTAATTAAACCACTGTTTTCACACCTGAGATTGGATCGGGGTGAATCTCAATCAGATTCCTACCTAACATGCTTCTGTTAAGACTTCTATTGAGAAGTGCCTCCCTCCCCTGTGTTTCCACTGCAAGACAGACAGATTCAGCCTTCTCTGTGGCTTTGGGTGACATTGGCTTACAATGCATGTTCCAGTTTATGTTGATCTCATCAGTAAATGTGCAGTTTGGATGTGCTAGTTTGCTTTTCCCTAGTTTTTAATTCACACAGATTTGTATTTCTTTAATTCTTTTAGGGCTAACAGTTGCTGTGGATTCTCTATTTTGGAGGCAACTTGTGTGGCCTGAGGGGAAAGTGCTCTGGTATAACACAATTTTAAACAAAAGTTCCGACTGGGGAGTATCCTTTGAAACGTCCAGGGAAAAAGATTTATTAAACACTACCAGCCAAAGCAAAGACTTGATGTAACCTATTCCTGAGACTTGGTTATGGTGTTAAATCCTACTTTTCATCTAGGATTTCATTATTTGAAGCTTTTGAAATAATGTCTGTTTCTTAGGTCTTTCCCTAAAATTTAACTTTCCAGTGCTGACTGTTCCTTCTTGCTTCTTTGTGTTCTACCAATGTAAAGCCAGGTCTCTTCCCCTTGGTTTTTCATGTTATCCTTCATTAGCGCCATTTGATGTCCCTCTGTTGGGTGGTGTGAATGTCATTAGGCAACTGCTTTTATTTTTCAAAGACTAAGGCAGGAAAACAAATGCCTGGAAGAATATGATCTACAAAAAGTATACTGCGTATTTGCTATATTTGCACTTACTACTGTAAAGAATAGTTACTTCACTTGTTAGCAGTGAAAACATCCTTAACTCTCCTTTTCACTTGGAAGACCTCCCCTTTCCTGTGGTATTTCTATTCAGCCCTGCCTCGTGCTTTGGGATGCAGCATTATATTCTTACCTTTAGGTGTAGCAGAAAAGAGAACTCGGATATTACTTTTGCCAGCACTGGGCTTTATTTTCTTGTATTCGTTTCTCCCGCACAAAGAGCTGCGTTTTATCATATATACTTTCCCTGTCTTCAACATAGTGGCTGCTAAAATGTGCTCAAGAATGTAAGTTCAAAATTCTGTTTATTTGTTTTCTCTGAAAATGCAAAAGAAAAGCAAAACTCATTATTACTATTTTTATGCACTTGGAATCTGGATTGTCTTGAGATCTTATAGGTCTGGCTTTACAAAGGAGATCTGTATCATTGTACCTGTTTGACTAATGAGGGAAATGGGGACATAGAAAAGTTAAATGATTTGACAGGACCATTTGACAAGTCTGGGGCAGATTGGAGAATAGAGCCCTGATTTTACTGTTATGCTGTTACAATTCAGTTTATTTTATCTGCCAGAGAAAAAGACAAATTCCAGTGTACTACTGTATTGTTAACTTACCTTAGGAGATAGTTTAACATACAGGTGGGGCTCATGAAACATGGAGTTTGTATTAAAAAGTTAAACTTGGATATATTGAGTAAACAAATTGAAGTCAAACTTTAAAGTTCTTTGAAAGAGAATACGTTCATAGCTAAACATGTTAAATACAGAAATACTTAGCTTTATTGTTGAGCTTGTATTAGCTTTGTTAACGAGAATATTCTAATTTAAATGTCACTAGAAGCTAGTCTCTTAGAAGTGGATAATAAATGCATTCCATACACATGGAATAATAAAGTTTGCATTAATCTTTATTATCTAGCAGTGGAATTCTCATAAAAGTTCTGTCACAATGGTCAATGACCAGTATGAAAGAAGAATTAAGTTTATTCTTACTCATTTTTCCCCTCCCTCCCTCAACAGTCTGAATAACTACCGGAAATCCTGGCTGTACAAACTTGGATCTTTCTTTGTTATAATGCATCTTGTAGTTAATGCTGCTTATTCAGGAACATCTTTGTATGTTTCACATTTCAATTATCCTGGAGGAGTGGCAATTCAGAAGTTGCATGAGTTGGTACCTTCAACAGCAGGTATGTAAAGCTGGTTTGAGGTATGTTCACCTAATTTCAGTTGTGGGGTTTTTTGTTACTATATCTTTACATGCATTGGATATTACTTTTTCACAGTATTTACGTGCATCTTTTCTATTACTGTTTTGTTAATTTATTAATCAGTGTTCTTAGAAGAATTTTGAAACTGTATTTTGTTTTCTTTATTTATATAGACGTGTCTGTTCATATCGACGTGGCTGCAGCACAGACAGGAGTTTCTCGGTTTCTAGAAATCAATTCAGATTGGAGGTATGTTATGAACGGGTATTTTCATCTGAAGACAGGCAAGAGACTGCGTTTTCCTTTTTTGTATATGCACAGGAGCAAGCATCACAGACATGGTTTCTGGTATAGCTTATTTATTAAGCCAGGTCAAGAACAATGTGAATCTTCAGAGAATTTTGATGAATGCAGTGCTGCCATTTCAGAAATATGAGCACTGCGATGTTTTTTAGTTGTTTTTGTTGGTTCTCGTTTGCCTAAATAGTGTAGAATCTTTTAAAGACATCAGAAACAGTGCAAAAAATGTTAGCTTACTAAAACACCAACATCTTTAATGCAGTTACGTTTGATATCTCACTAGATCTTGTATAAAACAGATGTAAATGAATGTTTTTCTGCTCTTGGCAGAACAGTATCTATAGTTGTGGTGGCATCTTCTCATTTTGTTTTTAAATGATGTGCTTATCTGTGTATTAATATTCAAAGTCCATTTTTACGTGGAACATCCTTCACATAAGATGGCATTGAGGCTGCTGTTGGGGACTATCGGTCACATTAGCTCTGAGAGAAAGCAGTTGAGTGCTTTGTTACCATGACCAGCAGTAATGTACACACAGTTTTAAGAAATCAAAATATTTAAATGAACAGTAGGAGACATTTGTGGGAAGGCATTGTTTGCTTTTCAGGATGCAGACCAAAAAAATGGTGAAGTGTAGGTTTCTGATTTAAAATGTCATCTTAATGAAAATGATTCAGCAGAAAATGACACAAAGCCTTACTTTATACTTGCACAAAACAGAAGCAATACAAGCAGATTTTGATTTAAGAAGTGCTCTGAGCATGGAGTCCTTTTTTCGTAGTTACAGTCTCCAGAATCAGAGAAACAAACACAATTTAATTATTGTTATGTTTAGAGAGAAAAGTAATTTGGAAGTAAAGAGGAAGAAGGGAATGCTTCTGGGGGAATTATAAAAATCATCAAGCTCGCTATGCTGTATTGTGTTTCTGTGCTCTCTCATAATATTGTGATGGTATGAACAGTTTAAAGCTGAATTGGCTTCACAGTTACCAATACAATGCTTATTTCAAATTGTTCTTTGCGTGTTCAGTCTAGAGAAAGTCTTAAGCCGTGAACAGTCAGGAGGAGATATTAAACTATTAGAGTACAAGTGATAGATAGATATACAAGTGAAAGAGCTCAGAGGGTCGTGATGAGGGGCACAGAATCTAGTTGGAGGTCAGTGACGAGTGGTGTTCCCCAGGGGTCAGTACTGGGTCCAGTCCTCTTCAATATATTCATCAATGACCTGGATGAGGGTGCACCCTCATCATCACCCTGATGAGTGCACCCTCAGCAAGTTTGCCGATGACACAAAGCTGGGGGGGTGGCTGACACACCAGAAAGCTGTGCTACCATACAGAGAGACCTGGACAGGCTGGAGGGTTGGGTAGAGAGGAACATTATGAAATTCACCAAGGGCAAGCGTAGGGTGCTGCACCTGGGGAGGAATATCCCCATGCACCAGGACAGGTTGGGGGCTGACTTGCTGGAGAGCAGCTCAGTGGAAAGAGACCTGGGAGTCCTGGTGGACAACGGGATGACCATCAGTCAGCAATGTGCCCTTGTGGCCAAGAAGGCCAATGGCATCCTGGGGTGCATCAAGAAGAGTGTGGCTAGCAGGTCGAGGGAGGTCATCCTCCCCCTCTACTCTGCCTTGGTGAGGCCGCATCTGGAGTGCTGTGTCCAGTTCTGGGCTCCCCGGTTCAAGAAGGACAGGGAACTGCTGGAGAGGGTGCAGCAGAGGGCTACCAAGATGGTTAGGGGATTGGAACATCTCTCTTATGAAGAAAGGCTGAGGGATTTGGGTCTTTTTAGTCTGGAAAAAAAATGACTGAAGGGGGACCTTATCAACACTTATAAATGCTTAAAGGGTGGGTGTCAGGAGGATGGGGCCAGGATCTTTTCAGTGGTGCCCGGGGACAGGACAAGAGGTAATGGGCACAAACTTGAACATAGGACATTCCACCTAAACATAAGGAGGAACTTCTTTACTTTGAGGGTGGCAGAGCACTGGCACAGGCTGCCCAGAGAGGTGGTGGAGTCTCCAATTCTGGAGACATTCAAAACCCGCCTGGACGCGTTCTTGTGCAACCTGCTGTAGGTGACCCTGCTCTGGCAGGGGGTTGGCCTAGATGATCTCCAGAGGTCCCTTCCAACCCCTACCATTCTGTGATTCTGTAATAGTACACACGATAGCTAAAATGTTCCAATTGTTTTTTGAATATACTTAAGTAGACATGCTATTCTAAATACAACTCTACTCTCTAAATACAATGCTTAATTTCAGTGAGCTTTTTTAGGTGGTGGGTTTTGAATTGTTTTGGGCTTGCAAGGCTGGAGTGTAGTGAGATTGGAAGGTGTACAAATAATATCCTTGTCACTGATGGATGTTTCATAGTGTTGGAGCTACAGACCAGTTTGTGTCTCTCACTTTTATATTTACTCATAAAAAAGGCTTAAGGGAGGGCTGATTCGTCAGAAAATTTCACATTAAAAAAATCAGGCAAAATCTGCAACTGAGCATCATACACAGGACTACCACTTTGTCTGACAGTACAATAGTGCAAAGTTTAGTGGCACCAGCTGCCCATTTTCTTTTTATCCAAGCAAGTGATGGTCTTTCAGATGGGTGACAGCTAATTTACCATCTTTGTGGACTGTGAACATAAGGTGAAAACGGATTTATGGATGGAGTGGCTATGAAGGCTGATGATTCATCAGGATAACTACAGTCCATAAATTAAAGTGTCTTAAAGTTAACAGCTTTCAGTGGTGTGCTCAGATTAGATCTATTTGCCTCAAGAAAAATGCAGGTGATCCATTATTTTTCTTCAAAGGGTGATTGAAAGAAGCTTGATGCGGATTCTGACACAGAACAGGTATTATAATCTTGTCTTCAATTAGTGCGGTTTCTTTGAACCAGGAATAAATATGCTGTGTAAGCTTAAAGTATTTAAAAATAGTAAAATTCAGAAATGCTTGCAGCGAGATGAAAGGCCCTTTATTTGCTGATGAAGAAAATACAAAATTAGTAGTTGGTAAAGTTGTTATGAAGTATGCCATTCCTTCTGCCAGTTTGGATGTGTGTACCATCATAAGTGGTATTGTGATCTTCTTGGAAATAGTAGATGAAATTGGTGTGCAATTTTTTTAGAAGAAGGCGGCACTTGTGCAGTGTGCAAAGTCAAATTTGGCATTATATGGTATATTTATTGACACCTCTGGATTCTGTCAGCCTGGGGTCTGTTTTGGGTTGCCAAAATTTTAGTTAACAATCCGTACAAATCCTCTAGTTTGCTGTAGAGCACTTGCTTTAAGTATCTTAAATGTTAATGACTCGTATGTCAGGGAGTGTTGTAAAAATAGAAACTGAGATTAATGTTTCCAGTTTTTCACAGAGAATTCAGGCAGATGAGAAGCCAGGTCTGCAAATACACATACAGCAAAAGATGCTGCCTGGATTTACTCCTAGGTGCACTTAAGAGTATGTAGGGTTGGGATTGCACCACTTCCCTACCAGTGTCCATGTCTGTAAGAAAAGCCACAGCCTTGAATAAGTTGCTTGTGAAATGCATGGGAGGCATCAGGTGCCTAAGGACAGGACCTCCAAAAGCTGGCAGAAAACGGTTCACAGAAAAGGGCAGCAGAAAAGGGGAAGAACTGGGCACTGCTTTTCACTTGGGTTATAGAGCACGGACTGTCTTCTGTAGTTAGATGCCTAAGACTGTCTTGTCATAAACACTCCTAAAGGTATGTAACCTCCCTCGTAACCTGTCTTCTGGACAGTATTAGTGTAGAATTTTTTGGGGGGATATAAAGCAAAGCTTTGAATCTAGGTCTCCCCCTTTTGGAAGTACACTCCACAGTGGTCTACAGAGTGTTTTGGGGTAGACATCTTACTTTTCCCGTTTGAAGTTGTTGGATTGAGGACGTGATCAGACTGCCATGTCCAGTATAAGCATCCTAACCCTTGGGCTATAAATTCCACCTGACTCTCTTCAGGTGATTGAATAAATGACTATTGTAAAGTAGAACAGTGTCTTCATGAGACGGTGAGGGAAATCTGCTGCGATTTCTAGAAAATTAGAGAGGTTCATACAGCTCTGCGAGATAAACTTCAGTTCTGGGCCTAGATAGATGAAGACTGGAGGAACCTAGATCTTTCACATCCCTACCAAATGCTTAAGTTACAAATTCCCTCTATGACTAGATTGAATATATCTCCTGTTAAGAAATAACTGTAAGTGTACATGTTAAGTAGTTTTAGAACTCACTAGTTACTTTTTATATATTTTTTTTTAAATATATATATACACATATATATATACAAGTTATATATAGGTACCTAAACAGGTTTATAAAAGCTGACCCAAAGTGACCTGCCCAAACATGTAGTAGATCAGGGAACTGAACCCAGAAGTAACAAGTGCCAAGCTAATACTATAATTGCCAGGCTGTTTTTTCTTTCCTACAGTGTTCAAGGAAGTCTTGTCCCTGTTATTCTCTGAGGGTCCTACTTTAATGCATGACTACCAGAAAAGAAAGGTTTCTGCTAAAGTGGCTTGTAACATTTTTATTTTTTTTAATTAAAAAAACAAACAAACAAAAATAACCCCAAACCGACACTTATCCAAACCACAGTTCTTGTAGACTAAAACTTAAAAATGAGTCCAGTTTTCTACAGTCTTAGGCTTTGGTGTCCTTTCTCCAGAGAACTCAAATAGAGGACTAGTGAGAAACTTTCTAGGAGTCCTGATTTGTATCACAATAGCGGCAGAAAGACTTGCACGGAATGACTGGCTCCCTAAACTCTTCAAAAATACGGTTTCCTCCTCCAGTACTAGTTAATTTAATCAAGAGATAGAACTGAGACTGTTACAGTTCCTTTTGTGTTTCATCTTGGATGCTGTATGCCCTTGTGATAAAGGAGATGTTTACTGTGTAAAGAGAGGAATGTAAATAAGCCTTCTTTATTCTTTACAGGTATGACAAAAGAGAAGACATTAAACCAGGAGACCAGTTGATGTTTTCTTACACGCACATACTGATGGAAACAAACCCGCTTCAAATATCACATTACAAGACAACCCACAGGCCACTGGCAAATATACCTGGCATCAGTAAAATTGGGTTGAACCTTACTGCTCTACCTCCTTTTACTTTAAACTTGAAACCAAAATTAGTACTGTTGGAAAAACTTCCTCCGTCATCTTGACTGTGAATTTTAAGTAAGTCTTTTGATGTAATTTTGCTGATGACTGAATAATCTAAGACAGCAGCAAATTGTCATTCCAGCACTGCGATTCAGCTTCTGTGGAAAGGCACGGAAAATCTTTGTACCGACTGGTATTTCGCTCCGTCCTGTTTCTTAAATAATACAATGCATTCCTAGTCAGTATATACTCAAATACTGAGTTGTGTTGTTAGATAAGTTTGAGAGAGGCTATCTAAAAGTTTAGTGGTATTAAGTAAAACCTGTTGACTTGGTTTGGGTAGCTGTTTCATAATGTAGCGCAGGTATGTCCTAATTGTTCTATATAAGATAAATAATGGAACAGGTTTGTGCTATGGCAATAATTTCATAAGTAATCTATGTGTGCAAAGATGTATTACTTGATGTATCTGCAGGATTGTAACCCCATCAGTTGTCAGATTGCCTGTGTGAAACTTGATGATGTTATCAACATAGGAAAGCCATATTCATTGTAGCTTCATCACAATACCTAATTGTGCCCTGTAGGCTACCAAGCTCATTAAAGTCAAAGATTCACTTAAAAAGCAGTTGGACCTCTTGACAAGTACTGTCTCATAACAGACTTGAGGACTAAAGGATGGTTATCTTTATCCCAACCGTTCATGAATAAGCAGCGACTTGGATTTTGCAGGAAAAAGAAATTTTAAAATGATGTTTCCCTCTTCTGCTGCAATATTATCTGAATCTGCAGTGCAAAAAATTTACCTATGAAAATACTCACTTGAATATGCTTTAAGAAGAAAGGTGCTGTTTTCTTTTTTTTTTTATTATGTAGTCCCTTTGGAAAGGAATAATCTGATGTGCCATGTGTTGCATTCTGTAAACTAGAATAAGATAGCATGCTCTGTATTCTCTTCTTTATTAGATGTTTTTGTTAAGGATGTCTGCCTAGACTGCCGAATGGAACAAGTTAAGGGTTAAGTAAGGAAAAAAAGGTTAGAATTTTGGTTAGGGCCAGTTGTAATATGATAGGAGCTCCATTAGTGTAAAAAATCAGTATTGCCGAAATAATCATGGGCAGAAAACTATTCCCGTGCTCACTAAAAACTCAAGTAAAAAAATCTTATTGAATAAAGCGTTTTGGGTTCTTTTTTTAAACTCTTAAAGTGTGCTTCATTCAGGAACTACCTTTACCCGTGTTAAATTTCATCTTTCAGGACTGTGTTTTCTTTTTGTCCTCTGGATTATGTATGGGAGGAACTGATGTGGATGGTGTGGGTGGCTGGCTGTTGCGCAGGCTTTCTCAGGCTGAGCGGATCTGGCAAGGGCAACCTGCGGAACTTGTTGGTCTGGTCTCTGGCTGTTCTTGAAATCATTCAAGTATTATCTATTTGACTTGTCTTTGGAACTCAGCTTCCTCCAGAGCCAATTTGAACATCAAACAATTCACATGAGACAGAAGGAAGTACATGTGCAAATAGCTGAGAACTTGGAACAATACAAAGGAAAACCTTTGAGTAAGGATGTAGGCCTTTATGTTAAGCCTAATCATTGACTTTATGTAACTCCCCCACACTGTAATCCACAGCTCAAGAACCTAACGTCTATCCTGCCCAAGCGCAGACAAATGCCTGCACTGCTGAAGTCAGGTGTGTAGTTACTCCAGCTTTCCAAATCCCTGGTTTTCAGAATCCCTCTGCAGAAATTTGCTTCTGTTAACTACTGAGAAAACCTAGGACTATTATGTTTATAAGACATCTCAAGATAATGCCTGAAGTGGCACAGAATATGTGGACATGAGGCCTTGCTGCTACTGAAAATAGAAGCTATCAGCTCAAATGGGCCTGTTTACTGTATTTGTTTGGGGCAGAGAAAGGTAAAATGCATACAAGGAGACGGGAAAGAGATACTGAATGGCAGTTTTGAACAGTGTCTGAAATTGAGTTAGGTCTTGTTGCATCTTGCTTTGCTTATGTGGTTCTTGAAAAGTGCTTAGTTTTAAGATCTGCAACACCATTGGGTTTGTAGCCAAAGGGCTAGACCCTGACGCCTGCAGTGCATGCAGCACCAGTAGCTGTGTGACTTGTGTGACAGCACGGGTAATCCCCCAGCACAGGGCAAGAGTGTACAGTAGCCCAGACCCTGAATAGGAATGGGCATCTGTCAAATTGGGATGAAAATTACTGCAGTTTTTCCCCAAAGGCTGCTTTCAATAAACAGTTCTTGGCATAGAAACTAAAGCTATCTCTATCTTAAATTAATCTTCTCATCTCCAAGTCCTGTGTTGTCTTTCTTTATCTCCACAAGAAACATAGAGCTTATTTCCTCCTTTAATATAGATTAATATCCAGTGTACTTGCATGGAAGAAAGTGTGGGTTTAAGTTCCCTTAGATACAAGGGGGCATTAAGGAAGTTTTTCACCCCATCTACAAACTTGAAGTGGTGTATTACAAATTCTTCTGCATTTGGGAGACATGGGGTGAGGCCACAAGTTACTGCATGAAAGCTGCAGGTAAGAGAGACACTGAAAACTTACTGAGGGAATCTCTGAAGGGAGTTTAAAGTAATAAATTGCTCATCACTATTCAAGTTCTTAAAAGAAAAATTCCTTACAAACAACCCTAGTTTTTCTTAATAAAAGCAGAAATATGAAATATGGTGAGGGTATTCAAATAATCGAGGGTTGACTTAACTTGAATAAAGCAAAAGACAGATAGTAAAGTCCATCTGCAAATTATGTTACATTTATGACATTTAAACACAGAATGGAGTTATAAATAAAATGCATTTATTATATATAATGCTGCTGTAGAATGAGATATATTGTAGGGTGTCTTGTTAAACACCCCAAAGGTCAAACGTTGGCATAGCATCATGCATTGCCTTCTGAAATTTGACTTAATTTCTTCCAAGCAATGTTTGTTCCCGTAAAGAGCGAAGCTAACAAATAGGACACAGACATGTCACCATGTCATTTCACCCAGAGATGGTGAACAATCACTGTCTTACAGCATGAGATTTAGGACATTGTGTTGTAAAACTAAATAAAAGTAATTGCATGAAAAAACGTTGTGGAACTCACTGACAGAGGACATTTTTGGATGCTGAAAGTAAAAGCAGCTTCAAAACGGAGTTAAACGGATCACTCTTCCATCAAGAACTAGAAGAACCAAAGGCCAAGGAACAACTTCCAGTTCACAGAGTCTGGAAGTGATACAGCGTTCAGAGCTGGGAGAAAAATACCAGACTATTTACCCTATACCTGCCCTACATACTTGCTGTGGGTCTTCCCTCTCAAGAGCGACTTTGGGGTGAGGGGGCCTGGAGAATGGTTGTGTTGGATCTGAAGTAAAATATATTTATCTGTCAATACTGAGAAAAGCCAGAAAATGTCTCAGGTTCTTGCCGTTGGTTTCACTTCAGCCATTAGAACACCGCCTCAACGCAATGTAACTGCGTAACGCATTTTGAAACACTGATCGCACCCTTTTTTCTCACCGCCTGGCCATTTCACACCTCCCCTTGGTGAGACCAGGGACACATTTGGGCCAACAAGATTGAGATTGCGCTGCCTCTTCTACTACAGCTGCTCTAGGACCACCCCTGTCTTCCTGAATACTTCTTTCCGTAACACGTAAGAGCTTGAAAAGGCAACACAAGATTTAAGCCCTTGTTTCCACTCCTATCCTATCTCTCACTACAAGATTTAAGGACTCATTTGCTGCATCTCAATTTTAATGCACGTGCGTTTCCCTTGCGTTGGAGAGCACTTCTCCGTACCTAACAGGAACGACACAGCACACCCTCCCCGCTGTGTTACCTGTGCTCATTCTTAAACACTCCCCTTCGCCACCTCCCCCGAGAGCTTTCCTTGTAACTTGGTCCTCAGAGCCTGTCTTGCACAAACGACTTCACTTTCTATTTGCAGGAAAAGAGCAAACCCACAGGCTGAGTCTGCCTCCCATGTCAGCCAGGCTGTTCGGCCGCAGCCCGCCCAGGCGGCCGCTTACACAATTCCTCTCAGCTAGGTCTTACGTGAAACGTATCGCTATCTGCTTAACGTCTTGACACAGCAGATGGAAAGGGTGTTTGCAAAAACTCCCCAAGTTAAATGACAAAGAAGACCTCCGCAAAGGTTTTCTTTGGGTTTTATTTAAATATGGCTCCGAAACATAAACTAACTGATCCATTTTGTATGCGACTACTTTATACCGGCTCTTTAGATCAACACAAGCAACTACAGCTACGTATGATGGTTCGTTTCACGCCTCTCTTTATGACAGCAAGGACAGCCAGTGTTTCTTATGAAATTCTGTATCTTGCTGTCGCGGGCAGTCTTTCACCAATTCTGCTTTATTTCAGCTGCAACCGCCCTTGGTTCTGTACCAAGGCTTGATTTGCGTCCAGTTATGGCAAGTGTAAGGTAAAAATGCTGCCTGAAATAGAGTCCATCTTTTCCTTTAGAACTGCCAATTTATATCAAGAAATTGGAAGAAGGAATGGTTTCATACAGGGGAAGCAGGGGGGGATAAAAGAAAAAAAGGCGGGGGGTGCTTAGGCATCGATCGAGCTCTTGGAACCCAAGTTGATACCTGAGTTGGGGACATCGCTGTGGTCACTATTTGTGCTTGCCATATTCGTTTTAAGGAACGAAGCACTTTTTGGGTGAGATTTGCAAGGAAACCAAGAAGATCAAGAATTGCTCTTTCTTGTCGCTAAGCATAAAGCAAAGGATGAATATATTTGTGGAAAGACTAAAATGCTTAGTTTATAAAATCTAAATAATATGTAATTAGAAAGTCTTATTTGTTAATTATATAGGGTTTTTTCCCCTGTGTTTGGAGATGCCTACGTGCAAGTTTGTTAGGGTCAGCAGAAAAAAGTGCTACTTCAAGGGCCAGATCTCTCAACAACTGTAAACATCTACTTTGAGCTTGTCATCTTTGAAAAGGCTGTTGCAGATCTCTACTTCTTCCCATTCCTACCTTTAGTATTACGAAATATTTCTTGTTGCAGTGTCTAATTAGTTGTCACACCTGCCGACTCTTAAAAGAAGCAAAAGCTGTAAGATTCTTGCTATGACACAAAGCATCACCTTCAGTACCAGCTAACACTTTACTTTTTATGCTAAGAGGGGAAAAAGAAGTCTGCTTACTACATTTAATTCTAAAGTTGCTAATGTACTGAAATTAACTGTTTAAATAAAATAAATATATCTGTGGCAGGTTCACCATATCATTATGCGTTAAGGAACTGCTGCTGCAGGGATCGGTGCGGGCAAACTCGGCTTGATGAAAATTCCCGCTGTTAATAGAGCTTGTGCTTTGTTACAGTCTGAGAGAGGGTAATGGAAAAATAAGGGAGTTCATTTTTTTCCAACTCTTCTCGTATTTGGAACATTGGGAAAAAAAAATGAAAGTTGTAGCAATCACCAAGAATTTATATTGAAAATAATAAAGTGAACCCAACGCAAACCCCAGCCCACTTGATAACTTACCTTAATGCTTCAAGGAAAGCTTTCAGCCCTTCTGTGGAAGTCACTCTCTTCTCAGAGGCGGCAGTGCCCTGAGCTGAAGACAGAGATGGTCCCAGAACTCCCACAGACGGATCAAGGCTTACACCCAAAAAACAGCAGCTTTGTGCTTTCAGTCTCTCCCTTTTTTATTCAAGTTCTTAAGAATTACGTTTCGTTTTAAGGCCTTTTGGGCCTGCGTGTTATCTTTAAAAAAATTCTAACGGAATTTTTAATTCTTAGCCAAGCTGATACTGAAACAGTCTGGTCTTAAGAACTAAGCCCTTCCAAAAAAAAAAAAAAAAAAAAAGGAAGTTGCAGGTACAAATAAAGTAGACTAATTGAAAAAATTTTACTTTCAGAAATAGTGACCAGTTCTCATGCTCTCAGGAACAGTTTTAACAAAAAGCATGACTATACAATTAAGTATCCATATGAATAAGATGCAAATTAGGGGCTACAAAATGCCGTCACTTCACCTTTCCACATGAGAGTTACACAGGAGCCTTCGGAGGAGTCAAGCTGCTCGTTTCCAGAGAGCCGGGATTTTCAGGTAAGCTTCTTCACTGCCAGTACTCCTGCTGGTACGGTGTGGCTCTGTGATGCTTTAAGCCAAAGGCTGTATTTATATTTGAGCCTTGAGTGAAAATTATATCACTTGTTTAAAAAGAAAAAAAAAAAAAAAAAGTTTCTTCATCCTCTACCTCCCTCCCTATTGGTTTGGAGAGATTAAACATCTCCTTTACAAAGGTCAAGGTTATGTTCACAGTTAAAATGTAGGGGGCTGAAATGGAGATAATAATTAACCAGTAACCATTTAAACATGTTTCCCAATAAGCTGCTTCAAACTCACCCAGTTTGAACTATACATAAACTAGAACAAATTGTTTTATTACTGCAGAAAAAAACCCAACACGTGCTGTTCTCATTTAACCCTAGAAGAACAAAGAAATGCTGACTGATGATAGAATTAAATTAAAAGTTAACTTTTAAAATACTGGAGACAAAAAATGCAGTATTAGTTTTTCCCAAGTATGCTATATAATAATTTACTTAAATAATACAGGTATAAACACAACTGACGGAATAACAATTGAAATACCTGAAACCATAAAACGTTTAGAGAAACATCACGGGGAAACCAAAGCCGCCTGGGAAAGAATTCAACAAATTTTCCTGAGATCGAGTAGCTTGAGTGAAAGGAAAAGAACCAGAATCCAGTCTTAAGTCCAAAGAGCTAAATGGAAAACCAATCTTTTCACGTAGCACGTTCTGTGGTATATTTACGATTACAATTGTATCGATTAATTTTTATTCAACCGTCATCTGAAATCCATCTGAAAATAAAAGGCAGTGTTGACTACCACTAGAAAATTGCAAATAAAATGTTTAATTTCAGAAACTGAGTTCACCATTTATAAATACACTAAAACATAGTAAATGCAAAATTAGATTAGGCATAGGTACAGTATTTTAACAAAGCTACAACTTTTCTAAAAGGTCATAGGCAAATGATGACTTGTTTCCCAAAAAAGTATTCAATGAAAACTGAAATGAGAAGATTAATCTTTCTAGAGTTAAAAACCCACGGAGAACGTTCCTTTCAAATTAAAATGCTGGCTATTTTTTTCCATCTTATTTGAAGTTTCGAGGGCTCTATATCCCATTTGCCTGATGGACACCAACAGTTAAGAATCAACCCTACTACGTAAAATTCTAAGCAGTGCACCATATCCATAAGGCTATTACTGAAAATCAGAAGATCAGTTATTTCTGTACTAGGAGCTTTAAGACAGGCTGTTCTACACAATTGAAATTACATTAGGAGTAAGGGCTCAATTTTTACAATAGGGAACCTTATAGTTTCGATGCACTAAAGATTAGAAAAGGCTTTAGAATGACATTAGAGTCTTCATGGTAAATTTCTTGCCTTTTTTTTTGTACACGGCATTAAATAACAAGCATTAATTCACAAACTTTGATAAGACTTCCAAAGAGTTTTATAAATACCCAGAATATTTCTGTAGTTCAGTTAAAATGTAAAACCTGAACAGGAGAACCCAGAATGGGAAGTTTTACTACCGATTGCTGTATAACTGACATTCCATATCATTGCAAATTTAAGATTTGTTTTCAGATACTACGTCAATAGTCTCCTGTAAACACATCTTCCTCAACAACTCTTCTTAATCCTTTAAGTACTTTAGGGCTTGCAGTTAAAAACACCACATGACAAAAAGACGGCGTGAACCCCGTCTTTCATGTACAGCTTTCTTTTGACAACTACAAAAGCTGTTTTGTTGCAATTAAAGCAATGTTCAACTAAAATACAGTACCTGGTTTATGGTTTTTACATAATAATTGAATAAAAAACTACAGAATAGAACTGTTTACATCTTTTTCTTTTTTTTTTTTGCCATTCTATTAAAACAAATGACTGAGCTTTTTAAAAGTTCATTTACAATTATGAATTAAAACCTACATAATTTTGTATAATTTGACAAGACAGGCTATCTCTAGTGTGAACTTTTAAAAAACATATATACAATATCTGGCCTGAAGTACTATGAATAAGGCACATGTAGACATATTGAAAGCTGAAAAAAATGAAACTAAAATTTGGAATTATAGTCACTGATTAGATGTCATACATGGCCCCTACTGGAGCAATTTAAAAATTCGAGTTATAGATAGTTAATATCCAGTGAGCAACAATAGATTTCGTCTAGCAGTTTGTTCATTAGTTTCAATACTGGAAGTATATTAAAGGAAGATTCACTTTCAAAAAGATAAGCTTTTCAAAGTGTTCAATCATTAACCTTGACTGACTAAAGTTGTTGCTTTCATTGGATGTATTGAACAGTCTCTCTGAAGGAACAATGCTTGGCGGACAACCCAAGAACCTGACAGCCAATTTTGACAGTACTGGCCAAGATGACTTCTTAAAGTTCCAGTAAGTTAAAGGATCACAGTTATGCTCAAGCACTTCTTCCTCCAAGTAAGAAAGCACCATTTCCTCTGGTAACTTTGCTCTCTCTTTCAGGTCTTTTGTTTTCTTCATGTCACCCATGAGTGACCAAAGATTATCTTCCCCATATGAATTTGTAGATGGTGAACCTATATCACATCCATTGGAAACAGGTTTATCATCATCTGAGGTAGAACTCATTATTTCCAGCTCCCTGATTAAGTCTTGTTTATATTGTTCAGCCTCCTCTTCTGTAAATAAGGATGTTTTATACCTGGGATCCAGAAGCGTAGCAAAAATGTATCTTGGATCATGAAGCGTGGAGGACAATCTACTCACCATAGCTTCTTTCAAAGATTTCAGCATAGTATCTATGCCCATTGTTTCCTCAAATAGCATTTCTATTTTCCTGTTAAGTATATGAATCATTGGAATCACTTGGCTTAGAGTAGACATGTGTGTACTCATCTCCCTACTTGCAGCTTCAAAAGGTTTGAGAGCGTGACACACCGACTGCATCACTTCCCACTGGTCGCAACTTATTAGCTCCCGAAAGCTGCACTCTATTGACATTTCATCAATTGCTCTTTTCTGTTCGATAAGACGTTCAAGCATATGAAACGAGGTATTCCACTTTGATGGAACATCTTGTATTAGCTGATGCTGAGGCAACTCATACTCTTTTTGCAACTCAGCTAACTTCTCTTTTGCTTTTGCTGACCGATGGACGCGTTCACAGATCTTTCTTGCAATACTAAGCAAATTCTGAACCATCCTCTGGCTTTTAATAGCCTCATTTACAATGACATTAACAGTGTGACTAAAACATTGTACACTTGAATGATCACCTTCATTTAAAGTTTTCTCTATACTCTGATTATCAGTAACAGTAATTCCGATCTGAAGGCCAATGGAAGTAATCCAAGTTTCCCACCAATACTCTAACTGCTTTTGGATACTGATTCCATTGTAGTCACAATCGATCTGCGACACATTTAATAGTGCTGAACAATGGTAATCCTCACACTGTGGTCGGAATGAAGACTCAAATGTTACCCAATGAGCTGTGAGGGTTAGATATTCTCGTGTTTGGTTGCTCATCCATATTCCGGACGTAAAATGTATCACTCCACTTTCAGCTTCTTTAAGATGTGAAATAATTATTTGTTTTACATTATCATACATATCTGGAATTGCTGTCCTAGAAAAGTAAGACGGGGAAGGTAAAGAATACTGAGGTTGCAAGTATTCAAGCAGCCTGTTAAAGCCAATGTTGTCTACAAAAGAATATGGCTGAAGGTCAAGTGCAATCATTTCGGCTACAAGACTTGTGATTTTTTTGGCAACTGGGTGAGAGTCACAAAACTTGTCATTGGTTTCATCAAAATTTGAAGATCCTAGTAATTCTGTGCTCAGTGGCATGTGATTATCCGTAGAGGAGGATAATACTGTCTCTGAGACATCAGTTTTCAAGACATTGTTATGAAACCGCTGCAAATGTCTTAGAAGGCAACTTGTGCCTAGATTCGTTGGCTTTTTCCCCCTACTTATTGTACGTCCACAGTGCATACATATTACTTTTGTTGAATCTGCAGAACAAATTGAAAAGTGATTCCACAGTTTTGAGGTCTTCTTACTGTTAACAGGAAATATAATTTGATTATCATGTGTAGCCATTGTAGGCAAGTCAGTCAACTTTGAGGATGAACATTCTGCAGAAGCCAAAGTGGCGTAAGGAGAGTTTGCCAAACTCACATCAAGAAAGCTCTTTTGGTTTCCAATTACATCGGGATGGCGTCTATACAGATGTCTCATCAAGCAGCTTGTGCCCACATCTCCTTTCTTACCACGACTTATCATACAACTGCAGTATCTACATACTGCTTTTAGACTGTCTGCAGGTGACAGTGAAAAGTGATGCCAAACTTCTGATTTAAGCCTCTTCATAATCCTTTTATTTTGCTGAAATACAGCAGTAGGTTCAAATATTAGTGGACCTAATCCCTCACACTGTTTCTCTGGAGATGAAACAAAGGAGACTTCACCTATATCATCAGAAGATGACAGCATTGAGTCTTCCACTAGAGCATCTCCTGAAGAGAGATTAGTATGGATCTCCTCGGAGATTCTGTCTGGAGACGAAGAAACAGAAGTTGATTCTTTCATTAGTTTTCCAGGAGAGGATGACATAGAATTCAGATCGCTATCTGAGGGTAGCAAAGAAGGCAACAGAGTTGGAGGTGCGGTGTAGAGAGGTGGTATACTGGTACCACCCCCATTCTCTTGCAGGACAATGGAACGATGGGCTCTCCACATATGTCTTATTAAACAACTCGTTCCCAGGTCTTTTCCGTTTTTTCCTCTACTGAATTCATTCATGCAGTGGATGCAAACAGCTTTAGAATTATCTAGAGGCGACAAATAAAAGTGTTTCCAGACAGCAGATCTCCTTCTGGAACCCGATGTGCTCTTTGGAATAACAACAGTTTTTTCTGCTACATTCTCCACAGTGTCATCATACTGGTTGTTGGGTAGCTGCGGAGATGACCCAACCATGACTTCTTCTTTGCTACACTTTTCAGAAACTGAGAGATCTGGTATTTCTTCAGAAGAAACAATAGAAACAGATTCCTCAATTATTCGATCTGGAGATGGTATTTTAGAAGCCATTTTCTTGACCAGTTTTATGGGGGATAACATAGAACTCAGATCTCCAACATCTGCGGACTGAGGTGGTAGCAACAACGTAGGTGAAGAAAAGGAGGATATACCTGGCATACTTCCATTTTCTTGAATTAGTACAGTGGGATGGGCTCTCCTCACATGTCTCATGAGACAACTTGTACTCAGGTCCTTTTCATTTTTACCCCTGCTAAATTCTTTCATACAGTACATACATATTGCTTTAGTGCTATCTCTAGGAGATATAAAAAAATGGTTCCAAGCAGGTGACTTTTTTCTGGAGCTTATGTTTCTGCTAGAAAGGAGGCTTTGTGTCACAGCTTCCATTGCTACATCATACAGCGTACTACTATACTGAGAAAAAAGAGATCCATAATCATCTTCATTTTCTGTAGATAAATATTTGCCAGGGTTGTTGGTAATAAAGTTCTTTTCTTTATCTTCCTGTTCATCACTGCTGTCCGCATGTTTGAAATCATCTTGTTCTGTCTTTATATCCATTCTTTCTAGAGTACAGTTAATGCCGTCTTCCTCTTGCTCTACTTTTAAATTATTGATTTTACCCAACACAAAATTACCATCCATTCTGGGGGAACCTGCTTTGCTCTTGTCCATAGATGACAAATGCTTCTTCCCAAGTCTTCATTTATTAATAAATAGATAATTTAAAAGGTTATTTAAAATTTGATTACAATGATGTATCTTGTATACTGAATGCACAAACACATATGTGCGTATGTGTTAAAATAATCTCTGGTTCATGAATTCTGTATCTGTGTTGTGCATAAGCAAATACGATTAGTCATAAAAATGCATTTAAAAATTATAGACTTAATTAATGGAATCTCCTTTTTTCCCCAGGATCAGGACATTTCAGGTCATAGATGAACGTTCTCAAAGACAGCTACTGTTAAAGGCTTCATGTTGTAGACATAATCCTAAAAAATGAATGTTCTATTTTCTTGATGAAGGAAGCCATTCTGTTCATCTTGACTGGGCAACTGCGATTCTTTTGCACCATCTAGAAATAAAAAAAAAACAAAAACAAACAGAAGACAAAGTTGACTAACACACTTTAAATAACTACAGTAAAGGTGAACTGAAAACATGCACTAAATGTTCTGCAGTGTTTGTGGTTTTTTCCCCTTTGAGATAAAACCAATTCAGTCTACTATTGGAAAAAAAAAAAAAGAAAAAACCAACAGTTACTCAATACATTTATTATAAGCAAATACTTGCCTACACATGCATCTCTGGTTCAGCTCTGACAAAATCTAGAGTCCAAGCATCACTTTTGTATTTGCTTGAACATACCTATGCCTCATCCGCCATCCTAATTCAACCATGCATAATCACACTTACACACATATGTATTCAAACATATATTACACAGATGTCTATATCTACAGATATGTACAAAAACAAGCAGGCATTTAATCATGTTAGCACAGAAATATGTACTTAAAACCAAACGTTAAGTTATAATCCTGTATATGTTAGCCCTTCATTACTGACAGCAGTGTTTAAAAATCCGTTTTACAAGAAATGTCTGTAAGGGTGTCCAGTGTTATCACATGTTAATCTCCCCTCTGACCACAGTCTCACATGGTCACATTCATGCCACAACACTCCCAGACAGCACCACGCTGTAGGAACAAGCTACTTTTAGAGTTTTACAAATAAAACGTGAATTGTTTAATTTAGGATAACCGGGCTATGCAAATGCCATATATACACTGAGATGTCCCAAAAGCATAACAACATCACTCAGAAGCAAAGACACACAGAGCTCCATACACTAGTACCTAGCGTAGTGCTGCCAGCTCAAATTCCTCATGTACTCGAGGGTTCTAGAAGAAAGCCCATTTAGACCCAGATAGCTCATTTCCCTCATGGGTAAAGATTTCCCCCACCACCAACTCCAGTATGAAGTACTGGTTTTTGAAGTACAGCTGCATACAAATCACAGAACAACAGGCTCAAAAAAGAGAACACCCCGCCAGCTCCACACAAACCTGACGAAACTGTCTGCATTTGGCAGCCACTATCAGAATTCTAAATTTTCCAAACCTTTTCTCACTTGTTCTCTTGTGTCATTAATGTAGCTGTTGGTACCTTCATTCAAGATAACAAACCCTTTTTGACCACTCAGCTGGTGCTACACTATGTACTCCAATTTGTGCGAAATGAATTTTATGGGACTACTCTCCCCAGCTAAAGACAAAACACAAACTTGAACTGGTTATTTTAAAAACTTCTCACACCATTTTCATGTGTTACTCAAACACGAGAAGGACTTCAGCAGACAAAAGGTGAAGTTAGCCATAGCTACAAGATACAAAAAAGAAGCCTAAGCTGTACTCACACAGACACTTCCCCCTTGTATCAAGACCAATGTCATATTAGCTTTGTAACCTATTTGGGGTAATATTTCTCTGAGGTCTGTTTACCAGAGAGACCAGAAACACTTAATTGCTGTGGATTTCAGACTTCTGCAAAGCCAACCACAGGGATAACTTTCTTCCTTTTCCAGTGCAGGAGACAGGGCAGGCAAATGGAGGGGCAATCAGCTTACTGCAGTTATTCTAAGAAAAGGGAGATGTATGGGCAGAACTTGCAAAGAGGAAGGCAGTAACTCTGTTTTTCTTTCTGTGGAAGTTTTATTATTTGTGCTCTGCCTTTCTCTCTCTTTCTCAGAAAAAAAGGGCGTTTTCAGACACCAGAAGATATGAGGGCTGAGCATGAAGAACATCAGTTCTAATGAAGGGAGAGACTTGAAGAAAAACCTTAAATTTATAGAAAAAATTAACACACTACACAGTACTTTCCACGGGTTTGTGAAATCACATCTAAGAACAACTGGTAGCAGAGACTAAATTTACATTACTCTATAAAACTGAATGAAACACAAGTTAGTGATCACATTCATATTGATGATATAGAAGCATATGCATCTGGGACGAGAGAGCATAAGATAGTCAACATTTTTAATAGAAATCAATCTAAAAGGATTTTTTTTCATCTTTATTTCAATCTAATCTGTGAATTTGGAGCTTGTACTGCAAACAGGAAAAGCAAGAATATATAATAAGCTGTTGTGACTTAAGATCACAGAATACAAAGGCTCACAATCAAGTGATTCCATGCAGAGCTTACAGAACATAAATTATGCATCTAAGTGCCAAGTTACAGTAAACACATTACAGATTCCTGGCTAGATTCGCACAAAATACATGCATACACCCATTGGCAGCGTGTTCTGATGAAGATGTGCACAATTTCTTTGCCTCAAAACAGGTAATCTCATCTCTAGCCTGCAATTGCTGTAATTTCTTAACTATGCAAAAACAATTCTAGGTTTCAAGCAGAAAAATCCATGGAGATGCTTTGCTTGTCCCTGTCCTGATGAACAGCTGCTGCTTATCACAACTAAGCAGAAGGTAGCTGTGATGGGAAGATTTGGAAACCTGATAAAAGAGACCAGTTGCAAACTTCACAACAATACTTAACTAGATTGACATTCATTAACAATACACATTGCCAGTGGTTAAGTTCTTAATCATTATCAACCATTATCACTATATATTCAAACCAGTAGGCCCTAATCACCTTATCCTAAATTAGCTTTGAGTATACAATAGCACTGAGCTGATGCCATGTAGTTAAATACTGCTGTGGTCCTTGATGCTTTTCCTCGCTGAAGCTGAGGCGAGAGAGATATTTGGACTCTGGAGCAGGACCCACGGTAACAGACTTCATTTTTCCTTATTTCCCCTTGCTGTTGCTGAGTGTTTTTAATGCTCATAATCTCCTCCACCAAAAAGGGTGTGGGAAGCAATCTCATCTGCTCCTGATGTTATTTATCTTCTTTTCTTTAGGACCAGAAACTGTTCTGGTTCTACCAGAAATCTTTCCTGATTGCTCTGTACCCTTTGTTTTTACTTGCAGATTTTAGTATCCAGATTGTTGATTAACATGTTTTTCTATCCCCTATTTCTGCAATTAAACATAGGTCTGCTTTTGGAGCTATGTACTATTTCTATACTTATATTCATCAGTGATATAAAACGCTTTCATGCTGTTAGGAGGGTTATGCTATTAGCAGTGTTATGAAGTGCTTAAATACTGCGGCAAGTTACACTATTTCAACGTACTTATGACTGAGTTTAATGCAATAAAACATTAATTTTCCACTTTATGGCTGTTACAGGTTTCTGGCTACATAGTACATATTTTTCTGGGTATTGTTGCCACCTTCTAGGAATGCGGAATAGCTGAGATTCTTAGAGGAGACTGGTTACGGCTGCTAGATCACTTCCTGGGAAATCCCCAAAGCTGGATGCCCCTTAGAAGATTCTGCATGGTTAGTGGGTTGGGTTTTTTTTGTTTGTTTGTTTTTCCATTTTCTTTCAAACATCTAAGCATGATCTCTACTGCTTTGAATGTTACTACATCACAGTGTAAAATTAATTCACGCTCCCTCCCCTCAAACATCCTGGAGGGTTCAACCCAAATTTTCTTTAGAATATGGTTCCCAATATGTTCAGGGTTAGAGAGATGGATATAGTTTTCATCTCTTCCTCCCACACCAACTGTATGTAAGAGTCAATCCATTTTAAAACCAAACAAAACACTCTATCCTATTTTAAAATTTTACAGTAACCTAGAACAAAGTGTGAATTTGCTTTACCACCTTTACATAGCTTATTTACCCTTGGACACAAGCTACTCAAAATTAAGGACTACTGCTAAACAAACAGGATAGTCAAGGAGAAAGAAAATGTTTTCAAAGGTACAAAAGGCTACAGGCAGTGAGCTCAAAATTAAAGTGATTTATGCATTTGAAATCTCCTCAATTAGATACAGACAAGCTGCGAAACAAAGAGAATTAAGAGTCACCTTGCAACAAAAATCTTCAAAGAAAATAAATGGAACTAGAGAACAATTATCTACTCAAATGTTCTACTCTAGCCTATTAGGTCCTGAGCAGCTGTAGACAGTCGGTGGTTTGCTGTGGTAAGAAGCCTGCAGAAACATTTTATAGGATTTTCCATTCAAAATGGGATTACCGAAAGTCTATGATGGTCGATAAGAAATGTCAGGAGTACGTCACTGATCCAAAGAGTGCTACAGCAGACTGCCATGGCCAGAAGAAATCACTGCTGAAGGAAGGGGGTGGGGGGGGGGGGAGAGAAACACTGGTGTCTTGGGATTGCAGAGATATACATTAACATACAGAGAAGCACGAAAAAGTATGAAAGGACACTGAACCATGAGGAATTTTTTTGTTTGTAAAGCAGATATTGGCTGCAAGCTTTAAAGGATTTTAGGTTGAGTAGTCCGGCAATAATCACAGACCTGATTATATTACAGAATGTTACTGCAAATTATGGTCTAGAGAAAGTAGTTTAAACCAAAAAACTTTAAATTATTGTACAAGTGCATACAGTGTAAATACAAACACACACACCTGCAAAATGCAAGAGCAGTTGTTTCAAGAAAGGTGCAAAATGTGGAGACAAAGTGAAAGCAAAACTATTCACTAGTTTGGAAAAAAAATAAAATCGAAAGTAGTGACAGATTTTGGCGTAGGAGGTAAAAAAAGCACATTAAAAACAATTGGCACAAACGAATGTCAGTTTTAGAATAAATAGTGCTAATCTTGTTTATTTTTGGAAAGGTACAGGTGTCATTAAGAACATCAAGTAAAAGGAAAATCCCTAAAAGCAAGCAAGAAGGAGAAGGCATTTTAAGAAATTATTATTAGTTTCCACTTCAATGACAGGTATGATGCTAATTAGGGAATATTTGCTAAACAAAAAACACCCCACAAACAAACAAAAAACTCAGAAAACCCCTGAAATCAAGACACACATCCAAAAATACGTAGCAAATAAGTAAGACATATTTTTATAAATGTATAGCCTAGATGAACCTTACTGCTTTTCAAAATTACAGCTCCCTTGAAGAAGGAAAACTAAGAACAGGGACGTATTTTTTCTATAGAAATTTCCCATGACAAAGTATCAGCAGTAGCTCACCCGTAAAGAGCTGCAGAAGTTTGCAAGATACTACGCGATTAAAATGTGGTATTAGAAGAGGCTGCAAAATTAGCATGTCAGTCCCACTCTGACACGAGGTGGGTTCTACGCTCAAGTCTCACCGAAGCTCACAGGAATCTGCACAGAGGTACAAGCATGAAATAGTGGATGCAACAGCGTAATTGGGATCAAAGTACAGAAAGTAAGGCTTAATAAAAGAAACAACTTGTTTTGGACCTCAGGGGAGGTATAATTTGTAGAGGAATGTTGGGAGAGAAAAAAAAAAAGAGGGAGGTAAAGCCACCTTTACTATTCCATTACTTTTCTAGTCACCTGAAAGGCAGATCTTACGTTAAACGATAACTGTTGAGGTTTTACAAAGGTATTCTCTCCAACTTCCAAAATAACTTCCCACGTCCACAACCCCAAACGCTCCATCTGGGCACAAAAGAGTAAAGTGTTGAAACAGCATCACCAATACTGTACATTGCTCCTTGTTGACAGGAATAGTCTTCACCTTAACTGAACACTGGAACAGAATATAACAATCAGGACAAATAATATTAGACATTTTTATTAATCTTATATGAAAGAGTTAAAGTTTATAGAAATTTGTGAACTTAACAGAAAATATGTTAAAAAAAATTAAAAAATCGGAGAAGCATGTTAGTGGAAGGGGAAACATCATCACCAAAATCATATCCAAGTCAATAAAAAGAAACCAAAAAGGGCATACAGATAAAAAGGAGAAAAAACAAAAAAAGGACAGAAGCTCTTACTTTTATAAGTGCCCTCTTTTACTGGAGAGAAAAACCCTGATGTTAGAAACTGAAAGTATTTTTATTTAAAATTTCAACTATTTACTATGCTTTTTCCCTACTTATCTCCTTTTTTTTTTTTAGATATATATGGACTAACAGAAATACAACATTTTTTAATATCAGCTGACAAATAATATCTAGGCTTAGCTCTTGTTCTGTCACAAACTACTGGTTCTTGCAGAAGTCTAAATTTCTCCCTCCATGACCCCTCCCAATTAGGAGGGCTGTAATGTTTTATCTTTAATCTCTTTCTTTTTTTTTTTTTGTTCCATCTATTCTGCCATTAGTTTTACAGCATCATCTTACTATGTGGCTTATCCATCAAGGTCTCACCCTCACTAAGGCTCCCTAAGTACTCCTGAAACACTTGTAGAATGACAAAAAGCTTTTATAATGATTTTCGAAGTTCCATATTGGAGTGAGACAAACATTTAGCAAAATCCCAGTTTACACATAGGGAACATTCATGAACAGTTTTATATGTTTGCGTAAACAAGAAAAGACCGATTCAGCTCATACTAAAGCTGGTGGTGGGAAGGCGGGGGGACAGGAAAGAATAAGAAAAAAAAAGGTGAGGGTAGAATTATTTCCTCCAAGGCTGAAGCATTTCACAGATATGTGGCCAGCCAAGCAGGGTGCCACACGTAGGAGCTGGAACAGGCTGGGAGTCAGGAACCAGGCAGCTCTCAAGGATGCTGCGACTGCTGCGCTCAGCACCCTCATCCCTGAAGAGAGGAGAAGCTGGGAAAAATTACAAAGAGAAAATAAATATCCAGAGTAATGCATAAGGAAGGAAATGAAAACGTGCTTTGAACAGCGATGGGAAAAAGGTGCATGCTCAGAGGCCTAGGAGACAGGTCAGGAAGAATGAGAGCCCTCCAAGAAAGGTACGTGAGCTCCCTGGTGTACTCATGCTACTTGTCAGGACGTGACACAGAGACCTCCGATTTATCCAGGCATAAAGATCATTCATGCCTCTTCACATCGTGGAAAAACTCAGTGCTTGGTGTAAGCTAGGACCTAAATCAGTCATCCCAATCAGATAGAGAAAAACCAAGGTGTGGAGAGCTGGGTATTATAGCCATAACTATCACCATTAGACTCTGGGTACTCAGCCCTAATCACAAATGGAGGAATTCAGCTGAAGTAGAGACTGAAAAGTTAAAAAGACTACCAGCTAAATGTAAATATTCCCCCCTTTCTTGCCCCCTGCCCCTCAAAACATCAAATAATTTTACTGTGAACATAAGCTATTTTATATTAAGTAGTAAAATAGACCTGCTGGTGCCAAGTTTGGTTTTTTTTGGTTTAGCAGTCTCTGGACTCTTCTGTCTGTCTTCTGTTTCCCCCCCCCCCCCACTACATTAGCAGTAATGCAGGAAGATAAAAATCAGCAGCACAGCTCAGAAGTGACAGTTTTAGTTTTAGGCTCTTGCTAAAGGGACATTGTCAAGTTAAAATCCAACCAGCACATGGAAAACACCTAACATTGCACACACGCAAACTCCTCAAACTCAGCCTCTTACTCTTTTAAAAGCTGGTTTATTTTGTACATCTGTTTTCTCCTCTTGCTGATGTAAATATCAAAGTCTATGGGACTCTGTTTACCAACCATTTTTCTGATGTTCCCTGAAACCTCAGGAATGATTCAAGAACCAGAAGTCCTGGCTTTGTACAAATATCTCCATCTCAAACCCTAAATCATCTGCATCAGGGTGTATGGAAGAAAGTGTGCACTCCAGCTCCCCCTGCACTGCGCGGGCTCTTGCACCAATGTGTAAAAGGAGTGAAAGTTAATTCATGACAATGGCAAAACTGAAGAGAAACAGTACGATTTCCAGACTAGCATTATTTTAAAAAAATACCTTGATATAGATACAAAGCAGAAATGAAGTAAGATTTCATTTTCAAGATTAGTGGTTTGGTTTTTTTTAGAAGAGGACCTGGTTCTTAATTCAGTTCTTACACCAGTAAATCCTCAACCATAAAACTTCTTATAAAGATTGAGATGCTTTTTAAAATATTATACATTTTGTATCCATTGTTTTTGAAGTCTGATATAAATAAGGATGTTTGCGTTAGCATTATTCACATCTGGATGACATTTAGTACTGGCATCCCTGTTTAGTGCCCAACTAGATTTGCTAAACAGGCTTGGTACCCAAATGCTTCATCAGACCTCGCTGATACAGGCTGACGGCTCAGCACATTTCAGAATAAAACAGGTGTCCAATACAGGGTAGGGAGTCAAAACTCAAATTTATTTCTGGAAAAATCAGTCTTCATAATTTATTTGACAATGTATGAAGCATGTATCTATTTGAAGCATCATTCTCCACTGCCTATGTTTAAGCAGCACTCCTAAACACTATAAAGCCCATAACACAAAAAATCCTTATTCCAGGATTTCAAACAGCATTTATCTTAGAAATAAAATTAAAAATGCAAAGCTAAAACCAGAGTGAAATAATCACCTCAGCCAAAACAACGTCACTCACAAGTTTTTTATAAAAAAATAAATATCACTGCGTTGCATGTACCACCATATATAATATTACATATCACCACAAATAGTAACACTACTCACACCTACAACCACCTGATAAGCCTTTAATTGTTGCTTTTTTTTCTTTTCCTGAGTGCACTAAAAATACCATCAGATCTCAAAGGGGGCTACCTTCCTTCCCACGCCCTTTGCTAACTTCCCATAGCAGCACTGTGTAAGAAAGAAGGGGAAAAAAAAAAAAAAGCAGGTTGTACACATGCTAATCATTTCTGTCCCAGCTTTTTACTAAGAGATCGCTCTGTCACAGTAAGTAAATTATGTCAACATTTGTCTAGGATCCAAACTGTCTCTTAAACATTTAAGTGTTCTTTCTCATTATCTGGTATGATACTACTGAAGCAATAGTTGCAGGTTAAGTTTCTGTGCTATTGTTCACACCTACCAAATGTCAGATCTGTCCGTCATTTGTTAAAATGCTGATGTTTTAACCAATAATTTAATTAAAACTTAAAGCAGGATTTTCCCAAGTCTTACACATCAGTTCAATGTTGCTCCAAGTGGAACTCACAGATTGTACTCTTATTTTGATATTTTTATCATTTGCATTTTTTGACAAATAAGTATTATATGCTAATAAGATGGGACAATTCTTAATGTTACAAGCGATCAGGTGATTTTCTTACAAAAAACATTAGATTTTTTTAAACAGCTGAAGCATGCATGACTTGGTTTATAGCATTTTTAGAACAGATCATGAAAGCTGCTTTTAGCGTCTCATGCTGTACAATTCGAGGGGAAGGGAAACAAACAAAGGTTGCAGTAACACAAAACAAAGGTAAAATGCAGAAGATAAAAATAAGAACAAGGCAGGGGAAAAGTATCAGTATTACCAAGGAACAGGAAAGAACACACAAGCAAAAACACAGTAACAACAAGATAAGTTCCAAAAGAATGAAAGACAAAAGACAAAACATTTACCATATGTTGCTAGAGAACAGCAACCTGCTTTCAGAAAAGCATCAGAAAATTCAAAGCAAAGCTCCTCTGACACTGCTTTTCCCCAAGTGATCAATTCCTCTGCCTAGCCCATTACTCCCTCCTCTTCCTCCTCCTGTGTAATCCACAGCTGACAAAATGAAACGGGATAGGATTAGGACAGGAGATTCTTCCCCTGACTGGTTCATCTTCCTAGCTTGCAATATACTAGAAAACACACACTTTTGTTATTTTTTTTTTTAAATCTATCTTTAAGCTCAGTAAGAGCGAAACCTTAAGTACTTTAAGGATGATTTCGAACAGTTAAAAATGAGACACCTGTAAGGAGAAAGCTGAGGGTTACACGGTTGAACAGTCAGGATGATGAAGAATGAAAAAGCAGGAGAGGCACGCCATGGCTCGTGCACAGTAAAATCTTGGAAATCTTGCTGAAAACATCCATATAAGCATAAGTGAAAAAAACCTCACAAAATATAAACAGGGTCCTTTACAGAATGTAGTATTATATTAACCTATTTGAACCATAATTTGTCTAAAATAAAAATAAATAAATAAATAAATGAAATTGAACCGTTATCTGTTGAACTGCTAAGGCTATCATATATTAGGTATCTATTTTGGCACTAACCAGATCAAGTCTGAAGAGGTCTGTTTGAAAAACCCTTCATAGCTACCCATTAATCCAATTCTGTGTTCATATTGATGCCAGTTAGTTACATGTCCTCAGATAGCTTCACTTGTGCTATGGAAAGGTTTTCCATGGTTTACATATATCGCATTTGTATATGTCTAATATGACATAATACTACGCTTATATTATGTGTTTGTAACTTGGAACGCTTGTGCATACAAAGGCAGGTTAGAAAGAGTCATAATCCCTGAAAAGAAAAAAAAATATTTCCAGAGAATAAACAGTAATTTAAATACTATGTAGGGATTATTATTTTTTTTTTTTACAGGTAGGCTTAATCATTCTTTTGTCACAAAACTATTTCAAGTCAGAAGATAACCTCAGTTGCAAATGATTCTCCACAGAAATCTCTTTCTTCTCTGTACCAGGTATCTTCTTCCTCATGTAATAATTTGAAGAAATACATCTAGATTTTACTTGAAGCAAGGAAAAGACCCTTTACTAAATATACTACATAAAACAGAAAATAATATTCACGATACCAAGTTCCAAATACTCAGTTTTACGTTGCCAATGAGCACAAGAACTGCAACAAAACCAACCAGGAACTTTAAAGCCAAGCTTCCGTATCACATTCAGGCATAATCGCTCATGCCCATCATAAGGATGAACTTCCTATGCCCTTTTCAAGTATTTTTTATCATTTGGTATTTTCTAAGTAAACTGTACATTCATCGGTAACATTTGACATTTTCACCTGATATCCCAGTTTAAAAAACAATGTCCTCAACTCTGTCCCTCTCAAAACAAACATCCCTATTGATAAAATGGCAGAGAGAAATGATATCTCCCTATTCACTTGTCCAACAGCCTGTCCCTACCCTCCATGACAGGGAGTCTTTTCCCTCTTAACCTTTTTTAGGGACACATTTTCTTTGCCTTCTTCAAGACAAGGTGAGACTCTGCAGCAAAGCCCCAGCTGACACGGACACCCAAGCCAGGAAAGGCAATGCCGTTTCCACTAGTGCCACTCTGAGCATTAGCAGGAAATCCAAAAAGACACTCCTGTCCCTGGTGAACAAATAGCTCAGTCTTCTTCTCCCAAAAGAAACGATTTACAGGAGAACCACCCTACTGCCATAGGCACGGGTTTTAATTTGAGCAAATGAAGGTTCTGCTTGAGGAGCTAATGAAAAATACACCAAGAATTTTAATGGAGAATAAAGCTTTTTGTAGTACCTATTCTAAGCAGTGCAGTTCATGAGCTTTAATTCACGTAATACAACCTATAATTTAAATAAGTTTTACAGAATAAGGTTACATGGGTGTTTTATTCAGAGCAGGATCCAAGACATTTTTAGTACAAGAGCGGGTAAAGAAAAGAATAGCCCTTGCTGTTCCCATTTGCTTGATTTCTATTATTATACAGAAGCCATAATAATTATTTTAATAAACCTAGTATTTTGTGATGTATAGAAAAGAGAAATAAATAAAAACATTTAGAGAGAGGAAAAGGATTAGGAAGATCCCTGTTCTTTACGTGCACCATTGTATTTCCTGTCATAAACAGATTATGGTCTCCCCACCACACAGTGAGCCACAGAAGACAACTTAAAAATCACTAGGAAAGGGAAGGAAGAACAGAACCTCCATTCCTCCTGTTTCCCCAGCGTCAAATGCAAAGACATTGCCGACAGCATGGTCTGCACACTGCGTGGCTCCCTGAAAGCTGACCCACTCTTCCTACTATCTCAGCAGCTACTAATGCAAGTCACAACAAGTGAAAACCTCTCATGTAACCAGTATTACCCTGTTGTCTTTTGCATTGTTTCCCCCCCCCCCCCCATCTGTAGATATGCTCCCATCGTTACTAGCATATCACATTCCTACCTTTAATGCAGAAGAAAGAAGGGGAACCACAGAATAAAAACAGAAAATATGATAAGATTGCCATCATCTATGCCACATTTCAGCAAGGATTTGTGGTCCCAAATCTTAAATAAGAAAAGCTCTCGAGAGCTGGGAGCCAGTACTTGGGTGGGAGTTATAAACAGGCAGCAGTTCCCACACTGCTCTTTCCTCTCCCACCTCCTCATGGCACCTCTAACACTACTAGATCCCTTTAATCAGGAACTAGATTTTCTTCAGTAATCTCACTGCACATAAAAGCTCCTGCAGAGCATATGCACTGGAAGACCTTAATTCTTAGAAAGGATGCTAAAGGATGTACACCTATAACATTTCTGACCTATTGAAACTTAAAATTTTGACAGAGGAGATAACATCTGGAAAGCAGAATCTTTCCATCTTTGTTCTTTCAGGACTCCATCCCTGTATAAGTACCCATTTCACCAAATGAACACTTTCTTAACTACAAATGAAGAAAGCATCATAGACAGAAGGACCATTTGCAAAACGCTAGCCTCTGGGCCGCACTACTCAACTCCAACTCTCAACTTGTTCATAATATGCTGTGTGGTGCAGTCTGTACTGGTAAGTATATGACATATTGCATACTGATACACCGAAACACAGAGGAAAAACAAAGTCAGTCTTCAACTACCATGTCGTGAAGGAGAAATACCCCAGCAGGAAGTAGTATGCTATCACTTAAAAGATTATGTATTTGATATATTCCTCACATTTCGTGTTCCTCAAAATAAACATGTGAAAATGATCGTGTTCTGTAAAATCTTCAAAAAATAGTTAAAGAAAAAAAATTGTCACAAGGAACTCAAAATGTGTTACATAAATGCATTTTTAGGCTGACCAAAATTGTCCAAACTCTATTCCAGAGTGCTTACAATCTGAATTTCAATGAGGCATGTGAATATGACAAAGAACAGGTGATAAAACCTATACACTTTTCCGTTGGAGCTCATACTGGCATTTAATTTCTTTAAGACTGACCACTTACAGATTTTATTATCTACCAGAACAACTGAACTTGCAGTCAACAGTTATTTCATCTGGGACTATAATTCAAGAAATATTTCTTGAAGATACTAAGACCTGATACTCATTTTCAGTAGACAGGTAGTACTAAAGTAGATATTTTCATTGAAGGCTTTTAACCTTGAGAGCCACATTAGAAAGGCACTTTAGGTGGAACTATAAAATGCTACAGTGCTTGGCACCATGTAATGAAATGGTGCAAAGCATAAAGTGACCCTGAGATGAGTATATTACAATTCAGTATTAAATACATGAGAGTGAACTTCGGGACATTCTGGCAAAAGCAACATGGTCCCTTTTATCAGAATTCTTTACAACTGTGTAGAACTGACTCGAAAGGCTGCTGCAAACAATGACTACTCTTTCCTGCTCTTTGGAAATGCTGCAGACTTGAAAAGCACTAGCAGTTCATTTTTGCTTTGACTCTGACCATAGACGATCCATAAGCAGATTTAGTATGTAACAAAATCCCCCACACCTTCTGTATGCACCACCTAGGAAAACTTTCCTAGGTTAATTAATCTGAATTTTGTTATTTTTGTTTTCCTATAGAGGCCAGAGTCTTAGATGACCCACCAAGACTTTCTAGCTCAGCATTTTACCTATCTTAAACATATTGTCCGTCTGTTGCTAAGGTGCATGTTAACCAACAGTGTATAGGCAGCTTAAAAACTTAACTGTTTTATCGGTGGGGGGAAATAAACAGAATGCTCTGAAACACTACAGAAAAATAACATTTATTTTTAACATACATATAAATGTTGATCTGCATATGAACATTTGTTTTTTTACTGAGTCTTAGTCAAGAATCTCAGGCTTCCAAAAGATCTGTACTCAATAGCTCAAACTGAACACATAAAGAGGGAAAAAAAATGTTTCGGACAAAAACCCTAGAAGCAAATATTAAAATTTACTCTATCAGTGAGGATACAAAAATCTGAGTAAGGCAAGTGTAATCTGAGTATAGGATGAACGTAGCATATCGATTACTTCCCGTTTTTAAGAGGTAGACTGCAAGGTAAGGATGTATATATGCCAGCTGTTACCACAGAGTAAGAGATGCACCATAAATCATAAGCTAGTTACTATTATTGTAACACTATAAAGATATCCAGGCTTCCAAACTTAATTTTTAAGTCTCAGAGACTCATACAAACCTCCTGTTAAATTATTACACTCCACACAAGTCGATGCACAAGCATACAATTATTCATTATCTTTATCCATTGACTTACTCTAAATTAATAACAACAGTGATACAAGACCCAAAACAAACAAGCTATCTGCTAGTTTACTGAGAAAAACAAACAAATAAACTTACACATCTGTTCCACTGCATGCAGGCGGCTTCACTTGAGGTTAAATACTTGCTACTCACACTTAATGATGATGATTGTATCTAAGGAAGAGAAGAAAGTAATTCCTTTCAGTAATTTTTTTTTAGTCATGTTAGCTGTCAAAGTGGCAAGTCATGGGATGTTTCAAGTTTCTCTTTAGGTGATAGCTCCAGGAGTTGCACTTAGATGACTAGCTCTCATCTTTTTTTTCCTTTCCAAAATCCCTAGCCCTTATAATTGTCAAGAAAAAATTAGACATTTTCAACTCTTAGAGCTGCAAAGCAAAAAGATCAAAATACCCCCCCAGATGAATACTAAAAAAGATTTAAAAGTCAAATTTTTCTACTTGTCTTGGCGCTGCTCCATTTTTTTATGCTTAGGGATGACTACATTTCATGATGAATAAAACCAAGTCTATGCTACACGCAAGATTTCAAAGGAGCTTGTTGTCGCCTTTCAATGTGCTACCAGATTCATCCAGCAGCTTGTTACACCTTCTCTTCATAAGCTAAACACACGGCTTACACACCGCACCTCACATGTGTATTAACCAAC
The DNA here is from genome assembly GCF_028500815.1 of Rissa tridactyla. Lineage (NCBI taxonomy): Eukaryota > Metazoa > Chordata > Aves > Charadriiformes > Laridae > Rissa > Rissa tridactyla. The sequence continues at coordinate 198,746,252 of NC_071466.1, forward strand.
ATGCAATAGCACAGTGTTGCAGATGGAAATACTTGACGCGGTTGTGATTTAGTAGCAATTCAAAATTTATTAACGATTTGAGGTAGATCAAGAGGTTAAGTTTTAGCAGCACTTAATCATTAACCGATTTAAGGACTTACAAGATGATTTGACAAAATAATTGAACAGTGCCTTAATTATAGCTTCAAGAATGGCAAGATTCACATTAACTTACTAACCCAAATCAATACATACACATAGAGCACAAACGTACAAACACACACCACTTGAGGGGTCACACACACCCCCACACACGAGTTTTCAACTGCGAGGACCAAAACAGGCAAGTCCAATGAGTCAATGGGTGTCCCTTTTTGGATCCAGTAAAGTATAAGAACATCCACACTCGTAAGAGCTAATGTGTATATGGAGGGATGGATGAAAGAGAGGCTAGCCTACAGTTAAAATTTCCCTCTTAGAGTTTGGAGTCAATAATCACAACGCATCGGCATTCCTCAGCGGGTGATAACTGAGACTCAAGGGGGGCTGACTCGCCCTAGCCTTTTAATTCTCAAGGTGTCTGCCGGCGCACATCCTGACTCAGCGGAGATGCTGGTCACAGCCCACTACGATCCAAAAGAGCTCAAAGGGTCTCACCGGAATCTCTACTTAACAGGGTCCAAGATAATTAACTTTTGTCAGGTATTTTTCCACTCTGGCCCAACTCGGACAATGGGATATTCTGGTACTTTCCACCAGTTGTGCAAGTCCAGAACTTGCTAGATCTGCAAGTTCTGGTATCACCTCCCGTTGGGCCGTGATCCAGGTACAGATGTACTAGGCTGTCAGGGGGTGATGGATTGTCATTACCGTTTCCAAGCAATAAGGGAAGCAGGAGCCAGGAGCATTAAGAGAGTTCCTTACCGCTCTGATTCTTTGTCTTTTCCAATTCATGCCTGACTTCTCCTAGGTTGGTATGTGTCCCAGGGACAGGGAATCTCACCAAGCGCCGAGTGGCACCACCACACATAGGATCAACACCAGATTATCCTTCCCCATGTATGAGAAAGGAATGGTTGCAAGTGGAGCATATTAAGTCAGATATTTTGACTTAGCAACAAAACAGACCAAAACAGTCTATCACAGGACATATCTTTGGAGTTTTGCAACTTCAGTCCCACTGACCATTATACAGACATGGGTGTTATTGTGCACAGGCCTCAGCTGTTTCACTGCCCCAGTACACTAAATAAAAAACAACCAACAAAGAAATTTTTCTGCCATCTTAGAAAATCCAGGAAATCAATGTTGACTCCTAATCCAAATGCAGAAAATGCTGGATTCTGCAATGCTCAGTGGTCAGGATGGTGCTCCATCCTCTTTTCTAAACTTCATATGGATCAAGCATCAACAGGGGTTAAATCAGCATTCTCCCCATCAGCCAGTGCTTACTGCTCTTATTCAGATTGTGAGATGGCGATTGATACACACACACACACACACTTAACTTTTTTCCCCCTTGAGAACAACCCCTCTCAGAGGGAGGTCACGATTGCTGGCTTAGTGTGCATTATGGAATGAATTACATGTAATCTCTTTCACCAACATTTTCACATAAAAATACTTCCATACTCCCTCTTAAGCAAGTGAAAACATTTCCAGAGCTGTGCAGCTGGCGAATTTGACTGTTAAGATGAGACACTTCAGTTGTCCCTACTACAGCGAACATTTAAATAATGCATACAAAGAGGAAGGTGTCAGCCAAGGAGACCGAGACTCACCCAGCGCAGGGTGCTCACGAGGAGCAGTCAGGGAGCTCTCCTGAGATGCGGATTCAGGTCCTCAGGCAAAGCAAGGAAGTGAACCTGGCTCTCCCACATTCCTTGCAAGTGCCAGAGCCATCAGACTACAGGCAAGACACAGTACAAATAATGCAACTTCATCCTCCATGATGTCTTCAAAAAACAACACCAGACCCCTCAAAACCCTTCCACTGTCATTTTCACCATTCTTTCATGTGTTAAAGATGACTATAAAATATTTTCAAGCTGGGTCAAACATTTCATTCAATTCCAATTATTGTTTGGGTCTTCTTGATTGTTTATTTTAGTGAAAAGAACAACAAAGAAAAAGTTGTTTTATCTAGATCTGAGCTTATATTCTTTGGAGGCAAACATTGATTCAGAGAACAGCATACAGAACTACAGCAACAGGTAAGCAGCATAATTATTGAAATGCCAGTTAAATGAACATATTTGGGGCAAAATTGGTACACATTCTTTGATCATTGTCATATGAGACAAATATATCATTAATTTTAAAGATTTTCCATAAATGTGTAAAGAACTGCAAAAGACTATTGTTAAAATATGTCACAGCTGTTAAACCAAGCCTATTTTCAGCTACAATTTTCAAGCTATTGACTACTGAAATCCAGAACCGCCTTTTGTATTAAGTGCACAGAAGATTAGAGCCCTCAGTGCAGATATTACTCTAAGGCATCAAGGGAAATATACACCTGTATGACACTAGTGAATGTAAACTAGCAGATGTGACTCAAAAAAAATAAAATCCAATAAGACATCTATAGAAGAAAACTAGTAACGCTCTAAACCTTCAAAGAGGGATCGCCCAACCCCACGCGTCACTACAAAGCAAAGGGGGAAGGGGAAAAGGTGAGTGATGGAAGGGAGGCAAGTGTGCAGTAAGAGCTAAACAGAGCACACAGGTTGCAAGTTTAAATAAAGATTATGGTAATATCGTAATATTTCTTATGTCAACATCCACTGAAAACCAGTCTTACACAGGTTATAGGAAAGACTGATACTTCACTTTCCAATATGTTTTCTTTATTAAAAAAATAAAATCGCAATTTGTCCTGAATTAACACACTTGAATGAAAATAAGGATTTTAAAAATCAAGCTATTTCCCTGTTGTTGCTTTAACAGACCATTATATTATGCTCTGCCTCATCACCAAAAAACCCCAAAAGAAACAAAACAATACCACCATAGTTAAACTATGTATCACCCTACATAACTTACGATAGAAGTTCGTCCACTTTGGGGGAAAAAAACCCAACCTGATAAAAGCTTTATTCATTGTTCTTGTTGTGTGTGCTTTAAACTCCAGATTTCACTTGAAAGCTATCTTTAGGCCACAGAAACTACTCAATTTTTTTACTAATTGGTTGAAATTAAACAATCCCATAGTTGTGAACTGACAGATATTGATGATGCCAGTAGGAAACGCAAAATAAACAGCCGAAGTTGTACAGAAAACAATGCACATTTGCCACATGCAAGAGAACAATTTTTTAAGCCTGTTTTAAAAGTGTACGCTAGAACAGATAACATCATGTAAATTACATTAATTTATGTTGATACTACTAAGGTATCTAGATTGTTCCTACTTAGGGAAAAAATGTCAGTCACGATGATGAGTTAAACACTATGGTTCACATTGTGCAAAAACCCCAACTAAACCATCTAAATACCGCTTTCTACCTAAACTTAAGCTAATATAGATGTATCATCACCCTGTTTGCATAAAGCCGATTATTTTAACTGTACATTACACGAGCACATATTTGCTCATTTTGAAGATGAGAACTTCTACAAATTAAAAGCAAGCCCAAAAGACAGGATTTACAAAATCCTCTCATACAGAGTCTTCACTGTGAACAGCAGTAAAACGCAGCAAGGTCTTGGAAGAGACAGTATCTGCATTCCTTAACCCAAACTTTCTCAGAGCCACAAAAAAAAAAAACAATCTCTAGGAAGTTATTGTATTTAGGGTTCTAAAAATTAGAAGAAAACAAATTCCAAGAAAAAGGGGAAGAAAAAAGAGACACAACGGGCTCAAAGGCCACATAAACCAGCAATTATTCCCTACAACCTAAGAGTTTGCCAGGACTTTCTTCCATAATACCTAGTTTGTAGGAATCTTTGATAGGATGATATTCTACTCTATATCTAAAACTTTAGATAGATAGACAATTTTAAACAAACATGTAAAATTTGGTTGTCCTCCTGTTTCCAAAGGATCTGTTACAAGCCTTAGTGATGTATTACGTGTACTGAAGTAGACCCCCTCTGCACTAACCACCCCGTGACCCCATGACACCAGCTGTTCTGCAAACACAATTCTTGCTCAGGACGTTTGCAGTCTAGCTTTAAAATGAGCCAGAATGGGTGGAAACACCAAACAGAGAGAGAGGCCGTAGCAGACAAGGTAACAGAAAGACAGCAAGCATTACTCTAAGTTCATCACCCATCTAGCCTGCTGCTATTATATGCTTTGCCTTTCACATTATCATTGAGGATGATGTACCTGTCACAATTTTGCTTTATATAGAGAAACAGTAAAAGATTTACACTTGTTCAAAAGTACAAGTGTTTAGAAAACTTCTCTGAGATGCTTAGTTTAGATAATTCATTTTACTTTCATTTTACTTATTCTCAATCAATTCTTACGTTTTTCTGGTCTGGAGAACTTCTATGGAATAAATTCCTCAACATCTGTTAAAGCTGGATGGTAGTAGCAACACTGTAAATACCAAAGGAGACAGATACCCAACCAGATAAAAACTTTCAGCACCTTGTCCGGCAGTCTTATCCCTAGCAGACAGCACTCAAATTTCTAAGACTCCGCAGAAGAATTTCTACCACTTTTAACATACAGTGAAGAGATGGAAGGTTTTTATTCTCCACAAAACCAATCTCTATAGTAAATAATAACTAGAGTGCCCCTGACCAGCATTTGTACAAACACAGGCTTTCTAGTAGCGCCGTGGTATCCTGGGGATAGTTGATAAAGTCTTTCAGACTTCACTACCCCCAGCAGGTACCCCACGAACATCCTCCCAACGGTGCATGTCTGAGCTTTTAAGTGAAACGTTGCATTACTGCAGATAACCTTTAAAAGAGAAGAACTGTGCTCACTCTCTTGAAAAGCAAAACACATGTATATACATCATGGGCCACACAGAAAACAACACCTAAGGAAATCCTGAGAAGTATGTTTATGTTATGGCAGCTTGAGAGACTTTCTCTGCTTGGTATTATAGGCGTAGCATGACAGCTCACGCTAAATGATTGAAAACTCTCAAAGACACCTCCCCAGAAAAAAGACACAACTGCTAACACATGAGTACCAGGGAGAAATAATTGGGGAAAGAGGACTTTTTTCCAATACTGCAAAGCCAAACACTACTAAACTTAGCAATGACAACTGGAATGACCATTAATGTGTTAATTACCTTTCAAAGCATTAATAAATGTTTTTACACTTTTAGTAGACTGCACGTGCAGCAGACAACTTTAAATGTATCAGACATCCTCTGAAATCCAGCAAGCACTGTACAGAGCCGGTGTCTGCCATCAGCAGCTGTTTCAGTGTAGATGTAGAAGTTACAGAAGGCATTTTTAAGCAAAATTACGGCGTCCCAAGAAGAAAAACGAGAGAAGCAGCACACAAAAGTTAAGTGTTGCTTTTTTTCCCTATGCTCCCCTCTTGAGCGACCCTGTCCTGAGACAGACGGGGCCGGGAACTTCACCCCACGCAGGAAGCGATGCGGTGTTTACGCCGAGGCGCCTGCCCCCCTCGTGTCCCGCGTTCTCGGGGCGGGGGGGACGCTTTTTAGGATTTCCTGGGTTTTTCGGCTCCGGCGCCCGGCCGGCAAACCTCTGCCCGAGGAGCCCGCCGGTCCCCGCAGCCCCGGCCCGCACCGTGCGCCCCGCGATCGCCGCAGCCGCACGCTGCGGGAGGACGGCGGGCTCTCCGCCTCCGGGGCTGCCCGGGCCATCTTAGCTCGGGATGGCAGCGGCCACATGGTCACCGTTCCCTCCGCGGGCTGGGCTACCGCGGCCCCGCCAGGTGGGAGCGGGCGCGGAGCCCCGGCGGCTCCCGCCGGCCCGGCCCGGCCCGCGCCGCGCACAATGCCCGGCGGGCTAGGGGCGCGGCCAGCGGCTCGGCGGGCACCCCCTCCCCGGGCGGGGGGCGGCAGAGCCTGCCGGGCGCTTCGGACCAGCCCCGAGCCCCCGGGGACCGGCGACCCCCGCCCGCCGGGCCGTCCGGGCCCCCTCCCGAGGCCTCGCAGACAATGGAGCCAGCACCGTGGGCCTAGTCCCCGGCTTCCTGCGCCGCCCCGCCGCCACACGCCCCCTCCCCGGCCTGGCGGCGCTGTCCTGCGGGCGCTCCCAGGCGGGACGGGGCGCCGCCGGGCCCGGGGGGGGGGGCGCGGGGCTCCGGCCGCGCAGGGACCGGCGCCACCGAGGCAAAACCCGGCGGTGGGTGCGGGAGCGGGGGGTAAAGGGGATCGGCGGGGACCGGGCAGGGCGGTCCGGCTCGTCCTCCCTCAGCCCCCTCCCGGTGCCGGAACGGGGCCACTCACCTCCCGGGCAGCCACCACTGAGGAAGCCGGAGGTCGTCGCCGCCACCCGGCCAGGCCCGAAAGAGTTAAAAGGAAGGGCCGGGCGGGACCGTCCCATTCATTAGCCGGTCGCTTTGTCTCCGGCCGCCGCCGCCGCGGCGCTGATCAGGCTGCCCCGGCTCGGCCGCCACGGGGCGCGGTGCGCAGGCGCCGGGCGCGGAGGGGGGGCGGTGCCACGCACGACGCGCAACATGTCATCCGGGCCGCGGCCCACAAAATGGCTGCCCCCGGAGGCTGTGATGCTCAGGGGGTGGTGGGGCGGCTCCGTGCCCGCATCCGGATCGGGGCGGCAGAGGAGGGGAGCCGGCTGTCCTGCTGCGCCGCCCCCGCGGTGAGACGTGGGCCTTCTCCGCAAAGGTGCGGCCGCTCGCCTCAGCTCGCTCAGTTTCGGGGGCGGCGGCGGCGGCTGCTGTCGCAGCTCCGAGGGCGGACGGGACGGCGGCGGCCTGGGGGATCCTGTGGCGCCGCAGGCCTCGGGGGACTGCCGGGGCCTCGGCTCGGAGGCCGCGGGCGGGCGCCCCGAGCTCCCCTGGGCCGGCCGCGGTCGAAGCGGCCGTTCCCGTCCTCCTAGCGGGGCCTGGCGGGCGGGACGGGGCCAGGAGCCGGTGGCTGGCGGGCGGCTAGCTCGCAGCGGGCTGCTGGTGGGGCCCCGGCGTCAGGAAGGGCCGGCGGCCTCCGCTGGCCGAAACCCCGATGGGAGGCCTTCGCGGGCACGGCTCTGCCGGAGCCCGTGCAACGCCGCTACTCTGGACATAGCCTCTCACTTTTGCAATAATTTAATCTCTATTATGCATATTTGCATTTAAAAAAACCCAACACGTTGATATGTATTTGTGGTCTGATGCTCTGGTTTGCTGTCCTGGCAGCCACTGCCTGCCTCGCGGGGGGGCCACTTCAGCCTGATCTGTGTGGCCGTGACAGGGTGGGCTGTTCAGGGATGAAAGGTATGCGTTGCGTCCCTTCAGCGAAGCAGTGGCCCACTGTATGCTTGAGGTCTTGGAATTTTTCTGGATAAGGCCCTTCTGGTTTTGGTGTTCAGTTGTGGGTCATCTCCTACGACTGAGAAAGATTAGTCAAAATTGTCAAATGGACTGAGTGATCCAGGCTTTCTGGGTGGAGTGGGGGTGAAGCAGCGTGGCTTGTTGGGTTTTTTCCAATATATGCTATTTCTACAGAGAGCTGGGTAAAAATATGATCTGGTGAGACATTGACAGTTGTTGTCAAATTCCCAGTGGCAGTCATAGATTTCTGCTTCTTTGACTTCAGTGTCGCTGGTCATCGTAACTCACATCTTGCCTTTAGGAGTGGAAGAAGGAGAAAGACAGCAACAGCACTAGTAGTAAAATTCTGTTTTGAAAGCAAGGCTAAGTTTTTAGATTAAGATAGTGTTTAGAAAGAGAAAATTCTTTTCTTTAATCATAGTGTTTAAGCAAGTGTTTGTGTTTTTTTATCTGAATTGTTTTCATCAGTTAATTGAATATTTATTTATTATTTTTAAAATTTAACAGATTTAGTCAAAAATGTTTTGGTGGATATATGGCAGTATATGAAGAAGTCAGTTGATCACTTTTTGGTTTGAAATAGTGGAGCTCTTGAACATTCTTCTGGAGTATTTGTATGTCTGTACTGTATTTGGTCTGCCAAATGGATGGTGCCAGTCAACAAAGTAAATAATCTGTTATGCTTAATGTTTCCTTTGGAAATCTCATGTCAAGTTTTATTGGGCTTGTTTTGGTTTTTGTTCTGCTTGGTTTTGTTTTTTTGGTGTTTTTTTTCATTCATATGCCCTCAAAATCACAACAAAATAGCTATTGCACTGTGTGCTGGAAGTCCTTCTTAGTTCCATATTATAACTTTGTAACTTACGCTGTCTTTTTACTAATACAGTTGAACTGCTACTGTAGACAACTGATGCCAAGTAAGTGAGGCCAGAGTTATTTGAGGTGAAGTTACTTGGACTTGCCTAATTTCCACTGTTTAAAAAAGTGCATTTATATGAATACAACTAATTAAAAATTAAGTTTGGTCTTGGCCAGATCTGCCAGCTAGACTTAGTAATAGAGGTATGAGAGCTTAGCTGAGAAGCCTCTATCACCAGTCTGACAGGTAATGATGGTGGTTATTTAACATGTGATAACAATAATGATAAATAGAAATGCATCCTCTCATAAATCATCTCTTAGAGAACTATAAAATTGTAACAGGTGTGTTAAATTTTACTTGGAATTGCATAGTTACACTTACCACACTACAGAAAGCATTAGAATATTGGGCTCCATTAACTACTTTTTTTTTTTTCTTGGAAACAGCTATGATTTTGAATATTTTCCCAATGTATAGCCCAAAATTGTACAGCAAATTAAAAAAGACCGAAAATTCACTTTGTGCTTTCCCACTGCATGTTGCTTTTCCATATGCATCTCTCTGTACCTCTTCATTTTTTCATACATCCTGTTCTGAAAAATTTCCTCAAGGGTTGAGATTGATGAAAGGTGGTTATTTCTTTAAATTATCTTTTGAGTAGCTTGAGTATATAATTTATAGATGTATATCACAGATTGAGTGAAGTAGCTGAAACTTCTTTCTGTTATACAAACATACACTGGAAACTTGAGAAAGTAGGCTTTAAAAATCTGAGAAAAGCTGGAGCCAGAAAGTCTCTTCACAACCAACCAAGCAATATGAAGAATAAAACAACAAGATGATGGTGATCTGGTAACATGACTGCAAAGGAAAGGAAAAGTAACTGCGATTCCAAGAGAAGGCTCCAGACTGCCAGCTTGTGGTAAACGCTGCAGCATTTGTGTAGTGATACTTTACAGATAGAGATTCTCCATAAAGCATGCAGTCTGAGGTGTAAGTATGTGAAAGAACATAGTCGTTGGCAAGATTAGGAAAGTCTGTGCAAGGCATCTGGACAGGAAGAAACCAAAACTTTTCTTATTTAACTTCAGAAGAGTACTTTATTTATTTATTTTTATTTTCCCCCGTTTATGCCTTTATAAACTTGTTATCTGTTTCAGATATTGTGAATAAACATCTTTATTTGCACTTTTAACTGAACCTCACATGAATTAAAAGTCATCTGATATTAAATGAATATAAAAAAGTAATTTCTCACTCCAGTCCCTGGAGCAAACTGCAAGTGCCTGCTTCACCGTTATGTTTTGTAGAATATCAGAAAGCTAAAAGAGCATGCTCCCAAAGAAAGTATCTGGGTTGTCTGGAGAATAGGCGTTACAGGTTCAGAGAAGAAGGAAGCATCACTGCAGTAACTGTAAGTAACCAGCTCTCTGTCCTTCACAATACTGGGGTGCACACAGAACTCAGAAGGCTGCCAGGGAGGCTGTAACGGGAGTCTGAAAACAGCTGGAAACTAGATGAAATTCCTGTATCCCTTCTACTGTGACAGAACTTTAAATATGCCTTAAATGTACCTATTTCTCTGTCAGTATTATGTGTTATTAGATGATTGTAGTTGTTTAGTTCCTGTGGACAGAGGTTTGTGTTCTGTGGTCCCAGAGCCTCTCCAGTCACTTAACTCCATGTTAATATGATTTTTTTCCTTTCTTCCATCCATTTATTTCTTGGTAGTAAAGATAATATTGATACTGCAGTAATAAACTGATGTCTTTCTGAATTTTTATACCTTTGGAAATATTAAGTATTATAATGACATATTGATAATACCAGCGTCACAAGTCTTAAACATTTTGCTGCTGTTACCTTGTTTTAGCAGAATTGAAAAGTTACTGTATGTATCTCCAAACCTGCTCTGATAAGATTATTTTCTTACCTGAATCACTCAAACCTTTAGCTTCATCTCTAGCAACTTCTGCATCAGTGATGCATTTTCCATATGAAATCATAAAGACTATATCAAGGAATAATAGTTCTTAAGCACAAGGAGTTGATGCCCTTTGTATGCATTGAGGTAATATATTTAATGAAATGATCTTTTTTCCTTCTTGTATAGACTCCAGCCTCTTCCAGGACCCTGTCTAGACAGTGCCAACTTAATGATCAAAGCCTTAAAATAGAGGTCAGAAGTACTAAATTTGGATGCCCAATGTAACATCACAAGCGTACAATTTCTAAGAACACTTAATGTAGGAGAGTACTTATATATTTAGCATACATACCCCATTAACTTCAGCGGCACTTGGCTCTGCTCATCAGATCCAAGGTGTCAAGTTGGGTGCTCAGGAAATAAAGAATTAGCATTTACACAGTAGTTGTGAGCAACTTGAAGCAGCAGTCACTGCCAAAACGATGATGCCTTTGTGCTTTTATATTAATTACTTAATTTGTTACAAACACAACTGTCTAATCTCTTTATCATCCTGGATTTATACCACATCAAGGTGTACGTCAGTGATTTTTTTTTCACTTGGAGTTGAGCATATGATAGGATGTTCACAGGATTTATTCATGCTTAGCCTTTATGTGGAGTGAGGATGGTGCTGGAATATGCCTTTCAGGAATGTTCAATTTGAAGTTCCTATTCTAGCATATTTTTTTTGAGCCTATTGAGATTCTGTCTGCATTATGAAGCCATATTATATATCAGAACTGATTTATATATGCATGAGTTTGGAGAATCTCTTTATTAGCCTGCATCAGGCACTGGCCGAGGTGGTAGATATGTCTGAGACAAAGCAAAGAAAACCTCCTTAGGGCTCATTACTATTTGTTAAATGATAGATATGAGTTGGGTTTCTCTGAACAGGGGAAGCTACGAGCCGTGTCTAATTCTCTTATTTGTTTGGAGTTTTTTGTGGTTGTTATGCATTGAGTCTTGCTCCTGACTTATTTTTTCACTTTATTTTTCCTCCCCAGATTTTGACGTCACCTTGCTTTGTAGTCCTTCTCCATGTAAATGAGGAGACAAGGTTTTAATTCTGAATGAGCCCATCTATTTTAGGATTTATGCTTCAGTAAATGGCTAGGGATTCTAACAGCAAAGCTTCCTCCATTGCATATCATCTTAATCATCGCAGACCAGGTTTGTCCTCTAGAATGAATGAGGAAGAGGTAGTAAAGTAATTAAGACTGGATTTGTATCTCACTGCTGATTGAATTTTAACTTAATTATACTAAGGCTGAAGTATTAACTCATTGTAAACATTGGAGACAGTTTCTTGGAGACACACATTTGTGAGTGACCTAACTAGGAAAACAACTTCACTCAGAGTTTATAATTCATCACATATTAGGCTTACAAGTTTTGATACTGACAGCAAGGAATTGAGAATAGAGAAGTCACTTTAAGGGATTTAATAAATCAAATAAACCTTATATATTACTAAACTTTATGAAGGCAGGGAGTAACTTCTCTTTGCTTGGATGAAGGCTGTTTCCAGTGCAGAGGAAAGGATCAGGGAGTTGAAAACAGTTATGAGAGAAAGTAATAATGTATTTGCAGTAATACAGTTTACAGGGTTATGCTGGTTTAAGCCGTTACTTTGTTTAGCATGAACTAGGGTATCTTCGGAAATACAAACCTAATGAGGACAACAAGCATCAGGGAGAAATTAGAAATAAAAGTACTGAAAATGATGTTTGATTTGAGAAATATATTGCGTTTCAGATATTTGTATGAAGAGCACTTTGTTTCCGTGTCACTGTGGCTGTCTTTGACAAAAATCTTCAGTTCAAATAAATGCTTTTTTGTTGCATTAACTTTCTACAAATTCTGTCTTTTTCTGCTGCTGAGGTTTCCTCAGCATGTCTTGCAAAAAAAGAAGTCAAAATCCAACATAAATGGCTTAGCCACAGTGTTTTGCAATTCTTTGCTATGCGAGTATGGTATTTTTAGAACTTTTCACATAGCAATTACTGTTTTGCATTTTGATTCCTACCCATTACCACTGACATTGTGTCTTCGCCCATAACTTGGCTCAGTTAGTTATGCTATATGAATTGATAAACACTCCAATTCTAAACCTTCAGCTTCTTTTGATGGCTAATAACTAGGAATGCTGAAGGGGCACTCCCAAACCCTGGATTTACTTTCCTGCTGCCTCCCATGCAGTCATTTTCATCTGATCATGCAGGGAGGCAGCTCTGGGAGCTAAACAGAAAATTGGCAACTTGTTTATGAGGGTTATTCTGGTGGCAGTTACCATTTGGCAGGAATAATTTCCCATAAAGACCTTTGCAGATGGAGTTACTATGCAGAACATAATAAAGGTGCCAAACTGTAAACACTCAGAATTGAATAATTAATGCCAAAGAGGCAATGACAGGAGAGAAGGGAAATACTATTCCCTTGTCTATGGCTCTGTCTGCTCTTTTGTAAACAACAATATAATTATACATAAGAGTGAAAATAAGTCTGCTCCAAAGATCTGTGCTCAATACAATAGTCTCCAGTAGGTATGCTATTTAGAAGACCTACAGCTGAGTAGATGGGCAAGCTTTGTGCTTTGGTGCAGCATTTTGTAACTTGGAATTTTCTTGTTGTTGTTGTTAAATTGTCATTTACATATGGTTTCATGTATATCCTAATACCAAAGTGGGTTTTTCCTTTCTTTGCAGTGTCCTTAGGGGTGAGCTCAAGCCCCAGCTACCATCACGCAACAGTTAGGAGCATGTATGGTAGAGAGCATGTTATAACTGATAACTGCTCAAAGGTACATGATGTTAAAGGATTCAAGCTAGATAGTGGAAGGGTAAGGCGGGAAGTAGGTTTCCCTGTCAATTGTGTATCTCAGCAAACTGCTTAACATAGCTTTCTATCTGCAAGTGACAGTCTACATACCTCGTCTTGCAGTAGATGACTCCAAGCAGTAGTTCCCACAAATGCGTAAATGGAAATGGGGTAAGGGCCTTTGGATAGCAGCTGTACAGCTTAAAGACCACTCTGTCAAATGGTCTTTAACTATTATCTATAGTTAACATTCCATAGGACTGCTTAGCAGATGCAACTCACAGGGGTGTTTTTTAGAAAGCACACTATTGTAGCTTTAGTTCTGGTGGAGTTCTGAGGATGAAAGGGCTCTGTCTTTATCAGTACCATAAAAGGCATTGACACAGCCTCCAGTCTGTTTTAAAACCCATGTTTTGGTGAAGACCATTCGTTTGGATTGACATGAACTGTTCTGGAGATCTAAAGGGTCTTCTTACCACTTCTATAAATAGAGAACCGCTTTGATTATGAGGATGAGAAAGATGGTAGTTGCAGGAAGTAACAGTTAAGAGGCCATAAAAAGCAAAAAACTTTGATTCCTTAGCAGTTGGTGAACATGAATTAACACCAGTATTATTTCATCTTTACTCACCCTTTTGTCATAATATGGCTAAAACTTCAGGATCAGAGGAATGAAAAAGAAAATGCACACAATTCCTCCTAACCAGAGAACAGGATGATATTCAATAGATGTTTAGGGGTAAAAAGGACCAACAGTTTTCTTCCATATTTGAAGCCAAAAGGTTGATCCCTGTTCTGGAATTGTCATATAGGACTTTGGACCATATATCCCACTCAGTCTAGTGTGAAAAAGAAGCCTTTCTGCCGAAGTATCAATGATAACTAGGAGATGGATCAGCAATATGTGGAATTGTCTTTAATTATAGTAGTTTGCAAAAATTGGCCAGAAGAGGTGGAAGGACCCTATACCACCTCACAGACTGAAAATAAACAGTTGTGGTTTTGCTTGTCAGCGCACTGCTGTAACATGTCTTTTAATAGGGTTGCAACATCTTTTCCACAGTGCGAGCTGTTCTGACTTCCATGAGGTTTGGGAATAACCTTTCTTTTGAGAACAACCAGCCTTGCACAGTCATGCCTGTGAGTACTTTGCCAGTGCCATGCGCCACGACTGATGAGGTAAGTGAGATGAAAAAGCATCCCCTTGCAGGACGCGAGGATCATAGTAATGTTGAATCTTATGAGACCATATTCTGGGGGAATATTAATCATGCATAGATGAGTCTGAAGGTGTAAACCATACAGTAGGCAGGCCAGACTTGAGAACTTCATAGGGATAGACAGATTGGCTTGAGGCATCATATAGAGGCATCACATAACTTAGCAAGGGTAGGCGGATTTGTCATTGGGATAGGAAGAAGATCCACACACGCGTGTTCTGGCAGTCCAAAACCTATCTTGAAATGGAAAGATTCTTGCAGGTTCTAAGGAACGTGTGGAGTGTGCTCTGCCTCTTTCGTGTCCCTTCACCAGCCAGCTGATTGGAGGAGGAGAGGGTCACAGAGATACAGAGTTCTACCCAGGGAAGATCAGTGCCACTGCCAATATTTAAGTGCTGCAGCAAATCTGAGTTGATCTGGATTAGAAAACAGAGATGATAGTATGTAGGTCTTTGTTATGGTTTGAGAAAACCCATAACAATTTATTGTCATTTAGACAATTATTCTATCACCCAATGACACCTCCCCACCTGGGAAGGGGAATCAGGGAAAACAAGGAAACACGAGGGTTGAAATATAAATAGATTTAATGGGATAAAACTAAACAATAATACTAAAGAACCAGTATTTATCCCGATACTAATGTAAGATATACAAGAATTACACTTAGGCAATTCTATCAGCAGGAAGCTGCACACTCCCAGCAAGTGTTGGACACTGCGAGCACTACAGCTTTGGGAGGAAGGGAAGGGCTCAGGGGTCCAGCACTGGGGCAAGGAGTTCTCTGGACCACCACCATGAAGTGAGAGAGAAACTACACAGCAAACTTTCTAATTTATATTGAATGCAACATTCATGGTATGAAATAATGCTGTTGGCCAGCCTGGGTCAAGTGCCCAGGCCTCGCTCCTCCTCATCCCTGCACCTGGCAAGGCTCAAAAACACTAAGACCTTGAACCCCACATAGCCTAGCTGGCTATAAAGTAAATATTTTCATGAATTCAGACACCAGAATCTTCTAAAAGTGCTGTTTTCCCCAGCATTAGAAGAGAAATTAGTCCTGTGTTTCTCAACCCGGGACAGTGATGCACTTTAGCAACATAGAAATGTGTCTAATTTTGATTCTGCAAGGAAGGAGGAGGATGCCAAAGCAGATAAATAGGATTTGTGTTTGTTTACATGACCCTTCCTTCTTGAAATGTTTCTTTTGGGAATTTGAGAAATAGTGCAGGTGAAAGCTGGTAGGCAGAAGATATTCCTTCTGTTGAAGTCTTCCATGCAGGGTGAGCCAGCAGTGGCAACTTGAATAAAAAATTTATGCTGACGAGTAGGGTGTGAAGATTCTGATGGACTGAGACTGAAGCCCCAAGCACGTGTTAAGTTAGTGCCAAAAAAGGTGGTGAGGGTCCTGTTGCCATCAAGCTATAGTTTGGAGAGACAGCAGTTATTTTTTGCTTGAAATTGAAATCCCAGTAGAATTGTTTCCTCCTTGTCCAAAAATAGAAAGAATGCTATTTTGAGGCACCAAGTTGCACTGGTGAGATGGAAAAGGCAAAGGAAACAGATCTTTGAGATTATAGAAGGGTGTGCTGAGGACTGGTCAAATGCCCCGGACAATACTATATAATGTTAAATATTAATTGTCTGTTAGCCCATATGACATATGCATTAGTGGTATGGGCTAACATACTAATGTTTAACGCGGAGGGTCTGAGGATGCTGATCTGGCAGCTTGTCATAAGGCCAATGAGAGATGATTTGAAAGCATAAGGCTCCTAATACTGAACTGTGTGCTGAGCCTGCCCGGATCTTTCTGCCGTTGCTCTGAGGTACCGTATCAAGGCATGATGTGCATTCTGTGCCACGGCCTGGACAGTCCATAGTGAAAACTCCTCATACCTTCTTACTGAGAATAATTCAGAATCGAGAACACAGACGAACCCTGCCTGCGTGTTAGTAATTTGAGGTGGAGACACCATCTTCAGTATGGGCGCCAGGAAATGAAGCTCAGCAGTTCTTTCAAATTCTGTAAAGAATCCGAGGAGCAGGGAGGCCTTTTTGCATTAGGCTAAAGTGGATCAGAAGCTTTTAATTTCAAATCTGTTAGGAGATCAGGTCCTGGCATCATAGCACGCTGTCATGATTGATTCAGGCTGCGCTATGAGTCCTTGGTCAATAGGTTGTGGGAATCAACAATGCTGCCACTGTCTTTTTAATAAAATAATTTTGGAACTGCCACTTCCTGTTTTGATCAGTGTGAAGTTTAAGACCTTACACCTTATGGATGGAATGTTTCTTGCCAAATGTGCCCTATGCACAGGGCAGGCAGAGCTGGAAGACAAATCTCAAGAAAAAGTCACCTAAGTAGAGCTTACTGGGGAGAATAAAACTTCAGTTTAAACTACAAAAAGATGGTTAAATGATACAAATACCAGTAAGGAATGCTGCATTATTGGAGGGATGTCCAGCTACGAAATTCTGTAGTCCACCTGGCAGAAAAAAATAAGCTGGAAAAATGCCAGACTGACTTGTGCATCAGAGACATGTGAGTGTATGGACACCATCAAGCTCTCTGTGGAAAACTTCTCTCCAGTTAGAAAGCATTTGTACAGCTGCAGGGCAGATACACATGTGGATTATCACTTAAAAGATAAAACAACATGTTTTCTATCATAAATGAGACTTTTTTTATGCTTATTATTAGCTTCTTGACAATATTTATCACTTCTAGTCATTTTTATACTTTGCACACTAACATATATGACTTAGTGTGCTGCTTCCTCTTTAATATCTATCACAAACTGAATTCTAGTGCAACATTAACTTAAATCGGCATCTTGTAAGACTTCTGAGACTGATGGTAGGATCACTGAAGCGATACAACTGGAGAGAAATTCCTCATAGGCAAGTACACAAATGACCAGATGGCCTCTACAGTTCATACAATTTTTTTTTTTCATATTGGAAATTGAAGTTACTGGCCCTGTCTGATCCTAAAGAACTATTTCTACACTGAGAGCACTGCAGAAGTGTTAACTGTTTTAATAGCTTTTGTTAAGAGATCGGTGTGCTGGATGGTCCCTGATTGGGGGTGGGTGGGGGGGTAGTTGGAAAGTACTTTGCCTATTCTATGGGATTTCCTTAGTGAAGTTACTTAAGGTCTCTGGGCCTTAAATCACTTTCTATGAGTAAGCAGTGACAGGTGTATCTATTTCTGATTTCCCAGTCATAAATTTATTGTAAAGGTATTGTTAACCGCCGTTTGAGGCCAGCAAATACAGTAGCACTAGAGAAAACCGAAATGTATTGCTAAATTGCTTTGAAGCAAACTTTCCTCAGCACATGGTTGTTCCAGATGGGCAAAGAGGCTTGTACTTGCTCCTGACTGCTTTTTATTTTGCACAGGACTTGTCCTGTATGATTGGCAAAGGCAAGCGTTTGTCTTGGGGCGGGAGAGCTAAAAGTTGGGTTTTTTTTAAGCGTGTGGGTGCAGCTGCCTTGCAGAAACGTATTGCAGTAAAATCCTCCAGATCTCGAACATGGCTGTAATGGCTGTCTAAAAATAATACATAACAAAGGGTGCCCTTTGCAGGGAGAGACAGAAATAACTTGCTTTTTGTTCGTCCGAATGAAAGGCTCTTACCAGTTAACTCAAAGGCGGCAGCCTGTCCCGGGGACCACGCAAGAGCCAACTTTCAAGCAAATTCTCCCCGTGCGAATCTCGAGCTTGGACTTCCCCCTGAGAAATAATAAATAACCGCTCGCTGGCTGCTGGTTTCCAGCCTTGGTTTTGTAACGAGCCCGGGCCCGGCCCGCCCCCGTTCCCCCTTCGCCCCGCCATGGGGCCTTTAAACGTTCCGGCCGGGGGCGCCGCGGCCCGGCTGGCTGCCCGCTCGCCCTGCCTGCCGCCGGGCCGGCCTGGGTGGGAAGGCGCTGCCCTTGGACGCCGCCGCCTTCCCGCCCTCTCCCCCGCGGGCCGCCCGCCGCAAGGCCCCGTGTCGGCTGGTGCCAGGCCGCCCGTCCCCGCGCCGCCCTCCGCCATCCGGGGGCCGGGGGGAGCGGCGGCGGCGCGCAGGCCCCGCCCGGCAGCGGCGGGGCTGGGCGGTGCCTGGCGCCCTCACGTCCCTTCCCTCCCTCCATCCTTCCCTCCCTCTCCGCCCCCCCGTCGGCGCAGCGCTGTGGTGAAGCCGCATTGTTTGTGCCGAGGGGGGAGGGGAGCTGCTCAGCCCCGGGAGCTGAGCGCCGAGCCCGCAGCCGGACGGCGACCTGCGCCGCCGCCTCACGAATGCGCCGCGCCCGGCTGCAGCAGCAGCAGCCCAGCACCCAGCGCCGGGTCGCCGCCGCCGCGGGCAGCGCGGCCCTCTCCGCGCCCGCTCGCCCGCCGGCGGCTGCCGGACGCGGGACCAGGCGGCAGCACCGGCGGGACCTCCGCCATTAAACCGGCCGCAGCGTCGGCCGCAGAGGCGGAGCGGGAGGTCTGTCAGCCGCGCTCCGGCGGCTCCCACAGCGTGAGTGAAGCCGGGGGGCGGCGGGAGGGGGCTGCGGGGCCGGGAGCCGGCGGGTCCCGCCGCGGCGAGACGGCGACCGGCGGCGGGGGGGGAAGGGCAGGGCGGGCTGGGCACGGCAGAGGCGGGGGGGGGGGGGAAGCGGCGGCCGGGGGCGAGGCGGGCGGGGAGGCTGGGCGGGGGAGAGGCGAGCGCGGCGGTCTGGGGGAGGGCGCCGCTCGAGCTGTTTTGTCAGCCGCCATATTTGTGGGCCGAGTATTTTCGCGGAGGGGAGGGAGGTGACTGTTGGGGAAGGGCTGGAGATGATGGGCCTTGGGCAGGAACCATCCTCGCGGGGGCCGGGAGGGGGGGTTGGGGGGGGGAATGCCGGGGCCGGGCAGGAACCATCGGCGCGGAGGGGTGTGTGCACGCTGGAGGCTCCCTGGGCGTGGGCAGGAAGTGTTCGCGCAGGACCGGCGAGGGCGGGCCCGTGGGCGTGGGCAGGCCGCGGCAGCCGCGGCGGGGGCCGGGATGACGGGGGGTGGCGGAGCGGAGCGGGGCCTGGCGGCCGGTGCTGGGGGAGAGCGGCCCCGGGGATCCCCGCGTCGCTGAGGCGTCCGCGGGCCGGCCCGGCGGGCTGCGAGAGCCCCGAGTGCCTGGGTTCCCCTGAGGGGGTATCGCTCCTGCCCCACGGCCGGAGTTGTGGGTGGTGTCCGGCCCCGAATGCGCGTAAGCGCTGTTCGCTCACCCTCCCTCATTGTCTGGGACTAAAGAACATTCCTGTGTCTTTCTCTTCCTAATGGTCTGCATGAAAATGTCCGTTGAGACTGGAATTCCCTTCTCCCCTGAGCAGGGGATCCAGGGACTAAAGGCAGTTTATTTGAAGAGGAGGAAGGTAACTAGGACAGAGATTGTAAAAGGAATTTGTAATCAAAAAGTACACGTTCTCATACTTTTCCTGTTGGGTTTAGTTATCCTACACCTCGATAAAAAGTATTATTCCCCCTCATACCACACATTCCACACAAACAGCTGTCTTCATGTACGCTTGTTGTGGTGGGGGAAAAAGTCTGCTGTGACTTTCTTCCCAAGCAGCTGATGTGATTCCAAGACAGGAAAACTGGAAAACTTTTGGTTTTTATCTCCTGCAGTCGTTGAGTTGTTGTAAGAGGCAGAAAAGCGCTAACCGAAGTACATTAAAGTAATTTCATTTTGCTGTTACTGTGGTATGTCTATTAATATTGAATGGAAACTGTCTTAGTTCACTGTTTTTCAAATTTAGCCCCGTGGTCTTCATTCCTGTGGATCTACAGGATACTACAGGAGGGGGGAGGGAAGAGAAATGTCTGATCATTAACTAGGAAAAGCAAACCAGTTGCCAGTCATGTATTTGCTATGCAGGAGTCTGGTCTTCCTCCGGAATACTTAAAGGGCATTTGCAAACAGAAGAATTTTGGAGAAACAAAACACTGCTTTGGCTTCCAGAGCATTTAAGTTAATTCATACTAAGTTTCTATGAAATTTGGCCAGAGTACTACCAGTTCGGTTCTGTGTTCATTGCATTGTATTTGTAGGGTGTCCATTCTGTGTTTAACTGTGACTGTAATTTGCTTCCTAATTTAGCTTTATTTACAGTTGAGTTTTATAGGGAGGATGCTTAGATGTTAGCTCAATCGTTTTTTTAATTATTCTGGTTCGTACGCATTATTTGACTTTTACCTTAGTAATGCTAAATCTTAAAGCACCCTTGTGCTTTTGAATATTTTCTTCCTGTTCTTATTGCCTGCTTGCAGCCATGCTTAAGAATCTTGGGAACAGAGAGGGATGGAGAGCTTGGAAACGTAGCATTAATGTGTTATTTTTTTCCTGTGGGTAATGGGTTAAGTTTGATAGTGAAGTGTGAACAAGCTGCACGTTATTTTGATTTCTGAAGGCTAACTCTCATCCCTTCACCAAAATTTTGTCCAAAACAGTCTCGCTATCATCGTGAACCACTATGAACACAACCAGCTAAGATGTAGGAAGGGACATTTAAAAAAAAAAAATGCAGATTTTTACATCTAGGCAGGCTTGAAGTGCAATTATACGAAGTAAACATAATGTAAATGGTGTATTTTTCTTGATAGGTGACTAAATTAAAGACAGATTAAAAAAATATACCATAAAATGAAACCTTTCTGATCTGTAGTAGGTTACTGTACGTTGATACATCATTGTGTTTTAGCTGAAGAATCCCTCATTACTTGTTCCCAATAATAAACAGAAGTCAGGGACATTGTGTTATCTTTGGCCTCTGAATTATAAAATCTATTGTGGAACTGGCAACTAACTTGTAATTTCAGTTAAATTATCAGTGTGCCTTTGTTTCTAGTTACTGGACCTTCTGTAGCAGTAGTGGTGGTTTAAACTTTTTCTGCAGTTAAGAAATCAGTGTGGTTTAATCTGATGTTGTTTGCTAAAATTAAATCATTAAATATTTCTTCCAAACTTGTTTGAAGAGGTGGAGCCTTTTTAATTCATCTGTTGTTTATATAGAGCAGATCAGAGGTCTGTCATGATTAAACACTGACTGTTGTCCGGTTTTGTGCTTGTGCTATAAAAACAAGTAATAAGACTTAAGGATTAGTTGTGTAAAAGTGAGCAAGACAATTCTCGCATGAATAATAAAACCAGCTTAGATTTGTCTTTTTAATTTCTCTGGGAAAATAAGATCAGTTTGTGAAAGCAGGTAGATTAGACCCTCTGAAGAACTAGTTTTAATGCTAGCTGCTTAAATTATTTAGTCTTCTTGTAAAAGGAGTTCCTTCAGTGCTTTGAAGGTGTACCTTTAGAGATTGGCATCAGAGACTAAGCAGAAGGCAGGCGA
The DNA here is from genome assembly GCF_028500815.1 of Rissa tridactyla. Classification (NCBI taxonomy): domain Eukaryota; kingdom Metazoa; phylum Chordata; class Aves; order Charadriiformes; family Laridae; genus Rissa; species Rissa tridactyla. The sequence goes on from NC_071466.1 coordinate 198,767,887, forward strand.
CAGGGAGTAGTTTATGTAATTGTTCCAGTCCTTGCTGTTTTCTTCATGAAATAGATACACTAGTCTTTCATGATAATTGTGTTTTGATCTCTCTATTTCTCTGCTATTTTGGCAATGCATGCTAACACTAGTTGCATTATTTTAACTAATACGCAACACTGACTTGAAGTGCAGAATATCTGATTGGTCAGAATTGAAACTGTGAGGCTCTAATAATACTTTAAGCCAGTGATTAAAGATCAAGAGCTTTCTCTGTAGCTGAGGTTGAATTTTGTTGTTTACTAATGGTTTATGAGGAAGGAGGGGGATAGAACTTTTAAACTTGATGTTATCGGTTGGGTTTATAATATTTTCAACCCTCATGGGAAGAAAACCCCCAATTTTAGAATGTCAAAAGGCGTAAGTATGGTAGCTTTTAATTAGAAATGTTGTGATCAAAATGCATGCTTGTCCTAGTCATGGTATTTCATGGTGGGATGGGAAAAAGCTATCTTTTTGTGTGGTATGTGGAACAATCTTTTTACAGTAAGTGATGAACTTGAAAATTATGTCAAAAGTAAAGGGCTGTCAGACTGCATGCTTGCCAAGTTTGGAAGTATGCCTATTTTTCTAGCTTTTAAGTATAGGTGTAGTAATTGAGTTGTTAACATGACTATTTCAAATTGCACTGGAAAAAATCATGGGTGAAGTCTTTTCACAGTTCTTTTGGGGGGAGAGCTGGAGAAAATAATCTGTAGCTGTTTCAAACTGCAGACACCTTTAAGGTATTAGGAAATATTGTGTTAAAGGTTTTCTTACAATGTAACAGGTGTAATATTTTTTTCTGTGGCACTTCTGAAATATTTTTTTTCCCATGCAGAGGTCTTACCAGATAGCTCTTCTATAGGATTTTTGTATCAAGGATTTTGTATAGCTGTGTTTACTTAGAGAAGCTGTTATTTAGGAGATTTGTTTATTATTAGGTTAAATTTGTACAAAACAGTGTGAGTAGCCCTGTTAAGTAAGGGTGAAAGGCTTTTTTTTTTTTTTTGCTTTTTTTTTTAAATTGGGTAGATAGGTTGGGGATTATGGAACAGAAGGGGTTTTTTCCTTGCTATAATAAAACCAATATTTTAATATGAATGTTTGGAGTTCATAATATTAACTGTTGCTCTAATTTTAGGTAAACATTACCAAATGAGGAGAAAAGGAAGATGTCATCGAGTATCGGCAGCAAGGCATTCTTCTTCCCCGTGCAGTATTAAGCACTCCCCCACACGAGAAACCTTGACATATGCTCAAGCTCAAAGAATGGTTGAAATAGAAATTGAAGGTCGCCTGCATAGGATCAGTATCTTTGATCCTTTAGAGATTATATTAGAAGATGATCTTACGGCCCAGGAAATGAGTGAATGCAACAGCAATAAAGAAAATAGTGAAAGACCACCAGTTTGTCTAAGAAGCAAACGGCATAAAAATAACAAAGTGAAAAAGAAAAATGAAGCTCTTCCGAGCTCACATGGTATACCTGCTACAACAACTCCTCTTCCAGAACCAAAAGTACGGATTGTTGAATACAGTCCCCCTTCAGCTCCTCGGAGACCTCCAGTTTATTACAAATTCATTGAGAAGTCAGCAGAAGAACTTGATAACGAAGTTGAGTATGACATGGATGAAGAAGATTATGCGTGGTTAGAAATAATAAATGAGAAGCGGAAAAGCGATGGAGTGTCAGTTGTTTCACAAAATATGTTTGAATTCCTTATGGATAGGTTTGAAAAAGAGTCTTATTGTGAGAACCAAAAACAGGGTGATCATCAGTCTTTAATTGATGAAGACGCGGTGTGTTGTATATGCATGGATGGTGAATGTCAGAACAGCAATGTAATCCTGTTTTGTGATATGTGTAATTTAGCAGTACATCAGGAATGCTATGGGGTGCCATATATACCCGAGGGCCAGTGGCTCTGCAGACACTGTCTGCAGTCCCGTTCTCGGCCTGTAGACTGTGTGCTGTGCCCAAACAAGGGAGGTGCCTTTAAAAAGACTGATGATGATCGTTGGGGACACGTTGTGTGTGCTTTGTGGATTCCAGAAGTTGGATTTGCCAATACAGTTTTTATTGAGCCAATTGATGGTGTCAGGAACATTCCCCCAGCCAGATGGAAGTTAACATGCTACCTCTGTAAACAGAAAGGTGTTGGTGCCTGCATCCAGTGCCACAAAGCAAACTGCTATACTGCATTCCATGTGACGTGTGCTCAAAAGGCCGGTCTATATATGAAAATGGAACCTGTGAAAGAACTAACTGGCAGCGGGACAACATTCTCTGTAAAAAAGACTGCCTATTGCGATGTACATACTCCACCAGGTTGCACACGGAGACCTCTAAATATTTATGGAGAAGCCGAAATCAAAAACGGTGTTTGTAGAAAAGAGGGATCAGTCAGAACTGCTAGGTCTACATCAAAAGTCAGAAAAAAGACAAAAAAGGCCAAGAAAACAGTGGTTGAACCCTGTACAGTTATGCCAACAGTATCTGCTCCTTATATCCCCCCCCAGAGGTAAGCAAACCATCCAAGTGAGAGAAACCTTTACTTAATTATCCGTTTAATATTAAACCAATGCTTTCAGATGCCGACTTGAAGTTTTTGTGCGTTTCTTACATGCTTTCCTTAAAGGCCATACTCAGAGGATTAATGTAAATTATGTACAATGTACTTTTGTGAAATTGCATTAAAAATGCAGTAACTTCCCCAGAGAAATAAGTGATGTCTTGTCCTCAGAAACCTTTTTTTTGTCAGACCAAATCATGAAATCATGTTGTCTGCTCAGTTGTTGTTGTTCGCTGTACTTTTGAGAATAGCATATGTAGTTGACCTTCATATTAAAAAAAAAAAAAAAACAACAGCCAAGCTCAAGGTTAACTGTATTCATAATTTGGGACTCTGAACTTCTTTTCCTAGTTTTAAGAGCTCCAAACTGAAAATTACATTTGCATGTATAAGTCTTCAAACTTGTTCATTTCATCTAAATTAAATATAAACTTGTACTGTAAGATCTATGTATGTGGTACAAACAAACCCTCCAGGAAGTATTTTCCTTGTGAAGCAGAGTAATTTTTCAGGAGGTTTTCCCTAAATTTGCATTTTTCCTTTTGCAAAATAGTTTTTTATCAAGGCTTGGATGAATTTGGTACCTTGCAGAGTTTTTTAAAAAAAGTTAGCAAGTAAGTGATGGTAAGTTTGTTGGTTAATGTATTTGTAGTCATGGAACATGAAATGAATGTGCCCTCCTGTTCAATGATGCTATGAAATATCTGTCCTATAACTTCAGTAAAATGTTTATGTTTGAACAAAAATTAATTGATGCATGTGACAAGAGTTTTAATGCTAATCTTGTCTTTGCTTTCAAATTTATACTTTGTAAGAAGTTCTGTTTAAGCTGATTTTTATATTAGTGTGTCTTTTGCGGTTCTTGCAGGAGCTTTTGTTACGTGAGTGCAAATATAAAGCATGAACACCAGAACTGAAGTTGCTTTTCACAATTAACATGCCATATTTTTGTATTTTAACAGTGGTGATCGGGGGGGCTGGCAGATGGCTCTAGATCTGGTGAGGCTAGTGAGGTTATGCATCAGAAAGCAGGGATGGGATGTTTCAAGTGATGTCTTCATAAGTAATAACAGAATTGGAGCAAAATTGAGATTTTTAATATTTTTATTTCAGGAGTTCAAAACCTCAGCATGAACTTCATTTAGCTTAGAACAGTAGCAACTCTCTTCAGATTTCTTTTAGTTAAAATGAGTTATAATGCATTTCAACAGAGAATATAATCTGTTTCTGGGATTTGAGCAATGGCAGAAATCTCTGTAGTAGACACAGTTTTGGCTTTGCTGAATATTTGAGACATAATACACTGGGCTGAGAAATGCAAAATTGGACTATTGGGACTAAAACCAAGTTTGTCTTTATGGAGTATTTGTTTTGTTTCTAGCATTTACAACACCAATATGTTTGTTTACTCCTTGAATTAAATTCTTACTGATTTAAGAACAGTAGTTTACAAAGTTTCTCAAAAGAGGCACAACTTCCATATGCAGTTTCATTGTTTGTACTGTGACAGGACTCTGAATGCTCAGACAGTGAAGGCTTTTAAAATAATACACATAAACTCTGCTGGTTTTTTGAAAGCTGACTCCCAGGTCTCAGGTAATTGACAATTAAGGCTGGTTAAATTAATTTAAATGAAGACATGTTTTGGGACTGCAGTCCTTTCCCGTAATAAGTTTTGGTAATGTAAGGAGCTACTTATTGACTGACTTTGACAAACAGCCTTTAGCTCCTGTATGGTGTTTACAAACATCAGACTAATTGCACTTTTCTCTGCTATGATTTGCTTGGTAAAATGGTATTTTTGTTTAGTGATGCACTGCAGAAAAGCTTAAGTTGATAGTAAGCAGCTAATGCGGTTATTTCAACAGGTAGTGTTGTACTTGAGAGGGGGGAGTTCATGTAAAAGAATTTGGCTTTGTCTTAAGTAGGACAATCCTGATTGGTGGTGTAGTGTGCTTTGTTTTGGTTTGGGTTTTTTTTAAGACGAAGTAAAAAATAACATGAACTAAGTGAGAGTTGAGGATTAGGGTGCATGTTCTCAGTTGTACCTCTGGCCATTCTTCCCATAGGTAACTTTCATAAAAGCCAGACCCTAAAAGGATGTTCTCATCAGGGTTTGGTTTTTTGTTGGTTTTTTTAAGTGTCATATGCCAGAAACAGAAAGACTCCTTTTTTCTTTTAAATAACAACTAAATGTCTTTTCAAGACTGCAGAGAGATTCAGCTTTCTTCTATTTATGCTTGGTTTCATTTTACTGGACACAAGTATAATTCTTATATTCTATATCAGAAGTGTAAAAAATGGGCACAGCTTGAAACTATTTTAAAGTCGAGCTTGTTATCAGCTGAAGACTTTTGCTTAAGTACTCTTTGTAATGTGAATGCGCTTAGTCCTAGAAAACTAATACCTGAATTAAAAGCAAAACAGAAATGGGTGTACTAAAAGGAAGAGTGATTATGCTGTAGACCCAAATCTTAGTCTCATTTTCTTTGGCTATTCTTTTTTTTTTTTTTTCTTCCTTTAGAAAAACTCGTGTGTGTGTACAGTAGTTAAATCCATACCCATAAACTAGTAATGAATGATGTGGATCATTTCACAGCAGTCTTCATTTAAATGATCCCTTTTCTCTAACGTGTTTTTTTTAATGCGCTTTTTTCCCTTGGAGCTGAAACATGATTTGCCTTTCCAGAGATCTCAAGGAAGAGCAATTAAGGTATTTAAAGTATCAGAGAAGAAACATACATTCAGTGTTTAAACATTAGTGCTTTTTTTCCTGAATAATTTAAAATGCACACATTTTCGGCATCTCTGGAAATTGAGGCACGTGTTGAGATGTTTGGTTTGGTTTACCTTCTTAATCATTAATAACTAGACTGTATGTCTCCCTGGCATATAGCTGGTTCTTTAGAGTTGGTAGCTGGAGAAGTACAGATATATGAAGATCACAGTGAGGAGGAAAATACTTGGTGGATGCAGCCTCTGTGCACACCTGCTGAAGCTTGAGGAAAACCCTCTTGCCATTTATGTTTAGTTTAAGTTGGAAAGATTGTCTGCTGTTTCCTTACCTGGCTAGTGAGTGTATGTGAAAGACTGGGCACTTTAGTAACACCATTTGTCATAAGTCTGTTTTCTGAAACACCCATTTTAATGTTTAGGGTATTTTAAAAAGACTGGTGGAAAACAACATACACAAATTAATTTCTGCACGACTTTCTGTAGCTCATGAATTTCTATATCAGCTGATCTATTGGTCAGGTTTCTATGCTACTGCCTCGAATGATTTTGAGAACTGTACACTTTTCAGTTACCAGAATTTCTTATGCAGATGTCATACTCTAAGCTTTTTGCTGTTAGATTACATAGTGTCATTCTGTAGGTCATTTGTAATGTAATTATATGTCCTCTCAGACTATCTTCTGTGAACTGCTGATTGAAGAGTGTAGGATCAGAAGGTTTTAACCATCGGTGATAGGATACTTGCTTCGCTTGTCTGTTCTTTTTTTTGAAGGGTGGGGGATTTGGTTTTTGTTTGGTTTTTTTTCCTTTGTTTTAAATGCTGGGCATCTATCTATCCTGTTGCCTAGGCATTTCAGAAAGTCTGTACCGAAGGATCCACTTCCAAAGGTGCAGTAGGTTATGTTGGAGCCTTAAAGTGACTTCAGTTTTCAATGTCATCCGTGCTGACTTCTTAGTAACTTGCATAGCACCTGGAATAGTATATGGGACCACCGGGGAACCCTTTTATACATACATGATTTGCATCGGGCCTTCTGGCTGCAGAAATGTGTTACCTCTTTAGTAGGAAATTTTGTTCAGTTTTTCTTGAAATATAAAAATATTGAAGATTGTTGCTTATATTGCACTGCTTGCGTTTATCAGCTGCTTTTTCTTGTTGTTGTTGAAAAGGCCAAAATGAGTGTAGTCTAAAAGCAGCACGTTACTGGGAAGAGTGAGAGCAGCTGTATTATGTGGGGGGGTGAGTGGGGCAGGACAGTCCCTCAGACTGTTCCTCTGGATGGGAGGGACAGGCAGTACCTGCACCCATTGACAAATGGTTGTTAGAGAAGTGTCCTCCTGCTGCTACCAGCTAGTTTGGCTGAAGGCAGGGCAAATTTGTTCTTGCAGTGTTTGTATTCCACTGATGATGTGTGATGGTTGAATTTTGCCTAGTAGATAAATGATTTTTTTCTCCCTAATAAAATAGTAAAAATATTTTATTTGTGTTGTGGGTCCAGAATTTCCAAGCTAAGAAAATCCTAATTTTTAGGGCTGATTTGACAATCTAAATCTAGCTTCTTGTCTGTTTTAGTTCTTTTGCACTGGCTCTGTGCTCCATTTCTTGTGAATTTTTTTTTACCCGTGTTGCTGCTCATCCTTGTCCTTTTTAACAGCTGCCTTACCCAGTGAGTAGGATGGATACACAAAGGAGAAGACTTGTAGTGTTAGCTGTGAAAACTATATGGTTTCTCTGACATTTAAGTGCTTGATTCTCTAGTACAAATAACATCATTTTGGTGTAGCCCGTTGTTCTTGTGTGTTGAAAGAGGCATTTAAAATGTGACTGCTTTTTGAAAAGCAAGGCCAGTGTCAATGTTCATGTTCTTTAAAAATGTTGTGAAACTCGGATATTGTGGCTATATACTTGGGAAGACATTGAATGTGATATAAAATATTTAATCTTCAATACTTTTAAAATATACACTGAGATACAGTGTAATTTGCTTTATTAAAATACCATTCATGCAAGTATTGCTATATTAAGTGGAAGCAGATATTTTAAAGTATATAAATATTTGTTTTCATCTTTAGTTTCGGTTTCTACGTGGTATATTTGTAGTGTCTGAAATAAAGAAAGCAGAAAGTCTTTGAAATCCAGTACTTGTACAGAGAGCAAAAAAAGCCCCACTCATGATAAGTAGGAACGAGGTGTTATACTTGTTTTCCATATCGTATGCATCAGTTGTGTTGCATCGTATTATTGAAAGAGAATTAAAAGATCCTTATGGAAGTAGGTAAGTAGTAGGCAGATAACTGAGAGCAAAAATTACTGAGATTGTTAAAAAAACTGTAGAAACCAACATTTATGTGGAGCACATTAACTGATTTTTCTATGTTGACTTCTGCTTTTCTTAGAAAGCATATTGCTCCTGGTAGTAAAACTGGATTTCTGTTACTGTATGTCTCAAGACAGAACCAGTATTTCCTATAGTTTTATAATTTAACTGATTGGAAATATCCTGAACTTTCTTACCACATAATTAAATGTAGTCTTTTTATCTCAACACAGGAATCTTGATTGTCTCTAAAATAGGATATGGACCAGAAAAATAAATAAACAGAAAGTGATAAAACACTTCATAAGCAGAAAGGAACATTTACAAGGCCTTCGAGAAAACAGTGTTAGTCTGCATTCACAGATGATGCCTTTTAATCATCTGTATGGCTTGTGGGTTTCTTTGGGGGATTTGTTTTAATGTTTTTTGGGGTAGTGGTGTTTTTTTTAATGCCTTAAGAAAGTTTTTTAAGTGGGGGGAAAATAGTAAGAAATGCTGTTTAAAATTCAGGATAAAAAAGCCATTGAGAAAATACTACTAGAGACAGTGTTTCAAAAAAAAATGAAAGCTGAATAAATCCAGACTTAACGTCTGTTAGCTCTTTATCCTGGAATATACATGTATGTATACTTTTCAAAATCATGTGGAAATTCTTATTTTAATTACAGGGGAGCATGATGTAGGTGTGCCTTATGGCTGTACCTAATGATTAGATGACGGAATCACCTAGTTAAAGTGGAAGGGGATGCTAGCAGTCATTGTCCATTGTTTTTTCTTGTAAGACTGATCAACTTCGAAACCTTTTTGATACGTGTGGAAACTACTACTGATGTCATCCTGACCTCTTTGCTTAAATAAAACAATAATTTTGTGTAAATCAAGAAAAGAGCTACTACTGCTTTCACTAGCTTTGCCTCAGTGGTATTTAAAAAAACAAAAATAAGATAACTTTTGAGCTTTATTTTCAAACGGTTCATCTTGACTCTGGTTAGCTTATTAAATAAGAATTAATGTCTTTGAGAAAGCATGACTTATCAAAATCCACTTTTACAAAGTATTAAATTTTGAGTAAAAATAATAGGGAAGATACTTGCATATCTGGTATTAACAGCCGCATGTTGATTGATGTCCAAGGGTTAATTCCCCTCCTATAAATCCAGAGGATGGAAGTGCTGTCCCTTGTTTAAATACACCCTTGTTACAAAATAGATATTGAATATGCTGTACATATAATTTTCTGGGTTGTTTATTTTTGGTTCCCCCCCCCCGTTTATTTTGCATGTACAGGGCAAAGAAGCTTAAAATAGAAATTAATATATTAGATATTTCTGTTAGGTGCGTCATTAGTATTCTGTACGTCCTCTAAGGGTTTCTATTCACAATGATTAGGTATGTGCCAATGCAGTTAAGAAGTTCAAAACTTATGTGTTTTTCAGTACTTCTGAGTTTCACCAGTTATCTGACCTTTTATTAGTTTTTTTTTTGGTGGCAGTTAGAGGGTGTTGTGTCTTCTAAGTGCCATACAAAAACATGATTTTCAGAACGCATTGTCTGAAGAACTGTCTTCTGCCAGTTTTCTATTCAATAATCAAGTTACAGAGTGCACAGAAATTACTAGACAAATACTAAGATTTCTTTTATTATAGACAAAAAGGCGATTTTTGATTAATACTTTATCTTCTGCTGATGTCAATTTCGCCTTTTGAGATTAGATTTCAAATTCACGTGTGGTATGGTTATGACTGCTACAGAAAAAGAAGCACAGAAAAATATTTTGAGTAATTTCAAGGAAAAGTCATGACTCAGTATTATGTATAGGAAGTGGCAGCAGTAAATCTATGCATGTGATTTTTCTAAGAAGACTGAGGAGGTTTTCTAGTGTGACGGGGTGGGGTTTTTTGGATTGCTTTGGTCTTTTTCCTTATCCGAAGGTTTGGAGGATCACAAACTTAATTATTAGAATAGGAACAAAGTAACCTGTTACAACTAACGGAGAATTGACTGAAATAACATAGCATTTTCTTAACTCTTAAGTTTAATATTCTACTTCCCTGTCCAAGAAAAATTTTACAAGCTGTTTGCTCAAGTAGAAAAACAGATGCCTGATTTCACAGTCATGTGAAGCAAGGAAAAGTGCTTCCTACATGTCCAGTCAAAATAAAATATTATTTAAATACCAATAAATGTAGAACAAAGCATAGGAACCTGGAGAGACTTTCAGGCTTCAGAAAATGTATCAGTAGATAAAGTATATACTGTTGGATTCTCAACCTAGCAGAGAAAGGCAAATTCAATAGCTAGAATTTTAAAACACACAGACGAAAAGGAATAACTATGAAGGTGATTGAACACTGCGTTAAACTAGTGAGGGAAGTGGTTTGGGAACGGGACATTCCTGTTTCTTGAAATCTTCAATACAAAAGCTGGAAAGTAGTTATAATTAGGAAAGTGTGTATTTGTCACATGGGGATTCTGCAGACTTGTGTTGCACAGAAGTTTAAATGAAATCATTGTCAGTCTTTTCAGGATTTGATACGTACCCTGTTGGGTACATGGCTGGCTTCTGTTAGTTACAAAAGAAACCTTAACCTTGTCCTCTGTCAAAAGGAAATAAACACGTGCAAATGAACTCCAATTTGACATAGTTGCTCATCTACCTGTATTGTCTTTAAAGCTCATCAAAAGTGTTTGTGTTTTTTTAGTGAAGAAATCATATGGTAAGTTGAATGTTTTTATTGGGCGAGGGGATAACAAATAACGACATAGCAACAAAACCATCACAATTCATTGTTTAAAACAAAAAAGGTATATTAAAAGGTGAGTTTTACACTGTTTGACAGGCAGCTGCTGCCAGAGATTCTCTGGGAGAAGAGCAGGTAGCCAAGCAGGCTTTCTCATCTTCGAAAGACGAAGTTTTTGGATATGGAGCTAGGAGGAATAGTTGGCAAGGCCCCAGAATTAATTCCGATTCCCAAAATAGATACTTTCATAGCTCTTTATTCTGTTTTTCTGCTAAATCTCTTCCAGTTACTGTCAGTGGAGTTACTATAATTGTTTGCAGGTAGTTTTTGTGTCTTTCCTGCTTCTTATGAGTCTCTGTATGTTCTGTGGAACTTTTCTGAGCAAGGGTTGAAAAGTCAAATTTTCTTGAAACTCAGTTTACTTTGTTACAATTTGTTCAATTGATATCTTTTATGTTTTTGTTTCTGGTTTTTTTTCTGACGGGTTTTAGAAACATATCTGCAATCTTTGTGTTGGAAAATAGCAGTATTTCTGTAAAGTGGAACATCATTTGATTGTTTATGAGTATTACTGTAGGTCGAGAGAAACTGGTATTTTAGTGATACTAAATAACATTTTACAGAGTATAATTGAGTTTTGCTAGTCTCTTGCATGTGCCTTTAATACAGCTATATTGGATAAAGGAAGATGCAAAATAACAAACTGATGAAACTGGAGGCTCAGGACAAGTATAGTAATTAAAATACTAGGTTTAGTCCATGTTTAAAAGTTAGTTAGTTTTAGTGGGTATTTGATCTTACTTAATCTTGCAGATTTTCATACTAAGCTCCTTCTGCCTAAGTTACTATAGCAATGCTAGCAAAATGACATACTTGCTTAAGGAAATTTGCTCTCTAGTCTGTATTTCGAAATACAGGGAATTGAGAATGGAGGGGTGCTCTAGAAGTCTTCATATATTGTAATAAAACGACATTTATGGTGTTGAAAAGCATGTATAGTCTGTGGAGCATTTAATGATGATTAATAGAAAAGTGGCTGATTATCTCTCGGCTTTCTTAACGTTAAACTGCCACATTGTTAGTCACCAAAAATACCGTTTTCACTTTTTTTTTTTTCTTGTAACCAGTTGCTGTAGTTGCCACAGTGACATGTAACTGAAACTGGGAGAGGAAGGCAGTTGTGAGTAGGAAGAAGGAAGCTGTGAGATTTCTAATATGACAAGAGCCACATTTCTTATGTTGATGAAAATTATTTTATGCATTTATCTAAAAGATGAAGAAACACGGGACTGAGTAACGCACATTCTGCTTTCTCTGGGTATTTTGAGCAGTGCACTAAGAGTATTGCCCTTTGCAGGGTAGATTATCCATCAAAGGTCTCTGTGTGAGGAGAGGATTAGTGTAGAGCAGCTGATAAATTAGTTTCTCACCAAAGTTGTTGTATATTAACTTCCATTTTAAATTAAATTATTTGAGTTTGTCTTACCCTTTCAAAACAAACCAGTTTCCTCTCCTTGTCCTTCTCTTGCTTTTGTAAACGCAGCGTATTTTTAATGCCATATTTTACAGTTCATCCTAAGCTATGGTTTCAGGTTGGGAACTGCAGGTGCTATTTGAAAGCTTTAGTTGAAAGAGGATCTTTCCTTTTCAAAGACAAGCAGGGAATTGTATGATACCTCCGTATCATGTTCGTAGTGCACGTCACAGTGCTTTACAGTCTGATACAAGCGGGGCTGGGGAAGAGAAGTACTACTGGTTTTCTCAGTTGCCTGTGGCACAAATAAAACAGTTTTGAAAACTGTTTTGACATCACTGTAGTCTTGGAATGTAGCCCAAAAAAAAAGGAAAAAACAAGAGGGAGTGTGACTGGTGGTGCCAAACCATCAAAAGGCTGCAGTGGTCACCAGCTCGGAACCTAATGCTTCTTTTATGGGACCAGTTATATATAAACCCGCAGCTACTGAATTTCATGGAGCACAGCCACCTTTTAAAGAATTTTCAAATTCTTTGTATGTGCTTCATTCTAAGTAACTAATAAGTTGAGGGAAACTCAACATACTGTCATACTGTGAGCCACACTGAGCTCTTCTTAAGGCCTGAGAACAGTGGTTCAGGCTGCAGCAAGTTACAGTGCAAGAACTGTTCTGCTCTGGGTTTACCTTAATTTTGTTATTTGTTTAAATATTTTGAGAGAAAAGTTGTTAAGCAATTAACGTAGTCTGTTTCTGGATTCTCCTTGGGAGTTTTGTCTTAACAAATTCTCTGTTCCATGTGGAACTTGGATGGCAAGAACACTTCTTGTCCCCCTGCTTGCTTTCTGTAGTTGCTCTAGATGTGGCCTTTTCTTTTCCCCGACATGCCTAAAGTCAGTTGTGACAGGGGGAGACCATAACTCTGGTGGCATCTTCCAGATGTATGTTCTTGCTTTCTCTTTTTTGTAAACTGTTTTTAACAGTAGCCTTGCACTTATTTGACAATCTTAACAGAGATATAAAAAAATTATTCACTAATGAGATTGATCATTGCAATGAGATTGGTATATTTTTTCTGAAGAGAAAGCACAGGTTTAATTGATACACTTGTGTTTAATGTGCATTTTAAATACCTGATTTTTATTTTTTTTTCTCCCAATACTTACTATGCTTGACTTGCCATTAGAAAATAAAACACGACAGAAAACTGTTCTTTCCTGATGTTCTTACGCTTGGAAAAAATTCTAGGGTGGAGGGATACCTTAGCAAAAAAGTACTTTTGCTGAGGTGTCTTGTGTAGTTCTGGGAGGTGACCTAAGTTCTGTAAGTCTTGCCGCTGCGTGGGGGATTTATTTGTCAGTGTAGTGTAGCAGTTAATCCTGTCTTGTGTGTTGTCAGATCCTGGATTGCAAAACTATAAAGTCTTCAAACAGCTCTCCCTTACCTGCCTCAAATATAGACATGTTTTTTCACTCTTCGGTATTTTTTTATTTTTTTTAAATAACATCTTTGTGTTTAAAAAGGGAAGTGTAATGTGCAGCAAACTCCTTTAAAACCTCAAAGAATTTCAAAATTCTAGTTTGAAAATTTACCTTCAACTTTTACAAATTTAGTTCAAGCTCAGGTAGCAAAAAGGAATTTGTTCAAAACTGGTACATAACCTATGTGCCTTGTTCCATGCTTGTGTTCAGCTTCTCTGCAGCTGAATGTATGTTCGTGAGTGAGAACCTCTTCCCCAGTATGTGGTAGTACTATCAAGCGTGGGAGCTTCAAAATCAGTACCCAGTCTGTGCTACTTCTTGGGTTCTACAGCAGTGGATTAATTGTGTCTTATTTCCCCAGAACGGTTGTATTAAAGCGTTTCAGCCAGTGAAAGTCTACCTGGGGGTGTCTAAGCAAAAAGATGATCAAAGAGCTGTGCTATAGTTAGAGGGTTCTTAGGGTCTAACAGTAGATGTAACATCCTCAGTTATATCAATAAGAACATAGTGTAGAGGCTCTGTAGATATCTGCCATGTGAAGAGCCTATGACCTCCGTATTTTGAGAAATTAAGGGGTGATTGGTGGTATATTGCCACTATCAGAGCGGTATCTAAATGGAATATGAAGAGCTAGTGTTTGGTTTTATTTGGAGGAACAGCAGGGAGGAGTAGATTCCTACCGCTTGTTAAGTAGTTTCTGTACTCCAAATTACCTTCTGTTTATTTGTATTTTCAAAGTTGGAGAATTTCTTCTATGAACATTTTTCCTAAGCTTATTCTTGCACTTTACTATTATAATTATCCATGAAAAGAATGGTTGTTACGTGAATGGGCAAATGTACTTAAAGATGTTTGCTTAGTCTTGCCACATCTGATGGGCATGAAGTCAAGGCACCTTTCTTCATGTTAAGATTCTCTGATCTTTCCAAATAGGTGTGTATTTGGCTGTGCTCTTTTTGACTCAGTTCAGTAGGTTGTGCTGTTTCCAAGAGAGAGATGTGAAAGTAATTATTTGATTTTGATTGCATTCTATAATTAATTGTAATTCTGTTGTGTTTGAAGTTTAATATGGTCACATCAAGGTCTGCTCTGTGTTGAATTATGTGTTTGAGGGGCCTGCCCCTGCCCTTCAGTGGAGGACTTACACGGCAGTCCTAAGTCCATCTCCAGACTTTCTAAGCTTTGAGTTAAGCTAAAGTTTTTCAAGAATGCCTAACTGGTTTAATTATTAACTGAAAAACAATGTCACTGAAGGACATAATGGCACTGTATTTTGAAGAAGACCTGTGTTTACTCTGCCTTTACCATGTGGTGGCTGCAAGCTCTGTAGCTACAGTTAGCGTAGCACTGAGGAGACCTATTGCACCTTCTACCCAGGCCAGAAAAAAACAACCAGGGATAGATGACCTCAGGGTAGACTCACTTGTATGTCTGTCTGAAAAATATAATTCAGATTTCCCAGGTATTAAAAATCATTTTACCCAAGGTGTTCTTATATTTTTACACTTTGTTTAGGTATTTGACTACTTTTCTTCTATTACTTACCTGAGAAACTGCTTTATTCTTAATATTAAAAGGGAAGAAGCAGAAAAATACTAATATCTGTATGTTTGTGACTTTTATTTAAACGCCTCATGGTAGTGCTCTATAAATCAGGTGCTTCTTGAATTCAGTTTTGCCCATTGTGGTATTAAATTTTATTGGACAATCTCTGATTTTTTGCTACAGGTAGTAATATACTGAGTAAAGAATTAACAAATTTATTTTCATTGATATTATCCTTTCTGTAACTTTGTTTTACATCCATCTCAGGAAGATCCTTTTCTTTCTCTCAAACTCACTCCTGCCCCCAAATAAATGACCATTCCCCCTAACAATACAGGTGGTTGGTGCCTTGGGGCATCTTGTGTTAATTTTTCAAGGGCTGCCACCAGTGACAAATCATACAAAGACAAAACCTTTTCGTTCTACAACCATCAACTTTTGGGAGGAGTTTTTGCAGTGATTTCAAGCTACCGTAGGCACAGAGAGTTGAAGATCTGTTTCAGATAAACTTTTTTTTGAATGTAAGTTTTGACAGGTTAGTGTCGTGTGTGAGACTTGGACATTTTAACGTGTCATTATTTAAAAAAATAGGAGTCAAGATTGTTGTGTGTGATGTTCATATAGCACTTTCTTAGAGTATTTGTAAACCTAGTATATGTAAACAGTATTTGCATTTAATAAAAAACAAGTTTGGAGAAAATACTGTTTATTTTATCAAGATACTTTGCTTAACTGTCTGTATCATCCTCTCTTGCATCTTTTCTGTGTGGATATTTTCATCATATATGTAAAATCATAAATGTTCCTCTGTGTTACGTGTTATGTTTGCTTTATTTACGAAAATTTCAATATTAGTAGATGAGTAACAGAAGCTTTTTATTGCATGTTTTTATGTAAAAAGTCTGAAGATATATTGTCTTTAAAATAAACTACAAATTCTGTGTGAAGAATGCAGCAAATGATCTGAAAAGTTTTGTAGGCATTTAGAGCTTTATTTCTGATTTTATTTTCAATGGCAATATTATTCTGAAATGCATATAAAGCTTTATTTTTAGTCCTAATCTAGGATTGCTCCTGAGGTAATGATCATGAAAAGATTGATATCCTTTAGCTCTATAAAAGTACCTTAATGTATTTGGTAGAAACTACAGAGTCAATCAGATGTATTTGATTGCAATCTACTGCTCAGAAATAATTGTGCTGGGAGGGATGTTGCTGAAAGAAATTAGTAATATGATGAACACTGCTGTTATTATGTTACACATTTTTATATATATATGATGTTTAAGCTCCATAGACAAATATGTTTTATGCTTTGCTGTGAAAAATACAATATCAGTTTTTCCATATTTTAGATTAAATAAGATTATGAATCAGGTGGCCATTCAGCGGAAGAAGCAGTTTGTTGAACGAGTGCACAGTTACTGGTTGCTTAAAAGACTGTCTAGGAACGGTGTTCCTCTGTTGAGAAGGCTGCAGTCCAGTTTACAGTCACAAAGAAACACACAACAGGTATGTGACACACTTTTATATTTATAAGAAGAAATCAGAAAATCTTCATTTTACAGAGTAAAAAAATAACAGGGAAATGTAGCACAGAATAAAAACTTTGTCTGATTCAGCACTGAGTAAATTCTTTACATTATTATTAAGTAATACGACTTATATTGAAAGTCGGGCATTCTCTAATCCTTTCAAATTTGTGAGATATGCAGAAAAAATGCTTAAATGTTTCACAAAAATACTGTCACCAAAACTAGCTTAATACCATTGTTCATTGACTAGGATTGTGGGGTTTTGGAACTTATTGCTCAATGTGCTATGAGTTAGTAAGATAAAAAATGAATTCTATTTTAAATTCATCAAAAGATGCAAAGGAAATGTTGTCTTTGAGACTTATAACTGAGAAAAACAGGGATCTTTACAGAGTAAGGGTTAGACCGTGCTAGTTTACAGTTTTCAATTCGTATCTGTATTGCCTACCTTGTTCGGTAATAACAGAACAAAGAGCAAGTTGTTTATGAACTTCAAAGACCTGTTTCAACTTTTAGTTTCACTTTTGACATAGTTACTAACACGGAGTTAGTAGGTGGGATTGTAGAAAAGCATAAATTTATGCTGATACGTTGTTCTAGTAAAACTCATCCTATCTAAAATACGTCTAGTTAAAGTTGTACACATTGACCAGTCAGAATTGCTGAAAAAGAGAAAAAGGTCACTCCAGATGTGTATCAGATTCAGAAAGCCGTGCTCTTCTGCTTCCCCCCCCCTTTTTTTTTTTTTTTTTAAATATGAACACTGCTTCCCATTTTTGTAATATGAACAACTAACTCTCCAGTGACATTAGAAATTTTGGCAGGTTTTTTATTGTTTTGGTTTCAAGACACTGGGTGGCTTCAAAAATGATTAAAACTTCTTTTCTAAATTCTGTATATGGATCCATGTGTGTAGACCATGAAATGCTGTGAAGCATCATTATGTGGAAATTCTTTCTGCATCCCAGTTGGCTTTTTCAATTGAACTGAAAGTGTAGTTGGCTGTGTTCTTTCCTTTCCAGGTGTTTGACTTCCAGTGGAATTG
Source organism: Rissa tridactyla (assembly GCF_028500815.1). Taxonomy (NCBI): domain Eukaryota; kingdom Metazoa; phylum Chordata; class Aves; order Charadriiformes; family Laridae; genus Rissa; species Rissa tridactyla. The sequence continues at coordinate 198,785,354 of NC_071466.1, forward strand.
TTCCTGTAAAATAACCTCTAGACCTCAGGAATGCATTTTATAGTCATTTACTTCTATTAAAATGAGATTTTTTTCCCCTTTTAAAGCTTAATTACTATTTTTGTTTGAATTGTGTTGCTACTTGCTGATTAAGTCATTAATTGATGTAGTCATAAAAATACCATGGTCAGCAGTGCTTCCTAATTTTTTGATCTGTCCTTTTTGTCTGTGTTTCTTTCCTTAGCTTTTCATTAAAAAACCCAATTAATAATTCCCAGAACAGTTGAGGTTGGAAGGGACCTCTGGAGGTATCTGGCCCAACCCCATTGCTTAAGCAGGGCCACTTAGAGCAGGTAGCACAGGACCGTGTCCAGACAGCTTTTGAGTATCTCCAAGGATGGAGACTCCACAACTTCCCTGGGCAGCGTGTGCCAGTGCTCAGTCACTCTCACAGTAACAAAAAAGTGTTTCCTGATGTTCAGCTGGACTCTCCTGTGCTTCTCCTGTGTTTGAGTTGCTAGGTGGTAGTTGGTCCTTTTCGTATTGAGATGGCATGATGAGACTGCAGCATTTCTAAATACTTAAATAGTAACTACGAAAATAAAACGATTCTTGTAATTGTTGTTTGTTTATAATAAAATGAGCCTTAGATAGGAGCTGTTGAAAAACCCTTTGCCTATTTGCACTCCTATACGAACCCTGTTTCTCTCCTCTCCCTCTCCCTCTCCCCTCCGCCCCTCCTCTTCTCAGAACTGTTCACTCTTCTTAAGTAAGAAAATAACAAAAATATTTTCTAAATTTATTGGAAGTATTTATATTGGTTTATTAAAAATTGAGGCACTTCTGAGACTTTATTCGTAAAAACTTATAATTGAAATTAACTTTGTCATTTGAAAAGAAAAAGCAAGTTTCAAGCAAAGCTGAGTATTAAAAGACACTGTTGATGTAAAATGTGTATGTAGTGCTTTCCAGTGAGTAGCAAGTGTCCTCTGTATGACGTTTTCTCCATAGCTTCCTCAGTATATATGGATAATACATATTAAAGTAGTCAGAACTGCATTAGTCATCTTCATTACTCCAAGTATAAGCCAAACCATCATGAAGACTTTAATAAGCAGCTGTGGCATAGCTGTTGTCAGAGCACCTCAAAATTTTGAGGTACAGATGATTATTTTGTTTATTTCAGTCTAGGTGGGAAAATTCTTCTTACCTTATTTTATCTGAGAGGTCAGAACATCAAGAAACTTAAATAGGTTTTCAGTTAATCAAAGCGATATAAATGCTGATATAATACAGATTCAGAGGAGATTTGTATTATTATTATTATTACTGAAACAGAAAACAAATGTTAAGATGGGGAACCAAAACCCTGAAAATGGTTTCAGGATGCCTGGTGGAAGGTGGTTTTGATCCATCTCTAATGTTTGTTTACTAGAACAAATCTGGAGAGGTTGGGGGCGGGGAAGCGTCCTGTGATTTAGAATTGCTTCCTAATGAATGTGTTTCAGAGCTCAGTTATGATACACTTTTGAAGGTGATGTTATATCAGCTAACACTTCTAAACCGGGCAAGAAGATGTTGACTTCCCATGTTCCATCCCTGGAAGTCTTGACCAGGCTGAATGGGGCTTTGAGGAACCTCGTCTACTGGGAGGTGTCCCTGCCCATGGCAGGGGGGTTGGAACTAGATGATCTTTAAGGTCCCTTCTAACCCAAACGATTTTATGATTCTGTGACTTACATATTGCCTCACCTTCTCAGGAACAAGGAGTCCTCCGAAAGAATGGTTTATACTGTCATTTGTGTCTCCATCTAGAAATTCAGGAAAGGTATTGGAAATACTCTAATAAATTTACATCCCCATTACTTTAGTTTTTCTCTGTATTTCAATAATGCTTCAGTAAGTAGGCATGAAATTTAAGTGTAGTGGCTTGTTCCTGCTGTAGTGAGTGAGGTTGATTTAAAACCGCTGTTTGGAGAAACAAAGTAGAAAGTGCTGGTGGCTAAGATCAATATCTGCACTGAAGATTTCAGTAAGAACACAAGTTGCAACCACGGAATGGTTTTGACTGATTGGCACACAAGTGCCAGCAGAGGTTCTTAATAAAATTAATTGTATTGATCAAGATCAATTTAATCATTGTAATTCTGTTTTTGTTTGGCTTATATTGAGTTACAGTCCCTGTAGGGAGTGAGGCTGTCCCCATGTATTCACACCCAGGATAAGGAGGGATCTGCTGGGCACACTAACAATATTTCTGCTAGTATGAAGAGACTGGTAACGTACTGCTGGTGGGAGCTGGAGGTGAAGACCAGGTCTCAGTTGATGCATGTTCTGTGTGTAGACTTAAAAGTTTCTCCCGCTTCCCTCAGTATTAATGTGTCAGTTTTAGCTTTTCTAGACAGTATTTGGTGTTCAGTAAGAGCTAAACCCATCAGAAAATATTCACAGTTTCTTTCATAATTTTTCTTGGGTCGTCAGCCAGAAGAAACTTCTTGGTTTTGTTATAAAAAGAAAGATTTGGAGTAACAACTCTTTACCAGGAACTTAATATAAACTTTCCTTGTCAGAAGGAAAACTTCTGAAAACTAAAAAATTTGAAAGGAACTCTCTTTATCCAAGTTTTTACTAGTTAGATACTGGAAACCAGTGCATCATGCTCTTTCCAGTTTGCCTGGATCTTCTAATCTAATTAAAGTATATGTTGTATGTCAGGTGATAAGTGGGTTAGGGTAAAGGAGGTTTATCTTTGCTATTATAACCATTTCTGACAATGTTACTTAACATAAGTGTCAAAAAATTGGAGGCTTGTTATTAATCCCCAAGCTGGAGTGACGTTCAAAAGGGAGTGTATGTGTGCGCACAAAAAAAGCAAACAAGGTGCTCCTGGTACTTTGAGTCACATCTGCAAATGTACGCCTACTTAGCTATTTTATGGAGTGAAGTTGGTCAAAGAACTGATTCGACTAAAAGAATAATCTTTTTTTTAAAAAAGTGCAATTGTATCTCCAGTTTTAGCCAAATACTTAAGTCTGCAATGAGTTACCCGAAGATCTGGTGTAATGAAGTAACTTTTTTTTCCTGCTATATAGGTTTCCTGACCAACCCTAAAACTAGTATGGTTTTGTTGATGTAGCTTTCAGTGGGATCAGTTCCCTAGCTTCATGAACTATGCAATTACGTAGAGCAAAAGAGCAGACTCTGAATGGCTGCCAGCAAAGGGATGACAAGCTTTCCACTTTTAGCAATAGCCACAACTTAATTTTGGTTCTGAAAAATAGTAAAACTATGGAAAAATCATATAGCTGCATCAGTTAACAGTTATGTTGCTTTCCCATACGTGGATCTGTCCTCAGAGATAAAGGGTTGTAGAACAGCAATTAGTGGCAGTGACGCTCTGAGAATTTCAAGGAATTGAAAATGCGCATAGCAATATTTGTCAAAATTTACTTTGAACTATTCTGACCCTCAATAGTAAATTATGTGTCTAAGTCAAGGCTTAACTCCTTAATAGAAATGATAAATGCCAGTATTTGTAGCCATTAGGAAAGGGAACTAGAAGTTCCTAGCTATAATTTTTTGTTCTTTTTTGTGTGAGTTTTTGTTTTGTTTTGTTTTTTTGAAAAGAGGAACAAACTGTTGTTTCCAGATTGCTATACTGTAATACAGAGATAGTTGGTAGTTAAGGATTTTCAACTGCAGTGAAGTCAGAGATTTGAATAAAACTAACTTCATAGCTTCCACAGGCATTTGCCTTTACTTTTACAAAGTGTGTAAAGCAGTAAAATATGATGCAGATCATAGAATCATAGCATTTGCAAATCTGTTAGGTATTTTTTTTAAAATGCTAGTTTTTACAATTCTATTTTTGGAACCTTCTGTCTGAAAAATTGCATAAACTTGCATTAGAGGAACTATGATATTTCTAAATTGTCATTTTGTTAAAGAGGATTTTGCTTTGAGTGTAACAATTTGTAATGTTTGGTTATCGTTCCTCTGCTGACCCAGTTTTCTTTATTCCCCTGTCTTCTATTTTTTTATAACTTACAAAATTTATTGTTTGTTTTAGTTTAAAAAAAAAAAAAACCAAAAAACCAAAACCCAGACCCAACACAACGATTACTTACCAAGTGTATATTGCATTGTGCTAGTTATGGGCAAGGATACAAAGTTTTGTATCTCTTTCTGAGATTATTTTATAAAATATTGATTTTAAATGTAATAATTTTCCAAAGCAGATGTTTCTTTTGTGTATTTGGTAGTAATATTAGGACTTTTACTTTTTAATGGCCTTGTTTCTGGTGAATTACCAATACTATTTGAATATAACGGGTAGTATTCCAATATACTATTTCCTCTTATGAAAAATAGTAAACACAAACAAGAAAGGATCTACTTTCTCTGTGTATAAATCAAAGTAATGCAAGTAATTTTTAACTTTAAACACGACTTCTTCCTAAAAATGTATGAATTAAATTCTTTCATGCATTCACTGAAAGGTTGTATTACTGCATTACCCGTTCACAGCACCACTTGAAGTTACTATTTAATAAACTGCTTGTCATTTCCTGTCCTCAGAAGTCATAATGATTTTGTTCTGTTAACAAGTGTGTCCTAATTCTGCTGGGTGCAGGGAAGGTGGACTGAATTTGGAAGGAAAGAAACAAGAATTTGTTTCTACTAGGCGTGAGTTTCTGAAGAAGCTAATGATGTTTACCTGGTTTGGATCTCAATGTGAAAATAACAAATCTTATTTTGCAGCTTGTTATACTGCTAGGTTGCTGTTTGCTATATTGTCTTTTCTGATGTAAATAACCTTCAGGATTGCTTTCCAGTTTATAGATTTTTGTTTCCAGCTAGACGGTTGAGAAAATCAAGAAGATACCCTGACCAGAGGTTTTCTTTTGTTGTAGTATGAAGCTTATGACCGAGTGCTGTAACTATAAGACAGTAGTTTCTCCTTTCCTGTGAATACGCTCTATAATTGCCTAAAACTATCTTATAAAAGGAGGTTAGTGTTTTTTATTTCATGAAGACCTTTTGATTCTTTTCTTAGAGAGAAGATGATGAAGAAATGCAAGCCTTAAAAGAAAAGTTGAAGTACTGGCAAAGGCTGCGCCATGATCTTGAAAGAGCGCGTTTGTTGATTGAACTTATACGTAAGCGTGAAAAATTAAAAAGAGAACAGGTAAATGGAGTACCTTTCAATCCGGTGAAACTTTTCTGAAGGAAAGGTAGTTTAAGTGTTCTCACACATAGTTATTGCAATAGTCTCCAGTGTTGTTTTTTTTTAATACTCATGTAGGATCAAGAAACAAATGTGTAGGTGTGCACTCACACAAACTGTTCCAAATACATAAAATTATCATAGAATAATAGAATAGTTTGAGTTGGAAGGGACCTTTAAACATTGTCTAGTCCAACTCCCCCTGCAATAAACACTGACATCTTCAACTAGACCAGGTTGCTCAGAGCAGAGGCAACCTGTTCCAGTGTTTCACCACCCTTGTAAACAATTTCTTCCCCTAGGTCTAGTCTAAATCTACCGTCTTTTCGTTCAAAACTATTACCCTTTGTCCTGTTGCAACAGGCCCTGTAAGTTTTTAGTTTGTCCCATCTTTCTTATAAGCCCCTTTTTAAGTACTGAAAGGCTGCAATAAGGCCTCCCTGGAGCCTTCTCTTCTCCAGGCTGAACAACCCCAACTCTCTCAGCCTGTCCTCATAGGAGAGGTGCTCCAACCCTATGATGATTTTTGTGGCCCTCCTCTGGACCCGCTCCAACAGGTCCATGTCCTTGTGCTGAGGGCTCCAGAGCTGGACGCAGTACTCCAGGTGGGGTCTCACAAGAGCAGAGTAGAGGGGCAGAATCACCTCCCTCGACCTGCTGGCCACGTGTCTTTTGATGCAGCCGAGGACACGGTTGGCCTTTTGGGCTGCATGCACACATTGTTGGCTCATGTTCAGCTTTTCATCCACCAGTACCCCCAAGTCCTCTCGGCAGGGCTGCTCTCAGTCCCTTCTCAGTTTCTGAAGATCTGTAGGAAATTTGATGTCTTCAGGTTTTCCCAATACATGTGCCTATATTGAGTAGCACTTTTATTCTTCTGGCACACACACAAAAAAAAAGCTGCATCAAAGTCTACAACATTCTATAGTTAACATTGCTGGAAGATTTGAGGAAGCGATAATGCAGAAAGTTAACATTTTTTGTATAAAAAACGTGAAAGCAAAACATTTGCACTTAGGAGTCTCTAATTGTCCTTATTTATAAAAATATATTCCATTGTTACTTTTTACAAGCTGTGAACATTCATTGCAAGCAAATATAGTTTGTAATTCTTGAGTGCTTTCTGGAGTTCCGTGCATCATTCCTTACATTCAAATATCAAATGCTATACACATGTAGTATGTATTATTATTTATACACGTGTTTTATGTGTGTGTTGGGGTGTATGTATACTTTGTTCATGTGTTTATATGTATACACACACACTGTTAATGTGTCGTTAATAATTTATTTTTGCCATAACAAGAATGTTTCAATGTTGATAATTCTTTAAACGGCCTGAAAATAAAACTATAGAGGAGTTGTAATATTGTGAAAAATAATGAAAATTTTGAAGGGTGATCAAGTATTTGAAGATGATGTTGATTCTGGATATTTTAAATTATTTTCTTGGAATTTACATAGAAGATTGTTTTTAAACTTACTGTGTTTGGTTTTATGTAGCCTGTAAATGTTCATTAGATTCTCTTTTTGCACTTTGAACATGGCGCTACAACTGAATTTTAATTTTAAACAGGTTATCTTTAAATTCTTGTTCTTGTTTTCACATTGTTGGCAAAATATGAAGCTGTACTTATGCAGCATCTTTCCAGAGCAAAGGAATACAGTTACAAAATGGAACAAAATTCATTTATAGATAAAATACAAATTTGCATTCTGAGAAGCTGGAGTTGAAGTTGAGGCTACAATGAAGGAATGAAAATATGTCGACAAATGCCAACTGATGATATTGAAAGTAGCGTTAAACTCATTTACTTACAGTATATTTATATTGTTTCATATCTAACGTACTTTACTATTGCTGCAAAACAACTTACTTTAAACGGTATTTCAGTGAAAAATGCTCAGTTGGATAATTATTGCTTCTTTAGGTCAAGATCGAGCAGGTTGCTATGGAACTTCAACTTACTCCGTTCACTGTACTTCTGCGATCGGTTCTGGATCAGCTGCAGGAAAAGGATTCTGCTCGTATATTTGCTCAGCCAGTGAACCTTAAAGAGGTATGTTTTAAGCTGTATTTCCGTATGTTTAGATGTGGCTTAATGGCACTTAAGTACAAGAAAAAAAATCGTTGCATGCACAGTTGGGAGCAGTGTTACCTTTTAATCTCTATTCTGATAATTTGCTAGTTAACTTACTGCTATGAAAGTCTGTTTATGCTCGTATACCAAAATAATTTTGGGGAAATAACTTGTACGGAATAACATGGGCACATATTGATCTTTTGTGATAAGATTGTTGGATAAGGAAAACTCAAAAGATGTCCTAAAAAATGAAATGCGGATACTTTTGTTCTTACTTGGAGGCGAAATTCCTTTTCATTAACTGTGAAACTAGGTAGACTTAGAGTGTATGTGTTTGTGTGTGTCTGCATACGTACATAGAGAACACATTTATACATATTTATAAATAACATGTAGAAATGTCTATATGAACTGCATATATACACATGTGCAGATACTACATACATGTTTATATTGCACATATGTATACAGATGTGTACATACATTTATAAATATGTGTATACATAAATACATGTATAGTATGCCCATAAAAACACAGAATTCTAAAAACGTGTGGTTTCAGCATCTGTTAATAGAGCTCTAGCTTGTTACCTAAGATGCAGAATCTTGTAATATGTGCACTTCCGTTGGTGTGCAAATGTTTGCAATATTAATATGTGCCAGTCTAAGCTACATTTTGAAGTTACTGATTTGAGGTGTTACAAAAAATGTTAAAAAGATGTGGGTCACTTAATAGCTAGTGTTACTTCGTCTGTAATAAGATAATTGTACCCATTTGTGTTTTAAATATTTATTCAAAGGTTCCAGACTATTTGGATCATATTAAACATCCTATGGATTTCTCAACCATGCGAAAACGGTTAGATGCTCAAGGCTATAAAAACCTCAATGAGTTTGAAGAAGACTTCAATCTTATAATAGATAACTGTATGAAATACAATGCAAAAGATACAATATTCTATAGAGCTGCAGTGCGGTTAAGAGATCAAGGAGGTGTAGTTCTCAGGCAAGCTAGGCGAGATGCTGAAGGAATCGGTTATAATAATGAAACTGGAATGCACTTACCTGAACGGCCTAAACTTGAGTCACCCCAGCCTTTCTCTTGGGAAGATGGTAAGATGTTTTTTTGGATTATTTTTTAAAGTTACTTTTTTCGTTATACACAGTATGTACTTTCCATACAGATGTCTAAAATTGTTACTGTTCAGTTTACTGACTAGATTCGCGCCCCCTCACCCCCATTAAATAAAAATTTCTTGAAAGATTGAAGCATTTCTGTACTGCTAGATTTGTTGTGAGAAAGGAGTGTCATCCAGATTCTGATTTTGACAGTGCCAGAGCCTAATTTAACAAGAAACATGAAAAAGGTTTTTAAATTGAGTGCTTTCTTTCACAAGAATGTATATGGTTATAAGTCATGGAAAACGACTACCAGCGTGCCTAAAATTAAGGACATTCTTAAATCGCCTACTGAATTAAAAAATCAAGCACGTTTGTAATACTGGAAATTAAAATGTCTTCTTCTGACATACGTATCAGTTTTCTGAGGTTTTGGCAGTAAAGGAAAGTAATTAACATGTTTTTCTTATAACCATAATCTTGCCCTTCTCTTTGACAAGGAGGAAATCATCTGTTAGGGTGGGAAGGATTAATTATGTCTTCCTTCTGACCTTTTAATTCTTTGCTCTACTACTTAGCTTTCTTGAGCAAAGTGCTGATCAAGAAGAACAGTAATTATATAGTAGGAACTTGTTTCAACATTTCTTCACTGGTAATGGTGAAGCTACTAAGACTGTAATCTTAAGTAGATTTTGATGACATTTTTTAATTCTGGCAAGTGATTTTTTTTTTTTTAATTATTATTATCATTATTTCCACCACCCCCTCACCACCCCTTCCTGTTGGTATTAGAGTTCTTAATATTCTGTGAAACACTAAAACATTTTCAATTATACGTATTTTGACTTCAGTGGATAGGTTACTGAATCCTGCAAACAGAGCGCATATGTCCTTGGAAGAACAGCTGAGAGAGTTGCTAGAAAAACTTGATCTCACCTGTGCAATGAAATCCAGTGGGTCAAGGAGCAAAAGGGCAAAGCTGTTAAAGAAAGAAATCAGCATTATTCGCAACAAACTAAGTCAGCAACACAACCAAGCTCCTCAAATAGAATCAGGTATTGGAAGTTTTGAAGAAGAAGGTGCAGCATTAGAACAAGATGGAGAAGAAGAAGGTAAGATTTTAAACCTTGTTTAAATCAGAACAGTTCTGGACCTCTTCAGTCAGGTGCTTTAATCATATGAATTAAAGTGTGTATAATAAATTAATGTTATATTTAATTTTTACATGGACCACTAGCCACTTAATCACAACAAATACTTTAAGTATATGAGAATGATCTATTTAAACAAAATCTTCCTCCATTATTTTTCATAGTAGCAAGGCTTTTAAAAATTTTGGTCTTAAGAAATGAAAGTACAAACAATCTAATATGAAAAGGAATTGGAAATGCCTGAGTGGAAAACATCTTTGTACTTTCAGAAGTCCACTCAAATGTCAAAGTATGCATTAGGGGTCCTGTGAGCCTAGGTCAATGGTGCTGAAAACTCTGGCCATTGTACTGCCTCTTGTAGCTTTTTTAATTCTCTGCTCCAGACTCTGGGGAGGGGGGAGTGTTTTGTTTTTTTTTTTTTTTTTTAATAAAGCTAATTATTGATAGAACTTAACAAACTTCATGTTGTAGAATGAAGTCAGCCGTATCTAACCAGCCCTTCCTCTTGCGCTTCTCTTCCTCCTCAAAACATTGGTCTCAGAACTGCATCTGCTCCTGGCTAATTCCCATTGAATTCAATGAGAGCAATATGCTATAAAGACCTAACTTTGTATTTCAGTTGAATATTGTATTTACTTTTTTAGCTTTTAAATAAATTACTGAGGTCTTTATTGCTCATTTTTAAAAGACGCACAGAATATCTAGCCTCTTAAAAAAATAAAATTCTATTGAGTTTTCACGATCAGCTCTTCTTTAAAAAGCTAACCTATTTTTCTTTAGGAGAGTTGAGACGTGGTTCATTTTGAATAACTGCGTTGAATGGGGCAAGGAAAGAGCTCAAGGGAAAGTGGAAGCATGATAATAAATAAAACAGTTTGTGTCTGGTGCAGCTTGATGCTATCAAAATTTTTGAGAGGTGAAGTCAGTAAAATGTCTTTCCTTAACTGCCATTCAAACAGTAACTTGGCGTTTAATTCTTAGTGTGACTGAGAGAATGCTTTTCAAACGTATAACTTGCTTGAGATTGGAACGACAACAGTAGAACAAGTGTACATGAATCAGCATGCTTATCTTGTTCTGCGGTTGTTAAGTGTTCTTCAAACATTTCAGATTTTTTTTTTAATTATTTTTTTTTACTTTATTCAAGTGATGATGCTAGTGAACGTAGTTCTTTAGGAGTGTACTTTCTGGCAGATAATGAATACGCTAACTTTTTTTACTTGTAGCTTAACATTTTTATAACACAGCCTTTCACTGCAGCTGTTGTGCAAAAAATAGTCCAAAAGTGAGCAATAGCTGATTTCTTATATTTACAGTACACTTTTTTTAAAAAGCGTAATGAAGGCGTTGTTACAATTCTGATCTGGTGAAGAGTAATTAGTTCAAGTTTCAGTTCTGAAATGGAAGGTACTTAAAAGAGTAAAGAAAACAAATTGCCAAAATGAATGATGATGAAAGTAGTAGAATCCTCTGCCCAGGATCTCTACAGGAGCTGACTTTTAGTACAGCTGTGAATTACCCCCTTGCAATTCTGCTTTCAGTTTCGCATGATGTGAAAAATACAGTACCAGAAAAACCCCGTGAGATTTAGATGTTAGTGTCTATATAGTTCTCAGGTGTTTTTTTCTGTGCTTAAATCTTTTTTTGTGAATATTTTCTAATTAATTGTAAGAAAATCAGGATTTATTCACAAAGAACAGTCACCTTGGACTTTCTAAACTACAGGCTTTTTTAATTGGTAGTACTTTAAATGTGCTTATCTGACTGCAAATTTCATTTCCTCCTGAAATATTATTATTATAAATTCTAATACTTGTCTTCAAAGGATGTGAGCATAGTCACAGTTTATTTTAGTATTATATTTTTAATATCAACTATGCTCTTGTTCGATTAAACCTTAAGCAATGGGGCAGAGATCTTTCTGTGCTTAGAAGTCATAGATTTCCAAGTAAGCATTACTGAGCTGAAACCAAAACAATATAGAGATAATATTTAATCCACTGCAGATACAGGGCTTAAACCCTTGGGTTTCTACACCTTTTTTGATGTGACATAGAAAAATAAAGTAAATCTTAAAATTTCCTTTGCTAACATAAATATTATGTTGGTCTTGTACAGTTACTTTAGAATAAGTATGTTCTCCTTATTAATTAATATTTTAAGATTCTTTTGGGAGCTAGAAAAAAGGTTGTAACATCTTTTTGAGTTGATAATTATGGGTTAGGAATTCCTTCTACTTGTATTTGGGAATGCTGCAACAGTATAATGTTTATTTTCTTTCCAGTCGATTGGGGAGGAAAAAATGAAACTAGTTTTATATGCTTACAGTTATATCTCTGTCTTCCCAGCATGGAATTATTGGAATTAACTGGAATTAATTTATTATTTAAAAAAAAAAAAAGGGAAGGAAGAAAAAAAATAATGGTAGAGGGTGGTTTTTCTGATTTCTCCTATCAAGTCTGCATTGTCAAGTGTGTATTTGCCAACCAGTGGCTAATTAAGCTGCAAGACCTTGGGGGTGGTTGGGGGTTTTTTTTCTCCCCTTTTTTTATTTCTTTTTGGTAGATAAAACTTGTAGCCACAACTGTAAAGCAGCTTTGCAACTCTTGCCTTTCTGTAAATTTAATAGCATTTTAGCTCAGTCAAGCAAATCAGGTTACAAATACCTTACTTATTTATTTATTTATTTATTAATGCTTATCTGATAAAATTTGTCTTAGGCAGGTAAGGTCAATATTGACAAGGTGAAATTTATAAAAATGTACTTTATCAAACATTTTACTTGAATGGCAGTGTAATCGCATTTAACAGATAATCATCCACCACCCCAGCTTTCTATTTAAAAAAAATAGGTTTCTTAGTTTTTAGTTAATGAAACTAACATAACTGCATGAGAAGTAAAAAGTATTTATCCAGGTGTAAATTGTTAACACCAACTATAAACACCTACTTTTCTGTCCATGTTACCTTCCCAGTATAAAAGTAGGAACTACTAACTAGGAGAGATTGTTGCTAGACAAGGTTTGTTTTTAAAATGTTATGCTTTGTTTCCAAACAACAATTTATTTGGTGGGCTGCACATTTATAGTGAGTTTTATAATAGACTTTATAACTACAAGTTTTCAAAAATCACACTCTATTTATAATTTTTTCAGGAGATAAATCTCCCCCTAAACTTGAACCATCAGATGCATTACCTCTTCCTTCAAACTTGGAGACTAATTCAGAACCACCAACCCTCAAACCAGTAGAACTCAATCCAGAGCAGAGTAAGCTTTACAAAAGAGTAAAATTTGATAATGAATTATATAGCACTTCCATTCAGAAAGAAATAAATGGACACACTCCAGAACACTTACTTGACAGTAATCTCAATGAGTCGACTGTTTCTGCTGTAGCTGAGTCATCAACTGATGTAAACAGACGTACATCCATTCTCTTCTGCAAATCGAAAAGTATAAGCCCCCAAAAGTCTGCAAAGAACACTGAAACCCAGCCAACTTCTCCACAGCTAGGGACCAAAACCTTTTTGTCTGTAGTCCTTCCAAGGTTGGAGACACTTCTGCACCCAAGGAAAAGATCAAGGAGTGCATGTGGAGATTCTGAGGTTGATGATGAGTCCCCTGTAAAGCGCTTGGATACAGGTAAATGTTACAAAACTTATTTGAATGGATGCATCTCAACAGTTAACATACCTGTTAATTTTTTGATGTACATGTTAATTTTCAGATTTTAGCACTTGAACAGTTTTTCCTCATAGTTGAGTAATCCGATGTAGTTACAGTTCAGAAAATACCGATTCATTTTTGTGTTGGCCCTATGCAATTAGAATTAGTGAACCACGTTTTAGTTGGTCACAGTTTTCCATTTAGCAATGGAATCCTCAAGTTTACATGGGTGGGTGTTTTATTATTTTTTTTAGTTGTTTTTTTTTTTCTTTCCTTTTGTTACAACCAATAGGAATAGTGAATCAGCTGCTTTCTTGGAAATTCACTGTTAAATTACATGGAAACATCATATAGGGTGCCAAAACTAAAATTTTTATAAGGAGGAACATGGAAAATGCATATTCCATGTGTGACTTCATTTTGCTGTAGTATTACTCTAAGCATATTATTATGTTTTGAAACTGATGACTGTGTATGAGGTGCTTTGTGTACCCGTGTATTTTATGGAAGTGTTTAAAATCCCAAAGTATAGTGACATTTCCTGTGTTTCTTTTCTTTAGACAGTGTGCTTTAAATAAATAAATTTAAATCTAAGTGTAAGGTTATGCTCTTTAAGAGACTTCACTAAAGAACATTAAAAAAAATGATCTTGATACATTGGTGCAGTAAAGTTGAAGACATTAGTTACACTTTTTCTTAGTGAACTGTAGTTCTATTTATTACAGAATTTTGAATAAAACCCTCTTTGAGGAAGAACAGCAGCATAAGGAAATTACTTAAATATATTTCCTTAATGTTATCCATGGCCATTGTTATGACTTTTGTATTACCTTTGAAATAAATACTCTGTTTCTCTGTCATGTTGTTAAACTCGTATGCAGGTATGAAAAAAGCATGTGTGGTTTTGTGTCTTTGAATGAAAAATACAGGAATTTACTTTGAACATTTGTTGTGAAGATGTGCTCCAAAAGCTGTTTGTGGGGTTTTCTTTAGGGGGGAGGATGGGTTGGTTGTTTGGGGTTTTTTGTTTGGTTGTTTGTGTTGGTTTTTTTCCATTTGGTTGTTTGGGGTTTTTTGTTCGGGTTTGGTTTTGGGTTTTTTTTTTTTGAATGATCAAGTGATGAGGAAGATTAATGCTGGAATAATAACATGAAAAAATGATAAGATCTGGTACAGGGTGTAGGGGGGTGTTTTGGTTTATATTTTTGCTTCTTTGTTTATTTCGCCTTTTTGGAAAGCTCCAGTTTCCATTCCTTTTCATAATAGCTTGGAAAGAGCACGTAGTTTTGATCTGGTACTTTAGTTCTGAAGTAGGAATCATATGAAGGTAGTGTGACAGAAATGGGTTAATCTTTGTTAATGATATAAAAAGCTTTGGTTTCCAAATATTCTGATTTACCAGTCTTTAACCTAGATAATTTCATTATGTACCTTTACACAGATTGCATTTTATCACGTGCACGATGAATCATTTTATGTTTATTGTGAGTTGTTTCTTTCGGGAAAAAACGTTTTCAGTATATAGGAAAATTCACTTAATTCTTGACCAAAAAAAAAGCACAAAAAACCCACAAAGAAACCCCACAACAAAACCTCCCAAACCCCCAGATTTCTGAATACATTTAAAATGTGTCACTTTTTCCCCTTTCTCTATGTGGAGTTAGGTGTACGTGGAGCAAATATGCTTTTGATTTATCTTCAAAATAAAAAAAAAAATCAACCCAAACAATTATGGATAGTTTCTTCTAATTGTAGTACTCTTCCCATTTCAGAATTTGTGGGGTTTTTTTAATGTAATACGTAGGCTAGTAGCAGGGACAAAATCCAAAACGTTAAAAGAATTTGTTCTTTTTATTTATTTATTTTAAAATAAAAATTATGTAGCTTGTTCCTGAAGCTGATGAAGATATGTACAGAATTAAATTTTTTAGAACTAATACTTAGGAGGCATTTATAATTAAAGTTTTTATTTGCTTGCTCAAGAAGAGACTGTGTATGTGAATCGAAGTGTTTTAGCCAAATTAAATTCACCTGAAGGTGTTCTAGTTATTCTTTGATAGTACATATTTTTTAAACATAGATGGTTCATACACATGTATCAGTTTATCAGATCTTGCTTCTGTGATTCTTTTTCCATTTGCAACCAAACATTTTGCTGTCACGTTGGAGATGTTATTCCTCATGTTATTTTCAAATTTGTGTCTCTACGCTATTTTAAGAAATCTGCAATTGGCAGCTGTTTTGAGCTACAATTCAGCAGGAAACCAGCACAAACCTCAGATGCTTTCCAATATGTAAAACCAGTTGAATTGTTTTTCTTTTGCGTGTGCAAGCTGGTGTCGATTCATGCAGATGTCTGTGTTCTGATAAAAGTAAATGAGATGGTGTAGACAGTAATGTTGGAGGTTTTTTTCTATTTGGATATTTTTCGCAAAAAATCTTAATTTCATGCTGCTAGTAGAAAATGTTTTTATTCAAAAGAATTCAGCAGACCATGAGTCTTTCCCTCCAAAGACATACCATGATAGAAAAGGTGTGTGTTAGTCTTCTTGCGTGCATTCTCGTGAGTTAGCAACTTCATGAGCAATAACTATAGTAGAAAATTAATTATTATTGCACAGTTTTCTTTGGTATGAATGTTAAATATCCTCATTTTTAGTGGATATAAGAAAAAATTCATTAAAAAGGACTTTGCTTAATATACAAAGCACTGACATTTTTAAGTGTCGAGAGCTGCACTATCACATCTTTTTTCTTCCTTAACTATCCATAACCAATGTGGGGGGGTTTGCTGTTACTTAAGGATGCCTTGTTGTTTTGTCCCTCACCTTACTTAGTTTCCTCAGTGTTTCCCCCTTTCGTGTCACTTATATGTATTCTTATATGAAGAAGTTCAGAAGAAGACTAAATCTTTACCCAGCTAAGTAAAACCGTGCCTACTTTGTCTGATGTTTGGTTATTCTCATAGGCTGCCTTTTATTATGCTCTCTTGAATTACATTTGAGGTCAGTGTGCTTGCCAATTAGTTTCAATAAAGACAAATACATAACCCGTGGCACACTACTTTGTAAGTATGGTGTCCCATATGTTGTTGGTTTTCATATACAAAATAATTATTGAAATACTTTTTCAGAAATCGCTTTTTTCAGAAATAGGCGATTATTGTACAACATGATTTTAATCTTCAAAGCAGACTGAAAGCAGTTCACTTTAATACTCTGATCTCCCTTTATATGTGAATCCTTGTTTAAAAAATATGAAGCAATGGTGTAATATAACCCTAAATTTTAATTTCGTAGTGTTCTACTAGGGCATTATCACTTACATATATAACACAACTTTCCACATAGTCACTATGTGGAAACTGACAACTACATGGTGGAGAGATGTGTTTAAAAATTTCCTATGCATGATGTATGTTGATTTTGGTTTATATAGTACCTAGCAATTTCAAAAAGATGATAGATTGTTTTTACTTAGGAAATTTTGGTCAGATCAGAGATTGATGTATGATTCTTGAAGTTCAGGCAGATCAAATATTAACTGTTAATGAACTTTTCAAAATATCCATTGTATTCTTACTCTTTTCTTACAAAGATGAATCCTTTTCATCAGGAAATTAGTTGGTTCAGTTATTACATCTGAGCAAAATAAAGCTGACTGATAGACAGAAGGTAGATTTTGCTGACCATTTAAAAATTTGACTCTTATCAGTTGTGTATAGGTAAAATAAACTGGAACAAATGATTGTTTTAAAATACCTTTTGAGCAGTGTAAAATACTAGATTAGGTTCAGATTAAATTTTCATTATGTTCTTGCTTTTATCAGTCACCTTTAAGCTTTCATAAATTTAGAATAATATCTGACAGTTACTGTGTTGGTACCTTCTATTTTAATTAGAAATTAATATTCAGAATCTACTGTCCTGAAGCAATCACTTTAACTTATCATAGAATCAGGATTGCAAATATTGCTTATTATAGTGCGGTATGTTGGTTTTCTATTACTTCTTGGATAAATAGCAATAATAGAGTATTTCAGTTAAATATATAACCTAATTAATACTCTTCTTGCTTCCAGCAAGATTTTCCAGATTTTCTCACGGCACTGAAACGGATGTAAACAAATATTTATAACATGAATCACTGAATTAGAGTATTTAATACAGTAAAAAGCACAGGGTTTTTTTAGGGGCGGGGGAATTTATAATTTCTTCATATATACTTCGCATGCCGTTGTCAGTGTACAACAAATGTAATTATACCTTATTAAATCTATTAGTAAATGTTGGGCGGTGACTTTGGTTTTGCCCAGTCCCTACAAAATGTTCAACAGCACTTAAGTGTCTGCAAGTTACTTGTATATGAATCCCACCTGCATTTGACACAATTTAATACTGTAGCGATGACCACTTCTACTTAATTTTATTTGGTGTGAATAAAGATAGAGTTTATATTCGCGGTAAAATGGAATACGGGTTATTTTTTGAATTCTTCAATACTTGATTTCTAACAAATCTGGCTCTCTGGAGCACAGGCCAAGTTTAATTAAAAGTCAAGCTTCATATGTGCAGCATTCAGTTACCATTCTCGAAATGGAAGAAGTGAAAGTAAAACATGCATCTCTAAGAACATAACTTAGGTCCTCTAAGTAAATAACTAAACAAATTGGCATAATTACTCCTCTGGTTAACACAGACAGGAAGTACAGTCTTTACATATATATTCATGAGTAAAATGCAGTAATTTGACTAAATCTACTGAGAGATCCAGAGTCCTTATACTTTGAGTTAAAACTATTCTTTTTTGGTTTTTTTTTCTTTAGATGCGTAGTGTTTGTTTCCTGTACAACTGATATGAAATTTAGTTACTGAAACACTTAGCAATGTCCAGAAACTTCAGCTGCCTGCCTTCCAAGAAGTTTCAAAACGTAGAACATTTTAAGGTGTATATGCAAACAAACAAAGCATTGGAGATTGTGAAGGCCTAAAAGGGATTTGTCAGGATAGAGACTCGGGGACTAGAGGAGCTCCGCTGCTGAGTTGTCAGGACAAAACCAGGGGCTGCACAGCAGCCCATAAGTACCAAAGAGGCCGAGAAAGTGAAGTTTGACTAGAACTCTACTAAAATTATTGGGGGGGAAGGGGGTGTTGCTAGTGCACTTTTGGGTTTTTGCTTGGTTTTGACAGGTTTGTTTTATTGTTTTGGGGTTTTTTATTGTTTTTTAATGGATGGTAGGCCACTGAGAATCTTTGACCATCTGCTAATAAAACTAGGCAAATTAAGGAGAGAAATTTGGGAAGAAAAAAAAAAAAAACCTAAATGCTGCCTTTCTTTGTATTTGGGATACTCAAGTTTTAGACAGGAATTCTGGCAGCCCTACTAAAATTTTTGCCAATTTAATGTCTGGAAAAATATTGAGAAATAGGAGAGGATTTTTGCAATATATGTGGAATAAAATAAGTGCATAAGTCAGAAAGTGGGGGAAGGAAACTATTCTATACCAGTCAGCAATTGCAATGACATTTAAGAGAATAAATGTTCCTTTTGGTTTTATTTCATCTAAAGAACCATAGTATTAGCTGCCTCACTGTTAAAAATCCTTTGTTTATTTCATGACTTATATTATTAGAATAGAGGGAATTTTAAGCGACAGTCAAGAATGGTGAGGCTTGATGAACAACTAGATAAATGGAGGGTTTGTCCTTTTTCAGGGCTTTTGAAGTGTGGCAGGCATATGCTATAATACACATTGATATTTTAGAAATTTTTCTTGGGTCTTAAACCTGTTAATTTCTTTGAAAGCGCTATCTTTTGGGTTATTTTTAAGATATTAATTATTAGCACCGAACTTAGAATTGCTGTGTTTTCTAAGATCAGTATAACTGAATCTGCTGTGATAATAAACATTTTTCTAGGTGCCTTTCTGTTTTTCTTCATGCTGTAGGAATTGAGGAGCCTTTTACTGCATTCTGGCGTTTCATTTTTTTTTTTTTTTGAATGCTTAGCTCATTTCTTGGCCCAGGTTTGTCTTTCTAAAAAATAAAATGTCATAGTCCCCTATGTGCTTTTTCTGTGGCATTTAACACTAATTTTTCTCTGTGCTGCAGATGGTAAACAGAGAACTGTGTGTTTTATTGAAGGTATTAAAAAAAAATAGTGAATTTGGAGATCCACACTATGTTTATAAATTAAGAACATACTTGCCATGGTGTTGGGGCTGAGTATAGATGACCTGCCTTCAAATTCACAGGCTTAGATATCATGGAGTCCCTTGTATCAAGTACATAAGGTACCAGAGTTGACCACATCACCATTACATTTGACCTGTTGTTAACGTCATAGAATCATAGAATAGTTTGGGTTGGAAGGGACCTTTAAAGGTCCTCAAGTCCAACCCCCACATACTCGCCTACAGGTCTGATTTAAGAGGAGAATGATCATAAAAATGAATCCAAAGACTCCCAATGCTAACTTTGGGCACTGAACTTGGAAGTCACTAATGCTAATTTAGGGCTCATTCTACTATGAGTGGAGAGAGAGGGAGACGGTTCCCACAGTGTGATTGACTGCAAGGGGAATGTCTCTCTGAAAGGGTTTGTGTGTGAGTTTGTTTTCTGGTTTTTTTTGCCTTTCCCCTTTTTTCAACCCCTAGGTGAGAATAGCTTACGTAGGTTGCATGCATAGAGGGAGGTCCTCCATAAAGAGTAATTATGGTAGCATGTACTCTTTTACTGTATCATACATGCTCTCTGGATCCTTGCATCTGGAAATGTAATTCTGATTTCTGGATTACTTCTTAAGTCAGCAGGATAAGTGTTAACTTCTGTAACTTCTGTCCTATACAATGGCTTCTATTCACCCAAAGTAAAAGAGGAAGCATACTAAATCATAAACCCATAGACAGATAATTGTTAATCCTCCATTTGTGATATATTTCTAGCTTTTCTGCTCTGACAGAGCAAACTTTTCAAAATTCAGGAGCGTTCAAGTTTTTTATCAGCCTTCGATCGCTCACTTGATTACATAGTTTTTCTACGCCCTTATGT
The DNA here is from genome assembly GCF_028500815.1 of Rissa tridactyla. NCBI lineage: Eukaryota > Metazoa > Chordata > Aves > Charadriiformes > Laridae > Rissa > Rissa tridactyla. The sequence continues at coordinate 198,805,631 of NC_071466.1, forward strand.
TTTTCTAAACCAAAAATCTTCCACAGGCATTCAGATGGGGCAGGGCATCCTGCCATCGTGGAGTGCTGGACTTAAAAGCTCTACAAAAACAGAGGTTAAAAATGGTTTTTAGAAAGTCAGAAGGAAGACGACTGACGAAGTTTCTGCTGAGGCAGTACTGCAAGCGAAATCAAGAGTTTGAAGTAAAAGGAAATCTGTGTCCTGAAGGCTCCTTTCCACGAGGGAAACTTTGTTTAGAAAATCATTTGTGAGAGTTACACAATATACTATCAAAGAGAAACCTATTCTCCGAGTTGTTTGGTTTCTTTATCAAAAGCTCCTGGGAATAGATCAGCTTCACCCTTTCAGGTCAGAACTCGGACAGCCAAGATTTCCATTTTGCCTGGAAATGCCAAACAGGAAGTAGAGATCCTTGAGCCAAGAATTGAAATAATTGCTGCAAGAAGCGATATAGCAGAGATGACACTTGAAATGTGATTTTGGGTGTACATCTATGCTTGTGTGTGCTTTTCAGATGGCCAAAGGTTGTGTAGGCATTTCTACTGTCTGGGAACTGACACTCTGCTCATGCTACGGGAAAACCTAGTATTCGTCTTTTAAAACTGAAGTTGCTAATTTTTTCTCTAAAATTCATAATCTTGGATGTAATCATAATGTTGGTGAATTAACACTTTGGTATCTACTGAGTAAGGCCAGTATCTCCAGAGGATTTAGGAAAATTTAATTAATCCTGTAAATCTAGGATATGCAGAAGACTCTTAACTGATTAGTCAGACTTCTCGGCTTAACTGGCTCACTGTCTTTCTAAATGAACTGTACTGTTCAGTTTATTCCTTGAAGTGAAGTTCTTTTTGTAGCTAGATTGCTTACAGTAAGTGCAATAAATTGCATTAATACTTAATGGCAAAAAAAGTAAAAGCAGTGATTTGTCAAAAAGGACACTTAATACCAGTAAAGGTTTGTTGGTTTGTTTGTTTGCTTTTTGTAATTGCTCAAGTTTATATAACTTTTACAGTCTGTCAGTGTTAGGTTGACCTAAACGTTAGCTGGTATAAGGAGATGAGAATTATAACCTAACCATTGTGTCTTTCAGATCTTAATGGATGCGGTAGTATTACTTAATAATGTGTAGTGTTACAAGTTATATTTTTATGGTAACTGCTTTTCAGTTGTTTGTTTCACGAGGACACCCCGTAGGATGGTGCATTCAGGGTTTGTTAAGGAGGCACACAGCATTCCTGTACTTTAAATATAGATGTCTAGTGAAGACTCAGTGAACTCTGGTTGTTGACAGAAAAACCTAGTAAACTTCTTTAAAATTAAGGTAGACTACTTGAACAATAACATTCTTGCACTGTAGTGTAGTCAGTTTACTGTACATTTATTATCTCAATTCCAGTTGTGTCTAAATTATATGCCCCATAGTTGCAAGAATACAATTTTTAACAAGAATATCGATACAAATGGTGGTGGTGAGCAACGTGCTTCCTCCAAAAATTCAACTGTACTTTCTTCCCATTATCCCTGTTAAGCAACTGAGAAGGGAACTTAAGACTAATTTAGGGACTTGAATCTTGCACTTTGCTTTTCCGTTGATTTTGCTGAGTAGTATTTGTAAGATTTTGACAAATAAAAATGGTATCAAGTGGCACATCTGACTAAGAATCCTTTAGCCAGCCCTGGGGATACAGTATTTTGGGACATTTTTAATTGACAGCTGTCTTCCGTGTTTCCCATTATAGAACCCAGACATAGGTTTTTTTGGTCTGCGTAGAGGAATTGTACATATAGGAAGGTATCTCATGCAAAGAAACACATATTACTCAATAATAGGTAAAATACTTGAAATAAAGTTGCTTTTATTTATGGTGCCAAAACAGCATTCATTGGTCATGCTCTCACTTGGACTTTGTCAGGCCATGCTAAACCAAAGTGGTAACGCTCCCCCCACTTTTCATTTTCCTTTCACTCCTTCCTTTTTTCCCCTCTTTTCTTCCTTTACTTTTCCCTTTTCCCCTCTCTCCCCCTCTCTCCAAATCTGTAACAATACAACTGTCACTCAGAAATTACTTTCTAACAACATGTTGTTGGAAAAAAATGGAGACAAAAGCAGATGTTAAGAACTAACCTTTGGCTGATAAGGATGGCTAAGTACTCACATGTTCTAGAAAAATGTGGGGGGGTTTTGTTGAAGATAAAAGTATTTAGGTCAGAGGGGAAAAAAATGCACTGTAGATTCATCTGATTAGCCACAAATGTGAACATGCAAGTCAGCCTTATTTTAACTCTTTGTGTTCAGCGCTGCCTAAAAATAGCAAAGCTTGGGTTGGTGTTTAATAGCCCTTAATTATCTTCACTTGACAACGCTAAAGCACGGTCAGGTTGACTCCTGGAGCAGTGAAACATCTTGTTTTGTCTTTGCAGCTCCTTTCATTGAAGCAGGAAGACAATCTTAGGATTGCAGGCACTGTTAAGTTTTGCTAGGGGGGAATAATTTTTTAGTGTGATGTTACAGTCTCTAAAAGGATTCAGATCATGCACTTCCTCAAGTACAGGGCAAGCCATCCTAGGAGGAGGCTGTTCCATGCCTCCAGTTAGCACTGGATCTTTTTACACTGAATCAGTTGAAGTTTTCATCTCCCTGTGTGAAATACCCTTCAAGGTACAAAAGTCCTGGAAGATTAGGTCCAAAAATGCAGCTGTGTAACTTGAAGAAGTAACTGGCTAATTCAAGGACTTGCAGTTTCCTGCGCTGTCCTGTAGGTCGTCTCAGGGGTGGCAGGTCTCTGGTAAACACTTCGGCCTTTATCTTTCTTTCAGATGGCAACTTCTGCTTCAGTTTCTGTTCCCTGTCTTAGAGTGAGGCACAAAGTAAGAACTGATTTCTCTATAAATAGCTGAAAAAGAGAAAGAAATGGTATATGATTTGTTTTCTTTTTAATAGAGTAGAATCGCTGGATGTGCTTAAGTAAGAGCTCTGAAGTTCACCTGACCGTCTGTTTCCTCTTCTTTGGATCCCATGCCCAGCAATTGTGTTCTCACAATTACAGGGAAACATTTACTTTCAAAGAAAAAAAATGTGTTGGCAAAAGCTCTGTATAAAATCCTTTAGGTAGTAATTTAAGAAAAAGAAGTTGGTTCCATTTAGGAAATGGAATAGCCTACCTTTGTACGTCCTGCTGTGCTGCTCTGAAAGAATGTTAGGCACTAGGTTGTTGAGGCAATATATTGGTAGATAATTATCGTGCTTTGTCATGATAAAAGTTGAAAACTAGAATAATTTTTATTGATTTAAGTTTTTAATAACTCTTTACATTTTCTTTCTTTAAATTTATATCAGGATTTGGTAGGTGAGAGAATAGAAATTTTCAAGTGGAATATGTGTAAGAAAGTTTTTATTTTTCTAAAGGATCTTTTCTGTTTGCGTTACTGCATAATTCAGGAAAAAAAATTCTGATCTTAAATCCCCATGAGTAATCTTTGCCAAGATAATTAGAAGTAAGTGATCCTAAATATTTCTGACTTTCTATAGTCATTATATTTCTTGGATCCTGAACGACAGTGTGATTCAGGCACTTAAATCGTGTATTTTACAGTTATCTCTGTGTGTTTTACATGTCATAAATCATATAAATTAGAGCTGACTAAAGAATTCAATTTGTAAAGATAGTTACAAATTCTTCAAGTTTTGTGCTTGTGCTTTTTAATGGCATTTTCTATTATACTATTACTGTCATCAGTCTTTTCTATAGCACTGGAACAGCTGATGCTCTCTAGAAGAAGTTGTAAAAGGTTTTTTTGAGAAACGGTTCTGCTTGTATGCTTGTTTGTTTTGTTTTTTTTTTCCTTTCAGATTTTTCTGGAATGTTTTCAGACTCCTCCACCAGTGTTGCCTCCCAGTTGTATATTTTCAAATGTCTTGAACAATCATTCTACAGTACAGTGATCCTATTGTTGTAGTGCACAGAGCAACAGACAATCCTTATCTTCTGGAAGCTGTGGTTACTAAATGTTGATTAGTTTTCCTTTCTGTTGTGCAATTCAGATTCAGCTGTTTTAGCAGCCTCTCCTCTGACTAGCCTAGATTTTGATGAAAATTAGTAGTTACAGGATGAATTCTTTAGCATTCTTTTGGAACATATCAAACTGACTATTCTGTGAGCTACCAAACTGTATTCATTATGTGTTACTTAAACCGACGAAGATGAAATTTTTCTGTTTAGATCTTGAAAGCTGCTGCTGTTTAGTGTGTAGGTGCCACGTCATGGGCTCACACTGAGCTTTCTTTGCTGTCTTTGGCCATGACCAAATTTTAAGCAAGTTTTAAAAGCTTTATTTCCAAGGGGACTCTTCACACCAAACTTCATCATCTTTGTGAGTAACTGGCTCCCATTTTGTCTGCATACTGAAGACTGTTTAAGAAATGTAAACTTTGACATGCTTAGATATTCATCTGTGTGTTCTGAAAGGAAGGATTGTGTCTAATGTGTCCCAACAGAATTTACTGTTGGAAGTAGAAATTTATAGGGTTATTCTTAATGTTCACTTTTTAAAAACTTTGTGGATGCCTTCCTATTGCTGCAGTATGCTCATTTTCAAGGTTTCAGTATTTAAGAATACAGTAACTTCTGATTATTTATTGCCTTGAAGTATTCCTTTACCCTGCCTGTGCATACCTGCATATATAAATCCTCTTAAATTAGGGTCATCCCCCGTCTTACTCTTATGGAGGGATTTTTACATACATTCCAAAGCCATGTTCTTGATGCATATCATGCACGTGGAGGGTTTATTCTATGCTTTCAATGACTTGCATATATTTTCTTTTTTCAAGAAAGGACTGAATCAAAGTGAAGCTTTTAATCTAGTTCTGCCCCTTTTGAAATTTTAGCTGAGTATTAGTGTTAGAATACGTGGAACACTTGTATCATTCTCACTGTCTCTGGACGCTGCTGTAAGAGTGGCTTATTTATTTGAAAGCTCTGTTTCCTTTCAGAGAGACTTAATGGCTTTTTCACTGTCTTCCAGGTTCTCATATTAACTAATATCATGCTGGGTATTTATCTCTTTGGATCCTAATTATTTTCTGTTATCCTCAACATGGAATGGAATTCAATTAAATGATCATTTTGGAACGCAGAAAGACAATTACATTTGAAGTAATTATTTTGGATCATGTTGGAGACACCAGCCATCCTTAAAACAATACAAAAAAAATGAACACTGTTGGAGGAAGTCTTTGACATATATGAAACTATGCTCTTCATTCAATATATTGCCCCATTTCCGTAAGTTATAAAGTTGTACATGTTGTAGTATATGTGACACAAATTGGTCGCAGTTTTTTACCAGTCCCAGCTTCTTATTCCCAGAACATGCTCTGTGAGAGCAGATTAGTTAAGAATGTTCCATTTCCATCCTTTTCCCTTCCCCAAAAGACAGTCTGATCTTCCTTGGAGAAGTAAAGTGTACGAAGTAAATGTTTCACTTATTTTTGTGCATTTATGTAGTTTTAATAAAATACACGTTTTTCTTTAATATATATATTTTAATGAAGACTAGCGTCACTGCTGATGGGTAAGTGCACAAGTCAGGACTTGATTAGTCCTTGCTTGGTAAAATCAGCCTAAGTAGTGTTATGTATGTGCTAGTGGGCTGTGTGCGGTCTTTTTTTGAATGCTCCCCCCTTTTTAATGGTTGAAATTATCTAACAGTTTTCATTATTTCTCAGCTCTTCAGCTGTGTTTAATACAGCACTTCATCTTACGTTTGGATATGCTTGGTTTTGCATCAAGCTATGCATAATAAAACTTTAATTGCTTTAGATAATTTTATACAAGTTCTGCTTCTTTATTTTGTTTCAGTAAGACTGCAAGATACGATTACAGTCTGAAATGCACAATTCTGTGGTAGCATTTTGTACATTCATGGAGCATGCTGCTCCTTGGACTATCCTGAGTTTTGTTCCTCTGTCATTTTTTCAGAACTTCTGCTGTCTTTCTGGAGTTACCTTTTCCTGCTTCCATTAATTTGGTACAGTCAACAAGATTCTAACTTCCTTGCTGTAGATAGTCAGTGAAAGTTTTTTAAGAACAAACTGCTACTCTTGAGAAAAAGTTGAAACTTTCCCTGATAATTTTCAAGGCAGTGAGAAACCTGTGAAAAAGTATCAAGCTGATCATCTTTGGCTTATTTTTTATTTCTTCTTACGTTACAGGGTTTTTTGTTAAGTGTTTCTTTATTTTTAGAATGGTTATGTGTTTTATTATATGCCATGATTGACATGGCAATAAAAACTTTCTATGTAAATTGAAGTCTAGAGCTGACGATTGGAAATGGCTGTAACCCTGCATTTAAGATCAATAGCAGACTTCACTGTTTATGAATTCCTTTTTATTTTTAATGAAAAAATGTGGGTTCTGCCTCTGAGAGTGGACTGCATTTTTGAAGAAACTTAAGAACAGGGGAAAATAAAAAGGCATCATCCGCTAATGAAAGGTTTTCATTTGATGTTCAGGAATTTTTTTGGGGGGGCGAATGTTCTCAATCAAGGGTGTTGGTCGGGGGAGTATGTGTAAGAAGTTCAGTACCCAACCCAGTAAAGTTTCTCTCCATGACTCTATAGAGAAATCTCATTTGATCTAACAAAATCATGAGCTTCTGGAAAATGTAAATGGCCATATAGGTTTGTTGCAAGCTTACCCAGGCTACTAATCCACAAAAACAGGATGAATTACGTCTGCTGTGGATTTCCTTGCTTTGATCTTCTTAGTAATATCTTTTGAGACACTAAAATGCAAATTCCTTAAAGCAAATGGGGATCGTCTTTAATCTCACCTGTTCTGGTAGCTACAGGAGATGGGGCGTTTCTTGATTCATGGGAGAAAGAGTTTTGTAATGATCTAAAAAAACAAATCCCCAGTTATATATATAAATGCACTATAACTGGGTTGTTATGCACATCAGTGACACCATAAAAGCACTCACATTTTATTGTCTGGATTTTTCTGTCAGGTTACAAGGTCACTTGGCAACTGCTGTATCTTTGACTAGATATGAGTGTGTTTTGTTTACAGTAGAGGTTGAGGTCTTCCTTTCTCAAAATATTGCCTATTCCTTATGATTTCTAAAAAGTGGACTGTATAAAGTGAGTCTCGTGGACTGCATAAGCTCATGTCATACAGGGCTTGATATTCAGGCAAACTGCTCCTGCCGATAGACTGCATGATCTTTGTTTTTCATACTTCCACAAGCAAGAGAGAAAGGTGTCTGAGATGCTCTAAGTTCTTTTGCACTTCAATATTTGTCAGAAAAAGTTGTTGATTTGGGTTTTTTTTCACTGTTGGTGACTATTCTGCAGATTCGAAAGAACTTTGCTTAGTCTAATCTTAAAAACCTACGTTAGTGAATTCCATGAGTCATTGAACTCACAATGCAGGTTATGTTTAAACCATTGTAAGACTGGATTACGACTGCAGAGGGCTGTCTCCATTGCTGTAGTTGCACGTTTCTGTTGCTTCCCTTGTTTCTCAACATCAGCAATCAGGCAATCCCACGGTTGCTTTGCCCAGCGCATGACTGAAAACTAGTTCATTGCCATGACCACGTTTCTTGGTACTGGCATGGTGGCGAGGAGGAGAAACCATTGCAAGGGGCTGAGAGACAAAATGTCCATTTCAGCAGCAGCACATTCATAAACTGGTTGAAGCAATCAAAATGAGAAGCTACTCCCTAATTTTTTTCCCCCTGCATATACATGTACATACAGAACCGGTGTACTTAGAGATACATAGCCAAGTCGTTTGTATACATTTTATACATCTCTTACAAGAATAAACAGATATATCCTTCCACTGTCTCAGTCCACTGTGAACCTGAACTGTGCTCGGGTTCTGGTAGCAATATTTACTCAATCGGTCTTTAAACTGATAATTTAATCTTTGATCTAACTTGTTTCTGCTGACAGCTGATATATATTAGAAGCCTGAATGGTAACTTGAGTAATGTGTCTCTGGCTTGTGGCAGGATGAAAACAAAACCGTTTCTACACTTCACTTGAAGAATAGGTCTGACAGGATATCTAAGAATAAAAAATAGTCACTTGCAGAGACCTAAGAGATCTCCTTTTTTATCTTTGCAGAATGTTTTCCCAGCTTTTCATTTCAGATGCTCTGTGAAGCGTGCTGCAATAGTTTATAAGGGAATTTAAGCTTTCCCATAAAGCATACTCTGCTTTGACAGGTCTTTCGGAGTAGTCAAGGACCGAACTACTTAATCTCCAGCTATTTGTACTGACTTGCTGAAAAAAAGATTAATCAATATCATGTAGTTTGGTGCTTGAACACTCAAGACAATGCTACCTTTATCATTTTGTTTTCTTGTATAGGAAATCAAAGGCAAATATAGGAGTTACAAGTAACAGATGCTCTTAAATAAATGTCAAATAAATGGCAATGAAAGAGAATGCTTATCTATAGTAAATCTTTCAGACCATTGAATAAATTCTCCCTTTTCTCTTAAAAATCTAAAATTGCATTGATAATCTAAATGGAAGGCCTCCTGCAGGTGGAGGGGGAAATCCCTTAAGTTGCTGTATGGAAATGCTTTGAAATACAACTGAGTCATACAAAGTAACTTGCTAAGCTCAAGTTCCTTGGTTGTCAGCCTTTTTTGCAGAGATCTTTGGAGCAAACAGACTGGAAGAATTAGAACTTAAGGGAGTTCTGCCATAATTGCCTTACAGCATAATGCTCTATGGAGAGTCACGTGAAGTTGCATAAGCTTATTGACTGTGTCAACGTGAACAAAGATCATGATGAACCTTTAAGACTCTGATAATAGGACGGCTGGGATGGGTAGCTCTTTCTTGCATTATGAGAAACATGCTGGTCATATGCCTTAAGTAAAAACTTTAATTTATCGTAAGGAAATATGCGTGCTCAGAATTGAATTTGTGTTAAAATTTTGTTCTTTTGCAGTCTACAGCTTGCAGTAGCTGATTGCAGGCTGGTACCGTTATCTTTAGCCAGTTCGTTTCTGTTGATGCTCTGCAATCTGTGTTGGATTCTTTCTTTTTTAGTCCTAATTTCCTCCCCTACCCCCCACCCCGCCTTGGTAAAGTCTTCAGAACGCTATCTTAAACATCTTTGTCTCTAATCAAATATGGAAATGGTTTAATAAGAACTATACTGTTTGTGAATTGGCAAACCCAAAGCAGGATTGGTGTCAGCCCATCAAATCAGTAGCTTGTAATATAAAAGCCTTCTGTTCCATTTTCATTACCATTATGAAATTAAAATATATCCTTGGGCATATATGAACTTGGACTAGGGGAAGGATAGTAAAATATAGTAATGTGCATATTATTGATTGTTGATCTCTGTTTAGAAAACAGACATGATGGTGTCAATCTGAATTTACTAAAATGGAAAGACTGTCAGGAAGAACTAGGTAGCAGCAGGAGGGAATCCCTACCACTCTTTACTTCCAGTGTTTGAAAAGGATTTTCAGTATTTCTTGACTTCTAGTTGTAACACTAAATTCAAATGAGTCTTGTGTTGACTTAGTAAATCTGCCTGGTTTGTAACATGGGGGTTTGAGGTGGTTTTTTTTCCTTGTTTTTTTCCTACCCAGTTTCTGCAGCCTGACTGTCTTAATAGTTGGAAACATTACATGTAGAGACCGATTTGATATTCCATTTGGCATTTCCCATATTATAACTTCCACCTTTTTTCATATTATCTAAATTTCCACCCTATCTTTAAAGTCTGGACTACAGGAATGTCCTATTTATAACACTGTGTTTTGAAATGAAATGTTTTGTTAATGTTCCATGTTCTTCCTTTTTCATTACATCAAAATACTTGAAGTACAGAACAATAACATTGCAATGTGAGAGTATAAAAATTTTTTAATGGAAATGGTGTGGTTTCCAGTTTGATACAGTTTATTTTTGTGTTATGCTGTAGGTCTGTCAAATGGTTTTGGAGATGGAAGTAAAGAGAGAACGTTAGATGATACTCCGGGACGAAAAGTTGAACCTCGTCGCCGCTGTGCATCAGAATCTAGTATTTCATCTAGTAACAGTCTTTTGTGTAACTCAAGGTAAACTGTAAATCTGAAATACAAGTTTGAGATTGAATGTATCAGTTTTCTATACTGTTTGTGACCCACACCAAAGTATTGCATAACATTTAGAAAAAAGTGTAAATTTAAATTTTCTCAGTTGTGTGTCAAATCTGAGATACCTTTCAGGATTGCTAGTATTCTTTTGTTGAATTCAGGTTTTTGCAGATCTGGGCAGTTACACTTTATACTTCTCTGTGCTTCTCTTGCGCTGTATAGATACATATACGTGTTTGTGTGTATATTATCTTGTTTTAGTTACTTTCCTAGTCCTGAACACTAAAAATGGGTGTGTTTATTTTGGTGAGGGGATGACAGAAGCCATTTCCAAAGTGGAGTCTTGTACACAGGGAAGGTAAATTTAGTAGCTGTGGAACTGTAAATAATCAATCTGTGATTTGGATTACTGTCTAGTTACGGCAGTGATGATAGTACCCACATACCAGCTATTGACCGTCTCTTTGTGAAGTCTGTTGTTAAAGATAGGACTGTCAGAATGGTCACCTCTGCCACCGCTGATAAATATTTCTCCATTGCCTGTGTTGCACATCTTCCAAAAGCACACTAATCTCTGGGGTTAAAAAAAAAAACCAACAAATATGTCCAGTCCTGGGCTATGAGGATGGGGCATACAGGAGTAGAGGGTAAATCTGATTGGAGGAAAAAAAAAGAAAAAAAAAAAAAAAGAAAAAAAAAAAGAAGGTGGCAGTAGCTTTATTCATGCATTCAAGATTGCTATTAAACTGTTTAAGGGAATGGTGTTAATGCATTCATGTCAAACAGGCTTTCAGAAACAGATTTTAACATTGCATCTCTTGTAAATGTGATATATTGAGGATTTCATCTAGAATATTCAGATTCTTTGATCTCTTAAAGAAAACTCAAGTGTGCAGAGGACAGTTTTCTCATTTTGTATATTGATATTCCACAGTTAAAAGACTTGAATTTGTAGTGAAAAATGAAAGAGAAAATAATTGTGTTTCCTGTGTAGGGGAACTGTTGCAGCAGACGGAACGTGTTTCCATTGGCCAGTATCTGCTGTAACACTGGAGACAAAGTGGCCTCTGTCATTTGTGCGTGTACTCAACTGTACAGCAGTTGAGGTGCAGTTGCATACTGTTTGTCTTTTCCTGATAACCAGGCAATTCTCTGCATGAAAATAATCCGGGATTTCAGTTTTTATATTGTTGTTTTCTGTTTGTTACATTAAAATTTGTTAGAGCTTGCTGCTCTCATTTTACTGTATACTGATGAATTTCAAAGTCTTTTTCAAAGTCTTGATTTATAGTTAGCAATGTTAATTATCAAGTAATGGTTTTAATATTAGTACTTTTGTAGTTTCAGCCTACCAAAGTGTGGTAAAGGTAAACCAGCACTTATACGGAGACACACACTGGAAGACCGCAGCGAATTGATATCATGCATTGAAAATGGAAACTATGCCAAAGCAGCAAGAATTGCAGCTGGTAATGATAAACTATTCTATTCTGTTCTATTCTTAATAATATTGTATAACTATAATTTTATCCATTTATTTGACAGATTCTAACATCCTTATTTTCGCTGCTGTAATACATCTGAGTGTTCTGAAAGTGGTGGTGATAGCATTGCAGAAACTACTGGTTTCTGCTTTTGACTTTTTAAAGACTTTGAAGAGAAACGAATAGTACCTGATTTGGGGTTTTTGATTAAGAAGTGGTATTTAAAGTGATCAAGCTACTCTAGTAATATAAGCAAAACTTGGCATGAAGTATTATTTGTCATTCTGTCAATATTTTTCTTTGTTGGGCATTTTGGGTTGGGATTTACTCCTCATGTACTATTCTGCATAAACGTGTTCACAGACAGGTAAGACATGGTCTGCTTTGATTCAGGAAAAATTTGTAATGGGAAGGAAGTGGAAGTTTCTAGGAATGTAGAGGGTAATAAGTTACCAAATTTTAGGGAAATAACTATGTTCTGGTGGTATGTTTTCCACCTGTTTCAAAATTTTAATTGGATTGCAAGACTTAATTAGGTCATCTCTTCCATAAGTAGAACGGTGTTTGTGTAATGCAGCGCTCCCACACTGAAGTTAGGCATCAGCCTTACAGTGTCTCACAGGCCTGTCTTTAGTTTCTGACCTGAGAACTCTTCTCCCCCTAATCCTGGGTGTTCCTTATCCAGGACTCTCTCATGTCTTTGTAGTGCTTTTATCTGACTCTTGTTTCCCTCAGGCTGTTCTTTCCTCCCTATATGATAAGTTTTGTTTTTCTTTCTTGCAGCTAATCTGTTTTCAGCTACTGCTTTGTTACTCTGAGCTTTAGTATCTTTATTATCTGTGTGGTAACCCCTTATACAGGACTTGACCTTTTCCATTTGTTTTTCTTAGTCTGTCCTGGGTAGTCTGATATTTAACTCTTTCCACTTAGAGTTCCTGTAGCTGTTCTTTCAGAAGTGTCCTTGATCTCTCTTAATTCTGTCTCTGTGCTCAGATACATTCTACAGCTGCCTAAAAGGAGGAGCAAATGACAGTTAACAGTGTTATTTTATATATTACTATATATTCTGTCTAATTTGAGCTCTTTTGGCTGCCTTCCGCAGCCTGTTACCTCAGCAGGTCAAGAAAAGGAAATAAGTAGGAGTGAAGTGAAATCTCCTGTTTACATTCTGTGCATAAGTGGAACTTTACCATGTCTTACTTTTATTAGTAAAATTCCAGATTTTACAAAGAAACTAAAATAAAGGTTGTTCATTCTTGTGAAAATGTCTCAAACAGTTCTGTTAGACAGAGCATGTATGCATTAGAAACACACACAATTCTTACAGTTACGGTGTCTTTAGGTCCAAGGAATATCTTGTTTGTATTTACAAGATGCTGTCTCAGAACCTGTGGTGCAGTGTGTTGCAATACTGCAATTACGATGCAGTTTTGCCTTGATTAATGGCTGTAATCGTTGTAATGCATGCACACTGACATACGTTAGTTCCAAGGCAAGCGACGTTACAAGAGTACTATTGAAATCACAGCGCCAAGTGTGCGAGTCAGGGCCTGCTGTTGTTCTGTAACGCTGCTGCCACATTCTGCGTTGTTGACTCATGAGACTGAGATGTGCTTTAGAACCAGGTCCACTCAGTGTACTGGACAAGTTAAGACTGTTAAGGAAAAAGATGTTCTATATTGAAATATGAAGATCATATTGAGATATAAATACAGAGGATTAATAAGAGTTTCAAAAGTGACTCAGAATTCTGCCCAACTTTTGGGGCTTGGACCTGTAGGCTTAATAGGGTTTTGATTTTCAAATCTGTATGTAATAGCTTGTTGTCCTTGGTGTGCAAGAGCACTGGAGGATGAATAGACACGTGCTATGAGTGTTTTTCATTAATAGCTGCTGTGTACAGAGATGTGCTGAAGTTTGTAGTTCCTTGGATTCCTTTATAGGGTCAGGAAGTTGGCGTGCCAGAGCAGCAATGTGGTGTTCTGCCTGTCCCTCCTGAACCTTGCCTGATCCTTTCGCCTGGCTATTTCTTTTTCCCCGATCTGAGATTCTTACCTATCTCTCCTGTTCCCAGGCGCTCTCATGCATTTTGTCCCAGTTTTCAATTCTTTGTCCCCATCTTCGTCTAGTCAGTCGCTCCACCTTCTTGTCAGATTTTTGGTTTTATTCCTCGGTCAATCTTAGTGACGGTATTTTTTCCAGCGGTGTCTAGATGCTGTCTTTCCCTTCAGTCACATCGGACTGGTGAGCAGGAGTGGCCAGGGAGCCGGTCGTAGCGGAACTTTTGCTGCCTTCCCTCTATGTAATTTAAAAAGTTCCCTCTATGTAATTAAAAAAAAAAAAAAAAAGACACTGTGCACTCTTAATCTGGTCATCTCTCAGGAAAATACTTTCCTGTTTGTGGCTGAAGTTTCTGGTTTAAAATAAAATTGGTGTATGAAGGGCTCTCATTCCTTGCTGAAAGCTGTGCAGATACTGGGTTTGAAGTGCTTGGGTCTGATTTTGAAGACAGAAGTACCTTAAAGTTTTGAGGATTATGACACTGGCACCTAATGGGTGTTTTACTTAACTTCCCCACAAAAAATTAAACATATTAACTTTATTATGAGAACGATGCTGAAAAAAAACACTAGTTGTTTTTAAAAAGTGAAGAATTTATATGGGGAGGAAATGAGACATCATTATTGTTACCCTAAACTATGTAGAATCTTAAGTCTGGTTTGTGGTATTTTGTTACTGTTGGTTTTCAGCTAGTAAGAGTAATGTTATTTAAAATCTTAAGCAGTATTGTCCTGACTGCAAACTTAAATTCATTGTGTCTCGTAGCTTGAGGAAATAAAGAGATTTTTTTATGTTGTAAAAGAAAAGTACTAACTGTATGTGGTAGTGTATTAACCTGCTATCACCACATGGAGTGAATTCTGACTAGGAGAAATTCCGAGACTCTTCCCTAGTGCGTATACACCCAAGAAGCCTCTGAGGGAATCTGGGCTGCATCCGTCCTGCCAGATTGTGTATGACCTTCTACACAGCATTAAAATATCATTTTCTTTGTTTCATATCAACTCTGCAGCTGAGAATAATATAGGTTTCATTTCTTTTCTTGTTAGAAGAGGACTTGAACTGTTTTTATGTACCAGATGCAGTTCTGTAGATATTTTTCAAAATAGTCTGTGTATGAAGGATACATTAATCTAAACCTTCATGACTCTCTATAACTGACATGTGAATACTTAACATAATGGTATTAATAGAATAGAGAAATAAAGAAGCTGCCCATATTGCTTTTTCTGTTGCTTTGATTGTTTTATTTTGAGATACTACCAAAATGGGTCATCCGGATTTAACATGTATTTCTATAATATCCAATATTTTGTGTATTCAGTTATACTCTTAGAATTATAAGACTGCCTGTGTGTATTTAATTTGTGCGTATCATATATTTATAAATCTGAAGAATATTATTACGGCTTTTAACGAGAAAGTGAAGAATGTCCTAAAATGACCTCTCTAAAACTATACAGAAAGGAGCAAATAAACAAACCACTGAATAGATTTAGTACCTGTTTTTCCAAGGTTATGTAGTTCAGTAAGAAAAAGTGTAAATAAGACTTACATTATTTTCATCATTTTGTATAATGGAATCCAGTGGTTAAAGATCTCCTCTGTAAAGCCTGCTGGGATTGGTGGCAAAGATGTTTTCTTTAGAAGACTTTTTTTTGAGATCTTAAAGACACTGGAAAAACTGTATTTGTTTCTCTTTCTTCTGTGTGATGGCAAGTTATTAGGAACTATTGCATTTTAATAACTGATGTTACATAGTTGTGAATATCTAAAGATAAGACTTCCCAATGAAATATTGATACCATTATAGATTAAAAATAAATTAAAATTGAATGAATAGCCTATGGCTGAAAATTGACCTAGAATATTTTGTGAAGAATGATTGACCTCTTTTTTCTTTTTTTTTTCTTTTTTTTTTTTTTTTGGTATGATCACCTTAAACACTTTTTCCTTGCTATTCCTACTCTGACAAGTTTGAAACCACTTTTTTTCCAGTACTTCTTGTGATGTTGATATGGAACATATATCTGCACATCACACTTCATTATAAATAAGCATTGCCTATTTTAAATGGGAGCAGATTGGGAAGAATTGAAGAATAAATTGCCTTACTGCTAAAAAAAAGTGCAACTGCAACCTCTGAACTGTATTTTGGTACCACGTTTCCCCATCTAAGTGCCTCCTCATCTTTACAGCTTGTGAGCTTTCATTACCTTCTTCCTGCTTTTTCCACCCCCAGTCCTATCTTGAGGGGTAACTCGCTGTCTTGTACCCAGTCTCTTGACCATATCCCTGTGTGTCTAAGGGGCTAATTGCAGTTCCGGTTGACTGAAAGGCTTAAACCTGTCTCATGCTTCAATGCAGTGGTGAGCAAGAGAGAAGAAAACGGAGGATTCTGGTAGAAGCAAGCAGTAACATAAACTCAGTTTTCTGTTGTGCTGCGTCCTGAGAAGGGAAAAAAAACCTCTATTGCAGCTGCTTCCTTGAGCCCTGATGGTCTTTTTGAATTTTGCTGCAGGAAAGGGCTGGGCAGAGAGACCAAGAGGGCTGATTAAAAATAAATAAATAGAAATTAAAATGCAGATTAGAATTTATGCATAAGAACGGAAAGGTGTACCAGACAAGTATTGTAAGTTGTCAGGGGCTAGTCTTACTATGTTATATCCAAAACTTCAGAAACATCCACGCAACTTGAATGTCCAATACCATTAGCTCTTCGATAGGATTGTCATAGTTTTAAAAGAAACTGGTTATTTGGAGTACCATAATTTCAAGTTTTCATTTGAGCTTTTTCAAAGGGAAAGGATCATGAGAATTTGTCAAACACTTGCTTTCTGAGAATTAAGGTGGTTTAAGATACTCTGTTTCTAGAAGTGTCTAAAAACTTGTTCTTTATCTGTAGGCTTGGATTAAAGTACTAGTATCATCAGCTGTTACAAACATTACATGCTTTTTGTTGTGTGCATGGAAGGTGGTATTGGTATTTGGATTCTAATGATCATGAGACACTGATGAGGAAACTGCAGAAGATTTGTCTGAGGTTTCATTCTTTAACATACTAATTTTATATTTAATTATTATTTGTTCTTAGAAGTTGGGCATAGCAGTATGTGGATTTCAACTGATGCTGCAACATCTGTTCTTGAGCCTCTAAAAGTAGTATGGGCCAAATGCAGTGGATATCCCTCTTACCCAGCTCTGGTAAGTACACAGCTTCTGAGAATATCAGTGCGTGAACTTAAGGTAACTGATAAATTCCCATTCGTGTTGAATAAAGATGGATTATTCTGCCCTCTTTACCATACATCCAGTTTGTAAAATTACTGTCGTATCAGATGTTGAGTCAATCTCTAATACCCTACCCATCTTTGAGATGTGCAATACCAGTCTCAGTAGTCTTTGTTTCTGCAGTGTGTAATATTGTTTAAAGAACCAACTGAATAAGCATTTCACAGACATCTTGTTGGTGTTTGAACTATAGAATATTTTTCTGGTGTAAAATGAGTATAAAAATACTCCGATTCTGTGGCTTATTAAAGAAACAAAAAACTTGATAGGGTCAGAATAAACTGAATAATTGCATCCAGTCGTGAATGATGTACGGTAAACTTAAAGCTGTTGTGCCTGTGTTATTTTAGGAGAAGTACGCACAGTCCTACTTAAATCAAAGTGTGCAGAGGAAATGTTGTTGATAAGTGTTTAGCTTCAAGCATTTGGGGTTATAGAAACAGTTCTTACAGTATGGCTTTATTTTGTATAATAGACTGGACAGTCATGACTGTTTTAATATATATGTGTTGGGGAGGTCAGGAAATGTAATCATACAGAGTCAGGTTAAAACCTGTGGAGGTGAGACTTAGAGCACTTGAGTTTAAGTGCTCTTATTGGGGGACCCGAAAAATCTTGGGTCAGATGCTGAAAATTTGAGTATTTGGTTGTCTCTGGAATGGTGTTAGCACTTTAATGTTAGATTTAAGCTGATCTTGACCAAAGGGCTCCTTTTCTGCCCACTAGTTTGTCAGCACTGGTGGTCTCTGAGTGTGCGATGAGTTGATTGAGGAATTAAACCTCAGTCAAGAGAAGAAAGTTTTCCTAATTTCTACAAACTCTCCACAGTGTTAGCTTTCTGTTGATTTACTTCCCATAATCAGTTTACTGTGGATTAAGATTGGTGCCAGTGTGGATGCTAGAAAAACAACAGGAGTTTGTAGTGTAGGAGATGGATGGAACAGGCATGGAGTAGCACAGCGCTTCTTTGGTGGAAGCTGAGCACTTGGTAACGCTGTGATCTACCTGCAAAGGAGTTTTTCCATCAGCCTGGTTAGTTTAATGTTTGCAACATTTTCCCCCCTCCCCCAGCCTTTGTTCAGGAAGGGCTTGTGACTGTGTTTTTTACTGAAAACGGAGTCATTAAATTGGATATGCAAGATACTTGAAAGGGACTTCTGATTATTATTTGTTTTCCTGTTTGGGTCTTTTTGCTCATTTGAAGAGTGTTTTGCTTCAGACTTTGCGTGTGGCGCTTCTATTTTGTAGAAGCAAATATTTATACCGTAACATAGGTTGTTTCTTAAAGGTATCTGAAATTCAAAACCCAGAATTTGAGGCCAGTTACGACTAGTTGCTTTTAGAACTGTTGGTTCAACTTTTCTCTTTCTGAAACCTGCTTGTCACTCTGCAAAGTTGTACCAAGTGAAATTCAAATGTGACTTTAAGAAGAACTGATATAGGTGGAAAAACGCTCTAGAAGTAGTTTTTTCAGTTTAATTTACTACTGTGCCTCCACTCTGTCTATTCAGCTGATGTCAAGTAGTAATGTAAGCGTGTAACACAAAGACAATTTATACGCAGTGGCTGTTTTAATTTATTTGTAATACCTCCTTAACATAAATGATGTAGTTATAAAAAAATAGGAACTGTCCTTTCTTCTCTTCTATAGATTATTGACCCTAAGATGCCTCGTGTTGCTGGCCATCACAACGGTGTTACTATACCAGTGCCACCTCTGGATGTACTGAAAATTGGAGAACAAATGCAGACCAAATCAGACGAGAAACTATTCTTAGTACTATTTTTTGACAATAAAAGAAGTTGGTATGTTACTGAAATGTATTGTATGATGCAGTGACTTAAAATTTTAAGTAACTTTAGTCTAAAAGAAAATTGTAACATTATCATTCCATCGATATCTTTCCTATGGAAGTATCAACTGTAATGTTAAAATTTCGTATTTGAGTCTATTCTTGAACCAAGGTGTATCATCATGGAAAGATGGTCAATTTGGAAGAAAATAATATAAGTTGTTAAATAGACTTTTGTTTTGATTTACAAGCTACTTTCATTTCTTGACCTGATAAAATTGCTTCTTTAGCTAAACAGATTTTTTTTTTAAAGGTAATAGTCTTTAGTATTTATCTGTATCAGCCTTCATCACTGCTTTCCAAATGACAACACTTTTTTCCCCCCAGTCTGCTCAAGTGCATTTTCTTTAAATTGTTAACTTCTCTCGTTGAATGCTGTATTAACGCTCTCATTTGAAGTTCTTGGCCCTTTCTAAATTTTTTTGTGAAACTTTCACTTTTTCCATTTCTTTCAGTATCAGCAATATGCTGTGTGGAGCCTGAAGGGATAGTTCACTCAATAAAACATTCTCTTCCCCTTCCACTAGCTCTTTTTTTTTTTTTTGTTACTTTTTTTTGGTGTATTTTTCATCTAACCTCTCTTTCTTCCTTTCTTCAAGTTACATATTTCTTTCCTATGTTGTTCTTAATCTCTCTCCCCTCTGGGTTTCCATACTGGTCAAGCTAGCTTTAAATTTTTTTATATCTCAATTTTACTCTTATATTTGCTTACACTTTCCGATATTATTTTCCTCTTCAGCTAATTAAATGTCTAGAAATGCTGGCATTGTCCTCACTCTCTGCGTCCCAGTACACTGCCACCTAAAAAACTTCTTGCCTTAAATTTAGAACTGGTGTTTGCTTTTCTGTCCTCATAGATCCTTCGGCATAATCACGACTCTTTGGCTTGCTCTCTCTGTTCTTCAATTCTTTTCTTAATTAATTGGTACTTCTTCATGATCATCTTCGTTCAGTTGTGCAGGATTCCATGAGATCCTGCATTCTTCTGCCTTTGTTCATGGAGAACATCCAAATTTAAACATATTCAGTTTTCTGTTTCTCTTTTTTCTCTCCTTGGTATCACAAGTGTAATGCATGCTCTCTCGCCGCTTCCTTAATAATTGCTGTGATTGCTTCTTGATCCTGAGAGTCCTCTGCAGCTTAATAAGCCTTTCTGATTCATCTCTGCATAGATGGACAGAAAAGACTAAATATTTTTCCAACCCCTTTCCCCGCCTTCCCCTTGTCCCCCCAACACTTTATGGTAATGGTTCTTTTATCCTGATTATTTTGACCATTTTGGCACTCATCACTCCAACTCGCCTTTTTCTCTTTTACCCTGAACCCATGTCTGTGATTTTCGTTGACTTGCAGGGTGTACGTCATCCTCAGTCTGTGATACCAGCTTCTGTCACCTATGGATTACCTTTCCAAATAGGCGTATTTGTTTCTTCTCCTTCGCTGCTTGTATCTGGAGGACTTGGCACGCTTTCTGTTAAAAATACCTTCTTAAGACTTCCCTCAGATCTATATTAAAACTGATAATGGTTAGACTGCTGCTTACTGTGCTGGTCACTGTTCTTTACTGTTCTGTCTGTATCCTTGTACTGGCTCTTTATGCTTCTTTGGTTTCAGTGCCTGTGCTCAGTACAATGGGGTTGTAGTTCAGAGTGCTTTAATAAAAAAATAAAGTTTCAAGAGGCAACTTTATTGTGTTAAAAAAAACCATCTTTGAAGAAGATGTTTTGCATCAGACTTCACTGTCCGATAAAGACCAAATTGAGATGTTAAACGTAAGGCAAAAATTGATCATCTGTAAATTCCTTGTAATAATGGAAATGACAGAATGAAGAAAAACAATACTGTGTCAAGTGAATCGAGTCACATTCATTGATAGTTGCTGCTGCCTGTTCTTAAACTAAATTGCATGAGTATTTCATGCTAATTTTTTTTCAGTCGATACTTAATATCAATCATTAAATAAGTATTAGAATGTATTCTTTGTTTTGTGGAAGAGGCTTTCTTATATTTCACGTTCTTAAAATATTTAAGGCAAGTAAGTACCATGTTAAAGGGCATTTTATCAGTTTAAGATGGTAAATCTGATCTGCTGTATGACAAACACAATATATCAACCCTGACATTTCTGGACAAGCTTCTTGATTTTATTCTGCATTTAACGTACCTATTTTACCCTTTTACAGGCAGTGGCTTCCCAAATCCAAAATGGTTCCCCTTGGGATAGATGAGACCATAGACAAGTTAAAAATGATGGAAGGCCGTAACTCAAGCATACGGAAAGCAGTAAGAATTGCTTTTGATCGTGCTATGAATCACCTGAGTAGAGTCCATGGAGAACCAGTCAGTGACTTCAGTGATATTGACTAACAGAGATTTTACCAAGGCATGAAAAGTACCACACACAGACTTGAACTCTACTAATGAACCTCTTTGTCTAAAAGAATGTATTGAAGATACAACCCCTTAATTGTTGATTCAGTGGCTGAGTTCTGCAAACTTGAAATAGTTGAGCAATTCTTCTAAATCACCATTGCCGTATTGATTAATGATTTTATCGTGTTGTAGTTTGGAGGATTTTCCACTAAACCTGTTAAAATGTCTTGTTCATAGTGTTCATAATTGTACATAAATGTATATTCAACACTTAACTTATTCTGATTTTAGAAGTAGCTCTTTAATTCCTTTTATAATTTTGCTGGGGAGGGAGTTGGTTTTTGTTCCCATGCTTCTTAATATTTTTTTTTCTTTCTTTCTTTCTGAGGTTAAGTTACCTAAGCACCATCTTCCAGCTTACGGTGTTTAGTGGATCTTAAAGCCTAATATCAAAATGGCATCAAATATATGTTTGCCTAAATCATATACAGTATGGTGCTGCTTGTATC
This sequence comes from Rissa tridactyla, assembly GCF_028500815.1. Classification (NCBI taxonomy): domain Eukaryota; kingdom Metazoa; phylum Chordata; class Aves; order Charadriiformes; family Laridae; genus Rissa; species Rissa tridactyla. The sequence continues at coordinate 198,827,324 of NC_071466.1, forward strand.
ATTTCTTCCTTGGTCTGTAGCTTCTGAAAAAGACTTCTGAATGTTTGTGTAAATCGTTGCTCTTTGCACAAAGTACCGCATATTTAAGATTGATGTAAATTTACAATGACAAATATGTATTTTAAGAAAGGAAGTTGCATTATTTTGGAGGGTACTTTGTGAGAAAGACATCAAGAAAAAAATTATACTATGTACATCACTTGCAAATCACCAAAAACACTCCATTGTTGCCCAAAATAACTTAAGATTGTTTTTGTTTTAAACAAATCTGGCTTAAAGCCTGCAAGCACATTATTTCTTTCAAAACCATATCCCATTTATCTCCCATTGATTTTAATCTTGTTGATATGTGTGCCTCCCTGTGTTTTATTTATTGTAGAAAATGTATTAATTTGCTTTATAATGAAAAATAAAATTGACAAATATATTGATATGCATTTTTATACAGGCACATGAGAAGACAACTTGCTTTGGGAGAAAAATGTATTGGAAATTGTATAAAATAACTTGATGGTTTGTGTGTAATTTGATTTTTTTGTAACTTGTAATCTTCTGTTTCCGATGAGGGGATTTATGTAACTTTTAATTTAGAACACTTTGGTAGCAATAGAAACTTTGGATACATTTTTGTATGGTACATGTGATGTATATAGAATTAGTACTTTATTTTTATTTTTAAGAAGTAAAGCATTATGTTTGGGCAGGGGGAAGAAGGAGGGTGGGTTTCCAGAACTGCATTTTTATATTAAAAAGAAAAAAAATAAAGTCAAGATATTGATTGTTGTAGCTACTTTATTCCTACCTTCACTGAGATACCGAATTTGTAACAATGAAAATGGCAAGGTATGTTTGCAATGTGATTTATAATGACTCCATTATTTATAAATGCACTGTGTTTGAACTCTTTTGCAGTGATATCTTAAATACTGTACCAAGTTATATAGTAAGAAACACCAAATAATGCATATGAATGCACGAAGTATTTATGCCCAGCTTTTTTATAAAGGATTAGCAAATACAGCAAAACCAATACTTTTTAGATCTTTTTTTAAAACTTCATTGAATAGCATACTTCATTGTTAAACCTGCTTGAATCTTTATTTTAAAGGGACAATTACTTTTTAAATAGTTTTTAATGTTTTTATTCTCTATTGTTTGTAATACCCCCTTAGAAGCTTGAAATAAAATTTCTTTCTCAACTGTTAATTTTGTCCTCAATTTAGCCCCTGAGATTTTGCTGTAGTGCCCATTTTCTTACTCCATGGCTGAGCTGTTACAGAGGCGCTAGTTCAAGAACCAGATGGTTTTCTTGCTGTGGCACGCAGTGTCCTCCTTACTGAGCCCTCCGCAGGGTAGGTATTCTAGTTAAGCTACTCGAGCTGAGACCAGTTGCCTATAATGGACTCTAATAATTACAAAGATTAGTTGGATAAATTTCACAAATGATCAAGCAAGTGGTTTTCTCGAGTCTTGACAGCAAACGCAGCTTTAGCGGGAGCAGTGTTGGCAGGTATCCTGTAAGGACCGGCGTTGAGGTGCGCTGCCGTGACGGAAACAGCAGCCACATCAGGTAGAAAAATAAAAGGAAAATTTGGTTGTTTGTCTTAAGTAGAACTTCTGTGTAATGACTTGAAGGAGCTGCCATATAACCATGCTTATCTTTCGAAGGGAATGGAGCTTAATTTGCGCAGTATTGAGACAGTAGAACCACCCAGTTGTGATCTGTTAGGACTGCTTAGGAGTCTTCAAAAAAATCACCTGCATCAGATTGTATTTCAGACTTGTTCCACCTGATACACAGATCTGGTGTGTGTGAAACTGATAATGATTAACAGCCTCGTTCTGGCACGCAGAGGAAATGATTTTGGATCTGTCAGAGCTTGTAAAGCTGAAACTGCAGTTACAATAGGAGTAGGAAGATGACAATTTGGTACCTGTATATGGTTGTGAAGTCTCTTTCACTGGAGATACTCAGAACCCGCCTGTGCGCCATCCTGTGCAATCTGCTGTAGGTGAACCTGCTGTAGCAACAGGGTTGGACCAGATAACCTCCGGAGGTCCCTTCCAACCCCTGCCATTCTGTGCTAAGAATTTTGATAACTGTCAAGTATGAACTTCCAGTATATAAAAAAAAGAAACCTGCAACACACAGTTGCAAAGTGATTCATTAGAAGACTTCCCAAGTTCTCAACTGCTTCTGATGGTAGCAACATAGGAGGGGGAAAAAAGAGCTCCTTTTCTGAAAGCGAAAGCAGAGCATTAATTTCATTATTCTGTAACAAATTGTTTAACCACATCTTCAGAGAAAGCTTTAGTTTGCATTTTGCTCACACTGCCAAGTTTCGTTTTCTGACTTTTATCTTCAGAGACAGCTCCGTCGTTTCTTGGAGAAGATAAATTTGTTGCTTTGGTCATACAGGTGTCTGTATGCACTTAAGAGAATTTTGAGCTAGAAAACTTCACTGATGAAGTGCGTTAGGCATCCTAACGAACCACACTGCGTATTCTTTTCGTGAAAGGTGGCGTTGTTTCTCTTTTGTCTATGTGGTGGAGGCTGTCCCAGGAATTCTCCCAGATGCTGTCTGAGAGCAGGTTGCAGCCGCGGCTCCGGTTGTGCCCACGTCAAGTCTCATCCAGTGGCTCTTCAGATTGGGGTAAATGGTTTCTCAGACTTGTCAGTCTTCAGTGTGACTTGTGTGTTTTTAAGGGATTTTATACCTATTTAGGAAAGGAAGTCTGAGCTCTAAAATGACTTTATTTCCAAACTCTTAGGGCCTGACCAGGTACAGTAATCAGATTACTATGTGCACATCACAGCGTGCTTCACTACATTCTCAACCAAGGTCTTCTATGATGCCATTAGTAACTGTAACATAATCATAGAGTGGAAATCAGTATGCTAGTGGAGAGGGAAAAAAAAGGGAACATCACATTGTATCTTACTGATTTCTTGGGCAGTGTTACAGCAGTAAATACAGGGTGTAGATTTGCATATTCACTACTCCGTCCTGGTAGAATCGTTTTCTGCTAATAAAGTGTGAGGGTCAGAAGCTGAAACTGAGTTAAAATTTGTCTTCCCTTGTATTAAAATGTGAGAGATCATGTTATAAATATTTAGGGAAAAAATGTGGTTAGAGAATGACTTTTTTAACAAAAACCAACTGTATTTATTACCAAACTCGGTGATTTTCTTGAATGTTTGTTGATTGTGATTTTGTATTTTTTACACTAGAGGGAGCAATACACACAGACCATCAACATTCACAAAATAAATATGGAATATTTTCTCTTCAAAGTGCTGCTATTAAAACTTTTTTGGTGGTAAACGGTCTTTTCTGCTTCTAGTATTTGTAGTCCATCAAAAGTAGCTTTCTCTGATGTTCTTGCTTGCGAGTGGGCTGCTTTGGGAATGCTGATTTTTAACTGTCGAGCTGGTCCATCGAACAACAACTCTGGATTTCCCGGCTCTCTTACTTTGCGTCTAATTGCTAGTGACAGGCGAGTTACTTCTTACGCTGTTTTATTTAGCTCTTGATTTTCTTTTTCACAGATGTACCGCTATGGGTGTAGCGCTATAGACGGAAAGTGGCACAGAGCTGCTTGCTGTTGGTAAGGAAGGCGGTGCAAGTCGAACACGCGGCAGTTAACACAAATACTCAAACCTGGAGGTGAGGGTGTGGGAGGAGGCGATTGCTTGGCCCTGCAGGCTGGTGAAGGGAGGTTGTCTTGAGGATGTTCACAAGGGGATTAAATAAAGTTAGCTCCGACGTGTGATCGTGTGGGTAAAGGTCGTTATCTAGATAAGAAAAAGACTTCCCCCTCCTGCCCTGTATGTACTGTCCACGTTAACACCTTTCGGTTAACTTGTTTACATTTTTGTATAATATCACTCAGTTATTATGACTTGCCTATTTTATCAGTTCTTCCTTGAAAGATTTATTTCCTCTCAAACTTCTCTCATAAGGTAGAAAAAGTAAATTCAAGCTACTGAAAGTTTGAAAATACTCTTTTGGAATAGCATGAAATTGATAAGTAAGCTTTTTTTAAACTTTTTGGGAAATTGATATTTGATGAGAGGGGGCTATAATTTATTTTTTTTTAATCTTATCCACTTATTCAGCTTTCTTTTATTGCCTGTGCACAGAAGCTGCTATCAAATCTGTGCTGGTCAGGGAGGAAATTGCAAGTTCTCAGCATTTGTACTTTAACTGTAATGTTGTTCAAGATCCTTTTCTATTCAATTGTTTCCATAGTGCTAAAAATCTAACGCTGTAGTGACTGCAGTCACCCCCTTCTATCTCCTGCTAATATTACAGGGAGAGAGGGGACAGAATAAGGAAATCTTTTTGAATTTAAATTCAATTATTCTTTAAAATTTTAAAATGAATGCCAGTGATATCATGTGTCTTAGAGGCAGCCGTTTGGTCAAACTGGCTGTGGTTGTTTTCACAGTTCCTCCAAGCTCAGCTCATTTTTTGTTCGTCTGTTTTGATGTCTTCACTGCAACAAGTCAGCACTGCCAGCAAACCAGGGAAGTCTCAGCTCTCGGGGCTGATATCTGGGTGTAGAAAGAGTTCTGGGGTAACGTGAATAGTTTCCATGTCCAGCCTTTGATTGCTTCTCTTTATACAATGAGCCCAAATATTGATACTGCTTTTCCCATCTCCCCCATTATTCTGCATTTTTAGCACATTTTTGGTCTTGCCTAAGCTGTCTGGAGGCGTTGTCCACTGTGAAAGCCTTCACTTTGTGAACCCTGTGGAGATCTAACTGTATTCTCTGTTCAATTTCCCTCGCAACAGGCCCAAGTAACAAAGATTCGTTTTAGCCTAAGACGACAGGTTAGGAGAGAGAGCTCACGCGTCTTCCTCATCTAAGTTCAATCATCTTGTCCCTCACTCCTCTGTACTTGGCTCTATGAGGATGGGAATTTTCACATTCTTATAGCATAAAACGAAACAGAAAAAGCTTATCTAAATACATGGAAAATACAAGGAGGACAAAGGAACGTCTGTGCTTGACATTTTAATGGGAAAACAGTTGCTAATAGATGATGCAAAGATGATAGATTGGAGTTGTTTCGATTTTTTTATTATTTTTTTTGCTTCATTCTTCACAAAGAGTGTTGTTTTGAGGTTATGACAGTTCATTTTTTCATATTCCTAGTCCTTGATAAAAAGAAGTTGATAATATCTTCCTTACCTAATTATTCTTTAGGGCTGTAGGAGCTTGATGCTCATGCTTAAGTGGACGGAGAACTACCGGAAGAATGTTAGCAATTTTTGTCAATAAGTCAATGGAGAACTATAGGAAAAAACATTAGCAATTTTCATCATCAACTCATGAAGGACTTTGGGGCTTTTTAAAGAACTGGAGAAGTGCTAAAGTAATGCCTTCATTTAAAAGAGGGGATTTGGAGAATTGTCCGCCGGTCTTGCTAAAGGTGAAGCCACTGTAAGGACATGGTGAGAGAAGCAATGGTGGCCAGATGTTGGGTGGAAAGGTGGTAGCTGAGAGATGAGCAGAGAGAGGACAACAGTATTTTTCTACTTGGAAAGATACAAATTATGTGGATTTATAAGCAGTTAAAGCTTATGGAGAACTTAATTTTTAGTTAATTTCTAAATATTACTTGTGTAAGATAGGATAACGGTCCTGACCGCGGATAAAAGGGGAGGTAACAGTTGGAATTACTTTTGGAATTACCTCACAAGTGCTTTTGAAGTTCTTCATTGTGTTTTCTTTGACAAACAAGAAAAATACCACCTAGAACAAACAAGGTTTTGACAAACAGCAGCAGTTCATGAATTGATTGTGAAAGGTTTGACATGAAACTGGGGGAACATTTTCAATAGTTTGCCTTTTCAGTCTGGACTTTGGCGAATGGTATTTAATACTTTCATGCAAAATAGCACTGCAAAACTTTTAAATGCTAGTCTAGATTTTTGTGTGTGTGTGTGTATACATCTATATTTTGAATGAGCTTTTATTTTGCTTTAGTAGTTCTTTGGCTCATACTTTGGTTCCTACTTCATGTGACTTTTCTATCTATGATGTGGATGTCCCAGAATTAGGTTCTTTACAGGCTGACACGTAGACTTCCCTGAACTAGCCATAAAACGTGGTGCTTGAATACTAGTTGTTTTTTGTTTGGTTGGTTTGGTTTTTTTTCCCCTCAGCACAGGGTGAACTTGGAATTAAAGAGGTTATTTGTCCACACCAGGAGACAAGATGATGTATTTGGGCATCAGTTCATTTAGAAAGTAAAGGCCTGTATTAAAATTGTCATTTCTTTTTTTTTTTTTTCCCTCTCAGTAGAAATAGTTGTGTGTGCACAAGGAAAACGACTCTTACAATATAAACAGAAAGCAAGTAAAACTGCAGTCAGGTTGTACGTGAACTTAACTAGCCACCTAAATTTTATACCTTTTCTATAACTTCCAGATTTTGTGGTGGTGCAACTGAGTAGTCATTTATATGTTTCAGAAGAAAAGTGAAATTGAAGTTACTTCCCTGCACTTCTGCCAGACGATGATTATCGGGAGAATGTATACAAGATGCTGGTGAAGCATGAAGATCAATTTTTCAAATGAACTTCATCAAATAATTTGAACCAAGCTAATCTAATTTGCTGCACAGTTGTCTGCTGCTTTCCACAGATGTTTATTTCTTCTGACAATGTCTAATACTTAGTACAATACAGGTGTTTACAGTTGAGAAAAAATGTTACTCTGAAAGGGGATTTCAGCAGTGTAGAAAAAAAGGCTTTTTGTAGTGTCTGACTGGAAGAAGAAATGTGTGTATACTTTTTGTGTTGTATTCTAGTAACTCACAAATTGGTGTATTTTTTTTCTGCGTTTCCGTTACTCCCTTTTCAATCAAAGATCTTTAAACCAACTTACTTTATTCTATAAAATCTCTTAACATTCCTGTTTATCTTGAATGTAATTTATTATTAGTTCCTTATTTTTAATACTTCAACTGACATGACAATGTTGAGGTGTAAGTGTTAGTTAGTCTATAACAGGTAATTAAATGTTAGTCTTTGGTACTAAGTAGGATCGAGCAGCCCTGTGCGTGGCCTCCTGTACACAAGAGGTTTCCCCCAAATTCTTTGGTGGTTGTTTTGGGGAAAAGAGTAATGCTTTCATCCAAGAGAAAGTATAAAGGCATCTCTTAAGTGACCATCCCAGACTTCTTCATTTTTCTTAAGCGTTCTCAGATCTTACTCAGCTGGCAAATTAATCTGGATGAGAAGAGGCTCCTCAAAATCTTCTAAGCATAAGGTTGTATTTCATAGCTTTAGTTGGTTGACAGGCAGCACCATTGAGCATTTACCTTGTTTCATTTTGTATACCACCATCCGTACTCCAACAGTTACAGAGGCTTTTTTACATTCTTCTGATGACCGTTAGATTTACAAATCATGTCCGTGACTGCTATTCAGTTTTCTTCCCTGGCTGCAGGAAGTAAGCAGTGTAAAGTAAGGAAGGGTAAATTTGAGGCACCTAATACTAAGTAGATACACCGAAAATGTTTCAGTTTTGACCTTTGAACAGGCTACATCTGACAGTGAAGGTTTTCCTGGATATTACATATTCCTGTGCACAAGATTAGCCCTGTTTCTTGTAGGTGGGGTTGTTGACTCTGGGGGTTTTAGGTATGGTAGGTGGAGGATTGTGTCGAGCTCTTAGAAACATGGCAGGTGCTTGTGATGTCACAGAATCACAGAATGGCTGAGGTTGGCAGGGACCTCTGGAGGTCCAACCCACTGCTCAAGCAGGGCCACCTAGAGCCAGTTGGCCAGGACCACGTCTGGACAGCTTTTGAATATCTCCACCACCTCCCTGGGCAACCGATGCCAGGGCTTGGTCGCCCTCACAGTGAAAAAGTGTTTCCAGGTGTTCAGACGGAGCCTCCTCTGTTTCTGTTTGTGCCCATTGCCTCTCGTCCTGCCACTGGGCACCACTGAGAAGAGCCTGGCTCTGCCTTCTTTACACCCTCCCTTCAGATAGCTACGTACGTTGATAAGATCCCCCTAAACCACCTTTTCTCCAGGTTGAGCGGTCCCAGCTCTCTCAGACTTTCCTCACAGGAGAGATGCTCCAGTCCCTTAATCATCGTTATGGCCCTTCGTTGGACTCTCTCCAACATGTCCGTGTCTCTCTTGTGGTGGGGAGCCCAGAACTGGACACAGAACTCCAGCTGTGGCCTCACCAGTGCTGAGTAGAGGGGAAGGATCACCTCCCCCAACCTACTGGCAATGCTTTGTCTCATGCAGCCCAGGATACCGTTAAATTAGCCTTCTTCCTCAAGATCATCTAATTTTTTGGTGTGCAGAGTTCATAAAGGTTTTGTAATGCGTCAGTTTAAATTTGGAGGCAGCTTGGTGAGGGTAGGAAGTTGTAAGGAAGACAGTCATGTCTTCTTTTCTTAGGACTCATTTAAAAAATAATTAACGATTATGATGGTGTTCCTAAAGTGCTGCCTCTTTAGGTTTTCTCTTTAGCCCATTTGTATGTACCATCTTATAATGAAAATAATTAAGACAGAGAATATAATCTTATCTTGTAAAACAAAAAATCACTTAAAAAGAAAATAAGAAGGGACAGATTTATTTACCACAAGGGTTTTTTTTACAATAATTCTGATTTTTAATGCTACCATCAGGCTATTCTTCCTCAGCTGTTTCTCTTTCACTGAAAACGAGTATTATAACAGCAAACCAGTACGTGTTAAGAAGCACGAAAAGGGAGAAAATCACAAGATGTTACACAGAAGAGAGTCGACGTCCTGGGGTTTGGACAACCCCTGTCAAGGTGCCCGGTGCAGCAGTGTCTCCCCTCTGAGACGCGTGCAGTGCATCAACGCACGGGCAAGGGCAGGCAGACAGACAGCTTTCCACAGTGGATTTGACACATGGCCATTGAAGCAGTAGGGTAGAGGCAACCGGGCATTAAAATTCAACTGGGCAATGCAACAAAAACGGTACCTTAATAATTTTGCGACAGGAACTACGCAACTCAATTGTTTGCAATAACAGGTGATTGGCCTTGGTGGCCCAGATGGTCTCTTCAATGCTGTATTGCTACTTCCTAATTGTTAAGCTGCCCCATGACAGGTAAATATGAGTGGGTTTTGGCTTTTTAGCTAATTTTCATAAGTCTAATTCTACTTTTCCCCCTCTCTCCCCAATCCATATGTTAAAATAAATCCAGAATAAGTCATCGGAATTAATGGTTCCCAAGGTGAGAAGAGCAAACGTGCTGGGGTTTTTGCTTTCCTTTTTGTTTATTTATTCTCGCATTCTGTGTATTGTTTACTTCATAATATTTTGCATTCTTCCAAGAGTGGTTGTAGTGGTGTTTATACAAGGCATATCATTAAGAGGTATAAAAGCTCTAGTTTATGGAAGATAATAATATTTTAGGTAAATAAAAATGTGTAAACCAATATTGTATTTTTTTTGGTTTTCTGGAAGACCTTCTGGAATGGAGTGAAAAATATTTCTCATCAAAATAAGCAGTAAGAGAGAACTGTTAGCAGTTAGAGATGTTGCTGAATTATTTGGTTTATCAGAGACTACGTCTGTGAAACAGAAAATACAGAAGAAAAAAAAAGGCAAATAAAACTGAATTTGACAAACAACAGTAAAACAGTTGTTATTTAAAAAGTCCTAATTTCTAGGCAAGGAAAAAGAGGCTGCACGGAAAATGAGGGCAGAGTTCTCAGTTTAGAGTCAGAATAAAAATAGATAAATAAAAAAAAGGTCAAAGACAATGGCAGCAGCGGACAGTCGCATGACGCCTCCTCCGGAGCCCTGTGTGCCAGAGCCCCTGCTCAGGCTGCGCTCTTATTACTGCAATTGCTCCAAGTGTCTATCACATCTCCCAGGCTTCATATAAGCTACTTGCGTAAAAATAAACCATTAGCATTTTAACACCTCAGCAATAAAAAAAAAGTTTGGGCTTTGAACCTCTTGTCTTGTTTCATATTGAATACTCAGGATTTTCATTAATCTTAGTTAGTGTGACACTATCTCCCATGTCCAAGGTTACTGACGTTGACAGTGATGTATTCAATCAGTCCTAGGGTTAGGTGTAGTTAATGAACTACACAAGTCTGTTTTATTACCTGTCTTTCTAAAAATTATTTTGGGGGACAGTTTGAAGTTCATGTTAGCTCTTGTATTCGGCTGCCTCTTTAACGTTAGCTGTATGTGTACAATTACCAGCTAAAGAACAAACAGCCTTGGAAAGTCAAAAAAAACAGTCATAAAGCTGAAGATGAGCCTGCTTAGCTGTTGTCTTTGCAGCGAGAGAACATGTGAAACCCTTGCAGTAGATGTTAGCCCACTCAGGTGCACGTAATCAAATTACCACTGTCTTTTCTGATCTTCATGGGGTCAGATAAAATGGAGCCAGAGGCTGTATGGCTATGAGTTTAGATGACCACTTATTGATCAATTTCAATGCAAACAGGAAGGAAACCATTTTTAGAGCAAGACAAAAGCAACACGTGGCTTAGTGCTGCTGCTGCTGCCAATAAGTTAGTTTTGGTTAAAATAGAAACCTCCTGTTGGTGGAAAATGATTTAGTTTAGAGGATTGAGGGCAGCTCTGCATCTCAAAGGATGGTAAGGAAAAAACTTGGGAAAAAAGCCTCCCAATTGGGATGATGTGGCCACATGTTGGCCACATAGAGAACTGTGCAACGATCTATGAATGCTGCCCACAGCTGACAGCACAGGGGAAATCCTCTTGAGATCCTCTGTGTAGGCCTGCAACAAAAACACTAGTTGGGATGGCCCCACGCTTCATACCTAACTAATAACTAACCAATCTGTGCCTAGACAGGTATGTGTGTATGTGGTATTATGAAGGCACTTATGAAAGCATATATGAAGGTACTTTTAAAGATCATTAATGGGAAACGTATTTCCACTGCTTGTGTTCAGTTTTATATGGTTGTCGTGGTTTTGGCCAAATTGGCCAATGGCTGGCGACAGATGCTCCACCCCAACCTCTCGTACATGGAGAGGAGGAGGAGAGATAAAGAGATTTACGAGTTTAGAAGAAACTAAACTACTTTAATGAAATATTAATAATGATAAGAAGGAAAATAATGAAATAGATACAGTATATACAAAACCGTATTAAGCTCCCAGGACGACGTCACCGGCAGGTGCTGGGGAAGTCCCAAACTGGACTCAGTGATGGGTGGGAACCAGGTTCCAGACTTGGAGTCAGGAACACACCGATCGGGATCAAAGGCAGTTGAACAGACAGGGTCCTCCTCGGACGTCAGCCATTGAAGGAAGAGAAGTTGACCCTTTGATCCCTCGGCTGTTATACTGAGCATGGGGCAGATGGGACAGAATACCCCTGTTGGTCAATTTTGGGTCACCTGTCCTGTCTGCTCCTCCCCGCAGGTGGGACCCCTCTACGCTTTTCCGCTTCTGACCCTCCAACAGGGCAAATAACGAAATTAACTGACCTTGGTTGTTATAGCAACAAGTGTAATCAAGAGCCTCTGTGCATGGCATTCCTTGGCACAAACTGTCTTGTCACTCTGAACAAACCGTTTCAGACACAACATGCTGTTAATTTCAGAGAGTTAGAAGAGGCCTAGCTAAGAAGTAAAATTACTGAACAGAAAGTTGGTTCTGCTTTACCTCAAACCAGGACAACGGTATTGCTTGCCCTGCTGCTTGGGCTTTGATCCCTTGCTTGTGTTTGGTCTGGGATTGCACCCTGCCCCACGCTCGTCTGAGGGCTTGGCTGGAATTTAGATGTGACAAAAGAAGGTAACAGCAAGTGGTGTTATCTCTGGCCAACAGATAAGGGAGTGAAGCAGAAATTCAGGGAGTTGTCCAGGGCCACAAAGGAAGCCTGAAACAGAGATAGGAATTGAACTGAACACACTTCTGCCTCAGACGCCAAATTATGGCTGCTTTTTTAATCAGGTGATAAATTTGGAATTTAATCACTAACTGGGCCGCTCAGTGAATTTTGTTAGAAAAAGAAGTGTGGCGGCTGGCTCCGGCCAGCAGCGAAGTACCGGCACAGCTGCTGGGTCACTGCCCACTCCCGGCCGGAGGGAGGAGGGCACAGGAAAAGCAAAAGTGAGAATAATCATGGGTCGAGGTAATGACGGTTGAATAAGTGAATATGGAATATGCCTTTGGCCACTTCAGGTCAGCAGCCTTGGCTGTGCCCCCCCCCAGCCTCCCGCCCAGCCCCAACCTACTCACTTGAAGGGGCAGAGTGAAAAGCAGCAGCGGCTTTGGTGCTGTGCAAGCACTGCTCAGCCACGGCCAGAACACCGGTCATGTAGTACTGAAAAATCACAGGCGGTGCCTTGTCAACCCTCTTTTAGTCACAGACCCAAAACACAGCACAGCACGGGCTGCTGTGAAGACAGTTAACGTGCTTCCAGCCACACCCAGTACCAAAAGTTTCGGGTTTTTCAATTTCGGTTTGATCTTGCATCAGCACCAAGTGTCGTTACAATAAAATTTTAACTTTTTTTTTAAGGCAGAAGTCTTCTAACTTCTGGTCAGACTAGTCAACAGTGCTGTTAGTCAGAGCAATCCCATGGGATATGGGAGACACAGATTTACGGCCCCACTTTGAACTTGGCGCAGGTACGTACCTGGGAATCCTCTGTGTCCCGTTTGCATCCTGTGGGCACTGAACTTGGGCTACTGTTACCCCAACCATCCATCCTGTAAATAGGGGGCCTTCTAAAAAAGCCTTGTTGAAATGAATATGCTTCAATGAAAAATTAAAATTGTTACAAAAAATGGCTTAATAATTTTATCGAAAAGTTTCTCATCAGTACGATTATGTATCTCGGCCTCTTATCTACCCATAAATCTTGACTCTACCCAATCTCTACTCCTCTGCTGCAGATGTGAGGCACAATATAAAACATTTTCTATAAAGCAGATACTAATTTATCCTAATCTATTTACTGCTATATTGACTGCTGGTATTAGCTGTTCCCAGTATACAATCCCTACAGGTATGCCATGCCAGGATTGAAATAAATAGAAGTTCTACTGTGCTTCTTGGGAATACATTTGGGACTACCAAAACAAGTAATTAATGCATGTAGTTAAAGAGTTTAAATTCATCTGTAGTGTGTTTAAAGTTGTGGGGTTTTACCATTCTCTGCTTCTCCATTTAGAAACCATATTTCCATTTCTTTACGTGCTAATTGAAATATGAATGTTTTAACTTTCTATGTAAGTTCATTTCATACTGCTAGATCTTTAGGCAAAAAGATGACAGGTTGTTAAGTATGATTCCTGAAATGTAAAGTAATAAAAAGAGAGAAAAAAAAATCCCCTTATTTTGGAAAAGTGGAGGCACTGAGTATTAATCAAATGATAGCACTAAATTAGCACAATGGTCTTCAAGGGACTTGAGTACTTCACTCTGATGGATGAGCTGCTCATTTGGTACAAATATACTACAAAGACGTAGGAGAACTATGGTAGGCATAATTTTTCTTGTGGGAAACTTTCTCATTAAGACCAGCTTATTGTGAAAACACAGTATAATTATAAACTGCTTATATATCTTTCACAAACATAATTCATTTTCACTAAGTGAGTACAAACTTAGTTACATAGTTCTCTCTCAGAAGTATGATATAAATACCTTTATGGGCTGAATTTTGCCCCAGCTTAAGGTTTAGGCTGAAATTCCTATATTATTACTGAAAAATCACAGCCATGAACTAAAACTTTTGACCAAAAGAAAAGACTAAACTTACGTCTTTTACTCTGTTACGGTTGTTTGCTTGGTTGCTTGCTTGTTTTAAAGGAGTTGTGGGAAGGCAAGCGCCGAAAACTTGTTCTCAGCCAGTTTGCTTGTTATTAGTGAACTGAATTGTGGATATACTAAAATGCTGAAGATACTCTAATATCTTGGAAAAGTTTATCCTAATGCACAGCAGACTTAATAAGAATTATTATTACAATATGTAAGGGGCTGCTCTTGAGTAAACGGAGCCGCTGCTGGGCTGCTCCAATGCCCGCTGTTTTCACACTTCCTCCAGGCCCAAAGACGAATATTGGTCGCGGCAGAGGTTATATATGACCACGATCCCCCTCCCTTATAATTGATTAATTATAATCATCCCTTATAATTTCTGACAATCTTTCTCAAGGGTGGAACTGAAAAGTAACTGCCTGGAGACAGAGATGAAGAGGACTTGGCCCTACCTTCCATTTTCTCTGTCTTCCTTCATCTTCCAGATTTCTTATGGGTCTGTTTGTTAACAGACATTTTCAGGTTTCCCCTTGATTGGTATTTTTTCTCCTTCTCTGCTTTGAGAAAGGAAATGAAAATGTTAACTCTGAAGGAGGTGAACAAACTGAGCAAATCTTCAGCATGGGACTTCTACCATCCCACAATGTGAGATTCAGAAGCTCCACAACAAACACTTCAACTAGATCCTGCTCAGGACACCCCGACAGGCCTGCTCTAGTTTGCGCTCTTCATTTTTAAGACAAATATTAAGGCATTTACAACTGTGTGAAAATACGTATCAAATAAGAAATTTCAAAGCAGCTCTCTGATTGGATTTCTTGTATTACCTTTTTAAGAACAATACATATTACAGACAAATACAAGTCTGGAAAGATGCTGATTTCCAGACAACATGCTACAACTAGCAGTTCAAACAGAAGAAATATACAAAAATAACGTAAAAATATTTATAACATGCTATTATTCAATAAATATGCTTGAATTCTGCAAAGTAGAACAGATTTGTGTTCAATTTGTTTTGCTAAATTCATGCTTTTTGAGATTAACAGCTCTTTTCGGATTATGGAACACTTGTATGAAAATGTTATAATATATAAAATCAGTTGTCTTTCACTCAATTTATTACTATTTGGCATGGTTTAATTCATGCAGTCCAGAAATGAGAGGCAGTTTGCCGTCTCCTTCAGCTTTAACTGAAATCACAGAGTGGACTTACTGCTAATGATTCCTAAAGATCATATAGATAATAGCAATGCCAATAGGCCTTTGGCAGAGAGAGCTGGCAATGTTCTAAGACTAAATTATGAAAGTTAACTATTTAGAAGATCATGGGAAGCCCTAGGGTGTGACAGAATTAAATCCTGACTTGGGCTCCAAGGACGATACACTGGCAAAGGATGTCTCTAGGGCATAAGTATTAAACAGATTTTTCCATTAAAATAAGTTTATTTTATCAAAAAAAGGTCATTTTGATGATCCTTGAGATTCCCTGAGAAATTTTAACACTGGTTTTGTAAATTACTATTCTGGGGTCCAAGATAGACTGTTTAGGTGGCCCTATGTATTGGGTTTCCTTGGCAAGGTTTTGGTAGCTTGGGGGGCTACAGGGTGGCTTCTGTGAGAAGCTGCCTGAAGCTTCCCCTCTGTCTGATAGAGCCAATGCCAGCCGGCTCCAAGATGGTGTTTTTAGATTTGTTTTTATTTCTCATTATCCTACTCTGATTGGTAATAAATTGACTTATTTTTCCCAGAGTCAAGTCTGTTTCGCCCGTGACGGTAACTGCTGAGGGATCTCCCTGTCCTTATCTCGACCCACGAGCCTTCTGTTGTATTTTCTCTCCCCTGTCCAGCTGAGGAGGGGAGTGACAGAGCGGCTTTGGTGGGTACCTGGTGTCCAGCCAGGGTCAGCCCACCACACGCATCAAGAAAGCACCTCTCATGGTCCCAGTGGGCTGGCAATAACCATCCGGGATGGATATGCGAGATCAGCTCTGTCTCCTGCTTGAATCTGAACGCAGCTGTGCTGCACCTAATGTAGACGTCTTCATGGCTGTCTTCATGGCTACAGTGCAAGCAGGTAGCTTTGGTTTGGTTTTCTGGTGGAGCTGCTCAACTCTGGCAAATTTTAAACCATTTCTGCAAAGACTCACTCTATAGGCCAGGGAACAAACATGAGATATAAGATGTCTGGATCCCTACCTGATAAATATTTAGTTGCTTATTTAAAGTGGGTTAACTTCAGCAGCAGCGAGAAAGACCCTTCTTACTATTGGCAAAATAACTAACCATGATGATTTAAGCTTTTCTGTGTGACTTTGATTTGGAACAAGGCAGCAACGCCGACCCAGGCAGGTCCTCTACTCAGATGGCAAAGGCTGTTTGTTTCTGTCTTTCAGTCCTTATTTTATGAGATATATTGTATACTGAAGAGCCTAAAGTGTGCTGAGAATGGACAGGTCTCCTTGCAGACCTTCTGAGGGTTTCCAGAGTGAAGGTGGCCTCAGCTAAGCAATTAACTCCATAGATTTTAAGGGACTTCAGGTGAAAAGCTTGGGTTTAAATCAAACATGTAATGTAGATATTTTCATTGTTTTCATTTCTGCTACATTTTACAGAGTCTTGGGCTAAATAACTAAAAGGCAATTTTTGTCTCAGACTAAAGATTTGTATCTTCTTCTGAGATAAATAAATTTATTTATTTGAAAAATGTTGGTTTTTTTCCTAACTGTCCTTTTCCCCACAACAGAAGTCCCATCCAGGTATCTATATAAAGTATTATACTGTAATGCTCTAAGCTGCTACACCTTGAAAGTACAGCCGGTTACCTAAATACTGTAGTATATTTTCATCCCTGCTGGATCACTCTTGTTGCAGAATTAGCATATTTTGGGGATGCCATTTAGTAACTTCTTTTTTTAATGTTTTCCAAATTTCTTTTGTTTAGAGCATTTGCAGAGTGCTCTTATTGCCCACTGTCCACAATCTGACCAGCTAGAACTAACTTCCCGCTTTCCCTGATTCCTGATCATTAAGCTGCTGTTTCTACATGCTGATTCACCACTACCTGTCCAACGTATCAAAATACATTAGCTAGCGTTTCTTATAAAATTTAGCGAAATTATTGAGTGACTTTCCATTAAATCAGCGTTTGCTGGGCTGATGATCCATTAGTCTGGAGTATATACAATGAACATAGCACAATTTGGAGGAATCTGATGCTTAAGCAGGTACTTTAAGACAGTCGTTCTTCTACTGTTAATGAAGGCTTTAAAGTGACAACAAACCTCAAAGACTGAGCAGTGACTGTTTTATCAGATTCAAACAAGTACAGCTTCTCTTTTGTATTTGAATAATCAGTTGGGAGTCACCAGGCTACAGAAATGGGTAGCGCTAAAAATGATTCCTACTTCAAAGGGCACAGAACAAGCAACGATTTCAGAAGTCTTGAGAATATATACCAAATGAATCTGTGCAATATCATTTTTTCGCAATTATTTGCAGCTCTTCTGTTGATATGAGCCTGCAGCAAAGAATTAAAACAGTTCATTGAGGTCTAGGAATAAGAAGCAGCATCTAATGAATTACAGGAAACGTTCTGATGAGTCCACCTGTACAATTCAGCTTCTGTGTGTCTGTATTCATGTATCTGTAAACCTCTATAATGTAACCCAGTTCGCATAGGACCTATTCATTCATTCTGAGTGCTCTTTCTGTTTCACAGGCATCTGAAGCATATCAAAGCTAACAAATGGTTGAGCCAATCTCTAGCCACGTCCCAAGACCTTTAAATGAGTCTGGAGCATCGCTGCTCTTCCCCATCCTCCTTACACATTGCAGTAAGAAAGTGTGTATTAAGACAGAAAGCCACAGAGAAAAGCCAGCAAGGAATAGTTTAATCGTTTTATGGTCTACTAAGAGTTTTGCATAAACCTAACAATTTCTGCAGGTTTTTGACACTGCTGGTCTGGATGATGGCCACGGTCCTACTCTTGCAATGTGATTACAGGACAAGTCTGATTGCAGGATTCAGGCTCATGTAAATAAGATTTACAGAAAAAAAAAAATGTTCAGCACATACCTTTTTAGTAACAGCTGGGTGAGAAACAGTTGGATCCAGAAGCCTCCAAAGACTATTCTCTTCTCATGATCTTACTCATCTAATCATTTCTTTCCTGTCCCTTTCCTGCTGTTAATTCTCCTACCAGCAGCAAGAGGAAAAGACAAAGCAGCACAAGCCCTGCTACCTTCGTCGTTCGGGAGGTTTCACGCAGTGTGAAGCTGGCTCTATTTTCAAACAACAGGACAGATTTCATTTTCAACTTCAAGCGAAACATCTAGTAGTACATACTCCTGATGTGGTTTAATTCTGAGAAGCAGAAAATGAGCCTTCAACATGTAAAAAGTAGCTAAAAAAAGGAACTTTTTTTCTGCAACAACTTTTGTGTAGGGAAAGAAATAATGGGCTTTAATTACAGTCAAGATGGTTTCGGTTTGACATTAGGGAAAAAGCTCCCTAATAGTAATAATTTTGCAGCGCAGGTTTAGATGGCTGATGGGTTTTGTGGAATATTTGTAATTTGCTATCTTAACAGACGAATGAATTAAACTATTTCGGGATGGATTTTTCTTTTTTTTTTTTGTATAGTAATCTTTCAATCCCCTTTTTCTGCAAATTTCATTGTGATTAAAAATTTCACATCTGATGCAAACCATTTTTACATTTTCCCACTTGCAGGGAGTTAAAAATAAACATAGGCAGTTTGTGAAGTAAAATGTTTCCAAGTGGAAAACTGAAATGGAACACATTAAAAGTGGTTCAAAGCTTTTGAAATTTTGTGGATGAAATTTCAATCTATATGAGTTCACAAATGTTTTTGTTGTAAAAAAAAAAAAAAAGACAAACCATTTTACAAGATTAAATCGTCAACAACATTTCAGTAATCAGTGGAGAGTTACACAAATAAGTAATTTTCTTATTTTTGTTGTCGTTTTGTTTGTGTTAAAAAATTGAAAACAGCAAAGCTAAATTAGTGTGTTGAAACTGCACTTATTCATGCTTAAGACATTTCACATGACCTATTAAACACAAATCCATTTTAATTTGAAAAACTTTTGCATGTTCCTGATGTGATCCATATTTATAATATTGATAAAGTGTTTACAATGAGTTTTATCACATTTCTTAGTCTTTTAATTGTGAAATACTTAACAGTACTGACATTTAAAATAACATTATCAGTATTAGAGTTAACAATACCGAAATTAATAGAGTAGTTGAAACCTTAAGAACATCTTTGTTCTACAATGACATTGTGTAGTCCACTTTATTATAATTTTAATAGAAAACTATTTCATTATTATGAGTTTGCCATCATCTGAACTCTCATAAAAGTGCTCTGAACAGGAAAGCTGTGTGTTGTTGAGGTGTAAATCTTTTTATCCTAACTTGATACTGTAATTCTTATTATCAGTCTGATAAAAAATGTGCCTGGAAACATTTTGGAGGCTTACAGACAAAGGAGAGCCAAAAATGTCCTACAAATCTGGTTTAGACGTCACCAAAACCTTGTCAAACATCTTTTTTCATAGGAAGTTTCTTATATTTTAACGTCCATCTCTTAAAGCCAGGAAATTCCTCTGTTTTGTACCAGAAATGAGAGCAACGTAATCGTAATGATTTGTGGTTTTCTTACTATGTCAGTCTTGATTTAACTTCACATCCAAATCCTATTTTAATCCTTTTAATGAACATGCCCATTCAAATTGCACTCAACTTTTAGCCAGAGAAAATTCCAACTACTATTTGAATAAAAACTCAAGAATATTGACAACTTTGAAAAGAATTGTGTGTTTTCCCCCATGAAGGCCTGCTCTTTATGCTGCAGATGCTCTCTTTGATGGATGATCCTACAGGGACAGTTTTGTTTTAACATAACATATTGGCTGTTAAAATAAATCTAAAAGAACACAGAGGTCATACTGAGCTGGTCCCGAATGTCCCTATAGACATATGTACAGGCAGGTGGTAAACGCAGCCTCCTGTCCAAAACAAGATCTGGAGGGATTTCTTCTTATTCCTGACAGGTGGTCAGCTCTTCCCAGAGATCTCTGAATATGTCTGTTTAAAATATTTACGTGATTTTTAGGATGGAACTATGGGTTCTTTGGGTGCAAAGCCACCACCCACCTTTCAAAGACGGTTTAATATGGACTTTGCAATTAATTTGCTTTTCATTAAACAATGAATACAAAGTGCTGAGGACAGAGCTTGGGTTATTTAGGGCAAAAGCAGCAGAATTTAATCACATTGCATTACGCTGTGTTTCTACCCTTTTCCTGGAGACCTCTGGGCACTGCTGAGGCGGTCCCTGTACGACTGCCTCACTGCCTGAAAGTTTCTGCAAAGTTGCTGCTGTTTGCGAGCGCTGTATGGTGTGGGTATCTATCCATCGTCAACGCAGCACAGATGAGACCTTTCTTCTGCAGCAGCATCGGCACAGGGACAGCAAATCCCTCCATTTCAGCTGCGTTTCTCTGGCAGTGGCGCAGGCGCTTTGCTGCCAGCCCGATGCTGTAATCACACCTTGCTGTTTCATGCAGTCTTTCACAGACACTGTAGCGGTTCCTCATCCTTCAGCTGCTCTCTTCATCAGAAATGGGGTCTGTGGGAGCAGGCCAAGGCCTCCCATGCTGGTTAATTCTGTGGGAAAGCAGCTGATACCGTTGCTATGACAGAAATCATGTGCCTTAGGGATCTAGTCAGCTTACTCCTATTATTGGCCCCAAAAGGATGATGGAAAATACCACCCACAGCTTTAACTTCTTTTCTCCGTGAAGTGACTTACAGCAATTGAGAGAAGCCCAGAATCTCATTCCTCCAGAAGAGTCCAGCAAACGAATCATAAAAATGTCTAGCAACAAAGTACAAAGAATATGTATTGTCATAGAGGGTTAATGTCTTTTCATCTTTGGGTTACAGAGAATTCCCGTAATGTGGTAGACCTGTGGGTAATAATGGAAAGGCTTATTTTGTTGCATTGCTTAAAATTACCTCTGTATTTCCACCAAGAATATTGCACAGGTAAAGAATGTAGGTACAAAAATATCTAGGCTCAATTTTCAACACAAGAGAGAGAGACTGAAAATATGCTCCTTTATAGTCATGTGTGGATACATCACAGCCTTTGGGTCTTTAGATCTTGTGTTCTGGCATAGAAATGTCTTTTCAAGCCTGTTCTAAACCCACTAAAACTTAAAGCTGGTTTACAAAGAGATTTTGCTCTGTCGGCTTCTGCACAATAATGGTTCAGTGTCCTTGTAAAGATGGAGGCTCTGTTAAACAAAGTGAAGCAGACCAAGTTTGTCTTTCCAAAAAAGTAGATTTCTGAGAAGTGGCCTTTTTAATCAAAGGAAATTTTAAGTGACTTTCAGAACGTGGCTGCAGCAAACATTTGGACCAGCCAGGTGATTAATATGTGCATCTAGAAATTCCTAAGAAATTCCTATTGCTTTGATAGATGAGAATGAGTCCCAGTGAACACAAGGTTCTAGTCTGTGCTAAAATAATTTAAAAAAAAAATCATGTGTGAATAAAGTTTGTTAGCCCTAGAAAGCTGTAACTGTTGATGCATACAGCCTTATCTTTAACCTTATCGATTTCAGCCTGGAGAAGTTTAGCCCTTGCTTGAGAGGTAAAATAGTGCAGGTGTATGCTGTTGATGACCAAGATACACATGTCTGAATCATTTCTGTTGATGTTTGATTTTTTCCAAAGGAGTAAAATCCACCTAAATTGTTTTCTGGTGTGGTGGTTTAACCCCAGCCGGCATCTAGGCCCACGCAGCTGCTCCCGCAGTTCTCCCCGTTCTCCCCAGAGGGGCAGGGAGAAGAGGGAGAAAAGGAGGGAAAAGGGAAGGGGAAAAAAAACCCTCATGGTGTGAGATAAAGGCAGTTTAATGGAACAATAACAGAAAAGGGAAAATAATAATAATAATGGTAAAAGAATATACAAGATAAGGTAATACAACACAAGTCATTCTCACCACCTGGTGGATAGGTTCCCCAGCCCAAACTGAGCAATGATCACAGATTCCCATCCCATGCCCCCTACCAGCCCCCATTTATATACTGAGCATGATGTCTATGGTATGGAATATTCCATTGGCCATTCCATTGTTCTGTCTATGTTCCTTCTCAGCTTCTATGGGAAGCTGAAAAATGTCCTAATGTCCTTGAATAGTATAAACATCACCTGGCGACAACTAAAACATTCCTTTCATACCAAATCTGAAACACAGCAGAAATAAAATTAACTGTATCTCAGCTGAAACCAGGACGACTAGTAATAGTTTAAACTGTTGACATTTTCAGATTACCTTTCACATACACCAACAGTAATTCTACCCTCATTTTCCTATTAATTTCATTGAGAAACTATTAGGTGTCGTCCACGGCAGGATTCCTTCCCTATTTCTCTTTGCAGCACCAGGCAGAAGGGCCACCATTTTCATTTAGTGTGGAATTTTCTATGTCCCTGTATCTCCCTGCGCCATAACATAAAATACAAGCTACAAGTTAGTAGCTGTATCTTAGGAGCTCATTGTATTTATTTCTTTACATTATCTTCAGTGGAAACACTGGTCTACATGCAGCAGTGTTGCATGAAGTAACTCTGAAATAGAGAATCTGGTTTTAAGTACATTACGTAGATGTCCACGTACCCAAGAGTCAGGCCACCGAGGAACATCAAAACAACCAGCAAGTGGATCAGGCTGTGAAGACTGGAGTGGCTCAGGTAGACCTGAAAAAGACTGTCACGGTTTAACCCCAGCCAGCACCTAGGGCCACGCAGGTGTTTGCTCACTCCCCCCAATTGTAATGAGGAAGAGAATCAAAAGAATAAAAGTCAGAAAAACTCATGGGTTAAGATAAGATAAAGACATTTTAAAAGGTAGAGCAAAATCTGTGCATGCAATCAAAGCAAAACAAGGAATTCATTCACTGCTTCCCATCAGTAGGCAGGTGCTCAGCCATGTCGAGGAAAGCAGAGCTCCGTCAGGTGTAACAGGAAGACAAATGCCATAAGTCATTGTCCCCTCCCTTCCTTCTTCTTCCCCCAGCTTTATATACAGACCATGATGTCATATTGCATGGAATGTTCCTTTGGTCAGTGGGGGTCAGCTGTCCCAGCTGTGTCCCCTCCCAACTTCTTGTGCACCCCCAGCCTACTCGCTGGTGGGGTGGCATGAGGAGCAGAAAAGGCCTTGACTGCCCAGCAACAACCGAAACAAGTAGTGCGCTATCATCACTGCCTCTCATCCCAAATTCAAAACACAGCAGTACACCAGCTGCTAGCAAGAAAGTTAACTGCTTCCCAGATGAAACCATGACAGCTATTAAAATTAATCTGAACACAAACGGTTGAGTACATTTGCATCTTTTCAACTTCTGTGATAGTTGTGTGTATTAACTTAGAGTCTCCTCTGTGTGTTACTACCCCAAATAAATAGCAAAATAAATAGAGCAGAGACAGTTAACTGAGAATGAGTGGTTATTATATAAAATACTAGAGAAAATGACACCAGAACTCTCTTACCGTTAACTAGCTGATATTATATATTTAACCCATTGTTTAAAATGACTGCAATACAATATAAAATAGTAAAGGCAAGTTTCCATTTAAGAAAATGAGCCTGTAAATGAAATGCAAATTAGGCTGACAGTAATTGATTATTACTGGATTTCTATTATGTAATTAGATTTCAAACTTGTTATTGTTTGTCTTTTGTATCTCTGAAATAAAATGCAAAAAGTTTAAAGAAAAACAGTATGTCTAATAATGTCCCAGTTTGGTACCCTTTGTATCACGTACCCACAATATATTGTCAATATTGATCAAGGGGCCCTTTCAATGCTTGCGCATTCGCTTCTCAAATGAATTTGGCATTTTGAGGTCTCATTGTAAGCTACATATTAACAGTACAAAGAAGGAGCCGCACATACTGCAGGGCCTCGGAAAACATAAAACAATGCTCTTAGCTTTTATCTTTGGATGAAATAGGCTCCTTGATAGCAGATGACAGAGCAGGGAGCAGGGCTCATCGTTCCCCATAATGAACCTGCATTCTCCAGATGTGCCCTGCTGTTGGGAGCATCTGATTGCCTGAGATTTCCAAGCCCAGCAATCAGACTCCAGGAGGACACTCTGCTTACAAAGCAGGCAGTTTGAAAAACTGTGGCAGTGGCAAAACTAAGTAAATCGTAATACTTCATCGTATACGTATATTGGATATATGTTATGTGATCCAGGTAATGGTGCTTAAAATTTTCCCTTATTACACTCACCTTTCCTTCAACACTGATTTTTTTTTTTTTTTAATCAACTTTCTGAAATATTTTTAACTAGGATGGACATACAATGAAATACTTCAAATCAACATATTGAGTAAGTAAAATACTTTATGCCCACTAACCACTTCAAAGAAACCACACTTACATGGATAACTCAGTAGGAGAGCAGTTTTCCTGTATCAGAGCTGCTTTCCTAGCTAACGTCTGATGGGAGAGCAGATTTCTTTACCAAGCCACTCTCTCTCTAAAAGATTTAATTAAATTTTTATGCCTGAATTTATAAACCATTAAATTATATTGAAAATTCTTGCACATAAAACTGTTCCCTGTAATTGTAAAACATTGCAGCTGTAAAATATTTATTATTAGATATTATTAATTTTTTTGTAAACTGCAATTTCTCTGATTGTTTCAGGAGTACTTAACATCCTTACTTTGCTCTTAAAGATTCATTAAAGAGTCTTTAAAAGAATAATCAATTTTTTTGGGGGTGTAATAAATGAGATGATACAAAATTTGTCTTCATCACTGATCACAGGATGGCAAGCCTAGATTTAAAAAAGATTTTCTTCTGCAATCGCAGTCCACAAGATGGCAATCTTGGACTGAAAGTGCCTCCGCAAATTATTCCTGTAACAGCCTTGCTGCTGCTTTTCCCCACTTTGGGAGCAGGTTGGAAGCTGGTGTGCTGTGCTCATGGCTGGGGCTGTGCTGCAAGCAACCCGAGCTGCTTTCAGACGGGCCCCACTACCCTCAAAATTGGCAGCTCAAGTAATGCAAAACATCTCCCTTTGCTCTAACCGGTTTCCAGTGATACTCTAATTCGCTCAGCCAGCTTTGAAATAAACTGTTTGAAAGTATAGAGGCTGTTTAGTAGTATGAATACCTCTTAATGGCTTCTGTACATTTAACGCAAACAAAAGCCTCGAATGAAACCATGTACTGCACTTAACAGCTGGATGTAAATGTTACCCTGTCGCTACCACAGCATTAAAACCACTGACAATCTTTTTAAAAACATATAACCTCTCAGCAAGATATAAAGTTGGAAGTACTGCCGCTTCTGTTTTCAAGTGGTCTTTCTCTCTCAGGAAAGCTTAGGAGAGAACCACATAGACAGAAGTTTCTTGCAGACTTTCATGGCGTACAGGTCCACTTGTTCAGCTGCGCTTCTCCAAGGATGTAAGGGAAGAAACACTTGACAAGTCACTGCCCCGGTGGCGGGCAGCCCTTCCTCTGGTCTGGTGGATATGGCTGAAGAGTGGGCAGAAGCAGCACTTCAGATACATAGTAGTATTCACAAATGTGAAATACAGTGATTTTTATACTGCAGACTGCTGTATCATTTAAACAGCTCTGCACTGGGTGCAGCTCTGCAGCAGGAACAGCAGCATGGTTGCCTACAGCTGTAAGGTACCTGACACGTTAAAGAACGAGGACACAGGGATTAAAGTGTCTAAATCACACCAAAGTTTCACTTAGGATAAACTTTTGGACTCACCAGATTCGTAAGAGCCCACAGTAGAGCTGTGCTGTTAATGTGAGACCATCAGTATTAGCAAGGCACCACAGTTGTAGCTTCTCGGCTTTGTGAACTAGCAGGGCTCCACTGAGTTCAGCGTAATCACTGTGGTGCTCACCCTGGAGTGAGCTGCTTTATGCCAATTTTAAGATTAAGCTATTTAACACGGTGTAGTTGGCAGCGTAGTCCTAGGGGATAGTGGAGCCTTCCTGCAAATGATTTCACAAACGGGCAGTAGGAGGCCCTGAGAAGGTGTTTGGAGGAGGCCATGCAGACCATGAGTGTCACAGACACGCATCGGCCCTGAAATTCTGGTTGTCCAGCTGTTTCCTCCAGCTTAAAATATGATTTCAAAACCTGTAAAAAGAGAAACCCTCATTTTTTACCCTTAGTGAAAAAAATAAATTAATTCTGTAATATATTTGCATTCATTCAGTGAACAAGCTGTACCTACTCAATACTGTTCAGGGCATCTCAACTTGCCAAGGCTTGAATTTGGGATATGGAAATGACAAAATCCCAGAATTAAGTATGAAAAGGAAATTATCTGGGAGAAAGCCAACAAAAATAAGATGAACAATTTTCTCTTTGCTTGCATTGGATTTTATTTATATTTTCTGACTTACTGAAGGCTTCTGAGGATCAAAATGAGGTGCAACTACCTTTGTTTAAAGCAGAAAGTATACAGAGACCATCGTGGCTTCTTTGTGGCCAGGCTTGGTTAAAAGAATAAAGATTGGTGGGGATCAATAAAAGGGGGCAAAAGCTAACGTAGCCACAGAGAACTGTATTATTTGGGGCCTTCCTCTGATCCTACGCTCGTCCTCCATGCAAATGGACAATCTGGGCAGCTGTAGCCTCAGCTTTGTCCAGAAAACACGGTGTAGGCAGCCTGGCAGGGGCCGATGCTATCATGTAACTATAGGAAATTGCCATCAGCCTGATCCCCTCTGGTGTTATTACTTTCCTGGTTCCTCCTCCTTTCAAGTCTGTGGTCTGCATTAGTCTTACTCAGAGGTCTGAGACTCTTATTTCCTTAAGCTGTGCCATTTTTTGATTTCTAATTTATGTAGATACCTTTGTTTTATTTCTCAAACTTCCTTCTATTAGCATCATATTTTACTTTCCAGATCTGACAGGGAAATTTTAAACAAAACTGTATCCTCAATACTTTTGCCCACAAATCAAAACTTTGATATTTATCATTGATCTGTATTTATGGCTATTCAGATAGTTTCCACTTTGTGTGATTGTCTTTATTACTATTCCAATTGAAATTAATTTTGGAGATATTAAGGTTTTATGAAACATTACAC
The DNA here is from genome assembly GCF_028500815.1 of Rissa tridactyla. Lineage (NCBI taxonomy): Eukaryota > Metazoa > Chordata > Aves > Charadriiformes > Laridae > Rissa > Rissa tridactyla. Next base: position 198,854,292 of record NC_071466.1, read on the forward strand.
AAAGTGTTTTAATAAATCTATCTCACCTCAATTCATCACCTGCAATATTTTTTTGATTATGCGTGTATAAGAAAAATCATACTTTGCACATTTCAGGTAGTATTTCTGGGAAAAAAAAAAAAAAAAAGGAGCTTACCAGAATGCAATATTACTGAATTATAGTGTGTTTCACTGACAGAGTTGATTGTGAAATGAATTTAGAATAGTCTACAATAATTCTCCCTTGGTATCTCCTACTTATTAAAGAAAGATCTGATTCAGAAATACCAGTAGGAAGGTTATACCTGATCCTCACACCTGTGTATAAAGCTCCTAAAAAAGGTAGTCTAAACACTAAGAAAATCTACCCATGTAATTTCTCATTTTATGTCTAATGCCAGCAAAAAACCAACGCACTCACCAGCGTAGAAAGGAGACAGAAAAACTAGTGGTCTCATCTAAGTCTTGTTCTGTAATGGGGAGTTCTTCAATAGCTTTTAATGAGAGAAATCAGGTCTTAAGGATGTAAAAAGTCAACAGTTATTTGTGTTAATTGCTTTTATTCTTAAAATGTCCCAGCAGGAGCTCTTTTTTAGCCTAAACTGCCTGGAGAAACATTATAGTTTGTATACATGAGCTGAGTTTCTTCTTTTACCATTTATGATAACCTTGTGTACACTGCTACTCTGTATTTCTACATGTAAAGCTGTATTATTTGCAGAATAATTAAAGGGAGCATATGCCTCTGCAGTAAACACATGCATGATCAATATTATCTTTTTATTTATTACATACACTAAGAAGCATAACATAAATTATCCTTAAAATACAAAAGCGTTAAAAGAGAAATCATTTCAGAGGGCATGAACTTCCTAACTGACTGTTTGGATTTGTAGGTTATCACAAAAAAACACCTATTTTAGAGAGTATTATAATAAAATTAAAAAAAAAAAGCTTTTCTAAGATTAATTACTGTGTAAAAAAACATTGTATTGCCAACTGAGATTTGTATAAGAACAGCATGGAAACCCTTTGTTCTTCTAAACCCAAACTGTAATACCACTTTGTTTTACATTGTGGGAAGCAGAGTTGGATGCAGTTGGATGTTCATACTGCACTGTTGCTCCAAAGCATCTCTCAGCAGTTCTTCCCTATGGGACCTTGATTCCCACTGTTAAGCCGTGGGGTTTCACTAGGCAAGGAGGAAGGGAGGGAAAAAAGAACATTGAATAATCTTTTTTTTTTTTTGTCTCAAAGGTTATTGCCTTTGTCTTCACGAAGTGAAACAAAGAAAAAATGGTGATAAGCGATAATCATTCTTGTAGGCTGTGTCCAAAAGCCCCTCTGGTGCATGGCTCATTTGTGTTTGCCAGCGGGGTGTTGCACAGTGGCCGAAGTGGTGTGCATCGTGAGGAGGGGACACACAGCCCAAGCGTGTGCCTCTCCACTGTGACCCCCAGCCAGGGCCGGGGCTGAGCTCGCAGGGAACCTGCGCTTGTGCCATCCTGAGTGCGACTTTTGCTAGGGAACCCCACCATGGTGGCAGCCACAGCAGCACACAGACCCTGAGGAGCTGTGCTACTTCTGGTTTCCAAACCTTTCCTGCAGTTCATCTCATCCTGAAAAGTTAAATTACCCCTGCAGAAGGAGTTACCTTACTTGAATTTGGTGTTTTTGCTTCTAATAATCTGCAAACCCTGGAGAGTGTAAATGTTGGTATCATCTAATGTGTTCACCGTATGGAGATGTTGGACCAGCTCCCTTTCAGGGCCATGCCTAAGTCAGGGTCTGATGACAGGATCTCATCGAAGAGGGAGGGTAGAAGCTGGCACTCCTTTTACTCATGAGCAGCGTGGGAGCTGCTCCTGGGCCACGGGCTCCTAGCACACCAGAGACCCACCGATGGCAGGTGTTAGCTCATGGCGATGCATGAGTTTGCCCCAGAGGGTTGGTGCTCCTCCGTCTTCAGAAACGACTATGCTTGGTCAGTCATGCAGCCCCTCTCCCGTCCCATATCTCAGAGTTTTATTGACCTCCTGTCACTGGCGTTGCTATTCCTTCAAAACAGGGCTCGGGCTCATTAGTGGGGCAGCTTGTTCAGCTCCTGCCCCAGCTGTGGCTGCTTTTGGAGGAAGTTATGAATTATTGACATGGTAGGTCTCATGAACATTTATTCCTTGTTAAAAATAGAGGCCATCGATACACGTTCCAATTAAAAGGGTTGGTTTTTTTCTCCCTGTCAGAAATGCTTCTTGCCAACTGCCAGTGTCATGCTTAGTTAAATAATCTGTGAGGATTCATTACATTATTTACACTGGAATAAATTTTATTACTTTCATACAAATTTGGCTAATCAACTGTTGCTATGATATTGCACCGGGTTACATAGCCTGGAGAACTGCACGCAGGTTTGGAACTAGGGTTTCTGCTTCCGAAACAGAGCCTGCCACTGTGATCACCCTGAAAGGACAAGGATTGATTAGTTTTCTCTGAGGCATCAGCTCATTACATGATGATACAGTCTAATCGGTAGATGAATACAGGCTGAGCTTTTACCTGGGGCTTTTGGGAACCTTAGCGCTCCCTGCTGCCTCTGAACCCTAACGCTTGGCTCGTTTTCAAAAGCAGCTCACCCCGATTCATCCAAAACCCTCCTTCAGTTTCTTCATTTGTGAAATGGGACTAACAGCGGCATCGCCAGTCTCAAAAGATGAAATATGGTGAACAGTGTTCCAGAATATTACCAGTTTGTTTTCGATATTCACAGTTTTTGTGGGGATTTTGGTGTGTTTGGGGTTTTTGTTTTGTTTTGTTTTGTTTTTGTTTTTTTTTAAATTTACTGTGTAGACTTTTTGTGCCATTGAAGTATTAGACACATATTTTTGTGCTTTTTGCTGTAGCTCTAAAGGCTAGAACCTTCCTTGAAATTAAGAAATCAAGACTGAATATTTCATATATTCACAACACTACTAGTAAGGTGCTCAAAAAAAGTCCAGCAATTATCAGAAGAAGACAGCCTGCAAAGGTGTCTGAATGAAATTAATCATTATTTATAGAGAAATTAGCAAGGTGCCAGTCATGATAATTTTATTTCGTCTACCGAAGACTCTAAAGTCTACCATTTACATATAATATGGATATACTTACTTACTTTAGTGTTTTTAATATTCAGGCAGCCTAGAATCAACTGAAAAAAATTTCTCCTGAGGGGTACAGAGTCTGCTGTGACAAAGGATATTCAACATAATTCTGTTGGCTTCAGCAGAGTCTTTAGATTGATTCTGGCTTGGGATCAGGCCCAAAATGAAGAGGACTCATCCCAAATTAATCTGCTCTTTCAGATACTCTGTTTCTGAGATCTTCACTTCCCCCAGTGAAGGTCAGGGCAGTAGGAGGTAAAACACTGGCATGATTAATATTCCCCACATCTGTCTGGAGCTGAATGCATAGCGTAGAAAGCCAGCTGACCAGAGGGCACTGTTAAAGAAGGTGATGCATTCGTATAGCTAAAAGCAAAAGACACTGGTGAGCAAACTTTTCAGTTGTAAAGAACAAGGTCCAGGTCTCATTCTGGCATATCAAACTGTTATAGTTGCAGTTTATTCAAAGACAGAGGGAAATTCGTTTGAAGTATATTTTTTTTTTTTAGTCACAATGAAATTTTGTCTTGTTTCAACACTAAAAAAAAAAAGCATGATATATGAGCTTTTTTAGTAAAATAATTAGAATTTGTGATTATTTTATCTGTTGAAAATCTTTAGAACGGGAGGATTTTCAGCACTGGGGAGTGGTACAGTTATTAGTTCCATAGGAATGTTAGGAAAACAACCTGCAAGAATTATGTTCAGAATCTAAATTTACATGGCTTATGGGTAAATAAAGAAAAAGGTTGCATGGGGCAGGCAATAAGTTTGCATACCGTTGCTGTGATTCAATACCATAGGAAATATTCTGCAGTGGCGTTGGAAATGCCAAGACACCACAGTGCAAAGAAAGTCGCATTCTGCTTTTTTCTGATGACGGCTGCCTTTATTCCAGCCCGGGTACGCACCGAGAACTCCTTGGCCTCTGAGCAACTAACAATGTGTTGAGAGACAACAGTCACCTCTCTTAGATGCTTCAGATGAACTTATTTCTTTCAGTGAAGTTTTTGATGAGAAATAAAAGAAGAACCATCCTCAGTTTTTCATTTAATGAAGAAAATGTTTTTTTAAGCAGACTATAAAATTCTATAAACAGATACAAAATTTAAAGATCAACTTACTCAATATTAACTTTTCTATTTTATTTTTTTCCTCTGTTTCTATTTCATAGACTAACCAGTTTATCATCCTGATCAAAATGTCAGAATTCCTGCAGAATGGAGAGTTTCTAGTTCATGTGAGTGGCAGTTATTTTGCATTTTAAACTCTCAGGTAAAGGGAAATTTGACCTAGTAAATCTGGAGAAGAGCTGAATTGTAACTCATTTGCTGCCAGCTTCTTTTCTTCCTTGTCTGACTGGCGGATGGTTTAAGTCTGCTGCACAGAATGAAGCATTTTTGTAGGAAAGAATATTTACTAAAAAGTAATATTTTTCCAGCTTAAGTCACTGCTGCTAAGGTCAGTGCATAGAACATATTAATAATGTTTTGATTTGTTCTTTCCCCGGAATCTCAAAGCAGAAGTCATTATGTTTTGAGAACAGGAATAGAGATAGTCTCTGGTGTAAGACAGTCCTTTTGCACACTGGAGGTCGGTGACAGCAGGCTGTTATGGGTTTCCAAAAGAATAATGACTTGTGTTACCATTAGACTGAAAGAGGGTAGGACCAGGGCTTATGGCGCTCCATCACTGACAAACCTCACACCTCAAATGTCACCAGTGACAGCCCTCACTCCTCTGTTCCTTCCTGCATTACCAGAATGAAAAGATAAAAGAAAGAGCCTTAGCCTGAACTCATTTAAGTCAGGAAGGACAGAAGCTTGATCACCTCCCTGAAATCTGTGGGCACAAAGTAGCATGTAATGTAAATTATAGAGGGACTCAAGGTACCGCTAAACACCAGTTGTGACTACAGTGAACGAATGGTCTTGAACTAAGTATCTGGAAAAACAAAGTATGTATTAAGAATGTTGCTCTGAGATCCTGTCTCTTCACATTCCAGTTGCTTGACAGGTGTTTTCCTGCTGCGAGAGGAGTCTTCCCCTTTTTGAGTTCACTTTAAAGCAAAAAAAAAATGAACCAGGATACTGTTAAATAATGCATCACTGAAATTCAGTAAATGGTTGTTTAGAGGCTGACTCAAGCTGTAAGAAAATCACTATTTTTTTTTTAATGGTTGGGCATATATTAATGACTTTGGTCACATTATCAGTCATTCTGAAATGTAAGGCACCAAAGCTAATTTAAGGAAATACTTAGTGTTGTAATCGTATATCCTCTTTATAACGATGCTGTTAACCTGAGATTTCAGCCCCAAAGCTTACCAGACCTATTTATATGTTTACTTACCCCAAGGTACTACCCGTGAAAATCCTTGAAAAAGCACCATCATTAGCAACCAATTAAAGAGAAAACTTATGCTAATAAAGCCAGGAGTTGCTTTTTAATGCTAGGAAAAGGAAAAATATTTAATGACTGTATTTCTGGAAACCTTTTGATGTTTGTGATAATTAGTTCAGTCCAGCTACTAAATTAAGGGCAGTTTAAGCATTATACAGACATTTGAAGGTTGCTGTATTCAGAGAAGACCTTTTGCAATCCTCTGGCAGTGAATGACATCTTATCCAACATTCAGATTTAGTCAAAGAACTTCAGCAGTGGAAAACCTACTCAAGGATTCTATTTGGGTTTTTTGGATTATTTTTGTAAATCTTAGATGAGGAAAACAAACTAAAATATTTGAAATGTCAGCTGCATAGCTGCAGAAAGTTATAGTTCTTACATTCAAGATCATTGTTATCATCAGTGCAGTCCACTGAAGAATCTATAGTACATCATTCTTGAATATATTCAATCACAGGTTTATGAATTATTTCAACCACAATACATTTCTGAAGCATTCCAGTACTGTGCAAATACCTCTCTGTGCTAAAGAACTTCATGTGTCTGATGCTAGTTTTGGAGGGCAAGCAAATATACATTTTTGAATACTCTAGATTAGCTTTTGATCTTTTCTCAGAGCAGTTCAAAGGGACAAAATGCACCGTTATTAAGTTCCTAAGAGTTTGCTATGGCGGAGGTGATCTGGTGGAGTACAAAGAAACCGTATCGAGAGAGTACAGTACTTTCCAGTCCCTGGCTGGTCCTACAGTCCAGAGGATGGGCTGGTACAAAGTGGTGCAAATTAGGGGTAAAGTTGCTATGCATTTTATTAACTTCTCCATGTCCCTGTGTCAGCCATTGCTCAAGGAGGTTTGCAGAGGTCTAAAACCATCCTTCTCCCACCTTTTTCAGTGAAGATGAGGGGCAACTTTGATGATCTGTTGCACACCTAACTTACCTTTCTACCTGATATACCTATGCACATGTAAATAACGAGACTTTTAAAATATACATGTATAAAAAGCTGATTTTTGTTATAGTTGAGGGTTTTCTTCTGGGTGGGTAAGTGGTAATTTTAGTTGCTCTCCCCCCTCTGTATGGATTTCCAACACAGTCAGCAGTTCTTTTGTATTTTGTCTTCTGTCTCCTGTCCCGTCCTCTCTCCTCTCCTCTCCTCTCCTCTCCTCTCCTCTCCTCTCCTCTCCTCTCCTCTCCTCTCCTCTCCTCTCCTCTCCTCTCCTCTCCTCTCCTCTCCTCTCAGGTCAGAGCTGTTGAAGAATGCATTGATGTGCATGGACCCGCTACAGATAACTTTTAACAGATCAGATTCCTTTCGGATCTACATAATACAGTCCCTACAACGCTGTTAAAAACATATGCAACTGTATGGCCTATATCAAAATATAAAGGGGTGTAAATGCCATCGCTGCTGTAAGGCATTTGGATATTACAGTAAGGAAAGCTGCAAGAATTTTGGTTGTACATTTGTCAGAATATGCCGTGGCGTATTTTTGATCTAAGAAACAGGACTGAGCTAAAACATCCTACTGACCTTGTAGCGAGCTAAACAAATCAAAGGGATGAAAATGTGAAAAATGCAACATTTCAAGTAATAAGTATATCTCTCCGTGGTCATGGACAAAATGACAAAAACATCTGAAGATGCTTAAATAAATGTCAAGAAGATTCTGCTCAGCTGTGTTTGTGCATAACCCTGAACTAAGAGGGCTGCTGCTCACATCCTGCAGCCATAGCCGGTGTAAATCACATCATCTGAGAGACCCTATGGAAATTTCTGGCTGACAACAAGCTGTAATCACCTGCTGACGTTGCTCTGTCACACGGTGAAGTTAAGATCTGGTCAACTCATTTAACCTGTCCGTGTCTTTGTTTTCAAATCTAGACATTAGCAAATAGCACATTCCTCCACCACAGGGCTCGTGAGATGACAAAAAATTGCGCCGGGTGTTGGTGCCCAGGAGCTGGCAGCTCCCATGGGAGGTCCCACACTGGAGCAGGTTTATCCTGAAGGGCTGTAACCCATGGGAGGTCCCACGCTGGAGCAGGTTTATCCTGAAGGGCTGTAACCCATGGGAGGTCCCACGCTGGAGCAGGGGAGAAGTATGAGGAGGAAGGAACAGCAGAGAGAAGATGTTATGGACTGACCACAACCCCCCATTCTCCATCCCCCTGTGCCTCTCAAGGGCTAGGGGTGGGTAGAAGACTTGGCAATGAAGAAGTGAAATTAAGCCTGGGAAAAATTGTTTGGAGGTGGTGGGAAGGTGTTGTTTTAATTTGTCTTTGTTTCTCACTATCCAAATCTATTTTGATTAGCAATAAGTGAAATTAATTTTCCCCAAGGTGTGTCTGTTTCGCCCATGATGGTAACTGTTAAAGGATCTCCCTGTCTTTGTCTTGACCCATGAGCTTTTTAATCTTATTTTTTTCCTCTGTCTTGTTGAAGAAGGGGAGTGAGAGAGCATGTGACAGAGAGAAAAAGACTTTACTGAGAGGTTCAAATTAACAATTTATTTGGACTTCACTCACGGGTTTGATGGGCCACTATTGCAAGTTCTTATGGATACAATGGAAGAATGCACTATTGCAATTTAAGGGGAAAAGAACAAAACAATTCACAGAATACACTATTACCACCTAACAAGAGATCCCAAAAAGTAACAACACAAACCACCAGCGCGCTAGATAAGAATACCTTAAACGAGTGTGCAAATCACGATCTTAGACCATGCTAGACATCATACGTACGTTATTAAATCACTTACCCTCTCTCTCTCAGGTAAGGCCACTCAACCCCGGGAAGTCACCTTGCACAGCGTCCTGGGCAAGGGTGGGGGGGGCAGAATCTCCTACAGGTCAGCTGCATCTTTGGAATCACAGAATCACAGAAACTTCAGAGTTGGAAGGGACCTCTAGAGATCATTTAGTCCAACTCCCCTGCTAGAGCAGGATTGCCTAGAGCACATTACTCAGGACTGCATCCAGGCGAGTCTTGAAAATCTCCAGAGAAGGGGACTCCACAACCTCCCTGGGCAGCCTGTTCCAGTGCTCTGTCACCCTCACCGTAAAGAAGTTTTTCCGTGTATTTGCATGGAACTTCCTATGTTCTAGCTTGTGCCCGTTGCCCCTCGTCCTGTCACTGGGAACCAATGAAAAGAGTCTGGCACCATCCTCCTTCAGCCCACCCTTTAGATACTTGTATGCCATAATAAGGTCTCCCCTCAGCCTTCTCTTCTCCAGGCTAAAGAGTCCCAGCTCTCTCAGCCTTTCCTCATAAGGGAGATGCTCCAGTCCCTCAATCATCTTAGTTGCCCTACGCTGGACTCGCTCCAGCAGTTCCCTGTCCCTCTTGAACTGGGGAGCCCAAAACTGGACACAGTACTCCAGTTGTGGCCTCACCAGTGCAGAGTAGAGGGGGAGAACGACCTCCCTCGACCTACTGGCCACACTCTTCCCTATGCAGCCCAGGATTCCATTGGCCTTTTTGGCAACAAGGGCACATCGTTGGCTCATGGATAATTTACTGTCTACCAGGACCCCCAGGTCCTTCTCCTCAGAACTACTTCCCAGCAGGTCCACCCCTAACCTATACTGGTGCTTAGCATTCTTCCTCCCCAGGTGGAGGACCTTGAACTTGCTTTTGTTGAACCTCATTAGGTTCTTCTCTGCCCAGCTCTCCAGCCTGTCCAGGTCATGCTGGATGGCAGCACGGCCCTCTGGAGTGTCAGCCACCCCTCAAGATTCCCCGTTTTTCTCCCCACAACTTTGGATTTAAATATCTTTTTTCCGGTACTGTGCTTGAATGGATTACGCTATCTGGGATGGTTATCTCCGGTGGTCTGATGGCCCCTCAGATAGCAATGTTTATTTTGTGATGTCTGGTCTCACATTCACTGAATAGTGGTGGGACGTCACTCAAGGCATTTTGTTTGTTAAAGGCACCATTCGGGTTTCAGTTCTGCTTTCAGTTCTTATTGTAATGCAGCGTTGAGACCACCCCGGGCTGAGCCATTTCCACAGCTCCCCCCAGGTTATCTCTGCGTAGATAGGAATCAATAAGCGTCTGCCGAGGCGAGATGGAGCTGAGCTGAATGACAGCTCCTTGCATCTCACCTTTTGTCTTCTGAAACCGGTTTAGCCAGGTGCTCCCATTCAGAGCAGCTGGATGGGCGCCTGGCAGGCCACCAAGGTCAATCCACCACAACAATGCAGTAGAGGTTGCAAAGAGCTGTAATCAGAGGAACGGTAGATTCACATAGATACACTAATATCAGGGCTACATGTTGTCCACCACACGGAGGAATATTTCTGTGGTCGTTCTTCTTTCATGTGGATAAGGAGGCGGCTGTTATGTGAGTCAGTACTGAATTAGGGATGTTCTCCTGTCCTGTGGGATGGTGCTGTGTTGACATGGCATATATGCTGTGCTTGGACAGGCACTACATGATAGTCAGCACTGTGGTGGAGCACAAGCCTGGGAGGCAGTCCTGTGTTTGATGTGCTAGATTAGCTTCCTGACGTAGAAGGATGTCGCAAAATGTTACTACCTCCCTTGGATGGGCCCTATAAGTCTTGACGCTGAGGCACAGAAGTTTGAATATTATCCAGAAAGGGATCAGCCTCCTGCATCAAAATTTTACAACTAAACCTCAAGGACAGATAACCAGACTGACTGAACATAAACGTGAAGTGGAGACCAAATATGAGAATTACATTTCCCTTTTATGATAAGACAGTACTTAGCATAAGCAGCAGTACAGTACAGCACAAGACAGTAATCGGTTCTTGAAGAAAAGGGGTCCCTGCACATTTCTGTGGTGTTTGTTGCATCCTCCATATGCAACTCAGAAGTGATTCCACCTATGCTGTCAGAATGGTTAGTTGTTTTTGCTGCCGAAGATTCCTGCTTGCGTTAATATGATGTGCTGCTTGTCTGTGGATAACCTTTCATAGGCAGGTAAAGCTTTGTAGGTATTTATCGGGATAACTTAGTGAATTTTCTTCAACTAGATTCTTTAAGACATTTTTTTAAGCCTTGGCATCTCAGTGATACTTTTCCAGAAGGAATTCAATACAGTTCTGATACATTCCTTGTCAAGCAGACATCCTTATCTTAGGGTTCATGTATTTCTCAGGGTCCCTGGAAATTCATGTTACATAGGGGTAGTAAAAAAATTAAATATATATACACATAACACCTAACTAAATATTATTAAAATATTGCAAGATTACAGCAACGCTATTGGTATGGGTTCAAATTTGCTTCTTTTCAGGTTACAAGAGCCCGTCAGCCATGCTGCCAAAGAAGAGCACAAGAATGGTTGTCCTTTGCTATTTAAAGAGCCCAACTTCATCGTGAGTATGGAGACACTTGGCTTAGGTAAGCCTTCCAGCAGTGTCAGAGAGATCGGAGGGATTCACATATGTATAAGTAGTTGCACATATGTATAAATGAAGAATACGACCTTTTTCTAAATTGCTGGTATTTAATAAGATATTTTTGAGATCCTCCCCTTAGTTGCTCAGTCATGCTGAAAATATTAATATTAATCATACCAAACAATTGACTTCCTTATCTGAGAATGTTTTGGGGTGGTTTTTTTTAGTTAGGAAATGGTTGACGACTTAACAACAAATTTGTGGTACATTGTTAATGTCTATTGGAATTAAAAATTAGGAAGCAGAACAATGTAGCGTGAGCACGGGTGAATGTAATTCAGTAAAAAAAAAAAAGTGAAAAATACTTGAAGTGCACATTCAGAATACAAGATTGGGTAGAAAATTTAGACAGGAGATTGCAGAAACTGAATGAATCACTATATAGAAAAGAGATGAAGAGCATAGGAAGTCCTTTAGGCTGGAATTAGAAAGCAAAAAAAAAAAAAAGAGAAAAGACATGATATTATAAAAAGGGTGAAAATAACTAGAAAGGACAAAACATGGAAATAGGAGATCAAATAAAGCACAATTGGATTTGGCAAAATGAGCAGGAATGGTGAGAAAAAAATAGACAATGGGAAGAACAAGAAAATTGTGTGAGGAATAAATTGGTTTATTTTTTAATTTCTGCCTCATTTTGGTAGAGTGTTATGGATTAGGCTTTATTGAAATGGCCTAGCTGACTATCTGGTTATTTAGCATAATCATGCATTGGGATTATTTAATCTTGATGGTTAAGAATTCCATAAAATGAAAAGCAAAACTATTTGATTAATATCTTTCCCTTGTAGCTGAGGATACCATCTTCATTGTGTTCCATGATTTGGTGATGTATGTGTGTAGCAAAAAAAGGTGGTCGTGCTCAGCTAATCACCAAATTATACCAGAAGTATCTAATTCAGTTAAGAATGTGGGATGTATTGGTTTGCTTTCCAAGGGTTCATCATGTGCTCCATGGACTTCGTATGCACGTGAATTCAACTCATCATTAATTTTAAGCGTTGAAGAACTATTTCACTAAAATTTTTCTCTCCTATGTCAAGGAGAACTAATTACTGAAAACATTTACTTTTGTGGTTACTCCTTTAAAACATGACTATATTGAAAAACTGTTTAAGTTTTATATATTTTTAGTAAAAAATTGATGTTAGAAAGCAGGGACAGCAAAATATGAGGCCTTTGACTTGCCTTGAATGGTGGATCTAAGCATGGCAGTGACTAAGTGTCATTCTCATATGTTTGTTTTGTTTTGTTTTGTTTTGCTGTGCTGGGCAGAATGCAGAGTTTCAGATGAGAATGCAGGAGGAAAGTTCATGAAATGGCATTAATGGAACTTGGCTCACTTTTAAATCTCTGCTTTTCAGTTCTGAAGCAGCATCTGAATCTAATGGTAAAGATCCCTTTTGGCATTAGGAAATTGCCAAGCATATTTTACAAAGAATAAAATAAATGAGATTTCTTGATATGCATGAATAATTCTGGGCAAGACTGCAAAGATCCAGATGCCCTGGATGCTGTGAGCAAGGTTTGAAGGGAAAACTATGCTACCCAGCTCCTCATTAAGCAGTTATTTTCTTATTCCTTTAGAAAGAACTATCACCTTTTGTGAATTCACACTATCTCAGTCAGAAAGGAGTGACTCTCTCTCATCACAATTTTGTAAAAGAAGGATCCTGAAATTTCAGTACCCGAATGGGCTGAGCTGAGGGATGATGTGACATATACACACATGAATGCCTTCCCCTGATCCCAAAGAAATCTGTCACCTGGATGTTTTGTGTGTAGGTCAGCTCTCAAAACAGGAGCTGAGATTTCTGACTGTATAGAAACATTCTCTGTAACGACCCCTTGTTATTTTCATGTTTCTTTTGTTGAGTTTGTTCACTCTGGAGGCTTCTGATCCCTCGTATCTCATATTTGCATCATATAGGTGATCTCAAAATTTTTTTGATAACTTCACATCTGCAGACCTTCTCTTATAAGGGTAGTCTGGCTTGTCATTTTGTCATTAGTGGTTTCTCTTTTCATAACTCAGATAAATATCTTTTTGAACTGCAAGCCTATTGCACAAATGCCCTGTAAAGACTCTAAAAACCGTGAAAACAATAACTGAATTAGAAAAAGGTAAGCTAAAGATTTTAAACTCTCAAAGCAAAAAGGTTTCTCTTAGAAAAAGAGAATGGCTATCTACCTACCTCTATTTAGAGATACAAAAATCCTTAGATGCTTCTGTAGTTAAGGGTCCTTCTTCAGAAAAGTATTAATTATTTCATCTTCTACCTGGAGTAGAAATTCCTGGGGACCCACCACACAAAAGTTGTCCATATGGGCAAAGTTTTGTCAGGTTGAGGAGTGTCTCATCAGACATTAGGAATGACTCCCAAGATTTTATTTGCTTTTGGAGGGACTCTAAGCTCTAGCAGAGCAAACCAATGTGATATTCTTAGAGGACTGAGATCCCAGGTACCCTTAAATGGGATCTGAAACCTTGCTTGTAAATCAGCTTTCTCTCTAGTTTTAATGGACTATTGCATCAAGTTAAAAAGGTCGGTGAATTATGGGGGGATGAAAAATCATCGGTCCCTTGGATCATATGGATTGTATTGCTTAATGTATTGTAATTTGTGAAAGCAATATACACCTGTTAAGTTGGTATGTTAGTTTCTCTCCATCATTCTTTTTGTGTTAATTTAATGACTGGGACCATGAAGAGATAGTCGGGGAGATAAGGAATGCAGCAGGGAGGAGGAGTTCTCCCTGCACACAGGGAGAGTGTGTTGCAGTAAAGGTGACTAGTCTATGAAGGTTTGGACAGATTTGCTGGAGCAGGCAGCAGGGCTCAGACAGCATTAATGAGATTGTTTATTAGTACCGGATGAACAATTCTGCAACTCACTTGACAAATACCAAGCAAAAAACACCACAGGGGATCGTCCCACTGCCTTTAGCAACTCCGTGATCTGTGGAATAAAATAATTACTGAAGAAAAACAATCTATTTTCCATCTATTGAGTTTTCTCTAACATATGAAACTGCTTCTATCATAATTTAAAATCTAGGCTAGCCCTGCATGAGCTCAGGAGCTTTGTTTAAAAATCAGAAGTCTGTGGTTAAAATAGCAGAATAAAACAGAAATGTTGTGACTGACTTAATAACCCATGTATGCTGTACTGCATCTATTTAATTTCTGTTTTTTTAAAGTTCTTTGTTTTGATTCTTAAATTCAAAAGTGTTACCTTAGCTACTGCACAGCATCAATTTTTCTTACTACTGCAAACCGTTCTGTTTTCCACAACTGTCTACCATTCCTGCATGCTGCAGTGTTGGAGTCTGTTTGAAATGGATATTTGTCAGATAACTTCAGGGTCCTCAAAAGCTTTCTTATTGGAGCAATTTTTTTTTCCTTTTTCTTTTTGAGTGCATTCTCCAGGGTCTGCCTGAACTAAGCTTTGTCTATAGCAAATATACCTTTTGATATATATATATACACACACACACACACACACGCACACACACACACACACAAACTTCTATATACATGAAAGCTGTGCGTGTGCATATACTTATGCACACACACATTATCTTCCTTTCTCTTTCCGTCCTTCCATCCATTAATCCATCCACCCACCCATTCACTCATCCAGGTTGAGAGCAGTTTCTTATAGTACGGGAAAAGCAATAGACTCTGCATAGCTTCCAGCTTTTATTTTTTCTTGTTAGTGATCCAAGATCATTAGGAAAGTAAACATGAAAGGTTGATTCTGCTTCTTTTTCAACTAAGACTGTGAAAAGTGACTGTTAACTGAAAGGATTTGATCAATCAGCGTGTCATTTACGTTTTGTGTTAGTTCCCAGAGATGTTGTTTCTTCAACTGGTTGCTAAAGTGTTTCTATGATTTCTCAGGTTATTTGTACTCAAAACTGAATCTCAAGATTATCAGTTAAGGTATACCATTTTGGGGGCAGATGTGTCTTTGCCACATTCCTTATCCTGTCTCATGTTTTCTTTCTTGTGATGACCGGATACTTTCCTGTTTGTATTGACTCCATCTTCATGAGCATCAGCTGTCATTGCACATGGTAAATGCTGAGTGGATTCCTCCCTTTCCTCTAGTTCACCTGGATGCTCCTTTCCTTCATCATGCAAGTGAACAACTATCTTCTAACTCAGCAGAAATGTTGGAGCATACATCTGTACTCATACACTCTTGTCCTTCTACAGCCTTCAAAGACCCATTGGTCATTCCTGATTTCTCATTTGGTTGCTGCAGGGACACATCAGATTCTACTGGGTAGACTTGAGTTTTGAATTGAAAGTGTTCAGTACACCCAAACTTTCACTGCTCTCCAAGGTTTTTCTTCCCTGACTCTTACATGTATTGCAGAAGTGAGACATCTTTCTGTTCAGCAGAAGAGCTGTTATGATTGCTGACAAAAAAACTGCATCTAGAAGGATTTTCATCCCCACAGCCAGATCTTTAGATGAGCAGGAATGGTTTGGTGATAGCACCCGTGCTGGTACGTGTAAGCCATTTAAAGCTTTTGCTTATCTGGTTCAACACAAAGCAATACCATGTAGTAACTGCAGAAAGCTGGAACATCTGCTTAAATAATTTCTTGGTTTTGGTGTCCTTTGTGCATAGAATTAAGACCTAAGGAGTAATTAAAAGGTAACTGAAGTCAGTAGAAAGTCTCCTAGTGATTTTTAGAGGCCTTAGACCAGTACCTTAGATGAATTTAGTTTTACGTTGTAAATGAAATTATCTACAAATCAAGAAACATGAATGAGAGAGGAATAAACTGACTGGAGCTGCGTAGATGCTATAATCTGCTGTTTACTCAGGCATTTAACAAAACGGATATATTTTATTTAATAGATTGCTGTTTTGCAGGACAGTTCTCTTACAGTAACCAATAAACAGGGTGATTTTTCAGTTTCTTTTTTCATCTTCACTGATAGAATATGTCATTGAAGAATCATATGTTTCTGCATGAATCTGTAGTTGAAGAAATTTGAGCTTTGACAGAAGCGTTAAACTCAAAATCTACTTATGAGCAAAAATGAGATGCACCTTATATGTGGAGCCAAGAATTAACTTTTAGCTTAATTAAAATATTTGCAACCTAATCAAAATACAGCAAAGAGTTGTCATTAAGTGAGTTACAATGATATTAGCACTACTCGTCCAAATTACCACAGAGATGTCTAAATGTTAATAATTTCCTCAAAATCGTTATTAAAAAAACCCGCCTTTCTAATGTCTACCCCTTTTTGCTGTAGCTGTGCTCATCCTCCCAGCATCCCTCCAGCTCATAATGGAGGCATCCTTCCCCCAGATGAGTGGTGCTGGGCTGTCACAGCAAGTCATTGGTGTCCTGAGCTCTTTGCTAGGAGAAATGCAGTGCTGCTGGTGAGGGTCTCCTCATCCTCAGTATTGGGGTCTCCTTGGGTTAATTTTTATATATTATCTCACCCTGGGCTGGTGCCTTTTGGCTGGTCCGAGCTGAGTGTGAGCGTGGCCCCACAGCCTCCCCAGGCTCAGCCCCACCAGGGTTTCTTCTCTGTTGCGCAGTGACTCCCTGGGTCTGCCAGACCCTTCCCACAGAGGCACTTGCAGAGCTCAAGCTCAGGTGGGGAGGAAACAGGTCCCAAGGCAGGAGCTGAAACCAGCTCAGCTCAGCTTGGGCCATTCCTAAAGGGGGCCTACAGGAAAGCTGGGGAGGGACTCTTTATTAGGCAGTGTAGTGGTAAGATGAGGGGTCACGGTTTTAAACTGAAAGAGGGGAGATTTAGGTTAGATATTAGGAAGAGATTCTTTACTGTGAGGATGGTGAAACGCTGGAACAGGTTGCCCAAAGAAGTTGTGGATGCCCCATCCCTGGAAGTGTTCAAGGCCAGGTTGGATGGGGCTTTGAGCAGTCTGGTGTAGTGTGAGGTGTCCCTGCCCACGGCAGGGGGGTGGAACTAGATGATCTTTAAGGCCCCCTCTAACCCGAACCATTCTATGGTTCTATGGTGAGCCCAGGCCTGCCCTGACACCTGCACTCTCAACTCAGGGCACAGCCTGTGGCCCTTTACAAGGAATGGTAAAACTATATCTACCTTGCTACAGCTGAGGAGGAGGGGACCCCTGTCACCAGGATCAAACTTAAGACTTTATTAAGCCTAAAAGAAATTCCTGGCTCCACATATGAGGGGTGTCTCATTTTTTCTCACATGGATATTTTGGGCGTAGCAGAAGTAAAACTTAAAATTGCAAAAAAAAAAAAAATTGCAAAAAGCACTGGTTCAAGTGCTTTCAATTTAATACTTTTCTCAAGATCTTAAGCCTTATGTATATTAAAATTCTAATAGATATTTGATGACTATTTATTGAAGAGCTCTTAGACCTGGTGATCCCAGACTAGATGGCTAAGTCTATTGATGCCCGTAGCTGTCAGCCAGCTAACTGTACTGCATCAGTTCAGTGGCACCATGTGGTCACAGCTAATGTGGGATGTGATTGTTAAGGACTGAATGTTTTGAATATGTACTGATAATGATTGATAGTGAGTAAGAAGTAACCACTGGGAATGTGTATTGTTGATGAGTGGCAATCGTTAGGTGTTGTTTTGAAGTTTGAAACTGGCCTGGCTTATCAGTCTTTTAAATGTTTCTGTCACAGTGATCTCTAATTTTCTGGCTGGTATATATACCCTTATTTTTAATTGCAACACCAGTGTTAGGCAGCCATTGAGGGCGTGAATGAGAATTTTACCCTTAATCACATACTCTCAGATTTCGCCCACCTAGCTTTCTGCAAGTTGGGTATTTAGTCCATGCAATGCATTTATGGTACACCATAGTCAGCGAGGAAGAAAGCCACCATCAGGCAGTGAATCATCCCAACTCTCCTGGACACCTAGTTTGGGATTTGCAGTCATCTCACTGGGATGCCTACACCTCTCATCTGATTATAGAGAAAGCTTATGTGAATTTCTTGGGTTTGGAACCAACTACCAGTCATTAGCGAGCTCTGTCCTATCCCTGAAGACTGTCTCTTCTAGCTACTTAAATTTTCTTTTAATTCTGGCCCAAGATGCCTAAACATAAACCAGTCAACATCGATTTCTCAGAGCTATGCACCAGCCACCTGTATCAAGAGGAATTTATGTCAGTGGACTGTTTGCTGGGAGTTTTGAGTGTGAGCTTACATATCAGTGGTGGGGAAAGGAGAAAGCTTACTCCATTACCTGGTGTGCCCGCAGCTAGGCAGCCGTACTGATTTTATTGGACCAAGTTCAGAGATTCATAGATTATAAAAGCCAGAAGGAACCATTGTGATCATTTACTGTGACCTCCTGCATAACACAGTCCATTGGAGGATTTTGAATTAATTCCCATATGAACTAGAGTGTTCCATTTAGAAAAATAACCAATCTTGTTGAAAGTGTTTCCAGAGATAAGTCTGCCATAATGAGTAGCAAATTATTTTAATGTTTTATTAGTCTTTGACTTTAGTGCTTTATAGTCGATCTGAATTTGGCTTGCTTCATCTAGATTATTTGGTCTCATTACAGAATTACCTGCTGGACTGATGAATCTTCTGTTATGAATTGCCTGTTTGTCATTTAGGTACAGAGACTTTGGGCATGCAATCCCCTCACCTTCTCTTTATTAAGGCAGACTGAATGAACTAGTTACCGAAGGACATGTGTTGTGAGAAGTATTTGCTGATCAATACAACATTTTTGTATCAATACAACATCATTTTCTACAACACCCTCCTAATATGGCAGGCCTTGGAACTGAACAACACAATATCCCAATTGGTGCTTGCACCACTGCCAAGTACAGGAATATAGATATCTATTCCCAAGAAACATCCAAGAACCAAGAGACCCAAACAACTAGCAGATAAGGTAGATTCTTGAAGGTGGGAGCTGCTTATACCCATTTATGAAACCATCAACCAGTTTTAATCCTTTGATAGGTTTCATATTGGCTTTGTGTTGCTCTAATTTCATAATCAAAATGTGTTTAGTCAAAGGCCTTACAGTAGTCTAAGAACATTATATCAAGAACACTAATCAGCTGCAATTACTTCTATCACTTTATTAAGACTTACAACGTGATCACAAAGATATTAAGTTAGGT
Source organism: Rissa tridactyla (assembly GCF_028500815.1). Lineage (NCBI taxonomy): Eukaryota > Metazoa > Chordata > Aves > Charadriiformes > Laridae > Rissa > Rissa tridactyla. The sequence continues at coordinate 198,873,390 of NC_071466.1, forward strand.
CTTTTGCTATCATACACAAGAGGAAAGAGCCCTTTCTCCTTAATCTCATTAACTCTATGAAACTGAACTGGGCTGTTGTTGCTGGGCTAATGGGATAATCTTGGGATGTCAGCCTTCTTTCCGATTTCTGTGACATGCTAGTGACAAATTTTTCAGTGCAATGCTTGAGAGTTGTTGGAAGGATCAGACAAAGGAAACTTGACTGTTTTCCGTACAAGTCATATTTTTCATCATCCGCTCAGGTCCTGTTTCTTTTGGGGAATGTGATTGCATAGGAACATGCTGGCATAATTTTTTGCTTCTGCAGCATGAGCTGACTTCTGAGGATGACGGTTTGCTTGTATAACCTTGGGAGGGCTGGACTTGCGTATGTCAAAGGAACATGCTACACCAAATATCTCCCTGGAGCACTTGTGTATGCAGCTTGAAAGCAGCAGTGACTTCTCTGAAGTTTGATTTTGGCTGCTCTGAAGTTTGAATTGTTTAAGTGAAGCACCTGGACTTTGATGGGAGTGGAGAGGGTTCTGCACTTTACAATTAGTTGTGTTACTTGTCAAAGCCTCCACAGTAAGTTGTGGCATGCTCATTACAGTCTATACTTGGCTTTCTCCATAACATTCTCTTCTTTTTCTCTCAGACACTACGATATAATGAATAAAACCATGAAGGCTTCATGAAGATAATGGAAACAGGCTTGCTTTCATTAAAATTTGCCTATATAAAGATAGTTGCATAACCAGAACAAGAATGAACAACAGAAATATCATAGTTAAGTTCAGCCAAAAATCTGACTGAATGGAAATCTTTAAGATGATTCTTTTTGTTCATCAGTACTATCTAGATAGCAGAACAGAGAAATAAAATTTAGGAATCTGTGAAAAAGGAAAAAGCCAGAAAGAATGTATTTCTTTTAGTTCAAGGATGTTATTTAAAAAGATTCAATACATGGCACACTGCAAGAATAAAAGTGTTCCTAGGAAAATGTTTAATTAAAAAATAAAGAAGATAGCTACTAAGCAATTAACATTTTCATAAGATATAAAGCAATCCAGGCCCAAGGCGTTACAAGTTTTATTTCTGCTAGCCCATAGTTCCACTTAGTACATAAAATACAACTTCTCCAAAGAATTCAGTGCTAGGCAAGGGCAGTAGTAAGGAATTTAACTGCAAGGCTTGATACTGCAATATCCAGCCTACTGCTTTCATTTGTTCTTACCTGTTAGGCTAGAACTGCAAAGAAATATCTAATAATGCAAAGGAGTGAAATGAAGATGGTGGCATATGTGTTATTTGGTTATGATCACACCTGAGTGACGTGTGAATATTAACTGTATTAAAGCAAAGTGTTCTTTCAAATATTTTTTACCTTTTGGGCCATTTCTTTCTGATCCTATTGCTTCAGTGAATGCAGCACCTTGTTAGCCTAGTATAAAGGCTAGCAGAAGATTTCAAAATCTCTTATGGCTACACATTAATGGGCCTGACCGTGCCACAAGATAATACCGAGTACACACCTCCCCCTCGTCACAGCCCTTGTGCTTACCCTCATGAAGACCGTTTTTCAGGACTGAACAGGCAGCACGAACAGTGACAGATCAGATTTCATGATAGCGCTGTGCTGTTGCAGCTCAGCCCTGAGCTGAGCTCCTTTATTATTTGCATTTGGAAAGAGGCATTATTAGTCTTTTCACACCCAGCATCCAGTTACATATGTGGCAACTGGGCAAATTAGATGGCTAATGGACCCAAAAGCGCATTCTCATCCAGTGCTACCATTATAAAGTGTAGCTGTTTGATGCTATAACGCTCGTGATGGCTCAGCCACTGCACACATCCACCTCTCAGTACTGTAGTCTCTAGAGAGGTTGCATTTACTACAGAGAATATAAGGTGGCCACCACCCTAAATCATTCCCCCGCGCAGTACAAAACACCGGGTATCTCTGCAGAGACGATTCCTCTAGAGAAACAGCTCAGAGCAACAGGGCTGTCACAGCTTTCTTCTCTGTTTCCAATTATGTAGTTAACGTTGCGACTGTTCCTCTTACTGTGTTTAACATCACTAAATTTTCTAGATCTTTGCAAATCCCAGTCCTCTTGCCAGGGTGATTTGTTTCGTTTTGAAGGAGTCTGCATCTTTGCTCATCACTGACTTTCACTGCCCTTTGTGTGTGCAATGACTGAAACATTGTCCCACTAAACACATATGCACAATCATTCATAACTTGCAATTCAGAAACTATAAACTTCTTTTAATTATTCACACACACACGCAAAAGTCAGTAAAAGTTCAAGGTGGCCATGACAAATAATAATTTTAAACTTGCCATCAGGAATTGCTTTTACCTGCACAATAATGTTAGAGTATTGTTGCAGGTATCCAGGCAAAGTAGTTCATTGAACAATGTGTTTTCATTAGGCACATTTTAAAAGTGATGAGAAAGTACTAGTAGAAGCTCATTTCTGATTTTGCAAACACAAGCAATTCTTCATGAACAATGAAGCAATCAGTGAATAGAAATTTCACTATGTAGCTCCTTTGAGCAATCTTAAGAAAATGTATAGTTTAAATTATGAATATTCAACAGTCCATAAAATACCACCGTTAAGGACTCTTCTAATATGTCTGAATTATGAATAGTTCCAGGAAAAGTGGCTCACAATGTAGAAGGGGAATCTAAATTTGTCAATTCATCCTCACTGAATTATATGCTAATATTATTATATGTAATTTGAATATTATATCTCATACTTCCTCTGCTCTTTCATTCCTATGATCTAAAAGCATTTAAGAAATTAAAAAATTGTATTTCATGAAGTAAAGAAACTTGGCTGAGAATGGAATCTACAGCAGATGCTGTAAACTCAATTTAAACCACATAAAATCAATCTCTGGGTGGCAATTGCCACATAGTGCCATGTTTGAGTAACAGGAAAACGTATTCCGAAGGACACAATAGATGGATAGCTACAAACAGATAAAAATGCTAAAATACTCAGTAGTAATTGTCTGTGAAGAGGCAGTGCCTGCCAAAAGGGGCACCTTCAAGATCAGGGAGTGAACTACTGCATCTAGAATAGGTCAGAGACATTTTAACAAAGTCTTTCTTTGACATTAAAAAGGTAATTCGTCAAAACCAGAAGTCTTTCTCAGAAATAATTTTGGCCGAAGTTGAGTAGGAAGGTTTCAGAGGAGACTGCAAATGTTCCAAAGAGAATACAAATACAAGCCCCATTTCCCGTATTATGAGGTGTCCCCAGCTCTTTCCTCTATGTGCCTCTCTTCGGATAGGAGAGACCCCAGAGTGAGGGACGCTAAGGCAAACGGGGCTTGTTGGCAGGAAGGGGCAGAGAGGATTGTGCTCTTGCAGTCCCCAGCTGAAGAACTGCTCCTGGCCACTGCTGGATGCAGAAGCCTGCACCCTTTCGGTCATTCCCGAAGGGCCCTGCAGTTTTCTACGCTGATGATCTGCCACGATTTTCTTTTGCTTTCCCCTTAACCCGTCAGATAGACCCTGGAGAGCTGGCATGAGGAATTGCAAACAGTGGCATCCCTTTTAGTTCAGCTAAATTACTTAAATTTTTTAATTGTGAGTAGCGGTTAATTGTGCTAGCTAATAACTGTGATAATTCTCAGCACTTTCATACAGCTATTCATCTTCAAAGAGTATCACTGACATTAACTAATTAATTTTCTGGTTTTCTTCTAAGACACAGAATTGCAAGCTGTGATCATGCAGACCACCTAGGTAATTATAATTTTCTTCGCATTGAAGATGGCTCCAAAGACTATTTTTGTTATTTCAGGTGTAGTCTTGCAAATGCTAATTTGATCAGATAAGAGTTAAACCTAAAGTGATTAAATGATAGAATTACTGCTTTAAAAACTTCAAGAGTGGCATGCTAGTAATCCTTATTGAAAAAGGACTTCTTTCATCTAAAACTTGACTATTAAGTACTGAAAAATAGTGCTAGAGGACTGATTTTTACAGAGTCCAGGCACAGAAGGAATATGAGTGAATCTAACTTTTATACTATCAGAAAATGATTAAATTAAATATTCAAAATTGTACTCAGTCTTTTTTTTTCAGTTCACAGCAGTCTTTTGAGAACATTTTCCCCAATGATTTTCAGTAGAGCAGTAAGTAGAAATTGGTCCTTTTCACCTAAAAGAAGTACAAAAGCTGCAGTTTGCAACAAATAATTTGGTCAAGATGCATAATGCATGAGCCGCTGTTCCACTGACCACAACTGTCTTGATTATCAGCTGCTTCTATTACTCTAGTGATTATTGCCTCTTACTTAAGGGGCAGCAAGTGGTTAAACTAACAGAGTTAACTTCCCCCACACACCCTAAGATAATAAGAATTAAGTTATAAAAGGTATTCAAAATGAGCAACAGTGCAGGTTCCTTAAATGTCTTTCGTCTCCTCTCTCCAGAGACAAGCACAACGAGGTGAATCTCATCATTATTTGTCTTTTCAAGGGCAAAGCTGTGATAGACAGGGCTTAATGTGTATCTTGGTAGAATTGGATTTGATCCTCAGGGCTGGGCCAGAGGGCTGCTTTGTTAGATTTGTTAGATTTACTCTCTCTCCCGCACACTCTCTCCACCACAAACAAAATTACCTCTTGGAGGCCTGCATCAGCCCCGGCATCCTGAGACTATCTCCTTTTCTTGATTTCAGTCACATCTAAATCTGTTTAAACTGTCGACATGATGATTTGTGGAGAGACAGGGATTAAGCAGAAGGGAGATTAACACAGTTGTCTGTCTTCTTCGAAATAATATACCTGCTGACAGTGAGGGCATTCTTCAATTTACATAACTTAGCTCACAAGAAGGGCTTTACGGTTGTTATTGGGTTGCTTTTTTGCTATCAGCAGTACAAACTCACCTGCTCCCTGCACATTTAAAACCTTGACAGTCCATCTCCTCAATTCCTGTAAAATTGAGAGACGTGCCTCCTCTTTTTCTAGATGGAGCGAGCTTTTTTGGTAGTTGAGTAATATGCATTCAAATAGATTATTTAAGAAATATGTATTAAATTCTGCTGGATGTGAGATGAACTTCCAATGCCCCAAAGAAAATATCTATGTTCCATTGGAGTCAATACTCTGTGAACAATTGTTTTGAAATGGAACGATGATTTCTGTGTTTTTCTTTCATTTGTTGCTTGAAATTTGCAGATTAATTATTCTTGTAATTTCTTGGAAAAAAAACAACTCATGCAATAGTCTTCTTTACTACTTACCTAGGTAATTCTTAACAGAACTAACAAGAATTGCTTGGGTGTTATTTTCTGCTTGGCCTTACTCTGGTGGAAAACAAAGGACTGAAGAAGAAAAAGAAAATTTCATTTAAAAAGGGAATAAGAATGTCTATTTTTGTCACACTTTCTACATTTTATCTTTGTTCAGTTACAAAGGATAAGGCACAGAGCCTTTTCTTCTGTATGTACAAGGCTTTGTAAAAGAAATCTTGTTTTGAATTAGGAACTGAATTGTGAGGTAGCATTATGCAAGTTAAGGGAAAGTACAAACTTCAGCCAACAAATTGATAAATGTACTGTCACAGGCACATAAGCTGGAAGAGCTGCATATGCAGGAAAAAAAGAAATGATTGCATTGAAAAAAAGACAGTAGTTTCACACATAGTGTGAAACTTCTTTTTTTGATACCTTATATTTTTACACGAAATCTCACATAAAGGCTGCTTCGTGGTTCCTGTGTAATGTGCTGTTCTGTTAGGGTGAGGGAGCGTGTATGCTTATATCCAGCCTTGCTTCTCTGGGAGTCGGAGCACTTGCAGAAACATCTGTTGCGCCAGAACTGGGAAAGTTTTTCTATTACAGAGCTCCAGCTTGCAGCTCAGCACGTTGCAGAGGAGTGAAGGCAGAGGAGCAGACAGGAACCGTTCTTTTCATCTCCCTCTGTGTCTCACTGAAATGCTAAGCAAGTTTTTTAACATGCTGTAAGTTGTTTGGTTTTTTTCTCAATATTAACAGCTAAAATAGTATTAACAGCTAAAATAGTATTAACAGCTAAAAGAGATGACATGAAGTCAATCTATTTATTAACGTATTTCCTGAATCAAATCCAAAGTAAATATGTTTCTGAGGTCTGAAGAAATTCAGTTATTTTTCTCCTTTTTCTTTTTTCAGACCTTATGCTTAATGATTATCTTTGAGTGTCCTCAGTTGTATCTACTAGCCATGCCTCAAGAAAAAACAGATTATTTTCCTAAACATCCTAGCTAAACTAAGCAGATGCGAATAATTCAGATTTTTTAGTCAATAACTTTCAGATAGGCACCCAGACTTTGAGGTGCTTATCAAACTTGAACTGCATCTTTAAGATTCGTCCATTATTGATAGAAATTCCAATAGAAACTGCTTTTCCTTATTTGTTAAAGCACCATTTTTAAATAGCTCCTGTGACATGACATTTTGGTTACTTAGCACTTGTAAATATCAGCATTCCTTTGAGGGAATAAAGGTGGAGGCTCAATCCTCAGGTGTGTATAAGTCAAGACACGGAGCTGAGAGAGATCATCCCAGCGATGATAATGGGAGGAGGTGTACACAGGTAACATTATCAGTGACACATGCCCTTATGCAAGACACTCAGTGGACTCGATATACTCCAAAATGACTCAAAGTTTCTGCAAGTCTTTCCATTGATTTCACTGGATTCTGGATAAGTTCTATACCATTTATGACTGTTATTCTTTTTGTTTGTTTGTTTGCTTTTTCTTTTTCATATCAATTAATGCTGTAATGTTGATGGTTGAAAAAGACTCAAAGGTTAAAAGAGAGTCTGTGTCTTACACAGGTTTAGGACAGGAGTGGTAGAGATAGATAACTTCACAAGAAGAGACACACGCTGATTAACAGAGGTAAAATACTTGATGAATACATCCTTGAAGTAAAAGAGATTTGGGCAGCTGTATGTTTTCCAGTACATTCTACCTACAGTAATTGTAGTCGTTCCTGTAGGTCAGATCTTATTTTTAATTAATTACATTGCTGATTTGCTGCATTTGGTGGTCTTAGGAAGGACAGTCTTAATTTTAGCCTTAAAATCCTAAAAGGCTTACTCCTAACTAAATAAACCGGTCAGGAAGAATAGGGCACCTCTATAAATTATCCTGACATTCCACTTATGGGAAAAAATTATCTGGAAATTACCTTGTATTGCCACAGATACAAGAAGAATCAGAGGTGCCAAAGGGATGCTGAGAAAGGCTGCTGAACTGTCCCTGTCTAGTTTAACCCATTAGTTCATTTACTTTCACTCTTAGGCTTTACAGAAAAAATTGAAAACAACCTCTTGACAAAAGAGAGTTCATCATTCCTTTTTAGTGTCTGAAATAATGTCAGCTGTTGCCACCAAATCAACAACATGGATGGAATTCGTATTGTTTGCTTTCTGAAATGTTTGTTTTAGTGTGTGCAGGTTTAGAAATATATGGAATTTTGTTTATGCTTGCAATACCTAATCTAAAATGGAGAGAGAAAAACACTTCCTCTAAACTCATTCTGGAAATTAAATTGCTCACAGTATTCTCTGTGGGAGTAAAAAATTGCATGAATGCCCAGCATGAAGAAGCACTGGGATTAACTACCAAACAATTCACTTTACTGTGACTTCGTATCAATGGGTTAAACGTGATAAACAGTTTATGTATTTGCATCATTTTAAGCAGCTGGGTATATCAGTTGAATGAATACATTTGCTGTTTTTTTTTCGTCTCATCAGTAAATCTAGTACAAAATCTGATAGTATACCAGTTGGATTTATATTGCTGCAACAGATAGAGATTATTACTGGTGCCAAGACGACTGATTTTCTGATGATTTGGGCAGTAGCTGTGCAAAGATACATATTAATATATAGGAACACTGCAGACCCCTAGAAGCCCACGGAAAGGAATTTCGTGTTGGATTTGGAAAAACAGATCCGTTTTTTTCTCTATCCTACTGCATCTATTAGCAATTCATACAAATTCTTTAATGTGTGCTAGGAAATGGGCTTTCCATATTAACCAGGGAAATGTCAACTCAAGGCTATAGGGGCTGGTGCTAATAAGGTTAATGAATAGCTGGCCTGAAAAGCAACAGATGGGCCTAACAGAGCGAGAGCCTTAATGGCATTTATAATGCCTAGGGTCAACTGCAGTTTATCTTCATTTTTTTCTCATTTAAAATATTCCAAAGGAATAATAAAGTAAGTTTAAATTTTCCCCACAGGGAGGTGAAATTTTATGCAGCACTGTTTATTGAATGTCAATGTGTTTGGTTATAAACAGGGGACTGCTACACTGTGTTAGGGCTGTAGCTGTTTCATATTTGCATTTGCAGAGGAATTTTTCATTTAGACCATTTAAAAGAGTACTTTCTTTTTATCAATTGCTGCTGCAGAACTGTTTTTTTTTTTGTTTTTTTCTTTTTTCTGAAGACAGGCTAACACAGAAGATCCATTTCTGGTTATATGTTGTAGCTGGACACATACCTATTATGCTAATTTTGAATACAGGAATTGTAAGGGTAGAGTTTGAGTGCCGATGTAGTGGTCCCCCCAAAGATGACAGAATTCATGCTCATTATGTTAGAACATGTCATATGATAGAATATGGTAGAAGTGACAAAAATGTATGGTAGAATTTGTAAACATTTCCAGCTGTAGCAGAAAATGTTTCTGATCACAATGGTTTTGTTTGATTTAACAATACTTCCTGTGACCTCATTGTCCTTCATTTTGGGTATGTTAGTCTTGCCCAAGTAGGAACAAACTGCAGAAGAGGCAATCGGTGTAGTCCTTTCTGCTCCGAATACAGGCTCATGGTGATGTTAAACTAGTATTAAAGTGGAGATGTGTTGCCTAAATTTAGTCTACAAGATTTAAGCTCTAGTATCAGCTAAAACAGTGAAATATAATGTTGTCAGAGATTTTAAGACTTGTTCTAACAATTTCTTGCATAGGGGTTATTATTGGGGAAAAAGAAACTACTGCTTTCTTATTTAGATTATATCTCTCTGTTCAAAGTAAACATCAAGATCCAAAGTAGTTTTACCTATGCAACTCAATTTCGTACTTTGGAAATGCATGGAAACAGCTGAGAACAAATTTAAATTTGAGGATTTATGATAGTGGGTAAGACTTTCTAAAATACTTGGTCCTGAGCTGGTGTTGCTGAGTTTGCCACATCAAATGCTTTCAAATTACCCCCTTTCTACTTCTTTAGTGCTCTCATAAGTCAGTGATAAAACTCCCATTGACTTTAATGGGGGCAGAGTTAGGCCAATACTATAGGCTTTAGAAAATCTACTTTTTATGGATTTTTAGGATACTATCGGATTATTCATAATGAAAACTATTGATTTAACTATGAGTTTGTGCAGCTCGCTGATTCCAAAGTATATGATGAAATTTGTCTCACCCAGCATTAGACGATTAACAATTAGGTGTTGAAGTCAAGGCCAGCCAGTAGACTATTCAAGACAGATCTTGCTACTGAGATTGTCCAGCAAAGAACAGAAGACACAATTAATTATTGAAGATAATTGACATGTGGTGGGTTGACCCTGGCTGAACTCCAGGTGCCCACTGAAGCTGCTCTATCACTCCCCTCCTCAGCTGGGCAGGGTAGAGAAAATATATCAAAAGGCTCATGGATCAAGATAAGGACAGGGAGAAGGAATTCACTAATTACCATCCCAAACAAAACAGATTCGACTTGGGGAAATTAGTCAAATTTATCACCAATCAAATCACAGTAAGATAATGAGAAATAAAACAAAATCATCAAATACCTTCCCCCCATCCCTTCCTTCTTCCCAGGCTCAACTTCACTCACAATATTCTCTCCCAATTGCTGCTCTTCCCCCCAAGCGGCACAGAGGGACAGGGTATAGGGGTTGCGTTCAGTTCATCACATGTTGTCTCTGATGCTCCTTCCTTCTCATGGAGGGGACTCCTCACACTCTTCCCCTGCCACAGCATGGGGTCCCTCCCACTGAAGACAGTCCTCCCTGAACTTCAACTTGAGTCCTTCCCACGGACTGCAGTTCTTCACAAACTGCTCCAGCATGGGCTCCTCTTTCCATAGGGTCACAAGTCCTGCGAAGAGCCTGCTCCGGCACTGGCTTCCCACGAGGTCACCGCCTCCTTCAGGGACACCTACCTGGTCTGGCGTGGGGTCTTCCACGGGGCTGCAGGTGGACATCTGCTCCACTGTGGACCTCCATAGGCTGCAGGGGGACAGCCTACCTCACTATGGTCTTCAACAGGGGCTGCAGGGGAATCTCTGCTCTGGTGCCTGGAGCATCTCCTCTACCTCCTTCTTCACCAACCTTGATGTCTGCAGAGTTGTTTCTCTCACATATTCTCACTCTCTCTGCTGCTGTTTTTGAACAGCAGTTTCCCCGCCTTCTTAAATATGTTATCATGGAGGTGCTACCACCATCACTGATGGGCTTGGCCTTGGCCTTGGCCAGTGGCGCTGGCCCCCGGTATGGCCCCCCACTACCAAAACCTTGCCATGCAAAGACAATACATGACAGAATTAATTTTCCTACTGATCGTAAAAGAAGGATTTCTGTTTTGATAATCTTGACATTTTTGAGTTGTGGGGATCTGCTTCATAATACTGTCAATATAATAATAATTCATCAATTCATCAAAAATTTCAGATGTTGGTTTAATTTACAAATTTACAAATAATTTAGGATATTTTACTAATGAATATAATATTCTGCATACAATCTAGAATGTTTTAGTGCCGATGAACTGGAAGAGAGATTCATCTATCTCTGAATAATTTACTAATTGTTCTACCATCTCTCTAAATTTGGCAAAAGTAAGAAAAATATTACTGAATAATTTATGCAATGAATTTCATAGAATTTGTCAAGTAGTATTTAATCAGATTTTCCCACTGATAGCTATGGTCTGGAATAAAACTCATCACACAAATTCAAGACCAGAATCATCTAATTTTCGTTCCCACTTCATCGCAGGAGGACTTACCTCTGCATACCTATTTATGATAGATCTATACTGCTTACCGGTCTGGGGATAGGACTATCCTTGTACATACTGCATAGTTGCAACAAGTTGCAGGTTGTATAGATATAGTGAAGAAGAGTGGAATCTACCTATTTTTCCCTTGAGCACCATAGAACTAGTACTGTTTAGTACTAGTTTAGGCTAACTAGTGCTGTTTAGAACTAGTACTGTTTAGTACTTACTAAACAGGTGATTTTTACTCTCTTTTGTGTTTATAACTACACAGTGACAATGGGTCACTTCCACGTCTGCGTTAACAGAAAGCAGTTCCACTTGTCAGTACCATTGTACCGTTCCCTGGTGTATATTAAGAAAGAACAACTTTATTTAATTGTACAGGTGACATCTACCTCTCCCTACCTGAGCCTTATGTTTTGGGAGTATTGCCTGTCCTCTGACTCACCTACACATTTGCTTCATTTAAATTACTTTAAGTTTACACAGCATAGTTTTATTCATTGAAGAAAGAGGAAACTAAAACTTACATGTTAAATTGAAAGTATGACATAGCTGTACTGTACTTCTGAAGTTCTAATTGCATTCTACATGAATTTGGGGAATTTTATGGTAGGATAACTTTTTATTTGTCCTTTCTGCTGACTTTTCAGGATAAGAGAAGACATATTTTTTGATAATGATAGTTTTTCAGATATTCTGTTTAAAAAATAATTGTCTTCATGGGGCTACCTCTTATTTCATTATTTTAGATGATACAGACTATATTTGTAAGACTGCTACATGATAGGTTTCAGAGAGGTTTTCAAAAAATCACTTGGCGATCACATGAGAAGAGTAGATATCCAATTTGCTAGAAAAGAATTTAACTGATGCTCTCTAATAAATAGTTGTAATATTTTTAAAGATAAATTAATTTTTCTTCCCCCCTCTCCCCTCCATTCTGATCGCTTTATGATTAGCTAGAACTCTGCATGCATTAATTTAATGTATGGATGTTCAGTGTTTGGTCTTTTGTACACTTTCTGTACATATGAAAAATATAATTCTAATGAAATCTGATAGATGGCACTGTTGGATTGTTGATAAACTATCTTGAGACTGAGTCCTACATTACTAATATTCAGAAGGATATTATTGCTTATTAAAGAACCATTGCTTTAGAGAGCTTGATAGAAACACACTTATTTTAGCCCGCATTTGTTTAGTAGCGGGAGTCAAGGTACCGGTCTGGTTGTTGAGCTGTATTTCTCTCCCGTTTATGTGCTCCAGAGGGTCTTTATGTTCCATTAAGACTTCCTATGGTTATACCAAGGTGTGGGTGTTCCTTACTTCACTTTACAGGGTTTCTGGTTACAGCAGACTTTTTGGGAGCCAGAAGTTTGATTCTTTCTTCTTTTGTTATAAGACAGAGCATTCCACGGTGCGTTACACACGCCTGTCATATTCCATTTATTCCTTTCTTTGAGGTCTTAAGAATGACGACTACCTCCTGTGGGATTGCCAGTACTTACAGATGAATTGACTGTGATTATCTGAAGCAAATTAAAGGCTAACTTGTCTAGCTCTTGCACTAGCTTAAGATCAGACAAATCCAAAAGCGCTGTTGTAACTAGTCCAGGTAAATCCATTGGATATTTTTTGGTCTAAAAGGTAATGCAGCTTTTGCAGGAATATTAGAGCGAGAATTTTCTTGATATATTAGCTGACATGCAACTTGGAGTGTAATCAAAAAGTGATGCCAAACAATGAGCAGCAATGAGATGATTCATCTATCCTTCAATATATAAAAATGTTGATGAGCAAAAGGTACATTAAAGAGTTATTTTATGCACAAATGGGATTCTGTTATAGAGAAGTAAGCATATCAGTTGTGAATTCTTGACTATTACGGCAAAAACCAAAGCTAGACAGAGACTTGTTGAACATCTGTTTTGCAATATTAATTCTGTCTGTGCTGTGACATTTATTCCCACTCTTCTCAGCATTTCAGTGAATTAGATTCCACTGTAGAGTTTTCTAAGCAGCTAAACATATAGCCTTATTAAATAATTGGTCCAATTTTTCCTGTTTTAAAATTGACTACAATTGTTCAATTTCCATGATTTCAAATCATAATGAATATACCTAAAATCACTAAATGCAGTCATCCACCTTAGAAGAGCTGGAGAGCGCTTTGGGGAGGTAAATGGATTTAGGAAGGTAGAATTGCTATAATTGTATAGCTTGAAATGCATCATGCACCACTAAAATTTTCCCTGATGACAATAGAAAAAAAAACGTGACAACAACTTTAGTGAGTATCTTCTTTCAGGTTTGAAGTATTTGGGAAATGTGGGGACAGATCTTCCCTATTGTGAGGTAAAATTGAAAGAACAATGTAGAGTGGGAACTATCCCTGCAAATTTCCTCTTGGGAAGCTGTTCTCCTTTTCATTCCTTCAAAAAGTGAAATGATTGTTCTGCTGGGGAACGATTACAGGAATTGCCTCCAAGAACTCTGAACTCTGAAAGCTGTCATGAGGCCAGGGTGTCCCTGTGATGGTCCTTTGCCTTCACATTTTCTCTGTCTACCGAACGTCTTTTGCTCTCTGTCAGCAGAGTGTCAGCTGAACTAGTCTTGCTTGGTAAGAGCAGCTGGATCCAAGACCTTGAATCTCAAATGGTTTTAAAAAGACATTAAGGTGTAAATGGGAAGAAAGCACTATCATTTTCCTGTGAGATGGGTAATGAGATGCTACAAGTCTTGCTTTACCTCAAGGCTACCTTCTGGCCTGCGCAGTTGGTTTTTGATCGCATTCGCATTCTTGGGTATTTACAGTTCCCTGTGTGGGAGCTGGAGGATTAAGATATATACCAGCTTCTCTTGCCAAGGCTTTTCCATTTCTGGTTTGTATATCCCTTTTCACAGATTTCTTAGGAGAATGAACTAAATCTCAGTTATTTTAATAGATATTAGAGATTGAAAAAAGATGCTAGTCAAGCACAGGAATAAATCATGAGGACTGCACGTACTCACATCTTAGCGGAGTACAATTTATTTGCATTGAGTCAAGTCACATAAAGAAGTAAATTTTTCTTCAGCTAAAAGTATTTGTGGAGAAATATAACGTACCTATTATTCATGTCTTAAGAGGCTTTATAATTTCATAGCTGCATGGAGTTAGCAAGCTATCCCAAGAGTACAAAGAGACTGCACCTAATTCAACAATTCTGTTCCAAGAAAATCCTCTAATGGTACCACATGATATAATAAAAATCAGTTTATAACAGAGGGTTTGAACCTTTAATGCAAAGAAAAACAATTTTGATAATGAATTTTGCTCCTTTTGTTTCAGGAGATATTTTTTTACTTAAAAATTAGTGTCCAATAGAATAAAAATGGACTATTAGGGGAACATCCACTGCATGTGGTATAACATCTTAATATAACTTCTTAGTAGACCAGATTCGTTCTAAAATAATTATCTGGAAAAAAAAATGCAATTACATCAGTTGTGAGTTTGATCTTTTGAACATTTATAGCTTTTAAAATGTAGTCTGTTTAAGAAATGCTGTTGTTTGTGTTGATGCTTCAATTGCATAATTAAAATGACAGATCTGGACTCTAGTAGACAAAGATTTTAATCCCCACAAGCATATGTAATAGATACCTCTCACCTGAATGTGTTCTAGATGACCAGTTGCACCATTTGCTAGGCATTGATGTCTCAAGTGCTTCCATAACCAGATGCTTAATGTTCAGGAAAAAAAAAGTAGTACTAGTTTTTTTTTTTAAATCTGCTCATTTAGGTGAAATAAAACAGGTTCTAGGAGTAATTGGGGACTACTTCACTGCCTGTAAGAATTCATCAAGGCAATCTTTTTGCCTAATGATCCAGCTGTGGTTATAAATTACAGCACCGTTGTAGTTTTCAGCTAGCTTTTGTTTCAGCAAAAACGAAAAAGAAAGGGTGCCTTAGAAAGAAAAATAATGATCTGATACTTTAAGTAATATTTTAAATAATATTTTAATAATTTTAAAGATGGGAATTATAATTACTTTCCATTGATATCTCTGCTTGTCATCTCAGAAACATTTGATCATTTCTCTGGAAGCAGATGAGAGCCTGAGATGTCTTTGTCCTATATTCTTAAAAAGGAAAGGTGAGATTTCCAGTACCTTATGTCAGACATTCAGATGATTTACAAGAGATTGGGAAAACGTTTCAGTGTAAGAATTTCTGTTTAGGTCTTTATTCAAATAGTCATGCAAATGTTTTGTTTACATAAATGAAACAAAATGAGAAACTTAATACCAACATAATAACTGCACCCTGCTGCATACTGAATTTATTGAAAAAAATAAAATTTTGTCAAAAATGAAGAGTGAGGTTTCAAAAGCTGGTGAAGTTTGATGGTATCAAGAAAATCTTTTCTCTGGTGATGACATACAAAGCTGTGAAGCACCTCGGTGAGAAACACAGTGGAACTGATAGAACAACAAACCAGAATTAAGTACAAAAAAATAGATTTCCATGATTTGAGCCTTCTGCATAATTTATTTGCTGAAGGAAAATACTGAAGGTTGGTTGTGGAGACAGCTACTTACAAGATTCATGATATTAGGATCATGAGTATCCAAAACCTTGTATATTCCAATGCGCACCTCCTTTGGAGTGGATTTTCTCCTTGAAAAATATGAAATGCAAGAAACAATTTCTTGTTTTTTTAAAGACTGTAAGCCATATGAATGAAAAGTTCATCTAAAAAGCACCTCTACTGATTACTTATCTAAGGAGTATTAGAAATAATTTACCATTGGCAAACTGTTCTGAAAAATTATCACCAAACATTATACACTAAAGCATTAACACTGCAGTTCATTTTTCTTTTAGGAATGCACACAAAAATGTATGAAGATACTTCTAAAATTACTTTGGTTAATCCATCTTAATTTACTAATTCATCTTAATTTAGTAGATAAATGTGCAGAAAAATCACTTGCAGAAATCATATCAAGAAGCTTAACATGAGCTGGCAATGTGCACTCACAGCCCAGAAAGCCAACCGTATCCTGGGCTGTATCAAAAGAAGAGTGACCAGCAGGTCCATGGAGGTGATTCTGCCCCTCTACTTTGCTCTCGTGAGACTGCACCTGGAGTATTGTGTCCAGCTTTGGAGCCCCCAACATAGAAGGACATGGACCTGTTGCAGCAAGCCCAGAGGAGGACCATGAAGATGATCAGAGGGCTGAAGCACCTCTCCTATGAAGACAGGCTGAGAGAGTTGGGGTTGTTCAGCCTGGAGAAGAGAAGGCTCTGGGGAGACCTTATAGCAGCTTTCCAGTATCTAAAGGGGGCCTATAAGAAAGCTGGAGAGGGACTTTTTGCAAGGGCATGTAGCGATAGGACAGAGGGTAATGGCTTTAAACTGAAGGAGGGTAGGTTTAGATTAGATATTAGGAAGAAATTATTCACTATGAGGGTGGTGAGACACTGGCCCAGGTTGCCCAGAGAAGCTGTGGATGCCCCATCCCTGGAAGTGTTCAAGACCAGGCTGGATGGGGCTTTGAGCAACCTGATCTAGTGGAAGGTGTCCCTGCCCATAGCAGGGGGGCTGGAACTAGATGATCTTTAAGGTCCCTTCCAACCTAAACCATTCTATGATTCTATATATGTGTTTGCAAAGGTTGAAGTTTGAAATGAGAGTATCTATTATTCAATCTAAATTGAATCACACAAAGCATCACACTTGTTATGTATCTCTAGATTTTTCCTTTCCAACTAGATGTTTTAAAGTGTCGTTTCACATTGAAGATCCAGGAGACATAACTACTTCTAGAAATAAGGCCTATGCTTCAAAATGAAACCGCTATAAAGCCTGACCTATGCCTGAGGATCTGCAGAAATCTGGAGAGAACTGACTTTCCCAGGTGAGCACCCCTCATGAGCACCTCTTGGGGTGCAGGTGCACAGCCCCCTGCTGTCACTGCATTTACATCCTGCTGTCCCATATAAGAAAGAAATCCAGCATAAGGGGTGGAAGAGACGAGTGATATTCTACAACAGTTCCTTCAGTCTGGGCATCCACCCTACCAGGATGACAGGACAGTCAGAAAAGTGTACTTGTGCTGTCATCTTGACATGGCTTTAGAGAGTTCATAGTAGAGCAGGCGGATGTCCTGGTAACTGAACTGTCCTTCCTGTGGTTTCTGCAGCAAAAATGATAGAGAGTAACTATTCTTCTGGCTTTCACCTCAGACCTTGCAGGCAGTGGAGGTGGAGTCAGAATGGCATTCAAAACTAAAAAGTAAAAACTGAACTAGGGCTAATAGGCTGAAAGGAAGTAATTGGGTGTTTCACAGTGAAAGCTAAGGTGGTGGCTGGAAATGGACTGGAGAAGGAAAAGAAAATATTGCTTTTCTTTCAGTTGAACAGTTACCTGTTTATCAGAATGGACACTCACTTTTCAAAAGAATTTGTTATCACTTTACATCCAACTTCATGTTGTCTGTCACTGGGGGAGAGATACAGGCAGATGCAGATGTTCTGATTGAAAAATGTAAGTCTCCTACATTAATAGCTTTAGTATTTGGCTTTGTTGGGGATGGCCATTAATCTTCTGTACGCAGTAAAATTTAAAACAATAATCAGATAACATGTGTTTATAATCCCGCATACATCAAAACTATTCCCAGTTTTAGGTTTTGTCATTATTTAATTTAATGGCATACATTATGGCCAAAACAGACAGAAACTTATTCACAGTGACAGATACAACCCTTGAGTTACCCAAGTAATATGCGCTCAACCATTTGCTCCTGCAGATCCTATAAATCACATATGTGAACAATGTAGATTTTATTATTAGACAAAAAGTGTTATAGGGATGAATGATTAGCATTAAGAATATTTAGCTAGATGTTTAGACTAACCTTGCTATCCATGTGCTCCAGTTTATTATAGGAAAATTATTTAGATATTGATTAGAAGATTTCTGCTTGTGATACGATTGTTTGAAGCAATAGAAAGGGTTGCTGGAAAGTTGAATAATACTTTTTAAAAGAGATTACCTTTGTGAAAATATTTCTCCTTTACTGCATTGGTTCACTATAATATACTTGGTCATTTTATTAAAAAAAATATGGTTATGAATATTTGATAATTTTGCCTGCAATCCAGGTCTAATAAAACTACTTGGTCATTAAACATTTTTTAATGATAATTCTTAGGGAAAAGATACTATATAAAAACATAAGTGGTTGAATTACTTTTTTTTTCTGTGAAAAAGAAAAAGATAAAATAAATAAAAAAGATAAAAATATATTACAAGATTTTTTTTTTCAGTGAAAATCCAAGTAATCTCATTGTAATTAACCTCACAATGTGTCTTTTCAATAAATAGTTATGTTTCAATTTGGAGTACGCAGAGAAAATCTATTGCATAATGTCTCAGCTCAGAATTCAAAATTGAGAAGGATATATTTTCTGAACAGTAACACTTCAAACTCTATTACATTTTCCTTTGTAAGCTTTTTATGACTTTTCCAAAGAAACATAGTTGTTATACAGAATCATAGAATAGTTTGGGTTGGAAGGGATCTTTAAAGGTCATCTAGTCCAACCCCCTGCAATGAGCAGGGACATCTTCAACTACATCAGGTTGCTCAGAGCCCTGTTCATCCTGACCTTGAATGTTTCCAGGGATGGGTCATCTTCCACCTCTCTGGGCAACCTGTGCCAGGGTTTCACCACCCTCATTATAATCAGGTATGTACCAAAAAAAGAAACTCCTACACAACTGAACTGCTACATGAGTTTTCTTAATTTCTGCTTAAGCCAGGTGGTTTTTGTTTGTTTGTTTTTGCTTTGTTTTGTTATAGTTTTGTTTTTTCTTTGTTTTGTTGTAGTGTTTTTGTTTGTTTGTTTGTTTGTTTGTTTTTCTTTTATAACCCTATTGAAGCTAAGGGAATAATCCATAGGAGAAAGTGGCTTTGCAATAGTCCAGGCTCCCATCATCTATTTGTGAGTCAGCCGATCCTTGATTTATAGTAAAACATTCAGTCACCTCCCTCCCAAAGTTTGGCAAGTCAGGTTTTATTTCGGTGTAAACAGTGATGTTATTGAGCAGCAAATAATCACTATGACCCCTGTGAAACCTGAAAGTCAGTAATTTCTCATAGGAAGGCTGATTGATGCGTTCTCTTTTTTGCTTCCAGAAAAGGTGGCCATGGTTCCCCCTTGCGCATGCACACACACACACTTATTTCTATGCTACACCTCCTTTTAGAATTAAAAGACTACAATATTAAAGTTTTAAAGAATTAACTAAAAACTGAATGAAAGAATTTGTCATGGAAGTAAGAGAAAGGTGAAGGTTTTGAGATAGGGTGAATAGAGTGGTCTGGTGAAAGTGAAGGAGGTAACACTGGTACAGGAGACACTGGGCTGAAAGATGATGAAGAAAGGTGGCTGTGGGCTGGGAAATGTGAAGGGCCTGTAGGACAAAGCAGGTCAGGGGTAAGACTTCAGGAGTGGAAGAGATGATATATCCGGAGAGCAAGAAACTGAATCATAGACTGGCTTAGGTTTTAAGTGACTTACAGTCCCACCCTGTGTTAGGGTTGGTGTTAGGTCAAGTTGCTCAGGGCTTCTTTGGTCAGGAAGCATTGAATCTGGGCACTTCTAACCTGGACCTGTTGTGGGGCAAATATGTGAAGCCTCTTCTCCCCTGCAAGGTAGCGTAATTCTTCCCTTACTCTTCAGCATCCCAACAGGTGCGAGCGCTTAGCACTGCTCTGCCCCTAGCCTCACGTTTTTTCTTTTGCTAGAAGAAACAAACACCTTTAGTTAGGATGTCATAAGAGCTTTGCAACATAAAAAGAATACCCAAACAAACCCCAAACCAAAATGATGCACTAGACTTTGCTAGTATAATTTCTGTTCTTTCTAAGAAAAAAATATTAAATCTCCTAAAGCAAATTGTGTTTAAATAGAAGGTCTGACTTCCATGTTTTTGAAAACTGCTAAAGTAGAGGTGATGAGGTTGTAACAGCTGTCAGAAGACTGAACTACACTAAAGACTCACCGAGTGTATGAAATAGCAATAGAGACTGAAAGAGTCATGGTGAAGCTTACAGATACATAAGGCAAGCAATTTACTGATTATCCTGGAAAGATAAGAAAACACCTGCTGCTTGCTAAAGTCCACTACATATCAGCATTACAGAAAAAAAAAGTATTTAAAAAGACTTTCCTCATCTGCTTGTATTTCTTTTATTTTATGATGCACATCCCTATCATTTTCACATAAGAAGCTCGTACCAGAAGGCAATTTGATACATACCATTTTGCATAAAGAATGAGACAAATAAAGATTACTTAAATTTACTATTCTGAGAAAAGGAGGCTTTTAAAATTCTGTTTTGAATAAGCTTCTCTATATGGAACCATTTAAACTCTCCCATCTCCCCCTTTTGGAGATAGCGTGCTACTTTTAGCATAACTTGAATGAAGACTGTGCTTATGGACTTGTCTTTTAAAGAGCAAAATTTGAAGAGAACAAAAAAAAGAGGTTAAGGACATTTGCAGGCTGTACTTTGATACACACTCTTATCTCAAGTCATGCTTTTGTCCATGAATCCCAGTGCTGCTGGGAACTCTTTTAGAACATAGGTCTGTATCTCATGGGTGAAAAAGGATATCAGCATTTGGTCAGTGTTCAAGAAGTGTGAAAATATTTTACTTTAATATGCTAAAAGCAGAAAAATGTAGTAAAAAAGGATAAACTTGCATGAGTACAAACTGCAAATGCCTTTTGACCTTGAATACTAGTAGTTTTCTGTGAATGGCATTTTTACGAACCTGTCTAGCCCAACCCCATAAGGCTGATTTTATATTCTGATTTCTTATTCTTTTTTCTTTAACCTGATTGATAGCACATGTGAATTGGGCAGTCTCTGATATATCTTTCTATTCTAATTGAGCCCCCTGAAAGCCATCCAGATAAAGGTTCAGTGTTTTAGAGCCGGAGGGCTGCATTCTGCTCTGTTTGCGGAAGATGGTATTTTGTGAATATGTGCAACTGTGATAACATGTGTCAATCATTTGTGGCTCTTCTTCTGAAAGCCATTGTGAATGTTTGTGAGCTAGCTGCCACATCCAAAGTGGAACCTCAGATACTAGTCAAGAAAATCACAGGGTATGAGGTTGAATTAAATATTTCCTTAAGAATTTCTTTTCTTCTATCAAATCACTTTTTAAAGTGTGTTCATCAAAATGTTTCATCAGAAAGGTAAAACTTTTTTGGTTAATACTGTTCATACACATATTTTTTTTAGATATGAGAATTCATATATACAC
The DNA here is from genome assembly GCF_028500815.1 of Rissa tridactyla. Classification (NCBI taxonomy): domain Eukaryota; kingdom Metazoa; phylum Chordata; class Aves; order Charadriiformes; family Laridae; genus Rissa; species Rissa tridactyla. Next base: position 198,894,756 of record NC_071466.1, read on the forward strand.
AGAATTTTATCTGTTCTCTTCAATTTTAGTTTTTATCTATGAAATTTGAAATTACATTCATTTTAAGAAAGGTGAAAAATTATCACTTAACTAATGAACAATCTTGAATCACACTGGTATTTAATAGTGTTCCTGGCTTTTACAGTGGGAGTAATATGATGAAAACAAGGACCCCTAATAGGTAAATTTAGACAGGGAAGTGTACTGGGTGTCGGTGCCCAGGCGGCGGGGGCTGTGGGGACGGCCTCTGTGAAGAGAGCCCAGCAGCGATGCGGGTGACACTTATGTGATAACATATTGAAAAAGGGTAAAAACAGCTGTGCAGCAGCTCTAAGAGAGGAGTGAGAAAATGTGAAACAGCCATGGAGATATCAAAGCCAGAGAAGAAGGGGAGGAGGTTCTCCAGGCTCTAGAGCAGAGACTCTAGGCCATGGAGAGACTGGGTGGAGCAGGTTTATCCTGAAAAACTGCAGCTCGTGGAAGGACCAATGCTGGAGTAGGGGGAAAGTGTGAGAGGGAAGAAGCATCAAAGAAGACCTGTAACGGACTGACCACAACCCATATTTCCCATCCCCCTGCAGTGCTCAAAAGGGGAAGAGGTTGAAAAGTCAGGAACGGAGGTGTGAAGTTGAGTCTGGGAAGAAGGAGGGTGGGGGGAGAGTATTGTTTTAATTTTTATTTTTGTTTCTTGTTACCCAAATCTATGTTAGCTGGCAACAAACTAATTTTCACCCAGTCTTTGTCTCAACCCATGAACTTTCTCATCTTGTTTTTTCCCCTGTCATGTTGGTGTGTAAGAGTGAGAGAGTGGCTGCGTGGGCATCTGGCAGCTGGTCAATGTCAACTTACCACAGGAAGTAATGATGTTTTCAAGTTTGTCTTCTAATGTTTCTGTAACTGTTGTTCTTTAACCCTGGGGGACAGCTAAGCTCCACACAGCCGCTTGCTCACTCTCCCCCACTGGCATGGGGGAGAGAATCAGAAGGGTAAGAGTTTAACATGTAAAGCAAAAGCACAGTGAAATAAGGAATTCATTCACTGCTTTCCATTGTCTGGCAGGTGTTCAGCCATCTCCAGGAGAGCAGGGCTCCATCACGTGTAACGGTTACTTGGGAAGTCAAATACTGTAACTCCAAACACTCCCCATTCCTCGTTCTTCCCCCAGCTTTTATTGCTAAGCATGATGTTGTATGGTATGGGAGATCCCTTTGGTCAGTTGGGGTCAGCTGTCCTGGTTCTGTCCTCTCCCAACTTTTTGTGAACTCCTGGCCTGCTCGTTGGGGGGCAGCATGAGAAGCAGAAAAGATCTTGACGCTGTGTAGGCGCTGCTCAGCAATAATAAAACATCCCTGTGTTATCAGCACTGTTTCCAGCACAAATCCAAAATATAGCCCCATACCAGCTACTATGAAGAAAATTAACTCTATCTCAGCCAATACCGGCATAAGTAGAAAATAATTCGCCTATAAATTTAGATAATTGACAAATTTACACAACTTAAATCATTATTTAATGGAGACTGCATGAGATTCAAAGTTTTTTTTCTGGATTCTCTTGGGCATATTGATAAATCACACAAGTAGTTTCATTTCCTGTAGTTTCCTGCAATGCATGCAGAGTGAGCCTCAGTTTTGACTCTTTTGGCAATTGAAAACTATACTTGTCCTCATGGGTAAGTACTTCTTTCTCCCTCCTTCCCCACAAGGTTATTGGAAGTAATGTTAAATCTAAGAATGGGAGTCATTGGTTATAAGTTGAGGAGTTACCCCTAATGCATTATTTTACATGCAACATTATCTTAATTTTCTTATTCGTGCCAGCAAGCAGAATAATGAAAGTAACAGAATCTTTTACTGTAGCTGTTATAAAAACTGCTAGCTGTTAAGTTAATCAAAATAGAGAATAATTTTAAACTACAAATGGTTCAAGTGCATGGAAAATGTGAAATAAAACACTTACAAGCTATTTGAAATATTGTTTACTGTTATTTTTTTATTTTTCAGTTTTTTATTCTGTAGTTTTACTGTTTGTTATGAAAATATTTGATTGATTTACTCTTTTACACTTGTGAATCTCAGTAAGTGCCATTAAAGGTTTTCTGTGTATTTGATACCTCTGTTGATAAGTAATGCAATACTTAAAGCAGTGACAGGTATCAATGCCCTAATAAGTTTAAATTAAAACATTTAAGTGATGTTCTGCTTTTGATGTCTGTGTTGAACATGAGAGTAAAGGAACAATTCTCATTCCCTTCTTTCTTGGTTAGCTCCAGGTTGTTTCAACTCTTTCTGTGAGAGTGGCAAATATTTTATGATAAACCAGAAGTAAATGTCAGATAATGTGTTTGTGTCATGTAATCCTTCTCTATCAAGCTGTAGTTTTCTATAAGATTAAGGAGGATTCATACATCACTGCTTCCTTATCTGGTAATTCACTGATATTGGTTAGACAACATTATTTTATCATTTCCATCACATTACTCATTGTTAAACAGTGATATGTTTTGTAAGCCATGGATTGCATTTGAATCAAAGCACAAAATACATTCTACATTTCTATGAGATATAAACCAAAGTCCTGGGAGATCTCATTCTACATAAAGTCTGTCTGGTGAAACAAAAAGTTTCCCTAATAATTAAATGCCAATGATTTGGCTATGAATAAAAATAGTTGGATTTTTCAGGCAATAGTGGTAACCATCCAGGTTGAATAATATTATGGTACCAACAAAATGCTTGTCTTTTATGGAGGAATTTAAACTTACTTAGGTAAAAAGAAATTAAGCAACTCAGTATCATTGTAACATAAACATAAATACTTTTCAATCATTTTAGAAAGGTTTTTTTTGTCTTTATATGGTCTGTTGCTGTAGGATGCTGAGGATAAAGAACTAGGACAGGCAATATATGGTATGCAGTATGCAAAAACCTCATAAGGAGAAATGAGTACAGAATTCCACTGACCATACCTGGAACTTGTGAGAGTTTTCCAGTATGTTTGTTTTAAGGAGCATGAACCCCAGATTTCCAGTTTGCTTGGGCTAATTTTTTGTTTGTTTGTTTTATACTGAGGTCAGATGAAATTAGTAATGTATCATGGTTTCAGTTTCAAGCAGGTGAAATTCATTGGTTTAACTGAGTTTCTGTTTGAGGCTTGGCATTCTTTCCATTCAGAGACTCCAAATTAAGCTAGGAGTTAGGAAAACATAAAATTATAGAAGAAAGGAGCAACACACAACCATATAGTCTTGGGGACAAAAATCCAAATTAAACACCACTTTAACAAATTAGGTAAAATACTTTAAGGGATAGGCAATGTCAGACGAAAGAATATGAACAACTTTACTAAAGATTAACAAAGCCAAGCTGTTACTTGTTTTACAATTACGTGATTATTTTGGACTTCTCTTTCTTCCAAAAATGACATCTCAATATCCATCTAAATGACACCAAGGTAGATTACTTAGGTCTCAATTGATCAAATACATGCTATTGTATTCAATGGTAATACATATATGTTTAAATTAAGCCTGTACATCAGTGCATTGCTTAATCTATGTATTAAATTGGAGTTTTTTGAACTTGACCAACAACTGCATCTATCTCTGCATCAGCTCCACATCTGTAGAGAATAGTTCCTTTCCTCCCAGCAGTGCTCTTCAGATACCAAATGTTTACAGTTAATTAATGAAGTATATGGAGTACATGAAGTATACTTATGTCACAATTTTTTGTGTGTTTTCGGTGTGTGTCTTGATTTGCATTGAAGCTGTAGTAATCATATTTTGACTTTCACTGCAAACACACAATGGGTAGGATCCAGTCTGTCTAAATCAGGACAAAATTTAATTTTAGGCAACTAAAAATCCTTTTAAGTCTAGGTAGCTCTCCAATCTATTTGTCTGGCTCAGGAGGCAACAAACTCATCAAACATTAGTCATTAGTGAATGCTGCAGAGTGTCTTTTCCAGAGACACAGGTATTTCTCTTTTAGCACGAACTCTATTGCCAGGCAAGTTAAGGATAACCCAGCCCATCCCAGCACTGTGAAGAAGAAGGGACACTGCGGGGCCCTAAATGTAACCTACAGAGAGAAAAAGAACAGATGAACAAAAAGTTTACTCTAGCCTAGTGGTTAGGACATTGAAGAAGAAATAGTGCATGTATTGTGGGGTGACACACCAAATACTGAATTGATTTAAAAAAAAAAAAGGAAACAATGGTCACAGGTGTTGATCCTTACATTTGAAATGTAAGGATCCTTACATTTGAAATGTAATTATTTAATATTGGAGAATGTGAACTATCACTGATGAACATATGGTTGTGGTTGCTTCATATTTCATTAATGGTGGAAAACTTTTTGAAAGTTATTTTGGTTCGTTTTTAAAGAAAATATCAGTGGGTGTGTAGTCTTTTAAAAAATGAGCTACTGCATGTCTTAGGCTGGTGTCTGGTTTGTTTGAGGTGACTCATTTCTTTGTTGTGTAATATCGCAATATGTGTCATCTTTGAAAAGCTAAATCAAATTTAATATCCCATTGGTGGTAAGCTTCAATGTACTTGAAATTTCAGCTTCATCACTGGCTGTTGAACAATTCCTTACCTAATTACTCTTTTTTATGAAGAGGCACATCCGCCTTAGTTAAGAATATTTTGGATTTATTCTACTCAGGTTTTTGATAATAATAAAACCACTATTCATTAGTTTATTTCTTTAGACATACCTAAGAAAATTTTTCCATGAACTAGCCAGGGTTCTACGTTTTTATATAAATTAGAACAAATACAAGGGAAATTGATGTACACAGAAATAATCTATTAGGTTGGATCTCTCCATTTCATCTGCAAACTAAGATTCAAGCTGGCTTTCTGGTTCAGGCATGCTACAATGGAATGGAGGAGACTGATATTTGTCATGAACTCCTTCTGTCTTGGTGAGAGTCTGGCTTGCTGGTAATTAACCTGTGCCCCATCTTCTCATCTTCAACATAGTATTATCTTTTCCTATCTTTTAACTTTTTTTTTCTTTATTGAATTTATAAATGCTTTGGCTTAAGAATTAACATACTTATATACAGCAAAGCACAGTGAGGTCTTCAAGGAACTATTGTAATAATACTGACAGTGAGAGGGAAACTAGCCTTCAAATAAGCTACCTATATCATCTATGGTGGGTGCTACTTGCTTCAGCTCAGAAAGGAAGTTAGAACAGAGAAGAATTCTAGAAAATTGAACAAAATATGATTATGGACACCTCTACTATAAGGGATCCTCTTTTACTCCTTAAGGAGCATGGCTTCTTGTGCTTTTCTGCTAAAAGAAGCTGAGAAGATACAGTGTTCTACATTGTTTCTGTAACTTTCTAATACACAGGGAGTTCCCACTCCTGTGTGTACACAGAACTGCTTGGAAGTGTTATCCAAGTATATTCTAAAGACTCAGAAACTATAATAAACCACACAGACTTAGAGAAAAAAAATCCCTTGAATATAGTAAATAATAGAAAATTCTGATTTCTTGGATGCTCTAGTGTTGGCATGACTACAACAGTGGTAGCAAGGGTATTGTCACTTGTGAAACTGTAAAGAGAAAATCAGAAGGAGTTGGTGTGAAATTGTTTGTAGGTAGGATAAGTAAAAAGCCTCTGTGTAGAGACAATGGTTCCTTCTGCTTTTTCAAGGCAATTGAAGAATGGTTGAAGAGGCCATGAAAAAATCCATTGGCAGTGAAAGTTTTGGTTCCCTGCACTCTGCAGCACTCGCCTATGCTCACCTGTACTCAGGAATGAAGCATGCTGCCCAGAAGAGAGAAATAAAAGCAACAATCACATTTTGAAGCATGAACGTGAACTACTTAGAGGTATAAAAAAAAATCTTCAAGGACTTTGTACTTGTTTGCCCAAAATGCAGAAGTTGAAGGAAAGGAATATAGAGTACTAGCTGCCTTGAAGGAGGTAAGAGTATGTCTATATTTTAGCCAGTTCAAGATGCCTGCTAAAATTAGTGCAATGAAGAGGTCATGCTTTCAGCATGTTTTACTAAGAGCACTGACTGCTGAAGAGCCTGTTACCTTTGTGCTACAGATACACTGTCAAAGGCATGGTTTCTCTCTTTATATATGGCTAGGAAATGCACTACTAACATAATGCATATATAAGCTAACATATTAATAAGCTAATGAATACTTAAAATACATACCTCTTCTGTTTAGTTTCAACAGATGGTCACAGTGGCCTTCAGAATATATATTTGAAATAATAAAGTAGTGGTAGACTGCCTGAGTTGCTATATGAAAGGAAAAAAAAAAGAAAGAATAATTTGTGTGAGTACATAATGTACTTCTGATAGTTGGCCAAGTATGTACATATCAGTAAAGTTCATATAATTCAACTCCTGCCCTGTGCACATTGGACCATAGCTCTCCTAGTAGGGCATGAAAGTGTTGCAAAGAATCCCTCTTTTTGCTGTACTTTTTGGACGGGATAGCAAAAATCACAGATTTTGTTCCAGTGTAATGTAGGATCCACACTTTTCCTTTGTAAACCCTCTATCAGATGAAGTGTATAACAACATAAAAAGATTACAGAGTTTCTTTTCAAAAGTTCAAAGCTTCAGATAGTTGACTTTTCTAATAGGCTAAAGCTTCACTTCAAAAAGGATTTAAGCACATGAGAAATCCCAGTAAAATCAAAGAGTTTATATATGCAGCTGCAATTGAACCTTGTCAAAGATTTTAACCATGTAGGGTTTAAGTTGAAACTCAGTGGTAAGTTGAAGATACATAGTCAAAATTTAAATGCATCAGCCTTGCAAATTTGAAACTAAACCTCTATGAAAGTCTTATTTCCATAATTAACAATGTAGACTAGGGTAATTCTAGCAGAACCTAAGGACAGGCAATGCCTGAGGTAAGTATTATTAATCCATTGGGTGAGAAGCTGCAAATCACTGCTTTATACAAGAACAGTGTGTACCTGCACAATGTTACTGCAAAGTGTCCAACCAGGAGAAATTAAGATGTATTAGTTCTCATGTAAACAAAATGTTGCTTAATCAGCCAGTTCCAGCTTCTGCTGGAAATTTCTGTTGAGCTGTATGTGTGTTTTTTTCTGTACAAGAGGAATCCCAAGCTAGCCTGCTCCACAAGACACAGAAGAATACCTGTATCATCTTGCATTAGTGTGTAGCTACAGCTTCCTCTGAGTTCCCAGTAGTGTTTGGGGTATGGATGTTTGTTGAAGGATTCCATTTGGAGCACCAGCATTAAGTTAATTGAGACAAGTTTGTAAATGAAGTGCTTAATTTCTCCACTAGCTGCTGTTAAATTTCTTTCCCCCAAAATAGGTGCTGTATAAGGGTGCTGTTCAAAGAGAATGGAGCCGTAAATGGACTATTGTGTTCCTGATGGAGCTCCTGAATTAGCCAAGCAGGGAATTTATTAGGAACAGGTGGTTTCACCTGGAAAAGTCTGGAGCTCTTTTCTGACTTTTGTTGCTGTACTTTTTCTAAAGGAAAAAAGGGACTTCTGGAGAAAAAAGAAGTGATTAGTATTGCTCTTTGGATTGGATGAAAGACAAAGGATGTGTGTGCAACCTACTGAGGTCTCAAGCACGTGTAGGCCTCAAGTAGGCCTCAAGTCTGAGGCCTCAAGACCTAAAGAATTTTGCTTCAAGGCATGGGGCCTGATGTCTTAAGTGTATAAGTGGAAGGGTACCGTGGAAAATAGAACTGTACTCTAACAGGTTATGGTACTGAAACTGGGAGAACAAGAAATGGTTTAGTTAAGAGGTATCAAGAAGTTGTGGCTGCAACCATGTCTAAGAATACTAAAAATAACTACCCAATCAATCTATTCTTCAATTTGCTATTATCAGTTTAATATCTGATAGTCCTTGATTGTGGAACTATATATTAGATTTTTGAGGCTGTGACTGGAAGCTAGCTCTGTATATGCTGTGTATTTTCTCTTATTGATTGCAGTGCTTACAGAAATGGGGGAAAAAAGTAGTAGCAACAAAACAAGCTATTTAGGAAGAACACCAGCCTCACCACCTTCTGTGGTTTGTTCTTCATGTAGACTTTTGACACCCATAGCTGTCATATTAGAGATAGAAGAGGGTACTTCCCTTACTATTCCTTACTATTCCTTACTATTCCATTTATTTATGGATTTACTGCCCATGATTTTTTTTAATCCCTTTCCAAACCTGCTGATGCTGTCTGCTTTCAAAACCTGTGGCAGCACATTCCAGAAATTTGCTACATTCTGGAAAGAAATATGACTTAGATTCTGTGTAAATAAATATTCTTTTATATGTTTGAAATTGAACTCCTACTGTTTTTATCAAGCACCCCCTATTCTTGTACTGAGGAATTTAGTGAATTTGATTTGATGTTTGTCTTAATCACTGCCAACTTGAGTTTTGTAAACTTTTATCATCTCTCTTATCACTCTGCTCTCCAAATTGAAGAGTCCCAGGCTTTTTAGTCTCTCCTTGTAAGGCAGCTACTTTACTGGTTTTAGCATTTCAGCAGATCTATAACTTTGCTATGTCCTCCTTGACAAGCAGAAGCCAGAGCAACACACACTATTTAGGATACGGGCACTTCACAGTTTTATATGGCACCAAAATGATACATTAGTCTTGTTCTCAATATTCTTCGCAATATCTTGTTGGCTTTTTTGGCTGCATACAGAACTGATGATTTCAGTGAACTGTTGATGAACCCAAAGTCTCTTTTCTGAATTGCGACTGCTGCTTCTGAGGTCACCGTTCCGTAGGCACTGCTTCAATTATTTTCCCCTAGATGTACTGTTACCTTATATTTGTCTAAAGTGAAGATCATCTGATGTTACCTTTTGCCCACTGGCTTTTGTGGTTTTGTTCTGGAGTTCCTTCTTACTGCCATTGGACAAAAATGAGAATAGCATCATGTGCAGACTCAGAGATTTTGTTAAATCCTGCCTCAAGGAGCATCCAGTCCTATTCTGTGGGCACACTGCTTCACACAACAGGGAGTCTGGTTCTTGGCTGGACTGCAGGCACTGTTTTAATGGTAATAAGTATTTAAGAAGATGTCATGAAGCATGAAAGTACGGCCGTAATTCTCAGGCTATGTGATCTCTCTGTTCATTTGCAGCACAACTTTAATGTGTTTGTGTTTCAGTCTAGCAGCTTGACTGCACCACGTGTAAACATGCCAACACTGTTTTAAAACTAGCTTGCCTGGGGACAGACAGCAATTTAGCCATGATAATTAGGGCTTTCTATGCTCAGCTGGCACCTTATGTGTGCCTTTCATAGCTGAATCCTTTAGTACCTGATCCTATCTAGAATAAAACTACCTAGAAGATGCCTACACGAAGTTGAGAATAGACAGAACTAGTGAAGAAACAAAATCTGGTTTTACCAGAATATATTTTTGTCTGTTATTTAACTCTGTGGAGGCTATTTTCATTCCTCAGTTGCATCTCGATAAGGCTTTTAAGATATACTTTCTACATAATAGATAACGCTAAAGGAAATGGCAGCAGTGGATACCTGGTACTGTGCGCTACACGGGGCATTTCTGTGCAAGAATAGCTAGCAGTAACAGTTACAGAAGGCAAGTAGTCTTACTTTATTTTAGATAAAAATTGCAGTAAAAAAATACAAGGGAAATGTTCCTGAAATAAAAGTTTTAATAGTTTTACCAGCACTCCACATTTAAATACCATAAATGATAAATTTTAAAGACCTATTTTTTTTCTATTAAACTGTCATGACTCCCCTCATCTCTTCACAATGTAACACTTTGCGAACAGAATACTAAAGACAACTGTGGATCATCACTAATTCTGTTAACTGGATGATTAAAATGACAAGAACATCTGCAAACAACTGTTGCTAGTATTATTGCTGTGCCTGGAAGCTCTGCTATCGTTAAAGATCTGACAGTGTTTCCATTATTAAATCTCATTTAATCCTCATTGGGTTTAAACCTGGCATTCATATTCACAGTCCAGAAGACAGTTTTTGGGCAACATTTTGAATTAGGCATATTTTAGTTACAGAAAAGTGAGAGAGCCACCAACATTTGACATTTTGTAAGATGCATTTTGTGCTTTAAAAGATTTTTAACACTCTTAAAACACACCATAAATTAGTTATGATTACTATGTATACTTGGCTATTCTGAATAACAGGAAAGTGTTAAGTGATGTGACCATTTGAAATGGCAAGATATGTGAAACATGTGGGCACAGATTCTGCAAATATTTACACCTGTACTTAAGTTCTTAAACATGAGCAGACCTTCCCCCTCGCTTTAGTGGAGCTGTTCAAGTGCAAAAAATTAAATGGACATGCAAATATTTTTTGGGTGGCCAATAAATTGCCCCAGTGCTCCTGCAGAAATTTATTCTAATCTCCCTGGGGGCCATCCTGTCTGCTAAAATGGTATCATACTTAATTGAGGCTGATTGCACACATTGATTAACTTCAGTAAGACCATGATTTCACTATCTAGATAACACAAATAATATCACTGGTTTAACTTTCATAGCCTGTGCATATAAGATACAGAATTTCACCAGTTGCTTGCCACCCAGCGAGGTTGAATGGAAGTGACACAGGAGAGACGATTCCTGGTGGTCCCTCTGGGGTTTCCTGCATAAGTCCCTTCACTAGGGCTACAAAGAAGTTTCAGCAGTGAGAAAGAAGCACTGGGGCTACATGTAGGTCCAAATTCTCCCAAAGCTAAATGTAAATCTTCTATCTTCCTTCCTTTTCTAATTAGTAATTACTAGGTGTAGTCTGAAAAGTTCACTATCTTAGGTTCTTGACATTCCAGCTGGTAACTGTAGAATTGTGTAAGCACAATAATTTCTTCACATGAAAATGTTATCGAACATTTGTTAAGCTGTATCATTGTAGAAGTTCAGAAGGAGGTTTTATCAAATCATACTATACATTTAAAAATACATTTGTGAAGTGCAATTAGCTTTGAATGTCTCCATTTGTGAAAAGTGATCTTGCTGAGAATAGATTTAGTTTATGATGCTGCCAGTGCTGAAGCCTGTAAACAAACTGGTGTCCTTTTTTGAATTACAGATTTGTATTTAATGGCCTTTCCAGCATAATGGCATATGAATATTTCTTTTGATACATGTCAAAACTGTCGGTTTCCCAAAGACATTTTTTGGATATATATTGAAATACCAGGCTTCCTTTTTTCTTTGGAAGAAACAGGCCAAGAACACTCCCATTAGTTTTACTAAACATAATTGTGGAAATGTAGGTCATCTAAATAAAAAGACCATATTTTCAGAGATTCCTAGCAGATGAGCCAAAATAAGACTGGAAAAGGGAAAAGAATAATAAATTTTCCATTTCATTATTGACACTATGCAATAAAACATAGTTTTTCTTAATTCTTTTGAACTAAATTGTTACATTCTTATATAAACTATATCATAATAAGTGACTTTTCTGACCCCAATATAAATGTATGAATTATACTACAAAGCACTTCGTGTTAATAATAGAAGATATGAATCTCTGTTCAGATTTGTGTGTAATTCTGCTGCAGATTTATTTTAAAAGTGAGGATTCAAGTGGAGGACAATTTGCATCCAGTTCAAATAAAAGCTGAGTACGGCTGGTATATACAAAACATATTTGAAGGCTATTATTCTAGTCTCATCAACACAGTGGCTTAATTCATAGGGGAGTGAAAAAAATGGTTAATATGTGGTTTTGACTTGCTAATTAATTTTTTTTGCCATAGTTACATTATTCAGACAAATGACCCTCACCCTTTTCTTAAATATAAGCAGCCACCAATGTTTTCTCATAGTGGGACTGTAGTTAATCCTTCTGCTTGCTGATATCATCTGATATCAATTCACTGGGTGGTAAGAGTGGCTTGTGTTGCATTACTTTGTCTTGTATATTCTATTATTATTATTATTATTATTTTTATTTTATTTTTCCATTATTGTTCTATTAAACTGTCTTTATCTCAATCCATGAGTTTCTGTTTTTTTTTTTTCCTTTCCCTTCCTTTTGTCTCTCTTTTCCCTACCCTTCTCGGCAGGGAAGGGTGAGAATTGAGCAACCAGCTGCATGGTCCTAGCTGTTGGCTGGGGTTAAGTCACAAAATAGTATGATAAACTAACACAAAATATTTTTAGTTCTAAACAAATACAGAATTCTTTTTTTGAAAAGCAAGCAGAAAACTATTTAATACATTGTGTTACAGTATAACTGGATGATCATACTGACTCCCAATCTCAGCTAAGCAATGTTTCACTGTCTTTGAATATGATGCCTAAAATAAGTGAAGGATGAAACCCACAAAAAAATGTAAGCTTAAACTCACACTGATCTATGTAGAGAGTTAGGAGCCTGTATGTCTTTGATCTTCCTTTAATCCACTTTTCTCCAGTTGTCAGATATTAAACATCATGGGGCACATTGTGAGCTCATGTAATTTGTTATAGTGCTATTGAAAGTTAATGGAGCTGAAATACCAGCAGAAGGTCTGCCCCTATAACACTTCAGCTAATGTACACAGATCTGTAGAGCTGAGCTATTACAAGTCTCTTTCTCAGGAATGCCTTTCTCAGACACTTTTCTGCTTGCATTTACATTTGATATATTGCATCAGCATTAAGGGAAGAGGGCTGCATCCTCCTCTAATTGTAGCTATCGTACAACGAAATCAAACCTGATTGCAAGGCGTAAAAAGTGAACTTCTATTCCTAATCCAGCATTCATATTGCTCCAATTAATCTTACTTAGCAAACAGTAAGAAGCCAGCTTTAACTTGCAGTGAAGTTTCATAGTCTTAGCAATGGGAGCTGGGCAGGACGTTGGAGTGAATCAGTACCTGGTAGTTTACCACTGCCTTTTCATGAGCTGGAGATTGTGTCGCTGGCTCCAGGACTTCAAAGACAGCAAGAATACAAACCCCATTTTAAACTGGACTCACAAGGAGTCATTTATGAGTTTACTCTCTGTAGGAAGCAGGTCTTGTATCTGATAATGTAACTAGGAGTGTTATCTTTTTCAGTAAAATATACTTGCTGTGCTATAAGAAGACATCCTTCTCTTGTGTATCTTCATTATATATTTTATACTCGTGAATGTTACATTAAAAGTATCTTCGACTAAAAATAATCTGCAGGCATACTCTTTGCACCCCTTCCCTCCTGTTTTCCAGAACATTTAAGTAAGTCACAAGCCAGAAGTAGTGTGGTTTAGGATCTCATCTTTAAACTCCAGCTTCATCAATGTACAAATGTGTTTTCACTTTAACAGGAGCATCCTTCCTGAACTTCATATCTGCTCTCTAACGGAAAGGAATGTTTCCATTGAGGCTATAACTTGATTTGGAAATTAATTTCTGATGAGATTATAACTAGTGAATAAAAATAAAGGATTTTTTTTTCTTTAATGTATCTGAAGACCATTAAAACTTTAATTACAGAAATTTAACACCATGATTGAACACAGTCATAGTAGCAAAGGGTTGAGCAAGCTTGTTTGGTTTGTGTCTTTGTGTCCCATGTTCATTATCTTTAATGGATGTGATGTTTATGAAGGTGAAATAGAAAGGAAAGAACTAAGCTCAAGTGTTCTGTATGTCTTGCTTCTAAGCAGCTCTCAATATTTTACAGAGAGAATAACATCTTGATAATTAAATTGCTTCCACATCTGTGCAGTGGTGTCAGCAGGATGCTGCCATATTGCATATGTTTAACAAATTACTCTTAATTTGTCTTTATATTTTCATTATGGAAATTGCATTCATATTATTCAACAAGAATTACCGCCATGTAAGAATGAAACCAGAAAATGGAGTAACAAAACTGATTTTGACTTTTTACAAGGTAAATGCATTTTAACAAAGACAATAAAAAACCTGCTTTGCCAAGTTACAAGAGAAATAAACAAAGTTGATATTCAGAGGAAACTCATTAATGAACAAATTATTTACTTCTGTAGTGTTGGAAATGTTCACAGCATTAAACAATAGAAAGGAAAATGCAGTCCAAGGGGAACGCAAAACTTCAATGTTTGATGAGGAATGAGACTTGATGGAGCAGCAGTGAACATGCCACAGAGCTTTGGGGCATAACTTGAGCTACTGCAAATTGCAGGTTAAATTTAATTGTGATTGTTATCAATTGTTTAGTGAAAACTGTTTTTTGATAAGTAAACCTCTATGGCTTTTTTGGATGGAGAAGAGAAGTAAACAAACCATCTCAAGAATAATTTTAAACAGTGGATGGTTAAAAAAAATTACAGAAAATAGGCTATCCTCCTCTGGGTGTGGTGTAATAAAACTATTTTTCTTCCAGGCAGCTTTAGTCAATACTCTCTGTCTGTAGCAAAGGGACAGATTTTTTTTTTCCTGTTGCTCAGAGTTAAGAAAGTACATAGAACTGATATCTAGAGGTAAGAACTACAGCACCTGAGAATAGAATTCCTTATAGATTAAGGCAAGTTGCTTTGTTTAAATATTTGCATGACTGCATCCTCTTAATTCTTATTCCATCAATTCACATCCAATTTAGAGCGGTGCCTCAGGTGTTCGTTGCTTTCTATTCTCTGTTACCAGGCCCCTTCTTTTCTGGCACTAAATACAAACAGAACATAAAAAATGAAGTGTTCCCTGCAGCTTTTCCTGGTAAATAATTTTCTTACTTGGCATTAATCTAGACTTTTAATTAGTGAAGAAGTATACTGATGAAGGCATCTCTCCCTTGCTGAGGCAAAAGATGGGTAGATGCCACAGTGAGGACAAGCTAAATTTGGTCAAGAGAGAGGAATGTCTCTGTTTTCTATGGACATTCACGTTGCTATGTTAACAGGTTCTGGTCTGAACAAGGGCACTTACTTAATGTTCAGTGGTAGCACTTAGTAAGGGAACATATTTGCAAGGCTCTTTGGAGAACTTGGATTGGCATAAGATGGTGTCTTTGGTAGTTATTTTCTTTTGGAGAATGGTCCTTTGTGTCTTCTGAGGCACAGACAGTGGTGTCATTGAGATGAGCACTGAATAAAAAGAATAAGTAACGTAGCTTGCCACTCTTACCATGTTATACTGGCACCCCATCCAGCTGAAAGTAATTGCTCCTTCCTCCTTAATTTCACTCAAATAAGCAGAGTGACATCTCTCTATTCAGATAATCAAACTTGCCTTGAAATGCAATACATTCTGCACAGAGGAATTTGGAAGATTCCTAAAATCATAAACAATTTTTAATAATCTGTTATAGGAAAGTTGTATGTTTGAAAATCTTCTCCTGGACCTTTAGTACTGACAAGTGTTCTGAGATATGTTTTTTGGGTGTACCTCCCATCAGTTCATCTGCCCCATTGAGCCCCACAAAACAATTTTATCACCATCAGGCCCTCATGACACTTATTGTCCTCTCAGTAATGCCTCTGCACTTAGTGTCTTGCATTCCTCTCAAACACATCCTTGCTCTCTCCTTTTTTAGCTCTTGCACCCCTGCCAACTTTTTTCATATGAACCTCAAGTCCAGAACCCAAGCTTTAGCAGAACTGCATAATATTATCTTGCCATGAATTTTTAGTAATAGTAGATGTAATTATGAGTTTTATTAAAACACCTGTTTTCTGTAGAAAATTATCCTTTTTTTTTTGTCATTGTATTAAATTTGTTGACCTTGGAAACCCCCAGTAAATTAACCTTTCTTAAATTTCACATTTAAAAAAGTTGTCCATGAACCACAAAGGAGGTAGTCCAGTTTTAGCTGGGGATGATGCCTTTTCCTGTTTTATGGCTAAAATGCTGGGGAAAGTCCCCCTTGATTTTATTCCCCTCTGCTAATGCAGAGTTGCCATACCACTGTTCTCTTTCATGAGCATTGTTTTGGGGGTTTTTTTGCAAATTTCTGAGGGAAAAAAGTGCGTATCTAGATCATCCCACCCCAATGTGAAGACAGTATGTCATTGAGGCAGGTAGTTAAAGCCTATACAGAATGACCACCCATTTATTCAGCACTGGTGAGAGCCCATAGGGAGTGCTGTGTCCAGCTCTGGGCTTCCCTGTACAAAGATCGACACTGAAGCAGTCCCAATGGAGGGCTACGAAGATGCTTGGGTGAGCATAAGACACACAAAGAGAGTCTGAGAGGACTGATTCTTTTCAGTCTGAAAAAGACAAGACTAAGACCTGACTGCTTTCTTTAACTATTGGAAGGGGAGATTATAGAGAAGATGGAGTCAGCCTTAGCTCAGAGGTGTACAGTAAAAGGACAAGAGGCAGTGGGTGCAAGCTGTAGCAAGTCAAAATCCAATTCAAGGAAGGTAAAAAATATTCACAAAGGGAATAGTTAATCTGTGGATGAGGTTGCCCAAGGCTGTGGAGTCTCCATCTTTAGATAAATCCAGAGAAAAACTTGACAAAGCCCTTAGCAACCTGATTGAACTTTGAAGTTGACCCTGATTTGAACAGGGATTTGGATGAGATGACCTCCAGAGGTCCCCTCCAGTCTAAATTATTCTGCTGTGATGTGACCTCTCTACCTCATTCATAGCTGTGTAAGGACAGAATAGGGGCCTTGCTACCTATCTCAGTGTGAATTCTTCCTCTCCCCGAGGACTGATTAGTATCCCACATAAAATTCCCGATGATGAATTGTGCATATGAATTGTGCACAAATAGAGAAATATGGGACATGCAGTATGATTGTTAACATTTCAAAGAAGATTATTCATCACTATGGGAGGCATCAGTCATATTCCATTCCTCCAAATCCTTGAGAGTGAAGATCTGCCGCTCAGAATTCAACCAGTGACTTTCAGCTTTTGACACACACTGCCTTTATGAAGCAGAATTGATGGAGTTTAAGTGCTTGTAATGGATCCCTCTGAGAAATGGTATAATTGGTATGGCACTGGTCTGCTCTCTTCCCTCTGCCTGTAGGGTAACTACTACATTCTCGAATTTCCCTCAAGATGAAAGGACTTTGGCTGACAGATGCCCTATACATGGAATGCATTGCTATAATCCAAACCTGTATGAAGAAGAAAATTTTTGATTCCCCTAGAGTTTCAAGAACTGTGAATCACATATCTGAAGAGAAATAAGAATGCTTTTCTAGCTACTACTCTAACTTATTTCTCCTTTCCTTCTATTCACTACTGTTGAATCAACATCTGACAGAGGAGGAAATTGCCAAGAGCTACATTCCTCAGATGGATATTCAGGTTCATCACCTTTTGTTTCAGTGGTTATTGGATGTTTAGCCCTAATTGTCTCATACTTTGACCCAAAATATTGTTGTCTGAGTATTGCTGCATTAGGTAGTGAGAATAGCTGGACAGCACATGGAATGTTTAGCATCTCCTCACATTGGTAAAAAGTATTTTCTTCTTTCACGTCCTTCTCTGTCTTTTTCTTAAGATCTATTATTTTTATCTAACTGTCCCACAAAACATCCTTCTCACTAGTTCTTATTTGCCCATTATTTTCTTTGTAGTTTATCTTCTATTTCCTAGTCAGCTTTTTGTCCTTAGCCTTTGCATGTTGCAGTCTGATCTTCTCTATTCATTCCTTCTCACTTAGTCCTTTGTTTCCAGTTTTCTCTTTTTATCTCAATCCATCTTTCCCCCTCCCTCCTCTCTTTGCTGGTACTCTAATTATGTTCTTCCTTGTTATTTCTAACGTATCCTCCTATGTGAGAAATTTCTATTTAGTATTTCAGTTTGGTGTGCCAAGTCTATTGCATACCCTGCCTCTATTTCTATGAGTCCAGTTTTGCCACAGTTCCTTTCTAGAGGGAATAAAAATGTCAGTTTACTGCTTTCAGTTACATGTACTCCATATGCATCTGTTCATTTTCCTTTTTACTATTCCTTTACTATTGTTCTCTGTTTGTCTTCTGCCCCGTGATCAGTGAAACTCCAAGGTACAGATCATCTTCTGACTGATTTGATTCTATTATATGTGTACTTAAATCAAAAAGGTCAGGTAGAAATGCTGACACTCACAGATGAGCAGAATGCAGTACTTATTTTCTGTGCATACCAGAATTATAGCATGGACAGAGTTTGAATGATGTAAGGAAGAAACTCATCCAATTAGCCTGGCACCGTTACAAAGAAGCCTGAGAAATGCAAAAGGAAAACCAACTAAAGCAAAGAGGTGTACAAGTTTGCCTTTTTGAAGAGAATGTTTCCTTCCCTGAAACTTTATTTTATGCAGTCAAGGTCTATGCTGGGTTATCTAAATGAAATGTTTTTGTGTGAATCTAGTTCAGGTTCGATCACTCTCTGATACAGATGATAAATTGTTCTTTTTTCAGAAGTTCTAAAATGTACAGAGTATCAGAGTGGAAATAACAGTGATCTCTTTGTATCCTCGTATTTAACGGAGTGTTAAACAGCAGAAGATCTAATGTTGGGAGGCCAAATTCTAAATCCAGTCAAGAATATGTCTTAGCTGCACTTCATTGCTAATGATGGGATAATTACAGCGGAGATCAGAATGAAAGGAAGAGAAAAAGAAAGATTTGTAGCGACAGGTTCTTTATTGGAAGAAAACCATTGCTTTATTTATTAAACTGTCTTTATCTGAGCCCACGAGTTTTCTTACGTTTACCCTTCTGATTCTCTCAGAGTGGAGAGCGAGTGAGCAGCTGTGTGAGGCTTAGCTGCCCACCAGGTTAAAACACAAATATTTTAACCACAATGCACTTCCTTTATTGAGTGCAAGGGCTTGAAAAAACAAAAATACTTGATCCTTTCACAATTTAATTATAACAGCCTCTGTTAATAGCGGTAAATGGTTTGAATTACAATGAATAGTTAAGAGACAAAAGCAGATAAACTACACAGTAGAAAAAGAGAAAGGAAAAAATAATGCTGAAATACCTTAGAAGAGATTTCGGTCTCCTCTCTCTGGTACCTTTGTTTTTCACTTCTTTCATTATCTTTGGTCACTTGTCTAGATCATGGTTCTTAGAGGTGTTCAGAGAACTGGCAGGTCCATTAGTTCCTTGAGTCCATTGATTCCCGTTCTTTCTTTAAGCCCACTGTCAGGAAGGTATAAAAGATGGTAAAGATCTTTGGCTCCTGAAGTGCTAGTTTAATACATTCTTTTAGAAGATGTCCAATTAGATGCTTTAAATCTACAGTTACAATACCATATAAGAAAGGTGTTAAGCCTTGAGCTGTCTTTTTTATTTCTTCCTCCCTGAGTGGTAAACAAAAATAACTCTGTGAGAAGAACTGAGAAAAGTACAGGCATGCTGTGAAGAGCAGGGCCGCAGAAAACTCTCTCTTTGTGGAGTCTTATAGGCCTGAGTGAGATTATTAGCATTTTTCTTCCTTGGAGGCAGCAGTAAATGTCTTTTGCATTTATTCATTTGTAAGAGGTTATAATCCTTGAAACCTCTATCCCATTGGTTAGATTTTAGCAATAAATTTTAAAGTTATTAAGAAAGTAATAGCTACAGGACATGAATATGCAACCATATGGTATGATCACATAAAAAATTTGGAAAGTCTGTCTGAATTAGACAACATTGCAAAGCTCACACAAATATTTCAGACCTATCCAGCTATTTATTACAGGAACACTTCATACTTGTTTTGTTACTCTATTCTAACCAGGTCGAGAGTGTGCTGTCCTTCCAGTATCACCCAGCTCAGTTTTGCAGTCTGATAGTTCACTCAAGGTTAGGAAACCAGCAGTTTGTGCTCTCTAAAATGCAGTGAAAGGGAAGGGAAAGGAATAGGGAGATAGATTTCCAGATTCAGGTTTGAGTGGAGGGTCCTGGAACTAGGATGATTTTTGCCACAAATGTCCTGGCTTTAGGGAGAGGGAGAAGCAGCCCCCAGGTGATATACTTGGTGATAAGAACTTCATCACATATGACGGAATGGGCTTGTCTCAGTCCTGTGGCAGTTTATTTGAAGACAAGTTTTGATATGTATTTCATGATCGCTGTGTCAGTAAACTTCTTGAAAAAAAAATTCTGTTTTTTTCTTTGTCAAATTTTCAATGTGCTTAGCAAGGTCTTGTCACTAATCTAGTCCTGATTCTTAAGCATGGCATCCTTCAATCATGTCCCAAATGATGTTTTTGCACTTTTGATTCGTAGTATTGTGTGCTTTTGAGTTTACATATGAAATATACAAATGTGAAAATGTTGTGGAAAGGACAGTTCTGTAGTTTCAGGACTCTAACAATAGAAAATTGCTGCCTGGTCTTCCATTTAAAACTAAAGTTACAAATGGCTTAGATACAGTGAAGTTTGTATTCAAGTGCTCCAAAAAATTAATCCTAAAATAAAGAGCTAATTGATTAAACGAGCACACGATCTGCTCCAGCACACTAGAAGATCAATATTTAATACACCCTTGATAAGTTTATGTAAAGTCTAGTCACACCCTTCATTAAGATATGTTGACAGAGAAGTTCATTTACTTGGATGACTACCAGGATTCAAAAACCTAACTGTTAAAAATGTTGTGTTTTATACGGTGAGTTAACAGTGAATAAGACTGCGGACAAACTGATTAACTGGAATTAAAATACTTGTGCACCTGTGAGGCCATCCTACTTTTTGTCTGAAAATGAATACTTTTTTATGTGCAGCAAAGCATTTACCTGTTAGCTAACTGTATATGCTGCACACTGGACTTAGCAAGATTCATGCTTTGTTTTAAATGCTTCAAACTTTGGATCAAATTGCAAAGAAAACTACCCAAGCAATTGTAACAGGTTTATTATTCTTGTCATAACTTTTGGGTTGGAAAATAATATCTCACTGAACAAACTGAAGATTGGAAAAGAAAACAAGGGCCACTTTCTTAGTCTACATATTTACCTGAGATAATACGACAGAAAATATCATGACAGCAACAGTTTTATTCATAGGATCTTATGCAAATGATAATTTCCACAAAATAAACTATTATAAGTCATGTCAAGTATATAAGTAAATTTTTATTTAAAAAAAACCTTCTAATTACACAGATTTATTTTTCTTTGTTAATAAACATACAATTATATGACTGAAAATTTTAGTAAGTGTTTGGCAAGAACTCAAGTGTTGCATGTGTGCGTGTGTACATGTACACTTTAGAAAAAAACCCTCACCAGTGCAGGAGTGAGGCACTGACTGCAGCTTCACAATTCAAATAAATAACAGCTATTATTGTATCTAACCTGTTTGGTAATGACTATCAATTCCTTGGATAAATTGAATATTACCCAAGAGAGGCAAAAGACTGCAATATAATTAAATGAAATTTACATAAGAGCATCTCTCCTCTCATTTAAGCTGCACAAAAATTAAAGAATGAGGAGGCAGATGAAAGCTCCATGAATTTTCCTCAGAAGACTTGTAGATACACAGTTTTCCCAGACCTATGCATTTAAAATAAGGTGAATGGATAAAATCCCCTGACTAATACAAATTCACCCTCTCTTCTCAGGAGGGAGAGGCATCAGGGGCTTGTCATATCTATTGTGCATTAAGTGAAATATTTCACATCTTATTTCTGGGTAATCAAAATAGCTTAGCCTAAGTGTAACTTTTCTTCATTTATATTCTACCATTATTATTCAAAGCAGTTCTTCTTTATCTTCCTCCTGTAATAGGAATAATACAAGAAAATGTAACTTATGTGGGACTGTAACATTTACCGAAGTTTTTAGATCAATAAATTTAGCCTTCATGATGCAATCTGAAAGGGATTTGCTATGTTGCACGCATGAAAAATGCCTTGTTTAGTAATCATTCTGATATCATGTTGTTCTAAATGCAAAACTTGATATGACTGGGCTATTAAAATCTATTCCAAAGAATATCCCAGGGGTCCCTCTTGTCATTTTGACTCATGCTTGTGCATAAATTTCCATCTGTAGAGAAATATTCTAAGTAGCTATTGTCATGAAGCAGCTGAATTGTCCTCATGAGTCCTTCCAAGGTTTATAAAGACATAGTTTCAGAAATAACTTTTTCTAGAAAGATGTGTATTATATGAATTCAAACACATAATTCTACCTATAATTTAGTGAAGCTGTACTCGCAAGTCCCAGACCCTAGAGTATTTCAATGTGGGCCTCATGGATCAGGATGGAATCCTGAAAACACTAGAAATAGAACTGAATGAATTAATTCTGTTTGAAATTTTTATTGTAATTCAAGTCATATCCAACCTAATTAAATATCCCAAAGGAAATCCCCTTTTATGTACAAAACTGGGCTTAATCTAGCAAGATACACATCCTTATGAAGTCAAGCAAGATCTCAACTGGCATAAATTTGGAATGCAAGTTCTGTCTTAGTATAATTTTGCACAGTTGAAACTGCCAAGAATTAACTATTTATAATTACCCTGCTGCATTTTGTCTATGGGATGACATGAATAAGAAAACTTCTTCGTCACCATTGAAAAGCGTCAAGCATCCACGTATTTTCACACACTTCTGACAATGGTGATAAAGGAAACAGATACCAATTTATTTCACCAAATATCACAGTGATACTCTGGACGAATAGGCTTGGGGTTTCTCTGAAGATGAGGAATGATCCTTTGCTCTGGAATTCTTCAGAGAACAGTAAAGAAATAGACATGCAGCTCTCCCTAGCAGCAGGACATTTGGGCCAAATCTGCATAGTCTTAGTAAAGACTGAATATATTGGTTTCCTCAGATTCACAACTATTCTACGAATGCCTAGTTTGAGGAGCAGGTGAGCCATTAAGAGTGACAGCTTATTAGCATTCCCTTTTTTTCCCCTTTTAAAAAAATATTTTTTTAATTATAGCACTGTTGATTCCCCTTACTGTTACAACCTTTGATTCATTTCTTTTTCCTCCACTCTGTAATCCTTCCTATGCACATATATGCTACTTTCCTTCAATTCTCTCATTTACTCCCAATGCCCCTTTCCTCCCAGCAATCCCTCTAGCATGTATTATTTCCTTTTTTCTGTAATTCTCCCATGCTGAAATGCAGTGTTTAGCAGTCTTAGTAAAGTTTGCATGGAAAGCCTCTGGTGAGCTGACGTGGATCACATGGCTGCCAGCCTAGTTTGACAAGTCATGCATGTTCAAGTCATTCATGTTGAAAACCCAAACGGATAAACTGCAGTACGAGGCACACACAAACGCCTGAACACCTTTCTATGGCTAATCCACCAAAGTTATAACTCCCCCCAGCTCACACCCACTTAGTCACACGCACCCCACTCTCCCCATCCCCTCCTGCCCACGCAGTGCCCCCCGTACCTCCCATCAGACGTGGTCACTCTGGCCTCAAGGCCACCTCCCACTGCTGCCAGCAGCCAGCACCCACCCTGTTTCCTCCCCGGGGTCTTTCACCTTTACAGATCTTCATGTTTCTTTTATACTGCATTTCAAGCTAACTCCCCTTTTTTTTTCTTTTTTTCCTTCTTTTTTTTTTTTAAATATTGTTTTCTCTCCCCCCCTCCTCCTTTCCCCCCAGAGTCCCTTGGTAGTCCCCTGGTAACTGCTTAATGCAGCTGACTGATTGTCATCTACCTCTTCAACATGACCAGTTTGTGTCAGATGCCCTCCCAGGTCGTTTGCTGTAGTTGATTCACCCATAGTGTCTGCCCCCACATTCTTGGCAAATGTTATACAGGCCATCTGCCAAGGGTGAGCACCCCCACAGGATTTCATATAGGGCATGTCTTGTATAAGGCTTGTCTTCAAGTGTAACTTTTAAGTCTTTGACCATAATCTCCAGTGACAGTTTTCTCAGAGCCTGCAGGCTTTGCCGAACTCTTGCATATAAGCCTGTCTGCTCACTGCTTACTCCCTAATCTTCCCACTCCAAAGTCTCTGGAGATTAGACACAGGGTAGTCTTCAAGCACAAGAAATCACTTAGCACAAATTTGTCTGTTTTGAGTTACATCCCTTTGTGACTCACGTTTTCTTTCTACTGCCTATAAGCAGAAAGAAATCTGGAGGGACATACAGACAAGTGTTTTGCAGATTAATAACTGGAAAGCTCTGCAAGGAAACTGGAGACAGAACTCAGAGTCAGGCTTAAGAAATAAGAAGCACAATATAGGTGAGTCTGGTGTGGATAAGGATGATAAGGTCAGGAAGGAAGGTTGTCTTCAGTGGCTCAGGCTATTTGATGACCTCAAGACTGAGCCTAAATATCATACGTTTACGTACATGTAGTTATAGAGAGATGGAGACACGATCTGTCTCAGTACCGCTGCTTAGACGAAGGTAGTTCGCAATGACAGTAATGTCTTAAACTGATTACGAATCATACAACTGGAAATTATTTTGAGAAAATCTATTAAAATGTTAAAAAAACCCCAACTTTAAGAAAGGGAAAATGACGACCATTTAAATGGAAAGAAAATTTGCAATATTGAAAGTCATAACTCCCTATGAATTATTTTAATCAAAGACATGCTTAATTGTCATAGAATCATAGAATCATTTTGGTTGGAAGAGACTTTTAAGGTCATCAGGTCCAACCGTTAACCTATCACTGCCAAGTTACTACTAAACCACGTCCCTCACCACTGCATCTACACATCTTTTAAATACCTCCAGAAATTAAAAACATAAGCATTGTCATTAAAAACAGACAATAGAAATTGAGAGATCTAATGATCATACAAAGAACTGATTGTAAATTATGAACCCTATTTTATAACATACACTTTTTTAAAAAAAATCACACTTTACAACACAAAATAATTGCAATGAAACACTCCTGTGTGTGAATTATGAAGTATTATTTCAAACCTCATTGCACCAATGGCACTTGTCTTTAACAACATGCCAGGAATGAAGTAATTTGTCATTATTCACGTTCCATGTTCTTATTGCTTATCCCACAGTCTCTTTTGGTTAACATATCTTCCTGCATTCTCAGCATTTCACGGGTTACTCTGAATACAGAACAAGAAGGCAATATGAATGCTCAAAGTTCTTGTTTGAAGAGTATTTTAGACTCTCATCCTACAAAGAGTTTTTTTCCCATACTTAAACTTATAAGATTTGAAAGACTGAAAGTTTATGAATCCTTTTACAGTTTGTCCACTAACCACTTTTATTGTACAAGACCATTTTTACTGCCTTATTTTTGGTTTTGCTTTTGTTTTTTTTTAATAAAGCCAGTGTTCTGGCTTGTTATGACAGTATGAAGTGTTTGTAAGGTTTTTTATCAGAATGTGTAGGCGATAGAACTATCCTCATTCTGAAAATCTAGTCTGGGGAAAACCACCAAAGTCTGAGTACTCACATGTATCAGAAATATTTGTCATATTCTGAAATTTATAAATGTAAATCATTGCATTTAAATTTGGTGTTGCCCATCTCAGTTCTCCAGTGCTGTTGTGGAGAGGAAATACAATTTATTTAACTTGTAAAACCTTGCAGATCTGCAAGAATAGAAGAAATAATCATACATACTTGTATGGGGTAACAAAATCTGTTGTATGCAAACTGATTTAGAATTAGTAAATCTAACTTAAGCTTTTGAAGTTGTTAGCATTTTTTAACACAATTTCAAAGAGATTTGGGGCTAAGCAGTTGATTATGTTATCTTTTGCAAGTGAATATAACTCTACTACATCTTTGCCCACTTTACATGGACTGCTCTTTCCAGATATATGTAGTAGTTATTTTTTAATTACTTAGACTTTTCCTCTTCTTGAAAATTATGCTAGAAAATGAGGAAAGGCTGAAAGAGCTGGGACTCTTTAGCCTGGAGAAGAGAAGGTTGAGGGGGGACCTGATTAATGTTTACAAGTATCTAAAGGGTGGGTTTAAGGAGGACGGAGCCAGGCTCTTTTCAATGGTTCCCAGCGACAGGACAAGGGGCAATGGGCACAAGCTAGAACATAGGAAGTTCCGTTCAAATACACGGAAAAACTTCTTTACAGTGAGGGTGACAGAGCACTGGAACAGGCTGCCCAGGGAGGTTGTGGAGTCCCCTTCTCTGGAGATTTTCAAGACCCGCCTGGATGCAGCCCTGAGGGATGTGCTTTAGGCAATCCTGCTCTAGCAGGGGAGTTGGACTAGATGATCTCTAGAGGTCCCTTCCAACTCTGAAGATTCCGTGATTCCGTGATTCCGTGAAAATATCTATTGAGTTTGTGTTTTTGATCTACCTTCTGTGCACTTTAGGGGTATACAGTACAGCTGTATTTGAGCACAGTTGTATTTAGCTGAAAACAATTTAAAAGGGAAGTGTGAAGCAACTTCAGGAGGTAATTTTTAAGATGAGAATAATATCCTAGAAGATGTATTGAATGGAGTCGGCAGTAAGATAAAACTTGGCTAAGAAATGACATCGAAAAGCTTGTTAAGGCAAACCTATGTGTTAGACCCTGGTTTGAAAAATGGTGAAAGCAAGAAGATTCAGACAAATGATATAGTTTTGACTAGGCAAAGGATCAAGTGGCTGACCAGCCAGGACATGGATAGATGATGTTGTTGATTTTAAGAAAGCAGGAGGAATTATTCCAAGTAAATCACAGAGACTGGTTTGTCTTTCATACCTTAGCAACCCACAGCAGAAAACTTACAAAATACAGTAGCAGGAGACTTGAGCTGAGCCTTGTATGTTCCAGTTGACTGTGATAAACACCAATTGAGAGTGATGGCTGTAGTATCTGCATCTAATACGCATTTTACTTTGTATTTAGTGTGACAAGAATCTATTTTTTTTTTTCAGAGCAATGGAAAATATTTTCGGAAAAATCCCATTCCTCCCAGATATGAATTTCAAAGTATGTGAGAGACAAAAGGTAGCAAAACAGGTAATTAATCCCACTAGTCACCCTGACAGTAATAAATTTTCAAGAAGATAGCTCTGAAGTTGTTGCTATGCAACCTCTTCCAAATGTATATAAAGCTGATCATTGCTGCTGTTTGTTTATTTTTGGAGCCAGCTTTCTCCAAAGGAAAAAGCAAAAAATATAGGCCTGGAATGGGTAAGTCTAGCCCACTGCTACCATTTGACATTATACATATCAATTTGACATTTGATATTATGTAGGCGCTCTTTGAAGCTTAGTAAGCTCTGTGTTAAAATTATTTCTCTGGTCAGAAACAGCAGGCCCATTCCGAGTTGTGGCATTGACTTATATGACCTTTGAGCGTAAAGCACAGTGATTTGAATTCATTTCACTGCAGTTACCCTTTCCCAAAGTGTATATAGGCAGGCCCACTCAGTGTCCCCAAGCAATTCATTCAAATACCCTTTATCACTGAAAGGAAACACTTTAGGTTTTGTTTCTTTACTTAAGGGACTCCTCTGTCTCAGTCTGACCTGCCTAGTCGAGTATAATAATACCCTTGAACTGTCTCTCACCCTCTTTCAGCCCATCTCTTTTTCTCATTTCCGCAGCACAGTTGTATTGCTTGTGAATTCCCATTACTGTTCTTGGCTGAGAGCTGCAGCTTCGCAGACACTGCAGAGACGGGCATTCAGGAGCGTAATACCAGAGTTAGTGGCACTTAGCTACCGGGAAAACGAAAGTATAGCTTTATTATTTGTTGTAATATCAACACAGGGTGCACCAGGAGACCCCCCTTACCTCATGGATGGAGGGGGGTTTGGCTGCTGGGACGCAGGACGAGCTCAGGCCTGCTGCTGCTGAGGGCAGCCCCTTTCACCCTGTGACCCTGGGAGAGACTCCTAGATGCCATGAGGTGGCCATAGCCAGGGCTGACCCCCAGCCCAGGTGAAGGTTCTTTCAGCTGAGACTCTCGCCTGGGCTCTGCCGCTGCCAGGAGCCCCACTGCTCCCAGCTCCCTGGCCTGGCCCACACTCTGGCACTACCTGAGACCACAGGATCACAGAGTGTCTGATGTTGGCAGGGACCTCTGGAGGTCATCATGTCCAATCCTCCTGCTCAAGCAGGACAGCCTAAAGCAGGTTGCCCAGGGCTCTGTCCAGTGGGGTTTTCCATACCTCCAAGGATAGGGATGCCACAAACTCTCTGGGCAGCCTGTTTGAGTACCCTAGCTGCGTAAAGCTCGCAGTTTATACCTAGGAGTACTCAAACACCTAATGGTCCCAATGTATGTCTGGATGCTGAATATGAAGATTAGACTTCTGTCAGAATCAAGCTGCGCATTTGATTGTAAGAGTGACCCCTGGGTTATTTTTTTCCTAAAGATTAATCAGTCTTTTTCTTTAGAACAGTAATAAAAATGTGGTGAGGTTTTTTTTGTGGGTTTTTTTTGTTTGTTTGTTTGGTGTTTTTTTTTATTTTGTTTTTATTTCAGTTAATTTTCATAGTTCCTGGTTGACCTGTGAGAGGGTCTTTCCATTGCCTCTGAGGCTTCTGAGTCTGCTCCTCCTTGCAGTCTCCTCAGATTTTCTTACATTTCAGGTTTCTACTTGCTGTGACTTCTACTGCTTCACCAGCTAGCCTGCTATACCTTGTGATCTGCAACGTTGTACTTCCTTGGGAGTGAATAATCTCCCTTCCCAAAGGGATCTTTTTGACCCTGACCTTAAAAGGACAATCTGAGAACAAAACCAAGTGGTTTCACCTTCATGGGATGATGACATTAACACAGCTTTTTGAGCAAAAAATGTTGTTGTGGGTTTTTTTTTTTTTTTAAATTTGGTCTTGTGGGCAAGAAATGGCTATCTTTAAAGCACATGTTCTGGATCAGTTGTTTCTGAGTATACAGTTAGAAAGCAAACCTTTAAAACCCTAGCATGGATTAGGGTGTGAAATAGGTGCTAAGTTGCTGCAGAGCTACCAAGCTACTCCTGTATATTTAGTGCACTTAAAATAAATACTAAAATACCTAAAATCAGTATCCTACAGGTTTTTAAGTGTTCTTTATTATCAGACTTAAATTCTTTAATTCCACTTTAAATCTCTTGTGTCCCCTTGTGGATCTCTTCCCCTTCTCAAATATAATGCATTAATAATAATTCTATGATTTTTTCCTTTCTTTGTTGTTTCTAATTATACTGTAAACTTTTCAGGGCAAGAGTCTTAAGTATGCCTGAGATAGTAACATTACTTAACAAGCACAGAAGTCTGGCAGAAACACCTCTTGTATGCTAAAAGAAGGTAGCATTTAGCATAGAATTTCCTGGTCTGTCTTGGTTCCTGTGCTGTTGATGCCTTGTAGTGTCTGTGAGTACTTTAAACTAGTAAATTAAATAACAGCCCTGGTTCCCATCATGCAAGATTTAGTCTTTTCCTCTTTACTTCTCCATAAAGAAGTACTATGACTATAGGACAGTATTTTGGTATTTGTTTTGATTTATATTTTATATTTTTGTTATGGATGTGACATTGAGTGTTTTTATTAAAAGAAGCAATATCACAGAAATTGACATGATACTCGTGTATCAAACCCATTGGACAGACTAACTGTAGAGTAAACCCTCAGATCAAACGACTGCATCCTAGCTAGGAAAATCTGCAAAGCTGTTTTGTCGGTTTAGCAGTTAAATTTACAGATGTGCAAGGCAGTTAGAAATAAGCGATGAGTGAAGCTCTGACATGTCTGGTCCCTCCTTGTGCTTAAGTCCACATTCTCTTCCCACTTTTTTTCAGGTTTGTTAGCTAAAAAAAACTACAAGAAAAACCCCCAAAACACAAAAACCCACAATGAGAAATGGAATAGAAGGAAATTTATACCTTAACACTAGTCCTTGCAGCCCTCTAGAAAAGTTCTGGTTATTCAAGCCAGTCTCCTGTCCACATAAGAACATAACACTCCTGTCTTACCTTTATTTTCAGATTTTATAAATATTGATTTCATAGGAAGATATAGATTTGTAATAAACAAGTTAAAATGAATCTTTTTCAAGTATTTCAAAAAGTAGCTCTTAGGAAAGAGAAGCAGCTATGAAGCCTGAACAAGTCCCATGTAGCCTGAAGCACCAAACATTGCTCTCTGATCTTCAGGGATCTGGGAAAAGGGAAAGTATGCTTTTAGGTTACAGAGCAGCTGCTTCTTTCTTCCTTACCCTCTCAATCCTCACCCAAAAGCCTCAAACATCCCAAAACCTCAAGTGTATAGCTTAAGGTAGAGATTATTCTTATCGTGTGCTGCAGCCATAGGAAAGGAACAGACTTTATCACTAAAGAGCTCTTGGAGATATCACTTGTGTTTTTGACATGCTTCCAGTAAAGTCAATGAGAAAGTTTTCCTCTATCTACCGGAAGAGTATTTCTTTGAATACTCTCATGGGGTTTCAAGATGTGAACAGGTAAGTGAACAAGGTTTTTCACATGATTAACTTATGCCCTGTCTGTTCTTCCTGTGGAAGCATTTTGTACAAGAATATTTTCATGTATTACTAAACTTTTGACTGTTTCTTATCATCAGTAAACATGTAAAGAAAAATGCTTGTTTGTCATTTTTAGCAGCTTCAGGTAACATCAAATAGAAAGTTTTCTTCAAATTATTGTATAATGGCTCATCCTGGAAGAGATCCGAGATATGTGTTTAAAGCTTTTCGTTATTTCTTAAAAAGGTACTATCAAGACCTTGATTTTTGTACTGTCTACGACACTTACCAATGCCAAGATACTAATAGTACAACCGATTACAGGACTTTATTAAATTTTCAAATTATGCTCTTAAAATTCCCATTCTTTTCTTGCTGTGCAACTGTTTCAGGTGGTTATTGTATCTTTGCTATTACTGATTATATTTATGAAAAGAATTGGATGATACGTATCATGGTTTAGGCTCACCTGGCCACTAAATGAACGAGAGTGTCCCTCTCCCTTCCAAGAACTGGAGGCAAAAAAGAGAATATAGAGAGAGACTTATGGGTTGAAAAAAAAGCCCTAAACCAGCTTTAATGAAATATTAACAACAAAAAGAAAAGATAACAATATTAATAAGAAAATGATATATATACAAATATATACAAAACTAAGCTCCCAGGATGACAAATGTGTCACAAATCCCAGACTAGACTCAGTGGTACATGGAAACCGGATTCAAGAATGCATGGATCAGAGTCAAAGATAGAAGAACAGACAGAGTCCTCCTTGGATTCTGGCCATTGGAGAAAAAAGGCTGACCCCTTGATCCCTCAGCTTGATACTGAGCATGATGCAGATGGGATGGAATACCCTGTTGGTCAGTTTTGGGTCACCTGTCCTGTCCGCTCATCCCCACAGGTGTGACCCCTCTATGCTTTTACGCTTTTGACCCTCCAAATTGGTGCATAACATAGTTAGCTGACCTTGGTTGTTATAGCAACAAGTATAAGCAAGAACCTCTCTGCATACCATTCCTTGGTATTCACTATAAACATCAGACGTTATCGCTTCTAGAAGTAGACATTATCTGAAAAACATACCATTAATTTCAGAAAGTACAATCAGTTAGAAAACACTTAACTGAAAAGTAAAATTACTGAAACGAAAATTGGTTTTGTTCTATCTCAAACCAGGACAATATGACAGCAGGTTACTATTCTCTGACCCAGAAGGTTTCTCCCTATCCTGTATTTCTCTGGTTCTAATAATTCTGGTCCGACAAGATATTTCTCTATCTGACTAGAGGTTTCAAATCCGTTCCTCAATCGGGGTCTGTGAGAAGCTCAGTTTCTTAAACAAGTAAACCCTGAGATGTTGCATAAGTCTATTTAAAGTCATATATCACTGAAGTTGTGATTATTCTCTTCTTTCTCTAAGGATACTAGGGCTTATAAAACATGGGTTTATATGTAATACCTTTGGAGTATTACATTATGCAGAGCATAACTGCATTAGTTTTCCCTGTGAGTGAAACTGGTGATAAAGAGCCTCAGAGAAGAGCTAAATTGCTTCCTCTATCCTACATAAGTTCCTTCCTTTGATGTCTTCTCTGAACTTCTTACATTGACTTCAATTGTAAATCTAGCATACCATGTGCTTTGAGCTATTCACTTCAACTGAGACTTTTCATTAACCAGAATCTAAGAATGTCCCTCTCTGGTGTTCCCTAATGCATGGTAAGCATTAAGAATAATGTCACTGCTGTAAATGACAGTGGATCAGGCAAAGCTTTTATATACATCACTTACAACTATTGCAGGCCTTGTTTGAAATGCCTAGTGTTTAACAAAATTCTACCATGAAGGCCTGTGTCACACTGTAAAGGCAGTATCAGAATGACTGCACAGGTGTTACTGCAACCCCTACAAAATCCAGGCCTTCACCAAAGAGACAAATCCTCAATGGATTTTGTGCACAGTAAATACAGATTTAAGGATGAATATCTAAAATCTCTTTAGAGTGACAAGGTTATTTTTCATCATCTGCATGTTGTACAGGGAGAAAACTGGGAGACATATGCCTTTAAACTACAGAGGGAAAAGAGTTAAATTCCTGTGTGAGTAGAATATATTCATAGTTCGTTTGCTTTTATAAATATTTTTTAGCACCTGAACATCTTGGAAGGGTTGGACATTGGCAGTCATTCTAAATAGCTAAGCCTATTTATGACACAAACAAGGATACAGTGAATGCCATTTGGTTTTTCTATCTTATTGTGTTACACTTACTATTGAAGTATTTAGTCATCTAAGCATTATAAAAATTAAGCGTGACAAAAGTTTGAAATTTGAAAATTCCATTCTGCTGGAAATGCTGAAATTTTTATTGTGACTGTAAGCAATTGATGAAATAGTTCTATTGGTAATTGGATTAAAAAATTAAATATTTCTATTGTGATAGAACATTTAAAATATTAATTCAAATGTATTTTATTTTGGGAATGTGATGTCAATAACAAAATACGTCAAAACATGCCAGCAGATATTATGTTATGACAGAAAGTGTCATATTCTATTTCATTATATTACTTTGACTTGACATAATACACTAATTGACGTGGTTTAACCATTATAGTATATCACATTAACATAAAAGTTGACATGTTTTGACTCCATTGAACTAAAGAGGTTTCATAAGGTCAAAATAAAATATAATGACACTAGAAGAACACGATACTTCTGTTATTTCTCATACCTTTAAAAAAATAATTAATATACTCCGGTGCAAATCTTCCATTTCATCAAACCATCACTTTCTACCAGACAGATCTTTCAGCAAAACTTTCTCTAGCAACATCAATACACATGTGAGGACCCATGGGTTAAGGATCCTCATCTCCTTTGGCTTTGTCCAAACAATAGACCTCTACAGCAGCTGAGGTTCTGTCCTAATGTTCCTCTTCATCCTCTTGTCAGCGGATGTTTTTCCTTTTATCATGACATTGGAAAAGCTAGGTCAAACATCTGAGCTTTTTGTTTGTGGTCACTCTGGTCTCTGTCACAGTGAATTTCTTAGTCACAAGCCAGCTGCTGAGAAAACTGTCTGCCACATTCATGGGTCTTACTTTGATGTCTGACATTTCCATTTCCCCAGAGGAATGCAGTTGTCATGGGAGGTGGTGATCAGGGAGACTGAGACCATCCCTTAGATTGCCAAGGCCAGACACATGCTGGTCTTTCAAGATCAGGACCAAAACACTGAGCTTCAAATCATATTCATCTGGGAGCCAGCACTAAAAGCAGACATGGGAGAGATGCACTTTTGATGGACAGGGCTGCAAAGCAGTTACAGGTTGTTGCATGGAGTCTTGGAAAGAGAAAGTGAAGAAAGAATAAAGAAGGACCCGAAACATTGGATTTTATTCTAGTGATCTAGTTGTACTTTCAGGGTGTCCTGAGAGCTGGAGGTTCCCTGGGGATGGGGACCAGGAACCACAGAGGTGGCCCATATGGACCAGCTGGTCAGGGCCTTCGCCAGCCACGACCTATCCCACCCCCAGGCAGAAGCAGGAATGATGAGGGGCACTGGGGCAGCCCCATCCATGGGCATCAGGGATGAGCTGAAGTTGGTCCGGGATGGCCCAGCTTGGCAGGGCCCATGAGCTGTGCAGGGCAGGGCTGTGCGGAGCTGGAGAGCAGCCCTGCTGCAGCATCTCTGGGGTGGGGACTGATGGATCTGGGGGCTGCAATGGGGTCCTGGGCCATGGGCAGAGTGGGGGAAGCCACGGGCAGAGCTGGGCAGGGACAGTCAGGGCTGTCGGTGGCCTCAGGACCCTAACAGTACAGTACTGTGATCTTCTGTTACTGCTAATTTCTAGTTACAACTATTAAGACAGATATCTGTCTTATTAACTGTAAAGATGGAATCCCATCTTTATCAGCTGACTATTAGAAGGGAAACTGAAGCTTTCACTCAATTGAAAACTTTTCCTTTTCCTTGAAAACTCACCTGTGTGTGTCTTTGACAAATATCAATGACAATGTAAAGAAGGGATTCATTAGTACCTTCTAGATGTCCTCTACACAGATACCCAAATACTCTGAGGAAACTCCAAAGTTGGTCAAAAACCTCCATGCACCTACACGTTTTCTTCTCACAAATTTAATTGAAACGCAATTTAAGACAAAGCATGAGACAGGTACAAACTGCACCATCTGGTCCTGTGGATCATCTGTGGTTCAAAGATCACCCTCTGGAGCTCACTGCTTCAAAAGAGAAGGTGGTAGTCTAACTAAATAAAGATTCCCATGATGTTTGACAGACATCAATGAAGACATACAGAACTGGGTTTTTATTTGGTTTGATTTAAACATAAAAAATAGTTTGATTTAAACATAAAAGACTATATCCAGGAGCATTTAATATGATCTATTCATGTCTTATAAAACAAAAGTCAGATTTCCAAGAAATCAGCCTAAACTGGTTTCTAATTTCAGTTGATGGTAACTATATACAAACTCATGTTCAATGAAAGGGAAGCTTCTGTACTTATTTACAGCAAGGGTAATTGGGCTTCATGCAGAGTAAGATGAGGCAGGCTGGCAAAATCCTCTTCACAATGGTACTGTACAAGAGACGTGCTTTTACATGCTGGATGCAGAATAGCTGTTATCTCTGTGGAAACAAATATGTACTGTATTCTTGTACAAGTACGAGCTCTGGAAACTCATTTAAAGTTGCCCCTCTGTTTTAAAAGGAAAATCTTGATCTATTTCAAACTTTCAAAATTAAGTTGACTTTAATGGCAGTGATTTCTGTGTGTTGCACAGAAAAAAAAAGACTTTGAACAAGGTTTGAATACTGCTGTGTTGTCAATAATTTATGGTTCATAACTGAAATGTACTTCTATATTTAAGGCTGAGAATAGATATGGAATTTCTAAAAAGAAAAAAGAACAAATTTGAGACATGAATGGTGCACACTGCTAATACGATACAAAGAAATTTAGACCCTTGGGAACTATTTTTCAACCCTAAAAATACCAGAAAGGCTGTATGATCTAAGAGTTGTAAAAGCAAAATAAATCTAAGAGCTTGGAACTGACTTTCTAGTGTACAAGAATATAAATTGCTGCTGCTTCTTGAGTTGACATTTATTTACCATTTTGCAGTATGAGAAAGAGCCTCAAGATTAGAACAGAGAAAATTAAATTATGTGCCTGTTCCTTTAGCTACAGGGAGGCTTGTGTTTTAGAGATAGCTTTAAAGGTACATGGCCACAGGTAAAGGCCAGTACCTCGCTAAATGTATTTTATTCTTAGATGAACTGCCATGGAATCACTCAGCCAGAACTAAAGAAATCAACAATTTTGTTCCTTACTAAATAATTCCTTATTTTTGAGGAACATTTAGAAATGTAAATAGTATGTAGGTAATTTTGTCATTTTGGGGGCTGACAAGAAACATTATATTAAAATCCAACGTCCAGCTGAGGATGCAGCTAAGAAATGCAGCAGTTCCATAAGTGAAGCAGCACTGTTTTAAATTAGGTGAGCTTTTCCACAAATAGTGCTTTAATGAACCAAAGATAATTAACTGTGTTCTGGGTAGACCGAGTTTCAAGGCTACAAAAATTCATTGCAACTGTTTATAATGTTAATAGCTTTAGATGTCTTTTATTAATACTGCTTTAGGTAGATTTTCTATTTAATATTTAAGTAAGTATTCTGACCAAGTAAATATCTTGGGTCTCAGTGAAAATAAGGGGGATGAGATTGTGATAAAATGTATAAGGTTATTAAAAGGAGGGTTGCTGCGTGGCTTTGATTTCATACTTAGCATTTAGATATTAAATCATTTATACCCAGGTTTCTGTCAGACCTGTGAGAAATAGCAATTTTCATAGCTGTTTAACTGACAGTGATTGACCCAAAACACAGTGTTTACTTTTATCGTGATACAAAATGTGTCTTCCTTCTTACAAGTCTTGCTGAATTTATTAATAGATTCTTCTTTTTTTCTTCTTTTCTGTCAGGTCCCTATAATCTAAATTGCCCTGAGAAAAGACAGAATGTGAGAGGAATATGTTAAAATTATGAAATAAAGCGTGGAGGTGGAAAATATTAATTAAGTATAAAAGAACTGATATGTCATAGAATTAGCATGAAAAATGAAAAATACAAAAAAGCTGTGCAATATAAAGTAATTTTAGTGTTTTGAACAGGGATCAGTGCCAGATATTTTTAATTTCTAGTAATCATATCAGGAAGATTTAGAATAAAAAGGTCACTGAAACTGGGAATGCAGAGATGTATTTCATCCATTATGTTATCACGTGTTGAAAGCCGTGGTAATTCTGGACTGGACGGGTGGTTTGCCACTGAGAAGTGTGGTGTTCTAATTTTGTAGCTGATTTTTCTGGGAAAGGCCAATCAGCCAGCAACTGCAGCTCCTTCCTCCTCACTTGCCGAAAGGGAAGCACCTTTCTGCACTGGCATGCAGGGACAGATACTGTTGCTGAGTCTCAGATGAATGTCTTGTCACTGAAAAGGTTTTTCAGTGCCTCTCCCAGGCATCCTCTGGGAGGGTGCTTGCATTCACACAGAGACTCACTGAAATCGCAGGAGCTTTCTGCAAGTCCAAATCTGTTTCTGCTTAAAACTGTTTCCAAACCCATGTTTTATGTGAAGAGCACAACTTACACATCTCTGTAGCACATCTTAGCATAGCAGCTTTGCAATGAACCAGGAGAGAGCACAATCACGGTTTTATTGTCTGTGTATCAGAAAATATCTTGATTTGCTGCTTTACATTTCTGCCATACGTGGTGCATATTGAATCGGAGGCATAACGCATAAGCAAAGACAAGCATGGGGCATCTTGGACAGATGTCTCATTTTGATGATTGCTGAGGAGAGTTTCTTGCATATAGTAGCTACTTAGTAGCTCTAGAAGAGCAATTTCCTTTGAGATGCAGTCATTCCAATGGGGCTGTAGTCCTAGATCACATACGCAGTTTAGGAACAGTAAGAAAAATTGCTATGCCTGGAAGAGACTAAATGACCCTTCATCCCAGAATCATGTCTTTGGTAGAAGCCATCTCTAGAAAAAGATGATAAGGAAAGGCTTCATATAGAGTGGTACTTCCCTTGATAAATGTCTTCACTTTGGAGGAGCTGTACGCAGGTATTTCCTGAGGTGAAAGCTGTTGCTGCTTCCCTTGTATAACAGTCCTCAGCACACTTTTCATCCATGATTTGTGTAGCTGTCTTTGTAAGCGTTTATACTTTTGACATCCACCCCATCTCATGGCAATGAGCTCCACAGGTTTATGAACTGTGTGGAGAAGTATGCTTCCTTTCTTCATTTCAAAGCTTCAGCTTATTTAACAAGGGGTATAAAGCATAACCACAGATCAATATAGAAGAGACACAGGGCCATAATGGAATCCCCTAAATACAACTGAGTAAAAACAGGGTAGAATCTTGGAATATGGTGAAGTGATTCTTTTCATTATAAACCATCTATTCTCTCCCAAATTAATACCCTTCAGAAAAACAGGATCTGAAAATAAATTGAAGCAAATTAAACAGAAATTTATGCCAGGTCAAATCTCTTCCATGAGTGACTCTATTGACCTCCCAGCTAAGTTAATGACAAAACTATAATAACAGGCAGCCCAGAACTCTAAAATGCTCTTTGTTACTGACACAGTCCAGCCTTATTTGTAGTTGTAGCAGTAGAAAAATTTCTGTGAGTTCTCTGCAGATCTATGGGTACTGAGCTCTTTTCATTAGCTTATTGTTAGAGGCAAATGCTAGTTAATCAAGCCTACAAGCCACATTTCTCATCAAAGGTATACCAAGCAAAGGTTTGTGGTAGAGTACATAAGTGTTCCCTCAGGTGTACTTGAGTGTGAACTCCAAGACTGCCTGACCATATGCACTAGGACTGTGGGCTGTTAAACCCTCAGTACTTCTTTCTTGTAAGAGGTAAAGTGGATGCAGCAACACTTGATCCAGCAATATTTTTGCATTAAGACAGCTGTTAAGTAATGTGGGCATTACATCTTCTGTTGTGTTATTTTAAAATGAACACTTGTTAAATACTGCAGCTTTACTTGTGTCAATGAGAAAATTTCCTGTTAACACTCGTGAGAGTGTAGCATTGAAATGAATGTGTAAGTCTGCTTTTTCTGAGAGGTAGCTTATGCTATTTATTTGCAAATTAGATAGACAGGGATAGAATTTTCTTTATTCATTCACTCTCGCTATTCACATAAAACCATTGGTCAATTGTTTTGGAATATCTCATTCACCTTAACTGAACCAAATTCTCTATCTGTTTTTGTAATATGCGATTTGTGCTAATTAGGATACTAGAAGTTAGTCTGATTATCTGCTTTAGCGTTGGAATTTTTTTCCCCACCGTATGAAAAATTAAGAGAAAAAAGGAGGATATTTTTGACTGACTTTTATCATCAAGGAGTTGTATTAAAATAGTCATCAGCTATTGTAATTCTGACGAAAAATGGATGAATGTTTACAGCTGGTGGCTGATAGCATTAACAGATCAAAATAGTCAATGTCTGAAAGTAAAGATATCAAAGATATTATTCATACACTTTCAGGGATGAAAGGATGATATTGTTCTTTTTTTCATGTGTTTCTGTTCCTAATCCACTTGCAGAGGAAATGTGATAGTAGTCAGAGAAATGGCCTGAACATATAAGCAACTGAAGAACTATATGGAGGGACCATTAATTTCCCACACTGGCTCCATTTAATTGCTTGCTATGCTAATGAAAATATGCTTGCTGCCTTTATTCTGGCCTGTACCTTTCTTCACCTGCAAGTCTTGATTAAGGGTTTGAATGCTGATGAGCTTAGATGGATCTGATTAAACTCAGACCATGCCAACAGATAGGGTGAGAGAAGGGAGGTGGGAATGTTTGTCAGAATAGAGATAGATGATGAGGAATCTACCTCAGGATTTGAGAAACTTGTGTTTAATTGCCCTTTCCTTTCTTATAGAAGAACCAGTGATTTTATAGGGAACTATTTGAACTCCCTGGTTGTGACGGAGGAAGGGAAGAAGACCTTTTAAAGTTGGGTTACTTTACACAGACGGTGAGAAAGAAAGGTTAAACTTGACTCTTTATCTTAGAGGTTGCCCTCTGATTTCTATTTGTCTTACATTTTCCAGTCACTTGATAAGTGTATGTTCCACACATTGTGGAAGTCGGACTTCACCCTTCTATGATGAGTGTCATAAGTGCTTAGATACAGTTATTCCTTCTAGTATCTCCTCTCCTTTCCGAACCTACTAGTCTTGTCCAGACAATGAAATGAATTTGCTAGACAGAGATCTCCTAGGTTGTTCAGGTTTAGCAGCTCTAGAAGTCTTGTGCTTTTTTTTTTTTAAACTTGCTTAGAAAAAGGTATATTTTCAAAAGCCTAGGTGAAGTTATTAGAAAACAGTGAAAGTAGAAAAGTGGATAGAAAAGACATCTTTCTAGTTATGAAAAGTGAGCTCCCTCTCTAAACTTCTGAGAATGACTGAAGACAGCTACTGTGGAGAAGAGATCAAGCTACTCCTGCTTGAGCAGGAGAGTTGGAATAAATGATCTCAAGAGATCCCTGCCAACCTCAATGATTCTGTGCCCTGTAAGGAGGCTTAAGCTCCAGAGAATCATTCCATTACTAACATTACCTACATGCACATAGTTCTTGTTAGTCTAGGTTTTCGGAGCCTAGTATGATGTGCCTGTCTCCCTCTATGAATTGTAGGGGAAATCTGTCTACTTTGTTCACGGATGTGGAACCATCTACAACACCCACGTACTAAAAGTTAGAGTTTATGATGACTTAAGTCTATATCGGTTATAGATTTGAGAAAACATTGTCTCACACATCAATAGAAAGCAGGATCTTAGTCAGTTGACAATTTTTGTTTTAGGAAAAGAAGTATTAAAATAGTCACTACAGTATTCCAAGTTTAATCTGAAACTCATAAATTAAATTTAAATTCTTCAGTTGAAGAATAAAGCCCATGTTCCCTACATCAGATTGTATAGCTCTCTGGCATTAGTTCTCTCAGCCTGTGACCTGAGAGACTAACTAGTCTCACTTGACTATATTGACTTCAATATAAATTTTATTTTCAGGACGTAAGGGAAATGTGAATTGTATGCAGTCATTTTCCCTTTGCAAGCTATCCTAATGTTTTACAAGAGATCAAATACAGAGCAAAGTAGGCTTCTGAAACTTTATTTTTATAACAGCCATTTACAGTTCAGACTAGAGAAGGAGTTGACTTGCAGTTGAAGAATAGGGTGGAAGCCTTGTTATTATTTTTCCACATTATCCTTTATACCTGTCAGCCTCTCAGGAAAATAAGATTCCTATAAAACGTCTAAAAACATAATGTTGGGCAGAGAAATGTTTGCCATCATTTTTTCACAACAAAAAAAAGGTCTTTACCCAGGGCAGAAGTTTGCCCTGGTTCCTTTGTCTTAGAAGAAGGTAATATATTGAAAATATTCTTCAAAGCTTTATTAAATCCTAAAACCAATTAAATCATCTTTTTAATGGACTGATAGGGATCAATCCTGCTGATGGAGTAGGTAGGACAGGGGGTAGAGAGGAAAAGAGGGCAGAAGAAACAGACAGAGAGAAAAGGAGGGGTGAAAAAATCCTAGTGTCTGAATTCTCTACGAAAGAGGGATAGCTAAGGGGCATGCTTCCTGCTCAGTGAAATTAGCTATGATAGTATAGGCAGAAATGCCACTTGATATTGGTACACTCAACTTTGTACTCTTTCCTTATTCATTTCAGGGCTGCATCTGGTCTTGATACTTTCAAATTCTTTCAGTCCAGCACAGAATAAAATTAGAAGGAAAAAGGAAATAAAAGGAAAAAAAAATGAAAGTAGGGAAAGAAAGAAAGAGTGTAAGGAGGAAAAAAAAATGGAAAAATGGAAAATTTAGACCAAGAAGAGGGCCAGCTGGCAACATTAATGACTTTGCTGAGGAAGCGGAGAAATATAGAATCAGAGAGGAGGGCTATGAAGAGGGGCTAGAAATACATGGATAAGAAAAGAGGCAGGAGGAAAAAAAATCAGTTCTAGGAGGGGGTTAAAAAGGAGGAGAATGTGAAAATGGTGGCGTATTCACTGGCCAGCTCAAGAGTGTTTCTATGTCTTTAGTGAAACTTCCAGGGAAGCTTGGATTTCTGAATTTCAGAAAAAAAATTTGTAGTTTCAATATGTTCCTGACAGGTCCACGGATACTTGCAACAGGAAACAAGGGGGAAGATGAGAAAAGGCAACCTATAAGTGGTTATTTGTAGTCTGCTGTTGAGTGTATGAAAGAAGGAATTATTAAGTCTTTAATGACAGTATACTGCAAAGTTTTAAAAAGTATCTTCAGGTTCCCTTTGTGCGTGCTTTAAGTTACTTGAACACCATTTGCTTTTACTGGATTTAAATGAAGGTGGTTGAACATATTTGTGAATAATGCTTTTTGTTTATGGAGCAAGTAGAAAGAGTAGGAGCACAACCCAAAATAACCGGTGTATCACAAGGCTTTAGCAGACGTTGACCAGAGGACTCCAGTAGATTTTCCTGAGAACTGGTATCACTGGCAGGAGTGGAAAAACTAGTTCAAGTGGAAAGACTAATTCTTCTGGAATTGTGTTTATATAAGCCTTGCCCATTTCTGGGAAAGAACTGCAGGCAAGACC
This sequence comes from Rissa tridactyla, assembly GCF_028500815.1. NCBI lineage: Eukaryota > Metazoa > Chordata > Aves > Charadriiformes > Laridae > Rissa > Rissa tridactyla. The sequence goes on from NC_071466.1 coordinate 198,936,726, forward strand.
AAAAAAGCTGAGAGAAGGTAGCAAGGAAGCACAAGAAATGTGAATTTGTATGAAGAGCTTGGCGTCCTCTCACTTTCCTGCTACTACAATAAAAGAAGAGTATCTCTGTTATGAAGCTGAGTAGCTCTCTACTACTAAGATAAGGGCAGTACCTGCTTCTGTATGAGCCTTTCTGTATTCAAGAAAACAGTATTTTCTGTGTTATTTGTAAATAAAGATAACTTTATCAAAATAATTTTATCAAAATTATTAAGTGGCAATATAATTACTGAAATAATGAGAAGAGTCCCAAACTTCAGGTAATCCTTTGAGTCAAAAGAAGACAGTATTTCAAAACACCTAGACTTTCCTTCTTGGAGGTTTATTATATTGTTTGCCCATTGTTTTTAAAATAATTTTGTATTCTTGTTTTTTTTTTTTTTTTTTTTTTTTTAATGAGCAAGAGTGAAAGAAACTTTAACAATACTGGTATTTGGAAGTGTGCTTTCATTCCCTTTGATAGCACAAATAGAGAGAGCAGTGCTACTTACTTTCTGTTTAACCTGGCTTGAGTCAATGCCATAAGTCTTCGTAATAACGGCAGTCTTTCATATCCTAAGAATAAGGATGTCTAGATTTAACTGCACATTATAAGAAATTTAAAGACAGCACTGCATCCCATGGATGTGTCACATGTATATTGGATTTCAAAGCTACAATCCTGGGTTTTAAGGTGTCTGAATTGCTTTGTGATTATTCTGTATACTTTCAGCTCTACTATTTACCAGTTCAGATATCTCAAGCATCTGTGCCCTCTTAAACTTTATATTCTTCAACTCTATTAAGCACCTAGTACTCCGGAACATTTTGGAAGAAATATGAGCAGCTAAAACATGAAGTCTGAAGGTTGGAAATAAATATACAAGCATATTAACACCTGCTACTAAAGAGTGTAGTGAGATGGAAGGGGTAAACTCCAGGAGCTGATTCCAGGCTAAAAGTTGCCCTGCCCCTTTTGTCTGAAGCCCAGTGACTGATGGACATCTAGCTTTGTAGATCCACAAGCCAGCGCTTCCTTCGAAGTGAGGAACGTATGCCAATGGAGTCAGGGACAAAAAATCATGTCCAGGAGTCTGCTCCTTAGTGTCTTGTTTCTTTTAGAGATTTTTCACACAGAAGTTGTTTACTTGAAGTGTGAGCCTGAGTTAATAGTTTGTCTCTATTAATATTTTCAGCACCATTTATTTGAAAGCTATACAATGAACTCCATTAAAGTCAAGAGGCTGCTTCTTCAGGAGCTTGACAGTATTAAAATTCTTATACCTTAGGCCTAGGCTTTTAAATTTAAATGTTCAAGCTTTCTAATGGCACTGGTGGGTGACAAAGTAAATCTGAGACAGAAGCACCAATTTATCAATTCCTTGGTGTGTGCTCACCCAGGATCTTCACATACATTGACTCACTGAGCTTCTTTGGGTTTGTATTTTCCAAGTGTTGAGGCAGCATAATGAAGAATCTTACCTGACAGCATTAGTGAAGAATAGATCAGTTATGATTGCATTTTTTTGACAATTTTCATAATTACCAATGCGTAGCAATATATACAAAAATGTATATTTAAGTTACCTACTTTTTTCTGTTAGGATATTTCATTAATTTCCATAGACATGTCAGGAAAAAACTGTATAAGGAGGAGTAAAGAAGTACTAGTTTTTGAATTTTAGTGAGTTTCTTATAAAGGCAAGTTATGGTTACCTCTCTAAAAGGAGAGGGTAAGGAGGGAGTTTACAAACAAAAATTCCTCTTTTGTCTAAGCCTTTCCCTTTCTCTACCGTATTTAATCTTAGCTTATCCCCTAAACACCTGGCGTGATTCATCTTTTTTTTCCTATGGTGTACAATAATGGTTATTATGCAAACAGATGCTACTTTAAGTGTAAATAACAACTTAAAAACAGTGTTTAGAGATAGTGTGATTTTTCTGTCACATGCTAAGCACATCTAACATACTGTCTATTAACATCCAAATTATCTGTATATAGCGAGATAAGAAAAATGTTTCCTTCCAGTTATCAAAGCAATCTGACATCTCATTTGGTTTTGAATTTAAATATCTTTTCTAATTTTTTTTCAAATAAAATTGTGTGGAAAAAATATTGATGCTCATGTTAACTAAAAATAGAAAAATAATATGACAGTCAAACACCTAAACCCCTTGTTTGAACATGGTAATAAAAGGGTTTACTTTAATTGTCCATTGCTACTACTAATTTTCAATTGTAAAATACTTTTCATCTTCAAAGCATACCATATTAAGAAAGCCAATGTTTGGAAGCTTGTTCTAGTCAAGTTCACATTTCTAATAAGGTACCTTTTAATAATCAGGATAATTAACCAGTGGTAGAAATTACTTGGGGATGTTATGTATTCTCCATCACTTCCAATCTTTAAATCAACACTGGATGGCATTTAAAGAGATACATTATGTTTTACACAGAAATTATGAGCTCAGTGCAGAAATTAGTGCATGATTTGTCTGCTGTAGAAAAGGTTAGAATAGATTATCATAATATTTCCTTCTGGGTTTAAAATATATAATCTAAAAATAATTAGGTGTTGTTCAATCTTAATTCTTAATTAGGATATTCAACATGAATTGCTGAGCAGAACGCCCAAGTAAGATTAAGACTGAAAAAAATTCAAGTTAGATTACTGTTTTCAGATTTTAGGATTCTACCTTATCATGGTTAATGTCAATGCCTGAAAATATTTTGTTATAGTGAGTTTTTTGTTCTTTATGAAACCTCTAATGCTTAATATGCTTGCTTATTAATGTGGAGTTATTTTATTTATTTCAATATATTTTTAAAGTGCCCTTCCCCACAACATTATACGTAGGAAAGGCAGTCATTGTTGGTTCTAGTAAATACAATAGCTTCATTTTTTAAAGACTTAATAAAACTGATCCAAATGATGGCCCAAATCCAGGAAATTTTTTCCTGATCTACCAGCTGAAGGAAAACAGGAAACAATGGCACAAGGCTTCTAAATCTACAACACTTTATTCCAAGTACATGGCACACAGATGCTGGTCACCTCTTTGTAAAAAAATAGTTCCTACTTTCAGAGAAGAAAAGAGAATTCTGTTTATCCTGTTGACACAATTCATATCCATATAATGGTTTATGCTAAAAATGCCTGTATTCTCATTTTTCAGAGAAGACTATAAAACCACAGCAACAGAGCTTTAGCAATTATTCATTCCAGAGATCTAAAAAATATTCTTTCTAGCTGTACAGATTCCTTTTTAGTTCTAAAAAAGAGAAAAAAATAATATTTGTGCTCTATCTTGTCAGTGGTTTCCCACAAGAATTTACAGGTCAGGTCAGCTACCAGCTAAAACTAATTATACCTGACTTTATCGGTATGGTATTCAAAGTTGTATAAATTACATTTCTAAAGGAAAGCCAATGAGTCCCACAGGTATGAAAACAAAAAACATTAAAATGTTTACAATGCCTATTGGAAAGAATGATAGTAAGATAACATCCCTGCTCATGATACTGTAGTCATGTTTGCATAGTCTCCAATGTAAGATCTGTTTTTAGAGGTTTATCTTCTGACTGTTAAAACCAAGATAAAAGAGGGAAAGAAAGGCCTCAGATAGATTAAAAAAAATAATATTTTTTGCTTTGGGCCTATGCGTAAAGAAGGAGGGAAGAAGAAATGAAGTTATATGGGACAATTCTGAGTTATAAAAAAAGCACTTTACTTTTTACAAAGTTGCTTCAAGTAGTTATTCGCTCCCTAATGGCAAGTGGAACTCCCTAAAATGAGTCGAAAAATCATTTTTCCTGTAATGTATTCTTCAATGCAGTTACGTTCTTTTCCTTTATACAAGTTTGAAAAGCTTTAAGAAATTACTTGTCAGAAATTATGAGTTGCTTTACTTCAAGCGTAGGTATACTTTTAAGGATAGGTTATTTTGTCTTTGTTTTACGTCATATATATACCATGGAAATGTCACCTATATTCTCACTCCCACTTGTTAATGGAGACCTGTACAGTAGTATATTGTGTTGGCTTTGGGGCAGTCATGGTGATTTTAATTCAAATCTCTGCATAATACAGTCCAGAAAATTTTCTTATTTAAAATTTCTTTGAAGTAAAATGGATTGAAAATTCACTACAAACAGTGTTGAATTTTTCCTCTGCTTAATTACACTCAGTGATAAAAATTTACATTTCATTGCTACCCTGAAATTTGGGTAGCCTTTGGATTTTGTTATTCCTTTATGTGCTAGGCTAAAGAGCCCTCTATCATACATTTTCTATTCCCTAAGTGAGTATTTATAAACTTTGAATCAAGTCATGACTTAACTGTCTCTGTCGAGTTAAATATATTTAGATCTTAGAATCTCTGGCTACATAGCTGGCATGCTTTCCAGTCCTCTGATCATTCATATGTGGCTGTTCAAAGAATATTTTCCTTAGGTTATCAACATATTTCTGGAATTGTCAGTATTAGAACTGGACTCACTTTTTCAGGAAGCTCTAATTGGTATTTTTCTGTTTATTCATCCAAGGCTTTTTTTGTCATTGATGAGTACTCAGAACACTGTTAAGATTAGTTCCATTTCATCGCTGGTTATGCTACACTACTCTTTACAAGTACTTTTTTTTTTACAACTACCAGTAAATTTTTATTCAGTGAAGAACTTTTTTAATCAACCTATCAGAATGTTTCAAATATGTTGTTTTGCATATGTTTAAATAATTTACATTTAAAAAAATCCTAATTTTTGATACAAATGTTGTTACAATGTATCGTTGTTTCATTAAAAATGTTATTTGTCTAGCAGACTATTTTCTGCAAATGTTGACTGTTTAATTTCCTATTAAATTATTCATTAATTGACTGTGGCTTTTTTAAAATGCATCTCCACCAAGTCGTCTGCAACTTCCTGTGCCACAAGACTTAATGATGCTAAATGTTAATGTGAAAATGATTGTTCAGAGAACTTCTTGATCTCCTCTTTTGTGACTGTAGGATGAAGCTTGTACTCCAGTCCTGGTAGCTGGAATTTAAGCTATATTTTAAATCATTGTTGTAATGGAAATGAATTCATTATTATTAGGCTAATTAAATTATACGTTTTTACAAAAATATATAGAAATGTTTTTAAACATGTCTTTTGTAATTATACACCTCCACTATTAAAGAAGTAAAGACTGAGGAAACATATGGTTAACTGTATTTATTTTCTCTGTATACATTATGTTAGACAAGGGTGACAAGTGTAGATCAAGGTGGAGAGTATAAACACTTCTGGCTTGTTACAGTATTGGCATCATCAGTAAAACCAGTGGACTGTATGAAAATCCAGATCTCATTCAAATAGCCATATTGTAAGTAGTCAAGTCAGGGATATTTGGGGAAAACGTGGCAGAAAAACACCTTCCTTTTTGAGGATCCATGTAAAGCCCAGACATAGTTGAAAAGCTTGGACTCAAGAAAACAAGAGGACTTCATATCTCAAAGCAAACATGCTTTGTTTGTACCATATTTGGTTTGGTCAGTGCCAGGACTCATATAAAGCCCAGTGTAATCTTAAAACTTGACTCTGGACATCCCTGATGTCTGTGTAACAGGCAGCACTGGGAACCTTTTAAGGAGTGTTTCCAAACCACTGCATTTATCTGTTACTGATCGTGTCATAAGAGCAGATGGGATACACGTACACAATAGCTTGAGCTTGGTGACACTGAAGGCGATATGCGGTAAAAGCTACTTAAAGCTGAATGAGTCCCTGAGGTGCCCACTTTTTGATCCCCTTTCAGGTGTGCTAGGCAGTTGGCCCTATGTCTAGCTCTGGGTAGACTTGGAAAACCTGACCTTGAGCCTTCTCTTTATGACAAGGTAGATGCACTTAGTGTGTCCTAAAGGAAAGGATGCAATACAGAGACGACCACAATCTACTAGAAAGCTGGACTGTTGCACAGTAAAGCAAAAAAAGCGTGGGCATTGAAAAGCACCACAGTGAATTAGAGAAACTCCATCAGTTTGAGTAAGCCCTGAAACAAAACTTCTGTTTAGATTTCTCCAGAGATAAGGTTCAGCCCACCTTTTACATGGCCTTGCACAGAAATAGTGTAATTCCACCCTGGCACACTGTGGAGAAAGAACAATTCATTTACTGAATGTAAGTTCTCTTTTTTGCTTGAGAAAAATCTGTGGGTGTGTCACATTTTTGTGCTCTGGTGTAATATGTGCACAAACTTATTTAGACCCAAGCAATGTGAGTGTAATTAAAATGTATTTTCTATTATTATTCTCATCACTCAGACTTGATCAGTTGATGTTATTGGAAACCAAATATGGATGGCTTGAATCATTTAATAATCTGATCAATGAGCTGAGAGAGAGATTCTTGATGTAAGTGGTTTACAAATCCATTTAATACTAGGCAATATCCTTATGACTAAGGAACTCTGTCGCAGCAAAGAAAGCAGAAGGAGGAGTTAGGTACACTGCAAGCCAGGCAAACCGAAAAACCTTGTCTGTTTGGTCCTTTGCTAATCAGTGCCTCCCTCTCCTGCTCTATAAACACACACACCCAAATACAGGTATTTATAAAAAGTGGGACAGAGATGCACTCCAGATCTTACAATCAAGACACAGACTACCCTTATATTCCTAAAAGACCAAGCAGCAGGGAAAAAGGCAGCCTGTATAAAGCTTACCTTTACAATTAACAATTTTCTAAGACACTTATAAGTTGCCTTTTGCAATTCTTACCGACTTTTCTCAGGTAGACAAATTAACATGCAAGGCAACTGTTTATTACATTTCAGGTAATAGTAAGTACTGCATGTAGTGTGTGCAAAAAAAGTAGACTATCTCCAGTAGTAAGTATATATTTGGTTTGTATTATGTTGTAAAGATACGATTCTCTGTTTTCTGTTTATGACCATTAAACCCCTTATGTTTTTGATTAAATAAAAAATACCAAGATTTATACCTTGCGGCTGTGCTTCGTGGGGTGTTTTAAAGGGATTGAATTCAGTTTTTCCAATAATTGCTACTTATATTTTGCAATAGCAATATGAACCCAGTCTGTTATAAAGACCTTTGATTTTAAGGTCTCTGTCCTATGACTGGATTCATGCCAGCAAATTCATGTCCATCCCTCCTGATTTCATGTATAACCTGAATGTCTAAACTGAGATGCACCCAACAGAGTAAGACCATTAACTAGAAGGGGGGAGGCAGAGGTGAATTATAGGATCCAATGGAATCAACAGTAAAAATTCCAGTGCTGCTCTGTCACTCGGTATGGTCATGCAGTTCTTTTTGAAAAGAAGAGTATGGGTTTGCTAAACATTTTCAACTAAAGACTTCTAGTTTGTGAACTTCAGTTAAGAAAGGGGAAATGATACAATATTTACTATGTTGATCCAAAGCCTATTGTCATTAAAAGCATATTAATAATAAAATGAATTCTGTCACTTTTCTAATTATACACTTTAAGAAGGCAAGGATGTGATTTTTGTCAAATATTTAGCCTAAGCATGCTTGAAAATTGCTCTGAATTCTCCTTCCTTTTTCTGAGCACTTCATGATGCTTGTTATTGCAGCTAAATATGTAGTCTATACTAATAATAACATTTTTTCTACCAGTTAGTTAAAATTCTACTGCTACTGGACCTTTCTCTGGGGAGGACACTATTCAGAAAAACCTGAAGCTACCTCATGTTAAAGAGATAACTCTACTCAATATATCCACTTCAGTTCCCCCAATAAAAAAGACAATATGTTAATAAGTATCACTTGAGAATAAAAATTGAAATAATCACTTATGAATTTATCCACAGCTGACAGCTTTATTAATCTCTGTAGCTGCTGTCATTTGATAAAGAACAACATATAATAAAAACTCTGCAAATTACCTAATTAGGCATTCTGCGGCAGAAGCTCTGCTATTATAACAGCCAGTAATCAGGTAAAAAACCAAAACAATAACATTTGTCTTGGAAAGGAACAGCTCTTTGAGAATCTTCTCCATTTATGATGATCTATCTACAAACCAATGAAAGAATACTGACTTATAGTCAATGGCAATATTCTGGCATGTACCTATTATTAATAATAGATGAAGAAGAATCCTTATGCTTGATAGGAAGTCCCTCTTCCAAAAATACCCTGGTGCACATTTGTTAGAGCATGCACAGAAATGTATCCCAGAACCTGCGAGCACTCTTCTCCAGGAGGGGACGCAGGACTTGGAGGGGTTAGTTTATTTGTAGACCTACATGACTTTCTTCATTCTGTTCTTTCTAAGAGACCTAACTAATTTCAATAGAGTTGACTCCAGTGGAAAGCTTTCCCGTGTAATTCCTTCCAAACACTAATGATGCTTGAATCAGTCATGTAAGGGTATTTATTTGCTTACAATGCATTTTGGTAAAAGAAGTGGATATGAAAATAATATGCATAATAACATGGTTAACAGAAAATCCAGAAAAAAGTACAACATTTATTAGAATATTAGCAGATGACAAAATATATTACAAAAAAGATAATTCATATTCATGTATAATGTCTGAAATATTAACATCTATGATGTTATCATCTTATGATGATAACATATTAACATCTATGATTATATTAACATCTATGATTAATCATATTAACATCTATGATTCTATGATCTGAACATTTTTTATCAAAAATAAATAAATTTTATATCTTGGATTGATTCTTTTAATTTTCTTGGTCAAGAAGAAAATCATTGCAATGGGCATTTTGGGAAAATTTTGAATTTGATAGATAAATTTCAATTTTAATGAAATCACATTTCCATAGAGGGTGGGTTTTAAAAATAAAAAAAATAAAAAAAATAATTTGACTGTAACCAGTGAAATGTTTTCATCACCATCCCTTCCACTGTCCCAGTCTTAAAGGGTGATCTTTTCTTTTCTGCGTTTGTTTCCAAGTCTGTTTCCACACTTGTTCACGCATTTCTCTTTGATATAACTGTGGACCTCTATTTCAAGCTTAGTTTAGTTAAAATCTTAAGTGTATTGGATGATTGATTGGCTTGCTGGACCTAAGTCTACCATGAAAATTGGCATGACCTGACCTTGCAATGTTCTATCTCTCTGCCCTGTCATAGCAATTTGAATGAGACACGTATTTTAATAGTCATTTATACTGTTCCCAAATGCCAAGCCCAGGCAGCTTGGCTGTGTCCTTTACAATTATGAGCTGAATCACTTCCTTCTGCTGAGGAATGGCTTTTACGCTATGCTATAACCTGATTTTGCTGTATTTCCCTGCCTTTCAGAGTAAGAGTGAGAAACACACATATCATATCAATTATAACTTTATTCTCCCATCCCTCCTCCTCCCAGTCTTATACTTTATGGTTTGATTTTTACACTGTTGGTGTCTGGGCTGTTAGAAAAGTTAAAGGTTCCAGATTCTGCCTCTCCCTTTCTTGTGCACAGCGCTAACATGGAGCTTCCTTTTCTCCAGTGTCTCCAGAAAGGTTTTATACCAAATTGAATAGCAAGCTAGGAAGAAAGCCACCCATTTCCTTTGCCCTTGGAAGTGTTGAGAGAAGATATTGAATGAAAGTTTTAATTATGGTTCCTTCCTAGCCAGAAATTCTGTGTTATGCATAAGAAGGCTGAATAAAATAATACTGCCTATAACAATTATTTGTTCTATTGATATATCCCCTTTACAGTGTATTTCCTCCTGATAGACCCATTTAGGTGGCCTCTATGAGAAGAGGCTGGGGCTGCCCCGTCCTGGACACCTGGCTCCAATGGACGCACCACAGGGCACAGCTGAGTCCCTCGGCCAAGACGGTGGCACATCTGGGAAGATGTGTTTAAGAAAGGGTAGAAAACATCACACAGGCAGAGGAAGAGAGAACAAAAATAGTGACAAACAGCAGAGGGAACAGTAAAGTCAGAGAAGGAGGAGGCACTCCATGGCAGCGCAGGGTTTCCCCATGGCCTGGGGGAACCTGTCCCCAAAGCAGGTTTATCCTAATGTTTGTTCCATCTATCTTTTCCTGAGAAAATACCAGCGGTGGTCAACCTGAAGTATTTTAGTACCCACATATGTTGAATGAACAGGATTGAAAAGCATGAAAGAGAATGAAAATTTTGTGGGATCTGAAAGGAAAGTATTCTTGAAAGAGAGTAGTTAAAAGTCTGACAATTCCCAGTGCCTACAGCAACAAAAATAACGGAGTGAAATGGCAGTTCTTGTTGTATCATACAGTCATTATCAGCTCTACGTGGGCGCTGTGTGAAGGTCCAGGAAGCAGGATCCCTTCTGAAAACTCTAGACATGCTGAGACAGTGTCCACACAACAGGTCCTTTTTGTACAGGATGAATTCATTAATCAGCAGGAGATGTCTCATGCACAGAGTGAACAAAGGGACTCAGCAATCAGAATTTCTGAAGAAAACTTATTCTTGAAAATGCTCTCACGATTGATTTGTAATGATTATGTCTTCCTATTACTGACCTTTTAGGCATCCACATAATGTGTCCTCTGACTTATGTTTGAGCTGACTCCTGGAAATAAGGCTGATTGTTTATGCCGTTTCTGAGTAAAACTTTGACCTTTACTGAAAGATTGCATACATTTGAGTGTTCCCTGTTTCCCACTCTGCCACAGTACAATGCTTTGTTTATTTCTCTCCAGGTCACATTAGAATGAAATGTGCTGTCATCAGAAGCCATGAAGTACATCATAAAATGCCACATGTTGACCCTAGCAGTAATGGATGCAACTCCATGATTTCAGCAGTGGTGTCCTTGCTCAGACCAGAGTTGGAATTTGGTGCCTTGAAATATTAAGAAAAAATGTCTCATAAACAATTAAACAAATAAAGACGAAAACAACAACTTAAAGATAAAATTCAAGTGTGAAGTTAAAATAAATGACAGAAGTCCAGTAAGCCTCTCTGTAAACCTCTGAACCAAGATGCCAATTTCTTAAAAAAATAAAGAAATATAACTGAAAGGAACTCAGAAGACACTAAATTTTGTTTTCTTCAGTAAAACTGAACTCAGCTCAGGGGTGTATATGTAAGCATAGATAGGAAAGTAAAGTTTAAAACTTTGTAACAAAAGAGAAGGTGGGAGATATTTGAATGTACAAGACTATTATTAAGTTGCAGGCTAAGACTAGAGTCCTGAATGTATAAATAAAAATAAGCCACTGGTGCAGAAAGAAATCTATATGATGCAATTTAATTAAAATAGTTGATTATCCACTGAAATTATATTAGCTAAAAACTTGGACATTATTAAAAGATCTTACCTATGCTTCCAAAACATTTAAGAAAAATCCTGAAGCTGCAAAGATTTTTGCAGGATTTACTTCTTCAAAGATGTGATCTTTGTGGATAATGAGGACTGAAGCCCTACTTTCAAGCGTTGTGACTTTCATGTGTGCCAACACAAATTTAGATCAGTTAACATACATTAAATTAATGTAGACAATAAACCACGTGTAAAAGTGGATCTTGATGACAGAGTGTGTTTGCTGGCTTACAGCCCCATGCTTAGAAGTTTATTGTAACTGTAATTCTCCAGAAAGAATGTCCAGCTAACTGTTCAGGCTATTAACTTGCATGTATAAAGCGCAAATGCTTCAGCAGAAGTCCTCCACTAACACATCGGGGTTGTACATAGGTGGCGCAAGTGTGCGGGATGTACAGAAGAGACTATGTTTCAGCATGGGCTTTCTTGGCAAGCATTAGGGAGTGGGAGAGGATCTGAAATGTAGTAGTCACAATTCATTTAATCACAGGACCGCTTTCTGGTGTAACATAATTCAGTATAAACTGGTATGACTCCACTGCTGTCAATTAAGAAATTAGTGCAAAGGTTCCACAAGAACATGAGGAAATACTGTTATTAATAAGCTGAATTAAATCTGATAATGAGAATGGCTACTCTGCTTCTAACAGTATGATTTGTTGATCCAGGCCTAAGGACAAACTTTATAGAAACATACGATGGGATTTCTACATAGAATTGTTATCAGCGGTATTTTATGAAGCAGAAGAACTGTCAGGGATCACATTTTATATTCTTAACTTATAAAAATGGACATTCTGGACAAGTTAATGAATGAATGATTAAAGGCAGTAATAAACTAACAAAGCATAGTCATATTTTTAACAACACTTTTCTTGACCTCTTTATTACATGAGCCTGGCACAAACTTAGATGTAGAAAAAAAGTTTTATTTAACAGAAAAAGTGACTTTATTACCAGAAATGTTAATATTTTAGAGGCATAGCACCCCTCTTGTTTTACAACCATTATCAAGTATTTATGTCTTGACACTTACCTAAATTGTTCTGTTAATGCAAAAATTTACATTATCATAGAATCATAGAATCATAGAATCTTCATGGTTGAAAGGGACCTTTGAGATCATCAAGTCCAACCATATACACACAACCCCCCCCCCCCCAATCTCTGTCACTAGAGCATGCCCTGAAGTGCCAAATCTACACATCTCTTAAACACCTCTAGGGATGGTGACTCAGCCACCTCCCTGGGCAGGCTGTTCCAGTGTCTGACCACTCTTTCAGTAAAGTAATTCTTCCTAATATCTAATCTAAACCTCCCCTGCCGCAGCTTCAAACCATTTCCTCTGGTCCTGTCATTATTCACCTGGGAGAAGAGGCCAACACCCACCTCTCTCCAACCTCCTTTCAGGTAGTTGTAGAGGGCAATGAGGTCTCCCCTCAGCCTCCTCTTCTCCAAGCTAAACATGCCCAGTTCCCTCAGCCTCTCCTCATATGACCTGGTCTCCAGACCCCTCACCAGCCTGGTAACTCTCCTCTGGACACGCTCCAGCACTTCCATGTCCCTCTTGTACGGAGGGGCCCAGAACTGAACAGAGCACTCGAGGTGAGACCTCACCAGTGCTGAGTACAGAGGCACGATCACTTCCCTACTTTAAACAGTGTGTTATCTCATTAAGTTCATGATGAAAGTGACAAAACTGTCAGCACCGTACTGTAGTTTTTTATTGTATTGTACAATTCATGGCTTAATTTGTTAAATTATAAAAGAGATATATATGCAATGATCACAAATATCAAGTTGATTAAAGTAGGAAGTTCATCTTATGGTACCCAAATCTAGTAAGTTAAAAAATTAGGAACTTTAAGTATACAAGTTTCCATGGATTTATGTTATATTTTCCTGGATTTTCCTTATATTTTTGTTACTTTAGAGTTCAATATTTCTTCCTGGGAAAACTGAAATGGTGTTATTTTTGTAGTGATTTATATCTGCCTACAAGTAATGAGTGTTTGCATCTTTATGTCTGGCTTTAAATATGGAGAGATATGACAAAAAAAGCCATTTGATTAATTGACTGACCAATCCTAAAGGTGGGGTGTCTTTTTTGTTTCTTTTAGTAGGGTAAACCATGTTTTTCAGGAGAAAAAATAGCTTCTTTTTGACCACTGTTTGAGTGTCGGATCAAGAATGCCCATTTTGCACCGCAGATGCATTATACAAATGTTGTTGGTGAGATCACTCAGTAGTAAGTGTTCCCCAGCAAGTCTAAGGAGCCATAATATCACTTTTACAAATATAAGCAACGTTGCATTTTTCCTATTAACTATATCATAATGAAATTATTTTGTTCTGTTCTTGTCCTACAAAGGTAGGATCATTGTCTACCAAAATCTCTGAATTTAAAAAAACAAACACAAAACCACTGAATTTTTGTGTTTTCCAACACTCACGACAGGGAGTCTCTTAACCTTTCTTACAAGTCAGCCAATACTTTCTTGACTCTTCTGAGTTATTCATAGCTGCTTCCTCAAAAAATTGGTGTAGCTGTGCAATTGTTATACCTATATAATAGAACTGTAGACATTCAATAAGTGTCATTCAATAAGTATACATGAGAAAGGTACTCCATTTGTTTATAATACAGCTGACAAGCATCACTTTGTTCCCTAACATGGAGGACCATGTTCCACGGTAAATAAAGTCTTCCCTAAACACTGATTTAAATTCAGCACAGACCATGATTTTGGCTTCCGTTATCTTCACCTTTATCCACTTGTTCCTCTTCCCTGTGTGCTTGCCCTTGTCAACCTTTTCTGGGCTGTGTCTAATTCGACTCAAGAGTTCCTTGAGGCAGAGACATGCTATTGTTAGTAAACTTCCATGAGCCGTATCTGCCTATGGTCCTGGGCAAACACAGCAAACGTCCTATAACATAATCTCCTCCTAAACTGCATATAACTTCCAACAGAAGTGGAAATCATAGAATCATAGAATCATTTAGGTTGGAAAAGACCCTTGGGATCATCGAGTCCAACCATCATCTCCACTCTACAAAGTTCTCCCTTGCACCATATCCCCTAACACCACATCTAAACGAGTCTTAAACACGTTCAGAGATGGTGACTCCACCACCTCCCTGGGCAGCCTATTCTAGTGTCTAACCACGCTTTCTGTGACGAATATGCTCCCATATTCTGTGAAGAATATTCCCATCATATATTTGATGGGAATAGGTTTTTGCTGTAGGTTGAAGCAACAATTCAAGATGACTAAAAATTCAAGAACAGGAAAAAATTACAGTGTAGTTATGCTCCCATGTAAAAAATAGAAGGGAAAGTATATACATATATAAAAGAATAATAAACTATATATTAACCTCAGTGAGAAGAGTATTGCAGAAAACCCTTTTCAGACTCTACATGCACTTCTGCATACTCTATTTGTGGGACTGTTGGCTTTCTGGCACTGACATTCTGGAGTCGTCCCTGATGGCAGACAGCTAACACCTCTCCCAAATGAATCACGCGGCACCTGCTGCACTGGGCTCACCCCCCCTTGCAGCACAGCCCCTGGTGGTGTTGCTCCCTGGCAGCCAGCTTGGACTAGGGCTGGGGAACTTGTCCTGGTGGGGGTGTCCCAGGTGACGTTGGTCAATGAAGTTATGGTCTGTTGGCACACTCAGGGACCTGATATCTGGCAAACCAGGCTGTATTGTTTCTGTTCCACATCAGAGGATAAGTTTACCAGTGGAAAACCAGCAGATGCTAATTTTTCAAAAGGTGAAATACCACCTCATCAGCTGTCAGTTGCTTCAGTGCATATGGTGGTAGCCAGAATTGGGTGAACCTCACTCAAGCATTTCACTGCAGGTATTCTTGTTCCCAAACCCAGCCTGGCTTAAGAGTACTAACTTGGATACACTTCTGTGCTTGAGCTGGGCATATGCAAGAAATGAGAAAATGATTTAAATAACTTAGAGTAATTTTTTAAAAAGATTAATTTAAAAAAAACCATCAATTTGGAGTCTAAACCATAGTTTCTAATGTCAGTGGAAAACCTGATATAGACATATATATACACACAAATTCCTTTTGACTGCAGTCAGCTTTGAATGTGACCTGTACCCCACAGACAGCGATATTTCATAATGTATGAACTACAGCAAGTTGAAAATAAATAAAACATTTTCCCAGGAAATACTTTTATGAACTGTAATAATCAAAAGGTTTCCTCTGACTTGCTATGTAACATATTGTCCTCGCTCACAACAAAATTGAAATTTAACTGAAGCATTGGCTGTATTAGACATGTATGATTTTTGTTCCCTCTTTGTCTTAAAGCAGGGACCTATATTCTAAGATTGCTTTCATATAGTATTAAAACTTTACCTAGAATAGCTTTAAAATAAGAAATAACTAAGTTTCCAGTAATGCT
Organism: Rissa tridactyla; assembly: GCF_028500815.1. Taxonomy (NCBI): domain Eukaryota; kingdom Metazoa; phylum Chordata; class Aves; order Charadriiformes; family Laridae; genus Rissa; species Rissa tridactyla. The sequence continues at coordinate 198,952,491 of NC_071466.1, forward strand.
ATCTCAGCTAAGTTATATAAACATAGGTTTTTCTTGTTCTTTGTCCATAAATGCATTTCCTTAAATGTTATTGCTCAGGCTATATGCACATATATATTCCTGGCTAGCAATTATCGTCATATCACACTTCTAATTATATCAGAAAATATCAAAGCTATATGCAACAGCCAAGGGCTTCTGTCTCTTGAAATGTCTGCAATTCACAGCAGCTTGCAAATTTTAAAGGCACAGGCTTAACACTGAATTAGTTTTATTTTAACACCGTCTATCTATCTGTTGTGTCCCCCCCAGCCCCCTTTTCTAATGAATTTGCTCCTTCAGGACATATACTTCTAAAATGCTGTGCACCTTCAAATCTTAGGAAAGTCAATTCCAGCCTTTGAATATCATTTTAACTTCTCTCTGTACTAGAACATGTGACTGTGACAAAGTGAAGCCTTAAACAAAATAACAAACAGCAATGCTAGTATGTGCTTGATTAAATTTCCTCGTGTCCTTGCTATTCTGGAGAAGGGCCAGTTATCTATACGAGAAAGTGAACATTTCAGTATTGAAGGGCAATATGAGGTCCACTTTCCCACCATTTCATGGTGGAGTGTATATGTTACAGTTTCAGCTGCCAGAAATTGTAGTCTCTTCAAAACAAGCAAGTGGTTAATATTGTGATTATTTCCAGGGACCTATAGTTTCCTTTGCTGATTGAGAAACTGCTCTAGAAATGGCCAGTACTGCAGGCTATAAAGCCTAGTCCAGTGAGTTGCCAAGGGTCTTCAGTTGCCGCTGAATTCATTATCATTCATTATCATTTAGGAGTGTTCAACAAGTCCTTGGCTTCACTAGCAGCTGTGAATTACTCGGGAAGCATTCCCTTGAATGGCCCAAAACTCTTCTTAATTTACCAGAACCACTTGGACACCCTGTTAATTTTGTTTAACACACATAGGTAGAGTAAGGAAAGTTACTGACTTTTGCGTGTTGATCAAGATTTCTCATTTGTTTGTTATCCAACCCGTGTTTGTTTATCTTGTTTAAGCACTACATTTTAATGAGAAAACTCCTCTTTTATTTTAAACTTTATTTTTATCTTATTTTTTCCTTCCTTGTTCCATGTCTTTATTCATCAAAAAGGAAGTTTTGTGTTCTGTTTCCAGTTTCTCAGTTTTGTATTTCTCCAGTCTCTTTCCGACTCCCTTCCATATTTTTGTTCTTTCTTCTGCTTCATATACTCATCACATCCTCTTTGCTGCTGACATATCCACAGACTGTCCTGCATTTGCTCATCTAGCCATGTTTTCATGCAGCTAATCTCTTTCTGACACTCTAAACCTAAAGACTCCTGCTTTCCTGCTATCTTCTTCTTTTTTTGCACACACTCTGAGATTCAGTCCGGTAGCTCCTTACAGGCAAGATAAGCTACAAAACTGTTGCTAAATGAATGAAAAGAAAAAAAAAATCCAAAATGTACCAAATGCCAAAGTACTCAGCTTTTGATAGTTTTTGCACCATGTCAGGGTCCTGTGCTCTGCATTGATAGTATTACCATCCTTTTCTGAACAGTAAGGAAGGACAATATCTGATGCAAGCATTATAGAAACTTCAACAAACACTGGTTAAAAAGGACTAATTAGAGTCAAATGACAAATGTAAACCATCTTTATTAACTAATTGGATAGTTTTATGGGGCAAGCAAATGGATTAGATAAGAGAAATATGGTAAATCTCATGGATCTCAGTGAAGTGATAGAAATTGTGTTACTTGAGGGAATGACCAGCAAAAGTGGAGAGAACAAACAGAACGGAAAGGCGGGAAAAAATTGACTGAAGAGGGTACTGGCACAGTGGATTGCTGCATTTGTGATAACAAATATTAAGATATTATGGTAGTTATGCTAACAAATATTATTTGTATGTCACCTTTTGAATATGGTATTGTATTAGATAATCAGAATATGAAAATAAGTGCACCAGTTTTGACACAGTTATCAAAACCCCAAATGCAGTCTTTGGGGTATTTAAAATATTCCAGGAATATTTTACAAGTTTTTCTACTATATATAGGGAATAATTAATACATAAGGAGATAGAGACTCCTTACCAAACTGCTGTGCTCAAATCTGATCAGCCAAGTTGAAGAAAGATTAATTAAAGGATATAAGCAATCTAGCTTGTCTGATGCAGTGGAAAGCACCTCTCTTGCTAGAACCCACTGGAAAGGCTTCATCTGCTTAATCTTCAGAGAAAGCTGAAATAAAACATGATCACAATTTTTTTTTCCCATAAGATTTTCAAGGGCCGTACATCTGGGCAATATGAAGAGGAGAGATATAAAAAAGCCATGTTTGCATGAAAACAAATGACACATACTAATCAAGAATAAATATATCGTGGAAGTATTAGAATGTTTTAATTATGACTATAAAAACAAGGAGAAAGGCTTAGAAAAAATTGATTTTAAGATTAAATTTGCTGTATTTCTGCACAGGCTTTTGTAATATGATAGGGAACAGTATTTGCTGACCTGAGAGGTCCTGTCCAGCTCAATATTCTCATGGGTTTTGCAAGATAATACAATACTGATTCTTTTCCCCAAAGCTGTAGATTTATTTTTCTTACTGCAGATTAGATCCGTGATAGATTATTTGCAATTGCTCATCCAGTTTGTATTGTGCCACCAGTTTTATCAAGGAAAAAACTGAAGTGTGAGCATAACTCTGAACAAAGCCTATTGTTCAAAGGGCATTATACTTTAAGTACAATGTCCACTGTGCCTTAGGAACAAAGTAAAATATTATCACTGGCCTGTATAAGCAGCATATTTTGACAGTTACTCAAACCTTGCCTTCTACAGAAAATCGTCAAGGGAGAAAAGTAACATGAAAACAGCTTAGTCTCAGAGGCTAAGAGTTCTGGTTGATCTTTTTCTGTTCCTACATAGACATCAAATCCAAGTGACATCCTCAGGAAATCCAGTGAAGGAAGCATTACATACCTCTAAAATCCACTGCTCAGCTATCTTTTGTTATAGTTGCAGCCATACAAACAAAATGTTAACTGAATGCAATATAACTGTATATTAAAATATTCAAGGATAAGCAATCTTATATTCCTAAACATTAAAATATCCTTAATTCTTCTGTATAAATTCCTACATTTTGAGAACTTTGGAAAATCATGGAAGATCCTCAAAAACTACAAAAGAAAAGTAATGATGTGTAATTTTTTTTGCAGTGCTTACAAATCATTTCGACAATTGGCAAACTCAAAATAGAAACCCTTACTTAGCTGCACAATATAAAGGAGTTCTCAATTTTGAGAGGTGATGCTGGATAGAATGAATCTCTCTGGGAATGAAAACAAATAATCAGCAAAGTATTTTTCAAAGAAATTACTCTTTTTTGCTATAGTATGCCGATTTTACAATAGAATTTTTACTTTGTCAGATTTAAGTTCAAAATAGTTCTCTTTGTATCCCCAAAAAGGGATATTGCTGAATACAGTGATTTCTTACAACACTACTATGTGGATACATTCTTTTTGTACAGGAACGGAAACATCTTTCTCCTATATGTGCCATTCAAGGGGGTATTTCTTGCACTGTATCACATCATCTCCAGCTGTCGATGCTGCAGGAGGACCCATTTGGAGCATTTGCCTTACTACCCTGCTGTAGAGGTAACACAATTAATGTTCTAAAAGTGAAGTGTGCTGGTCCTTTTTGTTTAAGATTCAGTGTCAGGGAGTCAGAAAGGATCTACAGTGCTGCTTTGGAAATATAAATGACGTCGATATGATGGGAGGGTGGGATAAGATGTGGAATAATGAAGGACAGGAAGAGAGTTAAATTGCTTTTTGTCCCCTATCATATTCACACCAGAAGAATAATTTCTTTGACAGATGCTCTGTCTAAAATTACTTACAATAGGAAAAAATCTACTATGTTGTCTTTACATACATCTCACATTAACCTCATCTTACTGACATTCTGAGAAAGATTTGTGTTCAGTCTCAGTCCACAATGAATTCCCATGGTTCTAGATGGTTAATAGTTCTCCTTGCTATTTTTTAGCAGGAAAAATGAAAGGATGAGGACTCACAGCTACAGGGTTTTCTACAGACTCCCATGCACGCGCAGAAAGAGAGCATGTTTACTCAAGACATATCAGTGCCATTTAAAGACACCTCTTTTTATTCAAATGAGCTTCCTCAGAAACAAGAAGATTTGTAAACACATTAGCTTGGTGTGGTGCCCAGGCTAATGGGAAACCATTTCTGGTGCCTAGGTCCTTTTCTGCAACTAATTCTCTGGCTATAGTATGACAAGAACCACAGTTCTCTATTTGCAGAAGTGCTTCTGTACCTGAATATGCTAGGGATTTTGAGAGTCTTGGTTATTTCCCTGATGAGGACAGGTGAGTGCTAAGGAAAAATAAGATTAAATTATTTATATTGTGTGAAACCTTTCTAAAGATTTCAATGGCAGAAAAGTCCCATATGTTATGAGCTGTATAAGGACAACATAGAAGATTAGAACATAGACTATTTAGGTCATATATTTGAGTAAAGAGAATTTGTTATGACTGCTTTCTGTACTGAGCTCTCTGCAATCCCTGTCTGGACATAGGATTTCCTTTTTCTGAATCACTTACTGTTTCTGGCAATTTTGTAAGCTTGTAAGGGTGTGTCTTTGGTAAAGTGACCTGATTTGCATACTTCCTAAAAATTGCAGCCAAGCAGCACCAGCTCAGAGGAAAACAGGGAATGGCATTTTATCACCTCCAGAGCTGTGTATCTTCAGGTCAAGGTTGAAGTGTGCCAGAGGGAAAATGCGTTTGACTGCTACTTGTACTTTGTTTTCGTTGTGACTACATAAAAGGACTTCAGTCTCCAGAGATATAATTACAGCAGCTTTCACAGACACTAAACCTGTGCACACGGAGCTGGTACACTGAAGAAAAATCTACAAAGAGAACACGGCAAACCTTGGGATTTTGGTCTGATTTCTTGACCTTAGTGAGGAGACCTCCCATTCTTCAAGGCTGGGAAAGAAATTCACGTTCTGTATATCTTTTAGTTTTGTCAGCTATAGTTGGCATTTGGAAGGATAGGAGGCACTGTAGTTAGAAACCATTTGTCAATAAGTGCAATGGGAGCTTAAACCATACTGGTCAATAGTTGATCTCTATCAAAAAAGATCAAAAACTAGAATTTGCAGCCTGGAGCTGAAATGTTAATCCTTCCCTTTCAAATTTCCTAGGTCTTCCCCACTCTGTGTAATATCTTAAAATAATATCAAAATTTTTAAAAAGAAAACCATAAATTTAGACATTTTTTTCAACTAAATATTAAATGAGGAAAATTTAATTGAATTGTGACTTCCCCATCTGAAGACTTACTAAATCAAAAAAAGAAGCACCAGTGTACATTCATATCATTGTAATAAATGTACAACAAATTAAAAGAGAACACAGCTCATTAAAAAACACACAGATGCCATTTTAAATGCTTTGAACAACAACAATATGATTCCTGGACTTTTAGCAACTTGAAGACAATGGGTAATCTACTGTGTAATAACAATGCTAAAATGCCATATTCATTGCTGTACATTTCACCATGACAAAGCATTCAGAACAAAGACTTCCAGCTAAGAAAAAATAAATCCTCTCAGTGGAGAGAAGATATGGCCTTTTATGTTAAGATTAGTAATATCTTTAAGAGGCAAACAACATTACAAAGGATCTGCCTTTGATACGTGATCGATCATACATTTTAAAGAACTCATTATTTGGGGGCTTTTTTCTGCTGATGAGAAATATACTCATGCAAAGATGTTGCATAATTAGTTAAAACTATATATATATATTTTTTGTAATTTTCTCTGTAATGGTAAGAAATATATATTTGTGGAAAAAAATAGTTAACTGAAAAGTGTCCCACTGCTTGAAACATCAGCATTAACAAAGTTGGCAATAAAAATTAGGACCATTCTAAACTTTTCAAAAGCTGGGTGACCTGCTTTTTTTTTAGAGGTGAGAGCTGTGACAGCTGTCTATTGCTAAGGTAATTTAAATAAATAAAAACTAGATAATCTAAAATAGATCCTAAAAATGTCATATTGAATATGCTTTCTGGATCACTCAGTTATAGTTTTCTGCCTCCGTCAGCAGAGGCCACCAGATATAAGAAATACTATAAGCAGACAATTGCAGAAAAATGTGTTTAGAAGAACATTCTCTTCGTATCATATTTAATTACTCATCACTTTATGCCCTGAGGTATGAAGGCTTGAATTCCTATTATTTTATCCTACTTAATATTCACAGTTGTGAATATTCTCAGTCTTTATATCAAATAGAATCTTTCTAGAATTCTACTGAGCTAATATGCATCTTTAGCCATCTGCCTTGTGTTGACTATTAACTTTTGACATGGAGTACTGTTACTGAATTATTCACACTGTAACAAAGCATTTTTATTTATTGATTTTAGGTATGGCTTTAGTTTAACTGAATATCCCTTTTCCTTAAGTTAAGAAAGAGCATGGACAAAGCCAACCTTACTTTCATACCTTTATGAAGTTCCTTGTAGTAAATTTGCATCCCCGTCTGAATGCAGTAAACTTTAACTTTTCTCCTAGTGGAGAAAATCCTCTTGGATTTTAACTTTTCTTCTATTTAAGCCTTTCCATCAGATAGTGAATTTCACTATTTGTGTCTCACCTTTTCCACGTCTGTCACATTTTTTCTGAAATCCTAATGTAAAAACAGAGTATTCTTCAGGTGGATATTCTCTGATTTATTCTGTGGTGTTATAAAATTTAAAAGATTAGATGACATCCGATTTTTCTAATTCCAGTCTTTTTGTTTTTATCACCAGTAGGGGCTGATGAATCCTGCAGTTTGAAAGAGGCAAAGCTGCTACAGCTCCATTCCTCCAGGTCCAACCAGTAGTGAGGCTGAGCACGTATTCCCAATGGCTCACACGCATGCACACAGCACACACACTTATATGTGTATACACAACTGGCCACACAGATCAACCCATCCAGAAACCACTCAGCATTCACACAAATATCAAACAACACTAAAAGCCTCATCCTGGTCCCCTCTCTGGCTGATTAGAATGACGGTCTATCAGCAGGAAATATGACTATATATATGTACAGTATATATGTACAATATGCACAATGGCTACCGTGTAGCTCGTCCCTGGATCCGTGCTGTCCCCGGCTGTCTCACTGCCAAACAAACACACATGTACAAATGGGTCTCCCAGTTGACCCCCCAAGCCCCAGTGTCACCAGCAAAACCCTGGTCCTGCTAGTACCGGACTCCTGTTGTCTCCGTGTGACACACTCGCCCTCCTGGCTCCCAGGTCATGTCCCTCCTCTCTGGATAGCCCAGCTTGATATTTGCTAGTGATCACACTCTGGTGCACATACCCTTACCTGCTCCAGTTGCTGGTACAACAGACACAGGCCCTACGATGTGTGATCTGACTCCAGCTGCTGGTACTCACACCTCCATAGGTCTCCTCTAAGTCAGGTAACAGTGCCAAACAGGTTTTCCACATTTTAGCTTGTCTTAATATTACAATCATTGCCTGATGCAATTTCTTCTGATAATTTTATATTTGTTTTAGGTAAATATTACATTTGTCATTTAATATTGGTTTGGGGTTAACAAATATTTTCAATGTGTAAAGCAGTAATTGACCTTAATTTGTGAAACTGCCATGGTCCAGATCAGCTGCTTTAACTGACAATCATTATACCTTTCTGGTAACACAACTTGTGTCGGGAAGTTTGGAACATATGTAAGTACATGAAAATTAATGAAAAAGGAAGTGGCATTTGTGAAAAAATAAATCCTTTTTGTTTGTTTGTTTATATCCTAAGCACATGCTGAAAGACAGATCTTTGCTTGTTGCACTTAATCTACTGGAGGTATCAGATGTCACACAATAGTCACTGAGTAGCTTAGCTTTTTTTGGGTTGATTGTTAGTGCTGTCATAGCTGACTAGTTTTATAAAATGATGGGATTGTCAGAGTCTAAATTTAATTTTCCATGACCTTGAGATGAAATAGCTGTAAGATTGTGAAAAGAAATAGAAAAACCTATTTATAGACTGTGAAAGTTTGTCTTTTGTGAAATTAGAGATTACTTTCTGGGGAAAAAAAAAGAAAAAAAGTTTTTCAGTGGAATGTGACTTTTCCTACAGCATTTCTTTTAAGCAGCTTCCTTTAGTTCATCAGTTAATACATTATGTTTCAAGTTTACTCTTGATCATGGCTTGTGGTCATTTTATAAAGTCATCAGCCTGGGACGATTCTTGACTTCAAGATGTCAAGAAGTAGTTATTATTTAAAAGATTGAGATACCACTGTGCAATAATATTTTATATATTCATTTTTTCAGTCCCAGGACTTTCACTTGTATTACAACACAGTGTCCACAGTAGGCATTTTATTTCTTATTTCTATTTATTTATTTCTAGTCAATAGTTAGCTCTTTTCTTGAGCTTATGTAACTGTAGAGAAGTTGTTGACCCAACAAACTTTGTGTTGGATGTTCTTTGAGGACCACAGGGCCTTGTCCTGGAAAACTCTTGAGTAGAAAACTGCAGCTAGCAGTGTAAGCAAGAGTTTTCAGGATGGACAACAACAGACCATCCAATTTGCACTTTTAAACGTCTTTCTCATAGATTCTATTTATTATTACTAGAGCGATCTAGTACTTGCTTGATTTCAGAACACAGAAGTTTATCAACATTTGTTATCAAGAGAACCTGTCATATGTTCTCCTAAGTGTCCTCCCTATTCCATGACAAATTAAGTCCTCCTCAGGAAAATTGTCAGTCTTGCATGCTCAAAATGCAACAAGAATGTGACTTTTGTTTTGTTCTCTTGTCTGCCATGAGTTTTAAACAGGTGGTTGTTTGCCTTTGTTCATCATTTGCTATAGAAAATGCCTCAGAATAATTCCATAACAGATTGCTTCACTGAAGTATGTGACTTACTTTTCTAGCTACTAGTATGTAAGTTCTGATGGACAGAGAGAGGGGTACCATACTAGAGTTTAAAATTAAACTGAAAACCTTCAAATGTCATCTACATATGAAAAATCACTGAAACCAATGACGTGAACAAGTTGTTAGCATATTCAGTAACACATTTTTGGATCTATATATTAATTTTCTTTGCCAAACATATTTTAAAAAATAATATAGCGAAATGGAAAACAAGCTAAATTATCTCAGATTTTCCTTAGACTTCCTAACATTATCTGTTGTGCCGTTAAAAGAGGTTTGTTTGCTCAGGCTTAGAAGACATTATTTGTACAGTTAATGTCAAAGCAAATAAGATGGAAGAAATACACTGTCTGAAGAGTACTTGAGTGTGTATCTCATCGTCTCCTTCTGCTTTGAAACAGTTGTACGTACCAAGTGTGTTTATTTCCTGTGCTCTGATTTGTCAGATGATGTGTTCATTTGTCAGGAATGCTGAAAGAAATGAAATAAAACCCCAACAGATATGCTAACAGATGAATGGAGATAATGAAAAGGATGACAGCAGCAAAGAAAAAGGATTAGTCTACTACATTATACTTTCACATTATTCTAGATTATTTTTCACTGAGGTCAGTCTTTTTTACCACTGACTTCTATGGAAAGTGTTCAGTTGATCTCACTGGGAGAAAAGTGAGCTCTTAGCTGCCCAGAACAATGCCTTTCTGGTAACGAGGTAGAGATATTTTTAGCATTGCATTTTGGAATTTGGCAGTTAGAGTTTCAGGAACAGAAAGAAAAATGTTTTGTAGTACAAAATACAGTGACAAGTTGAGAAGAGGTGTTTCCAGCAGTTTAATAAGAGACATCTTAAGATGGACTGAGGAATCTGTCTGAGGTCTGCTTAGATTTCTGGTAGGAACAGCTTTGTGTACCTATTTGGGAAGAGTGAGACAATTATTCGATAGGAGACTTACGAGAGTAAGCAGAAGTGGAGTGCCTGAAGAACTAAGGACTGTTCTGATAGAGATGTCACAGTGGGAGACTAAACTGGCAAAAGAATGAGAAAAGAAAGACAAGTGACGGTATAGCTATTAAAGGTTGAAAAAGTATTCACTACAAAGGAAGGAAATGGAGACACAGTAGAAAAAAAAAACAAACATGACAGAATAGAATAAAAAAAATGCAATCTAAAGAAAAAAAATGCAGGACCACATCCATACTGAGGTAAGTGACAGGTAGACATGCTGAGATGTTTTGGAGGAGCATGGCTCACAGATGCAGTCTGCTTCGTGGCAGACTCTGCACTGTGCAAAGTGGTTAGAGAACACCCTAGGTGCAACGTAGCAGCTTCTCATCTGCCTCAAATGCCAGATCATGGCTGGCATATGGAGTCCAGACCAGGAAGGCAGCTGCAGTCCTACTATGGCAGTACATGAGACAGGAGCACCATGGCAGGAGAATGTGAAACATGGACCACTGAGTGAATCTCAGGGCAGGTGTGAACATTCATGTTGCTAAATACCTATCAGATAAAATAATTTTTGTAGCATGTTTAAGCTGCTCATACTTAGAGTTTAAGATAACCATCCAGTAGGACAGCTTGAATCATGATCCTATATATCAGATCATAAGTCAGAGTACCAGATAGTGTCTCCACTGTAGGACTTCTGGCACTGAACCTGATGAGAAGGGCTACGGTTATTCCATTGTCCAGACGGGTGGCTAAAGCTAAACTGCCTGTTGGAAATTCTCTCGTGCCAGGAACTCTTGGGACAGAGCTAGTTGGCACAAGCGATGTAGAGACCGTGTTTACATTTAAGATAATTGTAGGACTGTGCCCAGGCTCTGGCACTGTTTTGTTTACTTGGGCAGCTCTCTGATCCCAAGTTCGTTCCAGGCTAAAGCAGGAACAATGGCTATTATATCATGGTGCTACTGTGCATCAGACTCAGAAACCTGTCTAGCAGTTCTGGCAGCAATATTAGTGTACCGCTTGTTTAGATGTTATTTATTTTGTGATTTTTTTTAATCTTTGTTTTCACGTACACTTGGCTTTACTTCACCCTGAACTGTAACTGCAAGGATTTTCAGGGAAGATAGACATTGTCAGGGAAGAAAATGATGTTGACCCCCAAGGGAGCACAATGAAACACAGTGAGGGAAGGATCTGACCAGACGAGAGGGAGCAGTCAGTCCAAGAGAAAGTGCTCTGAGAGCCCAGGCTGGCACTTTATTAACACCTCAGAGAAACCTAGACCGATGTTTCATTTCGTAGCAGTTTTACTCCAACAACTCTTTTCTTGATTCAGGAAGGTTGGTGATACTGGAAATTCTTAGCACTCAACGAAATCAGCATCCACTTTGCAGGTGTGCCTATGAAAAATACAGAGCATATAGAAATATAAATACTTCTTTAAAGATGTGTTCTTAGCAGGAAAGTTTACCAAGTAATAAGTGTAAGGGGCCTGAGAGCATCCCTGCTCCTGGGGGTTTGGCCCCACGCCCCAGAACTGATGACATGTGGAGAGACTCCTGGGTGCTGTGAGGCCACCGTGGTCAGGGCCAGTCCCTGGCCCAGGGGACCCGCTTTCAGCTGAGGATCTTGCCTGGGTTGGACTGAGCTACAGGTCCCTCCACCCTGCAGCCGTATGCCTGGATATCAGCCATGCCAATCTGGGCCCATATGTGGGCTGACATCCTGGCCTGGTCTTGGCCCATCCCCATTGCCATGGAGATGCCCGATGCCTGGAGCTGGGGCTGCCCCCGGCTGCCCTGCTCCTGGCTGGGGTGGGACGGGCCCTGGCTGCTCAGCCAGGTCTCCTGGGGAGACCCAACACCCCCCATACCCCAACCCCAGGGAGCCGCCGGCCCTTGCGACGCCCTTACAGTAAGATGGAAATTTCACAAGCCTGCTGGTGTAGGCAGTTGTTTTCAGGGCCACATCTTCCCCTGTGCTACTGTGTGATGCCCTGAACAGCTTTGTGAACGGCCAGTTACACACTTCAGGAAACCCAATGGCAGAAGCTTTTCTGAGAGAAGGCCGTCTTTCACCACATGTGCAGTTTAGGAGGCCTCTCCTGGTTTGATTTGGAGAACAGTTATTTCTTTTTTAGTTTCTGTGGCCCAGAAACACACCTTTCAGAATTAAAATTTAAATTTTAAAAGTCCCCTGGGGCTATCATCTTTAATAACATCTTATCCATAGTCCAGTGGGATGTTTTTCTCTATCCAAATGTTGCTAAAGTTTAAACTTCTTCAAACACAAGCAAAGAAGAGAGTTAAGGGGACACTTCATGGGAGCATGACCTATGTATGCACATGGAACCATTTCTGGTATCTGAAAGGTGAAAAGGTTTATAGGATCCGAGATATTTTTATCACGATTCCAAAAATGTAACCTTTTCACTGTTTCTCAGTTTGGCTAATGTGATATTTTCTCTTTCATAATGAATAAATGTAAGAAATGACCTTTAGATTTAACTTGATTAACTTGATTATTCATCATTAAAATGTTGTCTGTCACCCTCCATATGGAAACTATGTAAATTTACCCAGAGAGTGGTGATGTGCTGTTCATGTTGAAACAGATAACATTTATATTATTATTCTGTTATTTCTGAGTTTACCTCTAAATTGGTTATACAAGAAATTTTCTTTAGGAATGATATTATGATAACTTTTTGCAAATCAGTAATTGACGGTTTCATACTGAAATTTACCATCGCTTAATTTTTTTAAGAGGTTATTGAGCTCATTGAAAGCCTAATGCATGCATAAAAACAAGATAAAATATAGCTTTATGTTTTACATTTAATAAGTATTCATTATTTCTCATCCGTGTCATACTTTGTTCTTACAACACTTGACCTATGGATAGTTATTCCATTAAATTTTTACGCAGCAACTAATAAACTTAAGCAATTTACCTTCAGTCAGGAAAATTCTCATCAGCCATATACTGTTCCTGACAACACTTCTAAGGTTTTAAAGTTCATTTTTAATAATTCTAGAAATATTACCCTGGATTTTATTGTTTGGACTGCTTTGTGGCATTTTAAAATTAAGAGATGTCTTAATATGTTAACACACTAGTAATAAATAATGGAGAAATATAGTGTCACTTTGAAGTTCAGTGGAAAAACAGCTAAATTTAGTGAGGAATAAGTTTCCCATTGTCAGAAATATAGGGCAAAAAGATGGCCGCCTGTTTTTCTGCTTCTGGAATGAAACCTAGTAAAAGAGAAAATCTTCCTTCAGGCCATAAAGTCACCATGTAATTAAAACGGGTAGTTTCTATACCCAGGTACCTTCAGTAATGCTGTTATTCCTGCACAGCTTGGAAGTCCAAATAACTAGAGAATTCATATTCATTTCAATGACCACTTTGCTGCCCTTCTACCTGTCCCCCCAAACTCTGCTCAGACATGTGGCCCTACAGGTTTCTCCCTGCAGGGCCTGGCTCATCTCTCCTCAGAGCGCACACATCTAACTTAACTGCCTGGAAGTCAGGGATACAGTAAGTTGTTCCTCACTTTTTAGGGTGGAATGAATTGCTGTGTCTGTGTGTTGATCATAGAAGAAATCTGAATGTTGCGAAGCCTAACTTTGTGTGCCTTATCTGCTGATAATATTAGAAGCTGTAAAGAAAGGTATAGGAGTGTAATTAAGAATACTGGGTTTATATGTCCTCTGTCTTGAAATAACCAGACAATTACTACTTTGTGGTAACAAATTACTTCAGTGGTTCTTTCCCTATGGTAGGTCCTCTAAGCGGTAGTGAGGTCATTAGACTGTGTTATTAAAATGCTCATGTAACTTCAGATACCTTTTGGAAAAATGTACCTAGTATGGTAATCAAAACAGTTGCAGCCCTCAGTTTAATATATTTATTCACCAGTAGTTAATCTGTGATGTTTTTAGTGGTGCACACGCAGAAAAATGATTGTATGTCCTTCACAAGGAGCTGCAGACTGTTTCAGATTGGGTTAAAGTGATTGTTAGTGATTTGATAACTTTTGCTATCAGTAAGTGGTTTATAAAATCTATTGCATGCTAGGTGTCACTCTGATTAAATCACGAGAGTCCTACCAAGCACAGCAGTTTAGAAAGAGACACAAAGTCTAAGATCGTATCATACTACAGAATAATATTACCCAAATTTAAATGACTAGGTCATGGGGAAAATTGTAACATTTCTTTTAAAATAGTTCTGCAAGCATGCATAGAGTTGAATCTTTCCCCTTCCCACTGAAAAAAGTTAATTCTCTAAAGTAGCTATGACTAGCTGCAAGATAACACAGAGGCGATAAGTATGCATACATAATTTGATGCAGTCCAGTGTTTATAGTCTGGATTATTTTTATTTTTATTTTTTACTTTCTCTTCTTCTTCATTTTGTTCCCTTCACCACATTTAGTAAGCCTGAACTATTTAACGTGAATGATGGACTATAGATCTTTTTAAGGTTCAAACAGACTTTCAAAAAAGATTTTCAGATAGAAATAAATCCAGAACTCCAGTTATTCACCAGGTGGCACTTGTCTTTGAGACTTGGAGAAGAAAGACCAAATTCTTGCTCAACTCTCCCCAGTAGGTGCATTTTTTTTATACTACCTGTAAAACAAAGGGGTCAGCTCCTTGCAGGAGAGGATGCCTAACGAAAAATAACTGGACAAGCACATATGCTATTTCCCTGAAATGCTTCCCAGCCTTTAGCTATGTTCAGGTCAAAGTAATTCATGAGCTTGCTGTGATTTGTCTCTTTACTAATTTTTCAGCTGATCTTTCTTTCAAGTTTGTATTCGGCCTCTCCTTGAATCTATGTACATTTCTTACACTTAGCATCAATTTTGGCACACCATTCCACTGGTCCGATACCCATTCAGAGAAGAACCATTTACTTTTGTTTGTTTTGAATTTGAGTCCTGCTAGCTTCATATGATGGCCCATAATTCTTTTGCTGGAAGAGACAATGAATTGTTGATCCCTATCCACCTTCTCTACAGCACTCCTGACTTTGTAGACCTCTATTACATCTGTGTAAGCCACCTCTTGCCCAGGTTAAAGGGTCTCAGCCTAACCCATTTTTCATATAGAATTGTCTACTCATATGGGAGTTGAGCATACCTTTGGCAATCCTTACTGCCTTTCTCTGAACCTTTTCCAGTTCTAAAATAACATCCCTGTGTTCCTTACTTCCCTATCCATCATTTCAGAGTTGTGTTGCCAATTGTTTAATACTATGCTCTGTTGATGTTTTCATTACATGGGTCTTGCATACTTCAACCTTGGTTGATTTGATCAACCGTGATTTATGCGAGGAAGCAGGTGACAGCAATGAAAATGTGGCTGTTTAGAGGGAGGCAGCAAGTATGTTCCCGCTGAAAGATTTCCATGGAGCATTTAGTCTCATAGCTGAAAGGGATGATAACAGATAACAAAGCATATTTTCGCATAAGAATTAATGTATTTGAGAGGAGATGAATACAGGGACTTGAATGCAAGTTTAAACACTTAGACAGTATATATGATGTGGAGGATGGTGTGGCAGAAAGATCACAGCTGAAGGAGAAGGTGGCTTTTCACTTTTTAGAGGTGGTTACTGTTCTGCAAGATCTCAGCCCCTTCAGACAGAAAAAATGCAGTGATGGCAAGTGTTCAGTCTAATAGATGAAGTTGGAAAAAAAGAGCATTTCCTCAAGCTGACAATCCTGATTATTCTGCTCCTGTCTCTATACCCTACATATTGCATTCACAGACCACATGATTAAATTGTTTGCATTTCTTTAGTCCTTGCAAACATCCCCCACCTCTGCATGAAATTTTATTATAAAAAGTGATTTTCCATCTGTTGACTCATTAACTTTCACTTTCTTCATGAACATGTAGGATATGACTGTATATTTCTTTGATGAGGTCAGAATGCACAGAAAATTCAATGTGTGAACCATACTGTAGGTTTGTGTAACAGCAGAATGATATTTTGTATTTGTTAGAGAATTACAGAATGGTTGATGTTGGCAGGGTCTTCTGGAGGTTATCTGGTCCAATTGTCCTGCTCAAGCAGAATCACTTAGAGCTTGTTACCCAGGACCATGCCCAGGCAGCTTCTGAATATCTCTGAGCATGAAGACTCTACATCAGCTCTGGGCAACCTGTGACAGTGGTCAGTCACCCTCACAGTGAGAAAGTGTTTCCTGATGTTCAGAGGGAACCTCCTGTGTTTCAGTTTGTGCCCATCGCCTCTGGTCCTGTCACTGGGCACCACTGAAAAGAGCCTGGCTCTGCCTTTTTTGCACTCTCCCTTCAGGTATTTATGTACATTGATAAGGTCTCTGAGCCCTCTCTTCTCTAGGCTAAACAGAGAAAGGATGCTCCAGTACTTTCACCATCTTTGTGCCTCTTCGTTGGACTCTTCAGTATGTCCATGTCTCTCTTGTACCAAGGAGCCCAGAACTGGACACAGTACTCCAGGTATGGCCACACCAGTACTGAATAAAGGGACAGGATCACCTCCCTCAACCTGCTGGCAACACTCCTCATGCATTCCAGGATACCATCATCCTTCTTTGCAGCAAGGGCACATTGGTGGCACGTGTTCAACCAGGACACCCAGGACACCCAGGTCCTTCTCTACCAAGCTACTTTCCAGTTTGCTGACCCCTAACATATATTGGTGCATGGGGTTGTTCCTCCCCAGGCAAAGGACTTTGCACTTCCCCTTGTTGAACTTCATGAGATGTTACTGTCAGCCCATTTCTCCAGCCTGTTGAGGTCCTCTGTATGGCAGCAGGATATCAGCCACTCCTCACAGTTTGGTGTCATCAGAAAACTTGCTGAGAGTACGTACACTCTGCCCCATCATCCCAATTGTTAATGAAGATTTTAAAATTTTCAGTCCACCCGATTTTTTTATGAGTATCTTATGGGAGACAGTGTCAAAGGCCTTACTGAAATCAAGGTAGACAGTATTCATTGCTCTCCTCTCATCTACCAAGCCAATCATTTAATCATAGAAGTTTACCAAGTTGGTCAATGTCCTGGTTTCAGCTGGTATAGAGGTAATATTTTTTTCTAGTCATTGCTGTTTGTCACATTTGGTATAAAAGGAATGCCAATAATGCACATCGTTTTAGTTGTTGCCAGGTGATGTTTATATTTTTCAGGGACTTTTTTCAGCTTCCCATAGAAGCTGATAAGGAGCGTAGATAGAATGATGGAATGGCCAATGGAATATTCTGTATCATAGATGACCTCCTCAGTATATAAATGGGGTTAGCCGGGGGAGGGAGGTACTCATGTTCACTGATGGGGACAGTGCCAATTCACCGACTTACCTGCTGGTGAGAATGACTTTTACCATTATTACTATTATTATGATAATTATTGTTATTATTGATATTTTTCCTTTTCTGTTATTGTTCTATTAAACTGTATCTCAACCTACAAGTTTTTCTTCCCTTTCCCTTTCCCCTTCCCCTCCTTTTCTCTGTCTTCTCCCTGCCCTTCTGCAGAAAGGGAGAGAACTGCGTGGTCCTAGCTGCCAGCTGGGGTTAAACAACGACAGTCAAGCATTACTTCCCATTGGTGAATCCATGCTGACTACTCCTGATGACTTTTCTGTCCTTCACATGCCTGAAATGTTCTTTTTTTCTTTCCGAATTATATTTAGTTTGTTTTTTTTAGCTGCTACCAAACACTGAGATAATGTTTTCAAGGAGTCTCTTAGAACATCATCCTTTGGTGAAAGACTGTTGAGAAACTACTGAAAAGCAGCTTAAATCAACTGTGTATACATAACTGGTTGCGTTTGTAGAGGAGGACTTCACCTTACAGAAAACATGTTGGCTCTTCCCAGGGGACTATATTTATCTAATTGTTCACTAATTCCATCTCAGCATTTATGAAAAGCTCCCCTCAATGGCCTTGTTCTCAGTGAGCTGACCCGATCATCCTCCTGGACCCTGCACTTGCCCAAACCTGCCCTGCTCCCTGGCTGGGGGCATTTGGACAGACCTGGCTGGTGAGGCTCCTGCCCTGATGGATCCCCCATGGCTCCAGATGCCTTCCCCCAGCGAGCCGCTGGCCCTTGCTGAGCCAGGTCGCAACCCTTCTTTGTGATTCTACAAGATCTCTGGAGGGCTTTTGTTGCTGCTGTGGTTTTAGGTGAAAGCTTTATTGTTAGTTTTCATTCTTTTTGATATTTACTCCTCAAAGTCTCTCTTGGCCTAAATAGTTCTTTTTTTTATATCTAAACTGACAAAATTTATGAGACTTTTCATTTTCTTTATTTGTGTACAACATTTTGAAAAATACTTTCTGGTTTCCAATACTATCTTTTACTTTGCTGAATAGCCATGGCGGCTTTATTTTTTCCTTTTTTGAATCTTTTCTAATAGGTGATGTGCACTGTTGCTGTGTTTGCTGTATCGTCTCCTTCAGAAATTTCCATGCTGCTGGGAAGGGTTTAATTCTCTTAGCTGTCTCTTCTGGTTGCATTTTAAGACATATCCTTATTTTCACATAGCTTTCTTCTCTGAAGTAGAAAATGGTGGTAGTACATCTTTTGGTCTTTGTTGATCATATTGTAATGTTGAAACTAAATATATTAAGATCAGTTTTACACAGTGGTACTTCTGCTATAAGATTTTGTAAGCTTTGCCCTGTAAGATTTTGAACCACATTCTGCACATTCCTCACTAACAAGATTATTACAGCTTTCAGTTCTTTCTGTAATTCCTTGGGGAAATAGCACGCTAGTTTGAATCCCCTTAGGTTGAAAAGAAAACTGAAGTTAACACTTCAGAGTATGGATGAACTTTCTAACAATCAAGCTCTTGTGTATAGACATGAAGCAATTCCCTCTCCAGATGTCATTAAGTGAAAAGAATGATCTTTGTTGCATCCTTTTGAAAAAAAAAGAATGTGTGACATCCCTTCCAGGAAAGCACTATGGGTGGAGCGTACCAGAGAAAAAGATGCTTTTGTGAAGCCCTGACCTAGCACCTAAAGTGTGAAGGGTAACGGTGTTTCATACACATCTGGGTGTTCATTGTTTCCTCCCAGCTTGCTCTAAGTGGCTTCATGCTTGTTGCACAAGCTACTTCAAATAGCCTTACAGATAGCTATTTAAATAGCCAATAGCCACTTCAAATAGCCATTCCTACCTTTCTCAGTACACTGAACAGAGATTTTTATATGAGCATTGAGCTCTGGGTTCTGGATTCTGTGAAGAGACACAGACGCGTAAAAATCAGGCATTTTTGCATGTGAGTTTTAAACAGCTAAGTCTTACAGGGTCTAACTTTTAAGTTCAAACTCCAGTTTAGCCAAGCAGTGACTGAAGGATATTCTTGTTCCCCAGGCAAACATAACTCAGCTCCATTAAGAACATCTTAGACAAGTTTTCACACTCGGCTCTTTTCATTTATGGAATGTGACTGCTATAACATTTGAATCAGAATGATGACAGTAAGTATATTCTAGCCTTACCTATCTCCATGTTGTGATATATTCAGCATTGCTAATGGCAACAGTTAAATGGAAAATAGGTTTCTAGGATTTCAGAAATTCATACTAAGGTGTATAAACAGGCTTTCATTTCATGTCAAAGATTCAGTCATAATATTTCAGGGAAATCTAGATCATCAACAACACAAAAGTGCTGCTGCAGTGGTATCATTATAGTATGAAACAGTTTTATCAAGAAGGATCCTGCTGTTGCAATCTGGTGATTTTGATTTGAGTTAGTGACCTCATGAGACGTGGTCCAAAGTCAAAGCTGGTTAAGTTTAGGTTTTAAATGTTGGTGGCCTTATGTAAATATCCAAATCTAATTTTGTATGTGCAAAGTTGTTACTGTAACTATAAAACCAACTACAAATTTTCCTTAGTCCTCGACAACCACATTTTTTAACCAAAATGTGAAGTATGGGATTTGATAGAAATAATAGAAAGGAGGCTGAGGGGCAACCTCATAGGTCTCTATAGCTTACTGAGGAGGAGAAGTGGAGAGGGATGTGCTGAAGTTATGTACTATAATTTAGTGTACACCAAAATTTGGATAAGGCTATGGCTGAGGGTAGAATCTGCAATAAAATGTTTAATGGCGTTTGAATTTCAGGGAGTGCAGCAAAGTAATATCTACATACTCTCATACTGTGTTTTTCTTCAGTGGCTTCTTTCAGTCTGATCACCACCATAAAAATTCACACCTGTCACTATCTATTTGTGCCTTTGTTTATTGATATCTTTCTCTTTTTCAATACTCTTGTTTTTATATTTACATCTAACCAAAAGTTATTTGGAAGCAGTTGTTGGATACAGTGCTCTGAATTGTGAAATAATATTTTATATTTCTTCATTTGCTTTATGCTGAAGTATTTGTTTACTTGCAATTCTAGAGCTTTTTTTGCAACATTCTAAAATCTGTACAAATGCAATGTTTCATTTCGTACAAAATGTATTGTCTTTAGTTTCAAAGATCAGCACAGAAACTTTTGTAATGAGCACAGTACAGTTCTTTGCAACAGAAGTAATCCACACTTTGTCTGAATAACAACTTCTCCACTATTAAATACTGCACTCTCAAACACTTTATAAGGAGTGAAGGACAGATTCCTCTGCTCTCTTTATGTTTAGAAATCTGAAGTATTCTCAACCTGTAAATAAAGTAGTGCTTGAAATGCAGAAAAACAGAACATAATATTTAGTAAATATTATCCCTTCAGGAACAGTGAAAATGAAATGCAGAGAATTTGAAGGAACTGCTCCAAACCATGTGAAGTCAGCATTACAATTATGGCTGGAAAGAGAACTACTCTGCCTCTTCAGTGTTCAATCCATTGGCTTTTTCTGTCAGGAGTGGTAAATCCCTGCTCTTGCCTTCTGGTTATGAAGCACATTATAAGACATCAGAACCTCTGAAAGGACTATCCAGGGGAGAAGTTGCTCTGCTAGTAGATTTCAGTTTTGTTTTAGCAAGGCTAGCCTTTGACTAAGCTCAGTCTATAATTTCTTGTCTCTATATCATGATTTCTTGTCTGTATTACTATTATGCTACCAAAAAGCACACTCGGTTGCTGTAGTTGTCTCTTATAGTACTGGGCTGTTGCTTTTTATCCTCACCCTATGACTTGCTGTTAAAGTTCATTCTCCTAGTGGTGGGTGGGGAGAAGGGCTTTGAGCGAGATTCTCAGCACAACACATGGTGTCAAGCAAAGGGAGGTCTGGGGAATCTGGGACTCCACATCAAGAAGTCAATTAGCTGAGCTGTTCCACAGACCTTACCAGACCACTGAGGCTATAGCATTTCTAACAAATTCAATGATCTTTATGCCCTTATTTTTTTAATAACTAGAATATTCTGCTTCTTTCTGACTTCTCTCAAATGAACTGTTGTTTTGGTAGCTTGCTTTATTGTAACTTGAACCAGCAAAGTCCCCTTTCAACTGCCACAGTTGCTTGATAGCACCTAGAGTACAGTTCTTTTAAGAAGTGAAGATGTCAACACTAGAAAAGCCCTAGAAGACTGGAAATATAACACTTGAGCCTTTCAAGGGATTTAGGCCATCCAAATCATAGAATCATAGAATGATTTGTGTTGGAAGGGACCTTAAAGATCATCCAGTTCCAACCCCCCTGCCATGGGCAGGGACACCTCCCACTAGAGCAGGCTGCTCAAAGCCCCATCCAGCCTGGTCTTGAACACCTCCAGGGATGTGGCATCCACAACTTCTCTAGGCAACAAGTTCCAGTGCGTCACCACCCTTACAGTAAAGATTTTCTTCCAAATATCTCATCTAAATCTCCCCTCTTTTAGTTTAAAATCATTACCCCTTGGTCCTATCATTACACTCCCTAATAAAGGGTCCCTCCCCATCTTTCCTGTAGGCCTCCTTTAGGTACTGGAAAGCTGCTATAAGGTAGCATATTGATGTTAAGGAGTTCCTGCCAAAGAGTTCACTTCTCTACCAATAACACAAATCCTCTCTCTGCTACTATAATCTTTCAAATTGTTTACTGTGTTCAAGAGCAGTGGATTATGAAAGGAAGAAGATGGAAGACAGGATTTCTCAATAGCTGTCCCATGGCTAAATTTTAGTTGTGCAGGAGAAAGAAATGTCTGCGAATGTCCCCTT
Source organism: Rissa tridactyla (assembly GCF_028500815.1). Lineage (NCBI taxonomy): Eukaryota > Metazoa > Chordata > Aves > Charadriiformes > Laridae > Rissa > Rissa tridactyla. The sequence goes on from NC_071466.1 coordinate 198,974,640, forward strand.
TTTTAGTGCTCTCTTGAATTCTTTGAAGTACAAAGTCATACTACATACCCTTAGAAATCAACATAAAAATGCAAAATAACTGTGCAGTATGCAAAGTTAAAGAAACTGAGCACACTTTATAATATCAATTAAGAACTGTAAACTATTCTGATTCAGTAATACTCAGTTTATGATTATGCAAGGGTGAAATAGATGTTGCAAATTTGCCAAATGTAGGAAATTGAAAGTAATGAAATTGCATGTTTACCAGTCAAATGTCTCAAATATATTCTCATTAGCACTTTGGTATTTCTTTCACTGTAACAGTATAAGGGGGTTATCGAGTTCTGTGATCAGTATGTAATAAGCATTTACATTCTTATAAGTTTTAGATTAAATTTTAGCTGGAAAATAGTTGGAATTTAATATCCCAGTGATGGAGACCTTGCACAGCACAGGCAGGAAAAGTGGCTGACAAGGAAGAGAGGTTATTTTGCCTGCAGAAAGGAACAACACACTTAGCTGAGCTACTACCATCAAGACAGCTTTGGGCACAGTGAAAGATACAAGAAAGGTATAATCAGAAAAAAGAACTATAATTTTCCAGAGCAAGATGGGGAGATTGAGAAAGGACTATTTAACAAGACAAAGGAGCACTCCGTTTCAGTGCCTGGCATACACATTCACGTACAGACGTTACCTCTTTGGGAGAGGGGTCCTACTGGCAGGTTGCTCCTGGCAGGTGGGGAAGGGAAGCAACCATCCTGTGACAGCAGATTTGCAGCCCCCCGGTGCCACTACATCACAACTTGGGCAATGCCACTGCTTGTTTCCTCACTCTTTCCCTCAGTCCCTTCCCTCTGAAGCAGGAAGATCCTTCAATCATGTCAGCACAAGATCTCATTGTCTCGTTCTTTGGCATACCATCTGATCCTTACCTATGTTGCTAAGCTGTAAGCAACCCTGCCAAGGCTCCGGGCCCCAGAAATATCGTTCCTGACCTGTCTTCCTACTGGCCATCTATTGACTCTCTTTTTCCTGCTGGCATCTGCCGTGCTGCCTGAAGAGGTGGGCTGCTGCACCTTTTGCTTCCCACAGTGTGAAAATTTGTATAGATGGTGATTTTAAGGAAGTTAGTGTGATGATGTGGAAGTTTCTTCCAGATGCTCCTTCCGAGCCCTCTAAGTGTGCCATTAAATATTCTAAGTGTACTATTAAATTTACTAAGTGCCAGCCTGTGGTGAGATGGTTTGTCAGCTTCGTTCTGATGTTTTTCTCTTAACAGGAATAACAAGGGGATTAAGACTGTCTTGTGTGTATAGTCGACCGTAAAGGAACAGAAATGCATGCACGATGACGGACTCTTTAGAATAGGCTGGAGCATAGATTAAATAAAATTTTTAACACTGATTCTGACTACCCCAATAGTGATAGAATTATAAGGGAGTTAATGTTTATGAAAACTATTACCAAACCAGAACTCTTCACCTTTGTATAGTGTTTCCTAATGTAAGTAAGAAAAGCAAAAGATGGGGATGAAAGATAAGACAAAAAATGCTATATCAGAGGTATTCTGCAAATGCTTTCAGATGGGCAAAATTCATTATTTTTTTATACGGAGTTAATTTTCAGCTAGGAAAATGCAGTGAATTTTCAGATAACAAGTCATTTATAGGGGCCTAAAAATGCACATTTGAAAAAGCAGATCAACATTAAATTGTGTAGAGTGGTCCCATACAAGATCTTTTTCAACAGTCAAAGGGGAGGTATACAGACTGAAGGGGTTGGAAACTCGAGTTAAGTCAATCGAATTACAACAGCTAATGGGACTGTCTTGTATTACTTTGTTCTATGAACATGTGTTTCTCATGCATTTAAAAAGTAGATCATATCTGTGACTGTAAGCTAACATTTTCTGGTTTGCAGTTTGAGCAAGCAAAAAATACCAAGGTGGTCTGTTAATGTGACTCTTGGAATGAGATGAATTTGTTGAAGTATCTTTCCTGTTTGTCGGTCTGTAACCAAGGATTTCAAATTGTGGCCTCTGTTTTGCTTTGACAATATTATACCTTTCTCCTGTCAAGATTTGTTACTGTCATTCTTTCTTAATCCTAGTTGGAATGATTGTTATATTATATTCCAGTTTCTTAGTCCAGTTGTGTGTCAGCACAGATAGTACTTCTGTCTTCTTTTTTCATGTTTGGCAGAAAGAAAAAAAGACTTTTGATTAACTGTATTCCAAGTTCCTTATGAACACACTTTTTTGCATTTCCCCCTATAGTAACACCAGAATATTTTCCTGTAAAAGTACATGCCAAGGAATATCTAATTAAGTCTAGATTCTAGAGATAAAATTCAGCACTTTTTCTTGGTAGTGTGACTGCGTAATGCTGTCATTTTTCACTCTTTACTCTGGTATAAGGAGTAGATTGTTCTCCTTAAATATAGCTAGATCTCAAAAAATCTGTTGGAACAACTGGGCTAGTGACAATCCACTTCAATATTTAATGTTCTCTATGCTGTAGTGAGATTTACAAGCATAATCTTACGAAGTCCTACATGAATCAGAGTGGCAAAAGGCGTATTGAATTGATCTGTTATAAAAATGAAACATCCAGTAGTGTGTGCACAGTGCACCACAAATAGCTGGCTCTCAAAAATAACCATTAGGTCTTCAGTTAGCAGACTGCTCTTCCACACCCATTCCTGTCCTTTCCTATCTCACTACTTTTGCTTGTTATGTGGACGACTGTGATTGAAAGGGGGAAGCAGGGGGATAAGGGCAATATGAAATGCCTGAGTGGTAATTATTTTGAAGATAAAGGATATTGATACATTCTAGCACTTTAGGACGAGAGGCAGGGATTGGTTTCTGGTAGACCCAGCTCTCTGCTCTCCAGCTGCCTCTTTCAGTCCCCCAACTGGCAATGGCCTCCAGATTCATTCCACCACTGTTCTACCTGTCCCTTACTCACCAGTCACCTGCACTATCCTTGAACCATTGTATGTGCCAATAAACCACATTTTCTTTCAATGAAATTTTCTCCTATGTCCGGAATTTAACCCACACCCACCTCAAGCCTGGACACTTCCATCATCGTACCAGCATTGAAAGACGCTTTATTCCTTCTGTGAAACCTTTCCTGCTGCACTACAATCACTCTGTGACCTGCCTGTGTCAGACAGTCATCTGTCTGGCTTCCCTAGAGGAGGCTGGAAATCTCTTCTCTCCCTCAGGTTACGCTCTCTTCTTAACTCATTGACACTGTATTTATTGCAAGGTCAGAAACAGCAGCAATAACCTGGAAAAGACAACTCGCAGGGAACTCAATATTCAGCTTCTCTGGGATTAGTGAAAAGGAGTTACACAGAAGCCACCTTCTTCTTGCCACAGTCTATGTGTAGAGGCGCTGAAATATTCTGAGACTGGTCTGGTAAAATCACACCAAATCTCTTGCTGGCACAGAAGATCCTTCAAGTTATTGTACTTCAGTCACATTGTCTTGTGTTTGCAGTGTAGCTGACATAGCAGGGTTATGAATAACACTAAGCCTCACTTACCTCTTGCATTGGGCTCAGTTCTTCCATTTAATTGCTGATAACTGTATCAGATGTTCTAATTTTTATATATATTTTTTTTAATCTGGTGAACTAAACAGGTGTCCATCTTTTCCTTCTGGTGGCTAACAGTGCATGTATACCTTTTTTGCCTTACATTCTGCCACATGGCACAATGTCCTCAATGGGGGTGCAAATGCAGAATCTGGTTCATGATGCAAATAAAATATTTTGTCATTAAATTAAAAAATATGGATGACCAATCAAAATGTGGGCAAACATAATTCAAATTGAAATGTAGCCTCTACATTTCTGTTCATTTCTTATGTAGAAGGAACGAATTTTATTCTTCAAGCTAGCTATTTTTTAAAAACTGGCTTAAATGAATCTTTCATGTAATATGAATTCTACTGAATTTAATCCTATAGGCTTTCTTGTTTGGTTAGAAGTACATAGTCTCATGGTCAGAAGTATTTTAGGATGGCTGTTATTCTTCCAGAACTGAATGCAGTCTAATGTGTTATTGCACTGGTAGGATATCACTTTTTTCTTGGTACTCACATTTTTGCAGCTTATGCTCTGATATGTCTCCGTTGCACAATACATATTGCAGTGTTAGCTTAAGATCTGACTATATTTACCATAATTTCTTGACTTGCCTTAAAATCTTACTTCCAAATACAATGTTTGCTTGTCTCACTACTTGTTCTGATCAAGTGTGAGGCTTGATTCCTCATTCACCTTGATGAACGCTTATTCACATGACTAGCTTCACTGGAATCAGTGTAAGGGCACACAAATTGCAAAAAAGTGAATATTTTCAGGGGCTAATGTTCTAATAGAAAAATCTTTTTCTTCAAAATATTTTCTAGTTATGAAATTGATAATTAACTTTATGATGAGATATAAATATGGCTATGAGTAGCTGAGGATGCAGTTCATAGCTGTAAAAAGGCACTGTAGACATCAGGCAAGGCACAATTACTATATATATGAAGAAAAAGTGAGATATATTTATAATGTTTGTCATGCACATAGTTAAGAAATCCATGTTATATTTTTATCATTTTCCATCCCCCATCCCCTCACAGCTTTTAATACTATATAGGAGAGTGACTTTAAAATTGTATTTATTAGAAACTGGAATTTCACTGAAATCAAGGTACTTTGAAAAGAAATGTCAGTTAAAATTTTTTTTAATTGAAAAATGTTGAAACAAATTTTAAGATTTTTTTTTTCAAGAGTGTCAGAACATTTGTGGTCAGATTGGTGTATTAAATGTACAGATCTATAAAGTATAAATGTCTACACAGACATAGCTCTTGTGGTCAATATAGAGAAAGATGGACTTTCATTTTAATATAGCCACCTGATGTAGAGCGGATTCACTGTGTCCCAAACAGTGCCTGTTTCTCTCAGACGGTGATAAATGGTATAGAGGGACTAAGTTGCTTGGACACAGGCAGCTGGTGCCATTTTAGAAAGCTGAAGTGTAGCTGACCTCCAGCTGCTACTCCAAAAGGCATGAACATCCTGCACCTTATCTCCTAGCTCTGTGAGGGCATCTTGGTTACCACACAGTGTCTCAAATGGCACCATACATCTGTGCTTAGGTAGCTGAAAGTCTCCCAGAGTTCATTGTTTGACTTAATTTAATTTCCACTTTGAGCTTTGTTTCATTCTCTCTTGATGCTCCCAAGGTTCAAGTTTTCTTTCCATCATCTTGGTATATGCCAGAGGAACTTCTTAATTGTTACTGGCCACTGAAAAGCACTTTTTTCTCTACTATTTGCTGCAAAAGCAGTTCTTAAGTTACTCTATGCTGCTTCAGTGGAAAAATAGCATCTCTAATACCAAGAAAAAAGAATATGTTGGGACACTGGATATTCTAGTATCCAGTTTTTAAGGATCTCTAATAGAGATAGCATATCTGTTGCTTGCCAAAACAGTTACAGCCAGCTTTATCACCAGTTTTATGTATGAAATAATACATTTACTTAAAGCTAGAAGCTGTAAATTTGTAACTGTAGGATACAGATGAAAAAAATATACACTCTGCTAATGTTATACTTAATGTGATAGTTTTCTCAGTTACTTCAGCATCTTGTGTCTCTTCTACCTCTTTTTTGTAGATGAAACTGAAATCTCATATTGATTTTCTGTGATGGTTATGTTTCTGTTATATAAGATGACTGTTATGATCTCCTTCCCTGTAGTGCTCAACAGAAGGTGTGTCACAGATCAAAGGCTATGACTTGCCTATATTATGTCAAGTTAGAATGCCCTCATCTTGCATAATTCCTTCTTGTGAAAGTTTCCACCTGCATTTACTGTAGTTGGGTAATGAGGCATCACATGATGATGTGAAGGATGAACCTTCTATTCTTTTCTTAAGGTCTTTTCAGTAACATTTTGATTGGATATCGTACTGTAATATTCCTGTTTAAGCCTCTCTTCATAACTTTTTCTCTGCTAAAGACATTCTCAGATATATCTTGGTAAAATGAGTTACATCTTGTTATGAAAAATGTGGGATATATAGTCTTCCTACTAGGGGCATGAGGAGTCTTTCCATATGAACATAATATAAAGACTGCATATCACAGAATCACAGAATGGTTCGGGTTGGAAGGAACCATAAAGATCATCTAGTTCCAACCCCCCTGCCATGGGCAGGGACACTTCCTACTAGACCAGGCTGCTCAAAACACTTCCAGGGATGGGGCATCCGCAGCTTCCCTGGGCAACTTGTTCCAGTGTCTCACCACCCTTACAGTAAAGAATTTCTTCCTGATATCCAATCAAAATGTACCCTCTTTCAGTTTGAAGCCGTTACCCTGTGTCCTATCATTACAGTCCCTGATAAAAAGCCCCTCCCCATCCTTCCTGTAGGCCCCCTTTAGGTACTGGAAGGTTGCTATAAGGTCTCCCCGGAGCCTTCTCTTCTCCAGGCTGAACAACCCCACTCTCTCTGCCTGTCCTCATAGCAGAGGGGCTCCAGCCCTCTGATCATCTTTGTGGCCCTCCGCTGGACTCGTTCCAGCAGGTCCACGTCCTTGTGTATATGATTCCACATAGAATATAACTGAGAGGAAAGTGCTGAAGGTGAATAGCATCATTCACTCATTGTACACAAACGCCTGGTGCTCTCTCTTCATTAAGTTTAAACCTTTATATTATATTGTAGTATCTGGTCATTATTGAAATCACATTTCCACAGGAAGACAATTCCTTTTTCGAAGTATCTCTGGGACGTGGCAGATACTTTCAGTTCGGTATGGAATTAAACTGAAAAGTTATTACTAGAAAATATTGTTATTTCCTAAATTATCAAACTTGCAGTATTCCAGGGTGAAGGTTGCAGGCGAGAATCCATGCATACATTAAAAAAAAAAACAACTCTCTATCTATCTGACCTGTTCCTTTCAGAGGAAATTCTACAGAAGGTGCTTCCAATCACCAGGCTTTTCAGAGTTCATTTGTAAAGTTACACAAGAAAAGTTGAAATTCTCTCTTTTCTAAATAGGAAATCAGTGACTGCCACTTTTATCTTTCTGCCACTTCAGGTGCACATCAGCAAAAATCTGTCTTGCTGGTGTTAATTTTCGGTACCAAGAAATAATGGAACTGGTTTTCAAATAATAATTTAGTAGTTCTCAATCACAACTTATTCATGAGTGTGAAGGGCCTTTTTTTGCCCATGTTCCAAAAATAATAAGTGTTCAGGGGAGTTATTCTAATTTTTTTTTCCCTGAATCGATTCATAAATTTTAGTTTATGTGTTTTCTCATTGATAGAGACTCTGCTGTGATTGTTCTGGTTTTACTTTCCATTAGAGCATATCTTGTCATCTAGTAGAAAGTTTACTAAAAGCTTGACTTTGAGATTAGTTCAAATGTGGTATTCATTGAACATACTTATTCTTCTAAATTCTCTGATACTGATCTGCAGAGAGAGCAGCTTATTCCTTTTGATGGAGATTTATTTCTTTAGTTCAAGTTGATGATGACCCTCAGCCTATCATATTGTTGACCAGTTTTCCCCTCTACTTTTGGAACAGTACAACATCTTGATAATTTTTGCATTATTAAGCCTCAAAGTAAACTTTGCCATTGCAAAGCACTGCTTCTTGCTTGCATGGCAGCATCCGTAGCTTCCAGTTATAAAAAACAACATATAGATTAACTGTTTCTGTTCACAGAGCAAGATTTAGTACTGTTTTCAAAAGCTGCTAATATATCTTTTGATAAATATTTACCTACCATGAGCCCCTTCACTTTGCACACTGGAACAAAATGTTTGCTTCTAGTCAAAAAAACACAAGGGGGCAGTTTAGGATAACAAACCAACAACAGTATAGTAAAAGATACCAAAAAGTTCAGTTTTTGAAAAAGTAGCTTTTCTGAATCTTCAAATTAGGGCTGCATAGTTGCAGAGATTACCCTTAGCACCTAGAGACTTCTAGTCCAGACTTACAGACAAGAAATATAGTAACACAGAGTGTATTTTAATACAGAGCAGGCCTTTTGCCAATGAAGGGAAAAGAGGGAACAAACAGGTCATACCAACTGGGCATGTCAGAAGGAGTGTTCTCGAACATGTTTCCCTTTTGTTCAAGAACTTACATGAACCAATTACCAGAACATATTAGACAGTGTTTCAGTTCACAGTTTTAATGCGGTAAGCATTAGTGCAGCCAGCTGCACCACAGCACCGAGATAAGAGTCAAACTGCATTTGTTTATAACTTACCTTGTTTCCTGTAAAGAGTCTAAACCAAGCTTTTGCAACATAGGCTAAACTGCTGTACTGAAGAAAGTATCGTGAATAAAGGCTGTGCAAAGAGTAACTAGATGTGCCAGTTGAAACTTTTATCTTGCTATGAATACAATGCAAACAACTTCTCTTTTTATATGGAAAGCTCTTAACATTTTTATTGTTGCATATTCTAACTACTTTACTGCAATACGATTTCAATTTCCATAACAATGCTTAGCCAGGAGCAGCCCAGACTGATTCACAATTCAGTAAAAGCTTGCAGATACCTTGCAGTGTGCCTTTGTTTTGTGTTAATTTCAAGTGTACAGGAAAGGTAAACCTACAGGAAAGTGGGGGTTTTCTTCATGATAGGATGACTTTTGGGAAACTGGGATAGGAGATGGGAAAGTTAACATATCAAAGTGTGTCCCCAGGCCTGCTTTATGTCCCTCTCACCCTCCAGTGTACTGAAAGAATTAAAGGAAGCAAGAATCCCCAGGAGGAGTTTGGACTGACTCGATCAGTATTCATTTTAGCATCTACTGTTGCAGTGCTTTAGAAGGAGGCAGCTCTAGCACCACAGGAGAACCTACAGAACTTTTGTGCCCCTAGGCCAGGCTGGCTTCAGCTCTGTGGTCTCATCATGAATGCTTCCACTGAACTGTTCTGTACTGCCAGCCACTGGTCAGAAGTTGAGGTAGAGGCAGAGTTTGGAGCTTGAACTCTTTGGCTGCTTAATGGGTGGCTCTTGCATGGTGGGGCATAGAGTAGGAGAAACCTTAACCAACTTCAGGCATGACTGTGGGCTATTAAACTAGGAGATTGGCCAAAGTCGAAAAACAATATTACACTCTTTCCAATGATCTGAAAAATGGTTACTGTGACTGGATTACACTTCTGTAGCAGGAAGCTTCTCCTCCTTTTTGAGGAGTGTGACTTAAATACATTGGGTGCTTCATGGTACACAAACTCATGTTTGAACTCATCAGCGTGACTGCATCATGTGGAATATTTTCTGTGGTTCTCATAGCTTTTAAAACTAGTTAGAAAACACTTTCATAACATAACCATCAGATTTTTCCTGACTAGATTTTTTCCTGTGTTGATTATAGAGAGTGCAGAGCACTGTACACACATGCACACTGGACCACTCCCATTCTTAAACTCTTTATTGAGTCAGAGCAGAGGTTGCACTAGATAGAAACAAACCATGATTCTTTCCTCACAGTTCTGCAGTCCAGGTTGCTGCCTGATGATTTAGTCAAGGACTCATTTAGTAGGAATCTGTGGAGCAGTATCACTATTGTGTAATAAAAGCTCCAAAAATTCAGATTGATATTAGATTCAGATTAGATTAGAATATTCATCAGCAATATATAGGGATATGGTTTCTGTACACTGTAAACTGTGAACTTCTGTCAAATTTAATGGTCATAGGGTCCTCTGTCTCTCATATTTATTTCCTGAAGAGAATTTAGTTTAATAAGCTTTTCCTTTTGGAAAGTTGAATTGTCTCTGCATGGTATCTTGCAGAAAAGGATAAGTATCTGTCAAATGAATGAATAGAACAAAAATAAAAAGAACACAATATCCAGGAGCAGCTGGTAATAGTTGTCAATGACAGGGTACTTTCACTGCACTTGGATTATATTTTTTCTACCTAAGAATGGAAAGAATATTAAAAAAGTTCAGCTTAGCAGTTTTAACATTTCTTCCAAAGCATAAAGTCCTCTTCAGATTTGCTACCTCCTACTCACGGTTTATTCCCTATCTGACACTTGAGTAATTGTTATAAACCATTTCCATCTGTGATTTACTTTGTGTTTCCTATTGCAGGTGACAGTTAATGTATCTTGTCTGCTGCTATGAAATTAAAAAAAATGGTCTGAAAATGCTAAGAACAAACACAAAGATGGGGGCAGGAAAAAAACAACTTTTATATATTCAAAATTCATGTGCTTTGAAAATCTTTCATCCCACAATGTAATCAGTGTTAGGATGCCTAAAGTATCTTCTTTCTAAAAAAAAAATGCAAGAGAGGATAGGATAACACTACTTAAGAATTCATATTTCCATGATAAATTCCTTCAGCTACAGAAGTGATGTAGTGTAGGCAGTAAGCATAGATTTGGTGTTAAAGATTTCCAGACTTTCTAAGCTTACTCTGCATTTTGCTCCAGACTTCTTCCAACTGAAATCCACTGACATTAGAAAAGTTATATCATAATCAAGTTGTTTCACCTAAGGTGAACAACAGAACCTTAAACTAATAAAACTTGATCACAACTGGAAGGACAAAGATATAACAAGCAAGGCTAGGGTAGGTAACGTTAATTCTGAAGAAATCTGTTGATTAGAACTTTGCATCTGAAAGTGGTATAGATCAGGAGGTCATACACCTAGCTTAGAGAGAGGAGAAAACAGTGAACAAACACGTTACCTTTGAGAAAATTGCATGCTATTTCTAAGTTTTATGTCTACCATAAAATATGCAAGTGTCATCTTAATTTCTAAATGTTCTGTCTTTGAAAGAGGATGAAGTACCTCTGCAACTGTTTTATTTTCCAAATGCTGACAGTTTGGTAATATTAAGAATGAGTTTTACCTGTCCCTCAGCTAGTTAATTAGACACATTTTCTAGTGCAAAAGACATTTGTAATTTCACCATGACAGCTTCAAATGCACAGATGGTAGGTACAGCTCACTTACAGGTAGGTACGTTGATAACCTCTGTAGTCCAACTCAGTGATTGGCAAACCATGGGTTACAAAAGCAAAAAAACCAGTGACTGCAGTTTTGCCAGATGATGTCAAAATGACACTGTGTAGTATGAACATAGTTTTAGATGGTGATGACACAGGGAGTGTCTAGTGTACTTGCAGATGCCATGAGTGTACATGGGGGTTGTTAGTCTAAACTGATCCATAGCACAGTGTTTATTGTAATGATATCAAGCTTTAGGTGCTTCCATGCTTAATCAAAGAGTATTAAGAGTAATTAAGAGTATTTTTGGTGGAAAGTCCTTAGCTCTGTACACCCTGAAATGGCTTTTAAATGCACTTGAACACTCTGCAGCTTGCAATAAATTATATTCTCTTTAGGAACGAATACAGAATTTGCAGCTTTGCAAAACTCATGCTGTTCTTAAGTCACTTTTTTATTCTTTCTTTGTATATCGGTTTATATATATTATAGATATTTTTAGATTGTTATGTAGATTGTTTGAGGTAACTTTAACAAATGAGAAATTGTGGTTTAGTTCTGTTTTTGTGAGGGAGACTGATTAAGCACTTGTCAAGTAAAACGCCAGTGGAAAGTCTGTGGAAAAGCCTGCTGAAGAAATAAAAGGACTATGCACATAACTCACTAGGCATAAAGTGTCTTTGTGTCCTAGGACTTAATCCTACTGGATACTGCTGGGCAGTTCCCATAGATATTGAAAGGAATTTAGGGTGCTCAACATGACGCAGTAGGTCCAGAACATCTGTCTAACTTCTGCCCTAACTTTCAGGTTTTGGCAACATGCTTGGTCTTAACATTTGCTCATCATTTCATCCATTCCATCTCAGATTTTCAGCACTCCCCTAACTAAAGCCTCAGTCATACTGTGATAGTCCCTCACTTTGATGAATAACTCAATTTCTGCCAATCTGAACATACAGTAATAAATAAAACTGCTATCGTCCAGATGTCCTCTAAACAAGATAAAACTTGCTGTGCAACCTTCCTTCTTAGATATACCGTTATGTCTTCAACAGTTTGAGTTCTCCATGGTTTTCTTTATTACCTTTGTCAATACCCATACATGAGAAGTGTGAAAATGAGAAACTCGTTCCAATAAGACTGAAAACTGCTTCCCTATTTCTCATTTTATAAGATTTGGTAGGTAAAAATCACTTTGGAAAGAATGCATTTAAAAGCTGTGTTTATCCCAGTTTCTGTTTCATTTCAGAATAATGTCAGAATGGGATAAATATGCATTCTATAAATATAAATATTTCTTTGTCTTTTCCCCCTGCCTTTGTTCAGTACATTTATGTTATTTATTTTGTAAGTACCTTTAAAGGATTGACTTGCTTTCTTTGGAGGTTTGGCCTCATAAACCATAGCAATTTTTGTTTAATTTTGGAGATGTTTATGTAAGAGGTGGAGTCGGGCTGCTTTCCCTGAGTATGTTTCAACCATTATTTAAAAATTATAGTAGTGAGTATTACACCTTTGAGATATCCAAAACAAGTAGCTGCTCAGTCACTAGAATGACAAAGTGATGGTGCTCTAGCCAAGTTGCTCTCCAGCCTGCAGCTGAAGAGCCATAAAAAAACTGCAAAAAAGAGCTGTTTTAAGTACCGCATTCATATACTGTTCTAATAGAATGAAAGGAGCTCACAGGACTTGTTGAAAAACAGAAGCTAAATTAGGACACATCATTGGTTATTTACTACTTGCCATTAAAAAAGATCTTTCATTTGTGCAGTATTATGGAAATTAAAGCATACACTGCACTTTGATAACTTTGTCTCATTTAAGTAAGCCTCCATCACTGTGTTGCAGCATGCCTATTTGCAATACATTGTAAGATATTGGTTGTAAAGAGGTAACTTCCAGTTAAGTAGCAATAAATGGCTGACATTTCTTAGTCCCAGTTAGATCTGCATATCTCTCTGCGTCACATTCTGTCATTATTTCCATTTTGCAGAAGTTTAGTGTTTTAGAAGATTCACTGATTTGCACAGGGCAACAAATACCAGTCTTGTGAATAAGTTTGAACCACTGAAGTACTTTATTCAAACCACTAGGAAATGATCTCCTACCTTTATCAATGCCTTAAAATTACAACAGTAGAAACTATTAGCCAAACATCTCTTTCTTACCTCATTGTTAATTCGTGGACAAAACAAAGTATATCTGGAAGTGAAATATAAAAGACAAAACTAGCTATACTTTAGCAGCCCAGTGGTCTACATAACTTGGTGTCCTGTTTCCAGCAACTACCTGGTGTTTAGAGAAAGCGCTAAGTATAATCTACTCTGTATGTTGATTGCTGAAAGCAACATGCCCATAGGATTTTTTCATAAAGTCCATTAAGCCAAGACTGGCTTACAATCTGAAGTACCGGAGTTGATAATCTATATTTTTCAGACCTATGTAATTCAGCTGAAAGGGTTGCCTTAGTGAATTTGGAAAGCTCCATTTAATCTGTTTCCACAGAAAGCTGCAATTCTGCAAAGCTATTTAGTTCAGTAGCTCTCACTGGTGTGAGCTGGGGGTCTAAAAACCCTGTGGACAGGAGTCTCTGTTTTCCAAAGAACATTGACTCCTGTCTCCCTGGCAGACTGTCGACCACAGGAAACATGGACACAATGTTCTTAGTTTAGACAAAGCTAAATGCAGCTATGATGTGGAGCCAGAAGGAGTCTTCAAGCCATAAGGCCATGACTGTGTCATGTCAGGGGAAACGTAACTCTGCCTATGATGTACTTAGGGGAGACTGCAATTGCTTTAAGTCAAGTTGGCAGAAATCCATTCCCGGAACAAATTTCCAGGTTGCAAGGTCCAGTTTGACTTTTCTGAGCTGTTCAAAATGCTTGCAAACAATCCACCTTAGACGAATGTTCTTTAGGAATCTCCAGTTTTAAGCATTGGACTTTATTTTTCAGTGTAAATTGTAATTCAGCATACTGCTTAACAATGGTTGGTACTAATCATACATTGAACTATATTTACACATATTAGATAAATTCAGTAATATAATAAAAACTTATTCTGTTTGATTTCTCTGCCTTTCTCAGTTGTAGAGATATTAATTGCTCCCTAGGTTCTTGTGATACTAATTTAGTTAGGCTGTTTAAAGTTACAGGAAGCAGGTATAAGGAAAGACCAAAAGACCTCTGAGAACATCAGTTAATGTGTTTAGCACGTCAAACTTTGGTGCTCAGTCTTGGAATTCTCTATTTAATTTTAGAAATGTTTCTGAAATGGCTAGAAGTCCTCAGAGTTAGGAGTTTGATTACTGAAGGATCCCTACAGTTGGAGAGAGAAGGAAGAGAGGTACTTAGATGATGAATCAGTCCACCTGTGCTCCGTATATCTTCTTGCAAAGGTGGATCTCTTTCCACTGACCTAATGCCACTTCATTCCTAACTTAGACTCCTAAATCAAATACCTAAAAATTAGGTAGGATAAATCTTCTGCCCTCTATAACATGTGCCTTCCCTGTTACATAAACAGATCTTTGTCAAAGCAAATTCTTGCTGATGTTCCAGTAAGTACCTAAAATTAGGAGACATGAATCCTTTTCAGAAGTGTAGTTGTTCTAATTATTCCTAAATAGTACCCTTGGGGTAGTTTTCTTCATCCTTTTTATAGAACAAATCCCTTGTTCATATATAGTGGTGAATATTAATATTAATAATAGAATTTTCTTTCAAGTTAGGCTGGAAATGCGCTTCTTACAAACTCTCTAAACATTACTTCTTAAAAATGAGGAAGTGTCCCAAAATGCAAAGCTTGTGAAACCGACCCTCCATCCCACTTCTGGCCGTGGCAGGATTTAGGCCTTAATAAAGTTAGCAATTTATTAATTGATTCTTAGTCAACAAAGCAATGCACATAAGCTATAATGAGCAATACCCTCAGCACTGGTGTTCCCTAGACATAATGTGTTTCAAACTAAGTAAATATTATGGCAGTGACTAGGATATATCAGGTCAGCAGTGCCTCAAACCAACATCAGGAAATAATATAAAAGCAAACATACTGTAAGCACAGAACACAGGAAGAATACGCTCATTAAAGACACCAAAGTTTTACAGCAGCATGATATCTACAAGATAAAAGTGAAGCTGAAGAAACAGCAAGAAATCAAAGGACCAAAGTGAATGGGAAACTATTAATTGAGAATGATATCTGCAAAGTGTAAGCAGCACAATTCAAATATTTAGTATTTCTGTAAGATTAACGATTATCAAAAATTAACACTGTATGGCTATGGAATAGAATAATACATTTGAAAATATCTCATTAGACGTAAACATTTTTTTTGAGATGGAAGTATATCTGCTTGCTGATTTTTGATAAGATTTAGGAAAGAAAGAAATATATGTAGAGATTGTGTCTCTGCGTCTCTGGATCTTTTTTTTTAAACTATTGCTGTTATGAAGGATGGGGAGGAGACTGAGACAATCTTGAAACAGATAGACTTAAAGGTAAAAAAGTGCAATTTTTTGGTTACTATGAAGTTCCACAAATAATACCTTAAGTTTTTCTTATTATTTATTGAAGCTTTGTTAATCTGTCATCAGCCCCCCTAAAAAAGATACATCTAAATAGTTATTTGTAGCCTTAGTGAATTGTAACATTTAACCACAGTTTATCTGCTTTCCTGTCAATCTGAGGCAATAGCTGAAAGAGAAAGGGGAGGAGGAGAAAGGGAGAGTGAAACTCTGGTCTTTCTGAAGAGCTAAAACTCCTCATGGGGTAAGAAACGTGCTGAGCATGTGAGTTTCTGGCTTCGTATTTGCCTCTCTTGGCGGTCGATTGCCTCTCTGTCCTGCCTCCATGCCTTTCCCTAGAAACCTGAGGGCAATAATAGGGAAAAAAAGAGTTCTTGACAACAAGGAAAAAAAAGCATCCCACAACATTTTTTTTTTTTTGCTCAGAGTCATGAGGACTTTTTGTTCTTTAGGGGATATAAATGAAGTGTGTTTCTGTCACTACGTGTACAGGTGAACATACAATGAAATCAAATTCGTATATTGTTTTTCAAACACAAAGATCAAAATCTAAAATTAGTTTCCTTTAGGTAAGATTTCTGTAGGTATTTATCTGTTCCACATAAATTTTCAAATTTTCGTATTATATTTATAGATCAGACTAAACCTGGTGTTTTACATTACTTAACTGTGTGGCATAAATTTTAGATAAACCATAATTTAAAGAAATATCCTGTTATTTGGTTTCAGTAATAATAGACAGTTTGAATAGTGTGGTGCTAAAAGCAATGTTTTATGGAGGGCATTATGACTATCTTGCCATAGTTTTATTCATCAAGTTTTGTCATGTATTATAAACTATAAATCTTATCCAAGCTCAGTGTGGGTTCTTCAGAGAATTAAGTAAGGAGGTGGAAAAAATAACCACAGACATGACAATGAGTTTAAAAAGAAAAAAGTCAGAAGTTAGCGATGGGTCGGTAACACCAGATAAGACTACTTCTGTGGAAAAGATTTAAGTTCCACCAGGGACCAAGTCTCAAAGCTTTACAGGAAGACCAGAGTCAAATAGCTTCACCTTATAGATTTCAAAGACTCTACCTCACTCTTTAGTCCTTGCTCAGCTCCATTCAAATCTCTTTCTTAGCTTTGCAGGTTATAAATTTAGTAGTAACACAAAACTCATGATGCACAAATGCTATGGAAATAGAACTTTAAAGCAGGCAAGCTAACAAAGTTTAGACATCCGGCCATCAAATTAGACATCATTTTCACACAATCAGTTTCTTTTCAAAGTTCGAACACCTTAAAATATTAAAAAGCTATAAAAATTATTTCATTTTTTGA
Source organism: Rissa tridactyla (assembly GCF_028500815.1). NCBI lineage: Eukaryota > Metazoa > Chordata > Aves > Charadriiformes > Laridae > Rissa > Rissa tridactyla. The sequence goes on from NC_071466.1 coordinate 198,991,492, forward strand.
TTTAAAAAATAATCTAACCCAATTAGATTGTTTTTAATCTTTTGAACCATAAAATATTTGAGAAGTTAAAAATGAAAATTTCAAAAAGAAGACTCATTTTGTTTATAATTGGTTGTCTCAGAGAAGATGTGTCTCTCACCAGAGAGAGCAATAATCAGTTCTAACAACAATACGTCCAGTGAGCCTCTATTTATGTGTACTCATGTAATTCATATCCAACAGGGTAAGGAATTAAAAACCAAAGCTTTTTCCTTCAATATTCTTCCTGACATTCTCAGTTCCTCACTTGCAATTTTTGTGAAGCAAAACAAAATGATATTCAATTAAAAAAAGAAATAAATTCAAATCATGACTTATTACAGCTAAACTGCCAATTTTGGCTCAAATCAGGATCTGGAGAAAGACCACACACCTCTCACTTAGACATTTTTGCATCAGGATTTGAATTATAGCTATGTCTTTCAAAGTTTGTTGTGTATACTCAGAGAAATTCTCTTGAACAGACTCAGTAGTATTTTTTCAGGTTTCGTATCAGTGGAGGGAGCTGAAAACTTAACAATATATCCACCTATGATTTTTAACAACCTCAGTGCTGTACTTTGATTTCCCATGACTGAAGCATCTAACAGAATGTCAGATAGCTGATACTTTATGTTTCAGCAGTGGTGAAAGGAGTTAATTACAGTTTGGTTTGACATTTCTTAGATGGATCATAGTATGAGATGTAACTTTCGTTGCTAATAAGGACTTGCAGCTCTGGTATCATGATGGCTCACGCATTATTTTCCCTCTTGACTATGTGGTGTCAACACTTTATGTCCATGAGTACTTAAAAGGTTATATGTAATATATGCTCTGGGAATATGATTTCATATCACAGAGCAGGATAGCAGGATATTGCACTCATAAATACTTATACATCACAATAATCATATCTTGCCCCAAATATTTTCCTTTACCCGGGCACTTGACACCTACTTGAATTCACAAGTGTGATAATGGTCTTGTCCCAGATCCTCATGACCTACGCTTAATACCTAATCACTGTGCCTACTGCATTGTTATTGAAGATCACTGAGACATCTATTTTAAAAGTCACAAGCTTATGATTGGTTTCCCTATATCCTCTTGTTAGAAACTATTAGTGAATGACATTTCTGCTTTTTCAGGTCATAGTTTATTTATGAGAACAATTGATTTAGCAATACATAGCAGTATCAAACTTTAAATAGATTACGCAGTCCATGCTTCATAAATCACATCGGTCACACATTCTTAACTTTTACAGAAAGCTCAACTGTTCTAAAATTTTCCACTAACAGTGATGTCCCTCTAATAATTACATTAAAACCCACTTACTTAGTTTTTGTAGAGTATCTATAGACAGATTTTAAATGTGAATTTGTATTTAGAAAGTCTTCTTTCTCTAAACGTTCTTGGAATGAAGTATATCAGCAGCATTTCACACTAGGAAACACAACTATTTTTACGGCAGTATTGCTTTTCACAACAGTACTATGTATTCTGCAAAGTGTCTGTGTTCTTCACATATTATCTGTTGTGGATGATGTACTGAAAGTGATATGTTATATATTTATTCACACTTCATTTTGTGGCTGACAATTGTAGCATATACTTCCGTTCTCATACTTCACCAATTACCTTAACCCTGACCTGCATGAACGTAATTTTCTGCATTAATGAGAAGTAGCTGTCTCTGTGAAGAGCCTGAACTGAGTAAACACTGTCAGCTGTGTCAAATGGTGATGATAAACAGCTTTCACTATTTATTTATGACTGGTGGTACTGATAGAAGAATTCACAGCTATTCAAATGTCTGTTTATTTGCAAGCAAAGGACTAGTGTGAAGTCCTGAAGATTGAGGGAACATGCATTCTAAAAACACTTTCCATTTGGGGTTATACTGTGATGTAGTTACATGAATTTTGTATTGTAGGAAGCTTGCAGCTGTTTTGCTGCAGTTTCTCATTCTGAATGGGTACTGTAGAACAATAATGAATTTGGAAGTACAAATTTGATCTTAACAAGCACCTGAATTTGTACTTCATTCAGAAATTAGAACTAGTCAACATTCAAAACTTCTGTACCAATTTTGTTTCCAAAATTGTCATTAATAACCTACAAATATTTAGAACTCCTCATAGAACACAAATTCTGATACTTTTTCCCATTTATAGGTGTTCAAATTTTGAGATGAATAGTCTCTGAAGGAAAAGGAGACATTGCCTGTGATGACCCCCAAGTAGTTCTCCTGTAGGTTCCCAGGAACCTGTGCGCTTCTGTGGGAGCAATCTACCACCAAATGTGCACATAACCTGTGTAAGAACCAGAGAGATGAATTTAAAACAGAAAAAAACAAAGTACTTTACGCAGTTGCTAGTGAAATTATGTAATGTGATGTGAAGACAGCTGATAATCGATGCTTTAAAAAGGACAAATTCATGGACCGTATATCCACAAATGCATAATAGGAAGAATCTCATGTCAAGGATGTAACTTCTAACATCTATAACACGAAGAACGTGGGGAATGGAGCACAGAAAGGGATTAGGCTCGTGTACTGACCCTGAACAGTCCTACTGTCACTTTCAAAACCAGAATACTAGTCTAGGTGTACCATCAGTATGCAACAGGGTATTTCTTGATGGAATTAATAATAGAATTGAATTAATTCAATCGGTTCCTTATTTTGAGCACTGAGGGTTGTGTAAAATACTAAAACAAGAAGCATTATGCCTATTCAAAGACAGAAAGGAAGAAAAATAATGCAGTTAGAGAAAATGGTCATTTAAAATAATGTTTGAACATTGTTTGAATGATCTGTAAAAGAAGATTCAGCTTGCTGGCATATGCACCCAAAAACATTTGCAGAAAAATAACTGAGAACTGAAACACTGATTTATAACATGGATGCCAAATTGGCCCAAATTTTTGTTATGTATTATTTGTCTGTTCATATTACTTTATTCTGGCCAGTATTCAACTCCAGAAGAAGTCTATGTGAAAATTTCTTTGTTGTATTTGCATATTAAAGTTGCTAGCCAGTGTAGGATTTGTCCGAAGTCTACTGAAGTACTTTGAAATCCTTCTGTTGATCAGGCCTCATACAGAAGAGTTAAATTGTTTGCTAGCAAAACAGACCAAGTCAAATTTGGGCAGCGTGTGTACTGGAGTATTGGAACAGCTCTCCCACGTATGTTTCTATGCAAACAATTTCCAGGGAAACATTGACTAAAAAGAAGCTGTTCTGAGAAATCAACAAAAAATAGTCCAATAATTTGGCTCAAAAGGCAAAAAGAAATGTGTCCAGACTGACTAAACAGCTTGAATATTTCTGACATTTTTTTTTCAAATACCTGGAGAAAATGTGTGAAAGAAACAGCAATTGGAGATTGTAAATTGAGTGTTTTTCCATTTTGCCACCTGTTCCCACTACTTGATTAAAAATTCAGCTTCAAAATTGCCCTATTACTCATCTAATTTGGATGTAGACACCCAGCTTCAGTGGAAAAGGTGGGAGTGTCTCCCAGTCAGGCCACTTTGGTGATGATGTCATCTCTACTTGAAAAGTGGGAGCTGTGACTTTGAATTTCTCTAGTCCAAAGTGGTAGTTGACCTGAGACATTTTTGATTTCTTTGACATTCTATAGTAGGTCATAAAAAGACGAGCAGCAGCTCCATCTCATTGTCTGCTGACGCTGACATTACCTTGAAAAGTACCTAAAATATGAAGTTACAAGATTTATGAAGATGACAGAAATACTCATGTACCAGAAGGGAGCAGAAAGTCAGATGTTTTTTGTTGTCAAGTGTTTTTATTGGCTACCTCTTTGTGCCCTTTGTTTTGTGATGGGAACTCTGACCCACCTCTGGGAATCCTCCCACTCTCTGTTGACTGGATGGACTTATGCAGCCTCTCTGGGGCTTTATTAATGGAGGAAGGGTAGCTGGATGATGCTAGGAAAGAGGATTATCTTTAAAAATCAGGCTTTTAAAGTCTTCCTTCTTTCTGATATCCTCATTAGTTAGTTAATGTTTAAAGGATCTGCCTTTACATGCCAGTTAGATATAGAGTTCTCACTGTAGCCAGTGGTGATTCTGTACCTGAAATGCTTATGACTCACAATGATTGAAACTCTTGAGCGTTGCCTGTTTAGCTTGTATGTCTAAAGAAAGCATATTATACTAGCATTCAAAACCCTTGGAAGTGTTTTAAACAAGTGTATGATTATTGTTAGCTTTGCCTCTAATCATTTTGCTCTATTAAGCTTCTGAAATACCTTGACTTAGACTTGGTTACTTAACGAATCTAAAGCAGCAGGCAGATGGCTTTTCATCTATTGTTAAATTTAAAGGGCTTACTAGTGCTAATTATTTTGAAATGGATTCCTATGGTATTATGCATTATTTCAATGAATAATGCAGGACTGGCAATTTATTGGCAGAACATTCGCAGAAGCGCCATAAATCTAGTAATAACATAAAAGCAGAGTGGATACATATTTTAAAAGCACGGCTTGGGGAATCACATTAGTGCAACTCTACAAACCTTTTTATAAGAGTGCATATTTTTAAATATGATCAAATCGAGAGACTTTCAGTGAGAGGCTGGGGTTTATTCTACATATTATTATGACAGCTAGGAGACTTAGTTATTGAAATTGAAACTTTCGTACTAGATTCTGAGCAAACTCAGAAGGAAAAAGACACAGCCTGTGCGCTCAAGAATTTGTCAACCAAATATAACCCCAAATGCCACACCTAGATACAGTCACCCACAGGTGAGCGAGTGAGGAGTAACAAGAAGACATGCACAACTAATGTCATAGGCTGCATTACCTGGGCAGCAGCAGCCTACATTTTTTTTGTAAGCACCTATTCAAAAGAGGGTGTAGGAATAAAAATGGCAACAGTTAATATATAGCTCTGCAGTTGTTTAAAGTGACCGCTTTCCAAGCTTGAAGAACAGTTACAGAACTGAACAACAGAGAAATCCCCTACTAAATACAAAGAGAGAGAGTAAAATGTAAAAAGTTTTTTCATTATTTTATTTACAATAAAGTATAGTTTTAAAAAAGACATTTCAGTCTAGGGATGCTGACTCATGAAATTACAGCTGCACAGTTTTTTGGGGTTTAAACCTCTGACAAATGAAAGCAGCATCAGCTTTATGTCATATGCACTGCCTTTGGTTGCATTGTAGGGTACGGGTATTTAGATAGTTATTTTTACAGTTGCAATAACATTTAAAGCCATTTAAATTATCTGATAATGGCCACTACTGCAGACAGGGTACTAATCTGGGTAAACCTTTACTGTGCTGCTGCGTGACTGCTTCTGTGTCCCTTCCATTAGATTTGCCCATAGTATTTATATAAATCTTTAGGACTGATTCTTGACAACCTTTAGTGTTAGACAAATCCTATAATACGACAGAAAATACATACAATAGGAAGTACTTCTTAAAATGATGATTTTATGGAGCAAATAAAAATGACAAGATAAGAAAGAAATCCTTGATTTGTATAACAAAGCAAAGGAATCAGGTTAGTTTTAGATGTAGAAATGTATTGAAAAATTTGGACAACAAATTGAATATCCTGTAGCTACTTTAAGGAAGTGAGCAACTACACTCATTTGAGATTACTGATTAGTATTTTGTATATTTAACAAATTCAGTGTAAGGCTCACAGAATTTTTCAGCACTTGAATTTACCATGAAGAGGTAAAACCCATACAGCTGCAACGTATTAGAGCAGCTCTATCAGATTAATGATTTATAACTCAAAGAGTGTGAAAATAGGACTTTACATTATGGACGTTTTTTTGAAACCAATACTAGCTGAAAAGTAAATAATGAGCAGTTAAAATATACAAGCTCAATATGTTAAAGCACATAAGTTCAAGTATGTGAGTAGTATATAGTAGATATAAATCACAAGTAGTGCAAAATTAAGTATATGCAATTATTTGCTGTTATAGGTCTGTGAACACTTCTATATAGTAGAGGTTTATATTCTTGGGTACAAAACCTTTATTTTTTAATTACATTACAAATGTACTGAGAAGTAAAACTGAGAGGCAAGCCCGATGCTCACTTCCTGCTGAAATAAATACATTTCTAGAAATGAAGTAGATCTAAGAAATCAGGTACCCAAGGTCACTTTGTGGAAAGGTTGTTAAGTTTATTATTAAGAGGCTCCGAAATCAACATTTGATAAAAAAGAAACCAATAATATTTTATTTTATGATCAACGTAAAACTGTCAGTGTAAAGGATCTTTTGCACTTGTGCGTAGGGGCCTCAGCCAAGAACACGGGTCACTGTCAGAAGCGTTTTATATGCTTTATGCCTATAAGCTTCTACTATAAAGCAAATGAAACATGTAGACAAAAGGTTTTAGAAGATAGGCAGTGTTATCACTTCTACCTTAAGCAGATCAAGGGTACTATGTTCAAATTTTAGAATACCTTAAGGCTCCTAAATTCATTTTTAAGCAGTAAAATAACTAGACTGTTTTTCTAATACACAAAAGACCAATTCAGCTTTGTTGTTTGTTTGTTATGGAATTGTATGTGTCATTTTTATATTACCCATTATGCAGATGCTGAACATGACAAATATGCTGAGAAGATCTGATTCCAGTACTGCCAGATCAGATTTTCCACATTCATTTTGATCGAAATGCTAGACTGCAAGAATATAGGTGGTAGGTTACATCAAGGTAGTAATTAAGGTAATTTAGAAGTTTAAGCCTATGAAAATGAGAAGAAAAAGGTAAAGTTAATAAAATTGAAGCACCAAAGTCATTCATGAGGTATATATGCTGCTCTCATTGGATCTTTTCTGGGGATTGACTTGGTCTAAATCATTCATAGAAAGCCTTATTATGAACTGATTTGATTTAATTGTCTTAACTTTCTAGGAGAAATAATTGTAGCTCCACCCACAGAGGTGTACAGCTCCATCTACACCTCAAACTAACCTGATAAGTTGCCTGACATATGCAGGGCACTACAAGTGACTACAGAATGTGTTTTGGATATTAGTCCTTTACATGAAGAGTAGCTCTTTTTTTACTGAGAAAATTTAAACTATAAAGTTACTTAAACACCAGACAAGACTCTCAGTGGTGTAACCAATCGAAATCAGTGTACTGAAAAATATCATTTGAAGAAAAGTGTACAAAATATTCCACACACTAACACAAGGCCTATGGCTTCTTCAAGGAATAAAACAGTAATTAGTGAGGCAGAATTTTATCAAAGTAAGGTAGCAGTAATGAATATATGGAATTATAAAGGTATTTTATTTTTATTAAGTATTAAAGTATTCATGCATGGTTGATGTCAATTTACAAAGCATAGATAGCTGAACATTTAGTGCATCTGATTTTAATTAGCTGAACTCTACAGTAAATGGAAACTGGTTGAAAATATATTTGACAGAAATTTCTATTTGTATTTTTGTAATTTTCCATAGGTTTTGCTTTTCTTCACATAACTTCATTCAGTGCCGAAACACACTACACTTCAGAATGGAGCATTTATAATGTATGTTTGTATCCAGGACTATTACTTTGCTGTGTTCTACTCAGATTTTATGTGGAGATGCGTATACAAGGTGCTGTTAGACAAAGCTGGCATGATCAATTACCCTGAGTTTTCCTAGTGTCTAGAAAACCTGCAGGTTTTTTGGGGAAATTATTGCAAATATTTCAGAAGTGGTTTTGAGATTGACAGGCATAAAACTTTGACAGTTATTAGATTCGGGCAACTGTTTCCAGCTGTTCAAGAATAGATTTTTGTCTGCATTTGTCTTCACTGGGAAGGTGAGGGACAATTTGCACTAGAGTGTTCTTCAATCCTTAAGATGTCTGGAAGGTTAGACTGTATAATGATGACTCAGTCATCCATTTATAAGAGCTAAATGCTTAATCCTAGTCTCATTTACACTTCCAAATTAACAACATCCTCTCTGAATGACTTACACTGTGAAAAAAGTTTTGAGCTCTCTTGATCAAAATATATATATATTTTTTTTTTCTCTCTGGAACATATATACAGATAGTCAAGACTTCTTTACTTAGAATATAAACAAAAAGATCTGATTGAATATATTGTCATTTGCATTTCCATAACTTTCACTGAAACTCACTTTTACTCCAGTGCTTTTTCTTGATCTTCTGTTTTCTTTTCAGTTGAGTTTCTTTGTAGGCCTGACAGTCTAAAGCCTCTTGGAAAGCCTGCTGCGCTCTTCATGTCCTCATTCAGCACACAGGATAGCGATTGTGATGACCTTGATTATAATAAGACAGTCATAGTGTCCCTGGCAACATTCTGACACCACCCTCTTTGGAGGTGCCACCAACCTTTGTAGGTGCCACCTAATCTAGGCACATTCGTATACAAAATTCAAATATAAAAGAATTGGCAGGTTAGCTTTGTATGAGTAGTCAAAATGGTACAGCGTTGGAAGTACGATTTTTCAACTTGAGCTGAAAGCCAAGTTCAGTAGCTGGCAATTACAACACATTGATGCAACAGGTTGAGTCCTTTTTTTCAGCAGCTCTGGGAAATGGAGAACTGCTGAAACTGAAACTGTCTAAAGAATTTCAGTGAAAGTCCAAGAGCCAAGAGTAGCTTGGATAGAGTCCCAACACGGCAAACTGCCTCCAGTCTGACACAAAGCCTGGGACCTGGGAGAGCATGACAGTCTGGCTCCCAGATTCTTGGTTTCTCAGCATCCTAGGTTTACAGGCACAGAACATCCCAATATTTCAGACAGCACATGGTATCATTCTAGCTCCTCAGGTCCCCAACAACCTTCAAACAGGTTGCTGAGGTGCCAGTGGTGTTATGTTCTCAGAAGCTCACCAGATAGGCTAAAGCACTGTAGACTTTCTGCTTCTTTAGAAGCCAACATGATGAGCTACCTGGCAATTTTGTCTCATACTTTCATTACCAGTTAGTACCTAATTGTCATTCTGCTTTTTATCCAATGAATTCTTCCCTGAAGCTTTTCTTTGCCAACATTCTTGTTTTAGCCCAGAGGTTTCTTTCTTCTGGAAATCTGTGAAGAGGGAGATGTAGTAGAAACAGTCCTGTAAACTCTTGAACTGCAGTGTTTGCTTTCTTAAGAAATGTTGAGAATTGAGACGTTGCTTCCAATTAAGACATAATAAAAATATCAAACATGCGACATTTCCCAGAGATGGTTCAAGGTGGTTCTACCAGCAGATAGATGCTGTGGATCACCTAAAAATTAACACAGTAAATTACACACTGCTAATCACAAAAATATGAACACTACAGAGGAGGGCCACAAAATCATCAGAGGGATGGAACACCTCTCCTATGAGGAAAGGCTGAGAGAGTTGTGGCTATTCAGCCTGGAGAAGAGAAGGCTTGGGGAGACCTTATTGTGGCCTTCCAGTACTTAAAGGGGGCTTATAAGAAGGATGGGGTCAAACTTTTTAGCAGGGCCTGTTATGATACAACAAGGGGTAATGGCTTTAAACTAAAAAAGAGTAGATTTACACTAGATCTAAGGAAGAAATGATTTACAGTGAGGGTGGTGAGACACTGGCACAGGTTGCCCAGAGAGGTGGTAGATGCCCCATCCCTGGAAACATTCAAGCTCAGGTGGGAGAGGGCTCTGAGCAACATGATGTAGCTGAAGATGTCCCTGCTCATTGCATGGGAGGTTGGACTAGATGACCTTTAGAGGTCCCTTCCAACCCAAACAATTCTATGATTCTATGATACAGCACTTCACACCCCATAAATTCTTCTATTTATATAATATCTGTGACAGTTCTATAGACCAAAAAAATATTGAGGCAAAAATGAACTACTCTCCTGAGCTGCCATCTGAATGAACGTTGTTCTAGTAGTAGCAAAGCAAAATGAACAGTTAGTAACAGGGGATGTGATGGTTTTAAAATCTGGAGAGTTAGCAATTCAAAGGGGAACAAGGTAGAAATGAGTAAGGAAGAAAAATAGTTTTACTGTAAGTGTTGCTGCAATTGTACAATATTTCATACTGATTTAAATTACATTGAAAGTATCATACATATCTACCAGCAGATAGGGAAATGCATGTTAAAAACTGTCTAGGTCTCTTGAGTCACCTTAGAGGACGCTAATTTGCATAGGACAGATGCTCAGTATCTAAAATTCCATAAGGCACTGTGCAATGGGAAATACTTTTATTCTCTCTTACAGTTCCCCAGTCACTACCTGAATTGTGGGAGTGTCAAAGTCAGTATAGAGAATTCCACATTTAGACAACAAATAGTTTAATGATCTATTTATATGTTTTCTACTAGCCTTACATAAAGGGCATTTTTTTAATAGGTATTCACTGCTAGGACCAAGTGTCCTACATATTTAATCTAACTTAACTGAATTGTTCTGTATGAAGCCAGTATAAATCATTGCTGAGACAGAAGCTCATTTGTAACTGTAATTGTGAGAGCCTTACTCATATCTTTTTTCCATTAGTTCTTGGATTATTTCTTTTTCGTTTAATTCCTGGAATGTATCTGCATATCTAAAGTTGTTCCATATAAATTGAAACAAAACTGTTAATTCACAGAATTAATAAAAAAATAGTTCATAGAAAATAAAGCTTTTATCAATTTCTCTGGCTTCCACCTCTGTCCCAAGTTATTCTTTATTAAGAAAAACAAACAAGCAACCAAGTCTTACTATGGAAATGTCCTGAAAGGCATTTGCTACTGTTTTCTTTCTAACAAACAAATACCTTCGGTGTGTTTCTTTGTTTCTTAAATTTATTAGTTTTATTTTTCTATATTTATGCAAATTCTGAGAAACTGTAGCCAAAAGTGAGTCTGCTGTAAAATTGCCTTAATTTCAGCCTTGTGGATATTGCTAAAAAGTGTTAAAAATAAAACAAATTAGATGAGTGCTGAATTTGAAGACAGGGAATACTCTTCAATTAGAAAGGAATAGAAACATTTTTTCATTGCCTCTAATCATCTAACCCTGCAAATCCGGATACAGCAGGCAGAAGTAATCCGTAAAGCTCACATTTAACTCATCATGATCCTTTATTAATGCATCTTGTGTATTTTCTAACAATTTAATATAATGAACAGTGGAAAAGTTTAGTGTGCGTGGAGTGTAGAATGATAAGGGTTTGATCCTGCAGTGAGAGCAGGATCAGATCCTTCTATCTGCGGAGACTCACAGAATCACAGAATCACAGGGTTGGAAGGGACCTCTGGAGATCATCTAGTCCAACCCCCTGCCAGAACAGGGTCACCTACAGCAGGTTGCACAAGAACGCGTCCAGGCAGGTTTTGAATGTCTCCAGAGACGGAGACTCCACCACCTCTCTGGGCAGCCTGTGCCAGTGCTCTGCCACCCTCAAAGGAAAGAAGTTCCTCCTCATGTTTAGGTGGAAATTCCTATGTTCAAGTTTGTGCCCGTTACCTCTTGTCCCATTGCCAGGCACCACTGAAAAGAGCCTGGCCCCATCCTCCTGACACCCACCCTTTAAGCATTTATAAGTGTTGATAAGATCCCCCTTCAGCTGTCTTTTTTGCAGACTGAAGAGACCCAAATCCCTCAGCCTTTCTTCATAAGAGAGATGTTCCTGTCCCCTAATCAGCTTCATAGCCCTTTGCTGTACCCTTTCCAGCAGTTCCCCATCCTTCTTTGAACTGGGGAGTCCAGAACTGGACACAGTACTCCAGGTGCAGCCTCACCAAGGCAGAGTAGAGGGGGAGGATGACCTCTCTCCACCTGCTGGCCACACTCTTGATGCACCCCAGGATGCCATTGTCCTTCTTGGCCACAAGGGCACATTGCTGCCTCATGGTCATCCTGTTGTCCACCAGGACTCCCAGGTCTCTTTCCACTGAGCTGCTCTCCAGCAGGTCAGCCCCCAACCTGTCCTGGTGCATGGGGTTATTCCTCCCCAGGTGCAGCACCCTACACTTGCCCCTATTGAATTTCATAAGGTTCCTCTCCGCCCAACTCTCCAACCTGTCCAGGTCTCTCTGTATGGTGGCACAGCCTTCCAGTGTGTCAGCCACCCCCAAAGCTTTGTGTCATCTGCAAACTTGCTGAGGGTGCACTCTATCCCCTCATCCAGGTCATTGATGAATACATTGAAGAGGACTGGGCGCAGTACTGACCCCTGGGGATCACCACTCGTCACTGACCTCCAACTAGACTCTGTGCCCCTAATCACGACCCTCTGAGCTCTGTCTTTCAACCAGTTATCTATCCACCTTACTGTCCATTCATCTAGCCCACTCTTCCTAAGCTTCCCTATGAAGATGTTGTGGGAGACCATGTCAAACGCCTTGCTGAAGTCGAGGTAGACAACATCCACTGCCCTCCCCTCATCTATCCATCCAGTCATGCCATTGGAGAAGGCTATCAGATTAGTCAGACATGATTTCCCGTGGGTGAATCATGTTGAGTACTTCTGATAGCTTTCTTTTCCTCCACATGCCTTGAGACGACGCCCAGAATGAACTGTTCCACCATCTTTCCACGGATGGAGGTGAGGCTGACCGGCCTGTAGTTCTCTGGATGCTCCTTCTTGCCCTTTTTGAAGACTGGAGTGACACTGGCTTTCCTCCAGTCCTCATGCACCTTGCCTGTTCTCCAGGACCTTTCAAAGATGATGGAGAGTGGCCCAGCAATGACTTCCGCCAGCTCCCTCAACACTCTTGGGTGCATCCCATTGGGGCCCATGGACTTATGAATATCTAATTGACCTAATTGATCCTCCTCAACCAGGGTGAAGTCTTCCTCTTTCCCTATTACTTTCTTCAAAGCCTGGGACTCCTGAGGGTTGGGCTGAGCAGTAAAGACTGAAGCAAAGAAGGTATTCAGCAACTCCGCCTTCTCTGCATCCTTCATCACCATGGCTCCTGTCTCGTTCAGCAGTGGGCCCACAACTTCTCTCATTTTCCTTTTGCCTCCAATATAATTGAAGAAGCCCTTCCTGTTGAGCTTGGCATCCCTTGGCAGGTTTAATTCCAAGGAGGCTTTGGCTTTCCTCGTTTCAACCCTGCATGCTCTGGTGGCATTCTTGTAATCTTCCCAAGGGGTCAGTCCCTTCTTCCACTTACTGTAAACTTCCTTCTTCCTCTTGAGCTTTTTCAGAAGCTCCCTTCTCAACCATGAAGGTCTCCTGCATCCCTTGCCCGATTTCCTGCTCTTAGGGATGCACCAATCCTGAGCTCGCAGAAAGTGGTGTTTGAATACCAAACAGCTCTCAAAAATAAATATACAAATCCAGATACTTAGAGCAAGATTCCTGAATTCATATTTTTAAGACAAGCTTTTTTCTTCCCATTTGCAACAGAAATAACTACTAGTACGTAAGTATTTACAGAAGCAAGTAATGTCACTTACAAAGCAGGCTGTTGATAATTTGAGCAGGATTGCTACACGAAGCACATGTTTCAGTGTATGATAAGCAATGTATCACTATCATTAACTAATTTTTTTTAACACTTAATGCTAGTTAATAATAGTATGGTCTTAAGAAATGTGTATCTTTTTGTCATTTAGATCTGTAATGGGCTATACTCAGTGGAATGACGTAATTGTCCTCATTAGACAGTTATTGAAGAAAGCGTATGTCTGTTTCTGTTGCTGGGATTTGGACTCTGATCCTGCATTCATTGAAACGGATGGTAAAACTCCTTGTGATTCAGAGATGGAAGGATAGGCTCTCAGTGGAGTTGCGTAAATGGCTCATGGAAGCAGATGGTCCTGCATTTAAATGTTCTTTGAGTATTTTTTTTCCTTTCTTTCTTTTTTGTTCTCTTCTGATTCTGTTATTTGATCATTTCAAACAGAAGGACGGAGAAAAAGTCCACAAATCATAGCTGATTTCTCCTGAACATCTCAGCATTTTTTATTGAAAATCTGAAATGTTGCTTGCATTTTTCATTGTTTTTTTCTAAGTTCCTGGAAGAGTAAAAACAAAAAAAAAGAAAAGATGAAATAACATGCAAGTGTAGGACTTAATTTGGGACCTCTCTGGAGCCACAGAAGGTACTTATGTTCTTCTTAGTTTTGCTTCATTAACAAAGTTTAATCCTAAATTATGTTAAGGCTTGAGATGATCAAATTCAGAGTCATGTCTGCAACCCAGATAATGACTCTCTATAGGATGCAAAAGCTGTGTTCATTATGATGAAGTTACTTTTTTAGATTAAATCACAAAATAAATATACAGAGCCAAATCCATGTCTCTGCAAATGATAGCCTGACCATGTTGGTACAACTGGCTGGCTACAGTGAAACTGTAAACTGTCTCACTCTGTATGCTGTAATTAAAAATATGAAAGCACAACAGCGGACTTAAACCTAAATGTTAATACGTTGTTCCAGACAATGTAAACCCTAAACCTCAACAAGGACGTTGGAATGATAGTACTGCATGTTTGCACAGTGCACGTGATAAAATACTTGTCAGCAGACTTGACTCAATCCATTTTAATATCTTCTTTTCAGATGGTCCAATATCTTTCTTGGGGGAGGGAAGAAAATTAATTACAATTAATCTGTAGAATTATTTATCGAAAGCCAACATGTACACCAGCAATCAGTATTTATTATTCTATACCACTGTAGTGAGCCCTGTTCTGAAAATCACATGTGAATTTAGCTATCAACTCATGTTAGTGTTCAGAGAAGCTGAAAGTTTATTGTCTGTGTAGGACTAAGTCCTTTGAGTCCCTTAATATGTACAAGCTACCCTTTTAAAAAATCTTTTACTATATGCTGTATAATGTACTTATTTGAAGAAAATTCCTAAAAATCTCTTAGAGGTGATACATGTACAGAAAAGAATGAATAACCACTTATGAAGATTAAATTAAAAATATAGTGCAAAAATCCTGAGAGCTCCTCTACTGCCAACCTCTGTGTCCTTGTGCATGTAATCAGGCTGTTTTCATGAGCTATTGTAAGCTGATTTGGTTTGAACTATCTTTTTCCTGAAAGCAATTTTGAATGCGTAAACAAACGTAAGTGTGCATACACGTGCATGCACAGATCCCACCCCCTGGATGTAATACCGTATGTAATGTATATAAAAATTTCAGTTGGTCTCAAGTAAATTTCTTTGGATATTTACTTCATATAAAAAGGTTAAGTGCTATACTTCTCTGTGAAGCAAGAGGGTGTAACTAATGTCTTATTTCTCATCTTTCCCAGGTAATTCAGCTTCCTCTAGAGTAATATCTACTTAGCAATGTAGAAAAAAACCACCAATATTTATGTGTGTGTATTCCTGCCTGTGTTCTCCAAAGAAGGCATGTCAGGAACACAGTATTTTTATTTGTTTATTTATTTATTTATTTATTTATTACTAAGAAGTCTGATTTTAATTTATTTAATGAACAACATTTTCATGATACACACGAAATAATTGTGCTCACATACACTTTAAATAAGACTAACGTGCTACTCTGGTGCTAGTAATTCGGTCAGATCTCCACAAGTTCCAGATTTTAGACGTGGACTAAGTTCTTTTAAAATATTGATTTTCATGAAAGAGAATTTAAAAAAAATGTTAGAGGAAAACGTGTTTAGAAACCGGAATATCAAAGGTAAAAGTTCTCATTCTTTCTTGGTCAGAAATAGGCTGTATTTTCTTGCTTTGCTGGACTTGCATTTGTGATAGGAAGGATAGAAGGGAGGAACTACACTTATTTGCAAAGCATTAAATTAATTCAGTGGCAAGTGCCTACAGGTCAACATATGCACCTCATTACTTTGACAGAAGTGAGGGAGATTCCCTTGCTATTCAACTAAGTTGCATTAACTTGTTTTTTCAAGGTAATAAGTAAATGTGTAGATAAAGTGGCTCTGCTGATTGCTAACTTGTTCAATGGAGGTAACTTGATTGAAAAAAGAATCTGTGTGCAATTATTTGCTTTCTCCGCTCCTCTTTTTTCTATTTTTTAATTTTGTTTTTTTTCCCTACGCTTTTTTGATTAAGCTTTTTTTTCTTGATATTCAAAGGCACATAATTTTTAAAGTCAATTTATTTCTTTCTGTCTGCATAGTCCTGGTGGGTATTTGCGAATCAACTCCATTTCTTCTTTGAATTTATTTTGCATTCATAACAAGCTTAAAATCACAGTATTATCAAAGCTTCAGGAAAGAAATGAAGTCTGTATCAATATTGCTTACATATACACCTGCGTATTTCTATTTTCCAGTTTTAACTTTTTAGTTTTCCCTGAGGTTTATAACAAAATCTTTTAACTGTTAAATACTATTTTAGAGTTCTGCCTTTGAACAGTATATAAAATGTAAATAACTTTTAGTAAATACTTTAATAGTGTTCATGTGATCATTGGAAAGGGTAGTTATTGATACTCATGGCTTACAGCCACTTATGAATCACAGAATCACAGAATGGTTCAGGTTGGAAGGGACCTTAAAGATCATCTAGTTCCAACCCCCCGCCATGGGCAGGGACACCTCCCACTAGACCAGGCTGCTCAAAGCCTCATCCAGCCAGGCCTTCAACACTTGTAAGGAGACGGGGCATCAACAACTTCCCTGGGCAACCTGTTCCAGTGCCTCACCATCCTCACAGTAAAGAATTTCTTCCTGATATCCAATCTAAATCTACCCTCTTTCTGTTTGAAGCCATTACCCCGTGTCCTATCATTACACTCCCTGATAGAGAGTCCCTCCCTATCCTTCCTGTAGGCCCCCTTTAGGTACTGGTAGGCTGCTATAAGGTCTCCCCAGAGCCTTCTCTTCTCCAGGCTGAACAACCACTACTCTCTCAGCCTGTCCTCATAGCAGAGGGGCTCCAGCCCTCTGATCATCTTTGTGGCCCTCCGCTGGACCCATTCCAACAGGTCCATGTCCTTGTGCTGAGGACTCCAGAGCTGGATGCAGTACTCCAGGTGGGGTCTCACCAGAGCAGAGTAGAGGGGCAGAATCACCTCCCTCGACCTGCTGGCCACACTTATTTTGATGCAGCCCAGGGTGCCGTTGGCTTTCTGGGCTGAATGCTTAGCCTGTGCTCGGGACAGTAGTGGAAATGTGCTTCAAAATATCCACTGTACATCTGGTAGTAATTTTTTCACTATTTATAAATTATATGTGAATTTAAATGTGATAAACACTTTCCTTCTTTTTATACTTAAACTTGAGAAGAGTTGTACACAATCGGGACTAGATATTTATCTTTGTCTCTTAAGATGCTAAACAACTTAAGGAAGAACATTGCATTTAGTTAGTAGTTACAGGGCCAGTGAGCTTGAATTCATCCAATATCTAGCTCTCCAGTAGATTGTCTTCACCAAATTAATAAATTTTCTTCTGATGATCTTTAAATTTCCATTTTTTTTCTCATATGAATTTTCTACTTCCAATTGTACTTTTGCAGTCCCGGAAAGATGAGTTAGGCAGCCACTACCATAAGCACTGCCAGCAACACGCTCAGGACTGAGAAATATCAGTGACATGAAGTTGTGTTTTCTGTGCCTTTTGTCATCATACGGCACAAAAGCCTTACTGAATTTTGTTTTGTAGCTTAAGCTTGTTGAGAGAGTTCACTGTTCCATCTACAAATTATATCCTCAAGTGTTAAAAATCCTCAGTGATTCCTTGTATATGGAACATACAGGTATATTTACTGGCCGGAACAGGTAGGAAAAAGTATTTCAAATTTTTTCTGTAAAGATGGAGATAAAATATTTGCTTATAATTGAGTAAAGACTCTGATTGTTGTACAGTCACCTATTACCAGGAGCGTAACTTGTAAGTAAAATTATTTTTTTCTCACAAAATATCTCACAATATTTTGTGAGATTCAAGACTAAGTCAATGATCTGTAAAGAAGGAAAAACTGGTAACATAGGTTCAGATTTGTGGATAGAATTCAAACAAATGGAAGAAAGCTTAATGTTGATAGATAGAATTAAAAAATGTATCTTATCAAAGCAGCTGCATAATCATCATGGTCAAAATAACCATCAGTAGAAGAAAAGAGATAAATTTATTTGGTCAACATGATGAAATGCAGTCTGCAAATAAATACACCATAAACCAGCATGGGTGGAAGTCATCTCACACAACTGCAGCTACCTAAGAGTTGGATATTTAGTCAAACCCAATGATCTGGGGTCCTTCAGTAATCACCAGAAAAAGAAGAGCTGTTTAAAAAATACGTTTATCCTGCTTATCTTGGACACCTATCTTACGATGGCCTGAGCAACAATGTGGAAGTACTCATCTCCCTCTGCTGAGGACAGAGGTATCCTCCATGACTAGATCACAACATAGAGATGAGTTTTAGGTGTGTAAACTCCTGAAGTATGTAAACTCATCATCACTCAAATACTCATCTCACTTTAAAATTATGCACTTTTCAGAAATTTCAATTGCTCTAGTTCCTTGCTGAAGCACAATGAGACAGCGCAGCTTTCCTGCACATTCAGAAATTAGGGATCACAAGTCCAAAATATGGAATCTGAGACCTGAAGGATCCTTGTTAGACCCACCTGTGGAAGGTAGATTTGGAAAAAGACAAGGTCTGGCTTCCTATTTATAATGATGGACAAGGTAATGAATTTCAAATATCCATCAACATTTACTTCCAAAGAAGATTGTAGAGTTGTTGCTGCTGCAGCTGTGGAGATGGTTAACAGCTGGTCCTGTGTGTTATCTGTAAGTAAGATAGAACTTTTATGGAAAAAAATAATTTGTAAATGAAATACTGAGCAATGAAACAATGATTTAGAAATTCATTATCATTTCAGGAAAGCATGCAAGGTTCAATTAGTTATAAACTCTAACTCCAGCCCATCAGTCCATTTTCCTTTAAGTTCCATACACACTGTACTGTAGCTGGTTCTAAATGTGCTATTAATGTTTCTCTTAAAACAAGGATTGTACTCTATATACATATGCACCATTTCAAAAAGGATTTTCTTGAATAAATTTGTTTTGATAACTACATTTGAGGAAGTATTATGGGTAGGCAGTTGAAAATCATCTTAAAGTAAAAGAAAATAATTTCTCAAACATCATATTCTCTCTTACAGCAAGAGTATCTCCTGCTCTGCATGGTGCAGATTGATCAAAAAGAGGAGAAGGTAATATTAGTCCAAAGACCTGAAAACCATCAGAGAAATATGAACAAAGCCAACAGTGTCATTCTGACTTCAGACTATTCTGTTAATCCAAGTATGCTTTTTAGTCCATTTCAAGGGGTTGTTTCTACGCTGATGAAAGGATCGATGTCTTTGAAGGAAGTGCCATGCTTTAAAATAGTATTTTAAATTGTATTCTTTGCCAGCCACTATATGAAGCTAAAAATATTTTATGTTTATAATGAATTCTGGTGATGAGTTTTTAAGTTAGTGGGTTGCCCATTGGTGCCTTCCATCAGGTAACATGATCTTGTTATGCATCCACCAAGAAAAATGAATTCTCTTTTTGAGAACAATTTCAACAGACACTTTGCAAAACCATGATTCTTCTCCTAATGGCCAAATCTGTGCCTCTGCAAATGGACATATTGTCTAGTTATCGCACATGCTTTCTGTCTGATCTTAGAAAGTGTGGTTGTACCACATGATGCAATGGTTTTGTCAAGTCTCAGGGGCAA
Source organism: Rissa tridactyla (assembly GCF_028500815.1). Lineage (NCBI taxonomy): Eukaryota > Metazoa > Chordata > Aves > Charadriiformes > Laridae > Rissa > Rissa tridactyla. The sequence continues at coordinate 199,011,151 of NC_071466.1, forward strand.
GGCAAGTTGGATGGAAGCAGTTTGTAGATGACAGGTTGTCACTGTAAGGCTGGTATTTCATTATCTGGCATTCATTCCTGCAAGTTGGTACAAGCCCATGTCTATGGACAGAGAAGAGAGGGCACTGGAATTTGTACTGCATTGCACTCTAGGCAAGAAAAAATATAGATAGTGAGCAGCGTACTGAACAGAGACCTATGGAGATGTGTGCTGTGTTCCTGCAAATGTTGGATGACTTCAGACAAGACATTGTGCTTCTGTTGGTTACCTGCAAAATAGAGGTGATGTTCTGATATCTTCTAGGGAAAAGTCCTACATAAAATAAATTTACTGCTCTAAAAAATTTCAAGACAAAATTCTGAACCCTGGCCTTGTACATTTGCTGAACACAGCATCCCGGCCATTTTTCTAGTCTTTCAATTACTTTCTGCCTTCCAGAATTCTCCCTTCAGTTTTCTTCAAGTCATTTCACATTTCAATGTGTTGTTCAGTGGTGTTGTGTTGTTCAGTACTTCAGGCAGCTGCTGTATTCATCCATAAAGGTGCTTGCATTTCAGTTGCCTTATATATTCCCAACCTAATTCGCAGGTGAGCTGTGAGACTTAAGGGCTCCTTAGTGCCCTTCTCAAGATAAAAAAAAAATAATGCAAAGGATCTGTCCAGGATGTTATTGTGTATATGCTCCCTTCTATTTTCTCCTAAATTAAGCACCAGTCCTTTTAAATCTACTTTTCCCACAAAAGATTTTAACTGATATTTACCAAATTCAACCTGAATTGTAACAAAACCCTCTCCCCTTCCCCCGAAAGCTAAACTTATTACACGCATATTAAATAGGTAGGTCACATGCTTCCATATAATCTCTTCTCAGATATTTCCTCTGTTGTATGTGCACATTTAATCTGATTTGCTGAGTGGAAAAAGCTTCCTTACATGTTTCTTATGGGAGAATGTAAAGTCCTCTGTAAGGTAGGCACTCAGCTCTGCATCTCGTCTCTCAAGACCAGCTTTCTTTCTGCAGTACGGATCAGTGTACCGGCATTCATACCACGACAACTACATTTACTGTACTGCAATGCAATATATAATTGATGCTGTGCAAACAGCAAACTTGACACTTGGTGCTGTACAAACACAGAATGTGGTCCATTATACCTGCTGGTAGGTGTTGACACGACCAAGTTTATTAAGTAGAGGAAACCCTATTCTGCAACCCTTACTCACTGAGACATTCTTCAGTTAATCAGTAAAGGTTACATCTCTGTTTTATTATTTATAAATGAACAGTTTGATTTTTTTTTTTTTCTAAAAAAGAAAAAGGAATCCCTGGAATCCCCAGGATTTCCTCTGGGGTAATATTATATGCAACTAAATTTCATATTTTACTCAAGTAGACTTCAATCTATTAGCCTGTAAGCCTGGGGGCCCGAGTAAAGGATACTGATTATTATCTCTGAAGAAGGGCAAAGCTTTTAAATTTTGAAGTCTGTTCTATTGACTGTTGATTAACTCAAAGAGTAAGAATTCTTCAACCTTCTTTCTCTGGGAGTAACAGCACATGAAATAGCTTTTCTTATTCAATTCCTCACGCCACAAAATACATATTTTTCTTCCGGTCTCAAATACAGAGACTGTGCACGTATATCAAGTCTACTGTCTTATTCAAAATACATATTTATGATTATTTTTCAGGCAAGTTTATATTCCTGTGTACCTTATATACTGAACATCTGAGAATAAAATGTCACCCATTTAGCTAAGGATCATAATTCCCTTAATGGTTTATTGGTACACAGGTGACCAAATTGCAAAGTTTCATTCTGGAAAATGAACTAAACTGCTCTATAACTATAGTATTCGTATTGGAAGATCTGATATAAGCCACCAAAAGTCATACAAGAAACTTCAGTAATAGAGATGCTGAAGATTCATAAAAATCAGCAATTTCCTGCATGTTTCTCAAAATAAACAAACACACAATTAGGTTATTAGATTTTAATTACATTCTGAATTTTAAGTATAAGTTAAACTGATACCCAAAAATTTGAAAGGAAAGGTTAAAAACATAGAAGCTTCTTGAGTGGAGTGTCCCACTATATTTGAATAAAATATTCAAGTTCTGCTTATTAGATTTTGGTGTACTGTTTTGTTATTAAAATTTTTAAAAGTCAGAATATTAGTTTATTCACTGTGTAGAAACACAGCTTTTGTTCCTGAGTTTATGCTATTCATCACTGTAGTACTGTACAATGCACAACTGGTACAAAACAAAAATGAAAATAAAAATATTATTTTGCTTTTGCATATTAAATATAGGATAAAAGATTGGTGCATAAATTGAGATGGTCAAAGTTATAATAATTCACTAAACTTATTTTATCAAAATTATATATATATTCTATGACTTCTAAACTATGATTGTGGTAAACCCATAAGATAAATGGAGCAAAGCTTCATTTAATAAAACCAAGAAAAGGAGGTGGATGCAACCTTTCACTTTAAAATCTTCACAAAAAGATATAGTGAATTCATTGATGGCACAAACTGTTTTTCATAAAAAAGGAATGGAGATGAATTACATTAACACTGAGTATTATTTTCTGATAATGTAAATTCTAGCAGTCTACACCCTCTTGGAGAGCTCAAATGAAGGACTATGTTTTTGTAAAAGTTAATTACTTAACCAATTATACGTCTATACGTTAAAGTAAGAAGCACACCAGTTTCCTTGCTAGGTGGGTACAAATCAAGAAAACGGTTGGATGTATTTTGTGAAGGTCAGGATAATCTGTAGGTACCGTATTCTAGCTTATTTAAGACGTGAGTATGACTATCTCTTATGAACTGAGGTTAATATCGGCTGAGACACTCACAGGTAATAAATCCAGGGTAAATGATTCAAGCAAAACAAATCATATCCATCAAAAGTAAATTTTCAAAGAAATGTTAAAGATTGCTCTACCAGCTGAAAACTATGGGAAAATCTTATGTTCTTTCTTTCTATAACAGTTGTCTGTATAGGAACAAGGGAGGGTAGCTGAGAAATTGGAGAAAACAGAAATCTTCTAGACAGCAGTTTCTAAGCTCCCAGCAAGTTTAGCTGGATCCTGATTTGGAGGCCAGTGTAAATTTGTCAAAATATAACAGTTTCTATGCAGAGGCAATTGGTAAACTGAGACAAAAAGTATTTAATCAAATAGTTTCTGATTACATCTACTCTTCTTGCTTTTCCTAAAACTATATAAAAAGCTGCAAGTTCTTAGTGTTCACATCTTTATGGCATTTAATAGCTGCCAGAAAAAAATTAATCATGGTTGGTTTTTTTTTTTTTTTTGACCGTTATGGTATATTTTACATTAGAGATATTGGAGATAGACAAAATATCCAAGAAATGGAACCTTTAGATGCAAACCTGAACAATCTGTATGCTTATATGAATCAATTATGTCCAATCCAATCTGCATTCTTTCCACTGAGTTCAAAGGGTTTTGGCAATAGAGGAAGCCTGAATGTGTCTTATAGGAACAGCTGGTGGAACTGGTTTTGTGGTTTGAAAACATTAACTAAAATGCAGGTAGCCAAATGTTAGGCATTTTTTAAGGAAAACATACCATTTCATTTATCTACAGAAATTTTCAGAGATAATGTAATAGTTTTTGTGGAGGCAAGAATAGCTATGTTACATGCATACAGTGCCTGCTCTGAAATTGCCCTGAAATTTAAATAAAACCACAAATTAACAAAATTGTATTTCTCCAATATGTAAAGTTTTCTCTAATATTTGAAGTAAACTATAATAACACTGTCCATTACTACAGTCTCCAAAATAATTGCTGGATATGACTCCTTATGTATCTCAAGATAAAAAGTGAACAGATACCTTCCACCCACTAATCTGCACTTTGTCTCTGGAGTATCCCGTTAAACTCTACCTGGTAGCATTTGCAGGGGAAGGTTTCTGTAACTGTAAATAGTCAACATAATTTAAGTGAAAGTTTAAGGAACTCTTTGTGCCTGCTATCTCTTATTTTCTTCTAGTCTTAAACTAAAGGTGAAAGAAATTAACCTAAATTAATTATTTAACAATAGAGACTAGAGATAGAGTTTTGTACTGCTATGATCTGCAGTCATTTCTAAATTATTTCCATGAGTGTCAAAGTCAGAGAAGAACTGAGAAATACAGGATGTGTTTTTACTGTCCATGTCACTTCAATGTCAGTGTTAAGTTCTGCTTTCAGAGGTAGGAATTCAACTTCTATTGGAATTCATAACGCTGTTTGCAGTGGTAAAACCATTACTTGTGCTGCGGAAAAAGAGGAAAATAAGACATTATATAGATGTTAAATCCTGGCAAATTTTACCTCGCCATTAATGTTTCATCATCCCCTTTATCTGGCTTCTAGACTACCTGGTACTGTTTTAATACCCATTTTCAACATGAGGTTTAAACTAAGATTGACTTTCTGAGCACAGTCCAAAGTAAGGAAAGTAAGGAAAACCAGTATCTGAAAATAGTGCATCCCCACTGAGGATTTTACTGCACGTAGTCTCTCCAAAGAATATTTTACAATGTGAAAAAGTTACTCAGCTGAAGCAATTGTTTATAGACCCTTTCTTTAAAAATGTTTGGGGTTTTTTTTTTTTAACATTAATACTAGTTATAAATAATATTTTACTAGAGCAATTTATTACTATTATTTTAAATTTCTGTTTCAATGATTAGTCATCAAATATGAAGAATACCATTTTACACTTAAATTGGAGGGCATTATTTGTTTTACTACCATTACAGTTGCTTATCTTTTAATGCAATAGCAAATTTGTTTTAATTTGCACACAGCAGATGCTTCCATTTCTTGATGTGAGAACTAAATCTCTTCTGCACTACTGTAAGATTAGAAAATTTTCTCTATATAAGAAATTAACGTTAAACTATTTAATTTTAAACCTTGTGAAAATTGATATTATAGAGTAAAAATATTATTAGGGGGTTCAGGTTCCTGGTATTATTTTTAAATGAGATGGAGGGAGTATGCAGGAAAAAATAAAAAGTTACAAATTCAGAAAGTACAGAGAGAACAGAATTCTTCCCAGTTCATCTTTTGGGAGGGAAGCAACAAAATGATTTCTCATTCTGAAAAGGCAAGTGAAAAGGCTGTGAACATCTTTTGTATCTGATTTCTTTTCTGTGCGATAGCTCAGCAGATGAATTGTATTGCAGTTTGCCAAGTGACTATGTTGACTCTGCAAATTATTTGTGTTGTCTCCCAAAGCAATGGGAAAAAACCCTCAATCCTATATTAATTCCTGTAGACTCAATATGTAGTCATTTCTCATCTCATGACTGTTTTGTAAGGGTAACATTACTGCTTGCAACTCCAGAGAAAAAATTAATGGTTGGATCTTTCGCTTGCCTTTCTCCATCTCCAAGAATAAAGCTTGATTCCTGGTGGATATTTTTTAAAGAATAACAGAATTTGGGACTAAAAATTACCTTTTCTTAGTGGTTTTTGGTGGAAACGCCTCATAAATAATGACAACACAGTAGAAAATTAATTTCTTTTCTTTATGGATGCATTTTTAAGTGAGAACTTCTTATCAAAACAGTATTATTATATTTGAGTTTATAAAAGGAAGCTTCTTCATATTCTGGTAAGAAAGAAACTTACTGTAGTGTTCTTCTCACCTGATTGTAGACATCTATAATGCAGTTGTCTCCATTTCAACTAGTCACTTATCCATCCATTGTCGTAACAGAGAGAACTGCAGGACACTGTCCATTCAACCTATTTTAGACACTCAATGAGATGAGCCATGCTCTAGGAGTACTTTTTTTCTTTCATTCTCCCAAAAAGGCTGTAGTTGATTGACCTCAATAAATCCTATTAGATAAATCCTCCTTATAACACGTGGAGTTTAAAGTAGGAAAATAAAAGCAGGGCCTAATTGGTGTCACCAATATATTCTTTGTGTCTTGAAAATACCATTAGAGGTTATTACAACAAGTTTTGTCTGACACTCTCATCATTCTACACCCTGTTGCTGAAGAAAACTTATTCAATACATCAGGTTTAGGTGATTAATATCGTAATTACCCGAAAAAAAAAAATCCCCTGTTGATCAGAAGTGTGTCTTTGGAGGAATTGGTCCATTCCTTGCAGACTATTTCTAGTCACAGTTCAAGCAAATGCAAAGTTCTTAATTTATATGTCTTTAACGGTAACACTTACTGTACTACTGGATGCATATATTTGATTCTTCTTGAGCCAAGTGAATATTTTTTCTCACTACTTTGCTAAACGCATGGTAGTGTGGCAATAGAGCCATTAAACAGAAGCATATGAATAAACGGAGAACTCATTCCATTAGTTATGTCACTTACTAAAGGGAAAAAGCAACACCTGTACTTGTTCATTTCACATCTCGTAAATTTCTCTGCAAATTTTTCAAAACGACAAGTTCAGTGGAGAAGTGAAAAATACTTTTGCCACTAAGACCAAGGTCTGGGATCTTGACCTTAATAATCTTTACTTTACCTGCTCACCTCTTATAAATTCACATAAAACCATACTAAACTGTAGGCCCCATTTTGATGTCCAGTAAGTCCTTTCAATGTGAATCTTCTGAAGACTAATTAAGATAAACATTATTAACTGAAATTAAATATTTTCATGAAGTTTCTACAAATATTACAACTTCTTGTTCTGTATAAGAAACAATTTACTAGACAGGTGAAAGAAATACTACTTATATAGAATAAGCTGAGAGAAGTATAGAATTTATAGAAATAAATCACATAAATAAATGGCATGAAAAAAGTTGATGACCTCTACTATAAAACAGTAAAAGCAAAGCATAAGGAAATAGAAAAATCTTATCTTAGACTAGTAAGTGACATACAGTTATGCAGCTGGGAAGGCTGTGGTGTATAAGAATATTTTTATTTCTGTTTCCTTGATTCTCTCTCTTCCTTATTTGCACATTTAAACTAATTTTGTTATTACTTTTTGTAAGTACATTTTAATTATGTATCTCCCTATTTAAACTAAGACATGTAGCCTTATCCAACATCACCTAATTTTAATAAGATTCTTCCTACTAACTGAGAATTGATTTAAAAAGAGCTTCTGCCCTTCTGGTGCCAAAAATTAATATAATATGGCAAAATGACAGAAAATTCTTTCTCTTACAGTCCTCAAATTAAATGATGATAAAGTTATCTTCTTTATGCTGGAACCTTTTGGATTGCTTTAACTGTATGTAAAGTGGTTTTGATCTTGCAAATTTTTTCTTGAAATTCAGTGGCACAATTAAAAAACAATGGCTTATATAAAAATAATTAGGCAAAATGTTGGCATAATGAATTTTGTTCTTTCTATAGCCACACATGGAGACACCAGCAAGCATGTTCTTTGTATAATACATCATAATTGTCCTGAAAGAGTTATGACTATGTATTAGGACAATCCATAATATGAAGCTATTAAAAAGTTAATATAGATAAACCCTCTAAGCTGGAATGTGTAGAGAAAACCTGCAAGCAAGGCAGCTAATTTTTAGATGTTAACTCGAATATTATGCTGGGAAAATTTAATTAAAGAAATAAATAGAGCTAGACAGTGCGAGCATGCCAGTGAACGCTGTTGTTCACTTATGTAAATAATCTATTTTTTTATCCAAATCTCATAATCAGAGCAACAGCAAACAATTCTCCAGCAGAAGTTGTATGTAAAATAAACATTAAAACAAATAGGTTTTGACTTGATTTTGAAACCAAGTTTCTACTATAGCAGTACGCTCAGCAAAATGTTAATAGTGGGAGGGTTGCAATCATTTTTTTGGGGCCTTTCACTTTATTTTTCTGTAAAAAAATCCTAATTCAGCATTTGTATACACACAATCTGTTGGCACAGCAAGGAAATATCTAAGGGTTAGATAACTCACATTTTGGACCGTCTTTTTTGTGCAGTATTGACAATAGCATGGGTAAAAAGATAATTCTGTTTTAATTAACGTACTCATAAGGCATTTAAGGAAGGCTAGTTATCTAGATCAGTCCATTTTCAGTTCAGCAGCAAGATGTTCCTAGATTTTAATTCCATCGGATGTCAAAGTTCTATCAAGGATTTATGTTAAAGAGAGCAAGATTATCAAATAAAAACAAGCACATAATTATTTCAAAGGAAAAGCGTTCCACAAAAACGTATGTAGTATAAGGGAATATTGTAAGGAGTGAGCTGAGGGTTTAAGCATTTTTGTTGTCCCTGAAATGAATAACACATCAGAGCCTTTCATCCCTAAGGTAGTTAATGTGTCAAGATGGGAAATAATACTTAGTAATATAGATGATTGACTTTCCCTGAAACACAGGCTGGTATTTCCAAGGTCAGAAACCAGGACACTCAAAAAACTAAAAATTCTGACATAGAAATATTTTTTTAAAAAATATTTTTTATGTAGGATAGCGTGGTTGAATGAATAGTATTGTAACAAAAAGGCAATCCGGCCCTCTGCTATTACTGTATTCCTGGATAATGTTCTAGTCATAAGCAAGTGTGAGAAATACTCCAGAAATACATAAGAGAAGAAATAATGCATCATGTCTAGTTCCTCTTCTCATGGTTAGTTTATATACTTTAATGGGGTATTTTGTCAGAGGTGTATTTAACTAAACATTTTACACTTAAAATCTCTTCCAGCCCTTTTTTACAGTATCTATGTTGTTGAGGAAGGATGCTGGGAAAAATTAGTCTCAGCACATGATCCTTTGAAAATGTGTACAGATCTGAATATTCAGTGTTCCTATTGAAGTCAGCGGGAATATGACTGTAGCATAAGATACCGAATTGTAAATGCAGCAAGACTGACTGAGAAAGGAATCAGAGAAAATCAGTGTTCAGTATACTGATCTTCAAAATCTCATGCTGCACACAACGGTTAGTATGACTGGGCTTAGATGTGATAACTTGTCATTTGAAACTTGCTAGTTTATAGCATCCCGTGTTAGCGTAAGAAAAGAAGAAACTTCTTCACTTCCTTGGATGATGAAGACATATGGCAGGTGCCAGGTGACAAAACACAGCTGTGGGCTTACGAACAGGATAAGGATGGCCACAGGAAGATTTCTAAATCCAGGAGATGGTGAAGATTTAAAACACAACCTTCCCGATATACCCTATAAATTAATTTCACCGATATAATTGTTGGTATAAACACATTTTCAGGTGACTATGATTTTCCATATTTCCTGTAGAAAACTGGATGCCTAAGTCAGATTTACTGGTGCCATAGGCAAACAGGTGCCTGGAAGTTAGACTTAGCTGTGGTGGCCCTAAAGATTTCGAGCTGAAGAGTGCCCTCCTCTCTGAACAAGTGTCACTGTGCAGGGTCAGAATACTCTGGTCCCAGTTTGCACTTCATTTGCCAATGTGCTACGGTGCTGTAATGTGCACCACTCCCATTCATATTTATTGAGAAGAAAATCTTTACTTAGTTGACCCTTGGTAAAGCTCTGATAGGAAAAGACTCCATTGTCCTCCATGGAAGTCACCACTGGCCACTAGAGTACAGTGCATGGTAGCACATAGGGATTTCCATGGGTCTGGATGTAAACAAACAATCCCGGAGTTGTGCCACTTTGTAATACCTGCAATGGTGATTGTGCAGAGTATTGTGTCGAGTAGGTTGTGATCTATATCTCCCGGTGGCTGAAAATTCATCTTGCAGAAGTACCTTTCCTTTCACTTGAGGATGCAGAATGGAAGTAATTTCCCGTTTTCTTTATTGTGATGTTGTTTTGGTATCTAAACCAACATTACTTTCAAAGAACAAAAGATTTTGGGTTTCCTACCTTGTAATTGCAATCTATACCTTAACTGTTACAATTATGTACTCTAAAAATACAATCAATGTTGTTGTAATATAGGCATTCTTTACTCCACCTTCCTTTTCTCTTTTTCGATCACAGAAAATAAATTATAAATTCTGCCTGGAAATGCTTACCACAATGCTCTTAATTCTTCCATATGTAGTTCTAAAAGTACTGCTTATGATTCCAGGCACCTATTAAAGCTACCTTATTTGCAATGCTTGAGTCCTGCTTTGGAGATTCTTTTGCTTTTGCTAACTTAGAGATATAATCAAACCTTGAAGGTGGTCAGAAAAGAAGATTCAGCTGTTTTTCAGATGGGCATCACAATTCAGCCTAGGATTTAGCTTCGTGTCTTGTTGCTGTAGACGTAGATTCTGCACTAGGATTTAGGAGAAACTAAATATGAGGTATGGCCTTATCAAATTGGCAAGGTTCTTTGGGATTAAAAATAACATGTTTCCTACTGGTTTAACAGGTCTGTATATTCTGAAAGTTCTTGTGTTCAGAACAAATTTTCAGAAAAAAGATTATGTGGAAAAGAAATGGTCAACAGCACTCCATCAGAGAAAGGTGAGACTTCATCAGCAACAGACACACAAAGAACATCTTGAACAGAATGAACCTGTGCACTGACAGATACAGAATAAATACAGTGAATCTTTGTCCACATAATATGAAAAGTCACAAATGCACTTTTGAGACCAATAAATATGCATCATCTGGCACACTCATGACAAACATTTGCTCTCTGCCATTTGATTAGTGTCAGAGACACTGTAAATAGGCAATGTCTTCAGGTTTTGTAAACTGAGGTGAAATGAGGAGGCATTCAAACAGACTCAGATTCTTTTAGTTAAGAAGAATTACCATGGGAAGCCAGATTTATGTCTGCTTCACTCCCTTGAAGACGGTGGATGATAGAACAGGGATGGAGGAATTTGATTTTTGATTCATCTCAGTTGCATCTTCTGTAAAACAGAATTCTTATTGACTTTCCTGATGGAATAATCTGCACAGTGGCTTCTCATTCGTCAGTCTGCACTTGTCTTATTTTGATCTAAAAGTGCATTATAGGTTCCAGCCTCCCTGGAAAGTGCTTACTGCTGAAAAGATCTCTGTTCTGTTGAAACATTTTGGAATTTAGCTGTGCAATCTCAGATCATTTTGTGTGATTACTCACCATTTTCAAATCAATTTTAGACAGTAAGAGAAAACAGTGTTATTTCATCTAATTTCAGTAACAGAAGAAATAGTTCCCCAGTGGATGATACAAGTTTAATGGTTTAAAAGGTTCGTTTTTTGATTGTAGTGTGTGTGATTTTCTCAGGTCAACATTTATGGCAATGAACAACAGTCACCCTTATGAACGCCTATGAGCAGGATCAATAGAAAAATGCATTATCTTCTCTCTGAGTATAGTAGTACTTTGCATGAAGTTTTCTGCAGAAATCATTTTTGCGAGAGACAAAAGACCACTTAGAAGGCTTAAAAAATCAATGTGTTTTATAATATTTCTCCATTCGATGTATGTAAAATAAGATGTAGAGAATGCAATAACTGCATGAACTTTGTCAACCTTAAAATCACATACCATTCATATAAGTTGTGCAAAGTGTTCATAAATCCATGGTCATAATGAGTTACACTGGTCTCATGGCGGTTTAATGCCACTGGTGCATAATGGTAAATCAATATCATCACATATTTTACTGTAATTATTTTACATACCTCTTGTTAATAGCTCACTTCCTTCAATTTGTCTTTTACTTTAGTTGTTGTGCTTGAAGCTGTGAAAATGGAAATATTATTGACCTTTTTTGCCATTTTCATTTTACTTCTTGTTCAATTGCGTGAATCTGGCATCAGTTTGCTCATGCAATGCTTAAAAGCCCATAGGTCTTTACAGGTCTTGAAGGAGCAGAATCTGATATTGAGAATTGCTGCTGCTTCTTCATAGTTACAGTGGCCATTATTAAAATTAAGTGTTTGCAAATCAAGTAGCAAAACAGGGGACTGAACCCACAGCTTTGAGTGAACTAAATACACTAGCCATATTGTCTCTCCACTAAAGAACAGCACTTAAGACGACATGAAAGATCTCTTTGTGTTCAGAAATCTACAGCCACACCTTAATTATTGACAAGTGTGGGAAGGAAGGAATAGCACAACCTGATACACTTCTCTGACAAACACATTTTGAGGGCTGCAGATGCGATCCCTCAGCATAAGATTAAATCCCTGAATGAAACTGTATCATGTGTTACGCTGCATTTCACCCAGGGTCCCATAATTTGAAGTGCTTGAAATGAATTACATGCCAGAATGCCATATATCTACAGAATCACCAAATCACAGAATGGCTGAAGTTGGAAGGCGCATCTAAAAGTCCAACCCCCCCAACTCAGAGCAGGGTCACCTAGAGCACATTGCCCAGAACCATGTCCAGCTTCATCCTGACTATCTCCAAGGGTGGAGATTCCACAACCTCTCTGGGCAGCCTGTTCCAGTGTTTGACTACAATCACAGTAAAAAAACCCCTTATTCTTGTGCTTAATTTTACGTATTTCAGCTTGTGCCCATCTTTCTTGTCCTGTCACTGGTTACCACTGAGAAAAGTCATCTCCATCTTTTCTCTCTGCTATCATGGATTTATATGCAGACTTTAGGAAGCGGATACTGTAACAAAAGCAAGGACTGAAATGGTTTTACTTATACCCTTTTATTATATCACTTGAAAAATCTACTATATTAATACTGCTGGTAGATGGAAAACAAAATTGAATAATAACATCCTGAAGCTTTTGTTTTCTGTGCTGCTCTTGTTCATGCAGGTATGTCTCAATTCTTTCCAGTAATGTCTGATGAAAACATTTCAAGAGACATTATTGTATTGGAATAACAGTGAGCTCTTTCACTTGAAGACAAACAATAAGACTTCCCCTCCTTTTGCTAGGCAAATTCCCCTTAAAGTCAAAGTAAGTTTATTTGAGAAGTGATCAAGTGACAGCTCTAAGAATTAGACTCTCACATGGACGTCCATTTAATGTTTTAAACAACGTAATTTTTAAATTTCCTTTTTAGCAATTGAATTGACTTCTTAAATCCAGCTCAAAGATGATTCAAGCAGGTCATTGTTGCAAACTCTTCAGAAGATAAGATTAAGTGCAGTCTTGTGATGTAGGCTGAAAACAACATAATTGGGTGCAATAAAGAAAGTAGTTCATATAAAGAGATATTAATTCAGCATGAAGGTATAGGCAAAGGATAGGCAAAAGTTGCAGAGGGAAGAATATGGAAATGGCAGTATTCATGTAAATAAATACTACTCTGATACAGTACTAAACAATAATAGTAAAAGACAAGTGCTTTATTGGCTTGCAATGAAACAGAAGTGTCATATTTTAAACAAAGTTGAAGTAACTGCTGAGCAACTTATTCTGGTGAATTCTTATTTTAGCAAAAAGAAATTTAGCTAAGCTTCGCTTGGCTCAATTTTTGCCCATGTTCGTGGACTGCATTCCATTTAACAGCAGTTTAGTTCCAGAATATGGCATCTGGACCCAGGGTTTATTTGCCTTTTAAAATAACAGGCACAAACTAGAAGAAGTCCAGAAGCAAAAAAATAAAATATGCTGAAAGGCATGGAAATGGGTACCCATAGAAAGAAAAATAAGAAAAATTGAGCACACACAGACTACTTAAAAGCATACTGAAATAAGATATGAGGATTGTTCTTGCTTGCCTATGAGACATTACAAACTAGTCAAGAAAAAGTGGTAAAGGAGGTATGAGGGAGTTTAAGATGTAGCATAAGTGACCAAAATTATAGACTTATCCTACATGAATTGACTTTCTTAACTTGATCTCATCTGAATATAATGGGACCTTAGCTACCTGGCACACTTGCAGACATCTAAGGAAAAAGTGTCTTACGCTGTGACCTCAACACCTTGCATAGTGCTTAAAAGCTTTCTTGTGAAATTAGAGAAAAGTATGAAAGTAAGTACCATCAGGGAAGCTGAGTGATACAGAAGTCCAACAGGCTATTAACCTCAGTTGGTCAAGAAAAGGGGATATAGTGCTGATAGCTATACAGAGGATCAGGTGACCAGAAAACCTAGCACAAGGTGATAAGAGGAGAACAGGGAAAAAGGGACGCGGTGGATGGAAACTTTTGACCTTTCTTTGAGGCCTGAGTCTTTTTGTAGATTTTTTTATATAGTGATAATAGAACAAAATCATTTCATTAACACTACCACATCATTAATAATGTTTCAGTTTATGGTAGTCAAAATTTTTGTTAAAAAATACTTTTTCTCACACCTTTTCCCCCATTACTCCTCTATATCAAACGGATATTTCCCCACCTCCCTCCGTTCTTGAAAATCTGATTTCCCTTTGCCTGGGAGTCTGAGGTTTTCTCAGTGTTTTGGGGCAGCAAGGATCCCCCAATGTGTCTGCAGCCCGCTTCATGGCGGTTACATCGGATGATCACACTCTCTCTTTACAGAAGGAACCTGCCGAAACATGGTCTGAGCAGCCGTATTTCCATTAGTCGTAGTAACTCCCCTATGTAAGGAACTGTCTGGGCCAGCAGCTGACAGATAATCAGAGCTGATGACCACAACTGCTCTGTGAAGTGATCAGCCTTCAGGGAGGTTACAAACACCTATTCTCGGCAAGGGTAGTCTTTCGGAATACATCAACATGGGTTTAGTTAGGGTTACTTAAAGGCCTCCGAGGCACATACTGAAGAAAACATCTGCGGTGTGTAAGGCACTGCAGCCTCTGGCTGCTCGTTCTGCCCCTTTGCTGAAGGTTACTGCCATCATAGAAAAAGCTGACAGAAGTGAATCTGCACTCATATTTCAACAGTTGCCATTCACAGGCTGATTTATGAGGGCAAACTCTACAGCTGAGGTATGGATTGACAGCTTGAGTGGCTGAGGTATTGACTGTTGGGATCAGCAACACCTGAAACCATTGCAGCTAAATCCAGAAGTGACTTAACTTCATAAAGCTTAAAGCTATTATTTTGAAATTTATTACACACTATGCCCCTGAAATTGTCTTATGAAACTAGAATAATGTGAAAGTAGGCATTCACACAATGTCAGGTTTCCAAATTAAAAGGTTTTCAACTTTTTAAATTCATCATCTTAACATAGTATTACTATAAAATGGTGCTTATAAGAGAAATTGCAGAAAGGAACAAGAAAAATGAGCAGAGTTCTTGAAAACACGACCTCTGAAGAAAAGATAGGATTTGAAGAAAAAAAAAATGACTGGAAGGGATATAAAATAGCACTCTTTGATATGCAAAAGGTAGTTACAAAGAGGAAAGGAATAATCTGTTCTCTGTGTCAGCCTTGGATAGAACAAGAAGTAATGGTCTTAAATTAGAGCAAAGGAAATTTAGATTATGTATTAGGAAAAGATTTTCAACTATAAATCATGGAAAAGGACTGTCTAGGGAGACTGTGGAATTATCAGTACTGGAAGTTTTTGAGAACAGACTGGGCAGACAACTTTCAAGGTTGAGTAAGGTGGAGGTGATCCTGTCCTGGGAAAGAATGATAAACTCCTGAAGTTCTCTTTGAGATCTATTTTCTTTGATGCTGAAATGTGTAATACATCACATGAACTTAAGTACAATTTAATTGAAAAAAAGCCAAACCAGTGGCCAAAGAGTGTGAAGAATGAAGGACATACAGGTTTACTGACTAACGGATTATACTAGGACTGATTTACTACTATGCTGTGAAATGCATTACATATCGATACCTTTAGCTTATCCAGCTGGGAAACACACCGAATGATTCAGAAATGACAAAAGTGCCTTCCCTTCTTCTCTTCTTTTGCCTTTAAAGTTATTTTTAACTTTTTTCTACATTGATTGGATTGTAATGGCTAACAAAAGAAAATGCTCTCTCCACTTCCCTTTGTACTCAGGTCTTAAGTACCAGCAATCTGTACAGTTTATATACAAGGGCTTCCACCGGTTTGGTTATCCAAGAATTTTTGAATGGTATGCAACTACTATCTGAACTACCCAACATGTCTTCATATGTACATGAGTAATCTAGCATGGAGCTAGCATCTGATCTATCAGTGCTGATGCTACTTAAGCAAATTAAGATTGGGAAATTTTGGGTTCAGTCACAAACTAGACCACTAGACCTAAGAATGTTAAAAAGATTCTATTTACATTTTTCTGATAAGTTTTTTTGGAAGGGGGTGGTCATTAACCTTATGAAATTTTACTCTGTAAGAGCATTCTCTGTGGGATTTTTCCAGTTTATAATGTTGTGTTGTATAACAGATCTGCCTGATGAAGCCTAAGATATGTCTGTGGTCAGCAATAAAAGCTGCCCTTTGCAAGGTATTCCAGGAGAAGTAGTACTTAACACTGCACATTTCATTATGAGGTTATAAAGATAACTGAAATACCTTAACTATAATTTAGCTCAAATATTTTAAATGTTAATGGTTTATTAGGATAACGAGCTCCACAAAAGGCCATATCAGGTAAACTCATAAAAGCAAACGTCTTGAAATAGAATTATAGAATCATAGAAGCATTGAGGTCAGAAGGAGCCTCTGAAGATCACCTGGTCTAGCCCCCTTGCTCAAAGCAAGTTCAGCTAGAGCAGATGGACTGTGCCCATTTGAGTTTTGCATACCTCTAAGGGTGGAGCCCCCACAGCCACTCTGTGCAGCTATTCCCATGCTGCGTGCTCAGCCACACTGTGAAGAAGTTTTCTCTCATGATGTGGAATTTTCTGTATTTCAATTTGTGCCTGTTGCCTCTTGTCCTTTCACTGATTAATACTGAGAAGATTCTGAATCTATCTTCCTCATTGCCTCCATCAGGTACTCATATATATTGGTAAGATTCCCCCTGAGCTTCCTCTTTTCCAGGCTGAACTCTACTGGCTCTCTCAACCTCTCCTTGCATGTCAGATGCTGCAACGCATTTATCATCTTCATTGCCCTTTGCTGGAGCAGTATGTCCCATACTGGTCTTGTACCCGGGGAGCCCAGCATTAGAAACAGCATTCCATGTGTCTCAACAGAGTAGAGAAAGATCATCGCCCCTGACCTCCTGGCAATGCTTTGCATAACACAGACCAGGAGCCTGTTGACAATCTTTGTTCCAAAGGTGCACTGCTTATTCATCTTGAACTTCTTGTCCACCAGGACTACAAGGCCCTTTTCTGCAAAGCAGCATCTGGTCAGCCCTCAGCCTGTGCCAGTGCATCAAGCTATTCCTCCCCTAGTGTAGGACTTGTCACTTCCCTTTGTAGATCTTCGTTAGGTTCCTCTCAGCCTATTTCTCCAGTCTGGTGAGGTCCCTCTGAACCCCAGCACAATAACCTGGTGGGCAGGGCTGGACAAAGCTTGGCAGTCCCTCCGCAAAGTCCCAGATCTGAGTCCCCAGCAAGCAGCAAACCTCCCTAAGCAGCAGATCAGGTCAGAAGATAGAAGTCTCTGTCCGCCATAGCAGGGAGTCTCCCACAGCTATCGATCACTGCTTCCTTGTGGTGCTGCTACAGGGCTCAGCTCAGCCAGATTGGTTGCTCCAATAAAAGCAAAAGCTACCAGTTCTCAGGCAGTAGGGAGTCATATTCCATCTAGTGTACCTTTTGCTGTATTACATCTTTCCAATGTATTTCCAGTGTATTTTCTCTGTTTCAAGAGGACTTTTTTTTTTCCATCTTGCTATTGAAACTGAGTACATTTAAAAAAGATAGCACTGGAGAAAAGATATAAGTGATTAATGATGTTGCACACTAATTTTTCTTTCAATAAAAAAAAGAAGAAAAACATTTTTAGTGGTCTGAGATGCTTTTGTACCAACTGAAATGTAGACTTCTATAAGAGGTAAATCTACTTTGTCAGTTATTTTAGTAATGTGGCTGATATTGCGGGAGTCCTGCATGGTCCTGGTTGGAAAATGTGAATATAATATGAGGAAGTATTTGAAGGTCAAGCAGGGGAAAAGGTTATCCGTCCGTATCATGGATAATCCAGCTATTTGTCAAAAAAGAGAAGATGAATAAACATTTAAGGGAAATGAAATTAAAAATATATTGTCAGCTACTCAAAAAAAATAATAAAATCATTCAGCGTTGTCACACTGAAGCTCTCTGTGAGTCTAGTTCCCACTCTTTTAAAAGGGTTGGTCGCAGTTATATGTCTTCAAAACTCTCCATTGACTTGTTGGAGCTAATCCACACAGAGATTTTAAGAATCACTATGGTACTCAAAACCAGTATGCAGATGCTGCAAATCTGCCAAATAGATCTACCAAAAATATGTCCATACTGTGAAAGGTGAATTGAAAACAGGCTGAACAGCTGGGCCCAGAGGGTGGTGATCAGTGACACAAAGTCTAGTTGGAAGCCAGTAACTAACAGTGTACCCCAGGGTTCAACACTGGATCCAAAACTGTTCAACATGTTCATTAATTATCTGGATGGGGCACAGTGTAACCTCAGCAAGTTTACTGATGACACAAAACGGGGAGAAGCTGATACACCAGAGGGTTGTGATCTTGCCAGCCCCTGCCATTCAGGGGATCTCAACAGGATTGAGAAATGTGTTGACAAGAACCTCAAGAAGTTCAAAAAGAAATGTGAAGTTCTGCACTTGGGGAGGAACAACCCCAGGCACCAGTATATACTGGGTCGGACCCAGAAGCTTTGCAGAAATCCTGGGGGAAAGCATCTTGGCAGTAAAGGACCCAGGGATCCTGGTGGACACCAAATTGAACATGAGCTAGTAATGTGCCCTTGCTGCAAAGAAGGCTAATGGTATCCTGGGCTGCATGAGGAGGAGTGTTGCCAGCAGGTTGAGGGAGGCAATCCTGCCCCTCTGCTCAGCTCTGGTAAAGCCACACCTGTAGTATTGTGTCCAGTTCTGGGCTCCCCAACACAAGAGAGATATGGAGCTACTGGAGACAGTCCAGTGAAGGACCACACAGATGAGGAAGGGATTGGAGAATCTCTCCTGTGAGGAGATGCTGAGAGATCTAACGGACTGTTCAACCTGGAGAAAAAAAGGCTCAGGGGCATCTTATTATACCTGAAGGGAGGGCGTAAAGTAGGCAGAGCCAGGCTCCTTCCAGTGGTGCCTGGTGACAGAACCAGAGGCAATGGGCACAAACTGAAACACAGGAAGTTCTGCTTGAACATCAGGAAACATTTTTTCACAGAGGGTGACCAGGCACTTGCACAGGCTGCCCAGGGAGGTTGTGGGATCTGCCTGCATGAAGATGTTCAAAAACTGTCTAGACATCATCCTGGGCAAATTGCTTTAGGTGGCCTTGCTTGAGCAGGGGAGTTGGACCAGATGACTTCCCGAGAACACTTCCAACCTCCACCATTCTGTGATTCTGGGTATCTGCAATTCTCTGATAAAGAAAATTTTCCCTGCTACCAGCTGTGAGCTGATCCTGATGCTGTATTAGGCTATAATTCACTCTTATTATCTTTTATTGTAGTTTCCAGTATGAACTCCGTAAAGGAATTTCGGTCATGAACAGTATGGTCAGGCAAACTAAATGACTGGATGCCATGGTCCATGCTCAAATTTATGGGACAACTCTGTAAGTTAAACATTATTTCATGAGCTCATTAGGTAAAGAAACAAATCAAACAAGGGCTCAATCCCCTTTGTACAGACTCATCTAGCTCATGAATTGTGTAATTAATTACTTCATTAATTCACAAATTCACCACACGCTCCTGAATAACTCACAAATTCTGTAACTCATATGTCTATGAGCAAAACACTTACCTAGCCAATGGTTAGAGCACTCGCCCTGCCTCCTCCATCAAGGTATATGCATCCCCTGTATCATCAGACCAGGAAGCATGAAAGCCTCACCAGCCCAGCTGCTGTTCAATCTGCATCAAAACCTTTTTGAGTAACCTGACGTATTTATACCTTCCAGCTTTGAAAGTTTGGTCTATACGATTTCCAGTGGACACTGAAGAAACTGCCAAGCGGTTAGTATGCAAAAATCTAGGAGATGGTGGGGACAGTAAGCTGCAGGTGATAATGGCTGCACAACAGCCTTTATGTCTTCCAGTCCGTTGTGTCCTATGTGAGTGTTGCTCTCACTTGGATCTAAATGTTCTTCTCCCAGCTTACATCAGGTCTTAGCATGAGCTGTTTGTTAGGCCAAATCCCAAAAATAAATTCAGTGAACAGTCACACTTGAGGACCAGGATCGTGGACAATGTCATGAAGGACCATCACCTGGTAGTAGCCCAAGATCCTTAGGTTCATCAATTCAGTATTTAGGCTTTCCCTGTGCCTATCACATCTCTGTGCAGATTTTTGCCCAAAAGCATCACCATATTAGGAAAAAACTAGAAATTGCTGCTAATGTCAGGCTTACTGAGAGATCTTTCTGAGAGGCAATATTTGAGGATTTCTCTGCTCAATGATACACATTTCACAGGACTGTAGTTTGCCATTTTTCTATCTGTCTTTTCATTGCCACTTTTTTATCTGTTTTCTGTAGAGTATTTAATATAAAAGTTGCTACTGGAAACAAAAACAAAGCTGCATGGAACCAGTAAGGACAGATACGCAGTCCTTTGTAGTAAACTGCACAGAAGACTGAAATAAACTTTAAAGGAAAAACAAATCTTTTTTCATGTCATGCAGCTCTTTAAGCTACTCAATAGGAACCAGATATTTTGCAGAAAATACTATGAATGCAGGAAGCCAACACAGAGAATATTAGATCCCAGAAGAAACAAAGCTACTTTGAAATTCTGTTCTACAAGGACGTGCATTTTGATAAGGCCAGGTCTACCTTCCTACAAAAACTGGGGAGCTGCAGGACCCCAAACAGCATGAGACATTCCATTTTTTGGGCTGGTCTGTCAACTCTGGTGGACTACGAAGGAACCAGAATAATTCCTCAGACTTCCAAAGCACCGTTGAAAAATGATCATGTGTCAAGGAGCTGTCATAAAATACTCCAGAGCTGGGAACTGTTCTATATTGAGAAGTCTGACTTGGCTAGCTATTGGCTCTGCTGCACCTCTAGAGTGAGCAGGTGGCAATTACCAATACATAATATCTTCTTCTGTCCTATTTATTTATATGCATTGAATGAAGATGCAACCTGGAATGAGGTTTCAGTGGCCTACCTTTAAGAGTTTCTATGACAATGACACTACAAGGGGAAAGCTAGGGACTGATGATAAGAGTAATAAATAAGATGTTTGATGTTTCCTTTTATGCACACAGTAATCAACAATATTGCTAACAAGTACAGTTAGACCATTGGACCATCTGGCTTTCATACTTTTAAAAAAAAATCTTCAAAACACGTACCTCTAAATAAAAAGCATACTATTATTACCCTGATACAGGTAACATATCAAAGTTTCAGATGTGATAATGTAATGGGTCTAGAATGTATACTTAGCCAGAATTTCAAATACGAAATTTGAAATCTCTCTGCAAATAAGAGAGATTTTAAACATCAAGTAGAGTTCAAGTTCTGGAATTTTGGCATTTAAAAAAGCTCACTTAACCTTTGTTGATATGATTTTAACAAATGCTGGAACAGCTTTCATTACCATTGCAATGCAGGCAGTGAATCTTTAAAGGAAATGTCAAACATCAAGAACATGTCTGGTAGCTTCTGTATTTTTAGTAGCTCATTTCCTATCGGGGTTTAAAAGCTTCCTCATGTACGAATTCATTGTGATAAAGAACAGGTAGATAATGGGTCAGCTTAGACTGCTGATGTATATTATTTCCCTTTCTTCTTTAGTATGAAAACAGTAGCCTTTTGCAAGTGATGCCTTTGAGGAAATACAATTATTTTTTTTTCCCTCCATAGCAGGATTGTAAAGTGCTGCTTAATTTGACATATCAAAAGTTGGAGTTCCTATTCTTTTCAAAATAAAAAAACCCAAATGCTCATAAAAGGAGAGAAAATTTGCTTTAAGATGATTACAATATTGTATGTTGGAAACTTAATGTGTCATTTACTTCATATAAGTTGACCTTGAATGTCAGGCACTGTGCTAAGCATCAGGCAAGTTAGCAATTTAGGCACCTTTTCTAATCACTGGGGAGAGACAGGTTCCCCATTCTAAACTCTAAAGGCAGTTCACCTGATCTAGGTTAGGCATTTAGCTTAGAATAAATAAGTTTTTCTTCTGGAACGGTGAATCTCTTTTCCTTTATAGTAGACCAGATTAGGACAAGCTAAGTTTTTTGCTAGTTAAAGATAGATAAATAAGTTCCATCCTGTCAGGGTTCAACCCCAGCCAGCAATTAAGCACCATGCAGCTGCTCGCTTAGTTTCCCCTAGTGGGATGGGGGAGAGAATCAGAAGAGTAAAAGTGAGTGGGTTGAGACAAATACAGTTTAATAAGTAAAGCAAAAACCATGCATGCAAGTAAAACAAGGAATTCATTTACTACTTCTCATCAGCAGGCAGGTGTTCAGCCATCTCTAGGAAAGCAGGGCTTCATCACGCTAATGGTTACTTGGGAAGACAAAACCCCATAACTCTGAATGTTCTCCCTTCTTTCTTTCCCCAGCTTTATATGCTGAGTATCCCTTTGGTCAGTGGGGTCAGCTGTGTCCCCTCCCAGCTTCATGGGTGTCCCCTGCCTTCCTGTTAGCAGGCCAGTATGAGAAGCTGAAAAGTCCTTGACTGCTTAGTGTGTTATCAAAATTATTCTCATCCTAAATCCAAAACAGAGCACTATATCAGCTGCTAGTAAGAAAATTGACTCTATCCCAGTCAAAACTAGGATAGTATCTACCCCTTATTCCACACCACAGATGTCATACTCAGTATATAAATGGAGTTTGGCCGAAGATCGCCGCTTGGGATAGGCTGGGCAATTGATCATCAGGTGGTGAGAACAATTTGTGTTGCATCACTTTATTTTGTATATTGTTTAACCATTATTATTATTATTATTATTCTCTTCCATTATTATTCCATTAAACCATATTTATCTCAACTGATGAGTTTTATTTCCTTCTTTTTCTCCCTCTTCTCCCTACCCTACTGGTAGTGGTGTTGGGGGGAGTGAGTGAGCAGCTGCATGGTCCTAGTTGCCAGCTGGGCTTAAACCACAACACATCCAAATGACTTATTCAGAACACATATGTGCTGCCCAACTCCCAGTTTAGCTAACTCTGATGTACCCTCACTCTAGGGAGTGCTTCTATATGCTACTTTCAGGTACTTCCTAACTTCTGGATCTGCGTAAAACCAGTCACCACTGTTTTGTCCCTTGCTGTGTTCTCCAAGGATCCTGTTTATATAAAAGTAATTTGATAAAATGTTTGCTAAGTACCAGGACCCAATAGACCCACCTCTGCAAAAAACCTACTTTCTTGCCAAAACAGAAAGGCCCTTTGAACTGACTTTTTCCACCCTCATGTCCTTGGCTTTTGGACCTGCGTCTTCAGAATGGTTCAGTTCTAGCAAACAGAATGGCAAGCATCTCATTTCCAAAGTATTAAGTAACCTGGTGATGATGGTACACCCTCTTGAAGAGCAGGTAATGAAAGTTCAAATCTCCTCAAACTACTTAGAGACTTAAAAAAAAAAAACAAAACCCAAACACACACACAAAAGAACCCCACAATGACAAAACAATACCAAAACCAGCAACAAAAAATAAACCAAAAAACCCAAAAGCTACAGTGGTTTATATTAACTTTAGTGTCACGATCCAGGCATCTCATTAGAGAGCTCCACCTCAGAGGTGAGCTGAAAACACGCATTAACAGCTCTTGTCTGTTAGACCTTGCTTCAGCAGGGCTCCTGCCAGCAGCAGGAATTGCTGCAGACACTGCTTGGGGAAATAAAGGGCAAACGAGAGCCAGCTTTGGAATTTGGATGACTGACACAGGTGACTGACTCTGCCTACGGACATAATGCCAGAGGCTTTTTCAGCTGGTGATTTTGAATGCAGGGAAGCAAGTCTCTCTCTCCAATCTAAGTTCCCCTTTTCCTCTCACAGCCCATGTCATTTCTGGATAATTTAAGTAGCTTCCCACTCAGATCTTCTATCAGCTAATGAAAAGTTTTCCCTCTACCATCTGCAGCATAGAGAAAGTTGGAAATCTGATGGAAAATCCCTCTGAATGTCAAGCTGTGTACAGAGTCTGCATTGCAATGCTTATCTGAGTGATGCACAGACATTTCTGAGGATACGAACATTCAGGGCTGTTTGCCACCTTTCGTATTCTTTTCATTTACATGCTTACATGCACAATCTCACATACAAAGATTTGTCTCTTCCCCTCCTCTCCCCTCATCTCCACTATATATTTTGATGTCAATTTCAGCTACATATGCAGGTGACAATTTTTTGTTTCTCCTTAGTGACAGTGGAACCACAAATGGGTTTCTGTCACCAGCACCCACAGCTGCTTGTCCTCGAAAAGTCTGTGGGCAGGTAAGGGCAATGTAAAGCTTCTCAAGGGCGGACAGGAGATGGGTGTGGAGTTCCACCCCGGGTAAGTTTTCTGCATAGCACATTCAGCTTTGGATCACCGTTGGGCTGCTGTGGTACAAACAATAAACAGAGAAACAAAGGAAAAAAAAATAAATTAAATGGATCTACATGACTTTGGTGTGAAATACAATGAAGAGTCTGTACAGCTAATTGAATTACTATGGTAATATCTCACCACTTCTAATAATATCTTTGTATTAGCATTACCCTTCTTTTTTTGAGTGCCTGTAATTCAGACTCAGCCATGTTCTCTAAACATAAGGAAAAATGTTTATGTGAATTATTTTTGCCTGAAGAGCAGCTATTGTACGCAAGCAATCATCTAAAAAAAATCACAAGGAACTTAGTGTATGGATTTAGTGCGTCTATATGGCAGCACAATGACATGATAGATTGTAATTCTTCTATGGTAAATAATACAGCTTAAAATTAGACTTTAAAAACAATGTAGCTGTCTCAGTTCACTGAGTGTTTACAATTATCTCATCTCTCATTTACTTCCATCAAATTTATTTTTCTCCTTTTGAATTCAGTGTTCAGAGGCAGGGAAATCCAGAATTATTTCACAGTAAAATAGCATTAGGAGTCTTCATTAAAGTGACACATCCATCTATTTATACCCTGGCTCATCAATATGATTCCTGAACCCTTAATTGTAATTGCAGAAATTCACCAAGAAGCCTAGCCTAAGGTTTGATTTTGATGTTTTCCTTACTAATAGGAAGCAATCTTAATGCACTAGGTGTTGCATTTCATCCACAAGGATGAAACTATTGTGGGTACCTGTGGTTTCACCGCTGAGACCAGTGGTAAAGAAGGATGCGTGGCTGTGTTTAAATTTTGGGGTGCTCCACCTTCAGTACCCTTACATACTTTGTATGACCAAACACCTACTGCTATTACTGACTTCCCTCCTGCATATACTGTTTAAAAATGGTTCCCTTGTCAATCAGAATAACAGCTATTTCAGAAAAGAGTCTCACTTCATGAATATTAGCATGTGAAACTGTGAAAATGTGGAAAAAATTTACAGGAATTTTCTATCCAAAAATGAAAGATTCCAAAAATACAGACTTATCTCAGTTTAGCACCATATTGTGATTACAATGAGACCAGTTCTATCTGTTGGACAGACTTAAGCTACTTATGGACACCCCAAGAGTAAAACAGTATGGGAAGTCACAGCAGACATGGAAAGTTTTGAAAATAATTGTGGCCCATTGACCTACTTTACTCCCAAATGTGAGGGGTTATTTCTACACTTGTTCGTACAGCTGATGGGGCTGGTCCTGCTTATGTTGCTGCTGCAACATGGGGTCTTTTTTCTGTCAGGACTGCCTTCCAGGTTGAGAATACTGTCCATACTCCAGGCAGCAGAGCTGGAATGCTTGCTGAAGATGGATTATTACTTATATGAATCATACCCCCTCCCACAAAAAAAATTAGTGATCTAGAGAAGCACTGATGTTCTTGTAAGATGTAGAAAAGTGAGGCTTGAGAGTGCCTACCGGAACTGGGAGCCCTCGTGTATGTTGTCCTCTGGAAAGTCCTCTCTCAGGCTCTGGTTTTCTCTCAATAAATGAATGCCTTCGATCATAACCTTATTTTTTGATACGGAGAAGTTCCTTGTAGCAACCGTGTGAGTTTTTAATTGCAAATAAAGGTATTTGCAGGGTTCCAGCATTGTGTGGGGTTTTTGTTTTGTTTTGTTTTGGTTTTTTTTGTTTTGTTTTGTTTCTTTGGGGGTTTTTGCCTCTTGCAAGACTTGTTAAGCGCAGAGCTCTCTTTGTGAATTATAAGCAATTTTGGAGCTCAGACACAAAAGGAGTATTTATTGGTCTGATTAGACCTTTTTGAAAAAGAGTTCTTTTAAAGCTACCTTTTTGTGTTGCAGAGTTAAAAGGCCATAGGATGTAATGCTGGTCAAGGGTAAAATGTGAGGTAATTGTACAGGTTTTATTTTCTACCGTTTTTTCATATATATTTAACACTCTTGCTCATTAGAAGTTGTTTATGTTTTAAACCAACCGCATTTCCACAAGACTAATTCAAGCAATAAAATTAGCTTCTACTTTTATGGTAAATCAATGCTTGCAATAGTAAATAAAAACAAATCACCTGCCGTAGTAATGCCTGTTCTTCCAGCAATCCATTCTGCCTCTCCATTGTGAACCTTTAGAATTAAACCCTTTCCTTTTTGTTAAATATTTACATTCACAATCAATTAATTTTGCTTTTACAGCCTTCATTTTTAACTTCCGTATTATGAGTAAAGAGGTGTAGAAGCCCAGTATATTCACCAGTAAGAAAAACTTTAGAGCTCAAAGTACACTGGTAGAGTAAAACTGCTGTAACAAATTTATTTCATAGTACCAAGATGTATTTATTATTGATCTACTCACAGGTGCTACTATACACAGTATAGTTGTATATAATTCTTGTTACAAACATCGTTTTTCAAGGTATCATAACTTAGCTACAGAACTCTGTTCTAGTCTAAAATTTGGCATAAAAATAATAGATTACTTCCATTTTAGAAAAAAATCCAGGTTAAAGTCTTAGACTAATCCCATCTAAAAAAAAAAAAAAAAAGTGCTTGTTGTGGTGTTTGGTTTGAGAGGTTTTTGGTTTTGGTTTTGGTTGGAAGGCAAAATGGCGCAATCACAAAAAATTCCACGGTGGTAAATATTTGTCTTCTTTAAAGTATTGAAAAAGGATTAACATGAACAAATGAAACTTAAGATCATTTAGTTTCCTATTAGAGACATGGAATTGTAAAGGTAGCAGGGTGGTTTGTAATCTGCAAGTTCATTTCTTAGCCATAACTTCACAGTTGGTTATCACACGCTCCCATTTTTCAAATAGTAAACAGAAGGCTAAAGACAAATTTTTGCTACAGCATCTAGCTTTCCTTTTAGGTACATTTGGACAATATTGTCATCCTCCTGAGCCATTTTCTAATGCTATACATTGCATGTTATGGAACCTTTCTAATCGGATACCACATAAAGCGCAGTATACTCAAAGCAAGTCAGTCAGACGTCTCCTCAAATATGGTCCGCTAACACCGGTACTGGGGTATTATTTGCACTTTGGGGACAAATACTCTAAATTTGGTGCTAGTAAAATCTAAACCTGTGATTCTCAAATTGTTTTGTTGTTGTTGTTTTGCTATGTTTCCTTTTTGAGAGAGATACGAAGCCTTTCAGACTTATTTCCATATCTATTGTTTCCTTGGTATTAGATTTAGTTTGCAGTTGGATGTGATTTTTTTCCTCCCTCTGGCCTATGCCTCTTTGTTAACTAAATCTTTAAGTACCTCTGTTTATTGACTCTTTGAGACAATGTCTTTCTCATGTTTGTTCACCTACTGTTCTTCCTTATTCTTAGCAGAACTGCAGAGGTTAGAAAACCTGTCCTTCAAACACTATAGTGTCATGCTTTATCAGGATCTTGATTTTTTGGTTTTTTTTCCCCTGTTGTTATCTTTCTCAGTTTTATACCTTTGCACACATCTCCATTCACTTTCTGCATATTTTTCAGGCATTGAAAAAAAATGCTTGACTACAAAAATACCTTTTTTAAGGGACATTTTAGAAACTACTTCCAATGACCATTTGGAATAAAGGCAGGGCTTGGTGTCTGGGCTTCTCTCTATTTTAAAGCAGTTAGTATTTACATCGTTTGCTTTTAGTACTTAGCTAGTATCTACTGCATTTAATAATCACCTAACATTACTGCAATCAGGGCCTATTTCTCCAGGGAAAAAACAACCCTGTTCTTCACCCACTGCTGGTTCATTGAACCTCAGCATTATGACTTAAGGCTGACTCACTGCTTCCACAGACTAATCAGACACAGTTACCTTGTGTCAAAGCCCTGTAAGATTTTTGACCACCTGACTATGAATAGAAAAAAAAATATCTTGGTATAATTTCAGCCTGACCCAACATCAAGATGTGAAAAAACCCTATAGTACATTGATGTTATATTGATTTCAGATGCTGCTCGTGTCCTTTCAAGAAACCATCCTGTAGGAATGACACTGAATGAATACTACCTCTGTAATAAGGAAGCTGTATAGGATGTATAACACAATGGTTTGGTTGCGATACAGGCAGAGGTAAATTCTGTAGCTCCCAGTTTGCTACTGAGGAAGGGCGAGTGAAACACGGCCAAGGATGGGCTGAGTCACCAAAGAGCATAGTGAGAGAGGTTTGAAGAGATGCGTCTCCCAACTCAAAAATGTGTGGGTGAGCCTGACTGGAGAGTGAATGCATCTGCCCCTGAGGACACCCATAGCCTGGCCATCCCGAAACTGCCAGCAGAGAGCCAGCACCGCTGGAGCTACTGAAGGACAAAGGCCAGAGGCTACCAGGGGATTTGTCTCGCTGCATGTGCTAAGCCAAAGCTGCCAAGCACCATCAGCTTCAGCAGCCTCAGTCTCTGAGGAACCTTTGTAGTTACCAGCTAGGTACCCAGGTCTGGAATAAGGGTGATTTCGCGTGTGTGTGTGTGTGTGTGTGTGTGTGTGTCTGAGTGAGTGTATTTCCTTGAATTCTCCTTTCTTTGATTCCTACTTCAATCAGCTGTTCTCAATAAAACTAAATTTACTGTGGCTTGTATTAGACAACTTATTTTATGTGACAGATGTACATAGCAGAGAAGAAGAATTCTTACATGGGAATAGCTTCATTCTTCCAATATGCAATAATTTCTAGCACTCAGTATGGTGACACTGAGAAATATATTCATATATTTGTGTGTATATATTTTTATTTATTTATCTGTACATATACAAATCTTATGTGAACATAAAGGCATGATCATGCGTCTAAGATCTATACATGAACAGAACAAGCCAGGGTTTGAACATTTTCAAATAGTCTTCCTGTGGTAAAATTTAGGACAATTTTTCATGTGCTGAAATGTAGCATGTGTACACTGCACTCTTTTTATAGATAAAATGTGTCTTTTTAAAAGTAGAATGTCAAAATCTTGCCTTAAGTACATCAGGGGTCATTTTTCCCCCCTTTTTTTTAATGTTTTTTCCTACTTTGTGTTTTGTTTTTTTTTTTTTTTCATTTTCTTCTAGGATTTGAAAAAGAGAAAATCCACCACAAGTAATTCTGTTCTTGATTATGCAGTGGTTGTGCTTCCTGGTATTTCACTCTTTACATCCATTTGCTTTTTTTATTTTCACAGTTCTTTGTCATTCACTGTGTTTTCTATAGCACAACTGACAGCAGACTAGTAAAAAACTACTGCCTGGCCTGCTAACTAGCATGCAACTTTTGTTTAGGTTGGGATTTGCTGTCAGTTTGGTGTGTTCATTTATCCTTGAAACATGCTTCTCTTACACAATCCCTTCTTCTCAGTTGACACCATTTCTTTGGAGCTCAGTTATCAAGTGATGGACAGATGCCTTTTTCTTTTTTTTTATGAACTGGTGATGCTCCCCTTTCCCTCTGGACAGTGAGGTGACGTCTCTTGTTCAGAACCATGGTGACAAAGACTGCAACAGAATATGTTGGGCAGACAATAAGTGCTCAGATGCTTAACACTGCTCTTCTATCTGCATCATGAGTCACTAAAGAAAGGGAGGACAAACCACTACAAGCCAGAGACATGGGAATAATGTGGGATTCCTTTTTTTTTCCTTCTGAAAAATTACTTTCTTTGTAACATTAAAAAGCTTGGATACAATGTCATGACGCTACTTCCACAAAAAAAAACCCCAGGAGAAATCACAAGTATAAGAGGAATGAAAATTATTTTTTAATAAGTATGTTACACCCTATAAAATGAAAGCTAGGAGAGAGGTAATCAGTTTGATATCACACTGCATAGTGAACATGATAAAACCATCAGTCATGAGAAAAGAGGCAGCTGCATGTAGATCTGCAGATTTCTTTTCATACCTGCAATTGTTCTCTCCTCTCCAAAAAAATATTGAAATTTTATAGTTAGATCCGAAGCAGAATGAAATCAGCAACAGAGTTCCCATTTACTTCAATGAGAAATCATGTCTGTAGATTATTTTTTTTGCATTTTTTCTGAAGAGTAGATAATATAGTTAGCCACAACTAACAAAAACTCGAAGTTACCATTTATGGTATGTGTTGTAAAGAGATGCAGAAATCATGACTAAAAAGCATCTGTGAAGATATAGCCTGTGCACAAGTTTGTAGAAATCACTCAAGAAAAGGCTTAATTGAATGTCAACCATGTTTCCACACACTGAGATTCAGACTTTCAGCTGTGCTTGAAGAGTTTCAGTCCATTTTGAAGCAGCTGGTACACTCACAGCTGGTTTTTAAAGCAGCTGCTAAAGATGAATCATGAAATGAATGTTGATGACTGCCTCAGAAAGCTCCAGTTCTTCCCACAGCTTCATTTCTCCCAGGAGCTACATGGAAATCCTTAGATTGAGGGTGGCTCCTCATCTTCATTGTGTTCGTGGGCCTACTGCCATACTACTGCACCCTGCTTCTCAGGTGGGTCATTGCTAGTCTAGAAAAACAATTGTCGTCCACAACTGCTCCAGGCAGAATGATCTCAGGAAACTTCCTGATGATGAAAGTGTTGTTGCCTTGTTTTTTCTATTATTTTTTCCACCCAGGAAAAAAAAAATCATAAAGCTTAAAACCCTCTTTGCTTCAGGTTCATAATATTCAGGAATCTTTGCATACAGATTTTTCTTTTTTTTAGATTTATGTGAGAAAAGTGTGTGCAACTGTATATGTTTGCAAAGAAAATAATCCCCAAAACAAGTTGCAGAAGACTGAATATCTTTGTCTAGATTTTTTTTCTTATTTTATTTAATGCCATTGACAGACCTGTTTTATTGATGATCTTTCACATCAACAAAGCTTTATGGTTAAATAAAAAGAGCAGTATAAATTATTATAAGATTGCACAAGAGAAGTTTGAATGGTGGACTCCGAACTTGTCAGATATTGTCAAGCTCTCAGAGTAAATATCTCTTTGACAGGTTATCCATCAAATTGGATATATATAGAGAAGTATTGCATGGAGGCTCTTCTAGGTACCACAACAGATTTTTTTTGATCCATAAAATGGTGCAAAATAAAAAAAGAAATTACAGAGTAATTTTGTAGTAAATAGTGTCCTTTTTACTTTCAATAGGCTTTTATAAAATAATCGACTTATTATGTATATGAAAAAAATCTTTCTTTGGCATTTTTTAATACCGTGAAACTGCATGGGAAAATACATTGGACATGAGAGGTAAGAGGGACTGGACAGCCAAATTTGAAAATTTCTGAAAAAAACTGAGATAGAGAACTGTAAATGAAAGAGAAGATAATAATCAACGTCTAAAAGTCAGGTAACCATTTTTTTCCTGAGGACTCTCGGTGAAATTTAAGGGCATATATTCATACAAAAAAAAACATAAAAAAAGAATAAAATTACATTTTTCTTATTTTCTCTCGCTTTGCTGAGAGAATTGCAGTGACAGTTTACCAGGACTCAATACATATAAGACTGTTATTAGATTAGCTAATGGTAAGGAGAGATTTATGAAAATAAATATCAGGGCATCAGATAACATCTGAAAACATTAGCCAGTACTTCACTGTGATTAGTTCCATCTGTAATGATCGATGCTGGGGATCTTTGTGCCTTGCTCTGGGGACCAGTCACTGACTAGAGTCAAAGGCAAGATTTTGGATCTCCTGGGGTCTGACTGGCACGTGTCAAAATGGCAATTTATGGGCTCTGAACACCAGTGACTTGGGAAGACCATGACTGCGATGTGTAGAATATATATGGCTAGAATATAGGTACTTAAAATACAATCCAGTGTGCAGAGCTGATATGCACAGCAGCTGGGTAGAGTGTTCTCATTTGATCCTGCTACCAGCTAAAAGGAATGGTTCATTCAAGTGTACTTGAGAAATGCATTTAGAAAAGAATTGAGAGCAGAGGAATACATGAACCTAGCTACATACTGAACAGGTTTAGAAGGTTCCCATAAAATATTAACTCTCGCATCCAACAGTTCAGCCTCACATGATATGTAATCAGCACACTGCTCTCTCTTGCAGAAGCTAATCCGCTCACCTATCTAGACCGTGCTTAACAAATTCTCTTCAGTAGCCTGCTGTTAGCTCTGCTCTTTTTTCTCTGCAGCTTTTCACACCCCTGCAAAACCAAACTGCTAAAATAGCTTCTTCCAGTAGGAAAAGTCTTTTTGTCGGTACTACTATCATAAATATAATGAAGTAATTTTCCCTCCATTCTCTAAAGATCTGTCTCTTGGCCAAATACTTTCCTGGTCTAACTAGCTTTCACCTTCTGGGTCATACTTGAAAAAATATTTAACATCTACTTACGTGCTAAAATGAGTAAACCATTCTGCATAAAGGAAGTGGCCATATTGACAGAACTAAAGAGGTTGCAGTAGGTGAGTAACCACACATTCTTTTGAGTAGTGTTAGTGTAGGAGTCTCTTTGTATTTACAACATTAGTCAATTCACAAAGTTTAGTTAAAGGCTGGTGAACCCCAATTAAAAATAGAAAATAAAACCTCTGGGGTAGATTTTTCAACCACAGCTTTTACTCGGAGTATGGCAATTCCCAAAGGGTGACCTTAATCACCTGACAGTGATGTACTGTATCATGTTCAGTTGTTTACTTATCTGTTTCTGAAACTGATGGATCAGATACAGGAGCTTGTTTATCATGTTCAACTCCTTGTCTGTTTGATTCAGTAAAAGTTTTATCAGATTTAACATGCTATGTATTTATCAGGTGATATGTGTGTTTAATGTGCAATGCAATAGATAACGATAGTGCTGTGAGGGCAAAGAATCTGTCAGTGTTTCCATTACAAACCCCATTTGCCAGGGTTTATCACTGAGCCACAGCTCACTGGTTGTCAGCTCAAACGCACTTTAAAAAATAAAATTATATTTATATTGGTTTGGCTATTTTGTAGTGAGAGAGCTGGTCTTAGGCATGCCTATTGCTTTAGAGTCTTCACACTTAATACAGAAAAAAATGACTTCCAAAAGCAAGCAGAAGTGCTTCATTCCACAGTTTTATGCACAGAACTCACATTATCATTAATGGGTGTTACAGCTATTTCTCATTTGATAGATCTACATCTCTATATCTTCACTAATGGACAACACGGCTCTTTTAGCTTAAACATAAATAAACAAAATGCTTTTGAGATATTTCATGCTTGTAGAGTAATCTGAGGCTCAAATAATAAAAAAATATGCTGTATTTAAATTAGGCGAATAGGTTATTTCCAGCAAAATTTCTCCTAATGTAATGACAGGGTCTTTCTGCTTGGAGAAGGGCTGTCTGGAAATTCTTACAGTGAGAGAGAAGTGCTTGTGTCTGCTAGCCTGCATTTCTGCATGGCGTGTGACTGCTTGTGGCTGCTTTCCTCAACTTCCTCAAGAAGTTACTGTTCCCACATATTTGAACCCTGCTTTAGTAGGAACATTGATTTCTGCAGAAGCTGTTCTCTAGAGCAACCTCTAGCTAGCAGGTGTCAAAGGAGACAAAAGCATGCTGTGTGAGTCCACGTGAGACGAATCAATATACCCAGGCTCATACAGAAGCAGGCAGCATCCTGGAGTCACACCAGTTTTATGACTTGATAAGCTGCATTGATGAGGGCAAAATTTTATCCGTAAGTCAACTATGTTTTTTATACATATATATTTCTATAAAGGGATTCAAATGGATGTATGTGTGTCCTGATTTTGAGGACAATACGCATTGAAGGGATCCAAAACATATATAGATGTGTGAAATGTTATCAACTGCAAGAAAACAGTTCAGAATGTTCATAAAAACATTTCAGTGGGCAGTCAGAATAGCTAAAACATATCATCAGCAGAATAAATGGATTAGTTGGTCACCATTGCTACGGCAGAATGTCATCCCCAGCAGCAGAATATGAGCACTGGCACCAATGAGTGCATTTCTTGCCCTGTGAAAAAGAGACCATGACAGGTTTAATATACAATATTCCCAAGCCTTACTGCATGAAATGTCAGCCTAGCATAACAATACCATTCACAGAATGGAAAGAAGAGCGGAGTTGCAACCTAAATTCTACTTCTGAACTGCAGAGTGTTTTTTAGATAAGTAAATAGATAAAAACGTTAGTTCAGGGACCTGGCTTTCAAGCTTGGAAAAGAGGTCTGTCATTGTAGACCGGGACTTCCCATAATTCAGGAGTGTCTAGAGTGTGGACTCCTTGCACTAGCCAGACCTTTTGTATTTTACTTTAGATCAGTTTCCCAGATGTGAAAGTCAAGTTGGCATCAATATTGCATCTATGGTAGGTAGCAATGAGGTTTTGAAGCTTGCCGAGGGTAATCCTGTACCCTTTGCGGTTCAGGCTTGCATCACCATAATTACAAATCTGTGTGCATTAAGTTGGTGTGGAATAATTACTAAATTGGCCAAGAATACAAAAATACAGCATTGTTCACACATTAAGGAAAGTCATAAAATCAAGAGGCTTCTGAGGTAGAATACAGCCGCAGCTGACACATGAAGAATGCAACATCTGTGATTCCCTGTACAAGGTTGTTTGCGAAACTACACGAGGGATGGAACGGAACACGCTTGTTCCGTGGCCTTCCCTTGTGATGAATAGCAGATATGGGGACGAGATGGTACTACGGAACTGATAAGCGGCCTACACGCTACCCGAGCCAACATTTCGTCGAATGTTGATGAAATGCTGTCCTTTTGTGCGAACTTTGCTCACCACAATGTACCAAAACACACCTCCATCCCGGAGGCTATCCGCCCCCGAGGTGTGAACACTCCTCCTTGAATACATTAATCATAATAAAAGTACGTATGACTAAAGTCACTCAAACTCCACTTTGAAGATAAAAAAA
The DNA here is from genome assembly GCF_028500815.1 of Rissa tridactyla. Lineage (NCBI taxonomy): Eukaryota > Metazoa > Chordata > Aves > Charadriiformes > Laridae > Rissa > Rissa tridactyla. Next base: position 199,046,446 of record NC_071466.1, read on the forward strand.
TAATATAAAAATAGCCCAAGAGAGAGGGGATGTCAAGGAAGACACCATCACGAAGAATTCCACCGCTGATTTCCGGGATCAGTCGACGGGCTGAGCCTTTCTTCCCCCCCATAGGGACGCCTTTGGGTAAGACTTCGATTACACCGAGCGCTTTCTCGGGGACTTAGAAATTTCTCTAGAGAATCTCTACCCTACATTTATAGCCAGGCTGTATCGTTTATAATTTTGTCGCGCGTTTGTATACTTAGCAATATCTTTATTTGCACGTGCTTTGCAGACAGTGTATTTATCACCGGCAATCCTAAAGAACCTGTATATCTGTTGTTTAAATAAACTGCACTGTTTAAGTAGCTAGTCGTTTCGCTTTCTCACTGAACGCGACCAAAACTACAGAGTGGCCGTGCTAGTTCAGGAGCACGACTAGACTGAAGGTGCAGTCCACTATTAGTGTATCCAAATCGTAGTAGTTTAATACATATTAAACGCGATTGGACTGATAGTGCTGAATTGGGCATCACTCAGAATTTAAACCTAGCCGCACCTAGCCTCCCATCTCGGTGAGGAGTGTTAGAACGCAAGGGGATTTATCTTCTGCCAAAACCACTTGGCCCCGTTTCACGTAACAGTTGGAAAGAGTTGACTGACTTAGGTACAGCTGTGGTTTCTACCACCTGCGTATTGCCACAGTTCCATGCTAACCCTGAATTTTATACTTACAAGAATATTGTGAGGAAGTATTTGTTGGGATTTTGTTTGTTTTGCCCATTGCAAAAAAGGACATCTGTAAGTTCAAACATGACAACATGCTGTCTTCACTGTGAGAAACAAGTGAGAACAGATTCTCATCAAAATGCCTCTTTCATAGATTAAGTTAAAAAATGTATGTCTTAACCTGCTTACTGACCTCTACAATATCTACATTTGTAAAATGAGTTGTGCTTCTAAAACCCCATTTCTCTCCATCAAATATGAAGGGATGCTTTCCCTTCAACTTCCGTGAGACCAGGATTTAAGCCTAAGAGACTTGTCCATATTCAGAAACAAAGTAAGTATTATCTAGTGCAAGTCTTGTTTTAACGTCTTTATCACAAAATCATCCTTGCAAAATTTTTCTGATTGGTTCTCCTTTGCCCTGTGTCATGTGACAGTTTATGTCTTTGTAAGTCTTCCCGTTGTAAATCTTCCCCTTACTGGCATGGCATGAATTACTGTACAAAGTTCACAGCAGTGGAGAATCGGGCCATTTAAGGGAAAACTATTGCTGCATTTTAATGTGCTTTCACTAAATGGAGGACTTTGCCACAACTTCAGTGCTCTGATGAAAGTTCCTTTTTACAGTTAATGTCCGTGCCATTTTGTACAATGCTATAAATATTTATTGTGAGCAAAACATCTCTTCAGCATTCTCAGCAAGTATTCACAAACAGCATCCATATGGTATTTTCAATATTTTATGTTAATATTTGAGTTAGTGTTATAATGTCAGCAGGAGCTCTGAGGCTGGCATGATGGAAATCGAAAACTGCTATCAACATTAACACTGCATTCCTGCTGTCTCTTCAATAGCTCATGACAAATGTCAATGCTAATCTTACCCTGCTGATGTGAAAAATGCCCCCAAAACAAACTGTAATACAGAAGCCATTTGAAAACAAAAATAAAATGGTAAAAGTCTTGAGTATTTAAATTGGAAGTAGAAGCAGATACTCATGAATAATGCCATTTCAAAGGAAGGTAGAGTACCTTATGTCTGCATAGTCATTGATGTCAGGAAAGAAAATAATAAACAAAAAATTTTGTTTCTGCTGCTGGTTTAATCAGTTATTAGTTGGAACATTGTGGAAATATTTTTCATGAAATGCAGAATGTGATGGGAATGGAAATCAGAGTTCTTGTTCTGGAAAAAAATAAAAAAAAAAATTATTGTTGTGAAAAGTTAACTCAGTGCAAAAACATTGCATTCTTTGTGGTAGGAAATGTATTCTTTCAAAAAAGTATACAAGGGGGATTTTTTGGCTATCTTCACAGTAATCCAGTTACCAGATGGAAAACACAGTGCTTTGATGAATTCAGTCTTCCTTGCTGAAAAATTTAAACTTATGCTCTCCTAAAGCTGCCTGCTTTTCAGATATAAATAAGGCAGGCTAGATTCAATTCTCCATCATTATACTCTGTGCTTGACTGAGAGCGGATATGGCAGAGCAAAACCAAACAGAATGCAAAGACTACAGAATAGCTTAAAAGCAACTTTATGTCACTTTTCTGAGTGGCAGTACTATAGTATTTTGGATGATTGGCCCATCTTCAAGTTAGACTACTGAATGGTGAAAATTAAATCTCACGGCAGAAGGTAGCTCCTGTAGGTAATACATATGCCCACGTGAAGTTTGAATGATAAGTGATCCCAACCAATCTCTGGAGTCCAGAGTTGGCAAGACTGCCTTGGTGCTAAGCATGTCCAAGGGCCTCATCTGTCCTGGCACTGCAGCTTCTTTATGAGATTGCTTTGGACCCTGAAGTTCATATTTGTAATAAATCCGACTGTGTCTGTGTTGGAAAACATTAAAACCAGACAGGACTTAAAAAGTTTACTTCTCTGGTGCTGACATGATCCACTTGAAATAATAATTCCTGGTCCCATGACATATCGTGCAAATGAGTTTGTCCCTCACTTGTGAGGGCTAGCTCCCTTTGGAGCTGGCTGGACACATCCGCACAGCATAATTTGAATGTGGTGGGTCCTATGATATAGTTCATGATTTTTTTATGTGTAATAGTTATCTTCAAGTATCTGCAATTGTAAGAAGCCTATGTTGCAGTTCACTGGAGTAGTATACAGTATTTGTTGCATATCGTGTTACATGGCATAATGATCTATGTCAGAAGACGGATATTAATGAACTGCAGAGAACAGTGTGAGCTAAGCACAGTGTGATTTTATCCATATTGTTTAGCATAAAGAGTGTCTGGAATGACCTATATCATCAGGACCACATCTAGATTTTGCCTTAGAGGAGCAAATCTGGGAGAGAAATATCTTACATACAGTGTGGGCAAATAGCTAATTTGACCATGTAGACAAAACAACACACAAACCCAACATGATTCATATTTTTGTTTAGGTTCCCTGGACAAGATGCCAGTAATTAATCCAAAACAAAATTTACAGAATGGAAAATTTGATATATGTATGGGCATGTTTTCCTCTGTTGACACACGGACAAGTTCAGCTGAAGGAGAAAATGAGTATCAGCCTTGTATTGGTGTCCTGGTTTGGGGTAAAACGGAACCAATTTCCTTTTCAGTAATTTTACTTTTCAGTAATTTTACTTTTTAGTTAAGTCTCTTCTAACTGACTGAAATTAATGGCATATTTTTCAGACATTGTCTGCTCTATCAGATAATGTCTGGTGTTTATAGTGAATACCAAGGAATGGCATGGACAGAGGCCCTTGCTTATACTTGTTGCTATAACAGCCAAGGTCAGTTAACTTTGTTATGTGCCACATTGGAGGGTCGGAAGCTGAAGACCGTAGAGGGGTCACACCAGTGGGAAGGAGTGGACAGAACAGGTGACTCAAAACTGACCAACAGGGTATTCCATCCCATCTGCCTCATGCTCAGTATAAAAGCTGAGGGATCAAAGGGTCAGTCTCTTTCTTCAATGACCGACGTCCAAGGAGGACTCTGTCTGTTCATCTGCCTTTGATCCCAATCTGTGGGTTCCTGAATTCAGATGCGGAATATAGTTCCCAGCCATTGCTGAGTCCAGCCTGGGACTTTCCCAGTGCCTGCCAATGATGTGGTCGTCATCTTGGGAGCTCCATACTGGTTTTGTATATACTGTATATATTTAATTATTTTCTCATTAATATTATTATATTTCTTTTTATTATTAATATTTCATTAAAGTAGTTTAGTTTTAGTTTTTGATCCATAAGTCTCCATCTCTCTTATTCTCTCTTCCTTCTCTTCTGGGAAGGGAGATAATGGTTAGAGAGACCATCTGTTGTTTGTTTAGTGTCCAGCCCACCCTAAACCACGACAACTGGATAAAGAGGAGAACAAGAAACCAGTTGCTTCTTGATAATTTCTTTCCAGGGTTATGCCAAGGTTATCTCATTCCTCTTTGGAATAGGTACAAACTACAACACTGACTCTTATAATCTGAACTCTGGGAAAAGTAGTTCCACCTCTACACATTTTAGAGAAATCACTTTCCAATTATGATGGTAACAACTTTGCTGTTTCTAGTGAAAGGCCACAGGCTTTCCACTTGACTCTCTATGTATATGTTCCCTTTTTCTCATAACAAGATTTTGAGTGTAACAGAGCTTAGGAAAAAAGAACTGAACAAGGGCTCTGAATGACTTTTTCCCTTCTGTGAGATACCCATCTTTTAAAATAGCCAGATTAGTCTCAGTGAACCATGTACAAAAAGTACAAAGAAATAAAATTTAGTATAGCTATCTTTTGAGTAGTCTTCAGAGTTAGCCTGCACTCTTTTTTAGCAATTACTCCTAGTTGCTGTCTTGTTCACAAGAGGTAATTGTGACTCAAGTGCTACCTGACATGTCTAGGACTGGATTAGAGCCCATCTGGTGTTTCAGTCAGCTGAAACCCACATTGCAATTAACCCCTACTACCCAGACTATAGCGAGGTCCTACACTGAATTACTCAAGTGCAGATAGTCCTGCCATGATTTCTCGTACTATATCAAGACGAGGAAGACAGATACATTCTCTTACAATGAATGGAGAAAAATCATAGAAGAATGGAGCTTGTTCAGTTTAAAAAATCCCAAGGACTTTCAAGAAGTATGAGCTGAACAACAAAGATCAGGTACATGACTATGCCCCAGTGAAACAGTACCGATGGGAGAGGCCACATGCAGAGTATGTCTAGATTCTGATGATTTTCTAACCCCATCATTTTCTTGTTGACTATTTGGAGGCAATCTGCGTGACTGTGCCTGGCATTTGACCAATACAGTGGGCACAGTAATGCTAAATGTTCTGGCCATGCCTGAATACATCCTTGTAGGCTCATAAAGTAGAAAATTGTTTGGAGTGGTCTTGAGTAAAGCCTGGATCTACTTTTGATAAATATTTATATCTATATCTAGGCACCAAGAGGGTTTTGCTGTGTGCCGGATGGCATTTGGACAAGGCTTTCTGGGTGACCATTGTTTTTGCATTTTGTAGTAAATGCACATTTGGGGGCATTATGGCCTGCTTACATCCCTTTAAAATACATATGCCTCCCTTGTCTAATGATCTGGGCATGAAGGTACTTTGCACTAAGTTAGACCTACCCGCAATGAATTGTTTTATCCATGTAAAACTATTCACTTTATTTCTTGATTCCCCAGCTATCTGCTTTGTGAAGGAAGAAGAGAACTTCTGCCTAAATGCAATGATTAAACCTTTATATTTTAATTCTGAGGTAGGCATTCCAATTTGTAATGTTTGCAGGAACTCACTGTCAGCCACGGTGCTCTCTAAGGATCGGCAAGCACAGTGGAGAAGGCTGACTCCCAAATTATTGTATACACTTGTGGTAACATGGAAACTTTTGTCTTATTGTCTGCGTCTAGGACAAACAGAGGTTATTAGATCAGAGATCCTACGAAGTTTTGAGCTCAGCAGAGGCTGGGCAGTTTTGCTTCTCAAAGAAAGATCGATCTTACTGAGCTTGCAACTTTGCTGACCTTTGGCTGAGCTCAAAGCTTTCCTAGAGCTGCTGCAATGCACTGGCACTAAAGGACCCATACTCGGAGGCCATATAATACAGATCAGTTGCCTGCAAATTTGTGAGTCGCTTAGGCCTCAGCATCCTCCCTTAAATTGTCAGTTTCCCCTAATTATTGGCTTCTGGCTGTCATCACAGTATTCCTCTCAAAGGCTCAAATTCCCTTGAATTCAGTCTGCAGAGCGTGCTCTATCTCTTTTAAAAGAAAACTGTTACCTCTGTTAGCTTCTAATTCCATTAGGATCCCCATTACTGCTGTGCTTGGAACCACAGCCCGCATTTCCTTTCCGTTTTGAGTCCTGTGCATATGGGTAAGTATCACGTCTCTCTAGTTCCTTATTGGGGTGATTGAGTCACACTCTTTCATTTTGGTGTCATGATATAGCATTGCAACTAGAAAGTACATGAAAACACAATGAAATGATGCAGAGTAGTGTCTCTGACAATTGCTAAGCACTGATATTATACCTTTGTATTTTTGGGAGACAGGAGATTAATTTGTGTGCTACAGTTTCCCCTCAATAAATTTTTTTTGTACCCTTATCTCTTCCTGTCATGAAACCAGTCTGTACTTGGAGACACAACAATATATATTTCATTTACTCTGTTTGACATGATTTGTAGCATGAATAATGCTGAACTTCACAAAAGTGAGGATGTAAGAGCTATTTGTTCATGAGGATCAGCATGTAGGAAAAAATCATGAATTATTTGTTGGGAACAATATTTGCTTGAGATATCTCCATTCAAAGTGCATATTTTTCCTGCAGGCTAAAAATTAAAAGGAAAGTCCTTCCTGACATTTTGCAGTTAAGAGTCACAGTTGTTTAGCTCCATTTAAACAAAAATATCATACGATATGAGCTTGAACTCATATAGTGTATCAAACAGGAGATAATCCATTAGCGATAATGGATAGTGTATCCTGGAAACTAGATGTTTATCACCTCTTTTATAAACAGTAATGAATTAAGCCTAATACCACCTCTGAGGTAGAGAAGTATTATTAGCCCCTTTTTCTGGGTGGAGATTGAAAGGCTTGGAGAGGTGATTTGCCCAAGGCCACACTTGAAATAGCACTACAATCCAGCATTATTAACACCAAGAGCATTTTAACTGCTACTTATTGCAAAAGCAGTATAAATGAATGAGTTTAGTTCTTGCAGTTATGAAAAGTAGCTGAATTTTATTTCTACTATGTAAACTAACAGGGAACAGGTATGTTACATTTTGTTTTCTTGAAATATAATTGTAATAGTAGTAATAGGAAAGTAGTCATTATATACAGTCACGAAGAAAATTTTAGATAAAATCTACCCCTTTTAAGAATGGATTCACATAAAATTCCCACCAGAAATGACACTACAATCAAGTGCAGAGATTAACATTAACCTGACCTGATCCATAATTAAATAGTTTGAGTGATTTTTGAGCGAGCACAAATAAAGTAACATTTTAATATAGGAATATTGATGTAGTTTAATGGAAAATGTTGAAAATACCTGATTATTTTAATTCTTTTTCTTTTTTTTTTTTTTTTGGGGGGGTGGTGCGTGTAAAGGAACAAGAAGCTATCAGAATTCCCTCGTAATTGCCATTTTATTTCTACTGGGTAAGTGATAGCTGCTCTGAGGAGGCAGAAGCAGTCATGAGCTATGGAAAGAACATCACCCCTTACAACTGTGTCCACTGTGCTGCAATTTGCATTAACAATGGACACATATTCAAGAGCTATGGTGGGGCACTTATTACCAATGTAAATGCATTCTATGGAATACTCGGCATTTTTGCCAAGTCTCCCCTATGGTGACTGGGGAGGCAATTTTGTGAAATTTTTAGGATTTTCAGTATCTTTTTTCTGGAAAAATTTCTGGTACTATTTTCATGGTAAACAACATCATGTTCAAGCTCATGATTACTGTTATCACAAACCAAGATTACCATGCAGCTGGATTTCTCAGGTTCTGTCCTCTGTTTTGTGGGTTTTTTTTGTTTTTTTTTTTAACGTTAGCTTCGCAGGTGGAATATGACTATTTTTTCTATTTATCCCAATTTCAGGGCAGCAGACAGCCTATGTGGAGCTTCTGGGAGTCACTAGATGGCCTTCCTGTGTCTGTGTGAATACCCAGCAGTGTCAGTTTTACTGCTCACACATTGTACAGTTAGCTAACACACACTAAATTCAACACAGGCCAAAGGCACTGGATCTCTTATTTATGCAATGCAGGCACATTTATTTTTCTCCAGGGAATACTGGATGGCTATAAGGTAGTTGTACAGTCACTGCTTCCATATCTGTAATTTGCAGCTGGCTTTTAATTATTTAGCAGGTAGTTCAAGGCTTTGAACTTCATTTGGTCATAACCTTGTAAGTGATTGTTCTCCTATGACAGTTGTCATAGAATAGTTTGTAAGACTCATCTGGCTGGGGAACAAAAATTTTTCTGTTTCTTTGTAATCAGTCAGGGGAGATAGGGCAGTTAATCCGATATGAAACTAAATTAATCAACTTTGGATTTTGCAAACTTGCTTTTGCAGGTGGCTCATTATTATAAGAAAACTGGGAATAATTCTTTCAGAGGAGATTTGGACTGAACAATGTTGACAGAAGGTTGGAAAAAGCCTGAGGTCCAGAGAAGAACTGGGTTGAAATCTGTGTCTTGATTGTTATGAATTTGCTCTAACCATTATTCTTAAAACTACTTCCATGGACTCCTTGAAATAATTTCTCCTTAGGAAAGGACCCAATTTAAGATGCACAGAATGTAATCTTTTTTGCCTACACTGCCTTTATATGTTGTGGGATAAAATTATCAATGCGTTATTCTTCTTATACATTCAGTGGCTTTGGAAAGCCATAAAATATGCCAGAGAAGTGCCTTTTTCTCTCTGCTGACTTTAAAAATATTTGTTAACTAAATCGTCTGTACAGTTCTACACTAGAGATATCTATAGTTGAATGAGATGAATTTCAACTTTGGATGGGATCTTCCTTTTAAGGTTTTATGTTTTCATGTGTGAGAAAACATGAGCTAATAAAAAGGCTGAAAAGTGATGATTTTGTTCTCTGTATGTTGTCATACTTCTCAAAAAAGGCAGAGAGCAAGTTTACTTCTTTTACCACCTGTAAATACTTTTTACTCAAATTACTAAATTCTCTGCAGCAATAATTATCTTGACTGATGTACAACTTATTCTTTTCAGAATAACTTGGACATGCAAATTGAACATAACTGGAGATTATCTCTCCTTGTTAAATGCTGTGTAGCTGTACCAAATATCTTCCACTGACGCTGTTTCTCTCACACTTAATCTTTGGCTAGATATATGCTTAAATAAAATTTCAGATTTTGATCGTCTCAGTGTTAAAGTCAGTGGAAATCTGAAGGCAGACAAGATGATCATTGTACCACTATCTTTTTGAAAAGATAAATGTCCTTCTTAGGGCATGCCAAATTGTCAATGCATATAACCATTTTCCAAGTAATACAAACACTCATCAAACCACCTAAGCATGGCATGTTTAATTATTTGAATTGATCTTTTAAGTCAATCTATCAAAACCATAAATTCCTATGGCTTTAGGAAGTCTTTAGAATCTATGAGTTCTCTTATGTACTGTATTTTAGTGGTATCATGTTAAAAAAAAATGCAGCCTCAACTATGGAGCATGACTTCTTTTGAAAATCCAAGAAGTGCTCAAAATGGACGTTAAAAAAAGCTAAACAAATGTTAACGCTGTCTTTGTATGTCTGAGTTAGTATCTGGTGTTGTGTTGGTCTTAATTGATTAGGGACCCAAATAAACTTTACCCCATTTGGCCTGTGTTGCAGAAATAATTCTCTGAGGTCTCATCTGATCTGACATTTTGGAAGGAGATGGAAGGGCTAATTTTTTTTCCTTCAAAACCTTCCATAAAACACCACAGTGTAATCAGTTGCTTTACAATGTTTCTTGTGTTAAGTATAAAGAAAATCTGGAGGTTTGAGCGTCATTCTGTGGTACCTGTGATTAAAGATTAAACATATTAAATGTGAATCATTATGCTTTGATTTTCTTAAATTCATGTTGTTTAAATGTACATCCACTTACTAACTGTATAATCAGCAGAAAATTACTGGTAATATACTGTGGAGAGGTTCCTACACTAATTTTTGTTTTGATAGTCAGTCATAGGTGAACCCTGCAAGCCATCCTATATGAAGATCAATAAAATCACATCATACTCTCATTAGCTCCGTGTCAGTTATGGAGAAACTAATTTACAAATTGATTGGAATAATTTCATTTTAAACCTGTGAAGTTAATCTAAATCCAAATCTTACCTATTGTGCTTGTATGCCAATAATGACCCGAAGGTCTTCCAACTCAAGACTGTCCATATCACACTGAAAAAATAAACATTTTGATATTCCAAAAATATGAATCTTATAATTTAAAGTCTGAAGGATTGTGATATAAAGAGAAACAGATGATAACTTGTCATCTTTATCCTACACAGTTCGATTCTACAATTGTTACCACGTATCATCAACCTTTACTGCTGGTACCCTCTACTTAAACTTATTAAAATTTAACCAAAAAAGGCATAACCTCTGCATGTTTAATTTTCTCCTTTTTTTCTTTTCCTACTAAAATACACACATGTTAATGTGGCAATATTTTCATCACAGCCTGAATATGCTGAAGAATTTTCTATGGGACCTTTCTAAAAGTTTATGGCTCAGCTAGGGCTGAAGCTGTTAGAGAAGAATCATCTGTCACAGTAGTTGTACAATATCTTTTTGTGTCATATGAGTTTCCAGCTCTTTCAGATTTAGCATACTGGATAACGCATCCAATGGTCAGGGAAGCTACAGAAGTGTGGCAGAAAGTTTCTTGAGTGCCATCAGCCGTTGGTATAGATATACTGGGATGTATTATTTCTCTTATCCCTTCTGTTTTTATGTATGGAGATAATTATGTTTAAGAGCCACATAAATAGAAAATCCACATTATCTAGAAATCCTCTGCTCATCACATGTACTGTCTGGCCCAGGTTCCTATTGATAGATGAGCCTTTCCGTGGTCCACTGCTGTGTTCCCTGTTCCTAGTAAATGTACACATCTAGAAAGGAGCATAATGCAGTAAGGAGCCGTAAGCTGGCATTCTCTCTTCTATTTGACACCAGAAATATTCAGTGATTATAGGGATGATCCAAATGCTCTTTAGTATATTCCTTGTGGAAATATGTTTGAGAAAAAGTCTTTGATCAGTGATCAATAAATCAGCGCTATAGATCTTCTCCAAAGCCAGCAAAACAGTAGGACCAGAGTAAGATTTGCTTTGAAGTTCAGCTCTGGAAACATTCACTCACAGAGAGGTGAAAAATTACAGATCCAAGAGTGCTGAAGTATACTTTTTTATACTGAGATTTCTCTTTTTGGAGTAGATTTTTCCAATGTTTCTTCCGTGCTGTTCTTCCAGCTGCTTTAGTCCCTGAGATTTATTAACACTGACTTGAAAGCCAAATTTTGAGTTGTCCTTTCTTAAGTGTGTTGTAAAAGCACCTTGCTTTGATGAGCTTCTCTGTAGGTGAGGTTTTCTTGACACTACTAATCTTTCTACTTTCGGGGCTGTAGAAACCTAAACTTGGCTACCTTTTACATTTGCTGATTTCTACCTAGAAAGTAAAAATTCCTTGGTCCTTGAATAACTCTTTTGGAGAATCTGGAAGTGCTATTCTGTGGGAACTGGCTGTAAGGGCTCATTCTTCTCCAAAGGTCTATATATGTAAAAAGAAAGCATGAGCAAGAAAGAAACATGTTTCACCTTAGGAAGTAGTTTTCACCTAGATTTTTATTACACATGCATATACTTGCATGCATAGGCACAAACTTTAAATGTCCTTCTCCTACAGTCAATAGTTATGCACTTGTGCACTATTGGCTTGCTCCACTGGCTCTGGTCTCTACCTCTACCAAAGGAGTGGAGTCTGGGCTCTCTGGCAAATGTCAAAGAGCCCCCAGGGCATGATGGTGTGCCCTGTCCCCTAAGGTTTTGGAGGAAGAAGAGGATATCCTACTCTATGCAGATATTCAGGTGAGACCATAAGAAACCTTTAAGGGAAATGGTAAAAAAAAAGTCACCACTCCCTTGCTCCATGCTCCACCCCAAGATCTTCCACCCTCCTTACCTACTTCTTTCATTTGGCAGGCCTCGTGAATGGTATCAGAGTGCAGGTATGTTCCATATATCTTCTCAATTTACAGGAAGTTTTAAGTTGTTTTGTCTTTCACAATGCCACATTTCTTTATGGTCTGGATCAAAAATTTAGACAAACTCCTTGAGCAGAGAGCCTCCGCCTAGAATATATGCAGTCCACACACCTAGAGCAGTGATGACCCTCAGCTTTTCAAGCAGATTCTCTCTGGACTTCCCCCTGTGACCTTGAGGGAAGCTTGATAGTTCTCTCATGTCTTTCCAGCTCTGGAGTCCCTTCTGTCTCCTCAAGCAGACTCAAATGAAACTTCTTTTTTAGATTTGTCAATGAAGAATCATACTTGCAACTCAGTAAGCAAATGTCTTTTTGCCTTTTGTCTTTTTTGCTGTCATTTTTCATTGCCTGCTGAGATCTTGATGACAATCTGGGTATCTTTCCCTCCAGCTGCAGCCATCCTGGTGGTGCTTCCATTTGAATGACTCTCAAGTATACTGTTCCTGAGAGATATAGATAACCAGCCTCAGGCCACGCTACTGCTTTTGGGAGCAGTGCCAGCTTATGCAGATACTGTTTCCTGATCCTGAATTTCTAGTTCCCATTGCTGCTTTTTCATCTTTGATGGTACAACGGTTTGTGTGGTTGTGGGATGGACAAGACTGTGTGCTGCACCAGGGTTAGTTATTATATAAAAAGCTTATTTTTAAAGTAGTAACGTTTAGAATTGTCCATTTTTTGGGCATATTTTTACAATTCATTGGGTCATGTCTTTGAGGGGTTTCAAAGGAAGAACAAAAGACCTAGAGAAATGAGGCACAAGGCTGTTTATGAAGGGCTTACCACTGAAATGTATGAAAATGCCCTCCTAATGGCTACGAATTTATTAAGTATCATTGACTATAATAAGAATACATTTACCAACCTAACTGATACAGAAAACCAAACAAATCTCATAACTTTCAGATAGAAAAAGTACCCATCTTACCATTATATTCCTACGTGGGAATGAAAGGATACTGAAAAGGAAATCGATAAGAGCATTAGCCAGTGTAAAGTACAGGCATCAGAAGGCCTTATTTATTAACGGATTTTTACAAGCCTTAAAGAGTTTGTGAAGAATCCTGCTACTACTCATTCTTCTGAACCCATACATTTCACTAGCCCAAGTACTCTGAGCATCCAAAGGGAAAGAATTATCTTTTCTCTGTGTGGTTTATATAACGTAGGTTAGAATTTGCTGCAGTTGAACAGTAATACGAAAAGCATCTGATATCCTTAGTAGTAAACTATTTATAGCACCAGGGTAATCAGTATTTCTGAATAACTTTGTTTATATTTACACAAATACATATTGAAAAAAGTGTCACCAACCCCTGTTATTTCTCCTTGAATTAGTTACTGTGTTTTTAAAGTCAATTATGAAATACTTTCTACTTTGCTTGTATACCTCCAAGTACAGGTATCTGAACCTCTGTCAAAATATTCAGTTCTACTTTTTTAGGCTTTACTCTTTGTCTTCTATCCAAATAAATAGAGTGGGGTGATATACACCCTCCTCCTTTATGTAACTTTCCATAAGCCCCACTTCCTTGCCATTAGACCAGGGTACAACATGGTCCTGGTAAACAGCAAGCTCAATATGAGTGGTGTGTTGCAGCAGCAAAGAAAGCCAAAAAGATGCCGGGTTGCATCAAAAAAGTCATCACCAGCAGAGATAAAGAAGTCATTATCCCACTCTACTCAGCACTTGTCAGGCCACACCTGGAATACCGTGTTCAGTTTTGGTCCCCGTTATAAAAAAAGATGTGGACAGGCTGGACAGGGTCCAGAGAAGGGCCACAAAGATGATCAAAGGACTGGGAAATCTGCCATATGAAGAAAGGCTGAGAGAGCCAGGCTTGTTCAGCCTTGAGAAAAGAAGGCTTAGGGGAGACCTTATCACCTTGTTCCAGTATTTAAAGGGTGACTACAAACAAGGTGAAGACTCCCTGTTTACAAGGAGTCACATGGAAAAGAGGAGGGGTAAGGGGTACAAGTTACTCCTGTGGAAATTCTGATTGGACACAAGAGGAAAATTTTTCACAATGAGAAGCATGAACCATTGGAATAATCTCCCCAGGGAAGTGGTGGATTGCCCATCAGTGGAGACTTTCAAGATTCAACTGGACAGGGTGCCGGGCCATCTTGTCTAGAGTGTGCTTTTACCAAGAAAGGTAGGACCAGATGATCATTGAGGTTCCTGCCATCCTGGTATTCTATGATTCTATGATTCTATTATTCTATGACATCATGCCAAGATAGACAAACAAATCACTAATTTGGGGAATACAGGACAGCCAATTGTTACCTTTAATAGGCAATACAGAATTCACATTTGGTATGTCAGCATTCTAACAATCTTTTGAATTAGGAATTCCATTCTCAGGACTGGAGACTCAAGTCTAGGTCTAGGCAAGGTCTAATCTGTATCCATGTCCCTGATAAAGGATCAGAAGGATCATTTAGCTATTTCCCTTGATTCTATGAAAGGAATTGTATGGAACACCCGTTAGAAAACTCTTAAGAACAAGAACTCTTAAGAACCTTAAGAACAAGCTCCCCAGAAAGATGAGATGCTTCAGTCTTAGCAAAGAGCTGTATGAACACGTGTCACATTGCAGCATGACATTAAAATGTTCCTAAGTGGGAGAATATTCAGATTTGGATTTGAACTTCAGGATTCAGACACATTTCTGATTTTATGATATGTTCAAGTCATACAATATGCTGCTTTAGTTTTGTAAGCCTATTGCCTCACTTGGTTAACCTAATATACTTGCTTCTTGATACAATGGCAACAAAGAAGGAATTAATTATTTTAATGAATATTAGTACCGGTATTACAGGGTTTCCTAAAAATGTATCACATGAATTACGTAATAGAAAGCTAATACAGTCCCAAATGGTGATTAACAGCTTAAGTTATTATTGACTGAAGTTAGGTAAGAAATAAGTTTATTTGCGCGTGAAAATAAAAAACAAGTTATTACTAGTATAAACTTCATACCAGCGAACACAAAAATTTTGCATGTGATTACATCTCTTCAAGCAAATCTCTACAACAGCCTAGTATCAGTAGTCAGTCAGTGGGTCTAGTTCTACTTTGTGAGAGTCTACCCTCTAACAGCAGGAATTGCTCACATTTATCAGAGAGGAGTACGCTTCTCTAGGTTATTAGTTCATAATAGCAGAGAGAGGACCAACGAACTGTTAGGTCTAACTATTAAGCAGTAGGGGACAGGAAGTCTCTCTTATGCATTGACCAGGTCAATTTATTTGTACCCCTCATGAGTTTCTGTCACATCAACACAATAGTCTTTTACAGAAAGGATACTGAGGGATGAAAGAGAGCACAACTCTGTAACCAGTTAAATGGTTTCATTTAACAGGTGTTCATAACTATGCCAAATAGAGGGGAAAAAAGGCAATATGGAGACAAAATGAAAAATACAGTGATAAAGTTAGGTGGCATTTACTGTGGTTTTGTATGTGTTTTCCATAATTGATTCTTTATTACTTAACAGGAACAAGATATTGACACCAGAGGTCTCATAGCTCTCTACTTTGGCAGTACACGTCAGTCCATTCATCCACTGAAAGTGATTATTGCATTAGTATCAAGTTATGAGAATCAGGCTACAGGACTCACAGTTCCATGCTCAGTTTGCCGCAGGGATTTACCAGGTGTACTTTTCACACTTATATTTCCTAGGATTACTTGTTTGTCCTTGAACTACTGTTTCTGGGCTCATAAATGACTGGACCTTGGCATCTACCTCACCATCATATACTAGAGATAAATAGCTGCCATATCTGGATCTATTTGTCTGTCTTGTGGGTTCTTACTGAGGACTTCGAGGTTGTTAAGAAGCAATGGGAAAACACAGCAGCAATTTGTAGCTTCTGAAATAAATGGATGTTTTCTAGTTCATGGCTTTGAGCACAGCTTGGGGCCAGAGTGCCTGTAATATATTACTGGTCAACAGCAACCAAATCTCTGTACTTTCAGTACTTTGACAAAATAGCATTACTGGACCCAGACACAGGATGGTTTGACATGTTCTTTAGTCTTGCCAAAAATGGGCTGTAGAAGGAACCTGTGATACTGGACACAATTCTGCTCTCATTAAATTCAGAGATATTTTTCACATCTACCTTGCTGCAAAAAGAAAAGGCATATCTTATGTGTGATAGTAGTCTGTCCATTAAGCTATATTTAGTGAGGGCAATATCTGATTTTATAGCTGAGTCTTGGACTCGACTGGATTTTTTAGGTGCTAGGCATGCTGCAGCTCCTCTGCTTCTTAATTGCATTGCAAACCAGGCCAGGTGCCTGAAATACTAGTTTCATGAGGTGAAAATGTCTTTAATCAAAAAGTCACCTCACACAAAAAAAAAAAAAAACAAAGGAAAAAAGCTATTCTCATTATTCGTGAATAACAATATTTTGAATTTGTTAAACTTACACAAAGTGATGAAATATTTTATTAAATTTCTTACACTTATCCTAGCGCTATAAAGGGGAAAAAATCAATATTTCCCCTGTGAAGGCAAGGTATGGGAGGAGAAACACTGCACACTATATATTTGTAAGAGTGAGATCTAGAGAGTGAACAGAATGAATGAACAAGGTTTTAAACCTTCTTTTCACTTTACTTAAGCCACCCCAATGGTTATTTCAGGCTATAACACTATTGTAAACCAGCCAAGAGGAAAAAGGAAGGAAAAAAAAAAAGGCATTTTCTTCTGAATGGTACTCTCCATGACCAATAATATCAGTGCCTGCAGTTTTCTTCAGTAATTTTTCTTTCTTCTGGTTCCCTTGTGTATGGAACACCAATTTCAGCTTGAAATTTTAAAGTGATGTGACTCAGTCAGACAAAGACTTTTTTTTTTCCACGGTCACTTAGACAGAGGTACAGTAAGTGAATTTATGTTTGTTTTGCTTGTTTTTTTTTTTCGATAAGGACGATGGAATATCTATCTGTAGTTTAATAACTTGAAAGCCTGAAAATGAATACCTGAAAATATAGTAGTGTCCTCCCAGGAACATTGAAAAGGATCTTTTAGGACAAAAATCGTTTGAAAATACATAATCCAGAATGATAATGGTTCCATTTGATGCTCACTTAAAAACACTTTAATGGCTTTTTTCAAATAGTCCTGTTTCAGTTATCTTCCTTGTTTTTCTACTTCAGCTTGGTTCAGTGCAGCTGAATGACTTTACTTAGGCACAGCCCTGCTCAATATAGCGATTAGTGCCCTGAAGGAAAAGAGCGGCTGTCAAACATGCTAAGTGCTTCTACATCAACTTATTTAGTTATAAAAAGCAGTGTAGATTTTTGCAAAATATGGGTTTAAAATCAGACTTCTTCATTTGTACTCATGGTACTCATGTACTCATACAAGGCCCGGTCATGAGCTTCCATCAGCACAGGGAGCTTCTGCATGCCTGGCACTTATAAAAAGCAGGTCATGACCAGCAGCCTAAACAACCTAGAGTGGGTAGGATTTAAAAAAATCTCTTTTTGAAAACCTTGTGTACAACCAAAAAACAAATAATAGGAAAGTAGGTAGGTGCAAGTGATATTCACATTGTCTTTTGGACTTTTCTACTATAAGACTTTTCTAACACATTGCTCTCCAACAAGATAAAGAAAACTCATGACTTCTGACAAAGAGAATTGGCAGGTTAGATGACTTTACAGGTTTTTAAACTTATACCTCATTATTTAAAAAACCCAAACCCTTAGAAGAACAAATGTGAGGAACATAACATTCAGTTAAACACAAACAAAACCCAATCTGACTGATTTCTTCAGCTAATTAGTTATTAATGATTGCAAAATTGATTTGACTGTGGAGATGGTTTTGTTATGGCCCAGAATTTATTGGGATAATTTGTGTTTCATTTCACTTTAATTTTTTTCAGAATGTTTGAAAAAATCCCTTTATTTTTTCACTGCTACCTTTGTTCCCTTTTTCTATTTTATTTTGAAGAATAATAATGCTAAAAAGTAAAGCCAAAACCAAGTCTGCCTTCGTATTCTAACATAATGTTATTGAAAATTATAAAATGTTAGTTCTGTTCCACGTAACTGTCTTCTGCTTCTAGTTGACAATGACAAGAACAAAAGGTTGTGGTATGACACATTCTTAGTTCTGAACCTTCATTTTCTGTATGAAAAAGTCAATAGGAACAGATAGCACTTGGATTCTGAGTTGTCTGTAAGCTTCCTAATTAGTTCCAGGATTAATTTAAGATGCCAGTGATAAATTTTAAAGCCTTGCATAGTTTTCTTGCTAGAATCCAGCATGACATTTCAAGTTCACTGAGTCATTCTGTGAATTTAAAACTAGCCTGGCAAGGCAGTCAGAATGGTTTAGGGTTCTGTGGCCATCTGTCCTTGACTTACTCTGTATGTCATGCATAACTTGAAATTAAAAAATCCTGTGAAGCTATAACTTTATTTTCAGAGCATATTCATTATTATTCCTCCATTTTGAAAAATAAATTTAACTATTTCTTTACAATGTTCCCTATAAGAAAATACTTGTGTACATGCACAAACATGTTCGTTTTTATATGTATTCCAATATTCACTCAGAGTACTGCAGAGATAAACAATAGTTTTGCTTTTCTTCACAATTCATATTGTTTCTCCCTCCAAATAAAATTCATTTCCTGTGGCAGTAAACAGCCTCTGTAATACATATATGACATTTATTTCAGCAAATGGGATCGCACAAAAGTAGTCACATGAGTGAGCAGAGATAACTGAAAGCAGAATAAAAAGTAAATTGCTGGAAAAGGCTGAAAAGAACCATCACATCTGCAATTTCTAGGTAATTTTCGAGCTGCGGTATTAGCAAGGTGCTGTCGGCATTCACAGTACAGATTTTTGCTTGTGCTGGACTATTCACTTATAACATATTACACATAGTTTTGAAGGTTTGGTTGCCATAGTTTGCTGTGCTGTACATCAAAAGTAATGAAAAGATGAAACGTAAACAAAACATGGGATATTCTGTGATGCAGTCTTAAAATTTCATACCATTAGCAATTTAACTATTTTTCTCTTCCTGTAAAATATAGCATCATAAATTATGAAACCATTTGTTCTTTCTTATACTTTCCATGATTTGTCTTCAGTGACTTCAGTCTGCGACTTTCCTAGGCTTTCCACATCGACAGCATGAGTGATGCTTTCTTCCCAAAGCCACCTAACTACCAGAGGGCAGTTTGACAGGAAAGCGATTGCTGAATTATTCCAGTTTTGCCCTTTAAGAAAAGAGTTGGGGAGTGGAATGAACCTGGAAAATTAGTACCAGAAGTAGTACTATCAAAGTGCTTCACTTCATAATTTAATTTGTGATAATCAGTGGAGGAAAGGGGATTTTCATACATCTTTTCATTCTTTCATCTGCATTCAAAAAAATTTCTTTTTTTCTAAGTACATCCACGCTTACATTTTTATATTTACCTTCCCTCACATATTGACAGTTTCCAGCTTACCGAAGAGTTTACTTCAGCTTAACAATTAATCTGATTGTTTCCTAAAACTTCTAGAACCAGTTCTTAAATTCATGAAAAAAACAACTTTTTAATTGTGAAGTTTCACCTCTCTCTTTCCATCATTAAAGAATTGGTAGGAGGTTTTAGAAAGTGAAGAAAATATTTCTGATGGCTGACTTGTAAACCCTATTTTCTGTTTGAGTGTGATCAGTGTAGAGGTCCAAAATTTTAAAAGAATAAACATCACTGATACGCTGAAATTAATAACGTCTGTCTCACTCATAATTCTCATTTGAATGTTACATATGATGGTGTTTATCAGTAATTCCTGCCAGAAGAGTCAATTTAGGCCTAGGTGGAAGTCTACTCTTTACAATAGCCCAGGGTTCCTTGCTAAGGATACATCAGTTTGGATTAAGATAAGGGAATTTGGGAGGACACAAAGCCATTGTCATCCCCAGGAAACACATTAAAAAGTTAACCCTTTCTTAGAATTAAAGGTGGTGTGGATACTTCTCTATAAAACAAGCTGTTATGAAGACTTTCAGCCAGGTCGAACCACCATGCTCAACTCACGTGTTTACACAGTGCCGGTTCAGTGTTTCCATCTGGTGCCAGCTGTTCCTTTCTTCTTTCATATTGCAAAGAGCTGGTCTCAGATTCAGCCCATTTAATGTAAACTAAGGAACCTAAATTAGAATCCTGAGCACCTTCAGCTTTCTTTGTAGTCAAACACCTTTCATGTGCATTTCAGTTCTAAGATGAGCTAATTACTGTCTGGAGGTATTTTCTGTCCTTCTGTTCCCTACAGGGTACTGGAGAAATGTGTTTACAATTAAGTTGCCTTCTGGAGACGGCTAAAATTAGGTGGGATGTTCTGGTAAAAGTGTCTTATCAGTTCCTCGCTTCCTTTCCCTCCAGTTTCTTTGTTTATTTAAATGTCATCTTGTGGTTTTCCAGGAATAGTTCTGGACAGTGGTAATACTACACAGAACAAATTTTTAATTACTCCAGTGACAAAAAAAAATCAGGTTCATGCCCTAGAAATATTAGAACTAGATGAAAAATTTACTCAAAATCACAAACTTCTATGGCCTATAGTTAAGATGCCTCATTTGAAGTATCTGAGACAGATCCTCAATTAAAATATATTAAAAAAAATGTGTTGCAGTGATCTGCACTTGCTAAATAAACTTTTAGGAGAATCTAAAAAGAGAATGGACGTACAATAATGACCACAGTCCTGTTAATTCTTTTAATTGTAAGTAATGTAAGTAGATATTATATCTGGAAGCTCTCCCTGTGCCTGTTCTGAAAATAAATCCTATAAATCTTGTAGGACCTAAACTTAACATTTTAATTAGAATGTATATGGGGAGGTTCTTAGTCGTCCATGTCTTTATTTTAAACTGTAATTTTTATGCAAACTTGTTATTTTAAAAATGTTATGAGCCACTGGGTTTCCTTAAAGAATTGTTAAAGATCAATAAGTCTCCTATGGAGCACGTATTTTATTACTTTTAAAGACAATTTCTTTTTGTATAGTGGTGTTTTCGTTCCAGGACTTGCATACATGAAGTATATAAAGATTGAAAACAGCCATTTTTCTAGTGCCATTTCCCCCCTTTTATGGGAAAAAACATAAAATGAAATCAAATGTATCATTAAGCAATAACATTAAAATGCCATCTACCACAAGGAGCATATGGATCGTAACTTGTTTCATCATAACTTTGTGCACTTAGATTTTGTCATTGGCTTCATAACTTTTGGAGCTTTGTTTAAGTTTTATCATTGCTAATCTACCATAAATTAAAAAGGTCCAATCTTGAATTTTTAATCACCTTCAGCTGTCCTTATGACCCTAATTTTCTGGAGCTTGTTTTCCATAAAATGGAGCTATTTTCAGGAAGATAATTTTTTTCATTGTGTTTTTTGAACTGAGTTTATTCAATAGGGGTCACCCCTTCTTTTACAAAAGCTTTCTAATTTTGTGAGAGTTCTGCTGGGTAAATTTACAGAGGCGCAATTATGAAGGAACGAGGTAGCAGTTTCAGCTAACAGCACATCATCCTTATGACTGGCAACTGCTGCAGTGTGTTTCAGTGTTTGTTAAGACACCGAAGGAGAGGAAAAAACACAGAAATCATAGAAGAAACTAAGCTTCATCTTTCCCAAACCCTATCTAAGCATCAATTTAGAGATCAACCTGGAGACTCCTGTAGAGAAGTACGCAGCTACAGGGAGTGAATCATCATTTCCTAAAGTAGGGAAAAGATGAAGTCAGATAAATAATTTATGAAGATGCCTATTTTTTTGTCTGTTGAGAAAGGAAACCTCTGATTAGCACAGCATACTTTGGATGACTTCTTCAGGGTCATAATATAACACTGTACCTAAATTTTTTATCACTTGTAAGCTTAGGTGATTGTAAAAAAAAAACCCAAATACTTTTGAGGAACTTACACTTCTGATGAAGACATGGGTTTTTGCGAGCAGGTAAAACCACACAAATTTGTTTTGTGATCAAAATTATTCCAACAAAGCATTTTATTAATAAGGCAGAACTGAGGATAATTTACAAATCCATGTACTTAATTATCAAACATATCTGTTTGAACTTTGTAGTTGGTCACTGAAGTTACACAACATTTTCTACTTGACTAACGTATCCAAAATATCACTATTTTCATGCAATCATAGAAGCCCCCCAAAGCATATTTTGTTTTTGCATAGAACAAATTTCTGCAAGCACTTCTGTGGACATTCAACAGATAAAATATAAAGCAATGCATGTATACAGAAAAGCAAATGTAACTACAACATGAAAGTATGAAGCTGAAGTACATATTCTAACTTTGCACTTATTTTGCACATTGTTTTCCTTGTTGTTTTCTTTTTTTTTAAGTGACTTTTGCTGCTAAGATCAATGTGCCAAAGAAACTCTGCAGCAGTACACAGAGCAGTTATGAAATACACTCTATTTTCATACAATCATAGAATGATTTAAGTCAGAAGGGACCTTAAAGATCATATAGTTCCCAGTCCCTGCCATGGCCAGGGACATCTTCCACTAGACTAGGTTGCTGAAAGCCCCATCCAGCCTGGTCTTGAACACTTCCAGGGATGGGGCACCCACAACGTCTCTGGGCAACCTGGGCCAGTGTTTCACTCCTGTCATAGTGTAGCATTTCTTCCTGATATCTACTCTATATCTACCCTCTTCCAGTTTGAAGCCATTACCCTTTGTCCTGTCTCTACATGCCCTTGCAAAAAGTCCCTCTCCAGCTTTCTTGTAGGCCCCCTTCAGGTACTGGAAAGCTGTCATAAGGTGTCCCTGGAGCCTTCTCTTCTCCAGGCTAAACAATGCCAACTCTCTCAGCCTGTCTTAATAGGAGAGGTGATACAGCCCTCTGATCATCTTCATGGTCCTCCTCTGGACCCGCTGCAACAGGTCCGTGTCCTTCTTATGTTGGGGGCTCCAAAGCTGCATGCAGTACTCCAGGTAGGGTCCCACCAGACCAGAGTAGAGGGGCAGAATCACCTCCCTTGATCTGCTGGCCACACTTCTTTTGATGCAGCTCAGGATACGGTTGGCTTTCTGGGTTACAAGTGCACATCGCCGGCTCATGTTGAGCTTCTCATCCATCAACACCCCCAAGTCCCTCTCCTCAGGGCTACTCTCAACCCATTCTCCCCCCAGCTTGTATTTGTGCATTGGATTGCCCTGACCCATGTGCAGGACCTTGCACTTGTCCTTGTTGAATTTCATGAGGTTTGCATGGGCCTACATCTCAAGTCTGTCCAGGTCACTCTGGATGGCATCCCTTCCCTCCAGCATGTCGGCTGTTCCACATATCTTGGTGTCATCGGCAAGCTTGCTGAGGGTGCACTCAGTCCCGCTGTCCATGTTGCCAACAAAGACATTAAACAGCACTGGTCCCAGTACTGACCCCTGAGGAATGCCACTCGTCACTGGTTTGCACTTGGACATTGAGCTGTTGACCACAACTCTTTGAGTGTGACCACCCAGCCAGTTCCTTATCCATTGAGTGGTCCTCTGGTCAAATCCATATCCCTCCAATTTAGAGACAAGGATGTCATGTGGGACAGTGTCAAATGCTTTGCACAAGTTCAGGTAGAAGATGTCAGTTGCTCTTCCCGTATTCACCAACGTTGTAACACCATTGTAGAAGGACACATTTTCTGAACAGCTACTTCATGTCTGTTTGAGTTTGTTTGACCTTCATTTTAATCGTTTAAGCATGGGTTCTTTTTACATATATCTGGTGTAGACACTTAAAATTTTTTCTACATGTTGATACATAATGAATTGCTGAGATTTCATGCATGTATTGAGATAATCTCTTAAAAATGCTTGTAAACTCCTCCGCAGTTTGTAATTATGAGAGGCATAAAAATCATATCTTCATATAGTTCCAGTCCATGTGTGACTCAAATAGATTTATTTATGTGTTCAAGGGCAGTGTATTATAGGCTTTTTGTTGAACTTGAGGAGACCAAAAGACCAAGCAATCAATAAGGACTGATTAATAGGAGTGACAGCAATCTAAATGAAGATAATCCTCTGAAATCCTTTTAGGCTTTTAAGATATATGGAAACAGTTCTGCAAGCAAAATTGTGGTCTTCACCTTTTTGTTCTCCTTCTGTAGAGTGGCACTGCATTAGTTTATAGTTTTAGGACCTGACTTGTTCAAATCTGTGATTTGAGTTTTAAATTTGTCAATAACAATGGCAAGTTTATATACAAGAAATATATATATTATGTATTTTATATATACATATATAGTTCTGCTGACCTCTGCCTTTAAACTGTGCAATTTATTTTTTTTAACTTACATTTTGAAAACTGAGCATCAGTGTGTTTCTGAGAACAGTGAAAGAGGGAAGAGGGATGCAGAAAATCAGGCAAGGAGCTTAAAATTGTTGTCAACTGTAGGTTTGCTGGATTTAGTTTTATGTTTCTTAAATTTTCTACACCCCAATAAATGATATACAATAACAAAAGAAAGCGAGAACATCTCACATTTCATCAGTTTTCATAATTCTTGAAATGTAAAGAATTTATTACAAAATGTATAGCAGTAAGATCTTGCAGTTAGCTTTCTACCCTGCTGGCACTACCCGCTTGTCGGCTGCTGAAGTCTAAGCTGATACTTTTTTCTTGCCAGACAGACACATTTGTTTATAGTCACAACAAGAAAGAGAAAGGACACAACCAGCTTATTTTGCCTGGCTCCACACTATCATCATATAGCTTAATTGGAGCTTTATATCTAAAGTCTGATTTTCCTTTAACTTAAAAAAATGCTTTTTGAACAATGCAGAGCATGTTGTTTCTTAATTATGCACCCAGGGAGTGAAAAAATTCAAAAGAGGACTGAGGTTTTGAAGAAAGAGCATTTTTATTTTTGACCTCTAGCATTAAAAGAAGCCTTTATTAAAAAAGGTTGCATTATTTACCAGAGCTGCAGGGAATTGGTAACTCATACACCAACAAATTATTCAACATTTGATCATCTGTTTCTTTTGCTTTGGCAGAACTTTTCATCTGCGTCTGCTGTATTAATGGCAGTGGGTTTGAAATAGTGTATTTGCAATGTCTAGAGAAACCAAGTGAACCCTGCTTGTTTTCTTGTCATTTGGTTCAGCTTCAGTATTTTCAATGTATAGCAAGGCATTTTCTCAAAGCTAATGATAACTCACTGTAAATATGTCCATCTCTGTCTTCCTGGAGCTGGAAATACTTTTTGACTGTGAGCATTTATTATCAGTAGGACAAACAGGGTAGCAAGCTTGTCACAGTGAGAGCTTCTTTGCCTGTTCTATTCTAATTAGTATTTCGATTTTGTAACACAATAAAAAAATGACTTTTTCCTGCTTGAGGAGAGGATCATTTAGCTGATTCATTAATGGTACATGTTAAGGACAAACTAATATTTTGCTCCTGGGTCTTGGACATGAACTTCTGCTGTGCATTCTCAGAAAAGTCAGTTAGGCACTGCCCAGTTTTTGGAGCACTGGGGTCTTCTGCAGTAGTGGACAAGGCTCACGGTGAAGCAGTTTGGACTTTCCTAGGAGATTCCCAAAGTGAACAACCAGTTGATGAGCTTCATCAGGGAAGACCAAGGGATGTCACGTATAACAGTCAGGGGAGTTTAACCCGTTCTGAAATCAGGGACATATGACGCTATGACTGCTGAGACACAGTTTCGTTTGTGGTATTTGTTTATTCAGCATTCACACGTGAACTTCTTTGAGGATCTTAAGAAACTTGAAAGACACCAGTCTGTGTGAAAGCCACCAGACTATCAGTCTGTTACACAGGTGTACTCCAAGTGCTTGCACATGAAATAGAAGAAATATGGCCATTCTAGTGGATGTCAATTATCAGGCACATTTAAGCTCTCCGTCAGAGACACAGACATTAAAATATTTTACAGGGGCAAATATCCTTTATATTCTATTACAAGTATATTCCTAGAGCCAGATGGCTATAATATCTTTTAGTAGATATATTATCGACTGAAAAATGCAGCTTTGCAGAGACTGCATATATTTGCAAATTGAGGTCAATTCTGGGAAAGCTTTGCCAAAAAAAAAAAAAAGGTTTTAGTTTTGCATTTTCAAATGGGAGTTATCTTTTTCAGGGTGATGTTTTCATAGAATCACAGAATGGTTAAGGTTGAAAAGGATGTCTGGAGGTCAACTGGTCCAATCTCCCTGGTCAAGCAGAGTCATCTAGAGCAGGTTGCCTAGGGCCATGCCCAGACAGCTTCTGACTGTCTCCATGGATGGAGATCCCACAGCCTCCCTGGGCAGCCTGTGTCAGGGCTTGATCACCCTCGCAGTGAAAAATTGTTTCCTACTGTTCAAGCAGAACATCCTGTGTTTCAGTTTGTGCCCGTTACCTCTGGTCCTGTCACCGGGCGCCACTGAAAAGAGTGGTGCTCTGCCTTCTTTATGCCCTCCCTTCTGGTATTTATCTACATTGATAAGATGCCCCTGAGCCTTTTTTTCTCCAGGTTGAACAGTCCGTTAGATCTCTCAGCATCTCCTTACAGGAGAGATTCTCCAATCCTTTCATCATCTGTGTGGTCCTTCACTGGACTCTGTCCAGTAGCTCCATATACCAAGTAAAGGGGCAGAATCACCTCGCTTGTCCTGCTGGCAACACTTGTCCTCATGCAGCTCAGCATACGTCTAGCTTTCTTTGCAGCAACACTGCCGGCACATGTTCAACCAGGTGGCCACCGGGACACCCATGTCCTTTTCTGAAAAGCTGCTTTCCACCTCGTCATCCCACAGCATATACTGGTAGTTGGTGTTGTTGCTCCCCAGGTGCGAGACTCTGCACTGCCTGTTGTTAACTATTCTGAAAATTTTAACTTTAAAGCAAGGATTTAAAGCTCATAAAGAAAAGGAAATTAAAAGCTTAATTTGGCTTTATTTGACCTCACATAATATTTGTCAGTTTACTTATTGTGCTAAAAAAAATGAAAAAAAATAATAATTTGGGACTCATCTAGGATATTTTTGGTTTTGCACCCTTCTTTCCTCTCTGATATTTAAAGATTCCTATAGCAAGTCAAATATTAGAAAGTGATATGGCAATTTTAGAACATGAGACAGTAATTTTATTGTCTTGCTAGTAGAGACCAATGAGAAAAAGTATTTCCTCTAGGTTTAAGCAACCTAACCTTGTAGTAGGATACAATTTTCCATACATCAGAAGAGAACAGCTAATCCCATACTATTGCGTTAACCGGAGAGCTGCCAGCCACTGTACCACCTGCAACATACATGCGATCGGCATATTTCATTTAGAAATATTGTCCACATGTTTTATCCTTACAACTTCATTTAGGAATGGATATCATACTGCTTGCATAGGTGTTCCTCAGGTGGGAATCTAAGAGCAGGTATAAAGCAAAATTATACAATAGGGAGATATGTTCTTTCATATCTATATAATGGTATTTGCCAAATCTGCTTTAGTAAAATTCCTACAAAAAGAATAATATTGGAGAGGATGGGGGGGAGTGTCTCAAACGAGGAAAGATAAACAAGAAGTCTACCAGCAAGTATATCAAATAACAAAAAGAACTTTTAAAAACTGAAAGACTGTCAGGGCTTTTGATGAATTAGAATTTTATCATCAAATAAAACATGGAATAGTTTTTCTCCTAGTTATCTCATTAAACTTCTCTGTAAAATCAGTTCTGATTTACAATAAAGGTTTTGAATAACCATCTTGTCCATAAAATTTGTTAATTCTAATATCCTAGCAAATTTCTGCATATGTATAGTAATAAAACTGTTATGATAAACTAAGACAAAAATGTTTAGAATTCTGAAAATCATTCATCTCTTTATGAAATATGACATTTTCTTTTTCAATATTTGGTATGTGAGATGACGAAATTACTTGAATCCCTGCCTGTATTATTTTTTATTTCTTTCAATGCTATTATTACAACATTTTTTTTCTTTACAAGCAAGGGAAATTATTTGTTTAAAGAGCTTTTCACCTCTGAACAAATCAAATCTCTAATGGCAATTGAGTTTGTGCTCTGAGTTTACAACTATCAAATAAAACAAAGGGCTGAAAATAATTTCTCTGGATAGAAAGCAGACTACTATTTGTTATATACAAGGCATTAACTTTAAGGACAAAGTTGCTGCACTTTTGATCTTGGGAACACATTTATTCTTTCTTGAATTTTATAATGTCTGCATGAAGAGGAACTTCTTTCTTGTTTGATTAAATTAGCTTTATGTGAGGACAGGAGTGGAGCTGGAAATCTAAAGTGGTGTTTGTGCTTTCATCGAACAATGAATTAACCAGTATTGCACATGTATCAGTTTTGTAGTCTCAGTGATAGTTTCGTGGTGATAGTTTCATGAGGTTCCTGTCTAATATAAATAAATATTGTTTGACCTTTCCTACTAATGATGCAGCAATATACAATGTATGGCACTATAAAACAGCCACCATTTTAAAGCTATACAGGGATCTCCATTCATGTTTAAAATGATGAGGTCTTTTCCTTTGAAGATTATAACAAGGGAGTAGTCTAAAATAAGTAATTTAAGCTGCATTAACATAAAATGATTGCAAATCAACTGACCATAATGGAAAACCATGTGAATAATTAAGTGAGTGTTTCCAGTTCAAAATTATGACCTTTAAAAAAATTATGTCAGCTAAAACTCATGTTTGTCTGGGGGAAGGAGATGTCTCTCTGAAATGAAAATCTGGAATAAATGTTTTATTCAAAATGTTCCTTCTAACCTGGAAGGAAAAAAATCTTGCTGAGCCTTTGTAAAAGGAAAGGAAATGAAGTGTAGTTTTACCAATCTGTTAATAGAAAGCAAAGCCACAAGCTAGTTTACATAATAGCTCAAGAATTAGTGTTCTCACTGGAAATCCTGTTGCATTTATTTTTATGCATTATCATTTCCTTGATCACTGGCTCAATCTTAAATAACATGAAATGGCTCTAATGGGACCCCAAAGGCATTATACAGGGGGACAAAAGACCATTGTTACAGTTTCTCTTTCAGTTAATGTTTTTTGTCTGATACCAAGAGAACAAGACAAACTGATCATAAACAAATAATGCAAACCCTTGCATGAGCTGCTGATATAAGTTTAATTTTCTTGGATGTTTATCCTGGATCTTTTAGTCTTCATGCCTTCAGAGTTCATTATATTTGAAGGGAGAATTTAAAGCCAGCACAGTCAAGAAAGGAATTGAACTCAGGTATCCCATATTCTGAGTGAATAACCATAGTGCTATGGACAAAATTGGAAAATTACCTCCTTCCCAGGAACAATTTTTACAATATTGACATAAAACTTAACTTTTCATATATAATATTCAGAAAATTTTGATTGAATTTGGAAATACATTTAGAACAAGAAAACTGTTATTCTTTATAGGATGTATTATTTCCCAAATAAATGTGTTTGGATTTAGTTTAATCTTTGCAATCTGAGATTAAAATCAGGGTCTATATTACAAAATTT
Organism: Rissa tridactyla; assembly: GCF_028500815.1. NCBI lineage: Eukaryota > Metazoa > Chordata > Aves > Charadriiformes > Laridae > Rissa > Rissa tridactyla. Next base: position 199,076,008 of record NC_071466.1, read on the forward strand.
TAACATTTTTAGCATAAATTTAGTTAATATTATTTTCTGTCAGCCCAGTCATTCATTTTTAACCTTCTGTACTGAACTCATTGGTAGATATGGAAGTGATTTTTTTTTTTTTTAACAAATAAGTTATATGCTGGATCAACCTTTTAAGATTGTCTTCTTTCTTTCCAGCTCAAAGGTATAGAGACGCTTCTCTGATTTTGTATTTCTCATATTTAATGAGACTAATTTAATGACTCGGATGTTGAAATTAGTATAACCTTGGAAATGTCATAATATCTTTTGAAAACAACTTTCATAGTATTTTTGCTGTTGTACTTTGAATAATTTCCACATTTAATCATAGGTGTTATGTTATACTGTCAAGGTAACTTTAGAAATGCCACACATAATTATAGAGAGAAAGTAAATAAAATAAATGTTTCTTTATGATAACTCTGGCAATACAGGCTTTTTCGAAAGCATTACATTGTGAAAAAGTAAATATACAAGCAAAACAATAGTGACGGAAATTCCTCCACATTTTCCTTTCCTATTATTTTTTACAGACTTCAGTGCATATCACTGGAGTATTTTTACCCTATTTACAGATCGAAACCACACAAAGATGTGGAGACTTTCCAGGTATTTAATCTCAGACTTTAGATTCTTCTTTGCAGAGAGTGTTTGATCTAACAAGGAGATACTAATAGCTCTGCCTTTACCTTCTTATAATGAGTGATTCTACTGGAAGCAAATGACTTCTAAATTGACATTGTGCACAACCAGACTACACTTCTGCTTCTATAAGAACAAGATTGGTATGTCTAACCCTTAGGTATTCCTTGGAAACTACATCAAAATGTTGGAATAGAAGTGTTTTAGCACAAAGCCTTGTGTTTGATTCAGTTTGTTAGTACTTCCTATAGACCCCAGTCTCTGAGGTTTATAACAGCTGAAGCAAGTTATAGATTGTTGCAATTATATTGTGGTAGCATTTTGATGTATATCATAATTTTGGTTCTAACCTTTATTGATTAGCATGGTTACATCAGTAATATCTAGGGTAAATAAGTACTATTGGAAAAAAGAAGGGAACTGTAAATCCCTAACAAATAGTTCTGAGCATCTTAACAATGAAGCTAAATGTATATCAATGTATCATTTTGTTTCTTTTAATAAAGATATATAAGAATACTATCTATTTGGAATATGCATTTGTGTTTGTGTGTGTTTGTATACACACATATATATAAAAAATACATATAAAGCTATCAAAATAACGTGATCAGTGAAACTGGAATGAACAGAATAAATTTTTGAGAACGTTCTGGCCAATAGGAGTCCCACTAATATTGCAGTGCCTTGTATCTCCCAAATACACTTTTACTACCTCCACCTTTTGGGGAGGAAGACACTACTGTCATTCTCATTATTTATCCAGATTAAAATAGCTACTGCCACTTTTGTACCAATTTATCATACAAATCATATGATTGTGTACTTAGAACGTGTTTACATGTTACCTACTTTACCTTTTAAAATTGTGGAAACTAAATTCCTTGTGATTCAAAATCCCCCACAGCTGCTAATGTGTCAGAAAATATCTAAGAAGGAAGGCAGCCTAACCTTAAAGAAGCACAAATTCTTTTCTTCATGCTCCTCAGCTGCTATTTATTAAACTTTTGGTGGCTTCTGATAGAATAGAGGCAAAAATCCCACCAAGCTTTTATCCACATCATAGTAACTTAACCACTTTCAAAAATATTGCAGTCTATATAATGTTCGTATGTCTTTCTCTCCAATATGTAATATCACTGATTTAAGAATGAGAAGTTATGTTAATACTTCACTTTTTCTTCGACCACTCAACAGAAAGAGCTTTCCCACCATATACCTCACATACACTTCCCACAGGAGATTCAGTAGTTTTTTTATTCAAAAATAGATTTGAAAAGTGATCCGTTCAGAGAAATGTTTCCTTGTCATTAAATAAAGGAGTGTTTCTATGGAAAAGTATATTTGCCTAAAAAAACCTGCACGAGTCTATAGTTGTTTCTATGTTACTCTAGGCTCTCAAAGTCCTCAATGGAAATGGACTTCTCTAGACATGATTCAAAGCAAGACCCAACTTAGCCATTCAGAATTGCCTTACAGAGAAATCACTCTCACACACTGGCTACAGATGGAGTTTAGGGAAATTAAAGTCTCAAAGATAAGTAAGCCTTCCTGAATATTCCCTAAGGCCCTCTTTGAAAATGTTACCTCATGACTTTAACGCAATTTATCTTTCCTTTCATAGATACCTCAGTAATCTTTTGAAATTGTGTTGTGACAGGTGATTCCTTAGTGAGCATTTTCTGTGTTTAGTTTGGCCATAACAGCTCTACACCAAAATTTATTTACTGCATTTTTGGCCTGTTTTACTCTTTTTCCTTGTTCCAGAGAGATCATTACAAAGTCTGGAGACTTCTGATGCCTTTTAATATTTTCTGAGCCATGTCCCCAGGTATAATCTATCTTTCTAGCATCTTGACTTTATAAGAACTAGCAATTTTCTCTTCTGGAATCTCCATAACAGACCATTCAAAGACAATGTTATTTGCAACCGGTGTTGTATGAAATGACAATTATGAATGAACTTTAATGATGAATATAATGTTGATGTGGTTTAACCCCAGCCAGCAATTAAGTACCACACAGCTGCTCGCTCATTCCTCCCCTGGTGGGCTGGGGGAGAGAATTAGAAGAATCAAAGTGAGAAAGCTCGTGGGTTGAGATAAAACCAGTTTAATAAGTAAAGCAAAAGCTGCGCACGCAAGCAAAGTAAAACAAGGAATTAATATACTGCTTCCCATTGGCTGGCAAGTGTTCAGCCATCTCCAGGAAAGCAGGGCTCTACCACATGTAACAGTTACTTGGAAAGACAAACACCATAAGTCTAAACATCCCCCCTTCCTTCTTCTTCCCCCAGCTTTATATGATTAGCATGATGTCACATGGTACAGAATATCCCTTTCATCAGCTGTCCTGGCTGTGTCCCCTCCCAAATCCTTGTGCACCCCCAGCCTACTCGCTGGCAGGGTAGTGTGAGAAGCAGAAATGGCCTTGACTCTGTGCAAGTGCTGCTCAGCAACAACTAAAACATTCCTGTGCTATCAACACGCTTTCCAACGCAAATCCAGACCATAGCCCCATATTAGCTACTATGAAGAAAATTAATTCCATCCCAGTCAAAACCTGCACAAATGTTTTCCTAACCTAATGAAGATCTTCAAACTCCATTCAGCTGGCTCTTCTGAATCTGGCACTGGCAACTGCAATTAGAGTCACTAAAAGGCCCTTTAGTAGAGGAGTGAGAAAGGCAAGGATCGTCTCACACCATATTAACAAGGAAGGCTTCTACTCTGAGACCTCTCCCTGGCTTAAGACAGTGCTGGTAATTTTTTCCTTCTATGGTTAGAAGTTTATTACTCTATTGTCATGTCTGCATTTTTTTTTTTATTCAGTAGGAGTGCTATACCTGTATATTACTGGTTTACAAAATTTAGTAAATCTTAGGGGTGAGGATTTACCCTACTACCAACACTGCATTACCAGCCTTGGTAATGTTTTTCTTTCATTCATCAGAACTAGCCAGGATCAATGAGTACCTAGTAATTTTTAATTACTGTAAACAAAACCAGCTTCCTTTGTTTGGAACAAATTCCAGTTGCCCAGAAATGTTCCATTTCTACTAATTTTTAAGGCAGTTTCCTGTGCTGAGTCAACAGTTTCCCAATGAACCTTCCTTAGCTTTTTTGTCACACTCTGCCTTTGAGGATATGGCCTGTTAAAATACTTAGGCAACCATCTGAAGAACACAGTTACTAGGGCTGTCAGAAAAAAGTAATAAAATTCTTTCTACACCACCAATACTTTCTGGTTTAATCTGCAGATTAAAACAAAAAATATTTATTTATTTATTATTTTATTTTCCCCCAAGGGTTTCTTTCTATGGGGACGCTCACTTTTTTTGTCAAAAATAGCACATAAAAATTGTAAGTTTTCAGCAGAAAAGAACGTAACACAAATATTGATTTATTCATTTATTTGATTTATAGTTTTTGAGGTATTTTGGCAACAGTCACCTACTCATTGGAGGGTTCTCAGCCAGATATATCTCCAAAGTATGCTTTGGCTAGAGATTTGTACAGTGCATCGCAGTGGCTCACGGTGTGAGAAGGCTGTAGTTCATTACAGGAGATATAACTTGGTATTATGAGTGTTGTGAAGAGAAAACATTCCTAGGAAGTCAGAGTCATTATATAGCTTCTACTGGATGTCGTTGTGACAAAATCTAAGTTTAGCTCTTATGCTAGCAGATGTATAGTGGCATAGTTAATTACAATGCTTGGAATGTTTAGGCTTTTACTTCACTTTTATTGGAAGTTGTATAGACTCTCCATTGGGTGGAATTTAAGAAAAAATTAACAATGTTTTGTATTTCCTCCTATATGTGCAACATTACCCATTTGTAACTGCATTCTTAGCTTTCAGACATTCAAAACACATAATTATGTTTCTACAGGTTTAGAAATGTAGTTCTCACTATTTAGGAAAACATTTGTTTGAATAAGATGGGTGTCTTCCACAGGCACTGTTCAGACAGGTATTTTGGGTTAAATATGGTTGGTAGCTGTTAGCTTCACAGAGGACTCAAAGTGCTAAAAGAGTAATCTAAAATGGTGGCATTGAAAACCCTAGTTAATAGTGATAGATGTATAAATCTTTCTAATGCAGTGTCAACAAACCGAGAATTCACTGTTAACAGGCAAAATGAAAAATCTAAGTGATTCATTCTTTTGACTGCATCCTTTTCTACAGTCTCTCATAATTCATCAGTAGGTTTTTTGAAATGGTTATTTAAGCGGAGGCCAAATCATATATTTCTGTCAATGATCATATTAGGTGACTATTCCTGTCTGTGTTTGTGCTATATTTTAGAGTTATTTTTCTGCATGTACTAGGTAAACACACTAACATTGGTATATCTCATGATATATAGCTGTTTTTCATCCAAATGAAAAGTTACGAATGTTCATTTACATACAGCTATGTATGTCTAGGTAAATATGTAAATTTAGGGAACAAACATTTTGTCAGATAATGTGGGGCTGCAAACAGCATGCACGAGCTGCTTGCACAAAAGGTCACAAAAGGCTTAGACACAATACAGAAAATACTGTAAAACTACAAAATATTTAGACTGCAAGAAAAGGCATATGATAGTGTGGGCCTGAGCACCCATTTCAACTTTTCCTAATGACTTGGAATAAGTGTCGAAGTCATGGACATTTCTTGGAGCCCAAAATGAGATTAATGTTAACATTCTCGATATGTCTGAATTTACGTATTTAATAAAGCTATATTAATACCTGACATTTATCAAGCACATCTCCTCAGGCATCTCAAATTGGATCTCATGCCATATTACTTGTACTAATGAAAAAACAACATGCATGATAGCTTGATTTCAGATGATACCCCCAGTTTCCAAATGGCTTGCTTTTGATAGATCCAATTAAAAATCTATAATAAACCCACCATAAAGCACAAATCTTTGAAAAAAAGTTCATAATAATTCCATATTACAGAACAAACAGGATCTAGAAATGCATGAAGACCACCAGTGTTAGTGACACTAATACACAATGGGAACTAATTTCCTTTTTTAATCTTTCTGCAGTAAAATATCTATAATGAAATTAATTTAGACTGTAGATAAAGAATAGCTTTATGTATGGTAGATTAGATCATTAGCTGGAGAAAACATTAATCTTTTAATTGCTCTCTGTGGCAATATATCTGACCCAGAGCAGATGAACTTGTAAACCATTCAATGTTTCCCTCCTTATAAAAAAAATAAAATAATTAAGAATGTTAAGTAGTTTTATCTCTTGTGATAAATAATTTCAAAATTATAAAATGTGAGAAACATTTCCAGAGATACAAGGAATCAGGCTGTCTCATCAGAAAGGCCAGGGCTGAAGAGTAGCATTGATCTCCTTTAGTCATGGGATCTGACAGAAGCACAAATGCAGGTGATCAGCTGACATCTTCTGAGGCTCAGATAAGAAGAAACTAATCCAGAGGTATGGTCTTGCCTTTGATCTGTCTTTGTTTTTCAAATGATGAGGTTAAACTTTGGACGAAAATTTGCATTCTTTTAGGGTGAGATGGCTTCAGTGCACTTTGAAAACGATAGGAGATACTGTCAGCCCCAGAAAGGTTTTCCTGAATTTGCTGACAGAACAGGCAGCAAAGTGAATTGAATGGCCCTGGAGAATGTTTTAGATGTTATCTAGTGTTTAGTGTAATTGATAAAATAATTGCATTCAAAACCTACCTTTTCCTGCGTTCCCATTTTTATAAATTTCTGAAGCAATGCAAAATTAGAAATACTGAGTCAGTTACCTGAGAATGTCTTTCCTTTCTTTCTCTGACATCAGTGGAAAATTGTGTCAGGTAAAATATGATGGACTGAACTCTGTTAAGCAGTAAATAAAAGGAGAATTTTCCAGTAGTGTAAGTGACTAAAGGTTGCACCTGACACGAAGAACCTAAATAGATTGTGGACATTAACAGTACCAGAGTGTGTTGCACATATTGAGAAAGCAATCTCATTTTGTTCCAAGAGGTTTATTTATAATGAATAAGATATTTTGAATAGATATTTTTAATAGGCAGTAACAAAAAAGTTTCTTATTTATTATAATATAATATGGATATTTTATAAATGTCAAAACATATTGTGTTTTTTTACAGCATGTAATATGTTAAACTGGTTTGAAATATGAGCTCTTCTTTCGATTGCTTAAAATTTGGGTATACTATATCCATTTTGTGTCATGCATAGGTGGTGAATTCTAAGCTTATTTAGTAAAATTATTATTCTTTTTAATCAGAAATTTCATTAAGTAGAGCTTGATTAAAAAAATGTATTTAAATTGTACTAACTGTTGTTAAATGTTTAGTGTTTTAACACTAAAACGATTTTATGTTAGATTTTAAATAAAAAAACCTTTCCCGTTTTTATGTTTGGCAGAGGATGAGCCTTTGGTTTATGTGGAAAAATTATATTTTAGGGACATTACATGACTTTATGAATCTCAACTTATTTTTCCATTCCCATGTTGCATTTCTGCTAGATGTTGCCGGTTCAAAAAAAGTTCAAAGAAGGCAAAATATATTGCCTACCCTGATCCTATTCCCAGATTGGTGCCTATAGTGGCATTAAAGAATAATTCTTCCCATCAACTCATATAATCTCAAAGTGTATTTTTTTAGAATTTCATAAAATGACCTTCACCTGAAATCCAAGTTCACCCATGGAAAGTTAAGCTTTAACTCCCCCATATTAAGGGTTTGACCTAAAGGATTTGGTTGGGTTTTTTGTTTTGTTTCGTTTTTTAACTCTGAAGTATTTGAGTGCCATGTGGGTGTAAAAAAGTAAATGATGCTGTATAGCCTCTCACAGGATTCCTTGGTCTATTTACTGAAATTTCATTTACTGAAAGGTAAAGGATAAACTGTCATGAAAAGGAGGATAGACAATAGGTCTGAAGAAGGGCTTGTGTGCCTAAAAGCCCATCTATGTCTTTCATTGATATCAGTTGCCTAATAAAATGCAAGTGCTCTCTCTGCAAAGTCTGCCACGCTCACCAGTGATAAACCCATGAACAGGAAAATCAAGGTAGAATTTGAAATGTCCAGAATTACTTAATTGGTTTTGTTTCCTTTAATTTAAATCTAGGCACCATGACTCTTTCAAGGACAAACAAGAAAAGTTAATATGCAGCTTTAACATTTGAATTACCCAACCGATCATTTTTGTAAATACATTTAATAGGTAAAATATGTGTTTTGCATGTCACAGTCTGAATACAAGTGAGTTTTTGGCAACAGTACAGTTTAATTCCACAGTGAACATGTCTGGAAGGTACCCTGCTTGGAAACTCTCCATCATAGGAGCTGCAGAGTTTGGAATCAGAACCTGGCAGTGGAATTAGAAACAAAACCTTTTTCTTGAAGGAGAATGTGTCTTCTAAGTCAAAAGAGCCACCTTCATCTTCCAGCCAGTTATGGACACAGTGGCTCTGCTAACACGGGAAGAGCACTGGAACCTCTGCTGGGCTAGACTCCAAACTTGCGATTCTGAATATTAGTTGACAGGAATCATTGAAAACCACCCCTTTCACACGCTTACTCGCAATGTCTTTCCCAATGCAAAGACAGCATGATTTTGACAGCCTGTTAGACTTTATAGCTTTTGAAAACTAACAGTGTTGAACAACTGACATTGGGTTGCTGTGAGGTGGAAAAAGAGAAAAAGTCAATGAAGATTATACAGTTTGGCTGTTTGGTAAATGAAGATCTATGAGAACTGAAAATAACATAATTTTTATTGGCAGGCTGGTGTTACTTAAAAATGTGACATGAAGAGTGTGAAAAAGCATGGGAAATCGTCTATGTTATCAAGAACAAGACTACAGCATGAACAGTTCCACTGATTTAATTAGAATGGCCTCGTAAAATATAGATTGCTAATACTAACTTGTACGTTATGTGTCATTTCCTTTCTTCACAGCATGTGAGGACTAACAGATCAGTTCAAGACACAACTTATTCTTGTGCCCTTTTTAATAAATGCTGACATAGTTGGTTTTCCCCATATTAAAAAGTAGCTACAGTTGCACTACACTAAATGAAAAGAACAGTAATATTAGATGAAAAAAATATAATGGACATAATTGTAATCTTAGAATTTCCTGGGAGATTGAAGAAGTTGTTGGCCAGACATTAACAGTGCTTTTTATTTAGTGAAAGTATGGAGACATTTTATGTCATGAACATTTTTTATATAAAAAACAGTTTGATATTAACTCATTTTAGGTGTTTCATTATTGTATAAGGGAATATACATATTTAGTGGGCCATAATAAATACTCTCAAGTCACCTTTCTACTGTTACCCATGAACAAACATTAGAAAAATAAACATTTACTTCCTCTCAGAATAAGTTCTCACCTTCAAGCTATATATATTTATACTTAGAAGAGATAAACTGGCATCATATATACAGAGCAAGACTCAATAAAATTTCTTTGTGTTAACAAAGTTTGATGACAATGTTAATGGGCGACCCCTCTACGCTTCTTCGCTTCCTACCCTCCAACAGGGCAAATAACAAAGTTAGCTGACCTTGATTGTTATAGCAGTAAGTATAAGCAAGATCCCCTCTGCATACCGTTCCTTAGCATTAACTATAATCATAGGTCTTATCGCTCTGAGAGCGAACAGCTTCTGTACCATATGCTGTTAATTTTCAGAGAATTTAGTTAGAAGAGGCTTAGCTAAAAAGTAAAATTACTGAATACAAAATTGGTTCTGTTTTACCTCAAACCAGAAAAGAGAGATAGCTATTTTTGAAAAAAAATAAAAATAAAAGTAAAAATATGCCAATATCTCTGTTTTTGGAAGATATAAACTGCTATATACGTAATAACTATTATTATTGTTATTCATATATACAGTAATGGAAATGTCTTAAGGTACACCTTACAAAACTGAATACCCTAGCGCAGACTGAAAAGTAGCACAAAGCCTATTATTAGAGACATTCCAAGACACCAGCTTTCTAGTTTGCTTGGCCTAATACTGTGCTTCTAATGTGTTTTAAATGTTGTATAACCTAAGCATGACATTAGGTGAAATTCAGCTCTCATAGTCCAGTTTATTAAAGCTCAAAGGTAGGCAAATGTGGATTTTCTATCAAAGATAGTCCTTCTGAAATTACATAGGTCTCAATTCAGTATTTACCTACCTTGAAATGTGTTCAAATCTTTATTTGTGTAACTAAACCTACTTTTATTTTTTCATTAAAAAAAACCCCAAAAGCCAAAATACACCTAACCAGAATATTTCTAATAAGTAACAGATATGAAATCTTTTATCTTCAGGTTATTTGTTCAGATACATCTTGACTGATAATGAGTGAATGTTATTACAGTGTGATAGCAACTAAGTGAAATGGTCTCACTACAGCTGTCAAGGGTATGTTCATATCACAAAAATTCTCTGTTGCCATTTTAACAGAAGGATCAGGTAGCTAAACACCTCTTTAACTTGTTGAGTACATAAAGTCAGACTTATGTATCCTTAGTCATACTAGTCTCTAGATTTTGGTTTTGATTGGTTTTGGGTTTTTTTGTTTGGTTGGTTGGCTTTTGTTTTTGTTTTGTTTGTTTGTTTGTTTTGGTTTTGTTTGTTTCTTTGTGATTGGTTTTGATTTGGGTTTGGGTTTTTTTTCCAGTTTTTGAGAATATGGGATGCAGATTTAAAAAATGGCGACATTAACTTTCACTCATCAAACCTGCTAATTTTTACTGTTGCCACTGTTTGCCTCTGCTCCTGTGGGAACATAAGCAATGCAAAGGCTACTGGCCAGCTCTCTGAAGGGCATTGATGAGTCCTGGTAGACCAACTTGTTCAGTACTGCCCAGTTTCCACAGCTGCCTTTTATGTCTGGTTATATGAATAAGTAGTGTGATGTATCCCTAGTTCCTGGTATGATTTCTCAAAAGAATTACAAGTCCGATGGAAGGGTAGATTTAAATGCAAGGAGGGCTGTTTCTTAGGCAATCAGTCAGTGGAGAGTGACCTATAGAAATACAGACTGACCTAGAGAAACGCTGTGTAAATACATGTGTTGCCAGGTCTGACCATGGCCTTTCAGAGTTTGGAATGATTCTATGTAATCCGCATTGATTACTCGAGGGCAGAGAGATTTGCAGTAGTGTTTTGGAGTGCGACCGTGCAAAAAATGCAGTTACCGCTTTGTACAATGATACAATATTTTAAAACTTGGTCTCATACTATGAAATAACTTCCTCCTTTTTCTTTCCAAATCTCAAAATCCTCTGGAAAAACTCAAGTCCTAGTGTCTCGGAATGTAGAACTGTCGGAGTGGTTTGCTGCCTTTAAGTTGCAATCCTTGGAAAATTTATGTCTCAAAAGTGACTGAAAACAGCCATTGTCAAAATACATCCTACTATAGCAGGATTCCATAGTAGTTCTACCTCAAACTTTCTACTTCTGCTGCTGGAGATTGAATTTCCTTTGTGATAAATTTTGATTTTAAAAAATCAACATTCTTCAACATAAAAAAGACAAGGAAGCAAATTCTAACAATAAATTTCCCAAACAAGTGGACTGCAGTCATACTGCTTTTCAGTTTAATGAAACTACTGAGAAACAGTGGTTTGATTAATGAATACAATATGCTTCATTTAGAACTTATGGTGTGTACTTCTATACATACCATCAGATGACGTTCCTTTCATAGGTCTCAAATCTTTATTAACAGGTAACCAAAGTACCATGGGATCATAGTAGACAGAGACGTGGATTGCCATATAGCTTAAGATGAGTGCCAAAAGACATTTTATACTGATTTAGAGATCCATCCTTAAGATAAATTTTGCTAAAAACATATTACAATGTAGAGTTTTACACAGAAATTTCATATGCTGATTTTTGTCTGTCAGTAAACTCGTAACCGGTACAAACGAGATCTCAGATACACTGAAACTAGTTGCTGCCAAACTATGTGGCTTTCAAAGGTTATATTACAAACAGACTGGTGTAACAGTGAAAAGGTAACAAAGTAGCCAGTAGTAAACGAAAGCATTTAAAGTAGTAAATGGAAGAAGAGTTTTGAGAAGACAGTATCAGTGTGGAGTCTCAGAAAACCTTGTCATTTCGCACGGTGTCCACAACAGCCAGGCATATATCCACATCTGCATACCATTCGGGACCCTGTCAGGTCTTTCAGCATCACTACACAATTTTGGTTTGTAAGCCAAATTTGATTATTTCTCTTTTCCTATAGTATTTCTACCTGCCAAAACAGAAGCAGAGAATGAGAATCGATGGTTATTCTAATTGAAACCCCCCAAAATTGTCAAAATACCCAGCTCTGTCTTTATGATATGTGATGAGTTTATAAACTTGTAGCTATGATGAAAATTCTGAGAACAGAAAATAGCAAGGCATGAAACTGATCACTACATTCATAACAGTATAGGTTTGAGACGTTCTTCAGAAAAGCCAATTTCAGTTTCCCTCTGTAGTGAGTGTTACTTTCTTAGGTAGCCATGGGATGGCATGCCATAACATGGGAGAGTTTCTGCTCCTCAGTAACAAATGTAATACAGGCAGAATGAGTACTCTTTTGTATTCATTGCTCCTGGAAATCACATTCTTAGAACACTGACATCCCTCACCTTAGCAGTTGCCTCGTTAATTCCAACTGTTACATTGGAGATGGTATAACAGGTAATATTTGTCCTTGCACATTTAACAGCTGAGTAAAGAATTACATATATATGGGCTAATGATGTGTTGAAACTACTGCTTACTGACAGCAAACATTATGTCCTTCAGTAAGGTGGAGTTCACAGGTCTTTGTGTCTATAGCCACATCTCAATTATCAGTGCTCTGTAATCTGATCAATGGTCTGTTACCCCCATATTTTAGCAGTCAACACTGTGATTTTTAATTAAAGTTAGCCATTTGTGTGAAATGATTACTCTGTTCATTATCTTGACAATTTCATTACTGTATCAGGTAAAATAAAACATTTATAGCAAGGGGAAAATATATGAGCTATTGTAAGGTTCAAGGAGGTTCATCATGGCAGTTGGCTGAGGCTGTTATCATTAACATCAATGGAACAGGTCACAGTTCTTGGTACACCACATGCCAGTTATCTCCTTTTAAATGAATTATACATGTATTCATTAAAATTCCCCAAGTACCTTGGGAACATGAACATTACAAGCATTTGTACCCTGCTTGCACATTCACAGCGTGATATGCATGTGCAGTGGAAGTTAGAAGGATTTGACTATGAAAGGCTTTGCATGTCTGATAATGCTCTAGGAGCTCTGTTGAGTGTTCCACATTCCGCATGCAAAAGTTGTTTGTGTGACTTTGACCTCACACCAGCTGAGAATTAAAGAATCCAACTCTGCTCTTTATTTTTTGGAAATGTACTTCTATGTACTTCTCATAAATCTGAGGAAGAAAAGGTGTAGCTACCCTGAGGAGCAGCCAAAACTTTTGTTCATGTTTGTATCTGGGAGCTTGGGTGGGAGGAGCTTGCAAGCAAGAGGGGTGTGCAGCAGAGGAGCACTAAAACCATAGATGACCATCTTGATGAAAAGTTACCTATATGCCATCGTGTGCAACCCAGCAAATGAAGTTATCAGCAGGCCCCTTTGCACAGGAATGATACCGTTGTTCTGGTGCTGATATGTCAACAGCAGCTTAGCTTGCAAAGAAATCACAGAGATGTTGAGTAGAAGGGAACGCTGGCACATGGACTCTGTCACCTTTGAATGCCTTGAGGCTGTTTCTGTTATGCACGCTGGTCTGATGTCCAATTTTAAGATACCTAAACTGTTCACAGAGGCCAGCCGTTGGAGTTCAGTTGTGATTTTTCCTAAGTATGAGGGGATAGAAAAAGGACCGGGACTGGGGAGAGAACAGAAAGCATGTGGAGAAGGTGAGCTGGGGTTCCCAGCATTGGGGAAATGCTATTCTTTCTATTGAAGATTTCAGCTTTGATTTTCTAGAGGACATACTAATAATTTCCTCAGCACAGGATACTATTTTGCCTTGCAATTACCAATAAGCCGGTAAAGCATGGATTTTTTTGGGTTTTTTTTTCCCCCACAAGGAGCAACTTCAAAATGATTTAGTGAGCAAATTTCTCAGGAATGATGTTTAGTTATTAGGGCATTAGGAAGAGGTACACCTGTATTCCAGCTAATATATTCCACCTAATTTACATTTCAAAGACTTCCATCATCTTCACACGGAGTTCATTTAATCTCCAACTTTTGTGCTACAAGGTCTGGCTATAGCTTTGTTGTTTTGGGAGTTCAACACCTCAACATTCTGACTGTCTGGATAAGTGTTTTAGCTACCTGCTGGTTGCAGAAAAGATAGAAACTTAACAGCATCCATTGACCTTTTAATAAAGTGTTGTACTATCTGTGCTAATTAGACACAATCAGACCACAGGTATCAGTTCTCAGCTTGTTCCAGCTCTGTGTTTCTGGATCCAGACTGTGAATTAACATGTAGAAAACTGGTATCTGCATGTTCACACTGAGTTGTTTGTCCGCAAGGAAAAATTTGTTAACTCTAGGGAATTCTTCAGACTGCATACAGAGCAGCCCTCCCCACTCCCCACACAGTTTGTTGATGTTCCAACAGACTTCCTGAATTGCAGGATTCTCGTCTTTCTCTAACTGAAGTAACAAATTCCCAACTAAAGCAAAAATTGGGATGTGTGGAGCATAGCCCAGTCCAAGAAACCATGTACTTCAATGACTCTTCTGTGCAATTTTGGCATAAAAGCTGCAAGGTGAAAATGGGAACTTCATGAACTGCAGGAAGCTTAATTTTTTGATGCTACTTTCCATGCTCTTGAGGAGTTCTCTGTGATAGCCTTCCTCACATCTCCCTTTAAAACTCATATATGTCTTAGTGCACCTTGACAATTGTCATGCTGTACCTGTGTACTTTTTATTTTGATTGCAGTTATCTCACTGTTGTCTTGTGTGGTGTGCACTACCGATGGGATACTGTTTAAATTCTAATTCACTTTCCTACATATAGATATTGACTGACATTTGAGATTCCCTGTGCTTTTCCCAGTTTGTTTGCAATGAACAGCGCAGGAAGCCATGTATCTCCAGCAAGTCTTTTGTGTCAGCCTTCCCTTTGTGTATATTTTAGGTACCCTGCAGCTTCACAAAAGCAAGTCGATGCCTATGTTTAAGAAATGGAATTAAGTCCTCTGTGATTATAAGATCTCCTTGCCAGGAATCTTGTTTCTGTGATTGTACATTTATGTAGCTTAGGTCAATGGAGTCCTGAACCTAGATGGGGACATCCAGATGCCAGTTTTGCTCAAATAACAGTTAAGCCTGTAAAAACAGTGCCATGAAATTATAGGGGAGTCTAACTCAGGATTAATAAATGATATATGTTTTCTTTGTAAGAGTCTATACAATACAGGCATCTAAGACCCCAACACAAACAACAGAACCTCGATTGAATTGGCCACCCTAAACTGTCTGAAAAGTCTGCATGGGTCTGGCAAACATGAAACAAGACCTATAACAGGTTCAAGCTCTTCTGGAACAGCTGTACCTAAGTGAGATAGTATTAATCATCTCAGGTTGCTCTATGAACTTATGGTTTGACTACTGAATAGAGTCCTAAGTGTTCTTAATTTTGGAATAATATCACCTTCTGATCCTATCCTTAGGCTTCCCTTAATTTCTACATTATTAGAGGACAGAATTACTTTATTAAAGCACAGCTGATGACTTAAAGTCACATTTCTTGCTTTTGACTATATCCATAATTTGCCTTCCTCAACTGTTTTTGTTAAGGTTTTTTCTTCTGTTTGTATCTCAATTCCTACTCTGTTCTAAGTTTGAAAGAACTCTTTGTGTACTAAGAAAGAGTGGTAGACAATCTGATTTATTTTTTGGCTCAGGAAAAAGTTCTGGATAAATTATTTTTTTCAATTAATTTACTGGGTAAGGTTGGTGTGACAGGATTTTCAGTATTCTTGCTTTTTTCATAAACAATAGCAACAGTTCAACATTGTATAAAAATCTATGAGCAAGAAAACCACGGAAAACAGCAAAACACAGTGTCACCAGACACCTCCCAAACACGTTGTTCTTTCTGCTTTGTTTGCACTGATGACAACATGTGCAAAATGCATGAGGTATGATCCAACGCTACCCCGTTATAGTTTGTAGAAAACTTCACTGGAAACATGTATAATACAGACACAGGATCTATCACCAAAAAAAAAAACCAAAACTTCCTGCCACAAAAAAACCCACCTTTTTTTTAGCAGAGGGGATCTTTTGCCAATTGCAGCAACGACACCAGAGATGCTATTTGGATGTAGAAAATCTTGTAAAATAATAATAACTCCACAAATAGGTTTCCACAAAGAACACATCAGTGAGATTATGTCAAGAAGAAAATAAAGAATTCATGAGGGAAAATTGTTTGCCAGAGGAAAATTAGAATGTGAAGCGCTCTATTCCATGTCTGTGTAATAGGGACTCATAATTTGTAATGATCAGAGGAAAATATTATAATGGCTTAGCAACATTACAGAAATGTAAATGGGAAAGAAACCAACAAAAAAACTGACATCCAAAAACCCAAAGAAAATGACAGGACAGCAAGGAAAAACAAGCTGAAATGAAAACAAATGTGAACTTACTCTTAGAAGCCTCTAAATGTCATTTATAGTTTAGAAACAGAGGAAAATCAAAGAACTAGAATAAAGCTGGTTACTAGGAAATTAAATATTGGTTATTTAGCATTCTTATTTTCCTCTAACTAAAGCACTGGGAATATAGTAAATGCACAAACTTATATTAAAACCCAATAAAATCTCCACTTCTCTTCTCCAGTGTTAAATATTTTTCAGAGAAAGAAAACCTGCAATGGTAAATAATATGACCTTTGTTGGGGAAGAGGTGGCGGAAAGGAAAAATTAAAAGAAAAAAGAAACGTATGGAGCCTTATCCTTATATTCCTTTTCTCATGTCTAGGTTGTACTTACTTTCTGAGGACATGCACTGAATACTGAAAGCAGCTGCTATCACTTTGAATTGTGTCTGTAGCAACCAGGAATAATCAAATTTCTCTTCAGCCTTTCTGAACACAGAATGTACAGTCTTCCTCCCAAAAGAAACTTTTGAAGAGGTAACTACAGATGGATAAGAATCAGTACAAGAATTTTACCCAACCACAATGCAGCTAAAGACATCCACATAATCCAATGCATGGCTGTGTTTTGTGGTTGTATTTTTGCACCTTTACATAGCAACTGGGCAAGGTGAGCTGTTTCTCTGTTCCTCACGATTGCCCTATTTCATAGCCAGAGGATGGAAGAAGTTAGGATGTTTCATGATTATGGATTATCTTTAACTCTTTCAACAAGACAGAAATCAGTAGGTCTGTGGAATGTTGTTACTGACTATATTGAAGCACTGAAGGGCAGAAACAACCAGGTCAGTGAAAAAGACTGTGATGCTCTTATAAGATATAGAAGAGAATTCTAGACATCAGCTTTTAGATTTACTGAATGCATTCTCCACATATTCCTGACCCCACTGCTAAAAGGCAGTTTTTTAAATCATTATAGTACCTGTATATTTAGTTTGCAAATGCTATAGTCTCTGGACATTTTGTAATGGGAAATAGGTTCCATCATAAAGCTATTGAATCTAATCTGTTAGGCTGGTATTTTTTATACTCCTTAATGAGGCAAAGAGTAAATTAGCATCAAGTCTACACAGTACTTACTCACTGACTTTCATTTTTATAAGCTTTTTGTCATCCTGGAGAAAACATTGTGCTTCTGGAGATTTATGTTGCATTTTTCAGAACATTTAGCTTGTAAGGTAAAACATGCAATTAATATACTTCTTTGATATCTTTGTATGATAAGACATTAACAATTAAAGGCTATCAGAAACTACCTTGTCATGTGAAGTTACTTAAGCAAGGTTTTGTGTATTTGAAGACTTCGGGTGAAAAGACTTTTTCTTTTTTTTTTCTTGTAGGCTGAAGGTCTGATATTGAATTATGCAAGCATGGATACAACACAAAGTAAATGAGCATCTCTTCAGGAAGATTATGTCTCAAAAGCAATATAAAAATAATTAGCTAAACAGAAAAGAAGCAAGGAAAAATCTGCTAACACATTCACAATTCTGTCAATAATACCCCACATATTTAGAAATTGTAAGTGGTCAAAGGTTTTCCTTGTGTTCCAGCTAAAACTAGACACTAGTCTCATCTCTGTATGTAGCAGCACCATGCTGGGGTATTTTTATAAAACACTTCTACAACAGCGGATTACACATCCGGACTGATTTCAATTTTGTCATCCCAGATATTAGATAAAACTCAACTGAGTTTATAAAAGCTGTCAGGGCTGCAACATGAATGATATATTGCACTTAGAAAGACAGGTAAATTATCACATTTGATAAAGACTACAACATTGCATAGAAGTAGTTCAAAGGAGTAAGCAAGGAACATGACTTCATTAAGAGAGTATTGAAGGGAAGTTCTTTCTTTCCATCCTGTATAAGTAAGCCAGAAACAGGCATGTATGTTGTAGCCTTGGATGCAGGGAGATGAACACCCTTGTGACGTGGCATAGGTGCTTGCAAATGGGATTCACAGCAGCTGGACTTCTGGGGCATCCTGTAGGCAAAGGAAAGCTGGAGAAACATGAATCTGAAACTCTCCATCTAAGGATTTGCAGGGATTTGCCTTTGTGAATCTTGGATTCAGATTTGGGATTTGTTATCAAAATGAATAGTATCAGATATTTTATTTAGTTTTCGTTACCCTGCGTGTATGACAGACCTCTGAGAGGGGAATTCATCTCCTCCCACAGATGTTTGGGCTAGGTGGTCTCCCTGGCCTGTCTCCATTTTCACAGCAGTGGGGAGCAGTGGGGGACAGTTTTTCTCTGTATTTATCATTGTCCGCTAAGAAACTTGCCACAGAAAGTTCAAAAAGGTCAGTATTTTTGTCTTATTGTAAACACCCACTTTACATTTTAAATTTTCTGACCATCGTGCCATAAATATTACTGCATAAACTATGTAGTTTCCTGCAAGATGGTCTCTGAGGGTTTAATCCCGAACCCACTCTACCCATTGTAGCCCAGAGCGGACTATTCTCTGCATTGTGAGATTTGTGTATAAATGTCACGGCTGCGAGGGTAGGACTGCCTCTGTCCACTCTCTAGGGCTCCCCCCACCCTGCCCATGTCCCAGGACTCCCTTTCAGCCCCCCAAGGCCATGGGTGACACCATAGCAGGGCTGGTCTCCAGCTCCCCACAACTCTGACCAGACATGGGCCCTACTGAGCCAGGCCCACCTTCAGACCCACATCCTGGCCCAGCCTCAGTGTATCCTCAGGGACACGCCTGATGCCTGGGGCTGTGAAGATGCAAACCTTCATGTACCAACATTTACAAGCCTCTTAAGCACCATACATCACATATCCAAGAGTAGGTGGACAAGCGAAGCAGGGTTCCTGGATTATGGTTAAGATTTCGATGCATAAACTACTTGTAAACTGTGATGTAGGCATCTGAGTGAAAACTCGCATCTGGAGATGTAAGCTTGAAGAACCTAGAAATATTTCTTTTTTTAAATGGTAACAAATGCAAATATCTTTTTAAAATGCTATATGTATTTTTAGTGCTCAAAGAGACAGAATAACAAGGGCTATTTCACAGATTATCCAGTTGAAGAATTGTTCAACAGAACCTTAACTTTATCTCTGTTTTCTAACAACAAATCCTCTGCTTTATTTTTGCTGCTCATAATAACATACACATCTAAAGATCTCGCTACCACTGAACTGAATACATCTATGCTAAATATCTACCGCTAATATAGAAATGCTCACTTTTGGATGCTGGTCTGCTATCTAAAGCAAGTTGTGAAACTACTTCTCGTTTTAGAAAGATCATACCGAGAGAAAAGGTGAAGCCACCGAATTTCTTCTTCCTGGATTCATTGATAATGGATATAACTTTAAATACTCTGTATTGCTTTCTGTCAGTAAATGGCTTCAGTTTCTTTCCTCCCAATTTCAGCTATGTAACTGAAATAGTTTTATTAGGAAGTTTCCTGCCTTTGACTCACTTTATAATCCCATCAGCAGTCTTGCCTTCCTCTTAATCATATCAAATGTGTTGTTCCATGAGTAACATAAACAGTAACTAACACAGTGGAAGAAAAAACCTAATTTTTAAAGAATTTTGTAGCTGGTTACCTAAACAGAATAAAAAGAGAAAAATATTTAATGTAGAAATTAATAAGAAAAACAATTCTGATGTAAGTGAAAGAATAAAACATAAATTAAAAAATTATTCTAGGACTGCATTTTCATAAGTAGTATAAAACAGTCTTTAAGGTAGAAAAATAATTTAATGAAGCTGGTTAAAATATTCAGGGGAATAATATACTTTGCAATGCATTAAAGATCTGCTTCTTGAAATAATTTTTGAATAATTTTATGAGTTAGTTATTTTAGTTTACCTTTATCTTAGAATTTTAAGACACAAGAAAAACAAAGCGAGACACAGCATGCTGTAAATAATATTTGGAATGAAAGGGAGTCTTTTATGCTGGAAAAATAATGTGGATTCATTTTTATCAATAATTCTGTACTGAAAGTGGAAATAGGGATGAACAATATTGCTGAAGTTTCACTTTGATGGAAATTTTCTATGTCCACAATAGTCTAAGCATATACATCATGTTTCCATGCAACTATAATTTCTTATTTTTTAATGAATTCAGATCTGAATTCAGTGTGATGAAAATTTAGAAAATTATTTTATTTTTAAAGAATTCATGTAAATTCCTGTCTTTAGAATTAAACAATGGTTGTTTTAATACCTTGTAATTGTAGAATTTGAGTAATATGTCATTCACTGTTGGTCAGATTGTATCTTTTCCACTATCAATCATTTAGGATTATCTTATTTGTCCACTGTAGTGATTGATAGCTGTGCTAGGGGAACTGTTGATAAGCATTTTTTAACAACTGACCTTTCTAAAGCTTTTCTCTGTAAGGTAGCGTTAGAAATATATGTTCTTTATTTTTGCAGTTTTGAAGACATTTGTTTATAAAAGATTTGAAAAAAGAAAATAGTTGTGGGTTGTTTTATTTTCCAAGCAATTCAAGCAGACAGATGCAGCACCATTATTTTTCAAGAACTGCTTTTGAATTAGACAACTCCGAGTTATGTCTTAGCCTTTGCTGTATTCATCTTGAACATGTAAATGCATAATCATTGCCTGTGTTCATAAGTCATAACTTATTCCGGTAGTAATAGTTGGTCTTAACTTTCACCTTCTCAGTGTTTGTCTTTTGAATGTCAATGACAGAAACTGAAAATAATACTTTGTTTACACAATATAGTGAGGATCTGTCTATTTGTGTGGAAATTGACATGTTTCTATTGCTTAATAATAGACTTGGCTTCTGACTTCAGCTGTATTGTCCTTAGAAACTTCAGCTAGCTCTGATATATAGAATACTAGATAACAGTAGGCCAAAACTTGACAAAATAGTTATGATCAATGTATTTGTTAAGGCTACTGACTGTTAATGCAATTACGTTAGTCCCACTACACTACGGACAAAACCGATCGACAAGGAGGAGGGAATCATAAATGGAAGGTTAGATGTATTTTTTACAAGCTGTTTGGCAATAGCTTGAATATATCTGAAAATGCCCCCTCATAGCCCCAATTTCCTAATTGCCTTTGACCAGCTGAATGACTGCAAAGGATGAGTCTTTGTATTACCAGGAATCTGTGAGTGTGGTTTATTATGTTTTTATACACACTGTGAAACCAAACATGTTTGACAGGATGCCAACACTGGTGGTATAAGTCCACCAACTGTCTGTCTGCAAGTGAGCTACCTTATACGTTTGAGGCCAAAGCAAACTGTGACTTTAAGTAGAACAGCTCAAAGCTGCAGGAGACCACATAGTCTAGCGTAATGTTTCTTTAGGAATAAGGGAGTCTTTCTTTCTTATCCTTAAATATTCCATCATTTTTTCTTCCAAGTAGAAATCAACATGCTAATAACATTATTCTCTTCAATATTTGAGCAATACTCAGGATATTAATGCTCTATTGATACTGACCATTTGGTAGTCAGAGAAAGATGGCTAATGACAGAGAGAAAAGAATATAAAGTATGGAGAAGGAGTGGCTTAAAGGTAAAACAGTAATGAACTCAGGAGATTAAAGAAGTAAAGGGAGGAGAAGAATACACCATAGGAGAAAAGAAGTGATGTAAAACTGAAACAGAAAGAATGAAAGTGGTAATTCTTTAAACAATGAAGAAATCACCTTTTTAGAAAAGATGAAGTGTTTTATATTGTGCAAATGAAGTTCATCTCATTAGCACTTAACTTTTATAACAATGTTAAGTTTAATTCAAACATGCCGGCTGCTGTAGCACTGTTCCTTAAAAATAACTCTCTGACGGGGCGGGTGGAGTGTGTCTGTGTAGTTGATATCAATATAGCCCCTTCACCTCCCAGACAGTGAAGAATCACTCTGTTTATTGGGACTCTGAAAACACATGTAGAGTCAGCAAATTCATACCCAGGTCAAAATGAAGTAGAATTCTGTTAAAATTACAAAGAGTCTTAAGTGCACACTTGATAAAATCTTATTTAGGATGTGGTAAATTAGCCTCTTTTTGCTTTATTTTATAATATTCTACCCAAATCGTATTTAGTGCACAACTGAAAGAGACTGTGTTTAAAGAGTTTGGTATACAGTGCCCTCCTTGCCAAGGTGACATATGCCATAATATCTAGTAAGTGATCTTTTTCCAGAGCACATATGTTGGGTACATATGGATACCAGTAACCTGCAAGATGCCATTAAAAATATTTTTGAGGACTTTACCCTACATATTTATAAATGTTGATAGCTTTGAAGCTAAAAACTAGGTGCAGCATTAAGTGTGATGATAATAATAGTAGTAGTAGTAGTAGCAGTAATAGTAATAATAATAATAATAATAATAGTACCACCTTTTCACGTTTCCAAATCCAAATTTAATTTTCTTGTCTTAATCTTTTATGGCATTATGAAATTGCACTTTTTCATCATGTTTACACCTGCCGTCGCTAATGCATTACCATGTGTGAGATTTATGAGTGGAGCACATGAGACCTGCCACAGTTAATCACATTTGTAACCTTTCAGATACACTGCAGAATTTTTCTTGCTGTGAAACATGCTTTACCTTTTAATCTCTGCTGAGCATAGTTCTAACATAATACTGTAATTTTTTCCTTATGTATTTCAAGTTCAGTTATCAAATAGTATCCTAATTATTATCCTTCTTTCACTTTTTTCTATCAAAGAACTATTTGTATTTCAAGGAAAGACTGAAGTAGTCAGAGAGAAATAACCGGATACTAACCTTTTCTGGAATGAGAGATATATGTAAATAGATGTGAATGAGGTGGTACTATCACAATCACGCGCCATAATGCTTACAGATAATTTATATCATATTTCTAGAATAAGAAAGAATCAGTTCAGAAGTTTAGGCTTAGTGATTTACAACTTTGGGTGAAATTTCAAAAGATCGTTTGAGAGTATTCTACAAACGAGAGAGTCAAGTTAACTCAGTGGGATTGTACATATGATTGAAGCAATTCATGTGCTTGCATATGTCATTGAATCTATGCAGAAAATATTCATGATTTTTGAAAATTAATATTAAATATTTTTTACTTCTAAAACTATGCTAAAGGCCTCTGTGGGAATAGAGATATCTATTTCTTGATATTTTTTTTATTGCACATTTAGGAATGTTGGTCTGAATTCTATAATAAATAATTCTTAGCCAAATTTGGAATAAATTTAGCAGCTTATACAAAGCTTCTCCTTACTTATTTGCTGCTACAATAAGAATTTAGATAAGAAATGCAAATCGTGCGATTACTTCTACAGCCGACTATGGGTGTCTTTGCCATTACTAGCAAAAGGCCTCAGCCTTTTCATTGACCTCACAACACAGACTCCCATGACTTGCCTGGGATTGTTTTGGCCCAAGCTGATTTTAGCTTGTTTTAGTTGTGATAGCTACTGTCTAGCAGTCAGATAATTGCCACCTAAATTACTTTTAGCTTCGTGCAGTTGTATGGTGCAACGACTCCTGTTAGTTAATAGATTGTAATTAGAAGTAGTCATTGTGAGGAGAATGAAAATACGGTGTAGAAGAAGAGGGGCACAGGATAGTGCTGGCAGCCTTAGATATTGGACACTTATCATGATATTCGATAACTAACAAGTTATTACAGAGCAGTGTGAGAAAGGCAAGGTACTAACTGTAAGGGGCACAGAGTCTAGTTGGAGATCAGTGACGAGTGGTGTTCCCCAGGGGTCAGTACTGCGCCCAGTCCTCTTCAATATATTCATCAATGATCTGGATGAGGGGATAGAGTGCACCCTTAGCAAGTTTGCCGATGACACAAAGCTGGGGGGGTGGCTGACACACCGGAAGGCTGACACCACCATACAGAGAGACCTGGACAGGCTGGACAGTTGGGCGGAGAGGAACCTTATGAAATTCACCAAGGGCAAGTGTAGGGTGCTGCACCTGGGGAGGAATAACCCCATGCACCAAGACAGGTTGGGGGCTGACCTGCTGGAGAGCAGCTCAGTGGAAAGAGA
This sequence comes from Rissa tridactyla, assembly GCF_028500815.1. NCBI lineage: Eukaryota > Metazoa > Chordata > Aves > Charadriiformes > Laridae > Rissa > Rissa tridactyla. The sequence continues at coordinate 199,100,393 of NC_071466.1, forward strand.
CCTGGGAGTCCTGGTGGACAACAGGATGACCATAAGGCAGCAATGTGCCCTTGTGACCAAGAAGGCCAATGGCATCCTGGGGTGCATCAAGAAGAGTGTGGCCAGCAGGTCAAGGGAGGTCATCCTCCCCCTCTACTCTGCCTTGGTGAGGCCACACCTGGAGTGCTGTGCCCAGTTGTGGGCTCCCTGGTTCAAGAAGGACAGGGAACTGCTGGAGAGGGTACAGCAAAGGGCTACCAAGATGATTAGGGGATTGGAATATCTCTCTTATGAAGAAAGGCTGAGGGATTTGGGTCTTTTTAGTCTGGAAAAAAAATGACTGAAGGGCGACCTTATCAAACTTATAAATACTTAAAGGTTGGGTGTCAGGAGGATGGGGCCAGGCTCTTTTCAGTGGTGCCTGGCAACAGGACAAGAGGTAACAGGCACAAACTTGAACATAGGAAGTTCCACCTAAACATGAAGAGGTACATCTTTCCTTTGAGGGTGGCAGAGCACTGGCACAGGCTGCCCAGAGAGGTGGTGGAGTCTCCGTCTCTGGAGACATTCAAAACCCACCTGGATGTGTTCCTGTGCAACCTGCTGTAGGTGACCCTGTTCTGGCAGGGGGTTGGACTAGATGATCTCCAGAGGTCCCTTCCAACCCTGCGATTCTGATTCAGTGATATGACCTGCTTGGAAGAATGAATACTGCCTGGGACTATAAGCTTTTATCTCAGGGTCGATGTGACATGAAAACCCAACCTAAGCTGGCTCCCACTAGCTGAGAAGACCCCATAATAATGACAAAATGATAGGATATTTACCAGAGAAAACAGGCATATAACCAGAGCCAGAATGAGAACTGACCAGATTCCAGAATAAAACCACTCCTGGAAGGGACATGCAGTTACAACAACAAAAATTAACACAGCACTGACCATACATCTACACAACTTGCAAAGGACAAGCATGTACTGATTATGCAAGCATTATATATGATTAGCCTTATCATGAGTAATTTTCTTGATCTACACAACTATATTTTAATGTATATAAAGTCCACCTTCTCTATATCGGTGTCCTCCATGCAATAGGCCGGGGCACTACCATGTGCATAGCCAATATGAGAGAGTAAATTTCCTTGGTAATTCTATGCTAAGCATCCTTGTCTCCCTCCTCTGCTGGCAAAGAGCTGACTTTGCAACTTTGCAAATTGGTGAAATTGGTGCTAGTGGTAACAAATAGAAGAGAAAAAACCCCGTCTAATGCAGAACTGGGTATGAATGAAGAAAGAAAAAGGAAACAGACTGTTAGAAAATGAGTAAAAATAATTCAAAATGGACTCACAAAAGGGGAGGAAGAAATCCTCCCATTAACACCATGCTTCCCCCGGTAAATACCTCCAGTCTCTGACAGGTCCCTCCTGGAGATGGTGCCACTGATCCTGGGACCCAGCTGAGCACTGGGAGTAGGAGTACACCACTGCAGACAAACAGTTCAGACTAGAGAGTTTGCATGCAACATTTTAAATGTATTCTGAGTGATTAATTAATAGTAATGTATTATTACAGAATGAATATTCTGTAATAATTAGAATATTAATCCAAACAATTTGGACTATAATTGTTGATTATCACTGTAGCTTGACTAATAATAATAATAATGTGTGTGCTATTATTTTTTTTAGATTGCAAAGCATGAATTAGACTAACATCAAATTTCTTAGGTATATAAACGCATTCCTTTTGGCTCACAGCAACATTTTTTGAGTGCAATATTTCAATGTCTTTTTTAATATACAGAGTAATTCATTCTAATATGGTACAAGTGATTCAGTTAATGCTAATTTATACCTTAAAAATGTGAAGAGTATGTATATGATTGTGAATGGATCCATCAGACTGCATACCCATATGAAAAGTTTTGTTAAACATGATTCACCTAACTTCTAGATGATTAGAATTATGACAGCTGATAAACCACGTAAAACAATTTTAAAAGATCATTTATAAATTTAGCAACATAACAGCTGAGGAGTTGGCTGAGGTCTGAATTGCTTAGCTTGCTTATTTTTGGGGAAAATATTTCTTCAACACTTCCCTCCTTAATGATATATCATGGCACTAGCAGTAAAGTATTACAGTTCGCATCTTGATGCTATATTGTATTTACAATAAAATACTATAAAATATTTACATAGCAATAGTCTAGGCAAGACAATGGAATAAATTTTCACTGTATCTTAAATATAATGATGATTTATATCTTCTGTCCTCTGTTTTTCATCAATTTTTTCTTAAGACCCACTTCTACCATCATATCTATGAGAAGCGAGCTGTGAGACATTTTCACTTTTGATGAAATATTTAATTTTAATGCATAGTCAAAATAGACAAATAGCATTTGAATTCAGATTCCTGAAAAAGCAACTTTCTGCAAAACATCGTGATTTCAGTAATGTCTCTAGTGTATTAATATTTTACTTAGAAAACTGAATATTAGATCTCTTCACAGTGGTATCAGTCTCATATTTGGCAATGTAGGATAATAAAGAGTATTGAAAAGTTAAGCAAGCAATCCGAACCTATGCCTATTCTATGGATTTTCACAGATTTAATTTTGGAAACTGAGTAACACAAAGCGGCAGTGAAGTTTATATTCTCTATATCATATGTACAGGAAAGACAGTTCTGCTGGTGTAACACAAGCATGGAAAGTCTCCACACACGCACAAAATTAATTTGATTAGAATTAATTGAACATAAAACTATTAATTCTAACTAATACATTTAAAAAATGAAATTTGAGTGAATAGTTACTTCTGAAATATATCCAGAATTGTCAGCTTTGTGTGTGTACAGGAAAACTTCACTTATATGGTTAACTTTGTTGCGAGAGCATCCCAAATAGTAAGAATTGATGTCACCCTAAACTGCCTGTAGTTTGGACAGAACCGCTGTTGCGTGAAAAGGGGCAAGGCGGTTTTGGCAGAAGATAAACCCCCTTGCGTTCTAACACTCCTCACCAAGGTGGGAGGCTAGGTGCGGCTAGGTTTAAATTCTGAATGATGCCCAATTCACCACTATCAGTCCAATCGCATTTAATATGTATTAAACTATTACGATTTGGATACACTAACAGTGGGCTGCACCTTCAGTCTAGTCGTGCTCATGAACTAGCACGGCCACTCTCGAGTCTTTGGTCGCGTTCAGTGAGAAACCGAAAAGACTAGCTGCTTAAAAAGTGCAGTTTATTTAAACAACAGATATATAGGTTCTTAGGATTGCTGGTGATAAATACACTGTCTGCAAAGCACATGCAAATGAAAGTATCGTTACATATACAAAATGCACGACAAAGTTATAAATGATACAGCCTGGCTCTAAATGTAGAAAAGAGAGTCTCTAGAGAAATTTCTAAGTTTCCTAAGAAAGCACTTAGTATAATCTAAGTCTTACCCAAAGGCGTCCCTATGGGGGGGAAGGGAGGCTCAGCCCGTCGACTGATCCCAGAAGTCAGTGATGTAGTTCTTCGTGATGGTGTCTTCCCTGGGTATCCCCCCTCTCTCGGGCTATTTTTATACTATTTGTTATCTTCAAGGCAGAGTTTGAGTGACTTTAGTCATACATACTTTTATCATGATTGGTGTAAATTTCTTTCGCTTCACAATTAAAGGTATAGTTTACGAGAAATTCAGGGCACAGACTCAAGAAGGAGTGGTCGCACCTTGGAGGCAGGTAGCCTTCGGGATGGAGGTGTGTTTTGGTATTATAATGACATTATAATGAGCAAAGTTTGCACAAAGGACAGCATTTCATCAAAATTTGACAAAATGATGTCTCCGAGTATCGAGCGGGCAGCTAATTGGCAGCTTATCTGTTTCATGGTATCATCCCATTCCCGTATCCGCTATACATCATAAGGTAAAGCCACGGAATAATTGCATCCCATCCCGTACCTCATGTAGCTTATCAGGGAACCACAGATGTTGTATTCTTCATGCCAGCTGTGGCTATTTTCTATCTCAGAAGTCTCTTGATTTTGTACTTTTCATTAATGTGTGACCAATGCTGTACTTTTGTATTTTTAGCCAATTTAGTAATTATTCCACAACCGTTCAAGAAAAGAGCAAAATAAAGCATAGGTTAAAAAACATCTTATCTCCAGTGAGCTTTAGAAGGCAACAGATTTAAAATATTGAAGTGTTTAAGTCCAAAGTGATCATATGGAAAATACCATCTCAGTTGCCCTGAAGAATTTTTAGTGATGATCGTTTCAAACTTACTAATTTTTTAGCATAACAAAATTAATTCCTTATACTAAATATAGGAAAGAATAAGGAACAACAACAGAAAAAAGAATTCAGAGCCAAGTCCTCTTGAGCAATTCATGGTCTTAGGAATTGGTATTAAGTTTCTAAAAAGAGAGCAACCGACTCAGAGTACATGTTTGTAGATCTATGATAGTTTATATGTTAGATACATTTTTGCACTGTTATTATTTTAAAGGACTTCCATTTTTCATTCATCTTTTTATGTGACACTTTGTTATGCTCTGTGTATAGTTTGAATGTGCTATCTGGTTAACTTCAGGTATGACCTAAATTGACATTATTGATAGCATATTGGTAAAACACGTGTGGTTTTTAGAATAGATGTTAGGTTGGAGTAAAAAGAAAAAGAGTGAAAGATAGAGAGAGCGAGTGTGTTCAGGCTAGGACCCAAAATCCCAGGTCTTTACATCATCCGCTGAATCCCCTAGTCAATGCAGCAGAACAGTCAAGCTTCTTTTTGCATAGTCTCTTTCTGTCTCTGTGGCTCCTGGCTTCCTTTCTGCACAAAGGTCCTATTTGAGAATGTACTCAGGCATAGATGGGGTATGTTTCTGGGACATAGAAGAAGTGGTTTCTAATCCACCCGGTCTCAGGAGCTCCCAGATAGTAAGCTGGTCCACGCCCCATATCTTGGTTTCACATAGAAAGTGGAACCTTACTTCACATGTTAGGGGACCTGTCACACAGCCAGGGAGGGCCCTAAAGGACTAGGTGCCCAAACAATTAAGAAATGCTGGAAAATTAGTATTTTGTTGACCACCAAATATCAAAATATGACTTCTGCCTTTCTTACTAAAGGGCCACAGGCTGTGCCCGGAGCTGAGAGCACAGGTCTCAGGGCTGGTCTGAGCTCACCTTGGCAAGAGCTGGGCTGAGCTGGTTTCAGTGCCTGCCTTGAGGCCAAGTGCCTGTTTCTTCCCATGTCTGAGCTTGAGCTCTGCCAGCGCCTCCGTGGGAAAGGTCTGGCAAACCCAGGGAGTCACTGCCTGACAGACAAGAGACCCTGGTGGGGCTGAGCCTGGAGAGGCTGTGGGGCCACGCTTACACTCAGCTGGAACCAGACAAAAGGCAGCAACCCTGGGTAAGAAAAAGTATAAAATAAACCCTACTAGATCCAAGATTGAGCAGTAAGAAAGCAACCCACCAAACCAAAGGAACAAATCCGCTCCATTGTATTCCTTCTGGTGAAAGCTTTAGGATGCAGGCATCTCATTGTAAACCTCTCACACTCTTTCTGAGGAAAAATGAACTTTTGGCCTATTATCTACAGGGACATTGTAAGAATGAACATAACTCCAAATAAAAGGGGTAAATGTTGGAAAGTGTTTTTTTTCTCCCCATCCCCTCCCCCCATCTAATAGTTTCAGTGGTTCCATTGTAGCTTTGTAGCTTTTCTGTATTAGTTTGGACCATTAGAAGACTAAAACTTTAATTAGATGAGCAATAAATACTTAGCTCCATACATATGGTGTGTTCTCTTTTGCCTGCAACAAGATTTAGAGTGCTAGAGATGATCCAAGAGTCAGGAAAGTTTTAGATATGGGAGTCCCTAACTAATAATTTTTATGGGAGTTTGCTCAGCTCCTACAATCTTCTTTTGAGACAAACTCCTATTCTTGCTCTTAATTTTAAGTTCTAGATTAAAATCCTCACTTCATCCCCTGGTGTGCTGGGTATCACAATGAGTCTTTCTTTGTTGAGCATCAGTTTGAAAGTCCAGAGCCAGGATCTCAGTAATAAACACAAATTAGTATGCACTCATGTTCTTCAAGGGTTAATCAGCAGTTTTTTAAAAAAAACCCTAATCTTTTTTTTCTTGAAAACAGGCTTGCAAAATTACTTTCAGCTTCTTTAGAAATATCATGCTGCATGATCTGGGCCTCATTTTCAGGCATAGCGTCCATTTTCTTCAAAAAAAAAAATCAAAAAAAGTATTACAAATATAATGGCAAATGGTATGCATTATATGTATATATAATATATATATAATATATATATTATATTAATGGTATGCAGATACTTTTTAATACTTCTGAACTGTAATTTGTTTGGAAAATCTACATTTTAACAAGGTCTGTCCAGAAACTTTCAGGCAACTCTAATGCTGCACTATTATGTATGCACCTAATAGTAAAATTTTAAGTTTAACCAGACTTGTAAATCTAATTGAAACAGAAATTTCCTGTACATAATTCCAAAAGAAAAAAAAAAAAACACAAAACAATGAAGGAGAAAATAGTGCTTAGTTTTGCAAAAAAAGGGAAGTGGCCAGGAACACAGGGATAATATGTTTAAAAAAATTACTGTAATTACTGATATCAGTGCCTAACATAGCATACATGATTACTTTTATTGACCTATGTTCCCAACATTAGTCTTACACCATTTATCCAATGACACAGAACATATTTTGTAAGAACCTTATTTAAACCTATATCTCATCTTGCATTTTTAAAACATTGCATCCTTGTTATAAGTTCACTGTTCACCATTATGAGTTAAACTCTGGGTTCTCTGTCCGTATCTATTGCAAATATAAGGACCCCAGGGACTGAACATTCAGGAGTATCTAAAGTCCATAAGTACTCAATAAAATTTTCATTATTAACATTCCCACATTCCCTATTTGACTCAATTTCTAAGTCTGAGTAGTTCTGAAACTTGTCTCATGTCATCAAAGCTGAGAAGCCTCAGTGCTGTATTATATATAAGTCCTATCAAGATTCACAAACTATGCATTCCTTCATCTAATTCCCCTGCGGGACCCCATGCATCTGATCATACCCACCAGATGGCTTGGTCTTTATGAAACAAAGCAACGGCAACTGCTTTTAGTAAAAACACAGATGGGGAAAAAATGAGAGCAGCACTCTTCCCTCTGCATAACAGCCTTCAAGTTAGAATTCTTATACAGTATGGAAAAACTGGGTCCAATACCCTTCACAGTCACTCTTTTATGTTCTGTGTCTTAACCACCAGGATATAGACTAATTTTCCAATAAGTTGTTTCAGTATGGAAAAGAATTTAAAAATCAATGCCAAGAAAATAGCCAAAATGAACATAACTTTGAAGTTAATGTAAAGCACTCACCTGGAATGCAGGAGAATTAATTCTTTTGTTGCTTGAAGAATTCTCACTATTAAGTAGTCAGTCTGTGGAGCATATACCTCACTAGAAGTCATGCTTCATTGTGGTGACTCCAGGAATTCCACTAGAGAGTTCCTCACTCATTTCTTCTCTCGTTTCATGTATCTTTGATTCCTTTCTGAATTGCACCGAGTGTTGCTCTGTTACTTCTTAATAGCAGTAAGAATTACCTCCTTCTAAAGCAATCTAGAAGGAATGGCCTTGTCACATAAATATCTTAAGAATCTTTCCATTATTACTTTACTATTGAAATAAATAAGAACGTTGGAGTTGAAATACAATTAGGAATCTAAATGCACTTGTTGGATTTGGAAACATCCACAAAGATAGATCGTCATCGAAATGCATGGCCTGCAGCTATAAATTCTTAAGAGAATTCACCGCATTTATACTACCATACAACACCATGAAGAGTGGTATTTGTAAAACTCAGTGAGTGGAATGGCAGCCACATTAGCCAATCAGAAGAAAATTAAGAGGTCAGGAAGAAGTTGTAGATATCCAAAGCCAGTAAGATAAAAAAAAAAAAAATCTCATTCAGGTTTTTTGCTTTGACGATTTATTTTCAGATATGGTCTTTTGTTAGCATGGGGTTAAAAACATGCAGAAATTTGTAACATCCATTTTTTCCATACTTCTGTCACAGGAAGATGAAAGCTTCCTTGCCTCTCACAAGTTATTAAAGGAAATTAAACTATATCACCCTGTCTTTTTCAATTTAATCAAATTTTACATTCTTAATCTCAGTTTATAGGTAAGAGTACAACATTTCAATGTGTGAATAGGCTTTTAAGATCTGTAATCACAAATACAGTACCATATCATCCTCCACCTTCTGTTGCATGCTCCGTCTTCCTGAACCAGCTCTCTAGCTCCAGCTCTGATTATTCCCTACCTCGAAGTCAAATTTCCATGAATCTAAACCTCAGTCCTATTCCACACTTCTCTAAGATACCAGCCTCATTCCTCTCTGCCTTTGTCCTCACCTGAAGGTGGGTGCTGGCACTACCTCCGTGTAGCATGATCCGGTACCCTGCAGGAGCAGTGCTGTGGGATGAAATTCTGCTTATGGTATTAGCCATAGATGAGCGAAGCAGGTCAAGATCTGCGCCTTGCGGGCTAAGGGTTTCCCATGGACTGGATGTTGTAGAGAGGGAAAAGTCCTTTTTATGTAAAACGTATGCGAGATAAAGAGGTATCAACAAGTTAACAAGCCTCATCACAGAGTATTGATTATCCTGGGGATTGGGAGAAGATCTGTGTGACTACTTCAAACCAGACAGAACAGGGTTTAGATAACAATCTGTAATAGGTTTCCTGAATGTTTGCCTTTAACTACCAGAAATAAAGGGACACTAGCACCAGTCGGTCATGAAAATGTTTGTCTGTGACTGACTCATGTGCAGAGCTTGACTTGGTAGTGTAGGCATGCTCTCAGATCACTTACAGAGCTAAACCTTATTTGGAAAGTAATACTGCCTAAAAGCCTTGCTGGAAGCTCAGTAAGCCTAAGTTAGCACTCCTAATGTCTTGGTAGCCACAGACTTTTGCAACTCTTCACAAGTCTGCTGGTAGAAATGTAGAATCCCATGGAGTTAATTGGCAGTTCAGCAGGGGTTTGGAGGAGCTAAAGTGACATATTGAGCATAGACTTATAAACAGGGTAAGACATATTGTGAATTTATGTTGTGTCAGCTGATGCATGGTAAGTATGAGGAAATCTGAGAGAATTCTCTCCCAGAGATCTCTCGGGGTGAGAAGCTTCTACACTTTATTGTAGGATAATAACCGGCATGTGGGCAATTACTGCAAGCCCTAAGGTCACACAGGAAATCCCTTAGCAAAGATTTTCAATCCAGCTTGAAGTCCAGATGCATACAATCACCTCTCCTTGCTTCTCTTTTCTTTTTATTTAAATGTGAGTATTTCAGGAAGGTTATTCAGTCCTGCATTAATCACGCAGCATGTTTCAGCAAGTCTTGTAGGAGTTGCATGAAGGGTGAAGTTACGATGATTATCAGTATTCCCTACAGCTTATCTGCAAAGCAAGTCTTGATATACAGACCGTAGGAAAACACAATCTTGAAGTCAACTGCTGTTGATTTCAGCAGGAATTGCTCAGCCCCCTGATGCTCCGTTTCAATGGGAGGCAGCATGGGCTAACTGCATAAGATATGAATGCTCTGTCAGCTTCCCAAATGGGTGACTCCTAAGAATGGAGTCAAAGCATTGCTTTAAGCTCCTGCCACTGTGTATTTTTCTCTCTTTTATTTTCTTTTTTTTTTACTTTTATTTTAGTTTGCCAATATTTTCCCCTTATTTTTCTAATTAAATTGGCTGTGGTTCAAGAGAAAAACATCCCAGTCCATATGTCACTGTGTTCATTGCAGGCAAATATGGTAAAAATATACCAACCTTTTTTATGTTTTTCTAGTAGACTGTGATAGAACTGTGTTTATTAGTTATGTGATTAAAGCAAAATACCATTTTTGCTTTGTTTGAAAGCAAACTCAAACATAGTCTCTTGAATACATAATCAGCCTTCTTAAGCAAGTAAAAAATATATTTTTTATATCATTTCCAAGGTTTTTTCCTCTGTCTTTCACAAATGAGACCACACACCTCAATTTCATTCAGATAGTCAATGAACTGTGAATAGATAAATGGCTGCTTCACTTCCATTGCCCACTGCATTTCTGATTAGATATATGCCACTTTTCCAATAGATACAAGTTATCTAGGAGGAAATGTACTACCGATATTATTATAGTTCTACCATCACTGGGGTGATAGCGTGATATCTTAAAACTGGAGTGAAGGGGGCTGGCTTTAGATTTCCACAGCCAGATGAATGTGAAGTGTGAGCCAGGAGTGTTTCTATATTACAAAGAGTGTTTCTATATTGCAAGGTGGTAAAAAATTCCTGTGGATTTGTAGGAAGCAAAACGTGACAATTCCACATCTTTTCTACTGGTAACAGTTCATCACTGGATTTTAAATGCATTCTGATTAAAGGAATATTTAATCAGGAGCCACCTCCTGTCATTCTACCACTTCATAGAATCATAGAATCGTTTTGGTTGGAAGTGGCTTTTAAGATCGTCAAGTCCAACCATTAACCTAGCACTTCCATTTGTTTAACAGAACTTGTCTTCATGTTTTTAAAATCTGATTTTGCCTCATGTTTTTCATATTCATACTTCAGTGCCTTTTCTACATCTGGATTCCTAATATTGACACCCAGGCAAATTTGGATGCATATATTTCTGCATATGGATGTGCAAAAGACTACTTCCTGGATCTACTTTCTTTATCTTTCCTACTCTCCTTACTTAAGAGCATAGGAAAGGCCAGACATACCTAAACTTCCTGTCCTGGTCAGTAGTCTGTCTCTGACAATGGCCAACATCTTAAATTTAGGGAAACAGGGAAACTCCACAGTGTTACTTCCCCAGATATACCATCCCAAATTCTTGTAATCTGAATCAGGGATTATTAGCACATTTTTTTTCCTTTAATAATCCTTGATGAACATGTTTTCTATTAATTTAACAGCTTTCTTTTTAGAACTCATAAACCTTTGGGTTCCATATCATCCCATTGAATCATTTTTTAAGATTAATTTTGGACAGCTTCCTGCTTCTTTTCTCTGCCTATTTATTGAGATGTGGAAAAAAAGGGAATGTGAACTGCACATAACAGTCAAGATGTCAATTCACCATGGATTTAAGCAGGAGCATATTGACATTCTGTGTTTTGCTCTGTACTTGTTTTTTTAATAGTTCCTAACGTCTTGTTTACCTTATTTTGACACCTATTGAAAACCTAGCCGATGTTTCATAGTGCCATCCACAGAGTCTTGAATAACTCCTTCATGAATGGCGGTAGCTGATTTAGGGACTTTAAAATAATAGATGCAATTAATAGTTACTAAGAAAGTAAAAGCCTTATTTTGTCTGGCTACAAATAAAGATATCACTAGTATTCTGGTTACAGATTACAGTACTTTATTTTATATATTTTATAATATTAATTAAATTGGAACTATTATTGTCCTAATATTACGTTTTGATATCAACTTGGCAGAGTTTCTTCTTGCTCACTATATTCCAAAGAATCTTGGATGTGAATCTCTCCCTAAGAAATCTATGATTGTTATTTTGCTACAAATGTTATAAATAACTCATTAAGCTTCCAGTTTATCTCTTCCATTGCCAAAATGGAAGCAAGTGGTATAAATTAACTAACGATTACCATGCAGAACTTCTGATGTACTTCAAGTGGTAATTGTTCATATGGTCTGCTATTGTATGCATTCTTAACCTGCAAATCTTTCTCTTCACCCTTGTATCTTGAAATTGAGACTGTCTTTGCACTCACAAGTTTCATTCCATAGCTAGCAACTCCCTATATTAACAGTTTTAACCTACTGCACATAGATAAATTCTACATTCTCCACTTCTGTTTGAATATTCATTGTAGTGATGTAATTAAAATTTATTGAAGAAAAATCTGGATGAGAGAGAATGAGCTTATAAACAACAACTGGTCAGTCTCTGAAATGGAGAAAAGAAACAAAACTGAAAGTAGGTTATTTTCCTCTGTCTTCCTTTGTTACCTATTTAATCCACGTCATGTGGTAAGGTACAGTCCATATAGCTCCTTTTATGACTGTAATTGTTCTTTAAATAGTTGGAATTTAGCCTCTTGAAACTGCCAGACGATACTATCAGGAACAGGGATATGTAGTAATGACATGGTCGTGTAGCAGCCCGGATATTTTATTTTGATTAAGTGTCACACTGCCTATAAAATGGAGTTGGCCCTGTTGAAATTAATGATTTTCTCATTAACCTCTACTGGTGCAGGATATTATACATCTTGTTTTCACATAATCTCCATACAGATGAATGGTCTCTTATAGACTGTGCCTTAGATGAAATATAGTTATAGTGTTCTCTGCCATAAACAACCATGAGTTTCAGCAAACACAGATTCTTATTGAAATTTTCAACAGTCTTAACTGTGTTAGTTTCAAGATGCTTGATGCCAATTTGAAATGATTTTGAATCAATGAATTCATAATAAAATCTGTTATGAGGATGTGGAATTGATGGTAAATATAAGCAGAAGTCTAAAGAGTCATTACAGCAATAGTTCACCTAAGGCTTCTTTGTCAGTAAAGAATTTGACATTTTTTCCTGGATCACTAATCCTAGTGTGTTTGTGGGTCTGTTAGGATCTCAAGAATTTTTAGTTGCAAAACAACAAAGAATCTGGACAACAGTTAAGAGAGCACAAGCAGCAAGATTAATACATCCAGGCTCACACAAGCAACTCTATTCCTGAATAACACAATCTTGTAAAATAATATAAGACAATTGAAAATAACAAATGAATGGACAATTTTTGGCAAAAAATCTGCAAATGGCATGGTGAGGGATCCATGATAGTCCTGATGAGCAGCAATGTGCAACCTCAGAACTTTTTCCATTCTACCACCTGCAATCACTTCCAAGGGACTGCTCCCTGCATTAAATATCTCCAGACCTTGTGGGGCAACAATATTTTTTCCTTCAGCATATCCCTGTTGTTTTGGGTATAAGTGATCCGAAGGGATGGGAAGGCACACATCAGGCTTCAAGTAAGTAGAACTGAGGAAGCAGAGTGGCTGATGTATCAGCAGGGGGCCTATTATATGCTGATTCTGACCTTCGGACAGAAACCTATTCCAGTATTACACATTTGTTTAACTTTTGCAAGCATTCAAAAGAGCACTTATTTTTATCTGATCAGAAACACAAGCTACTTTGTTTCAAAAATATGCTGTCCTTATTGCTTGAAATCATTCCATTCATGCATACAGAAGTTAAGGAAACACTAAATATCAAGGACAAAGGATAAAATTCAGAATGATTTCAGATAAGAGGTAAGCTGTTACAAAGACAGCTGTAAAGCAATTTCTATATTTAGGAGAATTTGTAAGCAAAAGACTTGTTCCTGGAAGATTTAACTGCATAGAGTTGCTAAATATTAAAGGTTGCTAGAGGATTCTCCAATAAATTTGAAGGCAAGCCCTTAAGAAATCAATCATATACATACCTACACATATGCACAGGTATACACACACATGCCTTTTTCATTGCAATATGCATACTTTCTGTCAAGAAAGTAGAACAAAGAAGGATCTTTTTTATAGACACTTCAGGCTGAGTGAGTCTTGGTCTTGATGTAGCTCAGTGAAAGACAGAGGCATTCTTCTGTCTGTTTTGCCTCATTATAAGTGTTTATGAATGCCATTTTTGGCACTGTGTGAGCAAGCCACTTCTCAATTAATGCTCCCTCTTTGGCAAGCCAAGCCCAGTCACAAAGGCATGTCATATTACATTATGAAACATGTGCAACTTACATTACGAAATACCAATGCAACTTGGCATCATTCACAATACCAGGGAAAAAAACCAAACGAGCTAATAAAATTCAGAAGGCATCCACTTTGGGCTGTGTGAGTAACTTGGCACAGCAGACAGGAAAAGGATTAGAGATTATTGTGGGTTTATTTAGTACTTCTTCTTTAGTACTTTTCAAGACTCCTGGGAACATGATGAAAATAGTTTGGATACACTCCCACAAATAAAGTATTCCCAAAAGTTGCTCTTCCTAAAGTCATGTTTCATATCATTAAACAATTAGAATTCTTAGATGGTTGAAAACTGTCTCTGGTGAAAGCAAGCATCAACGGCATTGTTTTTAATTACCCATATTACTATATTGTTTCTAAGCTCTGATCACAGACCGTAGACATGGAATAAGAAAATAAACTTTCTCAAAATCTAAGATGATCTGCAATGGTCAAGTTAAGCTCTATAATGTCATTTACATACATTCTTTTAGGGAAGTCCTTACTTTAAAAAAGAAGAAAGAGAGAAAGAGAGAAAGGAAGGAAGGAAGGAAGCAAGCAAGTAAGCAAGCAAGCAAGCAAGCAAGCTACAGATATGTCATTCATATCAGCTGGGCAGTAACACACCTCAGTCTTTTGATCAAAGCAATGAGTTTTGACCAAAATTACAAAGTATTTTCCTTGGGTGCAAATAATGCCATTAATATTCCTTGATATTTTCATCAATGGTATGGATGTTGGGAAAGAATGCACCCTTAGCATGTTTGTGGGTGACACCGATTGCAGGGCAGGCTGATTGTTGGAGGAGAGGTGTGCCTTTTAGAGGAATCTTGACAAGGTGGAGGAATTGGCCCATTAGGAATTTCATAGAGTTCAACAAAGACAAGGTTCTGCATTTGGAGCAGAATGACCCCATGAAACTGTGCAGGCTGAGCAAAAGGTCTCCAGAGAGGGAACCTGGGTGTCCCAGTGAACGTGAAATTGAATATGGGTCAGCAGTGTGCTCCTTTGAGATGGTGAAGCCTAAACATAGAATGGGCTACATCAACAAAAGCCTTGCTATCAGAAGTGATTACTCCTCTCTGTAGCTCTGCATCAAAAATGATACACTTTTGGAGCAGATAGATATATCAGCAAATAGAGATGACTGTTGGAGTGCCACCAAGATGGCTGGGGAATGTCGCACAAGACAGACAAGGAGTAACTGAATGAATACGGTTTGTTCACCTCAAGAAAAAAATGGATCAGGGGTCTAATAATATTCAGGTATCTAATGGGGGGAGATAAAAATTATATGGAGGCAGACTGTTCTTGAAAGTACATAACAACAACAAAAAAGACAATGGCCACAACCTGTAACAGGGAAATTCCAACTGTGTATGAGGAAAAAATGTTTTCATGATGCGATTGTTTAAGCACAAGAACAGAGAGGCTGTGGAATCATCATCCATATAGGCTTTCTTAACTTGTCTAAACTTTTGAAGCTAGCCCCATGTTAAGCAGGATGTCAAACTTGATGACCCAAGAGTTTCCTTCCAACTTTAATTTTTTTGACGATGCTGTGATTTTTCCATAGATCTGGGACACATTTTGGTCTTAAGTCTGAAGTTTTAGGCTTAGCGCAAGTAATAAGGTTTGCTAGAAGATTCCTGAATCATTTTTCATGGCCAGTGTTACACAGGAGGTCATCCTGTAGTTAATAATTTGCTGTGCCCTGATTTCTAAAATAGTGTGAAGGGACATGATTATATGACACCTACTAATGTCCAGTATTGTTATGTGGGGAAAAAAAAGAGGCATAAAAATAATCATTTAGTTGTTTGTTTTCCTGCAATGGAAACTAAAAACTAAAAACCAGGAGAAGATGTCACTCTGTATTCACTATATAGAAGAAAATCAAGTAGAAAAGGTATGTGATTTAAAGAGATACAGAAACCATATGCCTAACTTAGATATCTAAAATCAGATAAAATTAATCCAAATCTTCATTTCTAGATAGAAAATCATATGAAAAGACAGGAATGAGTGAGATAATATAATTATTTGTGTGCATACAGTGCATTTTCTTCAGAGGAACAGTTGGCAGTTAATTACAGGCTGTGAACTCTTTATATGCATTGTGGAATGATCCGTGAGGTCATCTGGGGAAAGGTTTCATAGCAAGGGGCAGACAATCAGACTCTCAGATGATGTAAATCAGTCCTTTTCCTTTTATTTCTGTTGATACACCACTGTATTCCATCAGAAAATCTAGTGAACAGATACCAAATATACATTATCATACAGTTAGAATATCACATATTATTATTTATCTTTTAAATATTATAGTAAAATAATTCTGCCAGTTAAACCAGTTCTACAGGTCTGCAGCATTATGTACAGGGTCTGGATTTTGTTTCCCATTGTTGCTTCCCATTGAATGCTCTCTCATTCTCCAAGTCTTTGCAAGTACAGCAACAACAACAACAACAACAAAAGGTAGCCTGAAGCTATTCCACAACAAACTGTGATCTTTTCAGATCTTATAAATTCAAAAAATTTGGTCCTGGTACATAGCTGTGGAGACTTCAGTAAAAAAACAGAGCTTAAGGGATGCCTGTATCTTTTGAGTTTTTGTCTGGTACTACTGCAACAAATGGTTTCAACCTTGACTCCATGTTTTCCAGCTGATTTTTTTTCTGATTTGTTTCGGTTTGTGTTCCTGCCTTCCCTCCGTTTAAGAAGACTGACTTCTAGCTTTCCCTATGGGTAAGAAGACAGAAAGACAAGGTTCATACTCTGCCTGTCTGCTGCACATAGAGAATATGTTAGCTTTACATGGTTCTATGGCTGTATGCTATTCCCATGGAAAAAAATTAGCAGATTGTCTTTTTTTAATCTTTAAAAAGAACTTGTGGGTAACAGTGATGGACATGAAAATAAAAAGACTAGATGAGACAAGATTGCATGTAGAGAAGAACCAGGGGCAAAGTCAAAAAGGAAAATATATGGAGACGTTAATTTGAATTCTTGTTTGTAAATTCATGAAGACAGGGTTTAACTCTTGTGTATTCCTGCCTTCATTGCACACATGGTTTGTTGTGCAATGAAGGACCTAATATAATAGGGTGTGCTGGGGATTAAGAGGGAAAGAATGAAGGAACTTTACACATGGTTAAAAATGTAGGAAAGAAAAAAAAAGAAAGAAAATAAAAGTGTTAAAAGAAGAAAAAATACAGATGCCAAAGAAGGTGCAGTAAAAGACAAAATGCAGAAGGAAATATTTGAAAAAGAATGAAACAAGACAAATGAATCTTCTGTTAGATGTAACCATAATGTCAGCTAAGACACTTCGCTCACACGTAGTCACCTACAAACTAGCATTTAACCTGAAGTACCTTAACCTCAAAGTGCTTAAAAACATCAATAATATGCATATGTTATCTGTATCTGGTGTCTACACATCTTTACAGTTTATCTGCTCACAAAGATTTCCTAACTTCTGATCTTCCTCATGGCTCTTGTTTCTTTCACAGAATCATAGAATGGTTTACGTTGGAAAGGACCTTAAAGATCATCTAGTTCCAACCCCCTGCCATGGGCAGGGACACCTCCCACTAGACCAGGCTGCTCAAAGCCCCATCCAGCCTGGTCTTTTACATTTCCAGGGGTGAGGTCTCAACAACTTCCCTGGGCAACCTGTTCCAGTGCCTCACCACCCTCATAGTGAAAAATTTCTTCCTCTTCTAGTTTGAAGCCACCACCCCTCATCCTGTCACTACATGTCCTTGTAAAAAGTCCATCTCCAGTTTTAAAAAATATTCATAAAAATAAAAAAGGCACTTAACAGAATCAGACCGATGGTATATCTAGTCCACCTCTTACCTTTGGTAGCATCCATAAGCTGATAATTAAGGACTAGTATAAGAACTCTTGATACGGAAATACTTACTGAATTCCAAAAGTATATGTTCCCCATTGCACGGGATAGAGGAATACCTGAGTTTTGTCCCTGTTCTCATTCCCTTCTGAGGAGAGCTGGGACAGTTTATTTTATGGAGCAGGTGAGCATTTCTCTGTATAGCTCAGAGGGAAAAGTCCGATTCCTCAGCACTCCTCTTTATTCATTTCCATCATTCTGAGGCAATGTGTTTCCTATGAAAGAGTGTGGGGACAGAAGCAATTTTTGTGATGATGCTAGTTCTATTAAATAGCAAATTCTGCAATTTTTTTCTGGCCTTTACTATATTGAAGATGTTTAGAATTCTTCTGTGTAAGGATGGGACATAATACACCCTTTATCAGAATGCAGTCGGAAGTCAAAAGAACATGTTCAGTTTATGTTTAATTTAGTAACTCATCCCTGAAAAAAATTCTTATTTGGATCCATTATAGCAAAGACTAAGAGTAAAGACAGAAAGAGAGAGAGAGAGTGTGAACTCTGTATAAGCTTCTTCACAATATGGGGTGCTCCATCAAGAACAGAAAATGTATCACATAGAAAAAAAGCATGTGCTTTCTGTAAGTAAATGTTGGTAAAAACAAATTAAATTTCAGAGAAATTTAAGCTATCAGACTAGGGGTCTGCAAATTCTGGAAAAATAAACATTAAAACACATGAAAAAAGTCTAGATCCCCTTGTCCAGGAGGTTCAAGCTGTGTTGTGAGGACTGTTCCGGTTCCACTTACATTATAAGCCATGATGCACAGTAAACTTTGAGAGTGGCTCCACAGAGAGAGGGGAGAGCATGCTACAGATCGCTCTTTCTTAGGCACACACCACAGGTTCTTTTTCTGGTACAGTACTGTTCTTTTAAAATGTATTTGTTGATAGAGCTCATTGATTTCTGTTGAGATTTCTATCAAATAGCACCCTGGTAAGTTTATAAGGAGATGCATGAGAGATACTGCTGTTACTATTTCATGACCTGGAAGTCCTTTCCCAAATCTAGAAAGCAATCTCAAACAATCAGTGCTCAGTCTGCACTGTGATGCATATAATTCCTTAAAAGTGTTGTAGGAGTATCCTTGTAATTCTTATAACTATCTGTCATTAATGCTAGCATATCTAATCGAACGGTGCTTCTAGATACTGAGAGTTTTTCATTGTTTTGGATATTTGGTACATGTATATGAAATCATAATGCCAAGAAGAAGTACTCTCCTTTGTGAAAGAAAAATGTATCATGATTCCTTCGGGTTTGTCTCTGTGATTATGTCTTTAGTACAGCCATCATGAGGAATGAGAAAAAAGAATATCTCTTTATTCTGTAAAAATTTAAGTTCCTTTGGTTTATTGCAACAACCTTCAAGTGTTACATTATTGATTATTTAAATATCTGTTGCTGCTCTGAGTATTTTTGTGCTGACTGACAGATCCCATTACTTTATCTGCTGAAGAATTCAGATTTGTTGAAGTTATGAAAAACAGCACTGTGTACGAATCATCAATCTTGCTCTGTAGTTAGCGCTGAGATGGTACAGAGACAGCTGGCATTTCCTTGACATGTTGTACGATGTCCCCAAAATCTCTCATCTTTCCAGACTTGACAGAAAGAAAATTAATCGCGCAGACAGTGATTTGTCATTTTGAGGATTATCCAGGCAGCCGAGTAACACTGAAAGTACTAAATGTGCTGTTCGCCATAGTAATTTGTGCACAGATTCCGCAGTGACATAAGGACCAAAGTGGCATTTGGTGGGTGGCACAGCGAGGTTAATTGGTCTATTTAAGTAGTGGGCACTTACAGCATCAGCACCCACTGCAGAGCCGGTGCCCCTTGATTGCCTTAAGATGGCAGTAGAGCACTTTGGCTATGGGAAAGGCATTTGGAAGCTGCACTTCGGTCCAGCTGAGGAAGGGAGAATGGGTTGTACATAAGAACTTCTGTAACACAGTATGAAATTAAATAGGGACAAGAATTTTTAAATCTTAATTTTGTGTCTCATCTAACAGTATACTTGTATTTTTTAGAAGGAAATAGCTATTGTTAAGGTAGGACAACCTATTTAAAAGCTGAAATATCTGATGTGGTAGAAAGAATGATACTGCAGAAAGGAATTATAAATCACACCTTCAAATCTGCCTTGTATTTCTTGTCTGGAATACTGGCTTCATTTTCTGTTTCATTTTCAAATAGATACTCAAGGCTTAACACTAGCCTTAATGAATTTTAAATTGGTATTGTGGAATTAAAGTCAAATTAATGTAGGAAGACCTATACCTGTTCAAAGACATTCATAAAAGCATATCAGATCTTCAACTTGGGAAAAAAAATATTGAAAATATTAAAAATAGAATGAGAAAACTAACATAATTCTCCACAACTCACTAAAAGGCTGATGATGTGTTTGTCAGGTGTGCAAACAGAGCTTGGCTGTCTATCCAGTAGTAGATACAAAATGGGGGGGGGGGTGTCTACACAGAGAATTTGCGAAATTTTATGAAGACTTTTTATAACGCCCAGTCTTTTGCTTGTTACGTTCTCCAGGGAGAACAAGTTTGTGGTCCCTGTTCCTATCCCTCCACCAAAGTCCCAACAGGTTGTGGCACATAAGTGCTGTATGGCTGCATTTCTATTTATTTCAAGAAGAAATCTGTGAACTAACACAAATCCCATGGCTGCTCCTGCAGGAATGGAGAATCATTTCCCACTTTAAGTTGTTCAGTAAGCCACAATAGATCTCAGTGCATAATTCTAAAACAGGAACTGCAGCTGGTATTTTACCTCTGTAAAACTGTAAACTTGAGGGATCTCTGTCTGTCATCTACCATGAAAAAGCAAAGCTCCACGTGCTAGTGTCTTCAGATCTGACTATCTAAGAACAGGCAGAAAATCAGATGTAAAACCTGGTGTTTGTTTTAAACTCAGATGCTTTGGGGGTGGATGAAAACACCTATTATCCCTTTTAAATTATTTGCTTGTTAATTTAATCCATGACATTCATCTCATTTGTGTCAAGTCTGAATAATGAAATCATACTATTAGTTTAATGTTTCAATCTGTGATTTGCATACTAGGGATTCAATCTGCCATTCTTAGATAATGAAATAGGAAAAGGCCTGGTCTTCTCCGCACTGATATAGAGTACAGATTAAAAAAAAAAAATGATGAAAATATGAATCATGGCATTGTTTTTCTGTGTTAATCAGCTGACAAAGGCAAAAGAAGGAGTTTCGAGCTAAAACTGTAAATAGTATCTCTGGTTTTCTATAGAACTGTGCAAAGTCTGTGTCCCAAAATTTGTGGATTTCTCATTGCTGCTCTGTCTTCCATACACACCATAGCAGTTCACTCTTTAAAAGAACCCTAGAGAAATCAGTGTGCTGCTAATTTCTTCCTTTACATTCCTCTCAAAAGAATGTGTTTGTGCATCCAGTATGCGCACATTTTCCTGCAAATGTAACGTATTCTTGATTTGAACAAACAGCTGTCAGCCCGTCTACAACATTGAGTGCTGAGAACTTACATCCTGTCTTGCCTAGTAGTTATGAAGATAGGGATGAGAAGAAAAGGTTAGTTTATGTTAAACACTTCGCAGATCTGCTGCCCAGGATGGGATAGTGACACAAAGGATCGCTACTCTGTTCCTACTTTGGCATCCATTGTACCCGAAACCAAACAATAAGGATGCTTGCAATATTTTCTTCTGGAGATCTTTCACTTTGTACAAGTTAATTAATAAGGAGACTACTAAGTATTAGTGAAACTACAGGCTATTGTCACTTTTCAGACACTCAGCTGACAGATAACTTAGCTAGAGGTCAAGTCTCAGTGCCAGCTCATTTTTAAAACATTTATTCAAAGTGAATGACCATCAAAAGATCCTTTTCAAAAACATAGTGTCATGAGCGTTTTAGTTGGAAGTGGGAGACGTAAATTCAAACTTAACTGAGTAAGAGAGAATCCCAAACCAGAGTTTCACATGTCTTGGAGAAACTAGGGTTATGAGACGCAAGATAGACGGCAAATGGTTCTGTTAACCTACCTCTTTCTTTTGCAAAAATACTGAAATAAGACATGTAACTAAGTCAACTGAAAGATGTTTGTAGAAAAAAAAAATATTTTTAATGTTATTTTGCTTGTTTTCAATGATAAAAAAAAACAACCCTGTTTTGGTTTCATTTTATTTCAGTTTCATAATGTTTTTTTATTTCTTTATCTATTCGCTTGTATTTGGCTTTTGGTTAAACTGTAAGGGCAATACCCTCACCAATTATTTTTAGAAATAGACTGCTTTTCCTACACCCAAAATGTACCTAGTACTTTTGGAACTGGAAATTGTCACTAACATCACACATGTAAATCAGCAATGCAAAATGATTTCCATAGAGCGAGGCTGATTTGCCAAATTTTCATTCTATTTGTGATATTCATTGATGTACAGCTGTCAGTGATTCATAATTTGCAGCAACTATGTCAAGTTACTAGCATGCATCAGCATTCACCTGTAGGGTAGTTTGGAATGCAAAAAAAAAAATAAGATGAATATCAAATACTTCTATCTTGGGCTAAACTTCACAGTTTTGTTTTTTATTATACTATCAAATAGTATATTAGGTATTTTGCACTATGAGATTTTTAAACTGAACCTTTATTTCTTTATATAAATGTTTGATAGCTTTAAACAAGTGTGGTTATCTGCTGAGTTAGTCCCTGGTTGTGTTTCTGAAATTCAGTATGTTAAATCACATTCTGTAAAACCAATGCTTTATTTATATTGATGAAATGATTAGAAGCCACAGCTAAGTTTCCCAGCCTGGTAGTGTTTATGAAGCGTGTTAAAAATGTCTGTATTAAAATGTGAACCAAAACCCACCACATCAAGCTTTCAAAAATGCCTTAAATATTAGGAAATAAATATGTGGTAGGCATGGAAATTGCATTTATAGTTAATGAGACTACTGTAGAATAATTCCATTTGGTAATTGAATATGATTTTCTAAGGGATTATTTAAATGAATTAAAACAAGAATACTCAAAATAAATGCTAAATCACAAATAAAATTGTGGGTACTTTTAGTCATTCTCCTATTTTGGTGTTACAACGCCACATATAAATTACAAACAAGCTCAAGGGTAGGGTACAAGACCAAAGACAGCATGCAATTTATGTGGGTTAAGAAATACGCTCTATATACAGAACTAAGGATTTATTGTTAGATTAATTAAAGTATTATCAGTCTAGTGAAGGAGATATTATTGACTCGGTCACAATGAATTACTGTAACAGCTTATAATGACAGAACTGAAACTGATGAAGACAAACGTTCTAGAATCAACCACCTTCCCTGGTGCTAGGCTCACCCCTGAAGTCTGCCCAGGGTTTTAAGGTCAAAGGCACTAGTCTTCCTCAGGAAGAAGATATACTAGTATGGCGAATTATCAATATTTTGAATTATTTGGCAGGAAAAATTTGATATTGGTGGAGGGTTTCTTTCTTCTTGCTCTTCAGTTTACTTAAAATTCTATTTATATGTTTGCTAACAGTCTGCTGCATCATTAATCACTGATTCCCACTTCCATGCTGTATTGGAGTTTTACTATGTATGGGATGTTTTACATATGTTGCATATTTATTCTTTGCTTCTTTGTTTTCCTCAAAACCATTTTTCCCCAGTTCACAAGGATGCATGCCTTTAGTGAACAGTAACTGAACATATGTGACACACTTTTGTGGCCCTGGGGTGACCGGTATCATGTGCATATATTTTCAAGGCCTATGCCATGATCTTTTCTCATACTGTCAGGGTTTCTCTTTCAAGCCCTTGATTTTCTTCGACATCCTTCAAGCTGTTGTTCCCTGACAATAACTAACATTTTGTTAGCGCAAACTAATCAGAGAAACAGCCTTTCTGGAGTGACATTGAACAGTTCAGTCTACAAAAAATAGTGGTCCATTTCAGAAATATATTCATACATCTATCTAGAGATACATACAGGTACAGAAATGACTCTCTAGTTACTACCTGTTATTAATATCTAATAGTTTCAGTGACATCACTGATATGTTATCAACATTTCTTTGCTCCAACATAGTGCTTATTTTTTAAAGGGAAACTACTATTCTAAAATCTGCTACTCTGCTGTGATTTAATGTCAGCAATTCTCAGTGAATCCTGAGGTACATCACCATTGTCCTTCCAGTTACCCATGCACTCACCCATAAATTCCTGTACAGGCAATTAATCTTTGTATAATCATGTGTGGTAGTGTGTCCTTCCAGAATTTTTTTCCTAGAAATACGAATGAAAAACTGGAGGCAATAATCTTTGGAACATGAATCCAAGAGTTCTACTGGTTTGCCAGACTCGTGGAGTAAAATCATAGCCGGTGAAAGTAGAAGGCATGGACAGATGTGTCCCTGGTCTTTTTCCTTGCTTGCAGGCAGCACGTTGTTGCATTGTTTGTGTCGCATCCTCGCTTTGTGAAATGTTGTCTGCTGTTGAAAATATAAGTCATTGCCACACACACAGGGTAAGCAACAGATTCTGTCTTGAGTGACATTCACTGTCAGCGAAAAGACTGTTTTCATTCTATGTTTTACTCTCCTGCACGATAGGCTTTTACACTATCATCAGCAACATAATGAGAATGTCATTCAAGGACATTGCAAACAGGATGAATTAACAGTTGCTGATGAAGTATTCAGCTTTACATGTACTCTATGAAGTCAAGTCTATCCCATCCATGTAGTTTGGGAACAATTAAATGAGTTTCATGTCATCACAGATGGGTATGTTGCTTAACCATCAGGGAAGGCAAAACTTTTGAATCTGTATCTCCTGGCCTACAACGTCCAGGCTACAGGCAAACAAATATCTAAGACAAGCAGCCACATTGAGAATTGCTCTTACAGGAAAAGGTATTTTATTTTAAATGTCTTGATATCTTTATGAGAAACAGAACAGATGAAGTGATGTAGTGATCACAACTAAAAGAAAAAACTGCTTGATTTCTAAGTGAACAAGATTTACCAACAATCTTGTATGTAATTTCAGTTTGGAAGAAAATACCAGCTGATGGCATATTTTATAATGGAAGTTTCACATTTGGAGTTCTACAATCTTGAGAATTTTGTTGTTTCTTTTAAGAAATCTGTTACAAAATTGGTTCTTTCTTTTTCTTTTCTTCAATTGGAACTCTTGGTGACCTCCATGGGAACTTCACACAAAAAAAAGACCATGGAATTAAATATTGTAAAGACAACACAAAAGGGAGGACTTAAAAATGAAATAATCTGCTCTAAGGAACAAAAGAGTTGGAAATTTGAAAAGCTTGCAGACAGATTCTGCTCCTGGTGCTATGGTACCTGTTGTCTAGCTTTGATCAAAAAATGTCCATTCTTTGCCATTTTACCCATCTATGTTAGAACAAATGTCACCAGTTCTCCCTGATAGGTTGATATTTCATGACTAGTTTAATGCACAAATAGTACTATTGTCTAGTACACGTTATAAAGTTTTTCCAATCATATGCTTATGTTCAAATATCATAGTGCATGTTCCAAGCTGAATTTTAAAAGGTTAGTACTTGATAGTTATAGTTTTTTAAATATCAAATAACCACCCTGAAGA
Organism: Rissa tridactyla; assembly: GCF_028500815.1. Classification (NCBI taxonomy): domain Eukaryota; kingdom Metazoa; phylum Chordata; class Aves; order Charadriiformes; family Laridae; genus Rissa; species Rissa tridactyla. Next base: position 199,125,813 of record NC_071466.1, read on the forward strand.
CTGTTTTGTGAGAATCATAGTATGAATAGAATATTCTGCACAGTATGTTCTCTCTTTCAATGTATAAGAGGAAAACAATTCTCTGAAGCTGGTAAATTTCTTTTTTTTTTTTTTTTTTAAAGATTTTATACCAAAAAAAGAAATCCTAGAAGTAGTTAAATGGAATCTTGGAATCTTGTGAGTAGGGATCTGAACAAATTTTTACGATATTTATTTAGAAAATTTTTACAATTTTTACAGTATGCCAAGTGTTTTACCTAATCTGATATTTTATAATTGATTTATGATTACTCAAAATAGGAGCTTGTGAAGACAACTTCAAAGGACCTTTCAATCCAATTGTTCTAATAGAATCTGCTAAAACAATTAATAATACATATAGCACTTTACTATGTTGTCATTTTTCTTTCCTACTTAATGGATACTGCTTTCAATTTTGTGTTCAATTACTCTAATTAATTAATATTTTTGTCCCCTATTTCTATTATCAGATTAAATGTTATAGATGTTTCACTTTGGCGTAATTAAACACCCTTTTAACAAGAAAAACTGATTTTTGCTTGCTTGTTTAACTTCATAAATGTCCTTATCCTTCTAATCCTGCTGGTACTTTTTTCTCATGGAAAAAGCCAAGAAGGAGAAATAGTAATGCAAAAGTTTCAGAATTTACCTCCTCATTTTTTCTCTCTATATGAACTAGAAAAGGAAGGAATTAGAGCATGAGGGAAGGGATGCAGGCATTGGATCTGCTAGGTAATCACAGTCTTACTGCCCTGGCTTGCTTTCCCTTTTGCTGGTTGAAAAGCCCAAATAAGCACTGTCCCACTGTGCTCCCTTTCCAAATAGTTTCCAGTTTGAAGCTACAATTATCTAGATCCTTACTTAGCTGAGTGTAGTTCAGCTCTCAGCACATATGTAAGTCCTAAAACACCACTAGCTGCCCAGATCTTAATGGAAGATCTCATAGAACTTAACTTCCATCTAAGTAACATTAATAAGAGCTAGAAGAGATTATAAGAATCAGGAAAAAACCCAAAACAGTAGGAATCAAATTGCCACAAGATTTCCTCATTTAAAGTTTAAATATAATGTTTAATCCGACTAAAACAAGCTCAGTAGGTGACATTGTTGCTGATTTTCTAGGAGACAGCTTACCTTTGGCATGACATTAGCCACATATACTTGTAATTTGTCAGATTAACCAGTGTGTCATAGCTGTGGCCCCTTAGCATCCTCATTAAGGAGAATCTTAACGTGAGATGAGTGTATACTAATATATTGCTTTGTGGGGATATAAAGTAAATATATAGATGCTACGTCTGAAACCTTCCTCGAGTTTTTTTAGGAAAGTTATTTTATTTGCAAAAGAACCAAATGGGAGATGAGATGAGATTCAGTACGCAGCTAAAATGGCTAAATTTGGCCCTTTGGCTTACACTAAATGGACAGATGGTATTCAATTTAGTTGCCTAAACACAGGCATCTAGTGCCATTTGACTTGCCCTAAGGTATTCTGCCTGTGCCACTGCTGCCACTCCAGAAAGACTTGGGTCTTTTGCAGTCCTTTGTAACATGCGATGGCCTTCTGAGTATCTGTCAGACACCTTAAGGTGCCTAAACTGGCAATATATTACTATATTTAAGCAACTGGATCCCTCTTGTTCTGGCTGATCAGATGAATAATTATATAGAATTCTTTGTATTAGTCATGTCTCCATCAGCTAAGGGGGCACCCAGCATACAATCAGAGAGCTGCAATTTGACAACTAAATTTATTTATTTATAATGATCATGTGATTCCTACCATGGCTCTGGTTTGATACCCTTTGCTATAATGGCATAATTAATTTCCCACTGTTTGCTTGTAGTAAAATATTAGCTAATGCCAAGATAAGGTTAAGTGTTGGGTCCTTCACTTGGGTCACAAGACCCCCATGCAATGCTACAGGCTTGGGAAAGAATGGCTGGAAAGCTGCCTAGTAGAAAAGGACCTGGGGATATTGGTCAGCGGACAGCTGAATATGAGCTGGCAGTGTGCCCAGGTGGCCAAGAAGGCCAATAGGACCCTGGCTTGTTTCAGATGTAGTGTGTCCAGCAGGACTAAAGAAGTGATCATCCCCCTGTACTTGGCACTGGTGAATACTGTGTTCAGTTTTGGGCCTCTCACTACAAGAAAAACATTGGGGTGCTGGAGCATGTCCAAAGAAGAGGAAGGAAGCTGGTGAAGGGTCTAGAGAACAAGTCTTTTGAGGAGCGGCTGAGGGAACTGAGTTTGTTTAGCCTGGAGAAAAGGAGGCTGAGGGAAGATTTTATCGCCCTCTACAATTGCCTGAAAGGAGGTTGCAGCGAGGTGGGTGTTGGTTGCTTTTCCTATGTAGCAACTGAGAAGTCAAGAGGAAATGGCCTCAATTTGCAGCAGAGCAGGTTTAGATTGGATATTAGGACAAATTTCTTAACTGAAAGGATTGTCAAGAATTGGAACAGGCTGCCCAGGGAAATGGTGGAGTCACCATCCATGGAGGTATTTAAAAGATGTGTTTACATGCACTTAGGGACATGGTTTAGTAGTGGACTTGGTAGTGTTAGGTTAGCAGTTGGACTCGATGATCTTAAGGATCTTTTCCAACCTATACGATTTTGTGATTCTATAATAAGACCCTCCCTCATCTTTTCCAGCCTCTATGACTCTATGATTCTATAACAACAACAACAACGGAATGTTTAGGATCCCAACCCAGCACTAGTAATTTCATCCTACTGCTGCAAGAAGAGTCTACTTCTGAAATAATTCAATTGTGCCTACTAAAGCCACAGTTATCTTGTCACAATCACATTTGAGGAGCATGTAGAATATAATGACTCAGTAGAACAAAATATGTAATAAAAATACCACAAATCCATTGTCCTTAGCCCATGGTTATTTTAAAACAAAAAATGAAGACTAAAACAAATATGGGTTCACTCTGACTAGATTTTTCTAGTGTCAGAAGACACTGAGATGAATTCTACAATGAGACAAAGATGCAAGACAGTAAAACATTAAAAGGCAGAAAACAAATGCCCATCTGGACAAATGGAGGCAGGCCCCTATCTGTTGAATGTCATCTGAGTTTTCTTACAATCATATTCACTTTATAGACAGTTGATGCAAAAAAAGCCCTAGACATCCCTAACAACTTCAAAGTTATTCAATCCTATGGGCCAGCATGTTTCTCTAGCTTCCCAAACAAGCTGTAAACAACAGAGGCAGCTCTGCTCAAAGTCATGCTGGAATCGACTTTCAGTAGTGCATTTGGTTACTCACAAAGCATAACATTACGAACTTATGCTGTTTTGCTCCACTTCAGAGGAATTGTTGCAACAACAAGCGAGAACATAAACTTCAAATTCAACCTTGATGTTATAAGACAATACGCTAGATAGATCAGAAGGTAGCCATGAAAACTCTTCTGTTTTTTAACCACAAATTTACAGACGAAAGTCATTATCATTTTTCTAAATCATCTCTTCTCCTACTCCCTTTCATCAAAAATATTAGAATAAATCTATGGATTCTGACATTCTGTATCTCTACTCAGAGCACATCGTATATCTAATTTATTTGTTATTTATAGTCTCAGCTTTTATGACACTGATGTTCCGTTATTTTTTTAGCACTTTTAGGATAGTGCTGTCATAGTAAGCTCAGGAAACATTGTTGTCTGACATTTCTGAGTTACTGCTGATCTTGCCTGTAACCAGAACAGTACACCAAAACCCTTTTTTTACTTGAAAGAATAAACATGTTAGAAGTTTTCCTGGAATCATCATAAGATCTTCAGAAGAGTTCACAAAACATGGGGAATTCGAGCTGCATATAAGCTTCTTAACTCAATCTGATAGCAGATGGGACCTTTTTTTCACAGATGAAGATCTCAGAAAGAGTTCGTAATTTTCATTTGTGCTTAACAACAATTTAAGAGGGTATATTGCACTGCAAGAGTAAATAAAATTACTAAATTGCATTAATTTTACATTGATCACAAGGCACTCATTTTTGTTTATTTGTATCATGGAAATTCTAGCATCAGTTTATACTTCTGTTCACGTTGACTTGAAAGTACATCTTAGTCTTTCAGTCTGCTCCAGAAATCACTTCTTTATTCAATTTATCTACCCTTGTTTTTATTCTTTAAACAAACATTAAAAGAAAAATTATGACAGTTTCATAGATTGCAAAGATTAAAGACGACTTTTGTGGTTCTTCTACATTGTATTTAATACATATATCAAATTTCCTGTACTGAAAGAACATCCAGAAATTCGATGCTGAATAAAATTATCCCTTTCAAAATTCTCTTTAAATGTAACTAGAAAAGAGTAGAAGTTCTGAGACTTTATATAGATTTATCTATGAGACTAATACCGTCTTCCCTTTGATTTAATCTTAATGATAGGCTCTATCCTTTCAAGACTTACGCAGCTACTGTTGCTCTAAAGTACATTTTAGGTGCTATCAGTTTAATACTTGCTATGTGTAATTTGTGGTGTATAATTTGTGACTGCAGCAGGCTAATAACTTATTGTATGATGCCCCCTCACCAAAAAAAACATACCCAAACATGCCTTTATGAATTCTAGTGTTCTCTGTGAAAGAATCCATGCATGTAGCAACATATGCTGAGTAATGTATTTCATAAGCACATGTGATCTTGGTAGGTCTTCCAGTATAATTTCTCTACCAAAATAAAGATTCATAAAGTAAATCCTTGACCGTATTCATGCTTCAGAGAAGAAATATTGCTATAAATTATCATTGGTTACAACAAGAATGATGATACTGATCTTTACCTGTTCACATTTCCTTTTAATATTGCTGATAGATGACTATTAAATGACCAATTCCTGACAGAAAATCCAGCAATCAGATAATTTCGTAGGATTTCAGCATAGATCTTTTCAATATTGCTACTTGAAGGTCCTATTCTTCCTGGGATTAAAACAATAAGGATCTCAGAAATGCCCTTGAATATCCAGAGTTTTCATTTTTATTGCTGAGAGAGGGAGAGTGCCAGCCTTTGCAGTGTCTAAAAAAGACCTTGTAAGCTATTTAAAGGAAAATGGAGATGTTCATTGACTAGACCTAACTGAATCGTACTGCATGGTACAAAGATTGGGTTTGAACCTGAGTTGCTCATAAAACTTAGAACTGAACAGGAAACAAAGTATCTGTAGGAATCAAGAGGAAGCCATCTCAGGAAAGTCAAGTTCTCCATAATCAGAAAGTTCTTGTTGAAAAGAAGGCAAAACCTATACCAGATGGTAATAGAAGGCTTTGCCTGGTCTCTGAAGACAGCTAGAAAAAAGTGCTATACTAGGAAGCTGACTCTTATAATTCAAGTCTGATTTTTGCCTCAGATTGTCCACAAGACCTTGGAAGGATTTGTTCCACTCATCCTCCATTCCCTGTGTTTTCTTGAATACCTTGCTTTTTCCTATTTTATATCCCTTCTTTTTTATCCTTCTCTTCAGACTCTCAGTGTCTGCTTTTATGCGTGCACACATGAATAAGAGCTTCATAAAGTCTTCAGGGAAATACAGAGAAAATCCCAAAAGATTGCTACCTGTTCGGAAATCTTGGGCGATTTATGGCTGCTTTCAGTAATGTCTACTAAACTTTGTGTGATGAACTTCTACTTATGCAAATGTTCTATTAAAGGGAAGAAGGATCAACAACTATTAGCAATTATTGCAACCAAGAGTATTTTAAGAAGGAAAATTTTAATTAGTCCAGGGACTGCATCCATAACAATTTCTCATCCTGAGCCATAGTTTGAGTGATGCTTGCACAGTTCTGCAGTGTTTCTAACCAGGCCAACATCTTTCATAATCTTGTTTCTTATTTTTTAACATCTTATTTCCAGTGTGTAAGGTGTGATTGTTTTGATGTTAATGTATGTTTTATTTTATTTTACATTTGACCGAGATTTCTCAGATTCATTGTTTTAGTCTTTGTTTAGTTCAATATTATCAATAATAGCTTAGCCTTTTCTGATATGCATCTCCTTATTTTTGCTTTTCCAAATAAATAAAGTAGAAATCCATGATGTTGGTACTCAGTTCAATTTGTTTTAAGTAGTAAGTCTGTTTCAGGACATTTGAGGACCTTAATGATTGTCAGATAGGCAATAAATAGCCTGGATGAAGTCTCCTTATATGGTTTTGTTTTCTGAAATGATGGTACAGGTCAGGCTAATATAACTTACTGTCCAAATGACAAAACAGGCCTACACTACAGCTTTATTTTTTACATGATATAGTGTTTATTTAAAAGAAAAGTATTTTTGTCAAATTCTCTTGAAATTGCCAGCATTCAGAGGCTTTCAGAGGAGAATAAAATGGACTATGATTACAAACCGCTAAATGTATGGAAAATGAGACTGATAACAAACAAAAAAATATTATTGTCTTCAGTACAGCTCTCAGAACAAGGCTGAATGGAGCCGTTGAATTTTTAAAAGACATTTTTTAAAATCTTGTGAGTCAGTCAAGAGGAGGAAAAACATTACAGACCAGACCAAGGCAGCAAGCTACCTGATCCACCTGAACTCTAAACAATATTTCCTAACCTAGATGAACACTTGGGACCTGATACTGTTGAGTCGAGAACTCTTGCAGTGAAGACCTTTGGAAACAACCCCTTTCAGTGGTGCTTTCTGAATGTGGAGATAAATGATGGTGGCAATATCTTCCTGTTTAATGTTATTTTTCCTTTTCTGTTACTCTATGTCTAACAATGCTTTGCCAAGAAGGAAGGAAACATCATTTTCTACCCAATGAGTCTCTCTAGCATTTAATGTCATTACCTTATTCTGTATTTTTTATCCAAAGTTAACACACTTACAGGGCTTGTCTGATCTATTAATGCATTGCACTGGAGTTGAGGCTTTTCTATACAATTTCACTGAAATTGGCCAATGAATGTGCAGACCTACTTTTCATGAGAAGCCAAGGTGAAAACAAATTACATGTTGCATTTTCAGAATGCACAGCACAGCATTGTTTTAGAAATTCCTTACAGGCAATGGATGAAAAAGACATTATTTCTGGATTTTTCTGTGATTCCTAATACTGTTTCTGTCAGCAGCATCCATCTGCTTGACAGCACTGTTACTACTCCCTCTTCCTAAGGAAATGAAGATACAGAGATTTAGTATACACCAATTATGGTCACCTCTTGCCTACACTGTCTCCCCTCCCAAACTTCTGCCCTCCCTGGAAGGATGATTCCAATGAATGGAGCCAATTGGGGGAAATTCTCTAAAATTTCACTAATTGAAACATCACTGAAAATGCAGCCTGGATTTTAAAATGGGTGTAAATTTTGAAAAGTTTATTTAAATACCTTGATTATAGAAGTTCAGCGATTATGTTTTTCACTGCTAAAGTTAAAGGCTGCAATGAATTTCATCCTGACAAGTACTTTGTGTTAGTTCCTTAATTCCACAAAAATACTCATAATATGAACTTCCACAGTTTGCTCAGCTTCTGCATTACAGTCACTGATTCTATTACAGGAATATTCCACTGCTGAACACGAGCTGCACCACAGAGGCAAACCCACGCACTGCATTCCAAAACGTGACTGAATGGATTCATAAATTCAAGTTCTATTCAACTGTCATTTTTTAAAAATTAAACCATTTCGAACCAAAATAAATATAAACCATCACAAGTGAAATGAAACTGCAGTTTTGAAAGTTGTGATTTTAATGCAGACAGGTAGATAATCAGACAGAATTCTGGGCCGTCCTGTAGAAACACCTTTGTCTTCTGATGCTGAAATCTTACATTTAAAATTAGCATTCCCTTGAAAGTTGACAGCTGGATCAATGGATACTCTGAAACAGATGTGAATCATTATGAAGGTCTAAGATGACTTTTTCTTTTTTCATTTTTCTTTCTGGTAAATTAATAAGAAATCCAAATATATAAATTAGGGAACAAATAAGGCATTCTTTGTAGTACTCTAAACAGAGTGTGACCTAAAACATTTGTTCAGCATTCTATTTTGTTAACAACATCAGATTCAGATCATTGGCTCATATTACCTGGAGACAGAAAGAAAATTGGTTGAACTAATTAGGAAATTTGCAAGACAGGTAATTCACGTTTAAGACTCCAGAAAACACACACCATGTTTCATAATAGGAGCTGAATTCCTTAGCTGATATACAGACAATGTGCAGATATAACTTTTATTTATACAATAGAGGTAAAAACAAATCCAGATGGAAATGAGAAAACTCATCTATCAAGTCAAAGACTACTTATAGGCAAAATTTCATTTGTCAGGGCTTAATGTGCATGCAATGTACATAAATCACTTTTTTTTTGCATAAAAATAAGAAAGCTTACAGGAAAAATATGCACAGTAGGAATCAAGCAAATACAAAATTTTTAATACATTGACTAAATTTATCTCTAGATTTAACTTAATTTATTGTAGTGGAGTTATGGCAAGGAAGAACTTGAACATTCTGATTATAAAGCATGATGATGGACACTTTAAGGTCAGTCTTCTAAAATGAAAACCTTTTAATTTGAAACTAACCTTATACACACTTCATATGATTTCAGTGTAATATGAGATAAAGAATGAATGTAAAATCTGGTACTCGTACCAATTCTTGAAACTAAAATATCATGGAAGTCAATTATAAACCTAACCGCCTTTCAGTAAAGCTATTATCTTCACTCATCTGAAAGGCAGTTTTTTCATTGACATAAAGGAAAGTTAGATAAAGTTCCATCAATCAGCTGCGCTAAACTGCATTCAAGAGCCCAGTGTGAATCACCTTATTTTAAAAATATGCTATAAATATCAAATACATTTGTGCATTGGGTAAAAAAAACCATAGCGCTGCATTAATACATATTTTGGTCCACTATGGAAACAGTTTTGTGTTGATACAGAAAAATCGTTACTTTCAATGATTCTTCTTCAATGCCTCTGAATTACTTTCTTATTACTATTGCCTTTCTCCTCTGATGTATTTTTTGTCTGTTTTTCTAAATTCTACAAGTCTACTTTTGGTAATGGAAGAAGGAAAAACAAGTAGTGATGGATCATTTATAGATTTTTTAAGATAATGCTCTTTTGCCCAGCCTTAAATTTTCTGACATATTTATTAATTTATTATTATACTATAATAAAAATGGTCAGATCTGCAGCAGGCTTATAGAATAACTTATTGATCTGAGGTTTGACTGACGAATCACTGAAGAACCACTTTATGCCATCACTGAAATTATTTTTTGTTACCTTTTCACTTTGAAAAATGTCACTCATACATCATATTTAATCAGGAAGATGGAAAGCCATTTCAATATAGAAAACACTTATAAAGGAAAACCATGAAGGAATGTAAAAACTGAGACTGCAGTACTTAAGATACATTGGCCTGAAGCGTATACTAGTTCTATTTACTTGTCCAGCAGAAAGTTTGATTATGAGCTTTCTGTCCTTAAAAATTCTGCAGTTTTCCCATCATCTTAACTTTCCTTTACATGATTTATTAATTCCTGATTCATAGGATTAGATGGATGGACGGACATTCCTGATAAAGTTAATACAGGTGCTCGTGTGAAAATCTTTTAGCTGGTATTTTCACAGAGCCATAATATCTTACATGATAGATCTGTTTATACAGATAAGTAAAAGTAGGATGTTCTGTTGCTCTGTACCTGACAAAAAAGTGCATCTCACAAGATCATAAGTTTGTAATCTTATCCATCTATGGCCTTGTTTAGTTTACTAATACAGTTGTACCCAGTAGAATTATTTCCCAGTAGGATCCATTTTCCAAGATAAGGGGACAAGTATACCTATATACTTTGTAACAGGAATGCTAAAAACAGCAGTGGAGGTTCCACAGCTGTCAAAAACCTGCTTCAGTATTCAATTCCTTTTACTATCAGAAAGTTTTCTTTAGTATTCGTTAGATCTTGTCTGCTCCGTTTTAAGCTTAGTGGTTGGGTACAAGGAATTCAGTATATTCTTTCTTTTTGTCACAGTATGTTTTTGAGCATATCCATATTTACATTAAGAAAGTATCATGAAAAGTTCATCATCAGAGCAAAGGACGTCTTCCTAGATCAAGTTAGATGTATGATTTCTTCTGCATCTTTATTCTTCCTCACTGTTGCTTATCCTAAAGAGAAATCAGATTGATATGACATAGTTATTCCCAGAAAATTGATGCTGACCATAATTTCTCTACATGTTTTCATAAGGTCCTAACCTTAGAAACAGTTTGATTAATGTGCAAAATTAAATTGAACTGACTGGTCAATATTTTTTTACTTATTCTTTTAACTCAAAAAAAGTTAAGCATTTGTCCTCACCTAGTGTTTTGAAATTTCATACATCCACTTTGGAACACCTTGGGCAGTTCTTTGTGTATACTGGGACAAATTTAGTTTATTTAAAATATCTCAAAAACATCTAGAAAGCTTGCTGTACCCTTTTACACATCCTTTGCTCTTTCTCATTTTCTTTTTCACCCATTAGTTTCTAATCATTACCGAATTGCATGCAGTGACATCAATTTACAGGTTTAAAATTTACAGCACTAAATAAGTCACATCTGATTTTGGTGCTATGATAAAATTCAGTCTCATTTATGTAAGGAAGAGCTTTCCTGGTGAGTTCAGAGAGACTAAGATTTGGTATTCTCTCTCCATCCTTAATTTTTTAGGATGAAAGTATTTCTTAATGCTCTCTTTACCAACCATTCATTCTCACTGAATTTCCTACAGCACTTTGTTCCAGCTTGAGTAGTTATTCTGTATATCTTAATCTTCTATTGCTTAATCTATTACATTTTTTTGCATTAGGTATGTTGCTTCTCAGAGTTTGCCACACTATAATTGATTGAGCATCTTTGGATATTGTGTACGAAAGGCTAAGCATATTACACTAAAATTACACAAATCCTTGTTTGGGTTTTTTGGGGGTGGACAGTGAAGGTTATTTGAAAGACAAACTTTATAAAAATGTAGAAAGATCTGTGTCATGTAACATATCTGTAGTTTCATAAGGTTAAAATCTCAGGTATTACACAGAAGTGAAGAAAGTTTAAAACTTTGTTTGCTCTTATGAAGCCACATGAATGTACTCTTACAGTAGGTCTGTGTGTTAACAGCAGACATGAATCTTGGGTGAAAGAACTGTTTATTTACCTTGGAAAGAGAAAAAAATGGCTTCAACCTGAATCCTCAAAAGTACTTGCCTAACTTCACTGATATTGTTATAATTAAGGTCTAGATCTTTTAGAGGAACTGAGCTTTACTGTGCACTCATTCTTGGGTTCATGTCCTTCAGCTTACATGTTAGAAGCATACTCTAATTTAGGTCTCCACACTGTCTCCATGGTCAATGAAAAAGAGACACCTGCAGAGTACATTTCTTTCTACCTGTGTTATGTACTTCTTTAATGGGAGGACAAATCAGTCTTTCAAAGTGCTTCTCTCTCTTCATTAACTGCAGAGAAAGGCCTAGGCGGTTAGTTGAAAGAGATGACAAATCTTCGCCTTATTAAAGTTTGCTGAGACTAAACCGTGGGCCTACAAGAACATCATAGTCAAGGCAGAAAGGTGCTGGAGAAAAATGGCCACTAGCTAAGACCCACACAGCCACCCACTCATTCCCCCACCAGCGGGATGGGGGAGAGCAAAAGTGAGAAAAACTCATGGGTCAAGATAAAGGCAATGTACTAGGTGAAACAAAGCTGTGTGTGCAAGCAAAGTAAAATAAGGCCTTTATTCACTGCCTCTTGTCAGCAGGCAGATGTTTAGCCACTTTCTGGAAAGACGGGCTTCAGCATGTGTAATGGTTACTTGGGAAGATGAAGACCATAAACCAAAATGTCCCCCCTTCCCCCTCCTTTCCCTGAGGTTTTATTGTTGAGCACAACATCATAGGACAGAGTGTATTCCTTCGGTCAGTTCAGGTCAGCTACCCCAGCTGTGTCCCCTCCCAACTTCTTGCCAACCTCCAGCCTACTTGCAGAGGGGGCAGAGTGGGAAAGACATCCCACACCATACACACTGGTGTGTTATCAATTCTATGTTAGTCACAACTTAAAAACACAGCACCATACCGGCTGCTATGAAGAAAATTGACTTCATCCCAGCCAGATCTAGTACAATCTCCACCCCTTACGTCATATCATTTTCATCATGCTCAGGTCCTCTGCTATCCAACATATCCTCATTAAGCACCACCCCACTTCCTGTCCTTTCATATACACAGGGAACCACAGCAACTACATCTACCAGGCTGGACCTGTGACCATCCAGGACAGAGACCCCTGCCTGCATGCCAAAGTCCAACAGTCGTTAACATTTAGGGACAAAATTTTCTTCCATTATTCCTAAATGAAATATTTTTTGTGTGACAAATTTTAAGAACAGTGCATGAAGGTTTTAACACCAAAAAGTTGTTTTCCTATTTTTTCCTTTATATATAAAAAATACTTATGCACTTGCACAACAAACTATATTCAGTGCAGAAAATGGAATAGTGTTCAGTGAGCAGAATGAATAGATTATTCATTTCTCTCAGTTTATGAGATATTCATTAGCTCAAATGAAGGTCACAAGTCTCAAAGAGCACAGTACTGTAAATAGTTTCTTTGAGCCCTTTTTTAGTAATACATACAAAAATAATTTGAACTTTGAGTCATCTTATCTAAGTTTCAACAACCAGCTTAGGTATCTAAGGTCTGAATTCCACTACAGAGATGGCTTTCTCTCTGCTTGAACTGTACTCCTGGCAAGATGAACCCGAGTCAAAATTGCCAATAAGCTACAGAAGTTGAAACAATGAAAACCCATTCTCAGAATTCTAGGTTATTCAAAAAGGGAGATTTTTTTACTTTTGTTTAAATTATTTTCATTATTTTACACTCAAGAAAGTGTAAAACGTTCTTCATTTTATTTTTCTCCTTAGCCATCGGCTTACTGGTTTCAGTCCACCTCAAGGTCACAGTAAAGGTTACCAATATTTGACAGTGAATTATCCTAAATGAATCAATTGGTGACCTCAATTTAACCCCTGCTGTGTGTATCCTCATCACAATTCAGCACAGTGAAGAGAGACTAAATGGACACAGAATTTGAACTCAAGAGATGTTTCCTCCAAGCCTCAGTAAGGCATGTTGCACAGTAACATAAAGAAACTTCTTTCTGATTATTTTCCTTGTGTGGAAAGTATTAATTTCCTGTCATCAACATGAAACATATTTTATATATTTTAGTAGAGGAAGAAATTTTTTAGAGTAATGGTTCTTCATGAGTTTCCGTATTTAGTCTTCATTTTTTCATATTCTTCCCTGAATAAGACCTTTGGGTGAAATATCAAATACAACGAATACACAACTTTCTGAGGGATAATGGATTACTTTTCATTATTTAGATGGCATTATTTGGAATAAAGACTTTTTTTTTGTATTTATTTATTATGTTTAACATCATGAAGTGCATTTCTTCACTGCGGTTAATAAGTGCTACTAAAATGCGAAGAAGAAAAGAGGTGAAGTAATTTTCATGCCATAGTTATACTGCCATCATATGACTATGGCAACTGTACTTTGTAACGATTTGTGTCCTTGCTTTGTTGTGCCAATTCAAATCTTGTGTACAAAGAAGTGAATAATAAAGCAATCTCTGATAACAGCAGTTCCACAGAGATTTAAAAATAATTAGGAGCATTTACCAATTTATGAGACACATGAAAAATAACACTCAAACCAGTAACTATAATAGAACAGTGATAAGTCTCGGAACTCGCTAAGATCTTCCTTTTACTACTCTATGTCTAACCAATGTTGTATATATGTCTAACTTCACAGCAATTGTTCACCAGACTAATTTAACCATAGAAGATGTTATTGATGACACTACTCTCTGAAAATACACCATTTATGTAACTGAACATGGTTTAAAACTATAGCTTACAATTTCTGAGTAAAGAACATTATATCCAATGAAACCACATTGAAATATCCTTCTCCTTTGTTGGCAACAAAAGCTATTATAGTCCACTGTTTCCTTGATGAGAACTTATTGACAATGACTTTTTTTCCTCATTCTTATGTAATTATTTGATAAACAGTCATATATACCCCCTAATTATATATATATGTATGTATATGAATAAGTACACAGCCGTATACATTTTATATGCATAACAAGTAAGCTGAGTAAGTAAAGCAATTTTAAGTATTTTGTTGACCTTCTTTGATGTTCAGAAAATAGTTGATGTTATTACAATGTCAGTTTCATTGCTTATTTTATTTTAAATATCCTCGCCTCAGATTTATCACTTTTCCCATTTTCTAGAACATAAAAATGTATATTAGTTATTCTTAAATATTTGTTAATGAATTTCACAGGCATGCTGGATGCAACTTGTATAAATAGGCCAGAAAATTTTAAGCCAGAGCCAAAGCAAACCCATGCCAAAACATTAGTCGATCCATTGGAACTTATTATACGCATACAAAAGGGAGAATGCATGAAGTGATATATAAGGTCACTGTGACAGCCAGAAGGTAATGCCAAAATATTCCTACCGGCTTGGCTCATTTGCATGTATGGGCACAGAGCTGATTCAGAGCCAAACACTCTGCATGAGCCAAACTTAACTTCCTTGGCTTGCCTACCTCCAAAGCACAGCTGTCGTGGCAAAAACAACCCATCAGACACGAATTCATTTTGCTAGTTTTCATCTGCCATGACTTTGTAAGATGCAGCCACCAAGGGCAGAGTGCTTTGCTGCTGCTGCTGCTGTTCTCAGGATAATCTGCACTACTGGAAAAACCTGTTGGACTCACATTGCCTATTGCAATGAGGTGTCAGCTCCTGAATAACAAACATAGTCCTAATGAGGGCTAGGCACCTCTAACCAAGATTTTGAAAATGTGACTAGTGATTTTGATTGTGCTACGTGCTGGGGCCCATCTGGAAGCACCTGAGTGGCCTGATTTGCAAAAACCACAGTACTCTGCAAAGGATCAATTAAACCCAGTCTTGAATGGGACCTTCCAAAACTGGGGTTGTCAAAAACATTAGTAGCTTTTTAATTAGCTTAGCCTAATTAGTTTGAGTAAGGGAGAGTAGAAACACAATGACAAGAGATATTATAAAGTTATAATACTTATTTTCTGTTTAACTACAGAAACTATGACCAGTGTCCCTTTTCTCGACATCCATAAACTGCCTACCCCACTCCCCCCACCCCTAACAAGCCACAAAATGTTATCTGGTGTTTTTTCCTATCTATGATTATAATCAACTTTGTCATCCTAAATTACATTAATTCAACTGAGATTGGTTCACACTTATATGTGTCTGAATTAGATGGGGTAAAACCCAATAAATTCAGTGATAAGCCTTGGATTTCTACTAACTGCATGGATCAGTTGGATCCAGTCCACAGAAATGATCAGAAGGGTGGAGCGCTTCTACTATGAGGACAGGCTGAGAGAGTTGGGGTTGTTCAGCCTGGAGAAGAGAAGGCTCTGGGGGACACTTTATTGTGGCCTTTCAGTGCTAAAAGGGAGCCTACAGGAAAGATGGGGACAAACTTTTTAGCAGGGCCTGTTACGAAGACAAGTGGTAATGGCTTTAAACTAAAAGAGGAAAGATTTAGACTAGATCTAAGGATGAAATTTTTTACAATGAGGGTGGTGAAACACTGAAACAGGTTGCCCAGAGAGGTGGTAGATGCATCACCCCTGGAAACATTCAAGGTCAGGTTGGACGGGGCTGTAAGCAACATGATCTAGCTGAAGATGTCCCCGTTTATTGCAGAGAGGTTGGACTAGATGACCTTTAAAGGTCCCTTACAACACAGACTACTCTATGATTCTATAATTCTATGATTTTTATATCATGGTTCATGTAAAAATGAAATGACAAGCACACAGTTTAGCATAAGCTCACTGTTAAGTATAGATATAGACATTTACCTTAATTGTCACTTCCTCCCACTACACAAAATAGTAATACTTTTATGTGAAAATTTGCATTATGACTGGCTGAATAAAGAGAATATAACATTTCCATCCAGATAAAGGTAAAACAGAAAAAGCTGATGGCCAAACGACATAGTCTTAAATTGATCTGGATTTTCGTAGCTTCGTCCTCCTACACTAATTTCATGGATGTTTTTATAGGGGTTCTGAGAACATTTTCTGGATGGAAAGAAAAATCACATCACTTCTCTAAGCATATCATATCGTTTTCTTTCAAGTATATATTTTTCCTTTTCTTCAAGGAAAAAATGAAAGACTAATTTATTATAGATTATGATTCAATTGTAATGCCTTTAATTAATCTTTAATTTATGTTTAAATGATTAATAAATTTCTTATTTATGCAAGACTCCTGAAACAGTAACAGACACTCTACAAACAATCCATTTTAAGATTCTTGCCTGAGGTAAACCCTTCAATAATTATTGAAGTTAACACTTGACTGCTTCAGCTTTTTTTCTTGAAGGTAAAACATAAACGCAGGTACATAAAAACTATCACGTAGGACTTTGTGAAAAGTAATATTCATTCGATGGTTTATCATCAAGGTTTTTGCAATTTGTCTTGCAGTTGCTGCCTTATTTTAGTAAAGAAAAAATAGTGCCAAAAGTTCATACACCATCAAATTCAGAAATATTTTTTTAAATCCTTTTTTCATACATTCTGAATGCAGTTGACATTGATTTCTGTGGAAATAATCTAACAGGCAATCATAAAATCTTTGAATGCTTTGGG
Source organism: Rissa tridactyla (assembly GCF_028500815.1). Lineage (NCBI taxonomy): Eukaryota > Metazoa > Chordata > Aves > Charadriiformes > Laridae > Rissa > Rissa tridactyla. The sequence goes on from NC_071466.1 coordinate 199,142,630, forward strand.
TTTGGAAGGGACCTTTAAAGATCATCTATTCCAAACCCCTGCCACGCACAGGGACATCTTTCACTAGATCAGATTGCTCAAAGCCTCATCCAACCTGGCCTTGAATATTTCCAGGGATGGGAAATATCCATTCACAACTTTGCTGGGCAACATGTTCCAGTGCCTCACCACCCTCATAATAAAGAATTTCTTCCTAAAATCTAGTCTAAATCTGACCTTTTTTTGTTTAAAACCATTACGCCTTGACCTGTCACTACAGGCCTTGGTAAAAAGTCTTCCTCTTTCCATAAGCCCCCTTTAAGTATAGAAAGGATTCAATAAGGTCTCCCCCAAGCCTTCTCTTCTCTAGATTAAACAGCCCTAACTCTCTCAGCTATTATTCATAGGAGAGGTGTTCCTCAGTAGTAAGTGTGTAGTAGCAAACAATTATTTAAATAATGTGATATTTCAATGATTTTAGATAATTGTGTTCAAATGAAAAAAAAAAGTCACCTTAAACAAAGCCTTTGTTTTCTTAGTCGAAACAGGGAATGTATAAATATTTCTTATTACTGACATGTATTGCTTTAGCTTTAGGTAAATCTTGGAAAAGAACATTATTATTTTGTCATGATTAAAACAGCTTCATAAAGACTATGCATAAAACCGTAGTTGTTTCTGCAGCACCTGCCTTGTCATTTTCTGTGTTTTTGTTTTTCTTAGGAAAAAAAATATTTTGATGTCATAATGGAATTATTTTTATGAATTGTTCATTATTTGTAGCTTTGTACCTACCTGTCCACCATGAGTGAGAAATTCCTTCTGCGTAAACTTCAGTAAACTTAATGGAAAATGTTAGCTTTTCCTAAGCCATTTAGTAATTTATTTACTTATTACAAATATTGCAAAACCTCCACTTTAGAGTGCACATATCTTGAACTGTAGATAGAACATGAGTGCTTTAGAAAGTATCCCAGTCATAAAGAACTAAACTACTTAAGCAATATTTGCATTTCTCCTTAAATAATAATCTTTGCCTTGGACCTTATATATTGGACCAATGGATATCATGTGTTGTTGCACATGCCAGCTAGCTTGTTTCTTATTTTAGAGTTAAATTTTAATTATAGTCTGTATTTTAAATATTTTTATGCAAATTTAAAATGTTTGCATGTAAAATTTATTGAAGATATTGGATTTTAAATCCACACATGGGTATAAACTGATTTTACAGACTGAGCACACCTCAGAAGTAGTGGATGGAAAGGTGAGATAGCCTTCACCAGTTAGCACAGATTCTGTCCTCAGTAGTCTCTTGGGATGCATGAGGATTTACACTTCCAGAGTAATTTCCTAGCCTGGCCAAATTCTTTAGCTGGGGTCTCATTAAAAGACCCCAGACAGTCTGTGGTCCATTTATTTCTCTGGCAGGTCTTCAGATACCTACCAGATGTCTTTTAGATTCTTATTAAGGCCCTGTTCTAAACTCAAAGAGACAATTTCTTTTTTAATTCCATGACTTGCCCTGAAATGTTCCTTCCTCCTATAATGTCTTCAGCAGCTCATAATATACAAATGGCACAATATATCAACACTCACTCAGGTCTGAATTCTTCCAGTAGTTTACTGGAGTCTAACTGTGTATGAAACTATGACCTCCGTTAAGGCAGTTCACAGCAAAGGGAACTGTTAGATGGAATTAGCTTTGTCACTATCTGAAAATACATCCTTAAAGACAGCATTCACTGAATTTGCAGTAAAACACATTCTCATGCTGATGTGTGGTGAACATTTACTGTTCATGTTACTAATGGACTTCTCCAAAAAGTTTCATCCTTGAATATTTTCTTACTTGTGACACAAGTAGAAAAATAAAGATTCAATATTAGATAATCTTTTAATAAGCAAAACCTCAAATCAGCTGAAGCCACATCCATATTTTCCCCCTGTATACCATCACAGAAGAATTTTTAAAGCTTTGCTTTTAGATAAAAAACAGATTTCTTCAGGGTGATTTCTACACTGAAAATGTGTCTTAGTAAAAAATTACTATTAATGTAGAGGGCTTGACTGATGGATTTCACTGTCTGCTTACTGTGAAACAAAGGGATGAAACAGAGGATGATGCTCAAATAGAGCATGGATATACCAAAGAAGAGAGAGATGGATTTTCAGCCTAACTTTATCCAGGGTTCAGACATTTCGGTCACTGGATTTGCTAAATTAGAACATACTCCTTTACCTGATGTCTCCTTCTTCCCTCCACTTGGAGGCAATGCTGGCCCTGTTGTCTTTGGATTCACACCATGACAGATCCCTCACTTTGGTGTAATGTATACTGGTAAAAGAAAACAGTCAAATTTCTAGCATGAATCTTTCACTGTGGAGTATAATTATGAAGAAAATGAATTATGCTTCAGAACTTAATTTAGTTTCCTAAATGGCAACTAGACTCCTTTGGCAGTTTAGCTCCAGACAGAAATCCTGAACAATTCCGAAGCTTTTTCCCAGTAAGTGAAAGCCTGAAATAGGTTTTTATGTGAAATATTTTAATCAGCGGTAATCAGCAGTAACCCCATAGCAATTAGCTTTTAAATTAACGGAGAAATAATTTGAAGATACTGACTGAGGATGGCTAGCCATGCTTTTGAACTTTCTCCTAGTTTCTCCAACGAAACGCTTTTAAACAGTTTTCTGGAATAAGAGTTTATTCTGAAACTTGGCTAAATAAAAGCTGAATAGCTGTTGTCCTGCATGTATTGAATAAATGTAGCTTTTCTAAAGTGAAATTTTATTTCCCTGGCTTGACATGAAATGATGTTTTCTGTTTCCCAATAGCAAGTGCAGCCACTAAATATACATATGAGCAAAAGATTCAAGTCTGATGGGTTTTTATTAGGTGTCTAAAGATCTTGCATTATATTTTTCTTTCTACTATGGCTGTGCTTCCTCTATGGATGTATTTCCTAGGTTTTCACAAAGCTGCAATATGGAACATTTAACATTGATTTATTACTACTACTACTACTACTGTTGTTATTGTTATTATAGACATCTACTGCAATCTCTAGGAATCCAGTCAAAACTGCATTCCAACAAATATCATTGTGCTGCCCAACTAGTCTAATTCTAATCAAATGCGAATCTTCATCAGAAATAAATAAACAATAATATTAAAAGATGAACACTTAACATCACAGCATTTAATCCTAGTTTTTTCCAAATACCTGGGAAAATAGGTGTATTTTTGGGTATACCAAGAAAGTCAGCAGGCCAAACTGCTCTGCTAGGTAATTTCTGAGGTCCTGACAGTACAAATGATTGCAGATTTCTGTCTGAAAAAGAGAGAATTTTTCTAGATAACTTTTTAAAGTTATCAATGGAAGTAAGGGTGATTTTTTGCAAAATTTTAATCATCTCACAAAAATTTAAATAAACTACTCACATGACCAGAAGTGTAAGGTAAGCTTAAGAAAAATGTAGAAAATAGTGACACCTTGTCATGAGAAAACAGGCTAAGTTATGTACAGTCTCTTCAAGTGACAAAGGTACACGCAGCAAGTGTTTGAAATAATTATGTTCAGTTGTTAAGACCACTACAAGAATTACTGATCAACAAGAATGTTCTTGGTCTTGAACCAAAATTTACATGTGTATTCTTGGCATAACCCCACTTGAGCCCTGTTTTGTCAATTTTGAGAACATTTCTGTTCACATAACCCTTGTCCACTGCTACCTTACTTGATTGTTAATAATTTTCTCCTTTCCCCTCTGATTCTCTCTGAAAAACAAAAAACCTCCTAGATGACAGGTCAAGTCAGCAGATAGGGGCTTCCACCCTCTGCAGTAGGAAGTCTCCCACTGCCATAATTGGCTGTCTCTTCTTACGCTCTTGTGTGGTTCAGATTCAACCAGTATAGATGCTTCATTTGACAGCGTTCCCTTAGAACTTCAGTTTTGCAGAGCTGCTCCTTCTTTCTGAACCACTGTATGGGTCAAAGGCCTCAAAATTGCAGGGACAGATGTTTTAACAACTACTATGGACTGTGCCCTGTGGTACATTGCTGCCGTAGTTGAGGATGCATATACCAATCATCTGAGCAGTCCTGCCAAGGTCCCCGTCTTTTTTTTTTTCTTTTTTTATTTTTTTCCCTAATTGATGTACTGCTGACTACCTCTGTTAGCTATGTTAAAGGTGCCTGACCCTCTCTAATCAAGAGTCAGCTGAGACAAAACCTTCTAACCCTCTGTGATCAAGGACAGCTCACAGTTTGTTAGGTACTACTGGGGCTTGCTGTGGAGGTTGGCAGAAGTCAAGGCTCCTGTGGCTGTCCTTACCTAGGAGCAGTGGTACGTTCAGGTTCCTCAGAGGGTTTTTGGGATCCTCTCAAGAATTTCAGATAAAGTCGACAGAAGATTAGAAAAAATCAAAGCAGAGATCAGAAAATCCTGTGCAAATTTTTACATCTGTTTTGTGCTATAATTCTAACTCTTTTTCATAGAATACGTATGAAATACAATAAAATGCAGATTACACTGAAAAGAAATCAAGATAAGCTGACTTACTTTCTCAGCTCTGCAATTACAGAGAATTGTTGCAGGTCCAGGCAGAGGTACAAAAAAGTTGGATTTCTACTTATTTTTTTATTCTGATTATTTTTTATTCTTATAACAGAATATTGTCAAAATACTTTTTTATATAAATAGATTTTGTTTGAGGTTTTTTTTGGAGTGGTACACATAGGTGAATTTGGAAATGTCCTGTGAAATGAGCTTATATAAGCATTTACATATGTAAGCAAAGTCTTACCTTGTTTTGCCAATTTTTGATCAGAATGAAACATTCTAATGCACTTGCTAGGAAGCAAATATTAATTTTGGTTTACTGAAAATAAATTAATCAGTGTCTTCCATTTGTACATTAAGCTTATATTTCTCTTTGGTACACTGCTGTAATAGAGCATGAAAGCAACAAAAGACAAGGAGAACAGCCTGAGAAGATAGGGGCATTCTTAGTGGTCATTATTCTTGAGGGAATGCATCTGATGTTTGGCCTAGAGGAATGAGCAAGTAGTGCTCTGCCAGAAAATTATTTAACACAAACTTCCATCAGTGAGTTCTGAATCAGAAAAAAAAAAAACCTCTGATATATACACAATTCTTCTCCTTGGGAAGAAAATGAGAGCATGGATTATGTATGACAGGTACATGGATGTATTGCTTAATTTTCTTGAGGGTGCAATGATAAGAATGAACACAGGAACTTACATAGTGTAGACTTTCCTCACAATCTGATATCTGAATATTAAATGACTTTTAAATAGAGAAAGGAGTGAAGTCTATATACTAGGAAATAAGCTTCCATAAGATAAATGGAAGCAGTAATCTTGATGAAAAACAAGTGGAAAACAGACTGGTTTGTATTTTATTGCACAACTAAAAAAAAATGAAACTACAGAAAATGAAAGAAGGCATTAGAAAGACAAAATAGAATTTGTAAAGAATTTACAGTAGTGTAAACAAAATGAGATAGGCATGACCATTCTTTCTCTTCCAATATATTTTTCATGTAGTTAAAGAAGTGTGTGATTAAAAGCAAGATTACATGTATTTTTGAAATATTTGGTGTATTTATAGTCCCACAAATATATATAACCTACAACTAATATATATATATAATATATATCTAAAGACAGTTAAACCTTTCTAAAGAGCCTCCATTATGCATTTGTTATGACAGTAAAATCAATTAATTTAAATTGCGTGTTAGAACTATTAAATATGAGGAATTGTCTACAGGTTTTTCTGACAGGAGAGTGCTGTACTGAAATGTTTACTTTACAGAAAAGAGTGTAGAAACTTTATAACAGTTAAAGGTATTTTTTAAATAGCTCATACAATGAAAAAATCCCATTAATTTACTAGTGAAAAGGACCAAGAATAAGAAGTCCAAAGTGGTCCATTTGCGTAGGCCAATGAATTACCACAAGTAAATTGCTCTTAGCTTCCCACTCCCTTTTCCCAATTATGAAGCAAATTAACATAGTATAAATAATCCAAAAGCCTTATTATCATACAAGTTAACCGTGAGGATGGCTTAAAATCAACATGTTTTAATTTACAGTTAGGAGAGGACCAAGGGGTTGCACTCAGTCAGTTTAGAGTTCAACAGGAAAACGATGATTTGATAAACTGCAGTACTCAAAGTTTTTCTGTTTTGTGGTCCTATGGTTAATGCTCAAAACCCACTGGCTTCAACAAGAACATACTGTAACATTAGTTCAGTTGGTCTTCAAATGTTTAAAACACTGGACTACAACCAGGCCTTCTATCTTTCTTCTGAAGAGATGGATGCTCAGGCTTTACCTTTCTGAGGAAAGCTGATACACATTTATACTGATCTTTGGCTTTCAGAAAAAAACAGACATCATGAGAGTCACCAAAAAATCACTACACTTGAGACCAGATGTATGAACATTAGATTTAATAATCAGCTCAAGGCATAAGGTTTTCAGTACAAGTTGCTTTGAAAGCAGTTTATGGTGGGACCTGACTCAAAAGGTATGCTGTCTTGTGGTGTACCTCCATGAAAATATATAAAGAAAGCACAACTAATTTTCTCCTGAGGCTTTGTGATTTGAGAGGTTAATTGGCAATGCCTTTGGTCTGTAAATAAGTACCAAGTTACAGGACTGCAAGGTTATGTATGTCATCATATTTTGGAAATACATATATATGAAAAAGTTCCTTCAAATCAGGTGTGTAGGCTATTACTGTTCAAGCACTAAAGAAACATCTAAGCACAGAGTGGATCTGGAAAGTCATTCTATATTCAGATTAATGTTGCAACATCAGAGATTTCAGATGAGAATCTGAAATTTTCCTGTTGTACTGAAATTAAAAAAGATTGTAGAGCTTTCAGGTTGCAAATATTAAATGATGACGCCTTTAAAGCATCAAAGCAATGTAAGGAACAATGAGCAGTTTGCAGGAAGGGAAGAAGAGAAAACATTTGCTTAATTAGTTATACTAGGAACCTATATTGCTCCATAGGGTATAATAAATGTGTGAACAGAAAGAGGAGAAAGTTTTTTTGTTTGTTTTTAATATGTTTGTAAGAATGGCATTCAATTTCTCTAATCATTTTAAAAATCAGATTAAGCTAGAAAGGAAATACTGTTCTTCACTGAGATATGTAGGAAAAACAAGAAGAAAAAAGATACTGGTAATACAACAAATGAAGGAAAAAGACACCTAAAGTTGTATTTTTGAAAATAAGGTACAAAACTGCTAGATTTTTAACAGGGGAAAGATTTCTGATTTCAAATGTTTTCAATGTTATTCCTTTTTATCATCCACATTGCATAAGCAAAGCTATTCCTTCATGCAATTAACTTTGACAAGAATTGATTGTTTTCTAAATCATGTATTTTTTATAATCTTAAATTCAATATTATCTAGTGAAGATTAATGTATTATTTAATTTGTCTAGAAGTTCCCATAATATCCTCCTAAGCACTTGAAAGTCTCCATAAAAATGTTTGTTCTACTGTGTTCTATCCTATAAGCTGATGTATACGACTTAGAATTTTATATAGTAGCATATAGGAACAACAGTATTTATCCACTGAAAAGATTTATGATGTACATTAGATTATTAGCCATAAGATATAAACAAGACCTTCTTATTTGTTAGGATATCAGAATGATTGCAGAATTAAGAATCATAATAATTCAAAAAAATCCTAAAAAATGTCTTCATTACAACTTCTTAAAGAATATTGCCTTTCCTTCAGGTCTGCTGAAATTGTAAATTATTCACTTAAGACATATTTACTGTTACTTTATTATATTTAATTCAACAGACTGTCTCAGAGTATGTTGCAAAGCTTTCTAGAAGTGATTTTTTTTTTCTTTTTCTTTTTCTTCAAAATAATCAGGTTGTTCAGAATGCAGACAGCTAATCACATCATGAAGTAAAATAAAAGTCCTATTGACATTTCAAAAACATATTGAAAGGCACTGGTGTTTCACTTTTTCACGTGTCAAAACACAAAGATTTACCGTGTGGTAACCAAAATTAATGTCTTTAAAATCACTGTAGCCATATCACTTAAAACATAAACAGATGACATTTTTTGCAATACAAGTTGTAACTACAACACTGTATATTTTAATATTATAGCTTTTAAGATACAAAGAATGCAATTGATCAGACAGCATAGTGTTTCCACAAAAACTTTTTTCCATTTCTTTTGTAAGGTCAGACCTTAAGAAAACTGAAGCAGGAGAACTCAAAAAGAGAAATGAGAAGACAAAAAGCATGTTCAATGGGTTTATAACTTACTTAACTAAGCATCTGCATTATAGAACTTCCAGCATGTTTAGTTATTTTGGATGTTATCCAAAGCCCACTAAAACAAGTGAGAAGAATCTCCAGTGTTTAAAATGTTCTCTAGATAAGATATTGGGCTTTGATTCAAAAAATATTTACCCAAATACACGTGAAGTGCTGGTTTACGTTAGTTTAATGACACTTAAGCTTCAAACGAAAGTGAGGATATTTTACTACTTTTTTTATTGCATGTATTTTATTGTGGTATGTTCTTGAACAACCAAAAGGTTACATTTTATATTTTTTGTAGAAATGTAAATTATGGTATTGGTTTCAAGATAGTGGAGAATAATAAATCTTCCTACTGAAAATTCTAAGAAAAACGTCTTAGTTCATATGTTAGAATTATGGCTAGATTCCCAGGGGTGGGAGAGGTGGAGAGTATGACACTTAGCTTAAGTGCCTAGGTACTTATGTTCACCATTTTGGACCCACTAGAGTTCACAAAATGGAACTGCTATCTGTAAGCCTCCTCTTACCATCACTATGCACACAATTAATTGCCTAAATCCACATATTCCACAACAACATGAAAAGAGACAATCGAAATGAAACAAATCTGACACTGCTGAAGGGAGAGATGAGAATACCCGATTCCACAAAAGGGGAGGTGCTAGTCCTTCTTTCATTCATTGAAATGCTCCTGGTAGCCCTGAGCTGCTGTTTTGGTAGTAGGAAGCAGGTAACAGTATGGGAACCTCTCAGCTTGCAGGACCACGATGGAAGTGCACACTAGGATGTGCAAATTAGCATATTTTTGACACCTCAGAGGCTCTACGACTTTTTGTGATCAAATAGATGTTAAATGGAGCTTTCTGCTCAGTTTGAAAAGCAGCATCCCGCAACACTGGTTATCAATTACCCATGTGCTTCTCACGCATCCATCACTTCAGTAGCTCAGCACCAGTCACATCAAACTTCTTCCTGACACGGTTGTTTTATTAAATTCTATTGTACTTTCTAGTTTTGTTAGTCTTCAACAAAGAAAAATAATTTTGTTTTAGGGTTTCAAGGATACATTTAGATCCTTTTTCATCGGCATGACAGTTACTTTATGAGTAAAGAGTTATTCAGAATTTGAAGCAGTCTGGCAATGGCATCTATACAAACATCAAAAGGAAAACGTTCTTGATATTTCGAAGACATGTAGGCTATCATATTTTTGTTTGCCTGAAAATTACATCAGTTATTCTGGGTATAACTGATGGTATTTAGTGTTATCCTTTGGTTGGTATTTACATGTTATCCTTTAAATATGTTTGTTCCTGAAATGTTAGGGGGAGGCAGGAATACTGCACTGGTGTTATACTGAAACTTTGGCATCTCTTGGACAAACTCTACTAATCTGTAGAATCTTGCCCCTGAATTATACTGTGGATTTTGTCTCCTATGAGTAAAGAAATCAGCAAAACCTTCCAGATCACTGTTACATACTGAATAGTCCCTTCACAAGAGTACATTAGAACAAATTCTATCTGTCCGTCACAGTTAATACCCACAGAGCAACCTAATGTACCAGTCACTACAGCATTCTGTATGATCCCTGCAGATTCATTTTACAGCAGCTCAGGTAGGATGGTTAAAGGCATGAAAAATATAATGTGTAATCCAGAGACAACTGAGTGATGAGGACGTGATAGTATGCTTGGCTACAAGAATCATACCTGATGACAGCTAAATCCAATGGGCTGTAACTTCAGTTTATAATCCTTTATTACAGTCTTGTGGCAGTCTCAAAAATAAGCTGTGCACTTTAAAAGGGAATAATTTCCTGTGTTGTTTGTTTGTTTGGTTGGTTGGTTTTTTCCTTGCAGGTGTTTTTTAGCTGTCATTATTCCTTTTCATTATCAAAACCCTGTAAATTGTCAATCTCTTGTTCATCTTTTTTTTATTTATTATTTTAATAACTGATGGACTCAAACAAGATGGATTATCAGCATACTGCAAACCCTATATTCATGTCATCCTTACACAGTGATGGTGGCTGCACTGTAGTGCAAAAAATACATCAGATTATCAGGTGATGAAAGCTCTCCAAGTTCCACTGATTTCATCAGTGATTCTATTTCCTGACTTATATTAATGATCCAGTAATCTTTCAATGCCATTAAATCTTCTTTTACTTCTGAGAAATATACGTAAAATGGATTTTACTTCATCAGAGATCTGTGGTTTCAGCTGTTTCTGTGTCACCTCATGCTGTTGTGGATTTTATATTGGACCTCCCCGTTGCAAAGCGAAAATGTAGTAGGCAGAATCAAAGCTAATTTATGTCGTGTTCTTTTTACTAAAGCAAAGTTCAACATAGTCAAGACTTCAGAGTATACCTCAATGATGCAGAAGCCATCATGTTTAAATGAGTTTCAAGATAGTTAAATGTAGGATATGTGTGTTACAATTGAACCAGCAGTCAGAAGCAGAAGAAGGGTCTCAGAAAAAGTATGGTGACACATATCTTCAGTGAGAAATCAATGTTGCTTATAGGTGATCTACAAGGTCTGGGAATTTCAGAAGATTTACAAAATAAAACAATGGAGAATACTAAAATGTCTGTTTTCCTCTGAATTCACATATATTGGGAACAAACACGAGTGATGCTGTGAGAGTGGTGGGTGTACTTGATGAGGAGAGAGGATTACTGCAATTTTGCCCAAGTAGCTAGAACTGCTGCTGAGCTGTGCCTGTAGTTCATCTACACAGGCATCAGGACCATCTCCAAGGGTCTGTCAGTTGCCACCATGTATAAATTTTGTGTTAGGGTTACTAGAAGGTCAACATACAGACTAGGATTCTTCTTGTATATTTTGTTCCTTACTTTCCACCGTCATGTGTAATGTGTGCTGCTCTTCGACAAGAGTTTTTTGGGTTTCTAAGACTGAGGATATCTAGGGATAATGCTTAATGTCATATTACCACACACCACGAAACAGATCAGGCCAAGGACTGTCATGGGGTTTTTAAGACCTTTGAGCAAAAGCTATGCCCTTTCATCTGATTATTCACTCTTCTGGGACACACAAGTCCTGTTCCATATGTGAAGTGCATGAAAAATTACACTGATTCAGCAGGTTTTCCTCACACTGGTAGCTTACATTAATTTAATGCATATGTAAATGACTGAGAGAGAGAAGACAAGGGTCTTACAACCTTAAATTTTTAGGAGGGCTTGACTTATGGGAATTTTGAATCAAATCAATACCTCTGTCTCCTGGTGGGCTGTCCCTAGGCTTCCCTTCAGAAATACACTTGTTCCAGAGTTCTTGGCTGAAGAACCACTTTTATTTCCTACGTATTCAACTGGATTGAAAGATCATTGCTGCTATAACATCTGGGACTTGGCAAAAACTGGCAGATATACAGCAGGGATACAGCTTTTTTTCTGGATAGCTCAATAGAGCCATTCTGCCTCTCCCTTAATGCTCAGATTTAACTAGATCAAAAATGGGAAGTGATTTGGTTCACAAAGCTTAAACCTCTTACACAAACTCAAACATAATATCCAAGTTTGCCTGTACAAAGAAAGAAGGAAGACGTAAAATGAATAATGGGTGTTAATTTAATTAATTCATACCTTTCAATGAGACTCCTTCAAAATTTGTGTCTTCCTTTTAATTAAAAAAATTACCTCTCTTTAGATGTGTTCTAATGTCTCTGGTGTTGCATCGCTCTGTGTATTTGTCCTTTCTCACTTCACTCTTTCCATGATCAAGACTCTTTTCTGCAGTAAGCAGGCTATCACCTGAGACAAAAAGCTGGATTTTGGTTTGATAAGGCTAGTGTTTTCTCTTTGCAGCAGCTGAGGTAATATCTTTGATTGCATAAGAAGAGGTCTGCAGAATTCTGACTTTGTACATCCATGGTTCTATCCCAGTAGTTCACAAAGAATAGAGCTCTGTATGCCTTTCAAAGTGCTTTTACTATCATAGAATCGTTTAGGTTGGAACAGACCCTTGGGATCATCAAGTCCAACCATCACCTCCACTCTACAAAGTTCTCCATTACACCATATCCCTTAACACCACATCTAAACGACTCTTAAACACATTCAGGGATGGTGACTCCCCCACCTCCCTGGGCAGCCTATTCCAGTGTCTGACCACTCTTTCTGTGAAGAACTTTTTCCTAATGTCCAGCCTAAACCTACCCTGCTGCAGCTTGAACCCATTCCCTCTTGTTCTATCGCTAATTACCTGTGAGAAGAGACCAGCACCAACCTCTCTACGATGGCCTTTCAAGTAGTTGTAGAGAGTGATGAGGTCTCCCCTCAGCCTCCTCTTCCTCAAACTAAACAGTCCCAGCTCCTTCAATCGCTCCTCATAAGATTTATTCTCCAGGCCCTTCACCAGCTTCGTTGCCCTCCTCTGCACTCGCTCCAGCACCTCGATATCTCTCTCATATTGAGGTGCCCAGAAATGGACACAATACTCAAGGTGTTTGAACCTTTGAGTTCTTACTCTTTGAACTTTAATAGAAGCTTTTAAAGTAAATCCTAAAGTAGTGCTGTGACCTGCTAAATTTTAGATTTCTTCTTTGAAGAAACATTTGGTTGTAGTCTGTTACTTCCTTCAAAGAATCACAGCTCCAAAATTAAGTGTCAGAAATTTGATCTAACGGGTGAGACAGAATGAGACATTTCAAATGAACAGATGGAAATGCGTAAAAAGATAATTTCATAATAAACTAGAGAAATAAAATAGGTAATGGGAAGAAAGAAGCCCAAAGTGACAAAACTCCTACAAGAAGCCCAACAAGAACATTTCAAATAAATGCACATAAACTACAACATGTTCAAAAACATAATGTGTTTGCAATTTCCACAATAGTCAATGAGTCAGGAAAACCTGAGTATTTCGTTTACTCCTTTGCGGCCATAAGCTAACTCCATCAGCTAAACTTACAAGTTTGGCAATCAAAATTGGCATCTATAAGTTGGTAAATGTTTAGACAACATCTTCAAATAATTAATTGCATTAATATGAATTATTTTTTTAATAGATTTAAATATTATGGCAGTGATTAAGCTACTCATTTCTCTTTAAACTGAACAGGAACAATAAAGGTAGAAACAACACTTGCCTCTATTCTCTTCCCATGGGATAATTTTTGTCATCGTGGGCTTATTTGCAAGTTCTTCTTTCCGTAACTTTAATAGATTTCCCTGATTCATCCTCTTTGGAAAAAAAAATCAACAGCAGAAAGAAGCAAAAACATAATTTCTTCTTTTGACGGAAAGTACAAGGTATCAGTACAGAGCAGCTTAAGCTCAGCAGACACTCTCAAGAGAAAATAGGAATTTCAATCTCAGCTTTTTACACGTTTCACTAAAGGCTTGTATATGGTAGCTCAGGGACTGTGATGCAGAAGGCAGGATATTACTTTGACGGAAAGGTGTAACCTTGTGAAAGATTTATGTGAAACTTGGTATATGTTCTATATTGCATTCTATTGTTAAGGATGTGGATATATGTTTTCAACCTTCCTAGAATGGTGAGAGTTCAAAGAGTTAATGCGGAGGCCATCAGTGATCAATTTGTCATAGGATTTTATGAACTGGATAGGGGTAGAAGAAGTCATCTCTCTACAGCCTAGTTTAATCTCACACCATCTATATTCTTCTAGTCGAGAGTTTTGGTGAGATAGTGATAGGGATGAGACATCTTTTCCATTATTTGGATGATCTGAAGAAATGCACTAGAGAGGATCACTGCGTCAGATAAACTGATTTGTCTATGAGAGACTTTTTGAGTGATATAGTTTGCGGAAAGCAGGAAGGGGAATAACAGAGAAAAGGGGGAGAAGGGAGTATTTTATTCTTTTGTTTCAAAGGAGGGCTTTGTGTTTCTCAAACTCTCTATAACTACCAAAGATTATAAAGTAGAGCAAGAACAGCAAGTTAAAAAAGCAGTCTCAGAGGAGTCATTACATTATCACAGTGGTAAAACTTGTAGAAATCTTTGGGTTGAATAGCTTGATCCATTTTCTAAAATTGTATTTTCTTCAGTCAAAAGAAATGCTAAGTCTTCAGGGATGGTCCTGATTATATTGGGATCTCAGAAAGATTATCTTGGAGGCAGGTAGCTTCTGGCCCATTTTCTTGTTTTACTTAGCATGTCTCCTCCTTTTCCTCAATTTCTAGTGACCTTAACCAGTTGAAGAGGCTTTTAAACCTTTATCTCCTTTTTAATAGCATACATGTAGTTTCTGGCAACCAATAACACAGTTTAGAATTCCCTCCCATTCATCACTACATACACCAACTTCCTTTTAGGTCTTTAGAAAGCTATGACAATTTTATGCTGTGAGTAATGCTAAGATAGAAAAGTTATTTCATACATTTTTAATTAAAGTAGGTAGTGTGGTTGAATTTAATGAATGCCATATTTTGAAATGAAAATAAATTTTCTCCAACCTGTAACAGAGCAGCAAACAATTTAAAGATATTAAATACGAACATTTTAAATTGTGGTAACTACCCTTAATAAACTATTGATGATTTCAGTTTTTATTGTTTAGGGTTCCCTTCCCATCCAACCATGGCTACTTTGCAGTTTAAGTGAAACATATTTTAATGTTTTACCATAATAATTAGGACACATATAAGACTTTCAATCCGAGATTATGAATTACTTTACAAACAGCTATTTAATCTTTCCAACACTTGTGTGCATTTTTTTCTTCATTTTACAGACATTTTAAATAATTTAGAAATAAATTCTAAACACATTTCTAAAAACCACCTACTCTGTTCCTCTGTGGACAGTTTTGAAGTTTTTATAGCTTCCCTAGAAAAGGCTAAGGACCTAGAAAAGCTCTCTGACTTGGTCAGAGTTCTGATTTACATTATCATGCTTAAGTTAGATGATAAATGCAAGACTTTGATTACAAATACTACAGGTAAAAATCAAAGCTTTTTATGGATTCTGTGATTCTCAGGCATATGTAATGTATACTGAACATGGATTGATAGTGATTGATGATTTGTCAGTGAAGTCATTAACTCATTTCCTCTTCTGATAGCTGAACTATTTTATTTCAGTGTTTGTGATTAAAATGATGTCTCTCTTGATTCTGGGGGGCTGAAAAAAATGGAATGCATTTTATTCTGACCTCTCTATTTGTGTCCATTTTATTTCCTGTTTGCACATATTTTAAAAGACAGAGTAAGGTAATGACATTCCCTTTCCTTTATTGCGGCTAGTGGAGGAGTCACATGCTGGAGTTTGGCCTGAAACCGTCTCCCTCCAAAACCTGTATTTAACGTTTTGTCTCTATTTTCTTCACTAGGATTACTTACTGTAGCAAATGTAAGTAGTGGTATGGATGTTTTCAGAATCAAGAGCTGACGGAATTGGAGCTTTTACAGATTATGGACTAAGATGTCTTTTTGTTGATATTTTGACACCAAAAGATGCAGATAGCTTCTAGTCTTAGATATTTATTTCATGCAGATACCAGTGAAAATTAGCCAGCTGTGTTTAGATCCTCAAAGAAATTCAAGGATCTGCATTAGAATTTCCTTCTTAGTGAATTCAGAAGATATGACCAGTCATCTACTGTATCTTTAGGCATTGAAATACCTGCAAATATGTGACCCTCACCGGGATTTCAGAAGTGATTTGATGTATTCAGTAGCATTTAGTAGACGTCCTACTCAGGTTTAGAGCTTTTAAATACCCCACTGGTCTTTCCGCCTCTTTGGATTCACCCATACCTTTGAAAATCAGAAGGAAAAGTGGTGTATAAAATTATTCCAGGGCCATATTTCATTACAAGCTGAACATGACAGCATTTTTGTTTTGATTAAAAAAAAAAAGAAAAAGTAGAAGCACCTGCAAGCCAAATATTTCTTCTTCATTAGTTACTGGCAAAGTTTCAGTTCAAACACTTTCCTGCTCTATGTGTTCTACTTAATTAAAGATGTAGAATAACAGTCTGCAAGAAAAATAACATGAATGATTAAAAGTCCAGCAAACAAGAAAGAATAAGGATATTTAGTCTGAGGAGACAGGGAGAGAAAGGAGAATTGAACATGATGACAATTTTCAAACACATAAACGCTACCACAGAGAAGAAAGACATACTCTATTTTCCATCTGCGTGCAAAGGCATGGCAAGTAGCACTGACCTTAAACTGAAATACGACAGATTTATGTTAGACAGTAGGTAAGACTTCTAATGCTATTAAAGATAATGAAGTGTTGGAATAGATTGCCTGCACAGCTGTGGGTCTCTATTATTCTGCAAGACAGTATAAGAAAACCTTCTCTGAGTAGTGGTCTAGGGACAGTGACTCCTGCCTTGAGACAGGAGAGGAACTAGGAGACTTTCTGAGGTATGTCCCAGTCCTACAGGTAAAAACTTAACACCCCCTCATCCTTATAAGAGTCTGTGCATTACTAGTGGTTGAAAACCAGTAGAGAATTGACAAAGTGAAATTAATAAATCTTGGAGCTGTAGCTCACAAATTCTCTAATGATTTCACTAAAAGACCACATTATAACCTAATCCAAATAGACAACAAATATTTCTGTTCAGCTAGCTTAAGAGAAAAGTAAGCAAGCTGCTAAGAGTGACCATTGGTCCTGGACTCGGGGAAACAGGCAAGATAGGTGTTTGTATTCTGCAGTGTGTGAATGAAACAATTTTATTTAAGAGGTGTTAATCCCAGTAGAAACAATAGATCTGGCACAGATAACTCTCAATAGTAGAGAAATGTCACTCAAAAGAAACAGGATTTTCATGAGGAAAAGTATAATTAAAATCCAAGTTAAAAATGTTTGTTTATGCTCAAGCAGAATAGTATCTGCAGTAAATTAGAGCCTAGTACTCTCTTAACAAAATTCTAATTAGTAAAACCAACAGCATACAATTCTATCCTGGAGGAATCTTCCCTTAATTACTGAAAGCAATGATCCTTCATGCTTCAGAATAAGGTTTTTGTTGTTGTTGTTTTTTTTAATATATAAGTGTTGAGTGTAATCCATTCATTTTGGGTGTTTTTAAAGCTCATTGCTCAATGAGCTCATCTTGACGAAAATCCCAGCAGTGAGAAGACTTTATAAGAATATGAATGGTTATCAAGCATAAGATTGGACAACTCAGGAGGTTTGCCAGGCAGTTAAATTCTCGTGTTTTGTTATACAATCATGTTTTTTTTAATGCTAATTTTGCTATCAAGAGTATGAGAACAATCTGGCAGTTCATTGAGTGATGCAGCTAATACTTGTTACTTCCTCACTTTCTGTTTCAAAGTGTCCAGAGCATCTCCAGAACTTTCTGTGAGGTATCATTTTAATCCAAAGTTTTATTTAGGCCTTTTTAAAGTTCATACACTGCAGTGTACATTAAAGAGAGTTAGTTAAAGAAAAAAAGGCTATAAGACAACGTTTATATTTCCCAATAAGTGCAACATTGGGACCCATGTGGGAGAAAACACATTGATTAACTATAGTATCATTTTACTGCTCAAATTCAGAAGTGGTCCACATACTTTTTGCATGATTACGTCAGATGATACCCCAGTTTGGGTTCAGCAACACGTGAATGAAATTAAATTGCTGCGAGCTGAAGTATACAAGCTTAGTAGAGGCTTACAGATCATCTGTTCTGTCACCAGTTCTCCATTCCCCAAAGTTGTTTAACTTTGAAGATTGCCTATAGGAATAGGTTATTCTATTTCGAATTAATAAGGGTGTAGGCAACTCATCTCTATTTGCATTTCATGGTGAAGTCATCTGTCTCCCAAAGAATGAATTGTATATTTCCAACAGAAAGTTCCTTTGTAATGAAACTGCAAGTTTTTCAGCCAAAAGCTGAATCCTGAGGAGTTAGATAACTTTTTTTTTCAAATGAGCATATACCGTTGAAGGTAAGAATACAGGTTTTTACAGGACTCAACATCCTTTTTGAATGTGAAAAATAGACAATGGGATTGTTGGGCTTGTTGTATTCTCTGTTGAGAAGGCAGGTTGTAGATGAAGTTTTCGAGAGGTTGCCAGCTTCTTGATTAATTCTATTGGATTGCTGTAATTTAGACAGAATGTGATGAAAAAATTAGTAACTAATACCAAGTCCCTGTCCATCAGGATAGCACAGGATTGCTAATCACTACAGCTTGTCTGACACAATCAAAATCATCCTGTCTCAGTACAGTTTTGTGATGATTTTGAGCAAGTTTACTATCTGCAAGGTAGCCTTTTGGGAATTTAAATGACAGTAAATTGCTCTGCATCTATTTCAGTAAAGCAAAGAAGAAGAATGCTTATAGGAATGAAAGGAATATCTTCATTTGAAATAATTTTCCCACTATAATTTTCCAGTGACCATAGGTTCTCACTATAGTTAGGGACTGATATAATGATGAATAATCTATTGCAAGTTGCTTAGCCAGAATTTTTTTTTTTTTAACTTTCCCTACTAATTATGATTTCTAAACGGTTTGCTTTGAAGACAGTTTTGACTGTTCATTATTCTCTATTTATTGGTTTTGATTTGTTGCCTAAGTCCTGTCAACATTTCTTTGCAGACTGCATAACTCAATGTCTTCTAAAGAAGAGTGTAAAAACCAAACTCAGGATATTTTTTTTTCTCAGTCCTACTCACAAACAATACGAGACAAAAGAATGTATTAGGGTAGCTAATCAATTTTGTATTATGACACTCAATGTTTATATCAGGGTGTGTGTCATGGTTTAACCCCAGCCAGCAACCAGGACCACAGAGCCTCTTGCTCGTTCCTCTCAGTTGGGATGGGGACAGACTCAGAAGATTAAAAGCGTGGAAAAACTCGTGGGTTGAGATAAAGACAGTTTAATAGGTAGAGTAAGAGCCATGCATGCAAGCAAAGCAAAACAAGGAATTAATTCACTGCTTCCCATTGGCAGGAAGGTGTTCATCCATCTCCAGGAAAGCAGGGGTCCATCACACATAGTGGTTACTTGGGAAGAAAAGACTCCATCACTTCGAATATCCTCCCCTCTCCTTCTTCTTCTCCCGACTTTACATAATAAGCATGACATCACATGGTACAGAATATCCCTTTGGTCAGTTGGGGTCAGCTGTCCCGGCTGTGTCTCCTCCCAATTTTTTTTGTGCCCTCCTAGCCTACTTGTTGGCGGGGCTGTATGAAGAGCAAAAAAGGCCTTAATTACTTCGCAACATGCGAAAACAGCAGTGTGCTACCAGCACTGTTTTCACCCCAAATCCAAAACATAGCACAATGCCAGCTGCTAGTAATAAGGATAACTGTATCCCAACTGAAACCATTACAGTGTGGCAGACATTAGGCATGTTCTGATGTCCATGGTGAAGCGAGCTTCATCAGACTGTGTCATAGATGGTGTCACTGCCTGGGCCTTTTAAAGCTCTGCCCCAGTTGATCATCCTTCTCCAGACCTACAGAAGGCAGAGCTGGAAAGAAAAGAAGCACCTTTGAATTTTGGAGGAGGAAAAGACTGATAAAGTTGATTCCTTCCTTAGGACTAATTGCTATCTGAAATCTGGCAGAGAAAATGGAGGTGCCCAACCCATACTTTTCTGGAAAAAAACCTGTTTTATTCCATCCTGTTCCCTATGTAAATTTCTAAGGTATATTATGGCACTAAATTTATCAGTATACATCAGTTCTAAGACCAGGGGCTGAGCAAAAACATATGAATCAGGTGTGTAATACAACTGGATTTTTTTTAAATATGCAGTAGTCAGATAAAAATAATTATGCAAAAAAATAAATAGCAACAGGACATGCAAACTAGTATAATCATTTTCTGACCAGTTGTGACTTAGGGACTACTTGAACGAGAGTTTGTTTCTATTTTTTATATTTAACAATACTTGATGTCTTTTTTCCAACATGACTTTGTTTTTTGAACTAATATTTAGGTGTATATGACGTGGTGAGCAATGTATGTCTATAAATTAACCATGCACCATATGGAAAAAGTGGAAAAAATATTCTGATCACTTTACTGGTTTATTTTCTGTTCAGTTCTGTATGTTATAAGAAATAGTGAAAACTAGCAAAAGCACTAGAGACCTTCCAAAAAAAGCATGGGTACTATTGGCATTGAAAAAAATGATGAGAAATATGAACTGGCAACTCTGCAATTAGAAACATTAATGGTATTATTTTTGGAAGTGCTAGGCATTAGCAACTGTGTGCGAGTTGGTAGTTCCTAGAACCACTAAAAATCCAACTATAAATGCTCACAAAAGATACCAAGGAGTCTAATAGAATTGTTCCTAATTAATCACTGCCTAGGCTTGCTTTATCCTGCCTTAACAAAGCTGAATTTTATTATGTTATGTGGAAACTATCTTTAAAAATCCTTACCAGTTGTGGGGGGTTAGGGAACAGGCAATGACTGACTCATTTAGCAATTTTATGTCTCATCTTCATGGTGGAGTTAATAAATTAATTTGATCTAAGCGATATAATAAGATCGAAGTATAGTCATAGCAAACCCTGTTGATTATACAGGGACTTTCTTGTGTATATGATATTAAAATTGAAATCCATTTTATATCTGTTACTGACTGAAAATTCAAACTGGCTCCTACAGTGTTAAGGTGTAACATTTTTAATGGAATTCACTTTTTTATTCTTATAAGATTTAGTCTAAATGGAATTCGTATGGGTAGTTCATTGTATCCTTACTCAAGTCCATTAGGTAATAACTATTCTAACTCCTCTTTTGCCATTATGATTCAATGTCTAATTTAACGTTTTTTTTTTTTTCTGTATAGTTTTCCTAGGCAGTTTATGTCTTCCATTTAACCCTTTGCAGTCAGACCTTATTATTGGCTAAACGTTGATTGAGAGAGATGAAAGCTAGCTATTGTATTCTTTGTGGAAACATTTTATACACCATCAGTGAAAATCTCCTTGTCTCTCAATCTTACAGAGATTTTATTGACTATACTCCTTACCACTTTCAGCTTTTTCATACTATTTTTTAATAATGAAAGGCTTGAAGAAATAACAACACACATAGATTTGAGCTAAAAAGACTCTTTATAATGCAGTTTTTGGTCTACAATTTGACAGGTTTCTAAAAATGGAGTAAAGATTGTGTTATCTGATCTCACAACTGTTATTCCTTTGAGAGACAAATGCTGCAAGGCTTGGTTATTATTTTAAGAACAAAAATCAACACAATAGTTGCTGTTAGTGAAGCCTATTAGAAATGTAAACACTAATTATAGAGAAACATGGCTGTCATAATTTTTTTTTTTTTTTTTGGTAAAAGAGATCAGAAATGTTAAGATTTGTACCCTGGTAAGTAAAAGGCATTTCAGTGAGCTGCCAAAATAAGTCAGATGACAATCAGGTGTTGCTGCCCCAGTAAGGTAAGAACATAGGTGATAAATAAAACATTTTTTAAAATCCACAGTAGTCTACTGTCTAACAGTGACAATCTATGAGTGTACATTGACATAAGTTTTTCACTGTGCTAGCAAAATTATGGGGTAAAGTGACACAACAGGCAATTTCTCTGTCATGCAAGGGCCATATACTTTCCTATGTATGTTAAATGTACAGCCATGGTAGATTAAATAATCTCATGTTGCCTGATACAGTGCTATTTTGAAATGGAGTGGGAAACTGTCTCTGGAATGCACAATGCCTTTTTATTGAGCAAGGTTCAAGGAAGGTGGAATAACTTTTTCTGTTCACCATTTATTATTTTGTTACTTGCTTTGCAAACAAAAGAAACCACCTATAAATTCTCTGATAAATGAGCTGAACGCATGCCTTGTTTCACCATAGCTTCCACATCTATCACCATGTCATGTTCTGAGTTATGTTATACCATAAATTACTATAGCAGTAAATCTTGACAAATTTTAACAGATAGAGCTATGTCTCATAACAAGAACATGCTAGGAAAAAAATACCGTTTGTTGCTCTTTGGGAAAAATCCAGTCATGCTCCAGAATCCCTGAAATCTTTATGAACAAATTTGAACCAAACCAGAAAATTTAGTTGCCTTTATTCTCTTAACTTTCTAAGAATGATAGGGATGATTAAATTGATTGTTCCTCCACTTTGCAGAATACAAATGAGTTAAGGGAATTTTTAAAAAAATAATCTTGATTAGTATCTTGCCATCGTGTATAAAATCTGAACATTATGAAATTGGCAAGATATGTTTTGATGTTTGACCTGAAGACCATGGAAGAACCTGGAAGACATTTGTTGAGTTGAGTAGACTTTAACGTTACCTCACAGGACTTCTTAAAATTTGAATTTTTAAATTAATTCATCATCAGGAATATATATAGGTGTTTGTGTATATATATATATATGTATACATACACACTAGCTTTGTAAGAATGCATCAAAGACAGCATCAGGGAAATAATTAGGGAAGCAGATCTGGCAATAATATCAATTTTCAATCAGTGACCTGAGAAACAATGCTTCATTGTTCAGTCAGATGCCTACTTCAGGTGTTAAAGCAGATGCAGATTGTTGCAGCCAGCTTTGGGTATATCCCCTTCTCTTCATTGAATACAGGGGGAATTTAGAGTCCTAAATTGAGATATTGACAACTAGAGTCCAGAGTACGTGACAGAACTTCCAGCTAACCCCTTACGTCTAATTCTTTAGAGTTTTTTGGATGGCTAGATCCAGAAATTCTCTGGTCTCCACATGCAGTTGTGTACCTCCTGATGCCTTAGCAGGAGCAGAAGTCCTAACTCCACCTAATCCTCTCCAGACAGAGCAGAAAATTAAATACTCCAATATTAATGGGCAAATCTTGCCAGAGTGAACTACATTACGGGGCAAAAAATTGTGCTAGATACAATCTATCTATGTGACAACACAACAGCCTGAAACCTCTGTCAGAGGGCTTTGTCATGAAAATGTTTAGTTGTGTCTTTCTACATTATTTCACTTTGTGAAGACAAGTAAAAGAACTTTCACGATTAGTGAATATTGAGAAGCTCCAAATAAAGATCTGTGCTGCTAAAATTGGTTAGTCTGTTGTACATCATGTTGGTTAGTGTGTTGTACGTCCAAATCATTTAATTCCAGCTCATCTTTAATTGACTGTGTTTTAGCTGCGTCAGTGTGGCTTGGTTCACAGCAATGGGTGGTGGCTGTCATTGATAGCAATATAACCAGCAATTCTTAAAAAGAGAGGAGAGGTACACAATCAAGAACAACTTCTGTTTAGGTAGCTCTTCATATGAAGCAGTTTATAAGAAGTCGTAATAGTTTTATACAATGTGTTTTGATAATGAATATTTTTACAAGATCAACAATGTTTATTACATGAACAAAACTCCATTCAACTTATACCTCTGATATCCAGAGCAAGGTCTGTTCTGAATAAGTATTTGTTCTCATTTCCCAATAACAGTAAAATGTAGTACACAGCATTTACTCCAACTTTTCTGATATCTTTATCTTAGAGGAAAAAAGCCTCAAAATGACAAAAAGTAACAGCCTTCAGGGATTGTTTGTTTGTTCGTTTGTTTGGTTTTTGTAATGTTTGTATCACATTTGTTTCTTTTAGGTAAAAGAAAAAATGGAAAAGTGCAATACATTGCAAGGTAGCAACAACTACGCTTGAATTTATGCTTAGGACAGTTACTACTGACAGTAATGCAGTTATTTTTACTGTGATTATTACTGACAGTATTACAGTTATTTTTCATGTAGTCCTCAGTCCTGCAAATACCAGCCACTCCCCTACCCACCTGCCCCACCTCCATGTCATCCAGTTTCTTTCCATGCTTCCCACATCACTACAAATAAGCTCATCCTTGCCCCTTATTTTCTTCATGCCACTTAAACTTCTCCGCATGCTGTTTTATGTCTGGAACAGATTCCCTTTGTCAGTCTGATATACCTCCCCCAGTTCCTCAAGTTTTTTTATTAAATCAGTTTTCTAGAATAAGGTTCCTTTCAGCTCTCTCACAGTCTCCCTTAGTAACATCTTCAAGGAGATGACTCAAATTCATTAATGTTAAACATAAATTGATAAGGCTCACAAGTACTTAGGTCTATTGACTGCAGCTGAGTCTCATAATATCATAATGGGTTTTGTGCATATTGTCCAAAGGAAGGTCCTCAGTGAGGTGACATTAAATGCAATTTTCTTCCAAACAAGTTAGTAAATTGTTCTTCAATAGAAAGGTGTGAAGGGTTTCAGTCTTCACATAAGAAATTCAGTGGACCAGAGTGCAGATGGCTTTTCCTTGCTATCCCAGTCCCTGGCCCACCCGTACTATGGGATGATCTTGAATTGCACTACATTTGCAAAGATTAGCTATGCTGTTGCTGCCAGGTTTTGTTCCTCATTCCCCTTCGGTCCCCTCTGATTATCATCATCTTTAGGACACAGACCTGATGAGATTACCTGCAGAAACAGATCCCAGTATGTATGAAGAAACCACTTGAATTCAACAAATTTCTTGACTCAAGGGAGTTTACCACATGGTCAGGGGTTAAATTTATATATCTGAGGGATCGGGAAGATTGTCTTCATGTATATCAAGGTGGAAACACACTCTATTCAAGTGATATATATAACAGAGCATTTCTTGGGGGGAGGGAGGCTTGTGTAAAAGTTATTCAAATATAAATCAAAACAATTCTCATGTCATGAAGTACATAAGCAGGTATTTATATCATTATAGAATACACAAGTATGTATTTAACTTAATTGTGTTCTGTAGCCTTTAGATCAACCAGATATTACATCAAATTAAGCAGTTAGTTAAGCATTTAGATCAATGAGACTTAAACTTGTGCTGAAGTACTTTAGTGATCTGGTCCCACAAATGTTATATCGTGTTTTATTCATGCTATTCTGCTACTTGGTATCTTTTAAAGAAATATACCGTTATTTCATTTCATTTAAGTAGCCTTTCTTCATGATTCTTGTCCAAGATAAATTTTCGTGGAACAAGAAATATACTTCATGTAGTTCTTCATTATAGAAATGAAACTACTTACAGAAATTACTTTTCTAGAATTCCTTTTGTGATTTCCTACTGAAACAAAATAACTACATAACTCAGAAGTTTGACTCTAAGAACACGAATTCTGGACTTTTAGTGGGACTATTTGGGACTATTCTGGACTATTTATGTGTTTAGAATCAAGTATATGTAAACAAAATTGCTAAATGTGGGACAGTACAATTCTTGTGACTGAAATCTAATGTGTTATTTCCACTACAAGAAAATAAAATATGAAGTAAATTGTTTATCCTAGGGTTTAAATGTTGAGATCGAGCCTGTATTTGTGTATTCAGATGCCTAGATTAATGTAAGCGAGATCATCAGTTTGGAAAAATCACTCTGTCTTGCTTTCTGGATTTTCTTTACAGTTAAACCAGATTTTAAAAATAGCTTTTTTTCAAAGCGTCAGAGAACTAGACATTGTTTTTCTTTATTCCAAATGAAATTGCGTCTCTGTACTTAGCATTTTTATTTGTACCTCAATCTATTTCACAGCACTGCATTAACAGGACTGTTTCCTTCTACTAATTATTAAAGATATTGAAGTACCTGTGCTTTTCTTTTTCTTTTAGCTTTGAAAAAATGTGTCCTTATTTCATCAAGTTCAAATATCTTTGAGTAGTTTAAGCTGAGCCCAAGAATGTTTGATCTTATGAAAGTAAGTGCTTTGATCAATTATACATTTTAATGTTGTTTGGGTTCTGATTTCAGTAATTATTTAAATGCAACAAAGTTACGTTAAACTGCATATGACAGTTTCATAAACAGTATGTATTCCAAGCTTCAAACAACATATTACAAGAATTAATGAATCATTATCTGGGAAAGGCAAAGAAAGAAGAAACTACAGAGGACGACCTATTTTATACTCCTAAAATCATTTCTGTAGTAAAGTGACTGAAGGCATATGAAGAAAAAATCAGTCTAGATAAAAAATGGAGCAACAATGGTTTCTTAAAAGAATTTTGTTGGGATTTTAAGGTCATTTCTATAATAAAAAAATTACTTTGGAGCTGACAGAGTAACACTACAGCCTATATCAAAGGATAATTGAAGGGAGTCTCAATTATTATTCTGATAAAAGCCAGTTCCAGCATCCAAATTTTGGTATACACAAGGGTAATTTTTCCTAGGGTTATGGAGCTAATTTTGTTCCCAGTGAGGAAGGTGCAAATGGCTCTAGGATGTCAACAACCTTTGGGTCACCAGCATAGTTTATAAAACTTAAAGTTTTAAAAGAAAATTTAGCAGGTTCAAAAGCAGTAACTTTCTTTGAAGTTTGAAAGCAACATCTTCCTATTGGAGTGAATATGAAAAATATGTCAACTAATTAATGTTGTATGATATAAAAACCTAATGCCGCTATACATAGATTTCTGCTGTATTTAACATTATGGCATAATTTACTCTTTTTACAGATTCTGTGTAGCTATTTAATGGGACAAAATAATTTTTAAGTTTTTTTTGAAGAAACTTTGGTAAAAACATGTTGCAAAGTTGTGTTGAGATTTGGGTCCCCCAATAACCTCAGTGTTTATATGGCTTCCCAGAGTTACTATGTGGTCACAAAATTAACATCTTTGAGAGAACAGATTAAGAGAGGACCATTCTTCAATACCATACAAACTAGAGATTAGAGCTTTTTACAAAGCAGCAGGTGATCTGTGATCAAACCCAGCTTTCATTTAGGCAGGGGAGTAATTTTGTCTCTCAGCTCTGGAGTTTTTATCTGCCCTGTGAAATAATTGTCTTGGATTAGGGTAAACGTCAAGGAAGAATCATGACTGTGAATTCTGACTGGAGGGTGTGGATTTTTCTGGACCACACTGGAAACTTAAGTCCACTAGAAGATTAAGGAATAGGTCTCATCCTTGACTCATCATTTCCAAGTATGTAGTTTAGGGAGATTTCTGTTCTAGGTGTGGAACTGTGGTATAGAGTCCTTCTTCAGGTGGCTTGATCATGATGTGCCTTTAAGGTATCACAGGTGCTCACCTGCAGGCTGTGCGTTCCCTGAGGCATGCCAGAACACAGCTGGTGGCCTTTTTGCTGCTCTACCTGCAAGCCAAATACTGGGATGCCCAAGAGTGAAGTGTGTGAGCCAAGAGTGTCACTGGAAACACTACTGTATTTCTTTGATCTTGGTTGTTTTTTCACGTTATCTTAAGTGAGAGAGAAAGGATGGGACATATACTTTTAGAGCTGAATAATTACTGATAGTACTTTCATTTCTCTGTCCTTTCACCAACGGCATAATGTTTCTCTGTTTCTCTCTGAAGCACAGTGTAATTAGTTGTTTTTTCTTCTGGACCTTCTTTTAACATTTCTTCTTTAATAAAACAGGAGATAACACACAATTACACTCAGGGAACGACTGCCCTCACTTCAACTATTACTTCAAAGAAGAAACTAGCAACTTTATATCTTTCACCTAAGATTCACTGAGCTCTGAAAGCAGCTATTGAAAGAAAATTACATATCCGTTATTTCACCACAATGCATACTAAGTGTTGCTTAAATGACACATGCAGTTGTATTACAATACATGTGCAATTAGCCCAAAAGAAACAGATATGAGATGTAATTTAATTTATATATGAATTCATACACATGAATATGATACTCAAAAAAACAGATTTAGTAAAATTTCTTAGTAAGCATATTTTCCCCCTTTGATGTTGCACACTAGTTTTGGAGTGGGTTATGTCTGTGTTCTGGTCATTGTAACTCAGTTGCATTCATGTAATTCCTGGTTGTCTATAACTTCTTCAGTTTATAATTTGCTTTTAGGATTTGGATGAGGCTTTAATAAAGTTGTAAAGAAATTTCCCAACTGACTCGTCAAGTTGTAAATTCCACATCAACAGCAGAGAGCTGTTTTTCGTTTTCTTTGATATGCCATGAAGTATATAGAGGTACTGAAATCTTTCCAGTGTTTTTGTATTTCCTTTTAAATAAACAGAAGATGTGAAAACAATATCCCCTTGACCGTGTTCCTAGTTTATATGTGAATTTAAGTTCTTCACTATCTTTAAATCTATTACATTAGATGATAAAAAAGTCAACATTCCATGACGTTTACCTATTCATCTTCATTGTCGTGACAACAGTTCTGCAGGTAGTTCTCAAATATAATTAAAACATTACACATAAGGTGTGGACTTGGTACAGCGGCTATGATATAACTTCAGTCTGGGTTTCAGACTTTAAGCAAATGGGTAAAGAGCCAGAATGAATGTCCACAACTTTTGCATAAAGAGCGTGACTCTTGTACAACACTTTTCCTCAGCACTGACCAGTTTCTTTTTACTTTCACTATTTACAGCCAGTCCTTGTTGAAGAAAAAAAAAAAAGAAAAGAAAAAAGAAGAAAATCATAAGGGTCATAATCTTCATTTTCTAGCTAGATTGTATTATCTCCATAGCTTTATTTGGAGCTGCCACACTGCACAAGCTCTCACTTACCATTGTTCAAGTTGACAGCCTGAATGCTGAGCACCCTTCAGCCAGATTCACAAAAATACTCTTCGTGTTTTCTGTGATTTACTTATTTTGCTTAGTAAGTTTGTCTTAACAGCACTCAGTGTGAAAAGTATAGGAGAATTAAATGTTTTTCACCAACAGCAAACTCGGGGAAAACAAATGAGTAAAATTTACTGATAGTTTCAACCAGATTAAAAAGTTGTAAGAATTGCATAAGAATAAGATATTTTATTTTAATGGTATATAAAGAGAAATTTAATTTTTATCGGAAACAAACATGCAAAATACTATAATTTGTATTTCAGAACAATCACTTTTTGGTGAGTAAAGTTAATTCAAGGTGTAATATTGAAAAAGGTGTAAGAATTGGGAAAAACTATGATGTTTTATTTTAATGGTGTATATAATCAGAAAGTTAATTTTTATTGGAAACAAGAAAGCAAAATATTATGATTTTTCTTTCAGAACAATCACTTTTTGGTGATTTCAGTTAATTTAAGGTGTAATATTTTCCTCTCCTCATAAGTGTGAGAGTTGTATTATGAAACGCGGATCTTTTGGTGGAGGCTGAGGGGAGACCTCATTGCCCTCTACAACTACCTGAAAGGAGGTTGGAGAGAGGTGGGTGTTGGCCTCTTCTCCCAGGTGAATAATGACAGGACCAGAGGAAATGGTCTGAAGTTGCAGCAGGGGAGGTTTAGATTAGATATTAGGAAGAATTACTTTACTGAAAGAGTGGTCAGGCACTGGAACAGCCTGCCCAGGGAGGTGGTTGAGTCACCATCCCTAGAAGTATTCAAGAAACGTCTAGATGTGGCACTTCAGGGCATGCTCTAATGGCAGAGATTGTAGGGGTTTTTATTGTGTGTGTATGGTTGGACTCGATGATCTCAAAGGTCCTTTCCAACCATGAAGATTCTATGACTTCTATGATTTCTATGATTTTAGGCTGCATGAAATTTTTGGTTTTTCCAAAATCTAAAGAAATTCTAGTTATTTCTAAATTGAAAATTAAATAGAAAAGGTGCTTCCCTCTTCTGCCATCCATGAAGGAAAAGCAAAATTTCTGTCCAAATGAAGAATATAAAAACTCTCTCAAAACCTTATGGCCTTTTCCTATACGTCTATGCTTGCCACTCAAACTGTCATTTTGCTATACACATAGCAATTTCTTGTTCACATGTTAGGTGAAAATTGATGTGATTTTATGGTAGTACATAAAGGGAAACTGAGTTGTTTGATTATTTCAGTATTTTATAGTAATGTAAAAGTGGGCTGCCATTCACTGTGAAAATGAATCATCATTTTGCCTCAGACGAAACAGATTTCTATGGCCTTTTTGTCTGCTAGAAAATATAAATAATAATTCATTATAGATGTCATCTTGTCCCGATTTCTCTTAAACGGATTTTATATGATGGGTTAAACTTTCACACAGAAATCTCTTATTTGCATGGATGGCTACATTTGCCTCAGATTATTGATTTCTTCATGTGGCAAGGGCAATATGAGACACTACTCTGTAGTTAGAGTAATACATCTAATCCTTTGGAACTTACAGACATGGAGTCTATACCAATGTTACATTTAATATTGAAGCTGATTCACTGTAGTATTTTATTCGTGTATTTTGAAGAGCTACATATCTCCCAGGGTCTTTGCTCTTGAAAATCCCCTGAATTCACTTGCAATTAGTGTAAGAGGCGAAAAAGTATTCTTATTACTTGCAGATGAATCAATGTCATTTTGAATGTGTGCATTTGAAAGAAGCACTCTGGATAAATATTTTGACCTTTTTTTTTTTTTTTAAGTGTTAAAACAGTTGTACTTACTCTTTGTAAGTGGAAGTTATAAGTCCAGAATCTAAAAGAGTTTTCTTTTCTTTCCATAACCATATTTACGGAAATTCTTCACAAGAGGTAGAGAGAAATCAGGTAAATGATCTCAAGATCAGCTGTCAGACTACAGGTTTGTTTTGAGGAATTATTTTGTGCAAATATCAGAGTTAACTTCCACATTACTGTATCTTGGTATCATCCACATCAAAAATAATCTCTTTAAAACTAAAATGATACTTAACTCCACTAATTGCCTATTCCATCCATATGGGTGTGGTTTGAAAATGAAAACAAGATGCTTCCTGTTCATATACCATTGACAAAACAGCTCAAATTACGCCTGTGGTGTCACCTGTGCAACTTCATAGCTTTCATATTTCGCCTTTAGTGACACTTATGAAGCACCTTTTTACCTGTGCTAAATAAAATAGGATCGCTTGCTCTCACCTTCTTCTTCTGAAGTGATGACAGATATATTAATGTCCTGTGATGCCTTGAGATAAACACGACTAAAAAAAAAGGTAGTTCATATTTTATAGAGTCTGAATAAGAGTGACAAAATTAATTCACCTAATTTAAAAAATGTCAGATGCTCTTTTACTATTAACGCAAGCAGTTATGAGGCTGAATGCAAGTTATAAATGGTGAGGTGCTGGTTTCATAAAACTAAATTTAAGGACAAAAATTGTTTTATATTATAAAATATTCCAGGATTGTAGACAAGTGGAGACAGTGCATGTATAGACCAAATTCATAGTTTCCTTGGAAATCAAGATGAGGAAGTAATCTGCACTTGTTTTTACCATTCAGATTAGAAGATGGGGAAAAATGGTTTTTGCAACTGACTGCCTCTCCAAGCTCATAGATTTGACATTTGAATTTCATATTGACAATAAGTTACAGGATAGTAGAAATCATTATACAGTGTGATACGTATCAAATGGCTTATGAGATTTTGGTTCAATAAACCAATTCTGTGGAAGCAAATAAGCACAGGACATATTAAGCTATATTTTCAAACATAGACAATAGACTCAATTTTTGTTTGACAATTTAAATGTCAAAATAATGGATTTACTTATTTCTGTTGTATGTAATAGAAATCTATGTAGCACTAGACTGAAAATTCAGTTTATAACAGAGGTAACATAAAAAAAAGTTTTCATAATGCAAGACTGAATCTGATTTACTCACAGTTTTCTTATTTGTGAACGTAGGTATCACTAAACATGTACTGCATGCAGGCAATTTGCGAAGCCATATCCCAAGCTTGCCAGATCACAACTCAGGGAACAATTTTCAATGATTTCCTTGTTAAAAAAAAAAAAAAAAAAAAAAAAAAGAAAAGGAAATATGGCTATTAGAAATCATGAAAGAAAAGACTAAGAAAGGCTGAAAAGGAATTCAAAACCCACAGTGGCTTTTGGATGGCTTTTGTTAAACTGATTTCCCTCTCAGGCATTAGAATAACACCCATAATATTGGTAGAAAAATGTTGAGGGCGGTGCAATGGTGGAGCCAAGCAGATCAATTTGATTGAAGTTCAGTGTTTGGAGACACTGAAGAACTATTGATCCTAACACATAAAAGGACTAGGCCCTTTCCAAACTAGGCACAGTGAGTACTAAGAATTACAGTTTATTCAGCCTATGGTAAAGTCTCAAAATTACACAGAATCCCAAGGAGAAGCTGAAGGAGTTTTGACTGTTCACTACTAACAAAAACAAACAAACAAAAAGAATAAAAAGAACCTTAAACCTCTTACCAAAGCCATTGCACTACTGTGCTACAGAGTTCTTTCAAATACTTTCTACTTGCTTCTCATTCATTTCTTTCCATTGCTAAGGTGTTTCATGATTTATTTAAATCCTCACTGCCTACTGAGATGAAGCATGTGATGAGAATAAAAATGACAGTAGAATGTGGGAGCTGGGTTTATTTTTTCTGGTTTAATCAAGCACAGGTCGAAAGTTATTTTTTTAGATAAAATAAATTCGAAGATAGCACATTTTCTTGCAAATTAAAAAAAGGGCCTATTTTCAAGTGCTGCTAATACGGAAAACTAGTTTTTGTAACAGAGAAAATGTGAAATATTACCTTTCATCATCAGATAAAAAATATACCATCAGTTTTAACCACAGTTAATTAAAGGTGGTAGAAAAAAGAACAAAATTTGTTGGTTAAGAATTATCTATTTCTGCTTAATGAAGCAGAATGGTTAAAGAAGGTTAAAATTTTGTATAAAACGCCTGTAAGCAATGCTTATCTGGATGCTGAAACCAGGGAAAAATCTTCTCTATTTTGCAAAATAAAATAGTGAAAAAGCATGTTTTAATTTGGTTTTGTGGATATTTTTTGCTGACTTACTTGCCCATGGCCACTTGGATGCAAGCTTATAGTTTATGGCCATATGGATCCAAGACTGTCAAAGCCAGACATTTTTATTAATTGTTTTTATGGGCAATTTTTTACCAGATTTTATACCTGATTCAGTAGAAGCCATTTTATTCATAGTAGTGATTTTACCAATGGCGTGAAAAAATGTGGCTTTGATGTAACTCTTAACTTCCTTCCTCAGGGAGAAAAACCCCACAAAAATAATGTTGGATATGAATAAAAAAAGAAGCATGAGAGAAAATCTCTCACAGAATAAACACAGATTCTACAATGTGGAGTTATAGAATCTTGTTTCCAGACTAGTTTTTATGTTGTGTATTTGCTTAAAACACCAAACAAACAATAAGACAGTATAAAAAGCTCTATTATCATTTGCTGGGAATATAGAATAAATATACTTAATCACTGAAATAACCTTATTGTTGAAAACTAAACAATCCAGGGCAGAATTTACAAAAAACATTCACTATTGACAGAACACTGAAACATGTACTTAATTTAGACTTGTACTCATAACTCTAGTAGATATAAATGTTGTCCTATACTGAATAATTGGGAAAATTTAACTCGCTATGAACTTCACATATTCAAAAGGGGACAAAACCAACGGAAGAACTGTATTATATGCAACAGGAAGAAATATTTCAAATCTTCTGGGACATTGTAGCAAGAAAAGAAAATGTCTTTACTAGCAACAAGGCATTTCAGGATTTCTGTCTGTAACAGTGAAAATGAGGAGGTTGGAGGTGGTTGTAAAGTCTAGCAGCTATGCAGATTGACCGACTGTGGCAAATCCTGAGTTTGTATCATGCTAGAAAATTGCCGTGTGTCTATGATGGTGTTTGATAGGGTTCAGCTTGGTAGATATTTAAGAGTGAGACTACATTACCACCCTCCTCACCTTGCCTTGTTTACTCAGGCATGGCACACAGTGAAGATAGCACTCCCTGTTTCAGGAGGCATTTTAAACTTACTGTGTTTTTGTCTGAGAATATATTTTATTTTTCAAATTTTCTTTTCACCAAGCTATTCCAAGATAGTCAGTTTATGTGCAGAAATCAACAAAAGGCTTAAATAGTAAACATGTATTACATGTATTACATTATGTATTACATTACATAAGATGTTCTTCTAATTCTGTTTTTTACATTACATAGTGTGGAATAACTGGAACAGATTTCATATGGTATAAATACTAAACAATTATTTTGTTACAGAGAATATTTTGATATTAGAAAGTTATTTGGTAACTGTTAGGTTGCCACAAATTTTAAAAGCTTGCATGAAACAAAGTCACTGTCAAGAACACATTTTCAGCTCTGACACAAGGATGCTATGAAGTTAATTGGCAATGGAAAGAAATCTTACAAAATCCAAATATCATTTCATCATTGAAACCAAAATGACTTCAGCATGACCCTGTAAAGTAGTGTATTGATTTTCAGCTTCTATTATTACTGTGCTTTACCTCCCTATGATTCCAGGTCAGCTCAATTTTCAGAAAGGTCTGAGGTCAAATACAGATTTACTCTTCCCACAAAAGCAAAAAAGAAGGTTTAGAAGTGTACACACAAAGACTAAATGCATAAAAGAAATTATTATGCCACCGTTTATTTTTGTTCTTTATACTTGTGGTGTCATTTTATTGACAATTTTTGGAGTAGACTAGGGATATAGGAGTGCAAACAGGGAATTGCATGTGATCCATGGACCTGTACAGCATTGTAACTTCGTATGGCATCCTTTAACTCCCATAGGTGTTTGAGGATACAGAGAGAAGGAGACGTGCTCTGCTGGGTGGGGAAGATGTTTTCAGCAGAAGTGCAAGAAATAGAATGTAATAAGGGAGAAGTGAAAAATAAAGAGATTTTGCCAGTTCCCAGAAATTTATGATTGTATTATAATTTCAGTGCTTGGTTTAGACCTCTGTTTATGCTGAAGATATTGCTGTGTTACATTAAAACATTAAGGCCTGGTTCCCATGAGGCTAATTACAAATATACATATTCAAAGAGATTACAGAGGATAGCACAAATTAAGTATCAATATTTACAGTTTACAAAGTAGAAGTTACTGGAAAGTTCCAATAAAGGTAGGCCTTGAAAAAACTTCAACAACAGTCAACAATGAACTTGAGTAACAGAACAGGTTCTGCAGCCTTTATTCATAAACAAATAAAATATTCTCTTTTGCATGTAAAGTTCTTTTTTGGTATAAGCACAGCTAGGTGAATCTATCATGTTAGAAAATGATAAACATTTTTTCACTGTCTCCTAAGTTCAAAATATGTAAATTATTTTTTCTTGCATCCAGAAATACAGGGTCATGTTGAGACGGAGACCCAATCCAACCAGTTTTAACCCTACAAATAAAGAATTTACAAAGTTAGAAGGCATGAAAAACACTGCCCTTTTTAAGTTTGTATTTTACTTTAGTAACAGCATGGTTAGTCCAAGCAAACCATTATTGTCAGAAGTGAACATGTGTGAACTATTACCAGTAATGCCAACGAGGGATTTATGATGTATCTCTAAATTAGTATTTCGTATGCCTCATCGCATATGAGTAAAGGTGGTAAGAAGAGTCCTCTACAAAATAATCACAAAGTCCGTCTTCTCATGTTCATGGTCAGGGATTTTTTACATGCTGTGTTCTCCTACTCTTGTCAAAATGGCACCTAACCTAAAGAGAACTTATGTGACCAACCATAAGCATATCAACTCCTTCAGGACTAGCATACAGGTAAAAGAGGTGCTGTGGCAACTCTAAAGGAATACATTTCTCTGTCCTGGATATCGCTCTAGAACAGAGCACGCACATGCTGCTTTATGGTTTCTCTATTCACACTGCTCCCCTAAAACACTTGCAGAAAGTGCCACGTGGCTTTAAGCTGACTATAATGAGTCCAGCTTTACGTCTGTAAATGGTGTTTCACATAGATGGGTTCAATTTAGGCGTGTGCTGGGGTCTGGTTCAGGGCT
This sequence comes from Rissa tridactyla, assembly GCF_028500815.1. Classification (NCBI taxonomy): domain Eukaryota; kingdom Metazoa; phylum Chordata; class Aves; order Charadriiformes; family Laridae; genus Rissa; species Rissa tridactyla. The sequence continues at coordinate 199,178,679 of NC_071466.1, forward strand.
GAGTCATACCGAAGTGTCAGCTGCTGAATCGCTCATACCGCTGCTTATGAAGGTGAAACACCCACTGGCACTGACCTTTCTTCAGTTTGTGAGACATAACAGCCAGAGCTGGCAGGACTGCCGTCCGTATTAGGAAATGTCAATAGATATCTTGCTGTTAGATTCAGAGAGTATTTGTACAACCTTTAATCAGTATTAGACATGACACAGGTCAATGCAGTATCTTTGGCACCCAGGTTCCAAAGCTTTGCTTTGAAAACATTACAACAGAAATCATACATCTAAATGTTTATCATTCCAAACATGAGGCGACCATGCTTTGAAAATGTCAGAAGGATCTATATCTTGCTTTCTTTCTGTCTCTTTGAAAGTTCTAGCTATAATAATTTCTCAATGCTGATGTTTTTGAGTGTATCTTACACATACACAAACACAGCTGTTATGTTTTTGGAATTAATCTCCCATGTATGTTGTTCTGTTCCTTTTGTCCTTATAAAACTCATAAATTATAAATACATTAATTCCTTAAAGAGATTGTTGGTTCTAATGGGTCTATTTTTTTTAGTCATTTAGAGCATCAGATAGCTACTTAGGTTTTACAGACACTACTTTAAAGAAACGACAACATTGCCTGTAGAGTAAAAGTCCTTCCACTTCAAATATACACTGTGTATTGAAATTCAGGTACTTATATTGCAAGAAATATATAGATTTAGGTCAAGTGTTTAGGAAATAAAGGTTGATAAATATTGAATAAATTGAAACATCTGTTACAAAATTTGAATACAATCATTATAAAAAAAAGAGAATATTATGATTCCATGCCTCTACCAAAAGTTCATTATTTGTTTATTATTGCTTTTTTCCAAACTCAATCCATATAATGAGGGATATTTATGTGCACAATTTTCTTAAGAGCTCTTGAAAATCTGTTCATGTAGTGAAGTTCATTATTTCTTTTAGAATGAAAGCAAAAAATGTTAACACCCACTTTTGTTTATTAAAATAGAGAAGCAGGCTTCTCTGCCTTCTTTGCCTTCTCTGCCTAATAAAAGCATAAGCTGTGCTGTCTGTAAGCTAAGGACATCAATAGAGAGGCTTCTTTTTCAGGAATCTAACTTTGTAACCCATCTGTAATTACTTCAGCAGTCAGAAATGAAAGTGGAATTTGCAGGTCTGATGCCGATCTCAGTTTCTTTGCTGACAACTGTGTAGTGCTCGGGGAGTATAATCAGCACCAAATCCACTGTGAAGACTACGGTATTAAAGGAGGAATTGCAAATATCTGCTTAGAACATTTTCCTACATTTTAACTACTGAGATTTGCTATAAACTGTTTTTTTTTGCTCTTGATGTGCCTGTTGCTTTACTGGGTCATGCTGCCACAGTAAGGGAAAGTGCTGTGCTCCTTTGAGGAAGTAAGACTGGCAAAAAAGGCACAGGAAAGTTGCAGACAGAAAGGATGTGATTAGTCTCTTCTGACTAGGCATCTGCAGTGTGGATGTCTGCTTTGGAGCTTTTAATCAGTGGAGAGAAAGAGGTACTCTTAGGATGCAATTCATCTGACTTATTTTAGATGTCTATTTTAGGACGAGATAGGCCGCTCCTCAGAAGGGCCTGTTTCTCCCCATCAGCTATAAAGGAAAGCTAGACTGTTGTTTCAGAAGCATAAATCTGTATTACAGATGCCTATGTTTTGTCAGGTGAATCCCACTGATTGTCTGCAGTGAACAGAAAGAACCGGAAGTTTATTTTATTCTAATAAACCCCTCTGTTCAGTGTTAGAGCAATATGACTCTCAAACTGATTATGGTAATTTAGATTGAGTCTTTCTGCACTGTTAAACTTAATGGAAGACAAGCAGTGTAAGACAAAATGGAAGAAAGTCTGGTGTAATGTTAAGCATGCAATCAGTCCTACAGAAACCATCAGCACCATCAACTGGATGCATGTGGGAGGATGTTTTCTTGTGCCACCTCCTCAGGGGTTTTCACAGTTGCAGAAATGAGATGGCTTCAAAAGGGACGATGAGGGAGTGGGAACTCTGTAAGGGATGGTAACCCAGAGTGTATCAGAGAGCTCACGCACCAGGTTGGTATAGGAGGATGTTTTTCTTCAGCGTATGATATAGCACGGTGCAAAGATTCCTGAGGTAACGGTGCTTGGTGTGAGCCATGTGACAGGCGATGTGTGTCACTTCAGGCTGTGGCTTGTTAACAGAGCTCTGTCTCTTCAGGAAGCTGAGACAGCACTTCTTAGCCCTGCACTGCACCCGTGTGCCAGCCCTGCTGTGGTCTGGTCAGGAATCTCTGTACTCTGCCCCACGATATCATACAAATGCAGTCGCAAAGTAGCAACAAACGGCTGTGATGCCCCAACTTTCTGTAACACTACAGACTGGACTGCAATTTGTAGAGAAGGCCTAAGTGCTGGACTTCAATGAATTATCTACAGACAAGTTGAAAACTGATTCTTATACAGCTCTATAAATGCAGCTTCATAATTCTTTATTTCCAGTATAAACGCATGTCAGTATTAAGAGACCAAATTTGGTAGACTGGAAGACTTTTGGCAGTCAAATTATATGACTTCTCAAAAACAGGTATGTCTCAGAAGTTTAGACATTATTTAAAGTTCACTAGTTACACATTTCTGCATTCTAAATGAATTGTGTTAACTCGGGGGAATCTCAAATTCTCGCCACAAAAGTAAGAATAGAAGGGAGAATATTTTCTACATTCTTAATTATATAGGGATTTTTATCACTTTTTATCATTTTATATATAAAATATATACTATAATTATATATACATGGTTATATATGAATAATTGCTTGTCTATATGTCTAGATATGCAAAACCCAACTGGACACAGTTCTGCACAACTTGTTCTAGCTGACCATTGAGCAAGGGGTTTGGTCTAGATGATCTTGACAGATCTATTCCAACCTAAATAATTCTGTCATTATGTGATATTAATGGGTTTAAATAGGTTTTAGACAAAGGAGAATAGAAGAAAATCTGTCTTAAAACCTCATTGATTTTCCTTTTTTTTTTTCTCTTTTGGTGGGTTCACCCTGGCTGAATGCCAGGTGCCCACCAAAGCTGCTCTATCACTCACCTCAGCTGGACAGGGGAGAGAAGGTACAAAACCTCAATGAAAAGTGAAGATTTCATCATAAGTCACAGATTTCCAATGTGAGACTTTGGATCAAGTTTGCACACACATTTCATTTTAATGATAACTCAAGTCAGAACTTTGTTTTACACGACAGCCAAGATGTATTCTCTTTTGGATCCTCATGATCTTTTTCAACCTTGTCAGTACCCAGTTGTAATGTTGTAATTTCTTTTAATTGTTAGTGTGGAATAATTACTAAAATGGCCAAAAATACATCATCGTTCACACATTAAGGAAAATTATAAAATCAAAAGGCTTCTGAGGTAGAATACAGCCGCGGCTGGCAAGCGAAGAATGCAACATCTGCGGTTCCCTGTACAATATTGCTTGTGAAGCTACACAAGGGACGGGACAGAATGTAACCTCCATGGCCTTGCCTCATGATGTTTAGCAGATACAGGAACGAGATGGTACTATGAAACAGATAAGCTGCCTACTTGCTACCCTGAGCCAACATTTCATCAAATTTTGATGAAATGCTGTCCTTTGTGCAAACTTTGCTCATTATAATGTCATTATAATACCAAAACACACCTCCATCCTGAAGGCTACCCGCCTCCAAGGTGCGACCACTCCTCCTTGAGTCTGCGCCCTGAATTTTTTGTAAACTATACCTTTAATTGTGAAGCGAGAGAATTTTACACCAATCATAATAAAAGTATATATGACTAAAGTCACTCAAACTCCACCCTGAAGATAACAAATAGTATAAAAATAGCCCGAGAGAGGGGGGATATCAGGGAAGACACCATTGCGAACAAGTCAAGGAGAACTCCATCACTGACTTCCAGGATCAGTCGACGGGCCCATAGGGACGCCTTTGGGTAAGACTTAGATTATACAGAGTGCTTCCTCAGGAAACAGAAATCTCTATAGAGAATGTCTCTCCTACATTTATAGCCAGGCTGTATTGTTTATAAGTTTGTTGCACGTTTTGTATATTTAACAATACTTTTATTTGCACGTGCTTTGCAGACAGTGTATCTATCACTGGCAATCTGAAGAACCTATATATCTGTTGTTTAAATAAACTGCACTTTTTAAGCAGATAGTCTTTTCGGTTTCTCACTGAACGCGACCAAAGACTCAAGAGTGGCCGTGCTAGTTCATGAGCATGAATAGACTGAAGGTGCAGCCCACTGTTAGTATACCCAAATCATAACAGTTTAATACATATTAAACGCGACTGGACTGATAGTGGTGAATTGGGCATCATTCAGAATTTAAACCTAGCCGCACCTAGCCTCCCACCTTGGTAAGAAGTGTTAGAACACAAGGGGATTTATTTTCTGCCAAAACTGCTTTGCCCCTTTCTCACAACGGTTAGATCAAGGGAAAACATTTGCAAAGATTACTGTGAAAACAAAAGCCTAAAATACAGCCATGGATTGTATAAAATCATACAAAAAATCTGACAGGGTCTAGAAAGATTAATGCTCAGTTCTGCTGGAAGTTCTTTTGTAAAATTCACCAACAATGATAGCTGATGACCTTATCAGGCCTTACTCTTCTGATGAAACCATCTCCTCATCACTTGCTGGAGTTGTGTGTCAGTCTGCTGTGAGACTCTATGTGATTGTATGGAAGTTCCTGCTCTTTCTTGCTTTTGAATTCTAATAAGAAAGGAAATCAGGCCAGTTACAGTTCATTGTGGATGCTACAGAAGATAGGTACTGCATAATTTAATGGTTTAAAAGTGTGCAAGATCAGACTGGGCTTGCCACTGTGGGTGAACAGAGATAAGAGGGCAGTAGAATTGTCTCCTCCAAATGCACATAGTCCATGCTAGAGCTGCTATCAGGTCTGCGGCTGATGTAAATCAACATACTACTAGAAATTCAGGCAGTTTCACTTATTGATATCAGATAAGGATGGGTTCCAAAGGAGCATAGGAGACTGGAAGTTAGCACCACCAGCAGCTGTTGACTGTGAAAAGGTTAACAAAGGCTAATTCCAGACTGAGACATATTTCCATTCCTTATTAGGTGTTGGCTATTGCTTTTAAACGATAAATAAAGACACAGTTTATCACAGGAAGCATTTTCTTTAAGTAATTTTCATATGCAATGTATAATGCAGAGGAAGAAATGTACACTACCTTCACAGTTACTATTAATAAGCACTTTCCTAATTATCACAGTCCCAATTTAATTCAGTTCTCATTGTAAAGTTATTTTTCAAGTCACAGCTGAAGCTGTGAATGGTTATTGAAATCTGTATGAGGTACGCATGTGCAAATCTTTGTAGTCATAAATCACTTATTGTTTAGCGTTATTATTGAGTAGTATCTAAAATATTATAGATTTTCTCTCTGTTTACAGGGAGTAACCATTTTATAACATGCAAATAAGTTCTTTACTGCTGATCAGTGTACAGCATTGCTTGTTCCAATATTAAAAAGGAAAGGACTAAAAGACCTTGCACCTTAAATATAACAGGCCCAATGCCCTGACCAAATTGCCATCATCAAAAGCATCTAAATTTATTTAAAAAAAAAAAATCACTTATTCCCCCTACCCCTGCCAAAAAAAATAATAATACTAAAACCAAACAAAAAACCCACAAAAACCCAAAAGCTTGTTGGCTTTGAAAGGTTTCCAAGTACTTCCAGTATTTTCTCGGAACGGTCCAAAATTGTCAGGTGTGATCACTCAGTGATGAATGCGATTGATCCAGAAACCCTACCGTCCCATTTATGAACACAGCCTGGCTACCCAGGCAGTTTCCTGCAGGTCCTCACATTAACTACAGAAAACTGTGGATGTTTTTCTGTTGCTGCTTATTTCTTTCATTTGCACTCATATTTTTTGTCATTTCGCACTGTCTGTGTTTCTTTTTTTTTGTTTGCTTAGTTGTTTTTTTTAACATGATTGCAACATGCACTGCTCTAAGAGACCAGCTACAGTCTGCTTGTTTGTTTGCTTGTTTTGTTTCTCTTTGATATAACTGGGAAATAAATTTAATTATTAGTCATACACAATCTGTAAAACGAAACAGATTTGCTAGCATTCTAAAATAACTTCTATATTTATCTGTAGATAAGTTTGAACCAGTGTTGTGATTCCTTTTCCAAAGTTTTGTATTATTTTAATAGTGCATATAGGCCCTAAATGAACGTGCTGTATTATTCATGCCTTGCTTTGTTGTCACAAACTAATACTTAATGACAAAATTAAGATGCATTAAGTGAGCTTATAATAAATTACTGTTAATTTGGACAGCTGCCCATTAAGAAATGAATTGGACAAGAAGACCCTGAACTCTAATTTATATCTCTTGGGGATTTTAATTCTAATTACTAGCAAAGGAGAGCAGAAATACTGTACTAAACCAACAGTACATTTTGGTGATGAGTAGACAAATGCTGTAGGAAATGAAATACATCAGTTGAGTATTAAACACTCCTGGGAAAGTCCTTCTGTAAATTGTAAAGCTTAATATTTGTTATATTTTCTAAACAATAATTATTGTTAAGGATTATGACTTACTGTTTTAAATACACAAAACTAGCATTCTTAGGTGTAACATTTAGTTTTCAGTGTTTCTTACCTGGGCCATACAGCCTATTGAGAGCTGCTAGGATTAGGGTCGCCTGTGTTAGATCCTGACTGAGTTAGGACAAAAATAAATCTCATGCACACAATTATTGGAAGATATAATCCCTCTAACTCTCATTAGAGAGCCAAAACAAGTAGCAGGGAAGAGCTTCACTGATCAAGCATCTTCCATGAGTTAAAAAATGTATTGTTGGTAATGGCAGAGGCCCTTACCCTGCACCTAAGTGTATTTTAGATACCTTCCCTAGGGAAGAGATACAGTCTTCCTAAAATGAACACCTACAGTTAAAGCCAAAGCTGTGAAAGTAATAAGTCTTTCTGAAAAACTGTCTAGGATAGTGCTCCAGCAGGAAGCTGGGGTTGCAAAAGATGGATGTCACTTCATCTTCAGGCTGGAAAGCCTTTAAAAATGGGCTCACAATACTGTTACAAAAGCACTCCTGGAAAGAGATGCAAATGAGTTACCATTAATAGTCACGGACAACACAGCTTTCAGGGATGCAAAGCTTTGAGATCTGACTGTGATCTCCCCTACATCCGTAGAACAGGATATACCCAGGAAATTGTTCCTGATTTACTGTGAGGTTAATGAGACAATAAGTTAACACTATTCATTTTAAAATGACAAAACCATGTCTGAAAGCCATTCAGGAATGGAATGTGTACAGTGGACGAGAAGCACACTGCTGTCTTTCCATACATAATTTCCCCTTTCTGTTTTCTTTTAACAGATGAGATTCCCAACTAAATTTTTCATTTTCCTGGATCTTGTAGTCACTTTGGGAAATGCAGAACTATATGCAGAGCAGGTATAAAATTCTAGCAGGCCAGTCAGAGAGGTGTTGGGTTTTTTTAATTTCCTTTGTACTGTTGTAAACAGCAAAGTCAAAGAAGAAGGAAAAATCAAGATTTTAGGACTCAGTATCATTGAAGTAGATTTTATTTTCTTCCTTTAACTTTTAAAATGTTATTTCATTTAACATGTTTTCACAAACAACCAGATTTTTTTCTCTCACCCACTCATATGTTTCTCCTTACCACTGGCTTACTAAAAGAGCACTTGCAGATTTCTGTAATGCATGTACTGCTTTAGAACATAAGTAAGAACAACAGAAAAATAGTTTTCCTTTGAAATAAAGATTTCTTTCTTTCCAATAGTTTGCAGATTTCTCGATTATGTATATATGAAGACTACAAGTAATGTTCACATAGAAATATATTTCAGTTGTGATCTTTGCCAACTATCCCATTAATATCTTCTCTGCTTTGTGTACCCTTTCTTAGTGCTGGGATGAAAAAAAAAAAAAAACAAAAAAAAAACCCAGCTTTAAATGCAGTAACAAATTCACAGTTTAGAAAAACATTTTTCAAAGTGTTTTTCAAGGTTAATAGGTGCAGATGATAGTGAAAAAGATGTTCTATTTCTTATCTTCAGTTTATCCATTCCTGTCCACTCTAACGATATTTCTATCAACAAAAGGCAAAGAGAAAGAAAAAGATTTGTTGTAGAGATACTCTGAATTAAATACTTTGAACTATAGCACTTATAGGTATTTCTTGGGCTTGGACGGCACATCTTTGGTACAGAATTACCTACCGTACTCAAGCAAAAATCAGCAAAAAATATGGTTTATTTTGGAAGCACAGTTTAAGTTCGAGAAAATATTTTTTATTTACTTGTTTTCAAGGGAAACATTACAATAATTGTTAGGTCATAGCTTTCTGTCCTTGTTTTGTTTTAGCTCTAATTAAGTGGAATATTGGCTACTGAGTGGTCCTCTGAGAGAAAGCATGAGTGAGATCTTTATGTCATTGAAACTAGAGAGGCTTTTGTCATTTATTCTGAGTAGGGACTCAGTTTCACACAAGTTATCAAAGAAGTTTTGATCAGAACTTTAGACATTTAATGTCTAAGCTTCCCAAGCCTTCATCCTATATAGGAACCCCACAAAGTCAACGAGACATTGCTTGTGAATGGGTTTGCCAACACTCCAAAATGTCAGCATTCCATATGTTATATTAGGAACTTGAAGGAAAACCAAAGCAAAGCAAGGAACATTGAGAACCAAATTTACAGTGTGAGAGGTGAAGGATGTTCTTAAGGTGGGAATGCCATAAATTTTATCTGTTTAGGCTTTCTGAGGTAGATGTGACTTGGGAGCAAGAGAACCGGAAAGTACCTAAGTGTCACTCCCCTGACCATTCTCACTGTAGGATATTCAGCACAATCCTTTGTGGCAGCAAGGGGTGACAACTCTCTGTTTGGGCTTCAAACAAAATGTTCAGTTTGCCCTGAATATCCCCATCTAGCATGAGGTCATCCTAGTATTTGTTCACCCAAGGCAAACAGAAAACTTGTGGCCAGCTTATATATAAGTAGGAGCTTATTTTTCTCACTTGAAAAAAGGCTATGGGGATGTTTTAATATAAAATTGAGATGATAGGATTGGTTTAAGGAGATCTGGATTCATCTCCTATCTCTGTTGTAGATTTTCTTGAGATTGTCTCTGCCTTAAAAGGCAGGGACAATACATATCTTCTGTTTCCTTTTGTCATTCTTTTTTGTCAGGTCACTGTTATGGGGACATTCTCTCACTGTAAATTCCTTATTAATTATTTATGTGGGACCTGAAGCCTATTTTTTTGTATAGATGTATATACACACATATGTAAGTTACTCTGTAGGTAACATCAGGAAATGTCCATCCATTATCAGTAACTATCTTTTAGATCACATATGGTATGGCTAAATATCTAACTGTAGTACAAAAAGTTATTTACAATTTTGCTTTTCTACTTGTAAGGAACGCTATATTGTGAAGAAGATAGATTTTTTAGCAAGCTGATTTTTTCATAAGATACTTTGAAGCTGCTCAGAGGTTTGCAATGTTAGAAATTGTTTCTGGAATGATAAAATTAATGGGCGAAGGGTGACTGAAAAAGGTCACAGATCTACTTTGTGCATATAGAAATATCAACATTATTTTTGCTCAGACTTGCAAAGATAAGTCATGCTGTTGACAAAAAACAAAATGTGTGAATGTCAACCCAAATATTCAGTCTGTCAAAATAAAAAGTAAAACCAAACCACATAGATATAGTGGAAAGCTGTAGGAAAAATTACTTATAAATGTTTTTATTAATTAGCCAGTAATAACATGATCCAGAGGTTGCACTACCATTCTGAGACATGCTTGAAAAGAACTCTGATTGAGGTACTTATAACTAAACTGGATCTTAGTAGAACATCATATAAGTGGTAACACAAGGAGCGTGTGTAGGAGAGAGAAATTAGTATGTATGCACAATTGCATTCATACAACTAGTGTAAGTAACAAATGCTGACTTTGTTCTAGTCAAAAGACTTGTTTAACTTAAACATAACAAACACTAATGTTTAAAGAACTCTGGAGGCAAACTATTTTAGTGTGCACTTCCCTTTCGTAAGTACATTGTTTTACATAGAAATTACTCAGTTATCTATGTGTTTTGATGGGATTTTTAATATCAGGAGATCTGAATGGAAATCTGAAACCTTTTCACTTTATTTCTTTCCCTCTTCCTCCATTTCTTTTTTACATAATTACCAGACAAAATAAAACAATACAAGACAAAAATTATCAAAGACATGTTTAAACATAAAATAATTAGCTAGAACAGAAGATATATTCCAGGATATGATGGAACCAATATGATGTTTCATCCTGGTGTCATGAAATAGCTGTACAACCTATTAAGTTCAACATTTGGCTTCTCGTGTTAGAGAAATTAAAAGTGAAGAGATACGAACATGGAGTTTGCAATAAAGCAATTGTTTTCCACATTTTTCTAAGATGAGCAACATTATTAATGCTCAGAGAGTACATGCCCAAGACTGTGGTTTCCCGAAGGTCAATAAGATACAGCAGTTCACTTACAGTAATCAGATATAACCTTTAACAGCTTTAATTTTTTTCCACTGTAATTTGATGAAAAATACATTTCAGAAAAACATTATACTTTTCTTGTCTTGCTTGAATCAACCCATTTTGTCTAAGACAGGGCCTCATACTCATTACACAGCATATTTAACAGGTTTATAAGTGGTTCATTTCCCTTTCAGGCTAATGGCTGTGGGATTATAATGTTCTAAGGGATTTACAGCACCAATTTACTGTGCTTCCTGGTTATGATTTTAGTTTATTCGTACTTTTTAATATGTTGACAGTCACACATTTGTTTTGCTATTGATAATTTTATTGTACTAATAATGTTGATTTTCACTTTGGAATCATGTTACTATTCACATCATATGGTCTGCTTTTCTTTCAGCCTTGTCTTTTGAAGAAGGAATTGTGACAATCAAAATTCAGCTTTAGTTTAGTAAGCCAAAACCTTTCTCATTCTTCTGTTCAGGAAGAGAAAGTACCTGAAGTATATTTCACATGAGAATACTGACATTATCAGGAAAACTCAAATATAAGATGAAATATACGTAAACACTCTTCATGAATGTTCATTCACTCAGTGTCAGAAGGAAAATTAGGAAAAAATGTTCAGACAGAACAGGGAAATTGAAAGACAAGAGTGTAACCAAGTTACAAAAATGATGGGTTTATGTCTCTAGATCAGATTAAACCCATACGGTATTTTATCAGTATGGTGGATTTCCTCAAATTTGTTTGGGAAAAAATCCTGATTTCCATTGTTTGCTTACTTGGCAGTTGTCACCCATTTCAATGGCAGTAAAATTGGCTAGATTTCGGGATTTGGTCCAGCTGTTGGCTTCACTTAGGAGGAAATTATTCATCGTTCAATGTGTATGCTTTTTTCCCAGACTCTTGCAGTGCAGGAATATTATGAATGAAGAATAAAACCACTCTTTTTTTTTCTTATCCCATTTTTCCCCAAGAAAACGTTTCACTTCTATGTGGTGTTTATGCATAAACCAGACTTCTGGTTCTCATGTCGAGTATCTTTCAAAAGTGTCAGGTAAAGATCAGATCATTGTTTTTTATTTTGCACTCAGGTAGCACCTCTAATTGGAAGACCTCCAAGAATTTGAAAATATATTCATTAGCTGTTTCTGTAGCTGGATTTTTCTGTTTGTCAGTTTTAGGAATCAAAAAATAAAGTTTTCCTCTCTGTCTGTTTATTTTCTTATTCATCCTGCTGCAGGATGATATACCAGGCCTCTAATCTTGTTAGTCTATGTAAAAATAACAGTGAAAACAGGAGTATTAACTTAATCTAGCATACATATTTACTGTGGATCTTGGCTCTTCAGTCAGGGTCCTGGCTTCATTGACTTGACTATATTAACTCTAATTTTGGCCTGAATGATATCAGTCTTCCATTCCTGCTGCTGCTCAGTTTGTATTATGTGCACTTTGAACCCTGCAAATTATTGACTGGCAGTAGAAATCTCAAAGTCCTGATCCCTCTGTCCAGTTTTTGGCCATGATCACAGTGTCCGTGTTTATGTTGGCCTACTACTCAGTGCTTGGTTTGGTTTTCTGCAGTACAGGTCTTCCAGGATCAATTCCAAGCTCCAGTTAATCCATAGCCTGTGAATAAATACCCCTTGAAACTGAGTCTCCTGGCACTCGGAATAAATAGACATCATCTGTGAGTTACTGAAAACCAGGCCCCTTAATATTTTAAGGCCCTAAATTTTAAGCACTGATGTTTGAAAATATTGTCTGTTATTGAACAAGATCAGTTAAGCTTCGATCATTTTCCTTCTCCTCTTACAAACATGGAACATTGCATGCTTTTCTTCCAGATGGGTATGCAGGCACAGTGATGGTTACTTGCTGAAAGGCACGCAAGAGCTGGTAGAACGGCCGGATGAACAACCCGGGTATTAAAACAGTGAGTTCTTTGAGCTTTAGGACTCCTTGTAGTACACTCAGAAACTCCATTTGAATTTAGCCATTGGCAAAAACATTTGCAGATGTGGAAATTACATTTTAATTAGTTTGTATGACTACATAAGGTAGGTTTGTTGCAAGAGTTACCATAATTACTAGCAGTAGAACTGATATAATAATGGCCATATGGGTATTTTCCTGTAATTATCATTATTATCTAATCAGCTTCTAAACACTGCCCTGGCTTCTGAACGGTCAGAGATGACTTCTAGGGCTAGATTATTCTCTTGTTGTGAGATAAATGAATGGAAACACACTGAAGATATTCTTCCCTAGACCATTTTGATTAACAGCAGACATTGTTCTCATTAGTGCCTTGAGCAATTGATATTTGAAAAAAAACCCAAAACCTAATGTTGCCCAACTTCTTTCATTGCTGCTGCTCCTTTTTGCTACTCACTAAAATAGGAACAGCTGCTTCTTTCGGAGAGGGGTCAGCTTCTCTGAACCATGCTGCATGGAGCCCAGGGCGATGTGGACCACAGGTCACTTCTTTGGAATCTGGGTTCTCGGGTGAGCTGAGAAATCAGCTGAGCTCTCAATGTGGGCCACAAAGGAAAAGGATGCTGCAGAGGGAGCTTGATGCACAGCATGTCACCTCTCTATATACATGTTCTGGAGATGATTCAGGCCCATGAAATTACCTGACAGCTGCCGATATAGTTAGAATAATCTGCTTCACTCTCTCCACCTGTCAGCTTCCTCTGCACATGATATGCCTGTAAGAAGAAATGTACCATCTCCCCAGAAACCAAATTAATACACAGATTCTTTTACCTTTGATGTAAAGGTGTCACCATTACTTCAGAAAGTGCTATTTTCTAAAAGTAGTTTCAAATGCATGTTAAATTTTTATTAAGCAAGACACTCTTTTGAAATAAGAGATGTAAAAAAGCAAAAAAATCCATTTCTTTTCCCCTGATATTTGCTTATGCTTAAAATCCATCCTTTCTGAGTTCAGTTTTATTCAATATTCCTTAATGAAATAAATTATGTCTGTTTGAGTGAAACATCTTCTTTAATAAAATCCTCGTATGGACCCGAGATTTTCTTTGCTTCATTGGGATCTGTTACTTAGCCTTCCTCAGAATCTTTGCAGGTTTTGGATTAATACTAAAAGGTCCACTATGGAGACAACATCCCATACTAGCTGCCAGTCCATAAATATACAAAGCTTCCTATACTTTTTCTAAACTATGTTAGCTTATAGGACAAGAGACTGATTTTTTTCACTCCTTCAACATCTGTTCACCATTGAACCTCTGCATCTTTTGAAGGTTTGGGGTATATGTTGGGGAGATCAAGCAGAAATTCACATGTTTTTTTTTCTGACAGTGTATTTGCCTGAAAATCAAGTGGAAATACACACCTGGAATTTTTCTAACTGGTCTTAATATGTTTGCAAGTGTTTCCAACAAAGCAAGCCAAAAGAGTAACTAAAAGGGTGCTACCAGGTAAAAAAAAGAAAAACCAACAAAAACCACCAACAACAAAACAAAACTACAAAACACAAAATGAAAAAAAAAAACCTTGAAAATCTTTGCTTGTGTTCCTAAGGACGTTGTTTTTGGTCTTGTTTCAAGTTCCTTTCATATGCAACACTTGTGTTTACTTTCTTCCTTAGCGATAATGGCCATTAGTTTTCTTCATTCCTTTTCTTAAAAACAAACGAAAACCCCCCTTCACACGTGTTCTACTTGTAATTCTTAATTTTTATACAGGTTATAAACATTACTATTCTGGAAACAGAAATACTTTCAGTGAGATTTATGAATACACCATTATTATTTAATTTTTTTTGCAAAATTGTAATACAAATTCAACTGTAAATGGTAGATTAATCTTCTTAATTACAAAAGGCTGTTTGAGATAAGTGAGTATATGTTTGCACTCTCATTTAGTCATCTCATGCGAAGAGTCAAAGCTATGAGCCCATGTTAGTATCCTCCATGATACAAGTGGTGAACTGCTGGATCCTCCAAAGTTAGGATCATCTAGGTGGCACTTTGTCTGTTTAAAAGACATAAAAGTTTCTGACGTGCCATGACTTAGTAACTTTAAAAGAATTTTACAAGCAATAAAAGTCCCCTCAGTGTGATGACAGAGTTGAAAATTAAAGCTACACACTTAAGTTCTAACGCTGCCAACTTTTACATATGTGTTGTGAACAGTTCCATCCACCTGTGAGACTAAGTAGTCTCACATGTAACATGAAGTTACTGCATGTAGTGTTTTGCAGATCTGGTTCTACAGATCTACAGACATGCTTTCTAGATGGTCATTTATAGTTATAACTTTCATTCCTTTTAAAATAATTTTAATACTTTTAATTTTTAATAAAATTAATTTTAATACTTTAATTTTAATAAAATAATTTTAATACTTTTAATAACTTTAATCCTGCTCAAGCACAGTAACTTTTGTATTTAATCAAATAACTAATAATTATACCTTTAATATAGATGACATTAAGTGTCAGGAAGTGTCACTATCCTCTGATGTAATAGACGATGGTATTTTCAGAGTTTCAAACCTTTCACAATATGAGACAAAGACATAAATAAATAAAAAAAGAAAACCTCAATAACTTCATATAAGCAGATGGATACTGAGTTAAAAAGAGAGGAACATATAGACTTCTATTAAATCTGATAGACATGACAGAAGATCCTTGCTATTAAGCATTATTGTGTGCTCACAATAATTTATATTTTGAGTCTATATTTTTGGCACATGATAGCGAGATGTGAATTGTTCTAATGCAGGCAATTAACAAATTATCTTCTTGCAAGAGAACCACTTTACTAGGCAAAATGGAAAGTACATAGTAAGTACATAATCACTGTACGTAGTAAGTCATGCAGCTATGCAATTGTTAGATCAGTTTTTCTCTTCCACTGAAGGGTAAATATAAACATAGCTATATTACAGTGAATCGGGGAGGAGTTATCACAATACACGGGCCTGCAAGAAACTCCAAATACTCTATGACATCCTGATATATTAACATTATGTTTTAAAATATTTGAAACAAATTTGGAAAAAGTTAGTGCTATAGATCTTCCTGAGGGCCCAAATTACATATGCATACTTTAGTTTTCATTCCACTTTTCTCTCGACTGACATGCAGATAAGAAAGCTTAATGTGGTTATACAGTAGTAAAGATGGTTTATAGGACAGACTTGGTCCAAGTCCTGCCTGAAAATTCCCTGTAAGGAGCTAAATTTATTAAAGGTAACAAGAATCTTTGGTCTGTGAGATTACCATAAAATTGTATAAAAAATCAGCCACTGCTGTTGGGCAAAAAGCCATACTCTTTATGTGTCTATGTCATTGCTACAACATCCACGACTGGATTCTACATTCATGATCATGTTTCTCTCATTCAACCTCCTTAGAGTATAATAGTGACACACCACATTGTGTGTGGTTTGGATAAGTGGATTATGCTTTTTCTCTATCATGTCACTAGTGACGTGATAGAGAAATAAAGGTGAAGCTCTGCTTTAACACAATTCAATCATAGAGATTTGAGCAATGCTAACATAAATATTAAATATCCCACTAACTTAAAATACGTTCTGGTTCATGACCTCATGTACTGAAAAGAACATTTTTTCACACTTCTGTAATAAACTCCCCTTTTAGGATAGGTTAAATTAAGGTCACATTCTGCTTTGAATTTGATAATCCATTACCTATGTATTAAGTCAGTTTGTAATACCTGATATAGATACCAACGGTCCAAGTTCATCTTTTAAAGAAAACATCCTTATAAAACTGTATTCTGTGGCTAATGCAACATCAAGCACTTGCATCTACATTTACTGTAAGCAAGCCACAGAAAATGTATATTTTCCCAGCATTATGTATTTTTAATGCCAATGACTCATGCAATTGTTGAGCAAGAAGTGTACAATTTTTTCTATGACTTCAGAGAAATTAAATTGATGGAAAAGCATCACTACAGTATATTTTGAAAAATGGGAAAAATATACAGAGATTCATATTTTAAGGGACAATACAAATTCAGGATGAAATTAGATATCTCAATCTGCATGGACTTCCAGCGTTTGCTGCATTTATCTAGCTGCATAATACAGCTGGGTGTCAGAGGCAGAGAACTAAGCAATAAGAGAAGAAACATTAAAATGGTGTAAAACAAGTGAGGGAAGTGGATATAGAGCGGAGTAGCACAAGGGTGGATACAATTTTAGAAGAGAGCTGGAGAGAAATCAGAGAGCTATGTGACAGGTACACCAAGGGGTGATCAAAAAAGAAACCAGGTTTTATGGTGATGTAAGCAATGTCCTAAGACTAAAAGAATATTTTGTCTAAGTATTCATTAGACATCATAAGATTGATGTTTATGGAAGAGAAAAGATGTGGTGGGTTGGCCTCGGCTGGACAGCGGGTGCCCACCAATCTGCTCCCCCACCTCAAATGATAAATATGATGAAAGGCTCATGGGTCGAGATAAGGACAAGGAGATCACTCACCAGTTACTGTAACAGGCAAGATGGACTTGACTTGGGGAAATTAATTTAATTTATTGCCAATCAAAACTCAGAGTAGGATAATGAGAAATAAAACCAAATCTTAAAACACCTTCTTCCCAGGCTCAACTTGACTCCCAATTTCTCTACCTCCTTCCCCCCAGTGGCGCAGTGGGATGGAGAATGGGGGCTGAGGTCAGTTCTTCACACATTGTCTTTCTGCTCCTTCCTTCTCACACTATTCCCCTGCTTCAGCATGGAGTCCCACCCGTGGGAGACAGTTCTCCATAAATCTATCCAAAGCGTGTCCTTTTCCTTGAGTAAATTTTGACTAGTATTTTTAAGACAGTTCCTTAACAGAGGCTCTGGAACAGCCTTTAAGTCATGGGTACATGATACTTGAATTCAAGAGGGAACTTCCTAGATTTATAACAGGGATTGTGTCATAAAATCACTTCAGCAGAAAAATATGTGATTGGAAAGAACATGGCTTCCGGCCTTATATTCCACTACAAATGTTCGTCTAAAGGAACTGGATGTGCTCAGGATTTCTGAATCTCCTAATTTCTCTGCAGGGTGGAAAAAAACCTCCTAACTGAGGGGAGTAAGATGAATATTTTCCCATTCTTTTAAGATTGGTCTGTGCTGGGTAATGGACTCCTGCCTATTATCTTTTGGGTCAAGTGGTGTAGATGCGTATTTTGGATTTGAACCTTCCCATGTTCAGTCCTCTTGATTGCAGAAGTAGGGTGGTAAAATTGACGTAGAAGTTAAGAACAGCAAATGTCACCCCTACCTTCAATAAGAACAAAAAGGAAGATCTAGGTTTCTACAGGGCTCAAGTCAATTCCTGGGAAGCTGACAGAGCAACTAAACCTGGAAACCATTTCTAGGCACATGAAAAGCAAGGAGGTAATTAGGAGTAGTCAGCATGGATTTACAAAGGGAAAACCCTTAAACAACCTGACGGCTTTCTACAATGAGAGGACGAGATGGCAGGACAAGAGTCAGTGGTCACAAACTAAGACACATTACATGTGAAATTAAGAAACATAGCCATCTGAAAATAAGAAAAAACTTCTTTGCTGTGGAGGTGGTCAAACACTGGAATAGGTTACCCAGAGAGGCTGTTGAGTTTCCATCCTTGGAGATATTTGAGGCCCAATTGGACATAGCCTTGGGCAACCCATTCTAAATGACCCTGCTTTGAGGAGGGGTTATTATTATTTCCACCACAATTTTCCCCGAAATTAATTATTTATTTTAAAACCTCAAACATTAATAGATGAAAGTCACATGAAAGCTTTTCTTAGGAAAAAAAAAAAATATTTTTAAGAAAATGGAAACGTCAAAACAATATGCTTTGACTTTTCATTTTTAAATCTCCATGTTACCACAAAACCTTTAGATTTTGTTCCTGAAAGAAACAGTAAGTCTTCTGTTGATGTTTTTTATGATTTTTTAAAAATCTTCTTCATGAACAAACTGGAAAGATATATTCACAAATTCAATAGTAAATGAGAGAGGGAATCACATAAAGAAATGGTCTATGAGTTTGACCAACCAAACACATGGAAGAAAATGTAATTCTATTTCTGTTTGTTAGTAATGCTAGAAAAACAAATCAAACTTTATATATATATAAAAATATATATATATATAAAAGATATATATATATAAAATATATATATATAAATTATATAAATATAAATATATGAAACTTACACCAAATGTCTCAGTTTACCAGTAATGACAGTGCCCTCACCCTTCTTTATATACATTCTGTGATACATGGTGACTGCTAAAACCTCATTCCTGTAACTGGAGTGATAATATGAGTTGTAAAACTATGAATACCATGAAGAATCAGACAGATCTAGGGATAAATGATGGGAACATCTGGAAATGGAAGCTTAGTGCAGACTTTTGACAGTTTGGGACTTAATCTCCATTCTTTAATTTTCCATCTGCAAATGGTGATACCAAATCCACATGCCTTCATGAGGCACATGAAGAAGAAAATAATCTATTATGTCTGCGATATGATAATGACTCTCCTAGTAAGGTGCATAAGGAAATGTATAATTTTTATTCAGTGCAGGGCTTAGAGGTTGTGATGTAAATAAGGCAAGAATTGAATTAAGAGAATAAAAATGGACATTGGTTAGTTGTGACCCATAAGAAAGCAGCATCTATCCTGTGTATTGATTAAGGAAAGAGACTAATGTTAAAAAAAACAAACCACAAAAATGGTCAGTCATGTAATTAAAGGTTGCGTCATCATACCTGTACACAAAAGCAAAATTGTGGGTGTTTTTACTATTATTATTTGACTAAAATTTTTCTTTCAACTTAAACTTTCATTGTCATGATTTTAAGGAAAAAAGACATGCAAGATTATATTTGTCAAGAGATGTACTCCTGCATTTTTTATTTTTACTCTAACATAGAAGAAATAATTCACTCATGGGCCTCCAAAGCCCGAGAAAAGGCAAAGGCTAAAAATATGTAGTATTTCTGAAGAAGTTCGGACCATGAGTCATTTGCTCCTCCCTTCCTATGATTCAGTAATGAAATACCAACTCTGGCACAAAGCCATGAGACACACTGGTTTGTAATTCAGTCTGAACATGATGAGAGCCTGGAAAGAGACCTTGGTAGGTCATGTTTTGGGAAGAGGCGTGGTTATGGAGGTGGCTTTCAGCTATGTCGTGTGCTCTTTGAAGACCAAGCCCTGCCAGCTGGCACACACACAGCACTGTAGTCTCTCTCTTACTCCATGACTCCATCTGCAGTGAAAGATAATAATCGAAGTTTCAATTCACAGAGCAAGGTAAAAGCCACATTAACATTATATGAGATAGCTGTGAAAGAACATGAGTTGAGGCCAATTGTGTATTCCACCCGTGGTGTGGGACTCAGCAGGTTTCCTGTGCTCATGATAAGCTTTAGTGGCAGGAATCCAAAAAAGATACTTCAAGCTTGTGATGCTGAGCATTACAAAGCCTGAGCTATGGCATTCAGCTCTGCCAATAAAGTACACAGCAGTGACTGACATCCAAGGAAACATAGATACAAAACACAAAGGAGTTAGGCATCTACTAGATTAGAATTTAGTACTTCTGTGACAGGGAGTTTATTCTGGAAGCTGTGGGTGCCAAAGATGTCACAAACACAAGCAAATGATGCAGCACTTTTCTGAAAGATACTTTGCCGTTTCACCTCAGCTAAATGGCAATTGGATGACAGATCCTCAAGGGATTTCACACACATACCGACAAAATGTGAAAAACTTACAGTTCTTTACTTTTATTAGTATAGCCACGTTTAAAAATAATTTCTGCAATTTCAAAACCAGAAACAGTTAATACGATATATTCCAGTCTTTTCCCTGAAGATTTTAAATGCAAAAGCTACTTTTTAAATGCAACACTACTTCCTTGAAACTAAGCATACATCGCTCTGCAGATAACTTGACCAGAGTCTAATTTTTAGTGTTACCTGTAATCTTATTGAGGTAGCTATCTGCAGGCTGGTCCTGGGAACCTTTGTAATGTATCTGCTCTTGGTCCAAATACATTCATTGATGTTCTATTCACAACTCAAACTTTGTTTTAAATCTTATTCCCAGGGAAATTCTTGTTTCTCTCACCTGGACTTTCACTTCATAAGTTCATACTAAAGGTGATGCTACCTTTGTTAAAATATTATTGTGGTAGAAGAGGGGATTTATTATGAGCTCCTACTCGCTCACCTTCACAAGCCTGGCATAAAAGGGAGCTGCTTGAGATGAGCAGGACAGACTGTACACAAATCCGGTTCGTCTGCTGTTTGTAAGTAGCAAAGTAATGTGGATTCCTGTGCTAGAAGAGGATTATGATAGAAATTGGATATCAAAATCAGAAATAGTAATGTTGACCTTTGTTTTCAAGGGAACTCAAGAGTCAACCAGGGGTCCCACTGTACATTATGAAATTACTTGCACTAAAGCACTGATCAGGAAAGATAAATAGGATTAACTTAAGTAGTATGAATGGTATAAATCACTAACAAGGTACAGAATAATAATGGTTAAGCATCTTACTCAGACTATTTAATTTGTCAGTAATAGCATTTATGTTCAAGAGAACTGTAGGCAATTCAGACCACCTGCTCTTGAGATTTTCTAAACATCAGCTCCTACATGGCCAAGAGAGAAGCAGTTGCAGTAATCCATTTAGACAGCAAAAACATTATTTCAATAATATTAAGCTTTGAAAAAAAAGGGAAAAAAAAAACAAAAAAACAAACCATAAATCTCAGGCTGGATGGAAGGCAAAGTAAACATCTCTTTGGTTATGGAGTTGCCCAGGGTGATTTTAGATGCAAGAGATTTATATTTGGCAGGAAACCGTTTAGTAGGACTGTAGAGGAAGAGTTAACGCAAGATAATGCATTTCTTTTAGTGGTGTTATATTTGTAGCTGCAACACTAGTTGCTTGAAATAATTAAAAAAGGGGAAATCAGAGAAAGAAGATCTGTCTCAACTGACCTGCACTTGCTGATTCCAGGCCAACAGGTCAGTCAGACAAATACAAGAAGTTTAGAAGAATGGAAGGAAATAAATATATTACAGACATGTTTCTTGTCTTAAGAGCATTTTTTTTTTAATTTGAAATAACCTTGAGTGTTTTTGAGTGCTTTCTTGAACACACTTCTCCTGAGCCAGTTTAATGAACTAGGTGCAGTGGTGCCTTGAATTGTATCACAAGAAACCTGGCTTCAAACAGCATGTAGTTATGGGGATTTCAGAGAAATATAGAAGCTTCATTTATAGACAGGGAAGTAATATATCGTGCACTTCCTTCTGCACCTTATTGATATGCAGAATTTATTGCCTTATTCTATTCCCTTTTCAGTTCCTTCACTGCAAAATTAAACTCCAAGAAGAAAACCAACTATGTTAGTAGCACAGGACATTATGATTTTGATTAAGATGCCAGACAGGTGACAGAAATAATGAAAAATATTCTTACCTCACTCGGGTTTAGACACAAATAAGAAAAGGCAATGTATTTTTATTATTTCATAGATAGCAAGTTCAGGCTCACATATATCTTATGTACTGTCATGCCACCAAACCCATTTTTTTCCTTCAGTCTGAAATGGACATCTTAATCTAACATTTTGATGTCACTTCCCTTTACGGTCATTCATCTGATGATGCCTCTTGTCATAACAAACCTAACTTGTGATACCCAGACTGCAGAAATGCTTATAGAAAAGTCATTGCCTGGAAATCTTTCCTAAGAAAATAATTTTACATAGATCATTTTAAAATAATTATATGAGGAAAAAATAATAATTTTTTAGGAAAAGTTAGCGAAAAGGCAAACAGCATTCAATATGAATCGTTGGTACAGATAAAGATGAAATGCATAGTAACACTCCTAATTTTATTTCAATTTATTTAAATGGAAATAAGTGACCTAACTTGCTGAGGAATTTTTGCTAAAGTATTATTCATTCATCTGCTTCTTTAGGCACCTGTATATACTCCTGAAAATCTGTCATAAAATCTCAGTGGAGACTTATTTATTACTAGTGGTCTTTCACAGCTGCTGAGGATGTGTAACTACTTTTGACTACAGCAGTACCGACTAGCACTGAAACGTAGAATAGTTTTATCCTGGTTCAACATTTAATATTCTTTTAAATATATATATATATATGATTCTATGATTATAGAATTCTGACCAGGTTTATGGGGGTGTTTGGTTCCTTCGTTCCCCCATTTTGCCCTTCTTTTAGCCGTTACTAACAGAGCAGAACTCATTAATTATTTTATGCAGAGAAGTAAAGTCGTTAAAACAAGGAGTTAGTGCTAATCTTTTTATGTCTTTTATTCAAGGAAAAACAAAACTTGAAAATAAAAATTTCAAAACCATCTAAAGCTTTTTTTTTGGGGGGAAACTGGGAGTTAAACAGACAAAAGGCTATAGGTAGACCTACAGATGCTTAGCAAGAGAGCGGTACATGCAGTAGTACAAAAGACATCTAAGTTCTCCTATTCAGTGCATTGGGAGAGCTTAGCATCACAGTATAATGTTGACAATCACCAGCTTCTTAAATGGCAAACAGGCTAAATCCAGTGATAGACTGTACTGTGATCACAGATCCAAAATTTAGCATCATATGAGCTGCTATGAAGAAAATTAACTCTATTCCAGACAAAACCAGCACACCCTTGTGCAGGCAGAGCTGAGCATTTCATCGTCCTTACTTAAACTTTCCATAAAGATAGAAGTACTTCTGAAGGTAGGGCCTTCAGAAACCTTACCAGATAAAATGCAATGTCTTATGAAATTTATGAGTGGTATATATCTAAACCCTGTTAGGAGTAGCGGTAGCACCCTCATAAGAGCTCAGATGTGCCTGGTTTTCAACAAGCCTTATGCTAATAAGACAGTTCTACATTTCCAAAAGGCTTTCAAAACACTGTGGTCCTTTCAAAAATCTTTGCTTTGCTCCTGACCCTACACCACTCACTCACATGCTTGAACCTATTAAAGGATTATTTTCTTGAATGGGAATTACAAGGTCAGCTTCTACCCTCTGTCTGACATCTAACCTCCACAAAACCATATGTGCTGTTGCATTCATCCTTGTAAATCACCGGGTCCACAGTCATGCCTTACCTAGAGGAAACAGGAAATCTAGTGTCTCTAAAATGTCAGGAGATGCTGCTATAGGCAATCTCAGCACTTCTAAATTATATTTGGCAAACAGTATCTGTTATTGAAATTGTTCTGCCTGTAAAGTATTTATCCACCTTAGGAAGCAATCCACATGCTGGGCGGCTGCCTCAGGTAATTTATGTGAACACTACTATATTCCCAGCTTACGCAAAGGGGAGATTTTATTTCTTTGCGGCACAGGGATCTTCATTGTGCCTGCCAGCTGATGCAGTGATCTAATGCATTTCTTTTCAGCAGTGAAAACAAAGATTCAGAATCTACTTATGCTATGAATGAAATGGTGATCACATTGTTTTCTAAAAGCTATTTATTCATATATTCCAACTATTCTCTAGTTAGTCATATATAGAAATTTCTGTTGCATAAAACATAATGAACAGGCTGCTAGGAGTCCTATATATTAGAAAGCTGTGCTGTGAAAGAATTGGGCAGGGGAGTTTGTGTGCAACTTCCCATCCTTATGTGTAGATCAATCCAGCACTTTAAAACATTCAAAAATTATATATAAAAAAAAGAAAAGACTGCATTGCCAAATTTTAATGTAAAATAAGTTATAGAGATGTGAAAGCAGGTGCATAGAAGGCTCTTTTGAATTATAAAGAAGGTCTGCTTCGCAGAGCATTTCACTGGGACATGACTGGATAAATATAGTATGTTTGAGAACTTTTAAAACGTGGCTTTTTATCAGCAGGTTTTGCAGAGGCAAGACATCCAGATGGCACTCGAAAAACACAATGATGAATCAAGCATCTAGAATGCCATATTCGTCACGTTATCAGTTATAGCAAGTTTTGCCAACACCTGGTAATCAACAAATTATTCTTGCAGTAGAGCCATTAAACGGACTAAATAGAAACTGTGGGATACCTGTTAACAAGGTCTTCAGCTGAGGAGAACGTCTGGTTTTCTTTTCTTCCAAGGTTTATAAATTACAGCACACAAAACCACCAGAATTTTAATTTTGAAAGAAAATGCTTGAAAAGCATTATTTAATAGAATAATTTACTGAAGAGAAAATAAAATTTAGGGGAAAAATGCAATTATTACAAGAAAGTTTCAGGTGAATATTTCTGAACACACAAATAGGAGATGTGTATTCAGTTCTCACTGGCTTCTATCTATGTTCCTTGTAAAAATGTTCCTTTTGCCTTTAAATTTTCCTTATCGATTTTTTTACTGTAATCTATGTGAACATGAGAGTTCATGAGAGAACATGAGTTCATGAGAGTATTTCTATCAAATGCAAAACAGTAAAGAAGGTTTGGTACTGATATGAAAATATTTTTTACAGTTTTCGTCTCTCACGTGTCATATAAAATAGTTTAAATTCATACTTCAATCTACCACCATTGTCAATTTGTTTCAAAACTTAACTGAATATTATTTAGACCTTTTTTTATAGAATGTTATTTAAAATATTGTGAAAGCTCTCTAGTTACTAAACACAACTAAGGTAAAAACTCTACAATTAAAAATAGCACCATATTTCAGATCAGATGGATGAGTTTATTTAGTCACACAGTATATAGAAGAATATTGTTGACAAAACTACTGGACGTTGTGGATTTTCTCAGTGTCTCAGAATTGGATGTGTATTTCAGCTCTCGGAACTTTATCAAGATACCAATTTTCCATTACAGAAAAATAATTGCTGCTGTTGAGTAGTAAGTTGCACCTCAGTTTGTAGACACAGTACAGACAGCAATCTGATTGCCATCATATGAGTCTACCCAGAGCTCATTTCAAGAAGAGACCATCAGAGTAGGGTGACCTCCCATCAGGGTAGATACAATTTGAAGCATCCTGTATGTAGGTGTTAGAAGGCAAGTGACTCGGTGCAAGTTTCTCCCTAATGTCTCCAAGTCTAGTATATCCTCTGAACAGAGCAAACATAAAAGAAATATAGTAGGAGGCAAAGGAAGAACTCTCAGCAGTGTGCAGAATGTGGTTATATTTTCAGGAAAATACATCGGAATTCTGTTAATTCACACCCATTGACCCAGGCCAAATAGTTTTACACCTTTAAAAAATATTTAAGGACTCCAACTACAACAGTTACAATTATTCACAATTTAGCACTTAACATGATTGAAACTTTTATACCCCTGTACAAAAGGAAAGTCATAATCTCCTCAGTGTGGTATTTGATTGTAGCCTCTAGTAGGACTTTAGCCTTCATTTTAGTTCCTGAATGCATATTTTATCACAGTTTTTCTCCCTGTAAGATTTCCCAACAGGGATACACAACTCCCAACTGATTTGCAGTACCGGCATCAATGAAAAGCTATCAGTGTTTATTGTAGCCACATTTCCTTCATATTTCCGCTATGGAAACAAAAATAACAGAAATGATAGAAACAGTCATTGTGACCTAAATTCAAAGTTTGTTTTGTCTTTTTCCTCTGTTTTTTATTAGGCATTAGTTAATCCAATTAGACGCTGTAAATCCAACTTGTTGACAATTTGTAGAATGCTTATTCTGCTATTCTCCAAACAACCAAAGATGACATTTATTTTAATGATGTTTTTCAGTTGTGGGATACCTTTTTTTCACAGTTATAGTCAAGATCTGTGAAAGTCAACATGCCTCTTTGTACCAAGGAATATTAGGAATCTAAATATTAGGAGGCCTAAATTAGGGATATATTACAGCCAGGTTTTCTTTATAATCTGTGAAAAAACTGAATTATTTCAGAAAATTCAGAGTGTCTGGACTACTGTAAACTTCTAAATCACTGTGTCACTCTAGTCATTCACTATTCAGGGAAATTTATGGAACTGGCAACTAAACATGGACCTAAAGCTCATGATATGCTTGCAGTCCCAGAGAAGTGTTGTCTGAAAAGATGTCATCTTATGGTCTGAGAGACCAACTGAAAATGAGTACCACCACCACCAAAAAAAAAACCAGCTAGGCAATTCCAAGAAGATAAAGATGTGGTTGTGCTTTCCTTTTAGTGTCATTCCAGCTGGCTAGGGGAAATGGAGCATGCATATTCTTTTACTAATGCAGCTTCCCACTTACTTTAAATTTATTTACTCGAAGAAGAGAAACAACTAGTTTGTTTTTATATTGAACCATATTTAATAAACACTTCTGAATTCAGTTCTATTTATGTCCCTCTATCCTTCATTCTTTCTTAGCCACAGCTTTCTCAGGGGGATGAATATTACATATCTTGTCAAATCTTTTGTGGCTAAGGCCTTTTGTGCAAACTGTGGGATATGAATATACTGGAATCTTGAATCTGAAAGAGGATAAGTTTGTCCCACAAATGGAACAACTAAGGTAGTCTGAATTTACATTGTTCTGTGGCTGTTGATTTTTGCTTTTCATTCTGGATGGAGACTACAGTAAAAGGAATACTCTACTACACATAGTACAAAGGTGTGTTATTCCATGCCTCACTGTTAATCTGAGGTTTTCTTCATTTGCTTTTCAACTGAAATAACTGTTTTGTTGTGTAACAGAAAATAACTGTTTTTTTCTCCATAAAGTAATCATCCAGTCCCTTAATATATCAGCAGCCATTAGGTTTCTATTTCTCTTTCTTTCAACTAATTGTGCTGTAACTAAAATCAGTTGAATAATTCACATACTTAAATTTCATCCTATCTATGAAGTGCTTTAGTTTAAGACTAAAGACCCTTTATAGACAATTAGTTCATTTTATCTTTGAACAAAAGAAATCAACCTCTATATGCCAATTCTCTCAACTGATTATTAAAGGAATATAGAAGAAAAGGTAAGGAAAAAATATCTAAACTTATGAGGTCTAACACTACATAAATTGTATCCCACTGTAAAGCTTTGGAATAGAGGTTGAGCTAAAAAAGAAATAATAAAATTAGCAATATACTAAGAAAGAACAGTAAGCAGATATTGTCAAATAATGTCATCATAAGGAGCCCTCATATATCTTACTTCAGTTATTGAATTCAACTTTATAAATTCAGCTCAAAGTAGCATGTTAGAAACAGAATATATCTATATCCTTTCAAGTACACTGTTATTGTGTTTAGGACATTAGGCATGCAGAATTTTCCTTCTTGACAGGAAATTTATACAGGATTATTTTAAATAGTCTAGAAGAAATATTTCCCTTTACAAAAGGAGTAAGAAAAGCTATAGTGGGTATAGATAATATAAAGAAGAGATGTAAAATTCAAGCTAGGTTCTTCTAGCTCTCTCCTGGCAATTGCAATAACAAAAAAAAAAATTAGACATATACCTAATTTATTCTGAATCAGATACAGTGACAAAAATTTTGCCACCAACTTCAAATGAGCTATGTAACACATCCTATAGGAATGAAATATGATTGAATTTATATAGCTACTCAGGAAATTTACACATATTACTAATTCTCAAGGTGTTAACTAATAATTTTCAAAGTTAAGAATTTCCCCCTTCCCTCATATTGTACTACTGCTCAAGTAGAAGAATTTCATCTTCCTCTGGAGTATCTGGTGCTAACTGTTGCTAGACAGAATATCGGACCGCTAGAGCATTGTTTTGTTCTGCTGTAGCCACCTATATGTTTGGGTACCACTGGCTAAAATACACAAGTGTTCAATTCAAGAAAGTAGCTTAAGAAAAGGATTGCTGCATTTCTAACTGAAATGAACTTGCTGTAAAAAAACAGTTTAAATAAGTATTTATATGCTCTGTTGCCTGCTAGTCCCTAATCTGACTGAGAAGTGAGAAAGGCCCAATGTATTATTTAAATAAAGAGAGCAGGTACAGTAACAAATGATATTGCAGCACATTTAATTTGTTTCTGTGAATCATTAAAATCACAATATAGCACCTGGTGTTCATTTCAATCAAGACTGAAAATCCTCCACCTACCCTCTTTGCCATTTCAGTTATACAGTCCACTGACTCTTAAATTTTAGAAGATCAATCACTGAGGTATTGATTTAAAAGAGGTATAAAAATCAAAGCCGAATGAACACATCTGACTTGTTCATAATGCATGGTCAGCTTTGGGGAAGAGAAATTGTGAAATAATGTGGTGGTGGAGAAACAGTTGGACTGTGACTTGAATAAAGCAGATTACGCTGGCAACAAATCAATGATAGAGCGGAGCGTTCCATTTCATGCCTTTTGCAATAGACAGATGCAGAAAGGTAGTGTGGATGATACAGTCCCATCAACATTCCATTTTCTAAGCTGGGCAGGAGAATAAAAATGCATGCAAGCTCCAAAAGAAAATGACACGTTTAGATATGGAGCTGCAATAGTTATCTATCTTCAAACCAGGTTTTATTTGAAATTGTACACTGCTGCCCACTACATTTGATGAAGATGTATTTTCACAGCAGGAAGACTGTACAAGTAGTAAAATAGTTGCCAGAATTAATTACCTACAGATAATAAGAAATGACCTGCTTCACTAGTAGGCTACATTTCTTTATTAAACTGGAAAAAAGTCAGACTGATTTTTCTTTATTATATTCCCTCTCTCTTTCTTTATTGCCACCCCTCCACCTCAAAATTTTGTACCAAGATAAGCTTTGGGCAGGATTTTATGCTGAAAGTAAGAGATGAGTTGGAAATGAGGCAATAAAACCTGAATATAACAGCTTAGAACACATGATCCATTCCTGCCCTAGAGATAGCTTCATCCATTCCAGCTCAACAAGTGTGGCAAAATGAGAAAAAGAAAAAAGTTTGGTCTGATTTAAATTTGTGGCTACCCCTTTAAAATGACTGCATATGAAGTAAATAAAAACGTAGCGATGTGACTAAAAGCACATCTGCTATAAATGATATAAACATATTATTTAAAGCATAATAATCTGAATAGAGAGACAAACAAATCTGTGCATTTTTTTTTTTTGGTAGAACAAGCTTTCTTACATGGCCTAGTGTATTACAGAGAAATTAGCAATAATACATTGCTAACTAACATGTGACAAATAGTTTGAGAAGTGTTCAACAGTTAGATTTTCAAAGGGAGGAGATGACTTGTTTGTTTTCATGTTTTACTTTGGTAAATGAAGAAAAGTCTCTATAAAATTTGAAAAATAAAAAGTATTTTCAATCTTGAACAAAGTAGTAAAACAGTCCCCTGAAAACTTGTGTAGTCCAAGGATTTCCTTAAATTAGAATGTGGGTTTATGGGAAGCCATTAATGAAAAAATGAATCTGAGATGAGCCTGCAGAATGTCTGCTGAAACATGTTTTAGAGACAAAGTGAAGGGGGATAAAAATACACAAAGAATAAACCATTAAAAAAATTTCTGTTTTGTGTTTTTTTGTGTTGGGAATTTTTTTGTTTATTTGGTGTGTGTTTGTTTCTTTTTTTCCCTCAAGCAAGAGGAAAGGAAGGAAAATTTCTCAATTAGCAGAAATAATGGGTGGGAATGGAGAGCTTGGCAGACAATCTATTTTTTTTCTGACCCAAAGGCAGCAACATCTGGAGAATATCTTTAGTATCAGACAGGTTTCCTCTCAGAGACTTATAACCTTGGATGGGAAGAGAAAAATCCTCAACTGGCAAAAAGCTCCATTTCAGCTAAAATGATGGGATCTAGGCCTGTAACATTCATTGTCTGTTTTGAAAATCTTAGTCAACAGTATTTGTCCCTGATTCTAGAAAATATCACACATGTTGTCTGTAGGAAAATACAAACCAGGAGTTTAAAACTTTGTTAGGTTTTACTATTTGTTTTTGGCAACAACTTCTGATTTACAATGTCTATAACAAGAATTAGGAATTAGGAACTCCTAGTAAATTATATGCATTTTTACTTAACACTTTTCTACATGGGGAAAAAAGTTCAGTTCTGAGCAATGTGTCTATCAAATACAATAACTTAAAATTCTTGCAGTTCAGGAACTTAAGTTGTACATCTCTAAACTGAAATTTCTCAAAGGGAAAGCAAGAGGCTTTTCCTGTAAAATGAAGGCTTTTCAGTTCAAATGGAAGGGAAATCCCAAAGTCAAAGACCTTTCCTTTAGACTTTTCTATTACAGCTCTGCTGCAGAGCATGAATAATCTCTGCTTTGAACATAACTACTATCAAAAAACAGTATTTTACAGTAAGACAATCTTTCAAGGTAGTATTCATGTTTTTTAAAATAAACACATGGTCATGTAATTAGTAAGAAGCAAGCTTATCACCGCACTGGTCATGCCGTTGATTATTTTTTTTTAGCTATAATTTATCAAACGTTTCAGGTTTTACATTCCTCAGCAGGGATGGGTATTTCTCTTATAAAGTAGCTAATTGATTTCCAATGGTACGTAAATAAAAAAAAAAAAAAAATGTTAAAAAAACCCCAACAACCAACAAAAACACAAGCACATTTAAAAAGCATGGCATTCAAGTTGACAAAATCAAATGTTCAAAAAACTTAGGAAATGGAAAACTTAAAATCCACTCCTTTGAAAAAAAAAAAAAACAAAACACAGAAAACAAAATCCCCAAATCCTACCCAAAACCATTGGATTGTATTTTGTTTTCATGCAGTGACAAGAGAGATTTAGGTAAACTGCAGCTCTCTACTAAAATCATGAACACATGAACACTGCATGTTCCCTGTCACTCGATGGAACTTATCTGTGTGACTGCAAAGTACCATTCCTTCTCTTCTCAGTGGAAGACCTGAGATCACACCTTCAGGCTTTCATTCCCATACTTCCCAAAACTCTCGTCCGTTCAGATGGATGACGCATCAGTACTTTGGATGATACAGAAAACAGCTACTTATTAAAGATTTTTTTCTTATCATTATTCAGCATTTTATCACTCAGATACTATATCCATTTGTTTCCTTAATGGCTTTTCCAATTCTTATTTCTTAGCAAACACCTGTGTATGATTTTTTGCAATACTTTTCTGGAGACCAGGATTCTCAAAGTACTTATATTTTATAGCACTTCATACACTCACAGCAGACTTCTCATCACTGTTACTTCCTACTGTGAGTTCATAGAAGCTCTGCAAATCACATGGAAGTCTCAACTAGTGTGAGAACAGCTTCCATTGCCACACGTTCCTGTATAAGCTTCCAAGTGGCTATGTGTCAGGTACAGGAAGATTCCTGATTTTGTCGAAGCTTACAAAATAGTAAATAAATAAATAATAAAATAGCCCGAGGCAGCTCATATGCTTGAAGCTTGGTAAAACTATAAGCAACTGAAAACAGGATTTTCTAATGGGAAATTGTCAGACAAACATAACTGTAGGCATAACCACGTGGGTCACGTACAAGAATAAGAACATAAATGAAAGCTGCTACTTCATTTTCCATCTAGAAATCATTCCCTAGTGAATAATATTTTATAACTGCTTATTATTTTTTCTTCACGTGGAACTCAGTATAACAATCTGTCTGACATAGTCCGTATTATCTATTATTATTATCTGTTACTTGCTCACGACTCCATACTGGAATCTGAAACAGGGCATAGGCAGCCTCAGTCTGGGAAGCGGGGGCTACACAGCAACGAAATGCTAATCACACTTTGGTAGCATGTGGGAAAACATCCCTCTCTTCAGGAAGTCTTTGTGGCTATAATGTCTTCTACTCCCCCTCCTTCTATAAATCATATATTGTTCTGTGAGAAGAACTAGTTAAGGCAGAAGAAACTCTAGAGCTTTTCCTGTGAACTGTATAAAGCTCAGGTGACTACAGCAACAGAGGGAAAAATTCCCTGTTGGCCCTGTAGGATCCTTGAATGTGATATTGTGATAGCGGTGTTGAGTTATTTTTACATCCAGACTGTTGCCATGCTTTGTAATAATAAATATGATCACTGTGGACTTTTGATTAACTAATTAAATAAAAATGAACATTAGAGAAGAGATAATGACGTTCGTATAGCGTTCTGAAACTATCATTTCCGTCTTGTTCCATGAGGTAACCCTTTCCCCATCATTGCAGTAATTTCTACCATATTCATGCACTGCACATCTTTTTTTTTAACCCAGGTACGTGCTAATATTATCACTTCTGCAGTTTACCTATTCATTGCTTACATCTAAGATTTACTGCAACTTTTCTTTTTTTTTTTACTATTTAGTATTTTTATTATTAATGTAGCATTTGTCTTATTTCTTACATGTAGAAAAAACTATAAATACTTAAATACCTCCAAGTGATATTTTAATGGAGCTAATTTAGAAAATATACACAGAGATAATCCTACACTGAAAAGGCTTGATCCAAAAAATCAGCTTGCTCATTTATCTATTATTCCTTTTGTGTATTCTCTAATTTGTATCTGATTGCCTTTACTTTTACTGGTGTGAATGACTGTCTGACATTCAGGGCAAACAGAAAAAGGGTAATAATAATAATAATAATAAATGCTCTTCAGAAGGGTTTTAGCCATTAGCAATAGGTTTTCCTGCTGACAGGAAAAGTATCAATGCCAACAGTAGGAAAAGAGTGCTAAGAATAGAACTGAAATCATTACAAGTTATACTTCTCAAACTTATAAATGAAAAATGGATTGACTATATCGGAATTCAATGCAGTACCTAAATAACGTGTAAGTACTTTGAATTTCAAGGATAGCTCTGTTGGGTGCATGAAGGTGCAAGCATTTATCACATGGACAGGAAGAGTTAATCTTTGCAAGAAAAAAACAAACTTTCAAAATATTTCTAAGTTAGGTATTTTAACCACTGTGTGAGTGAAAGAGAAGTGCAAAAGAAAGAAGGAAATGTACTTGGAAGGCAGGAGAAGACTGAATGAGACCAGAGGAGAATGTAAAAGTGAGACAGGTTTGAGGAGGAGAAAAGGCTCACCCATTGTCTGGTGAGATAGAAATAGTCAAAGTTTCAGATAAGAAAGGCCTTGTGCCGTAACTATCTGCATCACATTTGTTGAACTCTTGAGCTCCTATTTTCCACAGCTGAATTAAACTAAATCAAACACCCAAACAAAAGACAGGGGAGTGAGGGACAGGTATGCAAAAATCCACAAAGAACGGGGATGAAATAAAAAAAGTTAAGAAAACAATATTTCTTAAAATCTCAAGCCATTCAGGATTTGATGCCTTGAACATTTTCCTGAAGACATGCAGCTAAGTCCTTTCTTCCACAAGATAAGACGTTGTTTCTAACAAAAATCAGCTAAATAGGGGGTTGTTATGCAAGACCTCAGCAGTGAAAACATTCAGTCCCTTCAGCCTTCAAACCATAGGGCTCCATACAGTGCTGAACAATCAGCTACTCTCTACTCTGTGATGAAAAGACTCTTTCAGCAGAAGAAAGGATTTGGTCCAATGTCTATGACGAATGGTTAGTGGCTGGACACTCACAAGACATGGGAATCTTCTGTCAATACAAGGGAGGCTCCTTTGTCAGCTGATTTGCACCAGAGAAACAGATAGAAACATTGGCACTGAGAGGAAGCAGTGGGTAGTAGGTGCTGGGGCTCCCTTCTGCAGAGATGTAGGGACACCCGTCTTCCTGTATGACTTGTTATATCACGAGGTTTGTTGCTTAAAAGGTCTCAGATCCCAGAAGGTGAGGAGGGACTGATGAAGCCCATCTTGAACTTCGACTATGAGCCTTTGCTCGTCAATCACATGAGCACCAGAGATACTGCTCTGAGTGCAAGAGTGACTACAGAGCCCTGGGGACTGGGCAAATGACATCAGAGCCCAAATATATTTTCCTCTAGTCTGTTGGAACAGGGGAATGACACATGTAAGAGCACGTGCCTCTTCGGGGTCCATATGTGTCTGACACTGTAGAAAGCACTTTGCTTTTTATGACTACAAGGCACTTTATGAGGATTTGGGAGTAGTGGGAAGAGACAGGATACACTCAATTAACTGAGGAAAGAAAATCTGTGCTGATGCACTTACAATGGACTAAGTGAGAATGGCATCAGACCAGGTTCTGTGGGGGATGGTGACCAGAGACTGAAGTTGATGCAGGGAAGGCAGTGGGAAAGTGTGTGGAAGAACAGTGTGATGGACACAGCTCTCATATTTCCCTTCTGAAAGCAGTGTGAGTGGGCGTCTAGCTTAAACACCGATATGCAAGCTATGCAGCATGAGGAACAAATAGGAATTAGAAATCTGTGCACAGTAGCAGACCTATAATCTTACTGGATTTACAGAGACACATTGGAATAGCTGGCATCGCTGGAGTGTTGCAATGGACAGACAGAGGGACACGTCCTGGCCAGCAAGGTCCCAGACCTGCCAGCCATGCTACCACGCTTGGCTCTTGGCTCCTTGTCCCTTTGGGAGCGACACCTATCTTGGTGGGTCTCTGACAGATGTTGGAATGACATGAACACAATGGAAAGGTAAAGATGTAAAAAGGGAAGAACAAGAAAGGGTAGAGTGATGAAGAATGAGATGTTGGTATGGAGAGAGAATAAGGAAAGAAGGAGAGAGTAAAAAAATCAAAGTTTCAGAAAAAGACGAACAAAAGGAGACAATAGAAGTTCTGACAAGTTGAATTAGCAGATGCCTATGAATGTAAGAAACTGTTCTGTTAACAAACTGCTGATTTGAGGATAGAGCAGCAAGTTTGGAAGCTGGAGATATGGAAGCTAGTGAACACTTCATTTTAGGCTTCCAAAAAATGTGGCTGAATGGAAGAGTCAGATTCATGCACTCAAATACAATTTCTCATAAAAATGAAAATAACATTTGAGTTTACATCTGTGTGTATTACTTTTAATTTATACTCAAACTTCCTTTTTGGTATCAGCTGGGCACGTATACTTCTTTACTTCTCACATGGGAGCAAGTTAGTAATTTCTCTTTTTTTTTTTTTTTTGTATTGTGTAAGAGGATATGATTGTGTTAGATCCTGACTAAATGAAAAGATGTTTTTAAAACAGTTCCATGACTTTTATTTGTAAGATATATACAAACTAAACAGATATTCAGGGTGTTGAATTACTATACACAGACTTGCAGCAATATTTGGTTATGAATCTTTGCCACTCCAAATCAAATTCCTCTATAGATAGCTACGTGTGTTGTTGCAAATGTGTAGTCTGGCTTGACTTAATAATCACAGAAGCATTATTTCTTTATCCAGAATTTCAAGTTGTGTATATTTATTCTGAAAAGGCAAGAACTGTACAAGGCATCTAGCTTAGATTTTTTGAAAGGTATCAACCGTTTAAATGACATTTTCACCTTCAGCAAATACATCTTTGCCCGCTAGAAATGGTGATGCTATCATGCTGCAGGCAATCTATGATACAGTCATGTCACAAATAGGTGTCAACTTTCATTACATTCTCAAGTATAAATTCCACTTATCAGTTCCCACATAGTTGCAGATGTTTTAACAATCCCATTTTACCATGATTGCACCAAGCCTCAACTTCAAATGCTTTATGATATATTTGTAGGAGTTACTGTAGATGCACCAGATTTGGGAGCATTATGTGTAGTTGGTAGCCACATGGGAATTTTTATTTCCAAAAAAGTATTGAATATACTAGCAATTTATTGTCCAGCTACCTTTACAAACAAGAGAAGTAATATATAATTTTCCATTACCTTTTTCTTCAGTCTGGTTTGCAGTATTACAATGAAATTACTTGTTATTTGAAACTCAGACCTAACTTTTCATTTTCTGAAATACTTTTTCAGGAAAATACATCAGTCAAGTCATGCTGGGATGATTAGTAAAGTTCTTGGGTTTTGGTATTAGCCAAAACCCATATGACTTATTAGAAATGGGTTTTTAAAATAAATATTTTAATTAATAATTATGACCTGTACATATAACTTTTAAACTTAAACACATATTGCCATGAGAAAAGTCACCATCTTTTAAAGACATCCATGCTACCTTTCTATTTCCTATATAGATTATTTCTGGTCTAAAGCTAGCTTCTATTTGTCTTAGCTAAGTGAATTTTGAGAACTCAGTGCTGTAATAAACAACTACCTAGAAACAAGCCAGACAATGATCCACTATGGTTCCAAAATGTCTCATTTTACTGCTATTGTATGCTAATTTAATAGAGTCAGGTACTATCTGATACCTGACAATTGCAAACCAGCTAGTAATATATAAAATACTGAAAATAAGCATAATATGCAGTAGTTATCAGAGACAATTTTAGAAAAATAAATGTTGCCTTTAGTTAGTGGGATGGCACTCTGCTGAGTGCTACATGTTTATACTGGTGTAACAGAAGGAATAAAATGCAGATCTGAAAAAGAAAAACAGCCTTTTACCACACAGGTCATAGTTTGTTCTGCTAGCAGTCACATTGCAGGGCCATTCCACTTCATGTTAACTTACCTGCAAAAACATTTTCAGCTCAATAATTTCTGTCTTTCTAGGCATTGTGCATTTATCTCTATATCTTTCTAGTCTCTCACCTTGCTTTGTAGTTAATAAAATACACTGAATACTACAATATGCTCATTTTAGATCTTAACTTTATTACAATCTCAAATTTTAATAACGTGAAGTGAGCGAGAGGAGTGAAAGGAAGTCTACCTTAAATGTCTGCCTTCCCTAGAAAGTCAATAGAGAGAAAAATAAACTTCTGAATAGAGGAAGAGTTTGCTTAAGATATCTGTGTGCCTGTTCTGTAGGGATGTAGAGAATCAATAGGAAGTAATAAATACCGTTTTTCCCATAGGATGTGATTTGCTTGACTCTCCCCTGAACAAACTCTATGGAGTCATTATCTATCTCTTGCTTAATAATCTAACAGTGGGGTTACTGTTAGAAATGTCCTAATATTTTCTTAGTTTCTGAATGCACCTTTTCCACATATCAGACAAATACCTAAAAAAAAACCCAAACCAAAACCAAAGGGTAACCCAGGTATTTTTGGTCAGAGCATCCTCCTCTGAACTGCGCTGTAGTCACTGAAGCAAGAATCTTAGTTTGAAATGGCAACAGACAAAAAGGTTATTTTTTAATTTTTTTATTTTTTTAGGGAGCAAACCTCTCATTTGGCTGGCACTAGGACTTCAGTTCAGCTCCAGCTAAATCTGTAGGCATTTCATACGTTATCTTGACTGGACAAAAAGAAAAATAATATTTGGAATAAGGATCAGAACCCCTGCTTGGCCTGAAGGGACTACTCATCTACTCAGATATTTCTGTCTTGTCTTTTTATTGCCCCTGCCCCAGCATACACACAGAGAGACACACAAAGCAGTCCAAAATGGCTTTAACTCTTTTCACTATCTACAAGAACCAGAGGGGAAAAAAGGTCACTTTAACAGTATGAGTCTTTGTAGGTAGTAAAGTAACTTGAGTGTAGTGAAAAGTGTGTTTTCTCTTTCAAGACAGTAAATGTCACCTCCAGGATGATTCCAGGTCATGGCTCTTTGAGGAGAGTGAGAAAGCTTGGAGGATATTGCTGAACCAATATCTCTGCATCTTCTACCATCAAACTAGAATAACCAAGAAATTACATTTCTGCAATATATCCAGATACTGTCAGTACAGTTCAGTGTTGCACAAAAAAAAAAAAAAAGGCACTCTAAACTTCTAAACTTCCAATGTTGCTGCATGATATATAACATGGTTCTATAATACATCATGATTATCATTAATACTTAATTACTGTAACACTGCATTTGTCATGTCACAATGATTATTTTTCAGTTTTGTGTTTTCACTGTCCTTGAAAAAAATTACCTAATTCTAGATAAACTTAAATATACTCAACATTGAATGTCTGAACTAAATATTGATGATTCCCTGCATCTACGTTTTAAAGAGTTATAAACAGTGTTATATGATTAATAAGGTCAAATGTGATGAATGTCACTGACAGTAGCAGGTAGTATTTGCTCATGTAATAGATGGAAAAATTATTGTATGCTAAATGAGAGATTTGTAGTGAACAGACAACTGAAATTTAGACTAGAACCCAGCATTCGGATTTTAGATGGAAACAGAGTTTGAAGTTAACAGCAGTGAAATCTCATACTGTCACTAATTATTTTCAAAATATTTCATGCTCAAAAAACTAGAAAGGTCACAATTATTACCAGACAATGCTAATTCTTCCTTTCCTCCCTCAGTGAGGTGACAAATTCATGAAAGATCAGGACGCATTTGGAGTGGAACAGAAAAACAGTCCCTTATTACTTTAGAAGGAAAAATATTAGGCCACATCTTAGATTAGTAATTCTAATTTGTTCTTCCAAAACCCAAATGCCTTCATAAGGCACAGGCTTGATATTCCATTTTACAGTTTTGCTAATCTTTATAATTCACATATTTTCTTATAACTTTATTTTCCTGCATTTACGTATTTTATTATATCTTGAAAAGAAATTTTGTAAAATATTTTTATAATAAGACAAATAAAAAAAAAGCAATAAAATATCCAACTTGTGATTCTTTTTTTTTTTATTATTATTCAGAAATTTACTAGAAGTCTTTTAGTCCTATACAAAGATGAGTTTAATGTATATGCAACTCTCAGAGAGAGCAGTCCTTGTTTCAGGCAGATGAAGTAATGAAAGATTTCAGGATGTGACTTGCTTCATGATCTATATATGTAAGGGGAAGGAAATGTTTCTGTCTTCAAAGAGCCTGTGTAGAGGCAAAAGCCCAAGCCTTACATTTTACTGGAGTGGGGAGGCCCTACAGGAGGATGAACTGTTTGAACTGTTTAAACTTCCAGTACCTGAAGGGGGCCTATAAGAAAGCTGGGGAGGGGCTGTTTGCAAGGGCATGTAGCAATAGGGCAAGGGGTAATGGCTTTAAACTAGATTAGATTAGGTTTAGATTAGACATTAGGAAGAAGTTCTTTACAATGAGGGTGGTGAGGCACTGGAACAGGTTTCCCAGAGAGGTGGTGGAGGCCCCATCCCTGGAGGCATTCAAGGCCAGGCTTGGTGAGGCTCTGAGAAACCTGATCTAGTTGAAGAAGTCCCTCCTTACTGCAGGGCGGTTGGACTAGATGACCTTTAAAGGTCCTTTCCAACCCAACAGATTCTATGATTCTATGATTCTATTCTATGAACTGTTACTGTAACAGATGGTGGAGGCTTGTAGTAGCCACCGGAGGCTTGTGAATTCCGGCAACAGATTTCATCACCTGCAGATATTAATTTGTGGACAAGCTACAGACATGGCAACAGAAAATGTGAAAGAAAGTCTGTTGGGGATTGTATCTACCTGCGCCAATTGTGCCTAATCCATGCCTGAAGCAGTGCCACAAACAGAAAGCAATGGACAATGGTAGTCAAAGGTCCACTTGAACAGGGGAAGAAGGCTCCAAAAGCCTCCTCTTTTGCAGCCTGACAAAGAATAACACAAAAATAAGGAAAGTCTTGACAGAACCTGAAACTAACAAAGAGTGTGAAGGTCAAAAAGAAGGATATCTAGAGGTACATCAGCTGTAAAAAAGAAGTCCAAGAAAAAAATCTTATCCTGCTGCCAAAAGAGGTGAAGATCTAGTGGCAAAGGATATACAAAATACAGAGATATTCAGCGCCCTTTTCACCATAGTTTTTAATTGCAAGCTCTGCTCAGGCTGTCAGGCAGTGGCAAGAGCTGCTCCATGAGGAAAGACCAGCTGGTAGCCAAGGACATAAGCAAGACAGTGCCTTCACTGATGTGGTGCAGTTCTGCATACCCAAGCAGGGCTGAACTGGTGACTGACAAGTTCTGGTGACAGTCTGATAATCATCAGAGAGAGTAAGGCAAGAGTCAGCTTCAAGTTCAACCTAAAATTGAGGACCAGTTTGCAAGTCATGACCAATAGGCAATGGGGCTGAATGCACCTGCAGTATAGCCCAAGCAAACACTGGGATTTCAGGACTGAGCCTAAATGGCCAAGGATGCATGGCTGGGGTCCCAGGTGAGATTGTTCAGGACAAGAAAGCATACTTTTACACTCCAGTCCTGACACAGGCATTCCAGACCTCCATGCTTAGTAACACAGTTTGGGTAGAAAAGTACAGACCACAATAAAGGACGACCAAGTTAAGGTCTACTCACTGATAGTGGATATGCATGCATCCATCAGATTGGACAGGATATATCTGAATGCAGTCTGGTTAACATAATTTTGATGCCACTCTCTCTAATCTTTGAGAAAAAGCTAATGGATAGACTAAGGGCTAGACTCTTCTCAGAGGTGCACAGCAAAAGGAAACGAGATGATCTGTGAAAGTTGCAGCAGGGGATATTACAAACTGGATTTCATAAAATCAGAATCTTCATAGTTGGAGTGCCTAACTACCCAGAGAGGTTTTGAAATCTCCAACCTTGGCCAAGACCCCAAGCAACCTGGTCTTACTTTAAAACTAGCTCTCTTTTGAGTAGGAGGTTAGACAAAATGACCCCTTTTCCAGACTAATTGTTCTATGATTCTAATAGAGAAGGATTTTATTGACTTTCTGGCAAACATTTCCTTTATAAAGTTCTTTTCATAATCCTTATTCCAGAATAAAAACTGAGAAAAGGAAAATAATACTTGTGAAAGTTGGTTAGCTGGCTTCTTCATGTACTTATTCAAAAGTGTAAAACAAATGCTGATCCATAACTTTGATTCAGTTGAGCATATCTAAATCTTGTCAGGAAAAAGCAATACTACAGCACAAACTAAGAAAATACTATTGCTCATTATCCAAAAGCTTGAACTGGAACAAATATTTCAAACCTCAAATAAAAATGGTGACAATATGGTTAAATGAATAAAAGTGGATTTTGCATCTGTACGGTCTCCACAATTAATCATACTATTTTGATCCTGAAATTTAACTTCAAAAAAGATACTGCAAAATAAAAAGCCATTGGAATTTATCATCTGTAAGAAGGTGGTGAACTAGGAATAGACCATTTCCACATATCAAAGATCTTTCTTAGGCTTTTTTGTTTTTTATTGATACAACTGGAATAAAACAGAAATAAATTAATTCAGATACACATATTCTTCTTCAAAATCATTGGTCATTTTAACTCTTGCTGAAACTATGATTCATAAACTTTTATTGTAATTCTGTGTGCTTAAACATAGATTAGGAATTTTAGTAGGCATACATGATCTGAAATGCTTAACTTTTTCCTATCAATCTGTGTCTCCAGAAGCTTTATCTCTAATTTACCCTCCCAGGTATTGTACTCTGAGATAGACACCACGTTGGCTATGAAATATGAATGTTTTAGCAAAAGGTTGTGTTGACTTCTTGAAATGATAAGGAATGTGGGATTTTTGAAATGCCTGATGTACATGTTTTATTAGTTTAGTCTTTTTATGTAGGTATTGATATCAGAACATTGACAGGACCAGAAGGTAGATGTGAAAAGAAGAAATTCTTTTATCAGACGTATTTCTTGTTGAAGAAGAAAATATATGGATAAAATTAGTGGTTTTATCCAAATAGTGAAAAATTTATTTCCTTGACTTTGATGTACAGCTGATGGCAGGTTGTTTAATACAGCTCTTACAGACAACTTTCAGAGATGTGGAAATTGTCAGAATAATATCTCTGTCCTTACACACTGCTTTCAAAAATAATTCTGAATTGACAAGAGATTGATAGGTTTCTTTGATAACTTTTATTTCTTTTATGGCAGTCAAGTGGCACTTGAGAAAAAATCAATAACAAAGGAAAATTGTTTAGAGATTAAATACTATACAAAGAGATGAATTACTGAATGTATTTACTTATTTGAACAGTATATACCCATAATTCATCCATGAAATAGGCAATCTTTTGCACTCCATCACAATTATATTTTGATTTTAATATATCAAAATACTTAGCATATATGAAATCAACTGTATTATAAGTGAGTGTATCTTCAGTATTTAGAAAGTAGGAAAACTTAATGAGAAAAATATATACAGACATTCTTACAAAAAGAAATACATGTTATATGAACCTATACCGAATTCATAGTGGTTGTTTCAGCATCATCCTTACCATCTGAAATATAGTTATTCCAATCTCAAAGATATATAAGTAAAATTAATATAAATATGCAATACTACAGGAATAAAAACACTTTCTGCAGAGCA
The DNA here is from genome assembly GCF_028500815.1 of Rissa tridactyla. Classification (NCBI taxonomy): domain Eukaryota; kingdom Metazoa; phylum Chordata; class Aves; order Charadriiformes; family Laridae; genus Rissa; species Rissa tridactyla. The sequence goes on from NC_071466.1 coordinate 199,221,520, forward strand.
AATAAATCTCATCTTAAAATAGTCAGATCAAGATAGATAGATCACTTATACTCTCTTGAACTATACAGCGATAATTAACTCTCCAGTTAGCAAATTTCCTAGAAAAATGTGATATTTTAACCTACTCACTCTTATTAAATTTGGATTTTTTTATCTGTTTGGGAGATATAGAAAATGGTCATAGTACTGTTTTAAATGAAGATAGGGGAGTTTACTAGAGTGGATTAAGTATGGACACACAAATAAGATTTTTTTTTCAAAAAAAAAAAGGTCTGAATCAGCAACCTGTCTTATTATGTATTGCTGAGGCCAGCCAATATGCAAACACATTCTGCGTTGGAATTTAGAGACCATTAAACATTACAACTGTCCCCACTCTGTCATAACTGTACCAGCATCTGCTGCAAAACTACTTTGTGCTGATCTGCTACGAAAATGCAGTATTACCAGATCTCACATTGATTTATGTTGTTCACACCTGCAGAAATAGTAGTTGGACATTACAGTACATCAAAGACTATGTCAAGAAAAGTGGTTTAACATTTCTTATAGAATAATTTTTAACGCTGCTTGCTGGGTAGAACTGTACTTCCTGTTAATGTGCAATATTTTGTATTGATGCTTAAGCTAATATAGGGGGACAGAAATCCATTTTCCTTGTATACAAATCAGAAATGTCAGAAGTATAAGCCTTTAGCTGATCCAGCATGCTATAAGAGTCAATCACAGTGATGTCCATATAATCTCTTTTACTTTAAATATAGCTCCCAGCCAAATACTTCTCTCTTGCCTAGTCAGCAATTCTACTGAAAATACCATTCTTCCCATAGCCAGAATAGGGATAATTTTACTTTTTAGAGAACTTTTCCAGTTGTGTTCTTGTCTGTCTTTTCAGTGCATCAGCCACCTTGTGTTTCCTGTTTCCTTTATGGTTCCAGAGTTGCCACCAACTAGCTTCAGACTTCAGAGCCTCCGTGGTTAAGTTTTTTTTTTTTTTTTTTTTTTTTATATAGTAGCTGGGAAATGCCTCAGAAAGCAAGGAATTCTAAGCATGACTCTTCTTTAATCTTTAAGATGTACTAGCTATTAGAAATTGTTTTTAAATTGTTTTTAAATTGTTTTTAATTTTTTTTTAAATTGTTTTTAAGGTTTTGGGGTTTGCGTCGTTTTGATTTAATATGAACTTAAAAGATAAGAATTGCACAGCTTCCTAAATTATCTATGCTTCTTGAATTTCAAGTTAGGCTCTCCAATCACTTTGCCTTCTGCAAGTATCTTGGGTGAACTAGTTTTCAATCTTCTTACTTTCTTGGCTACTCCATACTATTGATCATTTTTTCAGAATTATTTTTGTTGCAGAGCTCAATGAGGATCAATTTGAAAAATGCTAAGCCAGAAATAACTTTTTAAAGTCCTCACTTTTTTTCCTTTCATTTTACCTCAAATTTCTCTGAAATTCTTCTCTTATTTTCTCAGAATTCTAATTCCTATAACCCTATAGACAAGGAAGAAGCAGACAAATCAAAGCAGTTTAAAATCACCTCTAGCTTACAAAACTGGCAGTTGCTTTCTCTAATGATATTATATTAGCATGTTTTTTTTTTTTACTCAAACCAGCAATTTTAATCGAAGTATTTTTCTTAAGGCTTCTTCTCCTGGAGTTATTAATGAATATAGCTTTACATGAATGAGTCTACTTTTCTGTTTATTTTTTGCTCTTTTTTAAAAGGCTAGGTTAAGGGTTTCATACTTTCAACATTCTGCCTGAAAAAATAGACTCAATGACATGAGCACATATGTAACGAGCACAGGCTACTTCTGTTGTTACTAATCTTATTGCATATATGTTAAATCTTTTGCTACTTGGGACATAATTCTTTGGGAAATTAAATGTAACTTTTATGAAATGTTATGTGAAATAAGGACAAATATTCATCTAATAAAGCTTTCTGTGTTTACTGTGGGAAGTGGCAGATACTTAGACAAAGAATATGAAAATCGGTTGTGTATAGAGTATCCTAGATCAGTCCCTGTTTGTACTTTTAGAGACTAAGATATAACCTTTCAATTCTAATGGTTTCAAGAATTAGGAAACTTAGCTTTATATTGAAGATTCGCTACTAAAAAATATAGACTGAAGACACCATCTGCTAAAGACTTCTTAACAATTAAATCTTAATCCTTAAGGATTTTTTTTGTAAGCATTTACTGAAGAACCAGTGTTGGAGAACTAGTGCAGGAGATGGATTTTTAAATGGAAACAGAAAATAAAACTGAGAATTAAATAACTGCGTGGAAATAATGCTTTTCCAAATCAATCTTGCAAAAAGCAGACATGATTCTACTAGCAAGACAGTGCACAAAACTTAATGATAAAACCGATGGGTTTTTTTAATAGTTTCAATGTAATGGATTTAGTGACAAAATTAACTGTTGGAGTATGCTGGTGAGTTTTGTGCAAAATCCTAGTAAACTATCTTTTTCTTTATACAAAACCCGCATTTTTTGTTGTCTTTGTTCTCCTTCTTTTTCACCTTAAAATAACTTTTCAAAAGTCAACTTGTATCCCACTAGTTTTCGACTTTAAGTTCTGTTTTCTTTCTGACATATCAGTCATTTTTAAGGAAAGAAGACAGGTTTTATGACAATTTTCACTTGATTGAAAAGGCTATTTTTTTCTTTCAGAAAAAGAAACTTCAACAGAAAATCACTTTACTGCGGTAACTGCTTATATAAAAGAAAAGTTTAAGAGAATTTATTTACAGCTTGGTTGTGCTGGGTTCATAGGCAGTATACATAAGAAATGACTGGAAATAGGAAGATTTATTTGTTCACATTTTCTAAAGCCCATCTGCAGCCCAGTAATAATGACTTTTGCCATTTCTAGCACAGGGCTCTGCAGACCACAGGTTTCACTGCTGGCCTGGGCTCACCTTGGCCAGAGCTGGGCTGAGTTGGTTTCAGTGCCTGTCTTGTGGCCAAGTGCCTGTTGCCTCCCCTGCCTGAGCTCGATGACAGTGCCTCCATGGGAAGGGTCTGGCAAACTCAGGGAGATGTTGCTCAACAAACAAGAGACCCTGGTGGGGCTGAGCGTGCGGAGGCTGTAGGGTCACGCTCACACTCAGCTGGGAGCAGCCAGAAGGCAGCAGCCCAGGGTGAGGAAAGATAAAAAGAAACCCAAGTAGACCCCAATACTAAGAATGAGGGGACCCCGACCAGCAGCACCACATTTTTTCCAGGAAGGGACTCAGTATGTTGATGACGCACTGTGACAGCCCAGCACCAGTTGGCTGGAGGACAGATGCCTCCATTGGCCTTATGAGCTGTAGGAACAGTGGGAGGGTGAGCACAGCACCAGCAAAAAGGGGTAGATATTAGAAAGGTTTTTTGTATAAGAATTGTAATGGTACTAATATTATCTATATTTTGCTGTCCTAATTTGTACTATGATTGCTACTGTCATTGTAATTGGACTGTTTGTACATTTCAATAATAACAATAAATTCTTGGCTCCATACATGTGCTGTTTTCTTTCACCCATAACACAGTTTTGAATGTAAATCAAACCCGTAAAAACTCAGGTAGCAACTGGGTCAATCACACAAAGTGCTCAGAAGTATTCCAGGATACATTAAAATAGATGTAGACTCTGACATTAAACTTTTAATATAAGTAATTTAAAGTTGATTCTGTTATGTTTTACCACATTTATAGTACTTTAGACCTCAAAATAATTGGAACTCAAGACGGAGAGTTCTACTTCAAAATGAGAAAAAGTCTCCAAACATGGAATTCAGTATTAATGTCATTAATAATTCTTCTGTTTTCTTCTCATTTCTTTGAGAATTTTACTGAAAAGTCACTTCAAAAATACAAATAATTTAGAGATGGAAAGAGTTTGGAGGATGGTTTTTTTTTTGGAATGGATTTTATTGTGGTTTTAACTACCAGAGACTTTAAGATGAGCTCTCCGCAAGGAAGAAACTGTCAGTTATGGAAAATAGAGGCATGAAATCTGATCAAATTTTATTTTTGTTTCACCTTCTAGTGTCTAGAATGACATAGAAAGAAGGACAGTAAACACTGGAAAATATTTATCTTAAAAATAGTAATATGAAGAAGCATATCCTAATGGTAATGAAAACTGTGAAAGATCTTTATCTGCTATGGCATTGCAGGATGTCAATAAGAAATGAATACATTGTAGTTGCTGCTTTTAAAAATACAAAATTTTATAAACCTCATCATTGTGTGTGTTATCAGAAAATGCATCTGCTGAGAACTACATGATGAGTCTCTCAGTTTCTATTCATTGAAAGTGCTTTTTATTGTAATAGAAAACAATCCTGAAATGCCCACATAAATTGCTGACTGCTACACAAATTGTTGAATGGAAACCTGGAAATATTTCCAGTTAGAATTTACTAGGCAGTGTCACACAGAATAAAATATAAGGGGTTTATTCTGGTAACTAGTAGAACTGGGAGGTACTGATGAGGAAGAATGACATAGAATAACATTATTAATGAGCACATGAATTTGACGAGCTCATTTTCTTACAGGTGATACGAACCCTAAAACTATGTAGAAAGTTGACCCTTCTAATTGTTATTCTAAAACTATTTTTAATTTATATTCTACAGCATAGTAAGATAGAAATCTTAGATTTTTAAGATTCCTTTTGTTTGCAACATTCTCCAGTCTTGCCCAAAGACACAGCATCAGTGATGTTCGAACAGAGCTAGCCCATAGCTCAGTGCTAGTCAGATTGCATCTTAATGAAGGGTTTTAGCACCTATGTTCCTCTGTGTTGCTACTTTGTTTGGGTTCTGAAAACAGATTTTTCAAGGCACAAGTCTTAAAAATTATTTGACGATTAAAAATACAAAACTATTTAGGAGAATGTAAATACATTCTGAGAGACTGTGATGGGCATTTTTAACTTAAATATGCTAAAACATTTCTGCTTGCTCACAGTATTGCACAATGCGTGTGCTTTTTCCTCTCAAAAGGTGACTGCATGAGATAAATCTACAGCTCTCCCTTTGTTTCATTCTCAGGTGTTTTTTTATTCTGCACCTCCTAAGTTGTGACCTCAAAGTTCAGAACTTTGAGAAAATATTTTCCTGCGTACAGAAAAGTGTCATGAAAAAATCAACTTTTCTAAGGAAAATCAGTCAGGAATGCCATCTGTGTCCTAGATCTCAGCATAAGATGTGTTCCTGAGGAGGTATCTCACTGCTTTTTCCATTAATTGATATAAATACTTCCATAAATCCTAATAATTTTGTATATAGATGTAGTCTACACAGTAAGAAATAGGGGACCTACTCTTGCCCAAGAGAATTTATACAGTAACTGATGTCAGAAAGGGCATTTAGGAGTAGTTTGATTATGAATTGGAAGGTGAGAGAGACGTCATAATTAAAGGAGATGAAAACCAGGGATGACTTTTCAATCCTTAAAAAATTTTGCCTTTTTCTCAGCTGCACAGAGAATCAGTCACCTAAGCCAGAAAAACATGGACTCCAAACCTTCAGTTTTACTGTTATGGTGATTCTTGAAATAGATGAGGTTCTCTCAACCAAATCAGGTTTTGCTATTTTAAAAGATGTTACGAATCAGGATTGTTCCCTCACATGATATTTAGTGCTTAATTTAGAGCACAGTGAGGTGTCTCTGCACCATACTTTACTGCAAAGTACAAACATCTCCCTGTTCCCCAGGCTTTTACTAAAATTTCCATTTGACTTTTTCACTAAAGGGAAAAAAGGACGGGGGGGGGAGGAGGAATTCATGTATGTATAGAAAATAGACTCATGTTTTCTCTGCCTCAGATGCTACCATATTTTCAAATTAAACAGTATAAAAAACGTAGCTCAAAATAGCCATTTTAGTGGCAGTCCCTCCTGAGTAGACTGGTGCACCAGCTCCCAGATATAGAATATTTTCTCAAGAAAATAATGTTACTCAAAAAACTGTGATATCCCAGATTTACAAAAATATAACCACAACAGAAAGACCAGTAGGAATATTCTGAAAAGCATACAGAGACAAAAATATTCTGTGAGGATCTGCATTGTGTAATGAATAAGTCACTTATTTTTTATTTGTGGGGTGGTAGAGAAAGGAAATTCACACCTCAAAATGAATTAATTTTGGCTAGTTGACTCATCAGTGAATAATTTGTTCACTTGCAAAGTAGACATAATCAGCAAGAGTCTAGATGTTGGTCACCAGAGATAAAATTAATTGATGTATTTTGCAAGTAAATTAAGCAAAGCAAGTAAAATAGGATAATATATAGAGTGCAATATGACAGTAAGAAAAAAACTCAAAAGACAAATTTGAGACAAGTCTGCATTACTCATCTTAATAGCACCCATACTGAAAGTTTCTTACAGGTTAGGCTGTCTTTTAACACAATGTTTATTATTTTTAATTGCTGAATCTAAATTTTCATACTGTAAGTCATCTTCAGAAAAAATATTTTGCCATTTGTCAGAATTAAATTAGATTCTACATTATATTTTTAGCTCCATTAAATATTTTTTATACGTTTGTTTTGTTAATTGGTTTGGTGACTCTTGGAACATTTTTCTTTAGGAAGGTGTGGGGGAACAAAAGCATGAACATTTGGCTAAGTGATAAAACCAGAGAAAATCTGATTTTGTACAACCCATGATTATTCAAGCCTTGCTAAATTTTGACAGGGGAATGATCTGCAGATGCCACCTGTATCCTGCTGCCATTCCAGGTAGGAAAGCCTGAGCAAAATTCCCCGTGCGAGAGATGTTCCATCTGCTGTGGATCTCTACTCTACAACCCCCTTATCTATGTAATAGCAGAGGAGAATATCCCACCACTTCTCACATCTGTCTCTTACATAACATTGGCAGTAATAAAAATAATATTTTATGCCTAGGAGATAGGAACCCATGGTACAAATGGAATGTGCTAGATGAACTGCCAGAGCAAAGACAAAAATGCAGAGAACAGTGTGCGCAAAATAGCGCTCTCACCATTGCTCACAGTTTTGCTTGTAGTAACCAGAGTTGGGGATTTCTTTTTAATTCTAGAGATACACTGAGGAGAAGAAAGGGATTGCACAAAAGGGCCATTTGGGATCCTGTAGAGATAAATAATGTAGGCTTACCTATACTTTCACAGCTAAACTAGAATAAGTATTACAGGTAAACTTTTTGCAGCACATACAATCTCTTGTTTAGAGGATCTCGGCATTCTGTCCACTTGATGTGCAGCATAAGAACTTCCAAATGATGAGAGTGCAGCATTTTGAAAGAAATAGTCCTAGAAAAATTGGTCAGGAACAGGGAGTGAAAGAGAAAAGAGGATGGGAACACGATGGGCAGACAGGACAAAGGCTGAGGTGGCAAATCAACACACAGTACAAGAGAGACCCAATAGAAAGCTTTTTTACAACTATACCTAAACATATAAATCAGTGTGAGAATATCAAGAAGTATTAGTTACATTGCTTTTTCAAATACTGGTGCAGTCTTCCACTTCTTACAGTCTCCTCTTCTTTGTTTTAATTCTATATGCTTATGAGGAAGATAACCTACAAGGCAATTAATTTTTTTGCTCTTGTAAACTGGTTTACTAGGAGAATGGTTCATCAGGTATGCTATGTTGATTTTCTCATACACAGTCTCAGGTTCAAGAGATGGTTCTGCAGAAAATAAGCGTAAGGGTCTTTAATTTGCTACGAAGGATGGATTCTAAAAATTTCTTCCTCAAATTTTATCTTTTTTAAAATACCCAATTGGTATGCTTTGATTTCTCTTTCATAAAGCTTTAGAGTCTGATAATGACTAGTCTAGATCAAAGTAGGTCTTTTATTTAGTCATTACCTACTAGAAGAAAAAAGGAAATCTGAAAGGGAGCTACTAAACATCAGTTACAACAATCTATTTATTTTCAGGGACTCAGAAAACTCCAAATGAAGATCCAGTCTGTTTATATACATAAATATACTAAGAAGAAGAACTACTATAGTCTAGTTTAACTCTTTACAATATAGACCAAGATGAACAGAAATTTGTGTCTTTCTCCTTTCGATCTTCTGAACGTGAAGAGGGTTGTTTTTTAGAAAAGATCATATATGACATTCTGCCAACCTTAGAAGAAACAGAAAGGAGTCACTGAATTAGATGTTAAGAATCATTATCATAGTTCAGTGTCACAAGTCTGAAGTTGCTTTAAATATACAAGTTATTTTCAGGAACAATCCAAGGAGACACTTAAAACTACAGCAAAATTAATGATGTTACACAAAAAAGCAATAGAAATTATGTCCAGTGGCTCAGCATGATTACAGTTCCCCAGTGCCTTCACAGCTTTATACAAGTTATTTAGCAACACTTAGCAGTGGAGAACATATAGCAGCACATCTTAAAGGCCTGTTTAAAAATAATCAGCAACATTAATTCACATGCAAGCTCTGTAAATTAGCTTTACTATATCTTGCAAATGACTAAAAGCTAGCTAATCTTGTTTTTATCTAAGCTTCAGAATATTATTTTCAGTATCGCTCTGAAGAAAAAGAAGTTTATACATTTTTGATTCCCATACTACTTCCTAAAAACTCAGGGAGTGTGTTTAGGAGTAGACTTACACAGTGTAGTATTAGGAAGTAGTATACCTTAGTGGTGGGCACTGAGACTCAGAAATGAAATTTATTTCTTGAATTGGCTTCCAAAATCATTAGTCTGTCTGTTAACGTCCTCCTTGTGTAGCACAGGAACCAAATAGCTTTAATTTTCACTCCCCATGATCATGCACTCTCAGTGTAGCATCATCACCGTTTCAACTTTGACCCCATGGTTGCAACACTACATGTGTGCAAGAATACTCCAAGAAGTCTGTCCTGTAAGATGCCTCATCTAGGATAAATATTCATCCAAAGGAGTCTTTAAATACTGCCTACATATCTCAGGCCCAAAGAGATGCCAGAAAAAAGACTCAGGCTGTTTTCGCAGAATGTCTCAAGCTGTCTTGGACTGAGGGGATATTTGCAAGAATTTAGCCTGGCCTTGTGGTAGTGGTTCAAAACCCCAGTCAGCTCCACTCAGAGAAACAAACCAGAACAGAATAAAATAAAACAATATGCAAGTAATCTAGAAGCTGACTATGTTAAGCATTATGAGAAGAACCAGTACAGAATGAGAGTGGTCAGGCACCATGACAGTGGGATAAGTACTGAATCAGGTGATGTGACCATTGTCAACACATCAGTCAGTCTAAATTAGAGCAGTGAGGATTTAAGCCTCTTTGCGTGAATTGGTTCAAGGAACCTATATCTTTCCTTCAACTGGACCAAAAGGCAAAATACTTTTTCCTTTTTTAACATAGTAAAGTTAGACTCAGTCACTCCTAGCCTGAAGGTGGCTGCTTCCATTTCAAGGTTTGTGTGCTCAAAAGGTTGTTTATTTTCTCTTTCTCCCCAACAATACAGGTGGCTTTAAAAAGTGACAGTTATAGCTTTACCTAAAACTGTTTTTGTATTTTATCCAGTGTTTTGCTTAATGCAAAATTCATAATTGGCGCTAGGAGCAGAACCCAGGATTCCCTTCTTGCAGGTCAAAAACTGCATCAGTGTGTTAGAGCGCAGCAGTACGTGCTTGCTTGGTTTTCCTTTACAGCTTCATTTATTTCACACCTATATCTTCACAGAAATAGTTAGTGTGTACTCAGATTAGGTTGTGGGTTTATGGTTAGAGTATTCTCCCAGAAAGGAGAAAAATACATTTGATTTCTTTCAGGTTGAAAAGGACATAAAATGTTTCTAACCCCTTGCAACTATGCAATAACTGAACATTTGACCCTCTTCTGCATATCTGAATAAAAACAACTATTGCCTGTGTATTGCATGTCTGAAACTTAATTCCTTAATATGCCTGATCAATCAAGTTACAGAGGCATTTTAGGCAGTTTCAACAGAGACCCCGGTTTAGACAGCTTTTGCTGACAGTTCGTTTTCAATCCTAAACATCCCCATCAAGAGTATGAGTTCATTTTTCTGGGGCCATATGATGACCCAGAGAGGACAATTTGCCTGGATTAAAAACTGGGGGAGGGCAGTGTTTGCTTGTGTTTTATCTGATTTAATTTTAAGCCAGAGCAAATCGTAGTCTAGTCCATTACATACAGAGACAGTGGCAGTACTGAGGGCATATCAAACATTTAGGAATGGATGGTAAAGAAGCAAGAGCAGCAAGCACTCATGCTGAAAAATAATTAACCAAGCATGCTCTCAGTTTGTTTACATGGTGTTTAGACAGTTCCAGCCTTCACTACCTTCTTATGTTTCAAAATGGGGTAAAGCTGTTTTACATTGTCTTTATTTAAGTTGAAGCTGATGTGAGTAACTCAAAATTAAATATAGCTCTTTGCCAAAAGAAAAATATGGTGTATTTTATTAATATATTTGTTGATAGGAATGTGAACTAATGGACTAAATCACAGTCAACAAGGATGAGTTCCTAAAGGAAATCAATAGTTTTCAATTTGAAAGAGTAAACAAACAGGTTTCTGTACTTCTTGGTGTAAACCTGAGGGGAGACCACAAATTCATTTACTGTGGAGTTTATTATATTAACAAATTAAAACTATGCATTTCCTTCACTGCACTAAGTTGTTTAACTCAAGTTCCAAGAGCTATCATGACAGTTTTGAAGCTTAGCTTTTTTTTGTTGTTTTCTTTCACTATGTTACTATCTTTAAAGTAAAATTATTTCAACTCACTAAGGATATTTTTTTAGCCTTAGGAAAAGATATAAGCCAAAGCACCATTGTGAACATTGGTCCTAAGTGAGATTCGGATGTACATTCACGTAATCTAAGCACAACATCAATTACTTTGTTCTGCAATTCTATTCATGTTGTTATTTAGTATTAGAAACCAAAGAAACACTTCCATGGATGCAAAATTTAGCAACTTCAGAAAATACTTGAAGGTTATTGCTTAGAGGCTGCAGAATGGCAGAACTAGTGCAATGCTTCATTTCTGAGTGTAATTCATATTTATAACTCCTTAAACAGTTCCCTGTGAGCTACAGTATTGCACTCAGAACAATAGAAGCTTATGGTTATAAGTAGGCACGTGTAGCAGCAAACATACAATTCCTGATAAAGTATAGGGAAAACAAAACACGTCTCCATGAGGTCATGACACTTTCAAAAAACAGATCATGATAAGAACTGAGTTGTTAAATAGTTATGACAAAAAAAATATTCTCCCAGTTTTCCATTTAACATCTCATCTGTCTTTGGCATGACTAGAAGTACTTTCTTGTTTTCCTTCTGTAGTTTTCTAAGGCTGTCTAGTCCCCCTGGTTTGGAATGCGCTTAGAAGTAAAAGTGAAGCTATAATGAGGGAAGTTATCATCATCTGTGCTCATTTTCACTTCAAACCAATTAATTCATTATACGTAAAGGTGTAAACGAGCGTTTTCATCGTACATGATCCTCAACGCAATGCAGCGTGTCATTTATTAATTAAAATGGGCAGAAATCTTTGTGGATAAACCTTCCAAAGGTGCTCAGTGGAAGTCTTTTCATAGCTTTTTTTGAAACTAGGTAACAGTATTTAATTTGTCATTATATATTCATGAAGCAATAGACTTTGTTCTGCCAAACTAATTTCTTAGTTGCTCAGACAAGAGCAATTCACAAGAAAGGCATATTATAGGTAGCTTAACAGCTGCTGTTCCACGTATATTATTCCTTAGAGACTTTCCAGTGATATATAGGAATGTTATTTTATTTTGTTAAAGCTACCAAACTGTTTTGCTAACAATAAAATAAAGCAAGCATTATACACTTCCCATTTGCTGACTGCATGAAAGAAATGTATTATAGCGAAACCATCTTATGTGCATGTGCACACAGTTTTAGCATCTGCTCTTGATTTACTGTGTATCTCTCACAAATACAGAGGTGAATAGACATTCAAATAAGAATCTGTTTTTCCTTGTGCTTCAGATCTGGAAGAATTTTTAAAAGTGGCTCTGTTTGTTAAGATTTGCACTTCTTAAAAAGTAATACTTCCAAAATGATATAGTCACAATTATTTCTATGAACAAAGCCACAATAAAATCTAATCTGTCCATACATATGGGTAAACCATACAAATAGAACATATGTGGAGAGGAATGTGACTTTACATTTTAAGTAGAAAAACTTATAAGTCCAAAATGACCACAGTTCTTTTAACATTTATATGCAAAATTTTATATTTAAAAATACCCCAAAGATAAAGCAATCTAAAATATAGCATTACATTGTTTTCTGTACATATTTCTCAAGGACAAGAATTTTGATTTACATTGTTCTCATGGGTTTTCTCTGAAAGCTGTCAGATTTTTTATCATGTTTCCTAAATTGTAGATCTGAACTGAACATGGATTTCCATACTGACCTCAGTTAAAAGGGTAAGTCATCATTTTGATAATTCGATTTTTTTCATTAAAAGACTGCGTGGACTCCTAGAAAACAATATAACAGATAAAGCTTGCTTTTGAAGCTACACTGCAATTATGTCTTTCCTTACAATATTTCCCAGGATCCCAGTAAAATTCCTAGCTACAGAAATTAATGCCACTTCAGCCCCATCCCTTGATGTATACTTTTCAGTTTGCGTGTATTGAATATGCATTGTTTTGTCCAGTTCATGAAATGATTCTCTGCTTGTATAGCATTATTTTTCAGTCTGTTTTTATATCATTTGTAAATTCCATAACTGTCAGGAGTTTATTTTGTTTTCAGAACATTTTTTTTAAAAGCACAGAGGGGGAAAAATCCCCACAAACCTCAGCAAGACTTCACAAGTAACACAAGATAAGTGTTCCTCATTCTGAGTCCTCTTGGAGATCAAACCTTAATCTGTTTAAGTTGAAATACTTGTGCATAAAAATACAAGTCATCAGATCTTCAACTACATGCACAAAGTGAAAGTGCATGTGCACACACACACACAGAGGAGTCTGACTTTCATCTCTTGAATTGTGGGGTTTGGTGTTGGGTTTTATTGTTTAGGTCTTTCTTTTTATTTTTTTTTTTTTTAATTGCAATGAATTGCCTTAAATACTTGGAATTGCTCAGCCTCTATGCTGAAATTCACAGTTGTCAATACCTATAGATGTTTTCTTTCTAGTGCGGATATCCTCAAAGAAAATGCACAACAGGGGAAAATTAACATTGTTATATAGTTTGTATTATTTAAATATTCTCTTTTTCAATTATTCCACAAAATTTTACATTATAGTAAATATTATATTCAGATTTTCAAAGTTATCTCATTCTAGCTGTGGGTACTGAGACATGTTACACAATTAACTCAACACTCAGAAAATCCAAAGAACAACAAAACTCTTCAAATCATACAAAGTAACAATTCAAAATTCTCCCAGCTTTCTTTCCAACTGTTTTCATCTATTTCAGACAAATGGGTTTACCTGAAAATACCTTTAAAATAATATTACTAGAAAAAATATATGCCATATTTTACCATAACATGGCAGTGCAGGAAAAGATTTAATTTTGTTACATAATGTTTAATTTTATTTTTACTATTACCTTTACTAGCTAAAACACCCTACAATAGCATATTTTTTCTTTTAACATCATTCAGAGACACATCAACAGGACCAAAAGTGTCTCTGCCTACGGTTATGGGTGTGAATGGTTTCTGATTTCCCTCTATTGCTTTTCATAGGATACCCTTCCTCTGTAACAAAAATCATATGCAGGTATCTCTTACTCCTCTATATGTCCAAACAAGGCTGAGCACAGTAGATTCTAATTCTAGTGTACATTTGTGTAAGACCAATAGACTTATTAGAAATATTTACTGGTTCAGTTAAACTAACAATGAAATCCAAAGTCTCCAAAAACTACAAAATAGATCCTAATTACTTCAGGTTGCAGCATTTTGTTAAACTAACCAATTAGAGACTCTTTGCTTATTTTATTGTTGTTCTTGGTGAATTCTTTTCCCAATTGCTTACCAAGTACATAATTTCACTTACATTAATTCAATTTGCTGATATTTATAATATAGTATTGTATTTGAGTACCTTTAAAAGAGGAAAAAATAATTAGATTTACATTAAATTAATGCAAATCAAACTATAGGTATTGTAAATAATAAAATTATCTGACTTGCACATTCATTCTTTAACATTTTGATGCTAGAGATAGTCATTGTTCTTCATTTCATTTTTTGCATAAATTGTTACATGAATAACATATAAAGTTCTGGTAGAATAGAATGTAAAAAATCCTTTATAAATGAAGACTCCAGTGTGTATTACTGCACTTTACATAATACAATAAACAACTATTTAACAGAAAATTATTTTCAGAAGAAATTATTTTTTTTTAAATGTATAGTTAATATATTATCAGAGTACTTAATTTTTTAAAAAATATATTAGCCATAAGGGATATGCTTTTGTTTGCATGTTTATTTTGTTTTGAAAAAGAAACCTTGTTGGACTTTTTAAAAATTCCAGACCTTGCTGTATTTTTTTTTAATTTATTTTAAATATGCAATTAACCTGATCTCAGGTATAATAATAGAATTCCATTAGCTTCAACATGTGTGGTCTTTTTACTTTTTGAAGTGAGAATAATATAAGATCCTATACAACTGCCACCTGAAGGCTTTATGTGAACTTTTGTCAAGACATATTTTTATAAACTAATTTTTTTCCTTTCAAAAATAGTAAACACTGTAATACATTAAGTTGGAAAAATAAGTTGTAAAAGAATAAAGGAAAAAGTACCCTAAATGAGACAGTGAATATATTTGGAGTTCCCACCCAAAATCTGGATGTCTGAAGTTGCTGGAGCTAAATCTCAGCTGCTCTTCCAAGATGCACTAAGATGTGATAATAAGTTTAGGAGTACACTGATTTCATTACAGATAGACAGTTGGCAAAGAGAGAAGCAGGTCAGGTTTATAAAATCATGAAGATGGTGAATGAGACAAATAAATAACTTACTAACCAAATGCCAAAACACTAAAACTTGCAGGGCACAGGAGATAAGAAAAAGATAAAATACCTTGTTATACAAAAGGTCACAAATTTCTATGAATTATTGCCACTGGAGGTTGTGAAGGCAGATAGAATTCCCTGGTTCAAACAAAGGATTAGGCAAATTAATGGATAACAGTTCCTTAAACACACTCTAAAGGGATTAGACAGGGATATTCTCATGTGTACTGTTGAGGATGTGGGAAAAATCCTGGAGGAATGGACTGCAGAAAGTGCCAGCCTTCTTTGTCTCTCCTGAATGTTATATCTTTTTCACTGTGTGAGGCAAACAATGGCTCAATGCAGTAGAACAATTTTACATCCTTATGAGCAAAAAGTTAAGCAAAAAAACCCCAAAGATGGTGCAGTGTGGTGTAAGTGATTCTATAGTACAGAACTGTTGCAAAGTCAGCACACATCTAGATCTGTTTCTAATCACAATCTTCTGGCCATCCAATCCTGCCCATTACAGTTGTAATAAATAATGGCAAATCAGTATTTACCAGAAAAGAATATGAGAGATACCAGCATACTATTGGCAATGAAAAGCATGTAGTATATTTTTTTTTAAATACCAGGATTTGTAGAGATTTAATATATACAGATTTATTTTTTTTCAAGGCACTGATTAGTTGAATATGCTATATTTAATTTGTTTACCTTTGCAGTATTTACCACTAAAAAAGGTTATTTGTAATTCGTGAAATGTATTTAACTATTGCTTGATTGCTACTAAAAGGAATTTTATTTCTTTTTGTTTGTTTGTTTTGTTTCAAACTCTTAGACTTCTCAGCTTGACACCAAATCTCATATAAAAGAGAATAATATATTACCATCAAATTACGCAAATACTATAAATAATATACAGGTTCAAATGAAGGAGACTGCAAAATGTTACAAATATGCTCTCCCTCTTATAAATAAAACATTACAGTTTAAGAAGAGACAGCAAAAGTAACAGACTGGGCATGTAATTTTCATTGTGGACAAGTTTTTGAAACCTGGCCACCTAAAGTTAGTGGTAATAAGCTGCTGTCCTATACTAACCACTCAAACAAACAAAACAGTGAGTCCTCATAGGTGCCAGATAGTCTCAACTTCTTTTTAGTTCATAACAACTGCAAAAGTTTGACACCATGAATATTTCCTCCACAGCTATGTAACTAGTTTCCTTTCTTTAGAAATCTTATTTTGCTAATGGGGAACACAGTTCTGCCTACAGTGCTGGAACCAAGCCTTCAGGGCTCTAAGATCACCTTTATAAGAGGTAGAAATAAACCTGGATATTGAAGAACTTAGTACTTGGTTTTGCTTGTTTATTATTTTTCCTTTTTCAAAATAGCATTCGGTACATTTCATCTCCAAAGAATTAATCAAAGTGTGTTTCAAATTTCAAATGCATTGGAAATCTGCTTAGCCTTATAAAAAGTCAGGGTTTTATTGGATGCATTTACATTAAGACATCAGTGGGAGTTCATCGTTTTTCTAAGATCTTTGAAATTACAGTTTCTCATTCTGTATACATACCATTCAGCTCAGATATTTTCTTCAAGAAAATTGCTTTAGACTGCTATTTGTCATTTATACACATAGGCATATTGTCACCTATCAGCATGTCTTTTTTCATCAAAGTGCTAATCAAATCCCTCATGATGCCTGACTTAGTCTTACGATGCAGAGTATTTATACCATCCTCATCTACCAAATATTTGAAAATATTTTTATTATGAATTGCTTGGCAAAAAAGTATCTCTCTCTTCATGTTATGTTTCTGCTCATGTGTGTCTTCAACTTAATTTTTTTTTTTTTTTGGCTTGTGGGGAAAAACAGGCTTTGCAGGAAAAAAAAAAAGAAAAATATAAAGCTGCTAGAAATAACCTTTTAAGTTTTGACAGAGCAAAACATAATTTACACGAATATTAAAACTTATTTAAGAAATCTTTGAGCTACCAAAGTAATTCCATTACAAACATATATATGTATTATTCCTCTTAACTGTTTTTATTTAAAAGGTTCCAAAACTCTATTGATTCAGTACTTAGCCACATAAATAAGAAAATTGAAATACTTTAGACTGATTAAAGTATTTTAATATCAACAGACCCTTGACATGAGCTCCTTATGGAACTGTCTGTGCCATAATGTACACATAAAGACAACTGAAGCAGACCAGACAAATTAGACTTTTTCCACAGGGTTCATATTCTAAGTCCCTGTTGTTTAAAAATTTCTTCCTTCTTTTTTCTCATGCTGAAGCAGTTCAGTCCCTTGACATCTCATGCTGAAAACAAAAACAACCACCTAAGGGCTTGTTGTTTGCAGCTCTGTAACCTTTCCCTGAAGCTGCTGAAGCAGCATGTTCCAGAGACTCTCTAGCAGTATTTTCCCTTGGCATTCTCCTGCTGTTGTGATCGGGTTGTCATTCTCATGGCTTAGTAGCTGCAACCCCCAATAGTGCTGTTTTGGTGGGTTCTCATAGGAGCCTACCTACCAGTGGTAGGAGAATTATACGTCTTCCCCACCTCTCTTTAGCTCTTGCTTTGTAGTTTTTAGTTTATAATAAACAAAAGATAGGGGATAACAGAATAAGTCACGTAATAGTTGACAAATATTGTTCAAACATTTGTGTGCAGAGATGCTTAACAACCAATATGCAACATTGTCCCCTGTTTGCATACTTCGGTTAGCACCAATAACATCAGAAACCAAAACAACCAAGGGCAAGGGAGAGAGTGGGGGCAGTCCTGATGAAAAGCACACAGTACTAGCAGAAAGCACGATGGCAAATCATCATGACTTGTTGGAATGGAGAGAGACCTGTCACTGTTCTGTCCAGATAACCATAGGCCAGTTTTCCCTTTCCTTTTTCTCTTTCTCTCTCTCCTTTTCCCATATTTTTTTCCCAAAAAGAAACTCACACTGATGAAGTCTATATATACTATAAGCTAGAGAGCCCAACAATAAATCTTTGTGCACTTAAACCTGCCTCAGCATCCTTCATGAAACTCTAGCATTCAGAAACTCCCTCATAAGTGATTGGCTTATCGTGTTTAGAGGAGATGTCAGCAAGCACTATTCATCTTCTTGACACCAAGCTAGGACACTGGAACAACCTGTCTTGAAGAAGCAGTCGTATTTATTATGTATTCTCATCACAACATAAAGGAAGAGGCCAACCTAAGAGACATGACTGCATGCTGACAAGCAAATAATAAAAAAAACCACAAACAAACAAAAAAAAACACAACAAAAAAACACCCAAAAAGGTGATGGGGAGAAAAAGTTTCTAAATATGTTCAATGTGTTGTCAAATATTCAAAAATATACAGCTAATATGAAGGTAGTAGTTCTAAATCTGGTGAGATCTTTGTTCACTGAGTACATATTATAACATGCTGTTAAGTACTGTGGTAACAATCTTGAAAATGCTTCAAACTACACAACTGCCACTGACTTCAAAAGAACATAATAATGAAGGAAAAGGAAATATATATAGAATATATATATCTAGAATATATATATATATAAAAATATATAAATTCAGAGAAACCCAGGAGGAGCAGAAACAAATTCAGTCACTGAGTGTGACCAAGTAGAGGGTAAAAGGAAAGAGGATACTCAACTACAAAGATCAGAAAAGATAAAAAAGCACTGAAATTATCACAAATATACTTTATACAGATTCTAAGTCAGAATTTAAGAAAAAGAACCAAGGAGGAAAGTAAGAATACAGGCAGAGGAAAGAGGAGGAGGAGCTGTCTCACACAAAGAAAGAGGATGTATTATGAAAACCTTTGGAGTAAGGCTCCAAGCCTTTGGAGAAGGGGAAGGAATGAAACCTTTCAGAGAGAGATGAAAGACAGAAACAGCTAAAGATCGTTTAACATAGAAATTCTTTCCTGGAACTGAGTTTTAAATTTTTCTTTTGTAATTGTATTTATGAATTTGTAATCAAGACCTTGACCTTTAACTTTATTCACATTAAACTGTTTTTATTTTAAGCTTGCCTAGTGTTTAACAGGAATTTCTCAGGCAGGCAGGCATATGACATCTTCAGTGAAAGAAAAGACTCAATTTAGATTAGTTGCATAAAGAGAGATACTGGCGTGAGTATAACTCAAGAGAAATGTAAGAATCTCAGAGGTTGGCAAATATTAAACCTACATAAAGGCCAGAAAAGCCAACATACATTTTTCACCATTACTGAAGTGGAAGTGTAAGAGACTTGAGCCTTTGCCTTTTCCTTTTACAAAAAGTGGAGAAAAAGGTCTGTAGGCAACAGATAGAGACCATCTGCAGCAGCCCAATGTCAAACAGTGGCTTAACTGTCTGAATGGCAAGAAATTTGAATTTCCTGACTTTCCTGTATCTTATTTCATGTTTCTGACTCTGCACAGTGGTACTAATAATATTGAATGACAATATTCAGGACGGCTGTGCAACCACATTGTGTGAGCACCATTGAAACCAAAATTCAATTCTGAATATAAACTAGAACAGCAGACATAGACGTGTGTAGTATTCATGTAAATCAGATACTGGTTTAAGAGTGGGAAAATTATGGAGTTCCTCAATTGCCTATGACCAGCACAATGTGAAGTGCAAGGCAGTCTATGCTACATAGACAGGGCAGTCTATGTTACAGGGCAATCTATGTTACATACAGACAGGTAGATAAAAGAGAAAGGGTTACCTGTAGAGTCAAGATGTGCAACCTGGCTTCTGGAAAACAGCATATGTGAGTTCAGTTTCCTGGAGCCAGCTCGGGAAAAGACCATTATTTTATCAGATAATTCTGCCCAACTAGACTGAATTCACAGCCTGGTTCTAATTCCTCTAATTCTAATTCCACTCAGCACAGACATCTGTGAGAGGAGAAGAGGAAGAGCCTTCTGCCTTGGAACAGACCAGGCTGTCTGGGGACAGACCAGAGAAAACAGGGAGCTACTGCAATACATCCAGCAAGAGCTCATATGACAGACTAGATCTTTTGTGAGTGGTGGTCTGTGCATTTCTAATGCGATTGACAGGACTATAGCAATTTACATCAGTTGGATTATGATTCATTGCCCATAAGTGCCTCAAATTCAGTCAGGAAATGGTAACCTTTTACCATTACTGCTTCTTCTACGCTCATGACATGTTGCGTCTCTCAATTTAATTTGTTATTTCTTGAAAAGCTTTTTTTTTCTTTTTTTCTTTTCAGTTTTGTCCAGTGGTGAGCACAATTGGCTCGGATTAAATAGCTAATATTAGTTATTGTCTATGAATAAAAAGTTACAAAATTATAGCCATGATGAATTTGTAAATTAAGACATTAAAAATTTTTACATCACCATGAAACTGGAATGCCACATTAGTGGAAGAACTCTTGACATGTACTGGCCTACATCTGCCCATTCAAGCACACAGCAGCAAGAATATTCTCAAAAACCAACAGTGTGTCAGTAGAGAATAGAATGCTTTCATGACTCTGGTAAGGATTGTTGTAGGAATAGGTTTGGTATAGCAAGTTGGAAAGAGGCTGCTGTGATAAAATACCATATCTAGCATTAAAGAGGGCCATCACAGAAAAAAGTTAATATGAATACTACATGAAACTCTTTAAGGAGACAGAAAAGAACTTCAAGGACTTCATTACCTAACTATTCAGAAACTTCCCCTCCAAAGTGCAGTACCCTGCAGCAAAAGGAAGTGTTTAAATATCTAGGTATATCTAAAGGAAGTGAAATAAGGGATAGAAATGAGATTGCCATTGTCTGAAATTTCAAATATTTCCACTAAACAGTCAAAGAAAACGTTAGATCCCAAGGTACAGGAAAAGTTGCAAAGCATTGCAAGAGAAGTTATAAGATAAAAATATTAAAATATTTTGGCCCTTCCAGCTTAAAGGCAGATAATAGTAAGGAAACATAAAATTAGGACTGTGTATGTCTGAAGTTATTTAAGATCCATCATTATAGATAGTAGCAATACGCAAAGCTAAAATTAAATGACGACCACCCTCCCACTACTTTTACTGATTTCATAGACAATTTTTTTTAATTTTCCTGTCACCGCATTAGAGTAATTCCTATTGAAATGCCAGTACCGGTTACCTGTGTCCTGAAAATGGACCATAAGAGACCTGAATAAAACCATACTTTATACTTTTATCCTTCAATTGAAATTTGGATTTTCTCTGATACTTTCTGAGATTTTTTGTTAATGCAATCTTATAAAACACCTACTAGACCAAACTGACCTTAAGGCCCTTCCCTTGATTATTCAGCACTAAGCTTGCTCCCTCCCCATTCTGCACAACTCAAATGGCATTTCAGCATAAGATAGCTCTTCTTCCATTCAGCCTTTTATGCCCAATGGCAGGACCCTGCAGGCACCCTCCCCATCCCTGGGAGTTTAGCTGCTGGGACCCAGGCACCGAGTGAGCACATCTGGCAATATGGGAAAGCCTTCATGGGGTGGCCATGGCCAGGGCTGACCCCTGGCCCAGGGGAGCCAGTTTCAGCTGAGGGTCTTGCCTTGGCCCACCTGAGCTACAGCTCCCACTTCTCTGCGACTGAGTGCCTGGATACAGATGCAGGCCAACATCACAACCTGGTCTTGGCCCATCTCGAAGGAGTTCTCAGATCTGCCTTGTCACCGTGGACTGGCCAAATGATCTGAGCTCTCAGCTGATCCTGGTGGCCATTCCTAGGACTTTTCTGTTTCTTCTCTTAGGGGCTGTTGGATGGGATCTGGCTGATGAGGTTACCAATCTCTGATACCTCTGTTGCTTCAGTTAAATCTATTTAATTCTTTAACCTTGAATATTCTCAAAGTACTCCTGAAATCTCACTTCTGCACCACCCTTTTTTCCTCTAATTGAGAAAAAAATAATGTTTTCCATTGAGTCCTATGGCTGCTAAATCTAACTGTACATTCCTGTAGTGATATTCTTCCCTTTCTTCTCATTTTTTAAAATTTATATGCTAATAATGCTTAATGGATCTAACAATAATCTTGCAAACATGTATGGAAGGAATAGTATTTGGGAATCCAGACTTAACTTTGGACATACAGCACTTGGCCATCTGAACTATTAGTGCAATATTAATTGCCTGCAGGGCGTGCTTACTTCTCTTTCTTGACTACACAAAAATCAGTGTGAGAGTCTTAGACACAAATATCTAGAACTGGGCAGTTTCCTCAGTGCAGATAGTGATTTTGGTTTCAGCATAAGTCTTATAAAAACACATAAAATATTTGCCTTTAAAAAAAAAAAAGAAAAGTAATTTGTCTCACCTGTCATTGCAAACTACTGGGTATTTTTTTCCTGAACTGAGATTCTGCTATCTACAGATTAAATGGTCATAAAACACTAACAATAAGATATCTCTTTACATAGCCAGGACTACCTTATAAAAACTTCTGTAAGTAAGGAGATATACAAGTCTGCAACTAAACTTAATGCCCAGTGTAGCAGTCATGCCCACAATACACTGCATAGTTGTAAGACTTAGACAAATACTGCTGTTTTATCCTGTCTATCCATCAGCTGGACAGGTATACATAACTTGTTATCCTTTGCATGGCTGCAGACATTTTAAGTGGAGTGCTATATATGAGGAAGCGTAAGAACAGGCTTCTAGGAGAGCCATAAAACTTTCACAAAACTTAACAGTGATACTCAGAAAAGTGGCCAGCACACATGAATCATAATTTTGATCATAATTTGAAATCATTTCATGGGTAAGTAAGCATATGTTGTTGCAGATTCCAGTTTCTTCAATTTTTTTCTCAATTTTCATGAGAAAAGGGGATTGGAAGAGATACAAACATTCTTTTATCTATGACTGAAGGACTTTGTATGAGTTCCTTGTCATTGGCTAATTGCTTGATTAAGGGAATACAGATTAGGTACAAAAATAAATATTGGTGATGTTGAAAGACTGAAAGAAAAAAACAAGTGGTGATCAAGCATTTATGTCAATTATAACCTCAGAAATTTTTATATCATTATACAGTAAAATGCATATCTCTCATCTTCTTTTCAGATTCTGTGTATGAATTAGGAAGGAAAAAGACATTATTATGAATTATGTTATCATATAGCACATTCAGAAAACTCAGATGTAAAATGTCCCACTCTCATTTTTCCTTTGGAGCAAAGCCACATGTAGAATAAAAACCTTTCTTCTGCATTCAGTGAAACAGAACCTGAACGGAAGTCTCTATTCTAGACAGGAAAAATAGTATTTTTATGAAAAAAAAAGGGGCATGTAAAATGGAGCTGGGTTACACACAGCTGAAAGACTTTATGTTTGTTGTTACATGATGATATAAGATCAATAATGTGAAGCTAAAACTTGTACCACAATACAACAAATGTGTACTCACCAGAACTATTACAGTATTCCTGTTTCTCGAATGATCAGTAGAGGCTACCCATGGAAAAAAATGTGAGGCTAAAGATTAAATATATCAAGCTAACTACAAGGCTTAAATACCCTTTTTGGCTGGAGGGAATTAGCTGTTAAAATGTAGAGTATGGCCTATAAATCTTTGTCAAAAAATAATCTTTGTTGTGTTACTGAAAAACCTTCTGTCCACAGAAGGTAACTATTGCCTGCACTTGTGCTGGAATACCACAACTGGAAATCTTTCATTACCACAACAGTAACTCTAATCCTTCCTATATATTAGAACTGTGATCATTTTCTTTGCTTTGACAGTATCCAGAAACTAATTCTAGATATCAGATGATTTTAATTAATAGTATTAACTAGTAGTTTAATTCAATCATATTTTGACAAGAATATCTTTCAATATACATAACAAGAAGATTATTATCAAAATCTATTTATCCCCAGGATAATTACAATAATTTTTGCCTTATTAATCAAAATGTGGTTTTCTGATTATTTGCTGGTTTTTTTTTTTCCCCCATTGCTTTTTTTTTTTTTCCTAAGTGGTTGTGTTTTCCTATTTCAGCAATAACTGTCATTCTAATTTTCTATAAACCCAAAAAAGAAACAATTATCACTAAACAAACACTAATTCTTCAGATGGCTCTTCAATATTATAAATCCATTTAACTTTATACTACAGTAAACGGCCTAGGCTTGCTGATCATTACATGCAGCAAGTGCCATGAAAACCTCAGTCTGTTTATGAATCCATCTGGCAGTCAGAACACTCAGATAAGCAAGACAAAAACAATAAGCAAATATCTCTCCAAAATTACTTCCTTTCTCCTGCCTCCTACAATCATCTTTTTTTGTTTTTTGTTTGCTTTTTTTTCTTCCTAGAGAGATGATTAACTGTCTCCATACATGTACTGTAGACAATAGTCATTTGACATCTTCACACCTTAAAGTCTAATCAGCTTTGGGTTATTATAACCCCTGATGTTTCTGCACAATAGCTAAAATATTCTAAAAATGCAAACTCAAAAGCATTTTGCTGTGTAATTACAACAGCTGTAATGAATGAAGACAAATGATAAGAAAAAGAGAAACAAGATCTCATTCACAAGAAGATGGTTCCTGGGGAATATTAGTAATTTAAGAAGAAAGAAAAGAATACACTTGAATTCTTATCCACTGAGCACAATTATGCATTCTATTTACTCAGTATGATTTCCTTTGTCTAAAAGATTGCCTAGAATTTATTATACAGGATTCCTCTGAAGAATAGCACCAGAAAGCACAACCAAAGTAGACCATTTTAGCAAAGCTCATCCTGTCAGTGCCAGTATAAGCTGAAAAAAATATTAAAGCAACTACAAACAAAAATTTATCATCATCCTTATTACTGGTAAAGTAAATAAGAATGCATCCTTTGAAGTTATACATAAAAAAAAAACATCCAGTATAAATTGTTTAAGGTTTAGAGGAAAAAGGTTAGCTTGAATAATCCCATTTTAAACATATTTTGATTTGGGCTTGATAGAAAATAAACACCACTAGATGAAAGAAATTTTAAATTTTGCAATTTTTTTTAAGTTTGTACTAGATCAGGGGGTTATGCTCAACTGCCGTTGTGAAACTGAGATAAAAAACATTTCTCTATTTGGCTGACAATAAAATTAATTGCTTCAGGAGGAAATACCCTACTTTGTACAAATAAGAGTGCAACAGATTTAATCTCTATGAGCCAGTGATGAGGAACTGACTTAATGTACAAACTGCCTGGGAAGTGGAAGGCCATATCCAACCCCTTCCTTTAAATGGTGCTATGCTTGAATGCCATTTTCATACAGTACAAATAAAAATTCTACATTTCTGCATTTTACGTTTTTTCTTAGATTTTTAATTTTTGCTCATGAAGACAATATATTGGGATGTGTCCTTAGCAAAGTGATAAAAGGTCAGAAAAATCTCTACCTCTTTGCCTTAATTCCATGTCTCAGAAATCTCCTTCAACTAGAAACCCTGTACTCAGCCATTACTATGCTGGCCCATAAATAGTTGCCAGCAGCATACAATGCAGGAAATTAGCAGCAATCCTTTTTTATATCAGTTGTTAAAATGTGCCAACCATGTGCTCCTACAAAATAATATAGCCCCCACATTACTCATGCATCAGACAGGGCTCTGAGGTTTAATCTTTAAAAATCTCCTTAAATTTAGGAGCAGTTTTTGCAATGTCCATTTGCTGTAAAGGAATGTATATAAGTTGCACACATTAGAACATTTAAGAGAAAGCAAAAACAGGGTGAAAACTGTAGTAAAATCTTAAAGAGACAATTTTACTTCTTGTCAACTCCACAATGAAGAGAATAACTAATTTCAACAAAATAAAAATCTGTTAAAAAAATGACACTTGACCACACACAAAAATGGTTTAAATGTCATTTATGAAATAAGAATGCAAAAATTCTTCTTTTTCACAAAGGAGAAGGAATAGAGATGAAGATGTGTGCAAATTTCACATGCATTATTCTTCCTTTCTCTGAAACATTTAGATCTGGACTAATAATAATGATATTGTTAAGATTTCAATTATAGTAGCAATAATTTCTTTGGTTTACACATCTATGTTTCTATAAAATTATTTATATGTATTCTTCACTTTACATGTGTATACATATTTCTGTCTATCCATATGGTATGCTTTCTTTTTGCCCATAAAAAAAGATTTTGACTGTAAAAAAATAAAGAAGTTCATTCGCAATTAGATATTGATGAAGTATAATTAAAAATGTGTGCCAGCTGGAGACATCAGTTGCTTTGATTTTTAATGGTGTCTGGTAGCAAAGAACTTTCTTATTTGCTTTAGCTTCATAATCTGTGTAGTCCACACTTGGTTTATAGCCGAGTAACTATGGTGTGGCTATTGAGGAACACTTTTAATTATTTTTCTTGCTGTAACACTAAACAGTTGTAAGCATGGATTTGGGACATGTCGAATACATACTATTTAAAGATGTAATAAAATTATTCTTTCCCAAAAGAATTCACGAAAAAGTCAGCAGGTGGATGCAGGCAGTCAGGAAAGTACCAGACTAACAATGTCGATGCTGGTCAGTAAGACAGACAATGATCATAGGGATGCTTAAGAGAATATTTAAGTGATACATTAGGAGAGTGTTATTTGATGTAGTATTCTGGATAGCTGCATTAAGGACACAATATTTTTTTTCAGAGTTAGGGGAAATAAACATTTCATGATTCCAAATATAAACAGCTTGAGAACCTGGATGCTTGTCTGTGCAAGGTTACATGCCAAAACTGTGTGTTATCAAGGTAAAAGAAAAAGAGAGGCTATATGTAGGCAAAGTTTCAGTAAAGAAAGATCCAAGTTGAAGATGATGCCTTGGTTATTGACTGTACTATTAGATAGGTTGCTGCTTTTGTCCATACTGACAAAGAAATAGGATAGGAGGATGAGCTTCATCAGGGAAAGAAATAATTTTTAAACATATTGGGCTTTGGTTACATGCCAGTAGTCAACCAAGTGTCTGCATTGTAGTTCCCTTTACACTTGTTCAATGCAGGGACTCATCACAGAGTGCCACAGCCTGTTCTGTTGTAGCGCGAAGGGAGTGAGATGACTATTGGATTTTACATATATTTGAATGTATTCTACAATGTGTTACCAAGTCTGTGTTTTGTTTGCAATGCTCAAGAAACATCAGATACTGTTTTCAATTAAATAACTGAAAATTGTAAACGTTTTGACCTTTGCTTTGTTTCTTTCATAAAAAGGAATGTGGACATAAAGTATTTGAGAGCAAATACTTTCTCAACAACTTCTATAATAAACAAACAGCCCCCAAAATATACATCAGCACTTTAAGCTTCTCAGAACCCATAATCTGATAATTTGAGCAGCCCTGAAGAAAAGGACTTAGGGGTACTGGTGGATGAGAGGCTCAACATGAGCTGTCAGTGTGCACCTGCAGTCCAGAAAGCCAGTCATATCCTGGGCCGCATCAAGAGAATCGTGGCCAGCAGGTCGAGGGAGGTGATTCTCCCCCTCTACTCCACTCTCATGAGACCCCACCTGGAGCACTGCGTCCAGTTCTGGTGCCCCTACTACAAGAAAAGATATGGATGTGCTGGAACGTGTCCAGAGAAGGGCCACAGGATGATCAGAGGGCTGGAGCACCTCTCCTATGAGGACAGACTGAGAGAGTTGGGGTTGTTCAGTCTGGAGAAAAGAAGGCTCCGGGGAGACCTTATAGTGTCCTACCAGTATCTTAAGGGGGCCTACAAGAAAGCTGGTGAGGGACTTTTTAGGATGTCGCGTAATGGTAGGACTAGAGGTAATGGATTAAAACTAGAGATGGGACGATTCAGACTGGACATTAGGAAGAAGTTCTTCACCATGAGGGTGGTGAGACACTGAAACAGGTTGCCCAGAGAGGTGGTGAAAGCCCCACCCCTGGAAGTTTTTAAGGCCAGGCTGGATGGGGCTCTCAGCAACCTGGTCTTGTGGGAGGTGTCCCTGCCTGTGGCAGAGGGGTTGGAACTAGATGATCTTTAAGGCCCTTTCCAACCCTGACAATTCTATGATTCTATGAATTTGTAATAGGATAGCTATTACAGATCTTTTATTTTAAAGTGGAAGGAAAAAATTACCAGCGTAGCTCCTTCTTGCTTCACATAGTTGTAAACGATAAGGTAAAGGACTGATTCTGGACTCATACTAAAATAGTTATATGAAATACGTCTATGAAATTTAGTTACAACAACACAGATTATTGCTGATGTCAGATATTCTATCTATTCCTTCAACGCTTGAATAGAAAATCCCATTGGAAGTTAAGCTTTCTTGCTTGTATTGAGGTCTGTTCTAGGCACCTTAAGAGGTCATTTCTTTCCTTCTAGAGATGTTAAACAGGATCTCTCACAGTAGTTACACAAAATTACAGATAAAAAACTTAGAACAAACCAGAGCAAATTTTGAAGAGGAAACGTTTATATCAGGTGAACTGACACTGCAGAATTCATTTCTGCAGAAACTGAAAGTGAGGCTGAACACTGTCCCATTGGAAAGAGTTACACTGTGTATTTGATGTAACTTTTCTAACAGTTGCTTTCAGATAAGTGCATACAACTTCGTAACACATCAGTTCACTCAGATGCAAAATCCCATACGCTATAAAGTAGATCTACTATTTCTCATAGGCTAGAAAAGAAGCAGTAAAGATAGGATAGTAAAGGACGGAAGAACAATACTGTATGCATCAGGTTATTTGAAGAACACAACACCAGATATATATGTAAGTCTTAAATAGGCAAAATTCTTGCTAACAAGGATCAAGGATTTCCAGTTTGCCCTTCACAAGATTTTTTATTTTTTTTTTTCCCCCCTAACTGTGTTTCTGGAATGTATACGTGAACTTAGCATGAAAAATTGATGAAGAATAATACAGCTTTGTTTATTTTAAAGTCTAAGCCTCATCTTTTGGGTTTCGTGTGGTTTTGTTTTTGGTTTTGTTTGTTTGTTTTTTTTTTGTCTGTTTGTTTTTGTTTGTTTGTTTGTTTTTGTTTTTGGTTTGTTTTGGTTTTTTTCTTTGTGGCTATGATTATCCAGGAAGAATAGATGATCTAGCATATATTCTCCTAATCTATACCACAACCATTTCCAAACAGCAACTGAGACATGAGGGATAACAACAGAACATAAAGGCCAGGAGAGTTGAATGGGCTTTCACTACTGGGAGAGCAGAAATAGGGCTACAGAGAGAATGAGGAAAGTCCAGACAGAATTTAGAATTCAATTCCATAGGTAGAATTTCTTTTATTTGCATTATTGTTCTAATAGTACATTCAAGTCATTCGAAAGGGAGATAAAAGAAGGGTTTTGTAGAGGGATATAGAGAGAAATAAAATTACTTAATACTTCAGAATTTCCCCTCAGTAGATAAGGATTAAACCTGAAAGATAGAATTAGACATGGGAAGCAGAAAATGCAAAAGAAAGCAGAGCTTCTGAAAGTCAATAGCAGAACAGATATACTAATAACTTGGTGGATAAAACAGGAGATAAACATGACTGAGGAAAAAAAAAAAAGATAAAAAATGCAACAGTGTGCCTGCAGGTACGTCAAGAATTAATACAATGTTCCTTTAGTGAAATAATTAGTTACCACTATGTTACAATTCTTAAAATAAGTGAAATTGAATCACGGTCAAAAGAACTTCACAAACCTGTGAAAGGTGTAGTAGGACTCCATAGACAGCACTCTATAATGAACAATTTATTTAATCTCAGAACTGTCTGACAGATCTGTGTCTACTGATACGCTACTGTTATTCAATGAAAACTAGGTACATTTCACCTTGAAACCTTTACCTGTGAGGCAACAACCAGTAATAAGAAATTTTAGGGGTATTACTGAGTTATACATCAAGAGTAGAAAAATAAAAAATAAATAATAATAATAAAAAACCAGGAAACCAAACAAAAATGCACAAAAGAAACCTAAAACAGTAAATATGCAGACACTAAGCTTTAGTGTCAACAACAAGCGGTGTGCTACTATTAAGACTCAACACACTCAACTGGTCCTAAACACTATTAAAAGGCCTCTTATTGTACAAAGTGGGCATGGCAAGAGGAAATGAGCAGAAAACACTGACAATAAACAACTTGAAAAGTAGGTGGTTTTGTTTTTTTCTTTCCTACAGAATCCATCACTATTCAATGCAACTAAGATAAGCACTGCCAGCTGGAAGCTAATTACATTCAGCTGAACCTAATTATTCAAAACCCCTTAATAAGTGGGGAAGCTATCGCTGTTAAGGACACACAAGTGTATTGGGCTGAAAAGACAAGAAGATATTTTAAAACTATATAGGCGTTGACCTACATTTGTTACGTATTGTTACTATTTTTTCTCCTGAGTGTACTGTTAAAACTATGTTATGCTTTGCTCATTATTTCCACAAGAAAAACAAAAAGTAATCATATGATTTCCTTATAGACTCAGATTTAGCCTTGATTTAACTAGTGATTTGAAACGGGGAGGTTAAAAGCAGCCTCCTTCTCCTCCAGCAGTTCTGGGCCTTCTTCCTGCCCAGCTTCTGGAGCCCAGCCTGGGGACCCCAGGTCTCTCCCCAGGCTGAGGGATGTGGCTGCTGCTTTCCTGTTTGCAGGTACAACTTGCAAAGATCAGGACATATTGCAGAGACACAGACAGACGCACATGCAGGACGCTGATAACATGGCCAGTCACACAGACTGCTGTAGACAAGGCTCCGGCTTCAGCAGCACCTACATAGAGGACTCGCATAAACACAAGCACAGGCAGCCAAGTCCCCCCTCCTCCCTTGGGCTGGCAGAGACAGGAGGTCACTAGCACAGGTGCACACACAAAACTCTCCAGGTTCAGAAGTGGATACACATTTGTGGATTCCCTGAGCACCAGCACAGCACCTCTGTCTGCCCAGCGCCCCTGTCCACGTCCCGCCCCCCTTTCCCATCCCATGGATCCCCTACTGTAGGGGCCCACACAGGCCCCTACACTTGGGCGGTGTCCCGTGGTCCTGCTTCTGCTGCCCAGTGCTGAGCCCCTCACTCACCTTCCTCACTCCAGTTCCCCTGTGTAGCTGATTTTTCGGACATGTACTCTGTCCACTCCATGGCTGGAAGTGGCCAGTGGTCACTTGCTCTATTCTTTTCCGAATCCATGAGCCACATCATCCTTTCTATTGTACTTATGTTTCCAGGTTTTGGTAGTGGCAGGCTGCGGGGCGGCCTCTGTGAGGAGAGGCCGGAGCTGCCACGTCAGACGCAGCCCGTTCCAGCCGGCTCCAACAGATCCACCCCAGTGCACAGATGAGCCCCACAGCCAAGATGGTGGAGCCTCTGGGAAAAGCATATTTAAAAAAGGGCAAAATGCTGCACGGCAGTGAGGAGTGAGAGAAAAAGTGCAAGAAAAAACCCTGTAAACACCAAGGTCTGAAAAAAGGGGGTGTATGATGTGCTTCAGGCAGTGGAGTAGGGATTGCCCTGCAGCGCATAGAAGAGACCACAGTGGAGCAGGTATTTCACTGCAGTCTGTGGAAAAAAAATCCATCAAGAGGCAGGTGTATATTCCCTGAAGGAACCGCGCCCATAGAAAAGCCACACTGGAGCAGAGTTATCCTGCAGGACTACAGCCCATTGGGAGGATCCACCCTGGAGCAGGGAAAAGTGTGAGGAAGAAGGAGCAGCAGAGAGGAGCTGTTGTGGACTGACCACATACCCTGTTCCCCATCCACCTGCACCACTCATTTTGGTGAGGACTTGGGAATGAAGGAGTGAAGTTGAACCTGGAAAAAAGGAGGCAGTGTGAGAAAGCACTGTTTTAATCTTTTTGTTGTTGTTTTGTTTCCTACTAGCCAAATTTATTTTAATTGGCAATAAATAATTTTTTCACAAGTTGATTCTGTTTTGCCTGTGAAGGTAATTGGTAAGCAAACTCCCTGGCCGCATCTTTACCCATAAGCTTTTTTCGTCTTATTTTGTCGCCCTGTCTTGTTGAGGAAGAGGAGTGAGGGAGTAGCTGGGTGGGCATCTGGCAGCTAGCTAAGGTAACCTACCACAGTCATTAGGATGCTCCAGCACTGGAACATAGTTTATGAATTCTCTATCTATCCTTAGAGTTTTTTTGAGACCAAACAGGATAAAGCCCTGTGCAACCTGGCCTAACCTCATAGATGAAATTTAAGCAGGAAGTTGGACCAGGAGACTCCCTTCAGTCCCTTTCAACTTGAATTATTCCGTATTTCTGTCATAATCCAGATGCTTCCTGTTCAAAGCAAGCATCTGATCCAGAAACTTTAATTATAAGAGCAGAGCTCACCCAAAGTTTAAGGGAAGTTCTGAAATTACTCCGTCATCCATGCTGGAAAAACAAGAAGTATCTATAAAATTTGGCTGGAGGTACAATTTTGTAAGAGGAATGTTTAAATCTTAGAATTTAGTTTAAATCTGAGATACAGGTTGTCTATCTAATATTCTAAAAATGTGTCAAAAATACATTTGTAGTAGGAAAATGTGGCTGGAGTGGCTCTTCGTGTCAGCCTGCCAATTTTATAACTTGAATAAGTATTATATAGAAGGAAGAACATGAAGACAATTACAAACCCAAACATAACACAAACCACAGAAAATCCGCATACCCTCTAACAAAAGAAAGACCTTTAATGTCACTGGAAGTCTGCCTGGATGTTTGCAGAGAATGACTGTCAACTTCCAAAGTCCTTTTGTGAAAGATAGTTTTCATAAATAGGGAAACCAACTAAATAAACACATCACAACAACCTACAGATCATTGCTAGTCTGACATGTGAGGAAAAAGCATCTTGATCCTAGATCTGAAGATCGAGGAAGAGTTTAAAGAGTTAATCCTCTATGCAATGCACAGTTTCACACAATTTTTAAACAGTCACATACAACAACTGTCTTCAGTGACCCTTCCTGATTGCTATGTAAAAGGTCTGCAATATCATGTTTTGAAGCCTTTCTGCCATCAGCTGTGCAGTGTGTTCTGTACTGCTTTATCATGTATCATATTAGTGTTCTTATATTCCTCTGATGTCAAGCAGTAGAAGGCTGTATTTTTAGAATAATTTTATATAGAAGAGCATTTCTCTCCAAGAACCCAGTTTCAGGACAGGGCTATATTCAAAGTAACATAGGGAGATCCAAGAAAGATGATCTGATGCCTGATCTTATCTAGGCCTCATAATTATTTTACATATCTGGAAACAGTAGCTTGCTTGAAATTGTAAAGCTGATTTCACAGTTTAGTAAAAAGGATATGCAAATTCTGGTAATAAACGTTGCAGTAGAAAATTGCCACATCCTCTTAGCCTGTTAAAATCTTCTGGAATGAAATGGGAGGCATAAGTCTATGCAAGTTGCACAAAGAACAAATGGTTTATCTCAAATTGGTCCGAAAAAGAAAAAGTAATGATTAACGGCAACAGTCATCTATGAGACCTTTATTATCAGAAATTCATAAAAGAACAAAACGTAATTGTATTATTAATTCAGTGATATGTTTTTACAGGTTTAAATTAAATTTCTGAAGTCTTTTAATTAAAACTAAAGTTAAGCTTGTGCTGAGACTCATCTGAATTGCCAAGAATGTACGGAATTGTCTTCATCAGCAGCCAGTTATGTCTGGACCATGGAGCCTTTTTACAGAGCTAAGGTAAGTGGGGAGCAATTTGACTTGAGGAAGCAAAGCCAGGCCTAGGAAAAGCAGTCTTAATATTAGTTAAATTTTAAATTTTTTACTCCATTACTATAAACTCTGAATATATCCACTAATGCTAACAACATCCAGAAACTGCTTACTTGAGGGAGGACAGTGGAGCTGCCTGCAGCATTACCTTGAATATCTGTCATCAGCATAGCAGTCAAGAGCAATATGGGGTCCATCACATTCTCTTCTTGGATAGATTATGAATGTCAATACTACTTTCTTCCTCTGAAAAATTAAAAAATGAAGGAGCTTAAACATGTTCAACTTAGTACAGAAAATTATGTATTATGTATGATAATGTATGGAATGTTTCACTCATATTCATCAGGAGTATCTAAATGGAAATTATCAAAGTTACATTAAGAAAAAAAAATGTAGGGCACCATAAATATAGTCTCCTCTGCAAGAATTTTTACGTGGATAATATTTTGGCCTTGTGAAATAAAATAGATTTCTTACCCTCTCTCCCTTCTTGACATAAAAACGATTTTAAGATTCCTTATCTTCTCTTGCAAGTATCCTTGAGAATATGCAAGACAAAATGCATGATGCTTGCTATCAGAGAGTCATTCATGTGTGTTATCAATCAGCTGTTTCAGTGCCTTGCAGTGTGGCAGTTAATAACTGTCCATAAATGTAGAGTCAGTAAATATAGGCATGAAATATAAAACTGCCTATAAATATGTAAATTGTCTCAAAAGTTTAAAAATGTTTGACACCAAGGATTTTTCAGTATAACATTTCTGTTATTGCTCCTGCGGTTTAAAAGAACTAGTTTTAATCAAGGGTGTCAAACAGTAATATGGTTTTGTTAAATCTGTAAAATAACCAGTTGCTGAAGTTAGGCATCTGAAATTTTAAACACAGAAAACAAATGGCAGAATACACAAAACTTCCCAGAGTCTCTAAAACTAACAACACATTTCTTAAATAAGAAGTGGGTAATTTTGTATTAAAAAGTAAAACCCAGAAGATTCTTAAACACTGATAAATAGTAAGCATCATGCTGATTCTGTGTACGTCTTGCCATGACATTGTCGTTCAGTCAGTGCAAGAAATAATACTAGCTCTTATGATTTTGTCCTTGTATGTCTTCATTTACTGTGGAGAGATCACCTGCATGACTGACAATGAAGCCACAAGTTTTTCTAATGAAGACATCTAATTTCCGAGATTAGAATGTTGTTTTTCATGACCATTTCAACATAAATCTATGCTGAAAATGTTTTATACTTTCGGCTATAGGTAGTAAAAGAGAATCTCTCTTACTTCATTGCAGTTTTGTGATAGTTCACTGAGAGATTCACACTAGAAAGTGGAATTCAATTAACAGTCAGATATATCACACTCCCGTTCTCCCAAGTACACCTGCACACTACTACACTAGGTTATTGTTTGTGCAATAGACAAAGATGTTGAAAACATAATATTTCAAATCTGCCTGTTTAAGAAAAGAAAGATTTCTTGATTCTTTTTCCACCTTCAGATCACACACGTTGATGGGCACCTCATTATTCCTTCCAATTCAGTTAAATTTACCCTCTAGTCATAATACCCCTATCAGTTACAAGAACTGCCTATGATGTTTCCAAGACCAATAAAGCCCCTTTTTTGGTGGAGTGGTGGCATTTAACTGGTACAGAAAGCTGCTGTTAAAAAGGTCTCCTTTTCTTGATTGATATAAAAAAGCAGTAGAGGACTTGCTATTGAAAATTATTTAAATAATCAGTATGAAGAACTGTCTCTGAAGAATAGCCATGAGCAGGTTGAAAGCTTATGGGTAACAATAAGAGACCAAGGCAGCAAAGGGAACCCAGTGATTCATGGCTATTATAGGTCGCTTGATCAAGGGGAACCTATCCCTCCTCCAGCAACAGGAGGAATCATGCCTACTGGCTCTTCTCCTGCTGGGGGACCTCTAGTCCTGACTTCTACTGGAAAAGTACCACAGTGAGCTGTAGGCAATCCAGGAGACTCCTGGAGTGCATTGAGGATAACTTCTTAACTCAGGTAGCAGGCAGCCCTTCAAGAGGGTCTGTGACTGTACTCAACAACTTTTTGGCCTCAGTCTTCACTGGCAACCTCTCTCCCCACACGTCTCGAGTGGATGGACAACAACTGGAGGAGCAAAGTCCCTCTGCTGTAAAAGAAGATCAGGTTCATGACTGCCTGAGTAACCGGAGCATAGAGAAGTCTATGGGACCTGATGAGATGCATCCCAGAGACCTTAGGGAATTGGCTGACATAGTCACCAAGCCACTCTCCATGTATTTGAAAAGACATGGATGACAGGTGAACTCTGTGGTGATTGGAAAAGGGAACCCTTGCACCCATTTTTAAAAAGGGAAGAAAGGAGAAACCTGGGAACTACTGACCTGTCAGCCTCACCTCTGTGCCTGGGAAGATCAGGGAACAGACCCTCCTAGAAGCTATGCTAAGTCACATGGAGAACAGGGAGGTGATTTGACACAGCCAGCATGGCTTCACCAGGGGCAAGTTCTGCCTGACCGACCTGGTGGCTTTCTATGATGAAGTGACTATCTCAGTGGACAAGGGACGAGTTATGGATGTCATCTCTCTAGACTTCTGTAAGGCCTTTGACACAGTTCCTCACAACATTCTTCTCTCTAAATTGGAGAGAGATGGATTTGATGGGTGGACTGTCCAGCGGATGAGGAATTGGTTGGACAGTCACATCCAGAGGGTAGTAGACAATGTCTCAATGTCCAGATGGAGGCTGGTGACAAGTGGTGTACCTCAGGTGTCCATCTTGGGACCAGTACTGTTTAATATCTTCATCAATGACATAGACAGTGGGATCGAGTGCACCCTCACCAAGTTTCTGGACGACACCAAGCTGAGTGGTGCTGTTGACAAGGCTGAGGGGTGGGATGCCCTCCAGAGGGACCTGGACAAGCTTGAGAAGTGGGCCTGTGTGAACCCCATTATGTTCATCAAGACCAAGTGCAGGGTCCTGCACCTGGGTTGGGACAATCCCCAGTATCAATACAGGCTGTGGGATGAAGGGGTTGAGAGCAGCCCTGCCAAGAAAGACTTTGGGGTATTGGTTGGTGAAAAGCTGGACATGAGCCAGCAATGTGCGCTCACAGTTCAGGAAGCCAACCATATCCTGGGCTGCATCAAAAGAAGCGTGACAAGCAGGTCCAGGGTGGTATTTCTGCCACTCTACTCCACTCAGGTGAGACCCCACCTGGCTCTGGAGCCCTCAGCATAGGAAAGCCATGGACCTGTTGGAGCAGGTCCAGAGGAGGGCCACAAAAATGATCAGGGGGATGGAACACCTCTCCTATGAGGAAAGGCTGGCAGAGTTGGTGTTGTTCAGCCAAGAGAAGAGAAAGCTCCAAGGAGACTTTATTTCGGTCTTTCAATACTTAAAGGGGGCTTATAAGAGAGATGGGAACTGTTGCAGGCTTGTTGCGACAGGACAAAGCGTAATGATTTTAAACTAAAAGATGGAAAACTTGGACTAGATCTAAGGAAGAAATTTTTTACAACGTGGATGATGAAACACTGCAACATGTTGCCCAGAGAGGTGCCAGAGGCACTACCCCTGGAAACATTCAAGGTCAGGTTGGAGGGGACTCTGAGCAACCTGATCTAGTTGAAGATTCCCTGCTCATTGCAAGTTGGACTAAAAATCCTTTAAAGGTCCCTTCCAACCCAAACTACTCTATGATACTGTGATTCTATGAATATTGAGTTTCTTAAAGAAAACAAGCAGAAAGACAGGAAAACAAGCAACATCAGAATGAGAAGAGAAAATTCACTCTGCTATTTAGATCTGAATTATTTACCACCTGCTGTTTGCTTTTCTCCTTTAAAAATACTTCGTTCACTTTACTCTCACAGCCAGAAACTTGGTGACTTAGTCAGCATCGTAGCTGAGTGATTGCATAAACCCACAGATTTTAATAATGGATTATGCAAACTAACTAGTTCTTAACTATTAGCATAGGAATAATTCCTCTCAATATCCAGCTACATTTCTTAAAAACCCAGAAAAATCCATGAGAAAACTGTTAGTTTGAAAATCCATTATTTTAAATAAATGTTTTATGTGATGGCTTAAATAGAGAGAAAATACAAGATAGAAGAGATTCAGGCTACTTGCTACAGGGCTGTACAAAATGCTGCATGGGGTAACTCTATATAGAACAGTTACCCTGTAGGTTTTGCTGGATCAGTTTTTTTTGAGCAGACAACATCTGTCTTTTCAGTTCTTCAACTGTATAGTGGCAATTCACCTCGAAACAATCCTTTAAGCTCCCTCAGACCTGATTGCCCTCTTAAAGCTTTTCTTTCCCTCATATCATTCTTTTATATGTTGCTGACTTCTTGAGTGTATAAATGGCAGTCATTGCATGCATAGAATAACAGTTTTCAGCCAAATATGAACAGTGTCCTTCATATTCTCTATAGTCTCATTGTGTCTACTTCACTAGTGAATTAAAAGTATCTGGAGTAAAAACAGAGGTGAATTTAATGTAGAACTACTTTGGTAAGAAAATATTTTTTTTAAAAGTGTTTAATATTCTGCAGTCATACTATCACCTCTGAAAAACACTGCATTATTTCAGTAACCTCCAGGCTAAACAAAGTTTACTCAAGGTCATGGCCTTTAATGAGTTCCCTGGATATCCTTCAAGACTTATTGAATATATTGAAATGTATGCCTTACCTACAATATAAATACTTTATTATCAAGTGGAATTCTTCTTCTTAAATGATAAGGAAGGAAATTAAGTAACATCATCTTACAATTTTTATAGTGCAACACTCAGTTTTTTAGACTTTAACATATTTTCTATGACGTGAAAGATAAAAAAAAAAAAAACCAAACAGAAAAGTGCACTTGGGAATACAGATAATATTTTAAAATGAAGGGGCCATGGCCTGAGGTGAAAAAATCAATCTCTACATTAAAACAGGAATTTTAACTCATATTTTCATAAATATTTGACAGAAGGAAACTTTCGCTATAAAAGAAAATATTGCTCAGTGAAATATTTTAATCTTTATAATGCATCATATGAAACGTAGCAGTAGTTACATAGTTTCATAAATATTTGATTGAGTTCTTGAAATGTGGAAATATTAATTAAAATGAATGTTTAGAACTGGACTCCACCTTGCATTTAAGTGCTCTCTGGAAAAGTTATTTATGTTGCCAACTCTCCAGAAGTCTCAGGAAAACTTGTAGATGCAATTTCTAAATATTAGAAATTAAGCAGACAAGAAATTTATAATTCTAGAGTTAGTCAATGGAGATGATCAAATGGAAATTAGATTACTGAATATGTAGAAATGACGACTTAGTAGTGTCAAAAATAATGATCAGAGTGGTCACATCTGACCTCTGCGGAAATTGTAGTGAACCAAAATGTACATGAGCGCTGCAATGTTTAATATCTCAGTCAGTCCTTTTTTTTTTTTTTTTCCCTTCAAGGAAAATATAAGTTTTTTCTCTTCATATTTAGTTTTCATTTCCGCTATCTTATGATATTAGAATCTTGTGCTACTAACTATTAGCAATAATCCAGATCTAGCTTGATAAACATGCATCGTAAAATATTATATTCCACTTTGTTGTCAAATGCCCCAAACCGAATGTTTTAGCCCATAACTTTAAAACATATAATGTTGCGAAATACAGTTATTTTCTGCTACCAGCTTGTACAGTAAAAATTATCATCATGTTTTCTTCTGCCAGGGATGCTGAATCTGTCCTAAAAATCAAACTTCTGAACATTATCATCTTTACTGAGATATGTTATTAAAATCCATAATAGAGATGTCCCACAGGGGTAACTCTTCCCTCAGTTTAGCAAGTTATAAAGAAGTATTTAAAATCATGCCTATATTCACAGGCTTTATAAATCACAGAATTAGAAATGGAACACCATCCAGTTACTTATTGTATATTCTTTCCAGGTGGGTTGCAGCCTATTTACAAGATTTTTCAGTCACTTGCTGCCTGAGTAGGCACTGCTCATTTTCTCTTGTGTGATAAATAAAACTAAAATTGAGAGAAAGGCAAAATAAATGCTTTTAAAGGATCAGGAAAAAAAGGGAAATTTGTTTCTTAATGTCAACTTCTGCAGGATATAGATGTTTGGAATGTGACGATTATAAGCCACAGAAGGATTATGCTTTTTTATTTTGGTCTTTTAATTTCTCTTAATTTTTGATCTATCATGCAGGAAGAAGAGTGGAAGACTTGGGAGTGGAGAGGTGGGTATTAGGGTGACGTGGGTGGGGGATTTTTATCCTGTATCATTATGTTAACAATTCTGTCTAATTCAATACCATGACTAAGACTTGTCTTAAAAACAGTCAAAAAAACAACAAACAAAACCAAAAAACACACTCACACCCCCCAGAAACAAAACAGCCACCACCAAGAAAAAAAAGCAAAACAAATCAACCAAACATAAAAACTCAGGCTCTCTTTTTTGCTAGGAAGAACCAGAAGGAAAGTTCTTCCCTTTCCTGAACCCATTGTAAAAAACTGTCCAGCCATTTGCTTTTAAATTTACCTGCACTATAGCTGATTTTAGGTTAGAGAGAACTCATATATGGGATCTTTCAAATAGCATGGACAGCAGACTGTGACAATTTTTAATTTCTGTAGTATACTATAGGGTTTCCTCATTTGTCTAAAAGTTTTCTGAAAAAAAAAAAAAGAAAATAGGAGCCATGGATTCTACATACATCTATTGCAATTTTCTATGTGACATACCTTTTTGAAAGCTTCTTGTTTCTTTCAGACATTAGTTTCCAAACTTGCTGAAGTTCAGAGTTCAAATTTCTCTGACATTTATACTGTTAGTTCATTTCATGTATGTTTGTTTCTTAAGGTACTCTTCCATTTTTTTTCTTTTTTTCTTCTTTTTAAGCCCTCAGAGGCAAAGTTGATTCCTTAAATAAACACTTGTCTAGCTCTACTTCTTGGAAAAATGTTTGTAACTTTTAATGATATTATCAATATTTTGTACTTTTTTTCTTATTTACTATTTATTTTTTAGGAGCATTCTTAATGAATATGTTTTTAAAAGTTTCAGAACTTGATCCTTCATAAGTTGGCAAGTTAATAAGAATAAACAATACCTTCTGTAAATGTAAGGCCTTCCTTCCTTCCTTCCTTCCTTCCTTCCTTCCTTCCTTCCTTCCTTCCTTCCTTCCTTCCTTCCTTCCTTCCTTCCTTCCTTCCTTCCTTCCTTCCTTCCTTCCTTCCTTCCTTCCTTCCTTCCTTCCTTCCTTCCTTCCTTCCTTCCTTCCTTCCTTCCTTCCTTCCTTCCTTCCTTCCTTTCCTTTCCTTTCCTTTCCTTTCCTTTCCTTTCCTTTCCTTTCCTTTCCTTTCCTTTCCTTTCCTTTCCTTTCCTTTCCTTTCCTTTCCTTTCCTTTCCTTTCCTTTCCTTTCCTTTCCTTTCCTTTCCTTTCCTTTCCTTCCTTTCCTTCCATCCCATGTCCAAACCAATACCACATTTACATTAACTGTGTCTGCTCTACCTGAAATTCTTTATTTCACAATGTCTGACAGGCTCTTCACAGTACAGGAAAGCTGATGGAAAGCCATTGGATAAAGAGTCTGCATGTGATTATTGTACTAGATGTGCTAAGAGAGGAGGGAAGCTGGATTGGCCAGCAGTGGCATGTGCTGACATGAAATTATATTCCTGGATTTGCACCATGTGAAATTTGGATAATAAGGTGAAGTATCTGTGCTCAAAGAGCAATTAAGACTGGCTTTGCTATCTCTTGTGCAACCCAGGGGAGTGAAGGCTTGTCTGGCTATCACAGGATACATAAATAATGGGGTAGTCTTGGGGAGCCAGGACAGCCCTGCTTTTCGTCAGCAGAGACAGTAAAATCAAGATAACAGAGACTCTGTGTAGCTTTTTGTTTCCTTGAGAGGCTACCATGTCCTGTAATTGACCTTTGCCTCGTTACCTGTGAAATGCATATTGAAGTTGACACCCCTGCATATGCTAATGAAGATTTTAGAGACCATGCTAAACATATATGACTATAGCACTTGTCTCTCTACCCAAATCATACTACACGTCACCTAGGGGAGGGAAACCTTGTAATTTTGGGGACAAAAAGATGGAGAAAATGACTGTTAAATTGGGAGAGAAGAAACTTGATACCTGACGGACCAGTCAATGGTCTGTGTTCTCTTCCCCCACCCCAGGCAGAGACACCTTTCTGGGTAAGTGCTGCGCCTTTCACCCTCTGGTGAATGTTACCCCAGGTTGTTGTACTATCGTTATTTTTGCTAGCAATATTAACCTTAAGTAATTAGCACTATTGTAGTTAGTGAATTTATCAACAGCAATCTCAAACATGCAACTGCCGCTGTCAATAAAATAACTAATTTCAATTATTTGTGAATCTGATTCAGCGAAAGTCCTTTGCTGGGACTCTGATAGTAAATCAGTGGAAGTGCTGGGACTCTGACAGACAAATATTGAAACTACGTTCCTTTTAACGTGACACACCACCAGCTGGAAAAAAATGTAAACCCTGTCACACTCTGCTTGTCCCAATACAACAAAGAAAGATTACTGAGGAAGAGACTGGGTTTCTGTTACCCCTGCAAGTTGAAAATGTCTTCAGCAACTTCTGCACTTCCCAGGGCAGGTCCTGCAAGTCTTCTGTTAGCTGCTCTCATTTTCCTCTTTTCTTGCTTATAGGTAACCTGCATCGATCAGTCTCTTAGTTGTACTATCGACAGAGCTGATATAGATTTCCATTGCGTTTGTGGTTTTATGCAGTTTATTACTCCGCCAAAATTTGAATAACTTTTGTGCATGGAAATCTACAGTTTCTAGTATAGGACTCAGTTATGTGCTTTGACACAAGCCTACAAGGATGTCATATAAGAACATGTCTAGAAAAGTGAGGGACAAGGTCTAAGACGAAAATTAAATTCAAAATATCTATATCTAAAGGTATACAACATATTTACTCCTTTGGAACAGCACTTAGACATGAGCAACTTCACAATCATCAATGAAACTTCATTAGCCCCTGAAGGTGGAATTTGAGAACATTTTATGCTTCATGAAATTAGTGGGAGATAAACATTTCAAAATACTTATGTTCCTTAGGTTTAAGTGAAGCAGAAATCTTGCATAAGCAGCCTTTTTCATTTATCAGTATCTT
This sequence comes from Rissa tridactyla, assembly GCF_028500815.1. Taxonomy (NCBI): domain Eukaryota; kingdom Metazoa; phylum Chordata; class Aves; order Charadriiformes; family Laridae; genus Rissa; species Rissa tridactyla. Next base: position 199,264,461 of record NC_071466.1, read on the forward strand.
GATTGTGCCAAAATAAAATCAGATTTGGAAGAGTATAACCAAAATAATTGCAGACTGAACTGGAGTATTTTTAATTCATTCATCAGTTTTCATATGAGAATGGTACTCATTCAGCCAATAGTTTTAATGATTTTAATGAATACAGTGAGAATTTTGGAATTTGAGATAAGTTTTTGACTTATTAGCAAGCGTTATCAATATCTTTCAGCTATTTCTATGTATCAATAGGCTGTGTCAACCAGTTGATATACTTCGTTGAAGATATTTGACTCTGAAGATCTAGGTTATTCATTGGGTCAGAGCAAATATATCTGTCTTCTTGTGACGTAGGTTGTCAGAAGCAAATTTTGAAATGCCAGACGAAACAAACTGTCTTAAATTTGGAAAAAATACACACACACGCAAACAAAAATGAAACAACTCTCCTCCCACCCCCCAATTCTTGCATTTAAAGGGAAAGGGACAGGAATGAACATGTCATAACAAATGTCTTGATGCTTCCAGTTAATAACTTTGTACAGAATCTGGGTCTTGAATTGAATCACAACTGAAGTGAGTCATCACAGTAAAAATGAAAACAGGCAGATGAAATGTACACTTGTAAGATATATTCCTGACAGACATTTTTCTCTCCTTTGTGAGAACACATGAAAGATAAGGAAAGTCAGAATGTTTGTTTTCCTGTAATTTTCTAAGGAATGTCCCAATTCGGAAAATGCTGATAGAAGCTATGTCTCTGTACATTCACAGAATGGGTTTCAGACATGACCTTTCAAAGCTGTAGATGACTGAAATTGTTGGTGAAATGCATTCCTTGTTATTAGTAATGAAGTGTTACTTAGAGATCCATGAGTAAATGAGTACAAGAGAAAAAAGCCCTAAGGACAGACTCTAGGCACATGTAAATTAGTATATTTCCGTTGTCCTTAATGAGATTAGGCCAGTTTACACCAGTTGAGGATTTGTTCAAAGTTACTTTAACATTACCTGCCAATGTTACATTTAAAAGTTTAATAAGTTTAATACTGCTTCAGAGTTAAATTTTCTTCTTTTATACTAACATATTTCCTATGTCCTTTAAGAGAGAATAAATTTTATTCCAATTTCCAGACTTGCTCAATCCTAGAGCATTTCTTACTATAGATGTATGTATTTTTGGTATGATATTGAAGCTGAGGGGCTTAATTTAATTACATTATCATGTACTAGGTCATTGTCATTTTCCTTTAGGGTAATGGTATATTCATAACTAATTTACACTAGCAACTGTGAAGCTGCATACATTTTAAAGATTGACTGTTTTGTAAGTGAATTTCTTAATAACTGAGAGAAACACAAAAAGCCGTTGAAGTACAAATCATTAATTTGGTTGATACCTTTGTGTCTACAGGGGCAAGATAATCTCTTTTTAATTGTTTTACAGATCACCATGGAAGGACTGCCTACACTTTGGACAGCAGAATATTGCACAAGAGATTTTTGATATTGCTACAGAAGAAAAGATAAGTTAATGGATGTATTTTTAAAATTACCAGATCTAGAAAGAATATATAATACCACTCTGAATATCAATACAGTCTTACTTGTACATTTAAAAACAGAAAGGATAGCAATTTTATGTAGATTCACAGATTTAAAGTTTCCTGAAACACCTATTTCCTAGAGTGAGCCAGGGTTCACAACAGTAGTTTTAGCATGTGAAATGCTAAACTTATTTTATGCTTTGAAGTTACTGAATAGAGTTCTAATGTTTACAGCATTTTGTGTAAATTACTGTTTCTTGCCTGTGGCTTTCAATCTTTGGAATGGTTTGGAGAACAATTGAAGCATTTGAAAATGTTAGTAACAGAGTTAAGATTGAGAATATATATCTTATATTCAACTCACTATACCAATTGAGAAATAATGGCTTATAAACATTTTGTCAGTGTAAGTAAAAAAATGTTTAATCAAAAGCAATTGTTGTGTTGTGTAGTTAAAAAGATCACATAACCTTCCCTCAAGTTGTATTATATATAAAAAACTGAGAATTTTAAATTTGTGACACACTTTACATTCCTAAACATATTCTCTTTCAAAACCTTTGTTCAAACTGCATGCTGTGCAATTCCTCCAATGTTTCTGTACTCTCGGAAGAATGAACAGGATAAAGACATAGATCAAAAAGGGGGCACACCATTCTCCAGAGAGCAATTAGTGATCATTTGCATAGTCTCTACAATTCAAATGTGAAATAAAAGCCATGTGTCCCAAATGATGGTTGAATTTTGTTCTATCATTTCCCAAAGGAAATGATAGCAAAACACAATTTCCCAGAAGAAGAGAAAGCCTTATTTTGAACAGCTTCATATTTGAGGGTATTACTTCTAATGTCCTATGCCTACCTGCATTTCAGGGAAATCTGTAGTTTTCAGCACTTTATTAATGGCAACAGACAAGTTTCCACTTGCATCAGTTTTTAACCTTTCCATTTCCTTGCTCTGGGGCAGTATCTTAAGAATCTTTTACAGATTTTTTGGATCGTCTTGTTCAATGTAATCACCATGCAGCTCATCCCACTAGACCGATCCTCACAATAATCTCTATTGCTTGACACTAATTTTAATTTATGGGTAAACTTATAATTGTCCTGGTCTCTTTGCTATTTTCCCTCTCTATTTTCCTCTCCTCCTTTGTCCCCCTGTCCATCCCCTCTTCTACTGCTGAACCCTACCTTAACCACCTCCACTCCACTGATCTGCTGAGGATCTGTGGGATGGCACCTGTTGGTGAGGGCACAGACAGGACTGATATCGCCCATGGTGCCTGGTTTATCCACCTTGCAGGGCAGCCTGGCTCCTGCTGCTGCCTAAGAGTGAAATTATTCATATTTTAATAAAAAAAAATTGTATCTTAATATTCCAGTTTAAAAAGCATCAGTATTATTTAGGGAGCAGGAACATTTTTAGAATATGAGTCAATGAGTCTTACATTTCAATCAAATTTATAAGATTGTGTGTTCTGGTATTTGCATATCTTGTGTTCCAAGAAAAGACTCAACCTAAATCATGCTGTGTGGGCAACAATTTTCATATATTTGCTTGAAACCGAGCCTCAGTGTAAACTCTACATTAAAATCATGTCTGTCTCACAAAACGACATATTGAAGATGTAGTTTTCATAAGAAGATGAATTATTTTTTCCAATCCCTTGGAAATTTTAAATGATTACCTCCCATCTGCCATCTAGATCAGGTATTTGAGATATCTTTAAAAGGAATCTGCATTTTAAATAGGAAGGTACAACTTAAATACAGTTTACTTCCAATTTACTGCATAATATACAAATCCACAGTATTGCATGACTTCATTTTTAACAATACAAGATTTTCATGTGTGCTGCTTTTGGCTGGGATAGAATTAATTTTCTTCATAGTAGCTAGTACAGGGCTATGGTTTGGATTTGTGCTGAAAAAAGTGATCATAACACAGGGATGTTTTAGCTATTGCTGAGCAGTGCTTACACAGCATCAAGGACTTTTCTGCTTCCCACCACACCCCACCAGTGAGTAGGCTGGGGGTGCACAAGAAGTTGGGAGCAGGCACAGTTGGGACAGCTGACTCCAACTGACCAAAGCAATATTCCATACCATATGATATCATGCTCAGCAATAAAAAGCTGGAGGAAGAAGAAGGAAGGAGGGGGATGTTCAAAGTGGTGGCGTTTTGCTTCCCAAGGAGCCTTTTTGTGTGATGGAGCCCTGCTTTCCTGGAGAAGGCTGAACACCTGACTGCTGATGGGAAGTAGTCAATGAATTTCTTGTTTTGCTTTGCTTGTGTGCGCAGCTTCTGCTTTGTCTGTTAAACTGTCTTTATCTCAACCCATGAGATTTTCTCACTTTTACCCTTCTGATTTTCTCCCCCATCCCACCGGGGGGCAGTGAGCGAGTGGCTGTGTGGTGCTTAGTTGCCACCTGGGGTTAAACGACGACATATGCAAGTGAGGTATATATTAGAAAGATAAAACTCAGTGTCAAGAAGCACAGTTTTTAGATTAGTCTATTCTGATAGAAGAAAAGTAATTTTCAAAACTGAAACTGCCAGTGTTAGTTTGTAAGAAACTTCTAGTTTTTTTTTAAGTGTCTGGTTCACTGACAATTATATAACTAGTGACTTGACCACAGATGCTCAGTGTTTATATTTCCTGAACAAGATGCAATTAAAAGCCTACCATCTGTCATAAATCTTTGTCTCCATGCAGCTTTCAATGCAAGTGACACACATTAGCATTCAAGTCTTTCATTCACCATTGTCATGTTATCTAGACATTTCTTTACTAGTGATTTTTCAAAAACTCCAAGAGTTTGGTTGGTTGGTTGGTTATTTGGGTTTTTTTAGGGTTTTTTTTGCTATAGACAGAGGTTCAAAGGTTCTTAAAAAAAGTTGTTTTGGGATATAACTCAGTTATTATCAGGCAACACTGATAATCCCAGTGCAGATTTGGCAGATTTGGGGGCCGATGAGAATTTCATAGGAAAATACTAACCGGAGAGGATTTCGGAACAGTATCATAAATGAAAATTCTTTGAATATGGAAGTGTGGAAGATGTTTTATAAATAATTTTATTACACAAGGAATGCTTAGAGATGCAGAGAAGTTTGACATTGATTTTCTAGAAATAAATTCCAAAAATTGGAGCATTCTTGCTTTTTCTACAAAACATTTATTTCTGTTTGAAATCAGGATATGAACTTATATTAGGTCTCTGAAGTAAGAACTAGATTCTTTTGGTTAAGTCAAAGACGTTAAAGACATCAAATACTCTAGTGTCATCCTATGGTGTCTGTAGGACTGGCAGATACCTCAGAGGATCTACAAGAGTTCAAAACCCTTCTGTGAAGGCAGCTGGAATGAGGCAGCTTCCGCTATGACATCCAAGTAGCACTGGATGCCCATCCATAGAAAACTGAGTCATTTTGTAGGTGGTACTTCAGGGTAAGCACAACCCCTCTCTAAGGTTGGTCTGACTGTATTGTCTGGAACTCCATTGACTGTAATGGGTATTACACGGTCATTTCTGCTCAGATTGGAGATTCATAAATTGTAACATTTAGAATAAGTAGACACTTTCAGGTATTTTCTTTGGTGAACCTGAATAAAACGTGTGGTGATTTTTCTATGTTGGACAACAAATTTTAATATTTTTCCCAATCTAACAACTTTTTCCTGTAAATGAAGGAAAAGCTTGAATTATTCTTTTATTGGGAAATGGTTTGTAATTTTCTTCCTCCGTACCCGCATGTTATTTGCCTCAAAAAAGAGGGATAATGCAATATAAGCCAAAGCCACGACTGCAAGAATATTTTAATTGTAAAAGCCACCCCTTAAGAACGGTGTGTTCTTAGAAAAGTACTTGATTATTGCAATTTGAATTTGAAAGAAACAAGACCAGCATGAATATAACCATCGGAAAATGTTTCCATTTATTAGTATTATTAAGCATACCAAGGCATCTTAGATGCTTCAGAAGAAAATATCCTAACACATAGGTATAGCTGGATAACAAATAAATAAATAAAGATTTTGAAAGCTCAAGGGCTCAAGTCTACCAAGCACACTATTTGGGCTCCTGGATCATGGAGTAGAATCTCAAATCTGTTATTAACAGTGTTATTTCTAAAACTATGTTCCAAAGAAGATCTCAAATCATCTCCTGAGAAAGAGATGAGTGTAGGGACTTTTCTTCATTATCACCTTGAGGATGAGGCAGTGGCATGCCCAGAGTAGTCCTTCACTGCTGATGAACATTGCTCACGCCACTTTGGTTAGCTAGCCTGAGCATCCTCTGATGTTGAGTTCTGCTGGCCTGACAAAAGGAGTCCCAAGTAGGCCATGGCTCTAGTCCTAAGACTATTATCCCAGCTAAGTGTAATATAAAGAATCATGTTCTATGGCAGAAAGATATAGAGTAGATGGCCCAACAAATGCTTCCTGTCCCTGATTTCTTTACCTGTACAATACTTATAGTGAGCACTGAATGAAAAGTATCATTGAGCTGTAACAAACCATTGAGAAGAAAAACATGAAGGTATAGCTCCACAAACACTGCTATGCATTTATGGTTCTTCTAACACACTGAGAAACCTTGATATATATGTACTCACACATATATACACTCCTACCCTCCATCCCTTAGTACTGGCTTTCCATAAAAATGCAACTAGGTTAAATTTTTCTGAGAGCAATTCACCTGATTTGCATCTGAAGTTCTGAGAATTTTACTTTGTTAAAAATTTAATTCTGTACCTGGCTTAGAAAGTAAAGTGGCAAGTGGACTTTTGAAAGTGTATTTATTAAAGACTGTTTTGTAGAAATAGGTTAGAAGGTTATTTTCCATGATTAGCTATTCAGCACATCAGGTCTTGTTTCGTATCTCCTAAAGATAGTATGCACAGTGTAACTGCAGTTTTTCTAATAAACCCAAATTATAATTCTATAATTATTCACATTGAGATCAAATCTTGGAAAGGAGTAATTTTTCTGTGTCATTTACTAAATTTGATGGGTAAGTTTCTTTGCCTTCCTCAATCCTCAAATATTATTCAAACTGACATACAGTCTCTTTCAGTGCTTTTCCTGTAGCGGACACGTATAGTATTGCCCTGGCCGTGGCAATTATTGTCAGAAATCTATTTTCTTAGTCTACGTTGCTGTAGTTTTATTTCCCCTAATTACAAACCTTTATCTGGAGTAATATATGTAACCTTTTTAGTATGCTGTTAGGATACCTTATTAGTATTATTCATAATAGCTGTAAACTTGAATCAAGTTTAATTCTCAAGGTAATCTCTGATGATGTGTGACTTACATGACACACTAAATCACTAATTTATTTCTATACTGTTAATTATATATTTATAAAGTGCATCTGCTTACATTTTTAGAAATTTTATATTCTTTTGGAATAAATTTAGTCCTATTCTATAGAAACTACCTTAAACACTAAAACGTGACTATATTGACCTAAATTATTCTTTGAGTTGAATGCAGAAAGTTCAATGCTCTGACAAAAAAGTTTAATACAAAAATGTTTTTCTTGTTAATTAAAAAAGCAATAATCTTGAATGAGGAATATTCAAGTTGCCTAATTTTTTTTCACATGGTATTCTTCTATCCAACTTAAACCTCATTTTATTTCAATTTTTTAGGGAGTAAAACAGAAAGAACTTTGTGCAAGGAGATAGCTAGATAAGAGTACACTGCTGAAAGCATAATAGAGAGACAAAAATATTGCCACAATGTATTTTCAGTACCTAGCCTTTTTCTTAGAGTTAAGTGATAGAGTGGCATAATTGATCTTTAATCCCTAAATTTGACAAAGAATTCCCTAGCTGCAAAAGAGCAGACAACATTTGCTTTCTGGTTCTCCCCTGTAATAAGCTAGTCTTCTCCACTGAAGAAGTACTGTGTCACTGTGCCAAGTTAGACTCCAATTAACTGGAATAATCTTACTAAATTATTTTAATGTAGAAAGCATTATTTTCTTCTGTCACGGTTTGCTTTCATATTTGAGTATATTGACTTCGTCATTATAATTTCCTAATCTGTATATTTACCATTGTTTACAATATTTTTTCTTTTTTTTCCAATTACTTTTTTATTCTGCTGTATAGATGAACTTTCTTGCATAATTTCTATCAGCAGTTCTTTTGAATTACTACAGATAGGTAATATGTTCCACTGAATTCTATTGGAAACATCTATGTAGATGTGTAATTTTCGTTACTCCATGCTTACTTTATAATGAGGAAGGAGAGAGGTTAAAAAATCACAGAATACCTTTTTAAGGAAAAAAACTATAGTGACATTTACATTTTTTGTTACAATGCAGATTATATCAAACAATTCAAGGTATAATTACCTCTTATGCTACTATTTTTGAATAGTCATTTTTTTTTAATAATCTTATAGACATGCCTCTAATGACACACAGTCGATATATGTAAAACATGTTTTTCAAGAGTCTTTTCATTTCCATCTATTCCTTCTCAAGTGATCTGTAGCCAGTTTGATCATATTTATATAATCATCATAACTAACCCCATCTCTGACTTTTCTGTTATACTTCATTTACTTCATGCCAATTTTTTTTCCTTACTTTCGTTATCATTTATGTTTCCTGACTTTTTTAACATCTGATAAACGAATGTTTGTGCAGTTGTATACAAAGTTCAGTAGTCCACTGATTCTGCTGACTGAGGACAGTATTGATGAAAAATTAAGCATTGGTATTAGCAGTTCTTCAAGATTTCCCAAAATGTGTGGCAAATACAGGTTCTGAGATTATTCCATTCAAGATGACAATTTCTTCTGTGAAAACTCATGTTCATTAATTTTTCATACTGCAGATGAGGACCAAAAAGTCTGTAGAAAGCCATAGTCTAACAGTTCTCTTGGGAAGAAGACCTTTTATTTAGTCTTGCTTTTTTTGTAATTTGTTTTCTCCTCTCCCTCTCCTAGAGAGGCTTTTGCAGAAAGAAAAAAATGTATAGTGAAAAATGAACTGTAGTGGAAAAAGAAACAAACTCCAGGAATGAGCAAAAATGAATGCAACAATAGGTTTCAATGAAAGGACAAAAATACCAGAGAAAACAAGCTCAGTTAAAGCATGACTACAAAGAAAAAAAGAAAGAAAGTGCATTCCTATACATCATACAGATGAAAACTACATAGCTCTAGAGATTAAATAAAAACCAATTTAGAGTAAGGAGCAGATTAAATACAGACACAGGAAAGAAATAAAAGAAGGAAGAAATTTTAAGTTAGAGTTTTAAAAATATTTCAGAGACACAAGCCTTCAGTGTTTCATCTCAAAATTGTTCATTGCATATATTTCTTCTGGTAAAAGACTAAAACCAGGATTTTTTTATTGGATCAATTTGGTCTTTAATGACATGTTACATCCATCTCATACATACAGATGATTTATATTCTATCTAATCTGAGACCTTAAAGGATCACAGACTTCTGTAGTAAGCTTTAAACAACCACTTCTGTTCTTAGGTTTTAAGGACTTTTCTCTTATGCATAGTCACAAACATCAAACACAAGGAAGTTTTAAATAAAATAAAAAAAAGTTTTCAGGGTCATGTGACACTTTAAGACATAATCAGATGAAAAACCCCAACCCACCTTCCTGCTTTTTCCCCAAGAAAAGTCAAGGGATCCCAAAGATTGCATTTGAGTAATGATATTTTTCAACCTATGCCCGTATCATCATCTGTCAGTACTGGCCAATGGGCTGAATCCTTAAATAAAGCTTTAACTGCATTGCAGATGTCACTTTCTTATACAGTGGGACACATGTAACATCATTCCCACAGTCTCAGAGAATTAAATTGAACTGAGCACAGTCTTACCACCTTGCTAGTCATTATTTGCTCTTCAACAATGAACATGTGATCAAAATGTAGACACAGCAAGTATGTTAGGCAAATGGGTGTAGCTTCAGATCTGCTAAAAGATGCAATGAAATATTTAGTTTCCACCTGGACGGTCTGAGACAAAACTAAAAGGATGCTGGGAAAGTTCTCCAAAACATAAACTCCAGTGACTTTCTGGCCTACAGTGAAACTTACCATCTGGTCCATATGGACATTCATCTACGTGTAGCACCTTTCTTTTGGTCACACAGCTTTGTATCATATTGTTATTCTGTTTCATTCTGTCAAATTTGTGGAAAGAGTTCATAGAAAGAAAGGCTTTCCTATGTGTTTTTCCTATAGCCATCTTAAATCCTAGTAGGTTGGCATTTTTTTAATTGGTTTTGAAACACAGCCAGTGATGGTCAATATATTTTGATTTTACAGGGATAATACTTTATTTGCACCTCCTGTGTTTAATGATTGCATGTGCTAAATTAGGAAAGTACTATGTCATAATTAGCAGCTAGTGTCCCTGCCAGCAGTGGGAAGTCCATGTACCAGACAAATAGGGAGATTAATGAAAAAACAATACCAAAAAAGAAAGATGTGTTGGACACTACAGAAAAATACATAGCTCATCATTGTTCTACAACTGGACTGAATTACTTTTCTAATTAGAAGTCAGAAAACATTGTTTGAAGCAAACACTCTTGAAAATACTGTTGTATAATTATTAGATTCTTAGTACTTCAGTTTAATTCTGTGACGCTTGATTTTAACACCTTTGAAAATTCAGTTCATCATTCAGGACCAGTGAGATGGAAAAGCAGTCCACAGTAACCATGAGACATTGTCATATACCTACAATATGTGAAAACACAGAAGACTATTATTCCCCTAATCTGCACAAGTTGTTGGGTGGAATCTGTAGGAAAGCAACGAGATTATCCATGAAGAAACGTCGTTTATAAGTTTTTCTCCAGAAATATGCACATAAGAAGTTCAAGTTCAATATTGTTTTCATGTCTAAACCCAATAATTTGGGTTATTTGTATCAAGCCTGGAGATACTGATGCAATAACAAATACAATGGTAAAAATTCCCTTTTTTTACACTTTGACCTCTTCATGCCATATTGACACTACTGTTGGGGCTTCTGACCTTTGCATATATCCCTAATAATTTAATGATCACTATTTATTATCTCTAATTCTTAAAGAAAAAAGTAAATAGCTAATTTTCATTTACATCTGAATTTCAAGAAAATTTTACTGAGATCCACCTAGTTTAACACTGTAAACTATAGATAAATCTCAATCAAAAGAGCACTTAATCACAAATACTAAAACTGGATATGACATTTATTACAGCCATTAATAAATCACCTCAAATACTTCACATAAACTTAAATACGCTGAAATTTTGAACCATAATTAGACATAAGAATGCAATTTATGACAAGGCTATGCCAAGTTAAAAAGTTTTCATTCCAACCAGAGGTACTTTCTGGTATCCTAAATCCAAAATGTCACTATAAATTAGTTACTGTTGCAACATAAAATAGAAGATTCTAGCTTCAGGTGAACCATTAAATATGCATCTTCCAACTTTAAAAAAGACATTTCAAAATGAAAAATTGTTGGCTCCAACTTTTTCAATTTCTATGTTGTATTAGGTGCCAGAAATGACTTTGAAAATGATAGCCTCTGGGTAAAGCAGAATGTATACAAACTGCTTCATTTTACATCTCAATAGTCTAAGTTGACTGCATTAATCAAGTGGAGGCAGTCATCATGTAGTCAAATAGACACCTTCTAGCTGACCTTGCAGATTTTTGTTATTAATGGACTTAGAGGTTTTCTGAAATTATGTTAATCCTCATCAAGAGTGATGTGGGTCATACTGTACAGCATTGCAAGTCTGCAACCCAAGTTGCAAACTCAGGGGAAAAAGGAAAACAGCATCTGAAATTAAACACCTCCAGGTTTTACTGCAGGCAGAAGATGTTCCATTGGTATTCTTTGTCTCACTTCTCCTAGAATCAGCACACATTTCTAGTTTATTTCTACTCCATCTCAGAAAACACCACCTGTAGCAAAGTAAGAAAATATGCACTGCTTTTACACCTGTCAGAATAAATGAATGGCATAAAATTAATATTTCAAGAAGCATTCAATGGCTTACCCATGTATATTTATATTCTGTTTCCCATTGTTGATGAGATAAATAAACAATTTCTCTCTTCATTCTTGCTTTCTTGCCAAATATATGCTTCAAGTACCTGAGTTCCCTAAATTTTTTGAGGCTGTCTTGAACTTTTTTTTTCCCCCAGGCTTTCTCCTATGCATATATACATCTTCTATAACTTTGCTATCCACCAAGCACTTTAATTCTTTTTTTTCTGTATTTTTTTTCTGTTTACATTGCCTTTTTACATGTCATTCTTTTTTTTCTTATGTCATATTTCTCTATTTCTAGTCTAACTTCATTTGACTTTATAATTCTCTTTCTATGCATTCTTTACTATTGGCTCTTTTTCATCTTCCTTATAATTGCCTCTATTCTTAACATTTTAATTTTTATTCCTTTCGTTGCTATATCTTCTGCTATTTTCTTTTTTCTCTCTATATATTTTTTTATTTGCCCCTTCTATTTTTTTTTTTTTATTTTTTTAATTTATTCCAGATGTGGTATTATTCTAACAGCAATAAAACATTGCCATGTATTTCACATAAAATAAAAATACTTTAAGAATGCATTGCTTTCATAAGAAGAATGGTGGGCCTATTGGCAATATTATGCAATTAAAAAAAAAAAATACCAGTCAAGGAAAATTTTTAGAATAATCTAAGACACTGCATGCTTTAGTGCATTTGCTATCTCTCCACTGCCATTGCTGCCAGGAAAAACTACTTAAAACCAATAAACTTTAAAGGGTAATATATATCCATAGTTTAGCTATAAAATTTAAGAGGTGTCCAGAAAACTTGGATAACACCTTTAAAAAGTTTAAAGGTGGAAAATGAACCATAATTTACTGTCCTTTTCAGTCTGCTTCAGAACTATAGTGACTTATGTTAGGATCCAGCTATGTGGATGATATTTCTTTGTTGTCTGTTTTGACAGGTCTTCTGAAGGACTATCTAATCTCTTTTCCTTATTAGTGGAATGTGATGCTTTCGCTATGAAAGCAATTTTCAAAAAGATTGTTATACTTTTTCTTTTATCTGTAACTTCTGTCAACTGCACCTTTTCTGTTGACTAGAACCAAAGAGGAACCAGTTGTAGTAATATTCATTCCTTTATTTTATTTTTAGATATCAGTGATGTTCTTTACCCTAACCCATGTTTAGGTATGCGTCCTCTGTATCTGAAATCCTAGCTCCACTGAGATCAACTTAACCTCAAAGAAGCCAAAATTATATCTATGTACTTTGAAGAACATCACTCATACACTGCTGCTGGCAACACTTTCTAAAGTATCCTTTTCATATATCTTCATTGTTTTCTTATATCCTCTAAGATAAAACTCTAAAAATCATCAGTTCAACAAAAATAATCTGGTTAGGGTTGAGAAATAAAACAGATTCAAACCTTTGTGAGCATTTCTAAATTGTTTTGAAGTTTTCATGTGGAAATTTTGTTTGCAGTACAGTCAAGCACCAGAAAGTTTACAACTTTTTACCCATTCATTGAGGTGCAGCCATTGATCTTGTGCATGCTCTTTTAATTTATTGCAAATACAAAATAAACCAGAGTATTTTAAAGTGTAATGAAGATAACTGTGTGCTAAAGTGTGCTGAAGCACAAGGTTTCCTTTCACATTGACAATAATCAAAGTGTGTTCACATGGTTAGCTACTGTCCTTTAGAGTGCATTTATTTATTTTGCTACAGAAAACTCTGTTAGAATTCATGCAGGATTTTTCTTTACATTGAAAATCTTAAAGTCTACAAGGAAAGAATCATTCTATTGGACAAGAAAGACAAATACAAATCAGAAAAAAAAATTAGTCGAAGTTCTAAGTAAGTATTGATTCATCTTGTACAACACGTTGCACTCTCATTTCCTTGTGCACCCATACTCCAGCCTATTTCATTTATTAATGGACTTGTAGTCAGAGAGAGGAAAGACAAAAAATGCTCATATTTAATCATGAGAACTGTTGTACAGAATAGATTGAAGAAACTGATATATGAAAGTAAACATGTGCTTATTGTTTGTCAGGTTTAGATCTTGGCCACGGTATAGTAGATTTTTTGGTGCAGTTCTGTGTGAATACATTCAAGTTATATAACACATATACTTTGTATATATCTAAACTTGTTGTTTAGGAAAATGTCCAAATATTTTGATTTATGGAGAGTAGATTTGTTTAATCCCTTCACGAATACATGAATAGTGCATGAATAATTATCAGAGCTGGGGCTCAACTCAACAGTATTTAATCCACAAATTCATGTCCCTGTGGCTTATGCAGCACCTAGGGTAATTTCCTTTCCATGGTACATCAATTCTGACCTTTTTCCTATATCCACTCCCAAAGTATATGAGAGGATCCTGATCATGTATGGCTCCTTCAGGACCCACCATAATTTTCTCTCTCACCTATGAATTCAGTGGATTCTAGTGAGTATTCGAACTCTGAAGTCTTGTGTTTCTGCCTTCAAACTTTTAAAGCATTTTGAACTTTATGAAGAGAAACTCACTTAAAAAGAAGAAATTAAATATAACAGGTAAGCGATGAGTAGTACTGCTTTCATTTGAAATATGTAAACAGCAAATTATGTCAGTATAAAATACATCGTAATTTTGTAGAATCAAGAATTTGGATCTAATATACCTGTTTACACATAAAGAAACTGAGATCTTTGATGCTTTCTGTGGGGTACAGCGTTTCGCTTGTTTCACCTATCCAGTTTCACCACTACAGCTCATGGTTTCCTTTTCCCAACTTGTATACTCTGGTTGATGAGTCCCTCCAGCCTCTTCCACCATAGCTACAACATCTGAACTCACTACTTCCATTCTTTAAGAAATTGTCTTAACAGAAAAACTATGAACTATCATCAGGCCTGCAGAAGGGATGGAAAAAGGGAACGCTCTTTATGTCTCTTAGTAAAATACTGTTCAGCAAGACATTCCAAATTCATGGATCCAGAGAGAGACAGATTCTGTAATTTCATGTCAAGAGAAAATTCTTCTGTGAATCTTCAGTGAAGGAAGGCGATGACAAGCATTTTCTTTCTGAATGATTTCTACTTTGTTTCCAGTGCCCACTTAGCATAAAATTCCCAACCAGCTTTAGGAGCAGAACCCAGCAGCCTCTCGCCCTGCCTGGCCACCGCTGACTGCCAGGGTACAGCCTGCCTTCCCTCACGCTGGCACCCATCGGCCCTTTTTGCTGAGCTGCACAACAGGAGAGTCCTGACAGACTGGCCCTTTCTGGGCAGAGGGAAGGGAGGGGATGCTGATTAACTAGCACTTCAATTAATTTACTTAAAAAATTAATCCGAGGTACATGAGCTTTTGACAATAGCAATATTAGCAAAGCCCTCTAGTGGAGGTAGTTTAAACTGGTAGTGTTTCTTTTTTCCCCTTGATCACTTAATGCTGCCAAACAACATCAGATTCATCAGCTTTATTTGTATCAGCACGGATAGGACTTTTTTTCCCCCCACATTTCTAACAATGAATTTTCACAGTGAAAACTTAACACTTGATAAGAAACTTGTTTTTTAGACAGAAATTATGAGTTATGATCATACGCAAGTGGAAGAGAGATGACAAAGTGAAAAGCTGGGGGAGGAAAGCTTGTTCCCTCGAACAAACAGACCAGCTTAAATTTTTATTCTATTGCAAAATGACCTACAAAGGAGAGTTTTTCACTATCAGAGCTCTCAAATTTACATATTCAATATAAAAGAGGGTCTAAGCCCGGAGCAGCTACTTTCAACACAGTTCCTAAAGATCCATCAGCTGCTTGTGTATCTTTGCCCAGTTTATCCACTTGTGATCCAGGACCCTAAATACTGTTTTTCATTCTTGAAACTGCTGCCTCTAGGAAGGTTTTCTACAACTTACAAATAACCTCTGCATAATGAACTACTAAACATGTGTACTGCTTCTTTGCATTGCAATATAATATATTAATTTAAGAACACATGTTCCAAATGTTAATGCTTTAATTTTTTTAACAGATAAGCAGCAATTTTGGACCAGACACTTTTTTGTTTGATGATAGCTGTTATTCGAAACCTTATTAAGGCACTGTGGGAACACAGCAAGGCACTTCTCCGTTTATTTGCAACACCAACGCCTTAAAGCACAACGGGTTTCAGTTGTCAGGTGTCAGAAGAAGTTTTTCTGCATCATCTCACATAGTTACTTTCTGGCTTCAGGTCTAGCAGTGTTTCACATTTAACATCCATAATTTGTCATTTCTATTATTATTTAGGGTTTTCCCTCCGCTCTCCCGAAGTTCAGTATACAGCTAAATGAGTAAACATTTAACCGAGAAAGGAGAAAAGATTTACTGTTCAAAAATATATTGAAAAAAATATGTACATATTTTTCCCCAGAGAAAACTACTTCAGAGAAAAATAACAGAAGTCACTTCTATTAAAAGTACCACATTATGCATCCATGCAGTGTGCACAAGGATTAGGCTGGTACCATGAATGTCCTTTAACAAAGATTAGTCCTTATCTGCAACTACCTTCCACAATTCAGAAACAGTGACTGAATCTGCTAATAGGTACATATTAGAGTATTATACACAGAGCCTTACCTTAGCCGTCACATTTCCTAATGGGGTATCATAGAGCATGCTCAGGGAGCAGCAAGGGCAGGCTGCACTGCAAGGGAAGAGGAGCAAGGAGTGACAAGGCTGGCAGAGCAGTGACCCCACCAACAAGGGACACTGTCCCAGAGTAAGTGTGCAAAAAGAAGTTTTGATGGCAGCGATCAGCCAACAGCCCTGTGATTGCTAGCCATGACCATGCAGGTCTGAGATCAGGCCAGGAAGCCAAGTTAGCAAGATCAAGTCAGGGACAGCAAGGTGCGATGCTGGGCAGAGGCACAGCTGCAACAAAACTCACAGAAGGACCTAGGGCAAGGGCCTGAACTTAAGTACAGCTTCCAAGGAATGGGGACAGAGACGCCACAGCTGCTTCTCACAGCTTACCTCTTTTCAGAGCAGTCTAATCCCAGGTTACACAGCTAAGCAAAATAACAGCTGATCTTTAATATAGCCAGCTAAGCACCCAGGGAGAGGAGGAAGATGTAACAAAACATCTTGGTCCACTCAGAGCCTTTACGTGGTCTCCTGATTGTGTAATCTGTTTAATGATGTAAATTACTGTTTTGGAAAAATATATATGTAGTTTTAGTATCAGTAAGAGTGTTGGAAGAGCAAGCTAACTGGGGCACAGGTTCAAAATCAATGAGTTGAAAGTCTGGAAGGCAGCAAAAAACATCAGAACTGGTAGCTAATTAGCTGCAAATAGATAAGGAAAATTGTTGTTTTAAGTTCTGATCTGTGGGAAAATAATAAATAGAGAGAAATGAACTTAATGAAAACATATAACAAATATTTTAGAGACTTAGACACCCAAAATACGTTTTCTGTGTAACAATCTTTCTAGGAGAGGTGATTTCTAAAGAAATTATGATTGCCAAAAGCAAGTAAAAGGTTTGTGTTTCAGCACTGATTCATCTCCATCTCTGTCATAAATGAGTCTACCAAAAGACAAACACGTTCCTCCTGACAGAACACCAGTGAAAAATGTTATTCTATACCTTATGAAAAAAAAAAATAAGCACAGGAAGACTAACTTGCTCAGTGATGGAAAAGAAATCAGAGGTAGACACGGTCTAGTCCCTCATCTCGGGCACTGTGAGCACTGCAGGACTCCCTGAAGTTAGCAGCACTGGCAATTAGCTCACTACAATTTTATCAGAAAATACCATCTATTATTCTAACATTATTCAAAACAAAATAGCATAGGGAAATAAATATTTTCTTTGTTTCACCTGTTTACTCCCTTCTTGAATTCTTACATTACCAGTGTAGGGGCAATTAGGCAAGGATTCATCTGATCAGACATGTAGAGTTGCAGTGAAGTTAGTCACCTAGACACCTAGAGAAATCCAGGCATTCCTCACCAGTGTTATTTATCACAAGCTATCGATGATGTCCAGAACAGGTCAGGCGATCATACCTTTACTATATCTATTCCTGTCTATTGACTTTAAAGAACCTAGTGTGATGTAGATCTCTAAAGTTAGCAGGTAAATGTCATGGTGAGTATCTCCATTTATTTCTGTTCCTCTCAGAAACACAGGGCAGAAAACATGTTTGTACGGCCATAAAAACTGCAATTAGTTTTAATAGAGCTGTACTTTTAAAACAGTTCACAAAAAATAGCGACCAGATTGTGTGAGGTACTTGGCAAGCTGAGTGCTTGGGTTTTATGAAAATCCAGATTCTTTTTAATTGCTGAAGCAAAAGATAATTTCTTCTGAAAATCTGGTCTGTAGTCTATGTGCATATTGATAGAGTCATTTTAACCTTGATGTGCAAACTTACACAGTGGCAATGACTGGATGGAATTCTATATTGTTATTCTCACTATTTTCATAGATTTTAGGGACAAGGAGGACAATTTATGACCTACTAATTTTTCTTTCATGCATAATGCCAAGAAATTAATCCAATAATTTTTATATTGATCCCATAAATTCCATCTGAGCTATAGCGTATCTTTTAGTTATGCTTTACAATGCTTCGGCAATACCAATGATTCCAATATAAAAGCAAGGCAGATAATACAAGAACATGAATTACAGTGACTTAGGAGCTTGAGATACTGCCATAGAACAGACAGAGTTCAAAAGATTGTTTTATGCCAAAGGAAGAAGACCAAATCAATTTAAGGGAATCTGCAACAATTTCTTGACTGAATACTAAAAGGGAAATAATCTTTTATTTTTGGTCTAGAGCTTATTAACATTATGAAGAGAGAGAGGACACATTTCTCTTACAGAAGAGTTACATTTGTGAACAGAATTTGACTGCAGTGTAAATGAGCAAAACAATGTAGTTTTTCCTCTTTTTATGCAATAGTGGCCCAATCCGGACCCATACACTTAATAGCATTTTGCTGCTGTGTTCTGGGACGCCTAGGGCAGATCTTAATTAAAAATCCGTATAAGCACATATTATACTCCTGGAAAGATTCAGTCATTCATCTGAAAATATTAGACCTTGTTCAGAGCTCCAGGTTGGAAGAGCTGTCAGAGGGTTACAAAGGTTACTATAACACAAATGCCACCTTCTGTAACATTTTTAGATTTGCAATGAAACTGCTAGTTAAATCAGCTGCAAAAGGAGAGCAGAGACCCATTAATGAGTACAGGGGTCATGCTACCATCCTGCAGGGGCGCATGTCAATGATTTAGCAATTATAGCAGAAACAGTAGTTCAGACCAGGTGGATAATTTTTGTATTAGAGAACCTGATGGAGTGAGGCATAGATGAATTTTGGGCCTGGGAAATCTCAAAATTCTTGTAAAGAGAAATGATCCTGAAAATTTTACACTGAACTTTAATGTGAGATACTGCCACTTGCAACTTGTGAAGAATTTTTGCTATGTGATACAACTCAAGGCTGCAATATTCAGATAACACTGAAATAGTTTAACAGGAAAATAATAAGAACATTTTTTTTCCAAATAAACACAATGACTTTTAAAGTAAATCCTCACTGCATTCACCACATTCTACTTTTATTGTTATGGCCTATACGGATAATAGATATGAGAGTTTTCATAAAGCATATGGGAGGAATATGCAAAAGTTTAGAGGCATCACCACATTTTTAAAAATTAGTCCTCCCAGTGGGCAAGATCACTAGATCCTACTATACAGGATACTTTGACAGACTGACCATTATGTCCCACTTCATCACAAATCTCACTTCAAAAGATACTGTTTGCATGCTGTTCACATTGGCCCAGAATGCAAATCTGTGAAATTTTCATTGGCACAAAATATAACTGTTGTATATTTCCCTGGATATTCTTGAAACTTCTTTGATTACCTTAACCTTTCCCTCTTCATTTGTGGTTATAGTTGAAGGTCTAAAAGCCTTGTATAAGCTAGCTTTAAACTACTATTCTAGCCATTATTGTCTCGTGTGAATGTTTAAAAACTAAAACTAACCTAACTTCTGTTCTTTCTACTTGGACTCAGCTCTTGAATCTATAGATCTTTTTCCTAAATTATATAAAAACACCAAAACAACTTAAGTACCTGAAAAGCAAATCCTGAGGTAGAAAGGTATGAAAAGAAATATTGCAGAGAAATTAGTTGAGTATAAATACTTGAAATGACTGGTGATAACAGGGTTATTGTAATAATACTCATATAAAAGAACTCTGGAAGGCTGAAATTCAGAAGGGCAGGCTTAGAAAAATCCTGGAGAGTTTAAGAACTGGAAATCTTCAAGTGGAAATCCCAAAGCCGTCCCGGTTCCTAATTGCAGTGTCACTCCACAATAGCCTTTGTAATGAATACTGGTAAACAATAATGCTTTTAATGTCAGATTTAAATCTTATTTTCAAACACACGTATTAAAAACTAAAACAATTTTTCAATGGTTGTGGTCCCCAGGATGAAGTTCAGTTCATTTGATAGACATATATTTGGGGTTGGGTGGAAAGTAGCACCTGTTTTTTCTGAGAAAACAAATATGGATCTTGATATTTGTTTTCATTCCCTCTGAAAAACAAGTAGAGAACTCAGCATCTTTTATCTTAATAAAAAAAATTAAAAAAATCGCTTGCCTTCAATATTGTGGAAGAAAGATAGCTATTAGGTGTTTAAGACATTTAAAAATTACTTTTGGTTAATGTCTTATTATTCCTAGTGCATGTTCCATAATTAAATGTCTGAGGTGAAGAGAATACATTTTGATGTAAGGATCCACCTAGATACAGAAGATCTAGGTTTTCACCTCTCATACACTTTATTTAAAGTAGGAAATTTAAGGTATGTTTTCTGTATCTCAGCTATAGAAGTAGGCTTTCTCACTCAATGAATAATTGCCTGCCTCAAGTGACAAAGATCCAGGAAAAAGGCGCTACTCTGGTTGAGTAATAGCGCATAGCTAATATAAATCTCTTTCAAGCCAGCTCCTATTCAGAAAAGGACTAAATATTAAAACAAATTTCCATGCTTGATACTGATCTGAGATCTACCTTTTCAAAAGGTTGGCCTGGTAACATGTTCACGTATAAAGTGCTTGTCAGCTGTGTCAGTGCTCTGTCACCAAGACAGAGCTGTAGTTCAAAGCTTCCTGCTTTCCAAGAGGAACAGAAATCAGAGATAGCAGAGTCAAATCCAAGGATGTTGAAATAATTCAGAATTAAAGTAGTCTCTAAAAAATACAGTACTGCTTGCAGCTGGGAGAAGAGTAAATAAGTGTATCCATGCATAGGCTGAGAGAACAGCTGCTATTACCAGCAAATTAGGATGTTAAAACACAAAACAATGCAAACATTGATTTAAAGCAAGACTAAAGCCGTGGAATGTGACTCCCAAAGAAGGCTTATGTTCATTAGGGATTCACTTTCCTTTACTTTTCTGCTATTAGGGAACTGATGTATCATGTATGAGAAGACAGCTCATATGCCAGCTAGATATGAAAAGGGTAAGTTCTGCAGGGATGTTTGCCAGAAAACAGTAAATGAAGCTGAGCATTGTTGAACTGCAGAGATGATAAGAACAAGTGTTGTTTATTGGTTTATTTATCCGATTATAGCTGGCAAGGGAGAAATCAATATAGTTAGTCAGGGATAAATTGCAGTCTTGTTACCTAGTATAACTCGAGCAGCTTGTGCAGAGATAATTAGCACAACCTGTCTTAACTAAATTAGTGTTTAAAAGTGAAAGGAGATAGAACCAATTTTCTCAACAATTATTATATGTCATGGTAGCATATGAAGAGAACCTTGCTAACTTGGGTAGATGTTGCAGTTCTTATTTATTTAAAAAAGAACGTACACTTCTTGTTGTGTGTGTGCATGTATATATATAAACAAACATTGGAATGCATTGCAAAACAAATGAAAACATTATTAAAAATAAATATTTTCGCCATCATTATTTTTATATATTCAGCCAAAGGAACAAGGTTGTTTTGGCAAATTTATTTAAACCTTTTCTTTTTTTTTTAATTGAAAGTAGAAAACTGACACTTTATTCTAGCTAGAAAAAAAGATTGTACAATATACAAGAAATAGGTGATTCTGTTCATCTACAGACATGAAGAAACACTGGACTAATAGCTTACAAGAGGATACTGGCTGTTACTGTGAAGGACAATCAGGGTCAAAGCAGACATTTAATGTGCATTTTCATGAGATAAAATGATCCTTCATGATCAAAAGACTTCTAGTCATACTAGAAAAGATTCAAAGTAGAAGATAATTCATTCAAGGTCTCATGCACACAAAAAGAGGAGATGTCCTTCATTTTAGCAAACCCCTACAGCTGAAATGACATTATAGATCTTCTCTAATTAAACTTTGCTGGTCCTAAGAGAATTCTCAGAAGAATTGTTGTATAATATAGTGTAATGTGATATAAACAACAACAAAAAGAAAATTTTAACATTATCTCGGCATGATGGATGTTTATATTTTTGTTGCCCTAGATTTTTTTTTTCGATTGCTTCAATTTTCAGAAAGAAATATAAAAAAAGACAGAACTTTCTTCTCATCCACACATGGTCAGAATGCAATATCACAAAAGAATCAAGGAGAAGAATCTGGAAAATAAATTCACAAAGGTAGGAGAGATGTATACAACAGCGACAAAAAGCTGCCCGGTAGAGAAAAAAGTTGTAACCTGGAAACAGTGTTTCATCTTCTAATAAAATAAATAAGATCCGCTGCTCTGGGTCTTCTTTTTTGTGCTTCAGTAACTATTGCTAGGCTCTCCATGTCTTCGTGAGCTAGATAACTTTGACCCAACTTTATTCATCTGCAATTTACTTTAGTTCATCGTTTATCAACATTCTCTCTGAAAACCAAGTGTCTTCAAAAATTGATCAATCACACTTCTCCTAAGAATCCTGTCTGGATTCTTAGGATAGTGTCTACCTGAAACTATGACAACTGGTTGGGAAATTTCCTAAGGGAAAGGCTTCCCATGAAACTGGAAAGCTGCTTCAGATGGCAGTTTAAATATTTCTGACATCACATTTGGAAGGACTTGGAATGATATGGAAGAACTGGAACTTACTATGAGCTGTCTCAATAGGTAGGTTTTTCAAAAAAATTAAAAACCTATAATTTAGAAATTCTATGTCACAGAACAGGTAAAGAAATAATTCTGTCAAAATGTACCAATCTGTGAACTTGGTAGAGTTTTCATTCCTGACACTAAAAGTTTTAAAAAACTATTTGCATATAGTTCTTGAAATAAAACTGTAATCGGGAATAGTTAATAATTTTAAAGTTTCATTAGCAATGATTTATGTGCAAAAATATTTCAGGCATAATCAAAGGGGAAGGATTATTCTTCATGGTTTTTTTAGAAAGGATACATTGCTGTGAGTATTGAGAAGTCATTGAAAAAAACCTTGTTCAGTCATATCTCACGATTACAAGAAAATTTCATCATATTACACTTTCTTGAATAAAATCAAGGTCCTAGGCATAAGATCTTATTTCATAACGAAACCAACAATATCTTGAGGATGTCATTTTAGTAAACTGGTCTGCTACAAGTGGAAGATTACATTCAAATTCACAAAGAGTGGTAATGACTTGTAGTGACAAACAGCTCATAAAGATGACATTTTTAAATCTGAGGAAATAACTATTAAATAAAAAATAATGTGTTCTTTATAACACATGTTGTTGAAGATTAAACAAATTATAGTACATATTGCCAGGTAAAAGCTTTACTATGAACACTTCTTACATGGATTTAAGAGATTTCTTAAATTAACATAGTTAGGGTTAAAAAAACCCCACCACTTAGTAAGTATTGTTGAAATAAATCTGTCTTTACAAATGTCACTCAATTGTTTTATCTTGCTAGGATTTTTCTCATGTTCTCATTCCTGCATTAGGGTTATCATTTCTAAATATTTTGGGCACCAAGAAGCTGTAAACGAAATTTCTATACTTTTGTTATATTTTGAGAAGACTCTTACTATATAAGAACAGTCAATACCATACCCATGTCCAAAATAATGGAATTAGATTGCCATGCTAGTTCTCAAGTCTTATGCTCTACATGTCTAATAGAATAAACTCTCTTTTGCAGGCTCATTACTTTTTGATACAAAGAAACCCAGGTAGAGTTCTTATCTTACTCATGGCACTTTGCACTGTGTCAGTGTAAGAAAAACGAAATTATCCTAGTTAGTCACTTATGCTAGTTAGTCACTTACTTATGCTAGTTCTGCACCAATGATTAAGGAACGTGATGTCTTCATTATTCTGTTTCACCTGACTTGGAATAATAGAAATGACATAATTTTGTAGGATTTTTATGATTAGATTACTTTTTAAATGACCTATTAATGTAAAGATTATAATATAAACAGTGGCACTTTATCATGCTTTCTATTTAAAATGATACTTAGAGGATGACCTGTGACAATGTGAGACTTGAATGCCATATGGAAAATAGTATGTTTATCCTAGTTGCTAACTTTAAAATGTTATTATGATCACTACTGCTGTCTTTTTACATAATCTATGAAGGAAGAAGCCAAGGAAGACATACCTTTGAAAGTCTGAGCAAAGAAAGCAAAGAAAACAAAAGTATGGAAGGTATGTAAGGAGGATGCTCCTCTGTGGTACAGAAATACTGAGCAATGTGCTATATTAAGAAATGGTTATTTAAAGATAGGTGAAGATGAAGCAACCAACTACTTTTTTTTTTTTTTCTTAGGAAGTCCTAGGGAAATACAGTGGTACCTACATATAAAACACAATTCTGCTGTCATTACAATCAGTGACTAGATTTTTTTTCTAGTCAATGGGAACAGGATAGTAAATAGTTACATACAAAATTAGAAAATTTAAATGGTAATGTAATCATAGTGAGTTGTCCACTTTACCATTTCAGGGAGGATGTAAGGGACAGACATTATTCATCTTTATAGTCATGTGAAGGACAGACCTGTAAAAACCAACATGAGCAGAAGCATCGGGCTTTTGTCAAATTGAAAGTTCTACCCAAAGGAAGAGCCCTATAATAAGTTCTTCTGGTTAAAACAAACAAACAAACAAACAGGATGCATCCAGATTTCCCTTCTCTCTGACTGCAATTTCATCTGGAAGAAAAATGTGACAGCAAAAGGCAGAGTCTGATCAAAAAATACAGCGCCATATAAAATGTCAATGTCAGGAACCACTCTTCATCTAAATGGATGAGTACATAGATAAGAATGGCTACTACTATTTGACAATGTCTTTTCTAGGGATGGCCATATTTTTTTCCAGTTTATCACTTGCAAAAGCCCTTTCTTATTCCAAGGTGATTTTTTTTCAAAGTTTCAGAAACTTCACCCTAATAAAATCAGTTTTTATAGCCTGAAATTACAGGAATTAGTGAGGAGGAGAATAGTCCCTAAGTGACAAAATATTTCCACTTTCATACTATTATCCTTGTTTCCAACTTCAGAATATGAAATAGAATGAGTATCACCAGATTAAAAAAAAAAAAAAAATAGTCTTCTTCCTTAGGGCCGAGCTTTATGAGTACAGTATGTTTTCTGCAATTAATATTTAGAGTGAAGTTAATGACCCTTTAAAGAATCAGATACAGGCTGTTGGCAGCAGGCAGGAATTATCACAGTGCACAACATTTATTCAGTGTGAGGGTACTGAAAAAAAGTAAAAGCATGAAATGGAGGGATTATCTCCTTCCCTCTCAAAACACTAAGCGTATAAAAAGTGCCAGGCAGCAACATCTACCAATTTACAACAGAAGAAATGTTACATACTTACCTGCTCAAGATTCAAAGATGGAAAAAGCAATTGGATTCTCAGCAATGGGATGCTGGAAAAGACGATAATTTCAGCACCTGAAGTACTTGCAAATAATAAAATTACATACCGATACGCTAAATTCTTACTGGAGTGGAGAAAAAAATTAAGTCTAAGTCAACTACAGATAATGATCACAGGGTAGCTTCAGTAAAAATACTGTTTACTTTATAAATAACAGCTTCTGCATGCTACGTTAGTACACAAAAAGGAAAGAATGTTCCCGCAGAAATGGGTTTGTTCAGTTATTTTTTTTTCCCTTGCAGCTATTACAATATGCTTATCAGGGGAGAAGTCATTGGTGTTTTTTTCTTCTTTATGATTGCCTGGTAAATACTACCCTGTGGCAACTCCAATGTGAGCTATAACGGACATTAGCCATGCCTTTAGAAATTCACAGGCTAAATGGACAAAAAGCAAGGGATCAATAAGAAATCCAGAAAATGGCACTAATTGGTGGTTTGGTTTTAACGGGACTGTGACAGCTTTCCTTAGAGTAATTTAGCAATTATATGCCTCTATGAAAAGAAAATATTCAGGATCATTAACAGTAAAGAACACTTGGAGTTCCCTTCCTGTGTATCGTTTCAGTTCATATAACAGGTACAGTGGATTAGCTGCAGGTGGTTGTGAGGTCCTGCCCTACAGGTATAAAAAACTTTCAAAATTATGAAGCAGTATGGGGAAGATACAGAGATTATATTGGGAAAGAAATAAAAAGGTGGTATCAGTATTGTTATACAAAACAGGAACAAAGATGACAAGAACCTTCGAGAAAGAGCCATAATAAAAAATGAGGCAGTCTCAAAAAACTTATGCAGACATGTAACAGTGAATAGATATTTTTCAGGCTCAAGTGAACGTGAATTTTTCATTTCTTATCACCTACTTTTTTTTTCATTTTACTAATGTTAAATAACATATTCAAAAATTCTTATACAATTGACATTATTTTGTAAATTTTAAATTTATTTCTCTCCTGCATTCACTAAAAGCCTTTAATACTTTTTAATTTTTAAACTAGAACTTATTTCCAAACCACTGTATTTGTGAGCAATTAAGTCTGAATTGCTTTTATTATATACATCGTCACTGTTCACATACGTGTCCTCGTTGTAAAGCTCATAGACTGAAATTTCGTTTGTACGCTTGGATACATATTCAGATTTCAGTTTCTGTGAACTTTCTTGAATTTACCTATTCAAACATACATTCAAAAATTGAGATGATAAATACTGTAGAACATATTTCCTTGTAAGTATATCATCAAGGAAAACATAAAAAATTTAAATACTGAAATTTTATACTGAAGATCTAAAACTAAAGAAAATTATTTATGAGAGGTTCATTTCTCACAATATTTTTACCTTGTGCATTTATTACAACTCTGGTATCATTTTTTCAAATAAAGGACTGTAATTGAGCACTCATTTCAACAGTTCTTAAGGTAGAATTTCTAGGCTAATCTGTAAAAAGATCAAGGTTTACAAAAGCCACTGATTATATCTATTTTATTAAATAGTGTGTTGCAATATAAGTTGGTCAGAAGATTTAAAAAGTTGGTGGTGAGCAGCTGACAACCTAAATACATTTCATCATCATTTACTTCCAATCAGCTCCAGTCATCTTCTACAGATGCAGTGCTAGTTCCTGTTGGAGCACAGTAGGTGCATTCCTGGAGCGCATCTCATGGTTTAAATTCATCTGAATGGAATCCAGTCTGTGAGCTCTGAAACAACTTTATGATGCATATCGAAGTATGATTACTGAGGCCGATGGAAGATTTACTTCCAAACACACATGATTTTAACTAAAACTTTAATAAAATGTCTCACCACATGTCTTGTAGAATAAGCAATGGATGAGTTTTCACAATAAATCCTGTAAACTGCACCCTGTATTGTCTATGTAGAACATGCATCTTTAAAATAGCAAGAAAAATTATTTTTACTTATTTGAATTATAATTAATCAGAAACAAATCAAGAAGATATCAAAATGCACATGCTAAAGCAAAGACAAATTTTGAATGCAGTCTGTACTTCAGCATTACCCTTTCCTCACATACTTAGTTGGTCAGAGTCTGTAAGTGCAAACCAGAATTTTTTAATAAATGCAAGCAATATTTTCCTTAACCATGTCATCAAAAGCAGCAAAGTCTTTTCTCCACAAAAAAGTGAGAAAACAAATCAACCTGAAGTAGATATCCCTCCTAGAAAATCGAAAGTCAGATGCTTCAAGTTTAAAAAAGTTATAAGCAACAGGAAATAAGGACATGTAACAAAACATCAGACTATTTCAATTGTTATTGCTTACTAGCACAGATTTTCATTTAAAGAAAAGAAGCAGGAGTTCATGTACATATTTAAAGTTTCTAACCTAATGTATGTATATGTGCAGCTATTGCTGTCAGGAAAGGTTCTAGACTTGATGGACAAGGGTAGAAGGCTGCACACATTATATACTATTCCTTCTCATATGGCAAAAAACATGTAGTGCACCACACAAACCAAGACAGGCTTCTTTTCTGTTCTCTCTCAGGAAATCCATCCTTGTTTTTGAAGCATGCATACAAGTCCTTCTAGTGTGAATATGATCATAAATCCTACTAAAATAAAAATAAACATTACAAAAAAACCAAACTGAAAACCCCCATATCATTCTTTGATATGTTTTCAGAGGCAAAAATGTTCCCCACAACCTTTCTACTCCTAAAGTAGGGATTATAACTGAAACTCACTCTCATCATTGCTTTAAATATGTTTTCCAGTTGAAACAGAGTGGCTTATGTCTTCTTCTGCTCCAATAATTTGCATTTCTCACTGAAAAAATTTACTTTGCATGAATGTAATATTTGGGAAAGTGAAGGACACTGTTAAAAGCCAGATATTGGTGGGGGTTTTGTTGTGCCAAGTGTTCACATAGCTCTCCCAACGTATCTCAGTCCTCACATACAAATTTTGCAGCTCTGCTCTTGGCTTACCAAGCAGAGGCTGCTAATGGTATTGAGTTATGCCAATCTGCAAAGCCTAAATGAACATACAATTATTGTTTTGAATTATTACTGTGTATTTCAGTTTTAGATGAAGATTAATTTCTAGACATATTTGTGTCATTAATTTGTGTCTTGAATTAGAACTACAACTTGTACATTACCATTGCTGATTATTTTATGTTAGAAATAAATATAGATAAAGGCAATGCCAAATCTTTTATTTTTAATTTCTAAAATAAATCAAGCATTGACTAGGAAACAGTGCTCCTGACACTTGAAAATATCAATTGAATTGTTACATAAACAAACCAGATTATAAAAATATAGAAGGTCCTTCTAGGCTTCTTTAGAATTTGAAACAACACGGTTGCCAAACATTTTCATTTTTAAACATGCATATACTTTTCACTAAAATGACGTTTTCATTTTAATATTATGAAATTACATCTTAAGCTTTGACTAGCAGAAGAAAGTTCAGAACTACAGGCAGTAAGCATAGCTTTGTAATAATTCTAGTCAAATGAAAAGCTAACGGCACACGTTTGCAGTAAACTTGTTCTCTTGTAATTTTACAGACAAATTTTCCTGAGTCAGGAAGTTCAAATAGATCAGAACATCCATGGTTCTGAGTTTTTATTTGAAACCAGTTATCCCCTTCCTTTCAAGACTTCGAAAGTCTGACCACAGATAACAGCCACAAATTTATTAAGTCTGCATCTTACTTCATCTCATGCATAAATAGCTGCATTGAGTGTAATAGCTGCAAAGAAAAACAAACCACCTGTCTAAAAGTAGTGATTCCCCAGACTTGGAGACATGCATTTGGTAAGGCTTGTAGCTGTAGTCTATTGAGAGACATGAAATATCTTTGAGAAGTATTTGTCGTACATGGCACACAATCGCCACAGACTGTACTGCGGAAAGGAATTAAATAAAAACTTAAAGGTTGAGGAAGAACAAAATTTCTTCCACAGTTTGGAATGCATATAAAAAGGCATTTAATTTCATTTTTATTAGTGCCAATAAAGAATATCGTGTTATAGATACTTGTGGATTTGTACACGGGCATATTGTATTTTCTCTGCCAATCATGTCCTGAATTTGTTCCTTTCATTAAGCAGATATCTCTTCTTGGAAATATTGTAAGAGGAGTGATATTTTTTCTTAGTTGAATCATCCTATATATGACTAAATGTATGGGTTTCTAGATGAGTAAAAATTGCAAAATATATTTATTCTTTTAAAATAGAAAAAAAAAAACGGTTTTCCATTTGTACTCTGAACATTTTGAAACTTGGGTTATTTAAGCCCAGAAAGCTAGATAGAAATTTAAAGTACTTCAGAATTAAGACATCATAATTCATTTTTAAAATGTCATCATGAAATATTTTAACTTGGGGACATTTTTCCTCTGGCAAACAATTCATCGACACCTGTACAAAATAAGCAAAATACATGAACATTAAAAAAAAAAAAAAAAACAGGAAAAAAAAAAAACCAAGTTTTTTTTTTTAATCATCTTCAGTAGCAAGACGCAGATGGATGGAGAAATCTGGATTACTGTATTTTTTCCTTCCTGTCCTAAGTGCCTAAGCAAATTATATGAGCACAATGTGTATGACTGAGTATTCAGTTAAGTGTATTTTTATCCCTAGAAACCTGCAGTTCTGTTGGAAAATCTCTACCAAATTCAGCAAAGATGCCTGAAAGAAATGAAATTTATCAAAGTTTTGTGAAAACAAGCAGACAGATAGAGAAGAGCATTGCTTTCCCGCAACCTGGAAAGAAAGGCTGCTAAGCAAGCACAACACAGAGTAAACACCAAAGAATTCATAGAAAACCAATCCTCACAAGTTTCACTGTTGATGGACACATATTTGTTCCTATGATGATTTCTGCAATTTTTAAATGCATATTACATTAAAAAGAAAATCACAAGCATGGACAATACAGATAAAGTAAGAAGAAAGGAAACAAAATAATATATTTATATTACTTTTTTTTATTTATGCTCTAAATATTTGTTACTTGTCTTGGATACACTTTGCAATTTTGTCTTCTTGCAATGAAAATAATCTCATTTTTTGTATAGCCAGTTCCCAGAATTTCCTTCAGGCATTTATATTTCTCAAGTTTGGAATATCAGGCTTAAATCCATTTGAGAACCAACATAAATTTTCTCTGAAATAAACATTAAACAGTGAACATTTACTGGATTACCCTATGCTACATAGTCTAGCTTTTTACTATTTTATGGTACCGGGTATCAGAGCATCTATTGTGTCTACAGCCATGACAAAAGTAGGTATATTAGTGTACTTACCATAAACTGAGTGTGGTAAGGTCTATTGTGGGCCTGACGTATCAGTCTGTCAACTTATCAGTGCTACGTTCATAAACATTGGTTAGAATAGATTTTAGAGAAAAAAATTACAGAAATTTATTGTGTTGAGCTACACACAGCTTTAATTTACACCACCTAAAAATTAAGCATTTAGCTACACCAGTACCCTAAGTAGTCAAGATAAGATATATGGTTGATGAACATTTCCTGGTCGAAAGGGCACTATATTATTTAAACTTAATTGCACTATTGTTAAAATAAGCTTTCGTGCCACTTTTCCCTGAAGGAGTTTTCTCTGGAAATTTCAAAATGGAGATGTATAGGTTTTGGCCTTCTAGTGACTGACAAGTTTTTGGCATGGTTTGTTCTTGAACACCACAGTTTGCTTCCCCATATTGGCCCATCTTAATACCAGAACTGATGGAATGTGATTGATATAGAAAAGCAGTATGCTTTTTTGAAAACATACTGAACAGAAAGTTTTAATGTCTAAATTTAGGCAATGGATGATTTTTATTTTTTTTATGAATCCATTATATGAAAGCTCTCTAGTTTCTAAACCAGTCACTACTAAGCATAAATATTTCAAGGAAAGGAGTCCCTGAGTTAACACAAAAGTTTTGGTGATTAGGGATTTATTTGATCCACTAATACTTAGTGAACAGGTCTAATACCTAGTGAATAATCTGCCTTCCAAGTTTTGAAAGTATTTTTAATAGCTTAAAAGGAGCTTTTTGATAATGTTTTAAAATAAAAACACTGAATATGAATATGTTTATTTTACTAATATGAACAATTTTGTTATAGACCGGAAGAGTTCAAGGTAGCAAACCAGAATTTTGCAATGCGAATACCCAAGTTGCCAAGATATTTGCTGTTGTTGTCCAACATCATCTTCATTATCATCAAACAAACATGAGGATGCATTAGGACTGTCCATTTAAGTCTTCTGGGTATTAGTTTCCAAGATCTGTGTATCTTCAGGGGTCTAAAGTAGTAAATATTTCTTATTTGTTTCCTCTTAAGAAGAAAAAAAAAAACCTAACACTTGTTTAAAGTTTAAAAATGCTATTAAGAACAACTCATCTGCATTGCTTTGAACTTTACCAAACAAGATAGAGTTAAGAAACACAAATATTCAAGTGTTTGGTTGAATAGCTTATGAATAACATAACAAAATTAGACTTCTAAGATCTGTTCCTTTTCACATGATGTCATTGTCTCCTCTAAAACTGGAACTTTTTTCTAAAGATGACCTTAATAATACTCTCTTCTAAATTAAATGGTATTAAATAATAAAATGGAATTATAACTTAATTCATATTAATTTTGTGTCCTGGTTTGAGGACATTTTGTAAATTATGTAAGGCTGCAGTACTTATATAAAAAAAAAGAATTTTAATGGAAAAAAATGCTGATTTAGGAGAAATAAAGTTAGCACATTCTGAATGTTACCAGTACTGAAGAAGTGATTACTGACACTGTTTTCTTTAATGCATATGGTGTTAAACCTGTTTTCAGTGTTTATCATGATAATTAAGAAAACAGTAGAATGCTGATAGTTCCATTGGAAATCTTATATTTTGATTTCCCATGTAAAATAGTTGTTGTTATTATTTAACTGATTCTAGTAAAACAACATGTTCTGACTTAAATAATCTGGACTTCTAAATTTATTTTTAATTTAAGAATAAATTATTATGCAACAAACATCCAGCAGCTACTCCCAAGGAAAACTTACTTTCATGAGTTCAGCTGGTAAAATAATATTGTCATAATTGCAAAACCTCTGATATCTGAGCTCTGGTCTCTGATCTCTGAATGTGACATGTAAAAGCCACTCTAAGATAATCATTGCATAGAAAAGAATTTAAGAATTAAAATGTCTATCAAATAACTATTTAATGTTGATTAAAAAATCCTACTTTTTATTATTGGAATTTTATAACTATTTTTAAGCTAAAAAGGTTCAATTTAGAATTTAGTATTGTGTTAAAAAAATGGAAATGCATTAAAATATGGAAATGCATAGGTGAGCAGCCACACGACCTTATGTACTGAGGTCTCTACAAAACTCTCTACACAGTTCTGATACCAATGGGAATGCCTGCCCTCCTCAGACAATTTGCATTTCTGACACTCTCTTCAATCATTGTCCTTATCAGCTCGAAGTATAGTATATGACAGATGCCTTCATCTTCTTCTCCCTGAGATCTTGAATGTTACAGCATATACTGAATGTTTGACATGTCTGTCTAAAATTATTTGGATAGTCCCTCGGGCAAAAAATGCTCAATTCACATGGTTTAAATCAAAACCGCGGTTTATTGATTCGCTAACAACATGTGATTAACCAACAATCAGTGAACTACACTTTCTGTATTAGTATCACTAATACAACAGATGAGGCGCAATATTAAACACCTGCACGTTCTTAAACGTCCTGTTTTAAATACCCCCTCAACACTCCTCGTCCCCTCCCGGCCACCCCATGGGCAGCGGCGGTGTCTCCAGCTGCAGGGCCGTCCCCCGCCGCCGCCCCATGCTGGGGCAGCCCCGGCGCAGCCGGCAGCACCCAACCGCCATCCTGACCCCATCCCCCCCACCCCAGGGTCTCTGCCTCATTACAGATCTCCATGTTCCTTTCATGACACCAAGCTGAGTGGTGTGGCTGACAGGCCAGAGGGACAGGATATCATCCAGAGGCACTTGGACGAGCTAGAGACGTAGGCCCAAACAAACCTCATGAAGTTCAACAAGGACAAGTGCAAAGTCCTATACTTGGGTCGGGACAATCCTCGTTATCAATACAGGCTGGGAATGATGTGATAGAGAGCAGTCCTGCGGAAAAGGACTTGGGGGTACCAGTGGATGAAAAGCTGGACATGAGCCAACAGTGTGTGCTTGCAGCCCAGAAGGCCAATTGCATCCTGGGCTGCATCAAAAGAACCGTGGCCAGCAGATCCAGAGAGGAGATTCTCCCCCTCTACTCTGATCTCGTGAGACTCCACCTGGAGTACTGCGTCCAGCTCTGGAACCCTCAGCACAAGAAGGACATGGACCTGTCGGAGTGGGTCCAGAGGAGGGCCATGAAGATGACCAAAGGGCTGGAGCACCTCTCTTACGAAGACAGGCTGAGAAAGCTGGGGTTGTTCAGCATGGAGAAGAGAAGGCTCCAGGGACACCTTTACAGTGGCCTTCCAGTACCTGAAGGGAGCCTACAGGAAAGCTGTGGAGGGACTGTTTGCAAGGGCATGTAGTGACAGGATGAGGATCAATGGTTTTAAGCTAGAGCAGGGTAGGTTTAGATTAGACATGAGGAAGAAGTTTTTTACAATGAGGGTGGTGAGGCACTGGAAGAGGTTGCCTGGAGAGGTGGTGGAGGCTCCATCCCTGGAGACATTCAAGGCCAGGCTTGGTGAGGCTCTGAGCAACCTGACCTAGTTAAAGATGTCCCTGCTTACTGCAGGGGGGTTGGACTAGATGACCTCTAAAGGTCCCTTCCAACCCAACACACTCTATGAATCTATGATTCCATGAAATTCTCCTGCTAATCCCTCAGTAACCACTTAATCCAGACGATGTTTGTGGTCCCCTTCCTCTTCAGTACCAGTTCTGGGGCAAACACTAGCTCAGAATGGGCTGTTTAGGGTGCTTCATCCACACACACTGTTTGACTCACAACCCAGGCCATTTCAGCAAGGCATGTGAACTCCCCTACAGGTAGTATGCTGACAAATATCCTGATTTCTGAGTGACTGATCATTAACTCCTCACAAAAATGACCAGGAGCAGGAAGATCTGTCCTCAGGACACGTTGGTACTCTTCATTTCTGCTTCTCAGAATGTTGACTGCTCTCTACACATTCTCCTCTTCTCTCATCGAGTACTTTCCTTTTTGAATACCCTCTTTCAAAAGGCTTCCTAACAAAGTAAATTCATGGGTAGAAAATAAGGATTTTCTGCCTCGTGACAGAACTGCTTTGCTAAACAGAAGTCCCAATCTAATACCAGTTTGCTTTCACTCCAAATACTCTGTTCTACTTGTTACAGGTTCTATCAAAGGTACTCATGAATATCCTTAGGCCGTCCCTTCTTCTTTGCTTTGGATTTCTTATGATAGTAGATTAATCTCAGACTCACCAACTGATGTTTGAATGGGATCCAGTCCCTTTCTCAAACTGGGACATAAGACCTCAAAGAAATGGTAATATCGTCAATTTAGCCTTCAGGATTTCTTCATTCCTTGGAACTTATTTGGTACCTCCCTTTGGGCTGAAGGTTCATTGGACATTGTAAGACAGAAGAGGACCCTTAATGTCCTTCTGTAGTGGATGTCACAAAATAGAGCTGAGATAAATATAAACACAGTTTCCCTATATTTTCACGGTAGTGAATTATTTAATCTTATCACAGTGGATATCTTCCGAAGGCCCCTAAAGTCCCTCAGCAGAAATATCTTTATTCAGCCAAAGCTGTTATCTAATTTCAGGTTATATTTCAACAAAGATCGGTGAACATAAGCAATATTTTTTATTATATTTGCTCTTTGCTGATTGAAGACCCTTCCTATACTGAGTGTTCTGGTCATGTGTACCTCCATCTTGGCTCCTGCTGACTGCAGGGGAAACTGGGAACAATCAGCCCCTTGTTAAGTTTGAGCTTCTGTTAAAATTGCAACAACTAAAACTATTTCTATTGCACAAGGATACCGGTACATATAAACTGGTGTCAGTCCCACAGCGCAAACTGATGCCAACAGTTAATTTAACAGCCAATGCTTTGCTATTTTCTTGCACTTTCAAGACTCGGGACATATGGCAATACTGAGATAGTTAGAAACATTGCAGCACATTTAGGGAAAGCCAGGTGTTTCACTTTTTAAAAAAATATTTTTTTTCCCACCATGAGAATACCTGTGTTTCCACACTGAATGACACCAAGGGTTTTATTAGTGATGACTTAAGGATATGTAGTATGAAACCAGACTTACAAGTCTGCGTACAAAGAGGAGTGTACGGTATCTCATGTAGTGTCTCTGAGTGGTGAAGCATAAAATAATCATGGGCCCTGTTTTAGTATAAATCAGAGAAAGTGGGTAAGCCTCCCTCCCCCACATTTAAGTAAATATTCTCTTAATATTACACACTATGGGACACTTTAAAGTTGGGATTCTTTAATTTCTGCTATGGGGAATGTACTGATGGTATAATTTGCAGAAAACCTTTTTCCAGTACTTTTAAATTTTGATCTACATTTGAAGAGCAGCACAACCTTCTCTCAGTGCCTACTTTATCATGCTATTTGTCACGCTGTGCAGCTCATAGCAGGCTGATGGTCCATTCGTATTCCTCCTTTAGCCCCGGAGTGACTCTGATTGTCATTCAGGGACAGAGGTGATACTCCAGTCATTTTCCAAGTGTATGTGTCTCCCATCCATCATATTTTCTGGATACATTTATGGAGCTTTGTTTTGTGTCTCCTCTGCTCTGTTCCTTGCTTTTCCCTTACTATATATAGTTTGTCTAAACTATTCTGCTGCGCTTATCTTTCTATGGGCTGAATGATGATATTGACATTCAATTAGTATTGGAAGAATAAAGTTTATGCCTAATGTACAGTTATCCTATGATGTGTCATTGTTAGCATCAAATAGATTTGATGTGGAATCAAGTGTGTGGATTTGTGATGTGTGTTCCCCCAAGAAATGTGTGAAACTTATTTTCATGTACACTAAGTGAGAACAGGCCCCCTGCCTAAGGGTTCCTTTAACATGTTAAATCATGTCCAGTTAAAAAAAAACAACCAAAACTCTAATGTACAGTACATAAACAAAGATAAAAACAGTCTAGCTAAAATATGAAAAGTGTTTTTTATGATGATTATTTCTGTTACCTAAATGACAAATGAGCCAGATTGGGAAAACAAATGTTCAGAAGGGTTAAATCTATGGAGCCAGCTGTTTTACAAACTATCCTCATCCCTGTCTTAATAGTGAGCTGTGAAACCATGTTTCTTTTCCAGACCTCATTCCCACTGGTTAAATGAGTTGCACAGTATCTGATTACAGAGTATAATCAACGTGTTGCAAAACTGAGTGAATAATTCATAATGTGTCATTTATCTGACAAATTTTGCCTCTGTTTCTGTTTGCCAGTTGTCAGTGAGCAGATTATTATGTTCTCAAATGCATCCCTTATTTGAATTTATTTGCTGAATAATGTCCGCAAATGATTCTTATTCTGTGCCTCATCCACAGGCAGTTTGTTATGAGTGTTCAGCACTGGAAGATGAAGTTATTTTTATTTATTGGGCATATGGATCATGCAGTATTTCTCTCTTTCCTGAATGGATGATGCCTAGGACAAAATGAAACTTCGATATCAAAATTCTACGTTCATTTTCTACCAGTATACCTCTACAATTCTTGGGTAAAAGCCAGCATGGTCCACTAGACTACAAACTCCAGGCACCGTCTAAGAACAGGAGACTGAAACCAGTGATGAGTGGCATTCCTCAGGGGTCAGTACTGGGACCGGTGCTGTTTAACACCTTTGTCGGCAACATGGACAGTGGGATTGAGTGCACCCTTATCAAGTTTACCAATGACACCAAGCTGTGTGACGTAGTTGACGCACTGGAGGGAAGGGATGCCATCCAGAGGGACCTTGACAGGCTTGAAAGGTGGGCCTGTGCGAACCTCATGAAGTTCAGCCAGGCCAAGTGCAAGGTCCTGCACCTGGATTGTGGCAATCCCAAGCACAAATACAGGTTGGATGGAGAATGGCTTGAAAGCAGCCCTGAGGAGAAGGACTTGGGGGTGTTTGTCAATGAGAAGCTCAACATGAGCCAGCAATGTGC
Source organism: Rissa tridactyla (assembly GCF_028500815.1). Lineage (NCBI taxonomy): Eukaryota > Metazoa > Chordata > Aves > Charadriiformes > Laridae > Rissa > Rissa tridactyla. Next base: position 199,302,138 of record NC_071466.1, read on the forward strand.
ACTTGCAGCCCAGAAAGCCAACCACATCCTGGGCTGCATCAAAAGAAGTATGGACAGCAGGTTGAGGGAGGTGATTCTGTCCCTTTACTCTGCTCTCATGAGACCCTACCTGGAGTACTGTGTCCAGCTTTGGAGTCCCCAACATAAGAAGAACATGGACCTCTTGGAACACATCCAGAGGAAGGCCAGGAATATGATCAGAGGGCTGGAGCACCTCTCCTGTGAAGACAGGCTGAGAGAGTTGGGGTTGTTCAGCCTGGAGAAGAGAAGGCTCCGGGGAGATCTTTTAGCAGTCTTCAGTACTTAAAGGGGCCTTATAGGAGAGATGGGGAGGGACTCTTTATAGTAGTGATAGGACAAGGGGTAAAGGTTTTAAACTGAAAGAGGGGAAATTTAGATTAGATATTAGGAAGAAAATCTTTACTGTGAAGGTTGTGAGACACTGGAACAGGTTGCCCAGGGAAGCTGTGGAGGCCACATCCCTGGAAGTGTTCAAGGCCAGGTTGGATGGGACTTTTAGCAACCTGATCTAGTGGGAGGTGTCCCTGCCCATGGCAGCGGGGTGGAACTAGATGATCTTTAAGGTCACTTCCAACCCAAACCATTCTATGATTCTATGATTCTATGATTCTATGATCCGTTCCTTCACAGATGACCTAAGGTCACATACTTACTGCCAAGGAGATTTGAATATGCTAAGTCTATGAGCAGCTCAGTGTGGTGTGCAAAGAAACTACAGCAATTGGGGATCTCATTCTTTCAGTTCTCTCATGAAATTAATCTGGGTTAAAGTTGCTGCTCAAAAAAGAGAACTATTTCAGTCTCTTCACATTTTGCAAAATAGTCTTATGGACAGATAACTCTCAACTGGGAGGCTGCATTCTAGTGGAATCTGCTTGGAGAGCAGGATTAATCTGTACCCTGTAAAAGCAGCCAAAACATTAGGCTTTACTGTTAGAAATAATACTTTCTGTCTTGCCTCCTAGTTCTGTTATTTCTGGTTGTGTAGTGGTTCGGTTTCTATAGAAGAGCTTCTCACTCTTCTTGACTTCCTCCCAGAATGCTTTAGGGACTCTACTAGCTTTTCAGGTTTCCTCTTAGGATTTGCCATATGGATGGCAAAACAGTTCTTAAAAGGATAAAGACCTTGCTGTGTCACTGAATATTTCTGAGTGATAATAGCTACCCAGCAAGCATCCAGCTCAGTGGGATTGTGCCCAGTGAAGCTAGCTTTCCACAAAGTTGAACATTTCTGGAGTGCAAGACTTAATGTGTAAAAGGCTTAATGAGCCTTATTTGGTGTCTTAGAAGAAGGTATGTACTGAAGTCAAAGATTTGATTAAAAATGTAATTGGGCATTTCTGAAAGTCTTTCATCCATCTTTACAGTTCTGTAAGGACTTTTATAATTGCATTGGCCTGCATAAAAATGTTCATTATAGGAACAAAATTCCTATGCCACATTTTTTATATTTCTTTTATATCTATATCTCAGCACGCAAGTCCAGTTCTGCATACTTACACCTTTGATTAAATCTAAGAATTGAACGATGTTTCCCATGTAAAAAAAATAATAAAATCTTTAAGAATAACTATAGCAGAATTGGACATTACTGTGATGCATATAAGATGCTTTTAATGTTTTTGAGTTGCGTCATGAGCTTTGGCTGCCATCTTCACAGGTTGTGAAACTCTGGGGACTTCCATGGTCTGGGATCAGATACTGATCCGAAACTTGTGTCTGATGTCTATACAACAGCACAAACTCAAGGCCTAAATTTTTACAGTTCTGAAAGATAAACAGAAATGATTTACCATTCAGCATGGAACAGGTTCAAGAGAGAATGAGGTACAGTTCTGTCACCTCAACCTATTATGTGTGTTTCACCATAGAGATCCAAAACTTTCTTTTCTAAAAAAATACGTCATTCCTTAAAGAGTCATCACTAGGAGCTGCAGTAGAAGTATGCCCTTTCTCACAGAGCCTGTGCCCTCTGAATTTTCCATTACTGTACCTACAACTCATCCATAACTGTCTGTTCTGTCAGAATCTTAATCAATCAAATCAATCAGTCAGTGAATAAATCTTGTACCTTGCTTTGCATGAACACACTTAATCTTGTTTTGTGTGAGCATTATCAGTGAGCCTCTGTCCCAAAGTGAGGCATATGAGCCATTGAAATAAAATGGATTATGCCACTGCTTTATAAATTAAGTACTTTTTTGAGCATGTAATTCTTAGCAGAATTTGATTTTATTTACATTTTTCCTGTAGGAAGTGATATATTTTACCTGATCTAAACCAAAGCTTTCAACAGTACTCAGTTTTATAAGGCTTCCTTCACAGTGGCCATTGTGACCACTTTGGATAGTGAGATCATAAACTAATTTCATATTACCAGCTTTGAATATCCTTTGTGTGGAACTTTCTTCGTTTTATATTCATTGCGTTGCTAATTTGCACACCAACCAGTTATCACTGTTTCTCAGATAAAAATTACTGATAGCCAGCATAAATCCTAGAGGAGCTCCATTTTATTGTTGTATTGGTAGCAGAGTATTTCAAATATAGCAGCATAAATAGGGATTGTCAGGAATAAATTTAAATTATTTTGGAATATCATTCTATTTAAATGTAATTGGAATGACATTCTATTTTTTGAAATCTTTCTCCTAAAATTAGTAAAATTCTGGAAGACAGTATCTGTTGCTTGGATTTCATCTCAGCTCAAAACATAACTGCAGGCAGGTCAAGAAAAGTTCAGAAAGAGCAAGTCTGAGGTCTTGTAAATTCAATATTGGTACTAGCAATGGCAACTTTGCAGGGCTACAAGGTTACAGAATGAGCACAAGGTGAGGACCAAGGCATTTCCTGAAATCTTCAAAGTGTAACCATGTAGACCTAGAATGTCTTTTACCATTGCTAGTAACAGGTCACAAGCTTTGTCCTGAGTTTGTCAGGACTGAAGTTCATCAATCTTGCGCTCTCTGAATATTCCTTGACCTGCCTCTAGCTTTGATTTTCTTGGTTTAACTGTAACAGCAATTTCTGTAATTGACCAGATGTCAAAGGCTAATTTGTTTTGCCTGTGTTAATCTTTGTGTAGTATTTACATGGATAATAGTAACAAGCAAATATTCTATGTAGAATGAGACATTCAGAAATCTAAGTACCACTGTGTTGAGGTATACAAGCTTGGTATGGCAACAGCAGCCTGAGGACAGGAGGCACAGTATGTGGGGCAGAGTGGGAGAGATCACACATGGGATGATAAGAGACGGGGCACAGGGTTGATACTGGAGACCCCACAGCAATAAACAATAAAGAACTGGAGCAAGACAAAGATTGCTCTAAGGGTAACAAAGATAACAAAGAAATAGTATCTAGCATATGTAAAAAGTGCCATATGAACTAAGTTTGAATGTAACATGGAGCTTCATACCAAAAAAAAGGAGCACTGGTTTAAAGGAGTGTTATCAAACATATAAAGACTACCTGGAATGGTTCTCTGAAGGAGGAATTAAAAAACATTGACATGAACATCATATTTCTTTTGCTGAAGGACTCCAGGAGCTGATAACACACCATAACCTGCCTCTGCCACCACGACCATCACCACCTGATTGAAACCATCAATTTTAGGGTTCTCAAATAATTATATCTGGACTAAGAGTGTAACAGAAGACAGAGGCTGAAATATACTACTTTATATAAGTACCACAAGTAAAAATTTGGAAATGTAAAACTGAAAGGTTAAAGAGATACTAGTTCATTCTTTACAATAGTTTCCTACAACCAAATAAATTCCATGGGCAAAACTTAAAATACTACTGCAACAGTGATGGGAGTAAATATAAATTTGTTTGTGATCATTTAAATAGCTTCTTTGTGCCCTGGTAGATGTACAGATGATATGAGGGGTCCATTTCCAAGGTATGAAGTGTGCAGAAATTATTTGGAGTGCTGAATACTATCACAGTTTTTAGCTTTATTCGATCACAAAAAAATTAAAGGAGGATATTTCTCTAGACACCAGATAAGTCTTTTTATAGTTCCAGGATGTGGAAGTTAAAGTGTCTGGTAAAAGATAACTGAGAATCAGGTCCATTTTACTTGTAAGACTTAACATTAACAGCAAAGAGGAAAATGCATATGAATAGCTGATCCTTTTACATTGCAGGCAATGGAAAAGCCAATTTTTAAAATTACATCCCTGAGTTTACATTAGGATCAACATGGAACAAATTTGATCCTAATTTCCACAGCACCCAACTTAGTGGGGCTCTATTCCTTAACTGTGACATTTTAATATCACTATGGTGAAATTAATAATTCATCACAAGAGCAGTCCATGCTCAAATAACTGGTGTATTTTGAATACCACTATGTGGAGTTTCTCAATAAATTAGCACACACAATTAAGCACAGGTGTTTTGAAAGGATCTTGTTAGTTGTCCAAGATACCAGAATTTATGAACAGAATGCTTTCCTCTCCCTAGGAGAATTTCCATTAAAAAAAAAAATAAATCCAAAATGCTTTCCAACTAATGATAAGTAACTGATATAACAAGAATTGACAGGTCACAACTTTCTCCTTCACCCTAATTCAAAGCTGTAGATTTCATAAAGTTTTAAATGTGTTTAAATGTGCAAAAATGCAATAGGAAATTCCTGGTTTAAAGGAGCTGCTATCTTCACCTCAACATTCAAAATATGAAAGAAATTAACTTTTAAAGTGCATCTCTTGAACCATACTGGCAACTGATATTCTGAAAAAGTCTAGCCAAAGCATATTTTTAAAATGTGGTCATTTTATTTCTCAGATAAGATTGCATGGTACTTCATAATTCAAAAGCATTTTTATAAATGTTTTAGTGCACAAAAATTACCTTCTTAAAATGAATGCTAGCACTGTATTCACAAAAAGAGGAATAACAAGGTGAAATACACTTTTTTTAGCAAAGAAGGAATGCAAGTGAAAAAAACCTCCATAAATACTGCAAAATTGTTAGTGCAAAACCACATTATATTTCATTTAAATATTTCAGAACATTAACTAGCAATGTTTTAACACTATTTGTTTTCTCTAACAGTTTTATCAACTCAGATTACAGGAAGGAGTGATTGCCAAAATACCAAATTTTCAGCAATCCTGAAAGCATACCAAAAAAATTAATTTTATTAGTACTTAAGTTTTAACCTTTGATTCTCTCGCTTATATTACTTTTAATTATTGTTATTATGCAAAAGAATATTAAAGAAATAAAAGATCTCCAAATAATATTTCTTAGGTATGCAGACTCTTTTTTACAAACCTAATTATATTCATATTTATACATTACAAAGAGTTTCACAAGAACAAGACACACCATGAATATTTACCAAGATGTGGCTAAAAAGGAATTAACATGAAATAATTTTGAAAGGATCCAATTTACTACCCCCAATTTTTAATTTCTTTAGAGGATATTGATTTTAGTGTTTCATCTTGATAAGGCCAAAATACTTCCTGACACCTTAAAAATGTTTCAGAAGAGCTTTAAGAGATAGAATTTTGAAGGTTTTCAGGCATGAACTCTATCTTCTAGGCTGCCTTCTTGAAGGATCACCAGAAGCTGGAGAAACACTAGGATCTGGAAGGAAATACAGACATCTCCTAGTGTTTCCAGACTCGTAGCCCCTGAGTAGCTTGGTATCAGTCTAGGATCCTTCTCACTTCTGAACAGCCTTCAGAAAGTCTTTTGAGAAGTTCTACTGGTGAACAAGCTTCGACAAGCTTCTAATGTCTGGTAACCAAGGAGGGCTGAGTCTGTTATCTGCATGGTTCTGATAATAATTTAAAGTAGAATTTGATTCTAAATGATCTTTGTAAAAAATTAGTGTTAATATTTGTCTATCATTCTGTACAAGCTAGGTTTCACACTGTCACCAGTTGTTCTACTCTAACTGCATGAAAAGCAGAGTAAGTAAAATGGAGTAATTTCGCCATACACCAAAATATGTTTGGTTTTTGTTTTTGTTTTTTTTTTTTTTTATTTTATTTAACATTATGCTCAAGCCTGTAACTTTAGTTTGGGAGAATAATTTTTTTAAAAATCTTTCTCTTTCTTGAAAAATATTTGGCAATAAAATGCATTTGTGGGGTTCTTGGGTTTAGGCATATCATACAACGTTCTTTGGTATTATATGTAGTAATCTTTGAGACCCCTATGATGAAAACACCAAGGAGTCTAAAGGAGCATGAAATTCAGCTGACTAAGTAATATTCATTAAATAAAATTTCTATATATAATATATGTATCTACATATGTGTGTGTCTTTATGTTTGTGTTTGAGCACTTTTATAATTGTGTCTTTTCATGTTTTGACCATGAGGGAAAGATAACTGATAATGATACAAAAAAAAATACATTCTCCAGAAGCTCTATTCCTCTCTTACATTTTTTGATAGTTAATCTGAGGTTAAATGAGAGTTTGGGATGGTTGCTATCATGGGATAATATTCATTACCATCAAGAGTTTATAATATTCAATATCATACACTCAGCACTCAATATGAATTAACAATTATCTTCTGTGAGTTTAGAATCTCATCCAGAAAAGCAATGTTCTACAGTCTTCTGCTTTCTGAGTACTTTATTCCCTTACAAATCATTAGATATTACGAATGTCGACATCTTGACAATGGAAACTGGACAGAACCCTAGCATAGACATCTGAGCTTACAAATTATTAACATAATTAGATTTTTAAAGTTATGATTTAATAATGTTTGTCTTTACTAGCCTGTTCTTCCACTGTAAGAATTAGAATAACATTTGCATTTTTGTTCTGATATCAGTTTGATCTTTTTCTTGCATTCACTTTAATATGTGACTGACTCCTCAGGGCTACAAGGGTGGCTGCATGCAGAATTCTAATCTTTAAATCACTATTTATATTGCCAGTAGTGAGCAGTAAGTAGCCATCTTCTTTTAAATTGAGACAAAAAGACTTTGAGACAGTGGGAGAAAATCAAACCTTTCAGTCAGAAAGCAGCTTACCTTCAAAGTGGCTTAAGATACACCAACACTCCACTAAACAGCATGTTAAAATGTATGTTCTTTTTTTCATAACAATTCCTCACACTTGTAACTGGTCTACCACAGTAGTTGCTGAATATCTGCCATTTAGAATCTGTTTTATAATGTAGTGAAAATGTGTCATTTTTATACCTACTCTTCACCAGCCTTCTCTTCTTGCATCATAATCACATAGCTGTCACTAGATTCCACAATGCTACGTGCTCCACTGCATCTCACAGTCCCAAACCACACACAACATTCAAATCTTCTAAGCAACCCTGTGTACAAAGGTATGTTTTTCTTTCACATGTTGAAGTAGTAGATAACAGGAAAACACAAGTATGTCTTTCAAGCTGGAAGTATTTAGTCAACTTAGAATGACAGATCTCATGCTTGTCAATGAGCTTAAGTCTTTCAAAATAAAAGCATTTTCACCTCTGGACATTACAGGGAATTATGTAAAGTTCATTCTTGGAGAGTTTTGATAACAATGTGAGGTAAAATTTTAATAGGTTTTGTTGAAGAAGTGTCTTTCAAAATGGCATGTTTATTCTCATTGTTTTATTGTAGAAAATATTTCTTCCTTTTTTTTCCCCTGGATTTTGTTTTTATCTTGTTTATTTTGGTGATATAAAATTTAACTAAACATGACTTCCTTCTTAAGGAACATGTCCCTTCATGTTTTCTGTTGTTTGGATTCTCTTGCAATGTTAGAACAGTAAGTCTAAAGGTGTTTTAAAGAGGCTTTCATTTTTTATTTTGGAAGCCGTTTTTAATCCTTCCTGTAAAAGGATCAGTCAGTGCAATATAAAAGATGAAGTACTTTAATAAAGTTTTTATTTTACACTCTTTAGTGCTACTTTTAAGCTGAATAACCATTCATTACAAAGAACCAGACAATATTTTTCAATTGAAAAAGACAGGTAATACAAAAAGACCAGTGTGACTTGCTATAGACAGTTCTTTATGGATCAGTAATTTCTTCACAACCATGCTTCTAATGGGCCATCACAGAGGAGTCTGTTTAACTGTATTACAGTCTAATCAGACATGGCATCTGTCGAACGTGCCTGATTTAGCTCTAACAACTGCTAGACTACATATCAGGACAGAGGTTGACCAGTTAAAAACAAAATAAAGTCCAAATAGTACTGTACGCTGCCAACAGACAAAAAGACATGGAGAGATTTTAAATGTTTGAAAATACAGAGTTACTTAGAAAAGTACAAAGTTTTTACTATTTTGAAAATAACAAATTCGGACTACTCGCTAAACTTTATATAGTTTATATATAAATTACACCAACTATATATAGACTATACCATTAGTCTACTCTCTGAAGGGAAGGATGTTTCCTCTTGTGTGACTTGCTGAGGGCATACAAACAAGACATGGGGAAAGAAAAGTGGGAAGCTAAGCCTGAGTTGACTGCTCTGTAAGAATCAAACTATAACTGTTAGCCCAAAATAATAAGCTTACTATTTGGAATGTCTTTTTATTTTCCATTTTGTATTTTTTTAAAGAGGAAATGTATCTAGGAAAGCCTATTAAAATGATAGATGGATAGACAGATGAATTCTGCAGAAAATTTACAGGTGAAATTTACTTTTCTCAATACTGTTGTGAGACCCTCCCAGTGTCTCTGTGTTTGTTAGACCAAGAGCCATTCTGTACGTGTGAACCCTTCTGCATCTACAGAAGCATTTGCATACATTATCTACTTTTTTCATGTTTTGTTAACAAACTATGGAAATAAATGGATATATGTGAATGCATCTGGAATGGTAATGCAGAAAACTTCAATTTTCTATGTAACTGGGATGTAATTATAACAAAAAAACAGCTCTCTTACTATCAGATTCTGCCAATAGACCTTAACCCTGTCTGTGACTGACCACCTCCAGAGGGGAGATGTCTTTTTTTAAGTCTTCAAGAGCATTTAGGCATTGGGCTCTCTGCTTGTGTTACCACACAAGGATGCCAATTAATGTCATTTGCAATGTGGATCCTTGTCCATTAGAAATGGGACTGAACCCTGTAAATCATTTCACACAGGCCATTGAATAGTTGTCAGAGGGTAACACTTTCTGTCACTCCTAATCTGGTACAGATGTGAAGAAGTGACCTAGAGGTATAATGCCCTATCTTATTACCAGCTATATGGGCCGTCCATCCTGTTTAGCTTTAATTATTTACTTTTGTATTGCACTTGTTTCTCTTTGTTCAGGAAGAAAAGCCATCAGTCTTCAGCAATGCTCAAAGACAACTGAGCTATTTTATTTTTAAACGTAATATTGGGCCTGCATGTTAGGGGAAAGAAAGCTAAGTTAAGCATTCTTCTTCCATATATAAATATAAGGTACTAATTTTCTCTTTTTTTCTTTGTTTCATTCTGTTATCTTTTCTTTTCCCCATTCTCGAAATACAAGAAATCTTTCCTTTGAGCTTCTAAAAGGATGAGACCATTTGACTGTGGTTGTTGTAGCTCAGGATTATGACTTTATTTGAAGGGAGACTTTGAGGTCTTGATCTTCTGATGTAATATGCTAGGAAAACAAGAACAAAAGTGTGAAAATCTCTGGGGTAAGATGGCTAATTCTAGTCACAGTGCTTTCAAATAATGAGTTCATTCCTCACCTATTACCATTGTAGCAAGTCATCTCATTGTGTTTCAGTACTTCAGCATCTCAGAACACATCCTACCAATTTTAAGCATCTGCAAATCTCCTTTTAGTAGTTAAAACTCTAGTGGGTATTGATTAAAACTCTTAAAGACAGAGAGACAGAGGAGGAGGGGAGTGAGAAGGTGAGAGGGGAGGGGGGAAGAGAGAACTCGTAAACCAAATTTGACATAAAACCAGGGAAATGTGTTAAGCTTTGAATTGCGTTGCATTGATATATTTTGAATTGACTACATTAGAATTGGAGTAGATTAATCTTTACTTTACATAGTAAATATTGCAGAAATGTTAAACTGAAGGTTGATTTCCTGGAGGTCAGCTCAGTGAAGACTGTTTTATACACAGATTTTAGATAGAGTGGAGGAGTTAATCTAAGATTACTCTTCCAGTCACACATATCTAACTTCAGCCTACGTGTATCGTTAGAGTAACTGATACACTTATCTTTCATCTTTCTTATGGCCTTTACAGTTGTTCCCAGAAGCCCTAGGGGCACACATATGCAATGTAGTTCCAAATCTTGCATTAAGTATGGCAAGGATCCTTGGATCATCTTAACTTGCATTGACTAAAGGACTTGAAGGAATACATGCATTCAGAAACTCTTTTGGTTTCTCCAAACCAAGAATTATGCACTTATCCAGGGACTAAGGAGTCAAGAGAAGGATTTAGATATGCCAACAGGATGTTGTAAGTTTCTCGTGTTAAACAAAAACATTAAGAGTTTAGGACCACCTTGTCATTTCTTGTAAAATGCTTTTGATACTAATGACATTAACATAAGAGTTAATGATATTAACTAATGATATTAACATAATCCTGCTTTAGCAGGGGAGTTGGACTAGATGATCTCTAGATGTCCCTTCCAACTCTGAAAAATTCCGTGATTCCGTGATTCTGTGATTCGGAATAAATAATAACAATAACAATAATAATAAGCTATCAAAGCGGGTCTTCCTTCTGTCATGTCTTTCAGTCTTTCCTTATGATCTGTTTCTGTTAAATGATTCCTATTTTTACAAAGTGAAAAAGGACACAAGTGTAACTAAGTTGTACTAATCAAACACTAGTTGTGTCACCGTAACCATGAAGCCACATCTTCAACATCTTTGAAGAGAAATAGGATACTATAGCAAAAGTACAAGCAGATACTTCGAAAGAAAAAGCACAAGATTATTTCAGAGATCACAGGGGTATAAACATAAATTGCAAATGAGTAATTACTAATAAATGCAACGTCAAGAGCTGTGTAGGGTCCATTTTAGGGCACAATTTAAAGATTTATGGAATTGTGTCACAGCACATTGCAGATATCTGTGATTAATAGCATAAATAGAATAATCTTTAGATGGCTTACAAGACAACAAAAGAACAAACTAATGCAGATATACCTCTTTTTTTCAGAACTGTGTACACAAAACTGATCAGATATCCTGTACTGATACTGCGCTATCATTTTTTTATCACGAAAGGGAAACACAGCTCTATTTCTTGTACTGGTACTGGTACTCCACCTCTGAGACTCAGTTGTAATTGGCATATGACTCAATCAATGTCATGCCCTTATGGAAGGAATATCTCCGTCAGCCTTTTAGGCAGAGTTCGTTGTCTTTGACAATGGAACAAAGTAAACCAGACAAAGGGAGTCTGGTCAAAGCTATTATTGTGTTTATTTTTTTTTTCCCATATCTAAAAAATACATAACTATCTATTTACATTGCTATGAATATTTATTTGGTTAATATACCCATAAATATATTGCATTTGTAACAGAAACATAGAAGAGAAAAAAATAATCAAATGTATTACTGTGGCTTAAGAAGCTATTCAATAATAAGTCATCTGTATGTGTAATTTTAAGCCTGTAGCAATAGAAAATAATGTGACTTTGTTTACCAGTAAGCCTTTTGTTATTTGATATTTAGCAGTGTTTCTTAATTTACATATAAGGCACACCAAGAAAGTACAAACAATTGATAAATGGTGACCTCTTAAGTTACAATAATTTTATAAGTGTCTGAGTCCTATCTTATATTTAGACAGCATAATTAAAATTTACCATCTCAGAAAGAAATGGGGTTGTTATAATCACAAGCATAGTGAAATTTTATTTCTGTTCTTTTTCAAGTTTAGACAGAAACGTAGAGAAAGTAAACACATCTATTTTGATTTTGCATAACATACAGGTGTCAGGTTTTTTGGTTGTTTAAGATTCCTACTGAATTCTATGAGACCTTTAAATGTCAAAGTATTTCTATGAACTGAAAAAAAATTCCTCCTCTGAAAAAAATAGTCCTCCAAGTCTGGCGTTCCTACAATTTGACCATCTGTTTGTGCTGGACCTGGATTCCTGTGATACTGGCAATGGCCAGTGTTGTCTCAGGTGGTGAATGGAAGAGAGGAAATGGTGACATATGGTAGTAGGATGCTTAATGCAGCCGAGCAAAACCAAATTGTACTACATAAAAGTAATTACAGTTTATCTTTTATGCACTGAACATACAGAATGGCATTTTAAAGATCTTAATGACTTACATTTTTTAAAGATGTAGTAAAAATTAGTTAAATGTCTTCAGGCTAAAATCAGATAAAAATAATTTTGCAACCTGCGTTCTGAGTTGGGGGAGTAAGAAAAGTGTTTATGCTACCAGTTTAGGGGATGAACTTATGTCTAATACAGAGCTTAAAAAGTTTTCCTTGATTGTCAACAGAGGTACCTCAAAAAGGACATTAATTTACAAGTGCCTTCCTTATGTGATTTAAAACACTATTCACAGTCTTTAAAGTACAGAACTGGAAAATTAATATTAAGTATTCTTATCCCCTCACAAGAAGATCCAGTTGTTTTTAAATCTATACTTTTTGGCTATCCACATTTTTTGGGAACAGGATATGGAAACAGACTTTTCAAACAACTGAAATAGTCAGCTAGTGTAGTGATATTGCAGAGAAACAGTTTACCTCCCATGTCCTGAAAGCTGACAAGTTCTGCATAGCAATGCAGATTAAGAACATCTCTTTGTGGTGGAGCACTGTGCTTTGTTCTACTCAAGTTAAGATAAATGGTCTTTCTTTGTATGAAATCTTCACTCTAATATTCCATCAGTCATAAAAAACCCTATCCAGAGACTGACGTGGCAATTTATTTTTGTATATTCTACTATCTAAATAATGTGCAGGGAAGTCACACACCCTGTCAGGCAGGGGGAAAAAAAAAAAAAAAAAAGAAAGGAAAAAAAAGGAGAAAAAGAATTCATGCACAAAACAAAGCAAAAGCAAAACACTCCCCCTCCCCACCCCTCCAACCCCCACATTAAAGCCATGGAAAAAAGATCTGTCCAAGGCACAATCTCTTTTCCATAGACAACTTCTGAAAAAGGTTAATATGCTTAATGCATAAGTGCTGTAACTAACACATAATTATGGTTTCCATGGAATATGTTTTGTATAGTGTTCCACATTTAGGTTTTCTGAAGAAATGGCCCTATGGATACAACAGATTCCAATACCTAAGACATTTCAAGGGTTCGGTTTAGGGCTCAGTACAATGAAGTGGAATGACATTTAATTACTGATGTGCAGCCATTCGGTTCAGCTAATTATGATCCCTGGAGTTTAGTCATCATATGTAATTAACTTTTACTTTCATAAAAGCTTAATGTTCTGCAAAAGCAGCAATGGCTGTGAATGTTACACTTCAGGATTACTGACAGAATTCAAAATGAATTCTAAAAGACAATTTTTCTCACTAAGTGTTAATATAGCCATCTGCTCTTAAACAATGTAAATTTGTTTTAATAGGAGCACAGATATCATTATCTATGATTTTTTTTTTTTTTTTTTAATTCCACGGTCACAGTAACAACAGTATAAGCAAGCGGGAGAATAATTCAGACCCGGACAAGCAATCATAATCTATTCAAATAAAACTAGCAAAAAGACAGATGAGCAATATTTGAAAGGCCAGCTGCGTTTGCTTTTGTTTTGTTTTGTTTTGTGGGTCTTTTTAAAGAACATCTTTCAAAGCAATGCAATTACCAAAACTTAATTTGATTTTTATTCCTAGAGTGTCTTAGTAGTAACCACGAAATATAAAGGTCTGTATACAGCTTACCAACCATAATGGTTTTGTAGAAAGCAGGTTCACTACCTCATGTGTGTTTAGTCAGCTTTTATTGATCTTTGTTAAAGAAAAGGGAAAATACATCAAAGCTCTTAAGTAAAGTCAGAGAGGAATTGGATCCAGTTACACCAAAATCTTGAGTTATGCTTAGCAAACCAATTACAGTACGTCTGTTGCTACAATACAGTCAAGTGCAGGGATATACTAATTAGCTCTAAATGAATAAGTGGGGTACCAAAGCACTGTCACAGTGGTGAAACTTTTAAATCAAGCTAAAATAATCCATTTCTCAATAGAGTTACGTTACCTATTAACAGCATGCTATCGCATATACACCAAACAAGTGTTTTCAGTATAACCCTGAAGAACTCAAAACACATACCCATATTCTTTATTTATGATGTTTGTGAGGGCTGCTGCTGAACAAGAAACTGATTTTAATAATGTTGATGGCACTGGCAGAGCTCAAGCTCAGGCAGAGGAGGCAACAGGCACTTGGCCCCGAGGCAGGTGTTGAAACCAGCTCAGCTCAGCTCCAGCCAAGGTTTGCCCAGGCCAGTCCTGAGACTGCACTCTCAGGTCAGGAGTACAGATCATTATACAAAAAATGGAAAATTCATTTTTATTGGGCTACAATGTAGTAGCTGCATTATGTCACTGTGTGAGAAATTGTAGAATGACAGAAGAGACTAGTTCTAACTAAAGAAAAAAACATATAAAGAAGGTGATAATAAAAATAATATACTTTTATGGACCTTTAATAAGCCATAGAACACCTTTTACAAATGCAAGAGAACATAAATTAAGCCAAAGGCCAGGAGGAGTTGCCAATGGCAGCAATATGATGGACACGATTAAAGTTGAAAAGTTTCTGAAGCACTTTGACACTCTTTAAGTAGTCTAGCCACAGCGCAGAAAATCAGGATAATTCAAGAAACCACAGGATAACAGGGCTAAATTAAAGCTAGGTCTCATATACCTGAAAAAAATGTTCCTTGCATATTTGTACTTTTGCAAATTTATGTTAGAGATGAACTAAAATTCTGTTGAGAATAAACTAAAATTCTGCTTTGAGATGTTTTCTGTTTCATAGCAGAATCTCATTCGTGTTGAAGTTCCTGTGTGTAGATGCAATGGAGGAATTTAACTGAAAATTGGGCAAGGTTTTGCACTATCATGGCAACCTCATAGAATTTCTTTCAAAAAGAAAGAACTGACACACTTTCCATAGTAGGATTCCTTTCCTTGTTAAGTTAATAATATTATACTGCATATATATATGCATTTGTTTAAAACTTTATAGTATTATTGTAAATGTATTTTTATATTTTTTTGTGTAAGTATTTCAATAGAATTACTTAAAACTAACTTCTGTAAATTGTTTTTCTGTCATCATGGCAAGTCTTTCAAACTTTCTAGAAGGCGGAACATGTCTGTCAGTCAGTTGGCTTACACCAATCTTACACCATAAAACTTCAAATTCAAAATTAGGGATACCATTTTAATGTGAACATAATTAAATATTGGAACAAGCTTCCAGTATCTTCCATGTTTCCATATTGATTTTCTATGTCTGGATTATGATAAAGAAGTACAGCTGTATTTTATAATATTACCTCCTTCAGCCAAATTGCATTGTTTTCTTCATGTTAAACCCTAAGATGTCAGGTTCAGTACAGCTATATACTGACAAGAATTGATGGCCTTCACGAAGTAGGAAGTCAAATCAAACCATTCTTGTTTACCTCTAGTCATAAGTGCAAAGAATCTGTGCAACTATTATTTGGCCTTTGAAAAGACTCAGTAAATATTTTGGTTTTCTGTCATGTCATGTTGCAAGACCTTGCTAGAATTAAGTAGTCAGTTAGCAGCAGTCATGTATTTTTACTGTTGCCAACCTCAAGTACAGACAGGTTCAAATGTGAGTTTTAGTGGCCAGGATGCTCTAATTTCAGACACAGGTAGGTTTAAGCGGTACAAATTTAAATTAATGTTTTCTTTGCACTGATTAGGAGACTTTTGCTTCATTGATCCCTGACTATCAATTATTGAATTCCAAACACAGACAGGAAGTAGACCAACTGGTGTATCCCATATAAAATCAATTGTAATATTTCAAATAGTATATGTGCTGACACTTGCTTCAGCTGTTTGAAAATTACTTTTCTTATTTACCCATCTAATTCCAATAATGAGCTTCTCAAACTGAGTAAAGTATTTCAAGGACAGATGTACCTGATCCTCAGAGAAATGGACTGTAAGTCTTCGCCCCGCGGTCTGTGCAGATCAATATATCCCCGCTATTTTATGTTTCCTTATTCCTTCACAAGTGTTGTGTCCAATTCACTATTGTATTGAAATATTTCTCAGCATTCTACTTTTCAGGATTTATACCCTACTACCAAAGGTACTCTTATCCCAAGTGTATTGATCTGAATTTTCCAAGAGGAATGTCATCGTCTTCTTTTTTCCCTAAAGCCAATTTAAATCATTCTTTCCTTGTACAACTTCTTACCTGCATAAGCATGTGTAACTCCTTCCCATCTTTAATTCTTTATTAAATTACTCATTACTCCAAGATTTCGAGTGGCAATATTAGTTTATTTTTATTTGTGACACTAGTTTGGAACAGTAACTGCGGCTACTAAGGTGAGCTTCTGTTTCTCACTTCATTGTTGTGATGAGTTAAAAATGGGGCACACATCCATATTAAAACGTCTGAAGCATTCCTGAGCCTCATACTTTTGTGGTAGGCTTACTGCTATAAGTTTTAGGTTTAAAACCTGAATTCCATTTAGCATCAGTTGAATCTGAACATTTAGCAATCCCACTCTAAACTGTTATTTTATCTATTTTGATTGGGTTTATGACATCATCAGTTGTGAGGTTGTCCATATCCTGATATGACTTAACCTTTCCAGCTTGGTGACCTTCAGTGGACCTTAGATATAAAACCTGAGAAAGCTCTCTAAACATGCTCAAGTACAGTATTCATATAGCAACTATACCAGACCAAAGATATTCCTTTCTACTCCAGTCACTACCATTTGATATCCTGTTATTCTTATATAGAACAGTGTACCGACTAGTGCAAGACTTGGTACTGCTTTCTCATCACATTGTCTAAATAAAATATAGTGTCTTGTTTAGTTTCTGCTTTATTAAATGAATTGTTATCTAATAGGCTTAATAGCTGTTTTATGTGAGTATTAGAAATAGAATAATATTCAGTAAATCTAGGATTATCACTGGGAAGTGGTACTTTAATCTGTTATATCAGTCACAATTGTAATGAAACAAATCCTGAACTGTATTTATTTTCACTATTGTTCAATATGTATCTGTTAAGGTAGTTCCCATATGATATTTACTGTCCTTAATGGCTTAGACCTTACACTAATAATATATATCCTCAAACACTTTTCTAACTTTTCTATGAGTGCTGTTGATTTCTGTAGTCTTCTTCATGATTGCAGAATTTTGTTTTCTGTATTTTCTCTAATATTTACCAAATGTCACTTTTTTTTTTTAACTTCAGGATTGAATCTTAGGTTCATAATGGGACCTATGCTTTGAAAAGAGGAAAACTATAAGGCAAAGCTTGTTTTGGGGTGATTTTCTTAACTTCTACTATTAAAATGTAAATATCTTATCTGTCTACCTGCCTGGGACAGAATTGATCATATTTCAGGCCATCAGATATGCTTACTATCTTTCTGCACCACATTGCTACTGCTATGCATTGTTTGTGCGTGTACAGTCTTATTTACAGGCTTGTCTTTTACATCCCCAGAGGTGTCTGAAATCTTAAATGACACAATTTAAGATCACAAATCTCCATTAATTACCTCCAGTAGACCACTTGCGTCAGCAGCCGTCAACAGTTTAATGAGCTAAGTTGTATTGAAAGGTCCCATGCAAATGCAAAAGAGAAAAATTTGGGCTAATATGTTATCTTTACTAATTAAAAGTGATTGGTTTTGCTTAGTCTCAAATAAAACCAATATCTTAATACAAAGATATTCTACTTCAACTAAGATCTGGGATTAGCAAGAATAGTTTCTATCACTTTCTGCAATAGCATTTTAAATTAGACTCGATGGAAGAACTGTACAGAACTCTTTTATCTAACCAAACCTGCTAGGCAGGGAGCTGAAGTGTGTAAATGAATACTAACACTAACACTAACGCTAATACTAACTGATAGATGTCCCAAACTGACGACAGGGATATTCCATACCATATGACATCATGCTCAACAATAAAAATTAAGTGAAAGCCTGGGAGGGGAGGATTCATTATTAAAGCATTTGTCTTCCAAAGCAACCACTATGTGTAGTGAGTCCTTACTTCCCAGGTAGTGTCTGGACTTTGCCTGCTGATGGGAAGTAGAGAATAATTCTTATTTTTCTCTGCTTCCGTGCATGGCCTTTGCTTTTCTTTATTGATCTGTCTTTATCTCTATCCATGAGTTTTTAATCTTATTTTCTCCCCTGTCCCTGTGAGGAGGGGGACTGAGAGAGCAGTTTGGTAGGCAACTGGCAGCCAGCCATGGTAAAACCAGCACGGTATTTCATAAGCACAACCCTCCCTGTTGACGAGATAGTAAACCGATTACATGGATATTGCTGTATTGGCGATATCATCTGTCCAGTAAGGTGTAAAACCAAATACTTGAGGAAATGTGATCTTTAGAGATCCAAAGGACAGTTCAGTGAGATCAAAATTCTTCATCCTGGCAGAACTCCATGCCAGGCAATTATGTCTGAACTGCTTAAATTCCCCCTGTAATTTTAACTACATATAAAATTCTACTTTAGATCCCATCTGCACCATTACTGTAGATTAAGGGGCAAACACTTTATTTTACCCAGTGGCAACTGGAATGATAAAGAAACCTACCATATCATAATGCTATATCTTAATTAATGAATATTAAAATCTTGAATAAGTTCAAATGAATACACTGCTTAGAAGCACAAAATATTCTCAAAGGCCCTGAAGAGCATTGAAAAAAATCTGGTTTTATGTGGATAACACTTAATCATTTTCAGTCTTTCAATCTCTACTATGCCAGGATGCTGTTCAGAAGCCAGCCAATATGGAGCCTGACACTAAGTTACCTCTGTAGGAGCAGTCCTCAGGGTCAGACTGGCCCCCGCTCCATACAGAAAGCTTGTGAGGGCAGCCTCACAAGGTGGAGATCCAGAGCTCACAGCATCCTCTGGGCTTGAGTACTCAGTCGTGCTAGCACAAGTATAAGCAACTTGAAAGGCAGCTGTGTTCAGAGGAGGTGGGTGGAACAAACAATAAACTACTCCTGGGTGCCTCAAAGCAGCCCAGGTGTTAGGATAATACACTTCTTTCATGTCCGTTGCAATGAGATTTACACAACCTTTACTTGCAAGCACAGACAAATGAAAACTTCTTAGTCCTACACTTGGCTATACTCTGTGACCGTGGGAAAATACGTACTGCCTTATTTACTAGCAAAGGGAAGAGCATGCCATCCCACTGCAAACTTCCACTGGATGTTTAATTTCAAAGCTGGATGGATGTCTCCTTTGCAAAGTAATACTTATTCCCTCCTCAAGTTATTTCTAAAACAGAAAAAAGTCTGTGATATTTTGAATTACTGCCCACTACTGGAGTAACAGATACATCTCATTTCTTACTCCAGATGGAAAAACATCTTGAAAAAATAAGCATCATCACCTATATCTCAACATATATTAATTCCAACTAGATAAAGAAGAATATGTGAATATGTGTTTGCCTTAGAAATCATTCAGATTTAGTGTATTTGGATTTTATTTATCTTTAGCTCAATTACAGCAAAAAACAAGATGACACAACGAACGTGGTTGAACATCGGAATATATTGCCCGGAGGGGTTGTGAAGTCTTCATCCTTAAAGAAATTCGAGACCCAAATGGACATGTCCCTGGGCAACTTCCTCCAGCTGACCCTGCTCTGAAGAGGGCTTTGACTGAACCATCTCCTGCGGTCCCGGCCAACCTGGCCAACCTTAATTCTGTGATGTAGGTAAGACAAAGACTGTGGACAAGGTCTGAGCTTGGGCCCAAGTTCCAGTTCCTTAATAATCTTAGTGGCCCTTTGCTGGACTTGGAGGGACACTGGAGGGATGAGCACAGCTCCAGGAAAAAAAGGGTAGATGCCAGGAAGGTGTGTATATTAATTTATCATTGGTGATAGGAGAAAAACCGCCAGCAAACCAGGACAACTTCGACCCTGGGTATGGAGAGCAGACTAGGCTGCTGAAGGAGCCAGCTAGTAAGGTTCCCTGGGAATCTGCTTTTGAAGGTATTGACGTCTATGAATGCTCATTACTTTTTAAGAGCCGTCTCTTAAGAGTGCAGGAGCACGCAATTCCAATGGCAGAAAAGATCTTTTAACACAGGGCTCTGGGGGTCCCAGGGCCTATCATTGGTGTTGAAGACAGAGGTGAAAGTGACATTTGTGAGGTGACCGACCTCATCAAGCAGTCGTCCAATGTTATCTCTGATCCTCTTTTTATGCTATTAACATATTTCAAAAAGACCTTTTTGTTGTCCTTCACAGTACTGGTCAGCTTGAACTCTAATTGAGCTTCGTCTGCACTAATTTTCTCCCTACAGTGGCAAACAGTATCTCTGTAGTCCCCCCATGTCACCTGTCCTTGCTTCCAATGTCCATACACTTTCATTTTCCACCTAAGTTCTAGAAGAAAATCCCTACTCAACCAAGCTGGACTTTTGCCCCACTTGCTTTAATTCTGACACAAAACTTTTGAGAGATAATCCCTGTGGACTTCCCAGAAGCCTACTAGAGTATAATGGATTGTTAGCCAGTCTGCTGGAATGGAAACAGACTAATGTTGTCACTAGGAAGTATTACTCATGACACCATTGTCAGACAGGCAGGTTAAAGGGAGAGGGCAGATGGTATCTATTCTGATCTTGCAAACCTATAAAGACACCTACAATGCCAAAATGAAGGTACTTTGAAAGTAAGACATAGCCACATAAACTCACATGATATAGAGAATGATTGGCAGAGAAATGTTTTAATCAAACGATGAGACCATATTTGAAAGTTCTGACTATTTTAACATTGTTCAGATACAATCAGATTTCCAAAGATTTACAATTGTTGATTATCCGTTAACCTATGGAGACCAGAGGCTAGCAATCATATCAAAGTGACTTGCTAACCTATCAACTCTCTTAGTTTTATGAAATGCAAAATGAACTCTGCATTTAAGTTTCTCTTTTATAAATGGAACAGTAAAGTATTTATAATCTTGCATAAAATCTAAAATAAAATTGAAGAATTGAAGCTCCAGTGTGGCCTGTGAGTGGTTAATACTAGACAAGATAAGTACTACAGGAAAACAAGTTTCAGGGACAGCAAATGTGATGGTTTTGTGTACTCCCAGCTGCTGAACATAAATAAAATGAAAATGTTGCTTTCCCTCAAATCTTAGTGAAAACCTAGTTCCCATTCTGGGGAATCAGTTCTGCTTAAACAATCAATAATTGGAGAGCATAGATGGGTTTCACCCTATCTAACTTTGGCTATCTAAACAGCCACTGGTTGTGATTCATTTACTGAAGCATTATTTTCCTATGCTCTTCAAGATTCCAGACAGTACCTGTAGAGCTGGCAGATATGAAGGACAGTAAAACCCTACAAACAATCCATACCTTTTTTGAGAGACAGTTATAGGCCTGCAAGAATATCTGAGTACATATCAAAAACTACTACATTTCTCTGCCTGGGCAATTAAACATTGGAGGTTGGGATTTAATGTGATATGAAGACATATGTTTAGACTAGACATTTTAGATATCTAAGTTTCCATGTATAATCAATAGCAATCTAGCCAAGGGAGTGTAGAGAGCTATTTAACTGACTACCTGGCGGATGTTGACTTTAAAGTGTGTTGAATCTCTGTCTACATCCGTGGAATGTATTGACCAGTGGTTGGGGCTTGGACATATGTAGGCAGTGGAATTTAGAAGATTTAATTCTGCATTCAGTCCAACCTATAAGCTTTAATTAGTTATACCTTAGGGAGAAGGGTATGTACTGAGAAACACTAGCTATAACAGAAGAGGAAAATATTCTGTCAAGATATTTGCAGAAAAAAAAATGCCCAGATGACCAACTTTAAATATACACTGACAGCTAATAAGTTGGCTGGTGTCATGGACATTACTCTAAAAGACTCTAGTACAAAACCAGACAAGAATAACTAACCTGGGACAGAATAAGGAAAGGTAGAGAGATTAATTTGATCTTCACTGTCATGCTGCCAATGACTGTATTGGAGGGGAACTACGTTTTGACAAAAATACATCATCTTAGCAAGAAGGTTTGGATAAGGCATACCAACTTAATAACAATGATTCATATATTAAAACTAATTCAAGAAAATTATTCCTAGGACTGATCTGTCCTCAGGAAAAGAATTTGCTATATGAAACACGTCAACTGTGCTTTCCTCCATTTATAGTGTTAAAAAACCCCCCGTATTAACTACATGTCTTCTAAAGTTTCAGTGTTTATTCCCAAGATAAGAAAAATAACTTGAAACAATATCTACACACCTTCATGATACTTTTAAAACAGATATGAGCTTTCTTTGTGTACACTCCAGTCAGTGAAAGTAGACGAACTTGCCCTAATACTCAAGTGATTTCTTCATGGTAGGAAGTCACAGAATCACAGAATCACAGAATCACAGAATCTTCATGGTTGGAAAGGACCCTTAAGATCATTGAGTCCAACCAAACAACCTACAATCTCTGCCACGTTATGTTGGTAAGAACATTGGCTCACTCTTATGCTAACATCTCAACATCTTGACTAGTAGTTTAAAGATAGTTCACGTCCAGCCACCTTGGAAGGAGAATATAATTACGAAAATTTGCCTAGAAAAAAACCCAAAACTATACCCACAATATAGCAAAGGAACCTGATAACTTGTTGCATATTGCTTTTTAATTTGAAGCTTTTTATACCAAGGATGCATCTTCATAGATCTTATAGTTTGGAGACTTGCTCTACCCATTCTTTTCCCTCAGTGACAAGCAGCAGCCAAGGCAGGTGACTGGATTGCATAAAAATCTTTTTGCAAGAAGCTATACTGGAATTTCCTAACCCAGTACTATAGTTCAGGCTCACACCAATAACAGCATTTAACACAGAGTTTAGGTGGGCAATATTTATTTACAGAGGTCTCTGGGCCTGTGCAAGATCCCTGTAAAATGGAAGCTTAGAGCTCTAATTTTTAGCAAAGCTTATTTCATATTGAATGTCAAAAACAATTTTATGTCTGTTTATTTAACACTGATTATTGTGCTGTACTTGCTTTATGAAATCTAAAAGTTGCATCTAAGCTTTACATATGCAAAGATGCATAAATCACTGTTTTTACAAGACCAGATTAATATTGGAGAACATTTAGAGTTATTTATCTGAAATTGTTGGATTTACTCAATACTTGAACTTTCAGATAAGGATTTCTAGAATTGCGGTCATCCAGATAACAGAAGCTGTCTGGGTGTCGTGGAAATAGATAAAAGTTAACATATTTTTGTTAGACACTTGAAAGCATTCAGCAACCTTATGTGCTTTTTGTCTGATTGTCTATAGTCCAGTGGATAATGATGAAACTGTTCTCTCTCAAAGGGAACTTTTAGAATTAAGGAATCTTCATGAGACCATGAATTTTTTAAAATAAACCTCTGTGGAAAAGGGGCGTTTCTACACAGCTTTACAATAAATTTTGTTTTCTTTAATTTGAACATAAATTGATGGAGTAAATTTGTATTATTGAAGACATTACCAAACATTCATTTCCTTGGTTCAATTTCATTCTAAACTAGCAAGCACTTAACACTGTCAGCCCCTTGTGCTTTTAACTGAATAAAGGTCAGATAATCAGACATCTGAAAGGACAGCTCATTTATCATCCTTTGATAAATGTGTCAGTAGCTAATCTTTAGCAGTGGATGATAACACTGCACAATGAAAAGTTAATGGATTCAAAGCACTGAATTTACCACAACAAGGATGTAATGATGCTGTAAACCAGAAAGTTCAATTTTATTCCATATTTTATATGAAATTATTTTTGTGGCTGAAGCATTAATTACCACAATCTAAACATTATTCTGATAAATTGTGTTCCACAGAGGTCAAGACTGATCTTGATAAGAAATCATAATTATGGAATTATAGAACAGATTGACTATTATTTCAACATTTGTAGGATTTTTATGCCATCAAGCTAATATCTGAAGCCTCACCAGTTTAAAAATTATTACTAAATATTTCTTGCCCCAAGTTCACATATACCATTTTATAGTAAATATTCTGATTTGTATCTCATTTATTATTCATCTAAAATAAAAGCTAGTTTAGTCACCCTAGACCTGCAGCTGAGGTTGAGTATAGGTATTTGCCTTAGGTTTTGTCTTGTCAGACCTGTACTTGTGTTTCTGATATTTTAAGACATCTCGAATGACTGGACATACCTGTTTAAAAGGTTGTTTATTTACTTGCTAAAAATGGTGGGATTTTTTTTTTGTATAATTTTTTGTTTTTATCTAATTTTGTAAGTATTGTACAACTTAAGAAAGAGTAGTGCTGAAGACAGGATATAAAGAAAAATGATATGCAAGAGTTATTAGATTTATGTATTCCTTGAAATTATTCCAGAAGAAAAATGTTTAACATAAGTTTATATTACTTGAGCATCATAGAAGGCAGGTCTCTACCTCCCTTTACCTTCGTCTTTCTCTCCCCTGAAGTCCATGACGGAATCACACGAACAGATATAGTTGATTATTTTTTGCTAGAACTCAGGTGATGGCAATTATCATTAAAACTGTTAAAGTTTATTGGCCTACTATTTGGGCTGGAGAGCTTAGAAACCAGAGCCAGTGCAGATGCAGAAGACATTCAAGGAAATATTTCGTATCCCCTTGGATTCTGTTGGGATTTACAAGTTTTAGGAAGGTTCCATGCAGGACAAGGGAAATGACAGAGAAAATATCCTACACTTCAGTGATAAAACCACACTGAGATAAGTCCGGAAAAAACTGTCAAGGTACTTTACTACTTCACAGTCATGTTTTTCCACAGAAGGAAACACTTCAGGTCTAACTGGTTTATATTCTGTGTTACAGCATGCACAAATAAATTCTGGATTCATTACTTCAGATAAAAAAGGAAAATAAAATACATGTCATTAATTAAACCTATGAATTAGTTTTATTTAATTAATTCTAAAGAAATTTCAAGTAACTATGTATTTACCTTATAAAGCAGTTTTGTAAGAAAATAATTCACAAAGGAGAGAAGAACATGACTAGAATTCATATCCAACGTTTTAAATATCCTAATAACGACTTATCTAATTTTCAAGTAAAAGTTGCATTCTAATAGTTCATAAATGTATCATGGAAATCAGAAGTATCATCTCCTTGCAGTACAATTTTGCAGGTATTATTTTCATAACAGAAAGTAAAGTAGATTTATTGCATGCTCTGCATCAGTTTTGCAAACTCACTGTTACAATATTTGAGTCGAACAACAGAAAAGGAACTTTTTTAACAGGGAATAAAACCCTATCAATAAAATAAAATAAGAATGAAAGATTATGATCGATCATAATTTTTTTCTGTCAGGTAGCTTAACTCAAATCTTTGATGTGTGTAGAAAAGCTGGCTCATTCGAAGTCATTGATATGAATGAAAAGAAGATATTTTCCTAAAGTGGCATGCTGTTATTATTCAAGGGTCAACGATTCAAATATTGCACCACAGTAGCTATTAGTCACAACAATAAAGTTCTGTATTTTAGACTAAAGATTTATATGACAATTTGTACCTAATATCTGGAGCTACTAATTAAGATCAAGTGGACAGCATCTGATTGAACAAATAATAATAAAATAAAAATTAATAAATAATTTATAATCATATATATACTCCGATTCACAAGGCTTTTGAAGAGCAAGAAAAAAAAAGCTTCCATAATGGATTTTTCTTCTTTCATGAGTATTGTGCATTTGGACTTCATTTTTTATCTCTATCTCAATTAATTAAGTAATTAGGCAATTTTCTTATAAATTGTTCTTAGATAATAAAAATATATCATTCAACTGGGAACAGTTTTGTATTATAATGACTAGATATGAATTCTGAGTATTTTTCTTATGATACAATCTGTTTATAATATATATGAAATTTATAATTACCGTTTTCATCAATTGATGGTAAGAATAAGATTTATATTCTCTTACTATCAAATCAACACTGAATTTGTGACTTTCACAAAATTAACTGAAGCACTTAAAAACCTTGATGTTAAATATATTAAAGAATCAAAACACATCAAAACACATAGAAAATTCAAAAATCATTTAGATTAATTGAAACTTATGTTCTTACTTCAGTGCTTTTCCTTCCTATATGGGAATATATGAAAGTCCACAAACATAGTAGTGAGAGATTGTGCTAGAAAAACTCATGCAAAATGAAGAAAGCTTTTTCACTCTTGAAGTAGAACCAGACAGAGTAGCTTTAGTGGGACTACTCTGAAAACAGTTAAGACAATTCACTATGAACAGTAGACAGAGAATGAAACTTTTGATATTGCAAACTTGGCAAAAAATCATTAGAGAAGGTATATTTTAAGAAGCAAAAGTTTCTGAAGCTAAACATAAATTTTATGAGCATATACATTTTAAACAAAGAGTTAGAAATTTTAGAAAATATATTCCTAGGTTCAACTGCAGTGCTGTGTGCATAGAAGTTTTATTGCCATTCTACTACACATTTGTCATTCTCAACAAAGGAGGTCTATTAAAGCTTACAAAGGTGACAGTTTCTTATGAAAAGCACAGAGATATGTTTAAGTAAATATTGCATGATTCTGACTATGTGCATTACGTGAAATCCAAGCAAAGTGTCAAATTCTGTTTCTATCAGTTTGGCCTCTAAACTTTTTAATGTGCCTTTATTGCTGCCTCACAAGCAATTACTTTAATCTTGCTTTAAGATACAGTTCTGCAATATATCCAGGAGGGCTTTACGGGTGATTGGTCTAATCTGATAAATCCTTCAAAAAGTTCAAGGCATTATGCATCTACTGATGTATAATATTCTACCAAGCCAAAGTGCATTAAAATCTCAGTCTTTCACTAGTATATATCACTGATCATCTAGAAAGCAGGAATAAAAGGAAAAAGAAAAAAAAGAGAAAAGCAGAGTGGTTTAAAATTATATGTTGTCTTATATGGGAGGTGCCAGGTGCAAACTCCTACTCTGTTTTTGGAGATCTTCTATCACCACGGTGCTTCAGTCTGACTCAGAAGCCTAAGGATCATTATAATTATGATGCTTAGCACTCACTGAAGAAAACAGATGTTTTTAAAATTCTTTTAAGGAAATAACTCTGGAATTAGATAACAATAGGAATCATGGGATAATATGAAAATGAACAAAGCTGATAAGACATGCTTGTGAGAGACTTGGAAAACATACCATATTTTTTGGTTACTTGTTTTCTTTACAGTGAACAACATATAAAGAATACATCACTCTATTCTTTACGTTAGCTTGTTCAAATGGATTCTCCCACACATTGTTACTGTCATTATTATTATTATTGTTATTATTATTACTACTCCTGCTATTGTTCTGCAGGTAATCTACTGTAAGACGAAAAACTCGGGAGGTTTGGAGACATGCAAAGTAAAATCTCAGACCATACTGTCTTTGAAAATAATGTATATCACCCTTGTGAAGCTGTGAAGTGAATAAGTTTCAAAGCCATAATGAAAGGAGCTAGCCTCCTAGCACAAAGACAAATTAATCTCTCCACATCTTCCTTGAGAATTATTTAAAGGAAAAATAAATTATCTCTGTAGCAAATTTATCTTCATCCCCAGGTGTTGAATTGCATGTGTCTGCTGTGACAATGCTTACTGTAGACAGCAATGGGAGAATTAGTTTTTTTACATTGTCTGAACATTACAGCTTTGTCTTGGAGAAGTAAGGAGCAGGGTAAGCAGAACTGTCACCTTGGACTTCTGGAGGGCAGACTTTGGCCTGTTTAGGAGACTGGTTGACAGAGTCACTTGGGAGGCAGTCCTGAAGGTCAAAGCAGTCCAGGGAGGCTGGTCATTCATCAAGAGGGAAATCTTTAAGGTGCAGAAGCAGGCCATCCCCATTTGCCAATAGACAAGACGGTGGGGAAGAAGATAGGCCCAACTGAACAAAGAGCTGTGTCTGGAACTCAAGGACAAAAAGAGAGTTTATGACCTTTGGAAGAAGGGGCAGGAAACACAGGAGGACTACAAGGACATTGTGAGGTTATGCAGGGAGAAAATTAGAAGGGCCAAAGCCCAGGTAGAACTTAATCAGGCTACTGCCATGCAAGACAATAAAAAATGTTTCTATAAATACAATATCAACAAAAGGAGGTCTAAGGAGAATCTCCATTGTTTATTGGATGTGGGGAAAATCATAGTGAGGAAGGATGAAAAAAAGGCTGAGGTACTTAATGCCTTCTTTCCCTCAGTCTTTAATAGTAAGACCAATTGTTCTCTAGGTACCCAAGCCCCTGAGCTAGCAGACAGGGACAGGGTACAGAGTGAATCATAGAATCACAGAATCATAGAGTCTTCACGGTTGGAAAGGACCTTTGAGATCATTGAGTCCAACCAAACAACCTACAATCTCTGCCCTTCAGAGCATGCCCTGAAGTGCCACATCTAGACGTTTCTTAAACACCTCTAGGGATGATGACTCAACCACCTCCCTGGGCAGGCTGTTCCAGTGCCTGACCACTCTTTCAGAAAAGTAATTCTTCCTAATATCTAATCTAAACCTCCCCTGCCACAACTTCAGACCATTTCCTCTGGTCCTGTCATTATTCACCTGGGAGAAGGGGCTAACACCCACCTCTCTCCAGCCTCCTTTCAGGTAGCTGTAGAGGGCAATGAGGTCTCCCCTCAGCCTCCTCTTCTCCAAGCTAAACGTGCCCAGCTCCCTCAGCCTCTCCTCATAGGACCTGGTCTCCAGACTCCTCACCAGCCTGGTAACTCTCCTCTGGACACGTTCCAGCACTTCCATGTCCCTCTTGTACAGAGGGGCCCAGAACTGAACACCACTCGAGGTGAGGCCTCACTAGTGCCGAGTACAGGGGCACCATCACTTCCCTACTCCTGCTGGCCACGCTATTCCTGATACAAGCCAGAATGTTGTTGGCCTTCTTGGCCACCTGGGCACACTGCTG
This sequence comes from Rissa tridactyla, assembly GCF_028500815.1. NCBI lineage: Eukaryota > Metazoa > Chordata > Aves > Charadriiformes > Laridae > Rissa > Rissa tridactyla. Next base: position 199,331,321 of record NC_071466.1, read on the forward strand.
GCTCCTGTTAAGCTGGCTGTCCACCAGCACCCCCAGGTCCTTTTCTGCTGGGCAGCTTTCCAGCCACTCTTCCCCAAGCCTGTAGCGTTGCTTGGGGTTGTTGTGACCAAAATGCAGGACCCGGCACTTGGCCTTATTAAACCTCATACAATTGGCCTTGGCCCATTGATCCAGCCTGTCCGGGTCCCTCTGTAGAGCCTTCCTGCCCTCAAGCAGATCAACACTCCCACCTAGTTTGGTGTCATCTGCAAACTTACTGAGGGAGCACTCAATCCCCTCATCCAGGTCAGTGATAAAGATACTAAACAAAACCGGCCCCAAAACTGAGCCCTGAGAGACACTACTGGTGACCGGCTGCCAAGAGGATTTCACCCCATTAATCACAACTCTCTGGGCACGGCCATCCAGCCAGTTTTTAACCCAGTGAAGAGTACACTTGTCTATGCCATGATTTGCCAGCTTCTCCAGGAGAATGCTGTGGGGGATGGTGTCATAGGCCTTACCAAAGTCCAGACAGACGACGTCCACAGCCTTCCCCACATCCAGAAGGCGGGTCACATGGTCATAGAAAGAGATCAGGTTGGTTAAGCAGGACCTCCCTTTCCTAAACCCATGCTGGCTGGCCCTGATCCCTTGGCTGCCCTGCACTTGCCGTGAGAGCTCACTCAGGGTGATCCTCTCCATGATCTTTCCTGTTATAGAGGTCAGGCTGACAGGCCTGTAGTTCCCCGGATCCTCCTTCCGACCCTTCTTGTAGATGGGCGTCACATTAGCCACCCTCCAGTCATCTGGTACCTCCCCTGTTGACCAAGACTGTTGATAAATGATGCGGAGAGGCTTGGTGAGCTCTCCCGCCAGCTCCCTGAGTACTCTTGGGTGAATCCCATCTGGTCCCATAGACTTATGTCCGTCTAGGTGCAGAAGCAGATCATTGACTACTTCCTCCTGGATTATGGGTGGGTTGTTCTGCTCTCCATCCTTGTCTTCCAGCTCAGGAGGCTGAGCACTCTGGGGATAGCTGGTCTGACTATTGAAGGCAGAGGCAAAGAAGGCATTAAGTATCTCAGCCTTCTCCTCATCCTTAGTTGCAACTTTCCCTCCCGCATCCAGTAAGGGATGGAGATTCTCCCTGGCTCTCTTTTTGTTGAGGTATTTGTAAAAACTTTTTTTGTTGTCCTTAATGTTAGTGGCCAAGTTGAGCTCCAGCTGGGCTTTTGCCTTCCTAATTTTCTCTCTATATAACCTAACGAGATCTCTGTACTCCTCCTGAGTTGCCTGTCCCTTCTTCCAAAGGTGGTATGAAGGCCCCATAATCCCAGGGGAAATAGTGAGGGACCTGCTACACCACTTAGACACACACAAGTCTATGGAACCTGACAGGATCGACTCAAGGGTACTGAGGGAGCTGACAGAAGTGCTCACCAATCCACTTTCCACCATTTATCAGCAGTCCTGACTAACCAGGGAGGTCCCCGTTGGCTAGAGATTAGAAGATGTGATGCCATCTGCAAGAATGGCTGCAAGGAGGATACAGGGAGTTACAGGCCTGTTAGTCTGACATTGGTGCCAAGCAAGGTTAAGGAGCAGATCATCTTGAGTGCCACCATGTGACATGCACAGGCTCAGGTTTATGAAAGGCAGATCCTGCTTGATTAATCTGTATCTCCTTCTATGAAGAGGTGACCTACTTGGTGGATGAGGGAAAGCCTGTGCATATTATCTAACTAGAGTTTAGTAAAGATTTTGACATCATTTCCTACAGCATTCTCCTGGAGAAACTGGCAGCTTATGGCCCGGACAGGTGTGCTCTTCACTGGGTAAAAATGTGGCTGGAGGGCCGGGCCCAGAGAGTGGTGGTGAATGGAGTTCAACCCAGTTGGCAGCTAGTCACAGGTGGTGTTCCCCAGGGCTCAGTATTAGGACCAGTTCTGTTTAATATCTATATCAACGATCTGGACAAAGGGATCGAGTGCACCCTCAGTAAGTTTGCAGATGACACCAAGTTGGGCGGGAGTGTTGTTCTGCTTGAGAGTCCTCCAGCTAAAAGAGTGCTTCACTCTTCCTAATCAGAGATTAAGTTATTTAGAGGTTTTCCAGACCCCTGACAAAGTTCCCAGACGCTCAGGAAGATCTCAAAGAGAGTCCAGAAACTGCTGTACAAATGGCTGCTTCTGTTATCTGCATTCTCATTTCATTAAGATTACCCATACTGTTACCCACCTATGTTACCCACCTGTCTTGTTACCCATCTATAGTTAGAAGAGCCTATACTGGTAAAAGATGTATTCTTGCCTAAAGTTTCATTTTAGCTGATGGTTTGATAGAAAACCACCTGCAATATCCAAATCCTTAACCCACTTGAATCCTACCTCCATCCCCTCCCAAAAGCTTGAAGAGTTAGTCACGGTTAGTTAGACATGGCAGCGCCTAAATTAAGTGCTTAAATTAGGTTGATTGGTTTCCACACTATTCATGGAACTAATTGAAATAAATCAAAGTGAGAAGGATGTTTATCACCCTGTGCTTTATGCAGGCTTTTCATGTTTATTATTCTCTGATATACGGGAGTTCTATAGACTCCTGTATCTCTTGAAAGTATTCCTTTATGAAAGGACATTGAAAGACCAAGTAAGCTAAAAAATTCTCATTCCTCCCAGATGAAGGAAGCATAGAACTGAGATCACTTCTTTCTTGGAAATATCACAGGAGAAGTTGTTGCATGGTGAGAAAGCAACGCTTTCTATCACAGTGTTTTTTCTTGAGAGGATAATTATGGCAGATATTCTGCTATTGAGTGTGGTTTGATGTAGTTTAAACATGCATTGGCTTAGGTTCTGCAAAGAAATGCAAACCCACACAGGTGCATTGTGATTTCCACAGAACGGCTAGAGGAATGGAGGCAACAATCTCTGGCAGGACTTAAAGCCTAAGACCACACACAATGTGACACCGAAGAAGCTTTACTGGTGAGGTCCAGTCACCACCAGACTTTCAACTGAGTAAAGAATAGATTTTCATCCCTTGTACTCCTGGGCTTTGATGTTTGCAATTCCTTTATGTTGTATTTTTTGATTCCTCAATATTTTTTGAGTCTAAATCTAAGGACTTAATTTTTTACTGCATTTCTATTCTAGGCTGTTAAGGAAGTAATATGGATTCTAGAAGTTTCTAGCTTGTTTTTTTCATGGCTTCTGCTACTGCATTTCCATTAGTAAGGATGAAAGAAGAAAGGATATAGAAAAAGTGATGACTAAACCTTTTCGCTATAATTTTGTCACATTTGATATAGCTGTTAACAATATGATAATTTCACTTGAGGAGCATTTTGTTTATTTCTGGCTTTGTCAGCTAGTTTTAGCATTGCCATAATTTATATATAATTTAAGCAGGATGTTATTTGAAGCAAAAAGATTTACCTCAAACATTTTATCTGTCACTTTGTGCTGTGCCCAAATATTCTACATTTCAGAAAGCTTTTGGTATGCATGTGATTGCACATATAAATCCCTTCTTATCCTCCAGATATGTGTCTCACACTTCACTGCTGATAACCGGGATAATTGCCATTGTCATTTGCAAGAATTTTTTCTTTTTGTCAGTTACTGGGCTATTTAACTATTTAACAGAACTGGAAAATATTTTGTTGAGTATAGATTTCTTTTACGATTAAGTTTTTCTTCTAATACCTAATGAATAAAATCTATTTATTTCTATTTTAATGAATTTCACAAAGGGAGGTTCAAGTTGAGAACCTAACACAAACTAAATTAAATCAGAAACTACAGATATCCCTAATTGTCCATGACTAGATCTATACGGATATGTTTAGCCTTTTCTTAGTTTAATAGCATGGATGTTCTGATAATTAATTCATTTAACCCACTAATACATTAGTACTACCCACTAACCTTTGAACGTTCAGCCTAAGAGACACATTTAAAAACATGGAAGATTGCGGCAACTCTAAGTTCCAGCCAACCCAGAGTACGCTAATTAAAAGTGTATTTGAAAAATGCTAATTGTGACATGTAGGAGAATATATAGCAAAACCACTCAGGAGTTGATCTGCTGGCCCATGGAAATTTTATTCACTATGTGCAGAGAGTACATAGAGGTTTAGAGAACATAGTTCTTAATGATTCAAAGGCATTTTGATCAGGAAGAGAAGTGCTCTGCCTCCTTTTTTTGTTAGCAAAAGAAAAACAGACACAGAGGTATTTAAAACACAGATATAGTACAAATATGCAGTGTACTTTAGTTTCCAATCAAAAATAAACTAATTTTTTCTTTATTTCTTCTATAATATTCCTATTAACTCTTAATGTTACTTGGATATTTTTTCCAAATGTGAAGTTTATAGAAGTTTACAGACATACCAATAAATAGCTTTTATATTACTAATAACTGTCTAATCAGTAATGAAGATAATTCCAAAGAATACCTACCTTTCACAACAGAGTGAGAAGTGGCAAAATGAAGAAAAAGGTATTTTTCATTCTCTTGGTTGTAGACAAAAAGAGTTTTGAAGCACACCTTGAGGTGTCGTGGATAAAATCTGTTATGTAAGCAGTCACCCGTGAACAGTTTCTACAAAATTTGGTGAAAGGCATTTATCATTCTTCAATTAAAATGTCAAATCTAATTAGAATCCCCCTTAACACACTGTATCTTATCACAGTGATACAATGAGAGAGACTTTCCCTTGAATTACTAAAAAGCAAAGAGGGTGTCAGTGAACGCTCCATGAGAAGCAGGGGAGGCTTTCTGTAGGATTTTTCAAGTGCAAGGGAGTTAACCCATCGGCTGTTTACAGCCCATAAAGTGTCTATGGATTTAATACTGTACCTGGATGAAGAAGAATTTTGTTCTCATAAGACTCCAGACCAAATTGTTCTATGATTAGAAGAGATGTGTCCAAGACTCACAGGTTGTTTTGATGATGACTGGCATCGTATATTGGCTGTTTGGCAAAGTGGAGGTTTCACTATTCATTTTTTGGTACTTGCTTTTAATCTGATCTGACACAGCTTAACAAAGCTAAACACTAAATGATGAACAAGATGCTGCTACAAAGTAAAGGTTTCATGAAACACCACCTTACTTTTTTAAGTAAGGGATATCCAAGCCAGCCTGCAAGTCTGACCTGCAGAAAACACAGTGAAAAGCAAAATGCTAAATATTATTAACAGTAACCTAAACATTTTCAGACAAACACAAGCGTTTCAAAAAATTAGAAGGAATATTTCATAAAATCTACCACTGATAGCTATAAGAAATAAACTAAAAGGTATGAAATCAGTACATATTTTCTTCTCACTGGTTTCCTGAAAAAATAGTTGTGTGACACAGACATGTGAGTAATGCAGTCCAATGATTTGATGGCATGGATCACCGTACTAACAACACCGTAGGTTGATCAAATTGTATCTGGACATGAACTGAATTATTGGTCCCCCTAAACTGAGTTAAAATCCAAACTTTTAAAAGTTATATAATGCTTTTATTGTCAAGCCAGAATAGTTATAGAGTTATAACTGCTCTGGTTTTCTCCCTTTTTCCACTTTCCAATAGTCCAAATACAATAATTGGGTTTGTTCTGTTGTTCTGTTGTCATTGTTATAGACAGTGGTTTAGCTTTGAGATTTTTTTTTCCAGATTGACTCTCATTTTAACATTTATAAATTATTATAAATTGTCGGAATCCAGTGTGGTCTGGCCAGGTTCTTTTAGATATTCCACACAAGGAGGGTTTAATGTTTAATATCCAATTTACTTTTTTGTGAATATTTAACATCACATGGGACTTTGATTTCGCAGAATGATACAGCAATATAATGAAATCACTACACGAACACAATATAACAATTGCAATGTACAGTTGGATCACAATACAGACATGGTTCCTATTACTGGTCTTTGTAAGCTCACCATCATGGTGCTGGATGTCCTTAGTGTCCAGGAAGGAAGAAGTTAGTTAAAGCCAGCTCAAGATCGTTGCTCTCTTCAAACTTAATTTTGTTGTTTTTAAAATTTTTATGAGAGCCACATATGTACCTACCCATGCAGATCTGGCTGGCTGGGGAAGATAATTTCTATTGACTATTTTAGGGAAGGCCATTTATGTAACGGCTTGACACAGACAATCAATACAGCCATTTGTCTAAAGCAAAACCTACTCTCTGGTCCCCTTTATACTGTGCTTCCTTTGTAATAGCTGTGGTCATGATATTCTTTTCTGAAATTCATGAGGACATCATCCTTTACATGGTATTGGGTTTATGTGTCCAAGTTTTGGTAGTGAGGAGCTATGAGGGCTGGGGCTGCCCCATGCTGGACATAACCAATTCCACATGGCTCCAATGGACGCACCACAAGACACAGTTGAGCCCATCAGGCAAGCTGGTGGTGCCTCTGTGACAACGTATTTAAGAAAGGGTGAAAAGTGCTGTACAGCAGTTGAGAGACTGAGGAGTGAGAAAAAATGTGAGAGAAACAACTCTGCAGACACCAAAATCAGTGAAGAAGGAGCTGGGGGAGGTGTTCCAGGTGTCAGAGCAGATTCCCTTGTAGCCCGTGGAGAAGATCATGGTGATGCAGGTTATTCTTCCTGCAGCCCATGGAGGGCCATGCTGGAGCAGATATCCACCCTGCAGCCCTTAAGGAAGCTGCAAACTGTGGAGAGACCATGCAGGAACAGGCTTCTGGCAGGAGCTGCAGCCCATGCTGTAGCGGTATGTTCCTAATGGACTGTATTTCACAGAGAGGACCCATGCTGGAGCAGTTCTTAAAGGACTGTATCCCTCATGAGGGATGCCATGCTGGAGCAGGGAAAAGTGTAAGGAAGATGGAGTGGTAGAGGCAAAGTGTTATGAACTGACCACAATCCCCATCTCCCATGCCACTCAGGGGGAGGAGGTAGAAGAGTTAGGAACAAAGCAATAAAATTGAGCCTGGGAGGAAGAAGGGGTTAAAGGAAGATATCTTTAGCTTTATCTTTGTTTCTCACCATCTTTCTCTATTTTTGTTGCCAAAAAATCTAATTGTTCTTCCTCCAACTTGAGTCTTCTTTGCCCATGATGGTAGTTGCTGAGTGACATCCCTGTCTTTATCTTGACCCATGAGCTTTTCCATCATATTTTCTCCCCCTGTCCTGTTGAAGAGGGAGAAAGACAGAGTGGCTTGGTGGGCATGTGGCAGCCAGCCAAGCTTAACCCATCACACCTATCTTTTCTGAGCCTTTTTCCATTGTAGGGATTTGTTAATTTGTCACACAAATAAAATGGAGATTGATATCCCTGCCATGATGTTCCACATAATTTTTGTCTGTAACTAGAAGATTGTTTGGCAATGACTGTTCCTTTTCCATTAATAGCGTGCATAAATGCACATAAAGAGATACAGTAAAGTAGCAAAGTGCAGACCTAAAAACTCTCCTGCTTAGCAATAGTTGGTTCTGTCATGGATGACACAGAACCAAATGTCAAAGAGAGAACTGAGAAGAGCACTTTCTGTGAGGTAACATGGAAAACCATTTCCTCACTTTCATAATTTTCTGGCAAGCCCACAGTCAGTAAAAATATTAACTATGTGTCAGAAAGTTAATGGAAAACCTCCACATATTAAGTGTGCACACCAGTTGGGAGCCTTCAGTGTGCTAACTCAAAAAGCAAGATAGCATGTGTGGGAAAATGCAGGAAATGAGCAAAGTATCTAAATTCTCAGGAAAATCATTCTCCTCTACTTCTTTCCCTTCACCGAAGTTAAGACTCTTTCAGGTTAAATTTCCACTTCTGGTGAGGTATGCGCTTGAATTGTAAGTACATCTATTCTGCTGCTAACTGTTTTCATCTCCTGGTTCTGTTTACAATTACAGCTCAGATGCTTAGCTGGGAGTTGCTAAAATTTCGATGTACTTCCATCACATTAAACCATCTGGGGTTCTGCTTAGCAATAAATCTTAGAAATTATTAATTTTCAGGGGGGTTACTTCCCTGTGTCATGATTATATTTTATAGGTGTTATCTACTAAGGGATTGTCAGCTAATTGCTTAGAAACAGTGTTAAAGTTTACATTCTTGATAGCTTTGAACAGATGAAATACCGATTTCTATTAGTGAGTACGCACACAGCAGTAGACACATGGAATTATGAGCCAATAATTCAGATAATGACCACAACAATCATCAGCCCCCAAAAGGCAGATAAATTATTTTAAAATACAAGCACTTTTAAAACAGTTTAGCATAAAAATATTTAAACTTATAAAACAAATAGTAAAGTCAGTTCTACTAAATGTATGCAACTTCAGTTGAATTTATTTGAAAGTTTGTCAGAGTATAAGACTATTCCAAATTGGGTCAGCTGTAAATGAGTAATTTTTGTGTTAATTTTTGATGTATAAAACTTTACGAATGGTTATTTGTGCATCTGCCTTAGCACGTTTCCTTGATTCATGTACTCATGCAAATACATATATGTAGACATAAGTAGATCCTGATGATGCCCCTTCCTTCCAGGTCCCTACGTAAGTTTTAGAAGTTCATTGATAATTTAGACCCTGATAACAGAATAAGGGACAAATATTAATGCTGGCATCAAAGTGCACAGCTTGTTTTTGGTGATATTACTATATTCATCAAAGGCCATTATGTTTTGTTTTGTTCTCATAAAGTGGTTTTTTCCTAAAAATAAAATGAAAAATATTCATACCCAAACTTCATTCAGGTAAGGGTAAAGAGCTAATAATTGCTCTTAGCATTAGCTAGCTTCAGTTCAATCATGTCTGCAAATGGCTTTTGGAAACTGGCTGAAGAGTACCAAGAAACTACCTTAAAATGTCATCCTAAAAATGACCTATCGTTCTTGTTCTAAAAAATCTTGTCTTTCTGTAGGTACACACCACAGAAGTTTACTGTATCTATAAGGCCCCTTATTTCATTTCATTTTCATGCAAGCAGCTTCCATTTTCTTTATATTCTTTGCTTTTCATTTTTTAGTTTTTCAATAGGGCTTTTTGTTTTGTGAAGTGATCGTTCACTACTTCAATGCACATGTCTCTGGGGTTTCCCTCTATAACAAAACTTCTGTAAAAAAAAAAACCAAACCAAACCACAAACAATATCCCCACCCCCAAGAAAAAAAAAAAAAAACTCTTTTAAGAAGGGAAATGATTAATAACCTCTCCAGAGAGAAGTATAGAGGCGTTTCACACAGAATCAACTTACCCAAACTAGATTTTCACCAGCAGAATGGGATTAATGCCCTTATCCTTATACAAATATCTTGGGTTCTCTTAATGAACATTAGCTGTCAGGGCACTGATATAAATTTCTAAAATAATTTCTGTCTTTCAAACACAGTTGTCATTTTGGTAAAACATGATACTACTGCTTGCTGGGAAAGCAAATCATTGTTTTCGTAATATGCAGACAGATCAGTCTGGTGTTAAACAAAGAATAGAACAGTTCTCTACAGAGAAACTGACACTGATTAAAAATTCCTGTCTTCGCCAGTCCTTATGGCCAAACTATATTATATGGAAATATTGTCACGTCCTTTAGAATTTCAGATCAAGCTAAGACTTGTATACTTCTAAATAAAATGTTACAAGAGAAAAGAAAGATGTTATGCAACTTATTTAAATGGGATTTTATTAAACCACACAACTATTTTAACAACAGTTAAAGTAATGCAATACTGTACTAATTACAGCAAGTGGGGTTGGTAGAATTACTTACTGTAAGCTTTCCTAATGTTTCTAAGAATAACACCCTTTTCTACTTGTCTTATTACTTAACCAAAATTAGCTGAACTGTAATCATCTGAACACTCAGCTTCTAAATGTTACGTATGCCTGGTTTTAAAAAAATAATAATTAAAAATATCAGGCCCGAATAGGCTAGGCATTTCTCTGAAAGAGGCTGAAGGTGAGTATCTGGGGTTTTATCCATGTTAAAGAAATCTAGAAACTTCTTAAAAGCTCTTTGTGTCTAATGCTTTGATTTGTGGAGATGAAATTTTTCAGAAAACATGGATTTTTGCCATGTTTGTGAAAAAACACAGTGTTTAGCCAAATTACATATCTTAAAAATATTTGCAATTCATACATATTCAGTTGAAAAGCAGAATTTCACATCTCCATTCCCTAAACACTCCATCTGCACTGAGCATGTTCTGGCCAGGTCTCAGCAGATATTCATGCATCATGGTAGGTCTATGTCTAAGAATTATAAGTGGCAGCAAAAGGATTGTTCCTCTGGAACAACCAGTCGACAATTCTATATTTGTGCCCAGGCAGCAACAGAAAGTGGATAGAAGAGATGAGGGTACAAACTATCCTATTTGAATTAAATCAAGATAAAAGATATTTTTAGAGCTAGATGACTAGACAGAGATTAGGAAGGGCATAGGAAGTTCAATTTCAAGGAAAACACTTACCACTTAAGTGACACTTATTAAAAAAAAATATGTCAGCAGGATTCTGGTATATAACTTCAGGAGAGTTTGTTCAGGAATCTGTGATAAGAACTGAAGCGAAATGAGAGATGTCTGGAAAGGCTAGACAAATGTGCATGTTCTGGTAAGAAAGCATAGCATTGTCGCAGACCTTAAGCCATCTATGCAAAATAAAAGGGTTAATATGGTGGCAAAGAAGAAATGAGATTAGATGTAAAGCCCAGAATTTAATATTTTTATTAAAAAACATTTGAGCACTAATATAAAGACACAAGTGAAGGTCAGAAGGCAACAAGGGAGCCAGGCTGAATGAAGAACCATGAGGAGAGGAAGTGAAATTTAATGGGCAAGCTGTTAGCAGGGTAGTCTTCATCAGCACACAGAGTTTTTATCCAGCAGGGAGAGAGATAAATGATGTGAGGAGGTATGTGTGATAGCTTTTGCTGCTTTGATGCTTATGTAAATTCTAAGACTTAAGCATAGCAATAAGTACAACCACAGTTCAACAACATTCAACTATGGGACAAAACAAATAATAACTGACAATCATAAATGTAAGATAATGATGAGAATGGCAGTAGAAAATATAATCATGGCGATGTTATAAAATAACGAATTAGATTAAGTCAACGGCAGTGGATGACTGCTACAAACTCAATATCATGCTTTCATTAAAATATTAGCAGAATAGTGTTATGGATATGGCGGGGACACTCATTCCTGAACCCCTGAGTTATCCCAACAAGCTTAAGTTAACATGATCCCTATCTTGGTCCTTAGAGTTCACATCCATGGTACAGGGGAACCAGCAGCATCCTGCTGGAATGTTAAGGTGACTCGGAGAAGGTACTTGCCTCCACAGCAGTTGACTCTCAGCCACTGATACCTGCAGTGCTGGTCCGCCTCACATCAAAAGTTTAGTAGTCTTTTCAGTTGCCTTTTATCCCCTCAGAAGACTGGTCGTGTTATTCTGTTCTTTACTTCCCCATTTTTGCAGACTGTTACCTTTGCTGAGTTTGTTTCTCAGTCTGGAGAGAACTGATTGCTGTGTCCTTGGTCATCACATCCTCATCCTGAGAATGATCCTCTGGGGAATCAGCTCCTCAAAACCAATCAGGAATGACCATTCCCATGGTCTAAAACTTAAGTTTAATGAGCATTTCAGTTAACCCATATCTATGCAATACCAAATACATTCGTATTAGCAAATGCCACACCAAGGCATTTGACTTCAGTTGTTACCTTTCCCCTGTATGGTGGCTAGCCACGTGCTAAGGTGCATCAGATCAGCAGTTCCCTCCTCCCACAATAGCAGTATATATTAAGGCCTATTGTCCCATCCAGGCTCAGCAACTCCCTTCCCTTGATATAGATTTCAAGTCCTTTTGACATTCTGTTTGCACATACACATGCGAAGTAGAGATTGGGCAGTAGAAACAAGGCAAATATTAGTGTGGAGTCCGAAAAAAAAAAAAAAGTCCTGATTTGTTTAGGAGAATGGATCTTTGATGAGGAAGTCTCCTAGTCATATTGCAGAATTCACAATCTCTATGTAAAATTAGTCTTTGGGCAACAACTCAATTACACTTTACAAAAAAGATGAAAACTTCCAGCAATAGTAAAAAAAATCCTGTTGCTTGTATGACAGAAGGCTGCGAGCTGAAAGCATTGATAGAGAGTTTGTAACAAGATTATTAAAACTGTCTTTCAAACAATCGTCTGCAAATAAAATGTTATAAAAATATTTCTTATAAATACATCTTGTTAAACTAATGAATTTTGGATAGCTTTTTCCAGAGACAGCTGGTGACTCTTTAAAAATAAAAATGAAAAAATATTAATGGTTTGGCCAAACTACTTCCCCATAATCTTTTGACAGTTTTACAGATTTTCAGTATCTCATTTTGGGGTTTGTTTTCTTCTTCATTTGCATTTTCTTAGTCATAACTCTGTGTATTCTCCATTGCTGTAAAGTGTACTTTAAGTGGTAACTCATACACTTATGCTTTATTATTCTGTAAAGACATGATCTTCTGTTTTTCTCATGTGCTTATTTATCAGGGAGATGTCTTGTTTTATACTGAATCTAGAATTTCTAATTCTGGTCAGAAATCAGCACTTCTAATCCTTATGACTAGAATTCATACTGACTCTGAGAGAACTGTAAATAGCTGTGAAGCAATTAATAATGTCCCCCATGTTGGACTAATGAATGTGGCACAAGAGGCATTTTGGGGTTCGATGATTAATATAATCTGACTCAAAAAGAACCTGAATTCTCTACCTCAGGGAAAAAGAAGCCCCTCAACATATGCGAAGACTGAATTCAGAATTTGGATGGGATGAAGAGAAGTTTATACCCTAGTGCCTGGGACATGCCGCCAAGGAAAACCAGACAGTAATAATTGGAACACTTAGAAACATGTTTACAAGAAATGACTGCATGCATCAAGAGAATATCCTGTTCTTTGATTTTAAGTCCAGTGGTGGAACTAAATCAAAATGCTTGCATTGTGTCCCTACTGAAAATGAACAGATGGCCTGGTTCTCTTGTGCCATAAGGAATTTTTTTTTTTTTTTTTTTGCACATATACTTCAACAGCAAACCTCCATCCCCTTATTCCCCTGGAAAAAAAAATATTCTGGAGGACAAAAAGAAAAACAAAAGACTGTAAAACATGAATGTCAGTGAAAGTCTATACAATCCTAATGAGTCTGCTTCTTAGCTGATGCATTGTTTGTCTATAAATCACCAATGTTTATTACAAGATCAGTGTAGTACCCATAGATCATATTTATTGTGAATAATGACTGGAAAATAAATATGTGTTTTAAATAATATCCTATTCTCAGGCACACAGAGTGCCACTGTATTGTTAACCATCATTACAAAATGTAATTAACATGCCATAGCTGTGCAATATGTGTTACACTCCATAGCAGCATCAAAGTCAAGTATCATTTTTCCCTGTGTTTATGGTTTCTACCATTTCTTTCCTCTCCTTTCAACTCTTTCATCCTTTCAATATCCTACTATTATCATATATGGGGAACTTAATTTTCTCCAGCTTTCCTCATTACATTTCCCAGTTCTTCTTCTTCTCCTTCATCTTTCTCTCACTGTTTCTAAGACATTCGTATGAGGGTTTCTTGATTTTCTACATGTCTTTTATAGCTATTTTACTCTCTTGTACCAAAAAGATAACTTGGTGATATTCCTCAGATGTTTTTCCTCAAAATCAAACATTTTTGCAAATCTAGTGAGAACTAGAATATTAAATATATCGAAGAGTCTGTGATGAAGTCAATGTCTGATCCACACAAGAACCATCTCATCAAAGTAGGAAGTGCCAGGAAAGTATGGACCAAGGAATCTTCCACCAAATTAGCATCCGAAACATAGAGGTTATAAAATCATCCTTCCTGCTTTGCATAAAGACCTTCTGAGTGAATTTTCTGACTACTGACTTACTGATTAGAAAGAGGAAATATCTACAGATCATATTTTAAAATAAAAGTCTGACCTGGAAGTGTCTTGAGGAAAAGTTCACCAATGATAAGATTTCCACTGTATTTCACTCCACAGAAATCATACTTGATTTTTTTAGTTAATGCAGTTGACATGCAACTAAGGAGATATAATAGTAGGCTAGGCTGTGAGTAACCTTCCCTCCTTTGGAAATTTTGTTAGCATTATATTAATGACTTAATCTTCTTGTACTCTGTTTTATGTCTAGGATATTATAGGCGTATTATTAATTCATAGTTTCATAGACTTTTATGCCAGAAAAGGATATTGAATCATCTAAAGTGACACACTGTGCACTCCAGGACCAATAATGTTCATTTAACTAAGGCGTATCTTCCTCAAAGACATTCAAACCATAGTCCAGCTTTTCAAGAGATGAAGATTTCTGTATATCTTTAATTTCAAAGAAAAAACGTGTTCTTCATAACTGGAATCTTAGTTTTTGACTTCGACACAGAATGTGTTGTATATTATATCCATGTTGCCTACCTCCTCCTAAAAAAACAAAACCCAAACCAGCAGTTTAGGGTTGACTAGGGTAGCTACTATAGCAGATCATAGACAATTCAGTCTATTTTTGGTATTCCTTAAGAAGAGCATATGATTCCTTAAGAAGCAGCCAAACAATAATTTACATGACATGACATCTCGGTGCCATGAATTGTTCTCCATTGTTGCCCATTTTCAGATATTTCAGTTTCCAATATCAATCCAAAATTAATATCCATGAAAAAATCCTCATTATTTCCATTTATTTATAGGAATGCAATAATGTACATTTAAATAATGCATGTACTCTCAAGCAGCTTTAAGTGTCTCAGAAGCCATCAGAACCTTGACAGACCAGGAGCCAATAATGAACTCTATTATGTCTTGTTTGTCCATCTTAGTGGTCATACCATAAAAGATCCAAAGATGGGGTAACAACCAGCTGTACTAATTGCATTGCTTCTGTATTGGTTCTCTTCCTTCTGAGACATTACAATAACCATGCCCTCAGCAGATGTATCACACAGATTGAGTGGATGGGCCAGCTTGTAAAACAAAACTAAAACTCAAACACTTGTTCTGGTCAGATGGAGAAAACAAATTTCCTGTATTTATCATGCCCACCTTATAGAAAAGCTCTGGAAATAAACAAACAAGCTTCAGAGTCTAAGTGATTTTCCATACCTTCCTAAAATGTGCAAAGATCTAAACTGGCATTCTTTATTATTGTCCCACTTTTCAACAATTTTAGTATACTTTTCTATGTCCCAATTTCCAGAGTGCTAAAACACTGCCTTCCAGTAAAGAGCAGAAGCTAGAAACAATAACCTGTCTTCAGCTCCACGAAGTCGCTTGGTTGTCCCCTTTTAATTTCCGCAAAAGAAGGGTGAAAAGACAGAGACAAATGATCCAGCAATTACAGAAAGAAGACAGAAATTACTCCATTTCAGCTTTCTGTCGTTTCCTGTTTACTCAAATACTTATTATACCCAAATCAGAAAAGTCCAGAACTGTCAAATTAATGGAATCATATTGAGAAAGATGCAAAGAGGTTCCTCGGGCAACAGAATTTTATGTCTCAAACTGCTGGGCAGTGCTGACAGCGTCAGCTAACTAGAGGCTAAGATCTGGATCAAGAAAAGTACTTAGGCACCGAGTATTGCATTGCTTCATCAGTAATGCTCTAGTTCATCACACCTAGCCCCAGATATTCACAGAAGAGATATCTGCATGACCTAAACAGACTTCTTTATGGGCAGTGGAGTAAAACAAGCACTTACAGGATGCAATTTATGTCATCCTAATGTATGCTAAAAATAGGACAGAGGAATTGTGCTATAGAAATGTCAAGTCACTTTTTAGTGACTCACTATAGCTAGTGACCAAATGAAAAGATGGAATTAGATCATATTTAGAAATCTACACTGTTGGTGTGAAGAACATTTAAAAAATGCACCTTAGTAGCTATAAATTGGACACAGGTTTTTTCCTTATGCAATGCATAGACATAAATTACACGTAAAAGCATCAACAGACTCATCATTTGAAACTTGCTAAATTAGCCTTTAGGAAATACTTACTGTAATGTAGAAATGAACTTAGTCTTTCCTTGAAGATTACAAAATATCTGTATTTCTCTTTGGGTAATTTTGCTTTGATTATAAATTGTTATTTGGCATTTTATCTAAATGCGTTTTGCGTGTTTGTGGTTTTTCTTTTTGAAAAACTGGTAGTTTTGCAAAGGTCCACTGGATCTTTCAGTATGGAAGCTATGTTATTGCAGCAAATCGTGCACTGAGATATAAACATGTTTATATAAATATATACATATTAATTTGTGTACAATTAGATTCAAAGGTCAATAAGGGAGGGAAATGTAGGAGCCTTTTACATGCCATTTGAGCCTATATGAGTCATATTTGAAGTTTCCTGTTCCACAAATGGATTCCCATTTACACCTTATCAGCTGACTGCAATTTATTTATGAATTTGAAATTAATTCTCTTTTCCTTTCAGGCTGCACAATTACAGAGATATTTCTCTAGGATAATATGTACTTTTACATTGTGTAAAGCAAAGATACTACTGTAGCTTTTCATGAAAGCAGCTATCCATCTGTACTACAATTAATGAACCAGAATTGGTATTTTTCTTAGGTCTACATTTCAGTAGGAATTTGCCACGGAGGACACAAATACCTGTATAAGAAGACACAAGGAGTAAAATACAGATAAAAAATAAGTAATAGAAATCTGCATGTAATGAAAATAATTCTTGAAAAATTGCCCAATCTAACTGTCTAAAAAATAGCATGTGCAAGGAGGTATGGAGCTGAACTAAACATCATATCTCAATTCTAATTTTTCTTCTTTTTAATCTCTTTGGATAGACAATAGTTTTTATGTTTAATTTCCTTTCTAAACCATGTGGAATTGAGATGTGATTCAAAATTCTGTTCATAGTAAAAAAAAATACAATCATAGAGAATCATAGAATCATTTAAGTTGGAAAAGACCTTTAAGATCATCAAATCTAACCACTACCCTAACACTGCCAAGTTCACCACTAAACCATGTCCCTAAGTTATACGTCTATGCATATTTTAAATACCTCCAGGGATGGTGACTCTACCATGTCCCAGGGCAGCCTGTTCAATGCTTGACAACCCTATCAGTGAAGAAATTTTTCCTAATATCCGATCTAAACCTCCACTGGCACAACTTGAGGCCATTTCCTCCTGTCTTATCACTAGTTACTTGGGAAAAAGACACCAATACCCACCTTGTTATAACTTCCTTTCAGGTAGTTGTGGAATGAATAGGTCTCCTCTGAGCCTCCTTTTCTTCAGACTAAACAACCCAAGTGCCCATAGTTGCTCTTCATAGAATTTGTTCTCTAGACCCTTCACCAGCTTCATTGCCCTTCAACAGACACATCCCAGAACCTCAATGTGTTTCTTGTAGTGAGAAGCCCAAAACTGAACACAATATTCAAGGTGCAGCCTCACCAGTGCTGAGTACAGGGGGACGATCACTTCCCTAGTCCTGCTGGCCACCCTACTTCTGACACAAGGCAGGATGCTTTTAGCCTTCTTGGCTGCCTGGGCACACTGCTGGCTCATATTCAGCTGGCTTTCAGGAAACACCCACAGGTCCTTTTCCACCAGGCAAGCCGGCAATGTCCAGAAAGCCAACCGTATCCTGGGCTGCATCAAAAGAAGTGTGGCCAGCAGGTTGAGGGAGGTGATTCTACCCCCATTGACATAGGCAGTGGGATCGAGTGCACCCTCACCAAGTTTGCAGACAATGCCAAACTGAGTGGTGCTGTTGACATGGCTGAGGGATGGGATGCCCTCCAGAGCGACCTGGACAAACTTGAGAAGTGGGCCTATGTGAACTTCATGGGGTTCATCAAGGCCAAGTGCAGGGTCCTGCACCTGGGTCATGGAACCCTCCAGTATCAATACAGGCTGTGGCATGAAGGGATTGACAGCAGCCCTGGCAAGAAGGACTTTGGGGTATTGGTAGATGAAAAGCTGGACATGAGCTGGCAATGTCCAGAAAGCGAACTGTGTCCTGGGCTGCATCAAAAGAAGTGTGGCCAGCAGGTTGAGGGAGATGATTCTGCCCCTCTGTTCCACTCAGAGGAGACCCCACCTGGAGTCCAGCTCTGGAGCCCTCAGCAGAGGAAAGACAGGGACCTGTAGGATTGGGTCCAGAGGGATGGAACACCTCTCCTATGAGAAAAGGCTGAGTGAGTTGGGGTTGTTCAGCCTGAAGAGGAGAAGGCTCTGGAGAGACATTATTGTGGCCTTTCAGTACTTAATGGGGGCTCCTAGAGAAAGATGGGGACAAACTTTTTAGCAGGGCCCGTTGCTACAGGACAAGGGGTAATGATTTTAAAATAAAAGAGGGTAGATTTTAGCCAGATCTAAGGAAGAAATTGTTTACAATGAGGTGGTGAAACCCTGAAACACATCGCCCAGGGAGGTGGTCATGTGGGAGGGGGCTCTAAGTAACCTGATCTAGTTGAAGATGTTCCTGCTCATTGCAGGGGAGGTTGGACTAGATGACCTTTAAAGGTACCTTCCATCCCAAACTATTGTATAATTGTATGAATATAACATATTCAAATGCTTTCCCTGGAGAAGAGAAGGCCCCGGGGAGACCTTCCACTATTTCCAGTACTTAAAGGGGGCCTACAGGAAAGACGGGGAGGGTCTCTTTTCAGGGAGTGTAGCAACAGGACGAGAGGTAAGAGTTTTAAACAGAAAGAAGATAGATTTATGTTAGAGATTAGGAATAAATTCTTTACTGTGAGGGTGATGAGGCACTGGCCCAGGTTGCCCAGAGAAATTGTGGGTGCCCTATCCCTGGAGGTGTTCAAGGTCAGGTTGGATGGGGCTTTGAGTAACTTGGTCTAGTGGTAGGTGTGGAGTTGGAACTAGATGATCTTTAAGGTCCCTTCCAACCAAAACCATTCTATGATTTTATGATTCTATTAAACGTCTCTTTTACCCAATATTTTTTACAAGATACTGTAGCATCCTTATTTATACCAGTAAAGAATCTAAGGAATACATGTGTCCCAAATGATACTGTTAGTTGATGATGAGATCAAGAGTAAAATCCATCGTCATGTCCCAGTAGAAATATCTTCTCCACCTACCTAAAAATATCCCTTCCCTCCCTCAGCTGTTCACAGGCAACAACTACTGGCCATGTTGTGTGCTTCATTGCTGATGGTCACAGAAGTGTTAGACACAGAAAGAACCACAGGAAGGCAGCAGATGGTATTGTCTAGGGATGGAGTTGTAATTTGTGCTTTTTCATTTACTGCCGTACATACATTGAATAATAGGAAATATAATGAAAGAGCAGTGGTTCCATTGATGGCTTTTGGCATCATTTTAAGCTTGTGTGCAGAGTTTTTTTAATTAATTGTCCTCTCAGCAAGGATCCAAAAGAAAAATTTAAGGTTCCAGCTGTATTTTTCAACTAAGTATTTTCATAAATACTAAATTAAAAAATGCATACTATTATATCATTCATGCTAAAAAATGAGAGACTTCAGAAGTCCTAGTGTAAGATTGTCCACACATTTTATTTATTTATTTACATTGAAGAGTTTTCTTATGTTAAATTCTTTATGCCTCAGACGTTCATCTAGACTACTGATGTTGTGAGCCTTCGTGCTTACCTACAGTTACTGTGATGATGGTTTTTAAATGTCCATATGGTAGTTTAGGGTTTTCTGCTGACTCATAGTCACAGCTGATAAACGCTAATGTACCCTGTCACCTCAGCTATTCAGACTCATCTGTCATCTCTGGTCTCTTGGCTTGTCCCATACCTCAAGATGCCTGTTGCCATTCTGTCTGCAGGACTGACTGCAGCAAAGGAGGACGTTTGTGAACACTTATGCTTATGTGACTTTTCAATTACAAACAAGTCTCTAGAGAGAATTAGTATATTTTCTCAGCCTTAGTTACATGTCTAGTGCCTTATCAGAATCATCAAGCCTAAACAGAAATATTGCTTTGCTTATTAATATTCTTAGATGATCTTAGATCATCTTCTTAGATGACACTTCCGCTTAGTAAAGGAAGTACTTTTGCAGCATCTTGAAAATTTACCACTGGTTTGTGAGGCATTCAGTCTGCAAAAGGAAATAACATTGTGATTTAAGTGACCATCAAGAACAACAGTGACTGAATATTTAAAACTTAAAGCAAGGTGTTCATAATCAGTTTGTGGCTTGAACTATATTAAACTGCTCACACAAACAATTTTTTGATTCACTTCATATAAGCAACTCATTGGTAAGCACTGAACTCTGTTGGGAATAATTTGCAAATAATAAAAACCCCCAAGCATTTAAAATAAATTATTCCTATCTGTCCAAATCTCTTAGTTGCAGCCTCTTTCTTGTGTTATCCAAGAGAAGCCAAAGACTGTCTACTTCCTCTCTAAACAGACTACAGTGAAGTACTGGGTAATCTTGCAGGCCACAAAACAATTTCAAGGCAAATGGTAAATTTTTACCAACAATGTTTTTCCATGGATGTTTTTAAATCTCCCCTACTGTATATTAATGGTATTATGATTTTTAAAAGTTTGCACATTCTTTTACAATGCATAGGACTCCTTTTGACCACTTTTAAAAGGAAAGATCAATTCTCTCTCCATCTCCACCTCCACGCATTTTCCAAAGCCCATGAATTCTGTTTTCTAGAGTTTTGATTTCAAGTTGAGGACTTCCTAAGTTTTTTTACCTCTTCTTGAGTGTTTTTGGTCTTCTAGGTTTAATTTGTTAATGGATTTCCCACATGCACTTTTCTCCTTTCTCTCTTATTCAGTACAACAATACCTTTGTTTTAGTCACTCTTGAGATGATTTCTGGACAGAAAATGTTTTAATCTCCCAGAAAGCAGTCTCTGTGAGCTCTCTGAAATGCTGAGACATTTCAGGTACCTTCCCTCTCTCCTTTGTAGATGTTCAATATCAGTTTTAAATTCATAGTATGTGGTTAAGTCTCAGGTTATGAACAGAAAATTGTAGATGCACAAAAAAATAAAGAACAGTTTCTACCATCAGCTTCAAACCAAACCACTGTATTTAGCACTTTTACTCAAAATTGTATACTTCTAGTACATCACAGGATTAACCCCAGCGGAAAAGTCATATTCAAACACTGATGAACTTGAAGCCAACAGAAAATTAATGGAAATATTCTGACTAATATCAGACACACCATTGGTCTACCCTGAAGAAATTAAAATGCACTCACCAGAAGTAATGATGAGTATTTACATATTGGGCACCTTATTTATCATCAGATTCAATTTCTATCTGTTTCAATCTCTCCTCTTCTTGTTGACTCCTGAACTTTTTCTGCTCTTGATCTTTTCATTCCTTTGTATTTAAATTATATTTGATTTTTCATCTACTTTGATCTTTACATTAATAATTCAATTTCTTGAGACTCCTAATAGGTATATTATCATATGCCTAATTCTATTTCCAATACCTTGCATTTTTGCCTAGGACAAAAATGGAGAGTTCAGTTTGTATAATATAAATTTGAAGTGAAATGTGTTGAAAATATCCATGAATTTAGGGCTTCAGAAAATTCTGCTCTTTCACCTACTTTTTTTTTTTTTCCCCAAAGAACTACGTGTGATTATTTACACTTATAGGTAGGAAGCAAGATTTTATGCTTTGCTGCTCAGGTAGAAAATGCTGAAATCAGGAAGACATGTATGATTTCTTGCAGAAAAGTCAATTGCTTTTCCTAGTGTGTTCTGAGTTAATTTTATGGCCTTAGTTTCAATTTCTCCTCCCAAATTCCCATACATTTATTTCTTAGAAATGACATAAGCCTGCAAAGTTTGGATTCAACCCTTTGGCCTGCAGACCTCCATCCATTTCTGATATATCTGACATAACTCATTCTTTGGTTGGGGAAAATGACATGGTGATTTGTAGCTTCTTTCTTTTTTTTTTCTCATCTGAAATTCTTCTCTACATCAAAGAAGTGTTTTTTAGATTAAAATCATTAATGAGATGCTTAGTTTCTGTGTTGACTGGAACAATTAACTTCTTAGATTGACACTTTTTTTAATTAAAAAAGATACATAAAGTATTTTTGCAGGTTAGAGGTTATAACAATTAATGTTGACTAGAAACAGACATAGGTATTTCAAAAAGACCTAATAATACAATTCGGTTTGCAGCACCATTTCTAATACAATGCCTGATGGATTTCTACAGACTACAAAACCAATGTTAACATAAATCAGCATGTGACTAAAAGGGAATTAAAATGAATTTCTTTCTAATCAAATACATAACATTATTTTAAAAGAGATTGTACAAAATATCTTCTAGCATTTTAGAAATAAAAAAAATGCTAGAAGATATTTTGTACAATCTCTTTTAAAATCACAGTCTTCAATGGGTCATTAGTATTAGTATACTGTAGTTCAAGTATTATCAATAGAGAGGCATGAGGGAAATGGAGGAGGAAAGTATTCTTCTCAAACCAAGGAGAGATATTTGAAAGCGTATTAGAAATATTGCACGACTCTTAACAATTTCTGCATGATCAGCAAAAAGGCTTTACTCAAAGAAATTAGAGTAGTTTTTCTCACCATAATTTTTTAACTAGGCTGATTGTTTAGAACATTTGGTAAAGTGTAATATTTTTCCATTAAATGTTATAATATTTTGTGAATTCATCTTTTGTTTTTTTTTATTTGTTTACAAACACTCTTCCCCAATTTTCCCAATTTAGAATTTCTTGATGTGAAAATAAAGCATTAAACACTTTCAAACTTCTACAGGGAAAACTTTGCTCTATTTGAGCGTAGTCTTGTTATCCATCAATCACTCAATCAACCTTTATTTTATGTACAGTAACACATTGGAGAATGAATCTCAAAGTGCCATGCATAATAGCTGTTAGTTAACAAGAGAAAGCTAATCTCAGCTGATGAATTTTCACCTTTGTTTTATGTCTACTTAAAGAGTTTCTTATAACCTCAGGGACTAAGTTTTATCGCTGCAGGGCATATGCTTGAAGTCTTAGCGTCTGTGTTTCTTGCAGCTGTGTCCATGTTCACTATGGAATAAAATGAACTTGGGTTTAAAATAAAATAATAGCATCAACGGCTGAATTTTTATGGTATGTAGCAGAACAGTGCCTAATTACATTTTTGTGACTTAAGGACTTACCATGGCCACGGGCTAGGTGAACTGTTATAAATAGATCAAAGCTATGTTACTGAAACAGTATCCACACAGCAAAAATTAATCATAAATACATTTTTTGCAGCTAACACACAGATGAGGAATACACCTGAGGGAGGTCACAATGTTCTTATGCAAAACTGAAATTGTCCCACTAGCTAGATAATTGTTACATGGCAAACTCTTCTCCTGACTCCACAAAATGTAAAGAGACACCTGAGGAAGCTCCCTCTGGGACTTTTCATCTGTATTTTTCCATCTAAAAAAGAAAAAAAATCTCAAAGTGAATGGCGGTAGTAAGTATGTCCTATACTTACAGCATTGTTAGTAGTAACAATGATTTGTAAAGTCCAATACTTATTTTTTCCATCTTTTTGCAGCCTAATACAGAATTTCAGGCTCTCTTCATCAAGAGTTTGAAATTTTTTCTGAGTAATGTATAGACAGAAGAACAGAAGCCAGTAGATACACAATGGCAAATGTATCTGGAAATTTTGGCGGGTATCCAAAATTTCTCCTGAAGTGTATGCATTCTATTATTTGTTAGAATAAGCAGCAGCAAACTAAACAAAATTACTGTAATGTAAACAGACTATCTGTTGACTCTGCTACTGACTGAGCTTCTTTTCAGAATAAACAAGCATATAATTTCTATTGTTAATTAGATACTTTTGAGTAAATTCTAGTAAAGGCCTCATTTTCTGAACTACATATGTTGACATCTGTATCAATAATGTCATTATTAATAATTAGGATGAACAGCAGTCATTTTCACAACTCCAATGAAAATTCTGCAGAATTTTTCTGAGAAATTAGTTTCCATTTTAATCTAATACATTTTTGTAGAAAAATCTAGACCTCAGTGTTTTGTATTTAAGCAGACCAGATTTATTTCTGGTACATTCTTTCCAGGGAATGCCCATATTTCCTCTGTAGGCCTAGTGAAAAATTAGAGGAAGAAAGATAACATGATACTGTCCTTAAAATTTATGTGTTCTTTTTATTTATTTGTTTGTTTGTTGTGTTTTGGGTGTTGGGTTTGTTTGTTTTTTTGGTGGAAATCTCTTATTTAAAGAGTATAGTTATCACAGAATTCTAGAATCATAAAATTGTTTCAGTTGGAAGAGACTTTTAACATCACCAAGTCCAACCATCAACCAAACGCTGCTAAATTACCACTAAACCATGTCCCTAAGCACCACATCTACACGTCTTTTAAGTACCTCCAGGGATGGTGACTCCACCACTTCCCTGGGCAGCCTGTTCCAATGCTTGATAACCCTTTTTGTGAAGAAATTTTTCCTACTACCCAATATAAACCTCCCGTGGCACTACTTGAGGACATTTCCTCTCATCCTATTGTTACTCAGGAGAAGAGACCGACCCCCACCTCGCTACAGCCTTCTTTCAGGTAGTTGTAGAGAGCAATAATGTCTTCCCTCAGCCTCCTTTTCTCCAGACTAAAGAATCCCCATTCCCTCAGTTGCTCCTCGTAAGACTTGTGCTCTAGACCCCTCATCAGCTTTGTTCCCTTCTCTGAACACCCTCCAGTACTTCAATGTCCTTCCTGTGGTGAGGGGCACAAAACTGAACACAGTATTAAAGTTGTGGCCTCACCAGTGCTGAGTACAGAAGTACAATCACTTCCCTAGTCCTGCTGGCCGCACTATTTTTGATAGAGGCCAGGATGCTATTGGCCATCTTGGACGCCTGGGCACACTCTGGCTCATATTCAGCTGTCTTTCAGGAAACATCCCCAGGTCCTTTTCCATCAGGCAGCTTTCCAGCCATTCTTCCCCAAACCTTTAGGGCTACATGAAGTTGTTGAACCTCACACAATTGGCCTTGGCCCATTGATCCAGACTGTCCAGAGCCCTGTGTAGAGCCTTCCTACCCTCAAGCAGATCAACAAACCCACACAACTTGGTGTCATCTGCAAACTTACTGAGGGTGCACTCGATCCCCTCATCCAGATTGTTGGTATAGATATTAAACAGAACTGGTCCCAATACTGAGCCCTGGGGAACACCACTTGTGACCAGCCGCCACCTGGATTGAACTCCATTTGCCACCACTCTTTGGGCCTAGCCATTCAGCCATATTTTAACCCAGTGAAGAGAACGTCTATCCAGGCCATGAGCTGCCAGTTTCTCCAGAAGAATGCTGTGAGAAACAGTGTCAAAATCTTTACTAAAGTCTAGGTAGACAATACCCACAGCCTTTCCTTCATCCACCAAGTAGGTCACTTTGTCATAGGAGATCAAGTTAGTAGAGTGTTGCGTGAAAGGGGCAAAGTGGTTTTGGCAGAAGATAAACCCCCTTACGTTCTAACACTCCTCACCAAGGTGGGAGGCTAGGTGCAGCTAGGTTTAAATTCTGAGTGATGCCCAATTCAGCACTATCAGTCCAATCGAGTTTAATATGTATTAAACTGTTACAATTTGGATCCACTAATAGTGGACTGCACCTTCAGTCTAGTCGTGCTCATGAACTAGCACGGCCACTCTCGAGTCTTTGGTCGCGTTCAGTGAGAAACCGAAACAACTAGCTACTTAAAAAAGTGCAATTTATTTAAACAACAGATATATAGGTTCTTAGGATTGCTGGTGATAAATACACTGTCTGCAAAGCACATGCAAATGAAAGTATTGTTACATGTACAAAACGCGTGACAAAGTTATAAACGATACAGCCTGGCTCTAAATGTAGAAAAGAGAGTCTCTAGAGAAATTTCTAAGTTTCCTGAGGAAGCACTCGGTATAATCTAAGTCTTACCCAAAGGCGTCCCTATGGGGGGGAAGGGAGGCTCAGCCTGTCGACTGATCCTAGAAGTCAGTGATGTAGTTCTTCGTGATGGTGTCTTCCCTGGGTATCCCCCCTCTCTCGGGCTATTTTTATACTATTTGTTATCTTCAAGGTGGAGTTTGAGTGACTTTAGTCATACATATTTTTATCATGATTGGTGTAAATTTCTCTCGCTTCACAATTAAAGGTATAGTTTACGAGAAATTCAGGGCGCAGACTCAAGAAGGAGTGGTCGCACCTTGGAGGCAGGTAGCCTTCGGGATGGAGGTGTGTTTTGGTATTATAATGACATTATAATGAGCAAAGTTTGCACAAAGGACAGCATTTCATCAAAATTTGACAAAATGATGTCTCCGAGTATCGAGCGGGCAGCTAATTGGCAGCTTATCTGTTTCATGGTATCATCCCATTCCCGTATCCGCTATACATCATAAGGTAAAGCCACGGAATAATTGCATCCCATCCTGTACCTCATGTAGCTTCACAAGCATCCTTATCAGGGATCGCTTCATGCCAGCTGCAGCTATTTTCTATCTCAGAAGTCTCTTGATTTTGTACTTTTCCTTAATGTGTGACCAATGCTGTACTTTTGTATTTTTAGCCAATTTAATAATTATTCCACATACAGCAGGACCTGCCTTTCATAAACCCGTGCTGACTGGGCCTGATCACCTGGTTGTCCTGTATGTGCTGTGTGATGGAGCTCAAGGTGATCTGCTCCTTAACCTTCGCTGGCACTGAGGTCAGGCTGACAGGCCTGTAATTCCCCAGATCCTCCTTGCAGAGTAAATCTTGAGAATGTTTCCTCAAACATTTCAAGTAATAGAATAAAACTTCAATAAATTTGGAGTGTTCAGAGGCAAACATAATGCCAAAACACAAAGAAGGTTTCCATCTCAAAAGAGAACTACAGCATATAGATAAAGCCATAGGGGCAATTTGACCTTCAAACCTTAAATGCCTGGTAAGTTTTGTGAGACTGAAACTGCTTCACCAAAGTGGGGAACCTGAAGTCATGACTGAAAGATGAGAACAATTCTAGTAATTCTACTCAGGGCAGCAGTCTGGAGGAATGGACCTATCCATGCGAACTCAGCCCATTTTGGAGGATACTTTTGTCTCCATATTTGCACATTTTTGCTGCCAAGGCAAAAGATTAGTACGTGTTTACTGCGACAATTTACTTAGAGCTTGAATAAACATGACTAGGAACTACATTTGTTTAAAGGTTGTAGTTTTTCATAGCACATATTCAGTCCTCAGAAAGAATCACTATGCTAATCCAAATCAATCTCTTTTTTTAAAGCTATAATGCTTACTAGCACATGTCAATTAATAAGCAGAGTGCCTATAATAATTGGCACTTAACAGTGTATTATGAATCAGGTTGTTCACTGTTAATGGAACATAATGGGTATTAATTCTGCACTTTAATATTACCTGCCAAAGCATGCCACTCTCACCTTCCTTTCTGTGTTTGCAACCAATTACATAATATTTGACAACGATAAGTAGACAAAAGATAATACTTCACATGTTGTTTCATTAGCTTTAGAAATGCAGTGGCTATAGACCATTTTTAGGCCTTTACAAAAGGTCTATAAACTTCACATAAATTATCAACATACGATTGTCCATTTTTCCTAGGTGAATGCTTATTTTCATTATGAATTTTTACTCAGGGTAATAAAAATATTCTACACATACTGATTATTAAATACATTGAGTGTT
Source organism: Rissa tridactyla (assembly GCF_028500815.1). NCBI lineage: Eukaryota > Metazoa > Chordata > Aves > Charadriiformes > Laridae > Rissa > Rissa tridactyla. The sequence goes on from NC_071466.1 coordinate 199,359,080, forward strand.
GCCAATAGATAAATGATAATTACACAGCCATTCTTGTCACTTCTGATACCAAAGTGCCAATAAAATTCGTTTTGTGTCTGCTGTTGTTAAAACTCCTGAACTCTATTCAGGTGTAAATAAATGATAGACACAAATCTTGAAAGCACGGGGTTTGAGGCTAACTGATCTCTGCTAATAATAACTATTTCTTGTGTGACTGTTCTGGAGCTTGGTCAAACAAACCTACACATAGGAACCACTGTACATGATCCCTAAGGAAGAACACATAATAAAGTAAGTGCCCAGCAAATAACTATAACAACAGCTGAGGCTTTGTGCCTGTCATTTTCTGCTGGAGATTAACTTAGATCAGTTTATATCAGGGGAAAAAAAAAGATAGAAGGAAAAAGACAGAATATTTGCACTTCTTGTAGCATAGACATGCACGGTATTTGTTTAACTGTACAGAGCAATAGCAATGTTTCTTTTCAAGCCAACACTAATTAAAGTTTGAATCAATATCTCTGCCATTGCTAGCAGTAAACTTTAAAATATGTTTGCTTGTTTGGCTTGACAACAGTGAAAGAATTGGCTTCTGAGGCTTTTTTTAAATTCCTGCTGCACTGAAGTGCTAATATATTAAATAAATAATAATAATAATAAAAAAGTCTCACTGCCATTCACTACTAATCTAGTTATGGAAAGTGTAATCTTCCTGTATGACAACATCTAGCAGGTAAAGAGAAACCAATTTCCCTTTTTGCAGATAGCTTATATGAATTATAAATCATGAAAAAAATGTCAAGATACTGGAGTAAGACTATATATTGCTTTCACAAAGCCAGTGCAATGAAAAATTCCTCCCCCCAAAATAATTATTTACATTAATCTCATTTGAAATAAAAACAAATACTGAAGAGTAAGTTTTACTACAACCCAAGAGGGAAGGAAAACATGTGAAGTTTATGTGTTGAATCTTAACCTCACAAGAAATAAAAGTGTCCATACAGCTCACCAGAGCCAGTAAGTTTATCCTCAGTTCCTTCAACAAACAGGGCTGAACAGACACTTCCAAAGATGTCAATTTTATTATTGAATAGCACAGACCAGATGTATGGGATACGCTATTACTTCAATCAGTTGCAATTCTGTTGATTCTGTGCTTCCTTTGAAGATTTTTTGGTACGCAAACAAATTATACAGAGAACAGAAATAATACATTGAGCAAATTTCAGTTTATTTTTAATATTAGGAATTTCTATTGAAAAAATAAGAACTTTTCTTCTTGCCAAACTTTTCAATAGCTGCATTACCAGAGTTCCTAGTATAATGCACTTCAGAAAGTGTACTAGTAGCAGAGCACCTGTAATTAACAAACCTTATCTATTCCTAGACTTCTAGGAACAACAAAAAAAATCACCAAATCATCTGAGTCTTGCCTAGATCCTGGAAAGTATATTTATGTTGTGTAAACTGCAGGAGACATCCCTTTATAATGGCAAATTGAGAAAATAATTGAAAGAATTAGAAATATATTGTTACAGGTAACTTCATCTGTTGAGAACCTGGTGTCAACAAATGGGTAAAACACCATCAGAAAATGGAACACTTCTAACTTTTATCTTTTATATTGAAAATTAAACCCTGGATAACAGTGAGATGTAGATTCCTAGATGTATATGTTAATATTCACAGGGTACATACTTACACCCATACAGAGCAGATAAATGAAGATAGGAAGCCTAGAGAAACACTGTCTCATCCTCTTGGCATATTGAATTTTTGTTTGATTTTGTAATTATTATTTTTTAAAAAAACACAAGTAGATAATTATTTCCTTTTAGCCATTTTGGGTTGTCTAAATTTGGAACTGTAAGCAATGGCATCTGTAGGTCACCCATCCCACAAGGTCCTAAGCATTAGAAACGATGTAAGTGTATATCCTGGTTAACATGGTTGTCCATCACATCTCATACCCCTGAAGTATGATGCAATGGATTTACTTGTGCATTATGAAATGTGCTTGTCTTTCTGTTTCTTAAAATCGGTGTGCTTAATGGAATTATCATGGTTTGATTCCTCTTCATGGTTCCTCTTACATTCCCCTGCGCTTTTGTGCCACAACGGAATAAAAGCATTCAACAGCACACAACCAGCATCAGGATGTGTTGCTTGCGTAATTGACATGGCTCAGGCAGGTAGGTGTCATATCTTTAAATTTTCACTTTCTAGCCATCTCTTGCTCCCTTTATTTCCAGAGCACTGTATATGCTTTCAAATATAACAAAATCTCTAATTGTAAACATAACTCAATATCCTATTGCATTAAATGCAATGTAAAATAATGTATAATGTCTTGTTGTGCAGCCACTATGAGGAGAATTAAAAACTAATTGTAAATTGTGTGTGTGCATGCATGTGTATGTATTTAAATAATGAAGTAGATGAAGGGTAAAAATGAAGCTCTCAGACATTATTTACTATTCTTTCAATGTTGAATATCTTCTTATTTAATGAATAATACAGTTGATTTCTTCAACTTTCTTCAAAAAAAGGAAAGCAACCTTCGAGCTTATCAGAAAGTCGGATTAATCTTTTACAATAAATACTGATTTTATTGAAGTCAGTGGAAGAACTCCAATTCAGACTTCAGAATTGCTCATAAGAATAAATACGTCTAATTACAGGATACAAAATCCCATTGTAAAAATACCTAGGATTTAAATTAATTGCTTTTATTCCATGCATGGTGTTATAAATGTCCACCCACATGTTTCGTCTTTAGTTTATCCTTTGATGAATATAAGAACACGAAGCAAAGTGCTGTGTTGTGAAAAGTTCAGCAATCTGTAAATGAACTTGGATCAGTCAATTTACTTATTACCAACCTTTCCGTTATAGTTAAAACAGTGTCAATATATTAGAATTTATACTTTTTTTCCTCAAGACAAAGCCTTGCTAAACAAATGAACTGGGCAGTGATAGTTTTAAGTGTAAAGTTTCCATAGAAATTTTAGATACATAAACACTTATTAATTTCAAAAAAGGCCTGATGCTGCTCATTCTCAGACAGCTGCCAAAATTTGTTAATGTTCTTTAGCTTTGGCTTTGGCTTTATCATCCATTCACTAAATATCCCTTATTTTTTCTTTGATTTCTGCTTGTAGACCCACGTCAGCATCTCGTTTTCTTGTATGTTCAAAATAATAAATGAGTTAAGATTTTTTTTGTGCTCATTTAAGCACCACAAATCTCATATTTCCAAAATTATTTTGAAATGGAACAAATTTCAGACTCCTACCTAGTGACTGAAAATGGAGTTATAGATCCCTAAGTTATTGTGATGCATTTGAAAACAGTAATTAGTGTCTGTCCCTTTCTAGTTTGACTGTGAAGGTGAGAACAGCAACAGGAGATCTGCCTAGGGAGCATTACAATTAGTGAATCTTCTTACTGTAATAGCATGATAGATTAAAAAGTATCAGACATGGGAAAAATGCCTTCCCTAGATACTTTAAAAAAAAATAATACAAAGCCTAAGGGAACAGAAATGCCATCTTATCCAAGCATGGGGCACTATGAGAAGGATTAGGAAATTAACCCAATTTTCCTAAAATATAATTGGCTTTTAAAAGAACTATCTCACTGAAGTGTATCAGAGAAACGTGATACACTGACAAGTGTTCTGCTGAAAACAACTTAAATTTACTTGTCTTGGATTTAAAAAAAAAAAAGGCAAAAAAGTAAAAACCTTCTCAGACCAAACTGTGTACATAGAGACGCAGAGGGATGTGTGTTCAGAATCTAGGGAACATAAAATAATGAAGAAACAAAGTCCACTGTTTCTTTGCCATGTGTATTCATAAAAGTCTACAGTTTTAAGAGAACTGGGAGAGAACAGCAACAATTTTAAAGGAATGTAGGCAGCATAGCAACGAATGTCCTACTTTGTGCTGCTTTGCTAAGCATTGGAGTCTGTTACAGGCTTGTAAGTTCTTTATGCCTTTTTTTCCAGAAGTCCCAAACAGGCAGATCAAAATAGCAGCTACTTTTTTAGAGAAAAAAAAAAGCTGTCTTTTTGAAAGGGAACTAAATGTTACTGCAGAGTACTGTAAGGATAAAGGATTTTTCTGGCATTTGTCCTACAAGCTCGGATGATAAACCTAACTGTAAGATACAACTCTCTTCTTCCTCGTGTTCCAAAAATTAAGAAAATGGTCAGACTGTGCTAAATCTGGGAGGCAACAACCAGTGCATGAGGTAAGATGCTACTTCATATTTTTTGCCTTCTAGCTGATGCTACTGTGTCAGTGCTAGACACTAGTTTAACACAACCTGTTTAACTGTGTCCTGTAATGGCCAGAGAGCCACTCCGGCTCTCAGGCACGAGTCTTGCTCAGGAAGCAGTGCCTGAAAGCCTGTCCTTTCTAGCTGATATAGTGCTCTGGTTGTGTTATCCTCTTTGTCTGTACAATGAAGTTTCACCATAAGTGCCTAAGCAATGGATTTACTTTGATTTGAAATGAAGAGAACACAATGCTTACACAGTAAAGGACTGCCTAAAGATAGTATAACATCTCTCTCTTACCACTTCTGTTCATTTCCTTCTGTCACACTCAGTTTCCAAATGTCCTTCCCACTAATAATATCATAAACACTGGGTACACAGAAGAGATCAAGCTTGCCTGAGGCAGATGACTCTTCTACTTTAGACCGATTCAAGACCTAAATTTACTAGCAGCTACCTGTTTGGCATCCCTTCATGTGCATAGTATATCCAGGCTGACAGTGTTTTGACTAGTATCCAAAAGATTTGCCACATCTGGAGAAAAAGCCAACAAGGGCAATAACAACAAACCAAAAGCCCAAAACCAAACCTTTGAGAAACTTTGTCATAAATTATAACTTTAATTCTAAGGCACTAAAATTTTTCCCTTGTAATAATTTATATGCATGTATTTGTTCCTTAAGTGAAATGAAGCTTGGACATTTGAGAGGTTTTTGCTATCAATTGCTTTCTTGCATTAGTTCTAAAATGTCTAGGATCGATTGAGTACAAGAATTCTGACTATTATACAGTCTGTGAGAAGGAGAGACTTTTTGAAGACATTTCAGAGCTTTCTAAAATTGAAATACATTTACAAATAAAATTACAGAAAAAACTGAAATGAAAACCAGCTTATTCTGTCTGAAAACAAGTAAAGACTTTGACAGTAATTTTTGTTGTGTGGCTTCACTCACTATTTTTCAGTGAAAGCAGATTTAACAAAAGAAGTGTCTGGTTCTACTCAATTCTACCCAATGTGCTCATATTTCAGTTTTTCTCAGTTCTACTGCACCTCTATGAAGCAGTCTTTAACAAAATCTTTGTTTCGTACAGTATTCCAAAAGTTCAGTGTTACATTTTTACCTTAGCACAATTAAGTTCCTTCCAAAGTAGTGACTCTTCTCAGATTTCAAACAACTAAACTAAATTTCAAACAACTCAGATTTCAAACAACTGAAACTATGCAAGGACATTTTACGTAATCTTACGGTAGATTTAAGCAGCACAGGTGGCAGCAATCTGGTATAGAATACAGCATGATATTATAATAAATTAAGTGCATAGAAAACCCAAACCAAAACTCAATTAAAAACTAATTGAAAAAATTTTAAAAGAAAAATGAGTAAACGAGACAAAAGCTTGGTTAAAACCAGAACTACTAATATTGCAGCCTTAGATCACTCCCAACAAAGGAAGCCAAACTATCACACCAAATCAAATCATTACTGCAAACATACTGTTAGAAAACATGATGCCACCACTTATTGTGTGGTCTCTTCCATTTATTTTAATATGCTTTTTCATTATTTTTTAGTTACGTGTATTACAAATCCCCCATTGTTTAGGTAAGCTATTCATTACTTTGTTCATAAAACTTGTAATAATAACAGTCTTCCTAATTCAGACCAGTAAAATGTAAACGGTTGGTATGTTTTTGGAATGAGCTATGATTATACTAACAGCCCTCCCCAAAATTGCACTCACTTTGCAAGTTACATAATTATGTGTATTATATCAAGACATGGGTAGTTCCCTTCATTTCAAGGGAACTTGAAAGTTGCTTTGTTCTGTGTCCATCACTGTCCCTCCTCCATTCTCCACAGCCTGAGTACCACCATCACCTTATCGGACATCTCGACAGTATAATTGAAAACGAGTATCAGTAAGGAGGGTAATGTGTCAGGAAAAGCTGTATTTCATCTGAGTCTTTTTTTACAACCTTTCTGTTAAAAGGTCATACTTGTACAATCAGATGGAACAAGCACGTTCATCAGTTTCAACAACGCTGGCAGATGTTTCTAAGCTCTTTTCTTGAAAACTGAAACTATTCCCTTGCCTAATATAACCTTCAATGATTTGTTTCCTTTTGAGATCAGTAGCAACATCATATTTTTAATTTAAAACTTGTCTTCTCATGACCAGATGGCATGCAGAGTTTAACATTATTTATCAGATTTTGATTAACAAAAATGTATGTAGAAAACCATTCTGAATGTAAGCGTTCTACAGATCATACAGTGTGTGATTAATTTGTCTAAACTGATCTATTTGTCCAAGCTGTTTGAAATAATTTAAGTCTTGTCTTATTTTGCAAAACAAAGGATCTGAATCCAGGAAAGCTTTGTTGCTATTTCTTTTGTTTTCATTTATAACTTCAGCAATAAAATTTTTCAGTATCACAGTGACCAAAAGCAACTTCCTACGTGATTTTTTTTTTTTTTTAATTTCAGAAATAGTGTGGAAACTGAATATTCTTTTACTTGTCTTTTTCTCCAGAACATTTTATTTCTTGAGATGAGCTATTTTTTCAGTAGAATTTTAGAATTTCTATTTTCCTTTGTATGTTTTTGAATTTCCGTTCTTCGATTATGTAAATTTTCACTATTGTAGTAATTTTTATTTGTCCTTTCTGCACCCAACTTCCCCATAAATTTCTTTTCTGATATTAGATGTTCATGTGTATTCAAGTTTACGATAATATGACTGGTTTTGTCACCTAAAGACATGTCAAGAAATGGTCACCTAAAACAATAAATGCAAACTATTAAGACTTAAATTAGCTTGCATAATATGTCATCTGCTTGCAGTGTCATAACTGAAAAAAAATTAAAGAAACTGAACTATCATCAGCAAGTCAACATCAAACCAACAGTTTTCTCCAAATCCAGTGAAAGATGTTGAAATAATTATTTACTAAATGTAGCAAAAAAAAAAAGAAAAATAATATTTATTCTGGACATTCAATTAAAATCCTGATTGCCCTTTGATATTGAAAATCTTCTCTTTGTAGCTTTCTGGTGTGGATGATATCTGCAACACAAGCTTCTGCAAAAACTCCATGTTCATGTTTTACTTTTCAAGTTCATTTCTAATTATAATGTTGAAGAAAATCCACAGAAAATTATTTCTTTACATTTAATGATATTTTTTTCAGTCTCCACTTAAAGGTAAATGTCAAAAACTTACTACCCTATAGGAACATTTAAGACTGAAAATAAGAACTATTAATGCATTCAAAAGAAGTACTAAAATTTTTGGGAAGAAAATCTAAATGCAGTTTTTTATTATTTGTGACAGCTTGCTGTTGAGACTATGCCAAAACATTAACCTAGGAGTTCACCTGTCAGTTCCTAATTTCCGTTCTCTACTTTCCTCTTCCTCTTCCTCTTCCTCTTCCTCTTCCTCTTCTCTTTTTCCTGTCTCTTTTAATTATACAGATTCTCGGTGAAACTGAACTTTGCTTTACTACTACAGAAAATCCCATCTGAATTTCCTTGGATCCTTTATCAGCCAGCTAGGCAAGTATTATTAATAGACACATTTTGTCATCTGTCTCTCTCCTACTCTGTTGTATATGCTATGCTATCTAACAGTTTTCTTCTAGATATTATTCTTCCAGGATAAAAAAAAATCCCAAATTCTGTCACCGCATCATTTTCCTCCCAAATTATACAACTTTCTCTTTGTAACGCTTTTCATTATGACTCTTCAATAGCATAAGAGAAGTATATTTTACTGATACCGTTGCTTTACAATGAAAGGCACCTTCTGTACTTCACCAAGTCTGTATACTGCACATTTAATGTTTTTGCCAATTGTTAAAGCAAAGCATTGCCCGCTGTGGAAAAAAAAAACACAAAGGGAGCAGCAGCAATTATGTAAGAGAGGGACACGTGAGATGTATAAAGATGGTAGAAATTATTTTCTTTTCAGTGTTTCCTACATAATTTTAAAAAACGGAGAATTGAAAGGAAGAGAATCATCTATCACATTGCATGAAACAGCTGTCAGAGGGTATATGGAGAAAGAAGTACCATATTGATAATGGGAAAACAGCAGCCAACAGTTCAGATTTATAATAACCGTGACCTAGCAATGAGCTGCATAGATGCTGGCTTTTCTACCTCTCTGACAATTCATATAACTGTAAATGTGTTCTCCATCTAATTGTAGGGATCCAGTTGTTCAGGGTTTTTGCATTTGGAATGGAAAGAGCTTACCAGTAGAGGAGATAAAGGAAAGTGAGACAAGGATCTAATTTTGCATCAGTGAGTGATAGTAACAGCCACTGGGAATGAGACCTATTAGCAAGTATCAGTACAGAAGACATATAGAAGGCCTCTGGTATAAAGAAAACATTTATGGAATCACTGAATTACTGTCTAGTTACTGAATTAGAAAATAAAATTTCTATAGTACTGCCTATTTCAAGAGATCAAGATTTTTGGTTTTAAAGGAATAAAATTAAAACTTACAGATTTTCAGGAAAAAAAAAAACAAAACCAAAAAAAAACAATAAGTGAGCTGGATACTCACCACCTTGTAATGCTTAAGTTATGTCCCTGGTAAATCATAAAACAAAATATTGAAAGGCAAACAAACGAGGTCATTGACACACTCAAAATTTGTTTGGTGACATTACAGACATTTCAGCGTGCATGTGAAGAAAGTAATCATGCCTTCTGTCTGCAAAGGCATGATGAGCTAAGGAGGCTGCTGTCCGCATTGTCACATGGTGTATTGACATTTCTGTAACATAACAGATCCAACAGTCCTCTGTCCTTGAAGTGTGAGAGAGTCTAACAAATATAGTATGCTGAAAGAAATAGGCAAGGATGTCTGGCTTCATATCATGTTGATCTCCTGACTAACTGAGCCAGAAAATGTAAAACTATTTCCCAACCATGACAGTTGTCTCGCTCCTATCTCAGCTGTGGCAGGTGAGGAGGAAGAAGGGACGAAACTGTAAATTAAGGAGAAATCAAAACATCTATGAACCTTCATTAAATGAGCAGTAGGAGACTGGAGAAAGTGTTGGAGCTTAGAGGCAGTGAAGAAATTTTGTAATATATATCAGTTTTTTGTTGCCTGGAAGAGATTTTTTGCTTGGTCATGGTGCTGGTGTTCTAAAGCACAGAAGAAATTTGATGTGGTAGAGGAACCAAAGCATAGACTGATTTCTATGCTACAGAGATATCTGCTCCCACATAAGACCAGAAAATATTCCATCTTTAAAAAAAGCAAATATAAGCTGTTTAAAAGGGAGATCTTTCTGGCAGATTGACTGGAGCTTTAATGGCTTTTTGGGTATATGAGGAGCTCTGGTGCTGGAATGAAAAATGTCTTGATTGATCAAAACATTAAAAAAATTGCTGCAGAGAACAGTTTTATTTGAACTTAGAGTAAGCCTGGGCTGATCAGTTTATCTTTACACTCCTAACTACTCCAATTTTTATATATTCATATCAATGGCAAAAATTCTGAAATTGTTCTTCTTGGTTTAATAAAAAAAATAAACTCCAATTAACAGAATTAAACAAAACACTCAGAAGTGCTTATAAGTAATTGAGTTGATCTTGGAGGTCTCATTATCAAGTAAGAAATATTTATTGGAATTAAATGTTGGTTACCTTAATCATTGTGGTGGGTTAACTCTGGCTGGATGCTAGGTGCTCACCAAAGCACTCCCCTCCTCAGCCAGATGGGAAGAGAAAATATAATGAAAGGCTCATGGGTCAAGATAAGCACAGGGAGATCACTCACCAATCACCATCATGGGCAAAACAGACTTGATATTGGGAAAATTAATTTAATTTATTACCAATTCAATGAGAGTAGGGTAATGAGAAATAAAAACTAAATCTTAAAACACCTTCCCCCCACCCCTCCTTTCTTCCTGAACTCAGCTTCATTCATGATTTTCTCTACTTCCTCTCCCTGACTGGCACAGGGGGACAGGGAAAGTGGGTTGCGGTCTGTTCATAACACCTTGCTTCTGTACTCCTTCCTCCTAAGGGGGAGGACTCCTCATTCTCTTCCCCTGCTCCGTTATTGGGTCCCTCCCATGGGATACTGTCCTCCATGAACTTATCCAACATGAGTCTTATATGGAGTGCAATCCTTCAGGAATGGACTTGTCCCTCATGGTGTCACCAGTCCTCCCAGAAAACCTGCTAAAGCATAGGGTCCTCTCTCCATAGGGCCACAAGTCCTGGCATCCACCTGCTCCTGCATGTGGTCTCCGTGGCATCACAGCATCCTTTGGGCATCCACCTGCACTGGCGGGGGGTCCTCCTTGGGCTGCAGGTTCATGGATATCTGTTCCAGTGGTAACCTCCATGGGCTGCAGGGCATCAGCGACCCTCCCCATGGTCTTCACCACGGGCTGCAGGGGAATCTCTGCTCTAGTGCCTGGAGAACCTCCTCCCCCTCCTTCTTCACTGACCTTGGTATGTGCAGAGTTGTTTCTCTCACTCCTCTTGCCTGGTTACTGTTGTGCAGTTTGGGTTTTTTTCCTTCTTTAATATGTTATTACGGAGGTGCTACACCATTGCTGATTGGCTTGGCCTTGGCCAGTGGCAGGTCCATCTTGGAGCTGGCTGGCATTGGCCCTATCGGACAGAGGGGAAGCTTCTAGCAGTTTCTCACAGAAGTCACCCCTGCTACCCAAACGTTGCCACACAGACCCAATGCAGTCATTCCTCACAATTTTTTTTTCACCTGATAAACTATAGATTAGTCCCACAGAGAAACAGATCCCATCATCAGTTTGGTCATCCTAGAAAATTCTGTCATTGCAGTGTGAGTTTCTTTTGTGAATTGTTGTGGTTCTGTGTTATGCAGAAATTCAGAACAGTTAAGCAGAAATTTTCTTTTTGGTGGTTTAAAGAAGTTTATTAATAGGATTTATTTATAAAACACTTAGTTTGGTGATTTAAATGTTTCTAATTCTTTTAATAAGTCAGAGTCGCCTTTGTAAAACTTGCACCCACTCACCTTCCGATATCCTGAAGTATAGCATGTCATGTCTTTTTCATAATGGAGTTTTAAATCTTCAAACTGGCTATGTCATAGCAAAATGGACTATCCACTGCTGGTGTTGTCTGGGTTTTGCAGGGTCTTGAAGTGACGAAGAACTTTTCCCCAGCTATGTTCTTTCTTATAGTTGGGTCAGAATGTTTTTATGATAGCACTGAAATAACTGGGAATACTGTCCATCAAAGAGAACAAAATACATACAACCTGTAAAGCCTCAGTTTTAGATCTGCCAAAAGGTTTTTAAATTTCAGTTTCAATGAGCTTTTAAACGGGATATCCAGCACAGTATGCTAAAAATAGAAACAAGCTGTTCTTATTAATTGTTTTTCACGTGAAAGATTTTAAGCATTCTTGGTTATTTTGGGCATCTCTGCTATTTCTATTTCAGTCCAGCAATTACAAGCAAGCAGATATCCTGTACTCAGATTACGTATAATAATAAATCTGTTCCAATTTCATAAACCAAGTTTTCCTTCTGTTTTTTTTTTTTTTTTCTTTCTCTTTATCAATAAGCAGCATCAGTCCCCTCGACATTCCCAACTGCAGTACTGCCTCAACACAATAAATATAATTTTCGGTGCCTCTGAAAATATGATAGGAGCAGCTTTTAAGCAACAACTATAGGGCTATCAGCATCTGCAGACCTCAAACAATCCTATCCGTGATTGGTGGTTTATAGAATTTCTGCCATTTAGATTTCACTATGTCATCAGAAAAGGCTTTCTTCCTTGTGGAGAAAAGATTCAGCTGATAAGAATCAAAATTCAGGGATGGAACTGGAGAAGCAGAAGCACAATACCAAAAAAAGTATCTTAAGCCAGCTTTTCCTCAGTTTTTTATATGAATGATATTATTTGAAAAGGTGAATCACAGAAGCTATGATACTATTGTATATAACGGCAACAAACCAACCACTTAGTTCTTTTAAGCATTTGTGTATGGTATTGATAGACCAAGGTATTGGAGTTCTTGCCTCACAACATTTTTTCTTCACTATTTTATATGTACATATTTCAGAATATTATCCTGAAATGATGAATCATAGTTTGGAATCCCCTACATTTTACCAATACTATTTGAAAGGGCAACTGCAAAGTGTTATCAGTGTTATAAGCACCAATTGAAACAAGGAAGGTAGTGAGCCTTCAGTGGTAAGAAATACCTATTTTAGAAAGCAGTAGTAGTCATTTGCTTACTAGGATGGCCTTTAATGTAGTTTTCTGTACCTTGGAAGTGTAAATGCTAATATTATGACAAAAAATTGAATTTGGAATTCATACTCTGTACAGGATCACAGAAAAAAAAAAAAAAACAAACCTGAAAAAATCAATATTGCATTGCCCAAAGGCACTGATGAATACATTACATCTGCTAGAGGTAGGTGAAAATAAAAAACCAAAAACAAATTTTACAGGGTAACATCAGTGCTTATTAGTTTACCCAATTGAATTTCTGGGTCTGAGAACATGACTATGTGCAGGAGTGAGACACCTGAAAACCTGTGGGAAAAAAGAATAGAATGGAGAAGTCAGCCAAAATAGATTTTCAAAGTTAAGGTAATAAGGCTTTGAAATTTCACAAAGATAAAAGGCAAACAGAAAAGGGCCTAAGAAATTTTCCTTTTAGTCAGTTAAATAGGTAATTAACTTGAATGGGTTCAGGCAATGAGTACACTATTGATCACTGATAACCTAGCATGAACATAATGCAACATTTAAACAAATTTTAAATGTGAGTACAATTCAGCATAAAGAAAACTGCTGCCAGCATTAATTTGGAGTCAGTTTACTGCATACTTCTTTGCCCATTTTAACTTGTTGAACATAGGAAAAGAATGCTAGTATTTAATATTAAAATAAGTATGAGGGGAGAATATGTTTGTAATGTGAATTTTGAACAGCTCATACTTGGTTTAGGTCCCAACAAGTGATTTTATATTTTCAATAAAATAAATTACAGATTTTTTTTTTATTCTTACTATGGTTTTAAAGTAATGTTTTGGAGCTTGATCCAAAAAATTGTGTTTAGTTGGCTAGAACAGGACTTTCATCAGTTAAAGATCTGTGTTACAAACAATGAAAAAAAAAGTGCTATTCAGCAGTTACGTAAACTACTTTTGAACTTGAAAGACACTTTGATTTTTTATGTGAAAATTCAGATTTGAAGTCTTTTACATAGGGATCTCCTGTACTATGCAGCTATAAATATAACTTCTATTTACATTATAATTGGACCTAGGAAGGCAGAATTGTGTCTCAGCACTCTGAAGGTCCAAATTTGATAGGTGCATGTAGACTACACTTCACTTATGTGGTTATAATTGGCTTTTGCCCAGGACCTAATGACTAGTTTTATTCAGAGCCACAACTGGAGGTACATCTTCTTTATATTATCGTTATATACTATTTACTTATATTACTGTATATTATTTGCTTGGGGTAAATTGCAAAGCATACAGTTAAGAGTTCTGGGTTGTAGACCATCTAATGAAAAAATTTAAGACTACACTACTTATCACATTGGAAAAAGTTTACCATACTTGAACAAGGCTGTCCCAGGGCATCTTTCCCTACTCTCTTGAAGCTGCAATGGTTAACAATAAAATGTAGGAACTGTGATGACAGAAATAACAGAAAGCTAGAGATGGCTGTAGTACAAGAATCCTCTTTTCTTCTTTGTGTTCCAAAGGCTACATTTCCTTTATCTCCATGACTATTCAATGTCTAATGAGTAAAGCAATCTCTGGAACAGCCCCTAGCACCCAGCATGTTCAATGTATGTTCCATTTCTTTATAAGGTTATGTGCATACTCAGTTCCATGTTCAGCTAGGTGGGATTCATGTATGTTAAGGTAGAAATTCGCTTTGCAATTCTACTGCCAGCTGTGGTCAATGGAAAGAAGTAGGTGCTTCTAAGTCTCTGTTCATCTGAACCTAAAAGAATACATGTAAGACATGTCAAACTAACCCCTCAGGTGTCTATTTGTAACTCTGTTTACTAAAAAGGAATCCTAGATGAGTAGTCTAGTTGTCTATGCCTAAAATAACTTCTAAAATTAGGTGAGATGGAACCCTTTGAACCTGTGTTACTCATCACTGATGACGTGAAAAGAAATTCTGATTTCAGGCTCAACTCTATTGGATGGAAGACCTTTTTTAAAGAGGTAGGTTTCAACCTCATTTATCTGGAAAACAACAACAAAGACAAAACATGCAAACATCTCACAATTATATAAGGGCTGTGAGACAAAAATCGGGAAGAATGATGTAAGCCATAACTATGTTTTGAAAAGAGTAAGTCAGGAACTGTCTGGATCATGTTGGTTGCTGCTCCAGGAGGCTCATCGTTGCCCTGGACACAGTGACTAACCAAAAACTTATGTGCATATTATAGACTAACCACAAACAAATTTCTGCTTTGTACACAGAGGTTTTCTTCAGTCTCACTTTATTTTTCTTTTCTTTTTATTTTTTCTATTGTCTCATCAAATGCCTTCTTGAACAGTACAGAAACTGGAAAGCTGTCTCTGAAGGTGACTACCACTTTGGAGTCCATACAAGTAAAATGTATAAATTACAGGTCTATTTTCTACGATTTGACCATTGACTTTCAGCATTTTTAAATTGTCTTTTGATTTAGTCAGTCTGCACTTAATTTATTGTGGAAAATGTTGAAAAACATGAGCAAGCAAACAAGCTGTTCATATTCTACTTTTCCATTAAATAAGTATGAAAATGGAGGTCACAGAGTTCAATACTGTAATAAAAACAAAGATTTGCACTTCAGGAGTTTTGTGAAAGTCATATGTAATATATTAAATAAAAAGAAATTATAAACTGTATAAGGGAAACATGAGGAAAAAAAAAATATATCCAGACAGTTGATAATTTGTTTCTGTATCATTAAAACTTAGTGATAACTTTGTAAGTTAGTGAAATCTTGATTAGATAAAGACTAAAACTTTACAGATCTGAAAAAAAACAACCAAACAACCACAAACAAACCATCTTCAGTCTTTGGATGGCTGGAATAATAAAACTGTAAAAGTGAAAGTCTGGAATGAAGTAATAATGAAGCATAACTTGATGGCACTTTGCTCTTCTCAGGATCTCCTCCATATATCAATAAAACTTCTAAAACTGACTGAAATTATAGAAATATTAATTTATATGCTGAATTTGTCACTAATTGTTATTCAAATAATAAAGTATTAATTTTATTTCTTTCTAAAATTCTTTTACGTCCCAAAACGGATTAAGTTAATATGGTGCCTTGCAATTAAATTAAATCAGAGTGGACTTAAAGAACTCTCAATCTAAATGGCTCATATATGAAATGAGGATATTTGCGCTAAAACATCTGGGCATTTCTGTATAAAGATATTTAAATTTGTCCAGTGGTTTCTTTTCCATCTGGAACATTTTTATATATAATTAATCATTGATAAAAAATATTTTCAGAGCAAAAAATGATTTAGATTAATGAGTTGTCTTTTCCTGAGGGTTTGTTTTCTGCCGTAGTTGAGAAGATGTTCCAGAGGAATTTTGCTTGTATTTTGGTTGTATTATGTACTGTATTAATGAGACACTCGGCAGCTTGTCAGGCCACATGGACCTGAATACTAGAATGTATTGATTTCATCATAAAGAAACTCCTAAGCACTAGCTAAAATATCTTCAGGTGGACAGATACTACTAAAAACCACTGTGCCTCATTGCATCTGTATGTTCTGAATGGCACAAGCCTGAAAACTGAAATCCTTCAGAAGTCTGAAGTAGTTTTCCATTCTAAGAATATAAAACGAAAATGGGTTATCCTGTGAAAACCTAATGCTATTTGTTTGTTTCTGTCCTCTATCGTTTAGTGTCTCTAATTGGAGACAGGTTTTAGATTACTCAGAAAAATTCTGTCTGTAATGTACTACAGTGTAGTGAAAATTAGGTCACTTTGACTTGGTGCCAACCTAGATGCTAGGAGTAGACACCATAAAAATGCTTAACTCATCCAAAAATTCCAGTATCAACCCCAAAGACATATGAACATTGCTGAAAGAAAGGGGAAAAGCACCCACCAGAGCCATTGACCCAGAACTGATCAAGCATAACAGTACTGGTTCCTTAACATTATTGCACTAAGTAACCATCATCAGGCATCAACACAGAGCTAATCATCATGCAGTTAACATAAATATCAGTATTCCTTTTCAAAATTATACATACAGCAATTACTTAGCAATGAAGTAACACTGAAAATTCCAGAGCTTTGGATGCTTTCTAAGATACAGTGACATTCTTGGCAATTGGTGGAGCAGCATGACATTTAAATCTTAATTCTTCAGATTCTTAACTTTAAAATTTTTAATTGTTTTAAGAATTAAAAAACCCAAAACTTCAGTAGGTGCCTAGCTTATTAAGCTAAATCTTGAACACGTTTCAGATACAGAAATGCAAAAAAGTGAAAATCTCATTCCACCTGCATGTGGGAGCCTTAGCACAAAGAGTGATGGAGAAATTCAGCATCAAAAGAGCACCAATCCAAGCAGAGGTCTTATTTTAGCATTTTTTTGCCGTTAAAAAGTTGCATTATTACAGATATCGTAAACTGCGGAATTTGGATAAAGAGCGATTAAGACTGGCTTTGCTATCTCTTGTGCAACCCAGAGGGGTGAAGACTTGTCTGGCTATCACAGGATACATAAATAATGGAGTAGTCTTGGGGAGCCAGGACAGCCCTATTTTTCATCAACAAAGACAGTAAAATCAAGATAACATGAACTTGTGTAGTTCTTTGTTTCTACCGTGCCCGATAATTGACCTTTGCCTCATTACCAGTGAAATGCGTATTAAAGTTGACTCCCCCATATATGGTAATGAAGATTTTAGAGATCATGCTAAACTTCTACGACTATAAACTATAGCACTCCTCTCTCCACCCAAATCATGCTACACATCACCTAGGGGAGGGAAACCTTGTAATTTTGTGGACAAAAAGGTGGAGAAAATGACAGTTTAATTGGGAGAGAAGAAACTTGGTACCTGACAGACCAGTTGATGGGCTGCATTGTCTTCCCCCACCCCAGGCAGGGACACCTTTCTGGGCAAGCGCTGCGCCTTTCACCCTCTGGTGAATGTTACCCCGGGTTGTTGTACTATCATTATTTTTGCTAGCAATATTAACCTTAAGTAATTAGCTCTATTGTAGTTAGTGAATTTATCAACAGCAATCTCAAATCTGCAACTGCCGCTGTCAATAAAATAACTAATTTCAATTATTTGTGAATCTGATTCAGTGAAAGTCCTTTGCTGGGACTCTGATAGTAAATCAGTGAAAGTCCTGGGACTTTGACAGACAAATATCGAAACTACATTCCTTTTAACGTGACATAACCAGATGTGTTTATTATAACATCTTGCTTTTAGGCAGACTAAACCTACTGTAGACTATTTTCTATTACTTACAAAGTAAAGCAGGCTGGTTTTGTTCTATAGTCACTTTGAGCTGTTCAAGTTAAGAGGGTTTTTGTTTGTTGTTTTTCGGTTTGGTTTGGTTTGTTTCTTTTTTTCCCTGAATATCCTCGCCTGACATTATTTAATTATTCTTTTCCCCTTTTTTTTTTTGTCTATGATAGGCTTAAAGTCTTAGCTTACAAAATTATTTATAAAAAGATTTAAAAAATAAAAAGGCAATTAGCATAATAAAAACCTCTCTAACATTGCCTAAGCATCTTTCCAAGTTGTTCTTGAGATTAGCAAAAGTCATCCTCATCTAAGTCACAGAGCACTGAACACGTGACTTAGGCTCTGAGATATTGCTAAGAAGTCTGTATGAAGTCTGTATCACTCCAAGGTGAAGCTATTCTCTCTTTAGCAGGAACTGGCTACCAGGAGAAAAAACAAAACAAAACAAAACAAAACAAATGATTTCTAATAAAATTATCTCCTTCATGGACCAGCTTCATTCACTTTTGCACATTTTCAAAACAGAGTTCACTACAGGTTTTATTCAGGAGATACTTTAGAAGAGCACTGGAGTTGGTGTCAGTCATGCAGTGGGGTAATGGCATACCGGTTTTTCTTCCTGTGACAAAAACTTTTGTAATTCTGGGAGTAAATCCATCTGAAAGCTTTCCCTATGGTCAATATGGATGAAACCATACAAGTTTGATTATTTCCACCTTATACAGTCCTTCAAGATCTTCCAAGTAGCTGTTGAATACCGGAAAACTCCCAAGCAACCTCAACCCAGGTTCTTGGTAGGCAACAAACACATCATAGTATAATGCACAACAAGATGGTCTCTGACAGAGTTCTCATCATTTTAGGCACTCGGAACAGAAGAAAAAAACAAAACAACTGTAATGATATCTAAGCATCGCAGATGTAGTACCTTATGGCTGTAGCCAGTTTACTCCAGAAACAGCAGAGTATGGTAGAAGTAAACCTGTTCTTTGGCATTTGCTCTGGAGCTGAAGGACCATTCCCTTGGAGCAGACAATTTTGTCCAAGTAGATGTAAATAAACAGCTCTGATGACCAAGCAGAACACGGCAAATTCCAGTTATCCGAATACAATGAGCGTATGCTACCACATCTCTCTGTACATATTTAGTAAGTTTTTCTATATGAAATTATAGTCTTTTATGTACACTTTTAAAGTGTTTAATTAAATCTTCTATAATCATAAAATGTCTTTTAACAGTGTTATACATCTTAAATGTTCAGTTCATGCTATATATTTGTATAAAAGAGTATTTTATATATAAATAAAAATATTTATTTATAAATAAAATAAATTGGAATTGTAAGTTCAAATTGTTATCTCTGTGGAATCCAATTCAAATATTATGTCCTAGAAAGGACTGAAGTAATTTCCTTCACTGAGACCCCCCTTAGAAAACGTAATTTTAATCATTATCTCCAGACTTGCCACCGGCTCTTTTTAATGATTCATTCTTTACAGACATCAGAGACTTCATACTTCTTTTAAAGTTGTGGGTTTTTAACCCAAATTAACAATTAAAAATTTTGTATTACACCCTCCGAGTTCCTCTACGTAAGTAAATAGACTAGATTTATAACTCTTACGATGATATAAAACCAATGTCGTTTTAGTGTCTTCTCTAGTACAAAATCTGCGCAAGAAAGTGAAGGATATGCACAAAATTCACGTCTCAGGAGACGGACACTGAATATACTGGAAAGGTTAGTACCATAGGAACAGTTTGCCTTAGGTGTTTGTTTTAAGATTTGATTTATTATATTATGGTAATGATTATATAGCTATCATCAATTTTTTTCTCATTCACCTCAATTACGAGTTCTGAGTAGCAAAAGTCTTGAAGTGAATCATATCTTTTCTCATATGGAACTCACCCGCCTTCTGTGGAAACTGTGGAGATCCAAGGAGTTTATGAAAAACATTTTCCTGTGTCACCACCATCTTAGAGGGCAAGATAAAAACAAATCTATTTCAATATTTATCCCCAAAATTCACACATTTTTTGTTTGATCTCTATCACCAAACATAATCTTTGCATATCTGATATTTCAAAGACTCTTTCCTTCTGCAATACTTTACCTCAGACTGAAGCTGTTCTTAAATGACTGACACTTTGGTTTGAATTGTCAAAAATTTATTGTTTACAATGGAACACATTTCAGGAAATAATTTTTCTTTCACAGAAATGTTAGCTGTAAGTCTATCAACTTGTAATTTAAAAATTAATATTTAAGGAAAATTGGTTCTGTATATCAAAATGTAGACTTTGTAAGATTTTCAGAATAAATGCATTCTTTCTCCTCTACCTTTGTATTTCATACTAGTGATGTCCAGGACAAAGGGGTTTCAATCATTCTAGTTATTCTGTCCAAATATTCTGTAAAAAGATCACTGTGCTATATTTAAAATAATAATACACTGGGATCAGTGGAGTCCACTATCAAACCCTGGATAATATCACCAAAAAAAATATATTTGTAATATTTTCTACCTTTCTTACAATTGCTTCTTTGGCAAATTATTTCAATTTATAACAGTGCCCTAAAAGAGAACTTTAAATGTTTCTTTGGCCAGCTATAATTGTGAGTTTTCTAAAAAGTGACAGTGACCCTGACAGTGAATAGCCAATATGATATTTGTAGTTTTCACATGAACACTTCTGAAAACACCAATGTCTCTTTCAGACGAAGTATTGACATCTCATAAGGATGCAGGGGAAACCCACTTCTAGTATCTTGCATGACTGAAAACCAGTTCAAGCTTCCTTTCCACATAAGTGCTGGCAAAAAGCAGCACAATCCTTTCTTTATTAGTAGTAATATCTGTTGTGCCTGTTTTGTTATTCCTTAAAGGAGCAGACATACGGTTGACATTCTCTCACCTAACCTTAATCATTCAAGAGTTGAATGCCTAGTCTCAAGAGGCAGGCTAGATAACTAATTAAGGTTCATCCTATATTAAGATACAATAGATTCCCCCTTGGAGTTGCTTATCTCTCAGCTTTGATGTACTGAAGTAGGCAACATGAATCACAGCCACAATACAGGCTTATCTATGTAAAATTTCTAGACACCCTTGGGTAGAGTTCACGCTCCTCTGTGTGCTGTAAAAATACTCACAGTTCCCAGGTTATACTGCATCTGTTCTTGCTGCTCTTCGTATTTGTATTTTTGATTTCTCATATAAAGAGAGTAACAAGCATATTAATTTTACACTTTTTTCTCATTTTCCTTTAATACAATCTTTTTTTTGTCAGCTTCCAAGCATTCTGCTTGTTCCTTATTGCCATAAAGACAGGATAAATTTATTTTATTTATATTTATTTATTAATTTATTTATTTCTATTTTATTTTCTATTTAGCATCTGAAAATGTGATGTTAAAAGACAACATATACTGTCATTCTAAAACTTGTAGTGCAGATATATTTTTTGCTAAACTCCAAGAGTAATTTTGCCTTATATATTGAATGGAAGATGTGAATTTTGCATTTGAAATTTTGTGCAAATGGAAAGCATGAATTTGATCTATTTACAATATTTTTTTAGTTACATTTTAA
This sequence comes from Rissa tridactyla, assembly GCF_028500815.1. Taxonomy (NCBI): domain Eukaryota; kingdom Metazoa; phylum Chordata; class Aves; order Charadriiformes; family Laridae; genus Rissa; species Rissa tridactyla. Next base: position 199,380,479 of record NC_071466.1, read on the forward strand.
GAGACAAAAAAGTTAAAGCCTGGATTACAAGATTCCAACTTCAAGTAAAAACTAATAAGGCTCCTCTCTATATATGTACCTCGTTTCCAGGAAGTTCTTGTGCTTGTTCAGAAGGATGCTTGACTTGCACTTAAACTCAACAGATATCCTCGTCTGTCTTTGAGGGCTAAGGCCATCTTTACAGTATTCTGAAGAGCTTATGTGTAAAAGCATCCTAGGGTAGGAACAGACTCTGACAGCCAAGCTAGGAATGTGACTGGGCTAGAAATTCCTGGAGACGACTGGTCATACCTACCCCATATAGAACTTGCATGAGGTTTCCTGCTGATCAGTGTGACAAGTCCTGTGGTCCTAAACTGACTTGCCTCTCTGTGTGTAGATTCAGTGTGACTTAAATGATGTGAGATTTTTTTTGCTTCTTGCTAGTTGCTTTTAGCATGTGTTGCATTCTGCAGGGGTTGTCAGGATGTTTGAAGTAAAAGAGATGACTGAGAAAATGACAGAAGTGGCCTAAAGACTAGCTGGGATATGGGATGTCTTCAGTTTTCCTGAAGGAGAATGGGCAGGATAGAACCAAAATTCTTTGCAACCGGATAGTCCAGATAAGTCTACACTTGCTGCTGCAATCCAGTACGTGGAAGGAAGACAATTACTTGACTTCTAGAAAACAAAGCCAAACAGCTTGATAGTGCTTCTCCTGGAACATGGAAGACAGAAATCTGGATCTCTTTCAAAAAAGAAAGAAATGTCTTCTCATTTTCTGAACTAGTTCTCCGTAATCACTACCTCCTTACAACAGAAGAGGATATGCATGCACATCACTTGAGCAGATATTTTTTTTTTAACTTACTGATTAACCCTTGAAGAATAGAAGTGCATACTAATTTGTGTTTATTTCTGTGATCCTGGCTCTGGACAGTCAAACTGGTGCTCAACAAAGAAAGACTCATGGTGATACCCAGCACACCAGGGGATGAAGTGAGCATTTTAATATAGAAATTTGAATTAAGAGCACGAATCGGAATTTGTCTCAAAAGGAGATTGTGGGAGCTGAGCAAACTCCCATAAAAATTATTAATTAGGGACTCCCATATCTAAAACTTTCCTGACTCCTGGACCACCTGTAGCACTCTAAATCTTGTTGCAGGCAAAAGAGAACACACCATATGTGTGGAGCTAAGTATTTATTGCTCATCTAATTAAAGTTTTAGTCTTCTAATGGTCCAAACTAATACAGAAAATCTACAAAGCTTCAATAGCACTACTGAAACTATTAGATGGGGGGAGGGAATGGGGAGGAAAAAAAAACTTTCCAACATTTACCCCTTTTATTTGGTGTTATGTTTGTCCTTACAATGTCCCTGTGGATAATAAGGCCAAAATTTTCCTCAGAAAGAGTGTGAGAGGTTTACAATGAGATGTCTGCATTCTAAAGCCTTCACCAGAAGGAATATCATGGTGGGGATTTCTTCCTTTGGCTTGGTGGGAGGAAGAGGTAATGCTTTCTTACTGCTCAGTCTTGGGTCTAGTAGGATTTATTTTATACTTTTTCTTATCCTGGATTGCTGTCTTCTGTTTGCTCCCATCTGGGTGTGGTCCCACAGCTTCCCCAGGCTCAGCACCCCCAGGTGCTCTTGTCTGTTGGGCAGAGACCAGCTGGATTTGCCAGACCTTTCTCATGGAGGCACTGGTAGAGCTCAGGCAGGAGTCCAGCAGCACTGGTTTAACTGTGCTTAATCCATTGGGGAACAGAATCCTGGGATAAAGTGCTGTCCTGGATTCTTGCTGTGCTAAAGTGTAAGGTAGGCAAATAGCTTCTGCAACAAGAATTTGAGCACTTCTGACAAATCAATGAAATTTCAAGAACTGGAATCTTATGCTTAAAAGGTTGCAATGCCTTGGGAATCCAGTCTGTTTGACACTTCCACAATTAAGAAGTGATACACTGAAGTTAGCAGAGCTGTGAATTTTCATTTAGGCATCTAAAATTCTAATTCTTACTCTCCTCTCCTAAATATAACTGTTGGATGTAGCCATAGTTTCCTTGTTGAGCTAGGATTTTCAGATCAGAACAGTTAAATTAGGAACAGATGCAAAAGAGTGAATTTGTTTGTTCAGTGATCACTCAAAGACAAATACAATAACATTGAGTGTGAGGGAAGGTGCTAACTATCTAATTGTGATTCTGATGATGATTTTGTCACATTCAGAATTCTGTAAGAAACTAATTGACTTTGTATTGTATATTATTGCTTTTATCATCACTACGTCAAAGAGACAGATAAATTGTCCAGCTGTCTCTATAATATTCCCAAGTGTGTCTTTAGTAGGGGAAACTGTTCATGTTTTTTTTTTTATTTTACTTGCTTCTACCAGTGCTTAATTACAGTCCTTATCGTTTTCATTTAAAACCTCATGATCCAGAGCTCAAAAATGAACAACTGAAAGTTAAATTTAGCAACAATGGTGTAAAATAATAAAGCAGGCAAACTTCTACTGTTGCAACTTTCATCTTTCACACTTTCAGTGACTATACTGACTCTACGATCACTGATGTGCTAAAACCTGAAAAAAACCATACCTAGTTTACCGTATGAATAGCTAATCAGATTATAATGTGATCAATCAGAGCCTCAAATCAGCAGCTGTCCTCCTTTACTTCTACAGTGCGCACTATCAGGTTTTAATTTTGTGTTGTTACACGCACAGGAAATGAACAGGAGATTAAGAGGAAATTACTTTCCCCTTCTGTCCCCATTGGTATTATATCATTCAGTTTATTGTTAAAAGCAGTTTGCATATAACAATAACCTTAAAGCTAATTTCAGTTTTGCTGTTATGTATGTGAAGCAAGATTACCTTGACCCTAACTCTTGCTTCAAACAACAACAGGTCTGTTATGAATGCAACATGCGAAGAATCTTGTACATCCGATCTTCCTCTGTAGAAAGATGGATTATGTCACAGGCTTGGTACAAAGCTGCAAGAAAGGCAGCAAAGAAGGCAGCAAAGCTGCAAGAAAGAAAAGTCATGGGGAACAGGAGAGGTGCCTGAGGACTGGAGGAAGGCTAACGTCACTCCAATCTTCAAAAAAGGCAAGAAGGAGGACCCAGGGAACTACAGGCCGGTTAGTCTCACCTCTGTCCCTGGGAAGGTAATGGAGCGACTCATTCTGGATGTCGTCTCCAAACACATAGAGGAACAGGAAGTTATTGGAAGTGGTCAGCATGGATTTACCAAGGGCAAATCATGCCTGACCAATCTGATAGCTTTCTATGATGTTATAACGGGTTGGCTGGATGAGGGGAGAGCCATAGATGTCATCTACCTTGACCTTAGCAAGGCTTTTGACACTGTCTCCCATAACATCCTCATTAGGAAGCTGAGGAAGTATGGGCTAGACGAGGTGACAGTGAGGTGGATCGAGAGCTGGCTGAGTGACAGAACCCAGAGGGTTGTGATCAGCGGCACAGAGTCCAGTTGGAGGCCTGTAACGAGTGGTGTCCCTCAGGGGTCAATACTTGGACCAATTTTGTTCAATATATTCATTAATGACCTAGATGAGGGGACAGAGTGTATCCTCAGCGAGTTTGCTGATGATACCAAGCTGGGAGGGGTGGCCGACACTCCAGAGGGCCGTGCTGCCATCCAGTGTGACCTGGACAGGCTGGAGAGCTGGGCAGAGAAGAACCTAATGAGGTTCAACAAAAGCAAGTGTAGGGTCCTGCACCTGGGAAGGAAGAATGCCAAACACCAGTATATGTTAGGGGCGGACATGCTGGGAAGCAGCTCTGAGGAGAAGGACCTGGGGGTCCTGGTAATCAGCAAATTATCCATGAGCCAGCAGTGTGCCCTTGTCGCCAAGAAGGCCAATGGCATCCTGGGCTGCATAGGGAAGACTGTGGCCAGTAGGTCGAGGGAGGTCATTCTCCCCCTCTACTCTGCACTAGTGAGGCCACAACTGGAGTACTGTGTCCAGTTTTGGGCTCCCCAGTTCAAGAGGGACAGGGAACTACTGGAGCGAGTCCAGCGTAGGGCAACCAAGATGATTATGGGACTGGAGCATCTCCCTTATGAGGAAAGGCTGAAAGAGCTGGGACTCTTTAGCCTGGAGAAGAGAAGGTTGAGGGGGGACCTGATTAATGTTTACAAGTATCTAAAGGGTGGGTTTAAGGAGGACGGAGCCAGGCTCTTTTCAATGGGTCCCAGCGACAGGACAAGGGGCAATGGGCACAAGCTAGAACATAGGAAGTTCCGTTCAAATACACGGAAAAACTTCTTTACAGTGAGGGTGACAGAGCACTGGAACAGGCTGCCCAGGGAGGTTGTGGAGTCCCCTTCTCTGGAGATTTTCAAGACCCGCCTGGATGCAGCCCTGAGGGATGTGCTTTAGGCAATCCTGCTCTAGCAGGGGAGTTGGACTAGATGATCTCTAGAGGTCCCTTCCAACTCTGAAGATTCCATGATTCCATGAAAGGCAGCTCAGGACATACTCAGAAAACTTTGTAATTCTGTATAACTCAAACTTGAATTTGGAGATTAAAATGGCAGAGAACAAACTTTGAGGTTGTACCTCGGTATTCTTTTTCACACAGTTTATCCTAAGTAAATTGTATTAGCAGCTGAACGTGTGTATTTGTGTTCACATGTCCTTTTCCATAGGCAGAGGAGCACATTACTGTTACCATTCTGGCTTCTGCTCATGACTGTTCATTCCCTCTGGATTTAGGTTTTCAGCCCTCTTACCTCTGCTGGCTGCAAGACCACTCCTAACTGATTTTGGTTGATATGAACTGAGTTAAGGACATTTCATACAGCAAGCCTCTGCAAAAACAGTAGTTCTAATAAATTAGTTTACCTTTTGTTGGTTGAGCCTAGAGTAATAACCATCTCAACCAACTGTAGGACAATATGTGCAGAGAACCTCACTGGCAGAGGGAGAAAATGTTACAGCAGATAATTCACTGATATGTTGACCTTTTTATTTGGAAAATATATCCATAAAATCAGGTAGATTTCCTGTGTAAGGCAGGTCATAGAGTTTAGTTCAGTAATTCCTACATCAAGACAATGAGACAGTCATGACTGTGAGATTTACTGGAGTTCCTGTTGCTGTTGGGAGCAGAGGATTATTTTTGAAATATTATGTGGATAGCTCACAAAACACCTGTGTTTAAGTAACGTCTACATTTTAATTAAAACGCAGATACTGAGCTATATGTGTGACATAATCTGTTACAGATTACATTGTTTCCCATCCTTGATCAAGTAGCTAGTCCTATTTATTAGAATCTGTAGCTTCAGCCTTGTGATTTAATAACTTCTTCATACTCTTAGATGTAAGGGTGCAAGATTTTCCAGGAATACTGGGTCAGACTTCTCAGTTCTCCACAAGATGACCTTCTATTTGATAAGTCTATTGCTGTTTAATAGCTATGAAATTAAGCTGAAGCACAGAAATTTCTTTGAGAGTGCATGAAACAACAACTTGCTGAGTATCAGCCTGTGCCATGATAGTCTATGGAGACTAGTCAATGGGGTCTTGAGAGGTATCCATCTGGTCTCTGGAAGTGAGAAGTTCCAGCATTGCAGATACCTAAAGCTAGGCAAGATGACTCCCTCTCTTATATCTAAACTATAGGCATTTGCTATCCTCACTATATAAGTCAGAGAAATAATATTCCTGATTTACTATGTTACTGAGAAAGCAGTGTCAGCAGAAGTCCTTTCTAAGGATAGATCTATTATAAAAATGTATTTCTGTGCTTACAGAGAATAAATTTATTTCCTTTTAGCACTCACAGAAGCAGTTTCACTATAACTGGTAAAAAGCACAGCATGATCAGAGTAAAGTGTGGAAGAGGCAAAAGAGATCAATTACATAATTATTTCACAGAACTGTAAAACGTCAGAGCCTACACAGGTTCTCCCCTTTCTACACTTCCCCTGGCTGTATTGACTAAATCTTCATTGATCACATTGCTAGCTGAGACAAGTAACTCATACATAAATCACATTCCAGACACCTCACAACAGGCAAGGTGAAATCCACCCAGACCATACATTCTCACAGCTCTAGAGCTGTACTTGTATAACTGGTTCTTTTCACTTTCTTCTGCAATTAATTACACAGATTATCCATTTGCCATACTTTGCTATGCTTTCTCTTCTCTTCTTCAATGCCTAGTCTTCTTCCCTACTTCTACCTGTGCTACTTAAAGATGACCAAACTAACCTGTTGGAAAGCTCCTATGATGGTCAACAACCTCCTGCATAAAGAAGGGGTAACTCCTGGGGCTCTGTGAAGTGCAGTTCAGAATACACCCATGGATGAAGATTGTGAAGCCTATCTGGACTACAGGGTTTAAACTATACCACTGTAAAGAATTCAGTTGGACATTTTTATTTCCCTAGCTTCTGACCACTGCTTCTTGTTCTTTCCTTGTGTGTCTCTGGTAAATGGTTTGTTCCATTTTTTGCTCTATACCTTCCTTTTTGGTAACAGAAGACAGCAGCTGGGTCCTCCCCCTTATGCATTGTCTTCTTCAGGGTACACAAGCTCTGAGCCCCTCCTCATGTTATGTGTGCCAGTCCTCTAACCATCTTAGTGTTCTTTTGCTGGATTTTATCCAAATTATTGACATGCCTTTAATAAAAGGAGCCAAAATTTGACACAGTATTACAGACATGCCCTCATGAATGCCAAGTAGATGGAATTGGTCGTTTTCCTGGATCTACAGCTATACTTTTCCTAATTCAGCCCAGTAATTGGTGAGTTTTCACTTGACTAAGGGTACCCTGCTAATACATATTCAAATCCCCTGTCCTTCCCTGCAAGGCTGTGAAATGGCCAGTCAGTTCCCAGTCCATACTGATGCATAGAACTCTTCCCTTCCAGTGCAGGGCTTCACATTTGTCTCTGTTAAACTTCCACAGTTTACAATGACTCATTCCTTCAGTTTTTTGGAGTCCCTCTGAATGGAAATCCTCTCTCCCCCTAATAGCCATTCTCCATTATGGTGTTGTCCACAATAGCAATGAGTGTTAACTCTCTTCTTGTCATTGGTGAACATCTTAAGTCAATACCTGTGGAATGTCTAATGTGACTAGGTACCAGTTAGATTTCAAAGTGTTGCCCACTAGCCTTTTAAGCCTGAGGGATAAACCATTTTCTTACTCCCCTTGTAATTCACACAGACGGTTCATGTCTCACCACTTTGACTTCCAGATTGCTATTGGAGATAATTTAAAAGAAGTGTTGCTAAAGTCAAGGTAAAAATCTACTCTCATTCACAGAGTCACTCATTTCATGATAGAAACTGATTAAGTGTTCAAGGACAATTTGCTCTTGGTAAATTCTTGCTGGCTGTTGCCGGTCACCTTGTCCTTCCTGTTCTTGTAAATATCTTCTAGGAGAACTCCCTCCATAATCTTCCTAGAGACTGATGCAAGCTTGACCCTGTGTAGTTCCCTGTATTCTTCTTGACTTTTAAAATAGGAATAATATAAGGACCTAATAAACAAATTTGTTTTGTCACTTAGTGCTCCATTCTCTTGGAAGACATTTCTGAATGCGACTGCCGATCAGATGTGAACAATAATTTTCTAAATGATGTTTTGTTTTGGATTGTTTTCTCAAATGGAGAAGGTGTTTCTGTAAAACCAAAATATCCCATGAAAATATAAAGATTTAGGTAAATTGTTTCAGATATACAACAACAAAAAAAATCCTCTATATTCTCCCAGTGGCATTTTTTCATTCATAAATTTCAGATTTTAAGGTGTATCCCAATGCAAAAAGACATTTAATAGAAAATGACTAAAAAGTCTATGGAGCAAGGTAAATCAGTCTTATATTTTACTAGGCTACATGAAAAATCAAACTAAACTAAAAAAAGTCCTGATCTTCCAGAAGAAATTGCTCTTTGCTCAGTAGAGTTTAGGGTTAACATTCATCCTGTGACTGCAGATCCTTGAGTATTGAAGAACTGTATATGACTGATGCATAAGTGCAGGGGACATTGGCTGCCTAGGTAAGGAAAAGGCTTCTCTTCTTTCTTATCTAACATTTTATCGTGACTTTGATACACAATTAAAAGTAGAAAGTAATTAAGTAACATTACTCTTTCCCTTGCCCACAGAGGAGATGCATTGCAATTTCCTTCATTCATGCTGGTGAGTTTAAGAACCTATTAGGTTTACAGCTAACAGCTCTCAGAAATTAAAGGAACTTGTGCAAGTATAGGAAAGAGGGTGAGAGTAATGTACATGCTAATAAAACATCAGTGTGGTCTACATCATTAAAATAAAAGTTTTAGCCTTTTTGGTACAGAGACTACCATTTGAACAAAGAGAAGACTTTTTCTGAAGTTCAAAAATAAAAGCTATTTGGAACACTTTGGAGGGAAGAGGTATTGTAAGAATTAGAAAGGTATCGCTCATTATATTAATGCATTGTGTCTCCTTTCATTTGTTTACAGTGTGATGTTACATCTCCTTTTCAGTGCCCGGTGACAGCATGCACAGTGGTAGGTGTATAAGTGGACAGCACATGCTTTATTTCCATTTGTGCTGGGTGTATTCTGAAAATAAATCTAACTGCATTTCAAGCAATGCGTCTCATAGAAGGCTTCTAAGTGTGTTACAAAGCTCGTTCTAAGTAACAGCAAAAAAGCTTTGAGTCACTCTTGATGCTGAAGAAATGAGTTGTGCAATGTATACACAACATGTGCATGAAGAAAATATACAGCATAAAGTAGAACTGAAGTGACTACTGTAAAATTTGTGTTCTAGGGGAAAATAGCAACTTTCTTGAATCTGATAGAAAAAAAAATCTCACCTAGCTCACTAGGCTTCATGGATCATTAATATTCCTTGAGACGTACACAGATATTCTACACAAACTTTTATTTTCTCCTCAGCTAAATAACACAAAATAATACAATAATTATGAACATGACCATTTTTTAAAAGTTAGATCAACATTTTTCATGAAAATGATTAATTACTCCATTGTGCCATGGTCATGGACTGCTCAGTAACAAATTAAAGTTGATTTTGTGTATGGGTCCATGAGAGGTAGGAACTATTAAATTCCATTTTGTCTATCAGCCTTGTAAGTGAGTATTTTACAAGAAGTTTACACCTGCTGTGTAAAATTAGGACTCAGCCAGTTACAACACTGGTTGAACTCAAGTCGCTAATAAATAATAGATTCATCTACTGACTCTGTTCTTCATACTTTTACAATATTTTATGTTCCTGCCATTTTTAAACAAAGCAATTGAAATATAAATGTGTTTGAAACTATTTTAGTTTGGGGATATTGATTGACCCACACAAAGTCTGAGAGAGATTGTCTTGTGGCAGCTTATCAAACTAGAGTGCTTTTTTCTATGGCCACCACTTTATGTTCCATCACTCACAGCTTTCATTTCAAACAAACAAACAAAAGAAAACTGCCCAGACCTCTGGTGAAAAAAAAAAAAATCCGTGTAAAATCCAGGTGAGTACAACTACTCAGTCAGTGTGAGTATTCAGAGGATCTGCAATAGAAGATCTGAAACACATGAACAGTGATACACATACAAAGATAAATTAAAAATATTTTCAGGAAATGTATAAGCAAAAAATGAGAGGTTTTCATGGCATAAATGAGGATTTTTAGCCTAGAAAGAAGGACATGATGGTTTTATTCTTATTGATTCTCTAATTATTTGGTTTCTAATGGAGATTTTATTATTGGAATGATCTCTTATCAGGCAGGTGAGACAAGTATGTTGGTGTTACGGATGCAAAAGCCGTAAATTGTTTCAGAGCAGGTTGGTTAATTTTTACTTATTAATAAGTTGGTGTTTAACAAGAGCAAAAAGACACAGTGTATTTAACTTAGCAGCTTGAAAATGTCAACAGCAATGGTAGATATGGGAATTCTGAGAAAAATCAAAAAGAGAGAATATGAGAACTTTACTTATTTGGTACAACCTTATATGAAGTATTGTGATGACTAGCAATAATTGTAGCTGATAAAACATGTGTTATTCAATCAGTTTTGGGGTCTCTTGTACAGGAAAAATGTTGCAAAACAGAAGCAAGGCCAGCAGAGTGTCCCCAGGATTAGAAGAGGTCTGAAGCAGGATGCACTGAGAGAAACCGAGAACTGGATTTGTTCAGTCTTAAGAAGAGAGGGCTAAGGGAGAGCTTTAATTAGTGTCTTCAGTGATCTGCTGGGCTATTAAAAAGAAGATAGGTTCTTCCTAAAGGTGAAAAGCAAAAGGACAAGAGGTAACACACACAAATTGCAGAAGGAAAATCCTAATTAGATACAGAGAAAAACTTGACAGGTGGTTTAGGCTTGCCCAAAGATGTTGTGAAGTCTCCGTCCTTGGAGATATTCAGAACTCAACTGCATAAAGTCTTCAGCAACCTGATCTAACTAGAGTCAGATCTGAGTTTTAAACTGGCCTTATTTTGAGCAGGGATTTCAACCAGTTTATCACCAAAGTCTCTTCCAATTTTAATTGTTCTAAAATGATTTTTTCTTCCTTGAAGCTATAACATAATTTTTTATATAAAGTATGTACATTACTCATAGGGAAGATTTTTCAGGTAGAAGGAATGCATATAAACACCGCAGAACATTTTAGATTAAAAGGAGGCCTGGATAACCAGGCTTCAGTAAATCCTGCTAGCTCTGATTCCATGAAGAAAGGAACTACGTACCAAGAGCAATCAAAGGAATAACTGAAAACTTTGTAAGAAATCAAAATTAAAACTACAGTGTTGTATTCTACCTGACTGGAGACAGGGAAAGATAAATGGACTCTGAGTAACCAGAAAAAAAAAAGAAAAAAAAGGAAAAACATAACTCCAAGTCACTGTAAAGTAAGGTCACTGTAAATTCTGACAATGGTGTTCACAGGAAATTTAACAGTTCAAAAAATGCAGCATATAATCCAGGACAAATAGGAAATACCTGTAAAAAGTTGTCTATGAAGAGTTGTAGTCATTAAGCAATTTCCCTGTTTGACCCATGAATTTAGTTTGACCCTTGAGTTTTGTCCTATTAGTTTCTCCCCGTGTCCTGCTGAGAGAGGAGAGTGAGGGAGCAGCTGGGTGGGAACAGGAAAGCAGCCGCCATGTCCACCAGTGCAGGGCAGGGACCCCCAGTACTCTGAACAGCTTTCAGGTAAAACTAGCAGTCCCAGTGATGAACAAGAGGAGTTAAAATTATTCATTTAGAAGTAAAATTTACTGGTATCTGGTGGGTAGTATTAGTGTGTCAGGAATGTTAACACCATGTGTGACAGGAAAAAGGGGAGGAACTTATCTCTATAAAAATAACATAATCCTTTCCTAAGTAACAGCTTCTGAGTATTTAGGGCTAAATATTCTAACAGATAAAGCAGAAGATGGATCAGTAGTAATATTTTAGAGAAAGAAATCTCATATGAGCTTAGAGCTGCAGTTACATAGGATATTTAAGGCTTCCTATGTAGTTACAGGAGAAAGCAAAATGCAGTATCTTTAATGACAGAATGGTTCTTAAAAACTCAAAGGTCCTTCTGCCAGTTGCTCCTCATGATCAAAATCTTAAATGGCAATTTATAAACTCACAACTAGTTGCATTCAACATGTGGAGAGACTTTGATATTTGATCTTCTTTTAAATTAATTGCAGAAAAAAAAATAATGATAGCTCAGGTCTGAGTAATCATTATTCATGTACATTTTTCTGCATGCAAAAATAGTGAAATTCAAGCTAAAACAAGTTTGGCAAATTACATTACAAGTTTGGAAGATAAATGTACGAGAAATGACATTGTTAGAATTGGGAAAGAATTTTTCATTAAGAAGTTAGAACAACACAGAATCAGCATGACATACCAGAAATTAACTAAAAACTATCAAACTGGTATGTCTTAATGAATTCATCAAACAAGGAATTGCACATAACTCTTTTTTCTTAATATTTTAATGATGAACCAGACTCATAATAATCATGACTGATAAAGTTTGTAATGACTCAGAGATTAGGATAGCACTAAATAAAAAGGAAGACAAAACCCTCATAACAAGAAACACTTTCAAGTGATTTAAAGTGTTACGTTCTTGCTATGGGCTAAAGGGAACACGCTATATAAATAGAGCCAAGAATTTATTGTTAGCCTAGGCAAGGAAGGAGAGGAGGAGGTGTGGCTCTGTACATTAGGGAATGTTTTGATTGTATAGAGCTAGATTCCAGTGATGATAAAGTTGAGTGTTTATGGGTAAGGATGAAGGGGAAGGCAAATAAGGGAGATCTTGTGCTGGGAGTATGCTATAGACCACCCAACCAGGATGAGGAGACAGATGAAGTATTCTATAAGCGGCTGGCTGAAGCCTCGCAATCGCCAGCCCTTGTTCTGGTGGGGGACTTCAACCTGCCGGATATCTGCTGGAAATATAACACATCAGAGAGCAGGAAGGCTAGGAGGTTCCTCAAGTGCATGGAAGATAACTTCCTGACACAACTGGTAGGTGAACCTACCAGGGGAGGTGCCTCGCTAGACCTACTGTTCACAAACAGAGAAGGACTAGTGGGAGATGTGGTGGTCGGAGGCCATCTTGGGTTTAGTGATCATCAAATGGTCAAGTTTTCAATTCATAGTGATGTAAGGAAGGGGGTTAGCAAAACCTCCACCTTGGACTTCCAGAGGGCGGACTTTGGCTTGTTCAGAACCCTGGTTGAGATAGTCCCTTGGGAGATAGTCCTGAAGGGCAAAGGGGTCCAGGAAGGCTGGACACTCTTCAAGAAGGAAAGCTTAAAGGCCCAGGAGCAGGCTGTCCCTAAGTGTCGCAAGTCTAAAGGGCGGGGAAAATGGCCAGTCTGGATGAATAAGGAACTTCTGATGGGAGGTAGGAATAAAAGGAGGGTTTACCACCCTTGGAAGAAGGGACAGGCAACTCAGGAGGAGTACAGAGATCTCGTTAGGTTATATAGAGAGAAAATTAGGAAGGCAAAAGCCCAGCTGGAGCTCAACTTGGCCACTAACATTAAGGACAACAAAAGAAGTTTTTACAAATACCTCAACAAAAAGAGAGCCAGGGAGAATCTCCATCCCTTACTGGATGCGGGGGGGAAAGTTGCAACTAAGGATGAGGAGAAGGCTGAGATACTTAATGCCTTCTTTGCCTCTGCCTTCAATAGTCAGACCAGCTATCCCCAGAGTGCTCAGCCTCCTGAGCTGGAAGACAAGGATGGAGAGCAGAACAACCCACCCATAATCTAGGAGGAAGTAGTCAATGATCTGCTTCTGCACCTAGACGAACATAAGTCTATGGGACCAGATGGGATTCACCCAAGAGTACTCAGGGAGCTGGCGGGAGAGCTCACCAAGCCTCTCCGCATCATTTATCAACAGTCTTGGTCAACAGGGGAGGTACCAGATGACTGGAGGGTGGCTAATGTGTCGCCCATCTACGAGAAGGGTCAGAAGGAGGATCCGGGGAACTACAGGCCTGTCAGCCTGACCTCTATAACAGGAAAGATCATGGAGAGGATCACCCTGAGTGAGCTCTCACGGCAAGTGCAGGGCAGCCAAGGGATCAGGGCCAGCCAGCATGGGTTTAGGAAGGGGACGTCCTGCTTAACCAACCTGATCTCTTTCTATGACCATGTGACCCACCTTCTGGATGTGGGGAAGGCTGTGGACGTCGTCTGTCTGGACTTTGGTAAGGCCTTTGACACCATCCCCCACGGCATTCTCCTGGAGAATGGCTCCAGTTTTAATATCTTTATCACTGCTCTGGATGAGGGGATTGAGTGCATCCTCAGTAAGTTTGCAGACGACACCAAACTAGGTGGGAGTGTTGATCTGCTTGAGGGTAGGAAGGCTCTACAGAGGGATCCGGACAGGCTGGATCAATGGGCCAAGGCCAATTGTATGAGGTTTAATAAGGCCAAGTGTTGGGTCCTGCATTTTGGTCACAACAATCCAAAGCAGCGCTACAGGCTTGGGGAAGAGTGGCTGGAAAGCTGCCCAGCAGAAAAGGACCTGGGGGTGCTGGTGGATGGCCAGCTTAACAGGAGCCAGCAGCGTGCCCAGGTGGCCAAGAAGGCCAACAGCATTCTGGCTTGTATCAGGTATAGCGTGGCCAGCAGGAGTAGGGAAGTGATGGTGCCTCTGTACTCGGCACTGGTGAGGCCTCACCTCGAGTGCTGTGTTCAGTTCTGGACCCCACCGTACAAGAGGGACATGGAAGTGCTGGAGCGTGTCCAGAGGAGAGCTACCAGGCTGGTGAGGGGTCTGGAGACCAGGTCCTATGAGGAGAGGCTGAGGGAGCTGGGCATGTTTAGCTTGGAGAAGAGGAGGCTGAGGGGAGACCTCATTGCCCTCTACAACTACCTGAAAGGAGGCTGGAGAGAGGTGGGTGTTGGCCTCTTCTTCCAGGTGAATAATGACAGGACCAGAGGAAATGGTCTGAAGTTGCGGCAGGGGAGGTTTAGATTAGATATTAGGAAGAATTACTTTACTGAAAGAGTGGTCAGGCACTGGAACAGCCTGCCCAGGGAGGTGGTTGAGTCAGCATCCCTAGAGCTGTTTAAGAAACGTGTAAATTTGGCACTTCAGGGCATGCTCTGAAGGGCAGAGATTGTATGTTGTTGGTTGGGTTTTTTGTTTGTTTGTGTTTTGGGGGTTTTTTTTGTGTGTATGGTTGGACTCGATGATCTCAAAGGTCCTTTCCAACCATGAAGATTCTATGATTCTAAATAAAATATATCAGGGTAATCAAAATGCAATGAACACTTATCATTAGTTCAGTTACAAAAGTTACACCATTTTACAGCCAAAAAACATTACAGTAAATTCTCTTTAATACCACAATAAATGCTTTTATACAAGAAAATTTATCAATATCTACCCCTTTTCTCCGTTGTGTGCTCTCCAATGTCCTTGTGGGTCCTGTTGTCAACAGTTGCAGCTATGTCAAGAAGAATTGTATGCATGGAGAAGGGCAGTTTATGAAAAGTCATTAGTGTCCTAGATTAAACTCTGGAAAGAGTTTATGCTCTTGCACACACCACGGGCAGCATTGGCAGAGCTCAAGCTCAGGCAGGGGAGGCAACAGGCACTTTGCCAGCAACAGATGCTGAAAGCATCTCAGGCCAGTTTCGGCCGAGGTAAACCCAGGCCAGACCTCAGACCTCATCTCTGAGCTCAGTGCAGAGGTCAAGGGCTTTAACTTGGAGTGGCAAAAATATTTTAATAGGATAGAAATGAGTTAATCTATAATTACTCTATGAAGAACACATTCATCAGAAACTTGATTCTGAAAATCAAGAATTACCATCCCTGGAGGTATTTAAAAGATGGGTAGACATAGTGCTTAGAGATATGGTTTAGTGATGGTTTTTGTCAGAGTTAGGTTTATGATTGGACTGGATGATTTCAAAGGTCCCTTCCAACCTAGATGATTCTATGATTCTATGAAAATGCCTTAAAGAGTACTTGGTGGGTAGTGGATTAATGTGGTGTAGTGGACCAAAATATTGGAATACCTTTTAAAGTCTGTCCAAAAATATAAGAATTTAAATTTTAAAGTTCTGATTACAGTTTATTCACAAAATGATTTTTTTCCTATAAAAAATAATACAGAAGTTCCTTCTCAGCAGCTATTTTGAGGAAGTCTTATATACAGTGTCATTCAGGCTGATGCACATAGCAACTGCTTCTGTCAATTTGATGTAATTTCATAGTCCTGATGAAAAAGAGCAAAAGAAATTTTAACTTTTTATTCTTCAACAAAGTCCATAAGACAGATATCAAACAAAATTTTGAAAGCTATGTGTTTTAAAGATCTCAATCCATTTAATTATTTTGGGTTTTTTTGCAGTGTTAAGAGCATTGATCTTTCTTTCTTTTCCTGTTTTCCTTATGGATTCAGTGAATCAGACGGAGGAATAGGAGGAACTGGGAAGAACCCAAAAGTGGCTTAGTGGCTTCTCTCCAGGATGCTATATAGCACTATTTACAAACAGTATGGGATAAACAGATATTTGATAGACAAAAAAAAAAAAATAAATTATCTTTGATCTAAAAAGGTTTTCAATCAAAGACTAGTGAAATCTTGCAAATGCTACATATGTTCCAGTCCACTGGGCAGAGACAAGAGAGTGCTGAGAGCTTCTAAGTCCCCCTTGTGTGTTAGTGTATTTGTTCTTATTATACTCTTCTGACAGTACAGAGTCCAATTTTATAGAGTGTTACCCTTAGCCAGGTATGACCAAAGAGTCTGAGTACATATAAAAAGATATCTCTTGTGCTAATTCTTTGTGAAAGAAAATTCTTGGGGTAGAAGATCAGAAAACTTTGACTGTTTTTTTCCCTTAATGATTTTATTTCTGTACTTGGATCTCCTGATATGTCTTTAGGCACTGCATCAAAGAAAAATAGACATATTTCAATTGTAGTTAAAGGGTATTAACTAATATATGCTGAAATAACAAATGTGATTTTAAGTAGGATTTTAACAACTTAGATGAGATCTTAACATTATATTTCCTTGCATAGGCCAAAATGGATCAATCTGGTTTCTTGCAAATTGACATTTCTTAATTTTTGTCACAAATTCAGCTACCAAATATTTCACAGAGATCTACATCTACATCTGCTGACTTGTATTGTCCCATTTGACTTAAAGTTTGTTAGTATAAATCTGCTGTGCAGATGTTAGGTTTAAAATCGAGAGGGAAAGAAAACTACAATGTATAAGTCAAATGACTACTTTAATGCTTCATTTAAGAGGATAATATTTGGCTTCCAAGAAGTATTTATTTTTAGTTGTCTATTAAGTAATTTTAGTGTGTTTATGTTTTTATTTTCATGCTCTGTACTGGTAAATTAACTATGTTCTTATTAAGTTGCAAACTTTTATGGTCAGTTTACACACAAATTAATGAATTCCAGAAACTGGAAATGTTTACTTTTTAATTAGCAAAGAAGTGAGTACACAAGTAAAACTCATCTCTGTCACTTAGGAATTTGATAATTTGAGGGGAGAATACTCACCTGGACGGCACAGAAATAGGGAGAGGAGAAGGGATAGTGAATTCTGTCTCATTTTGATGACATCTCATATCTGGGAGTTCAGTGGGGTAGATCTTCTTTATATTTTTTATATTTTTTTTTCAAAAAACTTATGTAATGCCCATGTATCAGTTTACCCTGCTGAATAATTATAGCTGTAGAACTAATAGAAACAGCAGCATACAGTTTTGTTACCCATCACTTTATTATAATACAATGGTTTTGCGCTAATTAGGGATACGCATGTGTTCTCAGCTGTAGCAGTCAGCAGTACGTCTGCTTCCAGAGGTGATTCTGCATTAATCATGAAGAACAAGGAAAAAGATCATGTGCATACCCATGTTCTTGTAATTATTGCTACAAAACAATAGCTATGTTAAGCTGGTCCTCAAACTAAGTAACACTTTTTACAAATAAGTCAAATTTTATTTGCATCTTCTTGTAATACAAGTCAGTACATACTCAGCTGTACAGTATAAGACAATGTCATTTAAATAGGGAGGTGTCTGAGTGGAAAGGCAAAGTTAATAAGCTGCATCCTTTCTTGTGATACCATTGCCATAGATGGCAAGTGTCTTCGCCTCTTATACAACTAGGAAGATGGTAGAAAGAGATCGCCTTTTTCTTCCAAATAAAATAAATACCTTGAAAATCTTTTCTTCAACTTGTAGGGCTGGAAATGGTACAGACTCACCAAAATCTTAACTGTTGGATTCTCCATATTGTATTTAGCAATGGATTCAACAAAAAATGATCATATGCAGAACTCCTTCTATCCCAAGAGTTGGACTTTGTGACATGCAATTTTGTTTGCTGATGCTGTGACCACTGGACTGTGAAGCAGAAGTTGGAATTTCCTCTGAATAGGCTAATCATTTTTGTGGGTACATAGTTTTGTGAGGTTTTGCTGAGAAAGCAAGATTTAGACAATATTCAGAGGTTGTGTGCTTAGACTGTAGCTCACCGTGAAGCTCTGGGCAGAGGCCAGAATGGACCTTTCTCAGTACACTTGACCTATGGAGCTCTTAAGCTATGTAACGAGGAAGTTAATGAATGGAGGTAACTAAACAATAAGGCAAATTGTATTATAACCTGGGATTTGGATAGCCACCCTTGAATTACTTATTCAGTCTCAAAAATTTAAACACTGTATTGGAAGTGTATTTGTGTAACACACAAAAAAAAATATTCTTCATAACTTCATATATAAACCTTTAGCTGATATAGGCTGAGAGATCTAATAGTGGCTAATAGGAATGACTATCAGAAACCTCACACATTCAGTCTTGAAGTAAACTATTAATATTTTAAAAGCGAGGAAGTGAATCCCTGAAACGTTTGTGGTTTTTTTTTCCTTTTAGAAGAAAATATGACTCCATACAATGGATTATTATCCAACGTGTGTGTTAAATGATTAATGGTGTTATTAATTAAGCTTTTTCCAACTATTTAGACCTCTTATCATGAAAGATGAGTTACATTCCTGCCCAGTTAAACCTTGTTATATGATCAGTAAAAAAAAAAAAAAAAAAAGGTTTCTTGGTGGATAAAGTTTTATCATTCATCTCAAAGTTTGAAATATATAGATGTGTACCAGAACTTGAAAAATGTACCGATAATGTAAGATAACCACTTGGATGTGCATATTGTGAGAAGATGGTACAGAAGGGTATGTTAAACAGGAAAAAATTCATGTTATGCCACTGTGGTACCTAAATTTGTACAACTGTTCTTACCTGTAACTCCTGTCACAAAGTGAATTTTCTGCTGACTACCACCTTTTGTTCCAGGTCATTACAGACACCAGAGATTTATCTGCCCATAAAGTCTTGATTCTTGATGAAAGTAATTAAAATATAAAAGTTTCAGAGTTTATTATGTCTCTTGTTTAATGCTCTTTTTAACCTTCTAGTTAAAGCTTGCTTCATTTCCGTACAGACTTTTTTGGACTGTGAAATTTCAAAAACATTTTTGAAGGGATTTATCAGAGAGTAGTTAATGCAATCAAACAAGCTATTTCTGGTGTGCAGCATTTTCAGATCTGTTACTGACACAGCTCAGAGATGTGAAACACAAATTTCTCACCAATAGAGTTAAGCAGCTCATTGAAATCAGTGTAAAAAGCAACTCGTTTTGATCAGTCATTGGCAAATAATTAATTTTTTTGGATATAAAAAGTTTGATTGTGTCTCAAATAGAAATGTTATTCATTTGACAGCTCTGGGTTTTTTAAAAAGTTTTAATAGGAGTATATGTTTCTTGTTTGGTTGCTAGTTTTGAATTGGACAAGTAGTTAAAAATCATAAACTGCATTTTTAATTATAGTCAATGTTTTAGGCTTGTTAAAGTGTTACATTTAATTATTTTTTTAACTTTTTGATTAGCTTTTAGTATGTGTAAAAACCAACTATATATGATAAGTATTTAATGGAAATATTTGTTACGGGATGAAGCCTGTTTCAAAATGACACTCAGAAAAAATGAGATTTTGACTACATCTCCCCAGTTCTTACTCATCAGAAGTTTGATATGTCCTGTAGTGACAACCGAAGTTCAGATAGTTGTCTTGACGCAGCCACCCCTGACTGAAAGCTCTGAAATGCATCTGTCCTCCCTAATGGTTTAAGTATGTGGGGAAAAAACCCCAAAGAAGCTCAGATGAAGTGTTAACAACTTCACATCCTTGTAATATACTTAGGACAAGATGCCAGAAGGAGATTATGTCCAAAATGATGATCACATATTGCTTTTAGATATGAAGAAACATGAATAAATCTGATTACTAAGGCCATTTGTGGCTTATAATCACCATCTGAACTACGAAACAATATATAACTAAAACCACCATTCCCTTCAGCATGGCAAAGGAGGATCTAGGGGCATCCACCACTGTGCAGAAGATTGAGGCTGAGGAGTAAAAGCCAGACTGCCAGCAGGACTTGGGCATCTTGAGTAGTCAGAGTGAGTGTCCTGTTCCCCTGAGCTGACAGAACTGAAATGTTAGAATAAAAATCAGTAGCCACCCTCCATCCTGCTTAGTAAATTAGTCTTGGATTTTATGTCACTCGATGGTATGGTTCTGTTCTCGTGACTACCTAACCTTGAATTCCCCTGTGACAGTATTTCAATATCCTCTTCTGACTTCAGACAGCAGAGCTTTTGTCAATTTGAGTATTCATTAGTTATTTAAAGCATGCTTAAATCTCTCCATCTATCTATACCTTTTATGTTTTTGATCTTACAGCTTCATGATTTTTATGCCATATTGGGAGTTTGTGGAGATGACAATACCATACTTGCCCAAGATTAATTTTACCTCCTGTGTAAATACCAATGATTTTAAAGTGAGATTTTTTTTATATCTGCTTCTGAAAAACATTTATTTTGATTCACAAGTGTTGATGTAAGCAAAATGGTACACATAGTTATACTGTTCTATTTGTAGTTATCATCATGATAGCTCAACTGCCCCACACATTTTGTGTCATAGATGAAGTCTCTGGCCAGGGAACTGAATTGCAATCTGCTTTCTCAAGATCATGGTGGTTGCACGTATCCTGTTCATGCCAAGAAAATACCAATGTGAGACAGTTTGTCAGAGTTTGCCTATAAATGGCAAAGCCATTTTCATAAAGTATATTGTAATTTACATCACTTATTGAAAGCAGCTATCCTTCACCAGAGAAAAGGGGGACTGGTAATGAGAGAGGAAAAAGCCTTTGGGTGAAGTATTTATAGTTTTTTTCTTTCTGCTTAGACACTATCATTTCATTTCATAATGACAACCTGAGTAAACCGGCACTTAAGCAGAACTCCTACTGATGCAGTAGTTAAATAAAATCCTATGCAGAATGAAAAGGTGTCCTCTAGGGAAATAGGTACATTAAAAGCCTTATTGTAAGTTTTATTTATGAAGCTGTTATAAAACCATTTCTCCATTTATAATAAATAGTTGACTAAGGCAATATGCATGAACACACCCCAGATGGTTAATTCTAGGTTACTTTTCTAACCTCTGTAAAAGTCTTTGTCCCTGTAACCTAAGTTCTTCCCTATTTTATATGTATATGTATATGCATATGCATATGCTCATGCATACATATATGTATGTGGCGAAGACATGATGATCTTTACAAGTGGTGATTTATTCCTTTATGCCTGCCTTTTATGAAACAATCTGTTGAAAACCATAAAAGATTAAAAACAAGAAATCAGATTTCCATTTAACACTTTACACAACATCTATTTGCTTCAGTTGTATCAAACAAAAATTAAAACAACTTGCACCTCAATTCCCAGGAGAGCACACTGGTAAAAAAATCAGTGACAGCCTAGTGGCATAACAGAAGAGAAAATCTTTTTCATTATTAGGACGATCAGTCATAAGAACAAGTTGCCCAGTGAGGTTGTTTTCAAAGCCTGACTAGACAAAGGCATGAGCAAACTGGTTTAATCTCATAGCTTTGAGCAGGAGACCAGATTGGTGATCTCTGGAGGTCCCTTACAACATGAAGTGTTCTGTAATTCTCTGATAGTATAAACCCATTACCTATTCACGCAGAGCTGGTAGATTAAAAATACATCTAAGTATCAGGGGAATAAAATTCCAGATTATGAATTTGCTCTCTTTTTTAAATATGAGTAAGACCAGAATGTATGCTAAAGCCAACAGAAGCTGATTGTTTCATGAGTTTGAAACCAGAGGGGCATTAATGATATTAGTTTTACTGAGATGTGACAATTTGTCAAGTAGGTGCATTTTGGCCAAAATATTTTAAACCCATACACTGCTCAAAGGAGGCAAATGGCCAAAATCATGATCTTCTGTTCAGATAATCACAAATTCTGGAGCAAGACTGAATGAGTTTTGGATCTGATTTTTACATGTGTTCCCTGTCATCAAACTGGATTATAAAAAAATGTCCTGATAGAGCACTTACAAACATTTCAGGTGTCTTATGCTAGTAACTCAGTAGACTGGAATCTGTATTAAAAAATCAGGCCGTGCATTTGTCAGCTTTTCACCTCTGAGACTAACTACGTACTATTTCACAACCTGACTTTCAGAGGGAATGGCTTGAGGACAGGTTGTGCTACTGAACAGTAAACAAAGCTGAATCAGAAAACCCAGAAAGACAGTAAAAATTTGATAAGTAGAAAACTTACCAAATATAATGAAAGTTTCTCATGTTAACAGAAAACCAGGACAGTAATGCATCTCTTGTATGGACTTCTACCTGGTTCTCAACTCAGCACTTTGCTCCTCACTTCTAGCATACCCTACCACGTAGTTTCAATAAACTTTGCCTTTTTTTTCTTTCTTTTTCTTATGTTTCCAGCTGGCATTTAGCAGATGCATTAGGCTAATTTGTGGAATAAAATACTTCAGGAACTATTAAACATGGAAGCTACATCTGTATTGGTAAAGGAACCCTCTCCATGAAATGAGCTATGTCACTCAGAACAGGTAATGCAGAGTAACTCACGTTCTCATGGCTCAGGACTAGACATCACTCAAGTGGACTGATACATCCATAATGAATGTCCTTGGGCCCGTGTCTCTTCAAGGATGCAGTCAGTACTCCATACGCTTCAGGATAACTATTAATTTTAGGCAATTGTTTTCTACCCTTCCCCAGTCCCCTTGGTTCAAGTACCAGAAATGATACACCAATTTGGGAGTATGGACTGAGGACGTGGCACGAAAAAAAAACAACAGGATTGTGTGAGGGCACAGCACGCACTGGGACAGTACCAGAGGAAGGAAAAACTGATGCAGTTTTATCCATGAAGACTCTTTGTGGTAGTTTATGGAGTGAACTATGTCCAGAACATCAGCCTGGATTTTTCTGAAAGGAAACTAGTTATTTCAATCAAAAAAATAGCCTGGGAGTGAGCTATTCTAAGGGCTAGGGCCTAGCGATGAATTCCGGTGCTACATTTTTTGCCAGGAGAGGCATCAACTAAACAGTCGTTTCTTAATCTGGAAGTCTCAAAGCTATTAATTTTCAGAGGTCAGAATAGCATGCTGGGGAAATACTACTTTATCCTTACCTACTTCTTATAATGTTCTGTATGCATCTGCTACCTCCACTTGTGAGAGAGGACATTGGGTTAACACCACCACTTTTCTGTCCCAATATGACTGGCTTACAGACATGTAGCACAGATCTCGATACTTGAGAAAAGGACTGAATGGAGCATGCGAGGGATCATACAATTCAGAGGACTTTATTTATTCTCAGGTTTTTATTTATTCTTAGTGAGAGAAGACCTTGAATCATGTTTTCCCCCCTGTTCATTTATAATGGAAAATCTGAGGAATTATATTCAATAAAAGAACATAGAGAACACAACAAGACTGAAAATTATTTAAACAAGTATTGTTTGGCCCATATAGTACAATATGTGCTGCCATACTACATTTTCGTTTATTCAATTTGGTTACAGAAGTGATTTAAAGCTACTTAAATGGATCAAATCATTAAAAAGAATTGTGGAAAAAGGAGAACAGTGAACAAAAAGAGACTTGTAGGATGAGCTGCGTAGTTATTCTTTACCCCAAAACACCTTCAGTGCTTAGATATCACCTACATCAAATTACATGCTTGAAATTAATGATTCCATTAATCCTTCCTTTATTCTTGGCTATGAAAGACATTAGTTAGAAGTATTACATTTGTTCATAGACTGATTAGTAGTTATTTGCAAGGAGCAATTCATGACCACTATGCGGGTCTTTTAACTATTTAATTGTATGTATATGTATATTTAAATCTCTAGAAGTCCTCTATAATTTACAATAGGTGCACTTTCAGCTCAGTTGTAGTTGTATAAGTATTTGGCACAGAATAAAGGTTTATTTTCGCTTGCCACCTCTTGAATTTTTGTAAATACAATTTGATTTCTGTTTCAAATGTGTTTTTTAAATAAAACTCTTTGAGTCTGGTTTATCTTAGAGATAGAGATTACTTTAATTTTAGGGAGTATTTCTATAGCAGACAGTTGTTTTCTCCCTATAGGTTCTCTAATGTGAAAGAGGAGTGCTTGAAAAAGTCATCCCTAGCAACACAGTTCCTTTCATAAATTCTAACAGACATAAAGCAACTGATTCTCCCCATCACCACCAAAAAAACCCCAAACAAATTAGCTTTGAAAAGGCTCTTCGTTTCCCATACCAAATGATTTTGCTCATCAGTGCATTTCTATTTTTCATGGAATTAGAATTTTGAGATTTTGAAACATGCTAAACATTTTACAAGACCTATAGAGCAATGGAGCATGTTCGCTGTTTCAAGAGGAGTGATAGTGTGTGATAGTTTTCTGTGTGTGATAGTTTTCTCTTAGCATGTTTAGCTCTAGCCATAGAAAGTAGTAGTATTAAGTGTATTCTGCGTCACTTCCTGCTTCTTTTGAAAACTAAAGCTAAATTACTTGTTAAAAGTGTAACAAATAAACGGACCTTCTGAATCTTGTCTGCTAACAGTGGATAGTTTGCTTTTCTTCTTCAAATCTGATATGCTGAGAATCTACACATTTGGGTATTACAACATTATGAAATACAATTCAAAGCAGAGTTCCACATGTGAATAAGCCAACAGATGGCAAGAATCCTCTAAGGCAGTCTGTATGCCAGAGTATAAATACTGCTGCAGTAAAACTAATCACAAGAGGAAACTAAAGCCTGTAGATGATGTCTCATCAAGCAAAACAGTGTAAGAATTCTGGACTCTCAGCTTGGCTGATTCAGTGAATCTCACCCTGTCACAAGTTATTGTCAGGTTTTCTTTTCTGAAGTAGAGAAAAAAGATTCTTAATTTTTATGACTGAGATATATTTGCAGGGAATGGTTTGGAGAGACATTATATCTGTCTGTACTAGGTATAAGAATTATGTAAAGCCCTGGACATATTTGAAAAATATTCTGTGATAGCACTGGACTAGAAGCTGTGTAAATAAAAGCAGAGGTGATGACTGCAGGCCATATTCCAAAGTGAGGGCACAGCTTTCTGCCAGTGCTCGGCCTGGGCAGCACCGATAAAAGATTTACTTGATATGTATTGCCTTCTGCTTCTTGACTTCCAGCCTGAAACTGGAATCTTAAATCAGACTTTCCAATTGACGGTGCAAATCTCCAATATTAGACATAGTTTTCTAGAAGGACAATTTTAGTCATATCTTACTGTTTTCTGCTCACTACACTCTGATAGCCAACCACCCATACATTATCTCCCAGAAGTCAAACGATGCAGTTATGTATTTGGCCTAAAGTAATTGAAATAGAGATGGAAATCTAAGTGTCTTGTTTAATACACTTTAAGTCTTTTAGAGAACTGCATGAAAGTTCTTACAGGAACAGTAAAAAAGAAGGTGCCATGATATGCTTCCCCAAGACCCACCTTTAGTTGCACCTCAGCCTCAAAGATGACAAGTTAGACACACTTGTAGACACTCAATACTTGCACTGCGTGTTCCACATCATCTCAGGAGTGAAACTCTTCAAAAAATCAGTTGCATCTTTGTAAGCATTGAGCATTGAGCAAATAAAAATTACTGTTTGCATCAATATGAACTTACTAAACAATAAGGTCCAAGTTCTACAACTCACACAGCATGATTCCCTGCTCTTCTGTATGACTGGCTCAGCAAAACCGTCTGCATGAAGGGATGATAAAGCTGACTGAATCAACGTTGGCTTTTGCTTATAGTTTCAAGAAA
Source organism: Rissa tridactyla (assembly GCF_028500815.1). Taxonomy (NCBI): domain Eukaryota; kingdom Metazoa; phylum Chordata; class Aves; order Charadriiformes; family Laridae; genus Rissa; species Rissa tridactyla. Next base: position 199,406,265 of record NC_071466.1, read on the forward strand.
AATTTCACTGTACCATCTCAAAAGTGGGATATATGTTTCTCATATTTTGCCCCACTTATAGGAATTCTTAAGCCCTAAGCACATTTTGACCATATCTGGATGTATAGTACATGTTGAATAATTAGTTACAGTTGTCTCTGGCTTTGGTTAAAAAATATGTTTATTACTAAACTGAAATCAGACTGTGTTCAGCTTTAAGTACTTATAAAGGGCTTTCCAATTAAGCCAAAGTGTGTGAAGGTTTCACTGTGAAGAAGAGATATACTGCTAAAGAGATGGTTCCTTAACAAAAGAAGTGTGTAGGTGTCTAGAAGATTTTTTTTTGTGTCGCCTTAAACAAAATAATAAGGTGTTTTTAACTCTAGCAACACTTCATGTTTTTATTCTATTTGCTTTTCTTTCAACATACACTTGAGAACACACTGTCACTACTGCTGATGGCTTTTTTTGTGTAAAAAACACTTATGTATAATACAAAAAATTTCAAAAGAATTGAGAGAAATAGATAAGACTTCCTTGGAAATATACCTATAACCCTCTAGGCAAGGCATATAAAAAAATGTACTCCCAATGGATGTGATATGCTAACACACTCACTCTCTCTGCCTGAACATTTTTAGGCAATCCCTCTGAAAATTTGATTGCTGGCTGGTTTGACAGCAAATACAATCTGCCACACTTTTTGTCTGAGTTATGCACAGCTGTGTATATAAGCTTCTGTAAAATAACCCATGTGCTAATTGCGAGAATTGGAGAAGGCTGTATTAGTGCAGGAAAGAAAATAAGGGAGTAGTTAAGATTTTATTTGTTCTTGACACTCTCCTCTTGCTGCATTCTCTCATATTTCTTTTAAATCTGAAGTGAAATACATCAGTGACTAAAATTTGCTACACTAAAAGAAGCCACCACTTTGTCACTCTTCAGTCCCTCAAACACTCCGATGGCATGATTGGGGTTTCCCAGCAATGAGGCTCTTTCCCTTCCATCTCTCATGCGCCCTCCATTTACAATGATGTCCTGTGCTAAAGATGTAGCAAAATGTTGTTACTATAGTTACACAAAAATAATTTTACAAAAAAACCTCTTGCCTTTTTTTCCCCACCTTTGCAAGAATATCAGCCCAAAGTTTGTCACTCACTTCTGAGGACCATTGAGGAAGAAGAGTACCAGTACTTGCTTAGAACTTCTCAGTGTGGTCCTACTTACACCAACTACTACAAAACAACCTTCTGGAGGATCCTGTCAGCCCAAGTGAAATTACAGGCTTGTTTTCACAATTTGTAGTATTTGTCCATAGCTCTTTGATTAGCTGCTATTTGTTTCTCTCCAGCCAGCCACACAACAGCTACTCATAGCCTATTCTTGAGGGAAACTGGGCTTTTTCTGGAGAAAAAGAAGTCTAATAAAACATTTTAATTGATCTATAGAAATGTATTACTAAATATTTCCTTTGTATATTTGATGCATTAAAAAGGAACTTCAGGAAAAAGAGAAAACATGAGAGAGACAAAAAAGAGGAGACACAAGGAGAAAATGAAATGCTTCTATGAAACAACAATTCTGCTGTAACAGAAAAAAAAAGGCAGAGAGCTAAATGCAAAGACCATTGGAGGGAGGTTTGAAGAGCTGTCTTCTAGCAAAATCAATTAATGAAACGTAACCAAGAGGCACCTTTGAAAGAGAGTACAGCATTCCAGTCTGGAGGAAAGTAGGCAGAAGAAACTGATTTCCTGAAGGGTGCTTTCCTTCTTCACATTCACTACTACAAGACATTAAAAACAAAAGAAAAAAAATAAAACACACAAAAAAATCCAAACAAAAAAAACACCAAACCAAAACAACCCAACCGAAATACCCCAGTAACTATCTTTTTATCACAACTGGTAACGATATTTTTCAGCAGGCTTCTGCTTTCCACTGGAAATAGAAAAACACACTTTTAATGTGATTAATTTAAAATTTTATTTACTGTTACCTAAGCACAATAATGCTTATCATATTTTTTGTTCCAGTTCAGTAATATGGTAACCTAAAAAAAAAAACCCAAACCCAAATTAGTTGTAGAATCATTGCAATTCATTTACAAAATCAGTTAACCAGTTATAGGTGCAACTAAATTCTACAATAAAGATACAAGAATATTGCTATATTATAATATACAGGATATATTTATCTCTACAGTGTTTGGGTAAAACCAGACTTTCACAGACACTTAAAAAAATACTTTCAATATTTCTATGTATTGTTTACCTGTTTTACAAAATTGCAGACCGGTAAATTCAGAACAAATGGATACATACACTAATATTCAACCACATTCACCCTTTTTGATACTAGAGAAAATACATGAAAATACACTCACATATACATACACACCCATGTGCATGTATGTGTATACACATACAAATACATATCTTCAGAGATATGTTTCTTATGATGCATTTAAACAAGCAGTGGCTGAAAGCAGAGCCCTGAGAACCAAGCAACTTTTTCATTAAATGAACTTAAGTTTGACTTTTGTCTTTATACTCAGAGATGTTAATATTCAGAAAATTAATTATAAAACACAAATTAGCTGAGCACAGAACACAATCAAATCCAGAAAGATTCAAATGGGAACTGTTTCCTGTTAGAGCATCCAGGGCATCAGTCATCCACTTACTCAAGTCAGTGTCAGAGCTCCCATTGCCTTTAGTACTGTAAGGTCAAAGATTAGGTTCATCTAAAAAAGGGAGGAAAAAACCTCACAATGAATTATAAGAAAACAGCAGAAAAACATAATAGCTGAGATAAGCATTAAACACTCAATAAAAAAGTAATGGTTAGGTGATTAAGTAGGGAAAAATAATTAACTGTAATTAAATTCAGTGATCATTTACTTCTGATGATACAAGATATAATTAATAGTTGCTATTATTATTCTTCAATTTTTTATTTATTTGGTGCATTTCACCCTGTAGTAAGAATCTAAACATTATTTTATTAAAAAAAATGCATACAGATACACATCGACTCACACACACATATTTAAATAGGAAATAAAGAAGCTTGAAACAGCTTCTTCAGCTACCTTGCAGAAAATTAGCTAAAGTATACAGTAGAAGACATAGTGTGGTTCATAATGTCAAAGCACTCTCAGAAATACAGGTCCATTTGCAACAAAAATCAGGGAGAATTCAAAACTACAAGACAGATTTTACAGACGTGATGGATAATTATCTGATGTCAGAGAAAGGATTCCCAAGTAGCTAGATGCAGTGAAATGATTGAATTACACTCTGGTTTACAAATGTTCCTCTGCGTTGTCTATCCACTGCATTTCCAGTGGGTTATGGTGCTTCAGTTGTCTGGACCAGGCAGAGCAAGAATTTTTCTGACACACAATAAACTGACAAAAAAAGTCTGTGTAGATAATATCTCAAACTTCAAATAATTAAGTATAAATGATTACAATTATAAAAATCAACTCTTATCAATATATTTATGAAAATGAACTTAATTCTATCTGCTTTCCCAGTGTATATTATCTCATTTTTAGATTTTACTGCATCAGCCTCCTTCCAAATCTGATTATTTTAGGGTTCTGGAAATGGATTTGGAACCTTATAAAAACGTAAGATTATCATCTGTTCTAGTTTTGCTTATAGCCAGATATATAACAGCATTAACTTCTCAGCTGAAAGGTAATAAAAATATTTGTGTACTTACAAGTTATTGAAAATAATGTTTAATTATAAATTTGATGCTGCAACTGAATAAAGATCTCTATAGAAAATTAAAATGGCTTAGTGCCAATGTCAAAGCGGTTCTATCCATATTTTATCCAGAATTTACTTGTTTGTGAGAGCTGTAATTTTTCCCTGTACGTAAATGTGTTGAGAGATGTTCTCTCAAGTGTATTCTTCCAAAGAAAGAAATTCTGGATATTGCATATTTTTCAGTGTTTGGCACATCCCTGGATTTTAAAACTGATTGTTTATGTAAATGACGAGTGTCAGAGAGACCAGAGCTGCAATGTCCAAGTCTCAAGAGGACTCATTAAACTGAGACTGTTTATAATCTTGTCCTTGATGTTCAGGCGCAAGTACCATTCTGTCACTATGCCTGGAAGTACGTTCTTCCTCATGGCACATCCAGGTGCACAGGCTGTGTAGGTTGCACACAGCATTAGCTGTAGTAAAAAAAGAAGCAACATGTGACTTAGAATTAAAGCCTGAGCGTCCATCACAAGCAACGTTGTGACAGCATCTGACTCCAGAAGTGTTCGAGGCCAGTCTGGATGGGGCCTTGAGCAACCTGGTCTAGTGGGAAATGTCCCTGCCCGTGGCAGGGGGGTGGGAACTAGATGATCTTTAAGGTCCCTTCTAACCCGAACCGTTTTATGATTCTATGATAGTCAACTTGTCTTTACTGTTGTTTGTAATGATTTTCCAGGTTTAATATCTTTCCTAACCCAAGTGCCACGGAGTTGAGTATTGGATGGTTTGTTCGATTTGGGGTTTGATTTTTGGAGGCCTTTCAATGCAAATGGTGTTGCATTGTCTTTCTGTCTTACTATTTCATGTAGTTTAAACCAAGTCGGGATCAAAGTGGTTTATTGATTTCTAAATGGCATCCGTGTAAGGGACAATCAGTGAACTATGCAGTCAGCATCCATGTCAACAGATAAACTACAACACTAAACAGTTAAAAAATGTTAATAAAACTTTTTTTTTTTTTTTTAATAAAATCCCCAAAACCTCTAATCGCACACAGGCGCCCTTGCTCTCCCTGGCCACAGCCACACCCCGCTCCCCCCATCCCCTCCCGGCCGTGCGGACGCACCCCGCACCTCCGGTCAGCGGCGGTGTCTCCGGCTGCGGGGCCGCCCCCCGCCGCCGCCCAGCTCTGGGGCAGCCCCGGCGGTGCCGGGCGCGCAGCGGGGCGGGTCCGCGCCCGCGGGGGGCAGCGCCCCGGGGCGGGCAGCGCGGCCCGGCCCGGCCGTAGCCGGCAGCACCCAACCGCCGTCCCGACCCCTTCCCCCCGCCTCCGGGGTCTCTGCCCCGTTACAGATGTCCATGTTCCTTCTATGTTGCTTCTCCAGGTGACGCTTCCTCTGTTTCAGTCTCTTGGTAATCCCCCAGCAACTAGTTAATCCAGCTGATGATCACCTTGGTAATGACCAGTTTTGTGGCAGCTGCCCTTCCAATCATCCTGGTGTATTTGATTCACTCACAGCATCTACACCCATATTCTTATCTTGAAGATAAGGACTTTTGCCAAGGGTAAGCCATGAAAGCAACCACCTATATGTATACCTAAATACACGTGTGTGAGCGTGTTGATATAGATGACTATTTTTGCAGAAGACCTTTTCTGACTGTTTATCTACACACACAGTTATGTGTATGATATTTTTACCTTTCCTCGCCATCTTTCCATCCTTCCTCCATGTAATTCTTTGTTTTTAACCTTCAAACAATTAACTAGTCCTCTCTAGCCCTCATTCCTGTAATTTTAACTAAGCTGTTGACATTTTCTCTTGTCAGGCTTAGAGCAAAATTGTTTTGATTTAATTATTGCCATAAAATTATCAAAGTACTGTCGTCTAAAACAGAGAATGATGTTAAGGTGTCAAACTAGTCAAGCAGTGTACATGCAAATCTGTAAATACACTGTTGCAATGCTGTATGAAGATGATTGATACAAATAGTATCATTAGACATCAATGGAGGGAAAGAACTCGTAAAGTTGTTTGATGGGGATTCATGATGTCATAAATACGTCTGCAAGAATAATTTCTAATTTATATTTTAGCCTGCAAAATTTCAGTTGCTTCAGCAAGGTGTTATAAACTCATTACTATCTCTGACAAATTGCTGTAGTTCTGAAGCATAAAATGTCCCTGTTTTCCCCCATCTGCCTTCTCCTTTTCTCAACGTCTCCTTCGTTTCCTGGTTTTAACTTCTTTGTTGGTAGCACTGCCTTACCTCTTCTACAATCCCATTCTCCCCACTCTGTCTGCAGTAATGTATTAATCAAAAATAAACAAATCAAGTACTCCCTGCCTACTAAGAACGATGATTTACCCGCACTTTGACAGCCATTAACTCTCATGATTTAAATTCTCTGCTTTGTCCTTTTATCTGCTTTCTATTGGATTTTACACTGTCTATTCACTGAGTCAGGAACCAGGTCTAAGGACTGATGGAACACTCGTACATAAGGATTTATCCTGGCATCTGATGAATTGTGGAGAGGGACAAAACCACACTACCTTCCTTCTCCCACGAACAGAGACTCTGCGAAGACAAGTAGTTGTGATTGCATTATAGGCACTGGAAAATGTATAGTTTCACACCCCATATTTCCATTTGAAATTTGTGGAAAGAAATACTCACCCGATACTGGATATTAAATTAATGTGGGGCAGCAGAGGCATGTCAGGCCCACTTAGCTACTCTACTCTGCCTTTGATGTCAAGAGGCATAGAAAAATCTAACATATCCATATTATCCTGGAATCTATCAATTCTGTGTCACATGTGCAAGGTGTCCTGCATACAGTAGGTGTTCTGATATTAAGTGTGATGCTTTCTAATGTAACTGTTTTTCATGCTTTGAAACCTGAGTGGCTATTAAAAAGAAGTTATAAGTGACCAAACAACTGATAAACAATAAAAGGTAATTTGTAAAGCATGGTTTTAAAATTGAAAGTATAAAAATGGAAGAAAAAGAAATTAATGAAATTAAAACCTCAAAAAGTATTGAGATTTGCCAATATTCTTTCAATTTGAAATTGATAAGTGAATTAAAACAAATCCTCAAACATTGATTGTCTTTACCTAAAACTTTTTTTTTTCCTCCCTAGAAGCCTGTGACCTTAGCAGCACCCCACTTTATTTTCTAATAAAATACAGCTCAAGTTCCCAAAGATTTAATTATTATAATTTTTAAAATAAGAAATGTCAGGAAAATAGGGTATGATGCACAAAAAAATCTTCTGAAAGAAACTGGTTCATTCAAATTGTTTCATATTGTATATAACAGCTGAGAAACATTTTTAAGTTTCTGTCAGGGGCCTTTGAAAATGCCATACAATAATAATTTTTGATTTATATCTTCAGACAAATTGCTTCATATAGGAGAAAAGCTAAAAAATCAGGAAAAAGAATTAGGACCCCCTGCTATGTAATAGCTCAAAAAACGCAAACTGCTTCCAAGTTCTACTGTTATTTAAACCTTGACATTAACCTGGCCATATTGGCCAGGTTTTGGCAGTTTTAACAACTATAAAATGATAAAATAAAAATTTAATGTATTGTTTCCTAGAAGAGCTGTGTGGGAATAGGTTTTTCCCTTCCCATGAATCTTTTCCTAATTTCAAGTGTTGCACATTGCACATAGACATTTAAGGCATGATCAGCTATATGTCCACATGGGATGCAGAGACAAAATTTTCTAGTTCCTCAGCTGAATTAATCATGGAAGAGACTTGAGTTTATTGAAGTGAAAGAACTTGAATTTACTCTTTCCCTCACTCTCTGAAACCATTTCTCTTTGAATAATTACAGAATGCCCAAACTACCCAAGTATTATTCTCTTTCTGTTTCTGTCTATCTGCCTGCCTGCATCTCTGTTTTCAAAATTAACCATTTTGAGGTTGTGGTGTGGTTTCGTTTGGTTTTTATTTTTGTTTTGTTTTGGTTTTTTTGTTGTTGTTGGTTTTCTTTTTAAATATTAAAACAGGCAGTATGGTGGGTAGAATGGTAGATGGATGGGAAATCCTGCCAACAAAGTGATTACGAGGAGAAATGGAGAGGAGACACCTGGAGAAATAGAACGCTGACAGAGGAAGAAAGAGACATTTTATGCTTCAGAACTACAGTGATATGTATTAGAGATGACATCAGTAATGAGCTTCCCCAGTTGAAATGTCTCCCACCCTATGTATTTATAGCTGTGGTTTCCATTTTAATGGGTCAATATTTTCCAGCAAAAATCAACTTCCCTGAAAAATGCCCAGCTGCATGTTTCCTGTCTACACCTGTTCATGGCAATGTTTTTTTCTTCCGGGCAGTCTTAGAAAAATACATTGGAAAACAGTTCTGTGTTTCCAAACACCATGTCACACAATCTATAGTAACTAAGTATAGAGGGGGTTGGTATTTTTTTGTTTGTTTGTTTGCTTGCTTGTTTGTTTAGGGTATTTTGGTTTTGTTTTGTTTTATTGTTTGTTTGTTTGTTTTTCAGATATTCAATAAAGAATAGTCAGAAAAATGTATGCATTAAATAGTTATAGAAAAATCTTGACATTTTTAAAAATGGTTATTTAAACTTAGCTTGCTAGCTTAGAGTTTCAACTTATAGAAGCCTTTTTGTATGTGTGGCAAAAGTGAGAAAATGGCTGCAAAACATTGATATTTTGCTGTGCTATAATCTTCACCTCTGCTCTGCATTTGGTTTACAAAGGCATAAACATAAAGCACTGAAGGACTAAAGCCCTTAAGTTTTAGTTCGGTGTTTAAGTTCTTAAAAATAAAAGGACTCTTAGACGAGAGAAGAGATCTTCCAAACTAAACGTTTGCTAAAATAGGATTTGATTCTGTACTTCTATATTGTTTTAACTATCCATTATGACGAGCATTTTGTCTGCAAAATAATCCATACCTCACTAGCTACTGGATTTTCCCGAAAAGCAAAGACCAAATCTGCACCAAAAAAAAAAGACAGATGGCATTAACGAAGTCTGACTACACCAAGAACATTAAATTTATGGTAGCACACCTGCAGATGGTGCTGTTCCACAACATTTCCTGTATAAAATCGGATTAAAATGCATCAGTTGATATATTCTTCGATCTTTCATTATATATTGCCCTACAGTACATGCAACCTTTACATAAAATGGTTGGCTGTGTGTGAAGGCCAAACTAGATGGAAAATGATACATAAAGATATAACGTTTTCCCATCCTAAAGATAATTCCTTTTTTCCCCCACCCCGTTCTTATTATAATGTTAGCAGTTATCCAGAGATGTCGTATTTCTTTTTAATAGTATATAGTATTTTATCATTGCTGGTTGTGAGACCAAAAATTGTAGTTACTTAGAGAGACTGTTTTAAATTGTGTTTCCATTTCAAACGTGCTACACTGTGTAAACAGTTGTTAGCAAATGTTCTCCTACAAAATATTGTTATTTATGGGCTACACATTAAGAATTATACTATTCTCACAAAGAATGTCGGGACAGTAGAAATAAAATATTGCTCCACAGAGAGAAAGATTTTTAAAGCTGTGTTTGTTGTCAGAGCAGAAGACTGAGGGCAATACATGTTATCAGGTGAATTATTTCATCCTTCTATGCTATAAATTTAACGTGATTTCCATTGGAACTGGTTGTAATTGTTTTTTTATTATTACGTATTTTTTCATTTTTTAATCATGAATGAAAGTATCCCTGCTACTACTACTACGACAACTACTATGACTGCCACTACTACGAATAGTGCTATTATTACTAGCACTCTTAATTTGTACAAATCATGGCTCTATACTTTGTTGTCTCTTTATGGAGAGCCTAATTCTAGTTTCCATTCCAATGGGACAGTCTTGTTTAAATCTATAGCACTACAACAATAGAAATCAAATGGGTCTCTGAAAGTAAATTATGATTTCCATATTTTAGAGAATAACAAGGCTTTGTAACTGTATTTGAGTATGGAAAACACACCATTTAAGAAACATTTCTATAAGATATTAACACACATTGCAGAAGAAGTCCTAAATAGTTCAACAGGGAGATTTTTTTTTTAAGTGACTATACCAGAACATTAATATTTTATAACAGTAAGGAATAATAACTGATTTTACTTAGACATTTAAATCTCCAAAGTTTTTTGCAGTATATAATCAAGAAATCTTAAACATTTTTAAAAATAAAAAAAAAGTTATGCATATAATGAGCAGATGTAAAATTTTAGTTATAGGGTAAGTTGAAGGAATGCAAGTGGTTGAAATGGGAAATCTTTACCCACTGGCACTAGTTGGGAGTATTTTCACTGACTTCTCTGGTGTCATAATTACATATGCCAATCTTCCACAGCCAAAGCCAACCATTGAAACCAGTGGGAGGTCAGAGATATAATTATTGAGTTTTCTATTGGTTTTGCTGGGATATTTACTTTGAGAGTCTACCTTTGGTAATTCAATTAAATATACAAATAAAACATGGACTATTCTTGACAAACAAACACACTAAATTGGTAGCTGTTAGTGATCTGTGGTTAGGGGAGGAGGAGTCACACCAAGAGACAATACCATACAATCCCCAAACTCCCTGTTGTTGATTTTATTATTTTTGCTCTTTGTATGTAACTATGTGTAGTGTTAGGGACATGGAAAATAGTAATATTTTCAATGTTTGTTATCTATTTGTAAGTCAATTTGTAAATATTCACACTGAACTTTACTATATATCTCTTCTGTTTGACTGTACAGCACTAGCACAGCCATGTCATCTAGACAGAAATGGATTCAGATTAAGAACTCAACAGATAAAAGCCCAGTGCTCTGACCATATGTGCAATATAATTTTTTATTTTTTTCTTGGAGGACCTTTTTCTCTTTATTATGATTTCAGAGGGTGGAGACAGTTTAGCAGCAGGGTATATAGAATTATAGGATAGTTGGGGACCTATAAAGGTCATCTAGGCCAACTCCCCTGCCATGACCATGGACATCTTCAAGTAGATCAGGTTACTCAGAGCCCCCTCCAACCTTACCTTGAGTGTTTCGAGGGATGGCACATCTACCATCTCTCTGGGTGTGGTTTCACCACCCTCATTGTAAACAATTTCTTCTTTAAATCTAGTCTAAAGTTACTCTCTTTTAGTTTAAAACCTTTATCCCTTGTCCTATCACAAGAGGCCCTGCTAAAAAGTTTGTGCCTATCTTTCTTAAAGGGGGCTTATTCCCCCTTAAGTGCTGAAAGACTGCTATAAGCCTTTCTTCTCCAGGCTGAACAACGCCAACTCTTTCAGCGTGTCCTTACAGGAGCGGTGCTCCATCCCTCTGATCATTTTTGTGGCCCGCCTCTGGACCCACTCCAACAGAGTATCCCTACAGTATAACTAACCAAGACAATGATGAGACATTTAGCTAATTAATTAATTCATTTAACTACTATTTAATTGCATAGTACTTTCTGGAAATGAAAATTCTTTTGTTGCATACTAAAGATAAATTTGGAAGAAAGGAATATGAAGTAACTCATCTATCTTGTCACAGAATAATCTACTCATGTAAAATTTTTCATTCTGCTTTCAAAGATGTGGCCACCTGCAAACATGAAATGACAGTCTTCAAATTCATTGTTATGTGATATGTATTTCCCAAAGGCATTAAATGGTGTACAATATGCATAATACACTGATTGTATTATAGAGATTAATCTTTAACCCATCCTGGAAAATAAGCTGGGAAATATTTCCAGGTTTTGATTAGTTATCCCTGCTCTTTATTATAAAAATCTTGTTTTCTTCCATGCTTGGAAAGTTGATGATTATCCCAACTTACTCTTATCCTTTGAGTCTCTCCATTATTTTTTTTTCCTCCCTAGTTCTCATTTAGTTTAATAAAGAGCAAAAACATCCAAGTAGTCAGATTAGAAACTCCCATTTTCCCTTATAAAAGAGATTTACTAAACTGATATCTATAATCTCCTAAAGACAAAAATTAGAAAGTAAACACAAATGTATTCTCATGGTATGTTTAGAGAAGGGCATCAGAAGACAAAACTAGATGACACTTGTAGAAAGTGATGCCATATATCACACAACATGTTTCAGTTCAGTTTGGTGAAATGCCAGTGCAGGTTTCTGTTTATGTTGTGCAAACAACAGCCTGCTCTATGCTAACAAAATGTCTGTTTGGCAATATGCAGAACAGGGTTTTGATAATTTTATATTATATTTTACTTAAGTATATTTAATTTCTAACATAAATTTCTTTTTTTTGTATATGAATTTACTGATTTGACCTAATTCTCTTACTCCTTATTTCTATAAATAATTACTGTTATGTGTTTTATGATAATGTCTAAACAATTTGTTACAATTGTGTTTAGAAGAGTTGAAAAACTAGTTATCTAAAATTTTAATTTGTCATTGAATGGTTAGTCTAAAATTTTGAATTCTCTATTACTGATCTCTGTCATACCAGGGAGCCCAGCATGTGACATAGTATTCCAGCAATGTCTCACCAGTGCTGAGTACCATATCACCTCCTTTGGCTTGCTACTGTGTTTCAATACAAATCTAGGATTACACCATATCAGTACATCAACTCACAGTAGAATAGTTCATTAAATTCTATCACATTTTAAATTAATGTTTAATCATTCAGTTATGTATAGGTGGTTCTGAATACCAGAGTCACTTATATCATGTGTTTTCATCAGTTTTCACTTCAGCAGAAGCCATTGTACCTGGAAGCTATTTCAGCCCCCAGCCTTCAGAATTTTGGTTTTGAAAGGAGTGGCCGTTCCAAGACAGAAATCACGCCCCCCTGGCACCCAGTTAGCACAGCTTGGGCCAAAGAGTTCATGAAAGATTATTTTCAGTTTTGTACAGAGAGAGAGAGAAATACTTGCTTATTTACCAGTACAGACAGTAGTTTATATGATTTGAGTACCACACATTTAATCTTCACCTGGTGTATATAGAGGAAAAAAATAAAATCTCTGAGAGTGAATATTTGCCCTATACAGACAGTAAAAATGTTCAGATCTAACAAAGCAAGAAAAAGTTGAAATAAAACCTCCCAAGTTATAGTTTTTTTTCTTTACTTTCTTAAGAAACAGAGTCAGGATAAGTGTAACGTACAAAACTTTGATATATAATGAGGTTACTACAGTATTGTAGGTCAACAATCGTTGCACTTGAAATAGGACTGAAATATATCCAATGTTACTCAACTGGCACTTGCTGATTCTTAGGTCTCCTGTTATCAAACTGCAAGGCTATGCATTGGTTAATGCATTTTTCCTGAAAATTAATGGTCTGTATTTGCCGCTTTTGTAATATTTTTCATTCAAGCGTATAAACAAGTCCAAATATCTTATCAATACAACACTGTCTCTCATCATCCCTAAAACAAGTATCAAATGATTGGGACTGTGTATTAATGAGTGAATGTCTGGAATACTTACATAAAAAATTAAAATGCTTAACTAGATTGCATAGAGCTATCTAAAACTGCTTTAAGATATATTGCTTTTTGTACTTAATGAATTGAAACTGATTCCTGAGGATGCATTTTCCATGAAGTGCCAAAGAGATAATTAATTATTCTTCATATCTGTGGAGACTCACTTCTACTTCAGGTCCACTTTAAACGTCTCACATAGGTCTTAGTGACCATGTTCAGGAGGCCAGACTCCACGTTTGGCCTTGGAAGAGGTGTAGGATATTGCAAGAAGCAGAAGAGTGATGATGCTAGATGCCCCAGGTTAGATGATAGTGCAGATACACTATGTTGCTATTCACCCAAAATACTGACATGGGGAATATGGATGTGGTTTCTTTTGACCATAGGCCATAATTATTTGTTGACAAGTGTGGCAAAATACTGAAATCAGTTCAACGGAATGTATTTCTCCACCAGGGAATGTGGCCTATCAGAATTACTCTACAGATGAGAATTTTAAAACCAATTAATTTTCATCAGGATTCCTTAGGGACAGAGGCAGACCTAGGATTTTCATTATTAGAAAAAGGAGTTTGTCTTGTAAAAATAAACAAGAAGTACAGATCCTGCTAAGATACTTGAGATGTCTGCTATACCAACAACTGAGTTTAGGCATCTAGATTCAATTGATAGTCAGTGGGGAAAATGCAAGCACTTCAGTATTTAGTTCATCTAGCAAATTTTGAATGTCTACTTTTATCCATGAGTTGAATCATGGTTTAAGACTGACTGCTTCCTTCAATAACAATGGAAGGTTAGGATGGTTATATACACAGATCATATTTGTTCAGGTGAATCTCTCCTTAGCAATAGTCCATATTTCTACGTGTCTCCTAATCATTAGACCTGTAAGGCTGATAAAACATCCTTCAAATTAAATTTGTGAGGGCAAGAAAAAATAACAGTATCTGCCAATGTTTCTTACAGTCTTGTATTCCTGTTAGATCAGCTACTCATGTTGAGTAATATACTCAGTGGAACATTACAACTGGAGAGGTCTCTTGGTCATTTCTAATTGCCTTTATAAATAACAATCTGTTACTGCCAGATTACGGTAACAAAGGCATACGTTTCCTCAAAACTGGCAGGAACATAACACATTCACCACTGGGAAACCACTGGTACGTGGATACCTTATTTCATAGAATCATAAAATGGTTCAAGTTGGAAGGGACCTTAAAGATCATCTAGTTCCAAACCCCGTGCCATGGGCAGGGACACCTCCCACTAGACCAGGCTGCTCAAAGCCCCATCCAGCCTGGCCTTGGACACTTCCAGGGATGGGGCATCCACAGCTTCCCTGGGCAACCTGTGCCAGTGTCTCACCACCCTCACAGTAAAGAATTTCTTCCTGATGTCTAATCTAAATCTACCGTTTTTCAGTTTAAAACCATTACCTCTCGTCCTATCACTACTCCCTGATAAAGAGTCCCTCCCCATCCTTCCTGTAGGCCCCCTTTAGGTACCGGAAGACCTAAGGCATCCCTGGAGCCTTCTCTTCTCCAGGCTGAACAACCCTAACTCTCTCAGCCTGTCTTCATAGGAGAGGTGCTCCAGCCTTCTGCTCATTTTTATGGCCCTCCTCTGGATGCGTTCCAACAGGTCCATGTCCTTCGTATTTTGGGGGCTCCAGAGCTGGATACAGTACTCACAGTGGGGTCTCAGGAGAGTGGAGTAGAGGGGTAGAATCACCTCCCTCGACCTGCTGGCCATGTGCTTTTGATGCAGCCCAGGATGCAGTTGGCTTTCTGGGCTGTAAGCGTACATTGCTGGCTGCCATTTTGCTTCTCATCAACCAACACTCCCACATCGTTCAACTCAGGGCTGTTCTCAATCCATTCTCCGCTCAGCCTGCGTTTGTGCTTGGGATTGTCCCAACCCAGGTGCAGGACCTTGCACTTGCCTTGTTAAACTTCATGAAGTTTGAATGGTCCCACCTCTCAAGTCTGTCCAGGTCCCTCTGGGGACATTTACACAAATGCAAATGATTAAGTTATGCATTCCCCAGATTCAAAATGGCAGCTAATGTGCTGCAGATAGAATTTCATAGAATTCCATTATAAATTTGAAAAGCAATAAAAAAGGCACACTTCAGCAAAATGTTTGCCACAGAAAGACAGTAAAATAATAACACTAATGGTAACCGCTGAGATTATCTGTTTGGGGTTTGTTTGGGTTTGTGTGTTGGGGGGGGGATTGGGTTTGTTTGTTGTTTTTGTTTTGGTTTGGTTTGGGTTTTTTGGTTGGTTGGTTGGTTGGCTTTGGTTTTTGATTTTTGTTTGTCCCTGCTGTTATTTAGAAAAAAAAATTAAACCCTGAATTTATAAGACTAAGTAGATTTCCCCTTCCTCACCTTTCATGCTCACACCCCTCTCTCTACCTGTCTCTTCCACACAAATATAATTTGTGAGATAATATGAAGCAAAGAAAGGAAGAAGAAGACATTTTGAAGAATAAAGTGAGTCTTTTATATGAGTTATGAGGTATAACAGGTCTCGTGTATTTTAAAGCATAAAGATCTGATTTCTGTTTACATCATTGTGATGCCTTTTCTTGCAAGGGCAGCCTGAGTTTTTACAATAAATGTAGGATTGAACTCTGAATATTAAGCGCATGTGTGTATTTTGTATTTATGTCTATCAGTGCTTTGAATTAAGAAAATGATGGAGATAATTCTATTTTAAAGTTGTTCTTTTGCTACTTTCTCTTTCTTTAATAAGGCCTTTGATTACAAATCATTTATACATACTTTGAGAGAGGTACCTTTAATAACTGATCAAACAAAGTGAGATTAAAGAAAATAAATTTCTATCATCTAACCTCAATAATATTCAGTTAATGATAATGACATGACACATTTGAACTTGTATGATAAACAAAAAAATAACAAAACAAAAATAAGTTGAGTCAGTGAAGGTAATTACGGTAATTTTATCTAGCTCAATTTCTCTTTCAAAAGAACGTGTAATTGCTCTGATATTTTGTTTCTAACCACCTTGTCTCTGAGCCAATATAAACTAAGGGCAAACTGGATTACAAACTCCCCTTTCTCCCTGCTGTTCATCAAAACGTTAGCTGACTGAAAGATTCAAAGCCCTCAGTCACCTTTTTGGGCCCTGTTCATATTCCAGTTTTCATTGTGAGGTGAAGGTGTTGAGGTTAAGGGAACAAGGGAGTTTAAATCTGGGGGGAGATTATACCCCATGAAAAATAAATGCCATCTGGTTCCAAAGACTGTCTCAGATGCAGGCAATATGCCAGCTATAAAGTGTGTTCCTTGACACGTCTTTTCAATGTGTTGTTAATTTTTAATGTTCATCCTTTTCCTTTCTAATTGCCATAACGTTTAAACAGTAATTTGTGTTCACAAAATACTTTTAAAGAATTTTCTCCGTTTCATTCAAAGTAAAATGGATTAGATTAGTTTAGGTGTCAGGGCTTATCCCATCTCTATGCAAGGCATGGTACAGGGGTGGTGCTATCCATCCATTTACAAAAACAATCTCATTTAGACACCAAAACTAAAATAATGACCAGCATCCACTGCTGCTTAATTGTAAGCTCCTGAAAAATCAGGTGGAAATAAGCTAAGTTTCACGTTTTTTTCACCTTTCTTAATAAGGTGTCATAACTTTTTTTTATTACTTTAATTCTTCTGAAGTTAGAGTGATCAAGTTCTCTCAGTTCAGAAGTGAATTTTCTTATTTCCTGCGACATGTCTTATCATATTAAGATCTGTTTTAAAAAAGTTAGTACCCACTGCAGTAACTTTTAACATCTAAGTAGGATTTTTGGTACCACTAATTCTACGGGGTTCACAACCTATCTGACTTAGGTGAACTAAATATCGTATTTATACCACTGGAATCTGAGCATAATAAAACAGTTGGGGAATTCCAGTATCTGCTCTAAGATAACATTCTCCCACATACATCAACACCCAGCTTGCACTTCTGTCCAGCATCGCTTTTACACCTCTCTTGCAAAGGTTTATGCAAAGTTGTATACAAATATAATGCTTCTTGAATAAATATTGGATTTAATAAACATTGGATTTCATTATGTGATTTCCCATGACCATTAAATAGATATAAAAACAGGGGGCAAAAAATACCAGCACTCTGGATGGAAAATGGATGTCTGCTTGGATTTGTGCAGTACTTCATACAGTGTAATACTAATCCTGAAACATTTAAATTAATCTGTAATACATATAATTAGGCAGTATTTTCTTTTCTGTTCTATTTATGAATAGAAGTTTAAAAAGATATTACAAACAGAAGTAGCATAGGCTTACTAATAAAGTCAAAGACGCATTATTATAAGGCAGAGTATGAGCACCTATTTTCTTGTCAGACTATAAAAATATGAACTGAATGAATGTTTAGTATACATGTTTTATTAATGTATTAATTATTTATAAACTGTGTGAAGTTCCATTTTATGTATAAAATGTGACTGTCAATAAATTCTGATAGCAACTGGAGGAAATTTAAATGTCTTTCCTAGAGAACATAGTCATAAAATGCAAAATGTGGGCCTTTTCTTACATGTCTCGAGAAACAGAGTAGTTTTTCATTCCTGACATGTCTGATGTACTTTATTTTGTTTTTCTTCTTCTCAAATTCATAATAATTCTCAGGAGTAAGGTCTTTTCTTAGTAAGTACTGCTTTACATTTACCTTTACATACGTGAGAGACATTTGAAAATAAGCATCTGTCAATGCTATGGCATCAAATTTAAACTTAGTAGTCATGCAAATAACTTGGCCTACAGATCTCATCAGCATCTTTTAAATTTCTCAGACAAACAAAAGAAAAAAACAAAGAACAGAACAAAGCAGAACAAAAGCCAGAGCAGTTCTCCCCTTTGTCAGTATTAAAGAATTGCTGGTTAGAAATTTTCACACCTGTTACTATCATACTAAAGATAAGCAAAAAGGGATGTTTGAAGGTTCTGATTATATTAATTCACCTTTTCCTCTAGTGAATTTAAATTGAAAGTTTAATTTACAACAACGGATTAAAAAATGGATGTTAGCTGTTAAGAGATGTAGCTTGATCAAAATCCCATGATGCCATTTAAAGGACAAGGTGAATTAATCTTTATCTAAGTGTTTTAATGTTACATATTTTGTCTAACACTCAGAAGAGATACCTCAAAAAGAGTATTCAATTTGAAGGTTGGGGTTTTTTTTTTTGCATAAAAGATTTTTTTTTTCCTAAATTTGAACAAATCTGAAAGGAAGCAGACAAGCCTTTCTTAAAACACTTGTCGTTTTGGAAACAAAAAATTCCTATGTGTTTTATTTCTCTTTTACTATATTATATTTGAGGTTTCTAAATATTCACAAGCATTTATTTTGAAAACCTTTTCTGGACTGGGGAGAAAAGAAGAGGTATTACAGAATTTAAATGTTAGGGTTTTATTAACTTTCTTTTTGAAACATGCTTACAAGTGATTTTCAAAAAAATGTTACATGAAGTTGAGTCAGCTGTATGTCCTTGGAGTGATGAAAGCTAACCACATACAGGGCTGCGTTTCTAAGAGTGTAGCCAAGAGTTTGAAGGATTTCGCTCGAAGTATTTATTTCTATTTGGCACTTAGGAGACTGCATCTGGAGAACGTACACAGTTTTAGGCTCCAAAATACAAGAGGGGAACAGATACGTTGGAGCAAGTCCAGCAAAGGGTCACTGAGATGATTAGGGAGCTGAAGCACCTGTAAAAGGAAGCTTGGAAAGTTTGTTCAGTCTGGAGAAGTCAAAGCTACATCGTTTTTATTTCTGTCTTCACTACTTAATGGAAAGTTATGGAGAAGATGAAGCCAGACACTTCCTTGAGTTGAATAGTGAAAAGGTAAAAGGCAACAGACACCAGTTGTTGGAAGGGAAATTTGAATTAGACATTAGGAAAACAAAATTTACAGTAACGTCATCAAACACTGGAAAGAAATTTACAAGAGGGGTTGAAGAGTCTCCAGTACTGGAGAAAACCAAAATTTGACAGAACAAGGCCCTGAACAACATGACTTTGAAATTGGATTTTATTTTCAACCTGGTCCTCCTCTGAGTGGGGAGGTGGATCAGGTCACCACCTGAGGTGTTTTCCAACCTAATATGTTATATGATTCTATGAATAATTTTCTTTTCTTTTATGTACTTTATCTTCTACATTTAGTCTAGTACCATGTCATTGCCACCTATTTCATGCTTTCTTCTGTCCAGAGGTGAGGATGTATTAGTGCTGACAGTGGACCTTATTTCTCTGCCTCTTGTCCAATCCCACCCAGTAGTTATCTTTTTTTCTGTTTCCTTCCCCCAAAAAAGGTGCAAAGGTAGACCTACTCCTTTTGCAGGATGGGGTCAGAGGCATAAAACGGGATTAAGTCTG
Organism: Rissa tridactyla; assembly: GCF_028500815.1. Classification (NCBI taxonomy): domain Eukaryota; kingdom Metazoa; phylum Chordata; class Aves; order Charadriiformes; family Laridae; genus Rissa; species Rissa tridactyla. The sequence continues at coordinate 199,425,885 of NC_071466.1, forward strand.
CCTTAATTTCAGGAAACCCATAACCTCAGAGAGGAGAAGTCAGAGTCCTTTGAGGTGAAGCCCTCAACATGGAGTTCTTTTCCTGTGCTTCCAACCAGGTTGAATTGTCTGTGGAAAAGGATTCATGAAGAGAGTAGTTCTCTTTTCCTATGCAAAGTCTTTGAAACTTTAGTGGCTGAAAGAAAGCACCACTCAGCTATTCCATGATGGATTTTTGCTCTTGGTTTCATGAAATATTGAGATCTTACTTCATCTTATTAGAGTACCCCACTATTTCCATATTCTTTGGGAGCCTATCTTGCTTCTGAATAAAGCTTGGACAGTCAAAAGCTGATTTTACTTAGATTTTACTATTTCTGGTAAGAATAACCAAACTACAGCGTACTCCATCTTTATTTCATTTCCCTTTCCTCCTGTTCTTATGTGTTGGAGTGATATAAGTTTACCAGTGAATACCCTACAGAACAGATTTACATTCTGGTGCTATTAAAGCAAAGAAAATATAGAAAATTTTAGTATTATTTTCATCACATATTGAAAATTTATGCATAATAAAATAAAAAAAAATCCAGTTTCATGAAACAATTTTCAGACAATTCTAAGCTAGAAAAAATATTTTTCTTTTCAGTTCTGCATTTATTAATGTTACCTCCATTTCTCATTCTGAGACCAGTGCTAACTCCATTCTTACATAGTTGCCAGAAAGTATGACACAAGTCGAACTTTCAGCTGTTGAACTGCTTGAAGCATTACAAATCCCAAAGAGATCTTCTAGGGTCCTACCTCTCTATGTGCTGGCCAAAACATTCAGAAATCAACAAGCTTTTCCTTTCATACAACCAGGGCAGTTACTGCTGCTTATTAGGTTCCCTGAGCTTTCCTGCTGACATTACATCTCACATAGGTAGAATATTTCTCACCACTGCCAGCCCTGCAAAGGTGATTGCCAGTTCACACACTTAGCACCTCGGTATCCCATGCCACGATTTACTACTTTATGTGGAAATGATATGTTTGTATGGAGAGTCCACCTTTTCTTGTGTGAGTGGAACTGTTATTTATTCAATTGAATAAGCAGCATTTGTATGCAGCCTTAATCATGAACATTTTGGAGACTAACATCAGGCACTAAGTACAATCCTGTCAAATAGCTGGCAGTGGATTAACTTTGACAACTAGAAACATGCCAAATTCTGACAGAATAAGAACTCGCTGTATACCCAGTGTCAATCATTCAGAGTGCCACTCCAAATGCTTATCCTGTTAGTGATGACATCAATCTGCATTGGCATTCAAAATGCTGCTGCCCTTTGAATATAGAAAGCAATAGACAAAACCCTAAAGTGCACGCATTTTAGCAACCACCTTTCCTCCCTAAAAACTGGTGGCCACCTCTAGTGTGGAGATGCTGCTTTATTAATGGACCAGTTAATTTACATACCTGTTTGAAAAAAAGGTATCTTTCTTTACTGTATGGATAATCTATTGCCCTAGAGTCAGGCTCACTTGAAAACAGAATGATTTCCATCATGTACTAAAACTTCACTAGGGAAGTGGTCATCCCCTTGTACTTGGCACTGGTGAGGCCACACCTTGAGTACTGTGTTCAGTTTTGACCCCCTTACTACAAGAAAGACATTGAGGTGCTGGAGCACATAAAAAGAGCAATGAACCTGGTGAAGGGTCCAGAGCACAAATCCTATGAGGAGCAACTGAGGGAACTGGGGTTGTTTAGTCTGGAGAAAAGGAGGCTGAAGGGAGATCTTATCACTCTATACAACTACCTGAAAGGAGGTTGTAGCGAGATGGGTGTTGGTCTCTTCTCCCAAGTAACAAGTGACAGGACAAGAATAAATGGCCTCCAGTTACACCAGGGGAGGTTAGATCATATATTAGGAAAAATTTCTTCACCAAAAGGGCTATCAATCACTGGAACAGGCTGCCCAGGGAAGTGGTTAAGTCACCATTCCTAGAGTTATTTAAAAGACATGTAGATGTGGTGCTTAGGGACATAGTTTAGTGGTGGTTTTGTCAGTGTTAGGCTAATGGTGGTACTCAATGATCTTAAAGGTCTTTTTCAACCTAAACTATTCTACAATTCACAGAGCTGCTTAGGTCTAACTGTAGTTACATCCCAAGTTTTAAAGGCCTACTCACAGTAACACCTGATTACAGACATACTTTTTATACGCTAGCCTGGTGATTAAAACACTCACTAAGTGAGAGAAGTGAGACCAGGGTTCAACCTGAGGGGTTTCAAAACTATAACCACCAGATGCTAGGCTTCCGTTTATTTGATCTTCTATTGTCTTCATAAATCCTGCATTTCTGTGTGCACAGTGACCCAACCCAGGACCAGCTTTCCATTTTCCCTTTTCATTCTCTCTCTCTCTTCTTCTCTAATCCACCAGAGTGAGCACGACCTTGTGAAGTAGCAGGTGAAGCTGAAAAGGAAATTGAACACATCTCCTATTTCCTGGGCAAGTGTTCTAACTATTAAACTGTTCAAAAGAGGAGTAGCTCTGCGACAGAAGTGATGGATTAAAAAGTGGGCTATGTTCAGTTAAGTCATTGCCCTTGGGAATGGACTCTACTAACCAGATCATACTTAACTAGAGATCACTAAGAAGACTGAGGCAAGTTCTTAAGCTCTTAAAAAAGGCCAATCATTTAATTAGGATCTCTGTCCTTCCTTTCGTCTTGTAAGGTTACAACTGCAAAACAACCCAAACAAACCAAACCAAACCAAATCAAACCAAACCAAACCAAACTATAGCTGGAAATACACTTTTCCACCATGTATTTCCTATTAGCCATAGATAATCCCTTGGTCAGAATGTAGCAGCAACGAGTAACTCTTTGGAGACATGTCTCTCTTGACAGAAGACTTGGTGTTTAGTCCCCTGAAAAACTCATCTCAGACCCTACAACTGTTTTTTGTCTTCAAGATACAGAAATCGGGCATTCAATTTAGAGATCTTGTAGAATCAGATCATCAAACACTCTTATGAAACAGCCTATCACAAATTATACACTTGTACTACTGTTTAGCTGCTACAATCCAGTCAGAAGGTTAATTTCAAGTGGTATATTTAGGCAAAGCACACACCAGGGCTACTGTGCAACTACCAAGCTCAAACAGGAACAGGATTCTTATTCCTCTATCACACCGGCAGGTACTAATTCTGAGGCTTTTGCAGGCCCATTTAAGCCATATCAGAAAAAATAGTAATGCCTTAATCTGGACTAGCTAAGTGATATGAACATTCACTAACACAGGTCAGACTTGTACTCTCAAGGAAAATAGATCTTAGACCATCAAATACTTTCCCTTTGCATTATCAGACACAACTGCATATAATTTCTTCCATAAATTTAGTAGCCTCCTTCCTAAAAGATGATTTCTCTATTTGAACTTTTAGGTGATTATTCCAGTAAGAAACTTCAGCTAAGGAACGTCTAACATGCCTGAAACCGGCTTTTCACAAATGAAGGACTGAGATAGCATGTCTGTGTTATATTGCACTGTGAAAATATTTTAGCTTGCTTAGAGTTATCCAAGGTATTGGAACAAGGTCAACACTGCTGTAAATGTAGGCACCAGTCAACTTGGTAGCTGCATAAACTGAACCTTTTTAAATTATTTTTTATTTGTCCTTGATAATATACATGGCTGATAAGTCATTTACAAATCTTGCTATTAAATATCTAAATCACATAAGGCATCTGAGCTTCTGATCTGAGTCTGATAATTCCACTGAAGAAAAAGCACAAAAATGTTAGATATTGCACTGCCAAAGTACTTCTAAGGAGCTGAGCTTAGTGCATGCAATCTAGCATCAATGGCTTAAAAAGGCATCTTTCTGCTGCTGTCACGAGGAGGTCAGTGTTTGCACTCTAGTAAATAGCTGCGATAAAACCTGAAGTATTACTGACATGCTTAAAATTCAGGCAAGGTGGAACAAGTGCAACTGTCAGCAATAGGAGGCCTTGAATAGCTGTAAAGGTTAAATATCAATTTGTTTAAAAAAAGAAGTCAAACTCTTTCCTCCACCATAAACTGCAAATCTGATGGCATTCAACCCATTACCATTCCTGTCAGACATTTGAATTTAAAGTGTTTGACACCCCTAAAAAACCGAACAGAATCTTATTAAATATAGATTACTTTGTAAAGGTTTTTTTAAATAGGTTCTTAATTCCATACACAGACGCTTAGAAAGCCTTGTTTAGGAATCCAAATTCTATGCTCGATGCCAGTTCCAAAGGCAGTGAAGGTTTTCTATTGACTTCAATAAGTTTTGGATCAGGCCCTTAGGATTTGGATACATCAAGAAAAGGTAAGACTGGATGCAGGAAGAACACACTTCTGACTGACCTCCTTGCTCTTGTCTTACTACTCTTTTTTAGGATATTTTTTGTCTTTACATGGCAAATTATCAGTTTCATGTTTCCTATGAAGAAACAGAAAATGTTGTTTCTATAGTAATGAATGTTTTCTTTCAATCTGAAAGGCATACCCAAACATTTTTAAGAGTGTTAAATTTATGTAGGTTTATGCCTAATTTTTACTTAAAAAAAAAAAAAAAGTAAGTAATGGGTATAAATTTAACTTTGAAAGTAGAAAAGTTTTTTTTAAAAAATATTCCAGTAAATCATGATCATTAAAATAAAATAAAAACATCAGAAACAACAATAATAGCAGCTGAGACTTTCTGTACCACTACTAGACTGGAAAGTGCTGAGATCTGAAATCAAGCAGAAGTTTAATTTTCAATATTCAAATCAGTGATTTCAACACATTAGTTTTCTGAATTTATGTACAAGCACATGATTCAGTTTAACCCATTGATAGCACGAGGCATTTCTGATATCTCATGGGTAGAATACGGCATTTCCTGAGTTGCTCAGCATTCCTTTTTTTTTTTATTCTAGTATTTTCTGTATTGTAAAAGCATCCTACCAACTTTTGTTGGTATCAGCATTCATTGATTTTTCTGCCTTTGAAATCTGGACAGAAGCTGAATGATTTCTTTGGTGGATACTTCAAATTTTTAAGGTATTTTAAAATTTCTTGTCTTGCAGCAGGAAACTGATTAATTGACAAGTTTTCTTTTCCAGTTGCTGTAAAAATTGGATAGAATTGTTTATTTCAGATATGATTCCTGAGTTTCTTATGAGTTATCTTGAGCCTTTTTCATTATAAATTAATCTACCTCCTTTACTTGGCAGTATTAACCTGTAATACAGGCTGCTACTAGCAGAAGCCTTTGTTGTACAGCTTCTTTGAACTCCTCAGATATACTAGCATGTAAGCATGTATTAAAACTATAATACATACACATGTAAATCCCTTGTTTTGTAAGTGTATAGACAAGAGTTTTCTCAGGAACAATGCCATTATTAATGAATAGTTGAAGAATTAATATCTGAGCTCTTCCTGCCTGTTCCTAATGGACTTCTAGGAGAATTTATACAGGCAAAGCTTGTGCTGGGGGGCTTTTTCCCATCTGTGTGTCCACCATGGCATATCTTCCATGTCCCTACATGAATTTGCCCACCCAACACTTGTCATTTCCTGCCCTTTTAGACCCTGCCCTGGTTTATCCTCATGTACATTCTGACATTGGCTCTTAGCTCTGCTCTCCTCTAGGTGGCAACAGAGGAGGGAGAAATGCAAAGTGCTTCTCTGGCTTGAAGGAAGAAAAGGTCGAGGATCAAGAGAAAGAGAAAGAAAAAGAAAGAGAAAGAAAAATGGAAGGGGGAAGGGAAGAGCTTCTAAGAGTTCTTCTTTCCTTGTCCTTCCCTCGTCTACAAATATTCCTGACCAGAAGATATTAGCCAGCTTTTTGTATTAGTTTTAGTTACCTGATCTTCCTTACAAGGAGAGATGGTGGAACAGGCTTCCAAACAGATCAATGTTTTTCTCAGCAGTGGGATGGAGCTCCTTATTTCATTTCTACTGTGTAGAGTGTAGTGACTTCAGAGCTGGTCAGCCTTGCCTGGCTAAAGACCTGAGCTGAGCCGTCAGGAAACACTGTGGAAAGAAGGTGAAATGTCTACATAACTTTAATGGATGCATGTCTTCTGACACATTTTAAAGACAATCTTGATATAAAAGCCTCTTTTTAAAAACACTGTTGCACACGAACTCTGGTATCTTGCAATAAAGTACTTACTGTTAAGTTTTACTTATCTCTTAAAAAAATGAAACAAATGCATCATTTCTTACTGATCCAATGAAAAGGAAAAGTTATTCAATGACTCCTTACATATTAGAGCTATTTCTGCAGATTTTGCTGTGTCATATGAACAGACAACTTTACACACAGCAGTAGCAATTATCAATAATTACAGTTCACAGTAACAATGCTATTTTTAAGGCTCTGTCAGTGCTCCCATAATACCATAACATGTTATTTTTTTTTAAAAAAAAGGTGGTTAGCTTTCTGATAAGAACTAAAAAATAGTTCTGCAAATACCTGAAGTTTGATAGTTCTAAGTCCAAACCTGTAAGAATTTAAAACTTCAGAGAATACTTTGAATTCATGTACACAACTGAAAATATGCTTGTAGTATTTATTTTAGTAATGTCCCTTAGTATTATTCTGATATTGTTGTGCAGAAATGAGTACTATTAGATCAAAACAAACTATAGAAATAAGGCAGGAAGGATAAGTCTGGAGGTTACCTAACATTCCGATAGCACCTGGACACAAACATGGGATTTATGGTGAGTAGGGGATGTCACATCAACTAGTTCTGTGAACTGTGTTGCCAAGAGTGATTAAAAAGAAGTGTAAGGAATGCAGATGTGTGGAAAGTTTCTTAGTAAAGAGAGGTAGAAAAGACTGTGATGAGTCATAGGATGACACAGACTATAGAAAGCAAGCTAGTGCATTAAGAACTAGGCTAAATCAGGTTTTCTTATAGATTTGAGAAGACAATCATGCACAGGTATGTGCCATGGTTTCAGCTGGGATGGAGTTAAGTTACTTGCTAGCAGCTGGTATAGTGCTGTATTTTGAATTTGGGATGGAAACAGTGTTGGTAAAACACTGTTGTTTTTGGCTTTTTTTTGCTCCTCATACTGCCCCACCACTGAGTAGGCTGGGAGTGCACAAAAAATTGGGAGGGAATACAGCTGGGACAGCTGACCGCAAGTGACCAAGAGGATATTCCCTAACATGTGATATCATGGCCAGTATATGAAGCTGGGAGAAGAAGGGAGGGGGGGGACACATTTGGAGTTATGGTGCTTTGTCTTCCCAAGTAACCATTAAGCATGACAAAACCCTGCTTTCCTGGAGATGGCAGAACACCTGTCTGCTGATGGGAAACAGTGAATGAATTCCTTGTTTTTCCTTTATTTTGCTTGCGTGGGCAGTTTTTGCCTTACTTATTAAACTGTCTTTACCTCAGCCCATAAATTTTCTCACTTTTACTCTTCTGATTCTTTCTCGTATCCCACCAGGCGAGAACTGAATCAGTGGCTGCATGGTCTTAGCTGCTGGCTGGGGTTAAACCACGACAGTGTAATATATGTCTTCTTGGCTACACCTAAAGCGAGAGATCCAGAAGGACATACACACTAATGAGTGTAGTGAATGTAGCAATCTAGCTGTAAACGAACTCCAGAAGATGGGGTACATTGGAGTATAACCCTACTGATGTCTCCCAGATCTGTCCCCTGATATTTTACAGCAGTTTTGGACTACTGTGCGCTTCCTGGCAAAACAAATCATGATTTTTTTTGGGGGGGAAAAAAAAAAAGCTTTCTCTTCCCTGAATTCTGTATGTGCCTGTAACTGCTAAATAGGAACCACTTACAAATGACATTTTACTTCAACCTTCTAACTATTATGGTTAATAGCTGTGTGAAAATTGTTCAGAGGAGAAGTTGGAGAGTGGTTGTTCTGTGGCAATCCATGGTTGCATCTCCAAAGAGTAGCAGAGAAGGAGGTCTGTGCTTATAGGGTCAGAGAATGGCCTACCAACAAGGCAGTCTGCCTAGGGATCATGGTTAATGAAAACAGGCTCAGACAGACAGTCCCTGCAGACCCTTATTCCTGTAGATGTGCTGGTGATATCAAATAACAATACATGTAAATGAGTAAAGACTGATTCAGAATTTCTGGAATCCTTCTGATTATGTGATGATATTATAGGTTTGTCTTGAATATACAGAACTCATACCTAAGAATGTGATTTTAGACTAACAGGAACGTAGAATAATGATTACATTGAGAAGCCCTTTGTAGCTTTCTTCTTTCTCAAGATTCCTTTCCTTTATGGACAACATTCTTCACTTTTACAGAATTTATGTTAGGATTCTCCATTCCCTTTCCAACATGTTTAATACACACCTCTTAAAAAAGCCTCAGTTTGCCACTCTGAGGTTCAAATGATTACAGAGACTGCCAAACCTCCTCTGCATAGCCTTCCCAGTTCAGTCCAGCACAAGTGCAAGAGATATGAATCTAAAACCAGGCTAGGGAGGTACAACATCTTACCTCCTGATTTCATTAAGACACAGCACTGTGTATACAGGATTTCTTTATCCTTCAGGGCAGGATCTGACTGTACCAGAGCAGCTGGACAATATGAAAGATTGGAATAGAAAGTCAGACTGTTACTGCCTGTCTTTCTAACATTAAAAGCTATTGTTTTCAAGCTTTATTAACTTAACACTACAGCTTTATATGTCCAAGCATCACAGAAGGGTTATAATATTCCTTTATAAGTGTATGAGGTAATTCCTGCCTTTTATGATCCCAAAAGATAATTCAATAAGAACATATCCCACTGGCTGAAGCAGAACCTTTTTAAATGACAGAAGAAATGAACTCAAGTTTCTCCAGAAGGACACTATTGTGATTACATGAAAGTGTCAAACTAAAAAATCATGCCTCTGTGATATAATGTTTTCAGCCTAGAAGAAAGGAAATTATACACAGTCCTTACAAACATATGTATCTTGGGAATATATACTTTCCAAACCTCTAAGCTCAAAGAGCATGTCCTTGGGCAGTCATTCTGTACCTTATGAAATCTCTACAGAGTGTATTTGTATACTTATCTATGACAGGCATCCAAATAGATTTGTATGTGTGCATTTATACCTTTAACTGTAAGCTAAATAGGATAAGGTGCTGGTGTGGATCATTCATACTCTTTAGTTCTTAGCTCAGTCTCTGTTATAAGTTTGACTTTGGCGAACTAGCGGTAGCCCAAACATTCCACAGGAAAACTCTGTAAATTAGTGCGGATCAGCGATCATCCCTACTAGGTAGGTTGAATGTGCTATATACACGTCTTAGTGAGGTAAGAGAATTTGGCTGCATGACCATAAGTCATATGATCTTCAGGATGGAGAATGGCATCTTATGCACTGTATGCACCAATATAAATGAAACTTTTGTCTATTTATTTAAATTGAGACTTGGGAGCCTTTTTTAGTGAGATCTGATATTATACTTTTAATTTAGACAAGTAGTCCTTAACAAGTATTATAGCAATGATTACATAAGCACATTCAGTTTCTCCTTCAGTTGAACTTTAAAGTCATTCTTTAAAGCAGAGTAATTACGTGCCCTCTTTTGAGAGCTAGCAAATATCTATTAATTCAGCAGTATGTGTATATTGATCTTCTAATCTTAACCTATTCTGTTTATTGTCCTTTAATGGAATTCTTCCACGTACATGAGTGCTCATGAGAAAGTAGAAGAGAGATTTATGTTGCCTAAGTAATTTAGATGCCTATATTTAAAGATTAAGACTCTACATAAAGATATGACATTCTTTGTCATAAAAATTGCACTGTAATGTGTCTGTGCATTTTATCATATTGTACAGGATAATACAGGTGTGCTTACCTAAACATTTCTTTCTCTTTGAGTAAGAATAACTACATATACAGCATACTCTCCATACAAATAATTAATGCAACATAAAGACAGAAAATGTTCTTGAAATATTTAGATTTATAAACATATTTAAGTAGAACCTACCATGCTCTAAAGTAGAAGCAGTTACTATGCATTTTCCTCAGCATATACTAACATAATCTCTGTAATTTAGAAAAGTAGATATGAATTATTTTGTGCCTTAGGACTTATTTCATGACAGGTGATTGGCAGGTCTAGTTCTGCCCAAAGTCTGCAAGTAAGCTGAAGTATTCATTTTAACAGATCTGTGGACCGTATCACTTGAAGGACAGGCAGAGAAATATTTTTCTCACCACAATGTTTTAATGTTTCAAAGCATTCCCTTGGAGGCAGGATGGAGAACTTGAAGTGCAAAAAAGATGTGGATACAAAGCTTCTTTATGAAAAAGAAACAAACAAGCAATAAATAACTAGCATCTTGGTCATTATCTTCTCTGGAAGTTATTTCTCTTTCAGGTTGGTACCACTGTCATTTCTAACATCTGAAATAGACATAGAACATTACTTTGTCCATTTCCAAACAAGGTGGTAAATTCCTATCAGCTCTTGAAAATAATATCAGCTGTCTTGTCTTTAGCTCTTTGTATCTTCCCTAGAAACATTCAGGCAATGGAAAGTGCAACTTCACCAGGGTCCAAGACGCTGAGAGGTAAAAGTGCTGGGTTACAAAGGTGAGTAAACATTGAGGAAGAAAACGGTAGTGAAGATGGAAAGGAAACCCCGTGTCATTTTTTCTGCTACAGCCTCTGCCAAACACTCACTACAACCAGCACCAGCTTTTGTGACAGGTAGCTTCAGGAAGTACCTTCAAAATTATAGTGAATCATCTTATAAGGTGTATGTCCAAACTATAGGTTCTATAAATAACCCTATAAAAGTAAATAATTTCATTAATCACTATAAATAAATCAAACAATCAAATCAATAATAACCTAAACCTGGGATTTCTATACTGTTGACAGTTCCAGTGAGATGAGTTAAATCCTTAGCATTTTTGTGCTGGGGTTTCTAGTGAGACATTGCATCTCTGTGTTGTGCCTGTATGCAGTCATGCAGCTGTAATAGATTTTTATTGCTATGCAATGTTTACAGTTCATTGGTGTTTCTACTGAGAATTAAAATTATCAAGAACTTTTGTTTTTATTTTTTCCCATCACTTCATATTTCCATATTTTGTTAATATTCTTTCTTACATAACAGTATACAGCTTTCTCATTAAGGAAACATCTCTCTCACTTTTCACAACACTAACTAAAGTGCTTGAATATCAGTGTATCAAGACAGAAAATCACTCATAACTCTTTAATGGAGTACTATCAAGGGAATATTCCTCCTACTCTTTGCAATTCCCTTCCAATTTTAGAAGCATTAGAGAAGATAAAGTATTTTCTTTGTTTCTATTTTCTTCATGCCTCTCTGACTCCTATTCATGCTTGCTTTAAAGCTTTTCCTATTTTTAATGCTCAGATCAAAACCTCCACTTTTGTGTTTTTTTTTTTTCTGTGTGAATTTATAAGAAAGAAAATTTAGCATATGTGCATTTATTTATTGAAGCAAATATGGTTAAGATTTTCCAGAACAGGAACAAAACCAGTAAAGAACTGTTGTGGATTTTAATTTCTGCAACAAGTTCAATTGTGACATTAAAGAGTGTATCTTTCCTTCAATTTGTTTACTAAGAAACTGAAGAACAATTCCAAAACTAGATCTAATTGTATTTCTTGGTCAAGGAAACAAAAAAAATGGAATTTTAATATATATATATAGAAACATATATAATATTTAAATACCAAATATTAATATAATTTTAGTAGTATATATTTAAAATAATATATGTAGTATATTACACAATATATAATGTAATGTAGTATGTAGTATATAATGTAATATGTAACGTATAATATATAATGTGCAATATATATAAATATTAATTTTGTATATTCGCAGAAATTGAATCACAGAATTGTAGAATCACAGAATGGTTGAGGTTGGAAGAGGGCTCAGGAGGTTGTCTTGTCCATTTTCCATGCTCAACCAAGGGCACCTATAGCAGGCTGCCCAGGAGCATGTCCAGACAGTTTTTGAACATTGCTGGCAAGACTCTTCATAACAGCAGCCAAGGATGCCATTCTTCTTCTTTGCCTCAAAGGTACATTGCTGGCTCATGTTCAATTTGATGTCCCTCAGAATCCCTAGGTCCTTCTCTGCAGAGCTGCTTTCCAGCTGGGTGGCCCCCAGCTTGTACTGGTTCATGGTGCTCTTCCTCCCCAGGTGCAGAACTTTGCCCTTTTCCTTGATAAATTTCATGAGGTTCCCGTCATCCCATTTCTCCAGCCTGTTGAGGTCTCTCTGGATGGCAGCATGACCTTCTAGTGTATCGGCCAGTCCTCCCAGTCTTGTGTCACCAACAAACTCGTTAAGGGTACATTCTGCCCTATCCGTCAGATCATTAATGAAGATGTTGAACAGGATTTGAGCTGTTAATGAGCCCTGGGGTACACCGCCAGTTACTGACCTCCATCCTTTAGATAATGATGTCAGGTTCACATTTCAAATCAATAACTATATTGTGGATATGGCTTAAATGTTCAGTCATAGTGAGATGTGTAAAACATTACACAAAATACTGATGGAGGCCATAGAACCTACTAAAAGTTGAAGTAGCTCCAGATATAGAGTTCTCAACATGTACTCTTGCGCTCATGGAACTTTTCTTTTTGATTTATGAGATATTGTATATTTAGGTATTTTCTAAGGTTATCTAACGTACTTTAAATATTAGCATATCTAAGTATTTTATATATAATGTCTTAAATGATGGGGCCTGTGTATATAATAGCATCAGTTTTTTTATTTAATAATAATCAGAATATTCTTTATTTCTTAGAAATGAACCTCAATATCTGATGATGAACATAAAAACATGTTCATCAAAATGTCATGTGCTGTATGAAATTAGCTTTGTTAGAGCATAAATTACAAATAGAGGATGGGTTCTCAAGATGCAAGTCAGTAACAATTTCTATAGGGACAATAATTATATTTTTTATGAAGTGGAGCAAAATATAAAATCTTATTCTTTCCAGTTTTCCAAGGTGAAAAATAACTCCAACACAGTAATGTGTCTTTATTTTTAGTTGTTTTCAGAAAAAAAAAAAGTTAAAAAATAAAAAAGAATAATTCCACTTGCAAAAATATCCTCTATTTGCTGTAATTTCCCTAGCTCGGTGTCTGGCTGTTAAAAACATGTTCATTAGTAAAAATAGGTACATTTCAATTACCGTTATTCATGCTGACTAATGCCATTCTTTAAATGGTGTTATTGACCTCATAGGGTCTATTTATAAAGTAGTATTCAACACAAGGGAGGAGAGAGGAGTTAGATGCCTGATAGACTGTCTAAGTCACTGAGTCTAAATATGTGGCATGAAATCCTTACTCTGTTGTGTTCCATAGGAATTTTGTTTTTGACTTCAATGGAACCAGAATTTCATCCATTATATATTTATTTCTCTGACTTTTCAGAGTCAGAGATTTCATTTATTTCCCTGACGTCTTCGCAGTCTTTCACCAAAGTCAAGTACTGGCTTCATTTACAACACAGTAAAAGTCTTCTGAAGTTCAGGGGAGTTTTTCCTGACACAACTTCAGTCTTTGGCTGATGTTCGGCAAAGGAGGTTAGCAGGTATTTAGTTAAAGCACCAGTTTAGGCTAATTGTTATTTTGTATTCTTAAATTTAAACATGTTCTAAAATGTACACTGAAATGGAGATCCTTTGCTGAATTATGTCTATGAATAGTAGAAGTAAATGAGAATCAGAATATTTGGAGAGAGTAAAATTTGGTTTGATGGCACTGTCAGAGCAAGTTCCACAGGAAATGAATTGAAAGCATTAGAGCAGTGCACTCACTAGGCATATTAGCAAAGGGAAGGCTGCCATAGAAAAGTGACTTGGACAGTGGGACAGTGCATGTATTAGGAAGCTGAAGTCAGGCTTTCAAGGTTTCCAGGAGGAGAACTGGAACAGGACAACAGGATGAGGGAAGCAACAGGAAATGGGGAAGACAACCCCTATTAGGGGGCCTTGTTCTTCCTTTTTCCTTTCTGGTCACTAAATTTGTATCCCAAGGCTCTATTCTGTAATCCAGTTTCCACCTCTCTTTTTTTAAAAAAAAACATCTTCTTTCCTGCTCCTGGAAGAGGAAACAGAAGTCTTATGACATTCACCAGCTACAGGAAAGAGGGAAAGGGCAGAATCAGTCGAAAGTGACAGATTCTTGACAGCTGTCGTTGCTGTTGTCAGAGCTGAAGAGACAGCAAGGAATCTCGTTTCACATACCACGCAGATAACTCTGTGGCAACGGCAAAAAAAGATGGTCAAATAAGAGGAAAGAGCCCTTGATGAAAAGGCTAATCACCATCTCCTTTGACATTAACAAAGTAAGAAGTCTACTGCACTAAGTAGCTGCCCTCTTTGTTTACGCGTTTGAACCAAACCCAAGGAAACTAATTCTATATTAAATATTTTTCTGAACCAAAGCTCTAGCTGAGATTATTGTCTTTGTATGGAGGAACCTAGAGAACAATAAGGGTCCTATGGTCCCTTCATTTTTGTCCTTGACTATGATTTTTTTTGTTTTTCTCTTCAATTTCAGACTCTTACTTTGTGGCTAAGACTTCTAAATTGTATTGAATTAAGCAGTAGGAAAAAATATTACCAAAAATGTAGAAATTGTCATCCCATAAAAAGAAAACATATCAACTATTTCAGCAATACAGTAGGAAGTTTTGTAGGAGAAGATCTCTTAATATAAAAAGACAGATTTATACATATTTTATGCTGAAGGTATCTCAATAAATAAACATAACAATTAAATACCAGTTATTTTTGTAGATTTTTATATACACTTTTTGCCTAAGCTGCTGCTAAAATAGTCTTGTAAAACTTCTTTGATTGTCAGCAATTCTCTCAACCTTTCCAATTTAATGAATAAAAGTTAAAATTTATAATTACTTATGTATGAATGCAATTAGAGGAGTTACATTAATAATATATGAGAGTCATTTTTTATGAATATACTCCAGAAGTGATAATTAGGGGAAGTACCAAAAATGCTGTAATAATTTTCACACTGCAATTATTTAGCCATTCTAAAGCATACAGACTCTTTAAAACTGTTCCATCTTATGAAAAATTTTAGTGTGTAAAAGTGAAACTAAATTGAAAGGATTACCTTTAAACTCAAGAATTGAAAAGTCCACGGATACTGAAATAGTTGCTACTTAAACATCAAATCTTGGAATAGTGTAGCCTGGGAGTGACTTCTGGAGGATATCTAGTTAAACTCGCTGCTCAAAGCAAGACCAGTTCAAGTGCGGTTGCTCTGGGCTTTGTCCAGTTGAGTTTCAAATACTTCCAACAGTGGAGATTCCACAATCTTTCTGAGTAATCTGTTTCAAAGTTTGACCTTTATTTTTTATTATTTTATTTTTTTATTTATGTATTTTTTAATCTGATCAGCATATCCCCTTTTGAAAATTTTCATGTGCTTAAGCATGACGGACTTCTGCATGTGCAGCAGCACTGGTGATCCCTCATTCTTAATCATTTACAGAAAACAACACAGTTTTATTCTTCAAAACATAACTCCTGGGAGTATAAAATTCTTGATGTACTACTGCTTTATAACTTGAATTGACCATGTAAGAACTCTTTCTTCTTTTCTTGTGTGTATTGACATAGTTCTCATTTCAGCTTTCTGGATACTTTTCATAATATTTCAAAAGAATTCAAAACCTAGCCAATGCCACAAGCGGGTGTTTAAATTTTTTATGCTCCATGCCCAGAAGAGCTTTTCCTTCAAGAAAATGTTGTGGTTTGCTGTTCTTGTTACTTATACACAGGTAAGATGTGGCTCATTTAATTTTTCATATATGCACAGTTTCAAATTATTCCTTTCCTGTTCATTTGCCTCTCTCTTCTTTCTCCAGAAATAAACATATTTGATTCACCCTACTTAAAAGTGGATAAGATTCCTTGCCTTGCCATGCCTTACCTTGCCTTTCTGTAAATTGGCCTGCTTGACCAATTTGATACACTTACTTATATGATGAACTGATTGGCTTGGTTGGTGAAGGAAGAGCAGTAGATATTGCCTATCTAGACTTTGGTAAGGCTTTTGACAGTCTACCATAAGATCCTCATGGAGAAGCTTTTGATGTATAGGCTGCATGAGTAAACAGTAAGGTGGACTGAAAACTGGCTGAATGACCAGGCCCAGAGGGTGGTGAACAATGGTCCAAAGTCTAGTTGGAAGCCAGTAACTGGCAGTGTACCCCAGGGCTCATTAACAGCTCAAATCCTGTTCAACATCTTCATTAATGATCTGACGGATAGGGCAGAATGTACCCTCAACGAGTTTGTTGGTGACACAAGACTGGGAGGACTGGCCGATACACTAGAAGGTCATGCTGCCATCCAGAGAGACCTCAACAGGCTGGAGAAATGGGATAACAGGAACCTCATGAAATTTATCAAGGAAAAGGGCAAAGTTCTGCACCTGGGGAGGAAGAGCACCATGAACCAGTACAAGCTGGGGGCCACCCAGCTGGAAAGCAGCTCTGCAGAGAAGGACCTAGGGATTCTGAGGGACATCAAATTGAACATGAGCCAGCAATGTACCCTTGTGGCAAATAAAGATGAATGGTATCCTCGACTACATTAGGCAAAGTATTGCCAGCAGGTCAAAGAAGGTGATCCGTTCCCTCTCCTCAGCTCTGGTGAGACCACACCTGGAGTACTGTGTTCAGTTCTGGGCTCCCCACACAAGACAGACAGATGGACATACTGGATCGAGCCAAACAAAGGGCCACTAAGTTGGTGAAAGGACTGCAGCATCTCTCTTAGAGGAGATGCTGAGAGAGCTCAGACTATTCATCCTAGAGAAGGGAAGACTCAGGGGGATCTCATCAATATATATGAATACCCGAAGAGAGCATGCAAAGAGGATGGAGCCAAGATCTTGTCAGTGGTGCCCAGTGACAGGACCAGAGGCAATGGACACAAACTGAAACACAGGAGGTTCCCTCTGAACATCAGGAAACACTTTGTCACTGTGAGGGTGACCAAGCACTGGCACGGGATGCCTCAGTATGTTGTGGAGTCTTCTTCCTTGGAGATATTCAAAACCTGTGTGGACATGGTTCTAGGCAGCCTGCTCTAGGTTAACGTTCTTGAGCAGGGGAACTGGACCAGATGATCACCTGAGTTCCCTTACAACCTCAGCCATTATGCGATTCTGCGATTCTGTGGCTCTGCAAAGCTAACTATACGTAATTGGTATGAGATTATGTTGAATGGGCTCACATTTAACTCCTGTAACTAGGTATTTAATCCAAAATTTCCCAAGTATGAATTGTCTTATTCAAGCCTTTGTTGTTTCCAAATGGAAGACCAATGCAAACTTCCCAACTCAGTTGGTGTAGAGGTTGAATGCAAAATATTTGTTTCAAATGTAATATAAAATCAATAAGAAACAAAAAGGCAGAGGGAAAAGGAGGAAATAATGATTTTAGCAGGAGATATAATAAGATGCAATAATTTCTGATCTAAAATTTATACAAGGCCATTTGATGAAATCAAATGCATTACAGAGAGCGTAAGAGAGAACTTATTAATTATTGAAGCAAGTGTCTAATTAACTTGATGAATCTTTGTAAATTAACTGTTTTCAGACAATGTAACTCAAAGCTGCCGCTACTCATTTTTACGACTTGGGTAATAGTGAGTATTTTGGGTTGTACATTGCATTACGTACTGATTTGGGTGTTTGTATGATAATAACGAAATACCCCTCAGATACCTAGTATCACCTTCCACTATAATCTTAGCCTTGTGTCCAGAACTGACTTTCCAACATTGCAACATTTCATTGTTAAGTAGAAGTTATCAAAGTAATCGTTGCATTTACTGATAGGTTGTTAACTATGTTTTCAAATACTATCATCCTGAAAAGCTTATTAATAGAAGTCAGAAATCAGATAGGTGTGTCCACATCTGTTTTATTCTGAATAAGATAAATATGTAAGTAAAGAAGGTAACAGCAAATCCATACAAACAATTATTACATGAAAACCTATATAGGCATTGGTTATCCTACATCCATTAATTTTACACTGAAAGTTTAATGCCTTTGGGGTTTTAAAGATCCTAATCTTAATTCTTATAAATTAGACATTGTCAACCAAGTACAATAGCACTGTGTCATGAATAGTATATTTTAACTTTTATGAGGCACAGTAGTCACAAGACCTAATTCTGCTCACAGCAAGACTGTGACACCCCACTGAGCTCAACATATTTGTATCATTTTCAGTGAATACAAACTTTGGCTTGTACTTCCCAAACATGAGACAAAATATTTTCTGAGACAAGCATAATAGAAATCATGATACGTTTTTCCTGTGGTGTTTTTTATTTCCTCTAATATTCAGCCTAATATGCTAGGCATCAGAGCGCCTTGCATGTGGGAAATCCCTTGTCGCTGTTCAAATGCATGTTTAAGTAGAGAAGATGGGTCATAATTAAAATAGGCAAAGGCCAAACTCTAAGGAAAATTTTATAGAAAATTCTGGTAATATCATTTTATTGAAACCTGGAAGACATGGATCCAAATCTCATCAGATCCAGAACTATTAATTCTTTATATACTTCATCCCTAGTGAGACCTCTGCTGAAAATGGGTGGCTGTAGGTTCTGTAACAATTTTTTTTCATATGGCTTTCAGTCTGTGTGTGTTTGTGTGTATCTTTTTCTTCTCTCTAGTAGAATGCGTCACACTGCTGAAATCAGGAAGAATCTGAGGTGTATATGAACCAAGGCAAAAAGAGATGCCTTTTTTAAAGCTCTGAATTAAGCACACCACTTTCCTGAGGAAAAAAAAAACAACATCTAAATCTTTTGGAGTTGTTCATGGTATCTTCCAAGTACTAACAAAATTAAAACAATAACTAGCATAATACTAGATGCACTATTACAAAAAATCTGTTTTGGAAAACCACAAACTGTGGGGATGTACTTTCTCTGACCAGGTACAGATGGTACCATGAAAGAAAAATTAATTTGAAACTACTTATATTTTTTCCTGTACACTAATATTACCTTTAAAAGCATTTCTACTTTGCCAGATGGAAAAGGATCATATTTAACAGATGTGCAGAAGTGATGGAAGATGATTTTCAGCATTGAGTTACGGTAGTGAGAACTTCCATTAACGTTCATAAAGTGCTTTGACATTCAAAGATGAAAGGTATCGAAGAAGTGCAAAAGCATTAACATCACGCTCAATGGTGAACAAAGACAAATTAAGGGTTTATGAACACGTGGAAGATATTTTTTCTATGTTAGATTACCGTGTGTTGAATCTATTGTACTAAAGTGTAGATTCCAAAAGTATCATGATAGGTCCATAGACTTTTTTTCCCAAAAATTATGATCTTAGACATGACTTTAACAGAAGATACAAAAAACCCCGAGCATCTGCTGTGTTTATTATTTTTCGTATTGTTTCTCATTGTTCTACTGAGAGTCAGTGTTAAAATACCCCAGTGCATTTTACTTCTTTCCAGTACAACCTTTCCAGGTTGTTTATTAACAAACTAAAATGATAAAACTTTTGCCTATAGAGAAACTATTAGAAAACATAAAAGAGCCAGGAAACTACACCAGCTAGTAATGCAACATTATTTTTTTTTTTTGGATAACTGGCCTTTTGGAGGATGTGAGCTGGAAAATATGGAAGTTTTCTAGTAGTGGTGAATCTACATTTTGCACTTCCACTTTCAATTCTTCTCCATTTACTCATGCACATGTTGGCTAAAGATGGCCTGAGGTTAATCTTATACAGTTTTTCTAGTCATCCTCTCCTTTTTCTTACTAGTTAAATACCTCCATGAATACTTAGCAACATTTCTATGTAGCCTCAATGAAGATCATGGCAGACTGCAGCTGTTAATGTCTGTTATGTTGTTCTTGGGAATCTATAGAAAATAATAAAATATAGACTGACCGATTCCTTCATTTGCTGCCAAAGAAATTCAGGATCCCAAAGAAAAATCCAAGCTCCAGTGTCATTATATAGAGCCCAAGAGGCCAGCATGTGTATTGTGCACTTGTGATTAAACCTTTAAGCATAACACAAGAGAGACTTTCTGAGTTTAAAAAGTGTATAGCAGAGTACTGCCCATAAATTTTATCTTTGTTTTCTATTGAAGTGTGAACCTGGCATTTCTAAGTATTTGTGTGCAAAGCTATTCTCCAGACTAAGCTTGTTAGCTTTATAGCTATTTCTTTCTGATTTAATATTATTTTAACTTTGCACATACAGATGTTCCGAGCTTCCATCATTTCACGATCATCTCCAACTTAGTTCTCTTTTTCATTTATTAATCTAATGAATTAATTTTTAAAAATTATGTAACCATTTTTTTAATGTTCTTTGTGTGTGTGTGTGTATGTGTACACGTACATACATCACCAGGAAGGTTCACAGAATGGTTGAGTTTGGAAGGGACATTTAGAGGTCACCTTGTTCAATCCTGCTGCTCTAGCAGTGTCACCCATAGCAGGCTGCCCAAGGACGATGACCTTTTGAATAGCTGTTGAAGAGTTGGTAGGGTTGTTTGGGTTTTTTTTGTTTCCACCAAATTTCATGAAGAAGAAAAATCTTACTCCAAAGCCTACGTAGATCAAAATTTTTCAATGTCCAAGCAGTGAAAATCCTCTTAATTTTAGACTCCTCTGATTTAATAAATGAACACTTCTGATCAAGTTAATGAATTAATAACAATTTAAGTTTTTTGAATATTCTTTCTCATACTTTGTTGTGGTTTTGTAAGTGAAAAGCTTCCTTTATTGTTGACTTAGTCCTACTGACTAATTCATACTTCCTGGGCTGTCATAAGTAATTTATGAATTTGCCAGCCAAAGAAAATTAGTATGATGAACCATCGTGCCTTTGTTCAACATCTTAAGAAATCAGAATTGTCTAATTAAAAATTGACTTATCAAGGTAATTAATAAACAAACCTTAAATGACAATCAAATTGTGGTTTGGAAAAAAAATGTTTGCAAAATGGTGTTTAAAAACTTTACTCTCATGATTCATGAAAGACAAAAGAAATAATCATTAATTTAAACTCCGAAGTCTGTGGAAAGTTATGCTGAATTTCTTACGGTACAGCAGTGTAGAATTTGGCTAAATGTCACTTTCTTTTGTGGAACTTTATATACTCACTTTGTGTAGGATAAAATAATGTCCATTTCACAAGTCTACAGATGAAAAGCGTAAGCTAGAACACCTACGTTGACTAGAGAAATAAATATTATTCAAACTTTGAAATGAAGGGCTCAATTTTTTATTTTTATTTTATTATAATAAAACTTTTTTTATTATTATTTCATTATGTTTTCTGAGAGCAGAAATGGGAAGGATTACAGGTGGCACAGTCTGGACCTGTTTAGCCAGTTAAAGACAAATTTGCTTTACAATCTATGAAGCTTTGTATTGTATGAGCTCTTGAGGATGGTCTAAATTAAAACAGTTGGTTAGAATAGACTAGAGTAGACTAGAGTAGACCAGAACAGACCAGGATAGAATAGAATACAATTCTAATTATCTTCAGAGTGAATGAACAGAAAGAGCCCTTCCCTATCACCTACAATAGCGTATTAGACCCTAAAATGAGAACTAAGGTCTAGGAGAGGCAGGATGAAACATTATCTGGACGTGTGCGTCAGTAGTCATTGCAAGCACCACAGGAATTCTCAATAGGTAAAATTAGGTAATGAAACAAAAAAAGCAACCTAAGACAAAGCAATAACAGTAATGTCATATAATATTCATTTTATCAAAGTATATTTATGATAATATTTCTGTAGTAAGAAAATCTAAACTACCAATTCTTTATGTCTTCTGCAATCAGATGGCTTCATCAGGGATTCATTCAAAAAGATACTTAAAGATGTGCTTCGTTTTAAACCCACAGAAGCTGTAGTGAACCAAAATGTTTGCACAAGTCATTAAAGAGTCCAAGCAATGGGGCCCTCAATCACCATGCACTCAGCAAGCTTATGCTACTTAATATGGTGTTACTTTGTTTCTTTCCTCATTTATTTTTTCCACTGAGGAACTACAACTATTTATGAACTCATGATGCTGAATGTCTTACAGTGTCTCAAGAAATCAAGAACAGAGTTTTTAATTCCATATCATGATTATATATATGTTTATACAGTACAGAACATTGCTTTATATCCACTAGCCAAATTTAGAGAATACTCAACTGCATAACTTATTCTTCTACATTGGTGACATGAATATTAAAATGCTACAATAGAAATATTGCAATGTAATTTGGATGCTTTTGGATGAATGTATTTCCAGTTCCTTCTTTGGACCCTGAATAAGTATTTTAATTAGCCTGACCAACTGTGGAGAATTATTTTTGAGGATAAAAATGTCACAACTTTTAAATGGAAATATTTCACTCCACATGGATGCCTAAGAAAGGCCAAGCATCTGCTCAGAGGAATCCCAAGACACTAAGTCACAAATTTGTCTTTTACAATCAGGTCCTTAATGAATGGAGGAAAAAAAAAAAAAAAAGACAAAGGAAAAGAAAGAAAAGAAAAAGACAAAAAGAAAAAAAAGCAGTAGCATATGCACAAGCTCTGTTGTATCTGATAATACTTGCACAAGTTCTCTAGGACAGAGCGTCCAGTCTTGAATTTCAACTGCTATAATATGCTGACAGTGCTATTAAGGAATATACCGTAAATTCTCCAACACTAATAAAAAGCGGGATGATTTACTAGAGAATTAAGGAAGTTGTGGTTTTGTTGTATATAGTGGAAGCATGTGAAAGTGATTAACTTTGCCCACTGATAAATACAAGCACACTGCAGAAGTAAAGCCAAAAAAAACATAATAAAAAAAATCTGAATTTCCATGCGTAGCATCCTAAACCTATTGCTTTTGCTGGGAATCATATCTACTGTTCCTGACAATAGGAAATGGAACCCGAGGCGCTTGAGAGCACCAAGGCAGAGGGACAGTAGCAGGGAAGATAGAAATTGTAAACAACCTAGTTAGACTATAGATAAACAGGATAAACCTCCCTATTCTGTTGGGTCAATCAACATTTCTCATTACAGCTGTCTGCAAAGTAATGCAACTACACTAAAGATCTAATTACAGTAGATAGCACTATGGTCATTACAATAGGTCTTCACAGAAATCCTAGAAAATGAATCGATTTCTGCTATATTGGATATCTATGCAAGGTTCTATATGAGTCAACCTCACTGACCCTTTGCAATATTTTGTGACTAGTAAGTGAACTTCAATGAAGTTATGTAGATTTCAAAGCTACAGGGATTCTGGCAGATTATTTTTTTACCTTTTGTTTCTGTTTTGGTCACTTAAGTCTCTTCGATGCCATAGTATTTTCCGGAGTTGGTACGATGATTCCCCAAAGAATAACTCCTATTCTGAGACATATTCCTCTTCCAAGAACACCAAGTTGCTCTATTTTTTCAGTATATTTGTATTTACTATGTCTGAAAATGGTAGGCAGAAGTAATTATTTGCAAATACTTCTGCTTGTTTTCCTATAACTATGCTCATCCCTTTTTTTTCTTTATAGGGTAGAGTATTTCTCGCCTGGTGCTAGACTTTCCTGCTCATTTACCTACATGATGAACTGAAAGTGAAGCCTTCATATCAGTAAGTGCTGTCTGAAAGTTAGTCTTAAATATAAACTACTTGTATTTACATCAGTAAGCTAGTAAGCCTGCGGTCAATTCATAATAAACAGAGAGTTGTGCGTCCAGAAGGTCACTTACCTTGCCCGTCTGAAGAAATTTCTGAGGTTGCAATTATCTTTTTTAAAGACATTACTTTTTTTTTTAATTTTTTTTTTTAATTAGTCTAAACAGAACATGTGGTGCCTGATTTTTTTATGCATAATTTAGGGAAAGTAAATGCTATGTACAGTTATGCAAATCTAAAGACATCTAAGGGCTTATACAGCAGACAACCACAAGAAAGTAGAGGTACTGGAAGAAGGTGATCACAGAATATATAAGCTATCATAATAACAATACATTTTCCTGGGTATGGTTATTTTGTCTTCTTACAGATCTTTATTTAAGTTAAAAATCAAAAACTTTGGTGGGGAAAAAAAAAAAAAAAGAAAAGAGAAACTGTGTTTCAGTAGGAAAAGCTTCCAGCAAAAATGTCAAAATTTGAACTTGTAAGCAAGGTGAGATTCTCATTTTCAAAGAGTTCTCTTTGTTTCTTTGCTAAAAAACTGTCCTCATACTCAGATATTAGTTTCTTATTTGCAGTAGGCTCATTATCAAGAAAGAAAGCACATCTATCATTTTTTTAGTGGTTACTGCACCACGAGGAATTCTTTGCTGTGATATCTGTTCTGTCTGTCATTGTTGCCCTCGTGTTTTCTTCAGTTTGTGCACAATACATAAAAACAGGATTTCAGTTCAACTTGAGATACAAAATATACTGTTATATTGGAATATATATAACCGTCTCTTTAGTGTCTTTTCAGAGAGGCTTCTGGGGATCCAGTTATTAAAAAATTTATGGGTTTGGTTTCAGTTATTGAACTACTCCTAAATCAAAGGCATTCTGTCTATTCTATGATGACACTGTCATCCTCTGTACCATGTTCCTCTTATTGCATCTTGATGACTACACTAAAGTAAAATCCAAAATGGGAGTTTGTAACTATCAAAACAGGAAGCTAATGACAATGCAGACAAAGGAATTCTATTTTTAGCTGGCTTGTTTTCCTTGTATGATGCTAGGGTTGACCTTGCCTCATTCCTTATTTCTGTTGTTGTTCGGTAGGACTATTTATTTTCTTAATATGCGACATGTTAGTAACAATGATAGCAATAGCAATAACTTTTAAAAGGTGATGCTTACTGGGAAACTAGGTAAGTGATATATACAATCTTATTAGTTAAAAATAATAGTAAAATTGAGGACGACCTCCTGTGACAGCTAACAAACTATGAAGGTTTTGTGTAACTCATCATTAATGAAGAAGCAGCTCGTACTCACTCCTTGAGGACAAATAAATTGAATATTTATTTGCCATTTAATGACTTGCCTAGTGACATTTAATAATTTACAGAATATGTTTAGAATATTTTGTAAAAGCAGAATATGGAGGAAGCTTTCTATTGGTAGCAAGGTTGATAGGCAGGTTACTGAGGATCCTTTATAGTTAATGTAAGGATTGAGTTAGGCTACTCATCCTCTCTTTATTGTTAGCGGAGGACAAAAGATACCTAGAAATAGGCAGGTCCATGAAACAATTTACACCTCATGCACCTAGTTTAGAATGAGATTATCAACCTCTGTGTCCTTCAATCACTTATTTCTTTCCATTATAAAGGGTGCTGACTAGCCTATTTGATAAACGTGTTTGGTTTATTTGCTTAAGGTGCCGTAACAGTTAAGAGTGCCTGCACTGTTAAGAGATCTCCTTCCTGTACTTGCTCACAGTATGGTTCTTGTCACATACTCAGATAGATCCTCTATAGAAAGAACTAGTGATGTGAACCTGGAGTAGTATTTGGTTCAGGTTTCCTCTGAGCCCAACATGGAATTTCCGTAAATGTGTTTCTTTTTTTTTCCTGGTTTTGTTTTAAGTTTCAAGTGGCTGAAATATTATGCCATGTGATGTTAAATTTATGTTTTACAGCATGCAGGTTATATTGCAATGTCCTGGGACACTGCATGACTTATGAGAGTCACGTTTGAAGTGTTTGCAGGTGGTATTTGGTATAAACATTATGAAAATGCTGAAGGACAACAGGGCAGAATAAAGGGACCCAAGTCTGATGAAACTTTTTCCAACTGACTATAAAGACTGGTCTCTGAAATAAACTTTTCCCACAGAAGTTCCCAGGTTTCTCATTTGAAGGAGAATAAATTGTGTCCTTTAATAAAAACAGAACAAAACCCCCAAACAAACAAACTCCCTAGGAGATATTAATATTCATTGTGAAAATCAGAGGACTAGGAAATAAAAGCAAACCAGGGAAATACGTTTTCTGACATTGCAATCCATGATCACAGAAGTTAGGCGCCTGCTTCCACTAGCTGTGTAGAAAAGTATTAGGCTATCAAAATCTTCCTTCACGTGGCATCCAGACTACCAGTTCTTCTCCTGAGGACAAGGCTATTAGCCCTGCATATGCATATACATACACATATACACACACAAACACACACACACACATATACATACATTTGTGTACATACATCTTTGTATTGATCTAAATAATTGCAACATACCCACAGAAAGTGGAATACCTGGATTTTTTGTTTGACTTTTACTGATTTTTACTTGATCTATGGTAAAGGGAGGTGGTTTCACCAATGCCAGAAATACATTGGATCTTAGGACAGGTGTCTATCTCCCCACCACTGGGTATATTTACATGTTTTTGGAACCATGCTTTTTTTTTTTTTTTTTTATGGTCAGGAAGTTTGCAAGCTAAACAGGAAAGTGCAAAGGGATTTTAGCACTTTCAGGATTAGGCAATGCAAGCACATATGGGGGCTGGACAGTTGTCAGAGCAGCATCTGGAATGCAAGCAGCTGAATTCCATCTTAAGTGGAATTTATTTGGGCTAATAAAACAGGACACTTGGAATACAGTAAGAGCAGTAAGATTCCTGATAGAAAGCTAATGAAGAGAAAATTTTTGTTCTTTGGAAACATGCCTCTCTGGCAAAACAGTAGTATTTCACAGGAATGTTGATTTGCCAGACTATTTCAAGGGAATCCAGACATTTTATTTAGGAAACCTGATCTCATGTTGCTAATTTACCTGCCTAGAAAACTATAAAAGTGTTTTTTGTACCAATGAATTCTGGCTGAAACCAACATTTCTGCATTTTCATGTCTATGCAGAGAGTCTGAAAGCCTGACTTGTGACTAAGCTTCACAATTAATTCATCCCCCTTTTTTAAAAAAATGGACTAAAAATCCCATTCTAGTTCTCTTGCATGAAATAGGGAACATTCCTGTTGCTGATAGACTTTTTCCCACTTTAAGGCTTTTATGACTCTCTGCTGTGAGACAGGAGGAATGATACCAGTTCCCAAAGCTTTCTGAAAGGCACGCTTCTGAAAGTAACACAAAAAAATTTTGCTTTTCCAAAGAGAATTCCTGAACTTTTCTATCGATAGGAGATCTTAATTTGTGGTACTTTTCGCTAGTGCAGAAGCAAGATCCTGGGCATTTCTTAATTCATTGGAAAACTGGACTTTTGGAGATTAACCAGGATTATTCTGTTTGCTTTTCTCCTCAGCTGTTGGTATTCAGATACCTAAGAAAAGAATCACTAGCCATGCAGTTCTTGATGACCAAATGTGAAAATTAAAAGTAACAGCAAAGTAGTATAGGTGTTTGCTATAGAACCATTAAACCATGTCATCCTCTCAGAGCCTAGAGATACATGACTGTTACGTTCTATGAACATAAAAATATCTATACTCTGAGAGAAGTTCAGAATATCTCTCTCTTCTAGCTTCTCTTTGGAGTAATTCTTTAAAGTTGCAAGTCTTCACTGAGCTTTGATGCCTTTCATCAGGCCATTTGCTACTACTTGGAAATATCTCCTGACTTCTAATATGTAAATATTTATTTTCTCACGCAGTATTCCTTTTTATGGGCTTCATTATAGACTTAAGAAAATGTTTTCAAATCAATTGAATTTGATTTAACTTAATTACAAGGAAGAAACCATTCCCTGGCTAGGGATAGCAATATTTAAGAAGAAACTAATTGTGCACATCCCATTACCAGTTGTGTTCACTTACATAAACAAACTGGAATGTATTTTGGATTGCCTATGTAAGTATGGAAAAAACCCAAAGCGTAAGAATAACTCTGAGGTCAGAAAAACCTTGATTTTTACTCTTCTTTGATATTCCTTGGTAGCTTTGAATCAAACTTCTCCTATTCTGTCCCAGATGTCTCCTAATTTCTTCTCCTTTTTAATACAGAAAAAATAGGAATTCATTTGCTATGCTCAGTTCCTCAGTGCTCACCGAGTGCAACGGTGGAGTGCTTTTCTGGAGTGCATCTTCTGCTTCAGTTTGTGTGGTCTGAGGCTGTGATGTAAGAGGAAGTATGGTAAATTCGATGACTAGAGAATTTGCCTGAAAAGAAAACCCTTGAACAGAACTACTATAAAACTAATGTAGACACATCCTTAGGATTAGTTTTCATTTTAAGTAAATTATCATAGACACTTTCTGGATTTGAGAGTCTGCTAATTACATGGAGTACTGAGTAATTTTGAAGCCAAACAGCAGCAACACATAGATGCAAAACGTATATGATTACTTCATTGATGCCACTTCCCAAATATAAAAGCTAATTTATTGAAATTCATATTATAGTAAAATAACCACTTTCACTCGTAGCGGTATTTTGTCTTTCACTCTTCAAGCATTTGACATCATATGAGGTGCCAAGTGTAATAATAGGGTAGATTTTGAAACAAGAACGTTCTAGAAAGGAAGTAAATATTAACTAGAAGCAATGGCCTGAGACATCATGGTATCTTTGGATCTATGATAACAGAATTTGTGAAATTGTGCTAAAGTATTATTTAGATAACCATTTTCTGCTTTTGCTGTAAAACTCAACCAAAACTTAGCCAAGATTTCAGCCTATGAAAATTTCAAATGAGTCATGTTGAGATTTAGAGTTTGGAATATTAATTATTCAGAATCCATCTGTACTTGGGATGCTCCAGACCCAAACAGCTTTGTTATAGCCAGTGTGCACACATCCTCTTATAAAGGCACTGAGGACACATGGATCATTAGCCTGCAGAGACTAGACTGGTCTGTTTTTGCAATTTCTTTTTACAGCAGGTAGGGTAGGTTGAGAGGCAGGAACAAGGACTGAGAATAGGAAGATCATCTCTTCTACAATGATGATTGACACACAGGTGGTAAGGAGAACAAGAAAAAAAAAATACCTGTCCTCTTTTGCAGGCTAAAGAGCAAAGATGAAGAGACTGACAGAGGAGATGTGGGTTTGCAGAGGATCCAGCGCAAGGTAATTAGTATGGGCCTAATATATAGAGAGGCTTTTCCTTTCACAGCAGTTCTCTTTCTCGTTCTGTATACATGGTATAGAGGACCTACAAATTTTGCCTTTTTAAATCTCCACCACCACCACAAGTGCTACAAGGAGGAAAAAACCCACAAAACCTCAAGGATGTAAACAAAAATTGTATTTAAAAGCTGAGAGATGAAAATATGGATTGCATTTGTATTGGTATGAACAGAACCAATTCGGATTCCATGACCATCTCAAACTGCATTGTCCTTCTCCTTCAGTGAGGGGCAATTCTTGGCCATAGGAAGAAGTCAGCTTATTGAACAGGTGGGCTGTACTAGGAATCATAGAATCATAGAATCACAGAATGGTTCGGGTTGGAAGGGACCTTAAAGATCATCTAGTTCCAACACCCTGCTGTGGCTAGGGACACCTCCCACTAGACCAGGCTGCTCAAAGCCTCATCTGTCCTGGCCTTCAACACTTCCAGGGATGGGGCCTCCACAGCCTCCGTAGGCAACCTGTTCCAGTGCCTCACCATCCTCACAGTAAAGAATTTCTTCCTGATATCCAAACTAAATCTCCCCTCCTTCAGTTTGAAACCTTTACCCCATGTCCTATCACTCCACTGCCTGATAAAGAGTCCCTCTCCATCCTTCCTGTAGGCCCCCTTTAGGTACTGGTCTCCTCGTAGACTTCTCTTCTCCAGGCTGAACAACCCCAACTCTCTCAGCCTGTCCTCATAGCATAAGTGCTCCAGCTCTCTGATCATCTTCGTGGCCCTCCGCTGGACCCGTTCCAACAGGTCCATGTTCTTCTTGCGCTGAGGACTCCAGAGCTGAACACAGTACTCCAGGTGGGGTCTCACCAGAGTGGAATAGAGGGGCAGAATCACCTCCTGTGACCTGCTGGCCATATGTTTGTGATGCAGCCCAGGATGCGGTTGTCTTTCTGGGCTGCAACTGTGCATTGCTGGCTCATGTTGAGCTTCTCCTCCACCAGCACCCCCAAGTCCTTCTTCTCAGGGCTGCTCTCAAGCCATTCTCATCCCACTGCATATTAGAGTTTTTATCCCACTTTAACAGTTCCTTTCCAGGTGTCAAACTCATTCTCTTTAACTAGATCTTGCTGTGTTTGACATATAAGACTGCATGAGATGATTTGTGCCATACTGCAGCAAGTCCAGGTCCTGAATAAACCATAAGATTTGATGAAAAATAAAGTGCAGTTCTCAGGTAGCTATATAGCAAACTCTTACTTCATACTCAAATGAAGTAATCGTTGAAGTGATCAGAAATTTGCCTTTATTTTCTCTATCCCGTTTCCTTACCCATTAGTTGCAAAAGAGAGGGACTATAATTTGCTAGTTCTGAGCAGCAGAGAATATTCAAGTAAAAAGGATTAAAGCAAAATCATTGACTCATTAAGGACAAAAACGTATATTGACCTTTGAATTTTAATTAATTTAGTACTTTTTTCCATTGCTATCAATTCATATGTGCTGCTCACCCTTAAAATGAAGTCTCTGAGTTTGCTCAAGTAAAAGCAATGGTAGAATAAGCCTGAAAAAAATTAAACAGAGCACAGTGAACTATGGCAGAAGTGATAAATCCTCCTGGATTTCTGTGCAATGTACACCCCTGCAGCAAAGAACCTATACAAACATACAAATCACCTCTGGGCTGCCCATCCATGGGAAACAGACTCACTGAGTATGAGAGATACAGTTAAAGGTTGATGATATGCATTTTTCCTTGGGGAAAATACTCTTTTTTCCAAAACATTTTCACACTGGGTGAAGCACTGGGAATAGCCAAGACAATAAAATCTTTGAGTGAAAGAAGTAGCCTCAGAACACAGGAAAAAGCACAAAATATTATGGAGTTCTAGCAAAACCCTGAGTTCTGGATGTATTTTGGAAGAATCCAAGGTTTTTAAAGACAGATTTGATGCCTTTAGCACAAGGAACATAGAATTTCTCAGCAATGTATTTCTTTACTGACATTGTATAAGAAATCTCTTGTTAAAACACCCTTTTGGTTGTCAAAGGTAGAATTACGTAACATGGAGATAAACACGTTACTCAGTCTTCCAGGCATGGTTCCTAAAGTTTGTTTACATTTTGACACTAAGAGGTATTTTCAGAGAACTATCTATAGTGGACTCAACATCTCTTTCTGTTGTAAAAGTTAATTTAGATACCATTAATCCATATGCAAACTTTGTGTTATCTTTTTTTCCATTTGCATAAGCTTGCATTTGTAGATGTTGGATGCCATTTGCCCATTATGCCTAATGACTTGGTATATTCTGCCTCTTCAGAGACAGATTTAATTTTTACTGGCATGGATAAATCTTGTCAGCAGAAGCTTTTATCACATCACTGTTTAATCTCTTTTTAAGATTATTTCTGAGTATGATAAAGATTTTCAAATGGATTGTTGCACAGACCTCTGGATCTGCAGTATAAAACTTAGTGTGAAAACAAATTGTTTCTTTCTCCCTTAATATTTTAGCCAGCCATTTTCAAGTTGTGGAAAATATAACTATCAGGATTAGGCTTTAAAAGAGTTTCATAGAAAAATTCTTCTGACCACTAACTGCCTCTTAGCTGTTGGAATTAATAATGGAAATGTGCTGGGTTAGGAGTGGTGTTTTGTCATAGTAACTGTTGTGACAGAACATATAAAGCTTAGGATTATATATCATCACCTGTGAATGTCCAAGCATGTAGCACAAAAAAGAAAATGCAATTGTTGAAACTTAAACAGAAAATTTGAACTAATTGAAAAAGAGTTTCTGATGATGTGCAAGTCCTGTTTTCCAGGGCATATGTCCACAGTCAATAACTGGGGAACAGCTAAATGTCACATACATGATCATTCTAGGGATTCTTGCAACATCTTTTGCACATGCCCAATAAAAGAGAAGAACCTGATACGAGATGGTGAAACTAATTCTGTCATCAAATTTGCTCTGGCAAACTATTTTATGTTTTTCACATTCTGAATTCTCACATTTCACTTTTATGGTAGCTTCAACTGGGTAACCTTTGAATCACTTTTCTTTTCATAAATCTTTTGTATCTAATCTCTACAGTGACTAAATAACATAGTAATTTACCGGTAATTAATCTAAACCAGTATATAACTTTTAGTGCAACCTCATTTCAAGGGAGGCATATAGGTATGTGTGAGGATTTATAGAATGGTCTGTTCTTCACATAGAACTACGAAAAGCAGTTAGAGATTGTTTTAGAATCATAGAATCATCATAGAATCATAGAATTGTTGAGGTTGGAAGGGACCTTTAAGATCATCGAGTCCAACCTTTAGCCTACCCTGACAAGAGCCACTTCTAAACCATGTCCCTAAGTGCCCCATTTACCCTTTTTAACACCTAAATGTAAACATCAGTTTAATCTTTTCAATTTTTTCCTGTACTGTAGCTAAATTTTATGCTAGCTATTCTAATATCTATCAAAGCATCCATATAGTTATAATAGAACTGTGGATTCAGAAATGTTCTCTGACAAAATTTTTCTCTCTTACTATATTTTATAACAAACCTACAGCATTTTCTTCTATCAGTTCTGAATTTTTATGTTTTAATTTTATAGAAAGTTTCTTCATTCTTGTCTAATCATAAGATTATAGGATAATTCAGGACCTCAAAATGTCTCTAGTCCAACTTTCTGCTCAAAGGAGGATGAGCTCTGAGGTCAAACCAAGTGGTTTAGGGCTTTATCCAGTTGGGTCTTGAATACCTCCAATGATGGAGAGAGACCATACAGCCTCTCTAGGCAGTTTGCTCCTCACTGCCCTTGTGATGAAGAAATTTGATGACAACTTCCTGATACAGATGATTGAGGAATGAATGAAGGCGCTTGTGCTGTTGGACCTCATACTTGAAAACAAGGAAGAACTGGTCAGGGAAGTGACGATCGGGATCATCCTTGGCTGTAGTGATTGGCTGTAGTGATCATGATATGGTGGAATTCAGTGTCCAGTGTGTGTGGAACAAAAAAAAAGAGAAGGACCACAAACCTGGACTTGAAAAGAGCAGAATTTGGCTTGTTTAGGAGTCTGCTTGCAGAAATCCCATGGGGGACAGTCCAGGGGAGAAGAGGTGTTTGGGAGAGCTTGTTGATTTTCAAGGATCATCTCCAAGCTCAAGTATAGTCCATCCCAATGACCAGGAAATTAAGCAGATGTGACAGGAGGCCAGCATGGATGAATAAAAAGTTCCTGAGTAAACTCAGATACAAAAATGAACATTCAACAGGTGGAAGCAGGAACAGGTGGACTAGGAGGAATTTATAGACAATATGCAAGTGATCAGAAAGTGGTTAGGAAATCCGAAGCCCATTTGGTTGAATGTGGTGAAGATTGTGAAGGGCAGGAAGGAAAGCTTCTATACCTATATCAGTAGCACAAGTAAGACTAGGGAACATGTGGGCCCACTGCTGAATGAGGCAGGGGAGCTGATGACAACAGACACGGAAAAGGCAGGGTACTCAATGCTGTCTTCATCTCTGCCTTTACTGACAGGATTTGCTTTCAGGATTCACAGACTCCTGAGACTTGTGTGGAAGTCTGGAGTAAGGAAGACTTCAAGTGGAGGGAATATTTAAATTAATTTGACATACGTAAAACCATGGCAACCTGATGAGATGAAACCATGAGTGCTGAGGGACCTGGCCAATATCGTTTCAAGACCACCCTCAATTGCCTTTGAAAAGTCGTGATGACTGTGGAGAGACTCGTGAAGACAGGAAGAAAGCAAATAACACTGCTGTCTTCAAGAAGGCAAAAAGAAAAATCCAGGGAACTATAAACTGGTCAGCTTCAACTCAGTACCTGGAAAGGGGACATTGCAGATCTGAGCCCCTAGCAAATAGCAAACTGTGAGTCAGGTTGTCAGGAGGATCTCCTCTTTCACCACAGGAGTCTCCTTCTACTAGCACTCACCACTTTCTGATGGTGTAGATGGATGTTTCAGGTTCTGCTTGCTCTGATGCTTTCTCAGACATGGTTTTCTCCTGGCTTGCTACAAGTGCACTAAAGATATTCTGCAGTTGCAGATTTGCAGATGGTGAAAATAAGAAAAAAAAGATAGGTAGATACTTGCCTTCTACCTTCCCAAGGTCGTTTAATACTCTATTGCACTCTGACATATACTTTTACTTACTACAATAATTATTGGCTAAAGAATATTAACTTTCAAAATTTCATACAATTATTTTCTTATGGTATATGGATTGTTGTTTTGTTTTCTTTCTAGCTCTCCTGAATTTTTGGCATAAGTACTGGTACTGTCAGGATTCCAGCTAAAACTTTGTGGTTGATTTCTGTAAAAAATGGAATATTATGGGCTTTATCCTTTCTCCCACTATTAGTGTTTGCTCATACTTTGTTAATATTTTAGACAGTGTGTCTTCATTGAACAAAATCTTTGTTGGTGAAGAAACTCCTAAAGGAGGCTGGAATCATGGTACAGTAGGATAAATGCATGAAATTTCCATGGAGTCCAAGACACTCTCTTGCTCCTCTTATTTCCTGCCTGTGTCTGTCTGTTGGCTGTGCTTATTTGTTTGTTTGTTTGCTTTAGAGGTAGGAGTTGTTAATTTGCAATTTGAAAGTCTACCTTATCCCCTGAACCTATGACTTCATCATTCTCTATGGTTCTTTCTCTTAGAATGAAGCAGTTTATTTGATATATCATTTGGTAAATCATTATCATTTCAGAGTTTTCAGCCTACAGGTTAAAACCAAACTGTGAATAGCATAGTGTGTCATATGTCATATCCTTTGCAGGACCTCTATTACCATCAGTGGCTTTATGCATTAGGCAGTGGATGACTTTGAGTTAGTTTTTGATTGCTTTTTTTCCTGGTGGTGAAAAGCAGAATGTTTTGCTGAAAACAGCTTTTTGTTGTTTTTTTTCCCCCCAACATAAAACAAATTCTTTATACTTCCACAAAGACAAATAAAACAAAAGCAAAAAACTTAAGGTCATGCACAGAGAATGTAAAGATTAAAAACTCCAGCATCCAGAAGTCCTTTTTCTCTGTCATGTGTTATTCAGCATCCCCAAAGTTTTAAGTGATTGTTTCATTCACTCCATCATGATCTAGAAGGTTCCTGGCTATCCCCATTGTCTTTTATCCACTTGAATCCTTTTCCCTTTACAAGTACCCTGTTGGTCCCATAGATATATCTGTGCATCTTTGGAACATCTACATTATTAAATTAACTTCAATCCATGATCTATTATTAAATAAGAACTACTTTACTGAAGCCAGAGCAGCCCCATAGGCACAGAAACTTATTAGTACAGCAGTGTGCTTGTAAAAGGTGACAGATGGGAAAGACAGCTACAAGGACAACGCTGGACCCCACTAACCCACCAGAGATTGAATCCATCAATCAGAAAAGACACAGTAAGAGAGCAAAGAGGGAAAAAGAGAAGAGATCTCTCCTCACTTTTTAGGCCTGTTTTTTTTCCTCCCTCATGCTTTTAGTTTCATGCAAAGGGAGGAGGGGAACACTTTGTCCCTGTGCTTCTCATGGCAACACCATGTTTGTTTGTGATTTGAACTTTTTTCTGAATTGATTGGTAGTTCTAAAAGCAATCTTTCCCAGCAATTTAAGTCTCAGATAATGTCCCAATCCTAATCACTCAAAGCACCTGTGCAGATAACTCCTACACCTTGGGACGGTCCTTTGAGTTTCAGTGGGATTTGGCAGCCCTGGAAGCACTATTGCAAACTTGAAACCTTAGAATAAGTTTTTATTAATTCTAATAAATTAAAATAGGATTGCAGAAGTACTAAATGAAATAAACATTAAAGACACTTAAATTACATAAACATTCACCAGAAAACATAATAAATAACACAAAGTCGTAACAAGAAATTATTATTCAGTCCCCTTCTTTCTCTTGCTTTCTCTGAGCAGGTACACTGGAAAAGTGCAGAAGTCACTTTGTTTAAGGGTGACATTCATTAAACATTTAATTATTCAACTAGAATGAGCTTTTTAGTTTTCCTTCAGGGATTAAATAGAGAATTTACTGTTATTAGTTTCACAAAATGTGAATAAGGAATACAACTTTATCCTAAGAAGTAAATAACGTCCTCAATTTCCATTAATTTTGATAAATATTTAAAATGCTTAGAGGAAGGTAAAAACCTTAGAGGAAGGTTTGCTATGTCAACACTAGAATGGAAAAAATTCAAATTAGGTTCTTGCTACATATTTTCTCTTCCTTGTCTTTGGATTTATCTTTTAATAAGTGAGGATTCACAGATACCTTCTGTACACGTGATGTATACAAAATTGGTCACATTGCATTATTTTTTGTTACTATTTTTGGAATGGAAAATTATTTGAAATTACACTGCTTCCAAGTTGTGCAGTTTCCTAGTCTTCCTTTTGGGTTTAAAAATAATATTTGGGATTAAGGAATCAATTGAAGGCTTCAATCTTAAAATTTCTGTAGTGAAGAATAGCATACAGGAGATTTATAGAAAGGACTAGAAAGTGGAAAAAAGCACTATTATGCCATCACATTTCCCCATATTGCTATGATGTCTATCATAAAAAAGTATGGACTGCAGAAAAATGATTGCCTAAGGACCACAATAAATCAATGATGCAGTTAGGTGTTTAATCCCAAATCATCCAGTACTCTTGCTCTCACCCTCAAATTGTACCATACTCAGTATAATTTATTGTTTCTAATTTGTGGTGTCTGACACCACTCAGAAGTTTTTGGGTCAGTTTGGGTCATACGCATACACAGAGAAACGAATATTTAAACGTCAGCTACATTGGAATTTAAGGTACATAGGAGAGAGCTGATCAAGTGATCAGCAAAGAAGACAGATAGCTTCAAGAACAAGTTACATACTTAGACTCTGAGCATTTGGAGTGAGGAAATAGACTGACTCTGTTGTCCATTAACCTCAGTGTGTTAAGGCTCTCTTTGGAAGACATGCAATGTGTTGACCAGACTTTGGGTATGGATACTTTTTCAAATCCGCTTGTCACATTTCCTAATTTCTAGAAAAACTATGATTAATATAATTAGTTTGAGACTTTGATGCCTATATTTGCTTTAATATAATATAAGAATTAGTACTCGGATCCAGATTAAAATCTTTGGATAGTTACAACTTTATGTTCAGCAGATAAAAGGAACCATATCAAGATCCTGTGCAGATTGCATTTATTAGACACCATAGAGAGCAGCTTCTTAGCAAGATACATGTATCCTAACTCTGCTCTTATACACAGAGGTTGTCTTAACCTGCCTGGTTTCCTGGAGTCTCCACTGTTCATCCCAGTTCTAATAACAATAAAGTTAGGAAGCATTATTCCTTTCCTCCGCTTTTAGCTTACTTCCTGTGGAAAAGAAGCTTATGCAAAAATGTATACTAGTGTTGACACTAGTAACTTCTTAATCTTCCAAGCAAATTAAAGCCAAATTTGAATGCAGGACAGAGATCTCAAAAATATTACGTTTCTACAGGTTTGGTGAGAGCCAAAAATATGCTTGTCAACTCTACTGCTAGTATTCCTCTTGAGAGAAAATCAAAGAGCTCGTGTCTTGTTTTGTTTAATTTGTGTCAATCAATCATCACAAGTAAATCCAGACCAGCATCAACAGGTAGGACAGGTCAGCTCACACACTCATGTGTGAACCACAGAACATGGAACAGGGACTGGAAATACATTATGAGAGTGGACAGGAGCAGTTGGAGTCCAAGGAAAGGAAAAGAAACACCTGTTAGGGTAAAGGAGCTGCTGAGGACATGGGAATGACATGGCAAACTGTGAAAGACACAGGAGATAAAAGGAATCTGAGATTATTGCAATGAATGCTGTAAGAGATACCTAACATGACCCCTAGGCATCTGTAGGAACTGAGTCACAGAGGCTGTAGGAGACATAGAATACAATTCTATATAGGCTGACTGGGACTTCATTAATGCAACTTCTGACAGTATAACTGAGTTCATTTCTTACTAAAAAAAAAAAAAAAAGGTGGGGGGTGGATGGGGTAGAGAGAGCCTCTGTCCTGTTTCTGGAAGGGGAATTTTAATTTCCTAATTCATTTTCAGGATGCTCAAACCATATCAAGGTATTTTCTTTATTCATTGTTAAGCACATTTTTCTGTTTCTTAACAGGTAAAGAAATAGAATAGCCTCTAGTAAAGACAATATATATTTCACATGGTGTAGATTTTTTTGTTACTTCCAGTTATTCCTTGCACTTCTTCTTAACTCTTTTTCTTATGAGTTGTCCAGAAAGCAGTAATTCATGATCTTGGGACCTTTGCTCACTTACTCTCTATTAATTTTAATAACAACAGATTCCCCCCAAAACCTCAGATACATTTCATAATATTCATCTTCAGGGCTAGAGTATGGTATGCATGAATCATCAATTAATGTTCTGTGCTTTGATCAATGTTATGTTATTATGCAATTAGATTGAAATGAAAATAAATGCTCAGTTTTACGTGAAATTTGGGCACATTGTAGTGCTTTACAGCTTTACGGTTTCACAACATTTCTGGGAATACCTTTTCATTATGTCCTGAGCAGTACAAAGTGTTTATTCTATGAATTACTTTTAAATGTTTAGGAGATCTACAAGGAATTTGCATTTGCTATTTTATTCTGTGCGCAACAGGCAAACTGTAGAAATCTTGTAAGTTAGAAGTGGGCGTGTTTGTAGGAGCTTGAGTCTCTGGCAAACAGCTCACTGCAGCTCTAGTTTAATCAGCTCATTCTTTGGCATTTACTTGCTGCTTTCTTGCCTGAAGGGCAAACACTATCCTAATGAAGCACACAAGGACAAATGACTTCTCCAGGCTGTGATTAATTTTCACAAGCTGACTTTAATCACTGGTTAATTAATAGAAGATTTGTTGATTTACAAAAAAAGCACAGTCATTATAAGCAGTATTATATCGATTTGTTTTTCGTGAATTTAATGCAGTAACAAGCTTTTATTTAGAAACTAACTTAATGTGCTGAGATTCCACAGTAGGAAGAATGATAGTGCACTAGAAAAGAGCACAGAACCTATATAGCATGTTGTGCTTACTTGCGTCACTGGATCTTTTTAAAAGCAGAAACAGCAGTACAACTCTAGCTCAACTTAACCTGCTGCTCTCCCCCCACTTGACAGCCAGGATTAAGACTTTTTGCCCTACTCCCATCAATATTTTAAAAATAAATGGTTAGTAGTATATGACTTATATAACACATACAGAAAGATCACACAGAATTCAACACATCAATCAAACACTTCTCCCTACCATGCCATATTTTCTACATAATATTTTTATATCATTATGCCAGCAGCTGGAAATTGTTTAAGACCAAATGTCACAGAAAGTATTTAATGACATAAGCTGAACTATGTATTTCTGCATGATATTCTGACAAATATAATAACGAAGATCTTATAAGAACACATGCTAACAGGTTTAGATCTAATTGATAAGGCACCCCATTTTGATGTAGCAGAGGAAGCCATAGCAAGAATCTGTGACTAGAGTCTAAAGGCAGACAAATTTAGATTAAAAGCAAAATATAAACTTTTAAGAGCTATGGGGCAATCAGTCTAGGAGATCGGATGACCTATCTTTCAGTTTCTTTAAAGGAAAAATAGTTGCCAGTCTGGAAGATTTACAAACACAACTTTGGGGACTCAGTATAAGAACAATGTGGGGAATATGGTATATATAGTATACAACAGAGCAGATCAGAGGAATTTATGGTGTTTTCTGGACATGAAATCTATGTATCCTGAGGCCCATTGAAGTTACCTGACAGGGGATACCAGAATTTCTTGGCAGACTCCAGTACTCACTATAATCAAATGAGCATTGTTTATGATGCAGATATATTTTGTGATAGTTTAGAATATATTAGACTACTCTAATAGACCTTCTCCCTCTTTGTTCATCATATTATGTTCATCCCTCTTATTCTGCATAGTACAAAATCCAACTGACATTGACAAAAGTCATACAGTACATATAGCACTGTAAGTGGGATTTACTCTCAAAATAGCATTTCTCGTTTTCTTCTTACAAGTGAATATTCCCCTTCCACTTTCACAGAGTGAGGGAATTGAACAATTACAAGATTTTTACCTACACAGCTGCTCATAGTTTTTTTCTGGTTTTTAATATGTTGCAGAGAAAAACGTATCATTCACTAATATTTGGTGTACGAAAAGTCCCATTCATGACCCCCTTGAAAGATTCACATTGTGTAAGTTGACTACCACGTATTCATGAGAAACAGTTATCTAGATTCAATGTTTGCATGCTGAAATCTGGGATTATTTGGAACAAGTTTGACTTTATTTTTTGACTCCTCTGTCAAAGAGGATAATGTTCACTTATTGCCATAATACCTGTGATTCTTCTCTACAATAACACTTTTCTACCAGTGGCAGCAGCAGGAGGCTGAAAGTGCAGTTTAATAGATACTCTGTGTTAGCAAATTTGAATAGCCTTTGTTGAGAGGAAGCATTACACTTCCACTGGGCACTATCCATAACGCCATTACACAATTAAGCATCAATTAAAATGCTATTAAAATAAAATGTTATCCTGTTGTCTTTTCAATAGTGTTATCTTGGCACTTCATCTGCCTAATGTCATCAGTTAGCATACTAGACCCAGTGCTATTAAAGGTTAATGTGCAACGTGTTTATACTGTACATTAGCATGTCATAACATATGTCAAACAAGAAACCTGATCATAATGATGATGATAGACTCACAAAGGAATATACAAAGAAAAAGGAAAATATGTTAACTGACTCCTATCTGAAAGATTGTTTTGGCTTTCAGTTAGATGATTGATGATTTCAAGAACAAGGTAAATAAAAATGAAAATAGAATGCAGCTTTCAGAAGTCTGTTTAGAGATATGACAACAGACAAGCATTATCAGTGCCTAACTTTGTTCTACACTCTTCAAGCATACCTCTAAAAGCCAATGGCCAACATTTTGTCACATTCCTCCATGAAAATTTACTGGAAAGACTTCTTTCATTACAATGGATAACAAAAGTGCCATCCATGTGTATTTCAGAATGTGCAAGACATAGTCTAGCTAATAGTAAATGCTGGGCAGCCTACATTTCTTGCATGATCTCAAAAGTATTCTGTGCTTACTGAGTTGACATCTTGATTCAAATACTGTTGAAATAATGATTTAAGAGTATCACAGACAAAACTCACTTTTTTCTTTTTCCAAGACCACTTACAAGTGAGACAAAGAACCGTACTAAAAAGGCACATGCAAGTTTAAAGTCACTGTCATTTCTTCTATTTATGTGCATGACATATTGAAAAATAACTTGCTGTCTTACAGCAAGTCAAAAATAAATTTTACATTTTTTCCAACAGCTATCATCAATCAAAATGTAGATTTGTAGTCAAAGGATTAACCCTAGAGAAGATTAACATTGAATCTTCTCTATTGTATTAGAATCTTTTGGTATGAAATTGATGCCTCAGCATACTCTTTAGTGACAAACAATGCGAAAAAACTCATAAAGGCTGCTAGCTAAAGTAATGCTTAAATACCTTAGACACAGTAACACTGTTCATAGAATCGTAGAATCGTAGAATTGTAGAATAATAGAATCGTAGAATCATAGAATTGTCTAGGCTGGAAGGGACCTTTAAGATCATTGAGTCCAACCATCAGCCTTACCCTGCTAAAACCACCACTAAACCATGTCCATAAGCACCACGTCTACTCGTCTCTTAAATACCTCCAGGGATGGCAATTCCATGACTTCCCTGGGCAGTCTGTTCCAATGTTTGATAACTCTTTCAGTGAAGAAATTTTTTCTAATATGCAATCTAAGCATCCCCTGGCACAACATGAGGCCATTTCCTCTTGTCCTATCACTTGTTACTTGGGAGAAGAGACCAACACCCACCTGTCTACAACCTCCTTTCAGGTAGTTGTAAAGAATGATATGGTCTCCCCTCAACCTCCTTTTCTCCAGGCTAAACAGCCCCAGTTCCCTCAGCCGCTCCTTGTGTCACAAATAGAGGTTCTTTGCTGAGTTCATGGAGGAAAACAATATCCAGCAAGTACAGCTACCTGAAAACAGAAGTGTCAGATTTATTTGCCATATAGCACGATCAAAGGAAATCTGCCAAGATTTTTTCCTTTCCTTTCCTTTCCTTTCCTTTCCTTTCCTTTCCTTTCCTTTCCTTTCCTTTCCTTTCCTTTCCTTTCCTTTCCTTTCCTTTCCTTTCCTTTCCTTTCCTTTCCTTTTTTATTTTTTTTTTTTCATGAGTGACTAGAAAATAAATCTATTAGGGGATGATGACTAAGAAGTGTGGAGAAGATAAAATTAGATATGACTATAACTTTCCATTTAAGTTAATTTTGAACAGAAAGTTTAAAAAAAAATGCACAAAAGAGGGTCTATGTTGTTAGATCCTACTCCCAAATTTTTAGTGGCAAAATTCCCACTGATTCCTTATCTGGAAATCAAAGGAAAACCTAAATGTGGTGTCTAAATTCTAGTTAATTCAATATTCTCATTGAACTTCCTGATAGTGTTTGACAGGTTTGGGAAACAATCACCCAGTTCCATTGTTATCCAAAGGAGCTTTTGTTTTTCATCCATTCCTTTTATGTACTCAGACTCAGATTCATGTGTCAAAACATCAGTATATTGCTAGATGTGAGTCTCTAGAACTAGTATTCATTAAAAAGGAAATCAATGTATTGATTGAGGATGTACAGCTTTTGGGTCACACTGTCTTTAAAATCAGATTTAACAAATTGCTAAACAAATTTCAGACAAGTTAATGTTGAGGCAACCCTCATTTTCAATTCACAAAGGAGGAGCTTGATAGGTAAAAGAAAAGGTCAAAATTCTTACTCTTCCATCCACTAGTAAAACTTTCAGAGGGGTTATTCCTTTTCAAAGGTTTGACTTGCAGGGATAAGACTATTCTTCATTAAATTTAGACATCGGAAATCCAGTCTAACTGTACTATCAATGAATATCTGGGTTGTTTTATCTCACATCGAAACAGACATATGAATTGCCTTGTTGAAGTTTCCCTATATTGACATTTAGGGAGACAA
The DNA here is from genome assembly GCF_028500815.1 of Rissa tridactyla. NCBI lineage: Eukaryota > Metazoa > Chordata > Aves > Charadriiformes > Laridae > Rissa > Rissa tridactyla. Next base: position 199,469,163 of record NC_071466.1, read on the forward strand.
GACCAGCATCCAAGACAAATTTGATGTCTAACTTTTACATAACAATGTTAGTCAAATCCTACCTTTAGTGTTCTCAATAAGGTGAACTTTCACCTAAGAAAAAGATTATTTTAGAATCTGAAATCTTCTATGTTCTTTTTAAAATGAATGTCTTACAGGCTGTTAGAGATTTTGAGAATTTTTATCAAACAGAAATAGCCACTGGACATTTACAAAATGCAATTAGGTCTTTTTTTGGTTAAACCATCACACAATTACTTTTCAGAACAGAAAATTTCTGATTGTTGATCACTACTACTCAAAGACTTTAAATCTGTCAACATCAATGAGCATATGCAGCTCAGGCTTCACTGTAGTTCAATGACTCTGCTTTCTTTAGGAAAATGTTGTGATGCAATACGGGTGTCTGAGAGAACAATAATCTGCTTCTAAGTTTTAACCTGCATCAAGAGATATCTCCAGTAAATAACACTATTCCAGACATAAGGAAGGAAGTACGGATTTTAGGATACTGAGTACTATGAAATGATATTTTAAATTAGAGTTGATGAAGATAAACCCTGAGAAACAACTGTAAAATATGGAAGAGAGAATTTTCCACCTGGCACATCACAGTTACAGTGATCAGGAACTGCTTTCAACCCTCTGGCAAGTAGAGGAGAAAGAAGAGCTCCCAAATGCTTAGGTAATTATCATTATCTTTTTTAATACATAATCATCTAGAGTTTGCGCCAGGAACCATCCATCACCCATCTGTGGCCACACACAGAAGTTATCACAGCCTAAAAGCTGGCATAATACACTACTGGCTGTGTGACAGCTGGTTGGAAGGCAGACTGCAGAAAAATCTGTGATCAGAGGATGGAAACTGGGAGTTCAACCTAGAAACCTTTCCTAGACTGTCCTGTAACTAGTCATGGCAGATCAATGAATTTACTTGTAATGAACTGATTTTCTGTCATAAGCTTAGCATTTTGCTAAACAGTGTAACCTCTAGGAATTCAAAGCTATAGCCTCTCGGATCACTGATGAAATAGAAGTCTAAGCATAATTTTGTTTGTTTATTTAAAGCAACATATGATTACAATTGTAACATAGATCTTATATACCTAAAATGCATCTTTATGCAATCTGTAATTTTATTTTTACCAAAAGAGAAATTAGAACAGTGATGAATTCTGAATCCTTGTTTTACATAAATACATCACCAATTTCAAAGAAATATTTAGACATAGTGAGAAAACAGTCTGATGTCTTGGTGAGCCTGCTGCACACAAACAAGACAAATTCAGCGAGAAAAAGGAACATTCCAGAAATGTCATCTTCATAGCTTTCATGATTTCAATAAAAAATTGGTTACTATATTTGACATTTGTTAGCACTAACTTTAGCCTAAACTAATCTCTTCCTGGACTACTTCTGTAGAAAGACATGTTCGTCCAAGGCAAGACAAAGTAGCAACTGAGCTTTAGGTGATCTGAACTACATTGGTTGTGGAACAACAGTCTTCCTGTTGGCTCCAGAGGGAGACAAGAGAGCTGAGCAACATCTGCAAATGTTTCTTCTCTACTGTCCCTACTCTTTGTAGGTGGGTCTGAGTAGGCGCTGGTGGAATCATGCCAGCCAGAATGAACACAGAAACTTCACTACCTGCGGCCCACCTTGGGGCAATGTCCATAGTCATAAACTGTGCTTTTGATGTCAATTCAGATGCAGAGGTTAACACTATCTGCAGATGTAGAAGCTGTAGTTCCTTTGCAGGACAGAGGTTCAAAGTAGAGGGAAATAGATGGAGAAACAAAACCAAGTGAAACATGCTGAAGTGAAAGAATGAAGTGAAATAGGAGGGCAGCACAAGCTCTAATCTCTTCCAGCACTTTTCTGAAGTGCTTTCCTCCAAGACTGCTCACTCAGTTAGCCAAAAGACAGATGTGGCATCTCAGAGTTTTGGTTTGATTTCACTAGTGTTCATACAACATTTCTCTTTCGCTATCTCAGTTTGATATTTTGAAATTCTGGTTTGAGTTGTCTGACAGGAATTATTACTATTAGTTAAATTCTGAGCATACAACATATTTCTTTGAACCACCTTATTATCCATAAGATACTTGCCAACAATATAAGCATAAGAATATGTTATTTTTCCTTCAAGCAGACACAATACTTTGGGCCAACACTGCACTGATTTACTGTGCAAGGGGGATGAACCACTTGAAGTTAGTAGGGTGCAAGTCAGCTCAAGATTTTTAAACTTGTCTGCACCACACCTATAACCAATGACCACTTCCATGAAGTTTTCAACTTCAGAGAACAAAAGCTCACACAGACTTGAAAACTATGAGCTGACACCACTGATATCACAAACCAACCTCTTTGCTAACTACTGTCAGAACAATTCCCACAGAATTAGCCATAAAGTTTCACAGCTCTGCTCTGAAAACAATGTATCTTGGCAATCCCTCTGGTACAGTTATTTCTGCTTTAGTTTCTTCAGTTTCTTGATCTATCGCTTTTAAAGAGCTTTAGGTAAATTGGTTGTGTAGTGGTTTTATTTGAAAAACAGCAAAAGCGCTATTTCTGTTTTGCTTCATGGCAATTTATCTTATCTTCTTCTCCTTTATTATCAGAAAAAATGTTTTTTTATTTATTTGAACTGATGTCCATTTTTCTGTTTATTTATAAAGATGGAGATATATATATAAATTTTTCAATCTAGTTAACTCAAATTTCTTAGCTTATATTCCTTCTTCAGAGATGATCATCACAGGTAAAGGTAACTTTCTGCCTTGATTTGGAAAGGATTTTGTTTTCAGCAACATAACAATTGCCACATCTTAAAAGAAAATCACCTTCATATTTAAAACCAGAAAATGAGCAATGCTCTATCCAAACATCTATATTGTAAAATTTTTGAACAGCGGCTGCAAAACTGTAAATTTAGTTTGTTGTCTTATGCCTGTCAAGACATGTCTGCAGGGAGACATATCAAGAGACAGGCAATTCATGTTTCCTGTGTATTGTAATATCTTTAACCTTAGTGCTCAGAGGCACAATTCTGCCCCCTCCCCCCCACCCCATCCTTCAAAACATCTTGTATAATGATGTTTTTCCATGGTTTATCTTTGTCTTCCCTTTTCTCATAGGTACATAAGGATGCCTAAAAATGTCATTTTGTACCTTCATTATATTCTTATATATATTCTTATGATTAACTTCTTATTTGATTCTTGATTAACTGCTTATTTGTCTTTGTAAACAGAATATCATAATTGTCCTGTCACACTAGTAATTTCTACTTTTCTTGTAGTCTTATCTCCTCCTTTGAGGATTGTGTTCAGTGTTGATAACCTCTTCTCAACAAAACGATGCTGCACCATCATTTTATTAAATCTTATCTGTAGTAATCTGAATACTTTTCCAGTATGGAAATATTTTATTTATATTTTTTTTTATTTTTTATTTACATATCTTTAAGCCTAATTTGCACTGAGCAGTTCTTATTATTTAACAATCCACAATTATTCTTAGGCCAAGTGATTACAGATATTTCAGAATATATCACTGTGAACTACTTTAACTCTTAATTTAATTGTAAACTCTTTGCAATTATTTACAGTGAGTTTCATTTTCATATGTTGTCCCACTGTCTGTCTTTTTTGGGACATGAAGACTCATCCTTTAGATGAATCTGGAGTAACTTATGTCTAGAAAACACAAAGGAGGGATTCCGCTTAGAGTGACAGTGATTACTAAAATAGAAAAATAAATTTTTCTTTCCCATTTTTTGCATTTCAATTTTCCAGTTTTAAAAGCACTTGGTGATAATACATTTTAATCATAAAATTAAATATTTTCACATGTATTTTTTGCTTTTCCCTAAGCTTTTCCCTTCTGTTACAGACCACTTTGAGAAGCAGGTACAGTTTGACCCTGGAGAGCAATTTCTTATTTCTAAAATGGGCAGATATCTAGCTATAACTTTTTAAAATAAAACATAAACTTTTGCTTCCTTTATTCCTTTTAACACTCAAGGTCACAGTACAGAATGGCTTCTTACTTGAAAAGTGCAATTGCAAAGGCTTATGACATTTTTGGACAGGTATATCCTGCAGGATCTTTAAATTGTGTTCTCTTCTGGAGATGTCTTAATTATAATTACAAAACTATGAACAATTAAGGTCATATCTTGCTGGCAAGAGCAAACTCAATGTTTAACATTTTATTGATTGCAAATATCTAGGAACCTTCCATCAATAAAACTTCATGCTTTTTTTTTTTTTTCTCAATTTCAACATAAAACCACACTAATTAAACATATTTTAGATAATAGACTATCATGCATTCATTTGTAAATTATCCACAGATAAAACAAATAATATTCAAAACCACTTTTTGATAGATTTTTTGGTATCTCTATTAAATTAAAACAAACCCCCCCAAAAAAAGTCCATTCTGAAGAAAGAAAAAGCACATTGATAACCAGATTAAAAGACGCTTATGAAAACATATAAGAATATGAAAATATGCTTACATAAAAACTAAAGATTTTGCAAGATGTCTACCTGCTGCAATGATGCATTAGGTATAATAATTTAAATAGATTACTGCAATATTGTAATACTTAAATAGATTAATGTAAAGTTTTTACATATTGCTGATGTCTTTGTATAATTAGAACAAAGCTGAATTACAACGTTCAAAATGTAACACATGATGGTAACAACTACTTCCAACTGGATGATTATGGATATATTGTAATTAATTATAATAATGATTATGATTAAATCATTAACTTTAATAGATTATGGATAATTAAGAATAATTTCATTCCACGAGTTAGTTTAATGTATACATGCAACTGCAGATAGAACCAAAGTTCTTAATAGGTTCAAAGGTTTCACCTCGAATTCTAATTACGTTAGTGATGTTCTTTAAATCTTTTGAATCAAGGTGGAATCAGTGTGTTTCACTGAATAATTTCTAAGACCCTTTGATTTTCCTATGAATTTTTATGACAGTATTACATATAATATGGCTCACTGTAAAATATGTAAAATTTGAAGAACCTCTCAGCTTTGAACTTCACAATCAATTAAAAATAGAATGAAAAAATGTTTTAATATGACATTTCTCCTAGAATCCCTTTCCCGTCCCTATATAATAACAAAAATACATTCAGAGAAGTGAAATATATAATTTATTTAAGTAAAAGAACTAATTTATCAAGAACTAATTATTCCATTATAATTTTATTTTAACAGCTCTTTTCAACCAAAATAAGTGAAGTATCACTTACCATAGTAAGTCTTGAAATTGTGTGGTATATAATGCAGAACTCATTTACACAACATTTATTATTTAAAGAATAACACCCATCATGACTTTCAACATTATTTTGCATTAATGGGGTAGCATTAATGATAAATAATACTGATAATAAAGATAGCATTCGTTTAATCATGTGTACCTACTGCTCTGGTATGTTTCTAAAAATATGCTGCAATATGCTGATGTTTTTTTTTGTCTATTGCATGGTTTAGTTTCACTCCATGTAGAAATTGGCATTCATAACTATGGAAGATATGTTGATCTTTATAGTGTTCTCTCTAAATAATATCCTCAAGTACTCCCCCTTATCTTGCCCCAATTTCTGGTCATGTTCTGTCTTTGTAATGATTTTCAGGAGCGAAAGTCAGAAACAAAGTCGGTGTGCAGAGAGGCATGTATGCAAGCTTTCAGGCTTCTTCTTATAATTTTCTTTTTTCACCTTTTCTCTTCATATGTACATTATGAATCAGAATCAGTCTTAGTCTCTGTTGTTCACTCAGTCTTAAGTCCAGGAGAAAAGCACGTATACAGAAAATAATACTGACATAATGATTTTAGAACAAAATATTACAAAAGAATAAAATCAATTCATCTGGGATCCAGAGCCTTTCATCTCTAATTTGCCAGTCTTAATCCAACCAAGCTCAGCAATGCCTCACAGTCAATACTGTCTAACGAGTGTTTGGTAGCCTATCAGAAATGAATAAATGGTTTATTTTAGTTGCTTCTAGGCAGGATTTCCAGTTGCAGAAAAATATACTAAAACTTCACTGGCAGCCTTCGATGGAAAGATGAGGAGCACAAAGTATTTAGAAAAAGTGATCTGATGTGGCCCTCAATAATGCTTCCAGGCAGACTTTGATATATATTAGTAGAGTTTGCATCAGTCTTAATGTTTTTGTGCTGTTGCTGGATATAGATGAAACAATTGCTCAGAGGACTTTCACAAATACTGATAATAATCCCTTTAAAATGACATCATTATAGAGGGATTGTTTATTTTATTGGAGAACCGGTTAGTAAATATAGTGATCTAAATGTTTTTATAGAGAATTAATTAAAGTGGGCTTCAAAGAAGGTGCAAAAAAAATGGACTGTCTGGTAAAAATGTGCTTACAAGGTTGAGATAACAATGTGAGGGTCATAGTTGCAGTATATGCATGAATATATATACACAAATACATATACATATGTATACATATATAAAGAAAATAAGGGAAATCTATTTGTTGGCTACAGGGTGACCCAGTACCGTATATTAAAGATTAATGTTAAACAACCAGTTAGGCATGCTAGTAATTTTATAACACTATATAGAATTAGAGTAATAAATGAAGTAGATTTTGGTTTAGGTAAAGAAGCCTGTTTAGCCATGTTCATAGGATATATAATCAACAGTTTTATACTTCAGTTCTCCTGTGCATTGTCATTTTTCAAAGTCACAAAATTATTAGGGGAATTTAAAAATAAGAAATTGTTGTTAGATTAAGTTTCTGAGAATTACTTACTAATTTTGTAGAGGGAACCAGAATTTACATGATATTAGGGACAAAATATGCATAATTTAGACAGGACTTTCATGTTTGTTTCAATTCTAGGCAGAGTTACATCAGATTTTTAATGAATGATGACTTTTTAATGAATGAATGAGCAGCTAAGGGGATACTGGAGAAGGAATAGAGTAGCAACGTGACAGGAACAAAAAAGGGGTAGGGTAAAGGGAATAAATGTTTAAAGAAAATTAAGGAATCAAGAAACAAAAGAAAAAAGTAGCAAAGAATGTGTTCATAAATGCTTGTCAACAAAGATATGAGTAACCTCACAAATATAAGAGTAAACTAGCAAAATATTTAAACATGAGCATCCACTTAAAAAGACGCAACTGTTCTGAAATCAATGCTCAAGGAAGTCAATTTTATGTATGATTAAGATCTAAATTATTAAAATGATTGAATACAATGCAATCTTCCTAGTGTTTTAAAATAAGAGATGTTCACATTTGGTTATTTTCGATAAACCATTCTCAGTTCCTATTCAATGAATGAGAGAAAGATTTTAGCAAAGGAAGGCAAGAAGACACCAAAGCAGGTGTCAAGGCCTCAAGGCAAGAGAGGACAACAAAACAGTTGTCAATAATTTATAAACAGTTGCAGATTTGGAGGTGCATGACAGTTGTTGGGAGAGCTGAGTGAGCTGTAGTACTCCCATTGCCTTTCTCCCCTATTAACACTACTCACTGCAGCAAATGCACCTCTGAGCTCATGAGAAGATAAGAACCGCACAGTTGTGCAGCCATCTTTCCTTCCAAATAGGGCTTTTGAGTGGTAAACTCTGGGGAAGGGCAATTACTTAACTGGATATGACCATAGGATCCTTTATTTAAAAAAAAAAAAAAAAAGAAAAAAAAAAAGAAAGATGTAATGCTCTGTTATAATATTATTAAATTATGATTTTATTAAATTGTCTGAACAATGTCTAATTCAGTGTTTGAGAATGTTTTTTAACTCTTTAAGAGATGCAACACCAAGATGTGAAAGTAATTTCCCAAGGTGGCACACGCAAGTGTTACTCATTTTACTTCTGGATTTAGACTGAGTTCCCTGAATAATTCTGGCTGTGCAAAAATGAATTCATAACTCGGTGACACATTTTTCCACCAATCCATACTGAGGATACCCTAGACCTACCTTCAACATCCTTATTAACAGAGAGATTCTGAACCTAAACCTGGCATGTGCACTACCGAGCTCTCAGGCATCAAGTTGACCACGGATAGGAAAGTTGAAGCTCCTCCACTTTGTAGGATGACATTAATGTTCATAAAACAGAAACTTAGAAGCCTTGTAAAAAGATTGATTTTTACCTTCTGGTTAGAACATTCACACAGGAGTTAGAAGGTATGGACTCTAGTCTTTAATTAATGATCACAGATCAAAATACAAAACAGAAAAACATGAAGATTGAAAATATGAGACATAATTTCTCACCAAAAAAATCTTTTTATTATAGCATTAAAAGATGTACTTCGCATGAACTCATTTGGTTACTTTTTCTCTTTTTTGCTTGGTGGAAATAAAATACTACAATTCAGTAAGCTGATTGGTAAAAGACAGTTATTTTCTGCTTTTTGTTCTTAGATTTAATTCTTACACTTTCATTTCTACTGCTTTATTTTCTTTCCAAAAATCCCTAGGTGGAAGCCAAATACTTTTGTTTGAGTCAAAAATGAACCTTAATATTTTGTTATAAATACAGGTATGCATAAACAAGCCACTTCTTTATGTAATTTTTCAACTTCAGCAATCAAAACACAAAATGAATTATTTTCCCAGGCCTAATTAGGACAAAACCCATTATTCTTAATGTGTTTCCATCTTCTTTAACATTGTAATTTTTTTTTTTTTTTTTTCTGTGATTAGTAGGAATCGGAATTGAAAAGTCTAGTCTGATCCAGTTTGTATGAAAACTGTGTTTTCGCGGTCCTCAAAATGACATGAAGGGTTTATGTCAGAGAATTGGTACAAAGCCTCACTGCAGGTCTAGTTATGTATTCATACATAGTAGTAGTTTACAGCATCAATTCAACTATTGCACAGGGTTGTACTGTATTTACAAGTAATTTAGTAAGCTGTACCCTCTGACATGTAAATGTATAGTAAAAATAAAATTCAGCTCCTCATCCACTATCACATGTCTTAGCTTAATTATAGACAACAGAGCATGGTGATTTGCAAAAACTGATCTTCTAGCACTTGATGTAGCTTATGCAATAATACAAAATATATTACATGCAGAAGTGAAAATGTTCCTGTTTTCGGGAAGACTAATTAGTGGTTTCCTAATTAGCCACCCTAAAACACCAAGACTATTACCAGTACCAATTTTGTCTCATCTAGGACTAGCTCCAGTCCCTGTATCACACTGTTGTGCTAATTAGCTATATCCATATTATGGTATTTCATGGTTAAAGGAAGTATTCAGTTGGATATTCTGTTTCATTAGCCATAATATATTAAAGGCTATCAGTGGGTTAAATTTCTTTTACCAGACTTCAGTGTCTAGGACTGGATTCATTTGCCATAATCATAAGGCCTTCAAATCTGATGTAGCACCTAAAAGAGACACACATTTTTTTTTTGGGTTGACAGATAGAAGCCATGTGGGGCACTTTATGACTTGCTAGATGGTTGTAAGCACCTATGTTCAGACAACTCTATCAAGTTGCTAGAAAGTAGATGCTGTTACTTGAGTGACTTGTCCATTGTCCTTAAGTGGGGTGAGACATCATTCAACTGACCTATTTTGTACATCCACATTAGGACAAGACAAATCACATTCCACATGCACCTATGTCTCACCACTATCTCTAGAAGAAATCTATATGACTAAGTCAGCTCAGACTGTACACTATATAGTCAGAAGCTAAGTAAAAGAAATCACACCCATCATGATTTTCTGGTATGGCTAGTTTTTTTTGAAGGATCTGTTGTTCATAAACCAACCTGCATAGCTTGACACTAAAAGCTTTTTCCTGTTTTGGGAGAAATGAAATAGTAGATTCTTAATAGCACATGACATCACACTTTCTATTCTAAACCATCTAGTTAAAATGGATTATCTGGTTGATATTCTGAAGAGCTGACTATCGTTTTCACATGCTAAATGTTACAAATCATTTTATTTATATTAAGCAGTGGGAAATACACAATGTCAGTACATTTACAAAATCGTGGTTTGCCAGGTATATGGTATCAACATAAACTTCTCTTCCTGTAACAAACAAATTCCCCATTAGTAGAGGACTTTACTTTAATCTCAATTTCTGATTAAATTGGCAATCTGGAGTAGTATTTTAAGAGGAGGAGTATAACAAATATATTTAAGTGATAGTCATCAATGCCAGCTCTTCAAATAACTGTTTCAATGGGAAAAAAATGTGGTGTGTGTTGTTTTTTTTTTTAACAATGGCAAACAGAATTATATGAGAATGCTAGAAAAAGTATCTCAAACTGGATTGAGTTATGAATTTGTTTTTTAAAATTTGATCCTCTGCCATAAGTAGAAATACAGGAAATTCAATCAAATCTCCTGTAGTGGTGTAAACCTGGTGGGCAGCTAAGCATCACACAACCACTCACTCCCTCTCCTCCTCAATGGGGAAGGGTAAAAGTGAGAAAATGGGTGGGTGAGATAAAGACAGTTTAATAGGTAAAGGAAAAGCCACATACACGAGCAACGCAAAACAAAGAATTCATTGACTATTTCCCTTTGGGAGGCAGGTGTTCAGCCATTTCCAGGAAAGCAGGGCTCCATCACCTTACCGGTTACTTGAGAAGACAAATGCCATCACTCCAAACACCTCCTCCTTCCTTCTTCTTCCCCCAGCTTTTATTGCTGAGCATGATGTCATATAGTCTGGAATATCCCTTTGGTCAGTTGGGGTCAGCTGTCCCAGCTGTATCTCTTCCCAACTTCTCATGCACCCCCAGCCTGCTCGCTGGTGGGGTGGTGTGAGAAGCAGAAAAGGTCTTGACCCTGCATAAGCACTGCTAAGCAATAGTGAAAACATTCCTGTATTACTAACACCATTTTCATCACAAATCCAAAACATAGCCCCATACTAGCTAATATGAAGAAAATCCCAGCCAAAACCACTACATGTCCCAATACTTTCTGTAATGTAAATTATACCTGAAATGTCTCTTATTTTGCTTTTTTTGTGTCTCTGAGCACTATGCAAATGTCAGTGTTGCAGTATGTATGTTATATTGCCTAAATATTGTTGTATCCAGTGCATGTAATAAAAATTGTCTATTCTTTTCTCATCTTTATATCCTTGCATTACATCTGTGTTATGAGCTGTGGTGAGTTGATTCTGGCCAGCAATAAAGCACCCACATGTCCACTCACTCACTTCTCCTGCAGTGGGATGGATGACAGAATCAGAAAAGCAAGAAAGCTGGCAGGTGAAGTAGAAGACTGTTTATTAAATGAAGGAAAAAGAAAGAAAAAAGAAAATCCAAACCAACAAACAATGGACAGACAATCACTCACTACTTTCTGTGAGCAGATCGATACCCACACAGTCTCTGATCAACAGCTATGTTTGAGAGATCAAGCTCCCAGTTTTTGTTGCAGAGCATGACATAGTACAGTCAATTTGGGTCAGCTGTTCAGGCTATGACCTGTCCCAAGCTCTTGCCGACCCCCAGAGTGCTCACTGTGAGCTAGGGGCAGACTAAAGAACAGTGAAAGCCTTGATACTATGCAGCAGACAAAATGCTGGTGTGTTACCAACACTGTTTTGGTAACAAATTTAAACCACAGAACCATAAGGGCTGCTAAAAAGAAAGTTAACTCCATCTCAGCTATAATGAGCACAGGAGCACAGTACAGATACTGCAGTTTCATGCAGAATGACTTGTCATTGCAAATAATATTTAATAAATTAGTTACTTCATTTTAGATTTTTTTCCCTTGAATGCTATGAAGGTTTCTTCACGATACTACTTCCTGTTACATTGTTGTACATTATTTTTGGAAAAACTAATTCCAGTTCTAGTAGTAGATCCTGGTAAGTCTTTGGATTTCCTAAATTCTACCCATTTCGAAACACATAAGGGTGGTTGCAAGAGTCTCTTTTTTTTTTTTCCCGCCTTAGTATGGGGCACTTCTGATTCTTTTCTTAAGAAATGCTAAGAAGTTGCATAAGCTCCCACAGATTAAAATATCTTCATATCATCCTTAGCAGCAACCCTTTGGTAAGATTTCTGAAGCCATACATCCAGTGTCCATACTGAAGGCCTGGTTTGCCTGTATTTTTCACAAGTTGTGTTTACACTTAGACATAGGTCTCAACTTAAAGAATGCAGAAGCAAGGATATGAGGAGAATTAGTTTTCCAGTTCAGTTGCTGAAGGAAAAATAAGGACAGAACATGGGAGGAGAGAAAAAAAACTCAAAGCCGAGCATTTCTTTTTTCTTTTTTATTCTTATAGAAACAATGATCCTAACAGGTATCATATGGAATCAGTGAAATATTTTTCTTTCAATTATTTAAGGAAAATAAGGCAATGAACATTAAATAATACACCCATTTCTTTGAGCTGGGATATCCCCCTGCTGCCCAGATGCCCAACATTTAAAGTATTTCATGACACTGTGTCAGATCCCAGACCAACATTTGATAGCCTCAGTTGCCAGTTTGTACATAGTTTAAATTATTTAGTGATCTTGGAAGAATGACTCTAAACCAGTGATCCTGACACATACCAGAAAGACAAGAAATCCAAGTTTGATTTGTAGAAAAAGAGTTTGAAGTTATTTTCCATCTTTTTCAACAGTGCTGAATTTAACAAGAAAAATATATTTTTATTTTTCCCCCTAGTCTTACCTGAAGAGATATTTTTGGCATATAACTACGTTTTAAGCTGGAGAGAGAACATGAACATGATCCTTCTTTATTAGACTTTCACTTCAGAGACTTCTAGAGTTTCCAGATACTAGTCTATACATCAATAAGTTCTTAACTGTTTTAATGTAACACAGAAGCCCCTTACCCGATGTTTAAAACATTCCTTAAGGGAAAAAGGACAGTAAATTTTGGATTCAAAACTGTTCAGCTAGAGAAGACAACTGTATCAATTTTAAACTCCAGAAGTATGTTCAGTTTGTGAATCTACATTTAAAAAGAAATATTGAGTTTTAATGTGTTGTTGATGATTTCATCACTTAGCTGTGATTAGTCAAATATTTTTATTATTTGATAAATGACTATGGCAAAACTACTGAATTGGACATTAAATTTCACATTGATTTGGGATAGCCCTTCCTTTGAACAGAGGAAACTTCTAGAAGAATAAGTGTTTATCACTTTTTTTTGAGTGAATTCCCTTCTTGCACTTATGGAATTTAGATGTTTTTCCTCTGTGACTTATATCTATATTCAGATATATTCATATGGAAAAGTGCTAAGCAATGCAAAGAGCAAGATCAGAATATTTCCTTTTTTTCAGACAAATCGATTTTTGTTTTCCTTTTTTAAATTATTGCTTTTGTAAGGGATTTTGTCCCAGACTGAAAAATGAATAAAATTTATTTCAGCGTTTTTTCGTTAGTTATTTTAGTCAGTGTCAAATAAATATACCTGTATTTTTATCTTTATATTTATGTATCTATCTATCTATCTATCTATATTTCTTCTAACATCTCTTGTGTTTTATTTTCAGTGTTTCTTTCTGCAGTAGTATTCAAATTATTCCAGTTATAAAGAAACAGAGGTCAGATCTTATGGGTTGACAGTTTCCTGAGCTTAAGGTACAGCATGTCTTTAATTAAACAGCAAGTTTAATTCTTTGTCAAATAAATACAAATCTAACCTTAAATTAGTGATTACATGTGGTAAACTTATAAATATCTTTAATTTTGTTTACATCTGAAGTTGCATGAACCCAAGTGTGGGTAAAAACTAAAACAAGTAATAACTATTTTCTTTACTTGCAAAAACCAGTCTTTCGTTAAAGATATTTTCACCAACTTGTTTTGAATTTCAGGATGAAGCAATGAATCTTATATAGGGCTGTATAAGTGTAGATTTAACAAGGATGAAAACAGAAGAATGTGGTGAGTGAAAATTTCAAAACCATTTGTTCTGACACAGCAACATTTAGTTTTCCTTTCATCTTCCCAAAACGTTTTTGGTTTTGCCCTTTTTTCCTTCTATTGGCAAGTATGCACTTGACAGTTCAAGGAAAAATAAAAAAGAAGAAAGAAAAGATAGACATTTTCACGGAATCACGGAATCACGGAATCTTCAGAGTTGGAAGGGACCTCTAGAGATCATCTAGTCCAACTCCCCTGCTAGAGCAGGGTTGCCTAAAGCACATCCCTCAGGGCTGCATCCAGGCGGGTCTTGAAAATCTCCAGAGAAGGGGACTCCACAACCTCCCTGGGCAGCCTGTTCCAGTGCTCCGTCACCCTCACTGTAAAGAAGTTTTTCCGTGTATTTGAACGGAACTTCCTATGTTCTAGCTTGTGCCCATTGCCCCTTGTCCTGTCGCTGGGAACCATTGAAAAGAGCCTGGCTCCGTCCTCCTTAAACCCACCCTTTAGGTACTTGTAAACATTAATCAGGTCCCCCCTCAACCTTCTCTTCTCCAGGCTAAAGAGTCCCAGCTCTTTCAGCCTTTCCTCATAAGGGAGGTGCTCCAGTCCCACAATCATCTTGGTTGCCCTATGCTGGACTCGCTCCAGTAGTTCCCTGTCCCTCTTGAACTGGGGAGCCCAGAACTGGACACAGTACTCCAGTTGTGGCCTCACCAGTGCAGAGTAGAGGGGGAGAATGACCTCCCTCGACCTACTGGCCACAGTCTTCCCTATGCAGCCCAGGATGCCATTGGCCTTCTTGGCGACAAGGGCACACTGCTGGCTCATGGATAATTTGCTGTCTACCAGGACCCCCAGGTCCTTCTCCTCAGAGCTGCTTCCCAGCATGTCCGCCCCTAACATATACTGGTGTTTGGCATTCTTCCTTCCCAGGTGCAGGACCCTACACTTGCTTTTGTTGAACCTCATTAGGTTCTTCTCTGCCCAGCTCTCCAGCCTGTCCAGGTCACACTGGATGGCAGCACGGCCCTCTGGAGTGTCGGCCACCCCTCCCAGCTTGGTATCATCAGCAAACTTGCTGAGGATACACTCTGTCCCCTCATCTAGGTCATTAATGAATATATTGAACAAAATTGGTCCAAGTATTGACCCCTGAGGGACACCACTCGTTACAGGCCTCCAACTGGACTCTGTGCCGCTGATCACAACCCTCTGGGTTCTGTCACTCAGCCAGCTCTCGATCCACCTCACTGTCACCTCGTCTAGCCCATACTTCCTCAGCTTCCTAATGAGGATGTTATGGGAGACAGTGTCAAAAGCCTTGCTAAGGTCAAGGTAGATGACATCTACGGCTCTCCCCTCATCCAGCCAACCCGTTATAACATCATAGAAAGCTATCAGATTGGTCAGGCATGATTTGCCCTTGGTAAATCCATGCTGACCACTTCCAATAACTTCCTGTTCCTCTATGTGTTTGGAGACGACATCCAGAATGAGTCGCTCCATTACCTTCCCAGGGACAGAGGTGAGACTAACCGGCCTGTAGTTCCCTGGGTCCTCCTTCTTGCCTTTTTTGAAGATTGGAGTGACGTTAGCCTTCCTCCAGTCCTCAGGCACCTCTCCTGTTCCCCATGACTTTTCAAAGACGATGGAGAGTGGTCTAGCGATAACATCTGCCAGCTCTCTCAGCACTCGCGGGTGCATCCCGTCAGGGCCCATGGATTTATGAATGTCCAGCTTGGCCAAGTGGTCTCTGACCCGGTCCTCCTCAACTAAGGGAAATTTTATTCCTCTTTCAGGTTCCCTAAACTCTTTTTCCATTGTCTTGGGAAACTCATGGTTGTTTTAGATCCATGTCTTCTTTCTTATGATTTTCCTTCAAGCTCCAGGTGGCATGATAAAATTGGTGGTTTAGTCTTTTTCTGCATCGGTAGTTTTGTCTTTGTTAACTAAGACAGGTTTTTCTTATCTTGTCACATGGAAATCCTTGTTCCCTCTTTCACAAGATAAAGCGTTGGTAAAAAAAAAAAAATATTATTGCAAATGATATGTCTGTAGTTTCATCAGTTTTTCATGCTTTTACTATAATAAAGTACCATTATCAAGAAATTATCAGAGGTATCTTTATCAACAACATCAGAAAGAGAATTTTGCACAGATGCAGCTCCCCTAGCTACAGTAAGAAGCGAAACAGTCTGTCAGAAATGCAGAGAACTGTTCCTTTTGTAAGTGTGGATGTACAGGCAGATATATCAGCATTTCATCAGTTACTTAAGAAGCCAAAAGTCTTAGACAATGCTGCCTTTCAATGTTACTTGAAAAGGCAGGGGGGGCACGGCCAAATTTTTTTTCATTTTTGCATACCCCTGGATTCTGTTCTCTTCACAGTGATAGTCTGTTTCTGCCCGAAAGAACTCTATGTCCAAAAGGAATAGTAACCTTTTAGAACTTAATAGCTATTTTGTAGAAAAGACAAATTTCTGTGTTCCTTCACCAGTGCAAATCCTGTAAAATGTATGTTCTATAGGGAATATTTTGCAGAAGACGAAAGAGTTTTATATGGCATTGTTATGGAAGGACTGCCACCTTAGAGTTACTGCCCAGGTGGTTTGGCTTGGTGAATCAGGTGTGATCAAATCAGTTCTTCTCTAAAGATGCTTTCTAATTAAGACAAGGGGCTAGAATCAATTGAACTTATTTTAAAACAGTTTGGCTTCATTCAGAGAGACTTCTTAATTTAGTCATCACTACGAACTCCAAATACGAGCATGAAAGTTTAAAAAATGTTTTAATAAAATATGGCATGCTGATATAAATGGAGCAATTAATATTTCCTTATCATCTCCTAGAAAACCATCTAGAGAAAATGTGTTTGAAAGACTAATTAGGTCGCAAGATCTTGAAATATTCTTGGCTTTTGTCAAAGTCCTCCGCAGCTGCTGGGAATGCAACGAAAGGTCTCTATTCACCAGTATGAAAAACATTTAAAATCAACAGTCACAGAAAGACCCAAGGTTGTGCCCAAGCTTCTGATTGTACCCGAAACACGTCTTAAAGACTTGAGAGTGAAATCCCTTCTCTCTGACCCTTCAGGAGAGACCTTGCAAGATAGAGACTTCGAGTTCAATTTAGTTATCTAAAGAAAGCTGACTACTGATATTGGATAAAAATTACGGTACCTCCCCTTCCCTCCCCTTATAGCAGATCCCCTCTTTGGAGATCCAGAAGGCTGATGGTTTCCCATAGGTTCTCTACCATGCCTAGTACCACTGTCTGACCACTTAAAGAAGCCTTTTTATTCTTTCAAATAGTAATTTGAAATATTAGCAGCTTTGTAATGGACAGTATTGCTAGGAAAATTAATTGCTGAAACATATAGAATTTGAAATACATATACTGCCCTTTATAATTCCTATAGACAAAAGCTCTACTGTGTGGTGTCTTGAAAGCACAACACACAAAATATATATTCAAGGTTGAAGCTGAAGGGATAGAAAAATGTCTGGATTTATTGGTTTATAACTTTTAAATAGACCACTAGCCAGTTTTCATCTCTTAAAGTGTTGTGGTTTTTTGTGTTTTTTTTTTAAATCTTCTTTCTTGGAAATCATGCTTTTAAATTCTAAGAGCCCTTCAAAACTCAGACTAAAGTTGTTTGAGAAACCTGTTCCCAAATAAATTAAAGTAAGTCTCCAAAGCGACTAGCTGGTGATTTCCAGTGGAAGCCCTGGGACAGTAATAATCATAGAATCATTTAGGTTAGAAAAGACCCTTAAGATCATCGAGTCCAACCATTAACCTTAAACTGCCAAGTCCACCATTAAACCATGTCCCTAAGCACCACATCTACACATCTTTTAAGTACCCCCAGAGATGTTGACTCCACCACTTCCCTGGGCAGCCTGTTTCAATGCGTGAGAACCCTTTTGGTGAAGAAATTTTTCCTAATATCCGATCTAAATCCCCCTGGCACAACTTGAAGACATTTCCTCTTGCCCTATTACTTGTTACTTGGGAGAAGAGGCCAACCCCCACCTCACTGCAACCTCTTTTTAGGTAGCTGTAGAGAGAGATAATGTCTCCCCTGAGCCTCCTGTCTCCAGACTAAAGAACCCCAGTTTGCTCAGTTGCTCCTCATAAGACTTCTGCTCTACACCCTTCATCAGCTTCATTCCTCTTCTTTGGATGTGCTCCAGAATCTCAATGTTTTTCTTGTAGCAAGGGGCCCAAAACTGAACACAGTACTGGAGGTGAGGCCTCACCAGTGCAGGTGATGATCACTTTCCTGATTCTGCTTGCCTGTATTTCTGACACAAGCCAGGAATAAGTATTCACTGCCTCTGTCTCTATAAGAACAGCTGTGTTTGAAGTCTGGAAAGCTATTGTATATCAGCATTCTTTTATTTCTTCCTAATTTCTGAAGTAAAAGTGGAAGTAATATCAGATGCAGGAGACATAATGTCAAATTCAGGTGGAGTTTTGTTTTAAAGTAATTGAGAGAAACTATGTTGTATTTTCAGAGAAGGGACAGTAAGCATTAATGAGTCTAAAACTCACATTCCCATATTTCAGCAGTGAGTTAAATGGCCATTTTTATTCCTTTCCTTCCTGTTAGTTCACTATTACAGCTTGCTTTCTGTACCTAGTATGAACACCTACCTAGTAGCGATACTAGCTGCCTAGTATCTCTAGGAATGTGTGAGACTAAGATTTCATTACTATTACTCATTAATTTTTAAAATGATTTTTATGCAAGTTCCAACAGTCATTAGAAATAAAGGCTTGTTTGTCTAGAAATTCGCTGTGCAGAGAACTTTCTCCCTCTTGATGCACAGAAAAATCTTTGCTTCCTTGAACATTAAATGGCTTGCTTAAGCCGTTCTTTCAAGAATGACTTGAAAGAAATCAAGAAACACCTTGGCAAGCAGAATGAGGAAAGTCATCATCACCTGCACTGGTGAGGCCTCACCTCCAGTACTGTGCTCAGTTTTGGGCCCCTGGCTACAAGAAAATCATTGAGATTCTGGAGCACATCCAAAGAAGAGGATGTGTTTTGTTACCAAAACAGATTACATTAATTGAAAGGAAATGCATTGGACAAGACCCTCAATTGAAGTCAAAAGAAGCATTGATATTTTATAACAACTGGAGGTCTAGATCTTTCCTCTGAGGAATTTTTTTTCCCTTTACCTTAAAGTACCTGCTGATTAATTTATACTTTTCAGATGTTATAGTGGTCATTCTTCTATTTCATACCTTTTTATCCTCTAATATATTTAACAGACTTCCACCTTCATCAACTTTTTTTTCCTTGAGAAAGCCCACACATATTATTCTAAGGCACTGACAGTATTTTCTGTTTCCAAAACATTGCTTTCCATAGTCTATTACAGAAATTGCAAACAAGAACTTACTGAAAAATTTATTTTCCCATGTTTTTACCATTTCTGAAAGGGAGGTAAATATATCAGTTTTATTTGTTTGTTTGTTTTTTAACCTTATTTATTTATTGTTTCAGCCTCTTAATTACTAGGCCACTGCCTTTTTTAATCTTTGCTTTTATGAAACATTTTCCTTTCAGTAAATATATGTGTCTCCATTATCCTTATTTTAGGGGTCCCTCCAGATGGCAGCACGAGCCTCTGGCATATCAGACACTCCTCCCAGTTTGGTGTCATCAGAAAACTCTCTGAGAGTACACTACCCCATCATTCAGATCATGTTCAACAGGATTGGACCCACTATTGACAC
Organism: Rissa tridactyla; assembly: GCF_028500815.1. Lineage (NCBI taxonomy): Eukaryota > Metazoa > Chordata > Aves > Charadriiformes > Laridae > Rissa > Rissa tridactyla. The sequence continues at coordinate 199,488,845 of NC_071466.1, forward strand.
CTAAAGTACAACAGTAGTTACTGTCCTCCAGCTAGACTTTGTGCTGCTGATCACAACCCTCTGGGCATGGCCATTCAGCCAGATTTCAATCCACTTCACTGTCTGTTCATCCAGCCCGTACATCAACAGCTTCTCTATGAGGATCTTATGAGAGACTGTCTAAACCCTTACCAAAGTCTATGTCAGCAATATCATAGAATCATAGAACCATAGGCATGAAATCTGGAGATTATCTAGTCCAACCCCCCTGCCAGAGCAGGGTCACCTACAGCAGGTTGCACAGGAACACATCCAGGCGGGTTTTGAATGTCTCCAGACACAGAGACTCCACCACCTCTCTGGGCAGCCTCTTCCAGGGCTCTGCCACCCTCAAAGGAAAGAAGTTCCTCCTCATGTTTAGGTGGAACTTCTGATGCTCAAGTTTGTGCCCATTACCTCTTGTCCTGTCACTGGGCACCACTGGAAAGAGCCTGGCCCCATCCTCCTGACACCCACCCTTCAAGTATTTATAAGTGTTGATAAGGTTCCCCCTCAGCCGTCTTTTTTCCAGACTGAAGAGACCCAAATCCCTCAGCCTTTCTTCATAAGAGATGTGTTCCTGTCCCCTAATCATCTTGGTAGCCCTTTGCTGTACCCTCTCCAGCAGTTTCCCATCCTTCTTTGAATTGGGGAGTCCAGAACTGGACACAGTACTCCAGGTGCAGCCTCACCAAGGCAGAGTAGAGGGGGAGGATGACCTCCCTTGACCTGCTGGCCACACTCTTCTTGATGCACCCCAGGATGCCATTGGCCTTCTTGGCCACAAGGGCACATTGCTGACTGATGGTCATCCTGTTGTCCACCAGGACTCCCAGGTCTCTTTCCACCGAGCTGCTCTCCAGCAGGTCAGCCCCCAACCTGTCCTGGTGCATGGGGTTATTCCTCCCCAGGTGCAGCACCCTACATTTGCCCCTATTGAATTTCATCAGGTTCCTCTCCGCCCAACTCTCCAGGCTGTCCAAGTCTCTCTGTATGGTGGCACAGCCTTCCAGTGTGTCAGCCACTCCCTCCGGCTTTGTGTCATTGGCAAACTTGCTGAGGGTGCACTCTATCCCCTCATCCAGGTCATAGATGAATTGAAGGTATTGAAGTTGATACCTATTCAATACCTATTGAATATAGGTATTGAAGAGCATATCAAGTGTTCTTCCTTCATTTAGGCAGTTATGTCATCATAGTAGTTTATCAAGTTAGTCAAGCATGACTTCTCCCTTTGGGAATCCATGTTGACTTCTCCCAGTCACCTTCTTGTCCTCCATGGTCCTGGAAATGTTTTTTGGGATTTGTTGTTCCATCACTTTCCCAGGCATTGAGGTGAGGTTGACTGGCCTGTAGCTCCCTGGGTCCTTCTCCTTGAAGGTAGGAGTGACATTTTCCTTCCTTCAATCCTCAGGCACCTCAACCAATCACCATGATTATTTGAAGATTGACACTGGCCTCACAATGACGTTAGCCATCTCCCTGAGCACTTGTGGGTTCATCGCATCAGGACCCATGGACTTCTTTATGTTCAATTTGCTTAAGTATTTTATAACCTGATCCTCTTCTACCCAAAGTGTATCTTTATTGCACCACACTTTCCCCCTTATCTCCAAATCCTTGCATTTCTGAAAGCAAGTCTCGCTAGTAAAGACTGAGGTGAAGGCAGCATTCAGCACCTCAGCCTTTGCCATGTCTGTGTCACCAGGACACCTGACTCATTCAGCAACAGGCCCACCTTTTCCCCTAGGCTTCCTTTGCTACTTACATAATCAGTTCCTGTCACCTTTGACATCCTTTACCAGATTCAGCTGCAAGTGGACTCTGGCTTTCTTAACCACACCTCCGCATGGTCACTGTCTCTATATTCCTCTCAAGTTACCTGTCCCTGCTTCCACCTTCTGCATACTAGCTTGTTATGTTTGAGTTTTGCCAGGAGCGCCTTGTTCATCCATGCAAACCTCTTGACATTTTTGCCTGATCCTCTGCTTTTTGGAATGGACTGTTGAGCTTGAAGAATGTGATCCTTGAATAAGCAGAGGGTTGGTCAAGCTTCAGTAGTCTGTTCTTAAAATCCTGGATCCAGGGCCCCAGGAAGCAGCAAAACTTCTCCAGATGACAAGTCAGGGTGGCAGATGGGTGCCTCCATCCCCCAAGGCAGGAAGTCACCACTATCACTTGTCTTTTCTACCTGGTGCTCCTGTGTGGTGCAGGGTCAGTCAGCCCATATGCTTTGCTTGAAAGTACACTCAGCTTCTCTTCCTTAGCTTTAAGGACAATGAACCTGTTTCACAGTTGCAAGCCTTGAGGCAGTAACAAAGCCCTCCTCTTGCTGCCAGAATTCACCAGCTTCCAGCCTTTGCCTTCCTCGGAATTTCCACTTACCATTCTGCTAGGGACAGACTCTGCCTGTGTTTCCACTACAGTTGAGGTTCAGGGCTCTTGAAGCTGTGGAGTCTCTAAGAAGATCCTGTCCATCTCTCTCTCTCATCCTCTCTGGTTCCATGCAGGCTGCTCACTTCATTCCATAATTGATCCACTTGAAAAGGGGACCATGTCTCCAGCCTCAGGGAGAGGCCCCAGGCAGTCCCTGCATCTGAAGCTTTGCTGGTAGAGGATAGCTGCTCCAACACTGTCTGGAGAACATGCCATGTGGTTTGCTACCACCACACCAGAGAATGTTTATGCTGATTATGAACCGAGATGAGCCCACTTCTTTGCATCCTGTTGTATGAACTGCTGCATCTGTTAACTGAGCTTTGTTAGCTACACTCTGCAAACTATGCTCTTGGCCTTAGCTTTTTATATCGGCCTTGCTGTAGCACCAGCTAAGAGGGCTCTTGACCCTCTCTAATTATGTGTCAGCTGGAACAAAGATTACAGACACCCTTGGGCCAAGGGCAGTTGACTGAGCTCATTAGAGGCTACTGGAGCTTCCTTGGGTCCACATCTCTGTGGGTCCAATTGTCTTCTCCTTATCTGGCAGCTGTGTTCTCAATCAAGCCTCTAATTTACAAAATAGACCCAAGGCTGGAGCATACATTGGTTTTCCTACTGATCTTCTATTCACAGGCAAATAACTTCACCTTCCTGTCACTCTGTTTTCAACTTCTCGTTCTGCATTTCCAGTTTGGTTTGCTTCAGTGATTTCAAGCATACTGGCTAAAGGACTTCCTCTGTTTAATAATGCCTAGGAAAAATGTCCTTCCTAAGATTAACTTACAAGATAATTTTTTTCTTATTTTTTGTTGATCTGTTTTGTCTTCCACACTTAACCAAGTGACTCATATCAGTCTATTCTATTCTTGTGTTCCCCTATTGACATCACCTCAGAAAGCATGCCAGCTGAGCAAACTGATAGGTTTTATTTATTTCTCAACTTTCACAAGATGGATTTACCACTGTTCATGAGTAATTCCCATGGATTTTTGCTGTATAATAATAAATGAACAGGGCATGACTCTTCATAATTTTAATGGTTGCCACATCAGATCTGAAAGGTTTCAGTTTTCAGTTGTTTGGTTGGGGTTTTTTTTATGTTTAAAGATATCAAAAGCTAAGGGTACAAAAGGATGCAGGCATTTACATTCCTATTTTTTCTAACTTTGGTCACTGGTGTCTAAAACTGCCATCTTCAGACCCTCAATTCAATGGCACTGAATCCCAGATAAGTCCTTTTTTTTACACTGCTGTGTTTCAATTCAACATTGACAGAGCTTATTGGACTAATACCTAACTCATTCCCAGGTTTCTCAGGAACTGCAGACTTATCATGCTTCTATGTTTTCTGAATGTCCTGTGTATGTCCCAGGTTGTCTGAAAGATCTAATCAAACTAGATGCCATGACAGCGTCACCACTTTTTTTTTTTTTTTAATTCAAGAACTAAATATTTAGAACTCAAAATTACAATTTAAAAATCTTGCTTTCAAATCATTCTTCTGCTTTAAGATGTTCTCTTCAGAAAGACAATGGAAGGTTTAAATCCTATTATCATTACTTTGGAAAAAGTAGTAGTGAGAAACCCACAGAGCTATTGAAGCAGAAAGTAAACCACAAATGTCTTCTCTTCTTCTGAGTGACAGCTCTAATCAGTAAGCTAGAAATTCACACACATGCATATTCTCTCCCTTGCTTTCTTTCTGTCTTTGGTCCAACAATCTTTGATTATTGCATGAGAAATGGAATGGTTTCAAAAGAAAGGAGTGAGAACGCCCTTGATCTGTGTGTAAGTCCCTTAGGCAGAGAAAGATATTTTAACTGTACCTCATATGAGTATGCAACTAACCACTAAGATATAAAAATGGGAACAGAGAGGTACCTGCTAAACCAAAGGAATTTTATAATGTTATAAAATACTGTTCAAGTATTTGAAAGGAAAAAAGGTTGTGAGTGTCATGCTTTTGGAAGGGATTCGGAGGTGCAAATCCCATAGCAGGAAAGTACTTCTCCAGGAGACACATCTTAGACACAGTCAGAGAGACGGTCATACCTGTGTCCTCAGAGATGACCTCTTTGCCTACAGCGTGCCACCTTCTTCTCATCATCCAGTGCTTCCAGAGCATTTCTTAGGGATGGACATTAAAAGCCAAATCCAGATTATAGGCTATTCTTTAAGGACCAAAGTTAAAGTTTAGGTGTTACAAACACTTCAATGTATATTTTCACTTAAAGTTAAAAAAGGTAATGCGTATGTTTTGCTTCTACTTTTCCCCTGCTTCTAGCTGCTCCTGGAATATTTTAAAGCACAGGCAAGAAATTTGGAACATGATCAAGTGGGTTGTCAAAAACAGAAACTTAAACCCAAATACTTAATCCAAGTTTTAGGTTAATTAGTCAGTTGTTCTAGAAAGGACCTCAATTCAGCATGTCATTATTTCTCCTTTTGAACATCATACAATATTTTATTTAGTAAGAGACACTAACAAATAATGTATCTGTTACCTTCCTGGCATTATTTTATTTACCTTGTCGGAGGTATTTTATCTAGCACCAGTTTGGACATTTCTCTAGAATATTTCAATGATAAATGCTACTCAAATAGTTACAAAATAGCTCTGAAAATAAAGATGCTATGCACTCTAGTGTCTGTGAAATTAGACAATAGATTGGCATAACTCTAATAAGCATTCAGGATGATACAGTTCCTATGTGGTCTCCATAATTGTCATACTTTTGCTTTATTACTATTTACAGTAATATTTTTCCATTAAGTATGAAGATCTTGCATGAAAGTACAAACTGGCTTCCAAACTTTGAGGTATAGTGTCAGATACTCTTATTGTTCAATTCATTGCATCTGGTCAACGACAGTTACACCCAAGCTCTTTGCTATAGATAATTGACTTTGACAGCATTGAAATGAAGTGACAGGATGCTAGCAATCATTGTAAATGACATCTTCTGTCATTGTACCTCTGACAAAGTATTATTGCCTTGTGCAGTATATAAGAACTTGTAAGTGAATTATAAAAAAATAGAGGATTACTTTTTCCAGGCTTGATCTTAATGAGGGAAATAAAAGCATATATCAGATTTTTTCTTTTTGTGAGGTCCATACCTCTACATTTTTCCTATTTAAAAGGAATGATGTATTTTTAATATTTTTTCCGTAGATTTATAAGGCAGAGACATGAAAATAATCCTGAAACAAACTTTTTCTGAATTGGCAGGCATCATCTCCATGGAACACAACTTATTCAAGCAACAGAAATGCTATGCAGGCATGCTAGGAAACAAGTCTAATCATAGATGAAAGAGAGGTATGTAAATAGTATTGGTGGAGGTTTCAAGTCAGTGAAGCTTCCTTTGTCTTTGCACTTTACCAGGATACTTCCTCATATTCATGCTCAGTTTTATGTACCACATCTGCCATCTCTTTGATATATGTTGTCCTCAGTTTGATACAAGTGATTACAAAAAAGCATAATCTACCTTAGGATACATAAAGTAACGTTCCTTTATTTTATTTTTTTTTCCATTTTAATTTTACTTTTCTTCATATGATTTCCTGAGTCAGTAACAGTTTCACTTCCTTTGGGGCAAGAAGATTTCTGGCTGACAGTGTTTTTATCACTCCCCACACTGAAGGAGCTGAGTTGTTTATATCAGTTAAATGTAATTAGTAACTCCCTGATTCATATAAACACACACAATCAGAAATTACAGCTTTCTTTCATTGTATTGAAAGCTCTGCACTGCTGTCAACTCAAGTAAACTGATAAATCCTGCCTCGAAAAATTTTTATCTTCTTGTCTAACCAAGGGAACTGTGGTCCACTCTTTGATGGCTGTGGCACAAAAGACACTTTTCTTAGCACTGAGGTGCTTGCTCACTCTTTACTCATCCGTAGAAGACTAAATAGGTTGTTGTTAGTGTATGTGTCCAGATAGTCAACGCTGACATGTAGCTACACTAACAAGATAATAGTACAAATTATTAAAAGATATTAAAAGTAGTAGCAAAATAAGAATATTGCCTAGTGAGAGAACCAAGATTGGAATGTGAGAATATGAGAAATGAGAAGTGTTATGGATAAAAGAAAGGAAGAGCAGTCAACAGAATTGATGACTAAGGTAGACATTACCAAATTATTCTATTACAAATGCCAAAGAAGTTTACAAAGTCAGCAAAAAAAACAGCCAATGGAGAAAGAGTAAACACAGGAGGTTTGTTTGTCTGGGAGGGTGTGAAGATGTCAGAAGGAAAGAAACTGGGCTGAGAAAAAGCGTGTGAAAGGCAATACAGGTGGAAGAAAATCCTGTGATCAGTGTTGTAAAGGTACTTGCTGAGCATCCCTGCACTTGATCACAGCAGAAGAACAAACCTGCTGTTCTCACCATATGGGTATCTGATCTAGGGGAGATTTGAAGTGTTTTTCCTAATGCTAATGAGGTATTGCCCAGAGAGAATGTCCAAAGAGTCATAAAGGCCACTCTGTGGAAGAAAATTCACAGGAATAGGGTAAAAGGGGAGAAAGATGTTTCTTGTTTGTGTTGTCAGGATTCTATTGCTCCAAGTACCAACAGTCCTCACCTAGGTAAGATTCTTCTTTTCTTTCCCCCAAGGGTTTCCAATTGCTGTCCCTCTCACATTGTAATGTTGGAAATCACGAAGAACATGAACATTCATTATTACAGGTTCATTCTGCACAATGCCTCACCAAGTTTTAGGAAGTTTTGGAGCCTTGCAGAACTATTTCCCATTGACAGGGAAATAAATTTCATGGATGTGGGGTATTTTAGCAGTTTAATTAAGTTTTCTTTTTAGTGCATACTTCTATCTCATTAACAGAGATGGTGAAGAAAAGTATAATGAAAAACTTCTCTTTCCAATATCTCAGACAATGCCTAGTTCTCATAAAGTGCATCTGTATTGGTAGCTGAATCCAATTAGTAGGAATAAAGAAGATTATATTAATGTTCTTGTTGACAAAAACTCCCTAAAAATATGTGTAATTTATTAAGATCATGTCTAATAGCAGCCCGTGCTTATTCTACCATAGTGACTTAAGCAAAAGGCAGCTGAGCTCCATAGCATGCTGCCTAACTGTCAGTCCTCAAATGAATTTGCCAGCTTTTCCTTCTACTTACATGTAGCCAGGCATTTGCGAGTGTCTGTTTGTGTGAACACACATCCAAGCTGATGGTGTGACTGTTCTGGGCCAGGTAATTATCTCAGGGGTCTAGAGCAGCTGGGCAGCCCTACCTGACCTACAACATGGGGTTCTACACTGCTGTGTTTTAGGATGGGATGTCTCCTGTAAACGTAACCTAAGCTATAGTAGAAACTGTGTGGCTGTTTTGGTTTGTTTCTGTTTTTTAATTACTTGATTCTGCAGTCAAACCGGGCTTAGGAGTGAGATAATCATATATAATCTTACTGTTAAGCAAGTGCTGTACCAAACGCTCATATAAATTTGCATGTAAATACTTGACTTGAAAGCTAATATTCATTTTACATTTTTACAAATGTGAAACATCAGTAATTACTGCTCTGGACTGTTAAATTTACTCACTATTTCTTGTTTTAAGAAAAAGATGACATTTGTTAAAAAGAAAGAAAAAAGAGGAGAAGCAGAAGCCTTTGTGTTCCTTACTCCTTTATTTTTCCAAACAAGGTTGTTTAAAATAGCATTTTTTAATTTACAGCTGGATATTCACAGAATTTCTCACAATCTATTTCTTGTTGAGCAAAATCCACAAAATAAAAAATAATATCTAAGACTTCCTTCATTTAAGAGATGATAAAATGTTAAAACTATTCCGAGAACAATCTGAATGTGTATCTTAAAACATAAATAATGAAATACTGAAAAAGATATAGTTCATATCTTTATATGTATGGGTGGAAGTACATGCATGAATGGATGGATTTGAGCAATTCTAATTAAATAGTTAACCGGGTCAGATAAAGGAGCAGCAGATCTGAAATGATAAGTTAAATCAGGAAACAAAAGATTTGTTCTTTCATTTTTGTCTTCTCATTTGTTTTATAACTGACCATTCCTGTTATCCTTAATGAAAATTTGGATATGTCTGGTACTTACAGACACTCTTATAAATTCGCTACTCTGAAGTTCAGAATTAGGTACCTTGAAGTGATGTAAATATAAACACTTGATCTCCCTGTGGCATTCCGTCTAGTTCATTCAGTCTTCCCTTTTCACTGTTTTATTTTTTTTTTATTTTTTTTTTTCCCTCCCACAGACAGTTCACTACATTGAAAGAAGTTTTACTGGGAGATTAAGCTCTTCAGAAAGAATTCACATGGATCTTACTGTTAGGAAACCAATTTCTTTTGTTTACAGAATATTTGTTTGGAATTGTCACACCAGCTTTGAAATCTTGCTTACAGCTGCAGATTAGATAGTGATGTCAGGAAAGATGGCAAAAACAATAGACTTAAAAAGTAAAAGCTAATGAACATTATAATTCTCTCTTAGCCTAAATGTGTCACAAAGAGCTAAGGGCATTGAAACAAAAAAGCTGACAAATTATTGTGTATTAAGAAAGTCCCTTAATCCTTTAAATTCTTTCTTTGAAAAGTTTAGAATGTGCATCTTCTATTTACTATAACAACAGTTATGGGATTACAAAGCACAGCATTTTGAGCTCTTTATTATTACTGATTGATGAAGTTATTATATGAACTATATTTATTCGTTTGGAACATGGATAATGCTTAAATTTCCTGCTGGATTTTCAAGGTGTTTCAGCCTATGGACGTGTTTAGTAATCAATGATCTAGGCTCTTCTGCAGTGTTAAAAAAAAAAAAAAAAAAAAAGTAACTGGAAATGGTAGCCCCTGCTCTAAAGAGCTCATTGATGGTACACAAGGTGGTTGCAAATGGACTAATCAGGCAATAGCGTCAGCTTGCCACCTGCTTAGCCGTTTTCCATACTCACTGTAATGGCCATGACCATTTCATTTCCCTTTTTTTAATAATTCAACTATTGCAAAGAGCTCCTGAGCTTAATGACATTTCATGTCTCAGTCTTTTTAAACTGTTATAGTATTCCAAAAGCTATCTAAAAAGTCATATCACCCATACTAGGTGGGAGTGTTGATCTGCTTGAGGGCAGGAAGGCTCTACAGAGGGACCCGGACAGGCTGGATCAATGGGCCAAGGCCAATTGCATGAGGTTTAATAAGGCCAAGTGCCGGGTCCTGCATTTTGGTCACAACAATCCCAAGCAACGCTACAGGCTTGGGGAAGAGTGGCTGGAAAGCTGCCCAGCAGAAAAGGACTTGGGGGTGCTGGTGGATGGCCAGCTTAACAGGAGCCAGCAGCGTGCCCAGGTGGCCAGGAAGGCCAACAGCATTCTGGCCTGTATCAGGAATAGCGTGGCCAGCAGGAACAGGGAAGTGATGGTGCCTCTGTACTCGGCACTGGTGAGGCCTCACCTCGAGTGCTGTGTTCAGTTCTGGGCCCCTTTGTACAAGAGGGACATGGAAGTGCTGGAACGTGTCCAGAGGAGAGCTACCAGGCTGGTGAGGGGTCTGGAGAGCAGGTCATATGAGGAGAGGCTGAGGGAGCTGGGCATGTTTAGCTTGGAGAAGAGGAGGCTGAGGGGAGACCTCATTGCCCTCTGCAACTACCTGAAAGGACCTTGGAGAGAGGTGGGTGTTGGCCTCTTCTCCCAGGTGAATAATGACAGGACCAGAGGAAATGGTCTGAAGCTGTGGCAGGGGAGGTTTAGATTAGATATTAGGAAGAATTACTTTACTGAAAGAGTGGTCAGGCACTGGAACAGCCTGCCCAGGGAGGTGGTTGAGTCACCATCCCTAGAGGTATTTAAGAAACATCTAGATGTGGCACTTCAGGGCATGCTCTGAAGGGCAGAGATTGTAGGTTGTTTGGTTGGACTCGAAGATCTCAAAGGTCCTTTCCAACCATGAAGATTCTATGTTTCTACTTATTACTGTCATTATTACTACTGCCAATTATTAGCTGTTATGGCAGAAATTAATTGGAGTTTGGAATAGCCTGCTTATATGTGGCAACATTGTGTTCTAACGAGATGTGAGCTTTGGCCCATACAATGAATGATGCATTTATGCTAATCCAGTTTAAAATAAAATTAAAAAAAATGCTTTAGTCCTATTTTATTTAAACCTTTTTTTTTTTTTTTTTTTTTTTTAATATACCTCAGTTTAATTGTAACCAATATCAGCAACAATAAACTTTTGGAACTGCCCCGGAAATTAGTGTTAGTATGTTTGCTTTTATTACTGGGCCACTTGTCACCGAGAAACTTAATTTGTTGCTTGCGGTGACATTCCTTTTACTTCTTGTTTGCTTTGTCTTTCTTTTCAATGTACATTTGTTAGCTAAATCAGATTGACAATCCCTGGGAAATGTATCTGAGAAGAAACACAGGGATGTTTCATTATTATTTTTTATCAGTTTGTCAGGACTGTTGCAACATTTCTCATTTGTCTCTTCTTGGTGTTTTCTCAGCTCAGAAGCCCTTGTACATAAAAGTGAAGTGAATGTCAGAGCATCAGTCTGAAACTAGTTCGTTGCATTTACTAACCAAACATTTAAATACTTCTTTATGCCTTTATTTCCTTTCTCTCTCCCAAATATTCCTTTTTCTCAAGAAAAGCAGGAGTTAACAGTGAAGACAAAATCATTAGAAGCTCAAATAATGTAAAAGACAGCTAATGGAAGCTACCTATAGAAATCAGAATCATCTTGATTCCTTCCCCAGCCCCCTCACTCCACCTCCCCTTTTTATTTTTAGGAGAAAAAGGAAAGATATTGAAGAAATAATTAACACAAAGGAAATGAGTTTTTAAATTATCAGTCTATTTTTCAGTAGTTCCCCGAATCTGTGAAGCATTTCTCCTGTCTCTTATTTTTCTAAGTATTCTTGAAGAATATTTATTAATTCATTCTAAACTGTACAAAGTTTGAAAGCACATAAAATTAGAGTAGATAGGGAAAACAAAAACATTTTGACTGGCAGTAAGTTTCAGAAATGTGAGCCTACTCTCAGTGAAAAAAAAAAATGCTAGCAAATCAGAAACGTGTCTCATAATTTCCATCTATTTCAACAAAATTTAATTATGAACACAAAATTGTATATAAAACAGTTTAAAATACTTAAAATATTTTAAAAGAAACTTCTTAGAGTGTAATGGAATATTTGGAAATATTTGGAAATAGAGTGAAATTTGGGGTATACTCAAACCCTGCAGTCCTATTCCTGTTTACCAGTTTGGCCAAAGAATGAAAAAAAAAATATTAAAATAATAAAAAAAAATCATCTGCAAAGTTAAAGTCTTTTGGTCAGAGAAACAGTTTGTTGGACTTCACAGAAGCAGATCTTAAAGAAATCAACTATTTGTTTTTCAGCATTTTTCTTATGCGGAAAATACAATTTTTGAGATAGCAAACACCAATAATTATTTTTCAACTTACTTAAAACTGAAAGGTATTTTCTAAAAAAATGTGATCATTTTCTGACACAGCTCTGGTTAAAAAAATAATCCTGAAAAACATAATGATAGTCTCCCAATGAAATTTGCCATTTCAGAGTATTGACCTATCCCAAGCTGGAGCAGATAATAAAAAAAAAAAAAAAAAATATTTTGCAAGAATGAAAATGTAAAAGGTAAAATAATGTTTAGAAATGTCACAACAAACTTACAATAATGTTTAAACTCCCCATGATTAGTATGGGGAGATTAAATGTTTTAGCCTTTTTGACCTGGAACAGAGAGAATCACTCAACACCTTCAGTGACTTCTGCAGAAAAGTGAGATATTGAGGGAGATAAAAGCACGATGCTTCCCTGTAGGGGAACAAGAAAATGAAAAAGTTCCCTATAACTGTACAGTACCAGATACTGTGTAAAACTCAGAGTTATGATGAACAAAAGGGGTATTGTGTGCATTCCCAGGAGGTGACACGGCATTATATGAATGTAAGAAAGTGTTATATAAATGGTCGTGATGTGAATGAGCAAAAGAAATTTGAATCAGTACATTACTATCCTTGCTGTGGAGGTAAGCCTCAGGAGTAGGGGGGACTACCATCACTTCTAAATCTAAAAGTTTTGAATGAAATACTGTGGTGGGGCTTTTTCAGCAGTAGTCACTGTGGTGGCTTCTGAGAAATAATCTCCTATCATGCTTGACTGAATGGAGGTCATCACTTTTCCTGCACAGCACCACCTCCTCTCTCCTACATCTTGACTTATGCGTTTTGCTACAAATGCTTTTCAGGGACCTGTAAAGGCCTTATGCAGAGTCTGCTGGTTACCCTGCCTTCACTTACAGGGATTTGTGTAGCAGAATTTCCACAGAATCCTTTTTTCCTTACTAGTCCTTTCTATTTCTGGCTCTACAGACCTCCAAAGAAGGGTTTCACTCTGAGGCAGATCACCCTCCGGTTTCCCAGATCCACTGACAGCTGTCTCCATTGGCCTCTGGGAAGATGGGGGTAAAGTGAAACCCTTTTTTGTTTTCATTTCAGACCTCTGCTGCTTTCTGAAGAACGAGAGCAGGAAAGAATGCAGGCAAGCTTTCTGAGATTAAATCAGTGAATAATTGCTGTCTCAAATAAGTCAAACTGTCAATAAAAAAGCCATCAGAGGAAACTCATCAGTGAAAAAGAGCACCTGATTTCTTGTTGGGCTGGAAGACTCCACTTCCAAAAGTTCCTAGTCCTTGTTTGTCTTTCACTAAAAACACAGTGTTACTCAAATGAATAAGAAAACAAAAAAACTAAAAAAGCACTGACTCATAACTAAAAAACAGACTTCAAGTGACTACAGAGAACCAATCGGGAACAGTTTGTACTTCTCCAATGAAAGAGCATGTAAGGCAGAGCACTCCAGGAATACACGGATAAGAAATGAGAAAGAAACTAAAAATACAGATATTTTCTTGAAAACAAACAACACAGAAAGTACTAGTTTTGGCTGGGTTTTTCTTCATATTAGCTAGTATGGGGCTATGTTTTGGATTTGTGATGAAAACAGTGTTGGTAATACAAGAATGTTTTCATTATTGCTGAGAAGTGCTTATGCAGGGTCAAGACCTTTTCTGCTTCTCACACCACTCCACCAGCGAGCAGGCTGGGGATGCACAAGAAACTGTGAGGGGACACAGCTGGGACAGCTGACCCCAACTGACCAAAGGGCCATATGACATCCTGCTTAGTAATAAAAACGGGTAAGAGGAAGGAAGGGAGGATGTTTGGAGTAATAGCATTTGTCTTTCCAAGTAACCATTACACGTGATGAAGCCCTGCTTTCCTGGAGACGACTGAACACCTGCCTGCCAATGGGAAGCAGTGAATTAATTCCTTGTTTTGCTTTGCTTTACATATTAAACTGTGTTTATCTTAACCCATGAGTTTTCTCACTTTTGCCCTCCTGATTCTCTCTCCCATCCCACTATGGGGAGAGACACAGAAGAGATGATGCAAAACCTAACATCAATGGAAATATTATCTAATTAAAAAAATAAAAATCTGTACAAATTTCTGAAGTCAAGATGAGATGATAAAGCCACGGTATATATTTAAAATATTTTTAAAATCTGATATTATAAATCAAAACTAATTTAAATTTTATAATATTTTTTCATAAAAATTTTCAACTGACCATAACATACCAATTTTTCAACAAAACATTTTTGCCTGTGAAGCTGTCATATGTACCTGAGATATTGGTAGAAACTAATTTACTTTCAATATATTAAATATTCAGCTGAAATTACTTTTGTTTTTATATTTTGTCTATCTCTAGGCTTTTTATAGCTAGTACACAGGCACAGTTAACTTAGAATTTTTGAAAATATTTTCCTTCATGAGCTCCAAATGCCTAACACTTGACTAAGAATATTATTAAAAGTGGGTTCTAGGTTATTTATTTAATTTCTAACTGAAATGGAACAATTACATGAACATCCACTTATTATTTGGTACTTCCTGTGAAATACAGATATTCCTCTTGCATGTATTCATCCAGTGATTCATGCATTAAATAAAGCCTGCATAACAAAACTGAGTAGAAATTCTAAAAATGCATTTAAATGAGCTTTTGGTAAATGCAATGTTCCATTAATTATCATGTTTCAATTTCTATAAAGACGTACTAATAAAATCAATAGTGCCATATATAGAATCCCACAGATCTTATAAAAGTAATGTAACATGAATTAGTTTTCAATATATGTCGTTTTCAGTAATACCGTCACAGTGAATATTGCATGTTTCATAGTCTTAATTTATTGATAAGCTTTCAAAAATGAAGTTTCCCTTCACAACTATTCTTCTTTAATTTGATCCTCTGCATGCAAATCTAAATTTGTAAATTAGAAAATTGGTTATACTAGTGAAATAAAATATGTATGATTGATGCATCTAATATCCTGTCTTTATATTATGCTGTATTGTAGTTATTTTTCATTTCAATCATTAATTAAGATTAAGACAATAAACCAGTCATTGAAGAACCAACAAATCACAACATCATCTTGAATACCTAACTACGGTGACACTGAAAATGAACAGTACAGTTTTGACAGATAAGAGTTTACTTCACAACAGCCTAAGTTATTTTTCTCATATTTTCAAACTGAGTTTTGCAGAAAAACAATTTAGAAAGGATGAAGAAAACTATTCTTAATGACATTTTAATATCCGACATTCTCTTTTGCCAGAATCATTGTTTACTAATATCTGATCCTGCAAGATGCTGAGTATCTTTTGTGATAAACAGAGCCTCTTAATTCTCAAAGACATACAAACTGAGAAAATAGCAACTTACAGACTCATTCTGTGTTTCACAAGATCAGGTCCTAAATGATCTTTTCAAGTCATTGGTTCCACACCAGTGCTTTTTTCCATTCAACATTTATCAAGCACATTTATTCATATTGAAAATGGTTGCACCATAGGATGTCATGCAGCTATAGTAAATAGCAAATAGATTATTCAATTACTCTTTACAAGCAGAGACAACAAAGTACGGCAAATATTAAATAAGTTCTTTGTTGCACATGCTTACTTGTTAAGACTTTGACAGCATTCTAAATCTGTTAACCTTTCTTGTGGTTCCTTCTTGCTTCAAGAAAGGTTGTGTTTCTGGCAAATTTGACATGGGCTTGATAAATGAGTTATATTTGCAGATGTTGATTATACGACCTGTTTAACTTGCTGTCCACCAGTCCTGTCATGCTAATAGATGCCTGGTAGCATAAATAAAAACAATTCCCATAAGTGAGTAGCAAATGTCATTAATAATAAAGTGTATCACCTAAGATGCTCACAACCCCTGCAGCGCACATCTGACGAAGAGCTATATATGACAAACACTATATGAGCTTTTAAGGAACAGAAAATTATATTTTCTTTATGGAAGAAAATTTTCAAGACAATTCCAAATGACTGAACACACATCTGTCTTTTTTCATTGCTACAGTTAAATTCTACAGTTACAAAAAATGGTTAAATGATGGTTAAAGGATGTAAAACCTGACAGTAAAAAATTTTGATTCTTTTTTTTTTTTTTTACTCTAGTAGATCACTGTTTACATTGCTAAAATGTTCTCATTGGCTAGTAATAAGCTGTAATGAGACATTCTGATTACTAGGACAAAGGAAGAGGAACTTTTCTCTGACCATACAAGCATTCTTTCTAGTTCAAAGCATAATCCAAAAAAGCAGTTAGTCATGTAATTTCAGTGGAATAACTTGGCATCTTCTATTTTATTAGTTTGGGCTTTCAAACCTACAAAGGTACGTGCTCCTAAATCCCTTTGGTGTATTTTAACAAAGCATTTTGCTAATTTGTTTGGGCAGCAGAGATTGCAGAAGCCTCCACTGGACCTTTTTCTGAAAATAAAAAGGACATAAGCTTCACGGGCTGCCAACTAGTCAGGTTTATATCCAAGTGCATATTAAGTAAAAAAATCAAGATAAATATGCAGCAAAAAAAAATGCATAATAGAGATAGATTTTTCCTTCCAGAAATTGTCCTTTCGACTATCCAGAAAAACAGCAGATATCCAGTTGGTAGGAAAGGAGTCAGATTGTGTATTATTTAATAACTTAAATGGATTGTGAAAAAGACTTAAAAGTGTACCCCACAGAACTACCAATGAGTTCTGTTCACTGGGAATTCATTAACATGGGACAGGTTAGCAGCTCATGACAATCATGGAAGAAGCTAGAATTTCATAATGAAATTTCTAAGGAACGTCTAAGGAAGATGCAGAGCAGGGGATGAATACAAGTAATGGTGTATATAATGATGATAGCTTCTCCAAATATATGTACATATGCACATTGCTATCTTTATGAAAGTTAAGCGAAGGCAAGAAGATCAACCTTTTTGCTATTTATTCATACAAAGAAAAAAAAAAGAAAAAAGAATAATACCTAAGAAATAATAAAAAAACCACAATCTTTATAATTTTCCTTATACATAGGTCCTCATTAGTTTACAACGACTATTTGGTTTATTTCCTTCTTTCCCTACTTATCATCAATATAGTAGAGACAGTGTTGGCCTGTCCTTGAAACTTCAGGAAAGGATGATACCGGTAAAATTCTCATCAGCCATTTGGAAACAAAGTAATCGCAGCTGATTTTAAAAGTTGATATTAGCAGGTATTTATGCAACTTACTGAGTAACAGCTGTGCATTGCTTGTAAGGTAATATCTAAAACAGAAATGGGGAAAGGGAAGAAAGGAGGAAGGGATGGATTTGGGAACAGGGGATGGAGAGGAAGGGCAAAGGACTAAAGTGCAGATAGAATAGCATTTTCCAGTTCAGATATCCTTTTTCAAACTGTTTACTAGTACAGGTACTCTTTGAAGTCAGCCCTGTCTCCTGTGTCTTTTCTCTGCTGGTGGACAGATGATAGATTTGTCACTGTGCCCTCACATGAACTGCATCCAGCTGCTTCTTTTTCCAAATGACCTCCTAGCTGTGCCTATTTGCTGTGTATTCCTGGTCCCTTGATGTTCCATTTATTCAGTCCTGTCATCTTCTCCTAATGTAAAGCTTGTGCTCTCCTCGCAGGGGACACCAGCATCCAAATTCTCTTTCTTTAAAGTACCACCAGTTGAATTTGTACTACCAATGCCCCTGCAGATGCAGTAAACCCATTCCATTTGTTACTCTCATTTTTTATAATCATGTGTGATTTGAATATCATGATTAAGTATGAAGTTTTATTAAGAATATTTATAACTTATGTAGTCAATAGTTCTGTGAAATAGAATGTTCTGCTGGCTCTCATCCCAAAATCTTTGTAGGTAGCAGAGACAACTGCAGTCCCCCACTGAAGTCCTTACTATTCAGGTGACAATAAATTCCTATAGACAGCTCAGACAGGCTTTGTTTCATGCTTTTTTAGGCAAGCTTCAGAGCAGGATTTTGAGATGAAGCACTTCAGACCATATTTTTTCAAAATCCTTTTTGAGATACAGAAGTATGGAGTTTTAATCTGCAGTTTTAGTTGAAAATCATTGCACTATAAGGTAGAGATAAATACAAATTCAGATGAACTACAAAATAACGTAAAGACTGAAAAATGCTAATCTGTGGATAAGTCCATATAGACTGAAAAGAAGTGTCTGAATAAAATCTTAATATGAAATGTTTGTTTTCCTAACCTTAGAGAGATCTACTTAAATTGAATAGTTGAATAAAAGCTTTGATAAAATGAAAATATTTCAAGATATGAATAATACTAGACACAGGGTAAGCAAGATAAAATGTTAGATGCAGAGTATTGAGGCAAAATAGATATTTAGTTTAAAAATGCCTACAAAGATACTCAACAGAAAGTAGTGCTACAGACCAGTCAGATTATGTACAACAACAGAAAACATTTTTGTGCAATCATTCCAAGCAAAAATAAAGAAACATATATAGATAAAATAGACTATTTCTGCTACTATCATTCCACTAGAAAAAAATGTAACATCCCACTAGAAAAAAAAAAAAAAAAGAAAAAAGAGCAGATTCTGGTTGATTTCAGTGGCTTTTAGAGAAAAAAGAAAGACGAAAATATCCAAGAAGTTAAAATTTTCCTATCACTGAAAGGATTAAGAATGTGGTTGTATGGGGGAAGGCCGGGGAGGGGTGATATCAGGAGAAAAAAGAAAAAAAGAAATCATTGGAATAGGCACTTTTATTTTCTTTTCTATTTTTGAAAAGTTTGTGGGGTTTTTTTATTAGTCAAAAGTATTAAGATATAAAATTATTAATAATATATGATCCTCGTTCTGTATTTTTCCTTCAGCTTTGGAAAAAAAAAAAATTCAGAGCTAATTTGACCAAGAAATCCAGCTCGGTTCTGAATTAGCATAAACACTGGAAAGGCAGAATACGACTTTAAGGTTCTGTCTACATTACAAAAAAAATTGCCAAGTATTGTTCTGTCAGGGGACATCAGCATCCAAATTCTCTTTCTTTAAAGCATGACCAGTTGAATTTGTACTACCAAAGCCCTTGCAGATGTAGTAAACCTATTCCATTTGTTACTTGGTCATGAGGCCAAATGGCAGAGAATGACAACATCCACATAGAGTAGTATGTTGGTTCTCCTATGGACCTCTTAGGGACTCCTCTAGATTAATGGAGTAAGCATAACTTTGTGTGTTGTGTTCAGTTCCAATAATCTGAAATAGGTATTTGTTGCGTGAAAAGGGGCAAAGCGGTTTTGGCAGAAGATAAACCCCCTTACGTTCTAACACTCCTCACCGAGGTGGGAGGCTAGGTGCGGCTAGGTTTAAATTCTGAGTGATGCCCAATTCACCACTATCAGTCCAATCGCATTTAATATGTATTAAACTATTACGATTTGGATCCACTAATAGTGGACTGCACCTTCAGTCTAGTCGTGCTCATGAACTAGCACGGCCACTCTTGAGTCTTTGGTCGCGTTCAGTGAGAAACCAAAATGACTAGCTACTTAAAAAAAAGTGCAGTTTATTTAAAGAACAGATATATAGGTTCTTAGGATTGCCGGTGATAAATACACTGTCTGCAAAGCACGTGCAAATGAAAGTATTATTACATATACAAAATGCGCGACAAAGTTATAAACGATACAGCCTGGCTATAAATGTAGAAAAAAAGAGTCTCTAGAGAAGTTTCTAAGTTTCCTGAGGAAGCACTCGGTATAATCTAAGTCTTACCCAAAGGCATCCCTATGGGGGGGAAGAGAGGCTCAGCCCGTCGACTGATCCCAGAAGTCAGTGATGTAATTCTTTATGATAGTGTCTTCCCTGGGTATCCCCCCTCTCTCGGGCTATTTTTATACTATTTGTTATCTTCAAGGTGGAGTTTGAGTGACTTTAGTCATACATACTTTTATCATGATTGGTGTAAATTTCTCTCGCTTCACAATTAAAGGTATAGTTTACGAGAAATTCAGGGCACAGACTCAAGAAGGAGTGGTCGCACCTTGGAGGCAGGTAGCCTTCGGGATGGAGGTGTGTTTTGGTATTATAATGACATTATAATGAGCAAAGTTTGCACAAAGGACAGCATTTCATCAAAATTTGACAAAATGTTGGCTCTGAGCATCTAGCGGGCAGCTAATTGGCAGCTTATCTGTTTCATGGTATCATCCCATTCCGGTATCCGCTATACATCATAAGGTAAAGCCACGGAATAATTGCATCCCATCCTGTATCTCATGTAGCTTATCAGGGAACCACAGATGTTGTGTCCTTCATGCCAGCTGCGGCTATTTTCTACCTCAGAAGCCTCTTGATTTTGTACTTTTCCTTAAGGTGTGAACAATGCTGTACTTTTGTATTCTTTAGCTAATTTAGTATTTATTCCACAGTATTATGCTTCAGTTCACCAAAGTGATGAAGATACTCATTATATGTTCTGGAGTGTATTAAAAAGGTGCATGGAGGTGTCTGAGGGACCAAAGTTTGATGGCAAAATGGACATTCTTTTTTCCTCTTTAATGTTTACTCTGTCATCATGCCAGTTTTAAAGTTACGTGGATTTACTGAAATACAAATGTTTCTATGGATGTTCTTCCTCTAATTTTTCATGCAATTAAGAGCACATATGAAGCTAAAATCTACTTGAAGCATTTAAGATACTGTATTCGGTATTTAATTTTCCTGCCAATTTCTCCGAAGTACACACACTGCGTCCTAAATCACTGAGAATCTATCAAACAGTTTATCACTATTTTACCATCAAATTACATAAATGTTGTGTCAATTTGTTGTGAAGAAAACAGTTTCTTCCGATAACCTGTGATCACTTCTGCAGAACATAACAGAAAAACAATATTGTTTGGCTCATCGTTTCCTGCTTCATTGATTCTTATAAAAGGCAGAGTCCAGTGCTTTCCTACCACATCTCATTTGTCTCTAATTTCTTAGAAAAATTAAAAAAGTCTCATCTAATTAATCCAATTGCTTTTCCACATTTATTTTCACTCAGGTTTCTATGTAGAAATAATCTAAATAGGCTTTAAATAACTGTCACATTGGACATTTCCATTTGGGTTCATTGCAAAAAAGATACCATGTATATGAACATATAAGTGACCAGAAGAGTTAGATAAATGTTGACCTCAGATGCATACAGAAACCCGTGACTCCATTGGTCTATGCGTTCTCCTTCCGTGTGGAATTGCTGATGTAGAGTTGGGACAGTCACTACATTAGTCTAAGTAATATTATATGTTTTCAGTGATGAAATGATTCGGATCAGAAAAAAACTCAGTGAGAGAAAAAAATAGGTAGATGAATAGTTATGTCAATCATGTAGTTCTGAGTACTGTGGCTTGGCTTTATGCCAGTATTACTTTTACACACATGCTATTTTCATAATTTTGCACATTTTCAGAAAAAAAGGGGTCTCTGTTATCTTGATCAAATGGTTCAACAAAAGCTATAGACCTTGCCCAAACTTCAACAGTATGTACATGATTTCTGTTTGAGACATAGCACATGTTGGGGAGCCTTCTTCATTTTACCTGCACTGTAGGGTAGGTGCCCGCCTGCCATGCACCACAGGCCTGGTTCCATGATTATCTGGATCAAGTGACTTTGTTGGAGCACACCATAACTATCTTTCTCCTTTTCTGCTTGCTAGCTTTTCTTCAAAAGGAAACATGGGTGGACAGGGTTATGGTGCTCCTTCTGCTCCAATGTACATCAAAAATACACACTCAGGATCCAAGCCTACAGAGCACATCAGGATGGATGATCGTCCCACAGACAGGAAAAGCACAACAACTCAGACTCAGCTGCAGGTGACAGAGTTCTTACTTCTGTTGGCAGATACTTCTACTAGTTAAAATATCAGTAATACCAAAGATGTACATTATTTCTACTTTGGATATAAGTATTCCCATTTGATAACTGTTGGATTTCTATGCTATGCTTTCCACAGCTGGATTAAAATTCTTTCTACCCACCATCTTCATCCTAATCAGAAATCCAGTCCCCACGTGTGTGAACTGAACTAATTTTTCTGGTTTAGGATAGTACTGTAATCAATATATTGTTTGTGTGAAAGTTCATTTCTAGAAAATATAATCTTAAACATTAACTATATTACGCCCCATAAGGGACAGAGCCAGCTCAAGGCTTCTCAGTGGTACAAGAGAAATGGCTTCCTCTCCCTCACTCCAGAAATGGGGTTCAGGAATGGGGGCCGGGCCAGGGGCTGGGCTACTCCTGACACAAAGGAAATGGAGAATATGAAAGAGAAGAAAATATGGAAGAAATTTCTGGAGGGGGCTGTGGTTCTTGATGCCTTCATTGAAATAGCAAAGAACTAAAGTCAAACACCAAGCATATCTGCACTACATAACAAAGCGTTCACTTCACAGCAAACAAACCAGCTTTCTAATTTCCTGGCATAGGCAAAATATGTGTTTTTGTGTCATTTCCTTCAAAAGAAGAAAAACTAAAAGTTGTCTCAGGATAAACAAACGTATATAGATACACACACCGTGCTTCTGAATAAAATACTACTTCACTTTTGTGTCAGAGCTCTACTTTCAACCAATGGCCACTTCAACTTTGAGCCGTTAACCACTCTTTGAACATGGTAGCTGCCTCAATTTTCCACCCATGTTGTGGTCTATCTATGCAGTCCACACCTCACCAGATTGCCAAGAAGGATGTTGTTGCAGACTTTTATTGCTAAAATCGAGGAACTTCTACAGGTCTCCCCTCATCCAGTGAGCAAGTTACTTCATCAGCAAAGACAGTGCCTGTGTGCGCTGTGACCAGGTAAATGATCTGCTCAGCCTGGTGGCTGAGTTTAAGGAGGAAGTGGAAAGACTGAGGAGCATTCGGGAGTGTGAAAGGGAAATTGATTGGTGGAGCCACACCCTGCCATCCTTTGGGAAAAAGCAGCAGGCAGAGGCTCCGTGAGAGGTAGAGGATCCCCTGCCCTCTTGTCACCAGGCAGGAGGAGGGGAACTAGGAGAGGATGGGGGGGAACGGAAGCAGGTACCTGCTCGGGGCAGCAGAAGAGTCCCCTCCAGACCTCCCATGCCTCGCCAGGTGCCCATAAAGAACAGATATGGGCCTCTGGAGATAGACGATGAGGGAATTAAGGATGCTGATAAAGCCCCATCCAGGGAGTTGCCAAAGCAGTCAGCTCCATGCGTTAAGACTGCTTCTGTGAGGAGCAGGAGGAGGGCAATAGTCATAGGGGGTTCCATTCTGAGGGGAACAGAGGGTCCCATATGCAGGCTGGACCCTTCCCACAGGAAGGCCTGCTGCCTCCCTAGGGCCCATGTTAGGGATATAACCAGGAAGCTTCCTGGCCTGATATGGCCCTCAGATTTTTACCCTCTTTTGATCTTACAGGCAGACAGTGATGAGCTGGAGAGTAGAAGTCTGAGGGCAATGAAGAAAGATTTCAGGGCTTTGGGATGGCTTGTCAAGGGTTTGGGAGCACAAATTGTGTTCTGCTCTGCCCCTCCAGTTTTGGGGACTGATGAATGGGTAAACAACAAAATTGGACAGATAGATAAATACCTGCCTCCAAAGCTGGTGCTACCAGCAGGGCTTTGGGTTCTATGATCATAGTTTGATCTACAGGATGCTGGGCCTGCTTGCTAAGAATGGGAAAACCCTGTCCCAAAAGGGGAAAAGGGTACTAGGCCAAGAGTTAACAAGGCTCATGGATAGGGCTTTAAAGTAGAAACAAAGGGGGAAGGGGATAAAACCAGGCCCACAAGTAATGAGCCTAGGGATAAAGGGCCAAGGATGGGGTGAAATTGGTAGCCCAGCTCAACTGCATCTACACGAATGCACTTAGAATGGGCAACAAACAGGATGAGCTGGAAGCCATTGTGCAGCAGGACAGCTATGATGTAGTCGCCATCATGGAAACATGGTGGGATGACTGTCATGACTGGAATGCTGCGATGAATGGCTATAAGCTCTTCAGAAGGGTTAGGCAAGGAAGGGGAGGCAGGGGTGCGGCTCTGTACATTAGGGAATGTTTTGATTGTATAGAGCTAGATTCCAGTGACGATAAAGTTGAGTGTTTATGGGTAAGGTTGAAGGGGAAGGCAAATAAGGGAGATCTTGTGCTGGGAGTATGCTATAGACCACCCAACCAGGATGAGGAGACAGACGAAGTATTCTATAAGCGGCTGGCTGAAGCCTCGCAATCGCCAGCCCTTGTTCCGGTTGGGGACTTCAACCTGCCAAGTATCTGCTGGAAATATAACACATCAGAGAGCAGGCAGGCTAGGAGGTTCCTCGAGTGCATGGAAGATAACTTCCTGACACAACTGGTAGGTGAACCTACCAGGGGAGGTGCCTCGCTAGACCTACTGTTCACAAACAGAGAAGGACTAGTGGGACATGTGGTGGTCAGAGGTCGTCTTGGGTTTAGTGATCATGAAATGGTCAAGTTTTCAATTCGTAGTGATGTAAGGAAGGGGGTTAGCAAAACCTCCACCTTGGACTTCCAGAGGGCGGACTTTGGCTTGTTCAGAACCCTGGTTGAGATAGTCCCTTGGGAGATAGTCCTGAAGGGCAAAGGGGTCCAGGAAGGCTGGACACTCTTCAAGAAGGAAAGCTTAAAGGCCCAGGAGCAGGCTGTCCCTAAGTGTCGCAAGTCTAAAGGGCGGGGAAAATGGCCAGTCTGGATGAATAAGGAACTTCTGATGGGAGGTAGGAATAAAAGGAGGGTTTACCACCCTTGGAAGAAGGGACAGGCAACTCAGGAGGAGTACAGAGATCTCGTTAGGTTATATAGAGAGAAAATTAGGAAGGCAAAAGCCCAGCTGGAGCTCAACTTGGCCACTAACATTAAGGACAACAAAAAAAGTTTTTACAAATACCTCAACAAAAAGAGAGCCAGGGAGAATCTCCATCCCTTACTGGATGCGGGGGGGAAAGTTGCAACTAAGGACAAGGAGAAGGCTGAGATACTTAATGCCTTCTTTGCCTCCGTCTTCAATAGTCAGACCAGCTATCCCCAGGGTGCTCAGCCTCCTGAGCTGGAAGGTAAGGATGGAGAGCAGAACAACCCACCCATAATCCAGGAGGAAGTAGTCAATGATCTGCTTCTGCACCTAGACGGACTGTGGGACCAGATGGGATTCACCCAAGAGTACTCAGGGAGCTGGCGGGAGAGTTCACCAAGCCTCTCTCCATCATTTATCAACAGTCTTGGTCAACAGGGGAGGTACCAGATGACTGGAGGGTGGCTAATGTGTCGCCCATCTACAAGAATGGTTGGAAGGAGGATCCGGGGAACTACAGTCCTGTCAGCCTGACCTCTATAACAGGAAAGATTATGGAGAGGATCACCCTGAGTGAGCTCTCACGGCAAGTGCAGGGCAGCCAAGGGATCAGGGCCAGCCAGCATGGGTTTAGGAACGGGACGTCCTGCTTAACCAACCTGATCTCTTTCTGTGACCATGTGACCCACCTTCTGGATGTGGGGAAGGCTGTGGACGTCGTCTGTCTGGACTTTGGTAAGGCCTATGACACCATCCCCCACAGCATTCTCCTGGAGAAGCTGGCGAATCATGGCATAGACAAATGTACTCTTCGCTGGGTTAAAAACTGGCTGAATGGCCATGCCCAGAGAGTTGTGATTAATGGGGTGAAATCCTCTTGGCAGCTGGTCACCAGTGGTGTCTCTCAGGGCTCAGTTTTGGGGCCGGTTTTGTTTAGTATCTTTATCACTGCTCTGGATGAGGGGACTGAGTGCACCCTCAGTAAGTTTGCAGGTGACACCAAACTAGGTGGGAGTGTTGATCTGCTTGAGGGCAGGAAGGCTCTACAGAAGGACCCGGACAGGCTGGATCAATGGGCCAAGGCCAATTGTATGAGGTTTAATAAGGCCAAGTGCCGGGTCCTGCATTTTGGTCACAACAACCCCAAGCAACGCTACAGGCTTGGGGAAGAGTGGCTGGAAAGCTGCCCAGCGGAAAAGGACCTGGGGGTGCTGGTGGATGGCCAGCTTAACAGGAGCCAGCAGCGTGCCCAGGTGGCCAAGAAGGCCAACAGCATTCTGGCCTGTATCAGGTATAGCGTGGCCAGCAGGAGTAGGGAAGTGATGGTGCCCCTGTACTCGGCACTGGTGAGGCCTCACCTCGAGTACTGTGTTCAGTTCTGGGCCCCTCTGTACAAGAGGGACATGGAAGTGCTGGAACGTGTCCAGAGGAGAGTTACCAGGCTGGAGACCAGGTCATATGAGGAGAGGCTGAGGGAGCTGGGCATGTTTAGCTTGGAGAAGAGGAGGCTGAGGGGAGACCTCATTGCCCTCTACAACTACCTGAAAGGACCTTGGAGAGAGGTGGGTGTTGGCCTCTTCTCCCAGGTGAATAATGACAGGACCAGAGGAAATGGTCTGAAGTTGTGGCAGGGGAGGTTTAGATTAGATATTAGGAAGAATTACTTTACTGAAGGAGTGGTCAGGCACTGGAACAGCCTGCCCAGGGAGGTGGTTGAGTCACCATCCCTAGAGGTGTTTAAGAAACGTCTAGGTGTGGCACTTCAGGGCATGCTCTAGTAACAGAGATAGTAGGGTTTTTATTGTGTGTGTATGGTTGGACTCAATGATCTCAAAGGTCCTTTCCAACCATGAAGATTCTATGATTCTATGATCATAGAAAGCAGATACATTGCTTAACATGATTTACCCAAGCAAAGCTACCTCAATAAATGGTGTATATACACATATGCAAACTGTGTTGAATTACATGATTTATGTAAAAAATGACCTAAAAGGAATACCAGATTAAATCCCACATATTTCTATAGTCTTATATATGACCAAAATAATCCTTAAAAAAATATGGTTACATACAAATCGATTTAAGAAATTTAAAAGAAAGATTTAGATTCAAGTAGGTGTCTTGAAAATACTTTTATATACTCCAATTAAAGATTACTTTGTCTCCAAACCAAAAGTCACCTAAGTTTTGAATGCTCAGACTGTTGTCAATATCCTGACACTGAGTGGCTGTATTTAAAAATCTATATTAAGACTTTGATCTGAGTCTGTTTGCTGAAGAAAGATGTATTTCCTTTCTGTCATATGTTGTAAATAAAGTTTAATTGGCCTAGATTTTCTAGGCTGCCATATTAATCTGTTCCATTTCACTTTTACTGTTGCATAAAAGTTCGAAAAATATACTCCCTCACAGGTTTCCATGGAGATCTAATTCTTCTTCCAAAGTATTTTAGTTCTTTTCTTCAGTGTTGTTGTAAAAGTGTGAGTTAACTTGTTGTGAAAGAGGAGGTCTATCACTGAAAAATGCTCAGCCCAATACTGAGAAGTGAAATCCAGAGAAGTCTTTTAGAATATTTATTTTATATATAAGGGAGTGATTCTGTGAGTTGCTTGCTATGATCTTTTAATACAGAAATACAATTGTACTTCAAAGAACTTTCATATTCATGCACATTTCAGATTCATGAATTAAGGACAGTCATTTGATAAAATCTCTTTACATACTGCAAGCAAAAAAAGTTTATCACAACTCATTTTCATTGTTTTTGAAGAGAATACTAAAACATTGTTCACAAATAAATTAGAAATTTCAGTGCACAGTCATCTTGTAGCCCCCCCAAATGTTGGCACTGCCTTGAGTTCAAAGGTAGTAAATAGTGTGTACAGAGAATAGATATCAATATGACTTCTTATTTATATTCCTCCTTTCAGCATAGTACACACCTCTTTCATGGATTGTCATAGTTTCAGAACAGTGCTGAGATTAAGATATCAAAAAAACAAATATTAATGACAACATTAACAGCCAGCCACTAACAGCCAGCCCAGCTTTCAACTGGCATTATATCATGTAGCATTAAGTATCATCATTTCTGTCCCAAAACCAGTATCCTCAATAGAATAAGAAAGAATGGACTAACAGAGTAGCACCGCATAGCATAGCACAGTGAAGCATGGCATAGCATGGCACAGTTTTAACATTGAGCAGAACAGAATAGAAAGTTTTTGCCAGTAATTTTCAGTTGCTGTTTCACTTTGCCTCTTTTTTCTTAGACTAATGAGAAAAAGATCCCGTTCAGAGTTCACTAATACCAACTTTCTTATTACCAATTACCGACAACTTCTGGAAAATAAGACCCAAGTGCAAAAAAGATGAACATTGCAATGCATAAAATCTTTCCTTGCAATAATTAACTACAGTTACATCTGCAGCAATTATTTGAGCAAAACAAAACTAATGTTTCCTATTCCCCTAAAGATTTTTTTTCTTGAAAAAAACTTAAAAAATCTGTACTTAAAATTGTTATTTCAAAAACTAATGTTACAATAACAAGCAGCAACCCTGCCGTGATGTCAGCAGAAGTTCTGTTTCTGTCAGAGGCAAAATAAATTAAATGCTTCTGTGATTAAATAAATGGAAACTACTTCCATTATAATAGTCCCTAATGATAAGTTTGGTGATGTGGAAAAAGTCTGATTTCAAACCTATTTCAAATACAGAAGAATATTTGGATTGGTTGAACATGTACTGTTAAGAACAATATCCTCATTGTTAAGAGAATCGCAGTTGCATTTCTTCTGTAAAATGAGATAGTTTTGAATCTTGCAAACTTTGTTTATAGGATGGCCTTTTTATACTTGGATCTAAAAAACACCATTCAGAAAGAAACTGTTTAGTTCATATTCTATTTCCTCAGATATCGTGCCTGTGAAAATTTCCACACTCAACATAGAATTCAAGCACTTTTTTCCCGATAGAAATCTTGTCAAATATTGTTTGTTTTTTTCCTAGAAAGGATACTTTTTGTCCTTTTAGTGGGTTCAAGGACATTATGCACCATTTATTTTCTTGATGGATTAAGCAGCAGAACAGGGTTTGACTGGGGAGTTGACTTGACCAATATTTGTCATCAGTCACTTTTTTTTTTGAAACATTGCACATTGACTATCTACAAAGAACTGAACTGTAACTTAGGTGGATACAATGCCTAAATGTATTCACTCACTTTACATGTTTGAATTAAAAGCTAATCTCTCTATGTTCCCCCAGAGTGAAATGAGATGTGTAACTGTGGTATTTAAACTATCTCACTAAACAGTACGGCAAGTGCACCCAGAGATACACCTTTGCTGCTCCATAGGTTAAGCACTGCAGAAGGAGGTCTGTGAGCACTGCAAGATCACACAACCTGTTGTGAACCTCATACAGAGCTAGGACATGATCATATATATGCCTATAGGTCAGATTCAAGAGGAAGATCTGATTTCTGCAGTTTAAGTCTGTATCACCATAAGAAAAATCTTTAAATTTGACGAATTTAAACACTGTGTTGGTTTGGTTTGGTTTGGGTTGGGTTTTTTTTGTTTTGTTTTTTTTTAGGGGGGGTATTGTTTGTTTGTTGTTGGGGTGTTTTTGTTTGGCTGTGAGTTTTTTGTTTATTTTTAATGCAAAGAAAGACAGATAAAGACAGGAGCACTGCTGTAGATACCTAGGGTGATACACTAGAAAAGTTTTGTAGAAGAGCATAGACAGCTTCTGAATGCTTTGTAGCTAGTTATTGAGTATTACTACTGACTTCTTTTCAAGATGATCCTCTTTAATTAATGTTAGTTATCTACACTTAAGAGTATTCCAAAAAGTATTTCAGCAGCAAACAATAGTTTTTAGTCATTAATTAGGCAAGATAGGATTGTATCAGCATAACAGAAGTTTAATGAAAGATTTATTGCTCTATCTCCTATACAATTTTGAAGGCTTGTTCACAAAAATGTTTATGCTCCTAACAACTTAATATATGTACAGTTTGTCTTTCTGAAAAAAGTATTATGAAAAAAGTATTATAAAAGTTTGGGGTTTTTTTTACACACAGAAAACAAAAACACATAAAACTTTAGACTCCTGAAAGTTTATAGGCATCCATGAGTCGGAAGCACTAAGCTTTTCAAGAATAAATATATTCGTGGGAATTAGATTAAATTCTTTGAAATCTCACTAAGTTCATACCTGCATCATTAACTGCCTATATACCTTTAATGTGTATTGGGGTTAAAATATTTAGGTACACGTAAAAATGTCAATGAGATGCTGTTTGTATTTCAGAACCTAATTAGTGTTAAAATATAGTCCTAAATGAAGTAAAAAAGATTACACGAGAACTGTGTAAAATTTCCCAGATGGAGAATATCTACGTAAATGCTTTTGAAGTTTTTTCTTCCCCAAAATGGGATTTTAAAAATTACTAAGTTTAACAATAAAAGAAGATACACATAAAAGACTATATTAACTCATAATTTATGGTGTAGTATGAGGACCATGCTATATGTACCCTTTATAACATCAGAGTATCACACTAAGAGCTCTAGGACAGGTGAGGGAGCCAATAAAGCCAATGGAAAGCAGAGGAAATTATGGATGAAAAAATGTTTGTTTCTGGTTTAGGAGCTTTTGGTAGAGTCTAAAAGTCAGCAGATGTAGTGAATGGATCATATTGCTCGTTGCCTGCAGTTCCACTGATAAGTGGTTTTTCAGCTTAAAGAAGTGAAAGCAAGAACAGAATTTTCTAAAGTACCTGAATATGGGAATTATAAAACAAACAAACAAACAAATCTCTTTTGTTACCTCTTCTTTTTTGATGAGACTGTAGCAGTACTTCTTGCCCTGAAGAAATCATGTTCTTTTGTGTAGTCTTCTTTCCCTGAGAATATTACGGCCTTGAAGATTTAGGGATCTGCTCTGGGGAGAAACCTACCTGTGGTTTTGTACTGAAACCACCAAGGTCTTTTTCCAGAAAAGACAGTGACGTAGTCTGTATCTGAGGAACTGGTAGGGATCCAAGTATCCTTGCTGTGTCAAGCCATAAGAGGTTACAATGTCACTTTGTCTACCATTGCAGTGTTCACACCACTGCTATCATTCAGCAATGCTTTTAATTTGTAATAACACTTTTAGAAGTGATCAAATTTTTTAATTGCTCTTCTTATATCATAGTGTTGCAAAAGCACAATGTAGTGGATTTAAAGCACTTTGTCATTTTGACATACTTATATCTCGTATCTCCATTCTTTATGGATGTCATATTGCTTCTTACAATTCCAGCTATTTTAAAGACTAATTTAGAGCAAGAAGTTTCCAACACTATATTCTTGAATTGCAAAAAAGAAATAAAAAATAAATTGGTTTCATTGCACCTTTAATAATCTCATTTAAAATGCCTGTAATATATTTCATTGTAAATCATCCTATTGGAAGCTGTTTTGGTGTGTCTCCACAAATTTCAATATCAGAAATTTGTTTTGTGTTGGTTTCATAATCCTATATGACACTATTTTTTTAAAAAAGTGCATCATTCTTCCCTAAAATCCTGCTTTGACTCATTTGCTATTTTAATATCTACTTTGTTTTCAAGTTTCAAAATGTTACTGATGAGAAATTAATGTACACTTATGTTGTGTATTTAAGAGTATTTCTTCTGAAGATGAGTGATTTGCTGAAGATCAATACATTGAAAGTAAACTTTATTCAGTGTTCTGTCATCTCTGATCTTTGCCTTTCCTTGAAGCAGATAGACCTTTCCTTTTACTGGGAAACTTTTCATGCCAACCTCATAATGAAGTTTTTACTTCTATCACAAATCTTGTTTGAAGCCATAATTCTTCATCCATTTTTTCTAAGGAGGAGATCATCACAGCAATTTATCACCCAAAATGAATACTAACTATGGAAAAATATTTCCATGGCTCAAGATTATATTACTTTTTTTCCAATAAAATTAATGCTGGTAGAACTATGCAGTGATCAGCATAAAAAGTTCATGGTTCCAAGGAAGTAATCTTTGTACTACAGGGATAGGGACTAAGTGACCTTTAGAGCTCCCTTTGAGTCCTATAATCTGTAGTTCTCTGATTTCCATCTGGAGTAGAAAACAGCTTAAAGAAGGTTGACTGGTCAACCTCCCAACAAAAGTCCAGTTTTTGTAACTGTTGAAGGACATATATAAAAATATGAGTCAAATGATTACTGTATACAAATGTTAAGATTTTTAATACTTTCTCAAATTTTCCTTAGCTCTTTGGCTAAGAAGTTCACATGGAAATTCAAGATATAAAATTTATATCTATAGTGACACTGAAGGAGGTGTCAGGATTTTGTCACCTTATCAACTGCTTTTTCAGCTTAAAGATCATGGATAATTGATCCAAATGAAAGAGATTCAAGTTAAATCAATGTATCATATTTTAAAGTGCAAACATCATAGGGTATAATTAATTTTTAGTGTTTTTCCTTAACAAAGCTTTCTTTTCAGTTTTTCACTACAGGCTTCCTGCAGGTATCAACTGGGATCTGAGATGACAATTTCTAGTTTTATACTTTTTCATGATGTTGAAATACTGTTGCTGAGAGATCATATGAGACAAAAGAATATGCAAAATTAGTGGCAGTACTACTGATAAGGTCAGATATTAAATAAAAAGTTCAGAAATCCCTGTGGTATCATTCAAATTAATTGAGAAATGACTGAAAAGCATAGTTCTAGTGCAGTTACCCAGTAGTGAAAGGAGGAAGAATTGATAAGTGTGCTGAGGGATTTGAACCAGAAAATATCTTTACAGCAAACCTATCAAAAGCAAATTCTCATGACACAAGGTTAAAGTTCTTTATGACCAATAGTCTGGTTTCAATTGACTTGAAGAAAACCAGTGGTGCACAGTAGGCTCAGGAAATTCAGTTCAACAATATATTCACATTAGTCCAGTGAATATCTTGTTGTAACACCCCAGACAGTCTTAGGAGTGCTGGTTCCACAGTACCAAAACTTCTGTGTAGGTTAAACAGCATTTTCTACACTTGCCAGCACTACGGGAACAAAAGGGAGTGAAATGCGTAACTTGTTAATGCCACCACAGTACTGTGTGTTTACATTTAAAATCAATATTTTCTTTTACATCATACTGTAGGTGACATATTCTTGGCAGTTAAACCTGTCAATACGGTAGATGGCCTTGTAAATGAATAATGTGAACAAGATTTTTTTTTCAAGCTTTTGGTTTTCTAAAAATGCTGGTATAACTTTTATGAATGTGTAGAAAGCAATTACTTCTCAGGAAGGCTGCCCACTTTTAGCCCAGTTTCCTGTATTACAGGGAAATGACATGGAGGTCAAAGCAAAACAAAGCAAAACAGCTTACTTCTATGACCTTTTAATTTCAAAACCAAAAAACCGCACCTCCCTTCAAACAGACAAACTTCCCCCCTCCCCCATCCCCCCAAAAGCATCAGTATCCTAGAAAGGTTTGGGTATAAACATTATTGCATATAGCAATACTTATGTACATAGCATATATATATGGCCAAGAGCTCAAAACGTTCTTAGTGAGATTTTATTCTGCTGCAACATCATGAATGACAGAAAAATGCAAGGGTTGCTGCAGTGCTGATAGTTTACTCTTAGGTAATCCATGTTTCTACACAGCTTTTAGTAACTTCTATAACATGTCAAAAGCTCTTTTTCTCGGATCTAAAAAACTGATGTCATCCAGAAAAGATGAGAGATATGACATCATAAAAAGTATGAATATAATATTAAACCTGAGAGAAAATTATTGACAGAGTATGTGGAAGAGATTATTTTACAACAATATTACCTCCTGTCTCAATTAACAGTATGTAAGTCTTAAGAGACTATAGGTTACAATTAGGTGAAGCAAGGCCATTTCTGTTTTGCTTAGGGTTTCAAATGTAAAGACATATACCTGAAAAAAAATATTATGAAGTCTGTTTTCCTCTTACATTTTTCAAATATGGTTTCTCTTGGTTTCTCTGGTGTAGTGGTATGATTGAGATCCTCCTGCAGTCTTTTTTTTTTTTTGATATAAGGAAGTTCCTATTTAACTTGAACCTTTTATTTTCTAATATTTAAAGATTTTATGCTTCTTGTCTTTACCTTCCTGTCTGTTTTCATGAAACTTTTAAGAAATTAGTATTTTGAAGATTCTATTCAATTGCATTTGGTTTAGAATAACAGTTTAGCATCCATTTTATTTCTTAAGGAAATAAAAGCTTAGAAAATTCTAAAAGTAATGAAAAAAATATTGATGTTTTTCATTGTACCTGTCAGTTTTAGGGTGCTTTGAACAAGTCTTAATTTTAGTCTAAATGATTTATTTTACATCATACTGTAGATTACATTTTCTTCAGAAACCTATATATTCCAAAAGGTTTAAGAAAGTATAAATATATGCAAGATGATAAATTGATGTTAGGCTTTTCCCCTATATTGTTTGTAAATAACAATTATTTGTTTAAATGTGAATAAGATGTCAGAGGACGTATTCTATTCTGCATTTCATAACTTACCTTTCAGAAACTGATGAAATACAAATAATTGATTTTATGTGTTTGAATACACAAATGATATTGTATATCTAATGAGCATGCTTCCTCTTGCAAATAGGGATAAATTGTATAACAACAAGTTTGTATGTGTAACCAGTTCTTTTTTGATAGTAGTTTTATAGAAAAATAAATATCTTAAACAATGAATCAGTCCCTCCTCCCTATTGGCCTTCAGAAATGTGCTGGAATAATTGTATGATAATGATTATCTTGAAAGGCTATTCATCATTTAATTAATTTCAGTTCAATAGCCAGTGACCTTGCTTATCACCCCCCTTTACTCCATCTGAGATTGGAAGGGAATACCTGAGAACAAGTCTATGAATTAGGCTTAAGTCTCTTTGAAAAAACAACATGACGTTAGTGGACTCAAAGGGGTGATGGGAAGATCAATTTTTGCTGAGGTTGTCCAATCAGTCATATAAAACCGTATTAACATTGCTCCAGTGTTCTCCTTGTCATTACAGTCATTCTGGTGACCCAATCAACTGACTATGAATGTGGGAAAAGACCTGACCCAGGTGCAAGAGGAGATCAGGAATAACACATTACTTTGTCTGGAAAAAGAATAAGAGATAGCAGTGGCTGTTTATTCTGATGCAGAGACATGTAGTCCATATTGATTAAGTCAAGGAAGCCAAGACTATGTGACCTTTAGAGGCTGAACAGAAGATATCTTCCACCATGAAAATGACAGCAGGTACATTGTAAACACATTCTTTAATGTTGTATATTAAAGTCCTGAAAAAAATATTTACTTAGTACTAGTTAAATATGAATGTGAATTTGGATTATGTATAAACATAGAGTAATCAATCTTTTATTATCTAATATTTGGCATTTTTTAAATAAGTAAATAAAAATATTCTGTCTTCTCAGTTTCTTACTGAAATATGAAATCACACAACACTCCCATGTAAAAGAACTTACCTGACTATGACAGGCATTTCTTATCAAAAGATAGAAATACTGAACCAAAAGTCAGCTTGTTAGCTTGTTTTAAAATCAAATGTCTATTTCTCATTTAATGGGATCTCACATCAGCTTATGCTGTATATATTTTTGAAAGAAAACCAAAGAGGTTTGGAAGAGAGCACAAACCAAATGGCTCCATGCGCTTTTAAAATAAAGGGTAAAGTTTAATATATTGCAGTAAGTAATCAACAAAGCTAAGAAGTAGGTTTTTTGTTGGTGTCTACCTGATTTCAACTGGGATGGTATCTTATGAGCTATAAAACTTTTCTAAGCAGTATCTATGGTGACAAGGAGAGGAAAACAGAGAATGAAATAATATTATTCAGATACAAGCAAGATAAAATATGCTTTTTAAAAAGCTTAAGGCATTACTAAGATTCCCAGTCGTCAGCAAATTGTAACTGTTTTGACTAGTGTGGGAAATAAAAAAAGAAAGCTGCAATTATATGCAAGTATAGACTCACTGCTGTGCTAAGTTTCAGCTTTCTTCTTTGACAATACTATAGGTTACTAATTGCAGTTTGATTGCCAAAATAAACTTTAAAGGGAATTGAAAAAACAGGATTTTTGTTGAGGTGAAAGTGATTCATATGAAATTTCTCAGCAACAGTCAGTCTGTCAACTGTTATGGTAAATGCTTTGTAAATTTCATAAATTCCCACTGTGTAGTATGAAGTTCAAAATTAAAGTGGTGTTTAGCTGAGAAACCATTTAAATGAAAAGTACTGCAAGATGTGGGAAAGTTGATTCTTGTTTCCCTGGAGATGATTAAACACCGAATAATAAGGAATAACTAAGTAAAATGTAGGAAAATTAAAGGTTTGCTCATTTTATTTTTGAATGCATGGTAGTCTTAGTTACTACTTTAAAAAAATGGCTATTTTAAAAGCTGCCAAGTTGAAAAGTACTAACATAAAGCATTTCAATATCTAGCTGTATATATCTGTGGCATCTATACAATATAAAGGTATATGCCTTCAAAATTACTCAAATACATAAAAGGATAGAGGCTGGTTAGGCATATGAACATGATATCTAGAAATTTAAATATGGCACAATTTAAAGTATGTGTCATTGGAGATATTTCCTTATTTAATGATCACACTTTGGAGAATATGCACTTGAGAGCAGTAAGGACAGATTTCTCCCCTTTGTAAAATTAGGGTTAATTTGCCTCCTCAACTCCCTCAAAGTCATAGATTCCAAAGCAATCAAACCATCATCAGGCTTTATTACAATGATAGCAACAGTGAGTGATGGGCTTAACATTGATAATGGAATGTATATCTTAAGACGTGTAAGAAGCACATATTTTCAAGGATAACAGACTCTATGTTTCAGTTCTGCTGAACAAAACAGTCAATAAGGAATTACAGAACATGTTTTGTTCCATTGCCATATTTTTCAGAGGTGCATATTTGAGATTAGTGCTGGCTGTGATTTACTTATCCTGATTTCTGGAAAAATGGGATAGATATAACCTGTAGAACTTTCTTTTTCTTTAAAGGTCATTAAAAGCAGGATTTCTTTTGTATGTTGCTGCATACTTAGTGAATGCCTTAAAACTTCTCTTTATAACCCTTCTGAAAATAGAATCAGTTATACAGCTGACTATTACAAATCCAGTTGCTGGTTTCTCTCTCCAGATACTGGTTATTTGAAAACCATGTTAGTTAGTGCAGAATAACTCACAGCTTCTGCCTCGGATGTAATAAGCATTCAGCAAGAACTGATTAATATGAAGCAGTAATGTGCAAATGAACCCAAAGGATCCAAAAAGGAGCAGAGAGCAGGAGGGGAACCATCATGTCATCCTGAGTTATCAGGGGCACCACATTATCCCTCAGCGTGGCATATCTGCAGAATTTGAACAGTCAATAAAACCGCACAGGATCACGTGTTAATCGAGTGTGCCAATGTAATAAAAAACTGTAAGATCAGTAATAGGCAATATTATTGAAATTATCCTCAAAGATGAACTAGGAGAATCTTCATATTTACTTTATAAACTCTGGCCACATTGTTTCTGATATGGGACAAGCAAAGCATAGTAAGCCTGTCAGTTTCTGGTAGTAGCACAGAGAAAAAATTGCTGTGCGTTTGGGACCTTCAGAAGGAGGTGCTATGGAGAAAAGCACACTTTTTTTTTCTTTTATTATTATAATATTGTTGAAGCGGTGAAAGATTAGGTATGATGTGTTCCTTTCCCAGATAACTCTGGTATCACTTCAGAGGGAGTTTCTAATTTATGTGATTGATCTGGTGAAATTATTCATAATTCCTGAAAAGAAAGATAACAGCCAGAGTGTTACTTCCTATGAATTAGTGTATTTTAGGTTCTGCATAATTAAGAACTTCAGATACTCAGCATAGCATGGTGAAGGTGTACATTGCAGAATATTGTACAATACGATATTTTTGCATGTGTCATATGTGACTACTATATGCCAACTAATGAGATCTACTACAGCACACAAAACTCAACTTTAGTTTAAATACTAGTTTTAAATAACAAATACTTAAACATCACTAAGTTGTTCATGAACAACTTAGATGTTTCTGTAAATTTTGCATATTCAACTGAGTTAATAAAGTTGTTGACATTTTGAAGAAATGTGAACGACCTGAATAGTAATCTCCCTGAAGAATAAAAATAAAGTGTGTATGTATTCAACTTGAATGCTCTCAAATGAAAGAAGAATATTTTCTATAACTTAATTGCTACATTTTGTGGACAAAACTCTATTTACCTTATTTAGGAGCTAAGCATGTTTTAACTTAGACACTATCTATTGTGATGTCCATTATGAATATGGGACCTGATGCAAATCTGATGGTGTTGGCTAACAATCACACTCTGGAGCTGGAAAAAGAACAGGGAGAAAAAATGTCTTGCTTGAAGTTATTTTTGACCTCAGCTGTTTCTGTCTCCTCAAGGGTTTAATATATCATGTTTGCAAGAGCTGTTTTCTGAAATCTACCCCTTCTCTTCACATATATATATACACACACACACACTTTAGTAGATCTTATTTATTAATCATATAAGTTCTTTTTTTATTTATTTAGGTTACAGCTTGTTCTATATATGGATATTCTGGCACTAATTATAGAACAGATTGTGTTGGGATTTCTACAGGACTGCACTATGGCAATACAGATTAAGCAATTAACCTTGATGTCACTGTAATTATTAAGATACTTTAGCAAAATGAACTAATTTCCCCACAGGATGTTCTGCTGAAATCAACTTCCACTCTTTTTAAGATGCCAAAATAGAAAATGTTAATGGAAAACTAAGTTTGCAATTTTAATAATCTATTGGGTATACACACCTTTTCAGCAGTCATCTTTAAGTGTTTCACACAATAGTTCACTCCAAACACAATATATATATTTTTTTCATATAGATTAATAAAAATATCTGTATTGCATATAATTAAAACAATACGCAATAATATTCTGTGGAGATCAGCAAAAAAATAAAAAAAAAAGAAAGGAATAGATTTACTGTGGCTCTCTTAGTGTGACTTTACGATGCAACTTCTGACATTAAACAGATTTTATTCTAAAATACATAGCCAAGAGGAACTAGCTCATAGTTACATTTTGTACAATATCAGCCCTTAATATTCAGGTAATAAAACCACTTACATCCAATATCAGAATACTATGTACTAAATTCTACTATATTAGAAATACAGTAGCATGAAATATTTTTTGATTGTTATTAAAATACATATTTCAATTTTTAATCTTTTTTTAGAATCCTATAGTTACTTTATTTCCTCCATTAATTAAAAATAAATTAAATTATTAAAAATAGTAGTCAATTTTTTTAACTAGCTCAAATATGAAATCAATATTAATCTAAAAAAGAATCTTTAAAATCTTTATAGGAAAAAGACTATCCTATAGAAATTTTTTTGTAAAGGACTGTCATTTTCTTCAGTCAACCATTGTATTTCAATCATTACATGTAATGATACAAAGATGAACTGCAAAAGCACGATTATACACAATCAAAGCATAAAAAAATAGGTCAGAAGCAATGATTACTTCAATTATACTATTTAAAGAATTTTTTTTGTCAACTTTTCTGTGTTTTCCAATACTTTTATGAAGATAAATGTGAAAGTATTTCAATTACTATTTAAAATTATTATCTGAATTATTATTCAGAGTAGTTGGTAAACTAATGAAATACACATGTGGAGTAATTACTATCATACATTTAATTGTATCTATATTACAATAAAGAGTAGAAATGTAATTTATTCACATTAGTGTTAATAAAAGATTTCATTTACTTTTCTACACAGAAATTTTTTTGACATATAACTATAAAACCACAGAAGAAAAATGGTGAACATGAAGAAAGAAAAAACTTTTTTTTTAGATTAGGAAAAAACCATGTAGTTTGCCCTTTTTGTAATTTTTCTAGTGCAGCAAGTTGTATAGCACTGAAGGGTGTAGAAGCACCTACTTCATTCATTTATAAATGGAACTGACACTATTATCAGGTGCATTGGTAACTCTCCAAAAAAATTTTTTATTTTTTTTTTCAAAAGAAGGATCAGTTCTTGAAATTCTGCATTCTCTGTCTCATAGCAGAATCACTCATTTCTTTTTCTTCAAAGCTTGAAGAAATTGAGGGGAAAAAACCACATTGTTAGAAAATATGTTTGCTTTGTCAGGCTGGAATTTTCTGGGTATATTTACTTAGAGCAACTCTGAACTTATTTATTATTGTTATGTTTTAATTAGTTTGGTTTTAGTGAAAAAATAAAAATTGTAGGATTTCTGGGTTTTGGTTTTGTTTTGAGAGCACTGGAACATTTACAGACATTAAGGAGATGGAGATGCAGCTGCGCTGGAGCTATTTATGCAGGGGTATGCAATAAAATGAGAAGGAAAAATGAAGAAAATCTTACCTAACCCAGTCAGGATCCTGAAGGATTTATGGTGCTTTAAAAAGAAAGAGAAATTGAATATGCAGATCTCTTTCTACAACAATCACAGTTTTCATTGAAAACAACAGGACTGCTCTAACTACCATGTCCCAAGCAGTGCATTTACCTGATTCCTCTCTGCACAATGCAGCCTTGTATTTCTCTTGCTCTGTCCTGCAAGAGTCATTGCTAAAAGCAGCAATTTCAGTAATATATTCCCAACAGATGCTGGCAGAACAGAGGAATTGACTGTTGATTGTTTGTGGCAACTCATGGTTATAATTTGCTTTTTTTCACCTGAGCATTATTTGTCTCTTTTCCTCTGCTTTGCAGATGTTTGTATTTAAGGAAAACCTTGTCCATCTTTAATATAAGTTTCACTGTATTTGAATGTGCTTCTAGTATACCAAAGAAAATATTCTAGAAAGCATTTAGTAGTGAGAATTGCTTGCTAGTTAATCCGTTAGTGAGATGGAAGTTATTCAGTTGGAATATTTTAGTAAATGCTTTGAGGGTGTTTGGATTCAACTGTGAGGTGACAGATACCTTCCAGAAAAGTACCACAAATGCACAAGTTACACAGAGAAATATGAAAATTACAAAAGAGTGAAATGCTTCAATGGAATCCCTGTAAGGGTTAAATGAAGAGAAAATAAAGAAAAAAACCAAGAGAATTATTGACATCATCAGAAGACAGAACTGTTCTGAGGTGAGTTATACTGTATTGAATAACCATAGTTATTTAACATCTAATTTATTGAGTGCTGTCTTTCCTTTTCTCAGGTTTTTAATAAATCCAAAGAGAGACATTTACAAACAAAGATGGTTTGTGGGGTTTTTTTCTGTTTGATTGTCGTAAAGGACAATAGTATTAGTCGTATTATGACATTTATCTGTTAAATATATTTCTAAAACCATGCATTTCCATTTCTGTAACGTGTGCCAATGTGGTGGCATAGTAAACACTTATAGGATAATGGCAGAAATAATTCAGGGAGAACATAAGAACTTCCTGCTTTCTCATCTCAGGGCCCAAAACACAAGAACTCCCTTTTCCTGTGATCTCTTTCTCTTTCCCTCCCTCCCTCCCTTCCTTTCTGCCTTCCTTCCTGCCTCTTTCCTTTACGTGTTGAAGATTCTTTTTCTCATTCTTATTATATTTCTCATTCATTATTATATAGTTTTTTTAAAAAAATATTCAACTGCATATTTCACAAATGGCTGCCCAATAGTCGATGGATGATTTGTTTCACTGGTTCCTTTTGCTCAGGACTGAAAATGCTATCACCTTGTTTTCTTTATCATGCCATTTGAATTTCTACTGAGATTCAGTAAAGTCATGATGGGCCTTACAAATAAACATATTCGACACCATTTTTTCCTCTCTAAAAGTTTCCATAACCAATAAATTACTGTCATTCCTGTCATGCAATATTCTTTTATTTTCATATGGGCAGTATAGTCAATGAATTACAATGAGGGAAAAGAAGCTCTCAAATTCTCTGAATCAGAAATGTTATAGAATCACGATTTCTGGAAACACATAGATATAACAGAAAATGAGACACATATAAACGTAAAGGAGGGGAACACCTTCTTATTGTCTGTATCAGAAAAATAACAGGTCCTATTAATTTTTTCAAACTATCTTTACCTAATTCAGACTTAATAGTAATTGAAACAAAATCAGACTAAACTATAAAACAGAATCAAAGTATAAACAAAACTTCTCTTAGAAAACAGTCTTAGAAAAAGTTACAAGTTTCATAGATTCCTTCTCGAGTTTTGAAACATTCATATCCACCTTTCTAGGAAAACCAAGATCTATAAGTCAGACAACTTTTGTATAGTTTTTTTTTTCCAAAGAAAAATACTTTTTGTCTACTCTTCACACACAGAAGAAAAACAAGATCTGTACACACCTCCATCATTGATACTATTAACACCTGTTATTGAAATAAAAGAACTAGTTTCCTGATGTACAGTTTCCCAAGAAAACCACAAGAAAACAGTAATCACCTTCCCAGGTATTGGTCCAGTTACTATTACTTTTGGCCACAAAATTCTATTGGCATCTTACATTCTTGCTAAGCCGAAGACTTTAAATTTAGAGAGTCTTAATTATCCAGTTCAGAAAAGCAAGCTTGTGAAATATACTAACAGATTGTTGCTGAATCAGTGTCCTGAAGCCTCACAAAGCTAAAAGCACCAAGTGCACCAAGGATGAGCTTACACTGCAGTAGGTTAGACTCTACCGTGAATGCAGTTCTGGTCAATGCAGCACTCCCTGTGACCTCAAGGAACATGTAAGACATTTAGAAATCACAATTCAATTTATTTTAAAAATACTTTTCTGAGAGAGTGGGAAGAAAGGACAAGAAAAGCAAACTTTGAACAACTCTTTGTTGTATACTATATTGTAATATAGATTTTAATGTTTGTTTTTTTTTTTTTTTCCCAAAGTGAAACATGGTTAGCTTTCATCATTGGGATTCATCATAATTAAGTCATTTATATGTTAGAAGTGTGATATAAACTGGTTTCCTTAGCTCCACGTCCCCGCTTTTACAGAACAATTGATCCCATCTTCTTTAGTCTTGGCATGGCTTCTTTTACAACTTTTTTGTCTTTTTCCACTAATTATATATTAGATTAAATTACATTTCATTAGATAAACTCACTTCACTTCATTTTGTCTATCAACTATTAATTAAAATATTTATTTCAAAAATATTTTTGTCATGTGTTGTGTCTTTGTATATAAGGTAGCCAAATTGCTACTTAATTTTACATGTCAATCTTCTTCCTACCATCCTTGCATTCTGCCTTCCTCCTATCTGATAATCCAAAAGACCTTATGTGAATATAATAAAATTTGAAATTGTTTTCACATGCATGAAAGTGGAGCAAAGAATTGGTAAAATGATGCACTTCAGTAGCAGGGTTACTGCATGAAGTCATTTTAAGGCATACTTGTTGCAGGACGCCAATGTCAAATCTAATGATATAAAGTTATCCCAGACATACACATTTTCTTTTTATCAAAGATAAGGACAAGTATAATTCTATGATTCTATAAGTAAATCAATTAAAATTTAATCAGGTTTTCTACAAATCAGTTCTACTTCAGTGAAGTCTTCTGAAATTTGACCAGATGTCTTTGGATGTTGCTTAGTTAGTGAAGACATAAGCTTTTTGTTTCTAGAAACTTTTATTCTTTTGCTGCCATTTCTCTTATACTTATTCTAAGCTGTACAATAGATAAATGTTGTAGAAGAAAAGTTTTAGCTTTTTAAATGT
Source organism: Rissa tridactyla (assembly GCF_028500815.1). Taxonomy (NCBI): domain Eukaryota; kingdom Metazoa; phylum Chordata; class Aves; order Charadriiformes; family Laridae; genus Rissa; species Rissa tridactyla. Next base: position 199,532,436 of record NC_071466.1, read on the forward strand.
TCAGAGACAAGACAGTCAGACTTACTGATGGGATAAAATGACTGTGTTGTAGTTTTAATAAATTAGTAGTAAATTAGTTTTAGTAGACTGGTTACACTTTATGTTATGATTTTTCCCCTTTGTTTCTGTAAGTTTAGATAGTTTTAAACATTTGATATGATAAAAATTTAGAATCCAGGAAAGATGGAAATATTTAGCCACTATGTTTAGAAAACAATATGTATAATAAAAATTTAGACACTTTAAATGGATTGGTTCCATATTTCCTCTACACGATGATAACATAAACAATAGAAGATAACTATAAGTTGAAACATGTTCTGTTAGATCCCTAAGCACAACTTTCCTTGGTTTCACAGAAAGGAAGGCAAGATTTGCTTTGGTTGCAAGCACCATCACACCATTAAATGACATTATTTTTCAAAGTATTTGATTATATGGATGCAAATGATGCTGGATGGCCACACTCAAAGAGCTTGATGTCCAAGTGGAGACCAGTGATGAGTGGTGCTCCTCAGGAGTCATCAGTACTGGGACCAGTGCTGTTCAGCATCTTTGTCAGCGACATGGATGTTGGGATTGAATCACAGAATCACACAGAATCACAGAATGGTTCAGGTTGGAAGGGACCTTAAAGATCAACTAGTTCCAATGCCCCTGCAATGGGCAGGGACACCTCCCACTAGACCAGGTTGCTCATAACCTCATCCAGCCTGGCCTTGCACACCAGTTTCCATGTGGACAATGAGCCATTGACTGCAACCCTTTGAGCGCAGCCACCTAGCCAGTTCCTTATCCACTGAGTGGTCGATCCATCAAATCCATGGTTTTCCAATTTAGAGACCAGGATGACTGCACCCTCAGCAAGTTTTTGTAATTGTGTGCAATCTCAGCAAGTTGTCCACTCAGCAAGATTTAGAGTAGTAGATTTAGAATAATAGATTTGAATTCTATTGGCACTTGTACTTAGGTAAATGGTTGCAGTGCTATGAATGTGTTGATTCTTTTTTTGCAGGACAGATGAGGTTGTCAGGGACCGCAAAGATCATCTAGTCCTGCCTCCTACTCAATGCAGGACCATGGTCAGTTGGGTTTTGAATATCTCCTAGGATGGAGGCATTGCAGCCCCTCTGGGCAATCTGTTTCAGTCTTTGACCACTATCACAGTAAAAGTTGTTTTCTTATGGTTGAGTGGAATTTTCTTGAATTTATGCCCATTAACACAGTCACTGGGTGTGACTGAGAAGAGTCTGGCTCCATCTTCTTTACTCCCTCCTATCATAAATTTGTAGACATTTCGCTGTTTCTCTCTTTCAGTCAGCCTTGCATGGGTTTTGGAGGGGTTTGGAGTGGATTGGGGTTTTTTTATTTGTTTAATTGATTGGTTGGTTGGGTTGGGTTGTTTGATTGTTTTATTTGGGTTTTTTTCCCACTCATGTAGATTGCTCATGTTTTAGAATGAAAGTTTCTTAAGGTCAGAGAATAAAATCTGAGACCACACTATAATTATTCAATTAGATAGAAAAAAAACATTTGAAGACACATTTCAGATTCATTAATCATTATGTATTCATTTTAGTTCATTGCATTAGAGCTTTAAAAGCTTAAAAACCTTCAGTCTGTATTCCTGATGGATTTGGGAACGTATTTAAAAAAGACTGGCATTCTTAGTGTTCTGGTAATTTAAAAAATTACCTTGACTGAATAGGGAACACATTTCTTTAAAAGCATGGTGAAAAGTGAAAACTATAATTTAGACCTTTTCAAACCAATCTCTAGATCTGTTGAGTAATGGACAATATCTTTTGGGGTAATTTTTGGGAATACGTACAACAGCACCTGCATAAATGGAGGCAACTTTAAACTATATTTCTAAGAAGTTTCCATAAGCTTCAAGCAGTGATAAAATTGGACCTACACATATATTTTGTTCTATCATTATTCTAAGTCCACTAAGTCTGTAATAATCTTCTAAATTTTTCACAGAATAACAACAAAATGCTTCCTTTTTTTTTTTTTCAGGACTATTATTCACAAGTCTGTTTATCCTGAATTGTTTTGTTAATCAGATATACAACAAAGTTTTCCAAGCAGTAGTAGTGGTACAAAGGTGCGTTTCACAGGGAGGAACATACAGCTGGGGTGTATGAAGTGGGGAATACCTAGTCAAAGCTATTGTCACAGGAAAAGGAGTGTGTGTAGCCTGAGATATACATCTTTTGGGGACCAACTGTAGCATAACCATTTGGTCTCAAATTGGTGTTGCTCCATTCTGGAAAAAAGGGGGTTGTGAATACTGTTAAATAGAAATAGACCTGGGTTTTGTGGTTTTGTTTGTTTGTTTGCTTGTTGTTTTAATTTATTTTATTGCTTTTGAGTTAAGTGAAAAATACTGTGAATATTTGCTGTCTATTATATAAAAATAGAAGGACTTTTGAAGGTTTTTTCCTCAAAATTTCTTTGTTTATAGTTAATGAAAACGACAGGTTGCCATAGTCATTAAAAAAAGTAACTGAGAGAGGTTTGATGGCCTGAGTTATACAGAAGGTCAGATTAGGTGACCTAATTACTTCTGTTAGTGCAACCTGAAATTCATTATTGCATCTGAGAAGCCAAAAGCATAGAAGTGAAGACAGACAAATGAGACAAATGCAAGAGTTCAAAATTTTGACTAAAAGTCTCTCCAGTAGCAGAAACAGCATCCTAAATCCTGTAATCTTCCCCATATTAGGTATGTACTTACATATAGTTTCTTATTGTCCAGGTTCCAGCAGAGAGGAATAGGTGTCTCCTAAACAGATTAATCACATTGAAATCACATTAATCACCTTGAAAAGGAGGTGTTTTGATTTGGTGAGAAGATTCACAGAAGGAAGTGACAATTAGCTTTGCTTCAGGCTTTGTTCTTAGTTGGCTGAAGCTAAATGAAAAAAAAAAAAATAAACACACCACCACAAAACAACTGATTTGGGCTTCTCTATTATTTTTTCAAATTTGTTTCTAATGGTTTTTTTTGTTTTTTTCTTAGAAGGATATTAGACTGTTAGGTCAAGCATGGGGGACATTTAGAGCTTCATCTTAAAGGAGGCACAATCTATTTTTGGAAGTCTGGTCCTTAGGCTTCTGTGCCACACAGTCTCAAATCACTGCAGAAATAATAAAGGGAGAGAAAGAAGGTGCATATAGCTAAGCAATTTGGTGCTGACAAAGGAGAAACCAATCTAATTTTTAGTGAGAAGACCATGCTGTTTACAAAATTATAAAGATTCATTTAAAGAGAAAGGAAAAATGCAATTATAGAAAATAAATGACCAAATTATGAGTTCAGAATACATTATTATGTTTCTCACAGAGCATAATTATAGTTGTGTCATTTGCTCAGTTATATTCAAGGTTGTAGCAGCACTTATATTATAAACCCTATATGTCAAGGGTTTATAACTTGGCAGCAAGAAATTTACTTAGCAGTGAAAATTAACACACTAAGTGTCAACCCCAGAACATGTTATTTTACAGTCTTTCTGATTTCTTAATGCATAGGACTATAAGACTAAAACAGACAAAGACACTAATTGTGACAGAGGTATGTTATTTTGGCACTACAGCTAAAAATAAGAGTGGATCCCTTACCCCTTTCTTCCTAAAATTAGCAAAAGTATTCAGTAGCAGGAATGTTAAACTGCTACTGTCTGGCAGTATGCAAAGTTTCTGTTTATTCATTACTGGAAAATAACAAAAGTAAATACCCTTCATGTTTTTATCAATTTTGACAACAAGGAATACTTCCCCCCCCCATTTTTTTTGTTTGTTTGTTTTGTTTTGGGTTTTTTTTTAAAAACATTTGTTTTTTGATACTACGAGCAATTTTCATTTCAAGTTTTCCTTCACATCTACTCTCCTTTTTTTCACTTCTTCCTCAAAAATTTACACTGGTTTTAGTTTCAGTCCAGATGTTTTCTTCAGTTTGCTGTTTAATTTTTTTCCTTTGATTTCATCACTTCCTAAACGCATAGAAATACAAGTGATTTGTATATGTATGTGTATATATACATATACATATATATGTATATAAGTAACAAAGTGTTAGTCTTCAGTTAACAGGTTTGATTTAGGCTCTGTATAAAGAAACACTGTAAAATTTGCACAAAAGTAGAGTCAAAATAACGATTTGCTTTCAGATTTTCTGAAAGTTGAAGGCCACAACTCAAAGAATTGCTAAGGAAGTTACCCCTGGTTTTGAACAGTTTCATTCTACAAAGAAATTAATTTGATGCAGACTAATAGTAATCTACATCTTTAGTTAATGGCACTTCTTGAGCAAGGGTCATTTAGGTTTCCAAGTATACCATTTATTTCTGTAGGGGACTGAAAATATATTCAAAGTAATAAGAATACTTAAATGGTTATGTAACTGAAAGAACTTCATTGTTTTATAAAACTGATGTTTCTCTTTGTCATTCTGGTTTTTTTGATTTTTCTTGTAATTTCTGTATTTATTTTTCCTCTGAGACAGGGTGTCCATTGAGGCTTTAATTTTTAAGGACTAATTTTTAATTATTTATTTTTTTTACTGTTTGGCTAGTGACTATGAGAAATAATTAATTCCTATACTTTTTAATCTGATAGCTTCTGACTCTTCATAATAGAAATTTGTTTGCCTTTATTTTTAATTATGTGAAATAACGTATTTTCTCTCCTTCATACATAGATTGCAATTGTGAAAACTCCACAGAGGCACCTACCTGCATACAAGTTTGCAGCATTTGAGTTTTATTGATACTAAAAATTTGCTGTGCAGCACAAGTAGACATGCACACATACTTTTCTGTTGACTGTTCTTATTTTACTTGTAGCATAAAGGTAGAATATGAACTCACTATAAATTAGAAAGCAAACCAGACATTTAATCCCTGACAAAAAGGTCTAAAAAATCTATGACGTTTTACCAGGATTTCTTTCCTAGGAGCCTCCATCTGTCCCTGTTTTATTTTTAGGCCACATTTCAGCTGTTGGTTTTGTATTCAAATGTTTTCTCTGTCCTACTTCTACAACTTGCAAATACAGTCACATATCTTAGAATGCCAGGTGTCTCACATAATGTCAACACTCATAGGAACAACAGAAAAATCACAGAACTACTTATTTATTTGTTGTCTTACAAATAGTTATTAACAATGCTGAAAAGTAAAGAAAAGATAAATAGAAAATCATGAATTGTGAAGACTAGGAAGGCTATTTTTGAATTGTTTTTTGCATAAAAAGTGAAATTTGGAATTTAGCTTTTATGTGTTATGTGTGTATGAGCTTTGAGACTGTGCCCTTCACTTTTGCCACTGACATTTTCTCAAAAAATCAAAACCTACACTATGTAATTAGTTTTCTGCATAAGTCTGCATTGAACCTAGTAAGGCTGCATGTCAGGGAAGAGGTTGTTGACTGTGAGACAGGTTTCTGAACTACTCCCAGGAGTACATTTTGCAAAGGAAGTAGCCAAGAAAGTTTTAACCTACATTTCTTGCTGATGGGATGGAGCTGTATGGTTTTGCAGCCTTCTTAGAACTGGTCATCATTTTGTCCTGGTAGCTCTTATAAGTCTAGAGATCATTTTAAAGTTACGGTCTTGGGTTTTTTGGTTAAAGAACGGAGGGGGAAACTCGAATGATCTATATAAATAAAAAAGGAAAGATCTGTCTAAATTTGTTGTCTTTGATGTGTGGTGATTACTGGACTTAGTATGATAAAGTTTTTATAAAGTAACTTACTCTTTTCACTTGTCTACACAACAGAATGAGTGATGGGACCATCAAGCTACGCTGCAAAGAAATGGTGAGTCCGTAATTCCATTTTCAATGCTGGGCTCAGGGTATCTGAAAAGTACATAGTGACAAGTCATGAGAAAAAAACATCCTGAGGCATCCAAGTGTGTGATGATACTACATTGCCTCGTAGCAGAAGATATGTTTAGAGTTACATATTTCCCCTATCAGATGCTAAAATAATATAGTACATTTACAGCATAAAATACTTATGCGCGTAAAGCTAACGATCTGCTAAATGTGTGCCATGGTTTGGCCTCAGACGGCAACAAAGAACCATGTGCCTCTCTCTCTGGCTTTCCCAATACGGGAAGAATCAGAAGAAAAAGGCAAAACTCTTGGGTTGTGACAAAGGCAATTTAACAGAACAGCAAAGGTAACAAGAAAACAACAATAACACGGATAGAGGAATATACAAACACGATTACAGAACTGCTGCCCACCGACCGGACCCAGGACGCCCCCGCCAGCTCCAAGCGTCGACTTCCTGCCCCCTCCCCCTGGCAGCTCAGGGTGGGCATGGCTCACATGGGATGGAATACCTGTGTCCCTGCTGGAGCCTGGGGAGAATTAACCGTGTCCCCTCCGGAACCAGGACAATGTGATACAATTTGCTAACATGTGCAGAATTGAGTCAATGGAACACTATTTACTGCCAATAAAAAAGTTATTGCATACCAGGTTAGAAGCGTGACAACTAAAATAATTTGAAACCAGCCCATAGAAAATTATTTAAATAGTTATTTTCTTATTTACATGATTTTACTTAAGGTTACACCCATTTAAATGAGATGGATTATGTTTGTCCTAGTTTAGCTGAAAATCAGTTACCGAATTTAGGTATCCAGGTTTGCTTTAAGCAACTCATGTCATTTGAGAAACCTAGGTATTCACATGCAGCTGACAGGTACTACACAACCTGTCTTCTCCTGGACATAGAAAAGAGGAAAGAAAACTCCAGGATACTTAAAAAGGCACTAGATGTCTGTGTTTAAGAAAGTGAACTGATCTCTTAGACTTTTTACAAGGCAGAATTACTCCCATTCCATGTATTCTAGATATATGTCACTGCTGGATGGATTATTCTCTAAACATGTCATCTCCCTTTGTTAAGTATAGGAGTGGGGTTTACCTTCTGAAACATTGGTATCTATTACCCATTGAGACTCACCTGATACCAGATCCCCAGCTACTTTCTCAGAATGGCTTAGGCTTCTGGAGTTGGCTCTGTGTTTTGTCTGGTGAAGTTTTTAATGGCACTAGGTTTAGGCAAAGAGCACTTCCTAAAAGTGACATATCATCATAGAATCATAGAATCATTTAGGTTGGAAAAGACCCTTAAAGATGACCCAGTCCAACCATAAACCTAACGCTGCCAAGCCCACCACTAAACCATGTCCCTAAGCACCAACTTCTACATATCTTTTAAATAGCTCCAGGGAGGGTGACTCAACCACTTCCCTGTGCAGCCTGTTCCAATGCTTGGTAACTCTTTTGGTGAAGAATTTTTTTCTAATATCCAATCTAAACTCCCCTGCCAGCAACTTGAGGGCCATTTCCTCTTGTCCTGTCACTTGGAAGAAGAGACTGACACCTACGTCGCTACAACCTCCTTTCAGGTAGTTGTAGAGAACAATGAGGTCTCCCCTAAGCCTCACTTTCTCCAGACTAAACAACCTCAGTTCCCTCAGTTTCTCCTCATAAGACTTGTTCTCCAGACCCCTCACCAGCTTTATTGCCCTCTTTGGACGTACTCAAGCACCTCAATGTCTTTCTTGTAGTGAGGGGCCCAAAACTGAACACAGTATTCGAGGTGTGGCCTCACCAGTGCTGAGTAGAGAGGATAATCACTTCCCTAATGCTGTTGACCACACTACTTCTGACACAAGCCAGGATGCCTTTGGCCTTCTTGGCCACCTGGGCACACCAGCAGCTCGCATTCAGTTGGCTGTTGACCAACACACCCAGGTCCTTTTCTGCCAGGCAGCTTCCCAGCCACTCTTTCCCACGCCTGTAGCATTGCATGGGGTTGTTGTGGCCCAAGTGCAGGACCCGGCACTTGGCCTTATTAAACCTCATACCATAAGCAACATAAAGCAAGAACTGTCCAAATAACTGTTACAGATCTCAATTAAAGAATATCCTATAAAAACAAAACAAAACCAAAAACAAAACCAAAAACAAAACAACAAAAAAAACCCAACAAAAAACCCAGTACACCCAAACCTCATAAAACAGCCAAAAAAAAGGAAAGGGAAAAAAAAAGTTAAAAAAGACTGCAAGAAACAAAAATATCATTTGTAAAATATAGCAAATATTGCTATGTTATGCAAAAGAATCTCTAAAGTTGTACTGTGCTCTGCAGAACAATGCTGTTGTAACCAGTATTAGAAAAATTTTAGGTATTGCTGTCACACAGTTTGAACAGCAGCTATATGATATGGCTGAGAAAGAATTTTTTTGTGTGGATATAAGCAATCCCAAACACAATGTCTATGCAATAATGTTTATTCTACACATTTTTACTGTTTTAGGAGGTCATCTTCATTCTGTCAAGTTAGTGATGGAAACTGGCCCAACAGTCTCTATACATACGTATATCTATTTACCTAAAATGCTTTAGAGGTTTCTTATGTACTAAACCTAGATTAAATCCAGAGAGCTACTGAAGAATAAAATTCCTGTGGTAAACTCTTTACAAGTAAATATAACGTCTGATTCTTATTAAACATCTGCTGGATTGTATATTGTGTACAGTGATATTCATGTCCTAAACAAAAATTGATTTGCTGCTGCACCCATGCAGATAGCAAATAATTTCAAAACCACCAAACACTATTATACCACACTCTTGAGTTCTGCTTTTAAAACTAACCCTGTCAAAGGAAAAAGTCTGTTTGAGAAAAAGATTTGCTCACAAAAGTCAAACTAGTATCATTTATGTGTTTTAAAAATTATAACACTTAACATTTTAAGCGAGAGATGTATTCCAAAGGTTTAAAATTTAGTTGTGAGACAGTAATGAAGAAATTGAATGTTCCCAGTGAGGTTAAAAGATCTTTCAGGAACTGCTGTGATTGCAGCCATCCGTTTCCACTAATTGAGAAACTATTTGCAATACTTTATTTGTGAAATAAAATTTTTCTTTTTTTCTTATTTTAAGGGTGCTTGACCAAAGAATGCTACTAAGTATGACACAGATCTCAAAACATTTATATGTTGGTATTTTCAACTTTAAATATGACTATATAGGCCTGCATAAGCTCCCAGCATTTTTCAAAGAACAATCTTTGCAATCCTCAATAACATGCCTGGAATACAGTGTTGTCTTGATGATGCTGTATTTGAGAAGACTTCCAAAGTTCATAAAAAAATACTCTCCGTATTACTATGTATCAACACATCAGTCTGAAATTGAACTTGGCCAAATGTCGCTTGAGATCATCTTTTCTTCAATGTATAATTTTTCAAACAGATCTAAGATACGGACCATTCTGTTTTGCTGTAGTTACAAAAAACCTGTCTTCTCTTGTCTTGACACATATTACATTATGCTATCAATATTTACTCAGTACTATGGTACCATTGTAGAACTGCTGAATACAGTACTCTATATAGCTTGAACTTTGCCCTGGAAAGCTGCTGCTCCATTAGAAAAACAAAACCAAAACCCACCCTATTTTTTTTTTTACACTCTCTAATCTTCTGTTGCCTGTCATGTTTATTAATGTCTTAGATTTACAATTTAGAATTGCATTAAATGCTGAAAATACTACATTTGCTCAAAAATTTTTGTCGAAGGTGATAAAAAATGTAAGTTTGGGAGGAGGCACATTGTTGCCTACAGATTCTAGGAAAATGAATAAAAATACAACTTTTGGTCTAGAAATTCAAATTACAGATAGGTCATAATCTTTTAACAATAAAAACTCTAAACCAGAAAAAAGAATCCTATATCTGCAAAACAGCAAAGTCGGGTATGGCATGGTTCTTATTTTATACTTGCTTTTCATCAGTGAAAAAGAAACAATTTGGTCATCTACCTGTAATAGTGTGTTTTACCTACTTCTCATTAGCTTTCCCAAAATAGCTACCCAAGGGCAGATCAAGTGTGACAAACATCCTACCAGACGTAAACAGCCTTCTGCATGGACTAGAGACTACACTTTGAAAAGCTGCAAAATGCAATGATAGTTATTTATCACAGTTCACACAAATTTTTGATTCCTACTTTCCTTCTGCCCTTTCTAAACCCTACCTCTCTAAATTTTTTTATTAGGTAAAATAACTACAATGACAAATATAGGTTTCCCAGCCACCCTGTGCAATTGGGGGAATAGTAGCCACATCCAAACTCCCTGATTATTCTAGCCTAAATCCATTACCTATTACAGCATTTTTATTACTCCTGAACTATATGATCTAGGGTCTTATCCTTTTCAGGAGATGTCGAGGAAAAATGCACTGTAGAAAAGGTACACAATTTTTGTCAATCTTTTTTTTTTTTTTACCCTATATGTTTATTGCAGATAGGGAAGGTTCCAGATTATGCTTTTAGTCCACCTTCTTTCCAGTGCAAACACATATTCAAAATATAAGTAAGGACATTTCATGCTTTGTGTGGGGTTGACTTCGCTAAAAAATACTTTTAAGACCAGTGTTTGAGATTTGTTAGAATTTCTTTAAGAACTGCCCTTAGCAAGTCCATGTCAAGCCAGCATCAGGTTTTTTTACCCTGTTATTTTATTCTGCAGTTATTTTACCCTGTTATTTTATTCTGCAGTTCCAATAAAATCTTACGTTTGCACTGCGAAGGCAGTCTGAAGTAGTAGAGATATCTCAGCAAGTGGTTTAGCCTGCACCAAAGGTATCCTTCTCTGGAAACTGCTAATGGGTATTTCCTGTTATAGAAGACTAATTTAAAATTGAAATAAATTATCCTCTTCTTGGTTTGTTTTTTTTTTTTTTTTTTTTTTTAGCCATATTGCTGCTTTGCAAAAGAAATAACAGATTGTAGCAAATTACTATAGCTACAGAAAAAAAATCACAAGGAATGCCATCTCAAGGAGAATACATTATGCTCAGATTCTACAGGATTGCACACAGTGTAATGTGAGAGAGTAAAAAATATTTTGATGGATGACTCATCGATGTGTTGATAATGGGGTTGATTAAATGATTCTGTTGGTATATAAAATTACATGTAGAGCTTGCAAGTCTAAACAGGTGTTCTTCAATCTTGAAGTCCTTGTGGATATGTTTTGATAGCCTGCAGTAGGAGAAAATACAACTTTGCTGTATTCGGTTGGAAAATTACTTTTGTCTTCACTGATGAGCTTGCTTTCTGAACAGTGACATTTTACCAAAACATCACTGAATAGAATATGTTTGTAGAAAAATTATCTAAAGAACCTTCAGCCTGGCTTTGGAGATTTCAGGCATTCTTATATCCACACATTTTGAATATTTCTTCAAGGAGAAATAAAACTTTCTCCACAGTAATTGCCTCACATTAAGTTAAAATTTTAATAAATTTTAAAAGGAAGACAATTTAGAGATTTACTAATTTTAAGATTTGATACTCCATCCTTCTTCCCCTGAAGTGATAAAGCTATACCTACATTATTGTTTGCCAAACAGGCCTGAGACTTACTGAATCAAGTGACTTTATGATTCATTCCATTTTCCATTTTCCATTTGTACTGCTATTTGCTAATCTGGCAAGCCTCATGCTTACAGCCTTCACACTATGGGGACATTCATGTTACACAGTATGTCTAAGTCAAAACCCGGAGACCATGACCTAACCTGTTTTGCTCCTAATTTATTAAGATTCCAATTTGGACTCCTTGATTCTGGATTTAAAAATCTCATGCTCCAGGGGAACTTCAACTGCAGAAAATGTGTCATATTTTATGGAGTTTGGGCTAAGACACAGCTAGCTTACTTCAACTTCCTTACTCTTGGATTCTTACAGCCTCTTTCCACTATAAACATTCATCCTGGCATGCAAGCACAGTCACACTGGGCAACATATACTTCTCAGCTTTGTCTATACTCACTAGGCACTTCACAAACTGTCACGTAGTTGTGGTCTCCAGCTAAAATGTGTAATTGCAAAATTATTATAAGCCTTAGGAATGGTTGTTTTCACCGACAAAGCTGTAGATGAAAATTTGATGAATGCTTTAACAGCGCTCTGCCCCTCTTATGTGGACTTTTCAGTCCTGTTTTATCACCCAGATTTATGGAACTACTCCTTTGTTTGCAGAAACTATGACAGCTTCTTTCAATTCAAAAGGATTAGGTCCATGCCTAACAATTAAGATTTTGTGCAACCCCACACAAACTCATCCCTGGACCACTAAGTTTTGAAAAACTAAATTTTTGTTGTTTTTTGTTTCTCTTTTGCCTATTCTTTGAGTCAAATTAATGCTATATTTCCAGGATGCAGGCTCTCTGCTTGTAAATGTCGTTTCTCAACCCTGTGCCCCATACACCATTTCCTCTGTTTATAAAGCAGTGTTACTATTTGGTGATGAGGCTTTTGTCCTCTTTTTATAATGTCATCTAGAAATATACCAGGAATTTTATTTTGTAAATACCCTTTTATTAGTTTAATAAAATTACTTTTCATTACTGTGAATTGATATTTTTGATATTTCTGTGTGGATCATGAATAATGGGTAAATGCCCTCTGAATTTTTCTGGTTATTCTTGAGTGACAGCACAGAGGTATATAAGAAGTAATCCTAGGACACAGAATCATAGAATCATAGAATATCTGGAGTTGGAAGGGACCCATAAGGATGATTGACTCCAGCTCCCTGCTCCTTGCAGGACTATCTAACATGAAACCACATGACTAAGAACATTGCCCAGACGGTCCTTGAACTCCAACAGGCTTAATACTATGACTGCTTCCCTGTGGAGCCTGTTCCAGTGACCGACCACCCTCTCAATGAAGAGCCTTTTCCCAATATCCAATCTGAACTTCCCTTGATACAGCTTCCCTCTCCACTGCCCCCCCATGCAGAAGTTGTAGGCTGGGACGAGGTCACCCCTCAGCCTTCTCTTCTCCAAGCTGAACAAACCAAGAGACCTCAGATGCTCCTCCTAAGTCTTGCATTTAAGACTTTTCACCACCTTGGTCATCCTCCTCCAGACACACTTTAATAGTTTGATGCCCTTACAGTGTACATGTCCACTGTGGAAAGACATGCTTGCTAAAACATATATTAGAAATGCTAATGTTAATAATTCTTTACAATTGTGTTGAAATCATGGTGATGAACTAGAAGAGGTAAATAGTATTTGGCTTTAATGACAGTATTTTCCCATGCTTCTGTCTGTTGTAAGAAAGATAAAAAAATTATTACAGTTGGGTTATGAGTTACTGTCAGGACCATTGAAAAAGTCTAGCTGCCTATGTTAAAAGATGGCTCTGCCATGCCACCAAGTGCCACATGCAAAGGGATTTTCACCATTTTTCCTCTTGACCCTGAAAAGCCTGAAGATGCCTATTGGACTTGTGGAAGCAGCAGCACTGCACATTGAGGAACACTAGAAAATTATCACCACAGCCATTTCTCAGAAGGAAGTACTTCTTTGTATCTTTCTTTCACTTTCTCTCACCATGATTTTTATTATTTTTTTTCACAGACACAATTGCTAATAGACAGTATCTCTTTAATTTATGCAAGAAAACATATGTAACATAAAAAGGTTAAGAGAATACGAATACTCAAAATCTGTAGTGAAATACTGTTTTTTTTTTATAAATCCCTTTTAATAAACAGTGGAGAAAAGTAGTATGTTCAGAATCTATTGATCCTATCACTGCCTACCAAACATTGGGTGTAAGTCAGCAAGGATGCAAAGAATTTGAAAGGGCTCACTCTGAAAATGATACGATCTTTCATATGAATTTATAAACCAAAACATTTTAGAGTTCAGTGTGTATTTAAATACAAATGGCTACACAATTTTAAGAAGCCAAATACTTCAAGTAGTTTAAGTATTAAAAAAAAAAAAAAAGAAAAGGAAATTAAATCCTAGAGGCCTTATCACCCCATACTCAGGCATAAAATCTAATTGTAATTAAATAAAGATTTCATCGATAACTGAAAACCATGAAATTTTTAACTATAAAAAAAAGAACTGCACCAGCATTAACTACTTATGTAGAAGAGGCTAAAAATGTTTACTCATCGTATCCTTTCTCCATTATTGAACCTAATGTCATGCTGATATTTATTCACTACCTAATTGGTTTACAACTTTCACTGGAGAACAAGTATGTTCCATCATTTCTCAGCTGGATTCCAGGTGAATGTACAACTAGAGATCCTCCAAGTGTGAAGAATGTTACTTTAATGTTATCTCATGAAGGAAAGGTTATCTATCTCAACAGAAGGCTAGAGTTCTAACTCTAAATGAGGAGAAAAAATAAAGGAAAAAAAAAAGGTAAAGATTTCTTTCCTCTAATTAGGTAGAAAGAAGGGTTTATATTTTAAACATAAGCTAAACTATTTGAAACAGAATGAATAACAAGCAGTAAGAATATGCTTTGTGCCTAAAAAGTCAATGCCATAATAAAATGGCAGTTTCCTGTGTCTCATGCTGGTTATTTCTTCTTTCTTTGTTTTAATATTAATAATTCAGTCTTCACACAGTACAAAGGGCTGTGTTAATATGGCATTGCTTGCAGGTTAATATTTCATGTATGAATTGTAAAATGCTCATGCTCTGATGGAGCTGAACCTGATATAAAAATCATATGAATTTTAAATAACAAAGTTAGTGGAAAAGGAGACAATTATATAGGCCAATTAAAAACATGTCCTCCAAAATAAAGTGTTATGCCTTCTTTTTGTCAGAAGCTTCTGATTATAAATATTATTATTAGAGCTGGGAATTACAAATTATTATTTGTATTATATATGTGTATTAATATTGGCAATTATAAAGTATGATATTCTAATTACATTTGTTATTGCTCTGTTTATAATTATTTTAAATTTACTTTGCTTAATACTATAAGAGGAAATGCTAAATAATTTTAAGAATCTGATATGACTTAAAGAATCTGATATACTGATTGATGGCAAAATTTGTATGATGTCTTACTTATTTCACTATAGCGATTCCTCTGAGACAGGCACTGCATAAACACTATATGAAACAGGCATTATTTGGTCCAAGGACCTTGAACATTAAATAAAAAAAAAAATTATTCTAGGGATTAAGAGTGCTTCACTGTTTAAGTGCCTCATACCCTTAAGGGCACTGAAGAGATCAACATCTTTCTGAAAAGCAGCCTCTTCAAGATGCCTTAAGTTGTTTCTTTCAAACTGAACGCATCCAGTTTAGTCACTTTTGAAATTTAAATCACTCTGGGCAGCTTTCCTAGCTTCTTTTGATAGCGCATTATTATCTGGTGATAGTTATGAACTAATGCTGTTCTTGGAAATCTTTATGGATTTTGATATAGTTCATTTCTGGATATTTTAAACACTTAGAATTCATGTATATAGTGTCTATCAAGCTTCAGTATTCCTGCTTCAAATTTCAGCACTGTATTAAATATTCAACAAATAATGGTGATAGAACTTTACTAAGGCAGAAAAGTGTGATACAGCCTCTAATTTCACCACCACTACATCAGTTCAAGTCAGTCTTCCCCAAAGTCTCAATTTCTCTCTCAGTAAAATGAGGATAATTGTATTTACTTAACTCACCTAGGGCAGAGAGGGTTTATTCAAGTTTGTAAAGAGCTTTAATATCCTCAGGTGGAAGGAATTAGGAAAATGAACATACGTTCTTTGCCAGTCTATAAATACAGAGGCATTTAAATGTTTCTAATGGGTATTATTCTTTAGAAATAAGTCCCTGCAAGTTGCCATTCTGCAGTTAAGTTTAGATCATTAATTTACATTTTTAAACAAATATGGACTATTTCAAATAATCTACTTTCAGCAAACACCATAATAAGAAAGGAAGCTTGACATTAAGGGGAGTGGAATAAGCTGCCACTGCTATGAGGAGCTGAAGGACAGATGTGGACAGTTATTGTGGTCTAGCTCTGTACTGCAAACTCCCAGCCAATTCTGCCTTGTACTTAGCTGTTTGTTACCTATTTCCTTGGCAATGGGGAGTAGGAGTCCTGATTTTTGCTGCTGTTGATAACTGGTCTTCTTTCCATGAGTTATGCGTATATCTATGTGTCTGTGAGGAGCTTTCCATTGCACTGCATTTTGTGCAATCACTCTTGATATCAAGAAGGCCAGACATCATGCCAGTGAAAATATTATAGGAAATGGGTGAAAGATGAAGTGGCCTGTTATACACAACTTTCGCTCTTCTGTATCAGTATCGAGGTTTATGCACAGAGAATTAGAAGAGAAAGCTTCCCTTCCCAAAAGTGCTGTGATAATCATGTGCCACAATTCCTCGATGTTTTGTGAAACCATAGGACATTGTCAGGGCTCTGTTCTCTGATAAGAATGAGTCAACAGAACAGCTTTGAAAAATGCTGCCTTATATTTAATTATTAAGTGAAGAGTGCTAAAAAAATGTTTTAAGGTCATTTTAAGGGTTAAGACAAGGCTCAAAAGGCAGATTTCCAACAGAATAAACTATAAGACTTAGGAACTTCTGTTTTAGCAAGCATAATTTAGAAATTTGGTTGTTTTGTTTTTTAATTCTTCATTTGAGTCACCATTTTATTGTATAGGGATTGTCATATGCTGACAGCTGGTGTCTGAACCAATCTGAAATCACCTCAGCAATATTTTTATCCCAAATAGTCATGCATAATTGTTAGTGAGGGTAAAATTGTTCTCAGAATTTTCCTGATTATGGGTTTTCCAATCTCCCAAATGTACTTTAGAGAAGCACAGTTTGTAACCAAGCAAGTCTTTTTGTCTTACTAGGGGAGAAGGTTAACCCCTGTGGACAGCTGCATTTCTTCAAAGGAGATACTAAGGGTATAATGTAATTTATTTCCATTATTTTTCTTTGTGTGCTTTTCATAAACATATACTACACTATATCCTACTGAGAAATCTTTTTATAAACATAATGGAAAAAAAAATCAATGCTTTTGATTTTGACTACTATTTTTTCAATGTTTTTTGTGTGTTTCAAGAAAATTTGTTGGGAGATAAAAAATTACATTTATTTTATACAGAGACAGAAAAATTAATTAACATAACAACAGTGTCATTGCGTAAGCTCAGAAGCCAGAAGTCAGAGCTTGGAACAAAACAATAACAATGATGATGCAGGCCTTGAATAAGTATAAACCCAAGGTATTATTTCCTGTCTTTTGGAGAAATAGCTACAAGTTAAGCATTCTACGATACCACACAGTTTTCACAGCTTTGTTTTGAAACTCTTGAAATATTCTGTTTAGTAGTAACGTAATTCTCATCATATGGTAAGGTGATAAAGTTTCGGTCTATCACTACCATTTAGCTAAAAGCAGATAATTTAATTTTATCTGGTCTGCCTTTTATTAATAGCTAGTACTTGAAATGAAATATTTAACTGAGAGTCAATAGGTCTGTAAAAAAAATTTTAAGGGTTAATGTTTTTAGGTAGCAATGTTTCGTAAATCACAATGTGAAAAAAATATTATTCTCAACTTTTTGTTTTAAACCTGTACTCTGCTTCTTCTGAATAACTCAATTAGAAATAACACAGTTTAGTGTACCACATGGTGGCAGTGTTTCAAAACATCACTATGTGGAGGGAGATCCCCTGTTGGAATTGCTGGCATTGTGTACTATGATATTTTAAACTGCATAATGCCATTAAAAAAGACAAAGGATAGGGCTTAATGTAGTTTATTATGCAGATACAAGGAATGCAGCTGCAGAAGTACCGTAGAAGAATAATTCCCATAGGAAAACAGTTTTGCTAATTTCCCAATCAATATTTGTGACTCAAACTGCAAAAGGAATCATGGCTGCTGCCTTAGCACACTAACGTAGTATGAGGGTATAATAATAGCAACAACAGTGTAGAAATAACATTAGTATTTCAAAAGCAGTTTCTACAAGTTAAAAAGATGAAACTTGACTGAATTTAGGCCTAAATGCATGACCAGTAGTCATATAGAGTCATAGAATCATTTAGGTTGGCAAAGACCCTTAAGATCATTGACTCCAACTGTTAACCTAACACTACAAAATGTTGGCCAGCATGTCTTCTATCATTCTCTGCATAGGCTTTTTACACAGTGCTTAAAAGGCCAACAACAAAATGTTAAGTTGAAAGGAAGGTAGCATCTAATATAACAGACTTAATTTCCTTTGAATTTCCAAGAAAAAAGCAATGGACAGATTGACAGAGAATTAATGTCTCTTCAATTTTCACTACAAACTTAACAAGTAAACATAAACACTTCTTACATACCAGGGAGAACATAGAGGATAATTTCCTAATGGTTCCATAATAAGTGAAAAATAGTGAATAATGCTAGTTCAGTAATCAACAACATAAATCACAATACAAATTATTTGTTGAAAGTTGCTTCATATGGCTGCAACATTGACAATGGGAGGAATGGCCATTGCTCTTTTAAAAAATTATTGCCATTGAAAAGCTCTTAGATCTCAGCCAGTGTTCTTTCAACCTGAAGTGGGTTTTTTTTCAGAAAAAAATGGAAACTGAAGTTTACGTACTGAAGTGCAGAAACTTGATGTCAAGCCAGTACACTGGTTTGTGCCCAGGTAGACACAAGGGAAACACAGAAAGAGAGACCTTTTGTGGAAATAAGGAGAAGGATACAGTAAGAGAGGTCTTTTGTAGAATGAAGGAGAAGGATCATAATTCTTCTCCTTGATTCTTTTCCTTTACAGAAGGAAAAGGGTGACCATGTGCTTGAAAGCAAAAATACGTTAAAAACATTTTTTATGTCATGTTAGAAGACAGAAATAAACAGAAAGGAAAACAAAAGTAGCAGAAAGTTAGGGTGTGAGACGGATGGTATAGACAAAAATACTGAGTCAGGACACAATAAAGGAAAAGCATATAAAGAGAAAAGACAACAAAATTCAAGTCCACTATGAACCGGTTGTGTTGAGAAATATGTGTTAGGATTACATCCTTCTTTTTTCTCCCAAGTCTCAGTTTCTGCAGTTCCATGATGCCATCTTTACCTCCATTTACCTTTCCTAAAATAAAACTTTCAGAGAGAAATTTATGCAGAAAAGTTGACAAGGAATATTTGTTTTTGAAATAATCAGATTTCTCTTTTTAGAGACATCATTTTCTGAGATTTGGTACAAGGTTTTTGAATACTTGAGGTTGGAAATGTATTTCCTTGAAATTAATGTCTGATGCTTTGCTTAACAGTAATAATAATAATAATAAAGGTGCCTTTTAACTTCATCCCATTTCAATAAGACCATATAATGTTCATCTGTGCAAATTGAAGATGAGAAGGAAAGATCTTCACAGTAACAGAGAAGTGACAAAAAAAAAGTCAGGGAGGGGGGTGGAATGACTTTTTTCTTCACTGTGAATATGCTTCTGGTGTTGCCTCAGTCCAAATTTTGTAAATAACTTTATACAATTCCTATACAGTTCGACAGCTCTACTTGCCACACTTCATTTCTTTTGGAGACTATAACATTTGTTTCCCTCCCTGATTTTGTTCTCAAAGCTGTCCCAACTTAGGTTTTTGTTGTTGTGTTCCTCTGTGAAAGCTTATGTCTGTCATGGATTTTACAGCACAGACTGAGAGAAAGAAAAATTACTTCTGAGAATCACAGAAGCCAATGAAGTAGCTTCACCCTGCAGGGTTCTAGAAGTTCTTAATTTAAACTATGAATCACTTTGCCACAACTGAAAGAGAGAGGCTCCTAAAGTGGCATCCTTTGGGGATAATTCTGCTTTTAGTTCTGCACTATATAATTCAGACATTGGGAACAAGTTAAGCATGTGAATCGCTGATGGTGGCCACTGCACTTAAAACAATCGTTGATTATTCTGTCAGACTAAAGGAAGCATTCTTTTATACCTTAAAGTCTTCATTTTTATTGTAGCTGCCATTTAAAAGTGATGAAATTTGATGCCCCAAATTTTAACTGGGTTTGTTTTTTCCTTGTCTTTTCCCCCATTGTTTGCAAAAGTAAATATGGAGTCAGTGCTGTGAGTACAAATTCCAAGTGACTTCGGAAAGAATAATATATATTCTTGAACCTCTTTAGAGGACTAGCCAATAGGGATCTATTTAATGAAATGAATTTTACCCTTCCCACACACATTTCAGAGATAAAAAATGCAAACTGTAGTACCTGGGGATGTCTGATGTACAGCTGATAACACCAGGTGGATGATTGCTAATAATGAGTTAAATAAGGCCAGTGCAGTAGGTGATGAGAGCATGAGCTCACATCGTGCCATCCTTCAGTGAGAAACTAATGCCTCTCAGAATGTGCGATGGCAGTAACATCAATGCTTGCCAAATAAAGGAATTCAGTCTCTCTCAGGCTACTGGGTAGATATGTATGAGGATCCAATCTTAGATTTGTGTCAGACCTAAAGTATGTTTTGCAAGTGAATCAGGGCTGCAGATAGCGTGAAGATTTAATATCCAGTGCTCATGTTTCTAGCCTTCCTTAAAAAATGAAAATAATCATAATTAAATTAATTTTTAATTTTCAATTTTAATTTTTATAAATACCTGACTAAATAGAATTCTTCCCTTAAGGTTATGGTTGAAAAACTAGTGGCAAAATAGAAAAATTTAGATGTATGGGCAGATTCTACATGAGAATAAAATCAATTGGAAAGGAATGTGCTTGGTTTAATTTTCTTTTTCTATAAACACAGTGAACATTTTCTCCACTTGTTTTTTTTAATACACATTGCATTGTGGGGACTTTTTAATTCCCTCAAAAAGAAAAAAATTATAAATATCAGGAAATTTAAAAAATCCCAAATCCATGTAGAAACTAAAGCTTAATGAATAATATGTGTAAACAAATCTTCTGACATTACTTGAATGTCATGGCCTTAGGAATTTAAGTTAAAGACAATAGTGTTTTCCCCCTTAGTTCTCATTCCCATCAAAAATATTTTACTAAATATATATTTTGCCTGTAAAGGTAATAAATTTATACTGCACATTTTACAAACCACTTTTTCTTTTCTAGAATAGAGGAAGATTTTTTTCCTTTATTTTTTCACAAGGATCATTGCAGCTGTATGATAAGTATTTTGTTTTTTTGTAAATCTAGGTACAGTTATTGCCAAAACACGTGATGCCCTGTCAAAATGTTGAGTAGGCATTGCCTTACACAAATGCTATTATTTATTAAAAAAGAATAGATAGCCCCATCAAGAAAACGTGTTGACATTAAATTAGTGAAATATTTGTAACAGGTTTATGAAAAGCTCTCTAATGAAAGTTTTTATATCTTAAAGGTACCATATTTCATGAAAGAAATTACTTGACAGGGCTGTTTTGAATTTTCATGTTACTTAATGACAAAAAAAAAATAGTGAAAGAAATGTTTCCCATAATAAACAGACTCCTCTGTCATATTTGCAAGAAAATGGCTTTCCATGACTAATTCATTTACTCAATTCATTTAAATAGAACTTATTTTGGAAAGATAAACACTGATGTTCAAAAATTAGATGTATTTTCATTGTACATCGCTGTACAATGTAGTGCACATTTAAGTAAGTATCTTGTAAGGTGTCATGAAGTGACAGATAAAATTATACAAATTGTTAGCACATATATGTATTATGAAGCTAGTCATGTATGACTACTACAACATAACTCATGAAAATCATTCAGTTGTTACAAGAGTGTATAATTCGCATTTTGTGTTTCAGTATTGTGAGACTGGTAATTTTTCTTTTGACCATCTGTCTCAAACAACCAAGCAGATGACTCTGAGCAGTGGAAGCAGGATGCAATCGAGACTTCCTGAGCATGCTCCAAACAGGGGTCTAACACCAGCCAGATATGTTATGGGGATAGCAGACACCAGAAGTTCCCAAGAACTTTTGAGAACACCTTACAATGCATGCGCAAAGGTTCCCTAATGTAACTAACTGCCCAGTGGGAGTTTCCCAAGCACCTGGGCTAGGATAAAAGGTGAGACCACCTCTAGGTGTGTACCTGCTGCTGGAGGAACCAGCCCGCTACCACCAAGACTCATGACATGCGAGACTCATTGCTGGATCCAAGGATGTTTACCATTTCTTTATCTCCCTCTCTCCCTTCTTTCCTTCTCTTTTCCATTTCCTTTCTTCCTCTTACCTTGTTGTTAGTTTTTAAAGTTTTATTTGAAATACCTACTATACCAAAATTAGCCATGTGTGTATTTTAAGTCAAATTTTGAATAAAACGTATTTTGACCATTTAGGAGCTGTTGTCGTGACTCCCACCCCAGTACTGGCTGAGCGAAAGCCCAAAACCCCAAACAAAACAACTCAACCTCTCCTAGAACCCTTTTCTTTCTGGGACCATCTCCTTCTGACCTCTTGAAGCAGGTCCCTGAATAGGGTAAAGTCTTCCCTCAAAGTCCAGATCTGTGATACCATCATTACTTTTTTCCTTCCTCTCAGGATTCTGAACTCAGGCTCTTGAAGATGCAGGGTCTTAGAGAAGATCCAGTCAATCTCTGTAGCACCAGAGATGAGTCTGCTGATCTCCTCCAGCTCCTTTGTTTGGCAACACAGGTAGTCCACCAGTATGCCCACCTCCTGCGGACAAGTATTCCTCTGGGCCCCAGCAAGAGGTCACAGACACTCCCTAGAGCTCTAGTGTTGCACAGCTGTGTCCTCTCTCAGAACTTGGCCTGGGTCAAAGCCTCTGATGTTACAGGACCAGTTGCTCCAGTGGCTGCTGTGCAGCACTTCATCACCATCACTGAGTATGCATATACTACTCTCAGCATTGCTCCTGACCCCTTTATGTAGAAAAGGCTACATCTGTTAGTTGCCTCCATGAGCTGTACCCAAGATCAACTCTCATAACGTCTCTCTCCCTTTCACCTGCTGCAAGGGTGCATGACTGTCCCTCACCAGGTTCATCTGCGACAAAAGCTGACCCCTTTGGTCAAGGACAACTCGCAGAGCTTGTTAGTAGCTGCTAGACCTTGGCAATCACAGCCCCCCCGGTAATCCTTTCCCATCAGCAGCAGGCACCCTGATGATCCTCAGAGACCTCCCATGAGTCCTCCAGTGATCTTGGACAAAGTTCCCAGGAGATCTAGAAGATTATGAAGCTGAGTCTGGGAATTACTGCACAAACTGCTCTGCCTGCTGGCTTAACTGCCTTTATTGCCTTAAATGTAGTATGTGGATGTATAATGATCATAGACATAAGATATGATTCCTGGAATGGACTGCAGGGAAATGTCATCATTTTTAGAAAACAGTGCTGGAAACTTAGCTGTTGATTTAAAAGCCAGATTAGATATTTTTGGGTTTATATCTAGTGTAAAGAAGCATAATTATAAAATAACAAATATTGACATCATTGATGCAACATGTAAGTATCTAACAGAAGTAAATGTCTGGTGTGAAAAGATGTCCTGGTTTCAGCTGAGATAGAGTTAACTTTCTTACTAGCAGCTGGTATGGTGCTATGTTTTGGATTTAGGATGAGAATAAAGTTGATAACACACTGATGGTTTTAGTTATTGCTAAGCAGTCAAGGCCTTTTGTGGTCCTCATACTTCTCCGCCAGCAAGCAGGCTATGAATGCACAAGAAGTTGGGAAGGGATACAGCTAGTACAGCAGACCCCAGCTGACCAAAGAGATATTCCATACCATAAGATGTCATGCTCAGTATGTAAAGTTGGGGAAGAAGAAGGAAAGGGGTATGTTTGGCGTTATGGCATTTTGTCTTCCCAAGTAACCATTACATATGATGGAGCCCTGCTTTTCTGGGGATCCCTGAACACGTGCCTGACAGTGGGAAGCAGTGAATGAATTCCTTGTTTTGCTTTGCTTGTATGTGAAGCTTTTGCTTTATTTATTAAACTATCTTTACCTCAACCCATAAGTTTTTCCTCACTTTTACCCTTCCAATTTTCTCCCCCATCCCAACAGTGGGGAGTGAGCAAGCAACTTCATGGTGCTTAGTTGCTGGCTGTGTTTAAACCACGACAGATGATGATTAGTTTGGGAAATTCTAATGAAATTGTTATTCAAATAAAGATCAGATTTCTTATCCATTTCCTTCCTGTAGATGAGCAATGGCAGATTAAACAATTAGCTACTTATATAGTATACACCTCAGATCATAATCTCTAAATGGTGTTTGGAGTCAACACTCAATACTATTAACCTCTAATGAGGTGACATTTTAAATCTTATAACGGATTGTACATTTAGGGAAAATCAACCTACACAAACACATACACACACACACACACACACACAAAGTAATGCTGGAAAAGCTGTCAGAGGACAACTGTTTTAAAAAGCTTCTAAGAGACATAGATACATCACTTAGCATCACTGTTTATGCTAATGAAGAAGAATCACCCCCAGTGTAACTGGATAAATGTTCTTTATTTTAATTTATTTTAAAAAATTGCCATTATAAATGCAAAGGCAGTAACAGAAATGAGACAGGATGTAATAACTGGTAGAAAAATAAATATGCTAACTGTAAGTCTAACATACTAAAGGTGGCTTGCAAGTCTGCATAAATTAACCAGGAAAAATAAACCATTCTTTGTAATAGATTATGTTGGTATGGAAAAAAGAAGATACAGAACAGCATATATTTAAAATAAAATATCTAATGGTTGTTCTTAAAATAATCACAAAATACACTTGGAACCACTGCCGTATTCTCTCCTGACATTACTTCATTGACTTCAAACGGAGCTAGGCCAGCAGAGAGTTTCCTTGTTACAATTCTTACAATGTAAGGTGAGAATTAATTCCTGAAATGCTGGTTACCAGACAGATCAATTTTCAGCTTGTATATTCCTTAAGAAAACATGTCCCTAAAGACCAGAAGACAAGTGTTAAACACAGGTACATAAACTTAATATTTAAATGTAATTTTGAATTTCTAGATGTAATTTAATTGAAAGTTGAAGTACAATTAGTTAGTAGCTTTAATAATGTTATATCAATCTGAAAGACAAATAATTTTATCTCTGTTTAGAGCACTTTACTTTTTTCCAGGTATTTCTCAATGGATTGTATCCAGTTAATTAAACATAACTTGATAAAGGGTTTTTTGTTTGGTTGGCTGTTTGTTTGGTGGTTTGTTTTTTTTAATATAGCTTTAATCTTCCTTTTTTTCTTTTCTGGTACAGATGTAGAAGTTTTATAACAGAACTTAAAACATTCTTATGGCCCAGCAATAAAAATAACTAAGCCCCCTATAGAGTACTTTTCTTAGCACAAGCCTATAGCTGCCCAAAGGCAAATTATACAGAAGGCATTGGTGTAAATACTACCTAAGATTATCAATTCCTGCCATAGATATCTAAAGTCAATAGGCTCTCCCTGATCAGCCCCTATGCTACCTAGGTTAGAGCTCTGATATATCTGTACGTTCCCTACCTGCTTCCTGCCAAAGTATTTTCTGACACACACAGGCGGGGACATCTTTCTAAATCTTCGGGAGTCCTATCTGACAGCTATTGTTTAAAAATCTAACAAAGTTATCAGAATATTGATTTCACTGAAATAGAACTGACACATTGTACTTAATTCAGTTATATAAATATGGTAACCAGTGGCATGTGAGATCCCCTTGGTTGTCCTAGCTCGCCTCTAGCTGCCATTCTAGAAGGATACAGGACGTTGTGAAATTCTGTGAATTACATGAGATGTCTCTGATGATCTACTGCATCTCAAACGATCCTAAACATCTATTTGTAAACAACTAAATCATGCTTATGATGACATTGTAGTTCAGATACCTGAACACATAATTAAATCTTTGACTCTAGGCCTCCCTTAGGGTCTAGACCCCCAAGGGTCTAATACCCCTTGCTAGTCTATCCCAAAAACATTCTAGTAGACAATGAGGTCCCATAAATAAGTGTGTTCTCCATCTCCTTTTGCTGAATGAAGAGCAGATCATAGAAAGCCTCTCTCAGCCCTAATATTTAGCAGTGACATGAAATTATGAATTTCTAACCTCTGAAAATGTTATACACTTTATGCTAAATATTTTTTTGATAAAACAATGAAATGTTCAAAACAACCAGGGTACTATGATATCTCCTTTGTTCCTTTTTTAGGAGCTCAACTCATCAGCCTCTAGTTATGCCACATCCTCTCATCCTCTGCATTTGGTATCCACAGAATTTATACAACAGTGTTTCCCCCAGTACACAAAGACATCTAAGTTTGATTTTCATGCAAGGACCTGTTTGCAGAGAGATGCGTGACAACCCTCATATTGTCTGCTTCTACCATATAGATATCATATCATATTTTCTGTGAGTCTTCAGAAGTATTTAATTCTCTCCACCAACTATAAAGGGAACATCCTTGTGAGTTATGCCTCTCATTTTGGACCCCGGTTTTGACAATGTGTCTCTTACATATTAGAAAATTAACTAGGAAATACTTAGCAAGGACAGTACAGTTGCGAGTTCAGGATCTGTGAAAGAATGTTACCTTGTAGAAATTGACAGACATGCCAATAA
Source organism: Rissa tridactyla (assembly GCF_028500815.1). Classification (NCBI taxonomy): domain Eukaryota; kingdom Metazoa; phylum Chordata; class Aves; order Charadriiformes; family Laridae; genus Rissa; species Rissa tridactyla. Next base: position 199,558,913 of record NC_071466.1, read on the forward strand.
TAATAATAATAATAATAATAATAATAATAATAATAATAATAATATAGAAAATAATGAAGTAAAGACTGAAACCTGTAATTAAGAAATTAAGAACTCATAGCAGAATTCAGCTGCCCAGTAAACGTTTAAGGATGTAACGTTGCTTTGCTCCACAGAGATTTACATCCTTCCTTAAAATCTATGCAGTCTTTGTTTCTTGATACTTCTTTATGAGGTACTGTATTCACATAATATTATGTTTGCTTCCTGCAGATAGTTTTGATTGCGAAAGATCTCAATATGCAGCCAATTCCAAACTTTCTAGGGGCACTAGTCAAGATAAATTCTCTACTTTTTTTTTTCTACTTTTTTTTCCCTTTCTTTTCTTTTTTTTTTTTTTTTCATGAGGCTGAAAATGACATCAGAAAGCTGAAGTAGCAGGTTTGCTGCTTACAGAAAGTAGATTGATGATTCAACACTACTAAGAAATTCTGTTAAAATTATAGGCAAAATAGCTTATAAAAAGGAAAACATTTTTTTCTGCACATTATTTATAGCTTTAATTAGAAAGTTCAATGCTTTAGGATTCACTGAAGTAAATCTGCAGCCAAATTGTCTTTGTTGGAGAATAAGTGAGCAACTCTAACTCTCTTAATTAAACTCACATAGAGCTTTTTAGTTTGGTTTGGTGTGTCCTATATCGTTGCCATCCCTGTGTCATGTTCCCCCCCCGCCCAGTTTTTTCAGAGAAAACTTAGAGAAAAAACAATACTTGCTTCCCTGCAGCAGGTCTATTGTCCAGCTGTGTAATAATGTGCAATCTGTTTCAATGACCACAAGTTCACCATATTCATGCTATCATGTCTTAACAGGGTATAAAGTAAAGCTAATTATTTATAACTTTATATTAAGGGTATGAATCACATCAGAATTAAAAATAAAATTTTTTCTTAAATATTTTAGATTTGAGCATTTTGCTTTATGGGAAAATTAGTGGTTTTTTTTCTCTGCATCTCCCCACACATTTTTCAATATAAAGTTTTGCTGCTGATTGCATACAAAAGGGATCCTGTAGTTGGTAAAAGAATGTCATGAAACTGAGATACTCAAATTGTTGGAATTTCTAATATGTTTCTGTTCGGATCATTTCATAGGTATTATTAGCTATAAGTAAAACTTCCGAAGAAAACCTGAACTACTTTTGTAATAAGTAATCAGGTCATGCCAAGACTAGTTAAGCATCTCAATAGCTACATGAAGATATGAGTTGCTGCCAGGTGTGGATATATAAAAGATATATCTATCAATATCAACATCAACATCAATATCAATGTTTATCTCTCCATCTCTATCTATCTCTATCTCTATCTCTATCTCATCTATCTATATCTAAGCTATATCATCTCTCTCTCTCTGAAAATCTTTCCTGATTAACCAAGTATTAGTTAGGATATTCTGACTTTTAAAACAAGAAATGGAAGTACTAAACTATGCATTAGAAGCAGATAACATAATTTATTCCTTCCTATGTATTTCTGACCTCAATTAAGGTCTCTATAATTCACTTCCCAGTGAATCAATGAGATGATACTCAAACATAAGTAGATGGTAGATAAATAGATAGATATTTTAGATCATACCTCTACTCCTTTACCAGAGCTCCCAAAATAAAAGAAAGTTGCATGTTTGGAAAGTGTTTTCATAATTACACTTTTGTTTCTTTGGCAGTAGCTACAAGCTGAAAACTGTCTAATTAACCATAAATAAAGACACATTAGGGGCTAGATAGAAAAGAAATCATGTACCTATAATACAATTGCCTGTAGAGTTAAGGCACCTAAGTCCAAAAAATCTGAATGAAAATGCATCTCTCATTCAGTCTCTGCTCTTGAAATTAGGTCTTTCCTGAGATCAATTCTCTGAGACACTTGATGACATAAGTACTTAGAGACCATTCATAATACTTAGGACAATGATATCCCTAAAAAATAGAGTTGAGATCACTGATATTATGAAAAGTCTATATATGTGGCAGGAGCACACACATATACCCCCAAACTGCCCTCTGTGGGTCTGACAACACAGTACAGGAGCATGGACTGGTGGGAAGCACATGAGCTGCTGGTCATGTACACAAACAACCCTCAGGCACATATCTCAGATACCGGAGCCCTAGACAACACCTCAGCCAATGAGCCTACCTAGGAGACCCCTCAACCAATGAGAGCTGTGTAAGACCATGATCGACAGATGGCTGCAGTTCAGATCCAACCCAGGCTATAAAATTGGGCCCTCGATGGAGACTTCCTTTGAGTGGCTATGCTCAGAGCACTGGGTCTGCGATTGGAAGCCTTCCCATTGGATTGAGACATCACCCAAACTTCCCTGGGACTGAATGTCCTCACCTTATAGGCAAGTGGTTTGCAAATTTTGAGTCATCATTCTAAGCTTAGATTTAGTTACACATGGTGTAGTATTAGTTCCCAACTGACATCCTGAACCTGTAAAAAAGTTTTGTCTACTGAAGTGTTTGTAGTATAAGATTCCTCTTCAGTTAGACCATTCTACCTTTTCGCAACACCATTAAATATGATTTTTGGAACACGTTTTGTTGGTCTTACACTTCGGTAACGGGAACCTACCTTGTTGTTAGATGGCTGGAGTACTATAAGCCAAAAAGTGACTATCTCTCTGCAAGAATTTTCTTTCCCTTAATCACCAGGCGAATGGTTGGAATTAGGATGTATACAGAGGGACTCTTTCTGGAAGCCATGCCAATGTTCAGAAAAGGATGTAAGGCTCTTCAAGGCAAAAAAAGAAATCCTAACCTAGAGCCCTTTAACTCAGGGTCTAACTGAATTTTGGATTCTGTTCTAAGAGTCAGCATGCCCCAAGGTTGGATTAAGGCAACTAAAATCTTTTATTTAGCGTAAAAATTGTACAATCCTATAGTTTAATTCTTTATATTTATATAAATAATTATATATTTATTGACAATGAAATTAGCAGAATATTTTAAAAACCAGTTTTGTTTACATTTGATTGACTAAATAAATTAAATTCTATTTAATTGACTTTACAACTTAGACCTTTAGAGCAAATGTAAGCGAGATAAGTGCAGAAGTTAGCTAGAGTAAAATGGCTATGCTATTTCTGTGTGTTTGTTCACTCCTGGAATTATTCATGTCAAAAGATTCCACAACTCTTCTGTTTTTGAAGAAATACCATCAGTTAAAGATCTTATACTTTAACTTGTATTGGCAAGTCTCCTCTCATTCAAGAGTATAATTTCTCCTTGCATTTTCCAGCAAAGTCTAACTGCTGAAAAGAGGAGTTCACAACTAATTCACAGAATGTTGCTCTGATGTGATTTTAAAAGTGTTTATGCTACATTTAAGTCACAGAAAATCAAAGCAGTATACCTGTCATGTCTGAGTGCACACATAAATAGAATTTTGTTCTAGTAGAACTAATTGATACAAATGTTGGCTTGTTAGAAAGGCTGGTACAACATATTCTTAATCACCAAGGATTGTGGAACTCAAGCATAAGACATCATATGCAGCGTCTGAAAAAAATGAAACGTATTTTGCCTCTTATAGTTTCCTTCAAGACATGATGACTGAATAAGATGCCACCTAAAAGGTCTTACCTTCTTTTTTTACACTTTTCCTCATGTGTTTGTGTCTCTACAGCTTGGAAACTTGGTTTGGAGATCCTGGGGTGACATTCACCTTTCTGGGGTGAAATTCTCAAATCATAGCTAACCGTATAAAATCTACATACCATGAGGACCAAGAATTGTGTGTCTAAGATCTGCAACAGCCAACTTTTTTCTACTACATAGATTAACCATTAAGAAATGTAAAATAACAAATTGTTCTCCTAAATTCTACCTTTCTTCAGAGCTTGCTGGTGCCACATTACCCTGTAGTAGGTTTCTATAGCCTAACGAATAGGGAGATCTTTAAAATTAAAAAGGCAAGACAAATTTTGATATACAGCTTCCGATGTTCGCATGTTTGACAGAGTTTTTCTACTAAATGGTGTGTGGCAGTAATCGCTTTTTTGGCTCTCTGTTAAAAAAAGAATAAACCGATTGTTTATAAAAATCAACAAAGATAATGCCAGGATAAAATTTCAAACTATGAATCCTAATCCTACATTCATGTCTAATTTAGGGCTTTGGAAGATATACAAATTCTGGAGATAGTTTGAGCAAACAATTTTTCATAATTTTTAAAACATTATCTTATGATTTAGTCTTCCCTCCTGAGTGCTGGGAACTCCATTTGTATCTACTTACTTTTTTTTCAATGTCTCTGAGCAGATAGAGCTCTTAGTCATGATTTCTGGGTTATGAAAGTAGTACAAACTCATGCTTTTCTTTCCAAGTTGTCTCAAAATCCATGTAAGTTAATAACTAGATAAGTTACTTGTTTCAAAATTGACTCTGAAAAATTTTTATTTGGGAGTTCTGGAAGGCATTTATCTTCTATTTATATGTTAAAGAAAAAATACAAACAATTAATATTTTGTTAAGTAAAATCAATATGCTTAGTTATGTTTTTCTTTCCTTCTTTAGTAACTCCTTAGAGACTATGAGCTCAAGTAGTATATGCACACAATCTGAGGAAATGCCAGTTCATTATCTTCATTGATATCAGCCCATTATATCTAAATTTATCATTTTTAATAGCTTTAAAAATATAATTATATGGCTATTGTTAGATATGAAACTTATTAATGGTTTTATTAGTGATAAATGAGAGAATTATCTCTCTCTTTTATGTGTGAATAAAAGGTGTAATTTAGACCAGTAATAAAATATTAATACATTTATATTATTGAGATGTCCATATCAATTTTTAAGTTTCAGAACAAAGCAGTTCACTCTGGTAACAAGGAAAAGGAAATGCATGACATAGCTAAAAAGAAATATTGGCTAAATATAAGCATTTTTTAACTGAACACAAACAGAATAAAAACGTACATAAAAATGTACATGTTCTTTTAACATCTCTCTTTCTTTGGTCTACTTGTGCAGTTCTTCAGGAGATTCAGCTGTCTTCTGTACTTAGGTAGAAAGAACAATATAGCTATTGATAATACGGCAACGCACCACAGCAGTATATATTGCTTTATTTACACAATCAAAATTACTTTCTGGAAAAAAAAATTGGAGGGGATTTGGGATGGTTTAATCATCTATCATTCTTCATGCATAATAGAACTGAGAGAAAACAGATTTGTTCATAGAACATATACAGTATGAATTCTATGTGAATCTGTTATGATTCATTAGCTAAATTATCTTTTGAATATGAACAGAAAAGTGAGCTTGGGACATTGCTGCTACAAAGATTGTTATGAGAATAAACGACCACAAAAAAAACACAAAACATGATTTCAGTACTGAGAAATAAATCTCCTTCAGTCCATTAACTTAGGTGATTCAAATCCAAAAAGTACTCACCCTTGAAATGTGTCTTAGACTCCATTTTATTTCAAACTACAAGAGTGAGAACAATTGTGGTGCCTTGAATGCTGAAAGAGAAGTAATGAACAGACATTATTCTTTTGAGTATATATAGAGGCCTCTATGAATATACATTTTCAAAGTCACTCTTGTTGTTTCAGTACATGTATTATAAATAGGTGCTTCTTAGTGTGTCTTCCCTGCTTTTCCTTCAATATACATTCTGATGTCTTGCTGATATGCCAGAATAATCACATAAACACATGTGAAATATATGTGGATACTGATGATGTTTACCCATTCTGGTCTCCAGTATAAAAACCCACAAAACTCCCCAAACAGCAAAAGAATTTCCAGATGTTGAACCTCTTCATAAAAAACCAATCATTTCACCTCCAAAAAAGCCCACCTCTAGTGCTAAAACATACTTACTGCAAGGAGGAATTCCAGTTTTCTCTCTCCTCTCCCAAAGCTTGCATGGCTCCTGAGCGAACTGTGGGCAAAGAATTCTCAAATGGGAAACTCTTTAAAGGAGTCTTTGCAGCAAATGCTTACTACATTGTATTACTTGAATTATAGGAATTTATCACTTATCACTTTCACTTACCGGGAAAGACCTCATTCTGTTTAATCCTGTGCCAAGAAAACCAACCCCAAACAAACCAACAAAAACAAACAAAAAAAAGAGAATAAGGAAACAAAAAGATGAAAAAAGTAAGATGATTTACATGGGATTATACAAGAGGTCAATAATATAGTAAGGAATAACTGACAGAATATAACAAGGTATATCTCACAGAAGCCTCACAAAGTTCAGTGGAGATAACTGAAAATTCCTGCAGTTTGATTTGAATAATATGTCCAAAAATACTGCCTGGAAGAAAGCAGCTTAACATAAAAAGAACTGACGGTCCTGGTGGACAGAAAATTGAACTACAGTTTTTTAGTAGGTCAAAGTTATTGTTTTCCCTGAATAGAATAGAATACTGAACAGTATTCTGAACAGTATTCCTGAACAGAATACTATAATTATTCTGTAATAATTACAATATTTACAATGTTCTTTGGATTGTAAATGGAAATACCCTGCAACAAATAGACACCTTCACTTGCAGAACAGGGCCTTTTCACCAAATTATGAAGCCAGAATCTGTTTTGCTCTACCACACCTCAGGGACTTTTCCCTTGGTTAGTTCTACAATACGTGTAAACTACCAAACCTCATACACTTTTTTTGGCTCTTGCCTAAGCTTTTAGTTTGTTTGTTTGCTTGTTTTTTTTTTCAGTAAATAACTACTTCTTCATTTTGCTTTTATGGAAATTTCCATTTTTCAGGGAATAGTTTCTGAAGAGATTATCATTGACTCTAACGGGATCTAGATAGCTAGGTCATTTTCATACAGACACTCATATGTACATGTCTTACGCTGAAGCCGATCACCACATGCCGTCTACATTTGGTGACCATGATAAAAACTAATTCACTTCACAATATTCACAGAGAAAGTCATCATAAGAAGGAGCAAGAGAATGCAGAGTTTCTTTCATATAGGAAAAATCAGAAAGAACAGCTTTGGAAAGACACTGCTATGACTTTGAGATGGTATATGAAAAGAGGGAAACTTACTATTTATGATGAACAGCAGCACTGGCAGAAGAACAGAGAGGTACATTTTGGCCATGAACAAAATGTGAACTTCCTATCAAAGATAAGTTTTCAATTATGACATGCTGGAATACTGTGAATAGGCAACTGCTATAATTTTGATTTGAGTTTGATTACGTATGATAGTATGTCTGAATACTGCAACTTGTTGATGAAAAAACTCATTTCCAGTCCCCTCTCCAGTATGAGCGAATGGAAGATTTAAAACCTTTTTCCCACCTAAATTATTAGTTGTAAGGGTTTGTCTAACCTTCACAGAAACTGACATCAGCAAACCTGCTGAGAATTTTATTATTGAGGTTATTGGAGTCACTATGGGCCTTGCATTTTGGAGGGCTTTGACACCTTAAAATTTACAAGGAGAAAAATGGTCATATCTCTGGCAATCTTTTTACATTGTCTTGCTGTTTGAACAAAATCATTCTGTTAGTCAAATTTGTGGGTACTTCAGTTAATAAGTAAATTGGTTTTAAATTAAATGTTTTTAAAATCGGCTTATCACTGACTGTGCTCAGATGGTAAAACCTTAATATGAAGTTAGTGCAGCTTAGACATCTATTATTGAGATCATTCTGACTAGACTCCAATTCAATGACACTTACTTACAGGTTAATGTTAATTCAGAATTAATCACTGAAGTAACACAAGGTCATGTATTCAATGAGTTAGTTAAAATTAACAACTAGGATGCTACTCCTAGGCACTCAGCAAGTCTTTGGATGTTCCTTCACTAGGTTAATGTTGCCATCTATTATACACTACATTCTATACTGGTTTCTCTTTTATGGCATGCTTCATTATGAAATTCATTTTCTGTCTATGATTTTACATTAACCTTAACTGTATCTGTGAAACTGTCAGCATTCAAAACAATTACCTTTTCGTTCTGTACTGAAGGTAAGTTAGCAATTGTAATTGGTTGGCATTTTGAACAGCTTACCCCAATGAGATTTATCAAACAACAAACATTGCTAGGCAAAATGAAATTTTATCAGTAATGACTGTTATGATGAATTATTCCTTTGATTCTCATCATTTCAACATTGTCTTTAATGAAGTAGTTCAATGTGGAAAAACGAAGAAGAATGATATTGCCTTCTTTGTAAAATTTCTAATCAAAGAACTCCTTATCAGATATGCTTTAAGGATAATGAATCCTCAGGAAAAGTGTAAATTGAATTATTTAGGGTATAGGCCAGGACCAGTCGTGGTCTTTTTGTTCTGCATTGTAACAGGATCCAGCTCCATGAAGGTGGTTTTTAGGTGTCAGTTTAGTACAAATGGTGAGCAATAATTGTAACAATGTAACATATACACATTCACTGAAAAAAACCCCAAAACCACAACAGCATTATTCTCAAAATAACTGTCTATCCTTTACCAAATGAACAGCACAAGCTTTTAAACTCTCTTTTAATAGTAGACAGAGTTTACCTAACTCTGTATGACGACTTTTAGATGCCAACTGAAAACACTAGGTGTGTAGTTAGGCTATTAAGGTAGTGGAAACCAAGTGAAGTAGATACTAAACCATGCTCTGTCTGTAAGAGTTATTTGGTACTTAAAACTTACTATTTATTAGCATATTCATGGGAACTTTGCTTCAACAGCTGCTTCTTTTAAAAATTTGGGATATGCATCTTTCTTATGTAAAGAAAATAAACCAAATAGTGAAATGTAAAAATATAAATGTTCATGTTCTGGGGTCCAAAAGTGAGAGTTAACGAAAAGAGATCAAAAACACAGGGGTAGAAAAAGCAATAGAGATAGAAAAACAGTATTCTCAAACTGACATTCACACTGCTTAAGTGTTCTCCCTTGATTTTCTATAATATTCTATCTTTTTATTGGCTGTACAATGGTCAGTCTTCCTTTGCTTTTCAGTAGAGAAACTTTCAGCCTTTTAGTTTTTCAGTTTTCTTCTGTTCTAGATTTACATCTTCTTTATTAGCAGAGCAATTAAGCAATTCAAAAGTGAAGTATTTACCTTTGAGCTACCTTCTTATGGACAAAAAAAGACAAAAAAAAAAAAGACAACCTTTTTAGAGAGAAGAAAATGCTTTACACTTTATGAAATTTTATTTAGATAGAACTTTGGAGGATTCATCTTGCTTAATTTTGTGATCTAAATTAGGAGCCTTGCATAAACAAGGCTCTTTCAACAGTTAATGGTGTCCTAATATTCTCCTTTTAATGATTTTTACTATTCAGGAGATGGAGTGAATGCCTTCTTGTGTTACTTAGAGTCAGCTTTCACACTATATAAGGCTTTAGGAAAAATATGTTTATTTAAAAGCACAGATTTGCAGTAAAGAGACAGTATGAAATAGCAAAATTCATTACTAAGGTTATACTTAACTCTATAAAGATATTGGCTGGTTTTGTGCCTGAATGAGCATTTCTTTCTATTCTTCTAAACTATAGAGAATCTCTGTCTTGTAGCTGAAAAAAAAGCATTTCTAATTCCTGCTGTTATTTGTTTAATATTGCTGACACTTTCTTCCAGAAAAGGAAGGAAGGAAGGAAGGAAGGAAGGAAGGAAGGAAGGAAGGAAGGAAGGAAGGAAGGAAGGAAGGAAGGAAGGAAATTATGCTTTTTTTTGGTTTGTTTTGTTTGTGTTTTTTTTTTCCATTATAGCCTCTTATGTGTGCAGTTTGTGGACCAGATCCATAAAATACTACTGCTTATGTAAGTGTCACCTGAAGATTAAAAACAATGTCAGAGAAGGTTAAACTATCCTATACTTTCCCCTCTCTCCTTAGTGTATTGAGCATTTTGCCAATTTCATGAGAAAAAAATTCTGGGGACCCTCTACCATCTTAAACAGAAAGAGATGTGTTTGAATTATCTCTCTTCTTCTTAGTCACAGTCCAAGACACAAGAAAGTTACATAAAAGGAGAGTAGTCTGTCTTTATCTAGATTTTAAAAAAAGAAAAATAAAAGAAAGTAAATGTGAACCCTGATCACGCCTTCTAACAAGGAGCTGAAGATCTGAATCTTAGATGAGAATTCTGAGTGAGAGATCCTGAATTAGCAAAGGTTGCAACATATATCCTTCCCTCAGGTATCTAAATTCAGAGATGAATGGGATTTTAGCTGTTCTGAAACCTAACACCAGTCTTCTTTCCCCATTCACAATATTGGCTTTGTTTGTCCTTCATGGATACTTATCCAGTCCCAGGCACTGTAAGGACACCTTGTGCCCCACGATCCTGTATCCATTCTGGGATATAAGACACGACAATATATCCATTAATTTAACACATTAGAGATTTTATCAAGGGACACAGTATTAGTTCAGTGAGTCAAAAATCTTTCTCAAGGTCATATATTAGCTCCTACTTTCTTTTCCCCCAGCTTCTTGCTTAAAAATGTAAATCTAGATGTAAAAATTTAAAATTAATTCTAGTGTGATGTTTGCTATTACTTTATACATTGTTTTTATGTGTAAGGGAGAGAGATAAGCTTATAACCGTGCAATATTATTTCTATTTTGCATTTGTGCTACTAGCAGTTGAGCTGTAAAAAAGTGCGCCGATAAAGAAGATACTACTGTATATCTCAGCAGAATTTTTCATTTGAATATATTTGGACAGATAGGTATGAATATGCATACACATTATAATTAAATCTCAAGAAAGTAAGGTTTCATTTGAAAATTGTCATAAAGTGAAACTCTAGGTCAAATATTTTAATCATTGTAAACATTTTCAGACACTGTTTTAAGTTTAATTACAATGTCATTAACACAACTACTATCTGTGCTTTACATATCTTGACCCTAAGAAATAATGGGGAGTTATCACCAGAATTTGACAGTTATTAATTACTAACAGTTAGTTTATACTGCATAGCTTAAGGAAAACCAACAAATCTCCAAAGATAAAGTAATCCCATGTCACAAAAGTCTTCCAGCAAGGTTCAGCCATAAACTTCAATGCTTTTGGCATTTATAAATTATTTGGTTCATTATAACAAAGACAGTTTGACATTTGCTAACACTACAAAGTTCCCATGTCTGATTGGACCAAGTACATAAGATTGCTGAGGTGTATATGTTCTTTCCAGAAGAGTCTTATTTTTTCATGTTTAGCAGCCTGGTCTAACACACAGTATAGGTACAATATTTTTTTCACAAAAAGATCACACCACTAGTCTTATGTCAGCCACACTGCCATCATAAGTTATGCTAAAGTAACACTAGCCACCTTGTCTTGCATGTGACTGCTTGAACTAACGTATATGCATGTTATTTTTTTTTAAAGATTACTACACCATTACTACGTTTGAAGTATGTTGGTTGATTATGGCAATTATTTGACAATATTATATGTGATATTGCATGGCAATGTGAATTCTGTTTTCTATGACCTGGAAAATGCATTTGTATCTTCTTATAGAATCATAGTATCATAGAATTATAGAACTATTTAGATTGGAAAAGACCACCGAGTTCAACCATAAACCTATTACTACCAAGTCCACCGCTAAACTATGTGCCTAAGCACCACGCTTACACATCTTTTAAATCCATCCAGGGATCATGATTTGACCATTTCCCTGGGGACCCTGTTGCAATGTGTGATAACCCTTCCAGTGAAGAAATTTTTTCCAAAACCTCCCCTGGTGCAACCTAAGGCCATTTCCTCTTGTCTATCCCCTGTTACTTGAGAGAACAGACTGATCCCCACCTCACTACAATCTCCTTTCAGGTAGTTGTAGGGAAGGATAAGATCTTCTCTGAGCCTCATTTTCTCTAGGCTAAACAATCCCAGTTCCCCTAGTTGCTCCTCATAGGACTTGCTCTCTAGACCCTTCACCAGCTTTTTTGATCTTCTTTGGACATGGCAAAACAATAACTTTTTTGCTATTTGTCCCCCTAACTCCACTGCTAGAACATTACAAATCATATATTTACTATCTTTAGTGAATTATGAATAATGTATTGCTAAAAGTAATACACTTTTCATATTTCTATAGAAATACGTTATGTTTCCTTTCTGTTGATTTTATTTATTGTAATTTTCAAGCAGATGAAAAATGTTCTTCAAATTTTGAAATGCATTATAGGCTATGAAAGTTACTAAGGAAATTGTTACTATTAAATATCACATGTCTCTGTGACATGTAGTTTTTACCCCTAAATATTCTCTCATGTATGTTTACATAAAAAAACAAAACAAAACAAAACAAAAAACAAAAACCAGCCTTAGTCTTAGTCAAAGAAAAACTCTTAACATCGAAAAAAAATTATAAGACATTGTAAAAGAACTTATCAATGCTAAAATCCATAGCAGACCATGCCAAAAATTGGTAGCAGCACAGGAAAAATAATTTTAAAAAAGCAATCTGAAAACAGGGGAACATTCAGAAAAAAAACTTCCTAGAATGATAATAGTAATACTGGCAAGATTTTGTAAAACTCAGTTACAATAAAAAATCTGATAATTTACATTTTTTACCTACAAGTTTTGGGATTTTTTTTCTTTGTTTTGTTTTGCTTTGCTTTCAGATTGGTCTTCTTTTAACCCTTTCCATAATCTCCTGGATATTATCTTCAACAGATAGTCTAAGTAATAAATAGATTGCAAGCTTTCAATCATATACACATTAATTCAAGAGTTTGACCTAGCAGGAATGCAACTAGTAGTTTTTGCAATCATCTGCTGTACATTATAATACTTTGAAAACAGAAAAGCTGGATAATCACATGTGTTCTCGTAATAGTGCCATCAGTGCCATTACTTGGTAACGTGGGGCATTGCCGTCAATCACAAACCAGTAAAGATTATTGTACCTATTTTTGACTAATAGTTACTTAAAAATGTTTAATACAAAAATGTTGGAGTACTCTCATAACATGCTCTATTTTTCTAGAAATGCATGTCATTTTAAAGGAGTGAATGACTCTGTATTTAATTAGTGTGTCCAGGACACTAAACAGTAAAGATTTTTTTTATTTAAATTAAACTTAATTTAAATTTAAACTGAAAAAATTAATTTAAACTAAATTTAAGACACTTAAATTAAAAAGGAAATGTTTTCTTGGGGGAGGGGGTGGGAGTGGGGTTCTTTTGTTTGTTTGTTTTTTGCTTTTTTGTTAGTTTGTTTTATGGTTGGGGTTTTTGTTTGCTTGCTCACTTGATTGTTGGTTTTGGTTTTCCCTATTTCTATGTGTGCATTCTACATAATAATTTATGATTCTTAATGACACTTCACAGGTTACAAAATAGTATCTTGCAGACCTGTCCAGGTTGTCACAGTCAAATGAACATCTCTGTATTAAAGTAATGTCATATTTTATATTAAATTTAAAAGAAAAAAAAAAAAACAAACACGTTAAGACTGTTGCAAAAGTTTTTCCATCTTTAGTATGCAATATCATGTGGTCTTCTGCATCTTGTGCACCTACCTTTCTTCAATCACAGTATTATTTTACAAGACAGGAATATCTCAAGACTTTTAGAAAATTAACCAGATTAGAAAAACTCAAGTTACTTGTCTACAATAGGATTTTATATTATGGAAAATAATTCTAAGTGACTGAAAGCTTTGGATAGGGGAAATTAATCATTGTTCTCAGGAATTTAAATGGAAGACAGCAACAATTAAGAATTCTGAGTATGATGCAGCATACCTCCATGTCCTATAGGCAAATTAAAATGTTTAATACTGTTTTCTTGATTTATGATGGATAAATCTGGGGTAAGGTAAGTTAAGGAAAGGATTGGATTCTAACACTTTGGTTATGTGTTTGTATTATCCTAAATAATGCTATATATGACTACTATGATTGATATTTTTAGTTGAATTGATGTCTTTCTCTTTGAGTTTAATTAAGAAGGACCTCTACTTTTGAAGGAGAAAGAATTCTGCTTTTCCCTTAGTCTTAATTCAGTACTTGCAAAAGTCATAATTTGTGTCTCCATGAGAAGAGTAATAAAGTCTCTGAATAGCCTATGACTATCTATTAATATTTTTTGGTTTATATAACAACTAAAAAATCTAGTATTAATCATAGACAACCATATCAGCATAAAAAGTACAGCATATTCCTTTTATTATTTTCAAAAAGGTCTCTTTCCTGAAAAGTGTGAATGTTATTTGTAATATATGTGCATATTTGCATATGCAGAGACATAAAGGTTTATACATAGCTTATATTTATTAATGTATTCCTTCAAAGCATATTTACAGATGAAAATGCAATAGACTGGAAAAACACTGAGGAAAAATGCTAGGTTTTAAAAACAAAATCCTTGATGATTTAGGAATGCTTTAACTCTTTATTACCAGAAAATTGCACTGTTGTGATCCTTTTCTCAAGTCCTACATCATTTTTTTTAAAACAAGATAATTACAGCACAGGGTGCAGAGATGTGATAGTGTTACCATTTCCAAAGCTGCAATTAAGTCTGAATTAACCTGTTTTTCTAATCCCTTCTTCTCTGTTATTTTTTCTCCTCTTTTCATTTCACTGGACTGAAAAAACATACTGATTCCCAGCCGCTATATTATCTGTCTCGATTTTAATTTTTATGAAACTTTCTAAAAAAGTTTTTGCTGTTTTTGAATAACAAACTTGACCGAAATGAATGTTTTTACATAATCACAGAAAGATTTAGGTTGGAAGGTACATCTGAAGGTTTTCTAGTCCAAACCCGTGCTAGAAGCAGTGTTAGCTTCACATTTAGATCAGGTTGCTCAGGGCCTTGTCTCATGAAATTTGTGATATCTCCAAGGATAGACAGTACACAGACTGGGGAACCTCTTCCAGTGCTTAACCACTCTAAATGTTAAACATAACCTAGTAATACCCAGTCTGAACTTCCTTTGCTGCAACTTGTGATTGTGGTCTCTTGACCTGCTGTGTGTATGTCTCAATGAAGAGTCTGGCTCCACCTTCTCTATAGAGCCATTCGGGTAGTGGAAGATGGCAGTTAGATCCCCTGTTGGCAGACTTTTCTCCAGGTTAAGCAAACTCAGTTTCCTCAACATCACCTCATACATCATATATCCCAGATGGTCTCCCTCCATTTTTTCAACATCTCTCTTCTACTGGACAGAAACTACCCAGAGCTGGACAGAGCATCCCAGACCACTGAACAGGCGAAAACTAACCACTGCCTCAACCTGCTGTCCACCCTCTTGTGAATTCTGCCTAGTGTGTGGTTAGCCCTCATGACTCTGGTTCTGCTTGTTGCCCACCAGAACTCTCAGATCCCTCTCACTAAGTGCAAAAAAAGAACAGTTCGTATATGCAAAGGGGAGAATTTATTGTTAACCTATAAGTAAATTCTTAATGCCAAAGACTTAGTACAATTAAAATGACACTAACAGTTCAAATAATATAGTAAAACGATAAATGCACCAACTGTCTAATAGCTACCCCTTTCTCTGATGTTGTACTCATTGGACCAACATGGTATTCTGTGATTCCATAATCCTTCCACCGCCCTTCTGACACGTAAAGGTGGGGTGTGGAGGTGGTGCCTTCAGTCTGTGTGCATGGGGAGATAAATATTCAGGCGAGTCATCAGCGTTGCTGGAGGTATAATACCAATGCTGATGGTTTCATTTTCTTCCCTTTGGATCTGCTTTTCTATGTTTATTGATGTGCTTAAAGCCTTGCTGTTTCTTTACTAAGCTGCATGTAAATTTACTATGGTGTGGTTCACATATGTTGGATAGTGGTTCTTCATTCTCCATATTCCCCTCTCCAAACTGGTTTTACTCAGCTCCCAAGCCTTTTCTCCTTTGATGGCAAATAACTGACCAATAAATGATTACTTGTTTTACAGGGGTCCTGGTTGGTACATGCCCAAATTCATAAGGCCATATCTGTGGTAGGCTGTTGTCTCTGTGACACATAAGGAGTCACTGTGGAGAAATTGGTCCGGGTTTCTGATTCCCTTATCTTCTAAAGGAAAAAGTTGTCCGCATTTTTGTTTTTTAGTTCTGCTTTTTTGCTGTCTTATTATCAAATATAGCTGATCATGCGCCATAGAGATATATAGACATTTGTTTAACAAGCTGAACTTCAACAGGTAAGCACTATCAGGTCTGTTGGACAGTTTATCTACAGATTTTCCCATAATATCTGACAAATGTGATATATTACAAATCTAGACAGATTTCAGTTACAAAGCTAGAAATTTATGCTTCTGAAATATCTCTTAGACTCAGCTGAACTACTAAAGCACAAGTTTCAAGCTGTGGTAGCATGCTGCTGCTGCTACTTTGTTCACTTTTATGGTTAGAGGACATTAAAGCTGTAATTGAGGAAACACCTCATTCTCATTTTAATGAGGAAGTCATGAGACTGGATAAACTGAGCGTGGATATCAGATGCATGCACACACACAGAGATTAGGAAATTATTTTGGTTAATTTACTGTTTACATATCTTTAATTAAAATGCTATCTTTGCAAGACAAATGCTGAACATAATCCTGGGATTATGTGCTAGTGATTCTTAGTCTTGTTTCTTAATCCATTTCCTTTATTTATTAAAGAGAAATATTGATCTACTACTTTGTGACCTAGTAGTCGTTTATTTCCGTAAGACGTTTTTGCTTTCCTAGAATCATAAAAAATAAAAAAAACCTTTTTTTTGTCTCACAGAAGGATAAGAGGTGGATGTAATATATTTGCTAGATAATAAGCCAAATAACTAAAATACAGTCTAGATTATATGATAGAAGGAAACATGCAATTAACCGAGAAACCTCTATTCAAAGTGCAAGCAGCAGTTACAGGATATGTCAGATGGATTTCTACAGGGATCAGTTTTGGGCCAGATAAACTCAGTATTTAAATTAGTAATGTAGAAGAAGGATAATGCTAAACATGGAAGCCTTATAAGAACTTCAGAAGACATGACTGGAGATGATCATCATACTAAAAATTTAAGAAATGTCCAAAATAAATAGGATGCAAATTAATAATTGCTACTGCAAAATGTCAAGAGTGAAAGAATCTAGGTTAAAACAAAAAAAAACCTCTAAAATCTTATTTATCAAGACAAAAGACCCAGCTGGGTCATTGTTCTGGAAAATTTCACATTAAAAAATAATAAATTAGAAATTGAGCAGTTAAAGTCACAAATAAATAAAATAATAATGATTTACAAGTCTAAAACACATGGTGTATGAGAAAGAACAAATGACCTAAATTAGTTTGGTCTAAAGAAGACTATAGGGACATGTGACAGAAGTCTTTATGCATATAAAAAGGAGAAAAAAAACAACCAAACAAAAACCCCCAGCAGTTTGCTAGATCTACTGCAAATAAAATAAGAATCAATGTGCTTTTGTCAAGTAAAATTGTTCTATGATACTTTTTTTTTAAAAAAAAACAAACCACAATTTTGTCTATGAGGGTTTAATGATTTGAAGAAATTAATTTATAAATGTAACAGCTAAAAACATTTTCCTCTTAATCTACTTTTTATGAGAAAGATTTGCTTGACCAATGTGACAGTATTTCATTTTCCATAACTAGAACATACTTTTGGATATCTTCCAGCTATTACATCCTAACAAGCTGCAACTGTATTCCACATAAAAAAGAAATACAGATTTTAAAGATTTCTAGGTGTGGACTATTGGATTTTTCTTTTCTGCCTGTAAAAATAGAGACATCCAGAAATTCTTTTTAACATTAGATATTTTTGAATGTTTTTTTCTTTTCTTTTTCTTTTCTTTTTTTTTTTTAATAATACTACAGGTTAAATTACATAGATGTCATGACCTCATGGTTTTCTATAACAATGGAAGTTTTAAAGTAAAATTTTCAGATCTCAGGATATGTCTTTACTGATACACTGACTGTGTATTAATTCCTTTCACAGTTGCACACAACAACAATAACAAAAAAGTTGTGGACCTACATTTCTGTTTGTAGGTATAATAGTTGGTGTGCATTTGCTAGCTTATGAGAGCAGATATTGTATGCGGTTAGGAAAATTTAGCTTGTAATGGCAATGCTAGCTGCATCTAAGCTAGCTTAATGCAAGATTAAAGTTTAAATCTGTTCAATAAAATTCACACTCTGTGCTAACAGTGAAAATTACTTGAATTCCAAGCAACTTTTAAAGCTACATCAAAGAACTCAGTAAGGAGGTATTTTCTAAAATATAAACACTAAATAACACGGTGCACAAAGGTATTGATCCTTGAGTTTTAAAATCTCCAGATATAATACCATCTTGACTGAATTATGTTTCTATAGCAAAGGAATGACCTTTTCTATAAAAACTGAAGTTAGAACACATATTAGTAAAAAGCACTATATCTCTTCAAGTTAGGAAGTAAGTATTTTGATTTCAGTAAACTTCACAGTTACATAGTAAATATTTCAAAGGAAAAAGTTTATTGTTAGTGCTTTTAATCATTCATATAAAAATATTTTTTGAATGCAATGGCATCAGGTTTTTTGTTACTATAAGTAATACTTACATAAATAAAATCTTTTGTTTTCCATCTTTAAAAACAAACATCTCATTAAAATGTCACTTCCTACTGAATTAACACAGTACTTTTTTTGTTTATTTACATTAAATTCAACAGATGTTATTGAGTTGATTCCATTTTTTGTATAAGATAATGACAATACAATTAGGACTTTTTTTCAAATCTGTAATTGTAAAATTGACCTTATTAAAATTCCACTTCCTTCATAATTAAAAAAAAAACTAATTACTTGTAGTAATTGGATGAGAAATGACATTTTCAGTTCATTAATATTCAACAAATTGTTTTTGAAGATGTTCTTGCATGGTTAGTAGTCAGTCTTCAGCATTTCTGTTCATTTCTTATTTAAAAGTCATCTGGAATAATAGTTTGCATTTTAATAAGACAAGCCTTTATGAATTGACTTTATTTATAAGGTTTTTAATTGCTAATTAATGTGTGAAAATATCTGTCTCCTGTAATATTTCTAACACACGAAGTGAAAGGTGAATGTAATAGAACAACAATTTGGACGTGATGCGTCGCTCTAAATAAGCTTGAAAGATACAATATTTCCCATCCATGAATTTTCATTATTCTTTCTAGAAATGTCAAAACCAGGTTTAATATGTCACGGTACTGTGCACCTGAATAAAGAAGTCAATTTATCTAACATCACAAAGTAGAGGCAAATCAAAATAATGATGTATGAACGATTTTATTAACCAGCAAAGTACTACTGAGATCATTTCAAGGTGTGTACTGTTTATATTATTTGATGTAATCACATTTGAATTGATATCTTATATGCACTCTAACGCTTTTTATAGATCTTTGAATTTATGTGTCTATATTTATAACCTTGAAGTGTAATTCCTCTGACATCCCTAGGACAGTCAGAGCTCAGACGAGCTCAGACACAGCTATGAAGAGATTTCCCTTCTGATAAGCCCGAACTATGAGCTGCAGTGATCACTTTTAAGGGTAGGTGTCAAATTGCGAATAAAAACTGTCAGATGAAATCAAATGTGAATTCATTTTGAGTGATATATCAGCATCAGAAATTGAACTGAAATTATTTTGTACTTTCCTATTGTCAGACAAAGAATCTTCATGTGATTTAGGGGTTTATATTTCCATAAGTAGATATAAATTTTGGATAATTCTGCTTCTGTTTTTACACATCAATATCTTCAGATATTTAACCTCATGTATCAGCAGTGGTAATTAGGCTGCCTGGGAAACTGTAGCTGCTTCAGGAATTTCGAGAGCTTCCAAAGTTTGGTTGCGTCTGAGAGAGAATTTTGAGGATGACAATATTGCACTAAAGGCCATTTTTTTTTTAATGTATCCTTCAGAATCCCTCCAAACTTTTGTTTTCATGTCCCCTTTTTACCCAGGGAGCCTTTATTTTTAGAATGTTTCTGTCCGACCTTTACAATTCCCCTTAACGTTTTCCAGACAAAAAGTATACTCAGTTTAGCCTACAGTCTCACACAAGCAGAAGCAGAGAGAGCTGACAACATCCAGGACTAACCAACAGACATTCTGCAGTGGAAAGGGAAATTTAGAGCTTGGCTAATCTAAGTTCTTAGCTTTCAAAATAGGACATTTATCAGAACTCAAATTCCAAGTATGGTGATGTCCAGAGTACATAGAGACCTTGCTAGAGGCATCCCAATCATTCTTCAAAGCTCCTGTGCTTTCCAGAAGGAATGTGGCAGTTATGCCCACAAGCCCATTCCCACGTAAGTATTTTGGGTCTGCAGATGACTCATTTCCTGGTTTAGCAGGTGACTCTGTCTGCTAGTTTATAGCCAGTTGAAATGCATCAATTTATTTATTTATTTATTTTTAATTTCATAGAATCATTGAATTGTTAGAGTTGGAAGGGACCTTAAAGATACTCTACTTCCAAGCCCCCCTGGCCTGGGCAGGGACACCTCCCACTAGACCAGGTTTTTCAAAGCACCATCTAGCCTGAACCACCAAAGCACCACCATCTTGAACACCTCCAGGGATGGGGCATCTACAACCTCTCTGGGCATTTCAATACCAAATCAACTTTTTTCAGGAATCTGCTGCTCCACTGAAGTTTCTGACAAAAAAGGCTGCTAGAGATTCCTGACTGCAAATCAACACCAGTAACTTCCAGTAGAATATCAGAGAATGAGATGTAAACATCAACCTTCCACTTGTGAAATTAATGTCCTGTGAAACAGAGAAGTCTCTGCTCATGCAGCCAGCATCCCCTCATTCAGGTGGGAATGCATATTCAACTACTAAAATTGAAGTTCTCAGAAATTTCACTATGTGACACACAGATGTGAATGAGCGTGAAACAACTAGATAGTGGCTAGACACCCACATTTTGAAAATCTGAACGTGATTTGCTTCCTTTTTACATATATTTTACTGAATGTATCTATTTAACATTCATGTCAGTTTTAAAAAATATATTCTTAGGTAAACTTGTCATCACTATCTTTTCAAGGGGTTCTTTTGTTTGTAAAAAGCTGAAAATTCCTTGTTTTTCAAACTTCTGGTGTACGTACAAGTCTCCCATCTTTACAAGCACATTAAAATAATCAGCTCATTCTCGGATTTAGTGAGTGAAATGTCCTGGGGATATTTATTAGAACATTCAGACTGATTTGTAAGCAGGTACTCGGGGGTGAGGGGAAAGGCGGGGGGGTAAGATAAGTTCCTTAGCTCTATAGTTGCATAATGAGTCTAAAAGGCTAATCCTGGCATGCAAGAAAAGAATTACTTCTGCTACAGTTTTGAAATAATAATGACTTTTCTCACACAGTTAATTTCCACAGCAATCAATAAAATTAATGATGCTCTAGTTTATGTATAAGGTATATACTTAAAATTTGGAACTGCATCCTATTTAAACAGCATGCAGAAGTAGCCTCTGTATATTGTATGCAACACTTTCATTGGCAGGAAAAAAAAAAGATGAATCTACTGTGGCCTTCGTACTCTATCAGGAAAAAGTGGGTAAATTTCTTAGTCTTCATACCTTAATATTTGTGTGACATTTAGAACCACATTTACAACAGGAACATATGTTGGCATTTTGGAAAAGAAATCTTATGATAATAATATAAAAACATTGGGAGACAAAACAATTAGACACAATTAGTCTTTACCAGTGCTCATGGGCCCCAGGCCCTGAGAACAAAAATCCAGGCTGATGCAAACACAGACCTACCATCAGTGAAGGAAGAGTTGGTATGCGAACTATTATAGGAGCTTGGTGCCTGCAAATCAATGGGTCCTGACAATATCCACCCAAGGATGTTAAGAGAGCTGCCTGATATTGTTGCCTGGCCACTCCCCATAATCTTTGAGAAGTTGTGGAGATTGAAGGACGTCCCATTAGACTGAAGGAAGGCTAATGTCACCCCTATCTACAATAAGGGCTTTGAGGAAGATCCAGGAAGTTATAGGCCCATCAGTCTTACTTCAATCCTTGGGGAAGTTATGGAACGAATCCTCCTGGGGGCTATCACAAGTGAAATGAAACATGTGATTGGGAAAAGCCAGAACAGATTCACCCAGGGCAAATCGTACTTGACAAACCTGATCACCTTCTACGACAAAGAAACCTGATTGGTTGATGTGGGGTGAGAGGTGGATATTGTCTAGATGGATTTCTCCAAGGCTTTCGGTATGGTTCCCCACAGCCTCCTCCTAGAAAAACTGATGTATTACAGTCTAGACAAGTGGTCTGTGCAGTGAGTGGGGAACTGGTGGACAGGCCGTACCCAGAACGTGGTGGTAAATAGCTCAAACTAGCAACCTGTCACAAATGGGGTCACCCTGGGATTGACATTGGGCCCAACACTGTTTAATGTCTTCATAAGTGATCTGGATGATGGGATCAAGCGTACCCTGATGAAGTTTGCTGATGACACCAAACTGAGTGGGGAAGTGGACACTTCAGAAGGGCAAGACACCCTGCAGGAAGACCTGGACAGGCTGGAAGAATGGGCTAACAAGAACCTTATGAAGTTCAACAAGGACAAGTGTAAAGTCTTGCACCTGGGAAAACATAATCCAGAAGTGCAGCACAGACTGGGATCTACCTGTCTGGGGAGCAGTTCTGTGGAAAGGAATGTGGGGGTCCTGGTAGACAACAAGCTCCATATGAGTGAACAGTGTGCTGCTGTGGCAAAGAGAACCAACAGGATGCTGGCTTGCAACACCAAGGGCATCACCAGCAGAGATAGAGAAGTTATTATCCCACTCTACTCAGCTCTTGTCAGGCCACACCTGGAATACTATACAAAAAATATGTGGACAGGCTGAAAAGGGTCCAGAGAAGGAACATAAGGATGATCAAAGGACTGGGAAGCCAGCCATCGAAGGAAAGGATGAGAGCGCTGAGTTTGTTCAGTCTCAAGAAAAGAAGGCTTAGGGGAGACCTTATCATAGGATCATAGAATCTTTTTGGTTGGAAGAGACCTTTAATATCATCAAGTCCAAATGCTAACCTAGCACTGCCAACTTACCACTAAACCATGTCCCTAAGCACTACATCTGCATGTCTTTCAAATACCTCCACAGATGGTGACTCAACCACTTCCCTGGGTAGCCTGCTCTAGTGCTTGGTAACCCTTTCAGTGAAGAAATTTTTCCTTATATCCTATCTAAACCTCCCCTGGTGCAACTTGAGGCCATTTCCTCTTGTCCTATCACCTGTTACTTGTTCACCATGTTCCAGTATTTAACGGGTGGCTACAAAGAAGATGGAAACTCCTTTCTTACAAGCAGTCACATGGAAAAGATGAGAGGTAATGGGTACAAGTTACTCCTGGGCAGTAACTTATATTTATGTAAGTATATACTTATGTAGTATCCCTTATATTTTTATTAAATACTCTGCTATTTTCAATGATTTTATTGAAATCAGATATTGCTGAATTTTCTGTTTGCTTTAAAATATGCAAATGTAATATGTCTTACCCAAAAGGCTAAGGCTTGCAAGATTTCTAATGCCTGTAACTTTAAAGAGCCTGAGGAGAGGCTTATTTACTATGTTTATAAAGGTTTAAAATTAACTAATAATAATAGCAGCAATAAAGGTAATGTTATGTCTGAAGATGCCTCACATTCTACTAAGAAGCTGGAATGAAAGTTACCTCGTGTAAAGCATGTGCCAAGCCAGAATTCAATTGCCCTTCATGACTGAAGATCTGCTGCTCACTGTAGCAGACCTCAGAACGGTGTTGCATTGACTTTTTATCACCGTCCTCATTGATGCTTCTTTTTGTGCTACATCATTCTTTGAATCCCTTCCAAAGAACTTGGTAAGTGGTCTAGTCCATTAGCTCAGATTTACTCCCACTTCTCTTTCTTTACTTATTTTTTTATGTGTCAAATGCAGTCACAATAAAATTTTGTTCTGGTCAGTGTGACTCCTTTTATTTTGGTCTGTGACTCCTTTTAAAATTGCACACTGTTACAGAGTAGTTGCAGCTCTACCTTCTTAACTTTTTCTGCTTTGTTATGAGTTATTTACTCTTTACTCATAACATTTCCATTCTGCAACACTTGGCCCCAGTTCCAAATAAATATTTTCAGTAATGCCAGATAATCTCTTTGCTTCTTCTTGTGGATGTTTCCTTTAACCAACAGATTGCTGAATGGAAATTTACACCTAACAATACCACGCTAACTTGCACGGTGGTGGTCTGCTCTCCACACACTTTTGGAAACAGAGCATGCCCCCCTCTGTGTTTATATTTACTGCTCTACCGGTGTATGTTTTATGAATCCATCCCTTTCTGTTGACAGCTGATCTTCAGACACAGCAGGAGGTCCAGCAAGATTGTCTGAAATAAAACCTCAACTCACCACAGCAAATATTTTCCATTACTTGTAGAAAACTGACCTACTTCTGAAAGTCGGGGAAGTTAAGTACAGGATACAACTGATTTAAGCAATTGCAGCATATATAGTGGTTTTTTTCACTACAATATAATTACAATTTACTGTACAAATTTATCTTGTTTGGATCTTAAATTACCCAAATTATTTACCCATTTCTGTTACATTTTCCCACAAACTTTACTATAACTGCCTGTAGTACAGTACTATGAACTGCACAAACATACATACTTTAACAGCTTTCTCCAATAAGGAGGTCAATAGAAATAGCACATACTGACCCATAATTGAATGCAAGAGATTTACTAAAACTGATTAAGCTTTCAGAGTCACGCACGGGCAGCTATGCTCATACATCTCAACCATCCTGTAAGTGCACATCTTCCCTAATACTGACTTGCAGATTTAGCAGTCATGTCCTAGGTCAAAGAATATACTCATGATAGAGCAACCTGAAAGTGCCTGGCTGAATAATAATATTAGAATTAATAAAATACTTTGCACAAGGGATGGCTGATGGCATTGCCGGTCTTTCAAAATATGTTGTGGTTGATAATGATTGCTTAGGTCTGCAAATCTTCTCTTCTTCATCATTTAAATTAATGTTTTAACTTAATTTAAAATGTAAAGCCAAACTCAATGCATGGGGATAGATCCCAGGCTGTTGCAAAGTATTATACATTGATTGTCTTTACCACTTAGTAGGAAGCCCAGTTACTCCACTAGACTTTCAGCTTTCATATAAAGTAAAGACACAAATGAACAAGAAAACAAGCTTTATGTTTCTGTTTTGAGGTAAGTGGTTTTTTGTTTGGTTTTGTTTGTTTGGTTGGTTGGTTTTGTTTGTTTTGGTTTTGGTTTTTTTTTGCATGGGGAAAGCATAAACCATAGACTTTAAATAACTGTAAATCAGGCAACATATAAAATGTTCCAGTGTTCACTGGGGAAAAAAATCTGTGCTGCTTTCTACCTTGAAAAGTCACACTTGAATTAATCAGAAACCATGACTACCTTTGCTCTGATTTAGGTACACTGTGAACAATAGTCACCCTTTAGCACCATTTAGCAGTTAGTGTAGAATGGCATTTGTGTAAACCATGACAACATGTAGTGGCCAAAGTGTTTCAGATGCTGAGGTACTATTTTTGTCCGTTGTTACAGTTTGTTCTTCCTGTTCCTTTACGTTTTTTTTAACACGACACTTAGCTTTAGATATCTGAAATTCTGATGTCTACATATGAAGTGCTTGTTTTGTAGTTCCTTTACTTGTGAATGGAAGAAAACAGGCATTATTCATCACACTATTTATCAGACCTTTTTTTAATGTCTACTTCAGGGTAAGATGAGTCGTTCCTGAAACTTTATTGACTGAATCTTCACTGATCGTAGGGGGACCCTGAGGCAAGAATGTTAGATGCAGATATCCAAATTTAAGTGAACATAATCCGCCCATAACAATCTCCCACGGTTTCTCCGATAGGTCACCTATGTAGTCCTTTCTTGCCGTATGTGTGTAGAAGGGTGGACTCAGAAAGCAGTTGCACTCCAAGTCTCTTTCCCTCTCTTTCTGTTCATACACTTGAACAGTCATAAACTTTTCGTTAGTTTGTTCTTTACCTTTATTTCCCCTCTGTAGTATGCAATGGGGAAGCCTTGAAGATATGGACAACTTTTTATTTTAAAAGGTAAAAAAAAAAATAGTCACATTATGCTACACTTCCATTAGACTATGTCTTAATCAACAGAAGGCCAAAGGCTTATAAACAATCTAAATCTAAATCTTTTTGCATACATATAATATACTATAAATGTTCTGTTAATCTAAATATTAAGAACAATTCTTCTATCTCTACACTTCAAGCAAACTTTCTAGAGGAATAAGCTTTCTTTATATAAAAGCTTTTTATGCTTTGGGATTTTCTATAGACTTGCAGTTTATCTTTGAATTTATGTCTGACCAAATGGGCAAAGTAAATTAAATTCTTCTAAAAATACATGAATTAGAATACTTTTCTTTGTTGATAGCATAAACTAAATTGCCTCCAGGTCTGAACAGTCTGATAGATTAGTAGTTTATTAATTATTCTTTATTTCTATTCCATAAAACTATATTTCCGGGTTGTGGTGTATCTTCTAATTCCATACACATTTTATCATAAAAA
The DNA here is from genome assembly GCF_028500815.1 of Rissa tridactyla. NCBI lineage: Eukaryota > Metazoa > Chordata > Aves > Charadriiformes > Laridae > Rissa > Rissa tridactyla. The sequence goes on from NC_071466.1 coordinate 199,585,554, forward strand.
GAAAATATTAATCTTCATGAAATGAGAGTAAGCATCAGAAGAGATAGAAACTAATCGATCAACAGGCTATTTTTAAATTGGCTTTTGCTACACCTAGCAAAAATAATAAAAATAAATTACAATGTATCTAAAAGGTGTACCTGAAATCTCTTTGTATGTATGTGCATACGTTTAGATCTAAAATACATTTGTGGCTATGGTAAGTGTGTATATATTAATATATAAGTTATGTTATATAGAATAGCATAATGCCTCTATTTTATTACATTAATTTAGTTAAATGTACATTCTGTTGGCATTGATATTTAGTTATCACATATGTTTGCCTTCTCCGTGTTGAGAACTCACTATACTCCCACAGAATTTTATGGTAAAACTCCCGTTAGCGTTGTATTGTGCGTGTAATATGAGATATTCTTTCATGTATGAACTTACAAACGCCAAGTGCCTGCTTTTTGCCTAACTTATTGTGGAGAAACCCAGCCCTTACATTAGAAAAGAGAAGTAAGAAACCTTCCAACCCTTCTTTCATTGAGATCTTAATGTACCAACACATTTTACTCAGTAACTCACACTCCACGCAAATAGTTATTCAGTTTGTGTCCTAGCTGCAGAGTACCAAAAGAAGGTTTTGTTACCAAGCTTTACTCAATCTGTTAGAATGAGTTGTCCAACACTGCAGGTGTTCTGAGATCTTCCAGCACCTTCATGCCTAGTGTTGTAGTTAATGCACTGTCAATGTTAACGTATAAATTGTCATTGCTGGGTTCCAAATTAACAGATATGAACGGCATTTCACATGGCTCAGAGCAATAGTTACAGATTTAGGAACATTCAAATACCAGTAGCAGCATTATTACTGGCTACTTACAGGTTCAGAACTTTTGTTTCAAACAATATCTGTAAGGGACTCTTTTTCTTTTTTTTTTTTAAAAAAAAAAGGAAACATAACATTCTGAAGCTCTGGTCTCAGCTTCAAAGAGGTTCTGTTTTGCATCAGTTGTGGCAGAACCCTGAATAAAAGGGTCATTATACCATCATCCACAGATTTTTTCTAGTAAGTAGCATATTACCCTTTTAGAGGTATCTTATTTTTTTGTTCTGACCTGTACTTTTTACACTTTTACTCTTCTGATTCTCTCCCCCATCCCACCAGGAGGGAGTGAGCGAGAGAGACTGTGTGGTGCTTAGTTGCCAGCTGGGATTAAACTGTGACACTCCAATAGCGGTGATTGATATCTTATTTTTTATTCTGACCTGTACCTACAATTGCCAGTTAAAGACATTTGACCATGACCCGGAGTTTGAAATACATGTAGGTAATTTTGATTCAAATAGATATCATATAGAAATCTTTGAGTCAAGTATACTTTGATTTTTATAGAAATTATGAGCAAGACTTTTGAGGATCTGTTTTCACATTCTTTGGTAATTTAATCCTATTACTCATGTAACAGTATAAGACAAAATAATACTTGGAAAAAAGAAATTGTGTGTTTGATGCTTAAAACACTGGTCTAAATCATGGTTTATAGGGAGAGCTTCATAATTATTACTTATCTTTAGTCTAATCTCTTGATCTCCTTGTATAGACTGTCCTTCTAGATTTTGATTCAGAGCAACTTGGATTTCAGTTATGAATCAACTCCTAGAGGAATTTATCTCATTTGAAATAGGCTACAAAGTGATTACGTACTACAAAACGTTCCTTTGGAGACTAAAGGAACACTTCTAAATATTTTCCAACTGTTCATTTCTTTCCAACATTTGAAAATAGACAATGATCTTTAGTCACTAGGAAACATCAAAAAACTTGTTTAAATGTGAAACACAATGTGCTTTCACACTGCTGATTTGCCCAATGTTACATTTTACTACATTTACTTGAAATTAACAGATTCATACATTCTAAGTAGCCTCACTAAAACGAAGGAACAGTGTGCGAGTTGTAGAATCTGTCCTTTGCCAAAAATCAATTTCTGAAACTTGAAGAGCTGCATGTTTTTTCACAGAAAACTTAGAGAAGTTTTCTGTGGCACATTCTAATTAGAATCAGTTCTGTTTTCATAACAAAATATATGAATCCTTTGCCTCCCTGCAGACAGGACATTTAGAGAAAACAAAATCTCTGTTCTTCAGGAATCTGTCTATGCCTTATTTTCCATCTGATATTAGAATCATCTATTTGAAGAATCATAATAATGTCCTCAGTAGTTAATTATGATGTCACAAATACAGGATAATGATTTTCAAGTGGGAGATAAATAGGAGGAGCAGATCAGCTCCAAAAGAACAAAGATCCTGTATTCTCTTAAGTGTTCTTAGAAGCGAAGTAAAACTGTGACAAGTGAAAAGTTTCAAAATTACATAGAACAGCAAGTTTGTCAAAGCATTTAATGAAATATCAATGTATTTTATAAAAAAAAAAATAGCAGAGATATTTTAAGAATGGGGAACTATACTTTAAGACCTTATAATCCTGTAGAATGGATTATAAAGAATGGTATTTTGCAAGAATTTTCAGAGACTAAACCAAATATTTTCCTGGAGATGGGAGACAGTGTCTTTTGAACGCCCTTTGGAGTACAGGCATCTCTTTTTGCTGGACTAAATTTTTAAACTAGAAGTTTACAGCCCAATGAGGGAGTGTTCTTATATATGCTCACTATGTAGTGAATAAGGGCCAAGAATAGGCACTATTTTGTTAAGACATATACAAACATAGGACTTTGCAGGACTCCTGCATACCTTTACTGTGAATACAGAGACAAGGAAAGGAAATTAATCTCTGAACTGGCATCTGAATGGATTGAAATTTGATACACTTGGTCTAAGCAAACTAATACCAAATCAGTATATATTTACCTGAATGCAGCTGTATCAACTCAATCACACCTGTTTAATTATATGGTGTTGTCTTTCTGTGGAGCTCCCTTGACCTGCACTACAGTTTTACTAGCTTAGACCACTGTTTTCCTAGGGAAGTCTTCACCATACTGCATTTTTCAAAGTAAATATAATTTCAAAGATAACTTCAGAGATCTAAACATACAATCCAGGTACAGGAAGAATAGGAGAACATTTCACATGTGTCAGAAAGCTAGTTCCTGTATTGAAGTGAGAGAAATGAAGGTTTTCTGCCTCCTGTCACACATGATATTTGTTCACACTTACCCATTTTCAAATGGAAGGGGAGGTGGCAGAAATTTGCTTTTCTAGATCTTGAACATTTTTAATGGCAAGGTTTTTTTCAAGTTTATTTAGAAGAGGCAGTATAGTATTCCTGACGTCTTCACTGAAAAGCTATGAGATAATGATAGATAACTTCACTTCCTTGCACTTTTTTCCCCAGTCTAATAAGCTGCATAACATCAAAACATAGCACTACTTTCAACCCTTAATTCTTATTGAACAAGATTAACTATTCCTGCTCTGGCTTCCTTACAGATGGAGGCATAACAAGATCAGGGAGGGACTGAAGGAAGAGAAAGAAATTGAAAGTAGATTAATTTTTTTTCAGCACCATTCCAGGTTATAATTTTTTTCCACCAGGTTGGCTGATGATAACATGGAGAAAGCTGCTTTAGGTATGGAACTGAAATTTCATTATGGATTTAAAACATAGGTGAGATGAAGTGCCATACAGTGGAGTTCCAAGTTATTCCATCACTTATTCAGACAATTATTTCTGTTACATTTTATGCAGCTATTTGTGTAAAGTGGTAGAAGCTAAACCTCCACTCCTCAGTCTCACTTTACTGTTTATAATGGTAGTGGGTTTTCTCTAGCAAAACACTTTGAAATTTTAGAATTGTCTAAATAATGTATATTTAGACATTATTATATGTCTATATAATATATTATATATATTATATATGATATATATCATATATATACGTGATATATATGTGATATATAAATATATATCTAAATATTACATGTTTAGATATATATAAATATGATAACTTAAAGAGTAAGTGAGGTAATAATACATATATTAGTAAATCCTCAACTTCTGTTGTCCATGTTCTTCATTAAAACTTAAAGTGCTCAAGTCAATGAAACAGTCATGTTCATTATTGTAAATAATAGATTTTACTCCTTTCTGTGTTCCCTTGGACACAGAAAATTAATGTCACTGAGTATCAGAGTATCCATATCTTCCCAATTTTTAGTAAGTCCCATTCTTTGTTGTTGGTAAAAACACTTGTTATATTACTGAAAATAACTATCTAGTCTCTCTTGTGACTAAATAAATAAAAATTAGATCTCCCTTCAAACCCCTGTCACTAGCTACATAAGAAAACTGATCCCATGAAAATACATTGGTTTAGTGCTGCCCATGCAACCTGCTACTTCCAGTACGGAATTCTAGCAGGTCAGTGACTACAGTCCCGAAAATAATTCAAGACCTCACTTATTACGATGATTAAAAGCTAAGCGAATATCTGTTGAAAAATATTAGATATTGCAATCATGAAGCACTGTGAAGACAGAAATCTTTTGTCTTCCTTAAAATCTCTCTTCTCAAATGGAAGTTGCCAATGTGAGTGTGACACAGCATTCTTACAGATGGATACACGAATGATAGTCTTCAAGAAAACTTCAGGTTGAATAAAAACTGAACTTAATAAATTGTCTCCATAGCTTCTAATTGACTTTGTTAGAGTATGGATCCTTCCTCAAAGGCAAGTCATTTATCATGGCATTAGTTGCAGCCAGATGCCAATTTGCTTTCATTAAATCCTTTCTGTAATAAGGTATTGCAAGGGTGATACAGGTAGTGTTGCCCCAGAATTCTATTCTGTACAGCACATTATATATAAGTCGTTTGTTATAAGCTATGTTTCGTGTTTCCATGACTTCTGGATATCTGAAAACCAACATCAATTAACTGTTTTCTTTTGTGTACCTCTATGACATAGATGAATAATACTAAATGTCTACAGAATGACTACTGAAGAAGGAATGGTTATTGGAATTCTAATACTGTTTTCAGTAAACATTTAAAAGAAAGTAAGTATAATTGATTACGTATTACCTTATTTTTTCTTAGAAAGCACAATTTTAATAGAGATTTCATATTTCTCTGCAAAAGTCTTAAGCTTAGAATGTATCTCAATAACAAATTAAGTAATTTATCACCACAGCAATCTTACTTATTTCATCTTAAGATTGCAATGAATGTAAGTCTAAGCACTTTCAGAAAAACAAGATTAAAAATGGATTTAATTATTTTAAAAAATCAACATGCTGACCTTGATTCAATAAACAGAAGTTTAATTTCTGGTGTTCTTTTGTTTGGTTGCTTGGTTTGTTTTTGTTTCTGGCGTTTTTTTGGTGTTGGTTTGTTGTTTTTTTTTTTTAATGTAGTAGCCTCTAGGCATGAATCATATTACTAATTTTATGAGCGGATTTTCAGCACTTTTGACAAATCCTGGCAGATGTCTGTCTAGACCATCAGGTCATCAAAAGCCATCAATTTCCTCACCTCTTCAGATATTCCTACAGTTAGAAAGATTTTCATAATGTGGAAGTTAAATTCTCCTTTTTGGGACCAATTATTTCAGAAAGTCCAATACTTCTTTTCATATCCTAAGTAGATACAGAAGGTTTGATTAATTTCCTTATATGTAGATGTCTTGTGCCCTTTGAGATATTCTGTGTCATCCAACTAGTCCTGGGACATGCTAAAGGACACACGGGATACTCATACCACCTATAATCTTTCAGTGTGACTGCTGGAGACTAACCAAGATTCCCAAGGGAATCACAACAGCATTAGATGCAAAGACACTTAGATTTTTAAATCACAAAGAAAAACAGCCATGACACAAGGATCAATGGGACACTGGTGCCCTGGTGCAGCCCATAGAGGCTAGTTGGTATACCCTACGGAATTTCAGGTGACACTAGACACCTGAATTCTGGAAACTAAATATTTTTCTAGTGGGTGATCAGTTGAATGCCTCTCTAGACTCTAGTGACTGTAGTGAGTAGCTCTCCCTTGACAATAAAGACAATGTGAGCCTGGAGAACATAGCTAACTTCATTTGCTTACTTAAATTTAAATGATTTAATCTTTTAATCAATTTTCTTTAGCCCTACAGTGGATCTGATCACATGATTCTTCAGTTATCTTTTCTATAAGTTAAATAAAATAGTTCCCAAAATCATAGGTCAATACCTCTGTCTTCTTTACCTCCAGTTTCTAAAAAGTAAGGGAAGAGTTGAATCTAGAACTAGATATTTGGAACTTCTACTGATTTAAAGTTATTTGGATCATCAGGATGTCAAATTTCCCTGTTTGAAAAGAACCACTCTAGTGAAGTCAATTGACTTTTTTTCCTCTGCTTCTGTCATCAGAATTTGCCACCAGCAGTGTTCAAACAGCACACAACCTGTAAAACCTAACAAAGGAGAGTGAAGTAACAGAATATATTCCAGTAAAGTGAAAGGGAACTAAAAGCATTAATAGTTTGTGGACAGTGTGCTTTTTACATTACAGACAGCTGCTCTGTGAATTTCATGTAGAAAGGATATATTATCACAGGGCCACCAATGAAGTTTCAGCATTTATATTGAATTTTCCCTAGTATCCTATGATTTAATCACCATTTCATTTGGTTATCTATGTTTGAACAGTTGTATTCTAAGTGGTGTTAGAGTATGAGAAGAAATACCTGCCATGTACGATAGTTGTTCTGAAAAAATCAAAGATAATTTCTTATCTTCTCACACAGACCTGTAAAGATAATAAACCAGTGACCTATAATGAATTAATTCTATCTGTTAGAGCTAAACACTATTAGAGTTTGGTGGTTTGGGGTCTTTTTTGTGTGGTTTGGTTTTTTTATTGTTGTTGTTTGTTTTGGGGGTTATTTTTTTGCAGATTATCTCTTAGCTTTTCATACTTGCCCAGTTTAAGGAAATTCTGCCTCACCAGTATGTCATAATTATTCTTAAATATAAAATGTGTCTTACAAAGGAAAAGCTTTATCATTAAAGGTGGATCTCATAGTTTGTTAAAAAGTAATCAGATACTGGGCTACGATGGTGCTTATATTTGCAACTGTGAAGAAGGACTAAGAAGAAGGATCTCTTTGTTTCTTACTGCGAGGTCCTGCTGCTACTGGCTGGAGCTTCCTGTGCCTGTGAGGCAGTAGTCAAAGAAAAGACCCACAGGGAGTTAAAGCAGTTCTGAGCTCTGTTAATTCCTGGCAAGACTCCTACATTAAAAACAAGTCTGGTCTGCAGAGAAAGATTCTGCAGGATGCAGTTGTCTCCCTGGCCCTCCTCTGCTTGCAGAAGGTCTGGCATAAGGCCAGAGACACACTGCCTAGGCTAGGAAAGTTACATGAGTTTACAAGTGAATGTAGAATGAGGTCCATCACCCTTCAGGCCACCAAAAATAAAAAAGGGAAAAAAAGCAAAAAAAAAAGCACATGTTCTGTGTAAATGGACTTACTTACTTAGACTATACTTAATTTAGAATTTGGGACTGGTTTTGCCTTGTGCTAGCTTGTCTGAGTGGCATCTCAGTTCAGTTAAACCTTCAGACCAAACTGGAATGAGATTATTTCTGTTTTTCTGAGATAAAAGGCCAGTGCTGTCATCTTTACTTGGAGCTGATGACAATTTCCAATTCTATTTTCCTTTAAAAGAACAGTTTTCCATTATCATGCAAAAATCTGAATGTATTTTAAAATGCATCTTGCAAAACACTTACTTTTATTTACTGAAATAGTTTGTTGTAAACCAGAATTTTTTGATCCTTTGGTCTATTACTAATCTGGATTGTCAAAAAGTAACTGCAAACTCCTTTTCCTCCCTATGTGTATGTTTGATGCAAAGCCAATAAGACAGCTATGAAATCTGCTTGTAATGACACAGAGTAGACTCTTGGGCCCTTCCTGGGTCACGCCTGAGTTACAATAAATTTGTGGTTTATCTCGACGTAAGCTGTTATCATTATATTTAGAGGAATGATGTAGAACTTCAGTAAAGTAGAAAATTAACGAGAAAAAAATCCTGTTATTATATCCAGGGTCTTGTAAAGACACACACTTACAGTGAACAGATATCCTAAGTAAAAATTAATTCTGTACTGGCCTTCTGCCATAGAATTCAAGATATCTGAACATATTTAGTGAAGGCAATTTGTCTCTCATAATTCATTCCTTTGTCTATATCATGTTGTGCATTTCTTTATAACATCGTTCAAGTTTGCTCAAGCATCTTTTCAACCTGAGATTTTCAAAAGTAATTTACATTTTTTATAACCTCAGTTTTGATGTAACAACCTAAAGGACACTTGACAGTTAGACACCTTTGGCTTCAATAGGAAGAGATGTCCCCTGTTACAATCAAACTATCTCAAAACCTTTTATTAAGCAAAAGTGTACTCATATATCCGAAGCTAAGAATTTATTGTTAGTATAATTAATTTTTTAACAGTCAAATATTCCAAATTATCTAATTCATAAAGGAAACTATAATTAATAATGACAACAATCTCAGCCCATCTATGGCCAAAGTTAACCTAGACCATCACTGAGACCTTGCTCTGTCAGTTCAGTGCAGACCCTGTGGCCTTTTACGAGAAACATCAAAGATCATATTTACTGGGTTTATACACACAGAAATAATTCCCTTATATTTATGCAGCACTGTGCTCAAGGTAATTAATTTTATATTACTTGCATGTTTCAAGCCAATCTTTCTATACAGTTCAGTTCTAAGTCTGTAGCCATCTCTTTTTGCGTGATATAGGCATGTCCTTTTTTTGGATAACAGGCAAATGAAGTGTCCTGCTGTCTTGGAAATACACACAATTTTTTATTAACATGAAACCATTTACAGTTACATATACAGCATGCATATATATTTAGTTACTAAGTTTCAGGGTTAAAAAATTATGTTTGATACGTTATGTTTTACACCCACTTCCCCTCATAGTTTACTGAAGGTAAAGTAATACTTAACAGTGATTTATAATATTTGCCATAAAAAGGGGGGTATAACATAATGGAAATGAGGAGGCTGTTGACTGTCCTTGCAGCAGGTTCTTTGCTCACATGGTAAGCATGTATTAGCCCTTCCACATAATCTCTCCACCATCATTATGGTTACATCCCACATTCTGCAATGCCAGATAGTTATCACTCATTTTCTTTAAGCCTGAAGTTGTAAGGGGAAACAAATCATCTTTAAAAAAGAAGTAATTTAAAAACATGAAAGATTCAAATTCATTAATGTAGTAGGTCTTCCATTTCCTGGATTAGTGTTTAAACCTCTGTGCAGTCATATGAAAGGTATCCATTTCACTGTTTTGAGAGAACTTAGTGCTGCCCTTTTGTTAGCAAAACAGAGACATGATCAGAACATGACAGCACAGAACTTACACTTCAAATCCATTTATATCAAACAGCAATTTCTGTCTACTATGATATCTCCCTCTTGACCTCTGCCATCTGCCTTATGCCACCTCTAGTCTTTATCATGCCTTTCCCTAAGCAGTTTCAACATATCAAATAGCCTACAATGTGGAGATATATATGTATACATGTATATATTTTACCAATTTTGTGTGACAAATCAGCTCACCACGGGCTCTTACGAGTTCCAGACACAACCCAAGGAAGGTGAAGAAAAATGTGTACAGGAAAAGGGGAAGAAAATTAGAAAGGAATTGTTTCAGCTTGTCCTGCTGTGAAACTGCAGGCCTATGCAGCATTTTTCCCAGGTTTTGAATTCCAAGGTAGAAGAGATTAAGATGCAATTTATTTTTTCTTTTTCCTCTTTATTTTTTTTTCTTGACTTAAAACTTATGTAGCACTGATATAACCCAGTATGCATGAACAGTTGTTTAGGTTTCTAGTAGCCATTTAGTTCAACCTTTATGTTTGACCCTTTTTATTTAATATTGACAAAAAGGAATGAGAGTGTTTTTCTGTGATAATAAATATCAGAGAGCGGTCCTCAAGGATGGTCTGTATTAAAGTGCGAAGATTTGTTAGCAAAACAAACCAGTTGCGCTGTCTTGTTTGTCGTTTGTCATTCACCACTGTCCTGGAGCCTTCAGTCAATTATTCAAAGACCAAAATTGCCATGTTGCAAAAAAATGCCACGACAGGTCTCAGTGCCTTGCAAGACTGAGACTTTGGTGAGACACCCAAACGTTAGATTTTGTTTAGCTAAACTGATCAAGCAATGATGCATGCCAAATACATTTATAAAAATCAAAGCCTATTTGTGAACAGAAATAAATAATTCAGTAACTGCAATAAATAATTCAATCTGCCCCAGTTTGAAGACTGAACTACACCCTTACCTTTAGAAGCAGTACCCCCACACCAGTGCTCAGGCAGAGTAATAGAATCAATTTGGGCATCTTTCCCTGGTGTTGCTCCTGAGCTATCTGATCTGCAGCAAGAAGCAGCTTTGAAGTCTTTAAGACAGTTAACATCTTTTCAGAGAACTAAAATGCACTTTACCTAAAATCTTGCTATTATTAATATTAATTGGATAGCTAAGGAGGCCAAGTTCTACTCACTGTTTCACTGATGCAATCTCTTGATTTTAATGGTAGGAGTGAAGGCAGAATTTGGTCTCTTTTGACAAAAATTATTTTCCTATCCATATACAGGAGCCTGCCACTCCCCACTAAAAATAAAAAGTATAATTAGCTAAATTTTGCTTAAGTGAGTTCTGTTTTTTTAGGATAAACAGGAGAGCTGTGACCAAATTGCATCTCTTTTGCAAAGAGGTTTCTTAATATACATATATGTGTACATATAGATGTATATATGCATATATACATTATTAATATATTATATATGTTGCCCTCAAAAACTACATGTAACCCATTGTTACACTCAAACTGTTGTTATGGGTGAAGGGAGCATAACACATATTGAAGGAAGACTTTATTGCTGGTGTAATCAATGTTCTAAGATTCTAGTAGTTCTAATTACCTAATTAATACAGGAAAGCATCAATAGTACTATTAAAATTGTTGTACAAAGCACCCATTCCCAGTACCTACTGCTGTTCCCTGGTACTGTGCTCACCTATCCGTGTCCCTCTGGGTCTTAAGTCAACAACACTTGTCATGAAGAATGGACTTGGGAAGGCTTTTGACAAGTCATATGATATCCTGAGGTCTGTTTTGGGGAAGTATGTTCATGGTGGGGGTTTCTTCCTCATTAATCTAGTGGACTGCTTTGAATGCTTCCTCACCTCTGACTGGCGTTTTCTGTCTGCTCCCAGATGAGATGTGAGTGTGAAATGTCTCATTTTGAAGGTGACATAGTTTGCTCTGCTTCCAAGGCTGCATTTGGTGAGACAGCTCTTACAGCTGTATACTTCAGTCATCCATTTCCTGCTTTTCCATGAAGAATATTTGTGAGATTGGAAAGAAGAGCCAAATAGGAAAAAAAAAATAATGAAAAAAAAATAAAAGAGGAATAGCTCAGTCCCATCACTTTCTAGTATTTTCAAAATACAAAGAAGCATGTGTATTTTTCACAGTGTGGATAAGTATACTACCATCTGCAGTAGGTATAGGCCTGCTGGTGGGTCTGATGTTCATGGTATATGTCCAGCAGCACAAGCTTATTGCCTCTAGCAGTTTTACATATGAAAATGTAAAGCAGGGTAATATCTGCTTACACATTTTGAAAAGCAAAGTCATTGCAACTTAAACTCAGCAGCCTAATCTCCTCAATATGAGGAAAAGAAACAAACTCTTGAGAATTAACAATGTATTCTACTAAGGTGATGGAGGAGAGGAAAAGCAAGAAAACTGATTCCTATGTAGGTATCTTAAGAGTTGAATATAGAAGTGGAAATAACATTGATTTTTCAAGGGGTTTGTATTTCTTTCATTATCTTCTTCACTTATCCTTGTTGAATTTGTTTCTGCATGTAATATGGATTTGAAAAAATTCTGATGAGATCAGAATATTTTCTATTTTACTAATAATGGGTCAAAAAGTGACAGGAATTGTATAACTCTATTATTATTTATTTCAAGTTCAGCCCTACCAATCTTTATTTTTGTGTGCTTGATTTGTTGTACAGCCACCTCATTGTTTTTAGGCAGTATTTTCATGTGTTTCTTGCAGACTATTTCAATGCATTGCTTCTAAAAAATACTGTTTAGAAAATATTGCCTACAGTCACAATTATTTTTTTAAAGTGATATAAAAATACTACAAATCTTTTCTAATGTCTACACAGAATTTTGGAATGTTTCTATTTTTCCATACTTTGTGGTTACTTTACTTATCCACGATATTTAACCCAGGGCAAAATTCTTTGTACATGCCTAAGCATGTCATATACAAATTTGCAAAGAAAATTTCATCAAAAAGATACACTTTTTTTACACTTGGGAACACTCTTGTAGTTTTTGTTTTACTGCCTAGCACATCGATGTGACCCAGTGGTTAAAATCTAATTTGTCCTTTTTAATTTGGATGCATCTACTGGTGAAGACAGAACTGATTGAATTCCTTCTCCCCTGCTGCTGAATTCTGTTCAGTGTGCTCACCTTGGCTTAAGGAAATATTCCTATCATTCAGATTAATGGCATCTTTATGGGCCATCTCTGTTTTACTTCAAAACCACAGGTACAATTCTAATTTGTTTCAATGTTTTGAGTTCTTGTCTAATAGTCAGCATAAAATACAGAAGATATATGGATGTGATTTTCCTGTGACTTCTGATTGACTTCTGAGTTTTGGATAGGTTATATTATTATTAATGGAAGCAAAGGAAACCACAATTTTTCTAGTTCCAGATAGCAAAACTACCTTTCCCACAACATTAAGAAATGTCGTTAAAATATTTATAACTCTTAATTTTACTTTTTGACTCCTAAAATTTATTAAAATAGCTATATTGGTATGTTTGCTACTTTACTGTATGGTTAAAAAACAAGCAAGAAAAAATTTAAAAATCCCACAAAACCCCAAAAAAGTTTGAATAATAGTATTTCATGAGGGATTGTGTTATTTCACAGTTATTTGAACTCTGATAACTGTTTTTCAGTTGCAGAAATTTACAGGGAGCAACTTATCTAACTCTTCTTTTACCAAAACTTTCAGAAGCCATGGCCTGTTAAGAGCTCTCCAGGTCTTCTGTGCACATACATGCACACACACTTGTGTGAGTGAAAGTGTCTATTCATGCATATAAATGACAATTTTCCCTCCATAATATGAATTAAAGCCTATAAGAAATAATGTAGTAGAATACTGTGAATAGATTATTGTGTCATAATAAAATCTCTGCAGTAGATAATCAGTATCAGGGAACTAGGATGAACCTGTCCACCGAAGAAAAACCTCTCTGAGCATCTTTACAGCAATAAATTCCTAAATAGTAATTTCTATATCTAATGTATCTAAACATTGTTTCAGAAATCTCGTATAATCAAGAAGAATATCTAAGCACTGAATAAACCTTTTGCTGAGTTACAGCATTCCCATCTTGCCTATCAGTCACTCCTCCCAGTTTTGTATCACCTGCAAACTTGCTGAGGGCGCACCCTGCCCCAGTATCCAGGTCATTAATGAAGAGTTTAAAGATAATTGGCCTCAGTATCAGCCTCTGGGACACACCATGACTATTTGGCTTCGAGGTGGACTTCGTGTTGCTTATCACAACAATCCTTTGGGCCCACAGTTCAGTCAGTTTTCAGTCTGTCTCTCCAAGTACTTACCTAGTCCATATTTCATCTGTACTGATTCCTCTTGAATAGTCAAAATCCAGCCTTTCTCATTCCCTTTTCTGTTCAATTACCTGTAAAATAACACATTCCCCATTAACAATTATTTTTCCACACAAGCTGTAAAAAAACCCCACAAATTCATACCCAAAATAAGAGGTTGTAGAGTGAATTAAAAGTCTCAAAAACTGAGTACTCTTTATTCACAGGATGCAGCAAAGACTATTTAACAAGCATTTAGTTTTCACTCTGTCACTTCACTGGAGTGAACTGCAACTTACTTTCTCATCCCATCATTAACTCTAACAGCACAGGGCTTTTTAGCCTATCTATAATGGCCATTCTTAGTTGTCTTGAAAATCCAGTGTGAAAATATATGATTTTATAAACATGATGCTTTAGAAACTTTTTTTTTGGCCATAAGAATGATTTAAGTCCCAGAAAATGCTACATATAATGAAAGGTATCAAAACAATAGAACAAAATTCTGCTGCTTAAGACAAAAGTATTTTACTATTTAAAGATGATCTTGTCCATAAAGATGATCTTGTCCAAATCAGAAATATAAACCCACAATATTGTAGATAACATAATATGTTACTTGATTCAGGAGAACAAAATTTCTATTGAAGTTATTTGTGTAAAATGAGATTTCTCTGTTATTAGAATCATAGACTAATTTTTAAGATCATCAATCCAACCATTAACATAGCGCTGACAGCTTACCACTACACCATGTCCCTCAGCACTACATCTACACATCTTTTAAATACCTCCAGGGATGGTGACTCAACCACTTCCCTGGGCAGCCTGTTGCAATGTTTGACAACCCTTTCAGTGAATAAATTTTTCCTAATATCCATTCTAAATCTCACCTGGTGCAACTTGAGGCCATTTCCTCTTGTCCTATTGCCTGTTACTTGGGAGAAGAGACCGACCCCCACTGCTCTACAACCTCCTTTCAGGTAGTTGTAAAGAGTGATATGGTCTCCCCTCAGCCTCCTTTTCTCCATGTTAAACAGCCCCGGTTCCCTTTGCCGCCCCTCATAAGACTTGTACTTGTACTCCAGACCCCTCACTAGCTTTGTTGTCCTTCTCTGGACTCACTCCAGCAACTCAGTGAGGGACCAAAAACTAAACACGGTATTCAACATGTGGCCTCACCAGTGCCAAGTACTGGGGGACGATCACTTCCCTAGTCCTGCTGGTCACTCTATCTTTGACACAAGCCAGGATGTTCTTGGCCTTCATGGCCACCTGGGTGCACTGATAACTCATATTGAGCTGGCTGTTGACCAACACTCCCTTGTCCTTTTCTGACGGACAGCTTTCCAGCCATTCTTCCCCATAGTGCTGCATGGGATTGTTGTGACCCAAGTGCAGGACCCAACAGTTGGCTTTCTTGAACCTCATACCATTAGCCTCAGCACATCAATCCATCTTGTCTAGATCCCTCTGGGGAATTTAGGTTTGCTAAATTCTAGTAGACAACATCCACAGCCTTTCCCTTTTCCCTTTTCCATCCACCGACCTTAATGTTGTATTATGAGTATTAGCTACAGAAAATAGATCCCAGAAAGGAATAAAATAATATGCGTAGAAATTTGATGTAAGAAAAAAAACAACCTGCCACACAAACTACCAAGAACTCAAAATGGATAACTGACTTAATAATGTGTTTCACAATGGTACCAGAAATAGGATTTGCTGACTCAGCTTGGATTCATTGTACAAGATCTAGCTGCTCTTAGAGTCAATATTAAAATGAATGAATGGAAAACTTAACTGTGGCAATGCAGAAGCGTAATATCAAGTGAAATGATTAAATACTATTGTGATATCATCTGAATACCTCCTTTGTCAAAGAAGCTAATACTAATGAGCAGCATCATTTGGTGAGTTAGGTGATTGCATTTGTTCTACCTTTGTCCAGAGGATACAAGAAATGGGAAAAAAAAGCACAACCCAAACACACTTTCTTTGTCTGCAGAAGTCTAGCCCTTAGAATGTGACTCATCACCTCTATGGCTGCCTGAGAAGATGCATGTCAATTACAGACATATTTCTTCATCCCAGATGGGATCAGAAACTTCTCCTTGACCGTGGAGACAACAAAGAGGACCCCAAGGGTGAGTTATGATCTCCATCACTTTTGAGATTGTGCCAACTCAGTGGATCATAAAACTAAATTATCTTGATACAGAGTCAGTATGGAAAGGAAAGAATAATTATAAATATGTAAGAACTGTCTTTATATTAATAAAGAAATTCATAGACTGCCATGAGTTACAACTAGCATTACTTTATGAAGAAAAACATAAAAGACTCTTTTAAAAAAAATAATTAATGAGAATTTATTTCTAAGATTTTTGTCTGTGCTTAAGTGAAGCAGAATCTGTGTCTATTTTTGTGTTTTGGGGAAAGAGTGTTGAGGATAATGCAAAAGGCTTTTACTGAAAAGTATGAGTGGAAAACAAATTGAGAAAAAACCTTGTACCAAGATATTTTGAACAGAATCAGGTAGTTGCAAATGCAAATCAGGATTTTTTTTTCATTTGCATTCATATATAAACGAAGAATGGCAGGTGTTGCTATTATCAATGTAATTTATACCTGCAAAGAGGACAGTTTGCTCTAGGCTAGGCTTTGGTCACAGCTGGCATAAAATTAAGAGATGTTATGGTTTCCTTTCTTTTGAATTTTGCCTTCTGTGAATCTGATACAGACAAGTAAATTATTTAATGTCTGATTAAATAGATTGAAATATTTATTTAAATATTAGCCAAAATTACAGTATTTTTTTATTTTGTTTTATGAACTCTCATGTTCTTCAATGGAGTTTCAACTTTGTTGTAAACTATTGCTCATTTATCTGATCCTTTCTGAGTATATTGGTGCAACTTATGTTGGGCAAATTGTAACCTAGTGTTCTTCCAGTAAACCAAGGATTTGGAACCATTATTACAGAATTTTGTGACTGATATGAATGGGATATGCTACCCTGAGGTCAAATTGTAACAAAAAGCAATTTGGAATGCAATGGAGGAGACAAAAAAGAGGGAGAATAAAGACAATTTGTGATGGCAATTTTACACGTAGTGAAAGCGTAAAGAGAACAAATATAAAGAATGATTATAGAAACGGAAGGAAAGCAAGGAGAAAGGAATGTAGAAAAACTTGAAGAAACTTTCATACCAGAGAAAAAGCCTATTATTAAACTATTTCTAAATAATTGAAAAAGAACTGACTGATTAAAGACATTATAAAGAAGTGGTTTGTGATTGTCAATTACTTAACAGATGGAATCAAAGTACAAATTACGTGTTTCAGTCAATTACTGCTAAGATGGCATAAAAGCATTTTAATTGTAATCAGAACTTACACTATTCAACGTGGATATTAAAGGAAATAATGAGCAAGGAAATACAGTGACCCATTTATCTCTTTATCTGTCTGCTTACCAAACATAAGCCTTAAATTCAAGCAAACTGAATCAAAGAGCAGAACCAAGTTAATTAGTGTTACTGAATTAGCTGAACAGATAAACTAGTGCCTACTTAAAGATTGCTGAAATTTATCTTACCTTAAAGGAGATTTTGAATTTAATGTATAAAATGAACTACAAAAAAAAATATTTTCACTCAAAATCAGAATAGATAATAAATTTTTGATGCTCATATACTGACTTTTTTTCTAGTAAACAATACACATCCCATAAGGATGTTGTTGAAGGCAAGGACTCCTCAGCAGAGGAGTGGCAGATATTGTAGCTTGGGTTCGTTATAATATCCACTTCGTAAGTATGCATTGCTTTAATAAAACTAAAATAAACATCCATAGAGAATGGCAGTTTTATATAATATTATTGATTTTATACATTTCTAATGTTAAAGTTTTTCTCCCAACACTAATTTTACATCCTTACTTTTTCACTACTCTCTGGTTTTGTTGCTCGCCTTTGTTTCCTGTTTCTGCTTTTTAGTATCTTTTTGCTTACCTTTTAAGTAAGAAAACCTACACAAGATTTTAAATCATTTTGTCCATTCAGAGTGACAACAGAAGCTGTAAAACTGTCTTCCCTTTTTCTAGGAAGTTTGTACTAGAGAGGAAAATATCTTTATTCTACCTATTGCCAATTTGAATGAATTGTGTGTGTTCCCAGGAGGAGTTTTCACTATGAATGGTGAAAAACCTCACCAGGTATAGAGGGATATAGATTTGTGACTTTGATAGAAAGATAAAGGAATTAGAGTGGTTGGACTAGAAAGAATAAAAATGTAAGTCTTCTGTGACAGTGTAAGAAACAGACGTGTAAAGACACAAGTGAGGTAAATGAAGAACAAGAAGGTGCAAAGGTAGGAACTGCAGATCTAACTGTAACATCAGAGCTAGATTACCCAGTTAACCAAATGCTAATAAAGCTAAAAAGTGGCATGTGTTATTTATATTTCTCAGTTCATAATTGTGTTTATGTTATTTACCATTTGACTTAAGACAAGGACCTGTGTTTTATGCTGTGTGCATTATCTGTGCAAAGATGAAGAATCTTGCCTACAGAAACTATATAAAGTTTGCAAGGACTGTGATTTCTACTTGAACAGGAAGAAAAAAGCTTTATATAAATGCAAGCTGACTGTCATTGTTATAATTTACTATATTGCTCATTTATATTATTTCCAGACTGTATTATTTTGTTATCTTTACTCTCACATAGCTCCAAAATGAGTCTTTTTCCTTTCTTTCAGAAAGGTCAAGTACACTGTAGAATTTCAACAAAAAATCTTGATGAATAGTGTCAATATATTTTGTGAAGATGTTATGTTGATGATGGATTTGTGCCATACATCAGCAAAGCCATATGGCTTATTGGTGTGCTATTACTGAGTGATGAATTTATTAGTGATACCTCAATAAACCTTCTTTCTGAAACACAGAAAGGCATTTGTTATCAAATAGATCAAAACAAAAGAAGATTACCACTTACAGTCTACAAGAGCATGTGTTCATGCATGTGAGTAGGTTGCATTATCTCAAAATTTCACGATAGAAATTTTTGTGGTGCTTTCCTAATTACAGAATAGATAGGGCAGATGAGGATTTGGATTCCTTTATCTAACACTAGTGATCCAGTTCTCAAGACCTTGTAATAAAGAAAATTCAAGCTGTTTGAAACGTGATTAGTGTAAGTTCTCCTTCTGAAATTTGTACAAACAGCAGAGAAGTAGCTGCTTCAGCTTTAGAAACAGATGAATGAGTTCTAGTAATTGTTCAAGACAGCTTGCAAACACCATCTTTTTTGTAGTATGAGAAAGTGGTTCTTTGATTTCTTAAACGTGCACTACCAAACTTCACGTGTTTGTGATAAAGTAGTTGTCTATCTTTTCTTCTGGCTATCTTGTGTTTTATCAGACACAGACAAGGTGTGCTGATTCCTCTTTTTTGCAAATTAAACTATTAAGTTCAAGGAACACCCTGTACTCTCCTTATAATGGTAAAATTTCCCCTTGAGGTACTGACTCCTTTGCCCTTAAAGCCCTCTGCAGTCCTCTACAGTTGCTTGACAGAGAAAGATATCTGGGAGGCCTTTTCTTTTCTCATTAGAGGGGTGGAATAGTGTCAGAGGGCATGTATAGAAGGAGCAGTTGAATAATGATTGGTGGTTTTTTGAAAAAATCCTTTTATTACAAGATCCCTTTTGCAGCTGTTAATGAGTTGCTGTGGGGAGACTAAATCAGGACAGCAAGGTACCCCAAGGGAGTACTTGGGTCAAGTCTACATGGAGCACAAAAAATAACTTGGACTGGCAGTTTAGTTATTCAAAGATTCAGGCATCGACTTGTTCCTGCTTATTTTACCCTCACCAACACCACCTCCTTCCCACATGAATATTACTCCAGGATAACAGTAATAGTAGGACACATTTAACAATTTTTACTACAGTAGGAACAACAAAGTCAGAGGAGGAGGAAGTGTAGGTCCTTGATGGTGCCAGTGCAGGTATTGACATCAGGCTGCGCAAAATCCATGTCACAGCAGAAAAAAAGTTTGAGGAGAAAGGAGCTGCAGAGAGAAACTGCTGTGTGCTGACCAGAATCTCCCCATCCCTCCTGCACTGCTCGGGGCCACGGATGGTAGGGATGGAGTGAAACTGAGCCTGGGAAAGGGGTAAAGAAAGTTCTTGTTTTATTGTTTGTCTTTTTGTTTCTCACCAGATGAATCTATTTAAATTGGGAATAAATTATTTTTTGCCAAGTCCAGTCAATTTTCCCACATTTCCAATTGATAAGCAATCTCCCTGTCTTTATCTCAAGCTACGAGATTTCTCATTACTGTGTTTGTGCTTTTTTGTTTTTTTCTTTTCCCTCTTTTCTCTCCCTTTCTGCTGAGTGGGAGTAAGTGAGTGTCTGGGTGGGAGTCTGGCTGTTAGCCAAGGCTAGCCCACCAAGACCATTTCAATTGTTAACCAAAACTGTAAGCCATTATGCAAATATAAAATATATTTACTGCCCCTAAAAGCTTGCAATCTGCAAGAGGAGAATCAGTTTTAACTATGACACCAGAACTTCAGGGAGTATGTTCTCAATTTTCTGATCATGAGGAAGAATCTAATTCTGTATTATCTTAAAAATATAAGCTTAAAAATTTCAGTTTTTGTAAAGCTTAAATGTTAATAGTTACTCATGTAGTCAGTATCTCATTTTAGCTCCTTCATTCACTGGTTCTTTTTCATTCCTACAACCCATAAGAAATGTGTTCTGTTGAAGCAAATTGTAAGCTGTTACGAATATATAAATAACAATAATTTAGGAGTACAAACTTCATTGGAAAGTACAGAGGGTTTGACCTAAACTGACCTACCCAGGACATTTATAAGCAGAAAGACATATTTTGATGACCTGTGTGCAAGTCATATAAAAGAAATGCATTTTCTCTGTTTTATAAATGAATTGATTCATTTTCTGTGAGTGTGGTTTTCAATAGTACTCTGTGGAGACCTCCACTGTGTTTGTCTGGATGAAAACTGATATGTGTGTCAATTCCTTTTCATTTTCTTTTCAGAGCTAATTAGAAAGTATTAAGTATGGAGGAGGGCAGGGGGTAAAGAATTTTATGAGACATATGCCAAACAGTTCCACAGCTATTCTAATTAGATTTAACTTCCAAAGGCATATAAAAAGGAGCCATCAGAGGGAGGTTATTAGAAGAACTGTGCTAAACAATTTAACAGTCAATTGGAAGCTGAAGAAATAAAGTGCAATTTCCAGTGTTTTTTATTTAATAAAATAACAGGACTCTGTTTTGTCTCATTTTATTTTTAAAGAAAAGTTGACCAAATGTTTGTGAAGACTGAGTAGAGATTTCTCATTTTATTTTTAACTGGCAAAATCTAGTAGACTGAGAAATGCTTAATGTTCAGTAATGGGTGTACTTTCCTAATTCCAAGTTGGCTTGGACGAAGTGGCTTGGAAATTAACACCTAGGTGACACTGCAAAAGAGTAAGTAAAAAAGGGTAAGCTAAACCCAAACCCTCTGCAGTGCCTTGAAGACTCAGCTAGACTCGACCATTAGTAGGATTTGATCCAATATACCTGATATGTTTTGCAGAAGTACCGAATGAGGCACCCGCCAATTCAGTCCCTAGTTATTGCAACATTATGAATGGCAGGGATTTGATGAAGACTGACAGAAGTATTAGATTTTTGCCAAATGTAACCAAGCGGATGCAATTTTATTATATGTTTATTAACAAACAAGATAATTTCGAGAGACCACCTGTCCTGGCAGCAGGGAGAGAGGGAAGAGAACAGCTGCCTTGAGCTTTTGCCAGCTGTCTCCCCATCCTAATGCTCAGATCCAGAGTTAAATGACTGTGCAGAGCCCTGATGGAGTTACAGAGCAACATGCTTAGGACAGATTACTCCCAAGGTAACTCTTGTCTCACCTTAAGACTTTCTCTTAGGAATCACTTCGTGGGCCATGATGGTCAAAAGAATTGAAACCTCATTAAATTCTAAACATCCTATGATCCAAGATTTAGCAAAGCCATGACCAGAGAAAAGCAAGGTGAGGCGAAGCAAGGCAAAGGAAGAATAGATGCTACATGCCACTGTATGAAAAAGACGAGGGTAGAGGGTAAGACTTAAATATCATCATTTCCTCAGAGGTAAATTTACATAGCAACATCAATTCAAGATTTGTGTTAGTATATGCAGGTGTCATGGTTTCATTTTACAAGCAACTTTGCAGGGCATGCCATTCTTGTATACAACTCAGTCATACTATAGTTGTGATTTCCAAGATATCAAGGTCTGTAAATAATATCTAAGAGAAGAATAATGAAAAAGTAATACAAATTATCCTATGTATTATCCTAATAGTCCTGGGATCCTTTTTTATGGTCTATTGTGAGGGGCAGGGCATGAGGAATAGGAAGTTAAGGTTGTCTGAAAAGGTCAAAGAAGGTCTAGCCTTCTACCTAATCTGAGACTCCCGCATGTACTTAGGAAAAACAGACAGCTGGAAGAGAAGTATAACTCCTCAGCTTCCAAAAAGCCTTCTCTTCTATGATTTTTTGAACATTTTTTAACCATTTTACATTTTTAGTGATTTCCACAGATTTTTATACCTTGTATGAAAATATACCAACTAAACCTGCTGCCTAATCCTTTATTCCTCTGCCTCAGTTCTCTAGTAAAACTAGGTAATAAACATGTGTAGTTCATCTTTTTAATGTCATCTGTGATTTTAGAAACCTGTATCTTATTGTCTTTCAGTTTTGTCTTTCCCAGGAAGAAGAATGGTAGTCTTTTAATCTCTCCTCATACAGCAACCTTTTAATATCTTTGATCATTTTCTTTGCTTTCCTTTCTTTCTTTTTTAGTTCTATTACACGATTTTTGTGATAGGAGGACAAGACCAGCATACAATGTTAAAGATAGTAAGAAAAAAGGGGGTTTCTACAGTGGCATAAAGGAATTTTCTGTTTTGTTCTTTATTTCTTTCTTAATAATTCCTGATGTCTGGTTTGAATTTTTGAGCAATGATGTTCACTTAGCTAATATTTTAGAAAACAATCTGCAATCACTTCAATATCTTTAGACTCATCACAGTCTTTGGATAAGTAGGATTATTTTCCCTATGTGAACAACAGGCATTGCATTTTATTTGACATTTTACCGCCCCTGCCCTTCCTCTGGATCCCGCACCAAAGTCATAGTCCAAATGAAAATATAAATATGCAACTTCTGTCTACACAGGCCTCGTGCTTTTGTATCCATCTGAAATTCTTCATTGATTTTCACTCTTCAGGAGAAGGCCAAACTGAAGGCAACCTCCTGTACCTTTCCAATAGTGCTCCTTCTGGATTTTTTTCTAATCAATGCCCTATGCCTGTGGTGGGTCTCCTGCTCTCAGCGGTACTCAATTTTCTCTCACTAATGAACATGTTGTCCGCGTGTTCAACGCAGAGTAGTCTCTCAGTGCACACAGTGAGCCTTTGCCCTTCCTATGTTCAAAAAGTCAGAAGATTCAGATCAGCTGTGTACCGGTTGATCAAGAGCTTAAATTTTAGGCACTATGTATGGCTATGTGGTCCATTCTGAAACAGGATTTTGGGTAGCAGGCCTACGGTTTATATTCATGCTTCCAACTCAGGTTTCCCATGACCTGATGTATCATTTAAGCATTGTGTGCTAGAGCAAATAGAACTTTCTGCTCTGATTTATCTTCTTGACTGCAGCAGGATTTACATATTGTAACCCAAGAGAGTTCTTTCTGGAATTCTGCAAGGAATAAAATATCAAAAATGCAGACATGAAATTATTGTTTCTGATTTTCTGACTTGAGAGTGAAGATCACTATGATTCTGCTAAAACTCTCTCAAGATGTTATTCTTTAAAAGTATCTGTGTGCTGCAGTACTGGTGGCATTTTAGATTCAGGGCAGAGTTTGAAACATTTATTTTTTGTGCACAAATCAGCTTCTGAGGGCTGCATAATTCCTATAGGAATTTGTCTAAGATAGGACTAGGAAAACACAACTGTTCTCAACTTGACATGAAATACAGTTGTGTAGGAATGAAGAACACATTTTCACTTATGTTTCTCTTAGGTTTGACCATTGCTATAACCAAATGCCAGAGAGTGGAACACTATTTTCTGTCAGCAGCATCTGTCTCCTTGGCAAATTCCTCAGACAATTATGTTGGCAGCTTTGGAGTAGCCTCTAGGTCTGTCATGTAGCTACCCTTGTCCTTGCAACGCTGTTTTATAGTGATTCAATTTGTTTCTGAATAATGTCTGCAATTTTTATGCGATTAAGCTCCAACACAAATCACTTATGAGATCTCTAAGCCAATCTTTTTATGGCAATATGCAGTACTTATTAACTATTGACAGTCCCCCTACCAAGTATTTATTATAACAAATAAGAATTGTAACACAAATTATTCCTTTGACAACCTGGAAATATTCCAGCCTTTACATTGATACAGTCCTTTGGGAATATTCCTAGTTTCTACTTAGAGTTACACAGTCATTTTTCAGATTATTGCACTCAAGTTTAAAACATGGCAGTCTCATTTCCTATCAGTTAATCTATGCAATTAAAATCCCATGTACACGCTTGATGTTATGTCTAACCAGAAGACACTTGTGTAACTGGTTACACAATAGTTTGCCTTTTTATCCAGCATCAACATATTCTTGGAGATTAACCATTCAAAAAATACTTGCAAAAGCTTTGCAGCCCAGATTAAAAACTGAATCTTCACTGGTGATAAATATGTAGAGCTCAATTTTGTATTCATTTGAGAATCTTTCATTTAAATATTAAAACAAATTATAAGTTATTTCCTTGCATTCACATATAGCAATATATTTTATAAGTAAAATATAGATTTGTGAAAGAATATAGAAAGATTTCCTGGACATCAGGATTAGAGTTTTAGAAGAGCACAGATCTGAAATAACTTAAAAACCCCTATGTGCTACTGCTCTTGATAGCTTGATTTGAAACTCTTTTTTGTTCTTTTAGTAAATAAATTCCCAATAAGAAGAATATTTCTTATGGAATACTGCCAGATATTTCTTTAAATAGTTCTCTGTGTGAATGTAGGAAGGAAGCCTTTGTCAATTTCAAATAATACAACATCTCATCAAAATTCTTACTGATGTCATGGAGAATTAGATACTTTAATTCTTTTGGAAATCCTATCAAACAACTATTGCACAATTATATACCTAAATATTTTTAACATAGTTGTTCAGATTTTAAAGGGTTTTGAATTAAAATATTTGAACTGTTAAATAAAAAATCCATTCTTTTTTTAATTTGACAGATTCATACATCATTTTTTTCAACATCAAATGTGCTCATGAAGTTACATGAAGTTACATCGTGTTGAAACACAGGTCACTATTTTTCATATATTAAAACATCTTTTAAAACGAAAGAATACCCAATTTTCTAGTATCAGTGTAATTTTTATTAAGGCTTTTAGAAATAATAATTATGTATCACATATAAGAAATCAAGGAATTTTTTAAAAAATTGTTTGTGAAAGGAATAACTAGGATTATTTTCCCTATGTGAACTACAGACATTGCATTTTATTTGAACATTTTACTTGCCCTTTCTTTTGGATTCCTCACCAAATTCATAGTTCCAATTGTTTATAAAAGAAATAAGGATAACAACAGCATAAAATCTCAAACATAATGTGCTAGTTGCTATCTTTCTTAAGAAAGATATATTTATGTTAATTGACTTATTAGTTTGAAAGGTATGTAGAAGCAAAAATTAAAGATGTCAGAATAAAAATGTGTAAGATGTTTACAATTATTTTTTTTATGATAGATTATTGAAGTAATAATGTAAAATCAAAATAAGCTTATTCTATCAAGTAATAGAATAAAGCATGCCAAACACATCATGGAGAATATATCCTATGGGTAATGCTTACAAACATTCAGGTGAAGGAGTTGTTCTCTGGGGATAGGCACACAGAGAGATGCTATCACTTCCACAAGTTAAGATTCATGATACGAAATATTTGCCTCACGTGGTGAATTTATGATGATAAATTATAATACTTTTAAGGTATTTTACTGTATGCAATTGATTTTCACAGTAAATAATTTTTATTTTTATTATGTTTATTTTTAGTGAAAGTCTCCAATTTTTCATACATGATGAACGGAATTTGAAAAAAACTGAGTCTTTATTACCACAATCAATTGGTTGACAGTAGCCTACAGACCATATTTTAGGACATGCAAATTTATGAGTCCCAAATTCAGCCTCCCAGAACAAAATCAAAAAGTACTGGATCAGTAGCTGTAAATCAATATATTCTTCAGTAAATCCATAGCTACATTGATTTGTGCTATCAAAACGTAACCCTAAAGTATTTAAAAATCAATTAGTTAATGTCTGGATCCAGTGTCAAAGTATTATTAAGGGTTGGATCTCACTTGAGTTATTGTCGCCTCTGTATCCTGCTGCAGCTTCTTTTTTTCCCCCATCCTTACTCCAACCTGTAAGAGTGATTTGCACTGCTGGATTGCTGTGGCAACAGAGGGACCCTAAAATTGGTTTAATGCGTGCACTCTGGAGATGAGCCTCTGACCTTTTTCTCACCCACATCCTTGTCTTCCTCCCCCACAGTGCATCTCAGACTTCTGGGTAGGAGAGCATTTTTCAACTCATGGGACTCTTGTGTTAAAAAAAAATGAAAATACAAAAATAAAAATCACTGATAATGTTCAAGGTCTTGAAACCATTTTAGTGTTTGCTTACCTGCCATACCTCCTGTAATATTCAGATACAGCAACAAAATCCAGGATTACTTAGTTGAATCCTGGAGTCCTAAACAGGTGAATGAGAAATTCGCACATTCTTGCTTTTTGTTATTTGGTTGGTCTGCCTTTTAGATATTTCAGGTTAATTTGCAAATATTGCAAAAAGACAGAGAAATAAATCCACAGTTTTCAAAATGTGCATCAAGAGAGCAGTGAGAATCTGCTTAGTAGTTTACAAAGAAATTATAAAATTTTATTATTCCCCCCCAAAAAAAAAATATGGTTGATGTCTGTAAGGTGATCATGTGCTTGAACCACTTTATCAGCTTTTGTGTGGATACAGAATTTCTCTGTCACAAACCAGAACAGTTTTCAGTAGTGAGAGCTCTGGTTATTACTGTTTTTGAGGTTACACTTATGTTGTGTAGAGCGAGAGGCTAACAGCTTGTAACACTGTTTGAAAACATTGCTTGCAGATGGCGTCTCTTGCAAATTGCAATTGTATCAGTATGTAATAAAGTTCTCTGCACTGTTAAAATTGTTGAATAATTTTGCCATGATTAATCAAACTGATCAAATAAAGCTACAGTTAAAAACAGATTTGGACCACATCTCAAGAAGTGAAAACTGAAAAAAAATGAATTCATAGAAACGTGTCTGAGTAAGTAGAAAGCAAACGAGCTGCATGTAATATGGGGGGAGGGAAAGAGGCAGGGGAAGTGAAAGAAAAAACAGAGACAATCTTCAAACATTCAGTAATTTTACAAAGATATATCAGTACCAGAGATCAACTAATACCCAACCAATTTATCTTTCAAATGACTAGGAACATTTCCTTTCCAATTCCTCTTTGTTAATGTGAAGAAAAAAGATTCTGCTACATGGTTTAACTGTAAAAAAATATATTTTTTTTTAGTAGAGTACTTTATTTGAGAAAAATGCACCATGTTTTTCTGTGTACAGTTCTTCATTTGTGTTTCTAACTTCAGATTTGATTTGCTAAAGCAGATTTGTGTATGTTGCATATGATTTCTCTATAGCTTGCTCATGTGGTTGATAAAAGAAGTGAAGAATTACATAGACGCTTACCAGCATGTAAATGAAACAGAGGAAAAAGAATTTAAATGTGGGGATAAGAAACCAGCCCTTGTGTGCTCAAACTCCCAGTAATCGCATTAGCAACAGTTTGAATTTAGAAAGTGCTTTATGTAAAAAGGTATAAAAGACCACCTTTTTAATGCACTCACTAAAAAGAAAAAAAATGAAAGGACTGTAGAGAATTGTCATGGCATGCATGAGGTCAGAGTGTTCTCCCAAGCATGGATTTAATACCTCTTTTTTCTCTTTCACCCAGAAGCAACAAATACAATTCACTGTTCAGTCAGACATCCTTTAGCTTACATGAGAATTTTTCTTTGATTTCATAGACTGTCACAATTAGGATTTCTAGTCTGTGAAATGGATACTGGGTAACCAGTCCTTATTTTTTTCACCATTTATGTAATCTATGTACTTCCTTGAAGAAAGTAACTGTCCTAAGTATTTGAATACAAAATTTTTGAAACTGAATGTCTGAAGAAAAATAACCCTAAAATTATTCCTATTAACATTCCATTAACATCTGTTCCCACAGATGAGGCACTAAGGTCCCAGGCCTCAAAACTATTTGAACACATGCTTCAATACTTTCCTTTACCATAACCCAAAACAGAAATGAAAGCACTCTATTACTTGGCTAAAATTTACATTCAAATACTTCTCCATAGCATCCAAAATCCACATACAAGATTTTTATTTTTTCCTCTAGCTGGCAAATCTTACTGACGATGACTGTCTGTCCTGAAAGCTTAGTCTTTGGGATGGCCATGGGTCAGCTTGCTTCTTCTCTGACTCACTTTCTTCTCACTTCCCTGCAGTTCCTACCCCCATAACACATGGCCTGGGGCAGGCCTGCAGGTCACCCGTCAGGGAATGAGCTCCCCTTGCGTATGGCAAGTCATCAGGATTACAGAGACTGTACTGTAGCCTAGGCTTTCCAGCTTCCAGCGTATGTGACCTTTCTCTGTAAATATGTTATTATATGTTTAGATCCATGTTTAAGCCCTAATTTACAGTTCAAAGTCACAGAATACTGTAGGCTGAAGGGGACCTCTGAAGACCACATAGTTTCTTCATACTAGGAACTACCCTAAATTTGAGCAGATACTCATTATGGCTTGCAACTCTTTGGTTCAGGGCAGGGACAGCTCAGAAAAGTGCAGTGGAATTTATGTCTTTATACAGCTTAGACAGA
This sequence comes from Rissa tridactyla, assembly GCF_028500815.1. NCBI lineage: Eukaryota > Metazoa > Chordata > Aves > Charadriiformes > Laridae > Rissa > Rissa tridactyla. The sequence continues at coordinate 199,614,383 of NC_071466.1, forward strand.
CATGAGAGGGACTGGAGCTGCCATATGCTACCTGAGACAGGTACCAGCTGCAGGCCTCAGACTACGGCTGTTTGCCAGTACTCTCGGCAGTGTTAGTGCCTGTTTTAGTGAAAACTGCTTTCCTGATCCACTGCTCCAGATCCACTTCAGGTACCACTAAAGGAATGGGGTAGAGTACAAAGGAGGGGAGGCAACCTACCTGGCAGATTCACAGATGTCAAGTGCCTATCTCAGAAGTGAGACTGTGTTGCAAGTTTTCACTCAGAGTAAAACACATAAACTATCTGTGGTTTCAACTAACCTACTTGATTTTGTATTGGAACACATTGCTGGAGAAATCTTACGCATTTTATTGGACTCATGTGTGAAGAAACTGAAAGTCAAGCTCAGTGACGGTGCTTCCTTATTTATGTACCAATAGCACCAAACTAAAGCCCAGACCTCAAGCGGTGTCTTACATTCAAATACCTTGGAACAACAGATTTTTCACTCTTCTGAAATTATTGTTTCAAATTTTAATTAGAATCTAAGATACTGGGTTGCATGAGGAGGAATATTGCCAACAGGCCGAAGGAGGTTATCCTTCCCCTCTCCTCAGCTCTGGTGAGGCTACACATGAATTATGGTGTCCAGTTCTTGTCTCCCCACTACAAGAGAGACAGATGGACATACTGGAGAGAGCCAAACAAAGGGCCACTAATATGATGAAGGAACCGGAGCATCTCTTTTATGAGGAAAGGCTGAGAGACCTGAGACTGCTTAGCCTGGAGAAGAGATAGCTCAGGGGGGATCTCATAGATGTATATAAATACCTGAAGGAAGGATGCAAAGAGGATGGAGTCAGTCTCTTTTCAGCAGTGCCCAGTGACAGGACCAGAGGCAATGGGCACAAACTGAAATACATGAGAGTCCATTTGAACATCAGGAAACACTGTCACTGTGAGGGTGACTGAGCACTGGCACAGGTTGCCCAGAGAGGTTGTGGAATCTCCCTTCCAGGAGATACTCAGAAGCCATCTGGACATGGTCCTGGGTAGCTGGCTGCAGGTGGCTCTGCTTGAGCAGTGGGGTTGGACCAGATGACCTCCAGAGGTCCATTCCAACCTCAACCATTCTGTGATTCTGTGACATGAGAATAAAATCTGTGTCTTTGCTGTATCCAACAAAATGCAGATCTACTTCAACACTCAGCGTTAACATACCAAATTGACTGCAGGCTCTTTCATTCTATGTTTGCACTCCTTCCCATCAAGCTTCTCATGTCTGCATGCAGTATGCATATCTGATATATACTTCAGTCTTAATTTCAAATCACTGCAATTTTGTCAGCTCAACATTTTACTTCAGGACTTTCCATCTTTTATGTCACAAAAGGTGAAAAAGTAGTATTTTCTGAATTTGACAAACCAGTCTCACAATTTACTGGAGCACGTCTCCTACAAGGACAAGCTCAGAGAGTTTGGGTTGTTTACCCTAAAGGAAAGAAGGCGCCAGGGAGACCTTATAGCGGCCTTCCAATCTTTAAAGGGGGCCAACAGGAAAGATGGGAGGGACTCTTTATCAGGGAGTGTAGTGATAGGACAAGGGGTAACAATTTTAAACTGAAAGAGGGTGGATTTAGATTAGACATTAGGCAGACATCCTTTACTGTGAGGGTTGTGAGACACTGGAACAGATTGCCCAGAGAAGTTGTGGATGCACCATCGCTGGAGGCATTCAAGGCGAGGTTGGTCAGGGCTTTGAGCAACCTGGTCTAGTGGAAGGTGTCGCTGGCCATGGCAGGGGAGTTGGACTAGATGGTCTTTAAGGTTACTTCCAACCCAATCCATTGGTTGGGTCAATTACAATTGACTTGAGAAGATTTAGTTTTATAAGATTAACAAAGTAACTATAAGAAAGCTGAGGTTCATTATAATAACCCTCTTCTTCCCCAACCAAATCAAAACTGAAGAAACAGTAAAATCTCAAAGACAGTACTGACTTCAGTTTGGATTTATAAGCATAACTGAAATCAGTTTGAATTAACTGCTTAACAAGAATAACTCAAGGAAATAAAAAGAAATGATATGAGATAAGGGAAAGGCATCTATCACCAAAATACATCAGAATCAGATGTTATTACCAGCACCTGAATGGTACAAACTCAGTTGATTTTTAATGCCATATCAGCTGTGCACAAAATACGACCACCACCACCGCCACCCCAGGAAAAAACTTTTACTTTATATTTTGGAGAGGTTCAAATCAACATATGATATGTATCTTAGATGCTGGTAATTTATTTTAAAAAGTGTTTCTGACAAAAATATGTTCAAGGTTTTAGAAACATAAAGTAAACAGAAAATAAGGATACCCCTCATATTGTCTCTCTGTAGAGTAACAGCCACACAAAGACCTCTTCCATGAAATGCATAGGTTACCTTTGCAAGATGTTTAATAGTTTCAGCTGTGAGAAGCTGTTCCACTGTTTCTCCAAACTAATTTCTAAAGCCAGTGACTGGCCTGTTCTATCACTCACAGTTTTGCATATGCTTGTTGGCTAGTTTGCTAGATTTGTTCCTTAACATACTTTGTCTTCTACTTTTTCACCTTTATAGTAAAACTTACACAGTCAACACACTGTTGTCAGGCTTTTAGGCACCTTTTTTGTTCATTTTAAATAAATATGTGTTTAACATCTTATCTTTTTTGTTAGCCTTCATTTTTGTGCTATGGGTAAAGAAAATAAGCAATTTCTCTCTAATTTATATACCTAAGTTAAGACAGGGCTTTAGAGCTTGAATTTGAGGTCTCTCAAACAATTATAATATTGGATTAAGAATTGAAACTATGAAATAGACATAAAATAAATCACCCTAATATTTAAAAAAAATTGAAAGAATGAGATACACCCACATTTATAATTGAAGTTGTTAGGTTTTTGATGCTTTTTATAAAATATAATATTCTATCAGATGAATTTTAGAGAAAATTTAGCATAAATTTGTATGTGTTCCAAACAAGAAAGGTTTTCTCCACCATAAAAATACAGATTGTAGTGTAAAAAATACAGTAACTGTGAAACTGGTATAAAAGAGATCTGAACAAAATGTTTCAAGTTCCCTACCTTTTCCCACCACAATATATATTAATGGAAGGGTAATTAAACTATGTAAAGACGTGTTATTTATAAAAAGAATAGTTGTAGTGAAAAAGACCTCATACATACCAGTTTGAACAACAAGTAAGTTATTTTAATCAGCCTCATTAAAAAAAATTTCTAAAACCAGAAAAAGTGCCAAGTGAGAGATATAATTTAATTGCTTTTAAGTTGCTGGTGGTGAAGTTTATATTGTCAGTAGTACCAAGTGGCCCCAATGAAATTAGAGATCCATTGCATTGAAAAAAATAAAAATCACAAGAAAATAAAAAGATTTAAAAAATTACTACCAAAAATCTATATATACTAACTCCTGTTAATGCAAAACTAATGCTAATTTCAAAACACAAACAATGATTATGCTGAATTTCATTAATGTGCAGAAACAAAATATTAATGTACACTTGCAGCATCTAAATGGTAAAGAATGTTAAGCCAGAGGAAACTAAGCCCCTACAATATCTTAGAGAGGCTTAATTATATTTTTTTTTTAAGTTTGCATCTTTAGTTGGTGAGATTATTCTCTTTATGACTTTTTCAGAGCAATTAAAACATAATTACTAGGTGTGCTCTGTGTATTACTGGTAACTCAAAATAAATTAAAGGAAGATACTTCTATTGTTTTCATTTTGTGTTAAGCGTATCTATTGATCCTGTAATCATTGCAGGGAAATGTGAGTGATGCTTTTTTTCTGGTTCCCCAATACTGTTGTGTGAGCTGTAGGAGTGAGACATTTCATTGGTTATATGTCATCTCCTTGGAACACCTTTGTTGTGAAGATATTTCAGCTTGATTTATCTTTTAAATACAGGATGAAAGCCTAGTTTCTTGATGTAGCTGAAGCTGTTCATTGGCTTGATGTCAGAGATGTTAATTCCAGGTTTATGTCTTTGGTTTGATTATTTTTATTATGTTATGCTGCTTTGCCTAAAAGGTGCAGTAAAAAAGCTCATGATAGACAGCAGTGCCTGGGCCAAAGTAGGGGAAAGGCACACAGAATATTCTGCTATTTTTTTTGAGCACTCAGTCCTAGAAATGTGCATAAAAACTACATGAGTATCAGCTATTTAAAAAAAAAAAAAAAAGAAAGAAAAGAAAAATCCTTCTGCTCCTATTACTTTCCTAATTAGTTTAAGTCCCAAGGCAACCAATTAATTATATGCTTTGAAAATGAACTTTTCCCCTTCTAAATTCATTCAAGCCTTTCCTTTCCCCAGTCTTTGGACTTTATATGTTCAGTTTGAAATTTTAAATCACTTGTAAATATTAAAAATAGAAAATGTCCTTATATTTTAATGGTCTTAATTTTAAAAGTTTTAAACCAAACAAAGAATTTTTTTCAGTTTTCCTTCAAAGTCTTCATTTTATCTAGGGAGATAAATGTTGATCTCTGTCCCATGAAAAAGCAAAATGTGAAGAATTTTGAAGTTGAAAGCAAAGGAAAATACATGTTTTTTCTTAGGGAACTGTTGTGTCTGTGTGTGACACGTGAAAGATTAGTCCCATTGAACTTGTAGGAGTTTGTAATATCCAGCATGGAAAAGCATGCAATTATTTACCAGAATCTTATTGCATTTTAATGTAGCTGAACATATGAAAGATACGAATTCTTATTAATATCTTTAGGAATCAAGAATTTAATTACCACTAGAGATAGGTAAAACTCTAAAGGCTGATACCATTGTTCGACTCTCCAGACTTTTGACCAATATAGAAATTAAATCTTGAATATTTTCTGTTTATTAATCATCTCTCAGTCTGTTTTTTACATACATGTGTGCTGCAGTTATGTTTTCAGAGGATTTAATTTCCATTTCTATACAGTGGACATGACTTCATATATACATATCAGTGTAAGGACAGTGAGATGTCTCTATCTCCCTTTGAAATCCTTTGGTAATTATCACAAGTACATTTAGGATATAAAATTTGACTGTGTTGAGCGACACAGGACTAATTTATCTTCTAATGCTGGGGAAAATTTAACTTCTAGAAGACTCTAGAGTCTGAATCCATGAAATATTTACTTTATAGCCAGCTAGGCTATGTAGGATTCAAGGTCTCGGTGTTTTCAAGCCTTGCCAGGTGCAGGGACAAGGAGGAGCAAAGCCTGGGCATTTGACCCAGGCTGGCCAACAGCATTATTTCATACCATGAACGTCACATTTGATATAAATTAGAAAGTTTACTGTGCAGTTTCTCTCTCCCTTGATGGTGGTGGTCCAGAGAACTCCTTGCCCTGGTGCAGGATCCCTGAGGCCTTCCCTTCCTCCTGAAGCTGTTGTGTTCGCAATGTCCGACACTTGCTGTCCACTGCTGGCAGTGCACAGCTTCCTACTGATAGAATTGGCTGAGTAAAATTCTTGTATATCTTGTATTAGTGACAGGATTAATACTGGTTCTTTAGTATTATTGTTAATTATTTAGTTTTATCCTATTAAATCTATTTATATTTCAACCTTCGTATTTCCTTGCTTTCCCTGATTGCCCTTTCCGGGTGGGGAGGTGTCATTTGGTGATAGAATAATTGTCTAAACAACAATAAATTGTTATGAGTTTTCTCAAACCACAACAGACTGTAAAGGAATCATGATGGTACCTTAAAGCACAGATATAGAAAATGTACCTTTAAAAATAAGATGAAGCTTTCCAGAAAGTGCTTCATGTGCTATGAAAAATGCCTAGCTTGTTACTTATTTTCTCCTTGTCATAATAAAAAGAATGCTCAAAAGCTGTTTGGTTGGTTTTTTTGTTTTTTTGTTTTTTTTTTTAAAAAAAAGAGGAATGAAAGATAGACTACTATGGGTAGTAGTTTCAGACTTCCTCTCTCTCGTAATCTTGTTCAAAATTTCATGGTTTTCAAAATAGGAATGTCGAATCTCATTAGCTGCTTAATGGAAGTCACACCAGTTGCACATAGTTTAGAGGTCTTCATCCTAATGTCACATGTGGTACAATGACTTCAAGCCCACCAGATACAAAGAAAAAGCAGACCCTGGTCTGATCAAAATGCACCTAGCTGTTGTCATGAGTATTCAACACATATTTCTTCAAAGTAGTCTCACTGCTTCAACCAATTCACTATTAAAATAGTAACTAAACTGAACTAAAAGTGATGTATTCGTATTTAGTAGGCATGGTTCTTCCATTAATGTTCAAAATCACTTTTTATATTCACTATTTTCCTCATCAAGGAATCCCAATTATTGACTACATACTCTCGGATTTAAGTTTGCTTGTTTGTTTTATTCCTGTTTTCTGCTTTAGTTTGCTGGAGTTTAATCTGATACATCCTGATTTTTGGTTTTGGGTATTTTATTGTTTGGGGGTTTTTTTTGGTTGGTTTGTTGGTTGGTTTGATCTGTTTTATTTTAAGATAGAGAAGCCCTCTTCTAACTTCTCCATGTTATCTGTGTTTTATAAATCCTAAACAGATTGCCTTCTCTTTTCCAGGTCTCAGGTTACCAGTTAATTTCATTTTCTTCGTGTGTGAAAACCATTCCATACTTCTGATCATCTTTGTGAGGAAAAGAAAAAGAGTTACAAAGTTCAAAATAAGGGTGCCTGGTGGATTTATACAGCGTCATAATGATGTTTTCTATTCTGCTGTCTATCATTTTCCCAATAGTTCCCAATATTTGATTCAAAATCAAAGTACAAAACATTGAATTGCAGGTGGTTCTGATCTGAATCCATGAAAGATATCTAAATGTAATTTTCCATGTTGTAACAATGACTGTAAACTAAAATGGCAAAGAATATAAAAGAAGGCATTGCTAATATACAAAAGAAAAATTGGAAGAGATTGAATCCCCACTAGTAGTTGATGTCACGTAATATGATGCATTTGATTGATAGGCATTAGTAGGAATGCAGAGAGAATGTAAAGAAGATGAAAATCAAGAGGTTTCTGATCTAATAAAAAATGAAGATTAAGATCAAGAAAGATGATGAAAAAAGCTTCCCACATCTTCCTCCCCCATTTGTTAATACATTCTGGTTTATTTTGATCGTGCTTATTATGTAAAAAAAAAAAAAATCAACATAATTTAGATAATCATAATAATAATTTGAACCATTTAGATATTCTATAGATTTTGAAATGCACACATAGTTCATATAAAATTAGACTAATCCATGGCAATATGGAATTACTTGTACAAAGCTTGGAGATTGCACCCTTGTGTAGAAAAGCCATGGTTGTGAAGGACTGGTTCACTAGTTTTAATCAAAGGATGTTTTGAAAACCAGTCGTCATAATTACTAATAATTTTTCATTCACAGAATAGGTTGGTCATGTTATTCAGGTTTCATGATTGATTCTTTTAACAGAAGACTAGGAATAAACCAATGTCCCTGTAGTATAAATCCATCATATTGTCTGGAGTTCCAAATACGCTAATAAGCATTTTTTTGGTTTGTTCTAAAGATTCATGTATAGCTCATAAAGTCAAATAAATAGAATAGCTTATGTTATTGAGTAGCAATCAATCAGTTTTCACTTGTGTCCTCAATAAAATGTTATTACGTCCATGTTTTGTTTTGTTTAGTTAGGTCTAAATAAGATGATCAAAACTAAAACAGTTATGAGTCAAGCAGTGCAATAAAATAAAATAAAATAAAATAAAATAAAATAAAATAAAAATAAACCACAGTAAAGAGCAAAAATCCCTTCTTAATTTTAGCCATAATTGTAGGCAGCAAAAATGCAGTCCATTTGTATTTTTACTGATTATGAAGATATAGATCACCTGGACATTAATTAAGTCTGCAGCAATTCTGTGGTCAAACAAAGCAAGGGAGATGCAAGAAAGGAAGCTGAACATTACATCTTATCTTTGGTACCTAACTGAGATGCTGGAAACCTGTCATGCTAGAATACCACCTACACTCCAACTCTAGTTCATATACAGAGATGTGAACATAAGATGTTGTTTTGATTTCATATTTAAAACCACACTCTGAGTTAGAAAAACAAGGTTTCTTCATGAATTAACAATCTTAGTTTCTGTACTTTCCATGTAAGATTCTTTGGGATGTTTGGTTTGCTCTTTGGACAAGAAAATCAATTTGTCTGAAAAGAGATTTATGTCATTTGAGTAAACAATTTACCTTAAAATTGCACAATGAAAGAATGCTCTGAAAAGCCTCTTATTAGAAGGAAGAACAGGATGTGGGAAGCAGGAAAGGGAGTGAAGGAAGTGGATCATATAGTTGTAATTAGCATTTGTGAAATCAAGGTTGTTGGGTTTTTCTCCCCCCACCGCCCCGTTGTAATCATATACACACAAAAATTGACACTGAAGCTTCCAAACCCAGGATTAAATGTGGATTTACTTAACTGGTTTAGTTTGAGATCAGAAACTGCTTCCTTTCGGTATTTACACACAGCTTTCATGCTCCTTAATCTGCTTTGTTAAGAAAAGCAAATGCAATTAATCTGAAAACACAGTATATGCTTGAAATATCTTCCAGATCGCCAACAGGGTCTAACTGTCAATTTTCAAATGCACTGACTGCGTACACAGAGTGTTATATTCTGCCAAATAATCCCAAACCTATAAAGTTGGTGTTTTCATGTAAAAAAAGAATACCTTTACCCTTGAAATAGCGTCATCAAATACCATCTGTGCTGCCTGTAAATTTAGTCATAAATCTTTCTATTTATCAGAGATTTGTTTTTCAAAATAGCTAATTTTTATCTCAGATTCAGCCGCACGCTAATTTTCTTGCTTCTGTCTTGCTGAGAAGTCTGGTATAACAGCCTCTCACAGAAAGGGTTTGGCATTTGCCCAAAACAAAATAAGCTCATCTCCTTGCATGGAATTAGTTTCCTTAATAGGGCTAGAACTGAGAATCATTAAATAGAGTAATTAAAAAAAAAATTAAAAAATAAAATTCTCTTCATATGATAGAAAATATTAAAAGGCCTGTGGGAGGTAACATGACAAAGTTCACAATGAAATTAATATTAAAACTTATAAAACTCTGAGGGTAAAATGATCTTGCAGTTAGAAAAAAAGTTAAGTAAGGGGTACATGAGAATGGAAGGAACATGGCAACATTACTAAATTTGAGCATCATCTTTTCTTTCTTTTCAATGTCTGTTGAAGGTGCTACATGAGATTAGTACAGTCTGGATGACCGATAATATACACAGGTTGGATGTCATTTAGAGGCGTCGGTTACATATGACAAATTTCATACATCATTTTGGTGTAACTGAGAAGCTTAGACTTAGAGAGCCCTCAGGAGAAACTGATACCTTATTGGAGTAGAAGCAATGAAGATAAATGGTAAAAGGTGTTTTCCCCCAAATATTTTACAAGATAATACAGGAACTATTACATTTCAGACAAAATATAATATATTTATTACATTTCAGACAAAAAATCATGTTTTTGAAAACCAGAGTTAGGAAACTCATGAGAAAAATCTAGAATTCACACTAATTTTCTTACTTCAAGAATGTTACTATTTTTTTGAACTAAAGTATGTTTCACTTAAGACCAAAGATGGAACACTTTCAATAGAATGAATGGAGAAATGCCCTAAGCTAGTGTCCTCAAGTATGCCAGTTTAATCTTTTATCTTACATTCAATTGACATTTATTAATGTAGTCTAACATTCTCTTTTTAGTTAAACCAGATGGAGCTTTCTACATATTTCTCCTGAAACAATAGCTTCTCATTGAAACTGGTACTGTGGTGACTTAACATACACAACATCATGAATTTCTGCCCCATAACTCCAGAACCCGGAGCCAACACCAAATGCAGAATCACAGAATCACCGAATGGCTGAAGTCTGGAAATCCTCTAGTCCAAACCCCTGCTCACAGCAGGGTAACCTAAAGCAGGTTGTCCAGGGTTGTGTACAGCCATATTTTGAATATCTCCAAGGATGGAGATTCTACAATCTCTCTGGGCAAATTGTTTCACTGTTTTACCACCCTCATAAAAAATTTCTGTAAATAGAATATTAATTTGTGCCCATTGCCTCCTCTCCTTTCACTGCTCACCACTGAAATGACTCTGGCTCTGTTTTCTTTGCTCTTCCCATCAAATATTTATCCACATTGATAAAAGCACCCTGAGCTTTCTCTTTGCCAGGCTAAATAGTCTCAGGTCTCTCTACCTCTCCTCATACAACACATGCTCCAATCCTTTAACATCTTCTTTGTCCTTTATTGAACTTGCTCCAGCATGTCCGTATCTCTTTTGTCAGGAAGAGCTCAGCATTGGACACAGTACTCCAGATATGATCTCACCAGTCCTGTGTAGATGGGCAGAATTACCTCCCTCTACCTGCTGTCAACACTTTGCCTAATGAAGCCCAGGAGACTGTTGGCCTTCTCTGCTGCAAGGGTACACTACTGGCTGATGTCCATCTTGGTGCCCTCTAGGATCCCTAGGTCCTCTTCTGCAAAGCTGCTTTCCAGTCAGTCAGCTATCACCCTATACCGGTGCATGAGGTTGTTCCTACCCAGGTACAAGACCTGGCATTTCCTTTCTCGGAACTTGCCGAGATTCACATTGGCCCATTTCTCCAGCCTGCGAAATTCCCTCTGAAGGGCAACACAACTTCCTGATCTGTCAACCACTTCTCCCAGTTTTGTATCATTTGCAATATTGCTGAGGTTACACTATTCCTCAGGTAATTAATGAAAATGTTAAACAGAATTGGCCCCAGTGTTAATCTCTGAGATACATCACTAGTGATTGGCCTCCAGCTAGATTGTGTTGCTCATCACAACTGTTTGAGCCCAGCAGTTCAGATTATTTTCAATCCACTTTGCACAATCACTTATCTAGCCCATGTTTCAGCAGTTTGTCTCTGAGGATGTTATGGGAGACATTGTGAAAAGCCTTGCTAAAGTCAGGATAAGCATCACTTGCTGTACTCTCCTCATCTCCCAAGTTAGCTATTTCATTGCAGAAAGCTATCAGTTTGGTCAGGCATGATTTCACCTTCATAAATCCCTACATGTCCTTTGTCAGCAGTTTCCCTGCACCGTTCAGCAGTAGGCCAACATCTTTCGTAGTCTTCCTTTGGCTGCTGGTTCACCTGTAGAAGCTCTCCTTGTTGCCCTTCACATGCATTGACAGATTCAATTCAAGGTGGGCTTTAATTCTCCTGACCCCAACCCTGTATTTTTGGACAGAGCCTCTATATTCCTCCTGGGCCATTTGTCATTAACTCCACCTCTTATAAGTTACTTTTCATATCAAAAGTTTTTTTCAGGATCTCCTTCTTCATCCATGCAGACCTTCTGCCACCTTTGATTGATTTCCTGCTCATCAGGATGGACCATACTATAGTTTGGAGGAGGCGATCCTTGAAAATCAACCAGCTTTCCAGCATCATCTCCCATGGGATTCTTGCAAGCAGAGTCCCGAACAGGCTGAATTATGCTCTCCTCAAGTCCAAGGTTATGGTCCTTCTATTTGCTATTTTCTCTCCTGAACTCCACCATCTCATGGTCACTGCAGCCAAGGCTGCCCCCAATCTTCATATCTCAGACCAGTTCTTCCTTGTTTGTAACTATCAGGTCCAGTAGACCATCTTGTCTCTTCAGCTCCTTGATCACCCATGTCAGAAAGTTATGATCAGCTCTCCTGGAGCACAAAATCTGATCTCCAAAGGGCTTTTGTCTCGTGTTTGATATTGAGAAACAATCAAATTTCCTTTGGTTTCAACATTTATAACTGTGGATTCTCAGGGGTAGGATTCAGTTCAATACATGAACAGCAATCGAGATGTCTACCTGTACTTTAAGTATCCAATTTGGAAATAAGTGAATTGTTGTTTAGATATAATTTAGTGTATGCAGTATATTTCCATCAACTATGACAATAACTTACACATCTAGAATATATGAAGGCTTCCATATGTAAGCATCTACATTTAGACATCCTAATCTCAAACTGATGTCAGACAAGATACGAAGTCCCACTGTACCTTTTCCCTCAACTGACATAACACAGGATCTCAGTTTTATTTTTTAGACCCTCTGTTGAATACAACTGGGGAAAAAAAAAAAAAAAACAACAAAAAAACCCCCAACAAAAAGAACAACCAAAGCAAAACAAAAAAACAAACCACAACAAAACCAAAAAACCAAATAGTCAATCAGGTCATAAAATAATGAAAGAATCTGTTACATTCATACGTAATAGATGACACAAAAATCCCAAAACTTTTACATTAGAAAACCAGGTTAATGACTTTATGAAATGAAGTTATTCAGTAAGTAACATCTGGGTGTTAAAATCAGATGGGAAAGAAGCAGAGAAGAATATTGCACCAAAAATTAAGAACTGTCAAAGAAAATAATAAATTATTCATTAGCAACATCACACAGCATAACAGAAGTTATTATTTAATTCTTTGTTTCTTTTTTTGTCTTATTACTGTCCATGATTTTAACTTTTTCAAAGCCAGACTCCAAATTAGGCAACTGTCCAAAACGTGGAGAGAGAACAAGTGGTTCCAATAGGAATCTCATGAAAGCTCTCAGTACTCCTTTCTCCCTGATGAACAGTTTGTTGCAGAGGAAATTACGTCACCACCTTCCATGAGTAGCAACTAAGCAGGTACTTATTAGCTATTTAACTGTCCTGCCAAATTGAAAAATCTTGAAAAGACATGAAGAAAAGTCCTTATTACATTATAGAATGCACGTTGATGGCTGATTTTATAAATTTTCCATGCACCTATGTGCAGACAATGCTTCAAATGCTTACAATAAAAAGGAAAAAAAAAAAAAAGAGTGTATGCTGGATGGCTTACAGTGTGAATTCAGTTTTCCTTGCATGGGAGGCACAGAGTTTAACCATCTTACAACTGGGAGGAAAGATGTCCAAGATGGTGAAAGTGAATATCAGTCAGATAACCTGCCAGTTGAAAGCCTCAGAGAAAATAGAAATGAACAAAACTTGATTTGTAAGCCAGCCAAATAAAAAGTTAAAAAAGCACAACCAAACCCAAACTCAACAAACAAATGAGCATCAGTGACAGGCCCAAGCAACAAACCATGAGACACTTATCCACTATGCTAGTTTTCCTTATTTAAAATGCTACTGAAGGAAGAGTAATTCAAACCAGAACAAACAAATCCAATGTTCGAGGTCTGATACTTAAACAGAATCAAAGTTCAGAATTAAGTCCCAAATCGGCTAGTACCACAGTGCTCACAGAATCACAGAATCACAGAGTGGTTGAGGTTGGAAGGGAACTCATCTTGTCCAAGGACAGAAACTCTACAACCTCTCTGGGCAATCTTTGCCAGTGCTTAGTCACTATCATAGCAAAAAAAATATGTTTCCTGATGTTCAGGTGGACCCTTCTGTGTTTTGGTTTGTGCCGATTGCCTCTGGTCCTGTCACTGGGCACCACTGAAAAGACCCAGACTCCACCTTCTTTACACCCCCCTTTCAGGTATTTATATACATCTATGAGATCCCCCCTGAGCTATCTCTTCTCCAGGCTAAGCAGTCTCAGGTCTCTCAGCCTTTCCTCATAAGAGAGATGCTCCAGTCCCTTCATCATATTAGTGTCCCTTTGTTTGGCTCTCTCCAGTATGTCCATCTGTCTCTCTTGTAGTGGGGAGCACAGAACTGGACACAATACTCCATATGTGGCCTCACCAGTGCTGAGGAGAGAGGAGAAATGGAGACAAATTATATTACTTATTATTTCCTTCTTCATCTCAATCCTTTGTTCTCTGTTTCTTTTTATGCTACATTATCTTTATTTTGGTCCCTTGTGTACATTTTTTATGATAGGTTCTGTGTCATTTTGTTCTACTATTAGTCAATTTAACTGTCAATCTGATCAATCACCATTCAGATTAGAGCTGTATTTTAATCTACATTTCAGATTTATTGGAACTGAAACATTTTAGCATGAAATATGCCTAAATAATAGATATTGCATGCACATAAAACCTGATACCACTTTCAGAGTCTAGGTGGAAGACAGTTTTGGAGAGATAATTGTTGCTATTTATGGGAAATGGGTTCTCATTAAAAATAAAGGTTAAATGAGGAACTTAGTTCCTTCCTGAGAGAGAAATTTACCTTTCTTTGTGAAGTGACAGCTTTCAATAGCAACAAAATCTAAATTAAACCTTGCTATATAATAGACCTCCTTCTTTATTAAACTTTTTGGGGTCTTAATAAAACAAACTTTTCTTAAAGTTTATTTCTATTCATTCTTGGCTTCCTTCCTAAGGCAAATATTTCTGGAACACTGGAGTAAAATCCCTTCAGCAGTTTCCTAGTTATAAGATTATGAAATATATATTCCTATATAAATGCTAAATTCTGACTACCAGTTTCTTGGTGGAATAGATCACTGAAAACCAGTTGAACTTTGCAACTTCCAACTCGGATATGCAAATGCTCCAAGGCTGAAAATAAACTAATAAAAATACCCCACAAACCTGAGAAAAAGGTAGAGAGGGGAGCTTTCCTCTGTACATGTGCCCTAAAATATGTTTTTTTTCTACTCAGACCTTGAAATAAATATTACGATGCAGAGATACTTTCATAAGGAAAAGGATTAAAGCAGAATTTGCAATAAGGCCAGATGAATAAGGCCAGATTTGCAATAAGGCCAGTCAGTCTCACCTCTGTGCCTGGCAAGATCATGGAACAGATCCTCCTGGAATATCTGCTAAGACACATGGAAAATAAGGACGTGATTGGTGACAGCCAACATGGCTTCACCGAAGGCAAATTGTGCCTGACAAATTTGGTGGCCTCCTATGATGTTGCCACAGCATCGGTAGACAAGAGGACAGTAACTGATGACATCTACCTGGACTTATGCAAAGCTTTTGACACTGTCCCACGTGACATCCTGGTCTCTAAATTGTAAAAGCATGGATCTGATGGATGGACCACTCATTGGATAAGGAGCTGGCTAGATGGCCGCACTCAAAGGGTTGCAGTCAATGGCTCAATATCCATGTGGAAACCAGCAATGACTGGCGTTCCTCAGGGGTCAGTACTGGGACCAGTGCTGTTTAACATCTTTGTCGGTGACATTGACAGTGAGATGGAGTGCACCCTCAGCAAGTTTGCTGACAACACCAAGCTGTGTGGCACAGTCGACACACTGGAGGGAAGGGATGCCATCCAGAGGGACCTTGACAGGCTTGAGAGGTGGGCCTGTGTGAGCTTCATGAAGTTCAACAAGGCCAAGTACAAGGTCCTGCACTTGGGTCATGGCAATCCCAAGGACAAATACAGGTTGGGCAGAGAGTGACTTGACAGCAGCCCTGCCAAGAAGGACTTGGGGGTACTGATGGATGAAGAGCTGAACATGAGCTGACAATGTGTGCTTGCAGCCCAGAAGGCCAACTGTATCCTGGCCTGCATCAAAAGAAGTGTGGCCAGCAGGTCAAGGGAGGTGATTCTCCCCCTCTACTCTGCTCTGGTGAGACACCACCTGGAGTACTGCATCCAGCTCTGGAGTCCTCAGCACAATAAGGACATGGACCTGTTGCAACGGGTCCAGCGGAAGGCCATGAAGATGATCCGAGGGCTGGAGCACCTATGCTATGCAGACAGGGTGAGAGAGTTGGGGTTGTTCAGCCTGGAGAAGAGAAGGCTACCAGCCTTCCAGTACCTAAAGGGGGCCTACAGGAAGGAAGGGGAGGAAGTCTTTAACAAGGAGTGTAATGTTAGGATGAGGGGTAATGGTTTTAAACTGAAAGAGGGTAGATTTAGATTAGATATTAGGAAGAAATTCTTTACTGTGAGGGTGGTGAGACACTGGAACAAGTTGCCCAGGGAGGCTGTCAATGTCCTATCCCTGGAAGTGTTCAAGGCCAGGCTGGATGAGGCTTTGAGCAGCCTGGTCTAGTGGGAGGCGTCCCTGCCCACGGCAGGGCGGTTGGAACTAGATGACCTTTAAGGTCCATTCCAACCCAAACCATTCTATGATTCTATGAATATGTATTATATTGGGACAGAACCGCTGCTGAAGGAAGTTTCTGCTCAGTGGCAGAGCAAACCCACATCTACCTGGAAAGGAATGGTAGCTATGCACAATGGCAGGCTAGGTACTAAACAAAGAAAAAAATGCTTTTTCTCACGTAATTGCAAAGCATTTTCTTAAGAATATTTTTCTAGGTAATGTTTATTACCACTAAAAGTACTAACTTTAAATTGGAATATTCTTGACAGAAATAACCCATTAAGTTCTTGGTTAGACATGTGAGAAGGAAGCACTTTTCTGACTAGTATCTTGGCAAATGTATGAAAGAAAGATTCTCAGTCTAATAGACCTGTTTTAAATCTAATTTTCACCTGATGTTATTTTTGAAATACATTTTTGGATAATAATTTCAAACTCTGTGTTCTGAATAAAACTGAGGGTCAACTTTGCAAAACCAGTAGCTGAGGAGATAATCTTCATGCGCTTCCAAATACCAATTTCTACATTGACAATTCTTGTTATAGCAGAGTCCTCAAACAGAGCATTTAACTTAGAGGGAATGTAAATCATATCAAAGGGATATAGAAGCTGTGTAAAGAACTGCAATGTAATAAGAAATAATCATAAATGAAAAAGTCCTCTAGTAAAATGCATGTTTTTGCTGAAGCACTTGCCTTAGAAGCACTAGGAGAACAACGAATATAAGCACTACATTAAAAGAGTCTTGAAGAAAGTTCAAACATGAACTTTTCTGTTTCCTATTTTTTAGGTATTAAATGAGTACCTGCTTTTCATTCTGTGATACTAACATATTTTACTTTTCTGTAGTTGTTTAACTCCAGGTGGAACATTCTGTTTGGCTGTTTCTAGACTGGTGTGTTTGGTTTTTTACAGGAAAAAGAAAGAAAACAGCTAAAAAAAATTCTGTGAAAAATAACTTACAAATTGGTGACAGCAGGTTGCTTAACATAATGGAGCAAAAGTGACTGAGGTAAGAAAGAATAAAACTCTCCAAACTACAGCAAAGTCAACCTTCTCTGCATGAGATCTACCTAGAGAGCAAATCTTCTAAACCTAACAATTCATTCTCTTCTATCTTTCTCAGTGCATGTGTTGCCTTCAAAACAATTCTGCCCGAGAGAGATACAATTGCTGTTTTAATTACAACTCACAAAAGAGAAAGCAACAGATGTATAAACATATTTTAGGTATTTATTAAATATCTGCTGAATTGTTATAGTCCTGTTGGCTCATTAATGAAATCTCCATGGATTAACTACTGATTCCCAACACCTTCATCTACACAGAGAGAGGAAAGATTTACATTTTCACCTTATGTACACTCATTATAATTTCTTTTATATGTTACTAATTATAAGCCTTTATATTTCTTTGCTCTTTTCTTCTTGGTATGGGCTGACAGAATTGCTGACTGTATTAAAAAACCAAAAGGATATATAAAGGAATCCACTGAATAAATGGAAAATGAAAAGACTGAGGATTTTGCTTATAATGTCAAGGTTAATTTTGGCCCCACATCAGGTAGGTTTGGGATTCCCTGGAAGAGTTTTCTTCTTTTCACATTTTGTCTCTGAATATAATTCAAGACTGTCAAACACTTAGAGACCATGATTTCTTAATATGCATAAATCATGAATATCTGCCATACATTTTGCATAACAATATGTAAACTTTTCAGAGGGCACATTGCAAATTCCACTTTCTGGACTCATGAGGGATTGTATTTGGAGCATATGACCCTCAGAAGGGGAAGATAGAACTTTTTCCCATCCAGTTTCTGCTGCATTGCACAGAATGTGCCAAAGGTAATAAAGTTCATCCATATTCCAATAATCTCTCCCTAAGCTTCATATCAAGAGAAATTGGTAGCTCTATCCCTTAGCTTTCACCCAAATGTCACCAACCAGACCTTATGCTTCCTGTTTCCCTCTATTATTCAAGGATTCCACTCCACAGGTTAGTACTTGAACCATCAATGTAGAGACATGTCTATCTTGAAGAAGATCCTAAGCACGAGTGACTGAGATAAATTGAGACAAAAAAGGATATTCCTTGTGTTAAGCAGCAAATACACCAGGATTCATTTGCATTTGGATTTTTCATTTGTGAGATAAAATGAAAATTTCATATTAAGTAAACATATCAGGCATGACTCAGTTTCCTAAATATATGACTTCACTTCCATTTTAGGTGCCAAAAAAGTATTTTCTCTGTCCTTCACCTACTGTTGAAGAAGACTGGCAATGTCTCTTGGTCATCTCGGCTCCTTGAAGATGTCTATGATACAGAAGTACATTTCAAATGGTACTAATTAGCTTTATCTGTGAAAAGATACAAATCTCTAGAGTGGGATTACTTTTGAGATTAGGACTACTACATTTAAGGGTTTATATACAGATATTTACATGTGTTTGGGAGTCTAAACTTCACTGGAGATCTAATCTGTACAGATGATGTAGATTTAAGAGAAATGCAGATGGCCAGCCACTAGTTTTCTACTTTAGGGAGAGTAGTCACATTCTTTAGGCTATAATGACTGCCAATCCATTTTTAATTTTTTTATGGTGGGGTTTAGGCACTTTCCTTATAAGCAGATGCACATGTAGGTAAGTTTTTTTTAAGCAGAACTAATGTCGCAGAGGTGACATTGTTAAAGCCTGTGGGAAAAATAGAGAGATGGTTATACTATCTATACGATGTTTCTCAGGTTAGATTTATTAGATCCTTCCCCTCTGCTCACCACTGGTGAGATACATCTGGGTGCTGTGTCCAGTTCTGGGCTCCCCAGTACAAGAGAGATACATACATGCTGGAGCAAGTCAACAAAGGACCACAAAGATGATGAAAGAACTGGAGCACTTGTCATACAAGGCAAAGATGAGAGGACTGGGTCTGTTCAGCATGGAGAAGAAGAGGCTCAGGGTGATCACCTCTTTTGACCTGCTGTCAATGCTCTGCCTAATGCAGCTCAGGAGGCTGCTTTCCAGCTGGTCAGTCTCCAGCCTGTAGTGGTGGCATGGAGTTATTCCTCCACAGGTGCGGCATCTTGCATTTTGTTTTGTAGGTCTTCATGATGTTTCTGTTTATCCACTTCCTCAGCTCATAGAGGTCCCTCTGAATGGGACCTGCGTACAACCTTCTGAGGTACCAACCACTTCTCTCACTTTGTCCTCTGTGTTCTTCTTGATTTCTATGAAGTATTATACACAGTTATAATGTGACTGAAATAATTTAAGAGAGAAAAAAATACAGAGAAAGTGAGGAGAGCTTAAGTAATTTTATTTATTTGAAGTTATACCAGTAAATTCTTTGTACAAATAACAAACAGATAATCATTAAATTATTTACTTCAGATCATTGACAAATGGTCTGAATTTGGGAAGTTCTGTGGTTTATTTCTATACCTGTTTAAAAATCAAATACAATTATTTCACTTAAGCAATCAAGTTATCATCTGATGTTATTTTAAGGGAATAATATGATTCAGGAAGAGTTTCCTCTTCTCTAGAGAATGATTTAATAGTTATAGAGATTGAAATGTAAGTCTTATTGTCTAGATGTACACAGATTTTATTACTTTCATATATTTTCGAAGAAGAGTATGTATTGGCACCCATCTCTTAGAAATAATTTAAAAATATTTGGGATAAAATAGGTTTTTAAGTTTTATAAACTTACAATTTTTTCAACACATGCTTTTGAAATTTTCTGACAGTATGCATCTCAGTATGCACACTGTGTACATTAGCTAATACAAGGAAGAAAGATCCATGAGTATCAATACCACTGTCACCTGGAAAAACTGTATCTTAGTCCACAGTTTGTGATTTGAAATCTCTGTAACCTTGCATACTATGCAATCATTTACACTTGTTACAAATAAACATAGAATTACTCTTTCATGTTGCAATTTTTCACACTCATTCCACTAAAGTACATGACAACAAATAGTACAATAGTGTATTAAACTGAGATTATGATGTAGTTGTAAACATCCTAAATACCTTCTGAAGAAACCATTTTAAAGAGGTACAAAAAAGGAGGACTAACACATTTAATCCAGGTTTGAAAGTCTTTATATATTGATCTTTTCCCTCTAGTGAAATTCTTGAATTGTCTCTTGTACTTGGATAGCGAGAGGATTTTAAAGAGATTAGAAGGATAAAGAGATTTAGAATTTCAGACATATTTTTAGATAAAAATATGTTTTTATAATGCAAAGCAAAATTTGAACTTAAATAGATATCATAATTTAACCCCATTGGGAAGCTAAGCACCACACAGCCATTTGCTCAGACTTCCCACAGTGGGATGGCAGAGAGATTCAGCAGAGTAAAAGTGAGGGAACTCATGTGTTGACATAAAGACAGTTTTATAGGTAAAGTAAAAGCCACTCATGCAAGCAAAGCAAAACAAGGAATTCATTCACCACTTCCCATCGGCAGGCAGGTGTTCAGACATGTCCAGGAAAGGAGGGCTCCATCATGCATAATGGTGAAGACAAATTTGGGAAGACAAACATCATCACTCTAAACATTCCCTCCTTCTTTCTTCTTCCCCCAGCTTTATACACTTAGCATGACATCATATGGTACGGAATAGCCCTTTGGTTGATTGGGGTCAGCTGTCCCAGCTGTTTCCCCTCCCAATTTCTTGTGCACTCCCAGCCTACTCACTGATGAGGTGCTGTGAGGAGCAGAAAATACCTTGATGTCATGCAAGTGCTGCTCAGCAATAACTGAAGTACCCCTGTGTTATCAACACAGTTTTCAGCACAAATCCAAAACATAGCCCCATACTAGTTACTATGAAGAAAATTAAGTCTATCGCATCTAAAAACAGCACAGCAGTAAAAATATAAATATAACTACAGAAAATTAAAACTAGTTTAGAGCCTACTCCTGAAGCCACACTGTGGTGGGTTGACCCTGGCTGGGCACCAGGTGCCCACCAAAGCCACTCTATCTCTCCCCTTCTCAGCTTGTAAGCCAAGAAAAGGACTGGGATGTCACTCACCGGTTACAATCACAGGCAAAAAAGACTCAATTTGGGTAAATTAATTTCATTTATTACCAATCAAATCTTAATAGGATAATAAGAAATAAAACCAGATCTTAAAATACCTTCCCCCCACCCTTCCCTTCTTCCTGGACTCAGCTTCATTCCCAATTTCTCTACCTCCTCCCCCCGAGAGATGCAGGGGGATGGGGAATGGGGGTTGCGATCAGTTCATCACATGTTGTTTCTGCCACTCCTTCCTCCTCAGGGGGAGTACTCCTCACATTACTCCCCTGCTTCAGCATGGGGTCCCTCCTGCAGGACACAGTCCCCCATGAACTTCTGCAATGTGGGTCACTCCTACGGGCTGCAGTTCTTCATGAGCTCCTCCAGTGTGAGTCCCTCCACAGGGTGCAGTCCTTCAGGAACAGACTGCTCCAGCATAGGTTCCCCATGGGGTCACAAGTCCTACCAGAAAACCTGTTCCAGCATGGGGTCCTCTATCCACAAGTACACAGGTCCTGTGTACCAGAAGCCTGCTCCAGCGTGGGCTTCCTATGGGGTCACAACCTACGTCAGGCATCCACCTGCTCCAGCGTGGGCTGCAGGTGGATATCTGCTCCACTGTTAACCTCCATGGTCTTCACCACAGGCTGCAGGGCAACGTCTGCTCCAGTACCTGCAGTGCTTCCTCCCCCTCCTTCTTCACTGATCTTGGTGTCTGCAGAGTTGTTTCTCTCACATATACTCAAACGCTGCTATGCAGGAATTTTTTTCTGCCTTCTTAAATGTGTTATCATAGAGGTGCTACAAACGTCACTGATGGGCTCAGTGTTGGCCAGTGGTGGATCTGTCTTGGGGCCGGCTGATATTGGCTATATCGGGCATAGGGGAAGCTTCTGGCATCTTCTCACAGAAGCCACCACTGTAGCCCCTCTGCTACCAAAACCTTGCCACAGACTTACATTTACTCACGTTTCTTTGTTTCAGCAAAAACTGTACTAGAATTAAACTTCATGATTGCATCTAAACACCGCATTTGTATCTTGATATCTACAATGCACATGCATATTGATTACTTTGTGTGTCAAAATCAGAATTTTAGGGTATTTGCATATAACTGTTAAGCAGCTTAAAATCTGCTCTATACAGATAGTAGAGGACAGTTTAATTTTCCCCTACAAGACACAACAATTTTCAGTGTCTACAGGGTAAAGGAAGCTCATTCAGATGTTGAAACAAGACATGTAAGTTTGTCAGTATATGTAATTAACCAGTAGGACAATATGCCCTCTGATGTAATAGCTTCTCCAGTTACTAAAAAATCCCCAAACCCTGTCTGCCTTTTTCTAAAACAAGCACTCTCAGTCCACCGGAAGTTACAGTTTCATGAAGAAATCACTTGGCAGTTCAGAGTCTTTCCCATTGAGAAGGACATATTGCCAAAGCACTGCTTCATTCCAGTCATCTCTGTATGGTAAAATACTTCATTGTGCTCCGTTACTGACCAGCATAATTCACAGCAGCCACATGGGTGCTCTGATGACTGCAGGATACGCTGGTCCCCAGCTGCTACGACTAGTAACATGTTCAGCTAGACTACATATCAGGGGCTAAGTAATTAAAAATGGCCAACTTCTTTTGGCTTGGTAAATTAAATTAATTTGGGAAAACAGGAAGAAGTTCACAGCTGCAAATACATTTTTATCATGGGCCTCATTTTTGCTGTCCACCACATGTTGATATCTCACTGATTCATCAACATTCAGTAAAACTGGCAGAAGACTCTCAGTAGTTTCGTCGCCAGAAGTACTGATTCATTTTCTGCAAAGCAACATTCCCAGATGTATTATTTACTACAGGAATTGCTTTGGGGAATAATTTTAATAATGGCATGACATGCAGCTAGGGGAATAATATAACTAGTTAGGCAGAAAAAAATTATACTTAACAATCCAAAACAATTGTGACTAATGAACAGTACATGTAAGCAAAAATGGGCCTGATTCTCTGTTCCTTGGTAATTATATGTGGCAAGGCTAGCACAAAAGTGCTTTCCAGCTTGGCCTGGTTTAGATTTCCAGAGGTTAGAAACTAAACAAGACAACATTATGGAATATTTCCCTCTAACATGGAGAACAGGAGAACACACGCTGTTCTGAATGGCTTTCACATTTCTACCGGAGAACGGTAAAGGATGACAAAAATCTGCTGTTTTTTGCAAGCTTCTTGAAAGACTGTTTTTCAAAAATCTTGATGATATTTTCTGTTTATGAAACAAGTGACAAACTTAATTAAGTCTCCAATACATGCATACAAACTACATCATTGCACTTACATTTGGTGCCTGCATCTTCCTTATTCAGAATGGAAGTTGAAGGCAAGTTAGACTCCATTTACTCTGTGTGAAAGAAAGGCCAGGGATGGCCAACACACAGAGGTTCAAACTTTTCTGGAGAAAGGAATAAAGCACTGGAACATATTCCATTTCTGCTGTCAAAGCTGGGCATAAAGAATGCAAGGTTTGAAAGCAGAGCAAACAGGAGTAGACTTAGGTTTGCAGCTTAGTGATACTAAAGTGTTTCTAAGATATGGAAATCCTAAACTCTAGTCTCTTCCTCTTGGATGTGAACAAAATCTACCCTAAACTGTTACCAGATAAAAACTGAGCTAATACGAGGGAGAACTGTACTGTCCAGTCTCATATGAATGTCTGAATCTTCTGGAGATGCTGTTCTCTTGGCTTCAGAGAAGACAGGAGTAACTACAGCTGTCCGTGTTTGAAGCTGCTAAAGACAGAACTGTCATTGACTGACTTGTCTCAGGCAGTGAAAAGCAGAGAAAAAGAGCAAATGATCACTGCAGAGTTTCAGAACCTTGACTGTACTTAGCCTGGGGGAAAGTTCATACAATTGATGAGTCTGTACCATCTATCCCCTGTGGTCAAACAAATTAAATCTGAGTTTTATCTAGATGACTGACCTATCTGTTCTGTTTCACTACCAAATTAATTATATTTTTACACAAGCAAAGCCAATCATATCCTACTGAAATTAATGAAAATAGTCAGGAACAAAGACTCCTTCGTGCTGTATAATTTCAAAAGGCATCCTTATTGTAGAAACCAAACTAGTAAATTCATATTTTAAAGTGTTTTAGATGTGAAAAGAACCATATAAGGACTCATCATTCTTATTCAGCTTATTATTAAATTACTGTATCAAGAAGACTCCTTTAAAGATGCATCATTGTTTACCTGGACTTTAGTAAGGCCTTTGATAAGGTTTACCACAGCATCCTCCTGGAGAAAATGGCTTCCCATGGGTTGGATAGGAATACTCTTCACTGGGTAAAAACCGATTAGAGGGCCGGGCCCAGAGAGTGGTGGTGAATGGAATTAAATCCAGTTGGTGGCCAGTCACAAGTGGTGTTCCCCAGGACTCAGTACTGGGCCCAGTTCTCTTTAATATCTTTATCAATGATCTGGATGAGGGGATTGAGTGCACCCTCAGTAAGTTTGCAGATGACACCAAGTTGGGTGGGAGTGTTGATCTGCTTGAGAGTCGAAAGGCTTTGCAGAGGGATCTGGACAGGCTGGATCGAGGGGCCAAGGCCAATTGTATGAGGTTCAACAAGGCCAAGTTCTGGGTTCTGCACTTGGGTCACAAAAACCCCATGCAGCATTACAAGCTTGGGGAAGAGTGTCTGGAGATCTGCCTGGCAGAAAAGGACCTGGGGCTGTTGATCAACTGCTGGCTGAATATAGGCCAGCAGTGTGCCCAGATGGCCAAGAAAGCCAACAGCATCCTGGCCTGTAGCAGGAATAGTGTGGCCAGCAGGACTACGAAAGTGATCATCCCCCTGTACTTGTCACTGGGGGGGCCCCACCTCTAGTACTGTGTTATTTTTGGCCCCTCACTACAAGAAAGACATTGAGGTGCTGGAGTGTGTCCAAAGAAGGGCAACGAAGCTGGTGAGGGGTCTAGAGAACAAGTCTTATAAGGACCAGCTGAAGGAGCTGGGGCTGTTTAGCCTGGAGAAAAGGAGGCTGAGGGGAGACATTAATGCTCTTTACAGCTACCTGAAAGGAGGTTGTAGAGAGGTGGGGGTTGGTCTCTTCTCCCAAGTAGCAGGTGATAGGAAAAGAGGAAATGTCCTCAAGATGCTCCAGGGGAGGTTTAGTTTGGATATTAGGAAATATTTTTACACTGAAGGGGTTACCAAGCATTGGAACAGGCTACCCAGGGAAGTGGCTGATTCACCATCCATGGAGGTATTTAAAAGAAGTGTAGATGTAGTGTTTAGCGGTATGGTTTAGTGATGTTTTTTTTCAGTGGTAGCTTGATGGTTGGACTAGATGATCTGAAAAGTCCCTTCCAACCTATGCAATTCTATGATTCTATCATCTTTTCATGTAATCTCATCTATTCTGTTTCTCTTTCCTTTTCTTTTGATAGATTGTGCCAGAAAAGATGAAATGGAAATGGAATGGTGTCGTGTTAAAAGGACTGTAGTTTTGATATTTGTCTGTCAGAGTCCCAGGACTTTCACTGATTTACTATCAATGTCCCACAAAGGACTTTCGCTGAATCAGATTCACAAATAATCAAAATTAATTATTTTATTGAGAGTGACAGTCGCAGATTTGAGATTGCCGTTGATAACTTCACTAACTACAATAGTGCTAATTACTTAAGGTTAATATTGCTAGCAAAAAGAAGGGTAGTACAACAACCCGGGGTAACATTCACCAGAGAGTGAAAGGCACAGCGCTTACCCAGAAAAGTGTCCCTGCCTAGGGTGGATGAAGAGAACACGGCCCGTCGACTGGTCTGTCAGGTATCACGTTTCTTCTCTCTCAATTTAACAGTGATTTTCTCCATCCTTTTATCCCCAACATTATGAGGTTTCCCTCCACTAGCCAGTCTTAATTGCTCTTTGAGCACAGAGACTTCACCTCATTACCCAAATTCCACAAATGGATAGTACAGAATACCTATTGCTAGAAAACACATCAGTTCCTTAGGTTTTATAGAACAGATCTATGTTCCTAACTTTAGATATATTTGAAGATCTTCACCTTGATGGCAGAAAGTATGAGCTGTAGAATAGAATAGAATAGAATAGAATAGAATAGAATAGAATAGAACAGGATAGGATAGGATAGGATAGGATAGGATAGGATAGGATAGGATAGGATAGGATAGGAGTAGAATAGTTCAGCTGGAAGGGACCTACAACGATCATCTAGTCCAAGTGCCTGACCGATTCAGGGCTGATCAAAAGTTAAAGTATGTTATCAAGGGCGTTGTCCAAATGCCTATTAAACACTGACAGGCTTGAAGCATCAACCTCCTCTTGAGGAAGACTGTTCCAGGGTCTGACCACCCTGTCGGTAAAGAAATGCTTCCTAATGTCCACTCTAAATCTCACCTGACGCAGCTTTGAGCCATTCCCATGTACCCTGTCACTGGATACAAGGGAGTAGATATCAGCACCTCCCTCTCCACTTCCCCTCCTCCAGCAACTGCAGCGAGCTCTGAGGTCGCCCCTCAGCCTCCTTGTCTCCAAACTAGACAAACCCAAAGTCCTTAGCTGCTCTTCATAGGATGTGCCTTCCAGCCCTTTCACCAGATTTGTTGCTCTCTTCTAGACACAGTCAAGGACCTTCACATCCTTTTTAAATTGTGGGGCACAGAACTGCACACAGGTTTCAAGGTGAGGCCACACCGATGCTGAGTACAGTGGAATAATCACCTCTGGCTGGTTATACTGTCTTTAATGCACGCCAGGATGCGGTTTGCCCTCTTGGCTGCCAGGGCACACTGCTGACTCATATTGAGCGTGCTCTCCACCAGCACCCCGGGATCCCTTTCTGCAGGGCTGCTCTCCAGCCAATCCTCTCCCAATTTATGCTTGTGCCCAGCACTACTCTGTCCCAGGTGCAGAATCCAGCATTTGAACATGTTAAATTTAAACTCATTAATCATTGCCCAGAGCTCCAATCTATCTAGATCCCTCTGCAAGGTTTCCTGTCCCTCAAGAGAGTCAACAGCACCTCCCAGTTTCATATCATCAGCAAACTTGCTAGTGGTGCGTTCAACTCCGGCATCCAGGTCACTGATTATTGATATTGAACAGAACTGGCCCTAGAATAGAACCCTGAGTAACACCACTGGTAACTGGTCACCAGCCAGATGTAGCCCCATTCACCACAACACTTTAAGCCCTGCCAATTAAACAGAGTAGTATAATGAGAAATAAGAACAAATCCAGAAAACACCTTGCCCCCACCGCATCCGTTCTTCCCAGGTCCAACTTCATTTCCAGTTTCTCTAAATCATCCCCCTGAGCAGTGCAAGGAGATGAAGAATGGGGTTGTGGTCATTTCACAACATTTCACCTCAGCTGCTTCTTCCTCCTCATGGTCTTCGCCTGCTCTAGCATGGGGTCCCTCCCACAGGAGACAGTCTTTCATGAACTTCCCTAATACAGGTCCTTCCCATGGGCTGCAGTTCTTCAAGGATTGCTCCAACGTGGATCCTTTCCATGTGGTGTGGTCCTTCAGTAACACACTGCTTCAGTATGGATCCCCTACAGGGTCACAGTTCCTGTCAGAAAACCTGCTCCTGTGTAGACTCCTCTCCCCAGGCCACAGTTCCTGCAGAACCTGCGCCATCATAGACGCTCCATGGCCTACAGCTTCCTTCAGGGCATCTCTACCTGCTGCAGCATGGGGTCCTCCATGGACGGCAGTGTGGATATCTGCGCCACCATGGTCCTCCATGGTTACAGAGTGACAACCTGTGTCACCATGGTCCTTATCATGAGCTGCAGGGGAATCTCTTTGGCTCTGTCCTACATAGGGGCAGTTTCTAGTGTTTTCTCACAGCCTCCCACTGCCAGCACCTGGGCACAGGACACTCATTACACCTGAATCATTACATTTGAATAAATACTTGGAAAGAGGAGGTAAAAGTTAGCAGCCTTCTCTTGCAAAGGAGTGAGTTTAGCATAGATTTGTGCTGGCAGCAGTTTTTTTGCACTCGTGTAAACAACCTGAGAAAAGGGATTAACAGTCAAGTGACAAAGTCTTCAACAGTATCAAGTTATTCAGTGCAATGAGGACAGGGTTCAACTATGAAAATGTGAGGAAGTCCATAAGAATGTGAATGACTATGTAATAAAATGGCAGATGAAATGTGACGTTGATAAATGTAAAATAACACACACAGGGAAACCAATGAAGGGCACTAAGCTGACCATATTACCCAGGGGAAGATCTTGGTTTTATGACAGACAGTTCTAATGCTCAGTGACTGCGAAAAAGAAATCAAGTGTCAGAAAGTAATAAAGAAATAGTGAATGAAACAAGAAATGTCATTATGCCATTGTGTAAGTTCATGTTTCTCTTAACGTTTTGAATACTCTATACAACTCTAGTCCGCACATTTCAAAAGGATATAGTAGAATTGGAAAAAAGTTCAAGAAAGAGTAAATCATCTGTTAAAAAATGTATAAACATTTCCATACAAGTAATGATTTAACATGGTAGAACAGAACAGGAAACCTTAATGAAAGAAATGAAGTGGTGGGATATGATAAGCATCCACAAAATCCTGAATGTCACAGAGAGTTTAACAGTGATCAGTAATTCATGTTTTCTTTCTATCTACTATCAAATAAAGCTAATGTGAGGTAGGTTCCGAAATAAGGGTGGCTTTTTTATTTTCCCCATGCAATAGGTAGTAGTTTAATGAAACTCTCTGTCAAAGAATGCTGTGGACTGTAAAAATGTAATTAGGTTGAAGGGCTAATTAGATAGTTATGTGAAAGAAAATTTATTAAGTATTACTAAATAGGCAGAACACATCCGATTCAAGATATTTCCTCAAATGGAAAAAAAAAAAAAAAAAAAAAATTAGAGGCAGTCAAGTCATTCAGGAAATTTCATATATGCTTGCTCCATTCTTTTTTCTATAGTGTCCACTTATTGCCACTGCTAGGGAAAAGATACTGGCTGTGTACTTTTGGTCCGACTTAATACCATCAGCTTCATATTCTGTTAATTAATTTCTTGACCAGTGTCAGACTTGCCTTCGTTCGGTCAATATCCCACTCTTGCAGTTAGATCAGTGAAGTGCATAAATTCTTCATGATTGTTCCTGAGGAGTGGAAATGGAGAGAGAGGTGCTGATCTCTTCTCCCTGGTATCCAGGGAGAGGTCACATGGGAATGATTCAAAACTGCATCAGGGGAGGTTCAGACGTGACAACAGGAAACATTTCTTTATTGAGAGGGTAATCAAACAGTGGAACAAGCTTGTCAGAGAGGTAGCAGATGCCCCACGCCTGTCAGTGTTTAAGCGGCATTTGGACAACACACTTAGTAACATTCTTTACCTTTTGGTCAGCCCTAACATGGTTGGATTAATGAATCATGTAGATCCCTTCCAAATGAACTATTCTATTCTATTCTATTCTGAATCTAATTGAGGGATCCTCAATTAGAAACACTGTAAAATACTTTCCATCTCTTTAATTGTCACATAGGTAAAAAACCCCTGTGCATAAAGTGGGAAACATTTTAGTGTCACTTTGAAAAGCAACAACACTAATTAATTTCACACCCATCAAGCCCTCACATGATTTTGTGGTCCTGCAAAGGAGACAGATGAATAGTGAGTGCACTCCCACTCACTTCTCTCTCTTAAGAAAAAAATAAAACATTTAGACTGTAGCAGCTGTATCGCAGTTTAACTTAAATGTCCTAACAGCTAAGAAGAGTAAAACAATTAATGAAATTCACCAAAACAAACCTATTTTTTGCAGCTTCTGGTACTATATGTAACACAGAAACCAACCTTCCTAGGGTTGTTCTCTGTGTTTTGGAGATTTTTGAATAGCTTGGAAGAATGGTTGAAGAATTATCTCAGTTTGTGACAGCAATCAAAACACAGTAGCAAAGCTGAGCACAATGAGACACTTTCTAATAGTATTTAGATTAGGATACACCTAGACTAACTGTCTTGATTTTTTCGCTAGAGTATTGTACATTAAAACCTGTCTCAGTAGGTTGATTTTTACTAAAAAAAGATAAACAAAACAAGTGATAAAAATATCTTGCTCTTTCAGTTCTTTTCGCACTGAAGTTAGTCTAAGTATCTTCTGCTTATCCAAAATATTACAGTCTCTTCCTCAGTATTTGAGTCAGACATAATCATACCCAAAAGACCAACATATCCATCGTTGTTCAGCTGCTGTAGTGTTTTTCACTCTGCGGGAAGTAAGATTACTTTGTCAGCAGGAGGCTTTCTGCTACATCCATTGAAAAGCTGATGTTCTTCAGGAATCTTTTATAAGATTATATCAGTGGCAGTGACTACAGAAGAATCAACAGAGGCAAGAGTCAGCAGAGCTAGCAGCATTGTACAGAGTCACAGAAAGAAGAACCTGGGTCATACTGAAAGGATTGTGGTTCTGAAGGAGTGCTGATGGAGTTGAAGGTTTTAGTTAAAGAACTGTATTTCACAGTTCCTCTTTTTTTTTTTTTTTAATTGTCATTCTGTGAATTTTTCTAGTGATAAATTATAAGCAAGTTGTACACAGTAAGGTGGCCTACTTGGCCATCTTTTGATTTACATTCTATAGATAAAGGATGTAGTCTTCAATATGAAGGGTGTATTGTGTTCTATTTTCCAGTCTTATACTTTTTCTCCCAATTATTCCTTTGATGAAAACAAGTCCTATCACCTCCTATAAGCCTCACACATATTGTCTGATATTTCCTCGGGGCCTGTTGCGATAAAGAAAAGGGGTAATGGCTCTAAGCTAAAAGGGGGTAGATTTAGCCTAGATCTAAGGAAGAAATTGTTTATGAGGGTGTTGGAACAATGGAACAGGTTTACTAAGGTAAACCTGGAAAGCCCCATCCCTGGAAACTTTCAAGGTCAGGTAGGAGGGGGCTCTGAGCAACCTGATCTTGTTGAAGATGTCCCTGCTCATTGCAGGGGGTTGGATTAGATGACCTTTAAAGGTCCCTTCAAGCCAAACTATCCTATGATTCTATGATTCTATATTCCTTACCTTAGTCTAGGCATTCTTTTCAGAAACTTGCTCCTTGATTCTCTGTTAAAAGTAGACCAAATCAGCTGGACAAAGTTTCCTAATTAAACAGAGTAATTTAGATTTTAGCACATATATCTTGCTCTGTTTAGATTGAAATTACTGGCAGAGTTAGAGAAATTAAGTCAATCATGTCACTGTGTGTCTGCGACCAGTGTTCAGGATTGCTCAGTTTAGAGTTTCGTACACATCAATGTTTAAAAATACTGAAGTTATTTAGTGGAATAGTGTTGTGTTGTATTGGGTTTTTTTAAGTTGTAGACCCAGTGACAATGTTAAACAATGTCCATTATATTAATGTAAGGAAAACAATCTAATTACAGAATTTAATAGCAAACGTATTATAGGTAAATCAATGTTAAATATTCTCTAGAAAACAAAGTATGTGTCTTTACTGATTCTATATTTTTATTAGACTTCAGATAGTTTCATTCTTTACATTTTAAAATATATTTTCTAAGGAAAGGTGCATCTTTTTAGAATACAATGGGAAAATAAGATGCTAAAGTGGTTTCTCTCAGTTGTTAATAGACAAGTGTTTTTGTGAGTTGTGAAGATACAACTGTGAAGAGTGTTCTGACTCTAAAAGACAAAAAGGAGACTAGATATATTGGTAAAGGACTAATTTTTCATTTAAGACTTGATTAATTTTTCCCTGAATTCTATAGAAGCAGCAATACATATTTCATTAAAAAAAAAAAAGTTTCAGATAGCAATAATAAAAATCCTTTCCTAGAGAGCATCTTTTTTGGAATGTTAACTTTTATTTAACTGAGTTCAATTTTTTTGCCTTCTTTGAGTACAGTCATTTAAAGTCATTTGCTCCTGTTACCACAAGGCCTGGATTCCTACAAAATTAGAATAACTCCTATTTTTTCGTAGTGCTTGACAGAACCTTTGGAAATGTCTTGTTCCTATTACGCATTAACTATAGAGGCTAAAAAGTAAAGTAAACAAAGTGACATCAAAACAATCCTACGTATAGATTGATGGTTTGAACCAGTTCTGTTGTGCTGAGTTGGAAATTCTCCATGAAGATTTTAGTTAGGGTGAAGTTGGATAATATGAATGCATTAATTGGCACTATCAAAAGGTACTTTTCAAAATCACTGGCTCTGGAGCATCCCTGAACCTCCATCTGTATGGATCAGACCAGGGATCTGGCAAAAAACAGGTAGATTTCTGTCTAGGAAGGCTTTTTCTGCTTGGTGAGTTGACCTGTGTCAATGAATGCCATAGTCATCATAAAGAAAGGAATAAACACACACGAGATTGGAAAGTGAAATTGCCACTCTTGGGACCAGCGAACTTCCAGGTATTCTCAACCATATTGTGGAACATCATCTTTAGGATTTGTATTTAAAAGAAAAGTAATTTCTTTCAACAGCCCGAATAATCTCTTAAAACAACAGAAATAGAAATTTCTACTCTAAGATTTTAACAGGTGTTGAAATAGGATTGAAAATATTACAGCACGCATATTTTATCTGAGTCTCTTGGTTTATGTATATTATTGCTCAAATATTCACCAAATGAACTATCTCTAACAAAAAGTATTATAATAATTTATCAGATGTTTGATCAATATTAATTCTAAATTCATGAGATATTTTTTTTTTATATGATCACCAATCAGGAAAAAAAAGGGAAATTTATTTTCATCAGAGGTCCATGAATCATTAAGAGATAGTTTGTCTTATTACAGTTTGTTATTAATGTCCAGATCCCATTTAATTTCACTTTTAACTGACTGTAGCAATTAGATAATTGATTCAATCTGGCAGGCTTTGGTGGATTATATTGCTGTGAGTTTGTAGTGATACAGAATGTCAGTAGCCCACGAGCAAAGTTTATGGATGTCAATGAGAGAAATAATAGATTCAAAAATCTTCATACAAAATGCATGACATATCTTCTTTTTTTTTTTTTTTTCTCTCTCTTCCAGATTCTGTGAGCCTCAGGCAAAACAAAATTTATGGACAAAACAACTGTTGAAAAAGTATCATTTCTTTTCTTCAAAGGGAGGATGTGGTAATAGTCACAGGTTAGAGCTTATTCGTGCATGACTACTAATATTTAGTAACCATACAAAACAAAGTTCACCAACGGAAAGATTTCTATGCAGAGACAGGAAAAAAACCCAAAACCTCTTAAAAAAACAAAAGAACAAAAGAGAAAGTCCTCAGAAGAAGTTCCAGAGTTCTTTTACCAAAGGTGTGTTGTAAAGGAAATATATTTTCTAAAATAGTAAATCTTTGAAAAAGAAAAATACTGGCATGACATGTTTGTAATTAACTGCAGAAAGAATCTGAGGCAAAGAACGCAAATGTTCAAAATGGGATTTTTTAAAACTCCTTTCACAGTACTTAACAGTTTATAGTGAAATGTCTTATTGTTCATGTCAACAGGAAGCAAGACTTAAACAAAACTAAGATCTCCTGTATTGAAAGTTATTTCACTGGACACTAAGGACTGGTTGAATTTTCTTGTGATAACCAGACTAAAATTTAGAACTCATTTTCCTGGGAGCTTTACCCATAAAGGCCACTGGGGAATGTAATAGATCTGCATTTGTCTTAGAATAGATATTTCTGGCTAACACTACAAAAATAAATTGTTTTGGCCATAAAGTTAGGACTTATTCTGAAACCACTCAACATACATAGCTCAAGTAATCTCCATTTTTTAATTAAACAAAGAATATAATTGGACTTTGTTTTCAGAAATATAACTGAAAACAGAAAATTTTAAAATCAATCATATGTGCAATGAAACCAGCGTGGCTGCAGCTGGCCAGGCTTCAACATCTAATTCCTAATTGTAGACTGACTGTTCAGCCAGTTTTGCTGGTATCTCAATATCTCTTTTTGAGATATTTAGAACCTCAAAATGGAGAGACTTTTTTTTACAGAACTCTTGCTGATTTTTTTTCAATTCAATTAAGTTACGAAGCTGGTTTTGCTAAAGGGAAGACGCCTGTCAGAGCTCACAGTAAGAAACGTTGCTTTTGAAAATGCACTGAGAGATACTTACTAATTCTTTTGCTTTCATTAAAATAAAGACACTGAGATCTGCTAAAGGCCTGACTGTTTAGCCGCGGTCCTTGATGGATTGAGTACAAAGCTCTTACTTTTAAAGAAAATTAATGTCAACTTAATATATGGAACGTTTCTAAGATCAGTCCAAATTGTAGGACCATTCCTGTGTGTGTGATTATAGAAGAAAGTATCCTCAGCGTTACTATATTAATTATATATACCAAATATATATATGCACACTGTACATATTAACTAGTCATAATAATGATGTAGTTGAGTGATTGGATAAATAGCATAGCCTGTAGACTCTGAGAGTTCATCCCCATATGAGACAAGATCCTGTTTAATAAAAAAAAAATCTAAAAGAATACATTCTTATTTAATCCTTTCTCATTTGATGGAGTTATCTATTCACGAGGAAGTTCATTACTGCTGATTTAATATACATAGCATTTGGGTGGAGCCTGTACCTGTGAGAAACTGTAAGATGGTACATTTCCAGAGGTTAACTGGAAGGTCGCTCACTGTCCTATTAAGCAGGTTGAAGTCACCTGGTACTAGTAAAGACCTCTAACTCGAGTAAAAAATTAAAATCTTTTAAAACCCTGATCAACTGCTGTCCAAACTGACAAGTGCTTTGAGGATCATAAATGCCTATGTTTGTTTGGTTCCCTTACTAAACAACCTTGTTTTACTATGTGTTACACATGCCCTATTGAATGGTTAGTCGACAGTGAAACAAAAATAAGTTAACATACCAAACTCAAGTGGAAAACGTCTTTTATTTTGTTCTAGTTATGTTCGTTTGATAGCATTAATTTAATATTCTTCAGTACACACATTAAGACAGTGTAACACTTTGTAAAGGTACGTGAATAAAAAATACGTATTTTATTCTTTGAACTGTTTATTTAAAAAAATTTTGAAGTACTCAAAAGAAGACACTTTTTAGCATGAGTGTGTTAGTTCGGAAATTCACATATCACTTTAGTTATACAAGCATGAAGTTACTGAGTGGTGGAGTTACTGCCTTCAGCGATGAGTAATCTCTGCTGCTGATAACATCCTCCAAACACAAACAGGTATGAGGGCTACAAGGCAGAAAAGATATTCAAGCTGTTTGGCTAACAATTAATTTCCCTTTAAAATGAGATATTTTAAAGAAAACAAAGAATCATACTGCTCTTTGCACTTTGACGATCCCAATATAGGGAAAGGTCGTATAAATAGCAGGTTATACCATATAGTAATGTCTGGGGATTGTCACCTCAGAGGATATGGGCATTACGAATAGACTTAGGGTATTTTGTTTTATTTTTTTCAAAATTATTTTTGTTGAATTTCTTTAGTCTTAGAATCTCACTCACTATTAAGAGAAGTAAATTAGTACCTGCTACACTACATGGCTGATAATTGTAAGACATTATTCAAAGACCATTATATAAAGAAACCTGAGCGAAACTGCTCTTCCGTTCTTCATATCTGGAAAAAAAAAAAGACTGCTAGCTTATATCTGTTTGTTTAAAAAATCATTTATATTTTAGAAAATATATATTTCTTCTGACATTTTAGCTAAATTTGTACACTATGATCTAACTACAGAGAATTACAAAACCTAGACCCAAATATAAAACATCATTGAGCTTTATATGTGTATCCTTGATTTTTTATTTATTGACAGAATTTCTTTGTGAATTTCCAGAGGTATGTAATAAGAGCAATTGCCTCTTTCAAGGTGAATCACAAGGGACTGCTGGGACACAATATTTTCCAGCTTATCATGACATTAACATAAATCTGAAGCCAGAAGATGGTGGCCTTTAGTTACTCTTGTGATTCTAAGCTGTTTTACCTAGGTGAGAGTTGAGGCTTAGGTAGGTGAGATATTAGATATGCTAAACAGCTATCCTTACTGTGTTCTTTTATTTTTCATAGTATATATTCCAAATTAAAACGAATAGGTAAGTCAGGTATTTTTGAAACATGTCATGCAAAATATGAAGAGTCAGTCCTTTTCAAACAAGCAAAATATAACTTCCTAGAAATTTCAATTTTTTTCTGTTATTTTTGAAAGATTTGCTAGTAATATTGTCACAAGTAAACCAATACCATACTATTTGCAGTTTGGGATTTTTAATTATTTTATCATCTACTCAAAATATTCACAGCTAGATATAGTTCAGCAGTTTGTTAAGGACCTTGAAGTGTGATCTGTCTCTTCCTCTCCTCTTTCAAAAGATCAAATTTGTTCTCAAAAAGCAGCTGGTGAATTATCAATAATTTTCTTCATGTGCTCGAAAGTGATTGAATCAACATAATCACATGCTACAAATGAACAGGTGCTGGAAACATGGCTTCAGACATCTCAGAAAAAGATCAAACCACATTGAATAAGCTCAGTTACAAAAAGTAACCTTTTTGGCATTCCATCAGTTTTAAAATACTGGGACATTCTGAAAATGATCTTATTCAAAGCATGAAGAATGGGTTACCCTCAATTAAGCTTTTTATAAATCTCCCTGCAGCATACAATATTCACAGGAGACTGGTGGTTTTGTCCCAATTATCCACAGTCTTGAGAAACAGTGCTGAGAGAAAATGCAGGATATGTGATTTATGAAGGCACCTTTTGAGTCATTTACTGTACCTCTATGCCTTCGTTTATTTTAAAACAAACTGTGAGTATTACTGCGATTTTAAAAATAATTTTACAAGGGTACACAAAGCTATCTTTGGAGCTTCTTATTTCCTCTTATTTTTTAACACTGAGGTTACAAGATAACAACACTTGCTTTCTCCTCTCCCTTAAGAGCAAAGTTCAGCGTTCCTCTGCAAATCACACTTCAGTGATCTGAGCAGCAGCTGTTGGAGTATGAGATTGATAGCAAGCGTTATCACACCAGTACAGACAATGGCTGTTAAACTGACCTTTTTGTCAACAGCATTAAGATTTTTACATAATACTTTTACAAAGCACCTAAGACTTAGAGAAAACAGTGGAAGCAAAATGTGTTTATCTTACTATATGAGCAAAGCTGTACCTTTATA
This sequence comes from Rissa tridactyla, assembly GCF_028500815.1. Classification (NCBI taxonomy): domain Eukaryota; kingdom Metazoa; phylum Chordata; class Aves; order Charadriiformes; family Laridae; genus Rissa; species Rissa tridactyla. The sequence continues at coordinate 199,651,701 of NC_071466.1, forward strand.
AACTTTCTCACTTGAGGCAATGTGACAAGTAAGACACATAAACAGATGCTATACACGTGCTCTCTGGGGTAAGCTTTAAACCGTTGGTGTGCTTGTGGCGATAGCTATCCCAGATGCACCAGTAAAAAGACTTTTTAAACTACCCTGACCAGTTCTCACTTCCTAGGCAAGTCAGGTCAAAAATGCATTTATTTTTTTGTCTAATCTGTGCCTTCATTCCAGTGTGTGAAGCCAACTGATAGACGACAGGTATTATCATATGCTATTTCTGATTGGACACGGTAGAGAGATATATACCATAAATACATTTAGTTCTATTCCTTCAGTTGCTTCTAGCATAAACTTGTGTAAAGTAAGCACTGACTTCTGTTGTAAATTCTGTGACCCAACAATCAAGTTCTTTATTTATTTTATTTCGTTCTCTATGTACTTTGTAATTTAAATTCCATAACTTCTTATCCTGTCCTAAATCCAGGTTCAAATGGAGATGAGACATATATATTCACCACAAAACTATTCCAACCTCCCATAAAGTGCATCTCTGTAAAAGCCTAGTCTTTCTCTGAAACCTGAATTTAACAGTGCAGAAATAAAATGACCTGACTTAAGGCACAGTAACAGTTAAGAACCTCATGTTTCTACATGACCAGGATACTTTTAAGATTCTGTGCCATACATGAAACAACACAATGCCATTGACTTGGTGCAGGAACTTGATAATTCAGGTTAGGATACCTTTATGACAGACTTTTTTGCTCTCAAATATTTCTTTGGACCTCTACTCCTGCCTCTCCACCTGATTTTGTTATTGTTGAGAAATTGTGGTTTTTTGTGTTCAAAATTCATATACAAAGTGTCAGATATTCAACTTCTTCATTTCAAGAAACTTTTCTGTTTGGATAAATACTACCGTAGTGACCAGTCTGGGACCGAGTAACCCACAGCAGTGTGAGCAGCAGTACAACTGGTCTACAGATACTATCACAATACTCAGTGTGATGAGGTATAGACTCCAAGAAAGCTGTAGGGTTTACGTCCCATTGTGAGACCTGAGTAATTCTTATAGGCTGCAACATATCTGGGAGTAGGGTGAGGTTCATAAGCTTATTTTGTCCTACTCCATTCAGGAGTCTATTATCCTGTGGGTTTTGTCAAAAAGCAGAACTTGCTTTCAATTTTGGCTCATTTATTGAAGGGATTCTAGATAGGGCTTTGTTATACCCTAGATATTTGGTCCTGATGGCTTTTATTTGTTGAGGCTATTCTGTAAACAGAAGAAGTACGTGACTTCCAAGAAAGTTGAAAACACAAGGCTTTCTGTCTTCTTTAAGAGAAACTATGATACTGAAATTTATCAAAAAAAAGAAAAAACAATAAAAAGTTCACAACTTTAAACAAGAAAAAAAAAGTTTGTTTGTTTTTTTTTCTTGTGAAAAGTACTTTCTTTTTCCTGTTTTGCATTTGCAGTGTTATATTACAGGCCCAGAATATTTCCTGCCAGTTTCCTAATGTCCTATTAGTCAATTTGAGATATTTGTCTAAACCATCACCAAGGAAGTACGTATGATTTTTCTGAACAAAAGCTACTTTGGCTATGTATAGTCAAACTGGAGCTAGCTCAGTTATCCATACAGAAATCACAGTGAAAGCATCTGTTGTAGTCATGCACTTATTAAAAAAAAAAACAACAAAAAAACCCCAACAAAAAGCAAACCAATCACAAACATACACAAAAAAACCAAACCCAAAACCAAACACAGAAACAAAACAACAAACAACAAAAAAATCAAAACAGGAAGAGGGAGCTCCTGTTACAGTAAGTAGCGTATGAGAGAAGCTGAGCTTTCCTGTACTTGTAACAGAAAGACATAAGGGAATAGTTTCTCTATCTCCATCTGTATCTGTTGCCACGTGTCCCAGCTCATCCCACCCTATATCGTCTATCCTCTACTCGATTTCTATATTTTTCACGTGAAGAGAATTCTGACCTTTTTTCCAAAAGCTTTGTTTCTAATGTTTGGAAACACATCACATCCAAGAATAACCTACAAATGACAAATGTTAAATGTTTGGCTGCATAATAACATCTTCAAAATAATACTTTGTGGAAGGTCATCTTGTAAGACTGATCCCAGTGATTTGCTACTGAGGTCAGTTGTCAGTATGGTGGAAGTTGGAAGATATGAAAAACCACCAGGAGCTGCAAGAATTTTAGTCACCTTTGTTATTTCTTTTTCTGTTCATTCATTATTGATGCATCAAGAATAACAGTCCCAAGTAAAAAAGGACATGAACTATTGCCTCTAAAGAAAATCCTTCTTAAATTTGCCGAGTAGTCTTCAATACACTGTTTGCGCCAGTTTTTATAACAGCCTAAGGGAACTCTTCAGTATTTGCTTCAGCCAACTGAGCCATATTTTGCTTTAATATTTATATTATTTATTATTCTACAACAGTACACAGTGTGTCATACTTCAAAGTAGCACCACACAGAAACAGTCTCCTGAAGATGAAAGCTAGGATAAAAGTAGTCCAAAATCACTTCTTTCCATAAATATACACACTATACTATTTCCAATATCATATACATTTTCAGTCTCAATTATTTTCTTCTTTCTCCCTCAGTTCACCCCTGATCCCATCCTTAATATCTGACCTCCCTAATAGCTGCTCTCCTAATGATGAAGCTGTTGTGAGTATATATAAAGAAAGTGGTTTCCCTGGAAACAGAAACTATGATATAGTATGTAAAAGGTTTTTAAACATTTCTGTTCCCACTTACTTCCATCCAGCAGTTTTCATATCTTTTCAGAAAAATGAAAGAGCTGACACTTTTTTCTTATTAATAGTAGCACTCTTACAAATGTTAAAGTACAGCTATTCCTTCTCCCCACCCCACAAGCTGTTTATCACTTATATTGTTATGTGCAGCATAATTTAGTTTATATCAACACACTTTACAAGTATACAAAAGATGTGTTAGCACATGATGAAGGTGCACATTTTCTTAATTTTCAGTAAGACTGCTGCTATAGACCAAAGCATCTACTTCGACTTGAACAATATCACTGCACTAAAAGGAACTTCTAGAGATTATAATTTACATCCTCCATTAGTATTATTTTGATGACTAATTCCAGATACTTACAAAGATATCTGTAAAGGCTTTCTAGAAGTTTGATGAGGGAAATTCAGAAATACATATTGCTTCATCCTGAACATACTGCCCAGGAACTGGTAATTGCCATGCACATATAACAGAGGCTTTCTCTCTTTTCTCTGTATAGTCACATGATGGTCTTCCTGAGACAGAAACATTGCATTTCTGGAAGATTCCTGAAACAATTACTGGCTTAGTATTTGTGTTTATAAACTGAAAGTCAGGTTTACTAATTGTAACAAGGTGATTATTGAATTTGCATTTTGATGTATAGTAGGATAAACATAGAACAATGTTCCCACTTCCCAAGTAACCCATAACACCCATTTAAAAATAAAGAAGATCAGAAAGCAGATCAGGATCAGAAAAAAGGCATCTGACTATACTGATGTCCAGATAAGGCCTTGAAATCTTTTTCGACAAAGTAATTTGCTAAACAGACTTCCAAACCATTCACTGGCACCTACCAATGGGGGGGTCACTGCTTTGTCACACACTGTTTCAGTGTGTATGTAAATAATTTAATTTAAATTGGTATACCTAGGCACAAATAATTTTTCGCCTTTTTATATGCTACCATTGCATGCACCATTGTTCATGCAGAAAAAGGAGATGAACAAATAATTATATTCTTCCTTGCATATACCAACACTATGTTTTGAAAAGTTGGGATTTAATATTTAGGTTAAATTATTTTTTTTCTCTTTAACTGTGCATTTCACTTTTAGATACTTTCTTTTTCATTTCAGTTAATCTTTTTCTTTTCTCTTATCTTTTTCAATTAAAATCTTTATTTTTGCACCAGTGACTTTTCATTGATTGGGAGGAGGTAAAGACTGCTTTTTTTCTCTTTTTTTTGTTTTTTTTTTTTTTTTAGAAGAGCCCAATTTACATTTCTCTTGCCTCATATTACTTTGAATTCATCAAAGATAAAAAAGGAACTCCCAATTTAGCAATACAGACAAACTTCTAAAGCACTGTCATGCTACGGAAATTCTTTAATACATTAATTGCATTTACTGTACACAATCTTTTCTTTACTTGATCATCCTAAAGCACTTCCCAAGCAGTTATTCATTATTGTATGCAAAGTATAAGCTGATTAGTAGTATTTTCTACATATAAAGATGATGAATATTAGGTCAGAGAAACTAAGTAACATCGGTAACATAATTCATAATCAGAGCTGAGAATCATATGTACGAGCAACAAAAAAAGATCTGCTTCTGCAGCCACACACTGAAGCCCACATTTTTATGCTCATTAATCCCCTTTTCTAGTTTTGGTTGTTGGGTTTTTTAATAACCAAGACCTTTATAATCTCACATATATCAAAGTTCTAACTGTTGTTTCTCCAAATTATTAACATGGCCAAGGCAAATTAGCAGTGACACATATTTGTATTTCTTTCCAGTATTTGCAAACTCTGGATAGAATCTAATTTTATATTAAAAGGAATTGTTTTCTTTCCTTTCAAAATTCTGTCTTACTTTTTTGAGCAACCCATATTATTTATCAGTTTTCCTTAGAGTACACATTGTACTTAAGAAACACAGTGTGTGTGCGCATTTCTAAAGAGTTAGAGCCCAACAGTATTTTTCAATTATTAGCATCTGCCATCCTAGAGCCTACTGATCAATCCAATGCATCAATTTCACTCTTTTATTTTGTTTTATTTATTTATCTATATAACTATTTCTTTATTTAGGGTAAGAAAAATGTATTAATACCTTTCCAAAGGCCACTTTCTTCAGAGTATACCAAGTCAATCAAGCATCATAATGGCAAGACACTGTTTTGTTTCTCATTACTGAAGGAAAAATTGTGGTTATGTGCACTGTATCAATTTTTAATGTTGTTCTCAGAAGCATTAGAACTTCCTTGCAGATGATATGTGGGTAGTCTGTACAGCATATGGGTAGTCAGATCACTCCTATAGGTGTGTGATTAATGCTTCTTTATCAGTTGCTATTTCTGTCAAGCAGTAACTCCAGATCATCCAAAATAATTCCGGGAATTAATAACAAATGCAGAAAATTCTAAGTCAACTGTGACAACATTTCTGGATAGAAAAAGAAGAAATACCTGAAAAAACTAGGAACACACTTCTAGAGTACTTCCAAGTGTCAGCTTCCATGCCTGATGTGCTTAAAATTCTGTTGCTGAACTAAATCACTAAATGCATCTCGTTTTCAAAACAGTTAGGACTCTTTAAACTTCAGAATGTGCTGCATGTAAGCCAACTGTTAAATGCAAATTGTTTATCTTTTGATAAAAAATGTAATGTAAATCGTAGAAGATTTTGTTTTCCAAATGCAGAATTGATTAAGTTTTCATTAAAAAGCATCATCAAATAATAGCAATTATTTGTTCTTGCAATCACATGATTTTTTTGACTTCAAGAAAGAATAGTTTTAGATAAAATAGCTACTGAATTTCTGTTATTTCTTCTCTAGTTATCAGAATGTGTTGTAAGTGCATCTATCCATGCATGGTTGTTAAAATAAAGGACAGAAATAAGGTCATAGAGATTGTTTTTGGTATCCTTCACCAGAATTCTTGGGATTCCCTTGAAGGATTCTTAAATCATATATTAAATGTCAGTCAGTAACTGATGTGTGGGCTACGGGTCCCAGATAGTCAAACATATAACTCATAGTTCATCTCAAAACTAATAAGGAAAACGGTTGTGAAATAGAATGTAAGTGTACTCCTGTTGGCCATTTTAGACTGGTTCTTAAACAGAATCCCTTTTGATAGGACATACTTAGTGTTGTTAGCTTGTATGAATTGAACTGGTTTTAGATGCTCTGAATCTGATGCTTTTTGGGGAATTAGATTTTGAGCTGACATTTGCTTTGTCATAGCAAAGACAAAGAATAAGCAAGCAAAAGGTCACATTCCAGAGTCAGGTGAGAAAACTAACGTTTTTTGTGCAATCTACTAAGGTAACTTGAATGTCACTTTGCATTGAAAGTTGGAGCCATCACCTAGACTAAAACCTCCAGAGAAATCTGATACAGGGAAGTTTTTGTTTCATTTTGTTGGTTTTGTGTTAAGTTGCCAAAATTTAAAGCTAGACATACAATATACAGACAAGCAGTGGTGATGACCAAACTCAGAGAGACAGCAATAATTAGCAAAGACTACCTTTCCAGTTTATTGGAAGAACTACCAAGTCTCTGTGTTAAAGAAAGAGATGAAATTACAGTAAGACTGCATATGCTGTTATCACAAAAACTGTCACCAGAGCTGAGTCAGGGAACCTGTAAAGTGAAGAATCAAAACAAAGGAGGGCAAAACATTTGAGTTCTCAGTACAAAACAAAAAGTAGGGCAAAAGAATCAAATGAAAAATTGGTCTGAAGAAAAAAGGTATAGGAATTGAAAAGAGATGGAGGGATGGGAAAGGAAACAGAAGCGATATCCAAAAGAACTTATGTTAAACAGAAAGAATTACAGAAACTAAATTACATTCAACTGTACCAAAAACTAGCACCGACTCCCTTGGAGAGAGACTGATGTTAGTAAACCATATTGAAGTGGAAAGAATATTAGTGAACCAAAGCTTACACTTATTCTTTTTGTCTAACACCTCCCCTATATAGAAATTAATACCATCTCTTCCCTATGGAAGGGAAGTGTTTCTGCTTCAGATTCTTTGACAAACGGTAATAATGAAAAGATTTCATTAGAAAGGACTTTGGCTACAAAGTTAAAATATAAATATTTCAAAAGCCAATCTCCATTTTTGCTATATTCATTCAAAAATGGAATCATACATTTCTGATATGACAAAAAAAAAAGAGACTGAACAGTAACTGGGTTAGTACAGAGTGTTTAGTACTTAAACTATTCTCTCTGCATGTTACAGAATATAAATTTTCTGTTATAACTGCTTTCAGTGCTGTAAATTCTCATATATGCACACTTTCTACCTTTGCTTTCAGTTTATTAAATCTTCAAAGGCTGTCTACTGTATTTTTCAGTCCCGGCAGGAATTCTTGAAAGTGTGTCATTTTTCAGGGAGACATCCAAGTGTGATGAAGAGAAAAAAAATACCTCTCAAGTTAAAAATTTCAATCTCACTTGTGTTTTGGACCATGGAGGCTATTATTTGCCATCATAAGTTCTGTATTGATCAATGAGTATAGGACAACAAATGACTCTCAGAAAACAGTAATTCAGCTTTCATTTGTTTAAACACTCTAATGGATATCCCTATAACGTTTTGCTCAAGGCAACCCTGAGGCAGCCTTCAGGGTAAGTTTTCAGTACTGCAAGGCTGCATATGTGGCTTCAGGTAGAATCAGCCACTCACTGAACCACGTCCAACTGTCCCTAGCTTGTTATCATAATTTAGCATGATTCATAAGCCACTATTTTAACAGAGATATGTGAGATGTACCAAAACTTAGCTAGCAAGACATGTTTAGAACAGACTTTCTTCGAAGTTTTACCAAAATTCTGTTCACAATCCAGCTGGAGATATCACTCATTCAGTTTAAGCAACAGTGAGCTGCAATTCAGCCCAAAATATATCAGCAAAAGCTGATATATTACATGGGATTTAATTAGTGAATAGGCCTTGTGCTGAATCTCCATATATGAATAAATTTCACTGAAAGAGTACTAAAAAGACTTATTTGTAAGAGAAAACAAGCTGAAATATAGCTCTTTTCTTGGTTGAAAATTCTCTGTCAGTCGATCCCTATTTCCTTTTAGCAGATCTGCTATTTTTACATTGTAGACTTCATGATAAGCAGTTTATATTGAGACACTGGCAATCCTTGTCAAAGGGTATTATTTCCTCTGCACATCTGGGTGAATGAAATATGCTAAATTATAGAACAACATAGAACGAATAATGAGCAAAAAGCAAAAAGTACTGATTTCCCGTTAAATAGATATTTCTGCAAGAATGGCTGAAAATTTCAGAACCAGAAAACATTTATTGAATTTTTTTGGGCATGTTTCAGCTAATTAGTCATAACCAATAACATAGCCGCAGAAATTACATTGCATTTAGTTTTTATTGAGAGAAGAAAAGTATACATTTTTTTCTCACACTCTTTTCTTTTTCTCTTTTCTTTTCTTTTTCTTTTTCTTTTTTTCTTTTTCTTTCCTTTTCTTTTTCTTTTTTTCTTTTTCTTTCTTTTTCTTTTTCTTTTTCTTTTTCTTTTTCTTTTTCTTTTTCTTTTTCTTTCAAATCACCTTTTAATGCCAATTTCATTTAAAAACTAGAACAGAGAAAAATGGAGGCGAAAGATTTACTATTTAATAATAATAAAAAAAGGATCCCTTGGATTTGTTCCTAATATTGGAACAGCTTTTATGGATGAGAGAATTTCTAAATGGATTAGAAAGCTTCAACCATCAGTGATCATCTCTAGCTGAATGATTCATTGAAGAATGATTCAAAGAAACTTGTGTCTCTAAAGGCTGTTAACTGTCCATAATAGACCAAATAAAATGACACCATAAGTTCTCATGTGCATCCACATTACTCACAGAGTAATGCTTTTTTAACTCAACTCATTCAAGGAAGGCAAATTTTCTTTTTTTTAAAAAGCTAAAAAGGAAAATAAGTTTACTGCCATAGTTGCGTCAGTATGAATATGTGTACAAAATCATAACTCAGAGATCTTCTGGTATTGCACATTATCCTAAGTTAAAGAAAAATAGTTATTTTCCTGTGGTTATACATCGGTTTTCCCAGCCAAACCTTAGCTTAAAAGAACATCCTATGTTTTATTGATGCATATATAGCATGTATTCACATGATATATTTAATATTTGCATCTAAAAATACAGCAGATCACACAGGTCAATAACAGCAATCTATTGTTTAAAAAAAATAAATAAATCACTGTTCATACATATAGTAGTAGTGGTACATGTTCACACATTATATTCACAGCTGTCTTTCATTCAGCAATTATTGTCAAAAGCCTTATTTTATATAGGAATGTAATTATCTCTTAAGTGCTGACAGTGTACCTAGAAGAGTGATTTAAACTACTGTGACTGTTTTGGTATAATAAAACATAATCTGTAATACAAGAAGGTGGACCACCTGACCACTAGAACAGATCATTTTCCTTTTATGTATTTCCTACTTAGTTAGGGCCAGATAGATATAGAGACATAGAGAGTTTGGGTCAGAATTCCACATTTATCAAATCTCCTTTTCACTACTTTGAACTCTGCCGTCTACAGTGTACCATGAGAGGTAAAGATGACACGGAAAATGGTTTTCATTGCTTTTTACAGCATGACAGTAAAGCACAGTAAGCATTCAGTAAAAACAGATAGACTATGAGATTATCAGAATCTCTATGAAGAAGCAGCAAAAACTCTTGGTCAGATGAGGAATGCAAGTAAAGACACCACAGAGACAGTGAGAAAGAACAGAGAATTAGTGCTGTTGTCTGGCTGCGCATTTAGGGTGGAAATAGAATGTCTTACCAAGCTGTTTCCACTGTTTGTCCCTATATTTCTTCAACTTTGTTAACACCTGACCAAGGCTCTTCTGATTGTGAGTACACTTGGATTGCCTATAAACTTGATAGGTGTTCTCCTAAATATTAGTAATTACAAAAAAGGATGAAGGTTGTGGACAATTATTATAAATGTGAAGTATTACTTGTGAAATAGCCCCAGATACAGCTGAGCCACTATGTGAGTATGTGTTCATAGCCAGGTTCTTGACAAATGTGATTTAAAAAGCTATTTAGTAGGAAAAAAAAGATAAAATTCCTGGCACTTCTGAACTTACACTTTAGAGCGACAAGAACATTCATTGTGCAGAGATCAAGCTTTGCTATTCTGTGATTCACAACAATACCTATACCATTCCCAGGCAAGTAGTTACAAGGCTGAGCCTGAGTATGCAGAAAGCATAGTTATTGTAGGTATGCAGCTGAAGTGATGTTCTTAAGAGTATAAGTGATTAGTATTTTGCTATTAAGGTAATAAGTAGGATGCTTGCAGTCCTCCAAGACACACAGTGTATGATAAGAATATGTAGATTAGGAAATATTCAAGTATGGCATCAAAAGATATATAGCATGGACCGAACAAATGTTACTGATAATGACTGGCATTTGAGTGTGTACAGTAAATGAGTGAAGTAAATAACCGATTAAGATACATGCTAGATGCCTGTAATGAACCTGATCAGTGTACACTGAGTAGCTAATGATCAAGATAACTCTTACCCTGAGTAGGAGCTTGCCTGTGCTGTCCTGCACATACAGCTGTGTCATCAGGCCTGCACTGTGCTGTGCGTATGCCTTGGCTGCAGGATCAACTCAGTCCCAACCACAGTAATAGAGGATCCTGTAGGCAGCTCTCACTCTTTTCTGGCAATGATGCCACCTGCATGATCTTGCCTTTATCTAAAAGTGTGGCAACAAATTCTCATGTGAATATCTTTTCTGTTTCACAGTAGAAATTATGTTTTATTTTAAAAAAATCTTCTAAGAGCTCAAAAGACTGAGATGAGGTAACTTTTCATGGATGAGATCTGCACAGCACCAACACCTTGCTCAGAGGCCCATTCAACATCTCACAACTTGGTCTTCCCAGCATCTGAAGGGACATAAGACCATATCATCCTCTCTTTCTTTATACCATTAACTATAGCTGGTAACTATGGTTACAATATATAACAACTATATTCATTATAGTGTTAAAAAGTTAATAAATGGCATTTTAAACAATACTTTATGGGTTTCGAGAGTCTTTCTTACAGGAATCATAATCATAAAACAGTTCCTCATTAATGAAAACAAGCAGTAGGAAAATTAAAGATACAGTTTAAATATATACATAGAGAGAGGAATGGCTTGGGTTTTGGAGATCTGCATAAAAATCTTAAGTGATAAAGTCATGTTTTTCTCTGAGCCTGTGATGTTAGATGAGTTCCTGTTTGATGGAAGAAATAAATAATTTGAGAAGTCAATCTTAACATTAGTCCATAGGCAAACCGCAACACTAGAACACCAAAAAGGGAATGCAACATGAAAATCCAGATCCCATAAGAAAGAATAAGCCAATTTACTCAATCATATGAGAAGACAATGATTTTAAATATAGATATTCATAGGCAGAAGGATTTTATACTGCATAAGTAAATGAATGGATTGAAATAACATGCGTGAGGTAGGGATATACTGCTAGAGTGTGGACACAGAAAGAGAAGTAGATAAAAGCTCTGAAGCATTGTGATTGCTCTTTTCCAAATTTTTGTTTCAAATTCAAAATCATTATGTGAATAGTGTTGCATTTCATACCTTTTCATTTCATTGGCATTCATGAGATCATAGATGTACTTAAAAGGTGTAAATTTTATAAATCAACAAACATTATTTCTCACTCAAAATATGATTAAGCTAATTAAACCCGAGTAGTTCCTGAAACTAAGGACTTAGCAGGATTTACAGAACAGTTTTTGATATATACTGCATATGAAGAGTCTCCTGAAGTCTTTAAAATTGGAAACTGGGGCACTGGAAAGGGAAAAAATGAAAGTGATACACAGGAGAAGAAAATTATTACCTTGCATAATAATTTAAGCCAAATTGTTGAGGTCCTTATTGATGTTTCAAAAACAGGTTGGCCAGAAAAGATCCCTAGACAATAAATTATGGGAAGATAATGCTAATTTCAGCACACAGTAAGTGACAAATATAGTCAAACTCATACTATTACCTACGATCAAACTACATGTCATAAAAAATTAAATTGGTAGCATAAAACTGGAAAGAGAATTAGAGCAATCAGAATTAAATATATGTCAGTAGCAGAACACTTCAGCATGCATTTTGTGGGCAAATGCACATGGCCAGCATATAATCCCAAAATGGATGTCCATTATGGTAATGAAAACTGTCATCAGAAACATAGAAGAATCACAGGCTAGATGAGAACTGGATTCCAACAAGCCAGAAGGAAATCACTATTGGGAGAGAAATTTAGGCAGAGGGAGATTCTGTCAGATAAAGAGCAATGCTGATGAAGGACTTGGAGTACCTTGAACTGACATTTAATCAAGATCATATTTTTTCTCCTTTCTATGCTGTATCTTCAAGAAATTCAATCAGCCTGTTCTGACTTGAAAAACAAATCTTAAGTGTAAGCAAAGATTTCTTGTAGTTAACTTCAATTTCTTGTGAGTTTCTCCTTCTGTTCTTAGCATACATATATTGCTGTAATCACATTTTAAACATAAGTATGTACTTAAGTCAGCGTACTTTGGCTTTAATGATTTTAGCAACAAAATCATCAAAGATCTTAACTGAAGAAATAACTTGAAATAAAGCTAGGCAGCTTTCAGCTGTCTAAACGTAGGCATCTAGTGTTCTTTTAGGCTCTGTTGAATATCTTGCCAGGCCTGCAGCTGCAGCTTCAGAAGGGCACAGGTCTCCTGTGAAGACTGTTTTGCATATGCCAGCAGATGTCACACGATAGCCTAGACCATTTTGAAATGGCACATCTATGTTCGGACAAGTTAAGCCTTCCTATCTGATTTGCATGACTAGAAAATCCTGAATAGACAAAACAGTTGTGAAAATATTTTTTTTTTAAGCATGAATATTTTGTTGCTAATCAATCATTTTGTTGAGCACTGCTGAAATCACTAATATCAGCATGAAATAGTGAAAAGCAAATGGGGTGGAGTAACTTGTGCCATTCTTCGTTTTGTTACAATGCTGAACATGCAGGAGTAAAACCCTTTAACTTCAAACAATCTGCTTTCCCACTTGCTATTAAAACATGAAAAATGATTCAGTGTTCAGCAAAGATTTATTGAGACACTAAACCCAAAGTCAAATCAACTGTGGAAAGAATTCATACATACATAATGGGGTTAAAACCCTCAGTGCTGTGGCCTTACACATACATTTTATTACTTGATGTTAGAAAACAGTCCCTAAAGGGCGCTTGTGCATGTTAGAGAAAAAGAGATTTTGAGAAACTGCTTAAGTGACAGGGAAATAAAGAAAGTGGAAAGCAGAGGGAAGGAGAGAAGGAAAGGTGAGGTCACATAATATTACTCTTTTTTTTTTTTCTTAGAGGAAATTACCTAGTTCTTGCATAGCAAGGGGCAGATACTGAATGATAGGAATGAGGATGACTTGAAGGAGAGAAAGTATTGAAATAAAAACTAGGATTAAAAACATAGGAATTCAGTGGAGGAAATGAAGTGAGTCATGCATATTGTAGTACATATTCCCCAGACGAATAGAGAAAGCAGTATTAGTGATGTGACCATGTGGATGGACTCTGAAGTAAAAGAATGGGACAAAGAACCAAGGGTACAGAAGAAGAAGACAGAAGAATCAGTCATCCTCTGCGATAGATGGTCGAACTGTTTGATTCATTTGTCTACAGTTTACTTTATGGCACTGCTCCACACTGATGGGAGCAGGAGGTCACTTCATTCCCAAAAAAGAGCTCTGAATGGTCATTTTTGGAGAAACTTCAGAAGCAACCAGGAAGAGGGGCATCAAGGACGGATGCGGCGGCATAGGTGAAGAGACTAATGCATTTTGGGTCTATTGACTAATTGTTTTTAAAAACAGGCAGGCAAAGACAGCAGTTTGACTGTGAGGTCCTAGACAAATTGAGATCCCATCACACCATATAAGAAGAGGAAAGGGAAAAGAGGTCAAGAACAATGCTGAAAAGACTGAGCTGAGACATAATTAATGCAGATAGATTAGAAGTCCACTGAGAGTGCTGACAGACCAGCATTTGATTTTGAAGGGAGATGAAGGAAAAAGCAGTGCCAGCTTGGCACTGCAGTGAATCTACACTGATTAAGTACTTAGTGAAGGGTTAAGTACTTAAAGCTCCCTAAGAACTTCACTCTGGGTTAAATGCACTCAGCATGTGACACAGTGAGCCTTACACAGCAAAAAATCAGTTATTAAAGCTATGATCATTCACTGACAGGTTGTACTCTGCAAACTTGTTAATATATTGCAGAAAATATGAATTTTGTGCATGAATTGTAAAAATTAGTAGGTTTATTTATTAACATTTGTTCTTTGTATCTTTCTGTGTTCATAATCTGCAATTTGACATTCAAATAAAGATTATTTCTCTAGGAAGATATGAAGACTAATAATGAACATTTGGAAACAGGGAATATTTTGTTTTGATTTCAAAGCACTTCTCGGTAGCTAAAAATACAGAAAGCATTTTTGCATCATAATTTTTGAATCCTTTACAGATTACCTACAGATAAAAGGCTCTGGCTTTTTATTAAAATATTTTCTGGTTTTGTTTTTTTTTTCCTTCTGGGTGAAGTGTACCATTTTTTCATTGTCATATGTCCATTGAATACATATATCTCATTACAGACACACTGCCACACTAGAATACACAAATTGACTTTGTTAAACAATGCCCACCTCTTTATTTAACATCAAAACTAAATAATGCCATATTTGTTTCATATTCACCAACTCTCTAAATGTAATATCCTTGACATAATCCTCCTTGTGCTTTGATTACCATTCACTGGCAGAAGAACTTAGTAATTAGCCTTGAGGTCAAATCTCTCAATTTGACTGATTAATCAGATTTTGAAAAAAAAAATCAGATTTCTATGGCTAGAAAGAAATGTTATTACTATAATTCAGTTATAGATACTTTTATACCTTGGCTGGTTTGTGTAGCTGTATTGGGTTTACTTGTCAATATTTTTGGTGGGGTGGGCTGCCGGGTGACCTCTGTGAGAAGTCAGGGGCTGCCTCTGTGACTGACACAGCAAGTTCCAGCCAGCTCCAAAATGGGTGCACCGCTGGACAAATTTGAACCCATCAGTGAAGCTCCTGGTGCCTCTGTGAAAACATATTTTAAAAACGGAAAAACTCACTGCACAATATCATCTGTGAGAGAGGAGTGAGAAAATGCGAGAGAAACAGCCCTGCAGGCACCAAGGTCAGAGAAGAAGGAGGGGGATGAGGTGCTCCAGGCACCCTGTGCAGCTCAAGAAGAAAACCATGGTCAGCAGCTTCCCCTCCCACAGCCCATGGAGGACCACAGTGGAGCGGATACCCACACTGCAGCCTGGGGAGGATCCCATGCTGCAGAGGGTGGAAATGCCCTGAAGGAAGCTGCAGATCATAGACAGCCCACACAGGAGCAAGTTTTCTGACAGGAACTGTGGCCTGTGGAGAGGAGCCCGCACAGGAATAGGTTTCCTGGTGGGAACGGCAGGCTGTGGGGGACCACACTGGACTACATTGTTTCTGAAAGACTGAACCCCATGGAAAGACCCATGCTAGAGTAGTTCTTGAAGAACTGCAGCCAGTGGGAATGACCCAGACTGTAGAATTTTGTGAAGGCCTGTATCCTGTGGGAGGGAACCCATGCTGGAGCAGGAGAAAAGTGTGAGGGAGTGGCAGAGACAAAGTGCTTTGAATTGACTGGAACCCTCTTTCCTCATTGCCCCTTTGCTGCTCAAGGTGGGAGGAGGTAAAAAAATCATGAAGGAAGGAATGAAGTTGAGTCTGGGAAGAAGGGGAGGGGCGTGGAGGGAAGGTGGTTTTAGTTTTGTCCTTGTTTCTCACCATCCTACTCTGGTTTTAATGGGCAAGAAATTAATTTCCCCAAATCAAGCCTAGTTTGCCTGCGATGGTAACTGGTAAACAACCTCCCTGTCTTTATCTCAAACTACAAGATTTTTAAGTTTATTTTCTCCCCCTGGCCTGTTGAGGAAGGGAGTGAAAGTACGGCTTGGTGGGCATCTGGCAGCTAGACAAGGATGACCCACCACACTAGCTCTTTATGCTTTAATGAAAAAAAGCCAATTAAGAGTAAACCGACTATTAACAACATAATCAGGGTAATTTCTTGGTGGCAAATCAATCAGAAAAAATGCTAATTACATATGCACTAATAGGCTTGTATTAATTTATTAGTAATTAAAATGAAGTACAAATCAAACATCAATCCTGATAGTAGCCAAAAGGCATATCTGCCTTTTTGTTGACTGACAAGACAACGCTATTTAGTTCACTGCATTAAGACTGCTTATAAATTATTTCAGATGCCTAGAGCCCTAATAACACACTAAAAACAGTATGTAATGAAAATATGTAATGATATTTTATTTTGGAAACACATAAGGTGAATTTTGTATTATTCTGAATGTCTTACCTATAAACTGAATGATGAAGATGCGTATTTTTTATGATTGTGTCTTATATTCCATGTGCAAGAGCACAGACATTTAGCAGAGACACTAAGGTTGAGACACTCCTTCTCGGAACACTTAAAAAAGTGGCATGAAACAATTAATTCTACACACACTGATGGAGGGTAAGCTCATATGTAGAGTGATATCAGTGTTAATACTTATTTGTCTAGATTCTTGAGCCAGCAAATAAAATGCCTGTAAAGAAGTTTGTCTCAAATACTTCCTCTTGCATGAGCCCAGGCACTGCCATAAAAAGGAGATATATGTAGTTATGTAGAGCATGATAATTCATCTGAACTAACATGTAGTCAGTTTGGGATTTGGGTTCACAACAACTGTTTGACAGATATATTTCCCAAACCTCCCTTAGTCTAGCTTCCAGATAAGTCTTCCATCATACAGACGTTGACTCCCCAGACACATTTAAGCAGAAGAGGATTAAAACCTGAGGCTCACAGCTCTTGAGGAAACATTCTCCACAGGGGGTGGACAATTATACAGAATATAGGTGACTTTATCCTTTGCAATCTGAGCAAACCAGGTTTGATCAGAGGATGGCAAGCACATGGAGCCTCAGGCAGGGGGAAATCTGTTCACTGAATCCCAAATACAGAATCACAAATTCCCTGTCCCTCACAGCATACTCAATTCCCCAAATTGATACTGTCCCTCACAGAATACTTCTGGAACAGTTGTCCAACTGTGTGATGAGCAGGGACGTGGCGTGATGGATGAAGAACCGGCTGAATGGCAAGGCTTAAATTGCTCAGGTGAAAGGGGCTACATCTGGCTGGGGACCAGTTACCAGTGGTGTTACTCAGGGTTCTATTCTAGGGCCAGTTCTGTTCAATATCAATAATCAGTGACCTGGATGCCGGAGTTGAACGCACCACTAGCAAGTTTGCTGATGATATGAAACTGGGAGGTGCTGTTGACTCTCTTGAGGGACAGGAAACCTTGCAGAGGGATCTAGATAGATTGGAGCTCTGGGCAATGATTAATGAGTTTAAATTTAACATGTTCAAATGCTGGATTCTGCACCTGGGACAGAGTAGTGCTGGGCACAAGCATAAATTGGGAGAGGATTGGCTGGAGAGTAGCCCTGCAGAAAGGGATCCCGGGGTGCTGGTGGAGAGCACGCTCAATATGAGTCAGCAGTGTGCCCTGGCAGCCAAGTAGTTCAGTATGCATAATGCACCCCTGCATCCTGGGCATCCTCATTCCTGCCATATGAGGAACAACTGAAGGAGTTAGATCTTTTCTCCCCGGAGAAGAGATGGCCCAGGTGGACCTCCTTACAGTATTCTGGAACTTACAGGGCAGCCACAAAGAGGACTGAGGGTCAATGGATACAAGTTGCATCAGGAGATGTTTCATCTCAATATAAGAAATCAGTTTTTCACAGTGAGAGCAATCTTTCACTGGAACAACCTCCCCATGGACATGGTAGAGTCCCCATTGCTGGAGGTTTTCAAGATGTGATTGAACAGGTTGCTAGATAATCTCATCTAGGCTCCCTTTCCCACAAAAAGTTGGACCAGATGATATTTCAAGGTCCCTTCCAACCCAGGATATGCTATGACTCAATGTTTCTTAATGTATTTGCATGAATAATGATTGAATTTGATTAATCAGTGGGTACTTATACATCAGCTATTTTGTGTAGGGAGTGAATATAAATTCATTTAAATCAATGAAAATACTCAATTGACTCTAGAAGCTTTATAAGCTCTGTACTGTAAACCAGATATTTAGAGTTGCTTCTGTTTGATATACATTCACATTCTAAAATTGAGATGTCTAGATTTAGTCTTTAAGAAGTCAGCGCCACATGAACAACATCTCCAGTGTTTGATTCATCAGACTGCCTGCAGACAGCTTTCATAGAGTGAGAAGAGATGATCTCTTCGAGGTGTTTCTTGTCTCTTTATTTGAATTGCTTCGGAGTTAGCCTAGATGGTGTACAAACTAAGCGTATGACATTTAGAAAGCAAAAGGGTGGCTGAATCTTGACCCTTGTTTGGAACTCTCAGGAGACTTATGACTAACTTTGCTAAGGGAAATGGAGAATACATGCAAAATAGGCTTCAGAATGGAAAGCCTTGGTGACTGAAGGAAGCAAGAATCAAGTGCATTATTACATCAGTGTTAAAGGATTATTTCCATAGAGTGCATCTCTACTCTTTGAAATTAAAATATCTAAATTTTACTTTATACAGTTCCCTGCTTGATCCTTTGCCTCTCTGTGTCTTGCTTTCCTAGCCTATCCATTCATTGTGTCATAGCCTGACTCTAGCAGTTATTTACAATCAGAGAAAAATCAATTTCTCAATTTAGTCACATCCACCTCACAAGTTGTCTTCTGCCATCCATGTCTTTAAACAAGGAAGTTGCTCACACAACAGAAATGTTTCTTACTTTCTGTCTGATTCAGTCTAAACAGTATCTCTGTTAAAATAACAAATGAATACACACTCAATTTGGAGGATGTATCAGTTCTAGCGTTGTTGTTTTAGTCTACCAGATGCTTTATGAAGTTTACTTTTTGCAGAGTTACCAAATTATGTTTTTAAGTCACAAAAAGATATATTCATGTATGATCTTGTCAGTTTCTGTGAGGCACTTCATATTCTTTAATCATATTTGGCATCTTCTTCTTTTGTATATGTCTGTTCATTTATTTAACCCATGTAACACATCGTAATCTTGGTCAAATAAAGGTAGAGGGGAAAAAAAAAACCTCTGTCACTTCAAAGGCCTTGTTACCCTCTTATAACTACATAGCAAAACCAACATCAAAGTTAGATGAATGATAACTCATGCAAAAGGAAAATAGAACTCATCAATAATGTTTAACGTCTACTATGTTCGAAGATTATATATAATGGATATCAGATGTCTCTTTCTTGCTATTTATTGAAAGTATTAAAAAATATTAGCTCATAGGAAAATTTATTTTAAAAACACTGCTACTGTTACTACTAACCACACAATGAAATCATATTAATGAAGATTAATGGGGACAAATGCAAACTGCAACTAATAACACCATTAGTAACGACTTTGTCTTCTTTTAACTCCTTATAATATCCTGATAATTTCATATTACAAATGTCTTCTAATCAAGAATAAATACTAAACTTGTATGAAATTAAAGGTTTACTTCCTGTTTGTTAACAGAAAGGGGACAAAAGTGCGGCGGAAAGACGCAATAAATTAAATTGTCTGCTTTCTTGACCATGTACTGTAGAGAGGGACTTGCATGCAAAAAATGTTCACTGCTTCCCTGATAACTGTGTGCAGGTTAAGATGACATTGATTTAACAATGGGAATACAATCAGGGAACAGTTATGTCATTTGGCTTTGACTCTCAGTAAAGCTACAGAGAAAGATGGGAGTTAACAGTGACTTCGCCAACCATCTTTTCTGCATATTGTTACTTTACAGTATCATGTGCCTCCAGAATAACATGAAGAAGCAGAAACCATTTTCAAGGAGAGAAAATTCTGAAGTTCTGTTGTGAATAGAGTTCAGAGGAGAGAATGTGACTTAAAAGGTCATATTACAGAGCAGACGCTGTCCTAGTGTGATCTTTACTGATGCAAAAAGATGATGGTCTCAAAACAGGACTCCATGATAAACTCCATGGAACTTTCAACAGAATAAAGTTTCTGCTTTTTTTTTTTTACTCTCTTTATACAACAGGCAACTAAATTACTAGTGGCCAACAATTGAATATATTTAAAATGTAAGAATTCTAGTACAGTGATTTTCTACCTCAAGAGGAAACAGTTGCCATTAGCAAATGTTTTAATCACTGTGTCATTTTGAAAATGTTACTGGTGCTCATTTACTTTCTTTTTTTTTAATAAACTATTCTTCGTTCAGTGTAGAGAGGGGGAAAATGGAAAAAAGAGGTGCACTTAAATTAAAAAGAAAAGAGAATCATGAAACAAACTTTCTAAACAAATAGATAACAATTAAAAATTTCTAAGTGACTAGAAATTCTTTACTTTCAAAATATATACAAATTTTCAGTTTACACAGATTTAACATCTTTTAATGATTTTTTTTATAATAAAAAATATTTTTTTCATTAAGAAGTACATATGGAAGATTTAGATATTCTTAAGCATTAATAAAACATCTTGAAGAGATGTCAGTAAGAATTTCCACTTTCCACATTCTTTATACTTCTAAATCTCACAGGCTGAGGATTGGAGTCTTATTTTATAGACTGAAGAAGAGTTACATGAGTTTTACTTCTAGTTTTATATAAAAGCTGTAAGATCTAGAAGTGATTTGCTTTCTTGAGCCTCTTTTAGCAATTTAAATCCACTGTCTCAGATATGTCATTCTACATGGCTATTTATACAGTTTATTAAGAGATGATATTCTACAAAGTGACTGAACTTCTTACAAGATTTTCCTGCTTCTGCTACTAGTATTCTGAATCTGATTTTGATTGTGGAATATAATGGATTTAATTTGCATAAAAAGTGACCTGGACCATTTTTAATTGTGTGGATTTTGTTAAAACTTTGAAGGAGGGCAAATATACCTTCACGTGATCAAAAATGGCTGTTCTTTTTAGTCTGATTTTAGGAATGTAATCACTGTGAATATGACATTAACAGTTGCAAAATATTGTAAAAGACAAAATTCCACAGCCAACAAGGTTGACGTCACAAGGCACAGTTTCCAACAATTATCTTGCTATTCAAATCAAAGAAGTGAGATTGCAACAGAGTGATACATTTTTTTCTGTAATCTGTATGTGAATCAGAGGGTTACAAGAGGCTTTATCTGGTGAGAGAAGAGTGATGCAACAGCGTACAACCACAGAAGTCATTACCCTTTCTATGGGATAAAAGCTATACTTTTTCAATAGATCATATTTTTTGCCATCGCGCTTTCACTCAAAATGTCTCTTTCCAACTTTTTTTTTTTTTAAAAAAGAATCAACTGTAATACCACATGGAAAAAATGCTGTGTTAACACCCTCAAATATAAGTCGCTCTTTGAGATCAGTTTTAAATCCTAGGTATTACTTTCCTATTTGGAGGGAGAAATTACCTTGTATTTTTTCCCATTTCAAGATTGTCTGTCTAAACATTTTATACTGCTTTCTCTGTAATTATTTTTAAACTGTTCTCCTTCCAACGAAACTTGCAGGTAGCATAGAGGTATAAACCAACTGAAAATGCATTTTGGATCTGCGTGTTAACCTTCTTATGACAAACCCTTCCAGGAAAAGTTCTGATTCCCTTCAACTAACTTTTATGAGGGAATTTTTATGAATTTCTCATCAATTTCCCTCATTATTTTTACAACTAATTACTTCAGGTAGGGTACAATAACTTCCACTTTTAGAACTTGTTATGAAAATACTTTAGACAAAGATTATGATTCTTTGTTCTTCTTTCTCTTCTGGAATATGATAAAAGGTAATGTTTGCAGGCTTGTGAGAAGCATTTCCACATTCCTTATATTAACTGCTGATAACCATGAATCTTAACTGTGTGGTAAATTAGCTTTAACCTCTCTACATTTGTCAAGATTCTTGACTTGAAGAATACCTGCTTTGTGAAGTATTTGTATCTTCTTCAAAGAAAACCAACAATTATTTCTTTCAAGTCCACACCTAATTATAGACCCCTTAGTAGGGAGAAACTACAAATCATATTGACTAAAGGCAAACACAATTCCAATAGAAAAATGTACTCACCTTCTAGTTATTTATCTCAATGATAACCACCACCTGCCAGAATGACTTCCACCTTGTTTATATCGATCCTCAGCCAATTTTCTCATTAGAAAAAAAAAACAAACAAAAAGAGACTACAGAATTTCAGTCTTGATGGATTTAAGATAAAAAAGTCACATTTTACTACATGGAGAACAAGTGAAAATTCTGTAGCAGTTAGAAAAAATTAGCTTCTGATTTTATCACAAATGTCTTTGAAATTATTTCCACGTTGCAGAAAAAGTCCTTTTCTACTTCCTATTAAAAATATTTTTTTATCTATTTTTTAAGAAAGAATGATAAAAATAGAGATGAAACAAAGGACAAAAATATTTTTTATCCTGTTACTTACTCTTAATGTTCTATCATTCCAATAATCTAGAAAAAAATGAAAAAAAATATTTCTGATAATTCCTGAAGTTAAATTTTCATTTTTTTCCAAAATTATAAAAATGAATGGAATGAAAGAGAAAGTCAGAAAAGTCAGGAAGTGTTTATCATTATAGTATAGAATGACATTTTAAGTTTATTTTCAGGATATTTATCCAGAAAAATAGTTGACACACAAAAAGAATATTGACTCAAAATAGAAAGTGAAAAACTCTAAGAGGACTTAAAAAACAAAATATATCTAGAGGCTTGAAGTTTTTCTCTCTTCTTTTTTTTTTTTTTTTTAATGAATACAATTTTGTATCTGCATCTATTGTTTATGATAATACGGATATCTTTTGGATTTCAGAGGGTTTTTTTTTTTGGTGACTACATTTCTACACTAAAAAATGAATAAACCTGAGCTGTCCATATTAATGCTAATGACAGAAGAATTAAACAGAGGCCTGTAACTTTTGCAGTAATGGCTTGGCTATATATATGTAAGTACGTAGTCTGCTGCTGGTCAAAATGATAAGTAGTATTATTGTGTTTTATTTGAGTTCTTAATATCTTGAAATTTTTAATGAGGCAATGCATCTTGTTGTGTTTATTCACATAAACTTGTTTTCCTGAAAGAAAGTGTAAGAAAAAGAATTACAGCTTCTGGCAGACGTAAATGCTTGAGACATGGAATATATTTGTACTCCAGCTTTCCTAATTTTTCCCAATAAAATCGTGACCTTAAATGCTATTTGATTGGGAGTTTTGTCTTAAAACTCATATCAGGTTCCTCAGAAGGTTAGGAACTCAAAAGCCTGAGCCAGCCTGTCTTCATCTGATATAGTAATTCTTGAATCTTTTTCTGAGGTAAGGGTGGTGTTGATCTGTTCAGAGGGTTAGACAGTAGCAAACTTATTTTGTCAGGCATATCAGCTAAACAGAAACAGTTACAAACATAGATAGAATTGAACTTTTTCTTTTCAGTGATAACATTAGATTACGAATAAGAAAGATGTTGTTTGTTCCTTGACCCAGTAATCTTGCACTAGCTAGCACAGTTGATGAGAATTAACAGCTATTGAACTCCTCTCCTCTCCTTCAGATATTGTTCATTGCTGTAGGTGGAAGAATTTGTTAACTGCTGATATGTTTATCACTAACAAGTCTTTCTTTTACCCTGCTTGAGAAGTTAAAGCTAGCAGTGATTTAGAATGTCATTAATGAGACTAGCAGAAACACCAAAAAAACATGATCTTAGGGTCATCTAAAGGTACTTAAAATTCCAATCTAACAAAAATTATCACAGAATCATAGAATGGTTAGAGGTGGAAGGGACTATAAATATCATCTAGTTCCAACCCCTCTGCCATGGGCAGGGACACCTCCCACTAGACCAGGTTGCTCAAAACCCCATCCATTCTGGCCTTGAACACCACCAGGGATAGGGCATCCACAACTTCCCTGAGCAACCTGTGCCAGTGTCTCACCACCCTCAGAGTAAAAAATTTCCTCCTACTATCTAATCTAAGTCTACTCTCTTTCAGTTTAAACCATTACCCTTCATCCTACCACTACACTCCCTGTTAAAGAGTCCCTCCCCATCTCTCCTTTAGGCGCCCTTTAGGTGCCAGAAGACCACTATAAGGTCTCCCTAGAGCCTTCTCCTCTCCAGGCTGAACAACCCCAACTCTCTCACCCTGTCCGCATAGCATAGGTGCTCCAGCCTTCTGATCAGCTTTGTGGGCCTCTGCTGGACCCATTCCAACAGGTCCATGTCCTTATTGTGCTGAGGACTCCAGAGCAGGATGCAGTACTCCAGGTGGGGTCTCACCAGAGCAGAATAGAGGGGCAGAATCACCTCCCTCAACCTGATGGCCATGCTTATTTTGATGCAGCCCAGGATATGCTTGGCTTTCTGAGCTGTAAGTGTACGTTGCTGGCTCACATTGAGCTTCTCATCAACCAACACCCCCAAGTTCTTCTCCTCAGGGCTGCTCTCAATCCATTCTCTGCCTGACCTGTATTTGTCCTTGGGATTGCACCAACCCACATACGGTACCTTGCACTCGGCCTTGTTGAACTTCATGAGGTTTGCACGGGCCCACTTCTCAAGTCTTTTGAGGTCCCTCTGGATGACATCCCTTCCCTCCAGCATGTCGACTGCACCACACAGCTTGGTGTCATCAGCAAACTTGCTTAGGGTTCACTCAATCCCAACATCCACGTCACCTACAAAGATGTTAAACAGCGCCGATCCCAGTACTGACCACTGAGGAACGCCACTCATTGCTGGTCTCCACTTGAACATTGAGACTTTGACCACAACTCTTTGAGTGTGGCCATCCAGCCAATTCCTTATCCACGAAGTAGTCCATCCGTCAAATCCATGTCTTTCCAATTTAGAGACAAGGATATCACACGATCAACTCGTGTATATGATCAGTATGATCAACTCATAACAGCCAGATCCATGCCATGTACTGCAGGTAACTAAAAGCTAATTGTCTAATTTAAGATAACCATTTAATCTCTGCTTTTTCTCATAGATAACATCCTTTAAAGATCTATTGTACTGGGTTATCCTTGGCTGGCTGCCAGATGCCCACCAAGCTGCTTTCTTGCTTCCCCTCCTCAACAGGCCAGCAGGAGAAAATAATAAAATTAAAAAGCTTGTGGGTTGAGATAAAGACAGGGAGGTTGTTTACCAGTAACTATCAAACAGGTTCAATTTGGGGAAAATCAGTTTAATTTTTTGCCAATTGAAAATAGAGCAGGATGGTGAGAAACAAAGACAAAACTAAAACCAACTTCCCTCCATCCTCCTCCCCTCCTTCCCAGGGTCAACTTCATTCCTTCCTCCCTGACTCTTCTATCTCCTCCCACCTTCAGCAGCACAAGGACAATGAGGAAAGGGGTTTGCAGTCAGTTCATAACAGGTCATCTTTGCTGCTCCTTCCTCCTCACATTCCCTGCTTCAGTGTGGGATCTCTCCCACAGGATACAGCCCTTCGCAAACTTCTCCAACATGGGTCCTTCCCATGGGCTGAAGTTCTTAAAGAATTGCCTCAGCATGGGTTCTCTCCACAGGCTGCAGTCCATCAGGAACAAACTGCTCCAGGGTGAGTTTTTCTGTGGGGTTACAGTTCCTGCCACAAAACCTACTCCTGTGTGGGCTCCTCTCCACAGGTCACATAGGAGCCTACTCCTATGTGGGCTGTCCACGGCCTGCTGGTTCTTTTAGAGCATCTCTGCCTGCTACTATGTGGGGTCCCTCACAGGCTGCAGTGTGTATATATGTTGTGATGTCTTCCTCTATGGGCTGTGGGGGAACAACCTGCTTCACCATGGTCTTCTCCATTGGCTGCAGAAGAACCTCAGCTCCAGCACCTGGAGTGCCTGCTTCCCTCCTTCCTCATTGAACTTGGGGTCTGCAGCGTTGTTTCTCTCACGTTTTTCTCAGTCCTCTATCTCACAGCTGCCTTTTTACCCTTTCTTAAATATGTTTTCACAGAGGCATCAGCAGCTTCACTGATGGGCTCAGATGTGCCCTGTGGTGCGTTGGTTTGAATTGGCTGGAACCACCTGTGTGTGGCATGGGGCAGCCCCTGACCTCTTTTCACAGAGGCCACCCTTCTACCAAAACCTTGCCATATAGACTCAATACACCTAGACATATCTAGAGAGAGATTTATGCCATTCCAGGATAAGTCTTGGTGACATTTTTAAAAAGTGTCTCAGAGCTGAGTTGTACAGAGAGGCGTATTTTAGTCAGAGCAGTTTACCTCAGTGTGATCAGATGTTAAATGATGGCACCTTGTTTCTGAATTAATCTTGGGAATATTTGGTCCTCATGAAACCGATAGCTCTATGGACCATTTGAACAGCACACTCAAAAGTAATCTTGAGGTGATTGAGTTTTGGCTAAACTTGATTAGGGAACTCACACAAATTTTTTCATAGTTTTCCAACAAATCAAGTTGTTCACTTAGTTCTGCTTTACCTTACTTATTTTTCCTAAATTCAAAATCCAAAGTAAAACTCAAGAAGCTTTGATCCCCGTGTGTATATAATAATAATTTTAAAAAGCTTTCAGAAGCCTCTATAAAGCAAACTCACCAACTTCATACTTTCATAGAGTTATGGTTTAAAGAAACTTTTAGAGTTTGTTTTGTCTTCAGAAACCCTACAAAGTGACTGACAGTGTTGCAGCACTTTGGTAAGCAGCATATTAGTCACAATAGTACATCGGCAAATCAGGGAATTACAACCCTAGTGGAGTTATATAGAGTCTTTCATACATACCTGATCAAAAAGAGACCTTTCTCTACTTTTTTCCTGTTTCTTTTGAATTCGAAGTTTTTGAGCAATTCATGAGTGAGTCTTTATAAATGTTCTCCTGGACTTTGTTCAGAAGTTCAAACCAGCCTGGGAGCTAGGAGAGACATTTGATGAAACCTTAAGACCTTGGAAATAAAAAGAATATTTTCTCAAAGTTTTATAAAAGCTGGCTGGCTCTGTCAAGTATTACAACTATTGTAAGGTTTTAAAGATAGACATAGAGGTTATATTATATTTTTCTTAGAAAAAAATTATGCAGCTAGAAAAACAGAACAATCCGCCATCACCTTATATAATAGCAAGTTCAAGATTTTTAGGGGAATGCTGCCTTTTGGAGGAGCTTCTGTTGAAATTGTTTTCAAATGCTGAGAGAAAGAAACATTTATTCAACCATAAGGAAACTGTTCTTTAAAAAGGAGATTAAGTTCCAAATGTTATTTACTGCCAAATGCACAGTTAAACTCACTGAAGGATATTTATGGGCAGCATTGCATTTCTGGTTTACAGAATTTTGTATGTTGCAAACTTGGAGAATAAAATCTTCAGTTTACTTATGAAAAGTATTCCCTGAGTAAATGACATACAGAGGTCAAAATGTATCCTGAAAATACAATAGGCCCTGTGTTTCTTACCACTTTTTTGGTAATACTGGCTTATTATGTTTTTATGCTCTCAAAGTATGTAGGAAAGAAAACAACTTGAATCTAAAACTTTTATTTTTCCCTTTCTCCTCACATTCCAATCAAAGCAAAATGTGGGAAATGAAAAATTGCTTAGAGAATAGTTTTATGTTTGTGCAAAATCAAACCTCACTGTTACAGTGCTCTTGGAAATTTTGACTCATTCTATGGTTACAATTTTGTTATCTTTTTCTGTTAACATAACAGCATTTTCATTTGGGGAAAAAAAAATTAAAGTAAAAAGTTTCAGAACACATTTTGTGATAAGCCACTGGGGCCACAAGGTATCTTGTAACTTGTAAATCAGAATGTGGTGGTGATGATATTATATGAAATCAAGGTTAATATGTTAAAAATAAAATAAACCAAAAAACAAAAAACCTGCTGAAATATCCCTTTATGACATCCATCCATGCTCATAAAATGTTTTATATTTCATACTCTTTGTGTAGCTGTCTCAGTGCTTATGCACAGCGACTTCTCAAGGTCCATGTCAGGAACAGCCCAGAGACTTCATATGACCTCAAATGGTACATTGGAGGAAATGTTTCAAAATTACTAGCCTCTTTTTAATTTTTTTTTTTTCAATAAACCAATCTGTTCTTTAATCCTGGCAGACTGAATGTTGCTTCATCATTTTTCTGCTTTTTCTACTAGTATATATCAGTTTTACAGCAAAGGTACGAACACTAATAGCTGAAACAGTCTTGTTAACCTTGACGGTAAAATTCTCATTGACTTCAGTGTGGTAACATTCCTCTCATAGTTGACTTGCTTAGGAACATTTGGAGAGACATAGATTGACCTTTTTCCTACAGAAAATTTGAGCATTGTTTCTTTAATCTTTTAGTTTATATCTTCAAAGTTATCCAGTATAATTCATGATCAAATAGTCCATTAACAGAGACAGAGACTTGGTTGAAATGTGAACAGATTGATTTATCATTCTTTATAAACTTATAACAGGAGTATTTTTGCTCACATCCAGTAAAGACAAAGCATCCCAATACTCCTTTCTTTGTATTTTAATCTTTAAAGATACACTTTAATAAACATAACCATAAACTAAAACATAAAGGGGGTTCCAAAAGTAAACCCCCTCTTTTGTTATCAAAATAATCAATGGTTATGGTTATTTCTTCTGCTCTAATGAAAAATAGCAAGTGCAGTCACAGTGGGTTAAGCTTATGAGGTGTAAACTGAGCTCTTATTTTCAGCAAACCAAAAATATTGGTGATATATGTGTTATCTGACACTCAGCACTACTTCAGGTGGAAAGAAACTGGTGTTTAAGAAGACCACAAAGAAAAAAAAAATATAATAAATCATTACTTCAAACCATACTGATGGGTTATAAGCTGATAATTTAAACTACGAACAAAAAATTATTAATATTTTTAATCTGACACTACATAAAAATATTTTGCTACAGAACCTGACAATCACACAAATCTAATGTATTTTATTCAGGAGTCTAAAATTAGCTTTCACTACGACCTTGAAACTGTGCAACTGAAAATAACCAAAAAAAGCTGAGTGTTACTTGGAAATATTTGTTTCAACAGTTAAAAACAGTTGTAGTACAAAAGATGATCTAGATGAACATGCAAAATTTCATCATCTCTTCTTATCCTATGCTCACTCAGCTTCTTCTTGTTTCAGTTTGGATTTCTATGTCTTCTGGAATAGTACAATCTCTGTATATATTTGTTCAGGAAACATCAATGCTTCAGGAGGGCCTTTTTAATTTCCTGAGAGAGAACATAATTAATAATGACATCATTACTACATACAATGAAATACAGTCTATTTGACACAAAATAATGCATCAAGTTTGAGAAGTATTGTTAAATCCTTATTCCACTAACATAGAAAGGATAAGGTTAAATAACAGAAATCAACTTTGGTTAACATTTGTAAAGTTACAATTATGAGAGTCTCCCTGCTGAACTTTAATTCTTAATTAATTTGAGTTGTCCAGAGTTATCTCTGTTTTTTTTTCTTTCTCTATAATTTTTTTTTATTTGATACATTTTTTCTGTGTTTCAGAATGCCTTCAGGTTGCATTCCTTTGATTTTTGAGATAATACTTATATTTTTTATATATGTAACACGTTAACAATTTGCTCTGTATCTTGCTTTACACACACACATACACATGCACACACAGGCACTTAATAACTTGCTTATATGCAGCCAGGGAGAGGCCAATGTTTTTGTTTAAACTCTTCCTGCTATCTACAGTGAGCCACACAAATGCTAAACAAGGACATACTGCTTTATCAGTCTCCTTTTGTTACTGGTAAAAAAAGTAGCTGAAAATAAAGTATGTTTTCTTGTATTCTGACATGTTGACTGGGAACTAGCCCTCCACAGGCTCTGATAACATGAAACAGCTTGAATATTTCTCAGCAGAATTTCTCAAAACACTTCAAAAATAAGTCATCAAAGAGTATTTTGGGCTCCATTAAGGTAAATAAATAAATAATAATAATAATAATAATAAAAGCTTATCTTTCAATATGTGAAGTGATACTCACAGGTTATTTCCAAAATTGACTCTATTTTCCTTTTTAAGGAATCCAGTTAATTTTAAAAACCAGCTATACAGTGATGGAAATAGAGGAAAATTGCAGCCATTAAACGTAGACAGGAAATGTGTACACCAGCTTTAGCTCAACATGAAAATTAAATGCAAACTGCTACAAACTGGGTCTGGGTTTTAATGTTAATTGTTCACATGCCCTCAATACAAATTATTCACGCTAATGTACTGCATTAGCCAAGCCTGTCACTTCTACAATTATTTTTTTTGTTGTTGTTGTTTTGTAAATGCCATCTCATTTTGTGTCCATTGTGGGAATTTAGGTAAGCTGCTTTAGTTGTAAGAAAGTTCTGAGCATAACATTTAAGGCTGCTGCAGCAGTTTCATGGATCATTAACAATTTGCTAATATTGTTTTAGCTTGCAAATTAGTGCAGCTTTGTGACTAAGGAAAGGTTCCATAGCTGTCATCAATCAGACTAAAATTCTTCATGCATGAGATGAAAAACGATTTTTAGCCTTTGAGGCTCAGACAGCAATTACAGTAACAAAAAAAAAAAAGAAAAAAAGGAAAAAGAAAGTGGGGGGTGGGACGAGGAGTGAAGGGGAGAAAGAAAGCTATATAAAATGCTGTTAGCAATTCTATTACATTATTTCTTGTTTCACGACAAAAGAACTAATACATGATGTGTAACCATGTCTTAGCTTCCTGCTATATTAATGAACTGACAAACTATACAGGGAAAAAAGAGAACCTTTCCTAGGAAATGACAAAAATTAGTGAATAAAGAAAGAGAAAAAAACCAAACCAAACCAAACCAAACCCAACCCAAACCTAGGTATCTAAAAATATATTTCTTTCAGCCATCCACCCACTCCTTTTGTATTTGCTCTTCTTGAACATGCGTGACTGAGGTTTATTCACACAGGTGCTTACAGAAAGCAAATCCTTAACTTCCATGCTCTGGTATTCACAGGTAGCAAATTTTTAACACCATGTACACACATCTTCATGGAATAGGAAAATGTCAGGCTTCTCAGATTCTCTTGGCAGAGACCTACAGCAGTACAGTCAGGAAGCCAACAAGCAGTTTGTGGGGACCAGTCAACAATGAAGGCAAAACCTGTTATCACTAAATTTCTTTAAAGCAACTAGCAGTTTCAGTCCACACAGAGTGAATGTACAGATCACAGTGGGGTTCCTTGCCTACCTCTCCAGCAGAGCAGAGGGCAAGGACGGATGCCTTATAGAGAGTGGCAAGACAGAAACTCTTGTGAATTATGCTACTCTCTCGTAGCATAAACCAGGATGTAATCAGTGTCTTCAGCTTTGCTTACACCAGCAAAAATAGGTTTCCCATCAGGTGGTTTTCCACTTTGTTTTTAAACAAACCCTCACTCTAATTTTTTTTTTTTTTTTTGCTCATCCGTCATCTTTAAATTCACTCAGCTACTCTTTTCTTACTGGCTTCTCTGCACAGCTCCTTGCAGCCTGTTCTTGTTTCACGCTTTCACAAAACTTCCCATCAAATCTTCCCCTTTACCATTGCTCTCACTGTCATTTCTGCTATGTCTTGATCTCATCTATCTCGCTGTAGCTCTACAGACCTCTCCTTCAAATATTTCACTTCTTTATGGAAGCTCATAAACTCTGTCCATCTACATACAAACTGCATTAAACAAATAGAGAAAGTACAATATAAAGTGACAGCAATATCATTATGATAATAACTTTTGTCTTCTTCAAACTACATACCTCATGTTGTGTTTCACTTGTCAATCAGAAATGGGTGCAGAAAAGGGCATGTGCCTGTACAGCAATCGTTGTAGTTCTCACCTGTGTTTAGCCTAAAACCCTGCTGTCTCTGGTAGAGAGGTGGGGCATTAATCTGAGCATTTAATGCCATCATATTTTGTAAAGTTCTGTCAAGGTCACTTGAAAGAAAGGCTTACATTTTCAAATATATCAAAATGCTTTTCAGCATCAGAGTCTATGTTCTTTATGTTTAGGGAGAGATGGAACTTCAGTATCAGACGTATCCATAAGATCCATAAACAATACTCCATAACTCAGTAATAAGGATCATGCATAAGCACAGGTAATATTGAGACAGAACACTATTTTATTAGCGTACTACAAGCTAGAATCTTAAGATGATCAATATTTTCTAAAAAAGAAGGAGACTAGTGTAACCAAAAATAAGGAAGTTTTGAAATATACTTTTTAAAGGTTTCTTTTTGTTTCTTTATTTCTGTTTGTTTTCCAAGTGTCTCAGATGGTTTATCTTTCTGAGGAACAGAAATCATATCATGTAATTTATGTGATGAACCAAAACTCAAAACAAATCTTTTTTATTGGACAATTGCAAAATTGTTGCAGTCAATCAATAGAGATAGAAGCCAAAGGCAAAGAAACAGAGAAACAAGTCTTGTGAAAAAGAAATAAAAGTTTTGATAAGTTATTTGATAGGAATTATTTACTTAGCTTTGTACTAAGATATTAATTAATATAATAAAGTAGTAATTAGATTTATCAGTCAGAAAAAGTTGATTAACCATTATTATAACAAGGCTTTCAGTCAGCGTCATTTTTTAAAAAGACATATTTTAAAATGGTAAAAAAACCTACCAGCTCTGATCTCAAATTCAGCTTAACTTAATGTGAAAGAAATGATCTTCTAATTAAGTAGTGCCATCAAAGTGCATAGTTATCTGTGTTACGTCTATGGCAAATAATGCTGGTTAATGCATGGAGTTAGAATTTTATGCTTGAATTTTATGCTTAAGTTTTATGCTAAAGACTACTCCCAGCTGACTTAATGGTACACAAGGTGATCACGGCTGCTGTGTCACAACTGGCAGATGTGAAACTGAATAGATCTTCACCTTTATACCAAAAGTTTGCAGTACTGAGATATTTGGTGAGCTAGTTAATTAAAATAAGGGTCATGATATCAAGTGTTTTTTTTAAGTTTCTCTAAGTGATATATTTTGAATTTCAGTCCAGGAGAAAAAAAAAAAAATACTGGTATTTACTGAGCCAGCAAGGAGCAATATATAAACTAGTATTTCAATAAAGATTTTAACTGGTTTTTAACACTGTTAGTTTGAAGATAGTTACATACAAAATCACCTGTGTAATCAGGTGATTGCATTTTAATATTTCACCTTGATTGCAATAAAAAAATATGGTATAAACAAGAAACTTAATATGCCAAAAAGTTTAGTTAATCATATTCTGCATTTCAGAAAGTCTTGAATTGTACATAGATAACATATTTTCTTGGTGTGTTAATAGTTAATCACACTTCTGGTAGTGTAAGCCATATATATATTTCTAATTATGACATTTATAATCAAATTATCCAACAGAACAGTTATTACAGTTAGATTTATTTTAGACCCCTACTGTATCAGAACAACAAAATGCAATCCATCAATCAAAAAAGTAATAATCTATTGCTGTTTCTTTCCATTTATAAGGATGTTTTTTTATCAGCTTGACAAAATGAGTTATGGGTCCCATTTTTCAGATGTCACTTTCCCTTAAAAGTCAATTTAGAAACATCAGATACCTAAAATTAAAAATAAAAAATAATAACTACTTTTTTTTAAAAAAAAGGACAGAGGTAAAGAAAGCACTTTCTTTAGATATTTCCAAATGAGTGCCTTTTCTTGTTGTATTTACTAATTTAATAAAACTGATCTGTTTTACATAACAAGAACATGGTATATGTGCTAGTAAAATAATTTATTTTGTAGTCAACATATCTATTATGGGGTGTAAATATTTGCTCTCAATAAATAAATAACCATATTTATGCATTTAGCATAAGAAAAAAAAAAAGAAAAAAAAAGAATATGAAGCTCTTCAAATATGTGACAGAATTCCCAGTTAATATTTCAGAAAATGTTTAATTAAACATTTTGTTCAGTAAGTGTTGACAAAAATATCTGGAATGGTAGCCAGTAGAGGTGTTTTAATATTATCTCTGGGTTGTACAATTTGTCTTTCTCTATAGTCATACACAGAGTATTTATTTATTTATTCCTTTTTGTGTGTTTATTTAGTTAAAAATATTACATTTACATCTAAGTTATTACACAACTCTTAACTTCCAGCATAGCAGCCATGGTGAGCACTGATAAATTAAAAAAGAAAAAACAAAACAAAAGAAAAACCTCCACTTATAATAAGTTAACTTTTCTCCATGCCACACAGAATGGAAACTGACTGGAAAACAATAATGTTTCTAATACATTATCTCCTTATGGGTAAGCAATTAAGGATGACTCTCATGGAGCAGGCTAAATAAACTCTCTGGTATTTATATGGAACAGACACATCATAAATAATCTCTAAGCATCATTCTGATGTATTTAGGTCTTCTAAAGAAGTACAATGACAAAATTAATTAAAGAAAATAAAATTATTAGCTTCTT
Source organism: Rissa tridactyla (assembly GCF_028500815.1). NCBI lineage: Eukaryota > Metazoa > Chordata > Aves > Charadriiformes > Laridae > Rissa > Rissa tridactyla. The sequence goes on from NC_071466.1 coordinate 199,686,200, forward strand.
GAAAATACAGCACTAGTAAGAGGAATTTGTGCTGTTTATAAATCAACTCTTGAATTTTTTACTGTTAATGGAAAAATCTGCCTGTTCTCAGGGCTACATGAATTAGGCATAAACATCAGTAGGTGACTGTACAGTCAAAATGGTGATCTAATCAGTACCTTATGGCAAGGAAATCCTTGCCACTGCACCCATCCAAAATTCTTCTGGCTTTTTGATTTTGCTAGAACTTCATGCTTTCTACTGTCAGCTGGCAAACACCAAAAACCAAACACCAAGTGAAGTTCCAATGTAAGATCTATATTATATAAATTAAAAATATTTCATTAAATTACTTAATCATCTGAAACTCACTATGTTCCCTGCAGTCCTGTAGCTACAACATTCACAAGATCATAATTTACTTAAAAACAATTCACTAAGCACAGTACACTCACCAAGAGAGTACTACCAACTGTAAGGGGTGCAGACAGTCTTTGCTGGATGTACTACTCTTTTTCCAAAAAGCTGCAATAATTTGTAGTTAATTACTCATTATTCTTTCCTATGCATAATGTGGATGAAAATATATTACCTGTTGATTAGGAACTTTACTATTTTTACCACTGGATAAACTTGGCCTATATATTGTCACAGGTCATGTAAATCTCATTAAAGACTGCAAAGAACTAAAAATCACAATCAAAGCAAAACAAAGCGACAAATGCAACCGTCATTTGTTTAAAGTTTCTGTTTCCAAAAAATCTTCATGTATATTTTTACAGCAAACATATTCAGTAAAATACTATTATAAATATTTATTTTAAATCTATTGTCATTATTCAATAAGTAATCTTATACTTAGTGTCCCATACCTCTGAATCACAGAATCATAGAATCGTAATACCCAACAACGCATTGTAAATGAACATTGCTTAAACTATCTTACAACACTATTGTGGGCAGAATTACAAGAGACTGTTAACACCTTCCAGTACTCAAAATTTGTTAATGTTCTTAATTGCATGCCTAAAAAAAAGAAAAGAAAAGAAAAATTCAACAACCAACCACCAACTACAAATACGATTTTATTTAATCATTGCTAATTATTTATTATAAACATTTTTATAAAAGGAACTGACAGAGAATCTGGTCTCCATCTCTAATCAATATTTTAACTGGGCTAAAACTCTGTTCAGAATGTGTTTTCAAAAATCAATAAACTACATGTCTAAGAGGAGACTAGGAGATGAAGAACAGGTTCATTCATTACTTCCTGGGCAGGAAGAAAGAGTATAATTAAAAACTCTTTCTATGGTCATTCTGAAGCTGGAAAGAAATGACACTTTCCAGATACTTGCTCAGTGTCTCCACCTTCAAGGAAATTTTGAGGGATACGGAGAGTTTCTGTGGAATGATAATAAGCTTCAAAGAACTGAAACAGAGTTAGAAATTCAGGAGTACTCTTTTCCTCACAAGAGGACTGAAAAATGAGTCTTGGGAAGACTATTAGTAACCCAGGAAAAAGATCAGTTAGACAAATGTGGTGCATATATATGTGTGTGTGGCATACACATATGTTTTTGTGTATAGATATATATCAGCGTATGCTATATATATATATACACACACACACATAAGTTGTCAAGTTTGAGACTGCTTTGAGGGGAGTGTTTAGAAGACTGAAAAATCAGGCAAGTTAAAACTAAAATTCATGATATGAATTAACACGTTGAGTACTAATGTTTAGTTAACACACAAAATATATTACATGCATGCCCGCACACCACAGAGCTGATGCGGCATAGCTAGTGCTGATAGGTTCAGTACTTGAAGGTGCTTGGTCACTAAAGCTGATGAACAAGCTTCAGAGCTCTTTGGTGAGAGAAGCTGGAACTGGTGTGGGCTTGTCATCTTTGTTCTCTCTTTCGCTTCTTTGTGCTTGATGGATTTTTGTTTTCAGCCCTCTCCAAAATGGGACCTCATCTGCTACCAGCACTGCTTCTTTTGATTTTAGTTTTGCCCATCATCCTTCTTCGGTATTCAGCTGGATGCCCTGACAACTTGCAGAAACTTTTGTCATTTGCATGTCTTCTGAGGCAACTATATGTCTTTCCTCCTTTGGGGCTCACCTACTTGTGTATACGTTGTCAGTGGGAATGCCATCACATGGTTAACAAGTTACTTTTATGCTGCTAAAATACTTGCATACTGCTGTTGGTCACACTATATTCATACCGTTTTGTTATGTTTGTATTTGCAAGTAAATTAATTAAATTGTATTTACACATAAATTGCCAGCAGGAGACATTCCTGAGAATTAGAGATTCCTGATGAATTAGGGCACAAAGCTGGAATGGAATACAGAACCTGTGAAGGAGGTACCTTCTTGTCACCACATGGGTTTGCAGCAAGGACTCTCCTGCACAATTCTTTCCTTATGCTCTTCAGTTTCAACTAAAACTTTACTATCAGCGTCTGAAATAATTTGTGAAAGAAAATCCAGTTTATGCTGTTTTATGGCTTTTTTTTTTTTCTGATGGAGAAATAATGATTTGTTGTCAATTTTCTGATGACCTGTATATAAGAATAGGAATAAACACAGTATGTTACAGAATAAAAACACTGATTTAAACCTAACCCTTGTTCCCAAGATTCTCTTATATTTGCTGTCTCAAAGGGAAACACGTGTAAGATCAGATACGTATTCTCTTAAGGTAGGCAAGCATGGCATATATGAAGCACTATTTATTTTGTTTCCAAATGAACACAATAGAAAATGTGGAATACATCAAGACATCATGTAACAACGATCTCCCAGGATTGGAGGTGTATTTGAGAAAATTTACCAGCTATTTTGACATATAAGAAGTTTCTGAATGCAGTGTATGTCATTTCTATGTCAGTCCCAGAATCACCAAAAAAAAAAAAAAAATCATTTCATACCCAGTTTTAAATTAAATTCAGTGTTCTATAAAGTAATTGATCCAGCAAATGAGCTTTCAACTGACAGGGAGCAGCAAGCCTGTGCTGCTCTGCATGGAAAGGGCAGACAGGAACTGGAAATCACAGCAGGCAAGCAGGGCAGCAACTCTACCACCAAGGGACACCATTACAGAGTACACATGCAAGAAGAACAAAGGATTGGTGGCAGTGATCAGGGTCAGTCAGCATCCCTATGACTGCCAGCAATGTCCATGCAGGTCTGAGAACAGGCCAGGAAGCCAAGTCATCGAGGCCAGGTCAGGGATAGCAAGGTGCCATGCTGGGCAGAGGCACAGCTGCAAAAAAACTCACAAGCAAAGGGGAGAGAGCTCCCAGAAGAGGCTCCCACAGCTCATTCTCACAGTTTATGTGTTTTCACTGCAGTTTGATCCAAGGTTACACAGCTGAGAAAAATCAGAGCTGACTTTGAACACAGCTAACCAAACCCCTAGGATTTGGAGGAATAGGTTGAAGAGCCTGTTAGTTCTCTCAGTGTCCTGATACCTGCGTCAGTCAAAATTATTTTCAAAGTAACAGGAGTTTAAATGCTCTGAGAGTTTAAATCCTCAGCCTTTGGAGAAGACAGGACTTTTCACAGAATCAGAGTATTGCCTCAGTATTTCCAGCAGCTTTTCCTTTGATTTGGCTATGGTCAGTACTGTATAGACATTTCAGTTTTGGCAGGTACTCAGATTAGAGGGCATAAAAAAATCCAAACATAACAAAACAACTCTAGCAAGTATCCTCACACACACACAAGAACCCAAAAGGTGGGGGGGTTTCATGCAGTTTTGCGGGATACCACTTTAACTTGCTTTGCAGATGTGAAGAGTTGGGAAATAGAAGTACATGTAGGAGTTCCATTTGTCTAACTGATTTGCCATCTTTTAGCCAGAAGAAAGCACTCTTTCAATTGTTTCAGCAACACTTTCAAGACACTGTAATGCATTTAAACTGTTTCAATGAAATTAGATTATAACTGCTTGTTTAACAGTTCTACCAAATTGTGAACCCTTTATCTCAAAGCTTATAAACAAAATTAATGACAAAAAATAATACAAATTCTTCACTGTATTTTTTACACTGAAGAATCTTTTACTTTACAGATGGGTAGATGTTAAAGTGTGGTATAGGAAACCTCTTTATTTCCTTATTCCTTTACCACTTTACAAAAGAATCTTCCTTAAGCTGCAGTTTACGAAGGAATGATTTTTAAACTTTGGGAGCTGGGAAGCAGGCAAAACATTTCTACAGCACATAGAAAAATGTTTCCTCAAATGTCTGCTGGTTCATGTGGAGTATGACTAACATAAAATGTCAGACTCCCTTTCATCTTTCCATCTTTCTGCTAGGTTGACATGGATACTATGATGTTTTGTTCCCTCATCACAGTATGGAGATATTGTTTTTCACATGGACAGTAAAATTTGTTGATCATACCACATATCTTTCTACCCTAAGGTTACTGGGTGTGAGCACTAGCACCATGCATCTCGAATCTGCATATCATAAACTTTATTTGCAGTATGTATTTGATCCATGCAGACAAGAGTTGATGCTCGAGAGTTTCTTTCCCTCTGCAGTAACTTGCAGACAAATTTATTGAAGTCTTTTAAAAGTAGAACGAATTAAATATAGCCAAAGCATTTCAAAACAATACATCTTTGAAAATTAAAGTCTGCAACGCTGTTTCAGAGCACTGCTTCAGTTGCTGTGAAACTGTGATTTCTGGTTGTGGTTAATGGTGTGGAAAAAGTACGTGATGAGGTCTAATGTCAGACCACTACCAGGTGCTACAGATTATGGAAGGGTTACCTACTTTGAACCATTTATTGTTAAATAATACCCAGCCTGCTTCAATTGTATTCCTTACAGCCTCATTTTTACTTATGACACCTAACAGGACAAGGAATAAAGCCATTGAAGTCAATACATTTGAATCAAAGTAAATGAAAAGAAACAAATTTCTTTTTTTTTTTTTCCATGTTAAAAAAGCCATAGTAAACATAGGTAAAGTATAATGAAAGTGGTTTGGAGAGCTACATTTGTTCCTTTTTTTCCATGAATAGCTCCAGTTCAATGGTATAAAAACTATTTTGATAGAAATTCAGGTCCACATTACATTTCTTCAGGGTAAATCCAGAATCATACTGTTATATTCATGAACAAAAGACAACAAAACCACCTTTGATTTTCTGCTCCCGAAATCACATCGGTAAAAGCAGATTAAGAACATTTTGCTTTTGCAAATCAAATGCAAATGAGCTAGCTGCAGAAGGAACAATGAACTAGAGAATAAGACCTATGGTCCACAGAAGGGATCTTCTTATCTGCCCAACATTACAGAATTGCATCAAAGAAGGAGGAACTGATTTACAAACTACTAGCAACTTTTTCCTCTATTTTAAACAAGCTAAACCACATCAGTTGTGATAAAACTTCTTATATATAGAACTAATCTTCATTCTTTGGCAAGTTGATGACCATTTAGGAGATCATTAGAAGTACTCATAGTAATTTGACTATTTAAGTTGAACCCTGCTAAGTTAAATCCCCCTCTATTAACATAATCGATTTACAGTAACTCCTTTGAATTTGAAAATGTCATAGTCTTATGCTTAGTTTTATGTTCAGTGTAGTAGCTACAAGCTTGAAGACTATGTAAGAATTTCATACACTGAATTTGTGAGCTTCTCACTTTCCTAGTTTCTGTGAATACAAGATGCTTTGCCGGAGCTGCTCTGACACCTTTTTCAGTATAAACCAAAGATGTTGCAATCACAGCTAAACTGCCTCTGATATATTTCCTTTTCTTATCCTAATTGATTTCCAAGTTTTCACTAATCTACTTGTTTCACTACTGTGAAAGATCCACCATACTTGCAAGTTTGGGATTAATGATGTGGGTGGGATTGGGACTGAGATTTGTATTAGTCACCACCATATAAAATGACACTTGGCAGCCTCCTGTGTTGTCTCCTGTCTTTGGCCCAGGACCCCTTTTCGTCTCCAGGGGGCTGTCAGTCCCTGCCCCAGTGATGCCAAAGCAGGGTCACGGGATCATTTCTTGCTGGCCTTGGCCCATCCCCAGCCTCATGAAGACGTCCAGTGCCCCTAGCTGACCCTTGGCCTGCTCTGTGCCCTGGCTGGGGACAGGCAGAACGAGGACTCCCAGCCAAGACCCATCCCACTGCCTTTGACTTTTGGCAGTGTGACTGGCCCTGGCCATGAAGCTGTGCCCTGACACCCCATGGGGAACCCCCTTAGTCCCCAGTGCCTGGCCCAGGAGACCCACCAGCCTCACAGTGCCCTGACAGAAGAAAGCAAGCTTTAGCTTTTACCCTATAATGTTCTGACCAAAGGGGACCAATATTTGAGTTCCTTATGCATATTCTATTTGTATCTCTTTGCAGTTTCTTTGGCTGGGCTGTGCCTAACACTTGTGGTAGGCACAATTCCTCAAGCAGGTCTTCCAAGAGATGTAAGGCTGGCATCAAAGAATGCCAAAACAGTTGGTTGGATATATTTTATTTTATCACTTCTTAGACATGTGGCACCATTCATGGCTTAGCCATCTTGCATCCTGAATTAAATCACAATTGGAATTAGATTATTGACAGTCAGTATTCATAGAATTTAACAGAACTGGTTTTCTTGACTTTCTTTTTTTCAGAGTGAGTAATCTATTTTCAATAGCTACTTTAGAATTACTGGCTCTTTCACACATGCACACACATGCACGCTTATACACATGAAGACAGGTAAATCCCACCAGGCATGTCATAGAATAGATATAGCCTGTTCTCAGTTATTACCCCAGACTTTTCTGATCAAAGATTTGTCAGAAGGAGCTCTCACCTTTTGGATTATATTTCGTAAGATCACAAGTAGAAGGCGCAGTCCTGCAGCATGACTTTGATGTGAGTGCTCTACAAAGACACAGAAGAAACCAGTTTTATCTTTAAGATTCATAATTTCCTTAGGGAACTTGCCAATATGACATATTTTTTCCCTCTATACACTCTTACTGCTTGCCTAGGTGGTTCAAACCTGACTCTGTCCCAGTTGTGGACAACGCACCACAGGGATCCCTGAACCTAAGCATAAACCTCATTTGAGTCAGAGTAGTATGTAGCCGAATTTGAGATTCTGAATTGAGCTGGAAATTCTGGTGGCTAGGAGTAAAATCATATAAAACTTTTTCCTTAAAGATAAGTGCTTCCAAACTGAGACTGCATTCTTACCTAGGCACTCCTCTGATGGGAAGTATGCTTCAATTAACTGCAACACAACATAATTCCTAATCATTTTAACAGAAAAAAAAAAAAAAAAAAAACCCAAAGAAAAACAAAAAAAAAAGAAAAAAACACACAAAAAAGCAAAAAAAACCAAACCAAAACAAATTAAATCTTCCTGAAAAGGTTGCATTATCAGCACATGAGTATGTACTGCAATGTACTGCAATGGTTCGCTTTAATCCCATCTTAATAAAAACTGATAAAACTTCCTTATTTATTAAACTATAGGAAATGTAAACGGGAAAGACTCTCAAATTCATGAACTGAAATTTTAAAATTGATTAGTCATTTCACACCAACGTCTATTAATTTAAAGAAAAATGTTTCCAAATTGATTAGACTGTTTTGATATTGTTGGTCAACATGCCTAGAACCCTATGGAGTTGTTACGACAGCCACTTTAAAGCCAAGGAAAGATTTATTTGTTATATGCTTGAAAAGGTCAGAGAGAAAAGTACTTACACAAGGACAATGCACACAGTTTTATATAAACACAACAAGGTAGTAAGTTTAAATATTTACCCAGATAGAAATAACTCTTGCCTGTCATTTTTAAAACGACCTTCCGATTAAAAGAGCGTACCAAACTATTTGTGATGAATTTGAAGAGGCAGTAATTCAGTTTTTTCACATAGACCAGTGAGACTGGGCATGTTTCACTCAGATTGGTTTGTTAAATATTTTATAGATCAGTTTTTTTGCTTCTATTGAATTGGAGTGTAATCATCACATAATATTTTCTTTACTGTCGAGGAACATGTCAAGAAGCTTTTTATATCTGATTATTTATTTCTAGGGTAGATAATTTATTCATCGGCATCACTTGGTTACTGTATCTGTCTTCAGGAGCAATTTTAGTTGATGTAATCTGACAGAACTGTTATGATGAATCAACAAACCTGGCAATCTGAATAAAATAATCCTTAACGTTGTGTAGTAGAAGGTATCAATTGTTTCTTGTCTTTCATAGAACAGAACAAAACAAAACAAAAAAAAAAAACAAAAAAGACAACCTCATAGACCACCACCCCCCCCCGCAACTTGTCACTGATTTAATTGCTGATCATAATATGCAAAAGCTGCTTATTTTAAAAGGTATTTTCTGTATATTATGATTATATTGTGTCTGGTTGGAATGGAGTTATCTTTCTTCATGGCTTCAGTTTGTGACTAAACCAGTGGTGATAACACAGCAATGTTTTGGCTATTGCTGATCAGTGCTTGATGACAACGAGGCTTTCTCTTTTTCTCTCTGCTCAACCTGACCCTTCAGCAAGCAGGCTGGGGGTTGGCAAGAATTTGGGAGAGGATACAGCTGGGACAGCTAACCCAAACTGACTGAGGGATGTTCTATACCATATGATGTCCTGCTTAGCAATAAAAGCTGCAGGGGCTGGTGTCTTCCAGGGTAGCTGTTGCTCAGAGATTGGCTGTGTATCAGTCTGCCATCAGAGGTGATGACTAATTGCCTTTGCAATTTTTTTATTTTTTTTTTTCCCCTCATTCCTTCACTTATTAAACTGTCCTTATCTTGGCTCATGAACTTTCTTGCTTTTGCTCTTCCTATTCTCTCCCCTAGTCCTGAGTGAGGGAGAAGCTGTGTGGGTGCTTTGTTGCTAGCCAGGGTCAACCCAACACAATCATATATATGCATACAGGTATTAAATACCTATGCCAATATTGTAAATCATATTTTGACTATTTTGTACTTTGGTCACACAACCACATACAGACAAGTCTTAATAAACTGTTTCAGGCAGATATATCTGCAATATAAAAAAGAATATGTAAAGCAAGGGAAATTTTAGAATGGAAATGAAACAGAACCAAACTTCAAATAAAATTACAAAACTGATGCCATTATACTTATACATGAGTTACTCTAAAAGATGTTCAAATTAAATTACCATATAACTAATGTTTATCAAAGACTATAAAAACTAAAGAAAGTAACTTTGAAATTAGATAGAACTTTTTAGGACATTCTTTTAAGGAACTTAAAATAATTCCTTTTAAGGAATATTTATAGTTTTCCATTTTTGTACATTTTTAGTTTAAAATATTTGAATACAACGTATCTCAAGACAGTAAGTTTTAGGAACCATTTGACTGTTGAGGATGTCAGTCAGATTTTTAAATCTCTCTGAAGAACATAATACATGGTTTCTGAACAACTTTTCATACACTGAGTATGACTCTCCTGTGCCTCTCTTTGTGTGCTAATGAAGTTTACACAAAACTAATGAAGAGTGGTGATATCAACACAATCATTTGTATACTGCTTATATTTTTTTCCAATTGTACCAGCAAACTAATTTGCAAGTCAAGAGATAACCCTATATAAAGTTTCACACAATCATTTTCAGTGTCTGTAGGTCTCCGATTACAATGAAGAATTTGCTTATTTCTAATTGGTTTTCATCAATATGAAAGCCTACTTCGTACTTATGGTCAATTACCTGTGAAGATCATGCATTTTTCTTCAGAAAGTGTGGCTGCAAAAGTATCAAACATATTCTTTAATAGTATTTGAACATTTTTCTCTACTAAATGAAATCAAACAAAATTACTCTTCTGGTTACACTTAAGATAATGATTTACCTTCAATCATATAGGTGATTATACAAAACTAACATTTTATTCTGTGTAAAGCATTTTTAAAATCTTGATCTTTGAATATGTTCACATAATCTTTTATGGACTGACTGACTTTTCCTGCAATGTAAATTTGTGGCCTCTCTCTGCCCATGATCCAACTGAGTTGGAGAAGAGCCATCTCCAAAATGGAAGACAGCACAAATTGTCATATCTAGGTGTTCTGCTCTTACTTTCTAATTTAACCCTCCAGCTTCCACCCAGCTACTGTGAAATTATGCGACAAGACCAGTGAAAAACTCAGGTATACTTGCCTGAGTTTGACTCGCAGGTACTATCTCAGCTCACCATTACTACATGAAAGGAGCACAGTGGGACAATGTTCTTCTGGCAAACAAACTGCAGTTTCAGAAACTGATATTTGGATGCTAATTGGAAACTATAATGCCAACATTTGCAAAATGCCTGTGTGGACATATCATGCTGGATCACAACCTTTAAGTGTTTACTATAAGCCTGTAACTCTATTTCTTTTATGTGCCAAGCAACAGAGGTGAAATCATGTTTCCAACAACAGAGGTAATTTTTGCATTTTTGTTATTTTGTCATGGAATTCATGATTTCTCCCATCTTTCTAGGATTCAGTCCTCATGCACATGCTTTAAGGTGTGCATTACCTTTTCCTCTGACCAAGAAAACAAGAAGGAAAAAAAGAAGAAAAGAATAAACTGGTACAAGGGTTATAGTTCAGCAGTGTCCTACATTATGTTTTGTAATTGAAACAGCACAAGTCAAGACTGCATCTGGCTGGGAAATCAGCTTCTCCAGCTGAGCTCTGGTCCCCCTTTTTTCAGACAAGGGATAAAGATCAAGGGAATTGTCTCCTTTCCCTGAGCAGAGCACTGGCAAAGGGGCCACTGGGGAGAACCATTTCCTGGTTTTCTGTAGGGGACACCCTCACTATGAGTCTTATTGTAGCTTACTCAAGCACCCAAGTCTTTGTTGAATAATTACTTTCTACATGCAGACGGTCTTCATGGTTTCTCAGAGCAATTGTTAGATTGTACACCATTTCAAAGAATAACTCTTTGCAGATCTTATAAGGGATCCTTACAAGAATTATTTTGGTCTTCTCTGTCAGTTCACATTAAATCCATCCATCTTTTGTGAAGATCTCATTTTATTTTTGAGAGGTGAACAGAAATTAAATCTATTTTCACCATCTGTTGAGAATAGATATATACATATGGGGTTTTTTTAAGTTTGAAAATGACAATCATAAGTGATTCATCCATTTGTATCTCAAAAAACTTTTGAACAGAATCTTGGCAGTCGGAAGTATATTACCTGTCTGTCGGTTACCTTCCTGCATAGGGAAAGAACAGCAATGGTTGTAGCAATTAGCACGGGACAGGCACAGTCAGTACAGACTGTAAAAACCTTAACTGACTTTTTGGCTCTCATAGAAGTAGATAAAATACCATTAGCCAGCTGTCCCAAACAAAAGAATAGTTTTGGTGTGCTCAAGATAATAAATAATTAAATGATGTAGACAACATTTTGATCATTAACAAGTGCAAATGTGTCCAGATGTGTCTGGAACAGACTGTGAGTGCCAAAAATAGCAACAGCAAATAAGGAAATGAAAGTACAATATAAGTGTATGAAAGTACAATATAAGTGTGATAATCATTAATAAGGTTTTCTCTATCTAATCCTAGAACTCATGAAAATTGAGGCTGTTGGGGATACTCAGAGTATCTGAAAGACTTTGGGGGCAGGGGTGGAGACACCATGACCCTGCACCAGGAGCCAAGGCCATCTCTGCAACCTCTAGAGAACCCAGGGAGTAGAAGAGAGGCCGTGACCCTGCCCAGGACTATGCACAGCACACGAACTCATCCTACTTCAGTCTGGGTCCATGGCATCTCTCCATGAAACAGAGAAGTTGCGTACTTCGTAAAATTGCATAAATCTGTGATTAAAGTGTTTTGGTATCCAAATGCCTTTAGCCTTCAAACTGTTATTAGGTCTTAGTCTGTGACAACGTGCCTAGATATTGCTCTCATGAAGCAATATATTTTCCAATAAAACATCTGCTTTTCACTTAGAAATGTGAAAGTTTGCATAATTAAACCACTTGCTTAATAATTTAACAAAATCACTTCATATGATGTTAAAAAAAGCCTGGCAAACTGTCCCACTAAATACCTCACTAATGAAAATCTGTAAGTCTTTAGTTTTACAGAAGTGTTCATATTTACACACAAATTAAGGACTGGATTACAATGAAGGGACCAAATAGTTTTCCAGACTGTAGGGAATAAACAATTCCTTAATTTGACTTAGTGAAGCATCTTGTTATTTCAGTTGAGTATGTCTTTAAATTTTCATTTGTTGGTATATTTGCCCTAGGCACACAGCATAAATTTTAAATTATTGCATTCTCTACTTTTGCACATACGTATATGAGACCTATTATTGATGACCCAGCAAAGTGGCTGTGGATATTATCTAGCCATCTGAAATATGTTTAAGCCAGATATAGAGAAGGTTTAATTCAGCATTGCTCTTGAAGCCAGTTGACTGGTGGGATTCTGCATCCACATAGGTTTTGCCTTCAGTTATCTGGTGGGTGCATTTTCATTGATAGCTACAGGATCTGTTTCAGATGAGTACACATCTCACCCAAACATATCATTACTGCGGATGAAAGTGGTAGTTAATAAAACTGCATTGTCACAAAGGGCATCTTCCAAACAGATGACCCATATTGGATAATGAATAACAATAATAATAATAATAGTAACCACAACACAAATCAAAACAAAACCGGCATTATATTGTATCTGAGGATTTTACATTTGCAAAGAATGTGTGTGTGAGGAAATGGAGCTTTCTTAGTTCTGATATCTGGTTTCCTATGTGAATTCTATTTTTATTCTTTTACCTTTGTATATAGAAAGAATCGATATATAAAAGATTTTTTTTTCCTTTTCAAGTTTCTTACTTTTCAGTCATTTCAAGATCCTTACAGCTAGTTCTTGGTTTTAGTTAACCAACTAAACGTAACTAATTACAAAGATTTTGTTCTCCCTTTAAAGTGTTAGATGAATTCAACAGACAGATCTCTCTAACTATTTTTAAGATGAGGGGGATGGAAAAAGGTCTTATTTTATACACGCATACTTGAAGAAAAACAAAATAGACTGTGGTATAAGTTAAGCCTAATTTATAAAAATATAATAGCTTATTTGCCATGTTAGTTCAGCATTATTTAACTACACAATGATGAACAAATCCCTAAAGGTTTGAAATCCTCATTCAAGTCCTCTAAATGAAATTTTATTCATAAACAAAAGTTTCATGAAACCTTAAATAAGGGATCTTAGAACTCCAGGTGAAAAATATTTAAGAACAGTAGAGGTCAATAAATATGTTTTGAAGGAGACTGTGTAATTTTGGTACCTTCTATATTCTGCAATAAACAAATACAGTTATGTTTCCTTTTTCTCCATGTTAAGTGGAGGAGATATTTAGTCAAGTAGAAACAGTTTTAAGAATCAAAGCTATTCAATGGAAAATATTAAAATTTGGGTTGGACTAATAAAGCTTTTGTAGTAAAATACAGTACTACTTCTTGTGTTTATCTTAAGCTAACTTTTTAATAAGATATGTGTCTTTGTTTAGAATGTGTTAAAATTATAAGTCAAGTGAAGGCAACCCCTAGAGTTGTTGTGAAAGGTCAAGGGAAACAAGGAAAAAAAACGAAATTAATATCATATATATTTATCTACCAGTGAATGAGGAAGAAGAAATGTCTGAAGCCATGATTTTTAAAGCAAGTATAGTTTAAAATTTGATTTGATTATGGACTAGATACTATGATGGCACATTCATCACACAACCGAACTGATTATTCACACACAATTAGATTTAGTTAGGATAGGGACTCTTATGGACACTTTAATCATTTGCTTCATGAATTGAAAAGGGGCATGCATTTGATTTACTGTCATCTGGGTGGGTGATAAAGATCAGCTAGTTGATAAATGTTGCAAATGAATTTGCTGATCGAAGCTATCCTTCCATTTGTTTTGCACAATAATTAAAGATTAATTAAATCAGACATGCCTCTAATGAAAGACTCTTACCTGCAGTTCCCTTCATCCAACTGGAAAATACAAAACAGACCAAGATGAAAATTCTTCAAAGAATGAGGGCTTGGATAAACAGAAAAGGGAATGTTTGTATTTTTCTGCAACTATTGATGCAAGCAATGTATAACATTTACACTCTGCCTACTTAGAACGATAATTACGTTTGGACCTGACATTGGTAACAGTAAAAAATCAGCATGCAATCAATATAAAACTTGTAAATTTTTTCTGTTTTAGTTTTTTGTTGGTTTTTATTTTTTTGGGGTGAAAATGTTTAAGTGGAAATATGCTTGACTGAGGTAAGCATAGACTTTAAACTGAACAACTTATAAATCTACTAACGGTGCAGAATGAGAGCTTTTCCGATTAGTGAATAGAAAGTAGTTACTAATTAAAGGCAGTCTTCTGAAATCTAGTTTTTCTGGTTCAAGTGCTTCACAGCAGTCAAGAAAGTATGTTTGTTTGTCATGATCAATGCCCTAAATTAATCCTCAAATAAATTTACACTCTTGTAATGACTAACTAGGTTTGCTCAACTATATGACTCTCTACTTATGAACTTCCAATTAATGTGAGATCTTTTGTGAGAGTGTGTATGGTGTTGGACAGTGCCGGTTGTAGCATCTCTAATATGCCCTTGTGGGTTTTTTTTATTGCTGTACCAGAAGGTATCTGCTACACTTCACAGTAGCTTTACTATCACAATACATAGTGTCAGAGTTCAATTTCTTAACTCATGATTCAAACTGCTGTAAAGTACAAAATTAACAAAACCAGAAGTAGAGAAAAAAAATAAAAATGAAAAAACACATCAGTTTTTCAGGATGACTTGTTGGAAAATGGATTGGCACACCAAGGATATTACTAGTTTAAAAATACTTATTTCAGAGACTTTTCAGGAAGATGCAAGGGAAAAAAACCCTGAAATTCAGTAATGTGGAATGTAAAAGAGACGTGAGCTAAAAAATAGAAAACGTAGTAGTTATCTACAATATATTTTAGATACCTATTTTCAGTTGGGGTGAATTGACTGTCCAGGTGAAAAAGAGGGAATATTTCTTTGTAAAACTAATATAGATAGACAGGCAAACTTTTATGTAGCACTGAAACATACTCTTACATGAAGATGGAAGGGACTATGTAAACTTTCCATCTTATTTTATGCTGAATTTAATTTTTAAAAGCTTGGTTGACAAGGTACCTAGCTAAAACTCTTAGCTGCCAGTAAGTATAGATTTTGTTCATTAGTTGTATCCTTCTCTTTAACAAATAAGAAAGCTACTGAGTTAAATAAATAATTATGCAGGTTACAGGCAATACAAGCTATACAACAGTTCTGATTTACTTTAATAATTAGAACACTAATCTCATGATAATTCTGTTTATTCATGAATTATGATAATTATGAGTATCCACAATAGTTTTTAATTACATCTGAATTAAAAGTAATCGCATGCTTTCCGAGGGTACTTCTCTAGTTTTATATTACTTGGGTCATTTTATGTTTCCACAAGCCACCAGAGAATTGACAGAATGTAGGAGAAACACCTTTTAAAACATAAGATGTACAAATGGATAGAGTTAGCAAAGATGTTAGGACATAGAATATACTGGTCAGGGAAACTCAAATTTTAAAATCATATCTGGCATTCTCCCAGAAGAGCCATACTGGCATATGTCAGATGTTGGACCAGAACTGTACTTTATGCTACAGGTACATCATGGAGCAATGCAAGTTGCTGATAGCTTTCCTTAACCATCTGTACCCTGAAAACTTTAGTCATGCTATGGTCCTGTGCCATGCCACTGTATTTGTCTATATAAAGGTGCTCGCATCTGGCCCTTTATGTGACCTTTTTGGATGAAAATATGACATTGAATAGAAAGACAAGAGGAAAACAGAAAATGTAAAAGCTATTAGGGAAAGCATTTCTAACCATTGCTAAAATGTCATCTCTCTGAAACATGAACAATAATTATAATTGCACACAGCAAGTTTTGGCTAATATTATATATAGGTCATATCTTTTGCAACCATTAATCAGAATACTTTCAGAAATGCCAGTGGAACTATGGTAACGATGAATGAGAATCTACCTTAAGACAAAATCAGGACTGGAACTCAATGGGTTTTCATCTACAGATCTGTGCTTAGCTTGTTCTTCCAGACTTGCAAATTCTGATATCTTGAGAAGTAAGCCTTCTAGCGTATTGTTAACAAAGAATGATCTTGAAACCAAACTTGGGAAAAAAATATGTATGGAGTAAGACAATTGTCCCCCTGCCCATCAGAAAAGACTATAATGGGAATTTTCATTGGTCGAAAATATACCTCATTGCTCCCATATTCTGTCAGTTTATTTGGTATTGTTCCACTGTTATGATAACCTTGGTACTAAAGTTCATGTTTCAAGTCTTTGCCTTCGATGTCTCTGAGAGGCTGATTGACTCATCTAGTGACAGAAAGTCTTTCACATGCTTACTAACTCTTTGGATATAAAGCATTGATTTCACTTTTGTGTTGGATAGTTGGGTTTGAGGATATTTTTTCCTCTTCCATCTACTTGCTTTTCTCTTTGACATGTCTGCTTAAAACTTCTGAAGTTTTCACAGACTAGAGTGGGTACAACTTCAAAATTGCAACGTTGCCTTCAAATACTTTCAAAACTCATAATTTATTGGAATTAAGAACTCATTCTGATTTTAGTATTTATAAAGATACAACATCTCAATACTTGAAATCAACGTAACATTTAGTCAGAAAATCCAAAGTTAACAAGACATGAAAGAAAAATCAATGATTTAAAATTACAGTTCTTTTGTAAATTTTTTTTTTCTGAAAGATTTGATTAGAAGTTTTGAAAATATCCTTCATTTTGTAATCTAAGTTGGGATGTGAGAAAAGAAGGAAACAATTCCTCATAAATTCTGTCAGTTTTACTGACACCTCAAGAGATTATGGCTGTTTACCTGCCTCCAACAACTGTCACATCTGTGTGTCATAGTAAAATGATAAATCAAAGACATCAGAAGTCTCTCAAAGAGCTTTATATTTTTGTAATTTGAAATGTTTATGTTTTGCCCATGTGAAGGTCATTGTGCTTGTACTTCACACAGTTTTATTTTTTTTAGATTTGGCAGATCATTTCTAGTTATATTTAAAAGCATCATGCTTCTCCTAAAATTATGAGCAATAACGTTTGCATTACTTTTCATGGCAGTAAAACTTACGGCCCTGGACTTACTGTCTGGTTATGTTTTTGTCTGATGTGGACTTCCTAAAAGTTACATTAGCTGACTATGATAAAGCAAGACATTGCAGTCACAGTGCCAAATTGGAATTAATTCACAGAATTTTATTTATTCATTGTTAACCAAAAAATATATAATATACGCAGATTTTTTTTTCTCCTCACAAGATAAGTCACTCATTCTACAAGTTTTGTGTTTACAATATTTCTCTTAGTTGAGTTCGAATAGTCTGAAGACACACCTTGTTTATCAAAATTTAGCTTATTAGAACATCTTTCACAGTACTCAAGTGATCACTTATAGAATGACTTAACATAAAGATGATCTTTTAAGTCTTCTTCTTAACTAACTTTTATTACCCAATGAACTGAAGACAAAAGAGGCAAAAAAAAAAAAAAAGATCTGTTTAAAGTTATATTTAGGAAGTCAGATAATTTGAATTTGTCAAAATGTGACATTTAATTATTTGTGCATGTGAACTTGCTGCATGGACCAACTCTTGTTTTGTGATCCTTCCTAGCGTCTTTCAGACTTTCTCCAGCAGAAAAAAATAAATCTTTAAATAAATAAATAAAAAATAAATTTTATTGTGCAAAATGTGGGATATTGTTAAAGCAACATTAATGATGGCAAGCATCACCAATTTCTGATCAAATCTTTATGTCCCTGAAAGCAACCACACATGCTGCAACCTTGCTGTGGAAAAGTTGTTCTTGTGAGGACATCACAATGTAGCTAGTGTGTTTTTAAAAGGATAGAGAAAAACACTTTCATCTTGACACTGTAGGCTACCTTGAGAACAGGTTACAAGGCAAGCACTATCAATGGTATGAATCAATAGAAAGAAAAATCGATAGGGAACAAGACACATTGCCCTTGCATTATAAGCCTCCATTTCTTGTGTCCTGAGTACACATTAATTGATCCAACAGTACCTATTTATGAACACCAATTTTCACCATCTGTAGAAAAAAACATCACCCTTGCTTTCTGAGGTTTAAAAACCTCTGAATGGTAGTTCATAGCATAAGGAACTGCAGTGTGTCCTGGCTCATAACAGAAGGATGGAACTTTTAAAAATATTAGTATTGTGCTATTATATTCAGCTATTCTGAGTTAGAAGTCTCGTTGTACAGGTGACGCAGAAGAATAAACAAATAGATATCTTTTGCCATAAGACTACATAAACTCCTGCCCGTGCTGTTGTCCTACATGATAAAAATTTTGATTGAAATCCTTTGCAATGCTGTTTGCATTGAACGATCTTTAATAAATTTAGAAATATAATCCCATTCTAGCTACAGAATTGAAAAACAAATAACCATTGGCATTGGACACTTTCAAAGGGCTGGTTCATAAGGCAACAAAATACTGAAATACTGGCATAAAATTAATGTTAAGAAAAAAGGTAATGATAATATTTTCAATGTCATGTAAATTATTTTTTTTAAAATGTCTTAATCACTTGATTTTCGGGGAAAGTTATCCTTGAATATGGTGTCTACCAGAGTTTCACAAAGATTTATTTACAAAAATAAATAAATCTAAATATTTATAAAAAGAAATAAGACTCAAGTTCTTTAACATTTTACTACTGAACGGCATGATATTTCTGGAAATGACTGAGAAAACTCCATGTTTAACATTCTGAAGTATATGGAGGTTTTTTTAATGAACACTTAAAGCAACACCTCTGTCTATCTGCTACTTAATATGCTTATCCATATAAGCACAAAATGACCTTCTAGCTCCGATTAATATAAATCTGTCTGAAAACTACTTCATTGTGTGTACCCTTAGACAGTGGGTATTTTTCCAAAGGGGACATTTTTTTGTGTGGTTTATCACTCTCTTAGCTTTATGGAGGTGGGTGATATGGGAGATCCATACATCCAGTGGGGGGGTTATGTAGATCTTCCCTTCATTGGAAGACCTGCATAGTTGCCATTAAGTAAAATAGTCCTTTACAGCTCTTCATTATACCTGTAACTGTCCAGCAAATCCATGTTTTATGATCAGGAATATACAAGGGCAATGTGAAAGTACCTTCATATAATCTACTTTTAACCTGTATTATTACTTGAGAGAACACCATTAGTCATACATTTATGATTTTCTTTTCATTTAGAGAAGTAGACATAATCTGAGAGGGGGGGAAACACATGTGCTTTGCTAGAATTGACTGTTGTGACTCTGAGATCATTAAGAGATGAGACTGACAGCTAAAAGAAAAAAAAACAACACAGGAACTGCTCTTGATTGTTAATGAAAGTAATAGCACTTTTTCCAGTCAGAAGAAAATCTGATCCCAAAACTGAATATGATGTAAGATTATTGTTGCATGTGCCTAAGATTAAATGGATTGGACAAAGACATGATCTTGGTTAAATTAAATAAATAATCGATTTTTAGAATATTTGTGTAAAAATTGTATATTAGTTTTATTACTAAACTTTAATTTTATGTACTACTTTAATTCTTTAAATAACTGAAAATAACACTTAGTGAGTCTAAGAATTGCTATGTAATTGTAGCTCTAAATATTTGTACATTCTTAAAGCAAAGGAATCCTAATATAATTCAGTATTATATTATAATTCCGTTTGGAAGGGACGTCAGGATGGCTTTAGTCCAGAGTTCTTTGTGTTCAGAGCAGGGTCATCTCTGATGTCAAACCTCAGCTCAGGGCTTTATCTAGTTGGGTCACAAAAGCCTCCCAGGATAAGGAAAGATTGAAGCAGCGCGCTCCTCTGCCTGATTGTTCACACAGGGAATTTTTTTTTTTCTGTCTGTATCTCTCTTCTATCAGTCTAGCTTCATTTTATCTTGTTCTACCACTATGTACCACTGTGAAGAGGCTAACTCTGATTTCTCAATATCATCCCCATAGATTTTAGGGGCAGATATTCACTTTTTCTGAAGCTGTCTCTTCTCCAGGCTGGACAAGGTCAACTCCCTCAGCTTCTCCTCACAGAGCAAGTGCTTCGGTATTGCATCATGGTTGCCCTCTGCCAAACTCACTCCAGTTTATCAATGTATGCATGTTACTGGGGGCACAAAATTGCAAAAAAAAATATGTATATATAACTCATATTACATTATTCATGCTATTCTTACTACACCTGTGGAAAGGGAAATATGTGGCTTTTTACGAATGTCTCACAATATGTATCTTGCTAGAATCACAAGAGTAATCCAAAGAGCAGAGCTAGAACAATCTCCATTCATTATATTACGTATTACTTTTGCTGTTTACTGTACAAAAATTTCTACAGAATGGGCCTTAGACACCTCAGAAGAGATCCACATTGTGTATTAAATATCAATAATGATTATGTCTTTTGTTCTTAAACTCACAATTTTATGAAAATTAGTGGTTTCAACTTTGGCTTCAAATATGCAAAGTTCAGATCAGAATCATTACAGAACTCGAATATTTCCAAAGCAGTTTTGAGTGAACTCATTGACAATGCACAATTTTACATCTGAGTCATAAAATCATAGAATTATTTAGGTCTCTACAATATAAGCAGTTTATTGTACAATTGAAAAAATATAGTTTCTTTCAGTTAACAGATAAGTCAGTCAGTGGACAGAGAGTTTTGTGACAGAAACTTCATGTAACTGCTACTATATATTAAGTGTGGCCTTCAAAATGATTGAAATGCAGTGTAGTGACAGAACGCACCTAATAGTTTATTTAAAGGTTATAACCAAATTAAAAGATGTGTTCAAACTCTTGTCCTTAAGAGACTCATTCAACTTTGTATCTAGTTTTTCCTACTTATTCAGCTCAATACTGGAACTGTGGAATAACCAAGGAATGTTTCAGTCATATTTATATACACATATATATGTGGTTTTATATATTGATACATATAAATAAAAGGAGGAAGAATACAGTCGATATCCTAAGAATAGTAATCCAGCTTGAAATTCCATAGATAAATCAGAAATATTTTATTTTCATCAGTATTGCTGTATTTGAATTCTGAATAAAATTCCTATTCTCTGTATATGTTGTATCCTTTGTTGTTTTCATGTTAATAAATTTCCAAGCTTAAATGCCTGACAGAATGTTTTACTGTGTTTAATATTTCCACTACGTCTTGTTCAAAGAACCAACAGCCCAGTTTCACTGTGTTGAACAATATTGTTAGGAAATGTGAAATACAGAATCTTAGGATATACTAATCAGGAAAATTACAGTTTTCCTAAGGTATCCAACACTGGTTTGTCACTTTGGCCAAGCGGTGGAAACATCTAGAAAGGATATATAAAGTAGTCATGTTTTCTCCCCACTAAAATGAACTGGAGGAGGGGTGCATGAGCTCAGAAGACCATCTTTCTGTATCATAAGAATAATGGAAATGCATTTCTAAAGGGCTCAGAAAGAATAAAGCACAGACTATTAACACTAGAAGTTTTTCCACAAGTAAACAAGTCTTTAGCAAGGCTGTGCAGGAGAAAGGGAGATAAAATAGCTCAGCAAAGACAGCTGAAGAGCATAAGAAAGAAAGAGTTCACTGTAAAAGTACACCACATTTTCAGCTAATATAAACTAACATAGTACCAATGACTTTGATGGGCCAGTATTCATTGATTTATTCTACCTGAGAAAGTAATCCAGAAAGAGAATTGCTATATAAGCAATGTTACATTTTCTTTTTACTTAGAGGAAGTGGTAGATTGTCATTTATTGCCAGCCAAAGAACAAGTAGAACACTCAGACTTGAAAAAAACAAATGTATTTCTCCTCTTAGTCCTTTAAAACAAACAAAATCCCCTGCCTCTCTTAGCGTAGAAGACTATATAAGTATATTCAGATGTGCAACCAGTAAAAAAAGTAAAGAATTAATTTTATGGGAAAAAGCCTGTCTGCTTAATTAAACTATGGCTTTATGGTAGTAACCCATCTGCAGCAGTTGCAAATTATCAGTGTTCTGCCTTTTCTGTTCCCAAATTTGTTTATTCCCCAGGAAAGATTACCATCCCTGTTCAACTTCATTTCTGTGTCACCTACTATAACCTACATTTCCTGAAATGATCCACTGAAATAAATAAAAAAGATGTTGTGTGTTTATACTCTTAAAATGGCAAGGCCACACAGCTGAATCAGCACACCTGAAGGTGTCATAAAATCTTGCAAAGGATGGGGAGAAAGATATCTTAAATCAGATCCTCCTCCAGTGGAACAGTAATGGAGAATGGAAGCCACTAACAGAAAGAAATTGGACCATGTCACAAATTCCATGTCTTTTACAGCTGTAAGAAAGCAATCAAATTCCTCTGCACATATCACCTCCCCAGCTGAGTCAGCCTGTATATCCTGGAGGTAGAAAGCAATATAAGGAAGCAGAATCTTCACTGCTTTTTGATATGAATTGTTTATAGGATCACCAATCTTGAGCTTATCCTGGGGTCTCAGTTCTTGGAGTGATCATACAGCTCCTGTTCAGACTTTATTCCCAGATCACAGAAATGCATTTCTGATACACTGTAGCAGTAAAGTTTTCCTATTTAGAAGAAGCCATAGATTTTCAAAATCATACCAACCCTCTGGAAAGATTGTGTCTAATTGCACACACTGTATAAGTTTGTTTGTGTCCCTGTCACGTACCTAATGGAAGTAGTTAGACCTTTTTGAAAGATTGAACTACTACTACCTTACGTTAGTGGAAGAAGAAATTGTGTAATCTATGCACATAATCAGTAATACAGCTGAAAGATATATCTCTAGGTATATAATGTGCTTCAGGCAATATTTAAACATCTTCTTCAGTCATTTCCTACAATATAGTTATCACAGTGAAAATATATTACCTGTAGCATATATATATATCTTTGGACATTGCACTTATTCTTTCAAGATAAAGAGGGAGGATAGCCCTTAACAGTTTAAAACAGCTTGCCAAAATATCACCTAAAGCAGTGGGATTCAAATCTAATTATACATTTGACAGGCTTTAGAACAAATGGAAACTGTCCCAAGCATGTTGACAAGTACAAGATAAGAAAGGAGAGTTATCCTCAAGTGGTTAGTAGCCAGACTCATGAATTTGTTTCAGATTAGATATCAGCTTGGAAAATGCTCACACCATATTTTTAAGCCATTTAGACAACCCAGAAAAATGAATTTTTGAAACTAAAATGAGACACAGTTTCATAAAAAGCATGTTATGACTTTTTCAACTGATGATGTGTAAAAGCAAATCCTACAGACATACATTTTTGTAATGTGCCCTAAGCTTACACTCAAGAACCACTGGCACCACTGTCAGACAACTTTTACCTGGTACATAAACAGCAAAACTGCAACTGAGGCTTTTCAGAGGAGAAAAGTTCTATCAGCCAATTATTTTGATAGCTTTCAATGCTATTTACTGATTCTTAGGAGGCCTTACAGCTCATCCGCTGTAAAAAAAAAAAATCTGAGTCACTTAAAAAAAGTGGATCTTAGCTTTCATTCATCAGTCATCACAGAATCACAGAATGGTTGATGTTGGAAGGGACCTCTGGAGGTCATCTGGTCCAACTCTCCTGGTCAAACAGGGCCACCTAGAGCCACTTGCCTAGAACCATGTCCAAATGGCTTTTGTACATCTCGAAGGGTGGAGACTCCACAACCTCCCTGGGAAATCTAGGTCAGTGCTCAGTTGCCCTCACAGTGAAAAAGAGTTTCCCCAATTTTCATGTGGACCGTCCTTATGTTTCAGTTGTGCCCACCTTCCTCTTGTCCTGTCACTGAGCACCACTGAGAAGAGTCTAGTTTCATCTTCTTTGCACTCTCCCTTCAGGCATTTATATTGATAATATTCACCCTGAGCTTTCTATTCTCTGGGCTGAACAGTCCCAGCTCTCTCAGCCTTTCCTCATATGAGAGGTGCTACAATTCTTTCATCATCTTCGTGGCCCTTCATTGGACTCTCTCCAGTATGTTCTTGTCTCTCTTGTCCTAGGGAGCCCAGAACTGGACACAGTACTCCAGGTGTAGCCTCACCAGTGCTGAGTAGCAGGCAAGGATTCCCTCCCTTGACCTACTGTCAACACTTTGCCTAATACAGCCCAGGATACCATTCACCTTTGCCACAAGGCTACTTTGCTGGTTAATATTTAACTTGGTGTCCACCAGGATCCACAGGCCCTTTTCGGTTAAGCTGCTTTCCCTCTGTGTGGCCCACAGCATGCACTGGTGCATGGGGTTGCTCCTGGCTAGGAGCAGGACTTTGCACTTGTTGAACTTCATGAGGTTCCTTTCAGCCCATTTCTCCAGCCTGATGAGGTGCCTCTGAATGACAGCATTACCCTTTGCCGTATCATCCACTCTTCCCAGTTTTGTGTCATTAGCAAACATGCTGATGCTACAGTCAGCCCATACATTAACAACTTCTCTATGAAGATCTTACAGGAGACAGTGTTGAAAGCCTTACCAAAGTCTAAGCAGACAATATCCATTTCTCTCCCTTTGTCCACCAAGCCAGTCAGTTCATCATAGAAGTTTATCAAGTTGGTCAAGCATGACTTCCTCCTTTGGGAATCCATGCTGATGAATCCTGATGATTTTCTTGTCTTTCATGTGCCTGTAAATGTTCTTCAGGATTAGCTGTTCTATGACATTCCCAGGGATCAAGATGAGACCGATTGACTTGTAGTTCTTTGAGTCCTGCTTCATGTCCTTTCTGAAGATTGGAGTTACCATTGTTTGTTTTTTTTTTCCTGAAGTCTTCAGGTACTTCTCCCAGTCACCGTGATGAAGGATTATTGAGAGTGGCCTCACAATGAAATCGGCCAGCTCCTTCAGCACTTGTGCGTGCATTCCATCAGGGTCCATGGATTTATGTGTGTCCAGTTTTCTGAAGAATTCCCTGACCTGATTGTCTTCCATCAAGGATATGTCTTCCTTGCTCTAGCCTTTCCCCCTGGTCTCTGGGACCTGGGATTCCTGAAAGCTAATCTTGCTAGTAAAAACTGAGGCAAAGAAGTGATTCAGTACTTCATAATTCAGGACTTTCTGGTCATAACCAGGAACAGTTAAATGGTGACTTCAGGTCACCTTTAAATAAAAATGAAAAAGAAAAATTTTAAAAAAAGGTAGAGCCTTTAAATAGCTAGAGAGAGGTAGCTAAGGCCATATAAAATTAACCAAACCCCAAATAATTATACATTAAAAAAGCCTGAGTAAATGTTTTAGCTATTTTTTTAGTATTTTACTAACTACTCATTTATAAGTGTCATGATTTAACCCCAGCCATCAACATGCAGCTGCTCACTCACTCCCCTGAAGTGGGATGGGGGAGAGAATCAGAAAAGTAAAAGTGAGGAAAAACTTGTGGGTTGAGATAAAGACAGTTTAATCGGTGGAGTAAATGCTGGCACGCAAGCAAAGCAAAACAAGGAATTAATTCACTTGTCTCCCATCGGCAGCCAGGTGTTCAGTCATCTCCAGGTAAGCAGGGCTCCATCACCCTTAATGGTTACTTTGGAAGACAACCATCATAACCCTGAACATCTCCCCCTTCCTTCTACTTCCCCCAGCTTTATATACTGAGCATGATGTCACATGGTATGGGATATTCCTTTGGTCAGCTGGCGTCTGCTGTCCCAGCTGTGTCTCCTCCCAACTTTTTGTGCATCCCCAGCTTGTTCATTGGTGGGGCAATGTCAGGAGCAGAAACGGCTTTGGCTGCTTTGTGACAAACAAGAACTTTAGTGCACTACCAACACCATTCTCATTCGAAATCCAAAACACAGTGCTACACCAGATGCTAGCAAGAAAGTCAACCTCATGCCAGGTGAAATCATGACAATAAGGAACAAAGTTTCCTTCTTCATTTTCATGGTTCCTACAAACCCTGTTTACAAGCATTATTTAAAATCACATTAAACAAACAAACAAATTAAAAGTTTTCCATGTTTTTCTTGAAAACAATTTTGCCTTATAAAATAATAGAGGTTTTGTTTTGGTAACTTACATGATTTAAGAATCTGCCTAGTTATTTTCAAGTTTGAAGGTTCACAGCTTTCAAACATTTACTGGAAGGGTTTCTTGAAGCTTTTGCTTCCATTTCTACATCCTCACCTAATATTCTCTGTCTAGAAGAATATATCTTCGCAACTTTGAAGTTGCAAAATTTTCTCACCTTCCCTGCTTGACTTAATTTACCATAGCCGCTGTTAAGAAGAATAGTATGCCCCATAAATCATTTAGGACCCTGTAGTTCTACATGTACACCAACACAAGAAGAGTGCAGAAAAAAGCATATCTTTCTTTCATACTTCACACCTGTAATACAGAATCAAGTTTTCTGACAACCTGAGAGGAAAATGGAAGGAAAAGATTTTTGAGAAGTTCTCAATTAAATAACATGCTACTTTCATCATTTTAGTTCCCATACACATTAAAAAGTTCCCCGAAAGCCTATTGAGGTCAATAAAGAGTTTCTGTTACTGTTTGTATAGCTGATTCCACGAAGAGGAGAAATTACTTACATGAGCTTAGTGTGTTCTCTTTAATCTTCTTTATTTAAAAAAAAAAAAGGTAGAGTTGCAAACACTTTTTCTTTTAAACACAGTATAAACAAGTAATAATAGGCAGTTTCTTTCCTCAGAAATTCTTAACTGTGTTCATCTAGAATTCATAGAAATTTCTCTTTGTTTCTTTTTAGGATTAGACCCACGGTTGCTGAATACTTCAGCTTTATGTCAGCATTAATTTATCTTTGATGGATGATTACAGGACTGAAATACTATTCTGTTAACATTACAACTCAAAGAGTCACATCATGCTTTACATTTATTTATCATTTTCTCCAAAGAACAAATTATTTTAGTTCATTCCTCTCCTATATCCCTTGCTTTCTGTTCCTGGAGATTTTATCTTCAAAATCATCACCCATAATTCTGTCTTCCTTTGCTTCCTTTTTTTCCTATTTTTCAGTGATGTTGATGAAACCCATAAAGTCTGATTTTTGCCATCTAGCACTAATACCATAAAAGTTCATGAAAAACTGCTTACTTTTACAGCACCCTTGATTTTCAGATTACTTCCTGGTAAATTCTGGTGGGAGCCAGGATTGATGACCTTTTGTAATAATACAGTGTGTCTTCAGCCCAGAATGCTCAAGAAGAAATTTCTCCTATTTCAGAAACCCAGACATGGCAGCCATTTGTATGTCTCTGTTTATAGGTGTATTACAACATTTTCAAATGTTATCAATGTTTATGAAGTTATCAATTCAATTAATACAGTCAGTGAGAAAATTATCGTTTCTTTGTCGGAATTTTCATCCAGAACCAAAATCTTGAAATGCACAGAAAATATTTCAGTGGCCAATGGAAAGGGAGATATAACAACTCAGCAGTGGGAAAATACAGAAAACTATGTCTTTCACAAAGATCTTGTTCTTGTTTCTGGTAGATAGATTCTGGATGAGGTATACGTACCCTTTTTACATTTTTAAAGGTATTTTAGTAGCTTTGAGAACCATCTAATTCACTGTTGTATCCACCTAGATCTAAGCAGGAAAATAAACTCTGTATTTCAATTAATATTTCATGTATCATTTTGGAAACAGTATGTTCTGTAGTCTAAGTAAAGTCCCTAGAGCCCAGTATGCTTGTATTATAGTCAGTCTGGTGTATCCACCGTGGTTGTATTTAGTGTATTTGGAGATCACTGTAGATCTGTAGAGAAGCTGAGAAAACTCAGAAAGCTTAAAAAGTGAGTCAGCATTCAGATCATGCAGCTCTGATTGTTTATATTATAGGCTGAGAAGACTAATTAGGATTGAGCCCTATGTGAGTAATGTGTGTTGATTACTGTTAGCTGACCAGTGAGATGTGAAGGACAACCTAGAAGTTGGCAACTATGATTAAAACTGATAAGTTTGATTCCTGCAAAGAATAAAAACAGACTAGTTTGCTGTCTTCAGACAGATTTGTGCTGAAACTGATGTATAAGCATATGGGTTTCTGTGAATAAATAAGTGGAAAACATGGTGACTGTAATTATGGTTCACTTATTTGATCAACTGCATATATCCTTCACACATACACACACACTCACACTGACTATCCTTTCTGCTTGTTTTCTAAACTATTGACAGCATTTCTGAATGTGCCTTTGTTAAAATCATCACTTCGAGGAAATTATAAATAGTCATTCTTTTGTTTCTTGTCAGACAACAAATGGGGTGAGAGAATTGGCTGGTTTTAGAGATTTTTTTAAAATAAAAATACCATTTTTCATAGTTTACATATGTTTTTCGGGGTCTGAAAACAAACAAAAAAACCCCACAGAAAGATATTTTATCCACAGGAAAGAAGCAGTCAATGAGAAAGAGAAATTCTCAGTTTATATGTTGGAGTTCGTGACCTGAGAAAATATAAGATTATGATTTAAGTAAGGAATATCTGTAATTGCTTTCTTTCATGCACATATTGAAATAGATAAAGGAAAAAATATGTGAGAAATAGGATATATATGCAGATATTACTGTAGACTTTGTAGACAAATATGGAGAATGATGGGAAAATTGTCTTAGGAGATTTACAATACTTAGTGGCCATTGTTAAAGGAAGTGAACCAATCATACTATGTTTTAAGTTCAGAATTTTAAATAGTTTCTATGCTGTTTGGGGTATATGAATGGGAGCTTTTTAATTATAAAAAGTAAATTAATTTATTCATAAATAAAAAAAAAAGACTGGACACTGCTATTGTCTAATGAAGAACAACCTAGAAGAATCTTATCTGTAGTAAAATTAATAGTTCTAAATAATTTAGAAGAATAGAAAATCAAAAACAAAGCCAATATGTATTTTCTATAATACTTTTAGTAGCCAACAGCACTTACCTCAGATAATTTCTTTTCCTTGGCTAAGCTGATTGATGTTGTACTTTAAGAAAGGCAATCAATGGATGCTTGTTTTCTGTTTTTAAAGACAGTTTACTTGACTTGCATTTTAAGAAAGAAATGTCATTTTTCAGATGCTAAGTTCCCAAATTTGACATTTAATAACCAAATCTCTCTGAGTTCAGAGAAAAAATGGAGAAATTCTGGGAGATGTAAGTGCATATTACTACCATGATAAGACCTACCCCCACACTTTAAAATATTGTGCCTTTTGTAGATGAAAGCAGAATAACAAAGAAGATGTAGCTGTTAATTTTATTCTGCTTTGAGGTGCTGATTACATCCCATGATGACTCAACAAGAATCTTGTAAACTAACAACTGGAGAGAGTGAAGCTTGAAAGCTATGTCCAGATTGCTAGCACAATGACAAATTAATCATAAATCATGCAAACAGCCAACTAGACAGCAGAAAAAATCACGAATCTAAGCATTTTTTCATCTCTTCTGGTAAGGAACCACTTCTGATGAAAAAGATGAGTCACATTCTCTCACTTTTATCTTTCTCTAGAGAATATCAGAAGGCAATAGCTTAAAAGAGAGAAAATTCTGGGTTGCTTAAGGACCGATTATTTATTGTCTACCTTGGGATCAGATTATTAGTTTATACCAATGTCCCTGATACATATGTCCAAACACTGATAACAGGAAACAAAAATAGTATGCTTGGGAAAGACTTATCTTCTAGAATGAACTATGATTAACAAGTCATAGGTTTTAAAACTAATTTATAAATGCTTAATTTGCAAAGTGTATGTATGAATCATATAATCCACTGAAATGAGATATCTATAGCACTGTGAATTAAAGAATATGTCCCTCTCTACATCTGAACTACTGGTGACATGTTTATCACAGTATGTCTGAGTATATGTCTACATCACTGTTTATCTCTATCTTTTCTATGGTATCTCCCACTAAAGAGGAAGAGAGTTTGAAATAAACTTGTGATTTGCTATTTGAAAACAGTCCTCAAACTCTGAATATTGCCTCTTATTCCTTGGTAACATGAAAAATTCCTCTGTTTTATCTTTAACACTGGATTTGGATGTAGCAACTATTCTTAAACAGATGCTGTTTTCCTTGTTGTAAACTGAGCATTTTGAAACACATACCTTTTTGCCTCATAGTCCAAAAAGAAGCATTTTCAAATATTCCGAACTGATTTTGGAATTAAAGCTTCATTTTCTAAAAAAAAAAAACATTTAGAAAATGCACCCTTCAATAGTTTCAAAAGGGCAAGGAAGCCCTTTTCAAACAAAAACACCAGCTTTTTTCTTTTTTTGGGGTGGTGGTGTAATTTTATTTTTTTATGTATTCAATCCTTTATTCTTTTCATTTTTTCTTCTGGGTTACCTTCTGCAGAGCATCTCTTGTTTCCTAGCATCTTCTGCTACTAACAATGTAAATAACACTAAGCGCTATATCAGCAATATTCAGGATCTCATTTCTAAATGAATGTATTTACTTCCGTGAATTGGGCCAATTCATAGTTTAAGGCAAATGGTTCTGTTGCTAAATCTTTTTCTCCTGAGATCTGTCCATTGGTATCTGACTACATCGAACACTACTACTTGTGCTTTTTTGATTAATAAAAGATATTTGTGTAAGGAATAAATAGACCTGACTCACATCTGATCTAGACAAAAGCAAGTTTTGAATCTTTGCATGAAGTGAAAATTACAAATTTTGATTGCCTAGAGTAACAACCTCTGATTCATAAGAAGAACACAAGTATTTCTTTTTCAACTCTAACTCCGCGTTTCTGTGACTGTAGTCAGAGAGGTCATTCAATTTAATTTTTTATATAAGATTCTTTAAGGGTCAAAGGAGAGGTCAGAATTTGTTATACTCTACATCATTATTTCAAAGAGTAGTGCCTGGTCAGATATGCCTTATGTGACTCAGATGGTCATAATTTCTTAAGATTAAATAATAATTGTTTCATATATCTTTAACATACATTTTAGACTTCTGTTGAAAGTCAGGCTGATATATTATTGACAAGTAAAGAAAAAATATTTTTCTCACAATTCAGGTATTATTGTAGTTACTGCTAAATTAGACTAACCAAGGTATTTGGATTTTATCTCTTCTGTGGAAAGAGTATTTCTTTCATAATT
The DNA here is from genome assembly GCF_028500815.1 of Rissa tridactyla. Taxonomy (NCBI): domain Eukaryota; kingdom Metazoa; phylum Chordata; class Aves; order Charadriiformes; family Laridae; genus Rissa; species Rissa tridactyla. Next base: position 199,717,503 of record NC_071466.1, read on the forward strand.
TCACATTTATCTCACTAAAATATAGACCCATGAAGAACAAAGTTATTTCTGGTAGAAGTTGTAATCTTAAAATTTATGGCAGTCAACGTGACAAACCGTATTTTAAACTTCTCAGAATAAGGATAATTCTACATTTAATAATGGATTCTATATTTCCTTTTGTTTAATATAAAGATATGCACTAACATGGTTTCACTTTAATAAGCAAGGCATTAAGTCCTTACTCTTGTAAAATGGTTCATCTATACAATTAGTTACTGAAGAATATATAAAATGGAAATCATAATAAGGTAAGTTTGTTATCAATCCAGCAATTAATCTTCCTGCTGTGCTGAATTCAAGACATGATATCATTGATGAACCTGATTAAAATCCTGATTGTGCATCAATAATAAAAGGACAAATTCATTATAAGCTAATAATCTAACATCAAATATTAAATTTCATTATAATATTGATCAGAACATCCTTTATGTTATTTAAAGAAGTCTTCTCTCCCTCAGAATAAAAAGTTACAAGAGATAACAGTTGGATGTTCTCTAATAGAGATAGATCTTCTTTTGACTTAGGAACATATTAAAGTATCTCAGTTATAATAGCAAGTTTTCCATAGATGTTAGCTTTCTGTATGCCTTCTGGATCTTCATCCAAAATACACTGTATGAAAATTTCAGAGCAGACTGTCAGATAATTACTTACAGAGACATTGGTGACATTCTGAATTATAGATTTCTGTGGATAAAAATTATCCAGTGTAAATAGAAAAATAGAAAAAGATTGTAAGGGGGGTCTAGTATGGTGAATTGTAGTTTCACTTTGTCAGGTGTAGAAATAGAATGATAAGAACTTTATTTGGTTTTAATCCTAGTTTTCACTTTAAATGTGCTATAAAATCTTTAAAAATTATAAGATTTTGTACCTATCTAAAAAGTCAGATTAAATCAAAAGATGGGTGTGGTTCACTATCCACTTTATGTTGTCGGTGACATGGACAGTGGGATTGAGTGCATCTTCAGCAAGTTTGCTGACAACACCAAGCTGCATGGCCCAGTAGGGAAGGGATGCCATCCAGAGGGAACTTGACAGGCTTGAGAGGTGGGCCCATGCAAACGTCATGAAGTTCAACAAGGCCAAGTGAAAGGTACCGTATCTGGGTCATGGCAATCCCAGGCACAAATACAGGTTGGGCAGAGAATGAATTGAGAGCAGCCCTGAGGAGAAGGACTTGGGGGCATTGGTTGATGAGAAGCTCAATGTGAGCCAGCAACGTACACTTACAGCTCAGAAAGCCAAGCATATCCTGGGCTGCATCAAAAGAAGTGTGGCCAGCAGGTTGAGGGAGGTGATTCTGCCCCTCTATTCCGCTCTGGTCAGACCCCACCTGGAGTACTGTGTCCAGATCTGGAGTCCTCAGCACAGGAAGGACATGGACCTGTTGGAGCAGGTCCAGAGGAGGGCCACAAAGATGATCAGAGAGCTGGAGCACCTCTCCTATGAAGACAGGCTAAGAGAGTTGGGGTTGTTCAGCCTGGAGAGGAAAAGGCTCCAGGAAGACCGCTACAAGGACCACTACAGTACATAAAGAGGGCCTAGAGGAGAGGTGGGGAGGGACTCTTTATCAGGGAGTGTAGTGACAGGATGACGGGTAACAGTTTTAAACTGAAAGAGGGCAGATTTAGATTAGGTATTAGGAGGAAATTCTTTACTGTGGGGGTGGTGAGACACTGGAACAGGTTATCCAGAGAAATTGTGGATGCCCCATCCCTGGTGGTGTTCAAGGCCAGTTTGGATGAGGCTTTGAGCAGCCTGGTCTAGTGGGTGGAGTCCCGACACATGGCAGGGGGTTGGAACTGGATGATCTTTAATGTCCTTCCCAAAGTAAACCATTCTATGATTCTATGATTCTGTCAGTAGCAGATACTTAGACTGAAATAAATAGAACATATCAAAAGCAAGCTGCCTTCATTATTACCCGATGGTTTTAAGCTATTAGTAACTTAAGGACTCCCAAAGCCATAGTTATATCCAAACTACTTCATTTGCTAGCCACCATCCTCCATGACATTTGAAATCTATTTATAGTTTTATTTATATTAATATCTATTTATATTTTTTGCCATTCTTTATCTATATTTTATGTTTCTGTATTGCCTTAAAAAGCACTCCTTTTTTTAGTCTTAAAACTGTCTTTTAATAAATTTTCAGTGTGCCTTCACAATATTTAAAATGTGGGCTTATCACAAATTTATGCAGTCTTATCGCTTTTATTTATTCTAAATGTCTTTCCTCAAAGTAACAAGCATTGTCTTTTTGACTGCATCTGAATAAATAGATAATGATTTAAAAAAAAAAAATCGAAGTAAAATTCTTCCAGAAGAAGAAGTTATAAGTATTTAAAATCTGTTATTTTTTATTTTGTGCATCATTTGCATTTGTATATAAATTTTCATTAAACAATACCATATTTTGTATGTTATTTTATAATTTGATTACTCAATATCATGAGACCCTGAAAAGGTTTTCATTTTATAGTACTTTTTAATTCCACTTTGAATAGTTCTGTACCATCAGATAGCATTTTTGCTTCATAATTTAAATCCATTTCCAGAATATTTATGACTGTACTGCGCTGGTGTCATATTTGGAATCCTTACTGATAGCCTAGATTTACTGTGAAAACTGACCTTTTTGCCATCTCTTCCTTGCTATCTTAAACCAGTTAGTATTCCAAGGAAAGATTTTCTCATATCCAGTTACAGCTTAGCTCCCTACGATAGGACTTTTATAAAGCTTTTCTAAATCCAAATGCATTGTATCTGCATCTATAGCTCTTTCAAAGAATACTGGAAAATGTGTGAGGTATGACTTGTCTCCAGAAAGCCCTGTTGTCTCTACACTTATGCAAAGCACTTATCTGTGTCTGCTGATTGTCTTGCTTATTATCAGTTCTGTCAGTTGTTTAGAACACATCCCATTAATTACAATTTTGGCTTTTACTAGTAAAGGGCCACAGTCTCGGCACTGACCCAATAGGTCCTTGGCCAGAGCTGGGCTGAGCTGGTTTCTGCACCTACCTTGGGGTCAAGCGTCTGTTGCCTCCCCTGCCTGAGCCTGAGCTCTGCCAGCGCCTCCATGGGAAGGGTCTGGCAAACCCAGGGAGTCACTGCCCGACAGACAAGAGACCCCGGTGGGGCTGAGCTGCGGAGGCTGTGGGGTTATGCTCACACTCAGCTGGCAGCAGACAGAAGGCAGCAGCATGCTGTAAAGAAATGTAGAAAATGAACTGAAAGCAAGCCCAGGGCAGGGGAGGAAGCCTTCTTCCCAACCCCACCAAACTTTGCACTCATTCTGCCAAAGACCTCAGGATGGTGGGGTGGCACATCTTCTATACTTCTCCAGTCTTCCTGACAGGAGCTGAGCCTGTCAACTTCAGGACCGCCAGGGACATTCAAGGTATAGGCACAGTATCACGGAAAAGAGGTAGATGACAGGAAGGGGCAAAGGGATTGCATAACAGGTTTAACTCTCTTATTAATGAGGCTTTTATCAGTATTAATTACATAATTCATATTACTAGGGTGTTAAAACATAAACTGGACTGCAAATAAATTCCTAGCTCCATATATATGGGGAGTTTCTTTTTGTTCATAACAAGATTTTGAATGTAACAAGTACAGAGATCAGACCTGTGACCTTTATAATAACTGGCATCGCATATCAAACATCTAATTTCTCTGATACCTAGCCTGTTTAAAGAAATAGCTCTGCTTCACAGTAAGCAGCTAAGTAATTTCATATTTCAGTTTGCCTGAAATTTGATAAATTATACAGTATTAGAACAGATCTTGATCCTTCAGATACCTTTCTTCTAGGCTAAATAATTGGAAATAAAATTGTGGAGTCAGTGTTCAGATGACTTTAATCTTTCACAATAGTCCTATCGGAAATGGTAGGGTTTCAAATCTACATATAAAGACGCAGCATAGGTCAGAAAATGAAACAAGAATTCTGCAGAGACTTAAAAGTTGCCATTACACCTTGGTCAGACTTACTCTAGTCCTCAGCGGCTTCCGCTGCTCTTCTGAAGCGTGTGTTTTCAAACACATTTCATTTTAGCCTTCTTTTAGAAAGAAAGGATCTTAGAGGTAAACTGAAAACAGAAAAAGCAAAAGAAAAAGAGATGATCGTGAGAGGTGGCACAGTGGTAGGGTCTAATTAATACGATCCATTCATAGAATAGTACTTTAGAAACAAAGTATATAGATAGTTTCCGTGGAAGCCATAGAAATTCCTGAGGTAGGTATATGTCTGGACGGATGCATGCAAACTGTTTGTCCAGAGACAGTACATATAGCATTACTATTGGATATTTATTGTTTTACAAACTTGATCAAGGAAAGGAATAAAGTATGTTTAATTCTAAGGAGACGAGTAATCCCACTGAAATCAATAGAATCTGTTGTATGTCAGAAGTTCAGTGTAAAACTCATTTTTGTTACCCTTTTGAGTGAAAGACTTCTTTTTCTGTTTTATTTTTTTATTTCTTTATTTAAACTTGGATAATTATGCTGGAACTTCAGGGTTACTTTTGTTGCTAATACAACAGGTTTTTTCTCTTTAAAAAATAAAATTTAATAGCCGAAGACTTAAGAATGTAGTAATAGCTGTAACACTGGTTAGATACAAACAAAGAGTGTTTGACAAATAGCTGCAACACTATCAGAGCTCTGCACTTTATTTAACAGAGATATAAGGCTGAAGTCCAGAAACCTTTTAAAGTCAAAAGAAATACATGGATCTATTATGAGATTATGATTATCTATTCTGATTCACAGACATCTGTGGGTTTTCAGGGGGTTGTGTTTGGTTGGTTGGTTTGGTTTTTTAATTATTATTATTTGAATATATTTTTTTTAAATATTAAGAAATAGCAACATTTCTGTGTAGTCTTTGTTTCCCAGGATCACTTCAACAAACTTTTTCTAAAGAAGGGACAAACGCCTATAAACAGATGGATGTGAAAGCTCAAAAACTGCCTTCTTTTCACCTCAGCTTTCTGTGATCCTTCCATCCACTGCCCTCCGTTATCCCCATTACTGTGATTGTTGCATTCAAGCTGCAGCTCTAACAGCTGCATTGCAATATCCTGATGATACGAAGGGTAGTATTCCTGTTTCATTCACTTCACAACAGAACAACAGAGCAAATTGCTAGATACAAGGGCGAACTGTCATTTCCCAACATTTTAAGTGTCTCTTTTATACAGCGCATAGTTGTATGCTATAAGAAATTTTGAATAGTGTTTCAATCTATGGAGCAAAGCTGTTTTAAAAGCCAATATAATTCACAACACTTGTGAGTTACCAAAAGTGTTGCTATATGTTCTTTTACATATGTCTGCTTGTCAAGATTGCACAAACATGGGGTTTATTAATTAGTAGCTGTACATGCACAAAGATTGCTGTTTCACTCATAAAGAAGAAAATGAAGTTTAAATTAGCGGAGTAGAAGTGTATCAATCAGGCTGTGTTATCACTATATCAGGATTTTGCTAATGCTAATGACATATTTCTATGTATTCACTACTTCTTTAATAAGCAACACAGAGACTAAATGGCAGCTGAATAGCCTGTTGAGAACAATTAACTCAAAGCAGATGGCACTACAAATACAACTCTTAAAGGCTCTTTTCTTGTTTGTGATTTTCGCCTTCCTTGTTGATTTTGCCCCCCGGGTGAATTAAGGTCTTTATTGATAGATTTAAGATCTCCCTGACATTTGATTAAGCAAACTTCATACAGAGATTGTATTAAATTTTAATATCTGTCAGAACTGAACAGCAGTTTCTATCGGATGCTTTCTCACCATGTCTAGTGTTTAGTATCATATAAAGTGACTGATAGCTCAGTAACTACAAATCCTGAGGAAGCAGTACAAGCACAAAGACTTGAACCAATAACAGCTTTGAAATATTAACCCTAAGGGCCAATAATGTCATCTCCAAATAGGATGGTTAATTTTCAAGGACATTAAGAAATATGGAAAGTAATTTCACCGAGCTGTATAAAGAATACATCAATATATTTTTTTTAAGTACTTGAGACATCTAAGATGTCTCGATCCTTCAAGATCCTTGATCCTTCAAGAAGCACCATGCATTAATGGAGGCTGATAGACTTCAACAAGGTGTTGCATATGTGTGGACATCTGCTCATCAAGATATCAATGTAAATTTGAGGCTTTAAGTTTGTGTAAAAGTTATCTGTGAAACATCCCTCGCATTGTAACTGAGACTCGAGAGACAAACCAGTGTTGAAGATGGGTCCATCAGGTAAATTATACATTACAGGGAACACAAATATCCCCAAGCTATTTGCAGTTTTAATTCAGCCAGCCATTCCAGTGTTACATTAAGGAATGATTTTTGCGGCTCCTTTAGAGAGTGCTCAAAGTAGATTTCATCAGAGGTATTTATATGGACTTTTGAAGTATCCGTATGCATACAGAGTATTTTAGAGGTGCAGAATGGTTGATAGGAAAATTTGCAAAGTTATTAAGCACAGTCCTAGAACTGTAAATCTAACCTTTTGTAAGCAATAAATATTGCTTCTGGTTTATAATAAATATTTCTTCCAAGTAAAAAGAAATATTTATCTATACAGGAGTCTGCTTTTATAGGAGCTTGAAATACAGTTTATTGTATTAATGTTTTAGAAAAAGAAGAAAAACTGGTAAAAAGCTGCTGACTGCTCTGCAAAAACAGCAAATAGAATACAGTGCTGTATCAAAATTTAATAATTGAAAAAACTTTTGTGTTGCTTCCTTGAAAGAGTTGTTTTGGTAGGGTTTTTTCTGATCTTTTTACTGCAGTTTTCTCTGCCCTTCAGAACCTGAATAACTAAAATGTCAGGGTTTTGCATCTACTCCTTTTGGGTTGGCATCAGCCATATTGATCACCACCTAATCTTAATTAAATTGATTTTGAAGCAGTTGCTCACAACTCACTAACAAAATTCTGATAAATAGTTTTAATATTTTGCATGGTAGCTTGCCAAATTCTTAAATGTGTCAGAGTGCAACTTTACATAAGGGCAAAAATTCAAGGAATTACCTCCTTTTTAAACTTATCATCAGTCATAACGGAAATATAAACAGGTTAATTTAAAGGCTTGAGTATTTTTAAGTGAAAGGCAGGAAATGAAAATCATAAATAAAACATTCTCCTATATATCCTTCATGCCTGTATTATTCTTTAGATAGCATATCTGTCTCAGTCTTAGCACTATTTTGCCATGTAAGTTTTGACTCTCTTGCAGAAAAGAGGAGGTTATCATGCCCCAATGATAGTAGCCGTGCTGTGACATTTTTTAGCTTTATAATCCACGTTATCAACAAAATTTATGGTATAGATTTCATTTTTGCCTTTATTATCTAAGCTACAGCAACTCTGTAAATACAATAATACAAATTTTAAAATACATCAACTAATTGCAAGAGATAGAAAATTGTATGCAGAACATAAAAGTATATTCCTAGAAATAGGAGTAGGTCAAACTAACAGTTTCTGCACATCTCATCTGCTCACTGCTGCAAATATAAAGAAAAAAGCTTCATTTATGACTTTTGACTCCCATTAGTGTCATAGATGTGTTTCTTTAGTTATTGTTTCTCCTGGGATAGAAGAGTGGTTACAAATTTTACGTGTAGACTTTGTTCATGTCCAGGGGCAGAAAAACTTTTTTTTTAATAGGTGAACAAGGCTTTAACTCTGCAGATTTTGACGAATCTCAAGATTCATCAATCTTGATGTGGCACCTTTTCCCATACCCTTTCACTGACCCATGCTAAGGTTAAATGTCTGGGGATGAATTAGCATTTGGGGATTTTGAAGTAGAAAGGTCTTTGTAGGTAAAACAGTAAGATAAAGTCCTCCAGCTTTTGCTACTTTTAAAGAAGGCAGAGTCATTATCAGTCATCAAGCTACATTAGAAAAAACTTTTGCTCCTCATTTGCTTTGACCCAGTGCTAAGGCCAAATTTGGGGTACAGAATTTCCTGGTTTTATTGTTTCATATCACCTATGACTTCACTAATTTTGGATTCTATGTGAGAAATTTGGAAATCTTAATTTGTTCATATGAAGACATTGATTGATCAAAAGCTGACAAAACTCTTCCAGATATTATAGAAATAGCAATTATTATCATACAAATATGACAAGGATTTTATTTTATTTCAAAAATCCTCCAGTAGGTATAGCACTACCCAAAACACAGTGCCTTGGGATCCTGATCCCAGATAATCCAGTCCTCAGTAAGCCCCATTGCTTCTCCATCTTCTGAAGTAAGTTAAGGATGGTCAGCTATATTTTTAGCTTCCATATTTGGAATCAGTTTCCAATTAAAATATGTCTTGTTTTGCTCAGTGAACTTTATCCGTACCGACGATGACAAGGAAGTATTATCTGCTAGATTATTTAGTGAAGTTTAAGACAGAGGCTGTTTAAAAACTAGAATTCCCAAGTCAAAAAATAAGAATGGAAAAATGGAAAATGTCACTTAGAATCTTCAAGATAGGATTTTTTCTCTATAATATACTTTTCTAGTTATTTATTTTGCCTAACAGGAAACTTTCCACAGTTTAATGACTAATACAACATACTACAGGTGTCTGGGGCTCTTTCCCCACCCTTGATGTTCAATATGTTTCTGTCTGTTTTGTTTGTGTCTAGGGTGTTCAGTGATGCTCCCTGCACTATCCTAAATAACAAATAGTCATTAATTGAAGAGTTCATTAAGGCATACCAGCAGGATAATAAAGTTATGAGATAAGCAAATATGAGCACATTAGAAAAGATACATTTTATTACAGTGAACTTATATCTTTTAAATAAAGCTATTATTACCCTTTGGTTATCTAAAGTCTAATTCTGATCTACAATGAAAGATGGTATATTGTTTTGATGGTTGATTACTTTCCCCGGAAAGTACTTATTACCACCAAATAGACCAATTTTGTTATTCTTAGTGAAAACACTTTTTATTTTTAAAAAGTTGTGATGACGTCTAAACATTTATAGTGAAAAACAACAATTGCTTGCATAGGTGTTGTAGAGATAGGTGGCCATAAACATAACAATAAAGTTTTATAGATCTTTTAAAATGAACACTTAAAAAAATCTTCAGAAATGCATTAGAAACTAGCTGTAAAGAAGAGTGGGTCACTTTTCTATCAGGGTTTTTTAAGGCATTAAAGTTTATTGTTATTGATAAAACACATAAAAAAGTTAAACTCGTTATGTTACCAGTGAAAAAATAAGTTACACAGAAATTTGATATTAGCATCTACTTGGTCCAAAATTCTCATTAATTTATATGTATGTAAACTAGAGTTTCAAATAAACATATACATGTTGTATTGTAATTTACACAGAATGGAGGAGTAATGTGCCTTTGCAAAACACTTGGAGGCAAGATGTATGTGGAACACTCACACGAGTATTAGTCTGCTACCTGACCTTGGAGGAGTAGCTTCCTGTGTCTAGGAGTCTCTTTTTGCATCCTTCCTTTGATGATTCTGTCTAAACTATAAAATCTGCAGTAAACATTGTCTCTAATATAACTGTTCAGCCTCTCCTTTTGACTCCCTTTTAAAGCAAAAACATCTATTGCATTCAGCGAAGAGTGCAACCCTTGGCAGAATATATTGGGTGTGCATGTCTACCAACCTATAGATCCTAGAGGGTAATAGCTCTGAAAAAGAGTTGCAGGTTACAGTGGTTAACCACTTAAACATAATTTTCACTGCAAAGCTATAGCTAAGAATGCTAAGTAGTCTTTGGATATATAAGTATCTTGGGAATACCAAGTAGTAATAGAGCATGTAGCTTACAGATATTTCTTAAGGAGAGAAAAGGGGCAAATGATGGGTTTTACTCCTTATTAGAACTACAATTTTACATATATTTGTTGTAACAAAATGGAATAAAACTTACTATTTTTAATGATGCTTAGGGAAATAAAAGGTTTGTAATTTCAGCACTGTTCTTGAATTTTCCTTACTAGGATAGCAGATGAGATATCATTCATACTACCACTGTATCAAAAGAAAATATCCAAATCTAATTAACCTAGGCAGACCTAGTGTACCCTGCCTTTGTTAATCATCACATAATTGAGTGATATTACAAAAATATATCTGATTATATGATAATAAAAATAATCCCCAAACCAAATTTTTTACAATCCTGAAAATTTTTGAAACACATCTATGAAGACTAAGATTCAGTATTAGCATTTTTTGGGTGATTTATACATATAAAATACTTCCACATGTATATATAGTGTATATATTTTTTATTCAATCAATATATTTTACTAATTTAATACATGCATTATAATTCTTAGATTTATATTTTATATAAATGTTAACATTTTATTTAAAAATTTATAAAATCCATATATTTTTCTAAACACAAATAGAAACCTAAATCCCCACAAAAATCTCAAGCAATTCACAGTAAGTTTTCACCAGTCTTCAGCTTCAGCACATTTTTCAAAGTGCTCATTTCCTTTAGAGGTCCTCTTATTATTTAAAACCAGTGTTCATTGATTCATTTATTTTTGAGGAAGCTATTCCTTCAGCTTTCAAAATACTGAAGACCTTACATTGCAATTCATCTCCGGATGTATTAAAGTGCTTTATTAATTAAAAAAAAAAAAAAAAAAAAAGTACCTTTGTTATTCACACAAAATGCACTTTCCCAGTTTTTAAATTTTTACATATCTTGATTACATGTCAGAGAGAAAAAAGTATTTACCTTTTCTACCACCAATCCTTGTATAGATGACATCAAAGCATCACAATCCTGCCTAGATAATACAGGATATAATTTTGTCAACATCTGTATTATTCTTTTAAATTTTCCATTGATTCTGCAGTATATAGACAAATAAAAGATATTTTTTGTTCTTGTTTTAACACACATATATATATACACACACATAATTTTTCTAGCACTCATCACTTTTTAAAATCCTTGACATAGATCTCAGTTAGGTAATTGCATTCTGGTCAGATCTCTGCTAATCCCAGCTAAGCAAATGACATATTTGAATTAGCTTAAAACAATTCCTAAAACAAGGTTGGATATTTGAGTAAAGTGTTACGTCTCATTGAATCATCACTTCTGAAAGTAGTTTTGGATTCAGATTAAAGTAGCTGCCCATATTACAAAATGCACAGGCTTTTCTCAAATTGAAAGGTATTATTATATCTTTCTCTATCAGTTATTTTGCCCCTTGGTTATGGGGGAAATTTTCTACAGTAGTGCTCAAAATAAATTTGTGAATTGCCCTCAAATGCCAATTAAATTACTCTCATAAAAAAAGAGATACTTATCATAATAACATATTATTACTATTTTTAAAACTTCATACGTTTGCCTTCAATAACTTCTGTAATGTGTGTTTCTCGTTCTATTTAGCTTGTCTTAAGAAACCAGGAAAAATTATCAACTTAATTCTATAAACATTAAATTACAAGTCCATAACAGGAAAATATTGGAGGGAGAGAATGGAGAAGACGAAATACAGATACAAGATTATATGTAATCTTAAAGAGTAAGAGCATTAAAAATTTTGAAATAGATGATCTTTAAGAATAGGAAGTTGACCTTTACTACTCATCTTCACTATATGGTTTCTTTGTAAAAGAGACAAAAGGGATTAATTGCACTGGTTGTAACAGCCTAGTTCTGAAACCTGTGAACTCTTGTTAGGGACTTGTTGAAACAATAGTCTAAGGTAGCTGCTCCTGTTTCAGCGTTAAAAAAAAAAAATAAAGAAAAAGAAATGGATTGAGGTTCTAAACCAGAATGCTTGTAAGACGTGAAATTGTATGGTAATTATTTAGATTTTAGGCAAATACAGAAGACTCCACACAGTTTTTACAAGCAGATGGAAGCATAATAATAACTTAGTCTACAAGACATGAAAAGACAGCTTGCTGGAATATGTCCACTGCTGAATCTCCATCAGACACTCAAGTGCAGAAATAGGATTTGTCGAGGAATTATCAGTCTAAAGTAGCAATAAATCTGTATGTTGTCTGCATAAAAATGATATTTAAAACCATTTTAGGTATTAATGTCAATCAGTGTAACCACAGATAGAAAGAAAGAATCTTAGAAGTAAAATTTTAAGGTGAATGTTAGGAGGAATTCATACAAATCCTGTTAGTCATAATAAGCAGGATTTGTGTGCTTATCTCTTGTGCTTTATATACCGGGCTAATTTGTTTTGTAGTACATAGAGATTTTAAGAGCAGAGATGTACCAACAGTTTCAGAATTAGACCTATTGCACAGGCATAAGTGATATTTAGGGTAAAATAATTATAGTCTGGGCCTAGTGCACCTATGCAATACAGTTAATCTATATAGACAAGGTGTATCCTACACATCTGAAATATTTGCAGTGGTTTTACCTAACATATATACTGAATTCAACACATGTGTACAGTCATTTTAGTTAGACCATGTTCACCCATCCTGGAATTTAATAGATCTACTGGAGAAGAAAAATAACTATTCAACATGATGAAACAGAATTACCATCGTTGTAATGTCTGGAATGTGCTGGAATGTCAACAGTACATTTCTGAGAACTTTGTGATCCTTTTGGTTATTGGATTACTGCAGATAAAATAAAACTTTTTTAGTGATGACAATATGATTTCTTGGCAAACTTCAGGCAGCCTTTGATTTTCTTCAGGGAATAAATTCATAAAATCCTGTACAGATTACTTCATGTTTTGTACAAAAGTAACTCACTGGTTAGGATTTCTAACATTTGTACCTGAAATGTACTTTCTCATCTAAGTCAAATCAGATTTTCAGGTTTCAGAAGAATGTTCTTTAGTTTCTTGCAATTTTTGACAGTCAAGATTAATTCTTAACTATTGAAATTATGTTGGTTTAGTATTTAATAGAAGAGGGGGTTTTGGCTTGGTTTTGGGGTTTTTTTGTGGTTTTTTTTCAGCACAACACTGTTGTCTTAAGGAATATGTTCTTTACTTCAAATGAAGAAAACCATTAGAACCAGCAGAACTGTTGGAAAATAAGAATTTTTTGTTCCCTTCACAAGAAGCTTCCAATATTCATCATGATCATCATATGTAAAATACATACTGGTCTAACAGCTTGAAATTATATGTATATACATTAACGTTCAAGGTTGTCTGATGAAAAGGAAAGAAAGACTCATGAGAATAAAACAAAATATCTTCTAAAAATCTTTCGGGTTACTAAATTGTTTTAGAAGAATCCATGTTTGTAATGAACCCATATATTTAAATACCTTTTACATATTTAGATTTAATATTTTTAAACAAAAGCCTTTGTTTTAATTTTCTCCATGTATTTTCATGGTATTAAGTTATCCTGGCTTTCAGATTGTGTAGTTTACAAATAATAGTTCATTGGATGGGACTTTTTGGTAAAAGGAAATGCCCAATGTGGAGATTTTATCACTAGAAATATTCAAGAATAATCAGTGAGGAGTAATTTAATACATTTAGAAAAGGTATGAAGTGGCCTCCCGAGATTTCTTTCAGCCTTAAATTCCCACAATCTATTAAATTTTCTTCCCTAGTTTATAGTTGTTAGTGTGGGATTAATGTGAAACTACCAGAAACCAGAAGATTCAATGACTGCTATCATGAACCACGTGCTCGGGTATTTTGGGGAAGAAGTTCACTAAAAACTTGCATTACATTGTGATTTCAGGTAACACCAACATTATTCAGAAATATGTCTAAATTCAATACCTGGTAACATTGTGTGGTGGTTTGACCTTGGCTAGCTGTCAGGTGCCTACCAAGCCACCCCATCACTCCACCTTCTCCAACAGGACAGGGGGAGAAAATGCAACAAAAAGCTCATGGGTCAAGATAAGGACGGGGAGCTCATTCAGCAATTATTTTCACAGGCAAACCAGACTTGACTTGGGCAAATTAATTTAATGCATTACCAATTAAACACAGTAGGATGAGAAATAAGAACAAATCTTAAAAAAACCCTTCCACCTATCCTTCCTTTATTCTGGGGCTCAACTTCACTCCCAATTTCTCAACCTCCTCCCCCTGAGCAGTACAAGGGGACAAGGAATGGGGGCTGTGATCAGTTCATAACACTTCAGCTCTGCTGCTTCTTCCTCCTCACCCTCTTCCCCTGCTCCAGGTTGGGGTGCCTCCCATGGGATACAGTTTTTCATGACCTTTGCCAAGATTCTTCAGGAACTACCCCAGCACTGGGTGTGTAGCCCTTCAGAAACAAACTGCTCCAGCATTTGTCCCTGCAGGGCCACAGCTCCTGCCAGAAAACCTGCCCTAGTGTAGACACTCCACTGTCTGCAGCTTCTTTCAGGGCATCTTCACCTGCTCCAGCGTGCTGTCCTCTACTGTTTGCAGTGTGGATATCTGCTCCAATGTGATCCTCCATGGGCTGCAGGGAGACAGCCTGCCTCACCATGGTCTTCTCCATTGCTTGCAGGGAGCTCTCTGCTCCAGCACCTAGAACTCCACCTCCTCCTCCTTCTTCACTAACCTTGGTGTCTGCAGGGTTGTTTCTCTCACATATTCTCACTACTGTCTCTCACAGTTGCTATTGTGCAGCATTTTTTACCCTTTCTTAAATAAGTTATCACAGAAGTACTACCAGCATCACTGCTGCGTTCAGCTTTGGCCAGTAGTGGGTCTGTCTTGGAGCTGTCTGGAACTGTCTCTGTCTAACATGGGGGCAGCTTCTGATGTCTTCTCACAGTAGCCACCCCTGCACCACCCCCCTAACTCCCACAGGTACCGAAACCTTGCTGTGTAAACCCAATACACATTGTTAACTTATTTCTTTGCTCCAGAAAGTCGAACACGTAAATAGGGAAATAAATAAAAGAAGTGAGTTAGAAAGTGATTGTTCCAGATTTAATGATAGGGATGAGAGGGAGAGATAGACCCTCTCTTAGCAGTTAGGGAGCCAAAAAGAGAACAGGAGTTGCTGATCTTCCCATGACAGCAAATAACAGTATTTTCTACTTTCTTTCTCTTATCAGTCTACTACCTGGAATATTGTTCCTTCACCAGAGTCAAATGGTTTTATGGATTAAGTTGAGAACAGGACAGAACTTCAATAACAAATCATTTCCAAACAGTAATTTCTCTTTTTCATTATCAGTGGCATACACTTGATTGACAGCATCCATCTCAAAACAAGTATGTTCCCAGAGATTTTGCGCTGTTCTCAGTACAGTTCATGCACACAACCTCTAAAGAATGAGACAATGTGAGGACAGGAGTCTTATTTGGTTTCTTATTTTATTGAGCAGTTTTTCTGTCATGACCGTAAGCTTTGCACCAGAATCATTCACAGTCTTGCCTGTCAAACACCCTCAGGTGTAAATAATAAACTTGTCTCTTGCTTCAGCTGTTAATTCACTTCACGGAGCTGTTAATTCAATTCACTGCTGTGTTCTAAGCCTAACAAATACCATAGTTTTTTTATTTTAGCAAGCCTTTGCTAGTACTAATTCAGAGCTATTATAATTTAGCTATTATTAGTATTATTTAGTATTGTTAGTTAAATTGACTGATAACTGACCTGCACTGATCTCATGTTGTTTTCAATGCCATGCACAAATATAACTGTTTGTTCAGGGCAGGGTGTAAACAAATTATAATAGAAAATTACTTTTCTACATGGAGACATTTCCATGAGAAACCACTTATGGTCTCTAAAGCTGGATTGTTTGTTCTTGGCAGGATTCAAGCCTGGAATAATCAGTAATAATCTATGTTTCTGTTCTTTTATTTCTCTGTGTTTATAAATAAAGTCTGTTTACATGTGTCACAACCTAAATGGTTACCCAGCCTGCTAGTGAGACGGATCATGACTGTGGTTTCATAGGATTCCATAAGACGCAAGGACACAGAATCTTTATCGTCTAAATTTCTCTGTTTTATTAGAGATTATCACAAATTAAAAAAGAAACACCACCATTTGCAAGTGTAACTGTGATTAATAAAGCAAATATATATATCCAGCTATTACAAATTATTATCAGCAATCATTAATATGGCAACAATTAATAAGAGCAACAGTCAATAATAACATCAATCAATAGTATTGCAGTGATCAATAATAGCAGGGATAAATAATAGCAGCAACAAGTATATGTATGATTACAGCTTACTGCAAATACCACTAGTAAAGCAACTTATCAATACTATAACAGCAGATATGATAAATTACTTATATGTATATATACAATACCAAGAGCATTAAACAGATCTCAGATGGAGGCCAATTGTTCCAGAAGTGGGAGGACTAACTGAACCAACCTCAGACATAGTGCCAGAGGGAAACCAATCCACGTCACAGAGTTTGGAGTCAACCAGGTGTCCCCAGCGAGGGTTCAAGATCTAAAAGAAAGTTCACGCAAACCTTTTTAGGAAAGGGAAAAGTATGTGCAGCACAGGAATTTTGCAGAGAGAAAAGCTACATTTTGGATAAAAATGAAGTCACTTTTATATTGCAGAGACATAAGAGGGCATAGGACACTCCCACTTCAAGCAACCAATAAATGCTGTAAATTTATATGTTTTCACTTGGGACCCAATAGATGATGCCTTCTGTTCTACCAGACCATTTTTTTACATTTACAGATGGTTTCCCTGTTCTTGCAGTTAGACTAGCCAATGGCAGTTACCGATTCTTGCTTTCTCATGATGTTTTCCCCTTTTTACAAACTATTTTTCACCTTTTCAGACTATAAGTTGCTGTAACATTTCTCTGTTTTTTGGCTTATTGATGGTATCTCAGGATGTCTCTGTTTTCTAGGTACCCAATTGTACTTCAAAGATGTCAGCTGCACTTCTGAAGGAAGCTTCTTGTTTGTGATGCCTAGTTTCCAGGCTAACAATTCCCAGGCTGGCAAGCATTTTCTCCGTCAGTACTTTATAGCAGACATAGTCTTCTCAGTATAACCAGGTCTCCTTTACATGAAATAAAATTAAAAAAAAAAAAAAAAGAAAAAGGAAAAAAAGAAAAGAAGAAAAGCAGCATGTGATGATTTAGGTATCCTTTCTTGTAATGAACAAGAAGTTCATTGAAAGTATTTTGTTCTTACATTTATTTGTTACCTATGGAATAAAATGGTCCTAAAAGAACCTTCTCTTTGCCCTTGTCTTTAAGGTATGGTATGTCCTTTTCCCAGATGGTCAGAGATGTTCTTCATTTCAGGTAATATTTAAGCCCAGGCAACATTTTTTTCCAGAATGGCCATCAGATTCTTCACATTTACAATGTTCAAATTCTAATTTTGAATAATTAGATGATGGTAAATGCTGCTTGGCATTACTGATCTCTGAAAGACATCATAAAGAAATGGAAAATATCCCCAAAGCTCATCCAATATGGACTATGGCAAGTACGTCCAAGCTAGTAAAAGATTTGAGAACTACCTTAAAACAATGATCTATTTTAATGATTTACAGGGTTTTTTTTCAATTAGTGTCATAAGGGAGAAAACAAAATTATGTCATTGTCAACAGTAGACAGCCTGAAAACATAATGAAGCTTTTCAGTCATTATCCTACATAAAAGATGAGTATTTATTAACATTTTTTCACAGATGTCATTGGTGTTCACGCAGAGTCTGTAATAATCTTTAAAAAAATAAGAAATCTGGTATCCATTCAAACTATTTCTAAGAATAAATGTTGTCAAGCACCTCAGAAATTTGTTTGTGGAATGCCTCAGAAACACTTTTATTAGACATTGGTGGATCTCAACCCAGAAAGAAAGAGAATTCTTCTGATAAGACAATTTGAGAATGCAATGTTGAATTTTTACTTTTTTTTTTGTCATTAGACATGAGATGTCACACCAGAAGAATGTATCAGAAAACCTTCAAACCACAGCTTAATGAATGTTGGAGGAGATTTTTGGAAAAGAGTCACCATATACTTTCCCTGTTTGTTTATTCATTGATAACTGTTACTGGCCACTTTCAGAAGAAAAGATAGTATGTTAGAGATATCTTCTTTAAGATACAGAATAATAATTTCAATTCAACAGAAAGCTGCTTTAAATCCAGTATTATTTGGCTTTTCAATTAATAACATACATTATGACTTTAAATTTGAAGATTATCTTAAGTAGGGTATGGCTAAAAGCACATCAGAGCATAAAGTTAACATTTCAAACTATATTTAGTATTTTAAAGATATTCTGAAAAAAAATGAAGTAATTCCATAAGGACAAGGTATTTCACACACTTAAGCAGAATTCATTGAAGAAATACATGATAGGAATAACTGGATAAATAGCAGATTTACAAAGCTGCAAAGTATAGTCTATGACAGCATAAAGAGGGATTAACCATGCTCAATGCAGTTTATCTTTGCAATTGAAAAAGTAATAAATATCATAGTGAGCTGTAGAAATAAAGACATGTGGAGTAGTTATTAATCTACTAGCAGTAATACTCCCTTACCTGAAGCACTTTGTCTACTTTCACCAGAGCTCTTCAGGAAAGAAGTAGACTGGAGAATATCAAGATAATTGCAATGAAAGTGACTAAGGATCAATCTAGAAAACATAGTCATCATGATGCACTGAAAGATGTGGGTTTGTTGAGTTTAAAAATGACCAATAAAATTGTCTTCTTAAAAGGCATAAAAGGAAGGAATCAGAAGTCCTTCATGGAAGACAGAAAATGGGGATTATATATAAGAAATACGTTTGTACATGTAAAACACAGAACACTGAAACTACAAGCAACAGTAAAATTGTATGTATATGGAAGTATATGTAATCATTAATCATTCTGTTCTTGGGCTCTTTAATTTATGAGGTTTCTGTACTCTGGGCACAGTATTTCACAGGTCTGTACTTGCCTTCCCAAGTGATAGAAGTGACAAAAGGGATAGGCTAACTTTCCAACCTTTCTTGAACATTTTGCAGGCGATCAGAAGCAATATGGCATGAAAAGAATTACCATGTTTTCCTTTTCTTAATCTACTTAATCTCATGATATTAATAAACCATTTAAAACAGAATTCTTTAAACATTCAAACTTAAACATCTCCGCTTCACAATATCAATCAAAAATAATAAACTTGTTTTCATGATTCAGCATAGAAGAAACTAATTGCCTTTCAGAGACTGACATAAATGGTTAAGTCTTAAACTGTGCTAACCCCACTGGATTCAGATTTTTTTGCTTATTAAGAGGTTGCAAGTCTTAGTCCAATTATTCCGTAGTACATACTTTTAAATTATGATTAAACATTTAATTAATAAAGAGGGAAAATTTTCCTTGCTCATTTCTAGATCATGTTTAGTTGAGATCAAATAGTATAAAGCATTGTTATGTACTTAACACATCTCTTAGCACACCTTTATGAAAAGATGATTAGTTAGAAAATTTTGTGATAACTTCCTTAGCCAAGCTTAACTGGAAAAGTAGATATATGCATATGACAAAATACACACTTCCATCCACTTACTCTTCTACCAGTCATAACAAAATGACTACAAATTCAGAACAGGATTTTGAAAGAAAAAAAGATCCCTAATCTCTTTAACATTTCTGTGGATTTTCACTTTAGCTTTGAGTAAAAGTTAAATATATGCTTAAGTAACATGTTAGCTTAAGGACTAAAAAAGGAACCCTGAGGAATTGTAGTGATGCTTCTTAGTTCATGATATTCCTAACTCTATCATTTTCACTATATTTTCACTGCAAGCTATTTCACTATTTTCACTCTAAGCAAAGCAATCTTTCAGCAGGAGAAGATTCTATAGAAGCAAAAAGAAAAAACATTGAAGTGAAAGTGATTGGCAGCTGCAAATTAAACACAATTTATAAAACCAAACTTGCAAGGCTAGCTCAGGGGAATTGCACATCCATGCAAGCTTTGAAAAGTTTATTACTTAGCTAAAATATTTTAACTACATATTCCAGCTCTCAAGAATATTGAAACACCAGAGTAAATATACTTCCCGTATAAAGGTATATGCTTTTCAATGTACTGATAAAAATATAGCTGTGTAACAGAGTATAACTTACGTCAACTCTGCATTCAGCATTTAGGATGCATTAAGTCAAAAAGCAATGGAGTTTTATTGACAAGCATTCCATGATCTAAATTTAGTAGCTAACTGATTTTTAAATTAACTAGACAAACTCTATAAAGCAAGTGATCTCATATTGTAAAAGGTTACCTCATGATAGATGTGTTTAATTCCTTTTAGATATGAAAATTAGATACGAAAAGGTCATAGAAGTGCTTAAACATAGTATAATCAGGTAATTAAGTCAGATAATTCAGATCATCGTTGAGTGATTAAAATTCATACTAGTGACACCTGATTAAAATAAATATTTTTTGATCTCTACATAATTGCCTGTTAGAGTGAAACAACTAGCTCGGTGGATGAGGGGAGAGCTGTGGATATGATCTGCCTTGATTTTAGCAAGGCATTTGATCTGGTCTTTCACACAGTTTCCTTGCTAATGAGCTGGTAAGGTATGGACTGGACAGATGAATAGCAAAATTGCTGGAAAACTGACTAAACTGCTGAGCTCAAAGGGTGGTGGTAGTTAGTGGCTTGAAATCAGACGAGTGGAGTTTCTTGGGTCAGTACTGTTTCCAATACTGTTAAATATCTTTATGAGCAATTTGGATGTCAGGATTGAATACACACTCGCCAAGTCTGTGGATGACAACAAATTGGGAAGAGAAGTAGATAAGGCAGCAGACAAGAGTCACCATTCAGGCTGACCTCAGCACGCTGGAAGACAGACCAGCGAGAATTGCATAAGATTTAAGAAAAACAAATATGAAGTAATGTACTTGGGACAGTAAAATTATAAACTTCATAAATATAGGCATGGGACTGATGGCTGAGAAGCAGCTCTGATGAAAAGGCCCTGGGATTGTTGGGGGACAGTAAGCTCAACCTGAGCCAGCAGCATGCCTGGCAGCAAGGAAGGACAACAGCCTCCAGGGGAACATCAGAAAGAGTGTACCAGCAGACGGTGGGATATGATTATTCCATGCTACTCAGCACATGGTGTGCCATGCCTGAAAAGTAAACTGTTGTGATCCTCCTAATTTAAGAGAGACATTGATAAACTAGAGAGGGTCTAGCAGAGGACTACCAAGATGATGAGAAGACTTAGGAACTTGACTTATGAAGAAAAAAGTTGAAGGAATTGGGCCTATTCAGCCATGAGAACAGAAGAGTCAAGACTGGTAGAGGTCAGGGGGAACAATACTCCAGTCACACTCTTTCGTTAAGTGAAGAGGTTACAGAGAAGAAGGATTAATATCTTCTTCAGGATGCACAGGGACAGGACAAGAAGTGATGACCACAAGTTGCCATAGAGGAAATTGTGTACGAATTTAATAAATGCTTCATTGTGAAAACAATTACTCATTGTCAAATGTTGTCCAGAGAAGTGATGGAGACTCTCTCACCAGAACCATTCTTTTGGAAGGGACCTTTAAAGGTCATCTAGTCCAAACCCCCTGAAGTAAGCAGGGACATATTCAACTAGATCAGATTGTTCAGATACTCATCAAGCCTGGCCTTGAATGTCTCCAGGGATGGGGCCTCCACCACCTCTCTGGGCAACCTGTTCCAGTGCCTCACCACCCTCATTGTAAGGAACTTCTTCCTAATGTCTAATCTAAACCTACCCTGCTCTAGTTTAAAACCATTGCCCCTCGTCCTATCGCTACACACCCTTGCAATCAGCCCCTCCCCAGCTTTCTTGTAGGTCCCCTTCAGGTACTGGAAGGCCGCTATGAGGTTCTCCCCAGAGCCTTCTCTTCTCCAGGCTGAACAACCCCAGCTCTCTCAGCCTGTCTTCATAGGAGAGGTGCTCCAGCCCTCTATCATCCTCGTGGCCCTCCTGTGGACCCGCTGCAACAGGTCCATGTCTTTCTTGTGATGAGGGTTACAGAGCTGGATACAATACTCATTCAAGACAGCCTGATAAGGCGCTGGAGCAGGGCCCTGGAAAACCTGACCTGAGGCCTTGCTTTCAACAGATGGTTGGACCAGATGAGCTCTGGAAGTCTGTTCCAGCCTAGGTTTTTCTATGGTTCTATGATTTTACAATGAATTCTATCCACAAATAGCTGTTTTCAGGTTAAGTTGCTTTAAACATTCTTGGGGAAATATTTTTTTTCTTTCCCCATATAGAAACAAAAATACTTTGTCAAATCCCTTGAATGATGTTGACAGACATATGTAATAGATTTATTTCAGCTTAAAATGCACTAAATATATTTAATACTTGAAATATTATGAGGTAGAATACATAAATTTCCATTAATAGATCCCTCAGTGCCTTATGAAAAAGGCCAATTTTACTAAAAAAGCAAAAACCAACCAATCTGTTCTATTTAAGTGTCACATAAAATTTCTGATATTTATGTGAAGTTCTACCTGATGATAAAGAAATTTTTAAGGGTTTCTATCCTTCTCCATACACAAATACGATTAATTATACAGACAAATTAATCTAGAAGTTAACGCAAGTTCTTTTTACCCCTCGCACTAAGCAGAGTTTAAAATTGTCTGCTATGAGTTACAAAGTTCAATAATTTAGCCAGAATTCATCTTCTTATCAAAGTTCTAAGATACAAAACAATAACTTCTGCTTTGCAAGAACTGTGTCTAAGTTCTTGCAAATTCAATCTAATAACAATACTGTAAGAAACAGTGATATATCTCATATAGCCTGGAAAATATCTTTTGAATGAAGTTTCATAATAGAGTCACAGATTTACGTTTGTAGGAAACTCTGGAGATCATCTAGTCTAAACTCTCACTTAAAACAGGACTTGGTTGCTCAGGTCCAGTCAAGATTTAAATATCTGCAAGGTTGGAGATTCCACAGCTTTGCTTGGCAATCTGTTCCAGTGTTTGACCACCCTCATAGTGATTTCTTTTTCTTTATTTATAGTTGGAATTTCCCTTTTTGCAACTTGTGCTTTTTCATTTTTTCCTGTCATTGCACCTCCAAGAAAAGTCTGGTTAAGTGTTTCAAGACAGCAAAAAGATTTTCTCTTAGCCTTCTCTTCTTAATATTAGATAAGTCACTCCTCTGAACATCTACCTGTACATCATATACACTGAACTCCTAACGACGTTGGTGGCTCTCAGCTGCACTCTAGTCAATGTCTTTCTTATAATAGGGAATGCAAAATGCGACACAGTACCCTGGATATGATCTTAAAATTGCCAAATAAAGGGGAAGAATTACTTCCCTTGACCTGCTGGCTACGTTTTTCTTAAAGAACTTTTATCTTCCCTCAGTAAATTTGTTCTGGCTCTTCCTAACCACCTTCTCAATCACCATGTGCCTTGTCCTGGCATCCAAGAATGTTTGCTCCATAATCCTCACAGGGACTGAAATGAAGCTGCCCTCCAGCTGGAAGCTACCTGATCCTCCTTCTTGCCCTTCTTCAACTTGGATTTGCCTTTTTTTTTTTGCATTCATCAGGAATCTTCCTTGATCGTCATGACCTTCCAAAACTGAAGGCTTACAGCAGGCTTACAATGATATTTGCCATCTCCTTCAGAAACCTTAAATACAGGCCATGTGATCCCATGAACTTCTCTATGTCCAATTTACTTACATAGCCCCTGTCTTTCTCTGCTGTGGGTAACGCTTCATTCTTTCACCGATTCACTACTTCAGTCTTTTCCACTCAAAAAATGTCTCTGCATTTCTCCATATGCAAGGTAACCCATACCTGCCCCTGCTTTCTGTGTTCTTCCTTTCTGCATCTGACTTTAGTCAGAAGGTCTTTGTTTAGCCATGTTGCTTTCTGCTCTCCCTCCTCAACAATTCACACATTGGAATAGACCATTCTGTGCTTTGAGAAGGCTGAAGACCAAACTAGCCCTTCTGGACTCTTTTAGGCGTATATCACTTGGCAACTGCCAAGCAGATCACTGAACAAGCTTAGATCTGCTTTCTTGAAGCTCCCTATTTTAATCCTACTATTTGTTTTCCTTGCTTGTCTCCAGATTTTAAACTCTACTGGTTCATGTTTGCAGCTGCTAAGGCTGCTATTGGTCTTCACATCCCTGACCAGTTCTTCCTTATTCCTGAGCAACAAATTCAGTGAAGTTCCTCCTCTGGTGACTTTGTTGACTACCTTCATCAAAACATCCAGCAGTCAGAGGTGAATCAATGACTTTAAAAAATGTGCATGTCTAATGCCTGATTGAGATTTCTCTATTGGGTGTCCCTGTCCAGGTGTTGGTAGTGAGGGGGTTGCAGGGGTGTTTTCTGTGAGAAGAGACCAGGAGCTGCCCTATGTCAGACACAGTCGGTTCCAACTGACTCTGAACAGACCCACCGCAGGACACAGATAAGCCTGTCAGCCAAGCTCTGTGATAATGTATTTAAGGGTAAAAAAAAGCTGCACAGCAGCTGTGAGAGAGAGGAGTGAGAAAATGTCAGAGGAAGAGCCCTGCAGACACCAAGGTCTGTGAAGAAGAAGAAGGAGAAGGTGCTCCAGGGGCCAGAGCAGAGATTCCCCTGCAACCAATGGAGAAGACCATGGTGAGGCAGGTTGTCCCCCTGCAGCCCATGGAAGACCATGCTGGAGCAGATATCCACACTGCAGACAGTGGAGGAGCCCACACTGGAGCAGGTGGAGATGCCCTGAAGAGGCTGCAGCCCACGCAGCAGCAGGTTTCCTGGCAGGAACTGCAGCCTATGGGGGAACCATGCTGGAGTAGTCCATTCCCAAAGGACTGTACTTCATGGAGAGGACCCATGCTGGAGCAGTTTGTGAAGGACTGTATCCCAAGGGAGGACTCCATGCTACAGCAGGTGAACATTGAGGAGCAAAGAGCACAGGGACAAAGTGTTATGAACTGACCTTGCACCACTCCAGGAGTGGGAGGATGTAGAATAATCAGGAATGGAGTGAAGTTGAACCTCAGAAGGGTTGGAATAGGCTTATTTTTAGTTTTGTCTTTCTTTTTTACCATCCTACTCTATTTTTAATTGGCAATATATTAAATTAGTCTTCCCCAAATTTAGTCTACAACAGTAATTGGTAAATAATCTTTATCTCAACCCGAGAGTTTTCTGTCATATTTTCCCCCTCTATGCTGTCAAGGAGGGGGAATGAGAAAGCAGCTGGGTGAGGGTCTGACTACCAGCCAAAACTAACCCAATTTCTTGTCCAGCTTTCTTCTTTATAAAACCAAATAATAAATTTGTGATGTATGGTGGTTTTTGGGTTTTTTTTAAATCTTACTGTTTGTTGCATGTGCATTACTATAAATTATTCCACTCTTATTTTAAGGTCAAACCACTTATATTAGGTAAAATAGTCATATTAACAATACCTGTAGATTAATTTGGGGTGTGTGGGGTTCTTTTTTTCTAGTATCATACAAGGGCACATTTAGGTAACTTTTTTTTGTTTTGATAACCACCATTGTTTCACAACACAGAAAAAGCTCAATTTATCAGCAGCCTTCATAAATAAATAAACTATTTTGAAGCTTGTTGTGGCCTTGGAAAGTATCAACACCAGCATCTTCTGTCTTTTCATAATCTCACAACTGATAATAGGCCAGCTGGGGATCCACTTTAACTTGGTATATCAGCTCCCAAACATAGACACTGGGTTACACAATTTTGTTGTAAGACACAGGTTTCTTAAAAAGGTAATCTGCATGAACTGTTTTAGTTGTATTTAATACTTAAGAAAAGGGTGGTGGGCCAATACTGGCAGTTTTGCTGGTTTTCCATTTTAGCATCACATTAGTTTCAGATTGAAAAATAAGATTTTTATTTTTTTTTAATTGGAGATTGAGTTATTGATTATAAAATAGGAAACAAACTCAGGAAGGTATAAAATGATAAACAAACTGGAGACTGACAATCTATCTAGCAATCACCTTACCTTTTTGAAGTTACCTTGGAAAAATGCTTTTCAGTTCATACTCTTTAATTTCTTAAACCTTGACACACTCTTGTTTTTATGCATTTATATTCTTGCTTGACAGTTTTTTCTTTCCAGGAGGAATTAAATTTCAATGATTTACATATCTTATCCCAAATATATCTACTCTGATTCACTTTGTTGTTTCCACCTCCTCTCTTCTGTCTTTTCTTTATCTCTTCTGTTGATCTTTTTCCCAAACCTTTTTAATGTAAATGAAACATTCAGTACTTGGCCTTAGGGCTGATTCATTGTAAATTAAGCATTCTGTTTTATCAGGGGATGAGGGAGGAATGATACATATTTTGAAGACTGTTACAATATTTTATAAATCGTGTATCATAAGAAGTATTTACCTTACATAGATATTGTGCAATTCAGAGTCTCCATAACACGTTTACTTTTCCACTGAGATTTTATACTATGTATTAATTACATGCGTGACAAATACTAGTTACGGAACACTCTTTCTAAGCTCTCTCTCCTGTTTCTGCTTCCTTTTTGGCCATTTACCTGCATATCACAAGTTTTACCACCCCTACCCCCCCAAAAAAAAAACCAACAAAAAAACTCAAAAAACCCAAACAACTAAAACCCCAAAAACCAAACAAATAATCAAAATTAAATATTCCCTGATGTCTTTCTGAAGCAGAATTTCCCCCTTCAGATTATTCCCCCAGTCATAAAGTTGAGTTCCAGGAAGGGCATGATCTCAGAACACTGAAAGCACAACTCTAAATAACAGAGGCAAACATGGATAAGATAGTTTAAGTATTCAACCAATTTCCCTTTTTAACTCATTTACTTTTCACAGGCTGTAGTCCTGGACTGTGACTATCACTGACCTCACTCAACCTTATGACCAATGACTGGCATGTGCCTTGTTGCAGGTATGCTGCTAGTTCCAAGAAACAGGTACTTGCACGGTTTTTACTGGAAACATCTGTACTTAAGTTAGTGATTCAGCCTTATTTGACTCTGATCATGTAATACTCCCTATAAGTAAAACCAACAATACACAGGGAGGTCTTTCTCCCTCTGTCTTTTCAGAGAGACAATACATCATGCTTTGCCACAAAATGTAAGATGAGAAAAGCTTTCAAAAGAACATGTGGTTTCTCTGCTTTTTTCCTACATCATGTGGTAACTTCTCCTCCCTAAAGTCACGATCTGTACCATAATATGACTTGTGTCAGTTGGCACTGAAGAAACTGACATGCCGTAGGATAACCAAGGGCATCTGATCAGGACTGGCAAAAATGGTGTTTACACAAAACCCACACTTTTCTGGGTAGCAAAAAACGACAAAGCTAATAGGCTATCCTTGGACAACCTCATATGGCAGTAGACATCTGTGTTTAGGCAAGTCAGTCCCTTCCTTGTTGTCAACTGTCACTGAAGTAGAAAGCTAAATGTGGAATTTATCCTATGCATCTTATGGAAATGTTATCCCTTCACAGCAAAAAAAAAAAAAAAAAAAAAAAGAATGAAGAACTAAACATATATTTTTGTAAAATTAAAAACAATTAAAACTTTACTTCTTTTCTTTTTTAAGATAAGCTCAAGAAAGACTATATGACAGTGCAATTTCATTTTTCTCCAATATTTCAATCATCTACTGCCTACCTACAGCAAAAGTTAATAGTCTGAAATCAGTGAAAAAATTTAGATTTGATATGAAAAGACAATAAAGGAATGGGACTTATAGGTTCAAATACATTTTTAAAACAACTTAATTTGTGTCATTCTTTGCTTTGACTCTAAGCCTTGAATGTGAAGGTCTTGTCTTCTTAAATGCCAGTGACTTTCAGAGATCTACATATGTCTTCAGTCATTTTCCAGGGGTTTTCAAGAGGTTTTTTCGCTTCTATGGCACAATCAAGAGTTCACTGAAACAAAAGTTTGCCTTGAATTCTTTTGAGATAGAAAATACTGCAGAAAAAAAATGCAAACATTTTTTTCTATAATTCAAAATCAGATGTATAGCAAAAGTTTATCCTTTCCATATACCTATATTGTTATTTCATCTGAGACATACTTAGTACAAGGTGGAGACTGACTTCATATACATTCTTCTTTGTTCCTTGCAGAGAAAGTTCTTTGCATGCACGTCTATTCCTCCCATAGCTCTAGAAACTCTTGAAAGTCCTATCTCAGTATATACATAATATGCATTATTCTAATGGACATTGTAACCAGTTCTTAAGTCTGTTCTCTTTATCTGGGCAACACTTTCACCATACATTTTAACACTTCAATACGATCAATAAAAATATTTCCATCCCTGATAGATAGTATCGGTACTGGGCCTAAAAATATCTGTTTCAAGCCATGGAGAAAAACTTGAGAATAACTCTGATCTCAGAAAGCACTGGAAGCATTTTTTGTACTTTAACCTCGGCCAAACTACTTATCAGAAATTTGTCCAGACAGTAAATATCTTTGCGATGAGGGCTTTTGGCTACATTCCATGTAAAATTGTCTCTTCAGTCCTTTCCTTTACTTCTTAATGTTTTGCTACATAAGATGTCATTTTTCCATGGCTTTAAGGGATATTAAAAAAAAAAAAAAGAAAGACAGACAAAAAACACACAAAACACCACAAGAATATTGAAGGATGACATTATAAGATGACCTATAGCAGAATTTGGTATGGATAGAATCTACCCGTCATTGTAAAGGCAGCTTCATAGGAAAATATCATTTTTTCACTTTGATAGTGTGGTTAGGGGAACAAGACCTATATTTCGCCTTTTTCAAAGGAAAGAATCAGACATTTATCTAGTTGGGTGACTGTGTTAAATTGAACAGGTTCTGACTTAACACAAATTGTACACAACCCCTCAAAACGAAATAAACCAAAACAAATACAGCCTAACATGTACAATATCCTCATCTACTTGCCAGCCAAAAAGTGGTATATCCCAGTGATCTGTCGGTTATTTATCTACTTATATTCAAAGTATTTCTATGTCATCAAAATCCAAGACAGGATCTTTGTGTGAAAAAACAGCAAAGGAAATTGTTTTGAACTCAGCAGCTTAATGACCCTGGTTTATAATTGCTCTTTCACCTCTCCAAAATATTTCCTTTAGCTAAGCTTTTCTTTTTTTTTTTTTTCCCCTTCCCCACTTAATACAAATTAACCCAAAAAGTAGAGAAGCTATTTCTTAAAGTCCAAAATTATTTCATGGTAAAATATAATACTGTGCAGTATATTTTTCTCATTTTTTGGATATACATTGCATGATGAAGGAATTTGTTCTTTGTGAACATTAAGAGTCTAAAACATCTGCTGGACAAGTAATATTATTTTTTAATATTTTTATTTACATTACCTTTACGAAGCCAGGTTTCACATTTCATGCCTTGGTGGTTTTAAAGTTGTTTAATGCTCTATTTTCCTTATCACTATGGAACATGTTGAGAATTCCTGTTACTTATCTGTCTTCAAGGACCTGTGTACTGGACCGGTGTAAATTTTTAACAGAGGATAAAATGCCTTTGTTTTACACCACCAGAGAGCACTGTTGGATCATTAAGATTTAGCTTTTTTTCTTTCTAGACATTAGCTAAAGTAATGATAACCAGGGAGGCAAATAAAACTTCGCTAAGTATTCTTTCTTTCTTACCACATGACAAATGCCACCTGCACATAAAGCATAATAAATCAATTGGTCTTTTTGTGTTTATAATTCTGCATTCTTTCAACATTCTTTTCTTTTAAATAAATGAAAAGTCCAGTATTCACAAGTTTTCAATTAGTGATACAGTTTGTACCATCAACTTTCATAAATTTTATTTTACTCACCAGTCCAGTGGCACAGCTGTGAGCTATATCACAGGACGACTGTGAAGATCACTTCTGGTTCCTCATTCTGGGAAACAGAAAAAGTATCACTTAATGACTCAATAAATTATATGACAAAAAGTTGAAGACCATGCTGCAAAAATACCTTGCCGCTGTGCCAATCAACTCACCCCAGCAGAAGCCATCCATTCTTTCAACTTTACAGGTGATTACTGCAACAATCACAGCAAGACCAAGGAAATCGCGTTCAACTAGGAAAAAAAAAAAAATGGCATCTTCAGTGAATGAGGAAAAGGGTGGTAACTTGGTCTTCTGGCTTAACTGTCCACCAAAACCAAGAACTACAATGAAGAACCCAAATGTTTGGAAAGTCATTCACTATGTCTGCATGTCTGCATGTAGGTATATGCATGTGTGCCTATGGCTACATATACATGCATATAGCCTTGCATAAAATACACATATGTATAACATACTAATTTATTTAATTTTCTCTTAATTTGTCAAGAAAGCTAAGTACCTCTCTCTATGCAGGTGTTTAAATGAAGCTTTATAGTGAATTCACCAAACATAGGTTTCAGGCTTTTTTCATAATTCAAAAAGTAACCATTAACTTAACTAACAAAACTGCTTGACCACTTCGTAATTCACAGGTTTAGGATTTAGGTTTTAAAGATGTTTTGGGATACTGTTTAGGAATTTTCAAAGACAGGGGAATCCTGTCTTCTTAAGCTCTTAGGATTTTTCAAAGACAGAGGAATCCTAATTTAAGGTCATAACTTCTACTTAGATTCTAAAATTCCCATTTAACTTTAGGTGTCTACGTGCATTTTTATTTTGAAGCTTGGTGATTAAAAAATTCTGGAAAACTTGAAACAAACATATTTTCATTAACCAATTATAAGATTTCTGGTGTAAATAAATAAAAATTAAAAAATTTCTAGAAAAACTCCTAGAAAATTAACTGTGTTCCGGAAAAGTGTCCTCTGGAAAGATACATTTCATAATTTTCTTACACCTAAACTTCATGATATTTTTGTTGTATTGAGGAATATTTCATTAGAATTGTACATTTCTTATGGTACTAGGAGAAGACAATTATTCTGAAATTAACAATAACAAATGTCTTTATTCCATCCATGATTATATCTCATTTTTCCTAGCTTTCATTTTAATATAGTATAAGGAAATTATTCTAAAATTATGATGTAATGATTGAGTGTTAACAAGAATTTTCTCATCACATTGAAGCTTGGATATTGAAATGCATAACTATCAGTTCTACTGATTATTTCTAAATTCTAGCCATAGCACACAACATCAAACAAACCCTTACTGTTATTTTTTCCTCAGCATAGCTTACACTCGTAGCAAACTCTGGAATAGAATACAATGCAAAAGCATCTTTCAGTGTTTCTGAACTGCAGGGTTAAACAGTCTTTTTCTTTTGATGCATCTGCAAAGTAAGAGTTTTTCCTTTCTATCTTTATAAAAATATATCTTATAATGAGCTTTCTCCCATTACAGAATCACAGAATCACAGAATCGTAGGGTTGGAAGGGACCTCTGGAGATCATCTAGTCCAACCCCCCTGCCACAGCAGGGTCACCTACAGCAGGTTGCACAGGAACACATCCAGGCAGGTTTTGAATGTCTCCAGACACAGAGACTCCACCACTTCTCTGGGCAGCCTGTTCCAGTGCTCTGCCACCCTCAAGGGAAAGAAGTTCCTCCTCATGTTTAGGTGGAAATTCTGATGCTCAAGTTTGTGCCCATTACCTCTTGTCCTGTCCCTGGGCACCACTGGAAAGATCCTGGCCCCATCCTCCCGACACCCACCCTTTAAGTATTTATAAGTGTTGATAAGGTTCCCCCTCAGCCGTCTTTTTTTCAGGCTGAAGAGACCCAAATCCCTCAGGCTTTCTTCATAAGAGAGGTGTTCGAGTCCCCTAATCATCTTGATAGCTCTCTGCTGTACCCTCTCCAGCGGTTCCCTGTCCCTCTTGATCCGGGGATCCCAGAACTGGACACTGTACTCCAGGTGCAGCCTCACCAAGGCAGAGTAGAGGGGGAGGATGACCTCCCTCGGCCTGCTGGCCACACTCTTCTTGATGCACCCCAGGATGCCATTGGCCTTCTTGGCCACAAGGGCACATTGCTGCCTCATGGTCATCCTGTTGTCCACCAGGACTCCCAGGTCTCTTTCCACCGAGCTGCTCTCCAGCAAGTCAGCCCCCAACCTGTCCTGGTACATGGGGTTATTCCTCCCCAGGGGCAGCACCCTACACTTGCCCCTATTGAATTTCATAAGGTTCCTCTTTGCCCAGATCTCCAACCTGTCCAGGTCTCTCTGTATGGTGGCACAGCCTTCCGGTGTGTCAGCCACCGCCCCAGCTTTGTGTCATCTGCAAACTTGCTGAGGGTGCACTCTATCCCCTCATCCAGGTCATTGATGAATATATTGAAGAGGACTGGGCCCAGTACTGACCCCTGGGGATCACCACTCGTCACTGACCTCCAACTAGACTCTGTGCCCCTAATCACGACCCTCTGAGCTCTGTCTTTCAACCAGTTATCTATCCACCTTACTGTCCATTCACCTAGCCCACTCTTCCTAAGCTTCCCTATGAGGATGCTGTGGGAGACCGTATCGAACGCCTTGCTTAAGTCAAGGTAGACCACGTCTACCACCCTCCCCTCATCTATCCATCCAGTCATGCCATCATAGAAGGCTATCAGATTAGTCAGACATGATTTCCCCTTGATGAATCCATGTTGAGTACTTCTGATAGCTTTCTTTTCTTCCACATGCCTTGAGATGACGCCCAGAATGAGCTGTTCCATCATCTTTCCAGGACCTTTCAAAGATTATGGAGAGGGGCCCAGCAATGACTTCTGCCAGCTCCCTCAGCACTCTTGGGTTCATTCCATCGGGGCCCGTGGACTTGTGGATGTCTTAATTGACCTAATTGATCTCTCAACCAAGGTAATACAGACTATACTGAAATTATCTAAGATTTTCCATTGGCTCAGAGATGATGATAGAAAATGCTTGTTTCCACAATATTAATTCTTGTCCTTCTCCTCCATGCTTGACTTAGATAAAACATGCATTGGAATTTTTGCTTGTGTAAGGACTTCAAGATATCTATATATTCAAATGAGA
This sequence comes from Rissa tridactyla, assembly GCF_028500815.1. Classification (NCBI taxonomy): domain Eukaryota; kingdom Metazoa; phylum Chordata; class Aves; order Charadriiformes; family Laridae; genus Rissa; species Rissa tridactyla. The sequence goes on from NC_071466.1 coordinate 199,750,524, forward strand.
AACAGGAGAAATGTGATAATCTTCTTAACCTGTTTTCTTGATTATTGCTTTCTTCTGCTACTGCAGTTTTTTCATATCTATATCATACATTATTTATATGTAAAGTTTATTCTCATGCTTTAAAAATAAATACAACTCAAATATTGAAAAATATTGTGTGTAAATAACGCTTCCATATCATGCAATTTTTTTATAACTTTATCATTGGTTTTATAAAGATATTTTCATGGGAATGAATTAGAACTTGGAATAGGGGTGAAAGGAAGAAAAAGGGGTTTGTGGGAATTTTTTTTTTTCCTTAATTAATTTGATCCTTCTACTTATTCACTAACCACTGTGTCATAACTGTATTGCTTCATGATATTAGGGCAATATCAGGGTTGATGTTGTGATGTCAAGCAATTTATACGTAATTGAGAAACTTATTCCAAAGTAATCTTGACTGATAGTGTATATATGTAAGCCAACTTGAGAAACATTTGCTGTAAATCAAAGATCAAAAAACGATTGAATTATCAACTAGAGAAGGAAAGAAAAAACAAGCAGAAAACCTTATTTTGTGACTTGGGGACTAATCAGAATCTTGAAAAGCTTGTGTGCAGTCTCTGATTGCAATACAAATTGCCAGGATGACCTTGAACTAGTTATTTAGGGTCATATTTTTAAAAGAGCTTTAGATAACAGCAATAGCAACTTGGAATTTTTTAAAACCATGTAGGAGATCAATTCCTGTAATGGAAAAATAGCAAGAATATGACAAAAATAGTTTAGTTTCCAGTAACAAATAAGAAACAATAGACTTGCATACTCTTTGTTCAGAAGACTAAAAGAAAAACAGTAAAAAGAAAAAAAGAGAAATGTTACCCAGAAGTTTATATTTCATGGTTCATTTTAATTCAAATTAGGGGTCAGCATACCTTTTCTAACTGTGAAGGTGATTAACTGCTGGAATAATGTCCCCAAGGAAGATGTGGATTCTTCATCTTTTGACATCTTATAAAGGAAACTGGATACCTATTGAGAAGATATATTTTAATTCAAATGAAGTCTTTTTATGTCCACGCTGTATTATTTGTTTAGTAATATCCACATTATCTAATTGACAAAGTTTAGCCCAGATAATCTCAGGATTTTTTAACCTTAAAATCTCTGTGACTACCATAGGGTAACAGAAGTTGCAGCAACATACGTGTTAAATATTTGGTTATGCCTGTGGGCCAAGAGATTCCACTGTCCACGTGTTTCCAGATTAATTGTAAAAATATAAACAGAGAGCTTGAGGTTAATAGGAATTTTGATCAAAGTTTGAAAGACACTGTTTTAATTTTGTGAGTTAAGAAAAAAAAATGCTTGCTACATGACATTTCTTCAAAAACCACGCCCAACTGTGTTCAGTAGAACTTCAAATCAGTAGTCCTGTTTCATTTAAACAACATAACCGCCTACGCTACAGCTGCCACAACTCTTAAGTCTAGTAAGTTATTATCACTAGATGACAGTAGTCTTTACAAGTACGTCCTACTGCTATGAAGCTAATTCTAAAGACAACTCGTCCTCTGACAGGATTTATTCATAGAATCACAGAATCATGTAATAGTTTGGGTTGGAAGGGACCTTTAAAGGTCATCTAGTCCGCCCCCCCCGCAATAAGCAGGGACATCTTCAACTACATCAGGTTGCTCAGAGACCCGGCCAACCTGACCTTGAATGTTTCCAGGGATAGGGCATCTAACACCTCTCTGGGCAACCTGTGCCAGTGTTTTACCACCCTCAGTGTAAAAAATTTCTTCCTGATATCTAGTCCGAATCTACCCTCCTTCACTTTAAAGCCATTAGCCCTTGTCTTATCACAACAAGCCCTGCTAAAAAAGTTTGTCCCCATCTTTCTTGTGCGCTTTCAGTAGTGAAAGCCCACAATAAGGTCTCCCTGGAGCCTTCTCTTCTCCAGGCTGAACAACCTCAACTGTCTCAGCCTGTCCTCATAGGAGAGGTGTTCCATCCCTCTGATCATTTTTGTGGCCCTCCTCTGAACCTGCTTGAACAGGTCCATGTCCTGCTGGGGCCTCCAGAGCTGGATGCAGTACTCCAGGTGGGGTCTCACCAGAGCAGAGCAGAGGGGCAGAATCACCTCCCTCGACTTGCTGGCCACGCTTCTTTTGATGCAGCCCAGGATACAGTTGGCTTTCTGGGCTGCATGTGCACATTGTTGTCTCATGTCCAGCTTTTCATCCATCAGTATCCTCAAGTCCTTCTCCAGAGGGCAGCTCTGAATCCCTTCATTCCCCAGCCTGTATTGATACTGGGGGTTACCACAACCCAAGTGTGGGACCTTGCACTTGGCCTTGTTTGAACCTCATGAGGTTCACAGCGGCCCACTTCTTGAGCATGTCCAGGTCCTTTTGGATGGCAACCGGTCCCTCAGGTGTGTCAACTGCACCAGTCAGCTTGGAGTCGTCTGCAGACTTGCTGAGGGTGCGGTTGATCACACTTCAGTTTTATTTTGTCATGAAACACCTAGACCTCAAAAGAAGTTAAGAGTTATTCCCAGAGTTTTAGAGGACAGAAATTCTGTAGGAATTCAAATTGTTGAAGTAATTCACTATGTTTTAAAAGAGTTCAAATCTGAGAACCAAGGACCTTCTGCCATAGGCTATTCTACCTTCTTTTTACCATGTGTGATTACAACATCTCTCATGTTAGTAACTCAGGTTTTAATATCCTCCCCTAGTAACTGACGACTTGTTCCAATAAGATCCCAACCCTGTACTGTTATAGTACTCTGTGGGATTGATAAGTTTCTGCTATAATAACTTCTTTTTCCATTCTGAAAATCCTTTTTCAGTAATAGCATTGACATGAAAATTTCCTCCACATCACTTGAGAAAATCAAGTATTAAAAAGAGTCTTAATAAGTGCAATCAAATTTTAATCCAAAGCCATTCTTAGTAAAGCTTTTTAATCAAAACTCTTTCACAATGCTGGCAAAAATTAGGACTAGATTTATGAACTTATTCAAATGACTTGACAGCAAAAATAGGTCAGTGGGATGCAAAAATCCCACATTTCTTATACAGCCTTTTGTTTCTAACTAACTGTCTTTTGCTTTGAAACTTTGCATTCCTTGGACACTTGCTAAGTCTTTAAATTAGCTTTTACTCAGTAAGCCACTTACTTACACGCTCTGAGGTAAAGACCGTCATCCTGACTGCAAAATCTACTAGCTTTAAGCAATTAAAAAGCTAAAGTCCTTCCATGTTGAAAGAATAAGGGGATGTGTAATTTGCATTTGATGTAAAAGTTGAACAGACAGCCTTTCTAAGAAAGCAATCATGCTGACCCCACTCAAGACATCAAAGCCTTGCTGAAGTCATCTGAGGGGAGGGGGAGAAATCCACAATACTACGAAACACCAAAACACACTATCCATTCCCTACTTGTCCCTTCTGCTGCTTTGCTTGCCATCTCTATTTCTGCAAATACCTACGCAAGAACAAAGCTTGTCACCTTGGCCATTTTAGAAATCTGTTAAATGAATTCATATGGAAGGATAATGAATCATAAAGTGTAGGGAAGCATGGATCCACTGTGAACAGATCATTTAGAGCATGCAGAAGTTTAAAAGATAGTTATAAAATAAATAATAAAAAAAAAAATAAATACGCTAATAATTCTTTCTGTTCCTGCAGAAAGAAAGAAAGCATTTATTACAATAGATACTTAATTTCTTTTAATTTTACACAGTGGATAATCTAGTTATGGAAATGCAGAAAATTTCCCATGACAAAAAAAACCACTTTCTACAAATACTGAATAAATGAACTCTAGTAGTGCAATGAAGCAGTCCTGTTCCTTAAACTTCTATTTTAGGTTGAAAAGCTTTTGCATTCTCCAAAATCTAAAGACACCACATTCTTGCTCATAATTCCCTTTCCTGGTGCAATGCTTGCTTCTATAAGTTGCTGTAAATCTTCTGTAAGATGCTGAGCAGCAGAGGAAAGCCTAAAGGAAGCTCAGTAACCTAAATAAAAAATCTGCCTTCATGAAAGAGAAAATTCATCTTACAGATTAAAGTATATTAGAATGTACAGCTAAACAGTTTATAAATTCAGTTCTATAGCTGCTCGGGCACAAATTCCTTTTGGCACCAGTTAAGGTCCACTGCAGCTGTCTGGTATCCTACACAGATAGAACTGAGCATATATCTCCAGTAATTCTTAATGGACTGTCTAAGGAACAGTTCTGTGATTCAACTTAAATTTTTAATGAATTAGAGACTTATTTCCTACTTTGTGTGGACAGTGTCAGCAATTTATATGCATTGTTGTGACCTAGTCCCAGGATTAGTTCAAGGGGTCCTTGAAAAAAAATATTTTGTAAGAAAACATCCACACTGTTACAGTTACCAGTTGAGGCACCATTACAATGGTAATAAGTACCATTTTAATTAGATAAATATCTCAGAAGCAATATTTTTCACGGTTACCACTGATTGCAACTGTTAATTTTTTTTTAATCTCAGACTGGTTGACTGACAATCGCTGAAGACAATATCATTAAAATTAGTATACCAAGGCGCCTCATTTCCCAGTGAGAGCTCTAACTACCAAACTGTTATGATCATGATGGCACTACTTTCACCACCACTCTCCCTCTTAACCCTTGTGTTGCTCCCATTAACTCTTCAAACATCTGAGGAAAGAGTATAGGCTGGCTACTTAAACTTGGATCAGAATGCAGCTCTCAGAGGCAGATATCTACTCAGAAAAGACCACTCTGAACATCTATGTGAAGTAAGATCAGGCACTGAGGAAACTTTTAGGCTTATCCAATGGTCCAGAAAACCCTATAATCACTCAAAGAGGGTTGCTGTCTTGTACCTAAGCAGCAGACATTCATTGCTGATGAGATTTAGGTGGCAAATATTTCTTCCCTGTTATTTAAACGTGTTGCTATTATTTTAGCAAATACGTATTTTTAATTTTTTTTATGATAGTATATGTTCTGGATTCTAGTTTTCGATTGAAAAGACACCTGATTTAATTTGCACATATTTACCTTTTTTACAATGAAAAATTTCAGTGTATACACATTTTTTCCATCTTTCACTATTTTAAAACAACTGATCTATTCCTTTTTTTTTTAGTTGTATTCCTTTTTTGAGTTGTATTCATTTTTTTATCATCAGCAGATGATACAAGGTAAAGTTAATATTTACCTTCCTTTTTCTCTCATCATTTCTTTCCTATCCAAGATTCTTCTGATTCTCTGTTTATTGCCCAATGAAATGTAGTTGTATCAGGCAGGTTTGATAGGTGTAGCAGACGCTGCAAGTCATATATGTGTATGGATAAATATATGAGAAATACACCAATGCTTTGTAGTTATTGTATAATGAAAGTTCCAGATCTAGGATAGAGGCATCTGTTGTTTAATAAAGACAGCTTAGCATATGGAACTTTATTAGGTACAATGCTAACTAGGGCAGAGATGCTATATACACTTATATTCTTTCATATTTTTCTGTATATCACATGTTTTAAATAACTCATTAGCTGTCAATTTTGCCTGAGTGCAGCAAATGAGTGTTGCCTATTGGCTTTATTCCAAGGACACTTCACCCTCTATGTATAAACTTTTTCTGCAGCTCTTTGTAGGTGAACTACATAGTTTCTAGATACGTTATATCCCTGCTGGAGAGGTTGCAGTCAATCTAAAGCAGAAATCATAATGACTTGTAGGTATTTTGATACCTAACAAGTAAGAGATATTTCAGGAACATACTGATAGAAAAGTCTGCAAGAGAGTTAACGAATCTATAGAGTGGGTCTCCCCTTTAGTAACTTCTAGGGAGTTTTAAATCAACATCAATAAAATCACAAAATTAATTAATCAAACCATGCCATTGCATCTCATTAAACTCTGTAGCATTATGCAGTAGTAAAAATATACAAGAGTACCAGAAATTCCATTACCTATTGAACTCAAATCTCCAAGTTAACTACAAAAGAACAATGAGTAACCTTGGAAGCTGAGTTGATTTTGAATTCGCTACTCTAGAAAATTGGTCATTGTAATGGTAAATTCTTGGTACTGATAAATATATGCTTTTAAAAAGATGTTGAAAAAGCTGTTTGAAAAATTTGCAGAAGATATAGGTCCCTTTCCTGCTTGACTATGTATGCATTTATGCATATAATATTAAGTAATCAGTGGATATTAAGAAAGTATTTCTGAGAGCCTGGACTACCTCCTCTCATCTGAGTGCTGTAACAGTAAGCATCCGAAACATACTGTTTTCACTTCCTCTGCTCCTAGTGTTAGGACCTTTATATTCTTATACAGTTTTACATACACAGAAATGTCTTTATTACTGCAGAGAAAATGTAATAATCTGAAGCCAGCAAGCAGTATTCTTTTGGAATATGGAAGATACGGATTAAAAACCTGCGGACAGGCTGAAGGGAGAACTGATGTAGCCAACACCAATTTTTAACCTCTTGTGAAAAAAATGGACACTATCATGTGCCCTTTGCATGGCTATGGAAGATGCAAAAACTGGCAGCTAACTAGATGCATCCAAATGTATGACTTCAGCCTCTACATGAAGGAAATGACTGCAGCCTTTGGATCCTATTTTATAAAGATATTTTTCTCCATCCTTGTGTTAAATGTCAAAATCCATTCTAGTGCATAACCTGCTAAGGCATTCAACTGCTGTGAATACCAGTGTTAGAAAGCTAGATCTCACCATTCATTGCAACTTATTCACCACTATTGTGAATCCTTCTCCCCAGGCCAACAATTTTGATAGCAGAGCATTGTGCTTCACAATGCCAAAGTCATTATCTGGGTTCAGTACAGAGTGTACAGTTGGATTTTGACCATGTAAAAAGATTTCATTACTGTTCCTGACAGAGATATTGTTAGAACAAAGGAGTTAGCTCCCAGAATAGGCACAACAGTGAAATCTCTCTATTAGTGGGGTTTAGGTATTCAGTCATTTTTTGTGGTGAGTGGCTTTGTTTTTTGTTTTGTTTCTGTTATTTTTTTTAAATATATATAGTTACTGTACTATTGCTTCAGCCTTATCCATCATTTCAAATAAAAAAAAAATTATTAAAAAATCCAGTCTATGATGTGTTTAGTATTTTATTTTGCACACAAAGTATTGAATTGTAGCATAGCATGAAGATTATATCTCCTGTAAATCACAATAATCTGTTTTTAAAAAGACAGTAGAATACAATGGAATCTTACTAAAATATCTAGATGCAATTCCTTAAGTTTGTGGAGAAAAAATTCAATTATGTGAGCATGGAAAAAATCAAAATTTCCTTTTTCTCTAATGAGGCACAATTTACCTAAAAGGTCTGTAATCTAACATAATTAACTTAAATATAGTTTACAGGTGTAGTAAAAGGACAGAAAGTATTTTTGTAAATTAAAATATATGGCAGAGACTTCATTTATTGCTATGATGTACTAAACAGAACTCTTCTTTTTATGTCTGTACAGATGAGCCTCTTTTAAGAGTACCTGGATCCATACAAATGCATAACATCATTAGGCTGTAGTTTTTAACAGGGAAATTTATCACTAGTTTTCAGCGGTAAACTGAATATTAATTTCCTTTAAAAAATTTCCCTTTTAAATATATTAATCCTGTGCTATGCAAGTATTTATGCATAAAGTGTTTGGGAAGGAGCTAATTTGCGAAAGATAGCTTTGCTTTGTTCTTGAACTCTTTTGTTGTTTTGTTGTTTGTTTTTTTTTTAAATTCATTCAAAACAAAAACAAATTAACAAATATGCATGCATACACTTGAGACAAATGAGATAATGAAATAATTCATTTTGTTTCCAGAGGTGCTTAAGGGATGTTAACAAATACACTGTCTGCCATCAGGTGGTGCCACTCTGTAGGAATGTGAGTCATGCTCCAAAGCTCTTTGCACACCTGCATGACTGGATGTGCATTCATCCACTGATCAAATGCATCCCTTTTCATTTGATAGGCACAGGTCCCTTCATTTGATGGAACATTCAAGTTGCCTCAGTTCACGTCATCCAATACATAAGCTCTTATGACATGAGCAAATGTGTATCTACTGCAGGACAGAAACTCCTTCCTCATGAGGTGCTGACATGGCAGGTGTACACTCAGTAACTTCTTTCTCCAAAACTCTGACATCTCCTTCCTAAGTATGTAATAAAGAATAAGTTCTGTACAGGATTATTAGCAGTTTTGCAGAACAATCTGGTTGAGAACTTGCGAATGGGGGAAAAAGGCTGATTCTGTTTTATACTAGCTTCCCAGAAGGCAGAGAACGTCATGAGTATATATTTGGATGAAACATAGTTTGTGATAATTTTTAAAGTTTGTGTTGTTTGGCGTTGGTCGGTTTATTTTGGGGCTTTTAATATAATAAATAAGTAAGTAAATAACATTTTTTAAATTGTCACAGAAGCTGTGTAAAGCAATCTCAAAGTCTTCTAAAATGACAACTTTTGAACTAGTCATATGAAGTCCTGACAAAATAGTAAGACATTATCAGTTGCACAGTGCTGAACAGGAAACTTCCTGGTAATTAAAGAATGCCAAACCCACCATAACTCTGAACTGTTTCTGTTTGTCTTGAACCTCTATTTCATTACAAAACCATGAGCTATTTCTTCTGCTTGTGATAAATTGGTAGATAATGCTTTGATATATGTGTGAAAAACACACAGAAGAAGTTATGTATGAATAGTGGTAAAAATAGATCTGGCATTTGAATTATAAACGAGAAGTAGGTTTAGATTTCCAGAGAAGAACTATCTCTTCTGGGGATATTTCTATATACACAAGAATGACTTCATGGTTTTAGCCGGAACTGAAAAATACAAAAGAGCCTTTGATATTCTGTTCTGGGTCACCTTGTTTGCTGCATTTTTTCTTGATATCCACTGGCTTTACTAACTAACATCTGAGTCTTGTTTTAAGCTTACTGATTGCATTGGCTTTGTATTTGCTATGCAATAAGCTGGCACTAAGAAGGATTTTGATCTTTAATCTGGTTCAAGGGATTCTAAGCAGCTCTGATTGCAGCCATAGGCAATACATGTACTAAATGAGATTGAAGGACAAATTAAAATAAATAATGTTTGACTAAATCACTTTGTCCTGGTTAAATGCACTTAACAATTTCATTTTCCCTTGCAAAGCAGGTTTCAAAGAAATTAACAAGTGTTTTATTTTTTTGATGTAAGTATAATGAATCTTTTTCTGCACAGAAAAACTAATGCCATTAAAGTTGTGTCTCTCCTCCATGTATTAGAGTAGCTTCAAAGCTTTTGGGTAGAAAGCTGAGGAGAAGTCAGAGATCTGTAAAATATATCGCTGTATTTATTGCCAAAGGCAAAGCATGGGAAATTGGTTAAGGCTTTCTTAACAATCATAGTTCACTTGAGTAATGACTTTTTAGGCCTTTTGACTAACAGCAGCTCCTGCAGCCAGACCATAGCAACTTTATATAGTTTGCATTGCTCTAAGAAATAAAGTCTAGTAATGAACTAGCTAAGAAACAACAAAAAGCAGGTTTATTTGACCCAGTTATTTTAGCAATCTTTCACCTACCAATTGCTTACTTATTCTACATTTAAAGTAACATTTTTATGATATGTTGCTATATTTGCAGAAGAGAAAACTAAACAGTATACTGAAAGAGTTGTCTGACACTGTAATAAGGGAAAAAAAATAGAAAGGTTAATATTTATGGTTTAAAAAAATGTTACTCCAAGAAGCATATTTGTCAGATTATCTATGTTAGACAGGTGAAAATACCTGATAATCTGATAGACTAAGCCCTGTTTGGCCACAAGTCCAAACAGAAAAAAATACTTATAGATGTTACAGCACTTTGGGACCTATCATTTTATGTTCATAAGTTACTTCTTTATATGTGAATATGTTTCTACAATTTAACATTTATAAATATGAAATGTCAAAACAGCATATGTATCAATTCAGAAAGGAAAAATGGTCACAGAATAATGTTTTAGTGGTCTTTTCTGAGCATTGTTCTGGGGAAAAAACTTTTTTTCAGTACAACTTAGTGTCTCTTATAGAATTCAGAGATAAAGTCCTAGCTACTTCTGCATTATTGCTAAAATTTCTATTGATTTCAGCTAGATAAATATTTAATCTGTTTTGGATCAGGAATTATTCAACTCTTGTTTATTTCATCTACCATTATTTTTCCATGCTTCAGTATTCCCCTTGCACTCTTAGGTAAAATTTCTTGTGTGCTACAGAGCACGGGAATGAATCACTTTTCATATAACTTCCCTCACATTTAATATTGGAGCACCTTGAAATAATTTGACTGCATACTACCACTGCTCAGAGAACTGTAGTAGTTGGGATGTTAACTATCTGCTAATATTTCAAAGTCTTTTTCTAAACACAAGTTTATACTGCTGCTTATGTACCTTTCCCCTCTCCTCTCTTAAAGAGAAATATGAAAAAAGTTTTAATTATAACTAAAAAGAAGTATTTGGGCTCATTGAAGTTGTACTTTTCTTCAGTTGTGGCCTGTGTGGGACGCAGTGCATTCCTACACTGCTGCTTTGGTAAGAAACAGGATTAAACTAGACAAGTTCTTCCATTATGGAATCTAGTACAGCATTTTTGTATATACTTTTATCATATACTCAAGTGATAGCTATAACACTGTCATGAAGACCTTATACTTGTTTTGTCTCTTTTAGAATACCCAAAGCACAAATAAGATTATAAAGGCAACATTTCCCCAGGTCCTGCCAGCAGATTTTTCTGTCCCTTCCCCATGCATTGATATTTCACCCGGTATTGTTGGTCCAGGTCATTCTATATTCTAGTCTATGGTAGTACTCTGTGAATCTGAAGGACCCCTATGCATTGGTTTGAGAAAAAAATCTAGCTTTAAAAGCTATTTTTTTATGGTATAAATCAAGTGAAAATGCAGTTTGACTCATCTTGAAGAAAAGTGCTGATGTTGTATTTAAAAACTGTAAGAGAAAGAGTTCATTTCCTCTAAAAGAATTCCCAACAGCATGAGAAATAGTTAGTACTGGTTTATAGCTTTCTTCCCTCAAGATGATTTAAAACTGTGCTTCCCAGTAGAATATTTTAATCACCAAACTATACTGTACTCCAGTGCAGTAGGTGTTAAACAGGCCTTAAGGGAGCTGTAAAGGTGAAGTGCACCTATAGAGAAAACAACAGTTTTTTTGGGACAGAGATGCCTAGAAGATATGGCCTTTTAGCAAGGCTTTTGATCAGAGGAGGAAACTACATAGAAAAAGGATGTATTCTATTTCCTTTGAGGAATGGAAAATGTTGGCACAATGCCTCTAGCTCACTTAAAGGAAAATAGCAGTTCTTTTTCAAGATAAAATTAAATATTTTGAAATGTTTCATGTGAATGCAGAGGGGTGAAAAAAAAAAAAGAACAACTTGATGTTCCTTTCCCCACCTTATCAAAAAAAAAAAAAAGAGGGGGGGGAGGGAGGGTGGGTGGGGAAGAAAGAGATAACATAAGGGAGATGAGTGCTTAATTCCCTGCAGTATATCAGCCAGATGAATAACAGTGAGTTGGTTCACCCATGTGACCACGCTAGCAGGATATACCAAAACACAAAACTCTTTGAAATGGCTATTAAGAACACAAATTCCTACAGTTGATGGCCAAAGCTTGATAACAATTCGGTAATCCCTGATTTGGTTAATGTTAAGAATCCCCTTCATAGGATTCGGAGAAAGGAAATAAGAGATCTTCATTGGATGCTTATAGAATACATGGAAGATTGTAAAATCTAATTATTGATGGACCGGTTTTGCATTTGGTGCAGTTCTGCATGTTTTTTAAGCAAATACTTATGCCATTTTATGTAAACAACTGTATTCAATAACTATCTTTTGGAAATATTCAATCAGATTTAGCAATAAAGTGCAATAGGTCCCCTGGAGCCTCTTACTTAATCCAGAAAATATATAGTGGTCTATTCAGGATTTTGTTTGACATTTGGAAAGCATATTAGAAGATCACTTGCTGGTAAATGCACTAGTGTCTCTTTTGACAGCATCTGCATTATTTGATAGCCTGTGACATCTTTGCATTACGAAGAAGCACTATGAGACACTCTGAATTAATTAAAAACAAACACATGTTTGTGACTGTTTTTTGTTTTTTTTTCATAATGCACCAAAACTGCACAGGGTTCAAAATTTATATAATACAGTATCGGTCCATTTACCTGTAACATAAAGAGAACTTTTCTCCTATACAAGGATAGACTATACAGTCTACCAGACTACAGCACCCCAAGAAGGGTGTTAAGGTGCTTGAATGCGTCCAGAGGGGGTAGTAAAGCTGGTGAAAGGGCTCTAAGGCATGTCCTATGAGGAGTGGCTAAGGACCCCAAACTTGTCTAGTTCGGAGAAGAGGAGGCTGAGGGGCAACCTCTGCTCTCTACAGCTTCCTGAGTAGAGGAAGTGGGGAGGGAGGTGCTGATCTCTTCTCCCTGGTATCCAGTGATAGGGCATAAGGGAATGGTTCACAGCTGCATCAGTGGAGGTTTAGACTGGACATTAGGAAGCATTTCCTTACCAAGAGGGTGGTCAAGCACTGAAACAGTCTTCCTAGATAGGTGGTCAATGCCCCAAGCCTGTCAGCATTTAAGAGGCATTTGGACAATGTCCTTAACAACATGCTTTAGCTTGGTCAGCCGTGAATTGGACTAGATGATCGTTATAGGTCCCTTCCAACTGAAATAGTTCATTCTGCCTTTCCCCAAGTATTTCACGAACGTTTTGTCAACTATCTCTGTCAGAAGACAGGAGAATGATCCAATCGTTATGGGATCTTTTTTATACTAAGGGTTATCGTTTTCTTCTGTCAAAAAACATTCATGGGCCCAATATATTCTTCTTTCCCTGTTTCAATATTACATCAAATGATTTCTTCCTTTTTCTCTGATCTTGTTACTACTTGGTTGATTTGACTACAAATGCATGCAACCAGGACCTACTGACTATACATATCTACAAGTGGAGTTGCAAAATCTTCTTTCAAGGCAAGACAGTGTTAAAGTCAAATGAGCACAGGTGATAGCACAGGCATTTTTATGATTTCTAAGACTTTCTTAATTTTATATATAAAATTTCTCATCAGAGAAACTCAGAGATAACTGGAGACTTAATATTAAGATAGGCTGAGCAGTTTTGATAATTATAAAGACAAAGAGTTATGACTGGTGACATTTATATAAGCAACTTCATCGTATAATATAATCTTCATGTCCCAATGACAGAGTTGAAATATTTTCTTGTCCACAAAAGGCAGCATGGATAGCAGGAAGAATTTACATATGGAACACTATTCTTAACCCTTGGGTGAAGTAAATTCTTTGGTAAGGTCTTTCTGCTATATCCTTTTTGGTTCATTTTGTTACCTTTCACTGTAATTCATGAATCCTGGTAGCTCCAAAACACATTTAGTTCAACCAGTTCATCAAAATACTTATTTTTATTAATTTTTAAAATTAACATTGATTAGGTGAAATTTGTAAATTGTTAGAAGGTAGAAAAATATTACAATGGGTACATTAGATTGTGCCGTTATGACAAGGTGAAAGCATTAAATATAGACAAGTTACAACACTCAGTAGTGTAGGGACCCTAAAAATTTAATACACTTTAGCTGCAGGCAAGAATCTAGCAGCTGCAAGGACTGAGGTGGAGGAAGGTCTAATTTATTGGTAGCATGTATTTTGTTGGAAAAAGTAGTGTATCATCATAACCCTTTCTGTTTTATTGCTGAAAGTTCTCACAAATTGTCATCTAGTGCATATATCTATGCAATTACCTATTGCTCTTCTTACATATTTTGCAAAAGTAGTAGGCAAAACTTCGTACTCCAAAAAATCTTATTTCAGTTTTTCAGAAATATTAAGTCTCTGCATATTTGTCCTTTTGTATTCTGAACATAGTCCTCTGTTCCTAATAAACCTTCTATGACCATGAGATTGATCTTCATGAACAAGACATCTTTTTTGATAAATATCCTGTAAGAAGAAGCTATGTTCAGGATATAGATACTGAAACAATATGCTGTTAAATGAAAATGATCAGTTCAGTCTTACAATAGTCATGTTTAACAGTCAATGCATAAACAAAAGTAACAAAATGACATTGTTTTTTAGCTATTTATGCAGATCTATTCTCCAACTTTATTCTCCAACTTTATTCTCCAATCCTGCTGCAGAAGGAATGGTATCAGAGCACGTGTACTGAAGACTGATAGGCTTACAGCACATGGGTTTTCTTTCTGGAGTTGCAGGCCAAAAAATGGTGTTCTTCATGTTTCCAGCCAACCTGGAATCTACTTTAACTGAATCTGAAAGAGTCTGAGTCTTTGTTACTAGAGTTCTGAAAAAGAGCTGTGGCATATATTATCACTATTACATTATGATGTTGTGATGTCAGGATTTAGGTGGTGCACTGTGAGTGAAGTAGTCAGCTTCAAAAGATATTAGAAAAATCCCATTATAGGAGTCACTCATTCTAGAAATACTTCACTCACACTAGGCTAAACTACGTGAGGTTAACAGACTTCCCCCTCCATTTAAATGCTCTGTAGAGGTACAGCTTTTTCTTGTTCAATTTATCTAGAACTTTACCGTGGGTAGAGAACACCTGTGCCTAGAGAAAACCTGTGTCTAGAGACACAAAGGAACAAAACCAGCCAAAATAAAACAAAACAAAATTTTTTTATATGATTATCTTATTTTGGGGAACAGTCTTAACACATTCTGTTAATCGTACCTTTTTGTTTGTAAATATAGAGCTAAATTTCACACTATAGTGCATAAATATGCTTTTTTTTTTCAGTCCTGGATCAAATGACATGCACTTTAAATTTGACGGAAAGTAATGGTAAGATTAAGTTGTCTATATGAAACCTTTCAGTTCAGAGGTGAAATGCAACAACTTTAACAGTATACACTGCAATGTCCCAGTCACAGAGAGAATAAAAGCAAAAAAGGACTGTAGAGTAGAAAATATTATTTTTAAAATGTGTAAATGTGTATCGTGTTGACCCCAGACAATACCCATCCAGCCTCTCGCTCTTTCGCCTCTCCACAGGACAGGGAGAAAATAAAAGGAAGATGAGAAGACTCATCGATCAATATACTGACAGTTTAACAGGGAAAGTAAAAATTGCGTGTGAAAACAAACAAACAAAAAAAAATAAGGAAAAAAGAATTCATTCACTACTTCCCATCAGCGGTTAGATGCCCAGCCACTTCCTGTAAAGCAGGGACATTCATAACAACTGCTTGGGAAGAAAAATGCCAATGTCAGTATCATCTCCCTTTCCTCTTTGTTTTCCTGAGTGTTTATTCCTGAGCAAAGCATCCTATGGTATGGCATATCTTTGGTCAGTTTGGGTCAGCTGTCCTGGCTATGATCCTCTTGCTTACCCTCAGCTTACTCACTGAGGGGGTGGGCAGGAGGAAGGAAGAGAAAGGAGGGAGAAGAGAAAAACTTGGCACTGTGCAAGTACTGTTCAGCAATAGCCAAAACACTGGTATATTATCAAGAGTGGTTTAGCCATAAATGCAAAGAACAGAACGATATGGGCTGCTAAGAAAAAAACTTAATCCCATCCCAGCCGGGTCCAGTACAAAATTATATCTTCCAAAAATGATCAAGGCATTTATATCAAGGCATTTATAGAGAAATTGTGATTGGGATTTTCATTAGTTACCATTAGTGTTAGAGCTATCATTTTAAGAATAATTTTATTTAGAACTAGATAAAACACAATTTTAAAAATTCAGTATTTGAGGGTAAAACTCCTTCTTAAAATCAAACCTTTAAAAATGTTTACAGCTGAGCAAACTAATATGAGATACTTCAAAATATTCATAATTTTTGGCATGAGCACGTACACTGGTGAATATATTGCATCTGGGGTTTACATAGAGCAAGAATCAACATCGTCTCTTATGGAGTACCTTATGCGGTTAGGTTAACAATTATAAAATGGCTCATTAAAATTCATAAATGTATTTACAAATGAAGAACAAGCTTTTGATCTTCCAACCATTGCAAATATTATCTACAAAAGAAGCTGAAACACTAGACTGACAAGGAAATTCAAAATATGCAAAGGTTTTATCAGCAAATACAGACATTATCCTTCCTTGCAGCTATCAAATCAGTAAAGTAAAATTACAGAAATTTTCAAAATAAATGAAAATTCTCACTTTATGCTTAGGATCATGCTAGGAGGGCAATAAAGAGAAAAGTTGGTATAATAGTTTTAACACAGCTGGGATGAAGAAAAGCATTGTCAACATGAGGTTGACTTGGTTGAAACATAAGATGAAATACTACTTCTAAGCTATCAGTCTAACCCTCAAGTTCATACTCACACAGAAAACTATCCTTCCAGACTACAGGTGCGTAATATTAATATTTATATTTTAATATACTTTTCACAAGATTCATCACCAACTATATAGCACTTATTATCTATGGGTACTATAAATACTTCCTGTTGGGAAACTTGACTTAAACAGAAAAAAACCCCACACTTGCTACCTTATAAACATTAGTCAAAAGACTGACTAATCACACTAAATTGCACTAGCACAGGATAGATTTTCTTCAAGAGGTAAAATTATTCATCCTTTTCATAGAGCAGGCATGCTACGTCACTCCTGAGCTCATGGAAAGGTACAGTGGAAGGATAATAATTTACTCACCAGACAGAAAGATGTACAATCACCAGAGAACAAGGTTTTTGCCCTTTCCTGCTAGGGTCTATTCCCAAACTCTCGTGCTTCACTAGCACTGCTTAGAAAGTCACTAAATTTGGAGTAAAATGGATTTTCAATATAATAAGTCCTAGAGATCTGATTTCTCCACTCTACCTGTCTTTTGGTTGATTTTTCTATACTTTAGAGCATATGGACAAAAGATGCAATGATCCATCAGATGTAAATTCTATGGTGCTACAAAAAATTACCAGAAGTGACATTTCTGATAGCAGAACCTTAACTTCTTTCAGACTTAATGGCTCACAACAAATGATAGGGCATCAAATGTAAATTACATTATATTTGACTAATAGAAAAATGTTACCTTTTTGCATTAAGGTCATATTTCAACAAAAAAAGTTTAAACTAAATTTGAAAACATCTAGGAAAAGCTTATAGACATAATGTGAGCCATTTCTAGCTCAGTCAAAGTAACAATCTAGGAAAAACATCAGGATAAGAAAATCCAATAGTACAGACTGGATATGTACATAATCAGAAAGTAGCTTTCAATTTTATATGACATATTAAAAGTGAACTTGTCATCAGACAATACAGGCTCACTCATTCTATCTATCACTGGGAATAAAGAGCTCCAACATCAAGCCATGCACCAGCATAATAATTTTCCTTTTCTTTGTATTATAGTAAGTTTTGAACTGAGAACATATTAAGGAAAAAAGTCTAATTAGAACTGTGTTTGCAACAGCAACCAGTCTATCTATGATCACGGAAGAAAAGCTAATTATCACGGTATGATTTAACAGTAGATGGTATTGATCAAAAGCATTATTGACATCACTGACTATGTTGAGCTGTAAATTAAAGTTTTCCTTATTCCTGTCCCCAGACAGTGAGTGAAGACCCTCTTAAAATACCAGGGAGATTATGTATCTACCAGTTTCTTATTGTCAAAGATTTTTCTTAAGCCTCCTCTCTCCTTCATTTGTTAAAGCTCTACTTCCTTACCATCAGAAAGAGGTGGTTTCAAGGAAGAATCACAGGACAGAGTGTAAAAGTGACTTTGATCCAACTCCCATGAAGGACTAGATTTGCTGTTTTAGAAGGGTTGTTAGGGGTACTTTTTACCTTCACTCTCCTCACAATTTATATGGGACGTTTTTGTGGCCATCAGTGCTGCTCCATTTCACCCTTTGTTGTTCAGTACTGATCCTCCACTGAAATTCAATATTGTAGGGAACATTCCTGCATTTTACTTTTACAGTGGGACAACAGCAAAACCTAAGAAAGACAGTATTGAAGAATTATGTATCTCTCTATCTGATAAATAGGAAGAGTAATATACACTCCTCTAAGAAAGAACTTGGCATAGCTTCAGAAATTAATGAAGTATGCCTTTCAAAAATGTGTAAAGAATAATTTTACACATGGCCTGAATTAACTTAACTTCTTGTATTCAGGTAACAGCTGCTATAATAAACTTATTTTTAAAAAGCCCTGCATCTATTGTTATCCGTTTTGATGATAACGTACGAAAATGTGGGTGAGAAATATGGCAGTTAATTTTAAAATCATTATGCAAGACAAGTCTATATGAAACAAATTTTCTGTGTCGGGTGTAACAAACAGGTTTTAAATGAATGAGTGGAATTTATGTAAATGTATCAGATTCTACAATATCTAAATGCTGTATGACTCATTGGGAAGCTCTCACAGTTAAAATTCTGCTGTCTGCATTTTCTAGGAAATGGCAGGAAGCCTATCGCTTTCTTTTGTGAGGATTCATAATGCTTCTAGGTTCTTTATTGCCCCAGTTGCAATTTGTAGGAAAGATTCTGGAAAATGAACTTTTTTTAGTATCAGTACAAGTATTTGAAAGCCATTTTACAATGGAAGTATTTCCATGGATGACCGGAAAAAGATTATATTTAGTTTTTCTTTTCTTTTTTTGCACAATATGATGATACAACAGAATATTTCTGAATGACTTCCGAACAGCAGATTTTCAGATTTTAAGAGAATTTAATTAGTATCAGTTGATTTAAGTAACAAATTGGATGGAAACAGGAGTAAAATGACAGATAAAGAAAACTTTAGACAGCCATTGAATGAATTCATGAATTTGCAGACATTCTTCAGAATTAGTTTGTATGAGTAATTTTTAAAGTGATTATCTGTAAGAGTAACATTCATTATTTATTTATTTATTAAATTGCAAAGATTTATTAAATAAATTATTTAATTTATTAAATATTAAATAAATGATTATATGGAAAATAACTTACCCTGATCTCCCTTAAAAAATATAGACATAATAATAACATCCCTGAGAACAGTTCTCCAGCTAATCTTGATTCATTGTGTCACTTTATGCATGGGTAGTAGAACTGGGACCATTTTATCTTTTCCTAAATGTCTTTTGAAGTTTATGGTCATTGAAAAATCCATGCAAATAAATTGGTGAAGTAGATGATATATGCAGATCTCATACAGAGTATCAAAGCATTATGGTGGCTTAAATCCCTCTAGAAGCAACAAGAGACAGGATGAAAGAGTTTTCTAACAAATGTCTAAGGTATTTTTTCCCATTCAGATGAATGAGTTCTTAAAAATAGAAAAGAATATTATAAGATCAATTTATAGTAGATCTAATACTTTATGTTAAGGGGTGTTAGAAGCGAGGCTGCCTCTAGCAGCGCCAGCCCAGGACTCCCTTCTGCCAGCCACTGGAGCCCAGCCCCATTCCCCCAGGGACCTGGGGTCTCTACCCAGGCTGAGGGATGCAGCTGCCACTTTCCTGTTTGCAGGTTCAACCAGTGGTGAGGCTCAGCACGTATCCCAGAGAGAGACGCACACAGACACACACATGCAGGACACTGACATGGCCAGTCACACAGGCTGCCACAGACAAGGTTCTGCCTTCAACAGCACCTGCATACAGAGCTCACATACAATGCAAGCACACAGGCAAATCCCTGTCTCCTCTTGCGCTGGCAGAGACAGGAGGTCACTAGTGCAGCACACACACGACACTCTCCAGGCTCACAAGCATATGCACGTTCATGGATCCCCTAAGTACTGGTAGAGCCCCTCTGTTCACCTGGCACCCCTGCCCCCATCCCAGCCCCCTGACCCATCCCATGGGTCCCCTACTCACCCACTGGTCCAGATCAGTGCTTGCTGCACACGTGCAGGACTCACACACTCGTGCCACAGTTGTGGACCCCGTGGACACCACCATAGATCCTCCACCCACCTGCAACCTCTGCCCCAACCTGAGGCCCTCCTTCTCACTCACTGGTCCAGCTTGAGGTTTGCCAGCAAATGCACACCCAGACTGCGGAAGATAAAGATGATCAGAGACCCAGCAGTTGGCACCTGGCTGGTCGTGGCACGTGAGGTCCCTCTCCAGCTGCCGGAACTGAGCTCCTCAATCACACCATTCCCCCCGGTAGCTGGTTTTTGGGACATGCACTGTCCTCACCCCATGGCTGGAGGTTAAAGACCTCCACTCGCTCCAGTAGCTGACACTGAGACCCAGCTCACGCCCGTAGCTGAGACCACAGGTCAGGGGCACCCACACCCCTCCAGTAGCTGACACCAATTTTCACTCACACACACAAGAGGTCCACAAGTAGCTGGCACTTTGTCCTTGCAGCACACACACACATAATCTCACAGACAGTGAGATTATGCTGAGAGATATGCCGAGGAGAGGTTCGCAATGATTCCAAGCATGAGATTAAGACACAAATGAGGTCAGATGCCACTAACTGCAGGTTTATTGTTATTCCCCAGCAATAGTCACTGAGACGAGTGATGGAGTAAAGGCAGAAGTAGAGGAAAAGCAAAAAGCAGTAGCAGTATTATGGAGCACAGCAAGCGTATAGTCACTACCACAGGCTCGACAACGTCTCGACGCCTTAGTAGTCCTCTGGAATTTCAGCAGCACCCCATTGATCCACGGTTCTCAAGTCATGATGGTGGGAGGGGAGGTGGGGGGGGGGTCCCAGTCCCCACTTTGTGGTAGATCACCGCACCAGTTATGGTCCAGGTCAGTCCATAGCTTGACCAATTGGCGTGACGGTTGCCTTTGCCCAGCTAATTGTCATTTGATACAGTCGCTGTATGAGCTCTTCCTGCCCCCTGTTGCTTGGGCAGCGCTTGGCTCAGCACAGTCATGTGCCTAAGCAAGCTAGGGGTTAATAGGGTCTAGCCACTCTGATAATCAAAGGTCTACACCCTTTTCAGCTGACAGTAGCACACCCTTTTCAGCTGGTGGCAGTCTTGGGTGGTGACTGATAAGCAAAAGAATGGTCTGCAGAACGTGCTAAATAGACACAAGCAAGGTTCTTATTGGCTTCCAAGCTTGCCATTGTTTTGCAGAGGCTTAAGCAAGCTTTGAGACAATTATTTTGAGGTTCCTGTCTCTCACAGACAGTTAAGAAAAAGTTTAAGAAGATACAAAAGATAGGATAGACTGCTGTGATCAGACACAGGTCTCAGCAAGGCACATCTACTGACTGGTTCCATTTTACATGCAACCGGACCCTTTTATACCCCTTTCTGTGTTCTCCCCTTCATTCCTCCCTCATTTGCTTCCCCTGCATGTTCCCTCATCACAGTCACATTGACCCCCTCAAACATCCTGGTTCCTCAGGTTTGCATCTTTACCATTTCCAAAGTCCTGGTTTGTCTGCAGTTTCGTGATAGCCCATTAATTAGTGCAACTGACCAGGTGTGTTTCTTCTCTTTGCCTCCATATTGTTTGTCAGGTTTGTGTCTCTGTATATTTTGTCTATGGCTTCCTCCTTTTCCTTAGTATCCCATTTGACAAGGTCCTCAATCAGATAATAATACTGAAATAAATATTTTTCTGTTCTGCCTACTCTTATTAGCTAGTGGTTCTGACCATGTTCAATTCTCATTATTGCGTAGTTACTTTGGTGTCTCTGTATGATCTTGCTTATGGTTTTCCCCTTTTCTGATTATCTTTTTTTGCACTGGAAAGGCCCTTGACTAGAAACACTTAAAGGAGCAAATGATCTCACCTTTCACATACCCTTCTTAAACTTTAATACTGCTACAATGTTTGACTTATATCCTCTTAGCATATTTTATCCTAATGCTCTTTCTGCATGTCTAGTTCAAATGTAACACATTAATAATTTTTTAATTTTTTTCTCACCTTCAGATAATTTTTTTGAGTATTAATAATGATAGCATAACTAAAACTTGATTACTTTCTGAAGTAACCATTTATTTTGTTCTTTTTAGTAAATACATTCCTTCATACATTCCTGCCATCCCTCCTTCTGCAATTTGAATGATTTTTATTCACTAGAAATTTGTTCTAGTTTCAACCTTGGATAGAAATGGCCCAAAGGGCTTGACATACCACTTAACTAAAAATCTCCTCCAGTTCAGCTGTGGACTGTACATTACTCAATTACTTTTACTTCTATCTGAGAAATGAATTTTAAAAGTGCTTCCATGACAAATCAATGATAGTTATCACAATTATTAGTTACACTTTATATTCAATGCCATCCTAAATTAGATACAGTAGATAAAAATATTAACACTGAAGTTAAATACAAGATTCATTCTTCTACTTGCATTTCTAATCAAATATACAAGTTGCCTTCGCTGGCTTGTCATTACATTTGGGTATGAGCTTGTTGCTTCACTGGCCAGCCATTGTATTTCACCTGTGAAGGTATCTACAGGATGTGGCATTAGATTCCCAAGCTGAAAAATGTCAGACTTTAAGAAAAGGAGACAGGAGTTTCATAAATTAAGCTGTCAACATATTTTTATTATACATTGCTACAGTGACATTGTATAGTTTCTGGGAGGGGAGGGAAGGAAAAAAAAAAGCAAACAAAATTCTAATATTTTCCTCACTATTTGATTAATCTTTCTGGCTGAATTTTCTCATATTATTTTCTCATATTAAAACTAAAGGAATTAATTTAATGTTCTCAAGTATTTAGTAACGATATCAAGAACTCACAATGAAGTCGGTGTGGGAGAGAGGAATCTTCTCTCCTTTTGGAACTCCGCAATTCTTAAAGTAATACAAACATTAGTCCAAGAACTGGTTTTCCATGGAAATAAAAATAAATGTGGCCTGAAGTATTAAGAAGAGTTCTTTCCCTTAGGAATTTGGGAAAGTAATTCAGAAAAAAACAAGCATCTTGTCAAGACGCTTAAACTCAAAGGGCAGAATCCCTTCTTCTGCTTTAATACTGAATTAGTTAAAAAAATGGAAATGTTTAAAATTAGCATTCTAGACTAAGAAGGTCTCTACTCCCATGCCTGTATGCACACAAAGAATAATCATACCTGTATACTTCTACAGAAGATATTAATTGAGAACCCAAAAAGTATGTGTCCCAATGGAAAACAATACTCTCTGCTTCCATCTCCTGGTGGAAAGAGTTTCAAGCAGAGTTTAATTTGCATAGATTTTTTATTCATAATTCCTTCAGTGACACATGGGAGTGATCATCACTATACACAAACTCATAATTATTTGAGAATTGGAATTGCATGGAGAGAGGTGACAAGGGATTTCTTTCACGTAGCTAAAAGAACATCTGTGAGGTAAGGACTCACAGATGTTCAAGCATCCTACAAGTTATTAGTTGTCAGGCCCTGCAGACTATGTGCTGTTGAGAGGTGAAATATAGGTGCCTCCTTAAAAGAGTCTACAGAGGGCAGAAGAAGAGCTAAGTGAAATCCAGTGATTTTTTTTTTCCTAACAGGAAAATAAGGCTGCATTTCACAGCTTCAGGTCTTGCTTATTCATTAACAGCAAAGGAAGCATGGATATTAGGTGATCAGAAAAGGTGTTGTTTCTTTGGTTGTTTTTTGTTTTGTTTTGTTTTGTTTTTTACAATCTAATAGAAATTCCACCCTGAATCAAAAAAAAAAACACTCCTAGTGACATTTTCTTTAGAACGCTTCATTTTGATTGAGAAAATTAGTAATTCATAATTTTAGAAAATTTGAATAGAAGCTCCTCTTGCTATGAGTTTCAACATAGTATTAGCTTGGACTTAAGAAACTGTCAGCATTTTATGGAAGAATCACAGACTGTGCTTCCATATTATGCATTCATTTCCCTGCTTTGTTCCAGTGGTCTAGTCTCCTGATCATACCTGCAAGGATGTGAATGTGCTCCTGGGTTGTATTCACGAAGGAATCAAGCTGCTTATTTGGCAAGGAAGCAGACCAGCTGCACACACCCATATCTACACCCAACAGACGGTATAGATAATTTTGTTTCTTCTGCTTGAAATAGTCTTCTAATAACTGACTTACTTTTCTCCACTCGATGCCGTCCTTCACATCAGCAAATTGCATACTTTCACATTACTTCCCACAATATACATGTCCCAGTTTCAGCACAGTGTTGTAAAAAAGAAATCTGGAGAGTAGCAAAAGCCTTATTATTCATTTTTCTGTCTCAGGTATCAGCACACAAAAGCTGGAAGAGACCGGCTACCTGTAGGGACCTTGTGTTATCTCAAAGTTTTGTTGTCAGGAGGATTCCCAACAGTATTACAAGGAGGTCACTTGCCATATCTGCCATATGGTCAACATGCCGCAGATGGTTACTGTTACTCTCAAAATCTTTTTATGGGCACAGGGGAACACACCCTGTATGCAGAGCCAAGAATTTATTGTTAGTACAAGTAATGGTTTAACAGTGTAATCAAAATACATCAAACAGTTCTTATTAGTCCAATTACAATAATACTAACACTCATAGTCCAAGTTATCTAATGAGTACAGAAAATTCTCCTTGATAAGGCAGTTAAAACTGTTATTCTCTAATAATATTTAGCTATTCTCTACCTTTTCTTGGGTATTGTTCTCACCTTCCCAGTGTTCCTCTAGTCCTTGATTGATTGTGCTAGCTAGTCTTCCTCAAGAAGACTTATTCAAAAAGAGTGTGGGGAGTTATGACAAATCATCCTTTCACCCTTACTTCTTCCTCTAGGAAGAGTATGATGTTCATAGTGGAGAGCTTCTTCCTCCTCAGATTTGAATCTGCTTTAAGTTGGTTTTGAATATTTTCTAACACAATTTGCTCTGCTGCTCTTTCTTCATTACAAACTCCACGATGCATTTGTACTTCTGTCTGTTATCCCTAACAGCAGATTCACCTGCCTCACAGGGTTACACTTGTTTAGTGACCACTTATTAATCACTATGATATGTTTTCACAGTTTCTAGTATCATTCTTTATCTGTAGTCTTCTACTTCATGTTTTTGTTCTAGGGCCATAAATAGGTTATTCTACACAGAATAAATATTTTTACTACTACTTGTAAATTAATACTTATTAATTAAGGTCAGATGTTACATCACACAACTGCACAAAGCTAAACTAGTGCTAAAACAAATTTAAACAACAGTCATCTGACTGCTAGGTAATTGTTATCACAGATAAAACAAGCTAAGGTCAAAACAAGCCCAAACAAGTCCTAAATCCATGCTATGTCCTTTTACTAGTAATGGTAAAATCATGTTTACTTGGCAAGATTATGAACAAATGGCCAGGTAACATTAAAAATACTGATAGTACCGAATACCAATATTGCACTCAGTTAACAGGCTCAGCAAGGGGATCTGATGTTCTAGCAGAAAAATAATGAAATGGCCATCTCTCTCTAGCTTGGGCAACAGGTTCCTGACACAAGACTGACTGCAGAGCAAAATGAGATATAGTCCCACAAGGGAAAGAAATAAGAGTTAATTTTAGTGTTTTCACACATTACTCATTATGGGTTTCTGTTGTAAGTGCTCTGTGAGCACAGTCTCCCCGCTCCCATTCTGGGGGTTTAGTTGCCTAGGCTCAAGGACAAGTTGCACATGGCACATCTGGTGAACTTAAGGAGAGTTATTGTGATGAAAGCTAGAGGCCTTGGTGAAGTTCAGCCCGTCCTACCTTCGGGAGATGCCTAAATTACAGTTTCATCTGTCTGGCTATGCATTCTGACGATACAGAACATGTCCTTTACAGCTGTCCTCTGCCATAGACAATGGTCTTATGCAATAGCCTTTCCAGGCAGTTGGAGTTCGGTTGGGTTGTCATTGGAAGAGCCCAATGCTACTCTAGATCTGTAACAATGAGCCTAAAGATTTGAATATATCAAACAAAACACAATATATGTAGGAAGATTTTCTGCTGCAATGTGCCAGCAGTGAGTGCTGTTAAAGGAAACTAGGTACGAAAGTAACAATTCCTGTGTATATTTCACAAAATTCAGAGAGCAAGAAAGTAATGAAAAGAAACTTAATCTTTTAAAAAAGTATACTGTTATATAGTGCGTGCTTAGATTTTAATGATATATTGACTTTTCTATGTAGACATTTCATCACCTTTTCTTCAGCTGATCTTTCACTATGTAGAGAGTTCAAAGCTCATGAGCTGCCTCTCAGTTCGTCTGAAGGAACACAGATTTAGAACAGTGGCAATACCATGGTAAAAACATATGAAGAAAAAATTACTAGTATACTTTGGAGTCTTATATTGACTTCACTCAAATCTGGATTTTGCAAACAAAGTTACTTACTCCTTGCATTTCTAGCAGAGGTATGAGAGGGACTACAGTCATGATTTCGAGGTTAGTAAGGAACAGTGTCTGAGACCTAGGAAGAAAGCTCATTTGGATGGCCTCCAAATTCAACTTCTCTGCATTAATAGGGACTAAACGGTGACTACTAACTAAAATTAAGGGAGGAATTCCCTACAGGAAATTTGCCTGTTTTGTCATTAAGCTTTACAAGAAAAAAATATGGTGTAAGCTAGAGAGGCTAAATGCAAAAGGATTTAAAACTAATTCTTATTCAATTGTATGCCAATACGCAGTATGGATTTGATCTGTCAATGTGAAGAAGCTATAAGTCATGCCTCATCTGTGATATAGAAAACAGAGCTCAGTCGCTGGGACATGCAACAGTGACAGCACAGACATAGTCAACGAATACCCAAAATCAGCGCTGGACTGAACTTGATGAGTGCCTGGGCAGGCTGTGTCTTTGATACCCTTTCTCTAATTATTCACTGAAACTGGAACCTCATGTAATATATTCCACAAGGCCTCATGAACAGTTAAGGAGAATCAACATATTAAAATGATATAACAATTAGCCTAATATGAATTAACATAGCTAGGCAGGAAGGATGATCTACATTTGAAGGAAATAGACTTCAGGACTTGTTGTTCTTCAAAATCTTCCTAGTCAACAGCAAAGCAAACTAATGACAAGAAGGAGGCATTCTTCTTACCACTTTGGCATTAGGATTTACTTTATAGCCATCCATTTACTAGAATTTGTTTTGAAATTAAAAAAATTCCCAAAGAAATATAAGTTCAAAAAATCTCAAAAATCACAGAAACAGTCCAACAGTATCTAAATTTAGAAGCAGAACACATGAGAAGAACAGTGAAGTAGGAACAGAAGTGTAGAACCCTAGTAGACCAGAAAAAAGGTTAGAAAAAAACAAAACCCAGAACAGGCAATATAATACTTATTGAACAGATAACAGTAGCATATTTCTGTTGAAATGAGTGAAAATTGAGGTATAGGGTTCTTTTTTCTTTTCAGAAATGAGGTAATGTGTTCTTAGACATCTTAATAATAAATGTCTCTGATAGGAATTTATCACTTTTTCGCTTCCTCTTTGATAGGCCTACAACATTTTGGCAACAACAGAGAAATTCAGATCCAAGCATCTGTAGATGCTCCAGATGGATTTCAGTCAATGGTGATGTGAGGAAATGACTTCCAAACACACTCCCTGCAGTTCTTTCACTCCACAGTGATGAAAGTTTCCTGACAACAGCAGGCAGCTCCCACCATGCTGTGCATGAAGAGAGCAATCACAGAAGGTGCCCTAAATATTCATAGTGTTTAAGGCAACACTTGGGGTATGAAGTAATTCATATTACTCCATATTACTCCATAGTAATGAAGTAATAATGCCTTCTGAAAGACACTGTTAGAAAACTAATGTGAAGATCATGTGATGCTCAGAAATGTAAGCAGAAAGAGATACACTAATGGATTTAGATAATCTAGGGACTTTGGAGTATAATGTATGTTTGCTTGGCTGCAGAAAAGCCCCCTCTGTGGGCAAGTGCTTTGGCCTCATTACTACTACAGACAGTAACTTCATGACACCCAAACAGGCCATCTGTTGAGTTGGATAGCATGCAAAAAATATGTTTTAGGCATAAAAGCTCCTTCCAAGGTCTTCTCACAGTGACAGAACTGTGATGCAACCATAAGAAACCCACTTTTCCTCTACTTTCAAGGGTATAGATTGAAGAGAAGTGAGACTTTCCATGCAATTTAAATTAACTATATTGGGATCACTGGTAACTCAAGAAGGTAACGGTTTGGTTTTTTTGTTTTTTAATTTTTGGAAATAAAAAACAAAATTTAGATGTCATTATGTTCATTCCAGGAACTGAAATTTACTAAACGCCTGCCCACATTGTAGCGGGCTTTTAGTTGAAGGAAAATTACACCAAGAGGAATTTCTATGCCGCAGATTTCATTGTGTTGCCTGAACATTTCAGACAAGTGTAAAGGAACAAGCTCATATAGGAAAAGCATTCTAGCCAGTCTAACCACACAGTCAAAGAGCTCCACGTGGCTTAATTTACCCAGCCCTCCAGTCCATGCTGCAATGGTTAACATGCTTCCAGTTCTCAAGTTAGCTTATAAAAATCTTGCTCAGGATTTGGAAACTATACTGCAATCTGCAAAACACGTATAACTTGAGAATAAATGGCCACTATACATGCTAGTTGGATTTAATTTTCAGGGGTTTTTTAGCTGCCTTATCTGCTTGTTAGAGATTTATGGTTTTTTCAGATTTAACGTATAAAGTGATGACAGCAGTGTGTGTTTCTTTGTGGATATGAGTGGAAAGGATTCACTAGTAGCTGTATACCATAAACCATCAGTTGTTAGGGAGAAATCTTTTTGCTTTTCTGATGCACTACTTCCTACTTCTCTTTTGTTTTCAGACTCATTGTCACCCATGAACACATGGTGCACAAAGGTTTTGTTCATATGATACTACCCATGTAAGGGAATTTCTTTTTCCTAGGTCACCCTGTAGATTTTTTGTCACCTACAGACATCAGTAGAAAATCTGCTGTTTAGCAGTCATTGTAAGTGAACTGTTGCAACTCACAAAAGAGAGCTTTACTCTTTATGCTCTTTATGTTTTTAGGAAAAAGTCATTAACTCTTCGTTAAATCTATTTGAATAACAATAATCTCTATGACAATAAAAGAATGAAAATATCTTGCTTTAGTTCAGCCCCTTATTATTTGTTTTAATATGCTTAAAGAAAGTTAAGAATGACAGCTAGTTATATACAGATTTTCAGAAACAAGGTAATACAGTACCTTCAATATACTTTACAAGCATTTTTTCCTCCCCTAGATTTAGCATTCAGCCTCTTACTCGCAACAGGATTACAGTTACAATTGCTGAAATATTTCTTTCCTTCTTATTTTTGTGTTTACACGCATTATTAGCCCAACTTTAAAACTCATAGCATGGATCTTCTTCATATGAATAAAAAACATAGTCACAGAAAATTTATTGCCTTCTCTCTGATTTCACTTGCTTTTGTTATCAAAAACATTTTTACATCAACAATTGCATATTAAGACACCATGACATGGGAATTAAAAATGAATCACTACGAAGTCCTGGAACTGTTCATTTTAAATGGAATTAAACGAAACTCTATGATTAAGTGTTCCTTCTCTGCCATGGTATGTGAACTTAAAATAAATATATAATAATCTATTCTAATTCTGAACTTTAAAGTCATGCCAAAGTGGTTGATACAAAGCCAAAAAGATATCAGTTGTTGCTGGTTATGTAAAAATATGAGAACACTTCAAACAAAAGGTGTTTGGTGTCAGAATAAGATTTTTATGATTTACTGTTTTGTCAGAAAAAAAACCCCAAAGTTTATAAATGTCTTAGAATTTGTTGTGATTTGAGATTTTTTTGGCTATAAAAGAATTATTCATAATAATGTATATACATATTTTATTGTATTGCTGATCTTTTATTATATTACATTCAGGATACTAAAAGAAAATAAATCTCTTTAATATAATGAATGCATAAAAGCTCATGTCGCTGGTGATTATATAACTTCTATGCAATAAGAATAAAATGCATAGCCCAGTAAACGTAATTTTTGCCATTCCTAGTAAACAACTTTGGGAAGCGTCCAGCAAACTCAGAGGGTCTCTGCCGAGCAAACAAAAGCCTCTGGGGGACTGTGCTTGGGGGAGGCTGTGGGGCCATGCTCACACTCAGCTGGGAGCAGTCAGAAGGTTGTGGCTCGTGGTGAAGAAATATAAAAATAAACCCAAGTAGATCCCATTGCTGAGGAGTAGGGAACCCCCACCATGAACATCATATTTGTCTCAGGAAAGACTTCAAGATGCTGTTGGCTCACCATAGCCCTCCTTCTTGAGGAAGATTCCACTGTGACCTTCAGGATGCATTGGAAGGGAGAGATCTAGGAAGGTCTTTTTGATATAACAATCGCTACTACATTTTCATTGAGGCTTTTCTGATTTGGACTGATTTGGTTAATGCATAAATGACACCAGTACTAAATTGTTATCTCTCTCTATATATGGTGTGTTTTCTTTAGCTCATTAAAAAAGATTTTGAGAGTCACAATGTGTGGATTAACCATAATCTTTCAAGCTTGAACTCACTGGTGAAGTTAAATTATTTTTTAATGTCCAGATACAACAAAACAGAATGAATTGGGTGGTAGGTATCCAATAAATTTCTAGTTTCCCTTGGCCATGAAATCTGCTCACCAAGTCATTTTTAGATGATGCTGCCTGTGTTGGGAGTGGGGCCATCCCACACCTCCCAAGTGGGTGAGCCCCCAAAAATGGGGCTCCCAGCTGAGGTGGATCAGGGCAGTTATGACCCAGGGGTGCTCACTGACAGCCTGTTAATCTAACCCCAAGTTTAAGAATATTAAATAATTAAATTTTAAAATTCATGCTATTACACAGTGTTACACTTTGACACTTAATAATGCCTCTATCTGATTGGGTTGATTTGAGTTTCCTTGCTTGAAGTGTGGCAGCATGTGCCACACACTTCTAAGGCAAACACAAAAAATGCTATTTCAGTACATGTTGGTCACTACATTGAATTCATTTGTTTGTGGTTCTCTCATAATTATTTATTTTCAGAAAAATAGACTTTGAATCCTTAGGTTATTTTAATACCATTGCATGGTTAAGTACAACCGATATGTGCTGAGTGCTTGTAGAGCCCTGTGGCAACCCAAAATCTAATTTCCTCATTACCCAGAAAAGCTTAACATTCTGCGGTTCAGGACTAAGAATGTTACTGGTGCTGCTGAAAGGAGGATATAGTGCACTAGAGGATATAGTGCTTGTCTAAGATACAGGCAACATGGATTCTAGGCACTCTTTCTGCAGATTAAATATTCACTGTCTCAGCCACAGCACTGAGAATTCCAAGTGGAAAAAAAAAAAAAGGCAAGTATTTTCTAGTGGTTTGCTGTGCTCTTAATGGAGAAAAAAAAGTGTCTAACTTAGGACAGAGGATTTCCCTCTGCAGATATCGGAGGTGTCTTCCTCTACTGGCTATATGAAACATTTAGTCATTTTAGGGGAACAAGCTTATACTCCAGGGCTAGACACCTAAAATTTAGTGGAAAAAGTGCAGAGATTAAAGTTTAATAGACTGAGTCCTATAACTCATTATCTGCCAAAATACATCAATATATTCCTATATGATATTTCCATTTGCACAGACCAACATTTTCTCACAGCAGCTTATTCTAGGAGAAAATTGCTAGCCAAGTTTAAAACACAAAGAGTAAATACAAATTAATAACACAATAATATTCATATAGTAAAGCAAGAATGCCCAC
The DNA here is from genome assembly GCF_028500815.1 of Rissa tridactyla. Lineage (NCBI taxonomy): Eukaryota > Metazoa > Chordata > Aves > Charadriiformes > Laridae > Rissa > Rissa tridactyla. The sequence continues at coordinate 199,782,324 of NC_071466.1, forward strand.
TGAAGAAACAAGGTCTGCAGTAGCATAAGTAGAGGAAAAAATTCAGCTTACTTTTTGGTATGAAAATACAACAAGAGAAATGAAAATAATGATGGTGTGGGAGCCAAAAAACACACATGCCATTACTCATATGTACCATATACAATACAAATACAAAACTTTAAGGGTTAAGTATGAGTCATCTGGAAAATTTTGTTATAAAAGGAACCACTACTTTTGCAAGAAAAGTAGAGTAAGACTTGGGGATTTTTTCCCTTTAGATCTTTTGGGAGCCTTGACAACATCAAAAGGTCTCTATGGACAAAACATATCATACTACAATACTTAAAGTGTATTTCTATTCAAAAATAAGATTCTCTGCAAATTATATTTTGTTGATACCATGTTTATACGACCCTTGATGCTAGCCAAGGCAAATTTGCTCAGTTTCAGTTGAAAGACAATTCTTCCGGTTAATAGCCTTGCAAAGTCACCCTGGAGTTCAAGAGTTAACATATTTATGTACATCTATAATATAAAACGTGAAAATGAGACCAGAATTTGTTGTTGAAATTAAAACTTAATGAACAGTTCTGTCAACGATGGACAAGGAAAAAATAGAATTTAACTTACTCTTTCAGCTTTCCATCAGGTCTTGAAAGATAATAAGATGTAGATTTTTTTCTGCAGGAAAAAGAATCAGCTATGACTGCAAAATCCATATATGAAACATATCCTTTCAGTGAGAAACCAACCCATATGAGTAATTGCTTTGTTAAACAACACTTCACATATTAACACTGTCTGGCTGCCTCTACCCATCATTCCCGAATATTAAAATGAACTCCTTTAAATGGTACTCAGAAAAAAAAAATGAAATGCAGTCTTAAATGGGGTGCCTGTCTTAAAGCAATTCATTAAATAAAGTGACTGACTCCTTGAATAATACAAACCTATAACTCTAGTATTTGGACAGCTGATTAATTGACATGATTTTGTTTTTACCTTGCCATTTCAATTAGGTGGATAACACTGTACCATAACTTAATAGAAATTGTTCAAAAGCAATGAAGAAAGCAAATGTATCAATTTTATTTGCATAATGCTATCAGTGGAATAACTTAATGGATACTGCAAAAATCTAACTCCGACAGAAGAAAATGGGTTCATCACAATTGTGTAAATTATTCCATCACACAAATGGCCTTTACTTGTTTGACAATTTGAGAAAGGAAGTGAATAAATTAAATTGAAAATCAATTTCTAGCTCCTTGATCACAATTTGATGGTCTTTTATACTTAAATGTGTTGTGAGCAATTTATTTTAAAGAGTACGAAGGACTTGAATCGTTGCTGTTTTCTGGAAGTGAGGGTTTTACACTAATTTCATTTATACCAATGAAGCTACAATTATGTCTTGAAAGATCGATTTAAATTATTACAATTTCCCAAGATTCAGAGGTCTGAGTCCCAATTCAATCTTTTGCATACATTATGAGAAGCAGACTTCAGCTGTGACTGTTGAATTCACTTCACAAATGAATCATTTTGTGACCACACGTATTTGAGAAAAATAAGTCTACCAGCCAATGTTTAAAAAAGTGAAAACCTAAAGCCTTCAAAGTCTGCATTTTTGTAACCAGCTAAACATGCAAAATGCCATCTACCTTTTGTTTCAATGGCAGCTGTTAGGAGCAACTTGGGAAGATGCATGCTCAGAGCAATTCAGTGAACCATGAAAAAATTACTCCTGTCTTTAATAGGCACTGGGTTCAGGTTCTCACAGAGTATTTCACCGATTTATTTTGAACATACATGATACAATGAAGAACAAGACAGAGAATACAATGATAATCCTTTACTGATTTAGTTCCTATGTTTTTCATGATAGTTAATTTTCTGGTTTTTTCCTTTTTCAACAGTGTAAATATTTGTTGTTAAGTTTTCTATGTGATGACTGATTAAATGATAATTGATTAATTACATATACAGTTAATTTCTATTATGCCTGTCACCGATTGTCTTAGAGTAATATCCATCATAGTATTGTATCACAACATATAATGGATGAATCACCTTTTGTTGATAACGTAAAAATACCAAAACTCTTTTAAATTTTGTTCTTCAAAGATGTGCTCTAAATCTATAAGTGAATTAATTAGGCCTAAAGTTTCTCTGCTGCTCTGACCTTTCCCAGCATTGGGACGTTTTTCTCTACTACTCTGACTGTTATCACTGGGCAGACATAGTGATGTTGAAGTTGGATAAACAGTGCATATTTAGTCGTAGCAGAGAAGGATGAGAAGTAGCTATACAGTTTTCCTGCTTTATTCCTACTTTACAATTCTATTAGCTAGGTATCGGTTACTGATAATACAAGAGCATTTGGACAATGCCCTTAATAACAAGTTTAAACTTTGAGTCAGCCCTGAATAGCTCAGGCAGTTGGACTAGATGATCGCTGTAGGTCCCTTCCAACTGAAATCATTCAATATCTAGTCTAGTCTAGTCTAGACAATTTCACTTATGTGGAAATCTGTTAACGTGCAGTGTTTTTTCCCTTCAAATACATCCCAGATAAGAGCAGAAGGGATACTTGTATGTGATGTAGTTTGGGGAAGTACCAGTGTGTTTGAAGGAATGCAGATGATATCTCATAGCCTATTCATTTTTTTAGGATTTTGTGCTTGCATAGCAATCCATAGCTGAGGCATAAGTCTTCATATCTCGAGTAATTAATGTTTTTCCTCAAGATACCTCAACTATTCATAATGGGAATGCATGTTTGTTCAGAGATCCTAGTCAGGCTTGTGAGTTGACAGGCCCTTCATGTTCATCTCAGGTTTATGACAGAGAAGGACCATTGCTGGGTAACATCAGGAAGACAGCTTAACTATATATATACACACATTCTTTACATTAACCATATATTGATACTTCTGCCTCATTGTTCACGTGAGCTTCTTTCCAACTCCAAATTTGAATTTTTTCAAATCAAATGGTTACTAAGATGTGAGGTCAAATCCTCTAATTTCCTCAATATACAGACTCATTACTCTTGAACACAAAGCTTTTATGAAAATGGTATCACAAAATAGCTATAAATATTTCATCAAATGTGATATTAAACTATAATTAAATTTCAGCTTTTCCATATTACAATTTTAAATTTTTATTTAGTCTTATTAATATATTTAACATTCAGCTTCAAAAGTGTACAATATTTTGAAATCTTTATAAAACTAAAATTTACAGCTATTAAAAAATTCTGAAGGCTTTATGCCAAAATGTTAAAATTTTGTAGAGGCATCTCTCAAAAAGGAAGGTAAATATTTAACAAAGTCTAGAAGTCCTAATTTTAATAAAGATTAAAACTGAAATGAGAAATTGAAATTACTACTGTAAAAATTGTAAAAATCATCCTGCAGTAACTGATCTTATGCATGCTTTTAGTCACCTTCTAGGTAAAGTTAAGTAAGCATGTTTAAACTGTCTTTGAAAAGAAGGGGCTTTCACTTGCTTATGTTTAGCAATAGAGTTACAAAACAATCTGTACATTTCAGTGTATTTAACTATTAATTTTTTAGCTATCCAGCTTTGGAAATGTCTAGCACTTCTAAGTAGGTCAGTTCCTTCTTTATTCCAGATATGCAATGGAAGGCCAAGAGGCATGCGTATGAAAGCATTTGCTATACTTTTAATCTTTCTTGTTAAAGCTGGAATGCCAGAGCTTTTTTCCATTTGTTAATGAACACCTCAAAATACACAAACAATAAATCTGATATCAGTACTTGACAACAACAATTAAGATATGGCCATTGTATTTGCATAGTCTCTTAAGAAAAAAAGATTCAAGTATGGCTCTAAGGCACCAAATCTGCATAATACATGTACCACACACACCAGCAGTAATTGGATATATTGCTATAAACAGGATGTTAAACCCCTTGTATATTCCTTGTAAACTTTGATTGATTGTCTCTGTTTAACTTATGCCCTTGTGTATCTCTTTTGAGAACTATACTAGACCTACATTGAATTAAATACTCCTGGCTCACAATGGACTCCTAATACATTACAATATCTTTAGAAGACAGACCTGATTTTTAATGAGCATGTATTATTCTTGAAGTACTACTTTTTGAAATCAGAGCTTAGATGATTAGAAAATCTGATTAGCAATCAGAAAGAAACTGGTCACAAAAGACAGTCTTAAAACACCAATTTTTCTTTTAGGTTTATTAGTGTGTATTCGTTTATAAAAAAATCTCACGATAAGATGATTTAGAATCGTGTTATTCAAACAGTACAGGTTTGTTAACGGAAACATTTAAGAAATATTTTAAACATATGTTTCAATATGGATCTTTTAATATATGGTTATGAATAAAAAGGTAATGTTATAAAAAAACCCATTTCTATTAGAATTTTCAACATGGAATTCAGTATCCATGCACACAGAAAACAAAGTATTTTATATTGTTCTGTTTTAAAATTCTATTTCAGAACTTGCATGCAATGGGTACTTATGTGGGTGTTTCACATAGAGGACCCCTAGCACACAGACCTGAACTGTTTCTCTAACAACCTGTATCACCTTCCTTCCTAGAAGTGTTACACAGCTCTGGTATAATGCTTTTATTCCATTGGATTAGCATAAGTGACAAATCGCTCTTCACCACTGATTCCAGTTACTGATTCTCCTTCATTAGAATAAACTGTGGCATAGGATTTCTATGCACAAACTTCAAACACAGCAGAACTTTTGGTGCCTTTTGCGGCCCAGCATGGACCTTCATAATGGCAATTACATGATGGTTATTGCTAGTAATCCCCCCCACAGGCATGTACTACCATAAGAGATATCCTGGACATACAAAAAACTGGGCTGGGGAGATGTCATAAGGACTGAAGGGAGAGCAAAGGAGCTACAGGTGATGCATGCTCTAGAATGGCAGCTGAAGGGCAAGTATTTAAAATGATCTATGACCACAAAGTCACACTTTGGTACCCATACTGGTGCTCAACAGCTACCTTGTTCTGCAAGGAGTAAATAAGCTACAAGAAGATTTGGAGAAAGGAAGTATTAAGAAAACAAGACTTGGCTCATTGTCCTTACACAACTATTGAGTATCATTCCTTCTGTTGTTGATCTTTCTTTTGCATCAGTGTTCCAACTGTCTGTGTTAGGTGTTTTATATACAACCCAGTAAGTAAATGGTAGTTTAACCTGGAGAGTAAAGATTAGATGTCTTTCAGGCAAATAATTTAATCTTCTCTCATCTGGATAAGTCAGACCTAAACAAAAGTGCCAGAACTTTTTATCGGTGAACAATTCTTCATGATGGTCATACTCGCGTTTTCCTTAATTGTTAATGTACAAGTTATACTTTACTTTGGTAAAGAGGAGATTTTAAGCATGAAACTCTATATTTAGCTAATAGTCTGCTCTGTGCTTTTCTTCTGTGTGCAGAAGGAACCCACAAAACTACAATTTGAAAGACTTACTTCCTTTACTTTGGTGTGAAAAGAAAATTAACTCAATGAAAGAGCATAGAGCGAGACAACTTTTTTTTTCCCCCCACACTGAGGGAGATTAAGGTATACCTTAAGAACTTTTTATTTTTTTTTTCCAAAAACTGGTGCTCAGTGTCTCATTTTTCTGAGACCTGCCCCCTTTTGTGAGAAAGGGGGTTGTACTGGGTCTGGTTGGGATGGAGTCAACTTCATAGCAATCCATACGTTACTATGTCTTGGATTTGTGACCAAAACAGTGTTGGTAACACATCAGTGTTTTAGCTATTGCTGAACAGTGCTTGTACAACAAAGTTTTCTCTGTTCTCTCACTCTGCCTCAACTAGTGAGTAGCCTGGGGATGTGCAAGAAGTTGGGAGGAGACACAGCTAGGACAGATGACCCCAACTGAGATACTTCATGCCATATTATGTCATGCTCAGCAATAAGAAAGGAAAGGAGGTGGATTTGGGGTACATATCCATTGCTTGGAGACCGGCTGGGCATCAGTCTGCTTGTGGGAGGTGGTGATTGCCTTTGCACTATTTGGTTTTTCCAGGGTTCCGATTGGTTCCCCATCATCCCCCCCCAATCCCCCTGTCCCCCTCTTTTTTTTCCTCTTCCTTTCACTTCTTAAACTATCTTTGTCTCTAACCACAACTTTTCTTGCTTTTGCTCTTCCTATTCTTTGCCCCATCCTGCTACAGAAGGAGCAGTGAAGGAGTGTCTATGTGGTCCTTAGCTGCTGACTGGGGTCAACCCAGCACAGGGCATGAGTATTACAAATTAAAATCTTTAAAGAAATGTGAAAACTCTTGCTTAGAAGTTCCCCAGAAATGAAAGAAATTCCATCTTTCAAAAATACACACATTTAATCTTTTAAAAATACACGCAATTGGATAATATTTGAATATTAGATGGTGATTCCTTTTTTTTTTGCGTTTTTTCTGTGGGAATGGCCGACTACTTGAAATTATAGACGAGCTTCTAAACATGTGTGAAAATTTTTTTATATGTTCAGTACTGCTGATACTTATTTTAGAGCAAAATAAAAACTCCAAAGTGACAGTAAAAACTTTTCCATCTTCATATTCTCATTAAGAACATGTATTTCCCAACAGTATTATCCAAACAGCACATGCAACATGAAGAAAGTTAGGAAACTCTCAGGGTAGAATAAAGATATTGTTTTCAAATGGATAGACAGCTTCACAGACTCAACAGAGAAAGATGGACCTGAAGAAATGCAATTTTTGTTTGAAACTATAAAACATAGCATAGTAATAATAATATTTAAAACTTTGGTTGAAACATGTGAGTCCGTAAAACAAAATCTTCAATAATATTGCATCAAATATCCTATGAGATGATTTTTATAGCTTTTCTCCCTTCCAAAGACATCATCAAGTTAAGTCAAATCTCAAAGATTTCATTGTAAACTTCTTTGACTTAGTCCCAATAGCTAGAATACAAAGCAAGAAAGAAAGAAAGAAATGCATAAGGGAGGTACTATCTACTTTGTATTAATTTCTATCTACTAGAGTTATTAATCTTTACACAAAAGCCTTTGAACTAGAAATTTATTCTTTTTATTTAAGTAGTCCATCCTCAATATTTTTTAAAAGTCTAGCATTCTTGGGAATTATATTAATTATTAACCTTTGATCAGGTTCATTTTTATATCTTATCTGCCTGTGTAAGAGGAAATGTTATCTGGCTCCATTTTAGCTGAAACCACACTGCCATTGTGTGTTACAAATTAAAACTTAATATTGTTGGCTCCTGAAAACTGACGAGGGAGATGTGGGATCAATGCTTTAAAATGTTCCTAGTTTCAGGGGAACCATAAAGGGAAATGCCAGGAAGGGAGCTGACACACAATATCACTATATCCTGCTCTAGCTTTTAGATGAAATTAGGCTATTCAGATGAGAGTTAAAACCTTGCAGAATTTGGAGCAATCTCTTGTTCATCCCTCAGGCTGGTTTCCATCCTCTTCGTTTATCCTAGTGTGATCCTGTGGCTTGTTTTCTACCCCACTTTATTTCTCTGATACTTTAAACTCTTATTCAGAAACTCTCTCTTGAAGCACTGAACAATTCATTACTTTCATATGGCTATCATTTTCCATTTCTCTTCTTATTTCACTGATCATTCCCCTACTTACTCTTCAGAAAACCCTGATGTTACCCTGACGTTACCATATTCTTGTCAATGACAGAAAAAAAATGGCTGTATAGAGAAAAAAAAATAATAAAGATGGTGGTTTGTTTTTTGTTTGTTTTTTTTTTTCCAGTGGGTTCATTGCCTTAGACCAAGTACCATAAAGCTGAACATACTGCTAGACTGGTTTTATGATCCCTGTGCAACTGTGGCTGTTCCTGTCTTTTGCTTTCCTGACTGCATGTAAATCACTCAATATAAAAAGGGCCCATAAAGTTATCCACAACACAGGTCTCTCAAAGACCTGCCATCTTAGATTTGCTTCATTTCTATAAGTATGGAAAAAAAATTAATCTCAGCAAAGTCTCAGTGGGTGATTGAAGAGTCTTCTCGGTTGAGTAAATGTAACAGCTTTGAACTCCTGATTGTCATTTGAAGAACCTCAGTCCACAGATTTTATTCATGAAAGCCCAAGTCTTAATTTTTTATCCCATTGGTCATGTATAAATGGCAAGAAAATTGCTAAAAAATATTGTTACTTAGAAGTCTAAATATGGAACAGATCCGAAGATCTGGACATTAATCTGAGATGTGGGAAGTTCAGGTATTGTAACATCTAATGTTTAAACTTTAAAAATATAAATTTTTTAATCTTGGCTTCTCGTTTTAGGATTAATTTTAATTTGATTATCTCTGACCTTGTGTAACTGTGTTGGTTTCGACTTCTCTTAAGGAATCTTTATCCTACTGAAACAAAATTTAATATATTATTTAGGTTGGTATTAACTAAAAGTTAATACTTTTAATACAACTTCCTTCACAGTCATGAAAAAGTACTGGAGTTTCTCTTGTCAGCAAGTACTGGTGTAGACACTGGTGTTTACTTTCTCTGCTCCTCTCTCTCCCCATAGGAATAAAGTAATGTATTGGACATTCTTTATTAATATTATTGATACAATCAGTGTTATGACTGTACATAATGGATTCTACCATTCGTTACTTCTGCTTTATTTCAACCAATTTGTAAAATCTAATTTAAATAAAATTCTTCAATTAATGCTTCTACATTGTGTACAACATAAGTCATAAGGGTTTATGAAAGTAGATCATGTATCAAGTAAACCAAGAAATTACCTTTTCTTTTTCTTTTTTTTTTTTTTTTACATATATTCCAGTAAAAGGTTTTCTTAGGCTTCCATTAGCCTTGTCTTGCCTCGCCTTGCCTTCTCTTCCCTTCCTTTCCCTTCTCTTCCCATTCTATTTCTTTCCACCCCTTCCCTTACTTTCCCTGCCCATTTTCTGCCCATTCCCCTTCCACTTCTCATTCATTTTCCTGTTCTCTCTCCCATTGTATTTCCCCTTCTCCTTCCCCTTCTGCTGCCCTGTTTTAATTTTTGTGATGAATCCAAGCTAGAGGGAAGGGAAGGGAAGGGAAGGGAAGGGAAGGGAAGGGAAGGGAAGGGAAGGGAAGGGAAGGGAAGGGAAGGGAAGGGAAGGGAAGGGAGAAAGAGAAAAAAAAGAAAAAGAAAGAAAGAAAGAAAGAAAGAGAGAAAGAGAGAAAGAAAGAAAGAAAGAAAGAAAGAAAGAAAGAAAGAAAGAAAGAAAGAAAGAGAAAGAGAAAGAAAGAAAGAAAGAAAGAAAGAAAGAAAGAAAGAAAGAAAGAAAGAAAGAAAGAAAGAAAGAAAGAAAGAAAGAAAGAAAGAAAGAAAGAAAGAAAGAAAATGAAAGAAAGAAAGAAAGAAAGAAAGAAAGAAAGAAAGAAAGAGAGAGAGAAGGAAGGATAGAACCATAGAATGTCACGGTAGATAGAGTGACATGATCATAATTTATTATTATCAGATTTACTTCCCCTTTCTCTTAATTTGATTTGGTCTGTGTTCAATTTTCCATCTGTCTTCAAAAAGCCCTTAAGCATGTGATTACATTTAATTATGTACTTAAGTCTAATTGATTTCAGTAAGGTTTTAAAGCACATCCTTTGTATTTTTAACATATCTTAATCTACAAAAAAAATGATACCCATAAAATTATGCTTGATGGTCTTCTCTGGTTGACAATTATGTTCAAGAATTCTTGAGATCATCAGCAACAGATGTTGAAATATCTCACAGTTTCAAAACTGATTTCATTCTTTGGTCATTAACAAAGTTGTGTGAGGAATGGACAAAGGATTCAGAGTGCAGAGTAGACTATTTCATGTCAGAATGTGGTAATCTTCATCTTTTCTATAGCTTTAGCTATAGACTGTACAGTCTGTAACCAACTATTGAGTGACTTGCTAATAGTATTTTTTATTTGATGGAAGAAAATACTTTGCTGCCATTAGAAGCACTTTAAGTACTCCTTAAAATTTATCTTCAAAACCTCATAGGTTTGTTTTGTGGTGAGAAAAAAAACCTACAAGGAGAATGGTTTGACCTGAGATACTGGTGAGGTGATACTGGAGACCTGAGGTGAAAACAAATCACCTATAATTTTCTCCAGACATGGCCTTCAATGTGAAGTGTCAAGACAGGCAGCAGGCCAGGAGAGAGGAGGGAAGGGGAGGGGAGGGCAGGGAAGGGAAGGGAAGGGAAAAGCTACCTATTTTAACTAAACAGGACCAGGAGATGGGATGAAACATTGATATGAAAAATCCTTGTAGATATAGTGTCAGCATGTTCCCTGGTATAAATTTGGCCAACACCAACTGCTGCTTTTACAAGTAATCCCCAGGGATTACTGGTTAGAAAAAACAGTCTTTTTCCTTCAAGGCATTTGGGAGAATCAGCTAGTCATCAGAGAAACACAATTAAATCATACGTGTATTTTTTTATAAATATGTTTGTTCTCATATGCTTGAATCCATAGGCAGAGGAAATAAGTAGCTACAGTCACTGCCTGCAATATACAAATATGCATGTTTTACATCATGTTCTAAGCCAATACTTTTTCTCTATATGGTGAAAAATAAGCATAGAAAATCTTTTCCTCTTACCAAAATAAAATACAGAACTCATGACACATGTGCTTGTAATATATATATTAGTTTTGCTCCACTACTTTTAATTCCCAGCAAACAGTTTACACCATAAGTGGGACCCACTAAATCAGGTCTCTTCCATGTTAAACCAAAGCTATAGCAATTGCCTTGGACTCTGCATTACATTGCTCTGAGTCATCCTGGAGTTGTAGAGATTCATTAGTTTTTGTGAAAAATTCTCAGGAATTAAACTTATTTCAGAGAAATCTTTCACCAGCTCCTCTCATTTTTGTTGACTTCACTATCCCCTGGCCTAAAATGATTTGGTAAAAAATTAAGCTGACCTTCAGCTACATTTGCTTGTGGGGAGTGGCTTACACTTGACATCACTACTGAACACTTGCTCAGCTTTTCTAGGGTGATTATCCTCTCTACAAACCTCCCCAAAAATGAAGTAAAACTCAAGTGTGACAATTCTTTGTTTAAAATGAAACTTGACCATAATTCTTCTGTGTATTCTTTTTTCTCTTCAGAGGCCACGAGAGGATTAATAGATGATTCATGGTGTGCTCCACAGACTATCCATTTTCTGCTTTCAAGATACTACTAGATTTCTAATTAAAATAAGAATTTTTTTTCAGTCCACTAAAAATAATCAGTGATGTCTATTTAAGCAATGAATAGTTTTTCTTTGGCAGCAAAGCATAACTTGATCAGATTTTAAGGCTGAGGAATTTTTTTGGCTTTTTTATTTCTTTTTTTTTTTGTCTCTCCTTGTGGAACTTTGGAATAACTGAGCAGTTAAAATTCATGATCTACACTTTTGTGTCATTATTATTGCATTAGTATGAAATTATGGTTCTAGTTAGTCATAATTATACTCATAATTATTCAATTTATCACTATAGGTCCTCCTGGAAATTTTATTGGAAGAGTTATTAACATTAATAAATTGTTTTTCTTCATATCCATATTATTAATTCACCTCATGTGTGATATGAACTTTCAGCCATAAAATTATTACAAACTCTGTTCTCTGTGTAGCTGATTTAATGATGAAGATTCTGATAACCTTTAGCCAGTTTTCTGGTACAGCTGTTTGTCTTCTTCACCAAATGTAAACAGAGGGAGACAGGTGGACAATGAAATGTTCAGTCCCAGATGCACCCAACACACTTGATGGAGTTTTTTTCTTTTTAGCACAGCAGTCTTTCTGTTTTTCTAAAATTTGTGATAAAAGAAAAAAAAAAAAAAAGAGAAGATATTTCTATGAAGCAGTCCATCAGTTTCACCTGACAGATATTTCTGGTCAAATTCACAGAAATGCTTGTCAGAGCCCAGAATAGCCAACTCAAAGATCCAGGCACTCACTGCAGAATGCAACTCTAACTTTGCAAGTACTTTTTCTCTGATGCTTTAAACTTGAATACACATGTGGATCTTTACAGTGTCACAAAGCTCTTCACACCTGAGTTGTACCCAGAGCTGATGCACTATAGCTGCATCAGTGCAGTTGTTAAGAAAACATGGATCTGGCTTTCAGAATCTAAATTAGAACTCTGCATAGACCTACACCATTTGATCTACCTCCACATTTTCTGAGTCATATTCCGAGTCATATTCCATTATGTATTCATGTATAAATACTTACACATCTGTGTTTATCTATAGATATACACCTACCCTGGCTTCTTTCTTTCCCATCTGCTGCCCTCCTGACAATCTTACCAATAACCGTGAGGTTCTCCATTGCCTACTAACCCTACGTGATATAAATGAAGCAAGAGACCCAACTCCATTTTCACACATCAAAATGAATGTCCAATTATTGGGTCATAGTTTCAAAGGTTTTTTTGTGGGTTTTTTTCATCTTTGAAGCATGTTGATTCATCCCAAAATTGAAAATTACTTAAAACCAGAAATCTTTTTGGAGATGGAAAAAAATAGCTGTAGCAAAACATTTTTTAATATATATGGCAGAGGGCAGAGGAATAGTCATTTATTACCTAGTCTTGTAGTTCTTTTAGAATAAATATCAATACCTGCATTACTGTACAAATTGATTTTTTAATTGTCAATTCCTAGTTCTTTCCAACACAAGAGGTCAAAATATTGTAATTGACATATAATCTTTCATTTAATAAAACTGATGGTTTATGTTAGATCTTGACATTGAAGCTGGGACTTGGTGTGGAGTACTTTTTGCTGTTCCCCTTTCTACTTGTTTTCATTGAAAATCTTTAATTATAATTTCTAATACTTTCACACTTAAACAAGGAATGTAAGTGATCTGCAATTCCGCAGTGCAAAGTTAGATAGGAGAAAGGAATCAAATTCAAAAGCTAAAGACTTTTAAGACTTTTAAAATATGGCCTCAAATAATAATGCATCAAATATTTTTGGTGGATTTTCCTCAGTTCTGAAGAATTTAATAATAGATATATTAGATACATAATACTTTCATTAAAACTTTCTATGTAGAAGTCTCATTGTAGAGACCAGCATGGAACCATAGAACAGATTTTTCATCCTGTATATTGCCACATTACATGCTATCTGTTTTATGTAGCAACTGAGTTATTCAGAAACTTATATTTAAGTTAAAATTATTGTAAATCAAAGGCAAAATGTAGTCATGATTAAGACATAAAAGAAGCAATGATGATCACTTCCTCATTAGATGTTAACACTGTCTGTGCTTTACAAAATCATTGAAATATGAACACAAACAGAATAATTAGCATAACTAAAACTGAAAAGAAAAAGCATCTCATTATTTCAAGTCCTCCGTGAATGAGTTTCGGATCTGCTTTGGTTCCTATTAGCCAGCTCTGAGGCAGTTACATCTTAACCAGAACATATATATGTAGATACATCTGACTATGTTTGCATTACAAGATGGAACTGTTGTACGTATGAGTAGCATTCTGACTTTCTTTCTCAAATTAATGGAGTACTTTGCAAACAAAAATAATCATACAATTCATCCCAGTGAAGGAGGTCTCTGGAACATTTCATATATGAAAGCAGTTGCTGGAGGATTCTCTACCAGGGAATCTTAAGATGTATTTAGTGTATTTATTCACTTCCACTTATAACACCAAACATTTGTCAAGCCCTTGTCTGAACTGGCTGAGCCTTGCAAATTTGGGACAGGTAAAGAAGAACAAATTAAAGATGCTTCTGTAATTGATATTGCTGACAAGGAAGTGTCACTGGAGTTACAGATGGATTCAGAGCTGACGCTGAGAAAAAGGAATTCAAATAGTTCATGACTAAGTGCTCATTGAGAAGCAAAGTACAGATCAGGGAATAGCAGAGGAAGCTGTTGGTGGTCAGTTTCAATCTAAGCAAGACAGGAGGAACAAGAAGAATTTGAACCTGAAAAAAGTGTTTCCAGGGAACAGGTCAATAGATAGACAAGTCAATAGGCGTCCAAGTACAATCAAGGAGAAAGCTGGCCTGCCTTGAAGAAGGTAGCTGTGAAATGTTAAATGGAGATTAGTTTACAGAGGACAAGAATACTGATAGAGAGAATTCTCAGGACAGAAAAATAGAGAATAAGGATTTAGGAACTGAATGCATGAAGAGAAAACACCTGATACACAGTCACAGGTGAAACTAAAATTGGAAGGAAAGACTTGAAGATTAATGCAAAAGCAGAATCCATATTCATATTGCATAAAAGAGAGGCAGGCCCAGCATAACAGATAAAGTTACAGCCAATAAATATAAAAGCTAATACACTCCAAGAATTTAAATAATAAATAATTAAGAAAAAAAAGCAATCTGATTGGCCACAGAATAGTTTATGCCAAGCTTCTGGGTAACTAGGAAACCAGATTAAACATGTTTTTCATGAAGGATGGCACTAAAGAGGCTCCAAATATTCTAGATTATTCATCTGACCATTATAACTATAATCACATGTGATCACACTGCATAATTTTGGTGTTTGTACTCCAGTAGAGGATTCAGACGTTTTTTCACCCAGCTCAGAAGAATCTAAATCTTTTCATGGTATTTTATTGGATATAACAGTAATTTAGGAAGACGTTCATACTCACCTGCAAAAAACAGTCATGAAGAGCCTCACACTGGAAAAGGGGTTGCATTTGGACCATATGAACACAAGGACAGACACATATGGAAACTGCAAGATATCTCCCAGGCTACATTTTGGCCTTCCTGTTTGAAATAACAACATACAGAAAATTGGCAACCTCAATAGCCATATCTCAATATTTCTAAGTAAAAATATTAATTTCCTGCTGTAGATGCGGATTCCCAAATAGTTTTTCTAGTACACCAGATGTTACAAAATGTGTTATAAATACACATTTACTATCAAATAGTATTGTACGCCCCACGAACCTTTTCAGATAACCTGGCAAGCTGTCTCGCAGGTTTGTTCAGTTGGTGATTGGCAATGGCCCTCAGCTGCCTTTTTTCTTTCTTTTTCTTTTTCTTTTTCTTTTTCTTTTTCTTTCTTTTTTTTTCTTTTTTAAATATGTTACTGGAATGGTAGAAAGAATAAAACACACTGCAAAAAGAATGTAATTAGAGGAAGATCTCTCTTTATGTTCATAGAGCTACTTATAAATAGAAATTACTTCAATGTGAAGTGTCTTTTTCTGAGCAGATAAAAATAGAATATTATATTAGGGTAACCTTATAATAAAAACAACTCCCTAAAATCTCCAGCTTGAGTTGGGAAAAACTACTGGCTAATAAAGATGGTAAGAAAAAAAATAATGTGGTACATTAATATAATTTAAATATTAAAGGCCTCTCCTTTAGGGGATTAAATAACAGTCAGTTATAAGGATGTGCTGTCCTCTGACTTTGATAAAGAATCGAAAGAGTCACTGGCACTGAAAAAAGGAATACATTAGAATAAAGAAATAGTCTTGTCCCTAAAGCAACTCTCTCTCTCTCTCAAAGAAAAGTTTCTGCCTAGAATGTTCCACCTGACTGACTTTCTTCCAAAGAAAGAGCATTCACCTCCAAGGGATGAATCTCTTCCTCCAGGAAGAGATGAAATTTCAGACCCGTGTCAGTGAGGTTTTTAATGACAAAATACATGGCAGTAGAAGCTATTTACACTTTATGAGGAAAAGAGAACAGTAAGTAAAGCAAGCTCCTTCTTTTGTCCTCATTTGCAGCCATTATGTTGTATGTCTGATGTGTTAGGCTGGGGCTTCAAACCTCGAGCACAAGACTTGTGGGAAGCCTCTGCTACAGAGAAGTAGGGACGTTAATTCTAACAAGAGGACTTTTTCTCTTGCCCTGCCTGTCAGGGCAATAAAAGGCTCCCTGGCTTCTTTGCAGTGACTTTGTTGCTCTTAAAATGGCTAAGCACTGACTTTGTGCATTATTTCAGGCTTCCTTCTCCCTGATAAAACTGATATCTAGGTGAAAGAAATATCCTGCGCCTCACAAGGTACCTGCTACACGTCAAGCTTGCCTTCTTGAGCCTCGAGGTGTTGTCTCCACAGAGTGAGCAAAGTGCCTGAGGCTCTGCTGTTTTGGTTTTACAGCAGCATCTCTGTTTTCAGCTTCACAGACTGTAGCCAGCAGCTTTTGTATTTCCTTCGTACTCCCACTGAGTTTAGTATAATTTTAAAGTATATTTACATGCATCTTCTGAAGAGTAGGATATTTCATTTAGGACTTTTTTTCCTATACTTTTCTGTTCTGAATATGCATTTTGCTGCTTTTCTAATATGCTGGTGGCAGGCTCTTTGCATCTTTGTTCCCAGTACAGCATCCCTTCCAGAAAAAAAGGGGTGCTATGCTAAGTGGAAAAGCATTTCTTCCCTGAGAGTACTGGACACAAAGAGCTCTCTAAGGTTGTCTCTGTTTTTTTAGCTGAGCAAACACTTGGGTCTCTCAAAATGTCTGTCTGAATAGAGTCATGCTCAAGTATATTATCCATACACCATTTTACAGGACTGTAAAGTGTGCTCCTGAAAGGACATATGCTTGCTAAGGCAAAGCAAGGGGTTTGCTTGGCACTGTACACAATTGAAAACAAGGCAGAGGCACTTCAGTTGTTAAGTCCAGCAGCAGCTTTTATGTATGCATATACATTTCATAGGAAGTAAGTGAGCGATGTTGAGAGAAAACTCTCTTTTTTAAGGGAGAAGTAATATTATCTGAAGGTATCGATATTGCCTGCATTCCTCAGTGATTATTTTTTTTTTCCTCAATTTTGATGGCCAAATGGTGACTTATCCAGGCAGATGGGATGGGCTAAAATGTTCCTTACTGTTCCCCTTGAAACAAACACAGGGCTCAGAGTTCCCTCTGAAAGAATATTTTTTCTCTGGATCAAATTTCAGTTATCATCTTATTTTCTGGCTTTTACAAACTCCCACCCAGTCAGATCTGCAAAATGGATATTTGAAATATTATTTTTGCTGTTAACAGTGGCTTAGGGAAGTGAAGTCTATTGCACTTCATATGGGCTGCTGTAGTCAGTCCCTTCCTGATAACTGTTCTTAAAATGAGGCTGTGGAAATGAGGTGTCCTATGAGATGGATGATCTCCTTTTCCTACTTACACTAGCAGCTGTTTCTTTGTAGTCTGACTTTCTTTTGTGTATCTCTCTAAGATCTATGGCCAACTCAGCTATAGGACACAGGGCAGCACAAGCTTATAATGTTTATTCTAGAGCTTTCTGACTTTTATAAAGCAGAATGCAAATGTAAAAAGCACACAGTCACTAGCATGACAGAGAGGAGATTAAGAAAAAATAATAATCAGTAAGTCATTAAAATTGCAGAAAAAATGTATTGGTGGCTTCTTTCTTTTATTTCAGAAAGGACTTGTTTAAAATCCTGGTATATTTTTGCAACAATATACAAAATACTGACAAATAAGCTGGTAGCTGTAACAGCTGGTACAATGTAAAGAAAGAACCTAATTGCCAGAAATATGTAGGTAATACAGTACTTCACAACATAAACTCAGACATCTGTGTCTGTTTTTGTAAAACCTGAATCTCTGTGATTAAAGGTGGTTTCTCTACTTCAAAAGTTGATTCTACGGCCCCAATATAGTTAATCTGTTTAATATCCTCATTACATTGCACATAATAATTTTCATAGTTTATTGTATATCAGGTGAATCTAATACACAGCAAGGAACATAATCTTGTGATTTTTCCATTTAGCGTGAATTACAGAACTTCTTTGGACCAAAGAATAAGTACAGACTTACTATTTTTCTCCTCTTAACCTTTCCCATGCTTCCATGTGGTTTGGAACATCTAACTCATTAGAAGTAATACACACATGGAGACCACAAACATTGAGATCAGTTTCTCATATATTAGGAAAAGCATATTAATATCAAATTATTTGGGCATTTTTTTACTTTAAAGACGGTGAGATTTTTTTCTTTTTTTTACATGTGATGTCTAAAACATTTATTTAATAGCTGTAATATCTAATAATTATAAATATCAGTGATATATCTACACCCTTAGGGGTTTTGACAGATCTGTGATATTTCCTCAAGACCGGATTTTCTCTCAATACCAAACCCAAACATGTTTTACAGGAACAGCTGGAGGACATTCTCTGGAGACGGATGCTCCTATTGGTGATTTACTATACTGCTATTATGGCTGGATGGTAATTGGCACACCTTCCAGGGTGTTTGTATTTAAAGCAAGCATGTCACAAAATGTAATATGCACACAGCTGACTAGACCTAGACTATGAAGACTCAAGGGTCACAGCCACTGGAGTCTTGCAGGCAGTATAAAACAGAAATTAGGAAATAAAAATTGTATAATTAAAGACAAATGCTGTGAATAGTTTATAACCTGTTTTTTGGTTTTTTTTTTTTTATTTTCTTGTCTTTTTTGGCTGTCCATCGACAAATCTTTTGATTTTTTTTCATATGAAAAGGTAGTAACAGTATCTCTTAGTGGGTTCTGTTCTTTTGGGGTGGTTTTTTTTCCTGTCTGTGAAATTTAGGTTTTGTCATTTCAAATGTTGCTGTGTTTTACAGAAATACGTTTACAATGTCAAAAAGTGTGTAATTTGTATTTCAATTGAGTCTTGAAAATGACTAAGAGTAACTTGCTATATTACAATTTAGAAAGGCCTTCTAATGTATAAAATGGTGTAGTTATAACATGAAAAGCATAATTGATTTTACACAAGTATTATTTGGATTGATTTATTTCTATGATCAGTATTTCTAAATTATGTAAAAAAGGTAGACCTTAGTAGATGTATTAAAGAAATTATACCTTTTTTTTTGTTTATTTGTCAGTGCAAATATGGGTTTGATGCTTGATCTAGTTTTGAAATTACAACATTGAACTGATAATGGCCATAGATTGAAAGGACAATAATACTTTAAACACCTTTTTATTTATTTGGGTCACAGCTGCCTCAAAAGTATTTATGAAATGATATAATTTGAAGAAGCTTTTATTGTATCCATTTGCTTGGTTTCATATTTTCCTAGAAGACAGAACCACGTACGAATTCAAGGATGTGGAAATGCAGATGTTAAAACTGAAGATCTGGATTGCACACATCTATTTTAAGACATGTAAGTAGAGAATTAAATACCAGACTATTTTATTCCACAGAGTTAATCTCCACTTCCATTATAATCTTTGTCACAGGATGAATTAATTTTATACTATTTTCTTTTCTCATTACACTCCTTGACACGAATATAGTCATATGTCCTTTTCGGAATGAGCAGATACTTTCAGAACTCAGAATAATTCTACCTCTGATGCTCGTATACACAGTAACTTCAGAACACTTTAAAAGAATTACAGTTGTATCATCATACAGCCGAGAAGATATACACAATATAATCCACAGAATATAGAATATACACAATATAGTCCACAGAATACAACAGAGATTTCCTTTTTTTTTTTTTGGTGGGTTAGCACTGCTCCAATTCTGATGCTAAGGCAAATATTACCATCTGACAGCCACATGCTCTTCAATGCTTTCCAATGCTCTTTCAGACATTTTCGTTATGTTTCAGTACCTTGTCATTGCCTTTTTCTGGAAACAGATTCATCCTCAAGAACCGGTTTCATGACTTGACAGTCTCAAGTAAACAGACTGGATTTATACATTTTCAGTGTTCCAACAAAACAGCACTATGTTCTCACTTTGTTACCATCGCTGTTTTGTTACTGTTTCATGTTTTTCAGCATTGCAATGTCATAGTACTAGTATTGTTATTTCTTTTGGTAATAAGTATCTGGCCAAAAGTCGAGCCATATAAATTGGATTCAGTTATGGGAGAAAATGATGCTCAAGCGCACTGTTTTGTTTTGATTTGCCATTGTTGTTTTTTTTGTAATTCTATTTATTTAAAAGTCGTGTACAAAGTCCTGCTACTCTGAATACAGCACGAATAAAAGAGAAGGCAACTGTTGTCAATAATAGAGGAGAAAGAGAGGTACCATTTTTCAATAATATTTAGATTAAAAATACTCCCTCAAAACTACATTTTCTGTATCTTCTATACCTCCCACACTGCCTTTTTTAAAAATCAGTGTACACCCAGTGAGATCACAGAATCACAGAAAAATGTTAGAATTGAATCTTAGTCCACCGTCCTGCCAAAACCCTGGGATATCTTTATGGCAAGAACAGGCTGCTCAGGTCCTTCTCCAGACAAGCTCTGAAAATCTCTCAAGTCAGTGATTTCCCATCCTGTCTAGGCAATGTCCTATGAGGTTTAACCCACTTCTGGTGAAGAATCCTTCCCTATCCTATAACTGCAGTTTACTTTGCTGCAGCATTGTGAATCTTAGAATCATAGAATCGCTTTGGTTGGAAGAGACCTTTAAAATCATCAAGTCCAACCATTAACGTAGCACTGCCACTAAACCATGTCCCTCAGCTCTTTTACATCTTTTAAATTTCTCTAGAGATGGTAACTCAACCACTTCCCTGGGCAGCCTCTTCCAATGCTTGAGAACTCTTTTGGTCAAGAAATATTTCCTAATATCCAATCTAAACCTCCTCTGGTTCAGCTTGAGGCCATTTCCTTTCATCCTATCACTTGTTACTTGGGAAAAGAGACCAACCCCCACCTCTCTACAACCTCCTTTCAGGTAGGTGTAGAGCGCGGTAAGGTCTCCCCTCAGCCTCTTGCTGTTGTCTTCTTGGTCACCTGGGCACACTGTTGGCTCATATTCAGCCAGCAGTCAACCAACACCCCCAGGTCCTTTTCCACCAGGCAGCTTTCTAGACTGACTTCCCCGAGCTTGTTGTGTTGCATGTGGTTGTTGTGACCCAAGTGCAGGACCCAGCACTTGGCCTTGTTGAACCTCATACCATTATGAGTCTCAGCCCATTAATCCAGCCTGTCCAGATCCCTCTGTAGAGCCTTCTTACCCTCAAGCAGTTCAACACTCCTGCCTACTTGGTGTCGTCTGCGAACTTACCGAGGGTGCATTTAATCCCATCATCCATTACCTCTTGATCTTTTGCTGTTCATCTTTGGCAAGGGTATGTCTCCATCTTCTCTGTAACTCCCTTTTAGGTAGTAGAAGACTACTGCCCCTCCAGTCTAAACAAACCCAGTTCACTTCATTTCTCCTTTCATGTGATGTGATCCAACTCCTTAACCACCTTGTTGGTCCACCACTGGTTTCTCCCCAATTTGCAGTCTCTCGCTTCTGTTGGGAGAGCTGAAACAGGGCAACATATTCCAAAGATGACCAAGTTGAGGGGAATAATAACCACTCTGGACCTGCTGCAATGTTTTTGTTCATGCACCCTTCATCACCTCAAGGGCATGCTACAGATTCATACTCAATTTGGTGCCTACTAGGATGCCCAGGTCCCTTTCTGCAGACATGCTCCTCAGCCAGTTGTTCCACATTCGTCTATCTATCTGTGCCTCACCTGAGGCATCTTGATCAGTGTCAAATGCCTGTGTTTTAGGAAGTAGCTCCTGTTGCTGAGGTAATATGATTTTGCACACATCTGGTTTTATCCTAAAACCACTTCACTCCAGGTCAATGAACTCTACTTTAAAAGTCATAGCCTCTTCCCAAAGCAGCTGTTAAAATCTGACTTTAATAATCTTTACTCCCTGAGGCTGTTGCCAGTCCCTCAGGAAGCTTCACCTTTTTGTTCTTATTCACTCACACTCAGTTGTGGAAATTCCCACTTTCCAAAATGCATAGATTTGACTGTTTCACACCAGTTTCACCTCTGATTCAAATTGCTCCTCAGACCAGCCCTCAAAGACAAATGATATATTTCGGGCCATAAAAAAAATAACCTGTTTCTCTAACTTAAAAAGTGAAGAATGGGGGTTTCAGCCACTTGTTTCAATATGTTTCAATATCTTTAATAGAACTCACCCTTTTAAAAAGGGACCCTAAATTGTTAGCATGGGAAGAACACCCTTAACAGATTTTAATTACTCACCAAGACCAATAAGGAAACAAGTAATTAAACAAATTACAGATGCCATAACCTTTATTCTTGACATCTTTTCATAGTGTCAACCCAAAATGGGGTCTCTTTCAAAGTCCTCATTACCCAGTGTTGAAGATGAGATTTTCCCTGCCCATTTTTTTTTTTTTCAGCTGTCAAGATGAAACTTTTTTTACTGTGATCCTGAAGAACATTTATGTGTTGGTTTTTTGGTTTGGTTTTTTTTTGTTTTTGTTTTTGTTTTTTTTCTGTGAGCAGCTAAGAAAAATACTATCTTGAAGAAAACAGCAGTTCCTGTTTCATTTTTTTTAAAATCTCATTTTCTATTACTTATATTACGTTTAGCGTTTGGGGACATGTCAGATATTACAAGAAAATAGGGAAAGATGCTACTGATGACAACAAGGAGGTCTCTGTGGTAGGATGATTTGTTTGTTTGTTTGTTTTCAGTGTGAGCATCGCATCTCCTTGATCAGCCTTCTATGGTTTACCTGCATTTTGCCTGGGTAAAATATAAATATAGTGTATCATTTGCTAAGGTATTTGACAACTTCAAATGGAGAATAGCTTTACAGACACAACAGCTCTGGAATATTTTTCAATGTAGCCAGTTGATCATAGTGCTTATTATACTTTGATTTACCCTATTACTTTTACAGTATTTCCCATATTGACTCCAAGACTTACCACTGCGACTAAATGAGCATTTACCATAACTAAAGAAGGTTTCACAGTTTCGTTGATGTATTCAAATTTGGTCATGTCTGAGAGAACTTTGCCTTATACAGTTGCATGAACATGTTAAGTTTCTAATTTCTTGGAAGCTCAAGCCTAACAGATCCACAAGGGTACAAAATAGGAAATTGCACCTCATATAAATGTCTTAGGGATTGAGACTAGAAGATAATCTTAAAGTGAAGCTGGTACTTTTCATCATTTCTACACTACTTGCTCCTGTTGGCATTAAAAAAAAAAAAAAGTCACCCTGAAGATTTACACAGATGCCAAAAAATAACTTTGCTTTTATATAGCCTTTCGTCAGGTTCTCACTCTGTACTTAATTCATAGTAATTAAAAGAAAAAATGTCTTAGAAGCAAATCACATTTACTAGATCTTCAGATTCAGATATATGCTTCCAATTCTATGTACTACATTTGCTTTGAAAATCTTGGGCCTGCATGTACTCTGAGTATTTTCCTACTCTGTACATGTACGCCTTTTCAGTACTCTTTTTTCCTTAGGTAGAAGATGAGCACTGAGATGATGGACTCTGGATTACATGTTGTGTTGTAATCAAACTGTTGAAATTAGAACTCTATTATATTGTATACAAATTTGGACTAAGCAATGTCATAGTCAATCTTCGGAAACCTGTGGGGCTTTTTACATCAGTGGGCTATAATATAAGTTCCTAGCTATAAAAATAGGAAAACCAACATCAGCCCTTAAAAGAATTACTTAAATACTTCTGAAGCTGTTAAGGATTTGAGGAACATTTCTGCAGGGGATAATTTTAAAGAGAGGCCAGAAACATTTGAACATGGTCCAGAGAGCACTTCCTTCACACACTTAAATTACTTCCCTCATTCTGATTATATATGGAGGAAGTATGTGTTTCCTGAAACTATTCATGGCTAATAGAAGTTGCACACAATTCTCAGTTTCTTGAATGGAAATAATTCCTTTTGATCACTTCCCTCTCTATACAGTCACTGCATGCAATTTAAAATGTTGAAACAAAAAGGCATATCTGTGAAAGCACACACTATGACATCCATACGAATACCAATGTTTTAACTCTATTTAATATTACAAAGGATGCTAGCAAGTATTTACAGTAGAAACAGTAAACAAAATGAAATTTAGTTTAAATTGAATTAACTGCAGCAGGATGACATTGTAATACATGAAAGTGACAATCTGAGCAAATAACCTGAAAGTTTGTAGAGATTGGTCTAAAAATCAAATCCTCTATTCTTTTGTTGGTCTTCTAAACTAAAGTGTGTGTGAAAATATTTTATTTGTTTATGTAAGCAAAATAATGCATTAAATACAATAAAATTCTCACCATAGAACAGAAAATCTATTGCATCTCAGGTCTTTTTATTCTTTTAAATCAGTATTGTGATGCAAAAGAAAAAAAAACAAAACACTGTAGTTTGGTAAACCACACAACGAAATCCGCAAATAAAGTACTGCCTAAAACATGCTATTTTAAGACTACATTATTTCCACAACATTTCATCTTATGAATGAGGTCTGTAATGCTAATGTACCAATAAAAGTGTTCTCTGAATGTGTCAAAAAAGTGATTTCAAAATACTTTTTCCTCCATTATCACAAGTAAAATAATTTTTTGCTTAAAAGTGACTTTTGTCATCTTTTTACGAGTGTTTAGTTCTTGGGTAGATGTGGAACTTCTTGTCATGAAATTTGTAACATTCATTCAACTAATACTGTTTCACTTTTCCCTTCTCAGCTACCTAACATTTTTTCATACAAATGGAGCTTTTGAGAACAGACTAAAATGAAAAACACAGTGACGGAGGGAAAAAAAGCCCAAAATCTCATACAAGAATATTCCCTTTCACTGATAGACAATATATTGTTCCTATTTTGTATCGTAACATTTCGAAGAATGCTTTCAGCTTGTAGCCTAACGTTTTCCTGTGCAGGCATATATCTAAGAGCAGCAGGAAGGTTTCTGCTATTTTAGCAGTTTCTATGATGCAGCAAAGAGACAAGACAGTAATTTGCTGCACACGATGCAACACACTGCATCAGCAGGGAGCATCCCAGTGATCTGCAATGTACATGCACAGCTCAGTTTGAGGCATGTCACAGATTTCTGTCACATTGCAGCTTTGCTGAGACATACATAATTGTCGGCAGTTAAGTTATCTTTGTTCAGTAATGTATGCCTCTTGCCATATTCACAATGCTAATAAATAAAGGATGATCAAATGGAAACCAGTGCTGCTGCTGCTTTTACAAATATAATTTGATTCCTCCAGAATCACTGAATGCAAACTAAGCCAGTGAGAAAGTCAGTCCTGTCCAATGTTGCTGCTAGCATTACCATTCACCTTTTCAAAATTTAAACAACAACCAGAAGAAGTTACACAAGAAAGAATACTTACAGAATTGTTTGGGTTTTTTTTAAAGAATTTTATTCTTAGGGAAAGTCATAAGTCAACACAAACAAAAAATGGTTCTTTTTTATAATACTTGGCTGGAAGTATGAGATTAGTCCTTGAAGGGGCGTAAATAAATAGAGCTGTACCGACTTCAGTGTTGGTCCACTAATGGAACCAAATAACTACCTAATCTAGTCAGATGTGAGACAGGTGTTGCCCACATGTTCATGAACAAACAAAGCATGTCCTACACAATTCAAAGCAGATGATCACCTCTGCCATCAAAACCAGACATGGTACACAGAAAGTGCAGAATTAATTAAAGTGCACCTGGTAAGTATATGAACACTTGTGACTGGGAGAGATCAATACGCAATGCTTCTGAAAGTAGGCCAAAACTGGCTTTCACAGACACATATTACCATTACAGCTTAGTAGACTGAATTAAATCTCAGGTGACACCAATATTTCCTTTGCTCTGACGGGAAAAATTCTTGTCCTAGACATGCATGGACACGAGATGTTATTGTTCAGCCTCATGTGATCCTCTAATGCATTTACCTCCAATAATATATAGCCCTAAAAATAAACAAACTATTTTCTTTTGTCATCTTAACAAACAGCAACTCTACATAAGCATGATCATAAATATTTACATTTGTGTTATTTCCTTAATTTAGATAACCAACCTAAAACATAGAGTGATTCTTCTGTTTCTTTTAGCGTCTAGAGAGTTTAATAATTACTGTACTACTAACTTCAGGCTCATCTATTTTGACCCTCTCCTACCATACAGTTATAGATGTTGCCATTATGTTAACACAATATATGATTATAATTCTTCCATTGTGACATTCAGCTTACACACAAATTAGTGGCATACCTACATTTACTGCAGCCTCAAAAAATTATCTTCCCAGTGTGGTTAAAAAGCTACATATATACTACTTAAAATCGGCCCCAAAAAAAGCTGAAGGGAGTAGGGATCGAAAGGACTTTGCAGAATTTTAAAATGCATGAATAAATCAAATTTTTGCTTGTTGAAGAATGGCTATTACTGGAAAATAAAGTTACTGGTGTGTGTCACAGAAGGACACTTGATAGAACTGGAGGTTTATTCACCCTGCCATACCAAGCTTAGGTCCTTAAAGTGAAAAGCTTTAATGCAACAACACATGGCTGAATCTTCATATACTTCTGCTTAAGACTTCCCTGTGGAGACCAGCAATAAGAGTGCTAACTAATGCCAAATGCAGTTGGTATTTCGTGTCTTGGAAGGCTATTTTGTAGCAGTCACCAAACACCTGGCAGATGGTAATAGGTTTTAATCGCTAGTTGAGGAAACAGTGAAAGTAGAGAGGTGAAAGTCTGGGTGGGACTTTAAATCCTATAAATGGAATCATAAGTTTTAAACAGGTAGCTATCTGCACCTTAATATATGTTTATAATCTGCTGAATATGAGCATAATGTAAACAAAGGGATAAACAAACCAGTAAGTATATGATCAATTTTAAATGCAAGTAGAAATCTCTTTAAATAAAAATATCAATATTCGGTTCTGGGTAAAAAAAAGAAAGACATATTTTAGTACAGTGATTTATTTCATTGGTTGCATTGTAGATATTCCCAAATAGAGGCTCCATCCTTTTTAAAGAAAGTCAAAGCATAATAGTTGTAAGGATATATTCCTTTATAAGCATTCTCTGTTCAGTGGCATCTTAATGTCACTGGATCTTGATAATTCAGCGGAATAAATTTAGTAAAAAAAATGTTTCAGTGAAATTTTATTTGTATTTATTTCTAATACTAACACATGGATTATTGCTATCTCCAGACTAGGAATTAAAACACCCCAAAATGAAGGATGAGAACTGGTAACAAATTACAGCTCCTTTTAAGCAAAGAATTCAGCTTTTAATTAAAACTGCTGAATTCTCATCATTTCATTCTCTTCTAAATATTTAGTTGGAATCAAGTGTGTCCAAATTATTTAGAAGCAGTTGTAGAACCTGTACAACAGACTGTTCAGGTTAATAATCTCTTCCCTTTTTGTTGTGAAATGAAGAACATCATAGTATTTTTATCTTTCACAGATTTATACAAGAACAAAAAGCTATGGAAAGCTCACATATGTTGCCTTTGAGGACAATAAAAGTATCTCATGGAAACACAGAGTGAATAAGAAGAATTAGGATAAAACTTAATTTATTTAGAAAACTTACTCATTTGATGCTAGAAAAAAGGACATATACTCTGCTTTATCGTTGTCAATAAAGTCAACAAAATGCTATACGTGGCTTAGCACATTTTAATACCATTGTGACAAATATAAACATACATCTAATGTCATCAATGCACAAAGAACCTGTTTATCCTTCCATGACTCTTGAAGTTCATTCAGCAGCTATGAGCTTCTTTAAATATGTTAGAAGTTTACAGCACCATGGCTGAATTCATATGATCATATACTGATTGAACAAAACCAAGTTCCTTAAAGTTCAGAGAGAATTTAAGGAGGAGGGAACTTCCATTGTTCTTTTTTAGGAAAGAACAATGCTGTGAGATCACAAGCAGTGGATGCTTATAGTAATTTTGTTGAACTGACTAGATCCTTTCTAATGAAGGAAAGTTGGTAACTGCCCAGTGTTGGTGATTTAAAGTAGCATTCACGATACAAGAATAGTGCTTTAACCAATAATGTTATCTAATACATGTGGTAGGATTTTTTTTAAAGTTTCTGGTCTCAGATGCAGGTCTATAGGACCATATAAATTCATCTGCTGTTAATATTATGCATACTGTCAATCATAAACTGGGGCTCAGATTTGCAGAAATCATTCAAATGCTAGAAAAGGAGGCCCTGCAATTAAAGAAAATAATAGATATTTCAGATTTAGTAATAGAATCTATTCATATAAGACACATTCAACCTCCCTGGTGTCCTATTTACTTTTAAGAGCAGTCTGGGTCACTGATATCAGTCCAAATTTCTGTTATTACCAAAGTTAACATTATTCTATGTAGCTGTCGTGGTTTGGGATGGACTGGCCAATGAGACGAACGACAGATGCTATCCCTCATTTCTCTCTCCAAGGAGATAAAGAGATTTATGACTTTAGAAGGAACTTAACTACTTTAATGAAAATATTAATAAAATAATAAAAAGAAAATAAGGAAATATATACAATATGTACAAAACCAGTATTGAGCTCCCTAATTCTGCATAGGTCAAAATTTAATGTCCCAAAGCAATTAGCAGGTTTGGCTAACCAAAAAGTTATCACAATAGGATGAGTGAAGGTTAGTTTTCAGCCTTGTTATTAAATTATCTGTCTTGGGTACTTTCAGTCAAGTTCTCAGTGTCATTGTCGTGTTAATTTTTGTATGTCTATTTGCTTTAAAGTTCAATACAAGAAATAATTAGATGTATATATGCAGTGCCTGGTACAGCTGATAAAAAAAAAAAAAAGCATTTATCTGAAAGTCAATAGCTCTGATTTAGTACAGCAACAAAGATGTTGATAGTATTTCTACCTTTTATTCCCTGAAGTACTTCCTGTAACTTTTTTTTACTGTTAGGAATGAATCTTTCTCTTTGCATTAAAAGATGTCTATCTTAGATTTTTAAGTCATATTACTTTTGTTGGTAACTTTTTCCATAAAGAAGTGAAAAACATAGCACCCTTATTAGCAAGGTAGGGCATATAGCCTTTAACCAATATTAAAATGCACAGATTTACATTGTTGCAAGGTTGATTTTTGTATGCTAATACTAGTAGACTGATTTTCATCTGAAAAACCTAGTTAATATATGGAAGCAACTTTCAGGATAAGAAAGACGAATACATAGATATGAAAATAAATCTGGAAAATTACCAAAGAATGTGCAGGAGTAAAGAAACTCGAGTCTTAGAATTTGAGCTGAGATTGAAGAGAAGGAAAAGGTAAACTGCTCCCTTATATTTGCAATGTCACTCATGTTTTCCTATATCAGTATAAAAAGTTCAAAAAAAGCGTTATCATAAAAATATTTATTTTGTTTCTAACTAAATTCATTGGAAAAAATACAGTGTTTATACATTCAGTTATAAAAGTATTTTTACAACATCTATATGGGACTTCAAGGATTTTCAGAAAAAAAATAGAGGGAAAAACTGAAACTAAAAATAAAAAACTTACATTTTAAAATCTGATAATAATTTGACTCATTTTGCATGTATTATGCACAGTTATTTTCAATGCCTACTATTAAGAGATCTTCTGAATTTTAATAAACCATGTGCATCACATTTCCCCCAGACTTTGCTACTCACTTAAATCAAAGTTTGGTACAAAGTTGAAATAATACTTAATATAAATGATACATGAGTCGGACTATGAATAACCTAGGTTCAAAATGATTTAATATATTCCTACAGTACAAAACCCAGACTATTTAGCTTGTCTGTTAGCCTTTACTTAAATTCAGAAATCCCATCAACGTATGTTTCACTAATGTACATGTAACGTTAAATGTATTTGCTTTCATTATGGAATCATACTATTATTATTAATATTCAAAAAAACATCCCCAGTAAAAAAAAAGTTAATGTAGTCCAAATCGTTCATTACTTGTATAGTGATCAGTTTGTGGTTTTGAAGTATATTATTAGATTGCAGTCTTTTAGGACTTAAGCAAATAAAAAAAATAAAGATACCTGTAAAACTCCAAAGGACTTTTTAATTGCCCTTATAAGATAATTCTTATTTAAATTATAAACTAGCATTACTGACTAAGTAAGTAAAATGAGTCTTGTGTCATGTCACAAAGTTATACACTGTGAAACTATGCAGAAGTCAAACTTGAGAACTACTCTCAGGCTAATCCCTGGAAGATGTTTTAGGTCTGTCTATCAAAAGAGCCAAAAAAGTGCTATATTGTAAGCAGGTCTAAATATTTATGAAATGGCACCTCAAGCCTAATACTTTCTTTATTATGCTTCCTTATTATGGGATAACTGAGGATATAACAGGTCTTGATCTCTAAACCTCCATTTCATCAGAAACTGTCATGTTCCTGTTTATTAAATTCAATATTAATTTCACTCAGATGTCCTGAGTGAAATTCATTCATTAGAAAAGCTTGGAAGTCACTCTTGTCTTTTCCCACTGCATCTTTTCCTCCAATGTTCCCTTCCAATACGACAACTTTAACTGGTTCTTTGGTCACGAGGCAAGCATTCTTTATTCATCAGTTCTAAGGCCTACATTTTGTCTCTTCAGCAAGCAAAACCCCTGCAATTCTTGGGAGTTTTCCAGTCTCAGATCCTACTGCAGACATGCCAGGACCTGTGAGTCCCTTCCTACCAACCCCATTCTGTAGAACTGCACCCACCGCACATGACCTATCCCTCCCAGTGGGCCACCACCCTGGTCCCCAGAGCAATCTCTTTTACAGAACATAGTATACTGTGATGCACAATAAACTGTGTGGGAATGATTCTACAATTTACACAAGTAAGAATTGCTTAAAAACAACATAATTCTATGACATAGAGAAGTATTGTTGAATAAAAGCATAAGAAAATTTATTTTCAAATTGGTCATATTTGTATGTATGGTTTTGATCATGACCTAGCCCTCAACTAGCATCCAATTTATGTAGTTATATACTAGACACAAAGAACAATAAAAAAAAACCCAAAAAAACCCCCAAACATTATTTGACATCACTTGACAACTACTACCTAGAAATATAATGCTCGTACTACAAGGTGCAAACATCAGTGTTCAGAATGATACAGGTTTGGGGGCATTCATCTTCCCCTTACAAGACACAGAAGCAGAATATCACAGTTCCACCTCACTTATCTTCCAAAAGAAGACACTTTGGTTAAGATGATTGCCTGAAAAATATGCCATATCAGTGCTGGCTTGGTCACAATTGTCCTATTTATTTTTCTTCTTTTCTCAGGCTAGAAATGGATGATCCTGAAAGGCCATAGCAAACCAGAGGTTTTAGATGCCTTTCAATTCCCTCTTGAAACAAATATGACATTTTTTTGTAGCCCAGTGTGGAGTGTGGCTGCTTGTCATGTTCCAATTAGTGAAGCAGATGTGAAAAGCTTGTTATCATCACCTGAGCCTTCAATTTAGCTTGAATTTGAACACTCCTAACTATGCAGGAGTTTACTAGTTCTGTTCTTTTTCCCTAAATGTGTATTAACTTATATTATAAGTTATGTCATTTAAACTTTAAAAATACTCTTCTGCTCCTACTTTTACTGTTCCTGGACAAATTTTTGTTCTTGGTAAGTTAATGGCAGTTTTGTCATAATCATCAGTGGGAATAGAAGTAGTTCCTATAATATGATAATTATTTTAAGCCAAATCTTAATATGTAACAGACAGTATTCTATTGCTATATTATCACTTAATTTGCCATAAGATATACTGATAAAAATATACTTAATCCACTTTGTTATGTGTCAGTTTCATATAATTTTCTATCTCATTATGAGTTCTTCTCCATAATAAATGCAAAGCCTTACACATACCTAAGAGACTGGTAGCTTTTTAAATGCTTTTTAATGCACTCTGATGATTTCAGGGGCTACTTGAGTACAGGCTAAGTCCTTAACCAAATCACTAGTACATGAGGAGCTCTGACCTCCACCCCCACCAGAGCTTTATTAAGAGCTACCTCAGTGAAACCTTCCTCAGCTGTTTGCCTCTTGCATGGCACAGAGGGAAACCACTGTACTGCAGCAGAGAGACCATCACCACCACATGCCAGCACGAGCAGCGTAAACAGGAAGCAGAAACACGCCACCCCTGCACAATAATCATGGCGAGTGGAAAGATTCCTATTAAGTAAAAAGTGGTACAGCAGCCACTGCAACACAGTATTCTCTCTATTCATAGTCGAATTTCCAGTGAGTGGTTTGGAACATAAAAAAAAAAAAACTTTGGAAAATAGATTATTAGACTTTATACCGCAGGCAACAGGAGGGCAGTGACAAGATTCAAAGAAGACACAGGCCTAACTGTCAATGCAAGGTTAGTTACCATGTTTATGAAAGGACTCTAGGAGGCCAAGATGGAAACTGAAGAGGAGAGCTGCATTAGTTTTGTCACAGTCTAACCAAATAGTTGATGGATAGAAAAAAAAAAAAAAGAAAAAAAAACAGAAAATTTTGCGCAGAAAAGAAAAAAGAAAAAATATATTTTTTACTTCACCTAATACAGAGAAGGTATCTGCATCTCTTTATTGTCTGTGGAGAGAAGCTATAGAACTAATTTAGTTAAAATGCCTTGTATTTTAGTCAGCTCTAGTGAAAGGAATCTTAACAATGAATGCTAAAGAAATTTACTCAGTGCTAAAGGGAAAAGGAAGAAAAAAGTGGACAGAGATTGCTATGATACCTCACAATAATACCTGCTGACATAAAAAAAAAAAAAAGAATGAGAAGAAAGAAGAAGGAAAAACAAAGGTTGAAGAAGTCAAGAGAAATTAGTTTTATAAAGAGTAACCACTCAGACTATGTAGACATTCTTGCAAATTTATGACCTTTAATAACATTAATTACGGTAATAATAGTTCCAAATATGGTAACATGAAATAATACAAGAATAAATGCACTCTACCTATACCAGTGGATAAGTTCAATGGTCTATATAGTCTGAACACTTTTTTCCCAACAGTATGCATAAGCAATCCCTAGGCTAGAAAAAAATATTTTTTCTAAGTACGGTCCAGTAATTTGCCATTTCCTGAATCAAAGTGGTTTCTAAGAATGTAGAAAACTTTAATAAATTTATTCATTGGACTTGTCTGGTCTTTCCTTAAATCTAAGGATGCTTTCAGTGTTCTCAGCATGCTGAGAGAAGGTGTCACCAAAATAAACAGATGAAGACTTCTAATATATATTAGGAACTACCAATAGCGCTTCAAGCCTCATGATATTGTAATATCAGACCAAAATACAGAGAGGTTGTGAACTCACAGAATCACAGAATGGTAGGGGTTGTAAGGAACCTTCAGAGATCATCTAGTCCAACCCCCCTGGTAAAGCAGGTTCACCTAGAGCAAGTTGGACAGGAATGCATCCAGGTGGATTTCGAGTATCTCCAGAAGAAGACGACTCCTCATCCTCTCTGGGCAGCCTGTTCCAGTCACCCTCAAAATTAAGAATTTTTCCATATGTTCAGATGAAATTTCCTGTGTTCCAGTTTGTGCCCGTTTCCTCTTGTCCTGTTGCTCAGCACTGCTGAAACTCAGATAGTTTCTATTTTACATTTATTTTGCCATGTAGCTCTTCAAAGTTGTAAAATTATTTTAATCACTGGAATATGTGGAACCAGTGCTAAAAGTGATTTAGAAATCATGGAGGCAGTTTTGTCAGATGTCTTGGTGTGATTTTGTGATTCTACTGCTCTGGTCCTTAATACGCTTTGTTTGGTTTTTGGTGCTATGACGAATAAATGAATAACATGGTCTAAAAATATAAACCACATGAGGTCATAAACAAAGATTTCCTTATTATTCTTTTTCCTGGACAAATATTTAATAGTGTATTATGCTGTCATTTTCACTAAAACAGTACATTTTCATTAGTTGATCAATCTGAAACTAATGTATCATTTGGAAGAAATTTTTTTAAGAAAGCATTCACGAAATTGAGACATTAAGCTGCTAGTTTATACTTATGATAAACATTGTCACTGAGTGCAATAAAAATAATGACTTGCATTAATTTTCAATTTATTACATTTTCAAATCAAAACATGAAGTTAACAAATCTTGTGATTTTTCCTTTGAAAATGTTGCTAAATTGTATTATTCCAGTTCAGTACAGTGTCATCAATTTATTAAGTTACCATTACATATATCACTAGGGCCTCTATTGAATATGACAGTTACATTTCCCTATTCTACTTGAATGTTTTCTCCACAGCCCATGAAACCGCTATAGCAATTGCTTATCAGCAAGTAAATATTCAGTAAGTAGATGCTCTAAGATAGTGCCTAATTGAGAATGAGTGAACAACGTCAGCTGAAACTGACTCTAAGGAAGGCATGTTCATAGTGGCTTGATCAGCCATGCTTGTTAATTCTAATCCTGACTAGATCATTTATTTCTGGAAGTGTTAGTAATAGCAGATAGTAATTATTCCACAGTGAAGAAGAGTGCAAGGGGTCAGTTTCTCATTAAAAAAGGAAAATTAAACACATCAGATTTAAAATAGTTTTTCACCTTTTATTTAGCATTCTTTTGGAGAAATTATTTCCAACTAAATTAAATAATTTATGTAGGAAAGGAATTATTTTTATCCTGTATAGAAAAAGAATGCCTTCATATCATACATTCCCAATAGAAATGAAAACATATTAAAACTCTTTTAGGCTACATTATGATCAAACATGCTTTAACATTAGGTCTATTTAGGAATAAGAATAGGAATTCCTCTCATCTTAGTTGCTTCTAGACCGCAAAGTAAGTTACATACCAAAAAAAATATTAACGTAAAAATACATTTCACTGAGGTGAGGATGTCCAATAAAAGTATTGATCATTTTGTCTATTATGGGTCAAAAGAGTGAAAAATGAATGAGAAAACTGCTTTAATACAGTTTCAGTTTACTTAGATTTTGAAAAGAATTGTCATAATTCATAAATCAAGTAAATTTCCTAATGATTAAACCACATGATTAATATAAAACCCTCTGAATGTTAGAAGTCTAGCTCCTTGTAGAGATTAGGTTACAACTTAATTCTGAGATAGTGACGCAGAGTGTGACTGTTCTTGTATATTTTTAGAGATGAGAACCATAGTCCTTTATTTTTGTGAACTAGAGTAGGATCTAAGGATCTTCCCCACCAGAGATATAGTTTGACAAGTAAATCCATAGTAATCGCCTTTAAATCCTATTACATTTCATGCAGAAAACCAGAAGTATTCAGAGATTGTCCTATCTGAACTGTCTTATATACCTATGTAAGGCTGGCCATACTCCTAAAATCAGAATAATAGAATGGTTTGTGTTGGAAGGGACTTTTAAAGTCCATCTAGTCCACCCACCTACCCTGCTGCCCCCTGGCAGCTGAACCTGATGTCCATAGCCACGGACTTCTTTCACCAGATGAGCTTGCTCAAAGCCTCATTCAACATGACCTTGAACACTTCCAGTGACAGCACATCTACAGCTTCCCTGGGCAACCTGTTCCAGTGCCTCTCTACCCTCTTTGTAAAGAATTTCTTCCTTATATCCGATGTAAACCTATCCTCTTTCAGTTTAAAACTGTTGGCCCTTTTCTTGTCATTACAGGCCCTGGCAAAAAATATTTCTCCATTTTTCTTGCAAGCCCACTTTTAGTCTTGATAGACCACAATAAGATCTCCCTAAGCCTTCCATTCTTCAGGCTAAACAAACCCGACTCTCTCAATTTTTCTTCATAGGTCCTAAAAAATTCTTATGGTGATTATCTTCGGATATGAGAAAAATTAAATCAGATGAAACCCATCAAAATTTCTAGAGGAAAACCAGAAAAAGAGGTAAGTCTGTTGGAGTCCAGTTATGCACAGTGACAGACCTGTGCACGCTCAAAAGTATCCACTCATATAAAAGCAACCACCAACTATCAATTCTGATTACTGAAATTTGTCATCTGTGAAAAAATTTACACTCTGAATAACACTGAATCTGTAAAATGTAAAGAAAAATAATTTTTGTTAGACTTTTGAGAATTATTTTTTATAAACAATTCCTATTAAATGAACTTGTAAAAATGCAAGACAAACATCAGAATAAAACATCAGTCTAAAAAAAAGTAAAAACTTTTGGACAGGTATGATTTCACAAAATGTATTAAATGGCTTATGAAATTTAATGTAACTGGGTAAAATTTCCTACTGTGAACCTGTTCACTAAATATGTTAATTATATTGACAAATTAAGTCAAAACTGCAAAACTTGAACTCTTAATGAGATCCACTCGTTGAGACTGACACTGAGAGTGACCTTCAGCAATACTGTAATCGAAAACTTGTGTCTGGAAGGAAAATAAATACTTGGTCTGTATATTTGAAATACAGAAATAATAATGCCCACTTATATTTATAAAAGCATAATGACATATGGGCAGAAATGCTCTATATTTTGTAAGAGTCAGATGTTAAGTCTTCTCTACTAATTAAAATGCAGACAAACTCTCACTCAGATACAAGACCATGAATAACTGTGACACTTACCCAATTGCACCTTGCCAGTTCACCATTTAATTTCAGCTGTGAATACCATTTTGTTAATTGATTGTTTTTCTTCTAGCTGCAAATAAATGCATAATAAGTGTTTTTATAGCTATTTACTACTTCAAATTTCAGTATTCAGTGTTTTGTCACTTGAAGTTCAGTGAAACATGACCTAACATATTAAACAAAGAAGCTACAATATATGGTGAAATATTTTCCCCAAGTGTCCTTCTACACTGATATATAGATATTTTAATTTATGGAATTATGTTAATGGTGAGCCAGATCTTATGTCCTTTTTTTTTTTTTTTTATTTATTTCACTGGTTCATCTATTTTGTTATGTGTGACTTGAGTAAGAGGTCACACTTTCTGCAAATAAGATTGCTGGAAAAAAACATGATAAAATCATGTTTGCTCTGCACTTCAAATACCAAATGGTTAAATAAGAGAGTGAAATAAATTATGTCTATTCCTATGCAGTACCGAAGGACAACAAGAATTATTTTTTTAATACGTTCAGCCTTACATTCTTGTCTCATTTTAGTCAAATATTAGAGAATCTTTTCAATAAAGAATTCTCAGAATGCTTTTACATCACTATAAATTATTTCTAAATTATACTTCAGTAAGAGTAGAAAGACGTCCAACTTATAATTCGTATCCTAAAACACCGCTTCTCCCTTTTGCCAGCAAAGGTTGAATATAGCTAAACACTTTAAACACAAATTGATGATCAGTAAGTGCATATATGCCCAGGACTTTGAGAAATAATGCTGACCAGCTGTAAGGTTATTGTTGACTTTATATTTCATGCAATATATCTCATAACTTGATCCTTCTTTAGCTATAACCCTTCTATGACATAAATTTGTTGTAATTCAGTCTAGGTGAAATCACCTAAAATCATGTTGAAGCATGACTCAGCCACTCACACAAAGGCATTTAGTGTCAGTTGAAAACTCACCAGTATCTAAGAGTTGACAGGGAACAGGCAATTATGAATTTGCAGCAAAGAAACTGATGGAAATCTAAGCATGTAATACGGCACTATACCTATACTCAGACAAATGAAACCCTAGGTGGCTACTTTAAGGTGACACAAAACTCTCCCTCTAAGCTTCATTCACTGTATTGATGCCCCTTTTGAACGTCTCCATGGCAAGAACGAAGACACCTTGTGCTCAGGAATCTCATGCACATACAGACACCCTCATGCAGGCCTACTCATCATACATGGATTGGAGGCAGTCTGACTCCCAGGCACATTAACTTCAGGTAGCGTTGACCTTCAAACAAGGATTATTAGAAGAGAAAATGTTCTTTTTCCTCCCACCCCTGCTTTCAAATCAGATGTACGCTGCAGCTAAGGCAGGATTCTACCATAGATATTGATATTTGGAATTAATTTCTTTGTTTTAACTCTACTTAAACAGTTTTCATACTTTTTTTTTTTTTGTTATGGGATATGGAGCTCAAGAGAGCTAATCTGTCAGGTAGAAATTAAGAGATCTGAGATGGGTATTCAAATGTAACAAAAGAGTTTTAGAACTATCAGTTCTTAGGATTTGGTCAGCACAGTGAGAAACAACAAAAGTCTGACAAAAATTTATAAGCTATTAAAAACACTGGAATAGATTCTTGTTAATTAAAAATAAAATTAAATTAAACAACAAAAAGCTTTTTACATGCTGCTTAGGTTGATTTTACCATAGGAATAAAATAAAAAATTTTTCATAATTTCCACTGGAATCAGTGGAATTCATCAGTCAGATCATACCCATAGAATTTCCACCATAGTGGAAGAGTTAGATAAACAGATGAAAAAAAGACTTCTTTTCACAGCAATGACCCTGTATACTAAAAATAAATTAATTCAAAGCAATACTCAAGAGATATGCATATTACCATAGCCAGCAACACACCATCTCATTTTCCTATTCCCTAGTTGTTCAGGAGTAGTAAAATGCATATTAGTATGGAGATTTTTTGCAATGGGGCACACACTTTTTGCTAATGAAGCAAGTTTGTCAGAGCAACAAAGATGGAAAAAAGGGTAATTGGATCTTACTTGAAAACCTTCAGCTTAAGTTGTGGTCTAGAACTGACAGGTCCTGTCAATATTTACAGAGAGATTTATTGGTATGCCATATATGCTCAGAATGACATACATTTTTGTACTATAATAAAAAAGAATTGCATACTGTTATTATATTACTTTGAACTTGTTTGTCTTTTTAAAGTACAAGAGGATTTTTTTTTCAATTGCATAAAATTTAGAATTAACTGCAGGTTTTGGTCTCTGGTTTCATTGAAAATAAACAGATTGTTATAAAAACTGTGAAAGCTCATTATTTGCATAACTGAAAACAAGGTAGTGAAGCTAACTAAGAAAGAAGGCCTGTTCTGCCTATTTAGAGAATACATTTTGCTTATTTTTATAGTATTAGAACATAATTTTAGAGAAATAACAAAAGACAATTGTGAATACACATTTTTAGTACCTAGGTTCTGCTAAATATCAATATTGTATTTCATGCACAAAGACATGGTCGGAAATAAATCACAACAAAAAATAAATAATGATAAGAGAAACTTTGAAATAAGCTAAAGTTAATTTTTTTAACACTTACAGTGTGCCTCATGAGAGCTTTATGTTTCATCGTTTTCAGTGTCAATATTTTATTAACATGTTTTCATATGATGGGAAGATGAATAATTGTCTAAATGAACAGTGGCTGACAGAAACCTTCTTTCTAGAAGAATTCTGTGTTTAAGGCTTATCTCCAGCATCTGTCATGTTTTAAATATGAAGTTGAATCTTGACCTGTACAGAGAGTGTGACAGATATGTGCTTTATTTCCTTTTGATTTTTTGCCTTGAAATAATAAACAGAAAGGATACCTATTTCTGAATATAAACTGAGATCTGCTATATATGTTTACAAGGGAAATAAGCAAATTTCAGAAAATCCTTGGAATTTGCATTCCTGAAATCAGCCACAAGGTGAATAATTGCATTCCCTCCTCTACTTCTGTTTCTGTTTCATTTTTACTGAAGCTTTATTCTCACTGAAAAAAAATCATATGAAAACTTTGAACAAAATTGCATTAAGAGACATCAATCAAATAAACTATGACATTTCATGAACAAAGCTCCCTGCTTCTAAAAAAATGCTGGTAACATCTGCTGAGTATCTGTAGGTTCTCAGATTTAAAATTTGTTGGGCCATTTTTCTCACCCAATTACGTTTATCAAAATATCAAAAGCTTGTTTTAGACTGCTAGGCTATATTAACTGTGATAATACATGGCTAAGCTATCTGAAAACCACTTTTTGCTGACCAATGTTATTAGCTGAAAAAGCCTGAAGATGAGCTTTTTTAGAGAAGAAATTTAAGATTTGTACATGTGTAAAAATTTATCCTTTATTTTAAGATATAATTCCATAGCTCCCAGAGGAGATTTTAGTCACTAAGTTCTCAAAAATACCTAATTGGAGTCCTGAATTTAGTACTTACATCCAGGACAGAATTTAAGATAAACTTCTCTCTACTGTTTTGCAGAAGTGACTGTTGGGAATTGCACTGAAGCTTTGAGTGGCTGAATGCCTACATGCTATTTTGCCCCAGTCTTAAATATCTATATGGCATTTAGGTAAGGTCTGCATGCTTAGATTTCAAAAAAATTACAGATTTTTTTGAAAAGAAAAAGAAGCTCAAGAAGCTCGTTGCATGGTATCCACCATATGTTTTTTATAATAAATTTTATTAACAGCATTGTCATTTTGTCTTTATATCTTCCTAGATCTGTTCAAAGAAATAAACAAACAACTTTTGCATATTTTTATTTTTAACTTTCATCTATTTACATATTTTATACTATTGCTCTCAAGTCATAAGGAGATATATTACATAGTATGTAAATATGACTAGATTCTGATCTCTGTTACATCTGAATAATAAATAACATAAGACTGCCTTACAATGCAAGCAACAGTACAAGCACAAGATGTAAAAATGATTGAGAACTGGAGTTTATGAGAACACACAAGTAAAGGGAATAGAGGTAAACAAAAATTAATCAGATATGCTTGTGAGGAAGCACAAAATAAATCTATGTGGGTTACTCTTCTCCATCAAGCATGTATAATTATATTGTTTCAAAACTTGCTTGCTGGCTCAGTTCACAAATGTGTTCAAGTCTTTGGAAGCTTACTGTTTTGCATTTGTGAACCATCTCCATGAACTTATACAGTGCAACTGTTTAGAGTGTTGCTTAAAAATATTCTCCAAATTGAGCTCCATGTAGGGGATGTCTATTGTTTGCAATATAAAGTGCAAAGTGGATAATATCTAAATGTCAGCTGATTATATTCTCCCTTAAGCTAAAGGAAGGACAGTAGAGGAAGGGAAGGGAAGGGAAGGGAAGGGAAGGGAAGGGAAGGGAAGGGAAGGGAAGGGAAGGGAAGGGAAGGGGAGGGAAGGGAAGGGAAGGGAAGGGAAGGGAAGGGAAGGGAAGGGAAGGGAAGGGAAGGGAAATTTTTCAAAAATTTTGGCTGTTAGACCTAAAATTTTGTAATCCCAAAGACCCCCCTTCTTTCAATATATCTGTACTGCGGAAAAGAGGTTAAAACTCTCCTCCCCTACAAACCACAAGAACTATTCCTTGTTCATGAAGCTTTTTGAAACTCTCTCTAAAAGAAATCAAGTGAAGAGGTTGCCTTATAGGAAGACATAGTATTTGCCTCGACAATCCTTGAGAGGGTAATTGTTGTATAACACTGCTCATTTTACCACTGGCTACTGTTTTGAAGAGAAAATGCTGAGTATGCTGAGGGAGAACACATTGTAAATTCATGTCTTATCTCTATCAGCTGGTTTTGCTGATCATGGACAGTCTATAAACCCTGTTCAGTAACAGAGCTGGAAAGGATGGATCTGAAGAATGAAAAATATGCTGGCAATGAGACAGGTCATCCTGCTGGCCAGCCCATCAGAAATGGTGCTGAGTGTACCTGAGGACGGCAGATGATGAATCAGTGAATCAGACTAACAGAAGGACGTGAACAATTTGACAGTTCTGTCAGCTAGCTCTTGGTGGAAAGCAATTAGGTTATGATGAATAAGAGAAATAAATCATGCAGAAACAGTGGACATTTAATTAGAAGAAACCTCCCTGAAACATACAAAATTACAGCAAAACTTTCAAAGAGGAAATACAGATTGTGTTGCCACTGCAAAAGTAAAATGAAAGGCAGAAGGAAAGAGCACAAATGTCCACTGAAAATACTCATAATTAATTTCCTTCCTTCTCCCTTTCTTACTGACTTCCCTATCCCTTCCCTCTCTTTCCCTCCATCCCCATATTAATTTGAATTTTATTACAGAATAGCTATAACGTCTCCCCCTCTCAGAATGGAAGTGGCGAGAAATACTCCTTTGACAGCTGGAGCTCAGGGAGCTCAAGGCCTCTACAGCTGTGGAGACAAAGAGAAACAATAGTGCAAATGTGGTGGGAGGTCAGTGTTGGCCCAAAGACACAGGGTGGCACCTGGGAGAGCAGGACTTGCCAAGTCCTGTTGCCTTTGAGAAAGCCTGAAGTGTAGGACATGACAGTTTTAGCATTCCCCCATAGCACTCTTTC
This sequence comes from Rissa tridactyla, assembly GCF_028500815.1. NCBI lineage: Eukaryota > Metazoa > Chordata > Aves > Charadriiformes > Laridae > Rissa > Rissa tridactyla. The sequence continues at coordinate 199,824,407 of NC_071466.1, forward strand.
TCTCAGAAGCAGCATGAATAGTTATGGTGGTCTATACTGGTCAGAACTAAAGACAGGCTGATTTTTTTATTTTTTTTCATTGACTAAACAGAATCATGACTTCTACTTCTCATCCTCTGAAACGCATCAAATATGATTAGCTAAAGTAACATAAAAATGGAAGTGTGTGTAGTTTTATATTTTCAGTATTAAAGTGGATCAAAACGGAGCTCAACACTGATCATTCTCTACCATGCAAAATCACTTTCTTTATAACTTTATTTAGCTAGCAGAAACAAGCTTTACTTGTCAGCTGAATGGTAAAATATAAGGGAACCATCTCTCTGACTGTCAAGAAAGAAGTCTTGCAACAGGGAGTCTGAATTTGAAATCTCCTGTTCTTTCTTAATATAAACTTACAGTGCTTTTACTTTCTCCTTCTACAAAATTCTATATGTGTTCTGTCAGCATACATAAAATGTGATAGCTTATTAATAAAGAATCCAAAAATAATATCTCTTTTGGGAGATTTTTTCCCTCTATTTTATCAGTTACTTTCAGATTACTTTGTTTCCTTAATGTCTGGTTTTGATTGCACAGGGGGCATTGTAATAACTTACTAGTTCTTAAAAAAACTTATTTTCTTAGTATTCCCCATTGTAAAGAGTAATTTTTGCTGGTATTAGGCATATTAAGATATGTTTATGTGAATATTTTTTTTATTTTTTTTTCTAAATCACCATCATCTACCATCCACCTATCAGTTAAAAACACTGAGAAACTCTTGGTGCCATACACAGAATAAAAACTATTGTTGTTTCATACAAAGAAAAACAAAAGTAAAAGAAAGAAGACACAGCCACTTGGTCTTTAGAAAAAAAAAGGCTGTTAAAGCTAAATGAATTAAATAGAAGAAACAAGAAGAAAACCAAAACCAAACCTCCAGGCGAGCCAAAATTGTTCCACACAAAAGAAGTCTGGCTTTGAAGCCTTGCTAACTCCTTGCAAAATTTTGGCTTTTTGCTAGCAATGGCAATACTGGATGACTGGGTGACTATGAGCTGCTTTCAGGGTTTCTCAGTTCCTGTGTTTTGGGTTTGGTGGTGTTTGGTTGTTTTGGCTTTTTTTTTTTTATTTTTCTCTGATTGAAGGCCCTTGCAATCTTTGGAAAATAGGTATAAAAATGGATACAGAAGAAAAATTAAACCTTCCCATATGAAAGAGTAAACAATACCTACATTCTCTGTAAGTCTTTAACCAAATGGTGAATAAAACAGCTGATAAGGACAGGAGACTTCAGGTTTTTTTCTTATTTTTTAATTGGTGACCCAGGGCAAGTACCTCCTTTTTCTAGTGTCCACATTTCTTTTCTGTGGTTTTAAGGTGACTTATCTGCCTTATGACTCACTCCTCCCTTACTAACCACAGTGTGATCTAGAAACCTGAACCTTGCAATTCATTATTTTAAACAGGGTTATTACTTTTTTCCGGGGGAAAAAAAAAATAATCAAGGAATCTGTGGATTTTTGTTATTTCATAAGAGTATTAACAAGCTCCCAAAACACTGCATCATAAATAGGTTTTCTCTGATTCTTGTAAATCAAATATTTCCTGTTTTGCAGCAGGGACGAGAACTAGTAATTGGATTTTCTTTGACTCTAAGTTTCTTCTTTAGCTTTCTATTAAGCCTTACACAGGATTTTCTAGAAAAGATTCTATCTAGAGTACTGTCTGAGAAAAGCTGACACAAAGTGACATGGATTAAATGGATGTTTATTATACAGATAAATGAAAGGGAATATAATACATATACATACATATAAGTACAGAATCTATACAGTGCAGATTACAGACTATGTATACAAAGAAGAAGGAATGGTATAATGGGCACAGTAAATAATGAAAGTGATTGAGAAAAGAAGAAATATTACACAGTATTTCTTGTAATTTATATAAAATACTTCATGTTTGAGTACAGATTCAGTATTCTAAAATAATTACATACTTATATATCAATTTTGTTTATAGAAGAAAAACAGCGTTGAATTAACTGATTTGTTCCATTTAACACTAAATCCTCACATGACTTTCCTTTCAGTAACTTGTGTGTGTGTGAATTCCGTGATGGGATCTTCTACTTAGCTCCAGTAAAATATCTAGAAAAAAATGTCCATTCTCCTGTTTTCCAACTGGAACTTTACTGAGGAATAAGAATTAGGTACCACTGACATCTGCACCAATTGACAAAGACTGCAATTATGCACAAGTATGTACCTCCCTATCAACATCTGCCATTAGTGTCTGTCTCTTGGCTGCAAACTGGGCTCCTTTCTGGTTAAAAATGCATTTATCATCCGTAACTACGGTGGCAATGGTTTCTATTATTTTACTGTTATACAAACCTCCATCTAGGGATACAGAGTGACAGTGTACCATATTGAGTAAGCATTTACCAACTTAATCTCAAACAGCATTTGGCTACTTGTGATGTAATCCAAAGCTAATAAACTTAGTTTATGCAAATGCAATAGCTATTATACCACACGTAGTTTGCACGGGACACTGGTGCTGATTCAATTTCAACTGGAAATTGGCAAAACTATCTAACAATGTCTAACAATGAAGATCAGTTGTGTAATTTCTTTTAGGTATGTTGTTTTCTTAGTTCATATATGTAAAGTTCCATAGCCTGATTAGATTAATATTTACTAGCAGAAAACTTCCAAGGAGTGGAAATCAGGGCAGAGGCCAGGGGGTAGAGGGGGGAGGGCAGCAGGAAAGGATAGTAAAGAAAGAAGTGTACATGTATAAAGTTAGTTTGAAGGACCTGAACTTAGAGAAAGTAATGTTTCATAGACAATTCCTGCTTTCATTGTCTTGGTTCTGTTGTAGAATTCTTGATGATTTTATTTTTATTTTACTTGAAGTGTAAACTCAATAATTTCTACACAGTTGAATAAATAAGGTCTTGAATTTAACTTAAGTGAAGCATAATGTATGCATGTACATTGAATGCACAATAAATTAGATTTCAAGGGCATTAATTAAGTGTATTTCTCATCAACACATGAGTAAGTTGTATTCAATAATGTACCTTTTGTTCAGAGAAGATAGCAGTACTAGAAGCAACTGTCAGAAACTGATAATGATTCAAATTGCACTATCATGAAATGAAAACAGTCCAACAAAAACTAAGGGAATCACAGACTGACTAAAGTCATGTCCCTACTGGAGCTGCAAAGATTGAACCAGTTTAATGAACCCGTCATACTGTTACTTACTATAAATTGAAGAAGTATTTTGGATTTCTCATAGCGTATTAGCATTCTTCCTTTTCTAAAATAAGCATAGCTGATACATATACCAAGAACTACATCTCTTGGGAATACACATCTACTTTTCCCACTGGATGCCACTGTTTGATCAAATTCAGGCAAACAATATCCTGGAAAAATCTTGAAAATTTGTAGTTGAAAGAAGCCATTAATTCAAATTAAAACACAGGCTCCTTAGGAAACATATGAAGCATGCTTTATTAAAATGTCTGGAGCACAATTACTGTGGTTTTAGTATGGATTACACAAAATTAAAGATTGTATGAGGAAGTAAAAAAGAATTTAATTTTGACTTCATCACGAGAATTTATAAAAATAAGGGCATGGTAGGATCATAGACAAATTACTGATGTATAAAAGCAGAACATACTTGTTGAATAACACAGATAAATGTTTACACCTTATTCATTTTGAGAATGAGTTTGTAATTTGAAATTCACTGATGATGAGACTTGCCACTAACATTAAAATATTTCATGGCTGGAATATCAAGTACTTTTTTCTTCTTCTTTATAATAGAATTAGCTCAGTTTAAGCAGAGCTATGGTTGCAACTCAGGGAGAATTTATGATCTTTGGAAGAAGAGGCAGGCCACTCATGAGGACTATGAACATGTTGTGAGGCTATGTAGGGAGAAAATTAGAAGGGCTGAAGCCCAACTATAACTTAATCTGGCTTCTGGTGTTAAGGACAATAAAAAAAGTTTCCATAAATACATTAGCAGTAAAAGAAGGACTAAGGATAAGCTCCATCCTTTCTTAGACAGGTGCAGAAACGTAGTGACAAAGGATGAGGAAAGGGCTGAAATACTTAACACCTTCTTTGCCTCAGTCTTTAGTAGTAGGACCATTTATTCCCTGAGTTCTCAGACCCCTGACCTGGCAGAATGAAGCCCCCATAATCCAAGGGGAAATTATGAGGGACCTGCTACAGGGCCAGATGGGATCCACCCAAGGGTACTGAGGGAGCTGGCAGAAGTGCTCGCCAAGCCCCTTCCCATCATTTGCCATCAGTACTGGCTAAACAGAGAGGTCACAGTTGGGTGGAGGCTAGCAAATGTGATGCCCATCCACACGAAGGGCTGCAAGGAGGATCTGGGGAATTACAGGCCTCTCAGTCTGACCTCGGTGCTGGGGAGGTTATGGAACAGATCATCCTAAGTGCCATTATGCAGCACATGAAGGACAACCAGGCGATCAGGCCCAGTCAGCATGAGTTCATGAAAATCAAGTCCTGCTTGACTAACCTGATCTCCTTCTATAACAAAGTGACCCACTTGGTGGATGAGGGAAAGGCTGTGGATGTTGTCTACCTGGACTTTAGTAAAGCTTTTGGCACTGGTTCCCACAGCATTCTCCTGGAGAAACTGGCTGCCTGTGGCTTGGATGGGTGTACTCTTTGCTGGGAAAAAACTATCTAGAGGACAGGATCCAGACAGTGGTGATTAATGGAGTTAAATCCAGTTGGTAGCTGGTCAGAAGTGGTGTTCCCCAGGGATCAGTATTTTGGCCTGTTCCGTTTAATATCTTTATCAATAATCTGGATACGGAGATTGAGTACACCTTCAGTAAATTTGCACCAAGTTAGGCATAGTGTCAACCTGCTTGAGGAAAGGATGGCTCTACGTAGGGATCTGGACAGGCTGGATCTATGGTCTGAGGCCAGTGGTATGAGAATCAACAAGGCCAAGTGCACTTGGGTCACAACAACCACATGCAACACAACAGGCTCGGGGAAGTCTGTCTAGAAAGCTGCCTGGTGGAAAAGGACCTGGGGGTGCTGGTTGACTGCTGGCTGAATATGAGCCAACAGTGTGCCCAGGTGACCAAGAGGCCAACAGCATTCTGGCTTGTATCAGGAACAGTGGGGTGAGTAGGACTAGGGAAGTGATTGTCCCCCCATTCTCGGCACTGGTGAGGCCCCACCTCGAGCACTGTGTTCACGTTTGGGTCCATCACTACAAGAAAGACATTGAGGTGCTCAAGCATGTCCAAAGAAGGGAAATGAAGCTGGTGAGGGGTCTGGAGAACAAGTCTTATGAGGAGTGGCTGAGGGAACTGGTGTTGTTTACTCTGGAGAAAAGGAGGCTGAGGGGAGACCTTATCGCGCTCTACACCTACCTGAAAGGAGGTTGTAGAGAGGTGGGGGTTGGTCTCTTCTCCCAAGTAACAAGTGATAGGATGAAAGGAAATGACCTCAAGCTGAACCAGAGGAGGTTTAGATTGGATATTAGGAAATATTTCTTCACCAAAAGGGTTCTCAAGCATTGGAACGGGCCATGCAGGGAAGTGTTGGAATCGCCATTCCTGGAGCAATTTAAAAGATGGACAGATGTGGTGCTTAGGGACATGGTTTAGTGGTGGTTTTGTCAGTGTTAGGTCGATGGTTGGACTCAATGATCGGAAAAGTCCCTTCCAACCTAGACGATTCTATGATTCTTTGATAAAAGTTTCAGTTATTTCTAAAAGCATGTAGTCAAATATTATTGTCACTGGAATCAATGGCATTTTCACCACTCACTTTCAGAGGACATGATCAGGCCAACATGAATATTATGAATGTACTGACTTAGCAGTTTAACTCCTTGAAGTAGCATGGTTCACGTGGCAACAATAGTATTTAAACAATGATAGATATTCTAGCACAAAATAAGAAATGGACTTTATAATCTAGGTTCTCAAAATGCGATACCATCAGACAGGAAAAAAAATACAGTGAGAATATGAACATACCAATACGAATAGAAGATACAAGGATGCTATGAAAAAAGCAAAAACTGCAAGTAAAATTAATTCAATTTTCAGCGTTTATGTCAAAAGACAAGGTACTATCAGAAATTTAAAAAGAAACATGGGAAGAAAAGGTGGTGATAGTATTGTAAATCTTCTGTTTTATCTAGATTACCATAGACTAGTCACTTGTATAGCATTTGAAACTCTGCTTTTCCTTTTTTTTAATAATGTGTGATTTCACATGAATTCTGACAACATGAATTCTTGACATTTTTAAGTACGTTCCAAAAATGTACCACAGCTAAGAAATTACAGTTATCTTATAACAGAGACATAGTATATTTTTTGTGATAACATGAAGTAACCTTTCCTATTACTTTTCAGCATCTTATACATTGCATAGCATTTTCTGATCTGTTTACCTTATAATATTCCTAGAATTCTGAAAATGCATCATACCCCACTCTGAAATACATTCCTAAAGCTTGCTTTACGCTAAAAAGGAGCAGCTGACTCTCCTAGGTTTGATAAATTGCATGAAGGCAAGAATAACAAATCCTTACCTGCTTCAAAGATGTGTTTATACGAAGTCCAGGTTTTATGCAACACTGCAACTCCCTATTTCAGGACTTGGTTTTCAGATTACTTTAAACCAAGATTGCGCACTAAACATTGCCATAATTTTAAATTTGGCTGGAATAGTGTAATACACATTTCATGGTACTTTTCAACAGTGTCTTCTAGTATTCCACAGCAAAAAACTTTTGGTGTCTTGGTTGGAAGCAGACAGAGCTCTGTTGTCTCAAGCCTTTGTTCATCAGAGGCAGTGCTGGCACAGGACAGTCAGCTTGGCAAAGAGGTGGAATAGTAGAAGTTAAGAATCAGTAACAAGAAGGAAGCAGGATGGGGTAAAAGTTGAAGAGACTCAAAATCAAGAAAAAGGGAAAGGTTTGGTAGAAAATGATAAATAAAAATAGAGAAAAGCAAAGAAAAGAAAAAATGAGAAACAAAATTGTAAGTGCTTTATAAAACAGTATTTTTTTTTTTAAATTTTATTATAATTTTTTCTGCATTTATTCTTTGGGTGGATTTGTTGAGGTGATATACCATCTCAGACAGAGTGTTCTCTGTATTTTTATCTACAGGTACAAATATGTATGTCTACCTGTGTCTCTTTGAACGTATGTGTTTCTAACTATACCATTCTATATATAGAGCCACTTTCCCTATGAAGCTGTCCCTAGCTCTGATTTATTTTTTTATTTAAATAAAAATTAGTGCAACTAAATAAAGAGAAATTAAAAAATAAATTAATTAGGAAACTTTGTGCATTGTATCATATAGTAAAAAACCCAACCAACCAACCACAAAACGGAGTCATAAATCTCATAACATCTCATACATGTGATTGTGAGGTTAAAGTAAAAGTCTTCCAGGCACTCATACAAAGTACACAAAAATGAGCCTGAATTCTTAACTAAAATTCAAGGAGTTTTGGGGATAAGACAAACGTAAATTTTCTCATAACCATGTACATCTGAAGATGTCTGTAATCTTAAATGTCAACTTTTCATTAGCCTAAATAAAAGTATAATTTACTAGATCACAAACACTAAGGCGAAAAAGTATCAGTGTCTTATTAAATAATTTGTAACTACTTTGACTGCACATGACAGCACATTTCTCCTATTTCATTTCCTTTTTCTGAGAGAAAAGCCTTATTTGACCATGTTTTATGATAGCACAAAAGCTAACGTAAACTGATTTTACAGGAAAGAGAAAAGTAACATGAAACAGTCTCAGCCTGTTGTATTTGTTAAGTTTTGAGCACATTGTTTGTAAGACAAAATGATACATAAATAATCAAAAGGGGTTCAGAAAGAACTGCAAAGGTAATGCATCTTTTTGTCTCTGTTGTTGACTATTACCTTAACCTCCATTTTGGACATATGAAGGCCTATTAGTCAAGTAATTTATTTGATGATGTTCAATGAATAGGCAAGTCAATGAGCAACAGTGAATTCGCAGTACAAAATGGATACCTTAAAAGACTAATCAGCTGTCTTTTTTTATATTTTTTAATTCTACTTTTAGGAGAAGTAGTAGAAGTTGTATCGTAGCACATAAAAACTGTAATTATTTGCGGTGCATTTTGTATTATTTCTTGTGTTCTTGTGTATCTCTGTGAAAACCTTTACTGTCTGATACAAGTTGGTATTCAGATATATCCATCTATATAAAAAATGTAAAAATCATAGTCATGATACATTTAGTTAATATGGAGCCATTATAACTTTGTTTCTGAATTGCAATTATTGAAAAACTAAAAAAATTATTCTAACATAAAGGATAAAGCATAATTGGCACTGGTCACTTAAGGATGGTGTAAATGGCTCATCAGTTAAAAACTTGGAATGTGGATACTGCTTAGAAGAAATAAGTCTACACAGTCTTTCAGGAATAGAGAAATATCTTCTGCCCACATTATGAACCAGTCAGATAAGATCCAGCCCTGACTGTCAAGGTGGCAAAGCTAAAAGACCCCGCAGGAAAAAGGCACAAATCTCAAGTGAGAGCTGGTTTGTGTCAGAGGAGCTTGAAGCAGGCAAAGCAAGCTCCTGTGCTCCAGGAACTGGAGATGCAAACACGTCCATGCCTTGTGTCGCGGGTTTCCAGTAGTGCGTGCCAGCTGTTCAGGCATTACAGGAGGCCTGTCATAAAGAGGACAGTCCAGGTGAATAAGTCATAGCAGGGACTGGGCTTTATGCTCAGGGCAATCAGTGTTGTCTACTGCTGCGAAAGCAAGCAATGAGGAGGCACTAGTAAGGGTACAGGAATGCGGGAGGAAAAGAAACATGATATGGTCTTAAATAAACATCAGAAGATACTACTGTAGACTAAATACAGTGACAGGGAAGAATGCAGTTGAATTTTCAGCTGAAGATCATTTGATACTAAAGCTTCCTTTTGGCCTCAAGATCTCAAATACATTACAAAAAAGAAATAGGACCTGATTCTGAAAATATGCTTGTGAACAATATCAATTACATGAGTACATGAATAGACATTCTGTAGGATTGAACCAAGGCTAGCAGTACTGCAAATGGTCAAAGTTAGTGTGCTGATCATCCGTGCAATGGTTGAAAAGCATTTCTGCATGTCTGAAATGTTTAAGAAAAGCCCTTTCATACTACCCTATTTTAATAGTTCCTAAAATGACCTGCCTAAAATCAAGCCAGCCGTGAAATAGAGCTATGCAATCTGACTTGGCTCATTCTGTTTATGCACAAAATAATAATAGCTTCATTATTTGATGCTAAAATTTTCTTTTTGTGTTTTTGATTTTCTTTTTCTCTTATCAGAAATACTTAAAGTCCTCACTGACCCATCTTGTCACTTAAATATATGCTAGACCTGCAGTTTCTCATCTTACCATAGTCTTCTTTTTTCTTCTTTTGCTTTCTGAGGTTTGTTGTAGGGTTTTTCATCTCTTACTTCAAAGATTCACTAAGAATCTTCACCTGTAAGTATGGAAATTGCAAACAAAGAGCTCTCTCTTGATGATAAATCAAGTATAGTCTTTCTGATTTATCTGTACTTTAAAGTAATTGTTGGAGTGAGCGCGGTTACCATGCCGTACTTGAGGACAGTGCAAAACAGAACAGTTTCCATCTTGAGCAGAGCTATTCTTCTGTGATCCAATTCATGATCCAGTTAGAAAGAAATCTTTCTATGACATTTCCATATGCTTTTATTGACAAATCTTCATTCATAATTTGTAATGATGAAAAAATACAAGGATATACCATTATTTTCTTTGGAAACAATACATTTTTTGAAAAGTCTACCTATTGACTTCAATACTGTTGACAATAAATTTATCTTTATGGTGGATTTGTGATTTTACTGATGATGTATTTTACCTAAGCCACAATTTATTTTGAGGATTGTCAGATATCAAAATTTGTAATAATCACATTGATGTCAATGGAGTCACTTTGATTTTGGAAGACGAGAAAATTATTCACTCCATTTTTTGTCAGAGATCATAGTAAATATTGGAAGATATAAACTATCACTTTGAGGGGCTATTATAAACAAGGTATATTTTTCCTATTATTTTTAAGATATGAAGAACAAAGCTTAGGACCCAGTGAAGCTCAGGTCATTATACCCAGGTATTAAAAAGTCTCCTTTATTTGAAGTCTCTGCAAAAAAAATATATCTTTCTGTCTATTTAATTCATGGTTAAAATTAAAATTAAAATCCATTGCAGGTCTTCAATATGGAAAAGTGAATTTTTATGGAAAGGGGTTAAGTAGAACACATCTCAAGAACTTTAAACTCTAAAATAAATGCTACTCCATGACCTTCATATATTAAAGTTAGTAGGAGATCTGTCATTACATTTTGGTGAAAAAACAACAGCAGTTGTTTTTCTGAGCAAACGCTATATAAAAGCAGCAATTTTTTTTTCCAAAAATTTCTTTTCCTATCTTAAGCTACCTGGTCTACCCTAGATATTATTGTTTAATGTGCCAGTACTCTAAGATATTATACAAGCAGATAAATTAACTATAATCCCTGCCCCTGAAGAGTTTCATTACACACAACTACAATGATGTGAGAGAAGGCAAAACAAAAGAAAGTATTAGCAGGGGATAAGGGGAGAGAAGGAAGGAAATCAACTATGAAATTCTCAGCTTTAACGGTGCTTTGCATAGCTTTCTATTTGTTAGATTTTTATCTTCCATCAAGGAATAATACAATAAAAAACAGATGGGAGCTGTGGAACAGATGAGAAAGCTATGAAAGTGGACAAGTAGGGACAACTGAAGGAAGGACACATTAAATGAAATGTGTGGTTATAAGAGTTTTACAAGAAAACCAGCTGCAGTCAGTGGTGAGGGAGACTTGCATGATATACAAAGCTGATCCATAAAAACAAAACTACACAACTTTGAGAGGTTTCTGGTCACAAACCCCATTGGGCAGAGGGGAGAAAAATCTGAGGAGAATCATCTCATGGCTATGATGATATAGAGACAAAAAATGAAAAAAAAAGAATATTACACTAGTATAAAATTACTTTGGGGTTTGGGGGATATTTGTTGCAAGAAAGAACAGCACTGTCAGAAAGGCTAACTTCCACGAACATGAAGAGATTCAGAAAAAGAGACAGTGCAAGTTAGTCTGTTTTTTTCTTACAGCTGTTTTGCTTTTTCTGCATTGTTTTTTGAAACTACATTTCCCAATAGAAATAAAGGACTCCTGCTTTGGAGGAGGGATGCTTCGATATGTTGTGAAAATATCTCTGGAATCATCTGAGGGGGAGTGTTTCGAGAGGTGTTTACAGCACTACAGAAGTAGCTAGCAAAGCATCAATGTATTAATATATCTTCTGTTCACAAGCCTTCTTTGGATTATCCCTGCTATGTCTTAAATCATTTTGCAATTGCCCATTAAGGAAAGCAGTGGAAAACGTAATCTCTTTCCTTTTCCTTTGCCTTCTCTCAAATCATCAACTATACATTAAACTGTTTTTTGCCTTACTATATACAGTGCAAACACAACATAAATCCCACAGCATTATACAAAATCCAGACGTGGAAAAAATCTAAATATTTCTGTTTCATAGAATCACAGAATTTCTGAGGTTGGAAGGAATATCTTGAGATCGTCTTGTCCAACCCCCTGCTAAAAGCAAGGTCAGCAAAAGCAGGTTGCTCAGGACCATATCTAGCTGGGGTTTTTATATCCCCCAAGGACAACTCTACAACCTCTCTGGAAAACTTGCTCCAATATTTGATCACTATTAGAGTAAAAAAAGAGATTTTTGTGTATTGAAGCATAATTTATCATTTCATTTTCTTGGTTCTTGTCTTATTGTTGGATATCGCTTAGAGGAGTCCAGATCCTTTTTTATTCCTCACCCATTTATACACGATTAAGATCCCTCCTGAGCCTGCTGGTCTCCAGGCTGAACAGATACAGCTGTCTCAGCCTCTCCTAATACTAGAGGTGCTCCAGTCTCTTGATAATAATTATCAAAGATTACCATCTCTGTGGCCCTTCATTGGACTCTTTCCAGTATGTCCATGTCTGCCTTGTACTGGCAAGACCAGGACTGGGGGCAGTACTCCATATGTATTTCACAAGTCCTGAACACAGAAGAAGAAGCACCTCCCTCAGCCTGCTGGCAACACTCTTCCTCATGCAGCCCAGGAGGCTCTTGGCCTCCTTTGCCACAAGACTGGAGAGTCAACTTGGTCTCTACCAGGATCCCCAGGTCTTTTTCTGCAGCACTGCTTTTCAGCTAGTCAGCCCTCATTAGGTACAGGTGCCTGGGGTTATACTTTGACATTTCCTTTTGTTGAAGTTCATGAGGCTCCCCTCTGCCTTTGACGTCCCTGTGAATGGCAGCACAGCTATCTGATCTAACCAACACTCCCAGTTTTTTATCTTCTGCAAACCTCATGGGGGTGCAGTATATCACGTCATCCATATCATTAGTGAGGTGAAAAAGTATTCGTCCCAGTCTTGACCCCTGGGGCACAACATTAGGGACCTCCCTCCAGCTGAACGTTGTGCCACTAATGATAACCCTTTGATCCTGGCAGTTCAGCCAGCTTTTAATTCACTCCACTGTCCAATTAACTAGCATGTAATTCATCAGTTTGTCAATGAAATGTTATGACATTTTGAAAAAAACTTGCTAAAGTCAAGTTATACAACATCTACCACTCTCCCCACATCCACCCTGCTAGCCATTTCATCATAGAAGATGATTATCAGCTTGATTAGGCATAATTTCCCCTTCATAAATCCATGCTGACAACTCCCAAGGGCCACCTTCTCCTTCATATGCTTGGAAAAGGTTTCCAGGATTATTTTCTCCACCACCTTCCTGGAGATTGAGGCGAGGCTCAGCAGCTTACTAGGGATCACCAGATCCTCCTTCTTGCCCTTCTTGAAGATGCCAGATCTTGCATTTAGTTACTTTATGTATGCCATATACCTGTATGCGTATTATGTTGGCCAAACTTCTGAAAGTCTGAAAGGAGGAATTCTTTCATGTGAAAAATGTCACAGGGTCAGAAACAGATTCAGAAGTGAATGTCGCCCTGTACCTAGGGGCTGTGTGTTGAACAGAGTGTGAGCTGACCCTGCTGCAATGCCCGGTCTCAGCCCTGATAAAGGGGGACAGACACATCCTCCTGCTGGAGGCTTATGATGGTGTAGGATGAAAAGCAGACTGTCTCTGATGAAACTAGCCTGGGAGACCAAAGACTGCCCGTGAATGATGATTAGTTCAATTTATCCAAATCAAACATGTTCTTTGATCCTAAAAAAAAAAAAAAAAAATCTTTCAACTGTTATTTACATTTTAAAAAAAACACCAACACAACTACCAGAAAAAAACAAAAAAAAACCAAAACGAACCTTGAAAGTTGCAATGCAGTTGCATACAGAAAGAAATTTCAATTAAATCCCTGATACAGTTAGAGACATCATTGACTGTCCAAAAAAAGGAATTCTCAAGAAGTTGCAAGGATGGTACCAGTTTGATAATGATCATAATTTAAAAATTATTTATAAGTACATTCCTGCATATTTAAAAAAAAAAAAACAAACAGTATTTGTGGTTCCCAAAGGATTTCTTCACTGCATTTCAACAAAGGCTGACATTTAGAAAGCCCTTTTTGATAAAGTTTACTCTGTAACAAACCACATACTGTGATTTCAAACATGTTTTTGCATTAGATAGATTCACCATTGCAGTTACTTACTTGTTTTTCTGTAAATCAGAGCCACAAAATATAACAAAATCTAAAATGTACTCCTTACTTTTATATGGTAGCAATGGTGTGTAAGAAGCCCATGCTGTGTCAATAACAGATAATATCCCTGCACACTGTGCAGAAAGTTGAATCCCCTGAAGTTTGAGCTATTAGGTTTACATGGGACAGCAAGTATGCTGTTGTGGAATATCAACAAGACAAAATGGCAACAAGACATTTGATTCCCCAAAAGTGGGGAACTAAAATGGAAGCAGTAGGAAATGAGCTACAAGAGAAGCAGGGGACATGCTCTTTGCTTCCCATATGGCAGACAACAGATCTCACACCCCAGAGAAATACAGGAGTTGCAAAATACTCTTATTTGCTGCTTCCTTTGTCCAGTGCTAGAACTTCTAGACATTTGTTGAGTTAAAATCATTGATGATTTAAAAAATATGAAAATGTTGTCAAGTAGTTGGTGAACACGATTATGATATCACAAACAAAATTTAAGTATGTCAGTGCAATACATTCCAAACACAGCAAATTAAACGTATACCAATTGCTGTTGTCAGATAAATTTGATTCTTATTTATAATACATTGTACATGGTTCTGTTTATTTCATTTTCTTTATTTATCTAAACTATATCATCTAACCATAGCGAAATAAAGACATTTACATGTCATGCCATAAAGACATGTGATTATTCTCTTAGTTCACACTGAAAGAAAAAAAGATATATGCTGAAGAAAAATCTTATTCTTTCATTGGAAAATCAAAATTGGTATGGTTCCAAAATTATTCTTCAAGATTAATAACCTAAGAATTTAAATATTTAAAAACGGCATGCATATGCAACATGGAAAACAACTGCCAAATAAGAAAAATAAATCTGTTGTCTCATGTCCTTTTCATCCATGCCCTCTTCCCAAAAACTCAACATAAAAAGATGCAGCATCAGTGAATCCTCATTTCCTGGGAAGAAAAAAAAAATATTAAATTTTCAGGTAAAGCAGAGGTATTTCTTCTTTAAAAAAAAAAAAAAACAAACAAAAAAACCCACAAAAAGCCACAAAAGAACAAAAAAGCCATCAGCACAGCAACAGACATGTTAACACTTTTCAATAAAGAATCAGTTGCCTATAAGCTGCACATTGTTTTCAGTATATTAAAAATGACTTCTCATAAAAGTACACTGCTGGGAAAATCTAAGCATGCTTAGATGTCCATGTCTTTCCTGTGCTAAGGGCTCCAGAGCTTGATACAGTACTCCAGGTGGGGTCTCACCAACGGAGAGTAGAGGGGCAGAATCACCTCCTTTGGCTTCTGGCCATGCTTCTTTTGATGCAGCCCAAGATATGGTTTGCTTTCTAGGCTCCAAGCGCACATTGACGAGTCACGGCCAGCTTTTCGCCCACCAGTACCACAAAGTCCTTCTCGGCAGGGCTGCTCTCGAACCCTTCATCTCCCACCCTGTATTGATACCAGGGTTGCCCCCACCCAGGTGCAGGAACCTGCGCCTGGCCTTGTTGAACCTCATGAGGTTCACACAGGCCCACTTCTCAAGCTTGTCCAGGTCCCTCTGGAGGTCATCCTGTCCCTCAGGTGTGTCAACCGCACAGCTCAGCTTGAAATTGTCTGCAACCTTGCTGAGGGTGCACTCAATCCCACTGTCTATGTCATTGATGAAGATATCGAACAACACCGGTCCCAACTCAGATCCCTCTGGGACACCACTTGTGTCATCTCCATCTGGACATTGAGACGTTGTCCACTACCTTCTGGATGTGACCATCCAAACAATTCCTCATCCACCAAAGTGTCTACCCATCAAATCCATCTCTCTCCAATTTAGAAAGGGCGTTGTGGAGTACCATGTCAAAGGCCTTAGAGAAGTCCAGATAGATGACAACTGTAGCTATTCCCTTGTCCAGTGAGGTAATCACTCCATCATAGAAGGCCACTATTTTGGTCAGACAGGACCTGCCCTTGGTGAAACTATGGCAGCTGTCTGGAATCACCTCCCTATTCTCCATGTGCCTTAGCATAGCTTCTAGGGGGATCTGTTCCATCATCTTCCCAGGCACAGAGGTGAGGCTGATAAGTCGGGAGTTCCCAGGATCCTCTCTAAGTCACCAAGGTATTACTTACTATGCTATTGTTCTGGTATGGTGTTATGGATATATTGGGCATGGGCCTGGAGACAATGGATTAGAAGTAAAATGAATGTCCAATAGTATTTACTCCAGGGAATGAATAAAACTGTTAGTACTGTTAATAGTGGAAGTCTGCTCTCTGCTAGGTATGAAAGGGAAGCTATAGAGCTGTGTTGAGACAAATACCTGCACATCAATGCAATGTGCATATTGCGTAAGCTAATGGAAAGATGAAATGTCCTTCATCAACATACGCATCTGTGCTATAACAGAAACATGTCCATGCTAATAAATTGCTGCTTTGCATGTTTCTTTCTTACTAAATATTGATAAATCAACCACAATGAAGCAAGCCAAATTGCAGGAGTGTCTAGAAATCAGAGAAATCAGCCACTCTATTTCACCATGTTTTGGAGGTAGCCTTGTTGCATTGTTTGGTTCTATTGTAAATTTATGAACAGTTTAAAACAAAAATAATACAAAGTATTAGAGAAATTTACTTAGTCTGGACAAATTGCAGTCATGTGTTTTATCCATTTAAAATCCAGTACTTTAAAGTAAAATATCACTACTTTATTTCCAGAGTAACTTAAGAAAACATTTACAACAAAAGTAAACAAATTCCTAATTCGATAACTTTTATGTCTTACTACTACTAATAGTTCTTTTTCTCCCCCTTTCAGATAATAAAATTGCATGTCTTCTGCTGCACTGATTGTTGGCCCAAACTCGTCTGGCTACTCTAATGAACAGGGGTGGATTATTAATCATTGTCTCTTGGACTGATTACTACCTGGCTGTTTCCCAAAGACATTACACATTAAATAGATAATGGAAAGGCTGCTGCCATGGATAAAAGACTATAAGATATGGGAAGACAAAGGAAAGATGGGGTCTGAAGGAAACTTGCAGCTTAAATTCTCTTCTAACCATGCATATTTTTAAGGGACAATTCATGTTATCTCTTGACTTGTCCAAAATGTGCCAAGAGAACCACCCCCAGGAGCTGTTTATTTCTTTGACTGTAAAGGGAGCCTCAGTCACTCACATGATTAAGCCTCAGGCATCTAAAGCACGGTCAGTTGAATTCCATCCATGAGAGAGTCTTCTGTGCTACTTTTGACACATAGACTCCTTTCACAAAAGAAACAGATAAAATGAGAACATACTTCTGTTCTAAGACAAATTTACACATCTCTTTAGCTCAAATAGGACAAGGTACCTAGAGGTGCATGGAAATCCATTTTTTTCATCAGCTATGATCTGAAGATTTGCAGGAAAGTGATTGCTTACATTCATAGGCATTCTGTGACTATGGTAAAAAAAGATCAACATGAATTTTTCATATTCGCATAGAGGATTCACATGTAGATAGTACAAAACATAACAGGGACTTTAATCCCAGGCTTTCCAAAAGTAATGCAAAAAATTTGTGGGAAAAAAGGATAATTCAAGAGGCAACAGGATATGACATTAATTGCAATTTTACTAATAAAGGACTGATGGTGGTTAACACTTTTGGATAAAGACGCATTACAGTGTCTAAATTCTGCAAAGATTTTGATTATAAAAATTCTTAAATCAAGATTACTGACTGATTTCTGTTGACACGATGTCTTTGTCTTCATTCTAGATTCCCAGGATTTTGGGGGGTATGTGTCCAAAGAGTTTCTTTTTCCTCCTTTTGTCTAGGCCCTGAGTCTGCCTGCTGTTATTCCTGCAACATCACACTTTTCTGAATGTTAACAGCTTCTGGCCCTTCATCTGATTTCCTGAGCTTATGATGCTCTTTTGTAAGGAAAAAATATTTGCTAGGAACACTTGCTAGGAAAAATGAAGTCCACCTTAACATGGAGATTTGAAATGTTCTGAATAGTGCAGTCCTGTCTTTTCCTCACGCTAGCCCTGTTGAGCCACTCACCTGTGTTGGACACTACATGTTGAGATATGATTTTACTGTTCATTACACATGGAAAAGCACTGCCTTTAAACTCCTTTCTTTACCCATTATTAACTGAAAACTGGGCTTCTGGATTGCTGTTACAAAGCGGTTTTGAGGACAAGAAAGGACAAAGAATGACAACATTGTCTGCTAGCATCCTTGAAAGAGGATATCACCCTGAAAGAAGAAATCCCTACTGACACAAAGCCTTTCTTCCTCCTCTGCAATTAACACCCTAGCAATTAGTCAGACTCGTATCAACCCAGAAATACTATTCAAACAATACATTTGCATAAACCATGACAGCTCATTACTTGTTATAAGAGGTTTACATAGAGAAAGGGAGAATGTGAAGGTCCTATTTTTTTGAAAACCATCCAACAACATTCAAGACAGAGAAATCTACTCATTCTGTCCCCACTCTTGTTGGTCTTATTGGTAATAATAATTTATAATTTGGCTTGAGGAGAAATATAAACAAATATACATCTACTTTTCTGTCATGAAGATGTAGGGAGTACTCTCCTTACCTGCCTTCACGGTCTCTGTGACTGATATGCTTGATAGCCATATGCTTGGTAAACTGGATTTCTGAACAGCTATAAGATGTCTTTTAAAGCTCTGACCCAAGGGAAGAAAAGTGTTTTTAAACTGCTGTAGTGAACAATAGTTATCAAATTAGACAAAAGCACACAACAGGAAAACAACACAAGAAAAATAATTTACGAGTATTTGCTATTAAAATTTATTATGGCTCCCAAGATAGCCTGCAATAAGAAGATGGTCTCTTTTTTCAGATCGATGAAAAAACAACCAAAAATCCCACAAAACCTTAAGCTGATGAGAGCAGACCGCTTTGAGAAATGTTATTTTTAAAGATTAGCAAATCAATATATACATCAATAACTGCTTACACCCATAGCACTGCAGTTTTCCTGTTTATTTTTAACTGTCAAAGTTAAGCATGAGAAGGCTTTTATTTTAATTCTTGTATATGAGTGATGCACTAACACGGTTTACCTCTTGGTAGAAGATAATTAAAATACCAACACAATTGTGATTGTGATAGTCTAGACTCTACCCTTATTTTTTGATGTTGTACAATGAATTCTTCATTCAGTATGTGGTTGCTTAGTAAAAGCTGAAGTACAGTTAGCCTGAATTTAATAGCTAAGTGTTCATCTGGAGTGAATCATTGGCTTTGATGACATTATTGACATGAATTGATTCACTTTGGATTTATGGATAAGTAATTTAGATCTCAATCTAACCTACAAAATGTATTCTAAAAAGCTTATTTACACACTCAGGAAGGGGAGGGGGGGTCAGAGGAATTAATCATCTCACTTAACTATGGGCATGTAACTGAGGCATATAAAGTAGAAGCCTAATCTTTCTCCAGATTCTCTAGAATGACATGACAAGAGTAAACTCTGCATCAGCCTTAGGAAGCATCTGTTTTTCTTCACAGTTTATGCACAAAGCCCAGAATGAAAAGTGCCATTGTGTAAGTGTCTTGGTTAGGTGCTTAAGTTTAAATTATATATTTTATTCACATGATAGAAACTATTGGCTGAGTGAATACTAAATTTTGATGCTGTCACTCAGTCTTACACCTGGGTGTTTACTGGATCCTTATAAGTACAGGTCTCGGGACCTGTCTCTTCTTTCTCTATACGTGCTAATATTGTAGTTCAAGCTCTGCAATAAAGGCTGTTCATTGTAGAAATCATTCACTCAAAGTATTTTGAATAGAGCATTAGGGTATTTTTATTATTTTTTTTTTTAAAAAGAGCTCTGACATTGGGAATAAACCCTGTAGGATATTTTTTAAAAAAAAAAAAAGTAGTACTAATGGAAGAGACTTTATATGTCATTTATTTATTCTGAGAGGTTGGAACTGTATATAGTTTTAAACATCATGTGTATACATTGCAACAATTAATAATCCAAATATTGGAATGTTATTAGTATTTTGGGAAGATCTTCTCTGCTAATATTTTATACCAGAAATCACTACCCTAAACAGAATTTAAAGACCTGAAGCCAGAAAATACAAGTCTTCTTTCTTTTCAATTGTTTTTGTCACTGAGGACCAGACATATGCTGTATTTCCTCTGAATGTCATTAAATTACATGCACATAGTCCCTTGTAATGACCTAGGGAATGCACTTCATCTACATTCCATAGTCATGTAAAATTTTAATTACTTTGTTCCTCTTAATATATTTTTTATTACATTCATAAAGATCAAAGAGCATCCTCTGTTGGCTAATACAACACCTGATTCTGTTGTGCTACTCGCTTAATGTAGCCTTGTGAATAGGGTAACTAATGGTGTTATGAAAGGGTATGGGTTCAATTCCTGTAGAGGATTTTCTTTCATTAAAATTTCTTTTATTAACATCTACCTTCTTCTTACTGGGATGTGACTAAATTAATTTTTATTTTTAAATTATTTTTCTCATATTTCTAATTGGTGTATCCAGAAGTCTGGGAGCACGAAAACAATAAGGAAGACATTAGAATGACAAAAGAGATCTCTAGACAAACTTTTCTATTTTTATACAAAAAGATAGTATTACTTTGAAAAAGAGAAGTTTAAATTCTGACTTAAACTTCTAAAGGAAGCTTATAATTTGATCCGCAGTTGATCTGCAGTTTGAGCTGAACAAGATTTGGGTTCTATCTTATGATTAAGAATGGCAAATACAGCAGCTGTAAAGGAATAACTTTCTTGTTTTAAGACGAAGCATCCCTTGTACTGGATAAACAGAGATCAGCATCTTTCTGTGAGTTCAAGATGAAATGTAGGAAAGGATTACCTTAAGCCATTGTAAATTAGTTCTGGATGATCAAGGTCACTCATGATTATCTGGTGGGTTTGATTATGATCATTCTTTTCTACATAGGCCTAGCTATTATCTTTTTAAAATGCTCCTTCTTCCAGGCCAGGAGTTAAAGACTCAAAAACACCTATCAGGTGCGTAAGCAGGGGCATTTAACTACTACTACAAATGTAAATCTGTAGTATCATCATCTCACACACAAGGTGTAGTTCAAATTGCTTCACCTCAAAAAAGGTATTATAGAATCAAAAAAGATTCAGATAAAGGACAGAAAAGGTGGCAACCATTAATGGAATGTCTTTCATTTACTTAAAATATGGTCAAACTGCAGAACTCCTTACTACAGGATGCCTTGTGTAAACTCCAAGAGAAATCGAACACATTATTAGAAGATAAAGACACAAATACCTACTAAACTTATAGGAACTTATAGGAACTACCCTGTCTCAGAAAATCCCAGGCCTGGTGGAGTTGGCAGTGTTAGGTTAATGGTTGGACTCGATGACCTTAAAGGTCTTTTCCTATCTGTGTGAAAGTGCATAGAAAAAAGTTATACAAGATGGGAGAGCTAAGATTGCTGATACAGGGATAGTTAGCAGTTGGGGGATAGAGGAGGAAAAACACTGACATGAAAATATATAAAATCCTAAGAAAAAAACAGTGCGTCAAGGGACAGCATCTCAGCAGCATTGAGTATCAGCCCATTCAAAGGAGCAATGGAGGCCAATCTGTTTGACCTGATTGGTAACTCACAAGCCTGCAAAGACCCTTCAACTACTCTATTGAAGTTGGTGAACATATTGATGGTTAGTTAAGTAACTCCTTTGTCCTAATTATCTATCATGTGTGTTAGTCATCTACCTTATACTTCCACCTTGTGTCTAAAGAAACTTTGTGGAATCTCTTCACATGAAGTGAAAGGTGCCCAGAAAAAGTGACGCAGAAAAGGAGGGCTACAGTATCTTTTGAAAGCATTTCACACTCTGCATGGAAATACATCTTGTTTGATCCTTCAGACGTTGACTTTTCTCACTGCTCTTTAATTTATAGCAATTGATTTCTTAGTTTAAAAAAAGGAAAAAAAAACCAAACACTTCCATTAATTTTAAGTTTCACTTATCTAGACCATTATAGGACTTGTTTCTTGTCCATCTCGATTGTAATAGAAAATTTTGCCTGATTTGTAATTCACATAATTAGTCTTCTTTCAATCCTGATAAATACTGTGAGTTCAAAATCTGACTTGTTCCAACGCATATAAATGTTAATTTTCACCCCATTGCCAATAAGAGGATGCAATTATTTTGCAATTTCAAATACAGTTAGGAAAAGAAATGACCATTGAATTTAAGAATGATTTGAACCTAATCTCTGTGGTGAGTTCATAAGTTGTCTTTCTTTTGACGACAGAAACTGCTCTTATATCTAAAATAGTGATCTCTATGCCTTTTATTTGAAGGTACTCTCTTTTTCTGTTTTGGATCTGAAGTGAAATGAAATTAATCTGAAATTAATTTGGCAATTGCTTTTGATTATCACATGCAGTATTACAGAATCCTTCTAGAAACATAGAAAATGGCTTATTTCAGAGAAGTCCCATTTCATGTCTAGATCAATTCATTAGCTTATGTTCTTTTTTCTATTTAGACATTGCAACTGGGAGATATCCTAAAAAACAGCATTTTGTCCTGTCACACGTGTATTGGATTTTAAATATATCTCTGCAGTTTGGATGATGCTTAGAGCAATATTTTAGCATGAGATATTGACAAATATATATATATTAACTTTTTTACTGTGTGCATGTATCTATACCAGCACAGTCATCAGAATGCTTTCACTAACAGAGGTTAACTAATTCTGAGGGTTGGAAAGTTATTGTTACTGTAATATCTAGTACCTCTTTTAAAAAAAAAAAGAATCAAGAATCCCATGGGCAGGGACACCTCCCACTAGACTAGGTTGCTCAAAGCCTCATCCAGCCTGGCCTTGAACACTTCCAGGGATGGGGCATTCACAACTTTCCTGGGCAACCTGTTCCAGTGTCTCACCACTCTCATAGTGAAGAATTTCTTCCTAATAGCTAATTTAAATCTATCCTTTTTCAGTTTAAAACCGTTACCCCTCATCCTACCACTACACTCCCTGATAGTGTCCCTCCTCATCTTTCCTGTAGGCCCCCTTTAAGTAGTGGAAGGCTTCTATAAGTACATAAAGTAATTATATGATTGAGTTTTAGCTGCTCAACCGTGTCACATTCCATCCTTAACGTTGGTTCAAACAGATTTCTGAAAGGTTAGATGAACTTTTGTATGAGTGTTTCAACCTCAATGAACTATGTGCCATGCTACAGAGTTAGACATATTAATACAATTATTGATTCTGGTTATCAGTGATGGGTTTATAATGGATACTCAGAAAAACCTCTTTGGCCTTTGACACAGCAATGCAAATCAATCCCTAATTCTCTGTTGTCAATCAAAGGAACATTACTTCGGGACAGTGTGCTGCACCACATCCTTTTGCCAGCACTAGATCATAGATTTGTAAGTACCTGGTGGTCCCAGGATTCCCTACCAATCACAAGAGCACTTGAGGCTCACTATTAAGTTTGGTATGAAGGCAGTACTGATTTATATTAGACTCTCAAACATTGCTTAGATTTCCAGGTTCAGATGTACAAGGAAAAATCTTTTTTCAGCTTAATTTTATTTCTACATGTAGCATTTCATTTTCCATATAGAATATGTAGAGTTTCAAATAACTACAATTGTACCGTTAGGTTTTATCTCTCCAACAATCTAAATCATTAAAGATTTAGCAACTCTCCCTGGAGAGTTCAAAAGTGTGATTGCATATTTGACTGTTTTCTGCAATCCATATCAGTTAAACAGGAAGCATATTTTTCCTTTTCTTGCTGAGGAATGTAAAACAGTGGATTTGAAGACAGTAAACCTCAGTCTAGAGTTAGTAAACTCCATCCTAGTACACACATGCAAGATACTGCTTTTCACTAGCAACTCCATTGTAGAAATGCACTGACTTAAAAGAGGAAAACTAAACTTCTCAAAGAAGCCACTTCTGTTGGTTACCATTAAATACTTTCCCACATGAAAAATACTTTTCATGTGATTCTCTAACTTATATATTACTCCTCACATTTAAAATTCTCTGAGGTCTGATTCCTAATTGTTTTTAGATTTCCCATTCCTTCTTTTATTTCATCTCAGTTTTGTCACTACTTTGGTTGCTTAGACACCTTATAAGTGTGATTAAATATCTGAAAATCTTTTAGCACAAGCTACTTAGATATCTAAGTTGGTTACAAGGTTTTCTAAACTTTCCTTTTTTTGGCAGTTTTATATTCTTTATAATCCTCTAGAATTTCTCTGCAGAGTTTTCTGTATGAACTGGGTTAGACTGGAATTTCAGTCATGCATTAATTCACTTACATCTGGCTGCATCAGCTGTTTTCATTTGGGTTTTGTTTGTTTTGTGGTTTGTTTTGTTTTGAATTTTTTTTTTTTACAGTTAGTTTATGGGCAAGTACCACTAGAATAATCACTGCATATGTTTAGTTATTGTGATCTTGACAGCATATATTCCGAGACTATAGTTCATTTCCCATCATTGTATTTAGATACTTTCAGTCTTCCTCAGTGTTCAAAAAAACCAACCCAACCCAACCAAGCAATCAATCAAAAAACCCCAATGTGCTACTTTTTGGACTGTTGTAGCGCTTGCCTCATGCACTCTGCGGAGCTGTAGACCCTGATAAGTGTTTTACACCAATCAGAATCACAGATTTCTTTGGTTGAAATTTGAGTTGCTAATTCCCTTTTACCTAAAAGAAGATTCGTTGTGATGTGTCTCCTCCCCACCCACTCAATATTTCTACCACAATTTCAATTTTTGTGACAATGTGATTATTAATAGTATCAAACCACTATTACCAGTAATAGAAAAATGAATGGCATATTCACTAATTCACTTACATGGTTTACTCACCCATTAATTCACAGTTATGGAGTTGGAACAACAAATGGGAGGCCAACTCCAAACTTAGTACTTTACTCAGATGTGGAGGATTGTACTGACACACCAGTGGCTTCTAGGCTGGTGTTCACAATGTCCTTAGAATCATAGAATCATAGAATCATAGGGTTGGAAGGGACCTCTGGAGATCATCTAGTCCAACCCCCCTGCCACAGCAGGGTCACCTACAGCAGGCTGCACAGGAACACATCCAGGCGGGTTTTGAATGTCTCCAGACACAGAGACTCCACCACTTCTCTGGGCAGCCTGTTCCAGTGCTCTGCCACCCTCAAAGGAAAGAAGTTCCTCTTCATGTTTAGGTGGAACTTCCGATGCTCAAGTTTGTGCCCATTACCTCTTGTCCTGTCCCTGGGCACCACTGAAAAGAGCCTGGCCCCATCCTCCTGACACCCACCCCTTAAGTATTTATAAGTGTTGATAAGGTTCCCCCTCAGCTGTCTTTTTTTCAGACTGAAGAGACCCAAATCCCTCAGGCTTTCTTCATAAGAGAGGTGTTCCAGTCCCCTAATCATCTTGATAGCTCTCTGCTGTACCGTCTCCAGCAGTTCCCTGTCCCTCTTGATCCGGGGATCCCAGAACTGGACACTGTACTCCAGGTGCAGCCTCACCAAGGCAGAGTAGAGGGGGAGGATGACCTCCCTCGGCCTGCTGGCCACACTCTTCTTGATGCACCCCAGGATGCCATTGGCCTTCTTGGCCACAAGGGCACATTGCTGACTGATGGTCATCCTGTTGTCCACCAGGACTCCCAGGTCTCTTTCCACCGAGCTGCTCTCCAGCAAGTCAGCCCCCAACCTGTCCTGGTGCATGGGGTTATTCCTCCCTAGGTGCAGCACCCTACACTTGCCCCTATTGAATTTCATAAGGTTCCTCTTTGCCCAGATCTCCAACCTGTCCAGGTCTCTCTGTATGGTGGCACAGCCTTCCGGTGTGTCAGCCACCGCCCCAGCTTTGTGTCATTGGCAAACTTGCTGAGGGTGCACTCTATCCCCTCATCCAGGTCATTGATGAATATATTGAAGAGGACTGGGCCCAGTACTGACCCCTGGGGAACACCACTCGTCACTGACCTCCAACTAGACTCTGTGCCCCTAATCACGACCCTCTGAGCTCTGTCTTTCAACCAGTTATCTATCCACCTTACTGTCCATTCATCAAGCCCACTCTTCCTAAGCTTCCCTATGAGGATGCTGTGGGAGACCATGTCAAACGCCTTGCTTAAGTCAAGGTAGATCACATCTACCACCCTCCCCTCATCTATCTATCCAGCCATGCCATCATAGAAGGCTATCAGATTAGTCAGACATGATTTCCCCTGGGTGAATCCATGTTGAGTACTTCTAATAGCTTTCCTTTCCTCCACGTGCCTTGAGATGACACCCAGAACGAGCTGTTCCATCATCTTTCCAGGGATGGAGGTGAGGCTGACCGGCCTGTAGTTCCCCAGCTCCTCCTTCTTGCCTTTTTTGAAGACTGGAGTGATACTGGCTTTCCTCCAGTCCTGAGGCACCTTGCCTGTTCTCCAGGACCTTTCGAAGGTGATGGAGAGCGGCCCAGCAATGACTTCCGCCAGCTCCCTCAGCACTCTCGGGTGCATCCCATCGGGGCCAATGGACTTCTGAATATCTAATTGATCTAACTGATCCCTCACTCAATCCTCCTCAACCCAAGGGAAGTCTTCTTCTTTCCCAGTTACTCTCCCCAAAGCCTGGGATTCCTGAGGGCTGGGCCGAGCAGTAAAGACCAAAGCAAAGAAGGCATTCAATAACTCTACCTTCTCCGCATCCTCCATCACCGTGGCTCCTGTCTCGTTCAACAGTGGGCCCACAACTTCTCTGGTCTTCCTTTTGGTTCCAATATACTTGTAGAAGCCCTTCCTGTTGAGCTTGTCATCCCTAGCCAGGTTTAATTCCAAGGCAGCCTTGGCTTTCCTTGTTTCATCCCTGCACGCTCTGGCAGCATTCTTGTAATCCTCCCAAGGGGTCAGTCCCTTCTTCCATTTACTGTAAACTTCCTTCTTCCACTTGAGCTTTTTCAGAAGCTCCCTGCTCAACCATGCAGGTCTCCTGCGTCCCTTGGCCGATTTCTTTCTCTTAGGGATGCACCGATGCTGAGCTTGGAGGAAGTGGTCTTTGAATACCAACCAGCTTTCTTGACCCCCTTTGCCTTCCAGAGCCCTAGCCCACGGGATCTCTCCAAGCAGTTTCTTGAAGAGGTCAAAGTTAGCCCTCCTGAAGTTCAAGGTTGTAATTTCGCTTCTTGTTGTTTTATGCATAGTACCCACGATCCTGGACTCTATCATTTCATGATCACTACAAGCTAGGGTGCCCCCAACCTTAATGTCCGCCACCAGTCCCTCTGTGCTTGTCAGTACCAGGTCCAGAAGTGCTCCTCTCCTTGTTGGCTCCTGCACCACCTGTGTCAAAAAGTTGTCATCAATGCACCAGAGGAGCCTCCTGGACTGTGCGTGCCTGGCTGTGTGGTCTTCCCAGCAGATATCGGGGTGATTGAAGTTCCCCATGAGAACCAAGGCCTGCGATTGCGAGGCTACCTTCAGTTGTCTGTAGAAAGCCTCATCAGCTTCCCCATCCTGATCAGGTGGCCTGTAATAAACACCCACAACAGTGTCCCTCATATTTGCCTGCCCCTTAATCCTTCAGAGGACTCTCTGTTTCTTCAGGGTCATATATAAATTTGTCATCTTTTTCCATACATCAGACACCTCTGGACATGATCAGTTTTACACAATCCACTGCTGATGTTCATTTATGTGGTTTTGTGCAGATAACAGTAGACTCAATCTGTCCTGAGTTTATAAGTTCTTGAAGAGTCAAAGAGTCCACTTATCCCCAGAGCTCATCAGTCCTTGGGAAACTTTCACATATCAGTTTCTCAACAGATGCATTTCCTCTCTTAGTCCTCTTAAGGTCTGGTAAGTAGTTCTCTATTCACACCTGCAGACACTTGTAGAGTCCATTCTACACACACAAAATTATACAGGGCCTTTTATGATGTTTGCAGAGTATAGCTCTGAGAAGAAATAACAGGGAGAGGTGGGCTCTTTTCTTCCTACTCCCTGATTTTTACAAAATTTCTGGCCTCTGCAATGAAGCTGTCATCCAATGAATAACAATATTTTTTGCAGTTATATCTCAGTAGGAAACAGTTTATCCATTCATGCAAAAGCACTCAAGATTTAAGAAAATATCTTAGTCCTCCTCATGGGAGGAAATGGAAACTTTTCAAGGTGCTGTTTTTCTTTTCTATTATCTATTATTATGGCCCGGAATAGTTCTTTAGACAGGGCTCTCACCTGGGATGTGAATGATCCAGCTGTGATTCTGTTGTACCTCATCCAGATCAGAGATTTCAGTGTTAATCTCTAGGATTCTGGACATGTATTATCTGTCAGATTATTAACATCTGTCCTGTTGAAACAGTTGAATTTTCTCTAAATAAGTATTTGATGAGTTAGAAAAAGTAATCAAGTAATTCAAACAACCAACTCTGAAGGATCATGTTAAAACCCTCACTGATGTCATAATGAGTGGGCTGATGACAACATAAGAATCAGCATAAAACCATCCTTCTGTCACACATCATATCTTTTCATACTTTGCATAGTTAATGAGCACAGGGATTATTATTAACATTGTTATAATTAGTAATAATATAAACACTACTATTAACAGTATAGACATTATTCATAGTATTCTGAATTCTCTGAAAGAATCCTGACACAAAATAGGCTGCAAAACTAATTGTTTCTTTTTTGGAGCCATAGCAATAAAAATTATCAAGAAGATCTTGAAGGCAGGAAAATAACATTGTAGAGTTGCTGACAAGGGACTTCTAATGAAGGCCTGTATTTCATGGGTGAGTTACAACACAAAGTAAAAGGATGGTGAGCTAAAAAATGAAGAAGAGGTATGGGTCAACCTCATGTAAGTATTCAGCAAGGATTCTGAGGTCACACAGAACAGCAAAATTATACAGCACTGAGATTTACATTAGATGATTATGGTATGTGAGATTAAGGATTTCCTGAAAAGTAATCCTGCCTGTTGATGTAGCTGTAATCACAGAATGATATCTAACTGAGCTAATCACATCTGAGGTGTTTTCACTATATAAATATTTTACGTATTTAATGAAAACTTTTAATTTGAAGTCAAACATTACAACACCAGAAGCTGAGAAAACTGCACTTTAAGGATATAATATTACAGCTCTCTACAGTTTTCAGTGGATACAGCCTACCATGTCTGAAAAATCAAAAAAAGTTGAACTTCTTTTTTTCCTTGCTAGCATATGATGATTTCCACAATATTGCAATGTCTGTCCATATTGCTCATTGACTTTCCCCAGAAAGAATGCTTATTGATAAATTCATAATCTGAAAGAAATAAAACAACCACTCAGAGTGAAATTGTATAAAGTATGATTTGAAATAAAATATTGTCTCTTATAATAAATCGTACTTTAAAATTGCATGCTGGACATTTCAATACAGTGTATTCCTCTCAGATTTTTAATTTTCAGTGATTAGAATTACTATCAGCTGTCATTCACAGCAAATAGTGAATATTTTGCTATACAGATACTTGAGCATTTAGGAATTGCTGGAAAGTTACCTCAGTGATCTCATGGGAGGAGTAACCTACCAAAAGGAAAAGACGAAAATGAGCATTCAAAATGTCATGCTGCTAAATAGCAAACCCCATCTTGTTGCAGCTGCAGAATAGCATTTTGGACACAGTCCACTCATCTCCCCCTGCAAATTACTGAGAGAATGCAGCTGCTGTCCAAAATGTTTTCTACTGGGACCATTTGTATATCAGGCCACGAAGTAAAAAAAAATAAGCAAATAACTGTTAAAGGAACTTGGCCAGGTTTACGTCTGATGTAACACCACACATTTCAATTTGGCTATGCTAAAAGTTCTTTCATTATGTTTTGGTTTATATCTACTTTTAGTTTATATTGTTTTCCATATTGTTCATACTACTCAATATGGTAAAAAGGAGCTACAAATAATTCTAGCAGGACATCTATCTGATGTTCAGTCACAAAAAACTTTTTAACCAGATTATAGGAAGCTTTTCATCTGAAACCTTCTAGTTACATTCTACCTCAGAGAAAAAGAAATCAAGCACATGTCCTTTTTCATCAATTCACTACCTGAAAAATGCAAAGCAAAAATGGACAAAACATTTACTCTTTGCCTGACTCATATCCTTCAGGACTGTGAACTCCACCAGTGAATGATTGCTGCAGCCCAGACTGCCCCCAATCTTGATGTCACCAATCAGCTCACTTGTGCTGGTGACCATCAGGTCCAGTATCACATCTCCTCTGGTGAAGTTGTCTATTACCCTGCTTAAGAAGTTATCTTTGATGCACTCCAGGAGTACCTGGAAGTAGCCATCAGTGTTAACATCCCTACCCTGATACACCTTTGAGCAATTCCCACGCATGCTATCAGTGGATACCAGGGAGAAGAGATCAGCACCTCCCTCTCCACTTCCCCTCCTCAGGAAGCTGTAGAGAGCAATGAGGTTGCCCCTCAGCCTCCTTTCTCTAAACTAGACAAGCCCAAAGTCCTTAGGCACTCCTCATAAGACATACCTTCCTGTCCTTTCACCAGCTTTGTTGCCTTCCTCTGAACACATTCGAGTACCTTCAAATCTTCTTAAACAAATCTAGGAGGACATCTTTCCTAGTTGGCTCCCTTAGTACCTGCACCAAAAAGTTATCATCTTCAACAGGCTTCAGGAATTTCTTGGACCTGTTTGCGTCCTCTGTATGATATTCACCGTTGACATCTGGCAAGTTAAAATCACCCATAAGGACAAGGACAGCTGATCTACAGATATCCCTTAATTCCTTGTAGAATAATTCATCGGTGTTGTTTTCTTGGGTGGGTGGTCAGACGTAGACTCCCATAACAACATCAGCTTTATTTGCCATCTCCTTCATCCTTACGCAGAGGCTCTCAACTATGTCATTGCCAGCTGCAAGCGACATAAAATCCAACCCCTCCCTTACATACAGCACCACCCCCCTGCCTCATCTGTCCTCCTGTCCAAACCGGGGCACCTCCCCATCCCTCCTGAAAAGCCTATAGCCATCTATCATGACCCACCAGTCACAGGATTCATCCCACCAGCTTTTGCTTATGCCAATGATGTCGTAGCTCTAACACCAGGCCAAGGCTTCTAGCTTCTCTTGTCTATTATTTCTATATATAATATAATATAATATAATATAATATAATATAATATAATATAATATATACAGCATATAACATATATGATATATAATATACAACACATACAATATATAATATTATATACAATAATATAGTAGTATTTATATTAATATATTAATATTAATCATTATTAGTTAATAATATGTATTATATATTATTATATATAACAGACTAATATATATCATTCTATTATATATTCTTTCTGAAGTTGTAATACTTTAAGCTTTGTGCTTTCAGACTGCATAAAGTATTTCTGAAATGAAAAGTTAAACACATACTTAGGGATTTTTCTGTGGAACACAGCCAGTACTACTCATCAGATTAAAGGAAACTGTTCTTTTCAAATTGGACATGCCTGAGGTTTTCCAGTGAACAAGGCACTGATTGGTGGTTGAGAAATCACTGAGAAAAAAAAAAAAAAGTTTGGTTTGATGCTAACTAGTGAAAATTAAAATGGTATCCTTCAAAATAAATTTTGTGAATACTGTTTTTTTTAACCAAAATGCTTACTTTTTTACTTTAAAGAGATGTATAAATAGATCTCCTTATGAATGTAATCTATAATATACAATTTAGATGTCTCCAGATGTTTGACTCATCCATAAATCGAAATTCTTCAAGACAGTTTTCTTTAGTGTGAACAATTTTATTCCTGAAATAAGTTGTACCCATTACCTAGATATCCATACAACGTGAAGCAATCTTGTGCTTATTAAAGAAAAAGTGTTTTACGGTCTTCTCAATGATGGGCTCATTTATCTAGGAACCCACTGGCCAAATTATCGCTTTAGCTATTAAAACTGACCGTAATGAGAAATTCTGTCTGAGAGTAGAGATAAAATACCTACTGCTAAGTAGATTTGGTCATTTGCTGACACCCTTTATATAATCTCCCACTCATGGAATGAAGCAGATGTTTCTGATATGTAATCCAAAGAGTACCTTATAAATACTTTTTTTTCACTCTGAATCAGAAGCGAATTCTGGCTGTGCAGAGGTCCATACACTCACTGGTGGATTCCAAGAACCAACAGCGACTGTACTGATGTAGCTTTGAAATGGCATTCTCAGAGGTAGTAGGCACAATAGACTTTTTTTGTGGCCCCTATTTGTTTCCTAGTATTTCTCTTTTTCAATCCTGTCTCGTACTAGAGTCAACAAAGCAGTGAGGATACAGTGTTTATATGCCAGCTCACTTCAGTTGAAAGTAGTGAATCTTTATCTGAATAGGCAAGTAAAAATTGAAATAGCTCTTAGGTATAAAACCTATCTTCTGTAGTGCTTAAATAATAAAAAAGATTGCAGTAAAAAAAGAACATTGCTGGTAGCAATGAAAATGTTATACAAATATAAAAGAATAGATTTAAGATGAGATGAAATAAAATAAAATACAAGCAGGAAAGCTGACATATTAGTTAGAAAAAGTGGAAAGGAGTGTAGAGGGACACATTATAAGATAGCTATGTAAGACAACCCCATAAATGATCATACGTTTTGTAAGGACAGAAGCATTTCTTAAAATGAAAGAATTCAATGAATACAGCAAAATGAAATCCATAAGGTCTTCTTGAATTAATAATAAAGGCTTCCCTGCAGCATCTGCAATACTGTTATATATACCATTTGTATGTAGCAAATGCTTTGTATACTAAGTTCTCTAGTTTAATCATTTTTGGGAAAAATCCAGATTTTACAATTTAGCACTTCAGTGCTAAATTACTTTTACATCAAATCTATGTGAGTTAAGGACACTTAATGTACTTATTGTATATTTTACTTATTCTAGTCAGAATAAGTAGTCAGAGCTCTAAAAATGGTTTGTTCATCTTACATGAAACAGTTTAAGACTAAAATGCATGGAGAAGAACTGGAAACAAACCCTTTCTTTCTTCCTATATCACCCTTTTTCCATACTAGAGCGAATGAGGCTGGCACTTGTGCTTGCTGAGCCTGGCACTCTTGTCAGCACATTCAGCCAATTTTGGAACGAAAGATGGAGTTTCCTGTTCCCATCCCACAGCCATTTTACTCCCACTTTTGGGAAGAAGGTGCAAGATTCTCCAAAAACAGCAGAGAGAAATGAGTTAAGATCTCAAACAAAGCTAAGCATGTGTCAAACCATAACAGCATGTTTTCTAGCAAGTAAGTATTTATGAATATACAAAATAAGGTAGTGCTGCTGCCTCATTATTTAATTATTTATACTTGAACATCATAAATTTTTCATTAAGATGTGATACTGTAATAAGGGTGAACACAGAAATAAATATAACTTGAATCTTAAAAATGAAGGTGACAAATAACAATGTCAAAAAGTAAAAACTATCCCGTATAAAAACTTCTCATTGAAATTGCTATGAAACTGTGTAGTATGAGGAAAGAAGCGGGTCACACAGCTCGGTATCTGAAACAAAAAAAATATATCCAAAATAGCAAGGAGTCATCTTTTGCAGGCTGCTTTCATGTCGCAGTTAATGGGGAAATCTTCAGCTTTTCAACAATACGTAAACAAAAAAAAAAGTGTAGATAAATATATGTTGCCACAATCATCCGGAAGAGTATCTTTATCTTTGGCTCCAATGGCATATTATAAATATCCAGACTGAAAAAATAAAACAGAACACTACATAAGCTCCGGTCCATTCTCTTAAAGAAGACATCTGTCAGTCAGCTACCGCTGGTCATGACATCACTTCAGTCTCTTAAAGTCATTGCAGAAAGTTAAGACTCTTGAGCCAAGCGATTCACAAAGTGACTGAACTCTCACAAGGTAATTGTAGAATTTGCTGAAATGTCATTCTGTTATCTATGTGTTGCACTTATAAAATAAGCACTTTTATTCCACTTTTACCATTATCAGCATTACATTACCATTATCTTTCCCTTCCTAAGAAGCACAAACACTTTTCGTGATACAGTTTTCTACCTTAATTTTTTTTCCCCAATTGGCAAGAATCCACTACTGTTGTATTCTTCATTTTCTGTATCAAAAAGCTCATCAGAAAGTCATTGCATAAAATCGTTGGCCTGTTGACTTTTTCCAACGTATGTTGAAGTATGTATAGTCCCTTGTTACCAGCATATCCTGATTCTGCTTCTTTATTAAACAAGCAAGAAGGGAAGAGAAAGGCAAAGAGAAATTCTTCTCCCTTTTTGTCCCCAGTGGAAAATCGATTCACTTGGCTCAAACAAAATCAGGATCTAAGCACTTAATGGATTTATTAACCAGCAATCGGTGAACTACACATTCATGATCGATGTCTCCAATACAACGAAAAAACGGTATTCAATGAACGTTTCAAAAATTGTAAATATCCTTCTAAAACTAACCCCCAACACTTCTAACACACAGCCATATGTACTCCACTCCCCCATCCCCTGCCCGCCAACCCCAGTCAGCAGCGGTGTCTCCAGCTGCAGGGCCGCCCCCCGCTGCTGCCCCGCACCTGAGGGGGGTGCCAGGGGAGACAGCGTGGCCTGGCCCAGCTGCAGCCGGCAGCACCCAACCTGACCCCATCCGTCCTGCCGGGATCTTTCCTCATTAGAGATCTCCATGTTCCTTTCATCAAGCGGACCCCTTCTTTCTTCCAAAAGTCTCTGTCATTCCCTCTATCTCAGAGTGTACATTAGACCTTTGATTTGTATGTACCCCTTTCTCTTTTGCCTAGTTTTTTTGAACATTTCTACGTGAATATACCATTTGTGTTCCTTAATGTAAAACTCCCTGTTATGCCAATTAACTCATAAATTTGCTTATGTGTTAAGACTTCTCACTTTGACTCACTTTGTTCCTGTCTCTGGCATGACCTTTCCATGAAGAGAAAGAACAGGCCTTTTGTCATTTGCATTTCCTCAGCCTTTTAGGTTTTATCCTTAGTTATGGCCTTATGTTTGCCTCCACCATTGTTTGTAGCTTAAAGCCTTTCCCATGAGAGTACTAAGCCTCTGTCTTTGTGACACAGAATCATTTCTGCTCAACAGCCCTTGTGCTTTCCCAGCAACAACAGTCACCCAGTCTTGTCATTAATTGTATGCCTTTCCCTACATGTGCACTCCTGTGTGGTCTAGAAAACTTCAGGTCAAGAAGACTATAGCAGTTTCCATTTTTTAAATCGCTCATCTGCTTACGGTTATTCCCAAAAGAACTGTTAATGCTCAGATGAGTGAACAGCACAGGGTTGTAGCCAGAGACTGGATGTGGATCAGGATCTACTTTCGGAGTACCTAAGCTTCTGTCTCAGCAGCTGTCTGAGGTAGCACATCATCCCAGGATTGTTGTTAGTGAAGTGTGCCAAAAGACTCATTCATTTCAGTCACTAGAGAGTACCAGCCACCACCCTTCATCTCTTCTTGAGTGTGGTGGCCATGAGTCTGACGGGCTTTGGAGTTTTCTTTGTTTCCTCTCTGACATCAAGGCAGTACCATGACACCAAGAAGCATATAAGTTGTTGCTTTCAGCAATGACAAGGCTAACACTAGTTTCTTCCTATGTTACAATACCTACCTCTTTGTTGTTCCTTCTCTAGCCGACTGTTTTATATTTCCTTGGAAATACGGCTGAGTGCCACAGGAAGTTACCATAATCACAAATGCTGGCCACCATCACCTAATCGTTTCCTGCCTGTTTCCTAGAAGACTCCAGATGGAAGCTTACCTGGCAGAAGGTGTCTTCACATCCTTCAGTGTTAGGGAAATGCTGCCCACAGCCTGTAAATCTAATCTACATAATAGAGTGCAGAATCTGGTTGTGTTTTCTAGAAGAAGCTTTTGCAGGTGCAACAAGAGACAGACTTAGCAGCAGACTTGTATGTAAAGATTTTATCTTTGCAATAACTGGAAAACTTTCTTTCATGGGCTCTCTTCCCTTGGATTCCCTCACAAAATTTGCCTGCCTGCTGTTTTTGTTGGCTAACCTCATGATTATTATGCAATGTTAAAAAAAATAAAGATGTGATTGGAGAAACTGTAATTCTAATTATAACCAGCATACAGATGGAATGTTTAGTTTACTATCACCAATGTTTGTCACTGAGATGGAAGTAATATGATTTTATTGCTTACAACACTATGTTTGGTCTTGCAGTTCTTCCTCTTATTTTACTATTTAGGCTATTAATTCTGGTTAGCTTTCTTAGATAAAGAAAATTCACCAGATAAACAGCAGTCTTCATAGACTTTCCATGAAAATGTAGTGATATGTAGCTATGCACTTCAAATTCACATCTCAGATGACTGTTCAATAATTTCCACAGATGTAGATGAGCTAAAAGTGTTATAAACTTCAATCACATTAGTGTAAATACCCGTGTTGTTATTGAAAGAAAAAAAAAAAGAAAAAAACAACTACAGTTTTAGCATCTTCCAGAAGATTTTCATTCAATTTTTCATGCCTAAAGTGTAGAATAATGTCAATATGACCAAAAAATGGTAATTTACTAAAGTGGCTTAATTTGTGCTTTTTTGCTTTCAGATTATGCTGTTATGTTATATCTCAACAGCTGAAAAATGGCTATATGCAGAAAAAAATCTAGAATCATTGAAAATCCTGTAACTTATCAAGTTAAAAGCACTTTCTGTTGTTTTAAACAATGTATATTAAAGGAAAATAATTTGTCCTTTGAACTGTGTGCTACATTTATGCTAAAGTAAGCAACCCACAGGAAGCTTAAGTAGCAGGGAGAGAATTTCTGAAGTTGTACTGTTATTCAAAAGTGTGTACATAGCCT
The DNA here is from genome assembly GCF_028500815.1 of Rissa tridactyla. Classification (NCBI taxonomy): domain Eukaryota; kingdom Metazoa; phylum Chordata; class Aves; order Charadriiformes; family Laridae; genus Rissa; species Rissa tridactyla. The sequence goes on from NC_071466.1 coordinate 199,861,238, forward strand.
GTTGCACTAGAAATATTGGTAAAACATAAGGCAGGTTCTATGAATACTTCAAATTATGCAGATGAAAATTAAATGTAAATTACTGCATATGGTTTTAATTCACATATAGCTTTATTGTAGACCTGTGTCAGCTTTTTTTTAACCTCCAATTTTAGTCATGCCTACCTTAGCCACAGAAGTGCCCCGCGATAGAATTGAACATACATTGAAGACAAATTTTGTTATTAATTTATTACTGTTTAATATGTCATATACTTTGTGCATAAACCCAGAAAGTTTTTACTTTATGAAAACAAAAGATTAAGGACTTGAATTTCTTTTCCCCTTTCTTTCTCTTTCTTTTGATTTTGCTGTATAAGGATCATCTCAAAGAGTATAGGTTAAGATATTTTTGTCAAACAAAAAGTTAACTTTTCCGAAGTGCATCCATGATAAGCATTTTATTTTGCAAACATCTTTTAGCCCAATCCTTTTCTTGTGTCACAGGAATAATCCTATTCAAGTCACGTATATGTAAAATGGGATTTAGTTGCACAGGGTGTTTTTTACTGTCTGAAGTGACAGGCAGTTGAATCCTTCATAACTGCCTATAGAGGCTATTGTGCCATGTTGAGTGATCGTCCCTTGCAACATTGTGTCCCTACCGCTATCAGAGCTTATTTCCAATATCACTAATTTTAGTCAGATAACACATTTGTATTTACACACAAGAACAGGAAAGAACATAATGAACAGCACAGCTGCTCACTGTGTCTGTTTTCCTTCATTCCCTAGTTCCCTTTGACTAAGGACAATGGCAACATGTTTCACTGTCGGAAATAAAAAAGCAGTAGTTAATATGCGACAGAGCGAAGTGAACCACATATTTAGCAAGGAGTATCTAGCAAACACTCTGAGACAAGAGTTTGTATTTTTTAATAATTTTCAAGCACTAGTCAGAAGCTGTTTGCTTTCTGCTCATTCTGCTCTCACATGTCTGTATTGGGAGAGCCCTGGTAGTCATATGCTAGGAGCATGGGTGATCCCAGACATGTATATGGCCCAGAGGCAGCATGACTGACCTTTCCTATGGAGCAGAAAGTCCAGTATGTCACAGTGTTAACGAATGCAGGCACATGACTTGCTCTGCTTTTCTTCAAGTGCGTCAAGCACCACTTATACTTTGCGTTGCTGTTGGGGAAAAATTTTGTGAGCAGGATGCCTACAGCGAGAATAAAGGCAAGGTTTAAGGCAGAATCTGAAGGAGCACTCCTCTCAGCTGTAATTAATCATCACAGAGCAGCTTACGCTTACCTAGCCTTTAAAAGCTTGGTTGAAGATCCATGGCCTGTGACAAAACAGTGTTCCTTCAGTGGGATACATCACTTAAAAGACTCGTAGCAAAGGGCAAACCCAGGTGAAATGAAAGATTCATTATACTAGACATTGAACAGTACTGGAGGCGGTAAAGCACAATTCCTTCTAGGAACAACTTGTAGTAAACAAACCAGACATATGTAAGTTAAACATGGAAACAGAAGCAAAGGCATTTTCTACAGAAAAAGAAAAAAAAAGTTCCAACAAACAAACAAGCACAAAAAAAAAACTTTTTTTTTTTTGGAAATAGAAGAAGTTCTGTTTACTTATAGCTTGTTTTCAATCAGACTGTCCTTCCTACCAGGAAAAAGCATACACCACCATGAAAAACTACATGCTTTTGTAATACTGCAAGGGAAAGTTGCACATCAAGCCAGATGACCTAAATTCTCTGTAATGTGAAGTGAGGGAAAGGTATGATCAAGGGTAATGCCACATTTTCAGCCAAATCTTCAGAAAAAAATCTCTTGAAACATGAATGAGTACTCAAGGCAAAAACTGAAATTATTTAACATTGATGACCATTTTAATGGGAACTCTAATTGACTGAATAGTTCCGGTTTTTGATATGATTTTCCAGAAGACTGACGCAAGACCCAAAGAATTGAAAAGGAAGTCTTTATAAGTGTCTATCTTGCTTTCCCTAGTAAATGAGAGCAGACCAATAAACCTAGTTATATTTTAAATTAAATTTCAAAGAGAAAATAAGATGGTGTCTTCCAAATACACCATTCACTGTGAGGAAATTATTACTAGTGTTTACATACTTTAACAGAAAAGTACGTTCAAGGGTATATTATCAGCTTGGTACTTATGTAAATATTAATAGGAGTGAAGTGCGCATATCACAGAGAGAATAGGTATAATTATGTAAGTGGTATAATATTATTTTCATGGATTTCTGTATAATGAAACCTTTCAATCTGTTAAAAATCCACTTGGGAATAACACAAATAACCAAAGGGATGCAAGGTGGTACACAGAATTCAATTTTGTGTCAAGGTTAAAAAGCTTTATTCAGTATAGTATCAGTTCAAATGACATCACAGCAACTGAGGTTCTTTATTTATTTCCTTCAGCTCAAAGTATAGGCTCTAGCACAAAATTTTCATGATATTGACAAACTGCTTAAAAATCAGCTTCTATGTACAAATAACATTAGTCTCCTCTATGCTGCATCTAACCCCAAGATTAAAACAGCAGCAATGTCATTGATCTAGAAGTTAAACATCCCATTGCTTCAGATTCCTTAACTATTCAAGATATTGACTTTAATTTTATTTACTGCCAGGAAAATACATTTTTCCTATAAAAGGAAACAAGTATCAATAAAATATTAGAGTTTTAATTATTACAACTCATAATATAACTTCCTTTTAATATGCTTTCAGGGCAATATTCCAAGTACAATTAGCAAGAGATACATTGTTCATAGGGATTCCCTTCCCTTCCCTCCCCTCCCCTCCCCTCCCCTCCCCTCCCCTCTCCTCCCCTCCTCTCCTCTCCTCTCCTCTGGAATAATTACTACAATGGCCAAAAATACAACATTGTTCACACATTAAGGAAAGTTATAAAAACAAGAGGCTTCTAGGGCTGAATACAGCCGCAGCTGGCATGCAAAGAATGCAACATCTGTGATTCCCTGTACAATATTGCTTGCGAAACTACACAAGGGATGGAACGGAATGTAACCTTCTGTGGCCTTGCCTTGTGACGAATAGCAGGCATGGGAATGAGATGGTACTATGAAACAGATAAGCTGTACTTGCTACCCTGAGCCAACATTTCATCAAATTTTGATGAAATGCTGTCCTTTGTGTGAAGTTTGCTCATTATAATGTCATTATAATACCAAAACACACCTCCATCCGGAAGGCTACCCGCCTCCAAGGTGCAACCACTCCTCCTTGAGTCTGCACCCTGAATTTTTCATAAACTATACCTTTAAATGTGAAGCAAGAGAATTTTACACCAATCATAATAAAAGTATTTATGACTAAAGTCACTCAAACTCCACTTTGAAGATAAAAAAAAAGTATAAAATTATAAAAGTATAAAAAAATAGTATCAGTGACAACAAACATAAACAACAACTATATAGGTTCTTATAGGCTATAGAAAGGCTCAGCCCGTCGGCTAGTCCTGGAAGTCAGTGATGGAGTTCTCCTAGACTTGTTCAAGATGGTGTCTTCCCCTGATATCCTCCCTCTCTTGGGCTATTTTTATACTATTTTTTTATCTTCAAAGTGGAGTTTGAGTGACTTTAGTCATAAATACTTTTATTATGATTGGTGTACTCAAGGAGGAGTGGTTGCACCTTGGGGGCAGGTAGCCTCCGGGATGAAGGTGTGTTTTGGTACATTGTAATGAGCAAAGTTCACACAAAGGATAACATTTCGTCAACATTTTATGAAATGTTGGCTCTGGTAACGAGTAGGCCGCTTATCTGTTTTGTAGTAAGCAAGTAGGCAGCTTATCTGTTCCGTAGTACCATCTCGTTCCCATATCTGCTATTCATCACAAGGCAAGGCCACGGAATAATCGCATTCCGTTCCATCCCTCGTGTAGTTTCGCAAACAACCTTGTACAGGGAATCGCAGATGTTGCATTCTTTGTGTGCCAGCTGCGGCTGTATTCTACCTCCGAAGCCTCTTGATTTTATGACTTCCCTTAATGTGTGAACAATGCTGTACTTTTATATTTAAGTTCTCTTTATATCGGTTCTCTTTAATATCTTTATCAATGATCTGGATGAAGGGATCGAATGCACCCTCAGTAAGTTCGCAGATGACACTAAACTGGGCGGGCGTGTTGATCTGCTTGAGGGTAGGTTGGCTCTGCAGAGGGACCTGGACAGGCTGGACCAATGGGCTGAGACCAATGGTATGAGGTTCAACAAGGCCAAGTGCCGGGTCCTGCACTTGGGTCACAACAACCCCATGCAGCGCTACAGGATTGGGGCAGAGTGGCTCGAAAGCAGCTTGACAGAAAAGGACCTGGGGGTGTTGGTTGACAGCTGGCTGAATATGAGCCAGCAGTGTGCCCAGGTGACCAAGAAGGCCAACAGCATCCTAGCCTGTATCAGGAATAGTGTGGTGAGCCGGACTAGGGAAGTGATCATCCCCCTGTACTCGGCACTGGTGAGGCCCCACCTCGAGTACTGCGTTCAGTTTTGGGCGCCTCACTACAAGAGGGACATTGAGGTGTTGGAGCGTGTCCAGAGAAGGGCTACAAAGCTCGTGAGGGGTCTGGAGGACAAACCTTATGAAGAACGACTGAGGGAGCTGGGGTTGTTTAGCCTGGAGAAGAGGAGGCTGAGGGGAGACCTTATCACCCTCTACAATTACCTGAAAGGAGGTTGTAGAGAGATGGGGGCTGACCTCTTCTCCCTGGTGACAAGTGATAGGACGAGGGGAAACGGGTTCAAGTTACGTCAGGGGAGGTTTAGATTAGATATTAGGAAACATTTTTTCACTGAAAGGGTTATTAAACATTGGAATAGGCTGCCCAGGGAGGTGGTGGATTCACCATCCCTGGAAGTGTTTAAAAAAAGGGTAGATGGGGCACTTAGGGACATGGTTTAGAAGTGGCTCTTGTCAGGGTAGGCTAAAGGTTGGACTCGATGATCTTAAAGGTCCCTTCCAACCTCAACAATTCTATGATTCTATGATTCTTGGCCAATTTCGTAATTATTCCACACTCCTTCCACACATCTCCCCTCCCCTCCTCTCCTCTCCTCTCCTCTCCTCTCCTCTCCTCTCCTCTCCTCTCCTCTCCTCTCCTCTCCTCTCCTCTCCTCTCCTCTCATTTCTGTGTGCTTTATTCTCAACAACAAAAATTAAATAACCTTCTCTTACCCAAACAAGTTCTAGCTAGTCCCCAAAGACAATCAAGGTAATTTTTATCAGGAATATTTTCATGATCTGAATGATCCTTCAGCCATTTAAAACATCAGGTTAATGTACACAATAATATAAGTTAGTATAAATAAATCCTTGAATGAAAAGCTTCAATCAATAATTTACAGAATGAAGAAACACTTTAGAGATCTGGGAGTGTGAAAGAAACAGCAGGATAAACCTAAACTGCAACAGTCTTGTACAAAAAGAAATTATACATTGGTGAAAAAGGAATAATAAATTTTAAAAAATTAAGGTTAACAAAGGCAAGACAATGAAAGATTCTGAGAGTTAGAGAAGGAAAGGTGACTTAAGGTCTATAGACAATTGCCAGTGAAGGCAAACCACATATGGGAACGTTTTGCCAAAGGAATAAATGCAGGTGACAAATGTGGAGAGGAGACTGAGTTAATGGGGATGTGTGACTTGTGGAGTGAGTGGAGGAGCATGCAGTAGACTGTGCAGATTAACACTGCTCAGCAAAAAAGGAAGTTAAAAGAAATATAATTTGAGGTGATCATTAGCCTATATTCAAGATGTCCACACTGGTGCAACTGGAAAAGAAAAGGCTGAAACTGAAGATGATATCTGAGGTAGCCTGAGGGAGAGAGTTAATCAACCAAGTTGGCTTTCAAATTAAAGCTGATTAATGGCCTGAAACACTAAGACTGTGGGTATTAAATGCACTCAGAGACTCACGAACTAGTAATAATTTGGAATTTTCAGGTAAACAGCAAATAAATTTGGGAATTCTAATGCAATTTTTAAGTAGTTTACTTTGGAGATCCTGTTTGATATTTTAAAAGCTGCTTGAGTTCATTGATTTCATTATTTTAAGGAAAGGGAGGTAAAATTATATATTCTTCTAGTGTCACTTGAAATTCTAATAGCATTTTTGGCAAGAACCGTGGAATTTGTGAGATATAAGAATGAAATTTCACCTGGTCATGTTGTTAAAGTGGTGTGGCTGGGAGAATGGCTGTGGCTATGTGCACATGTGCTGCACTTAGGACATTAATTCCCCAGGTGGTCCACAAATTCATTAGCTAGTCATCTGCATAGACAAGATAGTGGACTGCTGTATGATGGACTACTATGAGAGAAGGCTGAAGTGCTAGCTGCCTTTGCAACAAAGCATTGAATTAACTGGTGCAGGAGCTCTCCAGGTGAAAGTTTTGGACTGCCCTGAAGACTCCCTCAGGCAGCACCTGCAGTACCTAGATTATTGCCTAGACATTATACATGTCAATGTGTTGATTAAAATCCTGGGGAAGAAGCTGGACTTTCTGGGGACTCCCTAGGAGATTACTACTGCAGAACTGACCAAATCCTACATAGATAAGACACTTGTAAATGGTCAGAAACTGTTCTTCCAGATGCAGACATGGTCAAGTAGGACAGGTTTTTGTATACAGTTGACATAGTTAGCTGTTTTATATGTGGCTGTCCTGGTTCCGTCAGGGATAGGGTTAATTTTTCCTGGTATTCCATGCCATGTGAGCCATGCCCACCCTGAGCTGCCGGGGGAGGGGGCAGGAAGTCGCGCTTGGAGCGGGCTGGGGCGTCCCGGGTCCGGTCGGTGAGCGGCAGGGAGCGGCGGTTCCGTAATCGTGTTTGTATATTCCTCTGTCCGTGTTATTGTTGTTGTTTGCCTGTTCCCTTTGCTGTTCTGTTAAACTGCTTTTGTCTCAACCCAAGAGTCTTGCCTTTTCTTCAGATTCTTCCTGTATCGGGAAGGCCCGAGTGAGTGGCTCATGGTTCTTTGTTGCCGTCTGAGGCCAAACCATGACAGTCCTTTTTGGCGCCCAACGTGGGGCTCGAAGGGTTGAGATAACAACAGAATTCAACTAGAGCTTGAAAAAACGAATGTGTTGTATGCGTTTATTGTATTAGGCAAATAGTCGCTGGTCACCATGTTGCTTGGTTTGTTCTCATGGCTGTGTTATGTGAATTCCTATATGGTTTATGTACTCCTTCCGATGATTTTTGTTACTTCTGGGAGAGGGATGAGGATTATCATTTTGTTGTCCTGTGCAATATCGGCTTATGAGATGATAACATCACTGTTCAGACAGCTATTTTGGGGTGTTTATGTGGTTTTGCTGTCCTGTCCGTACCTTGGGCATCGTCTCTCAGAATTTATTAATAATTACACCCAGTCTGTGGGGGAAACAGGGGGGGACACTTTCCCCAGCTCTTTTGCCTCCCTTTTCTCCTTTGGGTCAGGTATGGCAGCTTTTGAGAATTTTGAATATCCTTGGGATACTCAAACCAGCCTGGTCCTATTGTTATGTCTGCTGAATGTGTTCCAGGTCCTGTTTAAGGTTAAACAGCTATTTAAGACTACTACCCGGAGATCTGCTCCGAGGCTGGATAGTCAGGGGTGGCACGGCATGTGGGAGAACATGGGCAGGTACCTAGAGAACTTCTCACCTCCAACGGTCTGGGATTTCACCCCTGAACAATTACAGGACCCTGATAAAGTGGTAGAATATTTGAAGGGAAAATGCTGTGGCTATTCTAGAGAGGCACAACTCACCGCGCTGTGCTGGGCCCTGGCCAGTATCTACCAGGCACTGCTCAGAATTATGCAGCACCCTCAGGGGGAAGAGATGGAGACCAGACCAGCAGCCACTGTGGCTGCTGCAACCCCTGCGACGGACACTGCGGCTACTGCAACCCCTGTGGCACCCACTGCGGCTACTGCAACCCCTGCGGCAGCCACTGCAGTTACTCCAACCCCTGTGGCAGCCACTGTGGCTACTCCAACCCCTGTGGCAGCCACTGCCGCTGAACCAGGGAACCAACCTGTGCCAGTATCAGTTGCCCCCATACAGAAGAAGAAGTACACGAAGAAATCAGTTCGCTTAGTAAGAGATGATGATGAACCAGGGTCATCACGAGAGCAGGAGGAAGAGGCAGAACCAGAGATAATTACTCGATCCCTATCCTTGAGTGAGTTGCAGGATATGCGAAAAGATTTTAGCCGACTTTCAGGCGAGCACATTGTCACCTGGCTGCTCCGGTGCTGGGATAACGGGGCCAGTAGCTTGGAATTAGAGGGTAGGGAAGCCAGGCAGCTGGGATCCCTGTCTAGGGAAGGTGGTATTGACAAGGCAATTGGGAAGAAGACCCAAGCCCTCAGCCTCTGGAAACGACTCCTGTCAGGCGTGAGGGAGAGGTACCCCTTCAGTGAGGATGTTGTATGTCAGCCAAGCAAGTGGACTACCATGGAAAGAGGTATCCAGTACCTGAGAGAATTAGCCGTGCGGGAGATGATTTATTATGACTTGGACAATGCAGACTTACCCACAGACCCTGATGAGGTGCAATGCACAAGGCCCATGTGGCGGAAGTTTGTACGGAGCGCACCATCGTCATATGCCAACTCACTGGCAGTAATGGAATGGAAAGGTGAAGAAGGACCAACGATGGATGAGGTGGCTGGCCGGCTCCGGAGATATGAAGAAAGTCTCTCTTCCCCCCTTGTTTCAGCTGTGGAGAAACTGTCACGGAAGGTCCAGCAACTTGAAGAGAATATGTCCTACTCCCCACCTGTACGGGCCAGCATCTCAGCTATTAGAAGCAGGCATTTCCCCACTCAAGAGAGAGAGTACAGAGGGTACACACCACGAGGCACCCTGTGGTTCTACCTGCGGGACCACGGAGAGGACATGAGGAAGTGGGATGGACAACCTACTTCAACCCTGCGGACACGGGTACAGGAGTTGCAAGGAAGGACAACCACAAAAGGGGATCCCTCCAGGAAAAGTGCCGCCCCAGTTTCCAGTGGGCCGTTCCCCAGACAAAGCAGAAGGCTTGATCTTGCTTCTGATCCTCTTGAAGGAACTTCCAAGTCATTTATGCAAGAAGTGAGTAATGGATACTATGACCAGTATTAGGGGGGCCCTGCCTCCGGCCAGGTGGAGGAAAGGGACAACCGGGTTTATTGGACGGTGTGGATTCGATGGCCTGGCACATCAGACCCACAGGAGTATAAGGCTCTAGTGGACACGGGTGCGCAGTGTACTTTAATACCATCAAGCTATAGAGGGGCAGAACCCATTTGTATTTCTGGGGTGACAGGGGGATCCCAAGAGTTGACTGTACTGGAGGCGGAAGTGAGCCTAACTGGGAATGAGTGGCAAAAGCATCCCATTGTGACTGGCCCAGAGGCTCCATGCATCCTCGGCATAGATTACCTCAGGAGAGGGTATTTTAAGGACCCAAAAGGGTACCGTTGGGCTTTTGGCATAGCTGCCTTGGAGACGGAGGAAGTTAAACAGTTGTCTACCTTGCCTGGTCTCTCAGAGGACTCTGCTGTTGTGGGGTTGTTGAGGGTCGAAGAAGAACAGGTGCCAATTGCTACCACAACGGTGCATCAGCAGCAGTATCGCACTAACCGAGACTCTCTGATTCCCATCCATGAGCTGATTCATCAACTAGAGGTTCAAGGAGTGATCAGCAAGACTCGCTCACCCTTTAACAGTCCCATATGGCCGGTGTTAAAATCTAATGGGGAGTGGAGGCTAACTGTAGACTATCGTGGTCTGAATGAAGTCACGCCACCGCTGAGCGTTGCCGTGCCGGACGTGCTAGAACTCCAGTACGAACTGGAGTCCAAGGCAGCCAAGTGGTATGCCACGATTGATATAGCGAATGCATTCTTCTCAATCCCTTTGGCAGCGGAGTGCAGGCCACAGTTTTCTTTCACTTGGAGGGGCATTCAATACACCTGGAATTGACTGCCCCAGGGGTGGAAACAGCCCCACCGTTTGCCATGGACTGGTCCAGACTGCACTGGAACAGGGTGAAGCTCCAGAACATCTGCAGTACATTGATGACATCATTGTGTGGGGAAACACAGCAGAAGAAATATTTGAAAAAGGGAGTAAAATAGTCCGAATCCTTCTGAAAGCTGCTGTTGTCATAAAACGAAGTAAGGTCAAGGGACCTGCGCAGGAGATCCAGTTTTTAGGAATAAAATGGCAAGATGGACGCCATCAGATTCCAATGGATGTGATCAACAAAATAGCAGCTATGTCTTCACCAACTAGTAAAAAGGAAACACAAGCTTTCTTAGGCATTGTGGGTTTTTGAAGAATGCATATCCCAGATTACAGTCTAGTTGTGAGCCCTCTGTATCAAGTAACCCGGAAGAAGAATGATTTTAAATGGGGTCCTGAGCAACGACAAGCTTTTGAACAAATCAAACAGGAAATAGTCCATGCAGTGGCCCTGGGGCCAGTCCGGGCAGGACAAGATGTTAAAAATGTGCTCTACACCGCAGCCGGGGAGAACGGCCCTACCTGGAGCCTCTGGCAGAAAGCACCAGGGGAGACCCGAGGTCGACGCCTAGGGTTTTGGAGTCGGGGATACAGAGGATCCGAAGCCCGCTACACTTCAACAGAAAAAAAGATATTGGCAGCATATGAAGGGGTTCGAGCTGCTTCGGAAGTGGTTGGCACAGAAGCACAGCTCCTCTTAGCACCTCGACTGCCGGTGCTCGGTTGGATGTTCAAAGAAAGGGTCCCCACCACACATCATGCAACTGATGCTACATGGAGTAAGTGGATTGCACTGATCACACAGCGATCTTGAATGGGAAACCCCAGTCGCCCAGGAATTCTGGAAGTGATCATGGACTGGCCAGAAGGCAAGGATTTCAGAATGTCACCAGAGGAGGAGGTGACGCGTGCAGAAGAGGCCCCACCATATAATAAACTGCCAGAAAATGAGAAGAAATATGCCCTGTTCACTGATGGGTCCTGCCGTATTGTGGGAAAGCATCGAAAGTGGAAGGCTGCTGTGTGGAGTCCTACACGACAAGTTGCAGAAGCCAGTGAGGGACAGGGTGAATCGAGCCAGTTTGCAGAGGTGAAAGCCATTCAGCTGGCTTTGGACATTGCTGAGCGAGAGAAATGGCCAGTACTTTATCTCTACACTGACTCATGGATGGTGGCAAATGCTCTGTGGGGGTGGTTACAGCAGTGGAAGCAGGGCAACTGGCAGCGCAGAGGCAAACCCATCTGGGCTGCTGAGCTATGGCAAGATATTGCTGCCCGGATAGAGAATCTGGTTGTGAAAGTACGCCATGTAGATGCCCACGTACCGAAGAATCGGGCCACGGAGGAACATCAGAACAACCAGCAGGTGGATCGGGCCGCTAGGATTGAAGTGGCTCAGGTGGATCTGGACTGGCAACATAAGGGTGAACTATTCATAGCTCGGTGGGCCCATGACTCCTCAGGCCATCAAGGAAGAGATGCGACATATAGATGGGCTCGTGACCGAGGGGTGGACTTGACCATGGACACTACTGCACAGGTCACCCATGAATGTGAGACATGCGCTGCAATCAAGCAAGCCAAGCGTTTGAAGCCTCTTTGGTATGGAGGGCGATGGCTGAAATATAAATATGGGGAGGCCTGGCAGATTGATTATATCACACTGCCACAAACCCGTCAAGGCAAGCGCTATGTGCTCACAATGGTGGAAGCAACCACTGGATGGCTGGAAACATACCCTGTGCCCCATGCTACTGCCCGAAATACTATCCTGGGCCTTGAAAAGCAAGTCCTGTGGCGACATGGTACCCCAGAGAGAATTGAGTCGGACAACGGGACTCATTTCCGAAACAGCCTCATAGACACCTGGGCCAAAGAGCATGGTATCGAGTGGGTATATCACATCCCCTATCACGCACCAGCCTCTGGGAAGATAGAACGATACAATGGATTGTTAAAAACTACACTGAGAGCAATGGGTGGTGGGACTTCAAAACATTGGGATACGCATTTAGCAAAAGCTACCTGGCTAGTTAACACCAGGGGATCTAACAATCGGGCTGGCCCTGCCCAATCAAAACTTCACGTACCGTAGAAGGGGATAAAGTCCCCGTAGTGCACATGAAGAATATGCTAGGGAAGACAGTCTGGGTTAGTCCTGCCTCAGGCAAAGGCAAACCCACCCGTGGGATTGTTTTTGCCCAAGGACCTGGGTGCACTTGGTGGGTGATGCGGAAGGATGGGGAATTCCGATGTGTACCTCATGGGGATCTGATTTTGGGTGAGAATAGCCAATGAATCAGATTGTGTGCTGTTAATTGCTAAGTAACACTGTCACTGTATGTCCTCATTGCTATAATTGCCATCAGTTGTACTACGAGTAAGGCACAGGGATGATGGGATAAGAACTGACCTCAGCAGCTGGTGCCCAGCAACTTCCTCAACATCTACATCTCCAGCCCACGGACCGTGTGCATGAGCCACACCGGGTCCACCAGTCACAAGCTCCGAAAAATACAGCATGCAACAGACCAGCACCATACGGCATCTCACCTGCCCTGAGAGACTGTTCTAACAGATGGAGCCCAAAGCCATGGATTACAAGAACTCAATGGACACTTTTGGAGGGATGGCCCATAAACTAAGGGCATTATATCTGCATGAATATATATGTATATATATATGACAGGGGAGAGTGGTGGCAATTCACTGGAACCTGTAAGATCTGGGCATGGCATAAATGGTATGGAATAAGGGGTGGATAATGTCCTGGTTCCGTCAGGGATAGGGTTAATTTTTCCTGGTATTCCATGCCATGTGAGCCATGTCCACCCTGAGCTGCTGGGGGAGGGGGCAGGAAGTCGCTGCTTGGACGTCCGGGGTCCGGTCGGTGAGGGGCGGGGAGCGGCGGTTCCGTAATCGTGTTTGTATATGCCTCTATCCGTGTTATTGTTGTTGTTTGCTTGTTCCCTTTGCTGTTCTGTTAAACTGCCTTTGTCTCAACCCAAGAGTCTTGCCTTTTCTTCTGATTCTTCCTGTATCGGGAAGGCCCGAGCGAGCGGCACGTGGCTCTTTGTTGCCGTCTGAGGCTAAACCACGACAGTGGTTTAAGGCAATAGGAACAGGACAGATTGTGCCTGAGCTGGAGTGGTCATGTAGGACTACAAACCAGCTGTCTACGAGAACCTGAGAACTGAGCAGAACAGCAGCTGGTGGAATCTCACCCAATCCATCTGAAGACATCATTGTAAGGACCCTTGTAAGAGAGATTCCTTTCACCTTCTGTACAGTGCCTGAGCACCTGACTCAGAGTTTTGGATTTCTTGTGTAAGCATTACTCTGTTGCAAGAGCTCAGAAATTCAGGATTTTTTAACAATTGTTCTGTGATAGTGCAGCAACTTCTAATTAAAAAGAGGTAAAAAAGAGCAGATCCATGTACTTGTATATTCTTCTGAGTATAACAAACTTTATGGCTCTAAAAGACACATGGATCCACTCAAGTTCAAAGCAAACTGGAATTATCACCATTCAGATCCTGTTCCATAGCCGATTTGTTTATCTCTCCTAAAAGGGATAGCTTAATATTCAAGCTCTTGTAACTTGTTATAATCATTATTTGAAGTAATAATCAGTTGAAACCTTTACATGTAAGTATTATTATTATCACTCCTATTCTTGTTAATGTGTCAAAACCAAATAATGTAATGATGAAAACAGTGTGTTATAAGGTATTTGTGAATGAATTTGCTATTGACGCCATTGGGTATTTTAAACTCTAAGACTAAATTAATTCACATTAAGATTCTTCCTCTGTGGTGCATGAATCAGATGGAATATTCACAATGTATATCACAATATTTTGTAGCTTGTGTTTTTAAAATACAATTCCTTAAATCATTCCAATGCACTTACTCTGATGAAGATGACTTTTTTCTTTGAAAAGAACTAGGACTCTGAAGAGATGGTGCTAATAATTCTGAAAAAAATTCCTTTTCAACCTCTGGAGCTGGAAAAGATCCTCAGGCAAATATTCTTACTGTTACAGTATCATGGTAAATTGTTTAACAAGAAAAGATAAGATCTACATAAGACACCTGGATGTAATAAACTATCCTCAGGGTAGGAAAAGGGTGAGAACAAATGCTTTATGTTGCTCTGCTGTCACAAAACAGTAGGGAGATCAACACATTCGGTGGTTTGAAGAATTTGCCTGTCAGTGGCATACGCATGTCCAATGTCAAGAGGAAGTGTCTGGAATAGACCTTCCTACACCCTATTTGAGCTCTGCCCTTGAGTTATGAATACCTCCTTAGTTTGACCTTGAATTTTCATAGGCGTTGAAATGACAATCATTACAGCAAATCCTAGGCATCATTACTTTAAGCTGCACACCTGCAAAACTTTCCAATGGTAGAACACTGCTTTACCAGTAGTATACAAACAGTACACTTTGTCACACCATAGTATATTACTTTATTGGCTTTTTTCCCACGGGTAAATAAAAAACAGTTAAATAGAATTTTGAAATCTTTGTACCATATGTAATAATTAAGCTGTTCAGTCTTATGGATATCCCATTAAAGACTTCTGCCGTTAAAAAATATAAAATGTATTGATGTCTTTATCGGGTAAAACCATTTCAACATGCTGAAATGTAAATGTTATCTTTTCTAAAGTGTTACTGCAATATTAATGTTCAAATGAATAAGCGAAGTAGAAAACAATATATTTCATTTTAAAGGAGTAGAGAGATAAATATTAAGTGGATTTCATGGATTTGAATATAAATAGGAATTCCAGATTTTCTACAAATATTTAACAACATATTTGAAAGGAAGAATGTGATGGCCAGTACTGTCTTTTAATTAATTCAAGGGTAAAGATAATTGTTATTAAGTGTCTCAGTTTTATACTGATGTTAGTAAAAATCTTATAGCTCATTTCTTATACAATCCAGACAGTTTTCTGTTTTGTAAATGTAGGTGAATTACAAAAATACTTATGAAACTGAGTTTTGATTCATCTTGAATCGCTTCTCATCTTGAGGATACCTAGGATGAGAGCTTTCTAAGCACAGTTCTTTCTGGCACTGTCCAAGAAACTACCAGCAGCACACGACATCAAGACCAAGGAAAATAATCTCTTTTTTCCCACCTGACAGCACTTCTCGTAAAGTTTCCTTTTTAATCAGTCTTCCTCTCCCTCTAGAAATTTATAAGAAATTAAAAGATTCTCAGGTAAAAATCATGATTCAACACTGTAACTCAAAAGAAAGCATGCAAAAAAATAAAATAGTTTACTAGTGGAGATATAGCTGTAATTGATTTTCATCAGATTTATTAGAGGTTTTGAAATTCAAAGCATTTCAGGCAGAAGTGAAAAATATTTTCATTTTCCAAATTGAATTAAAACCTGCAATCATTTTGGTTTGGATATAATTAAATCTGTTTGTCTAAAAGCAAGATATTTTTTAAAATTTTTCCTTTTCTTGTTTTTAATTCTAGTAAAAAATCAATTTAAGAAGATCTTTAAATGAAGCAGTGATTCAAAATGAAAAAACAAAATTTTGAGAAAATATCGAAATAAACATTTAAACCGTTTCCTGTTCTAATTTTTCTTTATTAAATTAAACTATGGTTAGAAATGGCATGATTTTACTAGCTTTTAATAATCTCATTTGTGTATTTAGTGATAGAGTTCAAAATTCTTCATGGAAAATACTGCAGTTTTTACTACTTAATAGATAAAAAATGTTTCTCTTCCTAATGCCCAATTAGAAAGTGATTTCTTAGGATCAAGCAAGAGATTTAACAAACACATTTCATATCTAAACAATGTAAAATGTATCTAGGCAGTAAAATCGTTTGCTGATAGATCAGCATGGCTTGTCCTTACTCAAGCATGTAGGCATACTGATTGTTTACTAGACATACGAAGCATTAGCCAATCAGGTAATAATAGCATCTAAATCATTGGATTAAATAACCATTAATGAAAGTGAGCATTACTAAGGCACATCCCTAGCTATATGGCCATTTTTTTCAAAAATAGTTATTACTAGTTTTAGCAGTATTATTAATTCAGTGACATATCCATCAGAACAGATAGAATCTTTTCCATTCTATTTCTATTTTTATATCACCTTCATAACTGTAATAATGAGTAGCTTTCAGTGATGCATAAAGTATCATTAGTAATATTTTTCCTATGAGTTTTGCTCGCTCTCTCTCTCATCCTAGATAATGATTATTGTGATATAAGATTTTTTGTAGAATACAATGTAATACATCCTTGACTAATTATGCACCAAATGACCATTTAGCTGTTTAACTCCTTTAGACATTTGGAGATTTGACACGTAGCAAGCATTAGGATGTCAGATATTTTTAGTTTTATAAGTATTTGTCGTATCACTGCAAAATTTGTTGATCACCTTTTCCAGTAGAGCAGCCACAACAGTAGCTTTTATTAATCATCTTTTTCAGCTAGTCTGTTTTTTGTTGTCTTATTAAGAACTAACAAAATGTTATAAATAATCCAGGAAAGAGTTCTATATGAGCCCAGGCTAAAGACACTTAAAACCTGGCAAGCAAATATATCATATATACATCAGCTGCAAGGCTTTTGATCTATTCATGTAATAATTATTCCTTTTGTGTTCACTTCTCAATTCACACACATTTAAGAAAACAAATGAGAAAAATAATTAAAAGTTTGAGATGAAGTTGACTTTGTGTTATCAAAAATGTACACCCAAGACAGAAAAATGCACAGAAGTCTTAATGTCTTGGTGCTGTAAAATTGCCTTAAAACAGCAATAATAGCATTTAAAAGCTGATGTCATTTATGGCACCGTAAAAGGCAAAAAAAATTCTGAGCATCCAAAATTGACTTTTTTTTTTCACAAGGTAAATTTAATATCAAGAAGTTAGAAGTATACTGCAACTTTAAAAAAAGTTAACATATTTCTTATCTCCTAGAGAAATGGCAGAACAGACTTCTCGGAAGAATTATGGAATATGTAATTGTTTTAATTCATTTTGCAAATGAGATTACATTCCAGCTTCACCCCGTTACTTCCCTCCCCACCCCATCCCCAACATTTAGTACTTTGTAATTACTGTGAATAAGATTTATAAAAAGATTTAATTGCTTATCTCCTTTTCAAATCTCAGCCGTGCTGTGAATCTGTAAATCACAACCACTGGTCTTAACTACATCTTCAGGCATAATCTTACTCAAGGGTGGAGATGAATGAATGGAAGCATCCTCTGTATAAACTGAGGAGGCACTCTACTTCAAAGGCACCCCTCTGAACACTGGTACCAGCTCCCAGTCATTCTGGAGTAAAAGCCATGTAGTGCAACTCACTGGTATGTGTTTTGTCACAAAGGTAACTGCAACAAAAAAAAACGTTTTATACTTCAATTCTGCCAGCATGTAGCCTTTTCTAGAATTACCTGGGTTTTTAAAACCACGCTAGTTGTTTTTAACTAATGTTTCAGCAAGGCATTGTTAATGCTTGTTTTCGATGGTCCAGCAGAATAAAGGCAAGATCTTGGAAAGATGTTTCCATTTCACAGCTCAGAAATTCCAGAGTTCAAATGTTATTTTCAGCCATTTTTCATAGTTTTTTCTCTTGTTTTTCTAATCCGTATATTCCTGAGTACAAATAATATTTCATGGTTTTGTTGGTGAACTCTTGTCACCAGATTAACCCCGTATTAAACCTGTACCTCTGTGTTATAGCCTTGCATATATATTTCCCTGTGTATAACCCTGTGCTGATCCATCTCATTTTATTAACCCTATTTAGGTTAGTATAATTAAATAGGAGTACCAGCATGTGAGCACAACAGTCCATTTGATTTAACTGGAGTTCTACTAAGGAAGATGGCAGTTGAAAAGGCTATTAAGACCTGAGCTGACATCCTCCCTGGGCTGAGCTAAAGCATAAGGCAGTAAGACCTGAATAAAACCTTCAGTGACATTATTAACAGAGGATATATCAGAATTACAGGTCGTAGCTCAGATGCGAGTTCACTAAATCACAACCCTCAGAGCAGAAAGCAGCCCTGGGTGATGCCATTTCCTCTGGAGGTGCACCTGATGGCTGCTGCAAAGGGGCAGGTTAGAGGTAAGGTTGAGCAGTCAGATGATTTTCTGATATAAAGTTGAAGTAGAAACAGGATCAAACCCAAAAAATGTTCAAATGAGGATGTGGATATCATTAAGGTTAGCTTATTCAAAGTGATTAAAGAAAATTCCTATGTGTCTCTTTCATAGAAACAATTGAATGATTTAGCTCATTTACCTAGAATAGCTTTTATTCTTCTATAGCTTCTAGACAATAGAAGCACATGCTTGTAAAGGATGTCAACTCACTCACCAATTTTTTACAGAGATATAGAAAAGAAATCAGCCAGGATGCAATAAATAACTGTATTGGATTGCTGACATGAAAAGAACTTGAGATGGGTTTTTGTCTGAATTGACAAGTGGCCTTTGGTTTTGTAAACACAACTTTGGTCTTTCTAATAAATGTGTCTAAAAATCTTATTATGCCTGAAAATCATATCACTCAGCCTAAATCCCTCTGGAATTTGGGAAGAAATCCTCTTCTTTAAAATTATCAGCACCAAGCTTTTAACTTTTTGATATTATTTACATTCACAATGAATTGAAGGTCAACTATTTGCAGATGCAGAATTATTTACAAGACAGAAGATCAAAATAAAGCTTTTAAATTGAGCTGAGTTGTATATGTGTGGTCTGTTATATTACCTGAAAAAGAGAAAGTGAGGAAATAGAAAAAGGTTACTGATGACTATGATAACAACTGCTGTAAGGTGAGATTATATTATGACTGTTATTATTTTTGTTCTTAATAGCAGTAACACCACTGTTTGCCAACTCTTCACTCCATTTTTATGATCATGATTGTTATTTTTGTTCCCAGTGTGGGTAGTTATAGCTCCTGAAGAGCAAACATTTCAAACATTTATTTGTACCCCAAAGCACATTCAAAGCCTGATTCCTTTAGTTCTTTCAAGATCCCACTGAATTGTTTATAAAGACTTCTCATGGCAAAGTCCAATACAGACTACATATTTTGTTTAGGACAAATGGATCTGGAGATACATGCACTTGGCTTTAAATCTGAGGCAGAAATTGTATGAAGGTAAGTGTACAACAATGATTCTTCATTTTCTTGTTTAATAACAAAGTACTGTAGTACTTTTCTTGCCATGAAGAGAAATAAGGAAATAAGGAAAACACATTTAAAATAAATACCACACCTGCATATTTAGATTTCACCTGCCACAACTTCATTTAGTTGTGGCAAAGGCTGAAATGTTTTTACATTCTCCAGATCTATGGATAACTACATCTGAGCATTTCACCTATAGAAGAAAAACAACCAAACAGTAATACAGTGAAATTGTATTTCACTTGAAAACTCTTGAAAATCACATTTTTTACATTAGCATAAATATTGAAAGATAAAACAGAAGGGTCTAGGAGATTTCATTTTATTTTTTCTATGGGAATACATTCTAAATTTTTGAACGGAAGATCAGTATTACAGCTTCGGAAGTTAACTGGTGTTTATATGAGTAACAGCGTTATGACAAGAATGTGGTAGAACAGTTGTTTGACACAGAATTTTTCTTGAATGCTCAATAAATGAAAGTAGATAGGTCTTACTCCTGATACTTGCTTTAGCTGTAGTCTTAGAGTAGCTGTAAGAGAAACATCTCAGTGAGCACTAGACATGTCTTGTAATAGTGCTCATGTTAGGAGTAGGATTAATGTGACTGCCTAGTGAACTAGATTGCCTTTATAGTCAACAGACTGTTACATTTTACACTGCAAATACCTGAAATGAGATTAATCTCCTTTTACTGTCTTTGTAGGACAGCTATGTGTACATCACAAAGGTAGTATGGAGTGTACTAAAGAAGTTCATTCCACTAAGATTTTAGCACATCTGGAATACATGTTGTAATTGTGCTCTTTTCAGAGCTAATAGGATTATTGAATTTAAGAAGGACTATCCTTCTTATGGCAGGCGAATAAGCAATTTATGATACCTTTGCATATTTTACTTATGCACATTTTACTATACATAGAATCATAGAATGGTTTAGGTTGGAAGGGATCTTAAAGGTTCCAGTCTCCCTTCCATGGGCAGGTACGCCTCCCACTAGACCAGGTTGGTCAAAGCCCCATCCAGCCTAGTCTTGAACACTTCCAGGGATGGGGCATACACAACTTCCCTGGGCAACATGTTCCACTGCCTCAGCACCCTCATAGTGAAAAATTTCTTCTCAATATCTAATCTAAATCTACCCTTTCCTAGTTTGAAGCCATTACCCCTCATCCCATCACTACATGCTGTTGTAAAAAGTCCCTCTCCAGCTTTCTTGTAGGCCCCCTTTAGGTACTGGAAGGCTGCTATAACATCTCCCCAGACCTTCTCTTCTCCAGGGCTGAAAAACCCTGATGCTCTCAGCCTGTCTTCATAGGAGAGGTGCTGTAACTCTTTGATCATCTTTGTGGCCCTCCTTTGGACCTGCTCCAACAGGCCCATGTCCTTCTTATGTTGGGGGCTCCACATCTGGATGCAGTACTCCAGTTAGGTTCTCATGAGAGCAGAGTAGAGGTGCAGAATCAATTAATTTCCATCACGTAAAATTGCTGAGCTTTGCAGGCAGGATGTGTTTTCATTTCAAGGGCTGTCTCTACCTTTTGTTAAGTGTCAGACTGAATCTATATGGACTGAAATATATCTAAACAGGTGCTTCATGACTTCATGATCTATCTTAATCTCTAGTACTAGAGATATCCACAGAACTGAAATCCCGTTTTTATTAGCTGAAAACTTAAAAATTTTCATTCCCCTGCAAGATATGCATGATATTTACATGTTCTCACAACCTCATATTCTCAGAGTTTACGTCTAAAATGAACTCATGTGATCTTCTCAGTATAACTTAATGCATATTGTACCACAGAAATGGTAGCTCCTGAAATTGAGGTATTTTCAGTTCACAACAATTGGTAATTTAACTAGAACTTCTTCTAGAAGTTATAACACATCTTGCCTTAAAGGCTACAAGTGATGAAGCACTTATAATTTGAATTCTGAAATTCTTTTTCAGAAGATAATTACAGTGTCTGTTAAAAATTTTCCTTTTATTCTCATCTAGTGAAATGTTATACAAGCCATTAAATGTCAGTGGATTAAAAGAACTCAAACTCAAAGGTCATTTAAACCTTGATGCAAAACTGCCTATCTGTTGGACTTGCATCCTAGAAATTGCTTCTTTTTAAAAAAAAAAAAAAAACACAACCCAAACAACATATATTTTCTTTGAAACATGTGTCTTGCACTACATTTAAAAGCCAGGACATTCATTAAGAATGTGAAAAAGAGTCAGCTACACCCATGTATGTGCCTTCCCTTTGGCACAAGGCAGTGTTTAGAGTAAATAGGAACAAGAAACGTACTTTTATCTTAATTAAATGACAATTAAGAGAGTTCCTCCAGGTACCTAGGCAGATGCTTGCAAAGCTGTAACTTCATGGCTTGTTGACAGTTGTTGTAGCTGTTAGGTCTCACTCTTAAAGTTCTAAGCCACAAAGGTGCTGAAGAAATGTTTGTCTAACACATGGTTTGATTAAAAAAATGTGTCTCTCTTTCAGGACCCTGGAGAAATTAGTGCAAAGACACAGTTCAGTGGACCTAAAGATATACACAGTAAAGATGCTGGCAATTTTATTATCCTGAAAGTATTGAAAGCCAAAGGTAGTGTCCTGAATATTTTTTTTTATTATTATTTTACTACTTAGAAAAATGCCTTTGGAGAAAAAAAAATTCGTCTGTGACTAGACAGTGGTTTTACACAGAGCATTAGCTTTTAGCATAATTATACTGGGTCAGAATCTGTCTGACCATCTGCTGGATGCAGAGGTTGTACAGCAAAAAAGGACAAAAGAGCAAGTCAAACATTTTCTCTCTGTGAAACCCAGACAGGCAACACACAAAACTGAAGTCTAGGCAAAACAGTAACTCACACTTTCTCTCCTTACTGTGCTGGATTTAGCTTCATTATGAGGTGAGGAGTGTGAGTATGGAGATTATGGGATGTTCAGTGCTTTGTGTATGTAAAAAGAATCAAATTATGAGTACTGCTTCCTGTGTCCCATCATTTTACTTAGTTAGTTGGACGCGCATTTGTGTAAATTTTATAAAGACACGTACAGACTACTATCTGTATCCCACTAGAAGAGGCAGCACATCTCTACAAAACATGCTACATCATAGCCTCTTTTTTGTACAAACCTGATCTGTGTAAACATTGACAAAGTCTGGAAAAGTTTTTGCATTTTCCACCATAGGGATATGAAATGTGAACAGCAATGTTTTCTGTTTTTCTCAGGGCAAAATTGCAGGCACTGCTGATGAAGAAATTGCAGTAAAAAACCCCAACCAACCAAACCAACCAAATAAATAAACAAAACAACCCACCAGATTTTGTCCTTCCAGTCTACAGTAATAAGGAGGGGTAGTAATTTCATTTCATCTTATATATTAGGTTCTACCTTAGGGCAAAAGGAGAGCTCTAGCAAATTGTGAGAGAGTTGGGTTTTTCAGCTTTGTTCTGTTCAAAGGCTTCCTTATTCCCATTTGAGGATAAAGATATCCTCAGACTCAATTTTCTTACTTGAAACTTCAATGATACAACTTCTGAGACTAAAAACTCAACATATTATTTATAACCAAACATAAGTTACTTTTTTCCTGATCTTCTCATAAATCATACATTTCCTTTTTTTTTTTGTTTACTCATATATTAAATTTTTGTCTTTACTTCATGTTCATTATCATAGCCCAAAGTTTCATTCAGTTACTCACTACTATGTCTATGAGGCTATGTAAGGAGAAAATTAGAAAGGCCAAAGCCCAACTAGAACATAACCTGGCTTTGGATGCTAAGGACAATTCAAAAAGTTTCTATAAATGCATTAATAATAAAAGGAGGACTAAGGGGAATTTCCATCCTTTATCAGATGAAGGCGGTAACATGGTGACAAAGGATGAGGAGAAGGCTGAGGTACTTAACGCCTCCTTTGCCTCAGTCTGAAGTAGTAGAATCGGTTGTTCCCTGAGTACCCAGACCCCTGAGTTTGTAGATAGGGGCAGGGAGCAGAATGAATCCCCCGTAATCCAAAGGGAGATGGTGAGGGACCTGCTACAGCACCTAGAGATACACAAGTCTATGAGGCCAGATAGGATCCACCCAAGGGTACTGAGGGAGCTGGCAGAAGTGCTCGCCAAGCCACTTTCCATCATTTACTGTCAGTACTGGCTAAACAGGGAGGTCACAGTTGGGTGGCAGCTAGCAAATGTGATGCCCATCCACACAAAGGGCTGCAAGGAGGATCTGGGGAATTACAGGCCTCTCAGTCTGACCTCGGTGCTGGGGAGGTTATGGAACAGATCATCCTGAGTGCCATTATGCAGCACATGAAGGACAACCAGGCGATCAGGCCCAGTCAGCATGAATTCATGAAGGGCAGGTCCTGCTTGACTAACCTCATCTCCTTCTATGACAAAGTGATTCACTTAATGGATGAGGGAAAGGCTGTGGATGTTGTCTACCTGGACTTTAGTAAGGCCTTTGGCACTGGTTCCCACAGCATTCTCCTGGAGAAACTGGCTTCCCATGGGTTGGATGGGAGTACTCTTCACTGCATAAAAATCTGGCTGGGCTGGCCAAGAGAGTGGTGATGAATGGAGTTAAATCCAGTTGGTTGCAGGTCACAAGTGGTGTTCCCCAGGGCTCGGTATTGGGGCCTGTTCTTTTTAATATCTTTATCAATGGTCTGGACAAGGGGATTGAGAGCACCCTCAGTTTGGAGATGACACCAAGTTGGGTGGGAGTGTTGATCTGCTTGAGGGTAGAAAGGCTTTGCAGAGAGATCTGGACAGGCTGGATCGATGGGCCGAGGCAAATAGTATGAGATTCAACAAGGCCAAGTGCTGGGTGCTGCACTTGAGTCACAACAACCCCATGCAGCATTACAAGCTTGGGGAAGAGTGGCTAGAGAGCTGTCTGGCAGAAAAGGTCCTGTGGGTGTTGTTTGACTGACGGCTGAATGTAGGCCAGCAGTGTGCCCAGGTGGCCAAGAAGGCCAACAGCATCCTGGCCTGTAGCAGGAATAGTGTGGCCAGCAGGACTACAAAAGTGATCATCCCCCTGTACTCAGCACTGGTGAGGCCCCACCTCAAGTACTGTGTCCATTTTTGGGCCCCTCATTATAGGAAAGACATTGAGGTGCCGGAGTGTGTCCAAAGAAGGGCAACGAAGCTGGTGAGGGGTCTAGAGCACAAGTCTTACGAGGAGCAGCTGAGGGAGCTGGGATTGTTTAGCCTGGAGAAAAGGAGGCTGAGGGGAGACATTAATGCTCTTTACAGCTACCTGAAAGGAGGTTGTAGAGAGGTGGGGGTTGGTCTCTTCTCCCAAGTAACAGGCGATAGGACAAGAGGAAATGGCATCAAGTTGTGCCAGTGGAGGTTTAGAATAGATATTATGAAAAATTTTTACACTGAAAGAGTTATTAAGCATTGGAACAGGCTGCCCAGGGAAGTGGTGGAATCGTCATCCCTGAAGGTATTTAAAAGATGGGTAGACATAGTGCTTAACAATATAGTTTAGTGATGTTTTTTATCAGAGTTAGGTCAATGTTTGGACTCAATGATATGAAAGGTCCCTTCCAACCTGGACAATTGTATGATTCTATGATTCTATGACTACTCTTCCTGTGCTACTATTCCTTGCGTTTGCTCAAGTTTGAGTTGTAAACAAGTGTCCATGTGAGATGCTCATTTTCTTCTAGGCTGCTAGTCCACTTCTCTTCTACCACACATTACCCACTATTCTTATGAGAAATTCCACTCATCCAGTGGCATTTCTGTCATCCTCTACCTTTAAGGAGTACATAACTTTCCTGCTGCTTGTCCACTGTAAGGTGGCCTGTTTATTTTCTTTCTTTGTTTATTTTTCCCCCCTGAATATGGATTATAATATTGACTGAAGTTTATTATACTTACCCATATTTATTAGATCTTGTTAACTCCTGCATCAAGCTCAGTGTATCTTTCTGTCTTGGGTAACATTTCTTATTTTGGTCTATTAGCCATTGCGTCTCCTGTACTAAAAAAACCATTCACACTTCATATGATTCAGACTGGACAATGTCCTTTAGTTTGCTTTAGTAAAACTACGTGTAGAACTCCAAATAGTGATTTATTCCAAATCCTTGTCTGGGCTTCTTTTAGACTTCCTTTTAGACCTAAAGAAAAAAAAAGAGAAAAAAAAAAAAATGAACAATGTATCAAAAGCCCTGTCCAATAAAATGACAACTGAAAAAATTATGAGAAGGGAAGAGAATATTTTGGGTTTTTAAAGGATTCAATAGATGTCCAGAACTAGTTACTTTGAGAATGACCATGACCACACACAAGAAAATTCAAGAAAAATAGCTTCACAGTTGTACAAGTCAGTCAAGAAGTAATGCTTTCACTGCATTGTTGTGAATTTGTTCCAATAATAGATACATTTTGTTGTGTTCAAAGAAGTATATTTTCACTTGTACAAATCATTGTGATATCTCTTGCTCACGAAGAGATTGGAGCAGCCTTGTTTGTTTGTTTGGGTGGTTGCGTGTGTGTTTCGTTTTGTTTTCCCTGAAATATCTAATGCTTTTGCAAGTATGTTCGTTGTGGAAGACAGAGGGAGAAGATAGAGGGTGAAAAGGGGGAAAAAAAGAGAAAAAAAGGCCAAAAAAAAGCAGCTAAGAAATAGAAGGGTTGGGCAATTACTGTAACTACTGTAGCATGTTATCCTATTACTGCTAAGTACAAAAGTTTCTGAGCTTTTGCTTCCAAAATGTCATGTCAGACAAGACCAAGATTACAGCTAAAATTTTTTAATCTTTAGACTTGCGAAGTCCAACAGTTTTATAACAGGATGTGAGCAGTGATACTTTATTGTCAATGACACTGCTACAGCTTTTCATTTAACTTTGGCACTAGTTGCATTTTGTATCTGACATTTGGCGTAGCTCATTATTTAAACTTAATCTTCAGGAAATTATTGTTAACAATATATTTCTATGAGATCCTATTTTAAACAGTGCTTGTAATCAATTTATATAGTTTAACATGGGCATGTAAAGTGATTTGTAACCCATATTCCTGTCATATTTGATGTTTTGCAGGAACTCCTTAACTAAACAAAGCCAAATATGCCCAGTACTAGAGATGAAAACCCAAACACTGCAGGGCTTATTAGTGGTTCTGTATTTACTTGGAATTCTTCACAGTGTGATCTAATAGGAGTTTCAATACTGCAGGGCAAGAATTTCAAAACCTTTTGAAGTCAATAGAAAGCCAAAACTGATGGACAAAGATGAGTAGGTCTTTGTAGTGAAAACATTAGCCCTAACATATTGGTTAAATTTGAAATTGTATGTTTACATTCTCTCTACTTACATTCTCTGCTTGGTAACAATTAGACACAGTGGGGCAAATTCTATCATCTGTTATTGAAGACACCTGCCAAAGATGTACCAAATCAAAGTAAAATGTGTCTGAGAGAAAGTATAAACAGGAAGAAAAAAAACATTAGTGATTAAGACCACCACATCAGAATTTGAGGAGAATAATTAATTCTTCTATTCTGCTTTTTTTTTTTTTTTAGCTTTTTTTTTTCCACCCAGGGTGAGCACTGTGGTCACATACATATATCTCCTGAACTACCAGGTGATAAGAAGTAGTTATAGAGAAAAAAAGGTAATGGAGAAGATTTATGAGTTTTATTGCTTGCTTCAAAGTGTATTAAGTTCATGAGGACCAGTTAGTCTATATGTGAATTTGATTATTTTTTTAAGATTGAAGTGGCTTCTATATCAAAACCAAAATAATTGGCACCTAACAAAAGAGACACCCTCCCTATGCTTTCTTTGTTTCTTCTGTTTTCCTTTCCTCACTTTTCTTCTCATGTCTTTCTTCTCTGTAAAGTCTGTAGAAGAGACATACTTTGAAGTATATTAAAAAATTTTCATCGTTTATTATGTCATTCAGGAAGAAGAGTATTCCAAATCAAATGGATCACTACAAAGGTTGAAAACACCCCAAAGCAAGCAGAACATGAGTATGGATCACTGAAAAATGGTAGATTATGCTGCCACCCAAAGGCTCTGTTGAATAAATTGGTTGCTTTTATAATATACTAATATAAGTTTCCAGGTGGAATAAAGATTTAGTAAGTTATTGCTTGGTTGCTAGTTATCATGACTGATGTGCCAGCATCAGTAATTTTATAAAGATTTTGTGTGCTTTATTTTAGTTGTGAAGTGGCTTGTGTCTCTTTTGAAATAATATTTTTTAAAATTATTAAAAAACACTTTCATATTTCTCTTTGACTTTTGTCAGCTAATGTTTTTTATTAAGGCGCTATCTGCCTTGGATTTAATAATAAGGTTTTCACATTCTATAACTTTCTCTTTTCACCAAGCAAAGAGTATAAAATGGTATCCACTTGAGTAGAACTGGTTGTATCCTTTTGGAAATAACATCTTAGATGTCTCTCAGTTGTACAGAATGATTGATCTGGATCCCATTTGATAACTTACAAACAGTTCATCTCCTTATTTTTTTATGGGTGTTTTCTTGTCCACAACATATGCATGTCTAATTTGCCTAAGTGTGACATATGACTTTCCAGAACACTCGTTTTGTCTGGAAGCTTATGTGTTGTAGATAGATTTGGAAATCCTGCTCCACTCTTTTTTCTACTGTGTCATTGAGTGATTGTGTGCTGTATAATTTGACAACCTCCTCTATCAGCTCATCAGTATAACCTGCAACATGCATAATAATTACAGCTTCATTTCAGGAAATACATGAGAAAGGGTCAGAAATGTGTCAATCTGTCTAACTACTTCTTCCATCACATCTGTTCTACTTAGTAGTTGGACAGAGTGGGACTGCCTTATAAAATAATAATGCATTTTTAAAACTGGGGTAATCTTTTATGCTGTCACAGTGCTCATTCAATGTTATTCTATAACCTGTCTTTTTGAGGATTTCCATATAAAATGTGGTATTTCAATAATATTGTATGAAAATCACTATGACCACATTACCATAAACACAGAGTTGTCCTCCACCAAGGCTTGAATTATATCAATACAGGATAAAAAGTTTGGTGTAAAAGTTCTGTGTGAAATTTAGCATTACCTAGTGGGCCACAGTTAATGTTAATGTTTCAATCATAAATGATTTGCAGGTTTTTAAAGTTTGTTACAGAGACCTGCTATGTTATAAACGTATCACCAGAGGTATATATGTAGATCCATAAACAACACAATAATTTTATTTGCTTTCTGTAGTATATAATAATTGATTTCATGAAATGTGTTGCCTGTAATGGTTTTGTATGTACACAAATTCTATCATTGCTATTTAATAACTGGTCATTAAATAATAATTTCCATGTTTTCCAGAAGACCATTTTTTTTACATTAGACTTCATTGTTCTCTTTAATTATACAATAGCTAGACATGCATATCCATCATAAGCACTGTGCAATTTGTATTAGAATTTTTCATGTTATCCCTACAATTGAGGCAAAACTTATTTGTTGTCTGATACATATTAGGAAATGCTGAAGAAAATATTACATGTGATGGTTCTTTATATTTCTTAAACTTACAAATTCAATTGCCTTTTTTTTAAGTAAAAGATCAAAGATGACTTACAGAAGCAGGAACAGCGAGTTGTAATTCATTGTAATTCAAGTCCATTAACTAGTATATGTAAACACTCCTCAGAAATTGACAGAGCCTACAGCCTGTAGAGGGAGGAACTTCTAAGTGTACTTGAAATTAGAGCCCTTTAAAACAAAGGTGCATTCAAGGGAAACTATCTTTCTCACAATAAAGCTGCAGAAAGAAAAGCTGACATTGCAATAGACTTGTCAGAACTATTTTATAAGAGGTGATCTGTTTTCCATCTGATGAGAAAGCTAATGTCAAGGACACTGTCCAACTTGGCCTTTTTGTCAAAGGTTTCAGAGAAAAAATTATTTTTAAAGAAAAGCAAGCTTCTTTTTCAGATTTTGATTTACACTGTGCGACAAAAATGTTAAATGTTACGGTGAGAAAGGTGATGAAAAACTGTCTTCAAGACGTTTGGTTTTGTATGAGTCCCTGTGATAGAAAAACAACATTTGATGTATTTTTCTTTTTCATTGAGACAAAAAAGAAGTCAGAGACAAGCAACAAAAAGTTAACTATGTGCTATGGTTTGGATATGTTTCTTAAAAGATATTGATATGCTATATCAAAGAAGCATCAAACAGTGATGGGAGTGAGCCTTGTACAGATATTTACATACAGCTAAATAGTCTGAATCCCAAATCTGAATCACATTGGTGACCAAATTCTTATTTCCTTGAATTTTAGTTCACATAAGCAAGCATATTAGAATCAAATTCTGTTTTGTTTTGTTTTGTTTTTATCTTTTTTTTCCATGCCACTATTTCAGACCAGGAACATGAACCAGGACGTAGTGCCGTATTTTGTTATTCAAAATTTGTTGAGTTGAAAGCATGCAGGTAAGAACTTCTCTGAATTGTACAATGGAGAATATAGTACCTTAGAAACTGTGTGATATTCTACAGAACCAAAGAATAAAAAGTACAGGATATTCTTTGAAAAAAAACCCCAACATCTTAGTTTGATTCTCCCACACCCTTTTCTGTTGGGGTAAAATTTCTAGTCCTCATTCTTAGACTAATACCTTGATCAAAAATTAATTATGCCCAAAAAATCAGACTGAATTTTCTTTTTTCCTTCGGAATTTTTATCATTTGATTAATTCTACACTGAACACCAATCTCCTTATAACAGATATGTTTTTCAGGAAGCAGAAAAAATATTTTGCAATGTGACTTGAAATCTATAAAGTATGTTGATTTCATATCATCAGATCTGATATTTTGTTACAGTTGAACAACACTGAATTCATTCTTGAGCCATAGGATGAAAGCGTATGCAATTTTCATTCTCTTAAGAGAGCAAGGATTTTTGGAGTTGGTAATAGTGGTGCTGTAAATTGGACTAATGACAGTAATTGTACTTTGTTTTGATTCATTGATAAAATTTTAATGAGCTTAACAATAAACTCTTAGCTCATATACATGGTGTGTTCACTATTGCCTGTAACAGGATTTTTTGATGGAAGAGAGGGACCTGTCTTCTTTCCTAGGAATATCAAGTCCACACATTAGGAATGTAATTCAGAAACAAACTTTAAAGTCAAGGGTAACATATACTAGCAAGTTCCTCTGTATTCTCCATTTTTAATTCACGTTTTTAATGTAGAAAATCAGAGAATCACAGAATCACAACCTTTTAGACTTTAAAACATATTTGTGCATGTCAAGCCTAACTCAAACTGTCCACACTCAATTGTAACAACTCACTATCATGGTTACAAAGGTTCTGGATCAAATTCTTCTTGCTTCCCCGCAAATTCCCATTCATTTTGAGATTAATTGTGGAAATGGATAGTTAAATATTCATCTTTATGATAAAAATGTATAAAATGCCTAAGGGCAAAAATTAAGGGAAAATTGGTAGTCAGGAATTAGACGGCTTTGTTCAAGCCTTGCTGTACATATCAAGTGATGCTGTACTACTCTGTGGGAGAGTTAATCAGAAAATTAACATACTGATAAGTCCTTATGCTCCAGAATAGTAAAAATTAAACAGTGTCTTACTTTGTCTAGTGCTGTTTTTTAAAGGGCTTTCATAGCACTTTCCTGTTCTGCTCTTGACTGAGACAGTATTCTTTGCTTCTGAAAAATGTTACAAACTATTGCCAACTTGGTTAATGTTAAAATCACAAATAAATCAGATCTTACACTCCCACAGCTCCCTCAAATGAAAAGGAATCTTCTTGATTTAAACAGATTTGTATCTCTTTGCCTACTTCCTCAGCAGGCGTGTTGGAAATGACCCCACACATTTCGTCAAGGACTCACTCAAATGTGGCCAAAATCACTCTGGTTGGACTTCCAGAACTTTAAGAGACATACCTTGTCATTGTTTGCACACCACTGCTTATCAAATATGTGAAACCACTTACAGAACTTCCATGAAATGCTTTCTCTGTGATGAAGTTAAAGACAAATGTTGGTCCTCCGATTCGATAAAAAATACGAGTAATTTTTTTTTTTTTTTTCATGATACCTTTAATGGATTGATACCTTTAGTGGATCGATACCTTTAGTGGATTGATACCACATAAGTATGTCAGATATCTCATACTGCTCTCTTTCTCTGTACAGTGCTATGTTTGAGTAGTGTTATTACTCAATAAGATACTTAAGGTGATTTTCTTAATCTTTTTAAAAAGTGTTCCTTAAATATATAAAATTTTTTTGTAAGTATGTAGTCTTATGACTCATTCAAGCCTCTGTTTCTCCCAGTGTTTGTTCTTTCCTCTAATCATATATGTTAAAGCAGACAAGAGTAGCCATCTTCTTGTGCTCAGTACTTTACATGATTTTAAGAAGGGAGAGTCTACACTTCAAAGGGCTACAGAATAAGACAGTATAAGATTCTACAGAATAACGAGGAGTTTATTTTACAGACAAGCCCTAAGTATGTCATTAGGCATGTAAGAGATTTTCAAAAGCAACTAAGCAGATTAGTTATCTAACTCCCATTGACTTTACGATAGTCAGATGTCTTTGGGAGCTGTGAAATTGAAAATATGACAAGACAGATGATATCTGAATTACCAGAGTGGAGTGACATCTCTAATACCACACCAAAAACCTGATCTGTTTGGGTGGTGGGGAATAAAAGGTGGTTGGGCAGAAGTGAAAGATCTGGGGAAAGATGGAATAATTTAGAGAGTAATTAATGAAATCTGTGCATGTAAGGTATTAGTCAACCCCTAGATGTATTATAAATACACTATGACGAATACCGTGGCAATTGCATAAAGTTAGGATAGAGCTCTCCAAGACTGTCTCTTTTATCCAATGTGATTTACTTCATGAAAGTTTATAAACAATGACAATAGAGAAAATTAAATAAAAATCAGGAAGAAAAGCTTATCACAGGCAACATAAGATGACAATTTCATCTTACGGTAGAGGAGCTAGCTCATAACTAAGGACAAAATGCTACCACAAAAGAAGAGGCTTGGTAAATATCTGTGTGCACTATTTTGTGGTCTACAAATTTGACACGCTATGGAAATCACACAAGTAGCATCTGAATAAAACAGGTCTATCAGACAGAAATTTTTTTGGTGTTATATTCAGTGAAATAAGTATGCTCTTGGCTCCCAAATACTGTCCAGATGAGACCATCCTCAAACATTTTTCCTTTGCTTAAAGCTTTCTTCAATGCCAAGGTGATTTTCTGTCTAAGATCTGACTCCAACCAATTTCAATGAGCATTGGATCAGACACTGGAAATTTTCTCACTGTGCAATATTTATTTGACTGTAAAACTACCCACTGCATTTGGTACGATCAGTAGGATGTTAAATTTGCAATGCCATTTTTAAAAACAAATTAAAAAGCAATCCAAATCTTCAAGTTTAAGTATTTAAAATAAGAGATCACTAAGATGACTACCTGACAACCCACAGAGACTACCACCTCCTTCTTCTCTTTCTTTTCTGGTCATCTTCTTTTCTCTCAGTGTTAAGGTCCATACGCATATGATTTTCATATTAATAATAGATTTCTCTGGTTTTTCTAACTGAAGACCATCTCTGTCTCTATACATATGTATATGAATCTGGTTGAATACTGCTTCTAAATTTTTCGCTATTACAATAATATTTTATAAACAGGCAAACAAAACCCATATAAAAAAGAGCAAAGCCTTCATAATAAAACACTCAACAACTTCATGTCCTGTATGCTAACTCCATGGTCTACAAATTATATCTTCTTTCTGTCAGATACGTCTGTTATTCTTGCAAAATAAATTAAATGAAAACCTAGAGCACAGAAAAAAATGAGAAATGGGATAAATGGAGAGTTTTTCCAACCTGAGTTTTTCCTCAGGAAAAAAAGGAAAGCTTACATTCTCTGGAAGAGGAGGTTGGCAACTTATGAGGATTATCAAGATGTAACAAAGCTATGTAGGGGGAAAATTAGAAGGGCCAAAGCTCAATCAGAACTCAGCTTGGCCACTGCAGTTAAAGACAATAAGAAGAGATTCTTTCAGTATATCAATAGAAAAAGGAAGACTAGGGAAAATGTAGGCCCACTGATGAATGAGACGGGTGCCCTAGTGGTGGAAGACACAGAGATGCCTTCTTTTCTTCGGTCTTCACTGCTAAAGCTGTCTCTCACGAATCCCATACCCAGGAGGCAAGGGGGAAGGTCTGGAGAGAGGAAGATTTTCCCTCAGTTGAGAAGGACTGGGTCAGAGACCACTTGGCCAATCTGAACATTCATAAGTCCATGGGCCCTGACGGGATGCACTCGCGAGTGCTGAGAGAGCTGGCAGATGTTATTGCTAGACCACTCTCCATCGTCTTTGAAAGGTCATGGGGAACAGGAGAGGTGCCTGAGGACTGGAGGAAGGCTGACATCACTCCAATCTTCAAAAAAGGCAAGAAATAGGACCCAGGGAACTACAGACCGGTTAGTCTTACCTCTGTCCCTGGGAAGGTAATGGAGCGACTCATGCTGGATGTCATCTCCAAACACATTGAGGAACAGGAAGTTATTGGAAGTGGTCAACATGGATTTACCAAGGGCAAATCATGCTTGACCAATCTGATAGATTTCTATGATGTTATAACTGGTTGGCTGGATGAGGGGAGAGCCGTAGATGTCATCTACCTTGACCTTAGCAAGGCTTTTGACACTGTCTCCCATAACATCCTCATTAGGAAGCTGAGGAAGTATGGGCTAGATGAGGTGACAGTGAGGTGGATTGAGAGCTGGCTGTGTGACAGAACTCAGAGGGTTGTGATCAGCGGCATAGAGTCTAGTTGGAGGCCTGTAACCAGTGGTGTTCCCCAAGGGTCAATACTCAGTCCAATTTTGTGCAGTATATTCATTAATGACCTGGATGATGGGACAGAGTGTATCCTCAGCAAGTTTCGCTGATGATACCAAACTGGGAGGGGTGGCTGACACTCCAGAGGGCCGTGCTGCCATCCAGCGTGACCTGGACAGGCTGGAGAGCTGGGCAGAGAAGAACCTAATGAGGTTCAACAAAAGCAAGTGCAGGGTCCTGCACCTGGGGAGGAAGAATGCTAAGCACCAGTATAGGTTAGGGGTGGACCTGCTGGGAAGTAGTTCTAGGGAGAAGGATCTGGGGGTCCTGGTAGACAGTAAATTATCCATGAGCCAACAATGTGCCCTTGTTGCCAAAAAGGCCAATGGAATCCTGGGCTGCATAGGGAAGAGTGTGGCCAGTAGGTCGAGGGAGGTTGTTCTCCCCCTCTAGTCTGCACTGGTGAGGCCACAACTGGAATACTGTGCCCAGTTTTGGGCTCCCCAGTTCAAGAAGGACAGGGAAATGCTGGAGCAGGTCCAGCGTAGGGCAACCAAGATGATTGTGGGACTGGAGCATCTCCCTTATGAGGAAAGGCCGAAAGAGCTGGGACTCTTTAGCCTGGAGAAGAGAAGGCTGAGGGGAGACCTTATTATGGCATACAAGTATCTAAAGGGTGGTTTGAAGGAGGACGGTGCCAGACTCTTTTCAATGGTTCCCAGTGACAGGACAAGGGGCAATGGGCACAAGTTGGAAAGTAGGAAGTTCCGTTCAAATACATGGAAAAACTTCTTTACGGTGAGGGTGACAGAGCACTGGAACAGGCTGCCCAGGGAGGTTGTGGAGTCCCCTTCTCTGGAGATTTTCAAGACTCGCCTGGATGCAGACTTCAGACTGAAGACACATTTAATCTTTTTTTTTTTTGGTGTATTTTGCAGATAAATCCATAAGGTTTTGCCTAGAGTCTGTCATTTAGAAAACAGGATCTCTGTTTGAGCATAGTCAGTAATGGTTTGGACACAATCGAAGAAAGTTTCAAGAAACTACCTTGAAAAAAAGCTTTTCTTTCACAAGACCTCCCCTGCCCACCCACACCCACCTCCCCCTCTCCCAAAACAACAGGAATTTGGGCATTCATCTGAGATTTTGTTTTATCTTATTGAGCTATGAAAAACTGTAAATCCTACACAAATGGCCGTAGTACCTGAACAGGTCATCTGTTCAGCTCAAGTTCATTAAGTGATGTATCTCAGGCTGTGGGCTTTTGAAGCAGCAGCTGTGAATTTAGTGTATTTGAACAAAATAATGAAAATATAGTTTTTGCAACACTCTGCAGTGATGCAGGTAATTTCCTTTGTGGAAAAAAGACAAAGTGGCCCAATGTATAGTACAGAGAAGCAGGTGTATGTCATCCTGGCACATCTATAGGTATTCTTCCTATGATTTATATTTTTCTTGCCTGTTTTTCTGTACTGAGAGCTCCCCTCCATATTTTCAGTAGCAAGAGAATTCATTTGAGGGAAAGGGATTCCCCACATTTTCTTGTTCTGTCACTTTCTCAACCAGCCAAACAGTATTAAAAAATCCTTAAAGACTAGGACATCTCTAGATTTCTTGTGTCACCTCCTTCCTCTCTCCCACACCATAGCCAGGCATAGCATCAAGACTTTTTAATAGTTTCTTTGCTTATTTTATTTATTTATTTATTTATTTTAATGATCCTGATCTGGACATAAAATTATGTGTTGGTAGATACCTGATCACATTTCTTTGTAATTTTTTTTATTTTATCTTCTTGCTAATTACCTATCTGGAGCAGGCAGTTA
Source organism: Rissa tridactyla (assembly GCF_028500815.1). Lineage (NCBI taxonomy): Eukaryota > Metazoa > Chordata > Aves > Charadriiformes > Laridae > Rissa > Rissa tridactyla. The sequence continues at coordinate 199,897,225 of NC_071466.1, forward strand.
GGTAATCAAACAAATGTGCTTTCATGGTTAACGGTACCCCAGCTGAGAGAAATACAGATAATAGCTGTTTAAGAGTTTAGAGATCAGACGCTGTTTTCCAAGTAGAGATTATGCCAGCAAAGACAGGAATGAGAAAAATCTATAGGTTTTTCTTTACAGTTAATTAAGCATGAACAAGTTTTTGCTTTGTTTTGTTTTATTTTATTGTTTTTGTCTCAGAAAAATCAATACAATTGCATGATGAACCATTGCTCACTGGTACATTTTTATCTTTGCTCCTCCCTTCTGCTCTTCTGTATGAAATATGACCACATTTTTCATTATCTATTTCAGGTCCTTCAGCCTTCAGAATAGCTCTCTGATGCAACAATTAATAGTCAATTTAAATATAAATATCAGGCTATCTCCAGTTCTGGCTAGAATCATTGATTTAATTTCCTAATGACAGAAGAATTAAGTAATAGGCCCTAAGTAGGAATGCAGGCAACCATGTGAAACCGTGTGCCAAATTGATATTTCAGCAACCCTGATAACTTATTAGGATGACAGCCATAGGATGTCACAGAGCTGAATGATAAATCTTCAGTCTGCTCTTTTCCTACTTTAAAATTATTTTTGTATTGCAAAATTAATTGGCATTTTTGTTGACAGTCAGTGTGGTCTTTAGTAATGTTTAAAGTAAGAAACTCACAATGTTACTAAATGTTGAGAAAAAGTAAAACAAGTCATCTTACACAATAAACAGACAGATAAAGGGGGCCGGAATCCATTTCACATAGGGCCAATCCAAGTCTGACATATCATTTAAGCTCAATCAGGGCAAGATACAGCACTTAAGAACTGCATAGGCCTATAAACAGGGAGAATTTCATAAAAGAGGAGTAAATTAGAAAAGTAGGTTTAGAATTGCAGGCCTAAAAGCACAAAATGCCAATAGGAGCAGAATAAATACATTTAAAGGCTGAAATAAACTTTTGGCTGCCGTGAGGATTTTGGGGAGGAAGGGTAGAAACACAAAGTAGCCATGAATGAATCTCCTCTGAAATACTCTGGTCGTATACGTTTTCAAATAATTGAAAAGGGTCAGTGAGGTTTTAATAAGAAAACCAATGTCGGTTATGCATACAGGTTAGATTTTATGTTTTCAAATGAACAGAGAAATTTTTGAAACAAATTAATGGCTGTGCAATTAAATTATCTCCTGTTACACCCAGTAGCAGTTTTATCCCTGATTTTAGAAAGATGAAAAAATCGTACCTTACCTACTTCCTGAAAAATATCACTGATCCAACGCACCCTTAACAGAAGTTCTTGGGTTTTTTCCGATCCTCGCAGTGCACTAAATATTGACAGAAATGTAGAGATTTTAGCTTGTAACAACAAACTTGTATATACTTCACCATACTCCCTTGCTCTAGCTTTGGTTCCAGAAAACTACTATGGAGGCGGTTTTTTTTTCCCATTTCATTTTGTTTGACCAAAAGACCTAGACTTTTCAGATTATCTTGAATATCAAACAAACTGGGAATGCTCCCTGGTAGCATGGTGCACCTCTATTCCAGCCTTAGGTTCTTAAAACAGGTTATGTATTAGTTGTTTGTAGTGCTTATAACATGGAAGAAAAAGCTCTACCTAAAATATAGACCGTGTAACTCCTGAATGACACCAAGAATCAGGATCAGCATTCTGAAAAGGATTTGTTAAGCAGTATTATGAAGGCAATATAACTTGTAGAACAATGGTACTGTTGTTCTTTATACTATGATTTCTAGTGATTTTCCACTGTGCCTAAGAAATCTGCTTTTTGGACAAACAAATGCCTTTGAAAGTTAATGCAGATATTTTGAAAATTAGACTCTCAGGTACAGAAACAGGAAACAGGGTGGGTACTCCATAAATGAGATATGTACCTTCCCTGAAGCATTTGTGTCCCAGAACTCATTTGCAGGTTTGCAACAAGCTTTGTGTAAGGGGAGCACACATTGTTTCTGCTGCAAGAAACCAGGGACCGAATTGTGAGGATGTACGTCTTCACCGATGTATAATTGCTGAATGTATGTTCCAAGCCCCACACCCTCACTCCAAACCCCACAAAACAAAACAAATCAACTGAAGAAATATGAGTTTCTCTAACACTGTATATCTAGGCAGTTGTGACATTTGAATAGGTAAGGGAAAAAATCACCTTATAAAATAGTGATTAGAGTACTTTTAATATAAAAAGTAATAAAAAAAACCAGTTATGAAGTTTATACTTTCAGGCAATTTTTTAAAGATTAAAAAATACAATTGGAGCTGGTGATCCCTGTGTGAGTTAAAAAGATACTGGTATTAGTAAAAGAGATACCCAATGCACCCAAAAGTAGATGAAGCCTTTTGAGACATTATTTCTTTCTTCACATACTGTAATGGCTGTATAAGAATTTTCTCTGAGTAGTGCAAAGCTTCAAAATGTTCAAAGAAATAAACCCTATCATTTATTATGAGTGAGGTAATTCTAAATAAACAGAGTAATTCAAAATGTGAACAAAAGAACCGCAGACTTAACCTTACTAAAAGGTCAAATTCTTCCTTCAGATACATGAACTTTGAAGGAATGCTCATGGGCAGAGTTTGGGCTCTGATGTACATAGTACAATTTAGCAAATATATTTATTGAACCCATGGCTCTGTAAAGAAATTTCAAAATCATGTGTGTTAACTATGTTGCATAGGAATAGGCCTTTGTGAAAGAACTCAAGAGGATTGAAAGTAATTCACTGTTGGAGGTAATGATAGTCCTGAGGATTTCTGACAGTTTAAGGTGACATGACTGAAATAATGTATTACTTACAGTTACATTGATGAAAATAATGTCAGTGTGGAATTATATGGACAGTTGCTGGCACTCTGATATTAAGGTTATTCAATTTTTCTTTCCAACCTACCATTTTCAGTTGCATGTCATATTGCCAGACTTCAAAAGTGTGGATTGAATGAATTGATACTTGGCTTAAAATTGATTTTTTTCAAATATTACTATTTTTAGAGTTCAGCAAAACTGGAAGGGATTTTAAATTTGTTATGTTGGGGGGAGAAAGGTTAGCAACAGATCCTAGAGGTAGTTTTACCTGTTTGTTTGTTTGTTTGTTATTCCATTATTCTTTAGAAAAAGTCTCTGGTGAAAAGTGTATCATATTTGGCAGGAAAAGTTCTGTGGTCCAAATGGTGCCTTACTAGAAATTCTTCCCCACTCAGCTTTATTTAAATAACTGGAAATTGCTGCTTTGGGGGGTGGGGAATAAACTAAACACCCCCAAAAACCAAACATACAAACAAAGCAACCCAGGACCTCCCAAAACAGAAACCTGACCAAAAAAAACACGCAGGGAAGGGGCAGTTACTCTTGTGTATTGAGTATGATGAGTGTCTAAAGTGCTCCAACACTGATTTTTGAGATGAGTATTCGGTTTCCTCATCCACCTGGGACAAATTAAGACCCACATCCTGGGAAAATGCTTTAGGCAGAAAGCTTTAAACAGTTTTTGTGTAGGGAACTAGGGACAGAGAAGAAATTAATATCTCCATTTGAAACTCTTCGACTGTGCAATGAAAATGAACATGATTTTCTAGTCTACTGTGTAGGGCACTCAATAAAAGGAGGTTTGTAGGTCCCAATCCCCAGTTCAAAGCCTGGTTATGTAGTTTAGTGAATGATCTTTTTCATATAAAATACATACCCAGTCACTGAAGCCTAGACGTATTTGTCGGTTCTTGCCAGAGCAGCAGCAGCTGGTAATCAACCCCCTCTGATACTGAGAAAAAGTGAATGTAGGTTTCATCCAACAGTAAAGTAAATCCTATGACAGCTGGAAATCCACTGCATATAAAGGAAGTAGGGAACTCTATTTCCATACAAAACTGACAAGGAAGTGGTAATTGTCATTACGGGGGACAAGGGACCTTGAGGGAGAAAGAAATAGAAGGAGCAGTTTTGGATTCTCATTGTCCGAGGAGGAAACCAGAGGCTAGCGGACAAGTAAGCAGTTAGTTTAGGGGACTTAGATACTTATTTTCCTGATAAATTCCACTTTAACTTCCTAAAAAATGCTTCCATATAAACAGTTAGAAATGTGAGTGTCATTGATTTCAATGGGAATGAAGTTTCCAGATTCCTGCCTGCACTGGGGTGACCATCACCTTCTGGTTTCTCTTCACTTGTGGAGAAGCCTCGCTTTTGCTCCTCCCTGACACACATATTGTGGACCTTAGTGAGGTTATTAGGTCATTTGTCTCTGAAATGGAAATCAGAATGGAAGTGTAATTGCAATGTCATGATATTCTTTTTCACACACTTATCTCTCCTCTGAAGCTGTGTATTTACTTGTTCATCATCATCCATTCACGGCAAATGAAGTTAGGCAAGTTAGGTGCTCCACTTTTGGTCTCCAGTATCTTGGATTTTATTTAATATAGTGGTGTTATTCAAAGGCTCTGGGTGTACTTTAGGATACTCGTTACCTTGCAGTGGTTAGCATTAGCAGAGATTCAATCATTTGCAGAGCTGAAAACCTTTATTGACAGATAGTAATGACATTAAGACTTTCTTTTTAAAAAATGCATGCAGTCAATGTGTTTTAGCAATGTAGTATATCAATTAAAGCCATACACAAATTCAGGTTCAGCTGAAATAACACCACCTTTAGAGCACAAATTCTTCTTTAAAGTATAAAGAAACCAAAAGCACATTAAAACACTTTAAAAGGACCCGGTATCAAGTGGCCCATGTCTCCACTGACATGTATGTAGCAGAAACAACGCCTTCTTATTTCGTTATATCACTGTGAGAAGTGGCTTAGGAGAAAAAAAGTCTATTGTGCTTTGCCAGGGACATGATGTTTTTTAAAAAAATCAAACAGAAAACTGTATGAAAAATATTTTAAAATATATGTTTATTTGCTTATCCTGAAAGTATTTCATTTTTGAAACTTTTGAAATGTGTTGTGAGAGAAAAATGGTACTATTTCCTTTTAAATAACTCAGTCATTTCACAGGAAAAATAAAATGTCATGAACTGCTAGTCATTTTAGTTTACAGAATCAATATTTTTCAAGCAGCTTCCCAGTTCCATGTAATAATAATATATTTCATTGTATTCTACCACCTGAAAGTCCCATCTCTATATCATCTGTGAAAAGATGAAAATGCCTCCAGCTAATACTGCAGTCACCATACGGTTGAATTGTGAATTTTGCTTTCACACACACAAACTGCTAACTTAGCTTATGTGAGTAATATTAACCAAAAACTACATAAGAATTCGAGATTCACTCATGTTCACTAATAAAGGAACAAATAGTAGGAAGGAATAAAAGAGGGAGACTAATCGGAGAACCCTGGGTCGGGAATGGGCACTGCTGAGAGATTTCAAATCACTTACTGGCAATTTATAAAATAGCACACCTGTGAGAAAGTATGGGAAGTCCTTGTCAGATTTTTCAATTGTCAGTGTAATTGGGGTGTAAATGTGGGGAATAATATTATGCATAAAGACTTCTAAATCAGCAATGCAGTCTAGAAAGAGAGCAATTACAGCTTCAAATTTTAGTTCAAAAATGTGGCTGCTGCTGCTCAGTCACATGGAGCTATTTTTGAAATCTCTATAAGAAGCTATGAACTAAGTTCACCAAAATAATCTGAAAAAATATTTTGTGATTTTTTTAAAGATGAAAACAAGAAAGAAAAATTAAGCAATTCCTCAGTTACGGTATATTTTTTTAGGTCACTGTGCAGGGATTTCACTGAAATATGTTTGCTTCTTACATTGATGGGGTTCTTTAGATAAATTAAAACCACATCCCATAACTGGAATTATGGAGTATGGCACTTACTTTAGTGCCACTTCTGGTTTTTACGCAATGTCTATATCTAAGATAAATTACACAAATAAGGGACTGAGTTCTGAGTCTTATACCTCCCGTGAAAATTTCCTCCCTAGTGGCCAGAAAAAAAGATGCTGATTCTCATATTTTTTTCTCTGTCTTGCTTTCTTTCAGGAGAGTGGCACAGCTTTTCAAAAAGGGTGCTTTTTAATCCCTTCCTGCTTTCCTGATCTCCATCCTTGTCTACAACTAGATGATTACAGCACACTTCTGGAAAGCAGCAGACGTGGTTTCAAATCCTGGCAGACTGAAGTGAGAATAAAATCAAGTCTTCCGCCTCCTGGCAAAGTGCACTAACCACTATGCTATAATGAAAATAAGCCGGTGGTAGTAGCAGCATTTGAAAAGAAAGCAGCAGCTACTACAGTATTGTGTGAAGTGCCTGATCTTGTTACTATGTGTTAGGGATTCTCTGAAAAATACTACGAGCTCAAGCCCCTCAGGGGACTTGCACACAAAAGTGCTAGTTTCTGAAATCCAGTCGGGCACTGACATTTATATGACAACATATATCTCATCAATCTCAAATTTGAGGGACCTACTGCCACATTCAGGACAAAAAGTTTTGTGTACTTAAGGAGCACTTATAATTAAGATTTAAAAAAAAAAATAATACGAAAATTAGATGTCACTAACCTTAGGTGGATATTTGAGTTTTCAGGATTACCACTTTTGACATAGAATAGCGTATTCTATCTAGCTAATTCAGGGTCTATATACATAGGACGGGGCGAAAGCGGGCAGGCAGGATTAAATCCGTGCCTTTGTTTTATTCTCAAAACAGATTCAAAATGCTTGCAAAAGTATTTCCTGAAGTTAGCTACATTCTCAGATTTCATGACCCAGCTTGCAACTTGATGGAGTAAACCATTTCTGTGTATTTTATTAATTAGATTGAAGTGACTAATCAAGCAAATATTCACCTAAACAAGCATATTAGTACAATTAATTAAACTAATTATAGACAGAACAATTTTAATTGAGGTCACAGTAAAGACTGAGCCAATAAATAACTATTTTCAAACATCTAAATCTTCAACTGTAACAGGTAATCACTGAATTATGGGTTTGACACGAGATGAGGTTATTTTATACTAAATTTGCTTTAGGAAATATAGTTCAGAGTCATTAAAACTGGGGAACAAGCAATTCCAGTCACTGCAGCTACAATTTCCTACTAGAGAAAAGCAAATAAATATGCAAGATATATGTGTTCTTCATTTAAGTGTCTATTCTGAGCTAAGCTGCTCAACAAAGGTTTTAGATTCTTAATCAAAGGAATTGTCTACTCTTTCTAGCATGCTATTTAGTCATTAAAAAATATTATTTCCTTCTAAAAAAAATATTTTAAGTAATACCATTTTTTAACTCCTGTGTCTATTGATTTATTTATTGGCAGATGCATTTATTTTAGAAAACGACAAATGGTGTTTTTCTCCTACATACCTGCATTTGTGCATAGCTACGCAAAAAGGAAAACCTGATTAATGTAAAGTTTAAGCTTCTTCTGCTTTGTCTCTATAAAGGACTTGAACTCAGCTCATTGATGTTGAAAATATGTGCGTGGAAGTTTGATTGGAACTCCTAGAAAAGGTTTTTGGTAGCAGCCAGATTATGGTACCAGCAAGTCAAGTCTTTTGTCTGTTCCTCCTCTGGATGATAACATCCAAACATAACAGCTGAAAGAGGGAAGAGGCACACAGCCGTTGTCACAGGGAGCCTGGGTAAGGTTGTTACCAGAAGAGAATCACACCACGCAGCAACAAGGCATCTCAAGTTTATTGGCTTGGCAGGACAGGCAGTAGCATTAGCAGGGGAATAGCCATTCCTGCTCCCTAATGCACAAGCACACATGCAAATCAGAACTCGAGCTCCTCCGGGGCAGTTTATCTCAGCACAACTTGGCTCAGGGGAGCAGAACACTTCTGAGATGTCAGGTCTGTGGCCAGCAGTTCGGCCCCTGTACATAGCAGTTCATCCTCAGCCTCCAGCTTCCACAGATATCCCTGAATTCTGCCTACTTCTTTTTGAACTATTTATTAACTCTTTTTAACTATCTACTGACTTCTGTGGTAGTTTATCAGCATAAACTGCTGATGGCTTTGTAGTTCTGCACCCCATGCCAATCTGCAGCTGCCAGGGTGGTTTTTATCACCCTCCGGCTTCCACCAAAAGTGTCATAAAAAAGAAAAAGTTACCTTTGTTATTCAGCTCCTTTGAGATTAATCTGGTTGGTTTGAGTTTGGCAGATGCCATTCTTCATCTGGGTAGCAGGCCCAGGTAAGCTACACCCAGGGGTGCTGCTGTCCACAGAGATCCCTTCTTCTGTTATTCTGATGAGAAATCCAGGTCTAACCTTTCAAGGTTTAGAGAGACCAGAGTGCAGACTGTCTGTCTGTTGAGAGATAGTTTCATTCAACAGAATGTACAAGTGATCTGAGCAAACAGTATTGTATATAGCAAAATGATGACTCCTTTCGCCAGAAGTCCCCTACGTCAGATGGCAGACAATCCCTAAATGAACAGGGGTTGCGTAATTCTTTTCATGCAGGCTTCTTCTTGCTATGTGTCAGGACAATCCAAAATCATAGCTCATCCTCAATACTTCACAGGAAAACTAATTATTTAACATTTGATGGCATCCACTCTGTCAGAAAAAAGCAATACATGTTCCATTTTTTCCATTTTACATATGTATTATATTTTCTGCAATCATTTTCAAATTCACTCGGTAAACTGAGAAGACATTTATGCCAGTAAAGTAAAGATTTGGACCTGCATTTTTTATGCTTGATTTGAGTTGGAAATCTATTTCAAAGAAATTCAAGAAATCCTGTTAAAATGCTGAAATAAAATTATTCTGAAATATTTAAATTGAGGCATCACAAAAGGTTCTGTGTCTATTTCTTACCATTGTATTAAAAATTCCCTTTAATCATCTTCTGTTTATTAAGAAGTTATTAAATGTTTGCCAAATCAATTAACTAAAATATTTCTATTAATTTAATTGCTATGAATATTTTGAAGGTTTCTTACCTTAGAACTGATTAAAACATCAAAAGACCTTAGTGTATTGGTTTACTATGCATTTTACTACTCAAATAACAATGAAACAAAAGTCTGCATTTAAATTTATTAATTCTCAATGAAAGGATTGGCTTTTTTTAACCATTTAAAGAATCAATCAATTTTGCTTAGGGAAATAGAAGCATTATTTTTTCATGGCAAGTACCTCCTGGAAATTATTTTACAGAATAGATGTTTTTGATGTTAAAGAATAAAGAATTTCAAGTATTTATAAAAGAAATCAGTTCCAAATGTCTGTCTCTAAGTTCCATTGAAAAAAATATGGAAGGCTCCTTTTTTTTTCCTATTTCTGTGACCCCATTGTAGACAGAGGCATCTGCCCCCATTTTGAGAAGATAATTTACAATTGCAACTTGATCAGTTGATTCCTGCACTTGGTGTATACTTATAACTTACATTTAAGCAATCTCAGCAAATACCTAAAATGACACAAAATGTCAGCATGAATAATGCAAATGTATATACATTACAAACTGCATTACAGATATTCTCTGATAATTTGGGGAATCTGTGCAAATAAAGTACATGAATATTCTTTGAATTTTGAGTCTCAATGTCTCTAATTCATACCCAAACTCTGCTTAGACAACAAAGTTGATTTGGATTTTCTACAGAATTTCGGTTTTTTTTAATGTTCACATGATCCTATGGAGGGGTATGCTATGGAGCGGTAAAGTGACAATTGTCATGAAATTTAATGAAACAATCTGGAATAAAAAGAAATTTTATCTTTCTATGCAAAACATCATCTATATGTAGTTTATCCTCAACAAGGTTGGTTAAAAGACAGTCAGCTAAAAGCTATGAAGGTTTTGTAGTAATGGTAATAGTGATGGTACTTTGTGTTAGTTCTCCACGGTCCTTTGAATGTGAGAAAGGAAGTACAGCCCTTTAGAGTTCTTTGACAAGTACAAAGAACAATTAAGAATACTAAATAACATGTGGCAATGAAGTGCATATATGTTTTTGTTTGTAGAAATAAAACAGAATATTTCATTTTAGAGGTCTTGAAAAATATGCGTTTCAAATATCTTTAAAACGTAGTAATAGTGGTCTGGGAAAGGTGAGCATTAACTACCAGCAAAAATATGATTCAGTGATTATGATCATCCACATCTCCTAGGATATTTTTTTTTCATGGTAGAGGAAGAGATAGAGAATCTGAAAGTGCCCACAAGATATTTCTGATATCCAGAAAAACATTGTTGAGACTTACTGGAGCCATTGAAAGCTGCTGCAGGGAGCAAAATGAGACCAAAGATAGGAGGGTGAATATGTCTGGAGAAGGGGAAACCTGACAAACACCGGCTTACCTCATGAAATGTCCTTCTCTATCTAAACTCTCCATGTGGAGTATTATGAATCTGCCATGTGGAACAAATTTTAATCGTCAATTAGGCTCATTTTGGAAAGGCAATGCAATTCTTTTTATTGAAAAAGTTCCACTAACGCAAACACTTAATAGTAACTTACATTATTCTGTATCTGTAATATAATGGACGTTGCCATCCACTGCCATATACAAAAAGTATCAAGAGCAGGCCCTGCATCTGCAGAACCTCAGATAAAATTCTGAACTCAGCCTGAAGTATAATGGCCTGCACATATATGTGTCCCAAAAGAACTAAGACTTCAGTGACATACTCCTATTTTCCTGTAAACATGCAGTATTTTTTTTTATTTTCACTTGCCTACACAAAAAGTTTATGGCTCCTTATACTCACAGTTTAATTTCAGAATAAAAAACACAAAATGTAAGCAACTTGCTTATCATGACCAACATGAAAAATGCTAACTGAGCTTTAACTTTGTTGCCATTTTTTGTCCCTACTCTGGAACAAATATAAAGTGTCATAAACTCATCCTTGCCCCAAAGTAAAGCTGATGTTTTTAGCTGTCTGACCAGTAATAGAAAAGAAGAGGTCAGCGGTCTTTTAAGTATGGCTGTTTTGGTGATTTAAGTAATAAGAAAGATGGGTTGCATGTGTCGGTAATCGGGTGGGTGTGTTCAAGCTCAGAACACTGAATTCTTGGAGTGTGTCTTAACCAACAAACGCTTGGTGAAGATGGGATGGCACTTGTTTCCCTACCTCTAACAGGAAATGTGCCATTGTGAAAAGAATATAAGATCTAAAAGAGCTGAGAGTGAATAAGAGATTTAGTAATCTAGCGAGGCTGTTGAGGGCACTGCTCACTTCCTCATTCTTTTTCCATCATCCTAATGTGCACTTAAATACTCCCCTTACTCTCCTCTACCTGCTCCCAATTAGAAGAAAATGATGACTCTGATACAATGATGTTGTAAATGTCACAGTACTGTAGGATTTCAGCAGATCTGATTTTTTTCGCAGCTTAGAAGCTCTGCAGAACAATTTCCGATTTGCATTTCATCACTACCTTAATGGAGGAACAGCAGTAAGCTTGCGAATTAAAGCTTGCTAGATTAGGGAGTTTGTGCACAAGATTTCAAGTCTCTGGTGAATGGCTTGCTGCAGCTCTACAAATCATTCTGTCAAAGCAAATTGTGCTGTTAAAATACACCTTTAAAACAATGCTCCCCAAATAGGTAATATGGAGGTAATTGAAAAACCCGAAGTGCATACAAATGATTGGAAAAAGTGAGCAGTGAGGGAATAAGGAACTAAATGAAAAAAGAAACCAAAAAAAAAAACCCACCAAACCCCAAAAACCAAGGGAAATGTAAATAAACATTACTGTAGAAAGAAGAAATATCATTTACTTTATCACCAACTGCAAATAAACCACATACTTTGGGGCTTAACTCTCACCTATTCTGCACACAGCGCTATCTACTGAGATGTGATGGGGAATCATGGGGAAAAATAAAGAAAACTTTATGCCTCATAAGTCTCACACTGAAATGCAATGAGAAACATGTAATTTTCTGCAAATGCCCAGAAAACTTCCAGCTAGGAGCTCTTCATTTCATTAAATGGCATCATCGATTTCCATGGGAAGTTACAACTAAAAGAGAAAATAGAGGCCAATGACAAATGCTAATCCTATAACATTTTTTTTAAATCAAGCCATTAAATAAAATTTAAAAAATACTCAGCAGCGTAGAAACTCACAGCAAATGAGTTTGTAACTTTTATGAACCCTGCTATAGGCTATGTAGTAGGTATAGTAAAAAAACTTATCTGCTCAAGTATTTATCAAAATGAGCCTCATAAGTTAGTATGTGTGCATACCTCTGGCACTTATCATAAATGCTAAGAAAGAATAAAATTGAATTAGATTTTGCTCATCCCAACCCCTTCAGTATAAATCTATATATTAATAGGCAGGGGATATAATTACTAAAATAATCTTAAGAGATTTACAGGTTCATATTTTTAAGATTACAAAAGGTATACTGAATATTCAGTTCAACTCTCTATATAATTAACAGCACAAGTTTTTAGGTGAGATAAGGATGCTAATTAAGGGTTCTGTTGAGTAGATCTGTTTCCATTAAACACCTGGGCCAACACAGATCCCTTCTTCATATACATGGAAAGGAAAAGAGAAAACCTTAATAGCATGAGCAGTGGATTTTTATGGATTCAACTGAAATTGGAAAAAAAAAAAACAACAAAAAAAACCCCAACCAAAACCAAGAAAACAAAACCACCTTTCTTCATTGAAAGTAAAATCAGTAATCCATACATACCAATGAATTTATACTGAAATTCCCTTCTGACCCACATGTATGTTTCACACCTCATTTAAAATTAAAAAAATACATTGAATTAATTTAATCCTTTGTGACCTTTTTTCCCCAGAGTTCTTAATCAAATGTCTCAATTGATTAATAGGTCTTCATATGACCTTATATTGCTGAAATCTTGTCCTTTTCCTCACTCTCTTTAAATACCAATTAATTCTAGAGCAAAAAGGAATATCAGCAAATGTTTGCCCATCCTCTAAGACAAGCCTCATCTCTTAAAACAAGCTTAGTGGAATATAGACAACATAATTTCTGAAGTTTTCATTACAGTCAGTTCAGCAAAATCGTAGGATGACTTTTGCTAAAAGTAAAGCATCTGCATTGCTCTTCCTATCCTTAGGGGCACATATTTCATACATTATATATTATATTGAATAGTTGGGTCCTCAAAATTTAAAACCAAAGATGGGTTCTTTTTGTTTGGTTGGTTTTCTTGGTTTCATATGTATTGGCGGAGTTGGCATACTAGCGTTTCCTTTTGAAGCAAAAGATATGATTAGAAGATATAACAAGAATTCCAGCTTCTACATCTGGAAATACTTCCCCTTCAAACGCTCTGTGGAAGTCCCAGTCCCTCACTATAATTTAGGATTGATTCTCCTTTATGTATGTAGAAAATGATGCCCTAAAAGTTTTGGAACTTTTTCCATTTGTTTCTGTCACACTGACAAATCAGGTGTAAAACATCAAAGAAACATTTCCTGTTTGTTTTTTTCATATCAACCAGAGCTCTATTTTTGTCAAAATCACAGAACAAAACTTGTATGGTTATTTTTACAGAACCTACATGCAAACCTGTGGATCTTGTAATGACACAAAATTTTAACACCTTTAATTGATCACTTACAGATAAAACTATACACAGGAATATATTACTGACAACTACACTATTGCCTTTTTTCTTCAGTGTGGTAACTCCATAGAATCATAGAATCATAGAATGGTTAGAGTTGGAAGGGACCCTAAAGATCATCTAGTTCCCACCGCCCTGCCATGGTCAGGGACACCTCCCACTAGACCAGGTTATGAATTTCTTCCTAATATCTAATCTAAATCTACCTTCTTTCAGTTTAAAAACATTATCCCTTGTCTTATCACTACACTCCCTGACAAATAGTCCCTCCTCATCTCTCCTGTAGGCACCCTTTAAGTACTGGAAGGCTGCTATATAGTCTCCCTGGAGCCTTCTCTTCTCCAGGCTGAACAACCCCAACTCTCTCAGCCTGTCTTCATAGGAAAGGTGTTCCAGCCCTTGCATTATCTTCATGGCCCTCCTCTGGACTTTAGTCCAACAGGTCCACGTCCTTCTTCTGTTGGGGGCCTCATAGCTGGACAATACTCCATGTGGCATCTCACAAGAGCAAAGTAGAGAGCCAGAATCACCTCCCTTGACCTGCCGGCCACACTACTTTTGATGCAGCCCAGGATGTGGTTGGCTTCCTGGGCTGCGAGCATGCATTGCCAACTCTTGTTGATCTTCTCATCCACCAACACCCCCAAGTCCTTCTCCTCAGGGCTGCTCTCAATACTTTCTCTGCCCAGCCTATATTTGTCCTTGGGATTGCTGTGACCCAGGTGCAGGACCTTGCACTTGGCCTCGTTGAACTTCAAGAGGTTCTGTTTAATCATCTGTTGAATACTGCAGAAGGCGGCAAGAGTATTTGCTCTTGTAGGCCCTCATACCATCCAGATGTGACAGTTAAGCGTATTTTGGTCATGGCAATAGAATTTTAACTCACGGTTCTCTCTTTCTACTCCCCTCCTTTTTCCTTCTTACACAAACTATAACCGTGATCATATTTGTTTATTTATTTGTTTGTTTATTCATGTAAATTCATATTCCCATTTAATGTAGTGGCAAGAAGTATTTTAAATGTAACATGTGGAAGAATTCAAATATGGAAAGAATTTGAATGGAAAGTGAGGGGAAAATGAAGTACTTCTATGAATAGTTAATTAATTAATTGATGCATTTCCAGATAGGAAAGGAAGCGTAATGAATATTAATGACTGTGGGCTATGAATTGAATCCATTTTTCTCCTTCCCAGAGGAGCAAAACTATTTGAACCAATCTTGGCAATGTTTTCCAGCGGTTTTAGTTTTGTGTTTTGGGGCTTTTTAACCTGCCTTTCTGTGCAATGTCTGTTTGGTTTACCCCTTCAGATCATTTGTTCTTGAAATTTTGCTGTAAATGAAGGAGAAAACAACCCTAAAAGACCATGAATGGACAAATAGAAAAATGCAGTCATAAAGAAATGAAGGAAAGTAAATCTTTTCTTTGAGTACCATAAATTGTGTCTCTTGATCATTGTACAGAGTCTTGGATCTCAAGATAGCAGCCTTAGAAATTACGTGTGGGTTTTGATAATGATTTGGGGTATTGGGACACACCAGGAAGCTCAATGTAATCCCCCCTGTAGCAGGTAAGTGCGGAATTTAGATCATCAATGGTATTTTGTTTCATATGATAGCGATTGGAGTTAGGTAAACTATGACATATTAGCAGTACTGGGGAAAAGTGCCCCATTCAGAGTGAAATAATGTTTAAGGGTGGGTTTTTTTGGTTTTTGGCTTTTTTTTTTTTGCCTTAGTGATCAAATTAATTAGTTGTTAATAAAGTTGAATATAAAGGGAATATTTGCCATAATTACAAGATTTTTAAATAGTTTCAAATAAAATTTATGAGTATTTTGAATACAAAAACATTTTTTTTAAATTTATGTACTTTTAAAATATCTATATTGTTGATTTTAAATGTTTTAAATTGGTATACTTTCTGGAAGAAAAAAAGTTAAATGAGTATGTACTTGCTGAAAGTACTTCACACTATTTCCATTGTGGCTCTCACACTGTAGAGCAATATCCTTCAAAAATGAGTAGGAGGGGAAAACATTTCTTAACTTAATACTAAGAAGTATTTCCTTAATGTCATGGAGAATCAATAGATATATAGCTACATCGTTTTTTGGGTGTTTCTGACTGATTTCTGGGCTATCTCACAGTTAGCAGTTCTGCTGTCAGCTTTAACATGTTTTGAGGGAAAAGTGTCACCTACTTATTTTGAAACACCATAAAATACAGGTAGTCTTGTATTTCAGTTTAGGCCTCAACATAAAAGCTTTCTGAAGTTTTACTTAATTCATTATTATCTTTGCTGTCTCCAACTGCAAAATTGACATCTTCCTATATGCTAGGTGAATTTAATTTCTGGACATGCTGACCTCTTTTTCAGTTGAAGAACAGCTGGAAGAACCAGCTCCTTCCTCAAGACAGCTGGTCATAAAGCTGGGCAACGCCTGAAGTGAAGCTGTTCCCTTCTTTCCCTGTCAGAGAGCTTTTTTGACTGTAATATAGACATTTCTGTAGTTATTCTTCATTCTTCCCTCAAAATGTTAATTGAGACAGATAATAAATAGTAATGATTTTCCAGTGTATGGGTGCATCATCAAATATCAGAGTCCATAAAATAAGGACTATCATCAGACTCAAAATTTGAAAGGCACTTTGAAGATAAAAAGTCCTCCAGAAGTGTTCGGTGTTAAAAATACTTTGTCGGATGTAGAGCGTATACAAATGATTGAATAAGCCATAGGACTGAGCTAGGACCTAGGCATAAAATTTTATATATTTTATATATATCTACTTTATCCCTGTTATACACGTATCCAGAATTTAGAGCCATGACTCTGAACCTTTACTCAGCTTTCAGTAATTTCTCAAGTTTCATAAGCACCAAAAAATGCATCCCTATTCATATCCTGACCCATCTCATAGGTGAACTGGCGGGCAGGTTAACTCATATCTAAGCCCAAGTAGAACTGACAAACTGAACTTTCTTTTGACCTCATCCCAGTTACAGTGTGAGTGGGGACACGCTGACAACAGTCAAGTTTTCCCCAATACACTCCAATGCTGACAGAAAGGCTCGTGCCTTCCTCCTAATTAGCCAGTAACTCTGGGAAAAGTACACAGGGAAGCAGAGGGAGAACTGGACTGAGTGTTCTTCCCTGACCATAATTTCTGCAATGTTTGGAATTCCCTGTTCTGAACAGTTGCATCTTACAGCTCCTGCTGTCTGTATAGAGTCCCCTAAGTCGTGAAAAAGATAGAATTTTCTTCACTTCTAAGGAGATGCATTAACACTGGGTTATTGCCTGCAGTGAATTTAACATTGTTTTGACAATGTCAGCACCAATAAAGGATCTAGTTTACTGTTTGGCTGCAACAAGTGCATTTGTAGTCATCTGGCTACAACAAAATCTCTTTCATTTTTCTATCATGAGGAAGATGAGCCTGACATGAGCATGTAAGTTCCAGACAGATGTTTACCTAATGTTCGCTATGATTTTTGAGAAAAAGTAGGTATCCAACCATCTGTGTGACAGGCCAAAGACTTGGCCTTCCCTATGGGCAATATTGAATAAACTGTGCAGGATGGTCTTTGGTAAAGTTTCCAATTGTAGCACCTAATAATCAAGACTGGATTTACTGTGTGTCTTGTGTTCCCTAGGAAGAATGGTGTCTTCAGTAACATTAAAGTCCCATTGTAGATTTGGCTTATTGCATTTCTATAATCATTAACTTTAAAAGACTAAATTGCATTATGAAAACTGTCAGCCTCACTCTATTAACAGAGATAAGGATGTCCATAAAGAGATCATTCTGAAAATGGGATGTCTGTTAATCATGATTTTCAGTGCACTTTATGTTTTGAGAATATCCCACAAATATGTTTTATTCAGTAATGCTACCTTGAACCTAAAATGCCGTTGTGTTCACCATCCCATGATCAGAATTTTTTATTTTTCTATAACAAGAGAAAGACCAGAAATTTCAACTTTATACTTTGGTAAGTTTCTCCTACTAAGAAAAGTGACATATTGCATCCTTCCTTGGATAACAGTGTCAAAGGAAGTGATCCGTAGAAATACTTCAATGATTGGCATTAGCAAGGCTTTGATACGTACTATTTATACAAAAAACTATTATGCTTCACTTAGTTCCTTTGATGTCCTTGAAAGAGATGGCACATAATTCCCCATGTAGAAAATGTGCACAGTGCCTTATAATGAATAAGGAGATTTTCCTTTACACATTGTGGAGTGTTTCATGTGCAGTCACTAAGATTTATGCTGGAGTTTGAGAGACTACAACATGGTGGTAACTTTGCAGTTAGGAATAAGAGTAAGCTGTTGGTTAGGTTATGGGCTTGAACTTCAGATCTCCTGGCTCTACATACTCCTATTTACGGCAAGTATGGTAATAGATAATTAAAGACTGGACAAGTATGATGATGAAGTATGGTATTTAATCTGTGTTGGTTAATGCACACTTGTTTGGTTGTTCATTATAAGATACTTAACCAACCTCTGTAATTTCAAAAGTATCTTTCAGAATTCCCCTTGACCATTAATCACAAATAGGTGCTAACTTCACAAAACTTCCAGTTTTGTTTATTTGTTTTTAATATCTATCATCTGTGCATGTGCAACCAAAAAAGAACAAGTGACACAAAGTTTTCTCTCTTGGCACTAGCAAATGTCAGCAGTTGTCCCCATATCCTTTTATTGTGTTGTAAGATTTATAAACAGTTGCTAGATTCACTAAACTGCTTTCCATACAAAATGTTAGAGGTGACACATGTGACTTTAAAAATTATGTTGTGTTATTACTATTCGAAAAGCTGGTGATCAGTTAGCTGTGCAGAAAACAGCTGTCTTAGAAAGAGTAAAATTAGTGTTTTGAATTCCAGCAAATTCCCAACTGCCTTTTCTTTCAAAGACTTTCGGGAACAGAGTATATCAATAGTTAAACAGAGAAATGATAGATGAGAGACTGGGGACTACTTAGGATGGTAGCCTGAAAAAAAAAAAAAAAAAAAAAAAAAAGAAGAAAAAAACATGCTACGTGAATGTATGATGGAATTACAGAGGGATAATGAGAAGCTGCAAAATATGTAAACTGAAAAACATATCACAAAGAAGTTTCTCAGTAAGTGCTAGATAATTTCATCACAATTGGATGTAAGTCTGTTGTCTTCCATTGTATTTGGGGAAAGCTGTACAAAGCATTTTGCTTAGCCTATGTTTTGTTTTTGCTTTAATAACACAAATGGTGCTGACTTCACAAGATGTTTCCTCGAGAGGTTTCCCACTGTATGTGCTTGAGATTATTATGATGGATTGTGATTTACTGTACACTAAGTGGGGCCTTCCAAGTGCTGCTGTATTCTCATGCAGGTTAAATAGTATTCAGTATGGAATACTGTCAAAAATGTTTTCTGCTGTGGCGAAAAAACAACAGAAAAAATAAAGGAGCACCCATCTACCCACACTCACTGTGGCCAGTCTACTTTTGCTGCCAGGTTGGAGCAAGCCTCAAAGAATGGAGGCAACAGTTTGCGAGTGAGTTCTCTGATGCTAGATAACAACGTACTGGTGTGACTTCAAATTTTTAACGAAGTTATTGATTCTGCAGCACAAAAATGTCTGTTGGAGAAAAAAAAAAAAAACACCAAAAAAACCCAACTAAACTGTGAAGCTATTCATTCTATCATTTTTTAACTTCCTATATTTGGGCCGCGCCTAAATACCAGTGGAGCACCTATTATTTGTTTTTTAACTTAATTTCAGAAGAATCCTACAGTGTGAAAAGAGAAGCATTAATTCTCCTATATCTATTCCATGCTTCAAGAGAATGGTTTAGAAGTTTAACTTATTTAATTTATAAATAATTTTTATATATGTATATATATTATTTGTTTAGATAATATATTTATTTTCTTTAAAATATTTATTTATTTTATTGTTGCAAGAGTCAATAAATCAATTGCAGTACAAAACAAAGATGGGCTGAAAAATGAAAGTGTAATTCAAATTATTTTTTAAATAAAACATTGACAGTATCTAGAGGAAAGATGTTGCTAGCACAATTGTCACAGCAACTTAAACCTGAATGGCTTTTGTTTGACTCATGTCATCAAGTGATTCACTTGTGTATTATTTTTAAAAATTCTGTCTGACACTGTTGACATATCATGTCCTTTGAGTTTCTCCCTCTTATTCAGAAATCAAGGCAAAAAGTTTGCTTCATAAAATATTAATAGATGCTACTATTGTCTCTGACCTTACTTGATCAAAGTTGTTAGTGTCAAAGTTTAATTGCATTTCATGTGTTTTGGTGACTTCTCTAAATCTTTCATGGATTCAATAAATTACTAGCATCACAAGAAAATCTCAGACATCTATAATATAAAGTTGGAAAATTCTGTAAACTAAACTTGAGACTTAAATGAAAATTTAATTTATTTAATCTTAGTCTCTTCCTCCAACTCGTAGTAAAGAAGATCAAAGCCTGAATAGCTCTATGAGGGAGGGAATATTTGGGGTGGTTTTATAGTTGAACCTAGAAAGAGAGTCTACCTTAATTTGAATAGTTACTATGATAATCTTGAGATACCAAAGCTTGTTTGCTTCTTTGGATTTTTTGCAAGACTGCTGTAGACCTTGTCATTTATAGTCAGAAGCTGATTTCTGGCCCTTGTACTGAGCAGACATGCTGACATTTAACACAGTTCTTTCTCTTCAGTGAAAAGGATTCGGTTATTTTGTTTCCATCTTTATGTAGTTGGTTTCCTTCTCTGTTAGCAGTTTTGCTAGTATTGTACTCTTCCTTCTAATGCCCATTTGAATCTATGGTCAACTGCCAGTCTTCCTCAAACGGTGGTGGTAAGATTTTACAATAAGCCATCCAAGTCCCAAGGTCTTTGTTGGGAAGAGTATAACACGGATGATAGAGTCCCTTTGTCCTCAGTCTTGGATATCTTTGAGTTTATGGTTTTCCTTGCCCCATGTTGCTGCCTTCTGACTGCTCCCAGATGAGTATGAATGTGATCCCACAGCCTCCCCAGGCTCAGCCCCTCAGAGGTTCTTTGTTGGGCAGTGACCCCCTGGGTTTGCCAGACCCTTCCCACGGAGGTGCTGGCGAGCTCAAGCTCAGGCAGGGGAGGCAACAGGCACTTGGCCCCGAGGCAGGTGCAGAAACCAGCTCAGCCAGCCCTGGCCAAGGTGAGCCCAGGCCAGCCCTGGGCACATCTGTGCTCTCAGCTCAGGGTACAGCCCTGTACAGCCTAACAGGCTCTGTTTTATGTCAAAAAGTCATATTCACCGCACTACAGTACTACATGTGGAATTTGTTACACACTTACCTTTTTATATTTCTAAGACAATTTTTTAACTGGAGCTTTTCAAGGATCAGCTTTACACAGTAGATGCAAAAATGACCATGCCAGTGCAACTGAGGGAGCTGTGAACCACAGCAGATGAGCCCAATGGAGGCTGTGACCCAGTGGGAAGCCTACACTGGAGCAGGCTCCCGGCAAGACCCGGGGACTCATGGAAAGGGGAGCCCGTGTTGGAGAAGGTTTGCTGGCAGGACTTGTGACCCCATGGTACAGAACCCATGCTGGAGCAGTCTGTTCCTTAAGGACTGTACCCTGTGGAAAGGACCAACCCTGGAGCAGTTCATGAAAAACTGCAGCCCATGGGAAGGACCCACCTTGAAGTTCATGGAGGACTGCCTCCTGTGGGAGGGACCCCATGCTGGAGCAGGGAAAGCGTATGAGGAGTCGTCCCTCTGAGGAGGAAGGAGATGCAGAGACAAAGTGCGATGAACTGACCGCAACCCCCATTCCCCGTCCCCACTGTGCCGCTGAATGTGGGGGAGGTAGAGAATTTGGAATGAAGTTTAGCGTGGGAAGAAGGGAGGGGTGGGGAGAAGGTGTTTTAAGATTTGATTTTATTTCTCATTACCCTACTCTGATTTGATTGGCAATATATGAGATGTAAAGACAGGGAAGGATGTAGAGTCTTTACAGCCTAACAGAAAACAATGCATTCAGCAAGACATCTTAGGTGATCATTTGTACCCCACAAAACTAGTACCTTCCTTATACATGTAGAGTGCTCCTAACCCCCTTTGATGATTTAATCATTCATGCACTATGGAGAACCTTAACCATAAAAAAGGCTCACAAAGTTTCTAAGATGTATGTCTTGGGCAACTGCATCAAAGAGGGCACTCCTGCAAGGACAATAATATCAGTTACCTAGAGAAGTAAATAGTCCAACAAGTTACTTCCAATTTATTTTTGTTGAGAGCAGCTGATCAAAACAGAAGGAAGAAAGGTGCAGAATTCAGAGACACACACCAAGCCACACACCCAAACTTAAATGGGTCTTGGCTATTTTGCAGGCTGAGCCAAAGGTCCATGAAGAATTGAGATAGCTACAGCAGGTGCATCCCACAACTCCAATTCAATGTGTGCAACAGGAAAAATGTCCCCAGCAGCTCTCGGATTCTGTCCTTTTTTATCTTCTAGGCTGCCAGGTCACACTCCCACTAACCTTCTGGGCCATCAGGAGGATTTCTTCTTGGGACTGGCTGCACTTGCATATTCCACTCAGACTCAACCAATACATTTCAGGATGGGGTCATTATTTGGGCCAAGCTTGGTCTCACCAGTTCTTCCTCTTTCATGCTGGGGAGCTACGAATTTACCTCAAGCAGTATGGGAAGATGTGGACATCTTTGAAAGAATTCTCAGCATAGAAGTAATAGATCAGTAATAGCAAGTGCCAAAGATGCCAGATCTGCAGTCTTTGTCAGAGCAACACTCCTTTAAGAGGAGTGACTCTCAGTTCACTGATACGATAGGACACAATTTAGTCTGTAGCCATCTGGACCTTCCTGAAACAGGACAAGTGACCCTGACAATTTTTATAGGACATAATTTAGGTCCAGCTTCAGGACTTCTGAAAAATATGATACTTCCTGCTTAAAAGAAAAAAAAAAAAGAAAAAGTAATGTATATATATGTATGTATAGGTTTATGTATATGTGTGTGTATATATACGTATATAGAAAACACCAAACACCCACACTCATACACACAGCAAAATTGAGACAACTCAGTTTTTTCTTGAGATAGCATCATATGAGAAGTTCAGCAGGACTGACTCCAGTAATGGACAAGGAGGGACAGCTTTGTTTCTCATCACCATCCATACAGTTGATTATTTGCCTAGAGATTGTATGGCAGAAACTTAAATTAAGTTACTTCTTCTGAAGTCCTTCAACTAATCAGAGATGAAGGCTGTTCTATTACTGAATATGCCAGTATCTGCTGACACACGAGTTGTGAATGAATGGCAAAGTGCATAAAGTGTCATGTTAGATATTTGTGATAAGAATGAATCATCCTGGGCCATTTTAAACAAAAGTCTAGTGCAATCATAAGTTCTTGGGAAGAGTCTCAAGAACAAGAGACTTGGAAAACAATACATTCATTTACCACTGTCTTCACAGAGGTGTTGATTCATTAGCAATTCTTTCATGGGAACAAAGCTCTGATATGCTTCAGAAAGATTACTAGTGGGTCTAGACTGCTGAGTCAGGAAGAATAATATTATTTCCCCACAGGAAGAATCTTTTGTCACAGTCTGCTCATGCTGAAGAGTGAAAAGAAATCACACCAGCAACAAGTTTCTCTTCTGGCCACCTCTTCAGACTGTATTGTGCCTTTATTGGATCACTGACAATCATTTCTGACCTGAAGAGACCAATCAGGGAATGATTCCAGTATCAGCTTTTCAGACAGAGGTGAAAGTACTTTGACACTTACATCAGCAGCCAGCTCATCATGTCAATTTTTCTGGCTTGCAAACAGCTATGCAATCAAAGGGACCATCTCTGCAGTCATCAGGATGTGACTGGCAATGTCAGCTTGTCTTTCTCTAGAACATATTCGTGATCTGTGTGAATCTCCACCTTAAAACTAGAGACAGCATTTAGAATTTCAGTAGCAAGCACTCGTCTCGTGCATAGCTTCATTCAGTTTGTGTCAAAGTTCTTGAATAGTAAATGATAAGCACTTCATTCCCATCTGGTTATGTGTAGCAGAGATTGACTCCAATGCCATAGACTGGAACATCACAAATGATAATCAGCAATGTCTGGTTGTCATAGTGGATAAGCAGAATTGGATGTCAGTCATTTGCTCATATTTTTGCAATGCGCTTTGTGCTGGAAAGTCCATTTCCATGGAACTGTCTTGTCAAAGAAGCAAAGAAGAGGTTTGGTGATCATTGCTTTTCATGTTAGGGAACTGTAGCAGAAGTTCCAAGGAATATCTAGAGACCTTGTTTGTGCTTTGTGTGAGATAAATTAAAAATTGCCTTCATTTTGTGCTGTGAAACATATAGGTATCTATTTAGCCTCTTTCTATAACTACAGTACCTAAGAAGGTGACAATCTCCTAGTCCCTCCTCTACTTTCACTGTTGTTGGGGCCCTCCATGGGCTGCAGAGGGACAAGTTCCTTTACCATGTTCTTCTCCATGGGCCACATTGTGAATCTTTGCTCCGGCACTTGGAGCACCTTCTCCCACTCTTTCTCCACTGATCTGCACTGTTTCACATTTTCCTCACTTGTCTCCCTCACAGATACAGTGCAGTATTTTTCACACTTTCTTAAATGTGTTGTCACAGAAGTGCCACCAGCATCGCTGATAGTCTCAGCTTTGGCTAGTGGTGGGTCTATTTTGGAGCTGGCTGGAACAGACTCTGTCTGACATGGGGGCAGCCTCTGGTGCCTTCTCACAGAAGCCACCTCCGCATACCCTCCACAAAAAAAACCTTGCCACATAAACCCAATACACACATCTAGCTGTGTTTTTGTGAAACTTTTGTTCTTCTGCTCTTGGATGCAGCTCAATAATTGCTGGTGTTTATGCTGAAACTTCAGCAGATGATTGCCATTCTTGTGACCACATTGCAGTTGTGGTTTTATAACGGAATACATAGCGCTGAAGTCCATCAAGTGAACATAATTCCATGTGCTAACTGACCACGTGAACAATCACATACAGGTAGGACCACCTGCTTTTCTCTGGCTGCTACTAATTTAATAGAGAGAGGGAGAAGACGTGATGTCAATTCTTTCTGCATCAATAAGAAACAACCTCCTACCCACAACTCATACTGTGCAAAATAAGTGCAGTAACAGAGTGTCCTTGAGCAAATACAACACGCATTCTCACAGGACATGAAGCGGAGACTGATGTTCTACCATTAGAGAAGTACAAAAAGATAATTAAAGGCGTGTAAAGGCGTGCGCTGTGAAATGGATGGCTTTCTTCCTCTCCTTGCTTCCTACATATCTTCACAATAAACAGCTCGCTTATATGTAGTCACTGTAACCTCTATAAAATACTGTCCTTCAGCACCATGTTTACCTGGTAAAAGAAAGTTCATTTACTAAAACAACGCCCCCTCTAGAATACTAAAAGTTTTTTTAACTTTGTGGCTATTTGGTGGTTTGCTTTTTTTTTTTTTCCTATAGTCATATGAGAACTATTTTCTTTACTGAACAACTGTTTTCTTTTCAAGTAGACTACTCAAAAAGTAGAAGGAATTGGTGAAAAGCCTTCAGAAATGCTTTACATCCAGTTATCATTTAACTGAAAGATTTTCACTGATTCTCCTAGACTTATGCCTGATGGATTGTACAAAGATTTGAATCAGGGAGCCAAATAGGCATTTTTGTACTCACGCAGCCATGAATACTGGCACCATTTGTTAGGAATACCTACCATGTGGTATATTTAAAACACATTTCAGTATTTTGGGTGCCTTTTCCTCAGGATTTTTTTTTTTAAACAAGAAAATTATGCATTTTTCTCTATGAAAATTGATATTTCAGTATGTTTTAATTCTTTTGAACAAACAGATTGAGAAAGCAAATATGCAGAGACATATAAGACTAAAACCTAATGAAACCAAAATAAAATTAAAATTTGAATTGTGAAATTTAACTTCATGTCACAGATGTTTAGAATATTCACAGAATCATTCTAAATGACTATCTATTTGTTCCATGGTTCATGTCATGTATAGCTCAGCAGTGCTTAAAACATTTTTGTATAAACTGTTAGCAGTTGAAAACAGCACTTAGTGCACCAATAATTGCTGAAGTCAGTTACCTGCATAAACATCTCTATGGGCTAGAGCAAAAGCAAATAGAAACCACTCAGTGCCTGCAAAACTTGATGTGACCTCAAGATCTAAAAAGTGTTATGTGGCCACATTTAAAAAATTCATAGTTTTTGTATAACATGAGTTCAGTGTTTGATCTCTGTTTCTCCAGTAACACTGGATGAGCAGCTCAGATCAGGATACTAGTAATCCAACTAGTATCACATGGATAAAATATAGCTAGTCCTGAGGATCGTTTTTTTTCCAATTCTGCTTTATTTGCATAAAAGTCATTCCAACAGATAGACACAGTTTGTCAGTTTCTCTGTCAAGCACCCTAAAGGCTGCCCTTCCCAATCTTCGCTAATACCAAGGCCTGCACCTGCAGTGAGTAAAAAGCTTGCAGCTATAATATTTTTATGTAAATTGAATCTATAAGCTTCAAAAGTAATCCAGATTCTGTTTTGTTCCTAAGCATTTGCTAGTCTTAAGTACACTTCAGATTGGTTTGTGTAAGTTTGCGCTCACGCAACTCAAAGACAGTTACATAGATATAGGAAGGGAAGTTAACACTAGAATGCTACTTGTCAACTAGCTCAAAGTATAACGAGATGTAAGATTTGATAAAAATACACAGTGTGTAAAAACACACAGGAAGGAAGGAAGGAAGGAAGGAAGGAAGGAAGGAAGGAAGGAAGGAAGGAAGGAAGGAAGGAAGGAAGGAAGGAAGGAAGGAAAACCACATAGTGTGTTCACATACCCACAACTAGGAAGAAAAACATGCAATAAAGACTGCATGAAAACATTATTAGAAAAGACTGACCAAGTATACACTCTTTTTAAAATTGAATCCACCATTAAAATGAGATTTTGGGCATACCTATGTTCTAAGGTATGAGTTTTGTAAGTCTGGTGCGTAAGAAAGAAGAAAGCACAGCAATGAAGGGAAAGGAGAACTGTTTAAAATAACTTGTGACTTTTGTTGGTTGACAACTGGCAATTTGGAGGAAAAATCATTTCCATTTGAATAACAGTAAAAAATTTAAGAAGTATTTTAAGCTCTGCAAAACATTTTCTTTGATGCAATTATTTCAAAATGAGATAGAACTTTTTTAAGCTAAAGCAAATTAAACTGATTTTTTTCTTTTGAAAATGTATATATGCTTTTATATTTCATTATTAAAAAACATATAATCAATATATGAGAGGTTTCTATGTGGCCAAGTCTATACATATTGCGACAATAATGCAGAAACATTCAACTGTCATCTCCAGTAAATTTGCACCCCTCCCCCTGCAACTAATGAGCGTGTATGAAATATGGAGGGGAAAAGAACTGCAGAGAAAATGCTGGTGACTGATGCACAATGGTGTTTACTCAGTCAAAAACTAGCAAAGTGTTCAGTGAATGCACCTACGTCAAAACACGCTCAAAGGAAAGAGCCGTGGTCTGGCTGAAGTAAACAACACAGCTCACACTTTGGTGGAGCCAGAAGCTTCCTATTTGCAAGGACATATATTCCTGAGCTCAAATCCATGTCTCCCATTATCTTAATTTCTGTATAATGCAATATTGTGAGGTCTTTTATTCCAGACAGGTCTCATTCAGCTGCACTCACTTAGAAGCAGCAGAAATGGAAGTCTATTTAGCAATATAAGTTAGCTGAGCTGTTCTACTCCCTAAACTCCTGTTCATGTCTCTTCACACTCTGGCAGATGCATTTTTAATTGGTATTTAGTAATAACAGACATTAAGTCACAGTTGTATATTTGTCAAAAGGCTTTTTTAAATTTTACAATACCTTGTCTCCCCAACTAGTTATAGCTTTGTCAAGCGGTGAAATTAGAGAACAAGTTAATTTACATTTCAGCAAATGTGTTGTCTTTTGCAAAAATATCTCTGTATCTCAACCTTAATTTTGTCCAAACTGTTCCACAGTGCAATATCATCAGTCAGCAGATGCTGTAAAACTAGTTGACACATTCTTGAAATGCAAAAAAGGAAATACACTCTCTCTGCCTTATGGGAGATGAAGTATGTATGTGTACAAAGTGAGACTGCAAAAATAATGTCAGGATTGAAGTCAGTACTAGACAAAAGCAGGTGACACAAATGGCAGAGAGCACAGAACTCAAAGTAAATAAGTTCCCAGAGAGGATACACATGCTAGAAATTATTTCTGTCACTGAATCATAAATCACTTAAAGCTGGATGGGTGTCTGTGTTTCTGTCTCTGTCTCTATATCTATATCCAGCAGCTGTGTAGATGGTAAGAAACTGTAAAATAAAATTGGAGGAAAAGGCAAGTACCCACACTTAAACGAACAAGATAAAAGTATGCAAAAAGAACCATGCAAATAACGGGAAAATTAATATGAGAAAAACTGAGTTATTAAAAATTAATGAAAAGAATTATAAAAGGACAGTTTCTTACATCGTTAAGACGTCAAATATAAATTTTAAATTAGTGTTTAACAAGAAAAAATAAGGAAAGCATTTTGCAAGTCATGAAAAGCTCAGAAAAAAAAAGGCTTTTCAAAGAAGAGTCATGGAAATGATTAAAGGGATGAATGGACTTACTTATTAGAAAACATTAAAAGGATAAATACAAATGTTTAGTGAAGTAATTAGGTTAGGGAAAAGAGGAGGAAATAATAAACAACTACAAACATCTGAAGGCAGTAAACACCAAGGAAGGAGAGGAATAATTTAGCTTGATACAAGAGAGTATAATTATAAGTACTGGAATTAAAGTTAGAAAGGAAAAAAAAATGACACTGAGCAGCAGAAAAAAATCCCTCACTTATGAGATGAAAAAAGGTGGAAGCGGTGAGAGTCCATATCTAAGCGTAAGCAGATAAAAGGACTGAAAAAATATAACAAAGCAAAACGACAACAACAAAAAAGATTAGAAATTAGTTCTAAAGGACTGCATGCATCTGTCTGACTACAAAATCTGCATTCCATGGACATTGTTTACCTTCTAAAATAATATATTTTTAAAAATAACTGGAAATATTCTTTCAAAGATAATTTTCTCTACTTCTTTGTAAGTCTTTATCAGTACCTGTCATCTTATTGAAACTTTGTGGACTGTTTGGTGTGGAAAGTCCTCTGGGAAGATGAAGAAAGCTTCCTGTACGATCACAGTGAACATCTTCAAGGCATGACAAACCCAGAGAGCACATGTGCAAGAGTTAGGTTTATTCCCAAAATCCCAGGGGAAGCAATGAGCAGAGGGAGGTATGAGAGGCTCAAAACTTGATATTCATCTTGCTTAATAGTAAAAGTTACGGCTTTATAGAGAGGCAGCGTTAGCCTTTCAGATTTGGATCCTGCTGTTTCCTGACCAGATATACTCCCCAGCTCTTTCTGTGACTCTCTCCTTTATATCTTATCCTCTCTCTGTCTGCTTCTTATGAAGTTCAGACTCCGTCACAATCCCTGTTGTTTTCTTTCCCAGCTCTCCTTCTTTTCCTGTCTTCTTGCCTCTCCTCACAAATAACTTCCTGCAAGTTTCCCTTTTATTTCTTTGCAAGCACACTAACCTTTCTCTGTCTTCTTTCCACCATTACTTTCCACTATAGTCCTTTCTCCTGCCTCCATTCTCTGCTCCATCTCCTTTAATATCCCCACTGGTGTTCCAACAGTGACATGGAATAAATATCTCAGTCCTGCACTCCCTCCCCTGAGCCTCCTTCTCCTTCTTCACCTTCCAAATTTCGTCATTCAAAGACAAGCTCTTGTGGTAGGAGGAAAAGAGAGGCCAGTGAATATTTTTTCTATGTTATATGTAGGAATATTCACAGAATCACAGAATGGTTCAGGTTGGAAGGGACCTTAAAGATCATCTAGTTCCCACCCCCCTGCCCTGGGCAGGGATACCTCCCACTAGACCAGGTTGCTCAAAGCCCCATCCAGCCTGCTCTTGAACACTTCCAGGGATGGGGCATCCACAACTTCCCTGGGCAACCTGTTCCACTGCCTCACCACCCTTACAGTAAATAATTTCTTCCTGGTATCCAGTCTAAATCTACCCTCTTTCAGTTTGAGGCCATTACCCCGTGTCCTATCATTACATTCCCACTAACCTATATCATTTCTAGTACAAAACAAAAAGCAAAGAAAAAGTTCAAAAGGCAAGCCACAGGCCCAAATTCAAACATCAGTTTTCAAGCTCCTTTTCCGGTTTTCACAAGAAAATGTATGTCCTAAGACACTTTCTAGGACTTTGTTTCTTTTTTGGGCAAAAAGGAAGGCAGGGTTTTAAAGTGAATAACTTCAGTTACTGCAGGGGGTTGGACTATATAACCTTTTAGGGTCCCTTCCAACCCAACACATTCTATGATTCTATGATTCTAAATTACCATGAGTTTTAACTGAAGAACAAATAGAGTAGCTCAGTTATTAGATAAGTCATGCAGTGCCATAGGGCTGAGCTCTAATTTGACTTCCTGTCTTTAGGTTCCGTTCCCAAGACATATAATCCAATGGTAAAGGCAGTCAAATACATTCCTACTGTGTGTTACCGTTCCTCAATGCCCTCCATTAATCCTGATGCTCCTTTTCTTAACTAATGGATACTGTTATACTGTCTATCACTATTCAGACTTGCATTTGTAATTTAAAATCATACTAGGTTGTAGTGCTTTTAGAAATTTAATGCACGCATTTAATGCTTATCTTCCTATTGAGACATTTAAGGTATAAAATAAAAACAGATAGACAAAGGGAAAATTAATCACCAGTGTAAAGATACCTTTTAACCTCTCTAGGTACAGAAAGGTGTTTTTTTCTACCTTTTTTCGGGTGTTCTGTAATATTTATGACAGATTTCAGAATTACATGTCGTAACTTTTTAGGAAATTACATACATTGTTAACATTGATTTGTAAGTTGATGATATGATCAATTTTAAAAACAAACTTTAAACTTAATAACATCTTCCAGACTCCCCCACTAGCTTGACTGTCAAAGAGGCCACACTGGCCTTGATATGCTACATAAAAGAACTAGACTGCCTTATGAAAGGGCCCTAAAAGATTCGGGCTGTTCCTTTAGTTTGAGCAACTCAAAAATATCTGTAAGAATGCCTCACAGAATAATTACACAAAATGTCTCTCAAATTTGTTTCAAGCACCGTAGCTGCACAGTTCCTTCCTTGAAATTCTGCTTTGTGTACTGTAGCTTTATACGATCCTTACCCTAGTCTTCACTGAAAGCCCCAAGGAAAAAGACACCATAAAAGCAGTCCCTGAAATCACTTCCTTTTGAAAGCAATACTCGAAGTATATAATCCAGATGATCACATTACTCTTTCATTTTGTCTCAGATTAAAATCCAAATTAAAACTAATCTTGTGCATTTCCTGATTCAAGTCTCGTTTCTCAGTTATTGCTCTAAAGACCCTACACTTATAGTTCAGAAATGGTTAGCCTTAGCCTAAGAAAAACAAAGTGTGCTCATGTGTTCTTTTGAGGGAGTGACTGGTTTTTGTCACATTATATATTTATATATACTAATATATATATATGCATAAGTGTGTATGCAAGTGATTTTCCATATGATGAAAATAATAAAAATATAGTTTTACTTTGCATTTTCATTTTTTAATTAGCATTCTTGATTATTGAGCAACTATGAACAGAAACAGTATTAAGAAATCCCCCTAACCCCAAAATTCTTAGATTCTGTTGAAGATTGTAATAATTGTTTTCCTTTAAATTTCCCAGTCTGTCATTTTCTGGTGGCTCAAGTAACCCTTTTTTCATCTTGCTCTTGATTAGATGACTAATAGATGACTCACAATGTGTGTTAGAATGAAAGAGATTTTGCAAGCTGTGGGTTATTTATATAATTTGAATTGCTCCGTACAGATCCATTTGGGAACATTAAGTTGTTTTTAGTGATAGCGTAAGATCAAACTATAAGGTATGATGACAAGTCTCACATCTGTTAAAATTCTATTTACTTACTATGAGGTGTTCTTATATTCTCTTCTCACTGGACATATTAGCAGATCACAGGTCATGTGCTGAAGGAAATATTGCTGTGAAGTGCCACACACCTGCTTGCTTTAATTTGACACTTTAAGCTTAGTGAATTGTGAATAGAGTTATCAACATTAGCCAGTCCAGCTGGACCTGAATAGCACTTGTAATCATCTAGGAATAAGCTGAATGTACTACAATGAAGCATCAGACTGAATCTGCAAATAAAGCAAATAGAAAATTCCAACAAAGTGTTACAGAGAAAGCAGAAGTTGTGTATTTAGTTTACAACAATATAACAGATTTCCATCTTTGTTTCTATCGTGATTGCACTTAAACATTAGTCAGATTCTTACAACTTTCTTCTCATTAAGAGTTATACATCCCTGTGCTATCAGAAGTATCAGCTAAATGTACACTGTACAACTGAATCTATGCTCGTCATTATCAGGCAGTTCCATACCATTCTATCTCCATAAACCAGCTCACAAAGAGAGTGCTAATAAAAGTATTTCTTCACTGAACCACAAGATTCATCTCTGAACTAGTACATTTTAGACATTTATGTTTCTGTCAGTATGACTCTGATTTGTTCAGGGTCACACCCACTTGTGTCATATGGATCAGAGCACATTCTGGGGACAAAAATTATATCTAAAAAGCCTCTTCACAATCTCAAAGATTTTTCCAGTTTTGGACTAAGCCTTCCACAAGTCTCCCCTGGTGCAGGCAATACATGTAATTATAAAAACAAAACCCTTTTCACTGCACTGATAGTTCTCAGCTGTTGCAATAGCCTTTTTGAAAAGCTGCTTAGCCTTTCAACGACTTCTTTATGCCTGATAGACTTAAGAGTAGTTGCAAAATCCAGAGGACAAAATGTCAGTTTAAAGCCGCTTTTTGTTAAATACCTCTCAGATCTCCTGCCAAGCACTTCTTTGTGGGACCAGCAGATATCAGGAGCTACACGTTGTTGCTCTCTCTCTTCTAATATTTTTGAGGTAGTAGCAGGAAAGCTAGAACGTGTCAGAATCTATTTATGAGTGGCTGCCACTACCTGACCTTTTTTATCCAGTGTTTTCTAATAAGTGAAGAATTAACACCCAAAGAGTAACAGTTTGTAATTTCCTGTCTTAACTGTGATATGAATATTACCCTTTTGAACTCTGTCATTACCCTCTTACTCATCTGAAAATGATACATAAAATTAAAATCAGTAGCTGAGAATATAATTTGTTCCATTCAAGACACAGGAAAAAAAAAATTGAGTAAGAGAGCTTGCATTCACAATGCAAATTTCAAGAGCATACTGCATTCAGGTAAGTCTAGAACCACCTAGATAATAGCTTTGGTTCTCCAAAATCGGTGACAAAGAGTTATCCCAGAACAATACATGATTTAAAATCCTTCTTTCCATGTCCTTACAAAACTAATCTGACAGGACAGAAAAGAAAAGATACCAAGACAGCAAAGCTTTATGTTTGTGTGTGATATATGTTCTCTCAGATACCAGGTCCTACCCCAGTGGTAATAAGGTCTTAATTTTGAAGCAAACTAATATAAAAATGGCCATCGGTGGGTATTTTTTTCCCCAGTATTTAGTATATATTCTTCATGCTTGTATTAACCAGTCTGATTTGTTAACTGGTGTTTCTTTTCACTAAAAATGTTTCATATTTGGTTTTAACATTATTTAAGCATTCATTTTGTTCAAAGTTTACGTTTTCTTAACCTTAAAAAGTCTAATACAATCTTTAAAAGACTTTTCCATTTTTTTCCCCTATAAAAACATTCACCACATTTCGGTCCTCTCCTGCTATTCAGAGTTGGATAAATGTACAGCTGAGAGGCATATGAAGAATTCAGGTTATCCAGACTTTGTCCAAGCGTCAGGAATAAACACAGTTATATTATGCTGTGGAATCTGTGCTTTCTAAACAGACTATGATTGATACCATTAGCAGATCAGTTTTCAGGTATATTTCTCCAGTCAGGAACCTCCTGCAAGACAGCAGAATCACAGTGACTTTCATGGACTGACTGATTTATCTTCAGACTTCTTTTATAATACTCCAAAAATCATAAAGCATTTTCATATTGCTGTAAGAAATGGTTCTCATTCCTCTGTATTCTGGCATTCAAGAATCCTTTGAAATAAATAACTAAATAAACAAACTGCAAGTGGAAAAATTAAACTATGTGCTCTTTTGTGGTGGGTTGACTTTGACTAGCTTCCAAGTGCCCACCAAGCCTCTCTGTTTCTTCCCCTCACCAGCAGGACCAGGGGAGAAAATATGATGAATAGCTCATAAGTTGAGATAAGGACAAGGAGATCACTCAGCAGGTACAGTCATGGGTAAAACACACTTGACTTGGGGAAATTAATTGAATTTATTGCCAATTAAACAGAGTAGGATAATAAGAAACAAGAACAAACATCATGAAATAAGAACAAACATCATGATTATGCCTACAGTAACTTCTTTCACCCAAATGTTTTTATATTCATAGAAGACTTCAATTAATTATGAAAAAATGGAATTATTATTATTAATATTAAAATTATTAATATTATTAATATTATTGATATTATTAATATTATTAATATTATTATCTGCAATAGCAGCAGCAGCATAAAATTAAAGAAAATTCCACTCATAATGACTTTGATTCTAGTTTTGACAGGCCATGTGATAAGACAGAAAGAACCTAGGCTCTTTGTGCTAATCTTAACCAGTGAATGTTATTAAAATACTATTGAGGAAGAAAAACAAAAAGAAAGAAAAAACAAGAAAAAAGCTTTGCTGTTCTTAGAATGACTGCCTTAACTGGGCAACACCTGATTAACAGAACAACGCATAAAAAAGTACACACAAACACTGAGATGAAGTCTGAGAAGGAATACAAAGAACTGTTGCATGAATAAATCTGACATAGAGATTCCCAAGATTTCTTTGCCAGGCTCAACACTAGCAGCAGTAGGTGACACCTCTACTTGTGGTAATAAAAGTAGTAGCTGTTTCTGTGCCAACTCACCTGTCTGAGTGTTATGCATGCTATGAGAGGATGTAAACAGTCCTTCAGGAAATAACGAGTTAGAACAAAATAAGATGTGTCCAGCTGTTGGTGTTTCCTGTTTATTTTACTTCGCAAACAGCCTGTCTTTGGAAGCCTGACCTAGGTTGGGACCAAAGACTTGTGCATGTTTTGTCACGTTTTTCTTCTGATCTTTGCAGAACTTTCCTTTCTTGAGATTAACCTTATTTTATTTATTTATTTATTTATTTATTTATTTTTATTCCTGTTTATTTATTTAAAGGCAGAAAATTATTTGGTAGTATCATCTATCTATCTGAAGACAGAGTAGTTATTGGCTGTCCTCATTTGAGGTAAAACAGAACCAATTTTCTGTTCAGTAATTTTACCTTGCAGCTAAGTCTGTTCTAACTAAATGAGCTCTTTGAAACTCTCTGAAATTAACAGCATATTGTAGAGACACTGTTTGCTCTCAGAGTGGTAAAACCTGATTAGTTGTAATTTATGCCAAGGAATGGTACGCAGAAAGGCTTGTGCTTATATTTATTGCTATAACAACCAAGGTCAGCTAACTTTGTTATTTGCCCCATTGGAAGGTCAGAAGCGGAAAAGCGTAGAGGTGATGTACCTGTGGGGAGGAACAGACAGGATAGGTGACCCAAAACTCATGAGCAGGGTATTCCATCCCATCTGCATCATGCTCAGTATAAACGCTGAGGGATTACTCCTGGACTGGACTCAGCGATGGACAGTAATTGGATTCCGGATCTGGATTCAGGAACGCATAGATCGGGATCAAAGGGTCAGCTCTCTTTCTTCCATGACTGGCGCCCAAGGAGGACTCTGTCTGTTTATCTGTCAGGTTGCTAAGGAGGGGTTGGGCCTGTGCCTCAGTGGCCTTTTTTTCTTTAATCCACCACCCTAACTTACTCTTAGACTCCTTATTTAAGACCATTTCTGAAACCCTCAAAGGTGTAAATGGTTCTTATATAGGCGACCTCATCAATTTCTTGGGCAGCTTGAAACAGTTAACATCACTCATGACTTCAGCAGCTTGCAGAGTTGAGCCTTTGCTAATTTTAACATGTTATCTCAGTAGGTTAGCACTACCTTGCTCTCCTTTGGCCTTCTGACACTGATTCTTCCTTTGAGTCATGTACTGTATTAGTAGAAGTTGTGATAATATTGATTTGATATAATTTCAGTTTGGGCATACTGCAAACCACAGTTCTTCACAGGGGCAGGTCATTTCTTTAGTTCAATTCTGGGGTTTTAGTTTTATCGTTATGGGCAGATTTGTTGTTGTTGTTTCCAGATTTACGAAATAATGGAATAGTCTCTGGGGATAATTACTAGAATTGTTCATGATAAGTAATTAAACTACAGGGCAAAAATAATTTTAATTACATTTACTCTACCTCACATGTGAAGGTTGCTTTCTATCTCCAGAGGTCTTCTGTGGTATTTTGTATAACATCTCTTCAATTATCTTTAGCCATGTTCTCCAATCCTCAGTTAAGCTTTCCTCCTAAAAGGACTAATTCCTCCTAATTTTCAGCTGTGTTACTGTGGTTGATTTTGTTGCAGCTGGAAGAGGAGTAGTAGAAAGGATGAGAAAACTAGGAATGCATGATATAAATTCTCTGTAACTTACAAAATACTAAAATAGCTTCGTTGCTAACAGCTGCGGTATCTAGATCTCACACAGTAGATGGAATTATATATGCTCCAGGAGAGAAGTATATTCACGTACACCACTGGTAGAAAAATAATAGTCATAAACAAGGAGAATGCAGTCATGGACTCAATTTTATTTCTAACCTTGTGAGAACAATTTGTGCATCATAATATATTTTTATGTTTCACACAAAACGAATTATAATAGCTAATGGATGGAAAATAATTTTATATCTAATGGACATATGGACTGATGCATATCAGAATATAGTTGACATGAGAGTTACTAATATTTGACCTCAATTTTGTGGCCCAATGCCTTGAGTGAAAAAGTTTTAATTTTTATTTTTTCTTTCTTTTTTTTTCCCTCTATCATTTCTCTATACTAAACTGTCTGGATTCCTGTTGCTGTAATTGATTTAAAACCAGTAGTTTTCCCACAGGGGGTGAATTTGGCCACAAATGCCTAAACAGCAAGCTGTATTCGTTGCCCATAAAATGCCATGCTAAATAAAGATCAGCACATCAATAGTCTGTATGTATTTCAAGTTAAAACAGCCAAGAGGAACCTGGAAATCATATAGAATTTATATTATATAATTAATGTCCTTATTTGCTTTCTTTCCACTTCTATTTTGTTTCAGTTTGGGGGATTTACCTGCAAATAATCAAGTGTTTGTCGCATGTACCTAATGTAACAAGGCAAACACCAAGTTTTTTCATTTCTTAACAGTAATTTTCTTACAGAACAAAAAATTACAGATTTTTGAACTAAGATGAGTAAAGAAATGGCTTTATAACAAAAGGCTGAAGGTGTGTGTGTCCATTCTTATTAATTAAATAGAGCTAAAAAGTGATACATAGCTAGAAATATTGCATAGGTGTGTGTGACTTTGCACATGTCTGCCTATGTGTTGGCACAGCCTTGAAGACTGTGAACACTAATATAATTTCTTTATGATGAGAAAGAGGAACTCTCGGGCATCAAAAGCTTCTTCAAACAACTACAGGAAGCCCCTCATACCTGTAGGGGACTTTAACTACCTCAACGTCTGCCTTTTGGTTAATAGACTTAGATGCTTTGGAGGGGAATGGGGGGGAAGTATTCTGCATATATTCTGTGTGAATTTGTGCAGAACTTCCTGCAGAATTACATAAATGCTATTTCATTTCAAATAATATATTCCAAATAGCTTAACAGACATTAAAGTCTTGTTATCTTTTATAATGTACGGTTAAGTCTTGGTTTAGTGTTTCTATGAAAATATAGCTCAAGGTCAATATTGCTATTTTTAATTAATATTTTTTAAAAATCCTTTTGAATAGCTAGGTAACACTTTGGTGTAATTTTATAATCAACAACTGTTGTACTACATCCAATTGCAGAATCCTGGCTCTTCATAGAAAGCAATCTTTTCTCAGAACTACTAAAGTAATGTGTAGATAACAAAACTAGGGCTTGTTAGTCATTTCTGTGCTGCCAAGAGAGTGTGTGAGTTGCTCACAGATGGTATTTGTTTTCTCTGAAACCTTTTTTGTGGGCTGCTATGTAGGAATGAGGAGCATCAAACTCATATACAGTATAGGCACACCTATTTTGTTCCTTAGATCTGCCTGAAAAGCTGTCTCATAGTTCCTACAGGGAAAGTGATTGCAGAGCTTCACCCTGTCTCCAAGCTGTGAAGTCTCCTGACACAACTTATATTCAATTTGTCTCTCCTTAAACACTGAGATTGGCCAGGTACTGCAATTCAAGCCTCCCATGCTTTTGTTGGACACTAAATCTGGAAGCCTAGGAAAACACTTGCACCTTTATTGATCATCTGTTACCACTTAAGCCAGCTTTTAGGCAGGACCCTGATTCTCCTGTCCTTTTAGCAACCTTAACGAAAAGTTCAAGCAGAAACAAGCCCAAGAAACCAAAGCAATATCTTTGAAGTTGTATGCTCGCAATGATATGTTGTTACCCAAGTAATTGGCTTCCATTAGAGCAAGGCACACAAAATCTCTCCTGATTTGCATGGAATTTGGGTCTTCTGCTGTAACTAAAAATCAGTCTTTCTCACCTACATTTTATATAACTAACTTCATATCCTAACAAATGGAAATAATGGCTTAAGTCTTTGTAAGGAGTGTGGTCATTCTTTAAAACTCAAATATTAACCTCGCTCCCTTTTAAGCTTAACAGACAGAATATTTACATCCTACTGACACTGTTGCTCTTAGTTTTAAAAATTGTGTTATTTAATTATAGTAAATGTTCCACATGTCCTTATAATAACCGCCAAAATGCCATCACGCTAATTACCTTTGGTTTATGAGCAGATATGTTTTATAAACAGATACTTTAATCAGAAGAAAAATCTGTCACCTGATAATTACTAAAAGGATGGGAATAAGGCATATTGTTTATCTAATTCATATGTTACAGGCCTGTGGCCTAATTTAATCTATTCTGAATGCACAGTAAATGCAACACAGTCATTTTTAAATCATAAACCTCTCGAAAAAGCCAGGCAGAAGTCTGCTAAAGTGTTGGATGATGGATCTCCTATTTACTATTGATCTCTGAGTTCAGAGCCAATCCATTCTGAACTCGCAAACATTTTTCATATATTTTTAGAAAATATTGAATGGCTCTTAATCAGTGACAAGCCTGTTTTGTCTGTTACTACTCAAAGTAGATTAGCAACAACCTACTACATTTCACCAGAAAAATGAATGTTGTAGAGGCTGAATCTTGTGTGGTACATCTTGAATGAACTGACTTCACATTCAGCTACCCTTGAATTAAAAGAAAGCTCAGAGTAAGGATTTCCAGACGTAGTGAGAAAAGCACTGTCAGAGTTACTATGCATGGAGATCTACATAGTCTTTTGTTGTATGGACATATTATACACTGTGGTTTGAATCACTGTTGGGGGAAGATTTAATTGAAGCAAACTGGCTACTTGATCATTATAGCTGGTTTCTGTATTATCCGTCTTAAGCAGCTTCTGTTACATCCAACTCGCTACTGATGCTATTTTCTCTTCCTCAAACCAACCCATTCTGATGACCAGTTTCCTGCATCTCACCCTTCTCTATGTTTTTCTATTCAAGTTTGGATACAGAAATCCTCACTATACTAATCTAATCTCAACTTTGTGCTCTTCGGCCTTTTGTCCTGATCTGGATGATATTAAAAGAATATCACACATCCGGTCCAACTAAATATGTTGCTAAATATGAATGCAAGTGGGCATGTAATAAGCAGTATTTAATGAATAGATATTGTAGGGTTTGGACTCTTAAAAAGCTTTCCTTTCAGAAGCCTTGTCCCCCTCTTGTAGCCTGTTACTTCCTGCTTTACATCTCCTTAACCGTCCTTTCCTATTAAGGCTGTGTCATTATACTCCCACAAGACTCAGAAGAAACTAACAGTAGAGGTCATGAATATAAGAATGTGATTCAGTTCACTGATTAAGGACTAATTTTAAGTATCCACCAGCAGATATCTAGTTGTTTGGTAGCTGTTCGTGCTCCTACTATAGTCTGCAGAACTAGAGGGTAGGACTGAATTGTGTAAAAGCTGGTACATAGCACCACACAATTTTCCCTAAGATGTCCAAGACATCCACACAGGACTGTCAGGTAAGATACATGACATACAGGAAACCTCAGCCCTTCTGAAGTAGCAGCAGAAGGACACACAATATATTCTAGGGCATTTCACATGCCACTCCCCTCTTGTTTTTGTTTCCCTTGTTCTCAGCACAATCAGTTTATCTTAGAAAATATTTGGGGGCATTATCCCCCAGATAATGCCTGCCCTAGAATAAACTAAATCCTCTTAATGCATTTGCAAAACAAACAAACAAATAACCCCACAAACCAATAAGCAATAATGGTGGGACGCTAGTTCTTTCCCAGGCTTATATAAATGACAGAAATATTTCTGTTACCTTCTTATTTTCAAGGGAGGGTTTTGTATCTGTGCATGAAGAGCAACAGACTCTTACTGAAGAACAATTGAACTACGGATGCTAAGTAAGAAAAGGAAATTCAGTGAAATATTTCTAAACTTGTCTACTACAATATGTTTAATTGCGGGAGAGCCAGGCTGTGTCTCAGAAGGTATTTAACTCACACTTCTTACAGTGATACTGGCATCTAATAAAAGTACCTGTTTCTAACCCTAGTTTAGTGGGGAAATCCCTTTTTGTACCAGCTTATAGTCACTTCATTGCAAGTTATGGTACTTTTAGTTAATTCAGTTTTCATAATGGCCATGTACAAGGACCTATACACATTAACAGAAGTCCTTGCAGGCAGGCAAATAAGCATAGTGAATATTCTGAGTGTGTGAAATATTCAAGAAAGATGCTCTGTATCTTACTGATTTTTTTAATTCAAATTTGTTTCTAAAACAAACAAAAAAGAATAATTTTGACAATCCTGTAACTGACATATCTTTTAAATGTCATACCCTAATTTATATGTTTTTTATAAATTACCGATATGCCAAATTGAGTTGATTATATATTACTTTTCCTCATAAATGTCATGTTCCCCAAAAACCACTACATTTTTAACATTTACATTAAATCACATGAAAGAAATAGTACTGTTGCAGTATTGAACATTCCTCTATATCAGTCTACTGAGTAACTGTTCTCTCTACGGTTAAACAGCTGGGGAAGAACTTTCATCTTCATCTCCCAGCTATATAACTATACCAAAAATAATGCCAGCTCATACCAGCAGTTTCTTTTTTGAATCTTCCTATCAGCAAGTGCTGAAATAAAGGTTTCAACTTTAAAGGATGCAGATACCATAATAATCTGAGTTTTAAGTTCTTGGGAAATTCCATTGTCTTTTTTTCCTATTATGATAACGCATTTTTTAAATTTCCTCTGAAAAATAAGATTCCTGAAATACAATTCACTCAAATAATTT
Organism: Rissa tridactyla; assembly: GCF_028500815.1. Classification (NCBI taxonomy): domain Eukaryota; kingdom Metazoa; phylum Chordata; class Aves; order Charadriiformes; family Laridae; genus Rissa; species Rissa tridactyla. The sequence goes on from NC_071466.1 coordinate 199,938,637, forward strand.
TGTTGTCATAGAATGAAAACATTCTGAGTGTTTAAAAGTAGTTTTTCAAGCTATAAATAGGAATTTAATTTCAAAAGTCGATTAGAAAGAAAAAAAAAAAAAATCTTTTTCCTTGAATGACAGAACAGGATGTTTCAATACTAAAACATTGGGGAATTATTGCTGCTTTCCTTTTAACATGTGGGTTATCTCCTAGCAGAAGACTGTTTACACTGCCAAACCAATTTAATAAAAAAAGTTCCACCTAGACTTATTCAAAATAATTATGAAAGCCTGTGGAGACTGCAATGTAGGCAGGTTGAAAAAAATAGTTCAGATAGGGATGCCCTGCATAACAAAGGACAGTTATCTCTGCTGATACACCTGGACATCTCAGGAGCTGTCATCACAATTTCTCAATTACTTATGCGCGAGATAACATAAGGCTGGATTTGGTTATCCCTGCTCATTCCAGACAGAGGGTTCTGGGTAGTCATTGGTCACTTGTACCCTTTCCCTAAAACTGCTAATCTTCAGTGTTCTACAGGACTCTGAGATGTCTCTTTTGTGATGGGCTTCTTAAGAAGTAAATAATTCCATGCACTAAAGTGAGACCCTCATACACCAATTACAGACATGACACTAGGCCGTACAGAGCTCCTGGCTCAAACAAAATAATGGCAGTACCAACAGGGAGAGGAAAAGGTTTTCAGAAACCTGAAAGACATTAATTAAACATTTCTCCTCTTCTCATTATACAGGTAATAGACATTTAAAGGGTTATTGAGCGCCTTGCTGGACCATGACAAATAAACAAACAACCTTTTTCTCCATTATATGTCCTCTGCAGTAGACACTTTTTTTCACCCTTAGTTTAGTTATTAAAATGCTTTCTGATGGCAATAATGCAAAAGATAATTGGAAATTCCAACTATATACTATGCATCAACTCATCTTTAAAAGGAGATGTAGAAGAAAACACTTAACCAAAGTTCTATCTCTTTTTCCTGATTTCTTAGTATATCCAGGATTTTTAGTCTGGATCCCAAAAAGAGTACAAGCTAGAACAAGATGATGTATTTGAAGAACCTAATGGTACAGAAAGACTTAATATCAAACTTTGAATCATAACCCTTTGTAGGTCACTGCAGGAATCATATCTACATAAATCTTCTCCACCCTGATGAGTAGCGTCACAATTTGAATAAATGTAAAATACTGAAATGTTTGTGGGGTTTTGGGAGGGGGGAAGAGAGAGTATGTCCTGGCTACTGAATCTAAAATGTTTCTATAGGCTAAATTATAGTGTCATGTTCTTCAAAGCTGCTGTACTTGCATTCACAATGTTATGATTCTGCCTAGAGTTGACATAAACAAGAAAGTGGTAAATGAAAATATTGTCAATGCTATGAAGCCTATAAACCCATAAACACCACCTATTAATAATTTTCTTGTTAAATTTTTATGCATATAAAGATATTTCTCACTATATGTTCTAGGTTTCATTTGACCTATATTCTACGTCCTCTCTTGCTGTTCTGGATAATTACTTCTAGGTCAGAAGTATGTCATGAGCTATGGCTTTTAGGAGCAATGGAAAGGCATTTTATTTGAAAGAACGGGATATCAAGTTAATGGCAATTACACTTGCACACTATTGCAAGAATAAACCTCTCAATTTGCTACCTGATTGTCCCTAGATCACAGATTACTAAACCAATATGGGTTGACATGGTCAAATGGTTTACTGTCTTGTAGCCAGTAAACAGAGTGGTATTTGTGTTAGAACTTTTTTTCTATAAGGAATGAGACATTAAAGATAAAATAGTATGAGTAGAATGGAAGGACAGAGATGTGAAAGGTGATGAAAGAGAAAACAGAATACAGAGTTTAATTTAACATCTTTGCCATCATAAAATAAGATATTTAGGTCAGACAACACATCCTGATATTCCCCAATGACAGCATTATAAAGTGACAAAAGTATGTTCTCTTCAATAATGCATAAGGTGCATTTGATCTGTTTAAAAAGAAATGTTGTTGGGATATAATGTCAGAAAACAGTTTCAAGGAGTTAAGAGAAAGACAATATAAAAATAGCTTTGTTTGATATTTTCTAAATTAATTTGCAAATTCGGAGTAAAACCTTTTGTAGATTAGCTGGATATTTTGAAAGTTCAATCTGTTGAAAAAGTGCAACCAATAGCCTTTATGCCTGGAATGCCCTACTGGTTAATTTGTAACAGGTTACAGGGTCTGAACTTTGCTCTTTAAGAGATGCAATGTTTTGCAAAGTTCAGAGAATTCACAAATGTCAGATCAAGAAATAAATTATGCTTATGTCACCCAAGTAAAAGCTGTGACTTTTTGAAGACTTGGCAGTAGATAAATTAAAATGACAATGTCCATTTCTTCAGATAAAATTTGTACAAAATCCAAGAAAATTATAAAGAAAAATCAGTTTCTGTATTCTGCTTCTATTTTGCCTTTTTCTCAGAAAAATTCCCGTTGCCTTAAGTGAGCCATTCTGTGAGTACTACATGTAAACAGGATGCAGATAATTGTTTTATTAGATTTTCCTCTTTTTTTTTTTCTCATTAAAATTAGTTTTTAAAACCTGCTTATGGTATATAGTGGTTTCAGTACAGTCCATAGTGACAGCTGATCACAAACACTCCCATTCTCAACTTTACAATTATGATTTTCTACGGTAGTCAAAGAAGTGGAAAATGGCCAGCACAGATCTCAGAAGAATCAATTCTCTTGAATGGGCCATGGGACCTGGATTATTTTTCCATTCCAATAGAGGTAATCTTTCCTGGTAAAACTAACCTAAATAAAATCCATCTTGAAAAATAAATGGAAAGCAATGAGAGATTGTTTGCTACTTATCTTCTTTCACAAATACCAAAAATAGCATAAAATAAATAAACAAAGAAAAAGGCATAAATCTAATTTTTGTAGTTTGGTTTTTCAAACATCACTATTGTAATACTTGTTATATAACTTCATTTGACCATACCAACCCATATTGGTTTGATAATCTATGATCTAGGTACAACCAGTTAGCAAACTAGGGGCTTTATTCTTGCAATAGTGTGGAAGTGCAGTACCCATTAACCTTAACAAATGCTGCGTAAGCATGTCAATTGCTGAAAAGTCCCCCTGAAATCTTAACACAGAACAAAATGAACAAACCAAGAAACAATATGATTGCAGTTACAGTTGTTATTCTATGAATAAAAATTGCTATTGCAAAACTGAATAATTGGAAAGCATAGACACATACAATCAGACCTCACAATCAAGTTTTCTTTCTTTTTAGCATTAGTATTACTGTCTCTATAATTTAATTTTTATGTACAAAATTTCCTGAAGGGCATAAATGCATTTCAGCTCTATGCAGTGGTAATTCAGTTTCAAACCATGCATAAAAACTCAATAAACAGCAAAATGCTAATAAGTTGTATATGGGCTGTGACCTTTCCTAGTTATTTTTCAATATTTTTTAACAGTTAAGAAACATTCACTGAAATAAGTTGAGAGAATCTTAGTCTACTATTTACTTTAGAAAAATGAATGTTTATCAAATGGACTTGAATTGATAATAATATGATAGTTCATGCTTGAGAAGCCTCACAGTTGCCCATGTGAAGAACTGGATATTGTCTCACTGGCGTAATCATGTGGAGAGTGGATTACATTTACACTTTGCATGACCTTGAAAACAGTTTCCCAGACCAATGTCAGGAACATTTTTTTTAATATTGCTGCTGCTGCAAAGCATACAGACTAGGAAAATAAAAATTAAAAATAAACATAGTGATAGTAAATTAAACGGTTGTTCTCCTTTTTTTTAAGTGTTTTAGGACAAAAAGCCCCATAAGTATAATTTCAAATGCAGATTTTGTAAGACACTTCACAAAGAGGATTTGGTATTACTGATTTCTTATATATTGTAAACCAGAATTTGAATTGCTAATGTTTTTTAAATGTACATTTAAATATTCATTGAGATTCCAGATTCCTTGATTCCATGATCCTAACTTGCAAAGATGCTAGGTTCGATTCATGAGCTGTGGTTGCATGTTGGATGTTTTCAGTAGCTTTGACTTCTTTGTTTCACTATGTATTCCTAAATTTAGCAGAATATATTTTTCTTTATTTCATGGCATTTTTCCCTTGGATGTATTCTATATCTGCATATTTTTGTCATTCTTTAGGTATTTTCCCCCTACACTGGATAGATATTAATACAGCTGTTGTGAATTATAAAGTTTTTCTTTCCTTCTTAGAATCAGCATTTGTCTATGCTATATTTATTGATCTGTCACTCAGCAGTTCTAGTGTCCTCCTTTGCAGAAGACCTAAGGAGGTCCTTATTTTCCCTCTGTTCATACCTCAACATTACTGTATTACTATCCAGAATTTTAAAATATTTATTGCAACTATAGTTAGAAGGTTACGTGCTCCATGCAAAAATAAGAGAAATCTTGCTTCCTGATTGAGTGAACAAGAAGGCTACATAGGCTTTTACCATGGAAGAAAACAACCTGGGTTTACATGCAGCTATGAAATTCCTAAGCCATACAAAGTTATCTATTTCAGGTTTGGATTCCGCCTATTTTTTTTCCAGCTGAATTTCAGATTTTACCTGTTTATCTGTTTACATTGTAGCCATGCCCCCTTATCTATATATAATTACATTCATATGTATTACATCCATATGTAATCACATCCATATGTAATCCATATTTTTTCGGGTATTTTTTGTGACATTATTCTTGAGTTTATTCAAACTCTCAACGCTTTGTTCAGCTGCAGAAATGCTCCACTGTATTTAAAAATTCAATGGATTACCATATTACTAAAGAAATGTTCTTGATTCAAAATGGGGATTGCAGTTATTGACCTCTTTAAGATTTGCTGGTTTTGGACAAGACCCTAAAGCAGCTCAATGCTTCCCAATTACATCACCATTTAGTGAGAAACAAACTCGTTGAGAAATAACAATCTACTTTTCAATCATGTTGCAGCACCGAGTCTGCTATAGTTACAGTTTATAATGATTTATTAATGCAGTCTGGTTTTGGTTGCTCAAGCATTTTCATTTTGCTTGATCTGAATGCTGTCTTTGACACTGTCGATTATAACATTCTGCTTGATCATTTATGAAATTATGTAGGATAAGCTGGCACCACTTTGAGTTAGTGTCAATCTTATTTATCAAACACGTCTCCATCTGTGTCATTACATATTAGCTTTTTTCTGTACTACCGAGGCACATTGTCAGGCCCTTTAGTTTTTACACAAACTCATTTTCACTTAGTACATGGTACAGTGTTTCTTTTAGGTAACTCCATTCACCATTTAGATATTTCTTCTTTCATGTAAGGTAATCAAGGACATGGGATATTAGCTTTGTACAGCTGTAGAGAAAACCACCAAACACTAGAAGGAACATATTTGGTTTTTGAACATGTATACAGACTGAGAGAAACATGTATGCATGTTCTGGGGCAGTGGTAAAAATGTTTCTCCTCTTTAGATGAAGTTAATCAGGAGAATATTATGACTCTGGAATATGTCATATCTGAAAAAGAGACTTTACCAGGGAAAATTATGAGAGTTTTCACAATTCTAAACCTCTACTTATATAATTCTTCTGGATGTTTTTCATTACAAATACAATTATTGATAATTAAGACAAACTTAATCACTGTAGAAATACACCTGGGACCGTGCACAGCAATCATCAAGTTTTGCTTACAATATCAAAGTGTTTATTTATTTATAGCAAACGGGGTGCATCCCTTTAATTTGGTTTATATCAAGTATTTACATTGATTTCAATTCAAGATGCATATTTACTTTAATGGTAATATTAGCAGTTGATGCCTGGTGCATATCCTAGAAGTAACACATGATCTCTCTCGCTGTTCCTCTTGAACAATGAAATGTTTAGGACGCTCCAGATATTTATTTTCACATGGTAGGTTTTTTCCTCTGTGAAACTGATATATGTTAATGTGAAAAAATGCTTTTATATACTCAAGACGTGAGCTGTCACATAGGAAATGCATTTGCCTTGTTCCGGTTTAAGCCTTCTTCATACTTCTGAATTGCGGTAGAACACTCAAACAGAACACTACAATGAGCCAAAATGTGTACAATAACCAAGTTAACTCCAAGTTGCTTTGTCACCATAGTAACTATGCCTTGGGTCTACCCTAGAAAATTTGCCTGGCACAACGTTGTCAGCTATAGACATTTGGGAATTTTTTAACGATACCGCTTCGACCACCAAAGGCCCGAATGTAGACACAGCAATTCTGAACCAAAAAAAAAAAAGTCCGTTTCTCATATAGCTTATTTTGTGTGGGAAGCTGGTATATACTACATCCAAAGGAACATATTTTTATCAGTAGAAGCTTCATCTACTTTTAGAGCTTTTGCTGAGATAGATGTGTTAGCAATCCCTCTCTAGTTTAGACTAGCCCTTAGCAGTATAAAGCAATTAAAGATAATCCTGCGCAAGCCTTGAAAGGATAATGTTTTCTGTAGTTCTTTTGTTCATGATTTTCAGGTGTGTGCTTTTCTCTACCACCCCTGCAGATCGTGTAATATAGATTGCATACTGATAATGCAGGCTGTTATCTGTAGGTGTTCCTAAATAATGAATAGTCCACTGTAACAGCTTTCCTTACAAATAACTAGCAAAAGCCAGCTTCAGTCTGTTTTTTTGAACAAAAGAACTTATAACATTTCTAAAATAGAAGCCTACCTCAAGGCTTTTAAATCCATTCTTGAGCACCTAAGGGTGCCTTTCAAGTCCCATTCATTTCAACTTCTAAATTACATTTAGCTCAAAACCGACCATCTTTCTTTAGGCTAGACAGTGCCTGGACAAGCACAAACGCTTGTCCTGAAGCTACAAGGACTCCTACCCAAAATTTTAGTCCCTAAGGAATCAAACCTAGGCACAACATTCTCTAAATGTCCCTATATTACATATCTTTACATGAGAGGCAGAAAAAGGCTAGATTATAGCACGTAAGGAAGCACGCCTTACTCTCTTGAGAGTATGTCTCCATCACATTGTAATTATATATATGTCACATCTTCCTCTGGGAATTACTTTAAGAAACCTCTGCAATGTGATGGTATGTTGAGAGTTCTGGCTTTCTTCTCAGTTATAGTTTGCTTTAGCTACTTTTTCATCATAAATTTTCTTTCCATTACAGGCACCGCTATGTACACAGTAAGAGAAATCTCGAAACAGGGGGAAACACACTGTGTTTAGTAACACAGTTTTTCCCTAGCTGCAATCCCCTGACCTTTTCTTTGTTCCATCAGCATGGCTCATGGGGTTTCTCTCAGCTCTCTAATTGCTGGAAAAGCTGTACTCATTGTTCTGCTCTGTCCTTCATTTTAAACTAGATTGCAACTTTTTGGAGGCCTTGATGTTTAATTGATCCACATCTAGCCGAAGATTTTCCTTATAAAAGTCACGCTCACATTGACTCAGATGTGAGAATTCTGGAAAAGTGAGAGGAGTGTACTCTAGATGGTAGTTTGCACAACAGCAATTGAAGATCAGAATTACTACAAGCTCTAATTTACTATCAGAGACAGAGCCACTAAGTACACCAATGATAATGGCATCCCTGTTTTAACTTGTTTGTCTTTCTTTCTATAACTGTGATTCTGGGAAGATATCAACAGGAACGTACAGAAGGACATAACGTCCTTTTCTTTTTTTGTCACAATCTTGCCTTTGTCTACAAGGGAATTATTTCAATATATCATTAGTCATCTTGGAATTAATTTAAAAGTTATTCCTGGGTGATCTTAAGGGATTTCAACATACTTAACTTATTGGTCCTTTTCTCTGCTATTCTCAGCTGACTCATTTAAAAACAAAAGCCATATGAACATCCCTTCCCACCACCCTTGTTTATAAAAGAAAGTGTTGCAAATTATGCTCTTCTTTTTTTCTTTTTCCCCCAAAAAGAAACAGCTTTAACACAAGCACAGGTGTCTTGGTTAGAGTCGATTTACAGTATATATAGTAACAGGAAAGGAAATTAAAGTATAAGGAGGAATATACATAAAAAACCAACAAGCTCATAAAATAAAAACCAAAATGAAATATCAGAGAAAGAAATCAAAATGTCAGAATTTTTATTATAAATCCTTATTTTTAGAGGTTTTATTCCATGTTAAAACCTCTAAAGATGAAAACCTGGCATATGAAGTATGACATTTCAGTCTAGAAACTAATTTTAATCCATATATATATTGGGAAAAGTTAATTTGTGACATTTTTAAAATATTGTATGATTGAATGAAAGGCAGCATTACAAGTTGGAATCATTTCAGTCTATCATTTCAAGGATAAGTTAGTTAAATGTTGGCATAAAAACCCACATCTTTAAGATTCAAGATTTCTTAATAAGTTTTGGGTTATACACATTTCTATATGTATGTTCTGGTATAACTTTTTACACTTGGTATTATTGCCATTGCATGTTAGCTTTAGAATCATAGAATCATAGTATAGTTTGGGTTGGAAGGGACCTTTAAAGGACATCTAGTCCAACCTCCCCTGCAAGGAGCAGGGACATCTTCAACTACATCAGCTCGCTCAGAGCCCCATCCAGCCTGAACTTGAATGTTTCCAGGGTGTCATAGTTTCAGTTGGGATAAAGTTAGCTTTTTTACTATCACCTGGTATAGTGCTATAGTGCTTTTGATAGTGAACTGGTGCTTTTATTTGTTGCTAAACTCTCAAGGCCTTTTCTGCTTCTCATACTGCTGCACTAGCAAGGGCTGGGAGTGCACAAAAAGTTGGAAGGAGACACAGCTGGGACAGCTGATGCCAACTGACCAAACAAATATTCCATACCATGTGACATGACGCTCAGTATATAAAGCTGGGGGAAGAAGGAGGAACAGGGGGGATATTTGGAGTGATGTTGTCTGTCTTCCCAAGTACCCTTTACACGTGATGGGGCTCTGCTTTCCTGGAGATGGCTGAACACCTGCCTGCCAACAGGGAGTAGTGAATGAATTCCTTGTTTTGCTTTGCATGAATGGTTTTGCTCTAACTATTAAACTGTCTATATCTCAACCCATGAGTTTTTCCTCACTTTTACTCTTCTGATTCTCTTCCACATTCCAGATAGGCAAGTAAGCTGTGTGGTCCTAGTATCTGTATGGGGTTAAACCACGACACAAGGATGGGGCATCTACCACCTCTCTGGGAAACCTGTGCCAGTGTTTCACCACCCTCATTGTAAACAATTTCATCCTTAGATCTAAGCTAAATCTACCGTCTTTAAAGCCATTACTCTTTGTCCTATTGCAACAGGCCCTGCTAAAAATTCTGTCCTCATCTTTCCTGTAGGCCCCCTCTAAATACTGGAAGGCTGCTATAAGGTGTCCCCAAAGCCTTCTCTTCTCCAGGCTGAGCAACCCCAACTCTCTCAGCCTGTCCTCACAGCAGAGGTGCTCCAGCCCTTGGATCATCTCTGTGGCCCTCCTCTGGACCTGCTCCAACAGGTCCATGTCTTTCCTGTGCTAAGGGCTCCAGAGCTGGATACACTACTCCAGGTGGGGTCTCACCAGAGGAGAGTGGAGGGGCAGAATCACCTCCCTTGTTGCTGACCACGCTTCTTTTGATGCAGCCCAGGATACAGCTGGCTTTCTGGGCTGTGAGCACACATTACCAACTCATGTCCAGCTTTTCATCCACCAGTATCCCCAAATCCTTCTCGGCAGGGCTGGTCTCAATCTCTTCATCCCCCACCCTGTATTGATACAAGGGTTGCTGTGCCAGGTGCAGGACCTCGTAGTTGACTTTGTTGAACCTCATGAGGTTCACACGGGCCGACTTCTCGAGCCTGTCCAGGTCTGTCTGGAGGGCATCCCATCACTCAGGCGTGTCAACCACAACCACTCAGTTTGGTAAGTCTGGAAACTAGCTGAGGGTGCACTCAATCCCACTGTCTGTGTCATTGATGAAGATATTAGACAGTACTGGGCCCAACACAGACCCTGGAGGGACATCACTTGTCACTGATCTCCATCTGGGCATTGAGCCGTTGACCACTACCCTCTCGATGTGACCATCCAACCAATTCCTCATCCACCAAACAGTCCACCCATCAAGTCTGTATCTCTCCAATTTAGAGAGAAGAATGTTGTGGGGGACTGTGCCAAAGGCCTTACAGAAGCCCAGATAGACAACATGGACAAGCTCTTCCCTTGTCCACTGAGGTAGTCACTCCTTCATAGAAGGCCACTAGGTTGGTCAGGCAGGACCTGCCCTTGGTAAAGCCATGCTGGCTGTCTTGAATCACCTCCCTGCCCTCTATGTGCCTTAGCATAGTTTCTAGGAGGATTTGTTCCATGATCTTCCCAGGCACAGAGGTGAGACAGAAGTCAGTAGTTCCCAGGGTCCTCCTTTCTACCATTTTTAAAAATGGGTGCAATGTTTCCCTTTTTCCAGTCACTGGGAACTTCATCTGACTGACGTGACTTTGCAAATCTCGTGAAGAGTGGCTTGGCAACTACATCAGCCAATTCCCTCAAGACTCTGGGATACATCTCATCAGGTCCCATAGTCTTCTGTACATTCAGGCTCCTCAGGTGGTCACGAACCTGATCTTCTCTTACAACAGGAGAGGTACACGTTCTTTGACCTTCCTTTTCCAGCTGACCTACTTGTAGAAGCCTTTCTTATTATTCTTTGCTTCTCTTGCCAAGAGTGCCTGGGACTTCCTGACCTCATCCCTACAGAGCCAGGCAGTGTCCCTATACTCTTCCCAGATACCTGTCCCTGCTTCCAATGCCTATACATTTTCCTTTTGCCCTTTAGTTTGACCAGCAGATCTTGAGTCAGCCATGCTGGTCTCTTGCCCTCCTTTCCTGATTTCTTATACCTAGGGACTACTCTTAGATTTAGACTTAGACTACTCGTACTGTGGTTTACAATCAAGGTTGTCCTCACATTTAAAGGAAACGTGTGTGTGTGTATGTATGTACGTATTTATGTGACTGTGTACCCATGTGTGTACATATACTATATAATTTTAAAATTATACTTGACACTATAATCTCACTTTAATTGCTTTTTCTTTGCCAATAATCTTGCATTTGACTTCTGTATGCTTGAAGAGAACACAGGATATTAGAAAATATGCCGGTATGTTATGAACAGAGCCATCATGTCTCGCATAATGAGCACAAGACTCAGACACATGGCATATGGTTTGCCCCTTCTCACAGCAACACTTCTGTACCATACATTTTACCAGTGAAAAACCAGATCATTTGTCATACTTTGCGATTCCACATGCCAATCACAACTGCATGCCTTAGCTGTGATCTGTCAAACAGTTATGCTTGTCACGTGGGGGTCAGAAGAAGGAGAAATACCTTGCTGCTATGCTTCAGTTAGAGGAAAGAGGGAAGGAGATTAACGTAGCAGAACAGCCTCAGAGGAACTCCGCCACAAGGTAACATTACCCATCTGAAAGCTAATGTTATTACACTGGTTCACCACTTGAATGTGTTGAAGACAAAGAAATTTTAGTAGCCACTGAAACGGACTGTATTTCCATACAATCTCTTAAAACAAAACTACCAACGAAAATACTCATGCAGTTACACTACAGGACTTTGAATTTCAAATTGTTGTTGTTGGAATGTTGCAGAAGTTTCAGTCTACTGATGATTTGGCTGAAGCAGAAATATAAGCAAGGAATTCAGCTTTCCGCAGAATATTGAGAATGCAGATCACTGTGCAGACTAGTACATAATTGCTAGCCTAATTACACATCTTTTGCCACCATTCCTTGTAGCATGGCGATCAAGTATTTCTGCTCAATATGGCAACCAGAATTCACAGAGAAGCAGAATTCATATAAGGCATTTCCTTCTACCAACAAAAAGAGAGAAGCTATATACATAAACCTGAGATGTCTGACTATATTCCTGCTTTTATGCTTCACCAATAAACATCTCCTGCCTTCCCTCTCCAGCTGTATAGGTAAATAACACCATTTCCTTTATGATCAACAATGTTTCCCTGGCTCCAAAGTTTTTCATCTGAAAGGTTTGAAATACTGTTAACCTACTGGGTGATCAAAATAATCTACTTTTTGCCATATACGAAACTATCAGTCACTTCACATTTATTCTTCTGTTCCTTAATGTATACATATAGAAAAAAACTGAGAATGTAGACATAGCTTTAAAGAACATGTCTTTAATGGACATCTGGAACACATTTTTCAATTAACGGCAAACTGCTTACATACATGCCTCGATATGAAACAGGATAGCAAGTCACAAATTCTTTGCTGAATGAGTAGTGCTGTGCTCCTGACTGTTCAAGAGGGCTATATGAATTCTAAGGAATTAAAAAAAAACGTTAATATGAGGATTTAAGCTGCTGAGTTTGGTAACTCAGCAGTGAATTTTTCAGAAGAACTTATGTGATTAAAAAGAACAAATGCTATTGAAAATCCAAATAATCCAAAAAATTTGGTCAAAATAATGTGGAGGAGTTAAGATGTTTCCCAGTAAAATGTCTATAATATAGACAGACATTTTAAAAAAATAAGAACTGGAAGTGAGATTCACAGCTCTAGACAGTTCCAGTATTCCTGCATTGTTATGAAATACAAATGGTCCTTTAGATGAAAATGTAGAACTTAAAAGTCACCAGAATGCATAAGAAAAATGTGCATGTTTCATGCTTTTCTTGTTTGCACTTATGAACTTAAAAAAAATCCGTAGTGTTTTTGTGGGTCTGGTAGCACTTTTGATAATTCTACTTACACACTTGTAATTACTGACCTGTCCCTTAGGTATTGATATTTTCTGAACCATAACCCCTACAGCAAACCTATAAATAAATGCCTGTTTAGTTGTTGCGTGAAAAGGGGCAAAGTGGTTTTAGCAGAAAATAAACCCCCTTGCGTTCTAACACTCCTCACCAAGGTGGGAGGCTAGGTGCGGCTAGGTTTAAATTCTGAGTGATGCCCAATTCAGCACTATCAGTCCAATCGCGTTTAATGTGTATTAAACTGTTACAATTTGGATCCACTAATAGTGGACTGCACCTTCAGTCTAGTCGTGCTCATGAACTAGCACGGCCACTCTCGAGTCTTTGGTCGCGTTCAGTGAGAAACCGAAATGACTAGCTACTTAAAAAAAAGTGCAGTTTATTTAAAGAACAGATATATAGGTTCTTAGGATTGCTGGTGATAAATACACTGTCTGCAAAGCACATGCAAATGAAAGTATTGTTACATATACAAAACGCGTGACAAAGTTATAAACGATACAGCCTGGCTCTAAATGTAGAAAAGAGAGTCTCTGGAGAAGTTTCTAAGTTTCCCGAGGAAGCACTCGGTATAATCTAAGTCTTACCCAAAGGCGTCCCTATGGGGGGGAAGGGAGGCTCAGCCCGTCGACTGATCCTAGAAGTCAGTGATGTAGTTCTTCGTGATGGTGTCTTCCCTGGGTATCCCCCCTCTCTCGGGCTATTTTTATACTATTTGTTATCTTCAAGGTGGAGTTTGAGTGACTTTAGTCATACATACTTTTATCATGATTGGTGTAAATTTCTCTCGCTTCACAATTAAAGGTATAGTTTACGAGAAATTCAGGGCGCAGACTCAAGAAGGAGTGGTCGCACCTTGGAGGCAGGTAGCCGTCAGGATGGAGGTGTGTTTTGGTATTATAATGACATTATAATGAGCAAAGTTCGCACAAAGGACAGTATTTCATCAAAATTTAACAAAATGTTGGCTCCGAGTATTGAGCGGGCAGCTAATTGGCAGCTTATCTGTTTCATGGTATCATCCCATTCCCGTATCTACTATACATCATAAGGTAAAGCCACGGAATAATTGTATCCCATCCCGTACCTCATGTAGCTTATCAGGGAACCACAGATGTTGTATTCTTCATGCCAGCTGCAGCTATTTTCTACCTCAGAAGCCTCTTGATTTTGTACTTTTCCTTAATGTGTGAACAACGCTGTACTTTTGTATTTTTAGCCAATTTAGTATTTATTCCACATTAGTTTATAAATTCTCTTTTGCCACTTATTATTTGTTTCTACAGTGCCTATCAGCATGAGCCTTTATGAGTGCTACTATATACTAATAATATACTAGTAGCAATTTCATAAATTAATATTTCCTATAAAAGGAAATAAAATTGATTGTGTGTGACATCTTCCACAACATAATCCTTTGCAAGTAAAGAAATGTGAAATTTTCTTGCAAGTCTTAACTACAACATGATGTCCATGTACATCAGTGACAGACACCAGGGAGACACCAAAGAGCTCTCTTCTGTCTCCTTCAGCTAAGGAGAAACACAGCATAAATTAATCATCTCCTTCATAGCTTCACTCAAAGGTAGTTATAACTTTAGTGGCGTCAACAAAATTGGAGACTGAAACACCTGCATGCATTCAGTTTGTAATGTATTAGCCATTTAAAAGACAAGTCACAATTAAGGTTTTGACTGCTTTGTTTCTTCTCCCTTTGTTTTTAAGATATAAATTGATTAATATGACTAGTTATAAAAAATTAAATTAAATTAAAAAAAAAAAAAAACAAAAGCAAAAAAAGTCTTACCTAAGATTAGTTTAAAGGATCTGAGGAACCCACAGTCAAACCTTGATAACATAATTTAGGGAACCTTCTAGACAGGGAAGGAAATAGATAATTTATGTCTTCTTTCAACAAGATTCTGGTGCCTAGAAATTCATGGCAAAAATCTAAAATTTCCAATTAATTTCCACTACACAATTGCTTATACTGTTAGAAATGTATATAACAGACATCACATGGTTAATAATAGACTTAATTTTAAAGTGAAAGCATAAATAATATTTCTGGGGGACTTGAAGGAAATGGCTGTTTTTCTAATTTAAACTGTTAACGGCCTACCTCCTCAAAGTCTCTATTATGTAATCAATTCCCACCTTAAATTCAATCCCATATACATTAAAACCATACATACTAACAACCATGTCTTACAACAAACATGTAATAGCCTCATCATTCTTTTTGTTAATTTTATTTCCTTGTCATTCTCGCATCTTATCTCAGCTTTCCCTGTATTTTCCTACTTGTCACACATATTCCTAACCTATGCTTTCTCTGAGGTTTTCAGAGCTTCCTTTTCCCAACTTGTTCCCATATCTGCCATTATTTGTCTTCACCGTTGCATAGCTGTATTCCCATCCCTTTCCTCACAGTATCTCCCCAGTATCTCTTTTGACGTTTACCAGCACCAAGCCTCATTGCTTCTCTTGCCCACATTTCACCCTAACATCTTCAGCACTTTAGTTTTATCTCCTCATGTTCCCAAACTCCATAGTTCTTTGTGTGATTTTATTTGTTCATTTTTGTTTTGACTACTTGCTATGTTCTGTTTAGAGGATGAACATAGTATAATAATGTATGTTGACAGACCATTGTCAGTTCTTCCAAGACAGGTGGGGAATAAGGACGATTCACATTAATGTTCTTCCATCTGCAAAGACTGTGTTACCTATGTTATCCGTGGCTGTTGTGAAAGATTCAGTGCATCATAGACACTGTGGTGGGAATATATCTCAAAACGTTAGATAGTAGGTTTCCTCCCTGATGGCATTCTTGATTGAGAAACTTCAATGATCCAGACTCGATGGAGAGCTTTCTGAGAAACTGCTTAACAGTAATTCTTTTTGAAGATAACGAGAGTTTTACCATTATTTGTTTCAAAAAGAACGGGATCAAGCTAAGGTAAACCCAAGACTGGTTTTTACTGTACTCCAGAAAAATGGGGAAGATTCTTAGGCAGAAAAAATATTACTTATCTTTGTATATATCGATTGATGTCTTACATGGAACAATTAAAGTGAATTGAATCAAAGAGAGAGTCTACAGTTTAAAAAATGCTGTCTATTTAAAATTCTAGGATAACTTTTTAATAATGCAAATGTTTTTCTCAATAAAAACATTGGATTTATGGTTCTGTTTTTTCACATTGTTTATATATTAATCATTATGTAAATTAAGGCATTCTTTTTATAAGGAAAAAATGTCACTTTTTAGTGCCTTTTTTTTTTTTTTTGCAAGTTATACTGTAAATTTCCTTATATTTTATAAGCACTTCCTTACTTGAGGCAGTAGGGAAAAATTGGGCCTTTCAATTAGCTGAGACCATTTCAGACTGGAAATTTCCAGAAAGATATGGTTTCCCTTTGGGGGTGTTTAAAATTAATCCCTTTCAAACTGTGGCAGTGGATTTTAATTAAGTTAGCATTAGTCCTCATGTCAAAAGGAAAAAACCACTGTAAAGCTCTCTCTCTTGACCTTTGAAATAATAGTTAACCTTAGTATAAGCAGACACTTTAAACAAGACTAGAATTAGGGGATACCAATTTTGCTGAAAACAGGGAGGAGATTGTATCTGACTTAAGCTTATTTACCATAAAATTTGTTCTGTTGCTTGTCAATCCATCTAAACGAAGATGTGTGACTAAGCTAAGTCTTTATCAAACTGCCTCTCTTTCCCAGGTTCCAAACCACTGAGTTTGTCAGCTAGTGATTTGCAGTGGGACTGGAAACAGCCACGGGGCCTGTAGTGTCAATCTCCTTTGTTCTCTTAAATACGTAAAAAGAAAGTTTGAAAGTACTTGAACATGTGTTGTTTTTACCTGTTAGCTTTTACATTCACATGCAGAACTTACTTTCATGATACGACTGTTTCTATCTTCTCATGCTTTTCAGTAGTCACCAGTAAAAAAGGTTCAGTTATCTCCTGGTATGAAATTTTGCATACCAACAACCCATCCAGTTGCTGTTTTCATGAAAGCTAGTGGCTTGACTAAAATTGTTATGAATTTCCAGAAAGGAAGGATTTAATGTTTGCAGATTACTGTAGATTATTTTTTTTTTCCATTCTTATGGTTTGTGTCTAAAAATAATTATTGTAGGCTCTTAGTATCTGTATTATTTTATCACAAACTCATACCGTGGTTTGGAGTATATTTTTCTAGGTCTCCTACTCAAATGTGGTTTCCTCCTCATAATGTTTACAATCAGTGCCAGAGACAGCATTTTCCATTGTTCTTTGGAAGAATTTCAATTCTTCTCTTATTCAATTTCTTCTTTGGAATCTCCAAAATATTTTCACAAATACATTAAGATTAGTAGATGCATCTTTGGATACCCAACTGCTTCCTTACTTATTCTAAAAGATAATTTACACATTTGCCGTTGCTTTCTCATGCTGATTGTAATGACAGTTGAAAGACAACAGCGGAGGACACAGATCTAGGTTTAATTCCCACTATGCCACTCACTTTCTCCCTTCTACTTCCTATGCCATGTAGTATCTTCTCTATTTAGAATGCAATTTTTTTTTAAAATGACATCTGTTTCCTATCATATGCTATTAAAAGCCAGGACCAGGTGATCTTTGATCTTGTTACATCTCTAGATTCCACTACACATAGGTAATAACAAGTAGTATAACAAAGATAATGACAACAGCTATGTAAATGGGGGAATAAAATACGGGTTTAAATGTAAAAACAAATTCTGTGTGTGAGGAAAACAATATGCAAAAGCCAATCATCTTCAAATATTTTTAAACTTTCATGCTATACTTAGAAGAAAAAGATTTTTTCCTAATGTTTTTCCTGGTCTGAAGAATATAGTACTACCGTTTGATTTCCATGCTTGTCATATTAATTCCCCTGGAACAGGAAAATACAGAGCTATCAGGTGGCAGGAAACATTTGGTACAAGAAGCCTGATGAGGACTGGAGTTGTGCAGTGGAAAATGAGCTCAAATACAAGTTCTGGGCTAAAAACTCACATAAAAGGGTACTATATCTAAAAAGCAAAAAAAAATGGATATATATTTTTCTGGAAAAGCTCTTCCCAATACTCTTGTGCATTTCTAAAACCTAATAGCAGCTTGAAAAATGGACTGAATAATAGAAAAAAATCAAGGATAAAACCTCATGGGTTCTGAAGACTTTCTGTACTAGAACACAAAAAGATAATAACTTCCACAAGCATTTATAACTTCTGTTACATATCTACATAGGCATGAATTGAAGAAGCAGCTGAAAGCATTCCCTGAGGAAATAAGTCAATGGAGAACTGACAAGCAATAACAGCTGGATTCAATCACCCCTGTAAGGTACTTTCCTCATATTCAAAAAACTTAGGGAAAAGAGAGTTCACTCCTTGAAAATTATGTAATTCAGGACTGCCAAAAGGGTCATCCAAAGCAAAAAACAAGACTCCAAATATGAATCACTGCATAATTAATCGAGAAACTTGGAACAAAGAAAAGAAACTTCATATCAAGGAAGAATTATTATCACAAGAATACAATGGTCTGAATCCATAAAAAGCACTATAATTTTGCAAGATGCTACCATGACTCCTAGGTTTCAGTGTGTTACATAAAATCTTTTATAAGCAACAGTGAAGGCTAATGCTGCTACTGAAAATTGTTTTTAATGAGTCTTGAAATGTTAGTTTAGGTCAGTTTCTCATGTTATTTATTAAGTACAGTAAAATGGACTGAAATTTAATTTGAATTTAGGTTTCATTAATGTTTCCTTTTGATATCATTTCTTTAACAAGCTGGTGAGTTATAGGGTAGAATGAGGCTTTAAAAAAATGCTACTATTGTGGCATATTTCCATAACTACATTAAAACTTACTGTTACTTAGTTAATTTCTCAGATTACTGAACTTGTAAATTGATAGAAAAAATTCTTTAAGACAAATCAAACACAAAATCATACACAGGTTTCTGGCAATAAAGTGTTTTTTGTTGATTATGATAATTAAACAAAATCAATATATTAAATATAAACATAATCATCCCATTTCACTTTCCTCTGACTGGGATTTAAATTCAGATGGTTGTTTTATTTGCTTTTTAAAGTGCATACCAAATTAAAGTGTCCAAAAAAAAAAGGAAATAGAATCCTATTAAAAAAAAACAGCAAGGGAAGGGAAGGGAAGGGAAGGGAAAGGTCATAAAAACAAAACACAACAAAAAATATCATAATATACTGTATTCTTACCAATAGGAAAGGAATAAACTAATGAGATCAAGTTGTAACCTTCAATGAGGTATTTCAATCCAAAAAAATATTTAGCAGAAGTAACAAATAGTATCCTACTGAAGATAGCAATTGGGAGCATCTAGAAAAAAACAATTAAGAATATTAAAGGAAATACAGTGGATTTCAATCATTCAATATCTATAGGACCAAAGGAAATAAGAAGCTTTTGTCTTCTTTTTTTTTTTTTTTTCCTGACTCAGTGTATCAAACGCTAAAAGTCTGCAAAAGATTTCAAGGTACTGATGAATTAAGAGCCATTAAAAGGGCAGTTAAGCCAGTTAGGGGAGATAAACACATTGCCATAGACCTAATGGATTTATTTTTTCTTTTTTCTTTCCCCCTCCTTTTTTTTTTTTCTTTTTGTTAATCTCAACAGCTGATAATGTGGGGAAACATTAAGGGCTCAATTCAGTTGCCTAAACATAGGTATCTGGTGCTTGAGGGTGTTCAGGACAGTCACAAAGGTGTGGGAGGTAGGAAGCAAGACTGCATGGGGGTACAGCGCTTCCACAGAGGCAGCTGGAGGCCAGGGCAGATAGGCAGGGGTGTGGGCATGGCACAGAAGTTTCTGTTTAGGCAACTGACTCAATGTCACCGTATTCATGTTCCTCACTGGTGGTAAAGTTACTGTGACAGGTTTTAGTGTAAAACTTCAGATGGACCTATGGTTTACTGATCATCTGTCATGGACCCCAACTCTGTCTTGCCCCTGTTTTACTCTGAGAATTTGTCAGGAAGACAATTTTAGGAAATCTTGCTTTGAACATAAGTAGACAAATGATTTATCATCAAAACTGGAATATTTTTCTATCATATTGAAACATCAGGTGAACCAGACAGTCCAAAACAAAGTAACTTGAAAATGGGGAACTAATTATAGATCATCTTTGAAGAAAATTTAGTATCTTTTTTCTTTTCTGTTAAACAACACAAGATGTGATTAAAAGCTGGGTCACAAACAAAAGGCCAAAGAAAGAATTCCAATGTCAAAGACTACCTTGACTGACACATCTTTTCTATTTTGCATATTTTGGAATAAAATTTGTTTAAAGTCACCTGACTTTTTGTTTAAATGGACTCCAGCATTAATTAGAATCCTGTTCCCTTCATCCTTACTCATCCTTGCTCATTCATTTGCTACAATTCTTTCTGAATAGCAAGATCTGTAAATTAACTGTGTAGATACACACTTATTTAAACTAAGAAGCTTCAATCCAGTTCTGTTGAGCAAAAACCAGTACATGTACTAAAAAAATTAAGCACCCCTGGCAAGTTTTATTTCAGAGCTCCTAAAATACAACAGCAAATGGATAAAAATGTAGACAAGTCTGCTTGTGAAACTAGTATAAACTCTGAAAAGTCCTAATGCCATGAAATAAATACAGTGGCTAAGTTACTAAAAAAAACCAAAGCAAAACCTGAAGAGTGTCTATAACTTAATCCCATTCTGTTAAAGTACAGTGCCAGTTGCAGAGAAAATGAGAAAGGACAAATACTGGCAATCCTATGACCTCTTCTAATATATTATAACAATGCTCAGATTATAGCTTGGCCTCAAAGATACAGTTATGAGTGTTTAAAATATTTCATTCAGCATTCCTTAGGATTCATTCCCTTTTTTCTTTCTTTCTTTTTTTTTTTTTTGAAAGATAAGTTTTGGGTTTCTTTTTGGTTTTGGTTTGTTGTTTGGTTTTGGGTTTTTTTTTGTAACGGAAAATGTCACTGGAAGCTTTGGTAAAATTTTGTTCACCTTCCCTAGCAATGCTGCTTTCCATCACAGGTGCATGAGAAAATAAGATGAGAAGACATTTTTAATAAGCTTTTGTCCCACAGTCACTTCCTCAGTTATAATCACTAAGTATTTGTCACTAGTTTTATTTCCCTTTCCTATTATATCAGTTTCTAAATATAATTCAGAAACAAAGATGTCCTAGACACTAATTCTTAAGTTAGTGACCACTTTAAAATAACATGATGTGATTGCTATTAAAATGTAATTCAGCTTTCAATAGACCGCTTGTGTCTGACAACTAATTTTTTTTGTTTCTCCCTTGAGTAGTTGCTAGAAACAGTCCCCAGTGTAGATCCATCCTCTGACTGAAGCACAGAAAGGAAAAGCTAAAAAATGAGCAACGGGAACAGCTTGCTGATGAAGTTGAATGAAGAGCCAGTAATGATATTGATGACATTACTAATTACTTAGCAGGCAGAATTCAAAATGAGAATTAATTTGTCATCATGATATCATCAATCAGCTTTCTATTGCCTTGGGTAATAGGTTTGTGCTTGCTTGGTGCAGTATAAATTCTGCTATATAACTCATTTTGTTTTGTACATCCGTACTTCTTAATTTTAGCTTTTAAAGTTTTACTCTTCTAGGTATTGCACAGTGGTTTTATTAGTGTCCTATTTCAAAGATTTGGTATTTCATGCTCAAATCAGATAATGAGTTTAAAGACCACATAATCTCTGCCGCTCAAAACAAGCAAGTGTTCAACAGATTATTTAAAAAGGATCATAGACTAAAGTAACAACCATCACTGATACAAAAGGGAGCATATTCAAATTTGATACTTAAAAAGATTCAGATAGATTTCTAGACAGATATTTTAATTAAAAATTTACAGTAAATTTATTCAAGTTCCTCTAATTTGGAGTTGCAGGATCAAAAGTCATAGTTCCTGAGTGCTTGAGTAGAAGCAATCTCTTTGGCACTGATTTAAGGAAATTAGTCTTTTCAAACAATCCAATATTCCTAATCCTTCAGACAGTGAACCAGTATCACAGTCCCAAGAGCCTGGAGCCTCTACTATCTCTTCCAAACAGCTGAGATTCCTGGCTGAGTCATCCTGTCAGAGGAGGAGTTGGCCAGACTTCACCAGCTGTGCACTCCAAGATTTTCCTCTGTCCTGTCCAACTTGGCATCTCCGTCTTTTTCATCTTCTTTCTGGATTCTTCTATTCCTGCCTCGGCTTTCACAGGGCCACTTTCCATTTTTGTGGGCTTATGCTGTGATCATTAGTGTTTTGCTCTGAAGTAAGTAGAGTATATCTGCTGAGTCATGAGGGAATGGCTAATTGTCCTCTTCTAAGTCCCCAGAGCTGTCAATGACTCACCCTGCCAGCCCTGTGTCTTGGCAGTGGGGACTAACCTGAGAGTCACCCAGGGTCCTGAACATAAATGTTGTCATCACAGGGGGCTGCTAACTAACTAATCGGCCAAGGAACTGCTGACCTGAATCATCAAGTACATTGTCTTTTAATACACTTATAGTACTATAGTTTAGTAATATATACAGCTTAGAGGTACCCTAGAACTCATTAAACAACCTAATGGATCATCTGACAGTTGGAAAGGTTTTCTGTGCGGGAGAATATTAAAGAAAATGTGTTAATTTGAGGCTATATTATTATGCCATTTCATTTGCACTGTTTTCTATCATTTTGATTGATGCCTAGATTTTGACTAACACATAGAAGGAATGAGGGATAATATGCATAAAATTGTGTCTGCGGATGTTCTTGTCCTCCTTCTAGTTTGTTCACCTGCAGAAAGAAAACACATAAAAATAGAGAGGGAAAAAAGTGTTAATAGTGTTAATACTTTTTTTTTCAGTTTTGTAAAATTTGTAAGATTATAAATTTATTTATTTTCTCTATATATCATTTATTCTACAAGATAGGAATGCAGTAGGTTTTATTTAGTTAAATATCACAACCAAGAAAAAGCAATGTATATACCTTTTAGTCAAAAGCAGAGGAAAGCTTTAGAAATATTTTTAGTATCTAAAAGCATTGCCCTATTAAACAAATTCAGGAGAATTCGGGAGTTCCATTTCAGTGAGTTTATAATTGTGTCATAGATTACATGAAGGTCATTAGTTTCTCCAGAACCCTTAGAAGTACATATGTAGCTTGTCAGAAAATCTCCACAGAGCTGACTTTATCTACATTATTTCACATTGAGTGACATTTCACAGAAGCTGAAGCCTTTTTTATTTCTTCTGTTTACAAATGTTGGACAGATTAAAAAAAAAAATTAAATATGGCAATAATTAGGTATGTTTCAAAAAAATTAATAATCACTAAGGAGGTAATACCCAGGATAGTTTTACAAGTATTAGATTGCATTACAGAGAGAATTCTTAAAGTACTCTACACTTGCACAATCTACAACTCTTATGAAAATGGAAGAGACTTAAGTGGATTTTATCTCTTTCTTCAGCAGTCTAACTCCTTACAATAATTGCTCCAGGTAGAGTTCAGAGTATATTACTGTATCTCCTCTGAAAATCTGAGTTCAGGAAGCTCCTACAACTAAAGCAGAAAATGGCATTGTAAACCTCATCAGAATCATAGATGGAGATGTCTTTCACAGAACTCCCCCAGAGGAAAGAAGTGCATCTTAAACCAGCAAATATATGGTTGTAAATCTGAACTCAGTTCTAGACAATTGCGTTTGAGGGTGTTTGAATATTGCATTATCTGCACATTGACATGCTCTGCGTATTGGCAGCAGAACAGACATCCAAAGTTTGACACACAACACCTGACTCTCCTGCATGTCTGTTTCCAGCCACTGTCATGATAAGCTCTTTCAGAGGAGAGTAAAGGACCTCCATAATGCATGCAAGCCAAACATTCTTGTGAGATATGATGATTTTAAATGTCAACTTATTTTTCTGAATAAATGAACGGTGTTTTCCCTTCTTGTATGAGGGGGGCGTAGCAATTCCATTGGAGGCTGGATTATATTTGTTATTGGACCAATACGTGCAGTCAGCTTAATCTGATAGTTTTCAAATAAAAACACAGTTTGGCAAATTACTTTTTATCTTTACTATTATTTGAACTTTTTATTTTCTCCTCTGTAAACTCCTTTACACAAAAACACTCAAAAAAAATGGCCTTACTTTTGCGTAATGGAAGATTTGGAGAAAGAAAGATTTCATCTGCTGTAACTCAGGCTACCAGCCTTTTCATAGGCCCCTGTTGACAGAAGTCTACAAGGTAACAAAAATGGAGCAGAAAGCGAGCAATTCTATGACCCTTTTTTGATTTCTTTTCTTTTTAATCTATCAGCAATCTTCAGCCATGGTATTGTGCTGGGAATAGCTTATTATTGCCAAATTTGTTCCTATTTTTTAAACAGACATGACTGACTGGGCTCTTTGAATACTCATTTGTTTTTCTCCCTGTCTTTATCATGTCTTTTTTTTTTTTTCCTGAATGCAAGAACTAGTACTCTGAAAGAGCTGTTGATTAATCAAATGACATTTAATAAGATAAATAGGTGGAATGGAAAACAGAAGAAGGGGAGGCCTTTGATCTTTTCAAGTTATTAGACTAAATGATAGTGGAAATTTCTTTCTCAATATATGTAGGAAGGTTGCTTTGGCCTTTTAAGTCTCTAATATTGTCAGTTATTCAAAGACACCTCTCAAGATTTTAACCTCAACTTAATTAAAAGATATATTATATAAATTGACTTCCATTATTTCAGCATCAGAGAGTCTTATCATGCTGTCATTATCTTAAGTAAATGGGTTTGTTTTACATAATGTACATAATTATAGTAGTCTCCATTAAAAACATATCTCTTCAATACCTCTTCAAATTATTTTAGCCATAGGTAAAGAGTAAGGTTTTATATATATATATTCCAATCAACCTTTCTATAATTGAGGATTTCTTCAGTTGGAAAGCTTATTCATTCTCTGACATGTTTGGGGTTTTTTTGTTTTGTTTTGTTTTTTTTTTAAATAAAATAGTTATTAATGAAATACTGATTTTTTTTTTTTCAATAGTATTCTTTCCTGGAAGCAGGAACATTTCAAAATGAAGGTCAATATGAAAAAAACCTCTGAAAGAAATATTTTTTTTCTAAGAAATTCTTAATAGATATTCTTAATAAATTTTTAATTATTAGGTGTTGTCTAATGGCCTAATGGTAATGTATTACTATCTTTTCTACATTACAGATATTTATTTGGGTGTACCTTTCTTTGAAAATCATCTCTTTTTTTTTTCCTGTACAAACAAAGGGTATTGTTTAATCTCTTAAAAGTTTGTTTAAGGCTTTTATTTTTTATTTCCTCCCATGTTTTGATTATACCTATGGGTTTTTTTCCCCATTTTTCTTCACATTCAAAGCCTTCTAGCCTATCAAAGATTTCCTATTCACTAGTAAAAGGACAACTGTCCAGCCATCTTTACCCATTGGTTTGTTTTTCAGAAAACGCCTCTGAGCAAATGTACTACTACTCTGGTTTGGGATGATTCTTCTGCAAAAAGAACTCATTTAAATCTTCTTCAGTTCCAGCTTTGCAATTTTTTACTATGATTCCCATGGAAAATTTGTCAGCAGGTTGGCTGACAATCTGTTCTTGCCATTGTCTGTCGATAACAACTGTTAATCATTATAATCTCATAATTTCTTCAAGGATGTACCAGTATATTGAGGAATACCTCTCTTGGCTTCACCTTTTGCCTAGATTGTAAACTATTTGCCCAAGGGACCATCTTTTTGTTCAGTGCTTTTACACTGCCTGGCGTAATGGAGTCCTTATTTTCGGTAAGTGTTATTCCATTACTGCAACAGTAATACAGGGTAACAGAGTGACTATATTAATAAATAAAATTTAAACAAAAAAGAGAAAAAACTTGATACAGCTTGGTAGTAATATTAAAAATAGTATGAAAAGAAGATTTTTGCTTCAGGAGTTTTTCTTCCTTTTATTTGTAACCATTTTGATAGCAGATTCAGAGTCTGTACCATGGTGGTAGATAGTCACAAGTAAATTATATTTGTGATTGATAGAAAATGTCTTCTACATACTGTGTTCTCCTGTAAATTAGCCATGTGTAGGTACTGCTTTTTGACTGCATTGAACTGAACTGCATTATATTGACCAGAAAAGAAATGTATCCACTTCAGTGTTCAAATTAGTAAAATTATTAAAAATGAAGGTAACATACTGACATATTTTTGAAAACGTTTGACAGTCTGTGTTGTATTTCCTCATATTTTTCCAATCTTACACCTAAACACATGACCTTTTTCACCTGCTTCGATGGTGCTTTTTGTTAAAAAAAAAAAAAGAAAAAGTAGTCAATTACTTTTCTGAATTTCACAGAATTTTCTCACAGTTCACAGTTTCTTCACTGTCACAGTGAGTAAGGGGCTTCAGGAACTCTTTCCTACAAATTAGATGGAAACTCTTGAAGTTCTGGCACTTCCTCATTGCCCTGTTTCAAGCCAAAGATAATCTGATGTTCATCAAAAGAAAATATTTTAAGAAACTAACTAGCTTCCAAACCAGTGCAGCAGCACCTTGAT
The DNA here is from genome assembly GCF_028500815.1 of Rissa tridactyla. Lineage (NCBI taxonomy): Eukaryota > Metazoa > Chordata > Aves > Charadriiformes > Laridae > Rissa > Rissa tridactyla. The sequence continues at coordinate 199,965,128 of NC_071466.1, forward strand.
AATTCTTGAATATACTTCCTGTTGCATGAGCCAATGCAAAACTGAAGACAGTGCCTTTTTTTTTTTTAATATTATTCTTGCACTACTTGTTATTAGTAATTTTCACTCAGTTATCTCATTTCTGAAAGAATTCTTGTCGTTGTGCAGCTCTAAACACAGTCATATCATTTCTAGGGGTGTTGTTCAATAAAGACCAATCAGACAATAAATAAAACTCTCTAGTTACTAAATTAGCCAGTCCTTACATAGTATGTCAAACAATTGGTTTACCAATTCACTCCATTAACCAATGAAATGGTTAATGAAGATGCCATCCGAAGACTCATTAAGCAGACTTTCAGTCCCTGTACATAATTTCTTACACTCTGAAAATTTTATTTCATATAGTTAAATCTGTAAGTAAGCAGCTATACAAACACAAAAAAAAACATTGGCTGAGCTAAAACTGAGGATAGCACCCAGTCCGTGGAGTGAATTACCCCTAAGATGAATTATATACTTATTTTGTTTGTTCATCGTGTACTATGTGTGATGCTTCTTTAAAAAACCCACAGCTGTGCAGCAGGGATAAAAAGACTGCCTGTCTGCCTTGTCCTGAGAGGGAGCCTCTGGAGGCAGGGGCAGGTTACTCTTCCATTGGAAGTGACTAAGAAAGACAGGGAGAGGGCAAGGAAAGGAGACAGAGGAACTTCTTTAGCATGGTTTACAAGAGGGAGATGGAGCTAAACACACAGTGTGGGAAAGGCTGTAACACAGACGGAAGTTTAAGAGACTTCTGAGAGTAGGAAGTGGACAGTCAGGTCTGATATGTAATATAACAGGAAGAAAAGAACATTTTTAGTAGGCATCTACTGGGGATTGTGGGGAACATGCCTCACATGTTTTGCAATCCCAAGCACTGCACACCAGAACTACTTCTCAAATACTGCTACTTTCTTGGGAATGAATTAGCTGCAGTTTGCCAGACATCCTGGAAATCTTTTAACATTAGCCAAACGTTAAGGTAGACAAACATCTGGATTGCTGCAGCCCAGAAGGATACTAAAAGTTGCTTGTCCAAGTATAAAACTAGCGGGAACAGTCTATTCTGCGATAACACAGCAGCCAGGATGTTGCTTACAAACTTCTTCCAGTCCATTGTGTTTTACCAGCAGAACTGAGTTGTCTTTATTGGTTTCGCTCATATGATAATTAAATATGTCCTTAGAAAACAAAAGCCCCTTCTTATTCTTAAAAAACTAATGAAAAGATGCAGGTAGATCTACATCAAAGCTCTAGCCAATGTTTCACTGTGACCCGTAAGGCCCCTGCTCAGGGACAAAAGGACCTTGGATACCCTCCCTTAGAAACTGACCTACATCAGAAAGTTCCCCATCTAACAGCCTGTTTGCCAATCGCTGGCACTCACAAACAATATCCACTAGTCACATTTTTTAATTATTATTGTTTTCAAGGATTAAAGAAGAAATCCATTATCTCCAGACTTCATTCTAAACATTGGATTTCTTAAAGTTGACAACACTGATATTTATAGATAGATATATACAGATACCTATATATCTATATATATATATATATAGAAATGAGTACTGGAATGTTTGGAAGCAGAGTTGAGGATGTTACTGTATGATTCCTCTTAGCTCTAGGGGGAAATATTTCACGATTAAATCTGCTGCTCTGTTTTGGAAAAGCTCAGCAAGTATATTTTAAAACCTGCCTTCTAATATTACATACTCATTTTGCTGGAACGGGATATGCCCAGAAGACAGTTTTCTAGTTGTTCCCAGAGTTCTTTGGTGGGAGCAATCCACATGCCATTAGTCCTAGTGGCATGCGTCTGTGCTGCAATCCCACATTGGTTTATCTCTTTCACTTTCACTCCTTCTTGTCTCTCTGTAGGCATTAAAATCATTCTAGCTTTCTTACATAGCCCTTATGACTCTTTACCAGTCTTACCTATGACAAGTATGTGATCTTGTGGTGAAATATCTTCTCTGATATGTGAGATAGGGCAAAGAGGGCAATAAAGAGTGCAAAGTGCAGCTTTTCTTGTCCTGTTCTCAGCTTTTATTTCAAAGGGAATATAAATCACTCTCTCCCACAGAGATCACAAGAAACATTGGTTATTTCAGTAGCTCAGCCTGTCATCAAGAAGATATAGCTACAATAGCCTGTATCCCAGAGTATTATAAGAGTTTTGTCCATTCTTGAATTTTAAAATATGCCACACCACATAGATAGTTCCTGTAACCACTTATTTCTGGACAAACAGTTTAAACTCAGGCCACTAATTAAAGATTTTTAATTTAGTTCATTTAGCCAAAAATATACTTCTACCAAAATAGTCAATGTTTTCAGCCTATGAGCAAGTTATAAACAACCTGAGAACAGCTCATTAGATATGTTACCCAAAGCATGCTCATTTCACAACTGGTTGAGTGCAATGCTGCCCTCTCTCTGCATGTTCAGAAGAACCTGTTCCATCCTTGTCATTTTTAGCCCTCTTCAGTTTGTGGACCAAAACTGTTTCCAGTCAAGATGAAGACCCTAGATTAGCAAACATAAGCCTGACGACAAGCTTGTTTTCCATCACTATATTTCAACACTTCTCAACAGTAGGCCGCTACTATGCTACCAGGAAATGAACCAGGCTAGTGAATGTTCCTTGGTATCAGACCTCAGTCATCAATATTAAATATTTCCTATTTGTGCCAGCTAGCGGTTTTCCAAACAATCCCTGGGCAGGGTTTAGGAGCCAGAACATCCCAGGAACTATCCTTAACAAGCAATTTGCATGTCATTTCCTTGTTCTGAAGATTAAGAGAGTTTATTAGCATAGACACACATCATTCCATGCCAGTTGGCCTCAGTGCTCAGAAATTTTCCCAGGCACATTTAATCTACTTGCATATGTAAAAAATCTGAAGGCCTTATATTAAAATACTTTATTGTAGTGTAGCTAAATTGTTGGCTTATTTTTCCTTCCTTTCTTTTTTCTGCTTTTGGTTGTATGAGAAAAAGTTTTTAGCTGTTTAACTCTTTGATCTTGTATTGTGGTTATCTTGATTTCTGTTTTCATCTAATTTTCATTACAGTGAATACAAACTTTGAAAATATTGATCTATTTAGACCCATACCTAATTTGTAATTATTACAGTCTAACATGAGGAAATATGAGGCCCCTCGAGGCATACAATAAATAATTTTATCGTGAATATTTGAATTGATAACATATTTGTCAGGTATCCAGATTAAGAAACAGTGACAAATTATTTGCACGTATTTCACTCTTAAAAAGCAAGAGGCCTTTACAGAGAGCTTCATTCATTTTCCTTGGGCTGCAAGAAACAAGTTTTCCCTTGTTATAGATATCAACTATTAGGAATGCTCTAAATTGTCTTGGTTAAAGTAGGCATTTCTGAGCCTTCCTACAGCACCAGTCATACTTGTGACAAGAGCAGAAAAAATGCCCAATTTCAAATGCAGTAAATCTATTCCAATTCTTCTTTGAATAGTAAAATTGGGAAACATATTTCTACTTAATATTTGCTATCTTAAATGTTCCCTACATGTGAAGCACAAGTCACTTCACCCATAAGCAAAATGAACCTCAGCAAGAAAATTGTACCCTCAGCAAGTTTGCAGATGACACAAAGGTGGGGGGAGTGGCTGACACAGCAGAAGGCTGTGCCGCCATACAGAGAGACCTGGACAGGTTGGAGATTTGGGCAAAGAGGAACCTTATGAAAGTCAATAAGGGCAAGTGTAGGGTGCTGCACCTGGGGAGGAATAACCCCACGTACCAGCACAGGTTGGGGGCTGACCTGCTGGAGAGCAGCTCAGCTGAAAGAGACCTGGGAGTCCTGGTGGACAACAGGATGACCATCAGTCAGCAATGTGCCCTTGTGGCCAAGAAGGCTAATGACATCCTGGGGTGCATCAAGAGTGTGGCCAGCAGGTCGGGGGAGGTCATCCTCCCCCTCTACTCTGCCTTGGTGAGGCCACACCTGGAGTACTGTGTCCAGTTCTGGGCTCTACAGCTCAAGAAGGACAGGGAACTGCTGGAGAGGGTGCAGCAAAGGGCTACAAAGATGATTAGGGGACTCGAACACCTCTCTTATGAAGAAAGGCTGAGGGATTTGCGTCTCTTCAGTCTGGAAAAAAGACGGCTGAGGGAGGATCTTATCAACACTTATAAATGCTTAAGGGGTGGGTGTCAGGAGGATGGGGCCAGGCTCTTTTCAGTGGTGACCAGCGACAGGACAAGAGGTAATGGGCACAAACTTGAGCATCGGAAGTTCCACCTAAATATGAGAAGGAACTTCTTTCCCTTGAGGGTGGCAGAGCCCTGGAACAGGCTGCCCAGAGAGGTGGTGGAGTCTCTGTGTCTGGAGACATTCAAAACCCGCCTGGATGTGTTCCTGTGCAGCCTGCTGTAGGTGACCCTGCTGTGGCAGGGGGGTTGGACTAGATGATCTCCAGTGGTCCTTTCCAACCCTACGATCCTGTGATTCTGTGATTCTCTGAACAGAGTCCATACCTGATAAAAGAATAGTCAAGGTTCCCAATCTCTACTGGGATTTTATTTTTTTGATATGTATGGAACAGACTTATATTACATAAAGCCTACTGAAGTAGACAAGGTATCTGGTAAAATTTCAGAATTCTAATATAAGAATCTATGCTAATATGTGATACGTTTATTTTGTTCTTTCACTAAGAGAACACCACCACTAGATTCTCCTGAATTTCTTGAAACATTACTTGTATCTTTTTCAAAGGTGTTTCTGAATCTGTTTGGTATCTAGTTAAATATAGAGTACCTCAAAAGAAATTTTAACTGGTAAAGCTTGCATGTAGATGGGTGAGAGAGAGACATGAGGAAAGAACAAATGTATGTATAAGTCAAATACATTACCATTATCTATTGGATGATCACTTCATTATATTAAATTGCATTTCTATGCATTTATAACACATGCTTAATGCTAGAAGAGCTTCTTTTTCTATGGAATTACTGTTAACTTACAGTATACAAGATGATAAATAGGCTTGCTCTACTAAGAACTACTAATTTATACAAATCAGGAAAAATAGTAATGTCTTACGAGTCTATCACCCAGAGTAAACAATTTTTTTTTTGCAATTATAGACTCTCTTCATAATTGCTAAGACATTTCTGGACATAAGAATAAATGAACCAAGATTTTTTCAATGTAATAAAATGTCTTGCCTTTAAAAAAATCAAAATTTGGTAATGTTACAGGATAGATTCACAGAATCATAAATCATAGAACCACAGAATAGCTTGGATTGGAAGGGACCTTTAAAGCTTATCTAGTCCAGCCTCCCCTGCAGTGAGCAGAAACATCTTCAACAACATCACATTTCTCAGACCCCACTCCAACCTGACCCTGAATATTTCCAGGGATGGGGCATCTACCACCTCTCTGGGAAACCTGTGCCAGTGTTTCACCACCCTCATTGTAAATAATTTCTTCCTTAGATCTAGGCTAAACCTACCGTCTTTTAGTTTAAAAAACTTACCCTTTGTCCTGTTGCAACAGGCCCTGCTAAAAAAGTTTGTCCCCATCTATCCTGTAGGCCCCTATTAAATGCTGAAAGGTTGCTGTAAGGTCTCCCCAGGGCTGCCTCTTCTCCAGGCTGAAAAACAACAACTCTCCTCATACGAGTGGTGCTCCATCCCTCTGATCATTTTTGTGGCCCTCCTCTGGACCTGCTCCAACAGGTCCATGTCTTTCCTGTGCTAAGGGCTCCAGAGCTGGATACACTACTCCAGGTGGGGTCTCACCAGAGGAGAGTAGAGGGGCAGAATCACCTCCCTTGATGCTGGCCACACTTCTTTTGATGCAGCTTAAGATACAGTTGGCTTTCTGGGCTGTGAGCACATATTGCCAACTCATGTCCAACTTTTCATCCACCAGTATCCCCAAGTCCTTCTCAGCAAGGCTGCTGTCAATCCCTTCATCCGCCAACCTTATTGAACCTCATGAGGTTCACACGGGCCGACTTCTCGAGCCTGTCCAGGTCTGTCTGGAGGGCATCCCATCACTCAGGCGTGTCAACCACAACCACTCAGTTTGGTAAGTCTGGAAACTAGCTGAGGGTGCACTCAATCCCACTGTCTGTGTCATTGATGAAGATATTAGACAGTACTGGGCCCAACACAGACCCTGGAGGGACACCACTTGTCACTGATCTCCATCTGGGCATTGAGCCGTTGACCACTACCCTCTCGATGTGACCATCCAACCAATTCCTCATCCACCAAACAGTCCACCCATCAAGTCTGTATCTCTCCAATTTAGAGAGAAGGATGTTGTGGGGGACTGTGCCAAAGGCCTTACAGAAGTCCAGATAGACAACATGGACAAGCTCTTCCCTTGTCCACTGAGGTAGTCACTCCTTCATAGAAGGCCGCTAGGTTGGTCAGGCAGGACCTGCCCTTGGTAAAGCCATGCTGGCTGTCTTGAATCACCTCCCTGCCCTCTATGTGCCTTAGCATAGTTTCTAGGAGGATTTGTTCCATGACCTTCCCAGGCACAGAGGTGAGGCTGACAGGTCAGTAGTTCCCAGGGTCCTCCTTTCTACCCTTTTTAAAATGGGATGAAGGAATAGTTTTGTCCCCTAAAATAAAAGACTTCTGAAATGGAATTGTTAGTAAAGAAGATTATATATTTTCGCTTCAAATAGCCAACTTAGCAATCAGATTTTTATATATTTGACCACCATCTATCTGTCAACATTCAGTTTTCTGTTCTGTGGCAAGGTGATCACAACTTTGAGGTTTGGATTATTCTAAGGCAGGACTCTCTCAGTCTGTCTTCTGGCTCCATTTCACTTCAGTATCTCTAAGAGAGACTCAAATTTCCAAAATGTGCTGTACATACCTGCTACACTATGCGCTATGAATTTATACAGAGTAATACAATTTTCATGTAATGCACAGATTATTTAACTCCTAGAATACCCCATTGCTTCTTAGTTAAATCATTAATTTAGAATAAAAAAAACAGAATTACAAGAATTATGCTTTCATCTTGCTCCCTCACATCTAGATTAATTGCATTGCTTTCCTAGCTGTTGGTCCCTTTCATATGTGTTATTACTGCATTTCTTTTCACTTTAAAGACAATTTAATTTTACATATCCTTATAAACATCACCTAGTTATGGTATAATTCTCAAAGAAAGCAGAAGAAGAAAAAGACAAGGCAAATAGATGAACAACATTATATTTCACTGTGAAAATCACTATGAAATATAAGGATTTTGTATTTCTTGCATAGGAATTTTTCATATCATAACATGACATGTAATCATGTTAACATAAAATATTGACAGCTTTGACAACAATTCAAAAAAACATTTCACAAAGAAGGTTCAGTGCATCAACAGTTCCTCTGCTGGGGGAAAATAACTATAATGAAAAAAAGAGAAAGAAAAGGAAAAAAAAGGGAGAAAAGGAAGAAAAAGAAGACAAAGAATGAAAAGGGAAAGGGAAAGGGAAAGGGAAAGAAGAAAGGGATATAGAGAAGAAAAAGAAGAAAAGACAAAGAGAAAAAGGTTTTGTTTATTTAAGTACTTCCCTTGGGGCAAACATAGACTCTGGCATAGTAGGATATCTTCTCATTGATGATATCTGTAAAATAGCTGTTTGAACGACTCTTCTTACATTTATGTCCCATTATCTAGAAGGTGTTTCTGGTCTATTCAGCAATTCTTTTTTGAAAGCATCCTGTAAAACATAATTAAGGTACCCTATCTCATCTTGGCCCAGCTCTGGCATTTCTACTAAATGGAGAAATAAAACACCAAATGTATCTCCATAACCATCTCAAACTGATTGCTGCGGCCTGCATTCTACCTAACAGCTGCAAAGAGAGGCAAGAGAGGGAGCTTCCCACATGCCTTCAACCAGTCCAGAAAAGGACCAAAAAAATGACAAAAAGAAGTCTTATTAGTTAATTGACTTCCTGCTCCCCTGAACTTTGCAGCATAGGGAACTTTCCATTACTGTTTCAGTGACACAATGATAACAGAGAACCTTACTGAATCCCTTTTTTCATTCCCGCACTGAGCAGCAGAGCAAGCCAGCCATAAAATAGGCAGCAAGTTACAATGTTCCTGGAGGGACTGAACTGTACAACCCTCTTCAAGATTCCAAAAGGGACTTTTGCTGTACTGCCCCTGTGCCTCAGACACAAATCCCTTTCCATACCTGACAGCAAAGAAGCCACACTCCTATCTTTACTAAAGTTATATCTTTTTATTGCTTTTTCTCCTTTCCAAATACCTGAAGAGACTAGACATTGATCCTATCTATTTATTACCTAATCTGGAATATGAATATTAATTAGAATATGAATATGAAGGAAATAATAATCATGATTATGAATAGACAGACAAGCAGACAGGTAGACTTAGACCCAGGGTAGACAAAGAATTGAAAGTTGAAACAACCTAGAGAAGATCAGGAAGTTTCAAGGAATTTGGGGAAGAGTTGAAGAGGTGAAGAAAAATAGATGTTTACAACGAAAAGGAAAAGAAGTTGTTAATTCTAAACATGAAACCACAAATACAAATAATAATTGTTATTTTTGGGTTTACCATCTTCATGCTGGAAGCAGTGGGACAAATTCTGCAATCTACCTCATGCTGGCTAGGTTCTTTATTTTACCTAACACATACAGCTGACCCTGTATTATTACATCTTTTTTTACTTTTTTTTCTTTTTTTTTCTGAATGACAGCATTTAGCTTCAAGGGAAAACCAGTGTCCTCTCTTGATATACACAAAAGCAATAGCAATTGTCAGTACTAGGTCATCTCCAAGCTCACTTTTTCTCCTGCTGTTGATGCTAAATAAGTGCAAGGGCTCTGAGATGGATTGGTGTTTTTGCCGCTAGCAATCACAAACAAACCCTCCTGGGTGCAAACTCATGGCAGCATCCACTGGCCTTCCTGAGCAGATGCATTTGCAAATATTTTCACCTTGAACAAACATGTAAAACTCATAAACTCAGTATGTTTCTTGCTGGTGGAATGCAGTGTCTAGCTACCAGGAATGGGAATTGTCTCCATTTCAGACCTTTCTTGTTTTAGCAGCTTTCACTTCTGCCACTTCCCTTGTATCACATGCTAGGTATGACGTAAAACTTAGGGCAAAATCCTAAGACAACTGCCTCTAAGGAGTTTTCTTGTACTCTCTGATGAAAAAGAAAGTAGGCAAAGTGAAAAGTCAACTTGCAAACTATGTGTATATTTTACTACATAGATTTTAATGAGCATGGTAGAAAGGGAAAGAACTCACAAGATGGAAATAGAAGTGTGTGGCAGATAAAGCATAATATTGGAGCTAGTGGTAAAACTTGTATTTGATTACAGTACTAACTGTTATCATTTATGCATATATTTAATACCTAGAGTAAATAAAAACTTTTATTAAATATTAAATCTAATAAGGTATCAATTGAAAATTAAAAGAAAAGTTCCCTGCTCCCAAAACACTCCAACAAATAATTCCAGACAGAGCATCACAAAATTTGGTTCTGTGTTAAGCAGAGTCAACCTTAATTTTAAAGGATGTGTAAAACAGAAGTACAGAAGATAGAGGTGAAGGGAAAAAATTCTCAAACAAGGAAGGGCTACGGAACAGAACTAAGCAGTTATTTATCTAAACCGTATTTTTGTTTCTCAGTTCAGTCAGAGATTGTTTTCTTCTCATGTTTGACTAAAAACCAAAATCTATCTCAGTTATGCCCATGTTTTTCCCTTCAAAATATACTTAAAAGAATAGTTAAGAAAAGAAAAGAAAGTTTAAATATTAACATTTTATTTAGCATATAACATTCAAGTTGAGAAGGCTAAAGGGTGAAAGGAACATACTTATTACGTCCTATAACAGTGTCACTGAAAACAGCAATAAGAATAATAAATTGGACATACTTCACGGTTTTCCCAGACACTTACATAATAAGACACCCACCTTCTCGGTCTTCCAAATGGTCTAAATTGGAAGAAAAGCCAAGAGATTAATTAGGGTAATGCTGAATCACATTTCAAAGCTCTGCATCTATGGTGTATGTTTATCTCTAACCCAGTACAGGGATGATTTAAGAACTCAGCAGTTTGCTGAATGGAGGTCCCTGTCTTCTCCTTTTGTATGAGGCAGGGTGTACCACAAAACACTGAACTCAGTGTTTTACTGAGGCTGTAGGAAGGCTGGAAGCCAACTCACATTGACTTTCAGTGGAATCTGGATGTGCGACTCCCAGCGGGGCTTGTGAAATGTCATCTTTAATCGACATTGAAAAAAGCTTACATTATTCTGCATTCGAATTGTGGTGATTTCATAGGATTGTCATAGAAAATTATTGGAATTACACAGTGATGCATGTTAATTTTTCCATATCACCACCCAATAAATTCTGCAATTAACCCATATCATTGCTCTAATATCATGTACTTTGGGGAAATCTTTTCAATTAGAAACTCAACAGTAGGAGTGGAGAATTGGATAGGATGTCTAAAATTGGATTTATGTTGCTCGTTTTCCCTTAAGGTTAAATAGGGTTTTGAAAAATAGCATTTTTTCTTTATGTCTTTTCTTAGCGGCTTTTTCTCTCCTTCCAATGAATTAATGAATGATATAAAGTCAGAAAGCACAGGAATAAAAGTCAAAGAAGATTTGTGCATTTAGTAAAAGGAGAGATATCATTTAGAATAGTCATAAATGAGTGATAGCTGTTTTAACCATCATCAAAAAATGAACACAGACCTTTTTCTAGCCCATTTAATTCTTGGCAAGGACATCAAAGTGAATAATTTTCATTGGAAATTAAAAAAAAAAAAACAACAACGACAACAACCAAACATTATTTAATCTCTAAAAATGTATGTTATTTGCCATTTGTAAATAAACACAATTAAATACAAGATACTTATCATAACTAGAATGTCTACTGAACTCTCTCTACTGAGAGAGAAATGGGATATATTTTCTATTCTAAAGAGAGGACAAGTGTGGACATATTTGTGGAGTTTTGCCAGAGGGGACAGGCTAGGTGTTTATGACTTTAGTTTGTTTGCTTTGGTGGTTTATTGTTTGGGTTTTTTATTTGTTGTTTTTTCTTTATCCGTGTTTTGCTTTTACAGCTTTTTTTACAGTGTCATTGGCACTGACCCAGAAACTATTGCTCAAAGTCCACATTTTGCATTAGTGCATTTCCTGACCCTAGCCTGGGGTTGGTTTTATACGAAATCGGAATTGAGGTTCTCAATATGCTTTTATAGTCTCAGTACATTTTTTCCTTTCACATTCTATTTTCATGTTCTCACGCTGAAGGATACAAGGAGATCTCATTGATTGCAAAGACTAAAACATATGCCCTAGGTTTGGAAAACATGGCTCCAGAAATTTTGTAAGCTAGCTCTAGAGTGATTGTGACAGCTTCATTCAGACACATTGTTAGAATAGCAATCAATGTGTGCCTTTACAGTTGTGCACCTATGCGAAGGAGCCATGAAGAAATTTATAATATTCCTTTGCAAAATTCCCATACTGTGACTCTTCTTGGTATAGGAAATTCCCAGGACACAATTCATCAGCAGCACAATAATTTTTATTACTCTTCGATATGCTTATAAGGATGGCTATTATAGGTTTAATTAGACTTTATAGAAGACTATTCTACCCATTAAATTAATAAATGAATGCTGGCATTAAACAAACTTGGACAATAATCGTTACTGTTCTGAAAGAGAAAGATTTGTTCTTTGCCAGATGATATGAGAATCTCTCTTTGAAAAAAAAACCTCAAAATCTAGTTCATCTTGAATACAGGATTTCTCATTAGTCAGGAAAATATGTCAAGTTTGCAGGAAAAGCTCCTAATTCACAAAAGGCCTAAGGTCAGGTCCAGTTTCCTTACTCATTTGAGCAACTCTAATGTAGCAAAGTGAACTCTTTATAGAATAAGAGTGAACTGAGGGATTTGTTTCTGGACAAGCCAGCAATCAATTTACAGCCACGTCAATCACAACGTCTTGTATATGTTGGGGGGCACATGACTGCTGAATTGCATAAACTCCCCCCTAGAGCCTGTGTAAAGTCCCTCCTACAACCTCCATAAAGTCTTTAGTAACTTTGGTCAGTAAAGATCCTGTTTAGACTAAAAAATAGAGAAATATACTAAGACATTTTTTTCAAGGGTCACGCATTGATTAAGCAAAGAAATTTTTTGTAGCACTTTTCTTTTTTCATTCATGTCACTTTTATATTGCATATAATATCAGTCTCACATAATACTAGTAATTAAAGATTTAGATCCACAAAAGGACAACATTTGAGAGCTACCCGAAGCACTTAAGCACTTAAGCATTAAATTTAGATTCTCCAGAATGTCAATCAACTGACTTAATGTCCTTTGATGTCCCTTGGTGCTCTTTTCCACCTTGATAAAGGTTTTGGAATCTTTCCCCTTAAGGTTGGCTGGATTTATTTTCCACTCAGATCAATAAGTTAGGCACTCCGCAGCCCTGTGCAAACCATTCTGGGATATACTTTCACAGTACCTTTCCCAGGTATCCACTGATCAAATACAAAACCAAAAGAAGAAATTTCCTTCATTCTTGCTCAAGCTAATATGTTAATTCATTTTCATAGCACGTGTGATATAGGAGTTAGAATCTATGACCTTCCCCCAATGCCTGAATTTCTGCCTTTTCTTTATCAATTATGCTTACTAACAACTAGTTTTCAAAAACTCAAAATCTAGTCTAGGGGTTCAAACCCCATCGTCCTCTCATACACTTTCTGCTGTCTCAGACAACAGTTCTGTGGACTGTTAGAGATTCTATGAGACAAATTAAAACCTCTCCAGAGCAAGGTGTCTAATTCAGCACTGATTACGCCTTGACGACAAGAGATGTAAAAGTTTCAAGTTATGAGGCTTGCAATACCAATGGCTCAGGTACCTATAATGTGTGACTATTTGGACAGAGTTTAATTTATAGAAAAGTATTATCTTTTCTATAGATGTCATCCTGGAACTTGCATGATAACTTGAATCAAGTATAAGAATAGCAAATAAAACCCTAAACTCTAGAAAATATTTTAAAACTGTTTTTCTTTTGTCAATATTGCAAATAATTATCTCTTCACTAATCAAATCCATAATGCCATTGTCATTTTTGCTTCCTGATAAATGAAAAAAGATGTCAATATTTCATTCTTGTTCAGTGCAGACTTTAATTGGTTTAACTTCTTATTTGCATTGCTATGAAAAATCCAATGTTGCATTAGAACATCAGAAAAAATGGAGATACATTTCTATCTTGAGATGCAAAATACTATTTGTTTTTCATGTTCCAGTCTGGTTTTGGACTTAAATCCCCTATGGATGTATTTTAAGCTAAGACCCCAAAAGTAAACATGCTTATTTTTTCTCTCTCTAAGGAGACACAAATAAGTCAGACAAACTGGTATTCATGATCACGCATAAAAAAGATCCTTCAGATTTCTAGTCCTCCTTTTTTGTCCCTTGAGATTTAGACAGTCATATTCTAATTCATTTTATTAGCACTTTCTTAGGAACATACAAATATTTCGAGTTCAAACGACATATTTTATTTGTTTCTCCTTTTTATTTTGTATTAAAATTATGATCTATTCATTGGTATGCTAGCAGTAAGAAACAGGTTTGTTGGTTTTTTTTTTTCTGAAGTTTTTTTTTTAACTATTATTTTTATTATAAATTGATTATGGAGAGAAGCCTCTCTACAGCCCAAACATTGTCTAGCCCAGTGTTGAGGTTCACTATATGGGAGGCAGCATAGAAACTGCAGTGAGAAATCTCTGAGTTTGATGTTAAAATGTGTTTCACCAAAAAAATACTGATTTCTACTAAAAAACAGGTGCTTAAAAAGCCGTTTCATGTTGAAGTTATTATCAGTGAGTTTAGCTTGGATAGATGTTTTTTTCAAGCCTTTCCCAGCGCACAGCTAGATTCTCCCCTGCAGTATGTAGGAGGCTATCTGAATTAATGCTTCTGCAGTTTACAAAACCTCTTGTGCTACATAATTTTGCTGGATGGAAAAAGATGGAATTAGATCTCTTTTGGCAGACTCAGTGCAACCACTCACATATGAGCTGTCCTGCTGTTCCCTCTCTGAAAAGCCATTGTCTCTCTATCATTGCAGACTTCCATCTTGGCAAAATTGCATTGCCACAGTGTGATTTCCATGGGCTTTGTTTTAAACGGAATTATTTATGCTATTCTTACAAAATCTAAATCATCCTGAGACCCTCTAGAGTGAAGGTTAATTCTGTTGCCAGCAGCTGTACCTTCGCCCTCTGAAGCTGAAGCTTGTGGTGGCAGCAATTACTGGCCATCCCTGTTCCGATAAATTTGTGTTTTCCCTTTGATCAAATATGTCAAGCTTTTAATTCTGTATAATCATTGATCGCGTGAAGTGCCAGATCATCTTGTTTTAGCATCATTCACATCTGCTGCTATTTTCTAGTCCCACAGGTAAAATGCATTGACCTGGAACATGCTACTTTAACCTCAGCACCCTTTTGTGGCAGAATGCCAGCTGCTTCTAAAATACTTTTCCCAACCACTTGAAATCCCAGGAGATGGCATGCTAGCTGAAATTATTAAAAAAAACTCAAACGCCCCAAAACTACAAAAACTAAGCCAAACAAAAAAAATCAACCACCATCCTTCCTACCATCACGTACTTGCTAAATTTGCAATGCTATGTACTGCAGCATCTTTTAGTTTTATCGCAAAACACTCTCCAGCAGACAACTGCCATTAACCGGAAGTTCAATGAGTGATTGTGGTCAGGAGGGAATTGTAGTGAAAAATAAATAATTAACAAACTGCAGCCTTTATGTAACACTTTTTTTTCCACTAGATATCGAGGAAACTTTGTATAACTGCATTCACCTTTGAAACACAAAAGTATAACAAAAGAATGCAAGATCCAAGGTACCAAAAATTCTAAGAATGGTCCCAAAAGTAGAGTGCCGTAAACTAAAATGATGTGGAGGAATGGTATCACAATGGGGACTATAAGGCCTTTGATGTTTAAGAATCCTGTTCATCATCCAGAATACCTGTTAAATATATGTTACACAGTAAAGACCTTCTGGAATAACTGGAGCATGCTACTCTAATGACGGGAAAAAAATGAAATGTCCAGACTGCAAAAAGCTGGTGCTTATTTTATTTTATTTTATTTTATTTTATTTTATTTTATTATTTTATACCAAGTTGGGGCAGAAAGCCAACATTTTGAAAATAAAGTGTGACATTAATTACTGTCTATTTAAAAAAGAATTGCTAGTTTCAGATTTTTATGCTGTTTCAATTTCTAAATTATGTATTTTCGGCTTAAATTTCTAAACAGAAAACCACTTGGTGAGCAAACTGAACTTTTCATTTTGAAAAATGCATAAATGGGACTTTCTGACTATTTCAGAACTGTTTATTCTCACTTTTCTCATAGTGAATAAATTCATGTAACAAGAACATTTCCTCCAAACTTTCTGTTTCAATAGAACTAGACTTTCCGATACTTTCCATAACTTTTAAATTGCAGTAAACACAATAGCCAGGTAGCGTCATGTAATGCTCTGATAAACCAAGTGGAACCATTTAGTACCTGTTATCTCCCTATGTACCTGAGGTTTAAACATATGCTAATTCAGAAAGTGGGAAACTCCTAGAACAGGAACATCTTTCCACCACTTGGATAAAACTGTACTCTTGCAGCCGTGATCATTTTGTATTCTTTGTATGCCCTGATACACTTTCAACTCTTCAAGACAAAATGCTATGACAAAGTAGGGTTATATGCGGTTTTAAGTTTTTTCTGAATTGTATCAATTCAGTTTTTACATTAATCACCTTCAAAATTTAGCCCTTTGAAGCTGTAACTTAGAAGCCTAAGTTTTAGACTTGAAGCAGCAAACTGTTACGTTCAGAAGGGAGGGTCTACGTGTCGTATTTTCATATAAGAAAGGATAATTGTTATTGTCTACATCAAGCAGGGTGGTATATCTTTTGACCACATCCAGTAATGCGCACTCCATTTTATAGCAACTTCTAAGACTGTTGTATTAATTCAGGTGTATAACTCCTCTTTAACATATTTTTAACATATTTTTGAGATGAAAGTTCATCACTGCAAAAGTTCTAACGTAAAAAGATTTTTTTTAAAAAAATGGCAAAAAGTAAAAGAACAGGAAAATACATTTACAATTGGATATAAATTAACAAAGAAAATTTCTGAACAGGTGTTAGCCATCAGAAAGTTTTAACACATTTGAAAATATTGAAAGAGTTTGGTCATATGGTTTGGTTTTTTGTTTTGTTTTGGCCAATCCTTATTCACACTTTCACACTGTTTTTTATATACTCCAGTAGAACCAATGGATTTGAATTCCCTCCCTGTTATTACGCTGCATAGAAAGAGTAATTCTAATTAAAGCAACAGTGCAAAGCAGGAAATATTTAGCAATAACAATACACATGTAGATTAAGCTCACTTAGATAAAATTTTTTCATCTTTTTTAATAGTGGCCCTTTTTTTCATCTGAATGACTTTTGGGTAACCCCTACTTTTCAACATTTAATTCCTTGATAACTGAAGGAATGAAACACATGATATTTAGCCATTCCAAATGCCGTCCTAGATAGGGATCTTTTGATACTTTGAACCCTACAAGGGGTCATAACTACACTTTGAAAATACATATATGTTCTATACTGTGACAATGCACCATTCACAATATACCATATGTGAATCAGGGCATGGAGGTTTAAACCACAATGTACATTTTTCTGAAGGATTACTAACATAAAGCTTCAGTTTCCTTTGTATAGATGTGGACATCCATAGAATAAACAGCTATATCATAGGTGTTAGGCAGTTCTTTTTACATATAATGGAGATGAACAGACATGCATAGGCATCATTCAATTTATCTTAAGTTAGACATAAAAAAATCACAGAGGAATCATACCCTAAAAGTACTTCTTCATCCCCTTAAAAATTGAGTTTATGACAGAGTAGCTCAGCTATGCATGTCTAAATTGTAGACACCAACATTACCCAAGACAATTTCCATCCTGTCTTTCTCATTTTGAAACACAGATGGAGGCATCCTAAGGTAGGCCAATCTTTTACTCTTTGAAAACAGGGGGAGTTCCCTGTCATTCCAGGTAAACCTGGATTACCAAACAGATTAGAAATTAAGACCACATAAAGCTTTCATTATCAGATATTAAAAATAGTGTGTGTTTGTTTGAAAGTCTTTGGGAGTTTATAAATAGAGTGTTCAGGCCTCTGGGTTTTTTGTTTTTTGTTTTGTTTGCTTGCTTGTGTTTTGTGTGTAAAGCCACAAATTAAGAGATACTTAACTTTTTTATTGTAAATAAAATTTTCAGATGCATTGCTCATGTTTATCAAGTAACTTGCATCACATCTTTAAGGGAAGGCTGTAAAATACTGAATATCTAATTAATTCTTTCTCTGTCAAATTTAATTTAAAAAAAAAAAAGACAGCCACGATATGTATGATTTTAAATCTATCAAACACCAACATTTCTGCTGCTTATGAGTTCTAGAATTAAAGCTGTATTTTTATTTAAGAATGAAAGGATGGTACTTATTATGAAAAATACTAGAAAGTAGTTTTTATAAGCACCCATTTTCCTTTGTAAACACCTGTCTCCTTTTATATAAACGTAAATTTTAAGTGAAATAACTGTTCAGCATATTTTAGCTACAATGTTGTTACTTGGGGAATTTAAACTATTAGTAAATTATAAATGATAACATTTACCTCAATGCACTAGTCACAAAACCACATACAAAACTCCAATAAGCTTCATTAAGAAGATGCCTACAGTTATTTGTACAAGCTTTCATTAGCTTTAACAGTACATGACAGTACATGCATATAAACATCTTGTGTACTTAGTTATTTGTTCAGCAGTAAGCTGAATCAGGAAGAAATACTATAATTATAAAAATATCTTCTCGATTCACATATTAAAAAAATATAAGCAGACAAGCCTTTCCCCTTTGTTCCTAATTTCAAAGGTCTCTTTAAACATAGGATGAAATTTCAGCTACAGAAAAATAAGAAAGTACAGCAAAGGCAAGAGGCTGAGATTATCTCGGGTACATTATCCTATTGTCATTTCACTTCTGCTGAGGAGAGATTGCCACTACAAAATGCAGAGAGTGTGCTTTACCCACTAAGTTTACAGGGTTTTCCTGCTGAATTCTTTGAAGAAATGGATCTGCATATCAGGAGATCATATACACTCTCAGGAGCAGCCTGAGGGCTCAGTTGTGCTGCAGAGCTTGTCTACAAGAGCCAAATAGTGCAAAGCAAACTGGGCTATGAGCTTTACAGCTCATTCCTCATGTGTACATAAAGAAGGCTTTCCTGAGGGGTAGCTTTCTCACCTTCAAAGATGGAAATGATTACACTTCAAATGGCTGCACACAGACATACTATCGGTAAGTTAGGATACCATAAATTCCGATCTAATCCAACCGTGCTCTGTGCACAGCACAGTGAACCACAAGGAGGAGTGAAATTTTCATTTTGTTTTTACTCAAAAGATCCAAGTCCTCAAAATGAAAAGCAGCTATTTTGACAGCTGCTTCCTAGAAAAAGTGGATTGTAAGCAGGGCCCAAGACAAGAGCCAACGTACAGACTACACTAATTTGTCACCAGCAGAGGCCAGCAGCAGCAAACTACTGTCCTATAGAAGAGCAAGGGATAAATAGGAAAAGAACTGTGGCTCCTGTAGATAACCCTTGGAGGAAGTGATTACCTAAAGAATTGCAGGGCAGTGGGGTAACCATGGAGGGAGATTAGCAGTTTCCAAGGCACCACTCGAGCCAAGGGACAATGCATAAACACAACATGAAGACAACCTGTTAAAGTAAGATATCAAAAGCTCACAAGCACTTGGCCACTGCTTCTTTGGAAGAAGTACTAATGATTTAAAGGGTATGTGTACAGCAAAGAGCAGAAAAGACTTTGACGACTTCAAATGAAACCATTGCATCTTCCATCAGAACCTCAAGCAGTAACCCATAATGTACAACAGTATGAAATGCAATGTAACACTTGCTGAGGGTATTACTATTCGCAAGAACTGATATTGTAGCAGTAAGGAACACATATATAAACTACCAGCTACTAGTTGTAGTGAAAACTACAATTTCTTTCATAATGATTAAGCCCTACAAATAAGAATTACCTTATGTTTATACTGAAAATCTTTTTCTGGACAAAGGGAAGACCACGTGTATGAGAAGCTTAGAATTTGCTATTAGTCCAAATAAAGTTTAACAGTCTATTAGTGCAAGTTATCTACTTAATCTAGAAAAGCCTTTCACTTGCAATTGCAAAAAAGTCATATTAGCTAGGCTACATTTCCTAGTGAAAAAAATAATGAATGATAAATAAAGTTAAGGTTACCCGTGGGATTTTCTGCCATGCCAGGATATTAAATATCAGTGAAGTCAAATTTGTGGAAAAGGAAACAGAAAGTGGACAGGCTTCTACAACATAACATTTATTCCTCCTTGTCAAAACTCCATATACTCACAAAAGACATACACTTGTTCTACTTTTAAAGGTTATTGACTACGGGCTACCATATCTGTCTGATTCCAGTACTATATTTTGTTACAAGAGCATCATATTTTCTTAATATTATTGCTGTTGCACTAGCACTGAGAAATAGGTGGAGCAGGACTTAAAAAAAGTGAGCTCAGATAAAAATGAGTATGTGTTCTTTTATCTTTCAGGTGGTCATTTCAATTACGCTTATGATAAAGATATTTTTGACATGCAAGTCTGGATGACATTACTATTTTAATTGTGGGCAAATAATCCACTGTAAGATAAAGACAGCAATAGAGAAGCATTTATTCCGATTCCATTGACTGGGTTCCATGAGCTCCGTTACCAAAATGAACTTTCTGTTTCTACTTGATCTAAATAAGTATAAGCTAGAAAGAGTTCAAGCTCTCTGGGGGGGAAAAATAAAAAAGGTGTTATTATTGATGTTATCATTATTTTTTTTCCCTCCAGTTGCAAATAGAATCTTTAAACTTGCATGTGTTTTAGTCTAGCTCTGATTTTACACTGATGGATAACTCTAGACATCCCAATTATAAATTGATATTTGATCTTTCAAGCTATTAAGTGTGATAGTGGAGACATTCTTTCCCATTTGTGAAATCTAGTTACACTTATCTTGCTATGCAGGTTTTGTTATAGACAGTGTCCTACTTCTTTACCCATGTCTAGTCAAGATGAAAACAAACAAACAAATAAACCCACTGCAACTGAACAGTTTACAGAACAGCTGAAAAGTTCCTGTTGACTGAAGAAAGAAGTCTGAGGACCCATCTAAATTTCCTCAGGGGTGATAAAAAAATATCAAGTATGTTAGCATTACAAAGTAAATTTACAGTGAAATACCAAAGACATTACATGAAAATGCACCTTAAAGGCAGGATAACACCTTGTTTGGCAACTGCTCTTCTTTCAACTTACATATTGGAATCTATCTTGTAACTGTAAAATTTTCGACACCATACGACACGTAGTTTTATGGTTATCTGATGAAAAGTTAAATGGATAAATATATTGGTCTATTGTTTTCATATGTTATACCTTTTTAAATGTAATCAGTAAGCCTTTGTTCTATCAAAGAAGATAGAATGGTAAAACTAACACCCAAGCAGTAAAAATTGACTAGTAAAACTACTGAGAGCTTATCTGATTGAAGAAAATTTCTCATTTTCAATTCAGTAGAGAGCTGACTCTAAACTGATGGACCTCAAATTTCCTTATGCCTCTTATTTGCTGAACAACAGACGATAATCCCATCTTTGAAGACGAAAGTGTTTAAATGCTACCCTTTTCAATGACCATAGAGGTGGAGTTAGCTATTTCCTATCAGCCAGTTATCAGAACAGCCCAGGACTTTATTTCACCATTTCCTTGGCTGCAAAAGAGAAGCATCAAATCCCTAGCTTCTACTGCAGCTTGTTCAGCAACTGTCACTGTGCTCCAGATGCAGAAGTGGGGTTAAGAGTCAAGACCCCCTAGGCACAGTTTCCAATTTTTCAGATGCAAGCTGAAAAATCATTTTCCCACAGCTAGATAAAAATATTCCAAGGACTGCTTCCATATAATTACTGTGTGAAAAACAGTAAGTTACACTAGAAACCATAAGGAAAACAGGCACCTATTTTGACCCCGAATCCTTTAGTATATAGTCACAATGCTAATCCACTATCCCACTTATAACAGTGGACAACTTATTAGTTGTTGGGAATAGGAAGTTGTATTAAAGAGGGTTGAAAATTTCATGGAAGCATTATATATACCACAAAAATACATAAAAAAAATTAGTGGACTAGTAACAACACTTTTCTATACTAGAACTACTCTAGGACTTCAAGGACCAAAGAAGTGCAATTACAATTACAATGCAATTACAGCATTATTTAAATATGGATATTACTCTTAATTACAAGATACGTTCACTGGCATGTAAAATATTTTTTTCCAAATAATTAAAACTTTGTCTTAAAATGTTCTGTAACGAATAGTGACACACTAACGCTGCACAGTTAAAATAGATTATTTGGAAATTGAATCTAAATGTACTGTAATTCACACTCATTAAAAAGCTAGACATTTTTCAAGTGAATGAGACTGTTCTATAAAAATCAATTCACTATACAACAGTAACATAGTACAAACCTGCAGTTAAAGTGTAGTCATTTAAATGGGAGGAACACTAATCCAGCGGTAATAATTCCATTAACTCAACACTTATTCATATTTAAAAAAATGAAATACCCACCCTGCATCTGTGAGACAGTGTAGGGTATCTTTAGACTCAATAATTGTTGATTAGTCATGAAAAGACAAATTATTATACATAACAAGTTTAAAACATACATTTAGAAATGGAAAAAGGAAATGACTTGCAGAAACACTTTTATCTTCCATCTATAGCTCTTGGTCCCAGTATTCGATATTTGACATAAAATTAATGGGTTTGTTTCATTTTATTATCTTAATGCAAACTATCAGATGATTTATAAGATATAATGACACATAAGTCCATAATTAACGTTATACTTCTACTGAAAACATAAGCTGACACATGTCATTTACAGATTTTCAGGGCGTTTTGATTCACTGAGGGGAGTTGCAGAAGTGACTTTTGTTTGCCTCTTCAATATTAAACATTAAGCTTCAAAAGGCAGAATTTAGAAAACTGACAATTGGTTATCTTAAGTAGTTGAAGTCTACCTTTTATTAAGAATAACCTAGGCTCCCATTGTGGAGCCCACATTCAGCTTCATATATCAGTGTGAAACTTCAGACATTTCCCATTGCAGAGGTGGTGATTATGATCATGATTTTTTAGTCTGAATAGCTTATTTCTTCCTTCTCAAAAAGTCAAAATAGATTGTTTGCATCATATTAAACATTTCTAAGCCTTTTGTTGCAACAGACTAACATTCTCTTTTTCAGTTTTCATGAATACAATATAGAAATTTGGCAGGGGAGTAACAGTTGTACAAGAGATATGTCTACCTCCACCCATAGGTAAATCTACTCCATTTCAGCCCAGTTATGAGCCTTTTAAAAGTTGCAGTTTTCACAAGTTGTAATACTTGGCCTTTAAATCCTTGCTGAAATCTGACACGCTTCAATCGTTCTATCTGAATTGGGTTAGCTGGAGTGGGGATTGAAAACCACACACGCAAGTACTTGTAGAAGCCCACAATGTCAAGGTACTTTTGGTTTGCAAGTCTGTGCATCAACAAGTTATGCTGCATAAGGCAGCAGAAGTGTCCCAGCATTTGTTACGTGTGATAAGTGTGTGCTATATAAACTTCCTTCAGCATCAAGTGCTTTTTGGACAAATGATGTGCACAATTCTCAATAACTATAGACAAGTCCAGTTTCATCTGGATGTTCCTGCACTTCAAAAGATTCCTGATGCGTAGTCCATTCTGCAGGGCCATAACACTGAAAGACTGAAATTGACCTTTGCCAAATGTTGCTTCAGGTAGACATCTGACTTTGGTAGCACGATTATTTTTCGGGAGAAACTGAAATTTGTTACCACGGCCACATCCCATCACAAGTAAAAAACATTACATTCTCTTACATTTTGGTACTCTAGTGAAGTTATTTCCTACCTGTATTTTAATATATTTAGCTGTCGAGATAAAAGTTGGTCTAAACTTGAAGCCAATCTTATGCGAAAATGCATTAATTTATATGCTATCACTAGAAAAAATTTTGATTGATATTTAAGGCCCTTTTGGTCACACCAGCTTGCTGTTTTACTGCATTGGTAGGTTATCTGAAAAAATGTTTATAAACTCTACTCTCATCTACTATTAAAATCAGCTTCCCACCTATTCTTTTCAGGATACAATGAACAATCTCATTCAATCTCATTTTTTCAGAGTACCTTCAAAATGTTTTTTTCTCAGAGGGAAAGATTTTATATACAGGCAATGAAGAACATTCTGCCTTCGAGACAACAGAGAGATTGAATGCCTCAATAAAACTTTGAAAAAGATTGCTAACTTGGAAAGAAAAGCTTGAAAATTCTTCACTACAGACTTTCTACAAAGTTACAAGGTTACATGTCATCCAGCAATTCAAAGAACACCTGCTGATTTACTGCATGGATGGAGAATGCATACAAAGCAAAATGTTAAATGTTAATGGATTACCATTGTCTTAAACTGAAAGATCACAATTGGAATCAAGACAGAGCCCAAAAGAAACAGCAAAAATTTGAAATATACACAGATTGGCAGAAAATACCTTGAAATACGCATTTGTGAAAGTATGACAATCTGGAAGCACTCCGGAAATAAGATCTCATAGAGTGTTTCTCTACTGTCAGTTTGATTGCTCCTTGTTTCATTCCACTGCATCAGGAAATAAGAACGGGGCAATACTTAATCTTGCTCCCTCCTCCTGGTTCACGCACTCATGTCACAGCTCTCATCATGTAGAGCATGCTCTTCACACTATTCTGTGACAGCCTGTGAGGCAGTCTTCTTTTTATTTTGTCTGTATTGTAAAGAGATACTAGTTGTTAAAAGAATTAATTAACACCTGGGGGTTTTTTGTGGCTTAAGCCATACTAGAGTTGGGAAGAGAAGTGATGGTGGGAGACCATTTGTGGCTGCAGGAACATGGGCACGTAGAAGAACATGGAATTATGACTTGATATGGTGGTACTCAAGATCAATTCCAGATAGGGTCATTCAAGCACAATCATAAGAATAAAACCAAATTGTTTTGACATCCATCAGGAGAACCTTTGTGTGTGTTTGCAGCAGCCTAAATACTGTGCAGCCATTCTGGGTCAGTTGGCAGGGGGAACAAGGACTCAGCACCCTGGAGCAGATCACAAAAAAGGATAGGCCAAGGCCATGCCTCTCAGGGTACCTAACATAAAAAGACATAAAGATCCAGAATCTGTCTTGAATAGCTATGGAAAGTTGCTCATCTCTTAACAGAGACAGTGCAGTGCTTTTATTCACTAGTTGTCTTCAGTAGGTTGCTCTCTGCTATTCACTGCAGTGCACGGAGTGTGACAGCATCCTGACTAATCAGCGTCCTCCCAGGTACAGATTATGGAGATCAGATACATATATACTGAAAGAGTATATAACATTATAACTGACATTATTCCTAACGTTTAGTCTTAAATCATAGGTCATTGCATTATTTGGCCTTATTAGTTGGCTAGTTATTTACTAATTGTATAATTGCTGTTATAATAAGACAAATTCTTAATTAATTTCTGTACTTTAGGGCCATCCAAGACAAATGTGAAGAGTTGTTGCATTGGTGCTTCTGAGTACAGGAAGTCACTCAGTTGCTATTAGGTGAAAAGAGAAGCAGAGACCTTAAGCTGTGATATGGACTACTAGTTGTGATTGTTTTTCACAAGATTTGTAATTGACAGTCTATACTGGTAGAATAGACTTGTTAAAACCTACACACACCCTTTCAATTTATATATGCAGTGTTTATGTAGAAATAATGTGGGCAGCCAGAAAGACTCGACATAGTTCTTAGCTTATGTGTTTGGAAACTCTTTAGCGTGTTTGCATTGGACTGAGTCAGATGGTGGGGACATTAGCCTTCTTCCAGTCTTCTGGGATGTCCCTCACTGTACATGACTTCTCAAAGACTATGGAGAGTGGCCTTACAATGGTGTCAGCCAGTTCTCTTAACACCCTCAGGTGTATATCATCAGGGTCCATCAATTTGTAGGGGTCAAGCTCCTGTAATAGTTCGCATACCAACTCTTCCTTCACTGACAGTGGGTCTGTGTTTGCATCAACCTGGATTTTTATTCCCAAGACCCGAGGCCCAATGGTGCTGGTAAAGACAGAGTTGAAGAAAGCATTGAGAACTTCTGCCTTTTCAGCATAGTTCGTTGTCCTGGTTTGAGGTAGAACAGAACCAATTTTCTGCTCAATAATTTTACTTTGTAGCTAAGCCTCTTCTAACTCTCTGAAATTAACAGCATATTATGCAGAAACTATTTGGTCTCAGAGTGATAAGGTCTGATATTTGCAGTTAATGCCAAGGAATGGTATGCAGAGAGGCTCTTGCTTATACTTATTGCTATAACAACCAAAGTCAACTAACTTTGTAATTTGCCCTGTTGGAGGGTCAGAAGTGGAAAAGCATAGAGGGGAGGAGTCTGTGGGGAGGAGCACCTCCCCACCACCTGTGGGAAGGAGCAGACAGGACAGGTGACCCAAAACTGACAAACAGGGTATTCCATCCCATCTGCATCATGGTCAATATAAAAGATGAGGGATCAAAGGGTCAGCCTTCTTTCTTCAGTGGCTAGTGTTTGAGGACAACTCTGCCTGTTCATCTGCCTTTGATCCCAATCCATCCATTCCTGACTCCAGATCTGGAATCCAGTTCTCATCCATCACTGAGTTCAATCTGGGACTTCCCCAGTGCCTGCTGGTGACGTGATCATCATCCTGTGAGGTTGATACGGTTTTGTATATCTTGTATCTATTCCCGTATTTTCTTTTTATTTTTTTATTAATATTTTCATTAAAGCAGTTTAGTTCCTTCTGAACTCATAAATCGCTTTATCTCTCTTCCTCCCCTCCTTGGAGAGAGTGGTGAGGGAGGGTATCTGTCATTCTCATTGGCCAATCTGGCCCAAACCACTACATTGGTGACTAGTTCACCTCTCCTGCTTAACAGTGGGCCAATATTTTCTTTCTGTTTCTGCTTGTTGCTTACGTACATGAAGAACCCTTTCTTGTAGTTTTTGACATCTCTGGACAATTTCAATTGAAGCTGAGCTTTTGCTTTTCTAACTGTACCTCTGCATGCCCTGGCAGTGCCATTGTAGTTCTCAACAGGTATCCATCTGCTTTTCCCTCTCTGGTACACTTCTGTCTTGGTTTTGAGTAGATTCAGAAGCTTGAAGTTAAGCAAAGGAGTGTCTTGCTCCACCTAGTTCCCTTACCTTTAAAGGGGTTGAACTTTTTTTGTGCTTTCAAGGGAGTGTTCTTGAAGAACTCCCAGCACTCACTAGCTCTTTTATCCTACCTGCAAGCTTCTCACGGAATCCCTCTCAAATGATCTCTGAGCAAGCTGAAGTTTGCTATTCTAAAACCTGAAACCTTTGTCTTAGTAATAACCTTTGGCATCCTCAGCAAGATCCCGAACTCCACAATATTGTGATCACTTCAGCCAAGGCTATCACTGACCGGGATGTTACAAAGCAGCTTTTCTTTATTTGTGAGTAGTAAGTCCAGCAGTGCCTCATTCCCGGTTGGCACATATATGAGGAAGAAGTCCTCTGTGCTTTCCAGGAACTTGATGGGTGACATGTGAGCTGCTGTATTGCTCTTCCAACAAACATCTGGATAGTTGAAGTCACCCATAAGAACAAGGTTCTGTTGACCCGAAGCTTGCTTAAGTGACCCAAATATTGCTTCATTGGCCTTTTCTTCTTGGTTTTGAGGTCAGTAGCAGATGCCTACTGTAAGATCCCCCTTGAAGATGATCCCTCTGATCTTGACCCAGAGGCATTTTATAGGGCTTCCACGATTGCCGTAGTTGACTCCTATACATTCAAGGTTCTCCTTAACATAGAACATGACTCCTCCTCTTCTTCCCTGCCTGTCTTTACAAAACAGCCTATAGCCTTGTGATCCTCTAGTCACGTGAGTTTTCCCACCATGTTTCAGTTAGTCCTATGATATCATAGCTTTCTGACTGGGTGCGGAGCTCCAGTTCCTCCTGTTTGTTCCCCAGCATGCATGCATTGGTATACATACACTCGAGGTGGCTGTTCTTCTGGTTCTCATCTTGGGAGGCAACTAAGGAACATTTGTCACTACTCTAGTTGGCCTGGCTTATTCCCCAGTTGTTTGCAATGGTGTGAGTGTTGCCGCTTTGAACCTTGCCCGCTGAGTCCTTCAGATCCTACCATTCAATTTTTTAGATCCAACATATAAAACAGAGAGAAAGGAGTAACAGCTAAAGGGAAAAGAACTAGAAATGCTTCGCCTTCCTTTTATTCAATTTATATTTATATAGTTATATATATATATCACACTATTTATATATATTTATATATATAAAAATATAATATATAATATATATATTTATATATCACAATATTTATATATATCACAAAACATATTGTGGTCAAAATCACAATATCAACAGGATTTATTATACTTGTGGTAGAAATAAATACTTTAGCTGTGGTAATATGATCTTTTTAGGCTATTAAAGAACATTTTGCAAAGTACAATCAGAGTAATTGCAAGCTAAATTTTATTAATCTACAGTGGTTTCCATCTTCAAAGCATTACAAACAGAACAAATTCTTAAGTATTTCCCAAAACACAGAGTGTGCCCCATGAGAGGTCTGATGAAGTAGTTAGAGGCAGCAGGCACAGAACGACCTCCAAAATGCTCTCTAGAGTCTCTGCTGTATTAGTGGCAACAGAGCGTAGGTAACATTTTCGAAAGTATCTATGTGATTTGGATCTGCCAAGCTAGTAAATGAGATCTAGCAAAACCACTTCAACACGTGTAGATGGTAATACCCTACAGTGATCTGTTTTCTACATCAGTTCAGAGTTAATAGTCTAAAGTAACCTCAGCTGTTTGCTTCTGTATACAAGAATTAAAACTCTATATTTTCTAAAACTTTTCAGGCACAGGAATATATAGGCATGTGTCCTCAAAGAACTTGTGTACATTATGTGACTAACTCTTGTTGTCTCCCATACAGTCCCAATTTTTCAACGGTGTTTTGGTACTGAACTGCCTACCTTCAGAAAAAAAGAAGAAAAAAAAAAAAAAAAAACAGGAAAAAAACCCCCAGGAACTAGGAGTTAGGCACCTGGGGGAAATGGTTGTATTTCAGAATTTCCCATTCGGAATTTTGAAACAGTTTATGAAGTAGAATCTCAGAAAGGTGTTTCAAAGGTTTCCCAAAATAAATGTGCTTTCTAGAATACTAGAAGCTGCTAAATAAAACTTTTTAGGGATCTCAGAGTCTGTACCATGGTAAACTTCAAAATTGTGAATTGTCCTAAAGCCTAAAGCAAAATCTCTGGCTGTCTGACTGTTAGAATCTGAGGAGCAAGTACAAGGTCTTCTGCCTCTGCCTCTGAATTGGGGTACTTCAGTGGTCACTTGATTAAAAAGAGCAATTTTAGGAACGGGAACTAAAGTGGTGCTTCTTTTGTGCTCCTTTTGATCCCTGCGTTACTGATTAGTCTATCTTCCAAAGTCAAGGACATGCCTAGGAGGAGGTAGCTATCATTTCAGACCTCCTGAGCCTGAAGGAAAGGACGCTTCTTTTCTGACACAGCCCTTTCAATGCTGAGAGTCGAATGTACATAATTCCTGATGTATGCCAAGCATGTTTAAGTTCGTCTCAGGACTTAGGTAATGTTTAAGATATGGATTAAAAACAGTATACTTCTATACCTGTGTTGTCTTATTTTGCACAGTATATAATTTTAGATGCCTCTGAAGCTCCCACGATACCAGCAAAGGTTCATGTAGTATTATGTAGTGCTAGACTTCTTTGCTTATGTTTGCCTTAAGTTCTAATTTAACTGTTTAACCTCTCCTAAAGCTTTTAACAATACGGTTGCTAAGAAAGCATTAAAAAAATGTTACCAGGTTTTTTTTCTGTCTATGTTTGCAAATACAAAACAACAACATTAACTCACCTTCTCCAGTTAGAACACTGAAACAAGACAGGATGAGGCCTGGAGGTTTGCTGAATTGAATCAAGATGGTACTATTTTCCTGACAGAAATTTACCTTTCAAAAGTTTTCATATTAAAGTTTGGGCTCCTGAAAGGGTTCTGACATTGTTGATAGTGTTGCTTTCCTGCAAAAAATGTGGAACACGAGTGAGAAACCTCTAAGGATACACCATAGGTATGAGCCCAATGATGAAGTCATTATATGCATCTTTTTGTTCAGCTCCCTGTGTTGCAAATACTTCATGACAAAACAGGGCAGTTGGAAAGTGTTTATAAATTTTAATCTCAGCTGCTCAGAAATGGAAAAATAATCTTATAAAAAGACTTGACTGTATTAAAATGCATGCAGATTTATTAATTTTTTAAGCCATACTTAACTGCATATTTCTTATTTGTTTTCTGGATTTTGAACATTTAGTATATGCACATGCTTTTCTCTAAAGCACAAGGCCAATAAACCTTTTTTATTTTTAAATTAAAGATGAGAGTCTCATGAAATGTAATAATGTTGGCTTCAGGAAAACCACCAAATACCATGACCGTAACAACGAAATTGTCAGTATAGCCAACACTGCTCTTGCACAATGACTTTTGCTACTCTTATAAAGTTCATTATATAAAGGTAAATCATATAATGTATCTTAAATTACAAAAGCAGTTAAAAATTGTATAAACACTTGCCTTGTTCAAGTGCTTCACTGCAAATTTATCCTTTAATGTGTTTCTTAGCTTTCTTTCCTATTAACCGAGACTGCATTTTAGGTTTGTTGGTGTTTCTTTCAAAAACTTTTTTTTCTTTCCTCTTCAAAATGCAACCAGCTTCTGGTATTCAAACTGCTTAGTAGTAGGAATGGACAGAGAATACCTATGTGTAGGGATTTTTAACCCCTCTCTAAGGATGAGTATGCAAATACATTCCTGAAGCAAGTAATGAACTAAAACATTTTGTCTCCCTCCTATATTTTATGAATCAAGATATTTTTCTGTACTTGATGCTGGATATTAATTCACTTGAAAAATGACTACTCATCCTCAAAACACTTGAAACAGCTGTCCTTTCAACCCGCAAATGCAAGCAAGGCACATATGAAGAACTGGGACTTATATATATGTAAATCCATACCACACTCTCCTTCACTCTCAGGACACCTACCTGTGTTTTATGTGCAGCTTCTCAGCATGGCTTAGTAGCTTAAAACAATCCTAACTGTGGCAACACAGCTTCTTGGTTTGGAAATGACCTCAGTCTTCAAGCCTAGAATATATCCAGAGCACACTCACTTCCATCTGTAATGAACTGTGCAGGTATACCTTGCATATGAGATACGGGGTACTGGGGCAGAGGAGAGATAATGTATTCCCTGGTTTGTCAGCAGCAGCTGTTTGGCTCTCAGCAATTGCAAGAAATCTAAAAGTTACTGTCAGTCATCTCTCTGATTCTTCATATCCTATGGAGGTTTTGACTGCTCAGGAAAATAGGACTCTCTTTAACCTTGCTGCTTTTTGGTTCTACTATATTGTCACAAACTTCATTTGTCTGACTTTATCTCCTCCATTGATGTGTTTTATTTTTCTTTTTTTACAGCAGAATTAGCTGCTGTATGTTAAGTCAACAAGAGGTATATGTTCTAACAAACTGGAAAACTGAGTGCCTGAGATTTTTGGTCTCTAGTAGTAGAGGTGAAAGTTATGTTTGTAATGCACCATAGAAACACATCAGAGATGAGCTTGATAGTACTTCTGCAGTTATCCTGCAGGAAGATGGTATGTCTTATAAGTATTTCATGTTACACTGCAAAATTCACTTAATTCTTTACTTCATCCAGTTGAGATACTAAACTGGGAACTACTCAGGGTTTGAACCACTTCTTAGTTATTTGTCATCTAACATTCTTGAAAGGAAAATGAAAACTAAAATGCCTAAATCTAAAGAAGTCGTGTGAGTGATCCTAAAGGAAGGTGCTAGAAATGTCTATAGGTATCGTGAAACAAGAAAACCATCTATTTGGTTGGGGGAGGCTCCCCAGATTACTTCTGTACCCACTAGAAAAGCCAGCAGATGCTTGAATTCCCAGTTTGAAGCATATAATCACACAAGAAAGTCTTGGTAACTCTCAAAGGGCTTTAATAACTTGTATTTTTCTTTGCTTTTTGTTTTTTTTTTCTCTCTTGCAAGATCCAAGAGTAATCATGTTGTAAAGTAGGAGACTGATACTACTAGATTCCTATATGCAACCTGTTATCAAAGAAGGGAAGAAACCCAAACTCATTCTGCCTCAAAGAAATGGATTTCAGTTTTCCACCTTCTAACATTTGAACATGAATAAATCCTTTTCTTTTTTTTTTTTTGCTTTTAGCTTTATTCTTTGTTCATTTGTAATGTCTCTGTATATATTTATATACAAATATATTTCAAAAAAAGACAAAATTACTGTTTAGGTAAAAATATATATTTAAACTATTTGACTAAAAATTCTTCTTGTGGGAATAGGGATTAAAGAATCAGAGATGGGAATTTCTCTAAAGTTGCAACAATCTTGTTAAATACTCAAAAAGAACACACTAACCACTGGGAGAAGTAAGCAAAACATTGTGCTGGTTTTGGCTGGGATAGAGTTAATTTTTTAATTTTTTAATTTTTAATTTTGGATTTGCGCTGAAAACAGTGCTGTTAATACAGAGATGTTTTCATTATTGCTGAGCAGCACATTCACAATCTCAAGGCCTTTTCTGCTTCTCGCACCCCCCTACCAGTGAGTGGTCTGAGGGTGCACAAGAAGTTGGGAGGGGACACAGCTGGGACAGCTGACCCTAACAGACCAAGGGGATATTCCATACCATATGACGTCATGCTCAGCATATAAAGGTGGGGGGAAGAATAAGGAAGGGAGGGGATATCTCCAGTTATGGCATTTGACTTCCCAAGTAAATGCTACGCGTGATGGAGCCCTGCTTTCCTGGAGATGGCTGAACATCTGCCTGCCAATGCAAAGTGGTGAATGAATTGTTTTCTTTCCTTTGCTTACACCTGCAGCTTTTGCTTTACCTTTTAAACTGTCTTTATCTCAACCCATGAGTTTTTTCACTTTTATTCTTCTGATTCTCTCTTACATCCCACCAGGGTGGCAGTGAGCGAGCGGCTGTGTGGTGCTTAGTTGCTGGCTGCGATTAAACCACAACAAACACAAGAATGAGGGCCTTCCGAAGGATAAAGTTTTAATTTTACTCTAACATTAAGTACTATTAAAGATATATTAAATTTTATCTGTAGTCCAATTTATAAAGTACCAGGCACCAGATGGGGAACTATTGCCTATCCAGTTGGATGTGCTACTTTTTTCCTGTGTTACTGGTGCTGGAATTTCCACGTACACCAGAAAAGCAGATTATATATTTGGGAAGGAACGCCTTTCCTTGGTATGTTTGAAGTACACAGCACAGTACCAGGGACTGTTCTCTATAGTTGAGAACCAGCAGTATTGCTGTGACTTGAATGGATGGGGTAGAGTCCTTAGAGACACAAGAAAAAAATGAAATTTTAACATAAAGAGTAAGCTTTAAAGCTGAATACACCTCGATCAGCCTTTGCTACTGTCTTTCTACGGTCTTGATATAAAATCGAGAAGGACTTGTTGGTAAGACTGTTCCACTGTGCCTCTCCAAATATTATCTCAGTACTCTTGTCTCTTTGAAAGTCTTCAGGAAGTTGTCCAACTGTAAATAAACTGTATGAAATACAGGAGTTTTTGTTAGAGATCTATAGAATTCAAAAAGGAAAGCTAATAAATATATGGAGCTAGTTGCTAGGATTCAAGCATATAAAGATTGCTTTGTAGGTGTACATTGCTGGACGCTGCTGATATTTCCTCTGTGCAGCAATTTACAACAGTTTTTAGTACACTTCTGCTCACTTTCTAAAATAGGTAATACAAATACAGAAACATGTTACATTTTTTAATATTTACTCCCATTCACAGATCTGGTAGCACCGGTGTGGTACAAAGAATAAAATAATTAAGATAATGTATCCATCATCTTCATAATTTTACATATGTGCTTTATTCCTTGCAGCTTACTTTTCTGACAATAGTGGTTTATAGGCTATGTTTTTTTACTTCATTGTAATTTTTCCCAAGTTAACTGCATGCATTGCAAAAAAATAAAAAAATGAAAAAATGCACATCATGATAGGAAGGCATATATGTAGAAAGCATAAGTTATAGATCTAGTTTGCTATATTCTCCCCCATTAGTTTAGTGGCTGTAATAATAGAATGTTAGGTCCTAGCTTTAGTTTTAACTAGCATCCTATGCCAGCTTGTTAAAATACTTACCAAAACCCGGATGAGGCAAAGCTACGCTTGCCTCTGGGTAGCATAAAAAGGAGGGCAGGGCTGCAGTCAATTTTATTATTCCTTAGCTTCTGGGGTTACAGCTGGCTCCATATTATTGCCCTTCCCACATTCATTTTGGCTAGTCTAGCTGTACATCATACTTCCTATTATCATCATTTCTAGCACTGCAGTGTTGGAGAGGATTTTTGTGCGTTATGGATATTTTCTTCCTTTTCTGTTTACAAGGCAGGAAAATGTAAATGGTCTCTTTAAAGAGAAACTAGGCACTGTACCATTGCGAAAGGACCTTCAGGTCAGTGGCAAAAACTGTGACCCTCTGAGGGTGGCTGCATATACTTAAAACGTTTTGCTCAATCATAACTTTTTTCTCTGTGTAGTGATTTTTCAGCTCAATGTAGCTGTGCAGATAGGCTGTGGTGAGGTATGCCTCAGCCAGCTTTGAGAACAGTAGGCTAAATCTCACTACAGATGGAGTCTGGTGGAGAGCTATTAATCAAATAACCAATTAGCCATCTCTCATGATAGCAGCCTTCAACATCATGTGATACAGCACATACTAGGTGTAATTACACAGGACTGATCACCTTTTGAGAGAAGTTGCACATAGTCACTGAAGTCTTTAATATAATCATTGTGTCCTAGAAAAAAGCGTCCATTTGAAATTAAAACCATACTTAATATAATACGCAGCAGATCTTGTTAAACAGAAAATAAAGAAGAAAATTTTGTTGTTTTTTTAACATGAAATGGAAAGGAAAATTCCATCAATTTTAACAAATTCCACTCAATAAGTTCTACCTTAAAAAAAAATTGTTATTTTTCTTATGAAACAGTTGCCTAGTCAAAGGCACCCAGATAAAAAGAAACAAGAGCATCATATGGGCAGCAGTACAATAATATAAGAAGGAAAAAATAGAAGTCTTGGAGACATGCGGATTAAAATAAGAGGGGGATGTGGGAAGAGTAAAATAATAAGGATTTGTCCCTATGAGTAAAGTAACAGAAAATCTAAACTTGCCTGCAGCCAAGGAGAGAACTGTACTTGCCTGTTTAACCTTTGGAGAATCAGCGGTAACAAGACCACAGAGGCAAGCTACAAGGATTCTACTCAAGGGAAGCAACTCTAACTTCTGCCTTGGGCTTCATGAGATCTGGCTGCCGAAGGCAGCACAAGACATCCTGTGAATCAGCAGCCCTTATCTGTGCACTGCCTTTGCCTAAATGTTACGTTTAGCTTCCTCCTCATGTTTTTACCACCTGCATCCCACAGCTTGTTGGAAGACCAGATCTTGTGTCAGAAGGAAAGATGGGGGATGAAAATGTTTTACTGAGGATATGAAAATGAAGAATCTCATTAACAAATTGTATCATATCATAATATGTCAGGAAACAAAAAAAAAACTGCTGCTCCTTCCTCCTCATGCTCTTCTCCTGCTCCAGCGTGGGGTGCCTCCCACAGGATTCACTCCTTCACAAAGTTCTCCATCATGGGTCCTTCCCACAGGGTGCAGTTCTTCAAGAACTGCTCCAGCATATGTCTCCTCTGCATGACACAGTCCTTCAGGAACAGACTGCTCCAGTGTGGGTCCCCTGCAGGGTCACAGTTCCTGCCAGAAAACCTGCTCCTGAGAGTGCTCCTCTCCATGGGCCGCAGTTCCTGCCAGAAGCCTCCTCTTGGGTGGGATCTCCATGGTCTCCAACTTTCTTCAGGGCATATTCTCCATGGGCTGCAGTGTGGATATCTGTTCCAGCATGGTCCTCCATAGGTTGCAGGGGGACAACCTACATTATCACGGTCTTCTCCATGGGCTGCAGGGGAATCTCTTCTCCAGTGCCTGCAGCACCTCCTCACCCTCCTTCTTCACTGACACGGATGTCTGCATAGTTGTTTCTCTCACTTTTTTTCAATCCATTCTCTCACAGCTGCTGTGCAGTGTTTTTTACTCTTTTTTAAATATGTTATCATCACAGAGGCACACTGGCATCACTGATGGACTCAGCTTTGGCTAACCAGCTTTGGAGCTGGCTGAAACTGTCTCAGTCTGCCATGGGTCAGCTTCTGATGTCTTCTCACAGAAGCCACTCCTGCAGCTCCCCTGCTACCAAAACCTTGCCATGTAAACCCAATACTTTACCAAATTAAGAAATAGAAGACATAGTGTCAATTTAAGTGTAAAACTTCACAACCTCTTCCAAAGAAAGGAGAGTCATACAGAAGTCACGGATTCTATCACAATACATGCTTGGTTTCTGTTTGAACATGAGGATCCTGTACGTAAGAAAGACAGACCTGATCCAAAGCCAAATGAACCCATTAACTGTGTTTCTGGTGAATGCTAAAAACATTAATAGAAATCAGTCCATTAATTTTTCACTGCCTCAGGTAAAATAAATTGTTTTTAACTTCAAAGGCATGCACAAAGTTCCTAAAAAAATCCTGTTACTTGGCACTACTGAAAGTGTAAGCATGAAAAATAATTTAAAAACAGTACAAAAGATAACATACAAGTAAATTATTAGCTGTCACTTTCCCACAGGGAACAATTGCTAGCCTTGAAAAAAAAGCCAGACAGTTATCAAAAGGATAATAGAAATCCCTAAACTATCCTAAAAGTAAAGTACTAACAGCATTTTTTCTTTTCACAATTAATATTAATTGTTCTTTTGGCCCTAAAGTCTTGAATTTTTTAAGCCTGTAATCCACTTACTTTCTATTCCCCTTGTTAAAAATAGAGAAGAAAAGTAATTATTGTCAGAAATAGTAAACTCATATTAATCACAATTACAAGCAGAAATGTCTGATTATAATTTTTAATCAATCATGCTATTCCATGTTTAACTCACTGATGTTGGGACCACTAGAGTGGACAGCCATCTGTGCCTCTGTAAAATTAGAAATATGATGAATTATAGCTACTGGTAGTTTGAGGCTATACCATGAATACAAATCATTAGAGCTGTGACAATTTTAACATACTGCCAAAAAAATGTTATCTGCTGTGTTTGCAGTTCTTCTTGTCATGAAAAGTACCTAGAGAAAGATCTGCACTTCACTCAACAGCTTTTCATAATGATTTACAATGAATGAGAAGACTAAGTTCTCCTGACTTTCTGTTTACATAGTGCAAATCCTTTTTGTCATAGTCAATACTACAGTTTGAAGATCACATTCTTCTCTTATCTCAAGTGGTCACTATCTAGAGTAAGTCTATTAACTTCCAAGATTCACAAATAACATATCTCTCAAGTATTACATTCAGTCGAGTTACTGCATATTCATCACCATTATAACTGAGTGCAGAATCAGATCCCTTAGGAACAACTGTGTTCGCTGATTTATCAAAATGATAAATTTTGGTCAGCAAGAGAATAAAATGGCAACTCCTTTGAAACTACAAATGTAATACAAATAATTCCTTATAGAAGTTGATAATAACATAAAGTCATAACACGCATTTTCTGAATATACTTAATTTATGGGCAGAACCAGTAATGCAGACTTCTATTTTTTATGCAAAATATCTTTTGTTATAGAAAAAGATTTATTAAAAAAGAAAACCAACGAACAAGCCAACTTTGTTTTTGTAATTAAATTTAAAATGGCTGTTCATCATTTTTTTTGGGACTACTTTAAATGTCTGCCACATCATAGAATCATAGAATGGTTTCGGTTAGAAGGGACCTTAAAGATCATCTAGTTCCCACCCCCCTGCCATGGGCAGGGACACCTCCCACAAAACCAGGTTGCTCAAAGTCCCATCCAGCCTGGTCTTGGAACACTTCCAGGAGCGGGGCATCCACAACTTAATTCAAGTTGCAAGGAACTTAAGAGGTCACCAGTCCAAACTCCTACTCAAAGCATGGTCAGGTATGTGGTCAGACATGGTTGATCAGGGACTTATCTGCTCCCAAGCATGGAGAGAGACTGCACAATCGCTCTGGGCAGCCTGTGTCATGTACTAAGTGTCCTCATGAGGAAAAGATTTATCCTTATATTTAGTAAGAACCTCTCAGTTCAGTTTATGCCCTTTGTCTCTATTCTCCCATCTTGTGCTGCTGTGCATAACCTGGCTCCATCTTTCCCATTGCCTACCTATAGGTGTAGGAAAGCTGCTGTTTGGTGCCCCTAAAGTTGTCCTTGCTTCAGGATGAACAAGACCAACTCCTTCAGTGTCTCTTCATGGAGAAACTACTCCAGGCCACCAAGAATGTAGTGACTCTACACTGCACTTGATCCAGTTTTTCTATATCTCTCATGTATTAGAAGATCAAAACTGGATGTAGTATTCCAGATGTATAGCACTAATAAATGCCTAATAAAAGGAGATAAGCAGTTTCCTCAATTTACTATCCATGCCTCTGTTAATACAGCCCAGGATGTAATTAGCATTCTTTACTACTAAATCAAATACCTGTTTATAATATGAATAAATACCTGTCCAGTGGCTACTGTTTTCAAATACATGCAGTAATGGAGAGGCATATTGTAAAAAAATCCCAGCTGTTTTTATTTGTCAGTGTTGGTCTCAAAACAAAGATATTATTTTATTCCCTTCCAAACCACTGTGATTTTTTTCTCTCTTTACATTTTCTCATTCACGTTAATTGTTTGAGTAATTACCCTATTTTAAATGTTCACTGTAAATATGTATTCAAAACAGACATGGAAAGCAAAGATGCAATGAAGACACTTTCTCCAGCTGTATTGTTTCAAATCATTGGTTAAACATCACCCCCTTGAAAAAGATAGACGATAATCACCTTGAACCATTTAGGATTTAACATTCTTTCTCCTTGGTATATATTGATCACAATTGAGAGTGATGTTTTTACCTGAAATGTTAAATGTTTCTGTTATCATTAAACTGTACCACTGCCAGTATTGCTTTTTAGAATAAGATCCCCAAGCATCTCTCCTGACAGAGATGACAGTTGTCTTTGAGGCTTTTAGGATGATAGAGCTGGAAACAGGGTTAAATATGTGACTTTGTGCCTTATGAGAAAAGATTGGGTTGGAACAAAAGTTAGTAATCAAATAAGAAACTGGACTCCAATCTTAATTCTGTGAATAAACTTACTCTGCTAATAAAAATCTTTCATCTAAACATACCTAATGTTTCAGGCATTACAATCTAAATTCAGATTTAGCTCCAAGTTTCATGGTGTCAGCTTTTTTTTTTTTCGTTTAAAAAAGAGTTTTGGATAGTCAGTTTAACAAAAAGAGATAAAAGTGGTTAGTTTCACATAATTCTTTGGTGATTATCATTCATTCAAAATTTTGAGAAAGAAAAAAATAGACACAATATCTTAGTTCTTGGAATGTCTTACATTTTATAGTGGTTTTTTTTTTCCCGAAGCATCTTATCGTAACTTCATGGTAAGCATAGTCACTATATAAGAGTTTGGCAAGAATATATGAAAGGAGCAATGAAACAATAAAAGAGAAAATCTAAACCTTTGTCATCAGTGTTTTCAGTGTTTGCCTGTGTTATAAAGAAAGGCATGTTTTATTCTCAGGCTGTGTCATGTTTCACCATAATGAGCACAAAAAAATGCAAATATGTATCGATTTTATACAGAGGTCAGTACAAGTGACAAGCAATCTGTGAAAAAGTTAGCAGTCCTAAGTAAGGAAAGTAATTAGAAAGATGACTATAACCTTTCTTTAATGAATAGCAATAATAAATGACTTCCTTGGTGTTCTTGTGACCCTGTCAAGTTAGCAAGGTGGTCTTTCCTGAGTCGATTCTATGTTTCGATCCCTTTTGTAATCACACTCTCACAGCTGTGGAAAATAGCACCATCCATTAATTGATCACTGATTAGTTGCATATGTAGCAGACAACAAGCACTCAGGTTCATCTTCATCTGTTCTGAATGGTTCTTGGGAGCAAAAACGAGGGGTATTTGTCATTCTTACATCTTGAATGTTGTTTTTATTTCTTCTTGGCATTGTTGCTAGAGTCATTCACTAATCAGTGTCACAGTGGGCTAGTGAGCAAGAAGAAATTATAGCTTTAGCAGCCACATCTGATGCATGAAGCATGCAAAAAACATCCTCCCAAAAGCAGCCCTCGTGGTTTTATTTTCATCAAAGCTGTTGTCCAGTAAAAGACATACTTAAGAAAATCTACTTGTGTACACGAATTTGAAGTTTTGCGTGCTAGTACGAACATTTTTCATGAAAGGCAACCATTGGACAGTAAACACTGTAATTGGCATCCAATATTTTGAGGCTTTTTGCTTTTAAAGAATCCCAGACAATATAGTGTCTGGAACCTCTTTGCCAGGTATGGGATGGGTAGGCTCTTACTCCTGTGAGATAAGATGCAACAGCTATTTTAACATTTCATTGAGGAGTGGGGAAAAGGAGGAAAAAAGCCACATTCAATTCATTTTCAAGCAGTATACCCACCGAGGCAGTACCGGAGAGCAGCCTGTGTGTTAACACATCTGATTAGTTTAGTTGTCATGATTTTCAAAGCAGTTATGCATATGAGATAATATTTAGGAATTTCCATAAATAGACTTCTTGACCATGTCCTCTAGGCTTGATTAAAGTTAACCTTCCTCACATGGTTTAAAGGCAGCCCTCTTTTCTGGTATTAGTATCTCTTTATGCCTGTAAGAGTATTAAAGGAGGTAGTAAGTTAGAGATAAGATAATCACCCCATGGGTATTCAGTACAAAAATAATAATATAATAAAAAAAATCAGAGAAACTATAGACTGACATTGGGGATTTTTGGTACTAAAAGTTTTTTTCAGAAATCTGAAATTCCATTTTTTAAGCAGAAAAAGCACTGAATGAGCATACTCATGAGCCATGACATATGCAGCAAGAATATATAATTGCAAGAATGTGTTGGTTGGAGTAGAAAAGTGACACTACAGCTTCTAAACGGGGTTATATCTCTGCTTATATCTGAAGTTAACGCATTCTGTCTTTTATTTATATCTTCACAATTCTGAAACAACAATAATGATTGGACTATTACCACTGATAACTCAATTAAATAATTATTAATGCATACTGGAAAAAATCTTAAAGTCTTCTCTTCCTACAATTACCATCAATGTATAGATTTTCAAAAACTGATTTAAAAAAAATCTTTTCTTTAAGTAAAACTTGATCTTTACCACAAATTAGGAGTTTAAATCCAAATATGCTTTCTGATAGTATTCTGATACAGTTTTTAGCTGAAACCAAAACTTACAGTACCTATTTTTCAGGTTTAATCTACAGT
This sequence comes from Rissa tridactyla, assembly GCF_028500815.1. NCBI lineage: Eukaryota > Metazoa > Chordata > Aves > Charadriiformes > Laridae > Rissa > Rissa tridactyla. Next base: position 200,006,142 of record NC_071466.1, read on the forward strand.
CAGGTGAAGTTGCACACAAAAGATTTCTACTATTTGGAGACAGAAGTTCACATTAACAAATTCTGAGACTTAATTTAATTTGGATCTGAACCCAAGTGCTGTTACTATAGAGAAATTAGTCCAGATTCAAACAATTCTCTTTTCAGTGCACCTCAGTTTTCAAGATGGGGCAGAAAAATCGAAATAAAATTCTAGGTTTCTGTAAGGAAGAAACTGTGTAGACTTTAACTGTAAGACTTTCCCACCCTCAAAATTTTATTAAAAAATGTATATCAGAAGATGAACTAGAAGATTCTTGGGGAACTTTCTCCTCAAGCCACATCCTTAGTCATATATCTGACTTTAAAAATGCTAAGAGACAAGCTAAATGTCTTCATATTTTATTGTAGACTGTAAGAATGAACTACAATAATGGCTTTTCGAAATACTACTATTAAATCCTGTAAATATCAGGGGACTGAGAATCTTTCTAGGCTGCCAGTCTTGTCATATGGGTAGAGTCCAAAAGCCCATCGAGGATGTAGTGTTTATGTTCTATGAGCTGCCAAAATGTAATTAAAATTTTTTGGAATACTTACATGTTAGCACATTTGAAAATAAAAAGCATCATAAAGGAAAAGGGAATGTAATTTATCACACTAAAATAAGTACGCCGAAGAAATGTGGGCTGCATTTTAAAGACATTGCCAACAGCCAGTCATGCATGTCTGTTCTTCTGCCAGTGTTAATCTTGTGCATTGTATTTTCCTTTCTTTCCTTTTTTTAAAATTCTTTGTTCTATTTGAAAAATATAAGAGGAACACAGGAGGTGTGGGTGGAAACAGTCAAGGAAGAAGTAGCGAAAAAATGTAATGATATCATCTTATTTTTTACCATGTGTTCTGACAGTGGGAATTTGGGAATACATCCAGTGATACTCCAAATCACTTTGAAAATCTTACCATTTTACTTATCCATCAAGGGATATAGCCATGTAACTGCAGTATCTATCTAAATAAAACTATTCAAATAAAAATTAATTTCATAGTCGTAACTGTTGCATTTTTAAGGCAGAAATTAGCAAGTATTTGTCTTATATAGCTCTGTCTTAGGTTTCAGTGAAAAAAGATTTAGGGCAATGCTGACAGGGTATTTTATACAGAGGATTGTACAGAAGGGTAGGACTACTAACAGAAAGCTCACCCTAATCTTGGTGGAGGAATTATCACTTATTGCCATTTCATTATGTTATTTGTGCCATTTATCTTTGAATGAACAAACACATGCCTAATTTAAGTCTAATGCCTAGTCTCCTTCCATAATAAGGGATAAGCACCTCTACATATCACTTCTTTTAAGCCACATATAGGAAGGACATATGCCTCTTGTAACACATCTCTGTCCAGTGACTACAGGTCTTTGCAGAGGATGTTTGGAATCTCTGAAATAGGAAAAAAAAAAAAAAAAAGTGGAAAAGGCTCAGCTTAAGTATTTGGGCCCATAAAAACTAAATGAGACAAGCATCAGAATTCCAGGCTTTTAAAATACAGCACTTACCTGGTTTCATAAAACTCAAAAACCTACTTCCTTGCACTCTGTTTTTTTTCCAACTTTTTTGATAATTTAACATGTCTACACCCACATCCTGGTACGTATACCAGACGTGTAGCTCACCAGATCTGATTTCATTGCTTTCTTCTTGTGAGTTGTACAGATCTTTGGCTTAGCAATGAAGGAGCGATAAATACTATTTATTCAGAAAAGATGTTGAAAAATGCCTAAAATATTCACAAAAATTACCAGGGGAAGTTACAGTTCATTAAAATACTTAAAACCTCATTGTTTCTCAAGTATTTAGTTGTTAAACAGTTAAAAGGAAGATTCAATTCTTGATTAGTTTACCATAACTAATAAATAACTATGACCACAAGCTAAAAATCAGACAATGGCTGATGCAAATTCAACTCATGTAGGTGCAACAATCTTGCCACGCAGGTGGGTTGAAAAAAGAAAAGTAACGGTATGCTCTCTTTTCTTTCTTTTCTTTTCTTTTCTTTTCTTTTCTTTTCTTTTCTTTTCTTTTCTTTTCTTTTCTTTTCTTTTCTTTTCTTTTCTTTTCTTTTCTTTTCTTTTCTTTTCTTTTCTTTTCTTTTTTCTTTTCTTTTCTTTAATAAACAGGTGTACATGTGTCATGGTATTATCAGGATCATTGTACGTGGATCAGTACAGAATTTGTGCTTTATTTCCTCCTAGAATGAGGATCAAGATGATTGTTGTCTTTTAACAAGAATAATGACCGACATTTTTACAACAAAAACTCCCAAGAGTCAGCCACAAAGACCAAGTTATTAATTATACCAATGGAACTTTCCCACTCAACCTTAACTAGCTAGCATCACTTTGTAAAGGCAAAAGTTTGAAGCACTGGATTTCTTTTTTTAGATTTTTTTCCTTTTTTTTTCCTTTTTTTTCCTTTTTTTTTTCTTTTTTCCCCCTCCAAATTGTTTACATGACTTTCTATACTGATCTAGAATAGATCATTCTTCAGTCACTTAAATGTTCATATACTAAATATTTCCTGCAATGTGTGCTCAGTTTGCCTCCAAAAGAAAGAGAAAAGTAAATGTCTTTTTTGGTTGCATATAGCTTACTATTTAGGAGTCCAAGCTAACCTTTGCAAAATATCAAACATGAATCAATTGCTGTATATTTACTTTGCTGAAGTGATAAAAAAAGCTTAGGCATGCTCTTGTTCTAGCAATGGTTCCTCTCACAGTAGCAATCCCTCTCTGATTGTCACCAGGTATTAAAAAATGGATGGTGTGATAAAGCCATTGGATTTTATTGGAGCATCTACCATTATACTTTGACACTGTTAGTCCTGTTACCAGTGACAAGGATGATGATTTTTGAAGTCCCTGCCTTTAGCCAGCATATTTGCATGCTATCCAATATGTTTAAGGAAAATTCTCTTTTGTGGAAGAGGGCCAAGTTAGTAAGGCTGATGCATGGTTCTCCTTGGTAGAACTGAAAGATGGCAGAACAAGAGAGAAGAAAGACAGTAGAAGCTGATTACAGCAGCAGCAACTGCAATGACATTGCAAACAATTAGTCCATTGAGCTGTCAAAAGACCGGATGCATGACAGAGAATCTCTGCGAATCTTGGAACACTGAACAACAGCCACAACATTCTGTCTTGGAAGATGGGAATTTAAGAGTTATCTAAGAAATGGAAATAAGAGTAGTGACAATCTAATCTAAGACATGCATCTTCACAAGAAACATAAACATTTTTGTACATCAACGTGCATAAAATAAACTCAAATTAGTCAATTGCCTAATGTCTTTGCCCTTTGTTAATGAAAAAATGATCACAATAAAATCCAGCTTCTCATTTATAATCTGTTCTATCTGTTTTGGAGTGCTTTGATGCAAGAGAACCTATATTTGATCATTAAAAAATTAAGATCAAATAGAGAATTAAAGATGTTGTCTCTTTTATGGATGCTATGGGAAGCTTATTCTCTTTCTGTCAGTGAAAAATCTCATACAGGAGGGATTTGCATAAAATCATACAGAAAAGTGATTGGGAAAAGCCAACATGAATTTACCAAAGTTAAATCATGCCTGACTAATTTAATCACCTTCTATGACAAAATAACATCTTCTGTCAACATGGGAAGACCAGTGGAAGTTGTTTATCTGCACTTTAACAAAGTGCTCGACACTGTTTCCACCAGCCTCCTCCTGGATAAACTGACAAAATACGGATTAGACGGGTGGTCTGTGAGATGGGTGGGAAATTACCTAGCAGTCCACACTCAGGACGGTGATCAGTGGTTTTTACTCGGCTGGCAGCCTGTCATAAGTGGGCTTCCCATAAACGTCAATGCTAGGCCCCACACTCTTCTACATCTTCATAAATGACCTGGATGATGGGATTGAAAGCAGCTTCACCAAATTTGCTGACACTAAACTGGATGGTGAGGTGGACATGTCACAAGCATTGTGGTAGAGTCCCTATCACTGGGGGTTTTCAAGGTGTGATTGGACAGGGTGCTAGATAATCTCATCTAGGCTTCTTTTCCCACAAATGGTTGGACCAGATGATCTTCTGAGGTCCCTTCCAGCTTGGGCTGTTTTATGATGCTATGATTCTAACTTACTGTAGACATTTTATATGGTAGATCTGCACAAATGCAGAAAGTCACAGTCAGATCTCGTGCACATGAGAAGAGAAGCTCCTATCACTTTTGCGACTAAATCGCTTCACGTTTATCCCATCACTCATTGGAGGATACTGCTTCCATATCCTTGATTCTCCAAGTCACAAATAATTTTCCTTCATTTTGTAACTCCTACATATCTCAAGTATAACAAATAGTCTTTAAATATTGGCTCTGAATCCATGCTGAATACTCCTCAGTCTATCCTGAGGGAAGAACTTTTGCAAAAGTTGTAAATTCTTTGCTTTTATTGTCACTGAATGTCCTTGGGTTTTGTACTGTCAGAGGTAAAATGAGAATGCAATTCACTTTCCCTGTGGCTTTCAGTATTTTGGTTTTTTTCCCAGCATATCCAGTCTTGTTTCATCTAAAACAAACAGCCAAAATCTTTGCTTATATAAAGTCTTCTGCTTCCAGGAATGTATATATTTTATATGTATTCATATAGATAAAACATATATTTTATATATACGTTTATTTATTTTTAAACTTCTAGTTCATCAGAAAGTAATAGGCACTTATAGGGCATAGCGTATTTAACTATAAGGTAGGCAGCTGAAATACATCATAGAAAGTGCTTATTTCTGTTTGTTGACTAAGAAGGAGAATAAGTTGACTAGCTCAGAAATAGAGGATCGGAAATTGAGTGGATTCATTCTGCTGTTTCAGCAAAAAACAAGACAGTTCTACTCGTCACTGGAAGGATTTCGTATTCCCAGCCAGTACTTCAAGACTGTGGCATTGTGTATTGATATACTAAAAGATAACAGTGGATTGGATGCCATTGCTTGTGTAGTGCCCAATGGGGTTTTGCTACATTTTGCCTCTTTAATGGGCCGGCCAAGAATGACAGCGAGCCACTGAAATAATATATGTCTGTATGTAGTAACTTAAATATGACAGCAGAAGACCTGGTAATATCTGTATAATTGAGGAGGTTGGTTGAACCACAAGAAGTAAACGCGGAGATCTGTGGTAATGACTGCTCAGGAATCCATTTCAGAGGGACGGGGTTTGGGCTTATTTTTTTTTTTTTTTCCTAAACAGCTCCATGCATCATGAAATGACAGGAGAAATGACTCTTCACTGAGATAAAGTACACAGAAAATTCATATTCAATTACTGCAAGAGTAATTTCTCATGAGTGCATAAGTTTTTTCTTTCTGTTAAGATTATCCCAGAAAGGCTGCACCAATCCAATAGTGCTGTTCTTACCCTACTAAAGTCAGCAGATTAGATTAATTGAAAGATTTCAGTTCATAGAAAATGTCAGCAGATATGTTGCAATTCCTACAGTATGCACATTAAGCAGGAGCTTTTATCAAGGAAGTTCTTGATTTCAGGTTTTTGTGTTGTGTTGGTTTCAGTTTTGGTGTTTTCTGTTGTTTGAGTTTTTTAGAAAGGGATATCTGCATACATATGACTTTCACCAAAGCATATATTCATCCAATTAGAAACTAGCAAAAGGTATTTCAGTAAGAGATGTCCAAGATCATAGAATCTCTTCCCACAGGAACAAGGAATGAAACAAATGAAACTGAGTAATCATAGAATCATAGAATCATTTATATTGGAAAAGACTGTTAGTGTGTTTTATTATAATTTCTAAAACAATACATAAAATATGAAAACCACAACATTATAAGCAGATTGAAGCTTTTAAAGAATTATTTAGATATCAGACACATGAGCTCTTTAGACTGTAGAAACTTCAGTGGAGACAGACCAGTAAATTTTCTGCTCTCAGCCATGCCAGTTAACCACTACAAAAGGGACAAAGCTATATGCCTCACTCTTCCCATCTTTTTTAGTCTCTAAAAGTGGCAAGGTTACACTCCCAAATGGGTGGTTTTTCCCAGCTCGTCTGCAGACATGCAATGTTGATATGCATTTTTGTATATTTTCCCCTTCATTCCCACATCTCTGCACTTCAGGTCCAGATACATTCCTGAATTTAATCAGTCCTATAAAAGTATGGAAAATGTGTGTAAAACAACAGAGAGAGAGACCTCTAAGGATCAACAACTGACAAGAAATGAGGTGATTTATATACTTTCATGCTGAGGAGACAGCTATAGTGTTTTGATTAGCCTGAAAACTCATAATGTATTTTTGTCATTTTGTAAAGTTTGAGGATGCTGACAAAGCAGCAATAAAGTAGTAGGAGAGCATACCACTAAAACTGTAGTACTAGGGGTAGAGTAGAAAAGACAGCTGGGATTATTAAGTATTCGACCTCCTCAGATCTCCCTGCAGCAAACTTGAAATCTCTCAAAGAGCACGAGGTACTGGAAGTGGAGTCACACTCCATATTGATAAGCCCTTAATTTCATTTTTGCTTCAAAGAAAAAGCATGAGTCAACAAGAGGAGAACTTTGAGCTACATAAAAATGTTATCTGTATTAATGGGGTAAGTCCAGCAAAATGATGTCTGGAAGTGTTGATAAATAGAAGGTAGTTTAAATTATGCTGATGTATCTATTCCGTTTTCTCAGCAGACTATGGGCAGCATAATTAGATTATTTTTTCATCCTGCATCCAAAGGGCATTCATTCCTTGTGTCCCTCTCCTTTTTACAGCAAGTATCTGGGAGTGATATCCTGTGACATTAAGGCTGTCACTGGAAAATGAATCCTTAGCATGCTTTCATCTGGAGTACAACTTCTCTCACCTAGAACCAGCAAAGATACCTACATCATAGTCATAATGATCTGAACTATGGAAACTATGAAACAAAGGTACAGGTCTCAGTATATCTTCAACAGGTATAGGGACCTTAAATTTTAATTTCATTTTGTTTGCCTTACCAATCTATTGTACTGGTGAGGGGTCTGGAGAATAAGTCTTATGAGGAGCAGCTGAGGGAGCTGGGGTTGCTTAGCCTAGAGAAAAGGAGGCTGAGGGGAGACCTTATTGCTCTGTACAACTAGCTGAAAGGAGGTTGTAGAGTGGTGGGGGTCGGTCTCTTCTCCCAGATAACAGGTGATAGAACAAGAGGAAACGGCCTCAAGTTCCACCAGAGGAGGTTTAGACTGGATATTAGGAAAACATTTTACACGGAAAGGGTTATTAAGCATCGGAACAGGCTGCCCAGGGAAGTGGTTGAGTCACCATGCCTGCAGGTATTTAAAAGACAGGTAGACATAGTGCTTAGAGATATGGCTTAGTGATGGTTTTTGTCAGTTACGTTGATGGTTGGACTAGATGATCTGAAAGGTCCCTTCCAACCTAGGTGATTCTATGATTCTATGATTCTATAAGGTATAATTTATAGATTACTTAATTTTCACCTGTCATTGAACAGCAGAACATGAAGAGCCCATTTAAATGAAGCCTATGTGCTTGGAAAACGACAGGATTGGCTAAAGTGTTTGATGGTCTACACTACACTGAGGGTAATTTGAGATGTGTATGTTCCACATAGTTCCCAGACGACACTCCAGAAAGGTGCAAGTTTTCCCTTGTCCCAAATTGAGCTCCAAAGATGGATTCAACTTGAGGTTAAGACAACTGAACTTCAGTGCCTACTTGTAGGTTTCTGTACAAGAGCAGGTTAATAGGCTCAAGCTAACCATAGGAGTCTGAAAAGCTCTATTATTTGACTACATCTACCGCTGCTTGAAAGGCCTGAGAGTACCTGAGATATCTATGTGGCAGGTATAATATGGGAGAAAAGGGAGTTTCACTCCCATCTTGAGTGACACTGGCCAGCTAAGCAAGGAATATTCTGACATCTTGTCTATATTAGGTGAATATGTTTACCCGATGAATAGTCTTCTGGAAGTCTACTTTAGTGGCAGCTGAGTCATTTGATATGCTCTGATCACTGTATTAACTACAAGACTAGAAACATGCCTGTAACCACCTGTAGCATGAAGAAATGATAATACAGGTTTCTTAAGCTTGAACTGAATTAATTCTACTTGGATGTGCAACAACTTTGTAATATGAAATTTGAAAGGTACGTGGCACTTCTGTACTGTGAGCTTGATCACTACAAAATTGGCTTAAGTAAACACAGAGCTTATGAAATTTTATGTAAAAAAAAAAAAACCCTGAATTCAGCTGTATTTCCCACTGAATAGGCAGGTTAGAAGATGAGCAGTAAAAATCTGGAATTAATTTTTCCATAAACAAGTCATTGGAATGCAAGTTGGATGTGGAATCCAAGGAATAATGGGCTAAGATGTTAATATTCCTTTCACATTTTACCATAACTAGTATGATCAGGTATGATCTATACTGATTAGGTCATTTGTGCATCTCTCTTCAACAAGTCAGTTTCAGGAAATGAAATAATTGAAATGAAATAATACCAGGGAATGATATTACACAATTGCTGAGGACTTGAATCTTGAAGAGCAATCCGACTTTATTATGGCATGGGTAAAAATGCTTGACTGGTACTCCTTTACAAATGTCACTGAGAACAGCGCTGCTTTCTGCACGTAAGACAGAAGTCATCATATGAGAAGACCCTCAGTTTTCAGAGACCTTATACCTAACCAAAATTTAAAAGTCATGTATGATGTGCTACATGTGATCTGTTATTTCCAGCAACCACTCTCCAACAATGAACATATTGCTTGCAAAAAACCTTGAAAAGATACACGTTACTATTTTGATTGCATTGCTAAGCTCAGTCTGTCATAGAAGATTTATAGCACTGTGATATCATATTAAAGAAGAAATAGGCAAGTGATGTGGGGCTTTGCTAAAGTTCATCTTAAGACAGCGTAGCTTAGTGTGCCTCCGTTGAAGTCAATTTTTAATGGCAATGAACCCATGAATGGCAAAATGTGCTATAGAATTTGTAATTAGTATTGCAGCTGTTATGTGGAATGTTTCTAATTTAATATTTTAAAATGTTCTATATTAATTTACAGCTTTAAGATGTACCCAGCTTTGTAAACAGAGACATGTAATATGAAGTAATTTTACAACATTGTTTGTTGGTTTCTTTGCATGTAATATAGCACTGGCATTCTTCTTAATGTTGACATCATAAGACTTTCTGAAAAATATCAGTCTTTTTTATTTTTCTTCTAGCTTTTAAGTATTTGATTTCATAATATTAACTTTTTTTTCTAAAGTATCTTCTGTGTGCAAATTTATTTCAGTCAATTATATCAAACACTAATGTTTTCTCTCTGTTTCTGTGCAGATGTTAACCATATAATATGTTGAAGTTCAGATGAGGGTAAGATTCCCTTTTTCTTTCATACAAGGCTTCTGTAAAACTTCTTCAAGAATCCGGCCCCATGAAAGATCTTTTAGTATTTAGCAACTCCCTGCACCAGTTGTTTTATCTTTTTGCAATTAAAATTGATTACCTTCTTCCTATGAAGAGGAAATCCTTGATTCCACCTCTTATTTCCAAAGAGTCTGCAGTGCCTCCAGCAGCAAAGAGTGTGTATATAGCTGGTTATACAGCATCAGAAATGACAACTCTGAGAGACTAAGTATAAGGAAATATGCTGAATAAGCTTCTGTGCCTTATACAGAGAAATAAAAATGATGCTATTTATGCTGTAGTCTAAGAGTTGAAATTGTCACCAGCTCCAGTTAAAAAAATCTTGGAGCTTTCTACATCTGAAGTGTTAAATGTTCATAGATAAACGTATTATTTTTTGTAGATAGCTACATCAGCACTTTCCACAGACATATAGCTCTGATTTTTGTCCTAGTGTTACAATGGGCAAGTAGGGGGCAGGTAGGCTATGCGGGTTTGCTAAGAGCTACTTTGTTGAAGTGTTTACAACATTAGTTATATTTAGTCATACGGACTGGAGCTGCATGAACACTTGGCTGTCACATCTCTGAACAGTGCAGCACCTGAGCGTTGCTGCTTAGGGAATTCCCAGAGCCTGGAGTTATGCATCCAGGTCCTCTAGACAATGCCTGAGGAGAGACAGGCAGCTTAAAGATAAATCTATGGTGCAGTTATTTGTATGACTGCAATTTACGTAAACAGACAGAAGTTTGTTTTAGAGTGGCTTTGGTACAGACAAGAGTGCAGCCCTTGCAGAATACAAGTCAGAGGTTGCTTCTGCATTTTGCATTAAAAAACTATTGAATAAAAGGAATAAATAATGATATGACCACATATCAGAACCAAAACTTCCCTTTCCAAGACCTTATTTCTGGGCCATAGAGTCATGCTCTTTTTTGCTTATTCGCTCACTCTGTGCCCCTTGAATTTTGCTTTCTGCTATAGTAGCATATATGGTGGACAGGAGGGTGGTCACCTTTCCTCTATAGGTTGCCACCAGGCACTCTGCTAAGAAGCAAGAGAGATGTGGGTCAGCTCCTTTCATGCAGAGGTTTTTCACCTCCTTGATGAACACTGTAACAACTAAGCAATTGAATCAATTACATATAAAAGGTGAATGCCTGCTGGACTCCTCTAGCTATTTTTTAAAAGAAAAAGATGAGCCCAATGACTAAAGTTGACAGTAAGGCACCTAAGTCTGGTGAGAAGAGACCAATATTTTTTTCTATTATTTTTAAAGGAATAGTTATCTCCCATTATTGACTTTATTATGATTTAAGCCATTAAAAGAAATTATTGATGTAAAATTGGAAAAAAAAAGTTATTTCCTAATGTGAATGCTTTAGGAAAGTCAAAGTCTTCATTATAACAAGATCATAGAATCATAGAATCATAGAATTGTTAGGGTTGGAAGGGACCTTAAAGATAATCTAGTTCCAACCCCCCTGCCATGGGCAGGGACACCTCCCACTAGATCAGGTTGCTCAGAGCCCCATCCAGCCTGGCCTTAAAAACTTCCAGGGGTGGGGCTTCCACCACCTCTCTGGGCAATCTTCATAACCTTCTATGAGTTAGCTTAATCTAATCCTGTTGAGTGTTCTGGGTGTTATAAATTCCTCTCTCACATTGCCAAATTGGATTTATGAATTCTACTTATGAGAAAATGTTATGGACATGAAATGACTAAAAAGTAGGAATGGTGACTATCGACCTACTTAACATGTGTGTGTGGATCTGGTCCTGTCTTCATTCTCTGAATCTAGGCCTCTGGAAAGGAAAAATTGTGGTACAGTTTCAACAGCCAGACAAGGGAATAAAGAGCATATACCTTGCACCTCATATTTGTCGTGTTTCAGTTCTCCAGACAAGAATAACAGAAGCCTCAGGGCACTGCTTATGCTCTTTGTGCAAGGGTTCATGCCAGTGTGTGCAGGCTGTTGTAGGAGGATAATCTTGCAAAGGCTGAAGTAGTTGGCGTGTTGCAGGGTAACTTCCCCACAGAACAAATGGGAGCAGACGGTGACAATTTGCATCTTGCAGTACACAGCAGTCTGCTGCCCCATGTCCAGGGCAAAGCTACAGTCAAGCCCAAGGCAAACCACAATTCCAAGTAGGGATGTTCTTTATAGTTCTGACAGGCAAGATAGAAGAGGGTTAAGGTCATTGACAGATAGCCCAGTTAAGAAAGAAAGTAACTTACAAGGTCTGTAAGAAAAATAAGTTCTTTCTTAAGGTCACTTTGTAAAATCTGGCCAAGAAACTCATTGTTTATTCACTCAAGGGTACAAAAGTGATCATGCAGCAGGGTTGTGGATGTATTACGTGAACTACCACCAACTAACAGCTGTATATTTGGACCTACATTGGAAGAAAATATCAAACAGTATGACCTATATCAAAATCCATTTTGTTCCTTTTTCTAATCTAAAAGATTATCCTTCAGAATCACATTTGAAGTCATCATTTAATTATGTGCCATGTATACCACTATATGTCATACTGTCAGACAGACACATACAAGCTAACATAGTTTTTTGTCAATCTTTTATAGCCATAAGTAGTTTCAGCAACAATATCCATTGAATTTTCCTTCACAAAATTCCTTGGCAGTTTGTTTGACCTTCTTTCCAGGGAGGATCTAGAAATCCTGTTTTTACTTTTATTCTAGCGTGTTCTAGTGAGAGAAAAAAATGTAACATAAAGTTAATACCATTTAAAAAATAAAAACTAAATGTATACCATTTTAACTGAAAGTTTCAGGAAAGAGAAAGCAGCATTTTTTTTTTTTGTGTGACCAATTAAGTGTCTAGAAGAATAGAAGCTGAAAAAAACCTACTAATTTAGCAAAATTTAGTAAAAAATTGCAAATATCATGTTACTAGTTCAAGGAAAACATGGATCCCCAGTGGTATTGAGTAAAAGTTAAATAATATCTTTTGTTTACTATAAAAAATATATTTTGTGAATTTATTCAAGCAAATTAATATATTGACTAATGCAATGAATTAGTGTACACTGAACAGGCAATTATCAGCTGAAGAAGAAATAAAGGAAGGACATGCCCAAATAGTCAGTGATTCAGTGCAGGTGGCTACCCTTGTTCAGATTAAGTAAGCAGGCTCCAGAGGTGATGACATTTCATGAACTGTGAAAGAAACCTTAACAAAGAAAGAAATCATAAATCTCTCATATGATTTGAAGGCTGAGATTCAATCTATGACTTGACAGAGAAGGTGGTTCAAGCTACAGCTTTAAAATGTCAAATCAGACAGCTGCTTTTCAAAATAATATTACAATTCATGTTGCTGTAATTTTGGGAGTTGTTGCCAAGATGCATTTTTCATACCGTCTGCAATTTCGGTCGCTTTCTCTTCTCTTTTGTAAGAGTAGAAGTCATATGGGAACAAGTGTATGGGGGAATCTTTCATGTTTGGTTTCTAAATAATTTGAATACTTTTGTCTAGCAGCTTTATGCAGAGCAGGTAGAAGAAAGAATCAATCATTTAAAACTTTCTTTCTAAGTTCAAGTTGTTGAATAGTTTGCTACACCATGCTGACAATATTGAGTTTTCATTAGGTTTTACAGGAGACAACTCAGACAGAATTAAATCAAGTAAAGATAGGTTGACCTCCTACTGCTCACACTGGCCTTCACTTTTGTTTCCGAGCAGTAGGAGAAAATCCATTGTGAAAATTTGCTTTTGCAATGGTCTGTTATATTATTTCAGCTGAGCAACTGCTATAAGAACAGAGAACTCCCTTGCCAAAACCAGGATAAAAGCACTTAAAATTGTCTGTGGGAAGCCTGATGAAAATTTACAACAACTACAACTTGGTCACATACATTTGCATGATTACACAACAGAGAAGTTGTGTTGAGCTCAAGCTTCTAAGTCTGTGAGCCCAGGATGTATTCCCAGAAAAGACTTCAACATCTCCTCTGCAGTTAGGCAAACAAAAGTTTGTGTGCAAAAGCCTAAAGAAAATAGTTACTGTAGCAGTCATACTAGTTCTTCGTAGCTTAAAATGCTTTTCATCCAAGGGTCCTTCTTTACTTTGTTCTAGAAATCTATTAGCTGTTAAAAGATATCTTTTGGAAGAAAACCGAACCTTCCTTTTTTTAAATCCTTTTATTAAAAAAGGCAAAAGTCTGAACTGATCTCCATAATTTAGACATTCAGATGTGATTTATTTTATTAAATCTTGTGTCTCAGCTCACGTCACCTTTCCTGTCATGTCCACTTTGGAAACTCACTATGCATTTAAATTTAATAACCGTGCAGAATTAGACCTGTAAAGGTCCTAGGCAATTTACCTTGCCTTCTCTCACAAAGGCTCAGAGATTGGTCCCCTGCCAATTGTTTCCCTATAGTCTCCCCAATAATTCTAACTCTTAACTAGCCCTTACTGATATAAAGACGTACTATCCTAAGCTAGAGTAATATTGCCGCAAGAAAACACCTTGATGAGCCAAATTATTATATAATTAAAGTTAGAATTAATTAGTTAGTTTGCTGATAGCTCAATAGGTTATATCAGGCTACGTATTATTAAGTATTACATAAGGAAATGCTGGCACATAAAGATTGGATCTAGTGAGATGCTAGGTCAATAAGCAGAGACAATCTACTTCTTTCCCCATGCTTTCCATACTGTAAACAGTATGGGATTATGGTATTCAACTACTGTAGGGTCAGAGTCCATTTCTGCTTCTTATTTGTGTGGTACAGAGCATTTTTACGTGATTTGGAGAGTCCAGTCAGGGTCCTTAGTCCCTAGGTTGTTTTCCTGAGCTTTACCTACAAAAAGTGGAGAACTCACTATATAGTTGCAGCCGTTTTCTTCCACTTTGCCCTTTCCATTTCTCCTTCATCATTCCATCTTCTCTCATGCCAGAGAATTCTTTACACAAATGCTGGCATAGTTCCGTTATTCCTCTAACAGCATCAAAAGGTATACCTTATCGCTAAACTGAGGTGTCAGTGCTGTACTGGCAAGTGCTGAGATATCTGTCTTCTTCAATATTGGAGAGGATGGACACAGAGATGCAGAGTATAAGATACCATCTCCTTGGTCTACCATTTCAGGAGATGGCGAATTCATCTTTTACACACTTAACCGGACCTACTTCTTCCTGTACATTCCCAGCAATCCTGTTGTTTTATGGCCCTTGTTGTCTTCTTGGTTTAGAGTCAGCAAAGTGAGGAAAAGCAGAGTGAACACTGGTGCCTCCAAAGCCTTTTTTAGGTGCTTTCTGACAAAATGTGGTCCAAGATTCCTAAAATTTTTCCCTTTAGAAATGCAAAAGTTCTGGCCATAAGATTTTAATGGAGTGGCATCACACTTAAAATGATGTCAAGTAACATAAGAAAGCATCCAGGTTCATTTGGACATCTACATGGGCATGAACTTACACGTACCACCAGAGATCTCTAAGAATCTCACAGAACTAAATTATTGCATTACAGAAGTCCAATGGATTAAAAGTTTCCTGTGATGGGCAATATAAGTCTGTTTTAACTGAACATATGAAGTTAAACATAAAAGTTATTCACATTCATAAGCACAGAGCAATTGATACTAATTGCTCAAGCACTGATCTTAATTTTTCTTGGAATGGTAATGAAAGAAACATGGTATGTTAAATAGTGAGTAACGTCTCTGAAATTATGTTTCTGTCAAAAGATTTACAAAGAAGTAGACATATGCTCCAGTTCATCCTGAACAAGGAATAGTGCTGAATGCTTTTCAGATTTGATTACAAAGTCAGTGAGTACAGCAAATGCAGTAGATATTGTGTCAGTATAGAACTCCCACACAGAGATTACAAAGACAAATGCCTGTTTTCAGCCTAACTTCCTGTTTTCAGCCTAACCTCCTGTTTTCAGCCTAACCCTTTCTCCCACAATTAGGTTTTATAATCTTGGGCAAAGAGACTATTTGCACGTATTTTCCTGCAAGAAAGGCACAGTTTAAGTTACCACTTAATATCTGCACACACACCCCCCCCCCTCAAAATCCAAAAAGACCAAGGTAAAGTATTAAATTAAAGGATGTTTTGATTTGGGAGCAATAGTTCAGTTACAGTCAAAAGGCACTGACTCTTGCTGTGTCTGTTTTTACTAAATTCATTTCTTCCTGATTTTGGAACAAAAGTAATCTGCTCCTTAATATATTAGTAGGTAGAACTAACAATTGAGATATGCCAACATAATAAAGGAATAGAAACAAGAGTAAAAACTTTCTACAGCACATAAAATGTTTTAGTCTATTGTATCCTGGAGGAAAGCCTTCACAGAACATGCTTACAAAGCAACAATTCAAAAAGATTAGGATAACTCCTAGCAAACTAGACATAAATTTGAATGCAATAAGGTGACAAAATAGCTCCTGCAGAGTCCTGCATAATAAGACACACTATTCCGAGATGATTCTACTGCTTCACAGACCACTGGCTTTTTCTAGAAACAGCCCACAAAAAGTACATAATATAAAAACTAAGGGTCACATAAAAAGGAATTTGGATGCGTAAAGCTGATATAAACATTTCATACCTAGTGTCCTTAGCATACTACATGTTGTCCTCAGAGGTATTCCAAAGATCCTCATTCTCAGCCATACAACATACCCAATGCTATCTATCCCAGAAGACTCTACACTTTTACAGTGTTTCCAAGTCCTTCCTAAGCCTCACCTACCTCACAGGAACCATAAATGCACCAAAACCCAATAAAGCTATGGAAGGATTTCTGTCCTGCTCTCACCGATATCTATCATCACTTCTTAATCCACCTATGGGACCAGTCTTCCCCTCGCCCCTCAGCAATGATTTCACTGCTTCTATGTGCTGTATATGCTGTCATAGGCTGCAAGCTCCTGAGAGCTCTTAAGCAGTAGGAAAACTGTCTCCAGCAACAGTGAAGGGCTGGATAATTTATCACAAGGGCAGACTAGTCACAGCACTGCACAAGTTTTTTTCAAGAGCACACCTGAGTAACAGAATCCACTAGCCTTAAGCAAGATAAAGGGAGTATGTCACAGGTGCTTTTATCAGGACCACATCTCACTCTAGATATCAGCTAGCATAGATAATTTTTCTTTTATAGATAAGAAATAGCCTTCATAGCCCTCTGCAAGGAATACATTATTAGTCCCGGGCATGTCATTTCCGAGTTCCTCTCTTGATCATTTCAGGTCACGGAAAACTTCCTGTTTTGCCTTCTAGAGATCTGACACACAACTATCTGTGCATCAGCTACTTGTCAATCTGACCTCAGAGATGTCTTCTTGCAAGGCCATATTACCATCATCTTGTCTACCTATCAGAAAATACCACCTGCGACGTACAGGTGCAATTCATTGCAGAATTCTGATAAAGCAGCAAGTCCAACTTCGCCGTAAACATCAGTGACAGATATGTGCCCAAACAGTATGTCCCCAGAGGATCCCAGTAGACTATAACAGCAGGCATATTCCTGACCCAGAGAAGGACGGTAGTTACCAGTATTTTAGGGTATCCTAGGACCTTACCTGTTAGGTCAGAAGATTCAGTCACACCTTAATCACCTAGATTGAAATTATTCTTCATGCCTGAACATTTGACAGGTCCTGGTACAAATTGATGTCTTATTTCAGCCTACAAATTCAACTTCTATGACATGAAAACATCAAACTGCATTCTCAGCAATGACAATTACCTCCAGTGTCATGTTGCACGCAGTTTATCTTGGTGTTCAAGGTAGTAAAGTTCACATATGCCATTAAGTGGTTCATTATCTAAACGAGATGTCTGTGATATCAAGTAGACGTCAAAAATGAGAATATAATCAGAAGCACTAGGAACATACCAAAATCTGAGAAAGGATACAGAAAGTCATTCCAACCTGTTTGCAGGAAAGCCCTGAATGCAACATCAATCTCCAGGTTGAGCAAATTATAATATAACAAAACACAACAAAATTTATATAAGTAAAAATTCCACCAAGTACAATGATTATGAACCATTCTGCTTGATCCAGAGATATCCAGCTCCTTCTTTTTTCCTCTTCCTCTCCCTCCTTTCCTTCTTCAAGCAATTTTCTCCAGTTTTCCTTACTGTCTACAGCCTTTCTGTGAAGACCAGACTTTCATTCTGTTGTTATGAACAGAAGCCTGGCTATACTTACTATCCCATGCCACACTTCTCTGTACCTCTCACTGAAAACATTTTCAGATATTAAAAAAAAAAGTTCAGCCTCTTGGCTTCCTATCATTTGGCAACAAGTGGAAAATATTCTTTACATGGAGTACCAATAGCCACTTTCTTCCTTATCAGAAAAAACACTGACCAGTACAAGACAGCTTTGCCAGAACAGACAGACTTGAGTCTCTACCTGTACTGGGTCTGGCTGGGATGAAGTTAACTTTCATCATAGCAGCCTGTATGTTGCTTTGCTTTGCATTTGTGGCTAAAACAATGTTGGTAACTCACCGATGTTTTGGCCATTGCTGGGCAATGCTTGTACAGTGTCGAGGCTTTCTCTTTTTCTCATTCTGCCCCTGCCCCCATCCCCCAAAAAAGTAGGCTGGGAGTGAGCAAGAAATTGGAGGGGTACAGTTGGGGCAGCTGACCTGAATCAAAGAAAGGGATACTCCTTAACACATGATATCATGCTCAGCAATAAAAGCATAAGGAAAGGAGCTGGAAGGGGGAAAACTGGTGGTTATGGTGTTTGTCTTTGCAAGTAACAGTTACCTGTGCTGAGGACCTGCTTTTCAGGAAGTAGCTAAACATCTGTCTGTGGATGGGAAATGAACAATAAACTCCTTACTTTTCTTTGCTTGAACACACAGCTTTGCTTCACTTATTAAAACGTTCTTATCTCAACCCACAAGTTTTCTCACTTTTGCTCTTCTGATTCTCTCCTCCATCCCACTGGTGGGAGAGTCAGTGAGCAGCTGTGTGGGTGCTTAGTTGCTAGCCAGGGTCAGCCCACGACATTACCACATATATCCACAGAGACATACACAAAAAGATTTCTCACTCTCCCTTGCTCTATATTCATTCCTACTTAGCTTTCTTCCAGTTTTCAAGTTTAAGCCATGACTTGTTGAAAGAACCATGTAGGTCACACTGAATATCTATAGTAACGTAAAGGGAGTAGTACTCTCCACATTCCTACTGAAGAGAAAAAAGTAACACAGCTACTATCCACGCTTTCATCAGCCTCTTCTATAATGACGTCTCACTGCTTTACCCTATAGTCTGCTTTCATCCTGCTGTAAGCATATGACTTTGCATCAGGTAAGGATACCTAGAACTTGTGTTTTGTTGTGAGAGGATGATAAAAACAAGGACTTCCTACAGTGGAAAGACTTAAGAGAACAATTCTACGACAAGAGCAAAGTATTTTATTGCTACCAAGTTGTGTTTTTCATTTTGAAAAGTATAGCAAACTTTGTTGGTCTCATAAAAGTCTAGTAAAAAGAAATAAAATCTGAAAACTGCAGCCACGATAATTCTGTATAGGGCCAGCACACAGTACTCAAACTTAGGTACTAAAGTGGTCTCAGGTTACCTTGAAAAGCGTACCAAAGGCTAACTGATGAAGCTAGCTTTGGAAACTACAGAGCTTGTTTTCTTTTCTCAGAAAGACCACAAGATTGGAACAGATTAGAGAAGGAACTGCACCAACCCTATTATTAAGTTGCATTGTCAGGAAATAGAAATGGAATCTGCTGCAAGTCTATACGACCCAGGACCCATGATAGTATTTAATTTATATCTAGATATGTAGGTCACCTGAGCTCAAGTAGAAATATAGCAGCTCACTTCTAAATCCCCACACTGGGGATCCGATCCTATCCTATCCTATCCTATCCTATCCTATCCTATCCTATCCTATCCGTGTAATCACTTTGCCTCACGGTACAAGGCAATCATTCTTTTCCACATTCTAAAGCTTCTAGTACTGAATATTATTAAAGAATGGATAGGAAGCTAACTGAACCACAGGCCTGCTTCAGAATAAACATTTTATGTGTCAGTGCAACGTGACTACTTTTTACCATTTGTAAGCAAGGAAAAAGAAGATACTATCTAGCACTCAAAGTCATTAGGATTAATAATAAGAAATAACTATTAAAAGAAAAGGAAAGCTGAATATCATGGGGATAGAGTGGGTATAATCATATAAATCAGGCTGTGTATGTGAAGTGCTGGTGAAGTCCAATAATTTCCATTAGTTTAAAACCAACAAAAATAATATACCGGAGGGATATGCCGTAGAGAACAGTCTTATATCAGCAAAAGGAAATAGACGAATAAGTAATTTTGAACAGTAATTTATATGATTTTCTTCAGCGATCTAGCAAAATAAATGGCATATCTATTTCATGGCACTATGAATGCTACTTTTGTTTTAGGCCTCAGAATTAGAACTGGAAATTTCCAGGTTAAGCAGTAAAAAATCTGCCATGTTCCATAACAAAAAAAAAAAAAGAAAAAAAAAAAGAGTTGAAGAACACTTCTCAAAACAGTAACAAAGGACTCCAAGTGGAGATCATCAATAAGAGTTTAAGTCTCATGCCAGAATATGTTTCCGGCAATGAATAAATGAACAGGCTAGTCACATACTTTCTGACATACTAAAAGCTGTGCAAGTTATTTTACATAACCTTCTTCAAAGTATTGCTGATTGAGTTAAAATTGGATTTCTGTTCAGACTGATTATCTGATATGATAGAAAAACACACAGTCCAAGAACAAATTTAAATTTCTGTGGAAAATTAACCTGTAATGTGGGGCTATCCACTGAGGCATTAAATATAGCTATATAATTGTATCTGCAGATGACAACTGTGATATGACTGAACTTCAACTGGTTTCCAGTGAGGATTTACAACAAACATGTACACAAAGGACAGATACTTCCTTTGAAATATTTGGAGGGGGTAATCAATTCCCATAGTACAGTTTTCATAAACAATCACTGTACTTGAAATTTCTGAAAAAGTAGCTCAAGTACGAAAGTCTCTGCTACTGAATCACTCAGAGTATTTTAACATTTTTTATTTTATTTTATTTTATTTTATTTTATTTTATTTTATTTTATTTTATTTTATTTTATTTTATTTTTTCCTTAAATGCAAGATTGCCAAAGCATATTAGTTTTAAACTATAAGCTTTGCTTTCAATCCAGGTCAAAATACCTGTAAAAATGATATATCTTTTTGAAATTAAAATATTCCTAAGGAAGAGGTACACAAAATGTATCATGATTTTTGATCAGCTCAACAATGTAGTTAAGAAATTAAACAAAAAGAAGTGACTAACAACACCTACATATTTATTTAATTGCTACTTATGAACAATTCAAAAATCAATATTCTATTTAAGATTTAACTGATCTTTCCAAGAAAGATTGTGAATATGGTTATGATTGACCAAAAGCATAACTCCAGATGGACACTTCACTAGCTGTCTTTATTTGAATTATTTTTTCTGTTTTTCTATTTTTACAATAGTCTCTTCCCTGTGTGTGATGATGGGGCAGACTTCAGTGGAAGTTTGGTCTCTTAACTCATGACAACAAATGTGTGTGAAGAAGTGTAGCAGTCAAAAACCAATGGTAGATGAAAACCATTACCTTTGTCGCGCTCCTGAAATAGCCTTAACATGCAATACGGAAAGGATAGCCAGAGCAGTAGGATGTTCTTTCCACCACCCAAAAGTTTCAAGGTCCCAAGGGATTTCATATCTGAGGGACAGCTGCCAAACAAGATCCTATAAAAATACACCTGTCATCCATATCTGGCAGGTGTAGAATACCTTTTAAAAGATTTATATCCTTTATGCTTTTACCAGTGGCTAAGCAGGGGAATATTGGTCTTGTTCCACAGATAGTGTGCCTAAACATCTTTCATTGCTTTATAAGTTACAATGAATCCCTACAGATACATGTGCAGAGTTTAGCATAAATAAAGTTGTCTTGCTCCTATACTCTTAAGATGCGTGTCTGAAGAAAAACCTGTCAGGGTACAATGCAGCCATATACAAATTAGAACAACTGTTTTAATTCTCAGCAATAACAAAAGTGTCTCCAGTGAGCTACATAGTGTTAAGAAAATAAGTGGTGGAAGATTAGATAAGTTCCAGATGCTTCACAATTTTGCAGAATTTTTTTTTTTTTCTGTTGCAGCTGAAGAACTGAATTTAATGCCTAGAGTTAAAATTTTGTATAGCTCTAAGTGATTATGTGAGGCAAGAACACAATCCTTTCTTGTTGTCATCCGAAAGTCTGTATGTACTGTAAAAGTAATGACTATGTTTTACAATACATTGATGGTCATATTCACTTGAAATATTTGTTTATGCACCTAAAAAAAAAGTTATGCCGTCTTCATGCAGAAAAAATTTCTTTAAACTACTCACAAGAAAAGATGCATAAATATGAACCTTTGGTAAAGGTAGTAGTTTAATATAGCAGCAAGGTATCATGATTAAAACCAGAAAAACATAACATGCTTTCACTGTTGTTGTGTGAAAAGGGGCAAAGCGGTTTTGGCAGAAGATAAACCCCCTTGCGTTCTAACAATCCTCACCAAGGTGGGAGGCTAGGTGCGGCTAGGTTTAAATTCTGAGTGATGCCCAATTCACCACTATCAGTCCAATCGTGTTTAATATGTATTAAACTATTACGATTTGGATACACTAGTAGTGGACTGCACCTTCAGTCTATTCGTGCTCATGAACTAGCACGGCCACTCTCGAGTCTTTGGTCATGTTCAGTGAGAAACTGAAATGACTAGCTACTTAAAAAAGTGCAGTTTATTTAAACAACAGATATATAGGTTCTTAGGATTGCTGGTGATAAATACACTGTCTGCAAAGCACGTGCAAATATAGATATTGTTAAGTATACAAATGCATGACAAAGTTATAAAGAATACAGCCTAGCTATAAATGTAGGATAGACATTCTCTAGAGAGATTTCTAAGTTTCCCAAGGAAACACTCTGTAGAGTCTAAGTCTGACCCAAAGGCGTCCCTATCAGGGGGAAGAAAGGCTCAGGCCATCACCTGGTCCTGGAAGTCAGCGATGGAGTTCTCCTGACTTGTTCGTGATATATTATATCTATTATATATCTATTATATATCTATTATATATCTATTATATATATATACTATTTTTTTATCTTCAAAGTGGAGTTTGAGTGACTTTAGTCATAAATACTTTTATTATGATTGGTGTACTCAAGGAGGAGCGGTCGCACCTTGGGGGCAGGTAGCCTCTGGGATGGAGGTGTGTTTTGGTACATTGTAATGAGCAAAGTTCGCACAAAGGATAACATTTCATCAACATTTGATGAAATGTTGGCTCGGGTAGCAAGTAGGGCCGCTTATCTGTTTTGTAGTAAGCAAGTAGGCAGCTTATCTGTTCCGTAGTACCATCTTGTTCCCTTATCTGCTATTCGTCACAAGGGAAGGCCGTGGAACAATCGCGTTCCATTCTATCCCTCATGTAGTTTTGCAAACAACCTTGTACAGGGAATCGCAGATGTTGCATTCTTCATGTGTCAGCTGCGGCTGTATTCTACCTCAGAAGCCTCTTGATTTTATGACTTTCCTTAATGTGTGAACAATGCTGTACTTTTGTATTCTTGGCCAATTTAGTAATTATTCCACAACCGTTAATACCATAAAAAGTTAGATATCTGGAGGAAGACAGACATCTCTGACTTGTAAGACACTTCAGCTGCATCTTGCTGTACCTGAAACATTCCTCTTAGAGTTGCTACCAGGGAATATAAAAGCCTTGACAAGTAGAAAGCTAGTAATTTCAGGCTAAAATTTAATAGTCAATGTAAATCATAGCTTATTCTCCTGCTATAAATAAGGCAAAATAGATATGAAATGGAAGATAATGAGCTACAATGGAGACTGATGTAATTAGAGGTAGCTCCTTTGGAATTGAACCGGATTTACGTCCAATGAGGATTGTTTCCTACAAGCAGCTTTACAGACTTAAATAAAACAATGGACAAGGCAAGCAGGCGGTATAAAACATATCAGGGGAGTGTGTTGCAATAGATTGATACAAAAAGGAAGTTATATATTAAACTTAAAAGGATGTGATTCATTACAATTCAGTTTTGCTGACTCTGCTTTGTGGTATGGCTATGAAAGGATCCTAACTCCCACAGTTAAGAAACTGGAAATGGTCAAGTAAACCTAAAGAGGAGGATCAAAAGAGGGACATACTGAGTGAAGGAAGCACCCATGGTCAAAGAAATCCACTTTTCAGTCATAACTAATTTTATTGTGAAATAAAAAATGTATTAAGGTTAATGAGAAGGAAAGACATATGATATTCGTATTGGTTGCAATTGCTTCTGCTAATTTCCATAGGCTTCCATTCCATCCCTCATCCTCCTAAAAAGGGAACAATTATCAAAGTAAAGAAAATGTCTTCAGAGGAAACTCATGATGATGAAAGCCTGGACCTAGTGGAACCCCTATCTAGTTGAAGATGTCTCTGCTTATTGCAGCAGAAGTTGGACTAGATGACCTTTAAAGGTCCCTTCCAACCCAAATTATTCTAGGATTCCATGAGTCTGGTGAAATTATTCCACTGCTTTCAGCATTGTCATGTTTCAGCAAGAAAACTTACAAATGCTTCCTGCCTTCCACACCTTGAGTGCTTTTTTCCAATTTTATTCACGGTAAGTAAGTCTTACCAGCTTTGTCAGACTACTTCTTAGATCTAGTATTTTTATTATCTCATAAATTGCTGTGGAGTTTCTACACTATTTCTAAACTGGTGAAGTCGTTTTATCACAATAGAGCCTAAATTCTGCCCATTAGTATGAACGTACATTTAGTATCAATTTCATGAGAGTTATCATATTTCAGATAATTTGATCTTAAAGAAGAGGCATGGAAAGAATGAAGGCATACTGTTTTTTTTTCCACACATTAAGGACAGAATAGCTTAAATCATTGAAAAACTACACTATGGGCATAAAAATCACCACAACAAATACTTTGAATCATTTAGTGTATTTATTTGCCTTGTTGCAAGAATGTATTTTAACTTTCCTAATGAATATTAAAATTAACAATTTAAAACAAAATATGTTAAATTTAGAAGGGTCAAATGGGTCTATTGAGCTCTTCCAAATTGGAAATTGTAATCTGAAAATTAAATTTGTAGTTATTTTATGTAGCAGACTTGCTCATTTGAAAGCAAATTATAACCTTTTGAACTGCATGATTATGATTGTTTCTTTAGGAGACAAGCCTTTTATGTAACCACAGAAGAGCAAAGTATTCCAATTACTCTACTTATTCCTAGGTATCTGTACTTCGACTCCAATTACTATTCATTTTGTTATGGTCCTTGGCCAAACTGTGTGTTTTATGCACTGAATTACTTTACTTTTCCCTACACTTTCCCCAGAAATGATGCTTTGAAAGGGTTTTCTCGCACGTATTGTCAGATTATTTCAACCCCATTGTAAAACTCTGAAAAATGTCCAAAGAAACCAAACACGGTGTACTACTTTTGAACTGAACACGTGTACTATGTCCACAAACTTGGATCATTAAACTACACATATATTATTTTACAAACATTCCTAGTTGTCTCACATCTTTACTGTGTAATGGTTTACATTTAAGAATGGGTTTGGGATCATCGATGGGCAAAGCTTAGGATGATATCTAGTGTGTTACGAGAGTACATAACACAGGAGTTGAGCAAAGTATGATCTCAATGATAAGCAATTATTAACATGTTTGACACTATTCCTCAACTCTAATATTTTTACTAATTTATCAGTGATTTTGGAGCCCCAGTTCTGTTTGAAACCAAAAAAGGTTTTACTACGAGGCAGGTCAAACTTTACCATTAGGTACATATGCAAAATTTAAAACTAAGGTAATGCTCTTAGTGCTTTCAAAATCTTGTGGAAAAAAAGGGAATACAGTCCGTATAATGAGCTAAGAAATTATTATTGGTTCAGATAATATTTTAGCAGTCCAGACTACATGATTAATACAGAAATGCCTCATCATTAAGACAATTAAAATTGCTGAACATAAACTTTCAACTCCTGTTGGTGTTTGACTTTCTAATATCCCTGTGGGTCCTAGTGTTAATGGTGCCAGGCTTTTTCAAGAAGCAAGCTTGTCAGCATCCTGGGTTCTTCAATGAGAGAAGAATGTTGCTCATGGTGGGATTTATTCCTCCTTGGTCTCCGATAGGTTGGGTTTATGTTTGTTATCAGAGGCTTCCGCCTTCTCACTGCAGCCCAGCTAAAGTCTGGAACTGGTCCATCAGCCTTTCCTAGGGTCAATTCATATTTTGTGGTTTTTTTACGCAGTGACCCCCTTGGTTTGCCAGATCATTCCTGTATACAACGTTGTCTAGCTCAGGCAGGTGAGAAAATAGCAAGTGCTAAATTGAGCTTGTAGCTCTAGCGCAGGTGAGCTCAGATGGGTCCTCAGACCCTGCAGCATCAGATCTGAGGTCATTTACAAGTAATGATAAAATTATATTTAGTGATCTACTCTCTTCTTTATCATGGCTTAAATCTGGTATAAAGAGAGAAAGATTTTTTAAGAGAAATTGACCACAACTACCAGACGGGTTGATACATTCTGTCAGGATGCAGCTTTTCCATTTGGGAAATATAGTAAGGCATGTTCAAGGAGACTATGAGTCTTGAACCTATTCTCTGTCCTGGTTCCCTTATTTTACCACTTTAAAGCTATTTAGGTGTAGATTTAAGGTCTATGGGAGCTTTGCCAAGAACTTCACCAATCAAGATATTTCTTAAAATGTATCTATTTAAAAGGATATTCTGAAAAACATTTGGGAAACAGTGACGTCAGATTTATCACAGAACATCAATGCCATAAATCCTGTTCTAGCACTGGAGTTGCTACCTCAGTAGATGAATTAGTTAAATGTTGTATATGGTATAAGAAAAGGTCTTGCTGATGAAGAAAGTGAGAATCTAACATGAACACCTTAAATACAATATGATTTACATATTCCTTTTTGAGTGCTGGGGGACAGGACAAAAGATTAACTCAGAAATTAATGGAATAAATGGACCTGATGAATCAAGGCAGCTCTTTCAAAAAAATCAAATGGTTAATTGAGGCTTGATATTTCTACTTTAGAGAGTTCAGTTTGTGTAGCAACCATCCCAAACCTGGAAAGAAAGTCATGCTCTATTTTAGAAACAAGTCACTAAGACATGAAAGCTAGTCAAAACAGGACATAATATTCTTCAAAAAAGTATAATAATATTAGTATAATAAAAGTAGAAAAAATCCTTTTCTTTGAAAAATAAATTAAACAGCTTCTCAAAACAAATTGGATCAAAAAAGTAAAGAATTTATTTCAGATAAGAAATACTTTGTAAAAAAAATTACTAGGCAAAGGAGTTATTAGGGGGTGAAAGCAGTCTGTTCAGTTCAGAATGGAAGATAATGGTCATTGACAAAGCAGAAACAGAAAAACACAAACACACACAAAAAAAGACCAAAACCAAAAACTCAAGTAGCAAAGAGTGGAATAAGGATTTTTATAAATGTTCTCAGGATCCAAGGTGTCTGATCAAAGTGAAGACATAACTACTGATAGAGTCATGTTTCATATGCTTGTTAGCCTTTCTCAGGTTAACCAGAGGTACAGAAATTAGGCAGTGGAGGTAATAACCCCTCACTGATTTTCCTGGTAATGTTGAATACCCCTCTCTCTATATGGGAGAGAGGCAGCTCGCATCAGATGCTGGCTGAGGATGACACTCCCAGGCCAACAACTGTTGATGCATCAGCATACTCTTCTGCCTTCTGCCCTGTCACTTGTAACACACTCTTAGTCCTTCATGAAATACATGATATACATCTTCTAGGTGCTGTCTACCTGAAGATTTGAACAAGTGCCTCTTCTGCCTGGAGCTAGACCTCATGTGTTGCACACCAATTTTGCTCTAAAATGTCTACCCTCACAATTTTCCTGAATATCAGATATGATCCCAACTTCAGGTCAAGACCTCTGTTTGTTTGGGACTCTGTAACCCTGACTTCACTCCTCTTCCAACTCGCCTGCCCCATTCCACCCGTAGTTCAGCTGCACATGGTCCAGGGGCCAAGCTCTGACATGACCCAGCAACATAACCTGTGAGGAAATTCTAAGTGGTGCAAAAAAAGAAACATCAGGTTACAGAAAAACTATGACTGTGGAGGCACTGATCAGTGGTAGCTAAAGGTTTCAAAAGGAGAAACACCAACATGGAAGACCATAAAATCATTTAAAAAAAAAAAAGAAAAAGAAAAGAAAAAGAAAATGGAAGACAGCAACTAAGCAATACTCTGGATCTTTCCTGAGGGCACCTAAGGCTTACCGTTCCCCTCCTGACCCTCCTGATTGATGCCTGGCCAGCAAGCAAGGACTCTTCAGGCATCTTACAGAGGGTAGTAAGCATACTAGCTCTTTAAATACTTGTTATCTTTAGTGTATATTTGTAAGTAGCTAGTTCATATGTATGTGTGTGCATATGTATGTGTGTGCATATGTATGTATGTGTCTCTGTCTCTCTCCCTTTAGAGAGTGCTTTTGCACACAGCTGGGAGTGCCCGAACAAAGTCACACAGACTGATACAGGCAGGCAGTGTTATGCTAGGGAGAGCTGCAGGTGATTCTAATTTTATTGTGTCTTCTTCATGTGTATAGAAATATTCACTGCAAGAGATGAGAAGAAATTTTGAACAAGCTTATTTTACTTTCATAACATTAAATTCCAGATGGATTGCTCTCTGCTGGGACTCTGCTATTACAACTGACCAAGACATGGAAAAGAAGGAATGGCATTTAGGGTATCTTAGATACGTGAGAGCAAAAAACAACAACATCAACAAAGCAATTTAAATACCATATTTTCTGAAAACAGTGTGAATATTATAAAGTTCAGGAAGGAAAGACAAACTCTATTCTCAGTTTCACTTCAAAATCAGATGCAAAAACATATATACATGATAACAAAAATCTTCTCCATGTGTGAGCACATAGAAAATTACAGTAATAAAATATTGAACTTCTATCCAAAAATCATGCTAAGCTTATGTGCAGTAATGCTACAAATCCTCACATAATTTCCTTGAGACAATATTTATTGTACCCTGCTTCCTTTTTGGTTCCCAAAACAGTATTTTAAATACAAAACTATCTAGGTTTTCAATCTCTGTATTATGTTTTTGTTATTAATATTATAAATTAAATTGGGGGGAAGTATGTGCAATTTGAGGCTATTAGTGATGGTATGGAAATATATTTCTAAAACATGGATTTTCAAGAAGAGATTTTAATTTAAAGACTGGTATTTAGGTAAATAAAGGTACTCCGTATTTTCCAACATACTTTAGTGAGTTATTTAATCTGATAGTCATTTATCCATGTGACTACATTTAACACTAAAATGCTTCACATTTTGCTTCACACAGTAAACGTACTTGCAGAGACAGATTTCAAGATGCATATATTGGAAATTCATGTAAATCAAGGAATATAAAGTAAGCACAAATGAACAAGATGGCAACACAAAATTTCTTGTTAAGCATTCAGACATGCCCAGCAAGAACTACATAATTATCTGAAGAAACAGAGTAAATTCTAGCTGAATGAAATAGCGAGGCTATTACAAAATCTTTTTAGTCTTCCTATTGCCAAATATGATTTTATGCTAAAAGCTAAGTTCAGAGAAAGTGAAGTTCCTGAAGTTTAGCTTTTACAGATAATGCTCAGATGACTTTTCTTTCTTGCCATCTCACCATGGAAAGTCTGAAGTTTTGTATCTATTCAATTTTCAATACTGAATTTTCCTAGGTACATGAAAATTCATTCTTTTTTGTTCATACTACTTAGTCTTGAGGGAATAAGTGGCTGTTTGTGCCTAAACTTTGTCTGATTCTGATAATTAGGGGATTTCTTAAAATAGATAAGAAGAGTTAAATTTGTTATCAGCCTAACAGATCAGGCCTCAGACAAACTACACTAGCCACTACTTCTGCGAGTTACAGGAGGACATAGTGAGAGCACACTGAGTTAATCCACTCAACACAAGTGTTCGCTTCCTTCTCTGAGAAAAGACTCTTCCAAACGTTCTAGAAAGAACATGTCCTAACTATTATGCATTAACATCTCAAAGGACATAGGACTTTAAACACTTCCTATTGAAGCTAGAAATTTAAAATTTGTGAGTCAGAAGGATGAACCTAGATGAAACTCTAAGATTCATGGTTAGAGTATATGTGACTGGCTGGGCAAAAACATTTCTAGTCCTTGCTTTAAAGACTATAGGTGTGCAGGGGTTTGTGTTGGGTGGGGGCTAGTGGTGTTGTTAAAAAAAAATAAATCCTAAGACGTAGGATCAGAACTTGCACCTAACTGCCTTTTCTCAGGTAAATGGATACTGCAGGTTTATGAAGCTAAAGAATTATAAACCTTTTTATTTTATCGTTAGCACATCATCTTCAGCAGAAAACACCAAAACTAATCCAAATTAGAGAGTATATTCTGGTTATTAAGTCATTCTGTTGGAAGGTAAAATGGAAATGTAAACTATCACCTATGAAATCATTGCCTAAAAGGTATGAGGGGGAAATCTCTCTTAGCAGCTATTCTCTGAAAGAAAGCACTGACTTTAGTTTTCTGAGGTGAAGAAAGACTTATGGACACATAACTTTCATCAGAAGTCTTCAGATTGAGAATCTTCATAAAATAGGGAAATGGGATTTATGATGCACCTGTGTCATAAGTGGTGTTTGGTTGGTTGGTTGTTTCTTCCCCCATTAGCCAGTTTAGGCAGCTTTTTGTTTCACGTGGCTTTAGATTCTTACTCAATGTACAAGGCAAGGAGAACATATTCTGCATATCTTAACTTTCCTTGTGTACTGTACAGAAAGTCTGTCCTGAGACTGAGCAGTTCAAAGCTCTTCCTGGAATTTTACATAGATGCTGATCATCCAGACCTTAAATGATATAACATAGAAAACTTTGAATAAATTCCCATAACATGTTATAAACTGCCTAAGAGTTCCGGATCTGGATCATAGAGATTAATAAACTCTTAGAACATTATAATTTTCCTTTCCTTTTTTTCTTATCGGTTTTCCCTTTCCTTAATGTTTTTTATTTAAATTCAGAGAAGAGCAACTATTTTATCTTAAATTTTAAGATCAGTGACAAATATAATATGGTCTTTTGCTTGTTTCTTTTTCTGAAAGATACCAATTTGTGTTCCTGAGGCAGTACTTTATACTGACAAGTGTTCATAATCCATTTTTCCATGAGTATTTGATGGATTTTTAAGTAGATGATAACACAAAAGTTTCATGAATTTAGAGCAAAATATGATTTTATTAACAAAAATTCTGTTGCTCCATTAAAGTACTATATAAATGCCAGCCCAAGTTTGTCTTCTCTGAGGTTAGGTATCATCTTGAAAATTCTACTTTTTAACTGCAACTACATTATATATATACTTAAGTCTTGTGTCATTTTTGTAAGTGTCAGATAAGGGGTTTTTTTTGCCCCTCAAGATTTGTTGTAGGTTGCCCAAAAATGATAGTTCTTTACTCTCTCTGAAAGCCTTCAAGATTCTGGACACCCAGCTAATATCAGGCGACATGATTTCTTATTCTCTCATAAATACTGTGCAGTCTGTGGAAGAAAAGTCAATTTAATGGTTTATCTCTTTTCCTATTCTCTTTTACTCTGTATCTTATTCCATCTTGAAATTTTCAACTTCATCCTTCACTGATCTCTTATTTTGCAATGTTCAAAATCTTTTTAGAAATGTGGTTAGCATCTCTTAATACACATACCTATTTCAATTTTCTCTTTCTTTTCTAATATCCCCTTTATCTGTCTTACTGTTTTTCATCATTCTTAGATTTCTATTTCATCTCTCTCTGCATTTTTAATATCCTTTTTGTCTTTTTTAGCATTGTTCTTAAGGTCTGCAATACACTAGTTTCCTTTTCATTTGATAGCTCTGAAAGGAAGAGTCATCTAGTAATTTTAGAGAATGTTTACTTCTGTTAAATTGATAATTATATGACATCAAGTTATTCAACATAACCATCTACTGTAAACTTTTTAAAACACAAAACATTTCTTGTTAATTGATTGCTTCCTAAATATTGTTACATTTATTTGTAAATCATCCCTTCAGATATGGTCTGCTTGAAATTAAATATTCATTTATTTGGGTCTTGGCCTCTTCTCTCAGATGAATAATGACAGGACCAGAGGAAATGGTCTGAAGTTGCAGCAGGGGAGGTTTAGATTAGATATTAGGAAGAATTACTTTACTGAAAGAGTGGTCAGGCACTGGAACAGCCTGCCCAGGGAGGTGGTTGAGTCACCATCCCTAGAGGTATTTAAGAAACACCTAGATGTGGCACTTCAGGGCATGCTCTAGTGGCAGAGATTGTAGGTTGTTGGTTTTTTTGTTGTTGGTTTTGGTTTTTGTTTTTGGTTTTTTTTTGTGTATGGTTGGACTCGATGATCTCAAAGGTCCTTTTCAACCATGAAGATTCTATGATTCTGTGATTCTGGTTCTTATTCATGCCTGACTGAAAAAGATTTGGACAAACACTAATCCAGGGACCAGAGTACAATTCAGCATTTCAACTATCTTTTTCTTTTATACACTGCACTCAGTATGAAAATGGCAACCCTTACTTGGGTCACTTTTTCTGGTTTCCAGGGCACACGTTGCTTCAGCCTCTCCTCTCCCTTCCAAAACTCCCAATTTTAATATATCCATCTTTCATGTTTTCATTTTATACTATGTCTATTCCAATAAATGTCTGTGCTCCTAAAATCAGTCATAACCTAAACTCTATTATCTCTATAAACCATCAGTACTTATCTGAAGATATCATAGTCTTTTTTATATTTTATAGCATTCAATTCATAACTCACCTCCATTTGTCATTCATAAGTATATCTGTTCTTTCTATGACACACTTCATATAATTCTCCCCCATCATTCAGTCCATGTAACAGTTCTGCCTTTAGTTCCTTAATGGACTGAAGTATAACTCTTGAAATTCCTATTTCTTTATATTATGAGTACCGTTTTGGATTTCTGTAGCTAAAATGAGGCTCCTCTCACACTATAGCTGGCAACGTCTCCTAAAATCTTCCTGCAAAACCTTGTGCCAGTTCATACCCTGAATGGTTATGCGGTTATGTTCATTTCTTGGGTCAGTACTTTTATTTATAAAACTAGTGGAGTTTCCAGTTCTCCCCACTAAAGTACCCTTGATGACTTGGATGCGACCTGTATCTTTCCAATCCTGAAAAGACTTACAGATACATAATCATACAGATATGCATACTCTCACTGAAACTTGTGTATAAATTATACATAAGGCTTTGCAGGATCAACAGCATAATTCTTACATCTGCCGAAGGACCTTCATGAATACTCGTATGCTATGTAAAACATTGTTTACCCTTTTTTGAGTGAGCTGATATAACCACAAACAAGCTTTCTAGCAGAATTATTTTAACACATTCATAATTGTAAGCCCCAGAGAGGCAACCTAGAGACATGGAAGTGTGAAGGCCAGCTTGATTTGCATGATGATCACTCATGGTTCCTTTTACTGAGTTGCGTTGCTTGTTTGGAATATGCTCATTATCTGATTATATAAATTAAAGCAGACTACTACTCTACCCATGAACTGGCGTAAGCATTGCGAAGAATGTGTGTCCTACAGTGTGTGAGTCAGACTGTGGTCTTGAAGGATAAGTTTCAAGTTTTAGCATAATAGTCTTTTTTAACATTTTGTTTCCTCATATTTGTTTATAAGGGGGCAGGGAAGTGGGAAAAATTTTGGAAGGAATACTTACAGCTTGATGCAGTGAAGTTAGTTAGTTTAAAGCTTTAATATATCAAACCCTAGTTCAAGCTAAAAGACAGCAGACATTGTAGAATCAACACTAGCCAGGTAATAAATCATATGCAAGATTACATATTTTGCAGTCATTTTCCTTCTTCCCCAGTTTCATATACCTTCAAAAAATGTAGATCCAAAATGAACTTCAAAGTAATTGAACTTCATGCAAAAATTTTGAGGACTGACATAACATAATGCAAAAATTTTGACTCTACCATAACATGCCTAATCTATCCATTATCTTGAGAAACTATGTTCAACTACAGCCTAATTCTGCTATATTCCTTACACTCAAGATCCCAAGGCTTCTCAAATTGTGCTTCTTATTCCTATTCTAAGATAGCTGATGTATTTTACTAAATAACTTTAACATAAAATGCATCAAAGACCTGAAAGAAGACCCTGGAATTTTAGGCAACTTCTTCTTAATCTCTTGGAGCACATCTCTGAACTTATTTTAGACACTAGGACAATGTGTGTCATGTGCTAAAAGTAACTATCTTACTCCATTTCTGTAAACATTATCTAGATGGCCAGCTCAGACATAGATATCTAGACCCAATGATAGGATCTTACAAAAATTCAGAACGTCTTCAAGAAGTCTCCAGTTCAACTCCTGCTCAAAACTGGATCATCTCTGGCTCAGATCAGTTTGCTAGGAGCTTTTACCAGTTGGGACTTGAAAGCATCCAAGGATGGAGATTGCACAACCTCCCTTGTCAGTCTGTTCTAATGCTAGCTTCATTAAATTCAGAAAAGAAGAACAGTGTTCTCTGCATACTTAAAATGAATAAGTCTGGATATAATTGTTCTAGAAAGGATCCTGAGTGAATCGCAGCATCCTTCTGCCCCCCAGCTACAGTACATGGGTGGGATTTGTTAAATTATGTTGTCAACATGCATTGGCTACTGTAGGGAAAGTCCTGTTCCCTTGGGAAGTTGTGTCTGACTTTAAGGCAATTAACTGTCTTTATAAATGTGTGTGGAGAGTAAGTAACTAACAACATGTCTCTGAATTCCATTTATGGGGCAATTCCATAATTAACCATCAAAAAGCACTTTCGTTGCCACTGAGTTTGTCTGCACTTTGTTATTAAACCCAGAACAAATAAAATTTCAAACTTCTAAGGTGTTTTTTTTCGGGGGGTGGGGGTGTTGATGTGGAGTTTTGGATGTGTTTTTTTTCCTCCCCTCGGACAGGCATATTTGTTGGGGCACAGTGTATCCTGACTACATCTGGATAATGTCTCTTCAGAGACTGTTTACGCTCAGCAAGCTCACCTCCATGAGGAAACAGCTACATATGCAACCTCCTTTATGTATCAGCTTTTAGTCTTTTGAAAACTATCCAAACACATACAGTGAAACTGAAAAAGGCAAAGAGTGGCAGGAATATTGCAGCTGGTGGTAAATGTATATTTATTTTTTTTACACTGAAAGACTACAGAAAAAGTAAGCATCTGCAAAGGCTGATATGTTTGTTGTTTTTTTTCTCTTTTCCTACCCACTCTATCTCTGAGACTGCAGTATGCAGACTGTCTAGTCTGTTTATGTATTTATTTTTAATTCTGCAGTTATGGATTTGCCAGTTATCACATAGAACACAAATAACAATATTGATGCTTTCTCCATGTTTGAAGTCTATTATGGATGTGGCTTCAGGTTTTTATATTTACAAGCAACCCTTAATTTATGTTCCTACTGTGCATTTTAATTTATGAAACAGTCAGAGAAAAAAAATAGATATTACAGAATCCATAATTACAGCCTGGACCTTTTAAATCATCTGAGTCCATGACTGGTGAGAGTTTGTTTCATCGAGAAGGTATGTAACACAAAAAGACTTAATCTACGGGAAAATAAAAGTAGAGGAAAGTAAGAGGTTCTAAGGAATACACTACATATTGTAGCAGTGGGTGTTTACAACAGGTTAAAAACTGCTTTTAGCCAAATACCAGGGAGTCAATGAGCCAATCATAGAATCATAGAATCATTTAGGTTGGAAAAGACCCTTGGGATCATCGAGTCCCACCATCAACTCCACTCTACAAAGTTCTCCCTTACACCATACCCCTAACACCACATCTAAAAGAGCCTTAATCACATCCAGGGATGGTGACTCCACCACCTCCCTGGGCAGCCTATTACAGTGGCTGACCACTCTTTCTGTGAAGAATTTTTTCCTAATGTCCAGCCTAAACCTACCCTGCTGCAGCTTGAAGCCATCCCCTCTTGTTCTATCGCTAATTACCTGTGAGAAGAGACAAGCACCAACCTCTCTACAATGAATTAACTGACAACAGCATTCTGATTTCTGTAATAACGTGATAAATACTGGGAGATTGTGTTAAAAAGAGACATCCCAATTTTCTGTTTATACCTAATCTTCTTTCAAATAGAATAAACAAAACCACTAGGCCTATTGATCAAAAATATTTTGTTTCTAAGAAGACAGTAAATTTTGAAATAGGGTGCCCCATATCTAAACAGGAAAAAAAAAAAGCCATCTACCCAAAAGCAATACAGAATGACATATCCAGTTATTCCCAGCTGGAAATACCCTTTTAAATCTTAACATTTCCTTAACTTATTAGCCTTATTAAGACTATCGTAATGAATTTTGTCTTCTGAAGGCCAAGAAACAAGTTTGTTTTGGAACGAAATTTTTTTTTAATTATGAAGAAAATCACATCAAGCGCCCTCTAGAAATGAAGCCTGTTTGATTAGAGTTAGCAAGACCCAAGAGAACGTCATGAAAAATCTGCTCATAAATCCTAACCCTTTTTTGTGAAAATAGTTGTTGAGGAATTCCGCATTGTCTAAAATCCTAAGGGGTTCTTGTTGTTCCTTCAGAAGCCTTTAAAAGTAAATACACTTGATAACTTAGGGTGTCAGCCTTTCCAAATTTAAGCATTAAACATTTCAGGAAGACAGACTAATCATATGTTTATTAACCTCTGCTCTGAAGCCATCAAGGCAGGATACCTTTGTTGACTTAAAATTAAGACTAGGTTTATTAACCTATTTTATAGAAAAAGATTAGTTGCTGTTTTATGCTGAATCCTCTTAGAAGGCAGAATAAATTTACTTTAATTAAAATATCAATATTTTGTGAATGATGTGTCCTATCTATATTAGGTCTATGCTGGCATGAAGAAAAAATGTCATTAGTGTCTGCCTAAAAACACATATATTTAACTAATTTGTTTAAATGGTGCAAAACAATAAAAAAACTTAATACAGTGTGGCCTACTTGGTAGATAAGGTTTTCCAAAATTAATTAAATTCATTCCTGTGTTCTAAACTAAAAAAATGACATTACATGACATTAGTTGAAACCATGGATTACGTGCAATCTTATAGTGATCAGTAAAGGTATTTTCATAGACAATGTGATGGCAACAGAAAGTGGATGTAAATAAAAAGGTAGATGACTACAAATTCGAAAAAAAACCATGGATACTGAAAGGCATTTGGGAAAGTAATGTCCTCAGTTGTAACAAGAAAAGAAAAACATCTTCCCTATGAAAACCATATTTTTTTCAGTATAATGCAGTTGTAAAAACATAGCCAAAATAAACCAACAGCTTCCCCTGAGAAGAAAAACCAAAACCAAAACCAAAGCCAAAGCCAAAACCAAAACAAAACAACAAACAACAAAAAACTCAAATAAATAGTTTGGTGCAAAAGATAGAAAATATAAAATAGAGATGGACATTACTATTGCAGTATTGAAATCAGTTGATATACTAAACAGGAATGTTATATTCATTTATAGACATACTATCACAAAAGAGCTGATAGGCACAAGAAAAAGTTAACACTGAAACAATTTTGTTTAAGAAGAGTTTAACATAACAATGAAACTTAAAGGTGTGAAGATGTGCTTCTTTTCTATTTACCATTTCTCTGAACAAAAGCAAGTGACCATGAAACAAAAATGAAAAGCAAAACATTTAATACTGATCAAAGGACTGTATTTCATAGAAAGCATAGGTAGCCTGCTATTACTGTAAGTTATCACACAGATAAAAAACTTACCAGGAATCAGGGGGAGTAAACAATAAAATGCATGCCCCTTGAAGGGCATGATAAAACTACTTTCAGCTTCATCAGTTCTAGAGTTTTACGTAGCGCTAGTAACTAGAACAGATTACCAACAATCTTCCAAAGAAATTTTAAACCTGTTGTAATACTCATGTGTATTCACATCTAAGTTAATATCTAACCAATGGTGGTACACTGTGCATAAAAAGGAACACATCATAAATGTGGATTCAATAATTACTTTTTTGTGTAATTAACCTCTTCAAAATCTAATTAAAAACAATAGTTATCATTTGTCCACTTAAAGAAAAACTAGCACTCTTGAGTATAAATTAGTATAGAAAAGCCTCATTAATACCCTTTATATTGTTATACAGAAAATTTACTAATATCTACACCTTCCTTTGATGCTGTTCTCACCCTCAAATGTCCCTCTACTGTTGATGGAGACATTGTCCAGGAGAGAAGTAAGGGGTAAAACAGTGAGTTCTCAGTATCCCAAGGCCTTCACTGGGAGAGGTATGGTGTTCGTGGAGAAAGTCCCCTCCTCCTCTGTACTGGGGTCTACTTGGGCTTATTTTTATGTTTCCTTTCCCCAGGCTGCTGCCTTCTGGCTGCTTCCAGTTGAGTGTGAGCATGGTCCCACAGCCTCCCCAGGCTCAACCCCACCAGAAGCTCTTGTTTGTTGGGCAGCAACCCCCTGGGTTTGCCAGACCCTTCCCACGGAGGCACTGGCAGAGCTCAAGCTCAGGCAGGGGAGGCAACAGGCACTTGGCTGCGAGGCAGGTGCAGAAACCTGCTCAGCCCAGCTCCAGCCAAGGTGACTCCTGAGTCATGAGCTTGAAGTCTGTAGTTTTGATTAATACCAGCAAAAATGTTTGTATTTACTCAACTGCAGTGCAACTAGAAACTCCATCTTATTCATCATATTTATCCAGAGATATACCTGGTTCAAGCCTATGTACCTGAATCAAGCCACTGGTGTGACCCAGTGGCATATAATGTTTAGTCCACCTATAGGATCCCAATGACATCTAATATCAATTCCAGACGCAGAGCACTGGATTCAACTCACCTTAGGCACTTGCCTGAGGACTGTAAGGCAGGAGCTAATGCTGATGTGATTTTCTCTTTACTTTTTATTAAACATTCATACAGTTCCTACTTGATGTAATTTCTCCTGATGCTAGCTTAGATAAACTTCAAACTGTAAGACTTATGAACTGCTGCGCTGATAGCAAAACACTCAACAATCTTTGACACACAAATGAATGCTGTTAGACTTCCTGTAAAATGAAATAATCATAAATTATATATACCAATATCTTAAAGATATTTAGACAGCTCTTACATGCAGCACAGAATTTTTTTTTAAAAAAAACCAAGGAAGGTAGAAATTCAATGTGCCAGGATGCACCTAAGTATTTTGCAATATCGAAATAGTCTTCCTTTTCCTTTTGCTACTTATGCTACCAGGCTATCTGGTATACCGTAAGCAACATATGACTCAACATATCAAGAAAAGAAAAATAAAAAACCCAAAGAGCAACCGACCAACCAAAAGACCGAAAAGTGCCAAAGAAATCAACCCATGAGCTTACTTTTTCTGGACTTGGTTTACCTAATTTCTCTGCTCCTACGGCTTTAATTTCATTAGGGTCTTAACTGTATAATTAAAAATAAAGACATTCCTCAGAAATCTTACCTATTCACCAAAACCTCCCTCTCCTTCCAATGGAGACAGCTTACATCTGTACTGTTAAATAAAACAGTGCCAAGAGGCAAAGTCAGCATTGGACTGCTTAACTGTTTGCATGCTCCCTGGCACGTTTTGAGCCATTCCAATTAACGCTTTCCAAGACATTGCCTGGGCATGATTTAGGTGTTAACATATGCTAGGGATTATTTGCCATAGACGGTAGGGAGAATAATGCACCATCTGTCTTTTTCTGACCTACATGGTCCTCCAACATTAGCCCAGTTGGCCTTGTACTTTCAAATACCCATTACATGATTTCCGCCCACATACCAGGGCTGGTCACATAAGCTATCAGTTTATTATTGTGAAAACATCCTAGTAATGGACTGTAACACAATTTCTTGACTTACTTTGAACAGAAGACCCTCCTTCACACACAGACACGCATACATGCACACACAGAATTAGAATTATTTGTTTGGCTGTAGAGACACCATATGGGCCCTGAAGAAGCCCCGGGCCAAATACTGTACAGTGTGAATTTAGTGAGCCTGTGCCAGCTGCCTCAGGGTCAGACAGTGGTCTCTGCTTGATTTTATTTAGCAATATGACATAACACCCTCAAGGGTGTTTTGGCCAATCTAAGTTCTGACTCACCATCTGATGATGTCTGTCATTCTGTTTTCACAGTGGGTATGTTGTGACTGTACACAGACATACATACCTAAGCATATACACACACATATGCAGAGAAACATTTAGGTATATATAATATATATAGTCATGGAATTAGAGCTTATTGTAATGGGAGTGTTTCGAAGACTGATGAATCAAGCCAGTTTAAAACTTAAAAAAAAAATAAAAATCACTAGACTGACATTCCTTTACAGTACATTTTGGGTTTATACATAGTTTTTACCCACTATTTAGCATCATCATCACATGTTAGCTCTTACACATCATTATCAGTGCCTATTCGAAGCAGTCAGTCCTTAGGCATCATATCATGCATTGGCTGTGAGTATGCAATATCACAGAGCTGTTGCTGTACACTTAGCTTGATGGATATAGTCCTTTCATCAGAATTGAAAATTTGTCAGTATGGAACAGTAGTACAGAAACAGACATCATTATTCTACCCTCTCTAATTTTCATACCTAATCCTTTTATAAGATGACTGAGTTTCTAGGCATTTCACAGTCCCTGGCACCCATCCCCAGACTGGGTGCCTTAGAGATGCTACTTCCCCAGGGAGCTGCCTTATCCTGTTGCTCAGCTGTTTGTTTTGTTGATTTTTTGTTGGGTTTCTGTTGCGGGGGGAGGGGTGTCCCTTCACTTCTTTTCTTAAAGCAAAAGCGGACTTTGGCCTGTTCTCGAGGTTGTGTTTTTTCAATAATCATTAATTGTTCATCAGTGAATTTTCACGGTTTTGAGGTTCTTTGAACTCATGCTCATGTTTTCAAGGTGTTTGCACTTACCCCTTGTTTAAACTGTACATCATAAGACACTTCTCCTACCAAACTCTGGTTCACAAAACAGGTTCTCATAACAAATTGATAATGAGCTTAACAAGCGAGACCTGTGTCCTTGCATAAATAGTATAGGGCACAATTAGTATAAGTTCCATTTCTAGCAACAGCAGTACTGTTTTTTTACTGGGCCACTGGGTGCAAAACTGCATCTTATACAGTTATGCTACTTTAGTGTGCTTGTGTTCGGGTTGAAAACAAACTGATACTAAAGTCTGCTGAGCGCACTTCTACTTTTATGGGTGCAACAGGCCTTCTCTTTTGTTAAAGAAAAAAAATTCTCACTGTGGTATGTTTCTTTCAGGCACATTAGTTACACAGGATATTGAGGTGGCTCCTTCAAGTCCCAGAACAATGAAAATGCATCAGTTGAAAATACGGATATCAACCTGAAAGCTGTTCAACCATTTGAACAACGACATTTTTTTTTCTGCAGCTTTCTTGATCCATCACTTACATCAAGCCTTCAAAAATCTAGCACTGTGTATCTTGCTTGTCCTTTTACTTGGTGTTTTGTATTACAAAGCAGGTCATCTTTTTATTTAGAATGTTTTTATCATCATGGTAAAATATATAAAAACTTGCATTAACACAATAATTTGAAGCCTTTCAATTTTTCTTCCTTGCAG
Organism: Rissa tridactyla; assembly: GCF_028500815.1. Lineage (NCBI taxonomy): Eukaryota > Metazoa > Chordata > Aves > Charadriiformes > Laridae > Rissa > Rissa tridactyla. The sequence goes on from NC_071466.1 coordinate 200,047,488, forward strand.
CATTGTTTTCTCATTATTCATCTTCACATATGGCACTGGAGAAAGTGAACAAAAAAAACCTAGCAAACCTTCCTTCGTTTTCGGATACCTATTTTTGTTCCAACTTTAAGAATGGTCAAGTGTGATGGAATACTATTTGTTTCTTTTCATATCATTTCAGAATAGTCTACTTGAAAGAATATAAATGATCCAGAGAACTGAATTAATTAACTAGCTCTCAGCTTCACCATTAATCATGCACTTTATTTTCATTCTGGTTTTGGTTAATCAATGACATATGCATCATTTTAATCAAATACTTGATTAAATTCTTTAATAAATACTTTTTCAAACTTCAACATTAATTTCCCTGCAACCTTTGGAGCAGAGAATGAGCCTATGGTCTTTCAAGTGGTATATACATGGGGAAAATGTTATCTTTTACTTTTTTGAATATCCCCATACATGTACAACAAATATTTGGGAAAAGTCAGAGTTAGAATTTATTTTTATCTCACACCCAGCTTACTGGAAAGCCATTTATTATAGCCTAAAACTGTTCACTTTGTGATTTAAAATTATCACAGTAGCCTGAGTTCAATTCACTGAGATGTCTTGGGCTGTCATATTTGCCAATATCATCCACATCTGACTATGTCAGACAACATAGGATGCTTTCCAATAACTACTGGCTCATTGTACTGACCGCATTTTGCAGTAAATTGATGGATGCTCATGATTTGATCATCACTCACTACAGTAAGTTCTGTGTTTGCATGATCCTGAATTCTTCATGTTACAAGGTACTAGGTTTTGAGCAATTTAAATATTAGTATATTAAGTTTAAATTAAGCGGATGGTTTGAGAACAGCATTTCACCAGAGCTGGAAGCTTATAAAAGTATTCCACTTCTGGGTTAACACTGAGATTCAGTCTGAGGATAAATCCGAGATCTGTATTCATACCTGTGTACAAACTTTTAATTTATAGTGGGGCTGGAGCTCTGAAGACTCAAAACAATATTAGCAGTTGAGAAAAGATGTCTGTTCTAATAATTTTATAAATAACTATGAAGTTACAATGTTTCATTAAGGCCAATGCCACTGTTCCTGCATTACGTGTTTTTCTGGACTAACTTGTATCAGTTAATTAACTGATCTTTTAATCACCGATCACATGAAGGAAGACACTGTAGTTCCTTCATATTTAACCAGGCTTCAGGAGAGGAGTAGGTGACCTACTTTTAGTTTAATGAGAAACAGAGTGTAAGAAATGGACACAGGAAAAACTATGAAAAAACCTTCCTAGTATAATTGGTTTGATCCCTAGAAAATACTTTCTTTTAGACAAGCGTTTAGCTTTGTTCCTGTTGCAGAGCTCTTCTGTCTCTCGGAATACCTGCTAAGCATTTTCATTTTACTACTAGATGGCTTCCCCATTTTACTGTGTCAGTGTACAATACAATTCAGGAATTAATTTTCTCTATCAAATAGGGTTTTCCAGAAGGAGGTATTGTAGCAATATAATTTTTCACAAGAGCTTGCAATCAAGAATAGGTCTTGTTTTGTCATTATTAGTACTACTAATAATAAAAATGTGAGACTTGCCATATAAAAGAGTGCTTTTATAAGGAAACTAAACTGATTCTTTGCCATTAAATTTGCATGCCAGGGAATTAGAGATCAGTGCTTTTGCATTCATTCTGTGTTTCTTTTCCATGCACTGCATCAAGAGCTTGCCATTAGGTGCAGATGTGGTTGCAAATTCATATAGCGTAAGTACATCTTTTGCCTAATCTTTGTTGTAAAAAGATCAAGCCTATTTAAACAAGTTTTCTGTTTTTGTAACTCACTAAAGCACCATAATTTCACTGTAAGCAAGAGCAATTCACAATTATGCAGTGCTGATTTAGGGATTGACTAAGAAATGATTAGAAAATTATATCTCCACAGTAAATAAACAAATGTTACACTTTTGCTATCATTATTATTACTTAAAATCAATCTGAAACATCAAAATGTTTTAAATACTGTTTAAAAATAAAATAATTTTCTTGAATCTTATTTCAGTAAATTATCGTTCTCATTTGTCTCATCTTTCAAAATTTGGTTCATAACTTAGCTTCTTTAAACAGGTTCCTGAGTAGCATTTAAAAGCCCTATGTAAGTGGTGTTGGGATGCATAAGTAACTGTTTTACCTTTCAAATTGGTAGCTAATGAGGTGAACACTGCTGAAAATCTGCACAAGATTTCAACAGAATACTGGAAACCACTAGAAAGAATAAATTTGGATGAAAGTCTTAGAAGGAAAGAAGTAACAAGGAGCCATTAAGATACAACAGAATCTTCTGTAGGTGTGCTGCATTGACCTTGGCTGGCTGCCGAATGTCCACCCAGCTGCTCTCTCACTCCCCCTCCTCAACAGGATGGGGGGAAATAATGAGATGGAAAAGCTCATGGGTTGCAATAAAGACAGGGAGTTCACTTACCATTTACTGTCATGGGCAAAACACATTGAATTTTGGGAAAATTTATTCAATTTATTGCCAGTTAAAATAGATTCAGATAGTGAGAAAAAAAGACAAAACTAAACCACCTCCCTATCCCCATTTTTCCCAGGGTCAACTTCTTTCCTTCTTTCCTGACTCTTCCACCTCCCCCATCAAATGCCACAAAGGGTATGGGGAATAGGGGATGTGGTCAGTCTGTAACCATTCCTCTCTGCTGCTCCTTCCTCCTCAAATTTTTCCTGTGCTCCAACATGGGTCCTCCGTGGGCTGCAATTAATTCAGGGCATATACACCTGCTTCATCATGGGGTCTTCCACAGGCTAAAGTGCAGCTATCAGCCCCAATGTGGCATCCTCCACAGACTGCAGGGGAATCTGCTCTGGCATGTGGAGCACCTCCTCATCATTCTTCTCTGACCTTAGTGTTTGTGAGCATACATATCTCACATTCATCTCATTCATCACTGATTGTGCAGCATTTTGGCCTTTCTTAAATATGTTATCACAGAGGCACCACCAGCTTGGCTAATGGGTTCAGCTGTGTCCTGTGGTGGGTCCTTTGGACCTTTGTCTGTCCAGCACAGAGCAGACCCTGGCTGCATCTTATGGAAGCCACCCCTTTAGCACCCCAGCTACCAATATCGGGATATGGACACCCAGTACAGTATGAATAACAAAAGTCAGAAATTGCTTGCTTTCATACTATCTGGAGAATAATTATAGCAAAGAAATCATCTGTGTGAAAGATTTCTGTAGCAAATGAGACATACATTGATGTTTGTAATCTGATGTACATGGTGCCATACTTCTAGGTCTGTTAGCAACGTCCCAAGGTAACACAAACATTTCCTGGCACAGTTTCTACAAGCTTAAGATCCAGTCCTCTGCCTTCTAGGGTATGTAAATGCTATGAAGAGAAACAAAAAAAAAACTGTTTTGCACAGGAAGAAATATTCAGTGTAACTCCAACAAATTTTTGGGGAACATAATTTGCAAGAAATATGGCTATCAGCTCCTCTCACATCGTGTTTTAAGGAACGTGTTACATTTTGTTACTAAGATGAACTTATTTTTATCACAACCTCCTATAAATCAGGATTATACTTGAGAAAATAATTTCTCTACCTTGCTTTATTTCTGTCTCACTGGTATTAAAGACTGCACAGACGAAACTGCTATGAGATGCAATTAGTAACATTGGACTTGATACAATGTACTAACTGGGTCAATTACCGTTTTGTATCCCTTTACTCCTTTTTTTCTCCTTTAGTAAGCTTCCTGTGCTTTCAGCATATACCCATATGCTAAATATTATTGTTTCCTATACGCTAAATATTATTTTGTTTCGCACATCTCCAAAAAACAGAATAGCCTACAAATTGTAAGAATACAATTTTGTTTGTATTAAATTTAATTTTAATTAAATTAAAATTAAATTTTAGTAAATATTCTAAAATGGTATCTTGTTTTCCCACTAAATTACTTTATAAAATATTTTACTTTGAGTTGAAATCAACCCAACAGAGCCCCAGAAAGCAAATGTAAACATAATAAATATGTTTACTACCTACAGGAAAGCAAAACCTTCCTGCAATGATTTAAATTAGGCAGAAGTACAAAACTTTTTCCTCATTTATTTTCCACTAGCTTTGAGTATTATATGGAAATGTATTTGAGGATGCTTTGTTATCCTTGTATCCATGGATTTTGTCCATCCGTGGTGACTGAAGAGTGTCATAGGACTCAGTGACAATGATGGTGTTTTCACTTCTGCATTCTGTGACCATGTCTGTACAGATTCCTGCAGACAAATTGGCTGTCCCTGCTCATGCTTTGGACTATCTGGATAAAATCCAGTCCTATAAATCCAGTCTTACATCCATAAAGCAGTATTAGCATGTCTTAGCCCACTAAGAATCAAGACCTCTTTTGTAGACATCAATCTCATTGTCATTATCCCAGCTGCCCTCAGAGAAGGAAATTCCTTTGGACAAATTATATCTAATGAAGATAAAGGCCATTGTATCCAGCATTACTTTGGCAAGACAACTTTGGCAGAGGGAGAAGGGGTTGGTGGTCATGGGAACTAGCATGACTAGACAGCTTTTGTAGAAGATAAAGATGCAGAAAGGAAGAGGAAAGGGCAGGAAGAAGCTGGCATTATTCCAGGAACCTTGATCTTAGACAAAGAAGTTAAGTCTGTATGAAGCTAAGAGACAGAAGCATCTTGGAGTTCACTGAAACTTTCTGAGTTTATCTAAAGCATATTTTCTTCAATTTGTACACTAAAAACACTTATAAAATACTGAACCACAATATCAAAGTTAAATGAATTTATGTGAGATTCATTCAAAACTTGCACAGGTAGAAACCCAAAAATACTTGAAAAATACTTGAAAAAAATAATGAAAAGTGGTATTTTAGTTTTGGAAAAGAAATACAAGAATGGAAAATACTCAAAGAATATCACATATCACATTTTGAAAAGGAAAGTTAATTGCTATCTATTAACTGTAAATCCATTTACATGACATTATTTCATTAAGGATCATATGACATATTACTTGTGATTATGACAAACTAAAATCAGACAACACGTTATTTTGCACATACGTATTGCAACAATTAGAAAAAGTCTCAAGGGGTCCATGGCTTAGTATTTTATTTAGTTACTGAGTTGCCTACTGTAACTTGTTCATTGTTGCAGTCAAGACAGTTTAATCACCTATCGATTAAGTGTTTATTTTGTTGTGGAAATGTCTTATTTGGTCTTTTCACTGAGATGGACAACGGTGAAGAACCCAGGCCTATAGGTAATAACTGAAAGGTTTGATAGCTGTAAGACCAATGTTTTGGCTTAGTTCTTTATGAAAACTAATACCTGAAAGAGGACCATCCTTTTTACTAGGTCTGTGATGAGAAAAATAAAAAAATGTCTCTGATCCTGAGACTGCATTTATTTATCAACTGCCTTTTACCAGCATCATTACTTCGACTTGAAAGTCCATCACATGGATAAGTGATATTCTATTTCTTTGACAGTACTGGATTTGTAATCCTTTATATCTCAAATTCTCTATTAAGAATTCCTCTCATATAGGAATCTAACCATACCATGCTTCACAAAAAATATTGCATAACTTATTCTGCCTAATGCGGAACAGTCATCATAATTATTTTTGTGGGGTTTAGGAGCGTCAAAATGGCTTCAGTTCTACCCACATTAAAATATATTTTTAAAGTTTCTAAAGAAAAGTGTTTAAATCAGCTTTTGGTAATGTTAAGCCTTGTCACACAGAAACAAGTTCCTACAACATGTGTCTACGCTCTTAAATATTTTTAAAGCCTTTGTTTAGTCAGATTACATACAGGTGTCTGTTGAGAATACGACAATGCATTTTTAATAGTCAAGTAAAAGGACATATTGAAGTTTCTATTTTTGTACCTTCACCTTCCAAGGTCAATTCTGTTTTTGTTTTAGTCAGTTACTGAAAGCTGGCAATTTCTTTCACTTGTCAGCACCCAACTGATATTCATAATCCAAACAATTCTTTTCCTGTCAAAAGAATACAAGAAACAAGTCACCTTTGATTCCATGATAAAAATGAGACTTGTCACTCAACGCTGGAAAAGAAATTAAGCACTGCAAACGTCCACATGTAGTGATTTCTGTTTATTTATTTATTTATTTATTTAAGAAGAGTAAAAGTAGGTTTATTCAAGGTCATGTTACCATAATAAAAAAAAATATTTGTTTTCACTGGAAAGAACTTCTTTTAAACTTTGGTTAGACAAAGATTTATCCATGTGTATATTTCTTTTGGGGTGGGTGGAGTTTTGTTCTTGTCTCTAGCTAGGCCTTTCAGAATTAAGACAGGAGTGATCATCATTTCATAGTAGAATGTCCTACAAACTTTTCTGTGATTGCTACTGTAAATATTTTACTCCCACTGTGAGCAGAATTAAATGTCTACCCAAATGTACAGAATATAGAGATACCAAAATCTCCTATAAAATGAGATATAATGAGCCTAATTCTTTCCTGTTATCTCCAAAAATTTGAATAAAATCAATATGAATGCAGTTACTCTTCTTTGTCCAGGTATTAGAGAAAGCAGAATTTGACTTGAATAATCCAAATCACTTTTCAACTTATGAAAGATGTTTTAAAGGAAAGCTTTGTTTAACTCTTAAAGACAGGATGTTGCAACCAGAAACATCACCTTTAAATCTCCCATTTACCAGAATATAAATCAAGATTTTAGTAAATTTATTTCTAGAACTTTCTAAGTGGTGATAGACAGTTTGGTGTTAAGGTCAGTGATTTGAAAAGAAGACTGAGAGGAGATAAGAATGATATTTAGAAGCCTGTGAGTGGTTTGCAAGTTGAATTCAGTCAAAAGCTTTATGTGCTTATGAGTGTCAATTTCCAAATTTGTGAAATAGGGCTAATAATACCACAAGAATATAGGGAGGTGTAATCATTGGTTGTAATGCTTTTTTTTAGAGTATCAGAACAACATATTAACTTTACTGTAATAATTTGCTGGAGTTCCAAGGGGACATTAAACGTGAGCCACATTCTCAAAAACAACTACTTTGACCTTGGGAATAGAATATAGGACTGCAAGATGGGGTATGCAATTCTCTTTCCTGTCCTTTATTGATCCGTTGAATAATATGAATTTTTAATATCATTATTTTGCTTCTGCTCCTCCTAGTAAAATTTTCTGTCTACTGACATAGACAGGCAGTATACTTCAGCATTTGTCACTTGTTCATGGAAACATTTCTTGAATCAAATTTTTTAAAAGTTAATTTCTGCTTCTAACTCTTGCATTTCCAGTTTGTCCTGGTCCCTACAATACTAACACAATATAGCTGATCATCTGTTTTTTCTGTGTGCATGTGGTGGTGTGTTGATTTGTCCTTGTAATGTGTAATTTCTGAAGTTTTGTTTGGTAGCAATTTATGGGTTAGACAAGTGGACATTGAGGTAGATACATTGCAAACTGGCTTAATGGGTTGTCCCAAGAGGGCGCCTCCAAATCCAGTTGGAGGCAAGCCATTAGTGTGTGATCCAAGGGTCAATACTGGACGAATACCCTTTAACACCTTCATTAATGACCTGGATTATGGGACAGGGGACATCTCCTGCAAGTTGATAGATTGTACAAAACTGGAAGGAGAAGCTGATAGACTAGAAGGTTGTGCTGGAAGGAGAAGCCGAGAGACTAGAAGGTTGTGCTGCCATCCAGAGGGACCTGTTCAACCTGAAGAAGAGAAGGGTCAGCAGGATATTATTAATGCATATAAATACCTAATGGGAGGGAATGAAGATGTGGCAGGCTCTTCTCAGTAATGCCCAGTGATAGGACAAGAGGCAATGGACACAAACAGAAAAGTGTGAAATGCCATCTGAACAAAATAAAGCATTTTTTTACTGTGAGGGTGGTCAAACCTTAGTCTTGGTTGTTTAGCGAGGCTGTAGAAACTCCATCAGCCAAACTGCTCTAGCTGACCCTGCTTGAGTAGAAGGGTTGGACTAGTTGATCTCCAGAAGCCCTTTCCAACCAAAATAATTCTATGACTCTTGTGAATTTAGTATTGTAACTACTCCAAAGTGTCTACACTACTAGAAAATGCCAGAGTGAAGTGCTGCAATGTAAAAGTACTATCTTCCACATCTTCTGCTGACCTTACAGATGATTCCTGCCCAGCCATTGGTTACTGTAAACTAGATATAAATATTCCTAGTATTTTGAGTAGATTGCTGTGAACCACATACACTTCACCCAGCCTATTTTAATAACCAAAGTGCGTGAATTATCCTTTTCAGAAGCTAAGATCTAGATCTGTCCACTGAGATTGTTCTGTGAAAACAGATAATCTTCCCAGCTGTGACCGTGGTGCCACTCAGTTTTAAGGGTGCTACAGTACAGCCTTTAATAAAAAGGAATCAGAGAAGACCTTGGTATATAGCAGGAAATTGCTTGTAACATCAAACTAATATAATTTTGTAAATGGTTTTAATATGTTTGAAATTCAAAAGAGAGAAATGTAACAGCATAGATGTCAGTTATATTACACAGAATTTTCAGCTTTTCTGTATATGAAACTGAAGTCCTTATCTTACTGCTGGATTTGGTTTTTGGTTTTCCCCATTTTTACACATTGTTCGTGAGTTTCGTTTTTATATCTTTACACTATTTACACCATGCATTTACCAATGCATCTGTCCATACTTTCTCAGATAGAAGATACATGCATTAAATTACAAATTAATTCATAGATTGAGCTAATATCAGTTAAGAAACTATCAAAAATATAAACATATATACAATTCAGTAAAATATTACTAGAAAAGATATCCCCAGTCTTCACTTTAGACCTATAGACTCAAGTTTGTATTACATAGTCAGCCTTGTCTGCAAAACAATTCTGAGTGTGTTTTGAACAAAAGCTTTGCATATCTCAATTGCTCAGTACCATGGGGATTATCCCAGAACCCATATGATTCATAGTTTTTGCTAATGGTCTGGATGATAACAAGTATAATCTAGAGGTTATGTTCATTACATTTATTTCTAGTTGGTACTGTCGAAAAATTAGAAACAAGCTTAGAATTTTGATACAAAGATACTCTCTTTGAAGTAGAAGAAAAAATATTTAACAATAACATGTAGAAACTGAAAAAAGTAGTCAGCACTAATTGACTACACAGATACACGATTGGGAAAAGTTGGCTACAAAACAATTTTGCAGAAAACAGTCAGCTACGTAGTGGACGGCAAGCTGAGTCAACAATCCTGTGAAAAAAGAAAGCACCATCCTGAGTTATATGAAGAAGCATATAAAATACAGAGAACATGAGGTACATCTTTGATAAACATACTTCAAACAAGACCTCTACTGGAGTACTGTGTTCAGTCAGGACCAACTGGTTAAGTCTCAGTAGAAAGCACTGCTAATGGTAAGTGAGGTAGAGAACACAGTGGCCTTAAAAAAACCCCACACCTAAACAGCAAAACCAAAACACAAAATAAAAAAAAAACACAAACAAACAAAAAACCAAACCAAACAAAACAAACAAACAAAAACAAACAAAACCCCACCAAAAAAAAGAAACAAAAGCCAGGAATTTTTTAGTCTAATGAAGAGACGATTCCGAGGCTCCATGATAGAACTCTAGCTGTGTAAAAAGCCACTGTGAAGAGAAAAGCTAATAGAGTATTTTGCAGAACAAGGCAAGAAATAAAGGCCTGAAATGGCAGCAAGGAAGACTCAGGGGAGAGATTAGTTAATACTTTTCACTGAAACATTAGATTGCTCAAGGAGACCGTAGAGGCTGTCATTCAAGACTTTTAAGAATGGTTTAAACAATGTCATAGTGTATCCTGCTTTAGGCAGGAAGATGGTACAGGTGTATATTTTAGTCTCACAACTTTATACAGTGGGGAAAAGAAGCATGATAATAAGCTATCATCATTCCAGCAACTACACTATCATCTTTTGATTACACGACATGGACTGCAGTCCTCTTGGGCAGGGATTGACTTTGTTACAGGACAGAATAGCATATGTTTCAGTGATGTTTTAACTTGTAGGTGTTATTCAAAGGAAAGAACAGAAGATCTTAACTTAGTGGAGGGAGACTGCTGCTTCCTTTTCTCTTTCCAAAATCCAGCCTTATTTCCCACTGATAAAGAAATATGTGAGAATATATAATACTTCAATAATATATCTGTCATGGAAGATGAGTTTCCTAACACACGTTGCAAACACAGTTCCTGTGGTAGGCAGAATCTATGTTTATTATCTTCCTGGGCTCAGATATTACCAGCAAAGAAAACCACAAAAATTCAAGCAATTTCTGTTAAAATCTGCTCTCAGTTTTGTCTACCTCTAAGTTTTCTTTCTTAGTGTCTCTAAGCCTACAATCTAAATCCTATTTCTCTACAGCAAGTCCTCCTTTCCTACTCAACTAGGGATGACTTGCAGCAGAAGATGTACTGAATCATTCCAGTTCTTTTATGCGAAGATCAATGATTGTTAACACACCTGTCTCACAACTTGTTCTTGGCAGGTTTACCTGATTCTGAAATGCTGACTGTATTATTTTGCCACTGAATCCTAAAAAGAATCCTGAATCCTAAAAAGAGAGTCATAAAAACATAGGAGAGTATGTAGGCATTTCCATAAACATCATATCAGTAAAAGCCAGCAATGTGTAGTCCAGATGATCAGGAGACCTGTATGTTCACAAGAGATGAGTTAATCAACTGAATAGCTTACATTCAATGTGCAAAAGCAGCCTTGTGACTACTTTAATTCAGGAATTGTTACTATGATTGCTTGTAGAGGAGATGGACTTACTAATGATTCTTAAAAGTTCACATTAATAGATTAAAAATAGGTGATTAGGGAGATCAGAAAGAGAAAACAGATTTCTCTCAATATAAATATAACATAACCACCTCAACAGTAATATAAGCACCTGGTTAACATAAATATCTGTAATATAGGTATCTATATATTGACACCCTGTCAGTAAAAGTGACTGGCTCGGATATAGATGTTTACCCAGTAAAAATCTAGCAGAAAAGTGAGATGAAATTCATAAATTGTTTTTTTCCCGTTCAAGAAACCTCAGTGGATATCTCTGGCCAGTATGCAGCTACTGTCCAAACATAAATGAGGTTGTGCTCTAGAATAAATGAAATAAAAAAGTGGATATGAAGAAACAGACCTGAAATATTTTATTTTATGGTTTTGGAAAACAAAAGCAACAGATAGTTAATAAGAGACAGGCTGGACTACTTATAGGCTGGATGGACTATGGAATCCTAACAACAAGAATAACTACAACATAGACTTACTGCTTTCAAGATTGTACTTTGAAAAGGAGTCTCACAAATAGCAGCCTTTTTAAAAGACCTTGACAGCTGTTTTTTCATATATGTTATTTGTTCAGGTTCCTTAAAATGGCACTGAAGAATGGATTGATCTGAGAATGAAAGTAAAAGAAATAAGAATTTTAATATCTTTAGTGATGAGCCGTCCTTGTAGCTTCAACATTCTTACAAGGATCATGGAAAACAGCCTCACTAGACTGCTGAGTTATAAGTGGCTGTTGTACATAGGTCTATAGCGCAAGGCTAATCATAATGGATGTAAGGCAACGCCACTGAAGATGGCTGTGATGCAAGCTGATTGTATTCTATTTTATCCAAGACTCAGGGACCACTAAAGCACTGTGCTTTTCTCTTGAACACATAAGAAAAAGAGTAGTTGGCAACTTCCATCAGTCACTTCATTCTGAAGTATCATGGCCACATTTTCTTCCTTCACTCCCGCCTCCTCAGCTGCACCTCTCCACTCCCTGAAATTCTTAGTGAGAAAAAAACATATACAGAAAAGTCTGTGAATGCAATCCATAGTAGGAGCATATCTCTTGTGGTGTCCTGGCATGCCATCTGCCATCTGCCACAGCTGTGAATCTGCATGGCCAGATCTATTTCTATGGACCAGGCACCTTATGCAGGAGAATTTGTGAGACTTCCCATGGGCCTCTCACAGACATGTACTTTACCTCTCATGTGAGCATTTCTGTATCTTGGCCCCTTTTTCCCACTGGGGAAGAAATTAGCCTCACTGCTCTGCCTGTATTACAAACTCATTCACTCAGTGTATCTTTGAGCTGCCTGTGGCTGATTTAACATATGTTCCTTTTCCCCTTCTGCTCCGTCAGTGCACTTGCAGAAAAAGATGGCACATTGCTAACAGCAGGGGTGGTAACCTCTGCCTGGATGCCACTGATGATCAGTGCTGTGCACATAACCCCATGCCAAGAACTTTTTCCAGGACAGTGTTTTGGGGTTCAAGTATACTGTATTGCTAGGTACTTAGTAATTTGTATACCTTTCTAGTCTTGTTAGCAGCATGCTGTAAGGGAAAGGTTCTCTAACTGGGAGAGATTAGCTAGCTTTCATTGCGTACAATACAATTACTTTGACTCTTTAGACATATACATTATATAATATTCCCTGCCCCTCTACTACAATAGACTTCCTCTCTTTTACTTACCACTTTACATTAATTGAATGAATGCATATTTCATGTTGAACAGTATTATCTTTATACGTAGCATCATGTCTAGGGCTTTCTGCCTCAAGACTTGCTTAAACAAGAAGTAATTTCTTTATAGTACTATGAAGAAAATTTCTTCAATGCAAGTAATGTAAATATATTTTTCAGCTACTGGCTTCCCTCAGCAAGTAATAGAAAACATCTAACAATGTCATCTGGGAAATTAGTACATCTAGAAAAACTGTAGAGTGAACTGATATATACTTCTTACGTTAACATGTACAGAGGATTTCTCTCCCTGTATGGAACCAAAATGGATTATTTCCGTTGCACTATTTGTTTCTATCGTAAAGCACAGCAGAAACCTCGCTTGGTTTGAAGTTTTGATATGTAGGGGAAAAAAAAAGATATTCTTTTTTTTAGAAAGCCTGAATATTATTCTTTTTTACGATCTTCCCTGACTTAAGAAAAAATATTTGCAGTCATGATGAGTTTACTTGATGTCAACTAGATCAGATTTGATTTGCTATAGCTAATACAATCCCATATACAAGGCCAACAGTTCATTAACCTATTTGTTTAACTTTATGTCCTGATACTCTTATATTCTAAAGAAAAGAAATTCAACCACTATGGGCCCGATTTTCTAAATACTGAGATAAATTTTCTCAGACTGGCGTAATGCATGCACAGACATGCTTTCACGTTCAGTGTGTATCACAGCAAATAAAGAACATAGAGTTGAAGAATAAAACATGCCTAGAATAAACCCATAAGACATATAATCATGAGTTCTTGTTTTTGCAAATCCAAGTCATTGAGTATAGAGAAAACAAACTGTAAAGGTATTCAATATTTTTTTTCTTGTGTTCTTAAGACTGAACAATGCCTCTAAAACTAATGGTTATGGGAAAAGGTGTGCTTTCTTATGAGTTTTGAGACATTAACCTAGATTTTTGCAAGTATTGTCAGCATTCTATGTAATAAAATGTTGTGCTACTCATCTTATGTAGATCAATGTTCTTAATCTATTTACAGTGACCCCTCCTTAAACACTCCTTGATAGAGAGAGAAAAATTCAGCATTGATGTAAGTGAATGCAATTCCAATGATTTGACTTGATTTATGCCCACTTATAGCTGAGATAAATTTTTTCAACTCACTTACTTATGCATGGGCTGACTGAATGACTTAAGCACATAAAGCAACTGGAAATAAAAGCATTTTACTAATGTAAACTTCATTCTGTGAACACTTGCAATTCTGTGTATGGCTCACTAAAGCTGGTTTTGTGGACAGACTTGCACAGGTGTAAGTCATACAAAAGGAAAAAAAAACCAACTCCAAAAGTCAAGGAGCCAAAATCATACTTTATCTCACATCTTTAAAAATCATCTGTGTAGTTTTGGAGATGCTTTCTGATGAACACTTACCATGGTCTGGTAGGCATGATCCACATCAGCAATATAACACTTCTCACCCCATGAACATTTATGTTTTATTTTGGTGGAATCTTCAGAAAATTCTCTATTAGCTTATTAGCTTCCATAGAAATTTATGAGTTCCTTCATGTTAATTAGAACCTAAGCAAGAAAACTATGTCAATGAAAATAACTGTAGAACTTCAACATCTTTTTTTTTCCAACGTCTTTTTCCTTTCTCTTCTGTAAGCTACTCGGCCTAATGAAATGTACACAAGAGCTTTAAATAGAACAGAAAGCAGAACAGTGCTTTCCTATTCCTTTTTCATTTTAATATTTCATAATACCTTGTATAGTATGGTTCAAATAGAAAATTGAAGTGCATGAAAACATCCTGCTACCACAGGTCTCACACAGATGTGGAGAAGCTGCAGGCTTTAATTGTTTCTATGCCATGGTGTGAAAGCGCTATTAATATTAACAAAGAGACCAGGAGTATGTTATCTGTAAGTCTTATAGAAGAGTCATTTAGGACTTGGTCAGGTTTGATGTGAAATAGAAATCATCATGAGTCATTTTATTTTCCTCAGGGCCCTTTGAAATCTATATTGAGTGAGCAATTCCAAACACACAGTAGATGGGAAAATGTCTGTTTATTTCATTTTTCCCTATTAAGAAAATATATAAGAGCTGGGTAGAACTTTCTGTTTCACCTTTCAATGACTAGTTACATGGTATCATTGCCTAATCACCATGAAAAATTACCCATATTTCTGTCAGTAACAGTACACAAGTTGTGCATTAATCCAGAAACAAAACCTTTGCCTGCTATTGCATGTCTCCCAGTAACTGCTCAATTAACTCGCGACACTGATGTACAGTATAGCTCTCATCAGAACCTCTCCAGAGTCAACTCTCCAAGGACTTGAAGTTCAGCTGCTTGCAAGGAAGGAAAGGACTTCATTGTCATTGAAATCACAATGACATAAGGCGCATTAATTAGTTTATTTGACAAAACTGCTTGTTTACAGATTTGCATTTTTGGGGTCCTTTTTTTATTTGCTTGTTAATTATTTGCACAACAAATTTCTATTGGAAATTGAAATGCATCAGAGCTATTCAGCGCATTATTGACCAATATTATCAACCTAATACATATTTTCCCTACCTCTCCGCTGGTACTTGTAGTCCATCTTTTATCCTTGACTAGCCCTTGCAGTAAGACCATCATCTGCCTCCAATATTTCCACTGTGCCTTATTTCATTACTTTATCTCTGACCAACTTTTCTTGTTAATTGATAAACCTGTGTCCAGTTTTTGGGAGGTACATTCACAGACCCACAAATGACTTCAGGGAATAAATGAGTATGTAATACTCTCTCATTTGGAAGCAGTGATAAAAAGAGTCTGAAAGGCTAGTCTTCATGTAGTGTTTAACTCAAAAACTTCAGGATTAGAGAAGTCTGGAGAGCTCAGTGATCTAAAAAAGTGTACCCAGGCCCACAGTGTGCTACCGGCAGAAAGACATTGTTAAAGAATGTAGTACTTGGCAAACTGCTTGCTTAGAGGATATAGAGATATATGTGAAAAAAACAATAAAAATGTCAGAAAAACTCAAAACCCAAATTAAGTTGTGTGAGCTGATTTCAATGTATAGTTTTTTTCAGACCTAGGAAGTTCTAGCTCAATAGGAACTTAACACACATTTTTGAGAAGGCAGGCTAGAAACTGATGTGATCTATGGCTTTCAGGATTGCAAGTAGATTCCTGCAGTTAGTAATTTAATTCTTCAGCATACCTAGTTCCTCCTTTTTTTCATCTGGAATGTCCATGCAATAATCCCAAATATGTACACTATCCATATAGACAGCAATACTTCAGTGCATGCTCAGTGGATCAGGCATCTTTATCGATGATCTGCATATTCAAAATATTTAAGAAACGTTTAATAAATCCATATGTCAATGTTATGCTTCCCAACAACATCAGTTTTGCCATTTTTATGATGTGTAGTACCTATACACAGACTTTTGTCTCAGGTTCACAGGACGTCCTACTGCAAAAGTCCTGACCATTCTTTTAAAAGCATGTCTCCCAGCACCTTCAAATGATCACATCTTACATTTTTCACAGCTCTCCTTTTGCTACTAGACTTGACTGTCATGAAAATATGAAGCCTGGAAGAATGGAAACTTTGTGGTTCTTGATATTTGGGCTGAAAGAAATTCACGCTTTCAGTTGACTCCTGCAAGGAAACGCTTAACCTTGTGGTGGAAAAACTAAAGTATGTAAGAAAGAAGATTAGGCGTGTGAAGGAAACCAGAACAGACAGTTAATATGGGGAAGCAGAAAAAGGATCAGACAAGAAAACAAATAATTTTACTTCAGATTGAAAAATAAGCCCAAATATTTATATAAAACCCAAAACATATCACTTTTCAGACAGTGGATTTAAGTATTCTCTTCAGCAGTTCCAAAACATCCTTTTTTCAAGTGCTAAAGGACAGCAGCAAAAATTATTTCAGCTCCTGAGGCACTGTCTTCTTTGGATTATCATGAGGAAAGAAAATGTTCCTAGTAATAAAGGTAAAGATGTTGGTCTAATTAAAATCAGTGACTGCTTCATAATGTCAAATTATAACTCCTTATAATCTGATCTTCTAAATACAAGTGAGGCGATAAAAAGTTAAACTTCTTTTAGATACTTCAGCTGTATTTGTCTATATACACAAGAAGAGATTTTTTTATAAAAATGTCACGTGTGCAACCTATTCTCCTTATAGCTTACCTGTCAAATGGAAAAATATTTTAAATATAGTAGGCATTTTTTTTTATATAAACAAACTAAAAAATATTTGGTTTTATGTTTTCAGAAAAGAATGCCTGTGAGATAACACAAAAAAGTTAATTGCTGAGTACTCAGAAATACAAAAAATTCTTGGGTGGGCAGGGTTAAATCGTGCCTAATTACTAATAACTATTATTTTTTTTTAATTTTTTTTTTTGTAATTTAATTTCATATATTTCAGGAATAGCTCCAAGGAAGATGCAACATATAGAATTTCATAAGAAAACCAATCTTGTCTTCTTCACCTTTTCTAAGATTAAGAAGGCCTAAGCTTATTTCCAGATCTGTAACTGCCAGATAACCTTTGGCAAATGATGTTTCTTTTTCTGCTTCTGTTTTTTCCCTTAATAAAATGTAGCAACTCACAATGGCTTTTTCGTATGTAATGTAGAATATTCACAGTTACAACAGCTGCTTCTTCTTTGTAATCAACTGCCAAGTATACCCTCTTTCATCAAGTCGTGTCTCTGAGTACCTTTAGATTGAGAAGGGCAATATGACTTTAGTACCAAACAGATAATCTTTGCCGCTGACTCAAGCAAATCAGGCATTATACTGTAATTGACACCTAAATAAAAGATCTGAGTTTCAGATCCCTCATAGTACTGTTTGTTTATACGCTGAGACAGTGCTTGATGTCATTTCACCTATACCTTTCAAAAACTTGTCCAATTATATTAGATGTTTGAATGTTTGGAAATATTGGCCCTTTTTATGAATGGCCATTTTGTAGTTGTTGGGTTTGGTTTTTGGGTTTTTTTTTCATAGAGGGTTGGAAAAGGTGTACTTGAATGCTTGGACATTTATCCAAGCTTCACCGAGGCATACTACTCCAGTGCATCTTGAATACGCCTCTCTTGTGCAGAGACTATGATTTTATTTACAATAGCTTTACAAATCTTGAAGGTGGCAGGTAAAGAGAAGTGTTTATGAAGAGAAGCGTCAGGGATCAAGAAGTCAGCCAACGTTTGTGTGATTGCCAGCCATGTCCATAGTGACAATACAGGCCTGAGATCAGGCCAGGAAGCCAAGTTAGTGATGCCAGGTCAGGGACAGAAAGGTGCAACACTGAGCACAGACACATCAGAGAGAAAACTCACACAAGGACATAGGGCAAGGGCCTGAGCAACCAAGCAAGGGGGACAGAGACCCCAGGTGAACCTCCCACAACATTTTCTCACAGTTCATATGTTTTCACAGAAGACCCATAGCAGGTAACATAGATATTTAAGAATACTTAAGCCAACTGAACATACTGAAGTCCATGGGCCCTGATGCAATGCACCCGTAAGTGCTAAGGGAGCTTGCACATGTCATTGCAAGGCCATCCTCAATATGGCAGTTGGGAGAAGTGGCCAAAGGCTGGAGAAAGGCAAATATCACTCAAATCTTCAAGAAGGAAGAAAAATGACCCAGGGAGCTACAGGTCTATCAGCCTCCCCTTGATCACTCCATCACTCAAAGATGATGGATCAGATAACCCTGGGAACCATTTCCAGGCACATGAAGGACAAGTTAATGAGGAGCAGTCAGCATGGCTTCACCAAGTGGAAGTTACGCTTCACCAACTCAAGAAACTATTATGATGAAATTACTTACTTGGTAGACAAGGCGAGAGCAGTGGATATTGTCTACCTTGACTTTAGAAAGGCTTTTGACACCTTTTGCCATAAGATCATCATAGACAAACAGTTGAAGTATGGGCCAGATGAGCAAACAGTGAGGTGGATTGAAAACTGACTGAAAGGTTGGACCCAGAGGGACCAGGTGATCATTGACATCAAGTCTAGTCAAAGACCAGTAACTAGCAGTGTAACTCAGGGGGTCAATACTGACCTAGGCACCAAAAAACAGCACAGGAACACCAGGAAACATTTATTTTTTATTTTTTTTCTTTTTTTACTGTGAGGGTGACTGGCACAGGTTGCACAGAAAAGTTGTGGAGTGTTCATCCTTGGAGATATTCAAAAACTAACTGGACATACTCCTGGTCAACCTACTCTGGGTGAGTATACGTGGGTGGGGGTGTTGGACGAGATGACCTCCTGAGGTCCCTTCCAAATTAAACCCATCTGTGACTTCATGAGAAGCAGTGTATCAGAGCCAGCCTGTGGAGATGAGGAAGACTTTGCAAAGCTTATTGGTGTACTCAGAGCCCTGACAAAAGAGGTAAAGGTCAGGAGTAGCATATTCAGGTGAAGTTTGAGTATCCTTCAGTATGGGAAAATTATGTTCTTAGGGTAGCAAAATATTAAATGTAGGATTATATAGGATGAAATAAACATTTTACAAATTATCATGTTTAAAATACTGTCTTTCAGTTGCTTTTCTCCCTGTCAATGTTGCCTGGTGCCTAGAGGCAGCCAAGTCTATTGCCTTGTCTTTGGCTGCAAACAGACTGTGAACTCCCATGTTTGGTCTAAGGCAAAAATCATGCTAGTGGAAACAGTCAAAAAAACCAAAGGCTTTTTTTTAATTTTCATTCATCTCATTACATTCTTCTCTTTTTATATTAATTTTGCATAAATAACGTCTAGGGTAGAATTTAATTGGACTACTCCTTCCGGGTAAAGCATAGAAAATCTGGAAAAGCCAAGCACAGACTGTTCTTAAAGTAGATGGTCTACACAGAAGACAGCAGCTCTCATTGACATTTTTGCTTTCCAGACCTTGCAGCATTATCTTGCAGAAATTCCACATTTCCCTTGAGAAAAGTTTTGTCCTTTTTGATATGGGAGTTCAGCCAGTGGGTTCATAGTCAGTGAGTTCAGAGGGGTCATTGCCTTGGGTGTTGGAAAGCTTAGACAGCAGCATTGATGTGCTTTTGTTTATCAGAATATGTCATCCATGCTGAGGCTTCCCTGAGCATTTTGGAGCATTCACAAGAGACAATGTCCGTGTATAAAAACTGATCCATAAGGGATGAACACAAATCCAGAGCAGAATGATGCCATTTAAATGCCATGTGCTGAAATTCTTTGTGTTTCATGGCTGTTAGGGGGTCTTTTGGTAACTTAATATGACGTAGTCATGGTAGTAAAGCCAGTGGTAAGCAATGAAATAAATGGAACAACATCAATTCAATTTCTTTCTCTCATCTGACTTATGCCTTAGCCTCTAATGTGAGAGACACAAATTCAGCAGTGTTTTCTTTGTGCAATTCTAGTTCCTTGTAGTATATGTATATATTTTATGTTTTAAATGTTTTAAGGCAAGATTTGTTTTAAGTCAATTCCAACATCTGTTGGAAGATGTTTTAAATAAGATTTCCCACTAAATTTGATACAGCAAATCTCCATCCAGGTTGCAGATAAAAATGAACTGCAAGTGAATATGGTGCTTTCCTACAAATATTGCCTTATATAAGCACTTGCAGTGAAGGTGAACTGGAACTAATATTGTGCATAGGTGAATTGGAGTTAATACTGTGCATGCTGTCGGACCCTGCTTCTGCAGGGGCAGAATTTAGCAAACAGAAGGTCACTCACTGAGACACCAGCTTAAAAGTATCTTTTTGGTAGACATTCTCTTTAAGTACAGAAGCAAGCAAATATTCATGAACTTTACATTTATTCTTGCATCAGATTTTTTTTTTTTTTAACATCATATGATACTTTCACAGCTTAATAAAGACTGAATTATGTCTTCCCTATATTGTGTGTTGATATGTTTGCTGGTGGTTATTCCAATCTCAATCACACTATGTTTGTTTTCACAATAGTGTTCAGAGACCGTAATTACTATTCAGATTTACTAAGAATGAGTTATTATAAGTCTGATAGTATCTAGTATGCACAAGTACTTCCCCTGAAACCAATGTTAAGTACAATGGTGGCACATTTCTTAACATAGAAGGTAGTAACCCAGTTATTACAGCATAAACATTTACATCTAAGTCAACTAAGGCATGTAACCAAGAAAAAGCTGCTAGCCAATAACGTAAAAATTTAAGTGACTGTTTCACTTCATGAAGCGTGTTGCTCACCTCACATAATATAACTTGCTGTTACTTAGTAATTTGGTTAACTGCAGTCATCTGTCTACAGAAAAGCACCATTTCCATAGAAATAAAAATGTATTGATTGTATTTCAGTCACATTGTATTGTGACATATTTGCTGATCTAATTTTCAAATGGGAAAAAAAACTTCCAGAGCTATGGAAAGAGGGAAAACACAAATATGGACCTATAACATCCCATTTTGCTTCATTACTTCTCTGCAATTTCATAGTACCTCTGCTGTAGTTATAAGGTTTCTGATGAGGTTGCTTCTAGAGTTAGTGAAAACACAATTTGGATTTCTAAATGCAATGAAGTCATGTGAGAACATTTTTATTAGAAGTGTTCTTGCAAGCATGGTGAACTTGAGAATATTTCATTAATGTTAGGATGCTTCTAATATTTAGAAAACTGTCTGTTCTACTACTTAGAAAACTGTCCGTTTGTAAAGCACCAGCTAAAATGCTGTAACAAAGGGAAGAGGTATAGATACCTGTAGAAACCTGAAAGGTTAAATAAAAAACAAGTTTCTTGGTCTCAAAAAGATTAAAATTGTCTATATTTGTAGCAGATGTAGTATAAAACTAATAATAAATAGCTTAATAAACTTGCACTTTAGGTCTTTGAAGACAAAGTAAGTTCCAATGAATAATTAAAACATTAAGACCTACCCTACATCTTACATATTTAAAAATCTATTCTTCATTATTTATTCTATGACATCAAAATATTATGACTTGTTTCAGTCAAAATATTATAATCTCATTGAATTGAAATGTTTATGTTAATCGTTCATATAACTATTTCTAAAAGTTCGACAGATCACATACTTTTTTAAAAAACAAATTGAATATTTTATATTTTATCTTTAAAAACTACATCTCAGCACAAAACCCACTGCCTGACAGAACCCATAATAATAATAATCAAAACCAGCAAATTTTTCCGTTGAGACTGGACTTATGCATCAGAAATTGTAATTAAGCAGCAATAAGCACACAGTATTCAAGTTGAAGTATGATTATATTAGAGTTTAAAAAAGACAGACAGATACTTATATTATATTATACATTTGCTCAGCCATCTCCAGCAACTTTGGGAGAAATGTGAAGAGAAAAGACTAAAAGCCTAGCATGAACATATTTATTCAGTTTCTAAAGCACATTGGGGCAAAGCCCAAAATTCTCCTTAGCCAAATCACCAGATGAATACTTGGTATTATATAATGCTAGCAAAAAGCGAGTTTTCAGTACATATGCCTGTTGTTTCCATAGAAGTTAATTTTTCTCTCAGAAACAGATGGAGAATGGACTCCTTATGAACTCAGAATATGAACACAGATAAGAAGCTCCACAGGTGTCCTGGGCTGCATGAGGAGGAATGTTGCCAGCAGGTCAAGGGAGGTGATTCTTCCTCTTAGCACTGTCGAGATATATCCAGAGTGCTGGATCCTGTTCTGTGGTCTCCAGTACAACAGAGACACGAGCATACTAGAGTGAGTCCATCCAAGGTCCACAAAAATGATGGAGGAACTGGATCATCCCTCCTGTGAGGAGACACTGAGACCTGAGACTGTTCAACCTGGAGAAGAGAAGGCTCAAGGGGATTTTACCAATGAGTATAAATGCCTCATGCCAGGTGTAAAGAAGACAGAACTAGATTCTTCTCAGTGGTGCCCAGTGACAGGACAAGAGGCAATGGGCACAAACTGAAACACAGGAGGTTCTGTGTGAACATCAGGAAACACTTTTTTCCTGTGAGGGTGACCAAACACTGGAACAGTTTGCCCAGAGAGACTGTGGACTCTCCATCCTTAGAGATTTTCAAAATCGGACACAGTCCTACGCAACCTGCTGTAGGTAATCTTGCTCTGAGAAAAGGTGTTGGACTATGTGTTCTCTAGACCCTGAATCATTATGTGATTTTCCAGATGGTTTTAATTAAATTGTCATTATTGACTCACATTTATGATTCTATAAAGCCATGTTCAAAATGTTTAGATATAAGGTAACACAGGTTAAGATGCAGGAATTTTCATTTTTTCTAAAGCTAGTGAATTTGATCTGTTTTTACTTTAGTGTTTATTGTCCTCCATTTCTGTGCTAATGTATTGATCAATAAAACAAAGGAAGAATAAGGAAAGAAACTTGGATGTCCCTGCTTTGGCCACAGGGATCCTATTCAGAATTAATTGGGCTAGATATATCAGTTCCATCTCTTTAAAAATAGATGTTATTTAAAAACTGAAATGAAATCTTATTTTAAATGTGTGAAATATAATTATCATATTGCTTATTTATTTAACCTTTGTAGAGTTTATTATAACCATTCTAGTTTTTCTGTATTGTTGCCAGTTATGTCTGTGGAAATAGCTAGGTTCTTTGGGGCTCCTAGTTTAAAAAAAATATATTTCTACTTACGGTAAATAACCACAACTTTGGTAGAATAAGACAGAAGTTACTGTCCCTGGGACCACAATATTTTTTTCTACAAAAGTAAACAAATGTCTCATATAATAAATTTCAGCCACTCTTTTATTATAATTATTTTGAGTAGATTCCCATGAGGTATGGTTCTTAGCAGTACAATTCCTTCATTAATGAATAAGAGGAAGGTGTTAGTAAATGTACTAGTAAGTTAAATATATTTATGTTTCTTTCTCTCTTTCATGAAAAATCAGAGAAAGAGTGACTTGTGTCACAGTTTGGGCAGGCTTAGCCAATGACAAGACAACAGATGCTCTCCCCTAGCTCTTGCTCCAAGGAGAGAGATAAAGAGATTTATGAGTTTAGAAAAAAAACTAAACTACTTCAATGAAATGTTAATAATAAAATAAAAAGGAAATAATGACATAGATACAATATATATATAAAACTGTATCAAGTTCCCAGGAAGATGTCACCGTCAGGCACTGAGGAAGTTCCAGACTGGACTCAGCAATGGATGGGAACTGGATTCCAGATCCAGATTCAGGAATGCATGGATTGGGATCAAAGGTAAACAAACAGACAGGGTCCCCCTTGGGCATCAGTCACTGAAGAAAGATGACCATTGAAGAAGCAGCTGAAGAAAAAGCTGACCCTTTGATCCCTCAGCTTTTATAATGAGCATGGTAGATGGGATGGAATACCCTTTTGGTCAGTTTGGGTCACCTGACCTTGTCCACGCCTTCCCAAAGGAGCAACCCCTCCATGGAGTAAACAACCAAGTCAACAGTTGCCACAACAACAAGTGTAAGAAAGAGCCTCTCTCACTGAACAGAAAGTTGTCTCTGCTCCACCCCAAACCAGGACAACTTGGCAGTTACAAGTTCAACTAAAACAAAAGAATATTTCATTTGGTTTTCATTTCTTCCTTTTAGGTTTAACCACTCCAGGTGCTCTATTTCCCCCCTGCAGGGAGGAACTCTCTTCAACTTTTACGCTGAACATTCTATCATACTGAAAGGACAATAGACTCACAGGAAGTCATCAGCAAAAGAAGAAGCAAGGAGGTGGTGGCATTTGAGTAAGATTTAATCACACTGTTTAACCTTGCATTCCATTTAAAATACTATAAAATAGTATGAGGAGCAAAGAACTATCCCAGAGGCTTCACCCCAACACCCAAAAGCACTTTGTCCTGTCTTACATAAGATTCAGTGCAGAAACATCTCAATTGAATATAATCAGCTCATGGGAAATACTTCTTCAGCAAAACAGAAGTTTTTACAATAGCACATATGACTCACCTCCAGGTTTTTCTTTTCACTTAAGCAGATTGAATTTGGACTTTCCTTGTGAGTTGATGTCTCGAGAAATTTCGTCAGGTAAAGTGAAAGAAATGTATTAGCTTGCGTGTCACCTTCTGTCAAGAAATAGCAAGGACTTTAATTTCACCATGATGTCAACTTTTCTTAGCTCGTTTCTGATCAGTGTTCAGGGCGATGACAAGTGCCTTCTCCAAGTCCATAAATAAATATAGAACCAAAATGGAACTTTTTATCTGAACCTTTCAAAGCTTTAGGGGAGTTATTAGAAAGTGAAATAATAACTTTGTGTTTTCTTTTTTTCACTTCCTTCAAAAGATCTAGAAGGTTTGGCACTAAAGAGATCATCACAACGGACAAATTCTAAATCTGTCACTGGCTCTGAGTGTACATATATGGTTAACTTTCCAAACACACTGGAAGACAAGCACATAGAGAGATCAGAAAGACATCATTTTTTTGTCTGTTCTTACTCATTTAACCTAATCACATTTTAAATTCCAAAACTGCATATTTTGTACTATCTAAGAAACTGTGGCATGCCAGGATGTGCTACCATAATCATGTGTAGCTCTTGGGTGGTATTAGTACCATAACAGTAATAATCAGATTACAATATTCTAACATTGGCATGTTTCCTTTAACAAAGAGAGAGATCTTGACCAGGTAGAATTGCAAGATATTTGACCTTTAACTGGTATCTATACATTTCTCCTACTAATTACTGTAATGATATGATGATTATGCAGCTGGCCTAACACATCTAGGATGTACCAGATGAAACTGCAAAATGCCAGTAGTCTGTGCAGGGATACTGATCTTAGCTCATACATTACACAGGTGATCAAAGAAGATACAGTAGATGTGATATGTTCAGAATATGTCAAATTCCCTGTATATGCACTACAGGGTGCATATGGACCAATTTGTGCCTGTGAAATCCCTGTCTTCATGTTAAATGAACACATACAGTCTCAAGTTTATTCTATCATAGAAACCAACTATTTCATCTTCAGGATAGGGATAAATGCAAAGGAAAGGGTAGTTTTCTATTAGCTTAATTTCCTTTGTCACATCCTGAAGCCAGTAGGGCAACAACACAGCTCCCTCAGCTGGCCATTATAGTTCTGCATACGAAACAGTTTTAGGATACCTTTAAACAGAAAATTGTTTACAAGTAGCAGAGTCTTGTTGAGACAGAAGAACTAAGTGAAGTCAGATAAAGACTCCTTCAGCAGCATAGAGAGTATTTAAGTCAGTAAAGCAAAAATCTAGCTGTAAGCATGATCTTCTCAAACATTTTTTGAATGTTTAGATGCATTCACTTTTGTTTAGCTGTGAGTTTATAAGAAACATCTATGAGAAAAAAACTTGCTGAACATTTGTGCTGAGCAGAGACAAACACACTGCTACTCAATTCACAAGAGCAACCTGAAAGCTAATTCAGGAAAAGAGTCCTTTTCAGGGCAAAACCTGTTTTCTTTAAAGTGAAATATGTTTTCAGGGTGAAACACTAAAGAGGGACAAGAATCATACCTATTTGTCTCCACTGGCTATAGATAGAGGGATAGGAATATTTCCTAGTAGCATTAGAGCATAAAAACTACTGCAGTCATACAAATCTGGAGGAGTTTAATCCTACCTGCACCTCAATACAAAATTTAAAAATAAGTTTGATTTCAACAGACAAGAGGATTTTCTGAGGACATTCCATTCTCTGCTGTTGTTTATTCCAACCACCTCTGAGTATGGTTTTCCACAAGGACCTGCTCTGCTGCTGAATCTGACAAGCAGCAGGTGGCCGCAACTCATTTAGGTGATAAAGAAAAAGGTGTACGGTGGTTTCTAATTGTGCTATTATCTTCTTTTAGCTCAGAATTGGAAATTTCCGAAGTTCCTGTATGGGAGCAGATCAGAAAATTAACATTGACACTCAGCCTTCTGTATAAATGATCTGGGGTCACATAGTTGTCCTTGAGAAACAAATGAAAATTAAATGTTAAATATACTCTCTGTGGCCCCTGCTGAGGTACCGACAAATGAGTGGTTATTTGACAGCCTAGTTGAGTGATCATTTTGAGATATTGAAATAAGCATTCCTGAGTTCTTGTGGCAAGGAACACAAAGCCAGGTCACACTCTTTCAGAACTTATTTATTCATTTCACTAAAAGCTTCTATCAAAGTTGGAAAAGAAAAAAGAAGACATTACAAAGCCAACCTGATGAATAAAGAAATTGGAAAGTTTGACTGCATTTACAGTAGTTATGGAGTAATTTGCAACTAACCCAACCATTTTAGCAAAATAAGATGCAATACTAGAGTAAATACATAAAAACTTTGCATCACTACATCACAGGAGAGGAAAAATACGTTTTCTCTTCCTGCCTCTTGTGCTATATTTCAGGGCTAAATGTTGTACCTTCCATATATCAGAATGTATTTTCGTTTGTTTTGCCACTTTTTGTTTACTAAGTCAGAAACATTTATGTTTTATTTTTGGGGAAAGAGTAAGGATACCATGGTGACAAGAAATCTTATGAAACCCAAGATAAACAGACAGGAACAAAAGAGCCAAATTATTTCTTCAATAGTAGTGTGCTGGTGAAAGAACAGAATATCTCTGCTCAAAGTCTAATTAACTCCCTAACAAATGCTGTTTAGAGACAATGTTAATTAGAGACTTGGCTACTATACTATGGCTTCTACACTTTGCTTATACTTGGCAACTGGAAAAGATATGGCAGAGGTCCTTGAACTATCTTGCTATCATCAGCCCTTCAGTAAAACTAAGCCTCTATTTGTGTTCTGTCTGAAAGGAGTAGATCTAGATGGGCAAGAGCTCCCTCCATTTGGCATTCTGTATTAAAAGCATGAAATAAAAAAAAAAATTAAGACCCAAAAATACAGTTTTGCCTGCACAAATCCCAGTTCTGCACTGAGTGCACTAAAGAGGGTGCATCAGGCTCCCATATTATTTCTTAGCTTCATATCACAGCAGTGAATATAGCACAGCTTTCTATAAATGCCTAGTTTATGCTTTCTATTGATGTACACTTGCATGCAAATCTAACATCATGTCATTTAATTATAAGAAGCAGGGTAATAAGTGTGAAGATAAATATTTCACAGACCTAATCAGGAATTATCCTTTTAAATCACTATTATGTGTTGAGAACTATGCTCAGCAATCAATACCAGGCAAAGCCATCTAAAAGATAATTAGAACTGTGCAGACTATAGCATGCCCATTTTGGATGTTTATGTCAAAGATGTCCAAAACCAGGTAGAAAATTATACTGGGTTTTTTGCACAGCTTACTGCATTTCCTTTTATGCTGAGTAAAATATAGCTTTCTTTATAATACTTTATTGTTTTTATAAGAGCTTTTGAAATTTTACCTATACAGAGATTTTGATGTCTCATGCTACTAACAGAAGGAAATAATAGACATAAAAAACTGATTCACCACAATACTTTCCTTTAGGCAGTGTTGCGCAATAAGCATAATCACATTTGTAACAGATTTTTGGCAAGTAGTCCAAGTTTTATTTTCAGAATTATGTAATATATCAATTAAAATAAAACAAAAAATCCAATTCAAATGTAGTAGTGAGCAGTTATGAAGCAAATTTTCTGATTTGAAAAAGTAACAGAAGAGAGGGGAAAAATCATATGGTAGTTAAGAAGTACCATATATTCCAAGTACTTTATGTATATGTATTTTTTTTATGTACTATAATTTGATGGTGTGGGTTAGTTCACCTCCAGGACTTCCTCTTACTCTCTCTCTTTTAGGGACACACACTTTTCCCTGATCACCCGTCTTGGCCACTATCCTTCTCATCCAGCTGAGAAGGAAGGGTTGAAGCTCTCTGGGGAGACCATTGGTTTTACCCTTTCATATGTCAAGAGAGAAAAAAAAAATGGAAAAATTTACATCTTCTCTCTAGGACTAGAGCATTCTTTCTTGGATTCGCAGTCCTTTTCCCACATGGCTGGGTATGAATTGAGCCTTGAATTACACGTTTATATTTGAGATTTAAGGGCTTTTTTGCTTTCAGCTTTTGTGTTTTGTTTTGTTTTTTTTTTGGGAGGGGGGTTGTTGTTTTTTTTTTCCCCAAGAACTAAGGGTCAAAGACATCTAGAAACCTTCATCGTTGACAGGAACTCTAGGAACACAATTCGGTACAATTTAAAGTACATTGCATTTTCTCATCTGTTCTTAAATGATGTTTATATCTAACATGAATTTGCAATGATATTCTTGCCTAATATTTAAAAGGAAAGGAAGGGAAGAAAAATTTTATTTTCAAATAGCTTATGGACAAGAAATCTTACAAGTTCAGAAAACAAACAAATAACAAAGAACTATAAAGAAACAAAAAAGTTAGTGAAAAAATTAATTATTTCTCTGATGAATGTGTAAATAAATGAGCCTTTCAGCCAATAAATGAATTGCAATTCTAGCTATTATACTCCATGATATGATATTTTCTCTTATATATTGATCCCAACGGAAGAAATGCAAAGGGAAATACACTGCTTTAAGTCACTGTAAGTAACGGGTTGAAAGTCTGCCTTGATCTTGGGCCTCGAAGGGCTGTTAAGAAAATTCTATGTGTCTTTCAATTTAGAGAAAGTTTCTGTTTCAGTGAGAATTATGCTTCAGCAAAGAATATGTGGAAATATTATGGAGCCAGGCAAATTAAACACTGATTTTTAAAGGAAATTATTAATCTCAGGAAGATTTTACTTTTGGTAGGTCAGATAGCAAACTTCTCAAATGTTACAGCGTTCACTAACGCAATGTTTACACAATGGTGAAGATCAGTATAATGCATGCCTTAGCAATAATTAGGTGCTTAGTAGGCTAATTATTTTGTGAATAAAATCAAGCAAAATCAAGCAATTAAACAACAGGCAGAGAATATGTTAAGACTTACACTAATAATTGTTGAAGTTCCGATTTATCAGTGCACTTTATGCATTAATAATGTGATGCTGTATGCCAGTAAATCAGGGACTGTATAAAAATATTTATGTATCTATAGGCTACTGGATACTATAGGACGGTCTGGTTTTTAAGTGTTTTCATTTTTTGTTAGTGTATAGGAGGCAGAAGTTAAAAGCAAGTAATTTGAGTTAGGTGCATTTAAAAAGAAAATGTTCTCACAGAAATTGCCATAGAACTTTTCTTCATATAATACAGCTCTTTCTCTGTAGAATATCACAGAAAAAACCCTCAAGGTTATTAGTAGCTAACTTATTTAGTTTTCTAAATTAAGGTATTAGTATACATTATAGATGATTTGTGCAGTCTTGGGGACTGACAACACATATTCTACTGGTGAAACTACTTTGTTGTTCATGCAGAATGTATATTTATCAAGACAATTCACCAACCTAAAAACAATTGCATATCTGGCATAAGAAAGTATGTTGAGTAAGACTAAGGGAAATGGGAGGAGAAAGAAAAGTGAAACCTTGGAAAGTAGAGAAGGTAGAAGAGAAAGGCATACAAAGCACTGAAAAAACAAGACTTTTCTAAAAATGAATCCTGTAGCCTGACTAAATCTAACTGGAATACTTACAGGTTTAGAATTAGTTAAAAATTCAAGAGCTTCTCCAGGTCCAAATAAAAAATTCATCAAGTTGTAACATTGAGCCACAGTTGATTGAGTTGTTCCCTGGAAATATTACCAATTTTCCTGAGCTATATATACCCATTTATTCACATGCATATGCATACACAACATGTAAAGATAATCTTTCTTCTGTTTCTCTTACATAGATCTTATTTGTTGCAAAGCAGGAAAAAGAAGAAGGAAGAAAATGGAAAGGAACAACAACGAGATTTTATCTAATCATATTTGAACTCAGCAGGAAGATCTCAAACATTAATCCAACAGGACGGATTCCTATGTCAGATTAAGCAACCTCAAAATTAGATGTTTTATTCTCAGATTAAGCCCAAATTAAATAGACTTTGAAAAGTTAATTTGCATTTCATAAATCCCTGGTTTGAGAAAATACAATTTTGCAAGAGTAGACAAAACAGCAGTGATAGAGCATTTTCCTACATAGTTCAGAAAATGCAATGCAGCATTTCATTTGCAAGTTAGTATTTCATCCATAATATATCTCTATTTCAAAAAATATCAGTCTTTCAATGGTTTGGATAGTAAGATATAAGAAAATAAGTCAGGCAGACAGTGTTCAGCTTTAGTTGGACCCAATTTTGGTTTGTATTCTGTGCCTGACATTAACCACAAATTGTTGGTGAGAAAGAAATATTTAGGTATTCTGAAACCCTTAATATTTCCAAGGGTATATCCTTTCAACTGTCAACTGTGTGAGTCTTAGGGATGTCCACATGCTTAGGTTTAACAATTTTTATTTCCATTACTTAGTTTAATTATCTTATCTACCTCTTGAGAGCTATGACCTAATCAATAGCAGTTGAACTGTGTGTACTATGAAAAATAAATACATACATATGCATTTCTTCTTACTGTTTTATACCAGCAGTCTGACAGTTTCATAGAAAAAACCCTTCATTTTCAATCTGTGAGAAACAGAAAATCATCATTATCTCTTTACATTCCCCAAACAATTTGTGACTTTATAGTCCTCTATTACATCTGTGCTTTGGTGAGGAACAGTCTCAGTACTTTTAGCAAGTTTGAGTATACCTCACCTGCCAAATACAAGTGCTCATCAACAACATCAAAAAAATCAAAAGGATGAGGGGCATGTTTTTCCTTTTGCTGTATTGAATTCTCTAGTACACTTTATTTATCCAAGTTTCCACTCTGTAGTTTTGCAAATCACTTCCTGAGCTCTTGTTGTATTAGGTATCCCAATCCTGAAAAGTTTCCTGATTAACTATGAGGAATTTGTATGATCTTTCCCCCTTTTTCAATCGGCTGAGGTCTGAGGGAAATCTGCAACCTGAGCGTCATGCTCCTGCTGCTACATTACTTTACATACTTGAGCACCAATTTGTTTTATTCCTTGTCATTTAACTTTGGTTTGAGCTGATCTCTGATCTTGAGGCACTGCTATGCCTAGCACCAACAAACACCGGTCAAGTGATTTATGTTTCATTTTCCAAATATAACTTGGATCCCAATAATCCATATCCAAAGGATTTAATTATCCTTCTTTCAGAGATATTCAGGTTTTTAACTCTTTGATGTTAATGTGAATTAGGAACCTCCCAATACCTTTTAAAATGATGCCAATGCAGGTGTAAGTGCCTAATTTAAACATATGAAACAATACCTTGGAAAAATACAGCACAAGTAGAAACCAGGAGAAATCTCTATAGAAATAAAGGCAGACATTCAGATGGGCCCTGGGGTAACGGAAATAAGATTTTACCTTGCAGGGAAGTTTTGTTGCAACCCAAAACAACATGAAATCTGCTTGACTTAGAGCACAAGAGAAGGAAGGAACCTGCTTTTAAAAGTAGACAGTTATAATTTGCTATTATAATTTCTCACACAATAATTCTGATTTTTTTTTCTTTTAAAAAGCTACATAACATTTTAAGAAAACCTAGTTTCTGCTACTTTTCATATGGTTGCTTTACAGAAAAGATAGGTAAATTCTACCTCAGGATGAGTGGGGTTCTGTAGCATTTGTCACACTCATTAAGAAATTTAACCATCGGATATTTTTGAAAGAGCAACTAATAGTTGACCATATGGTATTGAATCGGGTGTTGACATTGACAGGTTTGCTAAGTGTGATATCATACATCAGACACAGTCATTTCATTCAGTGACAGCTGGAAAACTAGGTAAAATACCGTATGATATTGGGTTAATTCAGTAAAAATATCAGTTATTGCAAACCATTGTTTCTAAAATTCTATCTGTAGCATGTATTATTATAATTCTTTCAAAGTTGCTTTGATCTTTGCATAATATTTATTATGCAGCACTTTTCATTCTGGAAAAAAAAAACATACTCTTTTTGAAGCTGATAGTGTCTTTGATTTAACGTTACTTTATTTCTGTAAAGAACAGACTGAATATTGTCAGGAGTGTACTGTTATTTGCAGCTTTGCTATTATTCATTCTCTGAAGCTACTTTAATATGCTTTGCTATTTGATTGGCTTGCTGGAAAAGTGCATGCTTTGAAATTTGAGATCATTTTGACACTGTTCTTTTGCAGGATGTGAAATAAAGCAAATTCAAAAGTGACAATAAATTGCAAAAAGCTAATTTAAAACAGATCTTTCAGCCATGTTTGCAAATGTTCACAGTTGTGGCAACATTCTACTGAATAACAGAGTGAGAGAAAAATGTAGATATTGAACCTAGGGAAAAACCTATAAACACTGACAAATCTGATGTGATACTAAGAATTTAGAAGAGCTAAGTTGCTCATGATAACCTTCCACTCTTCCAGTAGAAATCTAGTAATATAGGAGGTACCTCTCCACTACAGCCAAGGTGAAACAAGACAGAGTAGCACACACAGAGTTCTGTGCTTGCAGTTAGAATGCAGCTAATAAGCTAGCTACATCACACAGAAACATTTTCTGTAGATATACACTCACAGGGTTATCTTTAAGTGAAGAAACACCTTTGCTAAAGCACAAATTCACCTGTGACACATAACGGTACAAGTTTGGAGCCATTCTCTGTTTTATACAGACCCATAGATCTGTATGGATGTAGAAATTGCCCTTGCTGTATGGAGTGCTTTAACAGCATATCAGAAAAATCTGTTTTGTATATCTAGTGCCAGTTAGATAAGATGGTGAAAATTTAGCATATGGCAAGTGGGATGATAAATGGAAAGTACAATTGACAGGGACTGAGAAATTTAGAATTGCTTACTTCAGAGAAGACGACACTGAGAAATAACAGAAATGTATTATGTTTACTGTTTAAGGTGTGTCTAGACAGAATAAAGTGTAATTTATTCTTAAATACTAGCACTTCTCAGGTGGCAGTAGAGAGATTTAGACTTAAACTCTTCTCCTAGCACTAATTCCAGACATGACAGTGCCTCAGCTCAGTTCATGCCCAGTCATGATTTGTTTAATTCAGTAGTCTGTTGTAGTATGGGATGTGTGCTGTATCCAGCTGCAGGCAAATAGTTGCTAAAAACCAAAAATATGCTATAGCTATAACCCACTCAAGTGTAAATAGGCAGCTTAAGTTTAACCAAAGCTAAAAAAGTAAGTTTGAAGTAATGTACAGTTGAAAGAACTTGGAAACAGGTACCTCAAGCAAAGAGAATCTGCGTGAGGAAAGTAGAGAACATAACCCAGAAGTAGAGGGATAAGCGGGAAAGGTCTCAGACAGGTTTGTGAGAAGGAATATGAAAGGCAAATGGTAGGTCCCAATAGGCAAAATGTTTAGTGACTGTCGTGGATCCTGACACTCTAAACAGAGAAGTGAGTCCAAGATAACGAATTCAAGGACTGTGAAAATTATGCACAGTTTATAAACAGTAGATTATGGAGATTAATGACAGATAAGGTTATATTGAAGATCCATATTTTTCCCTTTTGAATTTGAGGAAAATACTAATTAAAGACCAAAACAGAAATAACAGTTATATAAATATGCATAGCAGTTGTGGGGGAAAGAAAAAGGGGATAAGGAGCGGGCAAAGAAGTGACAGATAAAGAAGCCATTTCCTTCTCAAGGGAGTTTCTACAGACACAGTGATGAAGGTGAGAAAGGTTATGTTTTCATTATTATTCTTAGTAAGTATAGTTTTTATGGAAATAAATGTGTAGGTAAGAAACTAGAAGTGAATATGACAGAGGAGGCAAAAGCAATATGGAAAGGTTATGGCAAGTGGGTGTTCCTCAGAGAAGGAAAAGTAAAGTTAAAGGATTTGAGTAGTAAAAGTTGCCTGAAGCTTCTGTTTCAGTTATAGAATCATAGAATCATAGAATGGTTTGAGTTGTAAGGGACCTTGAAGATCATCTAGTTCTAAACCCCTGCCATGGGCAGGGACGCCTCCCACTAGACCAGGCTGCTCAAAGCCCCATCCAACCTGGCCTTGAACACTTCCAGGGATGGGACATCCACAGCTTCCCTGGGCAACCTGTTCCAGTGTCTCACCACCCTCACACTAAAGAATTTCTTCCTAGTAGCTAATGTAAATCTACCCTCTTTCAGTTTAAAACCATTACCCTCATCCTATTACTACACTCCTTGATAAAGAGTCCCTCCTGTAGGCCCCCTTTAAGTACTAGAACGCTGCTTTGAGGTTTCCTCAGACCCTTATCTTCTCCAGGCTGAACAATTGATTAATAATTAATAATTGAACAAAACTCCGGACTGGAACATCTGGAAGAAGACGACAACAATTGTGTCCACAAACAGAGCAAGAAAATCTAAGAACTGTGGAAGCCTACCAGAATTTTATGTGAAATAAACAATATTTTCTGTGCCCAGGGAAAATGACAGCTATGGCCTATAGATCAGTAGCTGGTTATACAGCAAAAAATTCAATGCATGAATCAAAACATGACATAATACAGCAATAATACATATTAAAAGATGACATCATAAACACATCTCACAATTAGGAAGGAGGGCTGATGATAGTTACATGGCAATAATCCAGTTTAACAAATTAACATAATGAAGTCACTTTAAGTGAGCACTGAATTATACATATAGCAGAAAGGAGAAGCAGAGAGTCAGATAAGGCATGGGATGTTTTTGTTGTTTTTTGTTTTTTGTTTTTATTTTTTCTAATTTAGGCTTAAAACTACATTTACTTATCAATACATATGGAATATAAGTGTTACAGCTCAGAGCATTTTTAGACTGTTTTGCCAGTAATCACATTCAATCATTTAGGCATTCAACTACAAAATTAAAAATGAGGTGAAAATTATATGGAACTAGCAAGCCTTGCTTCCCTCAGACACAGTATTAGTACCAACAATGATGGAAAAACTTAATCAGAAATTAAAAACATCTCAGCTGTCACTGAAGTAACACACTCAATCCATGTATCCTCTTCACAAAAGACACAGGCAGTCTACTTCTATAACTAGACATCATTCTCAGACCATTTGATAATGGCAGAGATTATTTTCTTCTTCTCACGATCAGTGTAGGAAATAGTGAGGATGACAAGAAAGACAAAAGGAACTCTTACTAGTGGGTGGATTGAGACATGTTGTCATATAGAGTTATAATAACTGTAGGTTCTGGGTTTTTTTTGCATTTGAGGTAGGCTTTGAAATATAAATTAAAGTATTAGCTGTGAAAAAAAAAATACCTCCAGTAGACAAAATCCTTTAGAGTTTTTGAGTTATGTTAGAATTTGTTGACTCAGTGAGTGCCAGGAGTTTTATACAGCTATCTTCTCTCTCTTTCTGTGCAATACCATAATATAAAAGTTTCCTTTTCCTGTTATATCTTAACAATCCAAACTTCTTTTCTTCTTTTTTCAAGATTGATTTTTGCTTGATATACCTTTTCAATTCTTATCCAGAAGGCTTACAGACAATTAAACTATGTATTAAAAAATATTTTCCTGAATCAGGATTAAGTGCAGTTTAGGCAGCTGCTTTTTGTGGGTTTTTTTAGCCAGATGTGTTCATCAATGATTAAATTAAAAAATCATAGAATGTGTTGGGTTGGAAGGGACCTTTAAAGGTCATCTAGTCCAACCTCCCTGCAGTAAGCAGGGGCATCTTTAGCTAGATCAGGTTGCTCAGAGCCTCGTCAAGCCTGGCCTTGAATGTCTCCAGGGATGGGGCCTCCACCACCTCTCTGGGCAACCTGTTCCAGTGTCTCACCACCCTCATTGTAAAGAACTTCTTCCTCATGTCTAATCTAAACCTACCCTGCTCTAGTTTAAAACCATTGCCACTCATCCTATTGCTAACCACCCCTTGCAAACAGCACCCCCCCCAGCTTTCTTGTAGGCCCCAAATTAAATCAATCACAGATTCTCAAAAAAGGGGGTATCCTCTTCATCCAGCAACCTTTCTGCTTGAATTCAAATACTCTTCTGCTTAAAGCTGTGGTAATATTTTAATTGCACTTTCACCAAAATGAAAATAAAGCATTGCTATATCTCACCTATTGACTTTGAAATTAAACCAGCAAAGAAACAATGAAATAGGGAAAATAATTGAGCTTCTTTTTCTCTGTTGAGTGTGGAGAGCTCATTCTTTCCTTTCTTTCTATGGACACAAACTTAGCTATAATAAGAAAACTTTTTGATCTTTGAAAGATAAAAAGCGTTGCAGGTGCTCACTCAAAAACAGCATGTACATTCAAGACACCTTAATTAAAATCTTGAGAAATCTAGGGAGGAAGCTAGATTAATTTAGATTATTCACATACACAGGGATAGATAATTAAATAGATATAATTCTAGTGTGTCTCACTGTTAAAAAACGTCCAACTACCAGTGAGTCTGGATACATCTTATTATCTGACATCTCTAGGATGCCAGGCACCAAGGGACTAGGATTTGTGCTGTCTTTCAAAGTGTCAGAAATAAAGAGAATGACTATGGCAGACAGTGCAGAAGCAGCATCCATTTACAATTCTTAGACAGATCAACATCTGCACCACTCCCACCTTTTTTCTTTTTTTTTTTTCTTCCACATGAAGAGTGGAAGGAATAATAGATGCTGAAATGTTTCAGAGATGTTAAGTGTTACGGTATTTTTCTTCCTTTCTCCTCCTCCCATTAAATTAGCAACTGCTAATATCTAAAACCAATTTACAGATCCATCTGCTTAATAAATGGAGCATTTACATCCCTGCAACTGCCTTTTCAGGCAGGGAAATAACTTATGAGTAATAAATTCAACTGGTTCCTGCATGATTCCTGTCAGTGCCAAGGGAAACCAATGGACAGTAGGAGGAATTGAAAAAAAGACACTGCAAAACACTCGGAACTTAAAGCATAAAACTCTTGACTGTATTGGCCTGTCTGTCTTTTTGGCCCCACAGTCAAAAAGCAGCTTCCTTCAAGTTCCGATGAACTCTGTCAGAAAGATTTTGTGTCGTCCTATCTATTGATTCAACAAAACAACATTTGCTACATTCCTGAGTTTCTACATTGTAAAACTTCTATTGTCTTTAGTTTCATGGATTATAAATTTAAAAAAAAAGAGACCTTACTGCTCATCTAATCTACAAGACAGATGGCAAAACTTCCCATCGATCTTGATGTTGAGATCATTTTAGTATTGTTAGTGACTGAGAATGCACTTGGTCTTCCATGACTTATAGTCATTAAGCTCCTTCATTAAGTCAAATATGAAGTCTCTGGAAGAGATGGAAAATACAGATATTCTAGCTGTGTTAGCAGCACTCCTGTGCCATATTCTCAGCTGTGGAACTTCAGCTGTGCACCCTTGATATCCAAAATTTTACTCAAAGACCAACAGAGAAATTTTGCATGTACTTCAAAATGTTAAGGCCTATCCTTACTATGAACACACTGCAGAGCAGACAGGTGACTAAGAAATGTACCTAAAAACCAAGGGTACAGTGTCTTCAGCTAATATAAAAGTTCAGTTTAAGGAAATGCAAAAACATATACCCCAAATTTGCCTCAGAGCCTAATAATTGACAGTTTACAGATAAACAGAGATTATTATGACTGTCTGGCTGTAAACAAAAGGATTCATTCAGTCTATAGCTTTGGATTAATAAAATATATGAAACTGTTTCATTTAATTAGACTGAATTTACAGGATAATTCATAATTAGTGGATAGATAAAAATTTTTCACCTCTTCCTAAAGGATTTATTTATAAATTTAGGTATTATCCTTATCCTGATGATTACTTACAAACTCTTTTTCAGCACCTGCTAAAAGCATCCATGGGAAGGAAGGGGAGAAAGGACTTTAAATGCAGTGTGCCAAAAAGCTGTTCTTCAAAATTCAAGTGCTATTATGGTCTCAGCAATTACAGTCAATCACCGTTTCCACAAACTTCCCAAGTTTTCATCAGAAAAATATGCCCCCAACAAAATTAAACAATATTTACAGCATGCTTTCTCCAGCTGGGTCAAAGTCCTTTTAAGAAGAGCCCAAATCGAGTAAATTCAAGTTTAGGCCATGTTGCTAATGGAGAGCATATATCCAGAGTGAGAGCCACTTAAAGACACAATTCCACTGTGAATCCCAATTAGATGTTACAGCTCTGTGTGTTCACACAGGAATACATTAAAGAATTAAGGCATCGTCCTGCACTAAGAAACATGCAAGGAGAGCATTGCTTCATGGCAGAAATCAATAGAATGTTGAAGTCTGCTTATAGGAGTGTCAAGATTTGTGTCATATAAGCCAAACTGATTTCCCTAGATTTACACAGATGAAAAGCCTCGCTGGTTTCAATGATTTTATCAAATTACTAAAAGAACAACCACTTATAAAACTGCAATCTAGGTATGTAGTAGTATGGATTTTACACATGTATTTATATGAGGTATATAAGCACCTTTTTCTCTAAATATCTGCCAAATGTGCATGTAATGCCAGCTGTTTATCACTAGTTTCTCTCATCTGACTAGCTTCAGGCAAGCAGCACTGTGTTTCATTTCCCAGACAGAGGATCAAGAAAGGGGATATCACTGTCACTTTTATTCCAGCTATGAGAAGACAGAACGTTGTGATGTTTCTCCTGACTGACAGATGAGTGAAGAAGTCGACCAACTGTGTCCTATGGTTCAGGTTATTTCCTTCAGAGAATATCAGAATAAAATTGAAAAATAAGTTCTTGCTATAGAACTGGCATAAAATAATTCAAAATTCGTATATAACAGCTATCATTCTTTCTTAAAATTGGAAAGCCAAGCATCCTTCTATGACACAGGCTGGTTCTCAAACTACCTGAAATTCCTATTTGTTCCTGCTGCCACTTTTTCACTTAATTCAAACATGTTTGTACTTGTTCTTCCTTTCAGAAACCTCCCCCATCTTGAAAGATCACCCTTCCTCTATGTTACTTTCAGTTCCTATTGGAATTTCTTCTATAGGTAGCTGAAAGATAGTAACAATGAAATGAAAGATAGAAAATATTAAGCACAATGTTAAAATGCGAAAGCAAATATCTGTGTTAGCTCTTGAAAAGACAATGTTTCTTGTAAAATTAATTGCTTGTTGCCTTTTTTTCCCCCTGAGGATTAAACTTGCTGAAAGCTGAAGCTTTTTAATGTTTCCAGAAAATATTTTCTTTCAGCTGGAAAGAAAGAAAAGTAAGCACTCCACAGCCAATAAATAAATAAATAAATAAATAGGAAGTGATTATCTGCATCTGAGAAAGAAAAGGAACATTCTGTCTGAGTGTGCCCGATCAATTTCTGAATGAAACTTGATCTTTGTGGGAAAAAAGAATTCAGTTAATTTGGAACACAGAAGTGAGTTTTTTGCAACTGCCTGGTATTCATTAATGCAACCTACCTTTATGCAACATAAGAAACAGGATAGGGATGTGACAGTCACTCTCAGCTGTAACACAGCTGCCCTATAGTACACCCTCCTCAGAAGGAAGCAGTGGGAATTGTCAACAAAGGGTTTGGTAAGGTGTGTGAAAGACGTTCCGGGAATCCTTTTCTATCCTGGAGCAGATTCAATTAATGTTTCTCTTCCTGATCCTGGGTTGTATCATAAAGAAAAATACCCACCTCCCAAAATGTATAATTTCCAATTCAGGGAATAATCTGGTATTCATTTCAGTCCTTTGCTTACTACAAATTAAGGCAAATATGTAAAATCTTTTTGGGCCACCATTTTGTCACAAGGACCTACATGAACACCAGAGGGGAGGCTGGCTCATAATTCAGTCTTGGCTGTTGTGCTCTGGGTCAGGGGCAGAGTTGGGCAGAGTTGGGGAGGTGATGCCTTCCTGAAAACAACTGAAATGTTGTTTTCTGACTGAAAACTGAAAACTGAAAACAACAAGTGAAAACTGAAAACAAGTGAAAAAACCAAATGAAAACGGGGAGAAACTTCTGGCGTGCAGTGCAGGGATGGTAAAGAATGTATTTCACATTGAAATCCAGATTTTGATTGCTACTGAAAATATTAGTCTCGTTGCCTCCAGCTGCATGTTCTATGCTTGTTCTAGCAATCATGAGCTAGAATAAAGTGGGTGCCAGACAATCACTAAAGTCAATACAAAGGGAAAAAGGAGATACTGTACTGGAATAGGAAGAAGCAAAACAACCCTTCCTAGTGAGAACTGACAGCTAAACCAGGTTAAGTATAATGAGAAAAAGCAACCTGAGATTCACAGCAAGGAAGTAGCCTATGGGGGAGATGCTGGTTGACTTATTTCTGAGTCAAGTAGAGGGAAGAAAAAAGCAGCACATCAAAGATAACAGAAATAGGGACCTATTTTTATGGACAATTGGAAGACAGAATAGTGTTCTTGCAATCTAAGAAGCCATTCAAAGCAGCAGGAGCAAAAACCAGTGTAGGGGGAAAGGATCCCTTCAGTAAAGATATATATGTAGGTATTTTTAAGTCATTAGTTTTACCATTCACCCATTTTCATCAAAGGTCATTTGTTCAAGTCTCCATTCTAATAAAAACTTGCATTAAGAATTGAATGGCCTTTTACTGTTTTCAGAGTACTGACTGGAAGCGAAAAGAGACTAATTTCTCAGATCTGGTATGTACAGGATCCTGATACAATGACTTAGCATGGATGCATAAACATGCATGATCTAAGTTTAACAATTCCTCAAAAGTTAGGTTCAGATTTTTACATACAAAGGTATCAGACTAAATTTTTTAAAAGCAGCTAGTGGGTTTGAATGTCCAATATAGTCACATTGAACCTAATCTTCAGGGGAAAAAAAAAAAGGTTCTATCTTTTCTAAAAAATGGGTCTTTTGTAGCTAGATACCTTTGAAATCAAAACACCAAAATTAAAACTATTTGGGAGTCAGTAATATTTTTTGATAACTTCTTGTTAAAAGATGGTCTCCTAAAAACTAGACCTGTAATATAACGATTCAGCTGAAAATTTTTAGAAATTTTTGTTTTTCTGCAAACAACTAAATGTGTCTGATAATAACTCAAGGTCTAACACAATAAGAACGAAAATATTTTTCCCTTGTAATTTGCATTAAGTTCCTCCTATGATTGCTCATAAGTACCCTTACTAATCAACTCATGTATTTATCAGAAATCAAAGTATCCAACTTCAGTATTTGTATAAATGGAAATCCAGACGTAAGCATAGTAACTGTGCATGACGTACTGTTATTAGCTGGCCTTCAAATGCTTAATCACCACACTCATGATGTTATCTCAGTCACCTTTTTCTGTTTTCTACAAGTTCAAACAGTAAGTATTTAATGCTGAATAAATTTGAGATTTGTACATAGGCTACACATTTACTTTTAATATTGTTTATGAAAATCTGCAGTTTATTTCTGTGTTTCTTTTAAGTGGCCACATAAGGAAAGCTCTTAGGAAGATAAGCAGGGTGCCATGGTCCATCCTACAAAGTTACCCAGAGCTAGCTCACAACAAAAGACAACCTTCTCTTTATCAGGGGACATCATCGCAGGTGCATTTATTTTGCCTATTAGAAAGCTTCAGAAGTGCAGGAATATATGAGAAAAGAGGCACAGCACACCTTCAAAGTTTTAAAGAGAACAGTTCAAAATAGAATACCCATACAGACTGTAATATCCCAGTTTAGATACAAGGATATTATGGCAGATCATGTCCAAAACTTTGCCCTATAAATGATATCTATGGTTCTCATTTGATCTTCAGGGCCAATCAGGTTGGTCAAACATGATTAACCTTTTGGTAAATTATGATGACTATTACCAAATGCATTCTTATTCATATGCCCAGAACTGTGCTACAAGAGGACTTGGTCTATAATTTTCCTAGGGACTAAGGTGAGACTGGCTGGCCTTTAGCTCCCCTGGTTTACTCCTGCCCTTTTTGAAGATGGATTTTTGAACATTTCCCTTTCTCCAGTTGTCGGAGGCCTCCCCCAGTCTTCATGACTTTCGAAATATGATGGAGAGTGGCTTTGCAAGGACATCAGACAATTCTCTGTTCACCTTTGCATGCAGGCTATCGGATCTCATGGGCCTGTATGGGTCAATCAATCCTGGACTTGACTCCCATCTACTGCTTCTTGTTCTTTTCTCCAAAGGCCTGGGCAAAGGGGTGGTCTTGTCAGAGACTGAGGCAAAGAAAGTTTTGAATACTTCAACTTTGTCTGTGTTCACTGTCACTAAATCATCTACCCCATTCAGCAAAAAGCCCAGATTTTCCTTGTCCAGCTTTTCACTACTAATGTAACAGTTGAATCTCTTTTTGTGCCCTTGATGTCCCTTCCAAGGTTCATCTGTCCTTGACCTTGGCCTTTTTTAACACCATCTTTACATGACATGACAATGTTTCTAAATTCTCCTTTGTAGCCCATCACTCCCCGTACCTCCTCTATATAATAATAAAAAAACTTTAAAAGTGCATAATTTGCTTGATGTAAAATATTGAGAACTACGTTGTCTCCCTAGTCTTCTATAGAATTTTATACTGTAAGAGGAACAGTAGTTTCATCACATTTCATCTCTAAACATTGTTGAAGGTGAGTGTATCTGATACAACTTTGTGCATCTTTCTGTTAATAAATTGGACACTATATGAACAAGCTGGACAATCTGTAGAGCTTCCCATTTTAATACATGAGTATCTTAACCTTTACTAGCTAAAAATCTCTGTTTACTTTTTTATCTTAAAAATAGAAATTATTATTCCAACATAAAAAAATGTTCAGTCACATCCTTCCAGTCACCTACAATATGAGAAGAAGCTGATTTTCAACAAAACGTAAAGTTGGATAATTTATTATATGGCTATTATTTTTTACTTTTAATATAACCAGTGAAACCCAATGCTGTAATGGTGTTTATCAGGATTAAAAAATTGACTGATTGAATCAAATAATGAACTTCCATAATAACATAATTAGGATTATATGTTGTTATGCATATAGATCTTTCCACTTTAGAATCCATTGTTAAACATTCAGAGTTGAAAAACTGTTTTATAAACAGATTATCACATAATTATGGTATCTGACACTGGTTAATTGTCAGAGAAAGTAGCAAATTGATAGAATAGATCATTGGTCAAATTTATTATGCAGCTTTGCTGTTTTCCTTGAAACATAGAGAAGTTATATTTAATACTT
Source organism: Rissa tridactyla (assembly GCF_028500815.1). NCBI lineage: Eukaryota > Metazoa > Chordata > Aves > Charadriiformes > Laridae > Rissa > Rissa tridactyla. The sequence goes on from NC_071466.1 coordinate 200,091,276, forward strand.
ACGTTTGTTTTACATTAAGTAGCTCTAACGCAACAGTGATCAAATCCCAGTTTTGATGGCAATTTACAAGATACAACATTGCTTTCATGATTATGAGATGATTTATAAATCCTGCAACTACAACCAACCAAATCCATGTTCATACACAGCAGCACCTTTGCACTGCAGAACATTCCTTATGAGGAAAGGTAATTATTTCTTATTGGAGGAAACAGATTTGTCATCAAATGTAAACAGAGGAAGTTTAGGTAGAAAACAGTGGAAAGTCAGAACAGGAACTTTGAAGGGTTTTGAACTGTTATACCCGAATAACTGATCTAACTGATGAAAAAAAAAAAAACCACGACACTTTCATATCCTATCTGTGATGACCTATGGAAGAACAAACATATCTCACGGCATACTCTTCCTTTCTTCAACCCAAATAGAGGAACATCTTTTCTTTAAAAAATGGTGGTTTCAGAGCACCTGGAGTGGAGCTTTCTGTCACGAGAGACAGGAGAATATTGGTATGTAAAATCCAAATCCTGAATTGGAATAATTGGGGATCTACAATGTAAATCTGGGAAAGAAACCACTTTTAATGAAGTGAAACTTCTTGAGAAATCTGAAAGATTTACCGTCTAGCTTCAAGATGTACCAAAGATTTTTCAATAGAAAGCAAAGACAGCCCTTCATACCCGTAAATAGTCCCAGAGGATAGAGAACTTATTTGACATTCAGACTTGCATTCAAACACTCACAGCAAAAATAGGTTAACAGTACTGACTTTTAATTTAAATATCTAAGTAGACAGTAGAACTGAGACTTGAACTTTGATTGCCTGTTTCTAAATTAATTTCTTACCTACTAGTTTTCTTTTTTATTCTTCCAACCCTGGACCTGGGAAAATTAGGCATTTTAGAGTTAAAAATCTGTAGGGCTGTGTTATGTTCCAAGAGCATTATTACATTAATAAATGATCTGTTATTGTTTGGTTTCCGAAGTCTCCTGGGAAATGAGCAGTTCAAATGATCATTGTTATTTATTTCCTCTTGAAATAAGAATGTTAATAAATAAATTTCAAAGTTAGTTTTCATATATACTGCAAAAATCCTGAAAAAAAATTGCTGATAAGGTATATTTCTTGGTGGTTAATCTTTTTATAATTCAGAACCAAAATAAATGAACAGCATGCAAATATGAAACACATTTTTACAACTCTCAGGCGCTACTTCTCGTTCATAGGGCATAGCATATTAACAGGATCTTAAAAAACTGAATTAGTGCCATACTATACCAGTCACAACCACTTCCAAAGAATGACCCTTCTCCAAATAATAGTATTGTTTAGTGTCTGCACAATATCTACAGCTGAACCTGTTAAGGGTTTCTTCTCTTCCTGAAAGCAGATGTCAGATTTATACCTGTAGTATGACCGCAAATATTAATTAATCTTTTATGGCTGATGACTGAATGAGCCAGACTGGTGTGTACAGTGCTGGCAAACACAAGCTTTGCGGCAAGTATCTTCGCAGGGTCTGCTTGGCAAAAGCTGGTCAGGGATGGATAGCACTTGAACACTACTTCAATAGAGACTGAAAGGCATGTTTTTCACCTACAATTTGGTACTTGCTACACTGGATAGTCAAAGCACACATTTTAAAGAGATTAATATTTTGTAGGGTTTGGGGGTTTCTTTTGTTGTTTTTTTGTTTGGTTGGTTTGGTTTTTTTTGTTGTTGTTTACTCATCGTTTTCTCATTTAATTATCAGTGGGCTGCATGGAAAATAATTAGCCTTCCAGAAAACAAAAGCTCGTGGTGGCTTTCATGAAAAATAGGAGAGTTATCATATTAAATATAATTATCAATGTCATGGATGCATCTATTATGTTTTTCAACTGGTTAAGCTTGCCTACAGAGGCAGTGTAGAGAAAGCAAAGAGGAAGAGAAAATAACTGAAAGAATGTATTCAAATCTGTCTAACCTAGGCAACTAACTTGTGCCAATATTTTAAGGTCCCAGGAGCACATTCCTCCTAAATACATGCCTGTAGGCAAGCTAAAGAAGAAAATACCTTTGAAGGAGTAGACAAGTAGATCTTGTCTGTCTAACTTAAGGTCCTGAAATTAATCCCACCTTGATAACACATCACTGGCAACGGGAGTGAAGTTTGGACATGCTAAAAAGATACTACATCCATGTGCAAGGAAAAATTACAAAATCCAAAAGGTGCCAAAACTTTAAAAGCTTTTTCTTAGGTAGGGAAGATGACTCTCATCAGAAACAGTTTGTTGGGGTGCTGTTGCTGACTATACCTATGACAAAGCTGCAGCATAGGGGATAAAACAGTCTGGGACCCAATCTGAGCAGAGTCAAGACGTGACAGGAGCATCTCCCATACAAAGAATGGCTGGGGGGATAGTGAAGAAAGATTCAAGAACAGCTTGTTTCTACACACATCTGTACTGTAAACCATAGCTCAGCAGTTACAGTGAGAAATCTGAGCAGATTTCTCTTATATTAGAAGCACGGCAATCTTTCAACTATCTCAGCTCATCATAAACACGGCAAAGATTAGGCGGTTCCAAACTCCTCTTCATTACTTGACAACCTTTCTATGCAGAGAACGGAGATACGCCAATTTTGTTGTAATTTGGATCATACTTCCCTGAAGAATAGATGCAAAAATTAGGTCAATTTGCACAATTTTGTGGGGCAGAACTATTTGGCCATGCTTTGTATCACTGGATTCCAGAGCAGGCACAAAACAATTGCCTATGCACATCTATCCTGGAAAGGGTTATTGCTTAGAAAATGAACAGCTATATATATTCAATGGGTCATTAAATGTAAAAGTGTTTGAATTTTGAATTACTATTACAGTGTATTGTGTCATAAAATTATATGGAAAATCATCTAACTGTTTAAACGAAACAACAGCAGCCATAGGAAAAACTCTAGGCAGTATAGGTCTAGATTTAAATTTCTTTTGCTCAAATTTTCCCCTGCCTGGAATCAAATTTCACTTTGGAGACATCTGTAGAATTTATTTGCAATATATAGTGAATGCTCAGAAGACATTGGCTGTTAGATAAGACTACTGAAATATAGTAAGTGGTGAGTGCACTGCAGCTGGAGTGTAAAACATGGACTACGAGCTGTTTTTCACCTCTGAGATTTGAATGAATTCATTCACTGTGGCCACCAATAGTCCAGGAAGCCGTCTATGTTATGTATTCTTGGAGCTCAACAATCAAATCTGTAGGCCTTGACTATAATAAGAAGGTCTTTGTTAAGTCGCAAGCTCATTAAATCCTGCTCTAAACCCTCCCTGGTCCTAATCTCTCAAACTGCTGATTGTAGTCACTAAATTATTGAGCAGTTGAAAGTAACACAATGGAGACAAATATCATTCAGACCTTCAGAGTACTTGGGACACATAAAGGACTCATGCCACCTTGAAGAAAAAACAAAGAAATCAGCTTTTACTAAGAAGCCACCTATGCTTCCATTTAAATCATTAGTTAGCCCCAAAGTCAAGAATGGGTATATAATTGCTCCGTGTCTTCCTTAAACTCACCGTCAGAGAGTAGAGATGGCCTTGAAACTACAGCAGCCTTAGTTCTATGCCCAAAGGGCATATCAGTGGCCATGCTTCCAATGCTCTTTTGTTAGCTTTTACTGTTCATTCCTCTATTCATCATTTCCCTGTCTTGTTTAATACTCTGGTCTACTAACCCTTGTCAATACCTCTTTTATATGTCCTCTACCCTTGATTGACCTTGATTCCTCTAAAAGGATGACATGATGAAAACATAACTGCTTACACAGAAGCAACAAGGATGCTCACAGAAAGATTTTTAACAGGTAGTCAGTCTCATAAATGAAGAAGCTGAAATCCATTCTGAAAAGAAAAAAAATCACAGTCTCTGAAAAAAGTTAACGAACCTGATGGTCCTGTTTGTGCCTATGCACTGTCCATACCCTATACCCAGTACCTTTGAATTTAAATAATGCAAATTTCTTAAGTGTCTGGATGCATTCCCCTCTTTAGATTAATTCTTACCACAAAAATTTGCTTTGCTATCTATTAAATCTCTAGGCTCCACTTTTCAGGAGCACAACCTCAACGGGTAGTAGGGTATGACTACATTTGTTCAATTCTATAGAACAACATCAAATATGGCTGAGTAAAATTCATTCAGACTGTGTTGTGAGAGCTAGCCCTTTTTATGTATGTCATTTAGTCTACAGTAAAACCACTGTTTTATATCCAGGCAGATGGTTGCTCAGTTATGATGAATGTCATAGTTGACTCAGCTGCGTGGGAACTACTGCTTCAATATTGCAGGCCAATCCAGGACAGTGGGCCCTTATCCCCTTGATGTGAATACCAGTGAATGTATGTATGAATATAAATGGCCGAGTAGTTGCATTGAAAAATCGGTGCCTTTGCTTTTGATAAGAATGAGAGGCAGCTATAGTAGTGCCTGCAGATAGTCAAGAAACTTTAAAATATGTTAGTCAGGAACAAAGACTGCATCGTTTTGGAGTAGATACACTACCAAAGATAAGGTAGCTTATTTTTGTGCATGTTTTGAAGTCTTTCAACTTGTCTGAAGCCTCATTAACTATATATTGGTCTTCATCATAATGATGTTGACAATTTTCAAGTTACCTCAAGCGCAATGTTTTCCATGATATATCCAAAGGAAAAGACAAACTATACGCCTTACTGCATGAAGTATCCAAATCCTTATCATGCATATTAGATATTTCCCTTTAAAATGTTGTTTATTCCTTTAAAATTCTGTTTGAAGTGTGGCTTTAATCAAAACTATAATATTTAGTTATATAAAAAAATTACCAAAAAAACCTATATAAGTTCTTTTATTCTTAATTAAACTTACAGAAATATTTTTATACTAAATTTTTGAAAGACAGACTCATGGGCTTAATAGCTAAGTTGTAAGAAGCCATTGAACCAAAGGGATATGAAATGTAAATGCTGGCGAACCCTTAACTATAACATTGGAAGTGATGACACTCTAATATGACACTAATCATGCTATAATTCTTCAAAAAATAATGTTCTGCAAATGAAATGTAATAACTAAGAAGCCCACTTCAACATAAGTCAATAAACTAATAAGCTTGTTAAAAGAAAATAAGTACTTGGCTTCAGTCTTTGAAGAGCAGCTATTTATTTTGAAATCCTCTGAAATACAAGAACAGAAAAAGGAATAAATCTTAGCATAGGAATAAACCTTCCCTCTTGGATTTCATGATAAATTAATGATTAGCAGACTGGTTATATATGAAACTAAACCTCTTAGAAATCAAGAAAAGAGTCATACAACTTTATCTCTTTCCTCTGAACTTCTGTAATAAATATACATTTTCTTGACATATTCATATACTACAGGAAATAGAAACTTGTTGTCAAATTTGAATTTCCATCTTTCTTATAATTATACTTCTAGTTGCACCAGCAACTGTGGCTTTCATATTTGGGTTGAAGGGCTGGTGAGTCTAAACTGGGGGCTAGCTGCTTGTGCTTGGTTTAATGGGGAGAGAAAAGTACTTTGGGGAAAACGTCCTCCAATCGTCCAAAATTTCAACTAGGAAGCATGTTACACCAGGACTGATGAGATGACTGCTCATTCCGTGAAGGATTAATAGACATGTTTGTAGATGCTTCTGCTTCTGAGTAAATTTGGCAATAACATGGGCTGAAATTTCAGTATCAATTTTAATTTCAAAGCCCACAGACACAAGAATTTGGTCTTATTAAAAACAACTCTTCCAGAGGAACAGCAAGAAATTTTCTGAACAAAAATAATGAAGCCAGATTTCTAATGAGTTTGTGCTTATTGATTGTTAGGACTGCGTCATAAACTACTTTCTCAGACATGAGAGAAACCAGGAGGGTAGGGGGAGTCGTGAGAGAGAGAAGTTCGCCTGGGGAATAAATTCTCTGGTGTCTGTTTGATAAACACAACTCCTGTTCAAGATTATTTACAGAGTTCTCTTAGCGATCCTCACCTTTGTATATTCTCGGGGTGTTAAGGGATTAACTCATGCTCCATTCTTTCTCTGAGAGGGAACCAAAGTAGATGCTCTCTTACCTATCTCTCTTCTCTTTCTGTCTGCAGAAATTCTGCATTTGTGATGTCTTACCTCATGTGTGTCACAGTGTCACTTCTATTTGTTTCACATCATTTTACATTAACTTGTTCTGTATATCACGCATATTATAACAAAGATGGTTGTTATAAGGGTTAGAAAATGTCCTGGCTTGAGGTAAAACAGAACCAATTTTCAGTAATTTGACTTTTCAGTTAAGTATCTTCTAACTAACTGTACTCTCTGAAATTAATGGTATGTCTTTCAGACAGTGGCTGATTCTAGCAGCAATAACATCTTTAACATGTTTATAATTAATAACAAGAAATGGTATGCAGAGAACCTCTTGCTTATACCTGTTGCTATAACAACCAAGGTCAGCTAATTTTGTTTTGTGCCACGTTGGAGGGTCAGAAGTGGAAGAGTGTAAAAGGGTCACATCTTTGGGGAGGAGCGGACAGGGAAAGTGACCCAAAACTGAACAACAGGGTATTCCATCCCAACTGTATCATGTTCAGTATAAAAGCTGAGGGATAAAAGGGGTCAGCTTCTTTCTTCAGTGGCCAGCGTCCAAGGAGGACCCTGTCTATTCCTCTACCTTTGATCCTGATCTGTGCATTCCTGAATCCAGATCTGAAATCCAGTTCCCATCTGTTGCTGAATCCAGTCTGGGACTTTCCCAGTTCCTGACAGTGATATGATCGTCATCCTGGGAGCTTGATACGGTTTTGTATATATTGTATGTATTTCATATTTTCTTTTTTATATTATTATCTTTTCTTTTTATTATTAATCTTTCCATAAAGTAGTTTCAGTTTTCTTTTCAACCCATAAGTCTGTCCCTTATTTTCTTTCCCTTCTCTTCTGGGAAGAGAGAGAGCGAAGTAGAGAGCATCTGTCATTCATTTAGTGTCCAGACCAGCCAAAACCACTACAAAAATGAAAAGAGAAAGATACAGGTCATGACTTCCACATTTAAGAAAAGCGGAATGTAAACAAACAAACAAAAAAGCACTACTTCTACCATTTTCAGACCTAGACAATACTCTTTCCTTAAAGAATTTTTGAGGTCATCCTGACAGATAATGCCATTCTCTGCTGAGTAATCACAATTTAACTTAAAGAAATAAACAGATGAAGTCTGTGAATGCTCTTGTTTTTTCAGTTAGCAATACCAGAATCTGTGATTAATATTATAAAATATCTAAATATTTGATTCTTAGGAATATGAGCTCCTAACAAAAAAAACATTAGAAAAATATATTCATGAACACATAGTCTAAGTATTGCAAATGGCAATTAGTGAGTGGCATTAAATAAGTCACTTTGGTTAATAAATTATTAGTAAATTACCCAGTCTTGCCTGGGACTGTCAGTTACACAGGTGAATCTGGGTTTTGACTGGATGTCAGAGCAATGAATCTGTTGTTCTCCCACCAGTATTGTCAGAGGCGGATTTTTGGAAGTAACCCCCAATAAGCTCTCTTGCTTGAAAATTGGAGGTGGTATTCAAGTGGGGTCTTTTGCCCACTTTGCATAATTCACAACATTTTAGGATGATCTTTCATGAAGACCCCAAACTTCTGTAATTAGCTATTCAATGAGAATGGAAGTATGAGAAACTAGAAACTGTCAAAAGACAAATTATAGTAAAGAAATGGGAACTTTATGGGCATAGAGACTTGAACTCATGTCACCAAACTGAGACTCCAAATCCAGAAGCTTACTCACTCTTGTTTAACTCTAGTCAATGGGGATTAATAGATGCTTCCAGAAGTCATTTGACATACCTGGAATGTGAATTACACTCAAGCATACAGCTTTCTATATCACTTGATTGTATAAAGAAGATACGTACACACCAATTTTACCATCTCAGCTATGCTCTTAAACCAAATGAGATCAATACAGACAGAAACAGTTTTATAATTAATAATAATGCTGTAGACACTAGAACAACATTTTGGAAAAGCTCTGCATCACTAGAGTGACTGCTTTCTTCAGAATAAATGAAATGTCGGTGTAGAAATTTAGATGATTATTCCTCTGTGCTGTGCTGTAAGCTTTTTTCAAACTACAGACAACAGAATAGTACAAAGCTATAGAGGGCCTGGAGCAGGCAGTTCATTAGGTGTGGTTTATATTAATCGTAATTTTAATTTTTAAGATGTTCGAGGTATACATATATATACAGGTCATCCTCAAATCACTGAGGAATTCAATTATGTCTAGACCAGAACAAAAAAAAATCTACTGATCACGCCCTATTCGGAAAAGGAAATCAGTGCAACAAACCTGTAAAAGACGTGTCTTCTGCTTATGGCACAGTCTGAAAGAACAAATGAGCACCCCATTTCTAAATTAAAATTCCTCTCTCCATCAGCAACAAGCCCCCATTTTGAAAGAAATATCACCCTTTCTCCATTCACAGACACAGTGCTCTGTGGAAAATATTTCCAAAGTGTGACAGCAAAGAGGCAGTGGAAATCTGTCTTCTTTTACAGATTTGCCTATTCCTCTGGGAATGGAAGCAACGAAAAATATTCAGTTCCTAAACAGAAAATTTCAGACTAGAGGTAGAAAAGATTATGCTCTTCTGGAAGAGAATGAAAGCTATGGAAAAGGATTCTGAACTTTTCTTGTATCATCTCAAAAGCTGGAGTCTGCTGACAGAATCTGTTTCAGATCATGTCACATAGTCAATACAGAAGATAAGCAAAGTCTGGTCTTCTAAATTAATTGAAAAAAATTAATGTAGATCTTCAGAACACTGTGATTTCTTCCACCTGGCTTGTTTGTTCTCCATTTATCATACCTAAATATTTTTCATTTGGCATTTTTACTTCCCTGTGGGGTGAAAAGTGAAGTGATCATGATCAGAGTCCTCTCTTAAACCAAAGTAGTAGGAAAAGCAGTAGACTATTAAATCTTTCAGGCCTAAATAGTTCATTCCATTGGGTCTAGGTGCTCAGTGGTTGTCACAGTCAGTGAAAATGAAGAAAAATTTTCTATGAAAGTTAAGTAATGTAACCAAATACAGACCACTTTGTCTTCTGGAGACTGTAAGTTAACTAAAGCAGCTATTGTGCTGTGTCAAGAAAGACAGCAGTTTCATATTTATAGGCCGAGTAAATAGCAGAGTGCACTTAGGGCTCTCAAGTATAACAAATTGGGTCCTAATGCCTATATCCCAGTTTGTGATTGAAAACTCTATACCACTTCTTTATGCCAACCATTTTAGCCTGACAGTGAAGGATGACAACCTACCACCTGGCTAGGTATTAAAAAAGCTACATCAGGTACAATGTGGTTGAGCAGAGCAGCTCTGTACTAAGGCTCAGAATTTTGCAGGGTTCTAAGGGTGTAAATAGATAAGATAACAGCTGCTCTGTGAACATCTCAAAAACTGCAGCTAATGTAACATCCATGTCATTTTGCTTCTACAGTTATCAAAATCCTGTTTTTTGACATCTTTAAAGCAGGTTAAGCATTGACGTTACTCTGAGACCTGAATTAACTTAGAGATCCTGAAGCCAAATTATTAAGCAGAGAAGACTGTGTCAGGTGGCACCAGGTTCTAAAAAGAGGGTGTTTTTCAGATTCCACAGGAGAAATGTTAAAAGCAGGCACTATTATGCAGCCACAACACGATGAACAAGATATGTACGATAAGAGAGAGAAAAAAAGCTAAGCTTGCACAGGACAAGATGGAAAATAATTACAGGTTTAGAACACTAGCTATATGCGTAATTCTAGTCTTCCTAAAAGATAAATTTAAACTTGTTGTCACCCCAAAATGATTAATTACTGTTATGGCTGGTCTCAATCATGCATGTATCCTAAACATGTGTTGCACTAGTTATGATTCTTTACATATAATGTGATGAAAATGAGAGATGCAGTACACAGGGACATTTCTCACTGCGAAAGAAATGAGAGAATGAGGAATTTAAGAAATGACTTAATATGTCAAACACTGTATGTGACGCCTCCTTAAAAAAGTAACACTTTCATAAACGAAGAACTGTGGTAGTACTTAGTTAGAAGACTGCAAAGACACTTATCCAGTTAAATTAGTAGCAAAAACTTTACTATGTTGGCATTAAAATGACAAGAAATACCTTACACACATTTTTGGCATATCTCTATATCAAGGTAACAGCACACCCTGTTTAGTCCAAGTGCATTCTCTAGGCTATCAAAGAGTAATAATAGGTGTCAATTTAAGAATCCAGACCTATCTGAGTGCTGTCATCACAGGGGCCCTGAGAGGAAGACATGTCTTTCAGGCATTAACAATGATCAGGACAGATAAGTGGAAGGCAGTAGGGAGCGGACCAAAATTCTGAAGATTTCTAGGAAGTCTGATGGCCAGGGTTGTTTGGCTTATGTGTTCCAAGGAAAGAAAAGGCAGAACAATCTACAAAAGAAATTTAATATGCATGAGTTCTTAGGCACGTAACCTCATCCAGAAGTGGATTTAGGTGCCTAGGATGGAATTTAGGTTTCTGAGGTTGGAATTCATCTGGCCTAATTTAGTGTTTAAACTTGTAAATTAAAACTCCATCATCCAATGAAGAAGAAATAGACAATTCAAAGGGCAAATCCTCTAAAGTACCTATTTTTCCACATAAAGAATGATACTATCATCTTTAAAATCTGTTAAAGAATCTGCTGTAAATAATTTCTTGGTAAAAACTCCAAGTAGATAAAGAAAAAAGGTACAGAAATGTTCTCCTACAGTTTTAATATGCAATTCACTGATGCTGTAATATCTGAAGTATGTTGGTTTAATTATTTTTCTCTTCTCTTTGATTTTAATAAAAATGTAATATTATCTTAAATATAGTTCTTAACACAATACAAGTAAAAAGTGGAGAGAACCAGCACCATTATGAACAGAAAACATGAGCTCTTGTAAATGAATCAGGCTGTATACGTGTACTGTGCCTATTGATTTTACCTTACTAAGAATAAAGTCATTAGTCACAATTCTGTCACACTAACAAAAAAGTTCTATTGAGAACTCTGAGTGGGTACAGTGAAGTATCAGCAAACCTGTAAAATGAACTTATTGAGAACAAGCAGATATGGAGTAACAATTTTTGTTCAAAAAGTTTTCTATTTGAAGGAAAATAGTATCGTATAAAATTAATGCTGTTTGGTAATAGATTTACAAAAAACCATGGAATCTTTTCATAAGACTACATTGTTGTTGGGTTATGACAATGCTGCAAACGACTCAGGTTTCCTCTGTTATCTGGATGTGATCTGATACTACTGTGTGCTTATCTTTACAGGTGTCAGTCATCTTTCTGGCATTTTATTCTTATACAGATATATAAATTACTATCATAAGAGCTTTTCAATAAATATCTCTGTGCTTCCAATTAGTTACAAGGCCAATCCATCATATATATATTTACCTAGGCAAAATTATCTTTCAGGTTCTAAAGAGTTACCTTACCTTACATTGAACGTGTAAGCAATGTTTAATAGTAAAACTGTACTATTAAATTTACACAGAGGCAAATTAAAATATTATCCATCAGAGATATCATCTACAATTCTTGCATATCTCTAGTAATTTTTATCTTATAATAATAAGATAATAATAAAATCTAATATTTTTTATCTTATTCATGTTAATTTCTTTCATAAAATGACTGGTGGGTTTGCTTCTCACTTGTTTCCATGAAACTGGAAAAACACCTTCCACACTGTAATCCAGCAACACACCTTCTTTAAAAATCAGCTTATTTCTATCCCTGCTGCTAATTACAGAACTCCTTATTCAGAGCATGGATCTTCCTTTCATTGCCTCTCTCTGTTGTGATAGAAACTCCTATTAAAAAGGAAGATCCAAAAGAGATTTTCTAAGAGATAATTAAACACAAGGGGCCATGCTTACTAGTCTGTTACTCCACTTTTATGCTGGTGTAATTCAATTGAAATCAATGCAACTACTCTAGTGTAAGAGAATAGTGTTGCTGTAGTTATTCAGAATCAAGTTTTTAGTGTTTTGTCTATTTTGATATGTGCAGATTAGAGGCTGTTGAATGTCAATTGAAACTGATTAAAATTTTTGATATTATGACCTTTGCGGAGTAACAGTATCTAATATTCTTAATGAAGTGATTGAGAACACTCTAAATCACATTTTCTCTAAAAAACAATATATCGTGAAATGCACCATTTCCTAATACACCAACCAGAGCAACCTCCACTCAGGTATATTAGTATCAGTCTTACTGCAGCAAAGTCACTGAGATAGAGAGGATTTTAGCTTTTTTAAGTGGTGTAATTGTACAGGAGGGTATGTATTCTGTCCTCTGGTAACTTTTGGATGTTAAAAATACTTGCTTTTCCACATGGTGATGAAGATAGAACTTGCCAAATATGCTTAGCAAAAGTGAGCATGTCTTATGTCATTAATTTCTGCCCAGAAAGGCCAGACCTGCATTTCTTCTTTAGCTTTCTCTGCTATCACACGTATACACATACACACATATGTTTTAGAAGTGAATGGGAAACATTAGACCTCAGTAATCTTCTGGGTGAAAATTTAATTCAAAGGTATACAGCTTCATGAAAATGTTGACTTCATTAAAACAGTATATTTCAGCAAAAATGCATTTTCCCAGAAATATTTCCACCAACTTTCTGGACAATAACAGTGTTTATTTTCTCTTACAAATTGTTAGATGGAATAACTTTCTTTTTTCACTTTTGTTGTTGATATTATTATTATTTGAAATCTCTTCTTCTACATAAGGTACATCAGGTTAAATAACGGAAAAGACATTTTAATTCTGAACATTCTTCAAATCTATGGTACCTCTTCAGGAAAACAATTTGTCTTTGGCCTGGAACACTGACTGGCAAACTCCCAGCTTACAGCACCTGTTTCATAGCTCACAGTGAAGATTTTATAAATACCTTACAGTCATCTAGTGAAATCATTCATTTCATGATATGACTGAAAGTCGTTCCTGGAATTATAGGCATTCTATTACACTATTTAACTGTTCCACTGAGTCATTGTATGAAATGCCTAAAATTGTCAGGCATTTCATGAAATGGCTGGTGTCAGTGTTTTAGTCATTTTATGAAACTTAGCATTATGACATTCTATTCACTACTGCTGTGAAAAATCAATTTTTTCCATGGGAAACAATGTCCTATCAAAGTCCCACTGATATAAATAAGCAGACATTTGTCATATACTCTTACAGCCCTTCAGCTGCCCCAGGCCTCTGGCAGAGTACTTTTCCTGACTTTGCTCAGACAGACACAGCTCCTCCACTTTTGCACTTGTATTCCTGGGTGGTTGTTTCTCAGCATTTCTCACTTGGAGAATGAAGGAAAAGCATAAATAATTGTTTTGTTTTGTTTTATTTTATTTTATTTCATTTTATTAGTTAACTCATACCCAAGTTTGCATTCAGTCTTGCTTAGTAAGGTGCAGCACTAATGAGATAGAGATAGTAGGAAGCAGAGATAATAAAAACACCCACTTGACCGAGGCAGAATGGGTCCATGAAACAGTTTAGTGTCATAAAAGACATAGATGAAAAAGGTCTGAAAGGGATTGGTTTGAAAAGTAAAATCTGTCATGGGAAATATTGTAGGAATTAATTGGGTTTGTGTCCCAAGTAACTTCTTCAGGGGAGGAAATTATTAATGATAATCTTGCTTCACTGTTTTGGTGCTCTACTGCTGGAGAGCAGGGTTTTGTAAATGCTGTGGAGGTTGAAGGAAATGTAAAATAAATGAATGAAAATGTTACAAAGCCAAACTGAATAGCTGCTGTCCTGCTTCTGAAATAAGCAGTTGTTCAGTGTTACCATATGGCTGTAGAGTGAAATATGAAAGACTTTGTGATTTTAGAAATAAAATTATTATGGAAACACTATAAAATATTCTTTTAGTTTAATATTCATAATTAATCGAGAATTGAGCATTTCCTCTAATCACTTACAACTGCCTAATACTGTCATTCATTGTACAAATCACTACACAAGCCAATCAATAGAAAGAAAGCAATAGTCATAATCTTGAAGCGAAATCGATTATTTTATTTATTTTTTTTTATGATATATTTTGTCACATTAAAGATACTTGAATACTTATGACTTTCTTCTCTTTTACATGCAGCTGGATTTGGGAACATTCTAGTTATTCCATGGGTGAAAAAGAGAAAATAAGAGAATCAATTAATCAAGAAATGAGAATTAATAAAAATTATAAAATATTAATAAAATTAATAAATATTTAAAAAATAATAAAAAATATGCAGATGGATCTTAAATTCTACTAAGTGATGGGAAATGACAGACTTCTTACCGAAAGGTAATGGAATAATCTAAACACACAGTTAATATATTTGTGAGTTACTCTTAAAAAAAATGACACATTCTAGCTTGCATGAGGTATTTCAGATTTTTTTTGTGTGTATACTGAATAGGGGCACTCCTACCGAAGCCAGCTTAGTTACTTATGAAAATCTCTTCCCATAATCATGCTGCTAATGGTTACCTTTTCTCATTCACAGTAGAAGAAATTAACATGATGTGAACAGATTTGCACAGTAGGAAATGTATGTAAGCAGACACCATTTTATAGTTGTTTGACTAATTTGGGGACATTTGCAGAAAACACCAGGCATGACTTTTAATGGTGTTATTTGATGTGCACTGCACTGAATTTCTCTGCTGTGAGCAAGTTAGCTGAAGACCAGGCTCTCCAATTTTTATGATAGTAACATTCTATTGTAGACAATAATTTTTCCCTGTGCTAGAATGGGATCCTTAAAAACGAATTTTATTTTTTTTTTCAGAATTCCAATTTCTTTTTTTCTGTCTATATTCATTACACTGCACAAAAAATTATTAGCAAAAATAAATTTCTTATGGCTGAATTTGCACAGTCTTTGCTCAGTTGGATTACATCAGAAATCTCATTGATTTTATTCAAAGAACTGAAATGCTGTAAAGCACAGAACTTACCTATACCACACTGAGATTTCATTAGGTTCTTATATCATATTCATCAGTATATATTTGAATATCTTCCAAAAAGACATGGAAAGGACAGTGTCCTATCCTTTAATTTCAGCTATTTAAAAGCATCTATTTATATGAGTTTTGTTGTTTCTTGTTTGTGTTGGGAAGTTATCGTGGAGTCTTGAGCAAGTCCTTGAAGATGTTTCCTGTCTTGTACTGACTCTGTCATGGTCTAAAGGTTGTTTGGTGGCTCTATATTAGCTATTTATTTAACAGCTTTCCCATATCTCATTAACTTTCTCCAAAAATAATTCAGAATCCAGGAAAATCCATGAACAAAGTCCTGTTCTGCTGTATTACATGCTAAAGAGGAAATAATTGATCAAAATTCCTGAGGGGAACATCCTGAGGGGATAGTGCCACCATCACTCAGCAGCCCAAGGAGATTGTAAAGGTGAAGTACAGTAATAACCATATTCTTACAACTGCTTTGTCTCCTACCCTTCTGTTTTAGCAAATAGCTGCAAGGCTAGAGTGGAAGGCAAATACTGCAAACAGATTGCCTTGTAAATAGTAAGCACATTTGATCTCGGCAACAAACTTGCCTGCATTCTGCCTACAAATGTCAGGAACAGTCATGATGCCTCCAGCTTAGCCATATTTCCTCCTCCTTTCTCAGAACAGAATGCAGTCTAAGGGCCTTGGTTAAGCATTAAGATTACCATGTTTGAGTGATTAAAATAATTCTATGTTGTCATTGGGACTGCCAAGAGTATTTTAGATCTTATCCAGGTTCATAGTATCTTTATTAAGTTATGTGTATTTTTTTTAAATGTCATGTTAACATATTTTGCTACTTTTTTCATTATATATTTGTATAGTCAAATAAAGCAGACCTCGAGGAAGACAAATGGAACCTCCATTTTCAACCTTGCACAAATAATATGGTAAAACTAAGTCTAGTACTTTATTGTGGTACTTCTAGCACAAATACCTTTTTACATAAAAATTGCAAAGGCATAACACCATTCATTCTGAGTGTAGTACTCAAATGTTAAGTGAAATTGAAATTTTTCTGTTAAGACCTGGTAACGGGTGCGCGGATAGAAATTATTTTGAAAGCAATAGTTAAAAAGAGAGAAATCTATTCTCTCTTATTTTACACAATATGTACACAATTGCTCCTACAATGAAAGCAGGTTAGATCTCTAAAGCATGTAAGATTGAATTATGTTCCTGAATGTTCCTACACAAATGGAATTAGGCAGATTTCTCTAGAGGAAGAAATCAGCCACCATTGTGCTGCATGGATAAATTAAACAGAAGAACACTATGTCTGAGTAAAAAAAAAAAGTGTCTTAAAATTTCCATGGTACAGTTCTTAACATTTCCCAGCATTGCATTTATGCTCAGTAGCAAAGCTTCAGCATTGCTCAGTTGTTGTAACAAAGAGTAGAATTGTACTCTGTTCATTTTTTTCGGAGAATGGGACACTTAACAAAATAATGCTGTAAGTGAACAGATAGAAGTAGGCTACTAATTTTACAAATGATCCTCTGTTACTGCCAAGTACTTCAGAAAGTTGGCATGAGCCTACTAGCAGGAAATATCCCTGTGTGCAATAGTTCTCGAAGAATGCCAGCTAGTGTAGAACAAAGAGGAGCCTGAATGTGTCATGAAGTGGTTTCAAGCACAGAGGGCCAGATATAAGGCTATGGAGTTACGCTAGGGATACATTTGGCTCAGAGTTTTTGAACTATGAGTTAGCAATTTCTACTAGGAGAGCTGGGCATAAAAAGCATCTGGTTGTTTTGGAAAGAGGAAATAAGAAGTGCCCCAGAAGACACTAGTGAGAAAAGCTTTTGCTCTTACCAACTTCATGTTAGCTGAACAAATTTGTGTTTGGGTTCCAGACGCAAAAACTGTACACTGGTAAGTGGATGTGGCTGAAATAGAATGTATTAATCCTGCATCTACTGCCCACCCATTACCTCTCCTTTTTGAAAAAGCCAGCTTTCCCAGGACACTTTACAATGTCTATGTGGTGTCATAACAGCTTTGTTAGATACATAGTAAAGGCAGAGTTTGCAAACTGAGTAATCAAAAGGCTAGCTAGGAGAAAACCAAAATGAATAAGCAACTGAATATCTGAGGGGAGTGCAGGAGACACAGAAACAATCAAACTAAAGCTTTGGGAAGCAAGTAGAAGGTAAAAGCCCAGCAGGTATATGAAGGTAAGCAAGAAAGATCAGAGACAACAAACAATAAATGTAGTAATTTAACAAAGCCCTGTAGAAGTGTTTTGATATTCCCTTTCCAAAAACTCTTCTTGTTAACTATCCTTACCACGTCCTGCACTTACAAACAGGCAGAGAGCATTGCATTTCTTGCCCAGACCGCTACTTTCACTCACACTCGCTGCTTCGTGAGTAATTTCTTCCAAGAGTACGTTGTGGTTTTTTTTTTCCTACACAGTATTTTCTGCCTTGTTTTTCCTCTGCAGAAGACTGTGTATCTTCTCCACCATTTATGTCCTCTTTTTCCAGGAGGAAGGAAGCAATCACAAACAGGGAGGGGTGGCTTTCATTCATCCCAAATGTCTCAGGACATTGGGAAATGTTTCTTCTTCACAGCAGCACAGCTGAAGGGCATCAGGAGTCAGTCTGCTGACTCTCACTTGGTGTTACTTTACCTCTCCTTCTTCACTTGCTCAAACGAATTGATGATTCTGCCCATCAGCTGCCAATCGTCTATACACAGGAAAAAGCAAGCACACTTGAATGGCTGTTTACAGATACATTTTGTGAGCTAAGAATGATTTGTTTCTGTTTGTCTTCTCACCAGAAGAGTTAGCGTTGAAAGGGAATATAAATCCTTTTCCTTGCTCCTTAGCAATAACACCTACATTTTGAAAGAAATGCAGGGATTCAATGAAAATAGGACTGCTATAAGTCTTCTCAAGGTTCCTCAGGTATCCGTCACACATGAGTGGAGAAAAGACCCTGAAAAGAACTTAAGACTGGAAGAAAACAATGTATCCAGAGAAGGAAAAAAAGCCTTCTGTTTTGATGTATTCTCAACATTTAATTGGATCTTCACCAAAGACTTTTCATCCCATGTTAGCTCTAGCTGGCAAAGGAAAAGAGAGTAAGGGAGATGCTGTGGGAAGAATCCGAAAGCCTGGAATAAATTCTGCTGAGTTTGGAATAATCTTAGCTTTGTAGGACTTGTCTGTTATGTATTCTGAAGGAAATCAAGCAAATACGAAGAAAATACATAGATACAGCAAATTTTAGGTCAGAGGGCTCTTCTGAGTGATATCTTCAATTTAATCCCCACTCAAGTCCCATTTTGAAGACAGGTGAATCAGAAAATCTGTGATTGACCCTCTCTATCAGGCAGAATTTCACCCCTTTATTAGTGCCTTCCTCCTGAGACTTCTTTAATTGATACTTAGAAATCAGTCAGTAAGAGAACATGAGAGAGTTTTGATCCACAGTCTTTGACATTAATCAAGGCAGAGTCAGTGAGGCATTGCTCATTAACAAAGCTGATCTTTCAGTGCTTCTGCAACACACTCTATTCCTCTTTATGTTCATTCAAAGAGTATGCAGCAGGTTCAGGTACTAACATGGCTTAGCAATGTCAAATGCTACTTATGCAAGCATAAAAATCACAAAGTATTTTTTACTGTGATTTCAGTCAAGAAAGTTGATTTTCAGAAAGCATAATAGTTATGGCTGACTCAAGTGATGAAGGCATAAACAGCATTATGTAAAAGAATAAGAGGGCATAAGGACATCAGAAATCATATATCAAACTGTGTTCCAACCTGAATTCAGGTCTAGCTCTTCTAAGGATTTAGAATGAAATTAATGCTTTTATACCCTTCAACTGGTCACCAGGAGACAGCAATCCCTGTTCTTGTGCAGACTGGAAGGACAGAAAGGACTAATAGATAACAATATATGGAGCTCTCCATAACCAAAATGTAAATTTTTTATAGACAGTATTTCCATATAAAGCCTGGTCACTTGTGTACCACTAATGCAGATCTTCCAGAAAATTTCACTCGTATCAAGAAGTGTTTCATTCTGTATGTTCAAGTTTGAGCTAATTAGAGCGGTAAGAGAGAAAATTCAGTCACACACTTGCTGCATGGAGTTATGTCCTACAATTTTTAGTTGCCTCTGATATCTTACTCTTCCTGGTCCAATAAAGCTACAGTGCACTGCCAGAGAAATATAAATTGATCTTCAAGTTACCCTTTTGGCAAAAAGATATTTATTTCAATAACTTTCTTGTCTGGTTGTTTTACCAACTTTAGGTGTACTTAGTCTAGAATTTAAATACAGTTTTAATCCCCTGCTAGCTGCATACTTGCTTGAGGACCAATCACACTGCAAATTAGGACAGCTTTGCAGTGGCTACAGCTGATACTGGAGGCCAGTTTGGCTGATCTGGCAATCTCAGGATCAAGGAAAAAGGCTCTGAGCAATACTTGCCTCCAGTCACAGTTGTGCTGAGGCTGTGATGCTCTAGTTATTTTGTGTTCCTAAATTGCTGGGATTAATATGCTTTAAAGAATGAATTACACAATTGAGGCAAATCATATAACACTTCTAAATTAATATTTAGAAAGACCACAGCGCTTTATTTGAGATTACAGATGGTATTAAGCAGCTAAGTTTAATTCTTTGCAAAAAACAACTATGAAATCTAATGATACAGCTAATAGTATTTTGGCAGAATCCAGGTGTCTAGAGAGCTATTTAGGTACCAAATCTAGACACCAACTTTAAGCTTATGTTTGCTATATGTCAGCAAGGTTTATCACTCAACTATTAGCGTATGATTAAGGTAGGTATTTCAGATCCCTTGATCCCTCCATATCTAACTACAGTCTGGGCCATGTATCTCATCTGCCTTACAGAAATGCCTCATCATTGCTTTACAAAGTAAAATGAGAAGAAATGTCCTTCCAAGAATGGCCTTAACACTAAAGGACTCAAGCAAATGGCAATTACAGGTAGCCATGCCGCAAATATCCTAAGTCCTGTCATCAAGAGCTACATCAGGGAATATGTTGGACTTCGACTTTTTTCTGGGTTCTGTCAATGAAAATTATGGACGCATTTTTTGGGAATTCAGTTAGTTGTTGAAACTGACAGATGACAGATGATGAACACCTTATATGCACAGGTACTTACTATTTTTCTCCAAATAGCTGGTGGTCACCATTAGGTGCCTTCACTATTGTGCTAATAATTCACGTGCTCCTAGGACAGTGAGAGATCTTCTCTTTCAGCCCACAGATCAGGTGCAAGAGCATGCAGAGAGTCTGCAGCACTGCATAACAGTGCGTCTGCCACCTTGGCTGAAGTCTTGTAGAGCTGTCTGACTTCCACTATGCAACTCAGTGCAAGGACTGGAGGTATGTGATTCTACTGCAGCTGATGGAGCAGCAGTCACTCTGTGTTGTGGCAGTCAGTCACTTTTTCCCTGGGAGAACAGATTTGTGCAACCACAGCCCAGGCCCCGGCTCACCCTCTAAGTGCAGCTTTAAGTCAATTCACAGGATCAGAGAGAGAGTGAACAAAATTGAGTATCATCCTGGCCCAGAGTTGAAGGCGCTCTACAGGAAATCTTGAGTCCTCATATTTGTTCCTCTTACTTTTTATTTATATATAATATATATAATATAAAGAAATACTTTTTATCCAAGACTTTGTTAGTATATAATATACATGCAGACCCTGGAGCAGAGACCAGACAAACTTAAACTTCCCTCCTCACCCATTACACTTTCCTATTGTACATCAAATGACATGATGTGGGGGTCAATATTCTCAAAACTGTAAGGAGTTCTGATACTGCAGTGATAAGGCACCGTAAATACTGTGAATAATCCTCCATTTCCTGCATTCTGAAAGAATAAAATTAGTAACTTTTAACTAATATAAATAACTTGTACCACATTGTTTGGCTAATTTTTAAAAGAACAATATTAACAGGCATTACATGAGAAGCATTATCAATATTGTTATAGATGGGAATAAAAGCCTCCTGATCAGAACAATCAGCTCACTGCTCTATGCGTTCCGAGTCCTCCCTGATGTCCCAGGGTGTTTGATTTAGCTTTTGAATCTCTGGTTGAGCTGAAAGATGTGTGAGAACTCATGTACTCAGACAGCTTTCTATTAGCTTTACATCTGAGGAGACTCAAGAGTATAAACTAATCCTTTCAAAGTCAATTGTAACTTACCCTCATTAAAATGGCTTGAGATAATTCTGCTTGAGGTAATAGCATATGACTAACTTAAACATTTTGCTAAACACTGCTTCTTTCCCTACCTCCTCCCTTTCTTTTTAAAAATCTGTTTGCTTTTGACATCAACTGTCAGAGCTGCAAGAATAGGCACATCTTAGACTTCTGATTTTTGAGAGGGGGACAGAGTTCTGATGTATCCAAATGTGTGATATACTACTATATAAACACTACCTGTTCCTGAAGTGTCTCTTGTAAGTCGGAAGGAGGGGAATCAATGTGGATGAAAAACCAAAGCAGAAATGATTGTGCAGCCTGTGGTGGATATCCAGTTTCTATCCATTCAAGAAAGTTGTTTGCTAGTATTTAGTATGCACTCAGAGCTCTTAGTTTCCTAAGACAGTGGCAGAATACAAACACTGGCACATGTGTGAGGGCCAATGCCAGCAGAATCAGTTCTGCCATGGAGGCAGGTGAAAGCAAGCAATGCTTTAGACTTCTTTTCATTTTTCCTTGAAAATTTCTGATCTTTACTCAATGGTCTCTCTCTCCAAGCAAGTTCATTTAGAGGAATATTTCTGAGCAGTGAACTCTGGGGCCTGTCCTGAGAGCTACTACTTGTCTGGAGGGTTTGCTGTGTAGTATAAAGGTAACATCAGGCTTTGGAAGCTTGAAGATGGAGAAGTACATTTTCTTATATTGGTAAGTATAGACAGATGCAGTTGGATGAATCACTTAATTTAATTCAGTGAAACAAACTGTCAGCTGCCTCTCAGTCTGGTCCATATAGACGGAATATATTTATATGTTTAAAAATGCCAGTAATACACAAAGGAAAATGAGGTTGGATTTAGCATTTTATCTTTCCTAATGCCTCACGTGCATTATTCTTCCTTGAGATATCTTGTGCTTACATTATTATTGTCTAGTTTCAAGTCTTTCTGGCTTACTGTAGAATTTGTTTTTAAAGATCAGTTCCTTTTTCCTTTATTTTCCCATTGTCACTATAATTTTTCTAATTTGAAAATAAAATTATTTTTTCTCAATCAACATTTGTTAAGTTTCCAGTATCTATAACTTGAGATGTTATTTATTTGAAAGGAAAACCTACCTATCTCTTTGCTTTGTACTGCTTCTCAGTTCTCAGACTTCTGGGACAGGGTTTTCTAGATCACTTTCTTGAAGGCATGTTGCTATTTCCAATTAATTCTACTTGAAAACCTGTTCAGTCTCAAAAAAACCCCAAACAACAACAACAACAAAAACAGAAGTGAAAGGAAGTGAAGCTAGTCAAGGATAATGACAGGTCTCTAGGAAAAATTGAAAAATTTAAACAATCACTTCAGCTGGCATATCTTTCCCGTTTTGACAGCTGATCTCAAAAGCAAACAGGTTTCAGAAGAAAAAGCCTCAGTGTTTTAGCAAAATGTTTATATTAGTCATATGCAATCATATCAAGCAAAAAAAAAGCTTGAGCCAAGTTATTGAATGTAAGATGCAATCAATTTTTTAAAACCTTCATTTATATCTTCCCATCTAAGATGGGGGTATAATAAAAAAATATATGGGTATTAAGGTTCTCACACCCTGTCTTTTCTACTTTGTAAAAAAATCAATGGATTATGTCTTTCTCTGCTACCACAGTACAGTGCCCAGCAGTCATGGAAGGTGACCAGCAGTCATGGAATCTTGACTTGAAAACAGTGTAGCACCAAGTAAGATCTTCTGATCATTAGGTTGATTCCAAGTAAGTATCTGTGAAAAAAAGGCATCCTAAGAACTTCATGTCAGGGTTAGATTCCTTATTTTTGCTGTGTTTCTTCGTTGCACTTCTGACTCCATTTCCTGCTGCTCAGCTCCTGACTTCAATTTATCTCTAATTCTGATTCTTGTGACTGTCACTTTTCAATTTCTGCTTCCTGGCTTCAGTATGTTCTGCCCTGACACTGGCTTTCTTAGTTCAGCTTTCTCCTAAGCATGATTTTAATATCCTGTAACCATGGTCATAGCTGTGACGCTCAGTACCCAAACCTTCACAGAGCGGAACACCTCAGATATGTTTAATCCCCCTCTTGTTCTGTTGGAAGAACAGGGGACCAGCCATAACAGACCAGCTCCATTTCTAAATATAAACCCTTAATTAATTTGGCAGCTTAGATGTGTTGAGATCTTGCATTGTTGTTTTGCATTGACAGAAGTTATATGGAAACTATGGAATCCAAGCTGATGCTGGAATTAAGAGAGGCTTTGAAGGTACTTCTGTATATAAGAGTTCAAGTAATGTTCAATTTTCTTTACACTTTTGAACAGTTAGGAAAAGTCATTGATGAATCTCCCTCTGTTGAAAGCTTACAGAAGACAAACGTTTCAAGAAACAACCAATTTTAAAAAAATTGATTCCTCCTCCAATAATGCCAAATCCCTTTCTTTGATGAATCTTGTAAAGTTTTTACTACTCATAAGATAAAAATACAGTATTTTTTCCAATTAACTCTCCACAATATGCTTTAATTAGATAAAATTAAAATAGCGTAAGATATTGATGTTGGCATAATCTATATAACCTCTACAAGGTTCCTTTATTTCTTCCTCAGTCTCTCCAAATTTACATATCTCCTCATGGTGCAATAAATATTTTAAATGGAGCAGAAAGACATAAACATAATTAAAAGTACTGTTGCACCATCTCCTTATAAATATTTTATAAGTTTTTACATTAAAATAATATGAGTCTGAACACAGTGAATTTGATGGGTATTAGAAGCATCTGTTGAATACTTGATAAAGAATAAATTCAATTTCATTGAACGATAATTTACAAAGCACAATGCATATCTTTGGAAAATAGGGCATATTTCAGGATACTACATTTGTTTTTATATCTCAAGGTATAAAATTATTTCAAAATTCATATTGCAGAAAGATGGCAAAAAGTTTACATCCATAAGAAGTTATTAGTGTATAATTTAGGATAGTATGTTTACATACAAAAAACCAAATGACTATGTATTAGGCATCTCATTGGGTAATTCAGTCAGATATGTTCTTGTTATATTATAATGACAGCGACAGAGAAATTTACAGTGTACTGAAAAAAATTCTTGACTGTTATTAGATCTAAAATCAGAACTGATGGAAAAGACCTATCAAGCCTGAATTTCAAATATTGTGAATCCTTGGCTCCCACAAAATAACATCAGCACAGCTACAGATCTAACTTGTGCAAACTGAAGTGGTGAGCATCTTAAATATTGAGATTCAAATAACCAGTCTGATGTCAACAAAATTATTCAGCTGAATAAACTAATACATTATTGAAACCAGAGCTAAATACACATAAAAGAATGTATCATGGGCATGGGATTCTTACATATTTGTTCTTCAGTTCAAGAAATTGATTCAAAAGGATCAACAAAGGCATACTTTCTAGTGCCGAGTCCACTCTGTCACTTATTTCAAACAAACAGTAGGAAGAGATGGTCACTAGTTCATGGATACTATTTGTTTCATTTCCCTTCCATAGGTAGCAGGAGGGCATCAGGTATGCTGGAGGCCCTATATTCTTTTAAGGAATTTGTCTCTGGTGTGCAAATGGAGAGTGATCTGTTGTAAGCATGATTCTGGGAAATTTTCTTTCAAGAAAAGTTCTTCTCCCAGTGCAGATTATAAAATGTAGCTGTGTCTAAGGCTGTATGGAGCACTCTTCGGTGTGTTTCATACAGTTCTTGGCTTTATGCAGTTATGGATGTTGTTCTGCAAGCTTATCAGTATGCTGTAGTTTATAGGTTATCATTTTTTGTATGCTGAACATTGTCCTTAGGAAAATGATGTGTAATAGATATATTAAATTTCTATAGAGATATAATGGTTGATAATTTTTGACTGCAATAATACGCTTGCAATCCTAATGATTTTATGCAAAAGATGAGAAAGTTACATAGCCGTAGTGCATCATGGACTTATTCAGATCTCTCTTGAGCTTTTCCAAAATCTCCTAATCAAAGTGGCTCGGTAAAATTTTGGCATATGATGGGACAGCCGGTTATCTGTCCTAAATCTGAAAAACCATGTTTATTGTGGAAAGCAACTTTGGCATGGGTAAGGATGAAATGGATGAGACTAGAGAGTCATAAAAGTGTCTAGACAGGAAGTGGTGACATCATCATAACCTGAGTATCTGATGTACAAAATGTTCTAGACCATGATAATAATGGGAGCAAGATGCATTTAGTTGTGTAGTTTACATAGCAAGTCTTATGTGCTTTACAACTAACCTTTTTTAGTGCTCTTTCAATGGCAGTGGGTTTAGTAACAGTTTTGTGAGTCCTCCTAATTCTTCATGGAGGGTAAAAAAGTTGGCCACTACAGGCTTACTTCTTCTTGAGGAAGATGTGATCAAATTCTGCATAGGAAAGTGGAAGGTAGGACTGTGTATTTTGTCCTAGAGTTTGATGATATCTCTGAGCTATGAGAGGTGTAGACACTTTTTAGAGTTCTTAATGAAAAACTGATATGAGTTTGACATGCAGAAACAAAGAAAATATTAATCTTAGGCTTTCTTTTTTTCATTTTAAAATTAAAGCAGCGTTTTCACAAAAGTAAATAATTTCTGTCTGTTATTTCTTTCATATGTACACTCCAAAGCAAGATGACTTGTGCCCAGCAGCAGGACAAGAGGTAATGGGCACAAACTTGAGCATAGGAGGTGCCACCTAAACATGAGGAGGAACTTCTTTACTTTGAGGGTGGCAGAGCACTGGCACAGGCTGCCCAGAGAGGTGGTGGAGTCTCCATCTCTGGAGACATTCAAACCCCACCTGGACGTGTGCCTGTGCAACCTGCTCTGGCAGGGGGGGTTGGACTAGATGATCTCCAGAGGTCCCTTACAACCCTATGATTCTATGATTCTATGACTAACAAATGTAGAAGGTAGTATCTTGAGAAAAGCTTTTTCAAAACCGCAAAAGGGTTTTATACATGAATTTTCATTGACAAAAACTTTTTTTGTTGCTGTTTTTGCTTTTAGCATGCTACCATATTTCAGAGTACCTTTGATGTGCTTCATGGATACATTTAAATTAATTTATATTTGTATCCTCTATATTTGTAATTTTACTGTGTGTATACAATTTATAAAGTTTATTAAAATCTTTTAGAGCTGTAATAACTTCCTCAAAATACTATCAAATCCCTCAAATGAAAACAAAATAATTTTAGAAATGTCTTATTAAAACTTCCTCATCTTTCAAAATTAAAACTTCTTCATAAGCCTTTCAATAGATTCCAGTCCACTTATATAACTTACCTGCATTCTTCATTGACTTTTATCCTCTTAATGAAGGAAATGTATGTAATCAAAACTTATAGGAATTTTAACCAGCCTGTCTGCTCAGAATTTCTTCCTGCTTAGGATACTAAGGTGACAAGGATCTTTAAATGGTTCATATAATTGTGTGGGTGCTTGTGTGGGAAGATGCAATGACACATAGCCACTATTTTTATAGTTAAAATGAAGGCCATAACAAATTTTACCAAGCATGATAAACTACATAAAACTACAAGATTTAGTGATTTGTGTTCCAAAACCACATTTACTCATCACCAGAGATCTGATAGCTAAATAAAGGAGAGAAGGATGGAAATTATTTCATCCTAGGTAATAGAGATGAGCTGAAGGAATACCTCGCCTCATTTCTTCATCATGTCTGCCACACCATACCTGCTAATTAGCTGGCATCAGACTTTTCTAATTGCTCAGCTACAACAATACCTGGAAGGAAAAGCTCTTAATCCCAGTGCAGGTGCAGCACACCGTTCCTTTGCATGCACAACACAAAGAAGGATCAAAAGAAAGGGGAAACACAAAACAGAAGCACCAGCCTTGCTTTTATCATTAATGGAATGACCAAAATCACTTTAATGTAAGAATATGTCTTAATAATTTTTTATTCAAGCAGCTGGTTTTTTTCACCCCCAATAGCATAATCTGTCTCTGCTGATTTTGTCTCACATTTCTACTTTTTGAGCTTTTCTATATTCAATATTGTTTGCCTCCTCTTCCATTTCAGAAGTATTTGTGAACAACCAGGGTTTCTATTTAAAAATGTAAACAGGCCCTTGTGCTGCAAATGGTCTGTATCTTAAACTTTATGTGCTAAAGGAAAGTCAGAATTTCATTCCTGAGGGAGGTCACTTGATACTGCTGCTTGAAACACTTCAACTGATAAATCTCTCATTAAATTAGACACCTCCACAGCTGGGAGAATTGCCTTTTATGAGCCTACTGTGTGTTTTTAAGTATAAGTGCAAGGAGCAACTAGCTGTTAAAAATGATTCTGTAAAACATTACTAAACTCTGGAATCAGGATAATGATTTCAGACACTATGGGAAAAAGCTAACTGCTTTATTTGAACGAGATTTTGTTTAGCAACTACTTGCTACTTAGCAATACCTTGTAAGACATTTGATAAATATTTTATTGAGTGTTCAGTTCCTAGACTACATGAAGTACAACTAAAGACATCAACACGAACAAATGTGTTTTCCCTAATAACATGTAATATTGAATCTTGGATTATTTTGTTCATGCTAACGTCCTCAAAATCAAATATAAGGTGAGATAAAGTGAAACAATATTACTGCCTGTTTGATGTAGTGTTGGTAGAACAGAAATGTTTTCTACCATCACATCTCTAAGGCAGCCAGATATTCTGCTTCCAAATTGTATCAAATTTTGGAAGCAAGTTTTACGTATAGGCCAAAAGAATCCTTGAAAATTCCTGTATGGAAACAAAAGTGATTAATCTATTCACTATTTAATTTTATTCACTATTTAATTTAAATTCAAGAAGGAACTTGCATTTACTTATGGGAAATTAACACTGTCTTACAGAGTACAAAAGAATAAATATCAATCCATCATTCTTTGCATGTATATGTTCTTACAAAATCTTAATTACAGACAGCTATGGCTTATGTCATTTGGACAGATCTGTAAAATATGCATCAAGTCCGATAATAAATATTCAGCATTTCATGCCACCTGAGAATCCTATAAAGGGCTGTCTACCACCTATAGCATCCCTTAATATTTTCAATAGCCTGTTGCAAGACTCCACAGGGATAACATTTCCATCTCCAAAGATACCCTATCTTGTTACAGGACAACCACGTCTCATTTGAACTAGTGCATCAAATAAAAAACATGGAAACCAAGAAAACATGGAAAATCTGTGGACAGTGAGGTTCAGTGAGATCATGATAAAGTATGAAATTTAAGCAATCATGGCTAGTGATGTCCTCCTGACTTAATGAAACTGTTCCTCTCCTAGACCAGGTAACTGCAGGAAAGACTTTTTCAAGTCACTTGAGTGTCTGTAATTAACATGTTAAGCTGCACTTAAAGAGAGTAAAGTATCATTATACACATAATAAATCATTTCAAATTACTGAATTATTTGTCTGTGCAATTACCCAGGTAATTATAAACTTTACTAATAAAAGGTTTCATTAACTACCACTTACTCTGGATAGAACTAACCCATTAAACTTTCACACTTAAATACATCCACAATGCAAAATACAATGTAAATGCTATAGCCATTTTACAATAAAATCCGAATTATATGATGAAAAATACATTCTGGGGCTGTATTTTTGTTACATTCGGTGCATTTCTGCACTGAGCTAACTAGAGATAGACACTGCAACATGAAGCATAAAAAAGGAACTGAAATTTTTACCAAAGTGTAACTAGCCAAAGTGAATCTTAGGTCTAAGATAAAGGGTTGCAATTGAAGAAAATTGACCTGTTGCACATTCAAGCAAGATTTCATACCAGCATGGATATTTTGGTTTAAAATCAGAGCCTTCCTTCAGCAGCTTTACATCCTACCATAAGCCATTTGCATGGTGATAGGCAATTTTACTGCCTTACAGAGATACAGAGAAAATTTTCTTCTGTATCTATCTCAAGCCTCTGGTGCAGCCTTTCTTTGACTCACTGACTACTGCAGTAGAGCTACATTTCTCATAAGTCTGAACATTAAGAAGGATTATCTAAACAATCTAGTATTTATGACTTCAAAATTCATATTATGCAAATAAAATTACATGCTCATATATCAGAACATGTAAACTGTCATTACTAAAATTCACTCATAGACGATTTTTCAAGGCACTCAGTATACCTCCCAAAAGTTTAAGGTATTATTTAAGTTGTATCAGAAGTTACTGTTTCAATCCATTGAGGGATTTAATCAACCTTGAACATTGCACAGTACTGTCAGCTTACCATGATTAATATGGGAATTGTGGAATTTTATCAAAATCGTCCTGGATCCTAAGTTGTCCAAAGTGAATGAAAAAAACAAAAGAGCAATTAACCTTGCTGTATAGAATTGTTTGTTAAAATAAATAAATAAATATATAAAAAGCCCAAACAGACAGTAGCAGTCTGACAGGAGACAGGATTACATGACTATGTTCATTTTGATTACCTGAGCACTGAGTTACACCTTGTCTGTAGTTCTTGCTAGTAGTGTTTCCTTAATACATTTTGTTTCCTCACCATATCTTTTTATTAATCCTATTGTTTATCTTTTGGTTTTTACCTTCTCTCTATAAAACATCTGAGTTAGCTAAAGTAAAAGGGTTCATCTTCTGTAACAATATTGCTAACCTATGGCTAGGAAGGCAATATAAACTCAATGGTTTCAAAAATCCCATGCCAGAAAATTCAGTTCTTTGAGTGGTGTATAAGACTATGTGACATGCCAGCTTTTTTCAACCAGCAAAGATGCATGGGAGAGTAGGATTCAAGACCAAAATTGTGTGCTTTATCTTCTTTATCCCTTTTTACTTCATGTGAATCTAGCAATTTTATCTGTTGGAGAAAGCAGCATCAGTCTTCAGAATTCTTCCTCCCCCCTCCCCCCGAGGATAGTTAATGCTATCTAAAGTAAAAGAGAAAACAGGAACTGCTTACATGAAATCCCTAATTAATTTTTTAATGCTTCAGTGTGAATTCTGTGTCTTTGCAATGGCTAAAACTGTTTATTTTTTTGTCAATATGATGTTTGATACAACAAAGGGCATATAGGGATAGCTTGGTCTGAAAAGCAAAAATAAAAAATATTATTATTATGAGTGGGACTCTTTTTTCTTTTTTTTTTTTAATTATCCCCATTTCCTTCTTGTTTTAACCAATTGCTAACTCTTTCAGTTGAAATACAGAAACCTCCTCTCTGAATAAAATCTTCTTTCGCATAATTCCAAGTAGAATATTTCTTTTACAGCATTGTCAGTAAATGATGTGTGTTAGAGGCAAAATAAATTGGGTGGACCACTAGTACAGACAAGCACAAGAGTTCTTAACATTTTGAATGTAAGGATCAGTTTAGAAACCCTTAAATACTACTTCAGATTGATTAAAATATTCAAAATAGACTATCTGAAAAAAATTACATTTACAACTTTTGAAAGATAATTCTACATATGGTCTGATGCAAAAAAGTTTTGAAGATGAAATCTAATTCAAACATTTAGTAGGTCCACCCCTGAACCTGGTATACTTGGGAGAAGGCAAAAAAGATTAGGATTTGGATGAAAAATTAAGTAAGCTTGGAAACCTCTTTTTAACTTCCTATTCAATCTATTCTTCCTGTAGTGCCCACAAAAGTATTTTCTTTTTTCTTGTTGTGTGAGCCAGCACAGTCAGGACGCAGGAACAACCACAAAACCACAGATGAAATGCATAGAGTAAATTTATTTTCGTTACCTTGCCATCCAGGGGATCCCTGAAGCAGCACTCAGACAGAGGCATGGAAGTGGGGACGCAAGCATCACAGAGCTCTGTCCATGCTAGGGGATCAACAAACCTGTTGGTTTTGCCTGTTTATCGAGGATTCATGCAAGTGTAGTTTGTCACTGTGCTTTGATCTTTCCCACACAGCAGGGCAGGAATCTCAGGTATGTTCAATAGGGTGCCTCTAAGTCTATCACAGGTCTATGTTATCTAGATGCAGATGTTCTACTTGTCCAACACACAAGGCTAAACAACAATTAGTATGATACGTGTTTTTCAACACTTCAGCTGTGAGTCACCTCAGCATGTTTACAAACCTTCTTGACGATTTTCCATTATTTTCCCACACTTATGTTAAAAAGGATTACAATTTTGAAATCAAAGGAATCGATGTATGCCAGACAATCAACTTTATCCGCTTCATACAGGACACAAGAAGAATTTTTAAGCCAGAGGGCAAGCCACAACAGATATAGAGAAATATGGGCTGTGGTTGGATAGGAATGAATTTTTTCTATGGAAGAAAAAAGACTAGTCAGTGGGATTTTTGTTTTGTTTTTCTAATAAGTGCACAAAGATTGCCACAAGCTACTGGGACTATCCACCTTGTAATAATATACACTTGGAAGCGGAATTAAGGATACATTTACAGTCTTTCTGAGTATGTTACCTCATTTTGCATACTTAATTGCACAAATAAAGTCTTAGGAACACTGGTTTGCATGCACTATATATCTGATAGCATAAAACCAGAGAAATCCCCCCCAAAATTCACTAGAGAAAGAAATTTCAATTACTTTGAGTGTTCATTGGTCATTGTATTTGACTAAAATTTTAAAATCAGTGCCTCACTTCCCTCTTTTGCATTCACTAGCAATTGTTTCTGTTGAAAACATTTTGAAACATTTCCCAGTTTTATGTCATGCTTGTCTTGGTCTCTTCCAAAAATTATAATGTCATCATAAATATTCAAAGACTCTATACACCATTGCATGACTTGTTAATTAAACCTTGATATTTCTCAGGTGCTGATGAAATTTCAAACATCAATCTTCTGTAACATTGTGGTTTTGCATGTGTTGCAAATAGCGTGCTCATTTTATATTTAGATTCTGATTTAACTAAAGTGTTCACAAAGAATGTGATGGCTCTACAGAGTCCTCACTTGGATGCTGCAGAATAAGCTGAAGGCCCTGAAATAAACAAAACTGATACATGGTTGTAGAAGATAGAGAGGAGTTTACTGCCATGATGCCTCTCCCCTTTTGCAAACCATGGAAGACTGTACACACTTAATCTATCCAATTTTCCCCACAGTTTTGTTTGCTTATTTTAGCGTGGAACTGTCAGAATAATGCCTTTGTGCAGTCAAGAGTGCAGTCAAGTCCCTATTAACAGTGCTCTTCTCTGTATTCATATTTTAAGTTCCTCGAGGACAAGAAATTGCTTTCATCAAGGCATCTTTTATACAACTGGAAACAAATAGTTCTGCATTACTAATCCATTTAGTAGGCAGATGAAAAAATTACACTCATTCATGCATGTTTTTATATATTTATATATTTATATATATATGCACACACACACATATATGTACATATTTGACCACATAGGTGAATCAGTGAATATGAGTAACAGTAGAAAGGCTTGGCTTTAGGATTCAACACTTATCAGTTTCCGGTAAATAGCTCTGAGAACAGCAGGCTGAGTTCCAGCATAGGTCCTTGATGTCTACATAACAGACAGATTCTGTCTTGGTCCTCTTTCTGAAACTATGTGTAACCTACTAAAATATCTCAAGCTAAGAGATTCACTAGTAAACATATCCAAAAATGGAAGTACGTAGGTTATAGCACCTTTACAATGTGCTATCTTGTAATGGTCGACTTATTTTCTTGTCTAGACAGGGCCTGCAACCTCTGTAACCTTTCATGTGAAAGGAGAATTTAACACAGATTCCGTAAATATCTTTCTGACGTTCTAAATAATAGCTTTTCTGTCCTCACAGGGGAAAGAGAAAAGTAGCCTTCGGTTTGGAAATCTGATCAGTTTATTCTCTGAGCGGTAGCAAAAGGCATTTTTTCTCACAATTAAATTCACTCATTAAAATCTGTGTATGTGCACACACTCATATACTGTAGCCACTATTTCACATATAGCTACATAGCTACAGTAATAACTCACTGCTTTGATTTGCTTAATTTGGCTTTCACCACTTTTTAATTTTAAAGAACTGCAGGGTACCTGCGTGTCTCATATTTAGACATACATCCAATGCTAGACAAGGACCGATGATAAATCAAAAATCTGGGGAGGTTTGACAACCTGGAAGAATTTTAAAGAGCATACCAAACATGTCTATAACTAAATGAGATCATGACTTAATTGCATGGGATCCATTAGAAAACTACTTCCAAAAGGCTTACATTGGTTCATATATGCACATCTGCAGCTCCTACAGCTGTAATATGATACAGCTTAATTTTCTGTAATACTGTTCATCCAAACTGCACCTCAAAACACTTTATGGGGGTACAATAGCAGACAGAGTGAGAAATTAAAATGTAGTTTTACAACGAAATGACTACAAAAGCGTTTGGGGGGGGGGTGTGTGTTTATTGTGTCTCACTGATCCCATAACGAATTTGCTTAGGTTAGCTTAGTTTATGAATAACATATTGATTTATTTATTAACTACAGTGCTTCAGACTCCATCTAGGCCCTGCAAATCAAATCAAGCTGAGATATTTCCTCCATATGCATTTTCAAGGCTAATAAAAGATTGTACGAAGGAAAAAAAAAATCATGTTCAGAATACAAGACAACCACTCAACCGCTAGTTTTTAATTAATGGAGATGGGAAGCAGTGTCTGCATCATTTCACTAGCCTCTTTTTACTCTATGTGTATTTCCATTTTGATTTAGCCTTTGAAATATCCAACGAGAAGAATTTTCACTTGCCACTGGTTCTTCTAAACATATAAGAATGTATTTTCTGTGAATAATGGTTGTTAGATATCTTGCTTTTTAACATTATTAAGAATTCTTAAACAGGAATTACTATCCCCTCGAATTCCAATTTAGCAGAAACTGTTTTCACTGAGAAATAGTACATAGATTATTTTACCAAATCTAGAAGTCTAGTAGGTGCTTTCTAAGCAATACATAAACACAAGATTTTGTTTTGAAAAGCTTACAAAATTGTTGATAAGGTAGGGAACAATGGACGGAGGTGATATAAGGAAGAGTGAGAAAAGGATCCTGCTCTGAAAGGAAAAATAAACACATCATCCAGATGCATACTGGTTCACCAGTTCTATGTATTGTTAACCCAACTGTGTAGGCACCATGCTGCTGGCAGACAGTATGGCAGGTGTGATTGCTCTACAGTGATAGGGAAGACATGAAGACACACATATAATTCAGAAGTAGATTTTAGCGAGACACGGACAACCTGGAAGAACCGTAGGTGCGGTAGTGAGAGAAACATGAAGAAGGTCCCAGAGATAGTGTCATCAACAGTAGATTCAAACATGACAGCAGCTTCTCTGATCATTGACAGAACTCGGGGTTGCATGACTGTTCTGAAAGCAAGACCAGGGTGTCTGCATTAGATAAACTGTGCAAAGTCCAGCTAACGGCTTGCTTTAGTACTAACACACAATGCAAAATACTCAGTTGAGGATTTCATGCCTATCACAGTTTAGAAGTACAATCTCAGGAAACTGGTATCTCCTTCCAAGGGTATTAAATAATAGAGGCTGGATCTTTATTCTGTCTATAACAGAAAAAAAAAAAAGTCAGTCATGACAATGGGAAATATCTTGGAATAAAATTTTCAGATTTTTTTGTGGTGGTGGTGGTGGTGGTTGTTTTGGGCTTGATTTTCTTTCTTGTTGTCCATACTGTGTATATAATTAAGGTACTTAATTTGATTTCATTAGTTACAATTATAACTATACTTTCATTTCCTGCTATATAAAAACAAACTACTTTAAAAACATTGCAGCAACTTTAAAATATCCATCCTCTGATTAATCAGCAGAAATACTACAGAATTCACTCCCATTCGAAATGTCTGCATTCAAGACCTCAGAATCCTGACAGTTCCTCAGTCCTCATCTAGAACATTTATCAATGGACCACACATCTTATCAAGCAGACGGTTTCCAGGAAACTGTTGGAAGGGCTTAATTCTTTTCTCTGTGAGAAAGTGTGAGCTGAGAAGGAATTCCATTAAAGTCCAAAGACTTTCCTTGTTATGAAAGCACTCTGAAAAGAATCAGGTCTGAGATGCAGAATTGTGCAGGATTCACCTGAATCAACGCTGGCAAGAAAACACATGGCTATCTGCAAGATAATTTGCTATTCACAACCTGCCCTGAGAAAAGCGAATTTGTTATAAAATATATACCATGTGCAAAATTTTTTAGGAAGGAGCAGTACTGGAGTAAATAACATTCTGTAGCAATTCACATTATCAGCATATGACACTGTAATGCAAGGATAGAGTATAATTTATTTTCCTGCGTTAGATGTCACTCTTTTAAAATTTCTTTCAGTGCTCCACATGATAATGTAAGAATTGCCATAGAAGAACAGACCAACAATCCACCAAACAATGCCAATGGAGGGGAAAATTATGTATGAACACATCTGTGAAATTTGATTCAGTACAGGTATCTGTTTGTTTTCTTCTCTCTTTCTTTCTTATTTTTTTCTTTTCTTTTTTCCACAAAATATTGCCTGTGTCCTGCGGGTTTCTGTAGGACAGGGTTTTCTCACTGAATGCAACTAGAAGGAACGACCTGGTACCCAAGTTTCATATTCTACACACTAAAATATTATGCCTATTTGCTCTAATCAGACTAATATATTAAAGTGCTTCTCATGTTGCTGTCTAGATTTTGGGGTTTTGAGATAATTTTATTCTGTTTATGGGTTTGGTATTTGGGTTTTGGGGAGGTCTGGGTCTTTTTTTATTATTTAGTTACTTGAGTAATGAATGATTATCATAGAGGTTTAAGTGTACTGTTTGTTTTACTACCATGCATCATTAACACACAAATAGTTCTAATTAAAGATCACTGAATGTAAAATATGAATAAATCTTTATCACTTAGGGATTAAGCTGTAGAAGAATTTATTTCATTTGGTGTGTTTGACAGCATTTGGGCATGCAGAATAGCAATATCATTAAGACTTTCTGAAGTAGTCACACAGCTTGTTGCTATGTCAGTTAGTTACTTCAGAAAGGGACTTGTGTTGCTATGATTGGAGGCCTGGGAGTCACAAACAACTTTCCCTAAATAAAGTCTACCATGGAACATTTTAACGAAGCCAGCATTGTTTTTCTTTTTTATTTTTCCCTGCCTTTTCCTTTTGTAACTAAGGAAGCAGAATGTATCACCATGGTTCATCATCATGCAGCATTTTATAAATAAATAAATACAACAAATTATTAACGAGAAATTTCAAACTATATTCATTTCACTGTTGAGATTTATTCAGTATGTGGCAGGACAAAAAAAAGCAAGTTGATATGGCATCTAGCTGAAAAGGTGTAATCGCAGCTTTCAGATGGGTTCTC
The DNA here is from genome assembly GCF_028500815.1 of Rissa tridactyla. NCBI lineage: Eukaryota > Metazoa > Chordata > Aves > Charadriiformes > Laridae > Rissa > Rissa tridactyla. The sequence goes on from NC_071466.1 coordinate 200,128,054, forward strand.
AGCGTTAATTCTTATTATTTTATTCTTCTAGAATAAAGAGGTTCAAGAAGTGAAGCTAGAACACATGACCTTCCTCCACTGGATTTGGTCACATGGGTTGTTGTTTTTTCTTCCTCTAACTTCAAGAATCTTCCAAACTTTGTTATATTGTTGCTCAACTTCAGAAAACTTCTGATATGGAGGCTTTTACAATTTTCTTAACATACGATATATTTGTGGAAGTGGAAGATCTGATTCCATATCTCTCCAGTTTGAGGATACAAACAAATTCTCCGAGAAGTATAAAGTGGTCACTGTGGCCCCTGGTGAACTATGAATGTAGTGGTGTTGGCCTTTGTTTTAAAGAGGAGGGCAGAGGGGAGAATGCTATTACCAGCTGGCCTCGAGACATCTCTTCCAAGTTCAACCCAACTTCAATTATCACATGATTCCATAGTTAGGCAGCCTCAAAACAACTCCCCAAGCCCTTCGCAAGATACAGACATGGCTCTGCTGGAAGCCAAACTAGAGTTAAGACATCTTTGTCTTGAGGTAAGCAAGAGAAAAAACTCTAAGTGTAGGAGTTTTATTTATTTTCTGCCGGTGGAATGGAGTCATCTGTATGGGACATATCATTGAAATGGGTGATTTTTTAAGTAGCATCAGGGAACATTTATTCCTATGTTCTTCCTGCTAATCAAATGTTGGAGTATGTGGATACTGAAGATTGTTTTTACTTGACAATAGGCACAGAGAGTGGGCATGCTAGGTCTCATACAAAACCACCTGGAACCAAAGAAAGTCTTTGCAGCACTTCCAGAGTACTGGGTCAGAGTCACAGAATCATAGAATGTGTTGGGTTGGAAGGGACATTTAAAAGTCATCTAGTCCAACCCCCCACAGTAAGCAGGAACATCTTCAACTAGATCAGATTGCTCCGAGCCTCATCAAGCCTTGCCTTGAATGTTTCCAGGGATGGGGCCTCCACCACCTCTCTGGGCAACCTGTTCCAGTGTTTCACCACCATATGTGTCTGTGTTCATCCCTTCTTTGGTAGAAAAGAGCTTCGTGGGGTGCAACCACATTTCCTAATGTTTACTTGCATCTGTAGATTTACTGAACAGCAGGCACTGAGAATAGGTAACATTTTCTTATTAACACTGGCTTCTGCAGTGTACACAGCTCTGAGTAGTATCCAGTATCCAGCAGTATCAGTACTGCGCAGTTCAGGTCCACTCCTGAGGCCTCCAGGCACTGCTGCTGGTCAACACGCAGAATGGTGGTTAAAACTCTGAGCGCACTCTCTGACAACAGGCTTGTCCTCACTGTTGGGAAGTGTAACTGTGGAGGTCGGTATGGTCTGATGGTACCTCAAAGAAAGCAATAGCAGATACCTCTATTCCACCTAAAAGTGGGATGGGGATGCATCTCAGATTGCCACCACGAGATAAGAACAGACAAACTTGCTGCACCCCAGGCTGGCTGATTTTGAAGGCAGGGATGCAGCACCAACCAGTAAGGTTGCCAGTAAGGCAAAGACTGTAGAAATGATATCATCCTTCCATCCTGGTAGAAGCTTGTTGGAGGAGGCGTTGAGTCCTACAATGAGTCATATTCCTATAATGAATGAATCTGGTGAACTAAGTTAAGGCTTTTTACTATGGCTACTACCTGATTTTTTTAACGTAAATTGAAAAACAACCTAAATAGGAATTGAATTATCATTTTTAATTTTGTTAGTTACACTTCTGCCCAGATCCTCATTGATATTCATGTTTAGAACTAGTATCGTGCTAAATTAGGTTTAGCATTTTGCAGTACCGTGCTTATGATTTATGTTTGGTACACTAAAAAGTTAAACATGACAAAAATTGAGAGTTAACAGAAAACCACTATCTTTATGCAGATGTTTTCCAATAATACTAATTGGGGATGAGACTCTGAAACAATCTGCTCTTTTTGGCACTGGTTTTGTCACTGAATTTTGTCCTCATACTCTCCAGTAACATGGAATGCCATCAACTTTGTTCTTATCCTTCTAAGGACTAGAAAAAACTCTACACTGAAACTGAAATAGAATCCAAATATCTTGAGAGAACCAGAGCATATTTTTACTAACCTGGTATTTACTCAATCATATTTCCTGGATCTTACTTCACACCTATTTTCTATTTTAATACTTCTATTTCAGAAGAGTAGATGTTATTAAATGATAAACGAGAAGACACCTGACCATTACAGGAATGCAGTGTTGTTTGTCATGTTAAACTCTTCCCCAGAGGATTGTATACTTTATATGACATTCAGTCCTTCCATCTCCTTAGATAATCATGTACACTCTAATAAAAAATACCTGCTAGCATTCTAAGTTGCTTTAGAAGCATGGTACACAAAACAACATTTTCTCTCATGGAACCATAATACAAATGCATGATCTTGCTCTCCTACTGTTATCTATAATGTAACTAGGCTTCTTTCTGAGTTCTTATGTTCAACAAAGTTTCGTTTCTACCCTGACTGAAAGAAAGGTAGAAATGAAACCTGTCCAGAAATGTTAGATAGAGGCACTGTACACAGATAGGACTGAGATGTGGAAGGACTTATAATGACCTCCAGTCACCTGCTCTAGCATTTACTACCTCACTCTCCGTTTATAAAATTTGAAGGTCGGCACAGCTTTTGTCATCTATCCAGCTAATAACACATATAGGTATATTACATTTATGCTTCTCAAGTTTTATGTTTATTCTGAGGAGGACAGAAAAAAACTGCCATTGCATCAGTGCTTCCAGCGCAAGAAGACAATGGATGAAATCCATATTCCCTCTGAGTGATTTTTAAAACAATGGCATTAGCAAAGGTCTCAACTTTGCATTTATTTTCTACTAAAAGTGTCCTACAAGCACCAAAGCGGTAACGTGTCTTATATAACAATCAGAAAAGTAGTAATATAGCAGCTCATTTGATCAGGTCATTGGCAAACTCAATATATAAGAAAAATGTGTCAGAGAGCTCAAAGGTCATGCTTCAGTGGATACACAGGAACTTCTCTGAGACCAGACGCTGGGTCAGATTTACAGCCCAGGCAGTTTGCTTGCCTACAGGAACATCCTTGGAACTATGTCTCGGGGAATCCAGACTTTTACAGGGGAAAAAAAAAACAACCATGGATGTTACCTAGATCTAGAAAACAATCAAGAACACATTGGTTAATCATAAAACACAGTATTCTTAATTTGGATATTAGATAACAAATATTAAATACAGAAAATAATTTGAATTTCTTACCAAAAGATCACTTGCCAAATGAGCAGCCTGAATACCGTGACATTTCAATATGCTACAAGGACAATATGGACTACCTACGTCAGACAGGTACATGGTAACTGTAGCTCCAGTAGCGTGTTGAGAAAAGCATTGAAGTAATGAGAAAAGGCTGATTCTACTGATAATTGGTAGAAACAGTAGATGCAGATGCATCTTATTTCTATAGCCAAAATTTTATCAAGGCAGTGTGACTGGAAAACTAAGGGCAGATTTTCAACAGTGCCAAAAACCAAAAAGATGAGAAAGCAGTTTGGTTGAGACAAGATTTCCAACACCGGAATATTAAGTTTAAACTGAAGGTAAAATACATATGAAATGGCTAAAAGAGGATAAAACATAGATCTGAAATTTGTGGTAGGGATAGCTAAAAATACTAGATTTTTCTTGTGTTTGGTTTTTTTGTGTGTGTGTGCTTTACTTCTGTCTATAAATACTACTTACATTGTGTTTTCCTAAAGAAACTAGATGTCTGTGTTCATTAGCTTTTTCTAAAAATGCATGAAAATGCTTGTGCTAAATTAGTTGGAAAATGTCATCATTGGTAGTTGGAAAGGTCATACAACATGTCATGAAATAAAATGAAGTCACAATAAATACTAACAAAGATATTGTAAAGAACAAGCTTGACATATAATCCTGATTTGGGGGTCAATTGCCAGGCTTATTGAATCAAGTCACAACTAAAAGTAATTGGTGTTTCACCACAGAAAAGCAGTTGAGTTACAGTCTTTATTTAAAAATAACCCAAACAACAAAACATAAAAAACAGAACACCAAAGTGGGAAGTTAGTGGTCCTGCCGTACAACTCAGCCTGATGGATTGTTTTTAGCCAATGTTGTTTGGATTAGTGCATTAGTTTATTTCAGTAACACACATTCCTATCGCGTTTCTGATAGGAATAGCATTCACAGCAGGCTTTGGACTTTGTCTCAGTCAGGGTTTGTAAATGCTCCAAATATTCTTTCAGCTTGTCCACAGGAAAAAGCAGTTACCCTCCGTATGTCAATATTTTTAATTAGTTTGGTTTTTTATCTCAAGTAGATACATAAATATATTCTAACGGCCCTAGTGAGGTCCATGAAAAAGCTGTAATTTACTTCAGAATGAGCAAGATAGCGTCCAGAATGTGTGATCGGTCCTTAGGATTTGCTATGGTGAGTGAGACCAGCAGTACTTTTGTCTCAAACAGTGACCAGTGGCAGACATCAAAGGAAAGAGTCTAAGAATTATGCAACACAGTATGTCATCCCTGTGGCATGCCCTCCCACCTGCCAACAGCCAGAGGCCTAGGGACATTCTGCACTGGAGGTTGCATTTGTACTACAGCTTAACAATCCCTTTTGGAGTGAACCTCTGTGTTTGTTATTCCTCTGCAGTTCTCTGTTACAGCTCAGCTTCACAATTTTCTTCAGTGAAAGTCCTACAGCTGAATTACATATTGGGAGAAAAAGACTCACCAATTGCTCGTTTTTAAATTGCTGCCTGATTATTTCAGTGCCAACGCCCTTCCATGAGCTATTTGCAATCTTGAGAAAGCTTTTCCTTTAGCTTCTTGGTAACAGTGAGGATGTTACAGATATGTAATAATCATAGGAGCATAGAATCATAGACTGGTTTAGGTTGGAAGCGACCTTAAAGATCATCTAGTTCCAACACCATTGCCATGGGCAGGGACACCTCCCACTAGACCAGGCTGCTCAAAGCCCCATCCAACCTGGCCTTGAACATCTCCAGGGATGGGGCATCCACAGCTTCTCTAGGCAGGCTGTTCCACTGCTTCACCACCCTCATAGTGAAAAATTTCTCCCTGATATCTAATCTAGATTTACCCTCTTCCAGTTTGAAGCCATTACCCCTCATCCTATCACTACATGCCCTTGTAAAAAGTGCCTCTCCAGCTTTCTTATAGAAAACCTTCAGATGCTGGAAAGTTGCTATACGGTATCTGTGGAGCTTTCTCTTCTCCAGGCTGAACAACCCCAACTCTCTTAGGCTGAACAACACCAACTCTCTCAGCCCTTCTTCGCAGGAGAGATGCTGTAACCCCCTGATCATCTTTGTGGTCCTCCTCTGGACTCTCCCCAACAGGTCCCTGTCCTTCTTATTTTGAGGTCCCTAGAGCTGTATGCAGTACTCCAGGTGGGGTCTCACAAGAGCAGAGTAGAGGGACAGAATCACCTCCCTCAACCTGCTGGCCACGCTTCTTAATGTACAATCATAGTCCATACTGAATATTCATAGCCTTTTAATCGCTTATCTAGCCACAATCAAACTTACTCTTTTACTGCATAACAGTTCAGTTTCTCAAAGAAATTTAGGCAGAAGACATCCTTAAAAGCTTTTTAGAAATCTAGATATCTTGTAAAAGTCCACTCACTTGTCTACAAAGACAAGTATCACTGCACTCAAAGAGGCTTGAATTGCTCCTAGGAAATAACAGGGTTTGTAACACCATTACATTATGATGTCTTCAAATAGTTTACCTGCTAAAGAAATTTGTAGTCTTTTAATGTTACATGAAACTTTTATAAAAAGAAACATCATGTTTGCTACCCTCCCACACATATTGCATTGAACATATTAGTCACAGGATACATATAATACGTAACAGTTCAGCTAGTTCATGTATGATATCTTTTAGTACTTTTAGTTAGTTTCATATGGGTCTTGTCATTTCTTGTATACATTTTATTGATTTTTTTTTTAACTTTCTGTACATATGGTTTTGTTCAAGATATTTCATCAACGCAGACCATGTAAAGTAGGATTTCTAAGTTAATTTTTGTGGAAGAGTAATGCAACTAATTTCTTTAGGTTTTTATCTATGATCTTAGGTTTTAGATTTTAGAAGCAAACCAGCTCACTTAGAGTTCAGCTGGGAGGGATCTGTGGGAAGCTTCCATGTAGGTTTGAAAGAGCTAGTGAGTGCTGGGAGTTTTTCAGGAACACTCTCCTGAAAGCACAAAACCAGTTCATCCCCTTTAAAGATAAGTGAATTAACTGGAGCAAGACAACTCCTTAGTTTAATTTCAAGCTTCTAGGTCTGCTCAAAAACAAAAGAGAAGTGTACTAGAGATGGAAAAGCAGATGAATACCCATTGAGAACTGCAACGGCATTGCCAGGCCATGCAGAGGTACAGTTAGAAAAGTAAAAGCTCAGCTTGAATTGAAGTTGGCCAGAGATGTCAAAAACTACAGGAAAGGGTTTTTCAGGTACGCAAACAACAAGCAGAAACAGAAGGGAAATATTAGCCCACTGTTAAACAGGAGAGGTCAATTTGTCATCAACGATGCTGAAAAGGCAGAAGTTCTCAACACTTTCTTCACCTCTATCTTTACCAGCACTGTTGAACCTCAGGTCATGGGAACAAAAATCCAAGATCGATGCAAACACAGACCTACCATCAGTGAAGGAAGAGTTGGTATGCGAACTATTGCAGGAGCTTGACTCCTACAAATGAATGGGTCCTGATATTATCCACCCAAGGGATGTTAAAAGAGCTGCCTGATGTCATTCCGCGGCCACTCTCCATAATCTTTGAGAAGTCATGGAGATCCAGGGTCATCCCAGAAGACTGGAAGAAGGCTAATATCACCCCCATCTACAGGAAGGGATTAAAGGAAGATCCAGAAAATTATAGGCCCATTAGTTTTACTTCAGTCCCTGGGGAAATTATGGAACAAATTGTCCTGGGGGCTATCACAAGTGAAATGAGACATGTGATTGGGAAAAGCCAGCATAGATTCACAAGGACAAATCGTACTTGACAAACCTGATCACCTTTTATGACAAAGTAACCTGCTTTGTTGATGTGGGGTGAGCGGTGGACATTGTCTACCTGGATTTCTACGAGGCTTTTAATATGTTTCCCCCCAAGCCCCTCCTAGAGAAACTGATGTATTACAGTCCAGACAAGTGGTCTGTGTGGTGGGTGGGGAACTGGCTGACAGGCTGCTGAGTGGTGAAGTGGACACTTCGGAAGGGAGAGGCACCCTGCAGGAAGACCTGGACAGGCTGGAAGAATGGGCTGACAAGAACCTTATGAAGTTCAACAAGGACAAGTGTAAGGTCTTGCACCTGGGAAAACATAATCCAGAAGTGCAGCACAGGCTGGGATCTACCCGTCTGGGGAGCAGCTCTGTGGAAAGGACTGTGGGGATCCTGGTAGACAAAAAGCTCCATATGAGTGAACAGTGTGCTACTGCGGCAAAGAGAGCCAACAGGATGCTGGCTTGCATCAACCAAGGGCATCACTGGCAGATATAAAGAAGTAATTATCCCTCTCTACTCAGCTCTTTTCAGGCCACACCTGGAATACTATACAAAAAATATGTGAACAGGCTGGAGAGGGTCCAGAGATGGGCGACAAAGATGATCAAAGGACTAGGAAGCCAGCCACAGAAGGAAAGGCTGAGAGAGCTGGGTTTTTTCAGTCTTGAGAAAAGAAGGCTTAGGGGAGACCTCATCATAGGATCATAGAATCTTTTTGGTTGGAAGAGACCTTTAATATCATCAAGTCCAAATGTTAACGTAGCACTGCCAAGTTACCACTAAACCATGTCCCTAAGCACTACATCTACACATCTTTCAAATGCCTCCAGGGATGGTGCTTCAACCACTTCCCAGGGTAGCCTGCTCCAATGCTTGGTAACCCTTTCAGTGAAGAATTTTTCCCTAATATCTTATCTAAACCTCCCCTGGTGTAACTTGAGGCCATTTACTCTTGTTCTGTAGCCGGTTGCTTGTTCACCATGTTCTGGTATTTAACGGGTGGCTACAAAGAAGATGGAAACTCCCTTTTTACAAGCAGTCACATGGAAAAGATGAGAAGTAGTGTGTACAAGTTAATCCTGTGGAGATTCCAATTGGATACAAGAGGAAAATTTTTCACAATGAGATCAGGCATTGGAGTAATCTCCCCAGGGAAGTGGTGGATGCCGCAACACTGGACACTTTTAAGATACAGCTGGACAGGGTGTTGGGCCATCTTGTCTAGACCACACTTTTGCCAAGAAAGTTTGGATCAGATGATCCTTGAGTTCCCTTCCAACCTGGTATTCTATGATTCTATGATTTATCTTTGAGTGATTTGTCTTTACTTCATTAACCAGCTTGCTCCATCAACTTATGGCCTTCACCAACACAGGTCACCCTGCAACCTTTTGCAAACAAAACATGACAGTTATGTCCAGTGTGCATACGGACTTCTGCAAGGCCTCTGACACAGTCCCCCACAACATCCTTCTCTCTAAGTTGGAGAAATACGGATTTGATGGGTGGACTATTCAGTGGATAAGGAACTGGCTAGATGGTCACAGCCGGAGGGTAGTGGTCAATGGCTTGATGTCCAGATGGAGAGGGGTAACAAGTGGTGTCCCTCAGGGATCCGTATTGGGACCGGTGCTGTTCAATATCTTCATCAATGATTTAGACAGTGGGATCAAGTGGACCCTCAGCAAGTTTTATGATGACACCAAGCTGAGTGGTGCGGTTGATAGGCTAGAGTGACAGGATGCCATCCAGAGGGACCTGGATGAGCTAGAGAGGTGGGCCCAAGCAAAACTTATGAAGTTCAACAAATCCAAGTGTGAGGTTCTACACTTGGGTCAGGACAACCCTCGTTATCAATACAGGCTGGGGGATGATGTGATAGAGAGCAGCCCTGTGGAAAAGGACTTGGGGGTACTCGTGGATGAAAAGCTGGACATGACCCAATGATGTGTGCTTGCAGCCCAGAAGGCCAATTGCATCCTGGGCTGCATCAAAAGAAGCGTGGCCAGCAGATTGAGAAAGATGATTCTCCCCCTCTACTCTGCTCTGGCGAGACCCCACCTGGAGTACTGCGTCCAGCTCTGGAGTCCTCAGCACAAGGACATGGAGCTGTTGGAGCGGGTCCAGAGGAGGGCAACGAAGATGATCAAAGGGCTGGAGCACCTATGCTACGAGGACAGGTCGAGAGAGTTGGGGTTGTTCAGCCTGGAGAAGAGAAGGCTCTGGGGAGACCTTATAGCAGCCTTCCAGTACCTAAAGGGGGCCTACAGGAAAGATGGGGAAGGACTGTTTGCAAGGGAATGTAGCCATAGGCAATGGTTTTAAACTAGAGCAGGGTAGGTTTAGATTAGACTTTAGGAAGAAGTTCTTTACAATGAGGGTGGTGAGACACTGGAACGGGTTGCCCAGAGGGGTGGTGGAGGCCCCATCCCTGGAGAAATTCAGGGCCAGGCTTGATGAGGCTCTGAGCAACCTGATCTAGTTAAAGGTTAGCAACCTTAGTTGCTAGTTAGTTAGTAACTAACCTAGTTAGCAACCTTAAAGGTTAGCAACCTAAAGCAACCTGATCAGATTATCTAGTTGAAGACGTCCCTGCTTACTGCGGGGGGTTGGACTAGATGACCTTCAAAGGTCCCTTCCAACCCAACACATTCTATGATTCTATCATTCTGTGATTCTATACGGTGCTTAGGGACATGGTTTAGTGGTGGACCCTGCAGTATTAGGTTAACGGTTGGGCTTAATGATCTTAAGGGTTTTTTCCAACCTAAATTCTCTGATTCTCTGATTTTAAGACCCTGCCACCCTTGTCTTCTCTCCAATGTGATGTCGTTCCTAGTTAGTCATGGTTGCCTCAAGATGACAGGCAACAGAGATTTTTTAGTACATTTTGATGCACTGGCTTATTTCACAGCTTGTAATCATCTGAAATTCACAATGTGGAATACTGTGAGATTGCTTTCTGTCTTACTCCTATTGAAAGAGAAAAGGCTAAAAAAACCCTGAGGTACATTATTTGACTGTGATTCAACTTATGAGCGGAGAGAGGTCTTTCTTTGCTTCTTACATATATATGATTAGTTGAACAATATGACCACAAAATGCAACTAGGTTCTTGATCTCTGATTCAGTGTTGGTGATAAATGGGGAGAGGGGGAGAAAATGCTCCTGAGGAAATGGGGTATGCATAGAAATGAAGGAGATACAGCATAAAAAATAGGCAAAGTTTTCCCTTTTAGGTAGAGAAAATCACAGAATGCTTTGTAAGTGCAATAAATAATGTAGCATAAGGCACATAGACACTAAAACCTTTTCATTCAGCAAGAAAGCTAAATCATAGACTGGGAATAGACTTGAAAACATCTTAAGTGCAATAGTAAAAAAATGTTACTTTCTAATGTAAAACCGAGGCTCTGGAGGATAGTTTCAGATTCCACAAACTCTGTCAGCTCTCCCTTTAGGAGCAAAATGATGGGGAAGTTAAGACATTTTGTTTCTCTCTTTATCAGCCTATTTGACTTCCCTAAAGAAATATAGCTTTTTTTTTTTTTTTAGAGCTTCTGAAATATTTAGAGTTCTGTGATGTGTCCTAGAAGAACAACCTAAACAGCTAAGCATATAAAATGCTGCAGTTTTATTTTATCCAACCAATTGACTAAGATATTACTGAATACAAGCCTGAATCTGAGTAAGGGAATAAACAAACTATGGCTAACAGCAATCATGATTCTGTCATCATTGCTGATGTATGGCCCACATTAAGCCCTCCTACATGATTCAGACCTACAGCTGATTCTGTACCTCTTCACAACCAATAGAAACATCAGTAGTTTGAAGCTGAAAATATATATCTATATAACAGATTCTTAAGATGCAATTCCTCAACAAAACAATGAAAAGAAAAAGAAGTCACTTCAAAAAAAGGGGATGACTTGCAATTAGGAAATGCCCTATCTGGGGCCAGTGAATATTTAACTACTTAGGCAGACTGGAATGGCTGGAATCTTTTCAAGACTTATAGGACATACTTGGTAACCTGTTCCGATGACCCTGAGAGATATGCCAGCAGAGACTTTGCTGCTAGTGAAACAGACATTTCAATGCACAAGAGCTAAAATAAGATTCAATCCTCTGTTGTGCAGATTTTGAGGATGGCAGAAAGCTAACATCTTCTTTTGGAGAGAACATAATTTATATAAACTCTGAAATAAGCCTTGGCAAAACAGAAATAACAATACTAGAAAAAAAAAAAAGGCAACAAAAACCAACACAAACCCAAACCCCAACGCAAACCCAAAATCAAAACCAAAAAAAACACCAAACCCAAAATCAAAAACCCTTTCAAACAAAGAAAGACAGCTGTGAAATAGGAATACATCACTTTTTGAGATCTCCAATTTGTAGGCCAGGATTATGTATCAATGACTTCCTTCTCATAATTGAAATATTAAGAAAATAAGTTTCACAACATTAGAAGGTCCATGTTTTTTAATAAAGACAAGGCATTCAATGAGAATCAAGTAAATGACAAGCAGTTCTAACTTACCAATTGTAATTGGCTTTGAATCCATCAGGAAATGACTCCTAAGACAAAAAGCCTAATGACTCAGTATCATCTTTGTTTTTTATGTAATTGATTGCAGATGTAGAATAAAACATTTTATACTCTTTTACAGTAGGATATCTAAACTCTATAGGAGAGAAAGAAGATGGAAACTGGCTAAAGAGCACCAAAATGTCATAAGACAAATTTCAGCATCCCTAAAAAATGCAGTGTGCGACTTAACATGCGAACACCTTAACAACAGGTGGATTATGATCTGAGTGTCTGCCTACTTGATTATTATTCTAGAACTTCATAAACACATTTGTTAAAAACTTTCTTCTGATTTCCAGCCTTATCTTATTCTTGAACATTACGTACATACAGTATAATCCGTAGGAAACAATTTAAAAATGTTATAACATAGTCAAGAAAAATGCTTATTCAGTTCAAGAATAGGAAAAAATTGCTAAAGACAGGATGAGGTACATAAGTATGTTTCTTCTTCGCAGTATGGCCTCTTAGTAAAATTATAACAACTCTGTCTTGTGCAGTCAGTGCACTGATACAGCCAATGCACTGCGAGTAGTTAAAAGTGAGGAACTGTGCCCAGGGCACTGGGAAATAATCTTTTATGATTTTTAACCAGTTCGGTGTGTCAATAATAATGATTAAGCAGACAATTTGTAAATTTGAATCAAATGGGATAAGAATTATAGTTAGGTGAGTAATCTCAAGCCATTATACTGAACATAAATGTAACTTCGATATTTTGTTGTACGGTTTTCTAAAGACATGGGAGGTCTCAAGGCCTCTACCATTCTTAATTATATATTCTGAATATCTGTTTGTACAAAAAATCTTAACAAAAATAGATCACTTCCTTTATTTCTTATAAATGGGAGGGGTGCTTTTTGTAGAACTAGGTCGTATTAATTGGGAAAGCACCCGTGCTTTTAACAACTGACTGTTACAAATCGTATCAATTGTACATTTACTTCAGTAGTCTTTCTGCACAATTAGATAGTACTAGTTTTCATAGTTTCCCTGTGTGATCATCTCTAGTTAGCACCTCAATAAGTATCATAGATTTTAAAGCTATTTAATATAAATAGCCTTCAAAATATAAGTTTAAAGATTTGTGTGAATTTAATACAAGTTTAAAGATTTTTTTTTTATTGACTGGAATTCAGTAATTTATTTTTGTTCTTATAATGCTGTGTGGATCCTCTTATTACTGACAGAAATGTTTAAATCTATCATGTGATTATATGTTTCAATAAGAATTCTGTATTAAACTCTGTAGAAAAGAATTGTCTTTCAATATAATGTAAAGATATTGTTGTAATTTGGATAAGATTAGAATATTTGCTTCTCTACAATTAATTATTTGCTTCTTCACATTAGTTGTTCTCCATACTATTTTTTATTGTATATATCTACCAAGTTACAAATATTTTCTCTCTAAACATAACTCAAAAACTTAACCTTGCCAAACTAGTGGGTTATTAGTTTTATTTATTTATTTATTTATTTATTTTTGTGGTGGTTGTTTATATTGCTTCCGATAGCTCCTCAGAAGAGCTACATTTTATGAATTATCCATTCAGTAGTCTCTTGGAGCCTTGATTAGCATTTAAAGAAGTTACTGGGCACAGCAAAGACAGAATAGACCTCAAAGTCTGTAAATATGTGTATTTGACCACTTGATATGTGCTGTGTGGCTAACTTTTTGTTTATTTATTGAAGTTCACAAATTGCTGAAACTGAAAGTTACAGATTTACTTTTGCTAGTGAGTATCTATGACATTGTAATGTCCCTAGAATGATTTTTAAAGTCAGGAAAGTGTGTTTGAAATATTGTTTCTCACCAGGTATGTAAAACTTCTGGCTATATGTTTCAGGGTGCACTTTTGCAAAATGGATAAAGTAACAATAACATTGGATAACTCTTAGATTTGGAACTGTTCAGGTCATCTTCACTCCTTAGCAGCTGCTGCAGAGTATGTCTGGAAAGAACAACATTCGCATTCTGAGGTCTAAAATATATTCCTTGCACTGACGTCTGAGAGGATTCTCAGGTGTCACAACTGTCGCTTTTCGATTGCTTTTACTATTTGCTGAAAGCACCTGAAAGTCTCCTGTAAGGTTGCTGTAAGGTCGACAATGCCTCCTGAAATCCTCTCTTCTGTGACTTAATTGCATCATTCTTCAAGACACTCCGGAGACTCATGTTCAGACTGAATCTTTCATATTAAAATAAGAGTTTTCAGTAGCCATGTACAATGGCTGGTCTTGTTTTCATGCTACTTTGAGGGAAATATCTGTGGTCCTTAAGGGTTACAAAGAAGTTAACAAAGATTGAAAATCAGAGCTCCTTTATCTCCTAGAAGTAAGATTAAACTACTGCCTCTCCTTGTTTTCTTGCGGTTTACCTTGGTGACATCCTTATTTTAGATACTGTACTTTCTCAAGTCCTAGCCATGCAGTTCTCCGGAATAATATGACCTTAGTATTTTCTTTTGAAATACTAATAAACAGCAAAGGAAAATACATGTGCATAGTCATGTCTTGGGTTATCCTTGCTGTTGCCAACTTAAATGAGAAAAAATGTAAGGAGACAGGAAAAGCAGGGAGGGAAAGAGAAGGGAGTGAAAGGTGTACAATTTCTTTCTCACTAAAAAGCAATAAGAATTTTTTACCAGTGAATCAGCAATCAGGAAAAGCACAGATAAACTGTGGTTTGTATATAGCATTTTCTGAACTACTGTGTATTGAGTCTTGGGAAGATTTCAGCCAACAGTTTGCACTGGAGGAGAGTTTGGCAAGGCAGTGGGACAACTTAGGGGCAATTAGTAGCAGTCTGGGAAGGCAGTTCATCTGGATGCTTTGATAGAATGTTCATACACTACTTCACTATACAGTCTCAGTAGGTATGGAAATAACTGCAGCCTAGAGCAATGACCACTGAGAAGATCTGATACCCTCACTCGACCCCTGACAGTGTACAACAATTTGGTGCACTTTCAGAGGGGACTTGATGTAGTTTTAAGGCTTTACTTAAAATAAATCTAAACTTATATGTCTTTATAATTAGTTTAATACAAGTCTGTGGGATAACAAAATGCCACCAAAATATACATCCTGCTAATGGAACATGGAAGAACATCAGGGTTTCACACAGAAATCAGAACACATCCTAATAAAACTCAATGGGAAGCCAATTCTAATCACACAATTTAATTTTGGTCCTGAGATTAAAAACAGGGAGAAAACTCACAATTCATTAATTCCTGCAGGAAACCAACTCTGATTTACGTCTTGAAAGAAAAAAAAAAAAAAAAAGGAAAAGTGGGACAAAAAAAATCTGGAATTAAATAAAAGTTAAACATTTTTAACAAAAATACTACTTTTAACAATAAAGGTTGCTTCCTGCTGAATGTTGTATTGCATCAACTTTTACATTGTTTCAAATATTCTTAGCCTTATAGACTAAAAAATCAGATATCTTTATACGAGGAAGTTTATTCAATCTTTTAAATGATCTGCTGTCTTAATGGTCAAAATTGACACACATTTATGAAAGATGTATACAGAAACTCAAATACTAATGGAATAGAAAATATAAACAATGCACCTCATATTTTGAAAGGCTGAGTTAAAAACACATTCACCTTGCTTAATTTTGGGGGTCAGAACTTTTCTCTTGTTTTTCACTTGTTTCCTCATGGCTCTTCTTGTAGTGTGGGGCTCAACTGAAACATAAATCAGTGTTCAGTTCAGACCTTTTAGTATGTCTGGGAGGTTTATCCTACCAAAATACAATGACAAATATTATTTGGCAGCTCTGTAGATTTATCTCTAAGGCTTGGGGTGTGTGGTTTTTTTTAGATGTATATAAACAGAAATACAAAATAACATGTCATAGAACTCCCAAAGATGAATCCTGCATGGTACGCAAGCAACAAAATCCCCTTAAAGTGTTTGGCAAAGATCAGAAATTTATTGCTAAATTCCATCCCTATTTTTATATACACAAACGTAAAGTTACAAGTACTTTGCATGTTGTTAAAGCCCTCTCATCAAAACTTTTTTTTTTTTCGCTGTTCGATCTGCAGGATGAAAACAGATTGGGAAAACTAGGTCCAAAAAAGATTTAAATTTCCAAATAGTTGAAATTATGCAGGTCAATGTGACACTGAGATTATGAAAAAGCCCTTGTGAAGCTCTGAATTACTTAAACTCCAAACCTCTTCTTAAAAGACTGCAGAGTTTTAAACTGTCTACATACAACTTCTGGAAATTTACTTTCATGGCACTGGAAATATCCATGTGAGATTCAGTGTACCTAAACTACACACCTAACTGGAGAAATGCACCATTAGATACCTATTTGGTAGAGAGTAGAATACTCTCCAACATAAGTGTATACTTCCCCTACAAATGCAGTGCAAGTCACCTCTACTTGGGGTAGATCTTGGGAAATTGTTTGGTTCTCCTACATTAGGATACACAGTTCTATCCATTGATCCAAGAGGGTTCCAGAGGAAAATGCAGGATCTCTAACTCCACACAGAATCCAATTTCCTTATCCCCTAAGTCTAGTCATCTAAACGGGTCTTCTTGTGAAGGAAGAAGAAAATGGTAGTATTGAGCAATCAAGAGTATTCTGCAGAGAGACTACAACCTACAGGACAATCTTCTTATGGAAAAGTGGCCTGGCAACATGGTCTTTATTTCCATGACTGCTTCTGCTTTTTAATATCTAATACAAAATGTATTTATCTGTCAGGGTTCAGGATCTTAAATGCCTCTTCCATTCCCTCTCAGTTGAGAAACTCCCTCTGGCAGTGATTCAGACAGCAAATGGTCAAGGTGGCAAAACAGTACCAGAGAGACACGGTGATCAGCTGTTCTAGCCAGACCTCAATACAGCAATTTCTGCTGCTCGTACTACTGAGAACAGAAAAACAGAGATGCTTTGTCTCCTCTTTCTACAGTTCCCTCCCTGCCAGTCCATCAACTGTGCTTTGGTGTGTGAAAGTCCTGGTTTAGATGGAGCTCTAAATCCTTATAGTATGAAGTTTTTGACCATGACCTTGAAAGTTCTTGCATAAGCTGTTATCCAGAAGGAAGCTAGGATTTTCAAAATAACGTAAGCTGCCTCTGCCTGCTGGCAGCTGTGCCTTTTTTAGAATTACAGCTCTGAGGCTGGTTCATGCACTTGGGGGTTACTGACTTATCCCAGGTAACATATAAATTCACCAGCTTGGTAACACCTGATCTCACAAAACACAACATTCACAATGTAACTAAAAAAAGTAAAAAAAAAACCAAAACAAATTTAAAAAACCAAAAAACACCAAACCATAAATCCAACTAAGGAGAGCCATCAAATAATCATAACCTTATCTTTGCTCAGCTTTGTGGATGTTAGCATTTTCTAGTGATTTTTGTACAAAAATGATTCAAAATGGCTTTAGTTTGCATAAGCCTTTCCAGCTTTATAAGGCTTCTTGCCTTCTCCCTGATTTGCCAGTGGCATGAGTGCATCTTCCCCATAAGAAAAGGTAGTAAAACAATGAAATCAAATAAGATAATTGGGGATGATAATGTACAAGGAGCAAGAAAGCACAAAATTTTGCAGAGGTCTCATTTGAGATGATGCAAAATAAACATCCTATTAAAATGAGAAGGGAAGGGAAGGGAAGGGAAGGGAAGGGAAGGGAAGGGAAGGGAAGGGAAGGGAAGGGAAGATGCTTAATACAAGTAATTAAAACTCACTTAAAAAAACACACAGGTTGGAAGGGACCTTTAAGATCATAGAGTCCAACTATTAACCTAACACTGCAAAAACCATCACTAAACCACGTCCCTAAGCACCTTGTCTACCCATCTTTTAAATGCCTCCAGGGATGGTGATCCAACCACTTCCTTGGGCAGCCTGCTAAAGATGAGACAGCCCCTTAGTTTTCACCCCTAGTCTCAGATCTCTGTACGTTTTGTATTGAGAAATGGATATGAAACCATATTCATTTCAGGAAAAGTGCATCCTTTATAAAAGCCTGCATGTAGATTATCAACTATTTTGTGAAATATGATAGTTAAAAGAAGTTCCCACACAGCTGAGAATCAATCATGAGAAAAAGTTTGTAACATTCTGCTGTCTTTGAAGTTTTTATAGTGTGCATTGGAATTGTTTTCAGACAACACAAACCGACAATTTCTCATTTTAAATACAGCCATACAGATGAGAGTACATTCAAAGAGTTGTTTTAAAAGAAAAAAAAAAGTTCCTGTTTGCTTGGTACTTCCAGTCTAAAGGTGTGGATATCAAAGGAGAAAGAGCCTACAAACAGAATGGAGGGTCGAGGTCCTGCAAACTGCATTACATAGGAAGAACCCCAGACCCAAATGGAGTCAGGCTGAATCCTGTCTGCGATCTTGATCTACAGTGTTAGCGTAGGATCACATTGGAAGCATTTATAGTCTCTACCCTGTGGCTAGAGTCATACTGCTGTTAGGGATTGCTGAACCAAGTAGTCCAACAGAGGCAAGGCTGCCTCAGCTCCATGCCTAGGTCCTACCAGTAGCAACACTGGGCACATTTTCTCAATATGCAAACAGAGAAATACATATATTTAATACGCATACATATCCACCTGTCCAGTCACACAGATCAGCACAGACAGAAGACATAGCATTCATGTAAGCACGAACAGCATCAATGGCCTTATCCTGTTCCCCTCACTGTCCGAGCTGGCTGAAGGTCCATTAGTGAGAAACATACCTATATACATCTATATAGTTATTGTATCTGTATATGTGTAATACGGATTTTCCCAGGAGCTCAACTTACACACTCAGTCTATGTACAAGCCCCTACATCCTTATTCTCCCAGTTGCAGGCACCTGGGCACTCAAAGCCCCAAGGCATCTAACCCCACCTCCAGCTGCTGGTGCAGACCTCCTTATATCAGCACCACATACATAAACACACGCACACACATATACGCAGCTGACTCCTGTTACTGTGCTTAGTCACCCAGTCTACTGAGTAGCTGACCTTTGGATCCTGGTTGCGTCCTGAACAGAGACACGGTCACATGAAAATAGGTCTCAGTCAAACTTCAGACCTTAAAGTTTCTCCATCTGGCCATGGTTTATGTGCAACCAACCCTTTTTAGCCTTTATGCCTCTATTTACCCTTGTTTGTTCCTCATCACACCACCTTGATCCCTCCCCTTCCCTGCCTTTTGTTCCTCCCTGTATTGGTTTTTTGTGGCAAGGTTTTGGTAGCAGGGATCTACAGGGGTGGCTTCTGTGACAAGCTACTCAAAGCTTCCCCTACATCCAATAGAAACACTGGCCAAGGCTGAGCCAATCAGTGATGGTGGTCGCACCTCTGTGATAACATATTTAAGAAGGGGGAAAAAAACTGCACAACACCCGCAGCAGTCAGAAGAGAGGAGTGAAGAGACGAGGGAGAGGGAGAAGGGGAGGGATAGGTGGAGGAGGATGGGGAGGTGGAGGGAGAGGAGAGGCGAGGCGAGGCGAGGCGAGGCGAGGCGAGGCGAGGAGAGGAGAGGAGAGGAGAGGAGAGGAGAGGAGAGGAGAGGAGAGGGGAGAAAAAGAAAAAAGGAAAAAGATAAAATAAAAAAAAAAGAAAATGAAAAAGAGAATGATTTCTGCATTGCTAAAACTGGAAGAGACTTGAGAAAATAATCAGGATATCAGGGACCTCATACTGAAGTGAGATAAAAGAGGTTATCATAAACTGAGAACAGGTCTCAGTACAGGCAGCAACAAAACCATGCCAGCGGAGTCACATAAACTTAATTATACCTCCACCTTTTTCAAACATGATGCATGCTCATCAGTGGCTAGAAAAATTGAGGGTTATATCTGCTGTTAAAATTACTTTAGTTCTGTTGCCAAATTCCCATAGCATATCAAACAGAGCATATTACTTTGCAACAGTCCATTCTTCCCTCCTTTAAGACTACGTAACTTGGAAAGATAAGTGTTAATATATTATACCCGAGTTTCCTTATGCTGAAAAGCTGAATTCTTAATAAAACATTACTTCTACTTTGCTTAGCAGTATGGCTAGAATTTCTCTGAAATCACTAAATTCCAGAGTGGAAATTAAGCTTCTCATACATCAAGGACACAAACTGTTCAAGACCTCATTTTTTTTTTTTTTCACTTTTGTGTTCAGTCTCAAAACAGAATGGCAAAGATCTGTGACAAATACATTTCACTTAAACTTGGACAAGCCAGCTCAGGAGTTTTTTCCCCATTTTGTTTTTAGTTCTATAATCCTATGGTCTTCAGAAATTCTACTGTGCAGACATCAAGCCTATATATATGTTTCTAGGTTCCACTTAACTTCAGAACAATTTTACTCAAAATCTCCTTTGAAATATTCTTTCAACAAAATGAGGCACTTGTGAAATTCGAGGTGAACGGGGACATAGCTGAAATGACTTGGGGTGCCTTGGAAACAGAGTGCAGCAGAATAGAGAAAGAATTAAGAGAACATTTTACTCCAAGCAACAGGTAGTGATTTTTTTCTTAGCACAGACAAAGATGTCAGGAATTCTGAATATGCTGTTGTGGATACACTCTTAACAAACAAGATACTTGTTCTGAAAAAGTTGACTAAACCTGAGATTTGCCCTACAGAAACCAACAGGGAATCAGAGGGCCTCAGGCATTCCAAAAAACTAGGTTCTTGTTATGGAGATTGATTAAGTTAACTTAGCAGAAATCTGAACAGCTTGCAAATGTGCTACAGGGCAAACTCCCATTTAATGAAAGTTTCTCAGAGTCATTGGACCAAATTTTTCTTGTACAATTTTGCTGAAGTTGCACCAATACCAATGAAGTAAGATTCTGCCTCCTGCTCTGTGTTTTATTTCAAATGAAAATAGTACAGGAAGATGGAGAGTGTGGGAGAAGGAAGTAAAGCATGTGGAAGCAAGTCTTTCAGAAAAGGAAAGAATTAGAGTAGCTTTCTTCTCAAATCAAAATCCCCTGAGGTTATTTATGCTATCATTTTCTTCATACCTTCTTCAGCATAAAAGAGCAGAACTAGAGATGTCCTAGGGAGAGGATGTTCCAAATTCTTAATCACTGTCTTAATATATTAAATTATTGTAACAAAAGTATTTAACTCATTAATTACTCCAACACAATGTTGTCATACCACTCAAAGGCCACTAAAACTTTCTCCCTTTGACAAGAGTCACTGCCTTTCATTTGTCTGAGTCTTGTGGGCAATGGAGTGAAAACACACAGCACCTCTACAAACAGAAATTCTGAGTTTGATGCATCTGTGCAACAGCATGTGCTTTCATCTGCTGTACAAACAGTCCTCCATCCTCCAGCAGGAGGAGAACTGGCAGCAACCTTTAAAGAGAATTTCCTCTCATCTGTTTAGTGAACCAGGCCTCCAAGGAATCAAAGAAGCTAGGCTCTCCTATTTGTCTATTCCCTCCACCAAGAACACCTAAGCAGATTGGTGTTTTCAACCAAGTGGAGTTGGGGCCCCAAAAATGTTATTACTTATCTATTTGAGAGTACATCAAAAAGGGCTATCTTGAAAATACATTATTTAAACTGCAAAAGCAAGTGTTCAAGTGCTAAGACCCAGAAGATGCCTGTTCCCTGTAGAAGATAATTTCAACCTTCTAGGCACATTTCTCCTACACAGTGAGAAAATTAAGCCCTTTGTGGAAGTAGTATCCTCCCGTGTAACTAACAACGTGCTTAAGAGAAAGTTATGGCTCCAGAACTGCTATACACAGGTGCACACTCTTCCCTACTTTCCCAGGCTTCTTGGACCCAACAGGCATTCTCACATACAAACTCCTTTCCCAATACACTCAGGTTGAGCCAGCAGTCGGTGTGTCTTAGTTCTGACAACTTCTTGTAGACTGGGTAAGAAAGCACTGTTTTGATAGTGACTTGGCCAATTAGTAAAGCAAAAATCATAAACAATCGTGATTTTTTAAAAGTCTTTACTCTGAAACTCTACATTAAAGACATTAGATGCTTCCCAGTTTCAGAAATTATGTTGAGGTAACTAGATAGCGGTTTCAGAAAAAAAAGAATGTTGCCCTTTCCTTGGTTACAGCAATGGGCAGGAAGTGATTCTGTATCCATTGCCATAACAAGCTTAGTTCTTCAGTGTTCCTCTATATTTTCTAACCCTTTTGTTTCTTCTGTACTAATGCAGTGGTTTAGCCTTTTTGCACATTATCAAGTATGAAGATGTCTTAAAAGACTGAATATCCATTTCATACAAAAGTTAATTATAGTTTAGAACAGCTAATGAGAAAAAAAATTGTGACGAGCTTTTTGTGTATGATGATATAACGATAGACTTTGAGTTCTGGGTGGAGCCAGATAACTGTAATATCAAAAATATCTTGAAAATTCAAATGTGAATATCTGTGACAAAACTTGTTATTTATTTTGTGTCACAGGTGCAAACAATAAAGATGACACAATTCCCTGGAGTTTTCTCTGATGTCATCTGATGATGATGCCAGACATAACAGATTCTGAACTAAAATGTCTTCAATATTTCTAGGGTAACTTTTGTATGCATTCACAAAAACTTTGTAAAAAAAAGCACTATTAAAAGTCAGGCAAAAATATTGCTTTTTCTTATTTTTACGTGTTGCTTTACAATAAACGTTACATAACAAATATGAGATCATTGCACATCAGAAATTTATATGATCATTTTTTAAGCAAACAATTTCTATAAAATGGAAGTTGGTTTTGTGTGGCTTTTTTACTTATGTGAATTTTATGTTTTAGCTGAATTAAAATAAATTTTAAGCCAAATGAAGTTCATTAATTTTATTGTCAATGGTTATTAAAATGAAACACACACAAACTTCCAGTTCGTAGGCAACTTAGTGAACATTTTTCTTAAGAATATATCAGGGAAAGGTCAATTTTTACGCATGAATAACTTGAATTTGTATTTCAGATTCATATGCTTTAGTCCCTGCAGCAAAACTTTCAACTGAGCAGAAAATATTTTTCCAATGAGCCATTTACTAAAACAATCACATAAATGTAGTTCTAACACTGCATGAACTACCACTGTGACAATTTGCTATGATTTAACTTTCAAATTTGAAATTGCTGACATAATGACAAAAATGACAAATAACAAGAGCAAATACATTACAGGAAAGGGCAGCATTCTTTTTGTAATTGTCACAAAACTGTGTCAAAAGGACATATAGCTCCTGTTGTGGATAATTGTCTCATACCTTTGTTCGATTCCAGTTTCATACTGCGTATAATAATTTACAGCTCTTGGAGAAAAGTGTCACCTCCCCAAAATAGTGCATTTCCAGTCCTAGACACTCCTTCATGTTATTGCTTAAAGCCTTCATTCCCAACATTTTGTTTTGCACATCGGTTACGTTTTCTATATTGTTTTCCCTACATACTTACAGTGTATTTCTAAATGGAACATCCTTTAGTAACCCCAAATTATTAGCAATTTCTCACCTTCTTTTAAAATAGAATTTTGAAAATGAAGAAATAGGGAATTTTATAATATCTTAATATTTATTATAATTTAATATAAACATTTATTAATATTGAATAATTATTTTTTAGTCATTAAAATAAACTGTTGACTCAAAACACTTTTCCACCTACATAAAGAGAATTAAAGAACATGTATAGCTTGCCCCAGAAACAAGTATTCTTACTGTTGTGAGATATAATTGTTCCTTTATAAAGAAGAACATATCTGATTTAATAGAACTGCAGATATGTCAACAGAGGACCTAAAGACCTGACATGCTTTACAAACTATTAAAGAGTAATCATTTGCCTCCTTTTAACTCCTATTCTAAATCTACTTTAAAGCTGCAATGAAAGCGAGTTTATTGGTAAGTGTAGATTTTCTCTTCGTGAAAGACTGTACTTCCTGAAAAGAATTTACATGATAGTTTTCTCCATTTTCCAAGCCGTAAGGTAATCAAACTGTTTTTAACTAGGAAGGTAAAAAGAAAATCCATCAAAACTACCTTGTGAGGGAAACTAGGCTTATGAAAACAAACAAAAAAACCCATCAAGAAAATCAATAATAAAAAAAACCCCAAGTTTTTATCCTGAAAAGTGACTTTTGAATGCATCCAACCTGTCTAAAAAAATAGAAGCTTAAAGTATTGAAAATGTAATCCCCATCAGAATGTGAACATGCGTTTTGAATTTTAGAATTTCTAAAATTTTCCATTTTATTAATATTTTGCAGGAAAAAGGAAAGTTCTTGTCTGTTAAACTGATATATACACATAGGCTATCTTTGATGGAAAGGAACATGGTACAACTCTTCTTGACTTAATAAAAAGCATGCATATGAAAATTTAAACTGAATTAAATATTTGAAAATATTAACTTCTGGAGGAATATTTTCTAATTTCCCATTTGTTTATTTATATATATTTAAAGTTATTACCATATTCTCTTTTCATGCAGCTTATTAAACATTAGATGCACAAGAAACTGATTTTGTTATGCACAAAGCTAGCAAGAAATAAACTTTTAAAGAAATGAATCTTACTGTGATATTCACCTTTTTGCAGTTTATGACAATATAATGATGAATTGTCTTGCAGTAACACTCACTGAAGTCATGAAAGGTTAATAACTCATTTAAACATTCATTACATGTCCCTATCAAAGTCATCTTAATTTCACAAAGACATCTAAGTTTCTCTTTAGGGAAACACTCTCTCAGGATTCAAGTGTGATTCTTTATTAACAAAATGGCAAGTGCAAAGTTACATGTCAAAACCCTGACTGATGATGCTGCAAATTGGTTCTTCCACCAAAGCAGAAGACTTTAAATTACTGCTTTTTAAAGGTGTGCTCCCTCAAAGGCAATTAATGTGTCAGTTGTCAGTCAGGATTATTTAATTTCCCAGCGAGGACTAAGAAAATGGGCATAGCAGATTGATGAACAGAACATGGTGCTGCCCACAAGAGAATTCTAATAATGCATCTGGTTTTCTACCTTGATTGGGTCTAAAATTTAAGAATTGAAAGTTCAGTGTGTTTGTAGTATTTGGAAAGTTCTTTTAAAAAAAAAAGCCTCCAAAAAAACCAAAAAACCTGAGCTTCCTAAGAACATATTTTTACTAGACATTGTTAACATTCCCCATGCAAGTCAGAAATAAGCATGATAAAATTGCTATTTGCGGTATATCTGCTTTGTTATTTATCTTTTTGACAAGCTATGTCCCAGACAGCCCTATCTCAGAATGAACAATAGTTCACCTAAAAGTTGTAGGTAACCAGGTTTTAAATATTCTTTATGCTGTGATTCAGGGCAGTGATTTTAAACTTATATCCTATGGCTTAGGAATGTCACAATGTTCTGAAATCAGGACCCTCTGCATATCCATCATTAATTTTTCCTAGTTCAAATCAGATGTGCACTTCAGAAGTGAATGTTCAAGTTGAATCCACATAAATGCTGTTCGGTTCAAACTGTGCATCAGCTGTATTCCTTATGGATGGAATTAAATTGGAAAATGCAATCCAGGATGCCTAATGCACTCTGACTGTTATCAGTCGTTCAGCCCATAAGACCACACTAAAGCCAGCCTGAAGTATACTCTTAGAAATTATAACAGTGTGGACATCAGGCTCTCAGCACCAACTATTACAGTGTATAAATCCATTCCAACTGAACCACATCATTTGCTTACGTACATGTAGCTCAGATCTCTCCTGCTGGTGCTGTTACACTTGTCGTCATAATACACAGTTTTCCAAAATATAAACATTTCTGCATAAATGCAAGGAGCACTGTAGTTGAAGTAAATTCAGAGAAGCTGAGAAATGGAGGCCATGCAGAAGAACTTCGATGTGGAAACAGTCATCCCAGTTATGTTTTCCTCCTTGCAAGTCCTGATGCCTTAAAAAATGAAACAACATAAAAACATAACCCTGCCTTTCAACAGGATAAATGTTTGCTGTGTACACAGATGGGATTTGGTAAACCCAGAGGGGTAACTTACAGATAAGCACATGTGTAAGTTTTCTAGAAAAATGAGGCCATATGCAGTAGCATTCCATTCTCTGAATAAACATGATCATCAAAATTGCTGTCCTGACATTTGTCAGATTAAAATTTGCAGTATGTGATATTACTTACATCTATTGTTTTTCATTTTATCGATTCACAATTCAATTTTTCAGCCTTCCACTAACAAAATGCAGTGTTTCCAAAGATAGCAAAACAGATTTAAGTAATTTAACTTTAAACATCTTAAACATGCTGAGTTGCTTGAGAAATTATTACCAGAACATAGTGTTCCCTTGAAACTGAGGCTTTTCTATAATGGAGTATAAAAAATAAGCTCTCTTCATGTATTCTGCTCAACCAGACCAAAACATCCTACATACAGTTCTCTTGTATGACAAGTCTCTACATAAGCAGTGACATGAAATTATTAAATATATATTATATTGTTACTTATTCCATAAACATATAATATTCAGAAAATACAGAGGGCTGTAAACTGAAAAAATAGATAAGGCAACATGAGTTCAATTTTTCACACTGGAGCACTTATGTTCTTGACCAACAAGTAAAAGAAACTACCGTTTCATTCTCTATTTCCTCCCTTCAAAGACCTCTAAGAAAGACTGGATTTTTCAAATGTAATGTAAATGACATAGGTTTTGGTAATCCTTACAGAAGGTCATATTGCCACGAAGAAAGAATGCATTATCTTTCAAGAATCTAGTCCAAACGACATGTAGACAATAACATGCTGCTTTTACAACCCGTGCCACAGAGCCTTTTACTTGTTCAAAGCCACAGTTATCACAAGGATATATAAATAAGGACCATGTGGCCATAGAGGCATGTATCCATTAAGGAAAGAATCATAGAATATATTAATTTCACATATTAAAGCATCTTAAAAGTATTTTTACGTGTAAGCAACAGGATTGTATACAAGCCACACAATTCTTTAGAAAAATACTTAATAGAATAGGGATACTATTCATGTTGCATTAATGCCAAGACATTTTTGTTTTCTGCAAACTTTCTTATTTCCAAATTTGATTAAAAGGTCATTTTTTAACACAAAAAAATGTACCAAATAAAATTAAATTGCATGGCCTTTTATCTTATTAATATTTATATGCAAAAGGTCTATTATTATGTGTATGTAAGTGTACTTTGACAGTCTTTTTCTTTTCTAGAACACAGCACATGACTGGCAAGGACTGAAAGCCACTCTCAATACACTTGGCCATGTGTATTAAAATATTGAATAACATGGTTACTGGAAGTCTTTCCTGAGGAAGTACTATTTTCTGAATCATCTCTATTGTGGCATCTGACTCACTTTAAAATTCATTTTTATCTGAGTCATCTTATTCTTTTTGCAACTTGACAGAATAGCTTGAGCTATTGTTAAAGTACAAAACATATTTTTAATCCCTCAGCATGTGAAAACTTCCTTGCCCGATAACAAGGTTTCCCCACATTCATTTCCTCCAATATTAAGAGTGGTCTTGTTTTCACTGCACTTATCTCCACACATTTACTCGGATTCTTATAAAAAATCATCCAGATTTAAAGCTGTTAGAAAAGAAAAAAATCCCTGATTCCTGCACTAGTTAGGTTTCCTTCTTGCGGGTGGCCTTTGTGTTGTTCCATTTCTGAAATTCAAAATGTACTTCACGGATCAACAAGAGGAGAAAGATTTCTTTGCATAAAGATGGAGCTGAAGCAGACGGCAATTGCACTCTGAAATCAAATGGATGGAAGGATCCTTCCTCTGTTTCATGACTATGCAAAAGACTTGCATATCTTTAGAACAGAAATCATCATCAGTCAGCCAAACACTTTTGGAAATAACAAGTTTTCTCTGAAGAGGGTTATGCAACACCCTTGGGTGGAGGCGATATTCTGCCAGACAGTGATTCTCCAGAGTCACATGAGTGCTGCCATTTTTTATCCTATTCCAGGGAAGAAACTTGCAGGCTTGACACAGCTTTTTCATTTAACAGCATTCCTGAAATTCTACCTTTTAGTTCAACTTATCACAAAGATGGTGTCACTCATGGCCAAACTGTTCTTTACCTTCAAATACATACTTAACTGGAAAGCTGGCAGGAGGAATAGAAGGCAGAACCAGGCAGTAATTAAAAAAAGAAAAAAAAAAATTATACATTTTTATAGACTGATTCTCATAAATACACTTTTTAATATGTGTAGTTTTCTTTTAGAAAAAATAGAATTTCCTCCATCCCAACAGCAAGCAAACCACTGAGGTTTGCACACAGTTCAGGGATCAGAATATAAACATCTGCTACGGTCTTGTTTCTGGACCGTGTCTGGATCTTGTTTCTGGATATTGGGACTAAGGATGCTGTAATCTTATTAATCTTTTTTCTTCCATTGAAGCTCAGACAAAGGTGACCTCCACAGCATCCTTTCAGCTGGCATGACATGTCTGACTTTATATCTGTCCTCCTCTTCAGAACTAAAATTATTCTGTATTATTTCTCAAACTGGTAGAGCAACCATTTATGGAAATGTAAAACAAGTCTCTTTGGAGCACCAAGTCAATTTTCTTCCAGCACTGTAAATGTTGTGTGCATTTCCATATTCTATTTAAATATGGGAAACAAGTTCTGATCCCACTGAATCCAGGAAACTACTTGTCATTAGGTTCAATGAGAGAAGAAATAGCAGGAGACAAGGCAAGGCAAGGAGAGGAGAAGGGAAACGATCTTGTCATTGTTCAGTCACAAATATTAAATTAAAACTATGAACATTCCAAAGGGAAGTTACTGCTGGGAAAACACACACTATGCAGATTAAAATGCATTTGTTTAAATTGCCTTACTTCCCTGGCACTTTTTAAAGAAGATCTTTGTCTTATTAGGAAAACACAAAAAGCAACTGGAAAGCCTTTGAGGATTTGATAACAAAGCACACTTTTCCCTCCAATGCTTTGTTTCCCATGTTAAAAATTTACTATAATTTAAAATGTATATTTGGATGAGTTTTAACAAATTGCAAATAGGAATGACAGAAATGCCAAAATGTGCAATCACAGGGACTTGCTCCTTTACTGGAGAGATTTCTCTGTAGGCCAAAGATAAAGAAGATAATTAATTTGGAAAACAGCTTGCCCCTTTCCATTAGTGTCAGCAAGGTCAAGGAAAGGGAATATGCATAAGAAAACATGCAATTTGTTTCTCTTATCTTCCCCTTACTGGGATGTGATAGGTCCTTGCAAACATTTTCAAAAGGAATCACATAAACTTTAACTATCAGAGCTACGGTCCCTAGTCTGATTATTGCCTTTCCATCTCAAAGTGTGTTGCTTAATTCTGTGCCTTTATTTAGCTAGTGAGATTCTTTTGTAAGACCAAAGCTAGCAGTGACCTTAAACTTGAGGAAATCTTAACAGCTCTCAAGTCAGCCTCTGGATTCCCAAGGAACTGGAGGAGCAGTGGTCAACAGAGACCTGTACTTTTAAAGTGTTCAGAGCACACGCAAAACCATATAGTTGTAGAACAGAAGAGAATGTGGAAAGAAGTGTGTCATGAGGGAGGAAATAAGTCATGAGCATGATACAGGGATGTAAGCTGAGTGGCTGACAGCCTAATGGAATGTTCAAACCAGGTGAGGCTTTCTGAATTCCTCTTGCAAAACAGCTCTGCTAATAAAATACATAATGGTCCTTTCTTAAGGGTACTGAGCCAGACCACTGGACTATGATTAGTATTTTAGATTTTCACCAGCTAAACAAACCCATTATACACTTGTGCCTGAAGTTCATACCTTCCATCTAAAACAGGTTTCTTCCCCTGGGTGCTGTCAAAAAAAACCCCAAAACCAAAACACCAAAACAGGAAAACCTGGGTTTTGTACCATGCACAAGGGTAGCATTCACAACGCAGGAACCTGAGCAGAGAAAAGCATCTATCATGGGAGATTAGTTCGAGTCTTGCATTCTGCACCCAGGAAACAACTGAATCCTAACCCTTATTCTTGCATTTGATTCAGCTTTGTCAGCTTCACACTCAACAGATCACCGAGAATCCCATTCTGAAGTGCTTTCTCTCCTCATACACAATATAGTGGGTTTAGGTACTTAATTTTGTCCTGAGGATTCAGCTAAGCAGTGAATCACCTCACTTAAATTTTGCATAAGCATTACAAATGCCTTAAATGTTGCAATCCACAGGAAGGTCTATGAATGTCTCACAGTTCACTTCAAATAGCAAACCAGAGTTTTAGTGTAGTGTAAGCTATTCATAGGTCATGTACTTCCCCTATTCACAACATAAAATAATTTACAGAGTGCATAGACACAAGTATTTAAAAGAAAATGTCAAGAGAAGCATAAAGAATGAGTCCCTATATAGATAACAAGTCTGTTTCCTTTAAAAGGTGTAAGGGGAGGATGGTAATATTTCAGTATGCCAGCAACATCATACATGTCTCGGGTATAGTGTCTCTAAAGCTACCAGCCAAGTAGATTGGTTCTTCACACTCACTATGCACAGTGCCTTAAAGTTATATTCTATATCTTTTAAGTTGTAGAATATAAGGAGGTTGGAGGTTAATATCAAGTTTCCTGTGTGCACTAGTGTTGGAAACCGACATGCTATATCCATTTAGGATTCAAGCAGATTGAACAGAGCACAAAAATGCTTTACGTATGTTAACTCAGCAACTCTCCAATGAAATTTGTATGTAACTTAACAGGGGACAAATATCGGCATAATGTTTCAAGAGAAAGCTGCTGCAGGCTTTAAATCTGAAATCAGGAAGGAAGGTTTGAGGAGAGGAGCCTAAAGAAGAACGGATTTAAGGAGGATAAGGTGTGCTCAGCAAATGAAAAGTAGTTCAAGTAAGACTGAAAGCAGAATGTGCTACACAGATTGTCAGGCAAAAGGCAGAGTGAACCAAAGTAGCCAACAGGAAAGATCGAGTATAAAATATGTGCATACATGCATATATACCTGTATGTTTCTATACATAGGTAGGCAATTATAGGTAGGGATTAGCTGTTCAAAAATACCCACATGCTGCATTTGTTCTACATCTAGCACTGGCTTTCACAAGAAGGGCTCATTGTTCCTATTCACAAATGTGGCACAAGTGCCTTTAAAAGCCCTGTGTCCAACTCCTTCAATGCCCACATGTAGTCCAGCCATGGGATGTTCTGTCATCCCTGGCACAGGCACACCAAGGAGTTTTGCAAGGACAGAAAAAGATGAAGGATGCCTGCACAGAAGAGCAGTGTCCAAGGCCAGAGATATGCAGGAAGTGACTGCAGCCATAGGGTCAGGTTGGGAGAAAATAAGTATATTTACAGGGCACTATACTTTGAGGCCAGGTGGCTTAGTGGAAAGCGGGTGTAAGGCAAGAATGTTCCTGGAATCCCTCCTTTCATCCACCCACACTAAGACTGAAAGGGTCAGGAGTTCCCATGAAGGACCACAGTCTACTGATGAGGCAGTGCAGAATATATCCAGGGATACACAGGAAAAAGCCTAAACTATTTCAGAAAAGAAGAAAGGAGAAAATGATATAAAAATTTAGAACTTCTGTTTAATAGTGTTTCTTTACAAACAGAAAAAAACCCAGGCTAGTAGAGACTGTATTTTGTACAAAATCCAGTACACCTTACGTAGTACTGCATTGTCGTTCAGATGGATTACTAGATAAACATCTATATATTTGGAGAATATAACTGATTCATAACATTGGCCATGGTGGGTATCAGAGAAACATCATCTAATTCTTTTTTCTGTATCTTCTAGAATACAGTAGTAACAAAAATATTTTCTGAAATATGATTAAGTTTAGCAGTACTTTTTAAAAAATACATTCTTTATTGGTTAGAATATTAGACATACAGTCCTGTAGCATATATGTCTGAAAATGTTCTGTATTTTGATTTGAGAACTTCCTACTTTGAAATTCAGGTTAAATATTTTAACATTATAAAAACAAAAATGCTTTCACTGACCCAGAAATTTTAATGATATATATGCTTTAATTTTGGCTTACCATTTTGTTTGAGGATCAACTCAATTCAGTCTTAAATTCCATTTCAGTTTTAATTAGCTGAAAGACCTACAGAAAAATTGAATGATATGTCATAGAATCATCATAGAATCATAGAAAGGTTTGGGTTGGAAGAGACCTCAAAGACCATCTTGTTCCACCCCCCCTGCCATGGGCAGGGACACCTCCCACTAGACCAGGCTGCTCAAAGCCTCATCCAGCCTGGCCTTGAACACCTCCAGGGATGGGGCACCCACAACTTCTCTAGGCAACCTCTTCCAGGGTCTCTCAACCCTCACAGTAAAGAATTTCTTCCTAGTAGCTAATTTAAATCTACTCCTATAATAGTATAGTATGCACTTGCAGTAATTGAAATTATGATACAGTGCAACCCCAATTCAGACAATACTTAAGTTCAGTTGTATGTGTATTCCTATAGAAATCTTTTAGACAATTCACAGCCTGCAACAGTTTAAAAATCAGTAGATAGAAAGGTGGTATCTCTAGATTTCTGAGGTGTAGAAAATTTTCTGATTAATATCCTCTATTTTTCCAGGCAAGATTTTCTGGGTTTTTTGCTATGTGTAATTGTTAATATATTCCCCAGAATTCTACTCTGTTTCAGATGTTGAATCTTAATTAAATTGGAACACAGAGTTGATAAATTGAACTGTTTTCCTTTTGTATGATTATTTATTTCCTCAGCCTAAATAAGGAAATTTAGCTGACACAATTGTGCAAACTTTATATATGTCATTTATATGAAACTACACAGAAGTTCCCTAACACATTTTTCAGCAAGCTGGAGACGAGATTATCCCAAGTTGATACACAAGGGAAGCATAATACATGGAAGAAAAAGTATCATTAATGTTAAAGAAATTATCTCGAAACAGAAACCAGAACACTATAAAATGAAATTGAAATGTATTTTTTATGATTATTAAAATAGACACTTATCTTACAATGCTTAAGCAGATCAAATGAAAATCCAAGGTAATATAAAAGGAAATGAGACACTTCATAACATATCTAAAGAATGGATTAGACACGATTTTAAATGATCGATTGATATTTGTTTGTTATGAATGTAAAATAAAACCAGAACATGAATGCAAAGCAGATTTTATTTAGACTGATTAATTGGCTTATACAGAGTGGAGCAATAGTACAGGTTATAATGATTATTGCATGTATGAATACCCTGACGGAAATTTGGAATTACTTTACTTGAATAAAAATGCACATTTTCTTCCTACTCACTTTCTCCATGTCAGATAAGTAAAGTGCCATTAAAAACTAAATCAGAACTATCCAGACAATATGAGAGGCTATTTATGCTTTTGCCTTTGAAAAGTCAATGCTTGTATAAACAAAATAAAAACCTATAGTTAGACCAACTGCAGCATATGTACATACCATTGCTGTCTTTCCCTAGGAAATTATTCCATATCTTCTATCAAAATATTTCAACAGATCATATGCTTGTGTCATTTCAGAATGACAACTTTCTGATACTAATTCTCAACTTCACTATGTATTCAAGATAGTTATCAGCAGAGACATTTAACCCTTGCTGTCAGGAGGATGAGTTTGTTGATGATAAAAATAATATGTGATACAAACCTGAGCTATAGGACAATAGAAGGGGCTTCCTTGTCAAAAAGAAAGGGGAGCAAAATGGCATGCAAAACATTGTTAGATTTGAACCAAGATTATGCTACAGCTTCAGGATAAAAGGATAAAAGGATGAAGTTTTTAGAACAGTCATTATGCCAAGTTTACTGGACATAAAAAAAACATTGATTAGCAAGGATAAATCTCTAGTGTACGTTACGGAGAGCATAATATTTGGGTGTGAAAGAGAAAGAGGATGCATAGCTTTCAGAATCAGGCATATTCAATCAATATAAAAAGCTTTCCTTGCATAACATTTTCACAAATTCGACTGGAAATTTCATATTCAGGGAGAGTTTAGATTTAGGCTCTATTGCATCCACATCTACATTTCACAGACTGTGAAAAAAGAACTAAATCAAGAAAATGATAGAGCTGATCCTGCACTGAAATCAGACCAAGGATTAAATCAGGCTTTTCTTCTTTAGACAATATCTTAAAAAGAAAGAAAACTATCATTTGTCTGGTAATTCTAATAATTCAGTTCCAGGTAGGTCTTGCAAACAGCAGCATCACTTTCCACCTCATAAAACATCAGTATTAATATGAGACTAGTAGGGTAGATGGATGTGGTTATTTTTTTAAAATAGATTGATAATGGCTTTCTTCTTAAAACTCAGTTTGGATTTAGTGTTCATTCCCCACCTTTCATTGAAGGCAGTAAGAGACGTAGAAAGAGGTAGAAGACAGGACTGTGCTTCAGCAGTGACTGTGCTTTTCCTGAATTCTATTTAAATAGTGTATCCTCTTTGTTTTATTCATCTAACAACACAAGGGGATTCGGATCAACTCTACTTCTGTCTTTCATTATGCTATAATAAATACATAACTGGCTTTCTGAATTACAGATTGAGCAGTGAACAAAAGTAGAAAAACTTCAGGACAGCAAAAAGATTCTTCTAAATTACAATTAGGGCCTGCAAACATGACAGAAATTGAAAAACAAAACAAACCAAACAATGCCAGTGGATGGAATTCTTTAAACATATAGAAAATTTTTGAAAATAGAAAATGGGGACATTTTAAATCAAATTTGCCAAATAGCTTTAGCTGAAAAGGAAGGAAAAAAATTGGAAATTGTAAATAATAAAATTGCTTAAATGAAATATTACATTTAAGAAATAATGAAACATTACATTTTCCAAATTTGTCATTTGGGTTTTCTTGCAGAATAGGATTTTACTGCTGTGATTGGTATAATTAAAAAAAAAAAAACACCAAAACCCACATCAAAAACCAGACAAAATAAAAACAAACAAAAAAAACAATCAATCAAAAAGAAGGTTCAAAAGGGTTTCATCCAAATGACACTAAATATTTCTGAAGAGTGGGTCAGCTAAAATATTTTTTGAGTAATCACATTATTTCTTTTTCCATTACTAAAATATTTGCTTGTTTCTGTATCTGTTTACTGAAAATTGTATTACCATCTGTATTCAGCTAGCTGCTAACAATCTATTGCAAAATATTTCAGAAGTGGTAGAATATTAAGGAATAAATAAGATAATTCTGAGAATTAATAAAAAACTAGTTGAAAATTAATGGAATTTTAAAATTTTCATTATCATAGAGAACATTCTCATCCTCTGTTGCTGCTTTAATCAGCTGAATTAAATTAGATGCAAGTCCTGTTGCTTAGATTTAGCTGAAAGCGCATGAATCAAAAGTTAGAGTACCAACAATCCTCCCAACATGCAAAGGGCCAAAGGCTTTTTGATACATGGTAAGCAACGAACAATAGGAACACAGAGATTAGTGGCCTTGTCTTTCAGGTATTTCTTTTATTCCTGTGACCTGCTTCAGTTCTGAATGCTACCTGTGACCTGTTGTTTGTCCAAAACAACCTGAAGAACTTTTCTGGAAGTATCTGCAGTTTTCACGTAATTGTGATTCCCATTAGAGAAAAGTAATTTCAAGTATGCTTTCAAATTCTCTGTCTCAAAAAATAGTTTCTGAAATCACAGAGGTATGAGAAACTACCATTTACCAATGTATTTTAAAGCAAAATAAGAGCTGAAAAAATATAGTCTGAATTTTACATTATTTTATCTATGCATCATTATGTGAACATGCAAATAAAACAAAGCAATCTATATTCCTAAATCAGTAGTCTGAATATCATGTCATCTTTTATTTATTTGCTAACTTCATAATTACTTTTTGTTTCTTCACGCAAAATAATGACAAATGCAAAATACAAAATACAATACGGTCACAAGGTACCATATTCAGGAGTGCCAAATTCAGCATCAAATTCATACTGGCCTGTAAGTAGAAGTAGACACATCCAGTCTTATTTGAGTTTACTTGGTAACAAAGATTACTTCAGATTTTTAGTCTGAAAGCCAAAAGGTCCAGAGAGGCTTTTATTATCACTTTTTGAAAAATGAAAAGTACTGTCCCACATAATTTAATTTGCATAATTTCTCCAGGGAGATTTTAGCTATGGAATGTAAAGGGGTGAAAGAGACCCCCAGAGTGCTGTTAGCCTGGGAAGAGCTCTGCTCTTGTGCCAAAGGGTTTATTTCCAAGTGGTAAGGTTTTTCTCAGAGGCCCTAAGCACTCTTGTGTCCTAAGGTACTCAGTGCCAGAACCTTTCATAAAGGTTTCTCATGTGAGGTATTTGCTGTAAGAGCTGTCATAAAGATTGTGTGAGAAATAACACAGTGGGCAGTAGCAGAGCTAGAGGACTCCCTTGCGACCCCCTTTTAATGCTGATCTTTTTTAAAAGCCGATCAGTAAGCATAATTGAACTGAGCTATTCTCGATGGCATTTGGCAAGTGATTTCCTGAGGTCTACATACTGACCTGCAACAAAACACTTGATAATGCTCAATTCAAACTGAGTGAGGTCTAGTTATGTGACATGGAGTCTACAGCTGTTTTCTTCTCTGTTTATGATGGTGTTATCTCACTTTCTTATCAATTTCCTTCTTTATAGTCAGTCTTAGAGGACTTTGTGACTGGGAAAGTTATGCCTGTTAAAAAACTAATGAATTCATACTAAACTTTTCAAATTTATCAGTGGAAATTCAAAACAGTTTTGCTATTTGTAAAGAGGGCACTACTACGTTCACCTTTTTTGCTGAAAAAAAGACAAATGGTAAAAACTTAGTATCATTTCTTCTTTGTTCAGATTTTCATTTCTGTCTTAACATAAATACCCTCTTTACTGTAATATCCCTTACCAAAAAAATGTTTTAAAAGTGATCCATCCTCTTCCTTAATCTCCTCACCCATAATCTTTGTTAAACCTAGCTTACCAGTGACTTTTTTGCAATTTGTTTAATTTGTTCTCATTGTCAGATCTTGCCCTTGTAAAAAAGTAAAATAAAATGTTCAAGTCATGAAGCTTGTCTAATTGTATATTTTATGACATGCCAACATATATCTCTGACACTGCAATAGGTATTACGTATAAATTGGACGTTCAAACATGATTTTTTCATAATATTTCCACAAATACCCAATCTGTGCACAGGAAACAATACTTAAAATTACATAGTAAAGGTAATGGTTTTTAATGACCAAGTTTCTCTGATACCAGTATTCTGACTAGCATTTATAATAACTTGACAGCATAGAAAACAATAGATTCCTTAAAGTTTTGTACTATTTTTCGACCTTAAACTTAAAAAGAAATCTTACCTTCTCACACAGAAATTGATCCTTTGAGATACCTTGACGTGTAATCAAATCTGGCTAACATATATGAAATAGGCTTTACCATGATACACCTCAGACGATAGCGAGAAGTTTAATGGATTCCCTCTCACTCACTGTAGACACATACATCTGCTAACCAGTGGAGATCAAAAGGCTTTTTAGTGTGACGTTTCTTAAACATAACGTAAATATTTACTCTGGGATGATATGAATCATGTCCTGCTCTCTAAAGGGAGTCTGGACAACTCTCTCTGATGAATAATAAAGACATTAGATGAATCTCATTTAGAATTATTAAGTACGACCTGTTTAACTCACTGCTAAGAATACATGCAGATACGATAGCTCTTTAATCCAATAGTCTCAGGAATTTGCATCCAATTTTCTTTCTCAATAATTTTTTTGATGTCACTATCCTAATAAAGCTATGTAAATTTATCACCATTTAGCTTTAACAGTTATCTATCCCAGCAACTCAACAGATATGGAAATTCATGTCTCTAGCTTTCTACTCATCTCTTTTTTTTTTTTTTTTTGGCTATAACACAAGAACATTAGCAGATAAATCTTGGATGTGATTTAAAGTTTACTGATGACTACAAATAGAGAGATTCTCCTGCTTAACAAGGTTCTCCTTTTGATAGCCATCAGTAGTCATTCACAAAAGGAGGGGAAAAGAGAAGACATTATATCAATAAAGACAACTTCAGGTTTCGGTGTTTGTTTTCTCTTATTTTATTTTACTTTTAATCCAGCAGGCCAAAAATCATTTACTTCACTGACTCAGAATTGATTTGGGTTTATTTTAGTTTGTAGTGAATCCAGGTTTTCTCAGAAATATGGAATCAGTTGATTTCAAAGCATGGCATGTCTATATATAGTAAATAATATTGTACACGTAGAATTAAAAACTTAAATTATTTTTAATCTATATGTACATTTAAATTTAAAACTTTTCCTAGTTGTACGAGCCAAACTTTCCTCAGCCATTTGGCACGTCCTCTTTTTCTTTCTCTCCTCACCCAGAACAATATCCCATTTCCAACAGTTTGCCAGTGGCTTTCTACATTTTTCAGATAATTTCTTTACCATCTCAGCTGTAATCATTAGCAAGTAAATGATGTTATTGCAAAGTTTGTTTGGAATAAAACTCCAGACTGTACCTGCCAACTTTATACGCGTGAACAAAATTGGTATGGAAAGAGGAGGTGTGCTGGGTGAATTGTGACACATTCTTTTCCCTTCCTGATATGATCTTGGCTCTACTCTTTTGTTTCTACAGCAGAGTAAAGAAAAGGCCTACTTCACAAGATACTAAGTAGAAAACAAAGTAGTTATAACAAAACTCTTTGTCATTAGCTAGTTTAATCACATTTTACAACATTTTAAGAATGATCCTTGCAAAATGCCTAAAAAAATGTAAGTTAATACCAAGCACAAGCTAAGTGTGGAATATGCACATATTTATGAGTTACCACTGTTAGCACACCCTGTGTTATCCACAAAACACACAGAATTGTAGGCAAGCCAGATTAACAGACTGAATCTAATTCCACATTCCTGTAATTTCCACTCTGGATTCTCATGCTTTCTGGAACAGAACTTGGATATCTTAGGTGTAATCGTACAATATCATAACTTCGTATATCCAGAGTTTCATATTGGAATACTGAATTTCAAGGCAAGGAACTACATCTATTAAATGAGTCTGTAGAAACGTTTCACAGCATAAACACTAGTGTTAAATTCATAGCAGAATTCAGACATATCTAACTGCCATTGCTTATTCAAATGCTCATTCAGCTGCCTCCTAGCACCTCATGATGCAAGTAGAGACTTCAGGCGGAGAACGAAATTCATGTGTATGTGCATACATTTTACTTCCACCACCTACGTTACCAGTTTCCAACTATTCAAGTTATGGAAACCTCTTGAGTTAAAAGGAATTTCTTTGTAATTAGTACCTCTCAATGGATTTTCCTTCCAAAACCTTCCCCAAATGCAGTAATAATAAAGCAAAACTGGAGAAATCAGGTATTTTTCTCTTTGGCTGCTCTGTATATACAATATTTATTAATTTTAGAAGTAATTCTACACACTAGACTTGTAACAGAAGCCAAAGAAGTCAGAGAAGTTCATATTAGTCCCTGTAAAGAGTGGTGGTACAATCTTTTCTATTAGCTAATTTCAGCAAAAAGGTATTTTAAACAATCAAACTGGAAATACATTAACAAATGAGACAAATGAAGATCAAAAATTTCATCTGGCAGGTATGCAAGTCCCCATTTCAAAAAGATCCTTAGGATCCTATATTTCACAGATTTTATTAAAATAAACACAAAATTCTGTTTCTCGCCTAAGAATTTGAAGTACAGAGAACTCAACATATTTCCTTAATGAAGTTTTAAGGCTTCCTTGTAGTCTGAGATTACAAAATTCTACTGATTTCAGCAAAATTGAGACAGCGATCACATTGAAAAGGGTAACTAATCTGAGGCTCAGTATGATTGATGAATCTTCCCAGTCTCCTTCTGCGGTCGATGGAGAGAGACAGACTCCTCCAGAAGGCAATATAGAGCAAGCATTTACCTGTGGTGTTCCAAATCACCCCGCAGAGGAGCCAATTTTTGAATATTGGAAAAAACGGAAAAAGAACAACATAACATAGATGCCTAAATTAGATGTCTCATTTTAGAAAGCCTCATACAACCTGATATGTTTCCTGAAATCATTTAAAAACCAGGTAATCAGCAAGGGAAAATAGGGAAATAGGGAAAAAAAATAACAACTTTACCTTAAAAAATTAAGATGCATAATGGAATATTGACACAGATGCCAGAGTAAGCAGGCAGTTGTCTTCGTTCTAGGACATTTGTGTATCACTGTAAAGAGTGGTGGCACAATCTTTTCTTTCAGCTAATTTCAGCATAAAGGTACTTTAAACAAAAGTACACACATGTCTACTTATGGGGAGGGGAACAGAAAATAAACACAGAAGGATTATTTGTAGCCGTTAGAAAGTATGCTAAATATCTTCACAGCAAGCTGCTACTGCAAGGGACAGGGATTACCAGAATGCAGTTTTTAATTGGGTTTGACAGACTTTTGAGAATGGGAAGCATCAGCACAATAGCTGTCACCATGTTCAGGGACCATAGCCAGAAAGCATAGTCTCTGAAATGCATTAGCATTTTCTGAGGCTCTCTAGCATTGTGACTTGAGTTAGAACTGAGCATCTCTTGTGATTCTTAAGAATAGCATATACTCTGCTACATAATCACGAAAAGCCACCTGGAATGAAGGCCAGGGATGTGTTTGATTATTTGTGTACGAGGGAGGCTGTCATTTTTACCAAGCAATACAGTGCTGCAAATTCACTAATCTCATAATAATGAAGGAAGGGAAACGCAATCACAGCTGCTATAAGAAATTCCTGTTAAAAGGTCTACCTCAGTGGAGGGTGTGGCATGTGTTTTTGCCTAGTGTAGTTCTAGTTTGATACAGAATTTGTATGAATATCTTAAGCTGGTGGTCTATTTTATTTTATGAAACTGTAAATAGAGAATAATATAAGAAATTAAGTGAAAGCTCTAGAGAGAAAGTACTTTTTCCTGTCATTCTAAACATGACACTTGCAAGAGCAAGTGGGTCAAGAAGGGGAAAAATTGTGTGCCATGCCACTTCCAAGTATTCATCCAGAGAAGCATTCTCAAATGAAAGACTAGATAGTCTGTGACATAAAAATGTTAATTCCATTGATAATTAACCACTTAACACTTCATCATCACAGGCCAAATGTGGAGGTCTTTATTCACTTTCACGTGGGATTGTGGGCACTGAGATCTCAAGGCTTAGCTGGAAGACTTCAGAACTGTTCAGCACAGTCCATAGGACCCAAGCAGTATAACAAGGTACAGAATCTGAGAGGAAAAAAAAAAGTTCTCTGTGTTATCTATACATCTCAGAGGGAGTCTGAGAAGCCTTGCTGATGGGACTAAAACTCTGCAGCTATAATGGCTGTTTGTTACTTTTCTCAGTATGTGACATTTTTCCTAGCATCTACCAGGTTAGGAAGATGCCAGGTAACTACCTATACACATTATTTAAAACAATTTTTCTCAATAATTCTGACTTTGCATAGCAAGCCCATATAGCCAGTCCCTCTGATACTTAGGAAATCCAAATTTATGAGAACAATGCAGCATCCTTTGTGATCCAGAACTGTCCCAAAAGCAAATGCTAAAAGTGATAAACCATCTACTTATTCCAACATAGCTTCAGTCTCCTGAAACCCTCTTTGTTGTGATTGGTTTGAAAGCAAACATTTCCAGAAGCAAAATGTGAATAACACAATCCATTCACTCAAAAGGAGAGAGGAAGATGTCAAAAATTCAAGAAATGTGTATTTAAATGTAATTTTCCCTTTTTATTTTACTTTAAATAACACAGGGAACTTATTTTCTCTAGATGAATATGTATTCTTTACATTTTTTTAATCTTCCCTCTCTGTCCCATCTGCTAGGGTTATGCATCTTAAAAAAAGGTCCACTGAGTTTAATACTGCAGCAATGGAGCAGCAAGGCATCTTCATAAAATCGTGTGATTATCCTTGTAAAAGTTCTGTGTGCATTCCCGGGCAGTGAAGAGAAGCATTATTATTGATACTAATGCTGAGAAAATGGTATTTCAAAGTAAAAAGAAAAGGACTTCATTAATATAGAACGCCTCGTTTCCCAGTGATGGTTATTAGTGTTCTTTTACTATTGCCTATAGTTTGTCTTTATTCATTTTCACTACAGAAATTTCATCATCCTTTCATCCTACTCTAATATTCCTTCTTAATGCTCATCTTCATAAGATAATAGTCAGCCTGCACTATATTTTAAGAGCTGAATAAGAGAGATTTAACACGGAACTGACAGAAAAAAAGTTAGGAAAAGAAAGCACACAAAAAATGTGAAGGAATTTCTTGCTTCTACTTCCTTTTCTCATAAAAGCTATGTGTTAGTATCTCAATTTTCAAAGTTTTAATCCAGTAAATTGCTGAAAATTCTGGGTCTAATCTAGCCAAGAATTTAAGCACATGCTTAACTAGAGGCTTAGACATCCATTTCTTTGAAGTCAGTAACCCTACAGAATTCTAAACTGAAACACAGTCTTAAATGCTTTGTTGAACAAGAAACAGAAACAAGATTTCATTTCTGGATTCTAGAAGAGACAAGACAAAATTACCTTCTACATGTGATGTATTTGCTCTTACTAGTATATATATATGATCCTATTAACTTGGGCAGCTTGATACAAAGAAAAATCAATGGCATATAATTTTAAGAATTTTTTGGTTGGTGTGTTGATTTTGGGGTTTGTTTGGTTTTTTGTTTCCAGGTGATAACTGTCCTGACAACGAGGATTACCCTTCATTAAATATCAACATCAGTACTGGTCATATGCAAATCATTGGTCATATGCATATCACTTAAGTGAGTTTGTAAGGCAAGAAGTGTGTTGCAGTGAGTCACTGTATTATCCTGATTTTGGCTGATATGTACAGCAAGGTGCACAATTATTTTTTATATATTCCTATGGAACAATAAGAGCAAACAGTGCTGCAGATTTCAAACACTGCGTTTTCGATGAGTCAGGAGTATTTATTCTTACTACAGTTGCTTTCCTCTTCAGTCTGGAAGACATACAAGAAAAAGACTATTTCCATTATGTATGGGCTAGAATTTTTTGTCAGTACATTGCTGGAGATATTTGTTAAGGATACACAGCAGTAACTCCTAACATACATGACTCAAAATTATGGTTTTTAATAATGGAACCAGGGATAACATAATGATGTTTCACACTGCGTATTCCTTTATCCTTTGGTTTCTAAATACTGTCTCATAGTTTTATTAGTGGTGCATCTGGATGTTTTTCAGCGTACCCATATTGAAGAAAAAATTACCCTTCTTTAGCTACCCATACCTCTTTCTTTACAGTTTCTTCCTCAAACAATTAGCTTTTCAGAAACATCCTATTAAAATACAAATAACTCAAACAGCAGACAAGGAATTTTAACAACAAACTCGTAATTATGAGTAATTAGGGACTCGGGACAAATTCTGTCTTGCAATGCAACTTTTGAAGAAAGCCATATTTAAATTCAAGGTAGCAACTTTATTTTATGGTAGAGCTGTAGGCAAAATCACAATTGTGTTTGTACACACTGGAACACCAGAATCAATTTGTGAGATCAGGTGCTTTTGAAGAAATGTGTTCCCTAAGAGAAAGTCTCATCCC
This sequence comes from Rissa tridactyla, assembly GCF_028500815.1. Lineage (NCBI taxonomy): Eukaryota > Metazoa > Chordata > Aves > Charadriiformes > Laridae > Rissa > Rissa tridactyla. The sequence goes on from NC_071466.1 coordinate 200,171,408, forward strand.
ACCTAATTTTAACCCTTTATTATTAGTTATTTTAACTATTTTATATACCTAAGCCACATTACATACCTGAGCCACTATTTCTTCTACCTCCTGTCCTGTCTTGGTGATTGTAATGATGGAAAACTTCACCAATGATAAACACTTTTGAAAATCCTACACAAAGTTTAGAAGTCTAGAAAGATAATCAAGCTAAGTGACCAGCTCATTCAGTTTTCTAACAGTTGCATAAAGCTTGCCCACATGAAAGGTCATCTCTAATCTATTTTCAGATGTGTCAACCATACAGTCGAAATTGTGTTATACTAATATGGCATATTACAGAAATTTATTAAAGTTTGCAAAAACTCGTAACAGTCTTTGTATGGTCTACAGAAGTATCACAGGTTGTCATTACATTCAATATACTTCCTCTTCCAAATCAAAGTAATCTGCCATGAACTTCGTGTCAAAAATCACAACAGGAAAAAAAAAAAAAAGAGACACTTTGAATCTCTTCTTACTACTTGGGTATCCTTCACCTTTGATTTCAACCAATCATTTCCCTCCTTTGTGACATTTCAGTTTAGCAGTACTTGGTGTTTCTTAATCAACTGTGAAATATCAAAATTAAAAAATTCTCCATACTTCCATACTACTATACTCTATACAAAAGCTTATGTTTTGAGCAATTTTAACCAGGAAAATAACCAAACCAAACCAAAACCCAACTATCAAAAATAAGTGAGCAAGAAGAGTTCAGAATAATCATATAGCTTTTCTTTATTTCTTGTTGTCTGTGAATTCTCCCAGTTGGACTTCACCTTCCTGTAACCATACATTTTTGGTCTCAATGAGACAAATCACGTTTTTTGCAGCTTAATTTATGAATGTATCATGTTAAAGTTTTATAAAGCATTTTGTACATTTTCATCTTTCATCATGTTAATACACAACAGCAATAATGCAAACAAATAGAAATTTTTCTTCTGAGTTCATGCAAGCATGCCCATCTTTAAACCAAAAGAAAGATGTCATTACAGACTAGTGATATTTCCAGAGAGGATGCATTAGCATTAAAAATAAATGCTATGCATTCAGATAAAAGCAGAGATAAGTCTATGCAATAAATCAGAGTTTTAGATTCATGTTATTCAGTAATGTGTAAGAAAATGGTTACAAAAATGCTTTTACCATTTATATATGTATGAGTACACAATGTACTTACTACTTTTAGAAAAAAAAAAGTTTCCAATGCGCTTTAGCAAACCTGGATGCAATTAATTTCAGGGAATGTGGTTCTTTCACTAATTAGAAGGGTAGCTAACAGATCACCAGTTAATTTACTAAATAAAGTCCACATGAACAGCTTAGTAGTATGTGTTCATCTGTTCCAGGAAACTCTTCATTAAGATATATTTGGATACAAACTATCTTGTCAATGCAGGGTTTTTTTATAACAGGTCGTTTTGCACAAGTGTGAAATATGACTTTGAACATATTTGCTATAACAATAGATAGATGAGAAAAAAATAAAATAAAATACTGTTGTGTCTGTGGCCAGAACTGTAGCCCAGTAAATAGGATTTTTTGCCATTTCTAGTAAAAGGCTTTAGGCTCTGCCCTGATGTGAGAGCACAGGTCCCAGGGCTGGGCTGGGCTCACCTTGGCCAGGGCTGGGCTGAGCTGGTTTCAGCGCCTGCCTTGGGGCCAAGTGCCAGTTGCGTCCCCCGGCTGAGCTTGAGCTCGCCAGCGCCTCTGTGGGAAGGGTCTGTCAAACCCAGGGCGTCCCCATGTCTGAACACGGGGAAACTGTGGGGGTCGCACTGATCCCTCAGCCGGGAGCAGCCAGAAGGCAGCAGCCTAAGGTAAGGAAACATCTAAAAATAAATCCAAGTCTGTCAAACTGAGGAGGAAAAACCTACCCCACTCCGCACACAAATCTCCCATGCACTTCATAAATAACCTGTTCCTCCTGGTGAAGACTTTGTGATGTTCCAAATTCATTAAAACCTTTCCACCCTGCAGCTCATGAGGTGAACTGAAGTGCTGACCACAGATCCCAAAGGGCCACTGGAAGAGTGAGAATGAGATCAGATAAAAGTGGCTGATCCTGTCCGGTTCACATACAATGATTTTAAGAGTACTATTACAGACCTCTTGGTATTATTTATTTAGACTATTGGATTGTTAAACAGTTAATTGGACTAACAATAAATACATAGCGGAATGTATATTTTGTTTCTTTTTGCTTACAAGATTTTGAGTGTAACAGAACATAGTCACAAGGCAACAAGCTGCGAAAGAACAAAGTTGTTTAGTTCTGTTTTCCCAGTTCGATGAAAAAATTCTGCATGCACCACATGAGAATGAAAAATCTTGGAAGGGAAAGATTAATTAAAGTCATAGTTAGGTAATAGCCTCTCTGTTTTCCTCAAGTCTGCTCTCATACACCCTCTGTGCCTGAGGATTTAGTGCAAATTAATATTTTTTTTTTTGCCAAGAAGGGCTGTCTTTCCAGCACACATCGACCACTGAAATGCAAGGTTAAGAAGGCAGGTAGCTAAGACATGCAGGGCAACAGAATATACACACGGCATCACAGATGCAAATGTATACCTGTGAATGAACTTGACTGTCTTTGTTTATCCTTTAATCCAGGATAGAAGGATCACCCCGTCATTTCCCTTAATGGCTTTGCAGGGGTTTCTTTCACATGGAGTGAAGAGCTAGTTTTACACAGTTCTGTGTAGCATGTTATGATTTGCTGATTTGCACTCATAGCATTTGGGTTTTTGCTTTTATATATCACAAGCTAAGAAGGGTTTGCCTAGGTCAATGTTTAGTTGAAAAAACTTTAAGGAGCAACCAGAGGTTCGGGGACTGCAGGTGCTCTTCCGCAATAATATGTCAAACGGCGCAGCGAGGCTCCAGTGATGTGCTCTCAGCTGAAGTAGAATAAATATTGTGAGGAATTTTCAATCTTAAATATTATGTGTAATGTTGGTGAATGAGTTAAACAAATAGTAGGTGAACTGATGATACTAATGAATATTACTCAAAAGGGATAAGTGTTATCCCTCATTTCGTTCCTGAACTATGCAAGATTGCTGTGCATAGAAAACAGATCAACACTTTGGATGTAAGATGCATTCCAGTGTTGAGCGCGGTGATCTCCTTCATCATATTGCACAATCCATTTTGAAAATATCCACGTTTTTCATGCTGAAGCTGGTTTACAAATTACTGTGAGTTTTAGAAGCAAAAAATAATTTAACATAAAACTACATTATGATCACATTTTTAAACATTCGAATTATCTTAATTTACATTATGGACTAGCTCAACAAAAACCAAACACACTGAAGATAAACAATTATCACATTTTGCTACTCTTATTCAACTAAGTGTTCCTTATTTCCCTTGTTGTGATATCCTTTTTATATCAGTTGCCAAGAGACAAAAGGCCTTCTGTTTATGAAGGGATAGGCTGATATCTCAGTTTTGCTGGTATACAAAACAATAATTACACAGGCATCAGAGAGTAATTAAAAAAAATATACCAATATAGTCAGATCAAAATTAAAAGATCCCTAAATTCCAAATCTGGCAACATATTCACATAGTCAGTTTAATCCCAAGTGATGTTGTCCTGCATCTATACACCTGCCTGTATAATGCACTGAGATATTAGAAGACATTTTGTGGTTTTATTTAGCCTGTATGAAGTTTGTTTCTGAAAGCATACATTTGCTAACAACATAACAGGGGACAATGCAGAATTACAAATAGTGAATTTCAGTGTCGCCTTGTCTTTCTGTTTAGGTAACGAGAAACTAATTCAATTTAATAACATTAAAAGTCACTGTTTATAATAGTGTGATATATTAGCAATAATTTCTAGATGAATATCCTGTGGAACCCAAATATTTCAATGAATTGTGGATCACAAGTTCAAGAAATACCCAGCACACAAAGTTAGCAGCAGCGATTCCCAAATAGACCTAAATTACTTAACATTTTAGGGAACACAGTCTCATTAATTAAAACAATTCTCACTCAAAAAGAAGACCTGGTTGTTTTCTTCTTATGAAGACACGGAAACAAAATAATAATCTTTCTACATGAAGATACTCACATTTATAACCAACCAGCATAAGTTCCATATTATCTGAAAGTGATTCCAGCTACATTGTTAGAAGCTAGAGAAGACACTTCACCAAATCATAGAAATATAGAAAGAACCTGGAGATCTCGGGGGAAGCAACATGTGGACTGCTTCTGACAAATACCGTGTACTAGGAAAACAGTAGCATATTTGGAGATAATCTAATATTAATAAATAAACAAACAAGTAAACAAATAAATACTTCCATTGAAAGTATACGAAATCAAATTTATTTGTGAACTATTGTTACAATAAAGTCTAAGATAAATTGTGAAGTTGACAGGAATATCTCAGTCCTTGATATATGGAAAGGTGAGCCTTAACATGATAAGTGTGAGCACAATAATATAAGAAATGGAGAACACTGTATCTGAAGAGACGATATTACAAATGTAGTTTGATAACTACAGTGATGTCAGTTTGTAGTGCGGGGAAAGTTAAATTTGGAAAGCAGTGTTCACAGGCAGCTTATTATAGAGCTCTAGGGTAGAATAAGAGAGATCAGAAACTGTTGAGGCAGCTAAGGGAACCTTGTAAATAGTTATAATATTGATATGAAGGGATTTCAATTTTCTGGATATTGATCAGAATACAAATTTCAAAACAGACAAGGGAAGAGTGCCAGGTATTCCCTGATAATTTAAATAGCAAGTCCCAGGATCATAGGCTGTTTTGAATTACATCTTAGGAAATAAACCATATACATAGTACTCTGAATGTGCTGAAAAACAGAAACATTGACCTTTGATCCTACAACAGAGAAGGGCATGGGGTTATTTCATTTTTGTTCTATGCCTTTATTTATGTTTCCATCTCTGAACTGCGGGCAGCTGTTCAACACATTTTCTCATTCAGGACAGAGGAAATAAGCAAAGGAAGGAAACATGCAAAATGTGAAAGGAATATTGAATACTCTGAACAAAACTGTGTGTTCCTCCCCTCCTTGCAAAGAAATCTTTATTCAATCCTAGATCGGTGTGTTCCCAGCTGGTGTAAAAACCTAATTAGAAGCAGGTTGTTGCATCTGTGTGCACGGTTGCCCTTTATCCAATACGTGTTCTTTGGGCAGGAATTATTAATTTCTTATGATTTCTATACAGCCTAGGTACAGCCGTTCTCAGGCTTTCAAACCAGGCTCTGCTCTTTTCATCTGTAAGCAGTTTGGATGGCTTTTTTCATTTACCTTTACGCTCTTGCAGCTCTCAGAAGCCCATGAATTCTCTCCACTGCTTTTAGCCTCTATGTAGCAATGCCTGGGGAGCTGGCTCAAGGTTAGCATAGCAGCCTTATGCTAACTAGGCTCACCCTGTTGCTTTTGAAGAAGATATAGACTTGCCTCTGAGGAGAAGCAGCAGTTGTGTCTTGTGAGTCAGTGCCCACAACTGGTTAACCTAGATCCAGACCAAGCCTTTGACGTTAATTTTCTCCTATCCTTCCATCTTCATTAGATGCATTAGCTGGAACAGATGTGGGACATGGAAAAGGGGGACACCGAGGACTTTTGGGACTTCCTCCTTTTTTACCAAGGACCTTTGGTATGCTATAAGTCGGGAATTACTTGCAGCTTGAGAACAAATAATAGAACCCATGGCAAAATGCCTTGTTGCAAAACAAAAGGTGAAACAATATTCACTGAGCATTACTTTACCTTACAGTCCCATCTCCCTAGGTTCCCTCTGTATTCAGTAGAGAAAAAGAGGATTCTCTAAGGGACTACTTGGAGTGTGAGCCTGTAACTTGTTCTGAGCGGTCTTTCTCCATTAATAGTCTTCCTAAGCCAAAGGTCTCTTGGTGAATATTCCATAGTGATCATAACAACAAGGCTTAAATGTACTTCTCTGACACATACCCACAGGAGGTTATTCCTGTGTGCTGTAGGATCTTCAGTTACGAAGCTTAACACAACACTGAGCTTAGTTTATCACAAGGGACTTGCATAGACCTGCTTTAGCATGAATTCAGCCCACAGTTTTTATCCTAGGTTTGCATAACTATTGTAATAGTTTTAACCCAAAGCACTCTGATCAGAAAAAAAGCCTGGAAACTTGTCTTTTGAGTGGGGTGGTTTGTTTTTTTCTATGTGGTTTAAATGGAACGTGGGAATGAGAAATATGAATAGACATAATTAATTTACCTGTTCTTTCTCTCCCTCTGCTTGCAAAAGTCCACTTCTTATCCTCTTATTTTTGCAAGTAGGTGCATCTTCTCAAAAGTCCTTCTTTAGGAACTATTGCCATTGGAATCTCCTGAGTGAAACAACAGCCACAGAAGCTTTATATATGTTTTAATTTAATTAGGATATTTCCATTCATTACTTATCTGTTATATTAATGTACTAGAGTTGAGCTGGATAATAATGAAATATTTGTCTTTTTAAGGAGACTTTGTGGAACAACATAAGGACATTCAAGTCAGTTTACTAGAGAGATGCTTAGACAAAAGTTAGACTTCTGTTTTTACATATCATGGGAAGGAAAGACAAATAAAGGTAAATTTCACAGGTTTTAAGAAAGTATCTGCCCTGTTGTTGCTTCCTTCCTTTCATGAGTTTGTTTATCTAAACCCATCATTTTTAACATAAAAATTTCATTAAAAGAAAAATGAATTGTAAAAATTATTTTTCAAAATTGTGTTATGAATTATGAAACAACCTGTAACTTAAAGATTACATATTGCTTTCTATAACATTTGATGCTGCAGTCAGTGTATAGAGTGGATAGCGTTCAGTATACCAGTGAGTATGCAGTACTTTGTTATGTGTATGTTATTCAATGCCCCTCCCTGTCTCAACTGAATTTACAGCTCTATATTAAAAACCCACTTTGAAGGGAGAATTCTTAACCTTGCTATGGCATTTTCTTGGCCATTTATCAAGATAAGTTCTCTTTGATTCTCAGTGACTTTATTTCATTACTGTCTTGTAAGATGAACGTGTATTATTTCCATTTTACAGATGCAGAATGGAGATATACAGAGGTTAAGGCTAGCTATATCCATTCACCATAGATGCATTAGTTGAAAAACAGAAGATCTGATTTTTTCGTTATATAACACTGTTCTCTTTACAGCTGTGAGGACTCAGTGCTTCCAGTTTTTTGTTCTCTCTCCAAGTTTTTTTGTAGTTACCTGACTAGGGAGGATATTCCCAATTTGACTGCTATTCTGTAGCTGAATATATCTCCAAAGAACAATTATTAATATTCAGCTCAAGTAATGTTTTTTCTTTAGGTTCCCCCCCCATAAGGTTTGTAAATTTAAAATGCCTTTTTACTTTGAGTCTTGGGTTTCAAAAATACCAAAATTTTAAAGTTATTCTTATAAAAAACATTCAAATATCAGACAAAATTATGAAAAAAACAGGAAGTGTCTATAATACCTAGATCAGACTATGTATAGACCCTATTATACTCTTAGCTTCTAAATCACAAGATACTGATTCCTTAAAGAAAAGCAAAAAGACACTGGACTTTATTAAAATAATAATAATAATTAGTGACTGCACATTTATATGCAAGCTAGGCATGTGTCATAGAAAAGAAATTAAATTACTTGACATTTTAACGTCTTGCTTTACAGGTTACCTGGTTCTAGAGCACTGAACAGATAAAAATCAAACCAAATGAAGCCACTAGACAGAAGTCTGAATTTGGAAAAACCACAAGGAGTGCTAGGAAGGAATATGAATAATTTATTATTTTTTTTTAAAGACAAGAAAAAATGCAATTATATTTCTATGCAGAAAATTATATAGGGCTTTAGTTAATAAAACAAATGTTATATTTCTAAAAAATATTGTAGAAGAGAGTTTAAAGCACTTTTACATATTCATCAGTGACATATTTGATAAGGTAAATGGCATGCATAAATATATATTTTCAATTACTGACATGCAAATTATTGTTACTCTGTTCTGTATGCCAAACCCTGTTATCAGTCTCTTATCTGGCTTTTTGCCAGTGCAAATGCTTACTTTATAATAATGAATTCAATCCACAACAACACTTAACATTATTTCCAATAGCCTGATTGTAGTTGCATATGTTGTGAAGTAGCAAATAGAAATAACACAAATGCATTTTGTAATTTCTGGATAACACAATGTAGCATGTGACTCTATTGAGTCTTGTATAAGAAGAGGTCCTATTCTTAGTGCAAATCCCATGCTCTATGGAAATACAAATAATAATATCATGTGTGAAGCCCCAGAGGTTACACTAATGTGAGCACAGAGCCACAAATTAATGAACAAAGCATGAGAAATTCAAGAAACTGAACAGAGCAGTCAAAAAAAACCCAAAAGGAGTCAAGCAGGACTGAAGCTGGGTTCAACAAGGAGATGAAGGAAATCTCAGTTCTAGTTCGGTTTATGTCTTACAGTAAACGCTAATTGGATTTCAGAGAAAATTGACAGTAAAGCCTAGAACCTTGATTATTTCTCAGCTACTGACTGCCCTAACCACAAAGCTATCAAGTCAGAAGACTATATTTCTTCTTTAATCATTCCCTGGGCCTGTAAAGCCCTGTGTCAAGGGATGAGAGGATTTGCATGCGCTAGCTTTGGTCTGATAAATAGGGAACTCTCACAGAATATAGGCTAGATAAACCAGATCCCCTGACATGGCTGTGTGAATTTACTAACCACAGGGCTAATGCAAAAGTGTCTCCTGCAGCTGCATGTCAAAGGCAGACCTGTAACTCCTTCTTGCAAGAAGATTTACACTTAGCAGAGGCCTCTGGGTGTTAGATCTTACACAGATTGCCAACACAATTTAACACCACACAACAGGTGAGTGAGCTCAGGACACACGATGAGAGTTAAACCCAATGTGAGGCACCTAATTCAGCCCCTACAAGAATCCTAAGAATCTAACACTCATCTTTGGTTTCCTGCGTACAACTCTAACCCTGTCCCTGTCTAGTCTGTGCTTGAAATCAGCAATTCTTTACTCTGCTAATTTCAGTGGGAACAGAAGCAGGGGGTTTATAGCCCAAGTCATAGGCCCTTCAAAGAATGTTCATCACTTTCAACAATTTGGGTTCATTCCATTTAGAGCTTTACTCATTATCAATACAGGCTGGGGGATGACATGATAGAAGCAGCCTTGTGGAAAAGGACTTGGGGATAGTGATGGATGAAAAGCTGGACATGAGCCAACAATATGCACTCACAGCCAAGCCAATCACAGAAGGCCAATTGCGTCCTGGGTTGCATCAAAAGAACCGTGGCCAACAGATTAAGAGAGATGATTCTCCCCCTCTACTCTGCTCTCATGAGACCCCACCTGGAGAACTGTGTCCATCTCTGTAGCCCTCAGCATAAGAAGGACACGGACGTGTTGGAGCGGGTCCAGAGGAGGGCCACGAGGACCATTGAGAGGTAAGGAGCACCTATGCTATGAGGACAGGCTGAGAGAGTTGGGGTTGTTCAGCCTGGAGAAGAGAAGGCTCTGGGGAGACCTTATAGTAGCCTTCCAGTACCTGAAGGGGGCCTACAAGAAAGCTGGGGAGGGGCTGTTTGCAAGCGAATGTAGCAATAGGATAAGTGGCAATAGTTTTAAACTAGAGCAGGGTAGGTTTAGATTAGACTTTAGGAAGAAGTTCTTTACAATGAGGGTGGTGAGACACTAGAACAGGTTGCTCAGAGAGGTGGTGGAGGCCCCATCCCTGGAGACATTCAAGGCCAGGCTTGATGAGGCTCTGAGCAATCTGACCTAGTTAAAGATGTCCCTGCTACTGCAGGGGGGTTGAACTAGGTGACCTTTAAAGGTGCCTTCCAACCCAACACATTCTATGATTCTGATTCTATGACTTCTATGGGATACAAGACTGCATAAGTCCCTCATTGAACAAGGTCCTGAAATACCTAAGTGGAAAACTTGTATGAAATATCCAAACAGCTGCACCACTGAAATGAAGTTCATATTCTGTATATTATCTTTGGTAGTAATAGGCAGATAGAAAAAACAAGACAGAAAGATAGAAAAGATAAAAAACTTAAAGTCAGGAAAAAAAACCACACCAAGACTGTAAGGAGAAAAAAAAGAGAAAAGAAGAAAAACATGAAAAAAAGAAGCTTTGTATGTATTAATTTGAGACCATTGTATCATGAGCTATAGTTTTCATTGACTTTACCTGTAACATTTTCAATGCCACCATTGAGAAACTACTAAGGAGAAGATTTCTTAAGAACTTAGGACCAGATTACAAATGGTTTTCTTTTCATGAAGTCATTTATAATTCTCAAAAATAAATTAAAATGCTACCCAAATTTTAGAGGTAATTTCTGGTTTGATATTGTATTCCTTTAATATTACAGATACATGTGGTTGTATAGGACACAAAATAAAGATTAGAGCGATACTTGTCACTTTTCACAATTCAGGTGGCATTGTTAAACAGATTATTTCAGAATTTTATTTGAGGTGCGTACAAAGCAATTTAATAAAACTAGATACTTTCTATCTACTCTTTAACAGATTTTTTTTTTTCCCCCACCAGAGGAAACAATTTCTCATTAGGGAGCTAAATCATCAACAGTGTCCAGATTAAGAGGAAATAGTGTAAAAAGTTTTCTGCATTTCTCATTTCAAGTCTTTCAGTTTTCTGTTGGTACTTTCAGTTTAAAGATACTTTGTGATACATCATGGGGCAAACAATCTCAGAGCTGAAAACCAGCAAGAGATATTAATGGGCCTGCTATTTAGTAACAGCAAGAATGTACTATTCTATAAATGGCTTTTTCTCCACCTTGTAAATTGAGCCCTCAGTATGTCCTTGATAAATGAAAAATACCTCTGGCACGAAGAGACCAACAGGCAGCCCCTCAGATATTTTAAATGATAATTGCCACAGCAGGCCTTTTTGCAACAGAATGATGACCAACATCTGAAAACAGTCTTATAAACAAAATTTTATAAGGGTATTTGACAAATTCTTTTTTTTTTAGTACTTCACAATAATAATTTACCTTTATTAGATGGCTGTCTCCATGGGGGAAAAAAGGAAAGTCCAGGCCTAGAACTCCATCATTCTTCTTTTGAAGCCATTTTAGATTAATAGGACCCTGGTGATTTCAAATAATTTACCATCCAGCCACTGGTAACTTCGTAAGAATTTTTCCCTGAGGGCCTGCAGGATGCTGAACTGCTGAGTCTGAGCACTGGCACTACATTGCTAAGTGGATGAAAGTGGTAGAATTAGATGAGAGCATTTTCAACACCATTTGGTCCTTGCTGTTTTGCAATGAGAATCCCTGTTGTGCCCAGTGTGTGAGATCATGGAGAGAGAAGATACATATTTACAGAGTTACCTGCTCATTCTTGAGCCAGTGTGACTGCCTGCATTCAAATGTGAAGAAAAAGCACTCATCAACTTCTACATTTTAGGCATGTAAAAACTTACAGAAGTAGTTAAAAGGCAAGATGGATTTTAACCTTCTGACTTTCATGACAGGGAAGATTGAAAAAAAAAAAAAAAGATGAATGAGAAATTGTTGTAACTGATGTGCATCTATAGGTCTATGAATATAATAATTCAGAAGGAAATTGGATGTATTTAGTATGAAGTAGTGGGCATTTCAAGGAGAATCATGTGTGACCCTTGGAATTAATTCTTTTTAAAAATGCCATTTATTGTTTGAATTGCAGCAAGAAAAAGCTTAGATACATCATCAATTTAATATGCAGCCTTCCATCAGAAAGCAATCAAGGAGCACTTGTAAGGAGGGAAATCCTCTTGGGTTTTAAGTTCCCCTCCTTATCCCCTTTCAGTTTAGTTTAAAGGCTGCTATCATTTTTATGTCATAGCCAAAGCAGACGTATACCTCTTTATTTGAGTTTAGAATGCAATGTCAGACATGCTGTCATGTACAGTAAGAAGGAGTCATTGAGTGTTCATGTATTTCATAAAATATAATTGCGACCCAAATAAAATAGCAATTGTTCAATTAATAAAAATATGTTCAATTCATAAAATGTCACCTTTGGTACTTGATATCAAAATCATCTATTGGAATCCTTACTGTTCTAAAGCAGCGCCTTATCTTCAATGGCATATCAACTGCTGAAGGAGTCACAGTAGACATGTTTTAAATGTTCATTGATTTTAGGAAACACTGACCATTTGCAAGTGTTATAAATATTATTTAAAAAAACCCCAAACCTTCCTTCTCTGTCAGAAGTACAAAGTAGATGAGTCTTCCATCCCTTATAAACTTTATCAGTATGTACAAAAAGACAAAAGAAGCTTTTTCTTTAAGTAACAGTGGCAAATTATTAAGTGTGGTTTTATTCTATTTTCTGTGAGCTACAGCATTGATCTCAGTCATTAGGATCTAGACTTGTAAATGTTAATTACATTACTACTGCAAAGTAAATACCCACAGGTCAAGGTTTTTAAATGTAACTTCCTTAAATTGGGATCTTTTGTCTTTATTTTGGGTCTACAAAATTTCAAAAGTCTTACTCAAGTCACAATGGCTACATTATATCACCACTGCAGTCCCACATCATTTTTCTTATTAATGTTTCCCATTTCTTGATACCACTAGAAATGATCTTCACTGCTATTTGATTGGGGTTTTTGCTCAGCTTTTGTGGTGCAAAGTCTACAGCATGTGACCTTTTATTTTTCAGTCCTGTGTCTGTGCCAGGTTAATGATAAAAGTCCCTGATGTAGGACAAAGAAGAACTTGTGTGGAACACACGATGTACGTACATGCAGGTTAGAAATGGAAACAAGTTCACATGAGCTTATTGACCAGCAGTCTCTGCCACCATGATTTATAGCTTTAGAATTGAACTCTATAGATCATCTCAATTTCTGTAGCTGTACAGTTTAAAGTTTTGCAGGTCTTTTGTGGAAAGAAAGACATAACCACTTAGGTCTGCGTAGGTGAGACATTGATATGTTTCTCATTAAGAAAAATGACCTTGGGATACAAATGAAAAGAATATGTAACTGCTCATCTCAAGAGGTTATCCCAATGCCTACAATGTGAAATAGAATTTTAAAAAGATTTGTTGCACTAAAAATAAACAAGAAATTAATCAGTGGACATACTTCAACCATTTCATATCATGATTCTATTAAAAACAATGCTAAGGGTCAAAGTGCTGGAAGGAGCCTTCTCATTCAGGCTAGAGAGAAAAACAGCCATGACATTGCCCTTCAAAAGCCTTATCACAACTCCAGTGTCCAAGCTTATCTAGGACTGACAACGATGTAAGCGTGTACTGGAGCTGACTAAAAAGTGCTAAAAAGGATAGTGTAGCTTTCCCCTGTGCATGGCCTTTGGACCAGTCCTACTCACACTAATGTCAACGTCAAACTCTGTTGATTTTCCCGAAAGAAAGATGGGTCCCTTTTACTGCATACTCGAGACTCTAAAGGCTCTTTTAAACCAAGCAATAAACCAAGCCCCGGTTGTACTGTGGCTGATTAATTCTGTTGGAATTATTCCCTGAGTAGAACTACATTGCAAAACATTTTTTTTTTCATTTCAATTTCTTTTTTCTCATACCATTTTATTGCTTTTAAACTGTTCCTTTTTCTTCCACTTTCACAATCAGCTTCAATGTCTTCTTTGGCTACCACACAAATTTACTAAGAGGAGCAGACAATGAAACAAGGGCTAACAGGAGTAGAAAATGGGAATTATTGGGAAAGGAGAGGCTTTCAAATAGTTTTAAGTTGTTTTAAGTTTCAAATAGTTTTAAGAAGTTATTCAAATGCCTCTACTTTCATTTTTATAAGCCTCTTGACACTAAATACTTCAGCTAGCTGAATCTTATGGTTGCCTCAGCTTTCAGTAGTTTAATACATCTTATAGTTAATATTATTTCCCTTGAGAGGTAAAACCCAAAAAACCTAGAGATAAATCATTGACGTTTGAAATGAGTTATAATTTTTAGTTCTTTCAGCAAACAAAAATAATCTGCAAATACACACATTTTTTCAAGCAAAATATTTATTTTTTGCTTTGCATTTTCAGAAATTTTAATACTTTTTTTTAATTTTCAGTTCTAATTCCATTCCAAAACAGAAAGTGATAAAAGGTTCCTTCAAAAGACATAGAATAAAACTATTACAGTACTTAAGAACACACAATTTTTCTTCATCTTTTCCCAACAGAAAGGTATTCATTAAAAATAATATAAATTCATGAAGTTTTTTACTCCACATAGAAGTCCATATTTAAACTACTTTTATATTAGCCAAAACATATTTCCTCAGCTATACTGATTAGTACCAAAGATAACAAAGAACTCATATGCGCACAAGCACATAACTTTATATACACAAGTGTGCGTTTGTAGGACCGCATGTATGTTGTGTACATATTACCTTCCACCCACCCTAATGTTCTTTCCTTTGCAGTTCATAGCGCCATCTGAAAATTGTCCTCCAAATACACAGTATGTAACATGACATAACTGTCAATTCATTTTTCCAGATGCTCTGAAAAGGGCAATGAATACTGGAGAGAGAGATGACTTGAAATGCCTAAATTCCTTTGAAGGAAAGCAACTGAAAGGAATTGACAGTATGGTCCTGATTAGATCTCTTCACCTGAACCCACTTTTCACTCTTTTTCTATTGACATCGCCTTTTATTATAAGGGGATAGGTTTGTGCAATCTACTTTGTGGAGCCAGTGAGTAACTAAGGCAAGCTGTGCAGCTACTGTGAAGTGTACAAAATTATACTCTACTAATGAAATTCAACTATGTCTCTTTATGGGATTAGCTGGACGATAATTAAGCCCTCCCTGCTTCTAAGTGACACAAACCTGTCAGCAATTTCAACTTGCCATTTTTAAAGCAATGTTGTTTGTAACATGTAGAGTTGCAGAGCTCAATCCTTTTGTGACATGCTTTGGTTTCCAGTTGGTGTCAGGCACGAGGGACCTGCATCACTTACTCTGAAATACACACCATATTGACACTTGTAATAATTTTTCCAGAGACAGGATGGGACCTGAGAGAGATGGTTAGTAAAAGAGAGCACAAAACAAAGCCACACAACAGGAATGTCACAAAGCACTCTGCAACTGCATGAAATATAGCTGTGCTTATAATGATGCTGTCTGGCAGGATGAGACTGCAGGTTACAGTGGGAGTGTTTCAGAAGGCTTATGTCAGTTCTGTGTTCTTAGATCATCTGCACTTGCTCATGCTCTGTGGTCCATTAAAACATGCTCCCTTTTCAAATACACCTCAGTTTAGCTACAAATGCAGGGAATGGCAATTGCCTGTGTACCACTGCTCCAGCTTAACTTAACTTGAAACTACTATGACTGACGAGAGGTGAAACTACCAGGGCAAAATCCTCCAAAAGATTCACCCAGCCCTGAAATCTGTCCCTGCCACAAGCTAATGCCTTAGTGAATGGTTTAATTTTGTTAAGTTCATGAGCAACAGAAGCCATTGTGTCTTTTCATTGACTTTACTGGATGTTAGATTAGGCACCTTAGGAGCTAAAAGGTTGGTAGTTTTTGTCATAAGTTTTAGTCATTCCTTAAGAAGAGTTAAAATGTTAACAGCAGCTGGAGGTTTTCAGGCATCTGTTGGTGTTCAAAACATGTTATTTTCTTTAAATGTCCAGTAAGCTTCTTTTTTTCTGCTTCTCCTCTCTATTGCATCTGGTTGCACTTCAAATTAATTTCTCCTTTAAAGGAAAAGGTTTCTGAAAAATAAATCATATTTTATTAAATAAACCCTGATATCACTCATTTACATCACTTAGCAAAGTCATATGCAATTGGATTCACTGGGCCTGGGAGGAAAAATCTATTCATTGTCAATGATTTCCTTTTCACCATCAGGCTGCAACAATTCTCCAAGTTTCTGTAAATTCAAAACCGTCTTGCGCTTCCTCACGTAACATCCATGTATTATCTTCAAAAATTAAAACCAAAAAGTTCTGAAACTATCAGTAATCTACACCGAGTACTGTCACCATGTACAGGTGTATTTCGTATGATCACATGATCAGTCACTAACCAGGTTGGACGGTTATAGCACAATTTACATAAAAACTGTCACCTATTCTAAACTTCTCTAAATTCCTTGAATATTTGAAAGCTCATTGAGGTTATGTGCAAGCATGAAATTAACAAATCAACTTTGAATCTCTAAAAGATCAAGGAGTAATTATTTTATTTTTTATTGTCATATTTATTTTAAATTTTTTGATAACAAAGGAACAGTAAAGCAAAGCAAGCTGTTGTTACAAAGCAGGTGAAAACACAAGTTAAAAATAACATGACACTTCTTTTGGGATCAGTCTGATAATACTTGCACCCACACAAGTTTATTTTTGGGAATCATTTCAGTCATTACAGTTCACTTTCCTTAATGAGTTAGTGCATTCAGTCTTCAAGGTTCCAGAGCTCAATGCTCTGTGATTAGTGCTGCTTCAGTGCACATGTAAAGGCGCTGAACACACAAATCATTTGTAGCAGGCTACAAGACTATTGACATGTGCATTAATTGTTACCCATGACAGAATGGGCCCTAGTGGGGGTGATCTGCAATAGGCAGAATAGCTACAGCTACAACACTGAATAACATAAACCTTGCTAAATTGAAAATAGTGCTAGAATTCAAACCAATTTAATGCAATAAAATACAGATGTGCTATAGACTGTACATAGCCCATCTTTTTGAAGACTCAGCAGCAGCAAACAAAACTACAGTGATTGTGCCTTTTATTTAACCTTTGATCTGTCAGCATTCATATGACGGCTCAATGATACGTGTCCAACATAAATGTTAAGATCTGACTTGCCAAGAACACCTGAGGGAAGTTGAAAACTGTATGTTGCTTTTTGCAATATATGTGGCCGCTATTAAAGTGCTGGTTCAAATTCTGTGAATACTCAAATTGTGTTTCAGGGTTGTTTCCTACAAGCTGCAGAATGTAAAAAATGGGAATGCCTTACTGTGGAAAGAGAGAAAGAAAGGAACAGACAATTTTTCTCTTCTCCTCTATCAGAAATATTCCTGTCTACCCATGACAACTATGTGCATCATGGAGAAATCCATAGCACATGAGCCGGCACCAAATGTTGCAGTCAAATAGAATTCAGTATTATATTCCTGTCATTGACCTTAACAGATGGTACATCCATGGGTATGCAGTATGACATTGATGGTAGTGCTAGGGAGAGGGGAGTCTTAAAAAGATTTGTTAAGATGATTTGGTCATGCTTGCCAAATCTTAGGCATCTCACACTCACTTCATGCTTTTTATATTTCTACGTTGAATGGTAGGATGTTTTATATTGAATGCTAGGATGGAAGACTGAATACTAGTATCCAAATCTAACCTTGTGCAAGATGGCACAGCACTGTGGAGGTTGGCAATGTCTACTGAACAATGAATATGTACATGTGATTGATGTGTGCTTTGCCTCACATTGCTGTCAGCGTCAGCTCTTCTCTAATGCTGATCAAGTCTAACTGCAAAACCTGTCCTAAAATTTTGCAGACCTAATCTGTGCAGGCACAAAATTATTTGGGAACCAAGAACGAAGTGAAATTATAATGCCTTGGAACATTGCCATGGGGAACAGATCTTTGGTAATTCGTATGAGGATAAGAACCTTTTGTTTTGGCAGTTAATTTGTGTAGTAGTAGGAGAAATAGCATTCAATACCTTCCATGTTATTGGCTGTTGAAACAGAAATTCTTCCACACATCAATGTTTTTAGATGCTCTCAGAAATTAACAGTTTAATAACACAAGGTAAAAAGAAAACGTTGAATCTGCTTAGTATAAGCTTTAGTATACTAATTCAACAGTATCTTCATCAGTCAGTCTTTTCAACATATAAAACTGCCATATATAAGCAGATTAGGGGAAGATATGATTATGCTCATACAGAAATGATTTTCACATACTCGTCTTTAACATACATTGTCTTTATGAAAGCAAGATAGATCATAAACAGACACCCTTTCAGCCTTACTCAAAAACCATAAAAAATTGTTTTAATCAAAATCAGGCTTCCATAACTGCAGAAAGAATATGAATGAGTGTGGTGGGTTAACCCTGGCTGGCTGCCAGGTGCTACTCCCCCTCCTCAGAAGGACAAGAGGAGAAAAAAAGGTGAAAAACCTCATAGGTTGAGATAAGGACAGGGAGGTCATTCACAAATTACTGTCACAGGCGAAACAGACAACTTAGGGAAATAAAATTAATTAAATATAAGTCAGTAAAATATAGAGTAGCATAGTGAGAAACAAAGACAAAATTAAAAACACCTACTTCTGACCCACTTTTCTGCCCAAACTCAACTTCATTCCTAACTCTTCTGCCTCCTCCCCCTGAGCATTGCAGGCAGGTGGGGAATAAGGGTTGTATTCAGTCCATAAACCTTCATCTCTGCTGCTCCTTCCTCCTCTCACTCTTCCCCTGCTCCAGTGTAGGGTCCCCACCCACAGGTTACAGTCCCTCATGAACTTCTCCAACGTGGATCCTTCCCACAGTCTGCAGTTCTTCATTAACTGCTCCAGCAGGGGTTCTTTCCACAGTGTACAGTTCTTCAGGAACAGCGTGTGTCCCCCACAGGGCCACAGCTCCTGCCAGAAAGCCTGCTCCTTTGTGAGGTCCTTCATGGGCTGCAGGTGACAACCTGCTTCACGAGGGTCTTCTCCATAGGTTGCAGGGAATCTCTGCTCTGGCACCTGGAGTACCTTCTTCCCTCCTTCTTCACTGACCTTGGTGTCTGCAGGGCTGTTTCTCCCACATTTTCCTCACTACATTCTCTCATAGGTGCTGCACAGTACTTTTTTACCCTTTCTTAAATAAATTATCACAGAGGGGCCACCAGCTTAGCTGATGGGCTCAGCTATGTCCAGTTGTGGGACTATTTTGGAGCTGACTGGAACCATCTGTGTTCAACACAGAGCAGCCTCCTTTCTCAGAGAGGCCACTCCTGCAGCACACCCTGCTACCAAAACTTTGCCATGCCAACCCAGTACACTGAGTTTAACAGTTAAAGACAATACGAGGCATTTGACTGAAACCCATGTGACTGTCTACAAGCTTCTCCATACTGCAAGGTTAGAGCTTTTGTGTAAAGCATCAGCAAAACTAGCAGTAGTAACAGCAGCAGCAACAGCAGCAGCTAATTTTTCTGTGGTGAAGATTGTCTAAGATGCTATTAGTAAAATCAAAATTATTATTCTGGACGTATTTCCTTAATTTATTTTCTTTAGAAAGAAAGGAAAACATAAAGCAGGACATGACAAAGCAATGTAAATTGCTTTCATTGTATTAGCTAGGAGCATGCATCACATCTTGTAGGCTTTCATTTCCTTTCAGCAATACAAAAAAAAATATGGAAAACTCATTGTCAAAAAAAACCCCACAACCAGAAATGTAAATAAAATTATCTGAGCTATGAATAAAGAACGAAAGCCTGTTTTACACACCACACAATGGATATAAAAGAATCATCCACTTAATATAAATGCTTTTTTAATAATAGAGTGTTCAGCATCTTTGGGAACACTTTGGAGTAGTTGTTTAAATATAAAAGGTTGTAAAAAAGAAGAATGTTTTGTCAGATTTCACAGGAGAACAGATACACAACCAATATTTATCTGAATACTAAAGAAACACTCAAAACTGTAGCTTACATTTCTGCTTCCCTTCAGTAATTCAAACTCCTGATGTTACCCCTAGCAAACAATAACTTGCCTGAGGTAACTTCAATACAATCTATATGGATGTAAATGCACCAACCTTTACTACAAAAAAATATTCATATGACTTAAGATCGTATTGTTGTAAAACAACCTATATATGAAGAATGACTTATTGAATTCACACTGAAGATGCTATTGTTCAGTTTTCTAGTCACCCAGAGTAGCCATATGAATTTGATAAAAAATTTAGCAGTCATTTAGTTTAGATTAAGAAAAAGCAAAACCAAAAAGTTTCCATCAGAAACATGTATCTACTCTGGAACTAACAGAGGTAGTGCTTTGAGAGCAAAAAGACCGTTACTTGTTGAAGCATCAAATTCTGTGTTTGTTTTTTGTCAGTCAGAATAAAGGCTGACTTCCACACTGCAATTTTAGTTGCAAAAATGATGGTACTTGATGAAATTTTACAAATAGTCTGAGATTTTCCCTCTAAAAATTAGACTATACATAGAACCCTGTCTGGTCTTTCTAGTAGAAGAAAAATTCGTGGTGGAGCATCTGAAATATTTGGGTACCATCGGATGGTATGAAACCATACCTATGGATAATTTTCTGGTATATGCAAAGATAAGGCCACTTTTTTAAACCTAGTGAAACCTCCCTGGATTCTACCTGTTCAGATCTCATTGGTCACAGAATCACAGAATCATAGAATGGTTAGAAGGGACCTTAAAGATCATCTAGTTCTAACCTCACTGCCACGGGCAGGGACACCTCCCACTAGACCAGGTTGCTCAAAGCCCCATCCAGCCTGGTCTTGAACACTTCCAGGGATGGGGCATCCACAGCTTCTCTGGGCAATCTGTTCCAGTGACTCACCACCCTCACAGTAAAGAATTTCTTCCTAATATCTAATCTAAATCTACCCTCTTTCTTTCTACCGCCCTTGTCCTGTCACCACACTCCCTGATAAAGAGTCCCTCCCCATCTTTCCTGTAGGCCCCCTTTAGGTACTGGTAGGCCGCTATAAGGTCTCCCCAGAGCCTTCTCTTCTCCAGGATGAACAACCCTAACTCTCTCAGCCTGTCCTCATAGCATAGGTGCTCCAGCCCTCTGATCATCTTCATGGCCCTCTGCTGGACCCATTCCAACAGGTCCATGTCCTTGTGCTGAGGACTCCAGAGCTGGATGCAGTACTCCAGGTGGTGTCTTACAAGAGCAGAGTAGAGGGGGAGAATCACCTCCCTTGACCTGCTGGCCATATTTCTTTTGATGCAGCCCAGGATGTGGTTGGCTTTCTGGGCTGCAAGTGTGCATTGCCTGCTCATGTTGAGCTTCTTGTCCACCAGCATCCCAAAGTCCTTCTCCTCAGGGCTGCTCTCTAGCCATTCTCCACCCAACCTGTATTTGTGCCTGGGATAGTCAGGTGTCTGCCTTCAATAGATGGTAGGAGATAATTTCACATACAACCTCCAATGCTGTCCTTCTCATGCAAGCACCAAAAGGATGAGAGAAGAAAGTTACTGTCAAAGCTGTCACTGTCAAACCAAACAAAATCACAACACATAGTATGAACTGAAAAATCCGTGTGGCAGATACTGCCTGTAGCTGCATCCAAAAGTAAATTGGTGGTAGACATGGAAGAAAAGAGATTATAATTATGACCTAAGTTTCACTGGTTTATACTCAATTGCACCTGCATTTTTTTTGTTTTTGCTTTATAATTCTTCCTTGAAAAAGAGATAAAATGGGAGAGAGGGTAAGAAACAGGGAGAGGAAAAAATATATGTCTACTGTATTTCTTGCATTTCTTAATTTATTCCTTCACTTCTGGCTGTTTGGGATAGATATTCAGCTGGTGCCCCAGTTTCATTAAGGTCAGGAGATCAGCAAC
Organism: Rissa tridactyla; assembly: GCF_028500815.1. Taxonomy (NCBI): domain Eukaryota; kingdom Metazoa; phylum Chordata; class Aves; order Charadriiformes; family Laridae; genus Rissa; species Rissa tridactyla. Next base: position 200,193,100 of record NC_071466.1, read on the forward strand.
ATCTTATATCAGCTTTGAATCTGCCCTGTCATATAGTATGTCACGTAAAGCATCCCAGCCTGACTTATTCATTTCTTTCTCCATTTTAGCAATTGTACGGGCATTAAGTAAGCCAAGCAATATTGACCTGCTTACAGACTTTTATTGAATTCTCTGAAAGAAAAGGTTTTTTTAAATGCTTCATAGAAGTAAAATATTTCAAAGAAAAATGATCTGATACTAGAGAGATTGAGGAGAAAATGGAGAAAAAATCCTTCCTGAAAATATTTTCATTGATGAAATTAACCATGAATGAGCATCACTATGTTTCTCAAAACACACTTCAATGCTTGTTGGTTTCCAGAGGGATGACAAAGTTTGTGTGTTTGATGTGAATTTAAATGTCGTGCCTCTGTCAATGAAACACACAGGTAATAAGCTCCCTTGGCCAATAGTGTCTGGGAAAAGGTCATGTGATACATAACAAGGTCAAGTATTGTTTCTAAAGCAGGCATTATTTTAAAGGACTGTAGTATTTGCTCAGACATTCTCCCTAACAGCAGAATCTGTTTCAATGGTAGGAGCTTCAGTTCAGGGAGCTAGGCAGTATGAAAGCAAGCAACTCAGAGAACCCTGTCTTTTACATCTGTGCAAGATATAATTCTTGTATGCTACCATATAAAATGGTGGAAGAATCTACTATGAAAGCTAAGTGATTTATTACGTTGATATGGAGCACAGGTGAACATATTTCTTCCTTTTTCACTGATACCATTAAGAAGTATTGCTTCATTTATCTTATATATTCTACCTTCATTTATCTTATATATTTTACCTTCAACACTGGTTAGCAGGCTGCAATACAAACTTTTAAAAGAAACTTTGGATACTCAAATAATGAGATTCATTTGAGCAAAATACAGTTCAGGAGACTTTGGAAGTCCTTTTTACTCCTTCTGTAGGGTGAATATTAAAAGTAAATTAGTGAACAATCTTGAAAGAACAGAAACATTAAGCCCCATCTTACTTACTAACTGTCCTCCCTTTTTACATGTAAACAAACTTAAAACCATTTTATATATAAACAAACCTAAACATTCTTAGTTGGCAAGCATGTTATAGCAGAAGAATATACTCCATACTTCAATGTCTATGACATTGAATGATGAATTACATTAGTTCTTGACTCATACAGTGAATAAATCAATCAGGGGATTAGTAATACAATTAAGCCATTGGGAAAAAATAATATCAAAAACATCAAAATGAGAGATAACAGGCTACATCTGAAAAAAAGTATCACAAACAAACACCTTTTAAGGTATGAGAAAGCAAATCATTTTCCCCTTGCCTCTCCTAGGATGTCAAGAGCTGCAGCCAAGGTCCTCAGGGCAAAACTTCAAAACTCAACAGAGACTGGGTTGCATAAAACAAGTATTTACCAGGCTAGCAGACATTCTCTGGCCAAATTGCTATGAATGGCTTTCAATGAAGTTGCAATAGTAGCATGCATGGGAGACACAGGGAGCTAAGAAATCCAAGGAAAAAAAAAAAAAAAAGAAAAATACATAGTAGCTAATGCAAAGTCTAGTAACTTTAGCAAACCAAATTATAAAATCTGCCTTCTTTTTCTAGTTTTCTCGCTGGAGTCACTACAGGCCATGCAAATTAATTAAAATCTAATTGTTTCTACTATTGAAGACAAAGTCCCAAAAGTCAAAAATGTCTTTTCAATCAAAAAATATTTCTCCAGCCATCTTTCTGTGCCATTTCTGAGATTTTAACAATTCTGTCACTGTGCTTCTAGGTATTCCTAACAGTTTCAACCAATAATAGTCTGTATGTCTAGCAAAATGTTTCTGCTTTATTATAGAGTTACCACACAATTAAGATTGCTCTGAGGAATCAGAAATTTTTCTCTGAACTATTTCTCATACCTTTTTTACCTTTCTAGAAAAGCAAGTTTGAATAAACAGTATGATTGTTTTTTCATTTGGATGAGTCATGTACCTTGAGATTGCATAAAAAATTTACTATGATGAAAATCATATTAGTAACAAATTTTGAGGCCACACCTGGAGTATTGTGTCCAGTTCTGGGCTCCTCAGTACAAGAGAGACGTGCATACTGGAGAGAGTCCAACAAAGGGCCACAAAGATTATTAAGGCACTGGAACATCCTTCCTGTGACATAAGGCTGAGAGAGCTGGGACTGTTCAGCCTACAGAGGAGAAGGCTCATGGGAGATCTCATCAATGCCTATAAATATCTGAAGGGAGAGTGCAAAGAAGATGGAGTCAGGCTCTTTTCAGTGATGTCCAGTGACAGAACCAGAGGCAATGGGCACAAAGTGAAAAACAGGAGGCTCTGCCTGGACATCTGAAAACACTTTTTTACTGTTGGGGATGATTGAACACTGACATAGTTACCCACAGAATTTATGGAGTCTCCATCCTCGGAGATATTCAAAAGCCATCTAGGTATGGTCCTTGGCAACTGGCTTTAGGTGGCTCTGCTTGAGGAGGTTTGACCAGATGTCCAACCAGATGTCCAACCAGATGTCCAGAGGTGCCTTCCAAACTCAACCATTCTATGATTCTGCAATTCTGTGATTTTTGGCCACTCTCTCTCCCTTGATTTCTGAGCTTTCCAGATTTTCAAGACACAGTTCTTAGTAAATCTTTTACATATCTTGTGGGTTTAATATTTTAATATCCTGCCCAAGAAATTTGAAATATCCTTTCCATAGTAGGCTTATTAGTTGGGACTAGCCATAGCTCTTCTCTGTCATTTTTTTACTTGAGGTAAAATGTTACCTCCAAAGAACACTTCCATCATCATTTATAATAATGTGACATCTCTACATACATTCAGATCTGGAGATCATCTTGAGATCATTTGTCTGGTCAGTCTAATTTCCTTTGTCTTTTAAAGCTTATCCTTCTAAAATATCAAAGCAACTTAAACACATGGAGGTTTCTCATTTGTTTATTTTTATAATCAGCTTGCCTGTATCATCCTTGTTGATCACTAAAAAGTCTAAAATACAATCACTGTCTTCAGTTCATTGACTGTGTCCAGGACTCCACTAGCTCTTATCTAGTACAACTATTCCAATACTGGGCCTAGCTCCTCAAGTCTAACTCTTAATACTTCTTTATTTTGACTGCTGCCTTTGTCAGAGGCATCTAGTTCTCTGAAACCCAGTTCTTAAGTCCCCCAGTTCCTGAAAGGGTCCAAGAATACATCTAGATTCCTAGATCTATCTGTTGCCCAACCAAGTGTGTACATCATATTAGGGGAGAAAGGAAGGAAGGAAACTAGCAGAAGAGGCAGTTGTGTCACAGTGTAGCAAGGTGACACAATGGGCTGTGTCTAGGAATCTCTGAACATTTCTACAGGCAATCAGAGCCATTGAACTTACTGTTTTGCATGAATTGTGGAGGGTGTACCTAAGAAATACTAGATTCTTCCACCCACCCAGGACCAAAATTAATTAACCTTTTTTTTTTTAATGATAAGTAACTAATTAAATAGGTCTGACTGGGATTTTGTTTCCTTCCACTAGCTAATGGTTAACATACTTGGTAAGGGTGCCCTAGATTCTAGATCTGCCTTACCTCGACTTGACTTAAACAAACATGTTCAGTTTCTGTTTCTGAAGTTGGACTCTCCTCTATGAAAATTGGCTATATTTTAATGACATCACCACTAAATAAAAACAATAAGAACTCTGGGAACAGGGATCAGCATCCCTGTCCACATACTGAAGCCTAGTAGGTCTTATGTAGCCAAACTACAGCAGAAACGAAGAATACTTCTACCCAGAATACACCAGAGCAGGTTTCAGTTCCCTGTTAGGATGTTAAAGCTATTTTTCAATATTACTTCAAGCTAAGGGAGGACCCAAAACAGCCTTCACACTCCCTGAGTGGCTGTCATAGTTTCTCAGGAACCCATGACTCTGCTAGTAGAAATACATGTAGGAGTTTAATATAAAAGGTAGGCACCAGCTCAATGACAAATTGGAACATTCAGGACCATAACTAATAGACTAGATTCAGACACACAGGCAAAATATTGTCCCTGGGGGCTGGATAGATGGGATTTGAGAGGAATCCCAGGCCTCTCCCGCTGTCCCTGAGCAAGGGAGCAGGCCAGGCTGGGGAGGGGGGAAGCCCAGACACCGGATCATCAGGCAAGTTTGTGGTGATGATGTGGACCTGTGGTCAAGCCAGTAACATGGATCGGGATCTGGCCTGGTGAGGTTACCCAGGGATAGACAGAGCCCTGGGATGGCCAGGCAGGGCTGTAGGGATGGGGACAGGCCATTTCTGAAGTCCATCATTGTTTTTAATTGCAGGTCTCTGGGATCTTCTCCTACTAGACTTGTATCAGGTGATTCTTCAGTTATTTATAACTTTCTTTACTGATGAAGTATCTAGATTGATGTACTTATCCACAGCTTCTATATACAATTAACTTCAATATCTGCATCACACTCTAAACATAGCCTTTGTTACTATCATAGCTGTCCTCTCCATCTTCTCTTATAGAAAAGTAAGCAAACCTCCAACAAAATCAGCACTTCACCTTCAAACCACTGACTGTTCATCTTTGCTTCCTTTGCTGATGGCTCTCCCTTGTTTGCTAGGCTCTGGGGATCACTGATCACGCGGCTGTCCCTCAGCATTAGGCTCAAATTTTATCCAGGAAAAGAAGCAGACCCCAAAGCGCTTGGGAACACATTCTCAGGAACAAGCAAGCTCAATACACAGAAAAAATCTACAAACTTCTTTGTTGTTCATATGTATATTAGGGAGTGGAAGGAAAAGAAGAGCTTATGGCTAAATGGCCTACAGTGTCTTCTTTTTGCAGTCCAGTATGCATATGCATGCTTCTGCTTACACAGCCTGTGTAGACTAATGCTGTTAGTCAAGACCACTCTCAGTGTGGTTCAATCTTGCCTTGCTGCAAACCAAGCAAAGCATTGGGAAGGAGAAACATACTTTTGCTGTTACCTCAGCCTGACATACAGACGTGAAGAAAGCAAGGAGTTCTCGTTGGCTTTCTGTACGTGGTAAATAGGATAAGGAACTCAGCTGAGCAGGAGCAGGGTTACAGATTCTGATCATGTTCTCTTTATTTGGAAGAAAAAGAGGAAATAAAATGTCATAGAATTAACTCAGCACTGGAAAAAATTCTTGGCTTTCAAACTCTAGTTAAAAAAATGTTTCTCTTAACTGAGGAATGAGTTCTGTTCTATAGTGACTTCTGAATGTCACCAATTTAGAAGCTTTTATTTTATTAATGAAGCACAGCTTGGTTACTAGATTGATCTTTCATCTACAGTATATTTAAAAAATAGAGATTGTCACACACTGACAATGAATTCAGGTGTTTGAAGAGTATGTATGAATGTAGAAGTGACATTAATTTTCCAAATCCCAACTACAGAATTTAGAACTAAATGTAGGACAAAGAATATCTATTGGAAAATTAATTAAAATAAAACTGACATTTCTTTATTACAGACAAAACTAAGGAAAGCAGTTGTATAAAATATGGTACAAATGTCCCCCACATCATGAATTTAATGCAGATCTGGGGCTACATAGATGAGTAACCTCTACACCACCATTGTGGAACAACTGTGCCTGTGCTGCAGTCAAGAGCAGGGTTGTGTATTTGTCTGTGTAGAAGAGAGCTAAGAAAAGACTATTACAAAATATGTATCACCTAATAGTTGCTTAAATCTATGGTTGCTGAAAATACATTTTAATTCCACAGTTCAGAGCAATTGATTGTACTTATTACTTCTAAATAACTCAAAGTTTGCTAAGGGCTTTAATTAAGGTGGTATTTAAGCCCATATCTTTTCTGATGACTGTACAATAGTTTGCCCGACCAATTTAAAGTCTTGAGTGCTCACAAAGTTGCTCACAAAGTTACTCTCAAAGTTATTTCTAGCAACAGTGTTGGAATTGTGTGTGAAAAAAACAAAAAAATCACAGGAATTGCTTTCAGAAACAGGTCAGGACAAAAACATGTATTTTTTGAGACTGGATATTTTGTGTAAATGTACATTTTACATAAACTTACATAACTGTGAATTTTCTTAAGACATACATACAGTCGTCTTGTCTGTATTCCATAAATCCACATATAATATAAAAAAGAATCCTTCCTCTTTTATTACGATTTTCATTTTCTATAAATGATTTTTTCTTTTGGGTTCTTCAGGGAAACTGTCGAAAAAGTTTGAAAAAATGAGCATCAAGTGGGTGCACACTTTGCACAGATCCTACTAAGCAGACACAGAGAGCAGCGTACATACAGGCATACCATACTTGCATTCCCGTTCTAATACTTGCACATCTAGCTTCATGCTTATGGGGATTCTAAGGCTGTAGTCTTTATTCTGTTCATTATATAGTCTGGGAAATTAATGTAGTAAAACTCAGTGACTGTAAGGAAGGGAAAGCAATATTGATTTTAAACAAAACTCAGTCAGCCGATAACATTTTTTCATGGAATTAATTCACATACACTCTCACTCAGATATGCTAACAAGCATCAAGATGCATAGAATTATAGAAACATGATCCACAGAATATCTCAAGTTGAAAGGGACTGATAGAGATCATTGTATCCAACTCCCTGCTCCTCACAGGACTACCCAAAACTAAATCATATGACTAAGAGTATCACACAGACGCTTCTTGAACTCTGACAGCCTGGGTGCCATGACACTTCCCTGGGCAGCCTGTTCCAGTGAGCGACCACCCTCTCGGTGAAGAACCTTTTCCTAGTGTCCAATCTGAACTTCCCCTGACTGAGCTTCATTCCATTTCCTCGTGTCCTGTCATTGGTCACCAGAGAGAGGAGATCAGCATCTTCGCATCCGCTGCCCCCCAATGAGGAAATTGTAGACTGCAATGAGGTCACCCCTCAGCCTTTTCTTCTCCAAGCTGAACAAGCCAAGTGACCTCAGCTGCTCCTCATAAGTCTTGCCCTCAAGGCCTTTCATCATCTTGGTCACCCTCCTCTGGACGTATTCTAATAGTCTGATGTCCTTCTTATATAGAGGTACCCAAATCTGAACATAGTACTTGAGGTGGGGCCACACCAGTGCAGTGTCGAGTGGGAGAATCACCTCCCTCAACTGGATAGCTATGCTGTGTTTGTTACACCCCAGAACATGGTTGTCCGTTTTGGCTGCCAGGGCACATTGTTGACTCATATTCAACTTGCCATCAACTCAAACCTTCAGATCTCTTTCAACAGGGCTGCTCTTCAGCCTCTCATCTCCCAATTAGTACATGTAACCAGGATTACCCTGTCCCAGGTGGAGAATCTGACACTTGTTCTTGTTAAATTTCATACTGGTGGTGATGGCACAGCTCTCCAGTCTATCCAGATCTCTCTGTAAGGCATCTTTACCTTCAAGGTAGACCACAGCTCCTCCTAGTTTAGTAACGTTGGCAAACTTACTTAATGTACTTTCATTGAGCCCTGGGGAACCCCATTGGTGACTGGTCACCAGTCTCATTTGCTATAATCCTTTGAGCCTGACCCGTCAGCCAATTGCTTGTATTACAGACTTGTCTAGCTGTGTGCTGGAGAATACGTCCAGAAGGACACTGTGAGAGACGGCATCAAAAGCTTTACTAAAATCCCAAACCACCGCATCTATTAGCTTCCCTTGGTCAAATAGACGGGTGACTGTGTCATAAAAGGAAATTAAGCTGGTTAAGCAGGACTTTCCTTTCATGAACCCATGCTGGCTATGACCAATGACTGCGTTGTCTCTCAAGTGTTTTTCAGTAACTCCCAGAGTAACCTTTTCCGTAATTTTACCAGGCACTGAATTGAGACTGACAGGTCTGCAATTATCACGGTCTTCCTTCTTACCTTGGGACAACATTTACCAGCTTCCAGTTGACTGGGACCTCTCCCACCTCCCAAGATAATTGAAAAATAATGGAGGGAGGACTCACAATAACTTCAGCCAGCTCTTTTAGTACTGTGGGACAAATCCCATCAGGCCCCATAGATTTATACACATCCAGCTGGAGCTGCAAGTCTCAAAGAAGTTCAGAATTTGCTGTGAGCTTATCATCCCCCCGATACAGTCTTCCAACACAATCATCAGTGTTAAATACAGATGCAAAGGTGGCATTAAATGTCTCTTCTTTGTCTACATTCCTATTTGTGAGGTGACCGACCTCATCAAGTAATGGACAAATGTTATCTCTGATCCTCCTTTTACTGTTAACATATTTTAAAAAGCTCTTTTTGATGTCCTTCACAGTGTTGGTCAGCTTGAACTCTAATTGAGCTTTGGCCTCATCAATTTTCTCCCTATAGTGGCAAAGATCATCTCAGCAGTCCTTGCGTTTTGCCTGTTCTTAGTTCCAATGTCTATACACTTTCCTTTTCTGGCCTGTTCTAGAAGGTCCTTTCTCAGCCAAGCTGCCTTTCTGTCCCACTTGCTTCACTTCACACACTGGAATTACCTGCTCCTGCGCTCTTAAGAGATAACTCTTAAAAAGTGACCATAGATCCCAATACCTTCAAAGGCAGATTCCCAGGGAGCCTTACTAACTATCAGCCTGAAGTTGGCTCTCTCCATATCCAGGGTGAAAATTTTGCTGACAGTTTTCCTCCTCTCCAACGATTTGAAAGTCAACTACTTTGTGGTCACTGTGACCAAGACAGTCACCAATCACCACTTCGCCTTCAAGTCCCTCTCTGTTTACAAACAACAAATCTAGGAGGGCACCTTTCCTAGTTGGCTGCCTTAGTACCTGCACCAATAAGTTCTCTTAAGCTTGAGAAGTGGGCCCATGAGGACATCAGGAGTTTCAGCAAGGCCAAGTGCAGGGTCTTGCACTTGGGTGAGGGCAACACCTAGTATCAATAGAGGCTGGGGGATGAAGGGATTGAGAGCAGCCTTGCCCAGAAGGACTTTGGGGGACTGGTGGATGAAAAGCTGGACATGAGTTGGCAATGTGTGCTCACAGGCCAGAAGGCCAACCGCATCCTGGCTGCATCAAAAGAAGTGTGGCCAGCTGTCACATCCCACTCTCAGTAAAGAGGGGGGGTAAGTGACTTCAGATTCGTAAATTCTCAACAGTGTGGACTAAGGTGAGATAAATCTCAAGGTCCATATAGAAACATTTATTAGTTTACCAAAATTGTTAGTAGAGGTCTTAACAAGTCCACAATAATTGGTTAGGCATATAACAAATTATGCTAAATGGTGAGGTATGCAACAGGTATAGGACAACTTATGGCAAGCGGTACCTAAGGTCGTACTTAAGGTCGTTACTTAACAACTCTAACCATTACTTAACAATTCTAAGAGAAAAGAGAAACTGAGGGATAGAGAAAGGAAAAGATGGAGAAAAAGACAGAGATAAAGAGATCACCCGTCCTGGTTCCAGCGTTTTTTTCAGGGAATCTTCCCAGGCATAATCTTCTTCTTTCTTGGAAAAATCTTCCCAGGCACGGTCTTCTTTCTTGGGAAGAATCTTCCCAGGCACGGTCGTCTTCTATTGTTTCTTCTTTGTTCCCCCTAGGGGCACTTATTTTCCCCTTTTATGTTTGCTGAATTAGCAGGGTCCACCCCCCTTGCTGAGGACAGCCTCATCTCAGGTTTCTCCCTTCTCCCAGGTGACCTATAGCATGATTTGGGTGGAGAGTCGAGTGCCATATTCATACATGTTTAGCATGATCTCTATAATCTTCATTAGCATATGCAGGGGTGTGTGCTTTCATATGCATTTTGCAGATAATGAAGCAAAGGTCACTCATCAGACACAATGGCCTTGACAACTGAGAACTAGCAAGTTCACCACTTGAGTGGCAGAACTATCCTGTCTTCACAAGACAGTTCTCCCACACTTCCAGGTGCCAGAAGTGTTAGCCTTATCAGTTCTTTGAAGGTCAGGCCTGCATTATTTATTTCCTTGCGAGTGTTTGAGGCACTCCATTGAAGGCTTGGAGGACCTTCTGCCCCTTGTCAGGGAATTTACAGTCCGTCCCTTACAGCAGCAGGTCAAGGGAGATGATTCTGCCCCTCTATTCACCCCTGGTGAGACCCCACCTGGAGTACAGTGTCCAGCTCTGGGATCCCCAGCACAGGAAAGACGTGGACCTTTTGGAGTAGATCTGGAAGCGGGCCACAAAAATGATCAGAGGGATAGAGCACCTCTCCTATTAAAACAGACTAAAAAGAGTTGGGGTTATTCAGCCCGGAGAAGAGAAGGCTCTGGGGAGACCTTATTGAAGCCTTTCACTACTTAAAGAAGGCCTACAGGAAAGTTGAGGACAAGCCTTTTAGCTGGACCTGCTGCAACAGGACAAGGGGTAATGGTTTTAAACTAAAAGAGGGAAGATTTAGACTAGATCTAAGGAAGAAATTTTTTACAATGAGGGTGGTGAAACACTGGCACAGGTTGCCCGGAGAAGTCATAGATGCCCCATTCCTGGAAGTGTTCAAGGTCAGATTGGAGAGGACTCTGAGTAATCTGATCTAGTTGAAGATGTCCCTGCTTATTGCAGGGAAGTTGGACTCCGTGACCTTTAAAGGTCCTTTCCAACCCAAACTATTCTATGATTCTATGGTGCTATCATGATTCTATATGGGCACTAGCAATCACGTTCTCAGTTTCTCATGGGTTTTTCTGGATCAACAATGACTAATTGTTGGGGTTTGGACAGGCATTTTGTTCCCTGCACATATAAAAATATTTAAAACATTCATATTTAAAATTCATTTTGAAAATATTCTAGGTGTATGTTCGTATTCTAGGTAGATTCAGAATCTACAACATCTTCTACATCATACTCATGAAAGGACAGACCATAAGACCCTACATATTACCCTACAAGATCTCTAGTGTAAAATTCAAAACTAGCTTCTCCATTTGATTTATTCACATAAAAGACACTGATTTCAGTTATTATTATGCATCTATTCCCACCACTCATCTTTCCCTTAATGTCTTCAGAAAATGCAATAATAATTCTGTCGAACCACATTTCCAACAGTTAAGAACATAAGAAAGACAGCTTTTATCAGTTCTGTAGAGGATCATGAGGCTAAATAGCCACATATGTGTTACCATGGACAAATCAGAGCCTCTGACAGAGATTTCCAAAGGGAGTAACTGAAGTGAATATTAAGGCTGATCCTTTCTGAACTTTACACATTGCTATTTCTATGTTGTTTCACCTCCTGTACTAAAATTTTAGGACACATTATTACTTTCACATTCTTCCTACACTGAGACCAATTTATCAGTTTGTCTCTGGTATGACTGTTTTCTGGGACAGAGAGTAGATTGCTCAAAGCTAATCACGTAACTGAGAACTTTACTGTATAAGAGTTCTAGCCTCATTTTCCTTTTGCATCAGAAAATGCATGGATTTAAATTTATTTTTCTCTCACAAAACTTCTGCTTCCATTACATGGGAATTCACATAGTTAATTATCAGTAAAACAGTAAAGCTGCCACTGCCTGTTACGACTATTTTTTTCCAACTTCTGCAGTACATGAACATGAGTAACAGCGATTTTTTTTTTCCACCAGACGTGAGTCAAAAACATTTAAAAAAAGACATTTCCACTCCTCTTTATGAAAAACAGCCTGAATGTTTAGAGAGTTAAATCTCTCACTGTGGAAATTTAAGATCTTGGCTCACTGTAAATGTGGAAAAGCTCCAGAAGTTAACATGCTCTTTGGAGGTGAACCCTTCAAGCTGAGCTCCTTGGTATTGATTGTGACATTATCTTGTCAGGATGAACATCCAATATCCAACTTAGGCAATATTTCTCATTAAGTTGCATAGGCTATGGACAACATAAACTTAAACAAATGTGCAGTGTCAGAGGACAAGCAAAATGCAGCACCTAGTTTTAACAAACTGAAAACAATCCCTCTGACGATCTCTTCTAATTTTACCTCCAACTCAGTTTATGCTTTATTCCATCCAGCGTCTCTCTTTTTATCACTACTGTAACTTCTGCTTTTGTAATCCTTTTTATTTTTTTTCACCCAAGTGAATGGCTTCATAGAGGGCTTGATACTGCTTCACTGATTTCTGCACTAATATTCTCATTGACGACAATGGTCCAGCATCAACATCATCTCTAGCAAAGTAAAATTTTTATTGCCGCAGCTCTAAACTGTTGAGTTGAATACTCTTCTGTAGCTATATACTTCATATATTAATTCTTCACTAAATTTACAGATTTTAAAGCATGAAGAAATCTGCATACATAGCTAATCTAGTATCTTGCATAGTGTAGAGCATATAATTTCACCTCATTCTTATGATGCATTCATCACTTTCAACTATACCACCTCTTTCCAAAAGCCATGTTCTCTTGAATGAATGACATCATATAAGGCAGAACTTGTCGTGACCTTTGATAAGTTGTACCAATGGCTCATTAAATCACTAAACACTTACATTCAATTTTCAGTATGTTTCGTTTATGATGAAGTCACCTCTTAAACTTCTCACGAATAAACCAAAAAGCATGTCTGCTAAGGCACACTTTCAAGCTTTGAATACTTTCATATCTATTTTCTGAAGCTGTTCCAATCTGTCATTTTTTGCTCTAAAGAGCTTCACAGAGTCAGTATTCAGGTAATGACCTCGCTAATGTAATGTACTGTGGTAATATAATCTCACTCTTTCTACTCAATATTCTCTTGCTTATTGAGACTCAATAGTCTCAAATATTGCCTGCCATGGGAAGTTCAAAGTGCATTCTAATTACTCACTTCTGAAAAATATTTGTGTTTTCCTATGATTTTTTGTTGGTTGGTTAGTTGGTTTTACATTTAATTGTCTTAAAGGGCTATTGAGTTTGGTTGCTGAGTAGAACAGAGTCGTCTGTATGACAGCCAATATTTGTGTAATCCATTGACTTCACTAGCAATGACTTTGTATTTTCCAGCTACTTCAGTGATGTTTCAGAAGTTTATGAAACTATGTAAAATAGGTCATTTTTTTAGTTTGATTAGTGAATACAGAAAAAAAATAATATTCCAAAACCATGTCTTCTTACAGAACAATCTCCAACTTCCTTCACTAGAACTCCAAATAGAAAAAAAAAAAAGAAACAAACAAAAACAGAGATACAGTGGAAACAGTTAAGAGTCAAAAAGATAAAGTGCAGGAGGTTGTGATTACACTGTCTTTAGTATTTTGGATTCAGAGTCTGTGTTCAAATGGAGTCTATATGTTTCAAAAAATTGTCTTTTGAATTTTTATCTAACTTTGGTAATAAAGATATCAGATTATATCTTGCAGAAAACAGGACCTGATCCATTTTACCTATTAATTCTGAGGTATTAAACAGAACCAAATTTCAGGAATCCTGTGTATTCCTCACACTGAGTTAATCTGCCTTTTCAAACACAGAGTAGATTAGGCATTTAATCATGTTTTACCTAAGGAAGTCAGAGCCATAAGATTATTTTCAGAACCTTAGCTAAATTCCCCAGAGCCTAGAAGACTATATTCAGCATATGTATACAAAGTAAGAACGTCTCTGTGACCGTAAAAGATATGAGATAAAAATGAAACGTATAGATATTCAGATAAATCAGAAATTGGAAACGGGAAGAAAAAAAAAAGATGAGTAGAAGCAAAAACATAAAAGATAAAAACTCTAGAAAAAAGAGAACAAGTAGTTTTGAATTATAACATTAGGAATCATGGAATATCTCTATGGTTTTGTGAAAAAGCTAGTCATTGTAGTTGCATGAAATTTAAATTGTAAAAGGTTTTTCAGTGTAATGGGAAATAACAAGGTTGCTGAATAACAGTATGATAGATGTTGTTAAATCAGCAGGTCCAGATAATTTTGCCTCCAAGTGCTGTAAAGAGTCATCTGAGGAGATCTCTTGATCATCAGTGATGATTTTCAATAAGTCTTGGAGCACTGGAGCATTTCCAAAGGGCTAGAATGAAGCTAATGTTATGCCAATGTTTTAAAAGTATAAATGGGACATCTAATTATAGGCCTGTCATCCTGACATTGATCCCAGACAAATTATGGAACAAGAGATATGGGATTTGATGAATAACCTATTAAAAGAGGATAATATGATTAATGGCAATCAGCATGGGTTTATAGGAAAGGCATACTTTTGAACTTGCTTGTAAGCTGAACAGGAAAAGCTATCACTGGACTGATAAGGATGATGTTGATGTTTTACTTCTATAAATCATTTAGTTTCATACTGAATATGCTGATTAACAAAGAAATTGCAAACACCAATATTATACATATTAAACTGAATAAAAGCTTCTAACATGTAGGTTTTAATATACAACTGTATTTAAAGAATCATCAATGAACATGTGTTATTCTAATAAAATGCCAGCGGGAGTATTTTTTGCTTTATCTGCAGTCTCAGTAAAATACAGCTTTATTACTGAAAAAAATGTGGATAACACAGCAACTGGAGGAGCCATCAATGAGGAATAAGAAAGGTTGCTGACAAGCAATTGACATCTACCAGACATCAGGGATACAACAATTTATTTTATTATAGACAAAGGAAATGATGTATCTAGGGACAACAGTGTAAAGAACACTTAGGGAATGGGACCTCTAATCTGAGAATTAAAACTCTAAAACCTTGGGGATGACAAGCAGTATCATACCACAGGTGGAAAAGCCTAATGTAATCCTGACCTGTATGGCATTCAGACTCTCTCTCTTGGAATATGAAGTCTATTTCTGTATTTCTCAATTAAAGAAGGACACTGATATATTGAAAACCAAGTATAGAGAAACATTAAAAAATTATGTAAACATAAGAAAATAAATCTTACAACTAAACTTAAGGTACTTCAAATTTTCTCATGCAGCCGTTTTCTTTCACATCTTTTAGCATAGCAACAATGTTGATATGAAGAAGTCAGCGTTCATGACTATCTAAAGCATTCAATCTGCTTAAGAATTACAAAAGATGGTGAAGGATTCATTTGACCATAACCTGTTTGTACTTATATTCAGAACAGAAATATGTCTGTGGAAAAATGTGATAACCAGAATCCGTTCACCAGAGAGTGAAACTTAATTTTTTTCTCCCCAAAATCAGACAGTAATTCTAACAGAAAGTGTAGTTAAATCATTAGCTGTGAGCCTGTTTGACTGCAATTATTTCTCCTACTAATTGACTTCCATGAGTCAGCACTGATATATTAGTCCCACAGACTTTGCTCTTGTTAGGTACTGTCCTTCATGGGTCCTATTGAATTCAACAGCATTTACGAGATTTATGGTTGATTCTCCATCCACAAAAGACTTCTAATTGTGATGAAATTATTTTTGAAAAATTAGTTCAAAGAAGAGTTAATTCAGGAAAATGTTGTGCCTTGTGTTACATGAGATGTCACATGAAATTATGACCTCACATCACTTATGATTTAGCAGCCTCCTGAAACATTGACCTCTGATTAGACAGAGAGTCTTTTGTTAGAGCATGCCAGTTCTGACAGAAGACAAAGAAATGGCTTTGAAGAAGGTAAGAAAGCAAGTAGAAAGTTCATAGATTTGCAAGATACCATCAGTCTAATTTTATTAATGTCCTCAAGTTAGGTAATTTGCCCCAAAATGCACAAGACAGCATTGTGTGTCTGTTGGCCTGAGCGCCCAGGCAAGTAAGAGAATACATACAGTTCTCTCACCTTTCTTCATGGTTAGAGGTGTACATTCAGGTTCTCTGCCATACCCCCATCCCATAAAGGTGTATAGCAGTAGACAGAATAGATGGAATTCCATAAATTATTTCCTTGCCCTTGTTGCCGTCTCACTCACTAAAAATGGAAAAAAAAAAAAGAAAAAAACACCACCAAAAATCTACAGCAAAATAAGCAGCACAGACGACTTCTTTGGGCAGCAAAAAGTAAGACTGCAATGTGTAAAGTCATAGTTTACTTCTCAGTTTATCGGGTTTTCATTCAGCCTGCAACAAATTTGCCTTTCTTTGGAACAGAACACGAGAACGATTTATATTCCAAATGTTTGGTTTGATTTCTAGATAATAGCATATCTTTCTGTATTTTGAGAGATAAAGAATTTGTGTTCTATTTTTAAAGACTAAAAAGTCATGCTTTGAAATGCATCGGTTTCACCTGGCTGTTTATACAGCAACCCATTTTGAACTCCTACTGCTTGTCTAAGACTTCAGGTCTTCTAGTTTACACTAAAATACACAATTGTTTGACAGCATTCCCAGCCCATTCTAAGGAACTTCTGTGAATCAAAATTGATATATTATAACCATAGAATTTTACTTTACTGCATGTTTCCGCTGAATTCAACATGATACTCACTAAAGCACTCAAGCAGCAGTGTCAAGGAGAGACATGATTCCATAATGCTGACAAATTCAGGACATAGCAGACAAAGTAGTTGCAGAAATAGTTGTTTTCCAGTGCTGAGTGTTCAGCTGCTCTCATTTGATTGTGAAAACAATAGCAATCTCACATCAAAACTAAAGATCTCTTGAAAAATAAAGGTATTTTGAAAACCAAGCTTAGTATAAACTTTGAGTTGGCTTTGCAGCTCCAATGCTACTATATGGTACCAACAATTTACAGCAAAGTAAAGCCCATGCAAATATCTAGAGGCTTTCCAAGTAAGGAATACTATTTTTGAAAGAGAGTAATTAATAAAAGTCTTATTTAATGAAATGCTGCATAAAACTCCTTAAATACCACAATTGAAACCTGGTAGAGAGGTTTTTCACAAAGAGCAGAAACACATAAAAGAATACAGCTTTCCAAAGATGCAATGCTAGAGTTAAATTTCCATTGGAAAATGAATTTATAACAAGTTAAAAATGTTTTATCCTGCTATTAACTGATTGACAAAAAGCTGCAAAATCACTGTGAATGTAACAAATTACCTAGTTCCTAGGTGTTTCACAGACACACACTGCCAAGGTACTGAAGTGTGAAATTAGTGAAGTACTTATGCAATATACCAGCATCGTGAATATGATTATACCTAAGAGATGATCCTAGTAATGATAACTTGAAGCTTACACTAGAACAATTACTTATTTATATCAAGTGGTAAATGTAACAATTTTAATGCCAAAGGTCTCTATTTTATTCCCAAGAGGCTAACAGCATCTGTATGGAGCCGGACTAGGGAAGTGATCATCCCCCTGTACTCGGCACTGGTGAGGCCCCACCTCGAGTACTGCGTTCAGTTTTGGGCGCCTCACTACAAGAAGGACATTGAGATGTTGGAGCATGTCCAGAGAAGGGCTACAAAGCTGGTGAGGGGTCTGGAGGACAAACCTTATGAGGAGCGGCTGAGGGAGCTGGGGTTGTTTAGCCTGTAGAAGAGGAGGCTGAGGGGAGACCTTATCACCCTCTACAACTACCTGAAAGGAGGTTGTAGAGAGATGGGGGCTGACCTCTTCTCCCTGGTGACAAGTGATAGGATGAGAGGAAACGGGTTCAAGTTATGTCGGGGGAGGTTTAGATTGGATATTAGGAAACATTTTTTCACTGAAAGGGTTATTAAACATCAGGCTGCCCAGGGAGGTGGTGGATTCACCATCCCTGGAGGTGTTTAAAAAAATGGTAGATGTGGTACTTAGGGACATGGTTTAGAAGTGGTTTTTGTCAGGGTAGGTTAATGGTTGGACTTGATGATCTTAAAGGTCCCTTCCAACCTCAGCGATTCTATGATTCTATGATATAGCCAAGGTAGGCATCCATGAGTGTGGAAACAGTTTGTTTTCTGTTGAGAGGGCTGAGGTTGGGATGGGAATTTTTTTTTTTTTTTTTTTTGATACAAGCCTTATTTCAGTTCTGTATGGTGAATGTATGGCTAAAGGAATTTCAGTCTGGCACACAGTGTTCTACAGTAAGCCATGGAATAAGTTTAAAGAATAGAATAGAATAGAATAGAATAGAACAGAACAGAACAGAACAGAACAGAACAGTTTCATTCAATTGGAAGGGACGTACAAAGATTAACTAGTCTAACTGCAATATTTTGGTCATATATTTCACAGGCCTAAAGCCTGTTATAATGCTGATATGTTGACTGCAAAATTATAAGGTGGGTCAATATTATGCATGCTCTAAAATTACACAGGAAAAATCATGACACAGGAAAAAACATCTAAGGCTAAGGCTGGGTACTGATCACAAAGTATCTGTTTGGATACTTAGTCAGTCAGGGTCAGCTGCTCATGATTGTAGATAGATTGTGCTCATATTTCAATTCAAGTAAATGTCAATCGTGATTAGTAGTAAACCAAAACCAGGAAGAACTTTGGTTAAGTTTCTTTTTCTTTTTCAAGGGGATCATTCTAGAAAATGCAGGTTCTCCACCCTGTCAGCAAGAGCACAGCAAGAATAACTTGATTTTCACAGACTACCCAGTGAAGTTATCTTCTCATCAAGCTAGGAAAATCAATTTGTCTATACCTGTCCTAGAAGGCTTGCATCATGGGCCAAGCTTTGGGCTTAAATTTCATTCTCCCATGTTCAGGAAACAATAGCAGTCACCTCCATCCCTAGCGCACGCCAGGGTTGCCAGGACAGCCTCCTTCTTGCTATGTCCCTGCTAATGTGTGCCCAGAACCAGGAAGAAAAGGGTCTGTGAGAAGGCTGAGATACCAGGTAAGTGATGAGTAAACTCTGGGTAATTTAAATTGGGTGTCCTCGTTGTTCTTTGTGAACTGAAGGAGAACCATTGACCACCAGTTGAAAAGCTCTCTACCTATGGCAAGAGCATCCATAATGCTGTCCATTTTATTGGCTGATACATCAGGAGCTTAAATGAGAAGATAATAAGGTTCCAGATCTATCACATGTAAAAGTTCTTGATTTTTATTTTTTTTTAAATTGATGTTTGGAAAAGAGGTGAATTCTCTTTTTCTATTTCACTAATGTTATACACAAAGAAGTGCATGTAACAATGTCTTGCATAAAACTCATATGAACAAGAGAAGAGGAAGAATTGAGACAGATTAAAAAACAAGTCCAGATGCGAAGATATATCTTGAATTGTGCAAAAGCATTTGGACTTTTACTAAAAGCTCTAATATATCTCTAATCCGCTTATACAAGAGTGTGTATTCAGCATGAACTGACAGTTCCCTGTGTAGCTGAACACAACATCAACCATTCCTAGATTTCCGGCAGACAAAGTCTGAGCTTTAAAAGCATTCGATTCTCTTGCAAACTATAAATTATGACATGGCACAAGCCCAGTATTTAAAGTTGTTTTTATACAGCCAGATGAGTTGCAATCATCTCTTATTCTGTCTCTGAAGCCAATTTGCACAAAGCTTCTCACGCACTGATGTTTGAAAGAAGAAAAAAAACAACATTTCTTTGAACGTGGGCCAGGAAATACCTTGTTCTTCAGGCAACTGCCATCACAAATAGATGGAGGTAGTTGTCCTAGGCATCTTTAACTTTCTACTGCTTTATATTGATGTCCTCAAGCAAGAATTCTTCATTTCATTTTTGAACGTATTACCTACTGAATTATAAATCTAGAAACACTGACAACTAGCCTGAAGTAAATTAATTTTAATATAATCTGAAACTTTTATTTGGATCTTATCTTCCTCCTGTGGCAGTATAATCACCAAGATTATGCATGATTAGCTAGAAAACTATTTCGTAATGCTAAACATGCATGCATGAAAAACCATACTAGTTTATTTTCTTATGTATTTCAAAATGAAACTGAACACAATGCTTTCTTGTTGAAGCTAAGATTCAGGAGTGTACAGAATAGGTACGTTTTAAAAAAATATATATTTGAGGGACCAGATGTCTCAAGTATTCCTATTGACACAATGGCTTTCATCTTTCCTCAAAATCTTAATATTAAGTGTGGGTGGAATCAGTAATGGTCTCATTCCAACAACTTGTTTTATCATGACACACAGAATTAACATCTGAGAGGGTGGCAAATTATTTCTTTCTAAGGTGACCATTAGCTAATACAGTTGTTGCCAGTGTTATGTACCATTTGGTAGATAATCAGTCCTTTTCAGCTTCCAGTGTGATGGAGACGACATTCATGGATGCTGACATTTTCTGTAAAATTTATTGCAGGAACAATACCAGCATCACTCATGCAACTTAGTCAAGCAATTTTTGTTTCTTTGTATGGTCCTTTTCTGCCCTGTCTGAATTTGTCTCACAACGTCTAAGTCATTTCTAAGAAGGAGACAGAGATGACTTTTTCCCATCCCTCCATGCAAGACATTCTTGTAAAATTTCCCTTTGAATGTCCTTATGTCTATTAAGTCTGCAGCAGCAAATTCATTTTTAAAAGGTACGATGATTGTGTGAAGAATCTGCCCTCTTCATTAATTTTTTTCTTAAATTAATCTGAGCTTTGAAAAAGTTACCAGTTCTCACAGACCCTCACTGAGTTTGCCCAAGCTCTCCTAGCACCTCAGGCTGGCCAGAGTGGTTATTTATAGTGCTACTACATAAAACAAGTATATTCACCTTCTATCACAGCATTTTGCATAGCAGACTTGTCCTTGCCTTTCTGCACATCTCATTTTCTCCCTGTTCAACCAGGGTTGTCATGGGAAAACCATTTTCCCTCTAATACTGCTGCTGTCTAGTCTGAGCTGAGTTCTACTTCTTTCCTGAAGCTGAAATGAGAAAACCTGTGTTTTCTGGGTTTGCAGTGACATATATCTCTGCTGCATATCTCTGCATCCAAACAGAGGGAGCCACTCAAATCAGAGAGATGTGATTCTCATGGAAGAGTATACGGGAGTAGCCCAACAACAAAATATGTAGCCCGAGACAATCAAGAGGCAAGGGAGGGGAGTCTGGCTGAGCAAAGCTACTAGATCTTGAGAAACAGATACTAAAGATGTGGACTGAGGTGTTAGGGGACTTGCTTGGAAGCATGATGGAACTAAGGAAAGAGCTGTGCAAAAGGCTGGGCTTAGCCTTGCAAGATGACTACAAGGAGCAGTGGTGAAGGAGGACATAAAATGGGGACCAGGGACCACTGTGACAAGGAATAGTGTGAGAAGGAACTAGGACTGTCTGAAAAAAAACTGGGATGAAAAGAAAGAGAAATGAGATCAGGTGATAAACTTAAGTATGAAGAATAAGAGAGGAATCTAGTGGAGACAGAAAACCTTAAAGTGGTGACTGAAGCCTGGTCAGGAGAGACAGAGAATGGTCACCAAGAAGGAAAATTTAAAAGCATATGAATAAAGAGTGGAGCAAAATTAGATGGGAGACTCTTGAAAGAATATTTGGCCTGGTATCAGAAGCCCTTTTTAGAACAGGAACAATGTAGCAAAAGGAATAAACACACACCCACAAAAAACAACCAACGAACCGACGAAACAACCAAATAAAAAAAAGCACAACAAAAGAAAAGGGGGAATGGTCGCAAATTCCCATTTGTCTGCCAGTTGGAAATACCTGTACAATACCTGTACATTGGGAAGCATGCAATATTTTTCATTTATAAAACGTTATAGAGGAAAGGCAAATAAAGGGAAGCAGTATTAATCTGAGCAACCAGTTGTTATCATTCAGTTTGCAAAATGGACAAAGATTCATTGTCTTCATGATATGTCACCGAAACCTTCTCTCTTCACCCATGTAATAGCTCAAACCAGGGATTTTGCTTTACTCCACCACCCACACTGGAAGAGGTCCAGATGATGGAAGTGAAGGTCCTTCTTATCCAGTTGAAGACTTGGGTAGGAATGCAAATTGTATCATATATTTGAAAATTTTAGTTCCTTCAGCTTGCTTTTACAAGAATTATGAAGATGTGTGCAAAAATCCACAGTAAATCTACAAAGGCAAAATTCAGATTCCCAGATTTCCTCACTGACCTGACATAGGAGATGTAATAATTTGTCACAAGGCTTTAACCAAGGCAGAAGCAGTGAAAGAAAATGTTCTCTGAAAAAAAAGACCTGCAGGTCAGGTGCTGGACTTGTCCCCAGGAGACCAGTATTCATTTCCTGATTCAGTAACAGATTCATTATATATCATTGAGCAGATCGGTGTCTCTGCCTCACATTTACAAAGTAATGCTGTTTAACAGACTCTCTAACCACAACATCCCCAAACTGCTATGAATCGTTGAAGCTTTCTGACAATCATATTTTCACAGCTTTTTCTGTACAGCTTCTCTTAGGAAGAGGTTGAGGCATAGGAATAAGTAGGCATTTTCTTCCCCTGTGATCAGCAAACCAGTCTGGTTTTGTTACTGTCCAGCTACTCTCATTGTATTGTCCTTGTATTGGCCTGTGTCCTGGTTTGAGGTAAAACAGAACCAATTTTCTGTTTTGTAATTCTACTTTTTAGCTGGGCCTCTTCTGACTGAACTCTGAAATTAACAGCATATTGTTCAGAAACTGTTTACTCTCAGAGTGATAAGACCTGATTATACCAAGGAATGGTACACAGAGAGGCTCTTGTTTATACTTATTGCTATAACAACCAAGGTCAGCTAACGTCGCTATTTGCCCCGTTAGAGGGTTGGAAGCGGAGAAGCGTAGAGGGGTCACACCTATAGGGAGGAGCAGACAGGACAGGTGACCCAAAAATGACCAACAAGGTGTTCCATCCCATATGCATCATGCTCAGTATAAAAGCTAAGGATCAAAAAGTGAACTCTCTTTCTTCAATGGCTAACATCAGAGAAGGACCCTGTCTGTTCATCTGCCTTTGATCCCAATACGAGCATTCCTGACTCCAGATCCGGAATTCAGTTCCTGTCCTTTGCTTACTTGAGTCTGGGACATTCCCTGTGTCTGCTGGTGACGCGATCATCATCCTGGGAGCTGGATATGGTTTTGTATATATTGTATACTTTCTTTTTTATTTTATTATTATTTATTATTTCCTTATTTATTATTATTTTCATTAAACTAGTTTAGTTCTTTTTCTAAACTTGTAAATCTCCTTTTCTCTTCCTTTCCTCTCTTTGGAGAGAGGGGACGGGGGCAGGGGGGGGGGGCGGGGGGGGGAGGGGGGGGGGGGGGGATGCGCAACTATCGTTCTGATTGGCCAATCCGGCCAAAACCACGACAGCCTGTCAATTTGCCCATAGTCAAACTCAACTATGTTACCACTTTAGGGAGTCTTTCAGGTTTTGAATGGCCTTGTTTATTCTTGCAGCTACCAAGAATCTCACCTTTTCTCCTTCTGTAATTCTCCTTCTGTAAATTCTATCTTCAAGGAAAAGCAGGGACGCTGGCAAATCCCTGTAGATACATTCTTAGAAACAATCTGGAGTTGAACATAAAATTAAAACCTTAATAGCAAAGTGTGGACAAAAAACAATTTAGTGCTCAGCATCCAGCCCACCTTCCCTTTTGCTGCTCCTTCCCCCCTCCTCCCATGTCATTCATAAGAAAACTGAGTTCTTGTTAATTACTTATTGCACCATGTGCCAGAATAACATGCCATATGAGGCTATGACCAGAAAAAAAAAGCAATTTTTTTCAAAAAAAAAAAAAAAATGCTTCTAAAGAAAATATTTTTTAAAAAAATTGCTAAAGCAACATTGTGGAAATACCATCTCTACACTAAATCATCCCAGTTGGGTGTGTATTGTGTTAGTTTTGGACAAGCGATGCTCAAGTGACACTATAAATTTCACACAAATCTAGTTATTTACCAATAGATTAAAACCAAATATATTATGACTGTATTACAGAGGTTATTTACTGAAATCTTAAAAATGCTGCTTCAGACATGCCTTTTTGCTGCTATTTATCAATACTGATAATGTTTTATTCTCATTTGGCAACTTATTTCTTAATTTTTCCTAAGATTCACACCATAATTCTGTTCATAAAAATGTTTCATAGCCGTATTCACTTTAATAATTTAACAATAATACTGTTTATGTAATGCTTGAAATACCAATTTCAAATAGATTTTAGACTTTTTATACCGCTGAATTTGATTATGGAGTTTTCTGAGGTTGGGAGCAGAAATTTTTCCACTCAGGCTATTTTATATTCATAAATGAATTCATTTTGATAGAAAAATTTTCATTGCAGGCTGAGCTCACAGTGTCACATAATTAGTGTCGGATTCCTTCCTTCTTTTAGTTGGATAAGCTCTCCAAAATTAACAAGGAAATTTTGAATGCAATTCTTTTCTCCTGTCTCAGACACATGGCTTTGGGCGAGAGGACTTCTTTGATAAGTACCTATCTTTCTCATTTGAGTTTAGGGCTTATGTGAGGTGAAGCGGACTCCATTGCGAATTTTTTCAGTCAGAAACTGGAGCCAGAACCTGTGAGTCCGCAGCAGTGGCTGCTTTTCTAAGTACTTTGTCTCTGAGGTACTCCCTCCCTTACTTGAGCATACAGATGGACACATCTATTGTCCAATAATCTAAAAAAATTAACAATTCATAGAGTGGGACTTTGTTTATATTTGTGTATGTCAAATGCCTTGAGGAATCTGCCTTCTGCTGCCTGATCCAAATCAGATTCAGGGTAATGTGAGGCTTCCTATTTAATACCAAAGCATAACCATCAAGCTGCTGTTTTCTGGTGGCACACAGCATATCTCTTCTGAACTGCCTATTTGCCTTAATATGCCATTCGTATATTTCACTCAGAAACATAGAAGACATTTTTTCCTTTTCCCAAAATGCTAATAATTTCCCGGTACTAAGTCAAGCCATCAGTTTCTTATTAGTAATTTCCCTTTGCTCATTATTTTGGAATGGCAACATGGAAAAAATTAAAATCAGAGGATACATTCTTATATGCATCTTAAGAAACAACACAACTACTGAGCTGGTAAGAAATGTGTTACCTTTAAGAGAGGTTCGTTTTGCCATGCTGTTGTCATTTCTTTACATCGGAATTACAGACATTCTTAAAGCCTAACCTTAATTTAGGCCAATAGTATACTTACAGGTTCGACATTCTGTAAGTGTCTGAACTTGCTGCACATTGACATTGCATTGAATGGACAAGAAGAATAAATTATACATGTAGGATTAAGTGACAAGAAATAGAGAGGAATATAGAAGTACCTGCGCATAACAATAGCTGCGAGGGATGGGCAGGATTTTCAAAATTGTGTAACACTTTAGTACATCTAGAAAATTTTACTGAAAGTCTCTAAAGCTGATCAGAGGTAAGGATACCCTGGAGATTACTGTTCAAATAATCTCAGTGCTAAGAACTGATACAATCAAGAATTCTAGTTTGAACCTTCTTCTAATTAAACCTGCTACTACTTAAACATCTGGGTGGATGGAGGGTGTCCTGGGTTCTGCTGAAGTGTCCTAGGTACCTTGAACTTATCTTCATGGATCTTTTTCTCTAATTTGCTTAGACTTTCAAAAAGCCGCATGTTGCCTTGCAATATTGGTCTCTGCTGTATTAGAAGAAAGACATCAACAAAACCAACAAAAGCAGCTTATAGACTGAAAGCCTTCAAATAGAAGAATTTGTAAAAGGAACCTAGAACCAACCAAGTTAATTAAAGTCTCAAATGATCCCTCTTTTTGGTGGCAAAGAAGTGTTAAAACCAGGCTACTCCACCCTAAACAATGCATAAGTACTTTTTTCTTGCAGGAATGCTGACACACTGCACTAATTGTTAACCTAGTTCTTCCTAAATCAGGGGGTCACAGCTTGATGTGTATAGATGGAGTGTGGGGCAGAGAAGTCTACTATTATATGCTGGAGGTTGGTGAGAAGCCATAATTACTACTCACTGCTGTCAGCAAAGGAAGTATGTGTTGAGGTGCCTGATCAAGTGAAGGGAGACTTTTACTTCCCCCCCGCCCAACCCCACAAGAGTCGGGGCAGATTTATATTCTCAGCATGTCTGAATAAAGTCAGTGTCCAGAAAAACACCCTTGGAATTCCTCTTGATGAGCGCTAAGGATAAAACTTGGTGCTTTACTCTGTGCCCAAGTGTAGCTTCCACTCACACTTGAGCTAGAGTGCAAATCTTGTGCACTGCACAAAGACTTATAGCATCAGGGCTTTTAATTATTCTGAGGGATCCACATGTCTGAGCCGGAAATGCTACTGTATGATAAACTACTATTTCTGTTTCTTTCAAACAAATGAAAAAAGTATGTAATGATATAAAAGAAAAAAAAAATAGTTCCATGTTGCAAGCCACTGAGATATTAAAAAAAATCTAGGTAGATATCAAGAAAAATGTTCCCCCTTTATGTCAATTTCTTGCAACATAAAGTAAATACATAGCTTCTTCCTTTTTAAAAAATGTCTTAGATATAATGTTGATATTTGGGTCAAATGATCTATGGATTTATTATTTCTCTTTGAAGATTTTCTCTTTGAAAAGTAACATTGGCTGTCCATCTGTTGTACAGAATATGAGAAATACCCAAGCAAAATTTCCCTGTCGTGCTTTGTAATATTCCAAAACTTTCTTAATTAGAAGTGGATCAGAAATTAATATTTTAGATTTATTAGAGCTGATCAGAAAATGAAATGCTGCTATGGAAAAATTATTGAAGCTTGCAATTTACTCAGTAACTGTACAAAATTGAGATATTTCAATTTTTCATGAAGAAATGCATGTAGATTAATAAAAGACACAGTCAAGCTTGTGCTCTAGCTGCTCTAACTGAAGCTATCAGAAAGTTGAGGATCTCGGCTATAACTTTAATTCTCATTTGTTTTGACCAGAAAATACTTTCTAAAAAAAACAGTACCAAAACAAACAAACAAAAAACCCAAAACCAAAAAACCCCTTAGATTTGATATGTTCCCACTAACTTTTTCAGTTTTGATTAATAAATGTATTTTGATGAATTTGTTTCATTAAAATTCCAACCTGTTCTTTCTCCAGCATTCTCAGATTTTAGTGGTTTAGATACAACTAGACACAGATCTAAATAATTTCCCTTTCAAAACCTAATCCACATACACCAGTGTTGGCCAGAGTGAAAATAAAATCAAGATAAAGTCTCTTTAGTGCAGCTGTGATCATAATAGGTTTAATCACATCAGAATGTTGAACTCAGGATTGTAGTTCTTGATTTCTAGAATTGATGCATAGTCTAGAAACTGAAACTTAATTACAAACCACCGCCACGCATTCATAGAGATAAGACAGATGAGACTAATAACAGCTATTGTTGCTTGATAGTCTGTTAAAAAGATTGCATCTGCCATCATAGTTTGGCCATTGCCTCTTCTCTGAGCAAGAGAATAATACATTTGTTTTATTTGATTTGTATCCCACTTTTAAAATAGAGATGAAATCTATTTAATTTTAATAAAATAACATCTCTGAATGGAAATGTATTTTATATCACCCGATATCATTTGGTTGGTATTGATTTAACAGGTAAAAAGAGATATAATTCAAATATGATATGATTTTAAAAAAAAAATCACTTAGCAAGCAAAAATTACTTCTCATAGGTGAAAATTGAATCATGTAAACATGCAATTCCATATCAGTTACGGTTACAAAGAAACTTTTCTTGGCAGAAAAAGATACAGAAGTATAGTTACAGTCATGAGCCTGAAACACATAATCATTCAAACATGAGCATAGGAAGCTTGAAATAATGCAGAAATCTCAGGGGGTCTCCTGTAGACAGTCTGTTACTATTTCTCCTACCAAACTGATTCCAGGTTTTCTTTCAACATAGTGGCACATGTTGCGCATTCTTTTTTTTTTTTTTTAATGGAGATTTCGTCAAGTCCTTGCAATAAATAGGTTCATACAAATGTTTCTCTTAACATAGTAACTTTGTGCTCAGAGAACAAGTTTTCATCCTTGAATACCTTACTTTAATGAACTTTTTCTTCACCATAAGATAACTGAAAGATAAAATCACTTCAATTTTGAAAAATAAGGAATATGATACTCATCCTAACACTTTCAACTATATTTAAAACTAGGTCTCTCACTGCAATACCTACTATGTTGAGCATTCTTTCACTTTAGTAAAGTATGAGAAAAATTGATATTTTGTTGAATATTAATACTTATTAAAGACTATCATAAACATAAAAACTCCACCTTATCAGATTGAGAAAACACAGAATGATTTAAAATTATCTTATGTGCTGTTTTTTATCCAGTTCTTCTGTAAAAGATGGATATTCTAAGAACAAGGAGTTGAGCTCAAGTACATAAAAAATTATACCAGGGTCAAAGTTTCAGAACTCAGGATATATTCCTTTAATAAACTGTTTGGAATGAGGGAAGTCTTGGTAAGATGCTTGGTAATGTTCATGGTTATGATCAAGGTTTTGATCAGCACAATGAACAGAAGAGTTACGCAACGTAAGGAAATTGTTTATAGAAGTCTATGCCACCTTATATGCAGAGTTGAGGTAGTTACCAGTGAAAGCTGGTGTCTTAACTACAGGACAAATGAAACAGTATCATAAACTTAGTCTTTAAGTTCAGGGTCATTTACAGTTCTGCAAGGTTGTGGTAACACACAGTCTGTGGATTAAATGGTGTCGAATTTGGGTGTAGGCAGAAAGGACAATACATTCCGTATCTTAAAGAAAGAATGACTTGAAGACAATGGATATTGCCAGCAGGACAATGCCAGTCATAAAGGAAAATTAAAAAAAAAAACAAAAAAACCCCCACACAAATCAAACAAAACAAACAAAAAACCTCGGATTTGCAAAGTGAGATTATGTAGTGAATTGCTTTCTTTCTACGATCAGTGTCTAAATGTTCTACTCTAAAAATTCCGAATGTCCCATATGAAGCAAGGCTACCACTGATTTCACCTATTGCAGTAGAGAAATACAATGGACTCTTGTTTTGGCAGTTGCAGATAAAACCTCTTTCATAAACAAATACCTCTTATGGTCATGATTGGAATTTTGGCTGCATACATTAATCTCCATCTGTTGCAGTATGCCTGTGCACACTCATTTGATGATGACTTCCGGAGGGCTAAGAGCCACCTAGGAATCATTTTAAAGGAGAATCTGCAGAAAATAGCTGGTTCTATTTCTTCTCTAAGGAACTTCCAGTTAGTGAGAACAATGACCGATAAACCTTTCACACCTGTTCACGTTTATATTCCAAATCAGTGTGGGATCTGATTGCCTGGATTTAATAATACCACAACTGTATACAAACTCCAAAGGCTACCCAGCAAGGATTTCAAAGCCAGTACATAGTGAAACCAAAACAAATCCTTTTTGGGTCTGAACAAGGTACAGTTCCAGTTCAAATAGATTGAGATCATCTGCACATGCACTGAATACTTCCATCGGGTAAAAAATAATCACTATCAAGTATGAAAAAACTCAGCATGGGACAAAAAAAAATCAATAAATACAAATTCTACAAGCTTTAATCTGTTGAGAATATGTATCAAACACTTATGATGTGTTTCTCAGAGTTGTACACAAATCTGAAAGACTGAAAGAAAGACTTCACAATAGTTCATAAGTGAAAGTAGTCAGTTTGGTTTCCAAAGTGACGTTAAAAATTTCAACTTCAATTCCATAGCCAGAATAAGAACATAAAACCAGAAACTTAAAATTGTGGTCACATCTCTGAAACTACATGCTCATAATAGGTCTGAATGAACCTGGTGGGGGGAAAGACTGTATAAGAAATGATTTTATGTTTTATGTCAGTTAAGGAACAAAAAATAAGTTAGTCTTACAGACATGGATGTGTTAGAAACAGTATGACAATACACACTCTGTCTTGATGAAAGAGTAACTGTTACAAAAGGTCATGAAATCTTTCTTACTTGATATGATTGTTCTCAATCATATGTTCCTGTGGGTCTTCAGCAGATGGTGTATGTATTCTAATGTCAATTCAACATTTACTGTTGAAGCTGTGATAGAACACTTGACACCTATCCAATTTACCCCACTGAAATATCTCTATTAGGTCAACTTCCTATTATAATTAATAGGGTTAACCACACCAGTATCACTCATAGAGTGCTCTTGCAGTGCTTGCTGTTAACCTTACAAATTTAGCTGTAATAGGTCAAGATCCTGAATATAATATATACTTGCAAAAAAATGTATCTTTTCTATCTAATATAGCAGGTATTAATATCTTAAATTATTACCATTATGATTTCCTATACCCTTCACTTGCAATTATGTATGAGATTTCAATTATTATTTAAGAGACTTTATTCCATTGGAATTTATAAAGAAGTTATGAGGTTTAGATGTAAAATTTTATTCATATAAATTCCATGAATAACTGTAAATGAACAAAAATGCTAGCATATAGGTAATATATTTTTTCTTATATTGTTCTACTTTAATTTTCCCCTTGATTAAATTTTGCGCAGGTTGTATACTAAGCTCCGTGATGAAAAGATATCAGTTCACATCTAAGTAGTTCATGGAGAATTATAAAACAGAGTGCCAAGATAATTAAATAAGTATTAAGTGGATTAGTTGGTCACATCCCAAAGCTCTGATAGGGCTTTTCAGTGGGAAAGAATGCAAAATGACTACAAAACCTGATGGTACAATTTCAGTCATGGATTTAGCTGTCTTTGTGAGAATGAGCTTTTACTTTCTGCCATATTTTGTACTTGCCATCTTACAACAATTACCAAAGGGTAATGACCATATTCCAATCATTTGATATTTTAAATATTAGTTTACTTGGAAGAGAAAGGGTCTGGAATGAAAACTTGACTGCTTGTATTTCCCAGATAGATTTCATAAAATATGTTAAATACTGAGCCATCTAATTTCTTTTTTTCTACACTTGTAGCAAATATGACCGTCATACAATAGACAGATATGTACTATTCTGCAGGGCACGCCACAAAAAATACAGATATAGCTGCTGATGGGGTGTCTCAGGCACACACTGTAGTTGATGAAATGCAAGTTTGAGTCCTGAAAGCCCAACAGCAGCTTTTAACAACCTCCATACCAAAAGAACACCAGTGAACAGTTGTTATTTTCTTCCTTAAGTGAAATACCTTCTCTGCCAAAAAGAACCCAAAGGCAACATTCCAATTGATTTCAATGGGAATGGGATTCCACCCTGTGCCTTATTGTGGGGCTGCCAAATTTAATTTAAAATTTTGAAACAATAGAGAATTTACTGTGTGCCTTAGAAACTTGTTCAACAAATTGCTGGCTTTCAGAATGTAAACTGTGCAATTTTTTCCCATGTGATTGTATCTATATTATCAATTTTCCCAAAGCTTCCTATATACATTTCTATGAATGAAAGAACTTAGGGACACATGTTCATAATTCTCTGTCTTGACACAATACGGTGAGAAGAACAAACTGAAGTATTCCAAATTAATTAATTTTAGATAGTGGATAAATTGAGATAAGAATTGGGATTAAATGCTGAGTTTCTAATTATTTTTTTCTTTTAATAATAGATTAAAAGATACTTCCAGGTTTTCAAAGAAACAAAGACGGGGTTGCAGAGACATAGATCCCAAGAAGGTATCTGAGTGTGTAATTTCATTTTTCATTCATCAAAAATATGGAACCTAACTGCCTTTAAATTCTGGATATTTGCTAGTCATAGGAATACAGATAACTACTAATTGTTCAGGAAAAAAAACTTGTTCATATTTCGTGCTAAACTGCTGTTTAGTTTTGAACAGTTATTTAATTTTAATTAAGACTTATAACAGGTCCAAAAGGTTTCAATTTAAGTGGTGGATCAAAACACTTCAAGAAGTAAAAATACAGAATGGGCAAGGCACTGAATAAATAAAGGAACTGATCCTTTAAAGACAGCGACCAGACTTCTTAAAATGACAGCCACAAGGACTACAGATAGAAACGAACTGGAGTGATTGCTAGTTTTCTTCTTCCACTTTGGAAATTTGAACTATGCAGCATCCTGCCTAATGGCAGAGTCCCGCTGCTAGTCATGTGATGTGACCTTGGCATGGCAGCCTGAAGTGAAAACTGGATTTCAAAGTCGAAACTTATAAGCAGCTACAAGATGCTCTAAAGTATCACTTTGAAAAGGCTTGGCATACTTTTTTTCATAACTGTGTTCCAATTCTCTTTTTGTATTTGGCCTGGGGAAAGGTACTTAAGCAAACTCATGGGAACTGTTTCATCGCAGACATTTAAATGTGTGTTAATTAATCAAAAGTCTATATAATAAAACTTCACAGTGAATTTGTACAGGAAATGTTTGTCTTCTCTTAAAATTTCCAGTATTAAAAACCTGATGAATTAGCTTTTAATTTCCTCTTTAATTCCCTGGAAATCATATGTCTTTGACTTATGAGCCTCATCCTTTTATGAGTCCTCTCTCATGAATAACACTGTAACATTTGTGTTCTGTGTTGTGCATATTTTGCAATATCTTTTCATGTCAGGCCACAACTTCCTGGCAAACCCTCCCATTTTGTATAAGGTGTTGATCTCAGCTGGATTTTGCTTTGGATCTCTGAAGAGAAATGTTCTTTTGTGACTCAACATAAATTCTCCATAACAAAATATTAAACTTCCCTAATGTGTTTCACTGGAGATTCTTTTCTTCAGTAAAGAAGAAAGCTGCACCCCTGGCTGCAGCTTAGGAATACAAAAGAGAAAGAAACTACATATCTTCATGAAAAACTCTGAAATAAGGAGATTCCAAATCATTCCAATTTTATATGCTTATTACTTTAAAAGTTATTTTCTTAAAGTAAAAATGCATTTATCTGAATAAGAACTATAGAATGTTTTGTCAGAATAGCCTTTTTTTTTCCACAGAAAATGTAAAAGATGGTATCAGAAAAACACTTGTTTGAAGTGGTCCATATGTGCTACAAAATCATTTTGTCTTTGCCTTTAAATATGGGAGCATCTAGTAAAAGGAAATTCAAACAGCAATGAAAACATCATTAAAAAATGAAATTTTTACCTATTCGAGTTCACAGCTGTCAATTCAGGAAACGCTGGAAGGAACTGTTTGTATACACACACACACAAACTTCCTTGCAAAAACTGTATCTGTTAGAAGGTCCCTAAAACCGGGAGGAAAGCTGAGAGATAAGATCTTTTGAAAGGGCAGGATTCTTGTCTTCCTGTATCAAAAAGAAAGGAAAGGAGATGTTAGAAAAGTACTGGGACAGAGTATGGAGAAGGTGTAGAGAAACCAAGAGAATCATAGCAGAGGAAATGGTTTTGTTACCTTACACAGTACAGCTCTTTTATCACCAGTTCTCTGAGGTATCTTCTTTTCACTAGTGTTTTAAACTCTCTTCAGGCTGAGAAAATTAGTAAACTGCATATAAAGTTTTCCACTGAAGTGACTTTATGCAAATGAGTCATTAACGCAGTCTCCAGGATGTTGTGAGCCCAATCTGTTTCTATCTTAGCATTAACTTCGTAACATATGTTTGCATCTATTTTATGATACTGGTAACACTTCTCTCATGTGAACCAGGAATTGGCCCCAAAACTTTTGAGTAGTAGCAGCTTGCTATACAATACAGGAAGCTGTTGTGCAGATCCTTTAAAAATGATTTAAAACATTCCCAAAACATCGCTTAAATAAATTGCTCTTTTAAAGGATTATAGAATAAATGGATAAATTGGTTCTAGCCATTACACATTCTGATGTATTGCTTCATGCTAGGCTGTACTGCAATGTGTCACTTCTGGTGACTTTCCTACTTTGTTTCCTCAGCATTTCGGATATGACATGCTGTTACTGTGACTAATGCAATCTTACAGGACCAAAAGAAACTTGCACGCCGAGAATTAACAATAAAGAGTACCACTGCTTTGGTTTTGCACACTTTTATTTCTTTAAAACAATGAAAAATGTCTTTTTCTTAATAACAGAGACAATACTTGTTAATTTCTGCTGGCTATTTTTTAAAATAATCAGGAGCTACAAAAAGTGAACTGTTCTAAATATTATACACATGAAAATACTTTTTTGATTGTACAGCCTTTTAAAAAAAAAATCTCCTTAAACTGATAAAAACAGAGTTCCGTGCATAAATACTCAACAGCAAGTTGACATTATGTTTCTTCTGCTCTCAATAAAAGTGAAAATTCAAACCCCAAAAGCTTCCTTTTTTTCTTTTTCATTTTTAAAACTTTGGTAGCTGGCTTTACACTTCACAGTTTGCAACACTGAATGATTCAAAATTCAGTTTTGAGGGTTCCAGGTTGCAAGAACTTAGAAATTCTCAACTGTTATCCAGTATAAAAGGCACTAGCATCCCACTGAGCAGGGACTGAAATTCTGGACTTCCTCTTAAGCTGTTTCATGAGTTTTTGAACGAAATGTAATTTTGCTACTGCAAGAATGAAGAACAGGAGCTGGGCCAGTTATGCCATAGAAAGGATGCAGTGGAGAGACAAGGCTTGTAGTCTCATCACAGCTGGGGGAGCGGAAGGAAAAAAGAGAGAACTGTGGCAGCTTCAGATAGGAGTGTCTTCTCACCCTCTAGCAGTAGCTGTTGTCCCAGCTCCTCTCTCTGGAGCTGGCAGTGAAAGGGAGCCCAGATTTCCACAGCTCTGGCATGGCAAGGGATGCAATGGTGCAATGACTAGTTTTCTAACTCCAGCAGGAAGATGGCTTGGAAAACAGTACAATTAGAAGCTGCTCTGCCTTCTTCCTAAATTATCATTCATAACACCTGCACTTCAGCTATGCTTCCACTTTGTTCTTTTCTCCCCGGTCTCATGATTCATTTACTTTGATTTGTACAGAGACACAGCTTTGTCGTATAATTAGCCTATAGCAAGTGATCATGGTGAGATATGGATCTGAACCCATTGAGCTGAAATGGATATTTTACCTTTATCATCACCACTATCACGATTCATAAAACATTATATAAAAACTTAGCAGGACTTTCTCTTTTTCTGATTATCATTTGAAAGAAAATAGTGGCCCATGGGCAATAATAGCTATAGGTGCTTAAACACAGAGAAGTCCAGTCTCTTTTGAATTTCATGAAGATATCTACATGCAGCTAAGTCAGAGACCTCAGCCTGAAGAGTGTTCAGGTACCAACTCTGTGGTTCTCCTTATTTTCTAAATCCCTAATCAACACATGAGTATTTTGAAGTTTCTAACTTCTCTGTGTACTGCACAGGCTTTTACTGCTTACACGTTTGATTTTTACTCAAAAAAAATGAGGATCTAATACACATTTTCCAAACAAGTGGCAGCCCAAGATTAACTGAAGGAAAAATTCCATCTCTAACACTACTGCAGGATGACAGTGCAAGCTAATGAGGAGGTTGTTCCATCTTATCTTCTTTTAACCTGCAAATTGGCAACTGGATACTGAAACATTTGATATGTTGGGGCTAAAATTTCCACTTGGATTTTGCTTATTGACCTGTCTGTGGTGGATTTCTTTCTTTTTCCCTACAGGGTTTCGATGTTGCTATTGTTGCTGTGACTGATACTATTTTTTCACTGCTAAAATATAGAAGTAAAACATATATTCTCCAAGTCTAAACAAAATAGTCACCAGGGACATCACTATATGGGATATAACTAGACCCTTGGGAGTACAGCAAGAGAAAATCATTCTCCCAGAAGATCCTGCTTTGGAAGTTATGGCTGTGGGGAAAGAAGATAACAACCAATATAACGACAAAGTCCAAGAGTCAGAGAAGAAAGGAAAAGGAAATGAGGTAAAGAGACTCAGTAAATGTACTCATTAAGAAACAAATGAAAGAATATGTCAGAGATCAGAAAAGAAAAAGAAATTTGCTATGTTAAGATATTGACTGTAGATCCTTGGATAAGCAGAGGTGCACAGGGTAATTTCAAAGTTTTCTGTTAAGTTAATAATTTTAAAAGGCGAGGTTTTTTCCTAAACTTGTGTTTCAGAAAAAAATGCCTACAGGAAACACGTCAGAATCTTTTTCTAACATAATTATGTTGTCATCAAAGATCACTGAAACAGAGAATTGTTGGATATGTGTTCATATTTAAAAATGTGTTAGCTTAACCAATTCTATAAAGTGTGCTCATTTAAGTGTTTTTCAGCTTTCATCTGCAAATGCAGGTAACTCTTCTAGTGCTGTTCAAGCATTTACACATATCAGAAAGAACGAGATCATTTGAGAGATTTATCAGAGGAGTTACTTGAAAATCTTTCTAGAATCTCTTCCTCCACTGTTTATGATACTCCTCCTCTGACATCATTAACTGTAGGATTATTCTGCTTTATATAAAGCAATACTAATTCACATTGGTTTCATAAAGGGACAGCTTCAATAACACTCTCTCTCTGTTTCTTCTGCTCTGTCTTCTTGTATTGTATGATATACATGTGTGTTTTCCTCTGAAATGGCTTTAGTCTGGTTGAAAAGAATTTGTGAGAATATAACAAAGGAAAGTGTCTGCTCCCTTAAGGGTGTCTGGTCAAAGGAGCCATAAGCAGGGACATAATGTAAATGCATACCACCAAGACAATATAACATTCTCACACATTAGGAGCAAAAACTTCTCTGACAATTTGAAAGGCCTCAGGAATGGAGAAACGAGCAAAGATGTTTCTAAGTCACATTTCACCTTTCTGAATCCCAGACCAGGTCTTGCTGCTCGTTAGAGCTCCCCTGAAAAATTTTGCCAGAGTGTGAAGTGTGATCCTCCTTCTTTCTTTTCAGAGACTCCCCTCTAATAGATATCTAAACTAGAAGCTGGTTGGAAATCAGTATAAATGATGTTCACTGGGTAGATCTAGGCTACCGGAAAACAAATTTCTTACTCCTGAAATCTCCAAGATCTTTAGAGACTCTTCAATGAAATATATACAGCAGATATTGCAGAAAGGGAGTCACAGGAAAAAAAGCAGGACTCCCAAGAACTCTTTGACTCAGGCATGAATTCATAAGCTAATGCCAACTAACGACATGCACTATTTGGTGTGGTAACACATTTTAAAATCAGCACAATGAACAAGGAGCTGAGCCAATGCAAAAAAAGCATTTCAGGGATAATGTGATCGATAAATTTCAGTCTGTGTCAGGAGTCTGATTACCATATCCCAGATGTAGTGAAAAGGACATACAGGGCACCAATAAAAAGGTCAGGATACAGTGCATAGCTATAATTGAGTGTACTACTTATAAAGAACAGCTACAAGATTGTGTATTGCCCTTAGTGAAACACTGAGAGAGACTAACTATAGAGAAAATTAAAAGGACTATTCACTTTTTTTTATAGGAAATGAAAACTTACAGCAATACTTAACAGAAACAAACTAACAAACAAAAATGAAGCAACGACCCCCCCCCCCCCCCCCAGATAAAATTCTAACTCACAGCAAAAGCTGATATCTGATCACGTAGATACGGGTTCAGATATGAGATCTTCATCACCCAAGTATTATTTCTGTTAAGGTCTAATTCTAAGTATCAATATAGAAGAAGTTAGATCGGTGTTAACATCTGCTTAATTCTGTAATAGCACCATTGTTTCTAATAAATTATAAACACTATAGTGCTCCTCAATCTAAGCATTATACAGTTTGGATTTATGTAGCAGTTCATATGTTCCTTTGCCTTTACCACTTCTGAAACTGAAATTAAAACTGCAGTTCAAGAGAAAAGTCATAGGAAAAAGATTGGTGATATAAACATTTTCTGGATACAGATTAGATGGATTGAGTTTACAAACTTATTTGCGTGGAAAGGAAGTCATTCAGTAAGAGTTCCTGGCTCCTAATGCATCTGTATGTACTTAACATGAGAAGTCAGTATCCTTCTTCCTAGTAGCAAATTGAGAATACAAAAAGGAAGAGATATGTGTCTGCATGCATTCAGCATAGCTGGTAGATTCCCAGTTACCTGTATCCATACCTGCTGCTGTAGAAGCACAACAGCATAAATATGACCTGTAAAATCTCATCCCAAAATGTATTACCACCTGTGTAACTGTGACCTTTTTCTTTTTTTTAAACTAGCTATAGAACTCAGAAGAAACTGACTGGTATTTAAGGAAAAAAAAAAAACTTTCTCTATGTAATTCTATGTAATACCTATAGATCAAACTCCAAGGTACTAAGCCATATTGTTCAGATATTGTATAGCATTGTGCCTTTACAAATAACTCAGTTGTTTCCTACTATATTCCAATGGCTGAGGTAACAACAATTCAGGATCTACAATTAGGATGTCTAGTCAATCCCGTTAGTTCCAGGTGCTAACAGATGTTAATGATCATACAATTTCTGCTTGAAGTAGAAACATACTACTATAAAACATCTGTTTTAAATTGTTAACAAAGTTTTAAGGTATAATGTATCAAGAATGGCACCTATGTATCAAACATCTGCAGTGGAAATGTCCACCTATTATTTTAAATTATTTCTCATTTGTGTCTAAAGCAGCTGTTTTGGTCTGTCTCATTAGTATCAGGATAATAGGATCATAGGATAATTCAGCTTGGAAGGGTTCTCAGGAGATCTGTAGTCAAACTTTCTGGTTAAAACAAGGTCAACAATAAAGCAACACCAGGTCCCTCAGGGATTTACCCAACGTGCTCTTGAAAACCTCCAAGGATGGAGTCTGTACAGCCTCCCTGAGCAACCTTTTCCAGTGCTCTCTCTCTTATCGCAAAAAGAGCTTTTCCTTATACTGGCTATTTCCTTTCCAGATATTACTGGATGATGGCTAATATTTGCATCAGAATATAACCTTATTTTTGCTTTTTCTAGAAAATGCAACAAAGCAAGATAAGAATCACAACTTAATTTCAAGAGTGAACTAATGCTTACTTAGGGATAAATCCAAAACCACCCATAAGACAATTTGAAGCTCAACTCTAATGAAATCCAAATACGTAAATTCAAAATTATACTCCACAAAATTTCTGCCAAATACCACTGTCTGTATGGTTTTTAGCTCTGGTCACTAAACTTACCCAGATATCTACAGAACTTTCTTAGAATTGCTGTCACCTTGGCTGATCAAAGCATCTTAATGCCTACCTCACACCTAAGTCTCACGTGCTTTGGTCTCTGGTATGACTCTGTGATGAGAACGCTACTTTTTGAGAGACACTTTAACTTCAGTTATTGGTTTCATGACTTCCTCTGTGCTGGATCTTGTGTCTGTGTAAAGGAATATGCACAGGAATCCCATGGAGCAGGGAATGGATCCCAACACTCCTTCCTTTCATAGGAATCCCTCACCACTGTGTTGCAAAATCCTGCTTTCCTTTTGTTCTTTTATTCAACCCATGAATTTTACAGTGTCAGAGTTTAGGGCACTCTCCAGAGAGGTCAACCTCATCTGAGTCTCATTTGAAGAGTTCATAAAAAAAATGTACATTCTAGGCACAAGATTATGGCACAAAATTTAGTGGCATCTCCACCTGCATATTCTACTGGAAAACCATCTAGTTCAGCCTTTGCAACAGACTAACAGGAATACCTGTATGCTAAGAGAATTTTTCTGGTCTGAAACCAAGTCCTACCTGAATGTCTAACTCAATATTTCAGCCTGGCACCTAAGGAAAGGAAAGAGATATATTTATCATACATATTTTAGTTACAGCCTTATTTCTCTTTAGTGTTTTCTACTGTCAGACTCTCAAATTCCTCACATTTGGGACATTGGCTCTTGTGGCTCCCACTTTCCAGCATGTAGTAGAGGCAACACGAGAAATTAATCCAGGTTAGTGAATTCCTAACATAAAAATTTGTGAATTGATTAATGCAAGCAGAGACATGCTTAACCAAATACGTAAAATTTATAAATTATAGACCTTTAAATATACAGCTAAATTCAACCCTGATTACCTTAGTAGTGTAGGTGAATAATTTGCCCTCTTCATAGTCGTTCTTCCAGGCAAGGCATATTCAAGGACATAGCAGAGTTTCTTCTCTAAAACAGAAGCAGCATGCTCACACATCCTAGCTGGCTATACTTTCATGCTGATAGTAGTATATATGCTCACTGGTATGGGAGGCTGGCTACAGCCCAACAAGCTGTTGTCCTTCTTCCCTGTTCAGATATAACTTATGTATTTGTAAATTTGCCTAGCAAGACTCTTAAAGCACTCCCCTTTGCTGTAGGAAAAATTAAACCTTCAGAATGTGTCACAAGCAAAAGGACTTGCATAGGCATAAAAACACAGAAAAAAATCTACAAAAAGCTCCTTACTTTTCAGAGGACTTGTATCCCCTTATAACTCTCTCACAAGTTGCAGGAATTCATATTCACCATTTGCCTCAGAGAAAGAGTCCTTTAACTGCGGTTCATGTTCAAGGAGATATGGTTTCTACTGTGCCCTCATAGAATCATAGAATCATAGAATCATAGGGTTGGAAGGGACCTCTGGAGATCATCTAGTCCAACCCCCCTGCCAGAGCAGGGTCACCTAGAGCATGTTGCACAAGAATGCGTCCAGGCAGGTTTTGAATGTCTCCAGAGATGGAGACTCCACCACGTCTCTGGGCAGCCTGTTCCAGTGCTCTGCCACCTTCAAGGTAAAGAAGTTCCTCCTCGTGCTTAGGTGGAACTTCCTACACTCAATATGTAAATAGATTCAGTCCTTTCAATCTGATAGCAGAAAGGAAACAGATACTGTGTTTTCCTCTCTATCCCACTCAGACTATTACAAATGGTAATGGTACACCCCTTGCGATCCGTAAGAGGAGATACAGTAGCCCATACATAGCCAGCTACAGCCATTCTTATGTCCTATGATATCTTGGACATTAACATGAAGCTGACAGACACAGTTCAGGACTTACAGGAGACCAGCAGCCTTTTGGAGCAGCAGCTGGAAGCCAGGAAGGAGACTCTAGAGCGTACACCTGGCTAACAAACAACAGTATGGATGGAAGGGGTGACTCTGAACACTTAAAAGTTCATTGCTAGATCTGTAATTCATCTAGCAATATGAACAAAGCAACTAAACCTTCTATCCTTTTACAAATTAACTTCCATTCCCAACAGCAGAGTCAGGTAGCACTACATGACCTTTACATTTTCTCCCATTTCTATGCACTGGGAAGGGAGATTTGGAAGAAGGATTGAACATGCAGGTCTCCATAACTCTCTTCAGACAGGAGTTATTTTGACTATAACTGCATAAAGAAGTGAGTGAAGACTCTAATCACGCTTTTGTCCTGGGGGATCGCACCATATCTTAAGACATAATCTCTTTCTTTCTATTTTTCTAAGTATGGCAGCGTACCCAACAAGTGACTCATGCAGTCTCTTTTAGGAAGGATCCGAATCAGTCAGCAGCACAAATAGCCTATTATTTGCCCTCTCAGATCTTCACCAGGGTTTAATTCACAGCCATTGCAAAAGCAAAGTGAGAGTCAAATGAATGAGTCTGGAAAGGTGGTTAAATTGTTTGACTTTCTGGCCTAAAATACTTTCTGTCACACACATTTTCTTTTATCTTTCAGGATGTCTTTCTTTTTACAGTCACTACTTTGGCATTCTGAAGGGCAATGGTCTTTTTAAAATATGTATAGACTTCATTCAAAATAAATGAATCTAAAACCCTCTGGGGCAAAACGATGTTTGGTGTATCTCCTTGGTGTACACCAAGGTTGAATCCAGGCCTATGTCCTCTTGTTTGTCGAAAAAACCAAAGAGACTCCATTAAAAATATGGGTTATTTTACATTCTCCCTCATTGTCTAGTTTTGTTTTACAGCCTTAATAAAAACTTCTATTAGTGGGATTTCATACATTTATCTTTATGTTTGATAACATTTTTGAGCATTGTGATAAAATCAACGGAAATTAATGTAACTGTTTCCTGCCAGATTCAATAACTCTAATTACCAGCATTTCTAGTCCAACTGCATAATATGCTTAACTATCCAGTGTACTGAAGGAAATTTAACTACCGCTGACTCAGTGTTCTTTTATGTTTGTGTAAGGAGAACAATCAGAAGAGTAAACAAAGAAAAAAATGAATTTGCAAATTTCTGTTCATCATAGAATTATCATTAAGGATACTGCATAGCACCATAGAAATATATGAAAAATCCAATCAGCAATCTTTTGTCATGGTGTATTTACAATTAGAGAAGATTGTATGAACATATTATATGAAGCAATGTGGTATCACGGTAATGCATTTTTAAACTGAAAAACATCTCTGATATCCTAAAATAACTAGCTCTTTCTGATATGATATATTCATGACTGTCTTTGTACACTTCTAAACCCTTATTTTTATACTCTACTTGACTGAAAATGTCTTCAATGGCTTCACATGCTGAAAACAACAAGAAAAATACCTAGAGTCCTGATTATTTTTCTGGATTTGATCAAGGAAAACAAGGAGTAAACATAACATACTTGTGTCCAGAAGAATTTTAAATACACATCCATGTAAATCCTTCTGTTCTTAAATTCCAAAACAAAGAATTTGATTAGTATGCTACTGAGTTATGGACATTTTGACTTACGCAGATATTCCTAGATATTTTTATCTAGAAAATATGCTACAAAACACAGGCATGAATATGGAAGATACCAGCATTCTCTACATTATCAGAGCTGATTCACATGACTCTAAGCAGTATGTTATATTTTTTAAGTTACCAAGCCGTTAACAGGTTGGTCCTGGTTTTGGTATTTTTGATATCCTGACAGGACAAACTGAAAAGAAAGACTGAGATCATAATGTTCAGCTGTGTGATCACTAGGGACAGAGGAAGTCATCACTCTAACCTGAGGAACCTGAACATGCAGTTCACAAACCACTCTCCCTCGTATTTGAAAAGTCATGGCAGTCAGATTAAGTACCTAGTGGCTGGAAATACTGCTTCTATAATAGATAAGCAAAATACATATCTTCTCCCCACTGTAAATATAATTATTTATATCACAGAATCATAGAATTGTTAGGGTTGGAAGGGACCTTAAAGATCATCTAGTTCCAACCCCCCTGCCATGGGCAGGGACACCTCCCACTAGATCAGGTTGCTCAGAGCCCCATCCAGCCTGGCCTTAAAAACTTCCAGGGATGGGGCTTCCACCACCTCTCTGGGCAACCTGTTCCAGTGTCTCACCACCCTCATGGTGAAGAACTTCTTCCTAACGTCCAGTCTGAATCATCCCAGCTCTAGTTTTAATCCATTACCTCTAGTCCTACCATTGCCCGACATCCTAAAAAGTCGTAGGCCACTATAAGGTCTCCTCAGAGCCTTCTTTTCTCCAGACTGAACAACCCCTACTCTGTCAGTCTGTCATCATAGGAGAGGTGCTCCAGCCCTCTGATCATCCTTGTGGCCCCTCTCTGGACACGTTCCAACACGTCCATATCTCTCTTGTA
The DNA here is from genome assembly GCF_028500815.1 of Rissa tridactyla. Classification (NCBI taxonomy): domain Eukaryota; kingdom Metazoa; phylum Chordata; class Aves; order Charadriiformes; family Laridae; genus Rissa; species Rissa tridactyla. The sequence goes on from NC_071466.1 coordinate 200,236,351, forward strand.
GTAGGGGCTCCAGAACTGGATGCAGTACTCCAGGTGGGGTCTCACAAGAGTGGAGTAGAGGGGGAGAATCACCTCCCTTGACCTGCTGGCCACGATTCTCCTGATGCAGCCCAGGATACGATTGGATTTCTGGGCTGCTAGTGCACACTGACGGCTCATGTTGAGCCTCTCGTCTACCAGCACCCCCAAGTCCTTTTCTTCAGGGCTGCTCTCATCCAGTCACTGCCCAGCCTATATCGGTGCTTGGGATTTCCCCGACCCAGGTGGAGGACCTTACACTTGGTCTTGTTGAACTTCATGAGGCTGGCATGGGCCCGCCTCTCCAGCCTGTCAAGGTCCCTCTGGATGGCATCCCTTCCCTCCAGCGTGTCAGCTGCCCCACACAGCTTGGTGTCATCGGCAAACTTGCTGAGGGTGCACTCTATGCCACTGTCCATGTCGCTGATGAAGATGTTAAACAAGACCGGTCCCAGTACTGATCCTTGAGGGACTCCCCTTGTCACTGGCCTCCACTTGGGCATGGACCCATTGACACTCTTTGGGTGCGGCTGTCAAGCCAGTTCTTTATCCACTGAATTGTCAATCCATCAATCCCGTATTTTATCAGTTTGGAGACCAGGATGTCATGCGAGACAGTGTCAAAGGCTTTGCTCAGGTCCAGGTAAATGACGTCAGATTCTCTCCCCTTGTCTATTGATGTTGTGACCTTCTCATAGAAGGCCACCAGGTTTGTCAGGCACGATTTGCCCTTGGTGAAGCCGTGCTGATTGTACCCAATCACCTCTTCATTATTCTTCTGCCTCAGCAGTGCCTCCAGGAGGATCTGCTCCATAATCTTACCAGGCACAGAGGTGAGACTGACTAGCCTATAGTTCCCTGGTTCCTCCTTCTTTCCCTTTTTGAAAATGGGGATTATGTTTCCCCTTTTCCAGTCAGTGGGGACTTCACCAGACTGCCATGACTTTTGGAATATAATAGAGAGCGGTTTAGCAACCTCATCCACCAGTTCCATCAGTACCCCTGGGTGTATCCCATGGGGTCCCATGGACTTGTTCACTTTCACGTTCATCAGATGGTCACGAACCTGATCTTCACTTACGATGAGCAGTTCTGTCCAACCCCTGCCATTGTCTTCTGTGACTCGGGGAGTGTGGGTGGAGCCCTTGCCAGTGAAGACTGAGGAAAAGAAGTCATTGAGAACCTCGGCCTTCTCCATATCTCTTGTCACCAGCTCTCCCGTTTCCTTTCTGAGGGGGCCCACAGTCAAGATTTGGAAAATGCTTTTGCATTTTCTATACAAACATAAATGTTTAAAGCTTGTTGGGGATATAGGACTATAATTAATTCTTCTCAAGGCTGCAAATAAAGTGATTCACTGACTTTATTACATGTGGCTCAACAAACCATGAGATTTAAATATATAGATCACACTCTACCTACTTAAAAACAAACATTGTCATTACACAGTAAACAAAATATAGATTTTTTTTTCCTAACATTTCCTTTCCTAGAACAAAAGATATCTTTTCTGTTCAGTCTTTAACTTCAGAAAAGTTTAGTTTCCTATCCAATATCAGAATGGTGTACTTATTTAACTTTCTGCCTAGATGTTCCAGCAGTAAATCTCAATGTTCATCTCTATGATTTCTTCACTTTTACTTGTCCACAAAGCCAGCTGTGGCGTATCAAAGACATAGAAATCTACTTATCTCCTCTAACATGCATGCCCACAAGCTCAACTACCCTTTGCTGTTTACTCTGAAGTGAATATAAACAGGAAATTCACTGCTAGTCTGACATGCTCATCACATCTCTTTTTTTCCCCAAATAGAAAAAATTCACTTCTCTATAGAGTAGTGGCAGAACACCACTACACTGTTCACAGCGCTCTAAGTTCCGGAGCTTTATACCATTCCTATTCAAAGAGATATATATCCAATTTAGCACTGCAGGGCTGGTGAACAGTTAAGTCCTGAGTGTCTGTCATTTCTAGAATGAGATACTAGGTCCTGTTTCTATTATAATCTTGCTTTGCCTATTTTAATTCTTCTCCTTCTCTGTCCTGCTCCTATATTTTGTTGACTGGTGCATGTGCCAAGCATGTGTCAAGCATATTCACGTGGAGCCCCTCACCTTTAAGGTGGCTATAACAATCCTAGCAAAATCCAACACCTCAAGGAATCAGAACTTTGTTGTCGCTGGGAAAAGCAATAAACACTAATGTTTAGGGATGTGAACAATATATTTAAAATAATTGATTTTAAGAACAGTGACCAGATTCACTCAGGGGGACACAAGGAGCCTCAGTAACTCTGAACATCCAAGCCTATAAGTCCTCATGCTGCACAGCGATAGAGTGCCCAATGGGAACTCAAAGCAGCTGGGAAACCAGACTTTCTTTGGGAGATCCCAACCATAGATGTTTATTTTAGCTGCCCAGCACTCTAAGGCTTCTTTTAATGATGATATAACTATTCCCTATACACATCACCATAAAAATGACACTGTTTACTTCAATAGAATTTTTTCCAAAATAAATACTTCAGAAAGTTCTCTAATATCGTTTGATGGGTTTTTTTACCTTTGTAGACAACTACCATTTAGTACCAGCTTTTTGAGAACTATGTTTGATCCTGGCCTTGATTTTTTTATTTCTTATTAGAGTTTCACATCCTCATCTGAACTATGTCAGACAGAAAGCTGAATTGTAGGTAACACACAAAATGGACACAACCTCAGCTGCTGCTCTGCAAAGCAGCTAACGCACTTCAGATTGCTGAATATATAGAGTAATGATCACTAATAATGCACAAATGCTCAAAAATGATCCAAATGAACAATGTATATAGATCAACCCACATGTTATAGATCTGAAGAAAATAATGTTTCATTTACCTTTTGGACTCTGACTTTTTTTGCAACCAAGAGAAAAGATGAGGAGAGGAAAATAAGGCATCAAAATTGCTTTATGAGTAAATGTAAAAGTTATTGATGGTCCTACTGAATACAAATTTACTACCAGATCTAGAAGCTAGTACAACCAGAAGGTTTGGAGGATTTTTTTTCCTTTGAAGCAAAGTAACTATTAACAGTTCATTCATAGGTTACATTCTCAGAGGCCTTACATATTTATTAAAAGATTTGAACATTTTCACTCAGGTTTAGATGCAGGAGCTTTAAAGCAATAAAAGTAATTTATTTTTTTATTATTTTTCCTCACTTAATTTGGGGGGTTTCTTCCCAGTATTCAAACGATCTAATGATCTTTTGCCCTCCTTCAAGGGAAAAGTTCCAAAGTACCGCAGACCCAGTAGAGTTCTTTCTGCATCCATCCAAGACCTTGGCATACTTCCCTGTGCTCTTCCAGCCTCAACCCTAAGGGCAGCCAAAGGCAAAAGTATTTTCAGCAGACTAAGAAACATTGTAAGCTTCAGGGACTTCTGGATGACAGATTTTAAACTGTAACCAAAGTAGAGGTGTGATTAAAAATAACAAGAGCTAAGAACTGTCTCTGAATTGTCAAGGAAAATGTGAAAATTTAGCTTTCCTCAACATCATAACTGATGACTGAATCATTTCTAAGTTACTCACGAAAGTTAAAGCAGGATCAATCTATTATGTCATTTGTTCCATGTCCCTAATAATACAATAAAACTCTCTACAGTACATTTTGCTGTCTTTTTTTTTGCAATCGGGATTCAGACGTTTTGAAACTGCCTTGCTCTGTATAAGGTTCTGATGTCAAATGCCCGTGCACCTCCTGACTGTTAAGGATTTTCATTTCTTAAATTATGAAGAAAGTTTGATCATTTCATCATTCCTAAAAAAGAGTGTGTAAACACAACAATAAAAATAACAACTGCTTCTATAGGTAGCACAGTCTAATTAGCAAAGCTGCTTTTAGACAGATTATGGCATTAAAATCATGTAAGGCAGTGAATAGTCTCAGCTGAAATTTACAGAAACATTTGTGGAATTAGGAACTAATTCAGTGCAAAAGAATATGTAAGTTACAAAACTGGAATCTATTCTGTACAAAGACAAGTCCATCTGAGTAATGGTATATACATTGGCAGTTCTGCCACACGTTGTGAGAATGTGGTAACTGAACAAGTTACATGCAAATTTATAAAAAAATCACTTTTTCCAGGCAAAATCACCAACAGATATTAAAAAATGAGGAATCTTACTGTGAATATAGAATAAAACCTGTTTGCGTTTTATTGAGAGCTCTCTATTTCCGATCTTTGCACATGAGAACCTTAACATCCTTCAGCAAGTCTCCTACCCAGGATTAGACCTGGAGAGTCCTTGCTTTTCTTGGGTCAAACAGCTTTGCCACACCAACTCCCAAAATGGTTTTCATATCTCACTCCATGTCCAAAAATCATCTGATTAGTTAAGATTAAGATGCCCTTCCAAACCCTTGCTTCTCATTCAAGCCAAAGTGGCTTTTTTTTTTTTTTTTTAACTTGGAGAGTATAATAGCTTTCCGTTATCAATTTCTCACATCTAAATTACACAGAGTAGGTTGCTTGAATTCCCACCAGTCTTTTCCATTCAAATAATTGTTATGGATAAAAGGAACACACTGTAAATTCAAAATCAAGAATATATCTTTAGTCTAATTAAAGACCTAACAGACTAACCAGATAATTATTGCTACTCTGGTTACAATGATACCAACAATTGCAGTTCAAATTATATACAGTTAAAACAATAAATACGCAAACTACCTTTTTCTGGTGTAGTGCTCATCTATTCACTGCCCCTCTGAGTCCTAAGTAGAAATTCAGTTTGGGTCCACAAGGCTTGCGGGGGGAATCCCCAGTGTGTTGAGACTATGATGCTGATCTTGGTGGTTTCCTCCTCTTCCCTCTGAGACTTGCTTGGGAACATTTTTGTATTTGCTGATACACTTTACATCTTGCTCATTCTTCATTGGTTTGCAAGTCTACATAGACCTGAATTTGTTATCTGTTGTGTGTTTCACTTATGTTGGATATTTGCTCTTTGTTCTGTTACTCCCTAAAATTTCTTTACCCATCTCTCACCACGGCATTCCTATGATAAGAAGTGGTTAATCACTGATAAGTTGTTTATAGTCCTGGGGATTCCCATATCATCCTGTGCCTGTATTTTCAAAGTACCTAAACGTGGGTATCGTGTCACCAAGTAGTCTCATCTGGTCTCCAGCAGCCACTGCAGAAGGGTACACACTCACTTACAACTTGCATCATATTTGCCAGAGTTAGAGTGTCTAAAATGGAACTGCAGTTGAGGTTTAGACAACTGATTCTCTTCTGAAATTCCTACAACTTTTGTGAAAATCTGTAACTGAATCAAACTGAAAATAAAAATATAGTAAGTCCCCAGCTGACACAAAGCTATAGGATGAACTCAATGCTTATCTGTTCAGTTTGGTCTAGTTGTCACTGTCTTGTCAATCACCACCCATGTGGGTCAGGATCAGCTATAACAGATGTTGAATTTTACTCAGCTGTTAATATTAGGTCACAGAAAGGGGGTGAAGATACAGCAGAGGAGTTAAGGATGCTGAGAAGGAAGGGCAGAGCAGGCAGATGCAAAGTGAATGCGTCGTAGGGAAAAGGGCTTGGGACTGTGGGGAGGTACCGTAGGAAATGCCTTATGGGTGCTACAGTGGAACGATACAGACACATGCAACAAAAGCTTATAAGAAACCAGGCTTCATTAGTTCTGCTACTAATTAAACACTTGTCATCATTTATTTTAAGATGATGTTGCATAGGGATTTCTTTTTTCTGTCTTGTGCTCCTGGAATTCCTGGTTACTCCTAAAATGATTTATGTAATAATAGAATTTGCCTTCCACATGTCAGAAAGATGACTTTGGCCCCTGCCTTATCCCCCTGACAGCCTTGAAGGATGTTTTGTTCCTACATCTATTCATGCCAATACTCTGACATTAGACCTGATCCTCCAAATCAGTCCTGTTTCCTCAGACCACCATTCCTTTTTTTTTTTCTTTCATCAGTTAAGCTGTCCAGCTCTCACATTTTCCCAGCTTTACTACCTGCTTCACAGATTCTACTTTCATATGTAGGTCCTACATCAATCACTTTTACATCAGCTGGAAAGTGACAGATTCACTTCTCTTCCCCACCAAGTTTTCCACCTTATCTCCTACAATCAGGGGCAGAAGGAGTGATTGTTTACAGCAGGACCTTCATCTCTAATCCAGGAGGTGGAGGAAGCAATTTCAGAGCCTTTTGATCACCTTTTATCTTCCTCTAGGGATGCAAGGATGGAGAAGGAACAAACAGAAGGAGGAGAAGGAGATATGCTTGCATTAAAAGGACGAACAAAGATTCTGTCCTGATAATCTTATTCTTCCTGTATCTCCTTTCTAAGTCAGGAAACAAAAACTTCATTTTTTATACCACAATGGAGACAGGCCTGTGGAGAAAGTCTTTTTCTCCTTAAGAAAACTTACTGGAGTAGAGGAACTTCCTATGTCACTGAAAAATTCTTCTCAGTCCTTGGCAAAATCTTACTATTAAAATTTTCATACTGTAGGTTGGAAGCTTTGTCCTGATTAAGCATATATTGTAGTATAAGCAGAATTCTTACACATTTCGCTTTATGCACTAGGCAACAATAACTTGTGGATTCAGCTGTTCCTGTTATAATTACTCTAAGCCTCCTATCTCAACCACATGATTTTAAAACATACCATGTGACCTTTCAAGACATTAAGGACTTACTGACATACAAATAACTGCAGCAGTTGTAATTCACACATTTTGGCTTTGGGGTTTGTTTTTTCTTTTCTGAACAGGTCTCTGGATACGTCTATGTCAAAGTAATATTAATTTATATGCTAAGTTTTTGAGTATTGCAACTGAATATATTTGTGTATAGATTAAGATTTGTATCAGTTAGGGAATTAGAAATTGTGATGGGAGTGATGTTAAGAAGACCAAAAAATCAGCTCCATGGAGCCAGTGCCGCATTGTTAGCAACAATGGCTACAGTGCGTGGTGGTGCTTCGTCCCTGAAGCCACAGCGAGCAGGCTTGAAGTCTCTCTGACAAAGAAGTCAGGACTATGAAGTGTAATTGTCATCTTTCTCCTTCTTCCTCACTTATGCCAGATGCATTTATACTTTTAAACCTCCACCCATAGCGGGTTCTCATTTGCTCCTGATGCTGCTTATGTTGTATATGTATTTTTCAGTAATCCTTGTGTATTTGACAAGAAGTCCTGTCTATTTGCAGTCTCTTGTGCTTACCTTGTTCTTTGTTCTCTAACTTGAAAGAGCTATGATTTGGATGCCTCCACATCAAGCAACAACACATCGTTCTTTGTCACTTCAGTTATCATATTGCATTCATGTTTGTGCAAAATGTCTGTACATTTTATTTGGCTATGCCACACAGTATTATGAAGTATTTATATACTGTTGTTGGTCACATTATTGTAGTACACTTACAATTGGGTTTGAGGCAAAATAATATTAATTATATCCTGATCAATGCACTTTTATCCTATAGGTGTCACAGGTGTCTGCTTGAGCTGTGTAACTGTCATTACAGTATGTTTGTGTGGTAGTCACAGTTCTCAACTTTCAGACCTATGAATTTCCATGATTTATGTGACACCTTGGAGAAGTGAAAGAAGAAAAAAATTATAAAACAACTTCATAAAACTGCAATGCAAAAACTAAAATAACTATAAGTACAAATATTGGAAAAGCTAAGGAAAGAAAAATAACAAGCAATTGAATTCTGAGAAAATTTGTGAGAGGAAAACTATGCAATTTAAGTAAAGGGAAAGAAAGAAATAATAACAACGGAAGTACCCACTATACATCCGCAATAGACAACAAATGTCAGGGCTTGTGCAACTTTCGAGCAATCCCATCCTTGGAAGTTTGTTCTGATTTACGATCAAGAGATTAATTTGAAAACCAAGACTTTTTTTTTCTTCTTCCTTTTTTCTTTCAACCATTTTCCATTTAATACACATTAGAATTTATCTGAATTTTCTTGTGTATGGGAGTTCATCATTCTTACATATTAATGTAGTGAAGATCTGTGGTCAGCACAAACTGGCAATGAAGTTGCCACATCAGTCTACAGCGGAACACAATGGAAATTCTCATCCCCCATGGGAGCTGTTGTGCGTGGCATTGAGCTTTATGCTGAATGGCTGGGTTTTATCTTACCTTGTTGAAGATATCTACAATGTAGACTTCTATGACTGAGCTAATTGCCTTAGGATTTGTTTAGTCAGTAATTTTTGTTCATTCAGCTGATAAGATGAGGCATAACCATGACGTGCCATTTTCTCTCCATTGGCTATGAAGGGAACTAAGGGTTACTAGCTCAGATATCTGTATTTAACAGGGCACTCAACCTGATGCCTAATTCAGGAAAATAGCAGGAAGTGTCCCAACTGAAAGGATGCAGTCTGCATCTCTATCCATTTGCGTGTATAGCTGAGTAATAAGATTCTAACATCTCCAGGTTTGACTTGCAAAATGTAACAATATAGCAGCTAGTAAATGGCTGAAAATCCAGACCTATTAAAACTGGTAGGACATTTGGCATGGCACCAATTCTGGCCCTGCATTCCTTGTCTTCAGAACCAGGAAAAGAAAAAAAAAAAAAAAAAGTAGATACGTTTCTTTCCTGGGGAAGTAACTGTAGTGGAGTTAGTCAATTCTTTTCTGCCTTTCTGATTAAGTCAAAGCCAAATTCAGTCTTGCCTTCTTTCAGATCAGCTTGGTAAGCTACACTTGCTTACATTACTTATCTTGTCATTTAGAAACAGGTGTTACTAAAATAGCATCAGTCTATAATTTATGCCTATTTTAAAGTTTAACCTCTATCCTAAATTTATCTCATATTTGATCTTTCCTATGAAAATGTATCTGAATTTAATAGCATGGGAGTATATTTCTTTTAAAATGCTGTCTTTGCATTTTTCCTAAATGCTACTTGGAAAGACTCCCATTAATTTCAGAAGATTTAGTTTAGGTCCTTTGTTAAGGAAAAACATTCTATTTTAAGAATTCTGTGTTGCCAGTTAAAATATTTCCATATAGAAAATAATTTTCAATTTATTTTTGAATTCAGCATATCACATAAAGGTACTGCAAATGTAACAAATACACAGAGATTTATACAAATTGGAAATCCTTTTTATGTCAATATGCCAAGAATAAGTAACAGGAGATGGTTATATAAATTACATCAATATGAAAGTTGATGTGATTTAAAGTAAGAAGTAAAAATAGATGTCTGAGATAAGAGTGATTGAAAAGTTGATGTAAAACTGATGTGATTTAAGCGCAGAAATTGAAGTAGACAGGGAAAATAAAGCAATTCAAAAAACTGATGCAGTTCTAAATGAACAATGGAAATGGTGGGCTCAAATAAGAGCAATGTAAAACTTCAAGAGATTTAAAATGTGAAGCAGAGAGGTAGAGCAGGTGTAACTGAAAACCCCGTGATTTAAAGAGAAGACTGGAAGCAAGGACCTGGAGTAGAATTAACAAAAAACAAAAAAAGCTGATATAGTTTGAAGAGAGAAATAAAAATAAACTTCTGGATTATGACTGATAAATTTCAAGAAGACACAATATTAGATCACTCACTATGTCCTTGTCAATGTCCAGGATAAATCCTGCATTAAACCCATGCCAACTTCCAAATCTAAATGCTAAATGACAAAAATTCTTTTATAAGAATTTTCTTGGATTTCATTATCTTTTGTATGGAATTCTTTTTTGGATCTGAAGTTTTCTGTGGAGTGTTACATGCTTATGCCTTATGCTTCTGCCATTTCAAAACCTAAGATTTTGACCTGTCCCTTTTTATGACTTAACCATGGCTTTCATACCTATCTCCTGGTCCACGGTCACCTGTGTTTCTCAGCACCCTAAGACTTTAGAATATTAGACATCGCAGAAGCATGCTGGTTTCATTTTTTGCAGTCAGGGGTTTTTGCGGACCTTGAGTGATACCTTCTTGTTTTTAGAGAACAGGGATATGAATCACGAGTGAATCCAACCTTGGCACTAATGTTGACAACTCCATGGTTCTGGACAAGACACTTCATGATTCTTCATCAGTTCCTCTTTTTGTAAATTCAAAATATAAGCACTTCTCTGTCTGTGGGCTGCTTAAATGACTAATTGAATTCATGGGTGTTCAGATAACTATTTGTGCCAGCTTTTTGGCACAGAAAAACTCAAAAATGATGCTGGTGCCTTGGGGAGTGTACAAGTTGGATCTGGAAGTCATTACACTGGGACTGGGCAATAAGTAACTTTAAGTATGAGGTGCGACTCCCATTATTGTATCAAATCCTAAAATACCTTAGCATGGTCAATGAGAGTGATGTGACTGAAACTTGAAGTAAACCTATTGTTAGAAGTGCATGTATTGACATTCTATTTGGTCTGCACTAACATTAGAATTTTGGGACCAAAATATTGGTCTATAGCAATATATCTTAAAATCCTGCATATTGCATATATCATCTGATGAAGAAGTTATTCTCTACAATTTTGCGCTCCATTTGAGTTTTAGGGTTTTATGGAGCCAATTACATAGGTCTGTCTTAGGAGAAATTTGGGATTTTGTCGGGTTTACTACTGAATACAAATATGACTGTGTTCTGGATGTGGTTTTAACTCATAAATAAGCTCTATCATCATTAAAAGGATATCATCATTAAAAGGATATAAAGAAGTAAAGGGTACCACAGTAGTAAGAGTGGAGCAAGTACTCACACAATGCACACTATTAACTCCAATTTGTTTTTCTTCTCTGCTGTACTATCAGATGGAGATATAGCAAACCTCGTACTTAGGCTGTCCCATTCCCAGCTGCACTTCACAGAACAAGTTTCTATAGTTTTCCATGGAGAAGGAAGCTGTGAAGGAAATCAGGAGGGAGGTAACACTGAAAAAGATTATTCACTCATTCCAGATATTTAACTGAAAAGTTTCATAATTCATTTTCCTCAGCCATGAAGCTGACTTAAGTTTGGGGGTAGGGGGGGAGAAAAAAAATATTTTCCACTTATCCTTTTATTTGTTTTGTCCAATGAAACAGATTATGAGAATAAAGCTGTTGAGGAATTTAGATTAATTCTATAAATCAATGTCGTCAAATGAGTTACTAATGTAGCTAACAGTCCGAGTGATTACTTCTTATAAATTCCAACTTCTAATTCTTCTCATGAAAACACTGCTGTATACCCTTAAGTGAGTGGATTATCCCACTAACTTAGTGCGTCTGCAGACATGTTCTAAATTCGGGAATATATAGAACTTTTTGCACCTATGGGGCCAAATAAGTAGAGAGTACACTAAAGTTGAAAGTAATAAAGTAGCAGTATATCACATTTTTATCTGCCAGTGGGAAAGGTCTCTGTGAATATAGATATGTCATTACTAAATCAAAATTTAAATTCTATTCATCCTTGGTCCATTTTCGATACTGCTTTGAAGAAGGTGTTGAAGTAGTAAAATCATGATTAGCCTTTGATATTCATCCAAGCATAAGTTAAGATTCATGACTAGGGCAGGGGAGAAAAGATTTAATTGGCATGCAATCTGCTTACTTGCAGATATATTTTTGTTGCGAGTACTTTTTGATGGCACTCTGCCTCTCACTTGGTTCTACTCAAAATCCAGATATTCAAGACAAACCAGTTATAAAGTTAAGCCTTACTTCTGAGCCCTACTGTTTGAGATAAGTTAAACTGTTCAATACCTATGCATATATATGTGTGTACGCATGTAAAGTCATAATTTATCTCTTTGGAAGAAAGTTGAATACACAGACACTGCCTTAGATTGCTGTTTCCAGATAGATCAAGTAAAGAAATTTGAATTTAGTGCATGAGACTTAATTTCCCCATTTTCTTCAAGGTGGAGGGCACTGGATTTAAAACTAAAAGACCCGCATCCTAATCCCACCTGTACTACTAGGCTGCTCTGCTGCTTCTCCCAGGTCACTAAAATATGCTAAAACTTTAAACGAAAACAGGACAAGTATGTAAGCCTTCCCTGAGAACATGGGTTCCTTTCTGCCGTACACCTTCATGATTCATTAAGGGGAATGAGTGAATGTATGTTCTCTTGATTCTTCTTTGGGAAGGGCTGCTTTTCACTTTCACAGAAAAGACTGGAGATTAGACACTGCAAATTTAAGTAATGCACAGAGGTTTAAACAGATTCATTATTGCAAAAAAACAATACTGATGACTATTGTATTAGCATATTAGTGTTTCTTCTTATTACTGTTCTATACCCTGCCACAAAAAAAAAAAAAAAAAAAAAGGGAGAACAAACCAAACTCACCAAAACCTTCTAGAGTTGATACAGTACTTCTTCTATGTATCAGAGACGAAAGAAGATTTTTTCCTGAGATCAGGACCTACCATTCATGTCATACTCCAAGGGGAAGTTACTGTCATCAAATAGCTTTCAGCTATCCTATAAAGCCTTAATAATAACAAAAGATCCTTCCAAAGCTCACTGAACTCAAGGCAAATTTTCCCTTTGCCTGTGCTGGAAAGGGGTAAGAATTAAACAGCAGGGAAGTGACATGACAGAAGACTATAAAGACAAATTCAAGATAAAACTGAATGAAAGGAAAGGGAAAGCAGATAATTAAATTAATAAGGAGAATAGCTCAATGAACAAAAAGATAATGAAAGGAATAAGAACTGAAGTATGTGAGACACATAACCAATAGAAGGTACGACACAAAAATTAGCTAGAAGCAGTAAAGGGAAAATTGCCTTTTAAACAGAAACTTGAAAAGTGCAACAAAAGTAGAAGGATGAAGGACATAATTGACTAAACGCTTCTTAAAATATTCCGTATCTTTATTACCATTCCCGGTTTTTTTCACCCCCATTTTTCTGTTTCTTTCACCAATCTGGTGCTTAAGTCTTTCCTGCAGTGATCAGCAGTCAATGGATAAGATTGTCTTAAAAGAACCGTTTACTGTTTGTTTCAAAGGCAAGTCAAAGCTCTGTCTGTCTATTTGTTACAACTTAACAGCTAGCAAAATTCACAGATACCATGTTTGCTATTATAATGGTCACAGTTCCCTCCTGATTTTGTCATCAGAAATTAGAACACAGCCATTACGCATATTTACTCCAAAAATAAAGCAATCCATTACTCGCTATCTACCAGTCAGGGACTGTAGTCACATTGCACACATAGCCGTTAGAGAAGATAACACACTATCAGAGAGGTGTCTTCCATCACGCTGTTGGAGAAAGTCTTCTGAATAAGTCAGTCAAAAGATGTAGGAAAGGAGCCCCAAAGTGGTCACTATTGAGAGGTAGGCAAGTAGGAGGGGAGATAGATTCACTGACTAGACACTGTTATAAAATAGAATACCTTTCCCTAGTGTGTATTCATTTGCACTTTCAGAGTGCACATGCTTTTGAGAGGAAAACCCATGGTATTTATTATCATCTTTACTTTGACTAACACAGTGCATTTGAGCTCCACTCATGGCCAAGGACCTCACTGTGACAAATGCATTAGATGGATAACAATGTTCAATGCTTCTCTATGGGTGTTTTGTATTGCTGGTAAATCTAAATAATAACTATATAAAAAAATTCAGATAGTTGACCTTGGGCAAATGACACTCTCTTTATGTCTTAGTGGCATATCTGCAAAGCATGCATACCCTTTTTCATCAACTTTATGTAATTTGTAAGTACTTAGGAACACAGTTTGTCTCACTATTTAATACACTGATATCCTCCTCTTGGTCAGAGTTTGAAGATGCTTTTGTAATACAAATAAAAATAATGGTTCTCTGTTCCATTTATTTTTGCCAAAAGCTGAATAAAACCTATGAGATTCCACAGAGATCAGATAAAGTAAATGTGCCTCCTTAATAGACTGTACAGCATCTGTATCAGAGGGCATGCTATATCAGCTCTTCTATAAGAACACCCAAGTCTTGTTCAGACAACCAAACTTTCATTGATTTCAAAGAGACTTAGCACCCCGCCATCTTGCAGAGTGCTTACTATATTCTAGGTCCCTCTGACCCACAGTATTTGCTTCTAGATGGTACAAGAGCTTGCTACAGGCCCAATATGCTATCATAATGATGACAATTTGAGGGCAAATTGATTACTCCTGAACTTTTTTTTTTGTCACTTACTGAGAAAAGAATAGTTAATTAGCATGAGCCTTTCCCCAAAAGCTATCTGTAAAAATAACCTTACCATTTTTCTACCAAGTCTATGAAAACACTTGAATTTGCTTTTAAATTAATTTTCCTGTACTGAATGTTCACTGATACTGGAAGTTATCACTTAAAATACCAACTTCACGCAGCAAGACAGAATAGCACTTTATACAGAAAAGACCTGAGAGTCAGAGGTTCAGCTCTTGGACTTAAAGAGCTTCTCTGCTGAAACCGCCGGAGCTATACAGATTTACACCAACAAAAGAACCTTTCAGCAGCTTTAGGCTTTGCCACTCTGAACCCTAACCATAGAGGTAGGCTGATCCTGAGCTCACAGGATGAGTGCCATCATTCATCCAGAGGAGACAGCTGTGAGGGGAGGAATCTTGGTGCAGCCCTGCTGGGTTTTTTGCGTGCTATTTTCAGCCCCGCTGCCCTTTGCAGTGGGGATGAAAGGTTCTTTAGTTAGCCCCAAAAAGCTCTACGCTTTTTGATTTTTCATTTTTCTTCATAACAGACTACGTTGTTTCACTGTGAGCGAGTGATGTCCCTGCAAGATACTCAGTCTTTGGACAAAAGTCAAATGGAAGCAGAGATTTAAACATGTTTTTTTCTAATCTACGGCAAAAGTTTCTGGGAAACAAACAAGATATTGCTTATTTCAAGATACTTTCCTCTTTAAGCTGGATTGCTTGGTTTTTTTCTTCTTTTTTTTCCCTACAATTTTTCCCATTCTCTGTGCACATCTTATAATATACTGCATACTTGTATCTGTGACCTTTCTTAGAAGTAAAAAATAATTGACTTCTAAAGCATAAATATAACAAAAACATTAGGAATCAGTTAAAATTTGGTGAATGATTTTCAAATCCAAATTGTTTACTTTGATGGGACATTATAAGTCATCAACCAATGATGGACTGAAGGCAGTAACCAAAAGTCTGAAGTCACATTTTGAAGAATACAATTACATCATATAGCCCAGAATAGATAGGTCCTAAGCTGATTTAAATTATGGTATCTTGCTTCTCTGACTCTTAACTAAGAACTTAACATTTTCCAGAGATTGAACGCTGAGATACAGACAGGTTGCACACTTAGTGATATTCAGCTGGCCTTTCACCAACATCTTCCCAGAGATATTTATTATGTTATAAAACACCTTTTTATTTTATTCACCCCTTCTTGGTGAATAGCTAATTTCCTTATTGTGAAAGATTGGTTAATAATACATCTACAGCATTATGCTATTATGCATCTGTCTGTCTTTCTTGATTTAGAAGCAAAAGGGTGACCTCCCAATATAGCTAATTTAATCTGCAAAAATAACCTTGCAAATTGACTTGCCAGAAACTAATATTAGATGAAATCTTTGTTCTATTGAACCTGACTGTCATTAGTGATTCCCCGTGAAAGGCTTAATCTACAATTGTAAAAAATCTCTACTAATGTTGTCAGGTTTCATAAAATATCTATTTTATTAAAAAATTAGTGATGCTGATTCTGGTGGATTTGCTATATTTGGGTAGAAAGCCTGAATCTGATTCAAATTCAGATCACCTTTTGTATTAAAGTTTGGTAGAGCTGAAAAAGTGCTGCAGTAGCTACTATCGGTATAAATCAAGAGTATACGGTGTTAAGAAAATCTTAATTCTTCTAGGAATGTGAAGCATTTTGTTTTCTATGAAAAGCAAGAGTTAGATCATTGGAACCTTTTTCAGCAGTCACGATTAATGTGACTACAATTCTTTTTTTACCTAAATAACTACACTAATTATTTTAGATGCCCTATATCACCATATAGGAAGGGGCCAATCTTTACAGCAAAACAAATACATGGTGGTAGCGTACACTGTAGGTAGCTCTGAGAATTTCAGTATTAAACAGCAAATCAATTTGATATAGAGTTAAGAGCCAAATATATTTAACTTGGCTAAATAATCAAGCAAAAACACAACAGCCATACCGAAAAGTTGAAAATTCTTTGTGCGTGTCTGGAACAATCTCTAAAGTCATACAAAGATAACTGAGGACAAATAAAGAAGATTCTTTAATGCCTAGGCTACTCAGTGTTTGAAGTCCTCTGTCACCAGAAAGAGTGAATTGCTAACACACCATTATTCAAAATTAAAATGGATAGAGTTCTACAGAAAAATCAAGGTTTGTCTGGGTGCAAAACAGATGGAATTAGCTGCCAATAAATCTGTCGCACTTTGGGCCAGGTTGGCCAACGGCAAGACAATAGATGCTCTCCCTCACTTCTCACTCCAAGGAGAAGAAGAGAGATAAAGAGATTTATGAGTTTAGAAAAAAACAAACTATTGTAATGAAATGTTGATAATAAAATAAAAAGGAAATAATGAAATAGATACAATATATATATAAAACTGTATCAAGTTCCCAGGAAGATGTCACTGGCAGGCACTGGGGACGTTCCAGAGTGGCCTCAGTAACAGATGGGAACTGGATTCCAGGTCTGGCTTCAAGAATGCACAGATCGGGATCAAAGACAGATGAGCAGACAGGGTCCTCCTCAGACATTGGTCATTGAAGAAAGAGAACCACTGAAGAACCGACCCATTGAAGAGAAGAGCTGACCCTTTGATCCCTCGGCTTTTATACTGAGCATGGCAGATGGGATGGAACACCCTATTGGGTCACCTGACTTGTCCACCCCTCCCCATGGGCACAACCCCTCCACAGGGTAAACAACCAAGTGAGCTGACCCTGCTTGCGACAGCAACAAGTGTCAGCAAAAGCCTTTCTCACTAAACTGAAAGTTGACTCTGTTCCACCCCAATCCAGGACAAAAATTAAAATTAAAATGCATAAATCGAAGTTCTAGAGAAAAATAAGGTTTGGCTGTGTGCAAAATAGATGGAATTAGCTACTTGCTTTCTGACTTCTCTATGATTAGTTAAAGATAATGCTATGAATTGCACGAGGACGAAGAATTGGTTTTAACAATTTAAGAATTCGAATATAATAGTTTATTACATTAGTGAACAGACCATTCTTTGAACTAACCAGTGAACATAAGTCACAATGCGTATACTCAGTGTGTACGCACGCACATGTTTTTCACTAGGTCAAGATTAAAGCTGATAGGTTTAAAAAACAAGCAAAGTCTCTTTGAACATCACTTCACAAATTGGTGAACATGAATTCAGCTTAAAGTACAAACCTAGAGGTTAGAATTCTTCCTTCTAATTGTCCATTGTATAGTGTTATTAAATACAATACCCCTTCATCTGAGGTCACAGGAATATATATATGTGTGTGTGTGTGTGTATATATATGTCTTTCCAGAATTTACTTGGTTCACATTGTGAACCTATTTAGCAATGCACAGCTCTTCCCTGAATACTATTTTCGGTATATGTTCGAACATTTATATTAGACTTCGGACTGTCCCATTAAGATACATATGTTCATGAAGAATACAAAGGTTAATATTTATCTGAGTTATACATGTGTATGTATATTGTTTTATGCCATATCTGCATTTTTAATGCTGTCAATATATGATTATACAGAAATATGTAGTACACAAATTATGTATAGTTGGCTACTGGTGCAAATAGCTGTGTAAGTACCAACTAATTGCATAGATTTATGTATTCATATCTGTGTACAAAATACAACCAGGTACTGCCTGTGATATAGCTGCTTAGAATTACAGTACCTTTTTAAACATTTAAATCCTTAAAAGCTATTCAGAAAAGCCTGATTTTGAACATTGCGCTTGTAACAATGGATGAAATCATGCTGTAATTTTTTTTTTTTTAAATCAAGTAGGTAAATTCAAAGGTGATGCCTATTTTTAAATTAACTTCCAGCACTGTGTAGAATAAAGGAACTATTTTAATAGAGAAGACGGCATGGGAGCAAGCTTCTGATGCAGTGTTGATATTACATAGAATGTGAATTACACATAGATAGCAATTCCAAATAGGTAATAATAATTACTGTTTTGAATTGCACTGTTTGCTTTGCATCATATTAAATAAATAAACATGTTAATGGACCAAATAACTTGTGTCCATATAAAAAAAAGGTCGACTTTCACAGCGTGTACTAGCACTTTCCATTGTTTCTTATATGCTTGGCTTGATCTTGGGCTACAGTAATGTAAAACATCGGGACAATATTTGAACACTTTTAGAAAACTCACGTTTTCCTAGTCAAAAAAGCCACTATAGGAACACCAAACATCCTCTTGACAGTACGTTTTCATGAAGTAGTACAATCAAAGGAAAGCAATTTGCATCATCATTGCAGCATGTCTACCTGCATCAGGATAGTCAATACATTTCTCAGGCACTATGAAAATTTCTACCTGAAGTTAAAATGACGTGAGTCTGAATATGAAATGAACTACAAAAGGGTCCTGGGACCTCATCATTTTGCTATTGTATGGTCACTCATTCCAAAGGGCTTTGTTCCTCTAGCAGGCTGTGTCTAGATCATCAGGGAAAGTCAACCATTTGCTGTGTTGCAGCTACTGCACTCTGAGTCACCCAAATCTTCCAGAAAGTGGAGGTGAGAGGGGAGTTGTTCACATATGGCAAACGACAGGGTAGGGCAAGCAGAAAAAAAGACAGCAATGATGGAACCTGAGGCACACAGAGATAGAGGGAGCTTTCTGAAATGAACCAGAGGGCAGGCTCAGCAGTCAGGGGTTGAGAGGTGATTATGTAGAGTTTGTTTCAAAGCAGACACAGCTGGAAATCACTGGATCAAAGCAAGACACAAGGCTTAGAAATGTTACATTCGAAATCTTATTATGGGCAAAAGTAGAATTAACGGTGTAACAGTCTAAAAGTCAAAGTCATCAATTATCGTATTGGAACAGAAAAACTTTGTTAATAATACAATTAGAATTGTATGTTAACAACCTAATATCTACTACTGTTCCTGGTTTATATTCACCTTTCCGTTCTCCCTCTGCCTCTTAAGTTTGAAAGTTTCAGTGTTTCTCATATGGCACCGAGTGTATGTAAGCAGACGATACGTGATATGCCATTAATATCTTAAGACCTTCAGTGGGAGGGATATGATGTTCATGGTGGGGGTCCCTTCCACAGAGCCTTGGTCGTCCTGCTCAGGCAGCTTTTATATTCTTCCTTGCCCCAGGCAGCTGCCTTCAGGCTGCTCCCAGCTGAGTGGGAGCATGACCCGCAGCCTCCCCAGGCTCAGCCCCACCAAAGGCTCTTGTTCGTTGGGCAGCGACCCCCTGGGTTTGCCAGACCCTTCCCACGGGGGCACCGGCAGAGCTCAAGCTCAGCTGGGGGAGGCAACAGGCACCTGGCCCCTAGGCAGGCACTGAAACCAGCTCAGCCCAGTTCTGGCCAAGGTGAACCCTGGGCAGCCCTGAGATCTGTGCTCTCAGCGCAGGGCAGAGCTTGTGATTTCTTACTAGCATTGTCAAACCCTGTTGGTCAGGCTATACAAAGTGCATCCAACCTTCAGTTTTATTCTCTAGAAGCGTAAAGGGATTTCCACAGTCTCCCTCTACAATCAAACACTCATATGCATGTATGTTTTATTGTGTAAACAGTGAGTTGTAATAAGGGAAAAAAATGAAATTAAGTTACAGAAATGTACAGAAACAAAAGCCTACCACAGGTATGGTCCTAGTAACATATAAAGTTTCAGTGAAGAAACCCTCTGCCTTCCCATATACATACACACATAAACAGCAAGGAGAGGAGGATAGGACCTTCCAGGATCATGAGCTACAGAAAGTGGTGAAAACAGAGCACGCACACGTGATTGTCTGATAATCTGTTGCCCTGATCTCAAAATAAAAGATCAAAGTTCTTAATTGTGGTGTGCTTAATGATCTGGCTGGTTGTATAGTCACCTGGAGAAAAATAGGCAGGAAGAAAATATCTTGCAGTCTCAAAAAGAAAGAAGAATATTTTCCTCAGCATTCAAACTCAGTGTAATTTCAAGAAGAACTATACGTATCAAAGGTATAGACTGGTTTACAGATGTATTTTAAGACAGAAAAAATTAATTTCCATAACAACGTCTACTTTCTGGCATTGCAGCAGGAGCTGTTGAACTTAAATTATAAGGATCAAATTACAGTTCATCCTACAGCTGTAATTACAGCGTAGCTGGGAATCGGGGCTGTGTCAGTGCTCACACCCAGTGACCTTGGCTGGCCAAGCTGCTCTCTCACTCTCCTTTCCTCAGCAGGACAGGGAGAGAAAATAAAATTAAAAACTCGTGAGTTAAGATAAAGGCAGTTAAATAAAAATAAAATATAATTAAATAAACAAAAACCAACAAAACCCCAATCACCTTAATAATTAATGCCCCCAACCTGCTTTCTCTTAGCTTTTTGTGCTGAGCATGGTATCATACGGTATAGAATATCCCTTTGGTCAGTTTGGGTCAGCTATCCCAGCTATGATCCCTCCCAACCTCTTGCCCACCCCCAGCCTACAGGCCTTTAGGAGGGGGGGTGTGGTGTTGGACAGACACTCTTGATGCTGTGTGAGCACTAATCAGCAACAGCCGAAACATTAGGATGCTATCAACACTGTTCTACCTATAGCTAGAAGCACAGAGCAATAGCAGCTGCTATGGTGAAACTTGGCTCCAGCCCAACCCAATACAGGGGGTTCTGTATGGGGTTAATATGACTTCACCTTTAATTGAATGGAATAAAACCAACAGCTTTATATTAGATGTTTATCTCTAAGTACTAAAATATTGCAGTTATGAAAAGCATGAATATGCAACCATTCTTTTCTGATGATTTTATGTTATTGCCTGAATTTCAGGTTTTTAAAATCTTGAAGTTTTTATAAACACTGGAAAAGAACCAAATATTATATTCCATTATTCTGCTTATATTTCAGCCTTAACTTTGTAGTCTACCTTGTGCTTCTTGTCTTGCTATCATATGCATATTTAGCATTCCTATGTAAATGACTTTATACACAAGAAGTTCAGCTGCATTCAGAAGACCTCTGTAGATGTGCAAAGTCACTGAAGCATTTCTTTGCAGCCTGAAGAAAATATTTCTTTTTTTTTTTTTCTTCTATAAATGACAGCAACACATCAGGAAATATATTTATTAAAGGAAGGGGCTTGGAGTGGAAAGTTTGAAGCAAGGTGACCTCTGAAGCAACCAGGTTCTGGTTGGTTTTCAAGTTGATAGCATTCTCTTAAATTGAATAGTTTTCCTTCTGGTAAATTGGATGGAAAAAAAATTATGACCTGTTCTTCTAAAACTTTGAAGCTCCTCTGCACTCTAGGTGAAATATAGAGATCAGAGACAAAGACCAAGGATGTCCTTTAGAAATCTGGCATTGCCCGTACAGAGGCATTGCCCTGAACTCCCCTCCCCGCCCCAAGCTACTTGTATGCACAAACTTAATTAAGGTGCAAATTTTTATGATAATTTACCCAGACACTTGGTAAGAAAGACAGGTGCAAAAACACACCTCACTTACCGCAGCGTGGTTGATTCTGCAAGGGAAATAGATAATACTACTACTAATTCTTCATACTATACGGGCCCAAGTTCCAAAATGTACCCAGTCTTCTTTTTTTCTTTTTTTTTTTGAGATCTAAGTATATAGCTACACATCAACATAAAAGTAGTCCTACCCACATCCCATTAAACTCAGAAGAAATGCGCAGAAAAGGAAAAATAAAATGATAACTAGGGAAGACAATAAAGGAGGAACAAGTTTGAGTAAGATCATCAAAACATCTTTAAGAGGTGGAAAGAAACCTAAAGCTTTTTCAGAAACCAGCAAACAAATTGTGTAACAACTGCCAGTCCTTTGAACTATCAAGTATTGAACTAAGCAATCAAAGCAAGGCAAAAATTCAAAGTAGCTTTCTACATACGTGTTTACTAGGAAGGGCAATGAGGAAATTTCCTGACTCAAAGATAATCTTTGTAAGAAATTAATGTGTGGACCTAACAAAGGCTGATGCCTCTAAGAAAGATGTTATTGAGCAACTCAAAAAAAACTCAAGGACAGTAAATCACGGGGACCAGATGGTGCTGATGCAAGAATTCTGAAGGAACTGAAGTGTGAAATAGCAGAGGTAGCAATGAAGATATGCAATATATCCTTAATAAACCACACACTGTTCTTAAAGATTGGGAAGTTGTTATCTTAGGTTAAAAATAAAATAAAAAAGCCATAGATGATCCTGGGCATTACAGACCAGTGAGTCTTATATCTGCTCCGGGGAAACTGGTTCCGAATTTAATTAAAGACAGAGTGATACAGCATTCATGCAATTATAGCCCAATAGAGTATGGCTTCTTTAAGGGCAAACCTTTCAAACCTCTTAGGAGTTTTAAATGACAGTGGGAAAAAATTGGCACTCCTTTACTGACCAGACTAATAATGTTTTATAGGTTCAGCACATTACCAAACACATGGGGATCACAGTATACAATCTAATAGGTGCAAGTGCAGAAAAGGTACTTCATTTTACCTTCTCAGAGTCATGGTGTCATGAGAGGCAACTGGGTGCTTCTGAAGTGCTGAAAATGTAATTACCATCTGAAATAAAGATAATCTCACTCACTCTGCTCCTGAACACCCTAATCTCAGGAGAAAGTATTCTCTGATGACCTTTCCAGAGTCACACAAGTGCATTCTATTGACTTCCCACTGATATATTTTGCTTTTGCAGCAACTGTGAGGTGGTCATGAAAATTTAACTTTGAATAAGCAGACACCTACTTGAAAAGGCTGAGTAACATTGATTTAGGGGAACTACTATCATTTTTTGTTATGGCCTCTTTTTTCATTGCTATAATTCTCATTCTCTGCATCACAGCTTTAAAAACGGTAGCTGCTAGGGGCCCTGAGGTAGCAAGAAATCATCATTAATCTTCCCATCACTTCCTCATTCTTCCCATCCTTCATACTTAATTAGAACTGTGCAGAAAGGGGTGATTCCATTTCATGAAAGATTTTATATTTTGAAATTTAGCTTTAATCCAGAATTGGAACAAAAGCAAAAATACTATTTATTCTTGGTGGAAGAAAACAGACCCTTATCTCAAATGGTGGAAGATCTGGGTCCCTTAAAATTTGGTATCCCAGAAACCCCAGAATCCATGTTTCTGTGTTCAATCCACATGGCTCAAGATCAGCTAACATGGATAACTGTCTTAAATCTGCAGATTCTGGCCATTAGTTTGAAAAATTGCTTGGGGTTACAGTACTGGGGAGCTGTGGGCTCCTCAGCCCAGTGGCAATCAAAGTGGCTGGCAGCTGCATCAGCCAAGTTATCTCCCTCAGCCAACCTGTCGCTGAGTAAGTAAAATGTCAACAGGGCACACTGTAATACCATGCAGATACATTAGCACAAATCCCAAAGCAATATATTTAAAGCTATATTGAACTCAGTTCAAGGTCTTGCTTGCTCAGCACCAGAGCATGGCTCTCGGCACCATGCAGAGCCATGCTTGCAGAACTGCACACCTGGGAAGCCAAAACTGCTGATGGATTGTACAGGTAAATTACCATGAGACTAAGCAAGATTCCCAAAAGATGCATGCCATGTATTTAGGACTGATTTACAAAGTTTACAAGGGTTCTGTCAGATTATTCATTATAGAATACTAAATTTCAACAAAATACTCTGCTTGGGCTAAAATAACGCCCAATTAGTATGTACATGCCAGTTACCTGAGGCTTTGGTTCAATCCATATCTCTACTGTAGAGCCCTCATTGAGCTTCCACCTCCCTGCTCCTCTTTCACATTCCTTTTCAAAGAAATACTATATCATAGACTGTGGATTTTTATTTTATACACCCTATAGTGCAATGCGTTGTTCTTCAGGCAATACTTGACTACAAATGTTAAATAGCAGTAACAATAATTTCATGCAAAATACAATCATATCAGAAGAGTCTTGGGTTCTTACTTGAAAGGGAATAATATATTTGCCTGTTGTATGACAGCCTCATTTTTTTAATCTTGTAAAATAGTTATCTAGTACAAATGGTCAATATGTTTTCACGTTCCTATTAGCCTCTTTTGTAAATCAGTAGTACATTTATAAATGTTTATTCTTGACATACTGAATGTTATAGCTTCAAAACAAATTATTTTTCAGCATGGTATAAACAGAACAGAAAACTTAGTTATGAAGGCTGTTGAGTTTCACAATAACAACACATCTGTCTTCATATCACTTTTCTGACTGTACAATACTCTTTTGTAATGCAAATATGGGAGTAATGCAAACATAATGCTGAGCTTAATTGCCTTATGAAATCTTTATTCATTTTTCAACATGCATTTTACTCACTCAACTATTCATTAACAGATAGTTTGCTATGTGGAGATAATATTTTTAGTATGTAATGCAATTTATAGAGTTTAAAAGTGCTTACAGTACAGAGCTGTTATAGAGGTCATTGACCTATATGGAAATTAATGAAGAAAGCTGCTTAACTTATCAGTGCCAGTGAAAAACTGAGACATGCCAACAATGCAAATAGATCATGTTTATCTATGTAAATCTCCTTTATATAAATCAAATCTCAGACAAAAATCAATTAATTCAACCTTTCTTTTTTTTTTCTTTTTTTCTAGCAAGCACTCTATTGCAGGTATCAAATACAAAACCAGGCAAACAAGAAAATGATCTTTAGGTATTATTCACTGTTACATAGGGTAACATTTAAAAATTAAGATCTACCGATCGCTAACTTTCTAAAACAACACTTGCACGTAAATTCAACTGTAATTAAAACCAGTATCAGCTCTCAGTTCTGAGACCAACTTAATTATGTCTTAATACTAAGACATACTAAGACATTTCTTTCTCTATTTAGGTACAAATGGGAAAAACATGAAAGGAGTGATATATAAACTAGGTATCATGGAATCACAGAAACATAGAATCATAGAATGGTTCAGGTTGGAAGGGACCTTTAAAGATCACCTAGTTCCAACCTTCCTGCTGTGGGCAGGGACATCTTCCACCAGATCATGTTGCTCAAAGCCCGTTGAACGCTTCCAGTGATGGGGCATCCACAACACCTCTAGGCAATCTGATCCAGCGTTTCACCACCCTCACAGTAAAGAATTTCTTCCTTACATCTAATCTAAGCCTACCCTCTTCGAGTTTAAAACTGTTGCCCCTTCTCCTGTCACTATAGGCCATGGTAAGAAGTCTCTCTCCATCTTTCTTATAAGTGCCCTTTTAGGATTCAAAGGTTGCTATAAGGTATTCCTAGAGCCTTCTCTTCTGCAGGCTGAATAACCCCAACTCTCTTAGCCTGTCCTTATAGGAGAAGTGCTCCAGTCCTCTGGTCATTTTTGGTCCATATGTCTCCTGTGCTGAGGGCTCCAGAGCTGGATGCAGTACTCCAAGTCAGGTCTCATAAGAGTGGAGTAGAAGGGCAGAATCACCTCCCTTGGCCTGCTGGCCATGCTTCTTTTGATGCAGTCCAGGATACAGTTGGCTTTCTGGGCTGCAACACACATTGACAGCTCGTGTCCAATTTTTTGTCCACCAGTATCCCCAAGTCATTCTCAGAAGGGCTCCTCTCTATCTCTTAATCCCGCAGTCTGTATGGATATTTGGGATTGCCCCAACCCAGGTGCAGGACCATGGCCTTGTTGAAGTTTATGAAGTTCACATGGGCCCACTCCTCAAGCCTCCCCAGGTCCCTCTGGATGGCATCCTTTCCCTCAAGTGAATCAACTGCACCACTCAGGTTGGTATCATTTGCAAACTTGCTGATGGTGCATTCAGTCCCACTGTCTATGTCATTAGTAAAGATATTGAATAGTACCAGTCCCCTGAGGGACACCGCTTGTTACTAATCTCCATTTGGACATAGAGCTGTTGACTGCAACTTTTTGGATGTGGCCATCCAGCCAATCCCTTATCCATCGAATGGTCTATCCATCAAACCCATATCTCTCCCATTTAAAGACAAGAATGTTGCCCAGGACTGTGTCAAAGGCCTTACGGAAGTCAAGGTAGATGAGATTCATGTGATCAGTCCATCTTAGAAGGCCACCAGATCAGTCAGGCACAATGTTTCCCTTGTGAAGCCATGATGGCTGTCTCTAATCACGTCTCTGGCATCCATATGCCTTAACATAGCTTCCACAAGGATCTGTTCCATGATCTTATTGGGCACAGAGGTGAGGCTGACTGGATGGTACCTCACAGGATCCCCCTATTTACCCTTTCCATATATATTATAAATCCTCTAAAATTTCTGAAATATAAATTAGCATGATTTTCAAGTTTTTGAAACGTTAAACATACACATAAATAAAAGTAGAGTTTCATTAAACACAATAAAGGCATGGAAAATAATGTATACTTTTTTAAAAGCATACTTTTAAAGTGATAAAGAGTCCACTAGCATCTAGTGCTTGATTCTCTGTGCTGTTTCTTGAGCCTAAATTAATCTGCCTTCTGCTTTTAGTTATTGTTAGTTTAATGCATTTGAAATAAATTATCTGATTCCATAAGACATCTATAGTATGCTGGTATTTTTATTTTTGTTTTCCAGACTTCTCTAGTGCTTTAAATACTTGTAAGTCTGTGATCATGTCATTTCTTGAACTACTTTATGAAGGTGAGCTGGCTGAGCCCTTCTCTCCAAAGCTCTGAAATAGGGTTTCCAAGGCTTGTGTCATTCTGATAGCTCTTTTCTAAATCACTTAGAAGAATGGGAGTTAGGAAGTAAGGATAATCAGGTGATACATTGAAAGCAATGCACCAGCTGAAAATCTACATCTGCAGCTGTATGAAGTATCCTTTAATATCTCTAAATGTTCCCAGTCGTTGCCATCTCTGTATTCACACTTAGTATCACCGTAGAGTTGCACCACATCAATCTCAAAATGTATGTTTTATTTAGCTGTTTGTCATGACTGCTTTTGCAGCATCATTTGCTTTAAGGTAATCATCTCCTTTCAAGTGTAATGCGAATGTTGAGTTTCTACCTGTGTGATTCAAGCCATTTAGCATACTCTGTAGAACTGATTTGTACATGTCATGTACAATTCCAATGATGCTAGTATGTTCTTCAGAGTGCCAGACCATTTATGATGATCTATGCAGCTTTATTAAAAAACAAGAGCATTAAAGATCTTATTTCCTTTTTGAATTGTTAGCTATAAACTATTTAATCTTATAGATCTGAAGATATATATATATATAATTTTCTATTTCGCAGTTTTCCTAGTTATTGCTGAAATAGAAAATATGGCTCTTTCATTGAACTATGAATTAGTCATCAAGCTCTCCTGCACGTGCAGTAGGAAAACATTTATTGAACATATTATGCCACCTTTCTATGTCATTATTAATCTTCTACAACCTTTATTTAAAGAAAACGAAAGCAACAAAAATCTGCAACACACTTTCCCACGTGTAGCATTACTTTTTCTGTATTCACTTATGCACTGCGTTCTCTGTCCCTGGTTAAATTCCTAAATACATTTCAGTCATCGGCATGGTCACCTCTACTTGCGGTCTATATAAGTAGTTCCAAAATCAGTGAGAAATGGGTAACGCCAGCATAATGTAGACTCTTAGTCTATATTACTGACTCTCTGTCAGCAGAACTCATGGAAAGCTGTCAATATGATGAGGACCCAATTACATAAAAATTCATGGCTGTTAAAAGGACAGGCAAAGAAGAATGGTGTGGTGCAGGAGGGGTACAAAATGAAGTAAAATACTTGTCATTGCTGTTGATACCGTCACATAAAACAAAATACTGAAGCTCTGCAGATGCCAGAATGCAAAAAGGGACAAGAAAAAGAAATGGGAGAGAATAGTGTGTAGATGGCTCCAGGAACTTTAATCCCAAACTTTAGGATTACATTGTTTTCCTCTGTTCTCCTTGTTATACTGGGTGTTGGTTCTTTTGGTTATGTTAAATTCAAAATGTTAGGAGACAGTTGAAAGCAAGCAGATTATCACGCACTGTTTCCAGAAGGCATAACTGCATAAAATCTTCTGGCAGCTTTGTAAGCAAGAAGGAACTGATCATGATTGGCCATTTCAGCACTGAATTCATGCATATTTCCCTCAATATTCGCAGTTCCCATTCCTAATGGGAGCTGACAGAATGTAAATGAGTTTCTAAAGGAACCAGCAAAAGTGGCAATTTTTCTCATTTAATCTTCAGATGAGCTGTCTGTCTCCCAGCTGCTGAGCTTCATTAGAATTCTGAAACTAATTTCACCTATCAACACATGATTATTGGTTTGAGTGAGGTTTTTGGGATACTCTGAGTAAAAATCACTCTACAATGCAGAGTTGGCTCAATAAAAAAAGGAAAGAAAAGAATAAAACTGGCAGGCTTCAGAACAGTCAGTTCTTACCCTGAAGAAAACTTGTATCTATCTCTGGAGTCTGGTAAAAGTTCATCCTATACAGATCAGCAATGCAACTAAAATGTGATATGCAGGAAAGGTAGAAAGTGATTACATTTTATTTATTAGCATAAAAAAAGTTAGAAAAGATTAATATTTCTGCCAAATAACAAAAGCCAGTATCCAGGAATGACTGTTGTGAATCCCCAAACCAAATATGAAGAGCATATATGAGATTTAAATCATAGAAAAGTAGAATATACTGCAAAACAATAGAACAACTAATTGATTCTCCTATGCAAAGTGAGCTAGTTTTAAATATTAACATTGGACAAATATCACCTTTTCCATATCGTCCCTGCAGTCATGCTATGCTCACCTCCAGTATTCATTATTCTGCCACTTGTTCTTAATGAAGCAATCAGCTATGTCTGTCTCAAGATCTATGAAGACTACTGGTGTCATCACAGCTTTTTCATCCAACTGTATGTATACAAGGCAAAAAAAAATAAATAAATTAGTTTTGTACATTATAAATTGTCCAGGAAATGATATATATCTGCAGGAGATGGCTTTAATTGTTGCCATGACTCTATGTCCTTGGCACTGGACAATTGTGTTGTGCTGTGATTGCCTCCACATTTATTACCAACAAATCTGTTCTGTGTCATGCGTTTACCCCTGTATTTTGTCTTTATGAATCAGTGTGTGTTCATAACAAGATGCACTTCATTTCTCTCACTGCTTTCATTTGGGAAGTCAACTTTTCACTAATCTTGCAAACTATTCCCTGCTCTCTTAAAGTACAGTCCATTTCTCACAATAATTCAGCTTCGACCTAGTTATCAGTTACATCACAAATAATTTATCTCTGTTGGTCCATCTGTTATCTGTACAGCTTACATGATTTAGCTTTATTATGTAGGGCTAACAGAATGGCTAATAGTCTCAACTGGCAGCTTGTTTCTTGTAAAGAAAATGCCTTTCCCCTGTGATACTATTGAATGCATCACAGCAGCCTTGAAATTTCTAAGTGACTTTTCCTAGCATTTTACATTCCCTTTCTTTCTCCCAAAAGAGCATTGCTCTCAGTTTGCAACACAACATTTTGATTGTTTCCAACTCTGATTTCTCTACACTACTACCCACTTTAACTTAATGCAATTTTACACCAGGAACCTCTGACAGGGGTGTTAGGGGGCCGCTGAGCAGAGAGAATGGTGTTTGCTTCCTATCTCAGTCTCATGGCACAGGGCAGTTTGCAAAAAGTTAAATGTACCGCAACAGAGATCAGCATAACCTGATACACTGGCTACTGGACATGTGGTGCAAAAGAAAAGAAACAAGGTAACACTAAAAAAGAAAACCTATTGTTCAAGGTCGGATGGCTATTTTCTTTCTACAAATCCGGACATCCAGGAAATAAACAGAACTTGAACGAAGGAGGCACCAAAATAGCTTCATAATTCCTTTTTACTTCTATGGCCAGTGGAGCAGAAGGATTTCTTAAAAAATAAAAATAAAAATTAAAATAAAATAAAAAAAATAAAAATAAAAATAAAAATAAAAATAAAAATAAAAATAAAAATAAAAATAAAAAAATAAAAATAAAAAAATAAAAATAAAAATAAAAAATAGAAAAGAAGAAGGAATAATCATACAGATTCATACAAATGCCACTTGCATTTATTAATTTAAACTCAACAGGCACTTTCCAACCAAGCACTTATAAGGAATGAAAAGTTAACTTTCAGCTAGTTTTAATTTGTGTGTATATATATATATCACAGAATGAATGCTGACAAAGTGTATGCCATGTCATATGTGTAGGTTCACATCATAGGCTTTAAGAGGACATTCACATTATACAGCTGCTAAATAGTCTGAAATATACTACAAGATATGTAAATGCAATAGCCTACAGTTTGTCTGAAGAACTTGTAACTGTGTCAGAGATCCGTACCACTTTTCCAAACCACCATAATTAAGAATTGTTTATTACACAATTGTACTTTATAAATATGTTACTACTTTACAGGAGGTTCTGCAGGATAACCACAGAAAGTCATTATTATTCTATACATAGCAAGTGACTTTAACAGGGCTGTTTTTCATTTCCCATATTCATGCATTTGGTGTAGCTAATAACCCATAAAGCACCTTTACAGTCAATTTAACTTGCTTTAAAATTATATTTGTCAACCACACAACAAACTCCACTTGCTGTACTTGTTTCAACAGGTTACCCCTATACTAATAAGTTACAGTAAAGTCAATCGTAAAAGATTTGACATGTCATAGAAGTAAGTGAAACTCAACAATGTATTATCTGTGCAACCGTAGCCTCTTTCCTGAAGAACTGTCTAAGTTCTTCCTTCTTTTTGTAATTGCTTGACGTAATTAATTTCTGCCATTTCTAAACCCTGGTTTCCTACTTTTCCTGGGTTCTTACTTCATGGTGCCTGGTGTTTTCCCCAAAATGGTGCTGCACGGATAGGAAGAGCAAAATACAGGTCTGAGGCAGATGACAAGGAGGGCTGATATATGGAAAATGCAAAGGTTAAATAAGGCTAATAGAAATAACCCCAGTAAGTAACGATGCGCCAAAAATCCAAAACAGTCTATGGAAGAGTAATTTATTGTGTAAAAAACTGTTATAATTTGGGGGATTTACTTTTTTTAAACTATAGTACTGTAGTACTGTATTGTATTTGCATTATAATGAGATCCAGTCATGGCCAGCCTTCTGCTTGAACGTGGCACAAAAACTAGCAGCCTTTTCCTTTCAAACCAGATTTGTCAATGTTCCCTCACAAACTCAGACAAATCAATTCCTACCCTCAGGAGCACTCATTTTGATCACAAGCTGTAGAAACAAGCGTGGTTATAGCACTTTTCACAGTATCTGCCTGTACACTGTATGAGAGTCTTGGTAGCTCATTGCACATTTACTGGAATAAACACATTCTTAGAGTGGGTATAAAATGGACAAAACTATTCTTTGCAAAAAATGTCATAGCTAGCTACAAAGCGTGGATATTTTGTGGGGATTTTTTTCCTTTTTCTTGCTCTCTTTTTAGGTCAATTTTCTATTTTGACGGTAATTTTTCAACAGGTTCAGTTCAGAGGGTCTCGCTAACTGGATTTCTGTTCCTGGTGATGATTCTTAATCTCCTACTCATCTCACTGATGATTCTTAATCTCCTACTGAAAAAAAGCGGGTCCTGGGAACAGATACTGTCACAAAAGTTATTAATATGGGGACTGTGTCTTAAAGAAAAAAACCCACAATAATTCACTAAAAGGTAATAATTAAAATAGTAGAAGAAACACCTGACTAAACATCACTGAAATTAAAACTACCCTGAACTGCATAAGCAGGTGAAGGTTAGACACCCATGAGCAGCATGTAGTTTCCATTTTTCAGTTACAATAACAAACTCTTACCTCCTCATATGATTTCAGTTACCTGACTGATGGTACTTCCTGTTTGATATATATAATATTTTAGAGAAACCCACAGTTTCAAGGGTTCTGTATTAGAAAGACTGCACATGGACAAAAAAATTCCACAGCTTGAGGGACCACCACTATATGCTTAAAATCAGTGAGACGACTTCCATTGTTTCCAAAGCTGTCAGATCAATCCTAGAAATGTCTAATCAGACAAAGCAGGAAAAGTACAGCTGAGGTTACAAAGCTACATTTAACTGAGTCTGAGTTGTTTTTCTCATTCTCCTCATCTTTGCTGTATCATGCAAGCTTTTTTGCTGGAGAGATTAAACATGGATTTGGGATATTCTAGAAAAGATGAGGATACAGGTGTTGTGGCATTCCACTTGCTTTTACAAAAGGAAGTTCAGAAAGAGCATGAGTGCATGAGTCGCTGCCACGTTCTGCAGTCTGTGAAATGGCTGATATTAAAAAAAAAACCCAGAAGTGGAATAACCTTATTTCAGATTTCTTTCCCCCTCATCATCTTTATACACACACAGCGTACACTATACTGGACCACTAGCCAGGGTAAAACTCCATTTACATAAATGTGCTTCATGAATTGAACTTGTATTTTTTCCATCCCTTTCTCTGGGTTTCTAGAACTATTAATGTGGAGCTGAAGCTTTTTCATAGTTATAAATGTCATTCACAGTGGTAGGTTATACTTATTCATTTGCTTAATTAGTTCATTTATCAAATGGATGTGTTCCATTGTAGGGAAGCCTGATTAAATGCCCGTATTTTCTGTTGGTTGGTTGGACTCCAGCTCGGCTGTGAGTTGATTTCACGAAAACCAGCCAAAAAGTTTATAGAATGAAGACATGAGTCTGATCGATCTCCAGTTCCTCCTGTTGTGTTCACAAGAACATTAATAACAAGTAATTTTTCTGAAATTACAGAAAATGAGGAATTTTCTTTCATTTGTCTGCTGAGGGCAGAGTTAAAATTGGCCTCATTATAATTATTATTTATATTGCAGTGGTTTCATTGTGCATGCTACAAATGTGTAATATAGACTTTTTAAAAGACCTTAAATTCTAAAGACAGGAGACAAAGGGTGAAACAACAAATGGACATAGAGAAAGGTGAAGTGATGCTTAGAGACCACACATCAAGTCACAACAAAACCAAAAATAGAACAAGTCTCTCATCTTTCTGTTCACATTGTCTCCAAAATCCCCAGTACAAGTTCATAAATTCTCTGAAATAAGTTCTTTAAATGTTGAATATCAGTTTTCCTGATATCAATTAAGTGAACATCTGCTGTTTTCTTGGCAACAGTTCCATCCATTTTGGGGTGAATAATATGTTTTGTTCCTTTGCAACATTCATCATGGTACTTCACACAAATAAATATAATGTAAAACAGGCTAACATAAAACATATATTACAATATGTTGCACCTAAGAGTTGACTAGAATGTGCATAGGAACAGATCAAACTTTACATGTGTGTTCATAATATTTTGTGTACATTTCTGTTGAAAACAACTAACATTGAGGGAAATCAAAGAACAATATTTATGCCGTGAAATGCAAGAGTGGAACAGTATTAATAAAATGAGCAGTTCTCTCACAATTGCTACATTTGGTAGGCTTTGAATAAAAAAATTTTGGTCAAAGAGTCAGAATGCTTTTGACAAGATAGAAAGATTGCTCAAGAAACGTGTATGTTTTTACAAGGCTGATGGTTGTATCTTGCGTATCAACGTAACTTTTCAAAAGTTACGCAGTAAATTACAGCCTAAAGCAATGTCAGAGCAAAACTGTTGCCAGCAGATCAGCTGCAATGCAAACATAACATGGTTACTGGGAACGAATAGCAGCATACATGGTTACTGGCAGCAATTATTGGAGAACTATGTCATGGAGACTGATGAGGTATCTGCTTCCTTGGATCTAACGGAATAGTTGGCATTAAGTGGCTAAGGGTGAATGGCCATCAGAACTCACTAATTTTGGTGAGGCCGCTCTACACAGCATTCTAGAGTTGGCCTGTCATTGTAGGGCCCCGAAAACTCACCCTGTCCTTCAAGTATAAAGAGCAAGTGGCGTAAACAAGAAAAAAAAAATAGTGAGCAGCTTCTCCAGAACTTTGTACAATCACAACAATCTACTTTGGTTTAATAACTTTGTGATTTGCATGAAATTTATAGTGCCATTTAAGCATCACTTTTCTAAAAATAGCACACTTGAGACCCAACTGAGGCTAAATAAAGCCTCAGTCCTAAAACTTGGTGATTTAGAGGCCATCCATGGGGTTTACTGAAATCAATCACAATATTTGAACTCGTTGAGCAAAGAAACCTCAGAGGTTCTTGGCTATAGGTCCCTATTTTAGTTGTATCTCAACTCTGTACCTTTCCCACAGTATTTCCCATCCCAGATGTTCATTTTAATGGGAAAGAAATTTGGAAGCACAGAACAGAAGGAGAGAGAGCAAGTTTGAGCTGGTTCATGGTCAGGACCCAGAAGAAATCAGGTGCTCCATTGTATGTATCCAGTTGCAGAGAGCAGCAAGTCTTTATGCCACTGATTCTCTTGCCAAGTTAAGGGACCAAAGAGCATGAATATGAAGACTTCATCCAAGTGATCTAAATTAAAAACTTGGGAGCTTAGGTTTAAGTGGGTTTTTTAGTTGTTTATTTATTTATTTATTTATTATTTCTTTTCACTGTGGTATACCTCCGAATAAATAGGCACAAGGGCCTATTTATATCCAGATAATCAGGACGTTTTGGCATAACCATACTACAAAGTGCAGATATAACAGTGAAGGGAGATGAAAGAAAGAGAAGAGAAACAGCTTAATGTAAAAGCCTCTGAAATTACTTTAACTTTGATGATAACATCAGCTAATTTAAGCCTAATTTTAGCCATATACAAATCAGTCATGTAATCTAAACTAATCTTCACAGTTCTGGCCACAGAGAAGGGAGCGTTAGACATCTCCTGATTCATTATACATTTCTTATATCTATCTTCAGTTTTTAAAGATGGAATGAAATATTTTCTAACTTTTTTTCCCTGTCATTGAGTCTGGATGCAATCTACAAGTCTGTGTGCCTTTGGAAGAGAAGATGCAGCCTTAGAAAGATATTTCCCCCAGTTTGATGTTCTCTGAAATTAGAAGAAACATCCTGTTGCCCTTGTTGCTCAGTTAATGATTTGTAATCAATCATCAATATGTATTCAGGTAAAGTATAGCTCAGCTTCCTTCTTGATTAGCCAGAGGAACTGTCAAACTTTGAAGTACTAGAGGAAGGAGTAAGGTAACTCTAGGCAGAATAAATGCTATAACCCTTGAAAATATCTTTAGTTTAGTAGAACGCAGACTCTTAAACAAATACCACAGCAGAGCATCAAGCATCATATGTGCAGATTTGATGAACTCTGAATATACTTATAACTTTACTAAGGTGGCCGAGATATCTGTGCACAGGCTGACCAACAGACAAACAGGTGGACTCCCTTGTTATTCTATCTAGGAAAAAATATTTCTTCTCCTATCTTCCCATCTCTTCAGAATCACAGTATAATTATTTCCCTTGTTATTTTCAGTTGTCTCCATCTTACTTCAGGTTTCTTAAGTTAATTCTTCACTGTATTTGACTACATTCACAAAGGTCCTGTTTTCATCAGTTTCCTTGTGAGTCCTTAGTTTTATTACTCTTCAGTGTCAAACTCATTTTTTTTTATTTCTCATGTCTTGTTTCTGCTAAAAAAAACCCATACTGCTATGTTGTTCCCTGCTGTTCATCAATTTCAGCCAATTAATTTCTATTCAAAGCTAATCAAAAAAGCATTTGGTATTAGCAAATGATAGAAAAAAAAGTTTCTATTTATAGAGGGAAAGACAGAGAGCAAGAGATGCATATACAGTTCTAATTATTTTAATTAATTCCTTAGTCTGCTAGGTCTTTAATGATACAAGCACAGCTTCTTGTAAGCCCAAGGCCAAAATGCTTGTTTGCCCCTTACTTGCTTTCAATAGCATAGCCAACAAGATGGACACCAATGTGAATTAGGTCATCCACTTAGATAAACATTTTTTTCAAAAAAACACCTATAAATAATAAGCCAAGTAACAGAGATTTCATGAAGGCAGTCTGACTGTTAGGACACTCAGCGTATGACAGAGGAGATCTGGATTACTTAAAAGCAAACACAAGTATCATCATCCCAACTCATAAACAGCAGCTTATGAGTTCAACACCTCACCTTGAAAAACCCCTGTCTCTGTAGATATTTTGCTTCCTGTAAGTGCATATTTATTAGACTGCAAAGAATGAACAACTAAGCACACAGTCCAGTGGCACAGGCTGTTGTCAACTGTTCATAAAAATAGGACTTGCATGAAAGACTGAAGAAGAGCCACTACGGAATTCCCAGTAGGCTGGTAATCAGCATAATCAGAAAGAAATTAGGGGTTTGAATACAGAGGCCACGTCCATTGGGTCTGGGACATGTTCACCTACAAGACTGTTCATGGACAGTATGCACAGAACATTTGCAATGACAGTTTTTATTCTTAACACGTCCCAAATTAAAACTAAAATTATTTATGGGACTGTTGGAATATATAGTTTCTAGTAACTTACAGCAGCTCTGTAAACTTTGTTTAAAACCTCAAACAAGAGAGGTTGTACCAAGGACAAAGCAGGACAAAGCATCAGCAATAACAGAGCAATGGTTTGTACCAAGAATGGTGATGTGAAAGTGTGAGACACTGAATTAAATGAAAGTCTTTAAGTTGTGAAAGAAGAACAAGATTAAGTGCAAGGAGAAAAGGGAATGAGACAAAGCCCCATCGAACAAAATTGGTGGAACATGAAAACTCCATTGTAATGAGAGGTTAAAATATAAAGATTGTACAATATACTACTGTCCTCCAGTTTGTATAAACCTATTTAAATGAGAGAAACATGTATAATGTAACAAAGAAAAATATTTTTTTCTTTATGACCATGTGTGAGTCTTATAAATTTCAAATGGATCTAAGCCAGTACTGTTAGATTTTATATATTATATTCATATAACTGTTGTTTATAAATCTTCCTGTTGTTTATACTCATTAAGATTCAAACATAAAATCTGACAACAAATCAATGTAAAGAGCGTACTCTATAACATGTAGCAAGGTTGCAAAGTATCTCACATACATCTCTTTATGTACATTTAATGAAGAAAGAATGAGGAGAATGTGCATATATCCATTTAGTTTGCACATATGTACTATTTTGAACAGATAAAAGCTATGTTTTCTGCACGACCTTTCTAACTATACATAAAGTACAAAGCATTTTGAATATTCTTCAGATCTATGAATTCAATGATACATGTAGACCATAATGACTGCATAACTGTAAATCAAGAATTGCCTTAGTAGTGAAATAATATTATTTCCCAGACTACTGAAAAGACTGAGATACTTCTAATGGGTTTGCATAATTGTTGCATTGTGTCTAGGGAGTATTTATAATGTTTCATGCATCTTTGGCATTTCTTCAAGGCATTGTCTCCCTTTAACAACTCTGACATAGGTTTTTAAGGCACTTGGGAAACGACATTTCATGATTTACTTTAAGAATCCTGGCTTTAAGATCAGCAACTTGAAAGGTACCGCTTGGCAGTGCAAATTAGAATACCTCTGAAGCTCATCCAGCTTATGCCAAGCATTAACTTGAGCCCATCAGCTCTCAGAAAATATGTTAATAGGGCCAACTATGGTGTTAACTCCCTTATCCGGGTGAAACGAGCCGTGTGTGTGCAAGAAAGCATGTTTGCACACCCCATTATGTAGTTTCACGTCATGTTCCAGACATATCTCAGTAGTTCAGTGTTTAAGAATTCAGTTCTCATTGCTTCATACAGCTGATTACACATATAAACACTATGCTGTTGAGTACACAGTGCAAGGGCCTGTTTGTTAACAAATGTTCTGTGCCACGGATAAGGTGGCACATAAATGCAAAGACAGATCTTCTTTTCCTTTTGTTATTTTTTTAATATCTGTTTTAAAACAAGTAGTGAAACATTTTTACTCCTAAAAATATTTTCAATAACAATTTGAGTTAACTTTATATCTAGGGTCTAACATTTTTGGTCTCTACATTTTTCCCTTGTCGAATAATAGTTTGAAGCATGTAGAATCACACCCTTTGTTACAGCAAATCTTTCTTTTCGTATCTCCCTATCTGTGAGAATAGCAGAGAATGCATTCATCTTTTAATTATCCTCAGTAGCAAATTAATGTGGATATACAGCTTTCACGACCTGAGCAGGCACCTTTTGGTGGAGCTATACTAACCCATGAGATAGCTTAGAGCTCAGTCTGAGAGGCATTGATGTTGCACCATTCTGGTATGGCCTCCTTTTTCCTGGGGCTGCTCTTAAAGGGTGGAATGAAATTCATGGGAACAACTCTATCCTACAAAAGCAAACATATCTTTCATAGAAATGTCTTAAGGAGATTATAATGGAGTAGACTTCATGTATATATGAAATCATTTGTTGCGTTACCATGTGATATTTAATTAATTAACTGCAGAGGGCAGTGTAGAACTATTTGAACAGAGTATGAATTTCCTTAATGAAATACCATGTTCCAATCTAGCCTGTGGATTTGACTCCCTAAATAAAGATGTGTGAGTACATTCCTCTTTGGACCAAACTTGATTTTGCACACAATCGGGCTGTTGGTCTACAAGTATACCTCAATGTATTGGGAGCAGCAGAGAGGAACTGACCACAGCCCCTCCACCCACACTGTACGGCTCGATGGGGGAGCAGAGGAGGTAGAGTCAGGAATGAAGGCGTGAAGTTGAACCTGGGAAAAAGGAAGGTGTTGATTTAATTTCATCTCTGCTTCTCACCATCCAAAACTATTTTAATAGGCAACAAATTAAATTAATTTTCCCCAAGGCAAGTCTTTTCTGCACATGACAGAAATTGGTAAGTCGCCCAGCTGTCTTCATCTTGACTCACGATCTTTTTCATATTTTGTCCCCCTGTCCTGTTGGGGAGGGGAGTGAGTGACCTGGCAGCTGGCCAGGGTCAACCCACCACAGTCAATAACTGAAAAAAATCACAAATATGAGAATCCCATTCACACTTTCCCAAATAAATCCTTTGTGTAATTCCCAGGAGACACATGTCTCAAAGGAGAACTGAAATCAGTTCAGAAAAAAATGACAAAAATTATTTGCATGCCAAGTCCCACATCAATGAACAGGAGCCTTCAGACTTCTTCAGATATTTTAGGTTAGTAGATTTTAATATTACAAATTCTTATTAAACAAATTGTTAAATGTTATTATATTTCCCTGATTGCAGTTATGAATTAGAGATGACTGTTTATAAAAGTTAATATTTTGGAACCATATCACAGTAGAATTAGACATGCTTGAAAGGCACCATCGTACACAGAGATTTTCAAGTAAATGTTTTAAAGAGAAAGCTTCATCACTGGATTAGTTATATTCTCCTCTTCCCAATTTATTTCCATGGGACCCAGGACAGGTCTCCTAAACACGAATGAAGGTTAGAAAGATTTTACCTCTTTTCCTTTACATTGTGTAAGCTTACAATGAAAGAAAAAAAAATATCTCTGATTCTTCACTTAGTCATACTTTAGCTATACTGTCTATGTAAAAAAACCTTGAAGACCAGAAAATGTTTGACTCCTGGGAACTGACTTCAGAAGTTAATCTAACTCCACCTAGTGTTGAAAATAAAAATCACTACTTTCTTAGTTCTGTTTTAAAATAAGACGGGCATTGGGAAATAAGACAAGTGAAAGACATATGAAGAAGCTAG
This sequence comes from Rissa tridactyla, assembly GCF_028500815.1. Taxonomy (NCBI): domain Eukaryota; kingdom Metazoa; phylum Chordata; class Aves; order Charadriiformes; family Laridae; genus Rissa; species Rissa tridactyla. The sequence continues at coordinate 200,276,248 of NC_071466.1, forward strand.
AATTTTATTTTTAATTGATTTTTAAAATAATATTTTAAGATGAAGTCTGTTTACTGCCACAAAACACCACCACTGTGCTATTAAATGGAAATTAAATAAGCTAATAAATAGTAGACAAGAAATAGTGGGAAAAAAATTAGCATTCAGTTTTGATTTGTCAGTTTGAACATCTTTGTCATGTAGTGTTGACCTGCAGTTTAATAGTGACTTTTTAATTTACTCATTTTCCAAAAATTTCCAAAAAATTAAGCCCACATAACGATCCGAAATATTTTCTGTCTGTTGAACAATTGTAGTTCTTTAAAATTAATGGATATTAGTAGAGAGGGAATTTTGAAAGATGGCATATCCTACAAAACCAGACACATATTCTTCAAAGACCATTTATATGATTTTAGATTTTAAAAGAAAAAAAGTAAAAAAGGCGCTCTGCTAAATTACATTATTGAATAATATTATAATATTGAATTAAATATCTCCATAAAATTCAGGAAGTCTCGGAGAGGACTAACCAATACAGAGATATAAATGTCAAAAATTTTGAAATCATTTGTGGATGTACCTCATAAAACATCAGAGAAAAACAACAGAATCTCTGGGGGTGGAGGGAGGGATTTTGCACTCAGACACTCATATTTTGAATATTTGTGACTGATAACTCATTTGGATTTTACTTCTTTTCCTGCTCCCAAACTGTTGGCGAGCAACTCATGATTGTTTCACTTCAATTTATTTTTTGCTTAATTTTTTGCAGAATGACTGCTGCTATTACTTGGTCTCTTGGTTGTTCACATACACTTTATTACTGTTGATTCTAAATTAAAAACTGCTTTGATTGCCTACGCAACAAGTCAGCATGACAACAGACAGCCAAACCCATACACTTTGCACACTTAGTTACAAGGAAATAGTGAGGTTGTCCTGGTTGGCTTGTGGTATTTTGTATATATTCATATAAATATTTGTCCTGCAATCTGAAACATCATTGTACACTTCAATTCACAATCTAGGACAAAATCTTTCTCTAAGGAAGTATCTGTGGCTACTGTTTGTGTTTCTTACCATCATTTCCCAAAGTGAACAATCAAAGCTCTAGAAAGAGAATTATACCCATTATTCTATACTATATGAAAAATATAAGCTAATTGTCCCAACAAGATGTACATACAAAATTTGGGAACCATCTTTCAGTATCCAGCTACTGTAGTTTATATATACTGATAATGTGAATCCTTTTTTAATGCTTTTGCCAACTGGTATATCACCAAATAGTACAATGAGTGGAGTTCAGAAGGAAGTATTTAGACGAAAAGTCAATCATCGTGAGATCTTGATGGGTCAGCTCCTTACTGAAGTTCATAAGGTTATTTGAAATGTTTTCATTAGTTAAGAGTGATAGACAACACCTTTATTTCAGTGGTATCTGAATAATCCTTTGTATGAGAACAATTTCTGCAATTATATCACCACTTTGTAATAGAGCGTGTCGAATTCTTAATCCTGGTATTGTAAGTGAATATAGCGGGTACCTCACTGAAAGAGAATGACAATCAACAGGCTTGAATACCTTAAAAAAACTGCTGAACTTTCAGTGAATTCAACAGCTTGAAAGGAAATTCATACTATTTATAGAGCAAATCAAAGCCTCAGGGGTCTATTTTGTCATGGTATCAATGGTTACCCAAGAACAGTGCACATTCTCCATAAGCCAATAAACATGTAAGAGATGCTTAGCAGCCATTTTATTGTTTCTAATTTAGTCTTCAAGAAGTAGTGAAGCAAATTTCAAAGACACTATTGTTTGCCACTAAAGACACTCAACATTTTCTAAGACGCTGTAATTTCAGCATATGGTGGTATTTACACTTCTGTTTACACAAACATATGCACTTTAGGTCAAGATGGACCCCCAGATGCAAATGTGAAATAAGAACCAAATCCAAAGGTCTTCAATATAGGCCCTGGCATTTGATTTGGAGTTCAGCCTGCTTTATACATAGCACATTTTTCACATAAGCCCATTTTATATACCAAAAAGAACAGACAAATGTATATTTTTCTTCCTACCATTGTTTTCTATGCTAAAGAATGGATAACTGACAATTGTGACAGAGCCAATACGTTTTCACGGTTATTTTGTTATATTGCTATGAACATAAAACTTGGCTGTACTTCCCAATTTAAAGGAATGGGACAGAATAAATGACTGCATTTATGCAGGCCTGTTTTTCTGTTTACTGTGTATCTTCTCCATAAAAAAGCCCCGTCTGGATGAACAGGAAAGTGGAGGTTCAACTATTATCAACTCTAACAAGAAAGGGAAATGTTGGGGATTGCAGGAGAGGATGTGTATAAGGTTAATAAAACTAATAGTTTGAGATAGGAATCTTCTTACTAGATTTCATTTTGATATGATGGGAAAAAAACCCCAAATAATTAAACAACTTTAAAAGACAGAAATAAAATAATAATAATAATGTGTTAGTCATTATTTAAGCAAAATGTTTTACAAAGCTTGTCACGTTCGTATGTGATTTCAAATGCCATGTCTTTAGCAAGGAAATGCATTGTAGAATATTGGTTTTGATTTGTTTGTTTGTAGAAAGTAATGTATTATTCCTCAACATAGTATCTCAACTTTATATTTAACACATGGTATTTGTTTCTCCTTTAAAAGTAGAACTGGTAAAAACATAGATGATGGGGATTAGGTACATTTTCTTCATCAAATTTTCCATTTTAATACAGACCAGGAGAATGAATGCCATTATAGCTTGTGTGAGATTTAATCACATTAAAATAAACTGCTTAAATCATAATCACAAGCACTCTAGTAGTTATATATGCAAGCAGTGAAGAGATGCAGATATTATAAGGGAGAATTCAGTTCACCTGTGATCTGAATTGCTCTCTGTAAGTGTCTATTTCCTATATAGGAACTGAAGATACCTCAGTTCAATGATGCTGATGACCAGTTTGGGCATGTGGGCAGTTAAGTGTTTCTGTAGTCAGAGCTCATTCTGAACAAACACAGGTGAAGGCAGGCAATGCAGAAGGAAAAAAAAAGGGGAAAAAAAAAAAAGAAAAAGGAAAAAAAGAAGGTATATAACAAGCCAAAGTTATAATGCTGTTGGACTTTAAAAAAAAAAAAAAGTGAAATGAACGAGGTCTGGATTCATTCCCCTTAACTTGAGATAGCCTGCTAGGTTAGGAGGAGCAGCCACTCTAGGTTCACTCTTCAGAAAAACAAATTAGAGATAGGAATCTTCAGAGGGTAATTTATCCCACCTAAGAACCAAATCACCTCTCTGTCTCACATTGTCAGCTACAGGGAAAACCTGTAGTGCCTTTGCTCCCAGCTAGGATATTTCAGTTTATTTATTCCTGTAGACATACTTGAGCTTAAACAAGAGAGGGGCAAAGTGGCAAGAAAGTAGTAAGACATGGAAATTGGTAGTTGGGAAATGAGCAGAAGTTAAAGAGCATGAAAAAGAAGAGATTAAACACAAATTAATCACCATGCAAGAGAAAAATCACATAAAGGAAACTGAAGAACTGAAGAAAAAAGCAAGAAATCACAAGGAATTCAGAGCAAGAAAAAGGCTTTTCATTTATAAGTTCAAATGAACAGGGCTGGCACTAATAGAGTGAATTAAGAGGCTATACTGCATATATTATTGTTTGTATTGGTTTTATACTATGGTAGGCTGGACTAGTTCTAGCTAATTGACAAATGTCTGTCCATGCATCACATGTGGTTTGATGAGGTATACAGCTGATGATGGTATGAAGTATGCTGGCACTTGCAATATTTCAAACATCCCAAATTACGTCCAAAAATTACATCCATCCAGGCAGGCAAAAATTTTCTAAGCACCTTTGGTAAATTCCCAGACCCTACTGAGAACCAATGTCAAAATTCCCATGAAAAACTTTTGTGCAATATGTATATTCGCTCACTTTAAAAAAGGCGGGGATGAAATTGTGTAGAAAACAAAAAAGCATCTTAAACCATTTTTTAAGCCAGTAAACCTGGTTAACAACGTAATTCAACGTTTATTATTTGTTGAGCAATGTGCATCTTGCTAACTAAAAGGCTAAAATACTCCCGTTGTCCTGTTGAACAGAGCACTATCTTTACTTGGGTGTTGTGCGGCTACTAAACACACTTCATTTACACAGGTTATTTAAGATGTTAAATGAACCATAAAGGGCAGATGACAGAGACAAATAATCCTTTTCCCTGAAAGTGCAGAGTTTCAGGGCCTGGGTCTCCCTTTCACACTGGTGCAGTGTGTGACACTGGAGGACCTGACTATCACTTTCTATAAATGGCTTAACCTTCAGCTTTGTGTGGTCTGTCTAGTACTATGCCCTGTCAATTAGAGAAAATCAATATCTGGCACTTCAATGCTGAAAACATGGAGGCCGCTTTGGAGGTAAATAATTAGTTCAGAAATGCTTCAGGCAATAATTAACCAAACTAGACTTATTAAGAACACTTGCCTACAGCATTTTTCCATCTCAGAGGTGTTTAATATCTACCACATAACTTTTAAATTATTTATATTTAAGCATTTCAGCTTTTAACAATGCTATAATTAACATTGTTTGGCTGGTTACTCATTTACACAATAAATTATTCTCAAATCGCAACACCTTAGTGAACCTTTAGACCTCATGTTCATTTATTTCAGGCTACGAAGAGAGAAGCACATGAATTATTTGATTCAGAAGCCTCTGATTTACATTGCTATTCAATACTCATGGAAAGGGATGATTGTGTTATACATTTCTGTTTGAACCACGGATTATGGATTTGATTCTACAACACATCTGCACAAAGAACTCCAATTTAAGCCACTGACCATGAGAGTGAAAGGCTAAAATCCTTGGCTGTCCATGGGATTTTTTCCACTGCCTTTAGGAGGAATAGGAATTTACGGAAGATTTTTATGGTGAAATCCAGTGATGTGTCCAACATATTTCAAGTTTACCTCATCTGATTCAATGACACAATAGAAAAATGTTATTCGTATTGGCCACCAGCTATCTATGTTATGGTTAAACAGCTGATTGGAAAGAGGCAGTGAAAAGAGGAAGAGGTACTTTTTGTCAGGCTGTATGTTCATATTTATCATGACCAGCAGTGGAAATATTACCCAACTGAAGCTTTAGCAATTGCTCAGCTTTGAAAGCATTAGAATTCCTGTTGAAGTCAGCAAAGCTTCTGTAGTTCTCAAACACATCCTTTGCAGGATCTGGGCCTCTACCTACATTGCTTTTATGGCACTGGAAAGTTAACATGATGAAGGCAAAAAACATACTTCATACTTCTGGGTTTGGTGGTCCTGTGATATCCATATACTCAGTGGACTGAACTATGGTCTGTCCACCATTTTTATGTAAGTAATTTACAAGAGAAGAGCAAGAGATTTTCACAGAGCTGGGTTTGGGGCTTGTGTGTGTATGTGTGTGCGCACACGTGTGCATGCGTGCTTACTGCTGATTAGAAATCCATCCTTCAGCTTTACAAATTTTATGGAAAACACATTTTACTAGAACATTTACACTACCAAAAGGAAAGAACAATCCTATATCCCAGTTTTGTAACTAAACAACGCAGCCATCTTCAGCCCCCCTGGGATCAGTGGAAGGAACTAGAGAAACTCCATATAGAATACTATCCTTTTTTCTCCTCTAATTGAACTGCTTGATGGATAAAATTCGTATTGTAGGTGATCTGTCTCCTCTAGCGGCTCGTGAATTTCATGAGCATAAAAGTACAATTCATCTTACAAGGATTTAAAAAAAAAAACACACTATAGAAATTAACAGTTCTAGATTACTTTTGATATTTTATGGAATCTATATCATACATTTAACAATGTAAAGGAGACTAGTCAGGAAAATCAAACATAAAATAATAGTGATTTACCCTACAAAACAAAGAGCATACATTGAGAATTGAGACACCCCAAGCTGAGGCAGAAGAGAACTGTCCTACTTTTATTCACCTACCAATCTTGAAATGCAGAAGTACAAATAATGCAAGTTAGATATCTGGCTTAATTTACACAGTCAAGCTTCCTCTACTGTCTCCACAAAGAAATTCAGTTCTCTGGCCACTGGCACATATCCTACACTAGAATATGGCACATATCCTACACTCGGAAATATAACTTATCTTCTGGAGTTGATCTATTGGCTGTAAAAGGGTTATAAGCAGCTTACAGTAGGGGAAAATTGTGGCCTAATTTTAGTAGTGTAGAATGTAAGCAGCTACATATCTATTTGTTTAAGCTCTCAATACAGTCAACAGAGACCAAGTTCATAATTTGTCGGCAGTTCACTGTGCCAAATGTTGGTCTCTCCCTTAAGATAACATAATTTGTTCTCAGGGCGCTATTAACTGTATTTACACGATCTACACTGACTATAAGGCAAGCCCTGAAAAAAGCTCACCTGTGCTTGAGGCAGTTAAAGCTGAGGCAAGAAAAATCCTGGTCAAAAGCCTAACTTTTAGGTATCTAATTTCAGATGAGATGAACTTTACCCATTATTTATTTCACACTAGACCTTTCTCTGCCCATTATCTTGAAATTTCTTTTCTATGACTATGCCATATCACATGGCTCCTATTTTCCTATTTCCACTTACTTCTTTCAGTTTTTTATCACTGACCTCATGTACATCAACACTCACTTTATATTATCAGTGTGAATGTATTATTTTCCTGCCATGTGTTTAAATTCTAAAGGGTAATTCAGGTACAATGCTTTAGGCGACATCCATAAGATGTTTGATGAAACACAATCTGTTTCACACTAGTATTATTTGAGTGACATTTATTTATTTGCAACAGTTGAGGTCTAATTCTAAAAATATCAATATTTATTTATTTATTATAAAAATTCTGCCAAGGAAGTAAAATACTAATTTAGCCTGTATGATTTATACATGTTTGGGAAAAAGCTATAATGTGAGTATATACTTGTCTTCTCTAAAATGATGGGTTTGAGTTCAGCATAAGAGTAAAAAATATTAAAGAGAAAAGATGCAGTCACCTGAAATCACTGTAAAAACACTTTACAGATGATAACATAAGTTTCCAAATAGGTTGCTATAAGATTTTTGTTGAAGCCCAAGGTTACAAGAAAATAAAGTCAAATGGTGCATTTTATTATTTCGCACCCATTACAGCCTCATGGGTAAATGGTACCCTCACTGTGAAAACAGATTGATTAATTTTCCATGTACTCCCTTATTCTTATATTCTTTCATTGATCTTCACGTTATATGTGTTCTTTTGACTTTCATGGATTGTTTCCCACAGAAAGTCTGAAGTACTATTGCTAGTGCTACTCCTGTGCTCACAGTGGACCTGACTCTTTTACCACTACAAGCATTTAACTCTGTATTTAACAAGTTGAGGGAAGTCAAAACAAAAGAATTAAATCCCAGTCCTTTTGAAATCACTGACAGAAATCTCATTTGTATTTGTGTCAGAACTATATCCATCTGATGTCTTAGAAGGTTTAGGTGCTGTCAGCCATCTTCTACAAAATATTGTGTTGTTTTCCATATGTGTTTAAATTTCATTGCAAACATGCTGCCTTCCAGGGATATAGGGACACTCTTAATTCTTAGAAATATGGTACCTAATTCTATAAGTGCTGCATTATGTTAAAAAAAATGAAGAGCCAAACACTGAGGGAAAAGAACCATTGACAAAGTCTAGGGGTAGGATGCCATGCAAACTGGAGGAACAACATGAGGAAATGCAAATGGGGAACAGTAACTTTAATGCAGATAATATTTCTTATATATGTATAACCAAAAATCATCCTTAATAACAGTTTAGCATGAAATAATCATACAAGCCTCTGCACAATTGGAGAAAGGGCCCAATCTAACAAAAGCAACCATTAGCATGAGGGAAAGGTTGATTACCACTATCAAGACTGTCAACTGCAAGTTTTTGGAACAATAAAGATTACATTCCTGAGCTCTCAATAAATTGCCTGCTGTATCACAGGAAGAATTCCACTAGAGTTTCCCCACATTTATTGTGAAACTACATTCATGGAAATTTATTATAAAACTGACAGCTTTGAGACACCTTCAACAGAAAAACATCCAACAAGTATTTAACCTCTGAACTGTCAAACATTTTTGCAGGCAATCAGGTGATATTTCTATGCTTAAAATCAAAAATGTATTCTATTTGAAGATATCTCAGAGTTAGCATTTGAGATCCATTTATATTTTCTGTCATTTTTTGAATATGCAGTCTAATAGCCACCTATTAATTGAGGAACTTTCAGAGAATTTAGAGCATCCTATATCACAACTGACCTTGTTTGTATCAGCGGCATAAGCAACAGAGCACATGTATGAGATCAAAGTATTGGCATTTTCTCTGACATGTTAGCAGTGATGAGGAAAGCAGATGGAAAAAACATATTAGATATTGATCCCTTTCTCATTCCTGCATACCGTTTAATTAGATTTAGATTGTAAACAATGCCATTGTATCTTGTGGCTGTATGCATTAAATGGTGGCCCGAACAATGTCTATGTATATTTTGAAATATTAGTTAAATTGAGCACTTGAGATTTATATGCGTTAGAAATATATGCTCCTAGTCATGTTGCAAATTTCTTTAAAATTATTTTTTTTTTTTAAAGTAGAATGCACTTTTAAATGTGTTATGGGGAAATATACTAATCTCTCTTTTAAGAAAGGGAAGCAAACAAACTCATATAAGGGTGCAGAAAGGTTATAAGTATGCAGACAATGCAAACCAACAGGGGCAGCAATAGGTCGTGATTTCAGTCCTTTCGTTATGCTGTGGCTGTCACTGTAGCTACAGCAGCAGCTACCAAGCTGGTACCAAGCAAATGAGCAAATATGTCTCTCCATGTTACACGTACAAGGGTACCTCACAAAATTATCCTTCACGCAGTCGATGTGCGTCCAGCAGAGTTTATCAGCTTAGATCCGTTGTCATACAGGGAGAGCTCTCTGATTTCGGAACCAGCTCCCGCTACAGTAAAGCATGTTGACGTATTACTGACCGCAGGCTGCTACGCTTTGCCAGAGCAGCAGCAGCCCCAAGCAGACAGCTGAGAAGTGTGCATAATTCCCCTGCGCTCTTTGAATTCTGGAGGGGCTTATTGCCAAGGGATCTGTGTTGTAAGAATGGAATTACACTACATCGGGTGCAACGCTTATTCCTGGTATACAGGTGATCCCAGCTATCGGTTATTAAGACAGCACAGATTCAGGAGTTTGGTAGAGAGAGACACAAGAATTCCACACAGACAACTTATGTTTGAAAGTAGTAATATTATCTTTGGTTTTCCTTTTGATGGATCATTGAACTTCTTCCTGTTTATATTGCAGATTACTGTCTTTCAGAGAAGAGAAACCCGCTCACTAGTGAAGAGATGACTATATTACCAGGTAAGTCTTTTTCCTCAAGTTGGCTGTTGAGACCATTGCAATCAAAATACAAGACAAAATTCCATCACACAAGAGAATGAAAGATGGTCCTGTGAGCAGGCTCTGAAATGCTGCATAAGCAAAAGTGAGTTGGATCAAGGGTCTGCTCTGTGAAAAACAGAAACCCAAGAGATAGGAGATGAAACAGACTTGGGAGAAGGAAAGTGCACTCAGTCCAAAATGATATTGACAAAGAAGTAAAACTAGACTCTATTGGCTTCAATAATTTACTTATTTCTTGATTTCTTTCAGGCCTCAGCACTTTGTTAAGAATCTGTACCATAATTTTTCACATTGATATGTGCAGTTTAGAAATTATTTTTTTTAAAAAAGTTGTTACTAAGTGGCATTCAGGATCAGTAGAGTTTTTCTTTTGAAGGTGGTTGCTATTAAAATGTACTGGATTATAGGCTAAATCCCCTGTATTGAAGTTAATGAAGAAAGCTGTGAGAGAAAAAAAAAAACAATTAAAAGGAAAAAAGAAAACACCCAAACACACTCACAGCAGGTAGGAGAGCATGTGGTTTTGTGCAGCTTTTTGGATGAAATTGTCCAGTGGAACCACTGGGAGGGAACATCCAGATTGTCTGGAAATACCCAAATGAGATAACTTCCCTGCTGGATACGCACTGCTGGATGTGCACGTTGTTGCCGCTATCTCTGCAGAGCACATCACCAGGGGCATTAGATTGTTCCAATTATGCAGTAAAGAAACGCTAATTTATCCCCACAGTTGTCCTTTTGCCTCCTCCTGGTGCATTCCTCTGCTTTTTCTTACTTCACGCTCTCAGAGTAGGGGCACATACCAATGAAACAGCACTTATAGTAAGGCATACTGCATTGGGTGTCCATGCCCAGGCACTGGCAGTGGGGGCTGCAGGGTGGCCTCTGTGAGGAGAGGATGGGGCTTCCCCATGCTGGTTCCAGCCATTTCCAGGCAGATCCAACCAACCCACTGCAGGGCACAGCTGAGCCCCTCGGACAAGACGGTGGTGCCTCTGGAAAAACAGATTTAAGAAAGGGTAAAACGCTGCACAGCAGTGGGGAAAAACAATTGTGAGAAACAGCCCTGCAGGCACCAAGGTCAATGAAGAAGGCAGGAGAGGAGGTGCTGCAGGCACCAGAGCTGAGATTCCCCTGCAGCTTGTGGAGGAGAACATGGTGGAGCAGGTATTTCCCTGCAGCCCATGGAGACGCCATGCTAGAGCAGATGTCCACACTGCAGTCTATGGAAGATGACATGCTGGAGCAGGTTGATAACGTCTGAAGGAGCTGTGGCCTGTAGAAGACTCGCACAGGAGCAGGTTTCTCCTCAAGGACTACAGACCATTGGAAGGGCCCATGCTGGAGCAAGGAAAAGTGTGAGGAGGAAGGAGTGGCAGAGAGGATCTGTTATGGCCTGACCACAACTCCCCCATTCCCCATGCCCCTGCGCCACTTGAGGATGAGGGGGGAGGTAGCGGAGTTGGGAATGAAGCAGTGAAGTTGCACCTCGGGAAAAAGAGGAGAGGGAAGGTGTTCTTTAAATTTTGTCTTTATTTCTTACTATCCAAACCTATTTTAGTTGACAATAAACTGAACCAATTCTCTCCAAGTTCGGTCTGTTTTGCCCATGATGTTAATTGGTAAGTTATCTCCCTATGTCTATCTTATTTTCTCCCCCTGTCCTGTTGAGGAGAAGGAGTGAGAGAAAGTCTGTGTAGGCATCTGGTTGCAGGCCAAGGTCAACCCACCACGTACATAAAATGCAAATAATATTACTTTGAATACCAAGAGCAGTGATATTTTGCTAGACATTGTCAGCACGTAGACAGAAAGATATTCCCTCTGTGAAGAGTCTGCAGCCTATGAGTGTATGTACTGCACAGGAACAATCTCACTAAAATCTCACTAATTTTGTTAATAGTAGCACAGAAGATGTGAAGATGAAGTTTCTCTTGCAAAGACCAGCATCCTTGCAAGGCCAGAACAGCCCCCACATATGGCAGGCTAAATATTTCTCCCTCTACCACCTAAGCAGTATGGACTAATTCTCTGAATTTTTTTATCCATGTTGCTATCATACCTCCTGATTTTCACAGACGCATCATCTATGAAAGCAAGAAAGACAATAAACTTAAACCAGATATAATGCCATTCACTATGTATATACATGTGTATATATATAAAAAATATATTTGAGATTAAGTTAATTAATAAAATATTTAAGATAAAATTATACCTTACCCATGTCCTAATAACCCCACAGCTCCTCCTTATTAATTATCAATTTTCACATAATTTTAACCCAAGAAAGAGGTCCTAATCGGGGACTTGAAATAGGAGAGAGTAATGGTCTTTCAGATCATATGACACATATCTAATATATTGTCACATTTTCAAGTATCAGAGAGGTCAAGTTATCTCATTACGTAAGGGTATTTTGATGTTCTCAACTGCTGCTCTGAGGTGAGCATTTCATTACTTGCACACTTTTAGCTCACATACATTTAATCCCTACTAATGGGATTAAGGAGCTATGAAGATTCATGACTGTAGGTATATTGTCCTGTAGATTTTTGCAGAATTCCCATTAACATTAAAGGGAGTTAAACACTAGAGGACCAAAGTCTATTAATATGAATAGCGTCTTCACAAACAGTCTTCTAAACAGTAATTTGGGTGTCCTAAAGTTCTCTAGTCATTGAAGAGAAATGACTCTGATGTTAACACTTTAGCAGCAGGGATTCATCCATTCCCCCATTAAGCACTTACAACAGACTCTCAAGCAGGGCCTTTTTTTTTGTTTTAGTTAGTGGAAATGTCTTCCATTCTTGAGCCTATTAACTTGTAACAATAGAAATAATAGGAGCTGAGACAGGTGTAGAAAGTTTAATTCTCTTCTTGTGAGCTTCAAATTTAAAAAGAGAATTCAAAAAAAACATGATAAAAAAGGGTATTAAAATTCATGAATGCCAGTATAATATAATTTTGATCTGCACAGTTTTTCAGGGATTGTTGTCAGTTTCTATTCCACTGTTAGACATCATTAACAGCAAATATGACAGATACACTAATGAAATCGATTTGGTCATGTTATCAATTTAATTCAAAAATGTAACCCCATTTTATTATCATGTAAGTTATAAAGGCTTATAGGCTAATGTCATCTGTCACTGTAAGAGTTCTCTGCTGAACTTCTTAATAACTAAGTGTAGGTTTATTTTAATTTTATTTTTCTACATTTTGAATTAATTACTTCAGTACAGTAGTAAGCATGCTGTTTTAGCTCATGGTAGGACTGAAATATCGTCAATGAACTCTAGTAAGGGAAACCTTTCAGTGAAATGAATATAGCCATTCAGTATTGCCTTGGAACCTGATACATGCTATAGCTGAGCAATAGATTACTGTGCAGCATATATTCCCTGCAGCCAACTCACTGTCTAAGGAACAAATACATTCCTAATGCCCTTAGAACTGGTGCACCCTGTTGTAAGGAAGTTTTTGAAGGTAAAATGAACGCAGGGTGGTCCTCAGACACATGCCTCTCTCATTATTAATACTAGAAGTCTCTGCACTATATTATTTCTTGTAGAAAGCAATATTTTTTAGGAGCACTGATCAGCTGATGAGCCCGAGGTATGGCTTTTGTATTGTGTTTGGAAAAATAACAGACAAAACTAAATACCATTAGGACAGGTGTTACCAGATGGCATCTTCATACACAGACTCTGAATTATTTTACTGAGTGAGCAAATGTTTAAATTTGGGAAAGCTCTTGCCTCTGAACATAATCTTAGACATAATCTTAAGAAATGGAATGAGAAGCAACAACCATTTTCTTTCCTTTTTACCTCCCGTTCAAGTTGGTTCATAAGGAAGAGCTGTTCTCAGAGCATCAAAAAATGCTGTTGGACACAAATAATAGTCTTACAAGCTGATTGTCTTGTTTCCAAACCAGGGCATCTTTACAAGTAAGTAAAAAGCCAACAAGCTTTAATATGCATATATCTAGACTTCATATTCCCAATTCTTCTCCATAAGACAGGCAAGGAAAGAATGACATCTGGAAAAGCATAATTTTCTTTTTCAAACAAGAGAGAAACACTGAAGAAATCCTCCATCCCTGTTCTCCTCAGAAACATAGCCAAAACACAGTGATTTTAGATTATGCAGCCTATCCAAAATCCCCTCAGAGCAGCAAACCTGGGGCCCGCTAGCCATCTGGCATAGCAGTGCACAGCTAGAGGCAATGTCACAAGCTGGGCTTTTAGTTGGCACTGCACTCCCCACTGCCAAAACCACACCAGTAGCCAAAATCAGGCTGAACATCCTTAAAATAATTCCTTTAGAACCGCTCACGGTCATTGCAGTGGGTGTGTTTGCACAGCACTACAGGCTGCAACCATCCCTGCCCCACCGCCTGACCTGCTGCTGTGGCTCCCAAGTGCAAGAAAAAGGAGAGGAGAGGAAGCTTGCTGGGTGCCTCCAACTACCTTAGGGGCTACAGTCACCGTCAAAATAATACAAAATGGCCTTGTCACGGAGCCACTTACACACATTTCTTCAAGTAAGAAAGGTAAAATCTAGCAGGACTTTCAGCTCAGAGTATTAGGTTTTGTTAAGCCAGGAAGAACAAGACATTTCTGGAGTAGCGGAAACTCTAATCTCAAATTTTAAACTCAATTAAAATAACAAAGATTTCAGAACAGCTTTTTCCCTCCCTCTTCCTTATCTTTTATGTTAGAAAGTTTCCATGTGTTCCTGGATTGGAAGAAGCTCTACAGCAACCCTTTGCAGCATGTGGAAGATGTGGCTGTTTGCCCTTCTCAGGACCTTCCTGTGTCCCTAAAGATCTGCACTCTTTGTATTCATGTGTGGCTCTTCATTGCATTTTGTATTCCCAAACTTGCTCTTTTCCTCCACAATAATGTTTGAAACAGAGCGAAGCAACCAGGACAAAGCAAGCAAGCAGTTTTCCTCTCTTCCTTTTATTACACAACCAGCATACTAAACATAACCAGAAATTAAATTACTCAGTCATCTCATAAACACTGATGAGGTCTATTCAGCAGTAAAGTGAATATTTTCGAAAAGAACTACCAAGAAGTAGTCAATTTACTAGCAATCACCTTCCGGAAGAGAATACCTTGGTATTCGCAATGATCTAAACAAGAGAGGGACTCAGACTATCCTTGGCTACTCCGATTCCACCTCTGCTAGAACCTGTTACTAAGACTTTCTCTAGTAGTGGCTTAGCTCAATGAAAAACTTGCATTTTCACCAAAACACGTATAACTGATCACACTGAGAAGCAATTTAATTCATCTGGATTTCCGCATGGCTCACTGTAATTCTGGGCGTACATAAGGGAACTAAAACTGTGTATCAGGAATGACTTTCCATTGTAAAGTAACTTGTGCCAAAGACAGAGGTTTATGGGACAATATAATCCAAAGGAAATTTCATATCATAACAGTTAAAAGGCAACACTCAGTCACACTCCAGCATCACTGTCGGTATGTCCATAACAGCAGATGCTGCTGGCTGTTGCATTAGAAGAACAGGAAAGAGGCATTCATCTTCTGGTTCTGCTGTGCTGGAAACTTAAAGGTATGGTTGCGGTTAGTCATAATTCCTATAAACACTGAAACACTTTTACAGTCTAAATAAAGCAATCACGTGTGATATTTCAGATTCTGAGGGCTATTATTTGGATGTGAAGGCCTTGAATTCTGCGATATTAACTTAACTGAGGACTAAATAAAAAATAAGACTTGGCATCACTTTTGTACCAATGAATTTCCAAAAGATCCGATTGCCTTGTTAATAGGTTGGCAACAGTTATTTCCCATTTGCATCTGGTACCTCCAAAGATCCCAGCCCTGCCTCCAGACATCAGAATTGATGGAGATGACTTGGTTCTGCTCCTGCGGTTTGGTGTCTGCATCGAAGCTTTGCCTGACACAGTTATGGAGGCATTTACCATCATGAACAATCCCAGTATTACACCTGTTAAATTAAACTGAGACAACACTACGTGCTTGCTACTTTTTTTTTTAATACTATTTGTAAAAATAATTATCAAAAAGTCCTTCTTTTCAGCAATCTTTCATATGTGCTCCTTTTTCCGCTTTTCCACTACCTGACAAGATACTGGACACTACTACATTCACCTTGGGTTAACATTTTCTGTCTACAAATCATCTGAATAAGAAAAACTGCAATTTCTAAAGTGAGAATAATGCCCTTAAATGTTGTGCATATCCCCTGTCCTTTCAGGTTTCTCTTGACTGGTTGGACAGTTAGTTGATTAAACCATCTGCAAAGCTTCTGAATTCAGGCCCTTAAATAGATTTTTTTTCCTGCCACAAGGTTCAATTGTTCTGAGGCAAAGTTTTCTGCTCTTTCTGCATTTTTTCTGCTGTCTCCAGAGTCCATGTAGCGAGAAGTTCCTGGAACACACTAACACGCAGCCTGTATTCTCTGCTTTCCTCTTTTCTAGTAGAGTAGATGGACAAAAAAATAGTTTTTGGAGAAGGGGAGCCTGACATCTCCTATCAGCTTTTAAAAATTAAAATGAAAACAAGCACATGATTGCATAGAATTCACAGTGCCATTAAGTATATTATATTGCAGATTCTCCTGTGATTGTAATAGTTTGAGTAAGAATGAGATAACAAAGCTTGGGTGCATTATAATTATTTGTGATTTTTCTCATTTTTGTGGGTGCTGGTTTCCTGTGCAAAGCAAAGTCATTGTTATCTACTCAGCTAAAATTCCTGCCTTTCCAGAGATCACCCTCATTTGATTTGCTTTGCATGGGCTGGAAGTTACATTATCATTGTCATGTTGTTATCTTCAACATTCTGGGAAGAAAAAAATCTGTCTGTATTAAAAACCAAGTGCTACATGGCTTCATTGAGGAAGAATCATAACTTGAGCCAAATTAAACATAATTTTCTTCAAGCCTCATTGTACTTTTTTATTGTTTGCTAATAGCATATCAATCAGGCTATTATGTAGTAAAGTTGTTGTCATTTCTGCTCTTGAGGCTTCTCACATACCTTTGTGTAGAAGTGACCGAGGAGTGTGGACAGAAGTAGCACACATTTGTTTTCATCTATCCATGTGGGTATGTTCTGCATATACAAGAGTAAATCTATCACCCTGCCTACAGGAGTAAATACATTAACCTTACATTTGCATTAGTCACCGTGATGGGAAGGCCCTCTTTACTGCCACTGGACCTCTGTGGGCTCACGTTTTGTTCAATGCTTTTGTGCATTAACGACTGGCTCAGGTCGCTCCTGCCAACCTTCTGTTAGCACCTTCACAACTCGGGAAGTAATTTCAGATGACAGCTGATGTCAACATTTCCTGTCATTATTGTCTCCGCCTTAGGTGGCTGACATGTATTGTTACGCCTGTGTAAGAACCTGTACCAAAGCACCCATCTCTCTCCTTGAGTGTATGGCAATATACATGGGCTTCTTCTCCTGCTGTGAAGGAAGACAGACTCTTGCTCATGGTGATTTAAACCACTGTTTGAGGTAGTGCTCAGGCTCCTTAGCTAATGTAAATTGCACTTTGCACATGCTTTGTTCCTTTGTTCCTTTGATTATATCAGAGCCTGTACTCCTAACATAGACACTGAAGTTTCTACTACTAAACTTTTTCACGGTTGTTCTGAAAGTTCCTTACAAAATTTTTCTTTTTTCCCTGTATTGCATTTTTTTTGCCATTTTGTTGGGTGGTTTTTTTCACATTAACAGCCTTTATGTTTTTTTGCTTCAGCTGTTCTTTGCATGTTATTTAATAATAATTTTAGAAAAGTTGTTTTTTGATTACATGCTAATCAACTTTGCTTATTTGCATAGGTCATTTTGGATCAGTGCCGCACAGTAGAGTGGTTTAACATCGATTTCACTAGCCTGATATTGGCAACATCAAACCCAGAAAACTGTGGTCATGGTCTGCGCAAGTCAGCTGTGGAGGACATCAGTGTCACTAGCACCTCGTGCCTTGTGACTATAAATATGTATCCTAGGGGTCCTCCAATGGCTTGCTTGGGCTCTGAAAAGGCATAGATAACATAGGTTTATCATATGAAACCAGTGACTTCACGTAGGCACTGAGCAGCTTGAAACCAGCATTAATATCAGTTTCAAGAGCAGAATGAAAGAAGTCTTTCCCTTTTTCACATATGTCCTAAAGTTTTACACAACTGAGGCCATAGCGGCTTTGCTGGAATGAGAAATGATAAACTGAAACTCCTGATTTTCAGTTTTCCATATTTAATGTTTTGTGTCCCATTTCGTCTCTACAGATCTTCATATGCGTCCTATATCTTCGCTAATCTCTGTAATTACTGATACTAACAAACCATTCAATCTCAGTGTTCACATTTCATTCACAGTCAAAAGCAGTACAGGAATTTGCATCCATCCTCCCATGGAAAGTCTCATTATTAGTCACTGTTTGATCTGGCTTATTGTCATTTACTTCCGCTTTTCTCCTATTTTTTATTTTATTTTTAATCGGTGACAGAATTACCTTTAACATAGTACCCATGGGTCTCAAATTTCAATGGGATTTATATCTCAAAAGAAGAAAACCATATTATCAATAAAATTTCTCATCTCTACAGTTAAAATAGTTATTTTCTTCCTTATTTATCTGTTTCAAATTTTACTCCTTTTGGCTCTGATAGCACTTATAAAATAATAAAAAGCACTTATTAAATACTAAGTACTCTGAAATGAAAAATATTTAATTTTCTCTGGTTTTGTTCTCTTTTCAGTTTCCTTCTTGGCTTCCTTTCTTTATTCAAGCCCCAGCCTGGAATCAGATGTTTTCTGTCCATCTTTATTTGCCTAAGTCTGAGTCTGAGATTCATTGCATCAATGTAGCATCAATTCTGTGATGTTAGAAAAAAAACCCCAAAAAAAGAATCAAAAAAATAATTACTTAGCTGTATCTTTTGTAATTACATAAGGCAAAAAATATATATATAAAGACTTCATTCTTCTAGGGTGTGAAGCCTACACCGAATAGTAACTGAAGATCAGAAGAAACTTTACTTTAGGGAAGGGTATCATATATTTTGCCACCTGAAGAACCCAGTAATTTTTAAAAGATTCCAGTTAAGACATGATATCAACAGACAGGAAGCACTTGGCTGAACTGCTTTGACAGTTCCCGCATTCTATTGATATTAATTCTCTTTGAAGATGGTGGGATAAATAAAAAAGCATCATATACAGAATATACCTGAAAGAAGAAAAAAAAGAAAGCACAAGTTACTTCTTTTCTTTGCATTAAGTATATGAACCACCTTCTTCAGGCTTTATGATTTTCACCACAAAGGTGGCAAATCACTTTCCTGTGCTTTAATCATTCTCCTCAGAGAGTCATTACTCAATTCCAGACACAATATTACTGCCCTTGTTGGGATGTCTGTGAATTGTTTTCTGCATGTTTGGAACAGGAGGAATAAAAGTACCTGGAAATCAACTTTACCCTTAGCCCATCTTGAAGTTGCTAGAAAAACAAGCTGGTCTACAGGTTAATATAATTTATACTAATAAAGAGTGTCTCTTAGAAGCCTTAGTGATGGTACCCTGTGCTCCCTGGGAAGCAGTATGGTAGTTATTTTACCTTCCGAGGATTCTTGACACTAGAGAAATTCTCTGACTAAGCCTGTTCTACTAAAGGTTGCTTTGGGAATCAGGAACTGGGGCTACTTTCCACTATTTTATGGTAGTTCTAACCCAGTCTTCACAAGGTCCATTCCAAACCTCATAGAAAATGCTATTCTACATCTTACTGATCCAGTCTTTCATCTGAAACAGTTATGTGGAAGGTTATGTGCTAAAGGCTTCCATTTTCTTGTCATCTCTCACTATGTCCCTGTAATGGGAGGAGCGACTGCTTGTGTAGAAGTGCACAACACCCCTAGTCAACCCATTCCTGATCTTTGGTTGCTAATTATGTATATGTTATGCTTAATATAAATCATAGAAAGAGGTTTAAAAGCAAATGCCACCTTCTGTATTTTTTTTAATGGAGAAAGGTACTGCATATGTGTAGGTTTGTGTGATGAAAGCTGGTTCTGTTTGTTTTTCTCCTTGAGCAAATATTCCAATTTTTTTTTCTTTTTTTTTCTTTTTTTTTCTTTTTTTTTTTGGCTTCTTGTGTCTACATTCACTGTTCGCTTGTGCTTTTTCCTTTCTACTAGTTCAGTGGCTCAGGCACTCAGTGCTGTGATTTTCCTGCCAACCAATCAATTTACCACCTTCTAGTTTAGCTGTTCCACATAGCCATATACGCTCTTCAGACACTGTGTTGAATTCTTTGTTTTCTTCTGGAAACTCTAATTAGTACTCACAATGGTGATGAATAGGCTATATTAGATAGTAAGTGCCTGGGTTAAAGATTTATGCAACAGCATGTGGGTACAGTTTCAGTAAACAGGGGAATGATTGAGAATACCACATGCATAAAACCCGAGCTACTGCAGAGAAGAAATGAATTGGGAAAAAAAAAAAGTTAAAAGTATACTTATTAAATTAGTGAATGATTTGTCATATTGATTGCTATAGTATGTTAATATTTGCTCCATTAAATAGCCCAGATGTTTAAAGCAGTAGTTGCATCTGTTCTTGCTTGGGTTAACAGAAAGCTACAGAGAAGCTTTTTTCAAAAAATGTTTAAAGGTTTACTGCATTTCTAGAGGTTGTTTTTATTGGTCTATTATGTGTTTTTCTGTATTCTCCTGTCCCCTTTTAAGCATGTTTTGAAAAAGTTACTTGTTTGCAAGCTGAGAAATGAAGGATATTTAATAGCATTCAAATAAGACATTCCCCTCTGTGTTTCAAATTTTGCTTTGGAAGAGGCACATAAAATACTTTCAGAAACAAACAATTTTTTTTTTATGTAACTTAGTTTTGTAAAATTAGAAGTTCACAATATTCTGAAAACATATTGTTCCTGAGAGAGAAACATTTCACCACTGCTCTTAGAGTAGTAATTCACAGTGACAAAGGCAGCCAGTATATTTTGTTTGTTAGAAACTGTACATTTTGGGGGAGGAAAGAAAAGTACAAAACACATTTTAAGTGCCTTGAGGTGTCTGTTGTACACAGGAGACTCAACAACTAGAATTCATCTCTGATGAATAATCAGAATCTTTTGTCTTTGATATTTCTTGTCCAGAGTAGACCTTATAAACGATGCACATCTACCTTTCGTTGAATATTTAAAGTACTCAGAAAACAAAGACATAAGCTTGCATATTCAGAATTGATTGGAAGGTATGATTTCAGATGTAAAGACTTCAGATGTCCACTCTTAGATCCTCTAGTGGGATCTGCTTTCCAGAAAATAAATTACCTTACTCTGATTTATAACTGAGCATACCAGAATGAAGGTACCCAATGCCTGAATAGGGAAGGGTAAAACAAATTTCAAAACACAACTCATGTCCTCGATTTCCCATTCCATCACTGTCTTCCTCTCTGTGCCCCCACCTCACTTATCATCTGGTGAAATTCCTTTGGTGACGTCATGCTCAGGGAACAAAAGTCTCACTTATAAAAGGATTTTCTTTATTTTTCATAATTTAGCTGAACCAACACAAAACTGAATACTGTAAAGCAACAAAAATGATGAAACATCGTGAATTGTTCTGTGTTTACTAAATAAGGCTACTACACTCCCTTTAAAATAAATCAAAACAGAGAGTTGGTAGAATGAGGGATCTGGCTCTTGAGGTCTACATGTACAGTAAATGTATTTACCATCATTTATTGCATGACATGTTAAACCTGACATTGGTCATTTATAGTGCAGTCAGTCCATAACACTTTTCAAGTGGCTGGGCTTTAATTGCTACTTTGACAGTGGTCAAAATCCTAAGATTAAATAAGAATTTTGTATATATTTATTTTACTTGAAGACAAAATGATCTATAGTTCATGTTTCCTGCAACCTCTGCATTAAATAAGCCTCAGTATTAGAGCAGGCTTTAAAAGAAAAATCTTTAATCAACTTTTCATTTTTGTACCTTTCATCTATGGTCACTTGAACAATTTCTATATATTTTTCTTTAGTAGAATAGAACTAGCATAACACTAAAAGTTAATTGGAGTATTAGGTAGTATACTTGGAACCATAATACATTTGCCAGGAAGAAATTAAGCTCCCTTGCTGATTGCATCATACCAATATGTACCAAACTTATATACCGAAAGGTACAGTAAAAGGGAACAAGGTTTTGTCTGTTTCTCTGTTTTATCATAATTTCCCCCTCATCTATGCCATCTTTGCTAAATTTTCACTAACCAATAATGCTGAAAAAAGTGGGCTTTCTAACAATGAGGTAAAACACTGAAAATGGGATCTAGGAACAGGTTTCAAACTGACTCTTATGTAAAAGTGTGTGTGGGAGAGAGAGAGACAGAGGAAGGAAGGAAGGAAGGAAGGAAGGAAGGAAGGAAGGAAGGAAGGAAGGAAGGAAGGAAGGAAGGAAGGAAGGAAGGAAGGAAGGAAGGAAGGGAAAGGAAAGGAAGGAAAGAAAGGAAAGAAAGGTAGAGAGAAAGAGAGAGAGAAAGAAAGAGAGAGAGAAAGAAAGAAAGAAAGAAAGAAAGAAAGAAAGAAAGAAAGAAAGAAAAAGAAAGAAAGAAAAAGAAAGAAAGAAAGAAAGAAAGAAAGAAAGAAAGAAAGAAAGAAAGAAAGAAAGAAAGAAAGAAAGAAAGAAAGAAAGAGAGAAAGAATGAAAAAGAAAGAAAGGAGCAAAAGAGAAAGAGAAAGAAAGAGCGAAAGAAAGAGACAAAGAAAAGAAGGAAGAAAGAAGGAAGGAAGGAAGGAAGGAAGGAAGGAAGGAAGGAAGGAAGGAAGGAAGGAAGGAAGGAAGGAAAAAACCCAAACTTTGCTATGAAGAGCAATGGGTAAAATATCTTACACTCTGTTTTTATCAGTACATAAAGACAAAAATAAAAATAAAATAAAGATAAAAAATGCCTTCCAACAGTGCAATGGTTGAATGCATTTATGTAATATAAACAACATTATTCTTTGCTTTTTCTACACAGTCCTCTCTGGTCATGCTTTACATCCAGAATGTCCCAATGGAAGAAAGCAAACGACACCAGTCACTTCAGAGACAACTGAAGTAATAAAACACAACTTAACTCTGAACCACTTGTCATGACTGTCAGAGTTATCACGTTAATTGTTAAATAGGATTTTCTACAAATATACAACATATAAAAACTGTTAAATATATAACTTTAGGCTTTTCAAAATACATTTAATGATCTCTTTCAAACAAGTGTTACTTTTGTTTTCTCTTTAATTTGCTTTCTGGTGCTAAATGGTGTATCAGATGAGACATAGGCCACAGATGACCAAACATGCTCTTTGCAAATACTGTATTATCCAACTTTAACTATCAAAAATGGAACTGTAGAAGAGGCATGTTTAACTGGTTAAAACTGAAAATGATTTTAGTACGAGAAAGTCAATCTAAGTACAGAGGAATAAAGGTGCCATGTAGACAGTTTGTGTTCTTTTTGTCCCAGTTTTTCAACCATAGGTCGTTTTTTCTCAGTGGTCCATTATGTTCTCTTGAACGTGGCATTTCAAGAGCAGGTCTCTGAGTTCGTTTTTACTGCAGCTTTCCATAAAGACTTCTGCTGGACAACAACATCTCAGCTTTGTGAAAGCCGGAATCATGTCTTTGTGGAGACCTCCTACAATTTAATGACATAACTCTGTTAACAGTAAGATTGTGTCCACTTTAAAATAGATTTTGCTCTTTGGTCTATTGTATATACTGAAAGTATAAGAAAATAAAAGCAATTCAGACAGTTTAGGGCACAAGAAGAGTTTCTCTTTTGCACCTCAGTGTCCTCCCATAGGCAAAACAGTCTTCTCTAAGGCTGATTGGGATAATACTCTTCATTGTAGCAGACTCTTCGGATTAAAACATGTAGGTAACAGCAAGTCCAGCAGTGGTGTATAACGCAGATGAAACGTTAACCATGAACTTTTTTGTATTGCTAATGCCCAAGCATATATCTTTTTCTATATTCCTTAGTCCAGTGATCCTTAGTATGGTAGAACAAACTTTAGCTCATAATGTAGCGGAATTATGCTGTCATTCATGAGATACAGAGAAACAGACAGTTGAGTTGATGACATATAACGGATGATGATCCACAGCAGTGAAACTTGACTAAGTAAAGTAGCTCACACAGAGCCTAAACCACTCCTACGAAGATTCTGTGTTGCTGCATTTGTCAGGAGACCTGTAAATCAATAAGAACAAATGAGTCAGTGTCTTAATTTACAATCCTGGTTATCTTTACTGTCCATTATTTTAAAATATACTGTACTCATATTTTTCAAGGAGGCAGTTAATGAATTAGAAGGTATTTATTTTTCACAGCAAACATTTTCGCTGAGAAACAACATAGGAACAAACCTATATTTTTATTTATTATAAAAAAATAACACTTTAATAATTATTTCTAATAAAGTAATGACTATAAATGACAATTTACAATAATTTCAATGCCATCTACTTTCTATGAAGCTCCATGCACGTTCTTTTTCATAAAAATAATATCACAGAATGTTCTTTTAGCTGCATTAAAGTTACATATAACAATATCTAATACACATTAAGGTGACTATTAATTTTTACGTATATGGTATGATGAAAAATGGACATGAAAGCCATGACCATTTATTAAAAATGCAAAGATGTTTATACTGGAGGCTTTTCTGCCTTAAAGTTTCCAATGAGCACTAGAGTGTGTCTAATTTAATCAATACTGCCCTCTAGCGATGCTATTACAAGTGCAAATTAATGTAAATAATGTTTATTAATAATCAATTGAATCAGAAAATTGTTTTAGTTACACAGCAGAAAACAAACCAAAAGAATGAAACTGGGCAAAGGACTGTGTGATGAACCTGTTTAAAAGAAAATGGAATGGAAGCAGTGATTTGAAAGAGAAATGTAACCAAAGTTCACACTATTAAAGAAAACAGAGTACTGGAAAACAGCACAAACACAAATGAGAAAGTAATGACTGATTTATACAACAAGGACCCAGCTATTCATGCTCACCCAAAATATCAGTTTAGAAATGTTTTCAAAATTACACAAATACTGTACAAGACAAAATGTTTTGAGGTGTAGTAAGCAAGCATGATTGTTACAAAATGCCGTTTGAATGTTCAAACACTATCTTCTGCTTTGGCATTGTTCTGTCTCCAAATAGTCAGAACTGTTATTGCTGATGGAAATACCATGCACAACTCCAGAAAATACTGAACAGTGAATGTGAAAGAGCAAAACAAATAAGAAAATCCAATTCACTTGGTTCAAGCCGTGTATTAAATTTAGAGTTTTTAACCTAACCCTCAGAGCAGTAAATTAAAGAAATACCTGCCTCCAAATCAATTTAGTGACAGCTTGAAACATATGGATCTCCCTATATATGTAGATAGATAGATAGATAGATAGATAGATAGGTAGATAGATAGACAGACAGACAGAGAGATGAATATTTTCCTTATAAGGCATAAAGTGTATGTATGTCATAGATTTCTGCTTTTGTCCTCTCACCTTTTCCAGGAAAAAACACCCCAGAAATCTTGCAAACAGCCTTTCCTTTTCGGACTAGTGATCAGATCTCCAAACCACATGGCCTCAGACAGGCTGAAGGCAAAAAACCTGGTTGATTATTGTGGTATATTCCCCTTTTTAAATATACATTCAGCAAGAGAAATTATTTTAAAGTTTTGCTTCTATTAATTGTTCTGTTTCTCCTTTATACTCTTTCTTGGTGTTTCTGCTATGCCCCCTATTTTTCTTCCCATTAGAAAAGAACACAACTTTTAAGATAGTAATACTTTTTAGGCAGTGAGACACAAAGCAAAAGATTTGTGGTTTATCAGGTCTGAAAGCAAACTACTATTCTTTTAAGAATTAGGCTGACTTAGCTCCATCTTTCCTGAATTACGCTGGAATGGCCCAAAGCTAAAAGCAACAGCATAAACTGCTGATGGACTGTGTGTTCTGTGTTTTCATAGTGTGTTTCTCTACCATAATTTTCCCAGGATGGAGAGAGAATTCAGGTACAATCACATTTGTTTGCAGACGCTACTGCTTTGACACTTTATGGATATAAAAGATTCCTTCCTGACTTGCTATCCCTGGCTCCACTTTGCACATCCCTGCTGCGTGAATATGGTATCAACACTTTAAAAGAAGGAGGGAAGAGGGGAGACGATTATGCACTCCAAAAATGCTGAGGCAGAGCAGAGAGCAGGCTCGAAATAAAGTGATGACAGGAAGAGGAAGAGATTAGAGAACAGGAGGTGGATTTACAGCTTTGGACAATGACAGGAGAAAATGGAATGAGAGGGGGGAAAAAGCATAGGTTAGTCAGGGAAGTTGAAACATAATTTATTAATGAAGGCATGAAAAAGAAGTAAGATGGGTAATAGGAACAACAGATAAAAAGGAGAGGATAGGAGAGCGCATGAAGAGTCCAGAGAAGAGGAGAACGCACACCTTCCCTCCCATCGCCTGTTTTTTCCCCTTTCATTCCTTACTACAGGTAAATTAATCACTTCCCAGAAAACCAGACAGATCAAACGAGAAAAGAAGGATTCCCAAAATGACCATAAAAAGGAATTGTTCACTATTTACACTAATATTTCAAACTATGAAAAGTTCCATACCCCCGATACAGCAAGTTTAAAGGAAAATGATGCTTTTGATGACTGTTTGGCAGCAATTTCTAGAATATTAATTAGGTAAATAAATTACAATGAAAACTGTAAATTCAATAACTACGTACACAAAACTGCTTTAAAGCTTGGGAAAGGTGTGTTGGCACTGTTTTGTTCCTTTTTTCCCTTCAATTAGGAAATCTGCAGCAGCATCAAATTAAAGAGAGCCTGGGTACCTGTCACGTAATGCAAGATTTTCTTTGCTGTCCATCTCTACACGGGACTCATGTCAGTTCTAGGTACCATCGCACAATTTTGTTTGTCACTGACTTCAATGAAGTCAGCATTTCTCCCCAGTGCTTCAGAGAGCAAGCTCTGCTTCCTTCTGAAGGAGCCAAATGTTCTGGCTGTAAGTTTGGAGCAGACTTGAGCTTGTTCAACTTTGGGATGTTGAGCAGGCATATAGTACCAGACATTAAAATACCGCTGTACGGTATCTGACTGTTTTCACGATGGAAGCCCAAGCTCCTGTGTGCTCCACAGAATTCTGCTCAAGAGGAAAAATTATTTTCCTGACTGCATATTAGTAGATAATCCAAAGCATAAGAAACAATACATTTCATATGACTATATATATCTTAATATAGTTATTGGGTGGCTCGAATATGTCCTGAGAATGCGTGGCTTATTTGAGCAATTATAACACAGTCCACTTAATTTATCTTACTCTGGAGGGAGCAAAATAAGGGACAGTCTATCTCCAACTGTGCCCTGATGGCACATAAAATAAAATAAAATAATTCATTGGTTTATTCCTATGGTCAAAGACAAAGGAAACAAGAAGATGGGAATATGTGGTGCTTTGCTGACTTACACAGGCTTTTCACCAAGAGAAACCCACCCAAAAACCTGTGTCTGTCGTTCAGTGTACGTACTATCTAGGATTTAATTTAGTGACAAAATGTTTTAATTTCTTAGCACAAACCAGAAAATTGAGCCAGGCTTACTGTAACTGGCAAATATTTTCAGAACCAGGACTTGGTTTCAAGCATGTCTGGCCTGACCTTTTATTTTAAATGGAATGCACATAAACACCAACAATTCCATGTCAAGCCTGGTAAAGCTTTAGCAGTTTCATCTGGTTTCCACTCTGTATTTTGAGAATAAAAATGAAAGTCGGAGGGAACCAAAGTTGTTATTTTTGCTGCAGTAGCCGAGTGCTTTTACATGACTGCCTGTTGAAGTTATACTGGCACTCTGTGATGACAACACTGAACTATCTGTCATGTTTCCAGCACTGATTTCTGAAAATTTTCTGGATGCCTACAAAGTAATTGGTCATATTAAAGAGGTTTCTGTGTTGCCTAACAGCTGAACTACTTGTCTAAACTGTGTATTTTACACTTTCAACTACAGTCTTAAAAAATGCCTCTGGGAGCCTTAGGATTCTGTATAGCACCCATCAGTGTAAATGCCTTTTGGTTTTGTTTTTTTTTCTTCTTGTACTCTTATATGAAAAAAAAAAAAACCAACAAAAAAACCAAACCCAAACAAACCCCACAACATTTTGCACAAAGATAATTCACAGAGATGGATGTAGGTTGGGACACTCTCTGTCTCACAAATCTACTCATAATGGAAACAGTTCCAAACCTTTTACCAACTGACTGCAAGTCAGATAAACAGCATGTCTTTCCCCTCTGCTTCTGCAGCTGTCTGTTCCAGGTCCCTGAATAACTAAGCATGTATAATGCAGAAAGAAAGATATGAAAGCATTAAAATGCCCAAGGAAAACCTTACACTGCCTTGCAAGATACCTCATGCATTACAGGAATAAAAATGTAAATTCTTGGTGATGATCCAAGCAGCAGCAATGACCTGTTGCTTTTATGAGAATTCCCACAGTCCCTCCTGAAAATTTCTCCTGTGTCCCCCCTTCCTCTTCCTTTCTCCGTGACGTTCATATATGCAAATTGAACTGTTTAGTCTTTAGAAAAAGGCAAGTTAATCTAACTTTAAAGTGTCTGTGGCTATTAATAGTAAGAAAAAGAAGCGTGGAAGCTGCTGTACTTAGTAATTCTGTGTTCTGTCTCACAGAGCTAGCCACAGGAAGGACACCTTCAGAGTTCAAACTGCAATACCTGCAGAACTAGGAACAATAAGATTGGTCAAATCTAGTGTCTGTGCTTCTGGGTGAATGTTTATAAAAAGCAGCCTGGTGTATTAGGTAGTGTATAAACAGGTATGCTTTCCTGTTGCACTCCAACAAAGTAGCATCCATGAGTTACAGGTAGCAGAACCCAATTATTAGACACCTTCTAGGAGAACGTGCCTTTTCTTTAACACCCGCTGTTTGGGTTTTTTCACTTCCACTATTCAAGTTAGATACAGAAAGAAGTATTTATTCCAACTCTGAGACTCTTTGCAAATAAGGTATTTTTTCCCAATAACAATTATTATAATATCAACAACGTGTCCAGAACTAAACCCCAAAAGTGTAATTTCCCCTTAAAGAACACTCTTAGCCCTATTTTCTAACTTCCCCTGACCACCTGCCAGGACTATCATCTTGATTGTTAATTTCCTTTTCTGTTAAAATCCTGTTTGTTTCATATTACCCTTTTTGAACTTACAAGATCTTGGAACGTGCTGGCTCAGATCATACACTTCTTCCTTCTACTGAATTGCCCATTGCTTCATAAACAATACTAGTGACGGCAGTGGGACTGCTCTTATAATTAGATAATCCTGACAATGAATGAAAATGTTAGAACTAAGTGTTGCAACCCATCGTACCCTGGGTCATGTAGGTGACCCGTGTTAAAGAGCTCAGGTTTAGGCATATATAATAATGCAAGATTGCTTTGCGGAATCTGAACACATGCAAGGGAAAAGCAACGGAGGTGGCAAAAAAGATGGCAGCAAGACTATCTGTACTCAGAACATTTAAAGCCCCAGAGATCATGGGGGATTTTTGGCTGGAGTAGCGTTTGGAGCTCTCGAGCATAACAAAAGAGCCAGGCAGGTCTCATTCTGCCCCCCATGAAAGTCAAAAGCCAGCCCCTTGAAGCAACATAGACAGAAAGAGGGAATCACACATCTTTTAAGGCATAACAATGCAAAACAGTGCGTTTTCATCTCTTATGTGCTGGGTGAAAACCAAACACACTTAAAATAACTCTAGCTAAAGGCCTTGAGCAAGTAACCCAAATGTATCTGATTTCTTTTTGCTCTTTCAAAATGGTTAGAGGCATGCACCTATATGAAGCTTAGTAGCAGGTAAAACTAAGAAAGATTTGTAACTGGCATGGAACTGTAAACTTGAAAAGTGACTACTTCTCTACCTCCCTTTTACTCTTCAAATAAAAGCAACTGCAATATTAGCATGATTGAAAGTGTAGAAGAATAGCCAGGGGCTTTCCTCAGGGTACTGAAAAAATAACCTGGATTTACCATTCCTAAGACCTTTCTCTAGGGTAGGAGACAGGTTCAGATTAAATCACCAATGCATCTAAGAATCTATTTTTATTTAAATGCAGTACCTTAATGTATACTAAATTCTGAATATTCATACCTTTATACCTATATTGAAAGCAAACTCTTCATAGATGAACAAATCTTAACAAAGATGCAACCTTAACGACATTAAACCTTCTTGGGAAAAAAATGCCTTAAATATTTCTGTGTGCTAATAAAAATCTATTAAATAAAATGATCTTCCATAAAATAATGCTTGTACTGCCACAACAGAAGAATATCTCATGAAGACAACATTTTTAATTATAAAGTTTCAAAAACAGTCTTGCCTACAGGTAAAGTTTACAAGTCTACTTAATGGAAAAAAAAACAGGAAAAAAGAACAACAACCCACATCAGCCAGCGCTGAAGTCCACAGACAAATCTAACTGTTACTTTTTCTTCTCTAATTAGAGGAGAAGAATGTTCAGGGGTATCAGTGAGTGACATCTGATTGACAGGCAGCTGGTCTAGAGCAAGGTTAGTCTTACACTCACAATAAAAATTCGAACAGTTATTTCCTGAAACTGATTGTGAAAATAGTTAAATTTAAATGAAGAATACATTGAAAAGGCAACGTGCTTTTAGATGGAATATTTAGGATATTTCATCCATTAAAAGAGATAATTCTGACTTATGAAGCATGAGCTTTAAATAGGAAGTTCAGCTGCTAGTGAAGGAACTGAACAGTCTGCGTTCACCAGTGAGATACTATGTCTGCTTTATGTATTCCATCTGAGCACTTACTGCTTAAGAAAGCAGTCCTGTTTCATATCATTCCAAAAAGCAATGTAGCACAGTAGATGACTTTTAACAAGCAATCTGTATAAGTATGTTGCGTATGGGAAATAATGTCAGTATTTAAAATTACTCTGCTTAGCCTTTGCCTGTGACGAGGAGAGAGTAGTAAATGAACAACCAGGGGGAGTGGGAGTAGTGGAGGAACATATATATGCAGGTCAGGTAAGAAGAATGCAGGAGGGTTTTTATTCTCTCAGAGCCCGTTTGAAAACAAAAGAAATAGCATATATAGCATTCTTCTGTAGAAATAACATACAGGCATCCACTGCAAACACAGAAAAGCAAGTGTGGTCTTCAACAAAGCTCAAATATATGTGGACATGTAAACAGAAGAAAGCCCACCACTGCTCTTAGTCCTTATGCCCACTGCAAAGGAGGGCACATTTTCTTAAGGCAAAATTTTCTAAATCAGAATTGTTCTTAGACAGTCCTTTAATTGGTACATGCAAAACAACACAAGCATGTATCAGCACAAATTATTTCAGCTTTTTTAACCTTCATTCTACTCACTTTCAGTGCAAAACCAAAAATTCCCAGCCTAACAGATTGTTACATCCTTGTTAAAAGGTTTATGAGTTCCTGGCCTCAAAGACACAGTATAAAATGTGAAAAATCTCTCCCTGAAGCACCTCACCACAAAAACAGCGAGGTTCTTCAGGAAAGTGAAGCGTGTATACTTAAGAAGTCAACATTCCTGTCTTGTATCAGATTAAAACCAATTTTTTTTAGAGAACGTTCAATCCTTCATTCAACCATAAATATTCTGAAAGGATAGGGGAAAATGTAGTGACTTAACAAAGTATTTTATTCAAGATTTGGGGAGGGGAAGGATATTCCTCAACAGCGTAAGGGGAAAATTGACAGGAATAGAGGGTTTTGCATACAGCAATATATGTTGATCCTCTGTTTAATGACAACATATCCATACACCTTTGCAGACTTTCAAGTCCTCTTGTATTTCCTTTCAGGAAATACTTTATGTTTATTTCGTGATATATTCTTATAATCCCAACTAAAATAACCTTTTGTACATCTATGCTTATCCTCCAGTTTTAAGTTCTGCATGACTATGGCAAAGCTGTGAAGAACGATGAGACAGGGAATTTAAGGATCATTATCCCAAACTAGCCAATTAAAACATTTTTAATCCCTTAGCGGCAAAGCAGACACCTAAATGCATTATACTGTGTAGCATTCTGATTAACAGTGCAAATATATTTAAACCTAACACAAACTAGGGATGCGTACAATGCAGTAGTTTAAAAACCAACCAGTGTGTCACCGTCTATAGGAGGCAGAGCGCTCTCTACACTTTGCAGCATGTTGGATCTAAATTCTTTGGCATGATCACCACTACTTTCCCTACCCCATGTCTGTGATATTTTGGCAAGCAGTGCTGTGGTGATCAGATTTCTGCAATAGACTGAAAACAAACAACAAAAGAGGAAAAATAAACTGTGGCAAATGTCAAGGAATTTTCTGTAATTTACAATAAATTTTACACACACAAAAGACAGAACTATGTAAAAGCAGCTGCAATACAACTTTTGGAGAGCAGGAGAAGAAGTGAATTTGATCTTCTCTCGATATAAAGATATCAGTCTTGCCAAATCTTATCACTTTATCTAGTTTCATGTGCCTCATAGAGAGGAGTAAATCTCCTACCTTATAGTAACCTTTCTCAATCAGATTTTAGGGAGTCCTAGCCCAGTGTCTCTTCCATGACAACCCTTCAACTCCCAATTATTACAATCTCCTTGGGTTATTACAATCTTCTAGATTTCAGTTCTGCCTAAACATGCTTAGTGCCTGTGGGACATCCTTGGGCATCTCTTCTGATCTCCAGATGCTGCTTTAAAAGGCCTTCTGTCATACATTTGTGCTCCTGAACACATCTTAGGCTCTTGGAGCATCTAGGCTGCCCTGGACACGTGAGTTCAGGGAACTGAATTCTGCCCTTATCACCTTTTTTCAAGCTGAGAGTCCCAAGCAGCTCCTGCTTGTGACTCAGTGGGCCTCGTTTGGTCATGAGTGACCCACTAGACCCTACCGTAACTCCACATGCATCACTGCCCAAACCATATTCTTGTGACTGAGCTTTTCCTCTGGGTTGAGTGACACAGATGACAGGGAAGAGGAATAAGATACCAATCTTGTGATCAGTCCCTGTGCTTAAGAAGCAAGCAATCACGGTTCAGTTAGCTAAGGCTACAAGACAGACCATGAAACATTTGTGTGGATCCATCCTTAAGAGAGAAATGTCAGTGCAGTGATCACACAACCCTAGAAGTTCAGGAGGATGGGATCACAGATAAGTGTCTTATTACACTAAGCACCTGTCATTACAAGTGTTATGAGAGCTGTCAATTTGTTTCTTAGAAACATTTACCAGACCTTTGTTACCTTTCAAGCTTGTTTTCACGTTATAAGAATGACAAATATTAACATCAGATCCTGAGAATACTTCAAAATGCCTGAGCTATTTAAGAGATACTTCTGGATTGAATCAGAGTAAAATGCAGTTTTCCATTCCTCACTTGTTCCGATCGTAGGTGTAGAACAGACCTTGCTGGTTCATAAAACAGTTACTCAGATGAAATTCAATGAACCTGAGAAGCAAATAAGCTTCAGGTGAAGACAGGGATCAAGATATAGTATTGTCAATGTCATTAGTGAATCCAGGGCGGTGAATCACACAGTACTTGTGCTGTTCATCACAGGACCATTTCTGAGTTCAGAATCTAAGGCAAGAAACCAACTCCAGGAACCACTAACATGAAACTTATTTTTTTAATATAATATTTTATAATTTAGGACTTTACTCTTTTCATTATGGTAAGACTTTTGCTGCTGAGAATTCACAGATTTCTTTTTCTCATCATAGATTTTCTCAGATTTGAAAAAATATACAAGAGATTTGAGAGACTTCAGCTGCTGGCAGTATCAAGCCCTTGGTTCCTCTGATACGTCTGGGTTTGTGAGGGGGAGGTTCTCAAGACAGAAGGAAGAGATATCACCATGTTTTAGCAGTTACAAGAAAGTACATCAAAGTTAAGGGGATAGGTCCTAAAATATTAACTATAGTCCAGATGGCCTGCGTGGGTGAAACTTGAGAATGTTTTATGAGAAATCACACAAAACTCAGATGCTATAGAAACAAGAGACAAAACAGAAAAAGAGGAAAATGTATTGCTGACTCTGCCAGACATGCTAGGCAACATTTCATAAATATCAGATGGAAGAAATCATGATCAATCTTTCCTTTTAGGTCAGGAATTACACGTCATATAGAACAGGACTAACGCACAAATGATATCATTTGGTTTGAGTTTCTGCTGTCAGATAGGAGACCTGTATATTCTCCTCAGAATAGGCCTTGGCTTAGGCTATGAGTTTCTTGGAGATGTCAATGTATCAGGGTTAATTAACAAGGAATAGTTTGTGTTTCTCTTGGCTCTTTTTCGCTAATTAAACAGAAACGGAAAAAAGAAGCAAATTTTTATTTATTTATTTTTTTTTTTAAAGTAGGAGAGGAAATCTGCCATGTGTAGGAGACAATGTGGGTGTGTTCCACAGATTCTGTAAGACTCACAGGGACCACTGTGGGAATGACAACACAGGTGGGAAAGTGCTATTGAAAGACAGCCTTCCAAGGTACAAGCATAAAATTTGCTTCAGCAGTCACATCTGTTTGTAAGGCTAGCTGCAACAAGTAGTCAAGGACACTTTTTGTGGAAAACCAGACATTCTGAGGTGGTAATACAATTTTTTCAGTGCATACTGCAACTATGTACACATATCTTGGTCATCTTGTTTAGGAGCATCCAGTTAGAA
This sequence comes from Rissa tridactyla, assembly GCF_028500815.1. Taxonomy (NCBI): domain Eukaryota; kingdom Metazoa; phylum Chordata; class Aves; order Charadriiformes; family Laridae; genus Rissa; species Rissa tridactyla. The sequence continues at coordinate 200,310,641 of NC_071466.1, forward strand.
TACATAAATTATATCAAATGCTCTAAAACATGTACAGCCTAGTCATATTTGAGGAAAAAATACAATTGCTTTTTTCATGTAAATGAAATGAAACCTTACCTTTTGGAAGGACATATGTGCCTCCATGGATGATGGAGAAGGCTAACAGCACCTAGTTTCTGAAGGCATGTAACTGGAAAGCGCCTTCTAGAGAGGAATGGATCTGGATGTCACTAATTATGTGTTTTGATATTTTAAAAAAATATGTTCCTTGTTGGGTTTTTGTTTGTTCGTTTGTTTTTTAATAAACAACTGTACGCTGTGCAACTTCTAAAGACAAGATGATGTTTTCATCTTACTAGAAAAAAAAAAAAATTCAAGCTAAGTTATTAATAGGAAAACAGCTGCTTTTCTAATTGGTACATTTGATGCTTAGCTTCTTTTCATTACAGCCCAGACAGGGGACACTTTGATCTAGATGTTTTAATCAGCGTTAAGTAGCATTAAGCCCTAATAATTTAAAAATAAGACAATCACAAAATCAAATCCATACCTAAAAATTGATTTGATCAATACGTCCTATTATATATAACACATCAGTAGGAATGAAACACATTATAACTGCTACCGATATGCCATAAAAGAATGTCATAAGAGTAATGAAAACGAGAAATAATGTGATACAATTAAAAAGTTTCTTTTGGATTCCAGAATTAAAAATATTGAAATACTTCAATGTCAAACAGAAGTGAAAATTCAAGTTTTAACAAATGCTTGCCCTCATTCTTTGTTGATTGGGTAAGGAGAATTTCAAATCATTCCTGAATATTCTCCCTTCCCTTTTAAAAACTTCACACCAGCACACTATCTGACTAAAAGGTAGGAGTGAGGAGGGTTCTCCTTTTTACAGTATATGCACTGTCAAGTCTTTAAACTTACTCTGATAAAGTATGCTTAATTAACCTGTGGTACTTGTTCTTTGTACAGACTTTCAAAATGCTGAACAGCTATATCAATGGGGAATAGAAGACCTTTTCACCATGATTTTCCATTTAAAGGTGTACTTATGTTGATACTTGATTACACTAGCGTTCTTCTATAAATAGCAGAGTATCTGCATATTCCACAAAAAAACTCTGTTATTGGGAATTTTCATTCAAAATCTGGCGCTGTGGTAAGTCAGAGCTCTGACATCTGGAATGCTTTGGACTGACTCCAGATGTAGGAAAAAAAATAGATTATCAATATTTGCCAGAGGTCACCTTTCTCAAAGACAGGCCAGGCATCCATGGCCAACCACATATAAACTGCAACTGAGAGCTTTGCCACCAAAATTAACAAACAGGGTGATTTGAAAATGATCCTATCACTCCTAGCAATGACATTGCTTTGCTCACTTATGAGATACACAGTTGTCCAATAGGCCAAAAACCACACAAACAACATTAAAATTTGGAAAAAAAAAGGATATGGATTATAAGTACACATAATTCAGAAGCTACAGATTCAGATCTGTATTAATGTCAACAGAGATAAATACATTTTGATTTAAAGCCTCATACGTAGTTTGATCTGAAATTAGTGCCAAGATTCATCAAAAGCTGTCAATTGCCATTTGCTGTGCTAATTTGAGACATTCATGTACTTAAATACAAGTATACTTTTTTGTTTTTCTGCGTCCTGCAGATTCTCCTGAGACCATTATAACTGGCATATTTCCCAGACATCTCTGTAAAGGATATTCTGCTCATAGAAATTATAACATATAGTGTCCTAAAGTGAAAAGTGTGGCAGAACACTGGCAAGTTTGTGAGATAGGGGAAAGAAGTGTTTTAATCTCAAGATATGAAAGATAAACTGAGCTCTTGGCTAACTCCTTAAGGCTTACAAAGTGACAAATAATTAAAACAAATGCTCCTTGGTCCTTTTGCTATATAAATGTAATTATTTACTTGTTGATTAAATTTCTGCTGCTTACTATCTATAATAAAAAGCTTTTGATTTATGACTGATCAACTGTATGAACAAAAACTGTAGTTCTCTCAGTTCAATTCCTGGCAAAAATAAGGCATATGGTCTGTTTTAGTATCTTAAACATCAGCTAACGTCCATACTTTACCATAAACATAGTTCACAGCTATCACCTATGAACTGAAAAGAAAGTTATTCACTGGCATTCTGAAGAGGGAATAAGGCGTACACTTCTGTAACACTTTATATCCTAGAAAGAGATAAGGGGACTAAGGAGATATTTAGGCGCCGTATCTGGAAGCAGTATGGCTGTTAGCATAGCAGAGTTATTAAATTTTACTACATCAGAGAAGCACTTAGCTGAATTGTGTGAGTCTGCAGGTTCTGGTTAGTATTTCTTTGGTGGATGTCTCGCGGTGCAATGTCAACCTTTTCACAGATTCAATTCTATTTGTAATCAGATGATATGTAAAGAACTACTCAAGAACTACTCAAGTAGTTTCTTCTTTTTTTTTCTTTTTTTTTCTTTTTTTTTCTTTTTTTTTTTTTTAATAATCCCTTCAAAAGAACATCCTCTGTGCTAGGCTGCCGTATCAAGTTCTCCCTCTTCCTTCCAATGTTCCTGGCTGCACAGTGGTACATCTAAACCGAGAAAGGTTTAGTGTTTGTTCTCCCTTACCTTAACTCTAGACTAGAGACAAAGTAGATTTCAGTTCCTACATTGAAAAAAGAACAGAACACAAGTTTCTTGCCTCATCAGTAATTATTTTTATTTAGGTCTAACCACTAAGTCTAAGGGTTCAATTCATTACCCCCAGCACAGCGCGTGCAGATGCCTTAGTGTACAGAATGCTGATGGACCTGAACAGGCTCCAGTGATCATGGACGCCTGCCTACCTTTCTTCACCAGGAACTGCAGCTCCTAGCAGTGAGACAGAGTGGCAGCTGGGGGAACTACCTCACACAGGAATAAATTGCAGCAGACCAGCCACTTCCTCGAAGAAAATCAATCTTCGACAACCTTCTGCCTTACAAGTACTACGTGACAAAAGTCTGCACGCAGAGAGGTAGAACAGAATACCCGACTTTGGCTAAATTGACTTGGTAGAAGTTTGGACAGCCCAAAGGCCCCAGAGTTTCCCAGAACTATTAGTCCCCAGGCAGTCAACCTGCAGAACGACATTCAGACTCCACGAAACCCCCTGAGGAGTCGGATTCTGGCTTTGACTTTGAGTCCTCTGCAGAATTGTTACAAAGAGGTGGCTGGTGCATTCTTCTGCTCTGTTTTTTGAGGAAATTACCTTTGGATTCAGTGCTTTGTGCAGAAGCCCAGAGTACCAATGTGCACTGTATCGGGCTCATTTCAGACTTCAGTGAGGGAATACACGCTTACTGGATATCAAACACACTTGGCTATAAGACGGGCACTAAATTGTTCATCTTTGCCACAGTAGCCACACCTGGGTGCGCACAGAAATAAAATGACATGCCTGCAAGAAACTTTACCAGAAAAAAGAGGTTGTTTATAAAATCACAAGGACCACAGACACTAGGCAGGATATTTGTTGAACATACTCTTGGATTTAAGCCTCATCAGTAAAACAGGAGTAGTATATATACAAGTATAGGAGGATTGAAGTAAAGCATGGTTGCGTTCAAGAAAGCCTATTTCCCAGTATGCTCCCTCTGATAATCTGTTTCCATCAACATTTGTGCCTCAATCATCACACCAAATCTATTGAAAACCATTTTAAATACACATACTTGACCTCACTGTTAGAAAGCACTCACCTCTACACTGACCATGGGCTATATTCTTCAGGAATTATGAAAAGGAAGTCAGAGTGAATAAAGCTGAACGGGTTCTAGCCCCCGTGGGCCTAAATTGCTTTTGAAAATGATCCTGAATGTTTTGAATGCTGTAACGTAATGGAATATTTACTCAGGTGCTTTTCAGTGTAAGTATGATAAATACAGCACCACAAGATTCAAGAGGAATGTCTACCCTAGGAGTAAGGAATGCTGACAGGTTTTGCATGTGACGGGGGAGCAGATATCCTACTGCACATCTCTCTATCCTCAGCCTGCACCAGGCTCACCTTTCACATTGTCCTTGAAGGATGTCTCCACAAAAGATGTTTCTCATCAAGAATGAATTCCGAAGGAGACGTAGTTTTCTTTTCTTAATGAAGTTAACTTGATTTGGAATTGACGAAGCACACGGAGTGGAAATTGGCAAAGCCATTTTGCAGATGTTTTTCATAGCATAGCTACACTGTAGGCATGCAGGACGACTGGAATGCCTAAGGTCAGACCTGCTCTCAAAGAGCCCAACCAGGTGCTCTCAACAAGCTCTACAAGATGTTCTGGAAAGACTAAGATGGGACAAAAAAATGACAGAAGCATTCATAAATGTATCATATCCTCTGATGACTACATTTATGACCCCTTAATGCATACTCTGTCTTATTGCTAGTATGATTCTGATATTTGTTAGATCTAAGAATAATATATTTTTGTAGCATTTGTTCTGTATTACCTGTAGTAATAAAAAATAATTAATTGAAAATACAAGGGGAAAAGACTGTAAAAAGAGGTGCTGGTAACTTCTTATGGCAATCTTGTTCTGTCTTTTGAAACAATTACATTTTAAAATTCCTCCAGCATTAACTTCTTTCCCTTGGACTGGGTGTAGCATCTAAACCACCTTTTTTTTGCAATGTAATTTTTTAACTGCTCAAGATAGCACAGGATATGTGCTACTCCTGTATGACACCTGCAGGCTGTCTCAAATCTCATCTCCAAACACAAGGAGACATAAACGGATGCTTTTTATCATATCTTACCTGTAACAAGCACACAAAAATGCATGGGAAGAGTGGAGTCTCGGCTCATTTTTCCTTCACCATCAACCAACAATGGGCTACACTGCACAAAAGGAGGTGAGTACTGTTCTGTGCCATACAGAAGTACTGCCTGTCTGTGGTGCACCCCGGGGAACATGAGAGGGAGCTCATATGTAGCCCAGTGCCTCTTACAGCACCTTCACGCAGCTTTCCCTCTCACCAAGGTATCTCTCATATTACAACATAGTCGATCCCCAATTTATTTCTAAAGCTAATTTGGGGCCCACTACTGCCCACCAGTTTAATGCCCATGAAGTGAATGACAAATCCCCACTCAACAGGAAAAACAGAGACAAACTACGACCCTGAAAAGCACCCTCACTTCAGCCACTGCATCAGGACACAGCGACTTCATAGCCTGGTTTGGATCCCAGGGAAGTAAATGGAAATCATGTGACTCCTTATGAAAAATTAAAGGTATAAAAGGTGCACGACTGACTGACCACTAAAAGAAGCTGGAAAAAAAAATCTCAAAAAGGAAAAAAGCCCAAACCTAAAACCTATTCTCCTGCTTTCAAACCTCTTCCTCCTAGTTCCAGAGTCACATCCATTCATTTATTTTCCTCTTGAACAGAAGGAAGGTGAAATTTAAGGCTTTTCTGCTGTGGCTGAGTAGCTATCAAGGGCAGCAGATGTACCAAAAATTTCTCTGTGGTTTTGAACAGCACTTCCTCCATGGCAAGATTCTTTTTAACATTCAAGTTGTATAAAAAAAACAAAAAAAAACCAAACTGCATCTGGTGAACTTTCATTTTGCTCATATATCCTACTTCATAAAAAATGAAAGTAAAAGCATTCCATATGCAGGTCTATGTTGCTAGTGGGAGCTGTGGTCATGCTAATATCAGAAACAAAGGACAGTTATATGAATTATGATACATGTATTAAATAAAACTCTGCCATACTGACCTAGCTGCTTAATGGTAAAGGTTGCAAGCTACTTTGCAGAAGATCATTTATTTTCTCCTCTCTGATTTTCACTTGCAAGAAAAGCAGGTGTTTTACCACATCTTCTGAGGACAGGGACATACCCAGTAAAAACCAAATAGCTGTAAACACATGTGGACTGCCTTTCGAGGGAATCCCTTTCCGTATTCCTCAAACACACATCACAATTACCCACTGCTGACTGAAATTTAAGTGGAATAAGTGAGGGACAAAATGGGAGGCTGAATGGCAGGCTGTCCTGTGTTTTGTAAAAGGCTTAAAAAAGATTTTGTTTGGAAGTGTAATCTGGCTACACACCTCAAGTTAAAGCATGACTCCCTTAGCATACAGGATGTTTAAATGTGTACTAAAAAAAAAATAAATTAACTGCACAAAAAGAATATTGAGAAGTTTTAATATTCAATTCTACTTATAAGCTCAGGGAATGAAGGGTTAGTTCCTCCCAAATCTGGTACTCTGCAGAGTGACAAGTCCTCCGCTCAGCTCCTGACCTGCCGTTTCTTCATCCCTTTGCCTCACTGCAGCGTCTGGCTGTTCATGCGATGGCGCTGGAGGGGAAGGAGCCCAACTTACACCTAATTAAAAAAAAAATCAGCCACACCTTCAGTTGCAGGCAGAAGTAAATGAGATGCCAACACAGCATCCAGGGAAGATATGGTCATCCGCTGATTCTTGTATCAACGGGCAGCTGCATTCTGTGCTTACCACTAGTAGCTGAAACTTTGTTGATCCTGACTCTGGCTCTATGTACGGGTGGGGAAGGTTCCGTACAAAAATCTTACATTGCAGGCTCCAGGCCTACCATACCTTCTACTGACAGCGGAGTATATAGAATTTTGATATCCCTGAAAATCATGACAGTGACCTAAGGAAATGTCTATATAAAAAGTTTTTTAGTGGCCACAATTACTACAGTGCCTTTTATTACTAAAGTTGATTGAAAATGCAGAAAAAGTCTATCACAAAGATTCCTTTTTAATCCCAGTTTCTTTGACAAAAGACATTAAATTTAGAAAATAAGCTTTCCAAATGTTCTCCTTATACAGCGTCTTTTCCAAACTTTTACGTTATGTGGACTTAATTTTGGTTTCTGTCTTAGAGAGAATGATCCCCGCTCATTCTTATTTTTTCTCACAGATTAAAAAAACTATTGTGAGTAATATATCTAGAGAAAGTAGATGACTCTCTCATTCATAGTGATGATATTACCAGGACATTGTTCAGGCTCTTTGGAAAACACGTAGGAAGCTTATAGAAAATTTCCATTGCACTATGTACTCTTCACCTAAACAGAGAACTTCAGTTTCCATTCAAAAAGCAGAATTCTTGAACTTTCTAAAACAATGGGACTACATATACACACGATATTCAAGTTTGAATGCAAAAATAATTCTTTTAATTGAATCATTTATCTGGTGTGCCTGGTATGTTAAGTAAACATTCAAAATGATAAAAAAAGTCTAAAAGTCTAAAATAACTATCTTCACAAATCTAAACAACGTAAGTACACAATCAGTTCTTTTCTGTATGTCAGTTGATTTCATCTCTCTTCATCCTTTCTGTCTTATGCTTTGTCACACAAGTGGAACAGTGAGATAAATCAACCATTTATTTGCTTTATTGCATAAATCTCACAGCAATAAAATGGAATTGATCACATAAAGAAGTTTAAGATGGGTTTCAGTGAATTCTTGAGATGCTGTAAATTAATCACGCAAGCTTATATTATATTTCCTGAAGGGAAATATATTTTAATAGATCTTTTCCAAACATTTTCCTCCTTTAATATATTTACAAATGTTGCTACTATTCTTATTTTTTCTAAGATGATTAAATCATTATTTTTCCCTAGTGTCGTGTGTTTCAAAACAAATCAAGAAAATCTCTTAATTATTTAGAAAAATATACAAGAAAAATCACTGAGAAATTTAAAATAAAGGTATGAATATATCTTCAGTAACAATTAATGCATTCCTAACCTGTGTTTAAATCAATATAGATGACACCGCAGGAGGGCCCATAAAAATAGAAAGCCATATTATACGTAGCATGTAACGCTATCCTGAGATAAGTTTTAAAGGAATGAAAATTGAGCTACTCAACTTGTCCTTTGCATCTAATTGATACTGTCCATAATATAGTATTTTAAACCATTAAAAATGTATTTCATTAATTTCAAAGCTGCTTGATTTATAATACTGGAGAGTATAGTCTAAATTCCCATTGGGAAAGTATATATTAATGATTTTATGTGCGCAGATGTAATTTAAAACAGGATTGCTACTAAGTCACGAATAGCTACTGAGTGAATATTGTTAGTACAAGTTCCTCTTTGCTGTCATGTCTCTCTTTTGCAGACACCTGAACTGCGAAAATGCAGCTGCTGCTTGCTCTTGAGCTCCCCTACTAAATCTGCCCAGTATATACTGACTTGTGCAAATCATGACAATTCTGTTCTAAGATAGTTATCACTCTCCAAGAAAATGGAAGCAAAGCACAAGCATTTTCGTACTGGTCCCCACAGTGGAAATGAACATTACCAAAAGTAGAGATCTAGGTTAAACTATGACCATGAAGATGAAAGCACCTTCCCTATCCCCAGTCTTAAGTTATCGAACCTGAGTAGTTTATTATGGAAATACAGGATTAAAACATCTGAAACCAGTGACAGACAAGGTAATATCCATTCCTTTACTAATCCAATAATATGTGATGGTTTTAGTTTACTCTAAGACTATTACTTCTAGAGTGGAAACTGTCACATCTGTGTGATTCCTTGCCATCAACCCTTAAAAAAATATCTGGTGTACTTTTATTATTATTACTTTACTTTCTGGTGAACAGCTGGCTGGTGAATCCAGGCTGAAGCACTCCATTGTCAGATAATCATGAAGTTATCATGAAGCTGATTCACCATAAAGTGGTTTTTGTGAATGGAAATAATGTATTTTTTTGGCATGGAACAAGGCCAGCGAACTTTGTATCTGACTTAGACTACAAACTCCGGGTTACTTGTGTACAGTGATATGGATAGGGTGAAATCTAAAACATGTTTATGAAATAAATTAGTAACAGCATGGAAAATAACATTGAACTTTGCTACACAGGGTAAATAAACACCGACAGTAGTACACAAATAGTAGGATTTGTATGGGATCCTGTAACAATTTTTTTTTTAAATGTATAAATTTTCTTTATGTTTCCATAATATAATTTGGTTCACTGTTATTGAAATGAAACAGCTCACTGATCTGATAGAAAATGAACTCATTAAAAAACAGGGAAAAAAGACTGTCTGTCAGATCGGTGAGCTCAACCTATTTATGCACACAGTTGCCAGTAGCAAGAGACGGACATGAATTTCCAGCCAGGCCTAGAAGAGCCTCCTTTTCAGAGGCAATATACAGCTGTACTGAATTAGGTGAAATCTTACAGTCCATCCTGAGAAAGATTAATACAAGGGTAATGACTGGGAGATGTAATGTGCTAGAAAAACTTAGTGATCAAAAGTCATTGATCTTGCAGCTTTTACATAAGCAAAATAACGATTGCTTTCTACAGAGAATTTGTACATACAGGACTCAAAGGAGACCATTTCATCAGATCTATAGGATTCCCATATCGGAATTGGCCTTTCCAAAAATAATAAGCTTCAGAAGAAGGTTACTATATTTGAAACAATTATCACACAATTTCAAACGTGGCCACATTCATGAGGACTGGGTTTCCCATCTTCCCAGGAACCAGCCAGCTATTTGCACACTACCATATATTTCATAATACAACCACTCATTAAGTAAAATTAACTTGACTTTGTAAATGCTACAAACCAGATGTTAAATGGCCATCTTAACTTGTCTCCTTTCCTCTTGTAACTGACATATCCCTTCCTACACATTTGTAATTGCAAGTTTCGGGGACAAGTAATATCCCATGTCATACATGTACAAGAGGTGACATTATGTTGGTCTAGATGACCATTAAAGGTCCCTTCCAACCCAAACTATTCTATGATTCTATGACAGTGGCTGCTGATCATGATTAGATGATTAGATTTAGATGATTTCTATATTAATCTGCATTGATTTTCTATATTAATAGGAAAAGTAACAACTGATATCAAGGTTCAAGACGGCAATTTGTAATTTTAAAGGGGACTCACAAGAGTCATCCAGCATCCATGAAACATGTTCCAAATAAAGTTTAATGATGAAGAGAAGTATTGGCCTTCAGTCCTTTTCATTTAACAAGCTAACAATGCTTCATTTTCTTTGCCAGCAGTGAGAACATTTTGATTTACAGTGGATAAAAGAGGATAAAATGTTTATAACTCAAGCTGGACAATCTTTCTTCAGAGACAGACTAAGCATATCCAGCTCCTGGCTAAAGAACTTTGAATGTATTGTCTTATCAGAGGTCAAGCTTGTCAGCTATTGTTGCGATGGCTCAACCTGTACTGCACTGTCCACAGCACCTGGGATGAAAGGATTAGTGAATCACCTCTTTCCACTATCTGGATCAATAGATAAAACACTCTCACAGATGCCTCTGAAGTTCCCTCAGATTATGATTAATGAGTTCATGATGTTTTCCTGTTGGCTTTTCAGTTCCCTCACTACAGTTTGAGCTAAGAAAAACCCATAGTTTCTTTGCTCTCAAGAAGCCTGATTTTGAAGTTTTTTGATGGCTGCTACAGTTTTGCTCTTTACGAACAGCATACTCTACTCCAGAGAATGTTTTCACTTTATCTGACCAAGATACCTGGGTAAACACCCCAGATGAATACAGGCAGCAGAAAGCAAGGGAACATGGCTGATCAAGCATGCAAATGAACACTTTTGCCCTTAATTCAAAAAGTCATTGTGTAACCTGTCAGCCCAAAGAGGCATTTTGATTGGAAAGAACTCTTGTCATGACAAAGCAATACAGTTAAGCATATATCACATAGCCTTCAATGAAGTTCATTACTACTCAAGGAATTAACACTGTTAACTAGCAATACGAATGACCATTTTAATGCTTCTTTTGATTTGTTTAGCAAGAAGAACTTGGCAATATCAAACATAAGCTACTGGAAGGGATGCTTTTAAATCCATGTAATCAGGTTACCGTTCATATGTGTTACCATTTGGGTGGTAGTATATGTCCAGAAGGATGTACTGTCATATCACCTAAAGGTAGCAATTTTTGTCTGTTTATTGAAATATTTTACTTGCACCTTCTTCCAAAAACGCGAACTGTTTTCTAAAGAAAGTTCAAACTAGAAGTTTTGCTGTAAAAGTTGACTTGCTGCGTTGAATTACTATGTAGCTAGTTTTCCTGCATTTGAGATCAACTATTTCTTCCTTCTATGACACAAAGCATTGTTCTTTGACAAAGACATTGTTTTCAATTCAGCAGATGCTTCAGGCTGTATAAATTTAGAAACTATTCTATGGTGCAAGATAGGATAAACTTCTGGAATGGCACATACCTTACACTAATGCAATACATAGAGACACCAAAGAAAATACCTGAAGGGCGTTTGTGTTGACAGTGCCAGTTTAAGTAATCAAATCTTGTTGATCCACCAAGACTGAAAAATCTTGAGATTTTTTTTTGTTCACTGTCAGATGTCTTGTTTTTAAATACTGTGACAATGCTGAAATCTCCATTCTTTCAGAAGCTGGCAGTTCTGAGCACACTACATACTGTAGTACTGAAGTGACTGAAGCAAAGCCAAACATGATATTTGTCATCACATTCCTGCATTTCCATTTTCTCCCCTGGCCCATTAGTGGAACAATTTGTCCTTGTCCTTTTCATAAAACGCTCCCTTTCCCAATCACCCCTCAAACAGAACAAGCTGCCAAGAAGACTGAAAGGCACATACAACACGGTCATGATAGGTTGTAATGAGTGCTGTGGGTGTTAGCAATTACAATGGGTGCATTCGGTGTTCCAACTCAATGGTACTTTTCAAGATTATATTTGTACACATGGTTACTTGCAGTCTATATTGTACATCTTAAATAAGGATTTTCTGTAAGGTATACTAGACATACTGACCAAGAAGGTACAATATTGTTTTATTAGCAGGCCACTGGTATCATTCATTTCTGCATCATTCCACTACTGTTTTATCCTGCATTACATTCTGATGTCATTTTCAGGCTGAGATGATATACTGATTTTTATGGGTTACATATATCTACCACACACAGCATGCTACATCCCAACAGGGGCACTCAGGTTTCCTTATGGCAATTTTTGAAGGATGTATATAGGATTTAAGGTGTATATCTACATTTAGCATTTTAAATGTTATCAAAGTAGTGTTTTTAACCCAGTAACAAGCATTTTCAATAGCACAGCATCCTTCTAGTTTGAGGCCGATAATTTTGTTAAGCTATGCGCACATGCATAGTGTGTGCTATAATCATGCTAGGAATTACAGAAATGCTGCCTTCCAAATTTTCCATATCTGATACAAAAAAGACCTTTCACCGTTCTGACTGTATGAGAGACCGTCAACCATGACCCCCCACTCAAGCACTGTCTGGAGGAGGTTCTCTCTGGGAGCACCTATGCCTGGTCATATAATGAATCAGCAGCCCTTGAGGAGTACCTCAGGAACAATTGGTATATGGATTCATCTACCCCTCTGGTTCCCCTGCAAGGTTTTCCATGTTTTTTCCTCATAAAGAAGCATGGGAGTCTCTGCCCCTCCATGGATTATAGAAAGCGGAAAGACATCAGAGTGAAGAACCGGCACTCCTTGCCTCTTACCCTGGAGCCCTCTGAACATCTACAGTGGGCTCCCTAGTTCATCATGGTGGATCTACAAGAAGCTACTATGAGCATCCTGTGATGCTAGTTAGTCTCTACAATGCTCGAGCCACATTCCAGTATTCTGTAAATGTTGTCCTGAGGGACTTGCTTCATAGCTATGCCATGGTATACCTGGATGACATCCCGGTATTCTGCACCTCTTGAGAAGTATGCACTGATGGCATTCAGGACGTTTTCAATCACTTGCAGCAGCGCTGACTCTGTGCCAAACTGAAGAAATGCTCCCTTCACCAGCAGAGGTTGGAGTTCCTGGGATAACTGTGGGCAACATTGACTTGGGCATAGACTCCAAGGAGACAGATGACAGTCCAAGTTGGCAGCCTCTTTCTATCACAGGTGCAATGGTTTTCAGGATTTATCAGCCTCTAAGGATAGTTCATGAAGGGGATTTCTGGTATTGTGGCTGCCATAATGGCACTCACCCAGAAGAGGTCTTGATTTCATGGAGGTCTTAAGCACCAGCAGCTTTTGAGAAAGTAAAATGGGTATTCACTGTAGTTTTTATCCTAACCCCAGTCTTTTACTGTAGGAACAGATGCTCCTACCTGTACCTTTTTCTCTGGGTAGCTCACTCCACTGAGAGGAATTATGCCTGAGATAATGAGCTCCTGGCAATCAAAGCTTGCCTTTGAGGAGTGGCAGGACACCTGTGAGGGGGCACAAGGACTGAAAATGGTGATGACCAACTACTGCAACGTGGAATAGCATCAAGGGATGAAGTGCCTTTCTCCCCACTTTGCCTCCTTCTTTTTGTGCTCTCCTTCACTTTCCTTTGGCATCCAGGAAGTAGAATGTCCAGGCAGATGCCCTATCATGGAAGAAGGACCCAGACTTGGATGCACACCTTATAAATGTACCTTGTCCTCTTTTTCTCTGAGTTGCTTCACTACAGCCATGGCAGAGGATGAGCTTATGGCAGAAGTTCACCAGGCCACTGCAAATGACCTGCTTCTGGCCGAGCATTGTAATGGCATGGCTTCCACCAGCCTTTAAGCAGGCAGACAGGTAACATCCATCACGGACTGCTGCAAACACATCTCCTCCACTGATGCCACAGTGCATCTGAAGCTGGAAATGAGCTTCACCACTTGAATACCCAGTCCTGCAGGTAATGTATGATATGGACATGTGTGGCTGATTATGTTTGGGTCTGTAACACCTGTACATTCACCACAAGACCTCTGCAAAGACCACAGGGTGTCTTACAGCCACAATAAGAAAGAGGGGCTGCAGTGCCTTGGTGGTATCTTAAGATGTCTCTCTAATCAAGCTATAGATTTAGACATCTGTATTGTTGTTGTAACTCTCATTAGAGCAAGTGGGTAGGAAAGATGGATCAACATTTCCATCTTTCTCTCTCCCCACTGTGGATCACGGATGCAAAGGAGAAGGAAAGAACTTTCATTTTCATGCTCCACATCTTGGGTCAGAAAATGAAGGCCCTGCCATTTGCATTGGCCCTTTAAGTAAAGTGCCGTTATACTGAGAAAGGACAGCTGCCGTGGAGTCTTTTACAGATTTCCTCCAGCTGTGCTGGTCCCTGGCCAGAGATCTCCTTCTTACTCTTTCACTGCAGGCTTAATTTTTGAAATTTTATTATCTCTCACCACTACTTCAGTGCACATGAGGTAAGCCTACAGGAAGAGCTGTCAAAATGTCTGTTGTATAAGTGCCTGGCACCCATACACTGACAGATAGTTCTTCTCTCCCTTACATGTGAGATACCCTGTTCAAAATGAGATAAAAAAAAATAAATATTTGCATAATTGATGTCTCTCTACCAAATTATGACTTTGAAATCATTCAGTATTAAACTTCTCATTTCCTCCAACAATTAAACACACAAAGTGTTTTCTACAGGATCTTCTTTACTTTTGCCTGATCTCATGACATAATGTAAGAGAAAAATCTTTGTGCAACACAGTTTTTATTGAAGCTTCATCATTACCAATACAAATATCTTAAAACCTTTATTGTCCATAATGAGCCTATACCTTCTAATTCGTTTCTTGGCTTCCTTATACCCTTTATTCCGCGTTGCTCTTTCTAACTTGGTCAGACTATTTTTCTAACTGGAAAATGGAAGCTGTCTAGCACATACTCCATTTATTACTAGTTTTAGTCCACAACTTGCAAAAAGTCTTGGTAGACTGTTAATTGTTAAATTGATAAAAATTGTAATTGTAAAAGAAGTGTTCCAGTGAATTTTCTTTGGATCAATCTGTGATGTTTTGGAGCTTTGATCCTTGAGAATACATCAACCATTTTGACTGGACTATAATTTCTCCGAAAAGGTTGCATACACTTAAAGTAACGGCAAAATCCTCACAGTTGCACACAGAAGACACAATGTGAAAACAACATCATGGAAGAAATAAACTGGAAGCAAATATGTAAAATAATGCAAATTTTAATAGCACCAGTTTTCTGTAATACAAACTGTGAGGTGCTAATAGCAAAATGAGCAAAGATAAAAGAACAGTAATCTCATAAACACAGACGAAAAAGTAGGGGATGATGTAAACAGAGTACTAAGAAAAGGACATAGCCTTTTTTTTTTTTTTTTTGGAAGTACAGGTCATGATTTGTCTAGGAATATTGGTACAGAACAGTAGACAACGCTGTGGTTGTGCCTAGTCATGTGGAAATTTGATTACTGCAATGACCATTTATGATTTCTGCCTTGCTGGCTTGACAGTGTCAGCTGCTAAGTGTACAGGCCCCTACATACAGCACTGAGATTTTGACCACAGAGCTTTGTTCCTGTCGTTCTTACACTGGTCAATAGCAACCTCCTGAGCTTTGGCTCTGCAGCGTTTTGTACTGTAACATTTCAGGCTGACATTTCTTGCAAGGCACCTGATTCACTGCTCCCGCAGACAGTTCACCTGAGCTTCCTCCACGGGCAGAGTCTCTCATGGTGCTACTTCCCTGTATCAGCCCTTGCTGTTTTACCAATTGCTTCTCACTATGCCCTTCTGACGGCTGGTAGGATGCAGGGATACCAGTCACTGTGAGCTGAACCACCACCAGACCTTATTCCCAACTCACAGGATATCAGGTGAAACTGGAAAAAAAGCTTTATAATTCTCTGAATGCAAGAACTGTAATTTCGCTCCGTTCTTTAAAGGTCCTCACAGGCTCAGGAAGCTCTGTAAACCCTTCATTTCCCATATGTATCCACATAATATCAAGATACATTCTGGCATGTAAGAATAATTTTCAACTTCTATAGAAAT
The DNA here is from genome assembly GCF_028500815.1 of Rissa tridactyla. NCBI lineage: Eukaryota > Metazoa > Chordata > Aves > Charadriiformes > Laridae > Rissa > Rissa tridactyla. The sequence goes on from NC_071466.1 coordinate 200,326,515, forward strand.
GGATTTTTTAGATATGCATAGGAAGACAGATATTTGCCATGCATTGTCTGGAGTCGTTTTTCATATAGAGATCTACTGGATTCTAATGCATAAATGCACACCATCTTGCAAGTTACACAGCCCTATTAGACTGAACAGAAAGTATTTAGGTCTGAGAGTGAGTTTCAATACCGGCTTTGAGCTCTGGGTCAGAAAGCTTGCTTTAACTACCATCTGTACCTATCTCAGCTATCTCCAGACACAGCATAGGACATTTTTCCTTCTTTCTTCAAGGATTGAATGACCTTCCGCCTGACAGTCATTCAAGTGATTCTGTTAACGTTTTGAAGTTAAATGCAAAACATTTTTCAGAGTTATTTCCCACTTGATGCTATACACATGGCTACATCTGTTATTCTTTCCTCGTATTTCCCCCTGGCACTTGAAGGACAGATGATAAATCTGGGCTAGATTGTATCTGGCTTTGCATGGGCTTGCAGTGAATCGGACAAAAGGGTACAAGGAGCTCTTCCTGTTTCCTTGAGTATCCAGGCAAGGGGCAGACACAAGAGACAGTCTCAGCCCTGATTTAGTAGAGCTCTGAATGTGCACAATCAGTGTATTTAATATTTATAGAAGCACTGAGTGCCAAAAAACGAACTAAGGCCATGGTCTTCTGATTGGGTCAGCAGTGGAGTTAGGTGACCTTTTTTTATGAACTTCACTCAAAAATACAATCCAGAAGAGACCAAAAATACTAGCAAATGTAGTTTGGATTTCTTGACTAGATTTGGCCTGCACTTCAAAACCGAAACATTTCTCCGCCCCCTCAAAAAAAGGTTTCAATGACAATAAAATTAAATATTCTGTCTCAGTTGAATCTCTACCTTCAGTTTTTACATGGGATCAGCAAATAAAAAAAAAAAAAAACAAAACCTGTTTTTTACACAGTAGAGGTATTGAGAAATGCCAGTGCTCAAGGAACACAAATTGTACCCTTTAAAAAGAGCAAAGGAATACAGGACTCTAAAGGTCCATGGGACCCCTGAATATATCGATTTCATCCCTTTCATATACCAATCGCCCAATCACACTATACATTAAAACTGGTTACGCTGTCCTAGCCTACTTCTACTAAGAGGCTATTCCAAAGCCTACTTCCATTGACAATCTTAAACCTTTTAATTTTAAGATCACAGATCACAGTTGTCCATGGCTACTATTATCATCTAATTGCTCTTGTACCAGTACTGTGCTTAAACTAATTCATTCTCTTTGGTGTTTACTTTCTTGCCTCTGTCTAATGTGCAATCACATACCCTCACAGGCTTCAGTTCTCTAGACTAAGCCACAAAGCTTTTTTTTTTCAAAAAAGAAACAAAATGAGCTTATTTTACAAAAAGGCTTTCTTCTGATTATTATGGTAACCCTTTTCTTTACATGTTCCAGTTTGAAGTAACCTTGAATGGCGAGTACAACTAACCATAGCATTCTAGATGAAATTTCATTTTTGTCTTGTGCAATGGCATTAGTGCTGCTTTTTCACTCCAGGATGTGGTTCTCCTGGTGCTTCCAAGGGTAAGTAACATTTACCTTATCACAGCAACTCATATTTGTTGGAAGGCCTGATGCAGAAGTGATGGAGTTAATAACAAAACAAGCATATGAACAGAGCGTACTCCTGAGGAGTTGGAGGAAACTGTTATAATAAGACTATTAACTTTGGGTTAAAGGAGAAAACAAATAAAAGGCAAGTGTTGTTGCTAAGGCATTGGGTCAGATAAGCTAGATTAAAATAATATTTGTTTTAGCCTTGGGAAAAGAAAAGCAGCAAGTTGGGAAATAAGAGTTGTTATTATTACAGTTAGAAATAGATAAATATAAATAAGATTAGCTAAGTAGTTTAAACCAAATAACCAGGGATGGAAACAGTCCTCTGTTGTGACTATGAGGTTATAATTGAAGGCAGGGGTTGAAGGCATTTTTAAGTTCTTTGCTTAGTGTCTCCCAATATGCTGTTGGACTGATTAGCCAACAGTGTTTCTAATAAGGATGTAGTGTCCACTATCCAACTTAAATTCACTTCCCACATAGAATTTGAAAACATAAAGCTTTCTATTTGGGACATTGAAACTTACGGCCACAGTATCATTACTGTTCAACATTACTTGTACTGAAAACAAAACCAAATTAATTTAATTTGAGGGCTACAGTTGTACTACTGTTAGTGTAGTACATAGACTTAGCAATCTATTTTTTTTTCCTTTTTCTTCTTTAATTTTCTATTTGCATGGTCAATAAGCACATTGTCAAGTCTAATGCCCCATAAAAGCTTTGTTTCAGTTTGACTTCAGAATCGAGGACATTCTCAATTTATTCTGCAAGATGTGAGGTTTTACAACCTTTGCAGTTTCCCTGTTGAATCGTAATGTCTCATTTGTATTGGTTATTTATCCAGTTTTGAGCTTTTCTCCAACATCTTCTAGCTCTCTTCTTGGGATACATGTTCAAGAACATTTTTGGACACGCAAGACAAAGGACTCTCAGGCCGCTTTCACATTCAAGTGAAATGTTAATCTAAGCTCTGTTGATGATATGAGTAACTAATTACTTTTATCTACCTTAGCTTGCCTATTCAAAACTGATTCCCCTTCATTACAGGCCTCTATTTACTCTTCCATTTAATTAAAATTCAATTACCTTATTGTCACGCAATCCAAGTCTATTTTCTATAACCGAAATTTTGTATAATGTCCTCACTACTTAAAAAAGCCAAGTATAAAAGCAAATCAGCTTTTTTAGTTCATTGGTGAAGGATGGACACATTCTGAGGGACTCATTCTTTATGAGTAGCTTTCAGTCAGAAACTCTAGCCGGGAAATTAGACAGCTCTGCTGCACACAATTTTCCCAGGGTACACACTGACAAGATTTTGCATATTCAGTCTTATGGCTTAAGAGTGTGGTGGCATAAAATTCTTTCATGGCAGGTAACCTTCTTTGAGGCATTCACTTCACTGACTGAGAGCCAAGGTTCTTGAATACTCCAGGACAATTACCCTGGAGCTTCCTGCGATGCTCAGAGCAGTATCAGTGCGGCTCTACCTACAGTCTTCCCTCCCAACTAGGCGCAGTTTCATTTCTGTTATGCTTTGCTGCTTTAGTTTTCCCCTCTGCAAAGCAACAGTGTCCTCCCCATTGCTTTTATCTTTCTTTTCCCCCCACCCCCCTCTTTTCATTTTCTCCCTCAGACAATGAAAACCCAATTTCTGCAATAAACTATAAAGTATAAGCCTGAGTTTTAAATAATGAGACTATGGACATAATCAACTACCATATATGTTTTATCAGCTTTTTAGTAGCCATGCGGTAACACAGTAATTTCAAAGCTGTTCAAATTCCCTCACATGCAAGATGAAGCAGGGTACTGAATAAAAGACAGGTATCTGTGAGATGTATAAGGAGTGGCAGTAATACATTTGTCTTACTTATTTTCATAGTAGGCTTACACAAAGGAGGTCCTCTAGAATTAATTTAACAAATGTTATGCTCTTTTGCATCGCTCTGTAATCTAAAAGGAAAATTTCTGTGTGATGCTCTTTCTCTGAGGGCCTTGGGTTTTCCGCTATGTAATTTTTCTTTTGAAACCGTGACTTTCTTTTCAAAGCATTCAGTCAGACTCAGGGAAGATCCCGTTATTGTTCCATGGACTGTGTGGCTTCACATATCGGTCCTGAATTAAAGACTTGATGCATTTCATCAGTATGAGTGCACACCAGGACTTTTTAGCACAACATTGGGAGGTTATACCGCAACCTTAGAAGGGAATACTAGCAGAACGCTATTAATGTTAAGAAGCATTCAAAATAGGTTAAGATCACATGGCCAAAGACTACCTTTTGCACAGAGAGTTCTACCCCTTTCACTGTCACAGATGCCTCCATCCTGACTGAAAAAAAGGCATTTAAGCCCATACTTAGTTTTCTGTCAATATGCATGTGGCAGTCCGAGAGCAGGACAGTGAATCACATTTCCCAAAATTAATTTGAGGTGACTGTTCTTTGGAGGCATTGCTTCAATATTAGTCCATTTCTTTTCACCCCTCACATGGGGTCGTGATTTACCCTTGTGTAATTCCAGTGTAGCACTCAGCCTCTGTAATGAGACTGCAGCATGCGTAAAAACACTGACAAGCAGATTTTTATCTTCCTGTAAATTAGCAATTCTGCAAGAATGTCAAATGGTCCTGCTAAATACATTGAGCTGGCCATGTCTGAAAATTAACTTTCTAGTCATTGCTCCAGCCCACGTGGCACTTGACAAGTGCTACAACACTCTAGGAAAGACCATGTTAATTATCACATGACTATTATTTATATCTCTATTTCTTGAAACACTATTCAGTCATTAAAGATAGTGAAAAATGGCACTATCCGGAATGAATATGAAATGAATATTCATAACGCAGCTAATTGTCACTGACATCTCAAATTTCATTATAATTTCTGTTTTGCTTAGCACTTTCTTGTACTCGCAATAAACCCATCACTATGCTATTTAATTACTGACTGTAACAGAAGTCCAGACAAAATTACATATACACAATAGGAGTCTACATTTCATAATCAGCTATATAGTTAGGAAGTTTGGAGAAATGTTTCTTATATAGGTGCAGATGTATTTATGTAGCATAACAGATCTTAACATGCTTAACAGAATCTCCTGCTTTTTTTATTAGGCATCGAATGTTTTAATTCACAGCAAATCTAATAATTCAAGAGTCTCTAAACTTGTTAGTACAACTTTTTCGTTCTACTGGGATATTGTAATAGGCTTTATTTCTTTACACTGTGCATTTCATCATTCCTTTGAAAGTGCAAGTAGAAAAATACAACTAAACAAAAAGGTTTGCAAGTGAGCCATTCTAGTGTTTATCAATACCATTATTTTTCTTGCAGCCTTTTTAAGCTCTTAAGTATGTGTTTGTATCAAGCTCATTTAAGCCCATGCTTTTTGTGTAATATCACCTACTTCATATATGCATAGACAATAAGGGAGGTTAATTTAAAAATGGCTATAGTTACAATGCTGGCTGTATAAAGCCAAAGGGAGATTATTTTAGCTTTAAAAATTGGCTTGGGGAAAATTAACACAGTGAACAAGCATATTAAACACACACTGCTTTAAACCATACTGATTCTTGCTGCTGCTCAAGAAAGAGCTATCCAATTTAAAATATTTCTCAGGCTTTAAAGAGTACTTCTCTTACAAATACTTACCTTTACAAACACTATTGTTTGAAGTGCATTAAAAAAGGAGCTGTTTATTGGTAGCCGACAGTTTTGAACATAACACTGTGATGAGGGAATCTGTCACAAACAGGAAAGCAGTCATTTGGGGAGGAGAAATTATGATGGTTTGATCATGATGTATTTACCGGAGTTCCTGGGACTGTGGGTCAATGGATCCTCCTTCCTGCAAATGGGAAAAAGTCAACCCCTAACTAGAGGGCGGTCAAGCCACGCTGAACTGCGGGCCTAGCTGCAGAATGCCCACTGATTTCTGCTCGTAATAAATGTCAGCCTCTGAAGCTGTTATTTACAAGCTCTCTCTGTGGTAGCCCTGAGGTTCCCAAGGCATGGTTGGTTGCAGCATTATGCACAACAAGTTCTTTCAATCAGAGCAACCAAGGCAACAGAGACTGAAGCTGACAGGTCACAATCCCGTAACACTTTATAGCGACTGGCATTCTTTTTGTTTAATGGCTACTTTTTAAAAAAATATAAACCTTTTTAATTTTCCTAAGAAAATGTTTGTGTATTTATTAAAAATAGCTTCTCTTGACTTCTCTTAGGTGTGCTATCAGTCTTTTTCTTTTCTGATGCAGGAGATTCACAGATGTATATACGCAGGAATGACAAAAGAGCTAAACATATGAGAAAATTTTAGCCTGATATTGTACATTTTCAGTCTCTAAAAAGGGTAACAGGCAATATCTGAAAATTCTTTAAAGGGAAAAATCCGTGCAGACACTCAGTTTAAAACTGATGCTGTCGTGCTGTCTGTATGGCTCTTAAAGAAGCCATCATGATTATTCCAATTTAGATAAACAGTGAATGGAAAAAACTCCAGCAAACAGCTATATGAGAAGCACATCATACAAAGACTCTTTCTTGACAAAGAATTGTCTGGTGATGCTCACAGGCCTACTTAGCTGCCTCCCTCCTAAGAGGGACTAACAGCTAATGACAGTCTGTCACAGAAGTTTTGCTGGAGGTCATATTTGATACTTCTGACATTTATAACAGGGATGTAGGAAAAAAGCTGTTAATACTGGGAAAAGAATGAGTGAAGTGGAAAACCACACAAACTTCCATGGAATTAATTTGTTAATCTTCATCTCTACCTACAGTCACCAGTATTTTCTTCCGCCCATGAAGCAGCTAGCTGTTGGTTGCATCCTTATGCAGGAAGTCTGTTTAAACATGTTAAATATAAAGACTTATTTTAAGTGAATTGAAGAATACATCTGTGAGCATGTGTCTAAATGACATTTTACACAAGATTTTAAACAAGTGTTTCCTTGAACTCAGTCCTTCATAATCAGTTAATCATCTGGGACAGAACAGCTACACTGTGGGAGTGCAGAAGTGTGTGAAACAGGGCATAAGATTCAATTCATGGCTAAAGTACTCCCAAAGATGCTGGAGTCACTGTTAATGGCCTGGATTCTCCAGGTAGATCAAAGGCAAAAAAAAAAGGCAGACAAGATACCTTGAAAATTCAACTGAACCATGGAAATAAGAAAATGTTCTCAAGTGAGATCAATCAGGTTCTGTAGCACCACGCATTCACTGCATTTTTTTTTAATCTTTGTGATTTGGAGATAACTTTACAAATATGATCTAGTAGTAAACTGGTATTGTGTTTTCTTCTTCAGTTTGCAGTCGGAGAGGTCCAGGAGGAATGTGAAGATATGTTTTAGAGCTTTTAAAGAACACATGAATTTTAATGAGAATCCCTAAATTTCCCTTTGGTGTGGTTGATACTGCTTTTCTGATTATAGCAAATGTTGAGCGAAGCTGCTATTAAGTTCTTTAGGGCTCCAAACTGACAATACTGAACTCACTATGGGAAAAAGAAATCAGTTGTCAGAAAAGAAATGGACAAATAAATAAATATACTGGTGGAAGTCAGAGAAAATTATTTTGCAATAGTGTTACTGTAATTGCTGCGAAAAGCATGGCTTAAATCTATTAGAGAAACCCATGTGTCTTCACCCAATGTGAAGAAAAGATTTTGAAAAAAGAGGGGACAAAGTGAGAACAATTACATACCAGTTTATGAGAGATGATACTATTAAACAGGGACAGCTGTCATGTTTGACCTTACCTGTAAAGTAGCTTTTTTACAAAATAAGCAAGAAAGAGAACAAAACATAGTACCAGTAATAAAAGCAACAATAGCAACAACATAGCAAAAGACTATTTAATTGCAAATTGTGATCAAGGAAAAGAAAGACAACAAAAAGTAAGCCAGGTGGTAAACCCTTCTCCTCTAAATGTCCCTTGTTTTACTCAGTACCTACTGGTTATTTTAGTTCAGATAGCAAAATAACACCTCATTTGGTGATGAGATTCCTCTCATTCAGCTGTGGACGTTGAGGTGAATGAGATTTGACTCACAGATTGAGACACCAAATTTAGGTATCTACATGTGAACTATATATCCAAGACCCCAGTCTAGTCAGTAAAATACTGGAGTTTCAGTCAGCTGTTTAAAGATAGATATCTATTGCTTTTCCATTTAAAATGCCTTCTTAGGATATCTGAGGCAACCTCATGGGACTAGCAGATATGACAGAGGACTTCCGGGACACCCTACTGAAGAAGAGTCTGGAGGCTAGGCAGACATTCCTGAGGCATCTCTAATAACATTAGACGTCTATGCATGGACAACTGAAGTGAAGCCTTAGTCCATTTGATCAATGGATCCAGAGGACTATTCAACCCACTCCAAAGTGGACATCTACAGCAGATCAACTGAGCTGTTCCCTACATGCCCCTGCAGAAGACCAGGATGAGATCAGCATTATCAATTCAATGGCCTGCATTTTCTTTCTTCTTTGCGTACATATTAAGTGCTCGGTTAAAGGTTTTTCTTCAGTGCGTATGTTCTACAAACAAGCTAGGCCTTGGATTCATTGTTAACCAAGTGAACTTCCACAGCAGTAAATTTTACAGTCTAGCAGGTAAATCATTGGGAAGAAAGAAAATTATCATCTTGTTTTATGAAGTCCCTTTATTTGGAATACTGTGTTCAAATAAAGGTACTGCATTCTTAGAAACAGATTGGCAAAATGGAAGGAGTTTTTCAGAGATTCAGAATAAATGCATATATCTTTACTTCTTAAATCACTTAAATATTCCAAAGAACGCAGGGCTCTAACTACCATGGACAAGTGATGAAAAGGAGGAATAGTATCAGCTTGCAATAGTAGAAGTCCCAAGAAAAGAATGGAATTCTAGTGTACATTACTCTGGGATGTAATTAGAAGCCAGAGTGTGAAAACAAAGACAAGAAATATAAAGAGAAACATCCCAGTCAGTGACACTTTTCTAGTTATTCAGTAACCTTTGAAATGTAGAAATCCCACTCCATGGGATACTGAAATCCAAGCTTGATTTAGTAATAGAAAATCATTTTTCTACAGGGAAACCTGTTCCAGTGTTTCACCATCCTCATTGTAAAAAATGTCTTCTTTATATCTAGTCTAAATCTACCTGTTTTTACTTTAAAACCATTACTCCTTGTCCTATCACAACAGGCCCTGGTAAATATTTGTCCCCATCTTTCTTATATGCCCGGTTTAAGTACTGGAAGGCAGCAATAAGGTCTCTGCAGAGCCTTCTCTTCAGGCCTAACAACTGCAACGCTCTCAGCCTGTCCTTATAGGAGAGGTGTTCCATCCCCCTAATCATTTTTGTCCAAGAGGTCCATGTTTTTGCCGTGCTGAGGGTTCCAGAGATGGACACACTACTCCAGGTGGGGTCTCACCAGAGCAGAGCAGAGGGGCAGAATCCCCTCCCTCAACCTGTTGGCCACGCCTCTTTTGATGCAGCCCAGAATATGGTTGGCTTTCTGGGCTGCAAGTGCACACTGACACCTTTTAATCCACCAGTATCCCGAAGTCTTTCTCAGCGGGGCTGGTCTCAATCCCTTCATCTGCAAGCCTGTATTGACACCAGGGGTTGCCCCAACCCAGGTGCAGGACCCTGCACTTGGCCTTGTTGAGCCTTATGAGCTTCCACGGGCCCACTTCTCAAGCCTGTCCAGGTCCCTCTGGATGGCATCCTATCCCTCAGGCGTGTCAACTGCATCACTCAGCTTGATGTCATCTGCAAACTTGCTGAGGGTGCACTCGATCCCCCTGTCTATGTCACTGATCAAGATATTGAACAGTACTGGTCCCCATTCAGACCCCCAAAGGACACCACTTGTCACCAGTCTCCACCTGGACACTGAGCCATTGACCACTACCCTCTGGATGCGACCATCCAACCAATTCCCTATCTGCTGAACAGTTCACCCATCAAATCCATATCTCTCCAGTTTAGAGAGAAGGATGTTGTGGGCGACCATGTCGAAGGCCTTAGAGAAGTCCAGACAGACAATTTGTATCTCTTTCCTTGTCCACTGAGGTACTGAAAATGTACTTTAGAAGAGTGTCCGATATCAACAGGGAGACAGATGGGATAATCTGAAAAGATCATCTATTGCCAACACTTACGCATTTTTCCACACGCTATTAGTTTTCCAATATTTTCTCAGAAAAGCAACTATCCTGATAAAGAAACAAGATTTGTCAAGAGAATACCAAATAACTCTTACTCAGGACTCACACTGGTAGGCCCTTAGCAGCACTGCCTTAAATCATATCTATCTGCCAATATTTCTGTTTAGCAGATGCTCATTGGCTAGTACTTATTTTGGACTGGCTTTAAAGTAGAAGATTAAAGGCATTGAGTATTGATAACTAAATTAAAAGGGCTGGCTGCCAATAGCTATAACAGTAAGTAATGAATAAAGAGCATTGCCTGCTCTGTGTCCTCTTGACCATGCAGAACAATCATTAAGAATTAAATGCCGTGATTCAGTCCCCCTCCTCCCTTTTCCCCAAGAGGCAATGCCTCACACACCACCAAGTATGCAGTACTCTGGGAACAAAGCCAAAAGTAGCAACTCGTTCTCTGAATGAGACCAGCTCAAAAATAGGTCTTACCCACGAAGGAGCGGTGCGGGGAGGGGAATGACAATGTTTCCTACTATTGCTTATAATGCACTTATTTTTAATGGAATGAAATTTCTATTAACACATCTTTTACTGTCTTTCTTAAATGAAGTTCAGGATTGTGGCTGAGAGGCTACATTAAAAATATGTCATAAAATGATGCTGTTCCCTTTACTCTTAACTTATTCTTTTACTTTTGCAATCATACATACTGTAGCTAGAGTGACTTTTGTACAGAGAGGTCAGGTAAGTCACAGCAATTGATGATGTGTGAAGCTTTGAAAGGAATACCTTCCACCATTCCACACCTCCCTCCTTTTTTCCCCACCAATGTCTGCTCCTGGCACATAAAAAAAAACAGTTGCATGATACATATTAAATATACATCAGCTTTATACACACAGGCTTGCCTGTATGTTTGTATATATGCATAGACTTGCATTAACCTTGTGGTTAACCTGAAGAGCTATGGCGATGATTTAAAGAAACTGTCCTACACAAAACTAAAATGCAACTAAAAATGTAGCTCAGAAACAGAGACACTGCTGTTGGCCTAAGTTTGCTGTCTTAGACTGGTTATACTAAAATAACGGCACTGACTCGTTGTAACTGAAAGTAGGAACAAACAACAAGAGAAATTATGCAATGCTTGCATATCTTTTTACATTGATTTACTCTTGGTAGAATGCAATGCAACTTTTGAATGACTCCCTTAGTTACATTTTCAAAGGATTTCTCTCCCTTTTGCTCACAACAACCTGCTGAATGCTTTATAATGGATGTTATTTTCCATTTAGAAAACATACTGTGGTTTGTTTTTTGTTGTTTTTTTTTCTATATGCTTTCATTTCTAATGATGCTCAACGTTAACGTCACTTTTCTACTTACTCTGCATATCGATCTTGATGTCAGCACAACACTAGCGCTAGATGTGGTTAGTTAAAATTAGTTCCTTCTGTTTGCTGTGTAGCAACAGAGCATAAAACAGAGATAATATCTGAATCCTCCAAAAACAGTGGCTATTGTTTAGTTGTTTTTAGATCTCCATTGATGACTACATGGCAGAATGGGCTCAAAACACAAGTGGTATTGAATTCAGTGGGATTATACTGACGATTCATTTAATCATATATGTTCAGCATAAAGAAAGTATTAAACACTCTCCAGGCTGTGGCTGGCCACACATGGGTGTGCAGATGACAGTAAAAGCTACTCTTGCAGGTGAGAGCCATGGGAATACTGGGGAGGGCAGTCAAGGTTAGCAGAATTGAGCTGAGCAGCAATAAACGAGCTCTGAACCGTTCCAAACTGTGGCTGAGCTCCTCCTCCAGCATCCCCTCTCCAGAGGCCTGGCACCCTCTGAAAAGGCTTCAGTATGTGACAGATGAATCAGAGAGTATTCCTTGAGGGAATTCCACTGTTGCACGGCTCCTCTTTGTCTCTTGTTCCCTCTAGTGTAACACAGTGCATGCAGTTACCACGTTCATATATTCAAAGTCTGGGTTTGCGCACAAATACAGATGTTTGCATCTGCATAATGGATACACCTCCATTTTTTTAGGGTATACTCACAAGGACTCTAGCCTTTAATGTCTGATTAAATTAGGAGGATGTGCATTATAACTTTATATAAACTTCATGGAACAACTCTCAGATCAACAGTCTGTGTATTTTAATGATTAAAATACCAGTGTCTTTCAGTTGTTCCAAGTTGAGACTTTTTGTTGTTTGGGTTTTTGTTAACACTCTACGTACTGGAATAGGGCATATCTTACATGTTTGCTAGCATGAAAAAAAACCTATTACAGTAGGTATATGATAATTAATAAAATACAGTGAAGATCTGAACATTTTTCTTGACTGAATACAATTTTCTAGATGTCTGACTTTTAAAAACCTTGGAACAAACTGGACACTGTGCTCGAATTGCAGTCACCAGAGAAAAAAAAAAAAAACACCTCTGGAGAGCAATCCATCTTATTTTCAGATAAGCATCTGAGATAGGTCAGCACATTGCTAAGTGCTCATTTCTCTGTGTATATTACAGGTAGGGGCTAGGGTGGATATCTCAGACTTGTATGTCTACCTTTTTGATGTCTGTGGTTAGAGAAATCAGCACAAACCCAAATATCCAATGCCAGTTAAAAAATGTACCCTTGTGCTCGTCCTCCTCCCTTTTTACATAGAATTCATCACAGAACCACGGTATTACGGAGTGGTTGAGTGAGGTTGGTGTGGACATCTGGAAATCCTTTAATCCAACACCACTGCTCAGAACTGGGTCAGCTAGAGCAGGTTTCCCAGGGCTGTGTTCAGTTAGGCTGTGAATATTTTGAAGGATGGAGACTCCACAACCCCACTGTGTTTGACCATCCTCCAAGTAAAAAAAAAAAATTTCTTATGTATAAGTGAAATGTCCTGTATTTCCATTTGTGCCTATTGTCTCTTCTCCTTTCACAAGGCACCACTGATGAGAGTTTGACTCCCTCTTCTTTATAACCCTCCCATCAAGTACATATAGGCATGGACAAGATCCACCTGAGCTTTCTCATCTCCAGGCTAAATAATCCCAAGCTCTCTCAGCTTCTCCTCATATGACAGAGGCTCCAAGACCTTAACAATCTTTGTGGTCTTTGCTGGACTTGCCCTAGTAAGTCCGTGTCTCTCCCATACTAGGGAGACCAGCACTGGACACAGCACTCCTGATGAGTCCTACCAGTGCATAGCAAAGAGGAAGGCACCTCCCTCTTCACCTGCTGGTGATGCTCTGTCTAGTGCAGCCCAGGAGGCTGTTGGTCTTTGCCCCAAGAGAGCTCTGCTGGCTCATGCACAACTTGCTGTCCAGCAAAACTCCCAGGCTTTATTCTGCAAAGCTGTTTTCCAACCAGTCAGCCCCCAGCCTGTACTGATGTACTGGTGTATTGGGCTATTCTTCCTTGGCTGCAAAACTCTCCATTTTCAATTGTTGAACTTCACAAGATTAATACTTCAACTCATTATAGCCATCACGAAGTCAATTAATCCAGTCCGTTAAGTTATCCCTACAATCAATTGGAAGAGTAAACCTGCTTCAAAGGGCAATTCATCCCTCTGTTCCACTGAATAATGTGTGAGGGAAGGGGACATAAGTCTCTCCACATGTGTGGCCAGTCACAGACTGGAGAGTATTTGATGTTTTCTTTATGCTGAACATGTTCACTTGCTTCACAAAAAATTCACTCTTAATGCCTTATGCTTTCTCATCTCAAGAGAATATGGACACTAAATCCCTACTAAATATGGTTGTGATGCTGCTCAGCTCTTCTTTGATCCTTGGTGTCCAAAATGCAAATACTTCTCCAAGTATCAACCTTACTCCTCTGAAAGGCATGTCCTTTATTTGCTGTCTTATTTTAGTTTTTAGTTAGCTTATCCACTGTCTCAAGAAGTTTTGCTGTTAGTCACAATATTTTAAGGGTGTTTCTGGAATATTTTATAAATCCTATGTGGTAAATATTCACTATTAGAATCATAGAATCATTTAGGTTGGAAAAGACCCTTGGGATCATCGAGTCCCACCATCAACTCCACTCTACAAAGTTCTCCCTTACACCATATCCCTTAACACCACATCTAAACGAGTCTTAAACACATTCAGGGATGGTGACTCCCCCACCTCCCTGGGCAGCCTACTCCAGTGTCTGACCACTCTTTCTGTGAGGAATTTTTTCCTAATGTCCAGCCTAAACCTACCCTGCTGCAGCTTGAAGCCATTCCCACTTGTTCTATCGCTAATTACCTGTGAGAAGAGACCAGCACCAACCTCTCTACAGTGTTCTTTCAAGTAGTTGTAGAGAGTGATGAGGTCTCCCCTCAGCCTCCTCTTCCTCAAACTAAACAGTCCCAGCTCCTTCAATCGCTCCTCATAAGATTTATTCTCCAGGCCTTTCACCAGCTTCGTTGCCCTCCCCTGCACTTGCTCCAGCACCTCGATATCTCTCTCATATAGATGGATATTCACACATCCAGTCAAACTCACTACCTTTAATCTGCCTTGATTTTTTTCATGCACACCACATATGTTGTGCTTGATTTTAAAAGTTGCTTCGTACAAACTACATTTTCCAATATCCTTTCAGCAGTTCTAAGAGCTCGTGTAATGGCAGCTTTCAGCAAAGACAGAAGTCAGTAAATTTAGTAAAAAGGGTTGTTTTTATCATATGCACAAGTCATTGAATAATGTTTGTGTTGCCATTGGCAGTTTTGACATTTTTACAAAGTCCAATGACAGATTTTAATGTAAAATTATAACATGAAACTCACTTGTAATTAAAGTATAGGTGTTGTTACAAAAATGAATTCTGGGGTCTTTTCCAAAAAACTGATGAATAAAGATATAGCTATGTTGGTTAAAGGAACAACTGGGCTAAGTGGAAATTTATATGCAAAAGAAAAAAAGATCTATTCTTGCACCAAATAGATCCCGTAAATACTTACCTCTAAAGTGAGAAATCACGGAATCACGGAATCTTCAGAGTTGGAAGGGACCTCTAGAGATCATCTAGTCCAACTCCCCTGCTAGAGCAGGGTTGCCTAAAGCACATCCCTCAGGGCTGCATCCAGGCGGGTCTTGAAAATCTCCAGAGAAGGGGACTCCACAACCTCCCTGGGCAGCCTGTTCCAGTGCTCTGTCATCCTCACTGTAAAGAAGTTTTTCCGTGTATTTGAACGGAACTTCCTATGTTCTAGCTTGTGCCCATTGCCCCTTGTCCTGTCGCTGGGAACCATTGAAAAGAGCCTGGCTCCGTCCTCCTTAAACCCACCCTTTAGGTACTTGTAAACATTAATCAGGTCCCCCCTCAACCTTCTCTTCTCCAGGCTAAAGAGTCCCAGCTCTTTCAGCCTTTCCTCATAAGGGAGGTGCTCCAGTCCCACAATCATCTTGGTTGCCCTTCGCTGGACTCGCTCCAGTAGTTCCCTGTCCCTCTTGAACTGGGGAGCCCAAAACTGGACACAGTACTCCAGTTGTGGCCTCACCAGTGCAGAGTAGAGGGGGAGAATGACCTCCCTCGACCTACTGGCCACAGTCTTCCCTATGCAGCCCAGGATGCCATTGGCCTTCTTGGACTGCTGGCTCATGGATAATTTGCTGTCT
The DNA here is from genome assembly GCF_028500815.1 of Rissa tridactyla. Lineage (NCBI taxonomy): Eukaryota > Metazoa > Chordata > Aves > Charadriiformes > Laridae > Rissa > Rissa tridactyla. The sequence continues at coordinate 200,341,918 of NC_071466.1, forward strand.
ACCAGGACCCCCAGGTCCTTCTCCTCAGAGCTGCTTCCCAGCATGTCCGCCCCTAACCTATACTGGTGTTTGGCATTCTTCCTTCCCAGGTGCAGGACCCTACACTTGCTTTTGTTGAACCTCATTAGGTTCTTCTCTGCCCAGCTCTCCAGCCTGTCCAGGTCACGCTGGATGGCAGCACGGCCCTCTGGAGTGTCGGCCATCCCTCCCAGCTTGGTATCATCAGCAAACTTGCTGAGGATACACTCTGTCCCCTCATCTAGGTCATTAATGAATATATTGAACAAAATTGGTCCAAGTATTGACCCCTGAGGGACACCACTCGTTACAGGCCTCCAACTGGACTCTGTGCCGCTGATCACAACCCTCTGGGTTCTGTCACTCAGCCAGCTCTCGATCCACCTCACTGTCACCTCGTCTAGCCCATACTTCCTCAGCTTCCTAATGAGGATGTTATGGGAGACAGTGTCAAAAGCCTTGCTAAAGTCAAGGTAGATGACATCTACGGCTCTCCCCTCATCCAGCCAACCCGTTATAACATCATAGAAAGCTATCAGATTGGTCAGGCATGATTTGCCCTTGGTAAATCCATGCTGACCACTTCCAATAACTTCCTGTTCCTCTATGTGTTTGGAGACGACATCCAGAATGAGTCGCTCCATTACCTTCCCAGGGACAGAGGTGAGACTAACCGGCCTGTAGTTCCCTGGGTCCTCCTTCTTGCCTTTTTTGAAGATTGGAGTGACGTTAGCCTTCCTCCAGTCCTCAGGCACCTCTCCTGTTCCCCATGACTTTTCAAAGATGATGGAGAGTGATCTAGCGATAACATCTGCCAGCTCTCTCAGCACTCGCGGGTGCATCCCGTCAGGGCCCATGGATTTATGAATGTCCAGCTTGGCCAAGTGGTCTCTGACCCGGTCCTCCTCAACTAAGGGAAAATCTTCCTCTCTCCAGACCTTCCCCCTTGCCTCCAGGGTATGGGATGCGTGAGGGAGCACGCATGTGATGGATGCACTACTCATGAAAAGAAGTACTGTTTCAAGACAGGATTTTTTTTATCATGGAATCCTATTACATTAGGCTCCTTCAGGAGCTCTTGTTCCCCAAAACTTTGTCATAAAAGTAATTGTCACACAAATCGTTCCATTAGGCCAGGTTCTGAAATTCTCAGTCATTTTTCCATCTACGCAGCCAGTGGCCTTCAATAACCCTTTCAAAAAATGACGGAGTTCCCCCTCTGGCATGCCCTCTCCGGAGCTGTGACTCCCTTTGAAAAGAGGTCAGCTTGTGCAATATACACTATATAATGCCAAAAGCAGACTGTTGAGATAGACCAATCATTGTAAGTCACGCATGCTTTCCTCCACCTTTTTGTCACCTTTCCTTAATTTTTTAAGGCTGCTGGGAACCAAACTGGCCCCTGACATTAGTAAGGCATTCTTAGGAGTCACTTTGCTGGGCTTAATTATTGCAGTGATGCAGAAGGGCTGTGCATTTTTTTTTGTATTTTTACTGCCCTTGGTAGACTATTATTGAAGGACAAAGTAGACAACGTAATAAATGTCACAGTATATTACCGAATTCGTATGAGGCCTTAAATCTTTTTTGGAAGCAACTTGAAAAAGGACTTTACACTTAAAAATGTAAATCTCTAAGGAAAACAAACAAACAAACAAAAAAACCAACCAAACAAAAAAAAAAAACAAAACAAAAAACCCAAAAAAACCCCCAAAAAACCCCACCAAACCCTAACTAGAAGAAAAAGACAGTGAGGATCTTACTGGGTATTCAACAATATTCCTGCTAAACCCTATCCTGCATTCTCATATTAAAAAAAAAACAACAAAACAAAACAAACCCAAAACCAAAACCCAAACCAACAAAACCAAATAAAACTAAAGCAACCAACTGAACAAACAAAAAAAAACCAAAACCCCAAAGCCCCAAAACCCAAAACCAAACACAAAAATCCCTGGTTTACATTCCAACTGAAAAAGAGTTTAGGCACAGAAGACCTGGGTTGTACAGGTGTTTCCAAAAGCCCCTTAACTTCAAGACACTACAATTCTTTTCAAAAATTACCATTAACATTTTCACTAGATGACTTTCTCCTATGATACATTCTTGCTTCCTTCATAGGTGTGAACTGTATGCTATTTTCCTTACAAGCCTGTTATCAAGCAATCCATGTAAGCACTTGCCTGTTATTGTTTCTACCTGAATAGCACTGGTGAGTTAAGTGCATTTTTACATTATTTGTTTCTTTTTTTTTTCTTTTTTTAAATCATAGGAAGATAATTTGGTGCCACAGACAAAGACTGTCAGCATCTACTATCACTACGCTCCTTTGGTGAGAGAGTATAGGACACTATATCATTTTACTTGGACCAAAATGGTTTGGTAGGACCAATCCAGAGTCAGATTAGGGTTTGGACTTTTATTGCCAGCTGCATCCTGAGGTTGCCCATCTAGCACCCATACCCACGGCAGTCGCAATGCCATGGGCAGTAGAGGTTGCTGTTAGTTTGAAATAGCACCTCTTTTTCCAACACCCCTTTCTCATTGTTTGGACTAGATATTGAAGGATTAATAGCAAAACACCTTTGACCCGTCTCTGGAAACCTGCAGCCTTCTATAAGGGCTCTCTGTCCCCCGATTAACACAGCTTTTCTTCAGCACTCTATCTCAGAACCATTTCTCTGCTGTGAACTGTTCTGTATGAACAGGTTTTAGCTATTATTCTCTAAAGCAACATTTGAGGTTATCATTCTCAGAGAGAGAAAAAAAAATTGTTTTGTGTTTTTGGTCTTTATTGTCTGCATCCAACACCCACATTCTGAATCATTGCTCTGTTCCCACAGTGCCTTCATTTTAAATCAGTCCGTGATTTGGTTTATTTAAGTCCATAAGAAATGACAATATAATAATACGTAGGAAATTTTAAGTCAATTAATAGTATTTTTCTCTTGGCACTACTACTATTAAGGCTTCACCATATTCCTTTGTTAAACTGCCAGAAAAGCAGAAAGCCTCTTTGCCATCAGTTTTCAGTTTGCACAGTTTATTCTTAGTGAGGGACAAAGAATCATATCCTGTTTTAGTCACAAAGTCAAGAAAACGTTTAAATTTATTTGAAAATATGTCTTAAGTGAGAAACTGCATGAGGTTTTCTTTTTCTTTAAAGTTATTGATGTTTTATCTCTTGATTCTTCACAAAGTGGGATCAGTTATTTCATCCTTGTGCTCATCAGCATTAGAATCATTAAAGACAGTGAAATGCAGTTAAACTTTCTAAGACCTGGGTATTGATCTCACTTGAAAAAAAACCTCTTTTCAGATTTATTTGTATTAGATTTCACCTTAAGAAATAAAAAAAAGTGCAGGAACTACACAACAGTCATGCCATTCTTTACTAAGGCTGCCATTTCTGGGGACACGTTCTTCTCCATCAAGCCATGTCATTCAGGGATGTCATATTTATCCCGTGTGCTGTTTGCCTATGCAGACTCTATGTATTGTAGACTAAATATACCTGTGCTGCGCTGCATATATACTACCTTTTTCATCTAAGATTTTTTTGAAGGAATATGGGTGCCTTCTACATGATATATCCTGTTATATTTTAACTGAAGTTAGACTTCACCTTACATATACAATATTTCTATCATCAGATAGTCACACTCGGGCTGTCTTTACACCCAAAAACTTGCAGAAAACTATTTATTTACCCATATATACTAGATACTTTAAGGATGAGAGAAATCACCGCCTGCTAGGGTCTGCTTCACTCCGTAGAATCTAAATGTGAGTCTTGATATCTACACATCAATGAGTCCCATTCCACGTCTGTCTTTTTCATCCACAACTTGCCTAATGTGCAATTAAACTGTGCCTTTATCACTCTACAGGAGTCTAGTCAGCAACTGCAAACTAAACCCTCTTATCATATTTAATTAGGCAATTTAACCATGCTGATTTCAGAATTGCACTTCTTCCTGATTCACATTTGAAAACAAAACCCAGAATGTTTAGAGAGAAACTGTCACGTTGAACGGCAGCTCAAGAAGCTTTCCAAATCATAGTATCAGTCTTTCCTAATATATCAGCTCTTGAGGAGCCTTCTCCGTGACTCTAGTAAGTTGGGGATCAAGCAGAGAAATTCTGATATTGAAGTCCAGGAACTGGAATCATACTGTAAACCAACAGCACATAGAATGTAAAATGCTAATTGATTTCTCTTGCCTTTCGCACAATTATAGAATCATAGAATGTGTTGGGTTGGAAGGAACCTTTAAAGGTCATCTAGTCCAACCCCCCTGAAGTAAGCAGGGACATCTTCAACTAGATCAGGTTGCTCAGAGCCTCATCAAGCCTGACCTTGAACGTCTCCATGGATGAGGCCTCCACCACCCCTCTGGGCAACCTGTTCCAGTGTCTCACCACCCTCATTGCGAAGAACTTCTTCCTAATGTCTAATCTAAACCTACCCTGCTCTCTCTTAAAACTATTGCCTCTTGTCTTCTTGCTACATGCCCTTACAAACAGCCCCTCCCCAACTTTCCTGTAGGCCCCCTTCAGGTACTGGAAGGCTGCTATAAGGTCTCCCCAGAGCCTTCTCTTCTCCAGGCTGAACAACCCCAACTCTCTCAGCCTATCTTCATAGGAGAGGTGCTCCAGCCCTTTGATCATCCTCGTGGCTCTCCTCTGGACCCGCTCCAACAGGTCCGTGTCCTTCTTGTGCTGACTCCAGAGCTGGACACAGTTCTCCAGGTGGGGTCTCATGAGAGCAGAGTAGAGGGGGAGAATCGCGTCTCTCTCGATCTGCTGGCCACAATAAAGGTCTTTGGGCTTGGTTTAGGTTCAATGTAAACAGATTTTTTTTTTATGAATCAGTACTGAGACAGTATCATTTCAAGAAATCAGAAAAAAGAAACATCTTACATATGGGGTTTGTTCAGCTTGCAGTTTACAGAATTGAATGAAGATCAAAGTCAGTATGTAGCCTTGTATTGTGTATGGATAACCGCATGGCTCAGTGATCATACCAGAAAACAAAAAAGTCTGAAGTTCTATGACTGAACACTCATGTAATAATGTTCTCAAAAATTATTTTCCAAATGAAAAATACTGAAAATATATGGCACCTTCTAACCTCTTGAGTCTTCTCTATTCAGTAAGAACAAATGCGAAAGCAAAAATTCAGTGGAGCCGGGATAGATTTCTGGGAAACAATTTACATCAGTCTGTATCTGAGAGAAGACATTGCCGGATGAATACTGATAAAGCAAACCTAGATGTAATTCTAGACATTTTAAAATAAGAAATGCAGTTGATTATCTAACACCAAACCTTCTCTTTCTGATGAGTCAAACTGTGAAGTTACAAAGAGTTATTAATGGTATGCAGTTGGAATAAAAAAATTAATACATGCCATTAGGAGAAATGTAAGAAGTTCATCTTTTTTTCCACCTTGCATATGAAAACCATAATTTGGACATTTGGAGAGCCACCTAAGTAAATGCAACCACCAAATAATTTTCTTTTGTTTAGGAGCTGTATGACTGACTGATTCTTAATAACTGCAAGAATAGCTGTAGGCAAATAACAATATTAAGCTTGCAGTGCACAGAAGTAAGCTAAGAACAGATGCCAGCCCTCAGCTCTTCCTGTATAATTTGTACATGGTAACGATAGTAAAGTGATTCCTTAAGCATATTTTCTAGCTTGTTATTCACCACTACCTTATTTCATGTGGCACTTCAAAATGCTCTTTTATACCTGGGTTGCTAGAACAGGATATCAGCAGCTTTTCGCTAGTGCATGTAATTGAAAGGCTGCTACTTAAAGCAGGCACCATTAAAAAATCTGAATTTGCCAACAGTTACAACCCAATTCTATGCCTAGAATAGAAAAGTAATTATGGTATGCTGCTGTATTGGAAAGTGTTGGCAAATCTTGATCTTTTAATGGTGACTCCTGTTCACAATAAGCAGCATACACCTTGAGGCTCTTTCTGTAGTCTATGTACATTTATTATAACAGAAACAGTGGAAGTAGGGAAGATAGAAAGGACTATTTTATCAAGACGTAACTTTAAACAACAAACTCCATTACCGTTCACAGGTCCTTTCAAAATTTTTAAAATTTTGTCCGTTCTGTTAATTTCAGTGGTGATGACTGAATTCACTTTCTAGAAATGAGACTAGAATCACATCTTTTGTTTCTCGTTTGTGAAAGGACCCCCGGTGTTAGACATGAAGCACTTAATACCACTTTTCAGTTTTAAAACAAACACCATTAACAATTCCTGACTACTCGTTGCTGAAAGGGGATGAAAATCAAGTGACTTTGCATTCTAATTTTGCCAGAATAAAATCCTGCTGCCTCAGGTAAAATCAAAATAAATTCTCAGTAGTGCGAAGAATATGTGTGTTCTCCTATACAGATGTGTCCTAATGGCGCTTCATACAGTGCAGCACGTTAAGTACACTTACTGTCTGACAGCTTGCACCTTTTGTTAAAACAGGAACATATCTGTCATTTCTGAGGTAGACTCAAAAGATTAGGAGGTTAAAATTATTAAGTGCAGTGCCTTTTGTCACTGAAAATGCTCTTGAACGTGAAGGCACCAGTGAGCTGACTTGATTCCTATATTGTTGTACATAAGCTGGATTTGCACTAGCAGTACAGTACTGATTATACCTTCAAGCAAGATTTACTTTCCTGTAGAAGATCATCCCTCTTTATTTACTGAGCTAAGCACTTCATGTGCATTGCCTTGTCTAGCATAAAATAAAAGGGCTCGTATTTAAAAAGTCTCCTGGTGAATGAAGAGTTATGTATGCTTTCATTTATTTCAGTTATTTACCATTTATACATTCAAAATGATTGTAAGAAATACTGTTTTAGGGAAAATGGATACTAATATTGTACATTTACTGTAAATAGCCTGTAGGAATGTAGTGGCAATGTTTTCTATCCCTGTGTTATCTCAAATTGGAGCACGGATGAATGTCAGCTTGATCAGCCACATTCAGTTGGTTTTTTTCATACTGAAAGTTAAAATCCCTGGTTTTTTTAATACTCACAATTCTCAAAACTTATATTTCTATCCAAATAATGAATGCAATTAACAAATACATATAACCTTTATTAATTCAAAGAATTAAAAAAAAATAATAAAAAAAGCCACAACAACTACTTGGAAATGAAGGTAAAAACATTATCCTTTATTCTCTTCGCTAAAAGTGATAAAACTAACTTGATGCCAGAACAGCGTGTAAGGTCACTGGAGATGGACTCATTTGTATAATCCAGGGTTTTTTTTAATGTTTTTTCTTTTATGGCTACAGTAGTCTCACTGGTATGACAACACTAATGTATTACTTCTTAAATGATCTGTTAAATCATAATAAAGATATTTCTTTTTCTTTGTCAGTACTAAGTTTGTATTTGAAATGCAGTTGAGGCCAGTTAAAGAGAAATAACTAAGCTAAAACAGGAAAATTTTGAAGATTCGGGAAAAGCATCTCCATATTAGCCTGAACAGAGCTCATTCTTTTTAATGTAATTTCCGTTCTAGGAATTTAAGATACCGTGGAGTCACCAAGCTGCCACACAGGAATCCCACTAGCAGCACAACTCTGGAGAGTACAACTCAGGTACCTTAAAAATGACACAAATTGTTAGAAAGAGAACCCAGGCTCATTTATTTGATCTTAACAGATGAAACAAGGATCAGATTCCTAGGAATTGACTTCATTTTCACTTAGCCCTCATTCAGGCCAGTTCCCATGGGCAGCAGCATGAATTAAAACAAGACCAGACCTCACATTTGGCTTAGTAGGATTTGTAATGCCATGTACCACGGTCTGAGATGTCTGTCTCTTTGAAGAATATCAATCTTTCTACATGCTTTGGAATGTCCATGTTTCTGTTCAGTACCACATATTTACAAACTCGTAGTGACATTTTAAATGTTACTCACTCTGTAAGAAAGAGGAGAAATCAAATGTACTTTGTACTTAAACGATGGCAGGAATGGTTGTTATTCTGGATATTTTGGGTCAAGGAACAGAATGATGAATTTCAGTTCCATGAGTGACCTTAACTGTAGAAATCCAATACAGCAGTCCTATGCACATAAGTGGACAGAAATAATGGCAACAATGTTTGTGACTCCGTCCTTCATTTGCATAAATCTGTGAGTCTACATAGACAGGCAGACCTTGCAAATGTCATACTTTGGTGGTAAACCCTCTTAGTAGGGTGAGAGAAATATTTCCTCCTGTTCATACCTCTTCGAGAAAGTGAGACTAATACCCAGGAAATGTTGAGCCCCATTGATGAGGTCTTTCAATTCCTTATCTCTTAACTGCAAGTTGAATATTTCACATGATTTAACTTTTGATTTGGTAGATTAACTTATGTCTTTTATTGCCTTTCTCATAGTCATAGTAGCTATCTAAAGGAATAGACTTTCCTATAATAAAATCAGGATGGACAGGCGTAGGACTGTCAAGATTGCCTAAGCAATCCTCAAGGATTCTGCACAGATATTTTTAGACTTTTACTGCAACATTTTAAGCATGTAGAAAATTTCTCATATGGACTAACACTCAGTGAGTTTTTCTATTCCTTTCCACAAAAGAAAAGCAATGCATTTAAAGTTGTAAAATTACACTGAAGGAATGAGATACCCCAATAGCAAAACTAAACCTTAACTCCCTTATCAGTTTTAACGTAGAGGTCTACACTTCTGTTCTTTAAATTAAAAATGAGAAAATCCAAACCTAGACTTTTATTAAAGAATCCACTTGTAGAACTAGAATCTTGTTATACCAAGCATCGCCAAGCTTTTATACAAATCAATGATATCTAAGAATCTCATGGAGAAATTGCTAGCAGCCAGCATCCAATCATAATTATTCTCTCACTCTCTTAGTAACTAAAAGTCATACTATGATTTTTAATTTTTCAAAGGAGGAAGTTTCTCCCACCAGCTTCTAAAAAGTAGAAGACATGAGAATTTTAATGTAGTATAAATAGAAAGCCCCACTTAACAGTGTATCTACCCAGCCTACTGTTAAATCAGAAGATAATAAAAAAAGATACATTATACACGAACTTTTATTTCATAGCATTTACATTTTCTCTGTGCATGCAATGGAATTCCCGATTCAATCAAAACGCTGATAACCTTCAGTCTGGAAATTGTGCTTACTTGGAAGACCAGATTTTAAAAAGTAATAAAGGTTAAAAAAAAAGAAAAAAGAAACTTATTAAAACTAGCTATCTGGCTGCCTATCAAATTGCAAATATAAACGGAGCACCTTCATCGACTGTATGTCTAGAAACCTTAACGTTTTTCTCTTGCAAATAGGTCACTTCTCAGCCCTAGAAAGCCAACCGCATTCTGGGCTGCATCAAAAGAAGTATGGCCAGCAGGTCAAGGGAGGTGATTCTCCCTCTCTACTCTACTCTCGTGAGACCCCACCTGGAGTACTGAGTCCAGATCTGGAGTCCTCAGCACAAGAAGGACATGGACCTGTTGGAACGGGTCCAGCGGAGGGCCATGAAGATGATCCGAGGGCTGGAGCACCTGTGCTGTGAGGACAGGCAGAGAGAGCTGGGGCTGTTCAGCCTGGAGAAGAGAAGGCTCTGGGGAGACCTTATAGCGGCCTACCAGTACCTAAAAGGGGCCTACAGGAAAGATGGGGAGGGACTCTTTATCAGGGAGTATAGTGATAGGACAAGGGGTAATGGCTTTAAACTGAAGGAGGGTAGATTTATATTAGATATTAGGAAGAAATTAGTTACTGTGAGAGCGCTGAGGCACTGGAACAGGTTGCCCAGGGAAGTTGTGGGTGCCCCATCCCTGGAAGTGTTCAAGGCCAGGCTGGATGGGGCCTTGAGCAACCTGGTCCAGTGGGAGTTGTCCTTACCCATAGCAGGGAGTTTAGAACTAGATGATCTTTAAGGCTTCTTCTAACCCTAACTGTTCTATGATTTTTAACCTATATTTAAGTAACTTGCAACAGAATGAACACCCCACATCATCTCAGGTAAAATATACAGTAACAGGAACAATGTGAGCAGGTAAATGAGCAGGGCTGATCCCTGCTACAGAACAACCATGATTGTTTGGTAAAGTGTGAACAGGAAAAAAAGAAAAAAAAAAATAAAAAGAAAAAGAAGATTATATCTATGTGAATAAAGAATGAATGGCATTCTTGCAGGATCTTATACTAGATTCTGGACTAAAATAACTCTGCAAAATGCTGTGGGAACATAACCTTCCTGTAAGAGACTTATCTAATATGCATATAAAGTGAGGACCTTCTCTACTGAGTCAGTAGAGCACTGCGGTTCGAGATACAACCAATTTTGGAACAGTCTGTTAAATTCTGCTAAAACTGTCATCTAGGAGATCTCTGATAAAACGGAGGGGTTTCAGAGGACATTTGAGAAAATAAAGGAATGAAAACAGACCTTCTGAACAATTCAGAGTCCAACATATCTTATCAAAGGAAAAGATTAATGTAGAAGTGACTCAGTCACAGCCTGTAAAGATCTAGTCAGTTTTTATCATGCATTTTCCCATCCAACAAACAAAGGTAAAATAAGATCCCATGACTGGCAGTTGATGATAGACAAGTTTGCCCTAGGACTGTAGTGAAATCTTCTAACTGAAGACTATTAGGAGCATTTATCTAGTATTACCTTTGAGTCTCACCACTTGATTTTTTAAAATAGATTTTGTATTTTTTCATGAAATTTGCTTTTGAAAGCATTGTTTTATAACATGTAGTTCTTTTCCAAACTAATAATCTACAGACAATTTAACTGATAACTATTCCTTCCAATAGTGGAGGGTAAATTAATTCAGTGAATACTTCAGAGAAAACACAAGGGTAATTCACCAATACCTTAAGTGAAAAAGATCAGCATTATAAACCTCTGTTTCTTGAACAGATTTGTGATTTAAACACATTTGTGCAAAACCTCCTAAATGAAGATTAATTTCTTGTTTGTCAGAAAGTCTATTTATTTATTCATGAGTCCACAGTTCTTTAAAAAATAGCATCCGTTGTAATTCATCAATTGGGAAGGCAACATTTTGTGTGAAAATCTTGTCTATTCAGGCTTTATTTTTGTTTAAATGTAGTAGGATATGGACTACAGATAATCTGAACAGTAAAATCTTCTACCCTTTGGCAAGCACTCATTCACTTTTAAACTCCAGGTGCCTGTGATTGAGCACTAAAGCACCATAATTAAAACATGGAATGCCAGATATATTTAACAGGTTCAATTTTGTTTGCTGGTTAAAGACTGAGAGACCAAAAGATGGAGCCTATTAACAATAGCGTATGAAGAAAGAGAAATCACTGCAGAGTGAAGTAAGTCCCACTGGGGGCCTAACAAGCACCTGCCATTTCCATGCGGTGAGAGATCAATCAGTCTCTGTGTGCAGCAAGCCGACCTGCCAGAAGCTGATCCACAAGGGGCAGAGAAGAAAAATGATCAATTCCCCAAATTCTGTACTCTGCAGTAACAAAATGCTGTGCTTTAAACACTTACACTGTCTTTGCAATTGAGATATCTTAGTCAAGTTCAAAATCTGCAGTGAAACTACAGTCTGATACATAGAAAGAAAGGTATCCAAAGTGTATTAGAAAAGAAATTCTCTCTATTGTTACTGTGTAAATTCAGTCGCATTACAAGGAAAATAAGTTTTGGGGTTTTTTAACTTACAGTTGTGAAGAACATATGCCCAAGTTTTTGATCTCATGTACAAGACTGCAGCTTAAATTTTGAAGACTTCAATTCATCGCTTATTTGATTTCTTCTTGCCGTGGAGGACTGAGACAGCCAATAGAATAGTAAAACATACTAAATATGTACCAAACACAACAGTGGTAACTAGAAATGAAAACAGGAGAATTGGAACTCGGTATTTGTCTATTTGCTAGAAAGTGTAGTTATCAACACCCCTATAAAGTTCACTTATTATCAATCAGAAGAAGAATCAAAGAATATTGCACATAATTCTAGGTCCTACCAAAACTGCACGCTGTTACTGGCTTGGGTCACTGCCTGGGCCCATGGATACAGTTACGCGTTATGGTAAGGAAGACCAGTCTCAATTGTCAAAGATCAGAAGCCACGAATTAAATCTCTAGACATTACTCTTCTTTCCTAGGTAATCAGGTAGTCAAATGCATCTTAAAAGGTGACATGATCAAACAAAATTGTCTGGAATTCCAGGGAAAGCACTGAGATCCTGCACTTCTTATGAGATTAGCCTGGATCTTTTAATATTTTCGTGTTCTCTCTCAAGTGTTCTTAAAGCCACTTTCCCACAATATGAAGTGTGATTTTTCATTTCCTGTGATACAGAAGACAGCTGTGGAGCGGTGGTGCAGTAGTAAATAATACAGGATGGGAATCTGTTTGGTATACAGAAAAAAATGAAAGAGCCTTATTAGAGTTATTTATTTGCATTTACCCTTCACTACTGTTAAGAAGAATGATGATTATTAATGAAAACCCTCAATTAAAGAAGTCCAAAGCTGTCTTTTGATGTAACGAAAGAAGTCCAGACTGGTAAAAATTAAAAATAGAGGACAGCTAAAAAATTCAAAATAATATAGTATTCTTCATCACTTGATTAGAAAAATACTTTTGTTTGCAACAAAAGAGTGGAAATAAACGGTCTGATCTTCAGAGAAAATTGTTTGTTTCTCTTTCACTTGAGAAATCGTTCCAGAACAATTCATCCTTGCACAAATATTACCTTTGAAATATTATCAAAGTCACTGTCTGCAGAGGTTATCTGCCAAACAAGTGACCGTAGTTTTAGCTCAAGAGAGATCCAAAGATGGCTATAACTTTTTCATCAAACCTGCAGAAGAAGAAACATCAGTTTTATCATATACAGTCAGGTTTTTAAATAGCTCGTTCAGTTCTGCCAGTCTCTGTTCTCTGGGACTGCATTTAGGTTTCAGCAAATCTACCTCCCCATAAGTTTTGCTCCTCTGATACCCTTGTTGATATGTTTAATTTTAATATTACACCCTCAGTTGCCTCACAGAGACAAATACCACACGACACCATGTGGATTGTGCTGCTCTTCAAACTGATGTGAAGTTCTGACTTCACTGAAGTGAAGAGGAAGACTTCCGTTGACTTCAGTGGGATCATGGTTTAACTATAAAACACATCTCTAGGGACTGCACCATAAATCTTGTTATCAGTCAGTGACCTGAACAAGTTCACTACATTAACATGCAGTAAATTAATTTTACACTAAAAAAAATAAAAATTAATCTGAGAGTTATGTAGACAATCTTTAAGCAAATAATTAAAACAAGCACTGGATAAAGATAAAAAGGAAATAAAAAAACCTCCATAACAAAACAAAAACCCCACCAAAAACCCCAACAGAACAGCACATGTGGAGAGGGAAACTGAAAATAATTTCTTTCACACAAAACAGAATACAACTCAAGCTGTTCTGTAATGTGTAGCATACTTTGTAGCATACTTGCCTATTAAATAAAAAGCAAGAGATTCTGTCATTTTGGCTTTCAAATATCACCCAAAATATACCCTGTACTTCTGCGTGAGAGCTAAGTACACAAATGTTGAAGAATGCTGCCGTCTTTAGTGATTGCTTCTTTTTCAAAGACCCATTTCAGGATGACATAAACAACTTACTCACAAGTTCAGTATATGAATTCTGTGTCACTTGGGCTTACTGTGATACAATGCCTTCGGAAGAGATTCAAAGGTATAGCTGTGCAATAACACTCAGAATACAGACGGAATTATTTCTCTTTCTAGGAATCACTACAATCACAGTAATAGCAGGCTAAATTAAATTATGCCTAAAGTAATATTTAGATACCTTACATCAAGACAGACTTTCTACATTATCTAATACCCATCTTTGCCTTGTCCTGAAAGCACTTATACTCTCTACCCATTTCTGTTTGATCTCAACTTTTCCTGTGCTGTTATATCAAACATCAATGTGTGTGCATTGATACTGATACCCAGGGAAGCGTATGCTCTGGGGAGAATCCTGCCTTTCTTCTGCCTAAGCTTCTCTATCATCTATTGTGCCTAACCTAAATTCCACCTCACTCCCCAGAAAACCTGCAAAAATTTTTCTGGTCAGCCACAATCTGGAAAGCAACGGAAAAGGCAGTGTTTAACTCCTAGGTAGCATCCTAATGGCTATGATCCATATTCCTTGCAATACGTCTATAAAACTTCATGTTCACAGCCTGAAACATATTGAAAAGTTTCCAAGAGCTCAGCTTAGAAGTCTCAATAAAAAATTGTAACTATTAATTCTCAGATATTTTTAAAGCATTTTACCTGGATCACCAGCAAGCACACTGTCCAGTTTACACTGAAAAGGACTTCTGTCATAAGTGCAGAAGAAATATTTAAAACACTATTTTGCTAAACAAATGAGAAGGACTCCTCTGAGTATTCATAATACATGTTTACGAACTATTTTAATTAAAACACATATCTCTGTAGTTAACTTGAAACCTATATTTCAATCTGGCTGCTTTATTATGATTTTCAAGTTTCCTGTATCACACACACATACATTTTGAAAAACAAATATAAATAAAATATGACAGAATAAACACTGATTAGAACATTTTGGAACATCATTAACATACCCAATTTACATGGCGTAAATCTGCTAACATCTGCAGTGATATAAAATCCCCCAACATCTTTCACATCATGAAGATGAAAGCAGTGGGTTTTTTTCCTTCATTTGGTACAATAAATAAAACAGTGCCTTTCTTCTATTTCGCATTTAACAAGAAGCCATTACAGTGTGTTAGCATAGTACATTAAAAGGCAGAAGATGGAAATATGACGCTGAGCAGTTCAAGTAATCTGTTAGCCCAGGACATAGAACAAGAAATTACCTCCATCAGACAGTAATTCATTGTTCTGGGAGGCTCCAAGATAAATAACCTAGACTACAGCATCACCTCCCTTGGCATTTTTCACATTTCTTGTTTTCCATCACTGAAACTGACCAGTAGAAATTTAAACAAGAAACAATTTATTAAATATGAGGAAAAACATACACTTATGCACGCTGATAATGCAGAAGGTTCTGAAACCATCACTGTTGATTATTTTTGACCCATATTAAATCCCAGTTTACTTGGATGGACATCGTCTTTTAGTTAAAAAATAACTAAGGAAATGAGGTTTTTTTGAATCCTAAGAGGAAAATACTAAAAATCTGCCAAAAATTTACATTTATTCTGAAGGTTGACAACTGTTGGTGTAAAATGCCATTATATTACAATTATATTCACAGTGTGCTTGCACAAAGGTGCAATAAGTATTATCCATTTCAGCTCATTCAGAGCCTAGAAATGAAAGCCCAGCCTAATATGCAACTGCCCAATTTTTGCTTCAGTCAAACTGTTTTACTCAATGTTCATTTGTATGAATAAATCAAATACTGAAGTCCTAATTCAGGCTGAGAAACCACCTATAGTCTTCCCCTACTGAGAGTGGAATGTCCAACTTATCTAATAGGAACAGATTTATGTTTTGAAATTATAGTATGTCCATCTGAAGAACAGACAATTCAGGTTCACTTCAGGTCTGTAAACGTTCATCCAACAAAATGCTAAGTCTTTAAAAACTATTCTGCTCTGCAAAGTCCTAGACACAAATGACTGATGACAAGCTCTTTCAGTTGCAGTTCTTTATTTACATAGACCTACGGTGGCAGCAACCTATCACCCACAAGTTTTTTGCCTCTTTGCTTTTTTCCCTTGTCCACATCCTTTGCCCCAGGCATCCCTCTGCTTCACAAAGAGCTAGGGAAATTCCTGTTTGTATTTCAGAAAACCCGAATGCAAGAAGTTATGCATTTGCAAGCTTCCAAAACCAACAAAGCCACTGTACCAAAAATGAGCTCTCAGATTGAGGAATCTGGACACAAATCGCTAAGACCTTCATCTCCTAACCTTTGCAAACTAGTTTTGAAACCAAAAAGACCAGAGACACTTTGTACCAAACCACTGTCCCCTGGGACGCTGCAGCTGTCAGCATTGCGGTGGCAGCCACTGGACTGGGTGTGGAGCAGATACTGGTTTCTCTGTTTGTTGCCCTGTCTACCCACCTTCCTCTTCCACTCAGCTGAAACCACCTCAGCATGCTCCCTTCCCTGCCATCATCTCTGTCCCAGCCATCTCCTCCTGTTTCCATGTGTATATTCCACATCCTATCAGATGTGGAATATCTGCACCCTATCCCACACACTTCTTAGGTGAAGGACTATTACTACACTTAATGGTTACCTACAAAGTCTGAAACCCAGCTTATTACTGGCCAAAAATAAGTTCTTTTTGACCACATATCCTTTGTAACTCAGGGCTTTCTCTTCAGAAGACAAGTTTTAAAATCATGTTTCAGATACGTCACCTACTTTTCCAAGGACAAAAATGAAATGTATGCAAAAACTAATTTTAATGTCAATGTACCATTCCTCACATAAATTAATGTGAGACCTAGTCCTAGGCTCCTCAAATACTTGCTTATTTGTCTTTATTACAGTGCATTACCAACAACATATAAGATACATCCTTCCCTCCTATTTTAACAAGCACTTTTACTAAGGTGGTGGTAATAATGGGTCCTTTATCTTTATTACGCGTTACTTTGAAATGTTTACACCCAAAAATGCTAACAGCAGTACAAGCTCCGTTGCTAACAGCAGGCTGCTCTCCACCACTAGGCAAGAGAAAGACAGCTTCACCAGAGCAGAAAGTAGCAAAAATATCTTTTTTATGAAAGGAACTATAGCTGCTTGTTATGTATTTATTGTGCTTTCTGCATTCTTTATGTTCATCCTAATTTGAGAGGGATTTTTTCCACAGGATTGTAAAAGACAAGTCATTCTCCCTAGAAAATCAAACTGCTCCTGTGGCCAAGTCAGGTAAGTCAGCTCACTCAGGCTGCGGGGCAGGCAGAGCCCTGGAAGAGCGGCAGCTCCTTAGACTGGGGTCACTGCCCTCTATGAGCATCTAACTCAAAGAACCCAAGTGACTAGCCACACACAGTGTAGATGAAAACTCTCTGATTAACCCTTATCAGGGCTGTGCTATCTTCAGAGGACTGGAGCATTAATAAGATTACTAATGTTTAAGATGCCATTCATGATAAAACATCAAGGGGGATCTACAGCAAGACCTGAGCTGAAACAACATTGGATGTCCATCTGTGGGCCAATAACCATCCCACCTGAAACCTGCCTGAAAGCTGGCAGATGATACTGCAGGGTTTAGATTGCTGTAAGGCAGCAGTAATACAATCTAAGATTTCCCAGGAAACTTTCACAAAGACTTTTTTCCAGAAAACTTTTAGGAGGGCATTGGCAGGTATGTAGTTGTATTAATACTTTTTGTATTAATGCATTAATACTTTTTGCCCCTTTCCAACCCTCAGTTCAGTTCCTACCCCTGTCACCTGCACCATGGAGTCCCCTCTAGGGAACAGGTGCAGGAAAGTATATCATTTCATGGTGGCAATTATATCATAAGAGCTATCGGAAGATTCCCAGAGCTAAGAGGCACAGTTGGACCAAAACGTTCTGCTGAAACATAGACTATAAACACTACAAACACAGACATAAGCTCTTTTTTAGGGGATTAATAATCATTGCTACAGTTATCTTATTCTTTCATCTTTTTCTCTTTATTGTCTCCTAAGGGAATACCATTTTTAAAGGAGATTGTTCCAGAATTCATAGTGCACAAAGATAGTATCGGGGAATTAAGAAATATAACCTATTAGTTTCCTTCTACACTGATATTAGGCCACTTAAGAATAACCCACTTGGAAATAACTTATGAGCAATATTATCTCTATCTTATGGGCTATTGCAGAACTCAGTTTTATTTTAATGGATGTTGTTCATTTACTGAAAAGGTTAAAGATCTTCTAAAGCGTTTGATTATTCATCAACAACACACCTTTTTTACACATACTATGAAGGAACAAAAACCCAAACCCAACACCTGGAAATCATAACCAGAACATAAAGAGGTAATAGAATGAAGAGGATATCCAAGATTACCGAATTCTTTGCTGCAATTCAATTACTGCTGACATAA
The DNA here is from genome assembly GCF_028500815.1 of Rissa tridactyla. NCBI lineage: Eukaryota > Metazoa > Chordata > Aves > Charadriiformes > Laridae > Rissa > Rissa tridactyla. The sequence continues at coordinate 200,360,094 of NC_071466.1, forward strand.
TACACTAGCAGTGAAACCCCTAGATTTTACTTACATTATACACTACAGTTAGTACAAAACAGTGCAATACAATGAAATATACATACTTAGTGCTGGTCAACAGAATATTACTGAACCAAGCTCAATAAATTCTGCTCTTCTATGTCTAGTAAGACTCAGGAAATACCACCACCATCAGCAAATAAGGTAAGACAATGGGGTTTCAGTCCTAATCCCATGGAAAATGAAAAAACAAAGGGAAAAAATTTCTCAGTAATTGCTACATGTCTCATTCACATATGACATGCTTCGAAACTGCTCCCACAGTGCTGAGAAAAAGTCACGTGAAGTCCACGATCACTTCTGCTTGACTTGCTGGCTGCCCTGGAACAACTGGCCATGCATAAGGGTCAAGTCTTCTAAAGCTGGACGACAGCATAGGCTGGACCCAGCTGTGGAGGAGCAGAGACTGGCTAAGTCCTCAGCCTCTCAAGTCTACAGAAGCTGCCCTCATGCACAGAACTATGTGGTTACAAAGGTCTATATTCCTGACATAATAATTGTCTACCTCTGTATCTGTAAGAAGGCATGAAATTATCATTGAAAAAGAAATCTCATCCTGTGAGAAGGTTTATTTAGGAACATTCTCCTCTCTGAATATGAAATTAGGGGGCTATTCTTGAACTAGTGTATAGAGAATTCAATGCAATCTTATTAATGCAGCATGCTGACAACTTAAAACTTGTACCAACAATTCATAGTTGATGCCATAGTCAATACAGTACAGTATGTCTTCAGTCTTGTTGATGCTAGCAAAAATTTCACAACCTGTACAGGATTTGTGAGTAGGGCTGTGACTGGACCAAGGCTGTATTAAAAATGAAAAAAAAAAAAAAAAGAAAAAGTAAAAAAAGAGGGAAAAAACCCCAAAAGGTAGGAATTATTCATAGTCCTCTTGGGAGCTCCATTATATTTTTCAAGTGCATTATTTTGTCAGCAAAGCTGTGACAAGTTTGGACTTTAAAAACATGTGATACGTACAAAATCAATCAATAAAAATTGGTTTGAAAACATCGATAATAACACACTAACTTTATTACTTAGCACTCCTAACCTGGTTGCTGATCATGAGGTTTTGTAGTCCCTTCACAAAGTATTAACTTTTGAGCCTGCAGACCACTTTCAGCTACATTTGATAGAGATCTCAAAAAACACTAAGTCCCTGAATGTTTAAAAGGCTGGCAATGGGCCAGAGTAAAAGAAATTACTAATGACAAATTAATGCTTATTGATGCTCCTGGTGTGGGAAGGACTGCAGCTAGATGGTCAGTCAGCACAAAGAGACTCTTCTTACTGCCAGCAGCACAAAAATGACAGATAGGGTATCTGGGATTTTGTAGGAGGGAAGGAGCCCAGGATATAGTATGGAGGGGACGCAGGGGACATAGAAGAGAACGAGAAGCATTTGCAGGTTCTGAGAAGGGCTGGGAGTGTTGGAGTATTAGGTGACATGAAGGAAAAGTAGTCAGGATTGCAAGGAATAAAAACTACTGCTTCGTTAGCCCCACAGTTCACAGGACAACCTTCTAATTAAAACATCACAGACCTGGCTTTGTAACGTAACATATATATTAAAAAAATATTTTTTTACATCTGGTAACTGCAAATAAGTGTGGTTTTGGAGTTTGTTTGGTTTTGTTTTGTTTTTTCTTTCAGACTGTGTGATTTTGGTTAAGCTTTATAACACTGTAATGAAGATTTCCTTGAAAAGTCATATAAACCCTGCTGTGAAGATATTTCACTTTTTACAGCCTAGCTACAATACTCTATTAAGCTACGGTGTGAAATTTTTATGCAATGCTTGGTTTCATGGCAGAATTCTTTGCATGAATACAGACATTCATATGGCAGATGTTTTGTGCGTGTCTATTTTTTGTTTTCCTTTCAAAAATTGTGTTATGTCTATGCAAATTCCCTGTACTTCAATAATTTTGTTAAGAGCTGGCAAATATGCTCAGTACTGTATCTTCCAATAGGGATAACACTCAAATATAGCCTTGTCAGCAACTTCTGCAACACTTTGGGAGATGCTCCAAAATTTTTTGTTGCATTTTAAAGTTCATTAATTTGACACATTTAAAATATATATGCATTACAAAATCCCGCATTTCTCACTTCCATTAAAAAGCCTATATTGCAGAGAATGTGATTTTGTCGCTTCCCTTTATTTCCTTCAAGTTCACCATTAAAGAGACAGCATATCTATTCTTTTATTAGAGTGAAAGTTTTATTTCATATGTTGAATCAAAAACAAATAAAATCTTGGCACAAAACATACGGTAAGAGGATGATTTGGCCCAGTTTTCTTTTGATTTTCCTAAATGAAAAATAAAATATTACTTCTAGGGGATGGAATGGGAATGGATTTCTGCATTACTAAGTACATATATTGATCTCATAACACTCAGATGACAACCCGTCAGAACAGTGTGACTATTTCAATAATGCAGGTAGAGACATTTTCACACTTGCTTGAGCAGAACAGCTGCATAGGATGCTACTAAAGTACTCTTGGCTTGACTTACTAATACAATTTAAACATCTGCCAGTGGTCTTATATTTTTTATCAGTTATTAAGAAGGACAAAGAGATACTGACAAAATACAGCCATTTGACGAAGCTTTCATATTGTAATTAGAGGACTATCTAGCATTATTAAATAAACACACATTTATTCTTGATGTGATACCATTGATTTCAGTAGAAGTAGTTACATCAAGAATGAGAAGAGAAGAAAGCAGTTCACAAAGGAAAAACGGAGATGAAAGGCATTATGTTTAGTGTAACACAGCCTACTGAAAAATGGGATGACTGCCATACCTAAAAAGTGCCAGTATGCACTTAATCTCCCTTCTCAAACAACAAAGGAAATGGAGGTGAAAGCAAAGCTGTCCTCCTCCAGGTCAAATTGTTTCCTGGAATGAGAGCACCAGGGGATGATTTGACTTAAAACTAAAGACATAAAATGTGACTATAAAAATAAAGCTAAGCATCAAACTTAAATGCCTCCCTCAAACGCATTTTGCATCACTCCCCCAGCCTCCACTGCACATGCTTACTCTGGTGCTAGATGGGTAAATCCGATCCGGTAGATTGCCTGCAGTAGCCAAGATATGCCACAGTCTGGGTTCAAATTCCCTAATGGTTCCAAGTTCTTCTTCTTCCACAAAGAGCAACTTACTATGGAAAAATTTCAAAAGTCTGAGTAAAAAAACTCTGCAATGATCACTCAACAAGTAACATGAAAGGATAAGGCAAGCCACCTAAAACCTTAGGTTAAATCATAAACACCTAAAGTTGCTAAATCCAATCTTTTAATTTGCATGTCTTTTAGAATTTATATTTATTAGATATCTCTGAAGTTAGTATGAAATTTATATTTTAATGAAATTCAAAATTTTCATTGGTAACACATACTTAGAAGTGTATACTCCAAGGAGATGGATATCCGTCTTTCTAAACTAAGGTCCTTCTGATATCCCCCACGTTTAGGCAGGCAGGAAAATAAAGTCTGGCTAAAGTACTCGGGAGTCAGGAAAGACATGCCTGTACCTGAACCAAGCATGATGACAACAGGGCATTCATCTTTTGCACATCAGTCTAGTAGTTAGACCATTCATCTAGGATGCATCTAGGCCTATTTATCGCAAAGGGGATAGAATTCCCAGTTCCTGCATTCCAGGAAAATGCCATAATCACCAGCCAAATACCTTGAATTTTTCACTCTCTTCCAAAAGCTAAACCACTATGCAGCAAATCTTGAAGTCCCATGGAGAACAGACAGGATAATCTGTCCAAGCCCAGCAGTTGACACTCATCATGGAACGGAAGAGAGGATACAGACCTCTCTCCATGAAACATATATGCATTTTTATATTGACTTTGGATAAAAAACAGCCTGAAGAGATTTTAATTTTCTTCTGGGGATACATAACCTGTCTACATAGCCACCAGGGACAGCAAATTCAATGTCCTGGTGGAGATCTAGATAGGCACCTACTCCTTTGGCTGGATAGTAAAGCTGGGCACTTTTGCTCATGTCCTTGGCTCAGACACTTAGGTTGTGCCTAGTTATGAATTAAATTCAAAATTCGCATTTGTCAGAAAGAAATCTCATCATATAATTGATGTTCTAGTCTAAGCCCTAGGTGTGTCATCTCACAGTCAAAGTGAAAAACTCATATAATTGGCTTGTACCTGATCTTTCCCATGCTAGAGCTGCGTGCCAAACATCTAGAGGATGTTACAGAAGGAGGATGTTCCCTCTTCACCCAAAGTAGCCCTGTGCATCTCTCAGCTACAGTAATCCCTATACCTGGGGTAGTACCATTTCTTAAGACATCACCTAGACCACTAAATGCACCTTCAGTTGTATGACTCACTTCACATGGAAGGCAAGCATTTATCTCAGAAGTCTGCAAAATATCACCCTTCATTAAAACATATCAGTGATTAGGCATATAAACACCGTCGTTCAACCTCACGCCATCTAGCCTAAAGTGTCTTTCAAATGGATGATGGAACTCCTTTAAGGACTATCTAGAGGGAAAAAGATTCAGAAGGTTACCTATCAGTCTTCGTATAACTCTGACAACCTTTTTTTTTTTCTTTTTACATATTTGTCATTGCCACACCACAGAATGTATAATTCTTTTGTGGCTGAAACAATTATAAGAATTGTTCTGTAAGGGAAAAAAACCACTCTCAAAAGAGATTCTCAGGACTTCATGGAGAAAAGGGAAAAGAGATAGGAAGAAAAAGGAAAAGAACAACAAGAAGAACAACGAAAAGAACAATTTACTGATTCTCATTTTATTCCAGACTAATTAGTTGGCCATTTTATTATATTTAATGATTTCAAGGAAGTGAGTTCATTTTAATTCAGGCTACTGGATGTATAAAGCAGATGTAATACTGAAATGAATCCTATCACACATACATACCCTTTCAGTCACATAAAGGAAGATGAAATATTACTCCACAGCACAATTCAATGACAAGTTTTTGGGACCAGTGTCTGTCTGGCTGAATGGACCACTAATCTCTGTGAGAAAAATTAAGTCTGTCTGATGACTCAAAGCAGCCTCAGAGTATTAGAATCTTCCCTTCATATGGTTTATGAGTTATTCCACTACGGCTTTTATAAGGATGGTTAAAAAATAATCAGAATGTTAGAACTTGTAAAGACTGATCAGTTAATCTATGTCATATCCTACCAATACAAGACTGATCCCCACAGTACTCTTTCTAGGTCTTTGTCCAAGCAAGCTTTGAACTCAACAATTGTTGGAGTTTCCAGCTCTGAGAAACTATTTCACAGCCTAATAGACTGAACTGCTAATTTTTTTTTCTCCTAAATATTTCTCTATCCATACTTTTGTCTCTGCAGGTCACCTTATATGCTTCCTCTTCCTCTATGATTTTACAATGTTGAATTAGTCATGGATTGTTACTGGCTTCATCTCTGTCTCCCCTATTAGCCACCATTTCAGTAAGTTCAACAAATTTTTGTGCTTTATGTAACTCTGCACAGACAATTCTACATGTGTTTGGTTGTTCTTTGATTTTCCTGTATGATTAGAGTGAGTTTTACCTACATTTTCACAGGAGCTATCATCAGTTCCATTTTAGCTCTTCCAGGGACTTTTACATTATCTTTCAATCTTCATGGGTATCCTTCTTTTAAATTCCATTTAAATCTTAGTGAGACTTTAGTTGCCAAGCTTCCACCCAAAGCAAATTGAAGTAAAATAATTTTGGGGGCAGACAGAACAAGACACAAAGAGGAGAAGTTCCAGAATTCAGAAATTCAGGCATTCAGAAATACCTTGGCTTGAGAAGCAAAATGAATAAGCTCTAAAACTATCTGAAATGAGTGTTTCCGCACTTAAAATATACCTGAGTCCCTAGAGGACTTCTAATCTGCTACCAATGCTCAAACATCACCTCAGTCACCTGTACAGCTCTGAATCCAGCACAGAAACATAACCAAGGGAGAGGAGTACATCTCTCAGGTCTTACACATACTCAATGAAAAAAAAAAAAAAAAAAGCAGCAGTAGGATCAGTGCTCAGTGCTTCTTCTCGCTCAGAGGAGTCCCCTTTTTACGAGGCCACAAACTTACGTTTCTTTTTACTTATTTTCTCCATCTGGCCCCATCAGTCTTGAATTGCTTTCTGCACAAGAGTTTCCAAAAGGACTACAAAGGCGCCTCAACTGGGATATGCCCCAGTCTGGCAGGTAGTGTGACTTGTGGAGTAGTGTGGCAACCTACTCTAGGTGCTCTGTGGATCAGTCTCGGATGGGTTGATATGGATCTCAGGTACTAAAGGAAATGTCATACTGGGCCTACATGCTTCCCTCCCTAAGTGCATTACCTTCCTGAGTTTGGCCCTTATCACAAGATTTAGGGTCTTAATTATTATTTGCATTTGTCCTCCAAAATTTACAACACATTTAAGCCCTGCAGATCTCAGCCAATTTCTTTTTAGCTACTCACAGAGATTAAATACTTAATTTTTACTGATAGCATGCTGTCCCCCTCCTCCCTCTCCCTTTTATTTTTATGACTCCCTGGTCAGAACTGGCTCCTTGCAAGCTGTTTTTGGCTGTATTATCACATATCCATTGAGTAACCTGGTCTAGTGACAGGTGTCCCTGCCCATGGCAGGGGGGCTAGAACTAGATGATCTTTAAGGGCCCTTCCAACTCAATCTCTTCTATGATCCCATGATGATTCTATGTCCAGCTTGGTCTCAGCAATGTTCCTCCAAATGAGTTTCTCCACAGCAACATCCTGCTTCCTTTCCAACCACCAAAATTATTTCCTTAAGGGAAATTATTTCAGTCTTAGGTGAAATCCAGATTTCTTTACTGTACCTAGAGATGTCTAATACCCATCAGTAGGAATAAATATTTATCCAGAAATCAATCTGTCACATTACTCACAGACGGACTGCATACAAATTTAGAATTGTGATGACAAGTCCAGCATCCTCCACAGTTCAGGACATGGGCTTTCAAATATCCTATCCCCTTCACGTAGGGTACACTAGTGTATTTCATATAAGGGTGTATTTCATATGCTTTTTCTGCACCTCAGAGGCAACTTTTAGAATTCTTTGGTAAGTGCAAATAGGGAAGAATAGCAATGTTAGCTGAAAAAAAATTAACTAGGTATCCAGCAGAAGTTTTTGATGGCCCAACAGGCATTGGAACTACATAATAAAGGCATACCCCATAGGTTTTGGCCTAGAATAATTTAAAATGCTCTGTATCTGTGTTATTCTGGGTTAATCTGCAGCACTGTAATTAGAAGCTGCTGTGGCTGAAAACTAACCTGGCAAAAAGTGATGCCTGTTTGGCATCTCGGACATTTCCACAAGCACTTAGTGCCTGCCCAACACAGAGGTCAGGCATATACAGAGAGAATGAGACTGGGGCAGTCTGGATTTAGGTTGGTTTAGGCTACCATGAAGCTGCACTGTCAGTTGTAAGAAAAGGTCCTATTCTTCTATATTTTGCTGTTTGATTCTACTGTCCCACCCTTGCCTGGTTTTATTCCTGTCAAGGATCAGCCAGTTTTGTTCACTTCCAACATCCTGTCTCAGCCACGTAATGAGAGTGTTAATCTCTAATGAAACACAGGAATAGCCCAAGCTTTACCATGACTTTGTGAACTGGATTGTCTTTCTGCATACCCTAGCATGCTCATATGCAAGTGAGCAGGAGGAGCAGCTGAGAAGAAAGTCTCACAGGCAGGAGTTAATTAGATGAAAAAACAGGCAACCTTATCCTTTAGGTCTGCAACCAAGGTAAAGATATTTGTGTGCAGAGATAATGCTACCAAGTACCTGAGCTCTATTGCAGATGCTTAAGGAAAATATAGCAGGGGAATATCGGAAAACAGAGATGTCTGTTATGTGCCTGCCTTCCACAGATTTTCAATAACACTTAAGAGCTTAACATCTTTTATGCTTTTGAAACCATTCTTAATAAAATAACATTAGACCTTTCACAGATCTGTCACTTCCCGGGCCACCTTGACCTAGATCAATACACTCCTGTTAACTGTTATTATGTGCTGTTCACAGGTCCTCCATCAGTACCTCGTGGAAAGGGCAGTTTTCAATGTGACAGGCTTTTCTGAATTAATTTTCGAGTATGATTTTAAGAAATAATGTGTCAAAAGTATTATAAAAATCCCTGTACTGTAACACCTATTTCATTTTCTTTATTCACTGCTTGTTTTGTTCAGTACAAGAATTCTAGCTTGGTTTGCAAGATTCAACAGAAATCTTTGGGGGTATTCTTAAAAAAGAAATATTCCAAAATGGATATACATGTGCAACAGCTACATCTTCTAACACTTGTACCATGAATGTTCTCACTGTGCAAAATAGGTGTGTAATAATTTTAGCATCATTTAAATTTTTGATGTTGATGTGACGTATCAGTTTCCATCCTTCATAGTTTTCCATTACACGCCCACAAAAAACAGGATTTAAACTATATACTCAAGTTCTGTGTTGTCTTTTCCAACTTTCTTCCTCGTTTGCACTACCAAATCTATTTTTTCTTTCACATGTACAATGTATCCTGTAGTCCCCTTCAGTTCAACTACATGGCATATAGCATCTGTTGAACAACTTCTTCCAAACAGTGTGTTGTGCTTTGTACAGTGAATTAAGAAATTGCACAAGTAATCCTCAGGGATGTTTCCTCCAATAGTCTCCCTTTCCAATCACTTATTAAATGAAAATTGATTTTCTCATATTCATGCAAGAAATCAGAACCTTCAGACAATGTCCATCTATCATGAAGCATACGTGATAGGAGTGGGCAGGACTGTACCAAATTGTCTGGTTTAGCAGATGAGGAATGAGGTTTAGTTGCTTAACAGAGGCAGTTAGTGAACTAGCATCTCCTGCACGGCTTCCAGCTGCCACCCCACAGTGGCCCGGCTCTATAGATTCCATGTTATTTATGCATGGCCCTATGCAAGGTGACCCTATGCAAGATGTTTTCAATACCCTTAAGTATCTGAATGCACTAAAAGGATAAATTGAGGAAACGAAATCCCAATTAGAAAGTTTATCTGTTATGCTAAGAATCGTCAAAACACAAAAAGACCCAACGTTACCGTTACTAATACGAATGTGGTTTAACTCTTCTTGTTTCCTTTTTGTCAATCTCAGTTTAATAATGTACTAATTCTTAACATGTTAGTTTCTTAGACCAGTTGCAATGCTATTTCAGTATTCGGAAAGGCCTACATAAATGTAAATGGTGACTAAGGTGCTAAACAATAGTAATTAAATATAGTATCAGCCTCTTCACATCCACTCTTTGATGGGCCTGCAATTTTCCCACACAGAGACCTGAATCATCCATTATACATCTCAATTGTCTATGCCCTGGGCATTCCACATTTGAAAGTCAAGTTTGTGGTTTTTTTTTTTTTCTTTTTGAGGAGATTGATGAGAATCCTATCCCCATATAAAATTATAATTTTTACTGACGTATTGCTAAATTATGGGATTTAGAAAGAATTTCAAATTATTGTTGGTTGGATTGGGGGTTTTTTTTTGTGGGTTGTTTTTTTTTTTATTGGGACCAACTTAATAATTTAGGCATTCCTTAAAATGCAGCTTTTAAAGTTTTGTATACCCTGGAACATTTTTAGATGTCACAATTTACTGGGTAGGTTCACACTATGACATAGTAGTCATTGAACTCCCTAAGTTACAGATGTGGTTTTATTTACATTTCCAAATCCTGGTTTCAAAGCATAGAAAAAAATAAAAACAATCCATGCAGCTTTTAGTTGATCTTTTTTTTACTGAAAACAAACTTTATCCCACAAAACCAGCAAAGAGATGATTCGAAACTTATTATTATTGCCTGGGGTGGAATCTGCTTTGGTTTACTCACTCAAAGCAAATCAAACAGTTACTGTTCACACCTCAAATGGATCAGAATGTAGCTCATTTTACAGTGAGCTAACTGGTTTTAAATATAGATTAACCCATATCACAAAAAAAAAATAAATTCCTAAGCATTAATGAGTAAAACATTTTTACCTCACTGAATCTAAATCTGTCGTGTCCCTAACTTAGCATAGTAAGACAGGACTGAATGCTAGAAGCAACTTCCCAATATGAATATGAGTTAAGAAAAAGGAATCCTGAAAGGAAAGTTACCTCTAGAAATCTTATCTATCTGAAAATTGACTTTATTTATTTTCACGGGAATTGCAATATCTTTAAAAGAGCCTGTGCAGAAATGGGTATTCATATTTTCTGTAACTTTATAAAGTACAAAGAAATATGAGGCTATTATAATTCCCCATTAAAATCTAAAAACATATGTTCTGAAAGAGAAGAACAAAACCTATGTTTTCTTATTTACTCCCATGGAATTACATGAGATGTTAACAAATCATGATTTCAACTTAGAAATTTTACTCCAAGTTACTCTTGGAGTAATCTGTGGTCTCTTTTCAGGCAGCGTGAATCACTGAACATCAGTAGAACCAGTATTCAGCATTCAGGACAGAGGAAGGCACCTAATCTCTTTAAGGCGGTTCTTTAAGGTTCTGCCAGCTCCTTTCAATGTGAAGTCTACAAAAATCACAAAACCTTTTCTAGCATTTTGGATTTAGGATTTGAAGATCAGTTATGTGCCACAAAGAAGTGCATCTTGATAAGCGTGATGGAGAATAGAATGGGTGAGTTTCTGTACCTTGGTACCACAAAGGAGCGCACAGCTTTGAAAAGACTGTACTAGTTGAAGCAGCAGTAATATGGATGAGAACTCGCATGTTACAAAGCAATAGCATGGCCCCACTCTATTTATGTTCTTCAGCTTCATGAAGATTTTATTTCTATTTAGCTTCCTCAGTGCAAGAAGGATGTAAGACATGGGGCCATGCAGACCACCCCACCACTCTACTTGTAAGCTTGTCTTGAGCTACTATTCTTTTCCAGCACAAGAATTAGAAACATGACTTTTAATCTCTCTGAAACTTAAGACATCCAGCTCATGTGTTAACTTGATTGAAAATTAACAAAAAGGAATCTAGTTCCAGTACTGCAGTGATGACCCATTTGTAAATTATGATAACTTCTTTAACCAAGCAGAGCAATGGGAACTCTCTTCAGAGTACAAAAACCTCTTGAAAGCCACAGAAATAGAAATAAACAACAGGTTGAACCTAAGTCTTGGGGTACAAATCTACAGAGTGTACACTGAAGCACATGGCTCTGATATGTCAAGAATTGGTGTTTTCTCTCGTAATTACCAATAGTACTACGGGGAAGAATATAAAATTAATAAAAAAATATTAGAAGGCTCAGTTAAAGCACTGGACCATGACTAGGACTGGTCCTGTCGATATGCAGTTACATTAGAATGAGATGTTAACTATGAATAACCTAGTTCTAGCAGTTCATAGGTACAGTCACATATACAAATGTCATGACTGTCATGCTATCATGATATTCTGCAGAATGTGTTCATGTTCTACCATTCCTCAACTTGGTATATAAATATAAAAGGTAGAACATATAAACATTTTAACATATGAAAAGTATTTCAGGCTAGCTTCAAATTATGTGGTAGCGGTCTCAGAAAACTTTATTCAAATAGCAATTTCAGGACCACCCCTCTGAGACAGGAGCTAGTTTTAGAGGACTTCGTGATGCGTAATGCTTGATGAAGCAATGGTCTCAGAGCTCATGAAGCTCTAACAGCAGGAGTTAAGAATACATAATATGGGTCTTAGTGACAATAAGGGTAGTGATTTTCTTAAACCAGATTTCTAGAACAAGAAATTCGGAGTGACCATGGCTGAGGATGAGAAGAGAATTGGGCTGAGTTAATGATCTATTTCACCACATCAGTGTATTTGTGAGAGCCCTTTCTGCTGCTGCTAAGATCTCTCACAAGGCAGTGGCAGGCGAAGGCCACACAGAAAAAGAAAAGACAGAGAAGACATTGAGACCCACAGTTGTGCATGTATACGGACCTTGAAGCAAGGATGTACTCCTGGTCCCAAAGCTTAAATATAGCCAAAGATTCTGATTCCCCAACAGTCTTGGCTATGAATGACAGAAAATTCAGGATCATAAATTCCTGCTTGTTTCTAAAAGCTATCCTTTGGACTGGGATAAGGGAATACATCAGCCTCCTGAAAAATATCCTCTGTAAATTTGGTCCGTATGTAGTGTTCACGTTACAGTTAGGACAGTGAGGGAACTTGGTAGATGAACTGCTGACAAGTGGATTTATGTATTTGTTTCATGAATTGACCACTTCTGACAAAGTGGAAGAGGAAACTTAATTTGGCATGGCATGCATGCCAGTATCATTCCACTGCTCTAATCTGGTGCTGCCTGAAAGCTTATTTTGGTGGGTATTGTGCCCTGGAATGACACAGAGCTAGAACTGGTGGAATGTCAAAAGACTTCCAAAAATAGCTTAACCAAACAAAATCAGCTGACCTGTGGAAGTATGAAATGCACATTTAGAAACACTCAGAGCTGGAATGTAGGTGAGGCTAAGTACAGGAATGCCAGGGTTATGTGAATATCTAACAACAACATATATATCACCAATAAGGACATTTATAAAAAACAGTATTTTTATTTTTAAGTTACTCTGAATTTCTAAACCTCTTAAAATATTAACTCAGGACTCCCAAATTCACTCTGGTAGGTAGCTAAGGATTGTTAATCTTATTTTTACTGCTGGGGAAACTGAGGCAGAGAGGTTCAGTGACTTACCCAAGGCCACAGAGGGAGTCACTGTCAGAGCCGGGATTAGAGCTCAGGAGTTTCTGGCTCCCAGTCCCAAGCTCAGACCACTAGACCATGGCCTCAGGACATTTCCAGCTGGTCTTCAGTCTAAAAAAAAGTAAATTCTCAAGTATGTTACAAATATGTAACATATATATATATTTCTTTTTACTTTGAATGTAATGGTATGAATGAGAACAGATTGCTCGTAAGTCAGTGATGAAAAGCAAACCCGTACTTTTTATCTGAGTTACCTTTATCATACCTATGTGTATGATGAAGGTCTGCAGAAAAATCTTGATTTAAATTGCAGCCAATACAAACAGCTATTGTATTTTTCAGGGTAAGGAACAAATTGCCTTTCCAACCCAGGCAGCATGTCATTTATATTAATGGTGAGGAATGCCAAGTTGCTCTGTGTGTAAGTAAACTCTATTAAGAAAGTCACGTCCCCTGGTGAAGCTAGATCCTTAGTAAATTTTACTAGCTAAGCACTGAGCTCCATGTCAGAGTAATTACACCTTTTATCCACTGTGAGCTCTCTCTTAGCTTCTTCATACTCCTTAATTTCCCACTTCAGCTAATTTAGCAGTAAAATCGCGAAGGTTTTAAAAGGTTAGCTACCGAGGAACTGGCGCATGAATGTTCTGTTAAGCTCCATGCATTGAAATCACATCATGTAGAAGAAGGAATTAATTAAGTAACAATTAGGTAGTGATGGATCATTGACAACATATATACACTTTGGTGCTAAAATTAATCTCCCTTGTAAATCCAATACATTGTGTATCTTCTCATCTACACGCTGGCAAGTTTTATACACGAAATATAAAATGGACAGGCCCTTCAGCAATATGTTAAAAAAAGAAGGTATATCTTCTGGCACTATCGAAACTACAGATTATTTTAAAAAGTCATATAGCGACATATTTTTTTTTAAAGAATTTAAAGAGTAATGAGAATAGCAAAAGGAGAAGAAATTTTTAAGGCAGGTGATTTTAAAGTGACTGTAAGGACATTTGTTATATGGAAGTACTTAGTATGTCGAAAGTGCTAACAATTGTGTAGTATTCTCCTGCTATCTACTTTTACAAGTTGCCATATTGTTTCCTTGTATTGACAGTCAGCTGCTTAATACATAGATTGGCAGTTAGCCCGGTCAGTCCTCGATTCTAAAAGCCTCTTAGCAGATGAAAAAATCTTTGGTTCATTCACACCTTGTAGAAAGGATGACAGGGCAGAAATGACATCCAGATCCATTTAGAGTATACTTTGAGTCTGATTTTCCTTTGCCTTGCACCTTGTGTTGTCATTTATAGCTGTGCAAAGGGAGCACAAAATGGATATAAAACACTGCTGCCCATGTGAGGAGAGAATTCCGATTTGGTTGCATTATTTCCAGAGGTGATCACAAAAAGTGCCAGGCAGTGAAAAAATCTGGCTCTCCATAGAAAGTCTAAACAATTTTGACACAAAGCATAAAGTAGCAGCAGCGCTTTCCAAACAATTTACAGAAATTGCACTTTTGCTTTGGAGTAATGGGTATTTCCATTTGCTGTTTGCTTGGTATTTTCATAGAAAAAACAGTAAATGTTAAACTCATCTACAGAAAACAAATCCCATTTCTTCCTTTATTTGTTATAAACATATTTAACTGTGAGTCCTAGAGTATATCCTCGCATAAAAAGGTCCCCCATAAGATTTCCACTAGTTCTACCTTTCCACATGCTACTTAAACCCAGTACTTAGAAAGTGACACTTCTACACATCCTCCTGGAATCCACGCCAAAGCTGGCATTATCACAACAGCTGGTCTCAGTCCATCAGAGTTCAATACTGTGCTGGCTTTAGTATGGGGGGAAATTATTGTCTCAGCATCTACCAAACAGTGGTATCTCTGCTATATGATCTACCACTGCTATGATAATGGAAGACCTACTGCCAAGTATCTTCAAGATACAAACTAACATGAGCAGGAAAGGCCTGCAAATATTAGATTAACAAATGTGTGTTAACAAAATTGATAGTTAACAAATTAAGGACCTAATCTGGCTGTTGCTGAAGACGTGGTCAAGAATTCTTTCTACTTAACAACAGACGTTTAGTGTATAATAATTAATTCAATACGTATGGACATTTATTTTCCCATACTAATTGGTGGACATTTTTCTGGCCCTTCCCAGAAATCCTTCCTGTTACACTTAGATGCCATGGTGGGCCTGGCAGCTCAGATGTGTTGATTAGGAACAGAAACAGAAATTGACTTCATCAGCAGCTGTTGACCTAAGAGTACAGCTACAGTAAATAATGTCTCTTGATGTTTCTGTTAGAAGATTTCTTTTCATTTAATCACAGTCATGCACTTCATAGGGTCATCCTATGACATAGTTCCCAAACCTATTACCATTGCCCAAAGCCTACCCTTCAACCAAGTGGCTAAAGAACAAATGAATACATTTTTTTCTTCTTCTTATTTTAGTAATAGGGCATTATAGATTGGGAGTTCTTGGGCATTTTTTTCTTTGTTGTTGTTGTTTTTGTTTCTTTTTTCCCCCTTCCCCTTCTGGATTCAGTGCTTCTTTAAGTATTCTGAATTGCTAGTCTGGCTTGACTGAAAAGTACTGTGTGTTTGTTGTGTGTCTGCATGTGTGATACCAACTGTTGGACTGCTTGATGTCAGATGAGGACTTAGCTTAGAGCTGTTCTACAGTTGGCGCTCTGGCAGAATCTCTCCTCACCAATGACAATGACGTCTTCGTGCGGGGGAGAGACTGTTTTATAATATTACACTTGCCACGGCCTTAATTTTCCTGATGGGGAATGATTATGATTTCATTTACGTTAATCAAAATCGTGAGTCATTCCATTCATGTCAGTAGCATTAAAGAGCTCTATAGACAAGTACGAGTTCAGAATCAGGCTTCTGGTGTTTAATCTGAAAGGATATCTGAAAAACTTCATTAAAGATAGATACCGAAGGATAGATCCTCTGCTTACTTTGCATTACTCAGTCATGCCATTAGCATAAAACATCAAATAAAGAACTATAATGACAGCTGGCAATGTGTCACAGTCCAGGGGTTTTCTGTTTACCTCTGGTACAGAAAACACGCCTGAATCAACGAGATTTAAGATAATATTTCAAGTATGACAAAGCTACTGTATTAGGTCTCCCTGCCCTTGGAAGTTGGCATTAATGTTTCAAAAACTTACTTCCTTCCTTTGTTTTTTTATGTCACTCACACATAACTTTAATGCAAAAGACCTGAAGGCAAACAATATTTAAGTAAGACCTCAGACAGTGAGTTAACTTTTATAGCCCTGTCCATAATGAATATTATGTCTGGTAAATACAGGAGCATCAAAACAGTGATCACAATTCATAAAGTTTGTTTTGTAAGTATCTCATAAAGCCCTATCAAATCTCCCTTCTTTTTTTAAAAGCAAAAAAAACCCCAACATTTTCCAAAATATAGTCATTCTAAAGCAATAAAAGGTTTTGTACTGGTGTCTGTCTCCTGCTCAGACAGAGAAATTGTGCAAGGGATGATGGGCCCTAATTTAGTCCTCACTGATAAGTACTTTTAAGACTAAATATTCTTGAAATTGCACTTACTTAAATTACACTCAAGCTCCATGTAAATCTAAAAAAAAGACGATGGGGGGGGAAATCATTTCAAGAGGTCTAGCAAGCTATCAGAATATTGCTTTATTATATCTCTTCAGATTTTTTCCATTTTTGAAGTCAGAGAATTATTGGGATTTGAGAACATTTTTTAGAAATCTGTTTGATACATTACAGACCCTAGAAACTATTACTGTGGAATAAACTCTCAGCTTCACTACAAGCACATGCCTTAAGAGACCAAATCAGAGTTGAGGGTTTTATCAACAAACCAGGATGAAAAGGAAGCTGAAGGAAGGGATCTTTTAGTATGTTTTATATAGGTCTCACTGAGTATCTCACTGAAAACTAAAGATCTATCTGTGCATCTTGCTTTTCCAGTACAATGGGAATAGCAAAAATATTTTCTCCCAATTCCCAATGAAAGCTTTATTTTCACCCTGTTAGACCATGTGTTCAGTTTTATACCCTACACTTCCTCAGCATAAGAAAATTCTTGTACAGCGAAGCAATCAGATACTGTCTTCAGGCTGAATACAAGTGTTAGTTAAACCACTGGTGCCTTTTCAGAAGACCTTGATATAATTTCCACTCTTGGTAACTGTGGGAATTACACATTTTTCTTGTCTTTGTAATAACATTGCTCTGTATTTCAGTAAGAACACTTGGGCACATAGCTTAATTATAAGGCAACAGATTTTACATATCTGTGATGGAAAACAATTAGAAACCTCACCCTTTGCTTTTTAATAAACTAAAGTGAAAGAGAAACTGAAGAAATATAAAACAGAGAAGTGACCTACCGTGGTTGTCTTTATCCGTCCTCCCGGTTGTGTACAGGTCCAGCCTGATTTATTGATTAGCAAATCACAGCCTTCTCCTTCTAAACATGGAAGCATTTCACACCACTGTTTTGTTTTGATAATTCGTGCTATGGAACAGAAAAGAAAAAAACAAACAACCAAAACAATTGGCAGGAGAATTCACATTTCACTTATCTCTAAACACTTTCTCATTTGAGTTGTCTATTTTCATCATCCGATAATGCAGCCATAGGTTATGATGTAGACAGCCCTAGGCAATTTACAAAATTATTTACAACACCTGCTGTGCCAACAAATTCCATAATAAAAATAGAACTCAAAAACCAACAATAAAACAAAAGACAGCTCTGTTATAAATCGAAAGAACATAAACGTTAGTTAATTTTCTCATCCCATGCTCCTTACAGTCAAGTAAATATTGTTGGGGGGCTAACAACCAAAGACCTACTATCCTAACTAATCATTATGGTAGCCTAAAAGTGACCTATGACTGGGATCCATTGTGTTAGACTCTATAAACCCGAGCAGGTTTATACCTTCTTATCCTGAAGTGCTTACAGTGTAAATAGACAAGACACACAGTGGAGAGAGGAAAAGCTATAATAAACAGTAGAGGGGTCAACATAATCACAGCAATTGTGAAACTCTGTGATACTTGCAATGGTAGGGGCATAGTTAGGGCAGGAACCAGGAACATAAGAAGGGCAGGTGTTAAGAATAAGAGGGAAGATTAGAACAAACACCCTATTACCTTATTGCTACAAGGGAAAGGAAGCCTAGTGAGGAAGGTTCCTAGCTGTCTGAAAGGTGGTGTGCACCTCCTCTTAATGCTTGCATCTCTGGTAAGCTGGTTCTGCAAAATTTCCTCAAGGCCACGCACAGCAAGGAGTCTTGGAACAACAGAGCTCTGACTGCATTAAAGTAGACGCAGAGGAGCTGTAGGGAGAAATTTTTCTCCAAGGCAGGGAGAAAAGGGGCTTTAATTCCTGTAGACTTGTTTCTGGATTATAATAGCGCTTCTTTGGAGTTCACCTCTGTAGTATCTGGGTTCCTTCTCATAGAGTATTAAGCAATATGACTAATCTCTAATATTTCTTTATTCTTTCACTCTCCCCCTGTAGGCAAAATTGTAGGCTGGAGTGTTAGTTTGCTATACTTTTTATAAAATACATATACAGAGATGCACTCACTTGCGTGGTGCCATATACTCATCCTAAACAAGGTAAGGCCCCCAAACATTCTATCTTTTGCTCAAACTGTAAGTCTCGCAGTCCACAGAAAATGGTCCTCAGTTCCTTCAGAGGTCATCTCAGCAATCCTGGGATAGACTATAAGAAAGCTTCATCACCTCCATTTGTATGTAAGTGTCCTAGGATTCAAGGGCAGAACAAGTTCCACATACAGGGACACAGATCATGTCTTCCTCTCTGTTGATGTTTGACACCAATTCGTGCAATATACCTCCACACAGTCATGGGCCCAACAAAACGAGAACTACAGGAGAAATACTTAGCAAGATAAGCGTGCGAGAAGCTTATGATGCTCCAAATTAATTTTGGGTCCAAGGAGCTTAAAAGCAGAAA
The DNA here is from genome assembly GCF_028500815.1 of Rissa tridactyla. Lineage (NCBI taxonomy): Eukaryota > Metazoa > Chordata > Aves > Charadriiformes > Laridae > Rissa > Rissa tridactyla. Next base: position 200,378,962 of record NC_071466.1, read on the forward strand.
TCTATACCCAGTGGCAGTTGCAGTGGTTTATGCTCACCTGAACGTGTGATTCAGTTTCCCTACGCCCCTGACTTCCTCTGTCTGAGACCACTTAAGAGTACGATTCCCAGTGCCACTGCATCATGGCAAGAAATAGAAGTGTAATTTAAAGTCTTTTAATAAAATCCTTTCCAATATTTTGACACAAAACAACTTGTGTCCTCAGTCCCGGTACAATTGTTGGTAAGCTCTAGCAATATAATGAACACTGATTTCTTTCAGTGGAAGCTCAATCTGAAATTCATATTAAGATTTTCATTATAAAAAACATTCTAGCTCCCAAAGGTCTACATAGGAATTTGCACTGTTCATTAGGCAATATATATATTGCTTGAGGAATGATTCCTAAACAATTTTCATAACTACAATTTTTTGAAGCAAATCCACTAAGTTTTTATAGCACATAATATACAGAAATCTGGATTGTGCTTGGGGTCCATAGGTACTGCTCTACTGAGAACTGGATAATATCAGTTTTCGAGGCTAACATCTCCTATGTAACAGATAATAGCCCCATCCTTTCTGAGTGAAGGCATGCCTCCAGTTGCAGGCTTTACAGAAAAAGCTCAGTAAAATGTTAACACCAAACCTCACCCATTTGCATGGATATATTTTGCAATTCACATATGGAAATGGCTATTTCTATCAATGTTTCAACAATATGAAGGATCGCTGAAAGCCTGAATAGTCAGTTAAACTCAGAAATACGTACTAGATTGCCTTTACTCTCTCAGGTGGGAGGTTTTCCTGGAAACATAATTTGAAATATTCTTTAAAAAAAAATATTTCTCTCCTCTGTGAATTACTGTTAGTGTTTGCTTGGTTGCTATCTCAGAATGCAGCTATCGGTAATATCACAAGTATATGGAGTCCTTGCTCTGGGTATTGGCTATATCCACACAAATTTAGAACACACCAAGGGTATTTTACAGAAGATAAAGTCTAAAACATTTCTATGTTAAGTGTATAGACTGGCTCATGCATTTAGGCCTTGAGATTCACAACCAACTTCTTTTGGGGGAAAAGCTACTCAGCTCACATGGTTTAAAGCAAATCAGTATCACAATGGTTTATTAATTAATGAGACACAACCAGCAGCAGTGCAGGATCAATACCAGTAATACAGAAAAGTAAACCATTGTACTACACAAGAAATGTTTGTAAACACTTGGGAATTCCTCAACACCCACTCGGAACTAACCCCAAACACTTCTATCACACACAGCCAGAGGCACACCCCGCTCTCCCATCCCCTCCGGGCCGTGGGGATGCCCCCGAACCCGCCGGGCAGAAGAGGCGGATCCATCTCCAGGGCATCCCTGTGTGCCAAAAGCTGGCCAGGTGGGCGCCCTTGCCCTTGCACAGATATCAGTTGAAGCGTATACAGACACGCTGTCCTGTTAAACACATGCAGCCACAGTCGCAAACAGGAGGCCGTATTCGTGCCTGTGGGGTCACATCTATTTTTGCATTTTCACTTTTCAGTTTCCCATTACAGCAGAGTATCACAGTGAAGCTAAATACATAGTATAAGAGCAAAGTACACAACGATTTTATCAGCATAGTATCAAGAATTTCTATCAGTAATTGAAACTGAGTTAGACTAGTCAAAGCAAAGGAATACAATGTATTTCCTGAGGCAGTGTAGTTGCCTTTTTACTGCTATATTCACCAGGGGTGAAACTCAGCCCTCTGCAGATAAGACAGCAAAAAGCCTATCAGATTCTTCAAATCCACTCCAAGCTCCATTATAAAGAATTAAGTGGCACTTAAATGATACATAGGCTTTGTGCAGACCTTCTGCAAAGAACTGAATTTCATCTTAAGAATCTGAGCTGACACGACTTTGCATCTCCTCAGAAGGGCTGTGCCCCTTCACTTAAACTGAAGCTAATAGGAAGTGACGGTGCTCAGCCCATGGTAGAATTGCTTTGCCGGGTAATACCATCTGAACTGGAGAACAAATGGGCTTTATCCAAGGGTTTTTCATACAAACAGTTCTGAGGTGTTGCAGGCTGGCAGAGGTTATATCAACACGACACCAAGCTACACACCACAGTGTTCTCCACAGTTTGGTAAGATAGAGCAATTTGCAATGGATTTCCAGTTATTAGTAAAAATAAATAAATACAAGTCTCTATTCATGATCAGTATTTTCCAATTTGAGACAGAACACCCCAGGTTATTTTCTGCTAAGTACTGCAACTAGACATGTTTTGTCACTAAGCTTCTCACCTGGTTTAACATCATATATATACTTTCCTATAGAAAATCAGCTTTATTTTCTATACTTCCTTTTCACACATTCACTCTCCGTTTAGGCAGTTATCAATTGCTGCATCTCTAGTCAATCTCATAACTGAAAATTCTGAACTTTTTATGATAGCAAAAAAGTGAGATAAATCTTGTTCAGCAGAGTAAATGCAGCCATCTAAAATATGTTATATTAAAACACTCAGATTGTTACAGGTCATTTTCTCTTTTTTTTTTTTTTTTTTAATGTTAGAAACTAAACTTTGAAATAAAAGTAAAAAATATGTGGTTTTTTTTCATCCAATAAGAATACTGATTTGGATGCGGAGACTCAGGTTTTCAGGTTACATCATACTCCCATGCAGAAAAGGTGGTGTGTGAAATGAATATTTACAAATCATAATGAAAACCATGGTACAAGTACCTAAATAAAGTAAAAAAGAGATGTCTTAGTTGATGTTTCTCAGTCAGTTCCAGATGCCTGAAGTAGTGAGTGGAAGATTCTTTGTAGCTGGGAGTGGGGAAAATTTTTCCTAAGCCCAAGCAGAGTATACCATTTTGAAACATGCTTCTTAAATGAGAGCTTAGCTCACCTGTACTTCTCATAGAATGATGTTCTGCTTCATGTTATTTTTTTTCAATGAAAACTTGTAGCACTTAATGCAAAATGTAAAGTATGCAGTGGAGAAATTATTTCCTTTTTCATTTTCTTACATTATTTCACTGTTGTGAACTTTGAAGAAAGCTGATCAGCGTAGCCGATTCCCAAAGTTCAGAAATGCCTGTGGGTTCATCAGTTTAGGTGCAGCTAGATACATTTACCCTAGTGTTCCTCTCTTGCCCTGTTAACTCTAAACAGGACCTACATCTTTTATTATTAATCACCTCCAACTGATCCCAGCTGGTTCCATCATCCCACTCCTCTCCCAACCTCTCTGTTCTCTTTATCTTATATTTTTCCTTTTCCCTTCTTCCATTTTTTTCAGCTGTAGCCTTTTGCTCCAACCATTTCTCTCCTTTCCCTGATTCAGTACATATATACTATCTACCCATCAGAGATCCCAAAACACTTTGCAGAACTTATGTTTAGCTAGTTTTACCTATGACTGGTAAATGCTGGTCATTGTCCCCATTTTGTACAGAGGTTAATCAACTTGACCAAGGACACGCAAGAAACTTGTTGCAGAGCTGGAAACAAACCCTCTGAATACTTAGTGGTTGCTAGCCTGGAGACCTTTGTCCCATTTTCCTTCAGAAAGAGAGTGTCCTTTAATACATATATATAAGAAATTAAACAACAACAATAAAAAATATGCAAAGTAATAGGCTTTTAAAAACATACATCAGTTAAATTGCAGCAGCAGGAAAGAGGCCAGCAGAAACACAAACGGAATCACAGTACTGTAATAAGACACTGCAATCATGAACCGTCTTTAGAGCAGCAATTCGACTGTAATAGTGTATAAGCCCCAAACGTTAATCTATTTTACTATACAACAAGGAAACATTGCAAACCTCGGATACCTTTTACAGCAGTCATTCTGCTCCACTTAAAAAATTGGAAGCAGTGCTAATTCACAAAGAGTTAGCTCGTCTCAATTATTTATAGGGCATCGAGACCAAAGTACGAACAGCAATATCGCAATGTCTAGACGCCCATTTTATCATTTAGCTCTTGCTGTCAAGATTGGGAGGGATACTTGAGCTGAAGTTGAGAAATGCACAGAAAAAAGTGATCTCCTGCGAGCTACAGAGAGGCTACAAATTGAGAGCAGGTAACTAGATGAAGAGTAAAAGACTGAATGACGGGACAGAGGCTTTTCCTGCATCTCACCCCAATCATAGTTCCAGTAAGGGAGAAATCTTATTGCAACCCCAGAGTTGAGAAGAGACCTTCAATATTGACCTGTTCCCTGAAAAAGAACGAAAGCCTTGGTTTACCATAAACAGTGCAGATGGCACCACGCACAACGTATATTTGGGAGGAGCACCATGATATACAGGAGGTGATCTCCAATTTATGCAGTCATGCCTATCATCCCAAACTAGGACTGCCTAAGGGGTGCTCCTGCCAGTTACATGAATGGTCCCTAGGAATTCAGCTGTGGCATAAGATGTTGCTGCATTACGCTGTGTGAATATAGGAATTTACTTAGTAAACCACAATGGCATAAGTTTAACTTTCAAACTACCGCATTTAGCGAGGCATCCAGGCATCTTTAATTTTAAGAAGGTACCTAATGTGTTGCTGAATCTTTACAAGAGTCTGTAAAATAAATATATACTGACAGCTTAGGAGGGAGAAAGTCCAAAGGTATTACACAATCAGAAATGATTATTAATACATAATAAATCCCCAGAACACAAGATAAAGGATAAAAAAAACCCAAACAAATGAAAAAAAAACCCACCACAATTATGCAAGCAAAAGCTGAAGTGGAATCCAGATTGTAGGAGCACTCATGAAATTCAACAGCTCCTATCTTCTTTCCTGTTTGTGTCTCAAAATAGCAGATTTTCCTCGTTATGATGCCCCAAACAACAAATAAATAAATAAACAATGAAAATAAGCATATGAGAGTAAAGGATCACAAGATATTTGATCCTTTTGTAGTTTAGAAAGAAGCATGTGTTTACCTGACCTCTCTCTTTTCAGTTCTTTGAAAACCTTAATCTATGTGATTTAGTGATCTAGTAAGGTATCTTAGCTTCGTCTACATCCAGATGTTCAATATTTATATGACGAAGCACTATCCTAAAATGGAAAGTGTCCTACAAATCAGCTTCACAGTGTTTCCATGTTAATTTTCAAGGGCCAGTTTTCTTCTATTTATAATTGCTCTTATTTGAGATTGTAATACGTCTCCCCATTTGTTCTCAATCCCTTCGCCTTTCACTGGCAATTACTGCAATTGCTTACATGGAAAAGTAATACAGCAAATATAACACATATTTTTCTACTTCTTGTAGAGCAATCTAACAGAAACAGAAAAAAACCCACATCTGTTATTTACCAGATCTCACCGGGTCACAAGCAGCATCCTGACAATCACAATAAATAATAAATACAGATAAAATTTACATGTGGCATTTTATTTAGGAACAATACATGTGCTCCCAGCCTCTTCTACATTGGTGGTTTCTAACTACATAGTAAATGCCAATGCTTTAAATAGGCAACCTGGCCCACAACTTTGCCCGGGATTTCAGCTCTTGCCTGAATATTCACAGATGTACACATTCACTGGTTTTCAATCTGTGAATGATCTAGTGCTTCATTGTCTGTGGGTAGTTAGCGTTTGCCGTCTAATAAGAGATGCTAATTGAACACCTACCCCTAGAGAAAGCCTTTGTTAGGACTCAGTGTCTTCCGTTTCTGTCCCCCGCTGTTCTGCTCTGCTGTATTCAATTAGTGTGCTGGAAGCAAAGTAAAAATTACTAAAAATCTGATGTGTGATATGCCAGCAAAGAAGCCTTCAGAGATCAGGTTTTCATCACATTTCACTTCGCTGCCAGCACACTGAGAACAGCAAATTTAACTGGAGAGGGACAGCAATTTCAGACCCAAAGAAGAGAATCTGAAGTCAACTGTAAAGGATAGAGACAAGGGAGGGATATAATGGAAAGTAACAAAACAGATAATGGAAAAAAGAAAATCAAGAATAAGTCAAGGAAGGAAGGAAGGAAGGAAAAAGAGGACAAAGTTCAGCTATGTAGTAGTAACTACTGAAGCAGATGGGTAAGGTCAAAAAATTGCACAACTTGTTCAGTGGAGTCAGTAGGACAATGTGGGTAAGCGAAGGCTAAAGACCAAAACTATTTAGTGGTTTGGTTTTTTTTTCTCTTAAGTACACAGATTTCAGTTCTCCTGATATGAGCAGAGTACTGCAGTGGAAGACCAGATTTACTGTGGTTAAAAGAACATGAAAGAACTGGGCAGATAATCATGACCATCCCTATGTTACGCAGGGAAGGCTGGGCAGCTGTGGAAGAGGGAGAAGGACCCCAAGGTCTCCCAGCTATGAAGCATGTGAATATACCAAGGTAACCACTGAGCAGACAGCAAAGCAGGAATTTAAAGGAGGAAGCTACAGTAGGAATAAAATATGCTCTAGGTTACATGGTAGAGAGTGATTAGTGCCACAGAAAGAAGCTGGGAATAAAAGATTATGAGGCTGGTAGTAAAAGAGAGCGCAGGAAGGGTGGCAGAAAGGTTATAAATCAACCTTACAAGTGTCTGAAAACACATTGGAAGGGGAAGGGGAAGGGGAAGGGGAAGGGAAGGGAAGGGAAGGGAAGGGGAAGGGAAGGGGAGGGGAGGGGAGGGGAGGGGAGGGTTGGGTTCTTCATCTGACAACTGCTTTTGCATGGACATAGCAGTGAGAATCAGAATGTGAGACTCCATGCGCATGAGAACCGAAATCTGTAAGTCTTTATTCTTTATAAAGCTATTTCCAGGAATTTTAGTTAATGTTCTGCGTGTGCATTCAAAGGACAAGCATTTAGCTGAGTGGTTCTGCTCTGGCCCTCACTGCTTTTGGTACTTTCCAAGTCCAATGTCAGCACGTACACTGCTGCTGTGACATGGTGGTAACACTTCATTGTGCACTGAAAGAGATAATAATTCAGCTGTTCTCAAGTACAATGGGCTTCCTTTGTCAACAACCACAGCAACAGGAAACTTTGCCCTCCTTTTGTCACGTATGTGAGAACAGAACATGCAAGCAAATTGAGTTGAAATGAGCTTGATAACTAGCACAGGAGAGGAACAGCTGCGGCTATGAGAACAATTAAAAGTATTAGAAAAGGAAACTCAGCAACGAGGCTGTACTTATCCCGTACCCTCTGTGATATCCTCCTGTTCCACATGACTAGATGCTGGTTTACAGTAAGCTCTATGCTCTTTGGGGTAAGTCTGTGACTTTTTGTTTTGATTAAATAGTAAAAATAGGCTATGGTTATGCTGGGGATTTTAACACAAATCAATGCTATGTGAATGAAAATCAAGAAAAAAAATAATAAGTGAGAAACGTGAAAACAAAGAGAAGGAAGCAATTACATGGTATCACCTTTCACAGTGGAACACAATTAATGTAACCACTTGTGATTCTTTTGAAACTTGTGCTCATAAATATCACTTTGTCAGCGACCCAGGAAACTTGCCATAGTGAACTGCAATGTTGACCTTTAGATAGCTTGGAAACTGGCCTTTTCTCATGACTTCTGCTTTCATTACCCAGTGTTTGACCAACAGAGGAACAAATGTGTTTAAATACAGCAAAGATGTTAGTTTATATAACATGCACTGAACTGGTATGCTGTCCATGGGACACCCTGTTACCAGTGTATGTGTTATAATTCGACTGCAAAGTCAGTCTCACATCTTGTCAGACAGCAGTTTGACATCATGACTACGCAGAACATGATTTCTGACTGACAGATGAAGCCATGTGAATTTTTTTCATGTAACTTTTCTCATATACATAAAATATTACTGTTCCTTACCCACAAGGTATATGATCTGAAACATTTTTCCTCCTTTTTGTACTTAATTTGGGCACTTATTGGTCTCAAAACTTACCAAAGCTTTTCTGTATATACCTTAATATTTGTTAAAAATAAATTAAAAAAAAAATTACAAATTACTGCCTTATATAAGATTTCTATTTTTAATTTACTTTTATAATTTGCACATAATAGCAGGAAATTGATATCTTAAAAAGGAAAATAATGCAATTCATGTCCGAAACTCAGCTAATGCATGGATGTTTTTATCTTGTGTATGTAATGCACAGAGGAATAGATTTTCAAAGATTCATCAGATTCTACTTCATAAAAATTCTTCACATGTTTTATGTAGTAAATACAGTACAGTTCAGAAGGAGCTCTATAACAGAAATAGTCACTCCTTAGAAGGAACAGTCTTTCTTCACCTAACAGGCAACATTTCATTTATTGGAACACATCCAGCAAATCAATGAACAGCCACAGAAGGTATTTTAAAGGCCCGTAGTCTCCCTGTCTCCTTCATCATCAGAAAATATAATTTGAATTTTTCAAAATGATTTTTGTGAAAGCAGACTACAGGGATTGGTCATAGGGTGCAGAAGGGGGTTAATGCTGCTTCTTTTCCAGGGCAGGCAATGCATGTGCTCATACGCTGCGGCCACTGTACTTGCCAGCAGGAGTCCTGTCCCATGTCAAAAGCAGTACAGCTGGCTGGTCACAGGACACAGTAATAGCACAGACAATACCCTCTGGCTTCCTTTTTTAAACTTTGAAGTCTGAAAATAAGGTGCCATAAGCAATTGTGGTTCTGCAGCAAGTGCTCACATTGTTAAAAATCAGACACCATGCACGAAGCAGTTGACCAGCACAGGTCATTTAGAGTTAAAACTACTTTTTTGTATTGCTCTCCTTTACTAGAAACATGATGAGTCATAGATTTTAGGGACAGAAACAACCAGCTACACTAATCTAATCTGATCTTCAGCTTTATAAAATCATAGAATCATTTAGGTTGGAAAAGACCCTTAAGAACATCCAGTCCAACTGTTAACCTAGTACTGCCAAGTCCACCACTAAACCATGTCCCTCAGCACCACACCTACATGTCTTTTAAATACCTCCAGGGATGGTGACTCAACCACTTCCCCGGGGAGCCTGTTACAATGCTGGATAACACTTTCAGTGAAGAAACTTTCCCTCATATCCATCCTAAACCTCCCCTGGCGCAACTTGGGGCCATTTCCTCTTGTCCTATTGCCTGTTACTTGGGAGAAGAGACTGACCCCTACCTTGCTACAATCTCCTTTCAGGCAGTTGTAGAGAGCGATAAGATCTTCCCTGAGTCTCCCTTTCACAACCCCTGTTCCTTCAGCCGCTCCTCATAAGACTTATTCTCCAGACCCCTCACCAGCTTCATTGCACTTCTCTGAACACTCTCCAGTACCTCGATGTCCTCCTTGTAGTGAGGGGCTCAAAACTGAACACAGAATTCGAGATGCAGCCTCACCAGTGCCGAGTACAGGGGGACAATCACTTCCCTAGTCCTGCTGGCCACACTATTTCTATTACAAGCCAGGACATTATTAGCCTTCATGGCCACCTGGGCACACTGCTGGCTCATATTGAGAAGGCAGTTGATCAACACCCCCAGGGCCTTTTCCACTGGGCAGCTCTCCAGCCACTCTTCCCCAAGCTTGTAACACTGCATGGGGTTGTTGTGACCCAAGTGCAGGACCCAGCACTTGGACTTGTCAAATCTCGCACGATTGGCCTCGGCTCACTGAGATAGGCTGTCCAGATCCCTCTATAGAGCCACCCTACTGTCCAGCAGATCAACAGTCCTGCCCAGATTGGTGGTGTCTGCAAACTTACTGCCTTTGATATACTCATGCTGACTGTGCCTAATCACCTGGTTGTGCTGTACAGTGCATGATAGAATTCAAGATGATCTGCTCCATAACCTTCCCCAGCACAGAGGTCAGACTGACAGGCCTGTAGTTCCCAGGATTCTCCTTCCTGCCCGTCTTGTAGATGGGCATCATATTTGCTAACCCCCAGTCAACTGGGACCTCCCCACTTAGCCAGGACTGGTGACAAATGGTGGAAAGTGGCTTGGTGAGCACTTCCACCAGCTCCCTCACTACCCTTGGGTGGGTCCCATCAAGCCCCATAGACCTGTGTGTGTCAAAGTGCTGTAGCAGGTCACTAACCATTTCCCCTTGGATTATGGGGCTTCATTTTGCTCCCTGTCCCTGTCCTCCAGCTCAGGGGGCTGGGTACCCAGACTGCAACTGCTCTTACTATTAAAGACTGAGGCAAAGAAGTTTTTAAATATCTCAGACTTTTCTTCATCCTTGGTCACTGTTTTTCCCCCCACATCTAATAAAGTATGGAGAGTCTCTTTAACCCTCTTTTTGTTGTTAATGTATTTATAGAAAAAAATTTTTGTCTTTTACGGCATTAGCCAAATTAAGTTCTAGTTGGGCTTTTGGCCATTCTGATTTTTCTCCCTGCATAACTTCATGACCTCCTTGTAGTACTCCTGAGCTGCCTGCCCATTCTTCCAAATGTCATAAACTCTCTTTTTCCCCCTGAGTTCCAGACAAAGCTCTCTGTTCAGCCAGGATGATCTTCTATCCCACAGGCTCATCTTTCAGCACATGGGGACAGCCTGCTCCTGAGCCTTTAGGATTTCCTTCTTGAAAAATGTTTAGCCTTCCTGGACTCCTTTGCGCTTCAGGACTGCCTCCCAAGGGACTCTCTCAACCAGGCTCCTAACCAGGCCAAAGTCTGCCCTCCAGAAGTCCAAGGTGACAGTCCTGCTGACCCACCTCCTTACTTCTCCAAGAATTGAAAACTCTATCATTTCATGATCACAATGCCCAAGACAGCTTCCAAGCACCACATCATCCACAAGTCCTCCTCCGTTCATAAACAACAGGTACAGCGCGGCATCTTCCCTTCTTGGCTCCTTCACCAGCTGCGTCACGAAGTTATCTTCTACACGCTCCAGGAACATCCTAGACTGTTTCCTCATCCTGATTGAGTGGTCTATAATGGACTCCCACCATGATATCTGCCTTGTTGACCTTCCCCCTGATTCTTACCCATAAACACTCAACCCTATCATCACCATCGTTAAGCTCTAGACAATCAAAACACTCCCTAACACACAGGGCTACCCCACCGCCTCTCCTTACTGGTCTACCCCTTCTGAAGAGTTTATAGTCATCTATTGCAGCATTCCAGTTGTATGGGTCATCCCACCATGTTTCTGTGATGGCAACTATATCATAGTTTTCCTGCTGCACAATAGCTTTCCAGCTCCTTCTGTTTGTTGCCCATGCTGTGTGCATTGGTGTAGATGCACTTCAGGTGGGCTATTTTTTGTGGAAAAGCACACTATGAAGGCTGTAAAATTTAATACAGCAATTTATGTAATAATCTCAACAATTTATGGTTGAGATACAACATACCTTTTAGAAAGACATACAGTACTGATTATCAGAGAATACTCACATTTCTACAAACTCTTACGGCAGCTTATACAATTCAATAGCAAAGGCAAAACTCGTCAGTTCTATAGACTTCAGTATTATTTCTATGGGACTCCTCTTTAACTCTCATAGGAATATACTTGTCTTTCCTTACTAAACGATTGAGTGGTCTGCTGTCAGCTATAACAAGGCCATGTCTCCGACAAAACACTCAGTGTTCCTAAAGGTTAGTCATCTAAATTTTAAATCTCTTGCTGTTGCTTTTTTTTTCACACTGAAAAGCATCTTAAGCAAAATAAAAAAAAAAAAGCACATCAACACAAAAAAGAGTTTAAACCCCCCAAAACTTAACTTGGTTCGGTATCTGTAATCTTGGCTTTTAAAGATGCCGATGGAAGCAAGTTAGAATACTCCACCTGCAGGAATTTCATTGTCTTCTTTTAACAGTAACTGTCTGCAAAAGAGCTTTCTCAACCAACTCTTGCTTTACAGAAGCAACGAGGAAGCTTTATTGGAAATATTTATATTGTGTAACAATAGAAACAATACAAGTTTGCTGTGCTGACTCAGGCAAAACTCGCAATGGGTTTCTTGAGGGTTCCTCTCAACAAAGCACTGCTTGACTGAGTCCGCAGATTGGAAATAGGCCCTTGCAGATTAAGAAACCATAACTGCTAGTTCTCTATGCCTCTCTTAAGTACAATACTGAACTACTTAAGTGTTCATATAGTCTCAACATTTTAAACATACCAAAATAAAATAATCTTCAAGAGGTCTTCCCAGGGAAACTTCACAAATTTTCTAGATGTTTACATAGCAGATCTAAAAATGGCCCTTTAAATTATCCCTATATGCATAATTATATAAGCATGTATGTATGCACGGATCTGTGCATCTACTGTATAAGGAATAAAAGTGGCTGTCGCCACTTTTCTGGAATGTTTTATCTCTGGTCAGCAGAACCAGTTTAACCACTGTAGTCATATAAGATTAACAAATAATTTTTATTAAATTGTAGAATAACATGCACAATTTCTACTGCTGGACTGAAAAGGCACTTTCATAATTTCACCTGTGTTCAAAAGTTTGGAGCCTTTTTACATGCCCTAGTTGCTGGAAAATTAAACAGTGAATTTACAACACACTAGCCACTCATCACTAACTTCGCTTTTTACAGCTTGAGGTGCACTTTTGTTTGCATATTTCTCATCAATATACATTACCTGCTGCTTTTATAGACAGCTTTCTATGTCTGAGGAAGCTTGTTTAAAGATAGATCAGCTATCCCCACCTGTAAAATTTGCAGCGTGTAGATTAAATCCAAGGAGTGGGCTAGTAAGTGCACTGCCTTTCTGGTAGTAGGAAGAAAAATGGTCACAGAGGTTTTTTAATTCCTCTTTGTTCAACAGGATTATATATATTTTTGTTAGTAAAGAGAATATTATTCAGATACCTTAGGTCACTATCAGTATGTTCGGTATCCTAGAATAAACTATAAATTCCTAAATTTTGGCTAGCCAAGTGAAAACGTAGCTATTTTTAACTGTGTCTTACAAAGATTTCTAAGTTCACCAACTGTAAAATATTCAAGATAAGGGAGAATCGTTTCAAGAAAACAGACATGATAGTCTGATAACATGGAGATTGGTGATTTCTACCAGGTGGACTAGCAGGCACTTCAGCATGCTGAAGATGTATGCCTCACCCTTGTTTCACTTGTGCCAGAGGCATGTATAGCGCACGCACGCACACACACACACAAATTTCCCAGCAAATTCCTCAGCAGTTTTACTGTGATACGAACGCTTTTTGTTGTTGTTTTATTTTTTAAATTGTAGTGGGCGCTACAGCTTCAGTACTGCGTTTGTTATATGTATGGTCTTGACTACTTGAATCTGTGCAACCCATTTAAAAACAGACTGCAAAATGCCAAAGACTTTCTTTCACTTCCAGTCCTGCTTAAGTTTTCTTTGTGGCACTGCTCATCTGAATCATTGCCTGTTTCTTGCTTACAAAACATTCATATTCAAAGCACCATTAGCACAATAGCAATTAACAAAGAGCCTTTTATGCCAACGTGCTACAACTTCATCTCGCACACCCTTTACAGGAAAAAGGTCTTTTCTCTTCTCTCCAGTATCAGTGAAGCACTCATACCATGTGAAAAGAATGCTCCCTTTCAGTGCAGAGGGGACACGACTGTGCCTTATGTGAATCTACTGTATGTACAACTGAGGGGAGGACTAGGTGACCTAAAAGATCTTTCTCATCTCTAACCTCTATGGAAGTTCACGGTATCGGGAATTGCATATTAACAACCAGATGCAGGATTTTGTGTGGAAACGGCAGAGTGCTTCCACAGGATGTTTTTCTACTTTTTTCCCTGCTGTAAAGGATAGGAAAAACACTTTTAAGTTTGTCACAAGTATAATTGACAAAACACAGAAAGGACAGTGATTCCCCATGAGCCATTTACAGCCGTCATTCCTAAAAATATTGCTAACATGGAGCAGTAAGTGGGAAGGAGACAAAACCTGCAGCTACACCACACTAGAAATTGGTGGATTTTGTTATCAGTACTACATCAAGTTGCCACATTTAGACAAACACTGAGGTTCCCCATGAGGTAAGACTGTTCCTTTATAACATGCTGTAGATGCCACGATCATATTAATTAGAAACAAACAAAAGAAAATGGAAATTATTTATACATCCTCCTAATAATAATTTATAGGCAATTTCACAAGGCAAAAAAGTGAGTAGCACAGAGTTGGTCAGAAAAACACAGAACACAAACCCGTATGCTATAATGGTATATAAGCAGTATGAAGGCTTTTTACAGTAATATAAAGATATAGGGTAGATATGAGAATCTAACTGCCCCAAAACCATCTTCAATATCAGATAGTCACAATATTTCCAAACACCCAAATTACACAACCCTGTGACATGTTAATAAACTTGATCATTCCGTAACAGCTGTAACATCGTCTAGAATGTTTACCCCGAGTTCCCACTCGCACAACACACACTGGTAAAACAAGAAACAAAAAAGAAACGACCCCTCAAAGGCTCTTGTGTGCCTTTATTTCACACTGAATAAGCAGGCACAGTACAGCCTGCTGCTAAGCTTTTCCTTACCAGTTGGTCAAAACATGGACAGACTCTTGGTTACAGCTCTTAATGTGTTGATCAACTGACCCAGAATAACGAAGGCTAAGGGTAAGCAACACAGAAATTACTATACTGGATCAGACCTGAATCAGTCTAGTCTAAGATCCTGTCTCTGCGAGTAGCCAGAGGGATGTGTAAGAACCCCGCACCAGCCAGCCACATCTATTTCGGTAAGTTCTAGCAAGAACAGTTACAAGAAGAAATAATTTAAGATGCTCAGATTTGTTTCTCCACATTTTCTCAGTTACTGCTTTGCAAGCTGTTGATTGAGGGGCAAAGGGTGGAAATTGTACATCTCTGAGGAACAATTAACTTCTTTGTTGATCCCCTGAGGTGTACTGTAAGCCATAATACCGTAAATTATCCCAAGGAGAATTTCTCATAATAGATCTAAATTGATAGCTTTAAAAAATGCTCATGCATTTGTATTTGAGAGAGACTTTTTTTTTTTAAAGGATTTTGCATTGCCAATTTGAGGGAAAAAAACAGTATAATTTTTTTTTTCCATAGTAATACAGAAAGCATTGCATTTGCATCACACATTAATCACAGAAAAATTAAGGACACAGAAAAACAAATGTGATAAATCACATATCCTATTGCCTGAGATATAACTCAGCATCAGGCCTGTATACGTCATTAACTACTGTGTTTGCCATTAATACTTCACAAAAATGTGTGAACACATAGCTGTATGATGAAGCGGTTAAAAAACAAAATTGTCTTTAATTTTTCCTGCTTTACCTGCCTCTATACATTATATGAAAACCGTCCATACTGTACACCTTTCATTGCCTAAAATCGAAAAAAATGCTGTATGATAGAATCTGCAAGGTTTTCTATCCACAGACAGTCCTGCCTGCCTGAGAAAAGGTGTGTCATACCTACATCTCATTATTTCCCCTCCTGCAACATGAAATCTTTCACGTATAAGCCTGACCTGCTAATAGACTATCCTGTTCCATTCAGCTTCTTACGCAGCACACTGCAGTGCTGCACCCAGGTGCCTCTTGGTAGGGTATGAGCAACGTGGCTCTCATTTACATCATGCCTTCTCCCTCCCCAGGGCAAAAAGTATATGCGGTGAATGTTTTGGTCAACACTTTATTGTTGTTTTTCTTAATGCACATAGATATATAACTTATGGAAAGCAAGCCAACAAAACAAATCCTGTACTTATAGCGGAAGATGCTGAGTCTTGTCCTTATTTCGTTGGAAAACTTATTTTAGTCTAAGTTAGGGCATTGACTGCTTTCCTTAGCACAGCCACATGCTAAATGAGGCTGCTGAATGCACTCACATTCCTGCCCACTCTTGTAAGTAAATACGTGTTTAATTATTTTAACTTCAAGACACTTCTCCAAACATCTATCCTCTCAACCATAGCAGCTCTCAAAATAACTCTCAAATTTTGAAAAAATTCACATTCATCTCCTGAAATTCCTAAATATACCCCAGATTTCAGGCATCTGAAAGCTCTGTCTGCACAGACTATTCTATTTGGATTCATTGCTTCAGGAGAAAAAGCATGACTGCTCTCATCAGGCTTTCTGCCACCCACTCAATACAATTTTAAAGACAAAACCATAATAATAAAGCGAATTGTTAACATTGGGAATATGAAAATAAAATTTTAAAAAGAATTATGGATCTTTACATCCAGCTCCGTACTGCGTATCTTGCCCCACTTGGGGTGCTAGTGGTCCAGAACTTTATTTAACAGAGAGGAGCTGCCTTAAGGAATTCTATTTTTTCTGATTCTTAAAAAAAAAAAAAAAAAAAAAAAAAAGCAAAACCCTGTAAAATGAGGAATTGTATCTCCTTGGCAGACTCTCTTGGAACACACTCATATCCTTTAGTATGTTCTTTTACTTTTAATCCTGTAATTTCATAGATTTTTGATGCAGTTCATGCATAGATCATGATAAATATTCATGCATGCAAGTACATGTGTAGTACATTTATCCTAGAAAAACGTGCAGCCTCTACCATTTCTCAATAGCTTCATAGGGACCACACACATTAGATGAATGACAAGATAGCAGTTCTGGCATCTCCTAAGGCTGCACCCCTTCCTTCCTCTTCTGTGAACATGAGGAGTTTGTGCTTTCACAGCTGTTTGTGAAGCTGGGGCCCGGAACTGAGAACTTCCTCTAGATACTCCGAGTGTACTGGTTATATCACTCAGTTTCTTTAAGATACGGTGTAAAATGTAAATATGATTTAACATTTTCTGGTAAGGTGATGTAGGCACTGGGAAACCAGTCTGCCTGTTTGTCTTGCAGTAAAGTATGTCGCGAACGATACGTATCAGTGGAAGACTTTTTCAAGCACTCCGGGATTCGTGCTTCAGTCAAAGATAGTAAAAAGTAGCTATGGCCTTAACTCAGTCAACTGAATAAGTAGTTTTTCCTTATAAAACTGACTAATTAAAACAGTTGGCCAGAAATAACCTTGAAGAAGGATTTTGAAAGATGATTTTTAAGTTAATGTAAAGGGAAATTGCTGAATATAACAGTGCATAAAAATAAGCCCTGGTTAGGAAAAAATCTCTTCACATTTTTACTGAGTCTAATTTAACATCAAAGGCTTAGCAGAAAAACAATTCTGAATGACTATCCCACAGTAAGAATCACTGAAGTATAATTCCAAACTTCTCACAACAGTTTTTAAGATCTCTGCTTTTATATCCCTTGTGATTTCTTGTAGCAAGCTACTAGAGCGAGATGTGACTTAATGGCTATTATTACCAATATAAAGAGTATTTGTGCCTTTTTTTTCAGCTGGTATAAACCACAATAATAACCAGAATAATGAACATCAGAAACCCATTTACATCAGTGCTAAATCCAGAACTGCTTGTGTTTATTAAGTATTGAGATTTTCTATTCACTAAGATTTTATGTTTATACATACATATGAACATATCTTACAATTAACAAAATTGTAGTTATTCTCAGAAACTAGAAAATTCAAAATCTGTGTTACTTGAGAGAAAATGCAAGCTTGTAATTCATGTCTTAACTGCAACAGTTGATCCTAATACAGCAAATAAAAGCAGAAATCAGTTGTGTGCAAAACTCTGTAAATAATCACAATTATTAAAAAGTGTGAACTTAACCAGGTTAAGAAAGCAAAAAAGAAAATATATGGAAATATAAAACCAATACAAGTTGAGTGAAAAAGTAGGAAACTGGAAAACACAAGAGCTGTTAATTTATTTTCTGGGTGACAGACTGTAAGACCAGCAAGATCCATTGTAATTCTATATTCTGACCTCCTGTACAATGTCACCCATAGGAACTCCCTGCATTCATCACTCTACACACTACAGCCGGCAGTAGCTGTAGTAGAACTAGAGGACTGTTTTGGAAAAGAAATAGAAAATCCTGAGTTTAAAATTTTCAAACCACAACTTTGGTGACTTGTCCCAAAGGATAATGGCAATTGCTGTTAGAAAACTCTTGTGCTTGTTCCGCATTTTTTAAAGTCAAAGTCACAACATTAGTTCCTTTAACTCTGTATTGCAGACTTAGGGCTGGAAGAGGCCTCAGGAGATTTCTAGTTCTCTTAACTCTCAATCAATGTCTTGATTAGTACAAACTGAGTCCTGGAGCCTCATACACCAAAGTATCTTTCTTTCATCACCACCAAGACTGTTCTCTGAACTCTCTCCAATTTTTCAATATCTTTCTTGAATTGTAAACATCAGAGCAGGACGTACTAGTCTATTAAAATCTGCCCCATGTCCCAAGTGTGTAAGAACAGGTTTTCCCATATTCACTCAAGGCTGCGTTAGCTTTTTCCAAGCTGTTGTCTGTAAGATGTTCACCTTCATGAACATTGTCCATCTTCCATATCTTTCATTTCAGATCTGGCTGGGCTGGAGCTAATTTTCTTCACAGCAGCTGGCATGGTGCTGCGCTTCAGATTTGTTATGACACCAGTGTTGGTAACAGACCAGTGCTTTTGCTGTTGCCGACGAGTGCTTGCACAGCATCAAGGCTTCCTCTCTTTTTGATTCTACCTCTCACAGTGAGTAGGCTGGGGATGGGTGAGAGGCTGGGAGGGGACACAACCAGGACAGCTGATCCAAACCAACCAAAGGGACATTGCATGTCATATAGTATCATGTTCATCAATAAAAAACGGGGGGGTAATTTTTCAAAGGTAGACATGCTGGCTGGGCATTGGTCTGCTCGTGGGAGGCAGTGAGTGACTGCCTTAGCATAGTTCCCCCCACCTCTTTCCTTCACTTAATAAACTGTCTTTATCTTAACCCACAAGGTATTCTTGCTTTTGCTCTTCTCTCCCCTATACTGTTGTGGGGGCTGGGGGTCAGTGAGCAAGCAGCTGGTGGGTGCTAAGGTTACTGGCCAGTGTCAACCCACTACAACATATTAAAAGATACAGTTCACATGGCTACATACATTCTACCTTCTGACAATGCCCCACAGCATTCATGGATGAATTTCCTTATCATTCCCAGTCTTGGCCTTTGAAATATTTTGGGGGAAATTGATCTGTGTAGTCTTTACAGCAATCTCTGCCGCATGCTTTCTGGATCACCCATGCTCAGAAGTGACTGCCTAGAGCTGCTTCAGTTCGTGGAAGCTTAATCCTCCAGTGCAATGCAGCAGATCCCACACAACCACGGTGCCATATCATTCTTCCATGTCCTCGTGACTTCACATATGGTTTATCTTTTCACAGGCAGGACGTAGTAAAAATCTTACTTGTGAGAACCCAATACTGCATGACACACCACATGAGACTGCACAGGAAAAGCACTTCATGTGAGACCACAATTAGAGACTCAGCTATAAGAAGTGCCCATAATGAGCACTAAGAATAGAGCGACCTCACACCTTCCAGCACTTAGCTTCTACAAATGCTTAGCTCAGCTTCTATAAATGCTAGTCGTCACTTGGGCTCTTGCCCTGACATTGTAGGTTGAGAGCTGAAATGGGGGTTTCCCAGGCAACTCAAATCTGTCTAGCAACCACCCATGTCAGCATGCATAACAAGGTCATCACAGTATGTTTGCTATTTCCCATGGCATCATCTTATTCCTTGGCAGCTACAGAAAACAGATGCACATGATGCCTGCTCAACCTTGGCTCCTGGTGCCAGCAACCAGAAGCCAGCTGGACCTGCAATCCAACTTTTGACAGCCAGCAGCACTGACCAATGCCAGTACAACACACAGTAGAGAAAAGCTAACAGAAATGCTCCTTATTTGGTCCATACGTTAGATGCCCTGTGGACCCACTTCCCAGCACTGCCTGGTCCTACCCATCTAGGTCTGCCAGCAGGCACCGGTAAAAAATAGCACAAATCAGGTGTTTAGAGAGGCATGACAGGGAGAGCTTGAAGCATGCAGGGGAGCTGGTGGAGGGGCAAGTACTGGCAAGGCTGTGTTGAAATTCCAGCAATGACATCGTGGGGTATCTGTCACTCTTGAAAGCTCTCTTTTGCAGTATGCAGTGACTGGGGTCATCTTAAGGGCTGGCAGTAGGAATATAAATGGGTACTTTAGCATGTAGTGCCATCACAGGGGTCACATGGATCCTCTATTTACATTTACTTACGAGGACCGACTAATTAATCACTTTTTTCACTTATTACATGGCATGTTTATTTTTAATTTCACATTGTTCTCATTTGTCTCCAATTATTGTGTCTATAGAGGAAGTACATTATATCATAGAATCATAGAATCATAGAATTATAGAATCATAGAATGGTTTGGGTTGGAAGGGACCTTAAAGAGTCCAACCCCCCTGCCCTGGGCAGGGACACCTCCCACTAGACCAGGTTGCTCAAAGCCCCATCCAGCCTGGTCTCGAACACTTAACAATAACTTAACAATATCAACACTAGCTCCTTTATTACATTAAAATGTAACGTATTTTGGAAAAAAAATATGTGGGTAGCAGTATAGTAGCTGAAAAACAGCCCAAAAGATCTGCAAAGTGAACTCAACTCATTATTTTAATTTATTTTTGAAATATGGATTAAAGCAAATATGCTACCCTACACCTTTTCAGAATAATTTTCACGTTTCTTTCCAGTGCAATGTATATTTAGTAATTTAAAGAAGCTGGAATAATTTCAGCAGGATTGATTAAGAAAGCTCCCTCAGAATAATCACTGACACAGTGGTCTTTCGACTGATTGAAGATATAGGCATTGCATCACTTGTAATGACCTTTTTGCCTATTGGAATTACTTATCTATCTGTGTACCAGACATTCCATTGTTTGTCCCAAGCTGACATTAGATTATCAGGCAAAAATAACCAAGCTTATCCTCCACCCCCATGAATTCTTTCTACCTGTCCCTGGTCTTCTTCCATAATTCTTAGACTTGCTAAACACCATAATGACAGCCAGAGAAGTGAGTCTTCTACCCGAGTATTCTAAAATTATAAGAAAGAAGTTATTTGCTACTACTACTTCAAAACCAAACAACTCCCATTGTAACAAAGTATTTCACTGTTGTCATCTTCATCTAATATGTGTTTATCTTTTTCCATAACTGTGAACACAGAAAAGTTTTTGAATGTAAAGGGCTGTTATAATTAGAACCATTAAACTACAAGAAAACTACAAGTAAACTACAAGAAAAACATTGAGTTTATTCAGTAGTTGAGATGGCATTTATGGTGAAAGGCTAATTTGTTTCGGAAAAAAATAAGATAAAACTAAATTAAAGGCTGCTTGATAATATTAAGTAGCCAAATACCATTGTTTACATACACACGAAGGAAATTATTTTATCTGTCATTCACTGCTGTGACACATGCAAGCAATATAATTCAAAGCAACAAAGACAAACACAACCACATAAAAATGCCTTCTACCTCACTTAACAGGTGCCTTTAAATAGAAGATTCTATAAACAAAAATAATTTTGTTTTACATAGACTCAAACAGATCAGTCAGTGCAATTTTTCTCAAGCAGCCTCTGAAAATAAACCTTTGAGAAAATCTCAGATTACCAAAAGGATTTGATTTTATTATTGTTCCATATAATTTTACTTTCAAATTAGGCAGCACATTCTTGTTTTAAAACTAGTACAGTAATAATTTATCTCATCATCTGACATCAAAACAAAGCTCTGGGGAAGTTGTTTAAGAAGAGATCCATAACCTTTAACAAAGCAAAACAAAAATTTGTTTAGAAAACAAAACACTAACAAGAAAACAAAGAAAAAAGGCCAAAACTCAAGTTTCCATGGAGAAAAATCGACTTTCCATTATTTATTTATTTATTTTGTTTAAAAAATGAGTAAAAACTTTAAAGTAGTGCTAATAATTTGGAATACATAAAAATATTGTTGACTTACTGCACCACCGAGAGACTGGAATATGGATGAAATATTGATACCCATTTAGATAAAACAGAGAATGTGCTCCTAGCTTTGAGGCAGCTGAGTTGTTATCAGGCTTCTTTCCCCACTGACTGCTGAAGTCTGTTTTCCAGTTATGAATTATACTGACAATCCAGCAGTTTTACTCCATTCACAGCTCCTTTTAAAGGACTGAACAGTAAAGTAATATTCTAGAATGCATTTTACCATTTGTCTTTACTGTGCTAGGACTTCATATCCGCATAGCCTCAGTTACCTCCACTCAAATCAATGCTTTAACCTTTGATCAATGTAGAAAGTAAATCAGAGCAAAAAGTGCCATTTGGCTTGGGTATTAGCGTTGTACAGTCACAGCGTGGCTCCAGGATTTCATGACCTGCACAGCTTCCACTTTGGTTTTAACTTAAAGGGAACTTTGATCCAAAGAGGCTCCAAACGTGCTGTGTTCCACCTACTTGAAATGATACCACAGCTAGCATCAACAGAGAGGCTTAACCCAAATTCCCCCCAGTTTAAAGAAATCTGAGTGGCAATACATTGTTTTTTATGGGAACTTTCTGCTCTATGGGACCCAAATCAACCACACCCTTGAAGCAGAATTACCTTCGTCTGCCTTGTCTTCTTGAAGTCAGCACATCAAATGATACTTGGCTTTCATTCCCTTAAGGTATGTTTTACTAGAATAATAAAAAACCCAGAACAAAATAACTCTTAAAACACAGAAAAGTCTGAACTGCTAGGTGAAACTTGAGATGCTTGTAAATAAATCTATCCCTGCTCACTGTTTTTAGAGTGAGCTGACCTTCCAGCTCTCCTTTTCAGGGCAATAACTTTAGAGAGTTTTGACCCTGACAGATTGGAGAAATGGGCTGACAGGAATCTCATGAAGCTCAAAAAGGGAAGTGCAAAGTCCTGCACCTGAGGAAGAACAACCCCATCCATTAGTACATGCTGGGGGTCAACAAGCTGGAGAGCAGCTGGACAGAAAAGGACTGAGGTGCCTAGGTAGACAACAATCTGATCATAAGCCAGCAATGTGCCCTTGCAGCCAAGAGGGCTAATGGTTCCTGGGCTGCATTAGGAGGAGTGTTACCAGCACAGGACATGACTCTGGTAAGACTATTCTGGCCTCTGGAAAGGCCGCAGCTGGAGTACTGTGTTCAGTTCTGTGCTCCCTAGTACAAGACATGGACATACTGGAGAGAGTCCAGCATAGAGAACTAAGATGATTTAAGGACTGGAGCATATCTCATATGAGGAAAGGCTGAGAGAGTTGGGACTGTCCAACTTGGAGAAGAGAAGGCTTAGGGTGATCTCATCAATGTATATGAAGACCTGAAGGAAGGGTGCAAAAAGATGGAGCCGGGCTCTTCTCAGTGGTGCCCAATCATAGAATCTTCATGGTTGGAAGGGACCTTTGAGGTCATCGAGTCCAACCATACACACAAAAAAAACCCTCCTACAATCTCTGTCCCTAGAACATGCCCTGAAGTGCCAAATCTACCAAACCTAGACAATTCTTAAATACCTCCAGGGATGGTGACTCAACCACCTCCCTGGGCAGGCTGTTCCAGTGCCTGACCACTCTTTCAGTAAAGTAATTCTTCCTAATATCTAATCTAAACCTCCCCTGCTGCAGCTTCAGACCATTTCCTCTGGTCCTGTCATTATTCACCTGGGAGAAGAGGCCAACACCCACCTCTCTACAGCCTCCTTTCAGGTAGTTGTAGAGGGCAATGAGGTCTCCCCTCAGCCTCCTCTTCTCCAAGCTAAACATGCCCAGCTCCCTCAGCCTCTCCTCATGTGACCTGGTCTCCAGACCCCTCACCAGCTTGGTAGCTCTCCTCTGGACACATTCCAGCACCTCAATGTCCCTCTGGTACAGAGGGGCACAGAACTGAACACAGAACTCGAGGTGAGGCCTCACCAGTGCCAATGACAGGACAAGAGTCAATGGGCATAAAGTGAAACACAGGAGGTTCTGTCTGAACATCAGGAAACATTTTTTTACTGTGAGGGTGGCTGAGAACTGACACAGGTTGAGCAGGGAGATTGTGGAGATATCCTTGGAGCTGTGTGGACATGGTCCTGGACAACCTGCTCTAGGTGGCCCTGCTTGAGCAGTGGGGTGGGACCAAATGACCCCCAGCGGTTACTTCCAACCTCAACTATTCTGTCATTCTGTGATTCTTCAATTTCCACAAAACCTGCCTATTGCCCAAGAGCAAGGCAGAGATCAGTGCTGCTCCCTTCTAACCAGCAGTACTCTTTTTAACAAAATGCACAATGCAGGTGAACACCTATTACAAAATAAACATCAAACAGTTCTATTAATTGTTATAAACGTGCTCCCTTGTACCTTCCAACCTTTAGTTCATACAGGAAGAAACATTTATTTTTGCATGTTGTTCTAGAAAACATCACTGTTTAGGTGATCTATGTTGTGGAGTGAAGTGCGGTGCTTATGAATATTGACTTTGGCTGGCTATTTGCTTAAGTGGCTATTTCAGCTTGCTAGTTTTTAATGCAGATTGTGTTTGGAGTCTGGAACAGGTGCTTCTTTTTATTAGTATTGCAGATACCTAGACAGATTTTCTAGAGAAACCTAACAGTCTGCACGCAATTCGTACGTTGGCATCAACCCGCGTGGCAAACGTTCCTTCTCACTTGATGGGTCACAGAACTCCTGGGCAGGCAGAGGCTGTATTTGTGTAGGGTAGTCATAACTTTATTTTCTGCTTTCTGATCTCATTTAAATCACACCACAGATTCCATGGACAGGGGTTGTGTACAACTCTTTTTTACCTACTGTAGAACTTGCTACATTGTTTGCTTAGTTCATTACGTAAAGCACGCATCTACTATCCTGTTAATTTACAGACTTATTTCTTTTTCACTTCCACAGTCCTTTTCTACCTAACATGTTTGAAACATTTATATTCTGCCAACTATGCCTTAACCTGGGATTGGAAACAGCAGGTTCTTTTCTCTCCATGTTTACACATCTGTAACATTGATAAAATCATAACATAATTTCTCCAAAATTATTATGTTACTACATAGTGATAGTGTAATTACTATGACTACACAGCAATAGTGTAAATTACACTACTACTCCTACAATAAACCAACATTCACAGCACGTCAGTGCTGTATGAGCCAAAGGAAGCCTCAGTTCCAGTGAGTGGAAGATACAGATTTAGTATTTAGTCTTCTGCTCCCAAGGGAAATGTCAACTTTCCTGCCTTAATTCTCTCTGGCACGAAACATTCTCTGGAAATACACCTGGTTCAGCAGAGAATGCTACAATTAAATACTGAATTCTGCTCTAAAATAAGTAGTTCAATTTAAATACTGAATGTCTCTTGCATATTTTTTCTATCATTTTTAATTATTATAATACATGCAATTACCAGTATGCAGTACTTTTCAGCTTCAGAATCCCATAGCCAAAATTAGATCATAATAAAATATTTCTTTGGAACTTTTTTTAATTTCAATAAAAGGTTCTCTTTCACTCCTTTTTAATGTGAATGTTCATTTTAAAGGCATCCAATTTAAACACTATAGCACTATGACAGTGCATTACAATAAAACATAAAACTGTCAGAATTAATTAATGAACAGTAATTACTGTAATTTACAGCAATTCTCTCTGACAGCACCTAATTACCAACAGAGCATCCCTATGACTATAAAGGTAAGCATTTTATTGCTTCTCATTTTTTAATAGGGAAATTGAGGCAGAAATGTTAATTAAGCTCAGAATACTGAAAAATTAGATGTCCAGAATTTAGTCTGGTATGTATCTGTGCTTAGATTTAAAGCTTCTCTCTTTTTGTGGGAACGGCTCATTACTCTCTAGATCGCCCTGTTACTTCAGCAGATTTTCAGAAAGCTAACAGTCCGATTGGGAGGGGTAAGAAAAATTTGCAGATGACATATTTTGCTAGGGTTTTAATTTCTCATAAGGGGCAAAATCCCAAATATATAAGTGGAGCTACTAGATTTTAGATCATCTTGGAGGGATTAATTGTCAGTAATTTAAGTAGAACAACTTTCAGGCTGCTTTTTTGAAATTACGCCTCCTTCAAAAAAGTCCGCAGTTCTCTTTGGTTACTGTTTCCTGAAAAAGTTATCACAGGACACAAGGATGAGGACTTGCAGCATATTAAACTACATGTGCATTTATTACAGGGTAGGCTAACACCATGCAAATCTACTCCCTTGTTTCCCCATGATAATTAGAGGACATCTTCAGTAAAAGCAGGCTGAGCAGACACAAAGCTGATCACCTTAGAGTAGTTAATACAGTCTCAAACTAAATCTATGTAATGCCATGAGTTGCTTGTTATTCCTACCTTAAAACTCATATGTTGTATTGGGATCATATATCAACAAATGAAACAACCTAGAAGTAAGCCAGGATGCTTAACTGGATACAGAGAAGGGGACGCAGAAGACCCTTCTTGATCCCATCTACTCAGGCATGGATGTTTCCATCCTATTCAGGTACAAAATATGCAAACATATGTGTGCAGGTGAGAACTAAGGTCAGGTAGTTTCTAATTATGTGCCCTTTGTCTGCCCATTTATTGCAATTCAGGGAAAAAAAACACAACAGGATGAGAGGTTCAGGCTGATGTACTATTTGTATAATTATCCCACTCCTAGTCTGCTCCTCTCCCTTAGATTATTAGTTTGTCCACAGTTTATCCTTTCCTGTCCCAGCTTATTCTTTCTGTCCCAGACGCATTTCCCACTGCAGTTCCCACATAATACCACGTTATACCATACGTCTATCAATACTATCCTTCCAAGTGCCACTAAATCTCTTAATCTACATTACATTTATAGAAGGATGAACTAGTACATGTCCGTAGAGTTCTGTATATAGATTTGAACACATGGCAAAATACGCTTCTCACAAATATATTCCTTAGGCACAGACATGCCAGGGATGGAAGGAATTCTAAGGTTTATGCTTCCTTGCCCTGCTACTTCTACTGTCCACTATGGTACACATTCCTGCATCACGGGCCACGGCTGCTACCGTGTTCCTCCTCAGTTCTCTATTTACATAAGAGCCGTACCTTCCTCTGCTCTTTAAAATTACCATAACGCAATGTAACAAGAAAACAAGCACATTAAATAAACATGTTGGAAATACAGTATCGACATAAATACTCCTGAACTGGAAAATTTATGCCTTTCAAAGCAACACCATATTTCATCGTGCTATGCAAATTAAACCTATTTCCTTGGAGTTTATTGTTTCTTGGTTTCTGTTAACACATGAATCTGCTTACTTTAACCAACAGCTGGAAAAGATGAATCATCTAGAACAAGACCTGTGGGACTGCACTGGAGTTCTGCACATACCGTTGCACAGTCTTAAATTCATATATGCCATAAATGGCAAAACTGCCAGTATTTTTCTGAAAAGCATGGAAAATTTGCACACATTGTTAAAATGTTCAAAAGTACACATATTTCTTCTAAGTTTGCCAACCAGTACAGCCTATGAAGTCAGCCTTGCTATTTGTTTTTCTTCTCCTCAGAAAAGGCTAGGAAGTCAATACAGAAAGCTCACTTTCCGTTTTCCAGGACACGGGTAGTGCATAAACATACAGAATCATCCCTGATTTCTCTCTGGCGAAGAAGAGAGAAAACAGACAGCATAAACAAGACAGCAGTTTCAATGGTCTCTGGGTTTGGGTATAAAAGACATTTGCCAGGCTTTCTCATTGCCTTTGTTACACAATCCATTTACAGTTATAATCAGTGGTAATTAATAGATTACCTATAGTTTCTCCTGCATCTTCTTTCCCCTTTTGGTTCACTAGTAGATGTGTTACATACAGATGCTGATATTCAAATGTCCCTGCAAGCCTAGGGAACTGCTGAAATTCTTACAATTCATACTGGTTTTGCTATGATACTGTACCGGAACATGTGAACAAAATGATGACACAAAATGGCATCAGGATTTGGCATGAATGATCTGCTCACCTGCACGCACCTTTAGTGCTGCCTCTTTCTTAGTCGAGTGCAAATTCTGCAGGATCTCCTTTTCATTTGAGCAAAAACCAAGCATTCTGGGCCTCTTTTGTAGCATCAGCCACCCAAACGTGAACTGAGTGTAAATGGATGTAGCTGGGACTGTGTAATCCTCACAACAGCCAGCTCTAGTGCCTCTGCCACTATTCCTAGCTTCACTAAGCTGCAGAAGAATAAAACCTGACTTGAATTTTATCATGTTTACTTGCAGATACTGTGAACATTATGGACAATACAGTCACCTAAGAAAAGTGTGGCAAAGGCACCTGAAAGCCATGACTTGGCTGCCTACACGCCACAGATCTAACATTTTGTACAATACAGACTTGGTTGTCAGCAGCCTAACTACTTAACTGTGCATGTTTGATGGGGAACCCCATCAGCCCCTGCATAAATAAGCTGGCAATAAAAGGAGACATCTTTGAAAAGTCTAACAGCTGCTGCAAATTACAGTGTTTCCCTATATCACAAGATTATTCCCCATCTTATCTATGCAGAAGAAGGTCACTCCATTTCACGGGGGGAATTTAATATTCCAAAATCTAATTTCAATCTGATTAAGAACAACAACAACAAAATTCAAATACTGAAATGCTCAGTTAAAGGGGACGCATTTATTGGACGTTAAAGCCCTGGAGCAGTTTGCATAAGAGTTCCCGGTTACAAGGTCAGCTCCTGAAAGGCGGCAGCCTCAGAAAGCCCGGATTTCCTGCAGCTAAGAGGCTGTGTTGGCAATTTTCCAGTATAATTTGTTCTTGATATTTTGGCCAAATTGGACCATTTCTATGAAACATTCCTGTTTAACTATTCACTGCATTCCAATGAAATATGCTGAATTTAATTCCTTCTTACTTTTTCTCTACATTGCTGAGCTCTTCAATTTTCCCGAACTGTGTTTCCACCGCTCAGGAACCACTCCACTGCTTAAGGACAAAGCAGGCTGCCTGGAATGCCATATAACACTTAAATAAAGCAAGCTTGATAGCGAGAAGCAATATATTCTATTAGCCCTACTGATCAAACTTATCTAGATAAGCTAGCAGACTCAAAACCTCTTCTGTGGGACAATAAGGGACCACAAAAAATTACTAATTTGAATTCAACGTGCATTTACAGTAGAGCTTCACTGTATCAATCTGCTAAGAGGTAGCAGCCTTGGAATGCGGTTCATGCAGCCTTGCAGTAGCTTCATATCGTGGCAGCTGCAAAAGAACTGCAGTGCAAATAAAAATCAGGAGTTTCTTTTTCTCACCATTGCAAGGATCGATTTCAAATCAAGGCTACCTGTGAAATCAAGAACTTGAAAGCAAAGCAGCAAAGTACAGTGAATTCTAAGGCCTTCTGAAGCTGACACTCTTCCTTTTACCTGCTTTTATAGGTTTTATAGAATAATACAGCATAAAGCCTCAAAGAATTTTGAGAAAATATATTCCGCAGCGACACAGAAGAGCTGCATAATAAAATACAGCACACTCATTGCTCAGCAATAACAGACATTTCCTCCAGTGAGGGGTGGATATAACATGGGTCAGGCCATGGATTTCATCTGGTAGCTGTCAATTTAAGCAAAAACATAAGGAATAAAGGGGAAAAAAAATCTTGGCTTACAAGCAACTTGCTAAAGCACAGCGCTTCAAACCTGCATCTTAGATGTCATTTCACTGGCTTTTTTATCCCCTGTAATCCATCAATATAATATGGCACATCAAAGCTAGACTCTAATCTTTTAAATTAATATTTTAAAAAGATTGCAAGTGTTTTGGTTTGGCTCCTTGGAAATGATTTTTATTTTAACGAATGGAAGGCAGAGCTCAAGATGCATGTTTATAATTTTATTGGTGCACTGCTGACTTTGCTTTCTTGGCTTAACAAAACCAAGATACTGCAATTGCAGTTAGGAGTTTATTTCTCTTATCGCTTACTGGCTATCAGTAAATCTTAGATAAGGCTTCTCTGGATTAAAAACTGTGACCAGTGAAGTCCCAATAGCACTATTCATAAGAAATTATTTTACTAAATTTTTATTCAGTTTGGAGCATTCTTAATAGCATTCTCAACTTACAGGATAGAAAAGCAGGATATAGTACAACAGTGTTCACAATCCGGGCCACAGACATTTTGCCATTTTCGTATTTGTCACTGCTACATAAAATATTTTGAAATGAGGAGGAAATATATATTTGTTAGAAAATAATGAATGCAGAGCATTACAAATGCCTTATTTTGTGTTTCGTGGCAAGAAGGTTTGTACGTAGGGGAATTTTGCCAAGACTGAAAGTTCAAACTCCCCCGATAAAGGAGAGGGGTAGTTCAATTCAGCTAAGGCAAGGTCCTTGTGAGCACACAGAGGCTGCATCTGTATAGAAAAGTCAGTAAGACTCATGGGATCAAGGCTGCAGAGTAAGACAGTCAGTGCTGAGAAAGCAGTATTAACCATATACGGATTTCAGGAGTTTACTCCAGACTGGATCTATCCTGGCTCAACACACTGAACATCCACTCATAACTGGACCACACTAGATGCAACCATGGAACACATCTTCCAGCTGAGTTTCACCCAAAAAGAACTAAGCTTGTAAGCTCTCGGACTGGCCTGCAATGTAAAGTAAATCACGGTAAATGGGGATGACTGGGAGATTTGCTCTGAAAATGCTTTAGGCCACTATGCATCTCATCTGTGCTTGCTCTGGATGCAAATAGCCGAAAAATATCTTGATCCAATGACCCTTGCTTGTTTTCAGTGATAGGAGGAATGATCCGTGGGAGATGTAAGGTTTCTAGACCCACTTAAAGTCTTAAAAATGCCTTTCTATTCCCGTGGGTATAGAGCTTACCTGTCTCTGCCTGCTCCCCTTCTAGCATTTGTGACAGCACAGCAGCTGAGTTCCGTAGGGTACCAATAGTAAATGTTTTTACTGTATCACAATGCCCTCGAAACCAGTGAATAGTGCTTTCTCTTCTGATGTCGATTCAAAACTTATCGGGCTGAAGAAGATTCTGCCTCTGCCCCATTTCTTGGATTAGTGCTCCAACTACTATTAAGCGAAAGGTGGGCGAGTGGTGCCACTGCCTTATTTTGTAAAAGATCCGATCCTGATATTTTGGGCCTTCATTCAGTACAGAGATGAGATTGCAAGAAGACTGAAATTTCTGTCACTGGTTTCTCATACTGTTCAGTGTCTAACTGAGCTAGACAGGATCACTGTCTGAACACCTTCAATGTCTCTTCCACTACTGGCCTTAAAAAGGATATACATTTATTTTACAAGAACTGAATACAGAGGCTTGACTTACCTACCCTGCTTCCCAGCTGTGATGGTTAGTAATTAAAATATAGTGTGTCTTCCTAGATTTATACTGGAAAGATTTGTCTGGTACTATTCTTTTTATTAAATAGATAACATTTTTTTTATTTCTTTGGTAAAAATCAAAGAAGTTTTTTGGGAAAGGTTCAATAAAACCAAGACAGGTATGTGACTGAGAAAAGGCACGGTGTCAGTAGGCGTTGACTTCAGTATCTTATAAGTTCAGTTTTCATCTAGTTCTTCTTGAGTTCTTCAAGATAGAATTTTCTTTGTTTTGCTGGATAATAACGCAACTTTATCCTTCATTTGTATGATAACACAGTTTTAGATCTATGCATATTTTGAGGACATCAGATCTTGTTCCACAAGGTGCACCCTCTTTTTACTCAGAGAAAGATTCCTGAAAAAGACAGGTTGAAGAAGAATCACCAGTTCTTATTGTGTAGCTGGCAAATGTTATACGTCTAAATCACCAGTCATGATTTATTTCTTTTCTACTGTGGGTTCATTAGTTGCATCCATATCTTTTCCCACTGAAAGTCCCCTAAAATGGTTTCTAATTTGTTGGTATGGTTTCACCACTAGCTGTGAGGGAGAGAGGAAAGCTCTTCCTACCTGCAATCGACTGCTACATCAGCTTGTCTTAGCAAATGGGCAAAAATAAATCAATCGTAGTTTGCACTGCCTAAAGAGACAAATCATTCTAATCAAAGTGGTGATTTACCAGACTACAAGCTAGTGAGTTGTTTTGGGTTTTTTTCTTTCATTAGACTAACTAAAAAAGATTTTGTTCTTTTAATCTTCATTCATTATTTGATAGAATCCTACATGCACTAGAATAAATAACAACTTACTCTTTACATTGTTTAACAAAACTAGAAGCCCAATTGGTCTTATAAATTCTTATAAGCCTTCTAATCAAAGGAATAACTTAGGGTAAAAAAACCCCAAACCTATCAGCTTCTTTTCTTTTGAAACAGCAGAAGACAGAATAGATAGGACTGCTCCAAAGAAGTGACATTTAGTGATGTCCCACAGCAGTTCTAAGAAATTCCCCAAACACATTCATCTGTTTTTCTATCAACACTTAAATAAAAGAAAAAGGAAGCAGATTATTTTTTTTTTTGCAAAGCAAAATATTCTGAACCATTTTCATTCATCAAAGTCACAATGTTTCAATGTTTATGTTAGCATTTAAGTTAAGTTAAAGCAGTGAGAAATTTTCCCAACAAGTTTATGTGACAGCAAGGTCATTGTGAAGGAGATAGTGCTTTCCTATTGGAAATGAGTTTATGTATATGCTGGTTATTGCATTGACTTACATTGTTTGATTAGGATTTGATTATGTTTGATTACACTACTTAAAATTTCCTTACCATCAATCGCTTTTTTGCAATTTTGCAATGTGTTTATTTGCATCTTGATTCTATTTGCAACAGCTTAAAGAATAACTATGTCGCGTCAAAGGTAAACAGATAATACAGCCTCAATAGTTTTTCAAACATAATTTACTTGAAAGTTGGAAGAATGCTGCTGCACACAGCTAAGGTCACTGGATAATTTATGATCTTTTGTGAAAACCAGGCACACTTTTATCTGCAAAGGAAGTTATTCTAGTGTGGATAATACACAAATCTACAAAGACATTTACTAATCACCTTTAGTCTTTTGTGATGGTTATTTATGACAAAAAAAAATCGAATTCATAATTACCAAATTTTTAATTAAATGATAGTAAATTCATAATGGGATGCCAATCTTACTATTAATGCTATAAGGATCACAAACATACTTTAACTGTTGTTTCCTAGAATTTATGAGCATTTTCCAAAGCAGTAAGCAAAAGTATATCTCTTAAATTTTTTGTCAGTTTTTCATAGAGTTTAATCCCATTTGAAGACAATGACAAAATGCCTATTTACTTAAATGGGTAAAGGATTTTACCCAGCAAGTAATCATCAAAGAACTCCTCATTCTTTTAAAATTTCACATTTAAAATGAGAATAACTGCTGTCTGATCCCACTCTTCGATACACATGTATGCTGTTGTTACTGGATACAACAAACTCCAAGTTCAAGCTATTGCCTATTACATCATTTGGACAATGTATCCTTAAAAATGAAGGCAAAAAATTTTCAAGCCTCCGATACCACAAATATTAAAGGAAAGAATTTCAAAGAAACCGTAATAATATGAAAACTTAATGGGCCACATTCCCTGGAAACACCGCTCCAGGGCAGTTTCTACAGAGGTGAATTCATCCCATTTCTTTGTGTTTCATGACTTCTATTGAAACATGACAAGAATGCCAAGGAAGTGAAAAAAATTAATGTCTCTAACATTGGGCAGATAACAATAACGGGGAAATTTTAAACTGTGTTTACATATAAGTAACAACCATTTCCACTTGGGCTTCCATCCTACAAACACTTCTCTTTATATTCACTGGTAGTTTCACTCATGTTGATGAAATCACAGACAGCAAAACCAGAGACTTAAACCTTGCCTATGCCAGATGACAATTTTGCTTATAAATATATTGGTATATTTAAATCAATCAATCTTTTAAACAGTGGTGCTATTATAGTATGCTTTTACCCGCCTAGCGTATACACTGGAAGTCTGTACAAGCTAGTGGCTCCTGTGGCTGGCATACATTCTATCAGTAAAAACCAGACATGTACATACAGCTTTGTCTGCAGTGTCAGTTGAAAAATAGAAAATATATCCCTAACTAACTCAATTATGCTAGAAAATCACAAGTACACTTGGACTTATTTCTACTTGCTAAGCATTACACAGATCTTTACAAATGAGAATATATGCTCCCAGAGAAAAGAAAAAGAGAAAAAATTCATTTTAATTTTGAATGTAAATTGAAAACCAGCGACGCAGCTGAATAATTCTGGCATCTCGCTGTGTCTAACGGTAATACTAAAGAAACCACTAATAGTTCAAGAACAGACAACTGAGGAAGTAAGGAGCTAGCAGCAGGAGGTGTCTGCAGTAGAGGCAGCATTAGTTTCAGAGATAATCTAGACTTCCCATCCCCACAATATATCCTGAGCCCTTTATCTGATTATAGAATTCAGAAAGATAAGAAAAATGAGGATTTCTTCAAACAGCAAGGTAAAATTCCTCTGTAAGCCATTGGTAATTCCACCCAGTGCTGAACTGACATATATACATAGGATGTATTTCAAATTTACCTCCATATCTTTACTTTAAAAAGGTAAATAAACCTCAGCCTGTGCTAGCCTCCTTCTCAAGCTTGCTTCCCCAGTGTGGAATTCTGTCTGAGATGGTATCTGAGAATATCTGAGCTATCTGAGAATGAGAAATCATTCTGCCTGAACAACTAATTTCCTCTCCCTTCAAAAAAGCCCTGCTTATGTTCTGTTGGTTGTGGTGGTATTAATAAATGGATAATCAAAGTGATCCAGAAAAAAAATACTCCGCAATTCAAAGCAAACTTAAATGTCCCAAATTAAGATGACCCAAAGTAAGAGCTTTGGATATTTATGAAGTATTCCATAATCTACTATTTTGATAAAATGCTTTATTATAACACCTAAAAAAAATATATTGAACCTGAAGAATTCCTTAATGAGTAACTGCCATGGGGATGATGGGGTCTAGAAAATTTTAAAACATTGTTTCAAGTGTATCTAAGAGTGCAATTAGGAAAAGAAAAAAACAGTGTCATTTGTACTAAGAAATAAAAATGTCCTCCATTTGTTTCATCCGGGATTTCTAACAGTTCTGTGCTCCTCAACAGGCAATTGATAGTGGGTTCAGATGTTATAACTATGTCTGAGATGTTCTGTGGGGAAATAACAAACAAACAAACAAGCAAAAAACAACCCACCCTTGAACTTGGAAAAAAAAAATCTTTGTTTTTATTTAGCAAATTGAGGAGTTTGGCTGCTAAATTCTCTAAAGATACACTCTTCACTGAATATATTCACTTTCTTCATAGTTTGCCTACATACTAAAGAAGTCTGAGCAAAGCTCGTTCATGGCCCAGGAGAGCAGCCCCATTCCAAAGAAGGATTTTCCTCACAATTTGGTGTTCTAATTATTGAAATCCCAAAGAGAGAAAACTAGCACAAGGTAGCAGAACAACTCAGCACAGGGAGGATTCGGATGGGCAACAACGAGCAGGTGGATCTGTAACCACAGCAGGATATTGCCTTATAAAACTCAGGAATCCTTCCAGTGTCAGGTAACCTGAAATACCAGAAAAATGTGTCATGTACTTCTTGGGGCTGGTACAAATAACCTAAGCCTGTCACCAGTCACTTTGTGGGAAAGCTTGATTAAATGATTTGCAATATCTAGGAACCTTGTAGCACTAGCAGGAAGATCATCCAGTATCCTTTTTCACTGCCTTTGCCTTGAGGTTACTCTTCCCTCCCTGCACACCCTCCCCCACCAATCCAATGCTTTTTATCAAATGCCTCCTAACACAGAAAAACTGTGGCATAGACCTTATGGGTTCTTCCATCATTTTTAACTCGTGCAGAGACCATGTTTTGTTTTTTACAGCGGGGAAGAGATATTGTGGAAAATGTAATGTACAATGGCAGCCATCACTTGACCGATTACCTGCCATTGGAATGTTTGATTTGTAATCCTGGCATTTGATGCTGTTTGAGGCCCTGTCTAAATCAGTAATGAAAACAAGCTCTGGGCATTTTTAGTGGTTTACCTTGATTCAGCATGGAAGAGCCTCAGTTGATTTGTGTAGTTCATGCATCCTAAAATAACTAATATATATGGTGGTTTTTACATGCCTCCGCATAGTTGTCAAATCATAGTGCTTATGTCATTTATTTTAAAACTTTACTTTAGATCTCCTAAAGAATCTTAGTCAAGTAAACAGAATTACTAGCCACTTAAAATACTTCTTTTTTAAAAAAAATATTAATATATATGTTAGTAATTAGAAATAATAAATCATCCATTGTTTTTCTCCAGTTTTTGCAGGTATCTCCAAATGTTATTGTTATCTTAATTAAACTGATTTATCTGTGGCTTTCACTCAAAGTATGAACTATAACCTATTTTTGTTCTGATTTTCAAATAGAGTCATTCCTCTAAGAATAAGACACATTTTACATCTCAACAGCAAACCAGAAATTGCGGACAATGATGCTTAGAAATGATGGAAGGATCTGCCTGAATGAGTGCATGTCAGTGGACTCAGGCAGGCCCTTTCCCCTAGCTTGGAAAGACTTATCAACGTCATGTCTCTAATGTGAACATCCCTTCACACTGCTACAACAAGGCAGCAGCTTACCTGCAGGTACACACAACTTCAAGGCTTCCTCCACAACTGACGACCAACATGGACTTGGCAGCGGAAGCCAGCACATCAGTGGTTACTAGAGAGCAACATGAGCAGGACCTCAAGTGAAAAATAAGCACAGCTGCTTTCCCCAAAGAGCTTTCTCTTAGACCATTACTAAATAGGTGCAACTTTGGTAGGAAAGGCTTTTTCTGTCCCCATGCCCTTCACAAACCAGACAAGTGTGAATTGAAAATAGGGGCAAATTTTGGAATCGGGTGCAGAATACTTGGGGAGAGTCACTGAAGAAGCAGGTGGAGAGAAGCAAGAAGTGCTAAGGAAATAAGAGAGGAAGAAGAGCTGTGGCTTTTGGGAAGTGACTCAGTGGACATTCTTACCTTCAGATTCATGTATGGGTGACTAAAGGGAGGAAGAACAGCACTTCTCACTGCACCAGAGGTTCATGATAAGGGAATACAGGGAAGACAACAGAAAGCATCTTATACCTTTTTTTGTATCACATAGCCATAAAAATATCTAGCACCTTGATATTACAGATGAGGAAGCATCCTGGGAGCACCAAAGATGGAGTAACGATCTGCCCTTTTTCAATTCTCCAGATTCTTTCTAGGTGAGTTGCAGTCAAATTATATTGCTTCATTTGCATAAAAAAAACCTAAAGAACAATTCAAAGATTTGACTAATGTTAAGTAAATAATTTTAGTAACAGGAAGGCAACTTTTTATAACCCTACCAAATTCTCTGCAGAAAAAACGTGTTTTGCTTTCACACACCAGAAAGTGCGTGATTAAAATTACTGGCTATTGGGTGAATTCACAACCCAGTCTCTGAACAGGTTATGAATATACAAATGCACCCATTAAACATGGTAGAAATGTCCAGTAAGACAGAGTATCTAGATATCTACATTTAAATATGGAGGAATACTAACTTCTGCCCTAGTTTCTTAATCTTAACACGTAAGAAGAAATTTGATCCAGAATCCATTGCAACTAATGGAAAAGTATGCTTAACTTTTTGTCGACTCTAATCAGGTGATTAATTCTTCCTTATATTTATCTGAATTTGAAGGTTTTGTCCACGATCTCAGGGAAGCAATGAGATTTTTCAGTGGATGAAATGAGATGATGTAGCTATTGTGTACCATGACTATCGCTATACAATTTCAGAGGGAGAGAAATCTAGGGCATGTACTGTGAATCCTAACACTGTGTCACAATGTGGTAATGAAACAGCACAGTAAGACTCTGCTGCTGTGAATAAAGAAGGGAAGACTGTCCTCACACGGAGGTGAGTATGGAGTCTTTTTCCAAAATGCACTTTGTTTCATAATGAACACAACACTCACTTCTCATTATATCTTGTTATCACTTCAGGCCTTGACCAAAGCCAGCCAGAAATCTGGTATTAGTAATGGGGATCCTTTCAGGTGTTGAATGCTCGTCAGTCAAGAAGATAAAATTCACCCTTTGGTCAGTCGAGGGGAAATAAGAAATGTCCATTCTGACACAAGGCTCGGGACAACCGTTTGGCTCCCACAAAACGAGCGGCACTGCCACAAAGAAGTTCTTTTCTGATGACTAATTTCTCCATGTAGATTCTGCAAACCCCTTCTTAGCTGATGAAGTAAATTCCGTTTCAAAACCATGCCAGCTTTCCTCATTTCTGGATTAAAATGGCCATTTACAGTCAGTATCGCTTTGCCTGAAACCACCTACAAGGGTGGTGTACGAAATAGGCTGTGCTTTCTAGAAGCAGTTAAATGAAACAGTAGATTCATTTAGGTATCTTGAGTCTTCTGCCATAAAATACCATGTGCTAGAGTCATGCTGCATCCAAAACTCAAATAATTATGTGTGATTTTGAATAAGAACATTTTTAAACAGTAAGGAAAAGGACAGCACAGTTTTACATAGACTAGGTTTTAACTTCTGCAAACTGGATTATTTTTATATACCCTGATACAAATTGTTAGCATAATGAATTAATCTCCGCAATCTCCTTGTAAGAGATAAGAATGCTCTGTAATTCTTGTGCCATCTGATATGAGTATGCATAAATACATACTTAAGCTAGAACAGCTTTCCAGGCAATTGTTTTTGACTAAGGTTTTATATGTAGCAAAGTTCCTTTACGTTTCATATTATAAAATTAAATTATAATTCCAAGACAGACTTTATCAACTTCTCATTGCACTGGTATGTGAGAAAATTTCACAGTGAATACTTGTCCGCATTATAAATAATTTAGAATAAATCAGTCTATAATTAACTGAAAGAACTCATTTAAACAGGCATCTGTAATTCAATTTTTTGTTTTTACCAAACTGTTTATTTATTATTTTTAAAATCACATCTATAAAAATATTGCTACTCTGCCTTTTTATTGCTAATTTATAGCATATTATGGAAAAGAAAAATCCTTTGAGAATGTTTCCATAGGTAACCTTTACAATAAGAATTGCATACGCAAATGATTAATTTTGAACATGAACTGACTGACTGTACAAGCAAATTCCTACTTTCTCATGGTAAATATACTACTTAGTCAGGAAAATCAGTCCAGTAAAAATACAAAGTTTTCACATCACATATTTCAAAACTGAGCCAAATACTGAATCACTAAAGCACACTCCTAAAAAGAATCAAGTAAAGATCATTGATGATTCAGATTCTCAGTGAAGACATAAACTACTCCTGCGTGAATTAGATTCTTTACCAAACAAGAGAGATGAAACTGCTGACAGTCTTTTATAAGCCTTACTAATGTAGTTAATGTTACTAATGGACATTTATCTAGGTGCAAGCAGACATCTTGCTCAGAGAGCAGTTTTGCTTCCAGTAGCAATTTTGTCTCTATGCTGAAACCCTATAGCCAGCCTTTGACTCTCTGCTGAAAGAGTCACCAGAAGTACAAATTTGCATTAACAGAAATGGTGCCCTGTGACGTCTTGCAGTGTGGAATCTAGTGTCTACTTGTGGTTTTTACATACAAAATGGTATTGAAGTCCCCAGTATAATCAGTGACAATGTGATCAATACAGCCAGGTAGTTCAAGGCAGTTCAGCTCACCTTAAAGTAGACACATAATATTAGGTAAGCAAAATTTCTCCTTGCGCTCCATTGAGTAGGGTAGGGTTTGCTTCATTCACACAGACATCCTCTGCCTTCTGAAATGGCACAGGGACTTCTGCCTGCCCTCCCTCCGGCCCTCCAGAAGGGCACAAGTCTTGCACTTTTTATCTTATATCTGTCAGACCAACCTCAATGTTTCGAACACTCGGGTATCCTGGCAAGAAATGCCCATGAGTGGGCAACTAAATCAAATGCTAGAGCCCCATCAAATATAATGGGAGGTTAGACACCTGCTGACATGTAGATACTTGAATTTAAATACCTTAGTACGGATGTTTTCAACGGAAGCTGAAACTCACCCTTGTTTTCTCTTAGCCATTGAACCGACCTCTCATTCTTTCACATCAATTCACGTGGTGCATTTTGAGGCTTACACACGATAACTTGGAATTGAACAGAAACTGTTGACTTACAAAAAGCTCCATGAGTGGTAATAATCTTTTAAAGTCAGAGACTTTAGGCATTATGTTTCTTTTTACAAGCATCAAAGGATCTGTTTCAAGAGTAAAAGAATTATACAGAAATGCACGGAGTCTGCAAGCATAAAAACACAAAACAAAACCAACCAAACAAAACACATGGAAGGACAATATCACTTTAAATATTCTGAACCCATCAACAGGAATATAATTCAATGTCATATGAACAATTTGAGGCTCATATTTACCCAAAACAAATCTGCTGGTCAAATGAGATGGTGATAATACACTTTCTGATAAGAAAGAAAGTAAAAGGCATCTTCCTGAGAGGCTTTTCTAACTGAATAATAGGGCTGTGGAAGAAGGAAAATATATAAAAGAAACTCATGCCTTGAAATAACTCAAAAAAATGGGGGAGGGTGGTAGAAGGGATGTGTTTGTTACAAAGATTCCTACATGGTATTTGGGAAACTAGAAAGCACTGGTATTTTCCTCTATTTTTCTTTAAATCTGCATCACTGCATGCTGAAAGTGACCTACATCACTCTCCATACAGTACATCAAATAACCCATTATTTAACAAATCAGTGAAGCACCTCTACTAAATGAAAGGAACCTATAGCTTTAATCCCACTTCGATTAACTTCGTTCTTCTCAGAAAGCGGACCTTAATTTATATCAATTTTCAGTAATCTTTACAAGAAAATGCTACTTCACTTACACATGCTGTTTGACAGCAAAATGAATTTCTCGGGCATGTGGATACCCTATGATGGTTCCAATAAAAATTGCCCCTAGTAACAATGAGGATGCCGAACACTTTCTGTCTGCTTAAATGACTTCTTTGGTTAGACAGACGATGAGGTTTAATGATGTATATTGTGAATTCTCTCCACTAACAAATACAAGTAACACTTTGATCAGTGGAAAAACCTCAAGGACATTTGGTACAGCCATTTAAAGTTTCCTATACATCTCTGTAGACAGGCATTTTGTTACTGTATTCAGATATACAATTACAGATCTCCGTAAAGGACCAATTGAGTTAAATATTTCTGAAGGACAGCAGAACAGCATGTTATTTTTACAAATGGGGAAACCAAGGAAAGGAGTCTTTCAGGATAATGTTTTAGAAGTGGGGCAATCTAAATGTAATCAGTTAATTACATAATTAGGCACTATACTTAATTTAGGTGGCCCAATTCTGTTAGGCACCTATACTTCTCAAGTTAATTGATTATTTTTCAGAAGTCTTGTATCTGTGTGCCATTTATCAGCGTCTACAGACCAGGACTTCAAAGACAGTCAAACACGTACCTCTTATTTATTCGCTTAAGTATAGTGGGACTTATAACCTGAAGCAGAAATAGAAGCTTTGGTATAATTTGCGCATGTACTTATTTTTGCAGAGTTAAGCCTAAATCCATAACAAGATCTGCTCAGATGTCAATGAGATGCACAAAAGTCCTGTTAAATTATTCCCTAATCCTGTAATCTTCTCAAGCCCTAGAGAAGCCAACATTTTTGCTGAATAACACGCATACAATTAAGTCTTGATACGCCAAAGACGTCTGATGACCAAACGCCAGCAGATCAGCCAGTTCATTTCTTTCGCACCTCAGATGTGCAGATCACACTCAAGTAAGTGTGTAGATGCTGGAACAGGTTTGGCAGCAGGAACAGACCACCTGTGACCTTGTTTGTTAGCACATACACAATAACGGGAGGGAGAGTCGAAAAAGAAGTAGGATCCCTGTTTCCAAGTTCCTGTGCTAACATGAAGTGGAGCCTGGACCTGGTCTGTAAGTGCCTTAGCCTTCAAGCTGCCTCTCTCTGTAGCCTTCTTTATTTGAATGACTACTTAAAAAACAAATTACCAAGTGGAACATCTGCAACAGAAAGGACTGGGACAGGCTTACTCCAAAACAGTCTCTGTCCAAAGACTGAGTAATTCCATGCAGCCTCAGTGATGTAGGTTCGAAATGTTGCTTCACCTCAGGCAGAACAATATTACAAACATACGTTTGACCATCAACGGGATACTAAAGTAATCACAAGGCTTCAATATGTTATGCAGGTGAGGAAATGGTTGCTTATTTTCAAATTGTCAGGACTAACTACTAGACTGTCTTAAAAAAACATCAAGGGTTCCGACAATAAGCATGAGCGGAACTAGACTCCTCACCACCATTTGGATTTAGGCAGACAGAGTTGAATTAAATTCCCGGCCAAATTTAGATATCTGACTCCAGGCTTCTATTCAGTTGCTCACACACAGGTATAGAGTGCTTTTTGAACTCTCCCAAGGTTGCCTGGCCTCCGGCTGGTGATTCAAAAAGGCACAGAACTCCTGCAAGTCTGCTGCCAAAACTGCCAGCCTCAGGGTGATGTTTTTGACACTGTAGAGCATCTCAGGTGTGCTAGGCACCCATCACGAGGTAACCCAGCAGAGCCCTTTGTCCCTACATTCCAAAGAGTCTATTCACCTGATCAAAGGTAGGCATTTATTTTATGCTGGATAACTCTCTAGACTTTGCTGACTGCAGACTAGGCATTAAGATACCAAAATTTAGGTAGGTTTATTGCAATACTGAACGTTGCAAGATTTAGGCTCCTTGGCAGCTTTGTCCATGAAATTACCTGTCTCAGCGCAAAATGGTTGCCAAAAAATTAAATAAATGAACTTGCTTCACATAGCTGAAAAAAATCTCACTTCTGTTTTGCAGTTCTGAGGTTGACATACACTCTTAGAGCCAGTGGTGAAACTAATACTAGGGAAATGCTTTCTTAATGGTATTTCTCACAGACTGTTAAGCAAAAGATACTCTCAGAAAAGCCAGCTTAGGATTTGGGATTTCTAACTAAAGAAAAAGATGTCAGTCCTGAAATTCCTTTTTTATAGCATCTTAGATTATTTTGCACTGTCTTACACTGCGAGAGCATGTATAATTAATGTGGCAGCAACAAATCCAAACATATGGATTTGTATGTTTTGTGTTGGTCTTTGTTAAAAGGACAACAATCTGTACAAACACAAACAAACCCTGTTGCCCTTCACTCTTCCCTCCCTCTGGGGTTAGCATTGTAAAGGCAGACAGTTTACAAAGCTTTTTGACGTTTAAATACGTAGACATCTGAGCAAATGTTATAATTTTGCAGTAAAGTTTTATTTAATCATAACCTTTTACTGACATGTGGTTGATTAATTAAGTGGGTGTCTGACTTAAGTTTAGATAAAATGTTGCTAGAACAAAAATGGATGTCGAGGATTTTTTTTAAAATATCTCCCTCTGTTTCATATACAGCTCAAGAAGAGACACCTAATTAGGTTTTTACCAGTTCAAGAAATAACAATTCATTGTACTTCTAATTTGATGTTTAGACATCGATTATTTCAACTTTAAGACAAATTTGTAAGAAAGATATTTAGGTATCATAATACCCATACTCAAGTGATGATATTTTATCAAGGCCATTAATGACAACAGTACAATCTGGCTTGGATGATACTCAAGATCCAGGTATAAATCATTTAAAAAAAAAGTAGCAGTAGCAAACAAACATGAGCACAAGCAGGTAACAGTTTTTGGCAGCACAGTTTTCATGTGAAGCCCACTCTGGGGCTCAAGCGTGTTGGTAGGAAAAGCAGAGATGCACCCAAGCAAACTATAGCTTTCCTGAGGACAAAAGGAGGGGGTGGGGGGAGTACCATGTGTTTAAAATTAGAAACTCTTCTCAAAGCTGATGATTACCGTTAAATATAAATGAGGGAGTCCAGCACATGACTGTCAAACAGAAACAGCTCCATAGCCGTAAGGGCCTTTCTTAAAACCATCTGAGTTCTAGCCTGCTGTAAGAAAGGTGATCAGTCACGCATCCCACAATCATACAAGGGAAAAAATACTTAATAAGAGTCTTAAGATATTTGACCCAAAAGATTTGATCTAATATTCTTTATATAATATAAAATTATCTTGGTTGACTTCGTCAAAAGTCCCTGAGGAGCTATTGCATAGTCACAGCTACTGTGTTTTGTTAACTGCCCATTTTTTCCTCAAATGAACCTTGCTGAAGATGCCTACTCATTTCAGCTTTCAGAAAGGTCACTCCTGATTTTGAAAGCATGGATGAAATTCAAAAACTACTGATAGTCTTTGTCTGGCTTTTATGATTTACTCATTTCCCTGTTCGCTTGTTCCTTTTCTTCCCTTCACTCCCCCTCTTTTCCCTTTTGGCTCATACTCATTTTGTGCATGGATGCCTGAGGAGAAAAAAAAAAAAAAAGCCTCAACGATGCTTTTTCTCTTTTAACAAGTTAATGAAGAAATAATAGTCCAGGATGAAGCTATATTGGAAACACAGAGTCTTTTTCTTTATCTGACAGATACAAGCAGCCTGTCTCCTAATCAACAGCAAGATACCTGGCTGGAAATTCTGCCAATGCTGCTTCTTTTATTCAATGGATAGTCATTCAATCAATATTAAATGCATCTCAGCCAAAAAGGGAGCTAAAATTTATCAATCTTAAGTGATCTGAAAAAAAAAGCAAACAATAGAACAAAAGTCAGGAAATATATAGGCTTTTTTCCCCTGCTTATTTGCATTTTTTTTGCTCTGGTAATACATTATGCCAGTATAAATGAGTGCATGACCAGTGCCTGAGATTCACATTTATTCTTCTAAAAACCTACAGGAAATCACTCAAGCTATTGCTCTTGC
This sequence comes from Rissa tridactyla, assembly GCF_028500815.1. Taxonomy (NCBI): domain Eukaryota; kingdom Metazoa; phylum Chordata; class Aves; order Charadriiformes; family Laridae; genus Rissa; species Rissa tridactyla. Next base: position 200,423,757 of record NC_071466.1, read on the forward strand.
AACTAAAACATCTGCACTGCCACGGATTTATTTCATATTACACCCTTAATTAGCTCATATGTGCATAAAATCTGAAGATGAAAAATGTCTTCCTTAATACAAGCAGGCAGGGTTTTCAATGTCTCAAATCCCATTTATTTTTCTTTCAGATATGTTAGAGCATATAAAAAATCTGGGGGCTGTCTGAAAGACTACATATATTAGAACTGAGGGTTCCTACAAGTAAGATTTAATGACATGAACTAATAATAAAATCTCCATTGTGCAATTATTTACTTACAAGAATTCTTACTTGAAGTGAGAACATAAACAATGGCTTAAAAATACATGGATACTTTCATTGCTTCTACCAAGTCTGCAAGCGCATGATGTTATCATTTGGGTTATATTTCATTTTTGTCTGTTGTTTTGGTTTTTCTTTTCCCCTGAAGACTGGACCCCTAAAGAAGCAGGGAAAGCGTTTTTTATGATATACCACAAGGTTCTGAAAGACAAAAAACTGAAAAGGGCTTTTTTTTTCCCCTTAGATCTTTTGCAGTTACTACAATCTTAGGTGATCTCTAGTTATCTATTTTTCAGGCGGAAGTGATTTTTTTAAGCCATCACTGACCCTTTAAAATTGCTAAAAGGTTTCCATTTGTTTCCAGATTTTAATGACTTCAAAAAATTCAGCTTCAGTTTAAACTGTCAAAGCTCATTCTCAGCCCAAAAGTAATTACAAAAAAAAAAAAAAAAAATCAACCAGAAATGTCTTCCTGACACTCACTAATTTGACATGACGAGACACAGTGATTGAGAGGGGTTGGAAACTCATGATTAGCAGAGCTTTATAGTGAAGCCACCACAGCACAATATGTGCAGATTGCTCTATGCCATAGCTACATCTCCCTCAAACCCTCAGTACCAGCCTGGCTGACAGGAGACACCGTCCTGATTTAAAAACACATAAAGAATGCATCTCCCCTATTTTTTTTTCCAAAGGAAAAAAAAAATAAAATACCAAAATCAACAAGAGACTGCAACTTGATACTTTGCTTGGCCGACAGGGGAAGAACTGATTTCACCCATCAGTAGAGATGGGAATGCAGGAAATGAAAAATGCAATACAAAAATAAAACAGACAGTGACTGAAATTTTACATCTGGACATGCTCAGTGATGATCTGCTAAGATTTTGGCAGAGCATAATGAAGAACCATCTTCTTTGTGACCTCGCTGCACATTTTCTCTGCCCAGCTTGGCAGGCACATCTGCTCCTGGAACAATTTGCATGAGGCAAATTTTAATTGAGTCACTGAAACACATAGCCATAGTCTGCAAAAACCAAACAGACCAAGTCTGCCTTTGCATCAGACAAGGGAAAAATACAAGTGAGATAAAATAATAATTGGTCCAGCAATATTGAAGTATTTCTAATCTTTGCTGGTTTACATACTTCAAAACTTAATCTCTTCCTCTTTCCTTTTCTAAATTAATTCTTTTCTTTCCTCCTGCAACAATATTTTTATTACAGTATACACTGATATGCTTTTTGCCCTATTAACCTGCTCTTCCAAAGTGAATGAATCTTAGCAACCAAGTTACCCAGCAAAACAACAGCATTAGTAAAAAAGTCGGAATTTCACCTCAACTCCAACCAGTTGTCTCAGTAAACTGATAATTTCACCCCCAATTAAGGACGGTTAAATCCTAAAATAAGCAACGCTATTTCCATTTCTCTCTTACTTGGCAATAACAAAGACAATAACACTATATAAAACAATTACATTAAAATAAATGTTCGGCTAACTTTTTATTTAAATCTAAATGCTGACATGAAGGTTCCCGCGCAAGTGGCCACACTGTATAACCTATATCAAAGTGAGTTTTTGACCCTTGACTAGAGTCCTAATCCTGTCAGCTATTTTAAGGAGTATATATGTATGTTTGTGTGTATATACACACACAGAGATCGCACTGCCCATTGGGTACATAATCACAGAGTTTTCACAGCCCTGTCAGCGATCAGCACTATCTCAGGATGACAAACAGGTGGCCACATACAGTTCATGAGCAATTCGCATCTGGTTCCCGTGCTGGGACTGCAGTATGTGGCCAGTCTGTTTACATGAAGATTTTGGGGTAATCCAAATTCTCTGTCAGAGAAAGTGAAGCAGCCAGGTTGTGAGAGCAACGCTGCAGTCTGCCCCGGTACCGAGCCAGACACCTAGCCCAGCCCTAGCCCATAACACAGTAGATATTAGGAGCATTTAAACAGCCCACTTAAGAGCTGCTTTCAGAGTAACCCCTCAAAGCCACCCCACTAAGCACGAAGAACGTAGTTTTGGAGCTTGTCCAGATGGAGATGTTGAAATGTGGCTCATGCGGCCACGAAGGCTGGCCAGCCTAATCTACCTTGCAGCTGGGCTGGTTGACATCAAACAGCGGTCTGAAGTCTGGGGAGCTCCCTGGCCAAGCTCTGCCTATCCATGCTGACTTGTAGAGATGGCCCAAGCCCAGATGACCTACAAATGCTCTTTGCCCTAGCAACAAAAGACATACCGTGGCCACATACCAACACCTCAAAAGCAAATATTAATACACAAAAGTGGAGACACCAGACATGACCTATTGGACTCATACAAGTTTCAAGGAGAGGCATACTCGGCCTTGAGGTAGATGCAGCATAGAAACCAGTCGTCTTTGTCTTTCTCACAAGTGTGCGTCCACCCAATGGCGCAGCATGTATGTATGCAGCATTTCTCCCATGGAACCACCTCCTAGAGGTCCCTTACTGAGTACAGCAAACACCCACTACATCCAGAACAGACCGTTACTCCTTTTAAACAGGAAAAAGCATAACCAATGCTTTTAGAAAGCATCAGCTTTCTATTAGTGCTAAAACAATTTCTTTAATAATGAAAATATTTTTCACTGGATGTACGCAGAGTTTGTTTAACAAGAAAATCTAAGCAGAAAAGAAAAACTCAGCATTACATTTAAAAGAAGGAGTAGGAAAAATACCCATAATTGTGAAATGGGGCTGAATTAACACTGCCATAGGAGTTTTACGCTTTGCTGTTTCTAATCCCATTCATAGTTCAGTTTTATCAGAGTACTGAAGTGCTTCAAAAACGTTTTTATGTTTTGTGTACTATATCTTTTCTAGGCATACCTATAAAGTTCTTCACAAAATGTGGCTATACACCTAGAAAAGAAGCCACCTATTTTTCATTTTCATTCAAATATTGCAATATGCACTACGGTTCTCATGCAGTACTGGCTGTAGACCCATTAGGAATAGGAAATTGAGTCAAGAAAGCATGCAGGTATACACAGTGTTTTCTAAATACAGAGATCAGGCCAAAAGCCAGCACGCTATAAAACGGGAAAGCATCCAAAAGAGAGCTTTATGCTGTTCTCAGGCATAAATATTTATCAACCAGTGCAAGAGAATGTGACATTCCTCCACAAGCAAAGAATTTGCTCAGAAAGCATTCCAGAAGAGACAGAGGGGAGAAAGAAAGACGAAGGGAAAAAAAAAAAACAAACAAAATACTGTTGCCTTTATGATGTCAAGCTCGGTTATAGCATAGAGCCCCAGCTAAGAAGCTGAACTAATCACTGTTACTTTTGTTGTCAGGGAAAATGAAGCCTCTTCCAGAACACCAGCCATCTCCATGAGTTGCCAACCACTGAGTGAAGCACAACCAAAATGGCAAAAGATCATTACGCCACATGAAAGCTGAAGACAATTTACAAGTTGATGCATGTGCTAAATGAAAACAAGCAGGCTGTGAGCACGCACCACACTCATCTCATTAAAGCATTACACACCTTTTCTAGCTTTCATTTATTTTCCTCTCAGAGAAACACAATCAGCTTGCTTAGTTTCCTAATGAGTATAATAGACAATCATGTAAAGTAGACTATTGCTTGGTAAAAATGCAGTAGAGAACTGCAGGCAGTCTATTAGATGTAAACTTGCTTAATTCTTTAATTATGTGTCTTTGATCAAAAGCAGCTCACTTGGAAAGATTTTTTAAAAGCAAAGTAATGAGCACTCACCTTTCATGTACAGCATTGACTGTTAGGCCAACCTGATATAACTGTGGTATCACTGATTGTACGTCAAGCACACCACTAAAAATTGAGATAATAAATGTTACTTACAGCTATTAAAGCTTTTCTTTTTTTCAGACGCAGGCCTGTAAGAGCTGTTCTGCACTTTTAGCTTTTCTTTCCATCTCTGTCAAGAATCTCAGGGAATGTTTAAAAGAGATAATTGAGGCCATTCATCATTTTTTTTCCTGCTTTGTCCTCAACCCCTTTCCTTTCCTCATTAACCTCAAAATCTCTATTGAAGATCTCTCTCCTCTTACTTCCAACAACTTACACTGTTCCTTGGACTTCATCTTCTGACAACCCTCAATCTAGACACAATTTCTTCAAGCCTCAACTACCTGGTACCTATTTATTTATCACATATGGCTATTTCCTTCTCATCTCCTTACATGGTCACTCAAATAATAGTTTTCTCTGTTCAGGCTTGGTGTCATTTTTTGAAAGAGTTGCAAACAAAGTTAATGTTATTTGCTATTTTGTTTTTACAATCACACTAAATTATTGGCCTGTAAGTGATGCGACAACTGAAAAAGCCTCAGAAATCCCTGCTCCAACTTTTTGCCTACTGAGCATAAACTAGTTTCTATCATTTTTGACTGGCCAAGGCTCCAGCCCACATCACCACGTACTAACAGTGAAATCAGCGGCCACACGACAAAACCAGAGAATTGACCGTGAAATGGCTTTGATCCCAGCCTGAAACTTGTCATGGCAAGCAGGGTCTAGAATGGAGTAAAAAGGCTTTTCAAAGCAGCAAAACTGGGAGTTCAATTAAATTACCTGTATATTTTGAATAAAAAATTGTAACTATTTATCAACCTATCTTAAGTGTATTTGTAGAAACATACATAGCCATGAGAGAGTACACTTAAAAGATGTTCTTTATTATTTCTCCTTTATGTTGAAGAATCACTAAACTTACGACTGATATCAAAGCCAAGACTAATTCACGCTGCCTACTTCAATCTAACTTCCTTGGAGGGAAAAGAAAAACAAAAACAGAAACAAAAACAAAATAAAAGCAGCTAAGAGACTGAAATTAGGGGGAAATTAAAGTACAGGAATGCATAGGAACAGTGTGTGCAGCATTCCTGCAGTTTACTGCACATCAGGAAAATCTGTAGCTACCAACGCATGGTCCTTTACAGAAACGGCTGTTCCTCTCCTGCAAGTGTCTCTTTTACACAGAAACCTGTGAAAATATTAAGCATCCCAACTTGAATTCATTTTAAAGGATCATTAATGTAATTTTTCTTTCCTGCAAATGAAAAAAAAATAATTTCTTATTATAAAAATTCTGCTGTATTCGGTTTCATCCCAAGACGTGTCTAAATACTCCTCATGCCCTACACAACTGCATGATTTGCCTCCACAGTTCAGGTCTGCATTATAAGGTTTCTGCAAGGAAAAGAACCTACACATTGGACATAAAATTCCTGATTTGCCTTGCTTCTCAATACAGCCAAAGTTTGTGCAGATTATTGTTTCATAAAAATAAAAAAAATAAGTGCTTAACAGTATTGTAGGAGGGCTTACCAAACCCAAAAATGTAAAAAAAAAAAAAAAAAAAAATTTTATATATACATATAAATATATACACACAATTCTGAAAACCCGTTTTAACATCATGCGTTCACTTGTTAAAATTCTGCAGTCCAGAATCTATTCCAGCTCCAGAAATAACAGCCCATATTGTCATACTGTTTCTATTTACAGTTTCTTCTCTATGTCAAATATAATGACCTAATTCCTTGATACCCTTGTTAGGACACATGTAAATCAATACCATGTTTTGCCACACACTCCGTCAAAGTCTTCTTTTTGGGTAAACACATACATGCAATTACTAGAAGATCATCAAGATTTATTTGGATTTTAGAGTCAAGGAAATTTTCCCTGACTTGCATGAAATGTTGATCTTGTTCTTTTTTTAAGATAGATTTTTGCACAGTTTTCAGTAACATTTCCAAGACATCAGTGGTTTCTGACTGTGATGACTGCTCATCATATAATTTATATTAATGTTAACTTTCAGAAAAACAGAGGTTTTATAAAAGATGAGAATGTTTGAAATATTCTTCTTATTCAAATTCCACTTGCTTCTCAGAATCATAAATTACATCATTAAAAAGCAGCCCAAGTGCAAATACTGATATTATGTTAAAGAATACGATTGACAAGAGTAAGAATTGCAATTATGACATGCACTAAGCAACTGTGTTCCAATGCAAATGAAACAAATAATTACATTTCTTATCACTACAAATTGATAGTATTCAAAAAGTAAAAGACTTCAGTTTCATATAATTTCTAATTGCCTCTAACTAGGATCTCTAGGAACTGGATCCTGTTTTATCTACTTTAAAGTCATAAAATTAGCACAGCTCTCATGCCCTATATCTGTTTAGTCTCATATTTCTTCTTCTGACTAAGCTGAGTTTCATCAGCTGTTAGCTGCCTGTAGCAAAGTGAAGCAAATAGTGTTCACTAAATGAACAAGCACATTCCATTCCAGCTTGTTCGGTACTGAAATACCTGTGGTGTTTCAATCAATGACACACGTGCAAATCTACTGAAGGCAGTAGGAAGAGCAAAGAGCTACTAATATAAATTAAAGGCCTGGGTACAGCACTGAAGGGAAGATATGCTCTGCATTTCTTTCCTTTTCTTAATTTTTTACCGAGATGCAAAATACAGAATTTGTCCTTTGAGAGTCCAGACTAAGTTTCCAGGGATGGGAGCTAGGAGCAAATTGTTCAAATAGTAATCTAAGCACTTCTTTTGATAGCACAGCGCTCACAGATAATATGCAATTGTAATTGTATTTCAAGTTTAGAGCAAAATATTACACAGGAAAGCAGTGCAACTAAAAATACTAATGCGAGATTGCAGACCTAGTGCTCAGAATGTAGGTAAACATCAGTGTTTCTGCATTTTCTTTGAGTCACTAATGTAACCCAGAAATCTAATTTACCAGTATCTTAGCAGTTTTACAGAAGCAGTGCTACCCCGTGATTTTTCTCACTTTGTGATTTACTCATCTGTTGATTTCTGCACATATTCCCAATCTTCTGCAATGTTGTTTTTGCTTCATCCTATGTCTCAGTTAAAAAAGAAAACTTAAAAGCCTGATGTAATTCAGCTAATCATTTCCTCCCACAAAGTTAACCTGCATAAGTAGGAAAATATTCTATCACTTTATACACACGTTCATGAAATACAGGGTTTTATAGCAGGGAGATGCTACATCCTGCAGTGACACACTGGCAGATTTGTTTCCATTGTGGTAAGATCAGCTCACACTTAGTCTTGGTCAACCAAGTTTCCTTTGTTGTGCACAAAGAAAGGCCTTTTTCTCCATAGAAAGTAACTCAGCACAACTCAGAACATCTCTTTGGACGTTCTTATGTCTTTCCTCTGATGATAAAGGATATTTAAAGACACTAAGGTCATAACACTGGGGCCTCTGAGAAACACCTGAAGTTAGGTGGGATCAACCTTGGCCCTAAGCACCGCTGACACACTGAAAGGAGTGCATGCAGCCATGGCATGGATGGTCATCTCATGAATTGTCATACATGTTGTCCAATCAGTCTCAAAGAGTTCATACCATACTACGAGTATCTTAAGTCTTGCAGTTTTGAAAGGCTGCCTGTTTAACCTATTCTGTTAAGTAGGTTTTAGAAGAAAGCAAGCTTTGAAGAAAAGAAGCAAGCAAGAAAGAAAGACAGGGAGAAAGCAAGAAAAAGAGAGAGAAAGAGAGAGAGAAGGAAGGAAGAAAGGAAGGAAGGAAAGAAAGAAAAAGAAAGAAAGAAAGAAAGAAAGAAAGAAAGAAAGAAAGAAAGAAAGAAAGAAAGAAAGAAAGAAAGAAAGAAAGAAAGAAGGAAGAAAGGAAGGTATGAAGGAAGGAAAGAAAGAAAAGAAAGAAAAGAAAGAAAGAAAGAAAGAAGGAAGGAAGGAAGGAAGGAAGGAAGGAAGGAAGGAAGGAAGGAAGGAAGGAAGGACATTGCTCACCTAAGCCAAAACAGCAGAGAAAAGAAAGGGATTAAGCTTCCTCTCTTTGAGCAAAAGTCATGACCTAGCGGTCAAAATGGGGTTTGCTCCCTTTCTTGCTCTAAATAAACTGAACTTACTTCTCTTTTACCTTTTCTGCCACTGTTTCCATGCCTGTATAATAAAGATAATAACACTTCATCATAAGGTTACTGGAAAGTTTAATTCATTAATTTGTGTAAAGTACTGAGCAATCCTTAGAGTGGTACTGTTGAAATGTGAAATATTATTAAACTGTCAGTTATTTTCCTATAAAATTAGACCCTTTTGTCTAAGTGAAAATAATTGGTCTGACAAGAAGATTGAAAACTTTTAAGTATAACATAAAAGCTTGCTTATAATGATGAGGTTGTCAATTGACACCATGTACTGCAGAAATTGTGGTTCAAAGACTGTAGCATGACAATAAAGAATTATTTTGGCTAGCTTAGTTCACGTGTATACGTATTCCAGTATTATTATCACACAAAAATAAAAGACAGCACAAGGAACATAGAAACAAATGCACCTCTGAGGAGTCTTTACCAGCTTGACAGCTAAAAATACACACCTCCGCTCCTAGAGTTTTTGATGGATATTACAGGAGTCAAACTTCAGAGTTCTTTAACAGACATTCAAAACTATTAAAGCGCAAGTTTCAAGGAACTGCACCCAGAGAGATGAACTATCAGAATTACAGAAGATTATTAAAGAGATATTTGATACCTGTAAAAGAAGGCTAAGGTTTTATCTCACGGGAATTCTGGCAAGCAGCGTGCCTATGTGTTATAATAAGGAACGACTATGAGAAAAGCAGCATGCTGGGAATAAGCAGGAAGTCGACAAAGATGATGAAGGGCAGATTTTGACAAGGACTTTTTCAGTCAGGCTGAGTTCCTTATAACAGAAAGTATGTTTGAAGAAGGCAGGTTATGAGCCAAAGAGTGGTAACATTAATGAGTAATCCAGACAGGCAGGAAAAGTACCATGCATTCTTTTAACCGTTTCACTTTAGACAGGAGCCATGGCAGAAACTCAGTCTGCCTCCTACCTTTCTAATCCTTAACTGTGATCACAGAAGTTTGGCAACACTACTTCTCCCCTAGCAGTGAATTGTACTGTGCAGTGAGGGACAAGCTAGTGTGTGAATGAGTAGTTAAAATTCTTCTCACCACATCTCTTACCTTCAAGGGAGTAAAGACCAGATGTTACCTTTAACATAGATGTATCGCCACTGAGCCTCAGCCACTGTTTGGTTCTGCAGCTCCCATAGCAACTGCTATTAAGTGCTAATAATATGATTAGGAGAAAAGAAAGAACTGATTAAATGACTAAAAAGTAATAGAAACAGTTTACACCAACCCTGATAAGGGTGCGTATCTTTACACACAACGTTGTAGGAAATGCAACTGGAAACGCTGTTGATGACACGAATCCAAAAAGGAATGAAGTACATCAAATAATGTGTAGTGGAATAAATACTGCTATCTCATATTTGCTCCGAGGTAGCAGTGTGCTAGATAGCAGTGATGAGTGTGCCTTAAAAGTACAGATCGACAGATAGATAAGAGAACTGAATGACTTGCAAACCGAGTGATCCTATCTACAAGCAAAAGAAATGGAATTCCTGTATAAAGTGTTCAAGCTGGGAAATTTTATGATCGTGCTAAAAAGGAAGAAACAGTGAGAGCACAAGGAAAGTAATACATGATTGCAAAACAAACTTCAAGACTGTAATTCAGCTGAGGTCTGCTGATCCCACAAAGCACAAAAGCACAACTCAAACAACTCCTGAATGACAATGAATGACTGAATTCCAGCTCCAGTATTTCAGCTAAAATCAAGATGCAACATAGAACAACAGAACAAGACTCTTAAATCTGTTTCTTGCAGTCTGCAGGTGAAAAATGTCAAAAAGCCAAAATGGCAGCAGCTACCATTTGTGAATTTTAAAAAGATAATTAAACAAAATAAAGGCCCCTGTACACAGACAGCAGATTTAAAAGGTTAATGAAGGTATAATAAAGATGGAGATCTGACTATGAATGCAATAGTGACTTGAAAAAACAAATGTTAATGATGGGCAGAAAAGAAAGCTGATTAAAATCATTTCTCTTGAACTCTTGCCTTCCCAATTCCGTTGCACTTTTTCTGGTCATTTATTATACATATGTACATACATAAAATATAAATACACATAAAATTGATGTCTAAATACAGAGAGACATATCCAAAGATTTTTTTTCAGCACAAAAGATTGCTTAGCTGAAAAGACAGTCGGAATGTAGACATTTTTCAAAGAGAGAGTAATGTGGGATCTCAAACTGTGATCACCTCCCATGACCCATTCTGAATCAGTAAGGCCTCTAAGAGACCATGTGCATGTTTATCAAAAACCTAACAAGTAGTTTTTATTTCAGCTCTTCTACTTCACCTCGCCAAGTGTCCATAACAAGCTGAAAGTTTATGTAGCTTTCAGCAGCTAGTCTATCTTTTCTCAGTATTTTGAAACTATCTAAAAGTATGGATGGCAGAAACAACTTCCACATTATGGTGATGTTTTACTTTTTCAGCAAAGTAACTCGGGTGGCAAGACTGGAGGTAAACACAAATTTCCTCTTACTGACTTTCAGTGTGCTCAAGGTGGATGGAGCAAAGTTATTTGTTTCTCCATAGTAAGATTTACAAAAGGTATGACACGGTGTTTGGGTTAACACGATAGGTATTAGGAATAGTATCTTTGGTCAAACATCATCTTAGGCAATACTTTTCATTCTTCAGAGCTCTTGAATAAATAAATGCAACATATTTTGACAGTCTCAAGTTATCCTTTAGTTTCTCACTTTCGATAAAAGTATTTCTATGATAAAGTACACTCTCTCTCCTATCCATGGAATATCTCAAAAGATCCAAAAAGTCTCTAAACTTTTCTCTAAATCTCTCAAAACTTACTTGGACTTAAAGCCTATAAGAAATTCTTTAAAACAATTTAAATGTCAATCTGGATAATTACAAACGTGTAAAATTAGGACAAAAAAGCATATATATTTGTCTGTATAAAACTTGTTTATGGTATTACTGTTCTCCCTCAGGGCAGCTTTGAAAGAATGAAAACTCTTCTGAATCTAAGTACTGTGGTGTCTTTATGTAAACCCTAATGTGACAAGTATTTATCCTGCATACTGTATACAGCTGTAATACTGTTCTTAACCAATGTACATAATAGTTGCTTAAATCTACCACCTTCTTTTGGCGGAAAATAACCTCAGTGATACTCCTGGAAAAGGAAAGCGAAGTAAGGAGCTTTATAAAATACTTTTACTGACAGAATAGCCAAAGCACAGCGTTTATCTGAAAGATCCTCTAGCTCCAAATTAAAGCGTCGCTATCTCAGGGGACCTAGGAGTCCTAAAATGTGTGTTTAATTTTATAAAGCTTTTCATCAGCACAAAGAGATATAATTTAGCAAAACCTGCCTGGAATTAATGCATTGGGCCCAGGAGCTGAAATACGTGTGCTCACAAAAAGGTGAATTTAGGTCTTTTTGCATATCCATCTCCTTTCTAAGAGTATTTGTTTACTGAGTTGGACTCCTAAATAGGTTAGAAAGGACTTAAGGTGTTAACATTTACGTCTCCTTGTCAAACCGTCAAGACTGACTAACACCACCACTAGCAATGGCTCCTCTTCCTAACCATGCCCCTTCATCAGAGAACAACAAACAGAAGTGTAGAAAATGTATGAGTGGTCCTATCCTCTAAATATTTTCTGCGTAGGAAGAATTTGGGATGGTGGTAGGGTAGCATATATTGCAGGAGGAGTGCAGAGCGTTCTCAATAAATTTCGGCTTTGGCAAGCATATTCTCACTGATGTTATAATTGCTGACAGTTGTCAGTTGACTGGGACCAAGCTACAAGATGATTGCGGTTGAGAGTAAGAGAAGTAGAGAAACTGCTTAAAAAGGGCAAAGGAAAAGAAAGGAGTGCTCTGGCATCAAACATGAAATGAATCAGTTAGTTAAAAAAGTAGGATCCAAATACTGGTGATGGAAATAACAGTGGAACAACATGTAATACATCAGTCTGCAAAGTCTGGATGTGGAAGAAAAGGGGCAGTCCCCAGGGAAGGATCCAAGTCAATCAAGCAACGTACACAGTGCATATGTGACCTATACGCAAACATAAACGGTGAGTTTGTTATGACATGCAGGCAGATGTCCTGGCCTGAGATTTAGGTAACTCAGTAGGTCGTGAGAAACTACTGAACACAACATGAGAAATTGTTGGAGCTAGTAAAGACCGGTGTGAGAAGGTGACGAACGGGACACAGAGAGGTGATGAAGGCGAGTCCTGTGAGAAAGACCAAATTGTATGAGTACTCAAAGGGGAGAATTGGGCACCATTTGTGGATGGAAGAGCCTTGCAAGGCCATGTCAAGTAATGCCATAAAAGGCCAAGATTACCCAGGTAATGGTACCAGAAATACCAAGTTTGGGTATGGATGTAGGACAGAAGCATCAAGGCCAGCAAATGAGGAGCCAGGGATCTGGGTCTTGCCCCTCAATAGACCACATAGAATCACAGAAGCATAGAATTGTCTAGGTTGGAATGGACCTTTAAGATCAACCAGTCCAAGCATCAACCTAACACTGACAAAAACCATCACTAAACCATGTCGCTCAGCACCATGTCTACACATCTTTTAAATACCTCCAGAGACGGCGTTTCCACCACTTCCCTGGGCAGCCTGTTCCAATGCTGGATAACCCTTTTGGTGAAGAAACTTTTCCTAATATCAATCCTAAACCTCCCCTGGCACAACTTGAGGCCGTTTACTCTTGTCCTATCGCTTGTTACTTGGGAGAAGAGGCCAACCCCCACTTCTCTGCAACTTCTTTTCAGGTAGTTGCAGAGAGCATGTGGGACCAGCTCCTGAACCATTTGCGTGCATATTTGTGTATGTCACTAGGTGACCACCAGCAAGCTCTTATCCTCACCAGCTGGACAAAAAGAATGCTGCAGGTGTTCATGGAGGTGCCACTTCGGGCACAGATTTCTTTCTGTGGCTGATTTTGTGTGTGTGCGTGTGTTTGTTTGTGCGTAGTGCATTGTATATGCGTACATGTGCACCTCTGTGTGTGTGTGTGTGTGTATGTACGTACACCTCTGGAATATATACTGTCCTTGCCACAGGCTGGATCTGCAAATGAGAACAGACTGAGAGGAGAAAGCACCTTGGCTGGAAAGTCCACCGGATTACGGTTGCCATAACAGAGCTTATCTCTGGAAGTCCTCTGCTCCCACTGTGGGTTTTACCCTGGGAGATAGTGAATCTGTGTTGATACAACAAAACTAAAAATCAAGCTGCAAGTTTAAAGGAGTTGCAGAAGTGAAATATATGTACTCTGTCTGGCGAAGAAAATAAAATCCTTTCTTTCTCTCTCTCACCTGCCCCATCTAACATATATGCTCACGTATGTCCATATATGTGTGTGCGTAAAGAGGTAGATAAGTCAATCTATAGACAGGTATATCTAAAAGAATCAATATATTTTTGTTCAAACATTTTTGTTCAGCTTGAACTTCCTGCTTAAACTTTACAGAGGGGCAGGATATATTTCTTTGGGAGAGAGCAAAAGCTTTATGCTACAGGTGTCACTGAACGTACCACACCTATGTGTAAAGTTTTTTTTCACCAGACAGATAAAAGATTAATTTTTATTTCTTGAAGGGTTCATTTGGTGCTGATTTGGGAGGGGGAGGGAGTGGGGTGGTGTTCAGTTTGTTGTTTTGCTTTGTGGGTGGTTTTTTTTAATGAATCATTGCTTACTAATGTAGGCAGGAAGGACACGAACAATCTGAACAGATCCATAGCCATGCCTCTTCCTCGTTTTTGACACTGTTTTCAAATATGTCACTCAAAACAAGAGTAATTTAATGGTGATAATGTATTTCTAATGAATCCAAATACTTTGTGATGAACACCAGCTTTCAACTCAAAGATGGTTTATCAATAGTACAACCTTGTCAGGAGAATATCCAGGGAAATTTACGGATACCAGCATACCAAAATAATTAGGCCATTATTACTTACTTCCTGCATCTGTGCTCTTATTTTTGGTTTTGCCTGTGTGATTACACAGAAATAGCACTGTACTGCCCAATAATACCATTCAGTTAGGAACTATATTTGTACAATTCATAGTATCTAGTTTTAAACGAGAATCAAGTAAATGCCCTTAGACGGACACCCTGAGTGTCACCCTGCCTACTACAAAAGAAATGAGAGGACTCAATCCATTGAAACAACTTCCTTCAGAGCATATATATCTCGGCACGCAGTGGCTACTCAGCGGGCAAAGCTGTCACAGCTGGATGCCCAATTAGAGAGCTCTGAGGCTGGCCTCCTAAAACTTATTTTTAACTCTTTTTCAAATGCCTGTGGGATGTTTGCTTTGCTTCCTTTGCTCTCTATCTATTACAGCTTTTTTGTGGAAATTTATATTACATTGTACAAACAATTAAAGGAGATAAAGTGTAAATGGTACACTTCTAGATGCACTATAGCAATCTTCATTTTTGTTTCATTTTCATAGTATTAATTTCAGATATGCCTCATTTAAAACAGAAAAAAATAATTTCCACCTTATAATTCCACCTTAAAATTAAAACTAAAATGTCTTTATGATAATTATAATGGAATAAAATAGAGGCTGTGCACTCTAATATTAAATGTATATACTTCAAACCTAGATTTTCCATTTTGCAGATGCTTACAGATGAAAGTCTATCTGAGCATGGAACAGTATTTGTGGGGGTGGTAGTAACCATATCTGTCAGTCACTGCTGTACTGCTGCTCTAGTCAACATTAAATCCTAGTGCTGGATGCTTCATGGTGCACTAAGCAATAAAGTACAGAAGAAGTCAAGAAAAAAAAAAAAAAAAAGTTTGCTTGTTATCCCTATTGGCCTGAATCTCAGCTGGCATAAATCAGTACATCTTGACTAACCTCAGCATAGCTATGCTGAGTTATATTACCCATTTCTTTAGAGATGTCATTCACAATGTCTTTCTACTCAGGAATATATGATCAGGTATACATGTATTTCCTAAAGCTGCATGAACTATAAAAATACACACACAAACACGTATCAGAAGTATCCCATCTTCGGAATACAAATACTAAAGCTAAAGGAAGTGTAGAGACAGACAAGATGACAGTATTCAGACTATATAATTTGAAACCAAAACTCTGACTGTGAAATTGGTTTGATCTGTAGACAAATGTCAGCTCTGTGCCCTATTAAAGTTGCAATTGTTTTAAAAGGACACATCAGTGAGCCCTGAAATGTTGAATAAATGTTAATTGGAAGTCAAAGAAAATATCATGAGTAAAATAAAATATACAAAGAAAAAGCACTTTTAATCTACAACACAGTAAGAGCTGGATCCAAGAAAGAAAAACATTGCCAAATAGTCAGGTCCATCTTAACCAAGACAAGACAGATACTGGAAGATACTTTAATTTTAATCAGCACAATCCTGATCATTATTTTTTTGTAAAGTAGCTACCATGAAAATATATTACTTTTCCAGATTTAATTGCATGATTACACTGATTGTTGAGCAACTTATTAGCTATCTACATTTGCTTCGCAGTGTAAAAATGCACGGGATTTATGATTGCTATACCATAGTGTACCCATGTAAAGCATTAAGGATTTGTATAATCTAATTAGAATGAGGAAATAACAATTAGTAATGATCAACCTTTTTATTATTCGTCCAAGACTAAGTATTATGAATGATTTTTTTTAAGTACTTCAATCTTTTTTCTTTGGTACATTTGTACAGTTTGACAGCAGCAATTTAAAAATGAAGACGGAAGAGGGATTTGATTTTTATTTTTAATTATGGAAATGCAATCTTCTTCACATCTACTTTCAAAATGATGACTAGAGGCTATTTGCTTAACTGAATGGTGAACAGTATGAGTAGTCATTAACCACACTTACTGCAGGTACTGTGTTACATGAAATTACACCAAAAGGCTGCTAGATACAATACTAAAGGGAAAAAACATCAGAACATTGTATTGTGTTTCCTACTTATGAGTAAAAATAGCGTTTTGTTGCAATGCAGTAATCACGTCTTGTTGTGGGACAGCAGTCATAAATTTTATGGGCATACTCTTTTCTAAATCCTGCTAGGAACTTTGTATCTTGGTAAGATATTTTAATTATTATAATAATGCTGGACAGAAAAAAAATAAATCTAAGGTCAAATGATACCTAGTTGAAAACAAATTCTAGTAGAATATGCCAACAAATTAAATAAACTGGCATTGCCTATTCTGTGAGAAATCAAGATATAAAAGCTTGGTTTCATATGAGTCAGTGCAAAAATTTCCCATTGGCACAGGCTGAGCAACTATTTGATTTTAGGCTTTTGTCTTTCTTTGTTAAAAAGGGTATTCACATTTGCAGTTCTGCTAATCTGACACTTTGATTGTACGGTACTGAATTTCCCCCCTCTCACACTCTTGGAGAAGAACAGATCTGATAAACCACTTCTAAATTTGTTAACAACAAAAAAAGCCCTCTTACTATTCATTTATCTTCAATATACAAGTGCATCTGGAGAATCATCCATGGGAAAGAATATAATATCTGTTAAATTGTAATCCTTGGCTCACTACATCTACAGACCTAATTCCCATACTCTCCAGAGAAGCTTCAGTTTTAGCCTTGAAATGTAACCAACCAACTACGCCGAAGTCAGTCAATCAATGTCATGAAGGCAACTTCAGCAACCCTAACTAAGCACTCCATTTACTCTTAATGGTAGAGAAGAAGAATAAAAAAAAAAATAAATTCCACCTTTCCATATTCTTTCCATTCTTCTCTCTTTGTTAGGCCTTACTTGAGTGATGAAAAGTTTTGCTGCCCTAATGTTTTACTATAGCAAAAGTTTGCTGTCTGGTTTGTTTAAGTATTGATAACAATAATAAGCCTATACGTATTGCATGGAGTATGTGCATATGGGAAAAAAAAATTTAAAAAAAAGGGAAAAAAACACCAAATTAAAAAACCCAACAAACAAAAAAAACCCCCTGTGATAGTGACCGCTTGACCTTAAAAAGTAAAGGCTTATGCGGAGTTACAAAGAAGTTTTCTTCTCTTTAGACAGCAATAATAGGATCCCCTGACAGATTTCTGTCTGTTTCTTGAGGAGTGCAATTCACTACCTGAGTAATCCTCAGTTAAAACTGGGTAATGACAGAGGGAAGAAGCAGGCGAAGAAAGGGAATCAGCTATCAGCTTTCGATTGTTAACTTTAGATTCTCCTACAAGGGGGCTAATCTCCCTTCCCACCCAAAGGAGAGAAGACCCCCTCCAGAGTATGAATGTGGTCTTCTGAACCAGGCTCTGAGGAAGCCTATCAGCTAGACAGGAACTTTCCACAGGAACTCTCAGGAGGCCTCACACTTCTTGTAGCATAGGATAACATCCATTTGGGCTATGGATGAATCATTGAATCACAGAATGAAAAGGAGAGTAATTTAGTAGTGGAGTTTCACATGAACATGGAAATATGAGAAAGATCTTGTTAATGTAGTTAATTAGTACCGATTGTAGCTTTACATGCCAATGAAGTAACATACAAGTACTTTTCACACTATGCCCAAGGTTAACATTTTTATTATATTTCAATTTGTATGTTGTACTTTTAAATACAGGAGAGCAGAGATAATTTGACATTATATATATTACAATGTAGATTCCAGGTTAGATGCCATGAAGACCTCATTTTTATTAGTTCCCTAGGTTGTTTTGTTTTCTCATTTTGAGAAACTAACACAAAACACCTGTCCATATAGTCATAAGAACGGTGTCTTCTAACTTATTATATATTAATAATCTCCAGAAGCTAGTGTTTGAAATGTTAGATTTGGTTGAGTGCTACACAGAGGATTTCTGTAATGTGAAGCAGTGTAGCCAACAGAAAAGTTTCTTAATAGAACATCTCCAAATTGAGATTGTAAACTCTTCCAGAGAGTGAGGAGCAAGCTTTAATATGTAACACAGGATTTTACATTGTCCTTCAACTGTTACCATCCCTATATGTGATCCCCATAACACACAGAACCAGTTTTTCTTAGCGGTACAAGTTTTTAAAAGTAATCATAAAATTATTTCTCACTAAATAAACTGCAATAATTAAGAAAAATATGTCATCTTTGTATATGCTTATTTATGGCATACTATACCACCTTCTTTTCTATTGTCATTTCAACTTCTTCTATCACTAGTCTTAATCCAAAATAATCCTTATTTGGTGGGATGATCCCACCACATATTAGTTTTCAGTCCTTTTGTCTTGCTTGCTGGGTATAAGTCCCAGCTTGCTACACTTCATGGAGTGCATCAGCACTGTAGATCAATCTCCTAGTCCACAGTCATGTTTTACTCATCCCATTCTGTACCTACCCTCTTGTTTGACTCATTGTCCATACTGCGGCACATTTATGGGGACAGATAAATCAGAATCTTTAGGGGTTGATGGACTATCAAGGTTCAGTCACCTCTTACTATTATTTATCCCTTCTTATATGTTGATATGGCAGTTATGGAACAGCACTGTTTTCTTCATTTCCCAGAAGGGCAGTGCAACAAAGGGGATGGAATATATCCTCTGCAACTTCAGACATTCATCTCATCTAAAAGTGGCTGTCTAAAACAATTCAGATGAACCAATAGAGGTAGTTGAGGACGATTAGCTCAGATGCAGTCGTCTGATGTTAAGGGAGATGAATCCAAGTCCACCTGTCCAAGGTCATCCAAGAAGTCTGAAAAGACATTTCAACTCAAATCTCAGGTTTATATTTTGTATGCTGGAACACCTGAGAAGAACAGTGATGGAATAAATTTGTCGGAATAAGGAGAAAAGGTTAATGGCGTAGTAGTGTTCTTAAGAACTCAAAGAAAGCTTTTAGTTTATGGATGTCACAATCCAGGAGACAAAACCCCACTGTCTTCAGAATCCCATTTGATATAAATTACTTTTGTCCTCTTCAAAATTTTAGAAACTGTATATGGTTTATGTTTTTAATTCAAATTCTTTAAAATAATAACCTCCATAAGAAGGAAGTGCAATTAAAAATAAGTTTACAGATTTTAAAATCAAATACATGGATTTGAGATCTCCCTGCATCTAGGCCCATTTATTATTTTAAACGTAAGCAAAACGAGGAGTCAGATGATGAGTATGTGAATATTTGTATTAAATGTTATACAAGAAGAAGAGTTCTAAATGCTGTTGAAATAATTGAGCTATTGAAGGCTGAGATCTGACTCGTACAGTAATAAAGAATGTCTCTGTTACACTGAACAACACATTCTGTTAACTCAGGTAATGATATTTTATGCAAAAAAGTGTATTAGTGGATGCATATTAAAACTTGATACCAGTTTTACTGATATTTTTTATGTCTTTCTGACATTCCATGATCTAGTCCTTTGAAAATGAGTTGAACAGTGCATATGAAAGCACCAAACAACAGATGAAGAAAAGATACGGTTAGAAGTGAATGAAAGAAGACTGTTTCTCCTTTCATTCACTTTGATGTCCTGCTCTCACACTATTTTTTATAGCACATACTGTCATTCTCAGCTGAAAATGTGACTCCTATTAGCATAAGGTTGAATCATTAGCTAACACAGAATGATTTTAAATTCCAGGTCTTACTAGGCAAAGGCAATGACAACATCAAACACTAATTGCTTTTTAAAGACTTAATTTTTTTCAAATTAGTCGTTTTCTTAGTCCATACTGGTCATGTTCTGGCCTGACAGGGTAGTGTAACAGAGTGACTGACTGAAAATGCAAATCTCCTATGTTGTTCACATCCACTCTTAAGGACTGAAATCATTTACAGTTATTTTTGAATGGTGTATTGTTTGTTTTGTTTCTTCTTATGGAGATCTAATGTCCTTTGACCTGCGCTTGCTATAGAAGACAAAGGGCAGCATTTTACTTGTAAATATTAGGACCATTTAGCCACAAACAAATTCTAAGCACCTCTTTCCTGCACAGCTGCTTTCTGTGAAGCTTTCGTTGCAGGGATGCAACTTTAACAGCTAGGATTTCTGCATTTTGCAAATGAGAATTTACACATGTGCAATGAAATCTGAGCATAGATAAGTGTGGCAAACCTAATCTTGACTTGCACAACGCATAAATTGGCCAGGACCCCTACAAAGATCAAGTGGCTTGTGTCAGTCATTTAGTTATTTAACTAGTGTTTTCCCTTTAACAATAAACAATCCTAATAGGGGCTGAGAGATATGGAATTAGACTGGTAGAGCCCTTGCAGCTGTTCTAGCATCAGGTTCTCCAGAATTTCTTAATGACCATTGCATAACTAACTCTTCCTCTCAATAGAACTCGATACATGCTGGGAAAGCAAAGATACGACATCACTTTTTTCCTGTCACTTCTGAAATGGTTTTTACTTTAAATATTACTAAAATGAACAGGAAGGGTGCAACTATGCCCTCAAATAGGGCTAAAAAGGATGAAAGCTTTTTTAAATCTTACATAGGAACAATTTCGCTCATAGAAAAGCAACTTAAAGAGGTTGCTCCTACCATATACCTTATTTTCTCGTGAAGCCCACCTGTACTACAATCTGAGAATGGATTTCTGTGCCAATTAAATACATGTCTTCTCTAAACCACATTTATCAAAAGAATACTTGCCTACAAAAGGTAATAGAAGTAAAAGCTGTAGGTATATTCATTTTCAGAAAACCTCCAATTTCCTCAAAAAGAAAAAATATACAGTATTTCTGTATACTAAAACACTGGAACTGTTCTGGAATGAATAACATTTTCAGTCCTCATGATTATCTAGCAACTCAAAACAGCGTGTTCTGCTTGTATAATGAGTATTTAATTTAGACTCACATGCACACTCATTTCTATACAAGCTGAACTCCATCATAAGCATCCTCTTCACTTCATTTACCTTGATTTACCCTCAGAATCACTTTGAAGACTGCAATATACAGAAGTGATTAAAGGGGATTAAAAGCTAAAAGAGACCAGGTCAAGAAATATGTGTAGAAACAGTAAATAGTACCATCAGGAAGTTTTTTAAAAAAACACTTTTTTTCTAGAATGGACATATCATGATATCACATGCCATATTACAAGATGTGATGGATGGTCTATAATTTTCTAGATGGTCTATAATTTCAGGCTTTAATTTTCCTTGTATTTCTGACAAGAGAATACACCACCAGCAGCTGCCAAACTCCCCAAAAACCTAAGAATTCCAAATATTAAAAATGTTCACAAGTGTCACTTTTAGTATTACAAGAGGATTGCTAATCAACAAGGTCCATAAATCATAGGCTACAATTTCCTTTTTGTAAAATGGATTTTTTTCTCTCTCTCCCTTTTAGGTTACAATTCCCAAGCCTCTTTTTCACCTAAAAGAAAAAGTAAAACAAGTGAGAAAGAGAGAGAGAAGAGAGAGAATAAGCATCTTGGACTCTTGTAATTCAGGAAGGAGCATACCAAATTTCCCAGTGTTTATCA
This sequence comes from Rissa tridactyla, assembly GCF_028500815.1. NCBI lineage: Eukaryota > Metazoa > Chordata > Aves > Charadriiformes > Laridae > Rissa > Rissa tridactyla. Next base: position 200,445,497 of record NC_071466.1, read on the forward strand.
GTTCCCATTGCAACTGAAGTCACCCTAAGAATCGTAACATATATGTTAAGAAACACATAGATTATTCTAAGTATGTCTTTGATTGTATTGGCCGTCTTGTCTCTAAGTATGGTTTTTCTCATGTATGTCATTGCAATGCAATGATCACTGTTTGGGAACGTGCTACGAAACTAGGAAACATCTGAATTTGTACTATGATGAAATACATCCTCAAATGCAAATAGGATATTAGGCATTACAACTATTAATTCTTGACTTCATCTAATGACATATTATGTTGAAGACAAGTAGTAGAATTTGATCTCTGTGACCACAACTGTGTTTTGAACACGTTTTTTTCAGAGCTAAAGGAAGAACAAGCAGTTTGTTACCTCTGCCATTCTTCGAAGATGTGTTTGGCAGGACCCAAGGATGTGCTCAGTAGATCTAATTACTCTTACTCTGAATTTCTGACTTCCTAATAACAAAAATTTCAAAGGCAAAGAAAAAATAGGAGGTTTATGTTTTCAAACACTCTGAAAGGGTTTCATTCTTCCATTAACAATATATCATTGACTTCTATTTCAAACTTCTTCACAGTGTAAAGTAAAATGCAATACATACTTACAACTATGCGAACGATAGGAGGGAGGGTTTGTTTTTGCTGGTTTTGCCAATCACTGCTAATACAATGGTGAGTAGATTAACAGATGCTGCCAATAGTCTCTGGGGACGTGCAAGTACATTAAGATGACTGCAATGCATCACTCCTGCTTACCCTGTAATTAAGTTACAGTTTTCTGTATATAATTTCATTAATATGGATTAGTCAAAATATCAATGCACAAATAAATGCAGACTTGCAAAATGCGTATGTCGATAAAATAAAGATAGCGTTCTAGTAATAAGGTGGGAGTCTAACTTCCATAAGATGTCTATTCAATACTTCTACTCAATTGTCATTCACATGGGTAACTGAGGTTATCTGAACTGTGCATTTATGGCAACCTCCTTTTGACAGTTCCTCACTATTCTAATATGCTGTGGGAAATGCTTTTTTCACTCCTCTGAAGGCGGACTCTTCTGTTTACTTGAACCAGTTCTCTGGGATAAGATGATATAAAAGCAAAGGTGAAAAGGAGCTCTATGCAGGATGAATTAACTGAGGTAAGGTAACTCATAAATGAGCTAGCAGCCCATCACAACGGACCATAGAGCCGGCAAAGAATCTGTCACATTTATAGTCCAGAGGAAAATGAGATTTGAAGGAAACATAAAAGAAATCGTGAGTGTCTACCTGGTGAGAAATGATGTGTCCAACATTAATATGGTTTTCATATGGTATTAGTGTGGTTTTCATACAGTACTTGGATGTGTACCTTTCTGATACACAAATATTGTGATCTTTAGAAACTTACTGTTCTTCCTAAAATTAAAATCTTACAAATGGGAACTAAATACTAACTAAGAACCAAAGCATCTAACCACAGTCCTTTATAGGGGGCAGGCACTACCCCATGTCGAAAAAGAAATGAGGGACTCTAGGTTTATTCTCTCCCTTCCTCCTTCCTTCCTTCCTTCCTTCCTTCCTTCCTTCCTTCCTTCCTTCCTTCCTTCCTTCCTTCCTTCCTTCCTTCCTTTCTTCCTTCCTTCCTTCCTTCCTTCCTTCCTTCCTTCCTTTCTTTCTTTCTTTCTTCCTTCCTTCCTTCCTTCCTTCCTTCCTTCCTTCCTTCCTTCCTTCCTTTCTTTCTTTCTTTCTTTCTTTCTTTCTTTCTTTCTTTCTTTCTTTCTTTCTTTCTTTCTTTCTTTCTTTCTTTCTTTCTTTCTTTCTTTCATTCCTCTATCCTACTTTCATTTTCCTTTGAAAATTAATTACACTTACAAGTATGTGCAGCTCTATTTGTCACTTGTCCATAGTTAGCTTTATAGAATATTATTCAGAAAATAAAAATTGCATACAAAATGATGTTTCCATTCTAACCGTACTGTCAAAGCCTTTGAGAGGGCAGAATCGTCATAAACTAATTAAGAAAAGGTAAGAGATTTTGATTTACTGACCTTTAGTTTATTATTACACTTAATGTCACGACAATAAATAAAAAAGCAAAACCATAAAAGCTGTATAATATAACATGCTTTTAGATCCCTCAGAGAGTTAGGGAAAAAAAAAAAAGAAAATACATGGGCTCCTAGCTAAGTATTTTTATCTTGAAATATTAATATCTATATCTTTTTCAACCTGAGTTTATACAGAGGAATGACAAATAACATCTCCTGGCTCAGTTGTGTTTGCAGATTAGTACTGTTTGAGTCAGAGAGAATTAAGCTCTTTCACCTCCCACAGCAAAGGTAAAGGTGATGAGTTTCTATTAATAAAGCAGATAAAATCCTACACTGCAGTAGACTATCACAAATAAATCATGCATTTCCAGCACCACGCATTAAGATGTTGCACATTAAAAATAAGACTGATGCAATGAAAAATTACTCAAACCTAAGTACAAAGACATGGAGATTTACGGCATTGTTCTACAGAGAACAAAATGGCTTACAATCCTATATAGCTGTTTAGGAAAAACAAACAGACAAAATGAAAGCAAGCGGACAACTGTTTTCTGAAAAGATAGGAGAGTAACACAGCCTTCAAGCATAAAATAAATTAATAATTGCAATAATTCATTCATCTGAGCTTATTTTCCAGCAAGTTCCCTGTTGGTTTCTTAATGAGGCTAATAATGTATAATCTTTACAACTGGAAGTCTCAGAGGAAAGTTTACACTTCAGGAAAAAAAAAAAAAAAGAAAAAGAACTAGACAAAGTGCCTTAAGAGTAACCTAAAACCTCACTGGCTTAGATCCGAACAAGTGATATTGTAAGCCTTAGGAGAAACTTCTACCCAAGTGGTGCAGCCCTGTGCAGTTGTAGCATAACTGCATTAACACACCAGAGCTCCTGATGCCCAGAAGCACCTCTTTGTAGACACCTAAAGCAGATTAGGATCAAAGACCAGACAGTACACCTCAGTACTCACGTGATACAGCAGATATTTCCAAAGCAAATATAAGTATTACACACATATACACATGCGAAAAACCCATACGTACGTATAATCTTACAATTTTGGGAAAAATGCAATGTTGATAGCTGTTTTCCTTTAAAAGGGGGATAGTGGGAGACAGCACTTTTCATATGGTCTTGCAACCAGCCAGGTATAGATTCGACACTTGTCTTGCCCGTGATGCTTCACACAGTCCTCACTCACTCTTCAGGAGCACCTTATAAAGCAGCCTCAGTATGTTTGCCATTCCTGTTGTCGATTATCTGCCATCACAGTGAAAATAATGCAACCTACATCTAACACCTGAAAAAGCGACCCAATATCCTAAACTTTCCAGTGCTATTGCTGTTCTAAAATGTACTGGATTGTTGGAAGTGCAAAAATGGAAACTAAAGCCCTACTGTGACACTAGGTAAACCAACAAAATTATTTTATTTAAAATATTCCTGGCCTAATTCTGACATCTGTGATAATGACTGTGACCATGACTGTGATTCTGACACTGAAAAGTATCTTGTCCTGAAAGGACAATTTGTGACATGGAGAGACAACAGGGAGGCAAGGAGATGGAAAAATGTATCTTTATATGCATAATTAATAAATATAACCATGAAAGACACTGCATCATAAACGTGAAAGCTACTAAGTAGGTATTGTTTCCACTAGTCTTACTGCAATATACAGTGTACAGACCCAACAGATAAATTAAATATGCTGCAATGGAAGTTATTTTTTTCACTTGTACACAAAACCTACTCTCATACAGTTCAGGTGGTATTACTTGGACTGTGAGAGACTATACGGTAACTCAGAACCACCACTCCACATCTAAATGAGACAGCAAAAATGCGGAGCTGCAAAACTAAGATTAGAAAGTTTTCTTGCTGTTGCAAAAAAGCTACAACCTGGCACCTAACTCTCTTTTTCTCCTTCTTTTAACAATAAAAGGAGCTTTGACTGTTCCGGAAAAATCAAATAGTTGATTTGATCACTCCTCAATTCTTAGATTTTTCAGCCTGTCTTTTAGTTCTCTCAACACTGCTAACAAACAATAGTTTGTAGTAAAGCAAAAGACTTCTCTTTGAACCATCAAATGCTGTATGGATCAGGACTCAGTGTTCTGACTCATGGCTGTTGAAAATGTAATAACAATATAAAAAAACCCCTCCTAAACAGAGACAGGACAGGCCTAAATCTGGAAGAAGGATGTAACTATGATATACCAGGTGTTCTTTTCCAGAGCGCCAGCGTGCTGTCAATAATTTATAAACATTTTAATGATGTACTTAAATGTCATATTTATCCCCCTTCTTAAAGAGTTTGGCACTTTACCTTCTTATAAAATCAATTCTTACAAATGTAAAAGAGTAGTACTTACAGAAAGCTGTCTGTCCAGTCTATAAAAAAAAGATTTATAATCTATGTGTTTCCCAAGGGAAGTTGCTGATCTAAAGATGTAGCAACCACAAAGCTATTTCTGACCATGCCTCACTCCAAAAGTTATGAAAGAAACAGTCTCTTCTCCTTGTGCCAGTCCTATCCCTTGGACAACTGTGCAAGATTTTATCACAAAAAGACGTATCTTCTTAATACCGGCCGATGAACAGCTTGTGTTTGAAGAAAGGGACTGACAGGCAGTGAAAGGTAGCCACCTGCCTGTAGAAATGCAAAACTGGACATTCAAAAGTAAGTACAATCACAGATACTATCATTTGGGATTAGAGAAAAGATATATAAATAATGATAAGAATATTGATATTAAAATTAAAATAAAAATGCAACCTAACAAGCCCAGAGCGCTTTCTCTATGTCTGGAATTTTAATTAAAAATTTTAACAAAAATAAGCATGACATCACACTTGTAGCTATTACAGCAGGGCAAAGGAGAACGATGCTTGTTTGATATGGTATTAGTAAGTTAATAATGTGATAAATCTACTTATTACTTAGCATTAATCCCAGAAACTATTGAGAAGCACTTGATAAAATCTGCCCTTAGAGAAATGACTTTCTCCTTGTTCGAGGAACACACCTAATTGGGTTTGAAAACGGCGTCTGATACGCTAATCTGACAATTCACAATGAATTGGTCTCTCAGGTTTTATATTCTGATAAATCTACAACTGCTGGGCAGTTGGTAGCATTCTCATTTTTTAGTGTTTTTGAGATGAATCAATGCACATTTGGACAGATCACTCTCTCTCTTTCATCTTGATTAATCCATTAAAGTTAATGCTTTAGACCCCGTCTGCAGCAGAATCTCCTTGAAAACCTGGGAAGGTAAGTTAATCATGGAAACAAGGTGATGCCACATCACAGTCCTTAATATCCCCATTCTGATAACCTGATTAGTAGACCTAAAATGTTAGGGAATTATTTTTAAGACCCAAGGATCGGAGTTTCCAATTTAAACTTTGCATTACTGACTGCAAGAAGTAGATCACTTTTGTCATCTGTGGGAGAATATAAAAGGAATTCAACTAAATGAGTAGTAGACTTCAGTGCAGTGTGCAAACAATGAAGAACATTTTTATTCCAGTAATGTTTGTAATATAAATATACATCAGTGACATACGAGTATAAAAATTGAGAATAGTATCAATGTTGAAGACATTTACTGATACACAATAAGCACATCAAAATAACTACAGGGCTATCCCAATTTTTTTCTCTGCCTTGCCAAATAAGAACCTAATTTTTCTTGTCCTTCTGAACACGTTCAACTAAAAAGTTTCCAGTATTGTACAGTAGTAGCAATTATTGAATATACGACAAAATGACTGATAAAGCAATAATAAAATGTGATTAATAATTAAAATAATGTATTTATAACACAGTACTTTCTTGCAATACATAAACCGCAGATATCAAAGAAGCCCAGAGGATCCACTTTCTGCGTCAAGTAGTGTTTTAAAATTTAGGACACTTCAAAGGACATTTTAGTCTCCAGAAAATACTGTTGAAAAAAGACACTATCTTTTTATAAGGAGCTATTCAGGCTTAGGGAAGCCGCTGCACATCTTTATGAAACTAATGATATACTCAAGTAGACATTGCCTTATGTGAAATTTTTTTTTTTCTTCTGATACTCTCTTTATGTGAAATTAGTTTTGGATAAAGCATAAGCATATATAAACACATGTATGTGTTTATAACAACAAAGAATACAGAAAAGATCTTTCAAATTCTAACTCAGCGGTTGTTTTAAGAAACTTTATTCCTTCCCAGTAGCTGGAACAGATGAAAGACATATCATGCTCAAAGGAATTTCAGAAGTCTCATTTATAAATATGCCCGGTATTCGTCACATTGCTTTGTTTTTCTATTAATAACAGAACTCTCTCCATATGCACACAGGAACAGTAGACTGCCACATCAGTAACAGATGAATGGATAAATTCCACTACTTTGAGAAGTTTTGGTGTATGAAGTAATGAAAACCATCGAATGCCACAAAAAAATGGAGTGTTAAATCCTAGCCATTAAAAAATCCAAAATGTTAAGTCATTTCAGTTGCAACAGGATTTCATACCTCAATTTAGAAAAGTACAGAGCCATTCTTGTTCCTTAAAAAAAACAACACAACAAATTACAGAAATTCTTATTTACTTCACTGGAACCAGGTTGGTTTTTTTAGTCATCTGAATAGTGGCTGTCCTCTAAGGCATTATGTTTACAACATTTTAAAGGACAATGGCACAGAGATTGCTGAGGTTTTTTCGGTGGAAAGAGGCACGCTATGATCAGCACGAGTCACAATTGTAATAAACAATTATGAGAAGCACTGAGAGACCTGGTAAAGAGAAAAGACAAACTGTTAAGAAAATCCTTCCTCTGAACAGAAATCAGCAGGAGGGAGGAACTCTCAGAGACCTGCAGCAACTTCTCAGTGCAAATTTTTGTTGGGATTTACCATTTTGTAATGCGTCTTTTGGAGTTCACCACCTTTTCAATTAAGGAAATTGTCAGACAATCCCTGACACAGGGTTAACCCTCAATGAAGTTAGGCTGATGTACTTACTGAGAAGTAGCACAACCTCAGATCTTAGGTTCCTCCAGAAAATGAGGAATGCTAAATGAATGATTTGTGAAAAGTATAGTGTAACTTGTCTACAATGACTTAGAAACTTGTGGCACTGGTAGGAATAAAATTCAGTTTTCCAGGCTATCATAAAAGAAAAAACCCTTTCTGCAGATCTTCTGCTTCTTTAATTCACCACTGTAGGTTTAACATGACAGCGAACGAGCTCCGACCACACTGCCTGCTCTGGCCACATGACAGCGTCTGCTCACATGAGCATAGGCTCGCCTAGCCAAATGTACAGACAGCCCTGTCTCAATTTTCCACCTCAACTTTGCCCCCTTAATAATATTCTAACACCTTTTTTTCAGTCCGACTTCCTAAAGACGTGAATAATGCTGACTGAGCATCCCTGCTGTTAAAATTTGAACCCAAAAGTTATTTCGATGATTTCAAACAAGGCTGGCAAAGACCAAAAAATATTTCCATAAATGCTGGGAAAAGAGATACCTGGGTGGCTGAAAGAAATGCTGTGTGCCCCTATAGAAGGAAAGGTGGCAGCCTGAGCCCATCACGAAAAATGACTTGATTGGAAACCACATTTCACAGGTCCATGGCTTGCTTAATAAATTTACTTTTTTTCAGGGAAGCAGGAAAGCTAGCAATTAGCAAAATGAGGCATCCTCCTATATGACATCAAACCAACCTGCACAGAGAAGAATCATAAGCAGATTTTGCACCTTTTCACAAAGATAAAGAGGAATTAACTTTTGAATTAACTAACAGCATCAGTAATGTGCAATGTCTACATCAGCATCGAAATAAAACAGGCCCAGGGAACATTTCTTAGTCTTGAAGTTAAATAGCACAAACTTAGATTTTCTCTGAGCCTCATACAGTAAACACAGGGCTTTAAGACAAAGTTATTCTTGTTTGTTTCTCTGTTTCATTTTCTTCTTTGAAGTGCCTGAAATAATAGGAGGGTGGACTGCAGCCACTTGCAGTGGTATTATTTTTTTAGCATGCAACTACCTGTGTGCCATGCCCTGGGATAAGACATAACAGCACGTGGGAGTATTTGACGGTGAAAAGCGTGCTGAAATAGTGATGGTGGACTGTGGAGGGAGTCAAACTTGATTTTATCTTGTTCACACTGCTCCTTTGGGAACAGCCCCTGGCATTTACTCCCTCAGGTACTGTCCCGAAGAGCACTAGTTAGCTTAGACCACTGACGTGTCAGGGACCATGCTAATAAGCGGGATGGATGAGCGCAGGCCAGGGCTCAAGCTGGTGCTCTGACCCTTTTTTACTTACTATAAAGATCCCTGCCATAGAGCCAGCAGGAGGCAGAGCTGGAAGATGGGCAGAGGAGCTGGATGGAGATGAGAAATTATTCAATGGGTTTCACTGATGTCCACTAACAGAGAAAGAATAGTGAAGTCTGGAAATCATAAATATATTTCTATGGGAATATCCTTCTACCCATTTTCTCCAAGTTAAGCCCATATGCCTAGTTCTCGTCAATTTGACATCATACCAAACTGTTTTATTAATTGCTAGCTCTTCACTGTTGCCCCTTTCTGCTCACTTAGTTCCCATCTTCTCTCCACTGGCTTCTCCCAATTTCCTCCCTTTCCTATCCATTCCTAGTATCATGCTTAACAAAGCAGAACATATTATTTCCCTAGTCTCTTTCTTGGAAACAGATGAACCACATTTAGCCTCAGGCAAGCAGCTGGAATGAAGAATTTTAGTCCAAAAGGATAAAGTTTACTAAAGTTATAAACAATCAAAAACAAAGATCCACTTTTGTGTTAGACAACTTAAATAATATGCTGAAAGATGTATTTATAATGCACATAGCATTATATATAATAAATAAATAAAATAAAATAAAATAAAATAAAATAAAATAAAATAAAATAAAATAAATAAATATAAAACCAAAATCCAACTATGCCTGACATATTTTTGGCTGTATGGTCTGGATGGAAAGATTTATACTTTTGAGACTAAAATTAGCTTAGAAAAACAGTCGCAAACAGAGCAATGAGGAATATATTCTGATCACTCACCAAAAAAGAAAAAAAAAAAAAAGGCAGAATGAGATAACCTAATCAAAAGGAAAAAAACATTTCCTGCTTCACAGGTCACCTAACATGCCTGCCCTGCAATTCTTCTGATGCCAAGGGACCCTTGGACACTGGAGAATAAATAATACCCATTTCCTCTCCTGCTCGTTGCTGGATGTGCCACTAAATAGGAGAGACGTGGCAGCAGTGACATAAGAGTTAAGATAACTTTAAAAAAAAAAAAGAGGGAAAACAATATTTAAAAAAACCCCAAAACCAAAAAACAAAAAAAACACAAACAAACAAACAAACAAAAAAAAAACCAACAAAAAAAGAAAAGGATCTTTTCAGAAGCAAAAATCAATGATTCTTTCCTTTTTGGCACACTCAAGTTATACAAAGCAGGGAAAATGGAAGTACTTTTTTTCCGAAGACATAAGACCACTCTTCCTAAAATAGTATGAAATCAGCTGGTACAGCCACATGCTAAATTCAGTATCAACCAGCAGCAAAACAAGGATCTGGGGGAAGATTTTTATAAGGATTGGAAAATCTTGGAAAAGAATATTATATATAGTTTATATAGTTATATATAATATATATATTATTTACAGTTTTACATATATGTATATAAAATTTTATAATATATATAATACATACAGCTTTATATATAATGTATATTATATATAGTTTTTATATCTATGCCACATAAGACAACAATTTAAGCTCACATAAAAGAATGCAAGAAGACTGTACAGAAGTAAGGAATTTACAGTCATCAGACTGTAAATCAGTCATTACAGTCATCATTGACAGACTTGCACAAAGTAATGATCTGAGTTTTAAGGCACCAAGTTTTGGTTTTAATCCTCTAAGTTACCATTTTTGTGTCATTAGCTAAAGTAAAAACTAAAGTGGTGAGCAGCCGCCTGGTTACATATTATAAACACTACGTTGCTGTACCTGAAAAAAATAAATAAAAAGTCAAGAACGAAAGTATTAAAATTAAATCGTTCATATATAAAGTTATTAAACTGATGGAGCATCTGAAAGCTAAAGCCCTCCAGTGAATGTGATAAATCTATGTAAGTTAGTGTGAATGCTAAATTTGGTCTCTTAAGATTCAACCAAAAGAACTTCACAGCTGCATCAGCGTGCACAAATGGGTAACAGAAGTGAGAAGAATGAAGGGATGTGTTATTCATTGGATGTTATGAGACAGTGGTTATACTTATATTGCTAAATTATTCTTTAACTCTGTTACATCTTTAAAAAAGTATCTCTTACGTTTCACAGCATGCCAATGAGACACAGGATGCAAATGGTCTACATGCTTTGCTTTCATTGTCTGGCAATCTGCATTTTCATGAATGCAGAAAGACTACCTCATAAACCAGATGGCATTACACAATGAAATTGTTTTAAGTCAACTAAAAGATAGGAAAGAATATCTGTAATATTAGAGAAATTCTGTAATAGTGCATAAATGGTAACAGTCGGGCAATTGCAAATATTTTATCTCGAAATATTGCCAACTTTGTAATTGTGGCAGGACATGAAAATACATATGAGAAGCTCAAGGAGGAGTAGAGACATTTATGCAAAGAAAAAAATACTACCATCCCTAAGTTGTATTCTTATACTTCTGAATATCAGAACTAATTTAAAAACTAAAATCAACACCAACAAAATCCCCTTTAAAAACTATAATGCAATAAAAACCTTCAAAATATAAACCAAATATGTTTCCTGCAACCTAGGTTTGAAAATAAAGTGATGCCGGTTGTTACAGGAGGTACAAACTACTCTATTCATCTCCTTATGGCATAGTTTCCAGTAAACCATTATTATCTTTTAATAGCTTGATTTTGAAAATTTATCCAGCTTGTCAAAGCATGGGAAAAAAGCAAACATAGACTACAAGCATCTAACATTACCTAGTGTGAATAAAAACTGTGATGCTATATGAGTAATTCTTGGAACTACACACAAACCACTAACAGACAGGAAAGCAAAAGTAAAAAAAAAAAAGTCAAGGGGAAAAAACGCCTCCTCCATAAAGGAAGAAGATCTGAGAAAATTATGGTCTTTTCTCTGTACGTTGCCTCAGGTGAGTATTATATATGTAATTATTATAAGTGGAGCTGCTATTAATAAATTATTGCCTACCATGTTCAAAATAGTTGAATGTCAAATAATGTTTAGATAATTTGTTGTTTTAAATACACCGTATAATGCATTGTGCTCATCCCAAATTGCTTCACAGATAAAACTGACAAATGCAAACAGCAAGTTCCATTTCACGTGGTATATTGTTGTGAATTTTGCTTTATTTCTTCTTTACTATTACATTGATTGTTGCTATTTATTAATTATTGCTATAATCTGTTTTAAGCTCAAGCACTAGAAAGGTCAAATAAGGACCCTGAAAAATACTTGAATGGGGCTCCAGAAAAGTCTCAGAAATATACTCAAGATTTCATAAAGATAAATGAGTTTATGTCTTCCTGCTTTTTCGAAAACATGGAGAAACAAGCTATTATATTAAAGAAATTAAATGTCAAGAGAAACTGTTTTATTAAAAGACAACCTAATTGGAAAATGTTCTATTTTGCCTGTTGCAGAACAGAGTTTTTCAATCATAAAAAAAATCCAAATGTTCCTAAAGAGGATTTCTAAGAATCTATGCATTTTTCCCCATCATAACCTTAAGGCAATTTAAAAAAGACAGTGCCTTATGTACTGGCTGACTGAAAATAATAACTAAAACCTTCATACGTATTTGCTCATGTGGCAGAGATGGCTGGAAATGAAACAGTATTTGTGAACTCACAACTGCCTTCTCTGTATCTAGACCATCTTTATCTTTCACACTTCCACTTTATAAATTCGGGGCGGGGGGGTGGAGTCAGTAGTTTTGAAAGATAAATTCTAAAAGGGCAGAATACTTTGAATTACTTTGAATATATTTTTTTTTATGCAGGGAATATATTCTTGATAAAACCAAATCAAAACAAGACCCCCAAAACAGCTCTGAGACCATTTCTTACCAAATCCCTCATAAAATATATAAACTTTTGTCACAGTCACATTTTTTTGTAGCACTAGACAATTTTCCTTTGGCTATGACAGACAATAAAAATGGAGTTGAAATAAAGAGAACTAAGTAAGACAGGGCAAGCTTGTTGCATCTCAACACCTTTTCAACAGAACTCTTGCATTTAACACAAATTTTTTCCTCTCTCTGCGTTTAGAAAGTTTATTTGTTGCAAAGATTGGGAATAAAAAAAAAAAAAAAGATTCAAACAGGAAAACTAACTAGCAAAGACATATTATCAGTAATCATGTTTTGTTAGTAAATATTCAATTTGTGCCCGAGACTCTCAAGCCATTTTACAAACATTTCCTGTTAAAACATTTTTATCTGCTGTGCAGATTTACATGCCAACGTGTGCCAACACATACGGCTATTATAAGCCAGTGCTACACATTTGTTTAATGGTTTTGTAGACCTATATAATGATAACTGTCAACTTTCCCCCTCACTGGCATTTATGGATTATCTTTTCTTGCTGTTCACCGCTCAGGACCCAAACTTGTTGACAAGAGCGGTTTAATTTATTTAAAGATTTTTTAAAATTAGAAAGACAGACCACTCCCTGTTAGCAGAACTATGAAAAGAACTCTTTGCTCATGTGAATTTGTTGCATTTCTGAGAACAGACCATGATCAGACCTCATAACTCACCTGAGAACTAAGAAAGAGTGTTGATCCTCCTAATTAAAGAAGACCAAAAATAAAAATGAAGCGAATAAAAGCCGAAGTGTTCACCAGAACTGTCAAGGTCAAGACAGTCACGTGTGTGAGACGGAGCCAAAATAAGGCTTAATAATATTTAGCACAGATGATCCCAAAATGGCTTAGGGGATCAACCTCTGGTTGTACGCAATATTCATCTGTTTCACAGGAATTTTGGTCAAAAAAAAAATTGAATAATAAAAGGAAAAAGCAGTAAATTGGCACAGATCTAAAACAGGTGAGCTTCCTTAGAGGGGAGGACACCTCAAAGTATCAGGCTGTGTTTAACTAAAAATGTGCCCTTTGCTATTACTTGTTGTGGAACTTGCTGTGTGCTCCAATGCACTACACGAACAGTTAACTACTAACTTGGCATTTCCTTAAAACTAAGGAAAGAGACTCCGATGTCTTTTGAGACTAAGACACTTTAAAAGTGAAGTCCTAGACTCCATGAAGTATGTTTTTACTTCATATTACTCCCAGGTTACAACAGCGTAGCTGAGCATTGCTGCACTTCAACAGAAAGACGTACATACTGCGATTCATCTAAGGACTTCTGCCAGCTGTATTCCTCATCAGGTAGGGGGAAAAGGTTAAAATGAAATAAATGTCTGCGTTTAGAATTCATGTGCTTTTAGGTAATGAATTTTTAAAGATACATACTTGTAATTCTTGTGCATTTTGCAGTGCCTGCATCAATGTTACCAGGGCATTATTAAGGCATTATTATCACATAGATACAAAAATCATAGAATCATAAAATCATAGAATGTGTTGGGTTGGAAAGGACATTTAAAGGTCATCTAGTCCAACACCTCTGCAATGAGCAGGGGCATCTTCAACTAGATCAGGTTGCTCAGCGCCTCATCAAGCCTGGCCTTGAATGCCTCCAGGGATGGGGCCTCCACCACCTCTCTGGGCAACCTGTGCCAGTGCCTCACCACCCTCATTGTAAAGAACTTCTTCCTAATATCTAATCTAAACCTACCCAGCTCTACGTGCAACCAGCCCCTCCCCAGCTTTCTTACAGGCCCCCTTCAGGTACTGGAAGGCCACTATAAGGTCTTCCCAGAGCCTTCTCTTCTCCAGGCTGAACAACCCCAACTCTCTCAGCCTGTCCTCATACGAGAGGTGCTCCAGCCCTTTGATCATCTTTGTGATGATCATAAAGTATCGTAATATCATCATAAAATCATCAAAATATCATCATAAAATATATGACTTCAGAACACCAGTCTTCTTGTAGTCAATGGCCAGATCCTTAACTTCTGCTACTGGTCATACAGTTCAGACAGTTAATATTCAAGAGATTTTGGAAGTTAAGCTTCCTTCAGAGTTCCTCACATTGGACATACAAAATCACAAGCAACTATTAAACTAGGCAAATTATTTCAAGGGCTGTGCTGTGGGATACAGTATTCCAGCCCTGCTGTGCACGGTGATCATACTCGGGACATTTCCACACAACCCTAAGAACAGAGGTCCTCAGGATGATAACTTAGATAAATTAGACCCATGTTGACATGGCTATATGGCTTCCAGTACCTCAACTCAGTGCCAAGAGCTACTGTGGATGTCTCAGAAACAGTAAGGGTCACACAATAGATGAGCATCACACTTCTTGGTAGTTATATGTGAAAGACAGGGAACTTCTACACCAACCTCTTTGTTTTGTGGGTGTAATAAAAGTGGGTAAAGTTGAAGTGTAAAACTTTGTGAAGAAACATAAAGAGTAGAGGAAAATATGAAACTCTTCTCCCACTACTCCACTTGTTTGGACACAATATGCCATATGTGTTGCTTTAGGATAATTGAAACTCAGAGTTTATATGCTGCATATATCTACAGTTCAAGATGTTATTAATAACTGCATTTCACCAAAAGTCCTCTCTCTGGGCACATAGTATGTTGTACCTATCTGATAGGTCCAAAGTTGGTGGGCAGATGTTGCAAGTCATCCACAGTATGGCCCACCTCTCTAGAGCCTGTGTGTGCAACAGCAAGCCATCTGTTTTCTGGACTCTCTGATCTCACCATTCTTTTAAGGCCAGCCCTATGGAGAATGGTGACAGCAATGGCTTGTCATCTAGTGAACAAACATCACACCAGCTCCTTTACCTTTTTATGCTGCCCGGAGAACGTGGAATGGATTATTTGAATTATAAGTCAACTTGTTAATTGCATTCTGTTTGTTGAGTTAAACCTGTTTAGCCTAGAAGTTCTCTAAAGAGATCTAATAAATTTGGATTATATAAGTATGTATCAGTTTTCCAACTACAGAAAAAATCTGACAAGGGAAAAAAAAACAACATAAAAAACCCCCAACAAACAACAAAGAAACAAAACCCCAAAAAGCCCTTTGCAAGTGATAGGATGGCCTGAGACACTCCATTCTATGCTGTGATTCTGTCATATGTTGCATGCTTAGCAGGTAAGCCCTGATCTGTGAAAACAGCTGGGTCATAATTGTACATTAAGAATTTCACTGAGAACAACAAGGCTCAGCATTCAACCCTGTATGCAGACAGCCCACTGCAGTGTAGTATGGATATACTCGCGCTAGCTCAGAGTAAGCTCCAGGTATTGGAAACATGACAACCGTGAGCTCTGCACAAGCAAGCGTTGCCCTCTATTTTTCAACTTTGCTAACCTGACGTGAGTAAAAATGTTAAGAGATTATTTCTTTTTCCATCCTGACATTTAAATGCACTGTGATTTCTTCTCTTTTTCATCCCTCCCTACCACAATCTACTCAAATGTATGTAGCATCTTCTGTCTGCGAAAGGTAATACTGCTATGCAGCTAAATGAATTATGCTTTCTATGGAGGTTCCTTCACACTCTGGCCTCTAAATATGATCCACACTTACAATAAGGAAGTAGAAATCAAGAACAACACTGCTTGTGTTAAACAAACAATTGTCACTATTTTGCATTGAACAAGGTAATGAATAAGGACCTGTAAGCAATGCAATGATTTCTCTTCTTTTGAACACTCTTTTTCAGTCTCACAGTTATGTTGGAACAGAAACACCGTGGGAACAAAGTTTCTTCCTTCCCTAGCAAACATCAAATAGCCTACTCCCATCTTTTTTTTTTTTTTTTCTTTTTCTTTTAAACTTGGAATCTTTCATGGCAAAATGGGAAAATACAAAGTTAAAAAAAAATCCAAGGAAAATGATCAAAAATAATATTTTAATAAAATATAAATCCAAATTTCGGAAATTGGCTTTCATATGTTTCAGTTCTCTAAAGGTGAAAGTTACAGAAAAATGCAAATGTCATATTCTTGGATGGGAATTTTAACTTGTTTCAGAAAGACAAAGAAAATATAACTTGATTCTGTGTGCTACACTTATTCTTTCACTACCAGAGTAGTACAGACCGTACAAAATTCTTGTTATTGTATGAGGATGAGGATAATGTGAGCACTGTCCTACATGCAGTGCTGGAACTAATCTCAAACTAACGATTTCATTGTTTTTATTTTTTTCCCCAATGAAAGTCCTTACTTACTTATCTCTTTGTTTATGGTAAAGAGTTTATGAAAGTTACGTGGTCAAAAAAAATTGGATTACACTGGAACTGAAGATACGCAAAAGTGAAATTTAGTCTTGGCTTTAACAGTCTCTGTTTTGACACTGTCTCTTAAACCAAGACCACAAGTCTTATGCAATCCATATATATACAGCAAGTGTCTGTGTCACAGTCCATGGTGACTCCAGGCAATCCCAACCTGCCTTGCGTGCTAGACCCAAACATTGCACATGCTCAACTCCATTTTGTGCTTTGATGACAATTCCATATGAACGGCTGCAAATGGTGCCTGCTCAAACATATCCATCCCATCCACTCCTACCAACTGCCACGATAGTTTGTTAAAAGGACGTTGTGCTGCCCTTTTCTGTGGGACACTTTTCTGGGGTGCACAGGCACATAGGTAGTCCCCATAGTAGCCAGACTTCTCCGGTCAACATATACCACGTAGTCTTGGCACCCATCTGCACTGGCTCAACCTCCCTCTTCGCATCACAGCCCTTTATCTCAAGAGCAACACAGTGCTGAAGGGCAAGCTGACATGAAGGTCAAAACAAGCTATGCTGCCTCTAATCCTGACGTGAGGAGGGCTGTGCGAATGTCGCAACCAGGTCTGGAAGGGGTGTCATGCCTGAGCTGGACCCACTCTGAATGGGGTACCTTGAACATGGTGTGGTTGCTCTTGTGGGGTGCAAAGGTCTGCAATATGGATATAGACTGTGGATTAGACAGACTGGTCTTATGGTGGGATCTAATGGGAGTGCAGACATAGTTATCGACATCAACAGCTACTACAGCTAAAACCTAGGAAAACACTTCTTTACTACAAGTTGATCAATGTTATGATATGCATACATTTCTCAAGAATTATGTTTCTAAGAGTAATGGGATGACATTGTTTCTCAATGTATACAGACTAGTCAATAATTCCTTTAATTAACTTAATTCAGTAAATGAGTAGTGAATTTTTGCGTTTAGATTGTAGTCTTAGAAAACAGCTGCAGCATGCCAACTATACGCTCACAGTAGGGGAGAATCAAGAGCTACTTTCTGCCTGGATTTAGACTTTTTTAAAATTAAAAATATAGGGATTTTCATTTATGCAATAGTTTCTCCAATGTTGGCCAGCCCAGAATGGGGCTGAGCCATTACACCTCTCAGATCACCCTTCCCTGAGTATAAGCGTCCTGAGTTTGGCCAAAAGGTCTTTTCTAAGAAAGATCTTCTGTGAAGTCTGATGGGGAGAAAGGGAGAAAGGCAGAAAGTCCTGATTACTATGCCCTACACAATCTCCAAATACAGTCTCAAGATACAAACTAGACAAAACAGAACTTTGCATTTGCACATTTAGTCAACACGTTTCCATACAGACACATGCGTGGAAATCTCTTTTAACCTGGTTTTACATAAAAATTTTGGAAAATCAAAAACCTTGCCAGGTTGTTGTGAGTGGACTCTTGCACTTTCATTGATCCTTATTTAATTTTTAGTACACAGGTACATGACAAAGAGAGAGAGGAAATAAAAGAAAGGATACTTATTAATGGACAGAGAAAAAAGAATACAGATGTGGTTCCCATTACAACATTATTCTCATTAGACCTGATCTCCTGTATTATCAAATTTCCAATATCAGTTAGGAGCAGAAAATAATTTGAAGTGCTGTAATATATATAATTTTCTGGGAATGACTGCTTCTCTATGTATTAAATAAACACCAATGTTTTCTGACAACACAGTTCTTGCCCACAAAGCAGTTCTCAACTACTGAGAATAACAATGGCAAACAGACCAGTACATCATATGGAAGCTCTTATGGGGGGGAAATAAAAAAATAAATAAGCAAACAAATAAGTAAATAAATAAATCTTACTGAAAAGGGGAAAAATTGGGAGGAATTTAGTGCACGTAACACAGTACTAAGCACACCTACAGAGTTAATCAGTGTGCTTCTTAAAGACAGTTAATCTCTGTGTAGTATTCTGCATTAGAGGTAATTATAATTCCACTTCTTTCACTACTTAGCTAAAGGACTTAAAAGAGTCTGAATTGTCAGGACTATTGTGCTAGCACATAAAAACAAGGATGTAAATATTCTAGGCTAGGTTACCAGAAAGAGATATGCTAAGCCAGTATTTACTTGATCTGATTCCAAACGCTGCACATCTAAGGAGATTTTTTTTTTTTTTGCTATTTTCCTTTTAGAATCATAGAAATTTCAGTTGAGAGGCATCTCTTAAGGTCATATGATTCAATCTCCCGTTTCAAGGAGGGCTATCTTCAATCCTAGATCAGATCAGCAGTGGCTTTATCTTAAAGTCTTGAAAACATGTAAGGATAGGTAACCTGTTCCAGCTTCAATCTGCTGCTACTGAGGTAGGTTTCATTACTTCATCTCTGGAACTCTCCGTTAAGTACTCTTACTCTCCTTTCTGTGAGATCTATCACATCGCTCCTTGGCCTCCTCAAACTCTCTTCATAAGTCACACTCTATGTCTCGAATCATCTCACTAGCAAGTTTTCTGCAAGTTTGCTAGAAAAATATTTAATATTATATTATTAAATGCAGTATTCAACACTAATAGTAATAGAAATGATTCTGGACACTTAAAAAACATCACCCAAAGAACTCAAGCTTGTTCTCTGCTTTGAGCTTGTATCTCTACTTTACAGAGATAGCTCTGTCTCAGGTAAAATCTACCTCATCAGTAAGACCTCGCTCTGATTTACTTTTCATTTCTTCATTCTACTTTACTTCTAAATTTTGGAATAGACCATAAAAAAATAGATATTATAAATATTTCAAAAAATATAAATACTATTCTAAGATTTAAATGTGACATCATAAAATAGCAAAGTTGTTTGGGATTTACACAGACACACGCTCTTGTGTCCAAATGATTGCTCTAACGCTTTTATGGACTTCAGTGTTTTCTTTCGTCTCATCTCTGTGGCTCGTGGAGTGGTGATTTGATCAAACCCTCTCACAACTTGATCCCTTATAAAGACAGATGAAGGCAATGTCTTTGAGAGAGACAGAGTGAAGACAAATTGAAGACAAATTGAAGACAGGAAAAACAAACAAGACAGTTAACTGCTTTACTAATAAGAAACCCCTGAATTCTCTTTTTAGGCATGCTTAAGACTTTTATGTTCTTTAAGTTGATAATCTGTAGAACTACTTCATTACAGACAACAATTAAAAAAGGAAATCTCACACAGGTTTCAAATAAACCTTGTTGCTTTATGATTTGTAAATCGTAAGTAGAAAGTGATCAGCAACCTGCCAGGAGCTTATGAATTCACTATTAATGAAGGTTAAAAAACTATGAATGATGGAAACAGAATCTCTTATTTATCTATATTCTATTCTGCATATAAGAAAGGATAAGCTTTTTCAGTACACTTAATATCATAACTCCGTAGGTGTCCCGAATGCACCTATGAAGTAAATCAGCTTGTCTGCTGGCCGGGATTTAGGCTGTCTTGCCAAAAGTCTGCCAGTTTAACTGAATAATTCATGATGCTTTATGATCTGGACTACCGTCCACAAGAGAGACAAGCAGACTCATTTTTCTTATATCTTGAAACTGGACTCAAAATGTGAGTCAAAGGAGAATGGAAAATATGCTTTCATTCCCCACTTAAATAAGCTTCTCACCTTGTGAGAAATCCACTATATTGCTACCAGTGAGTAATTTAATATGGTAAAATTGCTCCGATGAAAATGGTGAGGAGCTTGTAAGAACGTGAGTTCTCTGAGGAAGATTTGGGGAAGTGTGGCTGGAGAGCTCCCTGGTGGAAAAGGACCTGGGGGTTCTAATTGACAAGCGGCTGAACATGAGCCAGCAGTGTGCCCAGGGGGCCAAGAGGGCCAATGGCATCCTGGCTTGTATTAGAAATAGCGTGATCAGCAGAAGGAGGGAGGTGATTGTCCCCCTGTACTCAGCACTGGTGAGGCCACACCTTGAGTATTGTGTCCAGTTCTGGGCACCTCAATATGAGAGAGATATCGAGGTGCTGGAGCGAGTGCAGAGGAGGGCAACGAAGCTGGTGAAGGGCCTGGAGAATAAATCTTATGAGGAGCGATTGAAGGAGCTGGGACTGTTTAGTTTGAGGAAGAGGAGGCTGAGGGGAGACCTCATCACTCTCTACAACTACTTGAAAGGACACTGTAGAGAGGTTGGTGCTGGTCTCTTCTCACAGGTAATTAGCGATAGAACAAGAGGGAATGGGTTCAAGCTGCAGCAGGGTAGGTTTAGGCTGGACATTAGGAAAAAATTCCTCACAGAAAGAGTGGTCAGACACTGGAATAGGCTGCCCAGGGAGGTGGTGGAGTCACCATCCCTGAATGTGTTTAAGACTCATTTAGATGTGGTGTTAAGGGATATGGTGTAGGGGAGAACTTTGTAGAGTGGAGTTGATGGTGGGACTCGATGATCCCAAGGGTCTTTTCCAACCTAAATGATTCTATGATTCTATGATTTAGTTAAAACCCAGGAGGTAAAATGCAAAAGTAAAAGTGATGGAACGCAGACCAACTTTTGTAACTCACTATATTTGGAATACTGCTTTGCAACTTAATAGTTATAATGGTTTTATATTAAGCATTACTTGTGTACCTCAAATCTTTCTGCAGGATTGAACCAAGTGCAAAGATTGATTTTAGGCCAAAAGAATGTAGCAATGACATTTCTCATGTGACAATCTGATTCTCAGCAATTATTACTTTTAAATTCAATGGGAATTTGTTTTATCAAATGACATATTTTTTGTGTCAGGTATCTGTAACCTTTTACACATGACTGCACTCTTTGTGGAATTATTTTGATAAGAGAATGTTAGTATAATGTCAGCACCATCAATGTTTTCATCTTTGAAGTGCTCCCATCAGAGATGTGGGGTGACTGGTATAATCTCATTACTGGAAAATAATTTCAAAGATGTCTATAGCACGAATCCTCTGAATTCACAGTGAATTTCACTGGGCTAAACCATCAAAAACTCTAACGTGGAATTGTATGTAGATGAAAAGGAATATGAGAAGTATTTCTAAACATCTTATATTTTATAGATAACTATTTTTCTTTTTATTAATAACTAACTACTACAGAAGATACATACGAATGTAATTCAGTGTTTGTGAACTTTAATGCCTTATTGGTATGTGCACAAAGGATCTAGAGTTATGAAGTCAAAGTGCACTTTTTCTATTGACTTCACCATATTAAGATAGTTATTTTGCCCACATTTGAGCCAAATTTTCCTCAGATATATAGGCTATTTAAAAGGGAAATAAAGTAATAATCATAAAAACTGAAAAATACATTGTTTAAATGCCCTCAAAATAGAAATCTTTATATTATTTCTTTCATTTTCTGAACTCCAGGGTTCAGCTTAAAAAGCAAAAGATCATGTGTCACTCAGCTATAAAATAATAAAAGATTAAAAATCTGTACTCATACTTGTACATTACAAATACTTTATGCTGTAGTAATAGGTAAAAGGAAAATATCTTAAAATGCTCTAAATGGATTACCCTAGCCTTTTACGTTTCCTTTCCTCCAAAGACAAAATGGCATCAGATCGGAAAATTCTTATTCAGAATTTACCTTAAAAATTTTAATGCAACTTTAGTTTTTATCCCTATTCAAACTACTGTAAATAACATATTTTCTACAGCCATTCTGATACTAGCATTACCATCACTAATTTACCTATGAAGTCTATGAAAAAAAAAATCACTTATTTTTTGTATGAGCGTGTTCTCTTCTCAAATGATATTTCTGCAGAGACTTTATTGAGTGAGGTGGCATAGCGGTAAGAAGAAGTGAGGCTAAAGAAAAGCAGGCTGAAAAAAGGATCATCTCATCTATACTTCGAAGGTATCCAAAACTTGACACCTAGTCTAAAATACTTTTATCGTTTAATTTTTATAAGAAGAGCTGAGCTTCTCCAAGGGCAATGTATTACACTATAAAACACCTTTCTAAGGCAGGTGAGACCAAGAGCCCTCTGGAGGTACCTGATTCTTCCCAGTAAATATTAACAAAGCCTAGATGATCAGCTTAGACAAAGTGGTAAACTTTCTAAAACTTAAACTAGACTACCTCTACCTTAGATAGCCATAATTGCAGACCAGTGAGTGTTGCCTTCAGAAAGTGAGAAAGGGATTTGTCTCATCTAATAATAGATTTATAAAAATTAACATGCTTAAATCTGAGCTTATCACTCTGGGCTTTCTTAACAATCAAACAAGGCACATAGATAAATGGGTAGGATTTCATAGGATCATAGGCTAATTCAGGTTGGAGGGGACCACAGGGGGTCTCTAGTCCAACCTCCTGCTCAAAGCAGGGGCAGCTCTGTAGTCACACCAGGCAGCTCTGAGCTTTATCCAGTCAGGTCCTGAAAACCTCCAAGGATGAAGAGAGATGGAGACACCACACAACCTCTCTGGAAAACCTGTTCCACTGCCTGAATGGCCTCATGAGGAAAAAAGTTTCTCCTTATCTCTTGTCCTAACCACTGCCATTTTAACTTATGTCCGTTGTACCTTGTCTTCCCACATTGCTCTCTTGCGAAAAGCCAAGCTCCATGCTCTTGGTAACCTCTTTGTAGGCTGCTCTTAGTCCCCTTAGTGTCCCCCAGAGCCATCTCCAGGTTGAATAAGACCAAATCCCTCAGACTCTCCTCACAGGGCAAGTGCTCCAGTCCCCAACCACAATGGTGGTCCTCTCAGTTTGTTGTTGTTTGTTTATATTGTGAAGCCAAAAACGGATGCAGTACTTTACATATGGTCTAATGAGTACAAATTAGATTGGGAATAATCACTTCCCTCAGTCCAGTGGCTCTGCTTCTGCTAATATAGCTGAGGAAGCTGATGGCCACCTTTGCTGCCAACAGCTGCTGACTCCTGTCCAGCTTGCCGTCTGCCAAGACCACCAGGGCCCTTTCTTCAGACCCACCAGTCACCAGCTTGTATCACGGCAAGGAACTCTTCCTTCTCAGGTGCATGCCTTTGCATTTGTCCTTGTTGAACGTCATAAGGTTCCTGTTGGCCCATTCCTCCAGCCCATCTAGGTCCCTCTGGATGGCAGTCCTGCCTTCAAGCATATCAACTGATCCGCTCAATTTGGTGGCATTTGCAAAGTTGACTGTGTGCCATCAGCTCCTTCAGATCATTAATAAATGTGTTAACAAGACTATCTGCAGATATCTGCATTTTGTGACCACACTTGGTGCTGAGTCCTCCTGCCTGTTTTATAGGTTGCATATGTTCTGTACATTCACCTGAGGCAGGTATCCCTCCGCTATTTTTTGTCATTTCTGAAGTCTCTCTTCTTCCCATAACTCAGAAGTCTTTCCTTTCTGCCACTTGTGCCCCAAATTTCTAGTTTAACACTCTCCTCACCAGGTTGGCCAGACTGTTCGCGATGATGTCCTTGCCCCACTTTGTCAGGTGGATCCTGTCTCTCCCCAGGAGTCCTCAATCCTCAAACTGAATCCTACGCTCATAAAAGCCAAATCCCTCTTGTTGACACCAGCTGTTAAACTAGGTGTTATCCAGCGAGATTCATCTGCTCCCACCTAAGCTTTTCCCTTTTAACAGCAGGATTGATGAGTTAACATCTGGGACCCTGTGTCCTTTAGCCCTAGAGCCCAGTAGTCATTCTTGGTATGCTCCAGCTTTTCCCTGGCAGGGAATTTTAGACAGTTAAATTTAGATGGTTTCCAGACTAGCCATTTTCACCTCAGATATTGCAGAAAGGCTTTTAATGGACAGTGATATCCGAGACATTCATTAGCAAGTGGATTTACTATGTGGGTTTTTTCCCTTGTCCTCTCCATTTTCTTTCTAGCCTTACTTTGTTGGAATTACTCAAGCTGATCATAAATTACGAGGCTGTTCAGGAAATACTGCTCCCACATACACAAAGCCATAAAACAAAAAGCTGATTAAGGTCGGCCTGGTTTGCTGAAGCTAACATTACTTAAATGCATACTTTCACCGAGAATCTGTCTGAGTTACCACCCGGCTATGAGTATATTGCAATGACTCAATCCAATAGTGAATTTCTGTTCACATCATGGAGTGTGATTCCATGGAGAACGTATTAATACAATTATGCTAAGAGGCTATTTCATTCCTTTTTGGAGGTATGAAATTAAAAATAAATTACTATAATAAAACCTGGCTCTCTGCAACTTCTCTGTAATAATCTGGTTAAGAAACCAGTGGTATTATGGTATATGTAGTTGTTTCTCTGGACAATATGTGAAAAGAAACTGAGTAATACATATTTCATTGTAGGTTGAGACCTAAACAGTAGGAAAAAAAAAAAAAAAAGCTCATCTGTTTTCCCATAAACACCATGAATGAAAATTACCTGTTTCACTTTCATTGCATCGGACATGGAAGGAAATATTTTCTGATTCTTATAACAGGAATTCCTAATTTAAATGAACGCTGTATCTGACGATGACTCTGAATAGCCGTAATATTATCAATATCATATTATGTTAGAAAATTGTTCAGATATTTTAGTTTTCAATCAGAAGGTGCAGATTTTATGCATAAGCATTAAACTAAATAGACTCAATATTAAAATGAGTAAAGATAGGGCTGCATCAAGTCCAATGAAATTGCTGTTTTCTCATGTAATCTATAGTAATCCTACTCTCATTTAGAAGCACAGTAATTTTTACATTCACGCCTTGTAGCTAATGCCATCAGTGCTGTGTAAAAATAATAACATTTCTGTAGACTTCAGAAATAAATTGTTTAAATAGGATTTTGCCATTCCTCTTATTCTTCCCAATTCTGTTCTGTTTATGGGGCACCTCTGGCACAGGTTAGATGAGATGCAAATTTGATTAAATGGCTCCAGCTGCCTCGCTGACTTTGTTTGTGTTCCGGTCCACGGCAGAAGAAGCAGCAGGGTGCACGCTACTGCGTTCAAGCAGCATAGGAGGTGGTGTGTGCACTAGCCTGGACAATGCCAGGAGAGGCAACAGCACGCTGCACCAAGGGATTTCCTTACGCTGTGTTTACTGCAACTTCACTTGCCCCTTCTCCCAAACTCCCTGGACTCCTTCTTAAACAACCTGAGCCACATTTCTGAAAATCAATGACATTTCAGAGTGACATTTCAATCTAACTGATGATTCAGTTGACTAGCAGAATTCTCCCTATGCCACCTAACAAAATGCAGTTCTATTGATAAATATATTTGACTTAAGGAGACATTTTTAATCACTCATGACTAGCTGTGACAATTAAAAAAAAATCATTCCCCTTGGTGCCACCTGTTTTTAAACATACACTAAGTGTTGATACTCCATTTAGACATTAAAGAGCTGAAAGAGTATGGCAGGACATGAAACAGAACTACTATTTTTTGGGTAATAAAACCAAATCATACAGGCAGAGCATGCGTTATGGCACTGTTGAGCACCACTGCTGCATATACTGCTACAGCAGATAGGTCCGTCTTCTGTCTTCATGTCTGTCTTCTACACTGACACCAAGATTTGCTAGATATAGTTTTTATTCCCTCATTCTTGTTCGTAATAACTCTTTAGATAAATGGAAATGGAATATATGACTTCTGCCAAGTGTTTTGATTTGCTGTTCATTCCACCTCCTTCTCTGGAAGTGAGGTATCTGCTGTTGTCAAATATTTTGTTCCAGCATTGTAATACCAGTAACCCCAGAAGAACAATGTCTGCTACAAGACACCCAGATTCATTGCAACTGTTGTAAGCAACTAACAGCAGAAGAAATTATCATATTCTGTACTCTCATGTTCTATAAATTGTCAAATTCTAAAATGTTGACTTCTCAATCAAAATGTAGCAGCATGAATAAAGGCTGTAAGAGCTGCACATATACAGATTTAATTTGTATGTGAAGGATTTGAGCACAGAGTTGGCAAATATATCTACTGTATCCACAGAAACAAATGTTAGATGTGAATGTCCTCTGTTAGGGGGGTTAAGCTTGGTTCTCTGTTACAGAGTGTTACACTTCAGTATGCACTTTGGAGCGAACCATAATTAATCTGTTACACAAAAAATCACAAAATGGTAAATCTCTAGAAGAAGGAGAAAAATATGAAAAACATTAAAGTAACTGTAGCATTTAAAATTAAGTTAGTATTGCCTTATCCACAAAAAGTTCTGGTTCATTTTGACTGATGAATCCTCATGACTCATTGACAGATTGTTATGATCTCACAAACAGTGAAACGTGGCAATGGGAATGCACTAATCAATATTACCGGCAAATCACAATCTCAGATAGTCACTCTGTGTTAAGATTTAAGGGAATATGATAACATTCATGCAGCTGACAGCCATACAGATCTTTCCATTTTTCAAAGGATACACCATTCATCTTTCATATAAAAACATTATAGCTCCCTTTTCAATCAGGAAAGTCCTACAAGCTGAACAAAATTTGGAGAAACCTCAAATCTTTAAGTGTTATATTTTTGTAATATTTAGAATTTCTGATCACTTTTTTTAGCCTATTTTTCATAAAATGGAAAGGACCGATCTTGTAGAATACAATCAGCACTCACCAGTCTGATATTAGAGCTGCAGCCCAAATAATTTTGGGAATTGGTTTAAACAGAAGAAAATAAGTAAGGATCAGAAAGCAAGTTCCCATTATTCCCATATTGGAATTTTAGATCCCATGGGTATAAGAAAAGACTGAGGTGTTCTACTGCACAGGAAATGGATTTGTACATAGAAGACCTCTTAATTACACACATATCTACAGGAGAAGCTTTTCTGGAGCTTAGGGCCTGCCCTGTCTTTGAAATCTTCAGTAATAAAGTTACCGTCCATAAGAAGAGCTTATCATACAATTAGGAAGACAATGCACAGTAATTTCATCATTCATTATTTTCAAAGATCAAAGTTGTTATCTTATAGAAACACACTAATATTTCCAAGTCAGCATGACAGCTGTAAGTCTTCTTCAAGTGACAGAACTGATCGAAGCATAACTGAAAAGTTTTTATTTAATGAACAAAAGCCATGAGCTTCCTCAGACAATCGTTCCCTGTAACAAAGACTCTGGCAGAACTGGGCTCCTACCGATAGAGAGATTTGCCATCCAATTTTCTGGTTCTGAAGAAGTTACAGTATTTTTTAAGGAAATGAAACTAGAGAAATCTTTTAAATCTATTTACAAATTTTAAAAAATAATGTGAAGAAAGGAATTCTTTTTTTCCCCTGTGAACTAAAAATGTATTAAAAACAGTCTCCTCCTCGCTTCACTGGAGAACTCAAAAGTAATAATTTAGGTTGAGAACATCTTCTAGGTCATAAATCATGTGCAAAGTAAGGAATTAACTGGAAGGAAACTCTGCTGCACCACTGCATGAAGCTGGGGATACTGACTGTAGATCTTGGGGTGAGATTTTACCAAAGAGCAGTCATGCATCTATCATGAAAACAGCACGCACTGCAACACAGAAGAAACTGTGCTGTCTTGGTGAATAATCCAGAAAATTACAAGACAGTTGCGATTGACCTTCAGTGGCACATATTCAGGAGTTCAAGTTGCGGTCGACACTCAGCGGAGACCGCGCAGAACATGGGTCTCAGGTCTGGGATGCAGGCTTGGGACGGAAGCCAGAGAAACAGGCATGGCACCAACTCTTCCAAGGACACAAACTGCACAGGGGACTTGTATGTCGCAAAGATGATATTTAGAAAATCTTCGTACAGAAAAAGAAGTACTAAGAGATATTATATAATGAAATACTGAAGGAAAGATGAAAATAACTGCACTACCACTCCGGGTCAGGCTTTTAAATACGTACGTTTTGCAGTTCACAGCAACAGAATACTGGTGTTCACCTCATTATACTTTTAGCTCTAAAACATCATCAATCCATGTCTTATTTGCACACTCATTGAGCTCATATGCATCTAAGGGATGCTAACAGGAATACTCTAGAAAGAACAGGCCCAGTGTATTATGCAGAATTTATGTATGTGACTTACTACATCTTATTTTTTTGAACACCATCATTTATATTTATTGACTTAACTATATTTAAAACAGATCACTGCATCTTTTTCCTGTTTTTTTCTCATGCTGTATTTCCTTTTCTTTCTGTTTCTAACTTACATCCTCTAAAGATAACGTTCTCTTACATTATGCTGTCTGCCTCTTCCTCTGCTAGTCTCTTTTCTTCTTGCTCCAAAATTGACTCCAAATCTCTACTCCTCCCCACTAGTTTTTATAAAATTTACTTCTTCCACCTTTACTGCTTTTCTCGTTCCTCCCTCAACAGACATTCATTATCTATTTGTAATCCTATAAAGGAAACCTAGAAATACCACTAGTCACCTAAAAGACAAAAGAAATATATCTGCTAATCAAAGAGTTGCTTGAAATCCAGAGTAATAATGTTCAGGCAGAAACCTAACTGAGTCCAGTCCAGATCATCCCCACTGCTGGAAAATGGGATTGTGAAGGGATTTCTACTAGGACACAATACTTGGAAGGAAATTCAGGGGACTAATATTTCTTATCAGCTATAAAAAGTAAGCTATTTTAGTAATGCTTTAAGAGACTCATATTTTAGAACATCATATGTAAAATTAAGATAAGCTTATAGGGATATGTGACTGTGTTACTTTGTTAATATGGACAGCAAACATAAAGCTAACTGTTGAGAAATTAAATCCCTTGGAAATACTTTATAGATCTACTTCTCTAAATTTCTTTCAAGAGTAGCTTAAACAGAACCAAAGGAATGTATTTGCATGTGCTGATTGACATAAGGAGTTTGTATTTGAGCATACAAATGTGAAATAAAATCAAATTAGCATGCTAAGGAAATTAACACTAATATAAATACATTCCTGAATAGTCCCAGATAGCTAATCCCTGGGAAGAATAACTTAAATTCTGTTTTTATTTATGAAAATGGATTCTATTAGAATTCCACTTGCTAAAAATGCTCTAAGCCTTAGGCTATGCCTAAAGGTAGAGATATTATATGTGCTGTAAATGCCAACTATTTCAAGTATTTCTTCTGAAAGTTACCCTAAATATGGCAAAATTATAATACCATATAATGAGTTTGACATTCAATCACATTAACAGTATACATATATATGAACTAATTTCCTGTTTGAATTATTTGATAGATCTAATTAAATTATAATTTAAAATACTATTAATCTTTGTTAATCAGCAGCAGTGAATGAAGACTCCTCAAAAGTAATAGGTTTTATATGCTCTT
Organism: Rissa tridactyla; assembly: GCF_028500815.1. Taxonomy (NCBI): domain Eukaryota; kingdom Metazoa; phylum Chordata; class Aves; order Charadriiformes; family Laridae; genus Rissa; species Rissa tridactyla. Next base: position 200,475,235 of record NC_071466.1, read on the forward strand.
TCAAAGCTTCAAACAAAGCTGAAACAACTTGTTGTAGCACTAATTCAATAGTGAACATAAAAACATTTCGCATCTAAAAATATGAAAAAGGAGTGCAAAAAATCCGTGAATAATGAAGAATTAAACACCTGTAATACATCTACAAACTTGCCTTTTTAAGGTAATAAAATTAAAATAACAATATTCTACAATACAGATGTAAAAAAAGGTAATCTAGATTAAAAAAAAAATACAAAAAATAATTAGCAATAAACCCAAAATGTTTTAGGATGCCAAGGAAGGAAGATTTTTTTAAGAATATGAATTCCCAAATTTAAACTTTTTTTTTTTTCTCTTATCCCAGAATATGGTTTAATGTTTTACTAATCCAAAAGCTTTATTTATTTTCTGTTCAGGTGATCTCCAGAGAGTTGTTTTAAACTGTCACACACAAAAAACAAAGTAAACAAACTGACAAAATAACACTTTATTCTCATCAGCTTGTTTCAAACGTGACAAAATGCCGTAATAGAGATATGAGGTCAGAAGTCATTTTGGCTCAGATTTATGGAGTCAATTATTTTACACGGGCACTAAATAGATTGTGAGATCACTGATAACTTTGCTGATGGTAAAAAAATCCCACTGTTTCAATGTATTTTGATTTAACAGAAAAGAAACAATCTTGATTTGCAAGGTTTTGAACTAGGATTTATGCTGTAACTAATGAATTGCCAGGTACAGAATTTGTATTAAAGGTTAAGGATTCTTGTAAACAAGCAGTGCACTTTTTCTGTTTGAATTTGCATCAACTAATATTATAGGTTATAAGCAGCCTCAACTACATGTCCAACCATTTGATAATCATCATACCCTTTCAGCTTGCAATAAATTAAAGCTTTCATTACAGAAAAATGACCAGAAAAAGGGAAAGGGAAAGGAGGAAAAGACAAAAGAGAATAAAATCATAAAGTGGACAGCAACTGGATTAAATGCTGGCCAGTGTAGTCAACTGATTATTCTACGATAAAGAGAAATTTCCCAACAGCAACTGATTACTGACACCAGACTGGAAAAAAAGACCTGATTCTGGAGCCACAAGGCTGATATACTGACAACAATTCCCAACCCATCTCAGAAATCCCCCTTTTCAAACAACAGGGCGTGATATTATTTCTTTATGTTAAATTAACTAACTTATCACAGGTATGTTCTCTCTGCTTTTAGCATCCTTGCCCTACAAAGGAACACGGAGATCAGAAAAAGTAAATTAGAAAAAGCCAAAGATAACCTGAAGTATAATAATTTTTCTCACACTGAGACATCAGCACAACTGTAAAGCTTATTTAGTATTAAGTTTGCTAATAAACAGCACAAAATAGAGACAAACAGGAATCAGAATGTCCAAGAACCAGGAAGCGGTGATGCTGCAGCTTTCACCGAGCTGGAACTGTGAGGTGCATATGCTGATGGAAATACATTATTCTGAGTGGTAGAGAGAAAATTGTGAAAGTTACAAAGAGATCTCATACTGCTGTGAAACCAGATGATAAAATGGCAGCTGAAATCCAATGTCAATAAAAGCAAAGTAATGCATATAGAAAAAACCCAGCTCTAACTATAGATGTACAGGAATGTACTCTAAATTAGCTATTATCATCTCAGAGAGAGATCTGGGAATCAAGCTAGAAATGTTTCAAAAGAAACATCAACCCAGCGCTCAGTAGCTGTCAGAATTGGAAGCAGAATGATACAAGTTACTAAGAAAAGAACAGAGAACAAAACAGAAATAAAAGCCCACCATTACCAAGCTACATAACCCATAGTACCCAGGCAGTTTTAAAACTGAAAAGATACAGTTGAACTAGAAAGGTTCAAAGAAAAGAAACAAAGCGAGTCAAATCACTGTAACACCTGATGAGGACAAATTAAACAGGCTAATCTACTGGAAGACTACATATATACATGCCCATGCACAATTAGGAGTGCCATAGGAAGAGCAAACCATTGCTTACAATGACACACAATAAAAGAACTAAGGACATAATATAGAATTTCCTGACACAACCAACTGGCTGACGATATTATGATGGACCAACTGTACATGGGTTTAAACAGTAACTATTACAAAGAGCCCTCAGGGACTACCTAGGAGGGAGGGAGGAAGGAAGGAAGGAAGGAAGGAAGGAAGGAAGGAAGGAAGGAAGGAAGGAAGGAAGGAAGGGAGGGAAAGGAAAGAAAGGAAGAGAGAAACAAAGAGAGAAAGAGAGAGAGAAAGAAAGAGAGACAAAGAAAGACAGAAAGAGAGAAAGAGAGCAAGAAAGAAAGAGAGAAAGAAAGAGAGAAAGAAGAGAGAGAGAAAGAAAGAGAGAAAGAAAGAGAGAAAGAAAGAGAGAAAGAGAGAAGAAAGAAAGAAAGAAAGAAAGAAAGAAAGAAAGAAAGAAAGAAAGAAAGAAAGAAAGAAAGAAAGAAAGAAAGAAAGAAAAGAAAGAAAGAAAGGAAGGAAGAAAGAAAGGAAGGAAGAAAGAAAGAAAGAAAGAAAAGAAGAGCAAAAGAGAGAAAGGGAAAGAAAGAGCAAAGAAAGAAAGAGACAAAGGAAGGAAGGAAGGAAAGGAAGGAAGGAAAGGAAGGAAGGGAGGGAGGGAGGGAGGGAGGGAGGGAGGGAGGAAGGAAGGAAGGAAGGAAGGAAGGAAGGAAGGAAGGAAGGAAGGAAGGAAGGAAGGAAGGAAGGAAGGAAGGAAGGAAGGAAGGAAGGAAGGAAGGAAGGAAGGAAGGAAGATAGAGGCAGTCTCTTCACCAGTAGGTGTTTGAGACTACCAGAGCCAAGAGGGTACTGCTAAATGCTTGTTGCCCTCTTAGGCTTCCTTCCCTCCAGCACAACAGGATAACGGACCACACAGAGCTGCCATCTTCTTACTTTGTCTTGTAAATCGATATAATATGACCCTTACTGGACACATCACCCTTCACTCCTCACTGGTAAAATTTTTGTGAATTCAATTGAAAAGTCCTGACAGGATCACTAGTCACTATGACGACAGGGGCAGAAGGATGAGTAATAATGGATTTTAGCATTTGATTAATTTCTAGAGTTATCAGCAAGCAAATACTTGGAAGCAGATGTGAGATGTTACTCCTCTCTCATTATGGCAAAACTGCAATTACTTTCTATTAAATTACCTGTCTCTCCACTAGATGAGAAATCTAGTATCACATCTTCGTTTTTCCCCATCCTTACACTGAACATACTTCAGTTTCCTCGACCCTAAACACCATTCACCCTCCTTGTCTCATGAAGCTTAGGACTCATCCACGTTTTTTAAACCAAAAAATATATGAACTATATATATATGTATATAAAGCACACACAAGGGATTAAAGAGGGGGCAAGAAGATGTGTATCTATGGAAACATTATCTACAATGTCCTTGTCCTACTGCCCAAGCAATGAGGAACAGATTTATTCATATTTTAATTCAAATTATTTTTAGAAATATGATTATCTATTAAGTACTTTGCAACAAAAGGACACCCTGGTCTGAACAGTCTACCCAAGATAAATGGGAGAAAGAAGTAGCTGAAGAAACTTCTGCACAACAGTTACTTGCAAGAGAAAAGTTTTCCTCACCCAAATTGTGAAAACTCTTTGTCACCGAACACAAGGTGAAAAGAAATGAAAATTAAAGTCCTGCACAATTTGGATTTCAAGTAACACTCTGGTTAGCAGGCATATTTATCTTATGTTTTAGACGGCTGGTGGTATTTGCAGGTTCTCTTCATAAGGTGATGAATAATTGATGAATATCTGTTAATGAGTGTGTGAGAAAAGTGCTTAAGGTTGAAGAAGTGAATTTACAAAAGATGGCCAAAAATGAGGAAACTCTGGAGCTGCACGAACATGACTAACTTAACTAGTTCACTAATGTCTTCCTTTAGGAGTCCAGCTGATTGAAGCATGCATTGTGAGCAAAAGGAAACACTATTCTTATACCAAAAAAAATTAAAAAGCAGCTCAGTAGAGGGCAAAAGTTAGGATATTTTCAGAGACATATAGCAATATTGACTTCCCCTGTTTCACCTTCCTGGTTGAGGTTCTAACATCCATCACAAATATGAGAACAAAATGGGCTTCTGTTTCTATCTACAGGTGAATGCATACCTATTCTTTTTATTTCAGCTACATTCAAAGCTAATTACAGCTTTTACTCTCTTGGAAATGTGTGCTATTACCACTGCAATTATTCAGTTCCTCTGTATTGCCTTTTGATTCACCTCATTAGCCAACCTCTAATTTTACTTAACCAGGCCACAATGTTTAGTTTCTTGTCCTTGTCTCCACCCTCTCCTCATCCGCTTTGTCCCTCTATGTTTTCTTTCTTCTACGCTCCTGCTTCTTTTTACAAAAGTACAATAGCCCAGCATCCAATAACACTACTACTAAAAAAAAAAACAAACCAAAAAAAAGTAAACAACATGAAAACGCAACAGTCTAGGATAATATCCTAAAACTAACAGAAGTAAATATATAAATAGCAAAAGAAAAGATCTTTGGACACGCAAAAGAGTTGTTAAAATGTTGCTAGGACTTCCTTTGATCTGTGTGAACTGTCTCCGAAGGCCTTCACTCTTCCTTCTCTTGTGTGTGCTTCACTGCATACCCACATTTCTCAGGGTCTGTTCTGTGGTCATATCCCCCTTCACACCTTTTCCCTTCAGAATCTCTTTCCATCACAAATTCTTGTCATCTAGCTCTACCATCTCTCAGCGGAACTTAATTCCTCTCCAACCCAACAGAAATGAACAAAATTGGAACAAGGTTATTTGGTCTCATGATTTGTCTAATATGTTCTGGCCCTTTCCCCATCTTCTTTCTATTTAACTTTTCAGAACTGGGACTAACTACTATTTTGAGTTTCAGCAGTGCTCAGCATAATAAAGGACTGTGATTGTTTATCCTTGTGCATTACCAGAGCATCCATGAGCAACAATAACAAGAATCTTGCCAGTCATTATTTATAAATGTACCCATTTTCTTTCTAACCTTACTCATTTTAACTCACCTACGAAGTCAAAGCCTTTGCCCTGAACCCAGTCTCAGTTTGCTCTACAGGATATGACACGCTTTTGGTGATGGGAGAACAAAGCAATGGTAGACTAAAATATGAACACATCGTTGTTCTTCCTAAAACTGAAAACTAATGTAAATAGACTACTGAACACTCTCCCAGTCCAAAGATTTTTTTTGAGTAAGGGTATGGAAAGTGTTATTTTCTTGTTACGTTGATGGAGTTCTGATAGAGATGTATCCAGCAGCAACACTCCATTTTCAGAAATGACTATATCTGCAATTGTACTATTGAATGGCTACCAGAAACTGGAAGCTATGCAATCTACACTTGAAATGAAAATCTGTACTGCTCTACTGAAAGCAATGATAAAAAACTTTGGTAGATAAAGAATCCTTATAAAACATACGAAACCCATAAAAATTTGGTTTCAGTAGATACTGAATATCTTGCAGGAAACAGGAAAGGCCTTCAAAGATAGTTATGCCTTATTTTTCTCAAAACATCTATGTCTGTTCTTAATGGAACTCTTAGGCTACTAGTTATCACTACTTACTCAGCCACTCTGCCTCTGCAGCATAATGAAATTCTGGTATGAGGATAGTACATCCTATTAATGGAGGTATTACGGACACAGATGGTTATCAAGGCTACAGATTGCTGAACGCCAGGGCCCATTTTCTAGCTGATATCATAGAGTATTTAGACTCAACAAATCTGGGACACAAATAGCTTTGTAGAAAGCATACTCCAGTATTCTGCAGAAGCCTTTACTGTTCAAATCCAGGCAGGCAAGAGATAGGGAAAGGAGTGTCTACCGCATTCTCATTAATAACTAAATTTTGTTTTTTTGAAATTGGTAAAATCTTTTGAAGACCATTGAAGTGGTTTTGGCTTTACATCATAAGGGCATAGTCTAGGAGGACAAAAAAATGCCTTGTCTTAATTCCAATGATAAAAAGTGTGCTAATATGAATTCGATATTATTGTACACACTTACTAATATGCTCATAATTTTAGATATCACAAGCATTTTATACTGCTGTAATTTCAATCTGTTCACCTTAATTTTTTCTTTATGCTTATCATGTGTATATATCCACCCTGATATATTTCCGTAATAGATATCCTGTGCTTACAATAGTATTATACACAACTTTTTTGTAATTTATCGTTTAGGCTCAAATATCTTATTCAACTGTTTGTCAGTTCAGAAAATCAGGACATTTTATGCTATGGGAAAACAAAAATAAGAAGCAACAACTTCTCTGTGGCAAATATAATACATAGTTGCAGTGTTCTTAATAACTGAAAATTGAAAGCTCAAATATTGCACAAATTAACACTTCTGTAAAGTTCCGTAATTTTGAAAAAGACTCAAAAATTAGTTTGAAAATGGAAACTAGCAGGAGCACACCAGCAGGATGTCATGCCTCTAAATCTCATCATAATATGATATGAACTCAAAGGTCAAGGGCCCATGAATGCTATTTTTCATTATTTCAATAGGCAAACTCAAAAAATAAATAATCTTATATTAACATTGCACAGTAAAAGTAAAAAATTCCACAGTAGGGAAAAGAATACAATCCAAACTGAAAAGCAGTCTAAACTATTATTTCCTCTTCAACCAAAACTGAATAAGAAGATTTTAGAATATTGTGCAATCTTTGTCAAACCTGAAAGCAAATAAATTAAATTTTAAAAAATATTTTTGTTATATATTTTCTTCATTTTTTTTTCTAAATTATGAACTGAATCAGAAATATTATTTCAAGTCTTCCTTAGCATTAGAACTGAAAGAGAATATTTTCAGCTACAACTTCATCTAAGACAGAATCAAAAGCTTTCTTGCTTGATGCCCCACGCAAAGGTAAGGACATCACAGAAGCTACACTCCAAATCTTTCATCTGACCTACGACATGCTCTGAGAAAACTGTGCATCCAGACTTCAATAGGATGACTGAGAATTACAGTGTAAGCAAGACTATCAACTTTTCTCAAATCAGGAGGTTCAAGGTGAAATTTTTTCAAGCTAAAAGTAAAATTGGAAATGCAGCTTTGTAAGGTTGTAAACAGCAGTTTGTATAATTAAATTATCATTCCTCCTCCAGTATTCACCTTTGTATACTGCATCTTAAAAAAAACCAAAAAAACCCAAAAAACCCAAAATGTTATTTGGAGTCTTTTTATGTGCTTACTTTATGCAACCTCTTTTTACATGAACCAACAGATTGCAAACTACCACTTGCACCATCTCCCACGTGCAGTCCACGTGCAGTATGCTCCCACGTGCAGTATGCCAAAAACTACTCCATGTGGCTCATTCCATAGTATTACGTAGCATAAATTGCTCCATGAAAAGCATTTCTATGTGAAAAGCTAGGAAAAGTGAGAATTTAATGAATTAACTTTCCAGAACAGACATAAACACACACAGCAAAGGAGAAAGAAATAACTGTGTCTGAATGAAACGTGACTTCAGAACAAACTATCGTGTCCTTGAAGAGTAAGAAGTGTGGGTAGGGACCTAGCATTACTGTGACCGGGATACGGAGGTGAAGGTCACATCCCTAGAGTAACAAAAGTTTCATCAATCCCACAGTTGAAAGATCATTTTTTTCTCATTTTGGTTTTCATCCAAATTAATCCAGAACATTAAACCCAGAAGTGATCCAAGGTTTCATAGGAGTGTATACATATTAATGTTTTTTATATGAAACTCCCTATTCCAAATAAAACCCTGCAGTATATTATTTCTTTACAGTGAAAAGTACACTATTTAAAGTAATTGTCATAAAAAGTTAATAAATGGAAACCATTAATACAAAGAACTTCAGAATTCAAGTTATTTTATACTTGAATGTGAACCTCTTCTCCAGATTTCTTCCTTACGGGAAGCTTGTTACTGCATTGATTCCATCATTTTTTTTTTTATTTTATCTATCCATCCAAAAGAGAACTGATCCAGTAAATTCAAATTCAAGGAAACAGGTTCATTAGCTTCAGTAGCATTCTTAATTTGACTAAGAGGTTAAAGTATGTGAACCTTAAATTATAAGAATCTCAAGATAGGAATCATGTCTCTCTGTCTGAGTAGGCTTTTTTATTAATTCTATAATAGGATCTAAACTTATGTTCGTGTTCCAGATATAGTCATCAACATCTGAAAGCGAAGCAAAAACTACTTCAAGTACAGAAACCTTTCCATAATCTTTGTTTGCACACTGGGCACAATGTCATTTTAGAATTTTCTACACAAAGAACTGGCACCACTTAATTCATAATAAATCAGTTTAGCCATTGTAATGGATGGATGGCCTCTTACACTGGTTTAAACCTGACTTGAGTCCTCTGGCTTGTCCCGGAAACTACGCTCAGGGGTATAATTAACAGCTTAGGACAATTACAACTGATAGGTTACTTTGTACAGTACTGTCTGGTTTCTCTCTTAGGACTTTTTTACTTGCAAAGTCATCCTTGACCAGGCAAGTAATTTTGTAGCAGAAGCACTAATTGTTGAGGAAGAGTTTTGTGTTTTGGCCTTCAGCTCTGAATTTATTCACTCTAATGCCACATAATAATAACAATAAAAGTATTTTATATTTACCATACATTTATACATAAAACTATTTTTATATATCAAATTGTATATAAAATTAGCATAAAGGTAAAGCTGAAAAACACCATATAATTACCACAAAATAAAACATGCTGTGTAAAGTACCTACAGAACTGAAGGCAGCATGATACCCAGCATACACATTTTGCTTCTAAATACATAAACCAAAGGGTTCTCCAATGCACAGAGGTAGCTGGACTCTATGTTACTCTAAGAATAAACCAAAATGTGCTAAATCAGTTCCCGATGCTGGCAACAAATGCAGATAATGCAGTTCGTATCACTGGTAAATGAAGCCAGCAACAACACAGCACTTTATAGCATATGATGGTGAAATCACAAAATAATTCAATTCTGATTTGAATCAAAATGAACAAAGGCCAGGTACTTAAAATATTCATACAGACTGAGACTTCCACCTCTGAGATCTAACAAGTGCAAAATATCAAAACCTAGTTCTTTTGCATAAAGAGTCTAAGAATTGCTCTTCAGGAAATCTGGTACTAAAAGTCTAGTAGCGTTTTCCTAACAGTGAAAACCTACCCCGCTATTCTAAACCCAGATCTCCTCCTGCCCCAAAACTTTGAGGCTGGTATGCTTCAGCAGTTTATCTGCCTGCTGCCGACCACTGCAATAGAGAGCTGCCAATATTCAAATTGAAATGACTAACCAAGCTGTCTGCATTTGAAAATCTGCACTTCAGATACAGACTATACAAAAATACAGATTAAAAGAGGCAAACAGACACCTGTGGGAGTTTTTGAGGTCCTCTGATATGAAAAGCACAGAGAAAACCTCGATATTATTAGCTAAAACACAGTGCACCCCTGATCCAGTTTCACAAAGTCATATCACATTAAAATTGGGTTCCAGCTGCTTTGTGGGAAACATTATTAGTCTTCCCAAAGAAGCTTAAACTCCAGCTGGGCACAAATTGCTGATGCTCTTCAGGCAGGCAACGGGCCCTTCTAGAGGGACACCACCAGGTATCACGCCCACATGACCACACAGTAAAGCAGAGGGAGGACGTGTCAGTGCACGTAAGCAGTTGGCACTGAGTCTGGCTCATACCCAGTACAGGGCAGGGCTATGCTGGGACCTACGCTGAGTGCTCCAGCCCTCTTTTCCACGCTCCGGAGTTGGCATTTCCCTTGGCTTTACACTAGTATATAATGATTATGCTTCCAAAACTTATGTTGAAATTGAAGTATTCTGATCTAAGGCCGTTAAAGCAAGAATGCAAATACTGAATCTAGGGTAACTGCTTACTTTAAAAAAACCTGGTCAGAATTGGTCAGCATTCTTAGCAAACACTCAATGTTTTATGCCTAGCAAAATTAAAAATTCAGTAATGCATGCAAAGCTGAAGGCTGAAGTTTAAAATAAGCTGGCCGCTCTGTGTAGCAAATGTTACGTTACCAAAGAGAACCTGTTATTAAAAAGTTTTACTTTGCATTACGTACACCCCAGACAGTAAACTTTAAAAATATTTAAAAAGAAAGAAGTTGGTTATTCTAAAGTCAGGAGGACCGAGTCTTCCAATTAGGTAGGACTGTTAAAGGAGATATTTAAAATCTAAACAGCAAAACAGTAATAAAGGAAAACATTAAAAATGATAATTGGATAGAAAACAGGTGATTTTTTTCTATTAGCTTTTGTTATTTTAATACCAGTGCTACTCAGTGCATCAAAACATCCTATTACAACTGAGGAAAAAGCAATTGACAGACTTTTTTCTTTTTGAAAACTCAAATTCCAAATCAGTTCTATTCTTTATCTGAAACACTCCAAAATACTGAGTTTTTTTTCTACTCCAAATAAGAATTTATTTCTCCACTGTGATGCCCGGTCTAGACTGCTACATCTTTGTTGCGGTGAGAAACTTCTAGCCTTTGGGCTGACTTCATTCTATACTGCCCTGGCCCACTCTCTCCAATCTCTGTTTTTTGCTCTTCCCTCTTCCAGCTCTTTCCAGCCACTCTATATCAAGTAGCTCTGTGTCATTATGTCTCTTCCTGTCTTTCCTTTGCTCCATACTAGCAGTGTCTTCCCTGAAACCCCACCTTTTCACTTGGAGAATGCACCACTTCAGCAGCACTGCCCCACAGCTCTTTGACTGCTTCCCTTCTTTTGGTCCTGTGGTCCACGTCTTCCCCCTCCATGAAGCGTAGGGGAGAAGACTGGATGCCTCCTAGTTAACACATAGGCCATCAAAGGTATTGTTCAATTCTGTTTAACCCTCAGTGATTAAAAAAAAAAAAAAAAACTTTACTGATTGCTGTGTGGGGAAGAGGTTCAGGGAAGCAAGTGGGAATTATTTGGCTGGAACATGAGTCTGACTCAGGGAGGTTGGTAACTTCCAGCTTAGTTTATTTCTTTATGTAAGATGAACTTACTATGGGAGCTCACAGAATGAACAATAAACAGAAGGTACTTTTTGTATGCTTTAGAAAACATGGAAACGACAAGAAAATTCTTATCACTTCCAGGCTTACCTGAGTTTTGTACTGCATCTCTTTATTTCATGTATTTTGCTCCCTTCTTGTTGTATGTGCCACTTTCCCTTCAAATGAGAGTCTGTTTCACAGTAGATCACCCTGTTTCGCACTAAGTTAAAGTCATGTCTGCTTTCACAATACTACCTTTTCTCTTGCTGACTGCAGCCTAGCTCTGATATCCTCTCTCTCCTCTCCTTTAAGGAGAGGCAATTCTTTCCTTTATCCCTTTTCATTTCTCTCCTACTTAATCCTTGGGGTCCCACCTTGACTAGTTGTATATCCTCTTCCTTCACATTCAGTTGGGGCTTAACCTTGCCCTCTCAAAAGGGATGAGCAAGGGTAGGGGTCTTCTGTGTATGCCCTCCTAGGAAGGATGCTAGAGGAAAGACTGAAACTCTCAAAGAAATCCTCTTAAACAAGTGGATGGAAATCTCACTTTCCCATTTCTACCTCATCTGAGAGCACAGAGAAGTTTGGAGGGTTTTCCTCCTTATCTTACTCCCCACAATTTGGATAATTAAGAAAAGGAAGCACCTACATATCCTTACTTCCTTGTATAGCTGTACAATCAAGGACTCAGTCCTTGTCCTCTCATTAGATTGCAAGTGCTTTCGGTCTAGGACTGTATGAAACTTGTTCACGAAGCACATTGCATGCCTAGGAAAAAATACAGAATGCAGAAATAATACAACAGTAAGACATAAGCAAAACAAGTTATGAAAATAAAAAATACAGTCATACCTAAAGTTTATTTATGATATGAAAATGCCTGCTTTAATGCCGTAATTTTTTTTCCCTCCTGCAGTATGGCCTCAACCCTTAACAGCAGGGGAAACCCAACTCCTTTCCACGACCTTAAATAGGTAACTTCCTAAGGTTCTGTCTTCAAAGAGGGTATTTTCTCTGAATCAGCCCTATGCAGAGTATTCTGAAAGAGGCATACAAAGACCCTTAGCATTAACTATTCCGTTCCAGGTTTTGGATGTAGTAGTGCTATTAATGTTGTCACTAATTTAGCAATTTTAACATTTTCTAGGAGCCTTCTGACACATCATCTATCATCACAGATATTAAATCTAAGGTAAGTTAAAAGTAAAGTGGTATATAGCTTTAAAATGCCATGTCTAACCATATTATAACCTTTCTTGATTCACTTTTATGAAACATATTGTTTCTTTGGTTACAGTTCTCTGTGCTTAATGAGATTATTTGGGGGCAGGAGGGGAAGTACTCCGTGACCATGCTGCTTTTACATAGTGCTAGAAGTGTCATTTACTATAGTTTTCTTTCACCCATTGATGGTAGAGATATTTCAAAGGCTCCTCTCTCTATATTCTCTTGCACTTACTGGAGACAAACGTGTTGCCCTGACAGAAGCCCACCTTCACGCATGAATAGTTTTGAAAGTTTCTCTTTTCCCTCTCTTCTGGGGATAACTGCAACGTACAATGACAAGCAGAGGGGGTAATATAAACATGTTACATTTTTTCCTTAAACTGCCTCTAATCAGTGAAGACAGTGGCTTTTCCAGAAGGCAATGTGAGCAGCTGATGGCCTGAAGTGTTTACACACATTACATTCCAGCAGAAAACCTACTCTGCTAGTCATCCTATGTTCTCTTCAACCCCATAAGAGAAAAAGAGAGAAGCTTTCAGAAGGCGATTCCAATATTGACACTACGTGACCTCTGACATGCCCATCTCATATCACTGTCCACAGAGGGAGCTTACAGTGCCCAACCTCCTGAATTTAGGAACCTCACGTTGAGCTATTGCCTGAAGTTAGCTAATGAATCAGACTGCAATCAGACTGCTGTGGTTGTTGGTAGTGCTCTGCTGCAAGAAATCAAGCACAGAATAGTCTATCCAGTGATGCAGTACATACTTATGCTAATGCATAATATGTTCTCTAGTATTTTGTCCAGTTCAATTTAAAATGACTGTAGTAATTAGGCTTCTAGCCACTCCCTGAGAAAAGTGTTCAGCAAACTAATGTCACATAACCTCCAACCATTTTTCTGTGCTGAAACTGCCATCAGAGCACGTAGATGAAAGAGGATTAGACTACATGGGTGGCTGCTTAGGAGCGTCAAGGAACTAAAGGAAACGAAGCTGTTATCACTGACGAACTAATGCTTCCAATGAAACACTGGGAGGCTGAAGGTGTTGTCTTTCAGATGAAATGTGAAAGCAAGGCATTAAGCATTAGAGGCAATTAAAGTTCTCTCAGCACTCTTTGCAACAGTACCAGTGTTAACCCCTGGTTTCTGGCCACCTTCCAAATCACATAATTAAATTCTGCTTTCCTAAATATTTCCCTGCACTATCATTTAGAAAGGCAGCCATCACTTAACCTGAAAAGGCGTATTGATGCCAGGTTTGACCTCAAAGAAGGATGCTTATGAGTGAAAAGCAATTCCAGTTTGGTCACTTTGTTATAGGTACAAGGCTTAAAGAAGTATTTTATCTTCAATTATATTTTATTTACACTTATCCCAGATCTATTTCCCTTATATATGCCAAGTGTTTCCTCTCAATCTATGGTATAAAATTCTTCAGAATCTTGTAGAAAATAATCTGCCAATTCGCTACATAATTATTTAAATGTAATTCCTCTACATCCCTAATTTGTTACTCCATAAACATTCTTAGTTCATGGAAGGAGATCTATAGATCTACCTGCCATTAGGAAGCTGTTGATCTCTACAAAAAAAGAAAAAAAACCAAAAAAGGGTACTCAGCCTCTCAGCCTGAGAACCCATGAACCCATACTGGGCCTGACTTTCAAGCTGTGATCAGTACTCACTCTCTGCTACCTGCCTGCTAAAGAATGAAGTACTCTGTGGAAAACACTAGCATTATGCAAAATCTTGATTTGCATCTTTATGCCACATCCAGTCACAGAATCACAGAATCAATCATAGAATATCTCAAGTTGGAAGGGACCCATAAGGATCATTGAGTCCAACTCCCTGCTCCTCACAGGACTACCTGACACTAAACCATATGACTAAGAGCGTCGTCCAGATGCTCCTTGAACGCTGACAGGCTTGGTGCCGTTACCACTACCCAGGGGAGCCTGTTCCAGTGACCAATCACCCTCTCAGTGAAGAATCTTTTCCTAATGTCCAATCTGAACTCCCTCTGACACAGCTTCATTCCATTTCCTCGTGTCCTATCGCAGGTAACCAGAGAGAGGAGATCAGCACCTCCCCCTCTGCTGCCCCACATGGGGAAGTTGCAGACTGCCATGAGGTCTCCCCTCAGACTTCTCCAAGATGAACAAACCAAGTGACCTCAGCTGCTCCTCATAAGTCTTGCGCCCTTGAGGCCTTTCATCATGTTGGTCACCCTCCTCTGGGCACATGTCCTGATGTCCTTCTTATATGGAGGTACCAAAACCGCACAGATTTGAGGTGGGGCCACAGTCATTTTACTTTAGGTATCAAACACTTCATAACATAGTGAAGCCCTTAACTATCGTTCTTGATGAAAATATTCCTTTAGGATAGTCACCAATCTGCTTTTTACCTTCCTAAGCAGTTTTTTTTTTTCATTGGTTCATTGCTTTTTTGTCATGTCTTTGGTTATTCCTGTTGCGGATTCTCAGTCAGGAGGGGAAACTTATCTCCCTGTATTTTTTAAAGACACATCTGTGTTGCCATTGATGCTGCAGCTACCGATATATTTGTTTTATAACGCTCATTTTCTGTCTTGGGGTTGAACAGTGGCATTTCTTCCTCAGAAACACTTCAGTCTCTGACACTTGACATTCAGGATCAAAGAGATTAAATGTATTTTATATGAGCATGTTTACCAAGTTTGTGATACTATTTAGATAAGAAGTATTACTCAACTTGATTTGGAATATCACATGTTGTCGTTAGCAGTTTGGAGCAGGAAGCAAAGCAACTGTAGCGAAACTCAACTTCCTGCGCATTTTTAAATGAAAAGTGACCCACAAGGTGGAAATTGTCATAATGTGCCAGTACCATGCATAGGAAGGGGAAGTTCATGAGTCACTGAAACAACATTACTTCCCTTGTGAGTAACTGTGAAAACCTACAGTTCCGATGGAGTTGTCTAGAGGCAGCTGAACGAAAATAAAGCATTGTACATGCTTTGGTGCATTTGCAAGTACAGATGCAATTGTGACTGCATATATGGGAGATGGGGTGAGGAAAGGGAGAAAGGAATTATTATTTCTTTAAGTCATGTTGAAAACTAAGCTTTATGCATATGATGCTGGCAAATGCATAACTGCTATCCTTCCCCCACTGCCTAAGCAAAGGAATATAGTTAAGAGTACTTTTTTTTTATCTTTTAAAATTATTTCTAGGTAGGAGGTAATATAAATTATTAATATTCTAAGGTAGAACACAAGACAAGTACCCAATGGTTATTTCATAAATGAGCATATGGAGTGTTTCGAACACTTCAGATACATCATAACAAAAAAACACTAAAAGATTGTCAAGGCTCAAGAAGGTTTACTAAAACTTAAAATAAGAGTATATAAGCAATGACCAAAGTATTAATTGTTCCTTTCCTTGAAAGATATTCTAATACTGTAGTGCATTATTACATCCTATCAGTAACATGAGGAGCATTAAAGATGACCACTTGTTAACAAATTCTAGGATTGTTTAAAAGCCCTGATTATAAACAAACCTGCTATATTCTTTGCCAATCTTGTCTACAATTTGGCAATTCTTTGGCAATCATGTCTACAATCAGAATATTCCCAAGGAAACATTTAACTATCACATACACATTTCTTTACTATTCCATGTAGCCTCTCACTCAGTAGTAGTATTAAGTACTTAAAAACTAGGGATTGTATTTTCAGGGGTGCTAAACATCTCTTAGACAGAAGGTCTTCCGTATACATTGTCACTCAACAAGTTTAACTGCTTAGTGTACCTAAATCTTCAAAAATGTAAGAAGGTTCTAACCTTTTCTGTGTTTCCACAACTGAAATGTTAGTATTGACAGTGCTTTTTGATATCTGGGCTTTCTATGCAAATAGAGAATGGAAAAACAGAAAATGGATGATATTGTCTTTCAGATGCCAGGGAAACAGCAGAATTTTATTAGGATAATTTTTCCAAAATGTTCGTTACAGGCAAAATATTCTCCAGTTTAAAGTCATACTTCCCAAAGGTCACTCATTCCAATCTCTGAAGAAGAATAGCAAGGCAAGCTAAATACATGTTCTAACCTGTTTCACTTCAAAACTACCTAGCAGAATAGCCAATTGTTTTGCTACCACCATAATGCAATTAATACCATTTGCCCACGGTGAAAAAGAATCATAAAATCATAGGATGGTTTGGATTGGAAGGGACCTTTAGAGGTCATCTAGTCCAACCCTCGTGCCATGGGCAGGGACATTTTTCACTAGATCAGGTTGCTCAAAGTCGCACCCAACCTGGCCTTGAGCACTTCCAGGAAGGGGGCATCCTCAGCTTCTCTGTTGTTGATGGAACAACCTGTTCCCCCACACCCGCCTCACCACCCTTATTGCAAAAAATTTATTCCTTACATCCAATCTAAATCTACCCTCTTTTTGTTTAAAACCATTGTCCCTTGTCCTGTCACAACAGGCCTTGTTAAAAAGTTTTTCTCTGTCTTTCTTATAAGCCACCTTCCTATATTGAAAGGCTGCAATAAGGGGTCCCCAGAACCTTCTCTTCTCCAGGCTGAACAACTCCAATTCTCTCAGCCTGTCTTCACAGGAGAGGTGCTCCAGCCTTCTTATCATTTTCATGTCCAAATAGTCCCACCCTCCTCCTAGACTTAAATTTTCCACACTATACATAACATCATTTCTGGTCCAGCAAAATGTCTACGTAGTATTATTCAGTCTCCTTTTAATTTCACATCCATCCAGCTTTGCCTTTTGGTTTTACTTTACAAGCCTTAAATGCAAAAAAATATTTACAGCGAGGAAATATCTGCTATAAACCCAGGATAAAAATAATATAAATAGCACATTAACAAACATATGAAATATTCTAAATGTAAAAGCTACAATTCCCATTTCTGAAAATCATTATAGTCCTCTTTCTCCCCCTGCTCCAGTGTGGATAAGATACTTTAGAATGATGAAGCTCTCCAGGTATTAGGCTGTTTTGTTTCAAGTGCATGACCTAGGATTCTATTAATGATCAGTTCTGACCTCTACACCTCCCCGTAGACTCCTAGAGATAATGAGAAGAGCAGGGAATTATTGATCTAAACTAATGTGGCTTCATTGTGGGTCCTGAGTTTCTGTGTTAAAGAAAATCAATCAATGCCAACCGAAAAGCATGTTAATCACTATCTATGAACAAAATATACCAACTAAGATTCTGCAGAAAATAATATTGTTACAATGCTTGCAAAAGAATTAAAACTTTTGATTCACAACATAATTACCTCAGCTCTAGCTATTTCAAATTTAGGAATTTTGGATATCGGAATCAACGTCCTGGGATTTCTCATAGCACTTTGTGGACATAAAAGTAGTCAGAACTCAAATCTAGAGCATGAGAATCTTCTAATCACAGAATTCAGGTAAGCAAATTAAAGATTGCTATCCTAATTTTCTCAAGCAATTAAACCATTTCTCTCATACCACTTTTCCTCTCATCAACTGTTTCTATTTTCTGGAGAAAATTGCTGTTTATTTTTGAGCTATAAATATATATTGGACAGAATTACTGGTATCTATTGAACGTTTAATGTTCATCCCGCTCTTCTCAGGCTAATATGCTTCTATTCTATGAAACGCTTCAGCATAACAAATTTTATTTTCAAATAGATACACATCTTGCGAAAGAACACAAAGCATGGATGCACATGTACACAGACTGTTATCAAAGACTTTTTGTCACTTGCTTTAAAACAAGTTTAAATTAGTGAAAGTACTGGACAAAAATAGAGAATAATTGCTATCTTCCAATCTCTCACGGGCTCCAGCTTAAAAAACTGATGAAGCTTGACTGACACACAGGGAAATTACTCTGGTGATAAAACAGATGCTATGTTGAAATATAATATCTTATCAAAGTAATGCAACTGAGGTCATTGCTATGGAATTTGATCTCAAAAAAGGGACTAGGGAATGCTATTTGTAAATAATAATAATAATATAACTAAAAGTGCGGGCAAACTACTGTCATGATATCACAAAGCCTACGATCATGAATAAAAATTACATCACAACCAAACATACCAAATGTACATTTTGACTCTGTGGGTCGAGGAATGAAGCAATCAACACTAAATCAAGCTTGAAATCAGGATGAATATTGATGCTATTTTTTCAGATTACATTAGCAATCTCCCATACTTAAAGACTGCTAAAAAAAAAATTAAAAATAAATCAGCACTCTCCATCATAGGGCAACATTTCAAAAAAATCTCTGCTCTTCATGCTCTGCTCAGACCAAGCCCTAAACACTGCGTTTTCATTTTTAAGAATTCCAGTTTTATCTATCTGACGCACACGGCCTTCCATTTCTTAGGAAAAGACCTTAACTGATGTAGCAGTGGAAATTGGAGTGGATTCTGGTAATCATAGGACTTACTCTAAGAGCTACATTGACAAGTGCAATCTCAGACAATGCTTGTGAGGTTTAAGAGCCCTTAAATTACTTACTCTTTTTGCTGCAATAATTGACACTTGCATTTCAGAGCTCCAGGAAAAATACAGCATAACTGAATATATTCTAAGGCACTTCTCTCCATTAAAGAATGAACAAATGGTAGGCAGGTACAACATGATGCATTTTAAGGTTGTAAACATTACCAGCTTTGGTACTGAATCTTCAAAACACTCTCTTGACAGAAGCTGCAACACAATTGTCAGCTAATGTTTTCTTGGTAGTAGGTTAGCAGGTCATGCTTACTATGCCTGCTTCCTTCACAAATGACTTTGCATTAATTATTAAAGGTCTAAGGTCTAATTCTGCTACCTTCACTTCAAAAATAATCTCATTAAAATCAAGAATATATAAAGAATAAAACTAAACGAACCAAATCTTTGGAAAGCAAACTGGCATAAAAAAAACCAAAAAAAAAACAACAAAAAAAAAAAACCAAAAAAAACTGCCCAATGAGATTTTTTTTTGACAGCAGAAATGAAATCTCAAATAGAAATTACGTCCTTAACATCAATTATAATATAAATAAAGAAAATTTGCAGAAACACACTCTATATCTTATTTAAGAGAGCTCAGAAAAGGATTTATTTGTTATTTAGAAAATAGGATTTACAGGAAAAAAGTGAATGGAATGTCTGCTAGATGGAAGATTTCCATAGGTGAAAATACCCTTCTAAAGTTTGTCTGTTCCATTCCTAAACCAGCAGTATTTGACTTAATATCAGAGATAAAAATAGATTTTCTCAGACATAATTTTATGTAGATTTCATGTCCAGGAGAAAGCATTTAGTAGCTGTGTATGAAACACTTTATTCTAGAAAAGAATATAAACACCACGGAAAAATTCAGTGTGCGTTCTTTAAACTATGAACCTGGAAGATTCACAGATGGATACTTGTTAGTCAATGGCCAATTTATCTGCCAGCTTTATTTGCAAGCAGAAGATTAGAGACGAGATGAAGTGCTCATTTATTCTTTTCAATACAATTGTGTTTATGGTATGTAAAACTGTTTTTTTTTTTAAATTCCTTCAGGAATAAAACCTACAGATCAAAGATTTGGCCTGTGCCTTCTTTATAATTTGTGAACCTGATATACAGTTTTAGTTATCATTAACCCTTTTGAGCTTTGATTACAAAATATCCCTAACAGTGTCCAGGAAAGCAAAATAGCACGTCCTACGCTTCTTGCAGTTATCATTCTTAGCAAAGGGCTCAGCATCCTAACTATAAGCATTTCAAAAAATAATAACTGTGTTATTAGATCTTATTAGAACATGTCGAAAAGCTTTAAAAAATGAATGATAAAACTTGGACACATCAGTTAATGGGAACCTGTATTTTTCAACTGATTAACTTTCCACTTACTTATTTTTCAAATGTGGAGTATTACATAAAGAACTGTCTCTGATAACACAATACCTAACCATAGACCCTGTCATCCACTTCTATTTTCATAAAATGATGATCAAGCACATTGAAAGCAAAAGCAGAATTTGAAATAGACCTTCTTCGTGATTGCCCAATAACATAAATAAATACACACATACATAAATAAAAATATTTTCAAATGTTAAATGACCTCAAACCTTCCATACTTGGAAACAAAGCTAATATAGCAATTGGAGGATGAGGTGTAGTCATGTCTTCTTACTGACGTGTACATTCTAGCTATCTAAAGTCTCATCACCATAGGTGTCTTAAGGCAGAGAAACAGTGAGTACCAAAGAGTTCTACATCTGATTTATCTTAGGCACTCAGGATAAGTTACTCTGAGAAAGTGCCTTTTGCTCTCCATTTGGTTTAAGAAAAACTGGAGTTACTAGGTTAGACAACTAACTTTGGGTCCCCAAGTTACAGCAAATGAATCTCACCACAGGCCATAACTGACTGAGGAAAAATTGGGTTTAGTTCCCATCAGATGATGTAAAACTCGTATTTTCCCTTAGAACTTTGCTGTTTTAAAATGAGAAACATATGTTGATTTTTTTGACTGTTAACAAATATTTTTGCTAAGGTTACAACTATAAATGACACAATGAAAACATTCCTTTCTTAAGCAATTAAGTCTTATGATCTTACAATAAAAGAGGAAAGAAGAGAAATACTGGATAGAGTATCACATCACGAAAGAGACAGCTAAGAAACTGTTTTACAGAGAACCAAAAACAGGGAAAGGAAAATGCAAAAATAGAATGTGCATGATGTTCTATATTTAGCTTTGTGGGTAGGCTCTGAAATCTCCTTTGAGCTGTCCTCTTTGATAATGACTTGTAAGACTAAACTCTGAGGCAACAGTAGGGTATTCTCAGCAATATTTTTATTTGAGGACTCAAACCAGTCAGTATTCAAAGTCAATCTGTGAATTTATTACAGTTCTATACATAAGCATCTTTTTACTTTTGTTAGCTGAGCCTAGATCAAAACATAACATTTTGCATCAACTGTTTTCAATAGGTCTCCAATTTTATTTTTAATATGCATGCTTGCTAATAGCCTTGCACCAACAGACCCGTCTTGAAGATTGTACCATTGTTAACACGTTATTTAGCTGTAACACAGAAACTAATTTGTCTCAAAAAATGATTTCAAAGTGAAGTATTTTCATACCTCCCTGTATGTCAGCGGTTTTCCAGCTGCACGCTATCACTGCATCTGCAGTGAATCATACAGAATCATCATTTTAAGGAGAGGAGGAATGCTGCACATGTGAGGTATATTCAGACTTTATATTCCAACTATAGTATCAGTGTTTTCTTCAACAACATTACCTATCACACTGGAGCAGTCACATTAGCTTTCCAGTGGCATAAAACCTTTTGCAGTGTTTTTGCAGTGGTTTTTTTTATGTCATAAGGAATAAAAAGTAGCAGGAAAAAGAATGCCGTTGCACTGCTGATTCAAAAATATATCACATGCAAAAATATAACAGCACCATGCCCTTAACATTCAACTGCATATCAAGCTAAAACAAAAGTGAAAATTCCAATTAAAAAATTGTAACTGAAGTATCTATACTATTAGTCAGTAATATCCTTTTGAGGAATTTCAACGGTATGGCCATTGTTAGTTGGGACACATGAAAATTTCTTCTATAGAGTTTTTATTTTTTCATGAGACACTACCAGTTTACACCACTCTTGTATCGGCAGAAACTGATTTAATAGATCTTTGCTTCTTACCATCAACACAGGCTGGCCTTGCTCTTGTTGTACCGGCAATCTGTCCTTTTTTACATGCACAGCGAGCTGTTTGTCGGGCTATAGTCCTTCGGGGCTGACTGCTATCTCTGTCCAAAGTAACAATCTCACATGTACCTGCAGCCAGTTGACCTGGAAAAAGAACCAGCAACAGGTACCAGAGTCACTGAATGCACTACAGGCAATCTATTACAGCCGAATAGAGTCACGGCCCTATGTCACAGCAGACACTCCACAACAAATGGGCAGCCAGCTGATGGATATAATAAAACCGAGATGACATACAATTTTTCTTTGTGGTGGACATATGAAAACCCTGCAAACTGGTTCTGTCAGAAAATGATTATTGTTCCATAAAAGCCAGAGAGCTGAGGTCACACAGGTTACTTTTACTTATGTCGGCTAAGTAAGGGAACAATCCGCTTTTACAGTAACGCAATTTAAATGGCGTGCTCTTTACGTACTTTCAGAAAAGAAATGATAAAGTATATGGAAAACAAAAAACTTCCCCAAATGTCCATGAATATAATGAAGCCTTAATTGCTTTGCGTGTTGTTTTTGAAAGAAAAACTCTTTCAACCTATGCCCATGTTTGACCAGATTGTCAGTCTTTTGGCTCTTGCTTCATCTAAACTGAATGGCAATGCATTCTCTGCCTGACTCATGTTGGAAGTACCTGCTCTTTTTTCTTTTACTAAATTTACTACGTAACCTTCCTTCAAATGACAGTAAAATGACACTGCCCTGTTAGCTCAGTAACATTGTTTGCTTTTTATTGACTTCTCCAACGTATGTAGCTATTCCTGAATACTAAGGAAACCCACAGCACCTAACTCTGAATTGTGACCGTGCTATGACAGGCAAAACACAAAGCTGCAAATAATTCTTTTAAGAAGAACATTAGTCTGAAGTAAATGTTACATATTTAAAAGGATGCAATTCCTCTGGTATAACCAATAGTAGGCTACTGGTATACCAAAACACTACCTTTTACAAGCAAGAAAGATATATTATTGAATTTCAATGCGTAGTAAGACTGAAAAAAATCCCAGCGATCACTTTGTATTACATATAATTTCTGGATTTTATGGTAAATTAGTAGATATAATTTCTATTGGATTTTGTCTTTGTAGACAATCAATTAGAAACCTTCAAATGAATATGTGCAAAACTATATCTGCAAATCACAAGATATTTTTTTTTCATGAAAAAATAAGATTGGAACAAATGCAATATTGTATTTATAAAAACGTTACGCAGTTTAAGTAATATTCACAGTAAATTATTTTTAGGCTGTTGAAATATTGAAAGAGAACAATGAGAAAAAAACCCAAAATTTAAATCTATATTAATATCAAAATTAAAAAAAAACAAAAAAATCTGAAACATATAAGAACAGCATTTAAGTCTAAAAGTGTAATGATATTTCTGTATGCATTCAGAATACAAGTTTACCCAATATATTCTTCTCAGAACCAGCTTACAATGCTTCCTATTGTGCACATACTGTTTTGAAACTGTCAGAATAGCAAAATATTGTGAGCTGTCAACAGCATTGTGACTGTTCACTGCTAAACCACCTAAATTTTATCTTGGTGTGACTCCTACACGACGGTGAATTACAACATGGTAAAACTGAGGATCTCAAAGATGAATATGGAACAAGGCACTTTACAACTTCATGCAAATATATGACATATATGTAAGTAATATACATCAGGCATTAATATAAACTCAGATATGATATCCATGGCAGTGAACACTATCACCATAGTGTTTAATGGCTGCTGGCAACTAGACTTATGAGCTACAGTCAGGTCTGGGTTTCTGCTCTTTTCCAACCACTCTGTTAACAAAAACATCTTAGGATAAACATACTGATGAGAGGATTTTTACTCTACTATACACTGTTTTTTTCTTTGTTTCCTCCGAAATCTTGGATTAGAAAGCAAAGGTTTAGCAAGAAAGAGAGTAGCACGTGATTTTCCAGATAAGGACAAGGGAAATCCAGCTACATTAAAACATCTTGAACTGGGGAAAAAAAAAAAAAATCAACATCCTTTTTTCCCCCATCACTACTATATTTCATTCTGGGTTGCAGGAGATGTATTGTTCCCAAGGAATACAGCTGTCTTAGTAGGTCTTGTAAAAAAGACATAATCAGAGGTGTATTTAGATCTCGATCCCTTAGGCATTTGAACATCATGATTAGAGTCCTGCATTGAGAATAGAAACAGAATGGAATCCAAAGAAAAAGTGGAAGGATAAATACGATGTGTAAGTGTTCCTGCGAGTATGGGTTGCTACATTCTCCACTATCTGTATGTCTTTATGCTATTGTTACTTTCATTAAAAGACATAGTAAATCATATAATCTAGGTGGATCATGATATAAAACCCCATTTCAGAGGAAAGGAACCAGTTTTACAGCACAGTGAAGGTGAATAAGGACTATATTCAGAGAAAAAGAACAATGAAGCTTTATGTCAACATAATTTGTGAACCAAAAAGCTTTCCAGGATATGCAAGCACTGACTATCAATAAGAACAGCTATAGATAACCTTTTCTGCTTTTGGACCTGTCCAGTTTTATTTCTTCATGGGTTCATTTTGAGCCAGCTGGTTATTGGTGGTTTTTTTATGATTGTTTTCAGCTGTTTATTTAGAGACGATAATTTCTTCCAAGCATAGTGACCTCATTTTTTTGATGAACTTAAAAAACTGGGATACCTAAATGAGTGCAATTGCTATACAAAGATGAAGTCACACTGCCTTTCAAGGAATTTTGTGCAGGTATTAAAAATAAGGGAAAACTGGAAAGATTTTTAAAACAAATCAGAGATTTTTTTTTTAAAAGACAATTTCTCTGTTGCCATTCTTGTTTTTATAGCAGAAGAAAATTAAAATTTATTGTAGAACTGCAGCAGCTCTTCCCACATATATGACATAAATACTTCCTTGTGTCACAAATTGCGAGTATATTGAGTGCTGCAACATAGCGTACATCCACTGTTACTTGGCTTTAGATGGCTGTAAAGCATGAAAAGTATTAGTTAAGGTTATGGAGGCTCATCTCCAGAGACAGTCATCCTGTTTAAAGCATGTCCTCTCTGTTTCTCATTAAGTGAGGGGTAAGTCTATAGGAGTACCTTTACCTAGATGACATGTATGCTACATTTGTTTTTTAACAATTTAATCTAGAAATGTAAGGTACAAAATGATGGAACAAAAGGAGTATGCTTCTTGTAAGTACGGAGTACCAAGAATTAGGATACCTTTCATTTTCGGGGAAGACGACATAGTGACCTCTTTCAAAGATATTAATGAAAAAAGGCCATTCATTTGGGAGCATCTGAACACTCTCCACTCCTAAGCACAGAGAAAAAAATCTCAAGGCAGCAATGAGTGGAGTTTCACTGGAGCTTTTCCAGTTGAGAGATTAAGAGCCACAGTCATAACAACTCCATATTTTCAGTAGATCGTATTTATGTACTTGCAGTATACAAAGCAATTCAGCACCTTCCAACCAGAATGAAATAATCTCGGGGAAAAAAAAAAACAAAACCAAAAAACAAGCATCATCACAGAACTCTGATTCATTCTAGCCTTGTCTGAAAGCCCTTCTTCCAAGAAAAAAAGTCATTTTTTATTACTTTATGGATGAAGCATAAAGATTATTTCAGTGTTACCATCATCCAGTTTTCCAAGTAAATTAGTGGGTATTTCTTTGTTGTTGTTATTGTTTTAATATTTATTTTATATATAAAAACATTTTATATTTTTTAAATATTTATTTTATATGTTTATTTCAGTAATTAAGAACCGGAAGCTATTTGATTTTTTGTGTTGCCGTCATCCGGTTACTAAACAGAGAAAAGGTTCAGGTTCTTTAATGCTCTTGTATAATGCTGTACCTCATTCTTAAAATGCCAGCTGATATGTCCCCTCTCTCTCCCACCACAAGGACACATGCTTCTATATGGAATTCTTTCAGGAAAAAGGAAAACTACAGGATTCTGCATTAAAAAAGTAAGTCAAACTAAACCAAAACCAAAAAAAACCCACAACTGTTAAAATTCCAAATACAACAGGATTAGGCTTTTGGCTTCTAGCTTGCACCCATGGACTTGTTTACAGTAATTGCTGTACTCAGCACCTATTTTGCTATTTTCTGAATGAGTCCCATCACGATCAGTTCTGAAATTGCTCTCTGTGAGACTTTCATGGAAATCTGTAGGAATCGGTGAGTATAGGAACACATATTTAGAAAATAGTACAGGAAATAGCTCAAGGTAAAACTATTATATTTTTAAAAGTTCTTTAGTACTTACATTCTTGAAAGAAAAGAATTTGCTATTGAAAAGTGTAAAAGTAAATGGCATTTTTTATGTGCATTACTAAGAGCCTTCTGTCAACTATATGCCATTGCTGAAGGGAGTATCAAGACGGATTACAGAGCCCTGGGAGCAGCGGTAAAGGACTGGTGCACAGGTGGTTTTTTCATCAATCCTCCCGGTCAAAGGGAAGGGGTTTGAAAAGGCCAGTAGAATTTATCCAGTCAAGAAATGGCTACAGGACTGGTGCCACGGCCAGGGGTTCGACCTCTTAGACCTTGGGACTTGCTTTGAGGAAGAAGGTCTGCAGGAGGCTCATGGGATCTATCTGTCAGAGAAGGGGAAGAACATCTTCAGTCATAGGCTTGCCAAGATCATGAAGAGGGCTTTAAACTAGAGTTGCCAGGGGAGGGGGACCTTAATCCATCCCACTCCTACCAGTATAATGCCAATAAATGCCCAGAACCTGGAGAAGGGTCACAGGTCATCAGGAGAGCACCTGGAGTGCAGCACAAAGGAATTCCAGCCACTCCAGCCAGTAAGTCAGCTCCACCGGTGACCCTTAAATGCCTCTATACAAAAGCAGGTAGCATGGGGAATAAACAAGAGGAGTCAGAGACATGCCTACAGACCTATGATCTTATCAGCATCACAAAGAAATGGCAGAATGGCTCCTAAGAGCCTGCACTGTTGGAATGGAAGGATACAGGCTCTTCAGGAAGGACAGGTAGTGGAGACCAGGAGGGGGTGTCACCCTCTATGTCAATGACCAGATGCAGTGCTTGGAGCTCCAGCTGGGTACGGATGAGGAGCCGACCAAGAACTTATGGGTCAGGATTAAAGGGAGGGCAGGAACAGGTGACATTACAGTGGGGGTCTGCTACAGGCCACTTGACCAGGAAGACCAAGCAGATGAGGCCCTCTATAGACAGATAGGAGCAGCCTCATGTTCACAAGCCCTGGTCCTCATGGGGGACTTCAACCAGCCCGATATCTGTTGGAGGGACAACACAGCAGGGCATAAGCAATCCAGGAGGTTCCTGGAAAGCATTGATGATAACTTCCTTCTCCAAGTGAGAGAGGAGACAAGGAGAGGTGCTGTGCTAGACCTTGTTCTCAACAAAAAGGAGGGGCTGACGGGGAATGTGAAGCTCAAAGGCAGCCTTGGCTATAGTGACTATGAAATGGTAGCATTCAAGATCCTTAGGGCAGCAAGGAGGGAACACAGCAAGCTCACTACCTCGGACTTCAGGAGAGCAGGCTTTGGCCTCTTCAGGGATCTGCTTGGCAGACTACCATGCGATAAAGCCCTGTAGGGCAAAGGGGCCCGAGAAAGTTGGTTAATATTCAAGGATCACCTCCTCCAAGCTCAGAAGCACTGTATCCCAACAAAGAGGAAGTCAGGCAAAAATGCCAGGAGGCCTGTATGGATGAACAAGGAGCTCCGACAATCTCAAACAGAAGGAGGCCTACAGAGGGTGGAAGCACGGATGGGTAGCCTGGGAGGAATATAGAGAAACTGTCTGAGCAGCCAGGGATCAGGTTAAGGAAGCTAAAGCCCAGATAGAGTTAAATCTGGCCAGGGATATCAAGGGCAACAAGGAAATCTTCTTCATGTACATCAGTGATAAAGGGAAGACTAAGGAAAACGTGGCCCCTCTCTGGAAGGAAACGGGAGACCCAGTTACCTGGGATATGGAGAAGGCTGAGGTGACTAATGACCTTTTGGCTTTAGTCTTCACCAGCAAGCGCTCTAGCCACATCACCCAAGTTGTAGAAGGCAAAGGTAGGGACTGGGAAAGTGAGGTACTGCCCACTGTTGGAGAAGATCAGGTTAAAGACCATCTGAGGAACCTGAAGGTGCACAAATCCACGCGACCTGATGAGGTTTATCTGTGGGTCCTGAGGGAACTGGCAGATGAAGCTGTTAAGCCACTATCCATCATATTTGAGAAGTCGTGGCCATCCTGTGAAGTTCTTGCTAACTGTAAAGGGGGAAATATAAGCAAAAAAGAAAGACCTGGGGAACTACAGGGCAGTCTCACCTCTGTGCCCAGCAAGATCATGGAGCGGATCCTCCTGGAAACTATACTAAGGCACGTGGAAAATAACGAGGTAATCGGTGACAGCCATCTAAAGGCAAATCATGTATCACAAATTTGGTGGCCTTCTAAGTCGGGGTTACAGCATTGGTGAATAAGGGAAGAGCAGCTCATGTCATCTACCTGGTACTTATGGAAAGCATTTGACACTGTCTCACATGACATCCTTCTCTCTAAACTGGGGAGACATGGATTTGATGGATGGACTGCTCAACAGATAAGGAACTGGCTGAATGGTCGCACTCAAAGAGTTGTGGTCAATGGCTCAATGTCCGAGTGGAGACCAGTGACAAGTGGAGCTCTTCAGGTTGGTGTTGGGAACAATGTTCTTTAACATCTTTCTCAGCGACACGGGCAGTGGGATTGAGTGCACCCTCAGCAAGTTTGCAGATGACATCAAGCTGTGTGGAGCAGTCGACACGTTGGAGGAAAGGGACCTGGACAGGTTCGAGACACAGGCCCACGCGAACCTCATGAAGTTCAACAAGGCCAAGTGCAAGGTTCTGCACCTGAGTCACGGCAATCCCAAGAACACATACAAGCTGAGTGGAGAACGGATTGAAAGCAGCCCTGAGGAAAAGGACTTGGGGGGCGTTGGTTGATGAGAAGCTCAACATGAGCCAGCAATGTGCGCTTGAAGCCCAGAAGGCCAACCGCATCCTGGGCTGCACCAAGGGAAGCGTGGCCAGCTTCTGAATCAGGGAAGGCGATTCTTCCCCTCTACTCTGCTCTTGTAAGACTCCACCTGGACTACTGAGTCCAGATCTGGGGCCCCCAACATAAGAAGGACAAAGGACCTGTTGGAGCAAGTCCAGAGGAGGACTAAAAAGATGATCAGAGGACTGGAGCACCTCTCCTATGAAGACAGGCTGAGAGAGTTGGGGTTGTTCAGCCTGGAGAAGAGAAGGCTCTGGGGAGACCTTATAGCAGCCTTCCAGTACCTGAAGGGGGCCTACAGGAAAGATGGGGAGGGACTCTTTATCAGGGAGTGTAGTGATAGAACGAGGGGTAACGGTTTCAAACTGAAAAAGGGGAGATTTAGTTAAATATTAGGAAGAAATTCTTTACTGTCAGGGTGGTGAGACACTGGAACAGCCTGCCCAAGGAAGCTGTCGATGCCCCATCCTTGTAGGTGTTCAAGGCCAAGTTGGATAGGGATATGAGTAACCTTGTCTGGTGGAAGGTGTCTCCATCAAGAGCAGGGGAGTTGGAACGAGATGATCTTTAAGGTTCCTTCTAACCCAAACCATTCTATGATTCTATGAAAGAACAAAACTTTTGAATGATCCATATTGTCTGTCATAACTAGAACCCTCAAACAGTAAATGTTTTTGTATTACATGGAGGGTACCTGGGATAACATTTTAATTTTCTGCAGATGAAAGTATTTCTGTTCTCTAATAGAAAATAAAATCTGCCTAATCTACAATGATTACAGCAAGCAAGTTATAGCTATTATGAATTTTTAATTTATACATGCTGAAAAGCTGAAGACTTTCCCTCAAATTAATTTGAAAAAAATAAAGTCAGATTATGAACTCATGGTATCAGTGGGTACAATGAAAATAAAACTTGATCTAAATATACGGGTCTTTCAGGGTTTTAGATTTCATGCTCATACAGAAAAGCTACTTCTGAATTGTACATGCAGGCTTATATTACAGTTTCAGTGAACAATTTTTCCATGCATCACCAATTTGATGCCTAGCAACACAAGCTCTTTTAGTTCAAAATGCACCAAGTTAGATGTTATTAAAAATCTTGGCTAGATTCAGATACTCTTTTGTCAGTGAACACAATGCAGGAGTTGTTTCAAAATGAGATCCTACGAATATATTCAGTAGTTTTCTATTACAATATTGAAGTCTTTCTGACAACAGAGCCATGCCAACTCCTGAGCAGGGCTGAAGATCAACAATTCCTACTGAAAAAAGGGGGAACTTAGAGTACTTAGTGTCACTCATGATTTGCAGTTTCACATTAAGTTGAATAACAAATATTTAAACTTATTTCAATTAAAAAATAAAAAGCATATATTTAAGTGGAATTTCAATTTTTTTAAGTTGTATACCCTTTCTCAAAGAAAATGTCCTGAAAGAGGATCTCTTACACACTAACTGTCATTCAATTTCAGACAGACCTATTTTCTGTTTCAATTTTAGTTCAGAATGAGCAAGATTATGGCAATGAATTGGTTTGCCCCAGAGAACCACACTCACTTTTAAGGTACAATGGAAAAAAATGTCGAAATCCAACTAGTATAAAAAAAGAAAGAGCGACTCCAACAAAGCTTCTGAGAAGATGTATGTAATCTAAAGTAACAGACCAGAATTGGCTCAGCTTCTGTAGCTCATTATGGGAAAAAGCCTGTTCAAATGAATCAGCACAATTTCAGAATAACTATAAAATAAGAACATTGTTTCAATATTAATTTATGCGATACAAGAGCATTTCAATTTTTCAATAGAATATGTTCTTGGAAATACACTCCTTCCCTTTTCTGTTGCTAAACTCATTGACATTGAAAGTATTTGTTTCCAAGATGCTTCATATGTCATTTAGGACCTTGTATCTTTCTATTGAAACAAACGTTGTGGCTGTTTAAGTAGAAGACTACACAAAGCAATTCTTCATGCTAGCACAGTTAAACAACCTGTTTAAAATAGTCTTTACCAGTTTTTCTTTAGGGTATGATTATACTGTCAGTAGAAGACGACAAGATCAATGTCACTGTCTGAAACAAAAAGTAACTAATTTGGATAACCCTAATTTACTGGTGTAACCCATTGCAAACTAAAAAGCAGCAGACCAAATTTTTCAAAACTTTCCATAGATTTACTTCATTACTGGTTCAGAGCTGTGTCTGGCTGGAATCAACCTTACCATGTGACCTCTGTAGCTTCCCAATCTTAAAAGGAGTGATTCTGGATTTTAAAGATACAAAAGAAGAGCATTTGTCTCAAAATATGTGGTTTAGTGCTCATTTTATGAAGGAAAACTCACTGTAGAACCCAGTTAAGAAAAACTTATGAATAATAAGAAAAAAATATGATTAATGTCTTCTCCTTTTAAGAGTTAGTTTAAGTATTTTCAGAGTTCCACTGCAACAAAACAGTACATTATGTCCCCTTAGTAATTACTAATCTTATTGCAATTTTCAGACTACCATTTAGCCATCTCAAGCATATAAACAGCACAGACATTAGGAGGATTGGAAAATAGCTTTCAGCCCTTCCATTCTGAAATAAGCACTAAATTTTAATTAAGATAGATCCTACTCTTCTAAATAGTTGCACAGGAAAGAAAATAGAGTCTGTGGAGATTCAAGATACATTCAGGACCCATTTTGAGATTTCTTTTTTTCCCCGATAAGACTAATGCCCTAACTTATTGCGCCTGATACTGCTATTGTACGTAATTGCTTAATATTTTGCTGTATAATTATGAATCATTTCCCCTATATCTTAATACTAAAAACATAACAGAAAGAAAAATAAATGTAAAACCAAAGTTCAATAAAAACAAACTTCAAGACTGAAGCTTCTGAGCACAACTCTCAAATTGGTACAAAGGGGAACTCCAGACCAGAAAAAGCTTGAAAAATCAAGCTAAGGTTGTACAAATAAATGCGGAAGCAAGGCATTTATGTATATATGAATCTACTTCTAAATAAATTTTCCTATTTGGTACACTACTTTGGAAAATAATTCATTCTGATCCCATGGTTTTAGGACATGGCAATGTCATTTCTTGAATTCCTATACAGTCTCAGGTCAAAACCGACACATTTGATATGCTGCATTTTACAAAAAAGAAAGAAAAAGAAAACCATGGCTGACATACAGTATTGAGAGAAAAATTTACTTGAAGGCCACGAGAGCTACAGTAGGCCTCACTGTCCCTGTTCGGCACACCCTGCCCACAGCCCAGGACCCCATTCCACCCCCAGGGCCGTCAGCCCCAGCCCCAGGGACACCACAGCAGGGCCAGTCTCCAGCTCCCCACAGCCCTGCCCTGCCGGACCACGGGCCCCGCCGAGTCAGGCCCACCCGTGGGGCCATGGCCCAGCCCGGCCTCGGCCCATTCCCAGGGAGGTGACTGGGTCCTGGGGCTGGGCTGCTCCATTGCCCCCCTGGCTGCCCCAGCCCCACTCCTGTGGAGTATCTCGCTGATTCCAGCATGGAGACTGGAAACGCATCAACCTGCATCACCAGGAGAGCCAGTGACTCTGGCACACCTCATTTCAATGACAGAGATCACAGCTTCCGTCTTTGAGAAATGTCTTTAATGCACATTCACACAAAAAATCAACGAAATGAATCCCACTAATGTTGATTTCATTAATGTTATACAAATATCCCCCCTCGTTTAGTAATTTCTGGGGGGTTGTATTGAGTTTCCATGTCTCTTTTTAGATAGTGACCTAAAAGCAGACCCTACAAATAAGGAAATCATATAACCGATGATGCTACCTAAAATAAGTAGAAATGACAAGACATTTGAGTAAGTAACTCTTTAAGTAAGTTCTGTCTCTGTGTAAGTCAGAGTGAACTGCAAATCTCAGCCACACAGAGCTCCTCCAAGGAGGACCTGCAGCTCCAAGGGCCTCCGTTTCCTTCCTCGTCATACAGGTTTACTTAATTGGTTCTAGAGGCCTCTATTGGTTACAAAAAGGAAATAACTGCATGAATGCAGGATTAAACAAAGCTATGCTTATTTGCATAAATTGGGAAGTCACTCTATTACTTTCCTAAAAATATTTAAATCTGTTAAAAAAAAATAAAAAAAAGAAGAAAAACACCCTTCCATGTCTTTACCAGCCTCTACATGTAAAATAAACCTAGTCTGTTTATGAAACAAACAGAAGAGCCATAGGGGGAAAAAATGTTATTGGAGGGCTGATGATATTTCTCTCGAGAAAGACAGGAATAAAAAGCATAGGTTTGTCTAAAAAGCTACTGACATTTGTTGGAGCCAGAAGCTGTATGTCAGGAAGGAACAAGTCTGTTGTGTTAGCAAAATATGTCACTGCAGGGAGCATGAAATCAGTTTGAAGGAACATGCAGATAAAGCATATATCAGAAGTAGATATAATGTAGCAGCAGAGGTAAACAGTGTTTTTGACTTCTCAGGTTTTCCTTTTAACAATCAAAATAATTGTCATTCTAGAACGACTTGAAAAATATTTACATATTTAACACAGACTTTAAAAGGTCACCTTACAAGTGGCCTTCCTACTGGTATCAGGATCTGCACTACAAAATCCTGGGTTAAACAGCAGATTTAGGGTAAAATTTGGTCCAGTTAGGCGCCCTCCGAAATAATAATGCCAAACTTCTAATTACCATCCACCAGGAAGTAAATTACATCCTATGTAAAAAGAACCGCGTCATTACTCCATACCTGTGGCAGGTTTGAAAACCTGGAGGCCAAAGTACGTAGCTGAAAACAACTGCTACCTAACTATATCCAGCCTTGTTAACATGCCATATGCTAACTCATACCTATGAATGAATAAAGGATTCAGATTATGAAATTTTCTGTCATTTTTGTAGGACAAATGTAATCACGCTAAATCATCCACTGTATTCTTAGCAGATCTAAATAACTTCTTTAAAATAAGCCTGTTTATTTTCACTACGCCTGTAACACTACTCTTCCCTTTTTGCAAAAGCCGATGGCACAAAAATTCATTTTCTTTCCAGTGATGGCACTGTGATGCAGTTGTTTTTTTTTTTGTAATCTACATGGTAGGTTTACCCTGAAATCACTAGATAACAGAGAAAGTGTTCTAGTAGCTAGTGTCATTCGTTTACCATTTTTTTCATGGAAAGAGTCCATAAACATTCTCTATACAAAATATAGTCTCTCAAGACTTTGAATTCTGTTGTACTGCACTTACTGAGAACATATAGGTACAACAGCTCACACATAACCACAGAGAAATATAAACTTGTCTTAGCAACACTGCAAAAATAAACACTGAAAAACAGAGGCAGTGAAGTAGCACAGTACCCATATCCAAGAAGGAAACAAATTCAACAATTTTGAATGTCTTAGTAGACCTGAGAAGAAATAACCCCACTAAATAATATATGATATTAATTAGAAGTATTATGGGTGAACCCAAAGCAGGGTTTAATGCTGAGAATCTTGAGCAAAGGATTCTCAGGCACAAAGCTTCAACAGGCAGAATTTGCACCTCTTGAAGCGCTTCTCTCTCTGGAGTGACTGCAAAGGAAGTTTACGCTACATAGGTTCAATTAATCTGGGCGCTAGCACAAATTCTCAAATGAAGCACATCATAAGGACCACAACAGAATAGCATGTATCTGCTGCGTCTGCTGTTTCTTCTTGCTTAGCTCTCAGAGTTTCATTACTGAGCACACAAGAACAGCATAATGTTCCTCAGCGGTACCCTCCTCTCTGTGTTTACTGCATGGAGCAATGAAGTCCCTCATTTAGGTGCTATGCTGAGCACACGGCTAGATTTAGCACACAAGCCCCACTACTGCAGGTACATCACCAGGGTTTTAGACAGTTACATTGTCTTACAAGTTAAAAAATACAGATGTAGTATGCTAAATAAATATATCCTTTCCGTTAGGCTAATACCAAACTTCAGCACCAGCCAGAGGAAGTAAACTTAACAGGCTCCTTAACTGATGGAATTGAGTGATGGCTTTCATTTTAAAGGTTTGTCTGGGAACAGTGCTTTACGCAAGTGTGACAGAGAAGCATGAGTATGCTGGCTATTATTCTCAGCTGTTCTACAGACTTGGAGGAGGGATTTTCTATCTGGGCCAGCTTCACTGCTGCATTTTCCATTTTTATCCATTTTGCTCAAAATGACTTATGAAACAGGTGCATGCTGAAACTAAAAGTTTTCATGGATGAAATCCATGATTTTTATATCCTCATTTCTAGTCCTCCAAGAAGATAACCATTTATGGAATAAGATTCTTTTCTGCACAACTCAGAGGAGGCTGACAGCAAAAGAGGTTTTAAGTTGCTCACATATATCCAAAGCTGCCCAAAGGCAGTGCAGTGAATAAGGACTACAGTCATCCCACCCACCTTTACAAATCAGTAAAGGGCTCAAGATTAGAGACATACACAATACCTCTTCCTGTGTCCCATTTATCAGGAACAATGTCTTCCATTTACAGAACTAAGCATTCAATCACTGCATACTCGCATCATCCATTATTTCACCTCTATACCATATAGAGGGGCTTACGCTCAAAGAAGATATATGTCATGTATGTTCACACCAGATGTAGAATCAATCTCAAGTACTGAAAAGCTGAAAAGATTTTAAGTGTACAAATCCATTCTGTGCTAGACTTAGCAGCTGTAAAATAGACACAAACAAAACTATCGATAGAAGCAAAACTTCAAGGTATGCGTTCATGCCGTGGAAGGCAATGTTAAAAAGTCTTTATACTGATGACCTTTTAAAAAACTTTAAATTAACCTTTTTTATTTTTATTATTCCCTCCATAACAAGGTCCATCTTTTTATATACTGCTTATCAGTTTTACTAGCTAATAAAAAGTTAAATTATGCTATCAATTTCCCAATGAATGCCTAATAAATAATACTTCCTCAGATCAAGGTCCTTAATAAAAAGGAACAAAAATGAGGCCTGTCACTGTTTTACTCAGCATTTTGATGAACTAAGTTTACTGCTACTCATGGTGTACCATCTTGAAATATGCTTCCTAAGACACAGAACAGACTGCAGTTAATAGTTTTCTATACACAAAAAAGTGTACTTAGATAAACACACTCACATATATGCATATGCAGATACTTCACAGAAGGACGTGTTGTTCTACTTGACCTTGAAGATGAATCAGAATGTATTGCTTCTCATATTGATCATAAGATATAAGGAATTTGCCAAGATCCTTCACAATAGCTATTATGCCACAGAGTGAATCAGTAAATCTGCTCTTTATGATAGCGTAGTCAATGGATGCAATATTTTTACTTTATAATATATAACTTTTAGTCCAACCTACAGAAAAACTTCCAAGTAGAAACTATCTGTGTAAGAAGAATTCCCAGTGATTTCTAAGGGAATGCCATGTGCAAAAAAAAAGGTCAGGTCCGAGTCTGGCATTGTCTATGCTTTACATTCTTTGTCCTCATCTACTTACTAGAACTTTAACGCCACAATATTGACCATAGTAAATATTTTAGCGTTCTGACCATGTCTGGTGGATGACACTAAATTATCCTCTCAAATTTGGGATTAAGTGTATCATAAACCATCATAAACTACATTCCATCTTTCATCAGCTAAGTCTCTAAGAAGAAAAACTAAGAGGATGTGAGATTCGATCAGCTCCATGGGTCAGCAGCGCTGAGCAGAAGTTCTCTGGTGCAGAGGACAACATGAAAGCTGTCAAGTTAAAGAGCACTGAGTGTAACTAAGTGCTGCTCCTCATTCAGAGGAAATGCTGAAGGAGAACCGTTAACATTATGGAAAAGCACTAACATTTTCTGCCTTCCTTTTGTTGAATATACTTAAGTTGTTTAGGTCAGTGTTACTGATACCGTGTCTCTGTGGCAATGGTATGTAGGCAGGAGAAAGTATGAAATTCACGGACAGGAGGATGTTCCCACAGGGATGAGTGAGAAAGTAGCAAAGAGAGATTTATTGAATGAATGTTTGCACTCACCAGATGTAATAAAACTTGAATGATATCAAGGAATTCATGTACATATATGAGATATACATGGTCATGTTGACCACTTATGACCTGCCCTTCTTATTTTAATTTTCCCAATGGCAATATAACAGCTTGAATGAAAACTGAGGATAAGCTGATAGGAATCGGAACAGAAAAGCTGGCAATAAATATTTCATTAAAAAAGGGTTTCTGAAAGGCCATACAACCTTTTGTCTAAATGCTTCAAATCCGAAATGTATTAGGTTCAAACAAAATAAAGTTATTTTAATTAGGTATAAGTAATCTGAATTTATACTGCAACTGTTAAAGGGAGAGTTATTATGACACTAAGACAAATCCAATCATTCAGACCAAAGATTGGGTAGAGTATGTCTGGAGAAAATAGGCCAACACAAGCATGTATTACCTAAGGGGCAACTTAAGGTAGTGAACTGAATGATTAATCACAGCTGTAATTACACATCACATTATTTGTGTGTATGTCGACACACACACGTGTGTATTTTGGTCTCATGCTGAGGAGGATAACAGCAGAGGGAGACAGTTATTTTGCAATAAAGACAACATCACTTAACCTCATTGCAAGAG
Source organism: Rissa tridactyla (assembly GCF_028500815.1). Taxonomy (NCBI): domain Eukaryota; kingdom Metazoa; phylum Chordata; class Aves; order Charadriiformes; family Laridae; genus Rissa; species Rissa tridactyla. The sequence continues at coordinate 200,512,974 of NC_071466.1, forward strand.
AAACATGGGCCTGGTTATACACAGAAAGCACTGATTGTGTTATTATCATGAAGAGGAAGGAATGTATTAAACACCAATTACGCAGGCTTAGTTTAAAACAGGAATGGCAATCAAAAGACAAGGATTCAGTTTCTGATGTTGCCATATATCTTCTCTACTGGCTACCCATTCTGCTCTTGTTAAGAGGAGGATACAGCACTATTTTCAGTGAAACTACACCACCATCAAACTCACAGTAGCCCAAAGCTGAAGCCGTGAGAATTGCAGTATTAATCAAAATTCAGTTGTTCTAATCTGCTGAAATCTAATGAATTAAAGAACTACAATCCTTCTCTAGTCTTAAGTAAGAACAGTTGTACATCTTCTGTACAACATGAATCTTTGCACAATGACTAATCCTGCTCCCAATAAAATCAATGGAATTTTCACCACTAACTTCCCAGACAACAAATTCAACAGAATAATGAGAAAGTCTCCACAATCGCAGGAACAGCCCTTTAGCAAATTTGTGTTGCATCTTAAATAACCGTGATTCTGACCAAAGACATTTGTCAAATGAATTCTTATCCAAGTGAAAGCTCTATTTCAAAAACCATTCACTTTGTATGACTTTGTATGTACCACAAGTCATGGCAGCAGCTCGGAACAAAGGGGCTCTGGCATCAGGAAACAGAGTTAGATGCAAAGCCAAAGGCACACTCCGAGTGTTGTACTCAGCTATGCATTCTGTGACAACTCTATGGTCTATCTTTTTTGGACTAGGTGACCTCCAGGCACCCCTTCCAACCTAAATCATTCTATGATTAAATGATTCAAATAATGTACCAGTATACACTAGTGTACACTGTGTGTATACACTAGTACACACGGTGTCTATGCTCTTGTATGCATAGCTGCTTGCTTATGGCTGTTGATGCTTTAGTCTTTAAAATATAAGAATTTGGTTTACCACTTCTATTCTAGCAATTTCAAGTAGACAGTTTCTGTTTTCTACTGCTTCCCGATTTCATATATTAATACCAATTTGCCGTAAAAGAACTGCTCTGTTGATACGAGATAAGCTTATTCCAATAATCATTCCATTTAATACCCTAATTCTGATATCTTCCATCAAACAAAGATGGTCACTGCTGGAAAGGCAAATTCAGTAAAAGGTCCAAAGACCTTAATAAGAGTAAAGTGTATACATAAAATATTTTTGACTATGCAAAACTCTTTAAAAGAATATAAAACTACACATATTATAGAAATAGTGTGTGCGTACATATATAGAGAGAGTATCTGTATGTATAATGTACAATATAGATTGTGCATACTTTAAAACTGTTAGGGTATATTCGATACTCAAAAACTTCAAATATCATAGAATCATAGAATAGTTTTGGTTGAAAGAGACCTTTAAAGGTCATCTAGTCCAAACGCCCCTGCAATAAGCAGGGACATCTTCAACTAGATCAGGTTGCTCAGATCCCTGTCCAATCTGACCTTCAACACCTCCAGGGATGGGGCATCTACCACCTCTCTGGGAAACCTGTTCCAGTGTCTCACCACAGCCATTGTAAACAATTCCTTCCTTAGATCTAGTCTAAATCTACCCTCTTTTAGCTTAAAACCATTACCCCCTGTCCTATCGCAACAGGCCCTGCTAGAATATTTGTCCCCATCTTTCTTATAAGCCCCTTTTAAGTACAGGAAGGCTACAATAAGGTCTCCCTCGAGCCTTCTCTTCTCCAGGATGAATAACCCCAACTCCCTCAGCCTGCCCTCATACGAGAGGTGTTCCATCCCTCTGATCATTTTTGTGGCCCTCCTTTGAACCTGCTCCATGTCTTTCCTGTGCTGAGGGCTCCAGAACAGGACACAGTACAGAGTGGAGCAGAAGGCCAGAATCACCCCCCTAGACCTGCTGGCCACGCTTCTTTTGATGCAGTCCAGGACACGGTTGGCCTTCTGGGCTGTAAGCACACATTGTTGGCTCGTGTCCAGCTTTTCATGCACCACTACCCCCAAGTCCTTCTCAGCAGGGATCCCTTTATTTACCAGCCTGTATTGATACCAGGGGTTGCCCCAACCCAGATGCAGGGCCTTGTACTTGACCTTGTTGAACTTCATGAGGTTCACATGGGCACAGTTCTCGAGCTTGTTCAGGTCCCTCTGGATGGCATCCCATCCCTCATCTGTGTCAACTGCACCAGTCAACCAGAAAGGCTAGGCTCCATGTCAGGGGGAGTTTGGCTTAACCCCTGCTCCTTCCCCTTGGGTCCCTGGAGCTGCTGGTTGCAACCCTGGGATGGTGGTCTGGGCACTGGGGCACCCTGGCTGCATCCCTGGGATGGTGGTCTGGGTGCCAGGGGACCCTGGCTGCATACCCGGGGTGGTGGCACTGGCATCAGAAGTCCTTGTCCAATCTGAGGGAGCACCTGCCTGCTTCGCAGGGGTCACTGTTGCTGTGTCCCTGCTTGCACCCACAGGGAGCCAGGCTGTGTCCCTGGAGTCCCTTTCCTCGTCGTGGGCTCAGGTTTTGTCCCTTTGACTGCAGCCTGGCCTGCGAGGGCAGCTGCAACTGCCGCTGTTTGACGACATAACTGAAATCTGCAGTAGTATCCAACTGGAACACATAAGTAAAATTATTGCCTAAATAGCAAATATACACATATACGTGTACTTGTGTGTATATATATATGTATGCATATGTATGTGTGTGTTTATATATGCTTTATGGACAGTTATAGATGACATCGACTAGGAAAGAAGAGCAAATTATGGATGAAATATAAAGAATGTGAGAGGATGTTTTGATGTACACATATTGCACCAAGTCAACATGTACACACGGCTCATATAAACCTTATGCACAAAAATGTATATATTGCTACTAACTCACATTTTCTTATTGAGATCAGCAAACTATTTTGCATGCAATGTGCCCAGTTGTAAATGGCTACCCAAACACAAAGCAGTGAAGAACCAGGCCTTTGAACTGCAAGGAAGGGGAAATTTGGCTCCATTCTCAACAATGAATATTTAATGGTTCCCTGTTCCACTTACATCTGACAATCCTTCCTACCAATTATCCTTTTCGCCAACCCCAGCAGTAAAGACAAGAATAAAAGATCAAGACTGGACTGGTTGCTTAACCCTTTACATAAACCTCTGCACAGTCAGGTAAATGTTATAAAGTCAGAACACTTTTTCTCCTCTTTTTTTAAATACGATTACATAACTGACATGCTGCAGCCTCTTCTACGCAGTGAAAGTTTCATAGTGATTACTGAGATTGTATATACAATCGTATATGCATAAATGCATGCCCATACGCACACACACAGATGCATATCATATCCTATCACATCCTGGCATAAGAAATACATCAAGTTTTTTTTCCTTCCTCTTATTAGAAAAATTCAGTGATCATAGTTACTGTGTGTTCAGTACACAACTGGAAAAAAATCAGTAAAAAAGAGAAAATCCTCAAGATATCTAGGCAACCAATCCTTTCCACACTGTAACAGCTCTCTTGAGTGAAGAGACTTCCCTGGAGTTGGTGAAAAATTAGCGTCTTTGCCAAAGTCCCTTGATGACAAAGGACATAGGTTTTGATATTTCAGCCCTAAACACAAAGAAGTAGAACCAGCAAAACATAAAAGAAAATAAATCTATTTAATAATCTGATTAATTTTTACCTTCCGTTTTTCCAGTGGTGGAGCTGTATCCAGTGACAGTGTAAACATTTTACTTTGCACAACTGCACAACGTAAGAACCACAATAGAAGAGTGTAATTAGCGCTGGAAAGACATTCTCAAGGAAGTACTTTGATTTCAAAAGACCGCTGGAGTGATTGTCACCCCTGCTGTGCTTGGATTCTCTCTTGATGCGCATAAAGTGTGAATGCAGAACGCATTATTATGAAACTCACTCATCCTTGCATTTGTGCGCTCATTGCTTTTGCCATCTTGTGGTGACCAAAAATAGAAACCTACAGAGCAGCATATAATTCACACTAGAATAATGTTGCTGAATTTTTTAATCAATTCTTCAGTGCACATGCTGAAGATCTACAACTCAAACCATGCTCTGCATTTTGTCATTTATGTAACAAATGTGCATTCATTTTCCTTTTAAGATTGAGCTCACTGAAAAATACAAACCATAGTCTAAACACTTAAAATAAGCACAAACGTGAAATGATTTAATACTACATAAATGTCTTCCAAAGGGTTTTATCAAAATAAACTATGAGATGATTTTTTAAAGGAAGAAAAGTGCTTCTATTCTCTCAGCACATACAAATGCAATACTTTTATAAAAATTGCCATGTAACCCAACTACTGAACAGTTTAATGTGTGATAAAAGAAATTGGATTTGGACTTCATAAACCAGTCAATAATTATTTGCGGAAGAGAGTCATTTGTGGGCTTTAGTTCGTGGTTTCTTCTTTAAATTATCAAGGAAAGCAATGAATATAAAGTACCTACCCCTCTTAACTTTAACTTTTAAAAGAAGTAGTACGTTTTTGAGTTAGTGGTCCCAAGGGAGAGAAGATGAGGCCTTCTGTTGCTAAGCAAGAGTTTGCCAGTTATTTCAAGCTTTAGCTGAGTACAAGCAATAATCACTACTGCCTGAAATATACTGGAATGAAAGTACATGGGACCATTCATGACACTTCATCAGCATGCAGGAGGCAAACAGAGTGACTGCAGTGATTGAATACAGGCTCAGACTACTGGCTTTAATCTCCATCTTATTCATTCAGCCTTTACTTTTGGCACAGCTGTATGATAAACACTCTGACATTCTTCCTTGCCCACCCTCCTTTGGAATCCCATGATTGCTGTGCATGTTTGTTACGTATTTAAGGTAGTCAGATTTTCCCTCCCCTGCCCGCCCCCCCCCCCCATATTTATTGCATAAATATTGCATATTTATTTATGCAATAAATATTTAGATATGGGTGAACTACAGGTTTACTACTGTTACTATCAAAGTACCATTAGTTTACTAAAGGGGAACTAAGTCATGTTCACTTTGCCTCTGCAGACATCTTAAAACAAAACAAAACATGGTAAATTTATAATTAATAGTAATACTTTCTACTACCTTCTGTGCAAAATTGCATATATAAAGTGAATGTATATGTTTATAATAAAGTATAACTGGCTTACAATGGTATTACACTATTACTGATGTTAACAAAATTCTGATGTTAAAGAAATTACAGTTCACTATTCAGTACTGGAGTTTTTGTTTGGTTTGGTTTTCTTTTTTTAATTTTTGCTGTGTAACACTCACCTTCTGGCCAAGAAGAGCTCTTATGCAGTTCCATATCACCAGTACCCTGAATTTTCCTTGGCTTTACACCCAGCAGGTACTAAGGGTCCTGAACAGCTCAGGGCCTAATTGGTAGCTTAAACATACTATCATAAAGTTAATGGAATTACATACGTAAAGCCAGTAAGCAGTAGCAATCTCTGCAACTGGGTAGCAATTGTCCTGTTGATGTGACACTTGTGTCAAAAAAAATAACTTGTATTTCATTTTACTTCTTCCTCATATCAAAATACTTAATAGTTTTTGGGGAAATCTGCATGGTCTGCTTCAAGAAGTTAGGCCGAATTCTGCTGCCCAGTGCGCCAGACTCCCTGAAATCACCAGCCTGCTACACAAAACGATCGCAGCTTTTCACTTGCTTTTTGTAATGAAATTAATGTTGTTTGATCAGTACAGTGGTTGTAATTTAATAAAAAAGGTAATCTTAGCCAAGCAAAATACTATAAAGAACCTATTTAATACTGTCCACTCGGACTAAGATGGGAAAGCATTTGCAGTTTAGCTGACTGAAGGCATGTGGCCATCCCTTAATGTTCAGCGATGAGTGGGAGAGAGCCCTGCAGAGGGCTGGTTCTACGGTGCCTGTTACTGATTTGAAGATGCCATTTCTTTTAGGCTAAGTTTTATCCGCTGCCAAAGAGTTACTGAGCGGCCAACATAACAAAAATAGAGAGAGGAAAAAACACCACACCCTGTTCATGCAACATTCAATGCCATCTCTTTCAACCAAGCAAAGAGCAATTGATAGGCTGCATTGAAATCTGCAGACAGCAAACAGATCGCTGAGTGAAGGAGACAAAAAAGATGAACTTTGCAGGTTCCCAGGGAGACGCAGAAATATCCTTGGGATAGCCAAAATAAATCTTTTAAAGAAAAAAAACCAACTCAGTCAACTACAATGCCACCTAAAGGAAGGGATCTAAAATCTGCATCCAGAAAAAAAAGCAAATTCTGCATTTTCTACTCTCTCCATACATCCAGGTTGAACTTGCAATAAATTCTACTAGATCTCTAAAGCACATGAAATGTTCTCTGATTCAAATGTTACTAAAGATAGCAACAGAGAAGTAGAAAACTAAGTATTTGAAAAGACCCTCTTGAGCTTTTCTGCACTTAGGTAGCAGCAAACAATCCACCACCTTCCACTCCTAAGTACACTTATCATATGTACTCTTAAGGAATGTTTCATTACCTATTTATTTCAATCAGAAAAAAAACCAAACAAACACTTTGACTCTGGCAAAAATCAGCCCGTCAGCTGTGAGAGATCAAAATCTTCTAAGCAGCAACAACGAAGGAATACAACACACATAGTAAAGACAGACTAACCTTATGACCTGTATATCCTTATGAAAAAGGGAGCTGGGATGACTCCATCTCCACTGTAGTGCAAATACATTGAATTGTCAGCTAAAGACTGATACCACTATATTTATTCAACACTTTCCTACTGTGACAGTTCTGTCTTTCCTGAAAACAACCATTCACTAGTAGCAATTGGTCAGTAATACTGAATGATGTGACTATACCAGCTCACATTATTATTTTATTTTTTTTATTCTTTATTTAAAAACAGAGAATGTCACCACCACAAAAACACCACAAGTTTCAGAGCCCACTCCAAAATGTTCATACTGGCTGCTTAATTCAAATAATTTCTCCTTAATTAAAAACAACAGCTTTCCTTGCCAAGAAGTTAAATGCAATACCAAAAAGAAAAAAAAAAAAAAAAAACCACAACTGTTCAATAGGGTGCACAATCTGATTTATTTATGACAGATATGAAACAACCATTCTGTTCATGAGACATCTATCTCTTGAAGTAACTGTTCTATCAACTGTTCTTATTTTAATGCAGAAGTTATTTAGGATGTATTTTAACTGGTGGGCTAACAGACTAACAGACCATAGAAAAGGAAAACTGACAAGAGATTGCAGGTAACATACCAGCTTACTGGAAATATAAATGATGAATATCACAGAAGACATCATCAGTGCATTGTGACCTGCTTAAAAAAAGTCTTATTCTGTGATTCCAGAAAAGTTAGATCTTCATTTTAACACTATCAGGCAAAGCAGCTTGCTCTCTTTTTTTCCTTCTTACTTCCTTATTAAATGAAGGGCAAGAGCAACCTTGCTTCCCAATGTCAGGATTTATGAATTCCCAGTCATAGTGTCCAAAGGTTTGCAAGACAACCATCCTGACCTTGGTTAAAAAGAAAATTGCTCTGAATGAGCTTAATGAGGATTTGAAGAAACGGCCTTGGAGGTGTAGTTTGAATGAAAATGTAATAGTGTCTTTGCCTTGTACCTTATGAAGAGGCATGAAACAAATTATATCTGGCATTTTGCATTTGCTACTTTCAGTCCCCACACAAGTTGCTTACAGGAAAGAGCTAATAAAAATTGCCCAAATGAGTCATTATTCCTTTCATCTGCAGTATTTAATTCCCTTCTTTTCTGTTGACTCCAGAAATAATATATTAAGACAACAGAACAGTAAGTCAGTATCACTGTGGGTAAACTTCAAATTTCAGTTACCAGATTTCAGAGGCAGCTGATGGTTGCTGATGTCTGAAATGTTGCTTTTGATTTTATCTGGAAAGTTTTTTTACAGCTCTACTAAAAAAAAAAGAACAAATTCTGTTTTTTTTTAAAAATATTTTAGAGAGATTGTGTTTTTGTTTTAAAACACACATCACTGCTCCACTGAAATTTAGATACCTACCCTGCCTTTAAAATAAAGTAGCTCATCAACATAAAGTAGCTAGTACTTTTTGCCCCTTTAAACACACATTCAGACACGTGATCTTCTTTGTCATGTCCTCTTTTGGGATGTCACGAGCCATAAATGCCATCAGTCTGAATTTCAACTGATACTGCACAGACATGCCAATATTAATGACAAGAGAGATATTTAGTTCCCTGAATAAACTTGTGTAGGTAACTGGTAGACATAAAGCTAATTGTGTAAGATACAGCACAACAAACCCACATGCTTATCAGAGGACAATCAAATCACATGACATAATGAGATTTGGTGAGTAAGACTTCAGAGCCTAGAATGCTCTGCCAGTATTGCTCAGGAAGACAGCAGGATTTTTCCACTGACTTCAATAAGAACTGTCTAAAACCCTGTATGATATGTGTGATACTATTTTCTGCTCATACAAACTAGTCCAGATTCAGTGTTGAGAAATTCGTACCGCTGACACAAATGGTTAATTGTTCTTTTCAACATGTCCTTCTACTGTACTAATTTACATGCCAACACAATCAGAGTTTGAAAAATCACCAAAATGGTGCAATTTGAATGTAATCACGTTCTCCAACTGTTTGGAGTGCTCTCAACTGCTTCAGAGTCTGACCTGAAGAGGATGAATGAAAATAAAAGTAATATTTCCACCTCTGTGTAATAAAACTGGAAAATAAAAATCCATATCGGAAGAATGCTAACCTATATTCTGCAGGTAAAAGTTTAAAAACTACATGCTAGGAGAAAAACTTTTAGGCAGAAGTCAGTGCCAACCTTAGCTGGAATAACCTGTGTTCTTTAGACTTCACAGCTTGTCTCTTGAAAGTTCTCTGGCAACATGCGCTTTTTCACATTTGTCAGCTAAATCAGAGATCCAAATGCAAAATATAACATTAAGGAACAGTGAGTGCATTTGCGACACTCCTTGGAGAAATCAGGTACGCATAAGGCAATGACTATATTACATGGAAGTATAAGCGCAGTCTAATGTAACTTTGTTAAACTAATTTAATTAAGGAAGATCAGTATTCCCTCCTAACGTCAGTGCATACTGTGGATATTCTGCTTTTCAGAGAACTTAGCTATCCCTAGGTATCAATGAAACAAGATACTTGACAACTTGGCACAGTATTTCAAACCACGTACTATTACCCTAATTATTCACAATGCTGTACGAGTACAGACACAGAAGTATGGAAAACTGTCTACTGAAATTGTGTGTTCCCTTGATTATGAAATGGAAGGCAAGCAACTTATCTACATTTCGACTGTGACACATCGAAACAGTTCTACTGAAGAACTTAAACCAGTAGTTTCCAGGCCCTTTGGACTGATTTCTCATTGCACTCTGCAAAATTCTCTGCAAACAATCAGTACAGCTGCCAGGAGGTAAATAGTAAATTTTCCTGTAGTGTGGTTGCACATACCTGCTGCAGACTGCAAACCAGTGACAGTCTGCAGACGAAATTTAGGGATCACTGAAGTAAAAGTTTATTTAGAATACAGGTCAGGTTTTGTGGAATTTGGCATAACGCTAGGCGATCTCTTTGCCAATGAAATAATAATCCAGTACAACATATTGCTGAGTTATTAAATCTGGTGTTCAGTTTCAGAAATTAGCTGATGTTGAAGAAAATTTCTGAGGCAAAGAGCTGATGATGCGGCAACATTTATACATGCCTTATACAGAAAAAAAAAAAATATGCAAAATGCACGGTATGATGTCTTAAGCAAAAATGTACGGTATGATGCCTTAAGCAATCACTTTCCCATCATAGTGAGATATCCCATACGATAATGATTAGTTTTGCACTTGCAAAATGATGCCAAGGATCACTGAATCCTAGGGAGCAAAACCACTTTTTAGAAAAAGCCTTTATAACTGTGAATATCATCACTGAACAGTTCTTTCACCAACAAAAACTACTGGCTATCCCAAACAGTTAAGTCCGAAACAACAAGCATTACAATGAAGTAAAATTTTACAAAATGCTTGAAGGGCATTGCAGCTGCAAATCCAGCAACGTGCTTCCCATTCAAACCACTAAGTGCTGGTATGGACCTCACAGAGTGCTCCTCTCCAAATCTCTTCAAAAGCCACAGACAAAGTACGAATTTCATAAACACCTTGCTGGTTTATGAGACATGAGGTATATAAAATTTTGCATCAGTCACCATTTTTTTTCTTTTCTTTCTTTCCCCCAACATCAATTTAGTAACATATATACATTAGCCATGCTTACATAGAAGCTTATATTTCAAACCTAGACTAAATGGGTCTAATCCCATCATTATTATCCTTTAAAGCCTTTTAGAGAACGAAGCTTTAAATCACAGGCTTCAGAAGGAATCTTGATCTTTTCTTTATGACAAAATCAATTATTATTATCCTGAGGAGAAAACCACATTTTTCATGAAAGCAATAACTGAATATACGTTATATATGCCCTAAACACTTAAATTAAGAAGATTCTCAACACTAAGAACGTCTTTTAGAAGTAGGTACACCATTAATCCTAGTCTTCTCTTCTGGGCAATACATTAGACAAGAATATTTTGAAAACTTTATCTTTCTCCATGATACTTAAAGATTTGCAGCAGATTTTGAAGATGACTACAGGAAATTGTGACAGATTCCATCTGGTGTAAGTCAGTGCCATTCCACTAAAATAAAATAAATTACAAAACCAAAAATCTGATCCTTTGAAATAAAGCTTTAAATCACCTGAAAATATATGTTTGTGCTCCATTATTAATCCTACTTGTGCAAAGATACGGTTTATATCTTCTTCAACTTCTTTAAATAGTTGTCGCATTTATATGTCAATCATTTTTGACTAGCAAAAATAGTACTTTTAAAAATTCTGTTGAACTAAAAATAAAAATTCCTTTCCAACAGCATCAAATGGTTATTTTGTTTTATAATTATTCTGTTTAAAAAATACATCATTAGAATCTTTCAATAGAATGCAAATATCACTTTTGGCAATCTTTTTTTCTACTTCTTATTTACTTTTCTCTGGTAAATCTAACATACAGCTTCTGAATGCCTCTAGTGCATTTAGTTTTGAGCTCCTACTGTCCAATTTTTCTTGAACAAATTTTCTTTTCTTATTTTTCTATCACATAAGTGCATTCCCTAGGATGATTATGCTCAGATTCAATTTGTAGGTTTTTTTGTCCCTCTCATACATTCATCTTGAACATTTTCAAATGATGGAATCATATTTTCCTAAACATGTATAATTTCATTACATTTTAAATATTACTTTGGGCTTTAACTATTATTATGCATAGCCTAGGCAAGCGAAACAGTGGAAGGAAACATTTTGACTATGAATTTAGAAGTAAGAATATCTGTGCATCTACGCAGTTACATATATAGGACTGTACAGAAAATAACTGAGGCAATGCTCAGGTAAAGACGCTGTGAACAATATCAACCAGAGCAATAAATAAATAGACATTAATTTACACATAAGTGCCTGAACTTTAAGAGCTTTGCTTTAAGAGCTTTGAAATTTAGGGCTATTGCTGAACATGAGCTTATTTCAGTAGGAAACATGCCTTCAGGCCAGTAAGTGCTCTGAGGTCTCCCATTTGAATCTGTCCCTGTCTTACTGAAGCTAAAAATAAAGGGGAAAAAAAGAAAAGAAAAAGAAAAATAGCCTTCAGTCCAAGAATGTTTTGAATCTCAGGCTCCTCTCCCAGTCACATAAGTAAAAGAAAGGTATTACACTTTCGTAACTCAATTAAGATCTACTGTACAGTATATTTTATACAGTTCTGGGGGTTTTGTTACTTGTATAAAAGAAACTGCTATGGTGAAACACAAACTTTTCTTCCTCAAACTGATGATTAATTTATTGTATCTACACATAATTGTTTACAAAACAAACAGATAATGTTTGTAGATATTAAGCTTATATGCGTACCCATAACATCATAAGTTACTTGATTTTAAGTAAAGATTCAAATGTATTCTGTTTGCTCTTTAATACAAAATTCAATACATGCTCTCTATGTTATGGAAGCAATTAAAGGGATTTATGAGGAGGAGAACAATCTTGCCCTTGTCACTTGCCTTTAAATAGTCTATTTTGAAAGAAATAAATTATTTAAGACACAACATTAAACTGTGAACCAAAGCATAATTAATCTGGATCCTGATTTTGCTTAGCTGTAGGAAGGAAAAGGAATTGTTTAAACTCATATTGTGAACTGTGTCAGAGCCTACATGGCCTACAGAGAAACCCAGAGAGTGCATCTTTGAGATATCAAAGTATCTTATAACAGCATTATAAGAGCTCTGCTGACAACCATGATTAGTGGGAGCATATGCTGACCTCTTTCAGTTAACATCACTCCATTCTGCTAGTATACATGAGATGAGACAAACTAAACAGCCCAGAGGATCTCTTCTAACTTTGGAGGAATATGCACATTCCCTTTCCTTCTTATTTATAATCCTGTAGCAAGTAAAAGAAAGGTTATTCACTCTGTAATTCCTGCTTCAAAATATTTTGTCTATATGTGTATTCACAGTGCAGGGTGCGAATGCCCACGTTGCTTCAGAAGTACATATGGCAAATGAATACCAATCCCCCCTCCTCTCCACAGTCCTGGTAATGAATCAGAACTCCACCCAGGTCTTAGGTATAAAATATCCAGGGGAAAGGAGGAAAAGTTTTGAATTTACAATCAGATAAATCACCTGAGGAAGGACTGCTAGAGAGAAGTGATCTTTCTTTCTTTCTCTCATGACGCTCTGTTACACAGTGGTGGCTCTAAGCAGGAGTTCCCATAAAACTTCATGTATTTGCAGAACAGTCTCAGGATCCAAAGTTGAAAAAGGACTGAAAAAGGTCTCCTACAAAAACAGCATGCCATCAGCAGGTCTGTAAGGTTTGGTGGATTTCAGAATGAAGCTCTAGGTGGCAGCTAGATGTGCAGCCTCCATATGCTAGGGATGGAGGCATTCTGAAGAAAATAAGACAGCTATGTTAATCTAAGGTGGCTCCAGTTCAGCAGACAAACTGCTTCCTACACAGTTAGCTATCCAGTAAGGCAATCTGTTGAAACAGCTGATTTCTAGCTCACTTTGTTGTCATATGGACAAACAAGGATTCTTCCTGAAAGGCCTCATCCTGGCAATGTAAAAAGAAACAGCTTGTCTGGGAAAAAGTGTAAGAAGAACTAGCGCATACAGTGGGGCAAAGATAGGCAGCCTTGGCTTAAATAAAATCCAATGCCTTAGAAAATAAAGGGTGTTTTCTGAGGATAACTTATCACAGAAAAATGTGGGGGAGGAGGATGTAAATATGTATATACACCATATTCATATATAAAGAATCAGCCACAAGGATCCAGATTTCTCCCCCTCTCTTGGTTGGAAAGGAATATCCTTAAGGAAAGACGACAGAGGCTAAAGTTGTATAAAGGCTCAAAGGGCTGGCCCACCACTAATCTAACAATTAAGTTAAGGTATGGAGTATGTTAACATACTGGAGGAAATACTATTAGTTTCTCTGACTGCAGATTCACAAGTATGTTTTGCAGGACCCCTGAAGCTGGTCTGTCTCTGTCATTTCATTTGATGTTCCAGACACTTCAGGATGCACCTCCTCCTTCTTCATCTTCCATTTATGTTCCTGTTCGCACTGGCTCATGCAGTTTGCAATCACTTAACTGTTATTACAAGGGTAATCCCCTGATTAATTTACTTGGTGACTAAAATCAGCTAGTGGTTTGTAGAGAGCCACACAACCAGAAAGAATTTCATGTTATTTTCCTTCCTCTAGTACAAGTTGCAAGATATGCATTAGGTGTACATTATTTGTAGATGAGGTCCTTTTTACACATGGACAGAAAGCCTGACACATCTCATTAGTGTGAGCTCCAAGACAGTGATGTATATACTGAACTTCAAGGTCAACTACAGACTCTGATCTCTGAGATCACTGAAGTGAAATACCCATCCAAGGAAAGAGGAATTCATCACTATTAACTTTAAAAAAGTAATTGGAACTGAGAACTGATCCCTGAGAACTAATCCCTATATTCACTATGTGCTACCCACAGGGAGGTCTGGCAGAGCTCTTCGCTACCCCATCAGGGAAGGATGATTACTCAAATAAACCATTAGAAGCTATATACATGCATACTATATAAACAGAAAACAGTCCACTGTTGTAGAAGACAAGCCCTATAAAGAAAAACAGGAAAAAAACCCTAGTTAATCTGATAATAAATTCAGTTGTTTCAGTATTCATACAGCATATGCAACTAAACAGAACAGAGGCTCTGGCAAAAGAAAGCTGAGGAAAGACCACGTTCATTCAAAATGTAGACTCAAAACTAGATGGACATTCAGTCTATTCACCTTGAACCCCAGGGAACCGAAGAAAGGTTGAGAGAGTTGGGGTTGTTAAGCCTGGAGAAGAGAAGGTTACAGGAGGACCTTATAGTGGACTTTCAGTACTTAAAGGGGGCTTATAAGAAAGATGGGGGCAAATATTTTAGCAGGGCTTGTTGTGATAGGACAAGGGGTAATGGTTTTAAACTAATTTTTTTATGATTAGGGTGGTGAGACACTAGAACAGGTTTCCCAGGGAGGTGGTAGATGCCCCATCCCTAGCAACATTCAAGATGAGGTTGGAGGGGTCTCTCAGCAACCTGATGTAGTTGAAGATGTCCCCTCCAATCACGCTAGATGACCTTTAAAGGTCTCTTCCAATCCAAGCCATTCTGTGATTCGATGATTCTACAAAATGTAGAAATGTACATCAAGACACTTGACATCTTTGCCAGAGTCCATTGTTCAGGAAAGAGCACCACTCCATTTTTACTTTTTTTTTTTTTTTTTTTTTTTTTTAAAGACATTTGCTGTCAGGGAGACTCCAGTGTTTAGATCTTGTACTGACATGGTAGAGTCTTCACAGAGATAATCTCTGCAGAAATTCACAGAGATTAATCTCTGCAGAAACAAAGATACTTTCAGTCCAAAAATGTGATTGAGACGTTGAAGTAAGCATCTTGCTCGTCAAGATGCACAGAGCAATGAACCCTTTTAAAGCTGCAGACCGTCAACATCACTGTTCTGAACTTGAATTTCTGAGTTTCAAAATAGGTCTTCAGCTTCTTCAATACCAGCAATATCTTACTGTAAAAAAAAACCAAAAACCTCAGACCAGTTCTATTATTCCCTAGTCCGAAAAGTATTTGTATCTCATGGACAAGACCTCCAAAACAAGGAAAAATGGTCAGATGATGAAAAGTTGAAAAATGAGTAAAATGCCCATGGGATTAAATATGAAGCCTGCATGAGCCCAGAGTTTAAGATTCCCATGACAGACAAAGTATAAAGAGGGTGGAAATAAAGAAAAAAAAAAGAGGTTAAGCACATCCATCTTTCTTTCAAAATCTGCATATATATTGGAAAGTGCAGGACTGAAGAACATTCATGACTAGGTCAATGATACATCTCCAGGGTTCCTGGCATTTGAAATACTTTGAGGTAGGCTATGGAGACAATCCTTATTCTGGATTTTTAGATTTAATGGCATAGGGAAAAGCATATCACAATCTGCCAAAGCTGGGGTACAAAAATGACAAATGCAGTTTACTGCATTCAGGACAACAATTCCCAGTGGAAGTGCTGAGGTGCCAACTATTTGAATGTATTTCCACTTGAGTTGTAATGAGCCTAATGGCAGGATCCTAATGACACTCACAAAACTGTATCAGGAACCTCTGGGGAGCAGGACGCCTATCCATTTGACCAGTGATTTGAGGAGCTTTTTCCCCTAATACCACATTCTTGGAGACACTGTTTACCTGTAGGCCTCTTGTAAGATCTAGGAACTGAAGCAGAACTTCTCTAATTACCAAATTTCATCACATTTGTTTGTATGTTTTCTCAGTAGATATTCTTGGTATCTAAATGGTGTGATCCATTCAAATATGATTTCTCTAAGGAAGAATAAGCAACTACTCTGAGAACATTTTGAGGAGCAGTGGAAGAAGTGGTAGATTAAGTGTGTATTATTAGTACTTTACATTCTGCTCAATGTTTAGGTAGATGAAAAGAACTGAAGATGTGGTATGCACCATTCATTTCCACTAACTGGTACAAGACACTGGTGTACAGGACTTAAAATTCAGGCTCTCCAGCTATTTCTGAGGCAAAAAAGTCTTGAATGCTCACTAGAAAAAAAACTTAAGCTATGTTTTCCATGATGATTCCATCTACCATCGGAAACTGCTTATACCACCCATCTATTTATGACTAATTATCCAAATAAAATTATTGTCAAGTATCATTGTCATCAAGCAACTATTTATTATTAGTAAATACATTTTTGCAACGTTTTTCCTCTATATATCTGCCTAACAAGCCCTGTTATTAAACAAATAACCCAAAACACTCTCATGATTACACTTCTGTTCAATTCTTGTCACCAAAGATTGATGTCTTCTCACTGATAATCCTAAAAATGTCACTGAAACTGCCTTTTCTACAGCAATATGAAATGACATTTTTGTTTAAAATTTCTTGTCACCATAATTTATTTTTCAATTACAATTCATTGAGAATGCAGGATATTTTCTGGCTAGTAATTAGTCACATTAAAGACTGACAAACTATGTATACTGACGGTAGCTGAATAGCCTTTGAGCCATTTATACTACTATTTGCCATGGCATAAGAATCTATAAAAATGTAATCTATAAAAAATGTGCCCATCTTATCTTAAAACAGGATTTGAAAAATAACTCATCCATTTACTATATCTGGGCTCTTTTGTCTTATGAGAGAGTACAGATTTGGGTACAACTGACATTGCAATGGGATAAATGGAGAGCATCTAAGCCAAAAGTTGAACGTATGAAGATCTACAGTAATGCAGAAAAGCATTAATAACAATAATATGATGTTTTAAAAACAGTATGATGCTATAAAAATAGTATGATGCTATAAAAACTCATTATTAAATATCTCTAATAAAGTTTATAGTAAAATTTCATGACACGGGCAGTGGAGGCATCTCCTCTGGGGAGATTTAAAAGTAGGAAATACGTGGTGGGAAGTGCTCTGAAAAATCCCATAACTTTCATCTTTAATTTCTACAGGGTATGATCTACTTTCAGTTACCCTGGTGTAAATGCCAAAAAAAGAAACCAGAATTGCAAATTCAGATCTTTCTTCAGTTCTTCAGTACCCCTCTTATAATAATAAGGGCACATCAAGTGATGAGAGACTGGATGTTCCTAATTTGGGACACCTTTTGCCCTGCTAGCCACTCTGCAGAAAGCAGATCGTTTAAAGGTCAGTAAATATATTTACCACGCTGCAACCAAAGCAGCATAAAGGCCTATGATTCAAATAGGGAGAGATACCTAAAATGTAGATTCAGTGATAGAAAGGTATGTTCAAATTTTATTTTCCTGCATTTTCTTCAATCTGAGGAGCATAATTTCCTAAAAGTGATCTGGAAAATCATGAAGTGGGTTATTAAAAATAGTCATTAAAAAATCTTCCAGTGTGAGTAGGAGGCTGAAAACTTCTTCTAACCCAACTTCTTCTAACAAGAAAAGCCAAGAAGTAAAGGAACATACACAGGTCTGGAGGAATCTGCATTTCGCAACTGGAAAAAAGTATCTACAATAGATTCTAAAAAAAACCCACCAAAACAAAACAAGAAAAAAGAAAATAGACTGTGAAAACACACACAGAATCTTTAAATTTGCAGTTCTGTTCCATTCCCCTGTTTCTATATACACCTCTTCACTCTTATCTATCATGCATGTGCATGTGATGACTCTGTTGACAACACTTCACACCTTGTCCAGCATGATGCCATCACTGGTAAAAGAAGAACTGCACCATCACTACCATCTTTTAAATGCTAAGAAAACGTGGTATTTAAAGAATCTTTGGCAGCCTGAAAATCTCTGCAGCAGAGATCTAGAGGCATTACAGACAGTGAGTCTGATTTTGTCACTGTGGGATTCTGACTTTAAAATGGTGGGCCAGAAACTCCTTACGCTCTGAGTGGTACTGCATAATCACAGAAAATGTAGTGATTCCATCTTACCATCAAGATGAGCGGTAGGACCAATAGGCAAAGGGAAAAAAATATAAAACTGACAGATACGATAACTTGTGAACATGTGCTTCAGCCCTTCATGTACTGTTAAGTGCCTGCATTTCAGCACTCCTCTCAAGAGGTTGTGTGTGTCTGTGCATGCAATTATGGTATAAAACTGATAATATGAAGACCAGATAGAATTAATAACCTTTACTAATTTTACAGTACAAATAGCAATGTAAATATCATGCAGCTTCAAAATTTATGTCCGAAGGTGTCCTGCAAGCCCATTCATTAATTCAAGGAGTGAGTTTATTAATTTTTCTAATAGCTTGGAAAGCACGGGCATGTGACTGCTAAGGCTGGCAGATGAATCCAATTCACTTTGCATCACTTTCCCTTCAACATGGCACAGTACTGTTGCATCTCTGAGACATATAAAACCATATTTGAAATAATGCTCTGAACTTAAATGGTTGAGAACTTAAGCCCTGTTATTAAAACCCTTGCAGTGAAACTGAGACTCAGAACAGTTTTACAATGCCTATTGAAGCATCACTGAAGATCAAACTCCACAGTACTCGGGTCACTCCCACTGGATGTCCAGGGAATGCAGACATGAGGCATCTACTAAATCACACTCATACACTTGGCAACAGACTAATTCAATCTGGCATTTCCGAAGTGATCACTAATACAATACCATTACCTACCTTTAAAATATTCTCATGCACTTAATAGACACTCCTGCAATGAATCTTTCAAGCAATTAAAGACTCTTAACTTAAACCACAGCCTTTAGGTGGAAGTACCAATGAAAATCACAGAATCATAGAATCTTCATGGTTGGAAAGGACCTTTGAGACCATCGAGTCCAACCAACCAACCTACAATCTCTGCCACTAGAGCATGCCCTGAAGTGCCACATCTAGACGTTTCTTAAATACCTCTAGGGATGGTGTCTCAACCACCTCCCTGGGCAGGCTGTTCCAGTGCCTGACCACTCTTTCAGTAAAGCAATTCTTCCTAATATCTAATCTAATCCAATGGTAGCCAACTGAAATACACATATAAGCACAAAAAAAGAGTTGAAAAGGGATTGTAGGATTTCTGCACTAATTCTCACAACTATTTTTGCATCACATGCTTGCAAATGTCAGTAAAATATGCGTGCGCCACGCGTAGTAACCAAGCCTGCTCCCTAAGTTTAAAGCCATGTCCCTCCCATTTGACCCAGCACATTAGTATTAAATAAATTTTGCTGATAATCAGTGATTCTGCTCCAATAAGACAGCATTTAATAATTTTGCACTGGAGTAAATTACTGACTTTAGTTCTACTGACAAAGCTACTGCCTCTTTCTGAACAGTTGCTTCTCCAAGACTTAATTAAGTACAAAACAATAAATAAAAGCTTCGTCATTGAAACCGGATGTGACTAAGTAGATAACAAGGGAGTGTCTCCTGAATAAGATATAGTGTGAATGGGAATATGCCATGAAATAATAATACTCTACCAACTTGAAATTGTACCACGTTGCAATGAAGTTCCTGATGTGATTATTCAACAGATGCGAGTTAGATAAAATATTCCTTCTGATTTTACATTCTAAAACTAAAGAATTATTTGATCCGCTATCCCAACCACCTGCTTTAAAATTTCATCTCGTTAACAATGTACTGAGACCAATAATTTGTTCTTGGCAAGAGTCAAATAATTTCCTGAGAGTTATTTAGTTCTAATTTGACAACCTCATGTGATGGAAAAATCACTTGTTTCTCTTGGCAATTTGTCCCAGCGGTTAATCACCTCCCTACTGAAAGTATTTGCCACGTATTTAATTTGAATTTCTGGCTTCAGCTTCTACTAACTTGCTTTGCTAAATTAAAAAGCCTTTTATTACTAAGTGGTTTAGACACAGTTAGCAAACCACCTCTCAATCACATCTGTGATAAGCTAAACGTAGTCTGATCCATATGAAACTGTCATTTTCTCCTACCAAAAGCTCAGTTTCAGTATTCTTTTCTTCACCCTTTTTATTTCCAATATTAAAAAGAACAGCCACAATCGAGTATTAGTTCTGCCACTGCTTTATACTGAGGTAAAATAACCCCACAATCATTATTTATTACTTTGCTTTACTCTTCAAATAGCTTATTTACTCTGTTGTCACTGTTGATGTTCATGCTGATCTAACTTGAAGTTCAAAAAAAGTAGCCTCATTTAAAGACTTACTACTGATACCTTTTTCTCCTTTGTTTCAAATTTCCTCCCAAAAATGTTTAGTGTCTTTTTCAGTGATTTATTCTGCAATTTAAAAACTATATATGATCAGCAATTGGGTATGGGCTGGCATGAACTGAAACATCTTAAAAAGGCTAAAATATGCTATATTTACATTGCCATTTATCAACCAAACTTGTCATCTCATCAAGAGAACCAAATTCATTGGTGAAATGTTAACTTGCTAGAAAAGTGTGCTCCTAATTCTTAACTATAACCTTTTCCCTTAACCCTGTAATAATTGATTCTCTTATTACACATACTGTTATTTTGCCCATACCTGATACCAAATGAATCAATCACAAAACTACCTCTCATTTGAAACATTCAGAAACATTAAGAGTCCTGTTTTCTGGCATCCCACTGTGCTATGAGATCTATTAAACAGGAAAACCATGAGGCCAGAGATACCCTTACCCAAGCTGTTGAAGAATCATGGCTGCAAACTATCATTACAAATTTTAAGACATGTATTCCTCAGATTTCATCATCTTCAAGACAGAGAGAGGATAAAAACAATCGCATAGGTACTCCAGGTATTTCTATACTGCTAAATATAAGGGCCATGGAATGATCCATGGTCTTAAAGTCAATTGGAACAGTTTTCTACCAATGTTTATGGATTTGGCTACCTCTTTCCAGTGCAAACTGATGGGGTCACATTACCTAGTATTGGGGCCCAAGTTGCCTCTGGACCCATACACTGCCCCCGTGACCCTAAGACATAATATGTATTTCCACTGGGGCTGCAGAGGGATAGTCTGTTCAAAACATCCAAATCAAATGTTTTTTTCTAGTGTCACACCGGGAGAAAATTGCGTATCTCCTACGTGTGAGCTGAAAATCTCTTTTTCAGAGGGCAAAGTTTTGCTGTCTGGAGCTAAATGATGATGTGGGTAGAAATACCTGAAACTGGCACAATTTTCTTTCTGCTGCCTGTTTGTAATGATCTCTGAAGTAAACTAGGTTATCCCCCCCCCCGATATGTATTAGAAATATCTCCTTCAAACGTGGGTAAAAAGACATAAGGTAGAGTTGGAGAAATGCTTATGCGCAGCTCTGAGATTCTTTGTATATAGGATATTACATATATCCTCCTATACAACACATGCAAAGACTCACCAAGGTGATTCACAAAAAACAACGCATAAGAAAACTACGAAAACCAAGGATCTTTCTCTTCCTTTAGATGTACACCAGACCAAATGATTAACAAAGCCCATGTAACTCCAAACACTTCAAAAATACTGCAAATGTATACAAAAGATTTACTTCAGACCATCTTATTTCAATGTTCAAAGTCGTACTAATGAAAATACCCTATATATAAAATCATATTTGGTGCATGCATAATATTCTACACTGAAACCTTGTTTGTACTGAAAAATATGAGAATTTGTGCATGTCTGTGCAAAAAATTACCAACTGAATGCTCTTCTATTGAATTAAAATTGGATGTTGATTAGAATAAGCACAGCCAAAGGGTAAAAAAAACCCAAAAACTATATATGTGATTATTTTTGTTTATTATTTTTTACTTAAAATACTTTTAAAAGTATCTCCAGTGAAAGATTAATTAATTTCCTTTTAAACTCAAATGGAGGAGGAACTGTTCAGACAAACATTACATACGTGAACACTTCTGTTTATAATCTGAAGAGGGATTATGCAGGCTACACGGCAATTTTTATCATCGTACCACAGAAGTGCTTCATGATTATAGTATTTCCTGGATGTGAAATTATATTATAAACCAACATTGCCTTCCTGTAAACTATATAATATTATGTATAGAAACTACGTAAAGAAAGCAAATAAAATGTTACTTTAATGTTCGTGATTATATGCCAGACATCATTAATCTGGCTGCTTGACCTAGATTTGTTACATTGTATACACAGCAGCTGCGTTCATCTTCGTATGGAAAATGATGGAAAAGAAACTATACAGTATGAAATCTGGGTCCAGCAGTAATTGTTGACTGTTCACTGAGCTCATTCATAGACACTCCCTATGAAAATAATAAAAAAAATAGTTTCCTCTTACAAATCTAGCTTTGCCAGAACTAAAAAAAAATATTCATGCATAGATGAAATTAATTTTCCATGGAAGGAATAAAAACAGCTTGTTTTCCTTGAGTAACAGTTTCTCTGAACGAGTAAGCTACTAAGAATTCTATTTTATTGATTCTGGTTTGATGATTTACTTACAATAGACATGATTTAGTAGTTGGCTATTAAGCATAGACAGGTGATGACAAATGTGCCCGTGTTAGAAGTTTTATATTTTTAATAAATAACCATTAGATATATTCAGTGCTGTGTATGGAACCATGCAAAAGTAATTGTAGTGATGGCACAACTACTTAAAATGTACCCAGATGTACAGGTTGAGAAGAGAATTCTCTATATAACCATATAATGTCTTAACACTATCCACTGCTTATATGTTTGCCTGTATTGTTTATTTTGGAAAAAGCTATACTTTGCTTTATAAGTAATTCACATCAGAAAGATTCAGAACCTATGAACCACCTTGACAGAAAAGTACAAGAATTTCTCAATAAATTGTGCCACAATTAACAAAAAAAGGCATATTTTTCTCCTAAGAGCTACTGCCCTGTATCTTTAGAGAAATCAACTTTTCATCCAATGTTTATCTACATTGCCCAATAAATTTAAAAGCAATAAGTACTGCCTCCCACACTCCATTCCAACAGAATATAAGAATGTCATATTAAATCACCTATTAACAGAACAGGTTTGCAAAAATGTGTTCATATGAAACACATTATTAAAATATGTAAATGCAATGCAAACACAAAAATACTGACAGATTACTTTCACAAATCCTTTAAAAAGTGTTCCAAAAATTATATAACAACAACAACAAAAAAAGGCACAGCATTTACATTGCATTTATTGCAATTCTTCATTGTCTTATTTTTTGATTTATTTAGGGTTGAAATCACAGACTTGGAAAATAAGTCAGTAGCAGTTTAATTGTCAATTGACAAGTTGAAAAGCTGTCCTTTTTTACCAACCCTTTTATTTCTTCTTCTCAAAATGATGTTATTCTTTCCAGAACAAAAACATAACTACCTTGTTTCAAACAGGAAAAGAAGAAAACAAAATCCAAGAAAAAGAATCCAAAAATTAAGAGTAATCCTGAATCTCAGTAAAAACATATAAGGGAGCATTTACAAGAGACAGACAGATATACATACACAAATACAAAGATCCTCACCTCACACAGTTGCGGAACAGACATTTTCTTAACCAGATTTTCTCCAGTATGAGCAATAAATGCTCATCAGTTTAAAAATTAGGTCATTCAGAATCAACTGTTTAAAGAGATTATCACAATATTGGTACAGTAAAAATATTATCATAAAAATGAATAACAGTGAACAAACTGTATAAACACTGGGCAACTGACAGACAGAAGACTGCAAGAACATTAATGTCATGATACAAGCTATTTATGGAAATTCCAGTTGTTTTCTGGGGTGAGTGTTTTGTTTGCGTTCTGTTTCTTTTATTCATTCATACAGATAGAATATAAGTCTATCTGAAGAAAAGGCCAATCTTTCAAACACTGAATGAGGACAGCTACTCATGGGATGAGCAGGAGATAGCAGATGAAAAACCCACTTTTTTCTTCATGGTACAGATAATCAGGGTCTTTTTTCTCTCCTTCCTTATTCAAAGTAAGTGAGTAGAAATCAGATTGCTTCTTTAAAACAAACACTAATATTTAGGTTTTCTCTTCAAGGCAATGTCATACATTATTTTGAAGGGTACCACTCTCACAAGGAAATAACACATCTTAAGGAGCTATTGGTCTGGGAGTATGGAAAAAAAAAAGTGTTAGGGTAACACCTACTATATTCTTTCCTTCTCAAATGCTGCTCCATGACTCAGCTTTCACTGATGGTTTAGAGGGATACAACATGGCTTGAATAATCCTACCACAGAAGCTAAGTGCTGTCTGTGCTTCCTGTGAAAAGTCCTTGTGCTGAAGAAGTGATGGGAAATGTATCATAACAGGTCTTCACAGAGATGAAGTGATGGGAACAGAGGAAGAAGGGCTTTACATGATCCTTCCAAAGCTTTCTTGGGCATAGGAGAAGTCAGCTCCTCTGACTTCTGTGTGAAGAGTCAAGATTTGCAGCATAATAACTGCCAAGAAATATTGCTTCTTCCATTCCTACAGAGCTCTCAGAAGTTCTACAAGGTTCTCTCAGGTAACTGCTGACTGTCTCAAGCAAGCCAGAGAACATTATAACAGTAAAATGCAGCCAGGATAAAAAGTCACTACATTAAAAAAAAATCGAAATTTGTTATGAAGAGAAAATTTTCTAAGAATTCAACACCTAAATGTCAGGACATCTTATTAAAAAAAAAAACCCCACAATATTTATAGGACATCATATGTGACAGTATAGAATCTAAGATACAGATATGGATATCTTTAATCATTGTTTCTACATTCACTTGCACAGAAATGTGCCGTGCACACCATACATTGTGACCTCTTCTTAATCTGTTGCACATATATTCAGTATGCAGATTAAGACACCTACTTAGAATTCCTCCAGACCTGACTATGTTGATGACATAGTAACAGTAATAATGGGCAGGCATATCACAACAACACATTTCTGAAAGACAGGAGAGCTGAGCATGAAGGTTCTCTAAAAATGTTGCTGCATACTTCAAAATAAGAAAGTCTGTTTGTACTGATTATCAGCAAAAGGAAAAAAAGAAAAAACAAAGAAAAAATAAAATAAAAGTTCTTATGGGTTCTTATAAGAACCTTATAAGTTCTTATGGCTGCTAACTCACAAAGTGAACTGGGGAAAATTATCTGGCTTTTTGGTGATAATAAAATCAGAAAACATAAAGGGTTAAAGGAAAATCTGGAAAATACCCAACAGATGGTATATCTGAGCTGAAGCTTCTGAGCTGAGGGAATCACAAAAGCAGGAGGAAAACCAACACCTTTTGGATTGTTTTCATACTATCTGTACTAAATAGAACTATTTACATCAAGCTGCATGAAATACCAGGGCAAATCTTTTTCAGGAGATTATTCCATTTATCTATTCTCAAAAATCTAAATTAAAGGAAGAAACATGTCTTTTCTGAAGCCGTAGAACACCACTCAAAGAATAAAAAATAAATTACCGATGACAGTTGGCTGCATCTGAAGGAATAAGGTTTGCTCATCAAATTCTAAAATACAGCAAAGTCCAACAAAAGCCACCCAAAACTCACAGTGCAGAATTGCATTATGTGTTCTGAAATCACTCTGGTAAAGTTCACTTGTTCTGTATTTAACACAGGAATATTGCAGGCCTGTCTGAAGCAAAGGTCTTGATAGATCTATGTAATGAGAACTACAGGGGCAATAACACCAAATACTTTAGGTGACTGTGGCCATTCCTATGCTTTAGTATATTATGCTGGTAACACTTTATAATGAAAGTGCATAAGCGAGATTACGGTGGAAATTGGTGATAATAAACACAACACTATTACATTGCTTCTCATTTGTTGCAACAGACTTTTTATGTGCAATTATGTAATTATGATTCCTAAAGAAAATTGAGATCTTCATTCCTTTGCTGTTGAGATGTTTAATTCTTACATAATCCAAAAAGCCAATAATCATAAATTTGTTGCCTCTAGTCCATTATATTCTACAGATACAATGCAATGAAAAGTTCATACAAATTCAGATTTCAAAAATACGTTATTCCAAGGATAACTCTGAAACAACTACTAGACGATGCACCATAAACTTGAGGTCTTATTGTTGATATATTTTTAAGTACCTCCCCACTAAAAGGTAGATTCATACAATTGGTACAAGAAATGAAACCAATTTGATGGCTAGACACCATCAAATATCACCAAAGATTAGGGTGAGATCACTTACCTTTGAAATACTTATACAAATAATGAAAAACAATACCATATGAGATACTTTTGCTGATTCTATATAATTTTTTAAAAAAAGATGCTGACAAAATAAAGCCTCTGTTCAGACAGATAGCAGTTATTTCCTAGAAGGTTGCACTGTTACTTTTAGACATCAAAAATTGCTGCTGGAGTCCAATTTTTCATGGAATAAAATCAGCTATTATTTTTGGTTGCTCTTAAAATTTTGATTATAAGTGAAACAGGCACAAGAGACCTCAGCTACAATGAACTCTTTGCTCTATTTCCTTCATAAATTTTCACCCTTGGAATTAATAGCCCTACCAAACAGGAGAAGCAGAAACTATGAAGCCCTCATGTGATCAGATCATTTTGCTTGCTAATATGGCAGCATTTACTAAAGGGCATTAAAGGAAAATATGGACAATTTTATTGTTCTCCTTGAGGCAGAAAATACTGCAGTGAAGAGGTTCATTACTAAATATTTTACCACTGTCCAGCTGCCTTACAGTCAATTATGTTCAGTTAATGTGCATCTTAATGAAGATCTTGACATACAGTTATAATCACAAACTGTCCATACCAATGTCAGTCTTCAGTTCATGATTAGTACTTTGTTGGCATAATATAACAAACACTTTCTAATTATGTTCCAGCTCATTAAAATTAAAACAGAGTTCAATAAAAGCAACTTGCAACATGTTATTTATTTTAGCAAAGAGATAATCCTATTCTAGAGAAGAAGATTCAAGAAGTAATAAAATAATGAAAAATGCACAGAATAAAACTATTAATATTGTGCTTGGTCAGTATTGAGGATCACTTTCAGTTTGTTATTAAAGTTATTATGCAAATACTCCCCATAGCAAATCAACACACTCCAGCAATGTTGTGTTTTGGAAGAGAAGATACATGAAGAAAAGAATACCCCCAAACCACAAAAGTACTTCTGCAGCAGATTTCTCTTTGATTCAAAGGCTACGGAGGTTGCTATGCATGAAAGACAGACAATCACAGATCTATGATGATGAATCTATTTGGGAAATAAGAATACTGGGAAATGACAGAAAACGAGATATTTAGCAAAACATGCTCCATTGTTTCTTATGCAGATTTCCAACGAGAATATATCCCCCAAGTTACCACTCATGAAACCATGAGCACATACATGTTGCAGGTTGTGGGCAGAGTATTAACTACTATCGACACATCTGTATCTCAGTCACCAGGGATGAAGGGGATGGC
Organism: Rissa tridactyla; assembly: GCF_028500815.1. Taxonomy (NCBI): domain Eukaryota; kingdom Metazoa; phylum Chordata; class Aves; order Charadriiformes; family Laridae; genus Rissa; species Rissa tridactyla. The sequence continues at coordinate 200,540,623 of NC_071466.1, forward strand.
AGCCCCTGCCATGGGAGGGGGAGCACTTCTCAGGTAGTATCATTGACCACCACAGCTTGAATACAGATTGTGCACTGTGCAAAAAGCTTGACTTTTATGTCCCTTTTTAGATGAAGGTCATTCCATTAGCTTCACACTGTCAGAGAAGAAAAGAATATATTTTTCAAGGCATTAGGAATAATAGGTATGCTTTGGGGACAGAAATGGGACAAGAGGCTGGTCATCAGCTTCACTGCTTTGAGAGGGTACAACTGAGACTTCAGCAGATTGTTACTTTGCATTTTTACTGATAGGAGAAAAAACGCTGCAATCCGGAAATGACTGTGGTATGAGGAAATCATATTTCAAAATATCCTTCCAATGAAAGACATGTCTAGTTACGGCACGGGGAATAAAAACATTGTTGCTCTGGAGAAGAATATGTGAATTTTACATGAGCATTTTTACAGCAGAAAGCTGCTATTTATCACATGCATAATGCAGTTCTCTAATTTTATCTATTACCATGCATCTCTTGTATTAAATCTTTCCTAGTTTCCTCATAAATATGTTTCTAATACATGAGACTGTAATTTTTACAGAAGTGCAGGGAATAATAACCTGAAAGTAACAGTTCCAGTTTTCATACGAAGACATCGTCAAAGTGTCAGAATTAACAGATAACCTATCTAATCTTTACAATTTAATATTCAGGGGAAAAAACAAATCAAAACAAAACAAGAAACTATTAATTCTCTCAAAATACTAAGTAAAACAACAGTGAAATTCTTCCCACCCCATCCTCACCTGACCCTAGGGGCTGAGACACAATAAGAGCTTGCTTAGACTCTTTGCAGCCTGGATATATGCATGACAATTGTATTATCACTGTAGACTTCCAGTCAGTTAAGATTGATCTGAGTAGGTAAAATACAAAAATGCACAAGAATTCAGGTCGCTGGAGAATTTAGAAAAGCTGGGTCTTGTATGTTCAGAACCTTTCCTGCTTTGAAGAACAAAGTGATAGCAAGATGTGGTCACGTCTTGAAAATGCATTCCCCAATTGCGTGTGACTCAGGTCATGAAAGAGTTAAAGTTTACCATTTGAAATACAAAGAAAACGTCAACAGGGAAATTTATGTTTAAAACCTACACAAAAGGTTGTAAACATATGACTCTGATAGCATCTTCTGATTGTATATTTTTTTATTGTGTTCATTGGAAAAAAAAAAAAGGTTGGTATTCAAAAAATATCATTCTTGCTTTTGACATATCCCCTGAATGCCTATAAGCACTTGCAAAGATCTTAATGGGAAATTGATTTTTTTTTTAACCTTTGTGTTACCTCTATGTTAATTTTCTCCCACCTCTTTCTTCTAAAAGAAGAGATGGGATAAATTCCCTTCACCTAGTGACAGCCGCATTAAAATGGGTTTGATTCACCTTCCAGTTCCAAGTCTTGTCATGGTAAATGAAACTGAAGAAAGGAGATTTCTCCCTTCTGCTGATACTCTGGTTTGTACTGTATTCTACAAATATGGCCTACCCGAGCAAGCAGCAGATGCTACTTCCCCCTATCATTGCATGGGGAATAGTTATTTTTGTTTTCTCATTGCGAGTTCAGAATGTAGCCAGTGCTGTAGAATGAAACAAAAGTCTCAAGCACATGCTAATGTTTAAATGATTCAACATTTTGTTTGCTTCATTCTTCTATTGTTCTGCAAGAAGGATTAGTAAAAAATGAGCTAGTCCTCTCATCCAGAAACTAAAAATGGTTCACACGAAGCTTTCCTGACATAAACAGAACACCAAGAAAGAAATACTGATACTGGTTAGGCCCTCACTGCAAAATAAAACTGTCTTCACACTGAAATATCTCAATGTGAAGCTCTGCTAGGGACCAGCACACTAACACACACAGAAAACATGAAAGTTATGAGGCACGTGAGTAATTGAGTTGACCTCGGCTAAGAGGAGAGTAAAAATTACCTATGCTCTGCTCCTACCACATAATTTCCAAATCAAGATAGGTAATTTGTGAAGGAAACACTGATTTTAGTGGGAAACTACAGCCTAAAGTATTGTAAGTATTTACCCAGAATCCCCAGGAGTGACTCTTAACAGCTTGAAACATTTTTTAAATCCAGAAAAGCAGTATCCAATTTCAGTTTGTAATAGACATCAGACAATTTTGCTCCTCTTTCTAGCACACAAACTTGCAGGTACACACACACACACACACACACACACACACAAACGCACACCTCCTTTCATTAACAGAGGAAGGAAAAATATTTTTAAACAGTTCACAAGTAAGCTAAAGGTTCACTCAGAAAACCTTGTGAACGGAAGAAAAAAAGATCAACGAATACTTTCAATAATAAAGATAAAAATTTTAAAAGGTTACAAGCTTGTGAAAACAATAAGAGCACCTGCTTTATAAGGTACTACATAAAACCACATAGATAACAAAAATCACCTAGTGACATAAAATCTTTTGGCCTCTGTAAGCTGCCTTCATGAATTGCACACACAGGCTGTGTGCCTGAAGCCTGCAGCGGAACCACCGAGCCTCAGCAACCCTCTGCAAACCACGGCTCACCAGGGCTAGGAAATCATTCAATGACGCTACTGAACAATCAAAGCCAAGGTCCTTCATTCCTGCAGTGAATAGCAGTGATGTAGCACTTTTGGTCCATTTCATAATTATTTCGGTCCATAATTATGAAAAAGACCAAAACCATGCAATATTTGTCACCAAATAGCTAAACTGATGAAAATCCAAAGGCATGCAAAGAAATAAATTGTTTTCCAACCACGTGATGCACACCCAACAGCTGAGGAGAGCCCGTCTTTCTTAATGGTCTCCTGGTCTTCTACATCATACTGGGTGGCGAATATTACCTCCTTACACGCAGCAAGCTTTGCTGGCCCAATACGTCTAGAATTGTAGCGCTGTTTCCTATTGCAGAGGGGCAGACTTATCTAAAAATTAAGTGAGGGACCTTAGTCTATGCCATGCGGCAGGATTTACCAGCAGAGAAATTGTGTGAATCAGCTGGCAACAGAAAGCTTTTTTACAGTAGGATAGAAAGTGTAACTTGTAAAAACATCTATTTAAATTATTTAAACATATATTTAAAAGCATATTTTCAAACTGAAACTTGAATCATATAAAAAGCTCTTGTGAAGCAACTTTCATACTTACCTGTGTCCCTAGATTACCACTTAAAGAAGACTCTAATGAGCAATGCAAGTCCTTATCAACCTGTACTGAAATATACCTCAATTCATACAGTTCCCGATGAAGCAGCATTATCTACTGTGGTAATTCCAAGATCTTAGAATTTACCTCCTGATTTGAACCGAGAAGTTCTAATAAAGTCTGATTTTTTTTACTATTTAATGTGCATATTACAAAACTACATGTGTCAGGCATCTTCTGCATCACTACATGGTAACCGGTTGTGTTACTAGCAGTGGTCACCTAGAACACAGTACGTTAAAACACGTCTTGAAAAAGGCAGCCCTAGGCTTCTGAGGTTACTTAAGAAAGGGGCTTATTCAAAATCAAATGCAACGTGGTTTTCAGTTGCTTCAGTTTACTAGGCAATAGAGAAAAACAAACCATTGTCATATAAGTCAATAAACAGCCAAAATAAAATTATATTTGATCACAGTTGATCAGAAGTGCATTCCTGTAGTGAAAAATATCTATCCTCTTCGTAAGTCTAAGATAATAAAATGTTTTTTCTTTTCAAACATAACAAACAGTTAGGAAACACAGGTATTTGAGGACTATCCTAATTCTGTCAACCAAATGCTTGTAAAGTTTGCAAGAGATTTCAAGGTTTTCTTCTGAGCTCAAGAGCATTACTTTCTCTGGAAAACTACTGCCACTGAAAGCAGAAAACTATCACTGTGAACCTGTGTTCAATATAACACTCTGATAGGGCACTACTAATTTGCTAACTATAGAATATTGTGGGCATCCTGCAAGCTTTAATGAGTGCAATAAACATAGAAGCACAAACAGGCAATTAACCTCATTTTCTTTGCAAACAATGTCCAGAACAGTCTTTGTGCTATCATTTACCATATAAAAAACAAGAAAGTGCTGCTGGGTTTTTAAAATACAAACAATAGGTTTATCTGTCAGCAACATTACTTTTAAATATTACACGCTGCTCTACAATCCTGAGAAGCTGGTCCATGTGAACCTCATGAGGTTCATCAAGGCCAAGCGCAGGGTCCTGCAGCTGGGTCAGGGCAACCCCTAGGATCAATACAGGCTGGGCGGTGAAGGATTTGAGAGCAGCCCTGCCGAGAAGGACTTGGGGGTACTGGTGGATGAAAAGCTGGACGTGGGCCAACAATGTGTGCTCGCAGCCCAGAAAGCCAACCATACCCTGGGCTGCGTCAAAAGAAGTATGGCCAGCAGGTCAAGGGAGGTGATTCTCCCCCTCTACTCCTCTCGGGTGAGACCCCACCTGGAGTACTGCGTCCAGATCTGGAGCCCTCAGCACAGGAAGGACATGGACCTGTTGGAGCAGGTCCAGAGGAGGGCCACAGAAATTATTAGAGGGATGGAACACCTCTCCCGTGAAGACAGGCTGAGAGAGCTGCGGTTATTCAGCCTGGAGAAGAGAAGGCTCTGAGGAGACCTTATAGCAGCCTTTCAATACTTAAAAGGGTCTTATAAGAAAGATGGGGACAGACTCTTTATAAGGCCTGTTGCAGGAAGCCAAAGGGTAATGGTTTTAAACTCAAAGAGGGAAGATTCAGACTAGATAGAAGGAAAAAAAAATTACAATAAGGGTGGTGAAACACTGGAACAGGTTGCCCAGAGAGGTGGTAGATGTGCCAGCCCTGGAAATATTCAAGGTGAGGTTGGAGGGGGCTCAGAGCAACTTGATCTAATTGAAGCTGTCACTGCTTATTGCAGGGGGTTGGACCAGAAGAGTCCCTTGCAACCCAAACTTTTCAGGTCCCTTCCAACCCAAACTATTCTATGATTCTATGATCCTTGACAGATATAGACAAGCCCTAGGCATATGTCCTTTACCTGGGGAGAAATAACTCCATGTAATTTTACAGACGAGGGGCTGATTGCCTAGAAAGCAACTCCGTAGAAAAAGATGTGTGGTCCTGGTGGACAACAAAATGAACATGAGTCAGCAGCATGCCCTTGGAGCAAAGGCGGCCACCAGGCTCCTGAGCTGTATTAGTAAGACTGTAGCCATCAGGTATAAGCAAATGATCCTTCCACTCTATTTACCACTTGTGAGACTACATCGGGAGTGCCAAGCCCAGTTTTGGGCTCCCCAGTACAACAAAGACATGGATGTACTGGAATGAGTCCACTGGGGGTCACCAAGCTGGTCAGGGAGCTGGAGTACAGGAGCTTCCAGGGCAGGCTGAGAAAGCTGCATCTGTTCAGCCTGGCAAAGAGAAGGTTTGGGACACCTTTTGGCTGTCTACAGCCAAGTTGGAGGATACAGAAAAGACAGAGCCGGACTCTTCTAGAAGGTGCACAACAATGGGATGAGAGCCAATGGACTTGGGAAGTTCCAATTAGATAGAAGGGGGAAACAATTATCCTGCAAGTGGTCAAACAGTGCAACAGAGAACCAAAGATGCTGTAGGATGTCTGTGCTTGGAGACATTCAAATCCTGGACATGGCCCTGAGTAACCTGCTCTAACTGCACCTGCTTTATACAAGTAACTGGACTAGATGACATATGGAGTTTCCTTCCAACCTACACAACTCTATGATTCTAAGACCATTTTTGGTTTTATAGTGCTCAACATTACCTCTCAGTTGTCAGGCATTAGTTTCTTTGCAGCATACTCACTAAACAAGTAGTTTTGCATACAATTTTTCTTAATAAATCCTGTCCCAGATGATAAAAGGTAGGTCCAAAAAACACACACAATGCTTTAAAAAACCCTTAGGTATCTCTCACGACAAAGTAATGAAACGGTTTAACTGAATCTTAATTTTAAGCCAGAATAGATATTTTTTTTAATGCATGAAGTCAGCACCGTAAGTAGCTTTCCAAAATATAATACTTCTTATAATCTCAAACAACTATAAAAAGGCAACACATAACAAACTTGTAAGTCAGATAAAGAAGGAAAGTTCCCTAGTTTCCAACTAAATGTTATATTTGTAGATGTTAAAATGACCTTATGAAGTCCCAGATACTACTACTGTTTCATAGCTGAGTTAGGCAACTATATAAACTCATTCTTCATAACAGATTTTTTAATTTCTAATTGTGTGTTTAAAAGTATTTTTTTCTGTTGAAATTAATGTCAGTCTCCATGTAGTTTATCAGATTGGTTGCAATAAACTCAAAAGAACAAAGCCTTTGTCTTTGGTATAATGACATATCATATAGAAGTGAAAACTTCACAGAAATCTCTTGCAGTGACTCAGCAGAGAGCTTAAGAACAATAGGTGGATTTGTTTTCATTTATTTGCAATATCTGGCCATTCTGATAAAAACTTGGAAGACAGACAAGAATTAGTAACAGAAGCCCAGAACTTGCAGATGCATGACTAAGGCCAATAATCCTGAGTGACCAAGGAAAGGTTTTAGATGAATTTGACTGAATTAACTAGTCATTTATATAATTTATTTAAAAAAAAAAAAAAAAGAAAAAGGTTTGATACAAGGATACATTTGAATTAGGGACATTTTAGTCAGGAATTTGGCGCCCAAATGTACATGTCAAAAGGCTCTATGTGCCTCAGTAAGTGTCTTATTTTTCAGTGTAATGATCTCTGGGCACCTAGGGTTTTATCTCTAATCATGCCTACCTTTACCTCATCATCTGTGGACACCTAGAGCTTTCTCTCCCTCATTTCTACTGCTTCAGTCAGAATGTTTCTACCCTTACATTAATTCCTCCAGAGACTATAGCTAAGCTGTCGCTGCTGGAACAGGAATTGAAGCCAGATCTCCCACAGCCCAGGTAAAAACCTTAATCAGCAGACACTGACTCATGCTTCTTCTCACCTCTCTTTGCTCCACAAATTGGCAGTTCTTGGCTGTGCAAAAGAGCAACTGACTTCACATAGCTGCACAGGTGCCAGGACTTCCCACCACATCATACAGGACAGCTAGGTGCCAGTCTCTGTCCTGAGAGCTGCACCTGAGCCCCCTCAATGTGAAAAATAAGCTGAACCCAGTAAAAGCCATAGTCTCTAAGACACAGAAAATGTAGGTATCACCCCACTCTCACACCAACATACACACATACCTCCTCTGCTTCCCATTCTGTAAGAGCAACAGTAAGAATTGACCAGGACTTCAAAAGAAGTGCTGTGGTACCTATCAGGTTGCAGAGGGCAATGGAGGAAGGTGCCATCCTCAACATCCTGTGACAATCTGAATGAGGAGCTTCATCTCCAGGGAGAAGAGGGGTTTCAGACAAACCATCTGTGCTTATTGTTTCCACCAGGCTACTCGTAAGCAGTCACAGGCAGGCTAGGCAGGGAGTTATCCCATTTCCTTTAGATCTCATTCCAAGGCACCTATTTTTCCCCAGGAATATACAAGGAGTCAAGAAATCATAACATAGCTTTCTGGATTTAGCTACAAAAACCTTTTCCTGGACCTTGAAATTAGTATTCACCAATAGTCAACTATGAAATTTTACCTTTTTTTTTTTTTTTTAATTTACCTGGCAACTGCCATGTCCAAAATCTGTAGAAAGATCTTCTACGTGCACTAGCTACAGATTTCACAAGTATATTTTTTCTCCTAAAATCTACATCATCTGTTCAGTCCTGAACTGCCACAAAATAGGATTGTTACCCAGCTTTCAAAAAGGAAATGTGCAACTGACTTCAATTTTATTCCAAATGATAATAAAGATACTAGAAAAAAGAAAGTGTTCTTTGCCTATGTCAAACAATGAAAACATAGAACATATATTACTATGAGGACAACATAACAGCATGTCAGTAATTTATTTTTCAGAAACTGCAACGTATTCACTCAGTAGATGTCTCAGTAGGATACTATAAAATCCTAACAACAGATATCCCATAATAATATTTAACATCACAGTGCAAATGTAGAAAACATCACCACGTAATTCCACAAGAAGAGGCTTTTAGTGGAGAGAACTGGCTACACAAGCTGGAGTCAGATGACCCAGATTCAACACAGCTCCTCTACTGACTCAGGGCTTATCTACCCAGGGAAAACAACCTATAATTGCTTCTCCTACAGACACTCTTATTCCATTAGTCCTAAAATTTCTTTGTTCGGGTAATTTAGTTCGCTTCAGAATTTAACTGAAGACAGCACAGCTTACCATGTCTAGATTTCATGTGCCAGCTTATTTTGCAACAAGTTCAGTGTGTAAACAAGATTTGATGATAAGGCTCAAAATAATCAGTGTATCACTTGGTGCTTTGATTTATTCAAAGCATAGATGGCAATAATTTATGTTACATAAATCAGAAAAGTATTTTGAATCTTCAGATATTCAAGAACTATGTCTAGATCCTCAAATAATGTCATACATCTCTAATACAGACATGTAACTGGCAATTTTTTTTTCTTAATTGTTTAATGATTATGCAAAACACTATTTTCTGACTTCTATTCTTCAGCAACTCAAAGAAACATTAGCTAGTTCCAGATACAGAAAAATTTGAAAAGATATTTCTCAAACAAGAAGGCAGAAAATTACTTTCCCTTATGGGAGAATTAAAGAGGCTTCCATTATCTATGCACAAAATTATTTGCTAAATTGCATGTTAGGGTGCAGTCAATTAATACACTGCATTTAGAAATTCTTTTAGTTATGATTGCACTTATCTATTTTTATGAAGCAACTCTGAACTGTACTTTAAATTAAAAACAATTCATAAGTGAATATAAAAAAATGTGCTACATCTATATAATACAAGGAAACAAAAATAGGCAATATGTCTTATTCTTGATCAAAATCGCTTGAGGAGCAATTGAAGGAGCTGGGACTATTTAGTTTGAGGAAGAGGAGGCTGAGGGGAGACCTCATCACTCTCTACAACTACTTGAAAGGCCATTGTAGAGAGGTTGGTGCTGGTCTCTTCTCACAGGTAATTAGCGACAGAACAAGAGGGAATGGGTTCAAGCTGCAGCAGGGTAGGTTTAGGCTGGACATTAGGAAAAAATTCCTCACAGAAAGAGTGGTCAGACACTGGAATAGGCTGCCCAGGGAGGTGGTGGAGTCACCATCCCTGAATGTGTTTAAGACTCGTTTAGATGTGGTGTTAGGGGATATGGTGTAAGGGAGAACTTTGTAGAGTGGAGTTGATGGCTGGACTCAATGATCCCAAGGGTCTTTTCCAACCTAAATGATTCTATGAGTCTATAAAATATAATTTTAACTTATAAAGGTGCTTAATTTCCAACTGAATTACCTATTTATGTTTGTTATGGAACCAACATGCAATAACTATATGTTTCCTGGCATTCCTGACATTTCAGTAATCAAAATGCATGCTTGCTTGTTTGCGCAGACTAAAGCTAAGACTACTTAGTCTGAAGAGTTTGTTTTCAATGGAAACTACACCAGGAAAAGACAAGGTAGCATTGTCTGATGGAATTAAAATTTATCTACAACTGAATATCACAAACAAAATAGCACTAATAGAATTATTAAAGACACATATTTCTGTTGAAGACGTCTACTATTCCTGCACAGAAGTTTGAATCTGTAAGTATCACACATCAAATAAAAGCCCTACTGGTTTTGACTGGGATAGAGTTAAATTTCTTCATAGTAGCTGATGTGGGGCTGCGTGTTAGATATGTGATGAACAGTGCTGATAACACAGGGATAATTTAGCTATTGCTGAGCAGTTCTTACACAGCATCAAGGCCTTTTCTGCTTCTCCGACTGCCCCACCAGTGAGTAGGCTGGGGGGGGCACAAGGAGCTGGGAGGGGACACAGCCGGGACAGCTGACCCCAACTGACCAAAAGGATATTCCAGACCATATGACGTAGTGCTCAGTAATAAAAGCTAGGGGAAGAAGCAGGGACGGGGAAACGTTTGGAGCTATGGCACTTGTCTTCCCAAGTAACTGTTACACGTGATGAAGCCCTGGCTCTTTTGTTAGATGCCTCTGACATAATATAATATTGCAATTTGCTAGTTACATAATTTTAAAAATTCTTCATATATTGTCAGTGAGAGTTTCTAATACTTTTTGCTCTTTTCAATAAAAGCTATTTTTTATCTAAAACAGAAGGTCCAGGTCTGCCCCACAGAATGGTAAATGAGCTTTGTTTTTATATCATGCTAAATTTCAACACGGAATACTAGAAGGAAGAGAAATCAGGATACTTGTAGGAAACTGGCTCTTTGTCTCCTGTAAGGATTTCAAACACTTGACAATTAATACCCACCCAATTTCCATTTTATCTAAAATATATTTATAATGCAGTCTTGCAAGTGAGTGAACAATCTGTTTATATTTGTGGACTGCTTCCAGGAAGCTACCTCCTCCCTCTTCCCTCAACACTATCCTACAGACATTTTAAAAAATAAATTGTCACAACAGTCTTTCCCTTCTCAAACAAAATTAGACTGATCACTGTTACTACTTACTGAGAAAAAAAACGCATCTGATTTAGCAATAGTAATATTCACATATTCAAGTCTGCGCTCACTGAAATAAAATTTGTGGCCATCCACAAAGATACATGCAGATTCAATATCTGTTTATTGCTAGGGTAAGGCATGGCTTTTCCTGACCACAATCTTAGCTCTTCCTTCAAAAGAGGAGGAGGAGGAAGAAGCAGCTGTAATTCTGTAGCAGCCTAACACTCTTGGTTCCACCACTATTTAACTTTTTTTCATGCTACCAGATCTTCATTTCATTCACTGACTATTTTACTGGCACTATCGTTAGACCAGGCTATCAAGGCTTTAGACAGTCCCTTCAAACCTTCAAACAGTGATGAATGTTCCTGGTATTCCATATGTTTTGTGACATTTGAGGCTCCGAAGTACTACTTTTAATCAGTGCAATATGCTTCAGTGGTTCTCATCGTCACACAATCTTGAAGTCAAAAAGCAACAAAACAACTTCCCCCCAAATCCTTTTAAATGTGATACTTTATCACAGTTGCCAGCATAAATTTTCCATTAGTGACAGCTCAGGTTTTCTTCCAAATTCACATATGTACCACTTTAAAATATTCATTCTATTTATGGAACACACAGAATTATGCAGTGAGTTATAGTATGTGAACACTCATAGCCAGATTTAAAACATGTGAATGGATTTCATTGAGATGCGTGGAACACTCCTAAGAGACTTATTTTTTTTTTTTTGCGTGTATCTTGAGTAGTTTAATAAAACTTCATTTAATTAGCTGATCAGAAGATATATTTGAGTCTTACTGACTAAGTATATTATACCATTCATGTCAAAAGACTATTTGCTTAACTCTATCCATTAACAACCCATATAAATTTCAACTCCAAAGATAGAAGTTAGGTGCATTTCTTTCCAAATCACTTATTGCTGATCATTCATTACTGCTTCAATATTACAGGTTTTCCTACTTTACTTCTATTCTTTATATAAATTATGTAAAAATATCACAAAATAATAGTCCTGCTAACATGAAGTCTTATTTACCTGAATCACCGTGTGAGATAAAAGTTAGGTGTTGCTCTCCAGAAAATATTTATTCCTGAGTTTTTTAAACTTTCAAAAGACCAACATAAAAGCCCCAAACCTTTCCAAAATTATTAAATAAATAAATAAAATTGTTATACTTCAATGTTCTTACAGTTTGGGAATTTCTGCAAAACACTGGGAACTCACACAGATCTTAAAGCACTGTACAATGTAAAACCTATTTCCCTACCTACAGTCACATTTGGAAGTCTGAATCCATTAAATCAGGCATTTCCTCATACTCAAGGCAAGAAGAAGACCATAGGAAACTGAAAGAACAACACTCAATCCCTTAGTGTTGTAACTTGTGAGTTCCTTCAACCCTGTATCCATAAAAAAAAGAAGAAAAAAAAAAAAGAAAAGTCAATGAGGAATTTACAGTTTATCTTATTCTATATTCATACTCACAGAGGTGCTCTACTGACTGCTAAAATGAAAATAAGGTAAAATAAGGATCCCTTCCTTCATTCTTAGCATAAAAATGTAGCTGTACCAAACACACAAGTAGAAGCACAAGAAAAAAAATAATTTAGTGTGAACATGGAATAATGAGAAATGGTTGCACAAAAAAAAAAATAAATATAAATATCAAATCCTTATTAATTTCCTCTCCAAATGCATCATTGGACCATTGAAAAGTTCTCCTCCATATTCTAAAGAGAGAAGAGAATTACTGTGATTCCTTATTCTAACTGGAAATGTCCATTAATCTTTTGCACGAGCCTTTTTCCAGCAAAGAATGATGTCCAATATAAGCAAAATTCTATTTATATCTCAAAGATTAAGGTCAGTACCAGGACTATTTCCATCAGCATTGCTGGCAGCTGGTCTGTCTGTCCAAGGTTTCCTTTCTCCATTCAAGGCTGCCAAGAGTATTGATGTGGAGAAGAGCTCCTAAGGTTTCTGGGCTACTAAGGAAGAAGGGCAGCCAGACCCCCAACATGCCTGTTTGTCTGCTGAGCAAATACATGTTGAACTAAGCCACAGCTGACACTTTTCCTGAAGCACATAACTGTATATCTGGCCATCTCTTCATTTAGGCAACCAGCCCTTGGCCAATAACACGGACACTTACACTACTTCTCCAAAGCACCAAGACTCCTAGGCAGCTTAGGAAGCAGCTCTGGCAGCCATTCAGCTTGGCAAAAAGATTTGTCTTTTCTATTTCTATCATAATCTGAGGTGGTAAAACACAGAAGTTAAAAACTTAACATGGCCATGAAACTACATCTGGTATTCCAGCAACACTGAATAGAATAACTTACTAAAAAAAAAAAAGGAAAAAATACTCCAAAACCCAAAAAACAGTAAAAACCAAAACTCACAGCTAAAATAGATAATAGAAACCAGAAATGAAGGGATAGAAAATTATATAAGATAATCAAACCATATAATTTTTTTGTGCACCTTGTCCCCTTGTACCTAGGTAACCCAATCTCAATCTATACAGGCAGAAGCAGAATTCTACTGGCTTCAGGAAGCACAAAGAAGGCCACATGCCATGTTCTTCAGAACAAAATATCTCTTAAATATCCCATAAAAGCCCTCCTAAACATTGCAGAATAGTTACTGTAACTGTTCACATAGTATTTTGTAAATATCAGGCACTCTCAAGCTGAAGAGAAGACCGAATTTTCAAATTAAAATAGAAACCATGGCTGTTTTATGTATCTTGGACAAGCCCAAAGATTCAAACGTACACCTTTGTGTCTGCCACACCAACTGGCAGGAACTCTCCTGCCAAAACATCATTAGGCTTAAAACTTTCTTGTTAGGATGCCCTCTCTCTCCCTTTTGCTAACATAAAACTGCTCAACAGAAATACCTACTGTTGCCTCTCAACCCATCTGAATCACTAGTCAACTTCAGAGCAAATTATTTCAGCATGTATTTAGCTTCTGTTTCATACCTGCCATACATCTGAAATACTGTTGGGCTTTTTTTCCCAAGGGTATCAGTTACTCTAGTACGAGATACTTTCCCTTCTTTCAACAAAGCACCCAACAAGAGTTGATTCGCTGCCAATGTGCTGTAACCGCAGCATGTTGCACAGAGTAACACTATCCTGTCTCCTTCAACTCCTCTTCTCTCCTCTTCCCTTAGACCATAAGCTCCGTGGGGCAGGAATTCTTCCTCTTCACAAAGAGATTTGGGTCCAAGGCTGAGGACGATGGTATTACAAACACTCAGGAATAACATTTAATATCTAAGTTTGAGCTGAAGTAAAATTTTATAGAAATATTTACTAATATACATACATTTGTACTATGGGTGCAAGAATTTTAGTGTTCAGAAGAAAACATGCTTTATTACATTTATTAGATTAGATTTATTAGGATTTATTAGATTAACATTGTATTATCTATGCAATAAACATGTCCGTGTACGTAGCAACACAATCTATACTTGGCAGACTTAAAAATAGTAACCATTCGTCTTTAAATACAACTTTTAAAGGACTTGTTCCAGGAGAAATACACTATCTGAATGAGTAAAAACAAAATAATAAAAAAACATTATTATATTCGGATGATACTGTAAAAATAATTGAAGAACATTTTATTGAGCAGTAAACAAACCTGGGCAACATAAGCAAATTAAAACTAGAAAAGTAAAATTGAATACAGCTGGAAGGCTGATTTACAAGTGATTTTGTCTTACAAAGAGCCCGCAATACTGCAATAAAAAGCTAGAGGTGCTAGTAAACAGGGAGTCCAATATAACTGTATCACAGAATATAGCAATCAAAGACCTAACCAGTCCTGAGGGTATCCGATCGTACGCATCCAATGTGATAGCCTGTCTGTGGTATAATAACCAGTGTAATTTAATTTAAACTATGGCAGTGAGTTTGGGAACCTGAACTCCATAAAAAAAACCCAAAAAACAAACAAACAAAAAAACAAACCACAAACAAAAAGATGGAGAGAAATTGGAAGCAATTCAGAGAACAGCTACTAAAATAATGGAAGGGTTGAAGGGACTTAGTTTTGTGTAAAGGTCAGGAGAGTTAAAAGGCAGTAGAAGGCAATGTGGCACCACTGAGAAAGGACTAAACTAACACAATAGCTTCCCCAATGTGTAACCTTAGGCATATCTCCCTCCTCCTCCTTCTCCACCTCCCTTTCTTTTTCTTTTTTGGCAATTTCAATATCTGCACAGATGCAGACAGACACTGAACTCGTTCTGACTATGTTGCACGACGGCTGAACGGGAATCATGTCCAACCAGAATGAGATTTAATGACGCTGTGGTGGTGTGTCCAAGCTAACAAACCATGCTGACATCTTCTCTCTGTATTTACAGTCTCTCTGGCCCAACTGGATCATAATGTTTGGTTTTGTAATGTAAATAAAAATATTTCAGACATCAGCAAAATGGCAGCAAAAATAAATTTATCAAAATACCCATATACAGTGATCTTCATCTGTCCATATAGAGGGAGTGTAGCCAAATAAGCATAACATGTGACAATGTTATCACATCCATAGACATCTTTGGGACAGGCCTAAAACACAGCCCCAATTTGCAATTTAGAAAATGACCCACTGGGGAGTATATTTTCAGATGAGTGCCGTCTGTGCCTTCATTTATTTTGGACACTATAATAGTCCCTGAGACTTTAGAGGTCCTGTGGACAAAATCAGGCAGTGCTGATATTACCTAACTCAAAACCACAGTGTGACAGCAAAGGTAAAGCGGAGTCCGGTTCAGGCTTCAAAGCTTTTAGGTTCAGGTAAGTATTTTTGTGACTGGTGAAAGCCAAGCTCCCTGCTGCTGTGGCTATACTTTTACCAGTACTCATACCAGCCAGTTTAAGTAGCTTGAGCATAAGATTTGAGAGGCCTAAATATCTTGTCCGTATCAAGAACATCATCTTTCCAGTTGTTTCTTTCTGTATCTCTCAAATCTATTAGTTATCTTTCATTAATGACTACTTTCACTCATGTCCTCAAATAACTGAAAATTCAAGGAGTTTCTGTTTCATGAGTTGGAGAACCTCTGGCCTTATTTCTGCAAATATAGGTTTTGAAATGCAGCGCTTATCTAATAAATCATGTAGAAATTGCTCCTTTGCTAATTAACACAAGTCGGATGGCTAGGAAAATACTAATAGACTGCACACAAAGCTTTTGCATTACAACAATTATGCTAATGTTCTATGATGCATTTTTCTTATTTTCTTTTTAATTGTAGAGACACAGAACATAATCCTGTGAACATCCAAAATTGATGGCACTTATTATCAAACTGAACACTAGGCAATCTCCTTTCCGACTTCTAACATTCTATGCTGCCAGTATTTTTTGTTTTGCTTTGTTTTTTAAACAGCTGCCTCTAGAGACTCACAGGCATGAGCAGCTCTAGAAAAGATCTCTCTTCCAATACTTGGCTCCGTATTGTAATAGATGCAGCCAGCATCCTCTCCCTACAGACATTCACAGAGGCAAACGGGAAGACTCCTCTGAGTCATGGTACAGTGCATGCTAAGCCAGCCGGTCTTCCTTCACTTATTTTATAAATTTTGCGATTAGAAATGTAGTTGCCATCTGCACAGCATGCGGATTAGATACAGATTTGCATCGTGCGTACCTGCAAAGGGCAGAAGCACAAACTCACCTCAACCGTCTATGTATGAAATTCATAAAAAAATTTAATGTTTATGCACAATGCTATGTATAAACATGATGCCTAAAAATTCATTTTCAGAAATGGAAACTTACAGAAGAGTGATGATCACGTAACCGCAGATTAATTTACCACTGAAGCTGTTAATTTTTAAGCAATGCATTCCTGTTTTCACTCACTGCCTCAGCATTTCAAGGCTGTCTGTTTCCCTGTTCCCCTGTTTCTCCATTTGTATATTTTTTTTCAAATCTGTAATTCTTAGGGTTTATTTCTGTTGCAGAGGTAAATCTGTCTGCTGCTCAGCTGCATTGCCAGTGTCATCTGCACTCACCCAACGGTACCTGGGCCAAAGATAGTAAAATACCCAGTCCCAGCTGCCCGTTCTGGGGTATAGGCAAACTTCTGCAGAAAGCTGGCTAAACAACATGTTAGTCCTAATTTTTTTTTCCTTGTAATTCCCTGTCAATGCCCAGACAGGATGCCTAATTCCAACAAGGTATTTGTGGCTAAGAACTAGTGGTTACAATTCCCAAAATGCTACAGCCTAATGTGAGTGCAGCACCAGCGCGGATGTCATACTTAAGCTTGTCTTTAAAACGTGCTTAGTCTCGATGTTTAAATTGCATATGGCAGTACAGACAGGTAACTGCCTCACTTGCCCTTAAACCAGTATTTACAGTTTTCACATTAAAGCACTTGCAAATTTTGCTGTGCTAGTACAGGATTGCACCCAGCCGGCTCGGCCAGCAGGTACATCAGCCACAGCAGACTCAGCGGGACAGAACGTGTGGGGATGTGCCCACCCTTCCAGGTCACAACATGCCTTAATGCAAACCTGCCTTCGGTTCGACATTTTAAGCTAAAATGCTGGGGAAATTGCTGGCATAGTTGAAATACTGCACTGATGTGATTGGTGTATGTTCTGTGCTGCCAGTTCTGCTGCAATGAACAGTAACTTCCAAAAGAAGCCTGTTAATACCTGAGAGCTATAACATTTTACAAGGCTGCAGCCGCATTTACTTTAGCATGTCTATCAAAGCATGTATTACGATGAAGGCTTAAGTGCAAACCCTTCTCTCCTTCAGGTGGCCATGACATAGACAAATAGCCTTTTTAAAACCAGTCAGCAAGTGAATCTAGAAGCCTTTTTTTCAGCAAATCGAACAAAGCATTATAGAAAATTAGTTTAAAATAACAAAAAGCCTACGCGCTTACCTAAGCTTATTAATCTTATACTTCAATACGCCTCTGTTATACAGGCTTTACTTTGAGTTATGGCCATATAAATGATTCAGTCTGAATCTCTGTAGAAAATCTCTATCACTGGAGACTGTTTGCTCACTCCAAGGGACACCCCCTTTTCAGAAAGACCGATCCTGCCCAGGTAAAGCAGAGTTCACTTTTTATATGCGGTGATGGCTACTGTCACTGGGCTTAGACATGAAGTCCTTCTTTTGTCTCAGAGTGGTTTTCCATCAGGCAGCACAACAAGGCCCAAGCAGGTCCTTCCCAGAACATCCTTTCCATTTACCGTGACTAGGAGGGCAAATAATCACAACTTCTGTGTTCCTCACATGGAAGATTCCTGTTCCATGAACAAAGGACCTTCTGCAACAGATTATAGCTACATCTTGAAATCATTAATTAGAAATTTCATTTTTTTTATATATCTTTAGCCTGGGATTGCTTTTATTTTGCTGTATTGAAATGCATGTAAATGCTAATGTTTACTATTGTCAAAAAACAGTACGTTCTTTCAGAAGATGAGAAGGCTTAAACCACTCCTGTTACTAAACTCCTGCGATAATCACTACGTATTAGTACTTTCAGTAACAACCAAACTTGATTTAAAGACTTCATACCTATGAATCTAAGGTTGAATTTCAAAAATGGCAATGATCACCTCAGTGCACAAGTCTCACTGAAACTAAAGAGCTAATCAGGAATCCAAACCTGCTCACATGTGCCTAACTTTAAAACAACCCTCCACCTTAACAGACATATCATCAAAATTGCCATCAACATACACTGCAGCAAACAAGTCTTCACCAGAATGAAAAAGGTGAAATGTGCCTCCTCAACAACTGGGATAAACACCTGACATAACAGAGCCATCAAATGTGTGGATCCTACATGTGCACACACACAGGGCACCAAATACTGTTATAAAACTATGTAGGTCAAAATGAACAGACCTTCCAGTACCAGAATGAACTTGTGTGTGAAAACAGTGAAAGACTGGACATGCAGTTAATGGAATAACAGTTTCCACAAAACATTTATTACATTTCTGATCACTCAACCTCTTTCTCAGCAGAGATTTACCAAATACCTCCAAAAGATAAGCTTGGGAACTAATAGCTTTGCCAGATACTAAAAATCATGGACCTAACAGCAACACATTATTATTTCTCTCACATCCTCTCCCCAGATAACTCCTCCATGTTCCACAGGTACTAATTATCTGTCTCTTTTCATCCCACGGAGCTAACAACTTGAATACCTCCAGCCTTGCTAGCAGCTTCTACTGTCCCACAGGTTAAAAAAAAAAAAATCCTACCATTGTTTCTCAAACTGTATATTAAGTGAACATAATTAAATTAAACAGAGCAACTATTTTCAACATGTAGTGTTTTATTTCAGTTTTGAGGTAATGGTTTTATACCGAGGAACTAGTTTATTTTTCCAACATCACTTATTTATAAAACATACATGCACACACACATATATTTATCCAACCATCTATAAAGAAGACTTAGAAATACACATTTCCACATTATAATGTATGTATGTACATGTACATTTATATATTTTACATATGTATGTGTAAAACCTCTTAATACATCTTCAAAAACCTTGCCTTTCAAAATCATTAAAATATTTTCAAAGCTTACATTACTGCACCTCACAAACACATACTGGTTTAATTAGGCAAGAAGAGATAAAAACCATAAAAAAACCACGACTGTGAAAAATACAGGCCTCATCTCATCCATTCCCCTTACTCTGGAGGAGGACAACACAACCTTAGACTATTCTTGATACAGATTTGCCTCACATATTTGAAACCTCCAGAGACCAAGATGTCCTACGTTTTTTTCAAATATTTAGCCCTGTCATATATAAAGAGTTTTCTTATCCCAAATCCTCATTGTTATAAAGTATTCATATTACTTTTGTTCTATTTGTTATGATTTAGGAAACAGAACCGTCATTGCTCATAATAATCTTTCAAACATTAGAAGGCATTTTTTTTGCAGTATTATTGACATATATACTTCTCAAACTTTCTGTTCAGTACTAACCTTGTTTTGTCCTTATAATATGTGGTGCTCGTTATTGTTTATCTCCTCTGGATGCCGTCCAATTCATCTATTTCTTTCTTTAAGCCTAATGCCCAAGACCAGGCAAAATCCTTCTGTGACATCCCACCCACTGAAGGAAGCTCAGTAGCAACTCCCATGTGTTGCAGATGACATTCCTGCCTGCGTGCCCTGGGGCTATTTTCCCTTTTTTATGTAAAAGAATCACATAATTAATTAATTTCAATTTGTGGTCCTTTCTAACACCAAGATATATTTGCACGCCACTGCTGCTTACAAATTGATTTTCCATTTCTACATAAACATTTTATTCCTCATTTCTAAGTTCTAATAGTCAGCATGTCTTATTGATCTTCATCTTACTGATTTCAAAGCATTCCTCCAATTTATCAATCTCATTTTGAATCTGACACTAAGACATGATAAGTACTCTTCCCATCTCCACTCTATCCACGAAACTATAAATGCGCTTTCTATTTCAAACAAAGGATCTTTTCACCATTATCTAGTTGCACCTAATTATACTAGTGGATCAAATGGAATATACAGTCCTCTAATTTAATGAACTTTCTGATCATGGTTAAGATCATGGAATATACAGTTTTTTAAATATGGTACATATGTTGTAATACATATATTCAATCTCTTATCAAAAGTGTGTATATAGTACTGGAAAGAGAACTCACAAATACTTTGAAAACAAAGATAATTCAGTATACAAATGAAAAAAAAAAACCATTTGTAAAGGAAAAGAAAGAAAACTAATTCGGAAAGCACAAATTATGGGAAAGAGAATAAACAGCTATGACATTCTACCACATGGAAACACACTGCAAAACAAAAATTGACAAATAATTCCTAATAAAGACAAAATGCTATAATAATTTAAAGAAAAAAACCTACAAAAAACCCCCAAAAAACTAAAACAGAAAATGTTTTCTTCACTGCATAGTTCCTTGAACATGAAGGAACACATACTGTCTACAGGAAATTCTACAAATCTATCACCAAATCCACAATCAGATGTCAAAACAATCTCCAAAGTAAACTTTTAAAGAATTTGCATTACCTTCAGATTGTCAAATAATTAACATAGATGTGAATCAGTCAGCAGAAAATTTCTGGGAAAAAAAATAATATCTATTGAGCTAGACAAGCATTTCCTATTATGGAAAAATAAATTAAAAAAAAAAAAAAGTACATGGTAATTTTGCACAGCCTTGAGTTTCTTTCATAACTATACATCTCCAGGCAGTGGAGGGATAGAAGAGGAGATAGGAACGGAAAGATATAATTCATGAGGGACAACAGTCAACCACATCTCTAAGAAAAGGAATGTTGATTCAGGAAGGTCAGCAGGAAGAAGTGGATGTGAAACAATTGAAGAAAGAAATTTAGCTGAATAAAAAGGGTATGGTAAAAGATTTTTGAACTGCACAGGGCAAGGATGCAGGACAGATAAGTAGATCTAATACCAAAAGAATGCATATAAATACCCAAAAAAAATGCTGTCTTCCCAGCAAGTGCATATACTGAAATAAACATTCCTCCACCCTAAATCCAATCCAACACTTACAGTAAATGATAGTATCTTTGGTTGAAATCTCCCAAAACACCATTCAAATAGGATTTGCTTATCTTTACTAAATCTCTCCAAGGTAACTATAGTTTGTACAGCTTTACAAATGGATTGACAGAGACAGTGTGATTTGTTCACAGTCTCACACAATGAATGTGGCAGGATGAAACTATTTCAAATCTCAGCCCTCTTCATCATCTATAATATCATCCTTCCTCTCCACTTTTCCAAGTATTTTCTTAAGATTGGCACTAACAACACCACCTACAGCAGAAAATTCTTTTTTTCATGATGTGCCCTCAACTATGCCACTAGATATGCAAACAGAGTAATACAATCCACCTCTTTTGGCATAAAAAACCTGCTGAAAAAATTCATTTATAGGTGCATAACTGAAGCTTGGCAGTGTTGAAAATAGATGCATATACGTTCTGCCAGTTTTACTATGGATAAGCAAAATGGATTCCAAACACCCCAGCTCATATTCACAGCAAAACATAAGTTAACTCAATCAACAGTAGAATTAATTGCTTAAGAACAGTTCATTGACACTGATCTTTGGCACTCACCTTCAAACCCTTCCTCCAATAGCAAATTTGTTTACTTGCTAAATTGAAGAAGAGGAGGGATCAAAGGTTTCTATGTTAAACATTTCAAAATTACTATAAATGATGCATCCTGTAACCACTGAATGAAACAGTTCCAGAATTAGCAGTTCAAGCATTTCACAAGTTAAGAAGCAAAAAATTTGTTCCACCGTGGGGAGCCATAAAGCAGTTAATACATAGAAATATATCAATACAGAAAAAGCTATCAGTATAAAGAAGCAGTAAGTAAACCAACAAACAGTTTTCTAGGAAACTCAGGTCCTATATTTGATGGATCATTGATTCTTAGTACTTCTCCATAAATCAGTACTTGCTAATAAATGAGCAGCAAAGCCCCATCTATTGCCTTTAGAACTGTAAACTGGCATAATAGGCTGACACATGTTTACACCTACACAAAACCAGGGATTTTTCCACTGCCACCACGCACTGAGCAGGGTGCAGTGATCAGCTGTTGCTGGGGAAGGAGCTGGTACTGCAGTGCAGTGCAGCAACCGAAACATGCTTTCATATATTGAAGCTGTTTCTTCTGAGGGTTAGGAAGGATTGAGATATGCTACACTGCTCAAACCCAGTCTGGGATTCTGGGAAGTTTTCCTAGCTCTCTTGACTGGAAAAAGAAAGAAAGAAAGAAAAAAAAAATAAAAAAATGTTTACAGAGTCTAAATGGTAAAATACCATTCCAATCTGTCTGCAGAAAGCACAACAGAATACTTCCAGATGAACGTTTCTCAATATTAATTTACCATTGGAAACTCAGACTGAGGGAAATACTGCTATTGCCTGGTGCAGAACTAAAGCTAACTTAGGGAGAGATTTCCCAGTTTTGAAAATTTCTGAGATTTCAATATTATTCCCATTTTTAAACAGAACTTCAAACCAAAGCTACCTCTTTACAAACAAGATGTAGGGGCTACATAACCATTGGAAAACTGTGAAGAACAGCATTGTTCAAAGAAGATATGCACTTTGGCTTGAAAATCAGCTTCAAGCCATCAGTTAGTGCATTAAGGATACACTTTTACATACCAGTTTCTTCTTTGCACAATGTTAACATCCATTTTTTTTAAGACAGTATATACTGTTCTACTTGTCTCTTGAGATACAATAATGATGCTAGTCATACCAAGAGGCTTAAGAGCTAATGAGAATCATTTTTCCTGAACCTGGAGAAGCATTTCAGAATACTATACTTAAGGAAAATAATACTGCTATTTCAAGAACCCCCAAAAAGGTCACATATTGCCCCTTACTTCCCCAAAAGACTGACCCCCCAACTCATGACACTTTCTTATTTGCAGAAGACAAAATTGTTCTAAGAGAAGGGTTAGTCTATCTCCTGACTTTTCAGCTCTGCTCATCTTCTCTATCACGATGTATGTACAATAACTTAAGGTTGAAAAATCAAATTTTAATGCACCCTAATATGCCCATACCTCTGGCTGATCCACGGGAGACTCCACTGACCCACTGTTCACCCTTAAGGTCAGAGAAATGCCATTCATTTCCTGTTACTGTCCTGACTCTTTGCCATTCTGTATTAGGACTATTAAACAGAGCTATCATATGATTAAGCAATAAAAAAACCCCACCTGCAGATCTTACATAGAGAAGGAAGCTCATGGGGCATCAAGAGGCAGGCAAGCTCTGCTGCTGCATCTGAAGTTACAGCCTTTACACGGTGCTCTTTCCATTTTCCCACATCTGGAAACAGCATGAGAACTTCTGCTAGTCAGCTCTATTGCAGATTCCCTACACATGCACACAACACACACATCAAATCCTGATTTGGTAACAACAGCCTGCACCTCACCCATCCCCACTCATTCCCTTCATTGCTTCAGCAGCGCAGAATTGCTGTCCACCCTCTTTCATCCTATACATTTATCACTGACCTTGGCTTCTCCCTTTCGCATGCCCAAATCCATGTCCTGTCAGCCACCCACACATCACTGTTTACACTTGCCATGCACCTTTCAGAAGGATTTCAGTTTCCGTCTTCAATTTCATGTTTCTTATGCTACAGGTAGGGCTTATAGGCAGCTCTTACATCCAGGTTCTGCAGGAAATAATCTGCTGCCATAAATTAAAACTACGCAGCTAATTCCAGGGTAAAGAGCTTGTATTTGGAGGGAATGGTGAGACAGACCATGACACAAATTGGAAGAAAAAATCCGAAATGTCTTGGAAATATAAACTTGTCTCTTTGAATCAGTAGGGCAGACATTTTGCTTGAAGGTGTAGTTCCATCCTCACCAAAATCAGTGTTGCTGACTCTGTCCAAAACCACTTTAAAAAAAATAAATTGCAGCCCAGTAATGACAAGTTCTGACATTCCTAGTAAAGGGCCACAAGCTGTGCCCTGAGTTGAGAGCAGCCAGAAGGCAGCAGCCCGGGGCAAGGAAACACAGAGAAATAAACCCAAGCAGGTCCCAGAACTGAGGAGGAGAGGACTGCCACCATGAACATCACACCCCGCCCAGCAAAGAGCTCAGGATGGTGGTTGTTCAACTATTCCCACTGCGGGCTAGGAGAAACCACCAAAGTGAGGAACCAAAAGAGCCTGGAAGGGTGAGCACAGCACCAGAGAATAGACACTAGGGTGGGTTTTCTTCTAAAACCATTTCTATAACCATTTTAGAGGTGTTATTAATGACATAATAAGTGTTCATATTTTTGTAACCGGACTAATAACTTGCATTCTGTTTCAATACAAACATGTTTGTGAAGATATTAATCAGACTAAGCTCTGGTATCTCTATATGTGGTACATTCTCTTTCGACTGTAACAGTATCGTATTTTGAACAAACTCCATTACGACAGGAAGCTAGAATGGTTTTCATCTCATTGACTTAAACAGGTAATGTGAAGTAGTGGTTAATCCAAGAAATGCTATATGATGGCATCTTTTCATTACGTTTCCAGGAGATAGATTTAAAAAGGAGGGAAAGTGGAAAAAACACAACAGCACATATTTTCCAAAACTATGAGTCACAGTAGTTCTAAGATGGTAATATAAGGAAAAAAAAAAATATCTTAAAATGTAAGTAACAGAGGTTTCAAAAAAGGAATGTAAATAATTTAAATTTAGAAAATATGAATGTTTACAAAGCTGCAGAAATTAATAGAGATTTAGTTCTTGGGTATTTTTGTCTTGATAACTGTTTGGAAGGAGGAACACATTTGGGTAAATTAGTCTGTCTGAAGAAAAAAAACACAGGAAATAAAAATTCCTGGATCTGGCTAAGAAAAAACGTGAAGATAACTAAATTAGTGTTGTCTTTAATATATCCAGGTCTAAGTTCAAGCTCCATATAGCTAAGGTGTCTTAAAGATGTCTTATTTCTAGAGCTGTAACAATATAGCAATTTATTCCTTGGTGTAATGATTCCAGTAGGAAGTGCCCTGACGCCTTCATGAGAGACAAAATGATCCTTCAGATTAAACCTTTATTTCAAGCTAGTGTGAGTGCTTCTTGGTTTTCACCTCTGCAAGCTCATTAGAAGACTAAAATAAACTGAGAAAGGTTCTAGTTCCTTCTAAGGTTTGACACTCATCCTTTTTAACTTTGGATTTCATGCAACACTGAAGGTCTGATATGACAAATACCAACTGCTTGATACTCCATTGCCTCATGTTTGTTGTAATCTCTGTCACATAAGCATACCAGGGATGAAATTACTTTAAATCATGGTAGTATTATAAATCTTCTCACATAGCTATAAATGACCGTGAGAGGTGGCAGGCAATGGATAATTGGGCCCATAGTGACTACCAGGTACAAATGAGGACACTTACTTGTTTTAAGCCAGCAGGCAGGTTAGATCTAGACTTTATCAGCATATGTGCCTCTTCTGTATACTGTAAAGCACATAAGCCAGCTTACAAGTGAGAGGCAAAGAGTTGCTGAGTCTGTTGACTCTGGGTTGCAGAACTTCAGAATACTGCTAGGATACGAGACATCTACTGGATTTAAATTTATTCTTCAGTGAGATGAAGGTGGTAGCAAGTGTAAGTGTACAAACCCTCACTAGAAAAATTATGGGAAACTAAGACAGTACCCGTGCTTTTGTATTGCCGTACCACAGACTGTTCCACTGAAAATTAGGTGTCTCCTCTGCCAAACAAACTTCAGGGAAGGGAGTATAGTACAAATGATACGCATGTCTACTTAACTCTTTTTTTCTTTTTTTTTTTCTTTCCTTTTTTTCTTACTTAAAGTTCTGAATATATTCTTTTGTTTGGAAAGCTCTGTCGCCAACAATCATTCAGAATACACAGAAAAATACTTACAAAGCCAGATGGGATACTGCGTTCCTCCAGGTAAATCTTAAAAATAAAGGGGCTTCAAAAGACCATTTTATGGACACACACTAACTGTCAAAGTTCAGAGTTTTTCAGACATGGGATTCTGGCTTGAACCTTTCTTTGATATTAAAATGAAAGTTAACCAACAGAAATTACTTCCCCATAGTGAGCGGGGCTTTCCTGGCAGTCATCAACTATTGTTGAAGGCAGCAGTTACTGCCAGGGACAGCAGCTGTACTGTGCCCAGTGCTGTGCTCAATTTTATCATTTTACTTCATTGTGTTGCTTGTTTTCACACTTCTAAAGGTGTCTTTCTATGCCAGCTACTTTCATAATAAAAGCCTGACTGTGATCAAAATGTTGAGGCAATTTCTTCATGAATTGCTCACAGTGGGCATAGCTTGACATTTGATGCATTTTAGAGGTTGCATCAGAACCAAGAGAATGCATTTTGGGACTTAGCTTCCTATTTCATTTCCTCTACGTGACAGGAGAAGACAAGTGCGGGAAATGTGGGCAAAAAAGAAAGCTGCAGGAAGAAAGACCTCCTTCCCAACAAATGCTGAATTTAGACAGAAAGACAAACACCCTTATCCCAGGGAAAGTCACAAACTACAAATTTCAGAAGTTTAAAGTACAGAAGCTCAAAATCTTCTCTGTGTCCTTATTGCTTAACATATTTCATCTTATGGATGTTAAGATAGTGAGAGAAAGGAAGAATAATTTTTAAAATTGCTGCTATTAACCCCGCAGAACTCAACATATTTTCTGACATAGAAGGAGGTATATCCTCATGTGAACTAAAAACGTTAAGAAAAGATAGCAGACTGAGGCTCACGATGATATATAGAAGAGAAAACACTACCCAGCAGGTCACTATATGAATAGCATCGTCCAGAAATACCTGGGACCCACTTCTCTAAAAAAGCAAATACATATTTTCAGTCCACAATCACAAGCAATATAAAAGACAGACACTGGAATGTGCGCCAAGTACTATGCAAAAGCCTACGAGTTCTGCAACTTATCACATTAAAAACAACGTATGCTTTATAAAGTAACAAGAAACTGACTTTACCTTACATTTCTAATATTTTTATTACACTTTTGTCCAATAATCCGTCTGTGATCCTCCTAATGCTCTGACTACTAGAGTATTCCGTCACATAATGCTTTACAAATTCGCTTTTTAAAATTAATTTATAACTCAGAAGAAGTTCTCAAACTCTCATTTAGAAAAATAAGTTCTATGAAACAAAAATGAACGGGGAGGAGCTGTTAAGTTTTCTGGCTAGAATTTACTGAGTTTAAAAAAAATCAGAAAAAAAAGACTGTAACAAAAGTAAGTAAAACATTTATTTCAACAAATTATGTTTCCTATATATGTATTATATGTGTATAAATATATATATATGTATAAAAAATATACCTTCACGCACTTAAACTGGTAAGACATTGGTTAAAAAACTGAGTTCAATTATACTTCAAAAACAGAATCCACATAATAACTTCTGATTAAAAGACTAACTGTAAATTTACCCCTGCACTTTCTTCCTTATGTTACCCAGTTGTGTTTCCATGGTTACTCAATTTTAGAAATCACTGAGTCTTACTGGAACATGAATAATAAACATACTTCTTTATCAATACATTTTATGCAAAGATCAACTGGGCTAGATTTCTGAGTAGCATAAAGTAATTCTCCCTTCTTTTGTTTTTTAATTATTATTTAAATACTACATTAGGCACACATATAAACAAAGCAAACAAGTGGAATAAATTGTCAAAGAAATATTATAATTAAAAATGAGTTTGAACTTTAATTTTAATTATAAATTTCAGTAATAACATTCTCAATTTCTCTTTAATGTGTGTGTATATTTATTAAAGTCATTTTTGTTGGTTTCTAGCACTGGCATTAGAAAGGGAAAGGAGAGGGAGAGAGAAGTGTTTTATGTTTGATAGAAGCATGGCGTTGCAGTTAACAGAAAGTAATCCAAGCAGCTATTCATGATGGAAACTTCATTCTAGAGGCAAGTTATTATTTTCATTCCGTTGCTAAACAAATCACAATAAAAGTAGATTTGTTCAACTTCTTAGCTGAAATCTATATATTGTAGGATGCACACACATACCAAGGTACCTGTAAATTTGGGTTGTCATGATACAGATGCATGAAGAGAATCCTTTTTTTCCAAGCCATCATTTTCAAAGCATTACTCATTTAAAAAATGCCTTCCATGATGAAGGTTAGTAAAGATAAAGGAAGAGGGAGAGACTACAGAATCGCTGCTTTAAGTAGCTAAAAGACCGAGGTTAATTACTTCCTCCTTTTTTTTCCCAATGGTAACACCTATATGACTGCATTTATTTATACATTATTTTGCAGGCATAAAAAATACCTTTTAAGTGTAGTCTTTCAATGTAAGCCATCTACATCTTCCTTTTAAAGAGTCAGGCTTGTAACAACTTCAATGATTCCAATTAAGGCATTATTGCCTCACCGTGGTTATGAAAACAGATAAATAAGAAGAAAATTATTGATAACTGACTATAGAAAAATAAATGAAGACAAACAAGGGGTTTTTTTCACTATTATGCCAGCAACTGAAATACTTGAAAAAAATAGGACAAATGGCATATCATTATTAAAAAAATTATATATATATGTATATAGTTTACTGAGTCTTCTAATTTATACTGTCTCCCAAAGGTACTCTATTACCATATCTTTCATATCTACCAGGGTAACATTTAAGTACTAAAATAACATAACTTCAGTTCAGCTATAGTTATAAAAAAGTGTTGTTCAGTCATAGAATCAAGGAATAATAGAATGGCTTAGGTTGGAAGGGACCTCTGAAGATCACCTAGTCCAACCCCACTGCCATGGGCAGGAACATCTTCCACTAGACCAGGTTGCTCAAAGCCCCATCCAACCTGGCCTTGAGCACTTCCAAGGATGAGGCATCCACAATTTCCCTGGGCTACTTGTTCCAGTGTCTCATCACCCTCACAGTAAAGAATTTCTTCCTTTATGTCCAATCTAAACCTACGCTCTTTCAGTTTAAAACTATTGCCCCTTGTCCTGTAACTCCAGGCCCTAGTAAAAAGTCTCTCTCCACGTTTCATATAACCCCCTTTTAAGAACTGAAGAGCCATCCCCAGAGCCTTCTCTTCTCCAGGCTGAACAACCCCAACTCTCTCAGCTTGTCCTCATAGGAGAGGTGCTCCATCCCTCTGATCATTTTTGTGGCCCTCCTTTGTATCCGCTCCAACAGCTTCATGTCTTTCCTGTGCTGAGGACTCCAGAGCTGGATGCAGTACTCCAGGTGGGGTCTCACCAGAGTGGAGTAGAGGGGGAGAATCACCTACCTTAATGTGCTGGCCACACTTCTTTTGATGCAAGATACGATTGGCTTTCCGAGCTGCAAGCACACATTGCTGACCCATTTCCAGTTTTCCATCCATCAGTACCCCCAAGTCCTTCTCCGCTGGGCTGCTCTCCCATCCCTTCCCCCAGTTCATTCATCCCCCAGTCTTTACGGATATTGGGGATTGCCCCAACCCAGGTGCAGGACCTTGCACTTGGCCTGGTTGAACTTCATGATTTACACTGGCCTACTCCTCAAGCCTGTCAAGGTCCCTCTGGATGGCATCCTTTCCCTCAAGAAAATCAACTGCATCACTCAGCTTGATGTCATCTGCAAACTTGCTGTGGGTGCACTTCATCCCATTGTCTATGTCACTGATAAAGTTATTAAATAGTATTGGTCCCAGTACGGACTCTCAAGGGCCACCACTCATTACTGGTTTCCACTTGGACATTGAGCCATTCACTAGAACTCCTTGGACGTGACAATTCAGCCAGCTCCTTATCCACCTAACAAACCCAGCTGTCAAACCCAAATCTCTTCAAGAATGGTGTGGGAGACGATAGCAAAGGTCTTACAGAAGTCCACGTAGATGACATCCATAGCTCTTCCCTTGTCCACTGATGCAGTCACCACATTGTAGAAGACCATCAGATTAGTCAGGCATGATTTGCCCTTGGTGAAGCCATGACGGCCGTCATTGATCACCTCCCTGTCTTCCATAGGTTTCAACGTGTATTCCAGGAGGATCTGCTCCACGATCTTACTGGGCACAGGGAGTGAGGCTGACTGGTCAGTAGTTCCCAGGGTCCTCCTTTTTACTCTTTTTAAAAACAGGCATGATGTTTCCCTTTTTCCAGTTATTTGGGACTTTGCCTGACTGCTAGAATTTTTGAAATGTGACTAAGAGTAGCTTGGCAACTACATAAGCCAGTTCCCTCAGGACCCTGGGATGCATCTTGTTAGGTCCTACGGACTTATGTACGTGCAAGTTGGTCTCAAAACCAACCAGTTGTTCAAGGTGGTCTTAAAACTGATCTTCTTCTACAGTGGGAGGGACTTCATTCCCCTAGTCTCTGCCCTGAGGTTCAGGGGCTTGAGAGATGTGGAAAAAGAGATTGCCAGTGGTAACTGGCACAAAAAAAAGAAAAAAAAAGCTCCTCAATTCCATCTACTGTCTACAAAATAATGTACATATTATTCACTCTGTTAAGAAAATCAGAATTGGTATCTTTTCAGCTACATGAGACTTAGATAGCAAATTCTGAATAAAATTACCAAGAATGTACAGAAAGTCTCAGTCCCAAGTATCCCAAATAGCCCAATAAATAGAGGTCCAGTCTACTAAATCAATTCCAGATAAACTTTTATCACTTCCCTATCACCAGATTCAGTTTGCAGTGCTTACTCTCATTCTAGTCCCCAAAACTTTTAATACATTTGCATAAAAATGTAACATACTCATATAGACTCAAAATACCACTGAATGAAATGCGTTAGGATTTTATCAACCTGAATCTGCTTAAAGGGTCAAGCTTCTGCCCTTCTACATAAGACAAAAATCAATTCTTACAGAAAGCAGAAATAGCTGTCTGTATCAAAAGTCAATTGATACTTCAAGGACTGAGGAGGTTTTTTTTTTGTTAGCTTGGTTTGGGGTTTTATTCTGGTATTTTTCCCCTCTACTGCCAACCCTCGGTTTACATTTCAGTAGAAAAGCAACGTAACATTTAATTTCATTAGTTCTCTTCAGAGATGTCAGGGCTGGAAACTGTTTAAAAATCAGGATGCTCAGTCTTCAGCAGAGCATTACTTCAGTGTGACAAGCAAGAGAGACTCAGCAGCTTCCCAGGCAGCACTACCCTTTAGAGGGATGTATCTCCAAGGCCTTTCTGGATAGGCCTTTCTTGAAGCACTATCACCTGACAAATTTTAGAATGAAGTTAAGACTCTACTGTATTCTATGCAGGTTCATATGTAGCATGAGGCTCCCATCACCGTGGTGGCTGAATCACAGTGCCACTGTCACCACCACTGGCACCGGAACTAACTTCCCTCACACGCAATGCACCGTCCCACCTCTCCCTTAGATAACTGCCTACAAACATGCATCGGGAACAAAGGAAAGAAGAGAAGGAAAGATAACGAATCAATTACCACAGCTATTGGACAAAATCAGTTCTGGTCCACTCAACAGGGTGTCGGTGCCCAGGTGCTGGCAGCGGGGGCTGCAGGGCGGCCTCTGTGAGGAGAGGCCGGGGCTGCCCCGTGCCGGACACAGCCGGTTCCAGCCGGTTCCACCCAAGCCAGCACAGGGCATGGCAGAGCCCCTTGGCCAAGACGGCAGTGCCTCTGGGAAAACGTATTTAAGTAAGGGCAAAACCACCAGAGAGCAGTGAAGAGGGAGGAGAAAAAAAGTGTGTGAAACAGGCCTGTAGACACAGAGAAGAAGGAGGAGGAGGAGGAGGAGGAGGAGGAGGTGCTCCAGGTGCTGGAGCAGAGATTCCCCTGCAGCCCCTGGAAAGGACCATGATGAAGCAGATTGCCCCTCTGCAGCCCAGGGAGAGGACCACGGTAAAGCAGATGTCCACACTGCAGCCTGTGGAGGACCCCCGTGCCAGAGCAGATGGATATTTCCTGAAGGATCTGTGGCCCATGGAGAGCCCACGTTGGAATATCCTGAAGGGCTGCAGACTGTGGGAAGGACCCATGGTGGAGCAGGGGAAAAGAGTAAGGAAGCAACTTGAATTTTAGCTTTCAGCTTCTGATTAAAAAAAGTTTTATATTTTTCTTTAAAAAACACCACGTTGCATGCGACTTCAAAACTTTCAGGAAAAATACATTAAACAATGAAAAAACAGTAAAGAAAGAAAAACACGTGAGATCTCTAAGTGACTTACTGGACCAGCTGCCCTGTATTGGCTTTTCAGAAGAAGGGAATGCAGTGAGGAATTAGAGGCTTTTGTAAAATGGACTTGGTGGAAGTAGCTCATAGCACAGGAAAGGAAGAAAGTAAGAGCCATCAGCAAGTTCAACATACTGGGTAGGGAAAAAGAATTTTACTTAGAGACTTACGGTTGACTAGACAAGGGAAAGTACATTACAACTAGTTAATGGAAAATGTAATAAGGTCAGCTGCAATTCCAACAGGGTACAAAAGGAGTAAATTCCAAGAAACCAGTAGCTTACCACAAACTTCAAGTGGTCCCTCTAGGAAAATCACATCAAGCAATTCATGTTAACAAAAAAAAAAAAAAAAATAAGAAAACAGAAAAAAAGAAATAATTCAGTTCCATGTAATAAGTAGTCTTATGGGAAGGATAAGACTAAAATCAAGAGGCTGGGCCTCAGGGCTTTTTTCAAAGTGGTCCTGATATTTTAGAAGATTTGAGGGCCAAGATGTGCTGATGATAGCTTCATTTTTCCATAAACTCATTCTTTGGTTTACTTTGCTTAAAATAATGTCTATCTTAAATCACTTCAAGGGAACTAATGACACATTTTATTCATCAGAAGGAGGGTTTTGTGAGGGGAGATTTTTTTACAGCATAGTTATTGAAATATTAAGGCAGGATGACTACTAAAGCAAACAACTAAGTCTACAAATTCAGAAGAAAAATAATTTGGTTTCTGCACAGACTCATATTTAAATGTCACTGACATCATGACTTTTCAGGTCCCGTTATAAGTCTGTCCTCTTTCAAAATGCTTTGGAAGCATCACTATTCTGCATCTGGACCTCTGTTCTGGTCTTCTTCCAGTATGTCTAAGATACCTGCAAGTACCAGTTTGGATGTTTTGCTTCTTCCATTACATCCAGAGAATGAGTCTCTCAATGACAAGCCCTCAGTGTAAAACACTGGGCAACCAAAATACCCATCATTTTGGGAAAGCAGTTCTGTTTGGTTTTTTTTTGTCTTGGTTTTTTTTTAAAGTAAAAATGAGGAAAAGATGGGAAAAGTTCCAAAACCACGCATTTAAAAAATATCTCAGTATAGTTCAATAATAAGCAGAAAATTACATATGCTAAATATGAGAATGCATTGGCTTTAACATTGTTGATTTCAGAGTAGAAGCGTTTTAAAGGTTATTTGAGCCAAACTATTAATACAGCCTCATCTACAAGAAACGAAACAGTATCTCAGCAAGGACATTTGGTACAATTGCAGTCCTTAGTGCTTATCCTCCTTGGTCTGTAACTCAGCTGGAGGCTAGTAGAAATAAACGATGCTTTAAAGAAAAATAGTAAATTGAAAATCACTCATTTTTAAAAGATAAGTTTCTCTCCATGTGATTACTCTTCTGAATTATTGAAGCCACCATAACAGTCACTTTAGTGACATTATTGATTACTATAGTTTTTTGCATGACACATTCATCTTGAATAGTAAGACCTATCTAGCCATTTTCTTTTTATTTTAGATCAGTTTTTATTTTGTCCATCAGATGCTAGCCAATTTTTGCAGGTGAAATTTTAAGACAAACTAAAAGATATGCCTTAATTATAACTGACATTTTGTAATCCTTTGGTACACAGAAACTCCTTACTGACATCTGACTCAAGGTGACCATGTCCCTTCATTAACCGTCTTGATTCCAAACAGCTCTTGGTCAGCTCTGCAAGAAAAGAGACCTAGGCACGACTGTAGACTAAAAGTTTCTGCATTCTCACTGGTATTTGCTGTACTTATTAACAAGATACATGACAGGTTACTTACTCATCATGTGTTGACTGGTGGAACTTAGTTAATAAAAACAATGTGTAAGAGAGCCAAGAATAGGTCTGTTTTCAGTAATAAAGTTATTGATATTTCACTCTGAGATTATTTTATCCAAAGGTGATGTCTTTTCTTGCAGAGAAATCCCAGTATTTCATGACACATACAACAGGTAAATACATAATCCATCTAAAAGCAAAGCATCTTTATAACAGTCTATTTTAAACATCATAGCTTGTGCTTTGTTTATTATAACATGCATGTTTGCATCATGAAGTGTTACCAGAAGAAGGTAACTCCTAACTCAATGAAACAAGATTACTGACACAAAATGGTTTTGAAACATATTAATTTGTTTTGCTTACCCAAAATGAGAAGCATTAGTATTTACAAATAAATAGAAAACCTTATTATTTTCACTTGTTTCAACATCTGCTTGGTCCCCAAGAAAAATACTCAACTATGTTAAATAGCTCTCTAATAGTAGCAGGTTTTCTCATTAACAGTCAATTTTTTCTCACTGACTTTGAGACAGAGTAAAGTTCTAAGTAAAATGTCCTAATTATTAGAATTATGCAAAGATAGCTTCCATTTATGAAAATTAAATCATTTAGAAACTTGTATATAGTTAATGAAGCGTAATAAATATTGAACTAATGATATTGTAAGACCACAGAAGATAATATGCCAAAGCAATTCACAGCCATCATTTGCTACAAAGACAAGTCTAAATTTTCACAAGCATAGTCAACTCCCCAGCCAGATATGAGGGATTTATTCTTGTTATTATTATTGCAAGTGGGGGTGATTTTTTTCACAAAGTTTTAATTTTATTACACAGCAATGTTTTAGACACCCTATGAGTAGCCAGCAGTATGAAAGGAAAACTGGAAGGCTAATAAAATTTATGATAAAAAATTATGATAAAATGAGATAAAAAATATCTGTTTACAGAAGATGAGGAACAAAACGAGTATTTTGCAGAAAATATATATTATACAACCCTTAATTTTCTTTTCAGTGTTATGGAGAAGCTAAGCCATTTTCAACTGAAATTAATAACATGTTTTATCAGTGATGGGCATTTTTTTACACACAGCAGGAACCACCACCTGTCTACCTACAAATTAAGTACTTCAAGGGGAACCCAAACACTAAAAGCTTTCTTTCCTCATCTCCCCCTTTCTCAAAGCCAGTGAGAATCAACTCTTGACTGTCAGCCAGGAGACGCAGTGATGCTCTGCCACTTTGGGAAGCAGGCCCCTCATCTTTGCCGTCTGCCAAAGGACACAGAAATGCTGCACCAGGTAGGAAACCAAATACCCAGCCCAGCTTCAAGACGCTGCGTTCCAGTGCAGAAACTGAATCTTTGTTCCACGTGAGCAGACGGGGGCCATGTCCTCCAAGAACCTACACTCTTCCTAGAGGCAAGAGGACACCATGCATCTCTGGCAGCATCACAGGAGTCCTCGCTGCCTCCAACAGGACCAGCTGCAGCCCAGACCCAGCAGCTGAGGAGACGCAGCTGCCAGCCTGCAAGTGAAAGGTCTGCAGTGGCCCAAGAGCAGGAGCCGGAGCCCTTATGGCTCAAAGGAAACAGTCTCCAGCAGTGCTCGGAGTAATCAAATCAGGCAATTCCTCGTCAGTGAAACTTTAGCATTCATGAGGCCAAATTCATGAAAGCCTCACAATTTTAATAAAGTTGGCACATGCTTAAAGTCCTGATTTGGGAAATGTCACTTCTGACTCAGGTTATGAGACCAATTATGTAGCTCACATTAGTATACTAATGTTCCTCCACGTGCACGGTATCCATTTAGTCATATAATAATAGAAAGAATCAAATAATTTTCCCTTTTGCCATAGGTCATTACACATCAAGCAAAATTAATATTTAAGAGGTATCCTTACATAGAACGGTTTTCAGACTGCATAAAACAGAGAAAACAAAACGCAAAAAAAATTTTTAGTAAGAAGAAGATGACTAAAGAAAGCCTTAGGAATATACCTAATGTTTATATATATAAAAAATTATGTATATAGATAGAATTTTTTATACATTATTGTATGTGTATAATTTTTATAAATTATATATCTTATATCGTTTATTTATGGTTGTATAATTTATAATAATTATATTTTGTAGGTTTAGATATATATGTGATTTTTCAATGAAAGTGTATCTATTCTAAAAAAAGCATCCCCTTTCTGTATTTCTGACATCTTAATAGAAGTTTCTGTTGCATAGATTTATTTATTATTTTTTTTAAAGAGTTAATGATGTTTCCTTGCCTTACCAAATACTATGTTTTTATAGTATTATACAGGAAGATACCTTGTCAGGAATTATTATGCAAAATCTTCCTTTGAATCACCCAATGGCAGAATGAGCATCACTATTTTTGTAATCACCTCCACCAATCTACTACAGCATCCAGATATTAAAATAATAAAATTCATGGCAAATTAGTTATGCCCAGATCCTGAAATACACATAACTACATGCAGACATACACATATATTCATACAGACTATGCTACAACGTGTGCCCTTCTAACACTGAGAGTCAGCCAGGACTACATCTCTAAATACTTACAGAGAATTTTGCCTTAGATTGTACTCACTGTTTTTCAAACCAGCCAGAAAAGCAGAAAATTCAGGAAGTTTCCTGATGTCCTCTTGATGTACACGTTCTAGAATCCCCCTGATAAATCCAATGGGACTTTGGTTCAATGAATGTAGTCTACTATTGCCTATGAGCACCATAGGCAATAGTAGACTACAACAAAGCACCAAAATTGTGCTTTAATTATATTCCACTGATGTCTGGAACTCAAAAAGTCATGGCTGAATCCGAGGGATGAGTTTTTTAGTCAGAACCCAAGGAATCTACCGAATCAAGGAAGATTTTGAGCAGAATATTTGAGTTGTTCTGTGTTTGTTTCCTTCTCTTTTCTTGGGCAGGGGGATTAAAATGGCTGAAATTGTTAAAATAAGTAACTCCTGGACAAATGGTTTCCTCCATAGTATGGCTTCCTTCATGCACGGTAGTCTTTGGCTCTTAGGAGCAGATTGTGAAATCTGTGAATCTACACAGACTGCCAGACTTTCTGCAGCATCAAAAATCTTCTGGATGCAGCAGATCATGATGGGATGCAGCCAGGAAGTGTTTTCTGTCCCAGGCTCAGAGAATACAAGGCCTACACAAGGCAATGGTTTTCCTTGTCACAATCAGAACGACATCCAGTCATAAAACAACTAAGGAGACAGCCAGAGTATGCTGTGCTCCAGCTATTTCCCTGGCATCTCCTTTACAAGAGTAGTAGAGGAGAAGGAAGACTAACATTGACCTACTATATCTCTACAGCCACTGGAGAAGTTAAAATAAGGGACTATCCTGTGTTTATCTCTCCTTACGTGGGAGACGCTTAAATGGGGACTTTCATTCTCACTGCTAAACTTGGGATGAACTCACTGAAACAGCTAACCCAAACGTCTTATACGATATGCTCCAGTTTTCCTTAGCAGTGCAAATACGAGCACTTCAGAATGGAAAATGAGAGCTGTCTCATGCAGATTTGCAGTGGCAACCTCCTGAGCTAAAAAATATGAATGCCACATTCCTGGCATGAGACATATAAAGTCAGGCCGATTCTGCCAGAAAGGAAGAAAGGAAGTCAAGTAGCTAAAAAAAGTGTCCGGTTTCAAAATCATATGAGCCTGAAAATGACTTGTTTAGTTCCTGCAGTCACTGGACCATGTCCAGAAGAAAATAGATAGCTGTTTACAGTAATGCAACAACTCTTGAAAGCCTTTCTAAGGCTGTCTTCTTTCCTCTTGATCAAAACTCTCGTTATGCTCTGCCCCCTTCCATGAGGATACTTATTCTTTTAGTAACGCTGCCAACAGTTACAAGATGTTCCATTCTTGGCTCTACAGCAAATATATTCACTTATTAATCAAAGGGAACGGTCTCCTTAGCACTGTGCTTTTCAGATCTACTGATTCTTGAACCAAAAAGATAAGGAGGGGAAGAAAGTTCCTCAGAAGCTGTCAGAAGCCAGAAAGTAAGGGGCCACAAAAATGTTCAATAGGTTGCACGAACATTTTGAAAGTCTCCTGTTTGATGCATGTGGATATGGTTTCCTCAGACTGAATTCCCTTTGATCTCTAGAAAAAAAATGAGTCAGAGAATATTACTCCTTCTGATGCAGAAATGTCAGGAGGAGTAGGAGGGGAGGAGGAGTAAAACTGACTCATCTTGAGAATCAGATTCAACAAACTCTAGATATATTATCCATCAAGAAGACTCTAATCAAAAATATGAACAATAGATTGTGCCACATGGATGATGAACAAGAAATCTGAACTAGGCTGGATGCAAGGTCACTAAAAGCACCAGTCTGCTGTACTAAGGTCATTTAGATATGATTAGAGAAGATACTGTTAATATAGCATTCCATCTCCTATAGTTAGATGAGATTACAGTACAGTTTCAATACAAGAAAAGCAAAAAGGGAAATGATGATTTATACAGCTAAAGAAAGGAGAGAAAGAATTGGTGGGAGGAATGCAGAAAGTTTACTAGTCAGAAAAAAAAAGAAAAAGAAAAAAAAAGAAATACTCTATTCTGCCCACCCGACGTTTAGACTGAGACAAAACGTCAGTCAACAGCAATACCCAAGAAAAGTTTAATGTCTGTTGGCCGTACCACACCACAGCAGGACTCTGTTTCCTGAAACAGTGCTACAGAGAGAATCAGAAGGATAGTATCATATTTAAAGTAATTAA
Source organism: Rissa tridactyla (assembly GCF_028500815.1). Classification (NCBI taxonomy): domain Eukaryota; kingdom Metazoa; phylum Chordata; class Aves; order Charadriiformes; family Laridae; genus Rissa; species Rissa tridactyla. The sequence continues at coordinate 200,579,634 of NC_071466.1, forward strand.
AAAACTCTGAAGGTCTTGGAGAGCCCTAATGACCAAACGTTTGCTCAAGATCAGGGCACAGTCTACTTGCAAACTATATGATGCCCAGTAGATTCACATTCAGTGAGAGCAGAATAGAGTAACAGAAACACAAGAGAGCTTTGAAAACCCACTGGGTGCTCTGACCAAGAATATTTTCCAAGAATACTTTGCTTTTCTGGACGCAGGAGACATTTGCACATAAAGTGAGTGTAAAAGCAGCTAAACCAGGAAGACGTGTTATTCCCTACATGTCTGCCTCCAAATCCTCTATGCCTGTCCTCATGATGAAATAAAGCAAAGATAGTACATATATAAAAACGAAACAGAACAGGAAAAAAACATTTAATCAATAACAAACAGAAGCTTCTAATAACAGCAGAGAAGAAGAGTTTGTCTTTGAATGTTTGAAACACATCTGTATTGCTTCTCACAAGCAAGTATCTTTTTCTTTTAATTGTCACACTAAATTTGCCTCCTAAACCTAGCTATGCTTGTCACCAAATTCAAATAAAGTAGTTTAATTACTTCTGCTGGCACTAATTTATAGCCTGTAGATTCTTGCTAATTAAGAACCCTAATCACTGTTTCAATCTTCTCCATCATACCTCTATCGCCTGGTGTGATTCATACCTGCTGATTCCCTTCAGGCACTAAAGCCATATATCAGAAAGACATTTCCTTGGATAAAAGTAAACTTTTTAACTATGTAAGAGTTAAAAGGAGGAGATTTATATGCCAAAATTTTATCCTTGCAAGTTTTAAACAAAGCATTGCAATTCCTATATTCTGTAGAAAGCCAATGCTACGAAAAAGTCTGCAATTCAACTTGAAAAGATTTTTAATTTCTAAAACAAGATGACTAAACTCAATGTTTTTTCATTGATTCGCTAGGTTGTCATTGAAACCGAAAAGTCAGGAATAGCAAAAATCCTGAATACCAGGGACACTTATACCAAAAATCAAGCATACCAACTCTTAGCTTGCCAATGAAGCCAAGGAAAAGTTTAGCAATGAAAAAACCAAACAAATTTCAAAACTGAAGCTTCCTTTTTCTCTATTCATTCATTCAGTTTGTTACTTTCTAGAAATTTCCAGACTTGCATAGTCCTGTGCACAGAATATAGGGATTTTTTTAAATATTTCCACGATAAGACTCTAATAGTTTCTGCAGCAGGTCCCCCAAGTTTTGCCTATATTAAAGCTTAAATGCACATTCATTTAAGCTTTGTATGTATGTTACTGTACTCCTGGAATAGCATACATTGCAGTTCATCCTTTGTAGCTATGTTTCCATTTTTTCACAAGCATATCTGTTATTTAAAAAACAAAACAAAACAACACAGTAGTAATAAAAAGACAGTATAATCAATATAGACCTTTTAATAAAAATACAGGATGTCCTAAAAGAGACCAACACCATCTTCTTTTGCTGAAATTCTTACAATGTTATTCTCATGGGGTTTTTTGTGCAATTAAGCATTTTTAACTCTTCTATGCTTTTTTTGATAAGGTGATGCTTTAAATTCAATGTAATATACAGTCTTTCATATTAATAAGGAGTTGGAAACAAATGGAAGGGTGGTTTAAAGCAACTGGTATATATTTCATGTACATAGTGTGAATTGCTATTCTTATCAAGCAAAAGCATAGAAACTTCACCTGGACAAAGTATGCTGGAATAGGCCAAAATTAACACAAAATCCTTCTTACTTTTGCCAGTCTTGATTTGATAAAAATATAAATTTTGTAAGTCTGGGTATTTTATAAAAGCATGTAAATTAAAAATGTAAAATTAAAAAGCTTCAAATGTTAATAAACACAATAAATCTAAATTTTATAAATGTAAGTAGGACTGGGTTGGTTTAATTAGAACCAAGTCTGTTGTGTAACAATGTCTTCTAAGGTAATATTTTTAAGGATCAAATATAGAAACCTAGATCTTCACATGTGCTGCAACAGGACCTTCATAGCAATCATTCAAAACAAGCTGAAATAAGAGTTAGCCACATTTAAATAAACATTATTACACTTGGTAGAACTTTACTTTTCTCATTTACAAAATTTACATAATTCTACACTACTACATGTGGGTGGAGTAGGAGTTCAAAACAAATGAGTCAATATTTTTTCTTCAGGAAAAATACCATTAGCAGAGCATTCATGAGCAATCATATAATCACAGGCAACTGTCCCAGACCCATAATATATGACGACAAACACGCTTTAAAGAAATGGCTCAGACGGAGAGAAAGCTCTCAGTATGGAAAAGCCAAGATGTTATTCCAAAAACAATGAATTAAAGTAAAGCTTGACAACTTTCCTGCAACCAATTATAACCCAGTCCCCTCGGCTGTAAAATGAGATTATTAACATTCCTGTTCTGCCAGTCTTGAAATCTTTTGCCTAGTCATACTTGAAGCTGTTCAGTGCAAGAACTTTCTCTTACCCTTGTAACTAAAATCTGCCTGAGCGGGTTCTGTTATATTCTGCTGAAGAACAGGAGGGGCACACTAAAAACACAAATTCCCATTGTAATATGTTTTAAGAGTTCATACTTTAGAACTGATTAAGTTAAATGACCAAAACCTACTATTTATTTTTTTACCATCTCCTGTATGCAGGCATGTATGTATAGCACCCGTTAAAAGGACAGAAAAGACTAGTTTAAATAGATTATTTTATTCTGTAAACATTTACAGAAATCAAATCCACTATAAAATTTCTATCACACTTTTTGCGTGATACATTTGGAGAACATCTTTCTGTCAAAATTAGTTGGAACGTTTTGCAGTAAATTGCCCACAAGGAATGCAGACCTGGTAACGGGGCAAAACAAGATGCTGGTTTAACAAAGAGCGTAAAGAACAGTACCCAATGTGTTAGACATTCTGCATGTAATAGATTTGGTTGTAATTGATTTGCGGACTGACGAGTATAAACAAGGTGCAATGGATGATAGTAGGTGCAACATGCGATAGTAGAGTCCCAAGTGGACACTAGAGTGACGAAGAAGAAACCATCAACATTAACATCCGAGTCTCCTGGCAGAGGACAAAGGAACCCCCAGCACAGACACCACAGAACATGATATACTCTCCCAGCAAAGCATTCGTGATGGTGGTGGCTCACCATAACTGAAGCCAAGGACACAGAAAAGCATGGGAAGGATGAATGTAGCACCACCGAAGGGAGTAGATAGTGGAAAGTGTGCATATAATAATAACTGCATTATTTATTATCAAGATTTTTCTTTTACTAGTATTCTTTCCCTTATTTTATTTTCCCTTTTTCTGTAATAATTAGAGCTGGACTAAAAGGAATTATTTGATTAGACTGTTAAGATTTAATATAAAAGTCTTCATTTGTCCCATAATGTGTGTCCTTTCGGGCAACAGCAAGACTAGGAGTACAACATCTTCCCAAACTTATTTTCGGACTGGGTTCACATAACTGCAAGTCTTCCTTTTTCTTCCTATACCTTCTCTTGTGTTTCTCACTGTTCAAGCTCCTGATCTCCAAATTACTCCAAAAACAAACCTAACACAGATTTAGAAGCCAGATGCCACCCAAACAACTGACCAGAGTATCCAACTAGTTATATTCAGGTTTCTCCATCTTCCTTTATTCCTGCTACAGTGCAGTACTAGTCCTGCTGACCTCAGAGCAAATTTCTCACTCACCCTTTCAGTGTAGCCTCAGTTCTACCTTGTCAAACTTAATGTTGATGAACATATAATTGTTGTAATTTTTTAGACAACAGATAATCTCTGCATCTCAAAACAACACAGTCCCTTGTTCTGTACCTTGGTCTCATCACTCCAAAAAATTTGACATGGAACATGTCACTCAAACAGAGCCAGAGTCCCCTGGGAACAGACATGTTCCATGCCGCTTTGCCACTCACCCTTGTGAATCATAACATGTCATGATAACAAAGAAGTGCTGAAGACATGTGGGACACCTCTTAACAGTGAGGACAGTAGAATCTTTTCACTAGCACCCCTGCTTACTTTAATGAGAAATTATTTTTGAGAAATTTCCACACAAAAGGCTGTCACGCGTTCCTGTAAATTACAATTTTAACTTGTGACACCTTTGCTCAAATTTCACCTTCTGGCCTAACCTTCACATCAGTGTGCTTTTTGCTAGACTCGTGTCAAAAGAGCTAACTAACCTGAGAGGACAGTATACACTATTAAAAGAAAAAAAGGAAACTCGTTAACAAGTAACAATTAAACATGATCACAAGACAGGACCATCAGGGAGAAGTAAGATTAATTATTATGAAACAAATTACCTATGAACTTTGCCCTGTATTTGCATATTGCTTTAAGGAAAGATGCTGAAGAATAGTAGCTTGATTTTCAGAGATGCTCTCACAACTCAAAGAGAAACACTCAAGTCAAAATTACGAGTTTCCGCAAGAAACTTCAGTGTCTCTTTATGGATATAAGTAATCAGATACAATTACTCACTTGTAGCTTTTGCCCACTGCAGCTCAGTGAATCTGATTTTTGCTACTTCTAGTAGTGTCACAGGCTCTGTCCTGAGCTGAGGATCTCAGGGCTGGGCTGGGCTCATCTTGGCCGGAGCTGGGCTGAGCTGGTTTCACCGCCTGCCTCGGGGACAAGTGCCTGTTGCCTTCCCTGCCTGAGCTTGAGCTCTTCCAGTGCCTCTGTGGGAAGGGTCTGGAAACATGGTTTCTTAGTTGCTGTCTAAGAAAAAAGAGCCCATGGGGAGGCTGAGGCTGGGGAGGCTGTGGGGCCACGCTCCCACCCAGCTGGGAGCAGCCCGAAGGCAGCAGCATGGGAAGCACACTGAAATAACCGGGAGCTGGCCCCACTGCTGAGGGGGGAGTAGTTCAACCAACATGGAAATCTCCCCAGCAAAGACGAGCATCCTGTGATCTTGTGATCCCTCCTACCATCCTGGGGGAAAACTGACACCATCGGCTCAGAGGGATGCTGGAAACGTGAGCATAGCACCTAAGAAAAAGGCACAAATCAGCAACATTTCCCGTGGAACAATTTTAAGAGTATTTTTATTAAAACAACTTTTCTGTATTTATTTAGATTCACTGTTTTGAACCTACTTGTTGTCTTTTGATTAGATTGCTAAGATTTTAAATAGACCAGTAGTAAATTCTTGGGTCCATGTATGGTATGTTCCCTTTTGCCCATAATAATATTTTTAGTTTTGAGTGTAACATTATTATTTTTAGTACAAGAGAAAAAAATCCCAGATGAAATAATTAACATTTATAATTAGCATAGAAAATAGTTATTAAAAAAAAACCCTCTGGCTTGAGTTTTATCACAAAATACTGCCTAGATGAAAACAAAAAGGAAGCCTTAAATTAGAATTACAACAGCAATAGTAACAAACTTTTACAAGACTACGAAAGCCGTACAAAATGTTACAAAGTAAGTTTGGGAAAGCTTTTAATGAATCTATGCTTTCGGCAAAGCATTAACTTACCATAAACACTGAAGTACTTTTCATTGAACCTTCAGGGAGTGATATTCTGTATTTGACAGCGAGAGAGAAGGAATGGCCAAAAATCCTCAGATTTCCGGTGAAATTACCCAGACCTTTCATCCATAAGGTGGTACTAGCTATAGTCATGCCCCCAATACTAATGTGCAGAATTTACTGTAATGCATTGGCCACATCTGTACAGAACTACCATATGTAACTAATTCCGACTTAGAATGCATAAATGAAAAGTGACAGAAAAACCTGTGTACGTTTTACTGGCCTGTATATGCTAAAGACATGAGAAAACATAAATAATGAAAAACTAGCTTTGCTGTTAGACACTTGGTTCTTGAAGCATATTAAAAATTAAAGGAATACTGTGGATGAGAGAGGGAAATTACATGTTTGTATATGAGCAATGTGCAGAATGAGACTAACAGGAAAACAATTGAGTTGTCAATTCCAGTAGGTTGCACTTAATTTAGCCAAAAGGTGTTTTTGTAATTCAGTGGAATATTCTAACTTTTCCTCTGTGATGCTTTTTGATAACTTTAGATATTAATCCTCTGGATTAACTAATTTAAATACTTGTCTCTCATTGAAGTAGTTATAAAAGTTTCTATCACAACAGTTTTATTTTCATGTTATGTAAGATACGTACTGTGCTTGTTTTAACATAGAAAGATTTACTACTCAATGTGTATAAACTTTGGAATGTAAATATTAAGATTTCTATTAACTGAAACTATTAACTGAAAGCACTAATCAACAGGAAAATAGACAATGATGCATAGTCTGTACATATCCCATCTACCCATAGATATGAATTCTCTCATCAGAACTAATCCCTGGACAACCTCTGTATTTTATGCAATGATTGATGTGCTGCACATGAACGCTGAAGGATCAGAGACCAAAATTGACTTCAGTCCCTTCAAAAGTGCTTGAATCACTAGGCTGAGATGTTGTAACCCTCATACAGGCTTTTACCATTTCAAAAATGCCTGAATCCCTGGTTCCACTGAGGTTCAGCAGGGAGATGCCTGACATACAGCCTATGCCTTGTATTCTCTTTTGGTCACCTCTGCTCAAGCTTGATGAATTTACACATCCAGTTAGTCACTTTACCACTGACTGTACAGAAATCCTGGTAAATCTAGCTGGCATAAACTAGTTGACACCTTCTCTGTAGATGCTAAAGTGCCTAAAGGGGGTCTTGTTCATGCTGATTCACCTTCTTGACTTTCCCAGATTTTCTTCAATTTGCCAGCACTGAAAACATAGCTGATGTTCAGAGTAGGATTAAATTTATGGATTAAACTGACTAAATTCAGGTTTGTATTTTAAAACAGTTCCATAGACACACAGACAGCTACATGTCAACACTGAAGAATTCCTGACTTGCTATCAGACTCCCCCATTACATGTAGTGCACCCAACTCTGCACAACTCACCTAAATCTTTTCATTTCCCCGGAAGTAAGGGAACATTTCACTTCTACAGACATTAATCGTTGCTAGAAGAGAAGGATGGAAAGGGTCCCCAAACACTTTGTTTCAACTTAACTTTTGCCACTGTTTTTTCCCTCTTGAATCTTCTTGCTCTGTAAATAACTCCAGTTGCTACATAGAAATGCCAGTAGCAGACGTCCAAAACTTGCAGGTTTCAATTTCAGAGAGAGATTTCAAAATAGCACAGAAAGACTGAAACAAAGGCAATAATTTCACTCGTACACATTGGCAAAGATAGGAGGTGTAGCATCAACACTGTATCTGCATGTCTTCAAACTTGAGAAGATACACTGGTAAAGGTTCATACACATTTCCTATCTGATAACTATAACAAAAGCTCTAGGATATTTCTTTATTGAACTTAAATATTCAAGCCCCTAGAAGCTGCAATTCCCATTAAAAAAAAAAATAATAAGACTTAATATCAGTCTCAAATGAAGTCTTTGTTAGAGGTTTTTATCCAAAATAAGTTGTCGGTGAGTTTCTATACTTCTTACTAACCAAACAAAAAATTAATGTAAAGAGTTTTCTTTTTTTTTGTAGCATCCTACCAGCCAGTCTTGTTTGCTTTACTGAATTCCATTTCTTTCAATAAAATTTCAAAACGTAACAATTTTTCCAGTCTCAAATCAGGAACAGAACCTTCTAGCTTCTTCTGACATGGACAGTGGCATAGAGTGCACCCTCAGCAAGTTTGCCAACGACACCAAGCTGTGTGGGGCGGCTGACGTGCTGGAGGGAAGGGATGCCATCCAGAGGGACCTTGACAGGCTGGAGAGGTGGGCCCATGCCAACCTCATGAATAATAAGTTCAACAAGACCAAGTGCAAGGTCCTCCATCTGGGTTGGGGCAATCCCAAGCACCGATATAGGCTGGGCAGTGACTGGCTTGAGAGCAGCCCTGAAGAAAAGGACTTGGGGGTGCTCATAGACGAGAGGCTCAACATGAGCCGTCAGTGTGCACTAGCAGCCCAGAAATCCAATCGTATCCTGGGCTGCATCAGGAGAAGTGTGGCCAGCAGGTCAAGGGAGGTGATTCTCCCCCTCTACTCCACTCTTGTGAGACCCCACCTGGAGTACTGCATCCAGTTCTGGAGCCCCTACTACAAGAGAGATATGGACGTGCTGGAACGTGTCCAGAGAAGGGCCACGAGGATGATCAGAGGGCTGGAGCACCTCTCGTATGAGGACAGACTGAGAGAGTTGGGGTTGTTCAGTCTGGAGAAAAGAAGGCTCCGAGGAGACCTTATAGTGGCCTACCAGTATCTTAAGGGGGCCTACAAGAAAGCTGGTGAGGGACTTTTTAGGATGTCGGGCAATGGTAGGACTAGAGGGAATGGATTAAAACTAGAGATGGGACGATTCAGACTGGACGTTGGGAAGAAGTTCTTCACCATGAGGGTGGTGAGACACTGGAACAGGTTGCCCAGAGAGGTGGTGGAAGCCCCACCCCTGGAAGTTTGTAAGGCCAGCCTGGACGGGGCTCTGAGCAACCTGATCTAGTGGGAGGTGTCCCTGCCCATGGCAGGGGGGTTGGATCTAGATGATCTTTAAGGTCCCTCCCAACCCTAACAATTCTATGATTCTATGATTCTATGACATAGATATTATGCTGCATAAAAAGACCAGTGAAAATTAAAAATCAAATCATATCCTTAGAGGGATGTTTAGAAAGGAAACCCTTAACTTCCTAAAAATTTCAGTATTGTCTCTATTTTCTATGATTCCTTATGATTTCTTCTCATAATATGAACTGCCCTCATACCAGCAATATAAAAAATAACTGGTTTATGTGCATGTCATGAACTGTGTTTTCAAAGTACAGATATAATAAGTTATTGAATATTCTGACAAGCCCTTAGGAATGTATTCTGACTTTATAAATGCACGTTTTATTTTGGCAACGTAAAGCCTATGCAATTAAGATAAATGAGATAATCATGAGCTTATAACATATCACATCACACTGAAACTTTAATTGTAGATATCACACGGCCCAATAACAAGTTCCTACTCCAAATGGAGCATACTAATAGATATATAAGAAGGTTCCCAAAAACTCAGTAGTAGTGCAGTCATGTGAACAGAAATATTGCAGCTCTTTATTGGTTTCACACTGTGAAAGCCACTAACTTTCAATTTTGTGATGTTATTCAACACAATTTGATCAGCTATTTTATGCCACTGTGCATAACAACAACAGAAGATATAAGACAAGTAATAAAATAAGAATTTGTTAAAGTCAACTGCCTTGTCCCATTATAGAGATGATAGGCTGAGAAAAAGAGGCAGTAAGTTAGATTCAGAATTGTCAGGCTCTATTAAGAGAAAGTCATTTTGCTCTGATTATGCCAATGAGAGCAAAAGAAAGAAAGAATTAAACAAGACAGCATGTTTTCCAGTAGTTTAAAAAATACATAGTTACATAAAGAAAAAGAGTCAAAGAATACATGTTACATCTAAATGATAGTCTCTGCAGAAACCTTATTCTTTTACCAAGCGAAAATTCACTTTCTTAATTCATTCACTTTTAGCTCCTTGGGTGTAATTCTGAGGATGTGTTCCATGTTGCTGACACACACTGTGCTTCCTTTTTACTAATATATATTGGTTTCTGGTATCTCAGATACCAATTTATCTCTTCCTAGCAAAAAAAAGAAAAGAAATTAGAATAATCCCATGGCGTAACCTATATGTGTTTTCCAGTTTTGTAGTTTCTGCTATTGATTAATATTTTTGGAATATTTTAAATATAACTAAACACTTCCAATTCTGTATTGGCTGTAGATATGCACTAAAAGCAAATATATATGAAATATAATTTACAACTTTTCTGACTGCATTTTTACAAATCTTTAAAACATCTGGAAAACACACAGGGTAATGTATTTTGATTTTGTTCTTCAGCAAGTTTAAAAAAAAAAAAAAAAAAGGACAATCCTGGATCAGTAAAACACTGAAATGTCTCTATAAATAGATATTATGTCTAAAACTACAGTATTTAATACCTGCAGTAATGGTTTAACATTATTCACTAACCAGTCTATGAATGAAAAATACCAGAGAAGCAACTCTCTCTCCATAAACTACTCTAACATTCAACTGGCAAAAAATGATTAGCAAGAGTCTGGCATTTTATTTAAAACAGTTTAATACCAGTCTTCACCACCAAACCCCTCTAGAGATACATTAAGTACCTCATGCTTTAAAATGCCTCTGAGAGTCCCCTCAGACATGTACAGACAGTAGTTCTCATACAACAGCTTTACAGCTAAAGAGTTCATTTATCACAGAGAGAAACATTCATGATGACATCATATGACACACATCACCAAAAGAAAATTTCAAATACCTAGGCTAAACTAAAACTACTGATGTTACACTACTAGTCACCTCAGAGTTAATGTCAGAAAATTTGTATTAGAAACATGTAGCTTTACAAAAGTTAAATTATATCCATCAAATATACCCACAAATGCACTTAAACTAGCAAAATAATATCAGAATAAACTTCTTGTATTTCTATTTCATGTGAAAATATATTACACAGATATATTAGTAAAGGTGATGTTTTATTGAGCAATTAAAAAAAAAACAAAAAAAAAAACAACCCACAACTTAATTCCTATTGCAGGCAAATTACCCCCCAAAACTTAAAAGTAAGAAGAAAACCCAAGCAATCTTGTCAAACCTAAAACAGACCCCACAAATCACAGATCAGATATAAAAACCTTAGGAAGAATCCAGTGCATTTCCCTGTCATCCTACAGATCAAATCAAAACAATAAATCAGTCCTCTCTTCAGGTTTTTAAGGAGCTCATTTAATAACAACTCAGCATCCTGCTCGTTGTTTTAATGTTAGATGAGTCTTGGTAGAACTGCAGCTTCTTTCACTTTGTCTAGGCCCATATGATACTTAAGAAGATTATTTCAAATTTCTGTCGTACATCTCATTCAATAATAACCATTGATTGCTGTGTGTTCACAACCCATGCTGTATTTTTGTCTCGGCAGAATCTAATAATTTTCAGTAATGCATTATCAGCAAAAAAAAAAAAAAAAAAAAAAAAAAAAAGGTATCTCCCCAGGTGCCTTACAAGGAAAATTATGAAAAATGAGCCTCTAAAAAAAATTCAATATTTCTAAACCATATAGACAAACTGATAGAAGCTAAGTTTGCCAATGTTAATTTGACCTTCTGTTTCCCCTAGGAATCCATACTCCTTTCAGAGGGAAGCAAACATAGCCACTTGGGCTAGTCGAACGGGTCATGTATTTATGTTATGACAGGCATTGATTACACTATTTTGATAAGTCAGCTAATGAATAGCAGTAAAAACTAGCTTGCAGTGGAAGTCTGCCAAGATTCTCTTTAGAAAACCTCATCCAGATATATCAAAAACTCTTTACAGATTAATGAAAAGCAAAAAAAAAAAAAATAATATTGTCAATATATTAATTATGCTTCAAAACTAAATTTTCCAATTAAGTGGAAACAAATGCACTTTTCTTCGCCACATATTCTCATTTTATTTTTAAAAATAGCTCCCTGTTTGAGAGAGAAATGGGAGCTAGTAAAATGCCCTTAAGGGAAAAAAAAAATAGCATTTTTGAATCTTCTATTCAGAAGTTTGACTGATTATTCAAAACTTCTATGTGCCGTTACAATAGTGCAAACATACCAAGTACATGCCATCTAACAAAGAGGTGTTCCTGTTTATGATCCAAATTATCTCAGTGATACCATGCCATCCCCCCCAAAAAAGGAAAGAAACAGTGAGAAGACAATTACATATTAGCACTAATCCAAGAAGAAATAAAGGCAGCATTCACTGGTGCTAAAGTCTAATCCCAAATTCAGTGTCAAGAAAAATTATTTCTCTGATTTGCTCCTGGAAACAAAGGTCCCAAGCACAATACATCATTTCAAGCTCTGAAACCTTTTATACCTTTTTCCGGTATAGATTCTAATTCCAGTAGAGACAAAATACGTCTCTAAACCACAAAAAAACCCAAATAGAATCCTGCATGGATGCAGTTTCTTGGCAGATATGCAGTGCACCAGCTAATTTTACATCATTACTCTAGAGACCAAGGTACTTCCTGGGACAGATTCAAAAGTGAGAATGCCTACAGAAGTAGGCATCACATGCATCCTGATACACACTTATTAATTTAATAAAGGAATTTTTAGCGATTCCTATGTAATCCCATGTAACTCTCTGAAAATGTAACACGTTTGAAAGCACAGGCTGCCTCATAAAAGTATTAAGTATTCAGTTGTAAAACAGATTCTATTATACATGAATTATGGTATCCCCCAACTCTTGAGGGACACAGAAATAAAAGACTGATTTGGCAGAGCTTTTTATAATGGCATAATCTTCCTCTTGTTCTTCTTTACCTCCATCCTTCTGCGTTACTATCCACTTCACTTCTTTCTTTCTTCAGCCCTCCACTTCATACATACTTAGCTCTATGGCCTGCACATGCACTACTCTCTCGGAGCACCTTCAGAGGCAATCACAAGAGCAAACCTCCAGCCGTGCATACTGCCTAGCTACAGAGCATCTGCACGAGATTGTCACCTCCAAGATTCAGCCTTGTCTCCAACCAACACATCCTTAAAACCCTGGAGAGAACACCATCCATTCACCCAATACGCTCTCCTCCACCACAGCACCTGCAACTAACAGAGGTTTTGGTCTGTACAGGCAAGCTGCATTTATCCAGCAAAAACTTGGAATGTAATCATGGCAGAACCTCCCAGTCAATCAAAGCACATGAGCAAACACAGCAAGGAAAGCCAAACCTGCACCACGTTTCCTACAGGCAAGTTTTTCAGACGGAGGACCAGGATTAACACAGAGCACGTTGCCCTCGCTGCCTCTGCACTGGAAGACCACCCGGGATGTGCCACCATCAAAATATGCAGAATCTGCCACCATCAAAATATGCAGAATCTGCCTGATATGAAGAGGACTAGGAATACTTCCACCAAGTCACAGAAATCATTACTATAGAGAGAACATCGAGGCAGGTCACAGAGTAAGGGCAGGGTCCATCTAATGAGCAGATGGGAACACTCCAGCAGTTGCAGTGATCCAACACAGGCAGCCGAGCACTGAAGGGAGCTTCAGAGTCTCCATGTCCACATCCTGCCTGGGCTGCGGTAATTTTTATTTTTCCTCTTTTCGCTGACAGCACACCTTCACAAACTGGCCTATCCAGAGCCTATGGGACAGGGAAAGCACCTAAACTGGGACACCAAGGAAGCTCCTTATATTGGTAGCAGCTAAAATAGTCAAAGTAGCAGCAGTGGAAAAGGAGTTGAAGCATTTGCTTGGAAGGTCCTTGGAAAAAGTCACTTTCGTTAACTGTAATAAAACGGTAGGTAACTTCTCAGGGCAGGATGGGCTGAAAAGTTTATTTTCAAAGCAAACCTTCATCTATGAGAGGCTCTGTCTTTGGGCACCCAGTAAGAGCTGAGGATGTGGCTCAAGGCCTTCTGAACACCATAATTCCTCAGAATTTTGTCAGGTAAACAACATCAGCAAAGCAGGTAGGTATCCTCATGTGATATATGTTCATTTCATCTATGTCCCCAGAGGAAAAAATACCAGAATTCTGGGACATATAAACCTCAGGCAGGTAGAAGACACTGTCGCTGATCAATAAGGTCATGGAGTGGATGTGGGATTTTCAAGGCTGTCTCTGCAATGCCTCCAGCAAGGCTGTCATGATTCCTGAGACACCAACCAGGGGAAAAGTCTTATGCAGAGGATAAGCTGCAATGACAACGATAACCGTGCAGACCCACTGCACAACTGCTGTGCTACAGACTGGCACAAGCCTGGTTATGGCTAGTTTCCAGAGCACAATTGCTTTCTCCTTCTGGGCTCCGATTCAGAACTAGAAACAAATGCGCAACCTCCCTCCTGTCAAGGGCAATTCATCACAAAGAGCCACGAAGGTTATCTCGCACATTTGAAAATTACCAGTCAATGGGTGGTTTATCTCATGTCTGATCCCACAGGGTCTACTGGCAATATGGACAGCCCGTAATACAGTTTTACAGTTCTGTGCCAGCCTCTTGAGAGGTCAGCATGACCCATGAGATAAATTGGGCAGATAGCTCGCTGGTGGGCCTCATTCCTGCTCCACCTCTTGCCCCTTTCTTTCACTGTTAATACTAGTTTCGTTTACACTAAGTTTGTAAGAGTCAAGAAGATGCCAAGTTGAAGAAGTAATGAGATGTCATTAGGTGTACAGAGTAGAGGTGGATCAAGAACAGCACACCTGAGAAAGGCTCATACTAAGTCTTGTAGGACTGGTGGCATCTCTGAAAGCATCAGTCTGGCTTCCAGTAGAGACATATCTGAACCTTTCTACAGAACCTATGAATCTGAATAATGAACAAAAACCCCAGCATGTAACACTATCACTAGCATCACAGACTTTTAGGCTATACTTCTACGTAAGCAAAACAAGCACAGCTACAAATGCTAGGTGAACTTCTAACTACACATGCGTTCCCCATGCTCCACTGCTCCTTACACTTTCTGTGCTAGAAGTGCATCCATCTGATACCATTAATTTCTCTCCTCACAACCCAAAGCAAAATAGTAAAATCTGACGGCGACAGTTTCAACAGGCCTGTGTTCTATTATTAGCTCTGCAAAGACCTCCCATGGACAACTCGCTTGCATATATTGTAGTTTAAGCTTTCAAAGTGTTATAATACAGAAAAAAACATACACCAACCTCAAAAGATATTGTGGAAATTAGTTCATTCATTATAAAGTATTCTGAATTCTTCAAAAGAGAATTGCTGCAGAAAGACATTATATTGCTATGAAACCGTAGCAGTCTACACAGGACAAATGTTGACAAAGGACAGAGAGGATTATGGCCTTCAAGTAAATCATTTTTATTTTATATCTTGGCATTTTTATGGACCTTATCACTGTAAGGTCTGAACAACTCACAAATACTAATTAACTGTGCCTGTTTAATTATTCTCTCTGCTTACACAAGGGAAACCCTAGACACAGTCCAATCTAAGTTCTCCTTTAACAACAGATGAGTCAAAAGGAAGGAAGGACAAAGCACAGTATGTAATGTTGATACTTACTGACCTAATACATTCTTCCAAGAAGGCTGTGCGAAACAGAGCAACCTCTAAGTCATCTGAACTCATACATAAGGTCTCATGGTGCCATACGTGAAACATTTATGAGCCTCTCAGCGGTGGGTCCAAATGCTCTATACTCTGTGCATAACCAATAAGGCTTAAACTTGTAAAACAAGCAACATTAATATATTCAAGTCCCATTCCCTTAAACCCAAGATTGTTTCTTGAAACATTTGTAATAAAGACTCATGGATTTAAAAAAAAAAATAAAACACAACACAGTATTATAGTTATAAATCCATCTATCAGATGAAGTTATTTCTTGCTAATAGCAAGACTGTACCAATCTGCCTGATTCTTCTTGTACATGCTTCACTGAAACTACAAAGTAAGCACTAGTGCAATCATTCTGTTTCATTAAGCTGCTGAAAAAAATCTGTAAGTGCATATAATATGAAAATTATCAGGTGGACTACAACAATGTGTAAAGTCCTCAACCCTTTTGTTCTAGTCTTCAGGAAAAGAAACAACAGAGATTTAGATATCTGAAAAATTGAGATTTTTCTATGTATAGAGCTAGTTTTATCACCTAGGAAAAAAATATTTGGTATTTACTCAGCCAGTCAACATACATCTAGAGTGAACGAGATCTCAGATTATTTAAAGAACATATCGGGTGTCATCCATTTTTGGTTCTGGTTTGGTTTGGTTTTGCGACATTTGAAAGCCTATGTCTCTTTCCCCTTTTCAACAGCGAAGGATTGATCCTACAAACAAATAACTTTAGTGTAGGACCAAACTGCAGCTAACATTTCAACTAGGAGTAGGAATCACCAGATAGAGAATACATGGGCTGGTCTCACCTGTTTCTTTGAACACAGATGCTTCCTTCTCTCTGTTCTTTCTGATCTCCTTATTCAGATATCCAAGGTAATAACAGCTTAACTGATCTGCCCGTGCCTTGCCTTTGTCTTCCTTTTAGCATGATATGTCAGCCTGTTTTTAGGGCAGAGCCTTTGGTGACAGTAACATTGTTCCTATCAATCCACAGACCACAACTAGTGTAAAACAGCATAATCATATGAAATAATGTCAGGGAAAGATAGCTATGACAAGGTTGGAATTCAGTACTTACTACACCAAAAAAGAAAAAAGAAATATAAGGTTACTGATTGGATTTTTCTAGATATATTTCCAGTTTCAATGCAACACAAAAGTTAAACACAAGCAGAGTTTCTAGGTGCCACATGCAGCTCAACTAAGCGCAGAAGCAGGAACTGAGGGATTGATGCACGTCCTTGCAACACAGGAAGAGCTTTGAAATCATTTTTGTATGAGATGACACAACAGTGAGAACTCCACACTACCTTTGCTAAAGCTCTGAGAAACAGAGGACCTCTTCTTCCTCCCCCATCTTCCGTACAAGCCTATGTCCATACATAAAGAAATGGTACTTCTTCATGAAACAAAACCACCAGCACGCTGGACGCTCCTGTGCAGCCTTCTCACGCAAAAATCCCTACTTTGAGCAATATAAACTGGCACCCATCTCTCAGCAAAATTAAAAGCGCTATTTTTACCAAGTTGCATACTCTGGCTTTGGGGTGGGATTATGTGCAGTGCTGAAGACACACTCTCAAAGCCGGGTTACCCCCGAGGTGAAGTTACTGGAGTGCTGCAGGACAGGATACGCAGCCCAAAGAAGCAGCTTCCCCATACAGACACATAACCATGGGAAATGGTAAACCGATTATTTTGCTGCATTATTCTGGCTATTTTGAGCTGAAAGCTGGACAGGACACTGTCCCTACAGCAAACTGTAGTGCAGAGCTGTGGCTGTTGTCCCCATATGTCCACTGTTTCCTGCAATGGATGTCCAAAAGACAAGGATGAGCAATTACTAAGTTTTGGACAAAAGATTGTTCCTGCTCCTTGGTAATGACAATATTGCAATTGTTTGTGATATTACTGCCCCCTTTTTTTTCCAGTTCAGAAAATATTCCACTGCAAATTACAAACCCCTTTCCTCCAAATGGGCCATTTACCTAAAGAACTATGTCCTTACCTTCCATTAAAATCAAACAGGTGCAAACCAAGTTATCTGCTAGTTTAATTTGGTTAGTGAGCATTTTCATCTGGAATTTTTTACTGGAAATTAGTTTTTTAAACAATTTAAAAACAACAGGGCTCCCTCAGTTCTTAGATTGAATACCAATGCTAAAATAAGAAGGTGAAAACTTTGGCAACGCTCCATTCCAACAACTTCTAATCTTATTTCCATCTAATGAAAAGATAACTACCATTTCATGTGTATACACTGAAGTTGCCTGCGAGGTCTAGTTTAAAAAGATGATGACAAACTCTGTCCCACTCTCTCCAATTGGTTGTATTATATGCAATTAGGATTCCGATCCAACATGAACCAACTAGATCTTGCTGACGGACAGTATCAGTACCTTCTATATACTCTGTGACATTGAATATCCTTGTTTACAGTATCTGACAAGGCCAAGGTAGCTAAAAGAAGGCTGACAAGCTTCATATTTTCATGACAGCACACAAAGATGGATCCTGTTATACTTCATGTGCATGTTCACAGCTGGCACACTGTCAAGGGGCACTGTAATATGAATTAAGGTCAGCATATGAATCACAGTGTCAGTGTGCGCACAGCTGGACACTTAAAAACAGATGCAAAGGCTCATGTCTTCCCACCACTATATTCACAGATAACCGAATCTACGAGTTCATACTTCCCGAAAATAACCATCAAAATAGCAAAAATAACAACAAAGTGCCTTTCTTTGCCTGATATTGGCCTCGGTGAATACATATTTTTTTTGGAAACAAATAGTAAATAGGTACCATTCTCAGATTATTCAATTGCAAATGTATATACAGAAAGATCATCCAGGCAATTGATGGTTTCTTTGCTTACATCTCAGCAGCTGCTCTGCCAGCCTGAGTCCCTGTCAGGAGGAACACAGAGGTCTTGGGAACTGGACCTCTGTGGTCTAGAGGTCCTTGTCACCTGCGTGGAAGACCCTGGGTACTTGGTTTCACTGGGACTGAAGTCAGCTTTTCTATGACAGTTAAATGAAGAAGGAAGATAATCTCAGTTTAATATCCTGGAGTCGTTTTTTACTGTTTACCATCAAATAAAAGGAACCCACCAGGGGAAGTGAATTTCTAACCCTGTTGATTTCATAGCAACGAAGCAGATTTACATGTGGGGTTTTATTTTTTCCACCTGCTGATGTTTCGCTGCAGACTATTGGCATGGCAGCACAGGTGCTGCAGAGACCCTGGGCAACCCTTGGCTCTGGCTACCACCTTCCCTGGGATCCCTGCGGCAGTGTGAGCTAGCCCACCCTGTGACCAGGCAGGGACAGGGCAGGGACGGGCAGGGGACAGGGTGACGGCTCACCTCCGCTCTTCCATCAGGCCAAATGGAGCTGCCAAACTGATGACCATCAGGCAGTTTAGATTAAATTAACCCCCATCTCTGAAGGGCAGCCTTTCCCTCTTTCTGCTCGATGAGCAGTGTTAATATGCCAGCTCCATTCCAGACTTAGTCAAAGCCCAGTCCTGTACAGACTAAATACATGGAGTATTTGGTAATATTTCTTATTTAAAAACACATCATTTGTGTTAATATCACTTTCTTCTGACTGGAATTAGTTTACACTACATTGGAAACCCTATTCTATTGACCCAGAAGCAGAGTAAATTGAGAAAATTAATGACATGTTGAAATAAATGACTTTTTTCCCCTCTATTAAGCACATTGAATTTAGAAAAAAAAATCCAGATGTACAACACAAACTGTGAAGCATGGTCTTCTTACCAGTAATAGATTAAATAATTGAACGAAAGCATGCTAATTCTAAGTGGAAATGGACTTAAATGTTCAAAAAAATGGAAGATAACAGCACAGTAATGATTATATGGAAACATCTATTTTCATACTTTTCTATTTTTGCATAATCACACCACTTAATAAAGCTCCAGAAAGATACTGTGCACTGCAAATTTTAATTTATGCAGTATGTAATTCAGCTGTAGTTCGAGACAGCCTTACTTCTTAGAGGATTAGAGCACAGTATTATTTTAATGTTGCTCCACAAAGGCATTAATTAAACAGTATATAGATAAGTTCAAAGCTGGTTGAATTTCAGGCCAAGAAAGCTTTCTAGCTATCTTTTAAAATGTCTTTTGTAGACATTTATCAAATTCTGCAGGTTTGCTTGCTGAAACTGATAAATCTTATTTACGTTTGCGGAATTTTAACCCAGCCTGCTGGGTGACTCAGATGCGGCGCGTTTGGATCAGTTGCACAGCTCTCCAACCTGCGCAGAACTTCTTCCTCTGCGAGCTCTTTACTACTCCTGCCAGAATTAGTCTATGTATCCATTTTCTATGAGCCGTGTTTGTGTCGGAGAAACACAAGCCAGAATCTTGTCAGCTGAACTCGCTACTTGCTGTCTAAGCGCTGCTACTGCTGCAGCCACCGAGCAGAATATTTTGATTCCAAGGATAAGATTTATAGCATCTCAAGTTAGTAAATAATGAAAAAGTCATAGCATATACAAATCACACTTGCAGGGTTTAAATTCTGTAACTGTTTTACTTTTTTTTTTTCCCCTCGGAAGTTTTCAACAGAAAAAACTCTATTTGAAAAGCATAAAGATATCTCCAGCTTTTGCTGTGGTATTTGAGAAGCACACATTACACTAAAAAATCACAGCCTAAAATAGAAATCCTTAATCAGCGATTACTGTGAAGCAATGTAAATAATTATGTATTTACAGATGAAAGGAGGTCACAGAACTCAGCCAAAATACTCCATTTTCAGAAATTCACAATTCTAGTTTAGTTTGTAGCATTAAAAATACCCTGTAAATTTACAGTCAGATTATAGGCAGCTAGGGTACACTGCCTTCTCCAGTAAAATATGTACTTCCATATAAATCAAGTTTATAGTTTGCACTGTGCTGTAAATGTGCTAAGACTGTTCCTTTTAAAAGTGTATTAACAATTTTCAAAAGGAGATAGAAGATGCCATTTATAAAGCACATGCCTCTGAAATCCTCCCGAGGGCAAATGATACAAGGAAAGGGCCAGCAGGAGGGAACACCTTCATCACTCTGACACAAGGGACCAGGACAGAATTTTGAGATCTGTCCATAGATTAAAGGAGGCACTACAGGAGAGAATTAGAGATGGAAAACAGCTTACAGGAAAACAATGTTTTTTCTTTGCTCAGTGTAGTTCATGAGTTCATAGCCCTAAATGCTGCAGTGAATTTCAGGATTAGACATCTCAGGATCTCAGACAGTCCAATTTATGCTGGCGCTGAATAAAATCAGAAACTTCCTTGATATATGATTGGGTTCAAAGTTGAGCCATGGTTCACCTAAAAGAATCGTGAACTTCTGTTAACCGTTCAGTGAAATTAAGTCAGGCAAGTGGTTCCTATAAAAAATAGAAACTAGGGTTTCACACCGTACAACTGCACTAATCTTCCACTCCAAAGCCAGTAAAGTGTTACTGCTTGCAGCCAGTTATGCTGGTCTGAAAGAGAAAGTTGAGATGTTCCTTCACAAATGAAAGAGGTGAGCAACGTGAAACAACCCTCCCTAGGAAACAATATGTATTTGGGAATCTGATTTCACCTATTCAATTGCTAAAAATGTTGGGGTTTTTTTTATTTATTTTGGTTTTTAAATCAAGACAGGTATTTCATGACCAAACCCTAAAGCTTTTCCATCGCAACTTATGTTTAATAATTCCCACTTCATTCAGTAGGCCCTTTTGGGGCTCCTAAATTTAAAGGGGTTTTTAAATTTAAAAAAAAAAGAAACATGAGAAACTCTGAAAGTATTCCTTTCCTACAGCCTGATCTTCTGTTTACAGTAAGAATACTTAAAAATACAAAACCGACTTGAAAGCCCAAATCCCTAATACGCTGGAAAATACGCAGTCAAATTCGCAGGACACAGCTTTTCTTTGTAGACGTAAAAGCCGTAGCAATTCCCAATTACATTTCTCAAACAGCAGGTATCAGAAAAAGAAAAAAAAAAAGTTGTTGTGCAACTGGCAGAGAGCAAATAGCCCCACTAATTCTTCTGCTGATAGTTTTCCTAAACCAACTCAGTGAAAACCATTACACATTTTGAGTGGTTTTCTAGCTACAAACAAGAAGACAAAATACAGAGTATAAAATTAGAGGTGATTCATGAAATATTAATTGCCACAGCTAAACCAACCACTGTGAGTTCAGTTCTGTTGAAAAAAAAAAAAAAAAAAGGAAAGAAATAACAGGTTTTTCTAATTTAATTATGAAAGCCTGGAATATTATTTTCTAAGATACAAGCTCTAAAAAAAATGAGCTAGTTATACAAGCTTACATTACTTTTGATCAAGTCTTCAGAGACGTAGGCACCAGTTTTAATTTGGAAATCTAACCTCCAAATGCCAGCTTAAACACATATCAGATCTTAAATCTTGCTTTTTGGCCCAGTGCTTTTTTTATGTGCAAAATAAAATGTTACTGCAAATGTGGTTACTGAATTCTTTTCATTGTACATCTAAATTAGAAGCTCAAAAGAATTCTGAGACACAAATTTCAGAGGCATTGTTAATAGAGAAAGAGCTCAAAATACAACATAGGAAGAGACTGAATGCCTTTCTGATGATGGGTTTAACAGAAGTGGGATGAGAACAATGAAGTGGAAAACCAAGTAGGCAGGAACTAAAAATAATTTATATGAAAAATTTGGGAATTTACTAGTTGGAAATGACAGAGGAGGCAAAAGGACTAAAACGATGAACTGATGGCAGATTAACTGTATGTTATCACTGTTATGAGGCTGTAAAAGGACAACTGCTATCCTAACAAAAGGGAACAGGACAGGTACCGCTAAAAAGAGGGAGGCAAGTATAAACATTAGTGCTCAACACCACTGTAAGACAGTTATAATTCATATTATACCTTTTCAAGCCGCTGATTGTGGGGGAAAGAAGTAATGAGAAGGGTACTGCAAGTACACAGTCTGAAGTAATGCTGGAAAAATAACTTTTTTTTCTTTTGTGTGGCAAAATGAAGGGTAAGAAGGCATATGAGTATATTCGTAATTTCAGCAGGGATAAACACTGGAAGGAGGCAAAGTGCAAAATAACAAATGGATACATGCTACAAATAAATTAAGGCTGAAAAAATCAGATTTCCAGTTAGAAAAGCAATGAAATTTTGAAACAGCCCATGATAGGAGTAAGGGGGGCAGGAAAAAACAAACAAACAAACAAAAAACAACAACAAAAAACCACACCACAAACTCAGTTTATAGACAGAATATAATATAGTTGACTCTTATGGTCTATGACTGAAGTTCAGGTGCTTAACTTGAAAAATTTAATTAGATGAATAAAAGTTGGGAAGAGGAAAAAAGAGAGAGCAAAAGGACTAGAGCAACACAAGAGTTGCAGAGCTGATCACAAGACAGATGGGACCTACAGTATTTAAGATTATTAACTTCTCATTTATAAGGAAACATGTAATACATATAGTTAGGGCTGAAGCAGCTTTTTGCCAACAAATGCTTCGGTCTGCAAGCGCAGAACTTAGCGTTACTAGCTGATAGGCAGCAATTGTCTCTGACTAGCTGACAGGGGTGTAATTATTCTCTATCTTCCACCTCTTGTTACAAACCTTTGAAAAACAAAGCTCCTTAAAACTAATGACATATACTAATAAGCATTTAGTCAGGATATTCAAGTCCCTCGCATACTGCATTTATGAAATGTTCTTCACCTTTGTATTCACGGTATAGGTACACCTGATACCACAGAACACAAACTTGCACTTTAAACATGTTTACTTCATTTTCATGACACTGAACATTACGGATATATAACTAAGAATTTTTTTGCCTGTACATAATATGAAAAGCATGGGTTCCAAAATATAAGAAAACCACTTGTTTGAACTAAAGATTCAATACATATACCATTTACGTGGTCACAACATTTCCTATTTTCATCCAGTTGCAATCATTATATACAATTGAAAATAAAAGGCACGTTCCACATACCAAGATGCAAATGAACACATATGCAAGCTCTCTTACAAGTACAGCACATCCACACTGCTGCAAGCAGTCACTCTTGCAGCTAAGATAAAATTTAGTCAGACTACCAGCCACGACTGTGCATTTAAGCCTGTCAAGCCTCAGAACCATACATAAGCTTCACAGAGCTCCAGGATAGCTGGGACTGGGATCCAACTGAAATACAAAGTAAAGCCTTTGTGGTGGAGGGGTGAGGGGAAAGACAACTACTGTTTTAGCAGCAAAGATTCGTTGCACATATCTGTACACAGAGACCTCCTACGATACCTGCAGAATTTAAAAAGAATACACGCTGTTCTAGCTGGATGGGTTAGAAAATAGTTCTGGTTACTGATTTACCAGCAGCACATCATAGCGCTATCAAATGTCATTTGAGAAGAGAAATCATAATTGCAAACTATGGAAATTATCCCACAGAAGGACAATGTGGGTTTCATTGACATAGCAGCCTGTCTTTTGCATAGAGGAATACAAAGGACACTTTGTATTACTGCAGTTCAAATGAATCAATATGTTTATACACGATTCAAGCATGACAACATCTAAAATATGAGCTACTCTATCAAACTCACAAATACAGTAAAGTATTACTTCACTTGTGGGGATGCAAGTCATGTTATTGTAACTTCATAACATGCAATATAGATAGAGGAAAAAGCAATTTAACCATGGACAGTTTGCTCCTGATTTCTACAATTTGTTTTAAGATTTCTGGGTATAACTACATCTTTTCACTACTTCTGAGTATCTCCTTCTGTGTGACACTGGAATGCTTCCTAAACTCTATGTCATGGCAACACAGCCCATTGCTATAGATCAAGTACGATACCCCACATTCAATGTTATTCAATCGCTGGAGCATCAGGTAGAAGAAAGGAAACTGGAAAGGAGATGAAAGCACAAGTTTAAAAGTACCCTGCAGTGGTATAATACTGCCTTTTGAGAAGTATCCCGAGACACTTCACAAACTCAAACCCATGGAAGACAAATTTGTGCCTTTCTAAAACTTTCAGGTACTACTAAAATGCAATAAGTTTCTCATTGTACACAGCTTAGAGAAGTGGCATTTCCCTGAAGTAGTGACATCAAGCAGCACCCAAACAATCATCCTAAGCACCGAACTCAAGTTCTCTGCAGCTGCCAGTCCAGATTCCAGCTTGATCAGGACCCATTACCACATCCATAAAGTAACGCGCATGGTCTTTAAAACACAAGTGTACGTCTGCCACATAATATGCAAAATAAATCAGTGGGTCAATGCACGCTGGTATTCTTGTGCTGCATTTATTTTAAGTGGCTTGCTTACCAGATGAGCTACAAAAGCAGACGCAATGTCAGGGTCCTGCAGGCACACCTTGCCCACGACCCCATTCCACTCCCGCAGCTGTCGGCGCCCCCCCCAGTAATGTGACAGCAGCGCCGGTCCCAGCTCCCCACAGCCCTGCCCTGCCCGGCCACAGGGCCATGACCAGCATCAGCCTGTCCCCGTCCCCATGGAGATGCCCAAGGCCCCAGCTGGGACACCCCCGGCTGCCCTGCTCCTGGCAGGGGTGGGACGGGCCCTGGCTGCCCACCCCTGCCCAGCCGGGTCTCCTGGGGACCCCCAGCAACCCCCGTACCCCAAACTCAGGAGCTGCCGGACCTTCCAGGGCCCCGACATACAAAAATGAAGAAGATGGATATTAGTTAAGTGCATGCAAGGAATATTTCCTAATAGATTTTGCTCTCTAACATACGATTTAATTACCATCTCTGCCATAGAGAAAAAGGCTATATAGTGGCCAAGACTTTTGAAAACAGAAACACAAAGTTAGACTTCACAGAGGAGCAATTAGAGATGGATGATTTTCAAAAATATTCAAGATTGACAACAGCAGCAACTGTGTGTCCTAAACGCTTCCAAGAACCAAATGTTTACATAAAAATTGATTTAAAACCTGACTTTTTATCCTACTATTTTTCAGCTTCCTCCCATTGGACAGAGGTTTGACAGTGACTTCCTTCCAAGCTGTCAGAAATCGTACTGCTGGAGAGCAAGATGTGCTGCTTTGAATGCCTTCTCTACCTCAAACAAAGAGGAACTTGTGTACTTTTAAAACAGGAAGAAAAAAATCAATACAAATTCTCCCTTACGCATTTACCTTTCCGTACGAAGCAAAGCAACATGAGAAAGACATCAGTCTCAATATAGAATGCAAGTCGGGCAACCACAATAGGCGGTCAAGAGCTTCATGGATGCTACTCCTGAACAATGACACGCATGGACTTTGCATTTAAAAGCTCTGAAATACCATTAAATAGCAATCCTTGGAAAACTCTAAACCCACTAGTGGTCTGTTGCCCAAGGATGTTTGGGAAAAGCAGAGGAAGAGCACGGAGGGCTGTACCAGAAGGCATTCTGATGCTGCAGTGACACGGAGTAGGGGCCCCCCAGGGTGTAAGCACAGGATGATGGCGAGGCAGGGGGTATAAACCCAAATCACAGTTACTACTTACTGAAGGAATGCAGCCTTGGGAATTTGGTAGAACCAGCATAAAAAGGAAAACAAGGAACAAATATCTCACATGTGTACAACACCCTTCTATGAGGTGCAAACACAAAGATGAACACAGTTAGGGATGCCGCACCTCACCGCTGAGCCTCGGTGTCCCCAGCAGGTCCCCCCTCCTCTGTGGCAGGGAGCAAACACTGCTTTTTGGTTTGTCGTTCACCACATTCTGCAACTGCAACCCAGCAATCATACATAAAGTACTATCTTTATGATTTAATTGGGTTAAGTATGTTAGGATTTCAAAGAGCTCTGTGTGTGTGTGTGCGTGCTTTCTGCTCCAGCCTTCCCACATGACAAAATGATTGATACCGCAGCAACCACTCAGAGTAAATGCAGACATAACAGATGAGGGCAGCATGAAAATCCAGGAAAGCTGTAGAATCTCCATCATCAGAGGTCTTAAAGCAGAGCAATGGTTTAGGTGTACTCAGTTCTGCTGTGGGCTTTTTATGATTCTATAGAAAAGAACTTAAATGTTACCTTAAAAAAACCATTACTAATAATTTATAATGAAAAGGAGACTTGTAATAGAGCTGAAAAATGGTGGAATACCTTAGTGCTGTCTAGTGATAAGTAGTTTCTGTTATTACATTTAACATATTCAAAAATGAGATCTATTTTTAAATCTAACATACCAGTATGGAAGAACTATTCAAGCTATAACACTCATGCATCAGCAAAAACTTCACCTTAAAAAGTTAAATAGCTCAGACGTCCAGTGAATCAAAAAGGTCACTGGCCATCACCAGTAGAGCTAGACCCAACACAACGACATTTAGAAAGTATTAGATGATGATTGGGGGCAAACGTTATTATTTCTTACATATTTCTTAAAAATTATAAAATATATAAATAGCACCGAAGATAAAAACTGGCTGTCTGCTGAGACTTGAGGTACGCAGTGAATTAACTAGTTAATCAACTGACCCTGCAAATTGCTGCATGAAAGTCATTTGCTCAGTTTGGCTGCACATGGAGTTAGAAAGCTAACCGAGCAGTCCGGGGCACTCAGAACTAGAGATTACAATACTCATAGTGCACAGTACTAAAACTGGCCTTTTAAAGTAGCAAAAAGGGATCTCACTATTAACTCTATCTTTTGATCTGTTTACCAAAGCTCTGTTTCATACAGAAAATATTACTGGCAAGTTTGTTCTGGAAAAAAAGAACTAGTGAATTAAACAGAATTAAGAAGAAATTTATGAAAAAAGAATATACTGCCCCACATGTTTAAAAATCTTTAATGCTAAATGCACAATTGCTGAACAACAACAGCGGCAAACTCTAATACTGAAAAACACCTATATACTTTACGACTTTTTTAGGGAAAAACACCCAAACAACAATTATCTTAGGAACATCATAATTAGAAAGCTGATTCGAAAAGGCTGAGTTTGCATAACTTACCAATGCCTTCATATTTTATTATGTTTTGCACAAATGCACAGAATTATGCTCTTTCTTATCCACAAAACTTGAGAAACATGTCATGCAAGTTAAGAGTTTCCTCGATCTAACATGAGATTTATAAATTTTTTTTTGCAAACTACATGTTAGGATGGCAACTTTTTGTTTTTTTCAAAATGTATATTAACAATGAGGCCTCATTACAGACTCTTTATTTCCTTTGTGCTTGTGCATAACCTTTTCTCTTACATGGATTCAGAATAGCCCTTTTTACTTTAAATAGCTACATTTTATATTAAAAGATGAAGCTCCATTGAGAAAAAGTCATGATTAAATCACAGTTACCAAGCACATCTCTGCTTAACCTTGACCACTTTTAAACCATAAATAAATGCAAGAGAAAGCAATCAAATAAATGAGTAGTTCTATGGCAAAGGTTTCTCTGTTTGGCTTTTTATAATTATAAACTATTAGGAAATGAAAGTATGCTGCAAATTGCAGTCCTTTTTGTGCTCTTGTTACTGCTAATTCCATTGAAATTTTACCATGTTCTTTTCTCTTCTTCCTAAAAAAAAAAAAAAAAAAAGTGCAGAAGAAAATATGATTGCTCTGTTTTCTTAGGAAGAAAATTGTGTTTTGACATGCCGCTCTAGTACTGGACAGCTTTACTGAATTCAAAAACCTGCCTGCCTAAAGATGCACAGGTGCCTGCAGCTCCCGTTACACTGAACTGGAATCATATAAACCTAGAGATAGATCTAAAACCTTCAACATCACGTCAGAAAGTCACAGCATTAGAATGAATCTGAGAGACAAGCTCAGATTTTAATTTGACTTTCATCATTTGCTGAAAAAGGGAGGTTTGCAAATCTCGTCTTGTTAACTGAAAATAATTTTCAAACTACTCATTAAAATGCCGGTAACAAATAGAGACTTTACTTTCATTTTACACCATAATACAAATTACTAAACATACACAATTTCTCTGAACTGGGTTTAATATTAAGAATTATTATAAATCTAATGCATTTTAGCTCTCACCGTGATAGAGTTCACAAAACTGATGAAGAAAACTTAAAAGGGTAACACTACAATAAAATGCATGTGAAAATACAAAAGCTTAACTACATATAGACTTGATCTCCCCAGGGTGGGCATCTGAGCAACCTGATCTAGTGGGAGGTGTCCCTGCCCATGGCAGGGGGACTGGAAGTAGATGATCTTTAAGGTCCTTTCCAACCCAAACCATTCTATGATTCTATGTTTCTATGATCTGTACTGGCGTCCTAAGAGACCAGTTGCCTGGAAGTTTGCAAATGAGTCACCTAGTGAAAAATTCCCACCTCACAAAGAGGAAGTAATTATAAAAAGGGCATAAGTTCCTTGCTCATCTTAGTTCTGAGTCAGTACTAGAAAAGAAAAATTTCAGACTGTATTCTAACAAACTAAATCAGAATACTGGTAATTCATTAGCTAATACACAACGCCCTAATACCCAAGGAACTAGATCAGACGGCTAGCAATATTCTAACCTAAAAGTCAGACTGGAAGAATTTTATAATGGGTAGAGGGTCAGTCAAGGCTATATATATAGTTATACAAGCATACAGGCAAAGCTAATTTGGAATTTGTTTCTAAAAGAGCCTAGAAACTAGGGGAAGAAAAGCACAATGTTCAGAATCATAACAGATCCCTTGATCATATCCTTTTTTGCCCACGTTCCCACACGTGCGTGCAGAATGAAGCTGCATTCGCCTGGCAGAGCGTGCAAGAGAGAAGGCAGAAGGAGCGTGCTGGAAGTGGACAAGGACCAC
Organism: Rissa tridactyla; assembly: GCF_028500815.1. Classification (NCBI taxonomy): domain Eukaryota; kingdom Metazoa; phylum Chordata; class Aves; order Charadriiformes; family Laridae; genus Rissa; species Rissa tridactyla. The sequence continues at coordinate 200,608,681 of NC_071466.1, forward strand.
TGAAAAAATTAGGCAATTCTAGCTGGAGAGAAGCATTAAGCCTGTGAAGAGACACTGAGGAGAAATGATAGTTCATAACTTCTGTTATTTTAACTACTTGTTCATGTATAATTTAACAATTTTTTTCCCTGTACTTCTTCAATGAACTGCAGGCGTCTCTAGATTTGTTAAGTGACTGCAAGGGTACAGTTCTGGCTCTAGGTAAGGCCTCAGTGCATAATTAAACAGAAGCACATAGTACTAACACTAATAATTCACTGCATTGGAGTATGCAGTTATACAATAGCCATACCTAGTTTTCAGCATCTGCGGAACAAGGGAAATAACCTAATTTTACCAATAACAAGATAGCGTCACCAGGAACTGGCGTGCCTGAGTATGAGACAAGGAACTGGATTACAAAGCAAAAGCTGCCCAGTGAAGTACGTGCTTTAATCAGTTGATCTCAAAAAAGCTTCAGTAAGAGTTATCTTTCAAAGTCATTTAGCTAACACAAGATTGGAAAGAATACTTTCCCAAGTCAATAAACTAAGGCAAAAGTATACCAAAGTAGAACCTCATGGTGCCCAACACAGCTGAAAAGGGGCCCTCAGTGAAAACAGCAGAAGTTCACCATCAATTCGAATGGAGAAAAGATTTCATTCCTAACATCAAATAGTGTGCTCATTTTCTCTAATCGCATTGCTTCCTTCGACTTGCGTACCTGACAGATTACTTTCTGAAGGCTGTTAGCAGAGACAATTTACTTAAAAATGAAAAGCCATGTGTGGCTTGTGAAACGTTTTTGGGCTCAGGAAAGTGCAATAAAAAGGAAAAACTGCCGCTAATTTATACACTGACCTTACAGTGTATTTTTTATAAATAATTAACACTACAAATGATGTATATATATCACAACAAATGGGTATTTGTCTAGTTATGAATTAACCAGTAATAACAATGAACCTGTTGGGCCTTGGCATGAAATTAGTAAGTGGACGTGGCCAAGAAAATGCTCAACCCATATGTTTTATCTCACAAGCTCTAATTGCAGGCAATGGGAGTTCTTGGGTCTTCAGCCCACTTGAAAATCCTGCCATTTATCACCTAAATAACAGGTAAAGTATATTTTAAATGTTGCTGCAGTCTTTAGGGAAGACATAAAACCTCTTATAATATTAAAATATAAAAAGTTTTACTAAAATGTTAGTCAGAATAATAGGTAAGAAGATTCAATAAAACAGGGCAATTGCTATATACTACAAAAAAAAAAAAAACAACACACAGCAAAGGGATTTTTATGTTTAAAGGCTTGACTCTAAGACTCATCAGCATCCATTATAATTCTATAAAATAAGTTAAGGCAGCATCTGGTACAATCTATATAGTTTTATAGCCAAGCATACAAAAATGCTTACAACAGTTACAAGATCTCACAATAAATGAAGCTGAAGACTCTTTACTTCATCTACCAGCACACATTTAGAAAAACAAAGAAAAAAGCTAGAACAAAAGAGGAAACCAGAAGCACATCCATTTTTTTTAATGACTAAATAATACTTTTAAAGCATTGGCAGATAGTGGGAACTGCGGATGCACAGGAAAAGGAAACATTTCACAGTCATTTTAGTTTAATCTCAATTAGTTCATAGCCATAAGCAAGGTGATACTCAAGCAGTGACCGTTTCAAACAACTGTTTGATTCTCCTGAGGCTAAGTTTATTCCCAGATCCACATCTCCAAAACATGTACAACTCTGAATAATGGAGCAGTGGTTTGTTTTTCTATTTTTTTCCTTAAAGCCATAAATTTGCAAGAATTATGCAGAAAACCATGTAATTTAATACAATAAAAACTGTAGCAAAGTACAAAAGATATCATATAGCATCATTGTCATGATTAATCAGCAGTCACCACAGAACCACATAAAATGTGACTGCTTTTTGACAAACTAGTGTAAAGGGGTAAAGAAATTTTAACTTGCAATACAATAACTTCTAAAAACTTTCCTATTTCTGTCTTTAAAGAAATGTTAGTGCTGCTCAAGGAAACAACAACTAGTACCCAGCTCTTCTACCTCTCTAAGTAGAACAACCTTGTAGTAGGTAACTGTTCCAGAGACATGAACAAATTCCAGACAGGACTTGCTCCAAGTACAAGTTGTGGAGTATGAGACTTCACAGCCCCAACAGGGTGACCACTGTTCTCCTGCTTATCTTCTGCCAGCACAATTTGCTAATTTTCCTTTTGCTATTGGACTTGAAACCATGCAGACATCATAAAAATCAGACCGTATTGCATTAAGGTGCACATCATTAGAGACAGAAACGAACACAAAGCTCTCGATCACCAATAGCACCAAACGGGCACAGGTTGACAGGGAACCTCTCTGAAGCCATTTGCAGCTCATCCTGTTGTGGGGCTGCTTCTGTGCTTCCCATAGCAGAGGTCAGAGCAGCCATAGGGCCACCTGGAGATAATCCTTCCAATTATCCAATATCCAATTATCCAATAATCCAGAGATAACAATCCTTAACGCAAATCCTCATCCCATAAGAAATACCAGAAAGTGAATGATACTAATATTCTAATTTCATTGCTCTTTGCATATGAAGAAAAGTGAACAGAGCAAGGCTCTACTTCAGGACATCTTCAAGTCCTAAAGAGCTTGCAAGGTAAACAGCACCTAAAAGAGTGATCTTTAATTACATAAATAATGAGATTCTGTTCTCTTTTTTTTTTTTTTCATTACAACTGCAACTCAAAAAGTGGCATAAAAAGTGGCATGATCTAGCTAATAAAATACTTAAAACACTGGTTGTCTTCTTGAGGTTTTTTTTTTCCCCTGAATACTTCCAGATCCTAGTGTGTCTTCTCATGAGCCTATTCACTTTGCAGTCAACAGAAAACTGCCCTAAAGTCAGATGTTTAAATATCTTTCATTTTTCTATGGAAGTTTCAGGTAAGTGTACCTTTTGGAGGATAAGACTTGAAGGGACTTCAAGAGGTCACCTAGTCCGCCTGTCGGCTTCAACTTGACAATACTATTCCCAACAGATAATATTTTAACCTGAAAGTAAACTCTCCTGTTTCGCAGCTTCCCAAGAAAATCTATCCCAATGCTTAACTCTTCTTGCCATTGGCAAGTCTTCCCTGATGCACAGCACAAATTTGCCTTGCTGCAATCCTTCCTAATGTCTAACCTAAATCTCCTTTAAATCAGTTTGCGCTCATTGCTTCTTATAATCTTCCAACTTCACAGAAAGAACAGTTTGTTACTCTTAAGGCAGAATTTTACCCACTGAAAACTCTTATCATGCTAGTAATCTCTTCTATAAACTCAATAACTCTGGTCTTTTCAGTACTTCTTTCTAGGTCATATCCTCTAAAGATGCACTTATTCCCTTTGTTCTCCTGTGGACCCACTTAATTTGGCCTACATCTTTCCTTGTGTGTGACTGCAATTAAACATCTAGACTTTGGAATACCATATAGCCTTGTGTCACATTAGAAAGAAGTTGAGATCCAAAATATACTGGTCTATTATAAATGCAATTTTTCACCTGGTGGATTAACACAATCTTCTACATTCCTCCTTAGGGTCAAAAATTATAAATCACCCACATGAAAATACACATTAGTACAGCGTCTTCTTTTAGCAAATGTTTCAATAGGTATCGATCCATTACAATATTTTTTTCTGGTTATTTATATGTTAATTTGCTGTTTGGATAGATTTCAAACACGTTACTCATTGCTTTTCACAAGACTAACAACAATTAGTAGGAAGATCTATTGTTCTGACTAGCATTTACTTGTGAGCTGATGTAGTGCCAAAGGTAAAATATAATGAATAGGCAGATTCATTATATTGTGTTGGATTTCTAGAACAGGCATAAAAAGCACATTTAGGCAAATAATCGGATTTTGTTATTAAACAGAACCTTCTATCACTGTGGGTAATAAGTGGCAAGAGGATATAATTCCTGAGCAAAATAAATCTTTGCTGAAATCCAGATACTGGATGGAATAGATCCCTGGCTTGGATTTGTATGAACATACACTACAGTTGGCCAGTCATACTCAGCTGAGCCACCGATTCCAACTGGGACATCTAAATACTTCCAGAAAACAAATACTGTTGTTATCTTTAGTTAAGAAACTTGTGTTGCCTCTTTTCTTCACAAGATTACAAAAAGTTACTTTCAAATATATATGAGGAGAGAATAATTTTACCTGTATTTTGACTAGTGAATTAAAGACATTTATCGCTCACCAATACTATATTGAACTCACGACCTCTAAATACAACCTTGTTTTTTCTGATCTCCCCTTTTAAATTCAGCTTAAAAAAATCTCAATAGTGTGTCTTGTGTTTATTCCAGTTTTATATTTAATACAGTATATGCCCGCTAAGAAACAAGAATAATAAATATTAGTCACCAGATCTAAAAAGCCTGCACTTTTGTATGATGTGACTCACATCAATCTATAGTACTGCCTTTAGGAACAGGTAGTGCTGATAAATGCTGAGAAAGGTCAATAATTCCTCACTTGTGCTCTTGGGGCGTGAAAACAGGCAGTCGTAAAAAGGCTACTGAAAATCTGTTACTAATTCCTTTTTTCAAGTTGCTCAGTCGGGAAAAGTAGGGGGTTTATACCATCTATGGTGCGCTTCCCTATGAAGATATACACTTCTTTCATTTTCATTACCCAAAACCAAAGAGTTTATTTCAAAACTACCTTTAATGGGTAGGAAAACTGTCAGACTCCCCCTCTTGGTATAGCCCGGCACAGCAGATGCCAGACAGAGAGTATCTTTCTCGCCTCCCTGAAAAGAAAATTATTGAGAACTTTTGTCTGCATAGCTTCCTTTCGCTGCTACACTTCTCTAACCCTATCTTAAAAAAAAAAAACAAAACACAAACAAAACAAAACAAAAAAAAAAACAAACAAAGAACCCTCTGAGAATACCAAAACTTTTCAAATACAAAGCTATTTTATCTGAAAGCAGGACGTTCTCTCATTTTTCTTCAGTCCCATTGTGCCACATACTATCAAATAGCCACTGAACTGGGTCTTCCTAATTTTATTTATTTGCCATAAAGCTATAAAAAAATTGCAAAAAATCCTCCCAGACTGGTTACCTTTCACACAGTCTTTGCTTGTGCAGCACTTATTCAAGCTTAGGGGTTTTTAACTGCCAAGTCTGGTTTCTGGATGGGAAGAGAAACCTTCCACTTCGCCTTCTGTGCCTCTCTCTAGCCTGATGTGCTGCTCTGATAATCTCATTCAGATTTGCCTCTCCACAAACCCGGAAAAAAAAATAATAAATGTATAGAAGACAAACGGGAGAAAAGAATTATACTACAGTATGTTAAAAGCAATAAACCCCTCAAAAGCAGGTAAATTTGCAGCTGGGACACACTGTCCTCAACTCAGTTTTACTATATATAGGTAACATATGCAGCACATCTGGTGAGTGAGGTATCTCACTGTTTTGAGACACAGGTTAAGCATAAAAGGGCAAACTGAAAAAAACAACTCTAACATCAACCCAAACTTTTTTTCCCCCCACATTCTTAAAGAGCAATTCTCTTTCTCGCTTTGTTTAATCGTTTCAAGTCTTTCTTCTTTTTTAAGCATTTAAAAGATAAAAGAAAAAGAAATTTTTAAGAAAAGCTGGCGATACTGTCTGTGTAATAAGTCACATTCAAATTCTTTCCAGGAAAATTTTCAGGACCAAAGTCTCAAAAAGTTTTAGAAGATAACAAATCCCTTCCTCAAAACATTTTACACAGCAGTAAACATTAGTTTTACCAACTTTATAGAGCTACCAGATGATATGAACACAAAGCTCTGCAAAAAATATCTTGGGTATATTGTCAGTAGACATTTTCAAACATTAGCAGAGGAACAGCAGAGTTGTTCGAGGTTAGACAGCTAAATAGAATAACGTTCCTTATTATTTTCAGTGTCAAAATGTACACCCTAAGATCTCAAAAATATGCATAAAGCTTTTTACACACTTTTAGAGCAGGCTAAAATATTTAAATCTGTAAAAAGTGACAGAATAAAGATATTAAGTATAAACCTTAGCCAAGTTATTATGTGTAATATATGCATTCTTTTAAAGAAAGTGCTGCAGTGTTTTTGCTATTGTGACACTAATTCCTCTAAATGTGTTTGACAGAGAAGTGCCAACAAGAGCGTAACCAATAATTGCTAACTTTTGCCTAAGGCAGAAGAAAATGATAATTATGAAAAATGTGCTAAACAGAACCCTATTCATATATATAAGTATATACTAAATCTGCACAAGTGATGCTTAAATTCTGGTTTATAGCCATAATCATCTGGTTATAAGAGAAGCATTGGAATTCTCTTGTCTCTACTTAACTGCTACAGCATATCAACAGAAAATCACCCTATTTTACACAGCTTACTACCAAACATCTACCCAGCAGATTAAGAATGTGGTTTTGAGATCCGATTACTCCAGTCCTCTACACTTTAAACAAGATTCTTGAGACTGAATCCATGTTTCTGTGTAGTCCCTCTCCAAACAAGGCTCACAACACTCTAATCTCATAAACCAATCAAAATATTAAATCGCCCTTGATAGATAAGACATTCTAGTCTCTTAATGAGCGATTGTAGGATAAACAAAGCTTTAAAGTATATCCAGAGCTGTAACAGACCCCGGCTACGATATATACATACCCTTGAAAAGTTACTCCCTAAATGCATTACTTTCCATGGGATTTAAAGACACATTTAGAAACTGTATCCTTTACCTTTCCCCACCCTTTCTGTGTCCGAATGGTTAAAATGTTCTACTAGGTGCAAAGGGTACTTGTCTGGGGGCAAAGGAGTTCCCACGATTAATGAGTGTAACATCAACTCAGTGTTTTTCAGCTCTCTTTGCATAAATGTGTTAAACAATAATAGATCATAAATTATTTAAAATCAGACATGAGCAGTGAATGTAATTCCTTACTTTTAATTCTCAATGGTGCACACAAAGAAATTTTTAGATATTTCAATTTTTAACTCCCTTCCATACTGACTGCAGCTGACTGGGGTATGTTAAACTGCTCCGCAGGAAGATCAGACAGGCATGGGACTGCAATTATACACCACAATACCCTTTTCTGGGTTCACAGCTCTATTCATCTTTAGAAACACTGAAGGACAGATTGGACATAGGGGAACGGATTAGCCACAGGACGACCTGTATTTCCACACAAAAGCCTAAGTGTGGAAAAATGGCACCCTGTGTCACCCATTCTCCACTTCCTGAAAAAAACATATTCATGAAAATAGACATTTAAACAGCTCTTTCCCACTCATCTCAGAACAAGCATTCATTGTTTCTTAACACCATTTAAACGGTAGTAATGTAATGCTACCACTAACCTGCCTTAATTCAAAAATGTATATAAAAATATTTAAGAATGAAGACAGGGCTACTTAGAGAAAAATATAAGTTCAGCATAGCAACTAAAATGAAAAATTAACGGTGTGAAAGCTCTCAGCTGACTGTTGCAACACACAATCTCATATTTATGACTGTGACTGAAGGAGGATTTGGTTCTGGTAATAAGTTTCAGCTGGATGTAATGAAAGTTCTACACACTATAGCCATGCAGTACAACTGAAATTATAAAAACATCTTGTGTTAATAGGTGATAAGAGTTTTAACGTAACAGATAACATCACTAATTCCAAGTGAGTAAAAGGAAAAGGAATACAGAAGACGACGTGTGGTAATTACATCATTTTGAGATGTTGTAAAAAGTGAAGATTATGTCAGTTTTCTATTAAGACCTGCCCCTGGAAAAATAATAAGCAGTAAATATTACAAAACATGCAAAAATTGAAAGAGCATGCCTTAATAAATTAAGTCAGACCTTTAATTAATTTTACATGTCATTCTTCTTAAATCAATTGTCTTGCATACAAAAGAGATGCTTCGTGTATGAATTTGTATCGTCAAATTGTCTCAGGAGATGCGTGCTATCAGCTAATCTGATCAAGCCAGGCAAACTGCTGGCTTACTTGTTTCTTCTTTGGGACTAGAGGAAATTATCCTTCTGTACAAGAAATAACCAAATGACAATGTCCAAGCATTTAACCGAGGAACTCGACCACACAGCTGAGTTACAAACAACAAGCCCATGTAGTTCATTAGGCTCCAATGGGAAATTAATCTTTTTGCAAGGAAATCAACAGTCTAACAACGTCGTGTGTAATGAGACATACCACTCCTAACTTTTTTTGAAATTTTAATGTAAAGGGCTAACTCTGATATGAGACAAGAATTTCAAATCTTCTGAAGGTAAAGTAACAGCCACCTCACATGTATTCTTCTTTATACATATGTACTTAGTAAACTAATATGGTAAGCATGTGGTTAAATGATTTGCTAGTCCTTTCCTCGCACTTCATTCCCTTGCTTTCTTTCTGAAAATAATTTTAAAAAGACCACAGGTTTTAAACTGAAAAAGAAAGGAAGTGTAAGTCTTGTTTTTGCAAACTGTTTACAATATACAGCTTAAATCATCTGTTATCTATTTCTCCTTCTCTTAGATGGCTGTATTTGAACATATTATGCTTAAAGCAATTATTTTTTATTGGATATTTTAAAAGTTCTTCATAAAGAAAAAAACTCAGTTATACCATGTAGACTTTCAATCAGTTCCACTAAACTATTCAGTGTCATTATTGAAGTTACAAGGAGGAATACATACACTGCTGAAGTAATTATACGAAAGGGGTCAAAATGCTATTGTGGAGATTAGCACCCGTCAAGAAAAGGCTGACAACCAGCCCAATACACACAATCTGTATTTCCAGTAACTATATAGTTCTCAGTGTTCAACAAAGCAGAAATCTTTTTTCTTTCTTTTCTCAAATATAAACAAACCAATGCAATTAAGTTATCCGACAAGCTCAAGAGCTTCAGCTTCCTCTCTGCAGTCCACATTAAGAGTGGCTATAAATGCTGGAGAAGAAGCAATGTAAAATGTGTTAAAAAGCTCGGTGTATGGCCATGGTTTCTGTTTTTATAAATTATTTTTCTAGCTTTCTACTCCTACAATGCAAGAAGAAATATTTTAAATAAAACAAAATGCTTCTTCCTTTGTGGGTTATTTACAGTAACACAGGTCTCAAAATCAAGCAGTGAAAGACTGAATGAGAAAAAAAAAAAAGGCAGCATAATGGCAAATACTGACAAAATAGCCTGAAATGACTGGCAATATTTCATTCTGCAAAATCTCCTCCAAACGAGTCATCTCATTAGACAGAGATATATAAAAATACACTAGTCCGAGCATTTTTAAAAGATTGTTAAATAAGTGACTATGTGGGAGGCATTGCACACGATGCAATTAAAGGGTACGTTTCTTAAAGGAGAAATCTCTGGCACTGGAGATATCTGGATAACGCTTCTTAATTAACCAAACCAGGCAAATCAGTGTTTATTTATTTCAGAAAAGATCTGTGAAAATGTACAGCCTCGTGCTTTTTTTTGGACTGGCACTAAATTAAAAGCAGCGGCGATACTTCAGTGGTTGCAAGGTTGTCGCTTTGCCCAGTCTTGAGTGAAACTTTGTCCCAGTCACATAAAAGTTTTTTTTCCCCTGCTTTGCGCAGCCAGCACTCGAAGAGGAGCTGGGCTCCTTCTTCCGGCTGCTATAATCTTGATTATCTTACAATGTTAAAAAAGAATAAAAGGTTTCAGCAAACCCCCCATATTGTTGTGTTATATTTGTTAACACTGCTTAAAGAACAGCACTGGGCTTTCCCACACACCACCAAGTAAAATATATATGCATCTCAGGATTCACACTCGAATCTCAGACTGCAGTTTGCTTTACAAATAAGCAGCAGAATCATTATTGTAGCACAGAAGGGAGAAAAAGAAAAAAAGAGTAATTTTCTGAGGAAAGAAAACAAAAAAGAGCAATACAAGGGTTACTCCGCAAGAAAATTCCTCTATTCACTTAATCAAACCTATTTTTTTCCACCCAACTCACTTGGGGCGGGGGGGGGGAAGAAGAAGAAAGCCTGACACGCAATCCAAACTATTTTCTCCAGTAAATTGTAATCACAATTTTCTGACAACAAGGTGGAAAAAACAGGAGCCTTGGAACCATGCAAAGGCCTCTTCCAGTTTTGGGGCAACGAGGAGGAGAAGGAAGATGCTGAATGCCCAGGATTTGCTCTGCCCTGCCCTTTCCATAGAACTTTAGTGCCATCTATTGAAAATGTACTGAATAAGGAAGAGGGAAAGGATGCCTATTGATTTGGTATAAAAATAAGACATTTACTTGTTAAGGGTTTTTTGGTTTATTAATACTCCCATGATGACTACTGTTCTGTGGTCATCTGATAGCAACAAATATTTTCTATACGCTATACATGCCCCATAAAGAAATGAAACATTGGCTAAAACACTGAATACAAACATCATACAGATTTTATATATATATATATATATACACACACATTTACCAAGAATGTAAGTCTAAAGCTACCTATTCTCTACAGGAACAAAAATGAGAAGGCTTTAACGGAAAGGAAAAATAGCGTGGAAGCACTGCTGTAAATAGAACATACTGGAAACAGTAAAAATAATTAAGGCACCTCGTAAAGACCTTAGTATTAAAGAACAGGGTATGTAGACATGCAGATATAATTACCTTCTTTAAGAAACTGTGAGTGGATGACAAATATAAGAAAACAGCAGATCGCTGCTCCTGCTAGTGCCCATAAAGCTTTCAAGAGCTGCATCTCGGTCTGAAACTCAGTAAATACCCAGAAAGTCACACAATGAATTTCCACAGCGATGCATCAACGCTTCCCTCTTGTGCGCCAGGCGCGGCGGCTCCCGGCAGGGACCCCACACTCCCGAGCAGGGCGGGCGAGCCCGGGGGCTGCGGAGGAGGGGCCGGGGGGCTTCACACCCCGCGCGGGGGCAGCGGCAGCGGCAGCGCCGGGCTCCTCTCGCCGAGGCGGCCGGCGCGGGGCCCCATGAATCAGCGCTCCGTCTCGGCGGGAGCCGCGCCGAGCCGCGGAGGCCGGTAGCGCCGGGGCCGGGTTGCGCAACAGCGCCCGCTGCGCGGCGGGGGGCGCGGGGCCGGGGCCGCCGCTGCCGCCGCCGCCGCCCGCTCAGGGCGCGCCGCCGCCGGGCGGCGCGGGGCGTGCGGGGGCCGGGCCCACCCCGCCGAGGCTCCGCGGGAGCCGCTGCAGCATCGCCGGGCTGCGGGCGCCGCTCGCTCCTTCGCTCGCTCGCTCTCTCCCTCCTTCTTCGCTCGCTCGTCGGGCCGCCGCTCCGCTGCTCGCTGCCACGGCTCGGGGAGGAGAGAGCGAGCGGGGAGGGGAGGGAGCGGGGGGAGGGAGGGATCTCTCTTTACTGCAACTTCTCCCGGCTGGCGGCAATTTGTTGCACCCCCCCCTCCTCTTCCTCCTCCTCCTCCTCCTCCCCCGGCTCGGAGATCCTCTCTGGTGCGGGGAGGGGGGAGCCGGGGGGGGCGGCTCAGTTCATCCCGCCATCCCCGGCAAACGCGGAGCCGCTTGGGGGCTCTTGCAAAGATCGCTGGCCGCCCCTCGGGTTCGCACCTCCGCCGCCGGAGCTCCAGGAGCTCCCCCGGGCGCCGCGGCCGGCCCCGCTCCGCCGCCTGCCCGCGGGGTCGACCCCGTCCCGGCGTCGCTCCCCGGCGCTGGCACCGCGGAGCGCCCTGCGAGCAGCTGCGCCGGGCTACGGCGAGAGCGCTCTCAGTCTACAGGTTGATGCCTCCGTTACAGCCATCCCCACGGAAAACAAGAACGCAAACGAAAGAATGCCATAAATCAAAAAAAAAAAAAAAAAAAAAAAAAAAAAGAGGCCAAGACTGTGATTTTGCTGCCGCCCTCCCACTCCCGGGGAAGGACCGAGCCGCCGCCGCCGGCTGCCGTAGAGAAGCCGGGCGGGGGGGGCGCGGGAAGGCCGGGGAGGTGCTGCGATGCGGAGCCGCTCCGCGGGGGCTGCGCGCTCGGCCGCGCCGTTGCGGGACGCGCTGCAGCCCGGGCCGTGGGCAGCGACGCCGCAGCGCTCGGCAGCCGCGGGGGCCGCCCCGACGGACGGGGGCTGCCCGGTGAGGGCACCGAGCTCCGCGGTGCGGGACAGGGGGGACAGCTACGCGCTGCAGGGTGCGCGTATTTGGGCGGCGGAAAGGGTTGCCTGGGCCGGGTGCCCCGCGGACGCGGTACGGCTCCGCGCCTCTGGCGTTCAAGCACCGCCGGGCTGCCCCGCGCAACTTCCGCGACGCGAGCCTGGCCGGCACCTCGGGCTGGCGGGGAGCAACCCCGAGTGCCGCGGGGAGGAGGGCGGACCGCGGCCGGCGCGGTGCCCGGGGAAAGCAGAGCCGGGCCGGGGCAGGTGCGGTTCGCAGCACCCCGGGAGGCTGCGGGCGGGAGGCGGCCGCAGCGCCGGGCGGCCTCGGCGGCACGGGGCGACACGGCCCGGCGGCGGGTCCTCCCCTCCCTGCAGCTCCGCGACGCGCTGAAAGTTGCCGTGGTCCTCAGGGCTGGCGTGGATTTACTGCGCTCCGTTAGCCATAGGCGGTAACGCACCGGCGGCCCATGCGTTACCCAGCGTTAGCCGGGATAGACATAAAGCACATCCGTAGTTTTGAGGATATAAACCAAGTAAGGCAACACTTGGTTTGTTTGTTTTCAAACCAAGCTTGTTTTCATAGCTCTTTGGTTACATCATGTTTGCTTTTTGTAAAAAAACAAAACAAAACCCAACAAACAAACCCTTAATATTTAATTATTTTCTTAATTAAAAAAAAAAACAAACCCCTAAAAAAAAACAAAACAGGGAGGGTTTCTAGATGCTTGGAAGCACAGATTAATAAAAGACTGGTATTTTTTATTGGACAAACATCTCCCTTGTTCTTGACGTTATGTGTTAAGTTCATCCCTGTGCTTTTTGGGTTTCCACTGATAGCGCAGAGAAACATTGAAAACAACTATCTTTTGAATTTTAAACTTCACACGAATCCCTATAAACCCATTTATTGCACTTACTGTATTTGAAGATTACAGCAATGCAATGTTAAAGCAATGTCATAGCTACACTAGAGATATTCCACTGTAAATCTTTCATTCTGAAATGTACACTTTGATGAGAAATTGGCCATGATTGGGCTCAGTTCAGGTTGGGTTTTGTTTGTTTATTTGTCTTCTGGGTGAAAGAAAAAAGTGTCAAGTAGCTAAAGAAAATTCACACACTTTACACTTAACCAAAAAAAAAAAAAAAAAAAAAAAAAAGCCCTGACATAGCAGCTTTTAAGTCCCCAGATAAGTGGATTTTGAAAGTGTCTCAAAGTTAAGAGATTATGCGGACCAGGATAAGCAATGCGTATCTTTCAGCTTGAACATGCTAAGTTTGGAGAGGAATCCTATGAAAAATTTCACATATTACTTTCTTTTTGACTAAAAAGCATGTGAAGACCCACTGTCAATGGGTCACAATCCTCAAATTGCTTGCTCCTTTTGAGGTGCAAGATGATAGCCCTGCTCCCATTTTAAACTAGTCTTACTTCTTTGAGCTTCTGAATTAGACAGAATACTCCTGGGCTTCTGTGGGCTTTGGATCAGACCTTTTTGTAAGCAAGACATCAGGATGCGGCACTGTGCTTCCCAGCCACAGGGGAGTCACTCTACACGCACACTGGTGTAAGTGGGAGCAAAATCTGGTTCAGCGCTCACACTGTACAGAGATATTTAGTCTCATAGCAACAAGGGATTCCAGAAGACTTCCCATTTGAGAGGACAGTGGTACCTGGCAACGCTGCTTGCTGAACTAAATATGGTTCAGTGTGTTTTCTGTATTTTCTAAATAGCTTTGGACCTTTCAAATAGGGGGAGTCCTATTCAAAAACCATCCATCTTCAATTTTCCCACTTGTCACCTGCATAAAGATTTATAAAATATTGAAGATACCTCAAGTTACCAGCATAGACTTCTCTGGAAGACTTTTCTGAATAAATTGCACTGCCAAAAATTGTCCCCTGTCTTTCAGCCTATTAATATTTGCATCCCCAACACCCATCAAACAACTTCTAAGCTGCTTAGGCCAAGAGAGATTTACAGAACTATCTCACTGTGAATTTTCAGGGTTTTCCCAGAGCTCTGACCTCATACGTCTCCAGCAACACAGAGGCTGTGGTCCCAGCAGTAGCTCCTGCCAGGGAACCACTCCACAGGAACTCTCCCAGTTGTGTTTTAATGTTAAAGGAGGGATGCTCAGCACCTGAAAGCTGGTAAAGGATGGTGATAGCCTTGGAAGACATTTCCAATAGAGAAGGCTGTTGCAGCTGGGTAAAGTAGTGAGGAAGCGAGGAATGCATTTTCCTGTCGATCAAGGAGCAAGAGCAAACGTGTATGAGATGTAAGTTCTCCTGAGTTCTTATGGGAAAACAGCACAAAAATGAAGTGCATCATTTCCAAATGTGTGTTCTTTTTTGGAAATACAGCTCATTTGTTCTTTTTACCAGAACTTCAATCTAGTTCTACAGAATTACTAAAACTGGAACTCTGTAGCAAAGACAGCAGCCTTTGCTCAGTTCTAGAGGTTTAAAAATATTATCTATATTATGCATTTAATTCTGTGAAAAGATTCTATCAAACTTTAGAAGATTTATTCTTCACTATTGAGATATTTTATAAATAAAAACATGCAAAAATTCCTGGAACACAATCATGTTCAGATTGTATTCCATATACCTATAACTAATCCCGTAGTATTTTCAGTTGTGTCAAACACCTTTTGCATAATTATTTTATTCCCGTTCATGCAATAAAACCCAAAATTATGCATGGCCAATGCAGATCTAAATGCAGTAGTACAAGAGATGACGTTAGCCCATTTTCACTAATGAATTTGGAAACTACTACTGGCTTTGAATCGCAAAAAATAGAGCAGACGATATCTATTATTAGGTTATCTAGACTAAACCTTTGCCAATGCCCACTGGATTTCATTTTTGTTACTTCTGAGTTACTTGGGCAATAGTCTGTCACCAGTCACTGGAGGCGATTATTCCAGCCCAGTAGTTCTCTCAGCTGAAACGTTTCTCCTGATGCTAAGTTTAACATTTTATTTTGTTGAAATTCACCCAGTTCATCTTTCATATATGCCTGAAGTGACATTATAAATCTTTTTCCATTTTAAATCTAACCAAAATAGATGATATATTGAATGTATAGTAATGAATACAGAGGGATATATTTCCACCAATTAGTTTTTGCAGCCTTTAAGTATTTTTTCCCACTTTTTTCTGCATGCCAATGGCTGGTTCACATTTCTTTGCTACTGGGCTAGTCACAACTACTGTAGTCCTCAAAATTTTATCGCTGATTTTCAGACGAAGCTGGGTAAGTGCCACTGGAGTAGAAATTAATCTGTAAAGAGATTAATTCTGTTAATCTCTAGTTAGTGACACGATGCAGCTACCAGAAGAACCACAAATACACATCCATTTGACCATCTAAAAGTTTCCCTTTGTTTTTCCTTGGCTTACCCAATTAGGTGATATGTTAATATATCTTTAATAATTTTTGAAAGACCAAACCCTGTTTCCAGTTCTTTCTCCTAGTAGCAGATTCATAAGAGGGACAATGCAGCCTAAATATTTTAGAATAACCAATGTGCAGTTTCCTTGCTTCAGTGCATCATGTCTGCTTAGAACTTTTTCTTTTTAAGCCATGTTTTTTTCCTTTGGCTTTTCAGATGTACTGTTTTGCTGTTCTTGTCTTCTTCCTGCTGTCTTAGGGACTTTCTGTTCAGGTATGATTTTCTTCCTCTTTTTTATTTGTAAAGAACTATGCCAGCAGTTCATGTCATGTGGACAGTTGCCCATTGGGAACTCATTGCACTTTCTCCCACACAGCAGTCACCAGTTGGTAATAGCTTTTGGCCACTACTGACAAAAGCTGTATAGGAGCTGCCTAAGAAGAAGTGAAAGGTTCTGTAAGACCACTCTGATGTCTTGAACCACCGGTAAATTCCCCCAAAACACAAATCTGAAGAGACACAATATGCCAGTCACAGATACAATGGAATGTATAGTCAAAGTATGTTACCATGCTCCTCCTTCCATGTTGTACTCATGGATCATCTTCAACATAGCTGCTCATCAAGCAATTTCCTCTTATATAATTTAAATCTTTGAACAGCTGAATTCTGAAATGTTGCTTTTGTCCTTTTACATTTTACTTTATCCACTCAACCTGTTACAGGGAGCACCTAGCTTTGCAGTAGCTGCACTGACACATTTAACAGCACAATTATAGATGACTTGGTAACCACCCATTGACTAAAAATAACCTAGCAACTGAAGACACACTTAGGTATTTATACTTAGATATCCCAGAGGAACCCTTCACAGCTCCTGTAGCTGGGGAAAACATATGTATCTCATCAAATGCAGTCAGCTAGGAATCCTCAGGGGTGGGGGCGGGGGGACGTAGGGGAAGCGATAACATTGCACAGCTGAAAGATTTGCCAGACAACACTCTGCCAGCTAATCCAACTCTTATCCAACTAGCTCTGCAATTAAGGTTTCCGACTGTGAACAATGAGAGCATTATGACCTGGGGAATTTTCTAAATAGAAGAAACCCAACGCATCTGGGATTACAAAATTTAAAGCCTCAAAAAAACCAGCTCCTACACTGATGGTACTTGCAACCAGTACGGATCCAAAGGAACTAGTGCCAGTATGCATATGAGAAAATACATGAGCTGTAAATGCATGAGCTGCCAATGAGGAGGGAGCCAGGGCAGCATATCCTGTGTGAAGAACCTGCAGTCTGAAACTCATTCTTGCCTTCCAGAGTATATGGATTATTTTATTTTTTTTATACGAGATGTACCAAGGTTTCATCCAGCCTGTTCAGGAAGAAATACCCTAATGACTGAAGAAAGAGACATCTAAATGATGTGATTAAATTTCTGTGGTACATGATTACATATGCTATGGCTGCCTATGAGTAGTTTTATATATTTGAGGGGAAAAAGTAATTTGGTATTAAATTGACAGAACCACACATGTCTTAACTGAGAACTTGAAATACTACAGTGTCTGTCTGTGCATCCTTTCCTACTCCCATTTTTTCCTGGTCTGTTTATAGCCTTCATCTATTCTTGTTTTCAAAATATGCCTTCATTCATCTAAAAAGACCCGAATAAGTAGGAATTTACATCCAGGAGAACTACTAATCTCAAAGAGAGAGTCTACAAGGTCTCAAGGGCCTTTCTACCTGCCTCCAGTTGCAAGATTATTACCTTGAAATGATAATGAAGTGTTCAAAGTCAGGTTGGATGGGGCTTTGAGCAATCTGATCTAGCAAAAGATGTCCCTGCGCACAGCAGAGGGCTTGGACTAGATGATCTTTGAAGGTCCCTTCCAACCCAAACCATTCTGTGATTGTATGAGTCTATGATAATTCAGAGAGAGCATATAACTACAGAAACTCACAGTTAAGACTGGTGAGCAAGGCATAGGCTTGAATGTTCCAACGATTACAGGGCTATTCACAAAAATCACAATGAAATTGAGAGGGTTTTTATATATTTTAAGATCATCTGGATTTTTTAACACTTCTCAAAAACCAATTGTTTACTGCTTTTTTAGAAAAAGGATTTGTGTTATAACCAGGATGCTTAAACACAGGAAATTAACGGAATTTAGTTATGATCCACAGTTTCCAGCATCAATCCCTGAGGGTTTAGCCTAAATGCACACAACTAAAATGCTGTAACATTCAGTGAATAAGTTCTTAATTGAAAATGAGACCCATGTAGAAAGCCAGGCTGAATAAGCAGTGACTCTGTGTCAAGTCACAGCAAACCTTTATAGAATGGCCAATAACAGCGTTGCATGGAAAAGTTAATACGGTAATATATTTGGGGGTTTTGTTGCTTCCTCCCACCTTAGTGGAGTGGGAAAATAAAAAAAGAAAAAAAAGTTCAAATTCCACAGGAGTGAATTCTACAGCTGGACTGTCCCGATCATCATACTCATCACTCATACTCACTGGGAACTTAGGCAATAAGCTCTTTTACCTATAGTTTGAACTTTAACCAGAGAACTTACTTTACATTTATTTAACTGTTGACTTTCCACCTCAAAACCTGGATATCACAAAAACTGATCAGGAGCTGAAGCCAGGACACAATGGACACTTTTAGTTCTTTCCATTAGTGATTCTTACTGTAGTAAGTAGGAAAGGGAGCTGCAGCAAAAATGGAGCATATCCCGAACAAACCAGGCACCTCCGCAGTTAGATAGAGCAGGTTCCTACCATATGACGAAAAGACAACGACTGCCTCTGTAATGTCTGAGCACATTGTGTGATATTACTGGGGGAAGTGGTAATCTTTGGTTGCTAATAAGCTAGTGAAGGTGAAACAAATACTTTTCAGACAACTGTTAAGTGCAGATTCTTTAAAAATTATTCAAAACCTCAAATAAACAGTTGAAAATGGTTACATGCACAAAATGAACAATTATTACATTTGAAGTATAAATTAAAATGGGTTTACCACTATGGCACTCTTTTTTTTAACCCGAAAACTCTAATTTTTTCAAAAGATCTACACCTGCATCAGACTGTGACATTAAAGGAGGCCCAGAATTTTATGTATTAAGTTTCTTCTGGGTCTGTGTTCAGGACTTCATTACAAAATCTTGAATAAGAAGAAAGTGGTTTTTAGATTTGTAATCTTAAATCTTAGAACCCAAACTTGTTTGTTATTCTGAAATAGAAGCCAATAATTTTACAAGCCATTCATGTATAATATAGTCCACTAGGTTCCTGATAGTAAAGAGAAAAAAAAGTATTATCCAGTCTCTAGCTATTATTAGATATGGCCAGTTAATACTAAATGGTATAAAACATATTTTGTTCGGTAGGATGAAAATGGATTACTACAAGCTAATCTGAGATTTATTACTGGACTCTGTGGCATTAACACACTGGAGGCCCATCTATGCACACCTGGGGTGGGATAATGGCAGGAGCTGCAGATTAATGTAACCTTCCCTTGCCAGCGCAACCTATTCGTTATTTGCTTGCCTGTTTGTTTTTCTGGGAATTTTATTTCTTCTATTTACCAGGTACATCAGGCAGCCTATAGCTTACAACAGTTAACGAAGTAGCCACTGTACAGAAGCTTTTTACCAAACTTTTTGTGAAAAGCATATTTTAAAAGGGAAAGAACCTCTTTGGTTTTGTTTTGAATTATGCTGTTCTAACAGGAACCATTTTTCTGCATGCTTACATTGTTTTAAAATAGAAAACTTTTAATTATAAGGTGAAACGGAGCATCTAAGATTTTGGCATTTAATAAAAAAGCCAGATATTAAAATAGTACCCTTGGCACATGGGGCAGTGACAGTGCACAGCCCGAACTAACTTCTGTAAAAATCCTGGAGACACTGGAGCTGATTCAGCCACATTTCAGCTGGACAAAACGTTACAAAGAGCATTATACAAACATTGTAAGAGATGGAACACCCTTCTCTACAGCAGAATGAACACTCTCCCCAGACACTGCTTAACCTTAAATAGAGAAGGAGTGAAGTGGATCACGGACCCCTCTTTGTGCCAGCTCCTGGGGGTTTTAGCATCACCCCTGTGCTGGACTGTCCCGATCATCATACTCATCAGCAGGCTTTTGAACAAGAGACAGAAAGCTTTCTCTGATTTCGTCACTTAATGCACACTCAGTGAAAGCCCGGCACCAACACCCCATGTCCGTACTGTCCTTCATGCACAGGTTCAAGTTCACTAGCCGTTTTTAGCTGCCTGTGTCCATATATGAAAGGGGAGATGAGTCATGATAACTAATTGCTCCTGACTGAACAAGAGTATATGAGGGTAATAAATATGTAGATAGTAGAGACGATCCAGGAATTACGGCTTGAATGCAAGTTTTAGTCTTAAACTAGCATATTGGTTAAGCCGTGCCTGCAGAAACAGCTTTGACCTTAAAGTCACAGTAAAAATCTGAGTATGGTTTACCTCACCGGTATACTAATATAATGGTAATATTACAACATTACATTAGTATAATATTATACATTGAATGGCTACTATAGTAAAAGTAGACACATCAGAAGTGGGTAATGATGAATTAAGGTTTTTATGTATGAATTACCACATTCAGATTACATATTACATTTAATTTTTTTCAATGCTTGTTACCTTTTTTTTTTTTAACAAAAAAAATATTTGCTTTTGTTTAACATTTCAGAGGAAACTGGTATAGTCTATTTCATCAGTAATACACAGAATCATAGGTCAGTAACACAGTTTATAAACTATATGCTCTCAATCCATGCCATAGTGCTTTGAGAATGTGTCAACACTCAGTGATTTCCTTACCCAGCTCAAAAGCATCTTGGAAGCACCCCGGGCAATGTCTCATATACAGCCATTGAGGGTTATCCGCTCCAAAATAGCTCTTATAATCTGAATGGAAGAACCATAAATGATTCAATTGAAATCACTTCTGAAAATGCAAAAGGAAATGAACACAGAATAAACTACAACATTAGGGGGTCTAACAGCACGCACACCTGAAGATTTAGAATTGAAGACTTTGGTGTTTCCCCTTACAATTATCCTACTCTATGTAACAGCTACTTTAAGACGCTGAGAACAGTGTTCATAAAATTGACCTTCAGTGATTTTAGAAGAGCTTTTTGCATCATTTCAGATAGAAGTTAACCAAACACATCCAACTGTATCTGATTTAACTGAAAGTTAAAAGAGTCTCTCTCACCCCATCTCCTTTCTTTGAAAGGGGATAAGTATTCATATCTTCCCTATAAAAAGATATAGTATAGTGCATAGCACTTCTCTAGTTATAGCCTTCATAGCAAAAAAGTGTTAAAAAACCCCTTAAAATCTAATGCCACCAAATGTTGGATCCGCAAAGAGATTACTTTGTATTTGTTTTGTGTTTTGTTTTTTTTTTTCTTTATGAAGAAACAATGCCAGAAAAAAAATATTTTATTTTTTTTTTCCCCCACAGGAAACTAATGGAATTCTATAAAACCAGAACAAATCAAACTCCCCAAACACATGACAATTACTTCAAGAAATGAGGGACTAGAGAAAGACAGTATACTAACTAGAATAATTGTTATGGTTAGAAAGGATATTTTAGATTTATTTTAAATACGAACCACTTTTTGTATTGTTTTCTTCTCTTTGCCTACACATAACAGATGTTTTTTGTCCTTCCATTAGGAGACATTAGGTTTTAAATTTCTTTTTTTTTTTTTTTCATAGTCACTTCAGAACAATATAGAGGAGATACAAGGAGCAGGTGTGTACTTTATGTAGTAAACTGAAATATTAAATAGTATGAGCAAGATAACATTTAATTCTATATTAAGGGTAGCCTGAGGGATCAGCAAGGGAGAAATTCTGTTGGTGTAAACATGTGCAACTGGCATCATTCCTAAACACATGCCATAGGTATGAAGATTTTTATCAATAATGTTGTCCTATCAAAGTGGATAGAGTCAGCATATGACCAACGACCTCCTACTATGAAAAACAAACAGCTGCAATTTGCTTTGCCATAAGGAAAAGGCCTCACCCTTTCCAGATTCTGTGCCCTGCTGCTGCTCATACAGAAAAACATCCTCAAGAAGGCAGTCATTAAAACATAGTAATGCAACTGTAATAGCTTGAGGCAATTTAACTGTTTTCTTTTCCTTTTCCAGATACGCTGCTGAAGATGGGTATCTTCCTTTTGACAGACACAACACAGGGCTAAAAAATTTTAACAGAAATTTGAATTTTCCACTGTTTGTGGTGCTCATCTTTTTTAATTGGCTAACTATCAGAACTGAGTTTTGTAAACAGGCATCTTTTGGGTTTTTAAACTGTTTTTTTTGAACTATATTAATCTTTATAATCCCAATTATTTTTTGTGGGATGCATACAGTGTATCAAAGAGGATTAGTTTGACACAAAATGTAAAATATTTCCTATTTTTTAAGAAGATAAAGGTAATCCTTTGAATTACATTTTTTCCTGAATATTTTGGTAGAGATTTTATTGTCACTGCAGTAGCCTACTATGGAAAATATATTTGTACAGGAATTTTTTGGTAACTTTTTTACTTAAGGAATGCCTAATGAACAGAAACATGAATAAACTAAAAGCTGGAAAGACATGTTATGGTATAAAAGAATTGTGAGAAAATAATGTTTCATTAGCAATTGTTAATGACGTTTCCTCTCCTTGACTTTATTGAAATTTTTTTATTCAACCCTGCATGAAGTTATATTACAAAATCTGGAATTCTGATTAAGAATCCTCTAATACAGGTTGTGCATTTATTGACAAACTGAAAGAAAAGGTGGCTGTACGGGGTCTTTGGCTAAACCCAGAAAACAGGATACAACACGTGAGGTTGGGAGCAGCCTTATGGTTGTGAATCCAATTTAAGATTAGGAGCTGATGCTTGTAAAGTGTACTTTACTTCTTTCTTTCATTTTTAGTTCTTCTGTCCAGAATAGTAGTTATGTATATGTATAGTACAGGATAATATCAACTCTATTCAATCTCCGATACTCACAGAGAGGAAAAAAAAAAAAAAAAAAGGACACAGCTGTCTTCTCCTGCGTTGTGAGGTAAGTCTAACCACAGCTTAAAACAATATTCAGCTTGAGGACCATTTCCACTATCACTCACATGGGACCTTTATTAAAAGCAATCCTATCAGTACATATTCAAGCAGCAATAGTGGAGGGATGGACTTCACAGAAAACAAGCAATCCCAGGAACCTGAGATCAAACGAGGCCTGTTCTCCTCTATGTTTACAACTTGTAATTGACTGCAAGCTTTGATTTCCTACGGCTGGATAATTTTTAATGTCAATTCTCTATATTTAATACAGTAGGAGAGGACATAGTATTTATTTCCACCATTGGGACATTTATAGGGTCTCTGTCTTCTAATGATCACCTATTTTCATAAAAATTTTGAAACTTATATTTGATACTTCCTTCTCTGAGAAATTTGGTTGAACTCAGGCCCCAAATGAACAAGTTTTACATGGAAGCACAACAGATGTTTCCTGAGCCTCAAAAACTGCAGAGCCCTCTTCACTGTCCTCAGGGACTGCTCACACTCTTTCAAATCTCTTACTTCCATAATTTGTCTGCTGCCACTAGGTTCTACAAATAACGAAACAAGCCATAACAAAACAAAACCTTTTATGAAGTCTTTGCAGCACCTATTCCCCTAGGTTGGAAATCTCTCACCAACAAGACCTCTACAAAGGCCTTGGGAATATCGAATATTTTTTTTTCTTCTCCTTGGTGCCAATGCTCTGAGGCCCATATTCAGATTTTAATACTGTACAGCACTCAGCCAGGCAAATTATCAAATCAAATTACAGTGGCTTCCAAATTTACCTCCCATCAGCTCTAAAGCAATACCTTGTTAACCTGCTGTAACTGTGTTGTGTGTCTGAACTGAACACGTATGAGTGAAGGTTATATCAGAAAGAAAGGACAGACTGGAGCAGCTTTTATCCACAAGGAAAAAATAGGATAGACGTTTAAGCAAACTGTTTAACTTTAAAGGCAATTAGGCAATGGAATGACTTGCCTGAGGAGGTAGTTTAGACAATGTAATGAGAAGTGCTTAAAATAGAATAAACTATTTGCGAGACAGATACAGATGTAAATAATCCTCCATGTTTTGAAGTAGATGAATCAAGAGAGGTATCTTTTCTGTTCAAATGTCTGACTATAAAGATTCTATTCTCTTTCCTTGGGAACAGCTTTCAAACTTATGACTGTTTACACCTGTTCTGAATACTAAAGTGAAACTGCACTCCAAAAGGCAGTTTAACCTCAGTGTATCATTATAAAGTAGATTTATTCATAACAAGCATCTATGAAAAACTTCCAGCAAAAAAGTCCTTAGTCAGGGAGATGCACATTGTTGCAAAAATGGATTGTTTCTCTTAAGTGCTTATATGGCCCCATCGCTATAGTATCCAAGCGCCTTACAAACATTAATGAATGTATTCTCACAACACCCCTGGGAGATAGAGATAGTATTATTAGCTAATGCACAAAGAGTAGCTTGTCCAAAGTCACACAGAAAGTCTGTGGCACAGCCAAGACTCAAAACTGTGATTTCCTGCCCACTGCCGTAACCATGACTATATTCTCCTGCCCATATACAGCATTTCAAAATATGTTACATATAACCTCAGATCTTTACACAGTAAGCCTTTCTGTTCAGCTGTAGATCCAATCACTGACTTAATAAATAAAAATAACTTTGTTTATCGGGAAGCTTCATTATGGCAACAAATTTGCAGGTTACCGAAACAATGACAGTTATATGGGCCATAACTGGTTCTGATATATGAGAGCAGTGAAAGAGAATTCCCTGATCGTCACATTCAGAACAGGAGGCATCATATCCAGAACATGATTTTGATACCAAAATATTTTCCTTCAGATAATGTAAAGTGTTACATTATACAGAGGAGTTTGGTTTTGAGAAAAAAAGAAAGAAAGAAAGAAGACAGGCTAGCTGTATTCCCTACATAGTTCCTTTTGGATAAACTATTTTTGTAATAAGACATATACAGTATTTTCAGTTTTAATGAGTTCAAATCTGTAGGGACAACTGCAGTAAGTGTATTCACCCCTGAATATCAGAGAACAGAAATTGGCTTATAAATTTAATATCATAATCATGAAAATAAATGATAAATATAAATATATATAATTTTGCAGTCATTTAGATTCATTGTAATGAAATCAGAGATCTGATCAAATGATAACAGAATTCTGAATCAGGAGCACAGCAACTTGTCTTTTATTTTGGCAGGGGAGGAGCATAGGCATCACATTTTTCCTCAAATGCTAAATAATTAAAAGAGAAAATAGAGGACAACCGCATAAATAATGGAAAAGGGTAGGTAGGTGTAGTAGATCACAAAGTGAATAATGATCCAAAAAATACAATACTGTTGCAACAAAGTGAAGTATAATTTTGGAATTCATTGGCAGAAACAAAAGACAAGGTAAGTAGTGTCTCCTGAACTTCACTCCTGAAGTTCCAACAACCGCACTTTTCTGTTTGTGGCTTCATGTTTTAGCAAAGATGTAGATAAATTAGACCTGGTTTTAATTAGAGCTACCAGTATAGCAAAGGGGATTTACATTAGGTGCTAACTGAAAACAGCCCAGCTATAAGGACAGTTAAATGATGGAGCAGATTATCATTGACAGGGAATCCACACCTCAACGTGTTCAAGAGCAAGTTAAGTAAGTATCCATGAGGTGTGACACTAATTCACATAAAAGGATAGACTAGATTGTGTCCTCAGATGCATTTTAGTCTAACATATATATATTATATTACTGTACAAATAGTACAAACAACTGTTCAGATCACTATTCTTCAAGAACCCCTGTTCTAGAATCCCTTATTCCCTCCTTTTTCTCTCCCTCTTTCCCCCACCTCTCTTTCTCTCTTACTCTCCCTTTCTCTTTCTCCCTCCCCCATCAGCTTGCTCTCCCCCTTCCTGTCATTCTCTCTTTCTTCCATCATCCTTTCATCCCTCCCTCTGTTGTTTCTAAATGCTTCTAAACTGACACATCCCTAGCTGAACTGGAAACTCCTTAAGTGTCTACCTTTAGCAACTTCAGCGTGTGAAGGAACATCCTATTCTGAGGGACCAGGTATCTGTTCCTGATAAGAATACATAAAGATCCAAATTTAGATAAAATGTGATTTAAATTCCTATCATACCTTCACTACAGGACCAGAAAACTGCAATGACTAGGTACTTCTGGGTAATTTTTATTATCATTTTTATTACCATTGAGTAATAGAAAAATTATGAAGATAGACTGTACATTAGCAAAATTATCAGATTAGAGAAACAGCGACTCTTGTTATTAAAGAGCTTAGGTGCTCAGTTAGGTTGCAGGAATAGCTTTTAATTTTCTCTAATTCTCCCAAGTTCACGGCAAGATGTTTTTTTTGTCTATTCCTGTAAGCTGCCTGTTTACATGCAAAAACATACTCTGATTCAATATGATGAGTATAGATTGTTCTCGTTCATAAAAACCAAACAAATGTCACATGAAAGACAACAAACTGGTGTCCTGTACCGTCACTTTGTCTCCTTTCATTTCCTTTGAGACTGTTGAAACTGGGACTGGATGGAGGTAATGGGAACTGCATTCAAATAAAACAATAATGGGATTAAATAGTTCCTAGTTCCAGGTGGGATGCAGTGTTTAAACAGTCAAATAGGACTGGAAGAAATGTTTCTAAGGAAGGACTAAAGGAAGACCTTAAACTTGGAGCACCCTCTTGGAGATATAATCCCCTCTGGGACTGCTTTGTACAAGTGAGATCAAACCATATTATCCAGTTAGAACAGGTTACTGTATTCTTCATCCTACTTTGTCCCCAGAGATAGACAGCTGATTGGGAGAAACTATTCCGTTATCTGAAATTAGACTAAAGCCATAATAATATCAACAAGTGTATTTTCACTATGTGAAATGGCAGCCTACATAGCAGCCACTAAGGAGGAGTATGGTCCCTTATACAAGCAATTCATACCCACTGGAGTACAGTTTATTAGAATGGCTGTATTTATGTGCTTTTTAGAAGTTACTGTATAAAGGATTCATTAAAAAAGTGCACCATTTGACAAGTGCAGAAGTGCACACATGGAGCAAAATCCTCACCCAAGGAGAAAATGAATCTTTGCCCTAGAATGTGGAGGAACCTGCAGGATGCTTCGCAGAAAATCTGGAAAGAAAGACTACTGAAGCTAAAAGCGGGTACCAGAGAGCCCACTTACAAGATGTTAGCAAGGGCCTCTGCTGTGAAGTTTGTGGAGTGCCTGGACAAACACTAATGAATAAAGCCACAGGAACCCCATACTGGAAACTGAAAGTTAAGCTGTTAAATATGAACACATGGAGATAGGCAAGCTGTAGGAGTCCCAGTTAGTTGTGATGGTTTAGACAATAGCACTTGTTCCTCACAGGAAGATGATATCAACAAAAGAAGCTTCAGAATTGTGTCAGTTAGAATGGATGGCTTCACTTAAAGTGGACAACCACAATCAACATAACCTGGAACGGGAATGGTGAGGACTCAGTGAACAAAAAAAAAATCATAAAACATTACTTGACATTTGGTTATGAGCAGGACTGTGCTAATTTTACCAGGAGCTAACAGATTGCCAACAACAATCTGCTGACAATAGAGAGGTAAGATCTCAGGGACTGGCACAAGCAAAGCAAATTCATTCTCTCTTGTGAAAGGTCTTACTTTCATTGCCTGCATCAATAATCTCCAGTCTAGCAAATGAATTCTAAAAGACAGTCAGAAATCTAGTTGTGGGGTGTTTTTTTCTTGGTTTTGTTTTGTTTTGTTCTGTGCCTGTGCTTGACACTCGGACTTTTTCTCAGAAAACAAGGGGTCCAATGAATGAGAAACATCTGGGGAATTACTGGCAGCTATCACATAGAAGCTCAAAGTGGAAACATGAGACCGCCTCATGTAGCCTCATTTCATGGGGAAACACAGATAATTCCCTCTAATTTAACAGAATCATAGAATCACACAATAGATGAGGTTAGAAGGAACCTCTGGTGATCATCTAGTCAAATCTCCCTGATCTGAGCAGGGTCAACTGGTGATGCAGGTCACTCAGGACGGTTTCTCTCTCAGGATGTGGATCACCACAACCTTGGTGAACAACCTGTTCCACTGTTCAATCACCCTTAGCATTAAAAAAAAAATAAATTTTTTCTTATGTTTAAATGGAATTTCTTGTATTTCAATTTATGGCCATTGTCTCTTGTCCTGTCATAATAATTTAGTCAAAACTTAACCAAAGCTTTGGCAAAATGGAAGAAATCAAAGTTGATAGTGAAACTTTATGTGAAGTCAAATTGTTGAGTCTTTCATCAAAGGCAAGATACTTCATATCACATATAGTATTAATTTCAGTGAATTAAAAAAAAAACAAACCTAATTGCACTGTCCACGGTTAAAGAGTCATAATTATGTTCATACATATGTGCAGTAATATATGTATAATGACAATAGTTCAGTCTACAGGAAGAAGTATCATAACAAAATAACTGGTGTTAATCTCAGGAAAATAACGTCTATCCAGCTGTCTCCCTGAAGGTGGTGCTACTATGTCTTGTCAGATACACTCTAAGGAAATCAGTGAGTAATTCAGTCACAAGACGGGAATCTATCTGGAACCCAACAGGCATAGAACTATGCATCTCGTATTCAAGAGCTAAGCACACAGACTAAACTGTTATGATCCAGTTTTCCATCTGCACCACAGTGGATGTGGACCGGAAAATAATTCAAATTGAACTGAAGAAGTAGGATAAAGAAATAATGCAATAACATGATCTTCTTCATGTTACTCCAGTTGCAACAAAAGCTACACCGTAACAGTAAGTGAAACCAAAGAAATGCTCTTAAACCTGCACATAGCATATATTTAGATGAAGTTTTATTGTAGCCCACCCATTTTTAATTATAAGCTGATGGACTTTGGTAAATGAAAACAAATACTGAAGAAATTAAAATATATCCAAAAGAAGAAAATGAGCCCATAGTTCAGTCTGAGAACCAGGAAAATTTAGAAATAACCAGGATATTGCAAAATTATGTTGTTGGGCTAGTCATTTGCTTTCTCAGTTACATTTTGCATTCCTGGCATTTGAGTTCTCTCTGGTGTATAGGTCTATAGTTTTATGATCTTGCCTTTTGTCGTTGCATGAAAAGGTTCAGTATGTGCAGGTAAGAACTTTCTTAGAAATGCAAGTGACATGCAATTGTAGGGAGCTCCGGGGAATAGCTAAACTGAAGGATAAAGACACCTCAGCCTGGTGCCTATCTGCTCCCAAACCTGCTGTGAGACCACTGGAGAAATGAGGTCAAGATTGTGAGACATTTCTGTCCTACTTATATTAGGAAAAGAAATATTTTTAAGGCTGGAATATGCAAGAGCTACATTGTTACAGAATGCAGTATATTTATTTATGGTGAGTATGTATAGTTATAGTATACTTCTGCTTTTAAAACGCAAGTTGCAGGACCATCTTAGTTTATCTGTTTCTGATCCTGCCACTATTAGAGTAAGATTTTTTTGTCCTTTGCCAAAAGTTAATAGCTTTTAGGTGTTTAGGGATTGGTGTTTAGGAATTTAATAAATATATTGTATTCAATATGGTGAGAATGAACGATTCAGATTCATAACATCTGAAGTCTGAAATCACATGACAGACAACAGTTAATTCTTTGCAGTCAGATAATGGAATTAACCAAAACAGGACCTTTGATCTATATTATTAAATATTTGCAGTTGACACTGGGTCAACATTAAACTAGAGAAGAACCATAAAACACCATTCCAGTTCATTTGTGACTGGGATCTGTATTGTCCTTGATCTACATCTTAATAAAAAGAGAAAGTGATGGCTATAGTTATCCGCAAATTAGGAAGGGGTTGTTTCCTTGGAGTTAGTGATGCACTCACAAATTTCTGGAGAAAAGACTTCAGCAAATAATCATGACTATATAATGTCAAGCATTGAATGACAGCCAGAAGGACTTGGTTCCAACAAATAATACTTTTAAGTGGAGTCTTGTCCTTATTTCTGACATAGGAAACTGTTTCTAACAGAAGATGGTGACAGAAGCAACGCTGTTCAACTTAACAGTAGCATGCAATATTAGCTAACACATGTATCTACAGGCTACCATGGCAAAGATGTTTCTTCCATGGGCTTCCATGGCAAAGATGTTTCTTCCATGGGCTTCCATGTCCACAGAAATGATACTGCAGTCACCTTCATGTGAACCCTTGCAATAAGCTGAGTGGATACAGTGCTCTCACTCCAAAACTTTACATAGTATTTATGTGATATGCTCAGTATGAAAATTACACCTACCTGACTGTCTAAGAAACAGAGACTTTCAATACACTGACAAAAGCCTGAACTAAGGCAGCTAACAGTGATTATTAATAAAATTGGAGGTTTAAGGCAACAGTGTCATCATGGTTGTCTCAAGCATGACAATTTGATATCTTGTTCATATCCTAAAAGACTGATATATTTAAGGCTAAGTCTAGATTACATCCATACCAACAGATCTCCATTTCACCACAGTAATTATGAAGAATTTTTGAAGAAATGGCTAGGTGCTCAACTTATGGAAACAGTAACCAAGCTATGCAAGGATCAGCAGGGTTCATTTGTCAGACAGTTGAAAAATATTGTGTTCTTGTAGGATTAATTTTTTTCTCCTTCTTCTCATTGCTCTTATTTAATAAACACTTTCTTTCTTATAAAGTGCTTCTGACTTTGAACTGCAATCTCTAGCAAAACATAAGTAGTTTCAGCTTTGAAAGCCAATGTAGACAGCTATGCAGGAGCAGTCCACCAAAACAGATAGCCGAGAATGTTACTGTTCTTCTAAATGTACATCCATTTTATGTTGCTTTTAAAGATAATTTCTTAGGTCTCTCTCTGCTTAGCCCAAGGATTTAAAAGTCTAGAAGACGAATAAAATAGAATTCTGTAAAATCTAATCTAGATCTTAGAGTTCTGTAAGTATGTTGCATCATTAAGATTTCTTAAACATACATGTGACATTTTGCATAAATTCAAGTTTATCTCTGCAATGAGTGAATGGTTTTGTTTATTATTATATCAGAGAACTGACTAAGTCTGAATTTAGGTAATATATTCCTTTATGTAATGGTCAGGAATTGCAGTATTATCTAAAATTTGAAAAGACAAAGACATGAAACTTTCATTTAGAAGGTTATAATTATGGCATATGGAAAACAACACACTATTAGAAATATTTCAACAACTAATCCTTTAATAAATAGTGATATCAACAGAGCTGCAACTTTCATTCAAGAATTTCAAATATACAAGGCCAAATTTTGTTCTAAAATCTCCTGCTGAAGCTTAAGAGAAGCCCATGGACGCAGGTACTAAGCAGAAAACCTGCTCACAGAAGGTGTGATAGATACTTATTTTAAACATTTTCAGGACAATTTGAGCTCCAACACTGAACACACTGAGCCATTTAAGGCCACAGAGAGAGCTAGTACCAGAGCTAGATTAAAATTCTTTCTGTCCCTGCACATCAAGACATCATTCCTGGTCATTAATTAGATCATTTCAGAATTATAATAAAAAAGCCTTCTTTGTCCCTATTAAGCATATCCTCACATTTATATGTGTTCAAGTACTGAATTTAGTATATATTTGTGAGAGTATTTCTCATGTTTACCTCCAGAGAGAAGTTTGCTTGTTTGAAGAGTTTGTTTGCTTGTCTTCTAAACTGAGAAACATACATCTAGCATATGAAAAATGAAAAGATCAATAGGTTTTTCAAAGCTTGCTCAAAATATCAGAGATTAAATTCCTAATGAATGAGTAAACGGGTAAGAAAAATTAGAGCAAAGTGTTAACTGCGTGTATAATTCTATTGGTTTTGTTTTGTTCAATTAAAGCTTAACAGTTTGAACTTTTCATCACTGCTGAGTAACATAACAGATTAAAATCATATTGCATGACATCCCAAAACAAGGGATTTGCAGAGAAGCTGAGGACAATATCACATTATCCTATAAAGTAATAAAGCAAATTAAAGAGGGAAAAAAAAAGCCAGAGAGAGAAACAAAACAACACACCACAACTGCTGAAAGCAGGCCCATTCCTCTGTCATGTGGCTGTCCAGCAGTCACCGCCACCTGCTGCTGGCACTGGTGACACTCACTTGAGCATAGCATGGGATCCGGCATGTTTAAATGCCACCAAGGGTCTGGGAATGTTATGCAAGCACCAGAAGTCTTAGAGAAGAACAACAAGTGAAAGGGAAAGAAAATCCAAAAAAGACTGAGTGGGAAGGAAAAGGCCAGGGGAGACACAGAAATACTGGGAAAGAAAGTCAATGAGGATCCAAGCAGCAAAGGCAGAAGTGAAAGTTAAAGGTAACTCTCTCCATCTCCTTGGCATTTCTCAATCCAGTGGCATCCTCAGCTCCATTTTGCAGAGGGGGAAGCTGAGGCAAGGGGCAGCTGCTGCCAAAGGGAAAAGGCTGAGGCAGGGGAGGGCAGCCTCGGGGGAGCAGGTGCCACCATGGAGGGCTGCCTGCCTAGGAGAAGGCTTCCTTTCCTAAGCATTAAAGAAGAAACATTTAAAGCAAGGACTTTATCACAGTTCTCCTAAAGGACAGGTTTGCATGACCTCAGAGGATGTAGTGTGTTCCATAAGGAAGAAGAACACTACAAATAATTGTTTATAATCAATAAGATTTGTTATAAATGTACTTTAAAAAAACCTTTCAACTAATCCTTTCTATATAATGATTACATTCTAATCACGGCTACACTCCTCGCCCATACGTTACCATTGAAGCAACGCTTAAGTGCTGCCATGAGCTGTCCTTTCAGCACCACAACCTACCACCCCACTAGCAATTGTCGTGCTACTTAAACTCCTCCAATTAACTCCAGCAGTTAATTACCTTATGAAGCAAGAAAAGTGCTGCCATCTTTTTCAGACCCTAAAGCTAGAGGCTTAAAAGACACAAGTTAAACTAATCAAACTGAGATCTGTGTTACACATATGTAAAAGTAGGCATTTACAGTGAACTAGAAACACTGATAATTTCACAAACCACTGTTTTTATAGGAGACAACTAAGAAATCCCTTTAAAACTATGTATTTGTTAAATCTATATGTGTTTGAAAATCCTGTCAGAGTTGCAAAGCAAGAAATCATTTCAGCTCAACAACTGAGCATGCATAATAGAATTCCTTTACAAAACCAACTAATTATACCAAA
The DNA here is from genome assembly GCF_028500815.1 of Rissa tridactyla. Classification (NCBI taxonomy): domain Eukaryota; kingdom Metazoa; phylum Chordata; class Aves; order Charadriiformes; family Laridae; genus Rissa; species Rissa tridactyla. The sequence continues at coordinate 200,641,641 of NC_071466.1, forward strand.
TCCCACATTATAAAAATTCATTGCTTACATAGGTGATAAGTGTAGATTTTCCTTCCAAAAACTTTAAGTGTCTATGTGACAGAAAATTCCTTCTCTGTAAACACTAATAAGATCATCTGCAGCAACATCTTTGATGTCCTGCAGGACCGTGGTTCTTAGTGAATAAGAGAAACTGGAAAAAATATTCTTAGACTGTAAATCCACTAACTTTTTTTTTTCTTCTTTGTTCTTTTTTTTTTTTTCCTTTGGGTCAACTCTGTACATACATGACAAGAATAAATTAAAAAGTCTAGGTTTAAAACCAGCACTAACTCCGTGTTAAGACTCTATCTTGACCATAGAAATAGTTCCAAAGTTATTGCCTTCCTCTGTTGAATGTTTATACCTATAAACACTCCTGCACATTTCAGATGCAATTGAAGTATAATAGTTAGGAAGAAATTATGTTTACTCCCTATTGATACAGTGAAGAGATTGTTCATGCTGGAAAGTCCAGAACTCCACCTTGTGGTGATAATTTTAACTGTCTGTTGAAAACAACTGGAGAGAAGTAAAGGAACACTGAGATGCAGTCAGGGAAAGGAGGAGAAATTCATGTCTGATCTATGGTGAGTAAATTCTGTGGAGGTTCATTTGGAAAAGCTTGCAAATTCACTTAAGACATGTGAGGCAAAGCAAAACCATAGAATCTTTTCTTTATTTTGGGAACAAACTTGTTGAACAATGTAATGCATAGTATTCACTGCGAAGACAGATAGGCTTCCATCACTGCTCTACTTTTTCTGTCAAGATAAATGACTGAAAGTTAGCACATACCTATATTAACAGTGACCACTCTGGGTTCCTTTAGCTTTCTTCTACCAACAAATTCTGCTGGACTTGAATTGTTTAAGGAAATCCAGACTGACCATCTCCCACCACAGAATGCAATAAATAGCAGATAATCAACAACACACATTCCATCAAAGCAAATACTCTACTGGTAAAATATCCTTCTTCTTTTATTACTAACACAATACGAAGGGAACAGATGATCTAAGCCTCTGGAAATTTTCTCCAACTTAAAATAAAATGATCGTAGAATCAGGCTGATGCACAGAAGCTGAAAAATGCATATGCACATAAAAAAAGCCTCAGGCACTGCCATTTTCTTCCCATGGTTATGAAAAAAAAAAAAAAGGCAAAAAATTTATGTTCTCATTTATAATGTGGTGGTTTAATTTTTCATTATACTATAGAATAGGAAGCTTAAGGGTGACAAGTTGGCCAAGCAAGTTAATATGCAACATTCCTACAATTCTATAGATGCTATGATTTACCTGATTGTTTATCTTGGGGTAAGCACAACGGATTTTGGGGATCCCTGTTTCCTTTCACTATACTGCTGAGTTGTAATTGAGCATCATATGCTCTACTGCTGATGCATCTCTGTATAAAACACAAATTGAATTAGTTCAGCTATTAAAAAAAAAAAGAAAAACTAAAAAAATTGTCTCCTAATATTGTTTGGTTTGATTGTTTGCTTACAGTATTGGTTTAATTAATTTACATGGAAAAATCACTGTCATGTCACAGAAAGTCTTTTCCTGAAGAAAAGGCCACTATTTGAATCTCTTCAGTCACAGAAATGCTTGAGGTAAAAAAAAAAAAATGAATCTAGCCTGCCAGGGATCCTCAGCTTTTCAGTGTAAGTAGCAAACCCCCATTCCTGGTCAGACATGCCTTCATTACTGGAAGTACCAGAGTGTTGCAAGAGATATGAATAGCTTTACATATCATCACATGCAAACTGAAGGAGAAGACATCATTAACTATTCCTTTGTGTGTATGTATACACCATCAGGAGTCTCCTGCAGAAGGAGGATACAGGTAGCAAAGTAAAGACACTCTGCTAATCTTCTTACAGAAGACATTAGAAATCGAGTCTTAAAAAAAGTCTTCCTGTGTTTTCTGTACATCAATTCATTGTCCCCTAACAGCTCACACTAAAAATAAATGTCTGTATGCAAGTGCTGTGCACCCCTAGAGTAGATATTATTTCAGAAGACCATTATGTATAGCTTAAAAAAAAAAGGACCAAACCTTTTCCACAAATAATTTAGCTCACACCTGTCCCTGAAATATACTCTCATGGAACACCATGTGAACAGACTCTTTAAAATGAATCCATTACTGTAAATAAACGTACACAAACTAAACATTTAACCCACATTTACACTGATACATATCTACACCGACAAGAAACTAGTAGCAAAAGCAATAAATAGTTTACTTACAAGAGTTGCATACAATTGCATGACAGAAAAAAATTATACCCGACAAAGGAGAGTCAAATCTATAAAGCAGCTATGAAGAATAGTTAGCTTTTATTAGTTTTTAGCATGGCTGCCTCTTAATGAAATGTTGCTCTCATTATTCTGTGCTACACAAACAAAGCAACAAGAATGAAAGCCTGCCAAACGAATGCGTGCAATTGCAGCAGAATTCTGCAAGACAATAAAGGTTTTAGTGGAAGGAATTAAATACTTTTCTTATCTTCTTTTGGTTCCTGTAATGACCAATGCACCCGACCTTGAAGCAGCTTATTTAAAATTGAGCTCAGTGTATAAATTATTGAAACATAATAGACATTACGCAAAACAGGCAGGGACAAAAGCACATCATACCAACACTTCTCCAAAGCCCAAACATGCAAATTTTCACTTTTATGTACATCAGTTACCAGGGTCATAAAAGGTTTCCTAGGTCCCCTCTCCTTTCAGTCACGCCTTTTCCCCAGCAAGAAGCCTCCGTCTCTCTGCTACCCTGATTCTTACTGCCCACTCTGCCCACAGAGCTCTCCTCACAACAGCAAAGCAGACAGAAGTTTCCTTTGGGAATTCCACATTTCTGTATCTTATTTTCTGAAATTACAAGTTCAAAATTCACCAGATAGATACCCATGTATCTTTTCTACTTTTTATGCAGCATTCTCTCCGGTGGCAGAGAATAGCAAGTAAAGCCCTATACTGGGTTATTACATTCTTGGCTGTGATGGTTTTTACATAGCTTGTAAATGTTTTATTTTTGTTTCAGTATTTCAAATGCCCACTCTTAAGGATGGTTTATGTATGTGCTGTGTCTGTGTCAGTACTTACTTTTTATTATAATTTTTATGATACAATGAGTTCTAAAGAGGGAATTCGCCGGCAATAATTTAAGGCCAATTTCTAAGTGAGAAATCCTTTTCTCAACAAACTTAGCCTACGTGCCTTTTTCACTGCCAGATTCCTACAGGATACAATAATCAGAGTTCATATAAATGGTTGCTTTCATTGGTGTAATTGGGTACGGGCTGTCTGTAATTATAGATTTTCTTTGACCCAGCAAGATTTTTTTTCAGTTTCTCAGGGATTCCACTCATCTGCTAAGGACCACAGAGCTCAGCTGAGCCGTCTCTAGGCACCTTCTACTGCACCAGCCTCAAGTATTGTACCTGCTCTGGTACTGTCCCTCACCAACTGCGAGGTGCTACCCTTGCTCACTCTCTTTTTGCAAAGCCACCCTTTATGCTGTACGCAGCACCACTAGCCAATGTTACTGAAAATCCCTTGTACTGGGAAAAAATATAGAAGTAGTTAAAGAAAATATACTTTACTGTAGAAATTCCACTGAAAATTGAAAAGAAACCCCTACAAAACTAAACAATAAAAGGTCCTGCAAGCACAAATCTTGTTTCTTGAACAAGAGAAATTAAGAAATTCTAAAAAGCAGACATGTAAGGAAAGTATCTTAATGAGGCTTGTGTAATAAATTCCAGACAGTGTTTCTGGTGAAATACATACTGCTTTTACTTTTACAGTTTTAGAGAAACTATATGGCTTTCTCAATGATCCTAACTTGCATTGCCTACTGAAGTTCTTCAGTCGTACCCTTGTTAGAATCTGTATATTCTGTTGTGAACTACAGTGAACCACAAAGCAAGCCCATTAATTAGGACAATTATCTGTGTTAACACATAGGTTATTTGCACATGATTATTCACTGTTCTAAGGTAGTCAGGATAATTGTTCACACTGATGAGATTCTAAGTCCGACACTTGCAATTTAATATTTGTAAGTATATACATGCAAAATTTGTTAGAACATATGTGGCACTTCATATATTATGTTTGTTTTCCAAAGACCAAATATTTCCTATTTATCAAATATTTCTGATATATACGTGCTTACAGTTATACGTTCCTTTCCTTTCTGTGAAAAAATACAGGCAATAAAAACCACATTAGACTACTGTTCCTAAAGCAGCTTCATTCAAAACCTGGAAACTTAGACGTTTTTCCCTTTAAAAGACGGTATCTCCTCCAGACCAGCTTCTCACTTGGGTCTGATCTCATTTCCAAGAAGCAGTAAGTATTCCTGCTTATGGATGACAACTTAAAAATGACTGATACTGTAGAATGGCTTTATTTAGATCTGAAAGAGCAATCACAGAAACTAACACACAGGTTAACTGTGACTGTATTTTTTTAAGTATTTCAGAATTTTATATATGTACACACACATATATATACACACACTATACATGAATGTACAAAGAAAGATTTTTCTTTACAGAAATTTCAAATATGTTTAAAACCAAGGCAAATTAAGTGCCAACTGAATCCAAATAGGATAATCAGATATTTCACTTGTGAATTTAGTAGTTTAATGTTGAAAAAAATAATAATTTGTCTTGAAGACCATATTTTGATTGCAAACATCATAATTTATGACCAAAAAGCATTAGCATTCATTTGACTTAAAATATGGTTTAATCCTATTATCTCTGGTTTCAGATACGTGTTACAAATACATGAAGTATAATATATATTTTTAAGAGAAGTAAATATGAGTCAACTGAATTTCAATTTCCAAGAAAAATTAATTGCCAATAGAATTTATGTGAGAAAAATGTGCCAGTACTAAGTAGAATGCTTTTTTTTGGTAGAAAATTACTGAATTTAGTACGACAAAGCCACATGTAATGCATAGAAAACCTTATTACTTCCAGGAAAGGAGGAGGAGGTACCAGAAAATCATTTGAAAATGTCATGGGACAGTGTAGTACTGATTGCTGCATGTATAGTAATTACAAAGGAAATGAAAATAAAAATCAGCAAGTACAGACATTCTCAAACATTTAAAATATTCAAGATGAAAGGATGAATCTTGTGAAAAGTTGTTTTCTGGCTTCAGAAAAATTCCTAGCTTCTCAATTCTTCTCACTACCCTATTATTCCTAACTTCAAGTTATCCAACATTTGCTCACAGGATTTTCTTAAGTCCCCAGCTCTGCAGTAAAAATAATTAGGCATAAAAAAACGCCGTATACTCTGAAGGGTAGTTGTCATCAGTCAATTGTGCAGGCACAATATAAGCACGACAACTGTTTCCAATTTGGTGCACGGCTCAAAGCAGATGCAAACATTCCATTCGTGGTTGTTGGCAGAGGCAGGGTAATAGACAGTATCTAACATCTACTGCTGTTAGCAATGTGCCAAAACAGAATTCTGCACAAGAAAATGTTACAATTCTCTTTGGAAATGCAGAATGCAAGGGAAATCATGCTAGTAGAAAACAGCACATACTCATAAAATATACGTACTCATAAGAAAATCTTCTGATTGTTGGGCTTATATTTATGAAGGGGTCATAAACAATGCTTTATTCACGTTTCAATTGTTTAAAAAAAAATCAATTTTCCAGACTGCTTTAATAGCAGTGATACTCTGTTGATGTCCAAGAGCCACTATCTAAAATACCCACTGCAAAAGCACAGCATTAAAGTGTAATACAGAGGGAAATGTGGAATTTCGTACATCAGTGAACTAAATAACAACAGAAGACAACTTGGGAAATAATGGAACATAACCTCCCTGCCTTTCTATGCCTTTTATGTATTCTTATTATCTAGATTAGCATTTTAATGTAAAAAAAACCCAAACTTTAGACAGACAATCCTAATTCGTATTTTCAGATAAGAAACTAGAGGAAACTCAAATTCCTCCCAATATGATACACAGCTCTTAACCATTCAGCTGAATTACAGGAAGACAATTGAGGTTTCACATCTTAAAATGGGAAGTGGCAGGCTAACTGAAAGAGTTCTAAAGATAGAAAGCTTACTGAGCCCTGAACTACAGAGTTCAGTATCCAAGGTCTTCTCAGGAAAGTTGTACAAACAGGGTGATGTGAGAAGTGTACCCAGCTCCTAGGTCAGTACCAGAATATCTCTAGCATAGGTTACAACACTACAAATAGAGTACTCAGTTAATTGAGACCTTTCTGTTATACATTTCTTGCCATTAGCTTACAGGCTCAAACACTGGCTGCTGGTTTATTTGCAGGGCACAGTAGTCAGTAGTCCCTAGCAATAATGAGACATATAGTACCATTTATCATGCAAACAGTAACTAGGCAAATATCAGTAGTTTTTAAAAGCAATTTCTGCTTACACCATCAATTCTCCTACCCAATCAATTTCTAGAGAACCTGGAAGGCAAAAAATGGCAGATGTTTGTAGGCATATTGTAGACAAAAAAATATATTACTATAACCATCCAAACAGGGATAATTGTTAAGTCACGAAAGACAACATTTCTGAGTGGCAAGGGTTTTCAGCCTAGAAGAGGGAAAATTTGGAGGTATGATGGTGGTTGACAATATCATGGTGACTTGGGGGAAGTAGATAGGGACCAGATATTCCTTGTCTCTTCCAGTACAAGAACTTCTGACTATCAAATGAAGCTAGCAGCAGTCATGGTCTAGGGAAACAGAAGTACGTGGTTCTCAACACAAGCAGACCTGTGGAACAGCTTTTGATGTTGTGGATGGATTCAAGAGAAGACAGGGCAAGCATGAAGAAGAAAGTTTCACTGACAGTTACTAATGTGACAAATCATATCAGGCTCAGGAACACTCCTAATCTGGGAAAAGCTGGAAGAGTTGTCCTGGGAAATACTATATATGCCTGTCCTGTTTTCGCTCCCAAGCACTGACCTATGAGTACTGTTGGAAACAGAATAGAGGAGGAGATGGACCATTGCGTTGAACCCATACGGTCATTCTTAGGTTCTCACATTCTTGCTTAAAAGCATCTATTTTCTTTGCAATAAATAAGGAAATGAAATAAAAACCCCACAAGATTTTCCTTAACACTTTACACTTGCATGTTACCATTTCAATGGTGTCTATTCAACAGACTACATGTAAAGTACTCCTGCTTATTAGTGTTGGTTTAGGATGGCCACAACATTTTGTAAGTGCATTTTCACTTGTAAGTGAAAATCTGTAAGTGCATTTTATGATCAGTGAATACGGTTCAGGTTGCAAGTCACTGATGTACTTCCACACATTTCTTCTCGCTATATATTTTCAATAGGTCTCTGATGTCCCTATAGGGAAAGGCTGATTGCCATCAAGGTACAGCAGCATGGAGTCCAATGGTGATTTCATACTGGAGTACTACACTCATATCCTTTTGTGGCCTTTTGCAGTAAGCATCACACTAAAAAGAATTCTTGGCATTTAAAATCCAAGCCAATTTTTTACTGCCGCTTTCACTCACCTTTGATAAATTAAAAAAAATAGAGACCTTAAAGTAGTTGTAGTCCAAGATCAGACATTGGCTTATGGTATACATCATAAATTATGTTTAGATGACTCTTGTCGTTAGGAATGCAATGAAAGTTCCAGGATGGTGCACAAAGGGTGTAAATCAGTTCTCTACTAAAAAGATAAATCATTTTCTGTAATTTGAGGCATGCAATTTTGTATTATTGGAAAGAGCTAACATTGCTGGTATCTGTTCTCTGATTTAACTCTTCATTGGTTTGATTTGAATGCAGAAGTTCCTTCTGTGGAAGGCAGCTTTTAAAACATTCTGATTTTGCATTTAGACTGTCAGATTATCTACTTTCAGCTACTGCTGTATTTAGGTTGCCAAGACAGACATTTATTTCTTCACCACTGTATAAGATGCAGCTTTTGTTATTACTATTAAATTCACATCCTAGATTTCAAGAAATTTTACATTTAAATAATCCTGAGAAATACAGAATGGGTTTATGATTAGTTGAAGGTCTGTTAAGCAGTTTCAGTTCACTCCTGTGTCCTGAAATTCAACAGATCATTTCCATGACTGAATTGTTTACAGTACTTCAAAGAGAATTTGTAAAATTTATACTTCAATTTCAAAGCATTAACCACACCTATAGATTGTTCTTAAAGAGAAAATACATTTCTGATTTCAGCAAAAGTGATGTTTTAATATAATAGTTTCTGCATTTATTATTTATTTAATATATTATGCTGTTAACATTTCTTTCAAACATAATGTAAATGCTTTAAAAATGCTGTAAAGTAATGTAAACAGCATTTATGGAAATTAGAACAAAGTTATGCTTTATGTCATACATTTACAGTAAATACGCATTATGAAGATAAATGCATAAAGAATTTTCTTTTGCAAAATGTCAGCTTTTGCTATTAAAAAGAAAAGGTCATTTGTTATTTAAAATGTTTCTGTGGATGGATTCTATACTTTGGATGGACTGAATAAATTCAAATAGATGTTTTCTAAAAGTTAACAAGAATATAAATAAATGCAAATAAATAAACTGACCCATATTTTCCATTTTCCCCAGAGACACAACCCCCAGATAGAGCAGAAAGGTGGCAATCTGAATATACATTGTTCCATATGCCTAACAGTGCTAATCGTGAATGTTAAGTGCTTCAAAAATTGCTATGATTGAAAGTTTGTTGAAGACATTTGGGAATCTTTCTTCTTTGGTAAAATTAATTAAATTAGGAACATTAGACTTTCATGGTACAATAGAGGGAAATTTTATTATGAGGAAGCTCTCTGCAAGAAGTTTATTTAGGAGTACCATGTGTCAGATGGTACATATTAAAACCATTTTATTCTTTAAACAGATCATATATATCCTTCCTCTATGGATCATAATGAATAAGCAATAAATCATTTAAATATGCTTATTTGTTTTGGTTTTCTTTGATTCATTTACACAGAGTGACTCAGAAGAAGAATCCAGAAGAATTCTCCCTAAAATAAGATTTAAACATCTAAAATTTAATTAAATCAATTTATGTTTTAGTAAGGTATACTGTAATCTAACCTCATTAGGGTATTTGCCCATGTCCATATTTCTAAGACAACAGATTCCTTGACATCTATTGCTATCCTGGCTTAGGTCCACACTGCCCATGTGTCCCTGAAGAAGATGAAAATATTAGATTTAGTAGAGATTGTATTTGTTGTCATATAACCCATCTTTCTGTTTACAAGATTCATACTGGAATTGTGAGATAAGTTCCCATCTCTACTCAACTCAGAAATATCGAATCTCTGTCTCACAAGACATCCGTAGTAATCACCTTGTGTGAAATACTCCCTATTTTCTTCAAACGAGGCTACTATGTAACCAGGAGAGCAAGCAATACTGGTTCTAAAATAGTCGTAGCTGAAAGCAGAAATGGCCTCATTTGGTTAACGTCTAATGTTAAATGGATATGTATTCAAGGAACTTTACTTGGGACCATATCTATAGCTCTTGCAAACTCATTGCTCATAGCATTAGACTAAAATGAGATCTTTTCTGCTTTCTGTCCTGGCACCATGACTATTGCATCCTTTGTTGTCATATGGGTTCAACTTTAAGAAGAATGAGTTTAAGTATTCTTATCTGTGGGACCTGTAGCCTGGTATCACTTGTCAGAAATGCAGAAATGAAATTTAATCTCCTTTCACCTACCAGAGTATTTTAATCATTAGCTATTATGATTATATGCAAAAAAATAGTGTTGTGAGTACTACCACTCCTAAAGAAGCGTAGGTAGATAGGATCTTCGATGTATGGGAAGGTATTTCTGATATTTTCCTATGGACTTGGTGAAGAATGAACCGAATTGGCTTCTGGATACACACTCCAAAGGGAGCTGTCTAATGGAGAAAAACACAAACTCTGACTACAAATCTTGAAAAGTATAGTTAATGTATGTATCTTTTATTATGTCATCTTCTAGAACTGTTGATTGCAATGGATTCAGGTTGTTCAATAAGGACGACTGTAGATATGGACATGGAAAGTGGAAAGGGATTTGTTAAGTTCAATTTAAAGAAGGAAAGCACCATGAAAAAGAAAGAGAAATAAACCCGTATTTGATTTTAAATATAACCTACAAGTCAAGAATTGCAAATACACTGGTGTTATGTGAGGATAATAGGTTGTCTTTCTAAGTGCTATGTTTCAAACATTTAACAGGTTAAAAATGACACAAGAAAGAAATTAAATTGTCAAAATTAATTACTTCTCCCACCTATCTATTAGATAAAATCAATATCTATTTTCCATATGACCAGCTCAAATTAAAAAACAAAACAAAACAAATGTATTTCCAGTTATCTGTGAACTTCGCAGGGTCCTGAGTACACTTTCTCCTCCTGGGGGTTCCACCACCTGTGCTGAAGGTGAGTGCTGACATGGCACAGCTGCGCAACCTCAGTTCAGACTGCTATGAGGAGCAGTGGCCTCCCTGCTCCTGTGCTGAGAAGCTACATTTGAGCTCAGGTTCTTGCCCTTGGTTGCTGCCTGAGTTACAGTACTACCATGCCTGTGCCCGGCCATGTACCCTGCTGATTGCGATGGTGACCCTAAACCTGGTGACTTAACTTCTTGGCTTGTGTTTGCAAGGCTTGACCTGCCTTCTCACCACAGACTTGCCTGGGCATCACTGCAGTAGGGCTGGTTACCCTGCTGATCCTGGTTACCGTCACTGGACCTGATCTTCACTTGCTGACTTGACTTCCCAGCTTGTCCTGGGACATCCCTCACCGCTTCAGACTCTCCTGTCTCTGGTTAATGCAACTGGACCTGCTCTGCTCACCTTGTTTGGGTATTGTAGGACCGGGCCCTTGCTGGCAAGGTCATTGCTGCCCACCTTGCTGTCACGCTCAGCTCCCAACTTGCCATTCCTCATGGAGCAGTCCATTCTTGCCCCCCACCCACAATGTTATTGATAATCACTGTTTTTTTTAAGTAAATCAGGGAATGGTCCCATATTCAGTCATTTTCTTTTTCTACAAAGTCAATTTATTTTCCTACATATTAGAAGACACCATAAAAACTAACAAGGTGATTTGGTTTTTAAAGTAATGCAATCACTTATTAAGATTGTTAGAAATAATGAATAGATTAATAACTAACAGAAAAAGTAATTAAGTTACATTACATTAGAATCAAATGAACGATACAGTGAAGGGATAGTTTAGAAATAATACTCAAATTACATGTTAAATTCTAGAATTCAAGACATTTTTTTGGGAAAAAAATAGAGTATTTCACTCAATTGAGCATTTTCAACAGAGAACGTAGCTCGATAAAAGGGTGTTAATTCAATTGTTAGTGGCACCAGAAGCAGACTGCTATTCAGCCAAAGTAGACTAACTGACAATCCAGCAGCCACGTTTAAACCCACCAAATAAAAATTCACTGGAAGTAAAGTATGGATAGTATCCATACTATCCACAGTAAATGGATAATTAAGTAAATGGATGAGTAAAACCATACTAAAGTTCTTTTAAAGAAAAAAAATGAAAACACAAACTCCTAAGTTACATAGGATAATGTAATTAAAAGTATTGTTACTACATAAGGTGTAAAGCTTACAACTCCCCTTAGCATTGTCTTAAATGTGGAATATTTCTATTATTATATATTATATATATTATTATATATAAAACAGAGTTTAAGAGAAGTTCGTGGTTATCTAAACACTCCACCCTGTATTTATGCATGGTTGACATACATAACCCTGGCTAACGACAGTTAGAATGACAAATTGAAGGAACTAGCTTTATACATACAATACAACGGTTCTAGAAGCAAAGTGGAGTGTTTCAGCTGTTATTGTTCTGATGTGGAGTTAGTAAGAGAGAATCAAATGGTGTAAGTAAATCATAACTCAACCACATATGATGTAAAATATGAAATTATAATGAGATGATAAACTGAAAAAAGTTAGAAATAGAGAGTTAGATGCAATTATGGACACTGTCATGAAATTAAATTTTTACAGTTAGAGCATTCCTATAATAAATTTCATAAACTTCAGAAGAGCTAATGTACAAAAGAGACACAATGCGTAGCACAATGTTTTTACTATTCAACTCAGACAAAAGTAAACTGGTACAAACAGGATTAATCTCACCAAACTTTCAGCTTTGATAAGCTTAGATGCCTCTTCTCCGCTGCTCATCTAGACTCCCTCTAACCTTAGAGGGAAGACGGGCACCCTAGGTGGTTTCACTCTATGTTTGACTCCTACCTGAAGATGCCTACCTCTCTCCTCCAACTTTAAGTGCAGCCTAGATGTTTAGCTGTGCTGCTGCACCTGCAGTGCTCTGAGAACACAGATTACACAAAGCTTTGGGTAGAGATATAATATCTTTGTCTTTAGAGGACTAATATTCTAATGCATTGGTAATTTGCCTAGAATGTTAGTTAGCGTTGGTTGGTGTTATCATGCCTCTGCCTTCATACATTCTTCAGCTGAAGCTAAACCCCTGTTGGAAGCAGCTAAAGATGAGGTTAGTCACACTGAGCGCACGCACTGGTATGGAACTTCAAAGCACCAGTGCACATACTTACAAAGACTAACTTCTAATACCTCAACAAAAAGAGAGCCAGGGAGAATCTCCATCCCTTACTGGATGCGGGGGGGAAAGTTGCAACCAAGGATGAGAAGAAGGCTGAGATACTTGATGCCTTCTTTGCCTCCGTTTTCAATAGTCAGACCAGCTATCCCCAGGGTGTTCAGCCTCCTGAGCTGGAAGGTAAGGATGGAGAGCAGAACAACCCACTCATAATCCAGGAGGAAGTAGTCAATGATCTGCTTCTGCACCTAGACACATATTAGTCTATGGGGCTGGATGGGATTCACCCAAGAGTACTCAGGGAGCTGATGGGAGAGCTCACCAAGCCTCTCTCCATCATTTATCAACAGTCTTGGTCAACAGGGGAGGTACCAGATGACTGGAGGGTGGCTAATGTGACGCCCACCTACAAGAAGGGTCAGAAGGAGGATCCGGGAAACTACAGGCCTGTCAGCTTGACCTCGGTACCAGGAAAGATCATGGAGAGGATCACCCTAAGTGAGCTCTCACGGCAAGTGCAGGGCAGCCAAGGGATCAGGGCCAGCCAGCATGGGTTTAGGAACGGGAGGTCCTGCTTAACCAACCTGATCTCTTTCTATGACCATGTGACCCGCCTTCTGGATGCGGGGAAGGCTGTGGACATTGTCTATCTGGACTTTGGTAAGGCCTTTGAGACCATCCCCCATTGCATTCTCCTGGAAAAGCTGGCGACTCATGGCATAGACAAGTGTACTCTTCACTGGGTTAAAAACTGGCTGGATGGCCGTGCCCAGAGATTTGTGATTAATGGGGTGAAATCCTCTTGGCGGCCGGTCACCAGTGGTGTCCCTCAGGGCTCAGTTTTGGGGCGGGTTTTGTTTAATATCTTTATCAATGATCTGGATGAGGGGATTGAGTGCACCCTCAGTAAGTTTGCAGGTGACACCAAACTAGGTGGGAGTGTTGATCTGCTTGAGGGTAGGAAGGCTCTACAGAGGGACCTGGACAGGCTGGATTGATGGGCCAAGGCCAACTGTATGAGGTTTAATAAGGCCAAGTGCCGGGTCCTGCATTTTGGTCACAACAATCCCAAGCAACGCTACAGGCTTGGGGAAGAGTGGCCGGAAAGCTGTCCAGCAGAAAAGGACCTGGGGGTGCTGGTGGACGGCCAGCTTAACAGGAGCCAGCAGCGTGCCCAGGTGGCCAAGAAGGCCAACAGCATTCTGGCTTGTATCAGGAATAGCGTGGCCAGCAGGAGCAGGGAAGTGATGGTGCCTCTGTACTTGGCTCTGGTGAGGCCTCACCTCGAGTGCTGTGTTCAGTTCTGGGCCCCTCTGTACAAGAGGGACATTGAGGTGCTGGAGCGTGTCCAGAGGAGAGCTACCAGGCTGGTGAGGAGTCTGGAGACCAAGTCCTATGAGGAGAGGCTGAGGGAGCTGGGCATGTTCAGCTTGGAGGAGGCTGAGGGGAGACCTCATTGCCCTCTACAACTACCTGAAAGGAGGCTGTAGAGAGGTGGGTGTTGGCCTCTTCTCCCAGGTGAATAATGACAGGACCAGAGGAAATGGTCTGAAGCTGCGGCAGGGGAGGTTTAGATTAGATATTAGGAAGAATTATTTTACTGAAAGAGTGGTCAGACACTGGAACAGCCTGCCCAGGGAGGTGGTCACCATCCCTGGAGGTGTTAAGAAATGTCTAGATGTGGCACTTCAGGCATGCTCTAGTGGCAGAGATTGTAGGTTGTTTGGTTGGACTCGATGATCTCAAAGGTCCTTTCTAACCATGAAGATTCTATGATTCTATGAGTCTATGATTCTGTACTTAGAGATATATAATACAACCTCCGTTGGAAGAGCAACCAAAACAAAAAAGCAGGCCAGTGTTTAAGGTACACATAAATGAAGATTAAAGAAGCACCGACTGCAGTACTTGGACAGTGAGAAAAGACTGCCCAGCAATAAAATCTCTATCCCATTATAAGAAATACAGGCCCATACAGTAGTAATGAGGTGGAGAGAGGATTCACCTACCCAACCCACCAATCCAACCTGAACTGAATACTGAAGCAAGGTTTGCTCACGGTCATGTAGCTGTACCACAGGAGTCAGAGATCAAGTCTGATCTGCTTTCTTGCTGTCTTACACCTCTGTGCATGCACAAAAATTGAAGTACCTCTGCACTATATAAGGTAGTGACTGTAAGGTCTCACTACATGTTCTCTGCTACAATATGTGGTATCCATGCTCTTGAGAAGTTCATCTTTTTGCACAATGAAGATTTGCCCTAGAATTATTTTGTTCTTTTAACACTGAACTAAAATCAGTAATACAGATGAAATTGTTTTAAGACCTAATTCAATCTCCTTTGTAAACGCCCAGCAGTAATGTGTTCCATATTTTCTGGATTTTTCATCAATTTCATAGTTTGAAATGGCTAAATGCTAAAATTCAATTTTTAGGATTATTTAACCTCACCCATAGGGAGGCTTCATGCATTATGAATATTCTGACTTTAGATTCCAGATCTTGATACAAGGAGGAAAAGTCTGGGGAGGGTGTTTGCCTCATAACAGATACACAGTATTATTGATTTGATTTCACTAATTTTCTCTTTCTAAGATAGCAAGAGATACTTGAGTAGGATTGTGTGATCCTGGAAACTTTCTCGGGAAAAAAAAAAGTTTTCTTAATTTGTTTTTTTTGCACGTTTTTGTGGTCTTGTCTAAACAGTTTGGTGTAGAAAGTAGCTCATAAGCACAGAACACACTGCGCGCTGCCAGAGTGGGACTTCTCCATGATCCAGCAGCTATTAAGTCGTGTTTGCAGAGAACTGTGCCTGTGTTAATGAATCCTTTCTCTTACCTGATTCTCTAGATACCCAAAAGAGTATAAACTATGGGAACTGTGACATGACTGGCTTACTTTAAGATCAGAAAGCTTTCCTTAAAATTGAAACATCTGCTTACAGCAATAATCAGCCATATTCATAGTGGCTAAATATTTACACATTTATCTACAACTGTATAGAATAAAAGTAATCTTTCAGAATTATATTATTTTAAGATCATATTTTATTTCCGTCAAAGGAATATTAGTAGTTGAGCAGTAAATATATTCAAACTGTAAAAACAGACACTTAAGCAAAGTACAAGAGCTAAAACCAAGTCTGCTTTTTTGGCTTCTTCTGTTTGGGTTTCATGAATGTTTTAGATACACGGAAGATCATTTTTTCTATTTTCCCTCTCAACATTGCATGCTGTTCTTGAAAACTATAAAGTCATAGGGATGTAAGTTACAAGGTAGAGATTCAAATTAAATTTCAGTGAAGTGATTTTGCCCTAGGGAATTCAGGATTTTTATCCAATTTAGTAGGAGCATACCCATGCAACCTATCTATTTTTAATTGAAACAAATAGTTTACAGTTTCAGCCGAGAATGATCAAAATTTGTTGTTTGGGGAAAAAAATGATTCCTTAGGCAACCAAAACACGTTTTTAGAACTCCTTTTAGAAGACCATACAAAAAGTCATTTAAAATGTTCATTAAAAAAAATAAAATAAAATAAACACTCCCTAAATAGATTATTCTTGAATCTGTAGACAGAAGTGCCGACTTAAACTGAACTGCATGTGTAGGAGGACAGCTGGTCAAATTCTAGAGCAATCATAATTTTATGGTTTAATCTGTTAAGACAACAGTTTTTATTAATACTCATTTGTTACTTGTGAGAAGTTGCTGACATAAATTGATGATTAAGCTGCTACGACCTTCACTGAACCTTAGTAATTCTCATTTACATTCTCATTAAAGCTGGGTTTCAGTCTCATTTTTTTCAAATCTGTAATAGCATCCTACTCAAGTCTTTATAAAGTCTTCCTCAAGAGCAATTAACTGGTCTGATAAAAAATGTTTAATTTATATATGTATTAATAAAAAGAAAATGTTCAAATGGATACAGATACCAAGTTAAAATATATACAGTTACATATCCTTACATTGCAGCTTATGGATTTTTTTTTTTTTTTTAATATCAAGAGAAATTAAGAGGAAAATACTGGAATAGCATTGAAAATGGCCAAAATGGCCATAGGGTAGTCTTTATTTGTGATAATGTAAACTATTTTGGTATTCTTCTGTAAATTCAGTACTCCCATTTTTTATATACATTTAAATATATCTTTTTAAGTACTTGATATGATTTTGCGTTGGACAGTTAAGCTGAGCGGTTTGACAAAATTAATTTACTAAGCCTTTCTCCATAAAGGAATGGATCTCTTCTCAAAAACAGGTAAAAGAAGACACAAGTTTAGTGATAAAGGCCTGGACTCAATAGTTTTCTGTGTTTCAATAAGAAGGAGCAGTGGTGAGGCTGGTGCAAGTACTGTGCATGTCCTTCTTGAACACAAACATCAAAAGAATTATTTTTAAAGGGTCTTTGATATGAGCATGTAATAATTCTTTACAAAGGACGTGATGTCATATATCCATCTGAATAACTTTGGAATCTAAACAGGATTACGGCTCCATATACCTGCAATGTGCTAAATTCATCCTCAGAAAAAAAGTGTTTTCAAAAAGGAACAGGTAATTTTGTCTTCGGAATCTTAACCTTTTACATATACTCAAAAAATCTACATCATATTTCTAGTGGCACGCTGAATGAACTACAGGATAAAACAGATTCAGAAAGTCTTTGGTGTAGTAAAGAACGTCAGTATTCTTAATTCTGATTTTATGTTACTTTCAGAGACAGAAAATCTGCAGAGTAATCAACTCATATGAACAATCAGTATTTAAACAGCAACAAATGTAACAGTTGTTTGCCAGGCCTACTTTGACGTTCATCTTTAAAATAACTTAAATTCACTTTTAATAATATAGAAGTATTTCTAGTATCTCTATTAGTTTGAAGGACCTAGAGAAGTCAAATATAAACACCTTATTTAAAAAAAATATTCTCTCTTTAAGGATTATAAAACTAGGCAAGTGACTGAAATTTTCTTAAGACTCTTTTATGCCAGTTCCTAAAAGAAAACTGAACCTTGACAAAAATAATAATTAAAAAAAAACCAGCACACCCCCTAAATAGGTTCAGATAATACATATTAGAACATTTCGAAACTATTTCAAGCATCATGTGCTTAGCAAAAATGCTGATAGCGTATTTGAAATGATTGACCTAATTAAGCACATGTACTCAACAAATTCTAACTAATTCAATATCCATGACTGAGCAGAGAGGAAAGTAAAGAGCTAGATGAGTAAGACAACAGAAATGGTGAATGTCAATGATGCCTAAACTGGAATACACTGGAAAGTATTATGTTCCAACCCTGCAAACTTACACAAAAACCCAAACGCAAACCGAAATGACTAGATATTAAGACTTCACATTGTAACTGTAATTCATATGTACTTTCAGAAGAATTAATGAAGCAATAGAAATCCATGTTCAAGGTCTGTGTAAATATAATGTAATTTACTTAATTAGGGAAAACTATCATGGAGTTAGCTATGTTTCTATGCCTAGGACGTATTAAATTTTAATCATTTTGTCTGTCCAACACTGACGGTTTGAGGTTGATATTGAGCACTGGACTCAACTGGATGGAGGTGCACGAGTTATACTACCTACCTTTAAGCCTCAATTCTCTCCCTACAACACAGCTGTCCATACCGTGCATCCTAACCCTCTACCAGAGCCCTTCCAGTGACCAGTGTTCTCTTTCCTTTCACATCTGTCTTAATTCTGGGCAGCAGAAAGAAGTGTTCTATGGTAACACCATTAGTAGATACTGTAAAAATTTTGATGATATCCAACTCTTTCCCAGTAGGCACTCAAGAATATGCTTTTACAGTGAACAAAGAATGCATCTATATATTTCCTGTTTCAAACATTTCAGGAATAACCTTTCATTCTTTACATTACTGAACTTGTTTCCTTGCTTTGAGCAGAGGAAGAATTTCTCAGACATCATTAAAGACCCCAGCAGACATGACAAGTTGAGTAGATCCTATTTTGAAAATCCTTTCTGGAAAAAATATTTTTAAAAATAACATGAAAACTTCTCGTAAAAGCTTACACATACTTTCTCCCGCAGTGGTCCACTGTTTAGCACTGAGAGTTTTGGATGGTCACCTCTTGGAGGTCTTTTATGTCTTCTCCTTATATGTGTCCAATAATTAAATGAAGTTTATTTCTTAAAAAAAATTCTAACATTTCATTATTCTATTGGGAAACAGGCATATATATGGCAAATATCTTAATATCTGTGGTATCACCAGATTGTTTTTATCACACTCCATCTTCTTTAACTCAATTTGTTTTACCCATACAGACAGGTAAATAGAGAAGATATTGACTAGTAAGAATTCTCAGCAGTTCTAAATACCAACAGAACAAAAAAGATGGAAACGTTTTTACCTCACATCTTAGGGTAAATCAGATATTATTTTATTGTCATCAAAGTTTAATACATGAAAACAGAGACTTACTTCCAGACATTTATTGACATGGTGCTTTAAGGATTCCCCATGATACTGCCATTGATGGGTGAGCATGACCTAATGAATTATAGCAGTTAATATCTTGCTTACATCTTGAACACACTGATCACGTTTTGAGATAAAGACCATTATAGTTTTAAATGGTTTAGCTTTTATAAATACCTACTACCGTAATTAAAGAAATAAGTATGGCCTTAAGAAAATACCAACTATGGGAGATGCAAGAATATTACTTCTTTATTTATAAAAGTCACTCCAGGCCTGTTCAGGAGCTTCCTAGAATACTTGTACAGCCTATAAGCAAGTTATTGAGCAATTATTTTGCTAGTGCAGGTTCACACTTGAGATGATATGAAGGTCATTTCCTCACTTTGATCTACTTAAAAAAGAGAGAACATGCTAGTCTGAGAGAGCACTCAGAAACTGTCTTGTCTAGTTCTTCACCCCATACTCTGATAAACTTTCCTGTAAGTATAAATACATAGTGATCACCTTCAAGAAGAGTTTCAGAAAAGTGAGCTGGTAATCTAACTGGAGGCAGATTCCAAACAGAATACAGTACTAAATGGAAGAACATACAGACCAGTAAGGAACTTTCGTTGATTTCATTAACCTTCCTACAAATCTAGCCTATGTTTGGTCACCTTCATCACAGTGGGATACTAATGCTTTAGCTAATAAAACATCAACTATTTACAGGATAATCTGTTTCACAAATATTGGACCAAATATGCATAGGCCTTTCTTTTACACTGATTCACACAAGCTATTAAAAAAAAAAAAAAAAAAAACAAAAAAAACCCAAAACAAATAAAAACAAAAAAAAAAATCAAATAATCATCAAACAAACAAAAAACCTGATTTCCTAATGTACTTCTGTCCTCTAAAAGAAGTCTCAAAAATAGTAAATGTGTTTTCATTAAATGTTGTGGCGTGTCCAGGCTATAAACCAGTCTCCTGTCTGATAAGAATGATTTCTGAGCAGAATAGAAGAAAACTATTTACCTGGTTTCAACAGAACTATGATATTACTTTTCATATAAATTTGACCCATGGTGTACCAGCCTTTAGGGTTCGTGTTGCATCTTTTTTGTTCATTAGTACAACTAACCAAGAAATGGCTCTTTTGTCTAACAGGATAAAGCCATGATAAAATCTCTTCCTTATTATTCTGTAGAACATTAGACTCCCCTCTGTCACAGGCCTGATCACCTGGATTACTATCAATATTACCAAAGTTCTTAAAGGTTAAAGGATAGATTCGCCTCCCTAATAAGAAGGTTTGGATAAAAATCCACAGGAATAGATGTCTTTCTGACTGTGTAAATCTTCCTATATGTTGGGAGAGCATGTAATGTGTCCATACATTGATTAATTGACTATGAAATTTTAGACTGTGATACGTGTTTAAAGATTGTGTTCCTGCATTTCTGTGTTTTCTGCTTTGCATTCAGCTAACCTTGGATAAAAAGTCTTCTGAACTTGCTGTGCTTGAATATACTCAAGCTAAGTGAAATTCAATTAACTCCTTCTTGATAAATCACCTTGTGGTTTTGCACAAGATTGGCTATACATTCTTGGTGTGTATATATTTCAGGTACCTTACAGCATTGGTTAAAAATGTAGCTTCTGTTAAAAATTTCTGGGTATTTTTTCTTAATTCAAAAGCTACTTACAACCCTTCATTATGTAGTATCCCAAACAAAAGAACGCTGTAGGTCTGACTATTTTCCCATTTTGCCTTTAACTTAAGAATAAATCACCCTTCTGCCATTAAAATCAGGAAGAAGAAATACAAGTCGTCTAACTTGCAGTTCTTTAGAACATAACAGTTTTAATGAAGGTTAAACAACACTTCAACCCCCTGACCCTCATGTTTTTCCGGGGTAGGAAACTGGGTCTATGTGAGCGTCTACTTAGTATTTACCCAGGCATCACACTGAGCAGAACTGCATTCTTATTTAGGTCATAAAGAATTTACATTGCCTGAGGTTAATAGTGCTAATAGGTATTAGTACTAACAGCAGAAACAAATGAACACTTAAAGACTGATATTATATCACTATTCTATAACTGTTGTAAAGATGTATGGGATATGAGGCCATTTAGTTTAGGCTGCAGTATTCCTAAATACCTTGTGTCACTTCCATTCTGAATTATTTTCCTATTATAATTAAATTTATTATGTTAAGAGACGCACCTACGGGAGTTTTCACATTATAACGAATATATAATTCCTAATTTTTGCATACACTAATATTTGTTTTGTAGAAAGTGTTCATTTAAGAATTGATTATGCAAATTACAAGATACTGATATTCAGTAGTAATACATTATCATAGAGTACGCAGAATAGTTCAATATAAGACTTCTTTCTCAGATATGAATATGATACTTTAACAGTAAAGTGTATGCATACACAGAAAAGTTATGCGTAACCCTGCAGCACTAAATTACATTTTGTTGAGATTTCTGCACTCCGTATTTTTGTTAAGTTTTATAGCTATAGATGATATTTACATGATTAAAAACTGCTAATGGCAAAAATGTTATATGAAGGGTACTTTTTTGAACAACAGTATTGAATGAGGGCTAAAGCAAGGACTACTTGCTAAATAAAGGCTTGCAGGCAATTATTCTTCAATAAAAGCTAAAAAAATAATTTCACTCAAATATGAAGCTGGAATCTGGTCACAATACTTGCACAGGATATCTATGCATCATTAGAAAAGTGAACGGGGTATATTTATCGTAGAACATTTTTAGTCTGCCGGTTCATCTTCAAGAACTCATTTCCTTTCACATCGTAAAGTTAAAAGCGTGAGATAGATTGAGCATTTACTGATATCCAGGAAATCTTGGTGAGTCAAATGAGTTTGAAACCTTACATTGCTAAGAGCTTTGCAGTTGAATATACTCTATGGTTCAAACATTTTAATGAGAGTTCAGTGTAGTTTGCGCTCTGAGGCATCTGGCCTTGCCAGATCAGGGACTGAGACACACCAAGTTTTTAAGCTTGGGCCCAATTACCTCTCTTTTATACTGAGTTTTACTGAAGTCAAAGCCAACAAAAGTAGGAGTAGTAGTGCACTGAGGAAATCAGGAAATTTGATCTGATGTCAGCATTTTTCTAGAGGCAAAGATTACTAGGGATAAAATTAGTAATAATCTCTGAGTAATAAATACAGTGATAAATCCCTTTAAATAATAAAAGTGACGACTATATGAAGAAACTATCCCTCATGTTGGGAAAAAAAAAATCTAAAACCTTATAAAGTACTATTTTTACAGAATACATCTGTATTGCCAGTAAATAGATTCATCCAACTGGATTTAATGAATACTCAACATGCTGCAATATTTTCTTGATTTTATGTATTTTTACATCGGTGCCAAGTTTTTAATGGTTTAGAAGGCAGCTTAGTAATGAAAGACACAAAATAGCACAGGCTTATTCTTTGCTTATAGAACGTTTGTGCACACTTCATGTATTACAGAAACTTAACAAAACCACAAAACACAGGAAATACCGTTTAAAAATATCAGTTATGATTTCTTCCTAAACTTCATATACTCTAGGCATGAATGTACTAGTTTATCATTTGGAAGATGCCCTTCATATTTATTTAATTACAAACCAAGAGGTAAGATACAAAACTGAATGGACATTAAAATAATGCGTGTACATGATATACAAACCTCACAGGACAAGATAGTCATTGGAATCTTAAAACAAATAGGGGAAAGGAGAAATTATTTAGACCAGGGAATTCCTCAAACAAATTCATCCCTTCAATTTTGATTCCATGCCAGTTCTGCACATGCCTATTTTCAAGCCAAGTTGACAGAATTCTCACAAAAACAACCCAGAAAATTCGACTAGTGATGAGCATGAATACAAATTTTGGACATCTAATCTCAAAGTGAATATCCTAATCTAATTTTTGTGCAAGACTTAATTGTACAAGAATATTATGGAAGACCATTTTGCCTTTGCAGTTTAAATGAAAATTTTACTTTAATTAGTGTATTTTAGGTATGTGTACTATTTTTTAAATTATAAAGAGCAGGATACTTAACAAATACTAAGGTCTTCTTTAAAGGAACAGAACCCAAATAATACTTGAAATACCATTTTTAGAAGGTTGTTCCAAAAGCAGAAAGGAAAACTGTCTGTAGCAGTAAAAAAAGAATATTGCTGCAACCCATGGCAATAAATCCCACGACAAGTCCTTTTACAGAGAGACAGGAAGAAATTAACGTGGTGTTAAATATAATTAACAATGATTTCTCTTTCTTGCTTTAGTGTTCATTGTAATTAAACTGGAATCTTTCTTTGCAGCAGTTTGTGTACTGAAACCAAGCGTCCTTCTTTGTGGGATATTAATGACCGCATAATTAACTACAATAATTTCATGTAGGCTATTAATTAGCTACGGAGTACAATACTAGTAAGTGAACCACTGCTTTCTGCAGGAAAGAATCCTAACTGTTCAAATCTCATAACTTCTTTCTTTTTATTATTTCTGTAAGAACTATCATCTAATAGTTAGTCATCAATTTCTTACTGACCTTGATGCCTCAAGTCCTTAACATACTCGCTGATCACTCTTCTTTTAATAATCTTAAATAGCAAAACAATTTTCTCGATTATCACTTACTACTACATAATATTTTTAATTTCATTTACCTTCACTGGATCTCACGTCTACCTTTAGAACCCAAAACTTCTTGCACTAAATTGCAGTGCTCTCACAAAATTAATTGTACCTTCCCTAACATATTATCTTCCTGCAAAGCCAGCCTCTATGTTTTGGCTGCCCGTCACACTAAAGTGAAAATTCAGATTGTTCTACATGTAAAGAATTCCCAGTCAGAATCTATGAAGCCAGCATCTCCTCCACTGTTAAGTTTCTCCTCCTGTCATACACGCTGGCAGAAAATGAGTAATAAAACGCTTAACAACCAAGTATTTCACACTACTTGTTTGTGCTAAAACCTCTAATTATCTTTGTTATCCACTCTCCTTTCTTTTAGTTTATCTGTTATTTGTCATCTTCTAATCTGTTAAGTTATTAACTGTTTGAGGTACCCCATGCGAATGGCGTCCTAACAAATGGATCTGAACTAATTGAGTTATCCATTGCCAGCCATTAATGCAATAAATACTAAATATATTATTATTACCACAACCGTGAAAAGTTATGTGCATTACTTTATTGCCATGCCTCTATTTTAGAACCCTCAAGCAACAATTAAGGGATATTTGAGGTAAATGAGGCACAAAATAACTACTGTGCCTTTCTGGCCTTAGCATGGAAATGTTGCAAAGCTGCTTAAAATGAGCTCCCTGAAAGAGGACAAATTCATGACAGTAATGTCATTTCCCCGTTCTAGCTTAGAAAATGGACCCTTTTTGACTGTTGGTCCAAGCAGCAATGACTCGGAATTTCTAAAACTTGAGGAAGGATTCTTTCAAGAAGCAGCACAAGCAGAAAGGCAACCACTACCTTCCCACTTAACACAGGGAGAGAGCAGCTTAGGAGGAGGCAAGTCATTCCCTTTAAAGAGCTCCCTGCTGTGTTGACTCAGTGCTAAAAACCACAAACATGAATCAAAACATTAATATCTTGCTGAGAAATTAAGATAATGAAGAAGGTTGGTAAACTGTTTAGCATCAAACTCAATATTTAATAAATACTATATCTCATAAACATAAACACATACAATCCCTTGTCTCATGCTGATCTTAATGAAAATATTTCCCCTTACAGCTTCTTGTCTTTTCATCATTAGTTTAGAAACATCTATAAGGGGCTTCTCAACTCAACACGTTAAATTATTGTTGAATTGCTGCTTTTTGCACTTTGTTTTCTGTGATTAACATTTTTGCTGTTTATGGACATTAATAAGGGAAATTAGCACTTCTAAGCATAATTTCTATTGATGAAGTTTTTTAAGAATTGCCATCCAGGATACAGTATAACTATGGCAAATTTAACTCAAAACTAAATGTGTATTAAATCAGGATCAGTCCAAAGTTTAAGAAGAAAAGCTGAATATTAAGTCAGCTAGAAATAAGAAGATGTTTGATGAAGAACTTGAGAGAAACTCTATTTGGAAGTACCAAAGTGACACAGGATAAATCTCATTTTCAGAATTGATCTAGGAATCTTCCGGCATTTTAATTACTGAACTGACACAGGTCACATAGACATAACCTAGATAACTTCAAACGTATTACAATTAACACAGTCTCAGAAGCCAGATTTCAGCACAGACTACGTAGCAGACCAGTATTTATCGAGCTTTTCAGACTCTGTAGCCTGCTCCAGGCCACATACGGCCACAGCAGAATCAGTAAAAGCTCTTCTCTTAGCCAGGTTAGAGCTAGTTTGTACCTAGACGTAACCATAGGAAAATATGCAGGACATCATCTGTTAGGTGATTCAGTGACCTCCTTACATATCCTACATGACACAGTCCCTGGACAGACATTACTTGAAGCAAGGATGGAGTCTGGCTTTCACCTGCTTCTTCTCTGCCCCACAGACTATTCAACTGTTTTGCACAGGGGCAACGTTACCCTAGAAGAGGTGGAATAGTTCTTCTCTCTTCTCTTCCATGCAGCCTACTTTATAGGCCCACTGTTTGGAGTGGTTTTAGGTGGGCTTACAAGCTCCTTTCAAGGCAGAGGAGGACAATGAATGCAATTGGAGAGCAGGTATTTCACATGAAATATTTCAGAAATAAAGAATGTATTATTTGGATCAAGGACCGTCATGCAAGTACACAAATTCATGTATTAATTACCAAATTTACATTTAAAGGAATTATTACTATCCAGTAAATAAAGAATACAGCTGTGAGCCCAGCACAGCTGAAAAGACAGGCTGGAGGGTCAGGTGAAGGCTCGGGTGAAGGTTTAGAGTGGGGCAGGTGAGTGCAGAGTGGCACCACTGTGCAATGCTCACCTCTGCCCCAGCATTTTTCATCTCTGTCCGCTGCCTGTTGGCGGTTAAAAGTCTCATTCTCACCCATTTACCAGGAGCGTTTGTGGTCCTGATATCAGTAGCTGTGTCAGTATAGTCACACCATAGGAAATAAGAACTTTTCCTCCACTTCCTTGTGGAGTAACCTGATATTCAAACTGTAGCATTTCTTATTGTGAGCCATTGTATTTCGAAGTTTAAAGATCTAACAAAGATTTTCTCCCAGATTAATCGCTTTGCTTCATGCCAGCTAAATTCTTTTGTTTGCCAGGCTCGCCTGAGTAGCCTGCCCGCCCAACGCTGACTGCCCCAAGGAATTCGGCTATTTCTGTTTTAAAGAGTTGACTGACTTTTGTGCAAAAGTGTAGCAGCAGGTTAGAAAGAGCACTTCACATGACTGTTTTTTTTTTACATTTCTACATGACACAGTGCTATGGATTTCATGTTAAGGACGCTGAGGTGTGAATTACTGGAATACGAAGAGAAATAAACAACTCCATTTAAATAAATCTGTTCTTTACAATAATGGAACCAGAAGGATCCTTTTCATTTTAAATGAACATCTTAATCATTGGGAAATTTTGCTGCTAGGGCAGTGGGCAGGGAGAGCAGTTTATGTTTTTCAGACCTGTCACTAAGTTACACCCATGCACTCTTGAAGGCTGCTTTCACTCAGACTCTAAGCAAAAACCACTGTGAACAGCATTAGCACAGTCACTACTCTGAATTACACACTTGGAACTTCTCTGTCTTCAACTGGCCGGGATTTTTCTACAGAGACCAGATTATCAAAAGAGAAAATTTCATATACTCACAATTAAAAATTTTGTAGTTCAGATATCAACTGTTCAAAGCAATATTTACATGTCAAGCATTCCTGTATTTTCACCTAGCAGCAACCCTTTTAATACAATGTTTAAAAGTTGGAGAGGTTTAAGAAAAAAGTAGAAAACCAAGACCTGAGAAATCTAACAGAAAAAGATGAAAAAGCATGTCCGAATAAAGTCCTAATTCAATAGTTCAAACTAAAAATCTAGTCCTAATCCAGTACTACAAACATATTGATTTTGCTGCAAATTGCAAGCATATAAATAAAAATCATCTCAACAAATTCATATTTTTTGAATTGGTTTATGAAAACATATATCTGCGCTGCTTACCATGCTTTCACAAGCAAAACGTACACAGCAGAAAGGAGGCTCAGACAGGACATCTTGTAAATATGCTTCAGAAATAAGCAGAACCCTGAAGTTCGAGAGTTCTCAACTGGCAGGTGGTTTAGACATCTCTGATTTTCAGGAGAACTTATGCTACCATTTGCAAATTTGATGCTTTTCTTAGTCCACACGTAAATATTTTATATGTTATCAATTCGTGCCTTATTTATATTGTGATTTTATTTCATCTTTTTATATAATACACTAATAAAAATCCTGTGTTCCTAAGTGATCAAGTAAATATAGGGAACAGGTCTATACCGCATCCTCTTGGCTACAAACCCTTGTCAGGCCTTCCATCCCGCCCATAGCCCCAGCATGAAATCACAAGTTACAGACACAGGATTTATTTAGAGCATTCTTAGCCTTCCCTATCATTATATACAGCTGAATCACTGGTATCCTGAGGCAGTGAAAAACCTCAGTCACCAACTCTTCATACTGTTGTTGCACCATGTTCTGAAATAGACAATGAACTTCTGATTTTCCTTAGCCCCAGGCTAGGCTCGTTACAAAGGTTGTTCTTTCTCTGCCCTACTTTCAGTTCATTTTATCATGCAGAGCTTAAAGCCCTTCTTCTAATTTATTTATTGGTCTGAACACCAAAGAAACTTTCTATTATGATCTGCAACCATAGCTGCTTTTGAAATAGATTTTAAACTTAATATCCTGCCGAAACTAGAAGGCATAATACTTGAGAGCGTGTGAAAAATACTGACCAAGCCAAAGTGTGATTTAAAAATATGCATACTCAACAACAGAAGGTAAGATTAATAGAAAAGATAGTGGCACAGTTGACTTATCTATTGAATTCAGAATTCCATTTGCTTACTAGCCCAGCTAATAAGTAAACTCATGCAGATGTTAATTATATATTTTCTCACACCACTGGCCCTGCAAGGTAGTTGGAGGTTGCAATTAGCAGACTTTCTCCCTGTAATCCCGTTGATCGTTCCTAACAAAACTAAAAATGGAGAGAATTAGGTTGAATGCATCACTGAACCCACACAAAAATCTGAAAATAATCATTCTCCAATAGGGACACTGAAAAGTTTGGCAGTTTTGCAAATGTCAGTAAATGCCTACAACCACCCAAGTACAAGAAAATGAGTTGTCTTTGTCTCTTAGGAAATAGATTTACATACACCCAGTACTAAGTGCTGTCCAATAAAATGGTTAAACAAAACAAGTCACTTCAGGGGAATTAAAAAGGTCGTATTTTTCAACATTATTACAGAGAACATTTGTTTGAGGATGAAAGTGTATTAAAACTTGCCAATTTAAAAGCACAACCTGCAGCACTACTGTCACTGATACTGGAAACATAACATGGGAGACTTAAAACTAGTTCCAATTTTAAATAACTAGGCAAAATCATTAGAAGTTATTAAAAAAACTCATGTGTACTATGTTAAAAGAACACGTATGTACACATAAATATATACATATACGTAAAAAGCTATAAAAACTCAACACTAATTCCAGTCTTTATGACAGATGTTTGAAAATGGCAAAAAGCCCCTCCAAATGGTAAGCCTCTTAATACCAGTTTTAGATCAAAACCAGTATGAATATTCTTTTAGCTAAATACTATCTTACCCTCACTCTTAGAGGCATTAATTGATAGTCTATGTGTTAAAACTTATGAATAATGTATTCCAAACATACAGGATGTCTTGGTATAGAAAAGAAAGAGTCTTTTAGAACTGTGTACTGCGTTTGGCTGTTCTTCCTGTTTCTTAATGATAGCAAAGATACAGTAATTCTACTTTTTTAAAGATAATCAAAATTAAGACTTTCACATTTTAATCTCCTAGTTCTTGCTAAAAATGCATATTTAAGAATATGCTAGACACTAATGAAAAATTGAGGTCAAATTTACAAAACCCATTAGTGAAAAAATTCCAACTCAAAAAATTTTAAAAATAAACAGTGAATTTTCAGGTTTCTAGAAGTACTGTATTAGGAAAGTTATGAATAAAAGAAAAGAATCATTTGTCTGAATTAATTAAGTCACCATTATGAATTTCATATCCTAGTAAGACAATTTTTGCCCTTAGTAAGTGATCTTAGGCAGAAAAATGACGTCTTTTAGGCTCATGCTCCATCTGTCTGACGTCTAACTCAACTGATTTTTGATTGCTGAAAGGTTCTGATTGCACACTGACTGAGGAATCAGAGTCCACTTGCAGTTGCCATGACATGCAAGCAGTCATGACTGTGAGTTTTTCACAGTTCTTTGTGGAATTATGCTGATAGATATTAAGATTGTTCACAATTCACATATTAACTATATGTTTTAGCCTGTGTTCTTCACATCCTTCCTTAAGCAATTGAAGACAGCTCCCACAAATTCAACTCTTAAAATGTTGACGGCTATCAGAGACAGGTGTTGGAACAGTTGGAAATTTCTGGGTAGCATTTATAGCATGACTGGGGAATAAAGATGGGATAGGTGTAACCATGTCCAGAGGTGACACTGTTCCCTTTGAGGAGCAGGATCTGGGGGGGTGGGGGGTGGGGCGGGTGGGATGGCATAATTTTGTCTGGGGTAATCTCAGAGACTGTGGCTTTAGCAGAAGTGTGATACTAAACCAAAAGAGAGATCAACTGAGATTTTGCCTCTCTGCTCTTCTCATCCAGGAACAGAGGTAACATGAAGACGATGATCATAGTGTCTAAAGTCAGATCCCAAATGATGAACATCATTAAACCTATTTTCTATCACTTTGTAATTTTTACCCCTAAAAAATGGTACTGTCCCAATCAGCAATATTAGGTAACAGTTTTTCTATTTGCATAGTACATGGAAAATCATAGAATGATAGAATGTGTTGGGTTGGAAGGGACCTTTAAAGGTCATCTAGTCCAAGCCCCCTGCAGTAAGCAGGGACATCTTCAACTAGATCAGGTTGCTGAGAGCCTCATCAAGCCTGGCCTTGAACGTCTCCAGGGATGGGGCCTCCACCACTTCTCTGGGCAACCTGTTCCAGTGTTTCACCATCCTCATTGTAAAGAACTAATGTCTAAGCAAGTTTGCCGATGACACTAAGCTGAGTGGTGTGGTCGATGTGCCAGAGGGACAGGATGTCATCCAGAGGGACCTGGACAAGCTAGAGGTGGGCCCGAGCAAACATCATGAAGTTCAACAAGGACAAGTGCAAGGTCCTGCACTTGGGTTGGGACAACCCTCGTTATCAATACAGGCTGGGGGATGATGTGATAGAGAGCAGCCTTGGGGGTACTTGTGGATGAAAAGCTGGGCATGAGCCAACAACGTGCACTCACAGCCCAGAAGGGCAATCGCATCCTGGATTGCATCAAAACAAGGGTGGCCAGCAGATTGAGAAAGGTGATTCTTCCCTTCTACTCTGCTCTCTTGAGACCCCACCTGGAGTACTGTGTCCAGCTCTGGAGCCCTCAGCACAAGAAAAAAATGACTTAAAGTATAATGCAACAGAGCATCACTGCCAAGATATAAATTCATTATGTGGCAAGGTAGTACTTCACAGTACTGCTGGATGCTGATAAGTAAAAAGAGGATTACATTATCCAGACAGCAAAACAGAACAGAATCTGACCCCTATTGCTGTTCATGAAAATTAGTGAGGTTTCCTTTTTCTGCATTCCAATGTAAGTTGAACTTTAAAGGAAAGTAACTCCGTCTCTTTACCTCGTACTCAAACATGAATTCGGGTTCAAATAGTTTCTCTTTGTAAGTAATAAAACATTTATACTCAGAGAAGTACCACTTCATAGAATCACAGAATCATAGAATGGTTTGGGTTGGAAGGGACCTTAAGGATCATCTAGTTCCCACCCCCCTGCCATGGGCAGGGGCACCTCCCACTAGACCAGGTTGCTCGAAGCCCCATCCAACCTGGCCTTGAACACTTCCAGGGACAGGGCAGCCACAACCTTCCTGGGCAACCTGTTCGAGTATCTCACCACCCTCACAGTAAAGATTTTCTTCCTAACATCTAATCTAAATCTACTTTCTTTCAGTTTATAACTGTTACCCCTCGTCCTATCATTACACTCCCTGATAAAGAGTCCCTCCCCATCTTTCCTGTAGGCCCTCTCCTCGGAGCCTTCTCTTCTCCAGTCTGAACAACCCTAACTCACTCAGCCTGTCCTCATACGAGAGGTGCTCTGGCCCTCTGATCATCTTCGTGGCTCTCCTCTGGACCTGCTCCAACAGGTTCAAAGAAATGAAGAATTGAAGTCTTCTAAAGGAGCATGTCAGTGCAAGTCTTTGTTAAAAAGCAATTAAAAAAAAAGAAACAGGGCACTTAATCTATATACTGCTTGTCACTACATTAACAAAAATGTGGGTTTGATTTGGTTCCTCAATTCAGGATGGAGGAGCCCATAAAAAAGATTAATAGCAGTTATACAGCACACCTGGGACAGTATTCTCAACAGCACTTAATACTGGTATAATTCTGCGGCCATTAATATTTACTGGACAAAATCATAGGTGCTTTTGGAACCAGTTTCACCTTTGGTCCTTTCTGCTTTTGACTTCGTCTCACTTCATAACAGGTAACATGCACATAGTATAGCTTAATATAAGATTTTCTGTTCCCAGATGCACCACAGTCTTTTCACCTCTGAGATCTCACTTGCCCCTTAATATACCTGAACATCACAGTAAAATCTGAACTCTCTCATGTTAGATTCCGTGGTAGAAACAACAAAAAAAAGTTCAGGCATATGAAAGAATTAACACTGATTGCTATTTTCTAGTGCTTTTTTGCACTGTTTATAATGTAGGCACCACATGTCTCAGTGTTTCTGCTACTTGCAAGGGTTGGAAATGATAATTTCTCTTGTCTCATTATATGGCTGCTAGAGACTGCTTTCCCTTGAACCAGTAGGCATTGTCTGCCATGAGAGAGAAGGTAAAGTAGGCTATGCTGGTACTATTGCAGGTATCAGACTCTATGAAGTACTTGTTTTTTGTGTCTTACATGTTCAGGTCCTAATCAGACACAGGATTCTTCACCAGGAAAAAGTTTTCCTCTTGTCAGATGGGCAGAAAGCATGGGCTCCTCTGTTGTGCAGGACATAGTCCACTTTTGCTTCTTATTTGGGAAGTTCACCTAATAAAACTCTCTTTTGCAACCCAGGATAAAACTTTCCTTTTTAAGACACTAAGAGCCTTTGCAGTACCCAAATTCCTCTTACTGTATTTTACAATTTTACAACAAAGCACATTGTTGTTGTGCTGCTTCATCATTTACTGGGTATAGAGCTCATTACTAGGTGTTCGGAAATGTTCTAAACTCTGGATGTGGTTTCACTGACCCTCCTGAGTTAAATTTTTATGGCATTACTGGCTAAAATTATAGGGCAGTGGACCTGCAAACTGGCTTGGTTCTACTCCTTTAATTTCTGTATTCTTACAATAAAACAATCTGAATTTTTACAGTAACTTCAATGTTTCATTTCATTCTTGTTTCCAAAATATGACATAACATTCCCTTGGCTCAACATCAGTTTGTACTGAAATAGATGTGAATGAACCTACATGCAATGAAGATTCGGAAGAAAAGCTGTCAAGCCTACAGAAGCCTTACAAAGGGACTGAAAAAGAATCTTTAATGTTGGCCACTTGGAACAAACTGCATTGCTATTATTGATCGTGAGTGAAACTAAAAATATTACAATTTGGTACTAGCCAAGAGGACCAAAAAAAAAAAAAGATAAAAAAAGAAATAAGCTAAAAGTAAAAAGTAAAACCATGCCAAGAAACTGAATTCTTTTCCTGGAAACAATTTAAAACTAATGACTAAAATGAATAAGGCATGGCCTTATAATAATATCCATTTAAAATGCAGTTACATGACAATATAGATAATTATAGGATATTTTAAAGACCATATAATTTATGAGCCAATGAGACAACATGATCCTAGTGTGGCTCCAGATATTTTCTTTCTGACAAATGGGAATTACAGATTGCCACGTGAATTTGCATAGCAGAAATTAAAACTGAATTGTAGAAATCCTAAAAGAAAAAAAGATAGAAGATAAAAGGAGTTGTGATAGGATATACACAGCTTTTTCTTGGTATTTTTTACCAATATGGAGAAATTAGGCTACATTTTGGTAATGATAATCCATGGAGAGGTTAGTAAAACAAAAATCCAAATAGCTTGTTGAAACTAAATTTATGTGTTATGTATGCCACAACTATATTCTCTCTTCACAGCAATGATACTGTAAAATATAAGAGGCCAGGCTCAAAAATTATTCAATATTCCATCAATTTTTTGTTGCAACTTTATAGCAAGTACTTCAGTAACTTGGAGATAATGAAATTTTACTTTTCTGGAATTTGAAAGATTAGTTACATTTCCATTTGATTTTTGTTGGTTAAGGCACCCTTGTCAGCAAGCTTCCTCTACACCAGATAATTCACAATACAGTGAATTTGCAAAACTAGTGAATTATTAACAATTACAGCGACTCTACAGTAACAATTTCAATTCATTTGCATTGCTTTCTCTGTTTACTGTAAACAAAAAAATCTTCAATCACGCAGTAAAATAAAAAATGGAATAATCAAATACATTTAGATATATATATCTCCAGACTATCAAGATAATTGGGGGTTTCGGTTCAGGAAAGGTAACCACAAACACCAATATCAAGACCACGTTACAAAGACAAAGGGCAAACTTTATTTAGTGTAAACTTTATTTAGTGTAAAATATACATATAAATAACATATATATGTAAATTTTGCTAGAATATACATATAAAATAAAATGGTAATATCACAATCTAGCCCTTACATAGCTTATCTTTCTACTATATCTTGTTTATCTATCAGTAATGGAACGAGTCCCCTTAAAAACTATCGGAAAATAAATGAAGCTGATGATTGGGAAAAGCCAGCATGGATTTACCAGGGCAAATCATGCCAGACCAGCCTCATCACCTTCTACAACAGTCACATCTTCTGTCAACATGGGGAGAGCAGTGGATGTTGTTTACCTGGATTTCAGCAAAGCATTTGACAGTTTCCCACAGCCTCCTCCTATTAGAACTGGCGTGATACAGCCTGGATGGATGGTGGATCTGTGTGGCTGGGAACAGCCTTGCTGAAAGGGACCTGGGGGTCCCGGTGGACAACAAGCTGAACGTGAGTCAGCAGTGCAATGCTGCCCCAAAAAAGGCAAATCAGATCCTGGGCTGCATCTGCAAAGGCATTACTAGCAGAGATAGAGATGTGATCTTCCCACTCTACTCATCTGGAGTACTGTGTCCAGTTCTGGTCCCTACAGTTCAAAAAAGATATGGACAGGCTGGAGAGGGTTCAAGAAGGGCCATGAAGATGATCAAAGGGCTGGAGAACCTGCCCTATGAGGAAAGACTGAAGTAATTAGGTCTTTTCTGCCCAGAGAAGAGAAAGCTCAGGGAGGACCTCGTCACAGTATTCCAGCACTTAAAGGGTGGCTACAAGGAGGACAGAGGCTCTCTCTTTACAAGGAGACATATGGAAAGGACAAAGTGCAACAGGTGCACATTGCACCAGGAGAAGTTTCATCTCAATATAAAGAAATAAATTTTGCACAGTGAGAACAATCATTCACTGGAACAATTTCCCCAAGGACATGGTAGATTCCCCATTGCTGGAGGTTTTCAAGGTGTGATTGGACTGGGTGCTAGACAAATTCATCTAAACTCCTTTTTCCATGAAAAGTTGGAGCAGATGATCTTTTGAGGTCCCATCGAACCTGGGCTATTCTATGACTCTATGATTATATATCTCTAGATCTCACTCTCTAATATGGAAGGAAATATCAACATCTGCACTTTCAGATGGAAAACCTGAGGAAGAGAAGTGCCTTGACTATCTTTCAGCAGGTCACCAGCAGAGTGGGAACTAGAATTTCCCAAGAATATTCAGTAATATTCTTTTCAGGTAAATTTTGAAATGTCATTATAAAGGGACAGTTTCCACTTATTTATTTTCATTTATTTCCATATTCACTGATTTGGCCAGACAAATGCAAAAAGTCTGAAAACTCTTTTAGATTTCCAGTTTCCTGGGGAAACTTTTTACTACACAATTTTCTCTGTAGCTGATGCAGCTAAATAAGATCTAAATTTGCCCAGAGCCAATATTTACATGAACAAGTGACAGGCCTAAAAATATTTAAAATGGGAAGAAGAGGAAACAATTTGGTGGGGAAAGCAGCGTTTTCATAATGAGGCAAATGAATGCAACACCCCATGAAGTAAGACGCTATTTCAAACACATGTGGAAAAGAATTTAATATCAAACACAATGACTGCAAGACAAACATGTCTGCAAGTACAAGATAAATTTAAGACTACTTGGGATGATTTTGTAATACATTTCATCTCAAAATATGATAGAAAAATGAATTTAGAAAAAGATGTCTTTGATGCCTCCCCATTTAATTAGAGGTTACCGTGCAGGTGATAATCATTTATGATAAATATTTTTTATTATTTTTTCTAAATATAAAAGTACCACATGTAACTATTCCCAGTACAGCAAAGACATTTAATCTCTCTGGAATCTTCAAAGATGGATTGGAATGACACAAAAGTCCACACAAGGCAGGGGGAAGAGCCAAGTTGATGTCAGCAAAAATGCATCCCCAGTAAGGGTCTGTAGCCATTTGACTATTTTGAAAGAAAATTAGTAAATGAAAAGTTAATAACACAATGTTTATAATGGATCCTATACATTGTTCAATATAAAAAATAAGGCAATGTGGTCTTTAAAAATAATTGACATGAACTGTACAATTTATGAACAGCATATTTATGGTTCTACTAAAAGCTATTTTAATTGGAAAACTATTTACAAATTTATTCACTTAACAAACCTCACTCACTCATCATTCAAAAATCCCAAAGACACACACTTTCCATTATGTCCAGAAGAACTGAGAATTATTTTATTATATTATCTCAATTATTGTTTGTGATGCCATGTGGCCCATCTTCTTAGCATCTTTCTTTTAAGGAGTAATTCCATAAATATCTATTACTGAATGCATTATTTCTTCTATTACTCCTAACATTTAAGCCAACAAAACAATTATCAAGCACTAGGTCAAACAGAAAGTGTTTGAAAAAGCAAGAATTCCCTAGTATGAGGAACACCAGGGATTTACTCTTCTGGATATGTTGCATGGTTAAGAATAGTGACAGCACATGAAATATTTAAAGAGTAAATATATTATCTTTCATGTCAACTAATTGTATGAATTCACAGACTGTTTAGACTTTGTAGCTACATACAGCTCAGTTAACTGAAGGAAGAGTTTGAAATGAACTCATAAATATTTTAACATGTATGAAATCTTTCATGTCCCTGATTTTTTTTTTTTTTTTACTTTTTCAGTCAGTTTTTAATAATAATACATCAGTACAGTCTGGATCTGTGGGACAAATAGATGTTTCAGATGCCACCGAAAGATACAGGGAACGGATGTTACAGAGATGGAGAAAGCTTAACAAGAGAACATCTTTTCCACTAGCCCAGAGCCCTGTCAGAGCTAGACAGGAGTTTTGCTACTCCTGTCATTAATGGCATTAAAGACATGAAGACTATCGTTACTTATGCACAGCCCAGCACAGGGCAGCCAAAGGGGCAGGTACGTTACCCTGGCCCATAGAGGAGTCTCCTGTCTCCAGGGCTGGTGTTACCTGAACGTTGTGCTCGATCAGCGCTTAGCACAGCAACAGTACTAAAGAATAGTAATGACTATATTAACAAAGATTCACAATCTTTCTTGCAGTGTATAGGTTTCAGTCACTGCAAGGATAATGGACTATAATTCAAAAGCATTAAAACTTTAAACCTGCATTTAAATAGTAATAATACTGATTAAACTATTGCACATTGTTTTTAATATCTGCCTTTTTTTTTCTTCAGAGCAGCTGAGTTTCTTGCATGATTAAATACCAAACTCTGCAAAGACGTCCGCTGTCTCTAACCACAAATAACATTTTATAATTGCAGTTATTTTAATTTTGAGACATCATGTAATCTGTTAAATGCAAAAGTTGAATAAAGCCTTTTGACTTTCAATATGCTGTAGCAAGTCATCTGCACATTAAATTTTGTGAAAACTCCGTAAAGCCACCATAAAAAATGAAAATTGCCTTTTTAAAATCACATTTGTATGGAGATGTGTCCCTGTGGCTTCCTCACATCAGCTGCCAATGACAGAATGCACACCAGAGGTAAATGGAACTGAGCTGCCCATCTGTGTGCTTTAAACACAACTGTGTGCCAACAGCTAAGAAGTATACATACAGAGACACACATATAGATGGATGTAACATCAAGCTTCTTCGTCCTGGAAAATACAGTTTGAAAAGTAAAATCACAGTAGTAGTCCACGACTGCCACCTAAATTAACAACACATCAATTGCAGCACCATTTGCAACTTTGGGACAGAAAGCATTAATATCACATTGCCTCCGAAGCCCTGCCAAGATGAACATGTGTTGTCAGGGCAGACTTCAGTGGAGAACAGAGCTTGACAAGCAAGCACTGATTCCACCCTCTTGCTGAGAATCACTTGCCAATTACGTGGTATCAGTCAAAGGAATTTCTGAATTACATAAATTATTGCTACATGTAAAAAAAAAAAATTAAAAAATAAGTTCATGCTCTTACCTTTTATTCCTTCATTCTAGACTCAAGAGGTAGCCCTTTTCCACAGATAACATTAACATCCAAGGAAGTATGGCCCAGATTTACACAGATTTGGATTGAGTTTAGATAGATAATTAAAACAGTTTTTGATTGTATTCTGCCACGGTAGTATTCTAAGTGTAACATGAATAGGTAGTGAATATTTGCAATTAAAAAGTTGAAAATACTGAAAAAAGCAACTAAAATTTCA
Organism: Rissa tridactyla; assembly: GCF_028500815.1. NCBI lineage: Eukaryota > Metazoa > Chordata > Aves > Charadriiformes > Laridae > Rissa > Rissa tridactyla. The sequence goes on from NC_071466.1 coordinate 200,679,940, forward strand.
TTTGGTTATTTTTAGTACTTAATCTATACTTGTTTATATATTTATTTTTCTTCCATGCCAAGTCTAGTTGGCATGTATCTACAAAAGTATATTTCCTAAGCCTCAATACAGTCAAGCTCTAAATGAGTTCATTACCCATTGGCCTACTTCCACCAGTTTTTCATATGAGGTATTTCATTATGTATTGTTTAGAAAAAAGGTTTCAAAGTGAAATACACTTCCATCTTACATATAGAGAAATACTCTTACCGCTAAATATAAAGCTATATTTCACAAGACATAAAACATCCTGAGCAAGTCACATTTGCTTCCTAAAGTGAACAGATTGGCAGCGACAAATCTCAGCACCCCAGCAAGTGAGGGTCTAATGTTTAAACTTCCTCACTTCACAGCTTTAGATTCACTAGTTTCTCCTAGAGGCTTTTCCACTCTATTTCAAGCTAATTTGCTAATATCCGAAAAAATCCTAGAACACATCAAACAAATGATTTCTTAATAACTATAGTACTGTTTTTTATTGTCTATGTATCATCCCATGGGCCGTCAATATCGCTTTCCCCCAGAAAAGTTGTTTGACTGTATTCATGAAAGGTAGTGTTTCAACTCAACTCAGACTGATCCTTCTTCATTACAAATGAATGCATTTTGTATTACAAAATACATTTTAAGATCAGGATACTAGACAGAATATAGTGTACAAGACTTGCGTTCTTGTCCCATCAAACATCTAAAATGCAGTAGATAACATGGCTCAATACTGAAATACTCTTGTATGCAGGTTGTAGGCATAATTTTGCAAGTATAATTTATTTCAACAATATTAAGTCAGTAGCAAACTGACCAGGTGTAAAACCCGGCGAGGTCCAGGTCTCAAATTACGTAGATAAAGAAAGGCAGAAGAAAAACACTGGCAGCTAGCTGGTCATGAGGGACAATTTCATTCTTTGTAGCCAGGTCTAGGCAAAACACATGGAACAACTGAAAAGACTCCTTACTCCCTGATTAGTGGATTATTATTAAATAAATTGATGCATGCTCACAAGCAGGCTAATCATTGGAAAAGATCAGCACAGCAGCAGAATTTGGTATCAAATGCACAAGGACAGTACCTGACAGGACAGAGGCATCCTTCCTGCCTACACACGACCTGCTGGCTTCACCAGGGGTGCTGCACATGAACAGCCACCAGCTTGGCTGTGAGGCCACCATGCATCCCTACTGTTCTTCTGCGTGTTCTGTCTTACACCTTCGCTTCTGGCTGTCCCTTAAGTCATTAGCCCACCTACCAGGTGAGTGAGGTTGATCTTAACAGTGAAATTTTGACATGCAAATTAAGTTTCCTCACCTAAATTGAGACTTTTGCAATATAAGATATTTAAATACATAAGATATATATATCTCATATAAATATAAGATATTTAAATATCTTACCTGTCTAGATTTGACTGATAGCCAGTGGCGAGGAATGGAGGTAATGGACTTACCGCTTCTCACAAGGCATGTCTGGGAACGGCGGTGTGAATTGCCCTCAGAAGTTTCTGTTTCCTTTCATTAATTATAGAGGAAACCTAAAGAATTAGCTTAGATGTAAACACCTGCGCAGTAATTGATATGTTAGGTGAGATGAAGCTCATCTGTTCCTACATTTTGTCATTACAGTGTATATCATGTGCCTAGAATTGTCTAAAGAGGCCAAAGAGCCCCACTGCCATATCGAGGATTGTTTTGCCAGTGCAGGTACTACAAAAGACAGTTTTAATAATGCCTGCTAAGGAGTCACATTAAAGCTTGGCATACAGAGAGTGCCATATAAAGACAAGCTGACAAGATTCTCAAAACCAGCCAGTACCTAAAGCAGTGTGAGGAGAATCGCATCACTTGACAAACAATACTGACAGCCCGATGTTTTAACAGGTCATAAGAAGAAAGGGATGAAAACAGCTTCCTTACAGCTTTTTTTTTCTTTCTGGGCAGTAAATTTTGTCTCTTGTAGGATATGTCTCTATTAAAATAACTTTTTTTTTGTAACTATGTGTTTGACACCATATTTATAATATAGCAGAAAAAATTATATGGCATTGTGTCTATCAAAATTTTACTATTATATAATATCTGTGATGAATTATACTCCAGCAAATATATATCTTTTTCAGTGATGAAGAACAAGCCAGTCTTTTATTATTCTACCACAACAGTCAAGTAGGATATTAAATATGAAAAGCGTCTGAGATAAAGGATACTGTGCTGGTTTGAGACTATCAACTGAGCCATTAAGCCCCATAACCAGAATATAATTTTAGAATTAAATCAGTAACTCGATATCCAAACCTCTGTGTCATACTGATAACATTTAAACCACTTGATCTCCTCAGAATAAAAAATTCTGATATTAGGGCATCAGGCCTGGTTTATCTGAAAAAAATGACTAGACTTATTCTTAATGCAATTTTTTTTTTTCCAGAACAGAAGGTCCATATGGGAATTATTTGGAAATAACTACAGCGGAATAACTTATTCTGGCCCATTTCCTTTATATAGACAAAACTTTGGTCTAATGTAATTCTACTGATTTCAGAACAATTACTCTCAATTTTCCCCAAGTGAAAGATGAGACTCAAGCTTATTGTGTTCTGATCACCTTCATATGTTACACCTACAAAATGGTCTTCAGTTACTAATCTGTATCGTCTACAGACTTAGAGGTTCCATTCATCAAACTATAATCATCCAGTAGAGAAATTTTCAAAACATCTCTGGGTCTAAGAACAAGACACGACTTTATCCCTTTATACCCTTCAGTTTTTTCCTAAATACGAAATCATCTCTGCACAGAATATATATGCACTACATTCTTCAGTGTCAGTTTGGAACATAAGTGTGATCATCCCTCTTATCTAAGGGAAAAATAGGATAAGGAATGGATGAATGGCATTTCAGAAAGATGTACATTTTTTAAGGAAGTAAAAGGAACCATATTTGCTTCGAGGAGCTATTTTTTCACATAGAATCATAGAATTGTTAGGGTTGGAAGGGACCTTAAAGATCATCTAGATCCAACCCCCCTGCCATGGGCAGGGACACCTCCCACTAGATCAGGTTGCTCAGAGCCCCGTCCAGGCTGGCCTTACAAACTTCCAGGGGTGGGGCTTCCACCACCTCTCTGGGCAACCTGTTCCAGTGTCTCACCACCCTCATGGTGAAGAACTACTTCCCAACGTCCAGTCTGAATTGTCCCAGCTCTAGTTTTAATCCATTCCCTCTAGTCCTACCATTACCTGACACCCTAAAAAGTCCCTCACCAGCTTTCTTGTAGGCCCCCTTAAGATACTGGTAGGCCACTATAAGGTCTCCTCGGAGCCTTCTTTTCTCCAGACTGAACAACCCCAACTCTCTCAGTCTGTCCTCATACGAGAGGTGCTCCAGCCCTCTGATCATCCTCGTGGCCCTTCTCTGGACACGTTCCAGCACATCCATATCTCTCTTGTAGTAGATATGGACTCCAGAACTGGATACAGTACTCCAGGTGGGATCTCAAAAGAGTGGAGTAGAGGGGGAGAATCACCTCCCTTGACCTGCTGGCCACACTTCTCCTGATGCAGCCCAGGATACGATTGGATTTCTGGGCTGCTAGTGCACACTGACGGCTCATGTTGAGCCTCTCGTCTATCAGCACCCCCAAGTCCTTTTCTTCAGGGCTGCTCTCAAGCCAGTCACTGCCCAGCCTATATCGGTGCCTGGGATTGCCCCAACCCAGAGGGAGGACCTTGCACTTGGTCTTGTTGAACTTCATAAGGTTGGCATGGGCCCACGTCTCCAACCTGTCAAGGTCCCTCTGGATGGCATCCCTTCCCTCCAGCATGTCAGCCGCCCCACACAGCTTGGTGTCGTTGGCAAACTTGCTGAGGGTGCACTCTATGCCACTGTCCATGTCGCTGACAAAGATGTTAAACAAGACCGGTCCCAGTACTGATCCTTGAGGGACTCCACTTGTCACTGGCCTCCACTTGGGCATGGACCCATTGACAGCCACTCTTTGGGTGCAGCTGTCAAGCCAGTTCTTTATCCACTGAACTGTCAGTCCATCAAACCCATATTTTATCAGCTTGGAGACCAGGATGTCATGCGGGACAGTGTCAAAGTCTTTGCTCAGGTCCAGGTAAATGACGTCAGATGCTCTCCCCTTGTCTATTGATGTTGTGACCTTTTCATAGAAGGCCACCAGGTTTGTCAGGCACGATTTGCCCTTGGTGAAGCCGTGCTAATTGTACCCAATCACCTCTTTGTTATTCTTCTGCCACGTAAGTAGGCATACATACGTTAGTAGGACACAGATTGTCAATCATTGTCTGCATCCATCTTGAAGTCCTCCTTGAAATGCCTGACATTACACCTATCAGGTGCCAAAATCAACCAGATTATATGATGGAGGGCTCAGAAGGTGAGGCATATAAGAAATGTATTTCCCTCTCAGGCAAGTAGATCAGCTAAATTGGAAGCAATGGCTTAGATGTCACGGTACAAATTGTATCAAATCTGAAATTATACAGTTTAATTAAACAGTGTCCGTGAAAATCTTTACTCCAAAACTCCATTTGATATACAGAAGGCATAGTAAATATTTATAATTAATGGTTATTTACATAAAATATAAACAATGACAAAATAACTGAAGTGGCGTGTAAAAATGGCCTATATGCCATATACAGTTAGCTGCCACTTCTACCATTTTTGTCTCAGAATGACCTTACCAACAGCAGAACTAAACTTAAGATATGCGAAACTTTTTTTCCAACTCCCTGTATCTACATATTACTGTGAAACATATTGCCATTCACATGAAAATTATGAAAAAAATCAGCATTCTGTGTTTAAATTCTATGTAAATCAAATTTAACATAAGTCAGTGCTCCCTATTGATTTCAGTTAGAGGAACCTCTGTTTGCGTCAATTAAATGAGAGCAGGAACAAGCCCAATCAATAGCTACTAATATTAAATATCTCTGCAAGAAGTGCTGGTACTTTAAAACAAAACACTGCCAAGATTTGGTTTGTGCATATGTGTGTGTGTGCGCGCGTGCACATTTAACTGCAAGAACCTGAATTCGTGACTTTGACCTTTCTGTGTGAAATCTCAGAGAAATAAGTAAAACACACTTCAGCAAGTTGCAGTCCTCATAATTACATGAATTCCTGATGATGATGGAAAATACAGTATGTTATCAAACAGTTAATGCTTTAAAAAATACAGCACATTCAAAAAGTGGTTAAAATCACATTACAGAGACAATCTTAATTCTTACGTCTTCTAATTTCTGAGTACTTGACATTGAGACACGAATGACATTGTTGTAGTACATTTTTAGCTTATTTCTTACAGGAACAAAACATAGATCATTGCTTTGAATGTCTGTCTTTCCATCTGGCACTCCCTAACTTTTTAATCTTTTGGACAATTTCTGTCTATCTGAAAAACATAGTCCATTGATTTCCTACAAGTTTCATAAAAATGGGTCGTTAGCTAGAGAGTTTTACTGAAAGTGAGATCCAGGGAGAACAGAGCTCGTAACACACTGCTTGACAGCAACCAGCTGGCCACTCAGATATGTGCATTGGCCAGCTGATCAATATACGAACAGTTCTAAATGAGCCACAGTATGTGCTGTCTCTTGCCTAGAGGTTTTCCCATAAGGAGAGAGCTATGCTTCTTGCATCAGGAAAGAAGGAAAGATTAGGGATAAAGAATACAAATCCCTAAGAAACCAACTGTTGTTAGTTCCGCTTGTCATCAAATAAACTATTGTCCATGTACTTTTATTAAGTGTCACCAGAGAAACCAAATCCTAAAGCACTGGTGAAAGAGTAAACAGGTATTTTCAGTCTTTTATATTTATACACAAAGTGCACACAATCCACGGAGGAAGTATATTTCTCACTCTAATACCACCAAAGTAGGTTCTGCACACCTGGGAAATGGTGCTTTGTCTTCACGCGGGGGCAATACAGAGTGCCTGCGCATGTGTCTGCATCACCTGCTCAAGGCACTCAGAGTCTGGTGGTAATGTATTCAGTCCTACAGACACATCTGATTTCTTCTCTTGTGTTGCAGAGAGGAGAGCATAGCAAGCTTGGTGCAGCCCTAAGGCAACAACAGTGACTACAGAGTGAGAACAAACGACACCTTCTCTCTCCCATTTTCTTTTTGTTCTGAGTTGGAAGAAGATTGATTACTTCATTCGATTTTCTCTGGTTATTAGAGTGTTAAGAATTTGGTGTATTTATTTATTAGGAAAGACAGAGAGTGTGCATTTGTACTTTCAAGTTCTTTCAAATGAGACCTGAAGCTGCTCAGCACCATGAAAATTATTCAGTACCTGAAACTAAACATCCAAAATCAGAAGCACTCAAAAGAACCCAACACTTTTGCTTATAATCAGTCATAACCACACACTGAAGAAAGAAAATTGACCTCTGTGCTCCTAATCTTGTTCTTATATCACCTACTTATCTTTACTTATCTAGTTGTTGACATAAAGTATCATCGAAGCCTGATTACCATTTAATCAGGCTGATTAAAAAAAATTATGCTGGACTCAGCAATATAAGATAGTTTAGGTACTATACAATTTACACAGAGCAGTAATTACAGTAGTGTGAATTTTCTACAGGGAAGATCAAGCAAATAATTCTTGTAATGGTTATGGCTTCGTAGTTTCATGAATGGCAAAGATAAATCATGAAGACAACTAGAAATAAGAAAAGCTGTTGGCATGGAAACATAACAGTCAAAAATTTCTCATGCTTTCTCAAAACATCAAATTTTGATAACTAGGTTGGATTCCCTGCTCCTCATAGTAAACTATTTGCTGAAACATGTGCTGGCATGAATCTTTGACAACACATCATCTTCAGTGGTTGAGCAAAGCCATATGTCTACACTGCAGTGTTGTACAAGAACAGAAGTTTCTCAAATTCCTTGGACAGCGAAGTGGGGAAAACATCAACATTGTCATATAAAACTCAGATTTTGGACATCCTGTCATTTTTGACAAAGGAATCACTTGGGTTTTGCAGAAGCTTATCTAGCCTTACAAGTGCTCAAACATAAGTTAAATTCAGCTCCTCTTTTGCATACGGAATAACGACCATTTAAATGCTTTTCACTCTAATGTTCCCAGCAGTGCAAATTTCTGCTAGTCACACTTTTTCCTAAAAGGCAGTTGTTGCATGAATTGTGGCCCTGACTAATTGGGAAAAAAACAAAGTGTTCCAACACCTGCACATCTGGATGTACCAGTACTTGGTTATTTCAAGAGGAAAAAGAAATAGGAAGACGTTCCAAATAGCCTGCCAGCACTGTTACAAATTGACTTCTGCTTAGCTCAGCTATTTCATCTGCTCTCAGTGCTCTCTAGTGTTGTCTCAAATGAATGGAGAGTCCTCTATGAAATCAGCCAGAGAAGCATGCCTGCAAGAAGCACAATATTGGCCAATCAAATCTTTTCTGAATGGCTGCCATAGCAAAATGGAAAATAGTACAATAATTCATATGAGGTCTGTTAATGAGCATACCTATAATATACAGGTATAATATACAGGCACGTTTTCTCCAGCATAATTCTAATCATCTCCATAATTAGCTGTAGGATGAAGCAGCTTGAACTGGAGATCAGTTAACTTTAAAATAGGAGATAACCATTTAATTGTCCCCTCTCCCTCTTACATGACACCAGCAATGATGGAGAAGAGGAGAGGGTTCCGCCACTATAGATTTGGCAGAACTACTAAGGAATTATACATTATTTTCTTTTTTAGAGATGGGAAGAAAGAATCAGGAATTTCACTAGTAAGTAATTTCTGGTTGGGTACCACTGGGTTTGCAGAGGTAGAAATATCTCCAGGACCTCAACATTTTATGCTAAGTCACAACAAGGTAAAAACAAATATACTAAAACCCCTTCATGTCTATTGCTGAATAGGGATTCTTAAAATGCCTTATGCCTTCAGAGTCAAGGACATCTATTTTTTTTCTTTTTCTTTTTTCCTTTTGCAAAGCCAACTGTATGTCACACGGGAGAACTTTATTTTATGACAATTAATTTTCATATGAAGAAAAGATTGTGTCTAGCACCGAGCCTGGATGCTGTATTTAAAATTGGGAAAACAGATTTCAAGCATACTCCAAAACTGGGGGATCCTTTTGCTCTGTAGTAGATCTCTCTATGAAGGGTCTAAGTGTAGAAGGCAACATTTCTCATCACTATCTTTTGTCAAGGCTAGCGTTATGAACAGTACCATGATACTGTAATAGAACAGTAGAAAAATAAATGATACTACCCGAAACCCTAAGAGAGGAGCTGCAACCAATCATTGTCTGTGGAAGAGATGGAAAACAACTGCTGCACTTAACTGCCAATGACACCAGAACAACACTTTTCTTTCCAACCCAAGGTCCATACATTGTCAGACTTACAAGTAATGGTAATAGAAATCTATGGACAAACTGGTTAGTAATTCTTATATCCTAATCTGTAATCACATCAGAAAGATAGATCAGAAAAAATATCTTCAGGCTTCCTTAGAATTTTATTCTCTTCTTCAAATGCACATGTAACTCAATCAATAGAAGTAACATATGCATCATGTTATTAAGAGAAAATAGACTCTTCAGTAGTTTCAGCAGATGTTTTACTCCAGGAAGGAAGGATCATTTTTGCTAGCTTGGCTGCTTACCATTTAAATGTAATGTTCCTGAAATGTATCTTGTCTTTATGAAGAAATAAAACACCAGTAGAGCAACATAAAATTGTACTAAACAATATGAGAATAAGATTAAAATGACTGTCAAAATATCTTTTTAAATGTTTATTCTACATAGCCTTCCAGCTTAACTCTTTAGAAACTGAACAATAAGAATCTAGAATGTTGGAATTTACCATCCCTATTTGGAAAGACTGACAGATTGGAGCATTTTTGTTTCTCTCAGAAGAAAGCTCATTTGATTAGATGCTTAGTTGGGTGAACCATAAGCTGAAGTTTTGACCTGTAATATAATTAAAGAACACTGCAAAAGATGGCTATTACCTAGTCCTGATGCATGAATAAAATGTAAGTTGACATACGGGATGTTCAGCTGATACTTGCATTAGCCACCACTTCACAGTTTTCTAGGGATAAATGGTTAAGCCATAGCGATCACTCCACTAAACACGTGCATGCCTAGCGAAAAAAAAAATCAAAATAGATAAAATTTAAGACAAATCAAATATAATTATGTCCTCTAAAAATTGTGATGCCAAAAAAGACTGTCTTGGTACATAATATACGGCAACTCACCAAAAACATGTTTGTTGTCAAAGCTAAAAAATAAGTAACAAGAGAGAGGCCCAGGTTTACTATTGGCAGAAGAATGCAGAACCTTCCTGCAATATGTGATGTTGCATCCATCTTTATGTAGCAGTAATGAATTTGGCTCAGCCAGTTAGATGTCTGAAAGGAAACAACTAACTTTTTTTCAGAAAAAAACTGAGCAAGGGAGTAGGCGAAGACATTCCGCTAAAAAAAGACATTATAAAAGGACTGTTCTTTTAAATGGTATTCAAGATCTAGCCTAATCCAAAAGAGACAACAAGCAATCTGTTTCCAGAATCTTTATTGTATTCAGTGAAAATCTTTCTGTAAATAAACCAGCCTAAATTATTTAGATTAGCTTGACAGATTAAAGCTCTATTTTCATGGGATCTCATATAAAGCTTTTACCAGTAAGTGATCACTTCTGGGACAACATTTCAGAAAATCTCCACATAAAAACCTTTAATACTAAACACATCATCTTCCTGACAAAAACTTCCTCTATCTGCCTCCTGCCTCCATTTTTCTCATAAGAAAAAAAAAAAAAAATTAAGGAAGCTCTTCTCATCTGGTGAGATTATAGTTGCTATTATCAGTATTTCCTTAAGATTTTTATTTTTAACCATAATTAATTTTCTAGCAAAAGATGAAAGACATGAAAATTTGCACATGGTTGCACAGAAGTGTTTAGAAGGTATAACAAAATGCATAAGAAATCTATATAAAGTACATATCTTAAAATAGAAGAGAAACTGGAGAAGTCCTGAATTACTGACTCTGTTTTTCCTCGAGTCTTTTTGAGGCAGAGTTCTCACTGGGGCATGTTGAACTGTGCACCAGAATCAGAACAAGATGACCTAATTTTATGTTACATTGAATAATGTGTGATTTCAGAAAAAGTCACTTAATTTCTTACAACTTCAGTTTTCACCTTTGAATAATAGGGGCAATATTTTTTACATGATCAAAAGATGCTTCAGAGAAGTGAAATATATATTATTTATCTTCTCGGTTTTACATTTTATACTTCAACTACCTCATCATGGAAAGGGAAAGCCACGATCAATTCCTTGATGAAATATGTTCTGTATTTTACTACACACTGGCAACTGAATAAAACACTACTATTGCCCTCTCCTGCTTCTTCTTCTCTTCCCTCCCACGAAGGATCACTTGGATGTCAGGGAAAATCACATTTATCTGGCATCACTGAAGTTAGAAGCATGATGAGAAAATGAGAAGTACCCTATCCAAAGGGAAGGAAAAAGTCATTAGGAAGGAAAAAGACATTAGGATATGTCTAATGTCAAAACATGAGGACAGAGGGTTGCTAAAGCTACACAGGCAGCAGTAGAAACAGAGATATCATGAAGATGAGTTATTGAATCATTTTGGTTCAATGATCTAATACAAAAAACTTGCTAATGGATAAAAACACTAACTCCAAACTGTACATACAGGTGGAATGCATGTTATAATTTAAATGTCATTATCTTGTTTTTTCAACTAGGAATGCAAGGAAACACAATATGAGCAGAGCAAGACTTTAGTGGCGTTACCTCATGCACTTTAAGCAAGGAAGCACCTATAAGGCACCATTATGGGGAAACTCCTCAAACCTATTCTGGGAAATCAGCACACTGGGGTGTCTCTCTGAAGTGCCTTTACACTAATGCATGCACCATGGGGAATAAACATGAGGAATCAGAGGTCCATGGGCAGCTGCAGGGCGGCAATCTTGCTGGCATCCTGGAGATGTGGTGGGATGAGGACTCATATGACTGAAGTGCTGTAATGGAGGGACACGACCTCCTTAGGAAGGCCAGGTTGGAAAGATAAGTTGGAATTGCATTCCAGCTGCTATCCCACAAAGAGCATAGAGCTCTTCCTCATGACGGATGACTGGGCAACTGAGAGCTTATGGGTAAGGCTAAGAGCAAAGCAATATTGGTGATAATTTAATGGCTGCCTGTTGAAGGCTGCCTGTAGGAAGAACAAACTAATGAGGCCTTCTACAGACAGCTGAAGCAGTTTCATGTTTTCAGGCCCTGGTCCTCATGGGGATCTTCAATCACCCTGACATCTGCCGGAGGGCATAAGCAACCCAGGTTTCTGGAGAGTGTTAATGATAACTTCCTTACACAAATGATAGAAGAGCCAACGAGGACAGACATTTGGCTTCATCTCATACTCACAAACAAGGAAGGGCTTGTTGGTGACGTGAAGTCAAAGGCAGTCTTTTCTGTCCTGACCATGAGATGGAGTCCAGGATCTTGAGAGGAGGAAGCAGGTCAAAAAGCAAGATCACAACCTTGGACTTGAGGAGAATAGACTTTAGCCACTTTAAAGATCTACTTGAAAGAGTCCCATGGAATAAGGCCCTGGTGGGAAGAGGTGAGCCCAAGGAAGCTGCTTGATATTCAAGAATATCCCCCAAGAGCAGCCCATCAAGCTGGGAATTGGGCAAAAATGCCAGGAGGCCTGCATGGATGAACAAGGAGCTCCTGGCAAAACTTGAGCACAGAAAGGTAGAAAACACAAGGTGGAAGTAGACACGGGTAAGATGCAGATGCTGTCTGAGCATGCAGAGATGCAGTTAGGAAATTCAACCTGGAGTTGAATCGGGCAAAGGATGTCAAAGGCAACAAAAGAGGCTTCTGTAAGTACATAGGCGACAAATGAAAGACTAGGAAAATGTGGCCCATCCCAAGAGACCTTGATAGAGAAAGGGGCTGACACGAACCTCATGCAGCTCAATGAAGGGAAGTGCAAAGTCTTTGCCTCTGGGAAGGAACAAGCCCATGCACCAGTACACACTGGGAGCAAACCAGCTGGAAAGCAGCTTAGCAGAAAAGGATCTAGGGGTCCTGGTGGACAGCAATCTGACCATGAGCCAGCAATGTGCCCTTGAGACAAAGAAGACCAACAGCCTCCGGGGCTGCATTAGGAGCACTTGCCAGCAGGTCAAGAAGGGTGTTTTTACAAAACTTCTTAGCTCACACACATTTGAGTTAGAAATAATTGCTGCAGCATGATTTTCTAGGGAAGTTTGTTCTGTGCATGATGACCAAGTCAAGCTTTCTGTTGAGAATGCAAATGAAATAAATAACGTAAAGTGCTTACATGAAAATTAGAACACCAACAAGTGGATTTAAGGAGTTTTGTGTCAAAACTCCTCCTTACCAGGTCAGGAGGCAATAATTTCAATTATGATACAAGACTAGGCCCTTCTAATTAAGGTGGAGGAACTTGATAAATTTACTTAAATCTGAAGCTGCAGTGCTCCTAAGCAAACTGAGAATTTATCAAACATGTCTAGTCAGGATAATTTTTGTGCCATAGAACATAAATCCACTATGCAGTACGGTCACTGTAGAACAATAAACTACAAATTAGGTACACAGACATAAACAAATAGAACTAAAAGTACTGATGCTGGACAACCAGGATAACACAGTTCCTATATGATATAATGTACCCTCCAAAGCTGACAAATATTTTTGAGTATAAGTGAACACTTTAAGATCTAGAATTGTTCTAGACTTTTTATTACTTAAAGCCAGTATCTAGTCAGAAAATCAGTGAAATAGTGGTATTTTAAAATGTGACCCGAGGCCTGATGTTTCTGCAGGATAAACTGAGACCTGATAAAGAAAATGGAAAGAACATTACCTAATGAGAATAGCAATTGTTCTTGTCCAAGTATTATATTTATTCATTTTCCTTCTGCTTATCCTGAGATTGCGGTATGTACAAAATGTTTTCTGAAGAGACATCAAACAGAGAATGCATTCTGGAGAGATATTTTTATCTATTTACATACATACATAATAGCTAAGATATTATATTTTTAGATATCTATGAATACATACGAACATAGAAAAATATGGAAAATATTCTGTTCAAGAAATTAAAAATCTCAGACTAGCACTCCCTTTCTTAATGCTACAAATTTATGTCCTCTGTAGAAATTATAAGTCAATGAAAGCATTTAAGATTGTGACTTTCACTGACCTAAAGTTTCAGTTGTATAGTTAGGTGATTACAACAAAATCAGCAATAATTAGGGCTGGCTGGAAGGAAGAGGAATGGATTGTTGGTTCCTTTTAAATACTTCAAAATTTTAAATACTGTTCTTTATTAAATAACTTTAGTCAAATGCATGGTGAAATAGAAAATATGTAAATAAATTTTGGTATTCCGAAGTACACAGTAGTGAGTCACTAAGAGCTGTATTTCTTAAATCTGTCCCCACATCTTATTGTACCGAAGCAGGTAAGATTGCCATTAGCAGAGTCAATATTCACAAAACTCTAATAAGAATGAAATGCCAATAACGTGTTACTACAGGCTTTGCCATGGTGCATGACAAAGACCTCTGCACAGTTTTAAACTATGCTGAAAGACAAGACAACTGAAATCGCAGACAACTCCAAGCATCCTAAGGTACATCTCTGACAGTAAACTGAACAGGTTCATGACACAGGCTCCAGCACCGCTCCGTAGTAATCCCTGGTGGTAAATTGTTAGCCTGCTCCCTGGCATGGTTCCACTTCATGTCAGCTAACACTCCCAGACAATGATTTAGGAATTAAAAAGTGCCAGAGCAGACTGACAGACCACTACGGATGGGACTACGTATGCAACACCTTTCTTTAGTTTAATGCTACAAGCACACCTTTCTGATGAGCTTCACTACAGGCCTTGGGTTACTTCAAATACATTGAATTAATATTAACAAGCTTAAAATATTATGCTTAATATCACAGGACCACAGAGACATCACATGAGGCCAGTAGAGACCCAGGGCCAAGAGTTACATAGTGTGGGTTTGGTCAGTCTGTTTCTTTTTGCCTCAGGTTCAGAAAATGTTCTCTGGACTGTTTAGAGACATAGTCATATCTCTAAGTCTTGGAGAACTGGAAAAAGATTTTTAGCAAAAGCCAATATGGCCTTTGAACTCTAAGAGTCTCTGAGACTCTTTTCTTGTTTTAATATGACCTTGCCTCCAGCAAATCCTGACAGTATCAAAATACTATTTCCTCTCCAGACCAGAAGCATGACCATATCTTATGCAGATGTAACCAGCATTAAACTAGCTGGCTCAAAGCACTGACAGCTGCATGCAATTCAGTGCAAGTGGTAAAACTATTCCAAGACTCTGAACACATTCTCAGATAGTCAGCATATTCTGAACTACACAATCCTTTGGCTGAACTACTAACCTGACTGGCACCCACAGCCTAAATAACTTTATAAATTATGTTTGTAAATTGCATTCATGTCTGTGGCACATACAAGCTGTAATTCCATCCAACCTGGCCTTGAACACCTCCAGGGATGGGGCATCCACAACTTTCCTGGGAATTGTCTCACCACCCTCAGAGTAAAGAATTTCCTCCTAACATCTAATCTAAATCTACTCTCTTTCAGTTTAAAACCGTCACCTCTCACCTCATCTCTACACTCCCTGATAGAGTCCCTCCCCATCTTTCCTGTAGACCCCCTTTTAAGTACTGGAAGGCCTCTATAAGGTCTCCCCAGAGCCTTCTCTTCTCCAGGCTGAAAAACGCCAGCTCTCAGCCTGTCTTCACAAGAGACGTGCTCCAGCCTTCTGATCATCTTCGTGGTCGTCCTCTGTAACCGCTCCAACAGCTCCTTCTTATGTTGTGGGGTCCAGAGCCAGATGCAGCACTGCAGGTGGGGTCTCACAAGACCTGCTGGCCACACTTCTTTTGATGCAGCCCAGGATACAGTTGGCCTTCTGGGCTGCAAGTGCACATTGCCAGCTCATTTCCAGCTTCTCATCAACCAACACCCCCAGGTCCTTCTCAGCAGGGCTGCTCTCAATCCATTCTCTGACCAGCCTGCATTTGTGTTTGGGACTGCCCTGATTCATGTGCAGGACTTTGAACTTGTCCTTGTTGAACTTCATAAGGTTCGCATGGGCCCACCTCTCAAGCCTGTCCAGGTCTCTCTGGATGGCACCCCTTCCCTCCAGCATGTTGATCACTCCACACAGCTTCGTGTCATTGGCAAACTTGCTGAGGGTCCATGTAGCTGGCAAAGATGTTAAACAGCACCAGTCCCAATACCAACCCCTGGGGAACTCCACTCATCACTGGTCTCCACTTGGATATCAAGCCATTCACCGCAACTCTTTGAGTGAGACCATCCAGCCATTTCCTTATCCACCAAGTGGTCCATCCATCAAATCCACGTCTCTCCAATTTAGAGACAAGGATGATGTGCGGGACAGTGTCAAATGCTTCGCACAAGTCCAGGTAGATTACATCAGCTGCTCTTCCCTTATCCATGAATGCTGCAACCCTGTCACTGAAGGCCACCAAATTTGCCAGATGCTATCTGCCTTCAATGAAGCCATATTGGCTGTCACTGATCACCCCCCTATTTTCCATGTGCCTTAGCAGAGTTTCCAGGAGGATCTGCTCCATGATATTGCTGGGCACAGAGGTGAGACTGGCCAGCCTGTAGTTCTCCAGGTCTTCCTTTTTTCTCTTTTTAAAAACGGTGGTTATGTTTCCCCTTTTCCAGTCAGTGGGAACTTCACCAGACTGCCATGACTTCTCAAATATAATGGATAGTGGCTTAGCAACTTCATCCGCCAGTTCTTTCAGACCCCGTGGATCTGTGCACATTCAGGTGCCTCAGCTGGTCTCGAACCTGATCTCCTCCTGCAGTGGGTGGTTCATCTCCCTGAAAAATTTATATTCCTGACCGGATCAATCCTGGTCCCACATCTTTTGATTCCATTTGAAAGGAATCCAATTCCCAAACTCCAAGACCACTCCACAATGTAAACAGTAAGTGAGGACTGGGAAACCTCCTGATCTACATTAATGTAGATAAACACCTTTTATCTACACTATTTATATCATCTATATTTTTGTATCTTCATAGTAGTGATGGCAGTTTAGGGATTCCCTCTTTCCCAAGCCTCTTAAAAGACAAGTAGTGTTCCATTTTTAAGTACTCACAGGTGGAGTGGAAGTAAGTCAATTATTTGTGAGGAAATTATGAAAAAATTATGAAAAAATTATGAAATTATGAAAAAAAATATGACAGGAAACAAAGAAACTCCTTGTTCTAGTTTCCATGAAAGAATCATGGAAGTAGCGCTTATATAAATTGCAGTTTAGGAAAGCACTATTAGAAATGTGTAGCAATTAATTCAGCCCTACCCGGAACAAACTACAATTTTTTAAATTTTCTTCTGAACCTGACTAGTCCATCTGATAAGGATGGTAGAGAGTAGCCATTATTATGTACTGAGATGGCTAGTCAGAGTGGAGAAAATATATGATGTGTCAAAGTACCTTTCCATATGATTCATACACATTTGTGCATCAAACATTCATCTTGGAAGATCCTGTTAAGGGCTCAAGAAGTAGCCAGGTAGCTACTGCTTTTCTGTGACTTAGAAGCTGAAATATATGATGAGGAATACAATAATATGAAATATTCTGGACTATGTAAACATTTTCCTAAAGTTTTAAAATCATACCTGTGAAAAAAAGAAATAAAAAATTCTCACAAATACCTACTTGTCTTGCACACATACATACGCAATAAAACCAATATTTAAGGATCACGCTGCTCTAAAGATACGTTTGATTCTTCCGATTGATTAGAAAAGGTCCTTAAGATCAGTGCTCCCTTAAGAAGTCTCTTGTTATTACATTTTGGAAGTATTTATATATGCTTAATTTGGGCTTTTTTATTTGTCCTGGTTTGAGGTAAAACAATCAACTTTCTGTTCAGTAATTTTACTTCTTAGTAAAATTACTGAACATGTTAGCTAGGCCTCTTCTAACTCTCTGAAATTAACAGCATGTTGTGTCAAAAATGGTTCATTCTCAGAGTGATAAGACCAATGTTTACAGTTTGTGCCAAGGAATGCTATGCAGAGAGGCTCTTGCTTATAATTATTGCTATAACAACCAAGGTCAGCTAATTTTGTTATTTGCCCCATTGGAGGGTCGGAAACGGAAAAGCGTAGAGGGGTCACACCTGCGGCGAGGAACAGACAGGACAGGTGACCCAAAATTGACCAACAGGGGTATTCCATCCCACCTGCCCCACGCTCAGTATAAAAACTGAGGGATCAAAGGGTCCAGGGAGGACCCTGCCTGCTCATCTGCCTTTGATCCCGATCCCTGTGTTCCTGACTCCATCTGTGGAAACCAGTTCCCACCTGTCACTGAGTCCAGTTTGGGACTTGCCCAGCGCCTGCTGGTGATGTCATCCTGTGAGCTTAATATGGTTTTGTATATACTGTATCTATTTCATTATTGTCCTTTTTATTTTATTATTAATATTTCATTAAAGTAGTTTAGTTTCTTCTAAACTTGTAAATCTCTTTAACTCTTATCCTCCTCTCTGTGTACGAGAGGCTGGGGGGGAGCATCTGTCACCGGCCATTGGCCAATTTGGCCAAAACCACGACATTATTTTTTTGATAGAAATATCTTTTCAACCAAAAGGCATTGATATTAGATATTGATATAAACACTTACCTTCTATGCAAAGTTTGTCAAACTTGATTTGAAAAAAACTCATTGACTGGTGTGTCTTTCTTTTTCTTTCAATCAGAAAACCATTTCCTAAAAACCAGTAAATTCATCTTTTCCACCTACATAAAAAATATCCTATTTTTACAAGTATTATTATGATGCTTCAATTTCATAAAGATATTGTATATATTACACATAGGATAGGTTGTTTTGTCCTGTAAAAATTAAATGGTAGCCATTTTATTCTTTTACATGACAGCATGGTCAGATAGCTGTTGAAGAGATGCTTACTCATAGAATTACCCAGAGAGATGGGAGGAATAGAAGAGCTTTTTGGTGATGCTACTCTGTAAGTAGCTAATTGCAACTGGAAACCTGCATTCTGGATGTACAGAAAAGTGTCTGTTGTATCAAAACATTGAACAACGGGTTTCTGGCAGGGCCCTGGAGCCATTCAAAATTGGACATCAGAACATTTGAAGAGAACCAGAATGGGAAATAAAAATTCTAAATAAAAGAAAAAATCATTTTTGACGATGGCCTGAATGTTTTGTCTTCTTAATTTCTATTTATGGCTTGTCCAGTGGTGCCTGCCAATTGAACACAGAGGAGCACTAGATTTGCCGTGTATCCAAACTAATACATTTTCCCTCAAAACAGCTGATAAAACTACTGGGCTTCAAGAAGATGTCAAAACATAAATGGAGCACTTTGGTCTGATTGCTCTTTGCTTTCAGTCTCATTTCTGCTTGTGCAAGATGGCTGCAAAATGCTAGCAAAGTTGAGTTGTGGTTTTCTTATCACCACTCTGCATGGCGCAAATAATGTGTTCAACTGTGGGTAGCTTTACGATTAAAAAGTTTTGATTGTGTTGGAAAGCTTTTAAGTTTTTTCTAACCTACGTATTTCATACTACACCAATAGGACCTTGAAATACTGTCCAGAAAGGGTGACTGAATGTTGTTCTTTGCTCTTCCCAGCTGCAAAGGCTTCTGCAATGCAGAAGGCCACAAATTATTTAGGAGAAACAGGCTCCATTATAGTCAGAAGCAGACGGCAGGTAGTTTTAAATGTCTTCATTACCTTATTCTGCACCCTGTTCCCCCAAAGTCATCTTAAATGGAGAAGTACTTTTCTTCAGCTATTGTATCTGAATATTTAATTAGATTTACTGTACCTCAGCAACTTCTCCTCCTGCTTGCCTACCAGTATTATCTGCATCCAAAAGGTAATATTAGTAAAACTCCCACAAAAACCAACTTGATCAAAAGACTGACCTCATTTGCTGGAAAATTTTGGGAAACAATACAAATCTGACTGATTAATTTATTTAATAACATTAATTGTATTACAACATTCAAAGGTAGTTTTTAAATAACTTATTCTCTGCAGATTACTTGTCTCTTCGCTAATCCTTTGGTTCCGTTTTTTGTTTGGATTTTTTATCATCACATATTCTTTCCTTATCATCATAGATTCTTGATGTCATGATCGCAATTCAGAGAGCTTATTACAGAAAGCTTGTTATATATAAAGTGTTCTTATTTTTGTTTAAGGGAAAAAGAGGTCTTTTAAAAATTACAATTATATTCAAATAGAATTTTATATGGGGAAGTTTACAAGTTTTGGATCATTTAGAGTACATCTCTAGGGTAATATATATTATTCTAATATTTAAAATAATTTTCTGTTTTAAACCAAATCAGAAATATTTTCCCAAATTCTTGACCAGAAGGCCATTCATCCTCAACTGCTGATGTATTTGTATTGTTGCCTAATAACCGACTGAAACTAAGATACCATGTTTTAAAAAGCATCTGTTGTTATACTTGTTTATCCTATTTCTTTAAACAAGCAAATAAGTTAGCTATCAAGGTTAATAAAATTTCTCACTTAGAGATGTGCTAGACGATTACTGGTATCAGATTTCAGCAAAATGCTTTAGGGAAAACCCGGCAAACAAACTCTATATTCAGTACACAGACAATGTGGTGACATTCTATGGCCTACTTAACATGAGAAGTGATTAGATACTGTAATAAACCCTTCTGGTCTTCCATCTATGGATCAGGAGTGTGTTTTCTAAAGAAAAAAGAGGAAAAATACAAAATTTCATACTTGATAAATGTTGTCTACAGACTACATTTGAGTCAACCTTTTCCTCTTCTTCTCTTGCCACTTCTTCTCGAGTTGCAGCAGTACTAGTCTGAAATGACTAAGCCGGACTCTGATTTACTTGCTGTTCCAAATATACCACCTAGTCCTAAATATTCAAGATGAGAAGCATTGCATTAGTAGTAATGTACTCCTCTCGTAAAACACTAGCAGTGTATTGTAGCAGGCCTGAAAGAGTCTCTGCTATGATAAAGTTCTGAAAGTAGCGACCACTGAGATCTACCACAGATAACTTAATGGCTGAAACTAGCGAACAGGTTCTGATCAGCAACAGGATATGGATATGGTAGGAGGAATATATAACTATTCAATGATAGATAATCCTGTGAGGGATGGAAAAGTTAAGAAATGGAAAAGTTAAGAAATCAAAAGGTTAGTCCAAAACTTCATTCAGGAGAAAAAATAGTATTTATAAAAGTATGCCTGAGTACATCTCCCCTGATTTTGGATATTTAATTGAAATTTAAATTAGATACTTAGATTTTTCAAAAACATCAGTGGAGAGAGATAGGTTCTTTTTGGTGGAGGTTATAAGTGAGATTTGCATGGCTGCACTTCTGTCTCACTTAACCGAGTTGGGAGCCTCTCGGATGAACCTTCACCTTCCAGATCTTTAGAGTAGGTACTGAAGATTCATGGAGAGCTTTATATTTTATCTTGGAGAACACTTCCATTCTTAGGAAGTTTCCAATAATATAAATTTATTCATTCCTCTAACTGCATGTCATACAGACCATACCCATATGCCCATGAAATAAGATACATTCTAAAAAAATATTTGGAATTGGAATATTTTTGTATTATGAGTGCCATTATATACACTGATGACATAAAAGCAGTGACACAAACTAAAGTTTCTCAGTCTCACCACTGGTTTAGGTTTTTCTTAAGTTTGTTTCTAATATGAATGTTTTCCCTTCCAAGATTTAGAAGCTGGGCATGCCTAGAAAGATCTGTGGAAACTGCACAGTGCAGAGTGAAAAAAACTAATAAGCTTAATTGAAAAGTCTACAGAACAGTTATATGCAAATTAAACTGTACGTTCTGGGCATCATCAGAGGACTGACCAACTTAAAGCAATAAAGTGAATCCTCTGCAAAGAAAAGTGAGGCAGTACTAACATCAATAGTTACTTATTTTTACTCCTTTTTAAAGAATGATTCAACTGTTTTGTTTAGACACAAAGATATTTTGCTGTCTCCATGAAAGATCTATTGGTCAGAGGAATATTCTAGTGCTTAAGTACTTCAGCACAGTACAAACATTTTATTTTCTATACATTTACAGAATAAATCCAATGATTAGTCACAAATGCCTTGCATATGTCCTGCTCTCTGCTTCCTTTTGCAAAATGTATTTAATTATTCTTTGGCATGCACATTCACGGTAGGTTTTTTCCAGCATTCAAAGAATATTCTTTAAGCGATTAGTCGTCTTCTGATGAAAGGTCATGGCTGAGAAGTTCTCATTATATAAAAGAAACTGACAGAATGTGAAATGAACATACAGATGACATAATCCATATCATATACTGAAATCCAATTATCCAAAAAGGAGTAGGATGGTTGGGTAAACACCCAATTAAAAATTGTTTTCCAAACTAGCAGTAAAATGGTCAAGAGTGCAAAATGTCAATCCCTTCTTTGCCATAGGGGATTTTAATTTCCTTTAGCAAAACATTTAGCTTAGACTTAACTGCAGCTACTTTATCAGTCTAAAAGACATTTAGCTGACATTAGTCTTCTTCATTCCATCAGGGGCCACCACAGCGACATCTCAAAAAATCTATTCATTCTGTCCTAAGATATATGCCCAAAATAACAGGATGAATCATAGCTGGTTGTGCCTTTTCTTTTCCATTAACTCTGCAGAAAGTCTAGGGAAATGGCTTAATTGGACACTTTTATTTTTAGATGGCTAAAAATTGTCCAAAACCAATAAAATTAGTGACGGTTTAATATTTCAGTTGTTTTCAGAATCAAAAAACTGTGTGGCCTTCCAGAACAGAAACCAAAAGAGCAAATAAAGTAAAGGCACCTGAGATACCTAGATGAAGCTAAACACCAGGACAATGATGAAAATGATGAAAAACAGATGCCTCATTCACAGCTGGAATCTCCTGAGGACATGATCTTTCTCCCAAAGAAAAAAGGATGGGGCTATCTTTCAAGAAAAGCCGAAGGGGGTATCCACAGCAGTGATCATTGTTCACGCCACGGCTTAGCACCTGGCAGCAGGAAATAAGCCAGCTTCTCATAGGTGAACACTGCAACCAGAAGGCTGCATTGGCTAGGGCTACACCCTTCCTCTGCCCTACAGCAGGCAGGAATTCATCGGGTAAGATTCTGGAAAGGCAGAAAGTCTAAATGGCTGCATAAATAGTCAGGTAAGCCACTTAAAAGGGAGGAACTTCAGGTCCAGCTCCTGCTTCAAGGCATAGGAAGAAACTGAATGCTTGCATCTCCAAGTAACCTTAAGAGGCGGGACACCACTACAGCTTCCACCTAACAGCCTGTAGTTTTAGGTACTGCATAATATTGTGGCTCACTGATACAAGCAACTTTTATCACCTTTTCAAAAGAGAAACAAAAGCAAATACAACTCCCTTGTTTAAATTACACTTAGTTTGAGATGTGCAATCTCACTGCTCCCAGATTAGAACTGCACAGAAAGTGTGGGCCCTGGTCCTTTGAAAACCATCAGATAAATTCTAAGGTACAGCTTTTGGTCCTTGAGTCACCAAAGAAACAGTGAAAAAAAAAAATCCAGCAAACTAAAAGAAGTCTATGAGAGATTGTTATATATCATGCTGACACTTATTTCCATCACTAAGAATGAACTGATGAAAAAGTCAGCCTCAGACAGAACAGGAGTTAAGCAGGTATCAGAGTCCAGATCTTATGAGAAAGACTGAAACTGAATCTCAAACTGAGCATAAAAAATAGTATTAACTACTTATACAGTACAACATAATATTTCTTTATGTTATGACAGCACCAAGTGAGCCTTCCAAAATTCCAGAACTGTAACTGTAGCGATCCTAACTGGAAGACCATTGCACATTGAGGAGTTAGCGATCCACGCAACAGTTAACCTGAGTAGGCGCATGTCTGTGTTGTCCTACACCTATAGCTGTGCCACCAGGCCTGCGCTATGCTCTGCGTGTCCCTTGGATGCAGGATAAGTTTAGCCCACCCACGGTAACAGAGGAGACCGTAGGCAGCTTCCACTCAGTACCAGTGATTACACCACCTGTGTGTCCTTACATTTATCTAAAAACGTGGCAAGAAGTTATCTTGTGAACACACCTTTTTTTTTTTTTGACAGTAGAAATTATTAATAGAACTGTTTTCTTTTAAGAAAATCCTGTAAGAGCTCAAAAGACCTTCTTCTTTACAGACTAAGCTCCAATAAATAGCATTTTAAGTGGTGTTTTACAGTGTGAGCACCCTTCTTACTACGATCATAATGAACCAGCAGTTCCAGTTACTTTTTGCAAGTACACAATCCTTAATATTTCTTTGTTTCTGGCACTATTTTTAAGAACTTCACACCTAACATACCAAACTCTTTAACAATGTCACTATTTCTTACTCACTCACATGAACAGAAATTACAATCTTCAACTGATTTTACATATAGTTAACAGAAGTACCTGCCTACAAGGATTACAGACCTTCATCTAAACCATTCCAAGTTTGTTACAAGAGCTCATTTAAAATGACGTCCAGGTCAGGGTGAAAATCCCAGAGACCACAGTGCAATCTACGCTCCTTTCAGCCATTTCAAACATAGGCACTTCACTGGATAATAAAAAATATATATGTATTACATTCTTACACACTAACCTCCTTTTCTCAAGGAGTTCGCATACATACGTATTTGGGAAGAGCAACAAAGTGTAAGAGAGTTAAGAAGGTTTGAATGTAAAAATTCTGAAGTCAAACTTGGTTATTACATCTCTGTAAATTCCGACTAAGCCACAGACTCCAGGGAACTACTCCAGATGTCTAATAAACACAGATCACGCACTAACACATAAAACTCTCTCCTAATAGTTCCAGTGATTTCTCTAAAATATGCAATGACTTAGGGACTGGGAGACGACTTGGGCTTTTTTTTTTTTTTTTCTGGAGCTGTGACTCCTACTGATCCATTTTCTTTTTCTTTTTTTTTTATTATTTTTACCTGCTCTATAAATAGGTACAACAATTATCTTAGCTTCCTAAAGATATATGCCCCTATCTCAAGCGAAACATATGGTCTATGAAAATGCTCTTCCCTCATCTACAGGGTAACTAAGCACTACTGAAGGTGCTACCCTCGCCCTATAACAACATGGCTACAAGGCAACATGTCACAATCATAATTAGGGAACAACTGTAAGAGAAAAGACCTTTATTTAGCTATCCGTACTTGGCTGGAAATGTAATGCTAAGGTCTTTTTGTGAGTACTTTTCTGCCCAGTTCAAAATGCTTTTCCAGATTGTGATACTCACTGAATTTCTAGTTTGTTTTCATAAAAATGATGTTTTATAAAAGTTGGACAGTTAAAATACAGAAGTATCAAATAAAGGAAGAAAAACTCACAGAATATACAAATCACTAAAGTGCCTTGAGCGCTCACTGTCAGACAAACCACAGTTCCAGCAAAGAGTAGATCTCTGTTAACTTTCCTAAATGGCACATTCAAGAAACAAAAGCAAATTAAAAGGAATCATCAGTTCAGCATTTAAGAAAAACACATTTGATAGTATATTTTTAAATGAAATCTCCTCCTCCAATAAAAGTGCCATGTTGCAATCTTGTTAAGTCTATTCACAGTATACCAACTTGATCATCTCATTCTTCTACTGCAAAAAACCCAGAGCACACATAATGACAGTGTAATCAACATTTAAATGAATTCACAAGACATTGTCTAATCTTGTAAAGACCAGGAAAGATGTAACAATAAGCAGCATAGAAACCCTCTTCACTATCCTGTATGGACGAGCTTCCTAAAAGTGACGATCTCAAAGTTTGAAATGAAGTTAATGAATAGACAGCTAATGGAGATAAACAGCATTTACAGCCTCATCCAGACTGATGCCGAGTCTCCTCATCTTTCATATCATTCACTGTAAGGTGAAGACTCTTAGCAGGATTGATATGGAAGATGATTATTCAAATTAATGTTTCATCCAAATCCTGCTATGTTTATTTCTATCTCATCACATAAGAGAACCTAGAACACACCTACATTTCATTTTGAATATGAACGGCATTTATTTTTTTTGAAAATGCATTTTTTCAGAACAATAAAGTTACCGATTTTGTAGCCTCATATTTTAATATAAAAAATGGATATATCCAAACTGCTGATATAATTCATCCATCAAGATCCATGTAACTAAACTCTCCTCTAACCACACAAACAAAAATCCTGTAAGAGAAGGATAACACTTTGCATCAAAGCCGTGAAAACCCAGACAGTCTATCTGCTTGCACCAGAGAAAAAGATGCTAATCTAGCATTCAGGATCTTTATCATCCCTCAGTGAAATACACAGAGCTACTAGTTCCATTTAGAGAGCTGCTAACTGCATTGCCTCGGAGGAGCAGTTTCTAGGAAGTCAAGTTTCAAGCTTTGTAGGACTCATAAATCAGTATGAACTCTTTATATTATACTCTGACATAAATGGGAAAAGCCTTTATACTGTCGTTCCTCTTCCCTACATTAGAAGTCTGTATAAAGAAAATATTCCGCTTTAGCAACATGCACAGTATGCTGTGACTGTCATTCTTCATGCTAACTACCATTATTTCCCTCTGGTCCTCTCAGAATTTATTTTCTTATCTGTAGTCTTACAGCTGAATTCTGAATTCTCTGGAAGGAAATGTCTTTACTAACAACTTGTTCAGTACCTAAAATGAAATCAAATTCCTATCCCATGACTGTTCCAAGCCCACAACAGATTTGGACAAGGCACACTTTTAAATCTTTACCTTAAAGTGATATATTTGTCACTTTAGCAACACAAAATAGACAAACATTATTTTTCTTTCATTATAAAGAGAACCAAATCTTATGCTGTATGTGGTGGCATAACACAAAGGCAATGGACTAGCTTATTCCAGAGTGTTTAGAACAGAAAGTGTTTCTCTCATGTAGTACTAGTTTTGCCTGTTGAAAACACATGGTGGTTAGGGTTGCAAGAGAGATGGTTACCACATCACATACAGAATATTTGTAGACTATCCAGAGTGAAGCCTTGTTGTAGGCAATAGCAATACTCAGACCTCATGGCAGTCTACAACCTCCTCATGGAGGGGCAGCGGAGGGGGAGGTGCTGATCTCCTCTCTCTGGTGACCAGAGATAGGACACAAAGAAATGGAATGAAGCTGTGCCAGGGGAAGTTCAGATTGGACAATAGGAAAAGGTTCTTCACTGAGAGGGTGGTTAGTCACTGGAACAGGCTGCCCAGGCAAGTGCTCACCAAACCTGTCAGAGTTCAAGGAGCATCTCTTAGTCATATGGTTTAGTGTTAGGTAGTCCTGTGAGGAGCAGGGAGTTGGACTCGATCCTTATGGTTCCCTTCCAACTTGAGATATTCTATGATTCTATGATTCAATTTCTACAACTTTTTTATTTTTTTCCGTCACACTGCTAATACCAACTTCATGCCAGAAAACTATTACCAACTTCTCCAGAAAACAAAAAGCCAATATCTGTAATGAATTATATTATTAACCAGGAGAGCTACTTGGAGAATAAATACATGTAGTATATGCATAAAAATCATACTGAAAACATCATAAATAACAAGCTGTATATTATCATTGTGTAATCTACTGGTTTTATTAAATTCTGCTTAGACATTGAGAAAGAAGAGGCTAAACTCGCCAAAGAGGATTAACACCATAAGAAAGAAAAAAAGGATTAATCTAAAAAGGCTTGGATAAAAATGAAATTGTTTAAGAAAAGGCTATGACTCCATAGTTTGGCAAGCTGGTAGTCTGAATCACAGAAAAAGAAGTAATGGGCTCCCTGGCTGAGTGCTACATCTGTTTAATTGACCATCCTTTGTCCTTTGTCCTTGCAAAAATTCTAAACACAGAATTACTTTCTAGCAGACAGCCAAGCTTATATATTCCTTATAAGATCCCAGGTAGGTTTGTGTGTTTTTATAGCTTATGCAGACAAAAAGTGGCAATGTGTTTGGTAAAAGACAGCTCTGCATCAAATAGTAAGTACTCTCCATCAGTGAATAGACAGGCTCATGGTTAAGGAAAATTCTGCTGTACCTCAAACCGTTCAGGTGGGAACCACCTCCCCATTTCCTTGTCCAATTACTGTCTCCCATGAGCTGAGCTACTTATACCTAAAATGTTCTTTGAAAGAAATACTGAACTATGGTAGCTTCTTCTATGAAGTCCATGTACTATAAGCAGATAGTTTGGTGAAGTTATAAATATATGCTATGCAAGAGCATCAGTGCTGGTTTATACATCCTGGGTCCTTCTGAAATTGTGACTAATACTGATTTAATACACAATATTTGCGATTCTCATATAGTACAGTGGTGGATGCATAAATAAACTCAGATCAGCAGCTACAAAGATTTTTAACACTAACTCTCCACTTAGTCGAGATTAACTCATTAACATCTATATGGCTTTCTTATCAAGTCATATGGCAAGAGTAATTTATATGTAACAAGTTTATCATGACATTTGTTTTCTCTGTGTCACTGTTTCTCCCACTTGACCTGTTTCTGCTAACTGGATATGGTAAGTACTTAGTCCTATGCAGTGCTTTTATCAATAGTCACAAAATGTTTTACAAAGAAGATTTAGTATTTTGATCTCCATTGCTATCAACAGAGAAACTTAGGCAGAGAGGTCAAGTGCCTTTTAAAGTATATTCAGCACACAAATCACAGAGCTAAGCTAACAGGACTCTTGAGTCTCAGTCCTGTACTATATTAATATGGCTACATTCCCTCCCCTAGAGACAGAAAAAGCCAAAATCAGGTGGCTAATTACAAGTAACCACAGAAAACCAATAATCCTTGAATAATCCAGTTTCAAAACCCCTGAATTATTAGATTCATAGATCCCTTGTAAGCCTCTGAAGTAATTAAAGCCTGACTGAGGAGCTAAGCGATCTTTAGCTCAAATCCTATGAATAGATTAGCTTGTGAACATAATGTATGCTGACTATTAATGTGCTATTTTGCTGTATAAGCAGCGTGTGTAATTCAGCAAAACCCTACTGAAATTGTACATATAATAGACTCACAACATCTTTACAAAGCTAAAGCTAATGTTAGAAGAAAGCATCAAGAAATATGATTTTATCTCTTCTTATAACAATGACAACATGAGATGCTCTAATTGACAGAACACAACCAGATACTTCAAGGCTCCAAGGGATGCAGATCCGTAACTCTTTCCATAAATAATGAAATGGAGCACTATCTGATGAGGGCAGTCTAGTAACAGGAGTATGAACTGTTACTCTTCCACCATTTTAAAACATTTGGAAAGAAATCCTTCAATTTAAGGTTTTCTAGAATTATTAAACTATTCTTCATTTTGAATATTTTAGCACAAAATATCCTGATCACTCCTCTTGGAAACATACGACAGTGTCTAGAGTAAGTTAAATGTCTTTGAAGTTATCTGGAATCTGTCCATTGACCACGCAGGGAGCAGAGACCATTCATTAAATAGACTTGTATTTAAACTCATGCGTTGAGCAACAAAATGCATAGGAAGCATTTCTTTACCGAGAGAGTGGTCAAACACTGGAACAGGCTCCCTAGAGCAGTGGTCGATGCCCCAAGCCTGTCAGTGTTTGAGAGGCATTTGGACAATGCCCTTAATAACATGCTTTAACTTTTGGTCAGCCCTGAATTGGTCAGGCAGTTGGACTAGATGATCATTTCAGGTCCCTTCAAACTGAAATATAATATTCTATTCTATTCTATTCTATATCTATTCTATTCTACTCTACTCCACTGAAAATATTTATATTACAATCATCGGATGATATTTGAAAGGCATGTCCGTTAACTCATCCCAATGTCTCAGCTCATTAAAAGCCTCAGCACTTCATCAGAGAATAAGAGATTGTTTTTCTTAAGTGAAATCGGACTGAACCTAAGAGCTCATTTTTAATAGTCACAGTCACTGGATTTCTGTCAGTCACCAAGACTAGAGCATCCCTTTGAGCCATTAAGTACAACACAGATAAAGTGTGAATTTGATGTAATGCAGAAAAGAACAAATCCATCTTTGCACAAATTCTTTGTCTTTTTTTCTATTTTCTGCATCCATTTTCTGTAGGTTTTTAGTGCTCATTTGGAAAGAAATTACATCTATTGGCATGTCTTCCCAGAAAAGACATCATTTTTAACAAGACTATGAGGCTAGAGCCAATCTGGGCCACAGCATAAACAGACCGGTGTTTGGGTTTGTCACATCCTTTCCTCAGGAGGAATCCTCTTTGCTGAGGATTTGTTACAGAGCTTTCACAGTACAGAACCCAGGACCTGAGACATTAATGAGTAGCAGCACCAGCTTATATTACTAACTGCAGTATAGGAAAGGTGTGAATGTGTACTGCTCTCTTAAGCTTATCTTCCCACCTGCACAGATCTGCAACTTGGCGCTCCATGTTCCCAAGAGAACCTGATACCAAACAGGAACAACAGGGTCCATCTGCCCAAGAAAGGGGGAAAAAAAAAGCTAAGCCTCATAAAAGTACAGCAGAAGGCCGTCATGACTACAGATTCCTTTTTGAGCACATGTTCCCCCTCTGTATTATGATGCCTCTTCAGCAAAGTAAAGCAGCTACACAAGTTCACTTTACATATTGGCCTCAACATTCTGATTCCAAATGGTATCATCACTTCTCTATTCTAGTCACATGTGCTATATCCTCTCATGCCTTCTCTTTGCTATTCTAAATACCTCCAAACTTTTTGTTCCTTTTCCTTTTGGAGGTCCTGAGGGTATTTCCTAACTCTTGGTAGCATTAAGACTAGTCAGGCATACTTTCATATTAAGAGTTTCTTTAAGCAACCTGTCTCCTTTTCTAGAGAGCAAAAGACAGGGGAAAAACCTCTCATTTCTAAACATATAATGCAAACATTATGTAGTTCAAGTTTAAAAATTCAAAACCCTATTTCAATTATCATAATTGCTCAGAGTTCTTCATGCCTATGTACCAAACTAACACTTCTGGCCCTGAAAATATGCAGGTGATGAAATATTTCTGAATCTCCATTAGAAGCTTAGATCACAAAAGCAGTTTAATGAAAGACTAGAATTAACCTCGCTGAAATGCAAAATTATACTAGAAGACTCTTTATATTACACTAACAATGAGGTGAGCTTATATAAGCTTTTGAGGTGGCATACTGTTGGGTCCAATTTTTCAGCTGTGCCTTGCAAAGATGAGAAGAAAAACCTAACTATTGTATCTCTGGTGCACTGTTAAGAAGCACAGCATACATATAGTTAAAGTGAATAGGAACAATAGGTCAGCATGATGGAACTTGTGGGGAAAAAAAAGCTAGGAAATGTGGAAGTCCACAAAACACTAAAATATATATATATATCATCCCTTAAATGATTTTTGGACTCATGCCTTACATTAAAAAAAAAAAAAGAAAGAAAGAAAGAAAGAAACAAAAAAAGGAAACCAGATCTTTGGCAAAATAAGAGAGCAACATAAAAGTACAGTTAGAATTTGCAACTGCGCTAATTTGAATCAAACACTGAAAAGCTTCAAAAGGTTCCAAGAACTAAACTTTATAGAACTTCAGCGTAGAAATTCAACAATCTGACATCTGCTTCTTTCTTCTGACACTTACTGTTACACCTTCAGATGTACATCCCATATATTCAGTTAACACCAAGAGATGAGAGAAAATTTAAGCCAACTGACCTCTGTCACCTCTAAAGATTTCTCAGTAAGTCATCCTATTATCTCCCAATAATCCTATAAAGTGTCTCATGAAAACTGGGAACATCACTCACTTATTTGCAATACAAGAAGCAAGTTACTACACAAGATAAGGCTGGCGATTCATCTAATCTAGCAGCATGCTACTGACAATGGTAGGTTCACCTTCCTCTAAGAAGAAATTCTGCTTCTAACACATACAGAATATAATGTCTATGTGGAAGCCTCTCCATAGCCATCAGAAGCTATGGATAGGCTTACCTTGAAAATCATGAGGTTTTGTAAGACTAATTTTGTATTTATTTTGCCTAGAATTAACTGTTTACATTTTCCCTATAAAGAAATAATCATACTTTCAATTTTATCCAGCTTTCAACTTCTTTGATTCCTTTTTGTAGTAAGTTGAATGGATTCACCACGTGCTATCTAAGAAAATGATTATTTTATCCATTTTGAGTTTGTATTTTTCATTTTTGTTAAACATTTGTTCATTTTTTAATTATTAGCAAGGAAAGAGGAAGCTAAAATACACCTTCAATCCAAAAATTGTTATCTTTATACCCCTGTTGTGCTTTCCACCATCTAAACTCTCCACAGTATAATTCTGTCCATCTCTGGTCAACATACTGCCCACCTTTTCTCTCTATTTATCTGCAATACATGACAAGTCCAGATCCACAAAAATATACATGCAACTATTATCCTACTTGGATGCTAAATTCTCATTTATCGAATAGGAAATAGGAACCAAAACATTTAAGGATTTGATTCTTTGTATTTTAGAAGCTCAAGAAAAAATAATAATTATTATATTTGTAATTCATCCTATTGAAGGCAATTTGAAGCAGGTATCTGAGTTACAAACTGTAAATTCAAAGAAATAAAAACAACTGCTAATAACAATGAACAGCCTGAAGCAATCAATGATTTTTTTAATGACAAATAGTGTGAGTCTAACTATAATTTTAATCCCTCTGTCATATCTTTCTTTCATATTTAATAGATTAGAACCATTTGCTGCTGGTTTTTAGTTACAGCTCTAAAGATGTATTAGGATGCAACAGACCCAAGAAGCCATACTTTTAAATAAAACTTCTTCATCTTGTAAATAGACTTTTAGAATTTCTGGCTTTAATCATCAGTTTAATGAAGTCTAATGGATCTGTTATTATCCTTTCCCTTTAATGTGGTGATGAGAATAAAAATATAATTAAGGGTGTTTGAAATAAAGGAACAAAAGCTGAAGACAAGGGAGAAAAAGAGATAGATACAGCAATACTACATCAATCAGAGGTCAAATAAGCTGCAAAAAGCTTTTCTATAGGAAACCACTCTAAAAAAATACTCATTATATGATTCCAAAGCTTATTCATAAACCTGCAGCCTTCAAAACTTGTTCTAGAAACGCCTTATGCCCCATCGTGTTATGAACAAAACAAAACAAGTCTGAGTGAACTTCGGGCATCAAAATTAATTTTAAAAAGAACATCAAGCCACTATTTTACTAAAAGCAAGTTGTCTGTATGAAGCAATAATTGAAAAGGATATGATGTGCACATTTTGCATATTGTGATTGTGTTTTACCAAAATTAAGGTGATTCTACAGGCAAAATAAAGTCTGATTAGTTTCCAGTAAGATGAAGAGAACACTAAATTTATGTTAAATATCTACTTTCAAGATATGTACTGTATGAGGTTTAATAACTACTATGAGGTTTAATATCTACTATCAAATATCTACTGTATGAGATTTAATAAGGCCAAGTGCCGGGTCCTGCACTTCGGTCACAACAACCCCAAGCAACGCTACAGGCTTGGGGAAGAGTGGCTGGAAAGCTGCCCAGCAGAAAAGGACCTGGGGGTGCTGGTGGACGGCCAGCTTAACATGAGCCAGCAGTGTGCCCAGGTGGCCAAGAAGGCCAACAGCTTTCTGGCTTGTATCAGGAATAGCGTGGCCAGCAGGAGCAAGGAAGTGATGGTGCCTCTGTACTCGGCACTGGTGAGGCCTCACCTCGAGTGCTGTGTTCAGTTCTGGGCCCCTCTGTACAAGAGGGACATTGAGGTGCTGGAGCGTGTCCAGAGGAGAGCTACCAGGCTGGTGAGGGGTCTGGAGACCAGGTCACATGAGGAGAGGCTGAGGGAGCTGGGCATGTTTAGCTTGGAGAAGAGGAGGCTGAGGGGAGACCTCATTACCCTCTACACCTACCTGAAAGGAGGCTGTAGAGAGGTGGGTGTTGGCCTCTTCTCCCAGGTGAACAATGACAGGACCAGAGGAAATGGTCTGAAGTAGCAGCAGGGGAGGTTTAGATTAGATATTAGGAAGAATTACTTTACTGAAAGAGTGGTCAGGCACTGGAACAGCCTGCCCAGGGAGGTGGTTGAGTCACCATCCCTGGAGGTATTTAAGAAACATCTAGATGTGGCACTTCAGGGCATGCTCTGAAGGGCAGAGATTGTAGGTTGTTTGTTTGTGGTTTTGGTTTTTTTTCTGTGTGTGTATGGTTGGACTCGATGATCTCAAAGGTCCTTTCCAACCATGGAGATTCTATGATGTGATAGAGAGCAGCCCTGTGGAAAAAAGACTTGGGGGTACTGGTGGATAAAAAGCCAGACATGAGCCAACAATGTGCACTCACAGCCCAGAAGGCCAATTGCATCCTGGGCTGTATCAAAAGAAGCGTGGCCAGCAGATCGAGAGAGGTGATTCTCCCCCTCTACTCTGCTCTCATGAGACCCGACCTGAGTACTGTGTCCAGCTCTGGAGCCCTCAGCACAAGAACGACATGGACCTGTTGGAGTGGATCCAGAGGAGGGCCATGAGGACCACTGAGAGGTAGGAGCACCTCTCCCACGAAGACAGGCTGAGAGAGCTGGGGTTGTTCAGCCTGTAGAAGAGAAGGCTCCGGGAAGTCCTTATAGCAACCTTCCAGTACCTAAAGGGGGCCTACAGGAAAGCTGGGGAGGGGCTGTTTGCAAGGGCATGTAGTGATAGGACGAGGGGTAATGGCTTTCAACTAGAGCAGGGTAGGTTTAGATTAGACATTAGGAAGTAGTTCTTCGCAATGAGGGTGGTGAGACACTGGAACAGGTTGCCCAGAGAGGTGGTGGAGGCCCCACCCCTGGAGACATTCAAGGCCAGGCTTGATGAGGCTCTGAGCAATCTGATCTAGTTAAAGATGTCCCTGCTTACTGTGGGGGGTTGGACTAGATGGCCTTTAAAGTCCCTTCCAACACAACACATTCTATGATTCTATTGGGTAGAGGACAAATTCTTGATTTGAAGAAAAGTGATGAATAAGATAAGGACACATATGTAACGTGTGCTTTATAAGCAACAAAATAAATTATTTGTAGAGTCAGTATTTTTCTTAGAAGTTATCCTAAACTCAGCAGTTTCTACATTGTACATTTCAAGGCATTATATCAAAATACTTTTCCTCTTGTCCTTAAAAAAAAAAAGAAAAAACATTTAAACATTTAGTTTTAAACTCCACTTGGATTTTAATGCAAATGGAAAATCAAATTTCTTGGATCTCTAACACAAATAGAAAAACAAAATCTTCAATTTTATTTTTCACATTCTTGGATAAGGAAAAAGCATATAAGCTATTTAATAAATACCATGGTCTGTCTTCCCCTTTCTTATCTAACAGTAGAAAACACATCATATTTTTATGATGTTTTTCCTATCACAGTAGTGCAGCTTAAAAAAATCCTGAAACTTCATTCTAGGCCCTCTTTGTTTCTCGATTTAAATATGATAATTAATGGTTTTATAACTTAACATCCTACAGTAAAGTTACTTGGTATTCTTTCAGCACACTCAAAAATGAGTATGTGTTTATAAAATAGTGACAGAAAAAAACATGGGTTTTGGATATGAAGCAACAAGGGGGACAAGATTAAGTCATTTTACTTTGATAGATGATATGAAACTGTTCAGGAGCTGTGTGGTAAAGCTTATCTTAATGGTTTTCTCCTTGGACACTTTTAGCTGCACTGCTTGTTAAAGAGAAGACAATATCTGGAGGTAGATCAGGAGGTAGATTCATCTTGGCTGTTGTGTTATTTCAGCTCATTGATGAGATCAATGAAATGTACAAGAGAGATTTATTTAGTCTTTTATACTACAAAAAAGCAAAAGCTAGCCAACTCCCCACATTATTTCCTCCCTACACCACCCCTTGAATCTCTTCCTAGTTTTTTGCAATGCATGCTACTCCTTTAGTTATTCGGTCCTTTGGCTTATCACTTCCACTACAGAGGATCTACACTTTTCCTTGCAGCCTAGGGGAATTTTGCCAATGGAGTACAACTTAAAGTGATGAGCAAAATGAGCAATGAACCTAGAGCAATCTTTGCATATGACTAAGTCACCTCATTTTTTTTCTAAAATGTGTGAATGTTTGAATTAAGATAATGCCATTTATATTTCTACTCCATGCTTTGTAAGCAGCTGAAAATAGCATATTTTTTGTCAGAAACAGAAAGTAAGTACATAATGAATGCTATTTTTCAGGAAAACATTCCTAAAAATTTTCAACTTGTTTTCCCTTCTAATACGCAGAGCTGAATTTCATCCATTTTTTTCCCATTGTCATATATACCTAAGCTCGATACAGTACCAAAATAATATTTCTATGTCTTTGTTTCTCCTTTTGATGGAATAGTGGCATAAAGGAGTTCATCAAGGTGGACAAGTTTGAGTAATTTATTCATGACTTCTTGATTCCAATGAATTGAGTGTATGGCATCACAGCATGACTCTTGGGTTGTCCTATATATGCAAGGATAATGGTAATTAGACATTCTGTAAAGAATAAAAAGTTAGGCAACTCCTCCTTCCCTCCCTTTCACACAACAGTTGGAGCCAAATGGTTGTTCAAGCTTGTTATGCACAATCCTGTTGTTATAGGGAGAACTATTCCATAAGAAGATTAGATATTAGCTTAAGCTGCCTTGGTACAACTGAATAAGCATAAGCCTGCAGATATACAAATGCTAAATCCACTGGCATTATCATTTCTTAAGCATTCAGAAACCTCCAAGCTTTTCTAGATGGTAAAGCATCCTACTAAACATAAGTCTATTTCACAGACATTCTAAATCTGTTTATTTTGAATAGAAGCAGCATTGTTCAAGTTAAGTTATAGTGTAATAAACAGATTAGGGCATTAGGCAACAGAATTATTAAAAGTGAAAGATCCTCAAAGTGAAGGGAAATAAATGAATGCCAAATCCTCTATTTCAAACAAAAAAGCAATGAAATTTAAATTAAATCTAGCTCAAAATAATTTACCTTTCGGCATCATACATCAGTATTTTAAGTACCAGTTCAGAAAGCAAATAACACTCCAGGATGAATGAAAAATTACCCTGCCCCTTTTGATCCAGTGTGAATTTTCAAATTTAAAGTAACTTGTAGTAATTTATTTAGGGCACCTTGTTAAAGTACTGTTTGTAACACCAAAGCAGAGACAGGAACGTCCAAGATTTTAACTTGCTCCTGGAAATCTGACTGCATTTCATCTTTTTTTCTGTTGTTCTCAATGGCTTATGGTAATTTGACAATAATGCAAATAGGCTATATGTAACATTTTCTTTTACCTGCAAAGTTAAAATTCACAGGAAAAAGGATCATCCACTACCCCTCTCTATCAGAGTTTAACTAATAGGAGTATAGGTCCTATGCTGGACCTTGACACAGAACTCTCTTACTGTTATTACACCAATTGCTATTATAAAGCAAAATCTTGCATTGAAAGTCAAACTCTGTGATCCTTCCTGAGCAGAAGGCTTCTTTATTATAATATAAAGCTGGCTATGGCTGTGTTTCTGGAAGTATGTATCAGTATTTCCATACTGAAGTACAAAGCCTGAAGACTAAGCACTTCTAAATTGTCTTTGAAGTAGTTCAATTTTTCATAGGAACAGATTTTGCAGATACTACCAGAAACAGCAGAAACAAGGTTGGGGGTGGAAATGTGGGTTGCTTTCAAAAAGTTATTAAAATCTAGTTATTTATAGTCTCTTTAAATCAAAGGGACTTTATAGCTGCCCTGCTTAGCTTTAGAATGTTGTGCCAAATAAAAAACAAACAGTAAATTTTCTTAAACACCATTGACCTAAGTTTCTACCACTTTCTAAAGTTGACCAATATTAAAAATTAAGTTAAATGTTGAGAAACCATAAAATATTCAGCTTACAACACAAGACTGGAACACAAGAAGCTCAGGCATCCTGTTTAAGCTATTTTAAGAGAAAACAATTTGCTGGTAGGTATATGTGTCAGGAATACATCTATCCCCGTCTCTAGTCAAGAAAGAGCTAAAGGAAGAGCTACCTTTGTGGCAATGGTAAAAGATCAGACCTTAAGAAATTGAAAAAAACAAACTGGTGAATATTCATGGGACAGAAGAACAGGTCGTCTTCTCCCAGTTGCACAATTATCCAAATGACTCAGAGATACATGTTCAAACTACATATTAACTCAAAATTAGCTCTTTGTTATATTTAGGCTGTGTGCTTGTCCTCGTAAAAATGGGGAAATATCACAGTGTGCTCTTCAGATAGCATGGAAGCCAGAAAACCCAAATACATATGAAAAGTTATGGCCTTGGGTTATCTACTGTGGACACAGATGCTCAGGATAAATAAATCATGCTAACAGACTCCAGGCTGCAGAAAATGACCAGGCTTGCAGTTCTCCTGCCACTGCCAGAGACAGAATACTAGACTAGTTGGACCCTTGGTCCCCATCAGGAGACTTATTTATATTGTTACCTCTGAGTTCAATTTCCAAGAACATTATCTTCTAGGTTTGAATACGCTATGGCATTCTATACCACTTAAGTATTTCCAGCACCTTTGAAGGAATAGAATGAATTAATTGATGGTGTTTCAGACAAATCTGGGGAATTTAGAGATAACTATAGTAGGATTTTTCTTTCATTTTTTAAATTTTTGTTTTGAGTTGTTTTCTGGAAGACTTCTGTGTGGAGTTTTCATTGAACTACTGCTATGTCAGGAAGTCAGGAAGCATGCTTGTCATTCAAGGATTTGCTGTCCCCAACCTTTCTAATTCAGACCATCAACAACCACATTTAGCATTCAGTTTGACAACTCTATTTTATCTTATACGTAAGACAGAATACCTAGAACTGAAGAACGAAACATCTCTATAGTAACTTGTACTAATTCCTCTTCTTCTTCTGATGCTAGTCCTGGAGTTTCACTGCATTTATTCTTATTATTCTGCGAGGTGGGAAACTTCTGTCTACTGTCAACAGTTCTAGTTGCTGGGAAACACACTGCAGCACACAATTATCCACTCACTATTTCAGTTTTCAAAACTGGAGTTTGAGAAGAAAAATAGACAACCAAACAGAAAAATGTTACTTTGTTCCAGACCCAAAATTCCAAAGAGAAGACATATTTATACTAACAGTTGCAGTTGTTCTCTTAAGACTGGCTGATTTTCTTGTTTGGCTTTTGTAATTTCAGCAGTGTTTTACCACACTATTTCATAAAACACAACTAGCAATGTAAAGACCCCTTCAGTGAGAGAGCAGGCTTGGCATAAATATTACTTCTTAATTCGTCTGTCTATGCAATTCACTGATATGCTATGAGATTCAGTCGGATACTGTGCACTACTCTTTTCCCTCTTGCTTACCCGTCTGTCATATTGTCTTTCAAAAACAACCTTGTTTTTCATAAATCAGCCTGGGTCTATTTGAAATCAGCATTGATTTGTTTGTAAAGAACTAGCTTGCACTGCCTTTATTGGTTTACATTTGAATTACCTGGAGGCAGTGTAAAGGGCAGAATTATGCAGTGTTTAATGCTATACAAAACATTGTGTTGTATCTTTCATATGAGCATTTTATCCCAAATCCTTTACAGGGAAAATAAAGTAGAAAGACTAAGCAAGAGCAAGTGAGCAGAACTGATAAAAGAAACTATCTTTGGAAAAAAGGTATCTATTTCAGTGTGCAAATGTGAAAAAAAATTGGAACATACCCTGTTCCTTTCAGACTGTTGAACGCTTTCCTTAATCATGGCAACGACACATTTTAGCAATATGACCCACTGTTTTTTGCTAGTAACTAAAGATAGAAAGGGGATTTCTTGATGACTAGTACAACAAGGTCCAACTTTTCAAAAAAAGGTCTTGCTGAATTTAATATACAATCATATTCATGTAGAATTCTGGGAGGGTTATATGGAATTAGGAAAGAATTTGGATACTGTTTTAGCATAATTTCTGAAGGCTTTAATTGGTTTTATCTCTATTCTATAGGGCACTTCTACAAAATGTCGTGATTGATTTCAGGCAAATAGAAATACAAACTTTGTACTTTGGTGTAATCTCATTTTTTGTGCAATTTTTTTTTTTTTTTTATGTGTAGCTCTTTTACAAATTTTGCATTTCTTTACCACATTGGTTTGAAAACTCACTAAAGACAAATGATTCTGTGACACAGTTAGTGTCTGTTGTAGAAAAAGAAAAGACTTGTGCTTTAGGACACCAGCTGCAAAGGAAAGCATTGGAGTAGAAGACTCCCTAAGAACTGCTTCCTTTCATAGGTCTCTACAACACATGTTATCTTCAGCTTTTTCAAAGCAGTCATCAATGCCAAATTTACTGGGGCTTGAGCATAGATTTTCCATATAGTCCTTTACAAGTCCTATGAAACTCTGTGTCAGCTAAAACCATAAATTTCTTCAATTTACATTAACAGACCATTTCTTCCTGACCTTATTTTGTAGTGATTTCTAGGCAGGCAGAACTTGGCATTGTCTGCTTTCCTTTTATAGCTTACTCTGCATCCTTCTCTAGTAAAGTTTCACCTCCAAGTCTTATTCAGCTCTGTTCTCAGTTACATTAATCCATCCTTGAGGAGAAGAGCAGATCTCTTCAACCAAAAATTACTGGCTTGGTAGACAAGGGGAGAGCAATGGATATTGTCTACTTTAACTTCAGTAAGGCTTTTAAGACTGTCTCCCTTAAGATCGTCACAGACAAGCTGTTGAAGTATGACTGAAAAATAGCTGAATGGCCAGGCACAGAGGGTCATGATCAGTGGCACAAAGCCTAGTCAGAAGCCAGTATCTAGCAGTGTATCCCAGGGGTCAATAGTGCATGCAGACCTGTTTAACATCTTCATTAATGATCTGGATGACGGGGCTGAGTGCTCCCTCAGCAAGTTTGCAGATGACATAAAACTGAGATGAGTAGCTGATATGCCAGAGGGTCCTGCTGCCATTCAGAGGGACCTCAGTAGCCTGGAGAAACGGCCTGACAGGAACCTCATGAAGTTCAACAAGAAGTGCACCAGTACATGCTGCACACTGATCGGCTAGAAAACAGCTTAACAGAAATGGTCCTGGTAGGCAACAACCTGACCATAAACCAGCAATGTGCCCTTGCAGCAAAGAGGGCTAATTGCCATTGCATTGCCAGCAGCTTGAGGGAGGTGATCCTTCCTCTACTCAGCGCTGGTAAGACCACACCTGGAGTACTGTGTCCAGTTCTGGGCTTCTCAGTATAAGGCATGGACATACTGGAGAGAGTCCAAAAAAGGGCCACAAAGATGATGAAGGGATTGGAGCACCTCTCCTACGAGGAAAGGCTGAGAGAGCTGGGATGGTTCAGCCCAGACAAAAGACGGCTCAAGGGGGATTTCATCAACGTATAGAAATACCTGAAGGGAGGTTCTAAAGAAGACAGAGCTATGCTCCTTTCAGTGGTGCCAGGGACAAGACCAGAGGCAGTGGGCACAAACAAACACAGGAAGTTCCCTCTGAACATTTTTTACTGTGAGGGTGACTGAGTACTGGCACAGGTTGCCCAGAAAGGTTGTAGAGTCTCTCTCCTTGGAGATACTCAAAAAACATCTGGACATAATCATGGGCAGCCAGCTCTGTGTGACGCTGAGCAGGGGTGTTGGACCAGATAAACCCAGAAGTCCTTTCCAACATCAACCATTCTGTGATTCTATGATTCTGTAACAGAGACTTCCGTCATATATGACTGAAGCCCAATGAAGGTACAGAACTCAACAAAAGTGTTCAAAGCAAAATAAAATGTAAGGCGGCAGCATCCTATATAGAATGAAATTGAAACACTAATTGCATCAGGCTTAGCTTTAGCTGATAATATTAATCCTCCACTTAAATGGACATTAAATCCAATAAAGTAAAGTTCTTTGCCATGTACCAATACCAACACACTTACCTGTTGAGTAATACATTATTTATGTGCCAACTTTGCTCATACAAATGTCTTGATATAAACACTTATATAAATGTCCTGCTTGGCATATTCATAGAAAATTGCTAAACCTGTGAAATATATTGATTTATCTCTTATCACATTGTTTCTCCTTTTAGACACAAACAAGGGATCAAGGGTCTTTTCTGTTTAAATTAGTGTCTGTACTTCATAACATTAACATTATTAGACTGGTTGACAACTCATACTATTGCTATGGACTTCATTATAACTAGAAGAAATGTAGGTCTGAGGAAAATACTAGACAATTATAGGTAATAAAGATATTTTTTCTCTCTCACTTCAACCATCTGAAGCTCTCCCAGAAAAAAATCCTAAGTAAGGCTCATCCAGTCACAACAAGAGATACTTACTGTTATCTCTATGTTCTGCTGGTTGATTGAACAGGTAGTTGTGACTAAGGAGTCATTTACACTAGGAAGACAGAAGCATATAAAATGATCAAGGTAATGATAGCCCATTATTCAGAATCCCCCACAAAATCAAGATACAGTTAGCTTCATTTTATGAATCTTTTGCAGTGCTTTTAACAGCACCTAGATAAGGAGCA
Source organism: Rissa tridactyla (assembly GCF_028500815.1). Lineage (NCBI taxonomy): Eukaryota > Metazoa > Chordata > Aves > Charadriiformes > Laridae > Rissa > Rissa tridactyla. The sequence goes on from NC_071466.1 coordinate 200,721,801, forward strand.
GATGTGAAGATAAAACATTATTCCATAATGCTTTATGATCATAAATCTCATTTGGGTGTTTCCACTCTCATTTAATTTTATATCAGTTCAGGCAACGGGACTACATATTTCTATGGGCTGCCTTCCATTCACCAGACAATCTTCAGGAGGCAAATACTGTCAGTGTTTGAAAAGAGTTATTGGTACGACAATGGTAATTATAACAGTGCTTTATGCACTGGGGAGTAAAGTAACACAGCTCTGGTTCACGGGCAGCAGAGAGACTTAAGTTATAATGTATGTGGTGTGGTGTGTTATTCTGTATTATTAGCCTTGCATGGCATTGCTAAAGAGAAATGGTGGCAAGTCAGGACTAATATAACAGGAACTAGAGTATTTGTAATTCCCTCCTCAACATCTGTTGCATAAAACGTAATTTGCTCATTTGTGCAAGCTGTGCTTCTTTAGAGGCAATCTCCAAATCCTTTTTCAGATGTACCTGCCCAATTTGTACAATTTGAATGTGGCCCAAAATAGCCTGCATTTCAATTTCACATAATTTGAGAATGCTGCAGTGAGCAACCTGTTTATTTAAATTACATCAAAAACAAAGCAACACAGGGGTATGAGTGACCGGAGAGTCAGAAAGGAAGAATTCAAAGCGGGATTGGTTTTTTTTGTTTTTTTCAAGAGGCATAGCTCTCAGATCACCAGGAAGAATATTAAGGAAAGCAGTTAATATGTAGTTAAAGGAATCGTAATGCACATGAACATATGTTGTTTTACCTAATTTTGATCAACTTAAAAGTAAAAATGTCTTTATTCTTTCGGTTGGGTTTAACACGCCATCTGGTTTAATTATTCCTTAGGTAGCACACTATAAAGTTAATAGTAACAGTATTGTTAAGCCAATCAGAAAAAACGTTTCCGATGTGATTTTTCACCAAGGATGTTTCTCTTAAACCCATTGACTATGAGGTCAATGTAATAAGCTTTCACATAAGTATTACGTTACTGCCAGTGCTTGGCAGATGTTTACTCAGAATTGTCACCTCTAGATTGACTCAAATCTGCTTACTCAGTGAAAGAATTTTGTCATAATCTAAAGTGCTCATTTAATTCAGACTTCTGGGCAGAATTTGAATTTTAAAATTATTTAAATAGTTTTAAAATAGTTAAGAATATATGATGGCATTTAAAACTACAAGATCTTATAGGATTGCTTGTTAAAAGGAAATAAATTGCAGTTTATAAAAGTCGTTTTGATTAAAGAGTCAAAATACTAAAGTCAATCTCAGTCCTTATTTCAGCAAGGAAAGATATGCCCAGTGAGACGTCTGAAATCCACTGCTTTGATCAACTAGGCAAGTGAAATATGGAATGTTCATTATTATTAATTCATTATGATACCAGAGGGAAGGTAGGGAAAGTAGGGATTTAGGGATTCACTTCAACATCTTTGAGTTGAAAAGTGATTTCAAGGAGTTTTGCACAATCCCAATTTTAGAGAGTCCTTGTGAAGTTCACCACTCCACTCCTGTTGACTTTCAACAGGACCTAATTATTGTTTAAAATCCTAGCTAGAAACTACTTTGTGTTGTTCATCTTTGAAACTATTATTAAAAAAAAAAAAATGAACGCTGTAACAAATTCTTACAGAACTGAACATTTTATTATGGCCCTAAAAAATTTTGTTTCCCCTGAAGGTGTTCCGGAACTGAGGGAGGGGGAAAAAAAAAAAACCAACAAATCTCTAAAACAGAATTTCATTTTAACGGATGCATAAGAAATATTTTATGAAACACACAACATACTGCTCTGAATTTAGCAAAAGAGAGGGAGAAGATTCAGAACACGCAATTGGTAGGGGAGTGCTTGATATTCTCATCATCATAACATACATACTTTTATTCTCAAGTGTAGTATCATGTGTTCTCATTCCCTATTCCAGATTTCAGCTGTGTACGTGATAAAGAATGTTACACAATGACCATGAATTAAGAGAGCAGAAAGTGGACTAAAGGCTTACCCGTCATACTGAAAAAAAATAATTAAATCACTTGAAGCAAACAGGTGTTTTCCTGATTCTTAGGCTTCATTGCCCATTGAAGCTGGATACAATTTCTGGCATAATACTGCTATTCTAAATTACACCAGTTACAGCAGTGTCTGGTGTCCCCATGAAATACAAGAGGCAAAAAAATAACTTCAGCTCTCAACACCCATACTAAATTGAGTTAATGGAAATCATTTGTGGTTTACTAACTGCCTACAAATCTCATCCAACCCAGGACTCCCTGAGCAGAAGACAGCTGGGGGACAGGAGGGCTTTAGGGACAAGTGCCCTAAAACCTTGTACTGTCCTTAAACTTCCCTAGGTATCCATTTATAGCTACTGCTGTGACCATGGGCTGAATGACTTGTTGATATAACCAAGTAAATTTGTTCTTTGAACTAAATACACCTGTAACCCATAAGTGGTAAACAAATGATTTCAGACAACTTGGGGTACTTGAATGTGTTTTATCAACAGAAAAGAAGTTACCCAAAAGACGGGGATCTTTCCCAGAACTCATTTTTTGGAAGTCATAAGGATAAGTATATTACCACTGGGCATACAATATTGATGAGTAGAAGAGACTCCAGCTGTAAGCTGATATTTGAATTTAAAAAGCCTTATCAACCAGTTCAAAGGAGCTAAGCAATATGTAACACATTTCAGTAGATGAAGACAGTAATTCACAGGCAATTCCACGATTTAAGTGCACTGTTATCAGAAAGCATAACCTCTCCCTACCCCAGACACGTGTTCCTACACACACCCTTATGCCAGCTACAGCACTCTGAAAACCAATTTGACCAAAAGAGGAAGAGGAAGGAAAAAAAATAGAATTGTCAGATGGGGATCACTTTCATGATCTGGCTTTCAATGTGGTAGCAGCTCAAAGTCATGGTGACTTGAAGTGATTGAGAACCACTGGCTCAAGGGCTGTAAAATATTCTTATTCTCTTTGGATACAGCAGTTTGTTCTAATTTGTACCAAGTAAACAAAAATACCCAGGTATAGGAACATTTAATAAATGCTGCTGGCTGGCTGTTCTACTGTACATGACCACCTACACCATGAATCACTGGCAATGAGTACCAGCAGTGGTTTTGAATCTGTTACAGTATCTGTCTTCTGCTTCAAAGTAATGGCAGCCAGTTCACGTTACACCCTTCTCAAATACAAATAACACGTGCCGTAAAAGTAACTTATTCATAACCCATCTCCCTCACTGGGACACAACCCACAGTCTGGGAAACACATTGTTAGGGGAATTTTCAAGGCTATAGTTCTGACGAGATGCTGCCCAACTTCGGCACATAAAAATTTGAATTAAAAGTGAGCAGTCGAGTGATACAATGGAATGGTTGTTGGGGAAAAAAAAAAAGGCAACACAGAAATAAGTTAACAGATAGATATAACCATCTCACCAATGCCTAACATTAATAGCAATATCATTAGACAGATGCAAGACTGGAACAGATCTCTTCAAGTCATCAAATCTGCTGCCTTGCTATCAGAGACCCCTGTGTATTAAAATCCTTTTTCTAAATCAATTAAATCCCACTTCCAAACCTTTTTTTTTTTTTTTGCCACATCCCTGGAAGAACATTCAAAAACCTGCTTACTCTGATAATCAGAGATCTTTATTGATGTCAGTGAACACCCACTTAAACCTGAGCTAATTTTGTCCTTTTTTTTTTTTCTTTTCTGTTGTTTATTCTCCTGATGTACCTTATTGTACCTCTCAGCTGCTGTTTGACTAAACAAGCCAAGCACTTTTAAACTTTATTTCTGGAGTGGACATTTCATTCCTCTTATCCAACCACTTTTCTACCTAGTTCAGCATGAGTTTCTGAATAAAGGGAATTATACATAGCCTTGCTGAAGAAGTCTCAACAACGCTGCCTACAGTGACATTAATACTTCTTGTTTTTCTAATTCACCTTGGGGTCACACATCTTTTTCACAACCCCAGTAATGATTCATCAGCTATCCTGCAACTAACTAATATGCCAAGGATCTCTATTCCTGGATGATGACAGATGAGTCTCTGTACTCGGCACTGGTGAGGCCTCACCTCGAGTGCTGTGTTCAGTTCTGGGCCCCTCTGCCCAAGAGGGACATTGAGATGCTGGAGCGTGTCCAGAGGAGAGCTACCAGGCTGGTGAGGGGTCTGGAGACCAGGTCACATGAGGAGAGGCTGAGGGAGCTGAGCATGTTTAGCTTGGAGAAGAGGAGGCTGAGGGGAGACCTCATTGCCCTCTACAACTACCTGAAAGGAGGCTGTAGAGAGGTGGGTGTTGGCCTCTTCTCCCAGGTGAATAATGACAGGACCAGAGGAAATGGTCTGAAGCTGGGGCAGGGGAGGTTTAGATTAGATATTAGGAAGAATTACTTTACTGAAAGAGTGGTCAGGCACTGGAACAGCCTGCCCAGGGAGGTAGTTGAGTCACCACCCCTAGAGGTATTTAAGAAACATCTAGATTTGGTAGATTTGGCACTTCAGGGCATGCTCTAGAGGCAGAGATTGTAGGGGTTGGGTTTTTGGGGGTTTTTTTGGGTTGTTTGTTTTTTTCTTTTGTGTGTGTGTGTATGGTTGGACTCGATGATCTCAAAGGTCCTTTCCAACCATGAAGATTCTATGATTTTATGATTTTACTGCAGAAATTCATGTTGATAATTAGTAAACACATAATGTTTATTATGTCATCCAACTGTAGTTTGCCCCCTTTCTATTACTTAAGTCTCCAATATCGTCCACTGATGTTACACTTTTTCTTATACTGTGACATATCAGTAGAATTTTAAAATGGAAGGTAAATATGATATGTGCACCCTAAATACATTTGCTTCTTGAATCATTAGATACAAGGCATTCTTTGATATTATTTAGACCCTTGACTTCAGTACAAAATATCCCAGACTCATGTTGTATCAAATGATCTCATGGTTGAATCATTTGTTCTAAAACAGTGAAACCAGCCAAACAACAAATTCTACATACAGAGATTACTGCAACAGCTATTTGATTTTATATGTAAAAGAAAATGATTAATGCTTTCCATTTAGTAGGGAACAGCTGCACTCCTAACTTTACTATCTGGAAAGCAGGAGGAGAAGTAGCTGTTCAAAAAAATCATATCATTTTTAGTGAAAAATGGCTTCAACTTTGGGAATAATTGCTGTTGCCAGTAGGTTCCTAGAAAATTACCAGCAATGCACTGAAATAAAATGTATTAAGATTCAGAAGATTTTTAAATAATTATCAATACAAAAATTAATTACAAATATCAATTGTTGGCCTGTTCACACATATCAGCAATCAAGAATATGCAATTCCAGCTTAAAATAAATTCTCCAGTCACTCACACACTACAGTAGCTACCTAAATGGATCAGGAAGCTGTTGAAAAGGGGAGCCTAAGCAGAAAGTAACCACTTACTCCCTTTCTGTCATTCTCCCTCTTTTATTGCAAGTTCTAACAACTTGATCAATGAAACAAGAGATCCCAAATTATTATGCTTATTGCCATAATTTTTCTCAGTGGAGACTTACATACGTGAGGAACAAAAGATGCACTGGGATTCAGTGAAGACTAAGCCTTACCCTATTCTTTCTGCTCCCTTGTCAATTAAGTGCAAGAAAATATTGATAGCTTTTCTGTTTTTTTTTTTTGAAAAGGGGTCAAACCAATGATTTTCCTGTAGAGAATCTAACACAATATTTTCTAACTAGTGAAGTAATTGTTTTTTTCTGTAAATGCAGTTACAAGACCCTGATCTTGAGTATTAATGTGCAAGTACAGAAATGTACATCACACTGATTTAGCCCAGAAAGACTGTTCTTTTGATTCTGACTGCTGACCAGGTGTTAAAAGTACTAAACCATGCAACAGTCTGACACACCAGTGCTGAATGTGTTCCCAGCTGCTGGCCAGAATCTGATCACCTTCTTCTAAGCAAGGTGTTCAATAAAGTAGTAAAAATCCCCCCTGTCTAATACCACCTGTCAGCTGGGCTTCAGACCAGGCCACCGGTCTGAGACAGCACCTGTGGCTCTGCTGGATGACCTCCGCATTACAGGCAAAAGGAAGACAGCCATATCAATTCTAACAGACTTGGCAGCTTTGGTATAGCTGATCTCCAAAAATTCCTACTCTCATCCCAAAGACAGCTGCAGAGGGCAAACAGTAATAGATGGAAATTACTTGGGTCATTTTTCTGCAACCACAAACTCAGGACAGTATGGACATTTCTTTACCATCTTCAGACTCTCAAAAGGATCATACTCCTCCTCCTTACTCCTCATCAGGATCTAAATCTAGAATGTGAGCAGCAGAATGCACACACAGCGTTCAACTCTATCCTGTGCCCAGTGTGAACATAACAAATTCTGTAAAAGCTCCCGTTTAAAGAGGAGGCGGTAAGAATCGAATCCAGGTAGGCCAAAATAATGCCAGAAGCTTGACAAAAGTGCTTTGAAAAACAAACTTTCTCCAGAACCGCTACTGTTTACAAAGATGTTTGTCTTTGTGCTACTACATCAGGTCACAGCTTCAAAGATGTATTTTCTTCCTCATCTTTGGCTCAGACAGACATGGCAGGAAAAATATCCCTCTGGCTTTCATCTAAGACTTACAGCAACCTATCTGCTTTTCAGGAGTGGGTTGGTCCTGCTGAAGCGGTCACTCGTATCTGCAGATTTGCACTGCATGTATGGAAGGAAGACAGAACTGTGATTTTATGTGGAAATTAAGCTCCAAACAAGAAAAAAATTCAAAAGGCCATGCTCAGCAGCAGCAAACATCCACTAACCAATAAAAATGTGTACAAAGTCCAGTTCAAACTTTCAAAGGCCTACACTGTTCTGTGAAAGTAACTTCTGACGGCATCGCTACTCCAAGAAAACAATTAAGTTTGTAATTCTTGACAATGAAGTGTAAAAAACAAATTTTATGATGGTGTTAGCATCATTGTGATACTAATTCCCACAGGATTAATGGAATAAAACACAAACCAAATTATTCAGGTAAATTTACCCTAATTTTCTTCTTTTACACATAAAATAGAAAGACTTCTATAAACTGATTGAGCTATTTATCCTACAAAAGAGAGAGAGGGACATGCTTGTTGGCAGTGTTTTATGAACCTGAAAGGTAACGGGGGCCCATAAAACTCCTTGGCACTTGTTTCTGAGCTTCACAAAATTAGAGTCTGTACCTCATACTTGAAGAGTTAAAAAGACTGTTTCTTTTGCCTGATTCATCTACCAACCAACTTTCCTGCTCACAATAATTTGTTTCATAGATTTTTACTCCTTTCAAAAAAATATTAGAGTTTAAGTTCCTTGAGGTAATAAGTCTTTTATCAAAGGCAAAAATAACAGATGCATGTCCTGAAAAAAACCATGCTACAACCACTATTTTTCAATGGTATTGAAAATGTACACAGAAAATGCATTTATGTTTAGAAACATGTTGTTAGTGTAAGATCAATACTCTTCATGGACATTCTTCATCTTACATAAATCTGCTTGTTATTACTATAGAAACTAGTCAGCCAAGGGAGAAAAAAACCACTATAAAATGAGGTTTATGCTGTGTATATGTGTACCCTAATCAGTGCAGACAGAATCACTCTCTAAAAAAGACATTCTAGGAACAAAGGATATTAATTTTCAGTATTTGTAGAAGTTCTACGTATACATGAAAAAGTTTTCAAATGTTATAATAGACTGAATTGAACAGAAAACCAAAGCACGTTTTAACAGTGATAGCTGAAAAGTACCTTTAGAAATCTGTCTGGTTTCCAAAAGAGCTGTATATTTAATTTAAACAGAAGTAAGAAACATCAAATAAAATAATCAGGCAGGCTTGAAAAAAGGTAAAGGTAGAGTTTGGCAGATATTTTGATGGCATTTGCATGAATTTCACATGTGGAAGCTCACCACATTTATCTTAAATCAAGTGCAGGAAAAAAACCCAAATAATGTCTTGTCTTCTCACCATTAATTCTCTTTCATTATCTGCAATTGATTTAAAAGGACCGTTTTCAACTGTTTACAGACAATAAATCATTCCTCATTTAGACAATAAATCATTCCTTATTTTGTGTGTTTAAATCCTTGTTCTCAGGAAATAAACGTTATGGTCATTTTCGAGGAATAATATCAATTGTTAATATATGTAGGTTTCAAATGTATCAAGCAACATTCTTTCTGCCTGAGTACAGCTCCAGTAACAGCTACTTTCAATGTGAAAGCAAATGCATTTTTACGGTTCTCACTATTGTATTTTATAGAGCTAAGCGCAAGCGCTGCAACAGTGGATGAACCTCCTGGCCAAGGTTTGTGTTAGTAGGCACAGCAACTGAATGAGTATAGCCAATAAACATTCTATAAGATCTTGATTTTCCTGCCTCTCAGCTAGAATACTACCGATGTTGGGAGCTAATATTTTGACAGTTTGTTAACAGCTTTAATTCCTCCACTATGGCAGTTCTCGCATTAAGCAAAGAGACAGAAGCGGATGCTCTCCCTTTCACCAAGTACGGCTTCCTGACTAGCAGTGACATTTCAGACTCAGGTGCCTGCGGAAAAGACAAAGACAGACAAGTCTCAACACAAAATCCACTGCCTGAAAGCAAGCACTCAACCCAGCTCTTCGCTTTCTTTAAATAACTTGCAGCCACAGACTTTTATCATACCCTATAAACCAATAAGGCTGTTTATCTTACAGTCCTAGAAAGAACTGCTGTTATCAGTATTTAAATATTTATATTTAAGTGTTTTTATATAGTCTTGGAGGAAAGACCCACAGAAGAAAAAATACTACATTTATTTACTGATCAAACTAACAAACAAAATTACTCCTCTCAAAAAGTCCAGACAAGATATGAATTAATCAATATGATACATTTGTTTCCAATGAAGCAAAACTAAAACGGATGATCCAGAGCATCATGTGGTTTTCTCATATGTGTATCCCTGTGTTTATACATCAATCAGTTCTGGGATGTAGGTAAGAGGAAAAACAATCAGCATACAAACAAGCTTCAGTGTATATTTACAAGCTTTCCTTTTTTAAGGACAGAATTTTCTCTGACAGTTGTCAAATTGGGTTTTACCTGATTTGAAAGGTGCTCTGTTGACTTTTAAAGAAATGCTGTCAGAGTCTGCAAATCAAAGTTAATATCCAACTTCCAATTCTTTTCAACATGTCAGCAAGCAAAATTCAAAATTATACTTCCTCTATTATTTCTTTAAATTTATACTTTTTTTTTCCTTCTAACTAAGGTTCCCTTTTACCTTCCAATTAAAAAAAAAAAAAAAAAACAAAACAAAAAAGCCCAAACAAATAAACAAAAAAAAAAAACACAAAAAAAACCCCAAACCAAACTCATGGCACCATCTCTGCTCTTTAGGGGGAAAAAAAAACACCACACATCAGCAAATTTAGAGAAACGAGAAAAAAAATGTTACATTTTCATCAGGTGAGTTCAGCTACAGTGCTACATCCTGAGAATAAATATTTGCATTATAGAAATACATACTGAGAAGAGTAAACCGGAAACCAAAATAAGAAAACAGGATTGGTCAAAAGCATACTTTAGAAATGCTGCTCCTTGACTTTACAGAAGAGCTCTGAAATTTTCAATCCATTATGCTTCATGTGACCACCCCTTTCAAAGAAAGAATGAAACCAACCAGTTCTGGTTTAAGTTCTGGCTTCCTGCCACCCACTTTTAAGAGAGCTGTTCCACAACTGGAAAAATGTATATTATCCAGCCAAATCATAGGTATTTTTTGTCACACAAAACATACATGATCTGAGTAATGTTAACATGCACCTGAAATTTAGATACCCCTGTCATGGCAAATGATATATACGAATGTTATCTACCAGGGCTCTCCAACATTTTGGCAACTTAAAATGTTTGTTCAAATTACATGCGCTGAAACTAAAAGCGTATTTTTTCTCAACAGTTCCGTTCGAACCCTCTGTGCATAGTCATACCTGTTGCTTTAGTACACTTTTCGAATAATTTAGAATGACAGAAGAAAAATTAAATTCTAATTTTGGATGTATTATATTCTCTCTGCACTGACAGTTTACTAAGTTCTAATAAGGTGCATACACGTAAGCCTACAGTATGCCATATCACAGACTTTATAATTGGTCTCAGAGAACCTGATGCATGTGGAAGAAAAACAACCAAGCCCAATTCTCAAATCTCTGCAGATCTAGCAGTTGGGAGAAAAAGTCTCAACACATGTATCAAGTTAATTTGTCTGAGAAGTCACTGGCAACCCGTGATTCACATAGCTGTACTTGTCAGACTGAGTAACAGAAAAGCACTTCACAAAGTGGCAAGACAAACAGCAGGGCCAATTCACCTGACCTTATATAAGAAAAATAAGAAAGCAAACCTGAGAAATACAGAAAAGTAATATTAGGACTCTATGCCAACATGGAGCACTAAATTCTAAAAGAAGCTCTCAGGAAGGAAATGGACATCAGTTACTGTAAGCAGTGAAAGGAAAGGCAGTGAAATATATTTGGAATGTGCTCTAGTAAGGTAATGTCGGAAATATTTTCTTGAGTTCTACAAATTTGGTCTTTGATGGATACAAAAAATCCCCTAAGAATTTCAAGGAATTAACTAAAAAAATAAGATAGGTAGTTGCTTCGTTTTATTTTGCATCTGTGCTTCTATTAAAGTATCAAGAGGAAAAGATTACTTGTACTCTGTGAAATTGAGGATTCTGAAGGACATCCCTTTCCTCTATATAGAGATAAATTATCTGAGCAACAGTTCTTGGTATTACATATGCTCAATACAATGTCAGTCTTGTGTAGTCAATGTAATATTTCTGCCAAAGAATATACTGGTTTACCCCTACTCCTGTCAAATGTCAAAATGGAAAAAGATAAGCATTAAGCTATTTCGTAGGAATTACTCTGAAATGCCACCAACTCAAGTGTTATAAGTTGTTTTTAAACTAATTCCTTGGAATTGTATCTGAAATACCTCAAATCCATTTATCATAATTACAAGTGGCAGTTCATGGAACTCGTTATCACCCTAAGAGTTCACAGCAGCACTTCACAGAACTCTGCAAAAGCATAGGAAAGGGAGGCCATACAAAACCATAAACTGTTAAAGAGTCTCTTGGCTAAGGCATTGTAAAGAAGATTATATTAGAAAATAATCACATTTATAGACAGGATTAAGGTAGAGATCTCTAGTTATACAGGCAGCACAACCAGATTTGGCAGCTGTTAGACAAAAAATGCCAATGAAGATATATACCAAGGAAAAAGGTGAAAAGTGGCAATATATTTCTTGAACAAAAACATACTGATGAAAGAATGAGGTATAGAAGGCAACAAATCTCTCCAGATGAAAAGGACTGTAAAAATGGCACTTACACTGAAGAAAGTAGAATTGGAGGAACTACTCGGGTCATAAAGCCCAATACTCTACTAAGAATAACCACATAACACAAACTTTTTTCATACGTAGCTTTTATTTTCCAGGTGAGGGGAGAAGGAAGGGCAGAAGGAGTTGAGAGGGGTGGCACTTCAATGCTCAATGCAATTCATATCCGCTCTTATATTCAAGGCAAGCATTTCTACTCCTCTTCGCCCCTGCAGCTTTTTATATATATGTACACACTGTTCACCTATAAACCTTTTCTTACCTAAATCACTAGTAGATTAAGATGATTCAAATGTACTAATCACACTATAAAAGGTTGCATGGTGCAAATGTGTTTAGTATTGTTTTCGTATGGAAGAGGCTTGAAAAAAGAGACGAAGAATGACAAAGCTGATAACCTTTGGTACACTCATGTAAAATTCACCTAGTTTCCAACTTTTGGAGAAAAGACAGTATTTTTAGAGTGCCCAGAGTGTGAAAATACTGGCAACGAAACTGGAGAATTTACAGTGAGGCAAAACACATTGCAAAAAATGTTCAGAATACAAGCTGTTTGCAAAGATGTCTTCAGAAGATCCCAGTAATTTATGCCAACTACTTCCCTCAATTTGTACAAATCCTTTACTGTAGTAGTTCAGTATCTTGACCTACAGTCTTAATGAACCTCTATCACATGCCTATTTTTCTACATTTTTTCTTCCCTACATAAATACTGAACCAGTTACGTGGCATTAAACATTTAAATATTAAGCATGGGCCTTGAAAATAAAATAAGCAATATTCTAAAGATGCTGTAATGAAGGACTGGATTAGTGTGATAACATATATGTTAAAATCTTAGCAAGTTGTCTAACCTGCTTTTTAGTCAACAAAGACAGGCACTTCTGCAGCACAGTTTACCTCAAACGACATCATGTATCTAAAACCGATCACATGAACTGCACAAATGTCTATGTTTCCACTGATTTTAAAATGACATTAAGGCAAATATAGATGACTATACTGCATAAATCTAAGTAAGGAAAGCCAGTCCTATTCAGATGGAATTGAAACTATTTGTCAGCCAAATCCAACTCGGGATCTGAGTTACAGACCATGTATGTTTGTTTTTGGTTTGGTTTTTTTTTTTTTTCTATCTGGAGCTGATAACTTAAAAGGAAAACATCTGTGAAAATTCTTTAAAACAATATCTTAAAAGAATCATAATTCCCGGTATTAGGATTTACAAAGACATGTTAGGTTAAATGCATTACAGAAGGTAATTTCAGGGAAACTCCCACCTTTAAGCAACATTAAATGAGAACAATCTTTAAAGTCTCCTGGTTTTATTTTAAATATTTATGTGTTTTTTACTGAGCACATATAAATACAAACACATACATACTCTCATCTTAAAAGGAATTTTCAATAAAGCACTGCTGACAGTGTATACGGAAAAAGCTCTAGAACACCCTTCTGATACTTTTCAATAAAATGATCTTTAAGATTAAATCAGATTAGTTCAATTCAGAAAAGAATTTTATATTTTTGTGATTCAAGCCTATATACAGAAGTACTCTGGAATTCATTCACTATACAAAAAATAATAGAAAAAGTCACATTTCTTTTAGTTTGCACAGAAAAGAAGTGTCTATCCAAGGTATAACTAAATATAAAGTCCATTTTGGTTCAAAAAAAATGAGCAACTGGTGAACCCTTTCAGTAACCCCAGAGAATGCGATCAGTAGCAGGTAACCTCTCACAATATCTCACAATAACTCATATTTACTTTAATTTAAAGCAAGAGATCAAAAGTCATGAAATGGTTTGGGTTGGAAGGGACCTTTAAAGACCATCTAGTCCAAATCCCCTGCCGTGGGCAGGGACATCTTCCACTAGACCAGGTTGCTCAAAGCCCCATCCAACCTGCCCTTGAAAACTTCCCATGATGGGGCATCCACAACTTCTCTGGGCAACCTGTTCCAGTGTCTTGCCGCTATTATCATAAAAAAATTTATTCCTTACATCCAATCTGATTCTACCCTCTTTCAGTTTAAAACCATTGTCCCTTGTCCTATTACTACAGGTCTTGGTAAAACATCTCTTTCCATCTTTCCTATAAGCCCCTTTCCTATGTTGAAACACCACAACAAGGTCCTCCTGTAGCCTTCTCTTCTCCAGGCTGAACAACCCCAACTCTCTCAGCCTTTCTTCATAGGAGAGGTGTTCCAGCCCCCTGATCAGTTTTGTGGGCCTCCTCTGGATCTGCCAGAAGTGCTAGAAGTCACTGTTCACACAGCATTTCAACATTTCTGCTTGCAATTGAATCATTTAATGAAGTGGAAGAGCATAGCTTAAACCCAATTCTGTTATTTGGCTAAGCTGTTCTGCCAAACTTTGCACTGGTGTAGTTCAATGGAAAAATTAAATATTCTGCTAAAAGGGATACTGTCATCTGAGAGTATCAAAAGTGATACAGGCATTTGGGGTTAACAGTATCGCATATTGTCAGCATATAATCTCTTAGAATACATTTGTCAACATCAGAGTTCTAAAATAATCAGGAAAAAAAAGGAGTTCTAAGAGCAAAAGTAAATGCCACTATAAATTAAACTATGATTAACAAGAACACAATAAGAATTCCCTTCTAATTTTTGATAGAATTCAGAAACAAAAATTTCTTTTTGATATATAGTAATTTCACGTTTCTGTAAGAATTAAGGACTTTTCTCTCAGATGATGGAGTTTTGTCAGCTAGTGGAACCAGCAGGTTCTACCGCTGTGCTTGAGTACAGTCGGTCACTACAATTCTTCTCTACAACGGATGAAAAATCAGGAATCAGTCCAACCAACATAACTTGTAATTTGAAACGTCACCAGTCTCCTAGGCATTCTGCTCTGGGCTTTTATTCAGTTTTTGGTACACAAAATACAAACAGAGCACATCTGTTAACAATGTTTTGGAATTAACCTCTACACAAGACAAAACCAGAAACAGTCCCAGTTCTGGACCTTCAAAAGACCAAACCAAAGAATGGGGTCACAGCTCAGATTGCTACTTTCACTCACAGGTTAAGACAGAAGGAAGCTGTATTTTGCCAGGTATGCGATCCTAAAAATATTGTAAGATCCTGCCCTGTTAAAACACCCTCCTGTTGGAAGAACAGGAGATGCCTGTGGTGGAGAGCTCTTAGAGACAAGGGTCAGCTGAAAGCATGTCTTAACTTGGTCTACAAGAGAATGCGGCAGAGAACATAAAAACTAAAAATAAAGTCATACCAGCCTACAGCCTTGAGGGGAACTGTAACCAAAGGAAAAATAGTAGCTAGCGGTCTCTCTAGATATAGTTAATGTTTTCTCTAACTGCAGCATATCATTTGGCAAAATAAATAACGTTTTGTTCTAGAGAAGTAACTTCCCTATCGCTGTACTGGGCCACAGGCACTTAAAAGTGCTAGGAGACACAAAACTGGGGATGATACCAAGTAACTAGCTGTTGCACAGAGACTGCTTTGAAAAATAGTCAGTTATGCTCCTCGCATGAGAGTTAGATGAGATACTTTCCTGTTATCTGAGAGCAATAAAGTGTTTGAAGAAAGGTGTCAAAAGAAGCAGCCCATCCAGAGATCGAAATAAGACACAGGTCACAAAATCTTCAGATCAATAGATCATCACATGAATGCAAAACCCTCTACCATTATATTTGTGATTCCTATACTATAACCAAAGTCCATTTATTGAAAAACATGCACAAAATCTTTGAAATAAAGCTCTACACCAAGAATACTGGAAAACATACTCTAAATACGGTTCATATGTTTTCAAATAGTCACCACATAACATTTTCCTATTTGCAGGGCTAACATAAAAGCATACCCATGAAGAGATGACTTCCCAAAACATCTACAATAGCAATTTTGCCAGCCATCTGTGCAAAAAGCAGTGTAATTTCCCTTTAAACAGAGGAAAAAAAAAAAAAAAAAACCTAAACAAATCCCCAGCCGAACAGCAGAACAACACACCTGGTCAAACATGAGCCTAAGCGTGAAAACATTCTGGTTTGAGTTTAGCAACAAAGAATATGCAGGCCGGGAAGATTGTGGTTAACCAGTGCTATCTAAATTTGCCTATGTATGTGACACTTCTGTACATAGTTCAGTATTGAAGTGCATTTTTGAGTTATTGACAACATTCAAGGTATACTTCTAATAAAAATTATTTAGCATGCCAGATGCTGGACTAGCTGTCAATGCGTTTTTTTCACATAATAGCCTTATGGTTAAAGCATTCACTAAGAAAGCACTAAATTACATCTAAAAACTGAGATATTTCATACCCACAGCTTCTAGCAGAGAAGAATGAGTGGGGAAATACCCACGTACAGGCTAAACCCAGTGAAGGATTTACTACCACTTCTTCAACGGAGTCACTAAGCAAAGAATGAAAGATTAATGGGACCCCAACAAAAGAAGATAAAATCTAGCCCATATTTACACACTCCCAATGCTGTTTTCATAGTATATAGTAAGAACAATACAGTGCATTGCATAAACAGAAAAAAAAAGGCAAGTCAACTCTCCCCTATCAACCCTACTGAAAGATATGGAATACTCCGCTGCCACGTTTCATTGAAAATATCCCTTTCTTTCTAGTTCCTCCTCCCTACTCTTGTCCCATTACATCCACCTATGTCAGCGGTTATACTTGCAATGGAAGTAAGAGTTACCAGAATTCAAATACATTTGAGAAATTATAAATGGTGCTTACTTAGCCTTAAAGTGTTGAATTCAACATTAAAAGCAATAAGAAGACATTTCTTACATTGATGCCAATGACTTCTACGTAATACATGATCTGGACAGACTACAACATAACTGCTGAGACAATCTCAATGTCAGTTTGGTACTCACGTTGACAGGCAGTATGTTGTAGAGGCCATTAAGTTCAAAGCACTGGTTTTAATTCAAAAAAAGAGAACCTTGTTAAAAAGGAGCCGCTGGGATGTTATATAAAGAGATAGAATTTTAATACCTAGCTTTTCCTAATTAATGTCATAAAAGCATTACTTTTTATTTCTATACACAAACCAGACTGAGAAAAGTTTGAATAATAACAGTTGTTCTATATGTCACATTCATTCTGTCTGCAGGGTTTTGGAAAAATACAAACACAATAATTCTTGCAGAAAACATAGTAACATTACAGATCAGTTTGGACAGATTAAAAAAAAAAAAACAAACTGTCTTTTTTCATTTGTAAAAAGCAGAGAAAGTGATCTGAATGATACAGGGTCAGTAACAGGGGCTGTAGGCCTTCATTCAGAGGTGACTTGTTTGCATCCAACTTAAATCAGCAATGACTATTTATCATCTAACTGCTGCTTAGTTGCCAACACACGATGATATGGTAGCTCCCGGTGGAGAGGTGTCCAGGTGACAGTCACAGCTAATTGCCATCCCTGCTCACCGTCTCAAATAGCGTAAGGGAACAATAAGACCTAGAGACCATAGTAGCCTGTGTCTTCTAGACAGAAAGCAATTCCAGAACAGGATGATGAAAAGGTGTTTCTCAAATGAGCAGTGTCCACCCAATGTGAAACAACAGCATCTCAATTTAAGGTGAGGTCAATGTAATGTTTTTCATGGGAATTATCTGCATTTGGTATGGTACCATGCAAAATCTTTGAGACACTTTTGTTATTTGTGCTAAGGACTTGATTTTTCTGCTCGAGAAATTCCACAGCTTTAAATGCTAGACTGCAGAATCAGTCATTTAATAGAACCTATCAGTATTTCATCATTACAGTGCTCTCATTTGGTATTCTGCAAGCAAAGAAATACTGATTTAGGAGAACACTTCCCATTTCTTTATTACTGTGAAAGAACTTGCACTTACAATGCATAACTGTAGAGTTATGGGAAATATTTTGTATTTTGGACTTTTGGATTCTTTTTTCCTAGTACTATCACCATTTAGTCAGCATAAGTGCTGGGCTTCATATTGCTCTCTTCCATACCCACTATTTAAAACAAGACGGTGAACTTTCCAAGTACCATTCAGTTTTGGTAGTTCCCTTCAAAAAATCCATTTGCTTGCCCTTATAAGTATTACCTTAACAGAACAGCAAAACCTATAACACCATGGGGGTCTAATGTTCTATTCCTTATGCTTACAAAACAGTATAAAATAAGGAAAGCCAAAAGCTCAGAACAGCCATGACTTTGCTAAAGCTGAATCATATGTTGTTTAAAAAGTCATCATTTACATATAAGTACCTCAATATTTACAGCAAAGCCAACTGAATAAATACACTAAGAAATAATTCTGAATCAGAACTATGTTATTTTTAGATTTCTGATGTAGCATGTAGCTTTGATACCACAGAAAATTTCTTCAATTTGACCAAACTTTTTAACATGGAAAAATGTAAACCCAGTTACAGAAGGAGAAAAAAAACCCAAACAATTCAATGTACCTTCACGACATAAAAACAGTTACTTCAAGAATTCACTGTAGGTACTTCTCTCTGGTCTACCACTGTTCATTAAACAAGTATGCTGAATGCATGTCTGGGATCCAAAAATGTCACAAGTCCTCCAATTTCAAACTGACATTGAAGGTGGTGACCCTCTATCTACCAGGACAGCTTTCTGAGACTGTTTTTACATTTACTTATGGTTCTGTTAAGTAAACTAACTCCTTGGTGGTCACACCAAGGACCATAAACAGCCTATTTCTACTACTTAATTTTTGCCTTCTCCTGTTGAGAACCTACCAAATCAGACCGTTTTTCTTTGGTTGGAGAATATTACATTATATTTATCACTATAGCAACTAACCTAATTGACTTGATGCAGGTTTCTCTTCCACCATAGGATGGAGCCACTATCCCTAAATATAATCTAAACATTTAAGAGAGAAAAAATCATCAGTTTATAATTTTACCATGTCAAAGAGAACATAACTGGGCTTTGAAATTAAAGTATAAATGAAAGTCTAATGGAATGCACATATACATCCAGAAGATGCTTTATAAATATGCGTATCTGTCAAGTGAAACTCAGAGTATGTTGTTTACTGGTTGCTCTCAGTAACAGGGATGACTATTGTACAACAAATACATTCCCAGAAACAAAGATTCACAAAGCAATTAGGGGAAGGGAAAGCAAAATTCATCTAACTGATTCAGGAATAAGCTTCGTCAGACCAATAGACTGAAAATGAAAATACGCAAGGCAGATCAAAAGTTTTATGGATAGTCCTAAAAAAATGGAAATATGTAAAAGTTCTGATATTATTTTTTTTTGAGTGGCAGGGTTTGATGTAAAGGTAATAAAATGATACAGTGAGAGATGATCAGATACAAGGTTCCTGTAATTACTTTAATAATGTATTCACCTGTATTGTTTTTTTTACAGAAGTCTGCTTGATATCAGAGATTTAAGTTGGTATACTTCCATATACCTGAATATAAGGTGTGTGGAAAAATACAGAACATCTTACATTGTCAAGTTCTTTTCTTTTACTTCCTAAGAAATATGGCAAAGCTGTTATTCTTAAAACATAACTGACAACCTCCCCTTGCCTCCTCCCCCCCCCAGTTATGCTTTTCTTCAAAAAATAAGGCATCACATGAAAAAAAAGACTGAATAAAACCTAGATGATTTTTAAAAGAATTCATAAAATTTGCTGTACTACTTTACCTAGAAATAGCTTCACATTTTTTTCCTTGATTTTTAAACATCTTCACCCTTTCCACAGAGCAAAAACATTTTTTGCAATTTTTCAAATACTACCGCTAGAGAAAATGTTCATGGCGCTTCATTAACATTTGGAATTGCAGTTATCAAATCAGTGAAAGATTACATAAATGGTGAAGTGTTTTGACACTGCATATTTTAAGCTGCATGGTGCTTTTCAGCACTATATGGAATGAAGAGCATACTATGTGTTTGAGGAACACCATCTACACTGCCTGAGAGAACTAATTAGAAACTCATCATTTAAGCACACCAGAAATTGCTTTCATGTTATCAGCTAACATTTGCATTGTTCAGCATCAGTAAACAATGCAAAAAATAGATATTGAACAATACATAACAATTCAAATGGACAACTTCATTCCTTAGAACAGAACATTGTCAAACCTCTCACTGTTGAATATAAATAATTTTTAAGGTGTCAGAGTCTTTCTGAGGCTCTGCTGACAGAAAATACCTGCACAGAACTCATATCTTCTCATAAAAAGCCTGGGACCCTCCAGACATTTCTAGCACAAACTTAATAAAATATTTTCTATTACTAATATCCAGATGAATTCCCTTTACACTTGAACTATTCATCCTGAAATACGCATTTATTGAGTCACCTATCTCCCAGTATGCACATAAATTCTTTTACATCTAAGTTTGTTGTTTATTATACCGTCTATATTAGCACATCGAACATGGCATTATGTACAAAACAAAATTATTTAAAAGCATGGCCTCTTTGATATGAATTTTTATGAGAAGTGTAATGCAAAATGAGCTTAATTACAAAATATGTTATTCTTTTTGGAATAAGCCTCTTTCATAGCTGTCAGTACAGAGAGTCCCTGTAACATGCAAAAAAAGTGAATTAAAGGTTCTCTTAGCCAATTACAATCTTGTTTCAGAAAAAAAACCACCACAGAAAAATAGAGCATATAATACGGTTGGAGGGAATGGAATAGAGGGTTAAGAAATGCAGCAGGCATACTCCTGAAAACCAGAATCCATTTCCTATTCATCATAACCTACACCTATTACAGCTCAACAAGACAAGCCTAGTGCAAAGTCTTTTATGCCACAGCTTAATGAAAGGAATACGCACTATGTGTAAATTACAGACCACATTCAGCTCAGGTTGGGAAAATACTGTGTAGATTCATTTTGGCAAAGTTGTACAGGTCCCTTCTGATAAATTACATATTTTTTTATTATTGCATAGAAACTCCTTTTTCTATTCTCTTTGAAAGACTGCCACTCTGGAACCATGGACTAACTTGCACTCCCCAGAAGTATGGGCTTTAACTGTATTTAGATTACATAACTGATTGAAAATTACTCTTGCCAAGAGCAAAAAAAAAAAAACTAAGACGAAAAAATAAAGACCTTTAAAAGTATTAATAGTCTGGGTACTTGACTCTACAGATACCTTATCTGCATCTCAGTGTGATTAGTGGCCAATCTCTCAAGCCTGAAAAAGAATATACCAGACTCTACCGATAACCTGTGATGCAGCTCTAAAACTGATGGCATGGGCTTACTAAACTGCTGAGGATACGCTAAGGAAGTGCCGGGGTGTTCCAATGCAATTTCACAGTCAGAGGATCACATATGATCCCAGTGATGTTAAGACATCTGTCACTTGACTAAGTACATGCTTTCTAAAGGAATGAACATAAGCAAAACAACTCCTGTTCATGGAAGGTGGATGGGAGTAAGAGAGTGTGTATGTGGGGGGAGCACGCTGGGAGAGAGCTGGTAACATCTGATAATCAACAGTGAATAGTGAATCACGGTTACTACCACTAAAAAGTTTGTTCCTAAGATCCAGGAGATGTTTCTGTTTGGACTGGAAATGCCACATCTACAGCCTATGGACATCCCATAAAGTGTCAGTCCACCTGCTCTACCACAGGGGAACGGGGGAGAAGCATGGAGTACCCATGCCTGCCAGCTTCAGAGCTCTACCTTTGCCAGAAGCGTTACCTCAGATGTGAAGGGTGTGGATTTACATCCAGCAAAAGCACCAGGACAAATATGTACTTACTGCAGTAAGCGATTAGGAGACTAGCCAGGATCATGATAGCCCAGAAAGTTGAGGACATGCTTGGCAAGGCGTTGGCATCTTTCCTACTGCTTCTTCTGGGAGATGGAGCCATTGAAGCCACTTCCCCAGTGAGGGGGGAAAGTCAGATAGTTTCACCAGCCAGCTCTCCCCTTGACCGATGGCCTTTCTCCACGTGTAATCCCCAAGGAAGGCATCTTCCAACCACCCCGCGGTCCATCAGCAGCAACACGGCCCTGTCGCAGGAACCATCTTCCAGCCAGAAAGCCAAGACGACTCTAAAGCGTGCAGGACTTCGGCGCGGTGGCCGCAGCCAGCTTTCCTCCCGTTACTGTGGTGAGGTTCACCAGCGTGGTGGGCTTTACTGGGACTCCGCTGCCTGGCGTGGCGCTGAGCTCTGGAGATGTCCCACGAACGAGCCTCTTTTTATTATTTTTTTTTTCCTTTTCCTTTCCTTTTTTAATTGGCAGAAGTTGTTTCGCTTGTTGGCCGTCCCCCTGCCTCCTCCCCCTTCCCCGGCGGGCAGACGCCCCCCGGCAGGGGCCCGGGCCCAGGCGGTGGTACCGCGGGGCGGCCTCCCCCGCCCGCCCGCCGCTCTAGGGCGACCCCCGCTCAGGCCGCCGCCGTCTCCCAGCCCAGGGCAGCATGGCCGCGGGCACGGCGGGGCGAGGGCACCTCGGCGGCCACCGCCGCCCGCCCGCGGGGGTGGGCTCCGCCTGACAGCTCGACGGGGCAAAGGCGACCGGCAGCCGCGGAGGCGCGGGGGACGGCGGTGCCCGCGGAGGGCTGAGGACAGCGGCGGAGACGGACAGCCCGGCCCCGCGGGTGGAGAGGCGACCCGTCCCCCGCGGCGAGTCCAGCCTGATCTCCCCTCCCGGCTCGCTCCTGAGGGGTCGACGGGGCGGAGGCGCGAAGGGCGGCCGGGTCCGCGGCGGGTGGGACACTTTATGAGGAGGGTCGGCGGCGGCCGCAGCAGGTCTCCTCTCCGTTCGCCGCCGGCTCCGCTCTCAGGCTCTACCGCTAGAGCAGCGCCGGCCCTTCAAGTAAAAAGGAGGAGGAGGAGGAGGAGGAGGAGGGGGACGGCGGTCACGCCCACAGGTGAAGAGCCCACGGAGCGGTTCTTCCCCCGGCGCCGCGCCACCTGCGCGTCCCCGCCGTTGGAGCGCTCCCGCCCGCCGGCCGCACATCGCCCCCGCGCCCGCCCGCTGCCGGCCGCGCCTCTGCCTCGCCTCGCCTCGCCTCGTCCCGCTCCGCTCCCGCGTCCCCCCCCCTCGCGGTGCGACACAGCGACCGGCGGGTTTAACCCTCGGCGGTGGGGAGGGAGGAGCCGCGGGGGTATCTCACTGCGGCGGCTGCCAGCCTTGCCGGGGGCGGCGGTCGTGCCGCGGGCAGGGGCTGAGGGGCGCGGGGTGGGGAGGGACGAGCCCTCTGGCTCTGCAGGGGGAGAGGCAGCTCCAGCGCCCAGCGACTCCCCACGGCCCTCAGCGGAGAGGCGGCGCGGAGGAGCCGCCGGGCGGGGAAGGGGAAGGGGATGGGGATGGGGATGGGGATGGGGATGGGGATGGGGAAGGGGAAGGGGAAGGGAGCTCCCCGCCCGGAGCCCCCTCGGGGAGCCTTTGCTCTTGGCTTGGTCGGAGTCTCGGCAGAAGGAGAAGGGCCCCAGGGAACCTGGTCCCATCCCCTCACCTGCACGGTGCGGCTCGAAGTCTCCGCGGTGTCTTCTGCCTCGACGCGGCCTGAAGTGTTAATGGAAACATTCCTCCTCCTGTATTCATGCAGTCCTTACAGGGACCGTTGGCACGCCATTTCTGGTGCTGAAGTGGCGGACACACATGGATGTTGAACCCAATTTAGAGGGCTCCAGTCCACATATCTGCCAGTAGCCTTTATGGTAATAATAAAAA
This sequence comes from Rissa tridactyla, assembly GCF_028500815.1. Classification (NCBI taxonomy): domain Eukaryota; kingdom Metazoa; phylum Chordata; class Aves; order Charadriiformes; family Laridae; genus Rissa; species Rissa tridactyla. Next base: position 200,744,967 of record NC_071466.1, read on the forward strand.
ACTGAAATTTTGTAAGAGGGACCAGGTACTTGAGCTTTTCCATCCAGAGTCTCCATAGCAATGTCCTCAAATTAATATTTTAAGTTTTGCAGAAGGTAGTCACTTTCCAAGTACTGGCAGGACTGGCAGACTAGAAGAGGAGCTTGATCACAAAATGTCCCAGTTGTCTCCTCCTGTGTTTTGCTTGTGTAATAAAAGTACTGTGAAAAAGTAGATCCATATCCCTTCATCAGCCCCAGGTTTGTCTGATTGTTTGCCACTTAAATATCTGGACTTAAAATTGTATATGAATGATGCATTATTTACACGACAGGACTGTAGGGACTTTTTTAGTACAGCTGCACTTGACTAGATACTTGGAACTAGGTTCAGTTTTGCTTCATGAGGACATCATCATTGTAATCTCTTTGATTTCAGATCTAATTTTCTACCAGGTTCGTTTGCATCCTGCACTGGTAGGGCAGTAGGCTGGTGTGTTCAAGTATGCCTCACAGAGATGAAGCTTCAACTATCATTTGGGTACGTGCACAACATCCCCTTCCAAGATGTGACTCTCCCTTATTTTCAGTGGGAATTTCTTTTCTATTTCATTTAAAAACTAGACTAGAGCACAACTCAAGCATTAAGGCAACATGCTAAGCTTTATTCTTCTCCCCCACATCATTTAGAAGAGCATTTTTTTATTATTTTGTATTTAGAGACCAAATCTTTGTAACACCTTCTATCCCTGACTTATACTCTAGATTTTCTCTGTAAGTCAATATAAAATCCATAGCTCCTTTGGTATCCTGAAGTATTAGTTCTGTTTGATGTTATAAAGTGCTACTGCATAATGAGGTTTCTTTAAAAAAATAGGACTTTCAAGTTTCCTATTCTCAGAACAAATGTAAGTAAGTATTAAGCAACAAAAATGCCTCAGCATGATGTGCTGCTCTTCGTTGCAATTCCAGGACTAACATGTAAATTAAGCAGTTTTCTGTGTGTATGAAAAGAAATTTGATTTCCATTACAGCTGCGAGTATTGAATATATAGTTGAGTAATGTATTTTAACTACTACTAAAAAGAAAAAGCACAAATATCTTGACAAGAGATATACAGTATGATCTATAGATTAAGAGACTTTAAATCCACAAAGGATAGCTGCAACAGGATAGAGGCTGCTGTACCTTTAGTATAGTCCATAGAATTTTATATAGTAAATGTTATAGTTTAGCCATTAAGCTGTGGTTATACAAGAGGATTTCCCTTGGAAATGCATCCAGCTTTCAGTTCGGGGAGTGGGAGTCATGATTACTGTTCACCTAAATAAAGCCTGAAGCTTGATGCAGAAACAAAAGTATTGCTCTGCTAGTTCTGAAAACTGACCTTGTTCATATGAGACCAGGTTAATTCTCTTGTCGTAGAACTACTCAGTTACTTGGAAAGTAAGGTACCACTCACTGAGAACAGGGACCACCGAGCTGGGGCCTTCGTGTTTCCATCTACATCTACCTGTAATAGTTTTACATAAGGCATTTTATACGAAGAAAGATTTTCAAATGTTACATTCTGATTCCATTGTCAAAGACAAGATAAGTCTTAAAAACACTCTTTAAAAATGTAATTTTAGGTCACTACTGATTTGTTCTGTAGGTTGATCCCCAGTAATGGTCTGGCTGTTCTGCACTGTCTTGTATTGAAAAGTACCTCACCCCAGAGTGACACTACTCACAAAGTAAAATCCTACTCAATGAAAAAGTGACAGAATGTGATCTGAAATTAATTTGCTTGCTTCTTTCTTGACATGTCCCCTTCACCTTGATTTTCAAGGAAAATGTGTGAAGTCTCTGTCTTTAATGCCTCCCTCATCTCCCAAGAAATTCCTGGTATTCAGACCTTTGTGTGTGCAGAGATGTAGAAACAATGATTAAACTCATGGGCAGATGTCTGAAAGCAGACGAGGAAATAGACACCCAAGTTAAAGGCTGTATATCAAAGTGAAATAAGCTTGCCAGAAATCAGATTTATTCCCATACAATCAAAGACACAGATCTCTTGTTCTGCCATTGCTGCTGGCAGAGTTAATATCTACAAGGAAATTAAAATAATATTTAAGCTATTTATTAAGATAGGTTGTGCTGTTGCTCCAACTGAAATTGCAAGCAAAATGTTTCCATTGACTAGAAGCAGGTTTAGTTTAAAGCCTGTTGTATGCTGTAGCTATGTGTCGGAGAGTTTGTCCATGATGTGTATACGCACCGCTGCTTTCTGCCAGCATGTCAGACCTGTAAAGCCTGCGCAGTGATTTTGACCTCTATTACAAGTGCAGCCTACAGAGGATAAATCCTGACATTCATTTAGCATCAACCACGTACATGGCAGAAGGAAGGTAACATTCTTTACATCTTTGCAGAGAGACCTTCCATTCTTTTTGAGTTTGCTTATTTACTTTGAAAAGAGGAGTTTTAAGTAAATGGTGGGTCAATTCTATGGCAATACACTGATTCAGTGAACTTAATAAAGAATTACCAACTAGTAATATGCAAGCCAACAGCTGAGTTTTGGCTTTAGATAAAGTAAAATGCTTCAGTTGATTCTAAATGTTGGTTTGAAAGAAAGAACAGAATAATCTCTGAATGGACATAAATCATAGAATCGGAGAAACACAGAATAGCATGGTGGAAGGGACCTCAAAGATCATCTTGTCCAACCTTTCTTGTCAAAAAAACTGTTTAGATCTGTTGATTTTGAGATAAATATGAGTGAAATAGATGTAAAAGAATGGCATCAATAGAAACTATTTTTTTTCCACAATGTTAAAAACATGCATTACAAACAGGAGCTTTGTAACATCAGCTCGTTTTATCTCAACAGAATTTTCAGAGGAAGAGCAACGGAGCTTCATACTAAGAAAGTAAACCCTTCAACTTTATTTAACCATTTACATTTTCAACAAAGTAGTTAAAAGACTCTGTGTGCCTCTTTATAACAATCCATAGCATCTCTTTAACAACCACAGCAATTATCAGAAAAAATGCAAGGGAATTGCATCTTCTGTCTTCCTCAAGAAGAAGGGATCAGTGGAGACTGGTCAGGTGATACAGATTCATAGCTAAAGAAAAATAATGTTTTTAGTTAGATTTTGTGAGAAAATTTGCTGTCTTTCTTTGTGTTTCATACTCTTAGGACGTTTGAAAAAAAGGTTCAAAGTAGACACATATTTCAATGATCTTTTTAATACCTTGTTTAATGCCCATAATATTGCCCATCTATTTAATAGGAAAGGTTTTGCTATTGGTTTGCATTAAGCAGAAAATTACTGCATTTATGTCAAAGAAAAAGGAAGGAAGGAAGGGAGACATGCATGCTGATTTCATCGTCAAATTATAATTTAGAGAGTGAGTTCAGTCCTTCAATAACAGAAATCATATTTGAGTCTAAATGGCAAAGATGTGCATATATCTGGTCAGGAACTTAGTCCTCACCTGGGATTTCAGTAAAAATATTTATTTACAGATTACTGAAAAAATGCATATATTTTGATACATGTTTATGCAACAGGTTTTTTTTTCAAGGTCAGTAAAGGTGAGGTCCTTAAGAACCGTCCACAATTCTCTTAATGCATAGTCAAGATATATTTAGAGGGAAGCTGTTGACCATTAAGTGACCAAAGCTAAGTCATGTTGGTGTATTGCATTATATTGTCTGTGCCAGGTGCTCTCAGCGATGAGTGCTTTTGTTGGTTATTACAAACCTATAGCTGTGATGTGTCACTCATAGACTGTGCCTTTCCACTGATCTTTCTGTAACAGATTCAAGCTACCAGATAGTAGTTGGTTTTTTCTAGCCATTATAAATTTAGCTGGTTTTTTTTTCTAACTTTAATTTCCTGCTAAGGACATTATAGATGTAGTTTGATACAGATATAGTTTGAAAAGCTGTATGTGTTTTTGATTTAACATGAAAGATTTCATAAGTTGTGGGAAATCCTCCCCCTGTAAAACAAAATACGTGAAGTTTTTCACTGACAGCTATGTTAACCTATCCAATTAATTGCAAAGCCAAACATAAAAAAAGCATGAGAGTGACAGTGGAAATACGCTGCCAATACAAAACATTTTTGTACAAAACCTGTCTGTATAACTGATGCGTTGTCACAACATCCACATTATCATTCTGACCGAATATTATTTACAGATCTTACGCTAAAATGCAGAAAAAGCCTAAAGGAGAGACACTTAAAGATGCATTTTAATTCCACTTTGTGTCAAAGGCAAGTCTGCATTTTATATAAAAAATTGGCACCAATATAAGTGCCATCAAAACATTTCTGCCCTTTTTTCAAGAAATCCTAGCTATAGATGACAAAGAGATTAAATGAACTTTTGTAAAATTACTGCATTCTTACTTAGATCCTTAAAATATTGAGATTTAAAAGAGCACTTCACTGCTGATATTCAAGAAGCTCAAATATCAGAACTAATGTTGGTTTATAATAAACTACTGCTCTTTATAGCACGTACTAATAAAATGTTTATTTTTATGATGTGGGTGTGTAAGATTGTTTCTTTGCACTGAAATGCCTACAACTGATGTGGTAGATAAGTACGTTTCTGTCACTTAGCAACCTTCACTGCTTCAGAAAAAAAATTTTTGGGGTATCTGTAATGCTATTATTGAAAGTGTCTGGAGTTTAGCAAATTACCAAATCATTCAGAAGTGAGTCATTACCTGAACTACAGTGATGCAATATACTGGATTTGACAGCAAGAACAGAAATAACTAACTTGCATACATGGATAATTTAGGAAGGTGAGTTATTTTAAAAAATCAGGAAAGGAACCAGGACATGAAACAGCAAACAAACATGAAATAAATCCAAATATGGCAAATTATTTTCATTACAGTAAATAGATAAAAAATAAGGGATATGAAATCATAACGATGAGCAGATTTCTGTCTTGGAGATTGCAGAAAATATTAATCAGATCTGTTGTGAGTTAGGTCTAGTTTTATTTTGTGTATTCAAGTGAAAATGGCACTGAATTCGGTACCTTTTCCAAAGTGTTGAGAAAAATCTGCTTTTGATACATAGCCAATAAAACACGCCATTCTTTTACAATAGATTTAAAGCAAGGAAAGAATAAACAACTTGCTTAGGAATTTATTCCATTTTGTGTTTTTTTTTTCTCTAGTTCCCTTTTATTAGTTTTCCTTCAATTACATTCCACGATTTGATAACTTGCACATCATACAGGTGTTAAGAAGTGTACAATCACAGAGACCTCATGGGTTTTCTTTGTCACTCTCTGGTCTTTTTCAGTCCTGTATCAGGTAGTTTCCCTGCACTGAGTTCTCTAGGAGAGAGAAATCAAGGTATCCTGTACATGTCTGTATATACATTCAGCAACTACCCATTTGAGAGAAAAAACATCATCGCTGGTCTGACAAACGCATGATCCTGTCTTTTGGGGAGTGTGCTCTGAAGCCACCTATGGAGTTACTATGTAAATCATTATTTCCTTTGACATTTTAACACACGTCAGAGAGGTAAGGGCATGTGTGGTTAACTATGCATCCTTATGGCATTTTCTGGAAATCTCACCGTGTCTTCACAAACCTTGCCGTAGGACAAGAAAGAGGCGGTATTGTTTGGAGGCAGAGTACAGGCTTATGTCCTGAGAGCTGACTTCTTCATGTCAATGAAGCCAATAGATTTTCTGAGCAGCTCTTTGACAATTGCTTCAATGCCTTAGTTTTTGCTGGAACCAGGAATGGTTAATGTTTTTTCTGTAAGGATCTAGAGCTTTTTGATGAAATGTTCTGTTTGAAGGTGAGGCAAGGCACAAACATTTTACAAATGTATTGTTAAGAACTTATCTCAACGAGAGGGCAGTGAGTGCAGTCGTGCTCTGCCTAAGCTGGTGCTGAAATTGTTAAATTCACCATACAGCAATATGGTTGGTCAGTGAATAGTAAGAAATTTCCCCAGGAAAAAGAATCTTGGTAAACTAAGCAAAGCTGCAGATTTAAAAGCTAAAATTTTCATCTAGACTTACCAACAATGTGGTTTGTTGTCATTCTCCTATTTGACAGTTCAACTTTTGCCTTTTTACAATAGAATTAAATGGTGTTTCTGGTGTCATTGTACTGTATTTCAGAAAGGAGCTAACTTTGTGTAACCAGGAAATCCCTCAAACAGATCATTGCCTTCCTGAATGGAAATGAGAAACTATTGGTTTACTGTAAATCACAGCGTATGAGCTGCAGCCTATGAACGTGGTGGACTTTTGTTGAGAAGCAGACAAGCTCTCTTTTAAGTGATATGCTGAATACCAGACAAGGATTCAAATTTTCAGTGGCTTTTCTGGTCAGATGAAATGCATGGTTTAATATCAAACAAATTCTGTTTCTATCTTCGGAAATAGGATTTTATATGTAAGGGTACAAGAAGAAAGGGTACTAGAAGGTAGAACGGACAAAAAGGAACAATTACATTTTCTTTGGATGGCTCCAAAGGAGGATCAGTCATTTACTAGAGATCCTGTTGGCAAAATAGTTTTCCCTTTACGATTTTTGGCTGTGGGTGCAGTTTTTTGGGGGGCAGTGGGAGGGAGGACAAGAGGTGGTGGGGTGGCAGGGAATTCTGAATTAGGGATGGGCTATTTTTTCACTAGCCAGTGGACCTATTTGATTCTGAAGGTGTCACCTCCATGTGCATCCTGCAAAATTATGTCCATGCTGAAGAATGGCTTTGGGTACAATGTTTGTCTCTCACAGAACACTAAACTCATGAAGTTAAAAAATAGTAAGTGCAAAGTCCTGCATCTGTAGGACTCCATGCATCAATGTGGACTGGGGGCCAGCCATCTGGAAGGCAGCCTTGTAGAAAAGGACCTGGGAGTCAAGGATGTCAAGGTGACCATGAGCCAGCAATGTGCTCTTGCAGCACAGAAAGCCAGGAGCCTCCTGGGCTGCATTAGGGAGAGTGTTGCCAGCAGGTTGAGGCAGGTGATCCTTCCCCTCTACTCAGCGCTGATGAGACACATCTGGAGTGCTGTCCCCCATGCTGGACTGCCACAAGAGGTAGTACAAGAGAGACTTGTCCATCTCTGTCCAGTACAAGAAAGAGATAGACATACTGGACATAGTGCAGCAAAGGGCCATGAGGGTGATTAAGGAATTGGAGCATCTGTTGTACAAGGGCAGGCTGAGAGAGCTGGGATTGTTTGTCCTCAAAAAGAGAAGGACTGGGCAGGGGGATGTGTCGGGGTCATTGTGTGCCCATCAATGGGTCCTGATGGGCAGAGACAGACTCTCCTCAGTAATATACATTGAAAGGACAAGACACAATAGGCACAATTTGAAATACAGGAAATTCCACTTGAATGCAAGAAAAAATATTTTACTGTGAAGGTGATCATACACTGAAACAGGTTGTGCAGTGACATTGTGCAGTCTCCATCCTTAGGGATACTCAAAACCCATCTGGACACGGTCCTGAGCAGCCTGTAATTGAGCCTGCTTTAAGCAGGGAAGTTGGACTAGACAGTTTCCAGAGGTCTTTACCAACTTCAACTATTCTCTAAAAAGTAATTGAATAATACTAAAAAAAAAATAATAATTAAGCAATAAAAGTTAGATGCTGTTTTGCTTCCTTTTAAGGTAATTGACTATTATCTAAGACTTTGAGTAACATTTGTGCTTTCAGACAGCATGATGAGGGCTGGGTACCTCAGCACAGGATCTGAACATAAAGTCAACAAATGGGTACAGCTTAAGAAATAGCTAACAGATAGCCACCTGAAAACGGTGAGGACAAGGGTAACTCCTGTTCTCTCATTAGGACTCTTAAGCGGTTTTCTAACCACCTGGGTCTTTATCCCAGACCCTACTCCTGAAGGTTGTCACCTGTAATCCTTCCTTCTAATCAAGTATTGTGTTTAGAGGAGAATGAAGTGGTGGTGATGGGACAGATGCCACACCATGTCCTCAAGGCATCCTAGTCATTACAACATTTGTTCAGGATGTATGGGAGCTCAGTTCAGTTCTCTTCTCTGCCATGGGCAAATCTGCATCAATCAGTAGTTCTATAATGGGGCACTTACAATCCCCTTGTTGAAACAGTGTCACTGTACAGGTAATAAATCAAGACTTACAGAGCAGAAGGAGAAAGTATAAAAGTGAAACTGATTTTGTAGCTAACTATTTATGTGGGTACTCACCTTGAGAGGAGACCAATCTTTTCTTGCCTGATCCCAGGACAGTTTCTGTAATTTTAACAATGACTGTATAATGTGCTTAATTATGAAAAAGACAGGCCATTGAAGAAGATTGATATCAGAAAACTTTGATTTACTTGGCTTTAGCTTCCATGCTTTGTCTGTGGATTGGATAATACCTCGTGTAAGTATGTAACTTTCATGGCAAATTTGGTATCACATTGCATATAATGAGATTACTCATGGCATTGACTTTCTGACATTGAATCAGTTTTCAACCAACTCATAGTTATTTTTTCTGTATATATACATCTAGGACAGGTTTCATTAAATGAACCAAAAATAAAATTGTTACATTAGTATTTACAACAATGTTTTCTGACAAGATCAAAGAAATGTTACAATTAATACACTGTTACTCAGTCCTCTGAACTCTCTCTTTCTTTAGACTTCTTCATCCTACCCAGACCAGATTTTTTTCTCAAAGACACTTAATTAGGAAAGTGACAATACTGGAAATAAGAATTTTCTTACAAAGGATAGTTTTCAGCTGTCCAAAACTTGTTTGTCTTCTCCCCTACAACCTTCATTTTTTACCCTTCAAAATCTACAAGTTTCAAAATGAGAAGTCAGGTGCTTCTTCACTGCATTTGGGTTTATTACAATCCAAATTAAGCAGTATTATGCAGTGTTTACGCCTGGCACTTCTGCATGTAAACTATACTTTTGTATACATTACACTTTCTCTTTACACAGCACCCATACCCGGCTCAGGAGCCTCCGTGGGGAGCAGGGACATGGGCACACTGTGCTCTGCCACACCTGTGGCCCCACATCACTGGCGCCAGCCCTAATAGAGACCCCTCCACCTCTGCCTCACCTTGGTGGGGTCCTGTGTTTTCAGAGCAAGACTTGGTGGGGATGAGGGGTGAGGACCCGTCGTGGTGACAGAAAGGGATGGCAGAGTCAACTGCCTGTGAATCCTGTGGGTGTTGTGGCTGGCTGGATGTAGTAAACCGTGGAAGACAATCCTTTGCCAATCTCACCCAGAGGGGTTGTGGAGTTCTCCACCTGTGGAGATACTCAAAACTCAATTGGACATGGTCCTGGGCAAGCTGCTGTAGCTTACCCTGCTTGAGCAGAGGGCTTGGGCTAGATACGCTGGAGAGGTCCCTTCCAGCCTCAACCTGTGATCCTGTGATCCTGTGATTCTGTGATTCTGTGAATAGACAGTGTTATCTTTCTTCATTATAGAAATGTATGCTGTATCATATTGAAACCTGTTAAATATACAGCAGTGTAAGTAGGAAGACAGAATGTCTCAGCTGTGTGTGTTAGCTTGTCATGGGTACATTTGATTCACAAGGCTTTAATAAGTGATAATTCCCCAAATGTTCAGCCTATTAGAACTGGTTCATCAGTACCCTAGAAAGGCCTCTATGCCTGGGGCAGCTTGGTTCTGTCTCCTGTTGGGCACAGTAACAAAAGGCTGGGAATATTGATTTTTCAGGTCTCTTTGAGACATCGCTTTGTTACTCCCCTATGGAGCTTCATTGTCTCCATCATGCCAAGCCAATATCCTGCAATATTATCTCCAGTTGAATAGAACTGCTTTGTGTTTGGAATTGGGTGAGCCACACAGTCTGTTCATCCAATTTTAGGTACTGGACTGAAAAAATGGAGTGCAAAATTTTAAAAATAATTGAACTGGCCTTGATTTAAAAGGAAGTAACAATATACTTGTTTACAAGAACACTAATGAATATTTTTATTCATTTTTATTCTTGTGTTGAGGTTAGCAGGACAATAAAAATGGAACCCAAACACATTTCTGTGTCATCATGAATTAAGGCAATCAGTAGAATTCCTTGACAAATTGCCAGCCCTCATAATTACAGGCTTCTCTGATGCTTATTCCACAATGGATTTTTAAATCTCATCAGCTGTGTGAGCCATCTTTGTCAGACAGGAAGGAACTTAACAATGTCTTTATTTATTATCTGGACATCGCATGACACTAACGTGACACTTCAAGTCTGTTGTGAATGTTTGACCATAGACTCTCTTTCAAACAAGCTAAATGTTGGCATCTGGTATGACACACACTGTCATTTGTCTGCGTTGCTTAAAATTGTACAGAATGGTTTCATCATCCCCCCCCAAAATACCTGCTATAACCAGAATGCCCTCTCGCACACAAAAATATTTGTGTTTTATGTCAGATCTGCACAATATTTTAAGCAAGTCATAAGGAGCATTTGCTTTGAGAACAGACTGTGTAAAACCCTACACATTTTAAAATGCTATTCTGAGAAGTTTTGAGGTATGAGAACTGTACAGGTTTTGACTGATCTGGATGTTCTTCAAACTTCAGAAGTGATAAAAATTGGAGATAAAGGATTTTTTTTGGACAGAAAATTTCAATGATGTCTTCATAGGTGATTTCTCCTGCCTTATGATTAACTGTGGTGCTGGAAGAAGCTTTTCTACGCAGCATTCTTTCCTTTCTGTCTTGTCAGTTTTAGTTCCAATACAATTTTAAGAGATAGCTTTTGAATCATTAGACTTTCCACCTAATTGCAAAGCCATTACAGGCTTAATATGGCAAGAGCTGAGCCTGTCAATGCATACATTTCTTTTAGTTTAATTGCAGTCCGTCCACCTTAGGTTCTTTCTAAGCTACTTTTAAACTTAGATAACATTCTTTATGAGATTTCCCATAAACTAAAATGTCATTCTCGGAAACTGTGATACTTTCCAAATGTTGCAGTATCATACACGTTTTTCTAAGGTGATTCTGATGCCAAATGGGAAGCAAAAGAGTAGGCATCTTTTAAATAACGTCATAATAAGTTGTCATCTTATATCTTTCAGGAAGATCTGGTGAGAATAATTTTGACAAAACATTTTTCATCAGAAAATACTGACTTGGTGAAACTAAAGCTTTTCACAGAAATGTGTATCTTTTCAATAAAAGTTTCATAATGAGGCTTATTTTTTTTTCAGGTCCAGGATAGAATTTCTAATCGAATCCTGACAACTCAAGATACATGTACCTCTGTGGTCAGGTTAAGTTAGGAGACCTAGGTTTAGATCTCTTACTTTGAGCTGCAGCAGGTAGCTGAACCTGGGCCTAGCACTTTAAAAGTGATTGCCTTCAGTGCTTGAATGCTGGTTTTTGGGGTAAATCTCTCTCAGTCTCCTTTAATATCTCTTGAGAACTTTCTAAATATCGTAGGATTTCCCCTACACGGAGGTAAAACAAGTAAAAAAATGACAACTATGTTTACTAAAATAAAATTATTTTGTTTTCAGGTCAGTCTACCTGTCAGAGTGCAAAAGAAAGTGCTGTTTGGATGTTTTCATATAGGAAGACTCATATCTTATCTTTGAAGCTCTACTTACAGTTTCAGGTCACAGCTCTGTGTTCATTCATAACACAACTCTCTTGATTTAAGTGGAATTATCTCTATGTTTGAGCATTTGTAGAAAGTTTGAGCATTTATGTTCTTAAGCTTTCACAAAGAAAAAAACCTTTAGTCAATGCTAAAAAATTATTTGTGCATGTCATTTGAGTAGAAAATTTAACATTTTATATAACAGTACAAATTCTCTGCTTACAATACTATGCTATTTCCTTCTTGGGTAGATTTTAGTTTCTAACATTCCGTGTCACAATAATATAAAAGAATTTATCTTAATCAAGGAATTAACCACATAGTGAGGACTTAAAGTCCTTCCTTAAAGGACATAAGGAAGAAAGTTAACATTGCTTATAGCTTCTGTTACTACAGTGGACTAGAACACAAGTTAAATAATATCACTTTCTCCCTTGTACTCAGCACTGGTGAGGCCGCACCTCAAATACAGTGTTCAGTTTTGGGCCCCTCATTACAAGAAAGACATTGAGGTTCTGGAGCGGGTCCAAAGAAGGGCAATGAAGCTGGTGAAGGGCCTAGAGCACAAGTCCTATGAGGAGCAGCTGAGGGAGCTGGGGGTGTTTAGCCTGGAGAAAAGGAGGCTCAGGGCAGACCTTATCACCCTCTACAACTACGTGAAAGGAGGCTGTAGCCAAGTGGGAGTCGGTTTCTTCCCCCATGTAACAAGCAATAGGACAAGATGAAAAGGTCTCAAGTTGTGACAGGGTAGGTTTAGATTGGATATAAGGAAAAATTTCTTCATCAAAAGGATTGTAAAGCATTGGAAAAGGCTGCCCAGGGAAGCGGTTGAATCACCATCCCTGGACTTATTTAAAAAACATGTAGATGTGGTGCCTGGAGACGTGGTTTAGTGGTGGACTTGGCAGTGTTAGGTTAACAGTTGGCCTCGATGATTTTAAAGATCCTTTCCAACCAAAATCATTCTATGATTCTAAATTAATCTGAGGCACTCAAAATTGTGTGAGATGACTAGAGCTGTCAACTGGGCAATTGTACATATAAAAATATCACAAGATACATGACTTGAAGATAAAGTTTGTGAAGCACTCTCCTGGTTCCGGCAGGGACAGGCTTAATTCCCCCCAGGCTCCGGCAGGGACACAGGTATTCCATGCCATGTGAGCCATGCCCACCCTGAGCTGCCGGGGGAGGGGGCAGGAAGTCGCCGTTTGGAGCTGGCGGGGGCATCCAGGGTCCAGTCGGTGAGCGGCGGGGAGCGGCGGTTCCGTGATCGTGTTTGTATATTCCTCTGTCCGTGTTATTGTTGTTGTTTCCTTGTTCTCTTTGCTGTTCTGTTAAACTGCTTTTGTCTCAACCCAAGAGTTTTGCCTTTTTCTTCTGATTCTTCCCGTATTGGGAAGGCCCGAGTGAGCGGCTCATGGTTCTTTGTTGCCATCTGAGGGTGAACCACGACAAGCACCTTGGCTGTTGAGAATAATGTACTAAAAATTATCTGTTTAGAATGAAATTATCTTTAGAATGCATTCTGGGAAAGCCAAATTATTGAAATTTTTTACAATTAAAATAAGCTAAAGTGATTGATTTGAGAACAATAGATAGTGCTACTGAACATACTTTTTCTGGTATATTGAAATATAGGGAGTACTTATTTAGAAAATTAAAAAGAAATGTAAAGTATGAGTTGCCTTTAGACTCAGGCTAGACATTAGTTAGACCATAAGCAAAATGTTCTTTTTCGTATACCAAAGTAATAGAGCTACTTGACAATCAGCTTTTTTAATGCATTATGGATGAATGGGAACTGACTAGCAGTAATTGAGTACTGTACATTCTGAAGCCTGATTACTGAAGTAAGGAAAAAGGTGTTTTAGTCTAAAACTGTAACCTTATTAATTACTACTTAGCAGCCACTCATGCCAGGATCACTGAATAGCAATAGCCAAATCCTTGTTTAGCCTGCTCCTAATTTTCACTAAGACTTTAAAGTTCTGCACCCGCACGTGACCAGAATTACCTTTCTTTGGACAAGCACCTATCTTCTGCCTGTGCCCTGCTCGAATCTACGCTCTGTCAGTCATGCCAGGGTTCAGATCTGCTAAGTACTCTCACAGCGTATCAAATACACGTTATCAGAAGAGCTATTACAAAGTGTAATCACGTCCACATTCTTTCTAAAATGCGTTATCATGATGTAGAAGGGTAAGTTGCTAGTTCTCACCTTTGGATAATGAACAAAGGATTACAGCCATTCATTCATGAAGCTTGAGCTAACTTATATTCTAAACCTTTCCCCAGGAGAGCATCTTCAAATTCACCTTTCTTGCTTCCCTAGAAAATGAGTGAGTTTTACTGCACAGAAAACATTTCAAACTGAAGAGCAACTCTGTGACCAAACAAGGTATTCTACAACAAAGAGTAGGTCTAGGTCACTTCCCTTCACTGTCACATTTTTTTTCTTTGTTTGTTTATTTCTTCTTTTTTTTTTCTCCTTTTTTTTCATTAATGGTTGTTTAAGGGAAATTTTATGTGCAGCCCGAAATGCAAGTACTGTGACACTTAAGTCCTTTAGTGACTCCATCTCTTAATTTCTCAATTATCAAATCGATAAAATAATTACACCCCTAACCAAACATTTTGATAAATGTTGATGAAAGGCACAGTTTAAAAATGCATACATCTAAAACACAGGCATCACTGTTCTTGATTCCAAAATAAATTGATTACGAACATTTTTACTGGCAGTGTTGACCGTATTGCCATACAGAGAATTAATTTTTTCACTTCTCTCTAATAGGTAGGCAAAAGGTGACGCAGTTGAGTGTTTGATTCTTGCTGGATGTACTGATTTTGGCCTGGATGGAGTTAAATTTCTTCATAGTAGCTTGTATGGGGCTATGTTTTGGATTTGTACTGAAAATAATGTTGATAACATATCGATGTTTTAGTTTTGCAGGGCAGTGCTTACACAGAGTCAAGGCCTTTTCTGCTCCTCAGACTGCCCCGCCGGCGAGCAGGCTATGGGTGCACAAGGAGCTGGGAAGGGGCACAGACGGGACAGCTGAACCCAACTGACCAAAGAGATATTCCAGACCATATGACATAGTGCTCAGCAACAAAACTGGAGAGGTGGAGGTGGGCAGGGGCTGCTGTTTCTCCAGGACTGGCTGAGTATCTGTCAGTTGGTGGTGAGATTCTTTTCTTTTCCGTCACTTGTTTTTCTTAGGTTTTATTTCCCTCTCTCTCTCTCTTTGCGCCCCCCCCCCCTTACTATTTTTTTCCTTGAAATTACTAAACTGTCGTTATCTGAAGCCACATATTTTCTCACTTTTACCCTTCCAATTCTCCCCCATCCCACTGCGAGGGAGTGAACAAGTGGCTATACGGCGCTTAGTTGCCAGCTGGGGTTAAACCATGACACTGGACTAGACCCTCCCTGTCAGTCTATTCACTTCATTCATGATGACATGGGAAGGAAGAAGGCAAGAAGGAAGCAGATAATGAGGAAAGAAAAATGAATCAAGTGAAAAGCATATTCTTCTAAGACACTGTCAGCAGCGTGTTAGATTCTGATGAAACTCTAAGGGGAATTTATATGAAGCTGTTAATTCAACTTTATTTTTTTCAACACTTAGTGGGATTACAACTTTTCCAACAGATTGCAGCATCCATTTGAATCTAAGGGTTCAATGGTCCTTGGTCATGTTGGTTGTGCCTGTGGTTCTGTGGAAGAACATAATGCCGTAGTGGCTATATTGTATTTCTTTCTTGCCTTCCACCTGCAGGTGAGTTTGTTTGTAAAATTGACTAGTTAGTGACTGAACAATTGGCTTATTTCATCTTGGTGCTAACTAGTTTTGTACGCACTTGGGCTCAGGAAAATCTGCATGTTCTAGAGAGAGTATTTATTTGCACTTGTGATTCTACTTTTAGATTCACAGTTCACATTGCAGGCAGGGCAGGTAATGAAGATGGCCTTTGGATACCTGTATCTACTCTGCCTGAGAAACCACAACAGTTGTCAGTACTGAACAAATCTTCAGTGTGTTTTCTAGTCAGTCATTTCTTCACTTTGAATGTTTCCATGCCGAAGCTGTCGGGTCCTCTCCATTTCTTGTAGTATGTGATTAAAAAAAAACAAACTTGGAAGGGATGTTTCTCTAAGAAAAGGAGAACATTCTTCTAGAAACATGTTGGTCAAGCCAAATTCAGAGGGGTTGCCTGGCCTAAAGACTGAGACCTAATTGAAGACTCACAGGGTGAGAGCAGACTGGGATGTTTGCATTTAGGATTCCTTTAGTTTATTTTGTAACTTGCTTGTAATGTGTAAGTGTAAAGAGTTCATTGATAAGAAAAATGGTCAGTAAACCTGTATTTGTAAGCAAGGAGGTAGAGCTTCCTATAACCCAGTGTTATGCGGTGGTCAGAAACTAGGAACCTGTCTAAGGAACTGGGAAGGACTGGTATGAGTGGGCAGCATATGGACATAAACAAGGTCCACACACCTGTGGCTGTTTAATAGACTCAAAACTGAGAACAATGGGAAGTTATTATTCAGATCAAGAGGGCGTTAAAACAAGTGGAAATACATGGTTGGCTTCAGTCAAAACAGGTGTTTATTCAGTAAGTGTAACTAGAACACCTTCTGAAAGAGTGATGTTTGGTTTTAAAAAGTTTCCTTTGATTTTCTGCAGAGTCACATAAATCCATCTCTGCAGGGATTTCACTTTTCAGTAGTTTTTGCTGTTCTAATATGATGCTCACTTCATGCTTCTGACTCAAATGTTAGAAAGTGAGTGTCTGACTTTGACTTTTTCTGTGATACCAAGGGTGGCAGGAAATGGCCCACTGCTATTATACGATCAATTGAATGGGTAGCTGCAGGGTGTTGGCATACCACAGCTTGAGGCAGTGCTGACAAAGAAACAACACATACAGTTGCTGTCTTGGAAAATGTACAAATAAGAGAGAAAGAAATGACCCAAAAGGGCATATAAAATTTAATTTGTAAATAGGATCTTACAGTACAGGCTGTACTGTAAGACACTTGTTTTCTTGTACAACATAATCTGAGGCACCGTGAAAACCTGCCCTGATATTCTTGTTCTGAACTGTTCCATTTGAGGTGCCAACTCTTTTTAGGCCAAAAGTCCAGCAAGTATATTCTGCATGTTATTCACATGTATCTGCGCTTGTTAATGAGCATGCAGGCATAACAGCTGGCTGGCTTTCTGCCAGAGCCCAGGTGAAAGAATATCTAATGCACTAGCTGTCAAACAGCACACCAAGGGGGATATGCAAAGTGATGATCTGCCACTGGCTTCTGGCTCCTCCCTTGTCATGCCAAACAAGTTTTACAGGTGTCCAGACTCTTTCTTGCAGAAAGGCAGCCTGGCTGACTATAACTGCTGGCACATATGAGAAATGAGACACGAAACAGCAACCACCTATGGTACAATTTTACATATGACTTTTCTGATTATATTTTGTTTGCTTAAACCCAGTACTGTAGTTGCTATGAAAAGGTTCAAGAACCTTTATCTTCTAGTTAACAGTCATATTGCAAGGTAATAGGCAAGAAAGAAGGAAAATGGAAAGAAAAATATCATGTAATTGAATAGACTGGGTTAACCTGGGAAGGTTGAAAGATATGATAAAGAGAAGGAAGAAACGTAATGCAAAAGTATAGCTCTTAAGATAATTAATATATTTCGTTTAAGCTCCATTATGTTTTGTTTCCCTGAAAGGGGAACCCTGGGTAGAATGTTGCTTCCATCAACGGCAAGAACTCTTTGAAGAAAAAAGATCAGATTACAATTTAAATCATATTAATATAACATATCTATGTTATCACTTACAATAATTGAGCAGTTGTAGCTCGACAGCAAAAAAATTCACCAGGATGCTCGTATACTCTCAGACCGTGTAGACTGAACAGTTCAGTAGAAGGAGTATTTTTTCTTTGTTTTTATTTACTGAATATTGGTTTATATTCTCAAACCTAACTGCAAGTAACTTCTTGAGCATGAAACTAACCAATCAAGAGAGGTGACTGAGAACACGCTTGCTTTCTTCTCCCAAATGTTCTTCAGAAGAATGTAATGCATTTTATTGATTCTGAAGACTAGCAAAGGTAAAGTTAGTTTTGTGCAACCCCTCTAACAGAAGGCAATTTCCATTCTTGACACTCTGAAGTCTGCTATTCCATTGAGATTCATGCCCAAGAAACTATCATATTGTTACACTTTTTTTTTTCCTGGTCACTGTGTGGCTGCTTCAGTTACTTTGGCACAAATAAAAGCAGCTACATTAGAAGAAGAAGTTCATTATATAGTCAACGGAGAGCACTAGACACTGCTCAGGGCCAGTTCAGAATGTTTAAAATTAATTAAATTGGTATTCAACTAGTCACTATAATCAATGGAGACTAGGGCACAGGTTTTATCATGCCTTCTTTAACACTGGTGAGTTCAGCTGGGAACTAACTATTCTTTCTATTTATTGCAAAGGTAGCCTACCTGTGACTAGATCAGACATTACAGACATTTAAAGTTAGATGAGATGGACTTCTAAACCTATCTCCTTCCTCAGCTCAGAAAAGCCATAGTCAATACATTAGCTTCTGAATTTGCAGCCAGGGGAGACCACCTTAATATACCCAGGCCTGACTACATGGATCAGTGTAGGTGACAGCTTTGATCTGTCTGCAGCTGTTCCTCTGCTAAGGAGTTTTAATTTCTCCTTTAGCGAAAACTTTGATTGCTATCAGGTCCCTCAACACGCATCCATTCTGGTAGTCATTTAGCATAGAACCACATTGAGAGTTAGAAAACCCAGGTCCAGGAAGAGCAGAAATAATAATTGCACTGGGGAAGTGGTATTTGTGGGGATACGATAACTCTGTTCTGCAGATCTGTTTGAGAATTTCAGTCTGTCTCATCTCTAAATTCTCAGAGACTTACACTTTTCCTGGTGCGGTTTTCAGAATTCAGGTTTGGTCCGTATGAATAATGGAACAATCACTTGGACTTTGGACTTAATTCAAATCTTTTAATGAATTCAAAAGCTTTCTTGGGAGTTAAAATTGGAGTTAATATTCATGTGTCAGTAGAATTCATAAGAAATGATTGCCCTCAAAAGGTTAGTTCATCTGTTGTCTCTTCTAGGGGACATATAAAGTCCGAAACCGGTATGTAGTTTCTAGTGAAGTACCAACATTAGCTGCTGGTCCTACTTGGAACTACTAACCATGGAAAGAAAATTTAAAAGCATTTATCTTGTTGTCCTGTTTTCTTGAGGTGATTTAAAAAAAAGTTCCATGAGCATTTTGACGACATTGTTCCCATCGGAAAACTGTTCCAGAATCTCATCTGAATTGAATTTGCAATCTCAGTATATTAATGGGAAGTCTATATTTAAGTGCTTATACCTAAGCAGTTTAAAAGAAGTTGTTTTACCTTGTTGTTTACCTCCTCCTCATACTTGCAGGGGGTAATACCATCTCATCCCAGCCTTAAATAAGCTGTGTTTATATATAGAGCCATTTAAACTGTCTTTTCAATTAGGAGGCTTTGCCAATTGAGATCACAGCAGTGTGAAATACTGTAAAAGTTTTTACTTCCATTAATGCTAATCCTATTTATAGGCTTGTGGTATGTTTAGAGCATGATGACAGGGCACACGAATCATTTGCCAATGAAAAGCCATTGTTGACTGTACTGTACTTTAAGTCCTGAACTTCATTATTAGGAGAAATTAAAATGTTGGAAGTGATGTTCAGAATTGAGGTATAGCAGTTTGGAATATAAGAGAAACTATCTAATTGAGAAAGGCACATATGAACTAGACTAAGTCTGAAAAAGGAATAACTGATTTGCTGGAAGTCCAATCAAGTCATTATAGGCATCTTCCTGTCTAGTGTGAGTTTCACAAGGTTGTTCCAGTTTCCCTACAAAGTCAATGTTGATTTAAGTGCCACTTAAGAAGGTTTACCTTTACACACACATTTATCATGCTTCTGCCTACTCTGCTGGTACATTTAAGAGTCTGAGTGGAGGTAACATACAGGCCAACAAGACATGAGGCTTGAGTTAAGTACAGTGGAGTCTATATAGCACACTCACGCTCCAGTTTGAAAAAAAACGGGGTGTTGGATCTGACCTGTCTTGTAAAGCACCTTGAAATGTAAATGATGTTAGCTTTTGTGTGCTACTCACTTCTCCTGAAGATTAGACAACCACATAGCTTTATTTATGTTGTGAGGTGGCAAACCAATACGCACAGTTCGTCTTCCTTCACCGTTTTTGTTCTGTTATTGCATGAAATGAAAATAATTGGGGTTGAGAACGCAGTTATAGATGAGTTGCTTAAAATCTTTGCTTTGAAAACTTTGCCTCGGTGGAGAAAGGAGGAGCACAAACCCTCATGAGATTAGTGATTGCATGTGTGCATTATGTCAGGGCGCTGCGAGGACTGGCAGCTCCCTGAAGCCAGGTGCTGGGAAGACACAGGGGATCCCCATGGGCCTCACCAGCCAGGGAGCAGGGCAGGCCAGGAGGGCAACCAGGGGCAGCCCCAAGACACCATCAGACACCTCTGTGGGAACAGGGATGTCAGCCTGGTGGCTGGGGCCGGCTCAGCAGAGCCAGGTTCCAGCTGTGGCGGAGCTGGAGAGCAATACTCCTACCGCACCACTGGGACAGGGACTGGCAGCTCTGGGCTGAGCTGAAATGGGGTCCTGGGCCGTGGGGCAGGGGTGGGGGGAGGCCCCAGGGGAGGCTGGGTAGGGCCATTGAGGGCCATTATTGCCCTCAGCGCCCTGACATATAATGACTGGTATGTAAAACATAAAAGGTCAGTTTGTCTTTATCAGAAAGAATGGTTACAAGCTTCTTGGTCTTCTAGGCTGATGACCTTTCTTTTCACATTGTTTCCACAAAGATAAAAGAAACTGGCAAGGAAAAAATAAAGAAACGTTAATCCGAGGAGCCATTTTTTGATGTTTCCTGCCTACACTAGGGAAAAAAAAGGGGATGAAAATATACTCTGTCATCAATTTTTAAAAATAAACAAGTTCATTTCAAAATAAAGCACTACAGATTCTGGTAACTTCAGAAGTCAGAATGTTGCACTTCTTATCTCTTGGTGTTCAGGAATCAAATAACACCCTGTTTTATTTAACATGGAGATCTGTTGCTCATGGATTGTATTGCAGATTGCTTAAAACAATGAGATATGTTGCCCACTGCATTATCTGTTTCTTACCTTTTCTTTCAGAAGTTCACGGCTATGCAAAACCATCTTTTACTTATCAGCAATAGTATATCAAAGTGTCAAAGGTGATCTATACATACTTGGCATGACCGTTATTAAAGCATATCTTCAAAATCTCAGTAATAAAACCCATCTCAACTTATTCATGGCATTAGTTGCTCACAAATATAATAAATCGGCATTTTTCATTTACTTATCTACAAGGCTTTTTCATTTATGATTTAATTTCACAGCTGCATAAACATAAGATCAAAAATCAACATATTTAAAACACTCAGGTAAAATAAGGGACAACTTACTACCACAAAATGGCAAAGTGTATGAGAACAGATAAATTTGAATTGTGAGCAGAGCAGTAAAAGAATCTCTCTTAATAAGGAATTACATATCTTTGGAGTTTAATTACAATAAGGCCTGTCACTGTATGATTAATGATGAGCAGTTTTTCACTTCAAACGATTGCAATTGAATTTAGATAGTACCATTATTCTTAGAGAGATAAGGTCAAGCAAATGAGGCAAAAGTGGGGAAAAAAATGGAAAACCAAACTGTACTAAAATGAGAGAACATTTTATAAGATGTCAGGACCTTAAAATGCATCACAGGGCTTATATTTACAAATTTTATAAAATTTTTTTTTTTTTTTTTTTTTTAACCATGCAACACAGGATCTAGTACCGTTTGCAGAACAGTGAATCAGAAATAATTTGTACATTTGCATCTCTCTCTCTCCTTTCTGGAAATGAGAAAAACTTTTCTAGAACACATATATTACTTTCTCTGTTAGAAATCGTATAGCAGCACTTGTGTGCAGGGCGGACATTTGACTGTATGTTAGGGATAAACTCTGAATTGCTGACTGTGATGTTATTTTCTAATGCACAGGGTAGTGTGGCCTTGGGAGTCACTGTAGTTTGTCCATATACCTCGCTATACAAAGGCCATAACATTTTCCCTCAGGGGAGACACTTAAAGAAAGAAGATGTCAAAGCGCTGTTGTCACCTCTCCTCTTATCTCAGAACCTGAGAAGGACCTTTAATCTTCATTTGCAACCTCTTTTCTGGAGTCTTGCATTTGAGTGAGGAGATTCTCAAATTTATCCTAGCCTTTATTTGATTTAGGAATTACAGTTTTCACATGCTGTACCATAAACTCTTTAACCATAAAAGTACACATATAGGGGAAATGGAAGTGAAATGCTTCATCCACTAACCCCACTAGTGGAAGACCTTCCATTAGGTGTAGACTGGTTTACTTTAGATTTGTTTCCAAATTCTTTATGAAGTGTTAAAATACAATTTAACGAGGCCCTAATAAAAGGGTTTAAGGGACTCTTATTTGTAACCACATTTCCTTTTAATATAACTTAAGTTTCAGTTTTCTACATTTGATATCATCAGAATTCATCCTCTTCCACTCTTCTTACTAATCCTGGTCTTTCGGGGTTGTTGTGTTTGTTTTGGTTTGTTTTGTTTTTCTTTCCTTATTATTGCGATATCTAAAAATTACATATTTCTGTTTGCTTTGTGTCAACTTTATGTCAGCTTTTTGTCATTATTGCCCTGACCTCATTTGATACTTTTAAGGTCTCTGTTATCTATATTAATGTAAATATATATTCAAAACCTTGTAAAATATGTGGCAAAATATGCCACATTTCTTCTTTTAGAAATCACATCAAAGGTTAGATATTTTCAAAGGGAATTAGGTTCTTCAGCTCATAAGGATAACTCAAAGAATAATAGTGCAAAGATTGTGATAAATATGTAGAAATATGTTTTATGTCTTTATTGATTTCTCTCTCCAAGAGAAAATTTCTAGGGAGAGAGCAGAATTTGGTTTATCCTTGGCTCTAGCTCTATCCAGAAGCAAGCATAGGTAATGCATTAGCAATTTACCGTGTTACCTCTCTTAATTCAGTACATAATCTGACATTGCTTTCAGCCTACAAACTAAAGAAGCTACTCAATCTTCCTGATTGCTGACAGAATAAATTAATTAATAAACATGATTTTAGGTTTTAATTAAATTAATATAATTTGGTGTAATCTGCAAGAGAACAATAGGGCTAGTTTTTCAGCCCACTTTGTTAATAAATTAGTTTGTCTAAGAGCTGGTGCTTATTCTGAGCTCTTCTGAATGTGAATCACTTATACAGGCATTTTAAACAGAATCATCTTTCAAATTCTCATTACTTGGGAATAGACGTTTCACACTCTTGTTGAAAATAATGCATAAACCTTTTTACATGCAACTGCATATCAGGAAAACACAGACAGACACTTTTTATTTGTTAATGTAATCTTCAAGAATAAACTGTATCTCTCAACAGGCATTATGTAAAATATAATATGTTTCCTTTTACATAAGAAAAAGAAAGAACACCTAAACCTTGGGTGATAACAAGCCAAATGCCAAATCCCAGAGGATACTTAGGTCTGAAGATGTTATACACCCAATGAACACTGCCAGGATAGCACAGAGAACTTGGGTCAAAGATCCAGCTAACAGACTAATAATTATATAAAAAATCAATGTTATTTATATATCCATAAGCATTTCCACCAGGATCCAGCAATATAAGAATCCAGATAGAAATTTTGTAATATGAATTGGTGCATGGTTGAATTTGGGATTGTTGCTTTTGAAACTGATCTATTATGTGGCAAGATAAATGGGATTTCTCTGTAAATTGCTGTAGTTTGGGTTTGCCGAAAATATTTCCAATTTGTATCTTCTCGTGATTGTGATGAGGTACAACAGGTTCTGAAAGGCAATTTCAAAAACCTTCTTATTAACAATTATAATCAGGATTAAATAATAGTTACCATTGCTAACAAAAATATCAGTAATAACAATCTCTCTGACAGTGTCAAATGTACTCTCAAATATGTCAGATACCTTCTGTAGAAAGCTGGTACTGTGACAAGAACTGTGATGTTCTCAGCATGCACACGCAGTTGCTATATTTTCTGCTATATGAT
The DNA here is from genome assembly GCF_028500815.1 of Rissa tridactyla. Classification (NCBI taxonomy): domain Eukaryota; kingdom Metazoa; phylum Chordata; class Aves; order Charadriiformes; family Laridae; genus Rissa; species Rissa tridactyla. The sequence continues at coordinate 200,768,825 of NC_071466.1, forward strand.
GTGATGTGTTACAAATCCCTGTACGTTCTTAAGAGTTTAAATTAAACTGATAAAATGAACTTGGAAGAGATGTCCAAGAAGTTAGTCTTTGGTTAGCTCAGGATATATTAAATAAGGAAAATACTTTCCGCAGGGGGCTGTCCGGAATGATATGGTCCCATTGTGGGGAGAGACAAAGGGAGAGCTGGGTTTGCCAGCTATAAGCAGTTTTAAGTGTAGACATAACAGAAGCTTAGGAAAGAGTTTCTTCATTAAAGTCTTTCAAATCAAATACTCTACTTCCCAGAAAGAATGCATATAGGACCTATGGAACCCTGGGTTCAATAATAGAAAGCCAAAGATGTGGCAGCAGTTTCTGTGTTCCTTGTTTATAGGGACATGTGCACTTTGTTGCTTCTGTTTATTGATACCTTGTCTTACCAGCCCTCCAGACAATTGTTTAGGGTTTTTTTTTTTCAATCAATTGCCTGACATTTTCTGTCTCCTCTGACTGTTTGCTTTAGACATTAATCTGCAATGTGGAATGTTGTCTGGTGTTTCCAAAAATCTAATTTGTACCCGCTGCTCTTCAGAGGGCTGATATTCTCCCTTAAGTTTTGTTACTTGCATAGAATTATTGTTGGTAATAGTATGATGTTCTATCTTTTCCTCTTTTTTTTTTTTTTAATTTTTGACTCCTGTAGGCATATTTGTTACTTTTTTTTCTTATTTTCCTCAAATACACATGAAAAATATTTTATTAACATTTAGATTCTTTTATGTTTAGTTTATTTGGTGTCTGGGTTGGATTTGGTTTTGGCCATATAAAGTTTACCTAAACTATTATTCTGTAGAATCCCTTGTATTTCTTAAGTTTCTTTCATATGAGCTGAATCTCGACACACACAGTTTTCAAACGTTATTAGAATTGTTCTATAACATCCATTTGAACATTTTTCCAGGGAACAGTTAAGATTTACATTGCTGATAGTTTGAGATTTTTTTCTAGGAGACTCAGAATATGGCATATTTATTTTCTGGGGTAAGATAAGTCATTCATATAATTTTTTACTTCACAAACTATGTAAGAATATGTGTACATTTTAATTTTAGTGATGCCACATCCCTTTGGATTTTTAATATGCTGAGCCGAATTGCTCATTCACAGCCGCCCTCTGTATTAGGTAGGGAATCTTCAGTGGCTGAAGACAGCAATTATTTCAGGATCAGATTCCCAGCTTTTTATTTGCTTTAGGGTTTTGGTAGCATTACATCACCAATAGTAAAAAATGGAATCAGAGGCCTAATGAATAAAAACTAAGAGCGACCCTACTATGTCCCTGTATGTTCTTGCAGATCATGAGGCCTACATGAGTTACTCCCATCATGCCGAGGGAGCTGAAGAGACCAGCATCACCATGGGGCTGGCATACTCTTTCCCACACTATTACATAGAGGGTAGGTAAACAGCATCAGTAGCAAAGAGAGTAGTGAAACCACCTACTTCCAGTGCATAGGAGCAGCTAAGGCAATGCAAAGAGCCAGAAGATGCTCTTGGTACAGAGCTCGCACAAATTAAATCCACTCAAGGAAAATGTGAACCAATGACTGTTTTTCTCTCCTAGACCATAGCTTCTAGTCAGCTCTTGTAGTATACCTAATTTAGTGCAAATGTATTATTTTACTATTTTATTTAGAAATATGCATCCTTCTCTGCCTCTTGCACATTATCTTGAAACTGAATCTTTTCTATTGTAAAATGAACCATAAATAATAAACTAATTAAAGGCCATGAGAATAGTTTATGTTCTCACAGAGATCACTTGAAACACATAAACCACAAAGTCCTCGCAGGAACAGTGTTTGAGGAGAGAATTGGCGTGTAAATGGGCAAATTACAATGTTCGTTATTAAATAGAATACTGTATATCCATTTTTTTTTAAAGATATAGTGCTCTTCTGTGATTAATATTCAGTTCAAACTGTTATTTACCATTAAATGACAAAATAAATATCTCTGGACCTAAAGTACAATAAAGAAATTTGGATGCTCATCACAATATCCCTCTCAACTTTGTTCCCTGCAAGACAAATAGTTGTCAGTTCAAAAGCCTAGCAGAGATCTTTGGCACAAGACACCCTCCAACTCTTTTGGCTGATGTAGCTGCATTATATGTTTCTGTGGATATAGTGGAGATAAGTTTTAGTAAACGTGAATGGTTTTTTGAGACAGTACGGCCAAGCGTGCACGTACCCATGCATAGAGTAGATGCAACTGGTGTGCATCAGAGAAGCCCTGATGCCTACGGAGAGGAATCAGCGAGCCTGTGAACTCAGACGTCAAAGTCTAGACAGCACCTAGAAGCTGCTACTGAGGACACCACAGTTGTAACCTGCATGGTCACAGGTCACCTGTGTAAAACAGGTGGTATTCCTGTGAGGTCTAACATAGCTCTGTCTTCAATAAGGCTGAGGTATGTTCAAGTTTAGATGATATTTGAACACTATATTTTTTTGTGCATATTGTTGCCTTTCTGAAAATGGCCTTCCACGCTCATTTTACATGTTATTATTTTGAGGGCGAAAAAATCCAACAACAAAAACTCAGTATCCCTATCCTTTCTACACAATTAACAATAACAACTAATACTAGTGCATGATAGGTGACCAAAACCTGTTACGAAGATAGTGTTAATTACAATGTCTTGAAAGAAAAAGAAAAAAAAAAGTGCAGCAGCGTATTGTCCATAAATCAGAAAGCTTCATTTACTAATTTATATTGAAATATTTTTACTACATACATTGCTTTGCTAATGCATAGAAACCATATATTTTATTTGCCTGGGGTGGTGTTTAGCTCTGATGACAATAAATCTGGATATACAGGTAGTACTACTCTCTTTAGCTCATAAATTTAGTAAACAGCAGAGTTTCTGAAAATATATATCGCAGATATAGAACTCCCTCTAGACAGAAAAGCAATATAGTAAAAACGAAGTTCTTGTTTTGCAGTCCTTTTATGAGAAGGTATATAGCTCCTCTCATTCAATATATTAAAAACTGTGTCTTTCACTCTAAATCATCTGACATGCTATGACTAATATCAGTTATATTATTTTGAGATTCTATTAAACAAAATGCAAACCATACGATAATCATTATTTTAATATCACTTAGTTTTTGAGGGTCAGATAAAAGTAATTCAAAAATTGAATCCTCAGTTTGAGCATCTATATTGTATGAACTGTAATTTATAATCTTACACAAAATTAAAAGTATGTATTTAAACAACATTGTTTTAAAATACCCTGAAAGAAGCATATACCCCATAAATAGCAAATTTTCAGTATTTCATTACTTTCCTTGTGATATAATTGAAACAAAATGTCCTCCGAATTCAAGCTGCCCAAATATCATACTTTTCCCAGTCTTGCCCCAAGTCAAAACCATTAAACCATCCGAACACAAAATATGGAGAATAATTTTGATGAATTATGTTTTTTTGGTCTATAAAATAAGATCTATGTTAGATAGACTGTACCTTCAACCTTTTTTTTCTCCACTCAGCTCCTTCTTTTTCTTTTTTTCTTTTATGGAAATACACTGGGAAGTAGGCTAATAATATACCAAACAGTCTTTCACAGTTGTGTACGTACAGTGGTTCAGTACAGCTCATATTGGAGATCAGCATATGGTCTGGCTTTCACATCTGTCCTGCTTCTGTAGCTCCAAGCAGTGGAACAAGTTGCACAGAGAGATCATGCAGTCTGTCTCCATAGTTGGAGTTTTTTCAAGACCTAACCGGATAAAGCCCTGAGCAACCTGGTCTGATCTCACATCTGACTGGGCTTTGAGCAGGAGATTGAACTACAAACCTCCTGAAGTCCCTTCTAGCCTGAATTATCCCATGCTACTATGATTCTGAGTGAAGTTTAGAAGTTCTACTGGGGCAAATACACATGTACACATAGTGTACCACAGTGTCATGCAGAGACACTAGAGAGGCCTGTCTTCGGAGCATTGTATTGTGCCAAGTAATGTGATGCCATAATGTGCCAGTTTTGAGGGTATCTGAGCTGCTACTTTTTTAAGACAAAAAGAAATGACTTCATAATTTCTGAATGAAGCCTATGATTTTAGCTGCCTCTCTCAAAGAGACTTGGGACACTCAAAGCTTGACTCTGCTCTGCTCATGAAAAATTGCTTTTATTTCTTCTGTAAGTTACACAGTAACAGTGACCACTGCTATGGTTGAAGGAGCCGCTCTAAACTGAGATGAAACCTGTGTGGGTGGGTAAAATAAAATTTTATTTAAAGATTCCAGTGCTTAATTTTTTAATTACAGGTTTAGTTTAGATTATTTTTAGTATTGTATTACTTAAGTTGCAATGCAAGTAATTTTGCATTTCACGGAAGTCTTCATTAAATGAATAACAATTTACTTTTACTCCTGCTTAGACATCTATGGATCGCAAGCTACTGTCTCTGTTAATGACATTTGTCCATTCCACCATTTTCCAGCTTCCCATCCTTCTTCCTTTCATGTCTACTGAAGCAGTGCCCTTGGCCACAGTCCATCTCCATTCTTCATGCATAACTAAACAAGCTTTCTATTTCTTACTACTGTTATGAATTGTTTCTTTTGTTCTATTGTTTTCATTTAGCTCCTGACCACATTGTTAAAAAAAATTACAATAAATTCCTCAGCTTTCTAATTCAAAATATAATCCGTAATTATTTTGGTTTATAGATGCAATTCAATAGTGCTGAAAAGACCTTGACTAACCTCCTTTTGTTGCCATTACTGTTTTTGCCAAAATAATCTTCTGAACTACCAAACAGTATTCACGGAAGTTTTCAAAGACCAAAGCAAGGTGAAAAATCTGCTATCACATTATGAGGATAGAGAAACATCTGTTTCAAAAATTTTGCCTCTAAATGATGACTATTTTTGTACTGAAAGTCATGCCAGTCTAGAGTGCAGTGATAGTGATACGATCTGTCTTTGCACGCTGTTTAGAGATTGCTCATGCTGAAATGAAAATCTCTTTTTGCTAGTTTCTTTTGTCTCATCTTGATCTTTATTCTTGTCTGAATTTGCAAGTAAAACAGGATTAAGTACAGTAGTCTTATGTTCTGGTTTCAGCTGGGATAGAGTTAATTTCCTAGTAGCTGGTATAGTGCTGTTTTTTGGATTTAGTATGAGAATAATGTTGATAACTAACACACCAATGTTTTAGTTGTTGCTAAGCAGTGCTTATACGAAGTCAAGGAATTTTCAGCTTCTCGTGCCCTGCCAGGGAGGAGGCTGTGGGTGCAAGAGAAGCTGGGAGGGGACACAGCCAGGACAGCTGATCCAAACTGTCCAAAGAGATATTCCATACCATACGATGTCATGCTCAGCACGTAAACTGGGGGAAATTGGCCACAGAGCAGCCACTGCGCGGGCACTGGCTGAGCATTGGTCAGCAGGTGGTGAGCAATTGCATATTATTATTATTATTATTATTACTACTACTACTACTACTACTACTACTACTACTACTACTACTACTACTACTACTATCTCTTCCTTTTCTGTCCTAATAAATTGTCTTTATCTCAAGCCACGAGTTTTACCTTTTTCTCCACCATGCCACTGTGGGGGAGCGATCAAACGGCTGTATGGTATTTTGCTGCCTGTCAGGTTGAACCACAACACTTCCCATCAAAGCCTGGGCTGCTGTACTGTATGGCATTACTGTTTCCAGGAAAGGCACTTCTGTTTTTAACTCATTACTGAAGCAGTGCAGCAACGCGGTGATAAACCAGTTTTTGTAGTGGAGTTCTTTTCTTAAAAGAAAAAAGATAAAGCCAGGCTCCAGATTACCCAAGAGCACTGAGAGATACTTCAAAATATATAGCCTCCATGAACCAAATGTTTTATCTGAAAGGAATTTTTTAAAGTTTAGTGTAAGCAATTGTATACAATGCTAAAATTTACACTGACAACGTGCATTTGAATATGTAAATTTAGAGTTGATATGAGCAATATTTCAGATGTAGTATGTCAGAAAAACAATAATTTCCCTAGAAACTAGACTGTGGATATAGAAAATCACCAAAGCCTGAGCTGCACATTTCTGCAGCAAACTTCTCAAGTCAGTGGAAATAACTGCCACTGTGGAGCTCTTGTTGACTTTATTGCTTGTATGTCCCAGTAAAGAGCTGATTGCCTTAATATAATTCAAATTAGCTAAAGGCAGTATGTAATCTATTAAAAAGACACCCTGCATTTAACCAACTGGCACTAGTCTAAATAAACACAACCCTTAGCTTTCGTTATATGACCCTATCCATTTTATTTCTAATCAAAATGTATTGGCTTACCTACTTTACTTTCCCTATAGCACTATGATTTCTAAATGGAAACTAACCACAGTACTTCAGGGTTTCCCCCCCTATCTCTTTTCCTTTAAATGCCTATTAGGGGTCTAATTTCAGCTGAATATTTGACACTGCTTGCAAAAAGGAGCTTACACATGCCATTATCAACATGGGTGTCCTGCCATTGCATTTGTAGATATACTTTTTCTTTGTTACAGGTTTGACTAATCTTAACTGCATTGTTAACTCCAGATTTCAAGAAAGAAACTCCCTGAAACCTGACACAAACAGAAGGATGAGGTGCATTTTTTTATTTCCATCTCAGTGAGTACTATCATTCTGTACTGACAATTCAATAACGATCCACTGTTCTCCTAGCAAGAATTGTCTAGGTAATTTGTTACGATGAATTCTGCTGTGGTCATGTGTAAACATCAGGCTTCAAGCCCACCCCAAAGTCTTTGCAAAGCTTGATTGATTATATTTCTTTTATGTTTTTTTCTCTTTTAGCTTTTTATTATTTGTATTATTTACCTTTATTACAGAAAGCTTTGTGTCCTTGTTAGAGCTTCTTTGAAACTGGTTGTTCTTATAAAATGTTTCCTGGCAAATCATTTCTGACTCATAATTTTATGAAGGCCTAAGAATAAGATCTCGAAGTCTCTAGAAGAACCAAGTGAACAAGAAATATATGTTAACTTCTTCAGTAGAAGCCTCAACCTGGCTCCATGAGCACTGAAGTCCTCCTGTTCTTGGGTAATTAACTATTAACTAAGAAGTGGAGAAGACACGGATGCTAAGGGCAGTTTCGTGTGTTATCAATTCCTATTTTGAAACCAGACACATTTTCTAAATGATAAACATCCAGATCATGGAGTATATTTCAACACTAATCCTTAAGTAATCATGAGCTTAAACCCTTGAGGGAAGGGTCAAATAGACTGAAGATTAGACTAGGTAAAAAAGCCCTCTTCATTCAATTTCCAAAACTGATTCTGGAAAAATAAACCAGACTAAAGCGAAAAGGAAAAAGGCCTTTTTTCATCACTGATGGACAATATAGGTAATGGAATTGCCTGTACGTTGGTTTGGACGTTGGTTTTAAATTACTTAATATCCTGACAATATAACTTGATAGCAGAAGGACTGTAAAGGAAACAGGTCTCTGAGACAGCCTGAAGCTGATTCTTATAGTATCTCAAGAGCTAGAGTCCACACTTGGCCATAGATGCTACATAAAGTCCTTGGGGACATTGGTAGAGGACATTTTATCTTCTGTCTTCCAATCAGTCTTAAGTTCAAGCTATGCTATAATGTCAAGACATTGACAGTTATATTTTTATTGGGTTTTGAGTGACTGGTTTTTGGGTTATTTTTCTACCAAGGTCTACGCCTCCCATCAATATAAATCCTTCATTTCTTCAGCCTCAACCAGATATTCTATAAGAATTGTCACTCACGTTTCCTGACTTTAGACAGTATGGCAATTAGCAAAATGGAGTAAAATTGCATATTACCAGCCAAACTGCAGCCAAGAGCTGTAATAACTGTCCAGGTTCTAAAATCTGAATTTGACTAACTTCCTTCTTATATAATTACATTGTTACACATTGCTCAATTTGCTAATTGACTACATAATTTGTCTGACATTCATATACACATTAATCAATAGTCTTGCTATGCTTTTGTCATGGGCATATCTGCAATGTTTGTTAACATCCTGACTTGAAAGAATATTTTGAACTGCAATTGTGTGTATGCATTTGTGTATGTAAGTATGTATATATGGTTTTCATCAAGTACAGATCATTCCTTCAAGCTGCAGGTCTTTTGTGTTCACTAACCTGTCAGTCTTAGCGTGGCCCAACATTATTCAGTGCTCCTCAACACAGAAAAAGTCCCAGCAACTTCCCTGCTTGTTGTCATATATCATTTTTATGATCAGCTGGGCCCATGTCTACAGCACAAGATATGGCCCAGAAAAAACAGGAAAGTAAAACTGTAAAAGCCCTTTGCATTTTAGCTTTCTCCGGGTGCAGACTGCAGCTTTCAGAATTTGAATTGGGCACCTCAATGCCATCTAAATCCTATTTTTTGTACATATTTCCTTTACTGACTCAAACCCATAACAAATTTGTCCTGAGATTGGGACAGCAAATTAGAATATTAATAAATATTCCTAAAAGGATTGTTCAGGGCAAGAAAGGAAGTAGAGAATGAAAAAGCAGAAGATGACAAGAGATATGATTAAAAGCAAGGAATTTTGGGACACTGATATTACATAACAAATAGTCCACAATGAATGGGTGAATGTGGAGACAAAGGGTGAAGGGAGGCAAGACCGGAAAGGAGACACACAACAGCAGACTAGAGCGGCAACAGGAGAGGGGAGACTGTTGCCTATACAGGCTCATGCTTCATTTGTTCCAAAAGATGAAATACATGAAGGTTAATGATACATTTACAGGAGCTGAATGTTTGTTTGGAAACTACAGGCTGTCTTTACCTCTGCCATTGTGTTTCACTGTATTTGATGAATCACTTCAACTATACTTTCTAAAGGCGCATGTTCATAATAGTCTGAATATGTTGCACCTCAGTTACAGCAATATTGACTGTTCACAGATGTAATTAAAGTTGATTTGCTGTGCTGTGAATATATGAAGAGCCATTAGTGCTAATACTATGAAAAATGAGGTCATAGGTATTCCAACCAGAGATTTTTTAATCTCAGTCCCTTGGTGTCTCAGTTCTCTCATCTCTACAATGATGACAGTACCTATATGTGAAATTGAATTTATTAATGTTTATGAAGCAGTAACACACTGTAGTGATAAGTGTTTTAGAAACGCTTATGAGGAAATTAAGAATTCCTTCCCCAGACTAGGCCTTCCATTTACAGCGAAAGTAAGGGAGAGGGCCAGAGGGAGGAGGCCAGGCAGTGGACAATGAGGAGAATGCAAAATATTGAAAAGATGCGTGAAATACAGAGTGATCTTGTGAAGACAGGGATCCTAAGGATAATAGAGGTAATTAGATAATACATCACAAGGCATACATACAACAGAACTTAATTAAGATTACAGTGGATACCTTTATTCTAGTCAAATTTCTTTCAGTGCTTGGTTTTTCAAGAAGGGAGGGGAGGGGAGGGGAGGGGAGGGGAGGGGAGGGGAGGGAAGGGAAGGGAAGGGAAGGGAAGGGAAGGGAAGGGAAGGGAAGGGAAGGGAAGGGAAGGGAAGGGAAGGCTTCTTGCTTGTACTATCATTTTCAAGCTGATGTATACAGGCTATTTTCTGATAATATGTATTCATAGGTTAATAATTTGATATTAAAATCCATACTCTCTTGATTTTATCACATTAACAGATTAAAAAAAAATCAGTGCTCCCAAAGATGATGTCAAATTAATATGTATATAGGATCATTAGTGGAAGAATCAGTTTGAGTGGTGAATTATTGATTTGGACATGTAATTAAGAAATAAATGAAGTTCTTTACTGTAATTTATTTTTTAAGGTTTCCATATTCAGAAGGAAAATATGTAATATAAATTACCAGGTTTTATACCTGAAATATTCTTATATGCACAGTTTGCCTGTATGCTGGCATTCCGTATTTCCCGAAATATCTGGGTAACTTGGCTATTGTTCAGATAACTAAGAATTTGTACAAACCAAATAAAAATCTATACAAATATTTGTAAGAAGACAGAGGTGATAAAAATGTGCCATTTTTCTGTTATTATGCTTTAAAATTAATAAAACTAGATACAGATAAAAAACAAGATGAAGAAAATACATGTATTAAAACATAAATTTTAAAAGTCATATAATAGTATATTAATATTCATGGGGAGACAATAGAATATTGTTAGCCAGGTTCTGCAATTTCTCTTAGATCAAGCATTCAGACATTGTCACAGTCATTCTGTCTACTTTCAGTGTACAAAATTAATTTTTCAGAAATTTTGTAACTGGTGTTTAATCCCGATGTAATTAATAAACATTGAATCGTTTATAAATAATGAAAAAATTAGATCAAGCTCTCCCTCCTACAGTTACTGAATTCACTCATTTTAGTGCCATTTTGGTCTCCTTACAACTGAGTGTCTAGGGGGATTTCAAGTTATGATTGTCTGTGTTTCTGCAAAGACTAATGGTCTCAGTCATGTCTGCGTCATATACCGTGACATCAGAAGGTGCAAATTAAAGTGAGATAAAGTTAACCATCTTTGTTTGCAGTTTCAATGTTTTAAGTTACCAAATTGACCATCATGTTGAGAATGAGATGAAAAACAGTTTTTCTGCCAAGACAGTTAGAGTAACAGCTGTGTTCAGATACACTGACATTACATGAAGGGAAGAGTAATAACAAGAAGAAACTAAAAGCACACGTCACAACAGTACTTAAACATTATTGGATTTTTTTTTTTGGAAGAACAACAAGCACTGGGAGCAGAGATCAGAGCCCATGTCTCTTCTTTCCCCAGCAAGGGCTATAACTAGTGGGCTATAGAGTAAAACTCTCTTTTTCAAGTCCAATAAATCTTAAATTGTTTTCTGCAAAGAAACTGCCTTCAGCAGACTAGCTTGATAATGACACAATGAGAAAGCAACTCAAGATAACATTTTTAGGAGTTGGGAGATGTGAATGTTGATCCTTAAAAAGAAGAAAACAGTACCCTGGAATCCATAGTACAAGACTGGTAAGTTATCAGGGAAAGATGCTGCTTCTCCAGTATGCTTTCTCCTTTTGTTTTGAATATTTATGATGTTGTTACTGCTCCTAAAGGTCCAAGTGGCTCTTTCATGTGAAAGTCTGATAACCTGGCAACTTAGAATTCTGTCTTATAGCTACAGTCATGTCAGTTCATGGATTCAGTTCAGTTTCTGTGGAAGCATATGATGCGCTGGCTGAATATATCATGTTATGGAACGCAAATATATAGAACCCATAGATTTGATAATTCCTTGTGTGGGGTATTTGGGTAACTTCATATAGAGTAAAAATTAAAATGTCTTGTATAAAATATGAACAAATCCATATAGCGTGAAGTTTTTAAAATACTGCATGTCAGTATCCTGCCCTTCAGAAGAGAACTCTAACGGTTGAACTGAGCATCTGCATTTTTTTCCACTGCAATCACTAGAATGAAGATGTGAATGCAACTGGGTAAGTACTGTGAAAGTGGCAAGCAATTAACAAATTGACAAATGAACAAATTAAGAAACAAAACCTGACAAGTAAACCAATTGGTAAACTGGAAAACTGACAAATTGGCAAACAGCTTGGTAAGAAGGCAGACATGCTCGAAGTTTATTTGAAAGGACAGCTTAGGTACTGTAGGTTGGGAAAATTGATTCAAGATCCTTTCAAGCACTGTGTAGTAGCCTTTCACCGAGATGTTCTGAATGAGAAAAGGAGTAACGCGCAAAACTAGAAATAGGGGCTTGGACATGCTGTAGTCAAATAATGTGAGAATTAAATATTGGTCAAGAACTTGGTAATCTTTGGAGAAAAAGCTACTACTTTATTTTTACTGCACATAGCATTTTGATAGAGATAAATAGCTATCCCACACTTCAGTATGTGATAGCTAAATAGTAGACTGGATATCATGAATAGCATATGTGAATCATGCAATGGTGTTTAGTAAAAAACTGCTTTACAGGAAAAGCTTGATCTCTACAGCAATCCTTGGGCATCATCCTGAGCCCACGTGGTAGAGTTTGGAGATAATGCGATCCACAACACCTTTTATTTTAGGTCGCAAGTTTTAAATTGTTTGATCATTTGCCCATGTGGTGGGTTGACCTTGGCTGACTGCCAGACACCACCCAGCTGCTCTCTCACTCCCGCTCCTCAACAGGATGAGGAGACAAAATAAGATGGACAACCTCATGGACTGAGATAAGGACAGGGAGATTGCTTACCAGTTACAGTCACTGGAAAAAACAGACTCAACTTGGGAAAACTAATTTAATTTGTTAAAAAATTAAAAATAGAGTAGAATGGTAAGAAAAATGAGAATCCGATCAAATATGAGAAAAAACTTCTTTACAGTGAGAGTGACAGAGCACTGGAACAGGCTGCCCAGGGAGGTTGTGTACTCCCCTTCTCTGGAGACTTTCAAGACTCGCCTGGATGCAGTCCTGAGTAATGTGCTCTAGGCAATCCTGCTTTAGCAGGGGAGTTGGACTAGATGATCTCTAGAGGTCCCTTCCAACTCTGAAAAATTCTGTGATTCTGTGAAATAAAGACAAAATGAAAACCACCTTCCCTCCACCCACCCCTTTTCCCAGGCTTAACTTCACTCCTTAATTCCTGACTCCTTTACCCCTCCTGTCCCTGCCCCAGAGCAGTGCAGGGGAGTATGGGGATTGCCACCAGATGATAGCAGTTCCTCTCTGCTGCTTCTTCCTCCATACGCTTTTCCTCTGCTCCAGCATGGGGTCCTTCCCACAGGATACAGTTCTTCTCAAACTTCTCCAAAGTTTGGGCCCTTCCCGCAGGCTGCTGTCCTTCAAGAACTGCTCCAGGATGGGTCCTTTCCGTGTGGTACAGTCATTCAGGAACAGACTACTCCACAGTTCCTGCCAGAAAATCTGCTTCTGTGTGGTCTCCTCTCCATAGACCACAGCTCCCGCTAGAAGTCTTCTCCTGTGTGGGCTCTCCATGGGCTGAAGCTTCCTTCAGGGCATCTCCACCTGTTGTGGCATGGGGTTCTCTACAGACTGCAGTGTGAATTAATCTGCTCTGGTGTAGTCCTCCATGGGCTGCAAGGGGCCAACCTGTGTCACCATGGTCTTTCCAAAGGCTTCAGGGGAATCTCTGATCCAGTGCATGGAGCATGTTCTCCTTCTTCTTCACTGACCTTGATGTCTGAAGGATTGATTTTCTCATATTCTTCTCGCTTCTCTCTCTCACAGCTTTTGCACATTGTTTTTTACTCTTTATTAAATATGCTGACACAGAGACACTACCAGCATTGCTGATGGGCTCAGCTTTGGGCAGTGACAGGTCAATTTTGGAGCTGGCTGGAACTGGCACTGTCTGTCATGGGGGCAGCCCCTAGCCTCTTCTAACAGAAGCCACCCATTGCAGCTCCCCCACTATCAAAATTTTTCCATGTAAACCCAATGCAGCCTAAAAAGTCACCCAACAATCCCACCATAGCTGGGAAAATACTGCATGACTCTCAAGGCAGGTGTTTGCTCCAGGTGCTGTATCACACCATGGGCTCTGGACTTTAACGGCATTCATTATCCTGGCTCTGTTGACTTCAAAAACTGTATAACACCATAAACAAGTTGAGAAATGTGTCTTGAAAAAAGATATACTCCCTAAGGGAAAGATATGATTTGCAGTTAATGCTGATGACCAAGTTCACTTTAGTAAGAGAGAGTTTGTTTAAATATTTGAATGGGCATTATCTAAAAAAGGTCAAAATTATTTAGAATCATCACCTGATATATTATTTTTTCCTTTTTTTAAAATTAATTTCTTGACAGAAAAAAAAGTAATCTTCAAGTTTAAAAAGGAAAATTAAAATAGAAAATATGTAGAAAAAAAGTCACAAGAAGGTATGTCATAAAAAAGGATTGATAGATATTCAGAGGAAGAAACTACATTGAAAACTTATCCTTTCTCTGTCACAACCTTCTTAGAACAGTAAACTAGAAAAAAAGAGACACATCAGAATGATGTACCTCTTATTTCTTTGGAAAGAAAAAGCTTCATTTGTTCATGAAACAGGGTAAGAGACTCCTGTTATCACCTTCTGCTAGTGCCACAGTGGCACAAAAGCAAACAAAAGTAAGAATTGTGTAATCTAACATGTTAGGTGACCTCCAGGGCAGTACCGGGTACAGATATAGCAGATCTGGCCTCACACTTACTGATGTCTGATCTACGTTTGGGTGACTGCAATAGTTCCTGAGAACACAAATATTCAGTAAAAATCATGTGGCAAAACTCAGGAATATTATTAAATAGTAAATGCACTGCAAAAAAAAAAAAATTACATTGATGTGTAAAAAATAAAATAAAAAAAATCTGAAAACACCACTCCAAAACAATTCTTCCAGTTTCATGGCTTTTTCATGCCTTGATGATAATTACCTAACCAAATGGAAATGGAGATACCTACAGTCATACACAGTGATACAATGCCTTACTTTCAAGGGCTGGACTCCTGCTCTCTAGCCCTTGTGTTGAAAGCATTGGGAGAATAAGATGCTTCCAAAAGCAGAAGCAAAAATGCTAAATGGGGAGCTGTTTTAGCTTGCCAGTAAGAAAAGCTGAACACGAAGGATAAATCCAGTTGACAAAGCAAGGCAAGCTCTATGAAAGCTCTTCCTTCATTGTCTCTGCAAGGCAACATGTATTGAGGTCTTGAGGGCACTGATGGGCTTTATTGGTCCTGAGCAGCCTCAACTCGGGACCCTCACACCCACATCCACACGTCTGGGAACCTCCTTTCATCTCAGCCTGGGTCCATCAGTCCCTGTTGGAGATAGGCTGTAGGTTTACCAGCCTTCAGCTCCAGCTGCATTGCAGCCATCCCTGGGCCTGGCTGTGGGCACTGCTGATCCTGACCCCGACTCAACAGGAGTATTCTGAGCCCGGCTATCCTAGGGCTATGTCTGACACTGGGTAGCCTCACTGGACTGGATCCTGACTCCCACCCATGGGATAACGTATCCCAGTGTGGCCTCTGCCTATCCCTGTCCCCAGGGAGGTGCACGATGCCCAAGGCTGGGGCTGCCCCCCGGCTGCCCTGCTCCTAGCTGGGGGCTGAGACAGGCCCTACCCAGCCAGTTGCCTTGTCCACCTTGGCTGCCATCTCCCTACCCCAAGGGACAGCTGGCCTGTGCCATGTCCTGACAATTTGACATCCTCAGTTTCTATATCCTGACTAAGCTGAGGTGTTCCCAAAACTGCAGAGCTGGGCATGCACAGAAGTAGGATTTTAGTAAACTGGACAATGTTAATTTTTTTTAAGGGTGCTTGTGGAATCCACTTACCATGTGGGTTGGTAGCAAGTGACCAAAAGATAACTGGAAAATAATGTAGAAGAGCTCCTTCAGTTTCTCTTGAGACTTTCTTTAGGTGATTGCCTGGGTCTAAGGCATAATACTGTCATATTGCTATTTTTCAATTTTATTTTTATGAAACTTAAAATCCTTCCTGGGGTTAAAGAAAAAAAGTCTGGTAAACGAAGAGAAGCCAAGAATCAGGTATGACAACTGGTTTATTTTTTTATCCAATATCACACAAGTATCAGGATGTGTATGATGATATTTGAGAATTGAATCACTTGATTTCCAAGCTTTATGATTTTGACTTTACTATTGCTTTGAACCAGATGTTTAGGGTGGGAATTTGAACCGTTCTCTGTTGGGCCATGCTGCCATATAGATTATATGCTCTGAGGCTACCACTCTGCGTCTAAACTGTGAGAAACCTTTAAGTGCCTGTGACAAGTATGTATTGTGTCATGAGCTCTGCATGCATCAGCCTTCTTGCACCGTAGTTTACATGGGAAAAATGAGTGCAGAAGTCAAAAGGACACATGATGAATTTCAACTATTTTCCATTTTGGTACCTGTCTTTCAATAAATGCTCAATAACACAGAGCCCGATTCCTGGCTTATCTGGGTCAACAAAATCATACCAGATATTAAATGATCAGAAAGGTCTATGTGTTGAAAAGATAGGGATTGGCTATATTTAATACTATACAGTTGTCTTCAACACTGATATAACTTTCAGCGGTATTGTTATAACTCATAACGCTGATGTGAGTTAAAGAAGAATCACACCTATAAAACAGTCTGGGAAAAGAATGTTTCAGGTTTCTTTAATGAGTTCTGTCTGTATCAATTATGAGCTCTGATTTGGCATTACTATCCAATATCTCTCCTCAAAAGCATACATATCTGAAATAAATTTAGACTAGAGTAGAATACACCGTATTCCTGTCAAGCACTTTATCTCCCAATAAGAAAATAAACTAATCATGAAGTATAAATGTTCAGTTACTCAAAAAGTGCGACAGTTGAGACAATGATTATTGTTTCATTCGTGCACAATAGAGTGCTGAAAACTGGGATTTGGTCTCTGTATGGGTGCCTGACTGAAATATTCAAATATTTTAGAATCATGCTTGATGGCATGCTTGATGTCTGTCTTGAGAGTCAGAACATTGTTTCAATTGCTCCTGCAGGTATTTGAATTAATTATATTGAAGTAAATGAAAGCACTTTAGTTATTCCTTGTCTAATTGAAGTAACAGTCTTCCCTAAGAAACGAGGCATAAAGAAAATATGTTCTATGAAAAAGACCAAAACCAAATCTAAGTTCCCCAAGGGTTTTAGTTTGCAGTTGCCCTTCTATGATACTTTCTACTCTCACATGAGCCTCAAAAAAATAAAAAAGTGCATTTTATTATAAAATACATTTAGAGAAAAAACTTGTAGTTTATATGCATTATCATAGTATTAACCACAGGTATGAACTTTTCTCAGCTTGAGGAAGAGAAAAAAACACAACAATATTGAAAAATTAACCACCAGCTTATACACTTATTTGAATACGGATATCCTCCTTTCCTTTTTTTTTTCAAGATCATATCATTCAGTGGGGAAAAAGTCACCAAATTTCGTGAGCTAGCAAAAGTGCAAACAAGAACAAGTTGACAGAATAGTAACCTGCATTTTGTCTTGGTACAATCTTCATAATTCTTCTCTAACAAATCTTTAATGCAAATTCTATAAAAAACTATTAGAGTAAAAATGCTGGAATCTTACATTTTCAGCTGCACAATAACCATTCTGCTTTTCAGAAACTCATAATCTTTGCTGAACTGTGACAGTGCTTCAACATAACTATCTTCCTACATATTTTGAGAGAAGAGTACTGTTCACCTCTCTGAAACAGCAGATTCTTTGCACTTATACCGAAAAGGTATCAGAGGGACAGAGATGCATGACTCTGCAGCCTTGTAGGATAATAACTAGGCCTAAGAAAAGGATGGCACTTCAGAAACACTCTGAATTTTGTATTTTCTACTGGTAAGTGGTTAACAATACACTGGCATTAAGTGCATTAATTGCTGATGTTATGTGTTTCAGTCCCCATTCCACATTGGTTTTCAAATGTAGTACAGGATGCACAGGTGCCTATCACAGCATTTTTGGTCCTCTTCCAGGGTCCTGTTGTCTAACATTTTCAGTATCTAACTTTTAGGTGAACAAGTTACTTTTTGGGTTGGACTCTTTAGTACAGAAATAATCTTTCTGTCTTTAAAACAAAAAGGCATACCCTATTCTTCTCACTTAACTGTTCATCAGCTTTATCATCATCTCTGCAGTAAGTGAAATAATTGGAATTTTTGCCTTTGACTTCAGTGGGAGAAGAAGGATGGTTTTGGTTGCAGTGATGTCCAGAATTAAGTAGAACACTTTGCCTTTCAGACAAATTGTTTCTCTGGGAGATGTCGCAATTAAAGAAATACTCCAATGAAGTGTGTCCCATTTAAATGGAGATGCCAGTACTTCATCCTTCATACAGGGTAAGACTAACAAATGCAATGCAGAAATAACGTCAAATGAACTGTTTAGTCTTCTAGATGAATACAATAGTTTTATTCTCTTATTCAATTATCTTTTATTAGGTTAATTGGTTCAGAGCTGAATATGCATTCCTGATAGAAGCTTGCAAATTTTCCAGTGTTTCCTTGACTGTAAGACCCTATTATTTGCCCTCTCTGCTAACTCTTTTGTGTTAACTGCTAAGAAGTTATTGATGACTTTTTTGAAGCTGCCATTGCAAGAAGTGTAATGAATTGCTCTTTTGCAAGGTTGTATATCAACTCAAAGATCTCCAGTTATAAAGACTATTTAAATGTATCATTAACATACTAGGTTGCCTAAGAATCATGCCCTCTGTGCATTCTTACCCTCTGTCCTTTAGCTTATGGGTTTTCATTATTGTCAAAAAACATAGGAAAATGCATTTTGAAAAATCATCCTTGATAACTCCTGGTGATAAAAAAAGACAAACAGGTCACAGAAGAAAAGTATGTGGAAACCTCAATTTGCATTATCGACTGCCACTATCTCAGAAGACTCACTTTAAAGCAACTGAAAGCTTTTTTCCTGGTAGCAGAATATAAATGAAGAGCGTATTGAGGTTATGCACTAGTTTCACCTCACACAAAGTCAAATGTCATTGTTCTGGATGTCAGGAAGAGCAGACAGGTACAAGTTGTCCTTTTCACCTATGTACAGTCCTTGAGGATTTATAATTAAAGTGACTTTAGAACTTGCCAATGGCTACTAGTGTATCTACAAGATTTTCCTTGTTATAGGCTTCATCACCAGGAGAAGTGGCAGATTTCATTATTACTTTCTTCTAGGACTTCTATGAATTACTAAATCAACAAAACCAAACAAAAAAAAAAGATGTCCCAAAACTTTATCTATCAGAAAAGGCAAACGAAAGCACTTGAAGAAATTGCCAGTATTCTCGCAGCAGTGACTCATGGAACTATAGAATAATAGCAGTATAAAACCTTTCTATTTTCCCATATTACTGTTGACTGCTCTGAAAGACAAAAGGGGTGTGAAGATTAAAGAAGTTGTGGTAGGGAAGCAAAATAAGCTTTTAAGGATGAGGGGAAGGAAAACTGGACTGTTAGATTTCTATTTTGACAGAGTAGCAAACTGTCATTCATATTGTCAGAAGCTGGTTATTAGAATGTTGACCCCATCCCTGGTGTCCTATGGGCAGTAGCCCCTCCTTTGTTACTCAAAAATTTGCTCTCTTTTTGGTCTTATAAGACAATATGATTTACATGTCTATGAGTGATGGATGAAAGAAGAAGGAAGAATGGTGGGAATGTAACAGGAGGAAAAAGGGTTTGGACTGCTGCAAATATCCTGGCTCTTGAGACACTGTAGGGCCAGATACTCTAGCTGGGAACACTGACTAGCCACAGGCACATCATTAGAAAATACCATTTCCATACCTTAGGAGTCAAAGCCATGCATGTTTCTGGCCCTTATAATTCATCCTGTCCATTTAGACCTGACATACCTCAATCCTGAATTGCCAGAACCTATTCTAGAAGCCAAGATTTTCATGCCAGCCTTATATCCCCAAAGAACATTATTCTTCAAAGACTTATGAGTAGATTAAGGACACTCAGATGCTAATTTACACTATGTCTATACTATGTTAAGCTGAGTAGCTCTTGTGGTCTACTTTTTTCCAGGTACTAGACTTTGACTAACAAGTATATGCTCAATTGATGCACCAGTCAACCACCAGTTGACTTCTTTTCCTTTCTGATCACAGCACACACACATTTTTTGGCTAGCTTGTGGACTAACTTTTTATTCTTGTGCACAAGGTGACTGTATTTGCAGAGGGACAACCTGATAAAGGTGAGCATTCTTGGCCAGCATAAGTGCTTAGACTGCAGTGGAAATATCTGCCTGGAAGGAGAGCAACAGGGTAATCTAAAAGCAGCCTGCAACTACTTGAAGGGCAGTTACATGGATGGTTCACCCAAGCCCTTTTAAACAGAAGCAGGCAATATAATAAGGAGCAACGGCCAGAAGTTGCAGCTTGGGAGGCTTATCCTGGTCACTGGGGAAAAATTTTTTCACTAAGAGCAAAGTACAATGTAATAACAGGTTTCCCAGAACGTTGTCTAGAGGGGTTTTGTAATCTCTACTCTTGAAGATTTTCAAAGACACTGCTAGACAAATCTGTTGCTGACCTGATATAGTGTTGATGACAATCCTGCTTCTAGTAGGGAGCTGGACTAGATGTCTTCCAGACGTTCCTTCCAATTAACACTTCTTTTTGCAAGTGTTGAGGCACAGTTTGGGAAAGAAGTCACATCAGGGAATTGACAGTTTAGAAGCAGCCATTCCAGGCTTGGTGGCCTATTTTGTCTGTATTTTCTTTTCATTTATGAGTTGGGATTTTTGAGATAAAGAGACAGTTTGTTTGTATGTGCATGAATTGTATCACGCCTTTAGAGTTGGGTTATGCCATGTGTCTTTAGAAACAGAGAAAGTTCCTGTCATATTTGTTTTATTTGATAATAAAGATGTAACCTGTTGAGGTCTTAATCTTTCCCCTACCTTAACAGAAGTTTTCTGATGAAGAAAGATCACTATAGTTGTTAAGGAAGGATGAACAAAGTCCTTTATAAAAAGTGGTTCATACAAAAAATGTTCTGAGGGAGGTACAACAAATGCTGTTATAATAAATGTTTTCGTGAATGTGCACTACATGGGTCTGTGATGCTTTAGAGGTGTTCTAGAACCTGCACTGTAGAGGGAAATGAGCATTCCAGCCAAAGGCAGTCTTCAAGTTCCCTACAGTAAAGTATGTTCAGTGTAAATTCTAAGATCAAGATCTCTTCTCTTCCACAGCAGTATCTTAAAAGTGAAGAAAAAATATAAATCATTGTCCAATTAATGTCAAGAATAGATACGCATTTTAGGGTTTTAAGTAGCCAAAATAAAACAGCAGGGTTGTCTTTATGTAAATAAAGTTTATTAATGGTGGTTTATTGTACATACTTTCTATAAATAGAAAGTAAATAGTAATTTAACATGTAATTGTAAATGTAGTCTCTTGAAATCTCATAAAGAGCTAAACAAGCATAGGCTAATTTTAATACTTAGGTAGGAAAGCCTCAGAAAATTTATAGGTGTCACAGCAAATTAATTTGGCCATTTAGTGTCATTTCTCTCCAGTGAGCTGGATGGCACTAAGACTGATACTATTTTTTCTGATATAAAAAAATAAATGTCTAAACCCTTTCAAATTAATAAAGCTCCCAAGACTCATTTCATAAAACTATTAACTTGCATACATTGGCTAAAATCCAATATAAGTAATTATAGCTTTCTTATATAAATTCTTCCCATAATTTCACTGGATAAGGTATACCTCATTACCTGGTCTAGAATTCCAGACAAAGTTGACATGCCTTGTTTTAGAATACTTATGAGAATAAGAAATCGTTGATTTTCTGAGCCAGAATTAAACTTTATGGTAGCTCAGATTAAGTGTATTTTAGAATTAGACTAAAATGTTAGTCAATTTTGGTCCTATTTTTCAGAAACTATACATCAAAGAAAATAACTATAGAAATGTCAAAGAGTATTAAAAAAACCCACATGTGAGCAAAAAATGCTTCTGAACATTTGTATTTGGAATGCTGAAAAAGTTCTATAACTGACAAGATGTCAATTTTTTTTCAAAGTAAGCTTACCATCCTGAAAATAATTTTGTGAAAAACAATGGATTAGCTGACATGAGATTGTTTTCATTAAGAACTAAGGAAGTGTATAAGCAATTTGTCAACGATGTTTTTTGAAGAATAGATTTTGTCATATCAAGCTGAAGAGATAAAAAAATTTGTTAGATGTTACAATGTCATGGGTTAATCATTAATTACTAGCTAACAAAACTTCAGTGACTGTGGGTTCAGTAAAAAGTTTTAATACTTAAATTGTAGCATTACTTTCATTCACCTTTAAGTGTTAACTTATAGGGTGGAGTCCTGATCTAGTTGAAGATGCCCCTGCTTATTGCAGGAAGGTTGGACTAGATGACCTTTAAAGGTCCCTTCCAACCCAAACCATACTATGATTCTGTGATTCTGTGATTCTAAGTAAACCACTGGGACCCTTATGAAGATCGAGAAGTAATCGGACACCTCCAAATGATATCCCCAGCAAGCAGAGCAGAGGGCCAATACATGTTTAGCAAAAAGGAAGTAAAGAGTGTTGGGATATACGTATGATATCTGGCTGTCCTTGAGGCAGAATTGTTTAACTCAGATGTTAAACAATAGATATTTCTATTCATGGGGGACAAACAACATACATTGTTTCCTCACGGTACGTCAGAGATAACAACACAGTCAAATAAAAAGGTCTATTATTTTCAGATGGGGCTAATGGCAATGATGGCACCCATATAATGATAACAGGATTTTCTTCTATTTCACAATCCCATGTCATAACCACTAGGCTATGGAACCAGGGTTGCTGCTGTTTGCTTTTCTCCTGAATTTATGAACCTGAATACTTACTTAGCAATCTGGATTTGATTCACATATCCAGGTGTCTAACTTTGAGGTGTAAAGATGCTGAGCAACTATAACACTTTCCTTTTTCAAGAGTCCATGGAGAATTCAAAGTTTAAAGATTATGAGCTCATTTGAGTGTAATACATATGTGGAAAAAAGGTACTTGGTGGCAGAGCGCTCTTCATAGTACTAGATTAAAAGTAAACCAAAGCTCAGTATTAGGAAGTGTGTTTAGATGAGAATAAAGATAGTGTTTTGAGTAGTGACAGCAGTTAACTGGTGGAAAAACATATGAAGAATTATGTGTCTTGAGGGCAAATTTTAAATAAAAAATGGAGGTTTCTCAGTCAGTATAAAATTTGTCATACATGATTTAAGATAAGGAAAGATAATAACAAGAATAAATGTTGATCTCAAAATTATTTGAGTGAGAAAAAGTAGTGATAATGGAAATGAATGTTTTTCCGCAGTAATTTGAAGTCAAAGTGAATTAATGATACAAACAAGAATACTAACGTCTCCATCACTACAGGACTTGGATTTTCCTGTTCCTTACCACTCAAGAGATCTTGAATATATTAGATACTTTAGATGAAATATGTCAAAGCTTATGTTTACAAAGGGGCAGAGAATCACAGTCAGGGTTTCACCTGTTCTGTATGCCTGTGGGACATGAACCATCTCCAGCTTTGAATGGCCCATGTTGGCATACCACTTTTCTCACTTGCAGAACAGGACTAGCTGTTGCAAATAGGAAGTGCTGTAAGGTTATATTTACATTACAAATTAGTACAGAACTGTAGGTGCAATTTTTGTAGAGTAAAACAGTACTATGGACCCAATGTCCATTCTATCTGGCTTTTGGTAAGTTTTACTTCAGCTCTAGTCTTGTCCTGTGGATTTAGTGTCCATAGTAGTTGGAGTCTACTAGTTGCACTCCAGTAGTCCATCTTCTAGTTCTTGTATCCTTTGAAGTTGTTTCTTGTTGCAAACCTGGTAAATGAAGTTGATCAGGAAATTCACTTCAAAAATGCATCTAAACCACGAAATGCTAACAAATTAAACACTAATGAATGAAAACAGAGGTTATAGTTAGTATTCTAATTTATACAGCTTTAAGACAAGTACTTGCCAGACTGGAAAATTGAACAGCTGCAGAACTGTCTGCATCTCATCATGTAGGTCTGCAGTGAGTAGGGGTAGGATTTATTCTAGCTGAGCTACCTATACTAAAAATAGATCCTCTGGGCATTTGAAACTTGCTTGAACTGTCTTCCTCTCCTCCACTGGATAATGTTTATCAAGAGAGCTGTCTTACCTAACAGTTGATACTGCCAGATCCCCAATTGCAAAATGATGTGAAACAAATATTGCTTCCTGAGACACCCAAGTAGGTTCCTGATAACAAACACCTCAGATTAACCTCGAACAATATTTTATTTAAATTAATGTTTTTTTCTGAACAGATGCCGTCTCTCGTTGTCTCTTCAGCAACACATAGCACCAGCTGAATGTACAGAAGAAAAGTCTATTCCAGTACAGGGTTAATTTTTTATTGCGAAATCAGAATTACTCCTACCACAAGGAATAATAAAGCCCTACAGTTCCTCTTTACTTGGTCCAGTAACTACCTTTGAGAGAAATTGCTCCTTTCTGTCCCAGTAAGTCTAGCTCCCCAATGGGGGCTTGGCTTTCCAAGGACAAATCTCTTCCTCTCTTTAAGATAGCTTCACAGCATGTCTTACTTACCTGCTTTTATTTTTAACCCAATTAATTCCGTTAAAATGTAAAAGATAGGGCATTTTGACTCCCAGAGGGCTTCTTTGACACATGATCCTGTTATTTATATATTTAGTTTGGTACTTTCTTCTAAGCCTAAATGGCCTTCTTGCCATTTACATTTTCAAGAGTGTCACAGCATTTTATAAATTGAATATCATAGAGAAAGTATTTATTGTGCATACATCTGACAAAGCTAACAGGCTGTGGTGTGACGTGAGACTTTTGGCAGCAGGTCACTCCTTCCATTCACCCCTTCCCTCACTACCACCCTTACCAGTTCTTTACTTTTTTGCTTTAAAGTAAAAAAAGTAAAAGAAACAACCCAAAACCATACAATCCCCCCATATCAAACTATGACAAAGTGATTTTTCTGCTCATCTAAATTTTCCACAGACTGCTATGTCTACCCCTTTTCTGAGCAACAATGTAAAAAAATCAAATCTGCATTTTTTCCTACCCCCTCTCCAAATCAAGAGAATTGGCATCTCTACTGTGGTTTTGCACTGTGAGTCAGCTCTTCAAAAAACAAACTCTGTAAAAAACCAAAATTAAAAACATTATCAATATGCAGTATATGAACTAAAAATACGATTTTTTAATTAATCAATGAAAAAGAAGATAAATTATATAGAAAATCAGTGTGCAAACAGAGGCATCAAGTTCCATGTATAAAGTCCATTAAGGTCTCATTAGTTTGAAAATAATATATATGTAATAACTGAAGTACTTAAATTAAAACAACTTCTATACTTATGAATATATGAATAAATATATACTTGCTTTTCTTCTCTTTCCAAAACACTCCCATTTCTATTAAGCAGAGTAGAAATAGTTGCTGAATGTACTAGATGTAGCAAGTTCTCCAGTTGTCAAACTTTTAATGAAACCAAACCATGATCATTCCTTAAGATTTCCTGTAGTCACTTATCTTTTGAGTGAATAAAGTGCTATTAATTGCATTTATATGCTTTAAATGAAGTACATCTGATGCTTTCTATTGGTGGTTTGCCAGCCAATTTGCATTATAATGAATAAAATCCCAAGGATCTTACATATGGTGAAGAATTAATGTGGTCAATATGCAAATATACATATGAAGTCCTTGGTCTGAGATATTGCATAATTACACCTTAAAAGACAGACAATGAAGAAAACTGTAAAACTTAATTAAAATTAGCATTTTATTAACCTGAATTATAGTAAATACAATGTCAATTAGTGTATTCCACACAACAGATGGTTTACTTTTATTTGGCTTTATTTGACCATGTAAACTGGGGGGTCACCACATGAGCAAATTTAAATCACTTTGACAAACGGGCAAAAATTTTCAGACAGTTGCGTTTTGGCATAGCACAACTTGTTCTTTGTTACATAATTTTGTTATATAACTTGTAACACAAATTTTGTGATAAACTTAACATCTAAGTCAATGATTCAAATGCATACTTATAGTACTCAAAATGGTGCAGCTTCAAGGCTGTTATATAAGTGCTGCTACTTTCAAAATGGATGGTATTGTAAACTGTTGGATGGCTTAGATAATATTTGCTATGTAAAGGAAAACACTGTTTAAACACCACTTCCCTGTGAAGAAAAGCAATGCTGTGTTACAAAATGTCTGAATTCCATATTTGCTCTGAACAGATGTTAACAGGAACAGTCATTACATTAAGCTGCATTAATTAAATATTGACAGAACAACCTTAGTAGATGAATTTATTAAAACAGCGTGGGGTCTGAGTAGCAATTAGTAGATTGATGTATTCATGATTATTTGCATGTGACAGCAAACAATCAGACTGTAGAGAGAATATTTCCCACATTATTATTCATGTTATCCTTTCCTACCGTTTGAACCTGGAAATTTCCCACTGGATTAGCAAACTGAGTTAATGACTCCTTTAAATTGTTGGAAAATTTGTGTTAATTCTTACAACATTCTGTTGCCACTGATTCTGTTAAACATTTTTCTGACAAACAAAAAACCCCAACTTGTAATTCAATTAGAGGTAACAGCCCCAAAATGATATGTTGGGAAGAACTGAAAACAACATTTTGGAGGGTGCTTTTCCCTCTACAAAGCAGCAAGATAGGTTAGTCAAAGCAAAATAAGATTCCTTTATTGCAGGAAGACATTGTTCTCTTAATACAAGAAAATTAGCACATCCATGCAGTTCTCTTTCTTTTTAATAACTTTAACCTTTCACAAGAAGGTTGTGAGGTTTCTGAATGGTGCTAGCTGTGATTCTAATCAAAATAATTGGATACTAGCTGTTTCATTGATTTAAGGAAGGTAGGTAGTCTTAACATATTGTTTCTTTGAAATAAACTGTTTCTTTCATTTAGAATGTCTCTGGAAAGTGAATAATTATCTACCGTTAGTTTAAATTTATTTTCACAACTTCTAAATGTAATAGATTGAATTGCTACAATTAGGTCATAGAAAAGTACAGTATAAGCCTGTGATTATATTGTTAAGAAAAACTTTTAAATACCGTTCTTTATTGCTGTGTTCATGCATATGTGCAGTTATGCTCACATCTTTATCTTCCACAAGCGCCTGTTCAATGGCAAGTAAAGCAGGCAACACCTACTGGCAACGTGCACCCAATCCACAATCCAGTTCTGCCTACTGCAGATCTTCCTATTGTGGCTGATAAAGTCGAAAGAAAGGTTGACATGATACAGACTCCTAGACTATGGCTGGTTGCATCTGAAGAACGAAATGTGAAGAGTAGAACTGATAGAGATAAAGCACATCCCTCTTCACAGTGCGCTGTTCCCAGTTCTCAAAACTAGTATTCATTTAACTGAGGACCCTGGTCTATGATGGTACTTCTGTAGCACTTTGGATCCAAGAATTTAAATGTTTTTCCTAGGACAAGGCAAAGGATCAGTACTTTAAAGTAACCCCTGCAGCTACACTGTATGAAGTTCAAGACTTCAGATCAATCTGAGTTTATTCTGGTCCCCTGTACCGAGCGTCCCCACAATGCACATGGCTCAAATGTAACCAAAGGACCAATGAATGCTTGACCCCTCTGTTCCCTTTAGGTGCTAAAGAGCATTCAGTGTCAACCAAGAGAAAAATGTATGGTTTAGTTTCTACTTAGAGAAATTATCTAGAGTACACCAAAACTTCTACTGAACTGAAACGCTATATCACAACTGGGGACAACCAGGAGACTTGCTAAAAACTTGTACTATTGCTCTAAACTGAATACTTAATGTAGTTGTAGTGTTATTACCACAAACAAGGCACTTTGGAAAAGCTCCTTTCCTGTACTCTATTAATTACTATTCAAAACAGCCGCTTCAGGAGGATTTATGAGAGTCAGGAATAATCAAATGTTTCCTGGTCCACTGTGCAGTAGTGCAGTGGGATAACAGTGAACCCGGGGGACAATTGTTCTGTGTCAAGGCCTTGGAGAGACCCTTTTTAATCTGAAGAGATTTTCTGATTTCTTTTTTTATTTTTATTTTTTTTAGGTTTCCTGCTGTTTAAATGGGATAAGAATTGTCTGTTTGTGGCTTTGATTCATCTTTGCTGAGGTACCCTTTGGAGAAAACTTTCTGAAACTTGTTCTATGAAAACAAACAAGTGAAAAGGTTAGCCACGAATAGGTCTTTAAACATCAACTTTAAAGCATGTGTGTCTTCATAGAATCATAGTTTGTGTTGGAAGGGACCTTTAAAGGTCATCTAGTCAAACCCCTCTGCAAGGAGCAGGGACATCTTCAACTAGATCAGATTGCTCAGAGCCCCCTCTAACCTCACCTTGAACGTTTCCAGGGATGGGGCATCTAGCACCTCTCTCAGAAACCTGTACCAGTGTTTTACCAACCTCACTGTAAAAAATTTCTTCCTTATATCTAGTTTAAATCTACCCTCTTTTAGTTTAAAACCATTACCGCTTGTCCTATTGCAACAAGCTCTGCTAAAAAGTTTGTCCCTCTCTTTCTTATAAGCCCCCTTTAAATACTGAAAGACTGCAGCAAGGTCTCCTTGGAGCCTTCTCCAGGCTGAACAAGCCCAAATCTCTCAGTCTGTCTTTGTAGGAGAGGTGTTCCATCCCTCTGATCATTTTTGTGGCCCTCTTCTGGACTTGCTCCAACAGGTCCATGTCCTTCTTATAGAATCATAGAATGATAGAATGGTTTGGGTTGGAAGGGACCTTAAAGATCATCTAGTTCCAACCCCCCTGCCATGGGCAGGGACACCTCCCACTAGACGAGGTTGCTCAAAGCCCCATCCAGCCTGGCCTTGAACACTTCCAGGGATGCAGCATCCACCACCTCTCTGGCCAACCTGTTCCAGTGTCTCACCACCCTCGCAGTAAAGAATTTCTTCCTAATATCTAATATTAATCTCTACTCTTTGAGTTTAAAACCTTTATCCCTTATCCTATTGCTACACTCCCTCATAAAGGTTCCCTCCCCATCTCTCCTGTAGGCCCTCTTTAGGTACTGGAAGGCTGCTATAAGGTCTCCCCAGAGCCTTCTCTTCTCCAGGCTGAACAACCCCAACTCTCTCAGCCTGTCCTCATAGCACAGGTGCTCCAGCCCTTGCATCATCTTTGTGGCCCTCCTCTGGACCCATTCCAACAGGTCCATGTCCTTCTTACGTTGGGGACCCCAGATCTGGATGCAATACTCCAGGTGGGGTCTCATGAGAGCAGAGTAAAGGGGGAGAGTCACCTCCCTTGACCTGCTGGCCATGCTTCTTTTGATGCAGCCCAGGATACATCTGGAAGTGATAACTTCATAAAGGTCTATCAATTATTTAATAATTATATTAGATGATCCTAAGATTTAGATGGTGACCACTAAATGGAATCTAAACATGTTTTTGAAATGTCATAAGTAACAAGGACTTCTATGTCTTGTTTGAGATACATGAATTCTTAAGGGTCAGTACCTAAATCTGGCACAGAAGATTTAGCCAAAATCGAAACACTGTGGGTAAAAGCAATCCTTAATATGTTCCCATATGTCTACTTCAGGCTGCTGCAGGGCATCTCCATCTACTTGGGATCTACAACCTAGACAACCTTTCAAGGACTGGAGTTCGGTCCTTGAAAGTGTTTTCTGATAAGGAGGATGCTTTCTGGTTGTATAATAACATTTTTGTATATAGACATTCATACAGAAGTAATTTCATTTCAGGTGGTTCGCTGCTGAAGTAAATGCAAATCCACTTCTCAAACCCCATCAGTGCCTGCCAGCCTGCATGGGCAGTAGGATGCTCTCCACTTCTCTAATTTATGCCCTGCCCAGTTGGACAAGAATTCAAGACATATTGCTTTTGAAAGCAATTTCAAAGCTGAGCATGCTTCTGTCACCAGAAAGGCCACTTGCTTGCTTTGGGAAGACAGAGACCTGGCATCTGTGCTCCAGTGTCCTAACATTAATCAGTCATTGGGAGGGGACTTGATTACATATAAATTATACTGCAATCACGAAATAGATACACTTTAGTTAAGTGAACATTAGCAATACATTTTGCTTTTTGAATGGCAGAGCTATACTGAGGCTTGGCTAAAGTTGGACTTAATATGTCATATTTTTTCTCTAAGTCTTTGTGGCAAAGTCTTTGTTCTATTATATCAGAGTCCAACATCTCATTTCCATTTGTCTAAAATGATATTCTGGAAGTTCTTACTTGATCTGTGAGATTATATTGTGCCTTTAACCGGTGACAAAAGAACTATGAAGGCCACAGGCATATTAATAAGTCAGCAAAATTTCAAGGGGTGGAGCTCTTGGTCTTCATAATTAAAGGCTGCTTTGTCTTTATTCCTATACAAGTTTTTAAGTCCACTAGACTAATGAGTATTACATGAAAAAAAAAAATTTGCTTTTCAGTCTCGTTTTGCTTTTCCATAATTGTGTGAAGGCCAGAATTCTTTGTGTGTCTGTGAGATTGTCCGAAGAAGTGAGAAATTAAGGTAAGTTTGAAACTCAACACCAGTAAATATAGATGTGTAATTTTAGGAGTTCTGAGTAGTAATGCAAACATATGCAAGTCTACCCAGGATTAATCATTATACTCTAGAGGAAGCATTCTCTTACAGGTGCATACCAAGAAAACAGATAAGAAGCGTGTCATGGTTTAGCCCCAGCCAGCAACTAGGACCTCTCAGCTGCTCGCTCCCTCCATCCCTCCCCCCTAGTCGGGATCGGGGAGAGAACTGGAAGAGTAAAAGTGAGAAAAAAACTCGTGGGTTGAGATAAAGACAGTTTAAAAGGTAGAAAAAAAGCCACACATGCAAGCAAAGCAAAACAAGGAATTGATTCACTGCTTCCCATCGGCAGACAGGTGTTCCATCTCCATGAAAGCAGGACTCCACCATTCGTAATGGTTACCTGGGAAGACAAACACCATAACTCCGGCTGTGCCCCGCTTCCTTCTTCTTCCTCAGCTTTATATACTGAGCATATAGTCATATAGTTTGTGACATCTCTTCAGTTGGTTGGGGTCAGCTGTCCTGGCTGGGTCTCCTCCCAACTTTTTGTGTGCTCCCAGTCTAGTCGCTGGTGGGGTGGTGTGAGGAGCAGAGAAGGCCTTGACTGCTTAGCAGCAACCAAAACCGTCAGTGCACTATCAACACTGTTCTCATCCCAAATCCAAAACATAGCCCCACACCAGCTGCTAGCAGGAAAGTTAACTCCATCCCAGCTGAAACCATGCCATGGTTTAATTTTTAATTATAAATTTTTAAAAGTATAGAATACATAGGCTTTGTCTTAGAAAAAAGTCTAGCACCAGGGACTGGTGCAATGAGTAAATACAATTAAGTGTTTCACTGAATGTTGATGTATTTCCCCCAAAAAAAGAATGTAATTTGATTTAGAGAGTTTTCAGTAATGATATTTGTGTGGTTTTTAAACAAAAGCTTGCAAAAGTAAAAATTTTAATGGAACATTAATAAAGTTCCTCTCGTAGATATAGTAATAAATACAATAGAACAATATATGTAGTTTCTAGTTATGTGTATGATCCAACTGTCAGTAAAATTCAGCTTCACTTTCAACTTTGCCATCTGCTTTTCAGAACGTATGTTAACTGTGATCCTACTTATACTGGTTTTACTTAAGCAGACCTCTGACTCATTTAAGTAAGATTTTTGCTGAAGAGCTTGGGATTTTCCCTTAAATCTAGCAATTGGCAGAAAGATGATTCTTTGTATTTTTTTGAGGGTTCCCGTTAAGAGAATTTCTTTTGATGTTATAGCTTCTCATCTTGAACTGACACTACATACCACTCATCAGTCAAAACCTGTATCTGTCGAAACCATACCATCGCCTTTTGGAAACAATATATTCTATTTTTACTTATAGGTTAAAGTGCCATTAAAATGCAAAATTCTGCAGAAATTAGTCTAAAGATCTGTCAAAAGTTAGAAAAAAAAATTTTTCCTTTTAAACTATTCCTTACAACTTAACTAAGGAGTCTATTTTTCATACATAAGTATGGAAAACAATGGAAGAAAATGACTGTGAATTTCTTCTACATTCTGCAAGTTATTTCTGTAGGGCAAAAATATCACCCATCCCATAAAGTCAATTTTCAGAAACATGCACCAAACCCCAACATGAACAAGCATGAATAAGCATTGCTGGAATTGTTTAATGTGCACTTACTTGTAACAGAATAAAGGCACATTATGCCATTCCAAAACAGGAATGCAAACTATGAGAACATAATAAAGCTTGGGTTTTTTAAAAACCTTTCTTACCATTTCGGTAGGAAATGGCTTATACAATAAATGTATTTTTGGAACGTTACTGGAGCAGTTACGCACTTGGGTCTGAGATGCCACTTACAGGAGCAGTTTAGACAAAGAATACCTAAGAAGAGAAAGAACTTTCTGGCAAATTAATTTGCTAAAGGTGGAAGTGTCAATATTATATACCTTTATAAACTGCTTAGGAGCACTGTGTCACATGTGGTCTGCTATATTACCGAGTCAAGTTCTTTGCTTTAACTAGCATGCTACTTAGAATTTTCACAGACTGATAAAGCTATATATTAAGTATAGTGAGGGGATTTTTTGTCTCTTAATACTCGATTTGTTGAACTATTTCAGAATTCATCTTGTGTTAGAAAGCTGTTTCTACTTTCTGTCCCAGCTTAATTAACAGTTATATCCATTTTTTTCTAGTGCTGATGTTATTCTTTGGTGTGATCAGTTCTTCCTCTCTGTTGATCACCTGCTGTATTTATACGGTGAAATCAAAGGAGAAGGCAAAAGCATTCTCTGACTTTATTGAGCTAACTTGGGTAATTGAGCTCTCAAATTTCGTCCTGTATGGTTGCTCCTGGTTTCAGTCATGCTAGTGATTTTCCCCTGAAGCTCTTGCAGTTTGAACTTATTTTCATTGAAGAGCAATGGTCAGAACTGTCCAAACACTTTCCAAACAAGGTTCTACCGGGTGACTTGTACAATGACACTAACACTTTCACAGTTCCACTGGACTTGGTGTCGCTTAAATGATTCTTTAAAACAAAGAACAGTAGAAAGTCAACATGATACACTTTAATTGGACTAATAAATGGTCAAGTGACAGAAGTCTAAATATGACCCTTAATGGAATTCTTGACAGACAAATATATGTTCAATATTGATCCCAAGAGATCAATTATAAGCTATATGCTATTACATATAATTGACATGTACAATTTTTGCATAAGACAGAGTAGAAAATGTGATAACAATGAAAATAACAGGTAAAGATACAGAGTTATATGATTTATTTAGTGATGGAATCCAAACAAAACAGAATGTTTAAAAATGGCCAAGTAAAACTGGATATCCTGGACCAAATAGGTTCAGCCATACATTCAGAATGGTAATGTTATTCTAAGAAATAATGAGTCTTACATGTGTAATCGTTGTGTAATAGCACAAATAACAATCCAGTGAGAGGCAGAGGTTCAAAGGGTTGATAAACGTCTGCTGCAGGTGCATAAGCCATCTGTGATGCACTCATCTCATTCAAGCACAACAGATATTACTGAGTTCCACAGCCTGTGAAATCTGTAATACAAAAGGGCCACTACTGCTGGGGTAGTTTCTAGGAATTCGGCAATTAATATTCTGTTGGAATAAATTTAAAGCCAGTTTAGGAAAACTGTAGAAGAAAAGAAAGCCAAGATTTAAAAAAGTAGAAAGCTGAAGCTGATATAGTAATATCTAGCTAGAAGTGCTTTTTAGTGGGTAAAAATAGCTACTGGCGCTTAACAGGTATATCACCATACTCGCACAGCTGTGCACTGCCGTCTGGCATTTTATAACATCAAAATTCATTATGTGAAAGAAGATTTCCATTACTGTAATAATTAATTCCCATGTTGAAAGCATCTTAGAAGTAATGAATAGCTACAAGAACTTTGTTTTTTTATTTCCACCAGTAAAATAGTGTCCATCTGAAGTGAGACTATAAATTAGCAGCAGGGCGGCTCAAACATAAAAGTGGAACATCTATTTTTGCAAATGAAATGTAGCAGAGTCCTAAACATGTTAGACAATGTGTCAAAATCTGCAAAGGTCAGATGCTGCACAATGCAAAACCAGTATCTTTTAAAATAATAATAAATTTCAGTGCATGCAATCAAATGGAAACTGCAAGTTACTCTTGGAGTAAATTCACAAGAAGAATGTATGTAGGTCAGGAAATGCTTAACCTGACAAGAAAAACTTCCCCTCCAGAATTAAATGGAACAGGCAAATATAACTATTCGTATTTGAATAACAGCGTTATAGGTACATTTATACTCTGAAGATACTGATTGCCCAGTATTAAATTTCATTTTGAATAGGAAGTTTGCAAAGCTATTTATGCATTCTTGCATAAATATTATTGAATGATGTCTTTTAAAAATATAAAAGAATGTCTGTTTTCTTGCTTATTTACCAAACAATGCTTTTGGTGAAAATTGTTTCTAATTATCTCAGTGCTCCACCTTGTCTTTAAACCATTGTTCCCAGTGCAGCAATCGTGTCTCAGCTACTGACTGATTTCATAGAATCATAGAATGGAATCATAGAATGGTTTAAGTTGGAAGGGACCTTAAAGATCATCTAGTTCCAACCTCCCTGCCATGGGCAGGGACACCTCCCACTAGACCAGGTTGCTCAAGGCCTCATCCAGCCTGGCCTTGAACACTTCCAGGGATGGGGCATTGACAGCTTCCCTGGCCAACCTGTTCCAGTGCCTCACCACCCTTACAGTAAAGAATTTCTTCCTGCTATCCAATCTAAATCTACCCTCTTTCAGTTTGAGGCCGTTAGCCCATGTCCTACCATCACACTCCTTGACAAAGAGTCCCTCCCCGTCTTTCCTGTAGGTACTGGTAGGCCGCTATAAGGTCTCCCTAGAGCCTTCTCCAGGATGAACAACCCCAGCTCTCTCAGCCTGTCCTCATAGCACAGGTGCTCCAGCCCTTGCATCATCTTCATGGCCTTCCGCTGGACCCATTCCAACAGGTCCATGTCCTTCTTGTGCTGAGGACTCCAGAGCTGGACACAATACTCCAGGTGGGGTCTCACCAGAGCAGAGCAGAGGGGAAGAATCACCTCTGTGGATCTGCTGGCCACGCTTCTCCTGATGCAGCCCAGGATGTGGTTGGCTTTCTGGGCTTCAAGTGCACATTGCCGGCTCATGTTGAGCTTCTCATCCACCAGCACCCCCAAGTCCTTCTCCTTAGGGCTGCTCTCAAGCCGTTCTCCACTCAACATATATTTGTGCTTGGGATTGCCATGACCCAGGTGCAGGACCTTGCACTTGGCCTGTTTGAAACATGAGGTTCGCACAGGCCCACCTCTCCAACCTGTCAAGGTCCCTCTGTATGGCATTCCTTCCCTCCAGCGTGTCGACCGTGCCACGCAGCTTGGTGTTGCCAGCAAACTTGCTGAGAGTGCACTCAATCTCACTGTCCAAAGATTCAAAGATTTCAAAGATTTCACAGATTTCAGGTGTACTAAAGTACAAACTGAAGGATTTAAGCAAAAGCTGTGGAGATTCCTGATTGTATTTTTAATTATTTTTTTTTAAATACGCAGATTTTTCACTTTTTAAAGTGTAACTAAATTAGGTGTTTCAAACTCAACGTTTCTTTCACTTATTCATGAAATATATACAGCATTTTCTGAAGATGTTTATAAGTTTGAAAATTCACCATTAATTGTCCAGACATCAGCCAATTATTTTAAAACTCTTACATCAAACTTACCCAGATCTGTTGATTAAAAGATGTCCAGCTTCAATAGTTGCTGTTCAACATGTTTTTAATTACTGCCCTAATGGAAACTAATCCAAAATCCTTCTAATCTATACATATATGTATATATAATCTGCCTTTTCCTCAGCTACAAATAAGAAATATTTATTGAATGATATTATTGCAATTTTTCCTATTTCTATCTGTAATTAGCCGTTAATGATTTATTAAAAATTCTAACTATTCTCTCTATCTCTGCTGGCCATACATTAGTCTATGTTTTTCCTTATGAGCTTTCAATTTTTAGCTTATAGTTTATGCTAAGTATTATCTGTTTTCTCTTTATTGAATATTTTATTGCTGTTTTCTCTTTGCCTTTTAGGCAAAGCAGTTTTTTAACAAAGATTGAGGCTTTTGGGGAATCTAGTAAAGTCTCTTTAAGCAGCTCCCAAATATTGATTGTATTTTTGTGTTTATCTTGTCTCTCAGTGCAACTGGCTTATAATTGTTTTCTACTTTGTGCAATTGACACCTCTAGAGTATAAAACAGGCCTATATTACTGCTTAGGATTTCAGTCTTTTTGCAAATGTGGACAAGTTAGAACTTCTTGGAACTAATCAACGAGTAACTTTCAGTTCTGTGATCTACTCCCCTCTATTTCTTGGAATGGAGTTTGAGGTAAAATTCAAGCCACAGAGTATGCAGATTCTTGATTCTCCTTAGATGTGGCAATTGTTTGATGGAAGTGTTTACAAATTTCAAAAAACTGCTTTATACCAATAACCCCAGGCTTTTAGCACAAACTGAAGTTCCTCATGTTTTTGTTTTTTCTGTATGTTATTGTGAGTACTTAATGAGCACACCTCTTTCCTAATGGGCTGTTGTGGTCTTTAGCATACACCTTCTTTGGTGCAGCTTGATTTTTATCTGTTAGGAAACCAATTTGTAAGTATTCGAGAATATTTGGAACTGAGTTTTAAATGAGAGGGAAATGAGGCTTTCTGTTTCTTTTGTTTCTCATTTTGCCTATACACGCTTTCCTAAGCAGATTGTAATTTGTGATTTTGACATCCTAATCATGTGATTCTACCTACTAGGTTTCAGTGATACCAACAAGATTGAATTTATGCTCATAAATGAGCAATTTATGTGCTCAAATTCTCCCTGTTTAGAAGCCAGTCTCTTGGCAGACATATATGGGAAATTAAATACTGTATTCTTCTCATGTATAGTAGTGATTTAGTGAATTTTCTTCTTAATGTCTTGATTCGCTACTAAATGAGTGATTATTTTTAATCTTTCTCCTTTTGTTGCTAGTTTAATGCCATGTTGACTCAATCAACCAGGTGGTCAGCTAGAAGATTTTTTCCCCCTTTCACTGCAATAAAACCTGTTCAAAATTAAAAATAAAATAAAACATGGCCCATTTACCAAAGCTTTCTATCTTATTCTATTCAGTGATAGATGTTTGCTATCAGAATCTTTGCTTCCAGGAATGAAGATTCCAGGATACTGTGTTTCCAAGTGAAGCGGAAAACTCCTTCGATTATTTCAAATAAATCTCAATTTCTTGTGCTTGCATCTGTAGGGACGAGAAGTACTTACTACATCGTCACATGTTCCTTTATGGTATTATGAAGAGCTAAAGATGGGATGTAGCTTGTTTACAGCAAAAGCAGAACATTTTGAAGGTTTCCATGTTCAGTTCCAAATTTTAAATAACAGAAATGTAAGATTAATTTATCCTCTGCTCCCTTGATCACAATTTCAGTTTAGAGCAGAGTTGCCAGCAAAAATTGAGACATTTATTATCTATTCTGGGATCACTTATATTGCGCAGAAGCAATCTCAGTGATATTCATTACTTAGTCTGCAACTACCATGAACTTTGTTGTTTACGTGTGCAAGTTGGATGTGAATCAATATAATCACCCTAGTTATTACTGAAATCCAGGGTACATTCTTCTCAAGCCATTACTTTTTACCTTTGGATCAATATCAAGTTCTATAAGACTAGGTCCAGGAAGCTGCATGACCCCTCATACTAATCTGTAGGAGCATGACTGCGAGTCTGACAAGACACCTTTGTAGACCTTCCTGAGTGAGTGATATGCAGCTTTGAACAATTATGATGCTTCAGTGAAATACTTCCACTTTAGTTTTCGCTTCCTGTTCTCTTTATGCTGTATTTATTTCTAATATCTCACTAAATGAAACAGAGATTTGGTGCTGTAGCTTTATGGGCTTTTTCACACTTTTTTCCCTTTTTTTTTCCTCTTTTTTTTTTTTTCCCCTGGGCTTTATTCCCATATCTCCCAACAAGTCAGAGAACCGAAACATCAGTTCAAGCTCTCCTTGTAGGTAAAGCTCCTTGATTAACTTTGATATCAAAAGTTAAAATCTTAGGTCCAATCCATAAATGAACTCCAGCAACTTTTTTCAAACTGCTATCTGAAAAATCCATTCCAGATTCTAAGGCAGAATGTGGCTAAAATTTTGTAGACATTGCTCATTTTTTACTTTATGTTTCTGTAAGCATACAAAGTCACGCCTTTCTCACATCTTAATCTTGAATATCCTGAGGAGTCCTACACTCAGTTCATGCCCAAGAAACATAAAAAATTTTCCTCAGTCCCCAAAAGGGCTTGTTCCAGGTAGAATACTGCGGAAACACCTAAAACACATGTGTAGCTTGGTAGTGGACTCCACATGCAGTGGGAGATCTTCCCTCTAAAAACATAACTATAGGAATTGTTTTATTATAGGTAACACCCTCTTTTATGGAAAGGTCTCTCTGTTAGACCTCTGTGAGGCCCAGAGTCAGTTGCTTCCTTTTCCTGAAGGAGGCTGATTTCCCACTGACTGGGAAGGAGCCCTTTCCAGAAAAAAAACCCCACAGGCTTTTCCTGGAAAGGGGAATATTGCCCATTCTGTCAAGTCTCTACCACCAAACAGGAGAAAAAAAAAATAACATATTGGCAAAAACATCAATTCAAGAAGAGCTTTAGGGTTCTGTGATAGCTGGCTGAAGATGTGGGTAATTCATTTTAGAGACCAAATTTAAGAATTTCCATTCCTAATTATCTCTATTTAGTTACCTTTATTTAGTAGCATCTTGAATGTGCTGATTTCGGATGTCTCTCAACTTAGGTTGTTGTTCCCTTGGGATACCTTTCTAATTTAACTTTCCATGCAAACTGTGGGGAATCTAAGGAAATAACACAAGGTTTTGGATCTCATTAGGGTGTTATATTGCCTACATCTTATATTAAAACCGACACTTAGAAATCATCAGTGCTATTAATTGTGTTTTGAAGGCCTCTTAGATTGTAGAAAGACGAAATGTATGCCAAGTTGAAAGAGGGGGCTCTTAGATTTGAAGAAAACTCAAATGAAAATAGAATTATATTGTTCTGAAAGAGCCAGGTTTGAGACGCGTTATTTTCTCTACTACTTTATTTCCATTGTACCACTTAAGCTGTTTAAGGCAACACATTATTTACACTTTATTTACAATTTATCACTACAATATTTGTTGTTCTAATTAAATCTGCAGCTGGTTTTCCTAACTGGAGATTCAGTACTGGCTCCTTCATAAACAGCACTGAATCTTCTTAAATTTAAATATAGTGCTCAAGACAATATGCTCATCAAAAAAAAAAAAAAAAGCCCATTCTGTTTCCATTTTAAGGAATGTGTTTGCTGCATGTTAATGTTGAGTTCTGTTATGTTTTCCCTTGAAATATCATATAGACTGTATTTTGCTAGAAAATATGTCATAATGTTTTCTGATATTTTTAGATGAGCTAAAGCGTATATCTGTTCTTAATCTATTCTCTCTGCTGAGGCAATGTACATCCTCAGCAGCATATGTAACCAAATGGATTTTTTTTTCCTTAGCAGATCAAACTGAGTTCAGCTGCAGGCACAGAACTTCCTATTTAAATGACAAATGTCTCTGCTTGCAGATTTGACTCTTGTTGACTCTTTCATCTTGTGTAAACAAATAATCAGCCCATCACCACTATGGTGGGGAAAGTGGAAGAATAAAAGGGAAAAGGAATTTTTGGGAGTACCGCCAAATATTGCATTACTTGGAATGAAAAACGACTTGTTTACTGTTAATGTTACCATTTTACACAGATAATAGACAGCAATGTTGAAAAAGAACAAAGAAAAATCTACAAAGACTTAGTAATAGCAGATATTTCTTCACACTTAGAAGGCAGTGAGATGTTCTTTTTTTTTCCCCAAATGACAGCAGAGAAGTCCTGATTTTTAACAACAAATTTCAAGCTGCTTTTACAATTAAATTCTGAGAACTGTTTATTTGAGAAATTTTAAATTGCGTCTTCAAGTGTCCAAAGAATTTAAATATAATATCATTTTGTTATCCTTTAAAAAGTGTAAAGTTAACCCATTTCTAAATGGGTTTGGTTTTGGTTTTGGGTTTTGTTTTTTTTTTTTTGATAAAGCACATATATATCTCTCTCTAAAAGTAATGAATGTGAGACATCCTATATGTTTTGTTGCTCCTGTTGTTTTGTTTGCTTTCATAGTGAATTGTTGTGAGGAAAATGAAAAATCAATGTGATCTAAAGAAAATGATGTCTTAGTGGTCTTCTTTCATATAACGGTGCTTTGAAATGTGTTATTGCTGAACAACCTTTACAGGGTAAATAAAAGCAATGGAATTGCTCAAGGAATAAGGTGCTAATAAGTGTATGTAAAAGTAATCCTGGGGTGAGGTAGGTCCATAAGGAAGAAAACATAGACTGCAGGTTTTAGACCTAATCTGCAGCTGCTATCATTACAAAAATCACCTGTCTATACAGAAGAAAAAGCATTTCTATGTTAGATCTTTGGAACTGCATTGGTAAATATTGGTTTGGGATCTGGACAACTAAGATGCTCCTTCTCAAAGTAGGGTTTCTTCTTTCCTTACAAATGTTTTATGGCTCCCCTCAATTAAAAAAAAGACACTTCATGAAAACAGATGGAAGTTACATGTTACACCAAAGTCTCTGAGATCCAGATTCAGGGAAATTGCTGTGTTCTAAATTCAGCTATTCCAGCTGTAATCAGAGTTGCTCAAAACAGTAGAGACTCACAGATTTGCAGAACAGGTGAATGTTGCTCCCGCCTAAGATTAAAATCTGTATTCTTTAGAATTAAAGTCGACATTTACAAATGTAAAGTCTTAGAAATGTAAGTCTTCTTTCACAACTAGATTGTATTGCAATGGAGAGATGTAGGATATTTGAATGGATGTTTGCCATAAAACAAAGAAATTTTAGGGAATATAAGTCATTGCTATGAAGTAGTTTATTTACAATGCACAGGAAAACAAACCTGTAGAAAATAAATAATATCTTTGCTCTAAATCTTATAGTAAATAACAAGTTTGCAAGCCAGGAGGTGGCAATTTGTTAATCTTAAATACTATTAGTCTATCTGTATTTGAGATTAATTTTTCATTTTTGTGTATGAATCACTTAGGCTAAGTCACCAATATTATAGAAACCCCCAAAGTCATATGGCAGGAAAGTAATACCAAACACATTGTTAACTCACACTGCAAAAACTTCACAGCAACGTGAAGAATTAACACTTCTGCATCCGTACGGGGAACAAAAATGTACGTACATACGAGACCTGCAAGCACTTATCTACAGAGCGGTTAAATGAATGCTGTCAGAATACTCTGTGTTAGTCTTTTTGAATATCTTCATTTAAATGTAGATCTCGAGTTTGACTTCATCAGTAGACAAGTATACTAATTACAGTAAGCGTTGGAATAATCTGGAATAACAGACATTTGTGACAGGGACATTTTCTAGCTGAAAAAAACTTCACCTGTTCCCCCTCAGAACTTTTCTGTTCATTAAAGAAACCTCTTAAATCCTCGATATTAATTATCTTTTGCGTTTTATTTCCTAAGTCCAATAGTGATTTTGCTGCCTGTTTACAAATCTATTACTATTCCATCTGGAATTTTGTGTGGACTGATACAGGGACTAAGATAAGAAGAAAAATAGGGAAAAGTTATTTCACAGAATCACAGAATCACAGAATAGTAGGGGTTGGAAGGGACCTCTGGAGATCATCTAGTCCAACCCCTATTTATTTACTTAATGTGATTAGAAAGAAACATAAAGTCATAACAAATGGAATTAACTGAATTTAGTCATACCGAGTCTTTAAAATGTCTAAAACAATGTTATACTTGCCTCTTCAGAATCAACAGGGATTTTTCCCTCTTTCAGTGAGTGAGGAATAAGTTAATTCAAAAGAGAAGCAAATAAAATAAGTTAATGATAAAATATAAGTTGGGAGCAACTTTTCCTGTCAGA
The DNA here is from genome assembly GCF_028500815.1 of Rissa tridactyla. NCBI lineage: Eukaryota > Metazoa > Chordata > Aves > Charadriiformes > Laridae > Rissa > Rissa tridactyla. Next base: position 200,810,658 of record NC_071466.1, read on the forward strand.
TGTACTGATATAAAATCAATGTCACCTCATTAGCTTCTTTCTTTAAGCTGTATTTATCTTGGAATAGTTAGAGTAATATTTAGCCCATAAAACCTGTTACAGCAATATAGCTCAATAGATTGAAATGGGAATGATCTATCATGCTAGCAAAAGTTAGGTCTGGAATATAGGGTTTTTTTCAGTCTTCTGTAGATACTTCTTGCAAGGCTAAAGAGGCAAGAAAGAGAGTTATTTTGGTGTGTTTTGTAGTCTCTGCAGAAAGCCACAGTTAAACTAACCCAAAGAGTTTTACACACAGTCACCCATATCAGGGAGAAACTACCTCAGTTTAAAATTCATTCATTATTTATAAAACTGTTAGCTTATGTTCTTGTGTTCGCTGGGTGAGGGAGCTAATCAAAATCTCACAGCTTTTGCTATCGCTCAAGGACTCCTGGTTAGAAAATAGTCTGTAGCTTGGGAATGCTGGAAGCCAAAAGTTGGACAGTTTACATAATGATTGACAGTTCAGGTACCTTATTTCACTAAGGCTGGAACCTATCTTCTTCTGCTGTAGCTGAATCACATGGGAGATTATATATCACAAACCAAATCTTCAGTTTATTCAGGCAACAGTCCCACTAATGTGGAAGCTCAAAAAAGCAAAAGCTAATGTCAGCAAGTGTTTTGCTTCAAGATGACCTTCAACACCGTGTGCCTTTAATGGCTGTGAGTACATTTTAATCAGGAAAGCTCTCCCAATAAATCTCTGTTAGATGGCTTGTATGATTGAGGACTACTCATGCAGGTATCTACAAGGCTCCAAAGCACAGGGTGGAATTTGAAGTGCAGAATAAATAAATACATCTTCTTAACTAACTCTTCAGTATTAGTGTTCTAACAGTTTGTGCTTGATCTTGCTTTTAAATAAGTAAAATTTAAACTTGGAGCAGGAACTTCGATTTTAAATCATGGACTAGTCAGTCCATCGGTCACTAGGTACAATTTGCATATTATATGCCTGCTTGAATAAACTGTGTATTAGTCATGCTAATTTTCCCTGGGCATTTTGGTCATCAGAAAGAATGGCAAGTTGCAGTGAAAACAGAAAGGAAAACATAGCTGAAAGTGAAGGTTTTTGTCTACCATTTCCTTCATAACTGAAAGTGCTGGGTGTAAATAAAAAATACCCAATACATTCAGATTCTGAAAGTCTGTGGTGCTGTACAGTAATCCATGGAATAGAATGAAAATTTTGTGTGAAGTCTTAAAAACAGTTAAAGTTTTTTAAACTTTAAAATCCCAAAAGCACTGAAATTCAGGAAGAATTACGTGCCTAATCCCTTACGCTACTTTGCAAATAATTTTCCATAAGCTAGATAATTAACTTGAAATAATATTGAGGAGTTAAATTACAGCTTCCTCATTAGCAATCTGCAATGAAAAAGGCAGACCGAGAGGGCTGCAAAAGATGTATATGGATCAGAATGTTACTGATACCCTTACTACATATTTCGAAAGAAGAGTTCAGAGGAATTCCTTTATATCATGCTGTTAAATGTTTTTGGACATTAATTATTATTCCAACATGCTGGCAGTAGTATTAACATTACTATAATATTGGCATCACCCCTCTTAATGTATCTTTTGTCTTGATAAGCTTGATATGTCTAGGTGAAAAATCAAATGAAAGTGTAGAAATTAAGTAATTCATACAGTATGCAGGGACTGCAGAAAGTTACAGAGGGTATTGTTGCATTTTAGTGATAGAAAAGAAATAATGGAAAACCTCTGAATGGTAGCTCAGTAGTCATAATATATAACTGAATATTAAACTGAAATTCAGGCCAAAATAAGGTGGTTGCCCTACATTAATTACCCAATCCCAAAGAGGCAAGAGAACAACAACTAGTTCATCTTTTTGAAAGCACCACCAACACACAACCTTTAAGATCTGTGTTAAGGTTCCTGTCTGAGAACGCCGAAGATCTGTAAGCAGAGGAGTTGCTCTTTTGTAGATACTGCTGAATATTAGAAACATTAAACCCTGTTGCTAACAGTTCCAAAGATGAGTTTATCTATAATCAAATGCGAGATCACTGTTACACTTTTCTCTCATGGATCTTTTAGTATTATTTATTACTGTATGTTTTAACCACAATGCTTACTGCTCCTTCATTTGATTATTTGTATGTTTATTTATTAACATCCTTGAGTGTCTTTTCTCTCAGAAAAAAAAAAAAAAATAATAGTATGCTTTTTGAATGCAGAACTATGTATGTCATGAGGAACATGGAAGCTGAGTCTGATCATTTCCAAAGGAAGCCTTTGAGCATAAAGTCATCATCTGTTGCTGTAAGCTCACCAGGTACATACAACGTTTTCTTTTTTTAAATATGTGGTAAGTGAGGCACTGGCATTTCTTTTGTTAGCTGAGTATTTGTCTTTCTACTGTCAGTTCCGTCAATGGTCAAGTCATGTTAGCATGACTGGCAGCATTGCAGTTAGAGATAGCTGTCTCTTGAGTGCTGATATTGTGCTTCCTAAATCTCAATGTCTTCCCCACAGACATGTGTTACTTGTCTCACCGGGTATCCCATTCTTTCCATTTTCTCTCCTTTCTGCCTCTTTGACTGTCTTTCTTTGGAGTTGTTTCTACAACATCTATCACCATGATGTCAATGACCTTTACTAACATTAATGAATTTTTGTGTACTGTAAGACTTTCCTGAGTGTAGTGCGTCACATAATGTCATACTGGTAGCCACATAAGGGAGGGAAGGAGGAAAAGAGGTTATGTATATCCTGAAGATGCCCCGCTGAAGAAGGAACAGATTGAAATTCTAGTGTGATGAATGTTCCTTGTGTTTCTATATGCTTGAGTTCGTGCCTATGTGTTGAATAGGTGGGGGATTTAAAAAATCTCAGTTTTTTGACAGACTCTGTTTCGGTTGCATTTGTTTGTTTTCCAGGAGCTTATTACAGATTCCCTTTTTCTTATTTTTAACCAGAAATATCCTAACTAATCATTTTGCAACACAGACAGTTTACTGTGATGGGTAGCAGTTCTCACAGCTCTGAGTAAGACCTGTGAGATTCAGAACAGCTGTTTTCCTTACATACCTTTCCTTTTATTTCTGATGATTTTCCCAACAAAAATATGAGTTGCTTCCAAAATAAGACTCCCGTATTTTATTTTCTGGCTGCAAAAGAAAACTTTAAAGACATACTCTGAAAACAAAGATGTAGAATTGTTTGAAATGTCAGACTTACAGAAGGCACATAGGAAAGTTTGTTTTGGTTTGTTTTTCTGTGCTTTTAAGTCTCAGATGGGAGTAAAATGACCCAAATCTTCTGGAGGAGGATTGAAGGCAACACACAGAGTAAAAGTGCAGATTATATTGCAGTGTTATTGTTTCCTACCCTTCTGTGATTGCTTTGAGGGAGCTAGAGGCTTGAATTTTAAAGTCTTAGGTAAATCTCATATTATGTTCTCAGCATAATATTAGTTTTCTTGGCAGTGACTAACATTCACCCAGAAGGGGTTAGCAGTACATACAGGGTGTGAGAACAGACTAAGAGTAATGAGAGTTACTACTACTCATGAGACAATGAAATATAATGGTTATGTACACATTTTATGAATCATCTTTGGGTTTAATATTTTTTTAAATACAGTTATGTTCTTAAATTTTAAGACTTTGCAACTTGTTGTAATAGACTTCACTGAAGAAACTCAAATATCAGAGAATGACATCCTTTAGGATGTCCAGACATCTTAGAATAGTTTTCCTGCTTGTAAAATTATAGAATCATAGAATAGTTTGGGTTGGAAGTGACCTTTCAAGGTCATCTGTTCTAACCTCCCCTGCAATGAGCAGGGACATCTTCAACTAGATCAGGTTACTCAGAGCCCTGTCCAACCTGGCCTTGATATGTTCTGATGTCCAGAACCCGCTAACTTTCTTCAGAGTATCACATTTTGTTGTATAAGTTAATTATTGCTATTTGTTTATATATTGGCAAATTAATTTTAGGGAGCAAATGTTGCATAACAGGAAGTTAAAATCATGTATATCTTAAAATACTAACATTTAATTGAATAGGGTGTTTGGATAATTTTGAGAAATAATTTAAACATCTAAACTGGATTAGTAATTGTTGTATTTTTAGAGAAATGGGAGATACGGTCAAGCTGCCAGTAGATTTCATATGTTATTAGGGGAGATCATCAGGTACTTCTTCTCTGATTCCTCTTTGTGTTGGTTTTGGAAGTAAACTTTATTTTCCTGATCTGTCAGATGCAACTGCCCTTCACTTCAACTGACAGAGCTCTCTCACCTGTCTGGTTTTAGCTTACATGGAAACGCTGTGCAGCAATATCCATCGTAAGAGCAGAAATAGAGGTTAGTGATAGAAAGAAAGTGTTTTATTGTATGCAGTTCCCAAGATTCAGAATGTTCAAAATCACAAGTATAGGTACAAACCCTGCCCACCTGAAATTTAATGGGATACTGGATTCATAGGAAATTCAGGAGGAAGAAGACGAAGAGAGACAATAAATAAGCCTAACAAAATCCCCATTAAAGAATACTGCTTGGGAATGTTTTCATGTACGTTCTGTGTGCTGTGTTGTCCAGACTGGTGCAAAATTGCCTGCATGAGGATCCTCCACAGGAAATTGCTATTCCAAGGATCACAGAAATAGGTAAACATAGCCCAGAAAGTTACAAAATCCTTGACTAGGTAATGGCCATTTTTCTATTTTCCAATAAGCAACAAGTACCTATTCTTCTCTTGTTAGTGTTATTTTGACAATGACTAACCCATGTTGTTCTAATTTTGCATGATATTATTCTTTTAAATATCCACTGCATTGTGCTGCCCCTTCACATGACATGAAACATAAAGTTCAGACAGGAGCGTGCCCGCGTTCTTCCTAGGGTAAAGCTTCTCCTGTATTTGCCTTAAACACACACATCAAGATAGCTCTGTTCACTGGGGGAGCAGAGTGAAGAACACTATTTTACCAAAAAGAGACAACTAGCAGACAGCTTAGTTCAGGCTTAGGGACTTGCCCATCTGGCAAGAATGATGCAATGGTTTGGCTTTGACACAGGACTAAGGTCAGCAGCTACTAAAATGGAAGAGAGCATAGAACATCTCCAGTCAGAAAGCAAGTATTCAGAATGAATACCTTAAAATTCAATGCATTATAAAATTACTGGGAGCTCATTCACTTGACTTTCTTCAGTATGCTCTTTCAATGATGATAGGTTCAGTTTTTGAAATTCATAAATAGGCTTCTTTGTTAGCTTCTAAGTTTGAATATCCCTTCATCATTATTAGCAGTGTTATAGGAAAAGCTCTTAAATGGGTATTTATAAAAATATGCGAAGTCATGAGTTTAGGCATGTTCAAATATACATTTGAAAGATTATTTCTTTCATACAACAATAACAACTTTGCTGCAATATTGATGTGCTCTGCATTTTAAATGTTGTGATCCTAGCTTCAGAGGTACGCTGCATATCTTAAAAAAAAGAATCCACAATTTCCTGAGATGCCTGTCAAAAATAGATTCAGTAACAGAAAAGAAGGAAGCCTTCCAACTGTTTTCTCCAGAAATTCCTTTTATGTTTGATTGATACGATCTCTGAAGGAGCAAAGGGATGAGAAAGTGCCACACTAGTAGTTGGGATAACTTAGGGTTGTTGTTTGAGCAATATCTTACTCCCTCTTAGAATGTGACGACACAGATAACGCTCTATATCTTCTCTCTCAAACTGATGTTGTGGCATCAACAGCAAAGACTAAATTGTTATTTGGTGAAACTGAATGTTGCAGAAATTTTGTGTGCATGAGCACTGCAGATATTCTTTCTTCCAGGATGTACTGTAGGAATCTGAAATTGCGAAATTTCCAAGGATATGAGTCCTCTTTCCTATCTTTAAAGAAACCAAGTCTCATAGTTTTTGAAATATGCAACATTTGAAGGAGAAAAACTTATAGATCACTGAATACAAATGTTACACTACAGAGAACAGTAAACTGAATAATATTTCAATATTCAGTCACGGTAATGAAATGGAAAACTGTATTGTCACTTTTCACATCCATGGGAAATGATCTACTGGTAAGCCATAGGTTAGCCCCGAGAGATCTATTAGTCATTAACAAAGATCAACTATTTAAACAGACTTTTTTTGCTCTAATTTCTCATTAATTATTTTATTATTTTTTTAAAAATATAAATCTTTTGGTATTTTAATATATTCTAGTAATGAGTTATGTGAGTATCACAAGTCTAAATTATTTTCTAAAAAACTGTTTTCTGAGAAATGTATAAGTTTATCTGAAAGTGACAGAATTTTTTAGAAAACTACAAGTATCTAGTTTTTTAGAACATGGAATTAAAATATGCTACTTTAAAATAGGCCTATGCTAAGTTCTTCCATGGAGAAAAACATATGCACTGATAAAAGCTACTAAGGAACCAGCTCAAAGATTTCTCTATGAAGATTATGTTTTAAAAGTCATTGTCTCTAAGACAATTTGTCCACTTCCTTCTTCCATCTTCCATTGGATGTACTACCATGTTTTATATTTCTGGATAAATATGATACCCATGGAATGCCTTGAAAGAAAAAAAATAATCTTTAAAGATAAACTCTTTTAATATAACAAAGAAGAAAAAGGAAATCCAACAATCATGATGATATACTCTCAGTAGATCACAAGACACATTTTGAGAAACAATGATATGGCAAAAAATAAACTATGGTTAATATTTCAGAAAATATTTGCCTCTGTTAAACCTGGAAGCATTTAATAGCTATGCTGCATCTTCCATTTATATCTTTCAACTAAAAAAAGTAGAATGCAACTGCACAGTTGCATGTGAAAATGGAAAAGAACTTTTTTATTAATATTTTGAGAGCAGACTGTCTGCTTTACAGCAATTTATGAACTCTGTAGTTTATAACTACTTCTTAATCTCCCTCACTCTGATATTGAAAGGTAGGAATAAAATTCTTAAAACTCTTCTTTGTTTAACTGAACCTTAACTATGTAAATGTTTTAAAACTCATGGCTCAAGACTGAGAAAGCCCAGAGGTGGCATGAACGGATAGATACAGTACCTGTATTCCTCTATTACATATAAAACTTTCTACCTACTTTTTTTTTAAAAAAAGGAACTACATTATTCTACACAGAGGAAATGAATATTTCATCTCAAGATGAGAGACATGCAGAACCTGGCAGTTTATGTTCACTAGCGCTTCACATGACTTTTATTACTTTTACCTGCATGGACTCCATTTGTCCCCCTTTCTTCATATTTCACTTTGTATTTAAGGGCATAATCAAAGAAAAATATAGTGGAACCCATAGAGTTGGATCCTCCACCCTGATGAGTTGAATTTATGCTAGTGTAATTTTATAGACTTTGTTATGGCAGCACAGGGAGTCAGGTTCACTGAGTTCTGTTTGGTTTCCATTAGAAACCACAAATCCTTCTCCAGTGCTAGAAAATCAGCACAGGTATCTCCACATTCAGTTCCAATTCACTATCACATTTGCAAGTCAGAAAAGCTCGCTGAAATGAATGAATCATTTTCTGTCAATCACATGATAAACTAGCTGTGAACACCCGATATGTATGTATTTATATCTCAGACCTTCACAGCTAACTTCCATAAAATATAAGAGAAATAAAGAACCCACAGATTGTTGATAATGTATGTGATAACCAAAGGAGCTAAATTATTATAAAATGTTCTTATTTTAAAAAAATCAAGCTGGTTAAGAGGGTAACCGTATTCCTAGCTTCAGTACTGCAGAAGCCATTTGCAACAGAACCTCAGTGATTTCACAGTAGAGTGGGGACAGGGCATTGCTCCTGCATGTAACCTTCATCTCGGGAGTTCAGCCGTCTGTGCTCCAAAACCGATTTTGTTAAAGCACGGTCATACATCCCTGGCTCAGTTTTATTGGGAAAAAAAGTTGTGAGAGTATACAAGCTAAGCCATGCAATATGAGAAAAGTAAAAACACAGAAGTGCAATTGCTAAGTTGGGAATTTCTAGCAGATGAAGGATTCACAAGGAAAATACCGGAATGAGAAGACGCAAATCCCTAAGAAGGAAAGCAGTGAATCTGGAAAGAGTAAGTCAGCAACACGAAGGATCAACCCACTCCAAGAAGCAACGGAAACCAACCCTTCCTATCCTGACTGACCAGCCTGGCCAGCTCAGCCTCATCAGCTGTCTCACTGGGTAAGGTGGGCTTATTACTGCCTCACCACTGTCATGCTTAAGTCCCAGCTAGCTCCTGTGTTAACCAACAAATAACTGCTATGTACTCTTGAGCAGTTTAGATCCTGTTTGCAGAATCTCTTTGCAAATGGCAGAAGGTCCAGTAACTAAAATAACCTGTAAGTGTAGGCCACAAGGGGCTGAGATCTTCCCTGACTATGGGTTCCCTAGGGAGAAGGATGTGGGCAAATTTACTACATGCTTTGAAGCCTTGACTGGGAAGCTGACATAAATAAGCATCTAGAAAGTGACTGTAAAATGTCCTGCTGCTGCATATTTTGGGTCTTCCTGCAGCTTCCCCTTCTGTATTGACTGGATGGAGAGAACTAAAAACTACACTGCATTAAATATATCTTGCTACCTTTTTGTACCTTATCGGTTCAATTTTTTATCTGAGTCTTTTGTTGATCTTTTCTTCCAGGCATTTTTCATTTATGTGCCTTTGTTCACAAATAGCCTTTTACTTTCTCTGAACATAGTAAGTATTCGATGCTTGCTGGACCCTTTGCAGCTATTCAGCAACCCCAAGTTTCATAGCCCTGGCAAAACATTATCTCCGGCTTTCCTCTCACTCCCTTCCCTTCTGTCATGTAATCAAACATTCTTTGTATGGCTTTGTTCATGGCAGGGTTTCACAGAATGATTCAAAATGGATGATAGTTTTAGGATGCTTGAATAAACTCTGCATTTAGTTTCCTTTGTCTGTTTGATGCCTTGCACAAGTATTATCACTTTCTTATATCGTTTCCTCAGAAATATACTCAGTGTAATATAAAATGTTCTCCATTAAGAATAACACATGATTTCTTCTACTTCATTTAATTCTTGGAGATTATAGTTTACATCATCTAGATTCTTTTTCGTTGAACATTTAAGGTATATCCTTTTTAATTTGTCTCCATTTTTTCAAACAAAAATATTAATTTCCTTAGATTTCTTGATTTACTGTACAGTTAAGACTAGCAGCACAATTGCCTTTTTCATTTCAGTAGCTGTCATGCAGTACTAATAAAGGATCAGAAAGCCACGTGCTTCTAAAATGTCAGTTTATAAAAAACAATAAGCATACTCATTGAGTCACATCCAGTAGCAACTCATTTTTTTCCTAATCCCCGATCAGATGAATCTACAGTCTACCACTTGTAGTTTTTTTTTTCTTTATGTAGATGTTTGAGAACAAATACATTATTTTGTATTTCTGTCAAACTGCTTTTATGATGTATTCCCTCAGAATTTGTCGCCTCAGATATCTTATACCTGATTGTTTTTTTCCTTATATAAGAGAGTTAATATCTATAAACATGGATTTTATTATTTATTTTGAAATTTCAATATGAAATTCAAACATACTCTCACACTCAGCTATATTCAATTAGCTTCTGTCTGTCTTAAAATTTACATCATTCAAGTAGCATAAGAAAAATTTGCAGGAGATTTTACTCATGATCCTTCTGCCTGTCATTTGGTAAAATCCAGATTTTATGGAGTCGACTGCCAGATTCAACGTGCTGTAATAGCAAAAATCAAGGCAAAGTTTTAAGTGCATGCATTTCCTTTGTAAATTTTGTGTGTCGTGCACCATTAAGTGCATGCTCGGTCCAGATAACTTGAAAGAACTTTGATATCTTCTGCTTAGCAGGAAGGGCTTTTCATGTTAAAAAAAAAAAAATATATATATATATATATATACACATGACATTTTCTTTAATTTTATTTTTTCTGGTGAGAGAGAACATATGTTGAGGAGTTTAAAAATATTGCTTTACAACTATTTAAAATACCATCCACTATTAAAAAAAAATAAGAAAGCCCCAAAACAAACAAAAAACCCCTAATGTTTTTACTGACCTTAATTTTCAGTGTCAGCCTTTCAATGCTTACAGGTAATATGGAAAATTCTTCCTGTTGGATAACACTCATTTAATGGGTTATGCACTTAAGTAAAGGTTAACATGCAAAGCAATTTGAAGTCTGAAGAGTGTGCAAATGAGTAAATGGTGACCTGTTAAGGTGCTCAGGAGCTGACTGTCTTTGCCCATAACATATTCCTCCAGCCGGTCTGCTTCTGCTGTATGATTTAGTTGGTCTTGCCTGCAAACCCTTTTGCAGTCCTGTAAACAGTGATTTTTTTAAGGTAGTGAGTAATTCACAGATAAGGCTCAATAGCAACATGTCTGTTGGATGCAAACAAGAAAGAAAAGTTGGTGATTTTTGGTCTTATCTAGAACCTTAACGAAAACTAGTGAGCGCATTGATTACAAACAGTAAAACCTCATTGCTGAGTTAAGACAATAATCACCTCAAAAATCCAATGAAGACACAGCATAAGAAAATAAGTAAGCAAGAAACAAAATAATAAAAAAAAGAAGGCTAATTAACCAAATTACTCCTTTTAGAAAATGATGGGGAAGTTTTGAGTTGTATGCTAGGCAGTAATTATGAAGTGTGTGTATATTTACTCATACAACCATTCTGTGACCTTCCAAAAGACTTCCATTGAAGTCCTCCTCACCAAGTAGATGATGATTTGATCCTTTTAATACAGAAGTGTTTAATATTTTATTAAGTAGAAACAAAAGAGAGCATTATACAAAACTTCTAAAAAGTTTGGTGTTCTTTCTAAAATACTGCATTAGACCCAAAGCCATAATTTTATGCTTCAAAGGAGGATGCCTCCATGTTAGAAATTCATAGATTTCAAATTCATAGATTTTATTGGTGTGATGAGCAGTGGAAGCGTTGTTGAAGTGTAAAAAAAGAACCGGTCCCTTAGTTATCTGTCAGAAATTGGTACAATCCAAGTAGGACAGGACATAATATTTTCATGTAGTGACCTTGTATTATTTAAATGTGATAATTATAATTCATGGTCCCTTTTATGATGTATTTTGATTGCTAGTTGTAAGATAAACATCCACAAATTCAGCCAGTTTGGGCCCTGGTTCCATTAAATGCCAGGTAAAAGGTAGATGTCTCACTGGGCTGGCATAAAAGGATCATCAGCAAAAAAGCAGCTCTGGTTCGAAAAACACCTACTGTCATAAAAAATTCTTTCTGACACTACCTGTTGACTTGGCTCAACCACATATTTTCTTTCACATTTCATTGGTGGAAAGTTAGATTTGTTATTATAGTTTGACTATGGTGTTCTTTGCATACTTGCGTAGAATTGAAAATCTGTCATGACCCCAAGTAATCTATAGGAAGCTTGGACAAACGAGTTTAGATCACCTCAATTTCAGTATTTACAGACTAGAAAAGAAATTAGTTTCCCACCAAAGGGAAAAATACCCCATTGAGAATCTCCGCAGTATTTCTTTGCTGCGGGCAGTTGTCTTATTGCAAAACATATTTCCATAGCTTTTGCAGAGAATAAGAAGAGATAAAAAAAAGAGAAATTTTGCAAAACATCGTGAAAGTCCATATCAATGAAACATAGCTGAAGAAGTTCCTAAAAGCTGGGGGAGATATAAGAGAAGACAACCCTTCTTCTTTGTTTCTTTTCTATTTCTTTAAGAATGTGCTTCAGATGGATGGTCTTCTGTTTTCTTTACCTTGACTATTTTTATAATCTTAAATAAAGCAGAACTTTCTACTGTTGCAGTTGAGTTACAATGATTCATTCCTCTGCTGTTTAGAATGCAGAATCTGATATCAAATTAATCCTTATTGAAAACAATAACTTAGAAAAAAAAATACTTTAAAAAATACATCCTACTTCTGCAAAGAAGTTAATATTAAAAAACTCCAGTATGTCATCATAGAGAAGCAAGTTCATTTTCTGAGCCACATAAAAGTCAGTTTTAGCAATGGCTTTCTAAGGAGTTCATCACAATAATGGTGTTAAGGGTCCCTGGACTTGCATGGTCCCACCAAGATAAGAATCAGCTTTATAAAGATCATTTTCTAGTGGAATATAAATATTTCAATCCCTTTTCTAACAAGATTTCCTCATAGACATTATAGATGGCTAATGTCTCAAAATAAACAAGGAATTAATTGGAAATTTAGAACACAGAAAGATGGCATATCTATTTCCGTATACAGATGCATACACAAATTTGTAAATATACACACTTAAATCTGAAAATTGTCAAAGAAAAATTAATAACCTTATACTATATTCTAATATATTACCTACCATAATAATACTATATACCCAGATGCCTTCAATGTCAAACTAAATTTCCGGGAATACATAATTCACATTGAGTTACCACCTCAACTGTACTACTTTGACAATCCACCTTAATGTACCCTTTATTTCAGTCTTAAAGAAATAATCCTTGTTCCCTTACTATAAAAGACTGTGGGTGTCTGCAGGAGAAGACATTACTATGCATTACCTTTCGTTTGATGCAACTGTAGCAGATCTTTGAGGTTTATGATTGAATCCAGCTAATTGAAATATGTGTAAATGCAACTTTCATGCTCTTTTGTATTTTTTTTTTTTTTTTAATTAGGAAGGGTGAAGGGCCAAGAATAGCCATAAACACAGTTCAGCAGCTGGTAGAGTCAAGCTCACAGCACCACTGAGGCAGTAGGTAGGTGGACGTTAACCAGTGGATCTCTACTTAGTGATATTTTAAATGGGTTCTGTTCCAAATACCGGAAACATACATAGAAGTGTGAAAACATAGATTACATGATCCTGAAATCTCTCTTTTTAAGCATTGTTTTCATAAGATCAAATGCATTTCTCTACAAGGAGGAGCATTTAGGAGAATACGGGCCCCTTTGTATAACTAAATACAGTAATGTTCAGTGTGACAACATATTGAAACATATACTTTTCTGCAGGTGAAAAACAGAGTATCAGACTGCTTTTAATATTTAGAGATTACGATGACAGAGACTTGTATCAGGGCCAATGGTGTTTAAGAGTTAATTAGACAGAAACGGGACATACTTCTAAGTTGGGCTGTTTGGTACAAATTTAAAATAAATTCAGAGAAAAAAAATTATTCTCAAACAGCAAGTGTGTTGGTCCCCCCATTCGGGCACCACTTTAAGGTGCGTCTGTCTTCTCCATTAGTAAACTCCCTTGAGATGAGATCATTTTCTAACTCACCTGCCACCTCAGGTTTTCATTAGAGAATAAGTTAGAAAACTAGCCTTTTAAGAATAAAGACATAGTAAGATGGAACAAAAAGAGAAAAGGGCTTGTAAACACACTTTTATTTCCTTATCCTTGATACAAAACTTAGCTGTAGTGAGCTCATTTCTCTCCAAATTTGGCACCAAAGTTTAGAAGAAAACGTCTCTATCTATATGTGTTTTGTTCCTGCCCTTCTCAGTAGTTCCCTGCAAATCTCTTTCCTATATTCTCTCCTCAGCTTCCCCCTCCTGCAGTAGGACAACTTGAAGTCTCTCCGTACTACACATGCAAGTTCATCTGATGTCCTGGGTTGCTGCTCTCCTTCACGTGTCACTTGTGAGAGAACACAACATACAGGCTACGGACAGCAGAATGCAGGCATGTAAGGACGATTTTTAGAAAAGCAAGGTTGACCTAGAGATGACACTTACCAGGGATATCAAGGGGATATCAAGGGCAAAAAGAGGAGCTTCTATTGCTACATGAGTAGTAAAAGGCTGAACAAGGAAAACATGGGTTCTTTGCTCATTGGGGTGGGGGACTTTGTGACAGCAGATACTGATAAGGCTGAGGTATTAGTTGCATTGTTTGCCTCAGTCTTCCTCATCAACAAGGTCTTCCACGCCTCTGTCCTTAGAAAAGGGCTTAAAGGAGGACAAGAATTACTAGCAGCAAATGAAGAGGTCAAGTCTTCACTTGAGTGAAGCCAACCCATATGTGCCCATGAGACCCAACAGTCTGCTTCCAAGGGTGCTGAGAGAACTGAATGATATCTTTGGTAAAGAAGGAAGGTAAAGATGAATAAGCCTGTTAAAAGAAACCTTTGCTTACATACAGCAAAGATTGTTCTCTTTCCTTTCCGCAAAGCTTTTCACCAGAAGCATGGGGCAGATTCTGTATTGTTAGTGGATTGCAGAAGAAACCTTCATACTGAGATTCAGAACTCCGTTAAAGAAGAAAGTGAGGTTGAATATTGGCAATTTTGAACTATCCTATTTGTTTCCATGGAAGAACAAAATTAAATAGAGTTATTGTTTGTTGCTGTTATCTTTCTGTTTACCTCAGGTATGTCTACTGATAAAGGAAATTACAAAGACAGACAAAGCTAGCACTGGTCTCAGAAGATGTAGTGTGGGTGCAGTGTAATACAACAATAAGTGGGGTAATTAGGTACTCCAGGAAGCCTGAGAAACCTGGAGAAAGTGAGAACCCAGAGAAAGCAAAATCCTAGAAGAGCTCCTCTCCCTCTGTTGCTGAGGACTGCCACTCAGAAGTAGCTCAGGTATCCCTTTGTGTAGATAAACACAGATAAACACTACTCTTTAATTGCACATCATTAGCCCTTTGTTCCTAATTCATCTAGATAATGTAAGCTGTCATGCATTCACACACTCCATAAAATTATTTTCAAACTTTTCAGTAATATGTTGGCATTTACTTGCTTAATTCTTGACAAACAGTGGTTAGTAATAACTAATATATTTGGTTCTATCTGAATCTGTTATCGATAATTTTGACAGTTATTGGAAAATGTTAAACATGTTGTTCATTGCAGTAGGACAAACTTATTACCAATAGAGGTCCACAAGGGAACAGATATACAGCAAGAAGTGGATAGTCTGTCACAAAAATCTTAGCATATATTTTAGAGCCTGAATGGAGACCATTTACTGCTTACAAAAACAAACCTCTTTTTGAAGAAATCAGGGTGCTATAAGAGTCTGAATAGTTTTAGGTGAAAAAGAAAAGGATCTTTAATAAGTGAAACTCAATTGAACCACAGAGCAATAATGTATATTCAGTAAGCATTCAAAAATTAAACTGATAAATGTAACTTTTACTCAATTTTATATTCTCTAGATTTAATTAAAAGTTAAATGTGAATTTTAGAGTATGAGTGAGTGAAAGAAACACGAAAATTGACTTTGAGAGTATGATAAATGTGTGCTGTACAGCTACCTGTTAGTCCTGTAAATCTAATTATGGCAGAAAAGGAGATAGTCTGAATTCTTTGAGAACACATCTTCGCTCGAGAAAGTGGAACTCTTTCCCCTCTCTCTTTCCTCCACTTGTTTTCTACTCTGTCAGATAGCAGGGAAATAATTTCAAAACTGAAAAATTTACAGCACAGAACGGTATTCATAGCACACAACATTGCTGCATGAGTATGTAGTTAACCTTTGATATGTAGTCATACAACAGAAAGTTGACACTATAGAGGATTAAGTTTGGGGCTGATTAAAGTCAATGGCAAGCATCCTATCGGTCTCCAAGAATCAGGGTTTTGACTGTGCATTCTATTTGGCATTTTAAGACCAAGATACAGATTTATAATGTCAGAAACCTTGGCTCCACCGTGGCATAAATCCAAAATGTTGGGCGTGTAAGGTATAAATGAGTCCATTTGCAAGTCCTTTGATATAAAACCATTTCAGACTCAAAAGGTCATTGCAGCTTCAGAATGACAGCACTGAACCATGTATGCTGAATGTCCCTCTTTTAGTTAAGAAACTCACTACAGGTAAAATTACAATCCATTTTAAACATGGTGTGGCATATGCCAACAAGCTGAGGCCAACTGTAAATTCTAGTAACTGAAAAGCAATGGTAAGAATTTTACTTAAGTAATCAGCCATTAGTGTGGCAGAAAGACTGTTTAATCTTAAATTTTTATTGTTCTTGAAATATCAATGGACTATTTCAAAAGTTATCCTGTAATTCCATTCCAGCGAGTGCAGACACTTATGTCCTCTAGGTCTTCAGTCTTCCATTAGTAACACCAGGACCATGTGCTAGCAGAAAATAAGATATCTATGCCGCCTTTCAGAGGAGGAAGATGTAAGAGAAGTTTGCTAATTGCCAACTTTTCCCCACCTTCAACCACAACATTCTTTAGGAAGGAGCATAGGGGAACAACTTGCCTGCTCTGACTTCTGTCCAACAGTTGGTGATCTTTTTGATTTCAAACTTTATCTTCTCATTCATTTGTTAGTTCTTGCAAAAGCTTCAAAATGTTGCATTTTTGGAATGTGTTTGGGGAGAAAAATAGCAGTTGCAGTACAATTATAAGGAAAAGACTGGGGATCAGCAATCGCAACTCTGTTGTCACCCAAAAGTGATTGATTGAGACCAGACATGACCACAGTCAAGAGCACTTACTCTGCATATGATTAACATCTTCTAGTGTTGATGGCATGTGTGGTTTTAATGCTTGGGCAGACAGAGAAAGACCTGATGAAAGATGGCTTCAATCAGTCAGGAATGCCAAGCAGCCACCAAATAAACTGAAGAGCTTAACATCTCATTGACATAAACAGCTAATTATTAGCAACTGCAATGCAGATGTTGACTTCTGGTAGAACAAAGAATGCATTTATATTCCCCTGTGGAAAGGAAAAGCCTCAGTCTTATACAAAAGGAAAACCTCCTTTTGTCCCAAATTGCGGGACTTTGGTTTTTTGTGGTTTTGTTCAGGGAAAACTGGACCAGATCTGACAGTCTGAGCGAGGCAATGCTGCCACAGCTCCATACCCCCATGTCCAACTGGTATTGAGGCTGAGCACATGTTCCCAGTACAAGCATGCAGAGGTATGCAGACCACAGGTGTACACCACATGTGTACAGCTCTGGCCACACAGATCAACACAACAAACTCACAGAGCACTCACATGAGCGCAAACAGCATGAACGGCTTCATCCTGCTTCCCTCTCTGGCTGAACAGGATGGAGGCTTGGTAGTGGGAATGTGCACACGTACAACATGGGTGGCCCCACAGCTGGGCTCAGACACCCAGTCTGCTCAGCTGCTCTCACCTAGACTTATGAACCTCAGAGGCCACACGCATCTATGCACGCACACGGAGCCAGCTGGAACTGCCCTGGTCCCCAATAGCCACCCCACACCTGTGGTCTGAGTCTTAGAGACCCACTCACTCCCTGGCTCCCAGACCACCTCACCTCCTCCCTGGCTCACCTGGCCTGATCTTCACTAGTGCTCACACACTTATTTGCACACCCACACTTACTCCAGTGGCTGGCACCATGGACACGTGGGTTCCTACAACCCAAGGTCCCACGCCAGCTGCTGGCGTTGACATCCACTAACTGGGGTCTCTGCAATTGCTGGCACCACAGGCTCACAGACCTTCCAATCTATGTTCTGGCTCCAATCACGCACCCATACACACTAGAGTCCCTCACCCAGGAAAAGACTAAAAAGGAATTTTAAAGGAATAAAAGGAATTTTCAAATTAAGTAAGGCGGTTTTGGTGCTTTCAAGATTACCAACCACTATTCTCCAGTTCTCAAATCTCAAAATGAACACTCATACACTGTAAAATACCAAAATGGACTGGGCAAAAGCACAATAAGTCTCAGTTTAAGTGGTATTTCACTTGGAATATAGAAAATGTCAGCATTTAGGATCCAGTATTTTTCCTGTATGTTTAGAATTCTGAGAAAAAAAAAAAGACTTTTCTGAGGAAGTTAATTACCATTTTAAAAAAGTTTAAACAGTTTTGAGCCAAATTTAGTCCCCAGGAGCCTGTGCTTGCTTTTTACTCCTATCTGTCTTCTGTAGAAGAAATATCTGGTACGTGCATGTTCTTAATTGGAGCCATTTTGTGAGTTTGAGGACCAAGTCTGACGAAACAAATTCCTTATTTGGTAGATAAGAATCAACAATTTAGAAAATCATTTTAAAAGAATTTTTAGAATTTACTACATGACACAGGAGTTCCGAGATGTCCATTTCCTTCTGGACCAACAACTGGCAGCCAGGTAAGATACCCCGGGGCATCTACATTTAGGATAACGTACTGAGCTCTCAGCTTATCTGTGAAAATCTCATTTTAGGTGAGCTCAGCCTTCCTCTATACTGATACTTTTAAAATAACTGGAGTACTAGTGTATTCAATATTTATCCAACTTCTCAGGTGAGGTTTGAATCAGCCTGGTATTGCCCCAGCTGCTCTGTGACTGGTACTTGAGTTATTTTGAAGCTGGGTTACATATCTATGCGGACTTCTGGCAGGAAGGAACTGTAGTGCTGCCATATGCAAAACCAAGTGCAAATGAATACAAATATTTTGAAATAGGCACTTTGGAAACAGAAAAGATACTGGGAGTGACTGTTTCCTTTGCCCTGCTTGACAAAAATTGTAAAGCAGAAGGGGGAGAAGAAACCGAGTAGAGTGGGGCCTTGTTTCAAATATTGCCTCATCCACAGATTCCCTTGCTGGTTCTCTTCATTCACCCTGTGGTGTTTCAACTCTTGTGTCCAAAATTAAGATGGTATTTCCCATCCTCACGGTTTTGCAGTGAGCTTAAAATCCATTAATGTTAAAGTGGTAAATGTGGTAGTGTTTACAGTGAGGGAAATGTCAGTTGAAAAGTACAGTTGAACAGTGTAATGTGTTTATGCCAATGAAATAAGGATGATCATTAATGTTGGCCATGACTAAAGCAAAATCTATTAAAATGAGTTGACTATTTATGAAAATATTTTCAGTTTTTTGTGCCCAACTCTAATATTGAGAACCTCATTAAGAAAAAGATTTAAACTTGAAGGAAAATGCCAGAGTGGTTGGATAACATCCACTTTTAGTAAATCAGGATTTCTTTAATAGCTATAGTCAAATAGGTGATTTCCTTCACGCTTCCTTCCAAATTCTTGCATTTTATCAAACCTAACGTGTTTACAGTTAGTTTCCTACATTTTATCCCTCTCTTAATTGCAACTACTGATTTTGCTTTTCTTCAGCCATTAAGTAATAATTTGTTGGTACTTTTAATAAGAAACCATGCTACTGAACTCAGTTTTCATCTACCAATTACTCAGTATCTCTGATAAAGATTACCCAATCTTCCTGACTCTGACATAGCCATCCGAGTTTTATTTCACCTTAACTATTGTAATTTGCATTTCTATATAGTCGTTCCCATTAGCCATCCTGCCTTTGTCCCTGTGTTATAGAGTCCTCTTTATTGAAAACTGAGATGAAGTATTCATTTAATTTTTGAGCCAGACCCATATTATCTTTTAGACAATACCCATTTTTAACACACTGCAACTCCACTTTCCCTCTATTTTCTAGAGAACCTTTTTCACTTCTTGTAATTTCCTTTGCAAGGTCTATCTCTGCTTGACTTTCAACAATTCTGAATTTATGAATAAGAATTCAGTGAGGTCCACCCTGTGAATAGTCCTATCCACCCACTGAGATATAGCCCTGCCATTTATTTATCAACAGTAACTTTTCTGTTACAAATCTAGTTGACAATGACTCTTTTTACTCGGTAACCTTAATCTTCCATTGCCTCTTGTTTATTATCCTCTCAATGCCACATGCTCTCCATTACATCTCAAACAGCAGGAACTTACAAATCATATTTAGCAGAGGCCAACTGAAAATAGCACAGGAGTCACTTGTACCTGGCTGTTGTGAATTGTGAACATCTTTGGAGAATCAGCACTGTTTTCCATGCAGACACGTTCTGCTGCAACCTTTCTCCACTATCCGATTTTGACTACAGCTTAGATGTGCCCATTCACTACTTATTTTTCTTTAGCAGAATAAGACTTAAAATATATACATCTATATATATAGAATAGACAGCACTGTCCTTGAAACAATCTATGCAGGATTTCTAAAATGGAGATGTCAAAGAAATTGTAAGATGTACCAGTTTTTCCTGGATACCAGTGGCTACAGAAAACATCAGTCACTGGAGTTACACCTATTGCAGATGTATTAAAAAGAGAAAGGCAGGCCAAGATGGTCCTGATTCTCTGCAGTAGCATGGGCCTGTGAGGGACAGGGATAACCTATGATTTAAGTGCTTTCATTCCCTGGTTGTGTAAGATCAGAACGAGAGCAGTGCACAGGGATCGAGGTCTAGAAGGATCTCTTATGCTGCTGTACAACAGGAATAATTTCAATACAGTCAGATCAGAGAAGCAGAAAGCTTTTGTGGGATAAAATCAAGGATGCAATAATGACAATAGCGAGTGGCAGAAACATTTTGTGGCCTCCTTGGAGGGAAGCTCTAAGCTGAAAGTGGGAACAGGGGACCGGAGCTCTCTGAAGTACAGGTCTTCCCTTTGCCCACTCACTTGAATATTATAAAACACTCAGGTGTACCCCAAGACCGGGAATACTCAATACATAAAAACTCCTTCTTAGTCCTAGTCAATGGCTAGAACCTGCTTTTACACAGAGGCATGGTCCTATTTTCTTTACAAAAGCATACAAATGCACATATCAATGCTGTTAATATTCTTTTCATCTATATAAATGGTATGTTCTTTAAAGTAAAGTTATCTTAAGTAGATTATATGTAGTCTCTATAGTTATGTCCTATACATTGAAGAAAATCTATGAAGTCTTTGATGCTTTCCTACTAAAAGGGACAAAAGCATCTCAGTATAACTGCCATTTCCCTAGTGGAAATGTCAGGCAAATCCCCTTCGGTTTCTTTTTCCTCCTTCACTTTCTAATAATACACTGAGGAACTTTTTTAAAAAGAGCTGCATATTCATCATCACAAATGAAACTTCACATTTTTCTGGCTGTGGAGATGGTAATTATAGGTTTGCACTTCTAATTGAAGCATTGATGAACATGCCCCACACTGCAGCAAATATAAAATAATTGTTACGCAGACTATGCGGTGTTCTGGGGGAAAAAAACTAAAGAGCAATTGAAAGCAGCAGCATGAATCCCAATAATGATTACCCCAATGGCTTATTTCCTCGTATCATTTACTGCCAGGAGAAATTAAACCAGTGGGGGCAGGATATTTTTGCAGAAAATGACAAGCTTCTGGTTCTTCCTTAAATAACAACGCAGCCAATGCTCAAAGGCCAGTTTCAACTTCCCTATTTGTAGGGCAGTATGACTACTCCTGAAGGCAAACCAAAAGGGGCAGAAGCAAATTATATTTTTCCTCTCTGGCAAAAGGGTTCTCAAAGAACCAAACAACAAAAAAAACCCAAATCAACAGGAAAGCCAAACAGAGCAGATTAATAACTTGCTACATCTCTCAGAAGGACAAATCTAAGTTTGCCACTTACAGCATAGAATGGAAGAAAAAAAAAACACCCAGGCTCGTTCATGGTTGATTGCTCCCATTCTCCCCTCCTTGCTCACTAATACCTAGCTGCTTTATACTTGTACCTCGCACTGAGGCATTTGTTAGCAGCACACTTGAAGCTGACAACAGAGAGATGGCACAACAAAACAGCTCCCCTGGGGTTCTCCCAAGAGCAGTGCTAGGTCCACGACTCATCTTGGTCAAACAACTGCTTTGTACAGTTTGAGTAAGGGCAATAGAGTCCATCAGTCTCTGAAGTTACTAATATTGAGGGTCTGTCTATCTATACAACTTAAAGAGATCACATAGCTTATGCAGAACTTCAGCAGCTTACATCAGTGGAAATAAAAACTCTAGGCCTAGATTTTGCTTAGTAGACAGAAAAAGCTAGAAATTTAGGAAGAGCATATAACTTACTAAGCTTTTGTTTGCATTTCATCCAAGTGGTTTGGGTTGAGGATTACTATCTGTGTTATCAGAATAACATTTCAACCAGTTAAAAACTGATTTAATTCCGGACAGGAATAGGAAAATAAATGATCTCTATAGTTCTTACTGTTGCCCAGTTTCACTGTTTGTTGAAAACGAACACAAAACTGGAAAAGTAACATCCAGAGGGAGTTCTGCTGTAAGCTAATAAGAGTCAGATCAGAGACAATCGTTATTCTGGATATTCAGCTCATGGTTATTGGTAGGGGAAAATAAATTAAAAAGAAAAAAAGCTTAAAACTAATTACAGAGAAAAAAACCCATTTAAATATTTCATGGTAAGAATAACTAAAAGTATTTAGAAATACGAAGGGCAAAGGTAGGTACTATTTTCTGAATTTCTTCTATGTTCAATATAGAAGTTTATTTCTTTAATACTCTTCATACAAAATTTCATCAAAAAAAGAAACCTGGTTCTTAAGTACCTTGAACCTGACAACCAATTAAACGAAAAACAAAACAACCAACCCAAAAAATCATGCGGCAAGAAAGCCTTCTTAATTAAGAGAAGGAACCGAGAGGCATACCTGACACTAAGTGTACTTTAGAGTACTCCCATTAAAGGCTCCTGTCTTACTGAAGGAAAAACATCACAAACCTCCAGGTAGCACTTTAAACCACTTAGATTGAACCTCCTGTGCTCAGCTGCTTGGCATCTCTGAACTAGCTAATTAATGCCAATATTTAGCACAGGAACAGGTGGGAAAACTAATGACTAATTTCTTCTCTCTTCCAACTCAACAACCACCACTGTTTTTTTAAAAATACAATTCTTACCACTGCCTGCTGATTCCATTTCTTGTCAGCCTTGTTGCTCTGACACGGGGCTGCAATAAACGAACAGCTGGATGCAGCATTCTTCTGCAAGTGGAAGAGCTTTGTTTCTGCAACAAGCACCTTGTCTTAATGTGCTCATGTTGCCTCCCTCGGATGGGTCAAAAAATGTGAACTCTTCTAACAGGAGGACAAACAGCGTGTCTGCTGCAAGTGGCACTAGTTCAGTTTGACCACTAAACTAAGTAAGTAAGCTCCATTAGAAAAGGAAGGAAAAAGGAAGGTACACGTTTTTTTTGAAACTGTATTTTTCAGGTATGTGTAATAAAAGTGAAGGAAGACAAGACAGATCATAGAATTTAGGCTTTTTGTTCAGTAACTCAGTACTAAGGCCATTCCTCCAAGATGTTGATGAGTGCATACAAATATCTGCTCTGAGTCAGCTGAAAGAGGAGTCGGTTTAACTGTGCATGAGTTAAAGCTCAACTTTTTCAACTTTTCTCCCTCCAGCTTCTTCAGTCTGTCTCTACTAAGTAGCTTTACAACAACAAGCGGTGAGAATCTGGAGGGAATTAATAAGTAATAATTGGAAAAAAATCATAAGGATTTCACTTCCTCAGACACAAAGAATTTGTGTATATTCAGTTACTCTTGTTTATAAACATCATGTAAACAAGATAATTTTTAAAATCCATCATATGTCGGCTTTAAATTACTACGGATGGGTGGGAGAAATAGATTGAAGGTATGGGTCTGAAATAAAAGTATCAGTTTAATAAAAACAAGTGCTTTAACAGAAAAAGAAAGCATAAATTTACAGGAGCTTAATTTTATGCAGAAAAGGCTATTTAGGCAAGGAAACAAAAGGGCAAAGTGCAAATTCTGCAAAAGAGAATTCCAAATTCATCTCTTCAATTGACCATTGTGTCCACACGCATAGATCGTTTTCAGGGGTAAAATTTAGTAAGTGTTTTATGAGTTGGTCAATTGTTCTAACACCCACTAATGAAGCAACAGAACCCGCTGCTAAAATCTGGCATAGTTTTGGCCTTTAAAAGTTTAATACAAAGCACCATATTGCTACTGCATAGGGTTCTAGTTCTGAAAGCTTGTTATTTATTGCCACTGTCTTTTATTTGTCAACCTCAAGTGAAAAATGTCAAGGCTCAGTGGATTCCTCATCTGACATTAACCAATGGAAATGAGATGTATCACAGAGGGGAAAGATAAGTGTTGCCTGCACGCTTAGGAAAGTAAAGACCATACTTTTTTTTACCAATCATTTTAAAATAAGAAAGTTTGGGGAAAAAAATCCCCAACCTTGTAGGATTTTGTGAATATGATATCTATCCATAGTATGGTATATATCCATCATATGGATTAAGAATGAAAAATTTGAGCCCATTAAGGGCAAGCGTGTTGGACTTTTCCATTATCTGTCAAAATAGTAATAGTTTTCCTCTGACTGTGAAGCTGTCTCTTTAGAGATAACTCAGTCCACTGCATTATAATTTAGTGTCCATTTGTAATAATTCACTATTAAAATCTGAAATATGGCACTGAAAGTAGATAATTAATGACAATTTTTGAGACAAGTTTTATAGCCCAGTCCTACAGTCAACATTCAGCCCCACCATCAGTCCATGAACTGTTTTATTCTGATTGGCTTTGTCCTTGAATCATTTGTACCTGCAGGTAAATACTGAAAGATACTGTGATATGAGGTCCCTTCCAGAATTTCTGTGGTATTATTTTTCCATAGTGTCACTTCTGTTTGTTGCTCTGTTCTGCTCCACTGCTATAATTAAATCATTTTAAAATGAATGGCAACTTTTCAGCAGGAAAGTTGCTAAATCTTACACACACACACAAAAAGAAAAATAAAAAAAGAACTTTAAAATTTATGGTGATATCCAATGCTTGGGTTTTGGTATGATTTTTAAACGTGCAGCCATAAATGACTGTGTTTCAGAACAATATTTTTACTTATTTGCAGGTAGCTCAAGTTAGTCACCTAAGAGCAGTTAAAATAATTTAACAGAAACAATGGCTACCTACCTCAGAAATATAACAATGGTGTAATTTATCACACTTACTCTACAGTGATTTTAGTAACTGTCCAATGAGTGGACATATTAAGTGATTAGAAGGAAGGATAACAATGTTTTCTTCCTTCTTGTTCCTTAGCTACACTGGTAGTAATCCACAATGAAGAATAGTCTCATCTGCAACGTCGGAAAGCAATTTACTATGAAGCTGGGCACCAGCATATTTGGTGACATATGCAAGCAAAAGACAGAAGTACTTATAATGGGACAGGATTTCAGATAGAGTCTTTAGATTTCATCAGTTTGTAAACTAATACATTCAACTTTTTAAAATAACAGGAAATCAAGAGACATAAAATAGAAATAAAACAGGTTTATAAATCTGCACATGTCTATCTCCTACATGTCTTTACAGATCAATTTTGTCCAGGGTTGCACTCAGGTGACAAAAAGCTCCACAGTCCCCTCTAGGTCTTCCAGAAGTGTGTTTCTTTCCAGCACTTTGGAAGTGTGACTCCTTGTTCCTTGCAGGGTTCCCCGCCATCCGAGGAGCTTTCTTTCCTGCCTTGCCAGAAGGTAGACCTCTGCCATGCAGAGGTCTAGGTACCAAGAAAGTGTTCATGGCACATTTACCTTGAACAGTAATCCTATTTATGTTATTTATTTAATACTCATCCCATTATATTTTTTTATATATATATAAATTAATCTATTTGTATATTACATCTTATTAATCTTTTTAATAAAATCCAATTATGAGATTAAAACCAGCAAATTAAATACCACAGTTGAACGGATTACACTATAATACCTTTTCAACCTGAATAAGCCTCCTCCCGTTTATTCAGCTACATCCAGCTAGAAGTGGTACCATGTTCCAACATATCATGGTATCTACCAGTCAACAGAGTAATAAAGGATGGTGCCAAGTACAAAATTAAACTGTGTTTATACTTTTATCAATGTGTTTATTCAGAAAGGACAAAACTTTTTCAGGTAGTACTCTATAATAGGCATATGCATAGTTTTATATTATGAACATAATCTGGTTTATAAACCTTGAACTGTCACTTCTGGTGACAGTATATGGTTAAGGATCTAAATTTGTGTGGCTTATTATTGGGAGAACCAGCTTGGAAAAGTCTGCAGATGAAGATGGTGGTTCCATAGCAATTCTGTGATTATTATCTGCCAAATCATCCGTCCTCTGCAAATAATGTTAACAGAGCATGCCAGATCAGAGCTTTGCAGAAGCTGCCAGTTCTATTTTGTAGTAACATTTGAGACTTTGACATTTGTTTAGTTACAGACTGGAATAAAAAAAAAAAAGATTTAAAAAATATTTAAGTGAAAATTAAATCTCAATTTATAGATTTCATCATGAGATTTTCCACTCAGTAAGAGCATATATATATATATCTCCTTATGGTTAGAGCACAGGCTTCAGACGGATTCATAGTCATGACATTTCGGTGCTGATTCAGGGGCAATTTTCCACACATCAATTTATGCTGACAAGAGTGGTAATGTAAGTCAAGAGCAACTCCCATGTTGCTCAACACAACCTTTTCCATGAAGTTGCAGAGTGCTTAAGCATGTTGTGTTTTTTCAGCAAAGTCAGACTTCCCAGCAAAAGTGAAAAATCACTGAAGCTAGAACCCTTAGACACTGATTTCACTGCACATTTAGATGACATTTTAACCAGAAGTGCCTATCAATTCTGTCATACTATTTCAGCTGGATGGAGATATATTTATTCACTTGAAATTTAGCTCAAATCCATGCAATTTCACTAAAACTTTAAAGTTAGTTTTTCTGTTCTTCCTGTACAACCATTTTTATTGCCTCTAGTTCAGGAAAAACAACAGCACAGCCCTTCAGTTGATGACTTCTGATATGGAGACCATTTCTTCAGGGTAACAGACATCAAAGAGAGCACCATTCCAGTTGATCCAACTTGCAGCAGAAATTTGAGATGACACAGATCAGCCCTGCAATTCATGGAGCAACATTACTGTTAATTTCTTGCAGAGTGGGAGTAGATGAGTCAAAAGCATGGTGAGTACAGATGACTGCATACTGGGCTGTAAACACAGCTTAAGTTTACCTTTAGCAGTCATTTTCCCCATTTTCCTTTATTATACTTAAAGAAGCCAAAGATCAAAGCTTATGGAACAGCAATACATGCTTTGATAAAACCTTTCTTTAAGGGACAGCTTCCTTTATATTAGAGTAGTTAGATGCTTAAGACAATCTCTAGATGGAGCTGAAGGAACTGATGGTAATATCACAGAAGAGTTTGGGTTGTGTAGGTGTCTGCCATCAATGGGGAAATAGGCAACTTAATTACTTGTTAG
Organism: Rissa tridactyla; assembly: GCF_028500815.1. Taxonomy (NCBI): domain Eukaryota; kingdom Metazoa; phylum Chordata; class Aves; order Charadriiformes; family Laridae; genus Rissa; species Rissa tridactyla. Next base: position 200,837,814 of record NC_071466.1, read on the forward strand.
TGATCTAAAGGAAAAAATTATGCCAAACAAATTACATAGATAAACAGAACAAATGGAAAAGCCTTCACTAACTACTAAGGAAAGATAAAACATGTTTCAGCTGAGCATTCAACCACAGAGTAAAGAGAACAGCTTTGATTATGATAATAGCAGAAACAAATTCATGAGCAAGACCTACCAATGTAGCTGCTAAAAGCTACTGTATGCTTTGCCAAATTAAAAAAAAGTACAATATTTTTTTTGTGAATATCCTGCTGCAACTAATTCTTTTTAAATTCCTTTTTAAATATGTTGTCTTTCATTTTGCAAGCCATAAATGAATCATAGATTTATGAAGTTAACAGGAAAGTTTTCTTTTTGTTAGGTTATTTCAGAACTCAGTATTATAGGGTTTTTTGGAATTTCTTCTACTTTATTTAAAACAGCAAATGTCAGAAACAATTGACCACACAATTGTATCTCATATAACAATTACCATATTCCTAACTATTAATAGCTTTTTCTTGGAAGCTGAAAAACATGAAAGGTAAGATTTTCTATCTCTGATTAGAGAGCAGAACTGTCACAGCAGTTATTTTGCTTCTCAAGTTATACGATTTAATAAGCTTTACAGGAAAAGTCCCCTTAACATGCACAGTGAGTTATGTGCTAGTATTTATGTTGGTAGGTGAAGAAGTTCTGACCCATGCAATAATCAGATGGCAATTTAGAATAGAGATAATTCTGTCATTGTAAAGTCTTGATATTGGTCAAAAGATCATCTATTCTAAAAAGTACAAGAAAGACACAAAAACATTGTAAATATACATCAGTGTGAATCTTGTTTTAAGAATACTAGGTCTTCTGGATGTCTTAATTTGTTTATTAGTTTGCTAAGTGTTCTTCATTCATCGTTCACAACATGCTATTAGACTTAACAGTTTATAAACTCAAATTATCTTTAAATACAGGAAAGTAATGTTTCTGAGACTTCTTGTGCTGCTTAAAGTAGTTACCGTGCTGAGCCAAACTGAAACCTGCAGGACCAGTGTTTCTAACTGAACAACTTCACTACTAACAGTTAAGTAGAATACAGACTGACTGATGTCTTGGAGCATTAGATAGAGGCAGCATGTGATGGTATGACAGTGCAAATTGTAATAAGGAAAAAGACACAAAAGGACACAAATATTTACCGTGAAGAAAATTTTTCTTTAATCTTAGGGTTCTTCTGTTATTATGGTGACAGTCTGAAACAAGTTTGACAAATTCTAAGTTCCCAGAACCTCCCAGCATATTTCTATTTTGATATTTGTTAACATTTAGTTAGACAAGGCTGTCACAGATCCCTTTTGTTTTGAAGTCTCTACCACAATAGTGCATGGGCTGACCAGGATTTCCTTACCTGCTACATTTTCCATGAACCAAATATTACAACTGAAGTGATGCTGCTGTTGCTACCAGAAAACTGCGTTACTGTTGTGCACAGTCTGCTACGCTCAAATAAGAGAGCTAAAGAGTGTGACTGGAATACAGGCAGGTGAGGACTAATAAAAATGCAGGCTTCCACCCTGTGTGTTGTAACCGTGTATTGTAAAGTAACTATGCTGAGCTTTGGCATCATGTACAGTTTTCAAAAGTGCAGGAGAGACTCATTTTACGTCTCAATGACCTCGTTTTCCAGGAGGAAGGACCTCGTATCATTATGCATAACCCAGCAGTTTTGAAATGAGCTGTAGAAGAGAAACCTAGAGTAATGAGGGGAGGAAGGACTACAGGGATTCAAGAGTCAGTACATTGGTGAAAATGCAGCTAACTACACGTGCAGGCAGTGGCAGCTCTAGTGCTTTTGTGGGCGTGAATTAAAACTCAGAAGCAAATGATATAAAGTTCTGGTGGGCGTTAATTCCCAAGTAAGGTCTTCCCTTCCTGCAGTGCGTGAGGAAACAGAAAGAGGTGGCCAAAGCATTGTGAAAAGTAAGTTTTCATCCTTTAGCTAATTTTTCATAGCAGAAGGAAGAGAGCACGGTAACTAAACAGCAGCGTCAAAGGACACAAAGATACAGGCCAGTCCTCAGATTCATAAATATGATTTCCCAAGTACTTTTTGACTTCTGAATGCTCCAACTCCCCTTCAGGCATGTACAGTTATATCTCCCTCTGAAAAAGCAAACTATAATACTGACCCATCTGTTTAGAAGGAAATTCCATTTACCATCTCCTTGTAGTCAGAAGTTGCAAGTCCTTTCTCTGACTTGCTTGCTCTCTGCTATCTCACTTTGATCCTCACATACTGCTCCTGAGTGAGGATTATGCTTGCCAACTAGGTAACACAAAGCAGTCTTCCTTGGTATGAATTTCTTTCAATTATTTTTCCAAAAAGAGCTGAGTCACCAAAGAAAAGACAAATGCCACACCAAGAATTTATTTGAACTGGAGTCAAGTTAATAACTACTGGAAAAACACTTAGGCAAAGCAGAGCTTTCTGTAATTTAGTAATAATTATTATTATTTTGAATCCAAACCCATGTATTGAAACAATCAGTGGAAGTGTAGACCCAGGGTGAATCCAGTGAGTATTCCTAATACAGTCAGGAACTGTATTGTTTGGAATAAATTGGATTAGTATGCTATTCCATATTTCTGCTCCAGAAAAAATATTTTCATAGGCAATCTTGCCTTAGCTCTTAGTCACAAACAGCAGCCAATACACTCTTCCCACTTGCTGGGCGCAAATGAACTCTACTTTTTAACTCCTCATTTTATGGCTGACACTGACAACAAGTCAGAGAGAACAAGGATAAATGTGGTAGCTGTAGCTTATGCCTTCTTAATAGCTGCAAGGCTTGTGTACTTAACCAGGAGGACAAAAAAATTGTAATTTATTTTTGTGTTAGACAAATTCTGGGAATTTGCAGTGTCAAATTTATCTAATGGCTTTGGATTAGCCCCATCCCATCCTGTCTGAGCCTTGCTCCTCATCTCTAACGACAAGTGCTGTGAGTGGAAACAGTGCTTGTATGGGAGGCCCAGTAGTAGATCTCTTTTGCATGTAACTGTGGCGCTGTGCTCTCCCCCTTCGCCTCTCCCCAGCTCCTGCTCAAGCCATAACCGGCAGTGGGACCTGTGATGGGTTGCACTTGGACTTTGGGGGATGGATGGCAACGTAGCCAAACACTGTCTGGAATCGGGACCTAAACTTCTCGTTGCTATGTAAATATGACTATAGGTCAATTATCTTACTCTATAAATAGTGGACAGCTCAGAAGCCCTTTGAGCTCTCCTGCACAGCAGTGAGCTGCACAACAGGATCTCCCCTTGAGCTGGGACGCCTGTTCATTGTTACTCCTCGAGGTTTAGAGATTCCTTGCTGCAACAGATCCTCAGTAAGTGGTTAATAGCATTCTAAACTGTGAAACCTTATCTGAGCGATATAAAGGATTGATTGCACATAAATAATCCTTTAGACATAAACCGTTGACCAAGTCTGGGACTAGGATTGGATCCAGCAGTACCTAGACTCCTCTCTGAGAAGGAGTTTAGAAAGCAAGGGGGTCCTTTCTGAAACCATGACTCAATGGGAGGGTCTCCCTGACAGTTTTGTCTGACTCTGTCCTCTATGCAGTAAACAACCAAGTGTATCTTGCTATCAAATCTCATAAAACACTGTCACATTCACTATCAAAATTTGTTAAATCACTGTTTTATATCAATAAATATTTCACTGCTTCTTTCTTATGAGTGAAGTTAATCACTACATTTGCGACACTAACAAATATTGGTTTTGCAACCTTTTTGTATGTTAGCAGTAGTTTGAATGGGAATGCTAGTGCTAGGACAATAATCAGCCCTTAAACATTAAACCTTATTCACATGCCTTCAACAAATGCTGTATATTTTGTTTAGATATATTATAGCACTGTAACCTCTCTCTGCAGTCTTAGCATTTCAATTTTTCACATAATTCAATACCCAGCGTAGCCTGACCTTCTTGGTAGATTGCCACAGGTTGCCAGGTTTGTATGTAACATCTTTGATATGGTTTCCCACAGCATTCTCCTGGAGAAACTGGCTGCCCATGGCTTGGACAGGAGTACTCTTCACTGTGTAAAAGTCTGGCTGGATCGCTGGGCCCAGAGAGTGCTGGTGAATAGAGTTCAATCCAGTTGGCAGCCGGTCACAAGTGCTGTTCCTTAGAGCTCAGTACTGGGGCCAGTTCTCTTTAATATTTTTACCAACGATCTGTACGAGGGGATCAAGTGCACCCTCAGTAAGTTTGCAGACGACATCAAGTTGGGCAGGGGTGTTGATCTGCTTGAGGGTTGGAAGGGTCTACAGAGGGATCTGGACAGGCCGATACAATGGGCCGACGCCAATGGCATGAGGTTCAGCAAGGCCAAGTGCCAGGTCCTGCACTGGGTCCCAACAACCCCATGCAGCGTTACAGGCTTGGGGAAGAGTGGCTGGAGAGCTGCCTGTCAGAAAAGAACCTCGGGCTGTTGGTCGACTGTGGGCTGAATATGAGCCAACAGTGTGCCCAGGTGTCCAGGAAGGCCAACAGCATCCTGGCCTGTATCAGGAACAGTATGGTAAGCTGGACTAGGAAAGTGATCAACCCCCCATACTCAGCACTGGTGAGGCCCCACCTCGAGTACTGTGTCCAGTTTTGGGCCCCTCATTACAAGACATGGAGGTGCTGGAGCACGTCCAGAGAAGGGCAACAAAATTGGTGAGGGGTCTGGAGAAAACTTATGAGGAGCGGCTGAGGGAGCTGGGATTGTTTATCCTAGAGAAAAGCAGGCTGAAGGGAAACCTTATTGCCCTATACAGTTACCTGAAAGGGTGTTGTAGAGAGGAGGGGGTTGGTCTCTTCCCAAGTAACAGGTGATAGAACAAGAGGAAATGGCCTCAAGTTGCACCAGGGGAGGTTTAGATTAGGTATTAGGAAAAATTTTTACACTGAAAGGTTTATTAAGCATTGGAACAGGTTGCCCAGGAAAGTAGTGGAATCATCATCCCTGGAGGTATTTAAAAGATCGGTAGACATAGATCTTATCAATATGTTTTAGTGGTGGTTTTTGTCAGTGTTAGGTTTATGATTGGACTGGATGATCTTAAAGGTCCATTCCAACCTAGACAATCTATGATTCTATGATTCTATGATCTCAGACTATTCCAGAGGAATAAACACAGGTCGGGTTAGGGAAAGGCTTTTTCTCTCTTTTCCCAAAATAAAAGTACTTATTTACGGCACTTCAGGGCCGAGCAATGGTTTCAGCAGAAAAACAGACAGAAAGGCAAAAGATCAAGAGAAGCTCAATTAAAAATGAATAATACCTGTTCTTCTGTTAAGATCACTGTCACTGATATGACAATCAAAAAACACCAACACATTGTCAGTGGTAGATAAGAGCTGGAAAAAACTCATACAATCTGTTACTCATGGCACAATGTCCACTTTTCCTCCCACTTCATCTTTTTCATTAAACAAGTCACCAGAAGACCCGAAATCTAGATGTAAAGAAAGAGCGCTTTGAAGCCTTGAAAGTAGGAGATTGGTAGAGAATTGCGTATCTAGGATTCTTTTTTTTTCTAAAAAAGAACAATTTACTCATCCATCAGAAGAGTCATAGTTCCTCTGTTTTTATGTTTATTTTATATTCTTGTTTTGTTTTGTTTTATTTTCTGAGAAAGGGCCCATACAATCTTATGTGCTAAAATTCAAGAACCACCAGAATCCGTTCCAGGAGCATCTACGATTATGGTTGTATGGCACTGAATCTTTTCTCAGATATATCAACCATGCAGCCTGGTATCATGTCATCTTCTGTGATAAGCATCAGTTTTGTCAGGGAAAGATGTTAGAGGAGAGGTGCCTATCAGAGGGGATGGGGGAAGGAAGGGATTACCAAATATGTAGATCACAGTAATACTAAGTTTAGGAGCATGGAAGCTTTGCTTATAATTCTGTCTTATTCTTTCTGTTTTGTATATGATAGTGTGTATTATGGCCATCTGTAGAAAAAAATTCTGAATTATTTCAGTTTTGTCTTTGAAATTCTTGTGCAAGTGTATTTCTCTGTCTAATCCTGAGCTGTATGAAGACAAATGTCCTATTACTAACATTTAAATAGGTCAATTTCATCAGCAATTCCCTGTTTGTCATGCTGTGCAGACAGCTCAAAGGAAGTGCTCAGGCCCAGGTTAGCCAAACGTGCATATCACTTATCTGCAGGTGTATGTTCATGGCTAGTTTTGATTGCTAAAGGCTCTATTACCAAGAAGTCTTTAATGAACCTTTGTCATCAGTCTGCTTAAAGCAACCTCCAATTCCTTCTTGAACATGCCTTGATGACTTTCCGCAATGGCTTGGATGTAGCCTGCTGCAATGTCAGACAGCAAATGAAGGCAGACTCAGATGAAGGCTAAATTTACTCTGCCAAGAGCAGATATAGGTTTCTCATGTTGGCCCATACACTGTAGGCAGTTTGGGCTATGGAAGACCCCCAAAGCCAGCCAAGCAAAGCAAAAACACCTGCCTTCCCTGTCTAGACCCTTCTATAAATCAATGGGGGGTATATATATATGTGTCATATATATATATATATATGTCATTTTTCCTCTACTTCAGATTACTCATTGCCGGTCTAAGGAAACCAATGCCAATGATAAACCCTTCCTTTTTTTTTGTGTTCAAAGAGAAAAAAGGACAAGTTTGAAATTTTCTGTATAGATAATATTAGTGATTTTCAGAAAATCTTTAGCTCATTGCTTCATCAATCTGCATCGAAAGTTCTTGTGATTTATGGTCAGGAAGAACATTGAAGAATAAAGTTTGGCACAAGTCACTTAAACCAAGCTCAGGCTTTGAAAAATGAGGTTTTGTAAATCCTAAACCTTTTCATTGTATTTTGTGTGAAACCAATAGAAATACTTCCTTTTTAATAATAAAGCATATAAAAGAGTTTTCATAAGTTACATGTTATGAAAACAGCCATTCTTGAAAGGTGTAGTTGTGACAGAAACAAGACTTTAAAAAGCTCTTTCCATGCACATACCATTTTTTACTTTTCCAAACTACTTATTTATTATCAGTTTTACTGAGCCAGAAATAAAGAGAACAAAATATTATGACTGCATTTGGACAGAAAGTCTCATTATGCTGCTTATTAAAATGTTGGATTTGGACTCTACATCCAGTTTGCTACATATGCTAAAAAATAAAATTAAATGGGAAAAAGTGGTATTTTTTCTCCTTTTTCATCTCCCTTCAAGTTTGAAGTATTTTAATTTAAAGATGACTCAGAACTTACATGCATTACAGCACTAACAATCCAAAATAACCATTTTTATAGCTATGGAAAAAGTTAAATGGGAAATGCTTTACGTATCTCTCTTCAAAGTGAGACTGCTAAGTACAAATCAAGTTAGGTGAATGCTTTTAAGAGCCCTGGTAAAAAAAAAATGAGCTACCACCAGAAAAAAAATACCTAAGAAAATTATAAATAGGGAGGGGGGATGATTTTGAGATAAAGAATCAACTGAAAATCTGTTTCTCAAGCAATGGAAAGCAAAACACAAAACCAAAGAAAAAAAGTCTTTGGTCACAGTTGGAACTGGAAGGAAACAAAATTTTATAAAGCTGAAGCACTTCAGTGTTCCATCTAAGAAGGAGACATGATATAATATGGTCTGAGATAAGCTCCTTGAAAGGGAATGAAACGTTCTCTAAACAAAGAAGTAGTAGATTAGTCTGAGTATGTACAAATATTTGCATATGAAAAAATGACTTCTTACAAGTAATATTAGTACTTTGCAAATTACAGAAGGTAGTTGGCCTGGCAGCCTCTCAGATTATTTTTAAAATATGATCTTTAAAAGATATAAGCATCAAGACCCAGAAGTCTTTTTCTTTCCACAGACGAAGTTACAACACTATGTGTGGTTTTAATAGATATGTCTGGTTTGTGAGATATTCAGAGAGATTCTTACAGCTCTCTGACACTAATGTGAGGTCAGAAGGGTTAAACTTCTTGGGTAATTACTAATCTGGCAAGGAATTCATTTTCATGGGGAGAACTCAGAGTCTTGATGCCAAATGCTACGTAGTCCCAAGAAACCCAGAGTGAGGTTCTGGCAAATGATGGATTAGTGGCTATGGAGGGAAGCCCCATGGAAGGCACTGGGAACAATCCTGGGAAGAGTCAGTAAAATGAACTGAATGTGTTTATAAAATGTACCTCCCACAGATCTGTTTACCTTGCTCTACATTTACCATATTTTTCACCTGTTGTGAAAGGGCTGCTATATGAGATTAGAGTAGCTGAAGAGTTGCTGAGTAGCTTTTACATTTCAGTATTTCTTGCCAGAAGGTCAGCTTCTGGAAAATCCTTTCAGAAACATCCAAAGAAATACAAATATATTGAGACCAGACTACATGTCCAAGTGGAAACAGAGACATTACTTCTGGTTTAGGCTGAAGAGCACCAAGCAGAACTTGGAACAGAGAGTCACCTTGTGATTTACCAGGTCTGGCACTTTTTCTTTCCATATCTAGAAGTCCAAAACACGATGCCTGGGGCAATATTTTCTAAAGAATATTTTCTTTTTAAAATCAAATTGAAACAAGTCTGATCATTTGAATTAATCAGAAATCTTTCACCATTTTTCATAAAAACAACATTTCTACTCTCTTGTAGCACAGTTGAATCATGTAAATTTTCCTATACTTCCCATTGGATAGGGTATTCTTAACTTCACGTGTTGAATTTTATTAAGAATGTGGTCTGCCTCCTAACCTTTCCCCACTTTCAGTAGGTGGCCATGTTGATTTGATTAAAAATTCTGTATGCAAGGTGTGTATACTACTTTGGCATGCTCACTGAGAAAATGTGCTATGTTAATGTGATGTTTAATATTGTTCTAAGTAATAGAAGTAGGTTCCAGGAAAAAAAAAAAAGGAAAAACCCAACTTCATTTAATGATTAATGGCAGCACATGATGATACAATAATTAATTTACTGACTGGAAAAAACAAATAAATGTGTAATTTTAGATACTGTTCTTCAAGAGCAGGATGTATTTAAGGCTTGATTTTAGTCATGTACTGCGGATAAAATTCCTACTGACTTTACATACAGTTTCTGTGAAAGGGTCACAGCACTGGCCCTAACTAGAAAGAAGTTATTGGAGAATTTTATATCAAAAGGAATCCCCACTCCCAGTACTCAGTAGCTATTTTTATCTGGATAATTAATATACTTTCTGTAAATGATAAGTAAATATGCTTGATTCAAGGACTCCCCTGGAACTTTTGTGGCATTTAAGAAAACACTGATGCTTTCCTCCTTTAGGGAACAACTAATTACCATAAGAGCGCCACCTGTCCTTTAGTGCATCTGCCTACTTGTGGAGGCAGGATAAATGTGTTTTCCCTCTTCTAGTATTAACTCTTCCTACCTCTGACAGTGCACATTTAAATTCCCCCTCAAATATCTAGGAAGTTGAAACAATGCACAGACTAATCTTACCTCCTCAGTCACATAATTAATCTGTGGGGTAAGAGAATGGGTGGTACAATTTACTTGGGGTGGAATTGGGTAAGGCTGGGATTAGAAGTGATGTTGTTTAATGCCTTACTATGCTCCAAAGTCTCTCAGCCTTGCCTAGAAGACCAATCTGAAAAGGTAAATTTATTGTTGTCCTTTTTTTGTGTGTGTTATTTTTGTGGTTTTGTTTGAGCTTTTGGGGTTTTTTTAAAGATTACTTATAGACTATTTTTTTTTATTATTATTTTAGGGTGAGCAGTAACAAGCCTCAAAGCAAACGCAAACACTTAATTCCAGGCTCAGAGAATTAAACCTATTTTATTTCTCTTCCAGGCTAAGTTACTAGTAAAAAAGTCATTCTTTTAGCTAAAAGAGTGGAATTTGGCCCCACTTTACTGCAGAAGGTCTGCTTTGCTGCAGAGTTGTTTGTGTCTCAGCCCTGGTAAAGTGAATCATAAAAACAGCTTCTTAATTAGCTGTAGGATAAATCTCCAAGAGCAAACAACCTGGATTAACTGAAGTTGAAAATACAGTCTGTTGCTTAAAAACTAATACAAAATGACTGGCTGATTAACTGTCAAAGCAGATTTGTCAGGTGAATAATAGAATAAAACATCTACCAGCTGAAAAACAGGACAACTGTGCTTTGTGGATAAATTGACACATATGCAGAGTACTAATCCATGTCTGCTGGTTTAAATGACTAATGATAAAGTCTAACTCTAAATGTAAGTAGCACACAGTTAAATCTAATCTGAGATACCAGCACTAAGGAAGCCAGTGCTTCAACTCCTCTAAAAGTTTGTGCCAGGCAGAATACAACTCCTGCAGTGAATGTGCAGATTAGGGAAGGCTTGAGAGGCAATCAACTCACTGGTGGTAACAAGTTAAAAATCATTACCCCTACTAACTTTCAGCACAGGTTGCCACTGGCAAACAGAAGGGAGACTTGTGGCCAAGAGTGAAAAAGAACAGGATCCTTACCTAGACTGCAGCAACTGTTGTTTCCATAGCTTAGTATGTACCTTGATAATGCAGTCACGCTTATTCTACTTCAAAATAAATGTTTTATAGGTATATGACAAATCATTACCAGTAACAATTGAAATTTTCATATACAGCTTCAGAATAGCATCTCTGTTTCAATGGGAAACCATTCTTTCCATTCGGTTATTAATGTCTGGCTGTTTGTCATTACATAAACAGGTGGAGTTGACGAATATGCAATGAGAGAGGCTGAAGCTGCCCATTTCTCCTCAATATGGCCTCCTGCTGCCCTGTCCACCTGCTTTGAATTTACTTCCAGAATGCAGCGTTTTTCACCGTTTGCTCAAGTGCTTTCTAAGGGGACTCTCCATCCTGAACACAATTTGTTTTTCAGAGAATGCAGAATATGGATCCCCAAGCACACCACGCCATTCTGTATTACTATAATTGTTATTAATATAAAGTATTCCCCAACTGCACAGAGTAGCATAAAGTTGAACCATGCTAATAAATACCAGCAGTTAAAGTGTCAATACAGAAAAATCTAAACTGAAATAGATTTGCCTAAGGACTAGAGCATGTAACCCTTTTGCTGTAAAATTCTTTACTAGTTGAGTAGGTCTTTTCAAATCAGGGAAGCTTCATGGATGAGTAAAATAGGACTATGCATCTGAATTAATGTTGAATCAACCTGAATGAAGGTAGTACAATGTAGCCCAAAAATAGCATGACAGAAAGGGAGTTAAATTAGATAGAGGCATAATGCATAGCTAAAATGACCCAATTTAAATTTATATCGTCAGACAAAATAGTATTTGTATTTCCACAGTTACTGACTTCTTAAATTAGAACATTTAACTTGCAGTCTTGCAAATCATTATGATTTAGCATGGCAAACACTGCATGGAGGCAGAGATGGAATTACATATCTGTGTGTTTCAAATTGTTACCTGGCATGGAGCTACAATACATGTACTACAGTTCATGCAGGCACAAAGTCTGGCATGCCAGAAGATTTTGAATTTATGGAATCATATAGTAATTTAGGTTTGAAGGAATCTTCAGAGTTTGTCTTGTGTAACCCATTGACCAAAGTAAGCCTACATAGACCAGGCTGTTCAAAGACATCTCCAGTTGAGTCCTGAATGCCTCCAGTGGTGGGCATTCTTGAACATCCCCAAGAATGGATGTTATAAAAAACCACTAAAATTTTAAGAGAAACACAAAATATAAACACTGAGTTAGACTGAGGAAGCAGAAATTAATACAGAAGTGATAAAAGGAGATCAAATCAAAGATTTCTGCATGAGACAGTATCCCACGGGGTTGCTTTGTTTAGTTTCTGTACCATATTGTAACTGGCTTCCCACCTGGACTCTGTCCATAAAACCTCATTCCTCATCACTGTGTATTGATTCCTCGCACCATTGTCCACTGTTGGTATTATCAGTGAGATACCACAGTGTCCACAGCGGTGGTATCCCAGCAGAGATAAAGACCCCTAGAGGAGATTTAAACATGTCAAAAACACCAGCACAACTAATGTAAACATATCCATGCTGTCTGTAATCACTTTCTGGAAGTCCATGACAGTCTTGAGGGATATGGGCCAGGTGAAGCTAGAGTCAGGATGTTGAATTTTAGAAAAACTGTTCAATTGTTTAAGTAATTAGTGGATGAGATCACCTTGAAAACTGCCCTCAGGGACAAAGTTTCTGAACAAAGCTGGTAGCTCTTTAAGGACATTGTTTTTAGAGTGCAACAGCTCTCGATTCTTATATGTAAGAAATCGGGCAAGGAAGGAAGGAGATAAGCATAGCTTAGGAAGGTCAAACTAAAGTGTAAGAAGGAAGTGCACAGGCAGTGGAACCAGGGATGTGTACCCTGGAAAGAATGTAGGGACACTGCCTGGATGTATAGAGATGAGCTAAGGCATAGTTGGAACGGAATTTGGTAATGGATGCAAAAAACAATAAGAAGGGCTTTTTCAGGTACATTGTCCAGAAAAGGAATATTAAAGATAATGTACATCCCCTGATAAATAAGACAGGAGAACCACTAACAATCAACATTGAGAAGGTTTAGGTACTCAGCAATCTTCTTGCCTCAGTTACCACTGGCAATCAGTCTTCCCACAACTCTGAAGCCCCTGAACCCTCAAAGCAGGGTCTAGGGAAATGAAGTCCTTCCCATAGTAGGAGAAGATCTGGTTCAAGACCACCTGAGAAACCTGAACATACCTAAGTCCATGGGACCCAATGAGATGCATCCCAGGGTCCTGAGGGAATTGGCTGATGTAGTTGCCAAGCCACTCTCAATCATATTTCAAAAGTTATGGCAGCCAGACAAAATCCCCAGTAACTGGAAAAAAGGGAAACATCATGTCGGTTTTTAAAAAGGGTAAAAAGGAGAACTCTGGGAACTACCGACCAGTCAACCTCATCTTCATGTATGGAAGATCGTGGAGCACATCCTTCTGGAAGACATGTTGAAACCTATGGAAGAAAGGGAAGGTGAACAGAGTCAGCCAACTTGGCTTCACCAAGGGTAAGTCATGCCTGACTAATGCAGTGGTCTTCTACAACATGGTGACTGCATAAGTGATCAAGGGAAGAGCTATGAAAGTCCTCTACCTGGATTTCTGTAAGACATTTGCTGTGGTCCCCCACAACATTCTTACCTCGAAATTGGAGAGATATCAATTTTATGGATGGACTGTTAGATGCATAAGGAAATGACTAGATGGCCATGTCCAAATAGTTGCAGTCAATGGCTCAGTGTCCAAGTGGAAACTAGTAATGACTGGTGTCCCTCAAGAGTCTGTACTGAAATGAGTACTATTTAACATCTTAATTAATGACATACATAGGGGACTGAGTGCATCCTCAGCAAGTTTGTGGATGACACCAAGCTGTGTAGTGCAGTTGATTTGATAGCAGGAAGGGATGCCATCCAGAAGGACCTTGACAAGATTGAGGAATGGGCCTACAAAACCCCCATGAAGTTGGGTGCCCTCTGCACCTGGGTTGGGGCAATCCGCAGTAATAATACAGAATGGGGGATGAATGGATTGAAAGCAGCCCGGTGAAGAAGGACTTGGGGGATACTGGTGGATGCAAAGCTGGACATAAGACAGTAATGTGCACTTGCAGCCCAGAAAGCCAGCTGTATCCTGGGCTGCATCACAAGAATCATGGCCAGCACATCAAAGTGGGCAATTATCCCCCTCTACTCTGCTCTTGTGAGACCCCCATCTGGGGTACTGCGTCCTCTTCTGGGGTACCTAGTATAAGACATGGACCTGCTGGAGCGGGTCCAGAGGAGGGTGATGAAAATGATCAGAAAATGATCAGAAAATGACCACGATGATGGAACATCTGTCCTATGAAGAAAGGGTGAGAGAGTTGAGGTTGTTCAACCTGGAGAAGAGAAGGCTCCGGGGAGACCTTATTTCAGCCTTTCAGTGCTTAAACGGGGCTCATAAGAAAGATGGGGACAGACAGGTGCTGTAGTGACAGGCCAAGTGTAGATTTAGATTAGACATAAGGAAGAAATTTTTTCTATGGGAGTGGTGAGACACTGGAACAGGTTGCCCAGAGTTGTGGATGCCCCACCCCTGGAAGTGTTCAAGAGCAGGTTGGAATGGGCTTTGAGCAACCTGATCAAGTGGAAGGTGACCCATAGCAGGGTATTGGACTAGATGACCTTTAAATATTCCTTCCAACACAAATCATTCTGTGATTCCGTGATTCTGTGGTCAACAGTGAAGAATTTTCAGGATATTACAGTCTTTAATCCAGTATTCCATAAATGATGCTCACTTCAGCTAACATCATATTATCACTGTAGTACATTCTTGCAATAACATCAGTTGATCTTGGGGTGCTTTCTACACATTGTAAGAGGATGGGAATGTTACATTTATAAAAATAATACGCTGTAAAAAAATCAGAATTTCTAAAGCTGTTTATGTTTATGTTGGATGTTTTTCCTAGGTGTATGAACATACTGTATCTTGGATTAAAATGAGGCTAATTTTGGGAATAGGACCTAGGGCCATGGAGATCCGCAACAAAATTCTGTAATATTTAAATCACAGTTACACTCTTGCTTTTTCCTTTCTTGATGGATTTTGTGTTCCTGGCTGCCCAGTGTTCTAGTTTTAACAGGAGACATGGACCGCATATTTAGCTAAAGACTTAATCTATGTGATGGTTAGGGAACTCTCATTATGGGTACTGAGTCCAAGAGTTTATGAATGATCCTGAACCAGTTTCCTACTTACAATATTAAACAAAGCTTGGGATGTTAGCCAGTACCTGCTAAAATCAAAGTGCTTAGGTAGAAACTGGATAAACACCTTTTTAAAATGTATTCTTTCTATTTTGTAGCTTGATGCTTTGGTCATGACTAGAGCTAGGTCTGTTTCCATGAAATAAAATAAGAAAATTCTGCAGAGAAGAAAGCACTGTTAGAATTCTGTTAGAATTGAAAGTAAGGAAATAAGTTTACAAAGAAGTCTGCTACGGTGTGGTGTCATCCTTATTGAAATGATTGTGGTGAACCATGGGAAATGAGGTTTTAACCACCCTATGAGATAATTTTTTGAGACTGTGAAAGCTTGGGAGGGTGCAACTCAGTATTAAATCAAAGTTACAATGGTTTTCTGAGTTTGTTAAACAAATATAAATGAAATATTTTGAAATTTATTAAATTTTTTTTTGAATACTCTATTCTCTTAGAGGATTTCGTAGCTTGATTATCTGTCTCAATTCAGGATGAAAATAAATGTGAAAAAGAGTAAAATATTTCCAACAGGGTTTGTAACTTTAAATCCAGATCTTTAGTTGTGACATCAGACACGGAAAGGGCAGAAAACTTGATGCTGAGTGAAAGAGGGTCATTTCTAGAGGATGGTGGGTCACCTTTAGTCAACATGTAATGGTAAAAGGAAGGTAGCAGGTTATTTTGAACTCATAATTAGCTACATGTGTTCAGCAAAATGGAAGCAAACCTTAGTGGGCTAATGGAAGCAGTAATGGAAGGTAGCTGGCTTTTGGGTCATTTGTGGAAGCTCTATGTTTAGGGGCTGGATGCATCTGCACAAGTGTTGGGAATGTTTAGATTTGTAGTCAAACTTTGCCACTTCTACCAGTCTCTATTTAGAGCTGTATGTAGTTCTGCCACCTGCAGTTGTGACATTCCAACTTGTGTTGTAATCTTCAGAGCTGAAACTACACGAGGGAGAAGAAAGTAGCAGATGGAGTCACGTCATTTACACTGAATACTGCAGGAAAGGCAGCCAGATCGCAGCAGATCAGGGGGAAAAATCCATTTTTGTCACTAAGCAGCAGAAGAAAAAATAAATCACAGATAGAAAGGGATTAATTTCTAAGGGACCAGCTATTAAATGTAGCATGGAAATTGGACTCTATCAGAAGTTTGCAGAATTTAACTTGACAAACTATATGCAACAGTGAATTATTACTTTAAACTTGTAACCCAAGGCTGTAATGCAGAAGTAAAGGTAGAAATTAATTAATCAGCAATCTAAGCTGAGAGCAATATTCACTTTTAGATGCCTGGCGAACAGAAGTAAGGACACCAAAAGGACATAAATTATAGGTCACTGGGGAAAACAGCACTCGAATCTGTGAAGGTCTCAGTGTTACATGCAGAAGTGGTGTAACAAGATAAATAACAAGTGTTTAATGATAGCAGAAAAACAATAATAACCTGCAATCAGATGGATAATAAATTATGGACAGATGGTTGTTGGAATCTGCAAATATTTCACTGTCCCATCTGCCTTCATCCATTGGTATCATTTTAAATTGGATTCCAAAAAAAGATGCTTTTATCCCCCCCTTTTATTTTTCAAAATTCATTATTAGCATCATGTTGTGTGAATTTGTTTCATGGTTTGTTATGATACATCACCAACAGGCCTTTGTATTGTGGATTTGCAGCACTGGAAAAAAGCCAGGATAGTTTTGGGTTTGCACATTTTTGTCTTAACAAATTTTATAAAGTGAAACTTCCTCTGTGAAAAGCATTTTTATTGGAGAAAACATATTGGAAGTTTCACCTCAGTCAAGAAATGGTATGACTTTGAAAGTAAAGTAGATTTTCCTGTCCAAATAAAAATATTGTACAAACATAGTAGGTACCTTGACAAACAAATAGTATTCAAGGACAAAGTGTATATCCATATTAATTTAGTGATGTTTTTAAAATTACCAATAGATATTTTACTTCATAGGTCATGAATGGAGAATACAAATTTTTCTGGCTTGTGGTTAAAGCACAATTTCTCTCTCGAAAGACCTTCGTCTTTTCTTAACTTTTTTTAACTTTTTTTTTAACTTTTTTTTAACTTTTTTAAAAAAAAACTTCGTCTTTTTTTAACATCCTCTTTTTTATGTTTTCACATACATTGTTGCTCTCAGCTTGAGGATGCTGAAAAATCGTTCTTAACCTGAATCTTATTTAAAAATAAAAGGGACTCCCCCCGCCCCATGCTTTCTAAGAGTTTGTACAAGGGGATAAAACAGTAATACCACTCTCCCTAACAGGTAGGAAGAGAAGGAAAGTGAGAACTTCAACTTGTTTGAAGCAGGCTGTCCATCAAAGACACCTGCAGTTCCTCAGCCACAATCATTCATCACCACCATCCTACTAGAGGAGAAAAAGGGTTTTATAAGCAACTTAATGAGCTTAATTCCCAAATCTGACAGAGCTTAGCCCCAGGTAGCTGAGCTCTGAAATGGGGTCTTACATTGAGCAGCTGTATGAAATTCTGTCTTTTTGTAAAGCGTGGGTGGGGATTGGGAAAGAGAATTGTGAGGGCATTTGTTTTGTTTCTGTAGTATTCAAGGATAGTAGATAAAGTTAAGGGTCAGTTTTCTTTGATTTATACACTCATGCCAAACCAGTATGCTAATATCTTATTTAAATCAAGGCATATGAATTTGCATACTGTAGTGTTCTATATCCCATTGAGATCTTCACTGCCTCAATGTTCTGTGTTCTCCTTGTGCTTCGGTTTCAAGGGCTTTTTAACCTCTGGAAGAATTTATTATGTGCTTTCCAGATGGAAAGGGAAAAGAAAAAAAGCCAGTTTATTATAACACACCTCAAAGAATTATTAACCTTTCACATGTGAGACACGAGACAAAATCTATGGTATTCATATGCCAAAGAAATATAGGTGGATGAACTAAATTTTTGAATTGAGAGATTTAACTATATGTTAATGGATTTCTAATAATTTTACACAAAGGCATTAGACAGTACAGAATAAACAGGAAGCATAAGACGTCTGTGGGTTGTTTGTTTTTTTTTTCCCCACTGATTTGCTTTTTTTTTGGAGGAAGTAATGTGTTTAGGATTGTAAACAAGGAATGAAAGGTAGGAATGAATGGTAGTAGACAATATTCTGAAGTGCTTCCATTTGTAAGATTGTTGCAGAAGCCTCTCTATCTGGTGAAAGTGGCATTGTACCTGCGTCCCAGAGCATTCAGGACAGTGATACTTTTGCATGTCAGGTCTGAGGAGCACTCACCCCACAGAATAAGGAAGAAAATAATTAAGGAAAGTCATTGAGAAAATACAAAAAAGCCCCAAACTGAACCAAACGACTCCATGGGTTCAGTTAGGGGTAGTTTGAAAGAAATCCAGTTATCTTTCCATTTATTTCTATCCACAATTCACAAGATACAACTCTAAAAAATGAAACTTTAAGGAAAAAAGTAGCCTGCTTGCAAAGCAAGAGTTTCCAGAAACATAAAAGGAACCAGATCCCAGAAGGTAAGATGACTTGGGAAGAATTACAAACCATGGAAAACTCAAATGTAGAACTAAAGATGTTGAAACTGTGCTAAATTGAAAAGACTTATGAAACCCAGCAGCGACATGGCAGGAAGACTTGTTTTGGAGGGCATTTAATGAACTTGATAATGAAAGAGGTGAGTTACTTTTGAAGGCAATATTTGAATTCTTATATGCTGTTCTGAATAATGAAAGCTAGAAAGTTAATTTGGGGTTGGTCCAGAAATGAATTGGAAGAGACCATTATAGTAAGTTTGATGTAAGATGGTGTATCAGTGTCTTTCTTGAGGACATGTTGTGTGATCTTCTGGAGCCCCCAAGTTTCAAAACCTGTTTAGCTGAATTGTATAATCTTGTTGAGTATTTAATTTCATGTTTATTTTTAAGATGTAAGTATAAATTTGTAGATACTTGTTTTTCAGAGGTTCCAAATATTGGTGGCTTCCTCTGAGAATATAATACATGCCTCCCTGACTTCAAAATATGCACACAAGAGATTATTTTCTAAATACTTCAGTTAGTATTTTTGCATTATTTATAGGTAATTACCTATAACAGTGAGTAGAGGTGGCAAATGTCCGCTGTAGTTTCTATTCTGTCCTTCTGCCAGCACTTTATGCTTTCAAAAATACAGGTCTAAGATCTAGCCTATCTTTTCTTAGAGGATCTCCCACCCTCCTAGGAACAAATATGGTCATATCCTGATGCTGTAATGCTGAAACAGATCACAGAGCTTTTCCAGATTTTTGACACATGCTACAGTGCCTTTCTGATAACATTATGCAGTTTGTGCTACTTTCAATTATGCATGTTTCAAATGTAGGTGTTGACTTAAGGCTCTGGATGTTTCGATTCCTGTCTCTGCACTTTAATTTCATTTACCTATCTGTTTTGTTGACATAAAAGGCATCTGATTTGTGTGCATCCTAGTTCATCATATTCACTTAATAACACTAATTTGGTTTATTTCACCATAAACTATGCTATTTTGGTACAGTGCTCCGTTTCACACTCTTTCTCTGTGATACAGGTCTGCTTTCTTTCTTATTGTCTTTCAGTATATGAAGATTAGTTAGGATTTAACAGAAGATGTCAGTCTTTCTCCTTACCACGTTGTTTAATGTCCAGTTATGAAATCTTAATAATGCTGATCTTACTCTTATGAAGAACATTTCCTTGAAATATTTTCACATTTTTACTGTAGTTCTAATTTTTTGATAATGACAAACCTCCATTCACCACTTCATTACCAACACTTCCCTTTTGTCTCTGGCTCTTCTGCCATGGGAAGACCTATGATAATTCTTTTCAACTGAGAGAAAAATTTTAAATGATATTTTGAAATACCTTTTTCTGGTTTAAGTTGTAAGCTAGACTTCTTTGGTGTATAGATGAACTTTACATAGGTCTTGTTTAAAGTTCATATTTTATGTCAAGGGCAAAATTAAACCTTCTTTGACCTGCATTTCTATAAAATATCTTTTTAAAAACAAGCTTAGTAAATGGCAGGGTTTGTTTTTTTTGGGGGGTGGGATTTTTTTAAAATACCTACCCTCAACAATTTATATGTACTTCTATTCTTCTCATTTAAGGCTGCTAGGCAATAATAATGATTGCACACCTGATATTCTGACTTTTTCATAGTACTACTTTTCAGATAAACTGGTGAACCAGTTGGTTGAATTCTTTGGAATGGTATATTGTAAATACAATAATTCATCTTTTCTCATTTCACCTGCTGCAACGTTGCAACAAGATTTGTTTGCTTTTGAGACCGTGGGAACAGGCAGAGACAGAATGTCATTTTGGTAGCATCTATACACTTTCCACTCCCTTCATTCCAGAAGCTGAATGTGTATGAGAAATCAGTTAATTGACGAATACCATGCATTTATATTCCTAGTTTATTTTATGTTTAAAAAGAGTCTGATACATAATGCTTTTGTTCCAGTTTTAGAAATGAATTAATTTTTTTCATGTTAGTCTTCTGGGCTTTAATTTATGTTCAAAATAGTAATCAATCCTTATTCTTTTTATAAAAACACATAAATTAAATTTCCTCTTTTAACACATTAAACAGTGTGAAATTATTTCCTACTGATATTTTTTTTTAAGAGTAGTTTCCTCATTCTTTATAGAATTTGGAGGACAATGAGGGGCCTAGCTTTCTAGGAGCCAAATGTGGGCTGCAGTGCATTGCTCCCTGTGTGATACTTCTGAAATATACCATGGCATCTCTTTCTTGTATCTAAAAGAAAGCTTTCAAATACAATCAAAATATGAATAGGTGCAAAGATTTCCAAATAATGGGATCCTCATCAAGTAAAAATAAAATTTCCCTTCCAATGCATAAAAGAAGAAGTGGTCGAGACAATCAACTTGTGCAAGTCAAGATAATTTTTGTGCAATGTGTAGCTAAGCTTCCAGATTCCTGGTCATAGAATATGATGGACAGCAAATGCATAAATGGGTTTACTAAGAGCTGAAATGCAGATGTAATCTTCAGGTAGATTATAAATGGAAGAGAAGCCCTACTGGAGGAGGCAGCATTCTAAAATGTTGTTCTTAAACTTTTGGTGTCAGTAGTCACTGTCAGATGGGAGACTGGGCTAAATGGATACCTGTGGGTATCCAGACATGGAAGGCTGTTCTCCTCCCCATTAATTTTTGCCTTTGTAATGCAGCCAAAGTGAAAGCCAAAGCAACGAACAGCTGCTGATGCCACAAGATCTGGAATGGGCACTGACACAATGGTAGCTGGATGCTCAACTGTCTCTCCGGTGTTCACTCTGTGGTCAGGGAAACCTCTCACCCTACTCCCAACCCCATCCTTTGGATAGCAGGAACAAGTTTGACTCATGTGATATGGTTGTAACAACCAGTCTAGTTTATTTTCCTGCTCCAACTGTGGGGATCAAGCCCATGACTGCTCCATAGGTACCCCTGAACAACACCAGTCATGCAGTTACATGTTCTGTTCTCCTTTTTTTTCCATCTCTTGATCCTTCACTGTTGTTCTACCTCTCTTTCTCTGCCCTTGTCTCCTCCCAGATAAACATCAAGTTTTAATTACTTTTTCTGTGTTTGTCACAGCTGTGCTACAACAGTACCTAAATGAAGCATTTCTGACATTACCTAGGTAATCTCATCCTTTTCTGGTATTGCTGGTACAGTTACCTAGCCACAGTTGGTCTTGCAACACTGTACTCTCCAAAAGGTCCCCAGTCCTTCCCTCCAGGTACCTGTGTAGTTTGACTGTCTCTCCCTTTGACCTGTGAAATCCAGCCCACTCTTGCGGCACTAACTGTAACTTGTGTCAGCATGTCACTGGGTTATTTGTTACTTCCAGCAGTTTCACATCCAGTAGCTCTCCATGTCAAGCCAGTTAACTCGGCCTCAGGCTGGGGACAAGTGCATGCCCCAGTCATCTGCCTGCAATCCTAATAGAACCCATTGGCATTTTTTCCCTAAATCAGTTTATCAAAATGCTGCTTAACAGATTAAGTAGGTGATATTATTCTACATTTAATTATTAATTTAATTGATCCCACCACCTTTCCAATTTAATTATAATTATGTTTTAGTGAAGGCCAGATTGCAAATTTTTTTTTTCATACTGGAAGGGCCATGTTTAATTCCAGTCAGTGGAATTATAAACTCACTGGTGGAAGCAGGTCAGGATTGAGCATCCATGCACATCTGCTTTCTGCATTAGTTTACCAGTGTTGACTTACTGGATGTCAGTGGAGAAAACGTTAATTGCAAACAAATGTGAAAATCACAGAAATTAATATTAATGTAAGTTTTATTTTATATTTGCATATGTGAATATTCATTCTGTGACCATTTCCCCTTAGTTACTCCTCAAACTATGGAAGAAGAAATGATATATAGAAATAGAATAGGAGATAAGTCATGAAAATATTCTACTATATACTTCATTCTATCTCTTTGTCAGATCTTAAGCATGGTAAAAATTTGCACAGGTTCAAAGGGAAGCAGTAAAAGAGAAAGGTTACTAATTACCTAGAAAAACCTTCTGGCTCAATAGCAGCAAAGGGCTGAAGACTAGGACAGCTTAGAAACAATACAGGTATCACATAGGCTTGCCGTGTTCCCTTCTCCCAAGGATCTCCCAGTTAGAAACTGAGTAATGGCCCAGGCTGATCTTTGGTCTAAGACAGTGTACTACTTGTAATATTCGTATGGTTTAGAAACGGTCTTCCTCCCTGAATATAAGCTTCTTTTTTTTTGTTCTTTAAACAGTCTTTGAAATACCCATTTAGAATGATGTCTAGAGAATGGATGTTAAGCTAGATAAACTGTCATGTGTTTGGGTTTTTTTTTCCCACTTTACATTGATAAGTGTGATCATTCAAATATGGGACAGGAAATACAGCATGCAACTTACCTGGGCAATCATTACAAACAAAAGAGCTTGATTTCTGGAAAAGTTACATTCCATGCAAAAAATCCCTAAGGTTTTTGAAGACACTGAGAACAGATTTGAAAAACAAACAAGCAGAGAAAATTGTGATCTGATTTTTGGCAGGGAAGGGAAAAAAGAAAAAAAGGAAAAATGATCAGATAGCTTGTTTGGAAAATACCGACTCATCAATCAAGAATCAAAATTAAATCACACAGACAAAATGAAAGATGCAACAGTATGAACTCTATTGTTGATAGCCTTACAATACCTTTCAATCCTGTAAATATCTGTAAAGTTCTTATTCATCAGTGTAACTTCTCTTTCTTGGATTTATATTCATTTTTACTCTTGCTATATTTGAAACCCGAAAGCAACTGCAGCTTACCTTACTTCTGATTAAGAGTATAACATATCACAATTTAATTCTACCATATTACCATTTTAAAATAATCTTATTAGCACTCTCAATATGCTTTTGCTCACAAAATATACTCTTATTTTGAGCAGCCCGTCTGCCAATGCAATTCAATGGGTCAACTTCAGAAGAACATTGGCATCAAAATAAGCAAGCTGAGATCTGTCCATGTTTGTATCTATGCAGATGGCATCTGCAAGATAAGAATTTTTTTTTGTGAGCAAATGGATAGTTAGCCCTGTTTAAACCTTGCTCTCATGGCAGTGTTTCAGGAATAGCAAATTTAGCCATGTTCCTCAGAGAACAAGCTACCAAGTGAGAGCCGAATTCCTGCTGAATTGGCCTGTCATTACTTCTCAAGAAACATCCAGCACTTGAAATCTCTTATCCATATTGGATGTTTTTAGATATTCCATTTTAATTAAGTTGTGGGCTAGACATTGATATTATATAGTGTAGATCCGTCTTATGTTCTGCAGTAGTTCAGATTAGATGCTTTCAACACTCTCCGAATGCTTGAAACCTAGTACATATCTTTCATTTAATTAATAATTAAGCCTTGCAGTAGTAATGATTAGCACTCCCTCTAACAGCAGCCAATAATGAATGTCTAGCAAGACATGGACCTGTTAGAGTGCGTCTAGAGGAAGGCCACAAAAATGATCAGAGGGATGGAGCACCTCTCCTATGAAGGCAGGCTGAGCGAGTTAGGGTTGTTCAGCCTGGAGAAGAGAAGGGTCTGGGGAGACCCTACTGTGGCCTTTCAATATCTATAGGGAGCCTATAAGAAAGACATTTTAGCAAGCCCAAGGTGTAATGGTTTTAAACTAAAGCAGGATAGATTCAGACTAGATGTAAGGAGGAAATTTTTTACAATGAGGGTGATGAAACACTGGAACAGGTTGCCCAGAGAGGTGATGTAGTTGAAGACGTCCCTCCTTATTGCAAGGGAGGTTGGACTAGTCCCTTCCAACACAAACCATTCTATCATTCTATGAATATAGAAACACAAGCATTTATGGATATTTTCTGAAGTTGTAATATTTAGTGGTTCAAATTTACACATACCGAAGACAATGTCTTTGGGTTTAATAATCCTGAATTATCTTTCTTCTAACAATTTTTCTAATTCCTTTCCGAACCCATGTAATCTTTCTGCAATCAAGCATCATGTGGTAAAGAATTCCATTACTTAATCGTCATCCTGTGAAGATGTGTCTCCTCTTGCTTATTTTGAAACTGCCACTTAGCTTAATTTGTTCGCTTTCTGAAGTAGGAACTTCATACTCTGTTCACCTATTGAGTGCTATTCATGATTGTATAGACTTCTATCACACCTGTTTTTCATGCTAAAGAGTTCTAGTCTATCTAGCTTTTCCTTTAGTGGAGGCTATCTCTGGAATTAATTTTACCACGTCAATGGAATGCTAATACCCAGATGGTAGCTTCCAGAAGTGTAATTTCCAGGCACTTCCAGTTCTTCTTGTGAATCATGTTCTTTCTTCCCTCTCCCTATGCAATGACATTTCTATGTTCTTGTCCTGGCCTACTGCTTCTGCCTATTATGCAGCCTCTCACACTCTAAAATTCCAAGCTTTGAGGACCATGTAAACTGATTATTCTGGCTAACACTCTGCCATCAACAGGATTATACAGATTAAGATTCCCGGTGTCAGTCTCAGGACTAAAAAAAGCCTTATATTTGCGTATCAAACAGAGGTTTTAAGAATCATTAAACAGTCTCATATTTTGCTTCTGTTTAAAGAAGGCAGTCATTGTAAGGAGCAAGCACAAAGAAACAGTACGGTGCTCAGAGTACACAATTCTGCATCCTTTCAGACGTATTTTCTCTGTGTAGAAATGAAACCAGTCTCTTCCTCTATTTTTTAACACAGATCACTTCAATACAAATCCCATTGATTAATCTGTCAAGGCTTGAGTTATAAAGTTGCCTCTATACTAGCTTGCCTGGAAACTGGCCCTCTGCTTCATCCTGAAAGAATACTCACCTCTCACTGTCTCCATCTTCTTTTAAAACTGTGTGGGTCTGTCAAACAGGAGGGGAAAAAAAAGAAGGCTAAGTCCCTGCTGGGGAGTCCATCTGTCAGGTGGTGATGCTAAATTAACTTTCTATATAAAAGTAGAGCTTTTCTACCGGTAAAGAGTAGTTGCTCTGAATTTTCAGACAAAATACCAAATTTATTAACCTTTCTATGTAATGTTGGAACTAGTAGCTTTTTGATATTGTTATCTTTTGTTTTATTGCAGATTTTCTTTTATTTTATTGTTTTTAAGGTGCTTGTGTCATTTTCAAAATCTGTGGGCAGACTTACGATGCTTCAGATGTCAGGCACCCAGTTCTGGGAAAGCAATTCATAGCGTGCTAAACTAGGCATCAGTGCTCTAGATCAATCAATGCTCTGTATGCAGGACAGTAGAGCTCTGACATGCAGCTCCTCTGAATTGGAAAAGAGCATCTGACACACTCTTTCCAGCAGAGCTTAGGCCTCTCCCTAGAGCAGAGGCTTCATTCCTCTAGGACCAAGATTCAGTCCGTCAGAGTCCTGGCACTGCTTCCAGCCCTGAAGTACCCAGCACCTCCCTGGGAATGAGTTTCTGGCAGTTCTTACTCTTGCTCTTGTAGTTATTTGGCCTTTAATTCAGTGATATTTCCAATTTAAAATAGGTGAAAGGCCCTGGGAGTTGATATTGACAAATAACTGCCTCATGTATTGAACATTTCTTAAGGAAGTGAGGTTTGCTTTTCCTGAATTTGTTTCCTGAACTTAGTTTTCTAAATTTCACCTGCAGTACCACTGTTTGAACAAAGGTTTTGCTGCACATCTGCCCAGCAGTTCTGAGAAATGTAGATGAACAGAAGGCAATATCTACCTGTGACTTTAGGCATCCACATGACTAAAAAAATTACTTTCAGTGTTTCACTTGTGTTTAATATGGATATCTATTTCGAAGCTTTTCCTCTCCCCACTTTTATGACAAGTTGGTCTTTTTATTATCTGAATTGTTATGCTATAGACGTATTAATCTTTTTGCTAAGTCTGAAGAAAAACAGAAAAAATACATCTGAGTTGTATTTATTCCCATCAACATAGCTTCTTTCTTTTTCTAGAGGGAAAAATTGAACTTCCAGAGATCTTGCTAGACATAAAACTGCTGAAGCAAGGTCAGGCATTTCAATATGGAGATAAAATGTTAATAAACAGGGGCCATTGTCCCACACTTGAAAATTTATGCACTACATCAATATGGGATCATTCTCCTCTTGGTTAAATTCATCTAGTAATTTCTCACTATATCCATTGCCTAAGGATATATTTCTTTACAGTTAAATATCGCTAGCTGTGCATTTTGATAGAAGAAATGCAGACTACAATTTATAACCTACACCATAATAAGTGAATAGAAAGTTGCCCCTTGGAAGAAATGCTACAGAGTATATAAAAATACGACATTCTGTTCCAGCTACTTGTGCTGAATAGTATTGTAAGAAACACCAATTGGAATCCTAATGCCATTTCTGAGCTTCTTCATTCTTGCTGCTCTAAGAATATAAAAACAATGATGTATCAACAGTCAAGGCAATGCAAGATAAATACAGTGCTGCAAAACCCTTGAGATTATCAAAGTAAATTTTGAGAGCACACACTTCTCTATATTTTGCACATTTCTAGATACACTGTTGTAATAAATACCTTTCCCATGGCACCAGTAATTAAAGGAACACACAAGTAAAATGACCATTGCTCCCCAAATTTTTACTATTTAAATAGAAATCTCTCCAGGGCCATTGGAGCTTTGAATCTCTGACAACTCCGTCTCCAAGAACTCTATATGGTATAAGAATGAAAGACAGAAGAAAACTGCTTTTCTTGCAAATGTTTATGTAAAATTTATATTTCTAGAAAATAAAGTTTCACTAAAAGTATAATTTAAATACTTTTTGATGGGTATTGTGATTCGTACAAGAAGTAAAATAATTCTGGAATGTCTAGGAAAAAAATGAAGAAATCATACAGCAACAATTGATTTTGGGGAAGCTGTAGTGGGCAAACAACTTGGCAAGGCATGCTCAGAAAGAACTACAAAGAGCAAAAAGGAGCTATAATGATCCTTGTCTGCATGTAGAGGAAGCAGTAAGTAGGAAGATGTTTTCACCTCTTCCCACAGGAATAGAAACAGACCTGTAGGAGAATACTACAATGGAACAAAATGTTGGAAAATTATAGAATGTCAGAAACCTTCAGAGACACAAAAAATATTTAATGTGAACTGAGAGCTGTTAAGATATCAATGTATTTATCTCAACGGAAAGAAGACTGAGGTGTTATTTGATCATAGTTTCCAACTACCTTCACAGGGAGAAAGTACAGGATATTAAAGAACTGTTCAATCTAGCAACAAACAACACAGTAGGAACAAAAGATGTAAGAATTCAGACAGACAAAATGAAATTACTTATCAGACATATTTTTTTTTTGCATGCAGGGTGACTATGCACTAAAGCAACGCATGAAGGAGAGGGTAGATTCCCCATATCTCCATGTCAACAAAGCCAGACTGAACACTTCTAAGGAAAATCCCAGTCAGTGGGTCAAAGTTGTGGCCTTGAAATCAAAATTACCCTACATGATCTGTCCTAATAATTTGTGTCCTTAAAAACAATCCTTCTCTCTCATTTGCAGTTCTGCCTCACCTTATATAATACTATTTTATTGCTTTACTTTTAATTCATTTATTTTAAATACTGCTGCTATTCAAACCACTGTATGTACAGTGATAGATACACAAACAGGGGTGGAAAATATTTTCATAATTTGGGTAAGTAGATAAACGGATAAATGCATGCACTTAAAAACTGAGATAGCCTAAGAAAGTTTAACAAAAAACATGTAAGGACATAATTGACAGGCTCTGTTAGATTACATAGATTTATAATGGTTAACACTAAAAAAAAAGTCCTCTGATCATTTGATCCCACTGGTTTCTGTAGGTGGTACTCAACTCCAGGTGATGACATCTTGTAGCTGTTGCAGTTGATCTTCTACCAGGTCAATATGTATTTGTAACCTCATCTATTTGCATGAGGGGAGCCTGTTGACAAAGCCTTTTTACTCCTACTACAGGAGGCATTGTGCTTGCACACTCTTCAACCACTCCGACATCTGCTGGAAAAATAGCATGGCAAGCCGTGCTATTATCCATGAGACTCTTGGAATGCATTGAGGATAACTTCTTAAGCCAGGTAATAGACAGGCCTACCAGGGGAAATGCAGTACTGGACCTGTTGGTCACCAATGCAAGTGAGATAATTGGTGATGTCAACGTTGGAGGCAGCCTGGGCTGCAGCAATCATACACTGGTGGAGTTCACAGTCCTGGAGGGATATGGGTCAGGGGAAGAGTAAAGTAAGGACCGTGAATTTTAGGAAAGCAAACTTCCAGCTCTTCAAGGGGTTAGTCAATAGGACCCCCTGGGAAACTGCCTCCAAGGACAAGGGGACAGAATGGAGCTGGCAGGTCTTTAAGGCACTTTCCATAAATTGCAAGAGATCTCAATCTCCAGGTGTAAGAAATCAGGAAAGAAAGTCAAGAAGCTGGCATGGCTGAGTTGTGACCTGCTGGTCGAACTCAAGGGCAAGAAGGAAATGCACAGGAAGTGGAAACAAGGACCTTCCAACCCAAAGTATTCCACGATTCAATGAAGGGACAGATGTTTCATTGCCCCAGTCTTACTACACTCCAAAAATATGAATACATAAGGTTGAATGTAAAGTCAACACACATTCCTTCCAAAAATATGCCTTCACCCTTTCTTTTCTTGGGAAGGGATCACAGGTTCATAGGGAAAGAGATATTTGTACTACTTTCCAGTTGATATTCCCTGATAGTTAATGGGGAGACCAGAAATATGTGGTGCACTGCAAGGAGTGTCTGTCTCTACCTGTAGAATGAGCCATTATTTGTCCTTTTCCTACCATATTTAAGTCATGGGTGGGGCTTATTTTAAAACATCCTGTGAAAATTTAAATTTTGATTGGGAGATACAGTTGCTGGAGACAGAGAGAGACTTATTATCACAGTGGTGTGGCTGAGCAGTCTAAGGTGCTGGATTAAGGTTCCAGTCTCTTTGAGGGGCATGGGTTCAAATCCCACCACTGCCAGGAATGTTTTCTAGGATGGAGTAGCACTGAGTGAAGTTATATGATTGGTAGAGGAGTGGATGGAGAGCAGCCCTGCAGAAAATGATCTGGGGGTGCTGGTCAACAGTGGGCTCAATGTGAGTCAGCAGTGTGCCCTGGCAGCCACTGAAGACAAGCTGCTTCCTGGGGTGCGTCAAACACAGCATAACCAGCTGCCCAAAAGAGGTGATTATCCTGCTGTAGCATTGGAGCACAATGTGCAGTTCTGAGCACCTCAGTGTAGGGAGGCTGCGAAGGTCCTTGAGTACTTCCAGAGGAGGGCAACAAAGCTGGTGAAAGGGCTGGAATGAATGTCCTATGGTGAGCAGCTAAGAACTTTTGGTTTTACCAGTTTGGAGCAAAGGAGGCTGAGGGGTGGCCTTGTTGCTCCTCAACAGCTTCCTGAGGAGGGGAAATGGAGAGGGAGGTGCTGATCTCTTCTCCCTGGTATCCAGTGATAGGTCACGTGACAATGCTTCATGGTTCAAAGTTGCACTAAGGGAGGTTTAGACTGGACATTAGGAAGCATTTCTTTACCAAGAGGGTGGTCAAACACTGGAACAGGCTCCCTAGAGCAGTGGTTGGTGTCCCAAGCTTGTCAGTGTTTTAGAGGCATTTGGTCAATGCCCTTAATAACATGCTTTAACTTTTGGTCAGCCCTGAATTCGTCAGGCAGTTGGACTAGATGATCATTGTTAGGCCCTTCCAACTGAAATATTCCATTGCATTCCATTCCATTCCATTCCATTCCATTCCATTCCATTCTATTCTATTCTATTCTATGGACCTCATGACTCCATGCTCAGCTCACTGAGGCAATCTGCAGGAACAGACATGAAAAGCCCCATGAAATACTGTTATCTGAGCTGATTTCTCACAACTTGGTCTCCAAGGACAACTTGTGCAACCAGCTTCCCCAGTTTCTCACTAGTTCTGAGTTGTCATCATATATGAATTTCAGAGCAAGCCCATCACCTCAGGGTTACTTTCAACTTCCAAATACAGGTGTCACAAGCAACTTTCTTCCCATACCTATATGCCAAGTCAATCAGTCTAAGAAATCAGACCTTGCAGAACCGCTCTATATCTCGAACCCCGAGCTTTCTGTCTTTGGAGGAATCTCTTGAATTCTTCCTGTGAATGTGTAATAATTCCCTCATATAGACCTAAATACCTGCTTTTACAGCAACTTGATCCCAAAATATGGATGACTGACACAGAGCACTTAGTGCTTAAAGTGACAGCAAACTTGTGTTAACCTTCCAGTGTTCTTGATATTCAAAAGTAGATCCATCCTAAACAATTTCTTTCATCCTTAATTCTTCACCACCCTCTTCCTCAGCATCTCCTTACCTAAGTGCCTACAGAGACTCTATTTTAAAATTCAAATGATCGTGTCACTGGAAACACTTTTACTTCTCTGTCACCTCTAAATATTTTTCTTTATTTTTTGTGACAGTCCCTGGAACACCATCCAGTTCCTGCCTTCGCTTCCCTCCTCTTCCCCTCTCCCCATCCTGGCTTTTTTTTCTGATGTTATCTTCTGTCTTCTTGTCTTTCTACACCTCCACAGGTGCCTCTAAAGATGTCTCCAATACTTTTACTTGGCTGTGGAAAGTTTGCATTTCCAGTTGCTTACAAAGCATTTGAAAATATAGTTGTGTTTTCATTAATTAAAGGCCATAAAATATCCCAAATTATGCCGTAGACAATATGGCAGCAAAGAACATTTTTTAAAGTACTGGGCTGTCATCAATGATGAAAAGCCATTCCTTTAGCCCAAATGAAAGGGACATAGCCCAGGTGTCTGGAATCACAGCTCTGTGTCTTGTCAATTGGATGGTGCTACTACTATTAAATAAGCTAATAAACTCCTTCAGGAAGGAATGAAGTCATGTTTATTTTTGTAATTATGGTGTCTGCACATTGTGGTATCTCCCTATGGCAGCAGTTCCCAGTTTTGCCAGCAGTTATACAGAAAAAGAGAGACTGTGTCTGCTTCTAAATGTCATACCTTCAAAGTGTGAGCAACCCATAATGACACCAAGGCTATTTAAGTTTAGACCAGAGCTGCCTATTAGATGGCAGACAGTAATACCTTTTAACAGTACCGCAGTGCAGAAAACGCAGTCAGCACCTAAATCACGTGAGACATTTCTCCCAACAGTAATATTCTGGTGATTACACATAGCTATTTTTAAAGAAAATGTAGGACAATGTACTGGATTTCCCTTCCTAAAAACCCTCCTGTTAAACAGCTTCTCAATATCTTCACCATCTCACCTGAGGCATAAGGAGCTTATTAAGCATAACTAAGACAAAATTATGATTAAAATCTCTTTGTGTCAGTCAAAGGGAGAAAACATAGCTAAACAGCTCCAGATGTCCATCAGCTCTTCACATTAGACCGGAAAGCCCACATAATTCTTGATTTTTCTTCAGATGCTGTTAATGTTCTATCATAATACTCGATCACCTCATTCCTCAGACACAAGCAGTTCTAGTGTATTTGTTACTGTCCTCATTTGTCCCAGTCTCAGCTGGCAGTTTGTAGATGTGTACCTTTCACCTCTCAGATGTGACCTTCAGTACCATCAGTTACGTATATTGTTTCCACATATATTTAATCTTCAGGATGGAAGAGACTGTAGCTTTGCTGTCTGGTCACATTGCAGTCTTTACTATAAGTGCTTTAACCCATCATGAGGTCTTTGGAGTCAGTGGGTCATAGGAGTAAAAGGAGAAAAGCCTTGTTCAATCTCCTATCAGCCAGTGACTGTGTAGGACAGTGTTTCCTAACTGTCCTATTTAATTTCTCAGCTTTAAAAGAGCCAGAAAACTTCTGCTGTCTGATGCAGCCATATTGCAAATCATAGGTTGTACCATCTGAACAGTCTTTCAGTCATTTCATTAGGCTGGGAGTACCCATGACTGATTTTCTTGTTCTAAAATAATTCCAAGTCAAGCATTTGTCTGCTTGCAGAAGGAGATCACTCAGTACCTATTTTGGGATGCCATGTGTTGAAGACAGAACACTCCATTTAGCAATGGCAGAATGGACTGACATGTCAGGGAGAGACTAAATTTTTGGAAAGTGGAAAAAAAATCCTTAAAGGGTGTTTATGTGCCAAAATAAAAACAAAACCCAAACCAACCAAACAAAAAACCCCAACCAACCAGACAAAAAACCCGTTCAGCTATCTTGTGCAGTTGGACAGATAAGGACCTTTTGAGACCATAAAGATCTTGTGCAGAAATTGTTCTGTGTGCTGTGTCACACTACACCAGCATATCTGTCCATCCCAAGATTTGTTTTTCTGGTAGTTTTATGTGATTTTTGCAAAAAAGTATTTATTGCTAGCAACAATAGATCAGACTTCAGCAAATTTTGTTATAAATTCACAGTAGGTTTCATAGCTGAACAAGGTTGACGTCAAAGTTTCTCAACTTGGCCATCTTGCATCTTTATCTGTAGAATAGATCTGAAATAAATACAGGGATTGACTCAATTACATAAATCACTTTTTCTGAAGGAATTTTATTATCTTATTCCTGTATTACTCTGGATGATTTTATTTGCAATTAAATTTTCTGGATTATGTGAGATTTCAAATCTATTTCTGCAAATGAAATATCTAAAATAGTAGTTAAATGTTCTTCCAAGATGGTTTAAGATTATCATCTATATTGTGCGTGATCTAACACATATGCCTATTTATGAAATAACTTCGTGGCAAACACAAGTGCTAGTAGACTCTTCTCAAGTTGCGCATCATTTTCTTTTCTCTCTGTCAGAACACAAAAGATGTATGAATCAAAGCTTCCACTTGGAGACAGGCTCCTAAATCATATTTGAGCTTGTTTTCTTGAGTAGTGACTGGCTTAGTAGGAGCATTAAGTGTGATTACCGGGGCATGTCAGAGTGTTGCCTTTATTTTCTGCAATACTTTGTTGTTTTTTTTCATGACTGTTGCAAAGTTGTGGTCTCACAAAGCAATTGTTTTAGATGAGTGGTTAAAGCTGCTTCACCTGTGCAGTACTGTACAGCAAGTTCTCAAGGATTTTCTACACATTTCTGGGAGGGTTTTCATGTCAGCTACAGCTTCAATATGTTCTTAAATGGCTTGATGAATATATGTGCCCCATGTATTTTAATGCTTTTGTCATGGATGGGATCTTTTGAGAATGAACTTGGTATATCATCCTTGTGTCCTTGTCACCATTTTCCTCAGTGTCTGCGTTCATCAGTGGCTGACACAGCCATTATCACATCATCATGTGGCTGTTCGATATATCTGCAAGTATTTCTTTGCTCTTTTGTTAGCACATTCCCTATATCAGTTTATTGCAAGAGGTAAATGGATAATCTTGTAGCGACTGTATGGTGTTTGAAATTGCTCAGTTCAGCTGATTGATTATGCAATCTGGCTTGCCAGGATCTGTCCTTGTTCTCAGTAAAAATGTTGTTATCAGCTTGTTGGTGCTGTATATCAACTACCGTGCAGATAGGACGATGCTACCTCAGGATAAACCTGATATTCTCTTGTGAATGCTTGTTAATACAGAATTTCTTATCTGCCATTTCTCTTCCTAATTTTGATGAAACTGTTAACCCATGTGTTTGACTTTGTTATGTTTCTGTAACACCTTTTTTGGTAATTCTAATTGGAGTTCCTTTACTATTTTCTTCTTCAGCTGTTTTCAGCAGGAGCACTAAACACGAGCACACCATTCTTGGTATTTCCAAACTTGGCACTTTTTTCCCCCCTTCAGCTTTGTAACACATTTTATCTGCTCTTCTTCTAGGTGTGGATGAGAAAAGGACCTGATTTTGATCAAACACAATATGTTCTTTGGATTACAGCAGTTCTTAAGTATTAGGATTTCATTCTAAGTGGAATATTTTCTGTTGGTTTCTAATAAAATGAGTTAATACTTCCAGGACATCCTTGCCCACTGTGTGCAATAAAAGAGATACTTGTAGGTTCTTTTCTCTCTTATCTTCCCCCAAGGCATTCACACGGATGTGGAAACCTGATTTCTGTTATTTCCAATCCTCAGCAAGTTCACTGAGATAAAGATAAGAGTGTTTTCTAGGTACTCCTCATTTTTCTTTTGACTTTCATATACTGACAGGGTTTCAAATAAAACAGCAAATCCTTGCTTTGCGTGGGCTATGGTCGCTTCTGACAACATGTTGTGCTGTCCTTTTTATATATCAGGAAGCCAGATTGTGACCAAGGATATAAAATTTAAAGTAGGGCTCAGTCTATTAAGCACAATAGCTTCATCAGACACACCTAGTCCAAGATTCCTCTGGTAATTAGATGTAATGAACTTTAAACAGAATTTGAAGACATGTAACATCTGTAATTCTGAGTTGTTCCTTAAATTCAAGTCTAGGAGGCTTATGTCTAAAGATGCCTTTGGTATATAGAATACAGTTAAAATATTCCTGTTCACTATCAGGATAATATTCTAAAGATCTCTGTGCATGCCTTTGTGAAGCTTTGTGACTTTGATAAGTACAGCTTGTTGTTAAAGAACATATTTTGCCAGTGGGAAGCTATTCTACAAAAATCTACCGACATACTAGACAGGTTTAGTTATTTTTGCTCATATTTATACAGGTTTAAAATCCTCTAAAATGAAAACCAACAGGCAAATGAAAGCCAAGAAATCATCTCTGAAATCTGGAAAATCAAACAGCCTGTGAATATTCTTTTAAGGGTGGTGTTTAGGGTATCATTTTATTCCATTTATTTCTTTCTTATGTTTTCCACCAGTCACAAAAAAGAGCAACATCAAGAGAAAATCTCCACACAATTTAAGGTACAAAAGTACCAAATTACTTAACAAAGGCAATACCTCTATTTTTGCTTTGATATGAATCTATATCTCCATCTTCTGATATTTCTTTCTACATTAGCCTTTGGTCTCCAATGCATTTTAGAGTATAAAATGCTGAGTCTCAATTTTTCTATACATGTGAGAGAAAAGTATTAGCTACTTCAGCCTTTACTTAGTCTTTTCCACAGTAGCCTCTCTGAGGAGAGTCTTACTGTTTATTTCCAGTAAATCATTGTTCTTATGATGTGATGTCATTTTTACTGGAAGGTCTGATTTTTTTAGGATTTCTTTAAGACACAATTTCTTTAAAGATGATCCATGATCATTTAAAACAAAGGGTCATTAACTCAAGACTTTTTTGGCCTGCTGCAGTCTCTGCTGAGCATGCTTTTATTTTTTATTTGAGTTTTGAGACGTCTTGTCTTCTGTCACTATGAGATTTTTTAAAACATCCCACCCCTTCCTTAAGTTTTCAGATCTGCTGTTGCATGTTTTCTCAATAAA
Source organism: Rissa tridactyla (assembly GCF_028500815.1). NCBI lineage: Eukaryota > Metazoa > Chordata > Aves > Charadriiformes > Laridae > Rissa > Rissa tridactyla. The sequence goes on from NC_071466.1 coordinate 200,873,555, forward strand.
GTTAATGTTTCAGGGATTTCCAAAATTATTTCTTTTGCATGCTACCACCTTAAATAGAAGCAGGTCTTCTGAGCACAGGGAGTCACTAATAGAGAAAACATGCGAGGGATTGCTTTCCTAAATGTGCTATATAGAGTACCATATGATTTTATTGTACAGTGTTGCTATTAAATGAGTTATAAAATCCAGTTAACATATGAATATAAGAGCAGCATTGTGGTTCAGACCAAAGATCTAGGTAAGTCTTCAGGAAGTGGACACCTGAGGAAGAATAAAAGGGCAACAAACTTATAGCGTAATAGTCCCTAAGAAACTCCAACTACTCCCAGCTGCAGATGATTCCTGAGCCTCTTGTAGTTTCTCTTGGTGTCCTCCCATGAATGTCTCTTCTAAGAAACTGTCTAATCATCCTTTTAACTCAGAGAAATAATTTGCATTTGCAAAATCTTTTGGCAAGGAGTACAACAGTTTTACCTGCTGGGTGAAGGACTACCACCTTTCCTGACAGAGAACATTTGGGATAATGAGAACATTGCATATTTAAATGATTTTTATTTTTTTAGTTAGTAATATCCAGCACTTAGCTGATGTTTTCATAGAACGGTCCCCAAAGTTTTGATTCTGAGTGCAATTGGTCAGCTGAGAGCCTCTCATTTTGTATGTGAATCTCAGATTGCTTTTCCCTGTGTGTATCAATTTACACCTACCTGCACTGAATTTCATCTGCCGTTTGTATATCCAGTTACTCAGTTCGTAAGATCCTTCACAATCTGCCATCATCCTTAGTATCTTGAATTACTTTGCATCATCAGAAGCACAGTCGCTTCTTCAGTGTCCTTACCGGGCTATTTATGAAGGTGTTGAATAGCACAGCACCTCAGTACTGATCTCCCGGCACCACAGGAATTAGCATTTCAGTCCCACTTTCCATTTCTGATCTCTTAGCCGTTTATTCGTTACATTTGTCCATGTAAGGATCCCTTGCACTGATCTGATGGCTGCTTGTTTTCCTTAAGAGTCTGCAGCAAAGATCGTTGTGAAAAGTCTTTTGGAAATCCAGATAGGCTATGTTAATTTAATCACTGATATCTCTGATGTTGTTGACTTTGTCAAAGAGTATCAGTATATTTCTGGGGCAGAACTTCACAAAAGTCTCTGAATTTCATTTTCACAAATGTATTTACAGAGACATCCAATAATTTATGCTTTCCTATGGTCTTTATTGATTTGCTCGGTATGGAATTTTTTTAGTGTTGGTTTTTTTTTGTTTGTTTGTTTGCTTGTATTTTGGGTTTGGGTTTTTTTTTTGAAGATTGCTATCATGACTGCTACTCTCTAGCCTTCCTGTATTGAGCTTGAAGTGATAGGTTAGATGCTACATTTAGTAATACATCTATTTTTTCATTGAGTTGATTTGAACTCTTAGGTTAATACCACGTAGGTCTGGTGAGCTGCTGACATTCATTTTGTCTCTTTGTGTACAACCACATTAGTTCAACTTCTGGTATAGCCTCTCCTGAGTTCCTCCATCCCCAAACCTGTCAAGGGGTTCCAGATGGGAGCATTCTCTGTTCTTTTTATGATGAACATCAGTTAAAATAATATATTCAGCGTCTGCAAAATTATTTTGTCCTGAGTGCTCTTTATATCTCAATGTGCTCTATATGTCAGTACAAAATCCCTATTTCAGCCTTTGTTCCCAAAGGATTGCAAGAAAGGTATGAAAGGAGAGATTGATTAATTTTGCTAGCTGACTTCAGAACATTTTTTTTTTTATTGGTCTGTCTAACTATTACAATAATTATATGAGTTTGTCATTTGCAAGCTGCTAATGTATACTTGGTTGATTTTTTTTTTGTCTTGGCTTTTCTTCATAATCATATGACATCTTATTTTTAGCACTTGCTGAGGTTCCAAGTGATCAGATGATACAGGAGATTTTAACTATAGCAAATATTATGAAACTTATGATAAATTCACTTGAACAAACAGAAAGTATAAAGTGATTCTTCCATACACTTCCGTTTTTTTTATATTTCAATGTACCTCAAAATATTTTTAATGTCTGTCACTGAGGTTATATTATACTGTTTTCAGACCAATCAATATGAAGTATTCCAACCTACCTTAAGAAACTACTGACTAGGAATTCCTGAGAAAGATAACTGATATCACATTCATTATTTATCTTGGTCCTCAAATGCACATAGCTATGATTTTTGTCTGTGAAGATTTATATGTATATCCATTTTTCAAACCATTATGCTGAGTCTCCCACCTTTTATCTCTTCCTCCTTGACTACTTGTCATTAGCTTTCTGCTGGACATGACTGCCCACAGCAGGGCTTATGAGAGATATCATGTGTGTATCCCTTATTAGTTTTAGTGCAAAATCTGCCACATTAGTTGACACTGCCATTGCAGATGGCATGAGCTAGCAGGAGTGATTTTGCCTCGAAAGAAAATAGGAGCTCCATACATACATTCTTCCTAACAGTCTGCAGAGGAGCAGCTGGGATAATAGTGTTTTCAAACATTTTCTCTACAGACATCTATCAGCAACTTAATGAAGTTACTTAGAAGTTGTTGTGTGACTCAGAGACTTAGTCTATCATTCATTTTTAGACCTTTAAACCTTACTGACCTGAAATCAGTGTTACCTACTGCTGAGAAGACAAGAATTTTTGACTACTGCATGTTTGTGATCCTCTTCGTACTTATCATTTCCAATGCAATGTGTTTATGGACTGTCTCTCATCATCTCAGAGAAATCAGCCTACTCAAATAGGCTGTCTTGGCTTAGGGCTTTGTTGCCTTTGATTTTATACACAATATTAGGGTAATCATATTCAACAGCAGAATGCTATATTCTTGAGTATATGTTAATAATGTAGCATTTCATATTTCAATAAAATCAGTTTTTCTAAATCACTGCCGTGATATCTAAGTATTCATAGCTATAAAGAAATGGCATATGTAAATGGAAGGTTCAAGGTCAACTGCTAATCATTACTGATCGCCCAAAGTTTGGATAGAAGTCCCTGCTATTTCTAGACCATGTCTCTTTCAGAGCTTAAGAAGAGGGGGGCGGCTCTTCACTAACTGGCAGGGCAGAGCACATTATTCTGATTTCGGCCATTTGTCACTGGCTCGCAGCTTCTAGTATGAGTGCCATCACTACTTTTCAAATTTCCATTCCTTCCAAGATCTCTCATGTATCATCTGCATTCCACTGATGGGTGTCATTTTCTTCTTCTCTGTCTTAAGGGTTTTTTTTTTGTGTGCATGACAGCTGCAGTGGGCGCTATCCTAAGTTCAAAGAAGAGCACCTCTTCAGCAGCCATCTGGTCAGATTTTTTTTTCACCATTACTTGTATCCTTTCCATTGTATCACTGTATTACACATCGAGTGTCTATGTTGAATTTTTTTCTTTCTGACCAAATCCTGATTCTGTTCCTGGCATTTATTTTGTGATTGGGTGATTGGGATTTAAATTGGTGAAAGAGACAGTCACCGGCTCAACCTACGCTGCTGCATGTCAGCCATGGTCCTCCCTCTCAAGTCAACAAAGTAATTTTATCACAGTAGTGATTTCTGAATATCTAGGCTAATATAACTTCTCTGAAAACAGACTATGTTTGTTCTAAAACATGATTCAGAGTGCAGTTTTAACTGACTGGTCTCCAATCTTTACTAAGGAATAAAGTAAACAAAAAAGTGGTTTTAAAATGAGGTAGGTAGGTAGAAATGATATAGTCAGTTCATATACCCACAATTAAATGCTGTCAGGCTGACCCTCAGATTGTGCATGAGGATACAGTTATAAAGAAGGCAGCAAAGCAGTATACATAGCCCCTGCTTAAGATCTGGCTACTATGTTTCACTTCCTAAAACTTTCAAAGAACAAAGGGGAGAAAATACAGCACAAATATTTGCAGAATAGTCGTACCTAAAGCAGAAAAAGGTCTCTCAGATTTATCGCAAATTTGTACCACATTGTGTCATTTTACTGTGGCACATACAGACATTCTTAGTGGGAGAAACTCATCAGGTTTCTGTGAAAGCTGTATATAATAAAAATCCAGGAAGATGATTTTGAAAACCACATATATTTATTTTGAGCATTTCTTTTTTGAATCAAACCATGGTTCAGAAATAAAATCTCAGATCTAGCCAAGAACCTAGCTCTTAACATTTCTTCATGTTTACTTGAATGGTGCATGAATAAAAAGTCCATCTTTTGAAATGATTCAGATATTATCAGAGACCTTTGCTTTCTACCTGTTAGAGTGTGTGTAGAATTATCTCCAGACTGACAGCATTCCAGTTACCTAAATGCAATTTGTGCACATGCATGCATTAGAGAAAATTAAATACCATATGGTGCTGAGCCAGTCACAATTTGTACTGCTTGAAAATAGCACACTTTTGAAGCCTGATGACAATTTTTATGGGTTTTCTCTCTCGCTAATTTATGGAAAAATAACTCTTAACCATTTATCCACAGAAGCACTGCCTGAACTGTGCATGTAAAAATTCACTGCAAGAACTATTTCTAAGTAAATGACTGTCTATAAAACATAGAAGACCTATGAAAAAAGATTTTTCCTCTTAAAATACATACAGCATGTTTTTCATTTCCTAGCCTGTCTGGGTGACGCTGTGTTTTTACTGCTTACAAACATCCCAAGAAAAGGAGGTAAATTGAGCTGTTCTTGCTCCCCTTCAGCCACACTAATGTCACTGTGTGTCAGAGGGATTCATGGTGAAGTGAGTAACTTGTTTCCTGGCACAATTTCAGGGTGGTCTTTGTGCCTTCTACTGGTCAGCCAACACAGCTGGCTGGTGTTAGCCAGAGGTTTTCTTTACATTGATGGTAAAATATTGAACAACAGTGAAGCAGAGTTGTTATGTACAGCAATAAAGCACCCTGGGCCATTTGTATACACTTTTAGAGTAAACTTTAATGCTTAGCATGAGCAATGACTTTTTGTTTGCTGTGTGTGAAAGCTGTAAACTACTGAAGCAGCAAATAGAACAATTAATCTTTGTATTTTCGTAGCACGTCCATGCCCCATCTGAGACTGGAGGATCCTCGTATGAGATACTGGTATATGTGATAAGAAAACCTGCAGAGATATTCTGTATCTCCTGAGACAAACACAATGCTCTTACAGCTTAGTGGCATTTCTCCGTGACCTGAGTCAGCTGTTGCAGGGGTATGGGAGTAGGTATATAGGTAGGGGAGGAAGAAAGCAAGTTTTATTATCCTTAATTAATATATAGGGAAAGTAGTGCACTGATTAATTGGTTAGCTTGTCCATGAGCACACAGGAGCCCTCTCAAGGCTGGTAAGTTTGTTACCAGCGGGACCATCCATTTTACAGTGCAAACAGGCCAAAGACTCAGAAACAGCTTCAGAAGGTGGAAAAAATGTGGTTTTTTTTCCCCTCTCCTTGTCTCTAGTGTTCATTAGAACTTCTCTCATTTCTCAGTCTTATGCCACTGTTCGTCGATGCAAAATAGTCTGTGCTTTGTGTTATAAATGCTGTTCATTCTTTCCTTCCTCATCTTTATATAAGACGAATGTGGACTACACTGTTCTAAAAATGAGTTGCAAATTTTTTTTGTATTTCTCAGCTCTAAAAGCACATATATATATATTCTGTCTAATTAGAAACTTTACTTTTGCTCCTTCATGGACTCTGTTTGACTTTGCTTCATTTTCATAGGAGAAAAAAAGAAGATAATTTGGTAATGGTGAAAGTATTGTATTTTGGAGCCCTAAATCAGAAGTTTCTAATTAAAATCTAATTAATTCTAATTCTAATTAAAATCATTGTAAAAATTAATAGAGAATAAAGGCTGTGGTCAACAAATATAAGGACTTCTATTGTAAGCAAAACATCTATTTATTTTACTTAGACCTTTTATTTAAGTAAATACATTTTGCTTACAAAAATTTTATTCATCAGTTTAATGGAATAATCCACAGAACAATGTTTAAGAGAACTTTCAGGAGGCTACTTTAAATAGGATCCATGTCTTCTGACTAAGAATATATATTAAAATACTTTCCTTGAACCTACATATTTACGCAGCTGCATCTTATTACCCTACCAGACGTATCTTTCTGCATCTTGACTCTAGGAAATGTTCCCTTGCTACTTGTTTTAAGGGTCAGATTGAGGATCTCCTTTTTCATATAGCTTTTATCTGGACTACCTTGAATCCTCTTAAAGCATAAAGTGCCTTGGGGTGTTTCCATGACAAAGGTGGTTTGGAAATGGGATGGTCTGGGGTTCTCATTGCAAGTCTGACAGGGCCAAATTTACCGAAAAACCTTGGAACCTGTCAGGATACATGGATGATGTAAATTATATTAAAGAAAAAAATAAATGTTAGCTTTTTTAAAAGTGTCTGACCAAAGGTCAGGTCACCTGAAAACACTGTATTTTTCATTAGGATGCAAACCTAGAGCTGGAATCACCACCTGTCTGCATCAGCAGGAGCCTGCTCCTGCCTGTGAATTTCTTGTAGCTCTCAGCTGTGGTGGAGCCTGAATTCAATACACTTTCAACTAGTGTAGATTCCTATGTACACAAAGACCTGCATCTGTATGTGTTTAGGATATTCTACAGCTTAACAAAGATGTTCAGTGTAGTATTTAACTCACAAGTGCGGTTCATCAGCCTTTCTGGTCAGGGACAAGAGGTTTTTCCACTCAACTCAACTGAGGAGCCGAGTACAAAGCTTGAGCATCTGTTCTTTCTCCCCGACCTACATAAACTGTAAACAAACAAAGGAGAGAATGATGGTGCATGTTCATAAACTGTATACAGGGTATAAACTATGGTAAAACTGGGGACCAGGTCTTCTTTATTCCCTTTATTTTCCTCTTTACTGGTGAATTTCTTAGTGAATTAGCCACCAGATCATTCTCATAGAGAATATTCTTCCTCGCTGGGACGTTGGCCCAAGAGGTGGGAGACAGGGAATGGCAAACAAGGAACTGAGCCCTCCGTAGCTTCCTGAGATTGCTACTCGGGGAGCTACTACAAAATTAACTGTACTGTTAATAGAAGGCTGACTTGTGTGTTCAAATGCATCAAGTTACGTCTTAAAGAGCCAGGATCCAGTGAGTCAGTCACAGTTGTACTTCTGGCAGTTAATGCCCTCTCATACAGCATGGATCTGGGCAGGGCAATCCAGACAGTTCTCTCTAGAGACTCTTCAAAGGCACATTTCCCGTATCTTTTTTCCTACCCAAATACAGCAAGATTAACAATCAACAAATGGTATTAACATAAGAGGGAACTGCAATTATTTATGTTTGTCTATAAAGTAAACAAAATAATAAACCATTGTGCATTTGATCTGAAGCAGTAAATCCACTGGTCTTGGATCATATTTCTGTCATCTGCATGACATCTACAAACCTTTATCTCTGAATTTTGTTCCACTGCACTTGTGTTACATGTGTCTGCCATGATATGGTGTACCATAACCACCATATCTCATACTTGTATTTAATCTTCCAGCCATTCTTTGGCCAAATACTGGCATTCTTGTCTATTGTAATGCTATCTATCTATATAGATATTTAAAAAAAAATAAAATCTAGGGCTAGAATTTTATTCTCCGTTTGAAGTATATACTAAGATAGCAATACTTATAACTTGTTAGTATGTATTATACATAAGCCACTCTTTTTAAGTTTTGAACAAACTGCTGTTATAAGAACAGTTACAGTGCTTTGAAATTTTGCCAAGTCTTGTATACTGTGTTATCTGATATAAAAAAGTGTCATCTATGCACCACACAAAAATATTTGGTATTGGCTGTCTTTCCAATAATTTTTCCCACTGTGGTAGTGGAAAATTATTTCTTCTTACATATGTATATAATTATTTTGGAGTCAATTAATAACTGAAGATACCCATGTTTTTCCCTTTCAGTGATCAACAAGAGTACACAGTTATTTCTTTTACTCATTCTATAATTTCATTCTAACAATGAGCTTTTCCTGCTTCTCTTTCATCTTAGGGCTAGGGGAACTTACTAATGGACATAAGTTTCAAAGCTGTTGGTCTCTTTCATCTCTATTCTGTGCACTTATTACACTCCAAGTCCCGGTATTGGGCAGGGAAGAATTCATTGTGTCTATGGAGCTAAGGATTTATTGTTAGTCCAATTAGTGTTTTAACACTCTAACAGTCCAAATTCTCTAACACAGAAAATTCTTACCAGTTTAAATCGTTATACAAAAGAAATCCCCAACCCAGCCTCCAAAACTTTCCTTGTACCTACCTTCTTTCCTGGTGCTGTGCTTGCCCTTTCAGTGTCCCTTTAGGTTTTAAGGCTGAGCCTTCCAGCTTTTCTCTAGAAGAATTGCAGGTGATGGTGAGTTTTTAATGAGCTGTCAGTATCTGGAGGTCTTTGCTAAGAGAAGGCATTTGCTAAGAAGACATTAATGGTGGAAGTGTCTTCCTTCTTATTCTTGGGGACTACTTGTGTGTGTTTTCATATGTTTCCTTGCCCCAGGCAGCTGCCTTCTGGCTGCTCCCAGTTGAGTGTGAGCATGGTCTCGCAGCCTCCCCATGCTCAACCCCACCAGGGGTTCTTGTTTGTTGGGCAGTGACCCCCTGGATTTGCCAGACTCTTCCCACAGAGGCGCTGGCCTTGAGCTCAGACAGGGGAGGCAACAAGCGCTTGGCCTCGAGGCAGACACTAAAACCAGCTCAGCCCAGCTCTGGCCAAGATGAGCCCTGGGCAGCCCCGAGACCTGTGCTTTCAAGTCAGTGCAGAGCCCGTGGCCCTTTACTAGCAATAGCAAAAATCTTATTTATCCAGGAACACTGTGAGCTTCAACCCTAGGAACTATCTTTAGATTTTTCCTCTGTTGTGTTTCTCTTCTGCTGTTCCATGTCTTCATTCTCTTGAAGTGGTCAAGGGCTCACCAAAAATGGATAATGTAGTGTGTAACAGGGTGAGGAAATATCTTCTTCAATATTTAATTTATACATCTTGTTAGTCTACATACCAATCTCTCATAAAGGCAAAAATGTTACTGGAGTGAGCTATTAGCTTTGCCTATTTATGTTGTATTGTCAGTAACTTCCTGAATGGTGACAGAAAAGTTTCAAGAAGTTTCCGATGGATTCTTTTGCAAATGAGCTGGTGTCCTACATATTTTTCTGTTGGTATTTCGTTCAGTTCTGTTGTAGCTCTCTGCCCTGATCCTGTAAAGAATTGTTCTTACAGTGCCTGGGGACCTGATTTGTCTCCGCTGTGCTCTCTACCAACTCTTACAAAGCCCTGCAAGGTGATGTAGCCCACTCTGTTTTTTATATCTTCTGCCAAATTGTTTCAGCTTATCTATTTTGCCACTGTGTCTGTGGCTTCATTTGTACTTGGCTGAGTTCGTGACTTGCCTGATTTTGGTTTTCCAGTTGTCTCCCTGACTTTGGTCTCAAATTAAAATTACAGCTTAGTATTTTATTACATTTATTCAACAGATTCCTATCTACAAACCTTTCCTCACATAACCAAACCTGCAAGACCCACTCTTTAGCTTCTTGTTAGTCACAGATCTTTTTGTTGTTTTAACCATTCTGTACATTCTGGTTAAAACAAACTAACTCAAAGCTTTTTACTTAGCTTTATCAGTATGATTGCATCTCCAGATATTTAGTCACAAATAATAGCTGTAATTTCTACTGTTTGCCCTCCTTTGGCTTTTGTGTTTAATTTCAGAGTGAGAGTTGGGAGGGCAGCAATGTCATTTGCCCTGAGGCACCCTATCCATCTGGAAGGGTTGGTGAGATGGTAACTAGAAGGTGCCATCTGAATGGTAGCGTTACTCCTGGGAGTGAAAGGCAGACACACAGTCCTTCAGTCTCAGTGGTTTTATACTGGTGTAACTACATTTACCACAGGCTGCTATAGTTGCAGTAGCGAGCTGGAGAGCTTTGTAGTACACAGTGGAGAAATGTCATGCTGTCAGGAGGAGGAATGGAAGGTAGGGAAAGGAGGAAAGGTAGGGAAAGAAGCTACACCCAAACTGGAAGCATGGTGTCCTTTTAAAATATAAAACAGTTATCAAAAAGGCCAGTTAAATAATGTGCTGCAATTATCAAAAGGGTTAACAATCAACACTATATTCAGCATATGTCTCAGTGGCTGTGAACATTGTTGGCAGCATGTATTGACAGGAGAAGTCAAAGCTTTCCATTGAAGTGAGGAGACAGAGAAAACAAAGTGATTTCTAATCCCCATATAGCTCTTATGATTTGTATGAACTTGATTCCTTTTTTCCCTCCACTAAGCTTTTATTTTCTGAATAAGAATGTGAGGTTGCTTACTCAGCCTTCATTTCAAAGAGTCTGGTGCCTGGGTCTCCTGAGGCATGTTGTCATAGAGGTGTACTTGCAGCAGATTAAGCCACACAGATCTGAATTTCATGATCTTTTACTGTCTGTCATCTTCAACATTCTTCATTCGGAAAATGTAATGTTTCCCATGCATTCATCCCCTGGTCTAAACATTGTCCCCTTGGTAATCTATATCGCACTGATGCAAGCAGTAGACCGAGCTGACAGCACAGTTTGTATCCCCGTTAAGAAATACAGTTCTCTATTGCTGCTCAAGGTCAGCATAGTCCTTCTGAAAGATTTTACAGAGGGAACAAGTGTCACCTGACAGAGAATACGAAGGCAGGTCATTTGCTGGAGTACACATTTTTAGAAGCCTGGGTATGAGAGTCTTAACCTCATTCCATAAATTACAACGCAGTACGTCCTCTGTGTTCTAAAATTACACCTTTTATGTGAGGTCAATATTTCTACAAGGTTTTATAATGAAACAAGTCTTTAAAGCACAGCTTTATTTTCATTTTTTTATTTTAAAAAATAAAGGCATTCAGTAGTTAGCCTGATATTACTAAATACTTATGGACTGCAGATTGAGGCAGTAGATATTGTAGACATTTTAAAATTCGTGTAAAGTAATAGTTTGCACTGCACTTGGAGCTATAATAACCACAAAAAGTAGCAATTATAATAATGCCTATGGAAAGGCAATCTTTTCAGTGTTAAAGAAAAAAGAATCACTTCACTGTCATTATAAAGGTGTTCACCAGAGTCATAGAGACTGAGGTGTTACAAAAAGGAATTATAAAAAAATGTGTTAGTAGTAGTCATAGTACAGTCTTGTCTGAAACCAGTTCTAAAAAAGAAGGTTAAGAAGTGATGAAAGAGTACATTTATTTTAAAAGTAATAATTTATTGAAGCTCCTCTACCTAGTAGGAAAGAATATATTTTGTTCTTATGAAAATGAAAGTTGTAAGTAGTGTTACAGTTAGAGAAAAGTTGAGACAACATAATTTTGGAGATATGCCATTTTTCATCTTCTTCAGACCTGATTGCGTTTTGATATGTTATCCTTTGAACAGTGGCAAACAGTTTTAAATAACTCTTGCAGTTCTTATTGGATTTCGGTATGAAAGCTTAAAGATACTGTTTTTGAGATGAACTAATACAAAATATTATAAGATTACATTTAGCAAAATAACTTAGGAAACTGCAGAAGGCACAGAATGGGGTTCTTACTTCGGAAAAACTCTTCCATTCTATTGTGACACTATTTTCATTCTTGTCATATGCAGTCTAAAAGGAGAAGAGACTGATTTCACTTCTTTGCACACAACACTAGTATGAAACTACAACTGGCTGCTGTAGCAGAAACTCTTAAAAAATTAATCAAGCTCAGTGATGAATTAGGAAAGGCATATACCACCTAACCTGTAGGCACAGAGAACTCAGGACAAACAGCTGTTTTGACATTTCTAGCTGGGAATCCTGCCCTCCACAAACATATTTGATGCTCAGACATGGTCTCTTGGCTGCTTGCAGCCGTCCCCATCTGTCAGGATGGCACTGTGCCCACACACAAGGTGGTATGTCAGCTTCGCTAGGGCATAGGTGCCAAGTAGATTCTGCTGTTTGCAGAGCTTTGCATGTGCTGGTTCTTCAGTAGGAAGCCTCTGCTCTGTCACAGCAAGGCTGCCTCTCAACATGACTCCCTACACTTGATTACACCTGTTGACACTTTGGTATCTAAGGAAGAATACTTAAATAATACAAGCAAGAAACATCAATACACAGAAATGGATTTAGGAATCTATCTTGCACATGCACTGAAAATCCACTGCCACCTTTTTTTTTTTTTCCTGATCCCACAAGAAAAAGCCTATGTTTCAATGTGAAGCAAAAATAGATTAGATTTTTGGAGACACATCACCTCCTCGCTCATCTTTCTAGACTGGAGAGAAGTATATTGGCATAATTTATGTCATCATTATTAATACTTTCAATTCATTCTCCTTCTTATTCTTCCCCTGGCGCTTACCCCAAAAAGAAATAATTCTAGTTATCAGCATGAACTCAGTCAAAAAAAAAAAACCAAAACAGAATGGAAAATGGTTGCTGAAGCAAGGAAAGAGAAATCTGACTCTTCCGTTTTATAGATTTTGCGGTGGTGAAACTGTATTTACCGCAGTGGAATAAACCTTGCTTTATCCTAGTGCATGAACTATGAGGGCAGAGAAAAACCAGGCACTTAAATTGGGTATTGTGCTTGGGCAACTCTGTGAGCAGTCTATGTACCTGAGAAAGCATAAGGATAGCTTCCTTAGCAATGAAGGACATAATCACCTAAAAGATGATAAAATTGAGAGGCTGCAGAGACATTACCATACCTTCTTCTTAGAACAGTCCACATAGCTAGCTGGTCTAGGCAAGAAGGCTGCACTGCCTGAGGGGACCTGAGTTGTTCTGAGTTCTATTTATTATTGAAATTATTTTCTTTGATGAGAAGCTGAATGAACTGAACTGAACTGTCCTTTCAGAGGACAACGCTGGCTTTCAAAAACATTTCCTTTCATTTGCACATAACTGGTTATTCATAGAAGCTAGAAACAGAAGTCTTCATAATTCCTTTTATATCTTGTAGATTTTATATTTCACGGGGATGTTTCCTTTAACAATGATGAGACTTTTAGCAACCTTACCAGCTGCTCAAAATTCCTACTTGTCTTTTCTTTTCATCTCTTGTTGCCATATAACTACTCTGTTTTACGTGTGACTCATCCCTCTGTGTTCCAATCTTTTCAATTTCTTCATGTTGCATTGAAAAACTCATATAACCTGAGTTTTCAGCTGTATTTACTCTTTTTTTCTAATAAAAAATCTAATTTCCAAGTACCGATTATATTTTGAAAAGCTCCAATGTCCTGATTAGTCATAAATGTCGTTAAAGAGGTCTTTTAAAAGCTAGAAATAATCAAAAATAGTTTGAAACTTTGCAGAAACACACCTTTCTGTTCTTATCTATTTTTATTTTGTCTACCCACTTACTGTAGTGAGACATGTAAATTGAATAACTCAGAAAGATTTAATCCAGCAGAATGATACATAAAATCTCTTCTTAATGTATTTATTCCCTCCCTTGACATTAGGAGTATCCCTTACTTTGCTTTTCTCACATGCATCTTTTTGACTCGTGTATCTTATTTTTCCCTGTATTTCCATATACCCATTATATTTATTCTTGGGCTTTATTTATACTGTAGCAGAAGTATTCCAAGAACTCGTATTTTCCTGAATATTTCTTAGTTCTATAGTTCACAGTAGTGTTTGCACATTTCTTTTTACTTTTTTTTTTTTGTCCTACTAAGATATTCTCCAACCCTCCAGCACTATATCATATTATTCTAACTACATAGTGTATCATTCTACCTCACCTGCCCTACCACTCTATCTCTTAGTGTCTTTGACAAATTATCACCATTATTTCCCTTCTAACTGTTCTCGTGCCATTCATCACCCATGACATTAAATAACTGCTCTTCTATCAAAATAATATACCTACATCATCTAACCAAGTGAATATTCAACCATTTTCTATTAGAGATGGCCAGAGACTGACGTATCTGTCCCACCTGGCTATTCACAGATAAATGGATGAACTGAGCTGTTACCACAAAAAAAAAAAAAAAAAAAAAAAAGTGTAATGAGGTTTGGGTTTCCAGTTAAAACATCGCTAAAATGATGTCATTTTCCTGCAAATGGCAATCCATAGGTGCATTAAAAGAGAAAGCTTCATCATGGAAAATGTTGTCATTGATGTAAAGTATTAAGAGCATTTTAATTCAACACTTTTCCATGTGAAAGACTTAAATTTCACACTTTTTTTTTGGTGTATGTGTATAATGCAGTAGTTTAATATTAGAAATGCTTGACCTATCTTAATCACACCAGTTTACAAAATTAATCCATCTCCTTTAAGGCAAATCCATTCCCTGTATCTAAAAGAGAACTAGCTGAAATGGAGTATTTCACTACCACTCACGCTAATAATTCATATTACATTGTAACTGCAATTGGAGAAAATCCCTTCAAATTTCCCTAAGCTAGATACATTGACAGAAGCCAGGCGGACCTTTTGAGCTGTAAAAATTATAACATTTTATGCTTTTTTATTATTTTATGATTCGAAACATTTGTGAATGCATTCAGTACATGTAATATATATCACATTTCGTTGATTAAATAAAAATGTTAGTACAATCTGAAATTCTAATTTTATAAATAAAAACATCTGGCAATTGCATTGAAATAAGGACATTAGACATTTAGAACTTTTAATAAATGACTCATTTTGGCTGTGAGTACTCAAAGAAGAAACAGCTTTCTGTATTAAGGAAAAATATTTTAAGCTACTATTTTTAAAAAAGATGCTGGACCAAGTGTAGAGACCAGGTGAAAAAGAAGGTTTTGTGACACTCAGCACTGACAGTACTGAAAATTAAGCCCTCTATTATGTTCCCTGTTAGTGACATGGCATTCAACAGGCTTGGATGAAGGAGGGAAGTGGTGGAACAACCACAAGCTTCACTCATCCCAGATTAACAAACCTGACCCTTAGCCAATAGTATAAATCAATGAATCTTGACCGCTGTCGGCTCAGGAGCACAGCTTCAATGGAAATTTCCCTTGTCAAGACTAATGTACAGTGATGGAATTTGGACTTTCTCGAGAATTCAACTCCATTCAGGCTGAGCTGAGTGTAGATTTTTGACCTTTATTAAATGATAGAAAAGCTTGATCAGTTCATGAGAGAAGGCTACCCCCAGAAGAAAACATCAGATGTGGAACCCAAATTCATATATTCTTTTTTGCATCCCTAATTATGGGTTTATGTTATGAGCTTGGTCTTTTTATGGGTTTGTCAAGGAATGGTTGTCTGCCCAAAGTCATTTAAGGCAGAAAATTATTTATATTGGTTACAACATATTTTCAGTCTCTGTCTTATTTAGGCTTTTCATTCCAGTGCAGGACGTCATAGAAATGGGGTATTGTAACAGATTGATTTTCAGTTAGCTAAAGTTGTTTGCTGACTGTATCTCTAACTTTTCACTTTTCTAAAATAAACATTTAACCTGTGCTGAGGCTTAATGACCATTGCCAAGATTCAAGAATACCTTTCCTTTTCTCTGTCCTGATTTCAGTCTGGGCAGTTTTTCAGTTTTACTGCATCTTAATGGAATTTATGCAGTTCAAATACAATCTTTAAGCACTTGTGTGTCATTGTCTATATGCCGTCTTGTAAACAGTCATTCGTTATTAATTACTTTATTCACCTGAATTAATATAACCTGTTCATGATATAAAAAGAACATATTTCCTTTTTCCTCCTTTTTTTCCTTTTTTTTTTTTTTTTCCCTTTTTCTTTGGCTAGAAGGTAAAGGTCCTCTGGAAAAGAAAATATGAACGATTATTTTGTTTCTGCTAGGCATTGCTATTGAAGGCAATCATGATACCACACTGGGTTTTCATGTTTCTCTGAACAGTCTTGCACCTGATGACATGGAATTCTGCAGCTATTATGAAAGCCTGTGTCCTCTCCTTGGTCACTGTTAATAGAGACATGCCAATCTCTGGAAGCAGTATGGGTTATCTATGATTACAGTAATTTTTCTCCT
Organism: Rissa tridactyla; assembly: GCF_028500815.1. Lineage (NCBI taxonomy): Eukaryota > Metazoa > Chordata > Aves > Charadriiformes > Laridae > Rissa > Rissa tridactyla. Next base: position 200,889,599 of record NC_071466.1, read on the forward strand.
AACACATGTAAATGGAATGGCATTACTCCAAAAAATAGAGCTGATTGCCTCTTGCCGTTTGCCATGATTAATCTCTAGAAGCAAAAGATGAGTTTTCTTCCCCATTTTCATATATGTGAAATGAGATTGCAATTAGTGGTGCATCACTGTGTGCACAGTGAGAAAGCTCTGTTTCCAGATGCACATTTATTGTGTGTATTTATTGTATTGAGAGAGGGAAAAGGCTGAGGTATAGTTTCAGGCTATAGCCAGGCCTTCTGCCACTAACCTGTTGTGTCATATGGCCAAAGAGAGCCAGGAGCCCTTTGTTTTTCTTGACATTCAGGCAGATCCCATCGACCTAGGCGAGCAACCTAAATGGGCAATCAACTGGTGACCTGTGCCTACCCAACCAACTAAATCTGCTACAGTTAACAGTACAGCTAACTTTAGCTGCAAAGGAGTAACACATCTGGCCCATCATTCAGAATCTGGGAATATAAAAAAAAAATAAAAATCCTCTAGTATTGGAAGAATTCTTAAAGATACCTCAAGCATTAGGCACTGGGTTGTGAGGAAACAGGGTTTACAGTCACATATTCTATGGGTCTTTGTTCTTAAGGGAGGAATCCCTTTTAACTTTGTGTTGTGCCTCAACTAAGAAAATAGATTTGGGAAAAAGAAAACAAAACCAAACAACCAAAACAACCCAACCCATGCTTTCCTCATTTCAAAGCAGCTGGCACATCTACACAGACAGATGCAGATAGACTCAAATTCATTCTGCCCACCCTGCAAGCTGTCTGGCCTGACTCCAGCTCCCATCCAAAAGCCATGTGGCTGTGATGGAGCATCACTGAGCCTGGACTAATAAAGCTGACCTCTCAGGAACTAAACACAACACCGTGCAGCTAATGCATCTCTGCATCTTCTGGCCAGGATGAGGCTGGCTGTTGGCTTGCTCAGAGCACAAGCAGAATAGATTCATGTCTGTCTGTACTTGTGCTTAGGGATTTCTTTCATTTTTCTCTGCTAGATTCCTTTTTTACTAATACCCCATCCAAATAAAAAAAAATCCACTCTTTAACCCTCGTCACACCTTCATTCACATAATCTGGTGATTATTTGTACCCATACACTATTGTATACAGTCCTAGCAAAAGAACATTTGAAGCTGATTCTTATTCCAATTCCAATTGCATCTTCAAATCATAGAATCATAGAATCATAGGGTTGGAAGGAACCTCTGGAGATCATCTAGTCCAACCCCCCCGGCCAGAGCAGGGTCACCTAGAGCAGGTTGCACAGGAACACATCCAGGCGGGTTTTGAATGTCTCCAGAGTTGGAGACTCCACCACCTCTCTGGGCAGCCTGTGCTAGGGCTCTGCCACCCTCAAAGGAAAGAAGTTCCTCCTCAGGTTGAGATGGAACTTCCTATGCTCAAGTTTGTGCCCATTACCTCTTGTCCTGTCCCTGGGCACCACTGAAAAGAGCCTGGCCCCATCCTCCTGACACCCACCCTTCAAGTACTTATAAGAATTGATAAGACCCTCCCTCAGCCATCTTTTTTCCAGACTGAAGAGACCCAAATCAGGCTTTCTTCATAAGAGAGGTGTTCGAGTCCCCTAATCATCTTGGTAGCTCTCTGCTGTACCCTTTCCAGCAGTTCCCTGTCCTTCTTGAACCAGGGAGCCCAGAACTGGACACAGTACTCCAGGTGCGGCCTCACCAAGGCAGAGTAGAGGGGGAGGATGACCTCCCTTGACCTGCTGGCCACACTCTTCTTGATGCACCCCAGGATGCCATTGGCCTTTTTGGCCACAAGGGCACATTGCTGGCTCATGGTCATCCTGTTGTCCACCAGGACTCCCAGGTCTCTTTCCACAGAGCTGCTCTCCAGCAGGTCAGCCCCCAACCTGTCCTGGTGCATGGGGTTATTCCTCCCCAGGTGCAGCACCCTACACTTCCCCTTGTTGACTTTCATAAGGTTCCTCTTTGCCCAGATCTCCAACCTGTCCAGGTCTCTCTGTATGGCGGCACAGCCTTCTGCTGTGTCAGCCACCCCTCCCAGCTTTGTGTCATCAGCAAACTTGCTGAGGGTGCACTCTAGCCCCTCATCCAGGTCATTGATGAATACATTGAAGAGGACTGGACCCAGTACTAACCCCTGGGGATCACCACTCGTCACTGACCTCCAACTAGACTCTGTGCCCCTAATCACGACCCTCTGAGCTCTGTCTTTCAACCAGTTATCTATCCACCTCACTGTCCATTCATCAAGCCCACTCTTCCTAAGCTTCCCTAAGAGGATGCTGTGTTTTCAGCTTGCTTAAGTCAAGGTAGACCACATCTACTGCCCTCCCCTCATCTATCCATCCAGTCGTGCCATCATAGAAGGCTATCAGATTAGTCAGACATGATTTCCCCTTGGTGAATCCATGTTGAGTACTTCTGATAGCTTTCTTTTCCTCCACATGCCTTGAGATGACGCCCAGAATGAGCTGTTCCATCACCTTTCCAGGGATGGAGGCGAGGCTGACCGGCCTGTAGTTCCCCGCCTCCTCCTTCTTGCCCTTTTTGAAGACTGGAGTGACACTGGCTTTCCTCCAGTCCTCAGGCACCTCGCCTGTTCTCCAGGACCTTTCAAAGATGATGGAGAGCGGCCCAGCAATGACTTCCGCCAGCTCCCTCAGCACTCTTGGGTGCATCCCCTCAGGGCCCATGGACCTGTGACTATCTAATTGATCTAATTGATCCCTCACTCTATCCTCCTCAACCCAAGGGAAGTCTTCATCTTTCCCCGTTACTTCCCCCAATGCCTGGGACTCCTGAGGGCTGGCCCGAGCAGTAAAGACCGAAGCAAAGCAGGTATTCAGTAACTCGGCCTTCTCCGCATCCTCCATCCCCATGGCTCCTGTCTCATTCAACAGTGGGCCCACAACTTCTCTGGTTTTCCTTTTGCTTCCAATATACTTGTAGAAGCCCTTCCTGTTGAGCTTGACATTCCTGGCGAGGTTTAATTCCAGGGTGGCCTTGGCTTTCCTTGTTTCATCCCTGCACGCTTTGGCAGCATTCTTGTAATCCTCCCAAGGGGTCAGTCCCTTCTTCCACTTTTTGTAAACTTCCTTCTTCCACTTGAGCTTTTTCAGAAGCTCCCTGTTCAACCATGCAAGTCTCCTGCGTCCCTTGGCCGATTTCTTTCTCTTAGGGATGCACCGATCCTGAGCTTGGAGGAAGTGATTTTTGAATACCAACCAACTCTCTTGAGCCCCTTTGCCTTCCAGAGCCCTAGCCCATGGGATCTCTCCAAGCAGTTTCTTGAAGAGGTCGAAGGTAGCCCTCCTGAAATCCAAGGCTGTGATTTTATTTCTTGATGTTTTGTGCGTGGTACCCATGATCCTGAACTCTATCATTTCATGATCACTACAACCTAGGGTGCCCTCAACCTTAATGTCCTCCACCAGTCCCTCTGTGCTTGTCAGTACCAGGTCCAGAAGTGCTCCTCTCCTTGTTGGCTCCTGCACCACCTGTGTCAAGAAGTTATCATCAATGCATGGGAGGAGCCTCCTGGACCGTGTGTGCCTGGCTGGGGGTCTTCCCAGCAGATATCGGGGTGATTGAAGTCCCCCATGAGAACCAAGGCCTGCGATTGCGAGGCTACCTTCAGCTGTCTATAGAAAGCCTCATCAGCTTCCCCTTCCTGATCACGTGGCCTGTAATAAACACCCACAACAGTGTCCCTTATATTTGCTTGCCCCTTAATCTTTACCTATAAACTCTCGACCCTCTCGTCATCTGCCCCTAGTGAGAGCTCGATGCATTCCAAATGCTCTCTCATAGAGTGCAATTCCGCCACCATGCCTTGCTGATCTGTCTTTTCTGAAAAGGACGTAGCCATCCACGACAGTATTCCACGTGAGCTGTCCCACCACGTCTCAGTAATTGCAATGAGATTGTGGCCCTGCAACCACACACAGATCTCCAGCTCTTCCTGCTTATTCCCCATGCTGCATGCATTGGTGTATAAGCATTTCAGAGAGGGAGTCATGTGTGTAGTTTGACCCTTGAGATGTGGTGTGCCTTCTGGCTTTCAGAAATACTGGCACACTGGCCCACGAGCACTGAGCAACTACGCCCTGGCACCTCACCAGCAAGCCCAGTACCGTCCCCACCCCCCTTCAAATCTAGTTTAAAGCCCTCTCAATGAACCCTGATAACTCTTGTCCTAGAACCCTTTTTCCCCTGGAAGTCAAGGTATTCCCGCCGTTACCAGCAGGCCAGGCGTTTTGTAGATCAGGCCATGATCAAAGTACCCAAAGTCCTGCCGGTAGCACCAGGCTCGAAGCCAGGCATTGATCTGCTGGCTCCTCCTGTTTACCCCCTCGTCATTCCCCGCAACTGGGGGGATAGACGAGAACACAACTTGTGCTCCCGATCCCTTGACCAGACGTCCCAGGGTCTTGAAATCTTTCTTCATTGCCCTTGGACTTCTTTTTGTTACCTTGTCACTGCCTACCTGAAAGATCAAAATTGGGTAGTAGTCTGAGGGCCGTACCAGGGAAGGAAGCATCCTCTTCATGTCCTTGACCCGGGCCCCAGGGAGGCAGCAGACCTCCCTATGTACCGAGTCCAGTCTGCATATTGGGCCTTCTGCTCCCTTCAGTAGGGAGTCACCTATGACAAGGACCTGTCTTTTCTTCTTTCCTGCAGACGTTTTAATGCGGGGGGAGGTCTGACTAGACCTTGCTGACGCCTACAAGGTAGAACTATCGTGCTTGTCATCATCCAGGTTCCTCTGCAGAGCAATCATTACTACACTAGTAATACGCATGATGCAAATTTGTCTCACTGTACAAATAAAACTATCAAAAGTTGGAATGAAGAGGGAGAAAGCAGGTGATTTTGTTATTTATTTCTAATCTTCCTAACCATTTAATTTTTGGAGCCAAACTGTTAGTCTCACACATCTTCCAAAAATCCCCCCATCATCCCTATTTCCATACTGTGGGGAAAAACAGCAGAATAATGGAGGAGGCAGGGAATTAAAAGCAGATTTTAGTGACTGATGGATATTCTCTGCAGATAAATAACTCTGAAAGCCCATAGTTGGGTCAGGGCATTAGAAGTTCTTGGAGTTATTATTCTGCTTTTGTTTTGGACAGGTGAGCTTTCACAGATGCTACTGTTCATGATAGATATGTGTTGAGGTTCGCAAAGTAGATACAGGTTTATTTCCAGGCAGGATCTTTCGGAGCTATATTCCCTGCATATTTTAATGTCTTCACTGATCTGAGGAATTACATCAGTAATGCCAGTAAATTTTGCTGCTCACTCCAAGCATGACAAATTTTTCTAATGGATTTAAGAGCTCTGTGCGCTCTTAAGACACAGCCCTTGTCTGCTGGAATGACTTCCAAAATAATTCTTTCTTATATGAATGGTGCTTAAAGTACTATCCTAAGTCAGGATGTAAACTTAACCAAAGTTTATTTCCACGGTATTTCAGGATTTATTTTCTCTTTCATCTACTACCTACTTCTGGAATGCTATGGGAAAAAAAAAATAAGGTTAGATCTTGCTTTTAATTTTCTGAATAAATATAAAGACTTAATGTCAGAGAAGAAAAAAAAAAAGAAAAGGGGACTGAGATGTGTTCAGAGGTAGGAATCTCTACGTATCTAATACGTAATCAAGGTTGATGCGGTTTGCTGTTTTGTGTAGTTTGTGTAACTGTGAGTAGTGAGGTTAAATATGCCAAATATGTAAAAGGCCTTTCACTAGTACTGAGGCCCTCCGCTAAATCTCTTCAAGCTGACAGAACTGGAAATATCTTTCATGTAATGCTGAAAAGTCATGGAATTAGAACCAAATTCTTCTGCCTTCCCAGCGTGTGCTTGGCAAAGGTCAGCAGACTGTCTGGGTACCAGGTCAGTGTTGGTATACTTCAGACAGACTGAAAGCTGCTCTAACATCATCCTGCATGCTGAGACACAGTTGGACTGTGGAAGTAAGCTGGACTTTCTGTCCTTCCACTGTACAATTATTTAAGAAGGTGAGCACGTTTTACAGCAGCCCCACTTCCTTAACTTCCTTAGATTTTGGTCTCTAAAAGAATACATGAAGCAAAGACAGAAAGCTTGTGTTTGATACAAAACTCTTTGTAGGCACTTCTTCAAGCCTTGTAAGCTATTTCATCTATTTAGTATAGAAAATACAATTTTAGTTCTTACATGTTTCTACCGAGGGCTGTGGAAATCCAGTAATTTCTCAGCACTGTCTTTCATAGAAATCTCTTCACTTTCTTTGAGTCCCTTGCTTTTGCTCACAATCCCATATCTGTAAGTGAGCCATTGTGTTTTTCCACACCTGAAGGGCACCTGTAGACAACACTGTCATTCTGTATGACTTTTATTATAGAGTTAGAGAAACAAGAAAACAAGAAATAAATCAAGCAAAGACTCCCTGAAGGAGAAAGTGTACGTTTCTTCACTCGTATACCACAGCAGACCCGTGAATACAGCTGATTGATAGAAATACAGTATGTGGAAAACAAATTCGCTTCTGTTTTCCTAAAGCTGTTTTCTTCACATATATTTGAATTGTCTAAGTGATACATGAGACGTGCTGTACGACTGGCAGAACTTGTAATTTGCTTCAATTAATACAACTACATGCCTAGCAGTAATGGCAGAGAAACAGAAGGAAATCTTTGACCTCGGGTGTATCTTATTATAAATTTTAAAGAGTAATTCTACACGTGACGAAATTAAATGAGCTCACCTTAGATTGTAACATACTATCATTTGGTTAGATATGAATACTTTAATGAAAATTTAGAAAGCTAAACATGAAACCTTAGTGCTTGGTCTCTGATGCATAATCACCGCAAGACTGAAAAATTTACGGATTAGTAACAGGGCTAAAGAAACACAGTGGAAGCTTAAAGACTAATGAAACTGTGGGTTTGCCTTAAGGAAAAAAAACTTTTAAAAAATTTTTTTTTAGGTTCTAATCTCTGTAAGTACAAAGCATCCTCAGGCCTACAGGTTCACATTTCTACAATCTCGTTAATGAAAAAATTCCTTCAATGCTAAATTAAAAGTACACCTCAAACAAACACATTTTTTCAAGGTCTGTTTAGTGCAAATAAGTTCGAAGGTTTTGCATTCCACTGAGAAAGGTAAACACTTAAAAGCTATGTGCTCAACAGGAACATATGTTGACCTTTGGCCATTGTGGTTTATAGACAAAGCTGTTTGATATTTAGGAAGAAACTTTAACATTTAAGTACACAACTAAATAAAATACTTAATATTTACCTTACAGAAGATGAAAAAAATACAGAAGTGCTAACCAGGCACACATATATCAGAATGGACTAAATGAAATTCTAAAAGCTTTCATTAGTATCTCTAAAGCCTTTTTAAACTGAAACCTAGGCAAACAGGGGAGTAAGACAAAATATAAGAATATGTGCAAAGGATACCTTGGATAGAAAACAATTTCAATGACCTTCTGAGCTTATTTCCCTTTTGTCAACAGTAATATCACAGCATTGGTGGTTAAATCTGATGAAAAGAAGAAAATTAAAAAAAAAAGGAAAAAGGAAAACCTCTTCAGGGAACAAGTATAAAACAAATATTCAAGAATTGTAAACAATGTTCACCCAGTTAGAAGAAGTAATCCTTTAAATGACATTGAGGATTATAAAGCTTTACTGAATTTTCTCATACCCTAGACAGAGAGACCCAGACGCAGCTGTTCAGAGCCCATCAAGGTCAATGAAAGACCCTGATGAGATGCCAAGAGTTCACTGAAGAAGAGCTTGAAGGAATGAACCCAAGTTTCACTTTCAGCTGTTGTAAAACTCATAAAGAATATTGTTTTTTTTAGAGTTGGAGGCAATCATGGAATTGGTTGACAGATTAGTAGTAAGGACTCTTGAGGAAGAGAATCAGTCGATTCCATGTAGAGATGAAGAAAATGCTGCCAGAGACATAAGCAATATAGTGTTGATGAAACACAGTAGTATTCTTCTGCCAGAAAGTTCCTTCCAGTGTTTAGAGTGGGATGTGCTCAGCAATCTCTCCTTTCGATACTGAACACTGCCCATGACTTACTTGGTGTTGTATAGTGATGTAACCTGGACTGTAAAATGCCAAAAGAATAAAAGCCCAGGTAAGACAAAAATATGAGAATAGAAAAAGAGCAGATACATGCTAGAGAAGGATCTGAATGAAGACAGGCAGACTGCTCAGCTGCAGTCATGAAGGAGTGCTTGAGGAATCCTTCTGACTGGCAACAATAAAGATTAGTGATATAGAAGCAGCTGGAAGCCAGACACGCTAACTTAGGGCAGATAAAATCAATCTAGACATTTATGTAGAGACACCTAAATCACTGTTCCTTAGACATTATCTGAAAAGTCCAGAGAATATCAGACATCCCTATTTTAACTAAGATGTGAGACTACAAATAAAATATTTTGGCAGACTCCGAGTAAAATTAAGAGATCTGAATAAACATTAGAACTAGTTTTAAGAAAATCCTCAGCCTGTTCACAAGTCTGGACGTAGAAATCAGCCCCATATTTCTAATGTCTGAGATGTATTAATTATTACAGCTTTATATATCCATCCCTTAATCTCCATTATAATAATTAAAAATGTACTAAATTACATGGCATTATGTGAAGTTACATAAAAGAAAATTTTCAACAGAAGAGTGTCTTTTAAATGCTGTTACCACTAAATGTGATTAAAGTGTGATTTCTTCCACCAGGACAGATGAAGAACAGCAAATTGAACAGAGAAACTTGCTTATTGACCACCTAAATTGTTTTAGAGCAGATTGATACATCTCAGTTATTTATGTGAATAAATATCAAGAGAATAAGCCTCTCATTTACTAGAACTCCCAAGTGGTGACTTCCTGGAATAAAGAAAATAATCATAATATCAGTTCTGTACTCAATAGCACATAGATTAGATACAAGCGTCTCTCTGGACAGCATAGCCAATAGCATGCAGCTTGTAAAGTGCAGCGTAAAAGCAATTTCTAAAGTTAGGGTCATACTCTTCCACAAGAGGGTGACTAAACATGAAAAACAAGCAACACTTTCAGAAGGCCTGTTAGGTAAAATTACAAATTTATTTTTAAGAACTAAGGAAGCATTTTGAGTAACAATTTTCAGAAATGACAGGAAAGAAACAGCAACCTTGGTCTTCTTTTAAAAGAAGAAAAAAAAAATAAGCTTGCCATATTTCTGATTAGCACATTGGAAAACTAATCCTGCCTGTGTCATGACATAATGCTAGGCATTCATAGCACATAAGAAAACTCATTTAACCATCTGCTACAAAGCTTATCAAGTTCAAAATGGTATTGCATTATTAGCCAATCTGTTAAAGGAATCACCATCATCCAGCAAACAAAAAAAAAATATTAGTTATTAAAGCTATATTTTGTCATTTAAACCAGAGCAGTAGTTAGGTTTTGTCTGAAATTGCAACCTAGATGATTCTTGTCCTAATTAAAATACCTGCACAAGGTATATAAGGAATGAGCATCTAGAAAATATTCCAAACATTTTATTATTTTACTGCTGAAAGATTTAGATTAATTTAGCCTCAAATACTGAAGTTTTCAACTGGTATGTAAATGGATGGATAGACGATTTAGTTGTCTCGGGCCAGACAAAAATGTTGTTTCGTGTGGGCCTTTAGCTTAAAGCATTTTAAGGAAGCCTAATATTTTGCATCAAACAGTACAATGAGGTTATCATGACCTATGAAGACCACAAGGACATTCTGAATCATACCAAGGCCACCTTTCAGCTCCAAACTTGTTCAGACTTGAAAAGACACAAAGACACCTTAAATCTCTCAGGTTCCTCAGCTCTGTCCGTTTCTATAGAAGCCTTACAGAACCTCACTCTGGCATTGTAAGGGCTTTAGCATAATGCCTTCCCATTTTGCAGCTTTGTCTAGCACAATATTAATGCTATTAGAATACATTTATTATATAGGAAAAATGCAGATAATAAGCAGTAATGCGTGCTGAATAGGTCAGTATTTTTCTAATATTGGATTTGAGTGGAAAGGTTTTGGTAGTGGGTGTCTACGGGGGTGGCTTCTGTGAAAAGCTGCTAGAAACTTCCTCTATGTCTGATAGAGCCAATGCCTGCTGGTTTCAAGATGGACCTGCAGCTGGCCAAGGCCAAACCCATCAGTGATGGTGGTACTGCCTTTGTGATAACGTATTTAAGAAGGAGGGGAAAAAACTGCTGCACAGAACAACAGCAGCAGAGAAAGAAGTGAGAATACGTGAGAGAAACAACACGGCAGACACCAAGGGCAGTGAATAAGGAGGGGGAGGAGGTGCTGCAGGTGCTGGAGGTTCCCCTGCAGCCTGTGGTGAAGACCATGGTGAGGCAGGCTGTTCCCTGCAGCCCATGGAGCTTAACAGTGGAGCAGATATCCACATTGTAGCCTGTGGAGGACCCCACGTCAGAGCAGGTGGATGTCCAAAGGAGGCTGTGACCCTGTGGAGACCCTGTGCTAGAGCAGGCTACTGGCAGGATTTGTGGACCCATAGAGAGAGGAGCCCACACTGGAGCAGGTTTGCCAGCAGGATATGTGACCCTGTGGAAAGGACCCAAACTGGAGCAGTCTGTTCCTGAAGGACTGTACCCCATGGAAAAACTCACATTGGAGAAGTTTGTGAAGATCTCCCATGGGAGGGACTCCACGCTGGAGCAGGGGAAGAGTGTGAGGAGTCCTCCCCCTGAGAGAGAAGGAACGGCAGACACACTGTGTGATGAACCGACCACAACCCCCATTCCCCATCCCCCTGCACCACTGAAGGAGAGGTGGTAGAGAAAATTGGGAGTGAAATTGAGCCCAGGAAGAAGGGAGGGGTAGGGGGAATGTGTTTTAAGATTTAAGTTTTTTTTCTCGTTACTCTACTCTGACTTGATTGGTAATAAATTAAACTAATTTTTCCCAAGTCAAGTCTGTTTTGCCATGACAATAATTGGTGAGTGATTTCTCCCTGCCCTCATCTCGACCCACAAGCCATTCGTTATATTTTCTCTCCCCTGTACACCTGAGGAGGGGGGCAATAGAGCGACTTTTGTGAGCACCTGATGTCCAGCTAGGGGTCAACCCACCACATAGTTATTAGCATTTCTAGTGTGTGCACTGCTTGTATTATCACAATCAGTCGAACAGTGGCTCAACAGACCTGTATAAGGACCTTTCCTAAGGAGTAGGTAATTCACAGTATTCAACTATTTAAAGTCTGGCTGTTTTTTTCTGCTGAGCCTGAGAAAGTTATTCCGACATGTACAAATTATTGGAGGGATACATTTTTGTGAAGCAGTCATTTTAGGTGCACAACAATATATACAGACACAAAAACTCTTCAGACAGAAATGGGCTTTGGTCTTAATATCAAAAGAATTACATTCTCCCCACTCCCCCCAAGTGTTAGAGAAACGATTTTATAAAAATCTTTTTGGAAATAGCTAAGTTAAAAGTGTTTGCTATTGTACCTTTGCAGCAGATAGAAACGTTTAGTTTGTCATGTTCCTCCCTGGCCATCCCTGGGGATGTGAACAATCATTTTGACAGAAAGTGATCAGGGATGGGATCCATCTTACATAACTTCAGTCATCCAAAATTAGGGCAACTAGTCTAAGCTAGCTGCCAAAGCTCCCTTTGTAAGACAGGAATAGAGAGCAACATGGGCCCAGTGTGCCTTGTCCCATCTCTCAGATTCTATTTTGGAATGATGTAAACCATCCACCAGCAATGCACAGGTTCTTCAGGTGCACAGTTGAGGGAGCATAGATTATTGGTTTTAGACAGCTCAAGTTAGCTATCAATTCTCCCTCAAAACGTATCAAATGGTGTAGAGGAGACAGACTAACTTATTTTGTGGTCCTCACCTAAACACTAACAACCATTAGCTGTTTAGTTGAACAGTTGAAGAATTCAGCAGATTTCAGTGACTATGGCACTATGGCAGAATGGCAGAATGAAGCCCCCATAATCCAAGGGGAAATGCTTAGTGACCTGCTACACTACTTCGACACACATGAGTTTATGGGGCCAGAGGGGATCCACACAAGGGTACTGAGGGAGCTGGCGGAAGTGCTCACCAAGCCACTTTCCATCATTTATGAGCAGCCCAGACTAACCAGGGAGGTCCCAGTTGACTGGAAATTAGCAAATGTGACGCCCATCTACAAGACGTGCCATAAGGAGGATCCAGGGAACTACAGGCTTGTCAGTGTGACCTCAGTGCCAGGGAAGGTTATGGAGCAGATCATCTGGAGTGCCATCATGCAGCATGTACAGGACAACCAGGCGATCAGGCCCAGTCACGGTGGGTTTGTGAAAGGCAGGTCCTGCTTGACTAATCTGGTCTCCTTCTATGACAAGCTGACCTGCTTAGTGGATGAAGGAAAGGCTGGGGATGTTGTTTACCTGGACTTTAGTAAAGCCTTTGACACCATTCCCCACAACATACTCCTAGCGAAACTGGCTGCTCATGTCTTGGACAGGTGTTCTCTCGGCTGGGTAAAAAACTGGATGGATGGCCGGGCCCAAAGAATTGTGGTGAATGGTGAATGGAGTTAAATCCAGTTGGTGGCCGGTCACAAGTGGTGTTCCCCATGGCTCAGTACTGGGGCCTGTTCTGTTTATTATCTTTATCAGTGATCTGGATGAGAGGATCGTGTGCACCCTCAGTAAGTCTGCAGACAACATCAAGTTGGGTGGGAGTGTTGACCTGCTTGAGGGTTAGAAGGCTCTACAGAGGGATCTGTACAGGCTGGATTGATGGGTCAAACCCAATGGTGTGAGATTCAACAAGGCCAAGTGCCGGTTCCTGCACTTGGGTCACAACAACCCCATGCAACGTTACAGGATTGGACAGCTGCCTGGTGGAAAAGGATGTAGGGGTGTTGGTCCACAGCCAGATGAATATGAGCCAACAGTGTGACCTGTGGCCATGAGGACCATAGCATCCTGTCTTGTATCATAAATAGTGTGACGAGCAGGACTAGGGAAGTGATTGTCTCCCTGACTCAGCACTGGTGAGGCCGCACTTTGAATATTGTGTTCAGTTTTGGCCCCCTCACTACAAGAAAAACCTTGAGGTGCTGGAGCAGGTCCAAAGAAGGACAACGAAGCTGGTGAAGGGTCTAGAGCACAAGTCCTGTGAGGAGCAGCTGAGGTAATTGGTGGTGTTTAGCCTGGAGAAAAGGAGGCTGGGAGGAGATCTTATCGCTCTCTACAACTACCTGAAAGGAGGTTGTAGTGAGGTGGGTGTCAGTCTCTTTTCCCAAGTAACAAGTGATAAGACAAGAAGAAATGGCCTCAAGTTGTGACAGGGGAGGTTTAGATTGGATATTAGGAAAAGTGTTTTCACTGAAAGGGTTTTCAACCATTGGAAGGGGCTGCCCAGGGAAGTGGTTGAATCAGCATCCCTGGAGGTATTTGAAAGTTGTGTAGATGTGGTGCTTAAGGACATGGTTTAGTGGTGGGCTTGGCAGTTCTAGGTTAACAGTTGACTTGACAATCCTAAAGGTCTTTTCTAATCTAAGTGATTCTATGATTCTAAAAGATACTGTTCAAAGACAGGAAAGGAAGTTGAAAAGAACCCTATTTATTTTCATGTTTGTAATTCCAACCCTGATGTTAATTTTTATGTGGGAGCATGTGGACAGTATTTATTAAGAGAAGCCACTATTTCAGATGTCAGAGGAAGGTGTAGGGTCACTTCTGCAATACCCTTTTGTCAATGTAACTGTTTTCAACAAAGCTTATTCAGGAGAGTAGAGGAGAAATGATCATGTCTGTTGCTGAATGTAATACTGAATACATGGTATAGATGGCAACAATTGACTCATCATCTAATACTGGCTCAAACTGCCCTTGACAATTTGATGTTGACTTTTTGAGCATGCAAGATGTATGTTACCAAAAGTTAACTCTTTTGGTTGCTGATGCTATGGGTTTAGCATATCATAGGTTACACAGATACACCTTGGGAAGCAGAACGTGCAATAATTGCACCTGCTGGCAATATCCTGTCCTTTCCTGCAGAGGTGCAATAGTTGGGGAGGCAAATAAGAATTGCATATATCTTTATGTTCAAGTGCTTAAGAACATTCCTTTGACAAAGCCATTATTATTTTGAGGAATAAGTTCACAATTAATAGATGAACATCAGGACAAGTTCACAAGAAACACTTTATTCAACTGTACAGTAGTGTTTCTGCTGGGTGTTCTTGCCAGAAATCAATTTTACAATGTTTAGATGAGGACTGTAATAGATATTAAGACATATCAGCAGAGTTCTTTATGTTAAAATATTACCAATTGCTTTTTTTTACTTTTCTGTTATAAAACACATTTTTGACATATTTAGCACCGTGCTAATTTTCTACTTAAAAAGTGCAAATATAGGTGCTGTTTTGGAATGATAATAAATTATCATGCATATTTACTCTCACTCCTTAAGTTTTCAGCTGCAGCAATGTTACAGATCATAAGTTCTTTCCATCACTAATACCTAATCACCCAGGTAATAATTTATACCACAACACAGAGGTGAACACACCCTATCCAATACATCATTGCTGCAGATCTGTCACATATTTCATACACTTGTTGAAGGTTCATGTCCCTGCCTTGTGTTTTGAAGCTCACTGAGGCATTAGGATATTCTTTTCTCCTTTTTTGTCCTCCAGAAGTCTAGCTCTTGACTCCAACAGAGACAGAGCAAGGCGCATTTTTGGAGAATTTTCTGTAATAACTCACTTTGAGATATAGAAGACAAACACAAGTGACTGAGATAAAAGTACTCTTTTGTGGATGTTGAATAAAAATTATCCTTGTTTTCTGCATAGTAAATTGTTGGACTTAGTTGGACTGTAGTAAATTATCAGACCTAAATCTTCCTCTTTTGTATATTGGAGTGAGGGTTTCTATCTGTATATAAAAAGACCTATATTTGGAGAACTGTGTTGCATGCACATGCACCTACAAACACTGTGGTGTAAGACAGATTTTGGGTTGAGATGGCTATAGGAGTTTCCTTAATATATGAATCCATGGCAAAAGTGGTGCAAAAGTTCCAGTATATATTTCCATAATGTAAATACAAGACAGTTATTAAGGTCTCAAGTTGCTGTAGAGAAGTAGCTCTGAATATTTGACTGTCATATTAGTTTAAAAATATTTTTTGCTTCTGAGTGTGTGCATTGTCACCTGACAACAACTAAAGGCTGTATCCCACCAAAAATACCCAAATTTTTATTTTGAAAAATGTAAGTTTTATGTCCTTAGTTAAGATCTGTGACATTTAGAGTATTAGTGGAGAATGAATAGCAATTTGCTGGAATTTACTACTGTGCTGGTTATGGCTGGGATAGTGTTAATTTTCTTCATAGTAGCTAGTATGGGGCTATAGATTTTGGATTTGTGCTGCAAACAATGTTGTTAATACAGGGATATTTTAGTTACTGCTGAGCGGTGCTTACACAGAGTCAAGGCCTTTTCTGCTCCTCCGACTGCTCCGCCGGTGAGTAGGCTGGGGGTGTACAAGAAGTTGGCAGGGGACACAGCTGGGACAGCTGACCCCAACTGAACAAAGGGACATTCCAGACCATATGACATCATGCTCAGCAATAAAAGCTGGGGGAAGAAGAACAAAGGGGGAGATATTCGGAATTACAGCATTTTGTTTTCCCAAGTAACCATTACGCGTGGTGGAGCCCTGCGTTCCTGGGGATGGCTGAACACCTGCCTGCCGGTGGGAAGCAGTGAATGAATTCCTTGTTTTGCTTTGTTTGTGTGTGCAGCTTTTGCTTTACCTGTTAAACTCTCTCTGTCTCAACCCACAAGTTTTCTTACTTTTACTCTTCTGATTTTCTCCCCCATCCCACCAGGGAAGAGTGAGCGAGGGGCTGTGCGGTGCTTAGCTGCTGGCTGGCGTTAAACCACGCCAACTACCAATTCCAAATTACAAGATTCCAAACACAAGATTCATTGCTCAGTTTTCAAAGGCCATTTTGGGCACATTCTTACATTAACATATCCCTTGGCCATTATAACCAGTTGAATCAATTGTACGTTAAAAAAAAAACTTAGCTTTTTAATGTGAAGTATATCATGTGATAAGTATATCAGTGTCATTTTATCATCTAAAGTACTTGTGGAACCATGACTTCAGGAAGTAATGATATATATCTGCAGAGACGTGTCTGTGTTTTTGTGTAAAGCTTTATCAACTGTAGAATTGCTAGAGTAATTCTGAAAATTTTTGTTCTACTATAAACTTGTGTTCAGTTTCTGTGTGTGGAAATGCCCCTTTCCAAGATTTTTGTTATAGGTCTGTAATGACATCACAAGAGGATTCATTTATTAATCAGAACATGGTGGCATTATTTCCCAGACGTCAGTCAGTTATTTTTTATTTTTTTTTAAAACAGATTTGTGTTTAGTAGCTGAAGAAATTGAACTTCCCATCAGTGTAATCATAATGAGAAGCTTATAACAGCAGGTACTCCAATCATGTTACAGACAAATAACCAATTTTGGAAGAAATGATACAATTACGCTGATCAAATATATGAAACAGATCCAACTCCTTCACAATTTTAATCTATCAAAATTATAGTATTAAAATGAGCCAGAAAACCAGTTTTTCTGATGCAATGAAGTCAGATGAATCAAGAAATGTGGTTTTAATGTGAGGAAGGCAATCTTGCTCTTTCCTGGATATTTTACTTAAAGTGTGTTTTAGATTTTTATTATCTTTGACTTTTAAATCAAATATGTATCTTTCTCATAGCAATCTTGAAAACTGCAAGTTTGTCACAGAACCTTTTTAATTTTACAGTGATCTCTAGTTCAGAAGTGTTCACGAATATTTAACGTTATAAGCAGAATTCTTTCACCTGACACCAGGAATCTCTTTTTCTCATTGGGAAGAATATTTAGATAGGCTGGATTTAATCTCCATGTGGAGTTTTGTATCACAGACAGAAGCTCTGTACTTTTGATTCTGAGCAATTGATGACATGATTAAGACTGGAAAGGAGAATTCTATCACAAAACTTGAATATCTTCAATCTGGTTCCATGTTGTGCGAAGGATATGTGTTTTGTGGCAGTTTTGGTTCCTTTATCTCATCTTCTATAGCCTTTCAGATGCAAGAGAATCACAGTGAACATCCAATTCAGTAGAAAAGTATGCGATATGTAATTTACTGGTGTGTTTTCTGGTGGGGGTTACAGGTTATTGATCTCAGATCCCAGGTTTTGGGTTGGTTGTTTTTTTGTTTCCAATATAACTGAAGGAATATAGGTGATCAATGTAATTCAGAGCACATAGTCTTGCCACTTTACTGCAAACAGGCAGTGCATCTTTACGTCAAATGAAAACGCACCAATATCCTGATGCAGCTGGAGCTCTGGTGATATTAACTTTCTAAACAAACATAGCTGTACCATGCAAATTTATTTTCTCAAAAACAGCAAGTACACCAAGTTTGAATAAGACTTTCCTCTCACTAGATTAAAAAAGGACGTGGTTGTGAAATAAAAATACCTGATTTCCTATCTGGACACAAGTGTTATAAAATAAACTGAAGAGTTAAACAGAGGAGAGACTAGAACAGTTGTTCTGTATTCCAAAGCAGCAACGTAAAGATAGTTCATGCTGTATCAGTCTTGGTTTGTAACACATGCTGTCAATAAGAACTCTTTTAAACTTACATTGTCCAATGGGAAGGGCAGAAAATCTCAATAGCCTTTCAAATAATTCACTAATTGTTAGGAAATTTATCTGTGCCACTTCTTTGGATGTGTAACCGTTCCTTGTTCCTTACTCAGTTGAGTCTTAGAAGAATTAAAAAGAAATCTCAACTGAAGAGTTTGTATTGATCTAATTTTAATGAAGCATTCAATAGTTTCAAATAAATGGATATATTCTTTTGTGTCTTGGGAAGATGGAGAGTGAATAAAAGCTCTTTACATTCCTATCAGTATAGTTGATCTAAAAACTTTATTTCCGTCCCACAGGAAATTCTGACATTGTAAAATTTATTCTTATTATTTGTATTGAAAAATGAAAGTGTACTTGTTTCTTGCTGCAGAGAAATTTGGAAAAAATAGTCACTTAAACATTAACGTGTTTCATTTTCCTGAGTTTTCATTCCCATGTGATAAAGACAATATAACACAGAATATCAACTCTAAGATTGAAGTGAGATTCAATAATAAAATTCAAATAGAATATCTCTTACTGAAGTAAGTGTGCATTACTAACCTAAAACTAGAAGGTAATACTGATTTATTTTATACTTTTCCTTTAAAAATATTACTAATATATTGGTACTTCTCTAATTTCTGATGAAAAAAAATTGTCCCGGATTTACTTATAGCAACCTTAATAGAGTAATTCCCTGTTCCATAGGAGACAATGGAGATCTGTATGCATTTAGGGGTGATTTCTTTCCCCACATTTTGAAATAATTTTTTATGGAAATGGGGCTGATGGCTGACATAAGATAAATTATTTTGTCAAGATTTTTTCTTCTGATTTTTTTTTTTTAAATATTGAAACTTTTTTTCAGTGATTTACTACAATTATAGGATCAGAAGGAGCATTTTTGTTTGCTAATCAGGTATAAATCTTTCCAATCAGTCAGTGTAATCTGTTGATGTCAATGGAAGTTTTGCTATGTCATTCTAACTAAATTTTGGCAGAACTAGAATTATTTTTTAAAATTTCTAACAGTTCTAAAAATAATTTCTTTGAGTAGATCCAATAATTTTTTACAAAGTTTTTACTGGAAAATAATTTCAAAAAAAATTCATCTCAAGAAAAATCATGACTTTTTATACATAAAATTGAAGGAAAATTCAACATGAAAATGCAAAAAGTTTTTATTTTAAAAAGAAAAAATTGACTTTTAGCTACCTAGTTGACCTGAAATCATTTTCATTGCTCAGCTGGCTTTTTCAACTGCCTGGATATTTCAGCTGAAAATATTTGCCCTGTTCTATTTCTCAGTTTTCTCCAAATACTCTGAGAGTAACGAAGCTTGGCTTGCTTCCTTCTCATCTCAGTTACCCCCCACCTTGCTCAAATTGTTGATCAGTTTGCCTAAGGTTTTGCATAGCAACTGTGTCTCCACTGTCTGTAGCCACAAATGCAAATGCATGTGTTCCTATTATGCAGGCTGAAGAGCTGATAGCGTCCATAGACACTTGAACGTAGTTGATAAGCACATCTTATTTAGGAGGGAATTGATTGCACAGTCCTTTGAGGCTAGTTCTCTTAGTTCTTTAGTCCATGTGATTATCACTCTCGCAAAGCAATTGGAGGCTGCTGAAGTGTAAAATGAGACTGATTCACCCCATAATTCTATTGCAGACTCTGCTTGTTTTTCCTGTCTGTCAAGTTTTAGGGGAAGAATTAATTCCTCCTCAAGAATAGTAACATTCTTCATGGTTACCAGAGGGCTGGGTCAACTATGTTGTTAGCTTTATGTGCCACAGATGACTTGTCTTTTAGGAACAACTGATATTTGGAAAGTGGGTTGTGAAAACCTTTGCTTTTAGAAAGCTGCTTTCTCTTTCATTGTTAACTGTAATAGGATGGGTGTATTACTTTATTCCAGTTCTCTGTTTTCCAGTAAGTTACCCTTTGTAGTGTCATTTTGAGATTATGATGTAGACTCAGATTCAGCATGAGCTCTTCTGGGCTTCATTCTCCAGTTCAGCACACTAAGAGGAACGTTTAGCTTGTAGGAACGTTTTCTTCCCTACTTGCAGAGAAAAAGCAGAGAGAAGAGCAGTTTCCATGACATGGACACAATATTCATTTACAAAAAATCTGCTGGGAATGGTCTTGAAAGCAGAAAGTTAAGACCTTTTGATAGAAACTATACATACAGGAGTCCCACAAGCTAGTGTAGCAAGGTGGTGAGAAAAAAAAACCAACCCAAACATTTAACTGGTTATTCTACAAGACTGGATTTTTAGCTAAAAGCATCCTTTGCTATCCAGCTTAAAGGCTAACAGGATGACACTCCAGGCCAGGGATGCTTCTGTAGTGTGAAGTACAGGAAAACAGATTTTTGTTGCTCCCTTTGCATGACAATGAATCTTTCAACTACTGCTGAGAAATTTTCATGCCTCTGAGAAATTTTAACTTTCTATCTAAATTTGTTTGTCCTTATATTTCAGGGCTTAGCATGTCTGTCCTGAATATTTCTGTGATTGCGTACTGGGATACTAATAAGAATGACTAGAATGAACACAGAGTAATGGAATAACCTTATCTTTAAGGAAAAACTACAAATCAGATCATGGAAGGAAACGCAGTCTGTGTGCCTCCCTTTGCTGCAGTGGTTCATCTTTGAGTCATCTGCCATCTAAATCTTACATGTGATCTTTGAAGGAATATGAAAAATTAAATAACATTAGGATGGAAATTGCCACCACTTGATCTTGTGGTATTTGCTCCTACCTTTTGCACACTGGTTTAGTTCTTGAGGTACTCAGCCAGGAAATGACATATCTGCATTACAGCCTCTGCTTAAACTTCAAGATGACAGTCTTTTCAATCTGAATCTCAAAACTGTTGCTCTAACCAAGCCTATAAAATATCCTAAGTCCGACCTTACTACCGTACCATCTGTCCTATGAGAGATGAGCCTAGGGATGCAAAGTAATGGGATGAGAAGGAGAGAAACAAGAGGTAATCTGCCTCTACTTGACTTTTTGTGGCACTTAGAAGCAAAATGGTCTTTTTTTTTTTTTTTTTTTTTGGTTATATATAAAATGCATACTATTGTCAAGAACCCAGGTTTCAAAACCTTGCTGTCCTTTCCTGAGTGCTTTAGTGTCTTCAACTTCAACAGGAGCAGAAGTTAATATTCCACTCAAAGCAGTTATACAGCCTACTGATTTTGGATATAGTAGGTATAGGTTCAATTCCTTTCAGGATGAACAGAGTCTGGAATACAAGTATTCCACTTGGGAGACACTTTGACAGCGAATCAGCTTACAGGTTGTTATATCTAAATGTAAGACTCCACATGTCTTTTGATTAAAAGTTTAAGCCTTAATGGGATCCTTAATGGTCAGTGTAACCTAGAGCTGACCATGGCTATATGCTTTCCTTAGGATGAGTTGAATTGTTCTCCATGATTCCTTGGCTGTGCTGACTGCATTGTCTCTGCCTGCACCAGGAGCTTGGACACCTAGCTCATTTGCAGAAACTTTCCATTGTGATTGCCTAGAAGTAGATGTTTGAGTCTGAGCTGAATCCTACCCCATGTTTCTCTCTCTGCTCTTCCATTACATCTTTTAAAGATCCCGGGAACATTCCTGTCAGTCTGTAGACATAAAAACTGAGCAAACTGTTTTAAATTTTGCAGGTTTTCAGATGCACCTACTCTCCAAGTAGCGAGTAGTTTCACTGCTTATTGGAATGTGAAGTTAGACATACTAGATTGTGCTTTTCCAAACCTATTTGTGACACAGTGCATAAATTGAGTAGATTGGATTCCATCCTAATAGCGCAACATTCACATTTGAACCATAGGGTGTCTTTAGCATTTTGTGCATCTTTAGCTCTGTTAGAATAGCTCCAAAATTATTCTAATAGCTTTAAACCTGTTTTGCTGATGCCTTTTTTTTTTGGGGGGTGTGTGCATGTGCTGATTATTGTTGCTCTTTCTTCCTTAGGAATATGTATTTAAATTTCCCTACTGCCTCACAGTTCCCACACAATGTTTGCTTGATTGCGTATTCTTTGTGGTTTCATTTGGTTTGTCTCTCTAGTGTGAGGTCCTGCATGCAATGTTAATAGACCATCCTCCCAAGAGGAATTTATGGATAATTTTCTTTGGCACCTGAAAGATTTATGATCAAAATATTAAACATGAAGGGAAGTTGAACTAAATAAATCACAGCTTAATTCTACGTATGTATGCTGATTTATTTATACGTGGGTACAGCACTCAGAGACACCCGTTTTACTTCAGATTTCTGCTGACATATATAGGCAGGCAGCAATTTCAGCTCAAGGTTAGGTGCAAGGGACTCTTACATTCAGCTCACTCTCAGTACCAAGTTCTTCCACAGTTTTTGATGAAGCTTTTGGGGACAGATCCAGAAAAGTTTGTCAGCTGTGCCTGTCTGCAGTATTCAGACTACATTAGAAAATTCATGTCACCAAAACAACACTTAAAGTATTGTTAGTGAGCCTCAGCAGGATAATCCAAACCACCTAAATCATCAGTCTAGACTCCATAAGTAGACAGTGGAGAGAGGTAAGCCCCTCTCAGGGCCTATGAGTACTTACTTTGGATAGCAAACTATTTTTCTCCCTTGATTCCTTGGAGTGTACACACCTACTTCGATGTTGCCATGTAAGGGGCACCTTACAGCCAACCAAGAAATAGCAGCCCCAGTCTCAGCTGAGAGCTTGGAGAGTAACCCTTGCCTGGAACAGCATATAACCTGATGGTTTGTGTTATTTGGTGAGGTTTTTTTCATTAAAAATTACAGTAAAGTATAGTAAACCCACATCTTTATTTTTGACCTTTTTCATGCAAGTTGTAAAAATTTGGCAGTATCAAGATAAGTGATGATTTATTCCTTAGTAATGCAATTTAAATGTTATTTTTCCCTTCAGGAACAACAGCAAATACCACTGTTTCCTGGAGCTTATCTCCATATTCCTCCATTCTGATATATATCAAGGATTTTCTTATACCTGTCAGTCCTCTCTGCCAGCTATTGGGCTTTCTCCTGCTCTGCCCGCTTTGCTGTGTTATCTAGGCGACTTTCCCATTTCATTCAGTGCTTGACAGTCTTCTTATACTGCTTGTTTTTTGCTTATGCACAATGATGCATGCAATGATTCTGACAAACTATTAACAGACATTTTAATGCTGCTAACCTTGTTTGCTGTTCCTCCTTGTATGTCTCCTATGTTTTAGTTGACTCTTTTCCTAGTGTGTGTAAACTATACTTCAAACGCTCTCTCGCAGCTAGTCTTTTTAGGGATCTCAGATGTCAGAAAGCTCAATTTTGTTGAGAAATTTTGAGCCTAGACTTTGTTAATTTCCAAGCATGCTCCTGTAAATGATAACAAACTAACATAATGCTCCAAAAGACTCACTGCTTGTCAAGTTCTTTTTAAAAATATCTTCCAAATGTACTCTGAGGTTTGTTTTAACTCTTCACAGACCTTCAAATAAAGCCAACATCCACTACTGTGATTTTTAAGAAATAAAAATTTGACGCTATTTTCTAAACTTACAAAGTGATTTAAGGCAATATTGTTTTAGACTAGGTATTCTGAAAAGGAAAGCAAAAGCATGATTGTGTATAGTTCATGACATGAGTACTAAAATATTCTGTGTTCAGGCAGTGAGTGAAGCTACCAAATTTTTGATACTCAGTATTCTGCTCTGTTACTACCAACATTATATCCAAAGTAGAATTCAGGTTTCTGCTTTCTCTGTTATGGGCACTTCCGTATTATCATGGATTTAGTTCATCTGAAAATGATGATCATGAATCTCAGTGGTGTTTGAGAGCTTGCAGTTGTGATTAACAAAGGCCTGTTGCTATTCTGAAGTGCACTGAAGTATGTAATTAAACATTTTTTTTCTCCAGATTCTAGCTCAGTTTTGAAATAAGAGTGGTTTGATTGAAAATTCAGCTTTGTGAAATGGTTGAGTTCTCCCCAAGCTAAAGCCAAGTTAAAAAAACTGATGATATAGTTAAAAGATCTTGAGCTTAAACTATTAACAGGAGGACTTCTGTGCTGACACTGCCTTTAAACTCATCCAAGGTCCTACAATTCGTGATGACTGCACATTCATTTCAACTTGATATAAAAATATACAAATGTCTTGGCTGTGTTTATTCTTTTGGTGGATGCTGAGTTGAACATGAGCCAGCAATGCACCCTTGCAGCAAAACAGGCCAACAGCACTCCTGGAGTGCTGTGTCCAGTCCTGAAGGACATGAACGTACTGGAGTGAGTTCAGCCAAGGACTATAGAGATGATTAAGAACCTGGAGCATCTGTCATATGATGAGAGACTGAGAGAGCTTAGACTGTTCAGCCTGGAAAAGAGAAGCCTCGGGTGGATCTTATGTGCACAAAAATATCTTTGGGGGCATTAAAGAAGGTGGACCCAGACTCTTCTCAGTGGTATCCAGTGACAAGATAAGAAATGGGCACAATTTGAAATACAGGAAATTACAGCTAAACACAAGAAAAAATTTTTTCTGTTGTTGTTTTGGTTTTAAACAGTGAATATGGTCAAAAACTGGTAGAGGTTGCCCAGAGAGGTTGTGTAATCTCCATCCTTGGAGACATTCAAAACCTGACTAGACACAGCCCTTAGCAACCCACTCTAGCTGACCCTCCTCTGAGTAGGGATGTTGGACTGGAAGACCTCCAAAGGTTGCTGCCAACCTCAATGGTTCTGACGATTCACAGACTAAAAGGAAGGAAAAAAGTGTCAGTGACTACAGCAGTATTAATGGCTTCAGCTCTCCTGCTGTTCCAGATCACTTCACGTGACTCCCATGATGACATCACATGCTAAAAGTTTCTTCACAACTCAACAATTCTATGTCATTTATGTCAGTGTCCATTCAAATTTATTTTATCTCATTTTTTTTAATCTTCCTTTTCATCGAAAGCTGTGCTGGGAAATTATAGTATTTAGTCTTAAGAGGAGAAAAAAAGCAGGAAATAGTATCTTTTTCTACCTTAAAAATGTCTCTGCAAACAAAGTCTTTCCTAAGCAAAATTCTACATGTTATAGCAAGTCATCCATGGTGATAAGATGATCTTTCTACCTATAAGAGAACAATAGATTTCTCAGTCCATAGTTTCCTTCGTGCATGATGTAGGCATCTTTGTTAGATTTCATACACTCTTTGGGTCAAGTTACTAACATATGTATAGTTTAAAATATTCATCTCATGGAATCACAAGGGCTTAGCAAACAGATTTACAGAAGTGCTCTTCAGAACAAGAAAAAATATTGCAAAAGACATAAATGCTGTAGTATTATCTCGGTAAATAATAAAGATATTATAAAGGAAGAAAGAAAAGATGATAAGATACTATTTGTTGGCTGCATGTATTCTCTTGGTGGAGAAGCTGATATTAGGTCTCAGTGGCGTAGTAATCTTCCTTTAATATAGAATATTCAGAATATTTATTGAATAAATCAAGTTACATTTTATCAGCTGGAGTTCTTAGTGCATACTGACTCTGCCTTACATCTATTGACATAAAAAAAGATTATGTCAACAACATTCCTTAAAGGCGCTTATCCATCCATTTTCTACTTTGTTCCTCCTGTTCAGTATTGACAGTTCAATTGATTCTGTTCTGTGACAAGAGTCAACCCCCTGAACTCCAATTGCCATTAGTGCTTAGTAAGTTTTCAACTCAAAAGCATGTAAACTCCCCTTAACCTTAATAGTACAGGAAAATGAACTGCAAATAGCAACACTGCTATGACTGAATATTTAAGATGGAAGGATGAAACATGCAGAAATACCACTCTTACATGGTATTGTTATATGATTTAGAGCATGCACCGTAGTAAACAATGTTACTGGTTGAAGTGAAGGTATAGGAACTATAGCTTTTAGAGATGTGGTACAGTTTTCCTGAATACTTCTAAAGAAATACTAATGATTGTAGCATGAAAATATTATATGAGTAATAATTTCAGTAAGGTAATTTCTGTGATTCTGTAGTGGTGGAATTTGATTGAAAATCCATTCCTTGCCTAAGACAAAAAGATCATATTTCATTTTTAATGAGTGATCTCTATCTCTTTGTCTTATTTTACAGGGCAACTCTCAGAAATGTAAATGAAGTGTAATCTGCTACAGTTTCAGTAATTCCCAATAACAGTGTCAAATAGGATAGCTATGAGACAGCAAATTCTATTTTAGCTGAACATTATGTCTGAAAGTTTCAGCCTTTCCAGTTAAATCACCTTTGGTTTCTGTCTTCTTTACATTATTTTCTTTTATTGCTAATCTTGGAGAATCTGTTGCATAGTTGTTTATGGCTTTGCTTTCTACCCTTCTCTATTTTTCTTTGTCAGAAGCCTATAAAACAAAGTGCCATAACTGGCTTTGTCTGAAAAAATAAAAGACCAGAATTTTCAGCCTGTGCCTACTACCAGATATTGATTACTTCTATTTGCTAAGAGGAAAACAGAGATTAGTTCTGTAAAACTCCTCAAAGCACTACAAAAATCTTCAACAATGTATTTTCAGGGTGGTGTCATGGTTTTTCACATCACCCAACTTTGGTTCCCAGGAGTCCTGTTATTTTTGATGAAAGGGGAAAGCAAAAGGGCTGAAGGTTAAGCTTACACTGACATTGTGCCAGTCCCAGGGGTCGTCCCTCAGCCTTTGGCCAGGTGATGGAGCTGTGCTAGACAAGAGGATTGTGCTGCCTGTTGCTACAGGGCTGCTCTCAGAGCAAAATCCACTTCAGAAGGGAGCTACAGGTATCAATCACCCCAGTAAGGACAATTACAGCAAAAAAAGAGATCAGGAGTGAAACAATCCAAGCCTGTACAAGACTTCCATTCTGAACTGTCTTTAGGTAGGACCCCATTTCTTTTCACTGACTCCAAAGGCGATCTAGAGAAAGGAGGCAAGTTCTGTATTAAATATACATGACATAGTTGTAGCTGAGGTATTTTGCTATGTTCATTCCCATTGAGTGTTGGGAAAAGGGAAAAGAAAGTACTGTTCAGCCTGCACTGGCATGGGGGTCTGCAAGAACATCATTGCATTATTGCTTCAATTAGGGCAATTCTAAGAAAAGGGAAAAGAAACTGAGGGAAGATGTATAGTTTAAGGTTCTCTGGGTACACAGAGAAAATGGATAATTTGCCACACACTCCTGATATTTTTTTATTTTATTTTTTTTTTACACTTGAGGACTATTCTAGGACTTTGCAATCCAAACACTGTGAAACTCAATAGAAAGAAGTACCTGCCTTCCAACCTCCTAATACAAATACCACGAGTCTTACTCTTCTAAACTCTTTGCAAACAGTTACCAGTGTATTGACACATACTGCACTACTCATTCATTAGCTCTTCAGTGTTTTATGTATGACCATTTTAATAAGAAGATAATCTCGCTATGTGATTGCATGGGATTTTAGACCCTAACTGCTTGCAATATTAGCATGCATGAGATGAAGTCCAATTGCTAAGGATTTCTAAAAATTTTTCTCTCCCATATATATGTCCCCCCACCCCCCTTCCCACCTCCAGAGAAGGATTATATTCTTACCAGAGTGAAAGAAAGATAACAGTTAACATAAGAGTTTTATATTCCAGCACAGACAGTGGTTTAGGGCAATAGTATGAGACAGTGTACAGGGGCCAGACTGACAGGTGCAACCAATCTGAGCAGTATTATTCAAGAAGCTCATGAATTAATAGGTAACATTTACGGTAGCAGCAAAGCCTTCCTAGAACAGTTTTGGAAGGTATTCCACAAATTCACTATTGGCAAGATAAAATAATTTTATGTTGTGCTGTTTATTAGCCAAGAGTAAGGCAATTTTCATCCTGCAAAGCATGAATGGCTCTGAATATACAGACGGGTTTCAATTCTAGCAGAAGAAGGTAAATATACTCTCAGTTACCTACTTTGTACCTGTAAGGATTCTCTTAAATGCATTCTGCTGTAAATTTGAATTCTTATTTTTATTTATAAAGTCACATATTTGTAGCTGTGAACTCAATAAGAGTTCCATATAACCCTCTGAAATTCAATTTATTGTTATTTTTTGTTTCCTTTTTTTCCACTTTTTCCTGTCCTATCCTACTTTCTCCAATCTTTCTTTCTCCATTTCTCCCTTTTCTGCTTTCTTTTTCAGCCCGATTGCTTAGGCAAGCAAAGATTATGCGATTGTGCTGTTTGCCTTGCTTATCGACCCGCGAACCAGTTTCTCATAACCTTAGAACATAGGCTAATTTCAATCATATTTGATAGAGGCTTAGAAATCTCAAAGTTCCTGAGCTCCTTGAACTTCCATGAGCCCTTGTGGTTGTCTAGAGCAGAGGTACACCACACTGTTCTCCCATTGTGTAATGTTACAGAGTGAACGACTTCAACTGCTATCTACTTGGCTGGCTAACCAGGAAAGGTTGGCTTCACAACATAATTAGATCTCTAAGAAAATAAAAAAAAATGGTATATGCTGCCTCTCGTATACATGGTATTCAGGTGAAATATGAGAGAAATGAGAAAATTGGTATGGTCTAGGATACTCATAGATGGAACAAGATGCATTGCAGATAAAGGTCTGCAACATGGGAACCCCGTGAGAATTAAAATGGTGAAGTCTTGGAGTAATACAGAAGAAAGGAAGGAAAGGAGATTGGGGTGTCATGAGGAGAGCTGAGCAGAGCTGAGTCTTCTTGAATAAAGTCACACAAAGGATAAAAAGCATTAAGCTTGCATTTCCACTGTTAGTTGAGCAGTTTGCTTTTACTTCTTGCCCTAACAAACTGTGGCCTGCCCTAGAGTGCACTTTTCTGTCGTATCATAACATTTTAATGAGTCATTTCAGTGATTAATTCTGTCTATTCTTTTTCTTCTCAAAAGTATCCTCTGTCCTCCTCAATCTAATCCCTTTTTCAGGCTCTCAGACTCTCTTTCCACATCAGAATTGTGTGACTGAAATTTTCACTTGGGGAAATAAAAGGTGTTGAATGTTGAAGAGTATAACTTAATTTTAAAATTAACTTTTTGAAATTTCAGAGCAAAATAACTTAAAAAAATAAAATTAAATTTAATATTTGGTTTGTGTTTTGTTTTTTTTTTTTTTTAATTTTTTTAAGCTAAATTTAACTGGGATATACTGTTCTAAAAAATGTACCTAGCTGCTTTCTTTAACTGTTTACCTTAGTGCAAACATACAGAACAGTGACCCCGTTCCCATACACTGTGTTTTTGTCAACTACTGCTAGAATTTGCATGCTGGTCTGTCCTGCCCTTTACCTAACAGACAGTTAATAACTTGCATTACCATTTCACCAGTACAGTCAGACTCTATGCACAGTATCATCTCATGGAACCTGGTCTGTGTGTCAGCCCTGTTTCATCAGGACATACTCCCATCTGTGTTCAGATTCTTGGAGGCCACTCAGAATAATAGGTCCTGGACTCCTTGTTCTTATACCTAGAGAAGAAAGCTATAATACTGGATAAATGCTGAATGTGTCGGATGGAAAGTTAGAGACCAGAACAGTGCTTGTCATCCCTGTGTTGAAAAAACATGGTCTCACTGATGATTTCCCTGGGGTACTATGTATGATTCTACCCAGTCCCTAAACAAGGTCATGACATGACCACAGTCTACCCCCCCACATGTTGCATCTGTCCTTGAGAGGGACTTCCTCCAGAAAAAGAGCAGATTGAACCTCTTTGTACATGTACAAAACTGTATTTATGTCAGTGTGCGTATTACCAGAACGTTAAACCCACATACTTAAAAACACACCAGACAAAACCAAACATACCAATTAGTACCTACCCACTATGGCACGCCTTTATGCACCAGAGGGAGAAACATTAATGGACAATTAGAGAATCCTCTAGGGCAGAGGATGTACACTGAATGGACTCTCTTCTTAGAAGGACTGCTGTGACAGTGGTCTTTGAAAACCAGAATCAGAGGAAAGGTACACTCTGCCTCAGTCCTTGGAGAAGTTCCAGGAATTCTTCCCTCTCTCATTTTCGGTTGCTTAAACCCACTCTTCAAGGAACCCACTGGACTTTGTTGTGTGCTTCCTGTCTACAAAGGTTATTCCATCTGGGCTTTCAGAGCGGTGAAAACAGTCTGGGCTTGCTAGCTCTAAACAAAGATCTCGATACCTGGTTGAACTATAAAAGACCTGGCACCTCTCTTCATAAAAGCCTTGCTGTAGCACACAGCAACTGAATTACAGATCAGAACTTTCTCATGTTAGCGCTGGGAGGCAGCAAGGACCAGCCCACCCCGAGCTTCACTCTCCTAAAAGCAAGGAGGAGAAATCAATTTCACCCAAGATTTATCTTACCTTTCACTTGGAAGCATCAGAGTATTAATGTAAGACGCTGTTGCTCTTCTGGTAGGAAATGGCTGGTTACATTTTAATTGTACCAAAAGGTTGTGGTTTGTTGGGGTTTTTTTGTGTGCACTTTTTTTTGTTGTTGTTGTTATTTGTTTAGATTTTTTTTGTTTTGTGGTTTCTTTTAATATTCCCATATTAATCTGCTGTTAGTAAGAATAGCACAGTTTGATTCTTTCAGAAGGCTATTCCAGTTTTCTAATTTCATTTCAATTATCAGCACAACTCCACCCCTCCTTACATTTCATCATAATGCTAACAATATTGTTACACCCCCTTATGCTCTTCAGTTGCCCCTTTTCCCTCCTCTTAACTGCTGTTAGTGGCTTTCCCTTCTGCCCTTGACTTTACATTTTCTCACTCCAGCCAGCCTCAGGTTCTTAGAACTCCCTCTAGCTCAGTCGCAAGAGCCCGTCTTCTCTTTTTGTCTTCACAGTCTAACTGCCATGGGCTGAATTTTCAGAGAAGACAGCATACAGAGAAGACAGCATACACTGAGAGATAACTCTTGTTTCAGTTTTTGTTTCTGATTTATGTTTCTTTGTTTATTTATTCCTTCAGCAAAGTGGTAGTTATTTAAGAATAAACAGATTAGAATGATTGGGAAAACATGCCCTGAGACACAAACATTCATGTTTTTCATGTGTCTCTAGCTCCTTGCTTCTTACTGTGATTTCATGCTCTGATTTTATATTTATGATTTTATGATAAAACTGCACTATTGTGAAACTGGCACTGCTCAGTAGTGAACTGGTAGCTCTTAAAGAGCAGTGGTACAGATTGCTGTTTTGCCCTGGCACATGTCCGCTCTCTGGGCAGGCATTAGCTTGCTGTGCTTGGATCCAGCCACTCAATTCCATAAGCTCCCGAGGTCCCACATTGTGAGCAGTGATGGTCACTGTTCACAGCACTGTGACTTTCAGGAACACACTTTCTGAATGGCTGTCACAGTTCTTCCAAGGATCTAGTGTTAACATGTGCTCCGCATGGAGACCACTGGTCTATGGGAGTTCTGCTTTCCTAGTTTGAGGTAATATAGGAGTATGGCAGGAGAGCAAGAAATACACAAATTCCTTAAGCATACAAAGACTTTGGGAAAAAAAACATCTGAGAAATCTGTGAAAATGAAAATCCAGCTCTGAATAGATTCCTGTTTTTCTCATGCCATTCTTACTTATGATTCTCAGCTGCAAGTGGTATAATCTCTCTTAGCATCTCTTTTCAGCCTGATCTGATTATTCATGGCTGTGAAACCACTTCTGGTTGGAAAAATAGTCTCCTGTAACATTTCTTTGACACACTCCTATGTGGAGTTTTGGTTAGGTGGTTGGTCCCAGCATCAACTTCAGTCTAGCTTGTTATCTTCTACAAAGATGATCCTTTAAAAATAGTGTTTTAGCAAATCAAGTCTTTGTTTTCACTGCATGTGAGCTTTCAGCCCTAAGGATCATTGATGCCTCTGTCATTGTGAGTGCTATCCTAATGTCCAGAAAATGATATTCAGAAAAAAAACTCTGTCAAGTTTTACAAAGAATCAGGGAGTCACAGAATCATAGAATGGTTTGGGTTGGAAGGGACTTTGAAAGGTCATCTAGTCAAACCCCTCTGTAATGAGTAGGGACATCTTCAACTAAATCAGGTTGCTCAGAGCACCGTCCAGCCTGATCTTGAATGTTTCCAGGGATGGGGCATCTACCACCTCTCTGGGAAACCTGTACCAGTGTTTCACTACCATTATTATAAAAAATTTCTTCCTTAAATCTAGTCTGAATCTACACTCTTTTAGATTAAAGCCGTTACCCCTTGTCCTATCAAAACAGGGCCTACTAAAATGTTTGTCCACATTTTTCTTATAAATCCTCTTTAAGTACTGAAAGGCCACTATAAGGTCTCCCCGGAGCCTTCTCTTCTCCAGGCTGAACAACCCCAACTCTCTCAGCCTGTCCCCATAGCATAGGTGCTCCAGCCCTCTGATCATCTTTGTGGCCCTCTGCTGGACCCACTCCAACAGGTCCATGTCTTTCCTGAGCTGGATGCAGTACTCCAGGTGGGGTGTCACGAGAGCAGAGTAGAGGGGCAGAATCACCTCCCTTGACCTGCTGGCCATGCTTTTTTTAATGCAGCCCAGGATATGGTTGGCTTTCTGCGCTGCGAGCACACATTGTTGGCTCATGTCCAGCTTTTCATCCAGTAGTACCCCCAAGTCCTTCTCCTCAGGGCTTCTCTCAATCCCTTCATCCCCCATCCTGTATTGATACTGGGAGTTGTCCAGTTGCTTAATAGCATTTTTTATTAAACTATCTCAAAGCACTTTTAAACTGTTAATCAATTAGAACTTCTTTGCAATATTTATGATGTAAGTTTTATACCCATTTTGCACAATAATTGTGCACTTTAAATACCAGGCTCAAGGCTTTTATTTTCCAAAAAATTACATTTGTTACTCATAGGAATTATAGAATTCAGGCAACATCCTGGTCCTGAGAGTGACGACTATCCTTGGTTTTTATTATAACTGAGATTTCCTGGCCTTTTCTAGGTAGTGTTCTAAAGTTCTGGAATACAGCCTTTGTGTATTTGCACTCTACAAAACATGCCAGTAGGTTATTAAGTAAGCAATCTTAAAAAAAAAATTCTCTCAGAAATTTGGATTCTTCTTGCTTCTTCCATAGCTCAAAGCTAGGAACTTACAAATATGCAATAAAAATTCTGAAAAGCAAAAAACCTTGACATAAAAGAGAAAAATGAAGATGTACTAGCAAGCAGAGAGTTATATGAACAAATAACTGTATTCTATATACAAAAAGCAAATGAAACTAGGGGAATTGAAGAGAAGGTTCAAGATATGCATGATGCAGACAAAGAAACCATACCTCGAAATATTTTTTGAAATGGTGAGTTTTGAGTCTTACTGTTCATCATCCCATCACATCTTTTTCTTCTTAAAATGTCTTTAAATGATGCAATCAAGCAGGTCCGTTTCAAAGCATCTTTATGAGTCATTATTAAATACGTTATCTCTGTTCCATACAGAAATCTGGTGATGGAGTATGAATACCTGGTGGTAGTCATGACATTAGAAATCCTAGTCACACTTGCCCGCATACATGATCTCAGGATACCAAGCATGATGCCTCAGAGAGTGACTGTGTAGTGTACCAAATTTCATTACAAACCACGAATGAAATAATTTGGATACAATATAAACAGGAATAGAAGTAATGTTTCTTTTACATAGTGTGACTGACCTCTGCAAGCCATTGTCACATACTTTAGAGAGTTAAAAAAACCAGAAACATAATAAAAAAGAACTAGAAAAAATCATGAAGTTTGCATCACTATTGACTGTAAGGAGTAATTGTTCAGTTGTGACATCTTGCCCTATAAATCCCCTTCTAAATTGACAGCAGCAGGAGATTGGAATTCTTCTTTTATACTCCTTTAAATCTCTGTAGAGCAAGTAAATTTTCTTACATTTTCCAAATAAAGTACAAAAGGAGAATGGGGCACCTCAGATGGAGTACATCATAAGGTCCAGCACTGGAAATTCCCTGATATCTATATATTCTGTAGCAGAGGTGTACTTTTAACTTACACACTCTCTATATGTTCCCCCTCGTCTGCTATTTTTCTGACCACATGGCTTGCCTTCCTGACTGCATGGTGGCTTTGGTTGAAAAGGAGAGGTTCATGTTCTTAGCATACCCTTAGCCTAATTGCTACTTAGAGCAATGTTCTTGGGAGACACATTTAAATAAGACATGATGAGGAGGGGACAGAAACCCGGGATCCTAGTATAGAGGCAAGGGATCTAAGTAACAAACCATTAAACAAAAGATGGTCATTATTACTACCATCAACCTTCTCTGAAGGATTTGATCTGCTGTTTACCTAAAGGAGAATCTCAATGACCATCATGCAGGAGACCAGTGAGTGGCTGCGTCCCTAGTGTGAGCATTTGTAAACAAGTAATTAATAACTTTAGTTGTCCCACATGTCATCCGGGACAAGCAGAGATGTGCCTGAATTACAAAGTCTGCATAGGGGACTATGTTCTAGCAATACACAATTGTTCAGACATAATTTAATCACTCCCTGGGGCTTAGCTATATTTTTAGGTGCTTAAACACAAATTTACTTTTGGCAACAGGGATGATTGCAACCTCTAGAGGCGTGCATGTATGCTATAATGAGGATATAAAAATCTAATTTGTCTCTTTCTAAGATATCTATTTTGTATCCACCTCTGTTCTCTAAAAGAAAGTAGTGCCATATATTTGAAACTGAGGTTAAAAAAATATATAGGATACGTTCATCCAAAATTTCCGCATGTTCTTATATTTAATTTTCTTTCAACGCCACCAAATACATAGAGGACTAACTGCCCTAGAAGAGAACAAAGTCGCTTCATTTCTGGGAATTTGAAAGCTCGTCAAGGGCAATACAAAAAAAAATGGCACAAGTTAGTGTTTCATAAAGCCTCTTTGCGTATGTGTGTGTCTCAAATCCCAAGATATTTCTGTCTTCATACAGAGCATTGCAGTGCACTTGTAAAATAACAACAATTGTTTAGCATGAATGTCTGCATCACAGACTCCAGAGATTGCTTATTTGTTCATTTACTGAGAACTCCTGTTGCATTACTGAAGCTGTTGGCCTCAGGTAAAAGGGAGACTCAGATTGGTGAAATCAGCATGTGATTTCAGTTATTGTAAAATCTGCAGAAAACTTCAAAATCAGGTATTTTATAAAACTTCCATAATATGAACTTGTGCTACTAACATCCCTGAAGGTATATTTCAATCCTGATATTTAAAAAAATCTGTATTTTTTGTAACATGTTTGAATGCTCCCTCAGATACGACTCAGAATATGGTCAGATGCGAGCAGTTCTGAAGGCATCGCTACCCAAGCAAATCCTTCTCTGGCCATCTCACAGAGGCTTGCTCTGCACTGCTCCATATGCAGACTCCAAGTTTCCCTATGAGTTATATGCAAAATTTCTGCCTGTCTCTCTACACCTTTAAAGGCAACTAGAAAATAAACTAACAAAACCAGCTGTGTTTTGATTGTTTTCTTCTTTTCTCTCTTTTTTTTAGACTGCTAGGTGATGGCCTGAAAACTAAAGCAATCTTCTTGCTCTGCTGCTTCCACTGTCACACAACTTATTTTACTGCTAGTATTGTATTCTGAAGAGAAAGGTTTTTAATGCTTCATTACTAAGTTTCCAGCATTAAAGGGTAAGATTCAAAACTCTGATGTTTCGGAAGCACTCTAAACACTCTGTTTGGAAAATACTTGGCTCAGCTCCACCTGTGTTTAGAGCTTTGTCAAACAGGCCTGAAAAACAAATTAACATTCAAAAAGTTGCTCTGAGGACCATTAAAATAATAGTTCCTGGGTATTATAAAAGAACTGCCCATGCAGACAAGAACTGAAATATGGTCTTAGTAAATGATTCTAGCAGAGCTGAAAAGTTGACCAAGCCTCTTCAGGATCACCTTATTAGTTAATACTAGAAACATAGTCTTATTCTCTCTTCTGCAATAGTCATTAGGGATGTATTACCCAAACTGTATTTTCCTTTTCCTTTGAGAAAAACAGGTGAACCACAATCTTTGAATTTAGCATAACATTAGCAAGGCAATACTTATACCTTAATGAGAGAGGCAGGATCTCAGCCTAGTCATGGTGCTAACTGTGCTGCCGCTTCATAATAATCCCTCACTCTCATACAAATAAGTGGAAACCAGGATTGTATAAGAGTTTAAAACACAGCAAACGGTTTGCAGGCTAGTCTGAATGTGATCAATCTGTTTCAACATGCTGGAGACTCTGACCGCAAATTTTGAAGGATGAAATTAGCTGATAAATGACAAAAAAGATTAGTCTGAAATATTTACTATCTGTGGTGCTAACAGTCATTCCATCTATATTAATTGGCACAGCCTCTTCTGTGCCAGATGGTCTATTGCAGTTAGTGAACATTACCCTCACGGATTCATCCAAATTATGTGTTTGAGCTTTGGATGAAAGCATTTTACTTTTTTTACTAGTTGAGCACTGAGAATTTTGTTTGTCCTCTTAATGCTATTATTGCATACAGGTAATGAGACACCATCAATAAATATGCATATAAAGGTCTTGCTGTATTATAAGCAAAGACAGATATGATGGATTTTTTTGAAAATAGGTCTAAAAGCTTGCGTCCTATTAATGCCAGTGTTCACCTCAGCTTTCAAAAATAAATTCTGATAACCTGTTGCTAAGACAGTAAACCAATTACCAGAGGTGAAAGTCACTCATAAGTGTAATAGTTTACCATATTCCACAGATCTAGGTATTTTGGGGAAGACCTTGGCTAAAATAGTGTCATAAGCATATCGTGTTTTGGCCTAATGCCAGTACAGGTGTTGTAAGTTCCCCTCCACTACACATTGACTGCCTGAAGGTAAGCTGCTCCAGGGCTGACCTCATGTCCCAAGCACAGTGGTACGGCAGCTCTGCTCAGACCCCTGACTGATTCCAGCCTCATCATATTGTGCTACTCATAGCAAGAACAAGTGCCCTTGGAGGAAGGTGGAAAGGAAGAGATTGTAATTCAACAAGAACACGTGGTAGGGAAGAAGGCTGGATGCATTGCCACAGGGGTGGTTGCTACTCAAAGGGCCAAGACACTCCTAAAAGTTCAGGTTTTCCATCAGTTATCTGATAGCAGCCATATGGGAGTTGATAGTTTGCTAACTTTCTAATGGTCTCATTAAAAAAAAAAAAAAAAGTGTCAGTTTACTTGCTATTATATAGCTAAAAGCTTTCAACACAGACTTTTTATTAATCACAACATAAGAACATGGCACAGAATGTGTGAGATAAGGAGATCAAGGGCTGGAAGCTCTGAGTAGCTTAAAGAGTGTGATAAAAGGTGGGATCATCTGTTCTACATACATACATGCACTCAAAGGATATACTGGGGAGTATAAAAAGATAGTCACGTTGGAGGTAAAGGGATGAGAAACTTAAAAGAGAGAGGGAGGTGGATGGGAAGCAAGACAGAGAGCAAGATGCCTCCTGCCAAAGGAACTGCAGTGAACACAAACAAGAAGATAAGTGCAAAATGAAAACAAAATAAATGCTGTTTGTAGAAGTGAAGCAAAAGTAAGATGACAGAAAAAAAAGGCAAAAGAGAGTGGAATGAGATGATGTGGGCATACACAGAACAGTAAAGGTAGGGAAGATTTAAAGCTAACGGGGAAACAAGCAAAGGAATGGCAAAGATGTTTGTACTTGGTGCTTCTTTTTGCTCAAAATAGTTTTTCTCTGGTTTAGAAAAAAATAACGCCAGAAGGCCAAATTCATCAGACAAGTCATCTAGCAAGAATTGTCCTTTGGAAGGAATATCAAATCCTGGCAATTAGACCTTGACCAGAGCCCTGTCTTCAGCAGGTGAACAGACTGTGGAGATATTCAGTATTCTCCAGTCCATTTTTATCTAAAATAAATCAATTACATTTTGGAGACACTAACAAAGCTTGCAGGAAAAGATTTTCACTCTTCTTCCTACAGACAGATCTGTGATTACAATTCCAGAGGGGAGTTAAGCTCATTGTGAATATTTAAATAAAAGACTCATTGAATAGCTACAACTTGCTGCTTTCCACCCTGACTTACGCTTACCTCAGAACATTCATCTGCTGCAATAAGTGACTTAGGCTGGAAGGAGGTCAACAAAGGCAAGAAACGTCAATGAACATTAACTGCCTGCTAAACAAAGTGATGATTCATGAATAAAAAACAGGCATGACTTTAAAGGTCACTAGACCCAGTTAAACTGCATGTCTAACTCTTGTGTATCTGGCACACACAATATGCAGAACTGCCATAGGGCAATTACTAGGGTATTCATCAGCATGAATAATTCTGGTCTCAGATAGCACATAGCCATACTAAATTACATAAAGAAAATGAGGTATAGTTTCAGATCCATAGTCAGTGGTTTTATTACGCAACTTCC
The DNA here is from genome assembly GCF_028500815.1 of Rissa tridactyla. Taxonomy (NCBI): domain Eukaryota; kingdom Metazoa; phylum Chordata; class Aves; order Charadriiformes; family Laridae; genus Rissa; species Rissa tridactyla. Next base: position 200,927,818 of record NC_071466.1, read on the forward strand.
AGTTCTTACAGAAATTCTGGCACTCTCTATACCTTTTAACCCTCTTAGGACATATAAACTATTTCTAGAACCAAGCTCTGAAAAAGTTCACCTTTGCAGCCTGGGGCTTAAGGAAGGTTCTCTTTTCTGGCAAAGGCGTAGGTTTCTGATTTTGCAGGATGCACTTATAGGTCACTTTTGGATGGGTTTCAGCCTGGTGCATTAAGATGATTTTAGCATTTTATTCAGTAATGCTTTGTTATTTTAACTGAGATATTAATTTTTTTTCCCTTTATTGCTGCTTTTATCTGTGGCACTTAGAATGCCAAGACAGATCACCTCAAGAAAAATAAAAGGCATTATTACATTCTGTCTCTTTCCAACATTTGTGCTCTCAACACATAATAAATATTCAGATGTGTTTGCTGTCATTAGCTAGAAGACTGGGAACACTGTCACTGAGAAAAGGAAGACCTATTCAATAACAGCAGGGCCAAGCTTCCTTTAATATTATGGATCTAAGCAACCTGATATTTCATCAAGGTTTGTAACAAAAGCCTGACAACCTGGGGTAGGGTGGTTTTATGTGCGTGCTACGGGACTCCTTCCTTAGGATCCTTCCCAGAACTCTGGAGCACAATATGCACATGACATTCATCTTTTCGTGTTGTAGAATATTACTTGTTAATAGGTCATATACACCTCCTGGAAATCATCCTTTGGTTTTGGAAAAATAAAACAGATGGGGGGAGCCAAGGTCACGTCCAAGGCCGGGGGTGGTTATTCGCACTCTACTCCGCTTCTCATCTGCTGGTAAGATTACAATCCTCCTTCTTCTTTAAATAAAGAGGGAGAAGCCACACTTACAGTGAGCTCCGAAAAAATACTGGAGGGCTTTCAAACCATGATGGCCTATTATTACATGCTTTAGTTTTGTTCCTTTGTTTGGGGAGGCAATGTAGGCCACAGGCTTCCCAGAACCTAGCATTAGGTTGCTGTTTTACTAGATGAGTCATTCTCTCTTTCACTAGCCCCACCTGTAAAATACAGATTTTGGTCATAGTAACTGCTCCTTGAAAAAATATCTTAAAGTGATTTGCAAAGAAAATTACATATCAATCTACATTAGGAGTTTGTACGGCACAAAAATTATGCAGATACATTCCAAGTCAAACAGTGTGGAACTGTTTTTGTTAAATTTCTGTTATTTTTACATGTTATTTCTTTTTTTTTTTAATCCATGTATATGAAATATTTTATTTTGCAAATCAATTACAAATTAAATAAATTAAATATTTTAAAATATTAACATAGTTTCTTAGTAACTAGATACTATTCAGTTATCATCCTTGAAAAGCCTTTAACACTTCGTGATCAGTGCTGGATTGTCTTTTCTGGAGAAAATATGATTCATATTTTTTTTTTTTTGTAACCTGATTACCACTACTAGTTCAGGAAAAAAACAAAAAGAAGAGGGTTAAATTAATGGATATTACTTTATTGTACATGCAGCTTAAATTCAGCATCAAGCTCATACTCAAAAGCAAGGCCGAAAATTGAAATAGCAAGGTCTAAGTGTAGTACATATTTTTGTCCATGATTTGACTGATCTAAAAGTGAAGCAAATTGTATATTTATAGAAAAGAAAACAAAATAAAACTTATTTTCTCCCCCCCTGATTCTTTTATCTTCTCTTTCCCTCTTCACCTGGCAAAATTCCTTTAGGATACAAGCTACTCTACTGCATATATTTATCTCCCCAGAGAGAGACTGAAGAAAAAAATATGTGACAGATGTTAGTCGCATTGCTTAATGTACTACTGGAACATATTCAGAAACTATGGCAATGAGCATGATATAAATAATCTGCATAGAAGAGAATCCCGAAACCTCTCCTCTGAGGAAATATTCATTAATTTCAATTAGACTTTTACCTGGGTAATGATTAATACGGGCTGATTCTCAGATTATAGATATTTTTAGTCTATTTTTAAATAAGCATAATACCTTCATTATGTTATTCCTAAACTTTGTTCCCAAAAGCTTTCTACTTATGTATTTTAAAAAAATGAATTTATTAAGCAAAATGTACATGATAAATAGCAGCATCACAAGTAATAAAAGCCCTGGAAGTGATATTAGCCAACAGCTAAATTAATAGGCCAAATGCTTATTATCAATTCATACCACCTGTTGGCCAGAGTGTGGTCAGCACAGTGGAATGGCCCTACTAGGTAAGACCGAAAGGGCCATCCAGCTGAGGATTGTCTCTTCGCTGAGTCTGGAAATACAGTGGAAGATATAGTGAGGTAAAAAAATTCTGTTCTCCCTCTACTTACTCCTGAGACTATGGACCCATTTTGTCTTCCTCCTAATTTGTCTATTCTCTATATAGAAGAGTCTTAGCTTACCCTATATGCCTCAGTTTTGTCCCATTTGGAAATTGCTCCATATCTTTAACAATTTTCATTGTTTTAATCATTTTGTTAATAATTTCCAATTCTACTACATCCTTTTGGACATGGCAGGACAATGGGACAGGGGCCAGAATTGCACAGATTTAAAGGTGATTCATGAATTATTCAACTGAGCATTATCTTGTTCTCTGTTTTGTTATATTTTTTCCTAACAGTTACTAACATTTGATTTGCTTTTTTTGTCTGCTATTGAGCATAGGACTGACATTTTCGTGGAACTAACTCTCATTATCTCAAGATGTGTCTTCTGAGTGATATCGCTTAGCTCGGAGCTCATTTTATATGTGAATTTGTGGGTTTTTTTCCTTTGGCATCACTTTACATTTTTCTGCACTGCATTTCATCTGCCATTTTATTGCCCAATCAGCCTTATAAGTTTCTGCAGCAATTCTTCACAGTCAGCCTGCATTTTTCATATTCTGAATAATTCAGTATTAGCAGCAAACTTTCCCAGCTCCCTACAGAAAGCCTTTTCCAGGACTTTCATGAAGACATTGAAAGGCACAAGTCCTGCCTCAGCCCCCTGTAAAATTCCATAGCGACCTCTCTGCTTGACAAGAACTAGTATTTTACTCCTTTCTCTCTTTCCTGTCTCTTAATCAGATACTTTTATCCATGGAAGGTTCCCCCGCTCTGAAATGAGCTGTGACTGCTCATTTTCTTAAAAAGTCTTGAGACACAGCCATTGTCAAGGGTCTTTTGGAAATACAGATAGGCTATATCAAATAAATCATCCTTATTTTCACTTTTGATGACTTGGTCAAAAAATGCCAAAACATCTACATCACAGAACTTCCCCCTACAGAAGGCATGATGATCTTTCCAAATAACTTGCATTTATCCAGGTGTCCACTAATTCTGCTATACATTTTGCCTACTAGTTTACCTAATATGGAAGTCAGGCTTAGAGAATCTAGCTACCCCAATCTCCACATAAAGCCTCTGATATACCATCTGCTGTGGCTATGATGACATGCCGAAAGATTTCAAAGAAAGTGGAGGAAATTGTGACTACATTTCAAAAGGAAGACTCCTGGCATTTCCCTGCCTGAGGTGAAATTTGAATATTTATAGATAGAAATGCAGTAATAGGAATAAATCACTGAGTATTTTTATCAGTATGTAAATTGAAAAAGACTATTGGTATCTCGACTCTGAACTGTTTTTGAAAGAAAGTGGCCATGATTACTTTATTTTGTGCTACGCCCACATCCCATATGCTCTCCACTTACAGTACTTAATACACAAGCCAGAGCACACCTATAGGATTTGTAGTTAAAGGTTTATAGATACTGTGATTATGAAGGCCATGAAACAGGTATCTGGACACTTTAATAAGATGAAACCATCTCTGAAGAGGTATTGGAGCAGGATTTCAAGGCTGAGTGTATGCAGTCTTAAACATCTAAGCAGCTGGCAAGAACTTTCACTCCGTCCTTGAAAATCATATTACGTGCTTATGAGCTATTTTAGATCCTTCTCCAATATCCTTTGGTTTCAGAGTAGGAAGAGAAAACCATGCTCTCCATTCTGTCCCAGCATTTTACTCTCATTAAGATACTATGATCAGACTATGATAGACCACCTATTTCCACTTAGAAGGCACAGCCTGAATGCTAAATTTCATGTAAATCCTCCAAAACATCTATTTTTCTATTACTAGCGGGAAAAATAGATGCATGACATAGACAGATCCCATTCATACAGATTTTTCTTTTTGTAAGAATTCCTGTTGAGTGTGCTGACATCTTGTGGCTGGATATTTGAAATGTGCCACATGCGTGTCGAGGTGAGGTAATTACTGCATGGCATGCTGGGATCTTCAGCTCTTCTTGGAGACTTCAGTCAAAGGCCTCATGTTGAGGAACATCTTGAATTTAACTACACAGCATTGACTCTTCTTCGTGGGTTGAAATCCTTTTTTCGCCTCAAACCTCATAATTCTGGGGACAAAATGAGCACTCACATGTACATCTATTTCCTTCAAGTCACATAGTCATTAAATCTTGGTGCCTGAGACACAGTCCAGAGCTGTGATTATGATAGGAATTGCAAGAATACTGACATGTGTTTGTCAGAGTGAACTGCTCTTCTTTGACTGGTTCTTGGCTTTCTTTCGTGGCCAGATGTTAGCAGAAGGATGGAATGTTGCTCTGTTTTTTCCACAGTAAACAGGATGGAGGGCTACATTCCTGTTCTTTGGGATTTCACTCATTTGCTCTTTCTAAAAAATAAGTCACCCACAAACCCTTCTTGTCTCATCCTTTTACAGTCTAGAGATGACTTCTGTTATTGGTGTCTTCTTTTTTTGCACATTCCTCCTTTTTTGTATCTGTAGTGTCCTTTCCATTCTCCCCGTCTTTTAGAACCTGTCTTCTTTCTTGTCTTCTTTTTCTAATTGTTTTGGGTTTTTTCCACCCTTGCTCAAATTTCTTCAGCAGAGATTTTGTTGTGCCTGTCTGCAGCACAGCAGCTGATTCAACAACAAAATTTACCAGCTTTGATACCTTCATTCTGCTGTGAGTGAAACCATGAGGAGCAGAGCCTGTATGCGTAGCTCAAGGGAACCTAATGGAGCTTCTCGGGGTTACTGTGAAGGTCATTTCCATGCTGAAGGCCCAGCAGACAGGAGGACTGCACGTATCTACAATGGAGAGAGTTACAGCAGGTAATGAAGAACAGCTCTTTCGGGGTTAATATGATGCTTCTGAGGACAAGGGAAGAGGTTCTGCGGGTAGTTGCTGCCTCAGGCATAAGGACTGGCATCCACTGTGCTCAGTGCGAGAGTTAGACACGGTAAGAGAGGCTCTATGTATACAATCTGTCTCCCTGTGTTTATGTTCATGATTCATCTGTGCCTACATACTCTTATGAACAGTATGCTGCACTATGTTATTAAACACGAAACTGTGTACATAGCTTCTGGGATTTGTATATATGTCTCATAAGAAGAAAAGAAGGGTTTCAGTGAAATCCTGCCCATATGGCAGGTCAGCATGCATTAGTCTCCATTTTTCTGATGAGCCTGTTCTGAAGAACCATTCAGAGAATTTATCTCGCCAGCACTACGGGAAATTTCCAAGCAGGAGAGGATATATACACATATGTTTCATGAAGATTTGATTAAGTTTTCAAAAATGTGGTATACCAGAAACTAGAAGAAAGGCAATATGATCAAAGTATGCTGTAGGTTCAGCATATTCTCAGTACAAGTGGAAAGCTTACAACTCATAAAGGGTATTTATTACAGATAATGGAAATGGAAGAGAATTTAGGGACCTGATAATGTTAATCTTTTCAAACAATAATTACTTATTATGACTGAAAAGAAGAAAAATCTTAATGCCTTCAGGAGATTTTCCAATACAAACCTAGTAGTTATAGTGTCAGAAGTTATCTGAGAAAATTAAGAGAGGAAGTTGTTTGTGAGATCAATACAAGAATGAAAAAATGGGCCTTGGAATAAATGTACACATCCCAGCAGAATTCTTATAACTCTTGAGACACTAAACTTCGGTGCTTTCATTGCTGATTGAGTGTATGATTAAGAAAAAGCCTGTCTAACAGGAAAATACAGTTAAGTGAGAGGCAGATAGAAAACCCAGACCAGATCAGTTCCCTTGAATTGTTCTCTACAGTAAATACTACCCTTTTTTTTTTTTTTTTTTTCCCCTGGACTTTGTGATTAAGAACAAATTTGAAAATAAAGTATTTATTTTCATTTATTTTATATCTGTATGTCTGTCAGGAGATGTAGTCTGCACCGCTGAATGATCACAAATAAATGTTATTCTCATTTCAAGGACTTCCCAAGATGCATAAATGAACTACATTCCTTTAAAGATGTTTTAATAAGGTTCATGTGGGATTGAAGTCATGCTTAGACTTTGCAGAAGCTTTTGTGCTGGAAAATGAACTATATGAGCACAGAAACTACAGTTCTGAAAGTTCATTGGTAGGCTCATCTTCTTAACTGCTATATTAAAGTTCCTATATTAAACCTTTTATCAGCTCTTTATAAACTTTATTATCAACTAAAAATGCCTACTTCATTTGTAACTCATAAACTGTAAGAAAAGAAGAAAAAGCATCTTTCCCTTTCCTTGCTAATATTTCTTTGAGTGCTTTTCATTTTCTTTCCTAAACTCTTCAAGTATTGTGCATTTGGTTTAAAACACATTTTATACACTATTAATATTCACTCCAAGGATGTAAAACATATTTTTGGAAGTCATCAATCTAAAAAGAAGAGCGGTTGAAAATTCCAGCACAACCTCCAGAAATTCATATTACTGTGAATAGTTACCCTGAGGCCATGTATGCTGGAGTGAAACCAGTCACAGCAGTCCAAGTTGTGTCACACCTGGTGAGATTTTCCTTGTTGTGATCCTGTAGCACTGATGAAAGATAGTTTCACGAATATTTTTCTGCTGTTTCATAACCACCTCCTTTTAAGGAAGCGTTGGCTCTTCCTACACTTACAACATGGATAAATGTAAGTAGTACCTGCATTCAAACGGAGAGTTTTTGCCACACTATTCACAATATTGCTTTTTATTCTATGAATGAAATGCTAACATGTTTCTGCTTCCACAAAATGCCAGTAATTTTTATGCTGCTCTAACTGTGGTGGAATCTGGTGTCATCAAAGCCAAAGTTTCAAGGTGGATGTGCCTGTGCCTTCTGGATCTAGTGAGTCCTCTGTAAGATCAAAATATATTAAAACCCTCAAAGGACACATTTTCTTTAAATAAAAAGCAAAAATTGACTTATGCAAGTAGAGAAGACTCAAGTAAGGAAAATTTGCTTGTAGGTATCCTTTGTCCTTGCTTTTCCCTACTCAATCACCTTCTGAGTAGCATCAATCTCAGATCCTTCTAGAGCCTAGACTTTTGAAGCCTTTTTGCTACCTGCTCTCCACTGCAGTTGTATAATGTCCTTTCATGAGTTTCAAGCTCTTACTTGTGACTGTAACCGACTGTCTTGGCCATACCCCACCGTCTCCGAAATCCTCTGCCTTGAGTATGCTCAGTAACTCCCTCAGGGAAGGAAATGTCTCCCTTTTCCTCACAGCAGATTCTTTGTACCCAGCTGCTTTATTAAGGGAACATAATCATAACTCCAAATGCACAATAAAGCAGATGCCACCTGGCACTATCACAAAAAAAATAAAAGATATGTTTCTTTGCTGGTTAGCAGCCATGAAACAAAGCATGATGCAATTAGTATCTGGGAAGCATCTGGGCACATGGTGCATATAGTTGTCAGCGTGTGTGCCAATACAGATTGAATAAGGAAGGATCTTTGGAACCATGTTGTCTTTCAGAAGTGCTGAGATTCCTTTGCACTCTGGGAATTCTTCTGGGTGTCAGTGCAACCTGATTTACTAAGAACAGTAGTGATGCATGCTAAAAGAAATCAGTTTCCAAGCACAAGAAATTTTTTAGAGGTGCTATTTTCAAACCTTCACAGCTCAGCTGAATCAAACCCAATTTTCCCTGGAACACCTGAATGCACTACTTCTCAATAAGGAATAAGTATCTGCCAATTTCTAATTTTCTAGGTTAATCTGATTCATCAGTACAGTTCTTCAGCAAGTAGTCATAAGGCAGTTTATAACAGACATCGTCAATTTTAGTCTTCTTATATTCCAGAGGACTGAACAGTATTAATCCAAACACTGTAGAAAAATAAACAAATTGCAGGTTTAGACTAGGCTTGGAAAATTTTAATCTCCAAGACAAACATTTCAGGAGAGTATGAATGGGTGAAAAAAAGGATTTTAGAAGGCAATATCTGGAATCTACTGTTAGAGTATCAGTGGTAACAAACATTAATTAGTCTGAAAACCAGTAACTTCAGTCAAACTATTTTTTCTTGGCACTCTAAAATGTATTGAAGTGTTGATAATCACAAAATTTGAAGTGGTTTCCTGACTAAAGGGTTTGCAAAGGATTCATTGCAGTAATTATACAAATATAAACCAATTGTTTATGCGTCTCAATTTATAACCCCAAAGTTATTATTCATAAATATTACTCCATGTTGGTACATCAAAGTGATATGTTTGTCTGCCTAACAGTAAGTTTGATAATTAAGACTGACTGAGAAAGTGGAAAGAAATTTTGTTTCTTGATGAAAGTTCCTGCAAGTAAGAATATTAATGTAAGAAAGTATGTTCTCAGATTTGCCCCTGGGTATGGCCTGGCTCAACTGCCTTTCCTCTGTAAAATCAGGATAAAAAGAGAAGTAAATTGTCATGTGTTGATGCTGCCAGCTGCCAGAGAAGTACTCAGATGCTCTCTCACTCCCCCTTCTCAGTCAGGTTGGGGGAGAAAATGAAATGGAAAAGCCCACAGGTAGAGATAAAAATAAGGAGCGATTGTCATCATAGACTTGACTTGAGTAAAATTAATTTACTTTTTTGACAATTAAAATACATTTGGATAGTGAGAAACAAAGACAAATTAAAACACCTTCCCCCCCCCCCCAACTTTTTCCCAGGCTCAACTTCACTCCTTCATTTCCAACTCCTCTACCTTCACCTTCCCCCATTGTGCAGCACAGGGTGGATGGGGAATGGGGGTTGTGGTCAGTCCATAACCGTTCCTTTCTGCTTCTCCTTCCTCCTCACACACTTCACCTACTGCAGCATGGGTTCTTTCCACAGCAAGTTAACCCACTGCATTGGGTGTCCTCTCCAGGCCACAGTTCCCATCAGGAGAACCTGCTTCAGCACAGGCTCTCTAAAGGCTGCAGGTTCCTTCAGGGCATAGACATCTGCTTTGGCAAGGTCCTCTCCACAGGCTGAAGACAATACCTGCTCCATCATGGCCTTTTCCATAGGCTGCAGGGGAATATCTGCTCTGGTGCATGATATGACCTTGGTATTTGCAGAGCTGTTTCATATATTTTTTTCTCCTCACTGACTTGGAGCATTTTATCCTTTCTTAAATAGTTTTTACAGAGGCATCACTAACATTGCTGCTGGGTGAAAAGAAGAACTTTTCCTTAAGAAAGGAAAAGTTAGTTATTATCTGAAAGAAAATTCTTAATTTGTTTGTAGTAACTCAGTTTCTTGCTTCAGTTCCTTCCAGGTTCTCTAAGTACTGAGAAGGTAATGAAGGTGCAGAGGGAGATGAAAAGAGCTATTAGTGCTGTCCCTTCCCTTACCGATTGGAAGAAAGTTATTTTCTGCAAACACGTATGAAATTAGATTCTATTTGTGCTTCTGAATGAAAATCTTAACTGCATGTCTGATAGCATCAGTAATGTCCGAGCTTGAAAAGTGTCTTTTTCTCTTCACAGAATTCTGGACATCTTTACTTGTGAGACATTTTTCTCCCTTTTTAGGAGCTGACTTTGAAAAGAGTTATTCATTGGTCCCCATGGCAATCTTCTGAGAGTCTAGGAAAGGTGGCCTGCCTGTGGAAGAGTATTTTTTCCAAGGAAATTGCAAGCAGTTTCTGGACATGAGTGAGTATATTTTAGGGAAAATGATAGTCATTCCATAATTTCCTCTGGGACAATGAGGAAAGGAAGCAGGTCTATCTCTGTATATAGGAGACACAAAACACTCTCTCATTCTGTTTGAGTCTGCAATGAATTAGAAATGACCTCACAGATTGATAGCTGAATTACATTCATTGGATGCAAATGACTAATTGGTGTCAGAAAGATTTAAGAATGTTTCAAGGAAGCTAAGGTCGTGCATGTAAACAGCCCACAGGATGGACTTTTCTCCGCTTGCTGTGCGTGTCATCACTGGCCTTACGTATGTTCTGTCTGGGAACAGAAATTTCTTCCTTCTAGTTGCTATAAGAATGATGTTGGAACTCTGCTTTCTCCTGAGATTCAGGAAATGATAATGAATCCTTTCTGCTTCCTCTGAGGGACTCATATTTGAAGCAAGAGAAAAAAGAGCTTTGAAAGCTGTCCCTAACTCAGTACTATTGATATCTGGCCTGATACCAATGAAGGCAGTCTTTCTGTGAGTGGATCAACTATCTTGGCATAGATTTTTGCCTTTGTGCCAGCTGGGAGCCACATTTCACTGTCCCTTGCACTTCATCTACACACTGGCAGAAGCCAGATTTCCCAGCAGGCTGCTTAACCATCTTGGCATGGCTCTTGTCCAAATACTGGCTGGGAGCTGGTTCCTCTGTGGCCTTCTCAGTTCTCTTGACATGAACATTGCTCAGACACCAACCGACAGCTCAGTTCCTGAAGCCCGCTGTTTCCATCTGCTAATTCTGAGTGGCAACAAAAAGAGAGGGGCTATCCTTCAAACCACCTCAGATATTTTGTTTTCCTTTGGAAGTTTCTGGGGTGGAAAAAAACCCAACCAAATAAAACAGTCAGAGATAAAGAAACACACACTAGATTAAACATTCTGGGAAACCTCTGTGCCAAAAAGAATTTGAAGTCCAGCCTCTGTGTGTCTGGGTCAGTTCTACCTGGGCAATCAAACTACAGCTGGCTGTAATTAATCTGCAAAGAAAAGAAGGACTGGCCTGTGGGATGCTTTGCTTCATCCACTTAGTATAGAAAATTCACAGTGATTTCTGTATGATAGGCTTCTTACTTATAGATGAGTTCTAGGCTCTTGCTCTTTGGTCCTGATTTCTACGTCTCTTTCCTTTAATTCTTTTTGCAATTACTGACTGGTCTGCATGACTTTATGATTGTCTACTCCTCTTCTTAGTCTTCAGTTGAACAACGTTATTGGATTCTTGACTATACTGCAGATTTGTTTTTCCAGACTAGTGAAAAAATATTTCCTTCTTTGGTTCAGTATAAATAGGTCTATCTGGTTTTTACTCAGCCTTAAGTGCTGAATGCAAACATCCCTGTTTTAAGCTACATTTCCATGGAGGGATATTGTCTGGATACATAGAAATCTGGAAGTCTCTTCCTGACGAAAGTCATTAAGTCTTCTGAGTGAAGATCTTTCTCTATCTGTATGGAGACTGAGAATGTTTACCTCCTACAAACTGAGACAAGATAAGGCTGAGAGCATTCACTCCTTTTCTAGCTTAATGCACCAACATATCTCCAGTTCTGCTAATCCCAAATTATGAAAAGTCCTGAGTCAGACATGAGAAATCGTGACACTTCTTCTGAAAACTTATGACTATTAAGCATTTATAAAAGCTGCAAATCTCAAATGTCCTTGGCATTCAGGAGGTGGAGAGGTGGTGGGGGAGGAAGAAACATAACGGGAATGCTTATTACTGGGAATTATTTAGCAGAGCAAATAGCTTTACAGCCTCTTTACTGGAGATGCTAGTAGGCAGATTTGAATATTAATACCCCTCCTTTGAAAAATGTCTTCATATTTTTCTTAACTTCCTTACTTGTCTTTATGCTGACTTTGAGTAAGCACTTTGAAAATGTCTCAAGAGAAAAAGGAAGACACTAGACAGCTTTAACCCCTAAAGATTTTATATTCTCTTGGTTAACTGGTTAGGTCACATAGTCCTTGACCACTGCTTGGATTGTATAGTAGGAAGAAACTACTTATTACTCATTTTACAATCAAATAACTTGCTAGTAACTTTAGATGAACACATAAAAAGTTGTGCTAAAAAATGGATCTGAATGACAGTCATCCATGGGCAGACAGTCACTTACAGTCTCTGGGCCCACGGGACCAAAAGGTGAGTTCCTGACTTTGTTTGTAGTCTTTCAATTTGCATGCTGCTCTTTTAAGATACTCTCTGGGCAATAAACTGCAGTAAAAAGGCATGCTGAGAGAGCAGAGATAACTGTTGTCTTGTCAGTTATAGGGGGAGAGAGTTATGGGCAGTTACAGAATCACAGAATGATTTGGCTTGGCAAAGACCTCTGGGGATCATCTTGTCCAGGCTCCTTCTCAAGTAGGGCCACCTAGAGACAGTTGCCCAGGATTGTGTTTAGACCTTTTTTTAATATCTCCAAGGATGGAGACTACACAACATCCCTGGGCAACCTGTGACAGTGCTCGGTCACACTCACAGCAAACAAGTGTTTCCTGATGTTCAGCGGGAGACTCCTGTGTTTCAGTTTGTGCCCATTGCATCTGGTCCTGTCACTGGGCACCACTCAAAAGAACCTGTCTCCGTCCTCTTTGCACTCTCCCTTCAGGTATTTATGTACATTGATGAGATCCCCCTGAGCCTTCCCTTCTCCAGACTGAACAGTCCCATCTCCATCAGCCTTTCCTCACAGGACAGATGATCCAGTGCTTCGTTTTTCACGTGGCACTTTGTTGAACTCTCTCCTGTAGGCCCATGTCTCTCTTGTACTGGGGAGCCCAGAACTAGACACAGTACTCCAGCTGTGGCCTCACTAGTAGTGAGTAGAGAGGAAGGATCACCTCTGTTGACCTGCTGCCAGTACTTTATCTATGCATCTGAGGATACAATTGGCCTTCTTTGCAACGAAGACAAGTTGCTGGCTCATGTTCAACTTTGTGTCCACCAGGACTTCCAGCTACGTTTCTGCTAAGCTGCTTTCCAGCTGGGTGGCCCCTAGCATACACTGATGCATGACATTGTGATGCATTACATTGTTCCTCCTCCTCACGTGCAGGATTTTGCACTTCCACTTGTTGAGCTGCATATGGTTCCTGTTGGCCCATTGCTTTATCCTGCCAGGGTCCCTCTGGATGGCAATGTGACCCTCTGATGTATCACCCACTCCTACCAGGTTAAAGGTGTCTGCACACTTGCTGAGGGTGCACTCTCCTCTGTCACCCAGATCATTAATGAAGATGTTAAACAGGACTGTGCCAATCTGTAAATATTTAATATTTAAGAGTTATTTTTAAAAAAATTAACTCCAATACCAGAAGAGGTATTTCTTACATTGTAATACTATTAATGATCTGTAAATGGATAGAGGTTTATGCTAAAAGTTTTTTAACCACAACTCTCTATAAAACACAGTTGAAAAGAGAGGAGAGGAAGAGATAAGGAGATACACGAGCTTAGAAAAAGAACTAAACTACTTTAATGAAAATAATAATAAATAAGAAAATAGTAAATAATAATAGAATAATAAAAATTAAAGAAAAAAAAGTATACAATATATACAAAACCGTATCCAACTCCCAGGATGATGATCGTGTCACCAGCAGACACAGGGAAAGTCCCAGACTGGAGTCAGCGATGGACAGGAGCTGAATTCCGGAACTAGAGTCAGGAATGTTCAGATCGGGATCAAAGGCAGACGAACAGACAGGGTCCTTCTCAGACATCGGCCATTGAAGAAAAAGCGAGCCAGAGCCCCCTTGCCCCTTTGATCCCTCAGCTTTTATACCGAGTGTGATGCAGATGGGATGGAACACCCTGTTGGTCATTTTTGGGTCACCTGTCCCCTCTGCTCCTCCCTGCAGGTGTGACCCCTCTACGCTTCTCTGCTTCCGATGCTCTGACGGGGCAAACAGCAAAGTTAGCTGACCTTGGTTGTTATAGCAATAAGTGTAAACAAGAGCCTCTGTGCATACTATTCCTTGCTATAATCAGGTCTTATCACTCTGAGAGTGAACAGTTTCTGAACAATATGCTGTTAATTTCAGACTTTAGTCAGTTAGAAGAGGCCCAGTTAAAAAGTAAAATTACAAATCAGAAAATTGGTTCTGTTTTACTTCAAACCAGGACAGGTGAGGCATTTTTAGAATTTGGATTATTTGGATCCATTATATAGGTGACATTTAATATACACACAATAGGAAAAAGTAAATTTCATAAGATGTAGGTATTGCTCTGAAAAACAACCATATGAATATGCTCCTTCTCACTCCATGTCTTTATTTTCATAGAGTATATCTTGCAAACTTGGAGTATATCTTCTAAAATTGCTACTTAGTACTGCCAGGGCTGTAGAACTAACACAACTTTATAAGAACTGACTGACTTTTTTTCCTCACTGGTGTTCACACACTGAGGCAGAATTGTTAATATTCTACTTGGTATTTCAGGGCATGTAATTTTTTGTTGATATGCATTAGTGGCAGCCAACAGGAAGGAAGAGCATTTCCATGGTATAACTATAAATGTAATTTGATGACCATGGGCTTGCACAGATGTAAATGTAGGCAGTAATCAGTCTGAAGACCCTTTGTTACTGGCAGTGGTACACAACTGAGAAATAATTGAGTTTTGTTTTCAGAATCCGTGTTGGTTTTACAGGTTTGAAATAAAGAGGAAAAAACTTTTACTGTTATTCTGGTCTAATTTTCCCTAAGAATTACAACGTAAAACATTTCCTGTATCACAACACATTGCTACAATAAACTAGTATTGACCTTGATGGATTTCCATAGAAGAATACATTTGAAAATGTCATTGGAGTAGGGGTCAAAACTGATCTTCTGAATTTCTTAAAATCACCAGTTTATCTTTATTTAAATATAAGGGCAGTGGCTACTCTAGCTTCCTGATGAACACAGTTAGGAATCCTGATAAAGTTGAAATAGTTTGACTGCAAAAATCCTCCCCAATAGAAACCCAAACCCCCAAACAGAACAGAACATAACAGAAAACAAAACCAAAAACCAACCAAAAAAAGTTATTTCCCAGGCTGTATTATTTTTACTAAACATCTCTTACAGGGCTACAAGAAAAGCACTTGGACAAAACACATATTTTTTTCTTTTGCTCCTACAGTGCTGCTTTGCCACTCTTGTCTTCCAGTTCCCTATGTGTCAGCCTCTGCAGAATGTAGGTTTATTAACATGGCTACAGAGACAGCTCAAAACAACTTGCCTTTGTTTTAACGGATTCCTTTAACTCCACTAGTTTTGAAAACACTCGACTGTCATGGCAGCACTGGTATACTTCACTATGTATAAAGAAGGAAATACCAGTAGAAAGAATTTATCTTTCCCCCCTACCCTCCCCCCAAAATCCATAGCAAAAGAGAAAGAAAGGTAAAAAAAAGATTTCCATTTAAGACACACAGACTTCGTCTATGTGCTTTGAAAGAGCATCTTTGTGAGTTCTTGTAATCTTGTAGAGATCATGCCCAGCAACAAGAACGGTTCTTAACCCATATCCCAATGGATGGGGAGAAGGCTGTAACATGTGATGCCTGGAGGAGCCAGGACAGAGTAGTAAGAGACCAGACCAGGAAGAGCTCTCTGAAGGCATGGAGGGTGCAGCCAACAGATTTTAGGTGTGAAAACATGCCTGTTTTCAGGATATTACCAAAATATATTGAGTCTTGGACATTACCAAAGACAAATAAACCCATCTTCCTTTACAAGGCTGCACTACAGACAGTTTGACTGAAATAACCCTTGAAGTCACAGCCATTGCCAAACCGCTTGTGGCAGACAGCCTTTCTACAGTGCGTCCCATCCTCTTCCTTGGGGCTGTCTCCCAGGCTGTCTCCCCTGCTGCTGTGCCCGGCTTGGCAGCGGGGTCTCTCACCCTCCCACCTTCCCCCAGCCTGCCTTGGCTCCCATCTCGACATAGGGCCAGTACGCAGGGGTGAAGCTCTTGCTCGTGCCTTGGGTGAGACTGCCTGTGGGTGGGCTGCCGGGAGGCAGGATAAGAACATAGTATGAAAACCTGAGGTTTGAAGGCCTCAACTCTTTTTTTACAGATATATTGTTGAGGTGCTTTTGATGCAGTATGTGCCATCTGCAGTTAAAAATCATCTCTTTACATATATTCAGAAATAGCTTAGAGCTGCACAATTTTCTTTCTTTGATTAATAAGGTATTTTTAGCAAGGAAAAAAAAAGTTTGCCCATTTTTAAGAGTGTATATTTTTTCACTTCTTCTCAGTGGTAATTGCGTCAGTTTTAATCCCTCAATATTTTGACTAGGTAAAACTAATTTATTTCAGTCTCTCTTGTCGTGTTAAAATATTAACTTTTGGGGACTTAGGGAACTTCTCACAGACCATTTCCCTAACACCTAGTGCTGGGATGAACCACTCTAAAACTTGTTTCTCTTTATGCTGTTATAAATCAAATAGCAAATGCAATTTAATGTTACATTTTTAATCTTTTTAAAACGCTTGTGAGCCAACCATCTAAGACTAGCCAGCAACACCTAAACAATCATTCATGCTTCTTTCCTTCGTCCCATTTTCCAATCCAACAATACCTAAAGAGGAAGTAAGCAGTATATTTATAGCTATACAAAAAGACGGCTACTAGGAACCATTGAATGTTTAGATGGAATGTCTCTTTCCACCATCAGTGTTTTACAGGGTATTGAAAATTATTGTTGCTGCTACTGTAAGTAAATACTGAATTATAGAAAATGTAAAAATTCAGTGTTTATAAAAGAACATGGACAACACAGATGGGTTTTATTTCTTTATTTTTTTTCCATACCTTCTTACAAAACTGTGTGATGAACTACATATAAACATATTCTGTGGGAAAATATATACATCATTGTTTTCTAGGAGAGCATCTGTCCCCTTTAATATTTCTACCGCTTTTTAGCAATCCAATCTTATGCCTAGAGCTTTTTAATTAATAAAGACTATTTAGGGTTTTTTTAGCACTTTTTGTTATTGATTTTTAAAGTATTTATTCACTACTTTTCTGACTGAGTATAAAATCGTAATGCAGATTCATCTGCCTCTAACCACTGTTTTACTGAGTAGTAAAGGAAAAAAGTCATTGGAACTATTAAAAAAAGTTGAGTGTGAATAGAAAAGACCCCCTGTGGAATGCCTGTGCCATGAACATACTTTTGTCAGTAAAATGTTTAAAATCCCATTAGGCCCCAAGCTCTTAAATGAGATTTAAGTTTCGCTAAGACCTTTCCATCTTCTTGGGGGGGAGTGATTTCCAAATATATATACCTGGTGTCAGATTAGGTTCTGAAGGACTGATTTTTCAAACAGGCTGCTAGGAATGTCTTCAATGACATTCAGCAAATGTTTGTTAAGTAGATCCTTCAGACTCAGATCTAGCAATAAACTTTTTATACTTAGTCCTCAGTGTCCCATGGGAATTCTTTGCGAGGTCAGAGTCTTAGCCAAAGTTATTTGAATTCTTTTAAATTATATACATTAGGTAGTAACTGGAAAACCTGACTACTTAAAGTGAGTGCTGTCATTTTTTTATCTTAAATAATGGTCTATGATGTTCACATAGTTTTTTTGCAACCAGTATCATATTAAACCTGTGAACTGTTCTTCACAAAGTCACATTTCTTTCTAATATGAGGCTCCTACTGTGTGCAGAATTGTTTGTTCACACTCTATTTAGTTCCATAGTGATTGTAATAAACTAATTTCACTGACAGAACTGTCTAAGGTATCCAGAGCTGTGCCCTATAGAATAAAATTTTCCAATCAAAAGGGGCAAGACCATATTTAAAAAAGATTCTAATTAAATCTAGATCAAGTCTAGATCTAGTCCCTCCCAAGTTCATAGACTCATAGAATCAAAGAATTGTTTGGGTTGGAAAGGACCTTAAAGATCATTTAGTTCCAACCCCACTGCCATGGGCAGGGACACCTCCCACTGGACCAGGTTGCTCAAAGGCCCATCCAGCCTGGCCTTGAACACTTCTGGGGATGGGGCATCCACAACTTCTTTGGGCAACCTGTTTGAGTATCTCACCACCCTCACAGTAAAGAATTTCTTCCTAATATCTAATCTAAATCCACCCTCTTTCACTTTAAAACTGTTACCCCTCATCCTATTGCTACACTCGCTGATATTCCCCATCCTTCCTGTAAGCTGCCTTTAAGTACTGGAAGGCTGCTATAAGGTCTCCCCGGAGCCTTCTCTTCTCCAGCCTGAACAACTCCAACTATCTCAACCTGTCCTCATAGCAGAGGGGCTCTTGACCTCTGATCATCTTCGTGGCCCTTCTCTGTACTTGTTCCAACAGGTCCATGTCTTCCCTGTGCTGAGGACTCCAAAGCTGGATGCAGTACTTCAGGTGGAGTCTCACCAGAGCAGAATAAAGGGGTAGAATCACGTCCCTTGACCTGTTGATGATGTTTCCCTTGATGCAGCCCAGGATGTGGTTGGCTTTCTGGGCTGCAAGTGCGCATTGCCTGCTCATGTTGAGCTTTTCATTAACCAAGTCTTTCCTCAGGGCTGCTCTCAAAGCATTCCCTGCTCAGCCTGTATTTGTGCTTGGGATTGCCCCCACCCACGTGCAGGACCTTGCTCTTGGTCTGGTTGAACTTCATGAGGCTTGCACGGGCCCACCTCTCAAGCCTGTCCAGGTCCCTCTGGATGCCATTCCTTCCCTTCAGTGTGTCGACCGCACTACTCAGCTTGGTGTTGTGAGCAAAGTTGCTGAGTATGCACTCACTCCCACTGTCCATATCATCAACAAAGATGTTAAACAGTTAACAATATAATTTTCAATTTGAATGAAGAGAATATTTAAAAAATATCTTCCTATCCACTTAATGCTATTATGTTTGCATGTGTATTTTTACACTGAAACACAGTGCAGATTTCAGTATGTTTTCACTGAGATGGCTAGTTTGCTAAGGATGATAATAGAAGATATTTGAGGGATGTACAGAGCTGACATTTAGAAAGTTTTTTATAATTTTGTGGCATTTTTATTTAAAAAAACAACAACAAAGAAACCAAAGGAAACATTGTGATAGGCCTTGCTATATCATGGGTTAATATGTATGATCATGGGCAGACTGTAACTGAACCTTAAATGAAGTAGCCCCATAGAAGCTGAAACCGCCAGATGTACACAGAGATGTGCTGTCAGGTTGGAGGATGATGCAAAATGAACAGTCCTATAAAATAATGAAGGTAAAGAAGAAAGATATTTGCTGAGTTCAACACGGACCAGTGATGATGATATAGGTGGAATATAGAGAGACAGATCAGGAAATCTAATATTTAATTAGTTTGACTACTTTATAAAAAAACCCTGAGAAACCGTCTAAGATGTGCATTGGTGTAGAGAAGCCTGCACAGCATTGTGCTAATAGCTTGCTAATGGTTCAGATGTTTCAACATTTTGTCTGTTAGATGATGTGGTTTAGTGGGTCATGCCATGCAGGCAGTCAACTTAGCCCGCTATTTGCCATTGAGCCAAGTCTGTTTCTTTTCTTTTGTCTGCTCTATTAATAAGAATAGTGTTGGAGTCCCTAGCTAGTGGATCCAAGCCAGTCCCTAGCCGGTGTTCCCAAGACTTATGAAATTACAGTACTTACAGAAAGAATGTCCTAAGCAACAGATATATTACTACGTTCAACATTTTCATTAGTGATGTGTATAAATAAAATAAAGGAAAAGACTGTGGAGAAAATTGTTGTAATTCCAAGTGCACTTGAAAGACTAGAAAAATAGTCTAAAATCAATGAAAAATTAATATATATTCCTATGGTGACGTAGAACTTGCAAAAATTTTCAAAGCACGAGAAAAAACAGATTCTTCCTCTTTATGGATTTTTGAGGGTATTTCTAGAAAAATTAAATATTTGCATTATTTGCCTCTAATGACTTTTACACATCATTTACTATTTAATAAATTTGTTACATAAAAACACATGTATATGTACACTTGTATAAGTATATGTAGGCATAAATTATTTACTTTTGGAAAATGACAGCTATGGTCAATATTAGGGGTGAAGCTGTTCCGTATGCAAGATGAAATGATTACTGTAACAGTGTTAGAAAGTTACAGGTCAGAATCTGATGCGGCCTCAAGACTTGGTTTTATGGATACAAACTGCCTTTGCAGTCAGACCAAGGTTCATAAGTAGTACTGTAAACAGAGATCTCAATAACTGATGTATCACTATAAATTAAAAAAAAAATCTTATTTGTAGAAAGATGCTTGCAAAATTAACAGTACATCCTTATGCATTTGCAATAATGTATAAAGTTAACATATCCCATGATTTGCCTTGGTTATTCAAGAAAAGTAATTGCCTAATTTAATACATTTTCATGTAAAATCACTTTGTTTTGAATAAGTAAAGAAAGCATTCTGATGAACTGAGTCGCATCACTAACGTAATTTTGAACAGTTTTCTCAAAAATGTCTGCTCTGAAATTTCAGAGGCCCCTTTTCCTGCTCTTCAGTTAAGACAACAATAGCTCCTCTCTGCCAGGGAAAGGGATGGAAAGTAGTTGGCTACAGGTATAAGCATTCACTCTCCTGCTCTGGAAAATGCCATTATTTAAAGTAGTTATTGTTCCCTGGTTGTTTTTTTTTACACACCACTTTCTACCAGCCCATCACTGCTTTTGTGGGTCTGGACAGCAAATCCTGAACAGGTTGGTTCTGGAAGAAATCTGAGTGAGGGCATGGTACGGAACAGCAAGGTAATTACAGAATTGGGACACTTCATTGTGGTGGTTTGGTTTTGGTCTTTTGTTTAATGTGGATTTTAGTTGCCTTACAGAATAACATGAAAGGATCTAGGTGTATAATCCTTAGTTATCCTAAAGCCCTCTTGTGTATGGTTCTGATACCCACATTGATCTTAATTAACCAGTTGGGAAACAAAAAAGTAAAGGTACTTAATGTGTGTTGTATACACATAATGACGTGTACAGGAAAAAATAACATTTCCTATTAATGAGACTCCTTTCCACTTTGAATTTCATTTCCTGGCTTTCAGTTAATGATTAGACTCAGATTAGTGCCCCATTCTATGTCAAGAGACTTGACTAATTGATGACTAATTTCATTTCAGTCCCATAACTTGAGTCTATGTCTATTTCTTGGTTAAGAAAGCTGTCCTTAGCCTCATAATTTCTGTTCCTCTGTGCTTATTAAAATTTGAATTTATCTTATGCAGACACACATACCATAGCAGACAGGCAGTCAGGTTTCAGTCTCAGATCTGGAACGGCCTCTTTGCTCCCCTCCATGCCTGGAGATTGACAGGAACTGTTGCCCAATGCATAGAAGAATTTCTTTCTTTAGACCTCTTCATTAGAAGTGTCATCCTGCACATCAGCCCAGGGTTGAGCATAAAACCAGGATATTTCTTCTATCAAACTTTATTTAAAAAAAAAAAAAAAAAAAGTTGTTGAGCCTCTGCATTATAAAGATAGGCATTCTAAATAATACAATAAGAAGCTATCCAATTCTTATGTGTCTGCGTCAACTTTTAAACTTGAATCCATTGAATATATTTTGAGCTCTGATGTATGTGTTTTTCTTAATTCTGTCTTTGGAACACCTCTCAATAGAATGTACAAAAGGTGTATCATGCCACAGAGACCTTGAATTTCAACAGAAGTAAAGTACACTTTTGACATAGTTGATGCTGATGCCTATGAGCAAAAAAAGGAGTTATCTAACCGACAACAAATGAAGGGAACGAGAAAAGGGAAAGGACTGTGAGCAGTCTTTAGGAAAGTGAAACTAAAGTGTCATACCATTTCATTTAGAAAAGATTTCTTCTATTAAATATAATTTTTTTTCCTTCAAGTTTTGATGAAGATGAGGTTGCTAGGAAACTCATTCTGTTTTCATCTGTGCCTGTGTAAATATGGCGTAACTGATTTACACTGATGAAATCTCCTGGACTGAAGTAAGAACAGCTATGGAGTAGTTTTGACGTTTGCTGATGACATAAAGAAATATGTTACAAAAGAGAAAAAACTCAATGACCAGTTGTTGCCTCCTGGTCTCTGGACAACATTTGGTACAAGCCATGAGAAATTACATTTATGCCTTCTTTGTAAATCCCTGATTCCTTTCCAGTACAGCTGCATGAAATTCTTGGCAATGAAAAACACCTTCACTACTCGCATATTATCACTCAAGATTGTGTTGGAATCAGGAATCCATGTTTATGGCTCTTACAAATTGAATTCATCTGCCATCTTTATTAAGAGAGAAGCGATTTCTCTCTGTGTTGCAGGTTTTAAAGGGATGATGGTAAATATTATAGCTCTTCTTACAGCTATACTGCCTTTGGTGACAGTACCTGAGTACATATTTACTTTTATGAGTCAGTGGACATATAATGTTTGTATAAATGCTACTGTGAATGTAATATTCACTATGTATATCCATGCAGATTTTTAGCATGAACGCACTGAGTAATGACAACTACATCACACCTTTTGTATCTTAACACCGCTGGCCATACCAAATGTGCGGCCAACACACCTTCGCACACACTCTAGGACCTATCCCAGAATATTTGTATAAAAAAGTCTTTTATCTCTGTACTAAAATTCCTGCACAGCTATGCTGCCTATTGCTGCACCAGGGTCATCAAATTAGGTCTGTAAGCAGATTTCATCCATCCTGACCTATCACAAGAAATAGACAGACTCATGCAATATGCTAATTTCTGTTTTATCATTGATATGACATGACATGACATGACATGACAAATACAGACTATCCTGCTAGCAAAGCTGCTTCTGTCTTCCCCTCAGGAGATGTACTAGATCACAGCTTTAGTCTAGGCTAGTCTCCCATTAGTTGATCAGGGAAGACCAGCATTGACTGATCATTATAGACTGTCCTCCTCACCTGCTGTGAAAAGAGATGCATGAGAAGAGTCATCTTTAACCGGGGACCTCCTTCAGGGCTTCCAAGCCTGTGAAAGTCTCCCTCACTGGTTCACTTTTGTTTCTTTAATTTTTGCGATAAGCAAAGGGACTCTGAACACAGAATATAAACAACTGAAATATTTTTTAAGGATTTTACTGAGTAGTAAACATAGTAGTATAATATATTAAATATTAGTTTATATATATGGTAATAGTGTGGCAAGAGACATGGAACTAAAATTACAAGTTGTATGTATGAAAATTAATTTTTTCTTTAGTTATAATTCTAGTGTAGATGATGATCAAGGCTGTGCCTTCATGCACACCCAGCACTCTTAAGACATGAACTCCCTGACTGTTCCAGGAACACCACAGCAAGTTATTTGCATAGATGTAATGTTGGCTGGTTTGAGACAATGATTCAGCACCTAACCAGCTTTGCAAATAAGTATTTGACTGATTTTTACAGGAGCTCTTCATATGGGATTTTGGACAGTTCTCAAGAGTCCCCGATAGCTCCTGCTACACCTAATTTAATTTATGTGTTGATTAATACCCTGGGTAAAAATTCCAAGAGATTCCCAGGAAGTTGCTGCTGCAGAAGCTATCAAATTGTACATAGATAAGACATTAGTAAATAGAAACCATTCCCAAAACTTAAGAAATTGTCTTGCCTGCAGCTAAAAAAAAATCATAGAGATGGATCATACATGTGTTGGGGCAGCTGCATAGGAGGATAACTGGTTTGTAAAAACTGAGTAGAACAGTGGTTTGGAGAGTCCCACAATCCAGCTGAAGATGTTACAAGGACCCTTGCGATGGAGGTTCCCATGACTGTCCAACAGCAACTGACCACCCTGTTAGAGAGACCAGATAACCCCTTCAAAAATTACTCTATGCCAAGATCAGAACAACAATTTCTTTGGAAGAAGCAGTCTGTCAGTGTCTGTGCAAGACTAGATATGAATCTGTGCTCTTTTTTAAGAAAGGTTGCCCAAATAGATAGCTACACGTTGCTCTACAGCTCTATCAGCAGGGAAATAAATCTTTGATTCTGCAGACCCCCACGGGTCATGTAAGTTTTTTCATGAATACAATGACCACCTACCATAGGTATAAAACATATGCTACTTCTGTATTACAAACCTTCCTGGTCTTAAAGTGCAGACAGACTGGCACTTTTGTCTGTGAACAGACAGAACATGAATGAAATCAAGATGCAGACCCAGACCTTTGTATGGGTAATGATCTGCATGCCTTGCTGCCTTTAGTCATATAGGTCTCTACCCAGACAATCAGGCCACACAGGGAGTTCAATCAAAAATTAATGTTTTATATATGAGAATCGCGTTTTGAAATGCCTGAAGGTGGAGAGATTTTGTTCCTTTTTTTTGAAGAAAAACTGAAATTGAAGCTTAACTCCTGATGGGTAGCAGTCAAGTGTGCTTTCAATTAGCTGACTATGAGATACTATATCTTCAGGTACAGCCTCAACAACAGTATCCCAAATGCCTTTTGAATCGTGTCATGCTGTATCCTACAGCAGGGTGTTGGGCAGGGCTGCCAAGAAACTGTCCTAACTGCAGATCACTTTCACTTAGCCTAACACAGCTACAGGCACTGAGTCTGTCTTCTGTGACGGGATGATGAAATATTGTCTGCAAAATGCCTTTACACTCACGTTTCTGGCCATAGTTAGAAACACTGCTCCCTTTCGCTGTTCTGTATACTGTTTCCATCCATTCAGCACCCAGTAAAAAAGGCTGAAGTCCCCACAGCAGCCTGAGCCAACAAAAGCGTGTGGTCTCCCAAGGTCTAGTGTGAGGCATGCCTAGCAGGGTACCTCTTGTGGCAAGGAAGTTCTCCACTTACTAAAGAAAACCCAAAACAAACCCAACAAAAAACAACCCCAATGTATGGCATATTCCCCATAATCAATCTTTCATATAGCCTACCTCTACCAGAGATATACCTTATGTTACCAGTACTGTCATTCTATTGTGTCCCTTAACCGTCCCTCTAACGGTGGCTATAATGATGCGCCAAGGGGCTGAGAATCCATCAGGAGTTTGAACGCTTCCAACATACTTATCCAAACAGGGACAAAAGTGACACTGCTCCCATAACAAAAGTCACCATGCTCAAAGTTTCTATGTCACTTGGGTCTAAAGGCACATTCCAGGCAGAAATGTGTCCCCGGTCTTGTGCCTCCTAGGTCATAGGCTACAGGCTACTCTTCCGTTAGACAAGTTATAGTATGAAGGCAAAAGGCTTTTTCACAGCAGGCTTGCCTAAGGTTGGCTTCTCTCTAAGAAAAATCTTTGGAGAGATGAAGAAAGCAACTATCAAACCTTCCAGGAATTATCAGATTCAGATCAGGTAAACAACACAGATCAGACACAGCAATATAACCTAGGGGAGGCTCACAATTCAGAAGCAGTTATGTTGGCAATTCTATCTACAACGGCAAGATGACCTAATCCCTCACTAAAGATCTGTATCAATCTCCTTCCCTGCCCCCTGCCAGATGGTACCAGCAGTGCTCTTGAGATCTCTGCCCACAAGAAAAGCAGCTGGTCTGCCTGCACTGTGTGAGAAATGCCTGCAGCAGTTCTGTATTTTGTCTCCATATCCTATTCTATGTGATGAGTACCTCAAGGACGAGGAGGTAGTAATGAATTTAATTCACTTGAAAGTGGAGTGGACATTTCAGTATTGGCATGTTGGCTCTTCCAGCTGTGCCAACATGCTCTTCTTGACTGAATGTAAATGTAAAGTATGGGGGACTACTGACATCATGATAAGCATCTCATGGAAGTCTAGACTAGCTGGAGTTGCTGCTACATGTTCCTTAGCAATCAGTCCTTCTGCATTTGCAAACAGACTGCTACACTGAGTGCGGAAGCCATGGGACCTGTGAGAGAAGATAAATTAATGACATCCCTGTTTCTGTCCCTGTGTCTGGAACATGCCTTACATGATGAAACAGTTTCCTGTTTCATCGTGGTATCTCAAAGGATACTCTTTAGCTCTGAACCAAAGTGGTCATGCCAAACCCTGAATCACATTTTGTGATTTGACTGTCTCTGAACTGAAGAGGACGAGAATGGACCAGACACTTCCTGGAATTGCACAGGTGTGTGAATCATTCATGACTTTGCAAATGTGACATATGAGTGTCCAACATCAAAGGACCCTTCAGGATGGTGGGGGGTGGGGAGGGAGATGCAGGTAATCTTCCACTTCACAGGTACAGTATCATCTACTCCAGACTGTGACATATATGTTACTGCCACCCCTGTCACTGCTTTTCCCTGGAGTCAATGCTGGGAGCAGAGAAGGGAAAGTTGCTTCTGAAACTCTCACCTCACTGCAAAGTGTTAAACCTTGCTGATCCCTTCCTCTTGACTGCCAGAGCCTGCTCACTGTACCAATCAGCATGCATCCCCTTAGTACAGCAAGTTAGGAGGAGACAGACCTGGTGAAGAGTGTAGCTTGTCTATGCTGCACCTAGGGTTGGGGTTTGAGTCTTCGCTCCTCTCCTCACCCGGACTTCTTTGCTGAAAGGACAGCTTTCATACTGCAGAGAAGATCTGTAGTGTGCATCACCATGCCGATGGTGTGGACAGTGTATGAATTGAGACTTGAGTGATAAATCAGAAGCATTGCAGTGTGACCATAAGACACGTTCTCTGTCACCAGGGAATTCCCAATTAACCTGCTTCAGCAGCCCTTACAAAACAGCTATATGCAGCCTATGGATTTTATCCTAATTAGAGGTGTCTTGACTGTTCCTGCAATTAGTGTTATACCTGCTGAACATGAACTGGGACTTGGATGTTATAACTGCACCAATAAATTTACATCTGTAAAGTGTGTATCAGCTGTTCGTGGTAGGGTTGAACCTTTCAGAGTATATTCTCACCGGTTTGGACAAACCGATTCTGTGTGTAGCAAGAATACAGGCTAGAGGGCGATCTGTCTGACATATTTCCAAGGTCTGCTTTTCTCTCCTCTAACATTCAATCAGCACTTCAGCAGGAAGGGCGCAGAGACGCAGGTAATTCAAGCAGAACTCTCAGAAGGTGTGAGAGCTGCTATAAATGAAGTCTATTTCAGATACTGAAAATGTCACAGATCTGAAGTAGGTTTTTTTTGTTGTTTTTTATTGGAATTCAAAGTCACGTATATGTTCAGTTCTTTCTGACAGTATTTTTTTCTTTTTTCTTTTTTTTCTTCCTTTTTCCCCCAAAGTAACACCAAGTTTTATTTCTTTCTCTCTCTCTCTATTTTTTTTTATTTTTTTTAAGATTTTTCCAAAGCAAAGAACAGCTGATATTGAGAAAATGCTCAGCTGGTGATCCCCGTGAACATGGTCTGTTTAAATGTGTCCTTGGTATGGGCACCCCTCCCCCACAAAAAAGGCACCACTTCATTTTTTAAAGGCTGGCACTTTTATGAATAATAGATGGAGGGGGTGGGGAGGCAATAAAGGATACACAGAGGCAGTGAGTAAGGTGAGAGGAGACAAGAGGCACTGGGAATCAGAGTACCACACTTCAAGCAACAGAAAGATAGCTTCATTTATTTGAACAGAAGAGTGAAATGTGTAACAGCTGCTGCAGTTACAGAAAATGTATGAGCAAGTAGGCAGATGCAGTGATGCTAATAAATGCTACAACAGTATCTTTGGTTAATAAAGGACTCCTTCCCCTGCTGTTAACCAGGCTGCCACATTCTCCTCCATTTCTTAACTATTGCCTTATCTTGGATGTTTTCTAATAATGTCTGTTTTTAGCCTTCACCTAGATATAATCCTGTCGGTTTAATGACACCAGCAGTTGTTTAAACCACTCTATATTTTTTTCCTTTATAAAATAACCTTGATTGCATGAATCAGAACTCTTACAGTTCTCTAAAGACTTGGAAGATTAAATTTTTTTAAAGAAATTAATACCTTTCCCTGTATAGTGGAAATAAAAGGGTTTTTTTTTCTTGTCTTTCTGCTCTCTGACAGTTATCTTAGGCCTAGATGCACAAGAATATTCAGACACTTAAATAACTTAGGTGTCGAATGGAACTGGGAATCTAAGAAGTTCCAAAATACTCTAAACTTAATTTGCAGCCACTCATATCAATTTTCATGAATTTAACAAAAACTTCTCCATCTCTATTAGTGCTTCACTACACTAATTTTCATCTATTCTTATATGGTATTTCCAGAATTTATCCAGAATTTAGTTCCAATAATTTATCATTAAAAATGCTGATTAGTTAATATTTAGTCATTATTTACAGAAAGCACATTAGTTATCCATCAGTAGAGAGAACTGGGATGGCAACTATGGGAAAACCTGTGTATAAAATTTATCATGTATTTATTATTGATATTTTTATTATTTAGAGTAACATTCTGCATTATCTCAAATTTAATTATTATTTAGCAACCTGTCAATTATCCAATGATTTTCTACCATTTAAACAAGATAATTTTAACATTTAGCTCTTTTAGCCATAGATGGCAAGAAAGTTTTTCAGCTGAGTGCATATTAAAATTTGCAGAAGACAAACTTACTCGATTTCCATGCAGAAATCTCTGTGCAGAAAACAGTTACCTTTCTTTAATGTGTTCTAAAATATTTTCTATTGTTTCCAGATGTTCCATACTCACATATTAAAAAAATTCTTAAGGAAGAAGCTGAAGCTTTGTTGGTTTATTGCTTTGTTGCTTCATTGCTTAAGGCACTCATCATTTATGAGAATGGATAAACCAATCCTAAACCTTACTTTGTGAAACTTGCATCTTTCTTGGGGGCAGGACAGTGAATTTTGCTGCAGTAAATGGTCTTACACAAGATCATAGCCACTACTGACATCCTGGAAATCATTTAGATAAGTCTAGTTTGATCTGTATTCCTGTTCCCTCTCTGGGCAAATACACAATTTGGGGTTCCATTTGAGATTACTTCCTATCTGATTTTTGTTTTCCAAAGATTTGAGCCATCCTATGGGAATATGTTATTTCTATGAATACATTTGCATAAACTCCTTTTCTAAATTATTTCTGGGAAGTGAATAAATGAGGGAAAAAGGTCAATAGAACTACAACTGTTCTGCAACTAAGAGGTATATTTATCAGAAATTTTTGTAAAATTTTTACAAATACAGTAATTAACCACATTTATTAAGAATAGTTTCTGCATTTACAACACTGTTCATCAAAAGAAATTAAAGGTTTTATATAGATTATTCCCTTTATTGCAGAAAGTCTGCTGGAGCACCAGGAACAACCAAGTAAACCAGGTACAGAAATTTGTGACTAAAGAGACAGAAGCAGAGGCAGGGTCAGCTCTGAGTCACAGTCCCTTGCGCCACAGTGGGGGACAACACTCTTCATTATAAGCCATCCCGTCTCCTACCAGTGTGCTCCTATACAAATTCCATCAGTGCTTCCATCTGTTTACTCTGGTCTGTGGAGGAACAATGGCTTTGTTTTCATTAGTCAGCAAACCTTTAAAAAGGAACACCCTGAAAAAATGAGAGTAATAAGAATTTGTTTAAGAAATCAGTTTGATCAATCATGAATGAGCAAAGATCCCTGCAATCAGAACTTTTGCTTTTATACTTTTGATTGCAGTTCCGACCTGACTTTATGTCTGAGTAAAGGTAATTATCAAGAGTATAAGAGTTCAAATGCATTCAGTTCTTCTGGAAAATCAAACCATGAGAATCATTCTTGTAGAATCAATAATGAGCTGGAATTCTGTGCCATTGTCTACACAATGGCCTTTTATTTTCTTACAAGATCTATGTAATTCTCAAAAGCTGCTGCTATACATTACTTTTCCTTGCTGATCAAAAGCACAGACTCTGCAACATTTACATCTTTAAAAGATTAGGTCCTATTATAAAGGACATTTTCCACTTTGAACAACACAAGATAACATTTATTAAATCACAGAAGAGCATTGTTAAAATAATATTAAGGTTATAAATACAATCAACAAAAGCCAAGGATTTAATGATTTATTTTTTTTTCTTTCTGCATTATTCTTAACATACTAAGGTTTAAAGGTACTGAAGTCTTTAGGCACACAATGAGTTATTTCCTGTGCTAGACAGTAACTGTTATTACTTCTGGGATGTAATAAGGACTGGAACTATTTCATAGCATCGTAGAAGTGTCAGTTGGACTCTCCTACTTGAACCTGGGCTATTGCAGCAGCGCACAGGGGCAACTGTGTCTGTGTCTTAACAGAGTCTTCAAGATGCCCAGGAGGGAGATTTCACAGCCTCTTTGTGCAACTTATTCCAGTGAGGTACTACCTACCTAGTGACTTTTTTCCTCTCTATGTCCAGTCTTAACCTTCCAAGCTGCAGTTTGTTATCACTGTTATAATTATGTTGTTGGGTATTGCAGCAAAGAGTTTGGTACTGTGTTCATTGGAAAAAAACCACAACAAACCAGGAACTGCCCCCTCTCCCCCTCACCCCATCCCCCATCCCCCAAAGCAAACAAACCCACAAAAATTAAATTCTCCAAATCTGTCTCTTCCCCCCCGCGATGTTTTCCAATGTGGACAACGACACGCATTCCCCCCACCCCACAAGGAAACCCCTGTCATTAGTATTGCTCTTTTCTATGTTTGAATGATTTCATCCTTTGAGTGTCTCAGTTTTCAAATATTTAAATTAAAATAAATAGACCCTTTGTCTGGGTATTTTTAATTTCAGGCTTCACAAAGATTGTAAACAGAATGTTTCAATAATCCTGTGATCAGAAAACAGACCCAAGGGTGCTGTTAACCGAAAGGAATCAGGTAAAGAAGATAATGAAAAGCACATGCTACCATTGGGCACCATCTTTTTACTGCCCTCTTGGGACGTTGGAGGCAACAGGAAGATCGCTGGCCCTCTGCCTTCCATGCCTCACTCAGGTTCTCTCCCTGTTCTTGGGCTATGAACTGCAGTGAGGGATACAGTCTGGAAAACTTAGACCTTTGCCTTGCACCTAAGTGGTAAACATCTAGCACGGCAACTGTTTTAAAGCGAATGCTCATTTTCCTGTTTATCAGTGAAAGATGGATTGTTTATCTCAGGAGAAAGTGTTTCCCCTGGACACCTATCCCTCTCCTTTGACTATTCTCAGGGCAAGTGGTGTGGATCCTTTGGTGTCTCAAAAGCACAGCCCAAAGCCATCCAGAAGCTGCTTAGGTCACAAAGATGTCAGCCCTGAGAGAAGAGAGTAAACATGATCTTCTAGAATAAGAGTAGAGTAGGGGTACCACAGGACTCTAGTTTTCGATGTGTTGGCAAACGTTCTTTTTTGATAAGCAGAACTAGTAAAGAATCCCTGAAAATTCAGTCTTGGGTTTTTTCCATAACAACCTAAATTAATACTGGTAGACAAATACTAGCTCTGAAAACTAGCCCATTTATGACAATTTAGTTAGGAAATCTGTCACATTTAGAGTTTTCAACAAGCAAACAATAATAACTGAGTAATAATAGCACTCTTGTGATGTGAGGCATTAGTAATCAGGGATATTAGGGAATGGTTCTGGAGTAAGGAGGCCTACAAGTAAATGTAGAACTTCTTAGAGGCCTTGGATTTGTGTCTCTATTAAGGAGAATACATAAAGCAGCATTTCAAAAAATGGCTGAAGTTCCTCTTGGGCCTGGAGGAGGAGAAAGAATTTGTATTATAAGCCAAGATTTAGGATGACTAGATATTCTTTATGTTAAAACTGAATATTTAACATTCTTCCATTTATTCTGTTTTCTTTCTGTTAAACACCTAAGAAGTCTAATTTAATACATAACATGCCAGGCAAGTCCCAAGTCATAAAGAACAAAAATACACACTTGCTTATTTTTAGTTACGAAACAGATGAGTCCATTCCTGAATAAAAATTTTAGCCACACTGCAGCAAGTTATAAATTCCTCAAGAACTTGATAATTCAAAGGGAATTAACTGTAGAAGATAAGACCCATGCAAATGTTTTGTCTGTAATATAATACCTATAGCACAATGCTGAAATCTGTAGAGAAACAGAAAACATGAAATGTGAAAAGAAACCTTTGGGACTTGTAAAACAATACATTAAAATATGCAGGTGTTGTAAATAGTGCTGTAGTTTACTTTACTGACTTGCAAGTGGACTCCAGAGATTAGAACAAAAGACAAATCAAACTAGTTGGCCTCTTTTTCAAAATCTGTTAAGCTGCTGTATTGTAAAGCACAACACTCCTTCATTAGCAACTTTATGGCAATTATAATGCTTTATACATAGGAAGGAAAATGAAAGGTGTAGCAACTTGGACACATAAGTTTCTATATGAAGTATAGGTCAGGTGGGAAATTGAGTTATTACTGTTGAATTTTCCATTTTTGTTAGTTTATAAAGACTTTCATCAAATATAGGCCTGAATGCAGAGGGTGCACCAGGATGATGGAAGAGATGATGCTACAATGGATAAAATATTTCCCACCTCCCTGCACAAATCTTCATGAATTCTTTGTTGAGATTGGCCAGAAACCCCAGAAGAGAGGCTCCCTCTTTGCTGTTGTGCGGTTGTGTAACTAGGAAGCGTTACAAATTGTGATTAAAACTGAGCAGAGAAGGCTTTGAATAAAAGTTGGATACCTTCTGACGTGAAATTTTACAAAATTTTATTCTTCTGAATAGTATTATGTAACACGTAGCATGGTTTTTCATTTGCTTTTCTTTTTAAATTGCCTCAGGTTATTTTTGGCAGTTCAATTTATTAGAAATGTATGCACAAAAAGTTAGTGAGATGGAAAGTTTTTGCGGATAAACTTAGTTACATGAAGCTCTGCATGAACCCTGTGTTATTTATGTACAACTGTGCATAAGCAGCACATAACGGTTTATGTTCAGCTGTTGTTGCACAGGAAATTGTACGCAACTCCCGGCACATAAAGGTTTGTCTGTTATAGCTTCTGGCATTTAAAGCTTTCACTATCCAAAGGTTTTATCCGTCCTCTTCTGCATAGAAATATACTTGGTAATTGCCTGGAAAAAAATTCTGGGAGCCATTTATCGTTTAATGGATAATTCAGAAGTGCAGTGGTTTTAGTAGCCGTGTTTTCTTCAGTGCATTTGTATTGTAGGTTGAATATTTCATTCCCAAGCACGCATTTCTGACTGCCCCTAACCTGTCTGATTATGAATTTAGGAGACAACCATGCCGAGGGTTGGTTTGGCAGAGTTTATGTTAAAATTATAGGTAAAGCTCCTGCACCAGCCATTAAAAATTGTTTCTGTCAGGTCCTGCTCCCCACTGCAGGTGTCTGTCCCTGAAGAGCTCTACTTCTCATGTGTCTCCTGGTGGAGCTGTCTGCCTCTGGCCAGGCCTGGGAGAACCCCTGCTTCTCCATGGACTCAGCCTCCACCCTCCCTCCCTCACTTGTAGAAATGGCGGATGCTTTTGTCATCTTTAGCTCTTTCGAAGGATTTTCAAGGCTACCGAGACACTGCGGCTTCACATACTCCTACCTTAACACAGCTGGTCCCGGATCTGCCAGTTTCCACGTGTGGCCACAGCAGCTCTCTCTGCTGAAGAACCAGGCTCTGAGCTTGAGCACCTCTGTATTTTACAGGTTTGTATAGATCTGTCTTAAAAAACAGGTATCTGCTCTGACACCACTGTGTACGCCAATGAAATAGCATTCTTACCTCCCTGCTTCAGCCACATTCCCTTTTCACCCTGATACAATGAAGCTTTAACACATTGCCGAAGACAGTGTAATTGTTTAGCAGTTGTGCAAGCTGGTTAAAGCACAAGCACAGCAGAATTACTGAAGTGTAATTATAAAACATGTCATGCTGTTAATTTAGAAAAACAAAACAAAACAAAACAGAACAAATCCTAACAATGTAAGCTGACTTTCCTTGTACGGAATTACACTATTTATTTTGTTCAATTCAATTACTGCACAAAGCTTTGGTTAGACATAGAGTTGTAATATATTCGTGCTGATTTTCAGAATTTTGTCCATAACATAGTTTATTCAGTGAATTTCTCACTTTTTTAGAGGCGGTTACAAGTACACATTAAAAAGAGGGTTATACATTTGTGACTAGGGCTATAAACCTGCAGAGCCAAAATAAAGCTTGTGGAGAAGCTTTTTGCTTACAGGCTGAAAATGCATGGCAAGTGTGATAAGAAAGTCCTGCAAAGCTGTTTTAATGAGCTGGAGAAGGCAAGTTACAATGGTCTTGGTCTTAATTTGGTTCTTTTATCTTTTCCAGATTTCTGGTGTAAAATGGGACCATGTTGTTAGTTTCTCCGTCTACATTCACATTTTCTATTATGGGTGCTTTAGGTCTAGCAGTATTTAAAAAGCTGCTGTCTCTTTGGCAGGATGATCCAGAGCACCTCCCTCAGTGAGTGGAGAGAGGCAGATCCACAGCCTCCACAGTGTCTGAGGGAGCTTTAAAAGGTGTTTGTCTCTATCCACTGGCTTTGTAAGGCTCCTGCACGTTCAGGAGAGTGACTGAAAATCAATGGGAAATGGAATTAAGAAAAGAGCAGAAAGAAAACAAGGAGGAACGAGAAGGGGAAGACAACAGAGCCCTCTCTAAGCAAAGAGGGTCCTGGGTATTAGATTGACCTGCTTGAACTGCTTCCCAGAAGTGCTCTAATTCCTGGGTTGCCACCCAGCCTGGGACTCACCAGTCGTCCCACCGAAGACCAACCACTCCACAGACAATTTCTGCTGTCAGATGTAGTCTGGATGCCTCCAGTGGACTGGGTTTCATTCACTACGACTGGATCCAGGTGGAGTTTGGGGATGTTGTTGCTTATGGTTCATGAGCTTTCTAGCTTAGATACTAGTCCCTGCTTGCAAAACACCTACGGTTTTTCAATCCTGTATTAATTATTTATAATAATTAATTATAGGTAAATATTATATAATTACTGATATATTGATTGTGAAATTAATTATTAATCCCATAAATCCTGCTTAATTTGATGGCTAAATGCGGACTCTTGCTTTCTCAGGACGTTTAGCTACCTGAGCCACTGACTAAGCTCAGGACTTTGAACCTACTTCTTGTTACTCTACTGCCTGCTCGTGTTCCGCCTAGACTCTGCACAACTCAGTACAAAGCTTCATTTGTCTCTCAGTTGTGAGGCAGGTATAATAGTTGTATATCTGTATGCTATTTTGAGGATTAGTCCATAAATTGCTAGAAAGTGTGGCCATGTGAAAATCTGAGTTTTGACTTCTTTTAAAAACTTGGAAAGTTCTTTTTTCCCCCGCCACATTGTGAAAGGGATGTGTAGTTTTACTTAATAGTAAAAAGGAAGAAATAAAGCACCTGTGATTTAGTATTTATCAAAGCTATATCTCTATTTTTTTTCTGCAACCCTGGCAAAGTTTCAGAAATTAAGTGTTAAGTCCAGTGGTAAGTGATTTTGCACTTTTTACCTATCCTGAATCTTGCCTAGATGATAAATCCACTTTCAACCTATTGCTGACATAAATCCTGCTAAGAAGAATTAATAAAATGTGCTAGCATGTTATTTTGGTTCAAAAACAAATTGAGACATATGCTTTATTTAGATTTAAATGCATAATGATTTAGATAAGTACCATACATCACATGATCAATTTTCTCCCAAACAATTTTTAGGAAGATAATTGAACATGTCAATCAATATGGATATAAAAATATCAATACTATATGGCTGTTCTGTCACAGGTATACTGGTGTATGGAACAACAGCTAAGCAAGGGTTACCTCAGATAACTGTGATAGTACTGAATTTTAAATTACTAAAGAGGTGAACTGAGAAGTTTTACTTTATAACTGAAAAATAAGATTTGAAGTATACTTTCCATGAACCAAAAGTAGAAAATCATGAGAAGATGCCATAAAATGTGTCAATATTCTGCATAAAATTTGTTGAGAAGTTTCCTCAAACTTGTACATACTGCAATCAATATACATCCTTAATTTGAAATCTAGTTTAAACTGCCTAGTCTGTTAGCGGCCATTACTGATGTGCCTATAAGCCCAAAATGCAGTATCTTCCATAATAAAGGATATATTCTCCAAATCTCTTACCCTTTAGGTGAAACATGAAATGAGTATAGTTTATTGCACACACAAATGTTGTGTTGCTATTTATTATTTGAAGTGACGGCTTCTGTAGCTCTGCTTGAGTGGATAAATGTAAAAGTCTAGAGAAAACAACTCTGCTGTCAACAAAGTTAAAGTAAAGACATGTAAATAGTATAACTAGTGCTGATAAACAAAAAGAATGAAGAGTTTGCCTGTATAAGTCATAACCTTAATAGTAACAGGCAGCCACAGCATTAATTCAGTGACTAATGCGATGACATTTCTATTTTTTCCATATGTCCTCTTGCCACCAAATGCACAATGTAGATGTGGAGCTGCTATGCATACTAAGCTTTTTCATTCTTAAAATGTCACGGTTACATATGAACTTTCTACTTTCTTGTCTGGTAAGTAGTTTGCTCAGTTTATGTGTTATGCATCCTATGGTTCCAAGAAACTAAATTTGAACAAAAAAGGCAGATTTAATTTGTCTCTTTCACACATATATTCTGTTTATATATTCGTATCCATGTTACAAAAGACTGTAGTGGGTTTTTTTAAAAAATATGGAATGTCTCATTTTTCTTATAGTGGTGCTCGGATGTTACAAGAGCAACCAGGCAATCAGTGCGCAAGGGGTGTCCACTGCCTTGGGAACATGGAGTCCATCCCCATCAAAACTTTATAATCCTCATGAAAATTTTTCTGAGCCTTATTTCCCTCTTATGCATGCAAAGTGCAGTGCTAGTATCAAGCCTGGCATTACTGCACACTAAAACAAGAAGTGCTCACTGAAATATGTACATGAGTAGGAAACACACCGCCCCTGTGCAGCAGTGTTCAGTGACAATTCTCACAAGCTAAATATCATTTGAACTGCCACTGGGCATATGGATTTTTTGACCATGGTTGTAAAATATCATTTAAGCAAAATAAACAGTTAGTTGCACAGGAATTAATGGCTATAAAAGTGTTAATGAGTTACCTGAAGCTCAGAAAGGAACCCAAGTAATAATAATTTTCAATTTCAAAATGGTAATTTTCTGTAAGTTTGGAAAGAGGAGATATTTTGTCCTTATTGCCTAGTTTTGTGATGGAGATAGGCATATTCATAAAGCAGTCAGGAGATATTGCTCATGATAGCAGAGGTTGGATTACAAAACACTCTCTGTTGCTCCTATGCCATTGTTCATGCACTATCCCAGCTGTATCTAGTTATGTTTCAATTCTACTTAAAGGACCACCCTGCAATCACTTTCTTGCGTATAGACAATTACTATCTATACACAGAGACCATGTCTGTGTTGCGAAATAAAAGAGGATCAGGGAGAGAACTCTAACCCTGTATTTCCTTTTGTCCACATTGTAGAATGTTTATTTTGCTTTTTGGTTCTTTTTTGGGAAGTGCTTGAGCTTGCTCTCAGTAGGACAAAAAGCCTGGATGTTGTCTGGAAGACAGATCATTCCAGGGAATCTCTAATTAGCAATGTATACAAAGATGCAGCAGATGTCCTATATAGTCCTCCAGTGCTATCTGAGAAAGCTTTGAGGCCTCAAGAACTTCCATATGCTCAAATGCCAGCCTACAGTATATGAAACTCATACTCTCAGTTTAATGTAATAAAATCCACTCTAGTTGCCTATGACACATCTCTTTTTATTTTAAATGATTTTAACACAAAACATGTCTAAGATGATAATTAGACTTTATGCTGTGTATGGAGCTAAATCTCAGTCATACGGATATGAAACACTGCAGCGGTTGGTCTGGGGGCCAGAGGTCTCTTACTGGGACTGATACATTTACCTCTATAGCCACTGTGGCTTCATGTAGATATGGTAAACATGGATTGTGACCCTGATGGCAGCTGAAGAGCACCCTCTATCACTCACAGGATCTGGCATGTCTGAGGAGGCCTACTACCTTGAGTAAATAAACTACACTCACTGGTATGCCCAGCTACTTGACCAATACTGACAGATTAGTATAATACAGTGTGTGTTTTGTGTGTTTTCTGCACCTGATCAAGTGCTTACATGTGCTTCTGCAGAACAGGAGATCAAGACAAGATGGATAGTTTTGGGGGTCTGTTTTTGAGCCCAGAGCTAGCATAACTTTGTGATGTGTTACAAAACTCAGGCACAGAGCCTAGTTCTTAAACACAGGCTAAATTTTTCAACATTTTTTTTTTCATTAAACTAACCAGCACAGTAGTAATGGCAATGGACAAGTATACTGGCAATAATGCAAATTTCTGCACCAAAAATACTTGAATCAATAGCTCTCTCCAGTTATAGCTCTCTATACCGTTTCAAATTCCTTCCAGGTCACATAACCAGTCATGAGAAAGTTCTCAGCCCAGTCTAATTAACTAATGAAGTCACAACCAAGAATTATTGACTTCTTTCCTGGGCCATGCTAAACTGCAAATATAGAAACCCGGAGAGGTTGGAGACCCCATTGAAAATCCCAGCCTGAGTGTTGTCCCCTGCTTTCCACTGCTTTCCACTCATTATATTATTTCTAGTGCTTTTAAGTAATTTCAAGCTTCACCCATGTTCACAACTTCTCTTAGTTGTTTCAAATGTAATTGATACAGTGTTTATTCCTTCTCCTTTATCAGGACTTAAATATTTAAGGAAATAAACTTCACTAACTTTTTTACTATCTCCTGAGTGGCTTAACATCAATATTATAATATGAGTATAACACTTGTCCAAGAAAAATAAATTTTGATCCACAAAGATTTTAGAAATATATATGGTAACAATAGTCCCCAAATACAGCAGTGAAAGTGAGCACAGTTATGACCTGGGTTTAGTTTTGACATAACTGCACAGACCTGTAAATGCAATAATTAGACTCCTAAGAGAGTGTGATTGACATAAAGCATTTGGTGTGTTCTGTAGCAAATATAAAAACATTTCTCACTTTTTTTTTTTTCCCTTCTCTTTTAGCGAGAGCCAGCAGCAAGATTGTTTTGGTGCCTTAGGCAAAATAATTGGCAGTATGTCCCTTAGTGGGAGCTTATGCAACAGCCCTGGAACAGCCTTCAGTCTGTACTATGAGCCATTCAAGTGAAAAAAAAAATAAAAGGTGCCTCCGGGTCTGACAGAAAAGGAAGCACTTACCTTCTAGCTTTAAAAAATGGTGGGAACATCCAACAGAAGAAATACAAAGGATATTCGTTATACCAAGGGCAATTAGTGTTTTTCTTTCATTCTTCTCAGGGCTCAGTCATCATCAGTTACAACTTTTACATGTATGATGTTCAAAGAATGCAGTCTGAATTAGTTAAACGTGTGAATCTAAGCTTCATTGGCTAAACTATAGTGAATCCATGTATTAGATTTAATCAAATTTACTGAAAAGAATTAACTCAATTCCCTAAATTAAGGCCACTTCACACTCTATTTATTTTAAATTGAGTATGTTACTGTATTTTCCTCAAAGACAGAATCAAAATTATTGTATCAAAAAAATACATTTATAATGACCTGAGATGATCTTTCAGATAATTAGTGTTTTAATTCAACATGGAAAGGATCGTCCTAATACTGTAATTCTGTAGTTTCTCTGCTTCTGTTGTGACCAACACTTCAACCTGTGCACAGTGAAGAAGATCGGTTTTTAAGATTTTGTAACTTTCGCAGTATAGCTTTAATTTTCATTTCAATTACAGTAAATATGTCAACTTACCATATGTCAAACAACTTGCCACAAAGCCTCATATATTTTTGAGTGCATCCTTCGTGTTTGGTTTTTAACTGTCTCTCTCGTGGTGTTCGTTCTAAGACATCATGAAAATGATTTTACCAAGGACCTAATGGGTGGATGCTCACTCTTCACTCTGGTCCTCAGATGGCTGAGTAGAAATTTACTCAAAGCTGAGAAATCATCAGTCCAAGCAATCAAGCTTGTATTCTCGAAGGTACTCGTGCCCCCCAGAGACCCAGCACAGAGGAAGTGACAACACACATACTGAGCAGCAAATTTCCACAGGACTATTGGACTCATGGAAATGAAGAAGCTAAGCCTTAAAATAAGGCTATTGAGGCAAGGCAATCAAGGCAATTGAATGCCATGATACTATCCTGATCTTTTGTAAATAAATACTTAGAGTAGCCAGAAAGACCCTGAAGTTTTGACGCAGCTCAACAAAAGCTGGATGCTCATCCATTCCATGGCTCAGGCCATGAGTCAGTGGGAATTGCCTGTATCCCCTATTTTTGTTTTGCTATGGTTGTGTTAATGTATAAGGATATGCTGATTTATTATTTCAAATGTTTATGTCTATGTAAGCAAAACTTTCAACTTATTAAGTGTGGATAAAACCTTTTATGTTTTTTCAAAGTGGAAAAACATTATAGCTGTGGGACCAGAGGCTAGGCTTTGCTTTTGAAAGGCTGTTGGAAAATTCAGTTTTTAAGAACTTTGGAAGCCTTGTGCTAATATGTGCTGTTTTACCAGTCCCACTTATGTAGAGTATTGTAGATGTTAATTATTTGAATGGGTTTAAATATGTTGAATAGATAAAAAGTTTGTGGTGTAAAAAGATAACTCTGCACAATAGAAATGTGTGAAATAATGGCTATACTGGAGCCTAGGGAAGACTTTGTATTCTAGGTTTATAATAATCAGATTAAAATTCTTAATTTCAGCAGCACTTCTGCTCTAACATTTCAACCACAATACGCAGCTGAGCTCAGATGTGGTAAAATCAGACATACTGAAAGTACATGGGGTGAAGTCCCTCAGTTACTTCTATGCAGTAGAATATATTTTAACCTTCACTGGTCAGTGGCTGAATTAACAGATGCACTACAGTAACAAGCAGTTCCTTGCACACTGAGGTTGCTACACACGCATTTCTCCATGTGTCTACTTACGGCTCATTGTCCGGGCACTTCACAGAGAAAGGGAGAGGCATACAGGCTTTCCCCTCCTCATTATTAAAATGTCTTCAGAGCATTTCACCTTATCCTTAAATTTCAATAACTTCATTTACTACTCATGTTGGCTTTTTTTAATGTAACCAATTCATTTTAAAGATGAGTCTTGTCTTCATGGATTTGGGAATTATCTTTTAACATATACACAGGATAATAAAAATAAATGAACATGAAAAGCCATTGTCAAAAAATCATGAAACGTCATTAAAAATATTTTATTTGTTAGAGAAATTGCCATATTGCTACATCACTCTTTGAAAGTGCTGCTTCTGTGACACTTTCTGGGAAGAATTGATAGCATGTTGGAAGCCATGCAGTTGTCCTGTAAATCAGCAATGATATATTTCTTACAGTGTCAGTGTAAGCCTGAAGGGAGAAAAGGTATTCCGTGTTTTCTCCATTAATGTTTCCAGCGGTGTTATTGTGCTTGTAACATTGGTTACAACACTGTATCAATAATCACAGGAAGAGCATTGTGTTTTGAGATTTTGGCAAAGGTGTATTAAATAAGGCCCTATACAAGTATAATAACAAAGAAGTAACTGTAGCTTACAAAGGAGATAGTTGGTAAAAAACGAATGAAGCAAGAAAGCGTCTCAAAATATCTAGTAAAATGAATGCAGTGACTACACTGTAAAGCCTTAAACTTTTTCAGGTTGATTCTACTTTCTCTAACCATGATGTTAGGCTGTCCACAATGTTACCAAGCTTAGTGTCTTACTATGGATTTACTGCAAGTGCCACAGAATACAAAGGCAACGCAATCACAGATCCTTACATTTAAAACCAGCTTTTTTCCCTGCCTCATTGTAATCTAGAGATATACTACGAATTAGATTATTTCAGAGATTATCTTAAGAAACAAGGATTTGTTCCTATTCCTCTTAACTGATGTATGCTGCGTTGTGTGTTCTGGGATTTTTAATTTTTTTTTTTCTCACATTACCTGTTTTTCAAGAAACAGAAAATATACAATGAAAAAAACTTTGTGGAGAAATAATGGAGAGAGGTTTTGTTAGGCATGTGCCGTGGGATCATGATACAGGATGGCACTGTATGAAAATAAGTATAAGCTGTTAGACTACTCAATGGCATGAGACTGGCTTTCTGAGCTTTCATGCAGCAGAGCACTAAGTCTCTTAAGTTGTCTTCATTGCTTAAAATAGCTTGTCAGAAAACAGGAAACTCAGATAACCATTGGTTACAGTAGACGAGACCTTTAGTTGATTCTAGCTTTGAACATGTGATGTGAATATGATCAGTTATTTTGTAGGCAGCTGTTTCCATCCCTGTGCCTTCAAGCTCTACCCAGTTGGCTGAGATGTGAACAGAAACCCCAAGGGGTGCAATTTTTGAAATAGATCCAAAGCAGCTTGGCTCACGCTGTGTTTCATATAAGTTTTATTTTTGATCATGATGACAGAGGTTAAAAATAGCTGGGATGTTTGTACTGTTCATGAAATAGGAAATACTCCGGGTTTCTCACTGTCAAAACTAGACAAACCAAATATCTTTAGTCTGACAGCTGTGTTCCTGCTGTCATTCTTGTGTGAGCTGGTACTGCTGTGGAAAAAACTGGTAGTGGTACAGGACAAAACCTCGCATCTCGCTAGAATAAGGAATAAAAAATGGATGTGCTGACAAATTGATGCACAGTAGTCTTCAGAAGGTGGTCACCTCATGGATTAAGGTGAATTTTAAATGCATAAAGTTGAAGTAAATTTGGAAACAATTGTGGAAAGATTTTTTGGGGCTGTGTTTGTCCTTTCTCTCTCGCCCCCTCTTCTTTCTTTCTTTTCCTTTCTTTATTTTTTTATTTTTCTCTCTATCTCTTTCTTTCTCTTTTGTTTTTTTTTTGGTTGTTTTTTTTTTTTTTCACATCAGAATGAATTCCAGTTTACTATTCAGTGCACTCTATAACAAATATGTCATAAGGCAAAAGCAAGTCTGTGGAAAATTCAGAAAAATGCAATTGGCAAGGAGAGAAAGTTGAATTAAATAAAAAGTTATTCCAGCTGGCAAAACTGAGAAAAGTTTAATTAAAGTTATTTGATTCTTCACGTTCTGCTTTTTCCCAGACCTTCTGATTCCAAGATACTTTGATTTACGCATAGAAAGCTAATCATCAGAAATGAGAGCATACAGAGGATAATTTATATTTCTCTTACCTTTCACTATTCTGTAGTTTCTCTTCTTTAGTTTCTTCAGCAAGCAACTTATGCTAACTTCCCTAATATGTCTGCACAGCACAGTGAGGTGAAGACCACTACATGCCTCCCAGCCTGCTGAGTGATGGGACTGAGAGTGTACACCCAGGACTGGGAGTCACTGCCGTGGGGGAATGTGTTGCAAACAAGCTGGAGACACCTGCCCCCTCTGCAGTCTCCCCACCTGCTGAAAAGACAGAATCAAAGCTTGAATCATCCCCAGCTCTGTTTCTCCATTTAATTTCTGATTAACATTTAACCACTGTGTTTTATTTGGTAGTTCCATATTTTCTTATTCATATAGACACCCATATAAAATGGTGCCCTAAGTGCTTTCTCTAACTCATTGCTTGATTCCAGGTAGCTCACTAAACCTTATAGGATTTTAGTTTATGCATCTTTTAAACAGAGGTAGGCAGTAGTTATTTCAAGACTAAAATAGTGTTTTTAAAATGCTTTGACTTCTGCAGAATAAAAAAAAAACGGTTGAAAAGAACTAGTGCCATAATGTTTTTTTGCTTCTGCTGGCCTTCTGCAATATTAATAAAATTAAATATATGCTTTTGCTTGTATTCAAAGATGCTAGATATGCAGTTTAGGAAGACTGGAAGAAATACCCTTGGACTTCACTTGGTGTGGTTGAAAAATACTAAAAACTTGCTTCACACTATCATTTGGTGAGAGAAAACTAAGAAAATAATCTGAGACACACTAAGCAACCACATGTGTGTATGAGCAGATAATAAAAGCCTGGCGGAAATTTTGTAGAATCTAACACTTACATGACTTTAGCTGGAATTATTCCATTTCCTTGGGTTTGTTCTGCAGCTGTAAGAAAACTGAGGGAGTTATAAGCTTTGCTCACAAAATGATAACAACAATTTAAGAAACTATTAAATTTTTGGTATAGCTCTGTGATATTTCTTTGTACTTCTCTCCACAAATTAAGGGGAACAATGTGGTTCAGTCCGATTCATTTTACACTGTACATCCATTAAAAAAAAAACAAAAACCAAAACAAAACACAGCAAACAAACAAAAAACAAAACCAAGAAGCATGGTGTCAATGTATTCTTTTTGTGAAGTATTTTTATTTTACTCATTAATAGCTCTGATGTATTTATAGGAAGCTAACCATAAAAGGTAATAGTTACAATAAGATTTGAAAGATTTTGGATGCCAAAGTAACACCGGTGCATAGGACACACAAT
The DNA here is from genome assembly GCF_028500815.1 of Rissa tridactyla. Lineage (NCBI taxonomy): Eukaryota > Metazoa > Chordata > Aves > Charadriiformes > Laridae > Rissa > Rissa tridactyla. The sequence continues at coordinate 200,972,215 of NC_071466.1, forward strand.
TAAAAATAAAGCAGGGCAGGTTATTAATTGGGAAGTTTAAACCTTAGTAAAGTTTATTGATTTCTCAGTCAGCTGTATTTCTTTGTTTCTTTTTCTCCTCTTTCTGCAGAAATACAGGGCAAAACATGAAAGGTGGAAGAGTTATGTTTTGTCTGACAGTTCTGCATCTACCTGAAATCTGCCCTTCCCCCTGTATGAGATGTGGTGTTGCTCTCCTTACAATGAGATAGGACAAACTCTGGTCTTCTATAGATTATGTAAAGATTATCTCTAAAGGTTATTAGCTCATAAAGGTCTAAAGCTCATTCCAGAAGAATGGACTGAGATCCTACTTGCCCTGGAATATCCTTGTTCATCTGCTTTTTGGAGTATGCTGGAAGAGTGACTGAATCAGAAACACGGATGTGATTCCTCAAAATTCTCCCCTCTAGGGTTTGTTAACCCACTTTTCTTTTACTAAAGGGTCATTGTAGGTATAAACTAAGATTTCTCGTTAACTGCCACCTCTGAATATGACGATTCCTCACTTCTACACTGCATATCTATTTTGTGTACTAATTGAGGATACATATATATATTTTAAATTTAAAAGTACTTGTTAAGTTCCCTGAGGCTTCACCAGGCAGGAGATACTCAGGTTTGTCTTTGACACTTCTGACCAATGGAGTCTCTGAGGAAAAGAGATTGGCAAAAACATCATCAGGCTTCGGTTGAGACCAGACAAAAGAGATAACAAATGCCATTGCAAAGCTCGCTTAATTCCCACAACAACATTAGGAAGCTGTCAAGAAGACTTAATTGTTATTGGATAAGAAAAAAGAAATACTGAGGATAATGAAGAGAAATCAAGGCTGAAGTGGGAATCAGCTGTGAGGATTTCAGAAAAAAAAAAGATGAATTACAGTAACAAAAAAGGGTGCTCTTTAATTGGTGAGAAGAAAAGAAGGTTGAGGAAGAAGTCAGAAACATGAAGAAGAGAGAAACAAAAAGATACTCAATGAGTATTTTTTAAAATCTTGCAGGGTCACATCTGGAGGTTTTTTCTTTTCAGTGAGACTTTTATAGAAAAATATGTTTTTACTATATGTTTTTTGTTGTGTATGTTATGTTGTCTATATATGTTTTTTCCAGCCAACAACTTATCCCTTTCACCAGAAAAAAAACCCAAAAAAACCCAAAAAAACCCCAACACACCCTTGAAACAATTTTGGTGAAAATAATAAAGATATTTTTGAACTTTTGGCATATGGCAAATGATTTGATTCAACTATCTAAACCTTTGAACTTTGTGCATGAATCATAAAAAATATTTCAAGCAGCAAGGAAAGAGGAGAAGATAATTGCATGATACTCCAGAAGGGTGCCATTCCATGAAATCCAGGAACTACTATTCATCTTCATAGAAAACATAATTTAGAAGTTGATATTGAGACAATATTTCCAAGTGCAGCAATGTGCCCAATAAAAATAAAACCTCATGATCTTAAATTTTCTAGCATTTGGTGAACATTTATAGAATAATCAGCATCATCTTATTAGCTGACTAGTTTTCTCCTTCACTGTATTTCTATCATAGAACGCTTTAAGAGCATAAATTCTGAGCTTGCTGTTATATTTTATTTCAGAGGATAATATGAATGAAACCACATGAAAAGTTATCCTGAGGGGGGTACTTCTGGGAATACCAATGTGATTTTCAAAATGTTTATACATGCATACATGTGTGTAAACATATATGGATTTGTATATCGCTCCATACAGATATTTTCACCAATGAGAAAGTTTCTTGTTAACAAAAACCACATCAGTTATCATTAATATTTATCAAGACTGCCTTTGCAATAAAGCCAAGATTAAGATTAGAACAATGGCAGCATTACAATTACATACTTTATCAATTTAAACATGCTTTATCTGGAAAAGCAATGGGGCAATCTTATAACAGATATGCAGACTCCTGCAGTTTAGTGCAATTCTCATAAGAAATAGCAGTATAAAAAATACTCAAAGCTGATATAAGTTAACGTATTTGCAATCATTTAGATTTGTAAAATATGATCCCTACTAGAACGATCAAGTTTTTAAGCTCAAGGTGTACTGTAAATGGAAAGCTGTTTATTCATAAAATATGGTACCTTAGGAAAGCATTAACATAATCCTTTTGTATCTAGCCATGCTGTGGGTAGCCTCTGAAAGGTAGAAATGGCAAAAAAAAATGCAGCTTACACACTAATTTTGAAGCTTTAATTTGCTATTTTTTTGCATTTCCATGTCAAACCACACTATACAGTGTTGTTTTGTGCTACCTCTGAGTGAATGAGTATCTCTGCAGGAACCAGCAGAACACCATCCTGAAGCAATAAGCCTGGAGTTCAGAAACAAAAATCAAAAAATTGAAGCTTGGCATAGTGCTGCTATTAGTGTACTGTTTCTAAGTCCAGCTCTAGCTGTCTGAGAGCTCACTAAAATATAGGTACAGAACAGTGATCTAAGAAGCTATCCCCATTTGAGAAAGTTAAGGTTTAGCAGTTTAATCATTGTTGTTCAACCACAACAGTGCTGGAAAGGTATAATACATTTATTTCATGCTAATGCAGTCATAAATTTATTGTCTGTAACAAGTAAAAGTTCATATTCATACCTGCTATGTGTTGTCAGCAGTTCTTATGGACCCAGAGAGTGCCTGAATGAGGTGCAGCACATCTCTGCGTAATAGATTAGCTATTAATTATTATCTTTAAAATGCCAGCGATTTTTTTCCCCTGGCCTCCTGTGCGGACCCTCTGTTCAAAGCATCTCTTTTGCAACCCTAAAGTGGTTGTTGCTCTCATCATAGGAACTGTAACTAAACTCCAAGAATATAGGCTTTTTTTTTTTTTCCCAAAGATTTAAAATTAAATCAAATCTTGCAGAAATCTGCAAAGGCTTAGGAATGTTCCTTGCTGCACTTCTTCTGTATCTTTCTGCTATTGAAATGACCAAGGTTTATGACTGAATGAAACTTGTAACTGGGTCTCGCGAATCTTGTTCTGAATGACTTCCCATTGCTGTCCAAAAATTCTTCGCTGGAAGTGCAGTACTCAAAGGGTCAGAGCTGCTGACTGTGTGACTGGTTTATGCCACCTGGGCAGAGGACCTGACATGTAAACCATGAATCCTCAATATTTTAAGTAGATGTCTGACTACAGTTCTGTAAACTAACCATTAGTCATTACTATGACTTTTCAAGGTGAATGTAAGCCACTAGATTCAGGTCTGCCATGGCTTTGATCTTGTGCTCTGTTTCTGTGAAGTGCTTGCATTCAGAGTGCGGGTTATAGCCATCTCTCTGCAGTCCTAGATTTACTGTCTCTTCAGGCCCCTTGTGCATGCTGGAAGGGCTAAACCTCCTAGTTTTCCAGTCTACGCTTGTCAGGACTGCAGTCACTGGATTTTGCATTGAGAATCTGCCTTGTTCACCACAGCACATCACTGACGTTCAGCATCTGAATTTCTGTTCTCTCAGGGGCAATGACAAGGTTATTTTGTGGCCAGACTCCTCTGCTTCAATTTATTCAAATCAAACGTATTTCAGAAAAGGCATAAAAGGAGAACAATTCCTGGAAGTTTCTGTATCACAGTCCCTGGCTCTTATGGGAGATTTTGACCTCCCTGTTCTTTGCTGGAATGGTAACGCAGTGGGAAGCAAGAGATCAAGCAGATTTCTGAAGGGGACAGAAGTACAGAGTGGACCAACACTGTGTGACACACAGCTGGTTCTGCTACTCACAGACAATGAATAACTGGTTGGGGAGATGGTAATCAATAGCAGACTTGGCTGTAGTGACCTTGAAACAGTGGAGCTCAGAATGCTAAGGGGAGTGATGAAAAAGAGGAGCAAGAATACTGACCCTGGACTTCAGGCAAGTATGCTTCAGTGTAACTTCTTGGTGGGATCCTGTGGGAGGACACTGTCCCACAGGATGCAAAATGCAAAAAAGAGGACGTGGAATTGGGACAATCTACAAAGGAAGAATTTAGAAAACCCTATCAAGGTATGTAGGGTTTGTGTTAGGAAAGCTAAAACTCACTGAGATGTGAAGCTTGCAAGGAACGTAAAAAGCAACAAGACAATTTTCTATGGCTACATTAGTAGCAAAACACTGAAAACAAAAATGTGGGAAAGTTGCTGAGTGGGTCAGGTGACAGAGAAAGTGGATGTAAACTGGGCTGAGTTACCCAGTGCCACTTTTGCCTCACTTTTCATCAATGGGTCTCCCAGGCCTGTCTGATTATTGAAAAGCTTGAAGGTGGGGAATAACTATTAGCAGTGGATGAGGATCAAGACTGGTATTACCTGGAAAAAAATCTCCATCTATACATGTCCATAGATCAGCCTGCATCCATGGTTGCTGAGAGAACTGACCAATGTCCTTGCAAGGCTGCTTTCTGTCGTCTTTCAGAGGTAATGGAAATTGGGGGAGGTCTGATGACTGAAGAAAAGCACTCATCTTCAAAAAGGATCAAAAAGGAAAAGCTGGTGAACTACAGGCCATTCAACCTCACTTTGTCCCTGGGAAAATCATAAACCAAGTCCTCTTGGAGCACATCTCTAGGCATATGAAGGAGAAGGTGGTAACTGGGTTACTAAGTGTAAATCATGCCTGACCAACCTGTGATAAAATGACTGTATCTACAGATGAGGCAATAATGAGGGATGTCATTTAAATAAATTTCAGCAAGGCTTTCAACATTTTCTTCTACCATATTCTTGCATGCAATTTAGGACACTAAGTGCTGGGTGAGTGAACAACCAAGGGGTAAAAATCTAGTAGAATGATCGGGCTCCAAACATAGAGGTTAATAGGTCATAATATAGGTCATTCTCAAATTGGAGGCTGGTAGCAAAAAGAGTTCCAGAGGTCTAACCTGGGCACTGTTGTGTTTAATGTCTTTATCAATGGTCTGGAAAAGGCAGTGGAGTGTACTCTCATCAGCTTTGGAGATGATAGCAAATTGAGGAGACCAGTCAATATGCTTGACAGCAGGGCTGCCATACAGGACAGGCTGAAGGAATGGGATAATAAGAACCTTATGAATTTCAACAGGGCCAAATATGAAGACTTGCACATGGAAAGAAAGAACCCCCAATGGAGATACAGACTGGGGACAGCCTAGCTGGAGAGAAACTCTGTGAAAAAAGGCCTGGGGTCTTGTCAGACGTCTTTCTGAAAATGAGCCAACAGTATGTCCTGGCAGAAAAGAAATCCAACAGCCTCCTGGGCTACATAACATGTCCTCCTCCATTCGCCACTCATTAGGCTGCACCTGGAGTACTGTGTCCAGTTTCGGCCCCCCAATACAAGATAGACATTGACAAATTGTAAGAAGTTCATCAAAGGGCCACCAAGATAGGTAGGTGTTGGAGCACCTGCCCTGTGAGAAGAAGGAAAAGAAGCCTGGCTTGTTTAGCCTGGAGAAGAGATGACTTCAAGGAGACTGAACAGCTGCCCCCCAGTACCTATGGGGAGGATATAGAGAAGAGAGAGCCAGGGTCTGCACCCTGTGCATGGTGCATGGAAAGAAGATAAGACACAATGGGTGTAAGTAGAAATAAGGTTCGTACTGAATATAAGGAGAAACTTTTTCTGCAGAAGCAAGGAGTGGAAGCTTGGTTGCAAGCAGTTTCACCAGAGAAACTGTGCAGTCTCTGTCCAACCCTGGAGGTTTTCAAGACCCAACAGGATAAAATCCAGAACAATCTGGTCTGACCACAGAGATTACCTCATTTTGAGCAGGAAGTTGGATTAGAAATCTCCACAGGCACCTTCCTGTGGCAGGAGCAACGCCCATCCACCTGTGGGTCTAACGGCGCAGTCCAGGGGCATATTGACTCATTTGGCAGGAAATCCATGAGCTGCTGGTCACGTATGCAAAGAGCTCCCAGCCATGTATCCCAGATACCCAAGCCCAAGAGAACATCTCAGCCAATGAGGCTTCCTAAGAGACCCCTCAACCAATAAAAGCTATATATGACCACAGTTCAGATCCGACCCAGGCTATAAAATGGGGCCCCTGATGGAGACGTCCCTTGAGTAGTTCTCCTCGGAGCAGTAGGTCTGTGATCAAAACCCTCCCTTTGGGTTGAGACGTTGCCCAAAGTAACTCCCCTGGGGACTGAGTGTCCTTGCCATATAGGTGAGTGGTTTGCACTTTTTGAGTCAGCATTCTAAGCTAAGATTTAGTTACACACTGTGTAGTATTAGTTCCCAACTGACATCCTGAACCTGTAAATAAGTTGAGTCTTCCAAAGGGTTTGTAATATAAGACCCCTGTTCAGTTAGACCATTCCACCTTTTTCCTGACAATGTTAAAACTGATTTTTGGAACATATTTTGTTGGTTTTACACTTCCATGACACTTCCACCTTAAATTATAGCAAGATCCTACCCTGTGACCCCATGATCCTAACACAAGAAACTGCTTATATGGCTGGGTGTGCACGAGCCTTCCCTCGAAATCACTAATGTATTTGAACTTCCTGGTCACTCTTCTTCAGGGCCTTTACGTCCTGTGTGTTTAACTAGACTGTGTTCCTCTTCCACACCTAACTTCTCTTTTCATATAGACTTTGATATTTCTTTCCTGATGGCATATCAAGCCTGATGCATATAAGGCCCAAGAAAAAAACATTGCTTCAGGAGTGGGGATTACTTACTATCCCTTGTGTCTTTAGTTCTTGCAGGAGGTCTGCTTTATCTTACCCTCTTAGTTGGGGCTACCAGCAATATGAAGTCCATAAAGATACATAAAATATTTGAAAAATTAAAAGATTACACTGGCTGAAAGTAACTCAATGCCATAGCTTCTGTCTCTAATAATTGACATTATCATTATGCACACTAGCTCCTGTGAAGAGAACCTGATAAAATGGGTGACCTCATTAAGGACTTCCTGATTGAATGGAGTGCTCCATATTAGCAAGCCTTCCGTTGTGCTTCTGCATGCTGTGGGAACGATCTAAAAAAAGCATACAAAGAGAAAAGCGCTGGAAAAACTTACTGCAAAGCTCCAGAATATAAACTGTGTGCTTCCACCTAAAACAAGAGGAGTAGAAATACAATTCTTCGTGTAAGGAAGAAACTAGGTTCACTTGCATATTGCAAAATCTTTTTCACTAATGGCTCCTTGGAGACCTTAACTATGCAGCAGTTAATACCAAATGCAAAATTTACTTAGCAAAGAGTGAGGAACTACTAATATCTTTGAAAGCAGGTAAAGAGATGGTATCTGTTTACATTGAGAATGCATCAAGCCATTGGAGCTGAATCCCAGCAGCAATGCCATTCCATAAACATTGAGGCAGCTCATATCAATACTGTACAAAAAGAAATATTCACTTGACTGGGGCACAATGATAAAAGGACATGATTTGTGAGGACTATGTCATAAGTTACAGGTTAATAGGATGTCAGAGAACCTACACACCAGGCTCTTAGCACTTCCCGGTGAGGCTCATATGTTTTGAATAGCTTGACAGACAAATCCTACGTGGTTTCCCATCTGGGAAGACCAGGTCTATGGGAGGTTGGACTATTACCTATATACACAGAATCAGCATCTAAATGTTAGAAATAACCCAAATAGAGTTCTTCATGTTGCACATGTTATAAGAGACTTCAATTGTTACTGTTACTGTCTCAGTTTGTGTGAAGGACTAAGAAAAAATTGGCCCAGAAATACAAATCTACAAAATTAAATGAAGCATAGGCACACTCTATCCCTGGTTAGTATATAGAATATATCCAATATTTGGAACAATTGTGTGGTATACAGTATTTACTCTAACAGGTTAAAAGAAATTTCATCACCCAGTTTTTTTATAGGTTTTATACATATATATATATATACACAGTTTGTTCAAGTTGCTGGAACATGTAACATTGCCTAGTTATTGACAACACATTGTCTACTTGGCAGGAGGGCACGGAGAGCAAAAATAGCACTGAAGAATAACAGAATCAGGAAAGTAGCTATCTAGATGTCAAAGTATTTAAGTAGAATCAAAACAATCTGTAATATATGTTTCAGTTGAACTGTCCCTGGAAATGTCAAAATGATCATAAAACACAACCCTTGAATTCCATGCTCTACAGGCATCACAGATTAATGCATAAACACTTAGGAACTCTCTCTATGCATATTGCATAGCAGCAGAGTACCCACATTCCTTGTTTCAGGCATCTAATTTTGATGCTCTGACTTGGTTTGATGCATGGACTTATGTTCCTTCCTTCATTCATTAGGGAACTTTGGCACTTAACGTCAGTCCTCCAAATTGCGTGTGCTGGGGGCCTAGAGTAGATCATGTGAATGCTGCAATGACTGTGTCTGCATGAAGTGACAGATGTTTCATTGCCCTAGTCTTACTACACTCAAAAATATGAAAATATAAAGTTGAATTCCCTGACAGGTAATGAGGATACCAGAAATACGTGGTGCACTGCAAGGAGTGTCTGTCTCTACCTGTAGAATGAGCCATTATTTGTCCTTTTTCCTACCATATTTAAGTCATGGGTGGGGCTCATTTGTTTTAAAACATCCTGTGAAAATTTAAATTTTGATTGGGAGATACAGTTGCTGGAGACAGAGAGAGACTTATTATCAGGGTAGTGTGGCCGAGCGGTCTAAGGCGCTGCATTAAGGTTCCAGTCTCTTTGAGGGGCGTGGGTTCAAATCCCACCACTGGCAGGAATGTTTTCTAGGATGGAATAACATAGAGCACAAGTACAAGTTTGGGAGAGTACTGGAAGGAGAGCAGCCCTGCAGAAAGGGATCTGGGGATCGGGATCAACAGCAGGCTCATTATGAGTCAGTAGCGTGGCCTGGCACGCATTAAACAGTCAGTCAAAAGACATGATTATGCCACTCTATTCAATGTTGGTGCGGCCTCATCAACAGTAAGCTTGTGCGGCTGTCAAGGTCCTTGAAATGTCTCCAAAGGAGGGCAACAAAGCTGGTTGAAAGGGCTGAAAGGCATATGCCATGAACAGCAGCTAAGGACTTTGGGCTTGCCTAGTTTGGTGAAAGGGAGGATGATGGGAGACCTCGTTGCTCTTTACAGCCTCCTGAGGAGTGAAAGTGCAGAGGAAGGAACCCAGCTTTTCTCCCTGGTATCCTGTGGGATATGGGAATGGTTCAAAGCTGCACCAGAGGAGGTTTAGACTGGACATTAGGAAGCATGTCTTTACCAAGAGGGTGTTCAAATACTGGAACAGGCTTCCTAGAGAGGTGGTTGACATCCCAAGCTTGTCAGTGTTTAAGAGGCATTTGGACAATGCCCTTAATAACATGCTTTAACTTTTGGTCAGCCCTGAATTGGTCAGGCAGTTGGACTAGATGATTGTTGCAGGTCCCTTCAGACTGAAATATTCTGTTCTGTTCTATTCTATTCTAGTCTAGTCTAATTTTGTTGTCTCCTGTCTTCACAATCAGCTGGATTGAGCTTTCTGACCAGATTGCATTTTCCATGATGCACTGAGGTGAATCACTGGAGAGGCAGCTTGTTTTGAGAACTGAGACCACAGGGGAAAATGGAGATATACAAAACAACTCAGATATGCCTCCCATAAATCATTACAGTAGAAAGAGATTATTTTTTTTTCAGCTAAGACTGCAGATATTTAGGTCTTTCACTGAAATAAAAATTGGTGCCCCCTAACCTTCATCTCCTCCCCCTGCAAAGTAAGTTTTGTATTTATTTGCTTTAATATATGATTAGTGATCTCTGAGCTGTGCATGCAGTTAACACAGTAAACAGAGCTATGGTTTTGAGCAACATACAGGTAAAGATAATTTTGGTTCACCCTACATTCCTTTTTCAAGAAAATTGTATTTTCTAGCCTTTTCTGATTCACTTGTACTGTGTTTCACTTCCTTGTTAAAGAGGCAGTGTGAGTAAAGTAACGCTTCGTGCTCACCCATCATTTAAAAATATTACCATAACCTGCTTTATTTTGGGTGTTGTTCTACTTGACTGTGCACAGTAATAGGTGCTTCACAGTACTTCACACAGATTTTCAGGAAATACTGCCCTTTAAAGCAGGAGTACCCAATACTGCAGTATGCTGAGGCTTGGTATATGTGTTGGTTGTGTTCGCTCTGTGACGTGAAAGTGCATGAACACATTGTCCCAATCTTTTGGCATGGATCACTTATACTGCTTTTTATGCAATGACACAATATTCATCTCTTGTATTTCAAGCCCACACAAGCCACTAATCTTAACTCATAGGCACTTATGACTTTACTGCATGTTAAAGACAGGACAGGTGGTGGAAGTTCTCTGCTAATATACTATCAACTGCTAAAATCAAAGCCTCTTCAAGGTTCACAAATGAAAGGAACAATAATAGGCCAGCAACAGTTTTATGTATTTCAAGCCATAAAGGGTGAAAGCTGTTGTTTTGTGAATATTAGCATTTAACATTATGAATAGTTCACAGCATGCCCATCTGGGCCTAACATTCTCAATGTTTAAATATCATTCAACAGTTATTAAACTATCTGAAAATGTTCTCCTGCTGATTCTAAAAATGTATTTATTTCTTGGTTCTTTTATTTTTAAATTTAAATATAATAAGTACATCTGCATTATGGCTTATTAGACCTCGAAATATTTGCTTGGAAAGTAGTTTCTTTTTTATTACTGTTCATCAACTTCTTTGAGATTCATAAAACTAATGATTTGTTGTTTAAGTCTGAAATTTTCAAAATGGCATGCATCTAGATCCCAGGTTTTTACCAGCTCGGATGTCATGGGTTTGGGCTGAGCAGGACATCATGATATGTGGTAGCTGTCTCTTAACTAGACTGAAATGAAGTTGTGTTTCTAACTCAAATTTCTGAACATCAGAGACCCATAAATTCAGAAAAGGAAATTGTGACCACATAGTCTGACTTGCTAGCAACTTTCATGTACTGATTTCAGTTTCAGTTAGAATAGATCTCACAGGAAAAAAATTTAGTCTTGATTTTCATATTTTTAGTGATGAAGTGCCAAGCGATCTTTTGTAAACTTTTCCAGTAGTTAATTTCTCAACTTTAAAAATGTGCAGAATTTTTGTGGTTTCAATTTCCAGACCTTTGGGTTTGTTATAATTTCTTTTAGTAGATTGAAAAAACTTCTTTTATCACATAGCTGTTTCCTACAGCAATACCAGGAAAGAAATCCACAGAAGCTAACTTAGACTACAGAGGCAAATCCTCTCTAGATTTCTAATCTTTTCAACCGAATCTTTCTCAGAGGTAGTTTCAGAACAGGACTGGGGCATTAGTCCAATAATCTTTTTCCATTTATGACTATGTGATCCTGAAGTGATTAGCTTCGTGAATACTCCCACACTCTTTTTCCCCAATACTATGATTAGTCTTGAGGATTTTCTTTGAATCATCTCCAACTTATCAACCTACTTCTTAAGTTATGAATACCAGAACTAGATGTATTATATTAATAGAAGCTGAAAAAGTACCAAATGAAGAAGCAGAACAATTCATGTATTTTTATCAATATTTTAATTTATAAATTGACAGATTTTGGCACCAATGGCCATATTCTCTGCTGATATTTGTGTAATTATCCAGTAAGATCTCCGTGTGCTACTTAGAGACAGTGCTTCCCAAGGCTTCATCTACAGGTCAGCATTCTTTGCTCCAAGGTGTATGTCTTTTTATTTTTCTGTGTTAAAATGTATACTGTTTGGTAATGCATTGTTTAAAAAGAAACACGGTGTTCTTTCTGCTTCATTATTCAGCATTCTTTGTTCATCTGAAGCTTTATTGGTCATTTATTTTATTCTAAGTCTTTCAAGATGTTAAATAATGCGTGGCCAATTGAAAGCCAATCCTGTTGGACCTCAGTGAGAGCACAATCAGTTCTGATTACCTGCTTAAAATTATTGTTTGACTCCTGTGAGTTTTCAATCCAGGTACCATGTTCCATGTCATTAGATATCACTTCAGTTTCTTAATCAATTTTGCCATGTCATACCAAGTAAATTAACTCCTAGAACTCAAGTAAACCACATAACTAGTGTTGTGGACTAACCCCAGTAGGCAGCTTTTTTTCACTTCTTAGTCTATGAGCCACCCCTATAAAATGTCCATAAAATGTGCATTGAGTTCATTTAGTCCATAACTTTGGACTTCATCTGTTATAGTGGTCACTGAGGACAGGAGAGGTGGTGTGTTCCATGGAGTTATTGGGTCCCAAAGACACTTCAGGTCAGGTCACAGTTGCACTTTCACTGTTTCTTGTGAGGCTTGTCCTCCATTGGTTCAGGTGATTCCTGCTGTGTTATTTCCTATAACATGTAACTCAAATCATGGGTTACAACAATCTAAAAGTATATCCATTACGCTCTCCACACCTGGTCACTTTGGATCAGGCCATAGGGTTTAACACGGCAATGAACTCCTCCTGTTCCAGCATTGACTTTTTAATGGGCCGCAGCCTCTTCAGAGGTATACCTGCTCCAGCATGGCCTTACCTACAGCCACCATCTCCTAGACATGTACCTTCTGTGTCATGGTCTTAACCACGGGCCACCGTCTCTTCAGGGGTAAACCTGTTGCAATGTGGACTTATTCACATCCACAGACAATGAGGTGTTCCAGCATGGCCTATCCATGGACACAGATGTTTCAAGGTGTACCTGCTCCAGCATGGACTTAACCTTGGGCCACAATACCTTCAGGAGTGTACTTGCTGCAGTGTGGACATCTCCATGGCTATAGATGCTTTGAGGTGTACCTGCTCCCTTGTGTACTTATTCACAGGTCACAGTCTCTTCAACTTGAGTTCACACTGAAGTTACAGCCTGTCCAGTACAGCAACACAGAAAAGGCAGTGATGCCCTGGCCATCTCCCAGCCCAGGCGCATTGCCACTGCTGTTATCAAAATGTTCCCAGGCACAACCACAGTAAGATGATAGGCAGTACAATAAAAATCAAATGCAAAAAGCAGCCATTAACAAGCAGTAGACTCTAATACACAGTAAGGCAATCAAGCAAGCTCCATGGCAAGCACAGGAGCCTGTCAATCAGTAGCTAAACAGCTATAACAGCTACAGTTTCAGTCTAGCACACTCCAATCAAATCTGTCGTTATCTCAAAACCTTCAAGCCTGAAGCTGGTAGCCAAAAAGGACTGTTGTGGTTTAACCACAGTAGGCAGCTGAGGCCCACACAGCCGCTCGCTCACTCTCCCCCAGTGGGATGGGGGAGAGAATTGGAAGGGTAAAAGTGAGAAAACTCATGGGTTGAGATGAAGACAGTCTAATAGGCAAAGAAAAAACTGCACACAAAAGCAAAGCAAAATAAGGAATTAATTCATTACTTCCCATCGTCAGGCAGACGTTTAGCTATGTCCAGGAAAGCAGGGCTTCATCATGCATAGCGGTTACCTGGGGAGACAAACACCAATGCTTTTATTGCTGAACACAATGTCATGTGATCTGGGATATCTTTTGGGTCACTTGAGGTCAGTGGTCCCAGCTGTGTCCCCTCCCATCTTCTAGTGCACCCCCAGCCTACTCACTGGTGGGGTAGGGTGAGAAATAGAAAAGGCCTTGGTACTGTGTAAGCACTGCTCAGCAACAACTAAAACATCCCTATGTCATCAACACTGTTTTGGTCACAAATACAAAACATAGCACCATGAAAAAAAGTAACTCTATCCCAGCCCAAACCAGTGCATCTAGATACTACCAGTATTAATCAGATGATATTCTAAAAGGTATATGTATTGAGAGAACTATGCTAAATGACTGTCATGGTTTTGGCCAAATTAGCCAATGGCCAGTGACAGATGCTCCCCCCCAGCCTCTCGTGCACGGAGAGGAGGAGGAGAGGTAAAGAGAGATTTACAAGTTTAGAAGAAACTAAATTACTTTAATGAAATATTAATAATAAAATAAAAAGGACAATAATGAAATAGGCACAGTATATACAAAACCGTATTAAGCTCCCAGGATGATGTCACCAGCAGGCACTGGGGAAGTCCCAGACTGGACTCAGTGACGAGTGGGAACCGGGTTCCAGAGTTGGAGTCAGGAACACACCGGTCGGGATCAAAGGCAGTTGAACAGACAGTCCTCCTCGGTTGTCAGCCGTTGAAGGAAGAGAGCTGACCCTTTGATCCCTCAGATTTTATACTGAGTATGGGGCAAATGGGATGGAATACCCTTGTTGGTCAATTTTGGGTCACCTGTCCTGTCCACTCCTCCCTACAGGTGAGACCCCTCTACGCTTTTCCATTTCCAACCCTCTAATAGGGCAAATAATGCAATTAGCTGACCTTGGTTGTTATAGCAAAAAGTATAATCAAGAGCTTCTCTGCATACCATTCTTTGGCACAAACTGTCTTATCACTCAGAATGAACCGTTTCAGACACAACATGCTGTTAATTTCAGAGAGTTAGAAGACTCCTAGCTAAGAAGTAAAATTACTGAACAGAAAGTTGGTTCTGTTTTACCTCAAACCAGGACAATGACAAGGAATAACAGGGTAGGAAGTGTGGCAACAGGGTAAGGCATGAAATGATAACAAAGGACATAAAGGGTTATAAGAATAAATTTTTTTTATATGTAAATTAAGAGAGACAGAAAAGCTGGAGAGGGTGTTCCCACACTTAGCAAGTAAGAAAAGCCAATAACAGATGATGTGAAGGGAGTTTATTGTCCTTTCAGCTTCATTTTCGTTAGAAAGTTGAGTTATGATCAGATAGATAACACAATTACCATCAGTCGTGACAGATCATGAACTGGGAGGTAATAACTAAATAATGGGTTATAGATTACTTAGATAAATTAGATTACTTCAGCTCATTTTGGTGTGACAATAATCACTCCGAAGAAAAGGATCCTATGTTTATACTGCTTGAGTACTTGTGTCAGTATTTGTAGGTACCAACCAAATTGGAGCCCATTGCTGTTTACAGTAGCAAAATTAAGAATATGTCTTGATGAGCATTACCCATGAATTAGCCGCAACTGCAAATAAGTGCTGCCACATTTATTTGACCTTTGGAATAAACATCCTCAAATGAGTGGCTACCTTGGTCAGAATAGTAACAACTTTTGAACAAGTCTTCAGATCTCAATTATTTTATTTTCACTTAAATTGCTCCTGGGGAGCCTAGTAGAAGATGGTAATTATTCTTATAAGAACCCAAAGAGTATTTTGTCTTTTGTGGATAAAAATTTGAAACAGTGATTTTTCAAATTCCGAAATCCAACATAGATCAGGAACAGCTTCTTTGCTGAGTGTGGTATTGTCCATTCAAACTCATACAAGTGACATTATTATGTGTAAGTATCAGCTATATAAAGCAATTCTCTGATCCACAGCTGTCAAGGGAGCAACAGTAGGGGATTTTATTTTTAAAAGCTATATTATTGATCCAATTGATTTTAGAACAGCTTTCATAGCTTGGCAGAAGGCAGACAGTACTTAACAGAATATTGTCACTAGCATTCATAGAAATAATACAATACTTTTTTGATAAATTCCTTTTTAAAATGTTTAGACAAAGATTCCTGAACTGATGTACCATGGTTTCATCCAGGTACCATTTCTGTAACATTTCCCTCTGTCTGCAGCATTGTCTTCTTCCCTTTATTTCCTCCATGACTACCTCAACTGCAATACCACCACATCCTTCTTGCTGCCCTTCTCTTCAGCCAGTGCCTCCAGTGTTCCAGAATAAGTCCTTCTTGTATGTCCACACAGTTTGCCAGCTTTATAGTAACATCCAGTTACAAACTTAACTACCTTTCAGCATGCGTAGTGTTATGCTTAAAATCTTGTTTATGGGCAAAGAGGAAGCAAACCTTGTATATAAATAAAGCCATGAATTTATTGTTTGTATAATGGGAATCTTAAAAATCTAACCACTACTCAGGAATTCATTGTTAAAAAAAGAATAATAAGGAAATTAAAATTGTTTAACACACAAATCTTAGTTTCTACCACTATTCCTGGTGTTATGCTCATCCTTCCCCTGCTCTTCTGGGTCCTAATATTGGTGGTTTTAATCTAGCAGGGGTGGGGGTTGGGGGGCATTATGGAAAGCCAGTAGCATCTGGGCTCCCTTGCCAGGGTCAATGTGATTTTAATGTTGATGGTTTCTGTTTCCTCCTCCAGTACCTACTCCAAGTAATTTTTATATGTTCGTTTAAATGTTTATACATCTTTTTCTTTATTCATTGGGTTTCAGCTCCAAATCTTACATCCACACTTACTAGGTATGGTGCCTTTTCCATATGTTTGATACCATTTCTTTGTTCTCCTTGTTACTTGTAAAACCAGTTTTGTCCAACTCAAGGTTTGCATCTCTGTAACTGACTGCTGATCAGTTGCTTCAGCTGTGGAATCCCCAATGACAAGGCTGTGCTCCATCTCTTACCATCACAGTCCTGCACTCCTCCATGTCACATCCTGTATCTCCAGTTCTCAGACTGCTGCTTTTGTACCAGGTCTCTATATTACAGAGAATAATTGCTTATTACTGTTATTGATATAAAACTACGGTTGTACCGTGCAAAGATAAACAAAAGTGTTAGAGGAAAATATATCATGCCAGACCCAACAGCCTGAGAGAGGCAAGGCAGCCGCAGCTCCATGCCCCGAGGTGTAACAAGTAACAAGGCTGAAAATGCATTCCCACTAGGCACATGCACACGTGTCTGGCCACACAAGTAACAGACAGACACACAGAGCACCCACACGAACGCAGACAGCAACAATGGCCTCTTCCTGCTCCTCTCTCTGGCTGAGCAATATGGGAATAAATTATTCCCACTGTTAGTGGGAATAAATCATATCTATATATATAATATATATATGTATGCGTGTGAGTCCCTCCAGCAGCTGACCTCATGCACCCAGTCTGCCCCGTTGCATCTGCATGTCCCTCCATCCCACTCTCCCCACTTGCTGGCACATGGACATATGAACCCCCAAGGCCACAGCCCCATTCCAGTTGCTGGTGCAGACCATCACACACAAATACACAGGTGTCCATGACTCCCTGGTCCCACAGCCGACCTCCCTGTGCTGTCACCCTTAGAGGTGACAAGCACTCTCACACCCAGAGCTGGCCCTCAGACACCCACACACAACCCTTGATCCCAGCCCATTTCAACTTCCTGTTAGCTCATTCAGCTTGATCTTCACACACTCGTTCGCATACCCATACTCACTCCAGTCACAGGCACCACAGACCCCATATGTGCATGTGCACACAGAGTGAAGAGCATCTTCCTGGTAAATAATTGAAGGAATTTAATAAGAGACAGGACAGACTGCAGTGATCACACAGGGTGTGGCCAGACAAGCGTACTAAACAGCCCGTGCTTACATTCAAATGGGCTATTCCCTCATCCCTCTATTTTCCCTACTTGCTTCTTCGCAAATCACCTAAATCCCTCCCTTTTCCCATCTTTGGTTCCTCCCCTAAACACACCTTAATAAATCCTGTGCAATCCCAACATGCTCTTTCCCTGCCTCCCATACTGTATCCTACACCCATCGGCAGCATCTCCGTTTTAGTCCAAAAGGTGACAAGGACATCTGGTCCCAGTGACTCATTGTGATGGGTTTCATGGCTAGACGATGGGTCTGAGGCATTCCTGGGAGAGGCCCAAACAGGGTTTCCCTCCCTCTGTGTCTTAAATTTGGGTTCCCTGTCTGCCGTTGTGCCCCTCTTCTCTGGGTTTGTAAAGATGGGGTTTTGAAGGACTGATGGCTCTTTGGCAATGGGCCTGGGAGCTGCCAGCAGGACTTTCCTACCTGCCATTGTGCATCTATGTTCCGTTGTGGATGTGCAGATGAGCTTTTATCACATAACCTAACAAAAAGTAGAACCATAGAGACCTGATGAGTCAGAGAAATTACCATCATAGCTAAATCAAGCAAAAAAAAGCTGCTGGTAGGTAAAGAAAAGTTTGGACACAGACAGAAAGCTTGCCAGGTCTTAGTCCTGAGGTTTTACAAACTCTATTTAGTGTACAAAGTGTACCTGTTACTATCAATGGCTTTAAAATATTACAGGGGTATGTGGTTACTGTTGGCAGTTAGCTGGTATACCAGGTGACGCTTCAGAGTCATTGGCTTTAGGCCACATGAGTCACGGTAGCACACTTTGAAGCTGTGCTGCCATATTTTCAAGAGTACTTAAACTAGCTGGGTTAAAGCTAGCTTAAGCATGTGTGAAAAAACTGAGGTAAAATTATACATCTCAATTTCTAGCCAGATGCCAATTCATGCAAAAGAAATAATTGATATACCCTGTTAGACTGATTCTATGAAATCTCGGTACGTTACCTTGAAAATACAGGGGGCAGGTAATCTGCTGGCATAAACTGGCAGAACTGCACTTCAGTCACCTTTCCATTAACAGAGTCAATAAAATCAATGAAGCTGTGCCAAGTTAGAGCGGTAGGTAACCTGGTTTGAGATGTTGAAATATACAACATATCAATGAACCACTGATCACCTTATTAAATAATGATGAATGGAAAAGTTATTTCCAGCCATCGGACAATTCCTTGAATAAATTAAAAATGTGTCATTTGTTATTATTGCAATAATATACACATTAATCATTAAATTTGGCATTTTAGAATTTATTTTTTATTTTAATTCTTCCATTTAAAGGTATTTCTAGAAAGAATCACTTAAAGAAAAAGGAGTAAGAGGGGGATAAATGACAGAATTCTCTCTGGTTCATCTCCTACCTAAGGAGGTTATAGATCCTTTTGTGATGGAGTGTTTTATCTGTAACATGTAAATGTATAAAACAAATAAATGTCTTTTCCAGTTAAATCTTTTTCTTAGTTTCCTACACGTTTTCCCTTACAAACATCTGAACCCATAAAGCAATTTAAACCCAAGGGTCCGGGGTCTCAAACACGGTGAATTCTTAAAATGTTTGTGAACTTCGGTATTGGGAGACACCTGATAAGTGCTACAAATATTTTGAAGATTGAGGCATGGGTGCATTACTGATCATTATGAAAGCCACATAGAATTCCCACTTATAAATATCCCTGGGGAGCAAGAAAAAAATCAGTCAGAACTTGTAATCTTTTCTTTAGATGCTAAGGTCAGTCAGCCATATGGCACAAACGGGTAAGAAACCAGGCTTATTCTGTTGAGGTTGTCATGGAACTTCTACTCCATGCAGAGGTAAGTCTGTGTACTTGTCCATTCTGAATGTCACAAAATGAAACTTCCTGGAGTAGAGACTGAATCCCCTACAACTTCTTCTTCTGAGTTTACTAGACTTCCAGATAAAGACCAGTCTACGTTCTGCCTTGCCTCAGCAATTGATTTATTCCATACAACAGCTTCGGTAAAAGTAATGAACACTGGGACTTTCACAGCATGGCTGAAATAGATGGTCCGCTTAGTCGTCTTGTAGGACCTCAACAGCACCACCTTCATTTTGAAAGACCTCCAACATTATGAATCATGACTTGAAGGGTGTGCTCCCTTTAGTCCTAAGAAAAAAGTGTGTCTTCTGTAGGATATTAATATCTGAGATGTACCCATATCTTCTATCCCACCCTATTTTTTGTTGATCCATAGCTTCATGCTATAGCTTAATGCATGGCTTAATACTATACAGTCATAACCATTTCTCAGCCACAGGTAGGAGCAGTTTCTTTTACTCGTACTTGGCTCTTCATGTCCAGACAGGGAGAAGTATCTGGCCACAGTGGGAATTTTGCCACTGATTTCAAAAGGGGCAACACTTCTACAGGGTGTAGTGAGCAGAAATTGCTTAACCCAGGTTTCTGACTTAGTAAGGGGGTTGAAAGGCAATAAATTAGTTATGAAGAGCAAAATCTGCTCTATTTTAGTGTTCCATACTATTTTCCAGTTGAAAAATATACTTCATTCTACCTTGCAGTAAAAAGGTGGGGAGAAGTTAGAGGGAAGAGTTTTTCTCTTTTCTTTGTAGCTTCCAGGAAAGTTCAATTATCCAATGCCCCTTGGAATATAAAATTGTAACTCAGCATGAGGGATTTGAGTAGAAAAAACTAAGAATCATTTATGCTTTTTTTGAACTGAAAAGTCCCAGTGTTCATTTATGATATTACGAGCTGCAGTGAGATTCTCAAACATCATTAATCACTACAGATGGCTACATACCCATTAAATCTTTTAAGCACCTGTTTGCTTATCAAATGCTCACATGGTAAGCTACCCTCTGGTTCACGTAAGTACATTAGTTTTAGAACATATAATTAGCTTACAATAACTGTACTTGTGCTAATTACCAGTCCCCTGAAAGAAAGAAGTGGATCCTGTTGAGTGATGGGGGTGGCTGGAACTTAAAAACAGAGCTTCTAGACTGAGCAACAGGGTTGGATGACTCAATGTAAAATGTTTGTCTTATTTCTGGTAAGCCCAGTTGAATTCCACAGTGAACATCTAAGTGAAATAGCCTGATTTTCTCTGCCATCAATCACAACGGAATACTACCGCACATGATTTATCACAATTTGTCTCTTTTGAAGAGAGTTTCAGGATGGAAATAGCATAAAGGCCAAATTATTTCTCACTCAAATGGGTTGCACTGTGTTTGAGAAATTGCAATCTCTTGTCCTATGTTAAGTCTTATCAACGTGAAGCTCTTCGCTAGAGCACACACTAGAGTACTCACTTTGCCAGATGTATTCAGTAGCAATACCATTTATTCCCAAAGTAACAGGAATCCTGTTTGGGATGGTAGGGTTTCATTCCGTCCTGCAGAATGGCTAAATTAAACAAACAAACAAACAAACAAAGGTATGATCAGGTAAGTTTACACAATGCATGATGAGAGGGTTATTTCACCAAGAGATTTCTGTGCCATATATGCTAGCTTCATAACAAGGGCAGAGGAAAATTCTTAACCTGTATAAATCAATATAATTTTGCTAGAGCTATAGATATTTCTATAATCTCTGGGTGTAGTCTGCAATTTTCTCATGAATTACCCTAAATCCACATCTGGTGTGAAGGACTGTATTCTAATGGCATGTTACAGAAAGAATGCCATGTGAGCAATCAGGTGTCGTCTTGACAATACTGAACACTGATCAGCTTTTTCATAAATAATTTCCAAATGTCTATCTCTCTATACCATCACTGTACATACTTATATATAATCCTACCAGAGAAAATATGCTAAAACTAGAACTAGAACAATGTCACAGTAACATGCTGTAAGCTCGAAATGCAGTTACTTCAAAACATATCTACCACAGCCATACTGTAAAAGCAACCCCAGCCAAACTACATTTATCCTTGAATTAAGTTTGATCGGCTAAAAAATCTGAAAAATTCTGCAATAAGATTTTGCTTTATTTTCTAAAACAGCTTTTCATGCCACAAGAAAACCTTCATGCCTTCAGAAATCTGAAGACTGTGATAAGGTCTCAGTGCTGTACAATTATTCTGCTGAAATTTATCAGCAGAAGTTTTAACAATTGCTGCAAAACCCTGAGTTATTTCAAGGGCAGTATATATCTACCCATCCTTGTCCTTATTTGTCTAGGCACTGCCTGCTCCCATTTCATGTGGAATATAATCTGGACTGATTGTTCAGATGCCAGTTCATTCTAAAGGACATGCTAGACAGCATCATCAAAGAAAGTGAATTGAAAAACCTGGAATGTCTCCTACAGGTTTATTGGTTGAAATGTGTTTCTGCTCAGTCTGGTACTACCTGAAAGATTTTACCAAAAAATGTTAGAATTTTCCCAAAATTCTACAAGTAGCTGACTAAAATATGTGCTGCTGCAGAGAATGTATAAAGGGATAGATTTAGAGAAGAGAAGGCTGGTGAATTAAAAGTACTTTCAAACACATCTCAAAAAGGACTAAACTGTGCAGGAATACAAAAAAAATATTAACATTCTGAATATAAGACATTCTTATTTTAATCCTGCAAAATTTACATCTTAGAGAATCTTGGTTAAGAGAGATTTTAAGCTCACAGAGTAGAAAAAAAATAGTTAATTTATAAAGTCAAAGGGAGAGTGCGTGGAAGCTCGTTCCTTTATATACCCTCCAGTCTCCTCTAGGCATTCAACATAAAAAAGTACATCACTTTATATCCTTCACTGTCTTACTCTCAGACAGAATCAAATTTAAGGATTTGATTTGCAATTTACGCATTGACCCTAGTAAATCAAAGGCTATGCCTTAGAGGTAAAGCTTGTTCCCAAAAATCCATGGCAAAAATTGTTGTTTAATTATATATGTACCACAGTCTGACTTTGAAAAGTACTTGCCAGTGAAAGGAAAGCTGTCTTCTCAACCCCTTAAATTGGTGTCATTTCAACTAATGGGCCAGTTAATTAACTAATGGGTGTGATTTACAAGCCTTTTCCTGAGGTAAAATAGATTAAATATACCACCTAATCGCCTAGTATGGATTGACAGAGTTTATTGGTTAGCCTGGCCCAAAGTTTCCACAAAATTTCTTGAAGGGCATTTCCACTGGAAGAATATCAACAGGTACAGAAAAGGAACAAATGGGACATACGGTAATTCTTCTAAAAATTAATGTGTTTTTCCTTAATAAAACTTGAAGTAAGAATGACAATAACCGCCAAGTGTAATGACAATTCATCTAAATTTTAGTAAGCTTTTGTTAAGAAGGGAGGACTGACCTTTCAAATCCTTATAACCTGGTTGGAGAATTTTATTCAGTAAGAAGTATATTAACTAGCACAAATGAGACATCAGCATTATCAGCCATATCCTATGAAATTGCTGGTAATTCTACTTCACCTTAAAATGCCACAAACTGCAATATTTTTGCTTTAGTATGCAAGGTTTTGAGTGTTGCCTCCTCTTCCTGACTCCAAAATGCATTATTACATTTGAAAAGTAAGTTTATTCCTGGATTGATAATATTCTACTAAAACTCAGTGAATGTCCCCAAATTTGCACTTTTTTTTTTTTAAATTTATATCTCAGTAAACAATATATTTGACTCTTAAATGGGACTTCCTTGAGTTAGACGAACTGCTACTGGCACAGCACAGTTTTGATTTCCCAAAGATCTTGGGCAACACAATGTGGGCAAGTGGATCCTGCTGTGTCAGTCTGTTAGAAAGAAGTTATCTACAGAAAAAATTGCTTTCGATACCATAAAATATAAGAAGGAATTTGAGAAAACTAAATCAGAGTGTTTGCCTTTCTGCTGAGATGAACTCATGAACTCTCCTCAGCAGCACATATCCAGTAGTTCCTCTGCTCTGCTCATAGAAGTCTGGCTGAGGGTTGCTGCTTTTTCCAGGTGTCTAAGGGCATATTCACCAGCTTCAGGACTCTGTGATTTTTCCATTGCTTACTCTACAATTTCTTATTTCCAGCTGCAACCTCCTTTAGCTCATTCATATTGCTTTCCTTTTGTTTTCAAATAATATTGCAATTGTATACTTAAGTCTCACCTTCCAACTCAAAAATGAGACCCACAGACTTATTCACATTCTCCAGGCTGATTTTGCAGCTACCTGGGATGGACAGTCTAGTATTTTTATTAGCTTCTTAAATTCCAGAGGATATGATAAAATCTGCATGAAGATCCTATTGCTTTAATAATAAACTCTACACAGTAACCACAAAGCCATTGTCTTGCAATGTACATCTTTTTAAGATGGAATTTAAGATGGAATTAGACTTTTCAGTTTGAACTAGCTGTATTCTTCAGAATGCAAGCTTTTACACAAAGCAAAACCATATTTCAAGCTTCCAGCTCTTCTGTGTTTCGATAGTGTATAATTAGGTGTTTTTATTTTAAAGGAGTGCATATGCTAAAGAATAACAAGAGAACAGATGAATTGTGCATTAATTGTGACTTTCATGGAGGTCATATAAGTGTAGGGAGAGATGTGTGTAATTATGGGTGCTATTGAGGCCGCAACCTCAGGATTAATAGAGAATATCCTAGAAATCAAGCTTGGTGTAAATTCACTGGCCCCACTTGTGTATTGGATGCAGAAAGTCTAGATTAATATCTTTGATATTCACACTGGATTCAATGAAGATGTATTGCTAAACCCTTTGTGAAGAACTTACCAAATATATTTCAGAATTTAAGATGTTGCTTAAAAAAAGTATCTAGTTTCAAGATAACCTTCACAATGTAAATCAATCCATAGGGCCTTTGTTGAATTTATAACAAGGCAGCCTAAAATAATGTCACTGAGAGAGGTTAAATAATAACTCTTATGACTGGCTTTAAAAAATCCCAGGTCTTATCTATCAGGAAGAGACAGTTTCCCTGAAGATTGTTAAAGACTTGAGTTTTACATGGCCTTTAGAGATTACTCTACAAAATTATCTAACTTGCTCCAGCAAGAGTTTTTCTGTGCACTGACATCTGGTAATCTCTTTGACCATGACAAAAAGCCTTTAGAATTTTGACTTCATTTTAAGCTCACATTTGGCAGAATTTACAATTCAAAACTGATCACATTTTAATTATGGATGACAGCACTAACAGGTCTACACGGCACCAATGTAAAGATTTTAAGGCATATTTAAATACATATTACAGCATTAAAGTGGTTAGAACACTTTCACCTGTGTGACATTTTGGCGAAATGCACTGGTTCACCAAAGCCCTAAAGTTCCACAGAGATGTAACTGTTTCCATACAAATTTCCCCTTAAATGTTTTTGGTTCATGAAAGAACACTTTGTTGAGAAGAGTAGGACACAGCCCAGTGTCTGGAGCACTGTCTTGTATGTTACGAGTCTAGACATATATCTCTGCATTGTGATTAAAGAGCTCTGCTCTTTTGTAAATACAGCAGTGAGCTGCAGTTGGGATCAGCACACTAGTACCTGAGCAACCAGGTTACAAAACCTGATGCATGTAAGCAATGGTAAATGGATACATATGGAAAAAAAAATATAATTATGTATCTAATCTAGATAATGTTACTTTTATTTCTAAAATGCTGTATTTTATAATATTTCTGTTTGTGTGGGTTTTTCTGGTATTTTTTTAATCAAGAGGTGCCAAACAAAAACACTGGGTGTAGATGATTGATGGCATCTCAGATCCTCAAACATTGTAATGTTTCTACTCCAAGAATTGTTACAATTAACTAGTGTAACAACACACATAAAACTTAACTTGCTTTGTCACCCTTTTCCAATTCAGCCGCGCCAAATCTAATAAACCAAAATTACAACTATTCCACAGCTGATTGAATAAAATGTTCATGTAATGAAAAAGTGTCCAGTCTTGTTCTGACTAAAGTCAGTGGAAGGTTTTAAGTCAAGACTATAAACTCAATGGAAAATGTGTTTTAGAGAGTTATTGATAAGCATAAAAGAAAAATGTTTTGTCTGAGGTATGTAATTCATATAACTCTGAAATATGTTTGTTTGAGGTTTTTTTTCAATATTGTATTTTAAACACATTTTTCCAGGTTACTGGATATGAAAAGGCTGAAGATACAGTCTTTTCTGCAGAGAGTTTAAGTAAGTAAAGCAAATAGATAAAGTATTGTAATAGGGAAAGAAAAGGCTCAGGGGTCCTGATTCATCTCACCTGTCTCCAGGCATTGTGCTTAAAAACATGGCTAATGGATGTTCCCTGTATGCTCAGCAAGGAGAGGAATGTCCAGGGAGAGATTCAGATCAAAGACAAGGTATTTTCCTCTGGGGGTGCCTCTCTTTCTCACCAGTATCATAAATAAAGAACCTGTGGCAACCAGGGTCCTAATTTAGGAATGTCTGCCAAGTGCCTAAAGTCAGAGAAGATGAAGCTGATCTAGTATAGGAGATAATGGATATTCAGCCAGACAACAGTGTTGGCTGTACAGGTTGAAATAATGTCTTCATCATCCCATCTTGGATCCTGCTTCAAAGTAATATGTCACAGGTTTTACAAATACTATAAATTGACAAATATTACAAATCTATCCAGGCTTAAAGAGAGCATGACCAGTATGAAAACTGAAAATATGCAAATACATGTCCATTTGACAGCAACTTGTAATCTTACTGCATGATGTATATAGTGTATTCAAGTCTTGTGGGAAGGAAAGATTTTGACTTGATGTTAAGTGGCTCCTAATTATTTGGGGACACAAAAATATGAAAGCTTTGCATTAAAGGAGCTTCTATAACATTGTTTCATTAAAAGTCTTTGTCCAGGTGTATGGTAATATCCCCAGAACTCATGTAAAAGAAGGGGAAGGACTATGATTGTCGCTGCCCCTTCCTTCCCCTCAAAGCTCAGATCTCTACATTTCAGTGATTTATTGGACATATGTTGTTGCTATGCTTTTCTTCAAAATTATTTACTTTTTCTCTTACATCTACCTCTCTGATACATATGATTTATTTTGTCACTGGCTGCCCTGTATTGCTAATGGCCCCAGAACCATCCCAATTAAAGGACTGAGTCATGAACAGAAAAGTGAATTGGAAAATGAAGGGAGGTTTTTAGCCCCATGTCCATAAACATGGTGGAGAGGCAATTTCTCTGCAAATATTTATACCACCACTCTCTGCACTTTCAAGAAATAATTATTTCTTCTATTTTTGAATAATTGTCCTTTCTTAGGAACCAGATTATCCTCTGGTGTTAATTAATGAGGTAACAACAAAGATGGATCTTTTTTCCTCTAGGTTTTTGAAATATATTTTGAATACCAAGAGACTTGGGACATTTGTTCTTTTAAAACATGCATGAGGAAAGCCCTAATGCTCTACTGATTAATGATTTTCTTCAGCCTTTAAATAAAACAAAGAGTCTACATCCTTTTCTCTTTTAACCTGTATGTATACTTTGTATACACACACATATACATACTTCTCTATTACACTAATAACTAAATATATAACAGGTATATTATTCTTATAATAAAATAATTCATTAAAATATTTATTACTTTAGAAACAACAGTTTGTGGAAAATAGTTTCTTGTGCTTTTAATGACTTAATTTTCTGAACATCTCTTGCCCTCACCCATGCATTACAGTGTGTTCTTACTGTGAAATACATTCAGGACAATAAATCACTTCAATAAGAAGAATTTGTAGATATTTGATTTTATGTGGCCATGGTCAGATGGACTCAAATGGAGGCTTATGCTTTGTAGCTGCAGAAATATACTAATATACTAACACAACTGACCCCAAAATACATTCAGCTAAAACTTGAGGTTTTGAATTACAGCTGCCTCTCATTGCTTAAACTGCACAGAAAGATTATAGTAGACTATCTGGTTTTCTCTTCTGCTTTCAAGTAATGTAAACATTAATGCATAATGCAAATAACCGGTCAAAGAGATGAAAAAAAAAAAGAAAATATTAAATCTTCATTGGTTTAGGAAACACATTTTAATTTTCTGTATTACTTATCTCTTTTTATTGGCAGCTGATTGCACACATTCATTTTTTACTTATGGAGGATAGTCTTGGGGAAAGAAAATTACACTCTACTCATACATAAACTATTTGGTGACTGTTAACCGAAAGAGGCACTGTTACCTTTCTGGAATTTCACTTCCTCGACAAAAGGGAAGAAGAAAACTGACATCTTTACAGAGCAAGACATGGAGGAAAGTAGGAACTAGATAGGGAAAAGAAAAAGAAAGAAAGAGAAGGACTTTTGTGAAACACAAGACTACAGAATGTTTTGAAAAACACAGGTGAAACTTGGCAAATATAAATCACTCTTGAAAAGAAGACACAGTAGTAGATCTTGTCCTTGTGTGGGAAGATATATCCAGACCAAATGATAAAAATGAGAATAATTCTTTCTAAAACTGTGTCCCCACATTAAAATTCTTCTGACGAAGGAATGTGTAAGGGATGGACTGTAAATTCCCTGATGAGGGGCAGACGGCCCTCCAAGCCTTCAATGGAGTGCCTCAAACTCTCACAAGGAAATAAATAATGCAGGTCTGGCCTTCAAAGAACTGATAAGGCTAACACTTCTGGTGCCTGAAAGTGTGGGAGAACTGTCTTGTGAAGACAGGATAGTTCTGACACTCGTGTGGTGAGCTTGCTAGTTCTTAGTTCTCGAGGTATTTGTGTCCAATGAGTGACCTTTGCTTCATTATCCATGAAATGCATATGAAATCGCACACCCCTGCATGTGCTAATGAAGATTATAGAGATCATGCTAAGCATGTATGACTATGGCACTCGTCTCTCCACTCAAATAATGCTACACGTCACCTGGGAGAAGGGAGAAAGCTGAGATGAGGCTGTCCTCAGCAAGGGGGGTGGACCCTGCTAATTCAGCAAACATAAAAGGGGAAAATAAGTGCCCCTAGGTGGGAACAAAGAAGAAACAATAGAATAAGAGTGTGCCTGGGAAGAGTCTTCCCAAGAAAGAAGACCGTGCCTGGGAAGACTTTTCCAAGAAAGAAGATTATGCCTGGGAAGATTCCCTGAAAAAAACGCTGGAACCAGGACTGGTGATCTCTTTATCTCTGTCTTTTCCTGTCTCTATCCTCAGTTTCTCTTTTCTCTTAGAATTGTTAAGTAACAGTTAGAGTTGTTAAGTAACAATCTTAAGTACGACCC
Source organism: Rissa tridactyla (assembly GCF_028500815.1). Classification (NCBI taxonomy): domain Eukaryota; kingdom Metazoa; phylum Chordata; class Aves; order Charadriiformes; family Laridae; genus Rissa; species Rissa tridactyla. The sequence continues at coordinate 201,000,814 of NC_071466.1, forward strand.
TAAGTACCAGTTGCCATAAGTTGTCCTATACCTGTTGTTAAGTAACACAATGCATACCTCCCCGCTTACCATAATTTGTTATATACCTAACCAATTATTGTGGACTTGCTGAGACCTATACTAACCATTTGGGGAAGCTAATAAATGTTTCTATATGGACCTTGAGATTTATCTCACCTTAGTCTGAGAGGACTGCGAATCTGAAGTCACTTACCCCCACTCTTTACTGAGAGCGGGATGTGACAGGATGGAAGCTTCTGTTTACAATAATCTACTGCTATAAAATGAGAGCACTGAGGCCATTTCCTTTTTTCATCTTTAAGAAAGAGGATTCTCAGCATCCTGTAACAATTTATGCTGGTTTGCACTATTTTGGTTCTATACATCTACCAATTGCCAGAAGGAAGGATAATGATGTATTGAGATGATCTTAAAACCTTCCCTTGTCCTGCTGCCTTCCACTGAAAAACCAGAATAATCACATTTAAGGAAATACTTGATAGAAATTTAGTAGAATAAGCTTGAGTCCATTTGTCTGACCTGGCTTAAAACTCAAGGCAGGAAATCTAATAGTTATCCTCTAAAATGCTGTTTTACTTGTCATCTCTTGAATATAATCCATAGCTGAAGATTTGTTGTCTGCCTGTCTTCATTTTACAGACTATGCCCTGTGTTGATGGCTTTATCTGAATGTAAAAGCTTGTTGAGTAAATTTATACGTGAGATAAATTCTGAAAAATTGATCCAGAATACTTAGCTGATTTGGTTTTAGTTGCTAAAAACATTACAATAATTTAATACTTTGGGCCTGTAATTATGTTTAGCTCTAAAAATAGTTTCCTTGCAGAGTAATAGGATTTACATGAGATCTGCGCTGCTTAAGCTCTAGGTTCTTCCTCCTGGAGTAAGCTTGCAGCACATTATGGAGATGTGAATGGGAATGGAATTGAGAAGTTATTGGAAAGGAGAAGAAAACTTCCTTGTTTTTACTTATCTTTTGTATTATTTCCTTACCTTTTTTTTTTTTTTTTTTTTTCTGTTTTCCTCTTGCTTCTTTCTTCTACCTTCTTTGCTCACACTCTGCTTCATGCCCTGTGTGTTTGGTCTGGTATTTGTGCTATAGTACTTCCTATCTCCAGCTCACTGGTTTAGCTACTGCATGTTTGTTTCTCCCATCAGCATGCCCAGTTCCTTGTCCAAGTCTATGGATACTGCTAATTCTCACAGGTTTATCATGCTCTATGGCTTCGTATAACGGACTTAAAGCATGTATTCAAACTTTCTGTGAATTCACACTGCAAGTCAGGAATGTAGTTGAAAACAGATACCAGGTCATTTAGGTTTGGAGCCATAACTGACTAGATTCTTCTCTGTGAAATACAGGGATTAAGGTCATTGACCAAGGTACCCTATAAGGTTTTTAGACTTTTAAAAGTTTCTTTTTTTTTTTTAACTGCTTGCTGATATTTGATTTTTTTTTTTTTTTTGTAGAAGATCCAGGTGCTGCTTCCTAAATAAAAATTATTCTTTTCACAGTTTGTGATACATTTTTAACCAGTCTTCCTGCCTCTTCTTTGTCCTGTGATGCTGAAACACAAAAATTTAGCAATAGTGTCTGGAGGTGTAGAAATTACTATAAGCATGGATATACATACTCCATCGACTACTTAATTTTGGGAAGGGAGAATGTGAGCTATTCACTGGTTCACTCTGCATGTGAGACAAGAAAGTAGGTAGGTGGGTAGGTGGGTAGGTAGATAGATGGAGAGATAGATGGAGAGATAGATGGATAGATAGATGGATAGACAGACAGATAGATAGATAGAGCCGGGTTGACAGAGTCCTTTGGGAAGCAGTCCTGAAGTGCAAAGGAGTCCAGGAAGGCTGGACATTCTTCAAGAAGGAAATCTTAAAGGTGCAGGAGCAGGCTGTCCTTATTACGGAAAGATGAGCCAGCAGGGAAGAAGATCATCCTGGCTGAACAGAGAGCTTTGTCTGGAGCTTGGGAAAAAAAACAGTGTTTATGACATTTGGAAGAAGGGACAGTCCACTCAGGAGGACTACAAGGAGGTTCTGAGGTTATGAGGGAGAAACTTAGAAGGGACAAAGCCTGTCTAGAACTTAATCTGGCTACTGCAGTAAAAAATAAAAAAAGTTTCTATAAATACATCAACAACAAAAGGAGAGTTAAGGAGTATCTCCATCATTTATTGGATGTGGGGTGAAACAGAGTGACAAAGGATGAGGAAAAGTCTGAGGTACTTAATGCTTTCTTTGCCTCTGTCTTTAATAGTAAGAGCAGTTGCTCTCTGGGTACCCAGCCCCCTGAGCTAGAAGACAGGGACAGGGAGAAGAATGAAGCACCCATAATCCAAGGGGAAATGGTTAGTGACCTGCTACAGCACTTTGACACACACAAGTCTATGGGGCTGGATTGGATCTACCCAAGAGTACTGAAGGAACTGGTGGAAGGGCTCAACAAGACACTTTCAATCATTTATCACCAGTCATGGCTAACGAGGGAGATCCCAGTTGATTGGAAGTTAGCATATATGATGTCCATCTACAACAAGTGCCAGAAGGAGGATCCAGGGAACTACAGGCCTGTCATTCTGACCTTGGTACCAGGGAAGGTTATGGAGCAAGACCATCCTGTCAGCACACAGTACACGCAGGACAGCTAGGTGATCAGGCCCAGTCAGCACAGCTTTATGAAAGGCAGGTCCTGCTTGACTAATCTGATCTCCTTCTATGACAAGTTGACCCGCTTAGTGGATGAGGGAAAAGCTGGGGATGTTGTTTACCTGGACTTTAGTAAAGCCTTTGACATGGTTTCCCACAACATTCTCCTGGAGAAACAGGCTGCTCATGGCTTGGACAGGCGTACTCTTCACTGGGTAAAAAACTAGCTGGATGGCCCCAAAGAGTGGCGGTGAATGGAATTAAATCCAGTTGGCAGCTGGTCACAAGTGGTGTTCCCCAGGGCTCAGTATTGGGGCCTATTCTGTTTATGGTGAAGGGTCTAGAGAACAAGTCTCATGAGGAGTGGCTGAGATAACTGGGGTTGCTTAGTCTGGAGAAAAGGAGGCTGAGGGGAGACCTTATCACTGTCTACAGCTACCTGAAAGGTAGTTGTAGTGTGTGGGGGGTCGGTCTCTTTTCTGAAGTTAACAAGTGATAAAACAAGAAGAAACACCCTCAAAATGCACCAGGGAAGGTTTAGATTGGATATTAGGTCCGAAAGTGTTATCAAGCATTGGAACAGGTTGCCCAGGGAAGTGGTTGAGTCACCAACCCTGGAGGTATTTAAAAGATGGGTAGACATGGTGCTGAGGGACATGGTTTAGTGGTGGACTTGGCGGTGTTAGGTTGATGACTGGACTCAATGATCTTAAAGGTTTTTTCCAACGTAAATGATTCTATGATTCTATAGATAGATAGACTGACAGGCAGATAGATAAACAGATAAATAAAGGTACACTGATATTTCAGCAAAAGCTTGTGTAAAACCACATAATTATATCTATGACTGAAAGACGTGGCATGGCTGAAAAGAAATACTTTTCTAACCCTTTCTTCTGTCGCTGTGGAGACAGACGCTGACTGAAATGTGCATAGCCACTTGTTCTAAAAGCATAGGAGAACCATCTGCTCCCGGTGACACTGTAGCACAGACTGCTGTTTCTAACACTAACAGAGTAGGAAATTAATATGAAATCAAGTGAGTACTCCACATACATGAACACGTCTTCCTGTTGATGCCTCAGGGTCTGCTGTCACATTCTTTCAATCAGCTGTTCACCTGCTGTGCACAGAGTCCCAGCTTTTCCAGACGTTAATATTTTTGAGAGACTGAACAAATAACACTGGGATTGAGACTCAGATTAGCCATGATAAAATCACATGATTAAAAGAACTCATAACTGCAATCCATAACCATGTAACTAATTATCCAGAAAAAAAAAAATCTGTTGTATGGATAAAACTTATACTGACCCTGATACGTGTATGTGATACGTCTTCTCCTGACATGACATTCCAGGGACGTGTTAACATTTTAACAGCATTGTGAAATACCACCATGGCATGGAAGCTGTGAAGTTATTCCACGGTGAAATTATTTAATAGAATAGCAACAAAAATAAAAATAAAGGATAGTCACAATGCCTGGCAAACCTGTAATCTCCAGAGGTCAGCCTCCAGCAGTTCTGCAGCACTTTAAACAATATCATAAATAAACGTAATTATCGAAATGAAGCTGTAAAGCTAAGTCAAACATGGCCTTGTGGAGAAGTCTTATGCAATAAAATGGGGAAAAAAAACTGTAGAATTGTATAGGAAGGAAAAAATATCTTTTTACTTTTTACGTTTTGTAGGATATTATTCTTTCTTAAAATCTCTAGTACAGTGCAAGAATTATATAAAAAACTGAGCATTTTTTTTCAATAACAAATTATTTTTTCAAGAGCATGGGGTGTTTTTCTGTAGCTGGAGTCTATGTTGTTGTCTAATCATAAAACACACAACAGTATGCTTGAATGACAGCTAATTGTTTTAAGCTAAAACCACAGCAAAGACAAAGCCATTCACAAAAGCCGACAGTTGAACTACAGTTTCTGACTTCTGTGAAAATAACAGACTGCTCTACTTGAGTAGAATTTTATGCTAAATAAGAGGAGTTGAGTCAAATAGTGTATTTTCTCATTGTAAGACCATGCTTTGTAAGTTCTCTAACCCAGTTTTGTCCTTTAAATATTGCTTGAGAGGTGTCAGAAGAGTGAAAACTAGACAGAAAAGAATTCCTTTGCTGGGGGAACTTGTTGTTGGTGAATATTATGATCTCCTTCCCCTTCCAGTTTCATATCTGAGACAGAGCTGCAGGTATGATGAAGAAGGGACTTCCCTGATGTGTGTAATTGCTACTGTGTAGTGTCTCTAAAGACTCCAAGTTAATGCTCAAGCCAGAGGTGTACAACCAGAGTAATAAAGTTCCCTGGGCTCCAGGTTGCTCGCTCCCTTTCTGGTAAGGGATATTCTTTAGTTATATACTTCCAAACATAAAATTAAAGTTTGTGAAAATCCACCTGTAAATACTTCTGTATGTTTTCATTGTCTTGAAATTGTCTTCAAATAATAGACTTGAAGATTAGAATACCATTAATTCTTCCTGCCTTACTGTCGTCATTCTTAGAACAGATCTTAAGGATTACATAAATTTCTTTGCTATAACAGTTTTCATCACTTATCTTTAAAACCAAATTGTATTCAGTTTGGTTTGGGCTGGTACTCTTTGTCCTTTTTTCCTTTTTAAATTCAACTATCAGTCAACCCCAGTATACATAATTTCCCCCTTGTCTTTACAGTTCTTTAGACCTTGAATTGAACTGAAAGGAATAGACTAATTACTTGCAGGCATGATTCCCTTGGATATAATGGAGTTACAAAAATTATGAGCTTGTCTTGATGAGAAATAATTGTGCACATCTGAGCATTGTTTTTCTAAGCACCTTCAATGACGGTGTAGTTAGAGAGCAGCATAACCTCTCTAATGACTGAAGCTTAAGACCTCAGATTTATGTGGTCACAGATTAAAAGTGGATGCCAACAGCATTACTGCTCCATGTCTGCCTCAAACAGCATCAACAACAGATTGCTGTCCCTGTAGGATGGATGATTGGATGGCTCATGAAACAGCTCCTCATCACCCCACGTTTAAGTCAGCCTGAAATGAACCATTTCAAATCTTTTTACCCTACTATGATGTATTGAATAGTGTGAGGTTTCAGGAGCTTCTTCCTAAAATGTGCAGTGAGCCGTGTTATGGGAAGAACTGACTCCATTAGAGAGGTAGGACAAATGGCTGTCCAGTTTTAATCTACCGTCACATATGTATACAAACTTTAATGATTCACTGTTATTGTCCATACTCATTTACAGTTTACTTTCCTGCCAGATACAGACCTGTGTCATCTGTTAAGAAGCCACATTCTGTGTGGCACAGGACACTACATTTGGATAGGGATTTGGATAATTGTATGCCATGTTTCCTATGATGGTTTTACCTGCGTGTTTGTTTTGAAACCGATGAAATAGAGTAAAGTGGTTGGTCCTAGAATGAAAATACTGAGTCACTTCAGCTTTTCAGTCTGTAACAGAGTAAGAGCAGGTTGCTTTTGCTCAGCATCATTTAGAAGGTGACTGTCAAATACTGAGATCCTTTGATAATGACACTCATGAAGTCACCCGTCTTCAGTAACACAGTCAAGATACTCCTCTAAACATTATCACATAGCAATAACTCTCTGCTCCTCTGAGTTTAATTTAAACATAAATTAGTGTTCCTGAAAAATGACAGGTAAAACCTTAAGAAGTAGAACTTGTGATTATACAGAAAACAGACAGGAGCAGGGAAAACTTTCAATGTTTTCCAGTTTGAGGTAACTTTATACTTGAAGAATGTGGGGTTATTTTGGATTCCACACGTACTTTGTTTTTGGCTTCTTTTCCCTGCCAGCAGGGATATCAATTGTGATAGGAGGCTAAGTAAGAATTATTGGGGTTTTTGAGAGCTATTAAACAGTTAGCGTCTGCCAAAGTTACCACGCAGTGGTATCTTAGATACCAGAGCTATTTGACTGTACTTAGTATGGTATATCTCTCTGGGATTTTATGATGTGGTAACAGTTGGCAATTTGTGACTTACTAATAGTGACAACTGGATGTATGAAACCATCAGTTCATTTAGCATCAGCATGCCTATTACACATTCTAGCAACATGAAATGAAAAGACAGCTGTGTGCTGGTAAACAAATTTTAAAAACAATTAAAAATGTGGAAAGTGACTTCTAAGAAATAAAATGTACACGGCACTAAAAATAAAGACTGGATAATATTTTGTGAGGCTTGAAAACCATTGTCTTCAAGAGTATTTGAGATATGTCAGTTAAGGTCTTCATTATCAGCATTATCATATATTTTTTGATTAATAGTTCACTTTCCAAGAAAGTAAATTTTGATCAGCCTGAAACATGTATAAGAAATGTGATTTTTATTATTTACCACAATAGCTCCATATTTCTAATTCAAGTAATTCAAATATATATATATAAGTATAAATGTAGTTACTAAATTAAACAAAGAAACTCCAGTTATTTGCATAGTGCTAATGCCTGATATCCAGACACCAGAAGATGTGTGCCTTCTGTGCATAAATGTATGTTTACTTTAGTAACTTTTTCTTAAAACCCAAGTTATACTATGCAACAAACGTGTAACTCGCACTGCATTTTAATCAATATTTTTATTTCTTTTTTCAAAACTTTTTTTATGACAAAGTATAGTTGTTGACACATCAGCCAGAACTGGCATTTCTGCCAGGGAAAATAGCTTGTGTCTGCGGTCTGTTGAATATTTTCCAATGACAGATCCCCAGTCACCATAGATGTGGTTGACATCTTGGAGAATTTCCAGATGAATGTATCAGAGGAGCAAAGCAACAAGTTGCTGCAAAGTACTGCAGAGGTTAGTACCACTCTGTCAACAGCTACAGTCATACCGCATTTCTTATAGAGATGGAGTTACTTAAAACATTTTTGACAGATTCCATGAAATACTTGTCTGTTTTTAAAAACTTGTAAAGTATGTATGTGACTCTAGATAATATGTTATCATTTAAAGTCAGCAAAAATCCTCTACTGCAGTCAAATTCACAAATAAGCAAAAATGCGTATCACGAAATTGTTATTTTCGTAGTGTTGAGGTAACTACATGTTTAGGCAATGCTAACAAGTATAGATTTGAATTTGTCTAGAGATGTGGTGGGTTAGCCTTGGTTAATAGACAAATTGCCACCCAGCCGCTCCGTCACTCCCTCCTTCCCTCAGCGGGACAAGGGGTGAAAATAGAAAAAACCCACAGAAACGATAAAGCTTGTGGGTCTAAATGATGGCAGGGAAATTGTTTACCAATTATTGTTGCAGGCAAAATAGACTCAACTTGTGGAAAATTGAGGTAATTTATTGCCAGTTAAAATGGATATTTTATTGTAGAATCAGGCAGTGAGAAACAAAATGACAAATGTTAAAAAACCCCACCTTTCCTTCCCCCTTTCCCAGGCTAAACTTCACTCTTGACTCCTGTGCTCCCCCCAAGGCTGTTCAGCGGATGTGGGGTTACAGTCAGTACACAGCCATTTCTCCCTGCTTCTCCTTCCTCCTCACATTTTCCTACACTCCAGCATGGGCTTTTCCATGGGCTTCACTCCTGTCAGGGAAAATCAGCTCCAGTGTGGGTTTTCCATCAGCCACAGTTCCTTTGGGAATATTATCTGCTCCAGTGTGGAGTCCTCTGTGAGCTGTAGGAAATGCCTGCACCACCACCTGGAGCACCTCCTCGGACCTTGATGTTCCCTCTGCAGTTCCTGACTCTTTTTTTCCCCTTTTCATCTGCTTGCCTGTCATTTTTTCCTTTTCCTAAATAGGCTTTCACAGAGGTACTGCCAACTTTACTGATGGGCTTAGCTGTGGCCTGCAGTTGGTGGGGCTGTGTCTGGCAGTCCTGACCTTCTGACCTCTCCCAGAGACAACCCCTGCATCTCCCCAGGAACCAAAATCTTGCCATGGACACCCAATACGAGAAAATACGAAAGACTCTATGTGGTCCTGCTAGGAATCAAAAAAGCAAAGAAGATTTCAAATTTTCAGTTGTTTCCAGTTTTCAATTTCATAGGATCCCCAAGCAATGTGGTGTCTGTCCTTGTTCTAGGAAGGTTCTAGTATGCGTTTCAGGACATAAAATACACTTCTTATCCTACTGTATTCCAACAATGCCATCTCTCTCTCTTTACATACTGGCAGTCTTCAACAGTTAGTGTTCTTATGGAGTCATAGAGAAAGAGTGGATTTAATCTGAATATATGAATTTGAAAGATGAAGCAATTTGTCATTCTTCCTACTGTTATATTTAACAAGTTCAGTGCATGTAGCATTGTTGCATTAATTTGCTCAGATCATCTATTACATCTGATCTATGCACATTGGTGTAAACTTATTCCAGGGTCTAGCCTTAAGTTACCTTCAGGCTATTGTACCCCAACTCCCCATTTTCTGAGATGATTAATAATTCATTTTTTTCAATTTCCAGCCTGAGTTATTCCTCCCTTTCTGACCAATGCTAATTGATTAAATTGTGTAAAGAAATGTCATTTTTTCAGAGTCCCAAGAGCAGAGTAAAGCCTCCTGTTTCACCACACAGCAGCACTGTCGTGGTTCCTGCAAAGCTTCAAAAAAAGTGCCACCAGGCTTCCCTACTGCCACACCACCACCACCGAAAGAGAGTGTGACAGACACAACATGGTATGCTAAGAACTGAGTTGCAAATGTAGTCCTGAATTATTTATTGACTCTTGTAAGGGAAGTTATACCCTGAATATTGATGTCACAACTTTTTGTAGTTTCAGGCTTCTTTGATATCACTACACAAAAGACAGGAGAGTAGAAAGATAATCTCACGTTAATGTCAGATGCCCTTGTATTAGAATTCTGATATTTCTCTATGAGAATAGGAAGTGACTAAAAACTCGAGTTCCACATGCCAGAGATACCTTCAGATCAATTATTTGTATTGTATTTTAGACTCTATCTCTACTCTTGCAGAATAAGCCCAGGAATAACAGGCTGTCACAAGAGGCTTTCACACAGACATTTCTATTCTGTCTGCTCCTGCTTAATTCCCTCTTGCCAGTACCTTACAGTGCTCCTTGGGACACTTCTTAATGTGAAAAATACAAGAGGGCTCAAAGTAAGAGATCACTAAAGTGGTGCTGGTGAGAACCACGGGGGTAACATTAAGCCACTTAGAATGGAACCATCTCAGACAAGTTTCTTCTTTTATGACAGAAGCAGGATCGTATTGATATGTGTAGAAACACTTCTACAAAATCAGAAGTAGAATCAACCAACTGCACAGTGGAATACATGGGCTTTCCTAGCATTTGCCATAAGACCCAATTACTAAAAACAAAGTGTGATGCAGGGTTCAAATTCTTGTTAGTGTTAGATGCAGGTCTAAATTCTTTTAGTCCTGATTATGATTGAGATTTATGTGGAATAATATTAATTGCCTAATCACTTTTATCAATCTGAGATGATAGGAATTTTTTTTAGTATATAAAACAAGAAGCAGTTCTTCATGTAATTTCTTACATTATTAAAGCACATTGAGTAAGAGTATGTTCTCAAAATGCAGACAGTATGCAGATACAGGGAAGAAAAGGCAAAAGTAAACTTAACTCACCTTTATTTTCTCCTGGGTTTTTTGGTCTGTTGTAAAGGGTAGGGTGGACTGTAGCATAATTTAGACTTTCTGGCTTGCTGGAGTCCCTTGCCCTGCAGAATTATAAATTCATCAGTAATGCCCAGAATTTTCACAAGCGTTTATGTTGCAATTATCATCATGCACCAAACCTTCTGTGGAGTCTGAGATAAACAACCAACTCCTTTCCCCTTTTTTTTCTCAGGGGAGAATTCTTACAGGGTTAAGACAGATTTTCTTGGGATCTATTTCTACCAATCCAGGAATTAAAAAGGAACTCATTTTTTCGGTCTGCTTTCCAAATCACACGTGACAATAATATCAGTTCAGTATGAAAATCTCTGAATGTCTAATATAGGGACATACTGCATTTTATTTTCAGCTAGTTATTTTTCTGCTTTGGATTCCTTATATAAAATCTGTTCAAGGTCACATATATTTGGTGATCTCAGCGAACAGTTCATTAAATTCACCCATAGCACAGTCCAACAATAAATCTTGGGATTATTTTGCACTACTGGGTAGCTTTGTTAGGAAAATGACCTAAACTATTTTAGGTCAAGGTTGAAGGTATAAGCAAACTATGGTGGACAGACTTATTAGGTATTCTGGTCACTGTTACTCTTCTTCCATTTTTGATGACCCCAAAAAGCTCACCACATATACCTAAACACATTCTGTGAGGGAAAAAATACATGCTACTTTACTGAACATTGTGTTCCCCTTGGGCCAAGGAGGCCTTATATGTATGATGTTGCTACTGAAGCTCATTCTTTACAACCATGTTATAAACCACTCAAAGTTATTTTTTATTTTTTATGAAAATACTGATATACTTTTAACAATGTGGAATTGTAGCATGTTCCTGCAGTCAAAACTTACATAAAAAATGGACATTTGAAAGAAAAGGCACAAAAAGAAAGAAAAATAATAATAAGGGAGAAGTGCTTAAAGTTATGTACCTGAGTGACTTCTAAATAGGGATTTAAGTGCTGTAAGATCAGGGATTCAAATGCCTACTGTTTTGATATGAGCTGATTGAAATGCAGAGCCCTGTGTTGGAATGAGAGGATCCATGCACAATACACAGAAAAGGTTAAAGGTGACAGAGCAGCCCCAAGAGAAATCAGGCTCCTGAAAAGGGTTCTACTTATAGCCATCCAGCAGGGACATACAGAAGACAGGATGGAGTCTTAATTGTTGTCCATCTTTATGGCTTACTTGTCTAATGGTTGCATCTCTTTCTGATCCCTCTTTCAAAAGGATGCAGCTGAGCCTTTTCTTTTTTCTGAAAGCTCAGACTGACCTACTCTTCTGAAACACAGCAGGCGGTGAGTGGCAGGGATAGCTTTGCAGAGGTTGTACATTATACTTTACCAGTTAAAACATTACCCCGAAATAGGTGAGATCCAAGTTCATTTCCCCCTTCTGTTTGAAAGAATTGAAACCAACACTCCCCAGCACACTGGGCAGTGCCCTCCCCAGCAGGCTGCCCACTCCCCAGCATGGCAAGGCAGCAGCTGTCTTCAGAGCTATTGAGCTCTGCAGAAAAGGATTCACAACTTGCCCAGTAAAAGAGGGAAAGTAAAAATAGTGATGATTCTGTTCACAGATCATAGAAGGCACCCAGATCATAGATAGTCCTGGATTTAGACGCTGCTGTTAGGGATGTTTGCTTCACATTTTACCCAGTGATTGTTTCAAATGACTTCCATGAAGTTACTGAGTCAATATTAGCTTGAGTGATAATTTCACTGCTAGATGCTCAGGGAAGATAATTTTTATTTTAATGAGAGCTGCAATAAATGTCAACAAATAAATGACTAAATACTTGTACAAGAAATTAAATAACGTAGGTGTTTTTTCTGGAGGGGTCTGCACAGCCTTACCTTGGCTCTGTGTGTCTCTGCCTCTGGCCAGATGCACTACAGCTTCAGTGATTATACTTCGAAAAGTTCATGAAATTCTGATATTACAGAACTTGCTTTGAGAGGCAAGTACAGTATCTCAGGGATATTCTAGCACATAGCATAGGCAAAGTAAAGGAAAAGTCAAGAATATATTCTTATCCTTCTTTTCAAAAGACTTGTTTCTTTTCCTTTCTATTCAAGAAACGCAGTAGCACTGCAGATATTTATGTAGTGTAGGAAGAACAGAAATCCCAAAGCTCATTCCAATTATGAATATGTGATTTATATTTTATGAGGAAAAAGAGTTATTTCCCCAAGCACATTGTTTTCTTTTATCTCTGTGCTTCCTTTAATCCTGTCAATAACCCAGCATGCAGCTGCTTTCTGCTCATAGATTTTTGAGAAGATAATAGAAATAAGCATGCACGGTAGATAGAACTATTCATGAGTAACATAAAAATACCTGCTGTTCATCAAGATTTCTGCTTGCTAATTAACTGGAAAAATTGAGCACGATAATTTTTCTGTTTTTTTAACTGAAATAGCGGAACATATTAGCGTGAAAAATAAAAATAACTTCTTAGTTAAAGGTATAATGAAATGCTAGACTTGCATTTATGTTCTAAGGTGCACAAAATGTTTATTTATTATTCATGTCTTGAAGGAGTATTTTAATATCTATATAATTTTATGTATAAAATTGTTCAGCAAGTTGCAACATACATCATGATGCTATCCAAATTAAAATCATTTGTGGCAGGAAAAAATCATACCTAAACTTATATAGGTAATAAATGAAGAGGGAGATGAACTGATTTGATACACTTCAATTTCCATAACATTATATGGTGTTTTGTAAATAATGTCCCCTTCCTTCCTTTAAGTTGAAGAATCACATTATGGGGTGAGCCATGTGGTAAGGTTTGAAAGGAAGATGATAAGTTTCTTTCTTTATCGATAAGAAAACTCATCAGGTGTAATAAAAATTACTGTGGATATTTTTGCGCTCTACTGATCAAGACAGAATAATATGCCAATGTAATTTCCCTACTTTCCCGTCAGATTTTTGGACAATTGCATCTCCCTCCTTGTGGATTTCAATTCCTTTCCCTGAAGAACACCAGAAGAAGAATCCCATTACAAATGGGCAGGAGATAAATCTGCTTAAATATGTGTCTGGCTGCATTCCATCCATACAGCTTCTCAAATGTCTGAAGTAGTAAATACTAGGCTGGGATGCATAAAAAATTATCTAATGATCCAGTTTTATAGCAGCTATATATACTGAAATCCCATTCAAATGAGTGTATGTGGCTAGGGACTGCACAGATGGCTTCCTCGGGATTCAAATTCACCTCTCTCGCCTCTGCTTTTTTAGCATTCTACACTAGAAAATCTGGGACATTTTGCTCAAGGAAGGTTTTCCCATACAAATTGCAACACTTCATAAAGTCACAATACCCTCTGACTCCTGGTTCCTGACAAATATTCTCCTATCACAGACATTGCAAAGCTATACAGTGAGTAATTCTCTTTTATTAAAATTTCTAAACATCAGAGCAATATGTTTCAGAGCAACATACTGACATGTCACAAGAGCAAACACCCTAATGTCTTATAACATGAAATCTAATATGCTTATGAAAAAATATTATATGAATAGTAGAAAACTGGCCCGAGGAACCATCACCATTAACCAGCACCCCCTGTGCTCCATCACATATTAAACTTTGAACACAGAACTACCCTTTGTCATGGTGAATATAAAGAAGGGCATCAGAAGCTCACCTTGAAAATAGACAGTGTAATGATTTCTTGTTTGCTTACTGTGATTATAAATGAGCTACTACCAATATGTGAATGTTTTTGGGTTTTTTTTTTAAGTTATAAGGTAGTAAATATGTCAATTTAATGTAATTCAATAAAATTTAATTGTGCCAAGTGTGTCTATTATTTTGAAAATGATAATAAACTTTTAGGTATAATAAAGCTTAGAGCAGAAAGTAAAGGTAGATACTAGCTGCATTAGTTCCCTGCTATGTGGAGAAAAAGAAACTGCAAAATCATGACAGAGGAAGTTGACAGTTTTAAGTATTGTTAAAGTCCAAAGTTAAATTTAATAGCACAGAATGGAACTGATGAAGCAAAATCCAAATATGAATTCAAAGTTTGCAGCTATATTTAGACAGAATAACCAGGGGAAAAAAACCAAACAAACAAACAAAAAAAAAACCCCGATGGTGTATAAGTGGGCATCTGTTCCTAAATGTGAAGTTTCTTTGGATCACTTAGGTTTCAAAAGCACAGCAATGGACTTACTAAACTTAAAAAAGACTAAGTACACATTTCAGTGACTATGCTGAATGATTTGTTGGTGTATAAATGTCGACTTGAATTGCTGCAGCCTTTTACTTAGAAATACATTCTGATTTGTAATGCAGAAGTAAAATTCTTTGAGTGGAATTGGTCACTTGCCAAGACACCTTTGTTTTTGAGTCTTGACTGGATTTTCATGTATGTGATACAGGGGATGAAACATTTGCTTATGTATTGGTCCAAAGCTGCCAACTATCATAGTATTCATAATGGTTTGTCTAGATCTTCGCTTCTACTCAAATGTTAAAAATATAGCATAATTTGAAAATCCTGTGTTACTGAAAACTGTTTATATTTGTTCATTTCTTTTTGTTTAAGTTTATTATCCTATAAAATCAAAGGTTTTGCTTAAGGGCAGCAAGATTTTTTTACATATTTTCAAAAAACTTTCAAATAATTATTTTTTCACTGAGCAATCATTAAGTCTGGAAAAATAACTAGGTGTGAAGTTATTCAACCTCAAATTTAGACACATATATTTTCCCTTGATTTATTTCTGTAGAACAAAACTATATTTTCAGTAAAAATTTTATTGTATTTTATTACTAATTGTTTAACTGAATTTGAAAAACCTTAATTTAAATCAGAGAAATTTATTTGTGTGAATGGATAAGGGAATGTTCTGTATTTTCTATGAATATGGGAACCCTTTCCTTTACTTTTCACTATAGGCATATAGGAGCTTATTTTAATATGAAGTTCTTAACAACAAGGTAGAACAATGAATTCAGAAAAAAAACCAAAACAGGTTGGTAAATAAGTTATGTTAAAAAAAAAAAAAAGTGGTTTTAATTTATAACTTTGAAGATGCCACATCCAGGCTCAAGTAAAAACATAAACAATTCTTTTTTATTAAGGTTACCAAAGAAGAACAAATACAGCAGGATTTGGCATCAAATTTAAGATACCCAATGACGATTTCTTCATAAAGCAAAGCAAAACACAGGAAACACAGGAAAACTGAAGCTTCTATAGTACAGCATGTATAGTATAGGCACCTAGGCAAACTAAACAAAACAAAATCTTAGATAAAATTTTACAGGATGAATCCTAAAAGACCTACAATTGCAGACAAAGAAAATAACTCCTACAATTGTGATTCCACTTGCTAGCTAAATGGACTTTCATGCACTTTTTGCAAATAAGGAAATATTATCAGTTTAGAATTTCTATTTAAATATCAGAAATGTTTGTTAACTGCTCAGCCCAAAAGTACATATTATTTCAATTCAGATAATGTCTAAATTCTCAAATTACAGACAGTAGGACCAAAAGGAAAACAAAATTGATTCATCTGGCACTGTAGACTGTATTTATAACCTGCACCAAACTTAAAGGCCAGGTCCTGTACATACACACTTACAAGTAGTATTTTATCCAATCATTCCTCCAGCAGTGAGGTTTATTGATTATGTTAGGAAAAAGCTTTAATACCAAAGGCAACAAAACCAGTTCTAATAAGTTTTTCTTTGCTTTCCTTTCCTAAATTCAGTTTTGAACTATGTATTCCAAGAAAACCAGAAGCAGAATTTTTATGACCAGTTTATAACCATCTGAAATTATTATAGAGTTATTACAGAAGAAAAAGCAATACAGCTCATATTTCAGTATCATGAGTAGAGCTATTACAATAAAAATTTGAAAAACTGCAACTATTATTGCTACACATTGGAACAGCATTTTCACTATTTTCTAAGTTATTGTATCAATTTTGCAAATTAATTGTTATAAAAAGGGTTACAATATGTGTTCTAATAACAAAACACTTCCATTGAATGAAACTGCAGTTTAACAAGAAACAATTCCTTATATGTTATCAGAAATACATCCATTTTAACCCTTTCATAGATTTATAAAATGGGCTTACAATAAGGAAATAGCCACACGTAGCATTGCAAAATTTTCCTAAGCTAAAAAGTGTTTCAGTTTCCCCAAGTATCCTTCTGAAAAACTGGAGTTTCTAATATGCATGGGAAGTCCATTCCAAACACAGTTCCTAGAATACAATAAAAATGCATTTATGTATTTTAAAGAATGTTCATCACATGCATTATGCATACATTTTAGCAAGCTGCCTAGTCCTGGGAGTAGCTTTAATCCAGAATGATCCTTAAATTTGGTGTCTGGCATCCCTAATTATCCTCAAGGGCAGCCTGAATTTGCTCTGAATTTAATATGTAATATATTTTTTTTCCTTAGAGCACATGATGCTGTAGTGTTCTAGGATGCATTCATAACCATCCTCTCTGTCTGACCTCCTCTCATGAGGTGGTGGCGGCGAAGGCCAGTGGAGTAGCTGGTGACTGAGGTACAGTGTCTTTCATTGTAATAGGTAAGGTCATCTTACTACAGTTTTAGACTGTATGTTCAAAATGTATGGCAAACCAGGGTTTATCTGTTCAGAGGTCTTACAAGAAACAGGTTCTGGTATTTCTGCACATTGTGGATAGAAATGTATTTGGACAGAGGTTTGCATAGCAGGGTAGATTCCAATAAGTCTACCTATTGCGAAAAAAATTTGGATCCCCTTTTTATAATTTGTTTAGTAAATTTGTAGTGAATTACATTGTACAGCCCATTTTTATAATTTGTTTAGTAAATTTGTAGTGAATTACATTGTACAGTGCAATTTAAAGTAGTCTAATGCTAATAAAAGAGAAGCCTAATAGTTCACACGACCAAAGCACCTTTTATTCTATTTATTTTAATATTATAAAGACAGAAATTGGTTAACCTTCTAACATCTAAAATGAGCTGAATCTAACTTTGCCCATAATCCTTCTGCTGTAAAGAGAGAGAACATTGTTTTTGGATTGTTTTTATATTTCTAAACTTTCAGTTTGGAATAAAATCCCAACTTTCACAAATAATTTTTTCAAAAAAACAGTGGAATCTCCAGCCTATCTACTTGACGGGATACTCCAGAGCAGTGAATGTGGAAAACCCTCTTGGTAAGAATCAGAGAGTGACCCTAGGGGCCGTAAAAGCTACTTTTTAGCAGTGATGTGGCCTTCCTTGTCTTCTCACATTATAGAAAGAAAGTAGAGTTTGACCAAGGACAAGCAAAGTCACCCTTCCCTCCACAGTCCCATGACTTCCTAATGCTAACATCTACTTCTAACACCTAGTTGGGGCAGGTGTAAACACCATAAAATGTGTAAAGCAGCGAACACTTAGCTAGAACAGTTACATTTTAAAATATTTTCAATGCAGATGATGCCTGAGCAATCTGACAGGGCATTGTTTTATGTACTAACTACAAATATATCCTAATACCATGCACATAGGGTATTGAGATGAAACAGCAATTCACAGATTTTCTTCCTCTCCTGCACAATCTGTAACAGTTAACGTGTAAGAAACAATACCAAGGGTTCATATCATAGTGTTCAATATTACATAGATGTTAATATATTTACTCCTAAAGGAGCCTCTACTTCAGTAAAGGTAGAAATGTTCACTGCACTTAAAATAACTCTATTATTGTGGTCATAGATCTAATTTCTCATCTAAGATATTTCTCTTAAGTTTATTGTACTGATATTATCAACAAGTAGAGTACAAACAGAAGCTAAAAATGTGAATTCACACATCGGAAGCAGTTAACTTGCTTTCCATTTTCACCTTCACTTGTTTTGATGTTTAACTTTTAACAGTTTGAGCCAATTTGGTTTACAGCCAAATAATAAACTACTTAGCTGTAAACTAAAATTCTATTAAACATCATTTTATGTCCAGTCAACCAATTTGAACTCAATAAAAGGCATCTTATAATACCTTGTCATTCATATTAACACAATCTGAAGTAAATTAAAACATCATCAGTTTAAACATGTGCATAGGATATATAACAATAATCAGTAGATCATTTATGGAAATGAAAAAAATAGCAGATGATATAAAATACTCTAATATCTATTTCTGTGCAGTGATTTAATTCTTTACATTGATCAATGCATTTTGACCAAGTTGACAAATAGAATGTTGAAGCCCTTACATCTAATGTAAATAATTCTTAATTTATCAGGCTCATTGAATGAAAAGAATGAAATCCTTGATGATTCACAGACCACGATTTTGTTCTATATTTTGCATTGTCAAGTTTCTTCATGGATACTAATTTATCGTGTCTTTGATTGCCAATGTAGAAACATCACTTTAGTTCTTTTATTTATTGTATCATCTTCAAGCAGAATAAAAGAATTTTCAGGAACAATTGAGTCACTCATCTGAGTTCAATTCACCCATCTGAGGCCTATTTGGTCACAATATAAGAGATTAACTAAATGTGAAGATGTGAAAAATTGAGGCTGAACATCCTATAAATTTGGAGAAGCCAGATTTTGTTCACAGGTTATGCATAAATTTTAGCACCTTTGAAATTATTGTCTTGATAAGAGAATAGTTTATCTTTTAAAGTTGAGCTCCTTTTTTATTCTTATTCAAAGTGGGGCATGTAACGCAGTTACTAACTGGAAGGGCTGAGTGCCATCGGCAAAGAGGGAGTGACAGGTTAACAAAACAATACAGAAATGGCTGCTTTCTGATACTGAACTCTATCATACCAAGCTTCTAAGCAAGACCAGCGGATCAGAGGTTCCATCCCCCAGACATTTTCCTTGTATAAAAGAAAGATATAGAGAACATACAGTGAGATGGGAAGTGGGGCTGCAGTATTGCACCATGAAAATTCAGCTGCTTGGTACAAAGGGTTGCTTATCTTCCGATACCTTGTTTGTGTTATTTAAGCTGTTAATTAGAGATCTTAGCAGTTACTGGGGGGAGAGAGGACAGCATTCTAGGAAAAGGTGTTAGCCATACCTTTCCTGGTTTATGGAGTCTAGTTTTTCATACCTCTTTTGCGTGAGAAAATTGTAAGCTGAAAATCTGTATCCATCCATCCTGAATACTCTCAGATTTATTCTGTGTGTGAGCTAACTCCAGATGTAGCAACTCTGTGCTGCTCCCAAAAGAAAATCATGATTTTAGATATTTCTTCCATTGTTTTGTTATTTAAAATATGTTGCTATTTATAAAATGTTTCTTTATAATCTACAGAGAATGTTCCAGAGCCCAATACAGGAAATGAGGAGAAAACAACTGGTAAAAATCAGGTTTTGTTGCTACCATGCCTATTCTGCAGTTGAAGAGGCAGACATCTATATGCTTTAGACAATTTAATGAGTGCAGTATTTGCATGCCATATAAAGAGGACATTTTCTTTTTCATATAGAAGATGTAATTAAACTCAGGGCACTGTTTTTTGAAAATTTTTAAGCAGCTTTGATGCCGGTATGAAATTTGTGCTCATATTCACCTATGTGTATATCCTGAAGTCCAAAATTTAGACACTGCCAAGATCTCCAAAATCATGACCTGGAGACCGCCAAAACTTATGAATAACTAAATATCTTCTGAGAAGACACACTGACATGGGACACTGCTGAATAGTTTGGTACTCAGTCTCACATTCTCTTACTCCTGCTGCAGTTTAGTTTGTAAAGAGCAAACTCTTTCACAAAGGGCACGTGAAGGAAATTAAGGTTTAGGTGATGGGAAAGCAGAAGTATCATGATTATTTTTGTGAATTTTTGTGAATGACATGAGATGAAGGGACACCTACCTCTACTCTGATTGTTGTTCAGTGCTGGTTTTAGAGAAAAAGGAGTTGTGTTAGAAACAGGGATCAGAATCCAAGTCTCATCTTCCCAGTTAGTGCCTCCTTTATCTAGTCATGCTGATCTTTGCTTGCTTTTTTTCTCTGTTCTCAGAAATATTACATATATTACTGCAGTGACATCCTTTGAGGTGTGGGTATGATTTCTTCACTTTTTTGTGAGTTTATTTCTGTAAAAATTAGTTACAGAGATAAGTAATATATGAAATAGGTTTATGAGACAAATAAACAGGAAACTGCAGTGCCCAACCATGATATAAGTGCCCATATGTGTACAGGAGTACACATTTGATTTCCAAAGGTAGTGAAAATACAGGCATCTATAAATCTCCAAGCACCTGAGAGGAGGAGCTGTGTCTGGACTGGTTTGCTTGAATTCTGTGAAAGTGCTGCTTTGGGTACCTAGGAGCTTTTGTGAATCTAAGCATAAATGAACTTTGAACATAGAATCTATATCACACCAGAAAAATGTTGCTGTAAGCAATTCACAGAAGTCATTGGCAAAGTCAGGCTCAGAACAATAGCACTATAGTCCTTTAAGCTGTTGATGTAGACTGCACTATTTGGAGTGCAACATACTATTGGCACAGGATACTACTCTGACAACAAACACTATCGAGCTCGCCAAGTCAAACACTGTATCCGTCAAACACTGATATCGGTGATATCAGTGCTGTATCCATAAAAGCAGAAGCTAGATGTTAGCCTGCCTGGAATATCTGTTAGGTTACTTTTGACCAATGTGCTGACGGAGGAGGCAGCAGTTAATCACCTTTAGTGCTTTTAAGAACCTCACTATGCTTACCACATACTGGGAGCTGCAGTCACACTTGAAGCTGGTGGTTTAAAAAAACACAGCCTTCCAACAGTATTGTTTGGTAGCAGAGCACATCATGTAATGGAAGAGCTGGGAGGTTTAGCAAGACTAAACAGTAAGCGAAACAAACAAAAAAAAAGACAAAAAAATGCACTAAGAGCAAAAGGCACACTTTTGACATTGCAACAGTCTTCCCCATCTCTTGCCACCTGTAGTATTTAGTTAGCATTCTCTTCTCCCAATATGTAATTTGGCAGCAAAGGTGTCTCTGTGTTAGACTATTGTCCAGTCTTTTGTCCTTATTCAAAACCATCCTGTTTTGAAGACTGACCGTAGTGGAAGATCATTAGCAACTGGGTTTTTTTTGTGCTGAAGCAGTATTATGTGACTCTAGACTTCTCTAACTTATATGTCAGAAGATAGACTGTATGGAGAGCAAGGCTGATATCTCTGGATTTCCAGGCCCCTCAGAGGACAGGAGAAAAATCTCCTCTGCTGTGCTCTGATGTTTAGGGCTACTTTGTGTGAGGATTATAAAATCAAAAAACAGCAACAACAACAAAAAAAAGAACACTCACAGAAAAGACCCCAAATAAATCAAACTGACAAGTCTTGATAGCTTTGCAGTGATCTCTTCATCCTGACAGCTTGGAAGAAAGAAGGAGAGGTAGTATGTACGTCTCTCTCAGTTTTTGATCTTGTTGCCAATACAGTCATAGACTTGAATGAAAATGACAATACAATAGTAACTTTTTTCTGGAAGATTTGATCAATCATAATTTCAGCCCATTGCAGCAGTTTTGCCTTTATGCAGCATTAAAGATGACCACTTTGTAAATCACCATCATTACATCACTGTTAGAGTATTTTTGGTACAGTGTTAGCATCATAAAATGTGATACACATACATGGGAAAACTATCTACAGTTTCTACACACAACATAAATCCACTTTAAACATTTTAAAGTATTTTTATTGGTTAAGAAAAGACACCATCTTGAAAATGAACAAACATTTAAGTAACACCATTGGTGAATTCTTCAAAAAGCAATTTGTGTTAAAAGATGTTAAAAAAAAAAAAGTAAATCAAAGTACTAGGGCAACATGAAAAGACAATGTCACAAATTTTGCAAGAGATGCAGATAGAAGGAAGTGTTTCATGTTTATGTGTCCAAAAATATTGAGATCTTTGTGCTTTGATATTTTTGCTCTCCTTTGAGAAAACTTGCTCTTCTACTCTGATTATGAGGACAGTATTGAATAACATCTCAGTGTCTCTGATTTGTCAGAATTTCAATTTCACATTGAGGACAGCCGTAGCAGATCCTCCAGCATTGGTTACTCATTTGATAAGACCAAGGAGCAATTTGGAGAGGAAAGCTGTAAAGGGGCAATGATGCCATTATATGACACAAAGAGTGATTCTCCTCATCCTTAAACAAATTTGATGATTTTCATTCAAGAAGTGCTTTATTTCTTCTCTCCATTGACTGTATTTAAAGACCTGTCTTGGATACTGAAATTGACACCGTTGTCCTGGTTTGAGGTAGAACAGAACCAACTTTCTGTTCAATAATTTTAGTTCTTAGTAAAGAAGCTTTTTCTAACTCTCTGAAATTAATTACATATTATGCAGAAAACTCTTCATTCTCAGAGTGATAAAACCAATGTTCACAGTTAATGCCAAGAATTGATTTGCAGAGAGGTTCTTATTTATGCTTATTGCTATAACAACCAAGGTCAGCTAATTGCATTATTTGTCCCATTAGAGGGTTGGAAATGGAAAAGCGTAGAGGGGTCTCACCTGTAGGGAGGACCGGACTGGACAGGTGACCAAAATTGACCAACAAGGGTATTCCATCCCATTTGCCCCATACTCAGTATAAAATCTGAGGGATCAAAGGGTCAGCTCTCTTCCTTCAATGGCTGACATCCGAGGAGGACCCTGTCTGTTCATCTGCCTTTGATCCCGACCGGTGTGTTCCTGACTCCAACTCTGGAACCCGGTTCCCACTCGTCACTGAGTCCAGCCTGAGACTTCTCCAGTGCCTGCCTGTGATTTCATCCTGGGAGCTTGAAACAGTTTTGTATCTATTGTATCTATTTCATTCTTTTCTTTTTCTTTTTATTTTATTTTATTAATTTTTCATTAAAGTATTTTAATTCCTTCTAAACTTGTAAATCTCTTTATCACTCGCCCTTCTTTCCTTGGACTGAGAGGTGTGGGGAGAGTATCTGTCGTTTCGTCATTGGCTGATCTGGCCTAAACCGCAACAACTGTAAACATCTAAGTCAGAAGAGATTAATCTTATTTCAGAACATAAATTAAAAACTGAGCAGTTTTTCATCAGTAACTGGGTTTAACTAACATCACCACTAAAACTGCCCCACTTTAAAATACATTACAATTAGAAGTCTCAAAACAATCAAAGGAATAGTATCAAAAGACACAAAGGTTACCATTTGCCTACCTTTTGAATTGTTTGGATTTTTGTCCTATATTTTTTCAATGTCATAACAGTGATTCTGGCCTTTAGCCTTCAAGAAGAAAATACATCTCCCAGAAGACTTCGTCATATCTTCCAGTCTCATGCAGACATTTCAGTACCTTACAATGTCACAAATCACACTGAATACCTAATGCTTAGTGACCTGAATTAATTCTTCTGTGACTGTATGATGTACAGGATAATGGAGAAAAAGGACCAGTACTGTCACCAAAAGTGAAAGCATGGGCTTTTCCTTTCTTTAAAAAAGGTTAAAAGTATCTTCATAACTTAATACAGTAACTATTGCAATCCACCTTTTTTATAGGTTGCCTTAAAACATCTGAAAAAAAATATATTTGAAGACAAAGGTACTCTTTATTACATGTGGCAGTTAGCTGCACTTTTATCTGTCTGAAATTGTGACAGTAATATTTTATAATGAAAAGACAATATTCCATGCCCTCATCTGTGTACGAAGCTTAAAGAAAGAGAGAACACTGAAAGAAGTGAGCAGTCAGCTAAATGCCTGGGGTATTAACAGTTCACCATCAGCAGAAAGCCAGAGCAAAGAGATGTCATCTGGAACTCTGTCTAGGTGTAGACGTGGTCAGAGGTGAATATGCTTGTTTCAATTCAGTTACAGAGAGTGCCTGACTTTTACCTCTCTAATGATTTTTTCCCATGATAAAACCACCCCCAACATGATAGGAAGTCATGAGGTTTTTTTTTAGGGTAACTTTGACTTTTAGAGTGTGCTTAGTAGTTTCAACTTCACATGAATGCCTTAGTACCCTGCAAACATTGCAGAGCCCAGATGGAACATTGTGCCTCTCCGCAACCTCATGCAGGAGGTACAGGTTGGAAGAGGGGGCTCTACGGGCAGACCCTGATCCAATCCCCACTGGAGGAAACAAAAGGACTCCCAGGAGCTGAGTCAGATCCCCAGTGGAATGAAGTCAAGCATTAAAAATAAGGAGGGAATGGATCACGGAGTCAAAGCAATAATGTGAAAGGTGTGGTGATTCTGTAACGCCTCTCCCATAGCGCTGGGGTACTTTGACATTGATGGCACACAAACCATGATCTGATTGAGAAGCTTAGTACATTGCCAGTGAAACAAAGTGTTTCCCTTCATTAATTGCTATAACAGATCACAGAATCATAGAATGGTTCGGGTTGGAAGGGACCTTAAAGATCATCTAGTTCCAACCCCGCTGCCATGGGCAGGGACACCTCCCACTAGACCAGGCTGCTCAGAGCCTCATCCAGCCTGGCCTTGAACACTTCCAGGGATGGGGCATACACAACTTCCCTGGGCAACCTGTTCCAGTGCCTCACCGCCCTTACTGTAAAGGATTTTTTCCTGATATCCAATCTAAATGTACGCTCTTTCCATTTGAGGTTGTTACCCCGTGTCCTATCTTTACACTCCCTGATAAAGAGTCCCTCCCCATCCTTCCTGTAGGCCCCCTTTAGGTACTGGAAGGCTGCTATAAGGTCTCCCCGGAGCCTTCTCTTCTCCAGGATGAAGAGAGAGACTCCTTCAGCCTGTCCTCATAGCATAGGTGCTCCATCTTCATGGCCCTCTGTTGGACCCGTTCCAACAGGTCCATGTCCTTCTTGTGGTGAGGACTCCAGAGCTGGACACAGTACTCCAGATGGGGTCTCACCAGAGCAGAGTAGAGGGGCAGAATCACCTCCCTTGACCTGCTGGCCACATTTTTGATGCAGCCCAGGATATGGTTGGCTTTTTGGGCTGCAAGTGTGCATTGCCTGCTCACGTTGAGCTTCTCATCCACCAGCACCCCCAAGTTCTTCTTTTCAGGGCTGCTCTCTAGACATTCTCTGCCCAACCTGTATTTGTGCCTGGGATTGCCATGACCCAGGTGCAGGACCTTATCTGGGTTGAACTTTAGCCAACTGTTTAGCATACCGGTCTCAACATCTGCCAGACTGAAAAGAGGCTGAAGAAAGAAAACACTGTCTGGGTCAAACAAAAAGATGTACAACCTCAGAATTTCCCCAGATCCCCAGATCTACAACTATTGACAAAAAGAGGTTGGAACAGAATAAGTTACCCCAGTTCAATTCACTTGAGATAGAAGGAGAGGTTGACTAGCTGTGTCCTACATTGTTGACTTGAGAGAGAACAATAATCCCAATTAGTGAGTGGCATTTTGTCAGGTTTCACAGTCCTGTCAACAATACTTCACAGCGAAATGTTATCAAAGATCAAGTTGCATCACCAAGATACACAGGTGTCAGTATAGCTGTCCTGGGAAAAGATCAGTGGTCATCTTGGTGTTTTCCTTTACTTTTGCCAGGATTTGCTCTTAAATGAGTGAAGGTCATACAAGAAGCCTGAAGTTTTCTCATATTGTATTCTTATTGTCTTTTCATTGATACTTCTGAAAAAAGGCAGACTGAACACCAGATACTGACTGGAAAGGATGAAGGCTATAAGGAATTTCAGTCACTGCAAAAAGACTTCTAATATGCATGAATAGATTGGATGCTTTAATAAAAGACATGACAGAAGTATCTTCCAAAGGAGGTACACAGAAGTCATAGACAGTGAGTAGGGTGTATTCTACTACATAGTGGGCATTAAGATCCATGGAGATTCAGGACCAGTGAATTTACTGCTGTGAAAATTAGTTCTTGTGGGGTTTTTTTGTAGAACCCTGTTAAACAGAGCATTTAAGCAGGTGGCATTTTTGCAAACATGAATCATCACAGTTTGGAAAGCCTCTCACGGTTTGATACAAGATATAGACTTGAGTCCTGAGCCAAATTAAGGTCGTAATGTTTCTATACATATCTATAACACAGAATTCTGCATAGTATGAAACCACCATGACAGTTCAGATAATACCAGTTCATACTATGTGCTGGGATAGTGCAGCATTTTTGTTGTGTATTTGGTGTCCCTTTGAAAAATTTCTATTTACTAGATGTGAAAACTGGGAGACTGACACCCTACCTCCTGACACCCTGCCCCTTGATCAGTATCGGCAGTGTAGACAGACTGCCAACACCCTGCCCCATGCCTGACATCGGCAGCATAGGCAGGATGTCACCCGCATTGTTCATGTAGGGTATGGTTCTCTCCAATCACACCATCAGTGGTGGAACCAAAGGATGGAGTGACTCATACCCGCATTCAAAAGGCATTTGCATGATTGGCTGTTGCTGCCAGATGACCTGGACACCATGTGTCCCTGGCAGTCCACTGGAGCCATGGCACCACTTATGATCCTGTGCTTGCTACCAGTGATTGGGAGAATCGCCATATAGGTGCACTGTTGCTCATCTTTCGTCCTGCCCCAAGAAAGCTTTGTTTTATAATGTGTGGTCAGGGTCCATTACTGTTCAGACCACACTGACATCTCTCCTTTGTCTGAAAATATGGTTCTACAATCATTTTGACATTGTAATGTTAATTCACTAAAACAATTTCTCAGGTATCTGTCATAGTTGTATCTGGGTACCAAAGTATATATGGAAACATTTTGTACATGTTTTTTCAATTTGTGAAGATTTTAGATGCAGTTTGCCTATGAGTTCAGGTTTAAAAATGCTTCTACTCTACGATTTCAGTGGCTGTTGTAAGCTTCATTGATGCTGGGATGAGAAATACAGACGAAAGCAGAATGGATGCCAAGACCCCTCCGCCAAATATGACAGGCGGGCTTGCTTTGCAATGTAACACTACATATTTTAGCTTGTCACTTGGTTAGTATAATTTTATCCTTTTTTTTTTTTTATTTTAATGAAAATATTGAAACTCAAAATGACATGCCTACCTGTTTAGTCTTAATATAGTTGGGTTTTCAAAGCAAACAGACTAAAGATACGCTTTTTTTAATCTAGCAAAAGATTTTGCTGTGAGACACTCACTTCCAATTATGAATTAAAGAAAAAGGTGGTTGGCTTGAATTGAATGGTTATGAAATACACATTGCAAAATGCAGAAAACACACATTGCCAAACATAATTTTTACTTGGAAATGACACTTTTCTGGTTCAAGGTGGTGGACTAATTTCAAGATGTTTTGTTGCAGACTGAGATCATTGCCCACGGGTCAATTTATGCTATGGGGGTTTTATTAATGGCAGGTTGATGAAAAATCAGCTTACATGCCCATAATGCGATTGAGCACACCATCAAATAATAACCATTTCAATGACAACAACAACTACCAAATAAACCACAACACCAAAGCCCGCCCCCCAGAATCCCTCAAAATTCTGTGTGTAATACATTTAACAGCATTGTTGGTTTAGCCCACAAAGGATTCAAGCATGAAAGACAGTGATATAAGAATTTTTGCCCTAAACACAAGAGTAAAAAAGAAGTCCTTTTCCTGTTTTGTCTAATTTTTTTTATATAAATTATTTCTTCCCTTTGCCTCATTCCCCTCCCAATTAACCTAGAATATGAAGTATTACGGGAAAACAAAAGAGTGCTTCAGGGATTTAATTTCTGTTAGCTATAGAGCATTAAAAAAAGAAACGATGTATTTATGAGAGAAGAAAAGAAAAAAAATCATATGCTGAGTATTTTTTGTGAGTTTCTGGTGTGTTGTAGAAGTATTAGAGTTGTCTAGAACTCATTTTACATAGAACATAAAAGAGTATGATTATTAAATTATATAATGTGTAACTAAACATTTAGGTTGAAAAACAGTTTCTCAAAAATTCCTCTTAGACAGCTCTCCAATAGAATGGCTCTTTATTCATACAAAGACAAATAAATAACTGTTTATTTCCATCAGGCAGGGGAAAGATTAAAATCCCCATGCATTTACTATATTGACACAAAAAGTGAGTGACAATGTCTTTGGGGTAGTTTATGTAAAGCATAATGAATGTCAGTCAAGGTATGCATGCAGTCCTATAGACTGAATTAAATAGTAAAGATCCACTAAACTTCAATGCTCTTTATGCCTTCCATGTGCACCCTATTAAGAAAAAAAAAACAGAACAACCAAACAAACATCAGGGACCGTAGTGATAGGACAAGGGGTAACAGTTTAAACTGAAAGAGGGTAGGCTTCTAAAAGTGCAAATTTCCCAGAGAAATTAGTCCTGTGCACCTCAAACCAGGACAGGTTTGGTACATACTCAGACAGGCAGACTTTGAGTTGGGGATGTAACTCGCAAGAGATGCACAATTCCTTACTCCAGACGTCTTTGCTACCTTGTTCTTCCTCTCTTGTCCAAAGGCAGAGACAACCCCAGGAAGACGGTTACTCTGCAGAATGATTCTCAGAAAAGGTGCACATGGGAACCCTCAGCACATCTTAGCGTTGCGCTCTAGAAGCACAACTCAGTTTTCTCTTCCTGCATTCCAAAACCTGGAAGGCTGCTCTTAAGCTACTCAAGTACCTAGATAGGTTTTCTAGTGCCAAGTATCTGAATCATTTGCTTGGGGCTCACAGGTAGGACACAGGACTTACAGAGAAAACATGTCCTTTTTTAGAGGAAGCCAGAGGCCAGGTGTGATGCCCTATGCGTCTAAAATAGTCATGGTTTTTAGGCAACTTGATTCGACTACGAAACATGTCTTAAAGTGTGTACACAACTTTTAGGGAGAAAGTATGAGACAGATCAAGAATAACCATTTATTTCCTGGTTATGTGAAACACAATTGTTTCGTTTTGAATTTATAAAAAAGCATTACTTGAGCTGTATTTCTTAAATTTATTACTTCTTTTTTTCTCCTTGAAAACAATCTGAATTAGATGTTAAAAAAAAGTTTTTTAAAGCTGCTGAAACTCGCAGCCTTTTTATTTAAAAAGTTTTTGAAAGCTATCTTTGATTTACAGTGGCTGAGACCTTCATTTTATGTTTGTTTGGGTTTTTTTTCAGAAGAGGTTAAACCTTTGAATTAGGACTGAGTGGAAGGTCAGGCCTGTCATTGAGTTATAGGGCAATGGAAAAAAATAAGGTAACTAGATATTTTGGGGACAAAACTTCTAACAACAACTTCTAATTTTGCGGATGTGGACCTTCATTGTGGGCAAAAGACAATGAAGTCTTACTTCTTGAATATAAAAAACTGAAAGCCAAAGTCCTGGGCTTAAATATAGCTCTGGTTGATACACAGCTTTATAAAGTGGAATGCTACAGTCCGATTTAACTTTCAGTGTATTGTGCAAATCAAATACTGAATCTGAAGTGTTTAAAAAAGTTGAATAATTTTTCTAAGAAGTAAGATTATATATGGTTTTCACAGCTATAACAAAGTTAATCAGAATTTATAATTTGAAATATAAACTCATCAGTGGAAAAGTTTTGAAGGCTTTTTCTTCCGTGAATATTGTTCTTATCTATGTTTATATCCCTTATCTTCTCCTCTAAAGCAACAGCCATGACAAGGGACTTACAGATGTTTTTCCAATTTGTAATAAATCCTATGGGCTAAATTCTGATTCAGTTAAATCTTTGGGATTATTCTTGTTTTACTTAATTTTGCAGAGATCAGAACCTGCTTTTGTGGACATAAAGCATTTTTTGCAAGTCTAGTGTTACCGTTTAAGAATTGACTTAAATGTAATGTTAAATCACATAAGAACCTAAGGGGATGGTTATGGATTTACTTTTAAATGTACATATAAGACAAACATCTTTGAAATTCTAATGTGTTTTTTATTCTATTTTCATGCAGCCTGTACTTATCTGCCTGCCCAACAGTGCTTCTTATCAATTTCACCAGGTGCAGAGCAGATAGCTAACAGTGAAAGATTAGGAGCATCTCTAGAGTGAAAATAAAAACAAAATAGCTTCCTAAATTATCTAGCATCCTTTTCACAGTTACTGGAAGATAATGATACTTGTGTAATTACTGCTTTTATCACAAAAAAAAAACCAAAAAACCAACCAAACAAAAAAAAACCTCAAACCAAAAGTATTATGTTTCAGAATCATTTGCAACTTGCTCAGATTTCTATCAAAAGAAAACAGTCACAAAACCTACATGCAAAAAGATTTATTTCTCAATAATGTAGTTAAATTCTTCCTGGTTGTATTCTGAAACAGCCAAAGATGTCACTTAAAGTATGCAATGACTACCTATATTTGAAATGTTTACTTATGTGAACAATATTGTTGTCTGTAAGTTGAGCCTGCAAGTGCTGTTCAGTTTAGATTCTCTTTGCACCAAATGTATAGAAACTTACTTTGTATGCTTTACTTCCCAAAGTATGTGCATATGCTTTAGCACAAGCAGAGCTTGTGGTTTGTTGTTTGGTTGTTTTTGTTTTTGGTTTTGTTTTTAATTCTTGTTCTTTTAAATTTCCCCACAGCATGCATATACTAAACCTTTGGGGAAATATTTTTTACTGGGTTTTATCAAAAGCATTACACTTGTTTTTTTGCCTTTCTTTTATTTTAAAGACATATATAATTTCGTATAATGTATGACATTTACTTTTACTTGGACAAAGCAATGGTCTGCTATTGGTTTAAATGTTGAATTATAAATTTTTTCCTTAAGTTCTTAAAAAACCCCAAAATTCTGCTGCAAAGAAAACCCAGTTGATGCAAGAAACCAGATGTTTCATCACTTCTAATTGATAGCAAAATCGTTCTGGAATCTTTCATGTAGTTCCTATTGGCAAGAAAACTAATTTTACATAATCAAGCAGAATGCCTGCTGTGCAAGAGGTCTGGCTTTCAGACCTAGCTGGCAATATAGTTGTGATATTATTAGCAGTAAAATGCTGTTTTAAACAGCAGCAAAAATATAGTAATCTTTCAAAAGGTTCAGCTAAATAGTTACTGCAATTTTAAAATAAGAAATTTTTTTAGTATTATTTTAAGGAAACTGTGTTGTAGACAAATGTGCCAATTTGAAAACATCTCATTGGGAGTAATGGCCATGAAGATCATGTGCATTTGAATCATCTCAATTCAAGTAGTCCTAATATGCAGAAAAAACATTACCTAAGGCAATAGTGCAATTGTTGCTGCCCCAGCAGCACTGGCAGGTTTGACTTGTTCTTTCATTTTTCTTAATTTTTTCTCAGAAGGCTTCTAAGTCAGTCATTTTAATTAACTTGTGGATTAAACCTGGTGTACACATCCTCATCCTGGGAGCAATTAAATATTAAGATAACAGGCCTACTCTTTTGGAGCTAAAATCCATGGCATACTGCACTTCTTTTTCCAGTCACTCGTGTGTGGATCTATGAATCATGTGTGCATATGAAACTGCAGATTCGGAAGCATCTTAATGGACACACAGAAGAAACACTTGCTTCAAAGTCTACAAGGACACATTATCCTAGTAACAAAAATATTCTTTGAACTATTTTTTATACATGTAACACACAAGGTATGTTTTTTAATAAGGTTTTATTATACATTCAGATAATAGACTATGGTTCTGATGAAGGAGCTATTAGAACTTATGGTGTTAGCTCTCCTGTGTCTTCCATTATGATTATTTCTGCTTTCTCACATTCTCTAAAACTCTGCTTCCAAATGATACTCAGTACTTCTTTCATTGAAATCAGTGGAAATTGTAGCCATTGTCTATATCCTAGGATTTATTTCAAAATAGCCTTATCAAAACTCTCCATATGATAATGATTTACAAATATACTTTACCTAAATAACATGCAAATGGCACAGACATTGGCTTTGGAGGAGCTGAGTACTCTCATAACATATTCTTGGTGTTCTACTTTGGAATTAAGAGTGCTCATGACTTTATATCACCAATCCGGAAATCAAGAAAATCTTCATGTCTATAATTAAAACTAATGGCATATAAGCAGCTGCTGTTGAGGTAAAATGAAGAATTGTAATTCTGGAACTGTATCTGCTAAACATATCTTACAAAACAGTTAAGTGATAAAGATTTCTTATGAAATCTCTGTGGAAAATGCTTTGCCACTGAAACATCAAATGCTGTCTCCTTTCTCTTTAAGACAGAGATTTCCAAATTCGTGTGTTTTGGTGAGTTTCACATTAAATAATTCCGGTGTTTTTTCTGGCTAGCTGCCCTCAGAGTCAAGTCACTCCACACCTCTAAAACACGGTTTAGTATGGCATCATTCATGCTGCTTTGATGCCTATCATATATACATATATATGAGAGGAAACAGAGTTAGCGGAGTCTAATGTTAGGAATTGTAGGCATATATAAACCCACGAGAAAGACTTCGCTTAAGGAGAATATTGAGCACTGTTTATTTTTTGACCCCTCTTTGGTTCTTCTGTAACTTTGAGACAGGAGAGTAAAAGACTGGACTGTCATGGTTTTTAGCATGTTTGTTTAATGATTTTCAATATTGAGTATTACGCACCTACTTCTGCAACAGTCAGTTCCGGGATAAAATATAAGAGGGTTCTGGCATGAAAAACAAATGATACATAAAAAAATTAACACCTTATATGAAAAAATCACCACAAATTTTATGTTTTGTTGTTGTTGTTGTAAGTGTTGTACTTAGCCAGGGTAGGGTATGGTAATTTGTTTTATAAGGTTAGTAAAAAGCCAGGAAGGGGCATTTTTCCATCAGAAGATCTTGGTCTTCTCTGGTCATTATTTAAAAGGTTTTGTATTTTATCCTTTTTCTTAATTTTTCCCTAAGACTCTCAGTATTCTTATATTTTTCACATTCCAGCATTTTTTGTTATTTCAAAGAGAATCTATAATCCAAAGTACCCTTGTTAGCAATTTAATCTTTGTTTTGGGCATTTAAGTTGTAGCCAGAGAGCTGCTAAACCAGTAATTCAAATAAATTTTAATTTTAGGAAGATGAATATAAGACAAATTCCTTACCAAGCTCTTATACTCCTTAAAAAGTACTCTTCTTGCAATGCAGTTCAGGTCCCATGGCCCTTTTAACAACATGTCTGTGCAGCCTCTGATATTAAATTGCTTTGGCCTTTATATATCCTTATACTGTGATAGCACATCTTCTATCCAGTTAAAATGCCATAAACTCCTGTAATGCTTCATAAAATCCAAAACAGAAAACCAAAATAAAAACTCGTGTCTTGTTTGGAGAGGAGTTGCAAGCACTTCTGCCTCCCTCTGAAACCAAGGAGAGAAGATGACTCTCAAAGACATCTCCAGAAACATGATGTGTGTGAGTGTTTTAAAGGCAAAGGGTACAAAAGCCAAGGGTGAAAGTCATGTTTAAACTCTTTTCATGGGGCCTCAGAAAACTATTTATTTACATTTGTTTTGCTCTTCTTCAGTGACAGAAAAATTCATGTCAACTGTCCTCAGTCCCAATCACAATGTATTTGTCAGGCATATTTAAAAATAACTTTGTCCTTCAAAGTTTTTAAATAAAAATGAAGATATTTATATAATTATTTTTTTTGTTCAAATCTGAAAAAAAGTCATTACATTTGAATGGAAAATGTGTGATGGGAAATTATTATTTGCACTATGCTGAATACAAGAGAGGAGATGTCTGTGTGTGGGCTGCAAGTGAAGACAGTTATAAAGGGAGCGCTACAAATAGAAATAAAACCAGCGTAGTATCACCAAAGTAAAAGGTTACTGTTTCTTAATGATGTGAGAGAACTGGGATGACTAAGGAGATAAGTCCCGGAGCTTACAGGCAAAAGGAGAGAATGTAGGACGAGAGCACTGTGCGGTGGGGCAGCTCACCCAAAGGAAAGGAGGAAACAGGTTCCTGCCCTTCTGTCCACCTGCTAGACTCCTCAGAGGGAGCAATGAACGTACCATATGGAAGTGTGAGAGGTGCTGTCTGAAGAGGGGGAATACCCTGCCACTGAGAGTGGCTTGTGTGACATTGTAAAATGACAAGACACCATACTGTAAAGCTGTGACAAGTCCCGCAGACTGTTCAACTGCGTATCCAGAGACTGCGAGATCTCTCCTTACCCCATTTCCTCGCGAGTAGCCATGGCTGTCTGCCACCTGATAATTTTTTCTGTGGAGGGGAGGCACAGGGCCTGTCTACTCTAAAGAGTGCCAGTACCATTTTAGTGCCTTGGCGTGCCTATGACATACCCAACATGGAAAGAGCATACAAATGTTTCTGCAGAAGTCTGCAGCAAAATCCATACCTGACAACAAAGTAAATGACAGCCGCAGTAAATGCCCCACAATGCACATTGCAGTATTCTTGAATACAAACTGTGGAAAATGCAAGATGATGAAAGCTAGGAAATTCAAAGTTAACACGCTCAGTCTATCCTGAAGTCACTTGCTGCTTAAATAATCACAGTATCATTACCACTAGGAAAGCCACAAGCAAATTCAATCAATCAAAGTCACACAAAAGCTTTGAAACAATCTAACCAGTTCAAGGCTTCCACTGTAACGTTACTACTACAAGACTTCAAATGTAAATGATTTCCCTTCTTTAAAGTAATATTGACTCCTGCTTTTGTCTTATAAACCCTAGGGGCAGAAGAAAGAAGAAACTGTATTATTTGTGATACAGCCTAATAAAGTATATATGTCTTTAAGGGCTTGATAGTCAAAGTCACAACACAGGCAGAGAAGAGGGGAAGGAGGAAAAAAATGATGAAGATGTATAGCAGACCTGCCTGGGATATGTACATTACGGAATAAGTGGGAGTAAAGTAAAAGAAAATAGAAATCCAGTTTCTGCTTGGAGTGGTTGGTGAATTTTAATCATGTGTCTCTATAGAGGAATTTTAAAAAAAATATTTATTTTTATTTTGCAATTTATCTATCATTAATCTCTGAGCTGACATTCAGTTTCTAGGCAATAGCTTTGGAAATTGGAGTGTTATAAGAAAAGCCAAGTTTAGGTATTTTTACTCAAAAACATATTTAAATACATCATTGTGTTTCCTTATAGAAATCAAAGTCTCACCAAGAAATTTGACTGATCACATAAAATGAAAAAAATTGCTTTTGGGAGACATGAATTTGAGCTCAGCAGATAGATCTGCTGAATAAGAATGAAGGCCGGAATCACAATATTATTTGTAACAAAGACAAGTTAAAGCTTTGTTGAGTATTTAATTCTCACTAAACTTGATCTTCTTCCTGAAGGAAAAAACAGATGAGGTTTATATGAGTCTGATAAATTGTCCCTGAAGACAACAGGCAGACTGCGGAGGGTTGGCTAAGTCTACAGAGCGGTTTACTTTGCTGTCTGTCTCCAAGATCATTCTTTCCTGAAAACCTTGACCTCTCAATTGCTGGAGTTACTGGCCTCCTCAAAGGCTCTCCTTCAAATGTAACTTCTTCTGTGGCACAGACCAGATATTACTAGACTGATAGCAGCGTGACTGTGCTAAACATCTTCCCTGTTCTTAAAGTGTTTTTTCTCCAATATTTATTAACCACCCTATCTGTAATTAAAATAGCATGCTCTGATTCACGACCAAATAGCATTTCATGGTGTTTAGAATGGAGATGAAATCTAGAAATTGAGAGACAGAGGACAGTTTGTGGGTGAGAAAACTGAGAGGCTAAAGCTGCGTGAAATAGAGGTAAACAAATGGCTATGTTTCAAACAATAATTTTCTTTCTCCTTGAGGGAAAATGATGCAACCAACAAAAACAGACAGCAAAGTATAAATATTTGTGAGTTTGTGTTTTGGGGCTGTTTTTTTGTTTTGTTTTGTTTTTTTCTTTCTTTATGTGAACATTGAGAGAAGAGATGTACTAGAATTATTTATTAACATATCATTAACAGAGGAAAATGTGTTTTGCACATGGCCAGGAGTCACACACAGGACTGGTGTGCATCAGATGTTGCATCACCAGTGAACTGTCAAGACCAGTGGCTATAATAAGCTATTGTCTGTTGAGTGTGAGTATGAGCTTATATTTATATCCGAACTCACAACTGCAAAATTTACATCAAGCCTGAGCCCAGGCAACCTTGAGACAAGATTCAGGGCCTGCTAGAGGGAAAGGACTTGGTCCCGTATGTCTGCTTAGGACATCCCAGTGTGAATCTAGCTGTAGTGTACTTTCCCAGTCATTAGGAAACTGCACCATAGCTTTTGAAATCCTTTCCCCTGGGATAAGGCAAGTCAGACAGAAGTTCTTGGTTATAATAGTCACTTTCTTGGTAGCAATGGTGCACAGGCTGATATCCCTGAAGACCCACACCAAGTAAGCCTTGGTGGCAGGCCCATCATGGACAAGCTACAGAGGGCCACAAAGATATCAAAGGGCCGGAGCACCCTATGAAGACAGGCTGAGAGAGTTGGGGTTGTTCAGCCTGGAGAGACCTAATAGCGGTCTTCCAGTACCTGAAGGGGGCCTACAAGAAAGCTGGGGATGGACTGTTTACAAGGGTATATAGCGATAGGACGAGGGGCAATGGTTTTAAACTAGAGCAGGGTAGGTTTAGATTAGACATTAGGAAGAAGTTCTTCGCAATGAGGGTGGTGAGACACTAGAACAGGTTGCCCAGAGAGGTGGTGGAGGCCCCATCTCTGGAGACATTCAAGGCCAGGCTTGGTGATGCTCTGATCAATCTGATTTAGTTGAAGATGTCCCTGCTTACTGCAGGGGGGTTGGACTAGATGACTTTTAAAGGTCCTTTCCAACCCAACACGTTCTATGATTCTATGATTCTATCCTAAGCTTGGATGTGCAGGTGGGTCTTGAAGCACTGTGGTGTCATGCACACTAGGAAGCTGAGAAGCAGTTTGTTGCTCAACAGCTCAAAATGCCTTTGTCAGGAGTAGATCTCATGAAGTACTACAGTGCAGGACATGTAGCAAAGACGCTCCACCAGCAGTAGCACAGGGAATTTTCAAGGCAGCTGTGGCAGCCAGGTGCTTGCAGGGAGATTCACCTCCATTGGACCAGACTTTTAGAAAAACTTCACACTTCTAGAAAAAAACTAAAATAAACCTCTTGAGCAGTGTTGGTCATGTTGTACAATCTGCCACCATCTATCCCAGATGCCTTGTGCAGAAATGTCCCACGACACTTGACAGCCAAGTCAGAAATGGAGTCCCATGCAGAAGAACAGAACTGCTAGGACAGAAATGAGTTGTAGCAGAGCTTTTTATTGTAAAAGATGAAATACACTGAAGTAGGTATATCCTACAGCTTATGCAGTTTATGACTGCACAGATCCAGGATGGAAAGTATAGAGAGATATTTGTTTTATCTATGGAATGGTTTATTTTTTCTTAATTGTCTCTTATGTCTGCCCACCACTGTGTTGAATTTTATTATTTTCTGGTGGAGAAAATATATGACATGATGTGACTGCCATTGAATACCGATCAAGTAGCTTCTTCCTTGTCACTACAGAGAAAACTGTGTAGTATGAAGCACCTCTTTTTCTTAGAGTTTTTTGATCTTATTCTCATTTTTAATTAGTTTCTTCCTAATGTATAATGCATCCAAATGTCACGCATTTGTTAGAACAGAAAGCGCACTTTATTCTTTGAACGCTTGTGGTGGTGGCACGTTTGTGTGGTCAAGTTAAACACATTTCAGTCTCGCTATGCACCCCCCAGGAACAAAGAAAAAGAGAGAAATGTAGAGAGAAAAATAGGAAAAGCAAGTGTTCTGAAACAGGTAGATTAGAAAGTTCTAGTTGCAGATTTTCTTGTTAGAAAATACTGACACACACACAAAAAAAATGGAGTTAAAGGAAGGATTATTTTGTCAAACAATATGTGGTTAGTTGTGGAATGCAGGATACCTGCAAGGCCAGAACAGTAATCGCAAATGAAGCGGACAAATGTGAAAACAGAAAAGACTCTTACTTGAAACACAGAGTTTGCAGGCACAGCTAGCACCTAGGAAGATAAGCACTTTTTTTCTCACCTCTGTCTTTCTTTCTACCAGTGAGCTTTTCAGTGCTGGCCAGTGTCAGGGTTGTGCTATCGAATTTGTGAATCGAGAGTCAGACACAAGATAAAATATGTGTGTTGTAGTCTGCTCTATCTTTGCTACTCTCACTGTACTCACTATAAATTTTCTATTAGTTATCTTTCCAATTTTCCTTGCTTTTGAGTTCTCCACTCGGGTTTTACTGACTCACCTTAGCTTTAAGTCTGCACCCACTTCTTTCCCTTCCCTCCTGTGTCCTTCCTTTCCCCTCTGGGTATTACTCTCCATTTCTGTGAACCCATTTCTGCTTCTCCTCTCTTTATTTTCCAAACTGCTTTTACCCCATTTACCTAGAGGTCCTTCTGATCTCGGGCTCCAAACACTGAGCAGAGCAGGTGAAAGACTGCTAATATCTAATTCCTTCTCTTCTCTATTACTTTACTAACTGCTGGATTGGAAACTGCTGTAATTGGACAATATACATAGATGTCCAGGATACTGTGTAAAGTACATCAAATACTTTCGTATTAAAGGAAACCATCAAGTCCTTTTCTAAGCCCTATAAATTCCTTGTCTGCCTTCACCAGAGCTGTCACTTTTTTTTATAGATTATATCTAAGTTTCCCAGCCAGAATAAGATTCTCATATAATTTACATAGATTTTACATAATTTTACATAAAATTACACTTTTACATACAATTTGCTATATCAGGGATCATCTCCTATGCCTTTAGTTCCGTACCCAAAGGCTTATTAAGTGAAAAGGATTCCCTTTATGCCATTCATGATTCAGAATACCATTATCACACTCCCTGTTGGTAGTGGTGCCTCTGTCATGTGACACCTAAAATCAGTAATGACACTTTGCTTGTCAGTAGTACTTGACTGCTGCAATGAAGTTTCCTTAACAGAGATCTTCTGATACGGAATTCACTTGCACTGCAGATCTGGATAAACAGGACATCTACAACCCTGCTGGCATGCTGCAAATCTTGTTGTTATGCATAATATTTCTTAACAATTCTATTTTGTTGTTCACGTTTCATTTGAATAAAGCCTGTATTCCAGGAAGAGAATGAGCACCCTGATGCTTGGAAAGGTGGCTGAAATCAGTGGAGACTGTGCCAACCAGCACCTGGCAGTGATAGGTCAGAGCAAGATGAGACTTCAGGTGTTTGATTTCCTCCTCTGCCCCTTCTCCCTCAGAAGACAGGTGACAGTGCATAGATGTGTACTAAGAATTAAGGGGCGTAAATGATAGCAGCCAGGGACTTTTGATCCAGCAAGGGGGCAACAAAGCTGCAAGATGTTTAGATCAATAAAAACAATCAATTAAATGACTAAGATATCACAGATGGCTAGATCAATTAAAGGCAATCAATTAAATAGCTAAGAGATCACAGATGGGTGAATAAATTAATAGTGCAAATAAATCAAATATTCAGGATGCTGAGGAGGAATATAACCTGAGAAGATAATCATGGGGTGAGAGTCAGTGGGTGTAGTGTTTAGAGTGATGGCTGTGTGAAACCTGGTGTATTTGTGAGAGTATGCGATGCTCTCCTCTGCTCTGCAGAGTTATTACTTCCATGCTTTTGCAATGTTATCAGTCAGCTCTCCTGCTAGTCTTAGATGTGTTGCTGTTAATTTTTGCCCTTTGGTGAGCATTTAACTTTGAAAACCTGAAGGTACAGACAACTTGAATATTAGTCTGCAAAGGCTGTCTGAGTTTATAATGAATGGTAGATTGCATGTTTAGCAAAAATAAGTTCATCTTGTTGTAAGTTCTGTCTCAGGCAAGTCTAATGAATCAAGCGGAATTGTCTGCTTACGCTGTAAATTTACAGACCAGCTTTGTTTGTGTGTGGGGGTGTGTTTATGTACAGGTAACACTGAAATGCAGGACCGTTATCTGGCTTATATGAAAGACGTGGTGCTCTTCTGAAGTCACTCTTCCACATAATTCGACTTATAATTTATCATACTGGTACAGAAGTCATAGTTCTGCACAACCAACAGCTTTAAGGGGAAAAGTATTGTTTGATTTTTATTTTTGAAGAACTTGTGTTCTTTCACAATTCTTTTGTTTCCTTCCTCAAATAAAGTCCTACCAGTAATACTACAAATATAACTTTTATAATGTTCTCAGTTTCTGAATCCACCTTCATCCCTCTTGTTTTTCTTTAAAATATCTGTGTAACATTGTAACTTTGTATGGTAATGTTTAGTCTTGGCAAATGTGCTTGTACTTTTAAAAACAGATAAACTCAATAACAGTAATATCCATTTGTCTTCAGCTGGTTTGAATTATCCTACCGATGCAGGATAAAATTATTTGAGAGTCCCGACACAGTGATTTCTGTATTTCTGAGTACCAGAATATTAAGAAATGGGCAATTACCACTGAAAGGAAAGAGTGCCTTTAAAATGACTAGGGATTCTGTGTCAAAAAATTTAAATAATCTCATGCCTGTAAACATAGACAGTGGGGAATTAAAAATAGAACAGCATGACTGCTGGTCATAAACTGAACAGGAAACTTAAGAGAATTTTTGCAAGAGAGAATGAGGAAACTTAGGGCATTTTGTGCACTACTGGGGATGTCAGAGGTATGGACACCTGCATCTTCCAACACTGATTCTATGTAATCTCCCTACTCTGAAAAAAAGTACATCACATGTTGCTGAGAAAGGTTGGACCAGATGATCCTTGAGGTCCCTTCCAACCCGGTATTCTATGATTTGTATTCAACTATCTTTATGGGACGTTGATTTCTGCAGTCTTCTCTGAGAAATTCAGGTCTTACAATGGTGATGTTCAGCGTTGTAGAAAGAAGTAAATTGGGAGCAGATTAACTACATTCAGCCCTGTGGTCCTAGGCTTTGAGGAAGGGATATTTTTTGTTATTATTTTTTCCCCATTCAGGTGGACAGAACCTTTCCATATGTATTATACTGGAGTATTTGGGTATTACGTCAATAAAAGACA
The DNA here is from genome assembly GCF_028500815.1 of Rissa tridactyla. Lineage (NCBI taxonomy): Eukaryota > Metazoa > Chordata > Aves > Charadriiformes > Laridae > Rissa > Rissa tridactyla. Next base: position 201,042,166 of record NC_071466.1, read on the forward strand.
AACCAAATGAGACAGAGCATTAACATATTGCCCTGCTGAATCTAAAAGCTCAGAAATGTTACAGTTCGTTCTTGCTCTCTCATTTGCTTTTACATTCACTGAAGAAATACTTCAGTGAAACAGCTCCTATACTTTTCTTCTAACTACCTATATATACTATAAGTCATCTTTTCTGGATACTCTTAAAGATAATGGCTAAGATACAAAGATAAACCTCTTGCAGTCCTGCTCTGTACTTGTCCAATCTGACTCTTTGCCATTTATTTAACAATAGTTATATAGCCTTGACATTTTCAAAGCTCTATACAAGCACAAACTAATTAATCTTTGGTTTGCCTTTGAGGTAGGTGAGTCAGTATTCTCTCTTCTTTCACAGATATTACGGTCAAAGCAGAGGAAGTAAGTGAATAGCCTGAAGTCCTACAGAAAATTGGTGTCAAACACAGCATTTTAACTGGGGCCCTCTTGGAAGAGAAGGTGCTTAACCCTGGAATATTTCCACTTTCCCATGGCAACTCTCTGCATGGTGTGTTATATTTGCATTATTGACTGAGATGACTAATCTGAGCACAGAGAGAAGTTGTGCAGCTGTTTGTCATGCACTTTTGAAGGGGCACCAGAGGTTATAGTGGTATGAATGCCCCCTTCTGATGTTGTGTTTGTACACTGGATATTACCTCTTGCTTGTGTACAGAATTCAAACCAAAATCTGCCCTCCCCTCGTTCCAGCATACTGGGAGATAAAGGAAGGCCCAATTCGCCAGCTGCTGCTGCTCTTGTCATTGTCTTGGAATTAAAGAAACTATACTCACATGGGTTGCTTTAATTCTACATATTCTTCTCATCAGGCAAAGCAGTATCTCCTTCATTGCTAGTATGATGTATTACACATCACATGAATTATTTAAGGAATACATACCCATAACACCTGCTCTATCTCATACTGTCTCAGTTTAAAAGGAGGAGATGTACTTTCTGTCTCTGCCGATGTCCAGTCTGTTGTCATAATGACTGTGCTGAAGGGATTTCTGTCAGTATCATTAAATACTCTTGATTCAATAAAAGAATGCTACTAGTATCTCATGTCTCCATTGAATGATAGAGGTATAGGGTGTGTGCTGCTGCAAATTATCTAAGGCTTTTAATTTGAAAATAGGAAAAGTGAATTTGTTGTTTAGAGGTCAGGTTTTCTTTGCAGATGTAGGATAAGGCTGAATAGAAGAGCTATATTAGGTATTGTCGCCTTATTTTTGGCTAGGATTAAATATATCTATTTCTACTGGGGGAAAAGGTGAGGACACTCCATCACTTCTATAGTGGTATTATGCCAATAATTAAAGATAGCCTTTTAAAAACTTGTCAGGAGTGGTCAGGCTTTGACACTGTACCTTGTGCAAGTTTACTTGGATACCAACACAGCACCTGATATTACTTCCTTATCTTTCCTCCTTATATGTGTCCTAGAAATGTGATAGTCTGATATAGTGCTTCCAAAAAAGTCTCCTAAAATTCTGTACTGTATTAATCATAGAGAGCTCTTTGAAAGCATATATTCAGATGATGAAGACATACTAAGTCTGTAAAAGCTATAAATGAAATTTATGTGGTGTTTGCTTATATGGGAACTGTATTTAGCAACTGATGTTCTGATTCCACAACTTCTTATGTTTAGTAGTTCTTACGTCCTCAATTATTCTTATTAAAATCGATGGGATTACTTACTGAAATTAGTTTTTTTACTCAACTGTTGACATTTACCCCCGTCTATTTAACCAGCAAAGCTAACAGATAGTACCAGTCTCTAACAGACCAGCAGCATTTTATGCATCTGATATTGTTTCTTTTCATTTCAATTTTCTTTGAAATCTCCAGCCAAAATACACAGGGACTACAAATCATGCATGTAATTCTTCATTTGAATTATCTTAGTCTTACACAAATTTGGGAATGAGGGGTGTAAGCAAGCTTCCATGGAAACTTAGTTTCATTCTTACAGAAGTTAATGTTTCTTGATAATGAACGGTGAAATAAAAAGTGATTGGATACAAAGCATAAAGGAATAGAGACATGGTGCCTGTATTGCTCTCAAGCTCCCTAGGAGAAATATCTCCAAAGTCTAAGATAAGAAACACATTCAGCAGTTCCAAGATAATGTTTTGATAATCTGTACTCAAGGTCAAAATACCTCCATTCCTAGTTCCTTTGTTAATTTTCATTTTTAGTGAGATTAACATTGTTTAGTGTACAAATAATCTTGATATCTTTAAGGTAAATGAAATCTGTTTTTCAGTGTTCAGTGACTCTCTTTGTTTGCTCTTTCAAGATGATTAGTGAAGTGCTGAATAGCTAGATGTGAAGTTACAGCCCAGTCATTAAGAATCTGTTCATTCTTTTGTTAGCCAAGTAGTTTTGTGCATTGACTCTTTTTTCTGCCTGAAAACTATTTCTTCTATTCGGAAATATCAACTGGCTCTGAAAGTGGGACTACAGAGCCATGAACAAGACACTTCTGGGTTCATGAATAAACAACCCAAGAGGAAAGACGTCCCTAAGAGAGAACTGTCAGGGAGAGGAGCTTGCTGAAGGGCATAGGGTAATCTCTCAGAACCAGTTTAGGAATTTGCTGTGAGGTTTTCTGTTCCTTTTTAGTAGTGGTTGGTTGTTTTGTTTGGTGATTTTTTTTTTTATTTTTTTTTTTGAGCTGGCTAGAGTTACTGAGCTGCTGGTATATCCCTGCTTGCATATATGGATCTTTTCTATTGCTCAGTTATTTGGCCCAGTAGTCATCCACGTCCCCTCTCTAGTTAGGACCTGAAATGTGGAGACTGACTGAGAGGGATCCCAGATGGAGAGTGAGAAGCTGTTTCTCACACCTGAACTCAACGCCGTTTGGAAAAGTTATTTTTCTTCAGTCTTCATTGCAAGACGTGAACCAGGGAACACCAAATTAAACGATTAGATGTCTCTGACTAGGGTAAAAAGATTCAGTATGTTTTCATGGAGAACAGAATAAAACTATGGAATTCATTGCCGGGGTTGCTGTAAATACAAAAAGAGAAGAAGTTAAAAAATAATTGGTCAAGTTCAAAACAATTTCCTATGATTATTAAATCCAAAGGCATAACCTTAGCTCAGGTAATCAATCTGAAGATTTTAAAAAACAAGGGATTACCAACGGAAGGGTCGTTCTGCAAATTTCACACTTTCTAAAGGATCTACTCCTGTCTCCAAACAGAGAGAGGATGTGGGATATAGGCCTCTAACTACTTCTTATGTACCTATTCTAGTCCTTAATATTGTGAATAGTTAAGTTGGGAAACACGACACAAGGCAGCAACAGAGGTGCGTCTAAATTTTCTTGTTTTGTAAAGTTTTTGGTTTAAATAAAGTTGTCAGTGTACCATTATTGTGGGTTTAACCTCAGCCTGCAGCTAGGACAACGCAGCCACTCACATAGTTCTCCCCCTTCCCTCTGAAAGGCAGGGGGAAGATGGAGAAAAGGAGAGGAAAAGGAAAAGGGGAAAAATCTCTTGTGTTGAGATAAAGACAGTTTAATAGAACAATAACAGAAAAGGAAAAGTAACAATAATAATTATGACACAAGTCACCTAGTGAATAGGTACCTTCCTGAGTGTTGAAGCTCTGGAAGAGCTTCAGGATCACGGATTCCGCCCCCCTCCCTGCTCGCCAACCCCCATTTATATACTGAGCATGATGTCTATGGTACAGAATATGCCATTGGCCATTCCATTGTTCTGTCTATGTTCCTTCTCAGCTTCTATGGGAAGTTGAAAAGCGTCCTTGAAAAGTAGCAACAACTAGAACAATGTGCATTATTGACATTACTTCTACAGCAATCGCTAGAAAGAAAATTAACACTTTCCCAGAGGAAACCAGGACAAACATAACGGCTTTTATCCTTGAATTCTTGTAGTATACTCTCAAACATGAGTTGTCCAATTCTGAAATTAAGAACTTCAGCTTCTGTTTTGACTGATAGTCTGGAACAAGTCACTGTGTTGCAGGATAAATCCAGCCAGTGCTTTTAATGATCTTTGTAGTGATATGTAAACTGCTTTTTGTTCACAACCTCTTTTTAAAATAGAGATTCACTAGTGAGTGAGAACCTCAGAAATGGTGAGAACCATTTCTTTCTTTTAAAATGAATTCTACTCTGAGTTGCCTCCAGAGCACGAGTCCAGACAGGAAAGGTTAATACCTCTGCTGCTCATAGTTTTGAAGATTACTGCAGTTCAGAGGTGCTTGGATCTTCCATAGCTAGAACAGATTTGTTTACTGCATCTGTATCCCATTGCCTCTTTCTGTTTCCAGTCCTTTTTCTTTCATTTGCGCAGTATCCTTCATAAAAACAGTTTGGGACAGGCTACAGAGTTCTGCCCTTTTGCTTTGCACTCAGATGTTCATGGTCTAACACAATTCTTTTTAAGGACAGGAGATTAACAACATACCCAGCAGTGAAAAGAAACAGTTGTGAAAGGAAAAGGTATATTATCAGACCTGAGGTCAACCTCCACAATACTACAGCTATCCAAAGACATCGTATATTGCTTACAAATAAAATCCAGTAAACCAGAATTGTTACTTAGCATATTAGCAAAGGAGGAACAGATATTCATTCTATCATGTCCCAAAGACTAAAGATATATTTTGTTCATCTATTTGTTTTTATTTCATTTGGTTACATTCCAGTTTGGTGCCAATAAGAGTGAGGACCCCTCAGCCTCCTGATAGCTGGGAGTACGTAAAACAGGCGTAATGTTGGAAGCCTGTTTAACAGTGTTTAGCTTGAGCCATTTTCTGTGCATTTTTTCTGATGAAGATTTAAGTCATTTTGAACTTAAAAAATTACAAATATTTGCAAGGGACTAAGTAAATTAGTCTGGGAGCTCTCCTATTGCCATTGGGGGAAAGTGAAGAATGGTGATAAGGTGGATCTGATCCAGAAGTTGGTCAGAGTGCTTATATAGAATACAAGGCTTCTTTCAAAAAAATGTTTATTTTATTTCTTGTTGTTAAATAGCTATTTTTCCTCTGCATTTAAAACCCTCTTAGATCTTCATATCTTCTATGCTGCCGAGTTTATGGATCTAAACTGGGCGTGGGTTTGACATTTTTACCAAGGCTTATATATAGATAATGCCCTTTATTTGGATACAGTTACATAAATACAGCTGTTACACATATTTCCATATCTGAAAAAGACATGGACCTCAGGGTGACAATGATAGAGGCAGTTTCTTTGTTTTGACAGTATTTTTATGACTATAATATTTGTGTATTGACAAGCCTTATATTTATATATAGACTGAACTTGAACTGCATATAGTTACATAAAATAACTTCCTTTTTTTCTTAAATTTTAATTTACTTCATATGGACTATAAAATGTCTTGGTCAAGGACCAATCACCTCAAGCACTCTAAGTGTGTACTGCAAAATAACTATACTGTATCTTCCTCTCCTTGTACTTTGTGACGCTCAATGCTGAGCTGTTACAACAAGGACAAAAAAGACTAATAGAAAGGCAACCCCAGCAAAACCATATTCACATATTCTACTACTATGTTAGTGTTGTAATTTTTAATTTATGCAAATATTATATTTCTTGCAGTTAGTCTGCGGTGTTCTCATGTAAACTTGTGGATAAGCTCCAAAAGTCATGCCATGGTACTATGCTGTAGGAGAGTTTTAAGATGATTCTGCGTCCACAGTGAGGGCACTTATCCTCTTGGTAATGGTATTTAATATTGTCACTGCTGTGTGTATGCAGAACTTAAATCCCCAGGTGTTTAAACTTGTTTCTGCATATACTCAGAATTTCTGAGGTCTGTGTGGGACTTCTGACTCCCCTCTTCACATATATAATTCAGTTATTCGCCATGTCCTGTTTCTGGGCAGACATAACTGCAGGCATGCGCATGCAGACATGAAAAGAAATCAAGGGTTCAGCTCAAAGTCATTAAGCAAAAGATAAATCTAATTCTGTCAATGTCAGGAATCCCATAGTTCTCTCAGCGTCTACAAATTCAGTCTATTTCTACATTCTGCCAAATGACTCTTTTACAGTTTTGTCTATTGAGGCTTGAACTGTAAGAAGCTTCAAAATTCCTCCTTCAAATATTGTTTTTGCTTGAGAAGGGACATAGAAAATACATTGTTCTCTTTCCCAGCGCTTTTTCTGGAGGCTGTGAGAAAAAGAATACAAGAGCATAAAAGAGACCATACTGGGTTAGACCAAAGGTATCTCTATCCCAGTTTTCTGTCTCTTGTGGTGAACTCAAGCAGATGTCCAGGAAAGAGTATAAGAGAAGGGGAAACAAAAGATATTTTTTCTACATATTCTTCTAACCTCCAACCATTCACAGACTGGGGACTTCGTCAGTGTGGTGTAGTTCTCCTTACTGTTACTATTTCAGACTAGTCACCAAAAAGAAAGACAAAAGGGAACCTGAAACAAAAGGAACCCTGGTGAAGTAAAAACTACAGCACTCATCTCAGGCTTTTAAAGAATTTATCATTCAAATTTTATGCAAATACTAGTAGCTCTTTTTGTATCTGCTCCTTTCATTCCCTGCTCTTGAGTCTATGGTGGAAGAGGACGTAACACCCTATTCAATAGCAGAAAATACTATAAATCCTGAATGTCTCCCTTCTGTTCTTAAGCTAAATGTCTTAATAACTGCTTGATCACTTTTGAAACAGTCTTAAGCACATCAGCATAGCATTTTTATAATGAGTAGAGGAAAACAATATTAGGGAAAATAAAATCACAGTGATACCTAATGGCATATATTAATGTTCAGAATCATACAGACATAGTGGGAAATAATAAAGTAAACAGTGAAATGCTTCAAATTTTATTAATCAATGGCAGGTACTTAGAGAGAATTACAAACAACATGTAAGTAATATAAAGATTTAAGGAATGAATAATCCTAAGCATCACTAGATAAGGAGCTGAAGATTGAGGAAAGGGGAGGGGGGGAGGGAGAAAGAAATCTGCACAGTGATTTTGAAAGACCACAAGGCCATCTAAGTAAAATAAACCAGAGTAGCGAGCCAGAAGTGGATAACACAAAGTATAATAGAAGAGGCTGGAAGTAAATGAAGGCACAAAATCAGACCCATGGAATAAAGAAAGAAAAAAAGTAGTTGACAATTGACTGAATAGGACAGACAACCAAAAGATATTGCAACACTAGTAAAGAATGGCACAGAAAGCCACTCATGCAGGGCATGAAGCTGAGCTCAGTGAAGCAGGACAGGAGAGGGTTGAACTGCTACAGAATGGAGATAACAGGATCAGAAAAAAATGATTAAAGAATATGGGGATTAATGGAAATATAGGGAAGAAGCTGAAGCAGTCTATAACTGCAAGGCTGTGGGGAGAGCTTATTGCAGCCTTTTAATAATTAAAGGAGTCTTACAAGAAAGATGGGAACAGACATTTTAGTAGGCCCTGTTGTGATAGGACAAGGGGTAATGGTTTTAAACTAAAAGAGGGTAGCTTTAGACTAGATAGAAGAAGGAAATTTTTACGATGAGGGTGGTGAAACACTGGAACAGATTGCCCAGGGAGGTGGTAGATGCCCCATCCCTGGAAACACTCAAGGTCAGGTTGGATGGGTCTCTGAGCAACCTGATCTAGTTGAAGATGTCAGAGATGTCCCTGCTCATTGCAGGGGAGTTGGACTAGATGACCTTTAAAGGTCACTTCCAACCAAAACTATTCTATGATTCTACAACTGGCATCACATAACAATTCAGTACCAGGGGCAAGTCTGCATGAAAAAGAAAGGTAAGAAAAAATGTAGTTATGATATAAATAAAGCATTAGGTTAGCGAAGCTATAGAAGTTCTCCCCAGAACAGAAGTTCTGCAGGTGTCAAGCATCCAAAGTAATAAAATAAATTACTAGTTTAAAACCACTTGTACAATAAGCAGCCAGAGACCCTTGCTGTAAATTCAAACAGACTATCTCTGAACGGACAAGTTGATAAATACATTTGCTCATCATGCTTACTTCTTTATTGAATAGAGTTTTCGTTAAAATGGCCTTTTCCATACAGCAAGAAGCACGCTAACAGCTTAAGTACTAATTATCTTTTTTTTTTTTAATTTTAAATGTATCAAAATTGCATAACTGAACAATGGATTCAGATGAATAACAAATGGCGTGCAATATGTAGTGTCACATAAAATTGGAAACTTTATGTAGATTCACACATTTATGAAAACTTCTTAACAATCCAATCCTAAATACTTGCTTTCATCTGCTTAATATAATTTGATTAACTACTTAGTATTTAAAGTTTTCATAATAGCATTAATAAAATGTTGTAGGAAGCTGTACAGAGGCAAAGTTGACACTAGAAAATTTACCTTGATTTTGCTGAGTCCTGAATAATTAGCCACAAGAACTGTGAGAAAAAAATATAGTAACCTGACATCAGGATGCTAGTTGCTGCTCCAAAGACCAGCATAAAACACAGATATGTAATTTATTATATACTGATCACAGAATGAAAAGCTAATAGCTAACAAAACACTGATTTGTTTGACATGGGCAGTCATAGAAGGGATTACATACAAAGTGAGTAATGAGTGGACTAAGGAAACTTTCATGAGAAGGCAGTTGAGTAAAGCTGCTGAAAGACTTAACAGTTTGTTGATATTTCAGTGACAGGGTATATTCATGTCTCATGAATAATGAAGACACATATTTCATACTGCACCAATGTGCATTTTCATTTCTGTCAAGAAAACAACTATAAGAAGTGATAGCACTTTCCCCAGATGAAAATAGGTATATAGCACTTACATTTCTGGCTAGGTTCCAGGTCTTGATTGTTTAGTCACCGCATGTGGGTCTAAACAGTGAGACTGGATGGATGTGGCATCACTTACAAAGAAATACTATTTTTAAAAAAAAAAACAAAACTTTAAAAATACTACGTTATCAATCTTATCCTCATTCTATAATGTGGGTATAATTATTATCTGAAGTATTTTGCTATTCTTCTTACAGAACATGAAATATTGCTCAATATTTTAAAAGTAACACTTTCCTTGAATGGCATATTGGTGTTCATTTTTTTGAAATCTAATGAAGTAATGCTGAGCATAAGATACTCATTTACTTACTCATCATAAGGTACTCATACAAATGATACTCATTTACAAATCCTCAATTACTGTGACTGACTTAATACGATATATATTTCATAGAAGCTGCATTGTAATTGAGCAGGAAATAGTACTCTGTTAAGATTAGGGGGAGGAGAACTTTAGCTTAAGTTATGGGAAAACAGAAGTGTTTCTGGTTGAAGCCCCAAAATTGAAAAAAATAATACCTAGCAAAGAGAAAACAGAAAATGTCTGAGAAAGGGCAAGTGCAGAAAGCAAAACAAGGCTTGAGTTCTGTTTAAACTGCATGTCCTTTCCTATTCTCTGAACTTGATGGAGTTGGAAAATTTGCTTCAATGACCCTGAGAGTTCTGTCAATAGAAATTTAACTCTCTGTAGGACTACACAGACTGGACATATCACAAGGTGGAAAACCCAGATCCCTCAGGTTAAAGCACTATGAATACAACAACTTGTTTTCAGTAAAAAAAGCTTTATAGAGGCACAAAAAGTAGCTCTTTCAGCAAGCAGTGTGATAGGAGTGAGGCAGTCTTATGCTGAGATGATGTCTGACAAGCTAGGAGGGATTTGGAATAAAGCGTAGAAACGTGTGAAGATGAAAGGAAGAAGACATGCAAGTCAAGAAAAAAACTAAACTTAAAAAAGACTACTGTAAAACAATTTGATGCTGATAATATTTAAATAATGAGCCTTATGTGGGAAGCTGGAATAAAAAATAAAGAGGATAGAAATTATTTCAGTGTAGTTAAGTATCCTATTTAAAAATTCATGTTGAAAAACATGTAAAACTGATAAACAAAATGCTAAAAATAGACCAGAAAGGGGCAGTCCGTGCTACTTCAAGCAAAGGACATATCAAAAGCACCTTGAATAGGTCAAGAAGGTCATTAGCATACATCTTTCATGCATGTGGCTCTACAGTTTTCGAAGTTGCAAACATTTGTAACTTAAGATCTATTGACCTTTCTACATCTGAAATTCGTGATTTCCTTATGTTACAAATTTTTGTATAACAGTTCTTTCATGGAATTTCCCTTCTGTAGTGCTCTAATATCTCCTTTCTTGACTTGAAGGGGATGAATGTGAATGTCTGTCTTGCTTGGCGGGATTTTTCTCCCATCATCCCTCCACAAGTGGAAACTCGAAGGTGTCAACAACCACTAAATAAGTTAAAAAATAACCTGTCTTCATTCCAAGGATTTGTAAAAAGGGGACTTCTTGCTTATTATAGAAAATATTCAAGGGAGTGGAAATAAAACTGGCAAAGATTAATAAGAAATATATATGTTCAAAAATGTCTAAATTTGAAATAAAGCACTGCTGGAAGGCACTCAAGAATTAACCTAAAAATAGAACTTCGCAGCCCAAAAGAGTTGCAGATGTTCATGTTACCTAAAGCATTACAGAAAATTAAGGAGCAAAATCCTGAAACTCAATAGGTTTCACTCCTGGATATTTAGAAATAGCTGAGTAACTGGACGAGACTGGCTATTCTCACAAATTCCAGGCATGGAAGAGTCCTTCGGAATATCCGTTATGTGTTCCATCACAATAGCAACTTCTCATGTTTTTATTTTCTGACATTAGAAGAGTAATAATTGCAGGGCAACTTAATGAAGGACTTAACCACAGTGGACTTACTTGCAGAGTAAGCCAATGTTTAATTTGATAAAGTGATTATTTCAAATCAAGTTGGTTCTCAGTCATTCACTGAACTGTATGTCATACTAGACATTAATTATTCTTACTCAGATGTAAATACCTTCAACAGATTGTTTGAAGTAGTGCCTTGTATAGTGTCTGTTATAGCTCTAAAGGATGTAGAAGGGCTGTTGCCTCACTCTGTGTCCAGCACTTACCATGAGTACCAAGTATAAGGAGGAAGGACTACTGACCTGACACAGTTGTGCCATTGATACTGGCTGCCAACTTGGAGACCTGGAGCACATTGTCAGTGGTTAAATGTTCCCACCATGCTTGATATCAGCATCACATGACATCTCTTCATCCTACGCACCCCCCACCTGGATAAATGAGGTATTACAATGGAGCTCAGGACAGTAAGGAATTTTTTTTTTTTTTTCTCAGCTTGGTCTTTGAGTGAATATTGAGTAAAGCACATAGGCAATTATTTTGCTGGTTCCCCATCTGTGAAATCAAGAAAATATTCTTCTTTCTAAAGTGACTTTAAAATATGCTACAAAGATATAAAACCAGCAACATTCAGGGTGGTTTTTTTTTAACAATTCAGATTTGAAAATGTTTTAAAATACTATTGTGATTGATCCCTTAGAAATTTCCCAGATCAATTTACAGAACTTAAAAAACATAAGCAGGATATATTTGTTAACTTCTCTGCCTTGACAATGAAGCTACCACAACTAAAAATATTTTTATTTTTACTTACCAAATTAATAAGATTGGAGCAGAGACAATCAGGAATCAAACTTTGCCTGTTAGGATCCCTTCTAGAAAGTGTTTGCTTCCTATCTTAGGTAATTTTCCTTATCCATCCCTACTGACTTTTGGGCCACATAACTGAAGGCTCTGCCTCCAGCCACTATCCTTTTATTAAATTCTGAAATTTTCTGTGCTGCTGCTCTTGCCTGCTATTCTCTACCAAAGATAAAAGGGTCAATAAATCCTCAAGTACTAATAAAAAATAAACATCAGCTGGTAAAGATTTCCCTCTCACCTTCTGTAGAATTTATATTTTATCTATGAGTTTTCACACTATTTTATCTTTGTTATTGTTAGCAGTGTGCAGTCCCCGTATATAACTGCTGATAACATCTACTTTTCCCTGGACCCAGCCAACTGAATAGTGGATACTAGCATCAAAATTAAACCTCATAATTAAATCTTGAGTATTTAGACCAATTAGAACAGTAATGAAGAAAACTGTAATTTAGTGCTGAGTAGCATACACATATTTGTGATGAAGTACTAACTGGATAAGACCAGAATTATAGACAAATACCATTAAACTTGATTTGTATAAACAGAAAAAGGAAGATAAATCAGTACAGGAAACTCTCTTCTATACCAAAGTTCAGTCAATTCAGATGTTCATTTGGCATCAACAGTGTTGATCAAAAAGATAAGGGTTTGTTTATTCATTTGATATTTAGGTGGATTGACTGAGGTTTTATTAAGGATACTTTATGAAAAAATTCCCATCATGACTTTGTAGTTTGAATCAGAGTTATCATTCATGATGTGACTAAAGCAGATTTTCAGTTGTATTAAAAATTTTATTGTTCTGTGGGCTTCTGCTAGAAATAATGTCAAAGAACTTAGAGGGTTTTTCTTAGGGTGTTAAGCAGGTTCAGCTACTTTCAAGAGCTGGATAAAGTTTTATATTTTTCTGCCTGTCACATGGATCTTGGTAGGTATATGATTTGTCTGCAATAATAACTTGTGGAATAGCATCAATAGAAATAATTGTGATTACAAGTAAAACAGTTTCAATTTATGTATGAATAACTCACAGAAAACTAATCACTCCTGAATTAAAATATGTATAATATTTTATCCTAGACATTAGCATTCAATAAACTTGAATTCAGTTAGAAAGGCTAGGTGTCTAATTTGCTTTTTCTATGTTTCAGTAGCTATTGGAAGACTAAATGCCTCTCTACCCTTATTTAATGTGGAACAAAGCAGACCTACAAGGCCCTATGTGGTTGCCTCTGGCAGAAAAAATTAGTTTTATTTTCAAATGTACCTGAAACTTTATAGAAAAATGAATAAAAGATAGACTTATAAGGTGCCTAATAATTCTGATAATGTTTTATGAGTGTTGGTGAAAAAACCATTAGAATTTTTAAAATTTTAAATATATTTTTCAGTAAGATGGGAAGTAACAAAAAAGAGTAATATTTTTTTAATTTCAAAATTTTAAAAACTCAACACTTCAAAAACATCTCATTCTTTTTCCTATAACCTAATGTGTTAATTTAATATTTAATTGTTCTTTAAATAAATTATTTCTCTCCATACAGAAGGACGGTTGTATACCAATTTACTGAATGGATCTATTTGTGGAATAGTGTACTCTGGAGCACAGTGAAGAGTAAAAAAATCTAACCCATGGTATCTTTGTTCTTCCAAAGCTCACTGATGTTTATTTACTTCTCTCTTACTTTTCAGCGTAAGGTCCACCAATTTCACAGGAACCTTTCCTGTATCAAATACTCTGCTGTTATTTAGATATGCTTTACTTAGATCCTTTTGTATTCCCTCATAAACACTCCCTTGGATCCAATTAATACTTCTTCCCTCCCAAATATTCTATGAGAAGTCTTTCTTATTCGTCCTGACACCTTTTTGACTAACAACGCCATGTGCTGCCCAATTCTTTCCCTTCTAAACTTGCCGTTTATTTTCTTTCACTTTCCAGTTCTTCTCCTACAGCACTTCAACAATTTCTTCCTACTGTGGTGCTTTTAAAACATTTTCAATTGCAGTTATATAAAAGCAATTACATTTTCAACATTTCTTTAGTAACTGAATACGCACTGCATTTATATTAGAGTATTTGAAGGTTTCGAGTATTTTAAAGGCATTATAGCTACAAGAAAATGCTGTTAGTACAGATACACCTATGGTGGAGTGATAGATAACTCTCCAGAAGTCTGTTTTTCTTTATTTTTATTTAAGCAAATATTTTTCCTCATGGTCACAGCCTAAGAAGACAGCAAAGGAGTACTGTGATGAAATGTTTCTACTTACCTGTGCTAAAACCAGTAAATGTGTTCTGGATGTAATGAAATCTCCAGTTCGGAAATATAGAATAGATGGATCCACAGAGAGTTTAGGTGTGTTTTTGCTTTTTCCTGTAGTATGATACGTATTTCTATGAATTGAGAAGGAAGAGCATTTAGCTGGTATTTTCTCCTAGGAATTGTTTTTTAAAAAATACATGCTACTGCATGTAGTCTGGTCTATTAAAAAAAAAAAAAAGGAAAACTGCTTTCCAAAGGGATTGTTTATAGTCCTGGAAATTAATCCTAACCTTTTTTTATAATGTGTTACACACCAATGTCAGCAGAAGAACTAAGCCCTCGCCCCCTTAAAAATGATGACCGGTAATCTTTTTTTACTTTCATGCCTATCTTTGTGAAGATCTCAAAGGACTTTTTGGGTGCTGTAGTTCTTTTTGCAAAAACTAGAATAGCACAATCCTTATTTTCATTGTTTCATGAAAAGTATGCAAAACAAAATAAGCCCCACTAACTTAAAAGATGAGAATGATGAGTCACCATCTCTCTCCATTTTTTAAGGAAGAATATGTACCAGAGAAAACTTAATTACTGTCTTGAAAATCCTCAGGTAAAGTGAGAAGCTGTAGAGAGAAAGAAAGAAGTTAAACATTTAACTATTATGTGATTTGTTTTCCAGGTTTTCCTTAACACTTTTCCCACTGGATTGTCCAGTTTTGTGATGCAAATGATGACTAGAGACCAGCAACACCTGCAAGTATTTGGGGAAGATAATCTGTGTATAAACCTGGGGTTATTTTTGTTTTGTTTTGGGTGTTTTGTGATTGTTTGTTTTGCTGTACACTGATTTATTTAATTAAAAGTACTTAGCTACATGCATGGAATTCACCTTGAGTTCTGGAAAATTATGCAGTATCTCCATTCACTATTATTCCTCTCACAAGGGCCAGTCGTATATTTTACATGCTGCCACAGAAAGGCAATAAAAATAAAATTAGAACTCTCAATTAAATTGTAATCTTGATACTTCCTGAAAGTCGTATGCAAAACTTTGTATAGATTGGGCTTTTTTTAAATGTATGGCTAAAATTTAACTTGATGGTAAGTAAAGGACAAGCCACCAAAGTATTAACCTCCCATCTCAAGAAAGAAAATATTTTAATAAAACACATATAATTATGCTGATTCAAAGAAGTGTTACAGGAGGTAAATGGAAAGGACAAGTAACACGGAGATGAATTATAGTGAAATACATGTGTACCTTAAGAAACAGATTCACTCTCATTAATTTAAATTTACAAATACTTTAAATAGTTCTTCAAAAATCCTCAAGATTCTCAACTTGTAGAAGCTGGCATTACTTCATAGATCTTTTAATGTTAAAGGACTTTTTGACTCAAAACTCTTACTTCCCATCATGATAATATTTAATATTTAAGGAGGCCAATGTTTATGAAAATAGGTCATTTAACAACAATTTTCATGTTCGATGTTATGGAAACCTGATCAGATCAACCTGTACAATGTTATTTATTTGATTTATGGTTTATAATTTAAGAATCACAGAATCATAGAACGTGTTGTGTTGGAAGGGACCTTTAAAGGTCATCTAGTCCAACCCCCCTGCAGTAAGCAGGGACTCTTCAACTAGATCAGATTGATCAGAGCCTCATCAAGCCTGGCCTTGAATGTCTCCAGGGATGGGGCCTCCACCACCTCTCTGGGCAACCTGTGCCAGTGCCTCACCACCCTCATTGCGAAGAACTTCTTCCTCATGTCTAATCTAAACCTACCCTGCTCTAGTTTAAAACCATTGCTCCTCGTCATATCTCAACATGGCCTTGCAAACAGCCCCTCCCCAGCTTTCTTGTAGGCCCCCTTCAGAACTGGAATGCCGCTATAAGGTCTTCCCGGAGCCTTCTCTTCTCTGGGCTGAACAACCCCAACTCTCTCAGCCTGTCTTCACAGGAAAGGTGCTCCAGCCCTTTGATCATCTTCGTGGCCCTCCTCTGGACCTGCTCCAGCAGGTCCCTGTCCCTCTTGTGCTGAGGGCTCCAGAGCTGGACACAGTACTCCAGCTGGGGTCTTATGAGAGCAGAGTAGGGGAGAATCACCTCCCTCGCCCTGCTGGCCACGCTTCTTTTGATACAGCCCAGGATGCAATTGGCCTTCTGGGCTGTGAGCACACACTGTTGGCTTATGTCCAGCTTTTCATCCAACAGTACCGCCAAGTCCTTTTCCACAGGGCTGCTTCTATCACATCATCCCCAGAAGTTACGTTATAACTGATATAGATAAAGCTTTGTCTTGTCTGACTTAAAATGAAACCTGAACCCTAACTTCACCTGAATCTAGGTTTAAAATCCGCTATGCCTAAATAATTTTACCTTCTTGCAATAATAAACTGGAAACACATTGTACTAAAAATGTAAGTATTTTTTTTTTGTTGCATTGAGATGGACAACAGAATGTCAGAAGGCTTCATACTAGGAGATAACCTGAGCACTGTATTCCTTGCCATAAAAAGAAGTATGGATGTCAGGAGGATGGGGCCAGGCTCTTTTCAGTGGTGCCCAGGGACAGGACAAGAGGTAATGGACACAAACTTGAGCATAGGAAGTTCCACCTAAACATGAGGAGGAACTTCTTTCCTTTGAGGGTGGCAGAGCCCTGGAACAGGCTGCCCAGAGAGGTGGTGGAGTCTCCGTCTCTGGAGACAATCAAAACCCGCCTGGACGCGTTCCTGTGCAACCTGCTGTAAGTGACCCTGCTCTGGCAGGGGGGTTGGACTAGATGATCTCCAGAGGCCCTTTCCAACCCTATGATTCTATGATTTATTTATTAGCATATCACTATTTATCATACTAAAACATTGAAATTAACAAAATATATTGTTAACTATTCACAAATGTAACCATAATGATTACACTAAAATGATCATATTGTTATTTTTTAATTAAATTGAGACTTCAGGAAATACCTAAAATCATTAACAGTTATCAATATTTCCTCGGTAAAAAAGCTCTGGCAGAGCAGGGAATTGTCAGGCTACTTGGGCAGCTTACAAAATGATGGGTATACACAAACCACAGAGTTTAAAGAATGACTCGTCCAAGCTCTGGAAATAAAAGATTGGGTTACATGCTTTAGGTGAATGCTTGTATAAGGAAATGATCAATTTATATTTAGAACAATGAAGAATGTGTGTTAGTTCATTTTTTTTCAAATTAAAGAGAAGCTCCTTGTCTCCTTTACATCGACATTTGGGAAGTTTTAATAAACTAGTAATTACTTTGTTAATCATCATGGTTTAATTGTAACTCTAAAATATATTTCTGCATTTTTCAAAGAACGTCAAGGAAGAGATCTATTACAAGCATACATTGACTTGAGACTTTATGCTGTGTAAAAAGGTTTCTTTAATTTTTGATGTCCTTTTAAAGATATTTATGAATATGAATAGAAACGAATACAAAGAAATAAGTTACAGATGCAGATTATATGATAAAAAAGCAGTGTTTTAGGAGATGTACAGCATCAAAGTTATATTAATTAGCATGGAATATTTTTTGTAATGAGTCTGTAAAAAGACTTACATCTCAACATTTATTTTCTTTATGTAACAAGAGCTGTTATTAAAGATGTAAAGCAGTTCAGTAACTCAGCAGTCTGTGGTCAAATGTTTTTGTGTTACCTAGGTTTCTTTTTAAAGATTTTTAAAAAGTCAGTCTTTTCAGAATCCTTCATATTGTCACTGATGTCTCATTTCAAATGACACACCAGTAACCTTTATGTGTATGCATGAACACGTGCTAGAAATGACAAGTGTTCTCAGCAATTTAAAAAGACACATATTTTTCTTCCAAATATGCATGTTAAATAAGCTGAAGTAAACATTTTGACATCTAAAAGTGACTTTTTTTAAATCCTCATCTTGATAAAACTTCAGGTAGCTGTTTTTGGATCTGAATTATAAAGCAGAAGGTAGCAGAAGTCTAATATCAGAGATTTAATGGCTCATGAATGGGAATGAACATACAGGCCCTGTCATCTCATGAGCCCTGCCTCTGCAAGCATGTGTTTCCTTTCGTGTGCATGAATTGACTTGCTGACTCCCAAACAGACATCTGCTGATCAAATGCTTAAAATTAAACATAGGCAGAGCTGTTTTCGGAGTCATGGTCTTAGATTATAAACGTTGAAATTAAAAACTGTTATGAAATGAGAAACACAGGTCATATGCACCCAGCAGATTATGCTGATCGAACCACTATAGCTTTTCCTCCAACAGCTGTGCACAAATCTCTACTCTTCGGAGATAATCCATACTACCAAACATCACACAGTTCTGCATTTCTTGGGTACCCTCTCAAACATTACATACATTTCCCGAATTTTTATTTTGTTCTTTATCATACAGTTTTTACCAAAGCATATTCACTTTGATCATGCATCTAAAATCCATCAGCTTGACTGGTAATTTATGACAATGATGTGCTAAAAATATTGATTGTTTGTTTATTATCTAGATTATCTAGAACTAATGTAATAGAAGTTCCATTTATGATAAATGAATGTAAGATTAAGTGCAAATAGTGAACAAAAACTCTTCATTTCAATCCTATTTCTCCAATGCCACAAAGAAATAGCTACTTATTATTGCTAGCATAAATGTTTGACAGATCCCAGTGGTGCTATTCTTGTAGGATCATCAAACATAACACACAAACATAAGATAAGTATTTCAGGTATTAACAGATTTTTTGTATGAACTGAGAACATCTCATAGTGCTCCTGCTAACCTTCTTATCTATGGATATTTTGAGTTCAACAATTACATTTAGTTCAATTGTAAAATATGCATTGCTAATTACAGATTCATTATTAAAATTACTGTATTTTTAAGATGAATAAAGAAATTCTTTTCATATGTCAATGTGTATAAGTAATTATCAGGTATTTCACTTATGATTTTAATCGCTGAAATCAGTAACAAAAAAAGGAATTTAAAAAACGATGAAATCTAAAATCTTTATTTTACAATTTGAGGCAAAAATAGAAATGTATTGTCCTTTCTGTGATTCATTTCTGTGAGTATTCAACAGAACATAAGAAAAAAATTTACAAGAGTTACAGCAACGAATTACAGGAGTTTACCTATTTTGTAACATTGATTAAAATACCCAAGTCTTAACTTTTTACTTCTGTATTTCTGTTAATTGGAATTCCTTTAAAGAAATTCTAGCTTAAATTGGCACTTTTTTATTATCAATACGAACAAAGCAGGCTGAGCAGTCCTTTACTTTGTGTTGGTGCAACCAAGAATAATAAACTTTGACACTAGAACTATAAATTTATTCTGATACAGTTTTGTAAATGACAAAAAAGAGCTGTTTTAAAAATACTTGCATCTTTCATAAAAGTCTGCAGTTCTCCAAACCAAGAAAGATCTCTTTCTTGCTTCTATCACTGCCTGTCACTTTCTAAATGAAGACGTAGTAGTACAAAATATAAAAAAGGAAAATGATCAAAGCTTAGCAGCTAGTACCACAAATACCACCTAACAAGACTATTAATATTTTTAAAGTTCATCTTAGACAGAAAATTCCTTTTCCTGTCATCTCTGCTAGTTTTTCTCTCAGAATATTTAACTACTGCAAGTAACTGCTAACCTAGCTTGTGAGCTGTAGGCTGCAAAATCGTATACCATTTTAATTATGGGATGCAGAATGCTAGATGCTCTTGTTAGAGGACAAAGACATAGCTTCTTTCTGTTCAGCAAAATGTTTTCTGGCCTTACATGTGTTTATACCCGCACTGAGATTTGACAGGTTGTTTTTCATCTGGGCATGTACCTGCCTTACACTTGGATGGCAGATTTGTAATAGCACTGCAAGATCCTAACAAGGAGGAAATACACAGCTTAGACATGCTAGCCATTCTACGTTCATATTAGGAGATCTTGCCTCTGTGAGACCCTTATTAGATAAACTTGTGAACCAATACCATGTCATTCAACTCATACTTGTCCTCTAGTGGAAAAGGCTTTATTTATCTTCTATGGCTGTAGTCATAGAGACAGCCCTTCTATGCCGTGTATCATGAAGTTGGGTGCAAACACTTCCTCTCTGGCTATGGGTAATCTACCATTCTGGTGACATATTCCCAGGCATATGAGAGAAAACAATGTATTTTTACCCAGCTGGACAGTAATGCATATGTAGCATTGTTCAGGAACCAGAGACAGGTCAGATAACACTATAGTAAGGCAACGGCTGAAGTCTGCTTTAGCTAAGGATTGATGGCACTACTTAATGCCTATGGAGCTGCAGAAACTCCCCTTCAGTGAAGCAAACGTTAACTAAGTCCATTAGCTCCAACATGAGGCAATGCTTATTTAGAATACATCATGTCCCTGTGATTAAGGTACCTGCCTAAGAGGTAAGAGAAATGACCTCAAATTCACTTTGTTCCTGCTTCAGGCCAAAGATTTGAACTTTGATCCCCTAACTCACAGGTGAAGCTTTTACATTCTAGGGTCTCAGGTTTTCTGCAGCAGAGCTCTCTTTCACTGGAGCTATTCCAATGTTTATAAAATACTTTAGTGGTCCTATACAAGTGAAATGACTCTATCCTTTGATAGGATGTTTACTACAAGACCTAATCACTTTCTGAATAGCTCCATCTGGATGGCTATGCTCTGGAGGAATTCTCTCTTGTCATTTGTTATAGTTCCTGATCAATCAAATTCACCAGCTGTCAGACCTGGAGGGTATATAAACACCCAGCAGATACCAAAGGACATCAGGATGTGAGATACCTGTTATCTAGTCCCTGTTCCAACGGAGGCGGAGAACTCTTTCCCAACACAAAACTGAAGGAAACCAGCCTTTTTTCTCTCCAAATGGGTGATGTTTAAGAAAATTTCCAAATGGCAGGTTCAGTTTCAGTCATTTTTGGAAAAAAATGACTACCCTAGCCTAAGTGAACGTCCTTAATGCTATCTTTTCAGAGAGAAGGAGAGGAAGAAAGCTCCACTTATCCTTTCATGGAAAGGCAAGCCTTAGTTATCTTCGGCTTTCTTTTTACAGATGACTTGAAATCTTTTGTGTCTCATGGAATATTATATGAAGATAAAATCTGATTTTTTGTGGTTTCTCATTTCAGTAAGGAGAAAAAAAGAGCAAAACACCATTGAAATGGAATATTTTTTGTTCATTGCTTTTACAGATTGATGCCAGTACCAAAAGCCAACAGATAATTCATTTCTTATGACTATATGCTGGGCCTAAATGAAGTGGAAGTTAAACCATTTATTGGGAGAAAATTAAAACTAATCATTTCCCCTTCATTGTTAGGTAAAAAATGTCTTTGGATCAATCTTTTGCTTCATGTATAATCCATTAGACAGAGATCATTTGCTTTCCTTTTCTAATGCTAAAACTAAATATAGTTTTCATAAAAGTTAGGCATCGTTCTGAACTTTTCATAGTTCAGTCATATTGTGGATCTTACTGCCTAGAAATAACGTCATGAGCATCTATCTGGAAATCTATCTAGAAAAATATAATCTTAGTTCAGTTTATACTTCTTATTCTCACAGTGATCTGATTTATATAGGTTCTTCTATATATACTAAAATACATTTTTAAGGTCATTTCTGCTAAGACTAAGAACAAGTTGATGAATCAAATTTAATATCATTCTTACCCTGTGTTTGCCATCTGGTTTTGTATTCTTTGTTTGCTTAATTGGTTTCTTGATGCAAGATCACTGTTCAGACTTCTACAGAGTGGAAAATTCTTAGCACTGAATGTATTAAAACAGAGATTGCTACGGAGCTTTCCAGGAAATCCTTTCTGTTGACGTGGACAAATACTGCAGTAGGCGTTCCAATTTTTTTGAAATTATTGTTAGTATGAAAAGGAAATTATTAAAATGGTCAGCAATTCAAGATCTGATTTTCTTTGCTCCTACATCATCAGCTCTCTACTGCATTTTAGCTTTACAATAAATGTGGTTAGCAGTCCTTTAAAAAAATGGGTAACTTACGTATGAATCAAAACTTGTGTAAGAGTTCTTGCTGATACTTTCCAGCAGTAGTCTATCTACACTACAGAAAATTTTACTAGAAATGTTTTGGAAACCTTTCTGTGTTACTAGAAATGCAGTTATGATGAAAGATGCTTTGGAACTTCACTATTGTAAACCTAGAATAATATTTTACTTAATGCAGTGAGTGTGAGTAGATGTGTTGCTGCATAAAATAAGGAGGAGCTTTAGGAAAAAAATGCATCTGCAGCACAGCTGCATCAAAGAATGGTATTTGCTACTGCACTTTCATAATTATTGCGTATCCTTGCTAAAGCACCTTGTATTTTCCACATAGAAAGCAGGAGAAAAGCCTATGTTTCAACCAGTTTTTGCTTGTCTCTCTTTTCTTCACAACACCTAGACAGTAAGGAAGAAATATTAAGTATATGTTCTTCATCACATGCAGCTAACTGTGGTGTCAGAAAGCTTTAACACAGTCGAGCAAAAAAACCATGCCTAACTTTCCATTGTAAGAGCATCAGTGAAAGTTAGGATCAAGTCCACAGGCTGTGTCAGTTTTCACAGGCCTTATTTAGG
The DNA here is from genome assembly GCF_028500815.1 of Rissa tridactyla. NCBI lineage: Eukaryota > Metazoa > Chordata > Aves > Charadriiformes > Laridae > Rissa > Rissa tridactyla. The sequence continues at coordinate 201,064,689 of NC_071466.1, forward strand.
ATTCTTTTCTCTTCAATAGTTTAAATAAAAGTATTTCAAGCAATGAGAAATCAGAAAACATTTTGGACCATATGGTCTTCCAACAGTATGTCAAGGAAATGCAACTAAGCATCATTAACCATGTCAAGGCAGATATATGTGCAAAATCTGTGGAAAAAAACCCACAAGGAGTCTGACATACAAAATGTGAGATCTAGATGGTAAATATGAGAGTTCAGAGATATGCTCATATGGAGCTCACAGTTTGCAGAAAAGGGGATATGACAAGGTGATGAGAGTTTGAATTCTTGTAACGTGCAAGTATTTTGCATAAACTGTATATTCCCCGATATTTGTTACAGCTGTTTCTCCCAAAGGTTTTTATTTGTTTTAAGTCATTTTAGTATTCTTAGATAAATCTTCAAAATGAACGTCATGTGGCTGATTGTTGCGAATTTCATGTTAAGGGTAGAAATGGCTTGAGATCACATGTGGAATTGTTCCTCCATTAAAAGCAATTGAATAAGTAGTCTATACTAGTAGACTTGGGAACTAATCAGATGCTTTTTTCACACGTAAAACATACTTTACCTTTTATCTCTAACTTTATGCTTTTGTTTTGTCCTTACAAGTAGTATTGATAAGGGGTTTTGGCATGCAACAAGGGCATTATAACTTTCTTTTTACTGCCAAAGTTATAAAAGCAGTAAGATGGACTTATAAAAATCACTTTGCACTCCAGTTTAAATAAGCTTCTGGGATATTGCTTACTCCATTTTCTAGCCCTTTTGCCAAGTACAAAGCTTTCCAAATTAATATAGATGTGGAGCACAGTATTTCATAAGGCAACAAACAAAGAATAAAATCAATACAATTTAAAAAAAAAAAAGAAACAACAATTTATTATTTAAATTCCATATTCCAAAAAAGATGAACACACTATGTGGTATATGAAAATAATGTTATCATGCACACAAATAGGAAATGTTATGAAGGAGTGTAGCCAGGCACCTGAAAGGAAGGAGGTTCATTGCATAGTATTCATGTTGATTTTGGGCAGCCAAGTCCCAATCGGATTTCAGAGATTATTTCATTCCCTGTTTTGTGCCACAGTCAAGAGGCTTTTCCATGTTCAGCCCAAAAGCTATCTTAGCTTGAGACCCACCAGGAGTTAGACTTATTTTCCTGTGTACATTGGGAAGACATCTAGAATGCACAGACAGGACTGGGACAGAAAGAAAAACATTCATAATTTTTTGATTTTATAATATGAGTTTATGGGAAGGAGTTGATCATTACTTTGAGGAGTTAAAGAACTCACTTAAGAAATGAGAGACCAGATCTTCCAGTTCCTGAGTCTGATGAACCCTTTCTGAACACCTACTGCCAATTCTGAGCCAACACATACAGAAGAGGAAAATAGGTGTCTATGAGATATGAAGACCTCAGCTAAGATCCCTATATCGTGATTTAGGGATCTTTTTCTATTGTAGCTTATCTGTTCCATAACCTGTATTTTATATAATCTCTTTAGTGATTAATTAAAAGAACATTAACAAGGATGCAAGAGGAAACCACAAACTTCTGCTGTCCTAGCTGATGCTTACCTACAAGGAACTGTTCTGTTGGAGTGGACTTCCTTTTCTCCCATGGGATTCTGCAATCTTAACTTCAGAGGCTTATTCTAGCAGCAGGAATGAGGGCATCACCATCCCAGACTCTTCCTAGCACTGCCTCCATGCACTTACCCAGACAGCGGACTCTCTGACCTTCAGTCAGAGCCAGAGTTGGAAAATGGGCAAAATTTCCAGTGCTGGGATTACATTTTTAGCCTTTTATTCATTCATTGATAGCACCTATCATGAGCACATAAAAATTAAGTACTGATAGCAAAAATATCTAGTGTGCTTTACCAAATCTTCTAATGTCCTTATTTCTTTGATTGCCACAAACTGTATTTCTAAGTGAGGCAATTCTGGTGATAAGTGGTGACTGTCTTGTGGAGTGTTAACAACTGTTAAAATATCTCATTGTGGTAAAAAAGTTTGCTGAAAACTCAAATCAAAACTTGAGTTTTCACTTCTGATTAGTCTAATTTCCTCAAAAACTCATTCTACTTTTGAACTTCTTGCCCAAGTTTACTTTTACTCAACTCATTACTGAGTCTAGAAAGCTGCAACAAGTTGCTAAAAAAATTAACTTTATGAAAACCTGAATTTTGTTTGTCTGATCAAAAATTCTCCTTCTTTCATTAAAAACATTTTCTCTTTCGAATGGTGATGTTCCCTCAACAATAGAAAGAAATAAGATGGTTCTCTCATCCTGCCACAGAGTTCCAGGATTTTTTTAAGTCTATTCTAATTGTATGGTGCAGTCTGTTATGAGGAGATAAAAATGCAAAGCAAAGGGAAAACATGTAAGTCTTTAATTTGACTTGAGAGATTGAAAAAGTGGTGACATCCCTGTCAGATTTGTGAAGGGAACTCTTTACTGAAAGTGATAACTAGCTGAATTAATAGACATCCACTATTGCCTGTTTAGACAACAATAAGGAAAAAAAAAGGATTAGCAAGAGATGATTCATCATGAATAATTTAACTGGCACATGAGAGGAAACATGCAGATTCACAGTCCAGTCCTATGTAGCTTGATCATTCAAAATTTTTACTGATATTAAGGGAATTTCTGCCTGAGTAAGAATTGCAGAGATGAGATTTTTGGATTTTTTCTTCCTTCCAAAGACTGCCACTTCTGCTAGACCACTGAAGATTACTCTCTGTGGTCTCCATCTTATTTTTTTTTTCTTTTAGACTCAGATTACCGTTTTCTTTTTTCAAGGTTCAATTTAGACTGAGACATGGAATGAACCACTATTTCTTCAGTAGTTCTGTGAATACTGTTGACAAAAATATTCACTCAGCCACCATTCATTGACCGAATAATTTTTTTCTATTTAAGTCCTTGAAAAGTGTCTTGGAAAACTACAGCGATTGTCTCACCTAAACATACTGGGGATGGAGCAATCAGTTGGTCGTCAAGTCACCTTACTTCACCATTGCATTATGTTGGCAGAGAAACAGAAATGAGCAACATTAAGAACGATTATCTGGCTCTGTGTTTTAAAATGTATCCTAAGAAGCTGGTGCAGCTTGTGGATTAACTTCCTGCAATAGTCGCTCTAAGGAAAATAGAGATTTAGGGAATTATAGAAGCTAAAATCATGCCTAAAAAGAAAAGTAAATAAAACCAAAGTTTGTTCAACACTTTCCAGCCTAATTAAGTTGAATTTCTTCAACTTTAAAAACTTCAGTGTGAGATAATAACTTAATTCTTAAGAGGTAAACTAGGGGCAAATTGTGGCAGTAGATTATAAAATGAAATAGAACATATTTGATTTAAAAATAAGCATATATTAAAAGCAACTGAACATTTCCAGTCCTGAATGCAAAATTTACATTGCAAAATGTTGATGTAGATGAAGTAAAACATTTTCCAAAGGAAGTTTAATTTTAATGTAGGCAGTGACACTGGGTCACAGGCAAGCTAGTTTACAATTTATAGTGAGAATTTGTAAGGACAAAAGGTAGCTGTGCAAGTATATTGTAATACCGATCATGCACTTCATATCAGTATATAATTTAAAGACAATCTGCCAGTGTGGTTTGTTGTTGAGTTTTTTTTAAGGACATGCAACTCAGGCTGCTGTGTTATATTCCATTTGTTATGGGATTCACTGTGGCACAAAATAATCAGGGATCTTTGATTCTAAACTAGTGTGAGGGAAATACTAAGAGGTTTCGCTGTTTGTTTTATTTTTGTTTTATTTCTTTTATACCAGTGAAAAATACAGTCACAGCTTTTCTCCATATGACCTCTGGTAGTGAGTAAGATACCTTTTGCTTTCACTTGCTGCAATGAAGGGGAGGAAGACATGTTCTCTGTGCCTTTTGCTATACTTTGGTAGTAAATTAATGGCCTGCATTCTCACTCAGTATCTGCAGCACCAACTTTGAAGGACTTAGCAAGAGATGGGAAGTAACGTGGTAACAAAAGGAGTACATATGTATTGATCATGCAGAAGCTGGGGGAGAGAAAGCAGTAAGAAAGAGGAAAGAAGTATTAATCAAATTCTACAGGCAAATTCATTTCTGTTCCGTCTTCTAATACAAAGGCCCAGTTCATGCATGAGACATAGAATTTATTATTGGTTGTCTAGTTAAATTGTGTTTATCCCTACAAGCTTCCACTCACAGCTCCACAGTCTCATTTGTGTTAATTCTTGTCTTTGGTGTTTTGTTTGGGTATTTTTTTTGGTAAAAGAGGTGGAGTTTTTTTTGTTTGTGGGGTTTTTTAAGATAGGGGTTTTTTTAGTGCATCAATCATTTGGTTAACAAAAAGAGAAGCCTATGGTTTGCAGCCTTCTCCTGATATTACTGCAGACCTAGGGAGATAAAAAAAGGGAAAAATGCATGTATAAAGTGGGTACCTCATTTACACATCTGTTACACTAAATCCGTCTTTTCCTCCCTCAGCTCCACAGTGCATCCCCACTGTACCCAAACACACACATCTCTTCAGGACCTCCTTTTGTTCTGGACTTGCATATGTCCAGTATTCTCCTTCCTAATAACATTTCTCCACTCCTTCAGGACAGGTCCTTGAGCAGCAGCAGTCAATCTACAACTTCCACTCTTTCCTTCCTCCGAATGCTACTCAGGACTTCCTTCTTCTTCTGTTGAAATTGACCATTTATCTCTTCCCCTCATCCCCAAATCATCTGATATATATCCCCAAGGTTAGGCCTTATTGTTTCCAATTTCATCTGTTCAGCCACACTAGCTTTTTTCACCTCACCTGTACTTCTGATTCTTTGTCAGTGACACAACTGGCCAAAATGGAGCTTCATTGCTAGCAGGCAAGAACCACAGAGAAACAGCTCCCCCAAATGGTGCCATTAACCTGAAAAATATGTTCTCACACACTCAAACATGCATACTTACCTCTCTGTCTGCAAACATTAAGGCTAGAAATATGACCTCGTTTTTCGAGGTCTAATATTTTGCATGCTTATGGAGTTAGATTAACAATTCATAATCATTATGAACTGCAATACTGCATGTTCTTTCAAAGAAAGGAAACTGCCATAGATGCTGAATGCACTTGTTCATATGAAGCCAGGTGGAGAGCACAGGGCACACAAGCTGTACCTTTGATTAAAAACATGCAGGAACTCTTAATATTCTGGGGTCAAAAGTCTTTCCCTGAGGAAAAAGACCTGCAACAATGCTAATGTCAGTATCATATTGTGGTCAGGAGAACAGTTTTCAATAAAGAGACCATACAGCACATATGCAATCCAAGAACATCAAAAAATACCCCATAGAGGCACTGTGTAAGAGACAATAAAATGCTTTGGAGCTCCCTGTGTCTTGCTTAGCTACCTCTTTATTTTAATCAGATAGTTACTAGGTTGCTTCTTTCTTTAAAGGGTTAAAGTGACATTAAAGTCAGATCTGCGTCTTGCAAAATTAGCTTCTTGGAGGGAACTGTTTACAGCTGCATGAGAGAATTCTACTTGTGTGTGTTTTTACTTTTTATCACACTGTGATGTGTTTTATTATCTATGTGGATTACATGTTAAAAAGATCAAAAGCCTTTGTTTTAAAGGCTTAATAAAGCTATATTTCAAGGCTAGAGATTGCATGTTTCATGACTCCTTGCTCCATTATTTCATGCTCTCTTAGATGAAAGTAAAGCTGTTAGGCCAATAAAAGAGGAAAGTCTGTTTGGACAGATACTCTGTTTCTAGCTTTGTTCTTTTGTTCATTGTCAGCAGAAGAAAATAGCTAATAGCCCTGAACTTTTCAACCTCTGAAGGATGAAACTATGTGGTCCATGTAACTCTTCGGCACCTGAGTCATTCTTCTTTTCTTTGCTACCAAGGGCAGTCATTACAGCTCCTCCCAATCTCTTTCTCTGTCTTTGCTACATCTTTGTTAAACTGTCAAGGATGTTTGAAAGCAATGTAGTTCTCCTTTTTTCTAACTTCAAAGTTTGCTAGTAGATTGATAACAGTCTTCTTATTGATCTCCTCTGCACCAACATAATTCTTGCTTCTTTGTAAATACAACACAGGAGAATACAGTATAGTGACAGACAGTTAACCAATATATACTTGTTTCATTCTTGTAATCAGGACTGGGGAACAGAAGTTATCTTTTTAAGTCAAACTTTTTAAGCAGAAGGATAACTCTTAAATGTGTCAAAAGTCAAGCATTTTAAACTTTTTTTTTTCAGATAACAAATTAAATAGATGATTTCTCAGATTTATGATACCTGCAGTTTCTATTCACTTCAGTGCTTTATGCTGTTCTAGGAGCCTGATCCAAAGCAATGGGTTTTCATGTGTTTGAGGTAAGATATGAGGTAAGGCTGTTTGAATGAGTGCTCGACTTTGGATGCAGAAACGAGTCAGAGAACTGGTGTACAGATGTCATTACCATGCCTTACTTTTAAGCACTTAGGTCCGAAAGAATAATACAAAGGTGAGGTAGATCCACAAGTTCTTTGTAGAATATGTGAGATAAATTAGGCACTCGAGAATAGAAATCAAAATATCTATTAGTTAAGCCAGCCAACAGCCATCTCCAAAGGGAGAGCATCTGGAATACATTGTTGGACTCCAGAGCTGGGTTCCTCCAGTTTTCTCTGTTTTTGTTTCTCCATCTCTCTGACACCCTCCTGGTTTTGTCTCTTTCACAGGTCCCATTGATTTTTCACTGTCCACACATATTTCAATGATTTCAACAGGATCATTTCAACAGAATGGATAAAGAGAATCTTGCCTGCCTCCCCAGATGTGTCTGTGCCATTGACTTAATAGTTACGGCCCTTTGCTGGGAAGCATTCATCATCAGTCACAAACTTTCTCAAATTTAGAAGCCTTAGAAGGAAAATCTATTACTTCCTAAATTTTCCAAACCCTAGATTATCATACAAAAGATAGAATCTCTTTCTGATAGGTATTTCTTGTTTATATTTACTTGAATTGACTGTCAAAATTTACTCTTTGCTATCAGATCGAAAGTCTGTATTACTATATCGGTTGAAGGATCATTAGCAGGTTGAACTGACAGGAGATTCCAACTGTTAAATGTAAAGCCATTTTTAGAGGGATTCATTTTAGACTTATCCCATTTGCCAAATGATGTGGCTCTCTTCCTGTCTAGCCTTGATCAAGTGACAGTATGGTTCACATGCACTATTCTCTTGTATAAGTTTGCATAAAGCATGGTTTTCAACATACAAGTTTGTACGGATCGTAATTTTGACATTTTTGAACCCTATTCTATCATTAGTGAGGGCTACTGTTTTCAAACACCTTTTTTTTTTAATAGATTAGAGGAATTATCTGCAAAGAAAACATGTCCAAATCTGAAACTCAAGTGGCTAGAAGAACCTGCCGCGGTCACAGTGTTTCCTATACGTGCTGTGAAGTAGCGCAGATGTAGTTGCAAAATTAACGTGGATTTACACCCCCCTGTCAAGTATTAGGAGAACTATAAAAAGAAAGAAGGTATTACTAAGAAGCGTTTCCTTTGAAGCCCAACGTATATGAAACAGAAGTGATGGTGAAATCACAGCCACAGAAAAAGCTCTAAGTGTTACCATGACAGTATATAGCAATATTATGATATGAAGTATGATATCAACTTCACAAATAAGTGTGCAATCAGGATGTTTTAGTAAGCTATTCATCTGTATAATTACTATATTCATATAGATTTAACTTTTTCTCATTTTTAGGAGAATATTTTGGTAAATGCTAAGACACACAATGCAACAGCTTTGAATTTGATGGAGTTATTTTTCAAATATTGAATGTACCCCTCAAAAAGCATTAATTTAGAAGTTACTCTAAAACAAACCAGTTTCTTTTGCTGTAGACATTCACAAAGGGCACCTTAAAGAAGAAAATGAGTCCTTGTTATTAATTATTTTTAATATTTGTTTATCTCATTCCCTGACAATAATGTCAGAATATGTACTTGTATGTGCTTAAGCTCACACTTTACACCAGCAAATATTATTATTTTCACAGAATGACAGAATTGTAGAGGTTGGAAGGGACCTTTGGCGATCACCTAGTCCAACCCCCGTGCCAAAGGAAGTTAACCTAGAACAGGCTGGACAGGAACGTAACCAGGTTGGTTTTGAAGATCTCCAGAGAAGGACACTCCACAACCCCTCTGGGCAGCCTGTTCCAGTGCTCTGTTACCCTCAAAGTAAAGAAGTTTTTCCTTATGTTGAGATGGAATTTCCTGTGTTCTAGCTTGTGCCCGTTGCCCCTTGTCCTGCCACCAGGCATTACTGAGAAGAGTTTGACCCTATCCTCTTGATGCTCACCCATTAGATATTTATAAGCATTGATGATATCCCGTCTCAGTCTTCTCCAGGCCAAACAGACCCAGGTCTCTTAGCCTTTTATCATGAGAGAGGTGCCTTATTCCCTTGATCATCTTTGTAGCCCTGTGCTGGGCTATCTCTAGAAGTTCTCTGTCCTTCTGACCTTCTCTGTCCAGATTTGGACACAGTACTTCAGATGCAGCCTCACCAGGGCAGAGTAGAGGGGGAGGATGACATCCCTTGACTTGCTGGCTATGCTTTTTTTAATGCACCCCAGGAGACCATTCTTGGCTGCAAGGGCACATATTTTCTTTTTATCTATCAGATGTAGATATTGCAAATCAAGGAAAAGGCAATATTTATGTATCATGAATGAAACAACACAGTAGTAAAGACTAACAGTTTAAAATGGGTTCTAAAGTCTATCTAAATGGGAATCTGGGTATCTACATCCCAAGTACCTGCTCTACCATATGCATAAGTTTTAGTCAAATGCTCAGAGATCCCGATCAACATTCTGCCTTAAAATCTAGGAGTAATTAAGATTTTCTGATAAAATTCCAAAAATGACTAAAAGTTTTTTTTTTTCCTACTTGAATCTTGACTATGCAAACCAGTTAAATTGTATCTACACAGAATATTTGACTACCATGTACCTAAACTAGATCCACACCTACAAACTAGTGAGGCAATTCACCCAAGTGTAAGCCACGTTACTGTAATCAGTTTGGGAAGGTACATGTGACGACAAGCCCATAGAAATTTAAGCCTTATTGTCATCTCCCCAGCTTGATATAATAGTTATTTTCCAACCAAGAATCAGATTCCACAAGCAATAGAAACTGGGGTATCTTTTGCCCAGTACTATCTTGAGGTTACTTCTGTACCCTGAAAAAAGAAGACCAGGATTCAGGTCCCTTTTTGGACGGATGAAGTCTTATTCTGTAGCATCTTTGTTCTTTGCATTTCCCCTTTGAAGTAAAATACTTCCATGACCCTGAAGGAGAGAGAAAATTTGAGAGAGAGATTTCAGATCTTAGGCAGGCTGAAACATTTTATGGAGGTGCCAGCTACTTTTCCAGTGAGAGAGCGGTGGGAGAACAGGTGTGTAATGCTGGCATCCCCAGTTGTCAGCCATTCTTGTCTCCAGTAAACCCTGACTTTCTTGCTTCAGGGCACCTTCCATAGGGCTACCCTGCTCTATGTCCATTTGCAAATGACTGTGCATAATGACCAGTGCTATTCACAAGCAATTTAGGCTCCTCAGTCATTGAAAGCTCAATGTACTAAAGCTCAGGCTTTAGTACAAAGAGACTCAGGTAGGGACTGTTGGCTTTAAGAAATTTTAAACATTTTGGGGATTTTTAGGGTTTTTGGGGTTGGTTGTTTAATTGGTTTTTTGGGGGTTTTTTTTGGGAATTAAAATTTCATCTCCTGACGTCAGAAGAAACTACTATTGCATTAGGTATGACCTAAAGCAAGTTCTTGCCAATGAATGGATTAGCCAATGAATTGTTTACTGTATCTGAATTGGTTCCATATGGAAAAGGCTGGTAGGTTATTATTTCATTACAGATTTTTCCATATTCAAAGCGCATATGTGAACATATATTTTCTTTCTTCTCTGGTTGTCCTTCTTTTAAATAGCAAGGACTGCTGGATAGCTATGAAAGACCTGGAATATTTGATAAACATTTGCAAACAGACCTTTCTGGGACTTTTTAGAAAGGTCTTGGAAAACAGCAGTCCTAGATATGCTCAATAAAACTAACATTCCTCACTATGATTGCATGACAAATGATTCCGTACTAAAAAAAGGGGTACTTAGGGCCATAAAACATCAAAAAGGTAGAAAGGACTGACATGGACGTGTATGAATTACACTGATTCATGAATGCTAGGTTGCCCTTAGGCAGTGCTACCTCATGCAGCCAGCACTTATACAGCTAATTAACTTTATGAAGGCAATTATTTTCACAAGGATGAACTGTTCTTGAACAATTCCTCCAATACTGATATGCAAGGCTTTTCTTCAGGCCTTGGCATAAAGGTATTCATTTGCAATTATTCATTTCTTCAATAAATAAATATTTATATAGTTGTAATATAAAACATATATACATATGCATTTTAATTTATTTTTTTAACTGGGTGTGGGGTAAGAATATTCTCATTTTATTCTCAGGTATCTTACAATTTAAATTAGAAAATTCAAAGTATTTCACAACTTAGTTAATGAACTTGGCAATAATAATATATTCACTGTATAATATTCACTGCCCATGGCAGGGGGGTTGGAACTAGATGATCTTTAAGGTCCCTTCCAACCTGAATCATTCTATGATTCTATGATTCTATAATAATGATTGAAATAATATTAATAATAATAATTATGTCACATGTTGAGTCAGACCTTAGATTGATCTACCCCGATAGCTTTTCCTGAGAAACCAACACCAGGTATTTGATGAAGAGTTGAAAAAGGAGGATCAAAAATTTTGCATCCTTGTCTATCTTTCAAATTGAGGCAATCACAGCATCAATAATTCAGTGCCTTAATTGACAGATTGGAGAGCCATATTCCAGTTTGCTCTCTCTATTCCTTCTTTTGTCATCTTACTGTTGTCTTCTCTTCCCATATTCTTTCCAAAAACTTACAATTTATTGCACAATGGAGCAGTTTCATCAGGAGGAAGAAAAATTATTGTGGCAGAGGGATGTGTAAGGGATAGTAGAGGATGGTCCGAGTGAGACACAACAGAAAATTACTAGTTGAACCAAACGCAGTATAAGTGCCGAGAAAAAGGACCTCAATACTGTTGCTGCAAAACCTATGTGCGTATCCATGAGAATCTGACCTTCACAGAAGAAGATAACAAGAAGGGAGTACAACAATGTAGTCACGTATCAGATGGCTGCTGTTAGCAAAGCTGGATCATGAGTCTGGTGAGGCCCGCTGCATGCACTGGCCACACACGCAGCGACTCTAGCCTGTACTTTTCCACTCTTTCCGGTGCAGGATATAAGGGGGGCTGTTCCGGGCCAGAGAGGGAGAGAGACATGAGTGCACTTTGAAGATACAGGGGACGCCCTGAAGCACTGTGCCTGCCTTCCCACTGCCATACCGATGTAGCTCTTTGTTATCCTGCTGCTCAGTGGTGCTACTACGATCTATGCGGTTGGCAAAACTCTCGTAAGTAACTTTTGGAACATTTGGGAACTGCTTAGCAAGCGCTGTGCCTGCCTCCCTCTGGGGTACCATTGGGGGTCCTCGTTATGCTGCTGCTCAGTGGTACTACTACGATCTATGGGGTGGTAAGACTCTCTGAAGTAACTTTGGGGATATTTGGGAACTGCTTAGCAAGGCTTCGCAATAACACTGAATTCACTGTTTTTTTTTTCTCTGTAGCAAGGCTTCAGAATAAAGCAGAGTTAACCTTTTTTTTTTTTTCCTTTGTGTGGGCTCCAGTTTGTACATTGGAATCTTTTAAAAAGAACCGGTTACAAGGGGTTATTGTCTGCTGAGGACACTCTATGGCAGATGTGTGAAGGAATCTCTTTAGGTGGAGAGGGAACTTGAGTCAGTCTTGCTGATATCTCTCTCTTACTAGTGGGAGATCTAGCCACTGAGTGATTATGAAAATGGAAAATTCACATATACAAAAGGGAAGGAATCTCTGAGATGTTTGTAACGTGGCTGCTAAGAGGAGATTTATTAGACAAATCCATGGAAGGTATGTATTAAAAATAAGGCCTATTTTTTTAGGATTTCTTGCTTTGGAATCAGATGTATGCTGAATGGTGTATTATTCTCAAGTCTGAGTCACTGGTCTATGTCAACAGTTTTTAGCAAAGCTAAATCTGGCAAGCTGTAGTGCCCGTGGTGATTAAGCACTGCCTTAGGTAAAGTAACAATAGAGTGGGTGTTTCCCATTTGGTATCTTTAGACATCGGTCATCGAATTCTGATTTCATTACCTTTTAAACGCCTGAGCCCTCTACCACCAGGAACGTACATGTTTCCAGATAACAATTTGAGCCAGAAATGTCTTAGCCAGATTATAGGCCAATCACACATTACAGATCTACAGTCATAGTATCTGCTGAACCCAATGGAAATCAGAGTGATGTGATCTACCTGCCCAAGTACATACCATAAAAAGATTCCCATCTGCACAGAGGCAGGAGGCAGAAGAGTTCACAAAAGGACTCTTCATAGGAAATGTGGAGATATGAAACTGGTAACCTGCTAGAAGCAGCAACCACACCAGTTTTGAAGAGGTGAGTTTATTGCCATCTCACAGCATTCATCCTTTTTTACCTCTTCTTCTGTTGAAACATTCATTCATCTTTTCTGATCAGAAATTAATTTCTAGAATCTCCTTGAAACCTTCTCTATTCTTCTCATTGATTATTAATTAAGTTGTGAAATTTCAGGCAAGAGAGAGCAGTCTTCCTGCATAATGTCATTAGTCTTAACAATAAGATCTGACCAAGCCTCAGTTAAATATTTTTACAGACTGAACTACTTGAACAACATTGTACAGTGACTTGTAAGTTTACCTATGAGACTACAGTTAGAAGCAATCAGTCCTGGGGCTTACTATTATATGAAATAAAACCTGATAATTTGAAAAATTTCTATGTAAGTAATGAAATGTGTAAATTCATTAGAAATACATAAAGCTTTCTAACTCAGCAAAAAAATGGAAGTCCATAAAGTCACTCTGGCTATAGATATAGTGTTTTTGATTTGCAATGTACTGTAGAAACATCCTCTTTCTTATAAAGCTAACTGTTGATAAAGATTACTCTAATAATAAAGAAGAGCAATACTTTTCTGTCCTGCCTTCAGAATTCTGGTCCAGGAGACAGAACTGGAAATGCAATAAGAAACATCACTAAAGAGAAGATGGAAAGAACAAACTGCATAGCTATTTCAGCAGGGCTAACATTTTCTTCACCAACAATGCCTACTTGTACACTTCCCATTAAATCTGAGTATGCTGATTTATTTCCAACCCTCAGGAGCCGAAATGACTCCAGAGTTTCTTTACTTTAGCCAACAGCAGTAGAATGAAAAGGGAAAACTGGGAAGCAAGCAACTTCTATATTTATGTTCAGTGAACCACTGTTCAGTATGTAAAGGACATAAGTTGAAGATGTAGCCTGGTCTTCACTCTAAATTAACAAATCTCTTTGTTAACCAGCCATAGAATATTTCAGGTCTTCTTGAACAGCAGAGTCACTAAAATCCCACATGTGGTTCTACAGTACTTAAAGCCAAGCCATGAAATATCCAGCTGTGCAGCACACTACACAGATGAATCTGCTTTCATAGTTCTGTTGTAGTAAACACCATCTTTCGTAAAGATTTTTTGTGAGTAAATTAAAAAACACAAGACAAATAATTGTCCATGCTTGACAAAGTGCAAAGAACAGCCAGCTAATGAGGATATACTTCTTAGTAAAATGAAGTAGTGATGCCGTATCACTATTTTTTCATTCAAATTTTGTTTCCCCTCATCTTCTTCAGCTACATAGTACCAGACGAAAAGTAGCACAAGAAAATTCTTGTCTAAAGTTTCAGACAGTCTAATTCACATTTGAATTCAAGTAGTCTGATTAAGCACTGTTTGGCCATTTTTTATAAAACTGCCTGAGGTCTCCCAACTCCATTTAGAATTTTTCCATGTGACATCTCTTAGTGAACTGATCTCGTTTACAGATGAGCCTGAGAGTGCTCATGTGAGCCTCTAAACTAGTCTGTCTTCAGCCTTGTGAATGCCAGACACCCTGTGGAAGCCACAGAATGGTTATTAATTGAGAGGATTAAAGAGGGAGAATCACTGTAAAACATTTCTTACACACGGTATTAATAATACATAGTAGTTTCTAATTTATTTTTAATTGAAATGCTAAAAGTGTTTATCTTATGCTTACTCTTCATCTAATATTTCTCTACATGTTGAACGCTCTAGTCACCATAGTATTGATGCTATGTCCTCATAACACACAAAGTCTAACTGAAAAAAGTAACAATGGAAGAAGGAGAATAGATGAAAAACAAAATGGAGAAAGTCACTCATTAGGCGGAGGCAGTATTGAAGTCCTTCTCTTTTACTGGGTTTGCAAGAGAACCTATCTTCCAGCCTTTATGACTGCAGAATGACACTTGCCCTGGTTTCAGCTGGGAAAAAGTCAATTTTCTTTCTAAGTGATTGCTGTGAAAGAATGTCAAAAATGCATATTGTTTTAGTTGTTGCTAAACTATGTTTATACTTTTCAAGGACTTTTTGCCACAGAATCTGAGAAGGAGTACAGACAGAACAATGGAGTAACCAATGAAATATTCCGTATCATAGATGTCATGCTTAGTATATAAATGGGGGTTGGCCAGGGGGAGGGAATCTGTACTCTCTGCTCAGGAAGGTAGTATCAATTCAATGGGTGGTCAGAGTGACTAGTGCTGCCATGATCATCATTGTCGTCATCATCATCATTGATATTTTCCTTTTCTGTTATTGTTCTGTTAAACTGTCTTTATCTCAACCCATGAGTTTTTTCTTTCCCTTTCCCCTCCTTTTCTTCTTCCCCTTTCCCCTCCTTTTCTTCTTCTTCTCCCTGTCCTGGAGGGAAGGGAAAGAACTGCATGAGTGGCTGCATTGTCCTAGCTGCCGGATGAGGTTAAACAATGACAACACTTTAGAGTCTTGAGCAACACAGATAAAATAAAGACATTTTTATTGTGTTGATTTACTCAGAGGTATCACTAGCTGAAAATGCTGAAGGGTCATACAGCTCCATTTTCCTCTGCATTGACACTAGAAATGTACATTTCAGAAGTTGGCTGTCTTTTATGAAAGAAGACTGCTTAATTTTACAGGGTAGAGGGCAAAAATCCCTCTTTAAAAGTGTAGCAGTGTCAACAGGATTCTTTTTGTAGATTTTCATCGCCATCTCCAATGACGTACCTTGTTGTTTGATTACATACCATCCTAAGTTATTTAATTAACAAGAAATTTATTCTGGCAGTAGTCCTTTGTATGTTACAAATGCAAATACCCAATGGTAGTAATCAAACTACAGTGTCTTGTATGTAGTAGTAGCTTTATATTAGAAATAAAATTTTGTGACTTAACATCACTTTATTTTTTCCAACAAGGAAATATCTCTTATGTCCTCCCCACAGGTGAAAAAGTGGGCTAAATAATGGCATATAATACAATGTAAAGGAATCCCCAATTATATTTTATTTAAAGCTGAGGAAATCTTTTATGTTAATGACATTTTCCTGTCTGCCTTTTCTTGGTAAAATTTCATACATGCTAGTTTCCAGAGGATTTTCTCTTGTGGGATTTCCTCAATAGAAAACTAGTCTGGTGTTATCCCCAGCAGTGGTTCCCCAAAGAAATAAGTGTGTTGGGAAGGCAGTAAATCAGTCCAAGTTTCAATGTTACCTCCCTGCATAATTCTAGAGGATTTAAAAATGGATCAGGTTTTCCAGCTATGGATGTTGCAGGACAGGGAGGGCTTACTGTCCCTGCCCAGTTCCTCCTGGGACCCCCTCACCCCTACCCATGGACCCAGGGGCGCGTATCAACTCAGCCTGGGGCCATAAGTCCCTGCCTCAGCGATGCTGTCATATGCCTGGCTCCAGCTTCATCTACCTGAAAAGACCTCTGTAAGAAACTCATCTCCTGAAAGGACCCTGGGACATGTGTCATAGATTGCTCTGCCCTGCCTCCAACCCTCTCTCCTGGAAAGACCTTGGACCTACACTGCAGCCTGGTCTCCAGCCTGGTCAGGAGCATCTCCTTTGCTCCTGACTGGATCTCAGCCCTGCCTACTGCCTCCAGACCCTGTGGGACCGTACCCATCAGGAGGCCATGGTAGGCTCCAGTATTACCCTAAGCCTTTTGTGAGAAACCTGACCTTACATCACCCTGACATAATGAAACCTAAATGTAATTCTGTGAGTTGTCCCCAGGTACCATGTGCTGTGTCTCCTTGTGTGGGTTTATGCATCTGCAACCCTAACTGCTGAAGCTGTATCTCTGTGTAAAGATGAACTTAAGTTTCATCAGACCAGAGAACCTACTGGTGAGAAGGTATTTGAGCTCCAGCCTTTGCTCTGAAGTTCTTTTTTATGTTTTACAATAAATTGCCATGAATAAAATAGATTAACTGTCTTTTATGTATTGCCTGATTTTGGCAGCTTCCTCCATTTCAAGGGGAATGTTTAATAAACCAGAAAGTCATATTCTCATTTTCTTACTTTCCTTGTCCTTTTCTTTTTCTCTATCCCTGATAATCTGGAATTCTTTTCTATATAGAATCAACAAGGCGAGAGACAAACCCTTGCTGCTGTTCCAAATAAACTGTCATCTTGTTGATTATTGCATTTGCCAGGGAGGTGAGAGATGAGAGTTTGTATTCCCTGAGACAGAAACTGGCATTGACCCTAGGTCTCCCCTGTTCTAGGGAAATGTGCTAGCCATTGAGGTATTTTATAAAAAGGAGATAGCAGATACGGCATCATCACTGACAGTGCTTGAAAGAAGGTCATCCTGCTTTGTTTCTGTGAAACGATTAGCACCAGAACTAAGAAAGCCTGATTTTCTAAGGATTTTTTTTTACAACTGATTGACTCTGCAGTCTGTGAAAATACAGTCTCTGATTGAAGCTTTTCCTTTGATTGGGACATGTATATTAGAGCATAGTAACAACTAAGGAGCGGAGTTTATGATGAAATCTTTTCCCTCAGTCATAACATTTGCAGAGTCTCTAGCCTTCTGCCACAAAGATTTTTAAACAAGTAAGAAAATTTGGGGGGCATGGTTGGCAAGGCACAAGCTAAATCTGTGTTAATAACTAAAAAAGGCCAGGGACTATTCTCTGGCCTTGAGGGCAAAGGTCAGGGCAAGGCTCACATTCATGTATTTTTCACTCTTTCTTACTAGAATGGGTTGAGCTTATTCCTACTTGTTAACGTAGTTCTTGGTTTGCAATATCAGTTCTGTACCAGGGCTTTGACTGTAAAACAATTCCCTTGAGTAAAAATTTTGCTAGTGCCTAATGTAACAAATGTAGTCATTGACCAGTGTGGAGCCTTTGTTCTGTTTCATATGTAGCTATTGAGAAGAGAATACACATAAACAGTGTAATCTGTATGAAATAAGGTTAAAATAATAAATAAATACATTAATTTTTTAAACCTGGTGACAACTGCTTTTTAGAGACACTTACGGAATCATAATGTAACAAAGCTCCTGATTTTACAGCATAAAGCACCACCTTACCTAGCAGAATGGGAATTTAAGACATCACCCCATTCTCTGTGTTTCTCTGTTAATAGCTCTGTATGGCTTTTACACTCAAAATTATGGTGGGTAAAAGGGGAATATAACTTATATGTAGACTTAAGAACTGCTCGTATCTTAATTCAAGTTCTAACAGCCTAACAAAAATGCAACAAACATTATTATTAGTCCAGTTAGAGTGATACTAGCACTTCGAATCCAAAGTTTCTTAACATTATCATTTATGACAATTAAAATTCTAATACAAAAATGTCCACCTCTTTGTGCTCACACTTTCACCGCCCCTCTGGGTTCTGAGGTTAATGGCGTTAGACTTCCTCGAGAAAGACAAGAAGAATGAATGAGAAGGGGATTCAGGGATGAGCCACCAGCATCCGTTATTCTTCACCATAAGGTACATAAAGTTGATGGCATGGACTTCTTCCACCTGCTCAGTCATGGAGCTGCTTGGAGTTATTTTCATGTGTTCTTAAAAAGCCTGTTTGGCCTTTCTTTATTTTTTGGCCCATAGGTTTGTTACACAGTGATTCCTCAGTTTTATTAGACCTGTATCATATATGGTTAGACCACACCATTACAGAATCAGCATTAAGCTGTAGGAAAATAAGTCACTGCAGAAGAAGTGTAAAGCTATAGGAAAGAGCCCTCCAGAGCCTTCACTTACACTTTTTAATTTTGAAGTCACAGGTGAAACAGACCCACAACTGAACATGACAATGATCAGTAAGTCCCAAGGCTTGAGTTAATCATTATGAAGCCAGGAGCCTGCTGCTGACAACATTTATTGACTGAGGTAAGCGGCCTTTCAGTTAACAGACTCATATTATTTTTTAAACTCCATTTGTGGGTGCCTTATTCACCCCAGACAGTGCAAAGGAGCCTAACACAGAGTTTTGGATACCAGCAGAAGTTCAGGGCCTAAATATTGGGTATGCAGCACACATGTTCCATTTTGTGTCTGCCTGTCTCTTGAGGGCTTTAACAGTTTACAACTTTGCTCACATCTGTAGATAAGTACATAATTTATACATGGAAGAAGGTACGGCTGATATCACACCTGATGATTTTTCCTGGTTTTCTGGTTTGTTTTTTTTCTTTCACAAGACACGGTACTAGATGAAAAAAATTACCAAGAAAAAAATTAGCACGCAGGGCCAAGTTTAACTGTCAGATTTCATTGAAATAAATGGTCCTGATTCTGTATTAAATTGCAGAGGTATGAGTCACACTAACTGTGCTGGAACTTCTCTCTAATAAATGAGATAAATCATAGGAGTAGTTGTTGTATGGGAACATCTTTATGTATTCAGTGCTCCGCGATGCAGAGAAAATTTGGAAATCATTAATTACAATTTATGAACATCCTTGGTCAATGTTTGTGCTGTCTATTTTGACTGCCTTTCCTAAATTCCCTTTAACATTGCACTGAGTACTGTCTGTGTACAGATTATATAGTTTGGTCCAACAGTTACAAAATATTTTAGCCATAAGAAACTATGAGACAGAATAACAAAACTGACACAATAATAATCTCATATGTCAACAAATACCTATCACCTATTTATAAATCAACAGTTTCAGTACTGTGACTTCAAAGAACTGACTTATTGTATGTTACTACTTTGTTTGAAGCTGCTAAGTATGTTTTCAAAAAAATTAAAACTCAATTAGGTGGTCTCAGTATTATTTTTCAGTATATATAATGAATATATAAATATAATATATATAATATATATAATATATATTATATAATGTATATTTTCAGTATACATAATGTACTCTCTCTTCACAGAGAGAGTAAATGGTCATGAGTGGAGTAGAAGTGAGCTATGTGTTTGGAATACATATTCCATAATACAATCCCTTTATTAGAGTGTGATACATACTAAATAGTCCAAAAAAGCCCTACTTAAAATCCAGCATATTTTGTCATTCAGATTTTTTTCAAGGTTAGCCAAAGTTTGAGATTTCTGCATCATACTGTATTAAAACTCTTTAATGATTTCCACTGTTACAATACTAATACTATGGCTACGAGCCCAAATCGATATCAATAATAGCAACTCACACCATCCCCAACCCCCATCTTGGTCTCTAAGCCCTTGCATCAAAACCACACAAAAACTATTTGGCATTAGAAACTGGAGCTACGCAACTTGCAAATACTTCTACAATTCTTTTAATTACTTACATTTTCATCACTTACAGGTAGCATTTTTATAGGACAATAGATGCTATTATTGCAAAACAGGGCAGTCAGACAGCCCTAACAAAAACAGATGATTGAATGCTGGAAAAAACATCCATCGTGGATGAAGAGTTAAAGGCATGCTAGTTAAATTTTCATTTCAATGCAATGACAAGTAAGAACAAATTCCTTTAATTATTTTGTAGTAATAATAAACAAGAGTCTATCTACATTTAAATAATTGAAACATTTTTCTTATTTGGTCAAATAACCGAAAGTTACACCTTTGTGAATAGCTGCCATTCCTTCATAATCAGGTGAACCTGACCTCAGTATTTGGAGTCTTCTTAGTACAACTATAAAATAAATATGGACAAATTGATAATACATGTTTCCTCACTTAAAAAAAAAAAAAAAAAGCAGCCATATATTCACAGCATCACAAATTTTCATAGAAGACACTGATTGAAATGAAAACATGAAAAAATCAAAATAAGATCGTTTATTCAAGTCCCTTAATTCTAAGAGAGATTATGTAAAAAGTGTGATGTGATTCTAGGTAAGAATGTTGCAGCTGATGATTTTAATCAATGCTCTTAGGTAAAAGTAATATACCATTGTAGACTGAAAATTCTGTAGAAGAGTAGCAACAGAAGGTGGCTCAGTGGTTGCATTTGCACAGGTGGCTTTAAAATATGCTCCGTGTCAGCTATCTAAAACTTCAACCTGCTTTTATTGAAGCTGATGGCAAAATTCCCATTGAATCCAGTGAGGGCAAGAGCAAAGTTCTTACTATGCCTTCAGAGTAATTAATCTGCTCTTCGGTTCTCATGTAATATACATATGCAGTCTATAGCTAGAAAATGTCATATAATTAGTGTTTAGAAAAACACTTGCAAAAGTAGATCTTAATTGAACATCTGATAATTTTAAAAATATTGATAGTCCTTGTTTTTCTTTGAGCATTTATGTTTCATAAACTACTATTGACTATATGAGTCACGTTAGTTTTGGAAGTATTTTTGCTATTGTTAACGTTATGAAAATATATTTTAAATTAAATAATTCAATAAATTACATCTGGGGTTTCTAAGTCTGTGAAAAGAGAAGACACAGTATTAGATATCATTAGTGGAGTAGAATAAATAATAAAACATAATTTACAAATTCAGATTTCATAAATGTTTCCAGAGCTTAGCTGTAACTCTTGGTTTGTCCAATCACACTACTACACAAAACTTTGTTATCAACAAGTAATGAAACTGTATTACTTCTGTAGTTACCTTTGTATTATTTTTATGAGGCTTAGTCCAATGGGATTTGGCATCATTCCATTGCTTTATTGTCAGTATTGTTAATTATTTTTCTACCATTTCATTAAGCATTTAGATAGCTGATTTTGCACACTACGTGTGCTCTGCCTTATCTGATATTATTGTTGATACCAAAGGGACCATCTATTTTACAAACTATCCTTATAAATTACACACTTATTTAAAAAATTATGTTTATAAAATTTTTGTTGTTAAACACTGTGCCAAGAGCTATGAGACTTAAGTTATAAGTGAGTTGTAAGTATGGAAATCAAATTTGTTCTTTAGTTATAATTGCAGGGCAGCTGGGTTTCAGGGTTTTGCCTGTATGCACACCAGTACATAAAAATCATTAATTCCTTGGGTTGTCCAGGAACTCTCCAGACAGTCATTGGCATAAATGAATTAATGGACAGGCTTGAGACAATGGACCAACTTGAAAACAGATGACTGACTGACTGAACCTTCACCACGACATATTTGACTTACAGTTACAGAAGCCCTCCAGATGTAAACTTTGGATATTTTGGCAACTCCTGCTGTGTCTAGTTCAATTTATATGCCTAAATGTTTTGATTAACATTCTGTGTGGAGTGTCCAGAACACCTGGGTAATTCCTGCTGCACACATGACTGAATTGTGCCTAGAGCAGACAGCTGTAGTCAATAGAAACTCTTCCTCCAGAAATGGTTGCACAGGACAGTCTTTTGCACGTAGATGCTTAGGAGATATTTTGTATGCATTTTAAGTTATCAGCAGTGATGAATTATGCATGTGATGGGCTAGTCACATAGGACATCAGGAGATCTGATTCTCCATGCAAGCATTCCACTATGCCAAGATCCCAGTAAATTAAGTTTTCTTGCTTTTTAACAAACTCTCTGTGCATCAAAGTGCAACAACACTATTGATGAGTGAGTCACATAATAACTTTAAGATGCTTGAAATTATCCTGCCTGGCCTGAATCTGACTCTGCAGAAGACATAGCTTTCATCTAGGTGCCACGCCATATCTGTCTGTTTCTTGTTGCCTCAGTTTGTAGGTTGTCCCAAAAGGCACTGATTTTGTTTAAGCAACAATATAGAGCTCTAGATGTTTACTTTACAAATCTGAATTGTTCTCTAGGCTCCATTCACTCCATTGCCTACATGCAAACATTAAAATTTAAGTATATTGAATCCCACTTCTCATGTCCAGTCAGTTGAATTACTCTTTCATATTCCGCTAACTCTTGCTTTGACATCCATTGACTGTAGTAGGAGCTTACACCTCTACATTTAGAGACTTCAATATCTTGAACTGTTCCCATGCCTGATGCCTGGTACTAAGTGACTCAGAACCTACATGGAAGAAGTTTTTGTTATCTGATGGATGTTTAACGTAATAGAGAAAAAATGACATTGAGATCCAGTTATTGAAAACTGAAAAGAAATATATACTAAAAATAATTTTACATTTTTAGCACCAAGGGTAGGTAATTATTGGAAAAGCTTATTTTTGGAGGTCTTTAAATGAGAATTAAATATCTTTCTTGAAGGAAACAAATAAATTCTTATTTTAAATCTTCCCTCTTTAACTGTTTTGCCTAGAAAAGGGTGTTGCTGTGGGTTTTCTTCCTTCATATTTTCTGACAAGTTTAAGTTAATGAAAGACCTAAAGCTTTTTGTTGTTGTTATTTTGATGAGGATGCAGAAACCTTTTGCTTCTCAAACTAAATAGAAGGGAGAATAGTCTTGTCAATCTGGATAATGGTTTTGCATATTGATCAAACATATTCATTATTGGATTTTTGAGATAGGAGACTGCCGTTTAATATCTATCTAATGATTATTCTTCTGTCAATCTGAGCAATGATAATTACACTGTGATTAACATTGTGATTGAGATCTGTGTCAATTTCTTTTCCTTAGATGTTTTTGATGAGTTATCTTTCTGGCTGAAGTGCTGGTACAAATTGCTAGTACAGATTTATCATATCTTTAAAATCTTGTACTTTATGATTAAATGCCAGAATTTTTATTCCGCAGTAAGTAATGTGAACAAGAATATTCTGCCTCTCGTTGACATTTCTAAAGGTTTGTCCTTTCTTATTATCTGTCTAATCTTCCACATCTATTATCCTGGAGTTTTTATAGTGCCCATGTGTTGTTTCTGAACAATTCCTAGGTGTACTCAAGCTCCACGAGCAGATTTCTCAGCATCCTTCGAGGAACATTGTCCACTGCAATTGAATCAGTGAATAGAATCTCCTGAAAATGCATGTTGCAGTAATGTATTCCCTTATCAGACCCTTATCAGACAAGGATAAGGTCTGAAAATGTTCTTAAAGCAGGACATCGGTGGACTTCTTATGCTGATGCAGCCTAATAGAAAAAGATCTTTGCACCCATCAAAGTTGAAAGGCTGCTAAGACTTCAAGCTTGTCAAGGTTTGGCCTGGAAAAAAATCCCTAAATGCCTCCAACTGGTCATTACATACCTGTCCAGAATGATCGGGCTGAGAAAAGGATACCATTTGTCTCCTGCTGATTGCCCATCTGGACCTAGAACCTATACAGAGCAATACTCAGTGGTGGAGCATTTTCTACATCAGTTTAAAATGATGAGAACATAGAGTCTACCACACTTCAAGATAATCTAGCTGGAGAACAAGGAAGAGATTAGGATGGGTCATCTATTTTTCCTGTGGATACTTTATTACTATGTAGAAAAGAATCAAGATCCAGGGTATATGAAGGAAAAAAATGAGGGCACATATTCAACTGTAGTGTGGTGAGTCCCAGGTTCTTGTCTCTGCTTCAGGAATGCTTATGTGTTTTATAAATGGTGACCAGATAAAAAGCAGAAAAAACAGAGGCAAGGACTTAAAGCCACCATCTTATCTCATTTGAAATATACAACTTAATCATTACAGAACCAGGATCTTGCCTACAGGATTTCTTTCCGCCATATTAAGTTTGTATCCTTTTTGCATAGAGACACAATCTGAAGAAAATACAGAACATCTCTGACTCCTCTATTCTACCCTGAACAGCTCATTGCTTAAAGATTATAATTACTCCAAAGAAATTTAAAACCGTGGCCTTGGATCTTCTTGGACAGAGGGATGAATTCAGCTTCTAAATACAATTACAGGTGGACAATTGTATGGGATGGTTTGACAATTTTGTTTAGAAAAAGGGAGCTCAGACATTTTCAAAGAGGGTCACTTCACTTTCCCTCACAAGAGTTGTGGATTTTACACTATGTATCACAAGAAAATTATTGGCTTGTGCTTCTAATTTAAGAACTTAAGCTCTGGAAAGTTGTGCAATTTGCCACACTTCTGTACCCATTATTTCATGCTGGATGAAATAGCACTGTAGGGGGCTTTCTGCTCTGAATGCTTTTTTTGAATGTGTTTATTTCACTTCCTCACTGTAGATAGATCCTGTTTCTTTAATTCTGGGTCTTGATACATACATAATAAAGAAAATATTATCTGTTTCGTAGGCATCTAAATCATTTAAGAAATATACTCTAAAATGTCTTCAGTTTGAGACTGTTGATTAAGAACTGCAAGTACAGTCAGTTTATGCTAATATAAATTTTTATGTGAACCTTTCTCTGCCTCAAAATACCTTTATGAAGAAAACACTATCTGCAGAAAAATACTTTTATTCTTATAGTCTTATTATAACATGATTTTTAAATTTTTTCATCTCTGTAGATGTTATTTTGAAGCAACTAGGATTTACATAATAACTGAATTCTGTTCTATCAATTTTTACAGCTGTCTTTCAAGACCTGTAATTTCATCCAGCAATAAGAAAATGCTCTGAGTAGTCTCTTTTTATTTGCTGAAACAACAAGTTGTCAGCAGGTTGAAAAGTTAGGATTCCATGTTCACTCATTCCGGCATTCCGTGAATTGACTTTATCTCACTTAGAGTTTGAAGTTAATGCATGTGTACACAAGATATACAGTGATTAGTATGTGCAGTTTTTGCAATCAAATTCTAAATGCCTTTCCAATTTCTTTGTTTTCAAAGTATAACTTACATTTGAATTTAATTGCACTAAACACAACCATTTCATAGATTCTACTATCAAGTAAATCGTGCTTCACAATTACACGATGGAAATGTGGCTATATCAATATATAATGATCATTTTGATTGACTAAAATGTAATGTAATAGAAAAAGCAGCACTGTAAAAGAAGAGGCCAACAGGGATTACTTATGAGATTTCCTTCTGTTTTCAACTATCTTATGAAGTCTTTAGAGATCTCTACATTTCTCTTAAAACGTTTTTGTGAACTTTCTTTCAAATACATAATGAAACTTTTGGCAGACAACATGTAAGGAGCATTTTTTTATTGTTTCTGAAGTAAAAAAGCTTTAGAAAGGAGGGGGAGGAGTATTTTTCCTTTCACTTTTGATGCAAAATAGCCATAGACTGTCTTCTTCAAATATTTACTGATCTGTTCTGCTTCACATTTCCCACTTTCTACTAACTGTATATTAAGAGTCTGTTGCAATCTTATGTTTTCACTACCACTTGTTACACTGTGACACTAGACATAAAATCAGGAGACCTTCTGGGATCTTGTCTTGGTTCAGACATTGCGCTGCTTCATGTCCTTGGACAATTACCTTAACCACTGCAGCAGCAAGTTGTCTCCCATTGCATGACTTGTTACCACTGAAAGTATTGCCAGGTAGGTAAAGGGAAATCTTGTGGCTGCTCAATTTGAGGAGAGAAGAATTAATGAGAACTGGTAAGGACTGGTCTAACTTAGGGGAGAGCAACAGAGAGGTTTGATTGCGCAAATCGACAAAAACGTAGCCACAGCCCAAGCAGGGTCAGCTGAGCTTGTCCAGGGTGTGCAGGGGCAGCTGCCTCCAAAGAGGATTCAGTCATCAGACAGAAGACAGAAGCAGCCATGGAATTTCTTTTCCTGTGCATGTCAAGCCAAAGCTGTTGGACACTGCCTTTGTGGGCCAGGCTGAATTTCCAAGGAGTTTTTGGCCTGACTAGCCATCTGACCAGGAATGACATAAATGCGAGTGTATGTGTGGTGTTTTCCCTTTAAATTCCATGCATTTATGCCCTCCATTTTGATCAGCAACACTGAATAAATAATAAATTGAAGATGGTTATTATCTAATTAGTTACTCCTTTGGGTAAAAGAAGCTCGTTGGAACAGGTGTGGTCTCCTACCATGTATGCATGCGGTACCATGCTCATCATGCCGGAAGCCTCTAATCACTAACGTTTTACAATTAATGATCAAGACTCAAGTGAGAGGTGAATCCAGACAAAAATCATTTATCCTTTTCCTAAATCTGGATTTCATGGATCTTAATCTGAACTCATATATAATGACATACATCACTGGATAGAGGTAGAGGACCTAAATCTGACCACATTGTCACTAAACTATGTTTATAAATGAAATTCCTGCCTTAAAAATCTTGATGTATTGTGTGTGGGCAGTAAAATCCTAATTTCTTTAGTCCTTACCTGAAAAAACATGTAGGATGGGAAATCCATTGTAGGCCTGCTAAATCTACTGTTCATTCACTCTTACTTGACTCAGATATCTTTCCACTTCCAATTGTTATTGAATTTTCATATCATCTGTTTAAGAAAAATCTTTCTGGGTTTAATACATTGAATGTTTTATGATGAACATAATATAAATATAGTAAGAGCTACAAAATCAGAATATTGTTCTTCATGAACATTTATTACCTTTAAAATATTTTTTTTTTTTTTTTATTTATTGAAGAAAATTGGACTTATTCATAAACATTATCTATTTATACATAATATGCTTATGACCACATTAGTCAGAGAGAAAAATTTCAGAGGCTTCAGTGAAAAAATATTAAGGTGTTTCTCTTCCTTGATTTCTGCAGAATTCTGTATCTTCTGCCAATTCTGAAAATATATATTATATGCTATACTAAGAAACATCACATCTTCAGAATGATTTTATGTATCAGTTTTGTCTTTATTTAGAACTTTGTCTTTATTTAGAACTTACCTCATACATGTTTCTTAATTTCCTGATCTGTGTATCATTGTGTGTATGACTTACTGCATATTTTCCATGTGTGCACACAAGATTTTCTCCAGTTCCAGTGGATTTCCAAAATGCCTAGATAAAGTTATGTGCTTCCATGATTACATCAGCAGCTCTTTGGTTTGAGGAGTTCAAGTGGGGTTCTGGTGTTAGGGTTAAGTCATTCATAGAATCATAGAATCATAGAATCTTCATGGTTGGAAAGGACCTTTGAGACCATCGAGTCCAACCAAACAACCTACAATCTCTGCCACTAGAGCATGCCCTGAAGTGCCACATCTAGATGTTTCTTAAACATCTCTAGGGATGGTGACTCAACCACCTCCCTGGGCAGGCTGTTCCAGTGCCTGACCACTCTTTCAGTAAAGCAATTCTTCCTAATATCTAATCTAAACCTCCCCTGCCCCAGCTTCAGACCATTTCCTCTGGTCCTGTCATTATTCACCTGGGAGAAGAGGTCAACGCCCAGCTCTCTACAACATCCTTTCAGGTAGTCATCCTTTCAACTGACAGTGTGTGTTGGCTGTTTCATCAGCAAGGAAGGACTGTTGTAATTGAAGACAGTGAATCACCCAAGGGCCTGGAGTCATGTCCAGCTTCTGTCTATTCCACTTTGGAGTGATAGTAGCTTTAGGAAGCTATTGTGTTCCAGATATAAAAAAATCCCAGAGCTTCCCTCTCCATCAGCTCTTGAAATATGTCCTCTGAAATGCGAGGATTTTTCCTGCATGCCTTGCAAGGTTGTGAAGAGTGGTTTATTCCTAGTCTACTGAAAACTCATTTCATGTTAACACTCCAGAATAAAATTGAGAACAAAGCAGAGTGTTTTTTTGTCTAATCCTGATGTTAACCAGAAAGCAATCAAATGGAATGGGGAGATGCGGGGGAAAAGGGGGGGATGTAACACACTTCAAATGAAAACACAGAACAAGAATGTAAATATAAGATAAAAATGCCTGTCAGATACATACCTACCCATGCAGGTATTCATCAATGTTTCTGGAATTATAGATAAGAATAAGACACTTTTCAGCATGGTAAGTAAGGCAAAATTTTAATAATGATAACAAAAATGTTTAGAATCTACTCTCTTATTATCCTCAGGACTATGGTTACTTATGTTTAAGAAGCACTTAAAAGCATTTTTTCTAAAACACTTGAGATTGGCAATAGGTTTAGGTTCCCAGTTTATGGTGTCAGGAGAGGGAAAAAGCAAAATGTTTCCTGGATCCGACTAAGGCTTTGGGAATTCAGATGAGTGAAACGCACCAGACCTTGGAGCAGTTATTCACTTTATGTTGTACAGGTAATGGCTAAAAGCAAGAGTAATGCAGGGATAATTTCCCACAATTCTGTATAAAAGTAAAAACTTGCACAACTTTATGTGTTGACTAATTTCTGTAGGGTGCCTTTAAATTATAACAAAATTCATTTTGTTAGCCTTTAATAGTCTCTCTTAAGATGGTCTGGTTTTGACTAGCAACAACATATGATCTCTCTTGCCAGGACATTCAATTTCTCCTCAAATTAATTTAAATCTACCCTTGTAATTTAAAATTTTTATTTGTCATTGTCAATGTAACATCGTTTATTTCTGGCTCTGCCCTCAATTTAGCTACAAGAATCAGTCTCTTGGTGCTGTTTAAAATCTTGTTAGGAATTTTAGGAAGGGATACTGAAGCAATCTAATGATAATTATTTTTGTCATTGTCAGCTTGAGTAATCATGTAGCCTTTGTAATGGAGTCTGATAATAGTGCTATATTCTACAGGAATATGAGTTGTATAAACTAAAAACATGAAATGTGAATTGGTTAGGAGTCCCTAAATAAATAAAGTATCTGAATTAACATATCTGGAAGCTCTACTTTGTAGACAGGAGAGTTAATTTTCATATCTTTGTTTTGTATCTCATGACCATCAGAAACTCATCTATTTTCTTTCATTATTTTTGCCTATATTGAATTTTCTTAATAATTTTCTTTATTTATCAGAAGTTCTAATGCCATAGTTCCATAACTATTTAGCAAGTATTCCGATAATGACAATCGACCTTCTTGCCCTCTCTTCAGACTCCATATTGATGAACACATTCCCTTCAGATGTGCCACTCCCTCTGTTGGTTACCTTTTTTGAATATGGATATAACCATATGTGCTGACTTAATGAATTACGAGCAGTACTACTATATGTCTGCAGGATAAAGTTTGCCTTTATTAAAAAATCTCAGACTCACAACCAAATACAAGCTACGGACTCATTTGTAGTGATGCACATACTAAAGAAAAGTTCAATGATTCCTTTCATTGCTCTACAGAACCTATTTTTAATGAAAACAGTTGAAACTAATGTATTCCTTGCACACAGGGGCCCACAGTCTATCAGCAAGTGCAATTTTCTCATGAACCCCACAAGTTTCCAGTGTTACAGGACCCAACCCTCTGGTAAACAAGGTCACTGGTTCTTAATAAACAGATTTTCAGCCCTGAAGGATCCTCATTTAACTAATGAATTTATAAATCAATAATGTCTTTCTTTTTTGTAAAAAGAAATATTTAGATGGGAAGGAGAAGGTAATAAAACAGTAACTGAAATCCTGTGTGCGTCATCAGGTGCAGGTGGATTTACCACTGCTCAAAATTTCTCACAAAATTTTCAGTTTAACCAACAGAAGCCCAAAAGTGGCTCACCCTAAGAACTCAGGGTCTATCCAAGATGAGAACTTGAAGACTCATGGACTTGTGGCGCTGTTATATGAGAAGAAGCAGCAGCAGGAATTTTCTACCCCGTGGGTGTATGTATAACCAACTCAAAGCAGAGGAGAGAAACTTCAGGACAGGAATAAGTGACAAGGAGGAGGGGCAGGAGTTCACAGTCTCTGGGTCTGGCCTCCTTGCTCTAGAGTTTGTCACAAATCCAATGTGATTTACATTCTCTGTGCATATCTTCCCTTTACAGAGAAGTGCTGCTAACTCAGCAGTGTGCTTCTCTTCAATCAGTGTTGAACTGAGTGTGACTATGGTTTAGGCACACTTATAATATTCTGTCTGGAAAGAAACTAAAACAAGCAATTTTCATTTGAATACCTAAATGTTAGAGGACAATCAGGAGTGCTTTACCTCAAGACTCACTCTTTCAGAACTTTGAAGCAGATTTTTCTCCATGATGAACTGTATTTAGAAAATGAACTTATTAAAAACCTTTGTGCAAAAATGAAGTTATTTAGATAAAAGTTAAATCTTCAAGTGGTCATTCATGCAGCTCAGATACAGTGAAAAGGAAAAGAGACACTATTAGTATTCAGAAAACAAATGTTGTAGGATGGACTGTATATAAGGTATTTAAGAGACAAGACAGAAACAACTTGATGGGCAGGTTGAAGGCAAGGAAATCACCAATAATATATCAAGAATATTTTCCGAGGGCAAAGATCCTTGGTAGCTATTAATGTAGCCCTGTAGCCATGTAAAGATAGTTTTGCCATCACTTGTAACAGGTCATAGAATGAGGAATGAAACTTGCCAAGCTTTGTCTGAAGTTGTGTTGGCCTACATGGGTCTTTGTTTTAACTTCTTTAAATATAAAAGCCATTTTCTAATGACCCGGTGGCTATTGCCTGATTAGTTTTATTTTTTATTATATTTGTATAATTTGTGGTACAATCATATTTTTTATTTTTGTAATAAAACTGTTCTGCAAATAATAAAATAGTCATCATAGAATGAAATACTTGTAACTCGAGAATAACGATGTAGTGTAGAATACAGGCATGGTGTGACAGCAAAAGCCTTGAAAGTGGGGATGCAGAACGCAGTGTTGGGGAGTAAAACCACAAGAAGATAGATGAGATGCACAGATGACACTGGAGACCCCAGAGATGTAAGCAATTCACCAGATGAAGAAACAGAGATTGGGGGATGGTGCAAAATTGGTTTAATGGATAACAAAAATAATGAAGAACAAGTATCTGACATACTTAAGACAGGCCACATCTAGTACTTTTATATGTAACACTGAGGTGCAGACCAATGAAGAAAAAGAAACATTAAGTATAATAGAAATGTTTTAAAACAGCTCCGATGCATTAAAATCTCCTCCTCTTAAAAAGAAGAGGAAGAAGCTGTCAACAACATGTTCTTCCCATCGAGGGGCTTGGGAAACTTTGTCCCTGTGTCCAGTCTGAAACCACAGTCTTCAGGTCCACTCAGAAACACTAGAAGCGTGAGTGTAAATGTAGAGAAAGGGGTACATACAAGGAATAGTGAGTGTAACTATTGAAATTGTATTATTAGTGAGACTTTCCACAATACTATTCTTTTCTTTATTTTCTTTTTCAGGAATATTAAGATCTGGACTAATAATTCTTTGATTAAACCATTAAGATTTGAATGTCACTAAAAATATATCTTACTTAGCTTTACATATCAGATGTCTTTCCTTTTTGTTTCAAATAAGGGTTTGAATGTAATGTTAGTAAACAGTCTGAGTCAATGTTAGTACCCGGGATGAATCGTTAACAGTAAAACTGGTAGGTTAAAATATTAGTGGTATCTCCAATTCTTGAAAGTTGCTAATATGAATGGTTAATAACAAGAGATCTTTTTTAGAGTATTACAGAGTATGTTATATATCAGCATATACCATGTTTATCAAGGAGACCTCCAGGACAACTGTAAGACATCACATTATACAATTTTCAGAATACTTATACAGTGTCTTATCTATTCTGTTCAATAAATTCAACTGAACATTTAATTACCCTGGTTTGAGCAGTTGCATACTATCGTAGTAATTGGTAGCTCATTATCCTTAACGTTAACCCTAGTTCACTGTCAGTTCTTCCTTTTCTCTCAAACAATAAAGCCAGTAAGTTGATGCAATATCATGAGCAAAATATGCATTCTTGATGAAAATGTATGAACAGCCAAACACTAAGAGAAATAGAACTAAAAAATAACTTATCAGAGAGAACCATTGTAGAAATTGTCATCAGTGAGTTTGCAGATGACACCAAGCTGAGTGGTGCAGTTGACATGCCTGAGGGATGGGATGCCATCCAGAAGGACCTAGACAAGCTGGAGAAGTGGGCCCGTGTGAACCCCATGAGGTTTAACAAGGCCAAGCGCAGGGTCCTGCACCTGAGTCAGGGCAACCCCTGATATCAATACAGGCTGGGAGACAAAGGGATTGAGAGCAGGCCTTGGCTGACCAAGCGAACAAACTACTGGAAGATATTTTTGTTCTTAAGTAGTGATTAATCTGTATTTTTCTGAGGGGCTAATGTCTATTTCTTGGGTTTATGTCTTGTTTCTAATGTCTGTATCTCTTTAATTAATCTGTTTACAGTATCGCTAAGTGTTTAATCTGTGCTTGTGGCATTCTTACTAAAATTAAGATTCCTTCATAATCACTTCAATCATCATATACATCTTCATTTTAACACAGATCTAAGGATCCCAAATGAGTTAACTGGCTTAGACAAACTGCCTGTAGTTTTCCTGCCAACCACAATAAGGTGTACAGACTCCACAGCCCTCAAGGTAAGAAAGTAGTGAAGAATGCTGTGACTAATGGAATTTAATAGATCTAGGTCTGACCTCAGTCTTTGTCTTCTCTGTCATCTTGTCTTCTCCTGAGTCCTCATGTCAGAGATGCTGCTCCTTGTTGCATCTGTCACAGTGGGCTGCTTGGCCTCTTCATAGTGGCTGTCACTGCAAGGACATGCTATTGAAAGTGTTGAGGAAGATTTCACCTCTCTGTTGCACAGCTCAGTGATTTACTAGGTTCAGCAATGTGACATGCTGAATCAGCTCTGCCACTGATGTTAGGAGTCTCTGACTACTTGGTGATTATGTGTAGATTGGTTCAAATGGTTATGCTACATAAGAGGAAAATGAGAGTGAGAAAGTACAGTAGAACCACTTACAGTGGAGTGGTGTGAAAATCCCAAACAGCTTTAGTGCATTTCAATAAACTTTTTCATCAAGCTGCATACAGTGATGCTTCTAAGAAAACTCTTTTTCAGATAGTAAACCCTTTGGAATACATCAAATAATGGGTCTAGATAGTATTAAATAATGGGGATTATTGCCTTCTCCTCATCTTGGACAGAAGCAAAAACAGAGAAGAAAAACATGTCACCTGTTGCTGCAGGTTCTCTCAGTTGAAAGTAAAAACCATTTAGGCTAATGATTTTGCAGATGCTTTACCTTGTACTACAAGTTATGCAGTAAAAGCACTTGGAAACAAAACAATTTGATTTTCATGACTATGGAACGTTCTTCAAGGACTGAAGGATGCTAAGCAGGGACGAGATCCAACTGACCAAGCTGAGCAAAAGCATCTTTGCCAGCTGGCTTGCCAACCTGGTAAGCGGAGCTTTAAACTAGAAATAGTTTGAAGTGAAGGGAGATAACAACCTTCAGTCAAGTGAGAAAATAGTGAACCAGGTTGGCAAGCAAAGGGTGCAGGGTGGACGAGACAGACTTCATAATCAACAAAACAGCAAAAAAGTGCCCATCGCAAGTGTATTCACACAAATAAGGGAGACC
The DNA here is from genome assembly GCF_028500815.1 of Rissa tridactyla. Classification (NCBI taxonomy): domain Eukaryota; kingdom Metazoa; phylum Chordata; class Aves; order Charadriiformes; family Laridae; genus Rissa; species Rissa tridactyla. The sequence goes on from NC_071466.1 coordinate 201,098,518, forward strand.
CAAGAAGATAGCACTGTGGGAGAAGCTTTAATACTTTTCCTGGGAGATCAGCACGAGTGGGTGCCCCTCCCAAATTCTCATGCGCCATGGGGAACAATAGGAGGAATTAGAGGTCTGCACAGCTATGATCTCATTAGCAACATAGTGGTGGTGGGATAGCTCACACGACTGGAAGCAGTGATGGGTGGGTACAGGCTCTTTATGAAGGACATGCTGGAACAGGGAGAGAGACGTGCTTTATGTGAGAGAGAAATCGGAATGCAAGGAGCTGCACCTAGGAACAGGAAAGGAGTCAGATACCTTCCAAGCTGGTAGCTGCAAAGCTTTTTTGTTCAGACAAAATACTTCCACCTTGCAATGGCAAGAGAGATTACGGGGTAGGAGAGTGCAGCAAAAGGAGCATATTTGGAGGGTCGGTAGTTGCCTAGCTTTTCTCACTTCTTTTCACAGAAGGATCTCATTGCTGCAGAGACATCTCTGTGATCTAGAACAGGAAATTCCTCCATCTAATTCATCTCGGTTTGCAAAAAGAAAGGTAAATGTACTATTTCTGATTTTGTGATTAGAACGGGTGAGGGAGGTGAGGGGTTTTACTCTTTATATTTTTGTTGAAAAAGTCATAAAAAAACCCAAAACATCATGCTTGCCACACAAAAAATTAAACTGCTCATAGATTACTGATGTTATCCATATCTAGCTAAGTTCTTTTTCAAAGCTTTGGGATTGTATCACAAAGATTAACATCATAAATGAAGGATAATATTTAGAAATATCCTTTAGATCTGAAAAGAAAGCAGAAGATAATTGTGGCAGGTTGACTTTGTTTGTCTGCCAGACCTCAACCAGCCGCTCACTCACTCCCCTTTCTTAACAGTATAGGGCAAGAAAATACAGTGGAAAAGCTCATGGGTCAAGATAAAGACAGGGAGATCACTGAACAATTACCATCATGGGCAAAACAGACTCAACCAGGTGAAAACTAATTCAAGTTATTGTCAACTAAAATATTTTTGGATAGTGAGAAACAAAAATTAAAATACCTCCCCACATATGTTTTCCCAGGCTCAACTTCACTCCTTTCTCACGTCCTCTACCTCCTCACTGTCCCAGAGTGGTGCAGGGGGGATGGGCAATAAGGGGTTATGGTCAGTCCATAAGTGTTTCTATTTTGCCCTTTCTTAAACCTGTTTTCCCAGAGATGCAGGCTTCTTGGCCACAGGGCTCACCTGTGTCTTGGGGTGGGTCAGTTGGAGCTGTCTGGAACCAGCTGTGTCTGTCCTCCCCTTACAGAGGCCACCTCACAGCCCCAGCTTCTGGCGCCAGGGCACATGTTGTCCCAAAAATAAGGTTTCTTCAGCCGGTGTGCAAAAGCCAATCAACACACTGACTCGAGATATTTGTCTTTATTTCAGTTCTGCAGAATTGGGTGGTAGGCATGTAAAGCAACCAGCACACCTGATAGGAAACACATAGGGTCTTTTATACAAAAGGGTAACGAAGGAAAATCACATCAAAATAGCCTTAATCATATACCAAAAACTCATTTGTGTGCGTCCCAGTTTCTCTCTGGCTCATTATAAGGTGGTCTTACATTTACATATACAATTTCCTCCTAGAGTATTTAGTATTTAATTTTAGTATTAAAGTTATCTAAGGTAAATAGAAATTATACCTTCATCCTACCAGCTACCACTAGGTTACTATTTAATTTTCTATTCTGTTTGGGCTCCACTTGGAACAATGGCTAACTTAAAGATTGGATTAGTTATATTTATGAGATTTTCGTTTTAGGGACTTTCTATTCCCGTTGCTATGATTTCAGAGTAGGCCATGATGGTCACTCAGTTTTGTGGATTTTTAACTCTTTTCGACATCACATGGACACCCAATACAGTAACACAGAATAATTAGGATAAAATGGGAGAGAAGTATTTCCTTATTATTATGAAACCATACTCAGTAGTATGTTTTTGATGTGCTATTATATTGTACTTTGAAAAGTATGCTTGTACTCCCATGAGATCTATGTGATAATCACAAATTGGTCACTAAGGGCCAAGACCTCCAAATACAGGGGTGATTCCTACAGCAGTAACATTCATCGCAAGTAGGCTGTGTACATTCAATGATCAAACCATTGTGCAATCTCTTTGTGCCACTTTAAAAAAAAGGTGGTTAAAACTTTGTAGCAGAGGTAATAACAAATTATTGGAAAGTGCATGATCTGCAGCCAGAATACATTCACCATGTAGACTTCATCTCCTGTTGGTCTCTGGAGATGCATAAGATCACCAGCAAATTGAAGGTTGTAAGGTTTTTTAATTGCTTGTTGTCAGTGCATAGAGGTTGTATTTCAGATCATGAATTTTTAGTTCTCTATCCTTCCTTTGTTTCCTAGTTATATTCATATGCACAAGAAAGGTACAGAGTCAAAGAGTTTCTGCACACATAGAAGTATAGAATCGTAGAATCATAGAATGTGTTGGGTTGGAAGGGACCTTTAAAGGCCATCTAGTCCAACCCCCCTGCAGTAAGCAGGGACTCTTCAACTAGATCAGATTGATCAGAGCCCCATCAAGCCTGGCCTTGAATGTCTCCAGGGATGGGGCCTCCACCACCTCTCTGGGCAACCTGTTCTAGTGTCTCACCACCCTCATTGTAAAGAACTTCTTCCTCATGTCTAATCTAAACCTACCATGCTCTAGTTTAAAACCATTGCCCCTCATCCTATCGCTCCAGACCCTCCCCAGCTTTATTATAGGCCCCCTTCACTACTGAAATGCCGCTATAAGGTCTTCCCGGAGCCTTCTCTTCTCCAGGCTGAACAACCCCAACTCTCTCAGCCTGTCTTCATAGGAGAGGTGCTCCAGACCTTTGATCATCTTCGTGGCCCTCCTCTGGACCCGCTCCAGCAGGTCCATGTCCCTCTTGTGCTGAGGGCTCCAGAGCTGGACACAGTACTCCAGCTGGGGTCTCAAGAGAGCAGAGTAGAGGGGAGGGGAGCAGAGTAGAGCAGTGTAGAAAGAGGGTCCTGCCTGTTGTCGCAGAGCTCTCTTGGCATGTTTTAGGTGAACTAGCATGCCTTTTCTTTCTCTAGTCTTTGAGACACTTTTTTACGTACTGTAACATTGTTGTGAGCAAATTCTATATGCCAGGTAATGTCTTCTGCCATAAGTAAATTTAGGCTTAATAATAAGTATAAATGTCCTAAAATAATGAACGTTTTAAGTTGAGGATCTAAAAATGGGGAATTTTTCAACCGGTGCATTTGGAGTGGGGTGGTGTACTGAAACACAAGGCACTCATTGTATTTTGAATCATTAAAAACAACAAATGAGAGGCAAATGAAAGCAGTAACTAAAACATGACGTTTTCAGAGACAGACTACATTCCACAGATGTCTGGAATTAAGTATCATTCTCTACGCTGCACCTGTTTTTCCTTCAATTCAAAGCTCAGAATCCCTGTGGAAACAAGTTGGCCTTACTATTGCAGAAGGCTTCCTAACTTCTGAGACAAAAAAAAAAAAAAAAAAAGAAAAAAAGAAAGCAGAGGTGAAATCCTACCCCCAGTAGAATCAATCCACAACTCTGAAAGCTGTAGTTTGTTGTACTTTCCTATTCAAGTGACAATGAGTGTGAACCTTCTGGCGACATCTAAAGGATGAAGGTTCTTAAGAAGAGTCATTTATATAAAACTTAAAATGAAACTAATGTGTTAGTTAGTTACATAACTTCTAAATCTTTTGGTTTGCTATTAGACTGTTCTGAAATAAACCTCAAAAAATAATGTGAGACTTAAATTAGGTGTAAGAATCAAAATTGTCTGCTTATTTCTTGGAGGCCTTTGGTCAAATTCTTACAAAATTATATTCCCAGTCCATGCTAGTTCAGATGAGTTACAAACAGTAGAAAAAAAATAATAAAAAGAACTTTAATAAATTTGGCTAAATAAAGAAAACAAGGCTTATCATTTAAGTACATTTGTCAAAATTGAATGCCAAGTGTTTGAGTTGTTTAAAAGCTCATTGAGTAATACAAAAAATATTCTTCCGAGAAATATTTTGATAAATATTTTCTTGCAAGGATCAGTATTAATGTACATCTGCTTCATCAAAACCAGCAAATATCTATGGCATAAAGGAAAAAAAAAAAAGCCAATTAATTTGCAGGATCACAGCCTAAAATCTCTGTGAAAGCCTAAGTGAAGATCTGTATTCGTAAACATATTATTTTCAGCAAAAGCTGTTATTTCAGTTGTTCCACAGGTTCTACTAGACCAAGGCACAGTATCTCCAAACATTAGGCCTTTCATTATTTCAATATATTTTATTCTCAAAGATCAACACATTAGGGTGAAATACAAGCCTGCCATTGGCAAGGTCATTTGCAGTCTCTTTCACTCTTCCTTTTCTATTGCAAGCACTGTGCTAAGAATAATGAAATTACTGTCTTCAAAATCAGTTTATGAGAAATACCACATTTCAGTGATAATGATATTGGAATAATCTAAATTGTTGTCGTTAAAGTTCAGCCTATTACTCTAGATTAAAATGAAAACTTCACAAAGGAGACTTTTAGGATAGATGATGACTTTCTATACTTTCATTGTGGTGATTCTCCAACGATTGGTATGATAGTCTTGTATAATTAATAGCACTTAAAATTCACATGATGAATATTTTTTTTTTTCTGATTTGAATACTTTCTTTCTCATTCTTGGAGGAAAGCAAGTAAGTAGTCTTTCTCCATTCACTGCACATGTGAATACTAATGCAATTATGTTTATAATGCCCTATATAGAAGAAATACAAAACACTTATAAGTTTTTCTTGATGTGCAAGAAATGATCCTCAATTTATACACAGGCTCCAAATCCCACAAAGATAACTGTTACAAGAACGGTAAGTAACATTGTTGTTGAAAAAAACTGTTTCAATATAAATAAAAGTTAGATATGTTATTTGTGAATGTCTGTATGTTCCCCTAGATTATTTGACCTGTTCCCCTTAAAACCAGTCCTGCAATCAGGATGTTACTTGCTGATAGAAATTTTGAAAATTGGCATTAAAGTGAAATGCTGTCTTTTCAATAATTATGACAATGAAAGAGAAAAAGGAAGTATCAGTAAAATGTTCATGTGTTCCGCTGTGCACTGTCTGTTATACAAGTGAAATTACCATTTGATTTTCATTATGGAAAGGAGAATATATATTATTAGTAGTAACGATCTGAGAAATGAGTTATAGATCCAAACCTATAGGTCCAGATTTTCAAATTCATTTTTTTTTCTTAGCTGAAATAGCATGAATGTTTATTGTTCTTTACTTAACTATTGGCTTCGAAAGTACAGAGGATAGGTGAAAAGAAAACCTTTAGTGAGACACATTTGAAGAGCAATGTTTTAAGTATTTACAACCTTTTTATTTCAAAGATATTTCACTTCAGTGAAACAGTCAGTGGATGTAAACAAAAATTCTTTCACTATGAAGAACAGGGCATGTGATTTTACAAAAAATGCTGTGTATTCCTTATGGAATATGGCTCATTGTGAATAGATAAATCGGTCACCATGCCAGAATGCTGCATTTCTCAAGAACATAGCTCAAAGGCAAGTCATCAACAGTACTATTCCGTTTGTTGCTTGCCTAGAAATGGAGTTAGAATCTATATTACTTCACATACAACCTTAATATTCTTATTTGCCCTTTCAGTAACTTCTTGAGTTTTACCTAAAAAGCCTGTCTAACAAGTATAATTTTCCACCTGTGTTTTCTGCTGACTAGCAATAATTAAGCAATTTCATGTATTTTCTCTCTGAGAAGTGAGCTACTGTATACATTTGTCTTTATTGTTGGTTCTTTACTGAAAGCCCCATTTTAATGATGCCTCATGAAATTTTTCTGAAGAAAAAATAAATTATTACCCTATTCCTACAACAGACCAGGAGAATTTCATAATTATATATACATTGACAGCTGTCATTATAAAACTATAGTTAACTTCTGGTGTAAAATATATTTTTAATTAGTTTTACATTATTCCTTTTTTCCTTGACTAACTATGCCAAAAACTTACCTTGCTTACAACTTTTGTCGTGTTACCCCTCTTTTACTTCAAGAGTATGCATATATGCACATTCTTTCTATATATACACATATATAGCTTGCTTCCAATGTACGTTGCTCTCTTGACAAGATACAGTATAAGTAATTTACAGATACAATTTATTGCAAGATAAAAATATGCTGATACAAAGTACAGAGAACCACCTTCTATTCAGGGAAAAGCAATATATTACCCAGTGTTGTAATAAACTGCATATTTTGTTAGGAAAGATATTTTATTGATTTATTTTTCACCTATGCATTGCAAGTTTTCTATAATTCAAGTCCTGACTATTATTTTTTTTATATCATAGCTTAAGTTACCAGAGGAGGAAATTAATTTTTCCCACTCTTATCTTTGGTGTGAGCTGTCCTTTAATTGAGTAAAATGGCTGTACTTAGTGTAATAATCCACCATTCATGCTGAGTTAGCAAAGAGAAACAGGATATCTCTTCAGACATCAGCCTGCCGGATGGCCTTCTCAAAAGGGAAATAAAAAATCACCTCATCTCAAAATCACCTGCTGGAGATTGACCTCCACATGTTAAATCCCTCTACAGGCAGATCTCAACAGCCATTTATCTCTGCCACACCCTGGTGCCGACTTTCCTGGAGGGCAGAGAGAAACTTTTAGCTTTATAGGATGTTATTTCCTCAGCAATTAGCAATCCCCTAGGCAAACAAGTTCAGCTTTCTCCCTCAGAGACCCTTGGGCATGGTGACCTGCCTCCTGGCCTCCGCAATTTCTGTCCCTGGAGGTATCTGAGCCGATGACTGCCTTCCAGCCAGATGCATGTCTGCCTGAGAAATAGTCCCTGGTGGGTGACTTGTCTATGGTGCAGTTCTCAGTAGCATTCCTCAGCTCTTGGAAAAACATTCCCTGTCCATTGTGGGTAATAAAATGTGTTATTAATAACTGCGACTGAGTAATCAAAGTACTACTTTTCATCCGCAAAAGGACAGTTAAGAAATATAGCAAATGTGTAATCTGACACACCAAGTATTCTGAGGATATAAAAATACTAAAATAGCATAGCTAAACTGAGTTTAAAGATGCCAAAGTGTTTAAAGAAGTTACTACCTTACAGACATGTTACATTTGTATATAAACAATTGATGGATGATTTCCATGCAGATTTTACAGTGTATCCGATCCACTATCTCTGTGATATTTTGCTAATTTGACTTAAATTATCACTGAGAAATGAAGGCAAACTAGTAATGGAATAATTTTCTTTTTCAGTGTTTAACTGAAAAGAAATAAAGCAGATATGAAATGGATTTTTTTTTTCAGCAGGCATAAAAATAGCATTTTAAAGAAACATGTTTGGAAAATAAGTATTTAATTGCTAGCCAGTGCAATTTAGGTAAAAGATAAATTACAAAAAGAGGGAGGTAATACTAGAGAGAAGAGGATCATGTTCCAATTGAACTCATATTCTGCCTTGCAAGTGAATGTACTGTAGAGGTAAAGCAGTATTTATGCTCTTTAGTCTTAAGTAGAAAGCAAAAAATATGATCTAATTGGCTGCTTGGATTCAATTATGGAAGCTGCCTAATATCACATGGCATCCTTTATTGCATCTGACTGCCCTAACCCCAAAACAGTAAAAAAATCCATCTGGCTTTTTACTTTTTTTTTTTTCCTCCTTATGGTGTATTAATTAGAATCTAAATTCTGGCATCACCAATGTAAGTAGCACTGGGGTTTTGGTGCATTTCTGTTGATTACACATAGCCCAATGTGGGGCAAGCCCTGTTTTTAAATTCTTCTTTCTGGTCCAATAAGTTGAAGGGCCTTGGCATTTATTACCAATACAGCACCTTAAACACCAGTCTGCTGGGTGAGACAGCCTGGAACTCTCATGGCTGCCTCATTTTAAAAAATATCTGTTATTCATAGGAATAGAGATTTCACATGCTTCAGTTAGTTCTCCAAAGTATAAGGACAGAGCATTAAACAGTCACTCATGAATGATTTTTCTCCCTCTCTCAGTTTATCTCACTCTTGATTTTCAAAAGAAACATCAGTTTCATTGTCCTCAAGGTAATGGCTGAAAATCTTCTGCAGGTGTCTGTCTTTGAAAGGAAAGGACCTCAGTCCAACCAATTCCCTGCTATTCATCCCCATCTTGGCACTGTAGCTTGTGTCTTCAGGAGTCAAACTGTGCTGAAAACACAAGTCCCTGCAACCACCAAGAGGAGCAGAATATAGGGGTTTGCGAGTGAGACACCCTTTTAGTGTCCCTGTACTCTATAAAAACCCTGGCTTTCATTATTAATTTGTACAATGCTTCAGTCATTAAGAGTACATGTTCTTAAGGCCCGTTCTTTCAGTCCCAACCATCTACAGCTTTCTAAATTGGGAAGTCTTTACTGTGTTTCAGGGATGCTCTGTGTCTTTCTTTTTCTTTTATTTTAAATATTAATCTGAAGTAGAATTGATCAGAGCCTAGATGTCTCCTAGGCTTCTCAAGTTTATGAATTGTCAATGGGGCAACTGGAAATTGCCTATTATAGCGTCTCTTCTGTCTGCAGTCTTCAGCCTTATTCTGAGCAGAGGAGGATATTGCCACACAAGATGTATAGTCTAAGTAGCAAGTTACAAGTGCCTATAGAAAAATTAGAATTCCAGGAATAACTTTGATTCACACCATTGCCTCCTTTGTGGAAGCTCCAGAACATGTATTTTAAGTGTTAGGCTGCCATACAACTGTATATCAGCCAGCTGCAAACACCATTTATACATAAAAATATGCAGTATAAAATGTAATTAAAAGTATAATATCAATCAGAAAAATACCTACTGCCTAAATTAAGATTGTTTGTACCAGCTTAATTTGGCTGCTGAATGCAAATGCATTATGATACAGACCTAAATTGCAGAATGGCAAACTGTAATTTTCACAGAACTCCCCCTACATTCACTGCACAGAATATCTGCTCCCTTAATGAGCAAATAGTCAATATTTTGTTTTCTCCTCTTTGTTTGCTTAGAGGTTTCATAGCCCATTTACTGTGCACTGTCCAACCCCGCTGACTGCAGAATTGTGTTTTGATTCAGAAAAAAAGTCTTCCTGGGTTCTTTGTATATGCTTGTTTCATAAACATTATGTCATCTCTGTAACATTCTTAAGAAAAGAAGGGATATTATCTGCTATAGAAATTTTGGTGTCAGCAACATTTGATGGGCCTAATCATGAAACCTTTCTCTCAATTCCTGCAGCCCTGTGCATTGTTATACGCATTCCGACCTCTGACAATGAATGTTTTACAGATTCTACAAGAAGTAAAAGCATTACTCATGCAAAATCAACCTTGGCACAGGTTCAGCACGTTCATGGAACAAATGGTCCAGCAATTTCACAGAAGATGGTTGACATGGAGATATAAATCAGTGTTACCACAAAATACACTGCGACAAGACGTGAAAATGCACAATGATTGTAACTGGGTGTTATCTAACTTTTGGGGATATCTTTGCTATTTAAAGATTGCATACTAATTCTGAATATATATATACACATCCATTTTCCTATTATTTTAAAGAACAAACTGAAGAAAAAGGGAATGTCATTGTAATACATCATATATTTACTTCTGTCCACATCAGGACTGAAAACTTTAACTCTTAGGCTTCTGCTGATTGAGCTAAATGACATAACTCGGTGACAAAAGTAATGCAGAAAGAAAAAAGAATGTTTGAGGCTTTTGCTAACAGTTGAAGAATTATAAGTCACAGACATTTTGGGCTCTGGAAGGACAATAACCCCAAGGAGACTACCTTACCAGCCTTCTGTTCATCTGGACTTCCTGTATGAATGTATCTGCAACCACTTCCAGTGCACAACCACTTCCACTTTGGTGCATAATCCAACTTCATGTCCCATTTTTTCTTGGGCTGTTCCAGTTCTTGTTGTCCTTCCCCACCAAAATGTCTCTACCCTGACGTTATAGAATTGAAATACAAAATGCAAAATCATTTTTTTGGACTTTCTTTTGACAAAGACTTCACAGAATCACAGAATGGTAGGGGTTGGAAGGGACCTCTGGAGATCACCTAGTCCAACCCCCCTGCCAGAGCAGGGTCACCCAGAGCAGGTTGCACAGGAATGCATCTAGGTGGGTTTTGAATGTCTCCAGAGATGGAGACTCCACCACATCTCTGGGCAGCCTGTGCCAGTGCTCTGCCACCCTCAAAGGAAAGAAGTTCCTCCTCAGGTTGAGATGGAACTTCCTATGCTCAAGTTTGTGTCCATTACCTCTTGTCCTGTTGCCAGGCACCACTGAAAAGAGCCTGGCCCCATCCTCCTGACACCCACCCTTTAAGTATTTATAAGTGTTGATAAGATCCCCCCTCAGCCATCTTTTTTCCAGACTGAAGAGACCCAAATCCTTCAGCCCTTCTTCATAAGAGAGGTGTTCCAATCCCCTAATCATCTTGTTAGTCCTTTGCTGTAACCCTCTCCAGCAGTTCCCTGTCCTTCTTGAACCAGGGAACCTAGAACGGGACACAGTACTCCAGGTGCGGCCTCACCAAAGCAGAGTAGAGGGGGAGGATGACCTCCCTCGACCTGCTGGCCATACTCTTCTTGATGCACCCCAGGATGCCATTGGCCTTTTTGGCCACAAGGGCACATTGTTGGCCATCCTGTTGTCCACCAGGACTCCCAGGTCTCTTTCGACTGAGCTGCTCTCCAGCAGGTCAGCCCCAAACCTGTACTGGTGCATGGCGTTATTCCTCCCCGGGTGCAGCACCCTACACTTCACTTATTGAATTTCTTAAGGTTCCTCTTTGCCCAACTCTCCAGCCTGTCCAGGTCTCTCTGTATGGCGGCACAGCCTTCCGGTGTGCCAGCGACCCCTCCCAGCTTTGTGTCATCGGCAAACTTGCTGAGGGTGCACTCTAGCCCCTCATCCAGGTCACTGATGAATATATTGAACAGGACTGGACCCAATACTGACCCCTGGGGAACACCACTCGTCACCGACCTCCAACTAGACTCTATGCCCCTAATCACGACCCTCTGAGCTCTGTCTTTCAACCAGTTTTCTATCCACCTTACTGTCCATTCATCTAACCCACTCTTCCTAAGCTTCCTTATGAGGATGCTGTGGGAGACCGTGTCGAACACCTTGCAGTAAATTAATTCTTGGTGTTACAAATTGAAAATTTTGGTTTTAGTAGAACTGATTTATTCCACTTACTTATTTCTACTCGCAGGTGGATGAATATTCAGCTGTGGGACCGCAAGCTTACTGTATTATGCAGGAGCATTTATAACTTTGGGCAGTACAAATAGAAGGTCTGTGTAGTCCTCTGGCAAGTCTGTCCCTGTTTAATGAAGTGATTGTCAGGATTCACAGCTTTACATGTTTTCATCTAAGTTGGAATCATGAATTAGTATTTGCAAGAATGTCATATAGTAGTACAACATACAAACACAGATGACTCTTGAAAAATGAGGGTTCAAATGGTGGGTTAACACATCATGTTTTCAAAACCAAGCTAGGTCTTCAGGGTAAAGGTGGGATCTTCATTCAAAGTGCTAGTAAAACCCAATTTATGACAGCCAATGATTACAATACTTAACTATGATATGGGAAATGCAGATCTAAATGCAGATGTGAAAAAAAGTAGGCAGCCATATGTAGATGACCCAGATCTTGGATGAATATTCTTTTCCTTTTGACTTTTTGTAAAAAACAGCAGTCTTTGGTTTCATTCAGCTTCACTTCTGTCACTCTTCAACTACTTCCCTACAAGCTTCCCCCTTTCACCTCTGAGCCAGCAATTCCTTACTTGTTTGGCCATCTAGGTTGTCTAGCCACTGCAGTACTTTCAAGTATCATTTCTTCTGTGAAGCCTACAAGCAGAATAAATTCAGCTAGCCATAGTACAAGGAGAAGGTGGGAACACCTGTAAGGAGGAACAGCCACTGTTTCTGGTACAGCACTAAACAGAAAATAGCAATGGCTAATGCTGCCTTTTGTGAACATAAGGAGGCTTACAGGAATGTCATCTTGAACACTTTTGTCCTCTGACAGTGATGTATCACTAATGAAAGAGTCCCTGTTGTGAGAGAACTTCCTCTGAGTATGCTGTCAAAGGTCATTCCCCTTCAGCTAACGTGCCTGTGGATCTGCATCCATTGCTGGAGTTCTTAAGTTTCAAACCCACAGAGGGAACTTCTTCACCTGTTTTAAACTGGTGTCTCAGTTTCATCATTAAAGAAACCTATTCCTCATTCCCTGCCAGCTTCTGCCATCATTCAGCTAGACCTTTGCCCATGAGAAGCTGTAGAAGAAGGGAAGGGAGCATGGTCAGAGATAGACCTGATTGATTTTAAATTGGAACATGCTGTTATCTAGTAACTAAGTGGTCTGTTAAGGGTGATGTTGTGCTTGTGGGACAGAAAACTATGATGAGAAAAACAAAGTAGCAGAAATTGGAGCAGCAGGAAAATAAATAGATATTTCTCTCAAGACTCACATACTGGCTTTCACTCGCTTAAAATCTTCCCATGGGTATCACAGCAGTACACACATTCACACATGAATCCTGTGTTTTCTGGTTTCAAGGATATAGAACAGTTCAAAGCCAAGTTGCATAAACTGATCTTTTCCTTTGTCTGCAGACGTACACTTCAGTAAGAGAATACAAAGACACCCAGTGTTAAACAGTTACTCCCTGTGTATTCCTTAGCCTGTGACTGTGTTTCTTCAAATATTGTATAAACAAAAACATGCCTGGAATGAGAAAAAATGGCTTGAAGAGTAAACCAGGTGATTTAACTTGTAGAAAATGTATGTTTGGGTAGATTACAGAGCAAACAAAAAGTACAAATAGGACAAAGACCAGGTGAAGACATGTCAATTCATTTACAGAGAGGAAAATGCTATTCATTGTAAAGACGCAGTGTTATAAGGAAGAACTATCTGTTTCTATGACATTTTGATTTGTAATGAAAGGTAGCGGTACTATGCTGTTTTACTGCTGAATAAAAGACTCAGCTTTCCAGTTTTATAGAAGAACATATCAGGTTTTCCCTAAAATTCCTCATTCACACATTGAGGACAGAATAAACCTTTTAAATATTTTCAAGTAAATTCAGCAGTTAGTTCACAAATCAGAACAAACTAAAAACTGAAAGAAACAGAACCCTGTGCTGTCTGCCCACTGTTTTTCCTGAGTAGCATTACCTATGAATTAATAAAATCTGTTGACTTTTCCACAGAGTTCAAACTATCATCATTCTTTGCATAAATAACATTCCTAGAAAACAGGTTGCAATAGAGCTAGCTATTGACAGCCAGTATATTTAATGTCTATGAGCACAGAAAGTACATTTAAAAACAAGAACATGGTTAATTCTGAAGTGGTTAGCTTTGTGTTGCTACAGAAAATTAATGCAATCAACTGACCTTGAGGATTACATTGCATATAGATTAATCTTCATGTAGTTTGCATACAAAAACATTCTTTTGCTTTTAATGATGCGAATGAAATTGGTCCCGTATGTTGAAAAGTTTTATTTGTGGACAACTAACGGAACAGTAGCTGCATTTTAAAGTGCTTTTGTCTACACATTAGTTTGGGAAACATCCCCCCCAGTACTGCATTTCTAAACAAAACCAGTGCTGGGGAAATAAAGCAGTAGATGAGACAGCCTGTATTATTACATACGGGAAAAATACTTGCCTTCAAAATCAAATAAGAATACAGTAGAAGATACTGTAATGTCTGTGATGTTGTTATTCTGTGACACCATAATAAAACAGAGCTAAGGTCATATCAGAATCTTGATGGTACATGCCTTTCTTAAGATGTTGGGGCTTTCCTTAAACTTTAAATCATTAATTTTCTAGGTTTAAAGATTCCTTTTCCAATTATTGCAACTTGTATGGAAATGTTTTGACGTTAAGATATTAATTCCTGCTCTTATTCTCAACTCCATTTTTAAACCATTTTGCTTTGCTCTGTGTTTTTGCCTGCAGTATTAGGTTCTGAAACTTAATTACAACAATCAATACTTTAATAACTTCAGTAACACCTATGTGAGGTGTTCCTCTGGGCTTAATCTAAGTATTGTGAGTAGTTGAGCTGGGCATATAACCCATAGTAGAGATTTTTCTTTAGCTTATTAGGGTTTAGTTTATGTAGTAATTTATATAACTGTCCAGTCTGGTATAAGTAGCTTAGAAATTTAGTATTGCTATCGGTAGAAAAGGCTAAAAAACCCAATATATTCAGCACTTCTGTAAGCACAAAGTTTTAAGATGTCAGTGTGTTATTATTTTCAGACTATGTGTGTATTATTTTTGCTCAGCTGGAGGATCATATGTGGGTGATTTAAGTGTATGACACTGCTCTCCTTCGGAGGGAAGAACACCACCTTAGTTTTGCATTGTATAACTTGGAAGCAATACCTCTGCTAAGTAGCAACCAACACCTAAATGCAATTTTTTAACTGAAATTATGGAAGCTTCTGAGGAAGAAAGGTCTGATTTTTATCTCTGCTGTTACTACGCCATTAATAATAGCTATAATGTGCAAAGTATATCCAGAGTTTTACTGAATTGTCTATTTTATGCATATAATGGATTTTAGGGACAATGAAACAAGTGGTACGCAAGTGTGTGTGTGCGCATACACACATTTGCATGGCTCTGTAATCCCTAAAAAATCATTTTCCTTGGCATAAACCAAAAATTTTAAACAACTGAAATTTATATGGAAAATGATACCAGCCAGTATCATTAATATTGCCTATGTTCTACTTCGTCATAGCAATTTAGAAAGAGAGAGATGCAAAAAAAGCAAAGCTGAGTTTGTTAGATAGGAAATCTTTATTCTGAGAGCTTAGTTTAGAAAATGATGTAGTATATTGTTCAAGGATAATACCAATTAACTTTTTAAAGAATCTTCATTATGTGAAAAATGGAAAGAGTAAATATAATATACTCAAGAGGACCTGCATAACTCAAAAATTCTAAAAGAATACTGAAAATGTTTACGCAACTGAATTTTTTAGCACAAAGGTGGTGGAAAATTGGCCACACATAAACAAAGAAGAAAGTAACTTACTGTTCAGAGTTTGTGTGATTTTTGTAATAGACTGTAATATTTGTTTCTGCACATGTGTTTCCTTGAAAATGCCAAAAAATTTTGGGTAACTATCTTAGAAAGCATCATTAGATATTATAAACCCTGTAGATGTTTCTGAGGCTACAAATGGATGGAAAACCATTGCAGATATGCAAATGGCTGTGTCCATTATTCAAAGTACAGGTCTATGCAGTATTGTTCATCTTTAAAATATTTTGTAAACATAACCTTTACCCACAGATGCATAATAATAATAACAACAACAACAGCCACAACAACCATTTGTTAATAAATAGTGAACTTTTTTAATACTTCTTAAAATGTGATGAATATATATATAGTATAAAGAATACTCCCAGAAACTTAACCTATATACTTAAAAGAAAAAATTTCAGTTCTTGTAAGCTTAAAATTAGACCAAGCATCTTTGTTTGGCTTGTGCCTTTATGTAAGTCATACTCTCCTTCTGCTCAACCTGCTGCTCTGCTCTTGTGATCCAGCGGGGCATTCAAACACGCGAACCGTGCACACAGCAGACCTCAATAGCGAGCACTGGACAGCAGCTATTTTGAAGGGGAAGAGAATGGCTTCTGACAGTTTCTGTGACCTATTAACTTTTTTATTAAGCTTTTATTTCTTGGTAATTGTTTCCAGGTGAAGCAAGAAAAATGTTTTGAAAAATAAACAAACAATAATTGCAGGTACTGAGGTGGAAAGCAAAGCTCTACCTTCCTATCTCTTTTCCCCCTGGTTTGTATTTATCTTGTATCTTTATCGGAATAAAAGGAGCATTGAGGGCAGTAGCTCTTGAGGAAGTATAGACATTACCTGCTTTCTCGGAGTTTGTTTAAAGGGCATAGCTAGCAGCACTGGGAATGGTTTCAAAGGAAGCAGTCAGCTGGGAAAGGGCATGAGGTGACTATTATAGGTCTCTGACATTATTTCTGTTCATCCTGGTTTTACTTACATGAAAATGAGAGAAAAGAGGTCTCCTAAAGCTTGAGTGATCCCAAACAATTTCAGGCATGAGAAGGACCAATTCAACCATACAGAGATGTGAGTTTGACTGATTTAACCACCTCAAAATGAAAAGCATGCTATAAAATATAGATTTCTCAGGTATCTTTCATAATGTTGCATCGTATACTAATGCTACTTTGATTTCTGGAGAATCTCATTCATTTTGCAATGTCTTACCATTAGTTTTCTCTTAGGACTCAAAATTTTGCATTTGCAAGATGGTTTCATTCAAACATCTTATTATAATGTGTTACACCGTCAACCTGTGGTCGATTGACCACAAGCCAAGCCAAGCCAAGCTTTACAATTGCCACAAATCTCAAATCTCCCTCTTCTACACCTGGTTGAGAGACAGGATGGATTTTCTATTGTGTACATGCAAATTAACATGTTGTATCTCTAAGGATGTGGACACCCTTCAGATTTGTCCTGAGAGCACCGTGAGATACTGCCTCAACTTTCCCTTCTCATCTACGCTAAGGGCTTTTAAATACAACCTTAGGACTGTGCTCAACCCAGACTAGCAGGTATAGCTGATTTTTTTTCCCCGAAGATTAATATGTGTCTTTGACAAGACGATCAGTAAACTTGGAGGATTGTTGGGCAACCTTCTGTTTTTCAGAGATCTGTGGACTCATTTCACTTGTAATTTCACATGTAATTTAATTTTTATATATACTGTAAAACACCTAGGGCCCAATCCATTTCCCTGCCTTTACAAGTACCTCAATGATTTATTTAGGAGTTAAATCCTTCCCTTGGAATTGTAAAGAATCATAAATTTAATTCTAATCTGAACAAATAACCACTTTGTCATCTCCTGCGAGCCTGGAGTGAAATCCACAAGAAATATATAAAAATAACTGAATTCTAATTTAGTGCAAAACATATTTCTCAGTACTACTTTCCTCAAATTTCTGCTGCACATAGATCTCTGAGCATGTCTCTATTAAAGAGTTATACCAATCTAACAACATCTATTCAGGAAGTGATCTAGTTAAATTGGTAGAAACCTTATAATTAGATTTAAGTGGAGTCATTTTGAATTTATGTAGAATTAAACCGATTTCAACAACAGTTAAATTGTTTAGATCGAACACGTAAATTATCAACTTATACTGATCCATGTGTTAGTGTACCGACAGTAGAGATTTGTGTTGGTTTCATTTGATAAATATAAAATCTATCTAGTAAAGTTCAGATATTCTTTGGAAAATATCTGAGTTAGAGTTCATTTAAATGTTATCCTTTAACATGGGAAAGACACAAAAGATCCCCAGTTTAGCTTCACATTTACAATAAAGCTCAAACTTGGTTACTGACTTTGCATTTTGCTTTGAAATTTTTAGGGCCATGCGCACCTGTATAAAGTGATTCTCTCCAGTACTTTTAATCCTACTTTGAACAAGTGCAAAGCAGGTCAAGGTACTGGAAAAACAGGCTGATGATATGTCAGAAACCTGAAGATAAAAAAGAAAGTGGTGACCTTGTTCTCTTTATCACAGTAACAGAATGTTTGACCCTGGTATTTTGGGTTCTCATGGAATAAAAAGGTTTTGTATGCCTTAAGCTTGCAGTGAATAAACTTTAAATAATAGATAATCAATACAGATATTATAATCTCTGAGAAATTAAGGGAAAACTATGAAAAAACTTATGTCTTGAATACGTAAATGAGTCCTTGAGCTACTCTCTGACGTGAATGTTTTGTTCTATTGGAAACTACAAGTAAAGTTTTTGCTTCAAGCATAATTGAAACTATTTCTCCTTTCAAAATAAAGCTTTATGTTGGTCCATAGGAGCCAGCACCACATCTTCCAGAAAAAAAATCTTATGCTTCCAGCAACTGAGGAGAAAAAGGAAATTTACTGGAAATTGCCCAAGGGCTTAAATTGACATACAAGAAGAATGATAGCACTTGACCTTCCATTTTCTATTGAGGAAAGGCAATGATTTTGTAAATCATCCAGACTCCATTGAGAAGTTTTACCAAATCACTGTTAAAACATGTTTTCCAGTCCTGGATATGCCAAGCGTACAGGAAATTCTTAATCAACTAAAGCAGCCCTTCTTCCCCAGTTTTATGGACTGATTACCAACATGAAATCTTCAGACTCATATTTCCCTTTGAACTGTTTTCCTTCATTTCACCATTAGATATGCCATCTGCTAGAGATTTATTTCAATTTTCATGAAAAGCAAATTCCACTCCTTTGGTAATCTGCCAAATACTTATCACTTTGGCACACATGAAGTCTGAAACCAGCATGTGAAACAGTTTTCATTAGTCAACTCCAAAACCTACAGGATGAAAGGAACAATAAAGGCACGAAACCCATACATATTTATACATTAAGCTAGTCAGTTTTCAAACCATATGAACAGAAATGAGTGGCTAACCCCATGAATGTTATTGTGGGCACTGCTCTCAGATATAGGTCAAATTTCATCCCAAACTCTCTCTATTAGGAATGTCCTCCTTTTTTTTTCAGTGTGATCCCACAGTCATATGAAGTGTCATACTCTGCTCCTGTTAACCACCCTTTTTTTCTGACTCAGCATGCATCAGAAGATAAATACCACAAAACTGACAAAGTCTGGTAAACAGAGGAAAAAATAAAGGTTTCTCCCAATTTAAGAGTAACAACCCATGAGCACAGCTCTGATTTCCTGCATGCTGGTAATTTGTGCCAGACTTTTTTCTATTTACCACAGGGTGAGTGAGGCAGGTGCTCGTCAGAGGGTTGGTCAGAAAAACTTAGTTTGAGTACTCTATAATGCCATTGGTATTTCATACCAACCTTTCTTGACTACAGCATCAGCTCTACAGTATTATTTTGCTCTTTTGGTAGGTGCAGGTGGTTATGCAGTATGAATGCCTTTGCTCACTGTATTGGGCGTCCTCCCAATTGTACTGGTGGTGTTGGCAGTGGAGTCGGCTACAGGGTGGCCTCTCTGAGAAGAGACCAGGACCTGTCCCATGCTGGACATGACCAGATCCAGACAGCTCCACAACAAACCCACGACAGGACATGGCTGAGCCCATCAGCTCATGGTGTCTTTGGGAAAACGCATTCAAGAATGGGTAAAAGCACCAGACGGCTGTGAAGAATTAGGAGGGGAAAAGTGTGAGAAACAGACCTGTGAACACCAAGTGAAGAAGGAAGAGGAGAAGGTGCTCCCTGCAGCCCACGGAGGACCTCATACTGGAGCAGGTGGATATTTCTTGTATGCTATGGAGAGGTCCCATGCTGTGTGGGGAAAAAGTGTGAGGAGGAATGAGCAGCAGAGAGAAACTGTTATGGACTGACCACAATCCCTATTCCAAAACCCTCTGCATCTCTCAGAGTCAGGGAGGTAGAGGAGTTGGGAATAAAGGTGTAAGACTGAGCCTGAAAAAAGACCTGGGGAGAAGTTGGAAAAGTTTTTTAGTTTTTGTATTTGTTTCTAACTATCTAAATCTATTTTAATTGACAATACCTTAAATTATTTTTCCCCAAGTTGATCTGTTTTGCCCATGATAGTAATGAGCGATCTCTCTGTTTCTATCTTGATCCCTGGAGCTTTTCCATCTTATGTTCTCCCTCTGTTCTTTTGAGGAAGGGGAGTGAGAGAGCATCTGGGTGGGCTTCTAGCAGCCAGCCAAGGCCAACCCACCACAGACAAGAACTGCAACTTCTACAATTGTTTTTCTTGTTTCAGCATAATGGTATTTAAAATCTGGAGTGACCACATTTAGGAATATTGTAGTAGAAGAATTCTTAACAAAAATGTAAGTAAAGCAAGAAATCCAGCAGACCTTATCATTCCTCTAGTAACTCAAACCACCCCCTCAACCAAAATCCTGGGAGGTAAAAATCTCTTTTTAGAAGAGATCAGAGTGTGCAATGTTTAGTATTAATCATTTAAACATTTTAAGTCTATATTTTTTATTTCAGTGGCTTGCTTCAAAAGGTACTACTGTCTGTCCTGTCCAGAGGCTATACTCTTTTTGTACTTATTTAATGTGTTTAATCTACATTGAGATTAATATTATGCATATATACCCTTGGGGTCTTTCACTGACTTCCTCCCTGACTAACTTTCTAAGCTAGAAGATTATTTTCTCCAGGAAGCTTTGATTTTAGATACTGCAGAACCTTGTCACAGCATCTAATTGGTATATTAGTTGGACACAGTGAACTCTACAGGCTAGACTCCTCTGTAAGATATAAATTGGAAGCAGGAAGAAACAATTCATCAAGGCTGTATGCTAAACTATTGATTGCTAGCTTCATACTGTACAGTGATTCTATTATTGCACTGAGACGAATAATGGAATTTTACAGAAATCCCATTCAGGTCTTTCATAAAGATATGCTTCAATCATCAGAAAAGGACAACTTCTTGACTCTTTTACTCACCTTTTTGTTCAAAATAGCCTCTCATTCAATTTTGGTATTTGTGGCAGTTGCATCTACAACAGACTCAAGTCAGAAAAGGCTTTGCAAGAGCTTGAGTGCAGAAAGAGTGAGTAAAATGTTACCATGAGCAATTGTTGAAGATGTTGAATGTTAATCTGCAGCATCTTTAAAGGGCTTTGATACAGTGGGGGGATTACCTGACATGTATATTTCACCACAGCCTGTGCTGAGAGGGAAGTAGAAAAGTATTGAGGATGGTATACTGTAGGTGAGTTCCATGATTTCCCATGAAAAAAAAAAAAAAAAAAGTTGTGTATCCTTTATGGATAACACAGTACAAGAATTTGGTAGATCAGTGAGAAAATAATGTTTTTGTTCAAACTGTGGGATGACACCAGAAAAACCTGTCCCTATGTCTTTTGCAGGATGAAACATCTAGGGAGGAGTGAATGATGCAAAAGATATGGGTGAAGTTTTAAATTTTTTTCTTTACTGTTTCAAGTTAATATTGTGTATCAACATATGCATAAAAATACAATTTAATATTTGAACTTTTTATTAATATAATACAATCCACAAGAGACCTTTAATATATCTTTTACAGGAATGGAATCAATTCCAGATCAGGAACTAGGTCTGCTGAATGCCTTTGATGCTTTACTGCTTAGTTTCACAGTATGTAATTTTTAATTGTTTTATAAAAACATGAGTCTTAATACTCCTTCATTAAAAGCAATTCTAATCAAAGTTGCAGAAAGTAACATTCTGAGCAGAAGGTAGACCTGGCTAAGGCATTAATGCTGCAGAAAAAAAATAATATCTCAGACATATTGAAATATAGAGCTTAGAATCTTTTGTTGAAGAGAGGTATATGATTTATCACTTAAAAACAAAAAAAAAAGCAGCAAGAAATACTCCTTCTGAAACAGGTCTGAAAGTGCCATGTTTTTTTTTTTTATTTTTTCCAGTAGCTCACACAAGCTGTGAAAGACCTATTTCTCCCACAGAGATTTATATTTCTGTGTCGCACCTTAAAGCTTTTGCTAAAAAAAAAAAAGAGAAAAAGAAAAAGGAAAGGGTGGCCACTGTATTTTGCACAGAACTCACTTGTGCAATTGTTTTCCCTGGTGCATTGAGCACTAGATTAGAGGTCTCAAGTGGAGACAGCTGGTCTGGGGTCCTCTCTCTATTGAGGCATAGGATCAATTCTGACCTGTTATTTCTCAGCAAGAGGCATGTTGTGTTGCAAATGCAGAGAAGGAAAACTTAAGGTGATAAGGGGGCTGGAATAAGAACTCTGACAAAGTAAGGTACCCCTTTATGGAATCAACTGCTGTTTCATGTTTTCACATGTGAAAAACTCAGCAGAAAATAGCTATAATTAAAAGTATTCAATTACTTGATGTTCAAATGAAAAGATATTTAAAAAATCTTCAAACATAAAATATTTAAGGCTATACAGAGAGAGTTTTTAATATCATACAATTATAAAATGACTTAATTTTTGCGTTCTATTTTTAGGAAAGAGATACTTTAGATAACTTTCCAAGAACAGATTAGATTATATTATATTACATTATATTACGTTTCAAGTAATCTTTGTGAGTTCCATAAAATTCCCATAAAATTCACAGTCTCCCGAAGCTATTTCACAACAAAAATGAGTTGAATTTCTACTAAAATTCCAAAGATCTGCTTGTTTGGCTGAGCTAAATCAGTAGGTTCAGTGAAAAGTGAGAACAGATTTCTGTAGATGTGCACCATCTAAAGACATTGGAATCCGCATCTTTACCTTTGCTGACAACTTGAGGTCTTCTGGTAGTAAAGAAGATTGACCTCCATGGGAAATGTTTTTTTTTTCTAGGCCACATGCTAAACATACATCACTTGAAATGATCTCCTTCCAAGCAATTTACCAACCAAGAATTATTCAAATAAATTATTTGGGTAATAATTTCAAATACGAATAAATTAGAGAAAAATCATTGTCTGCTCATAGAAAATTCATGCATAGAAGAGAGTAAAATTCATCAAATAAATTGCTATGTATGAATTAATTGCTTAGCTCAGGACCTAAGCAATATTTAAGCTCTGTAACCAGAGTACTGAACAGTGCAGATGAAAAAATTAAAATTTACATAAAATAAATACTCAATATCTTTCTCATTTGAAGATGGAAATAAGTTCTATTTCCTGTGTGCTTACCAAAAAATCCATTTGGGGAAATCTAATCATAGATTAACAAAATAATCCAAACTCTTCTATTTCAATAATCTGTTCCCTCAAGATACTATCCGATTTTCCTTGAATTAATATTATTTGAGATAGATGGGTCTTTTCCTCAGTGTTCTTGTTCCCCATTTTCATTTCTGTCCCTTTATTCTGAGCCATATATCGTCGGCAGAAAATAGTACCTGAAGTCATTGACAAAGTTAAAGATTTTATGTGCCTGAATTAAATCTTAACATCTCATTCTGCAGGTGGTATTAGTCTAGTTTGCTAGTCTGATCTTGTAACTTCTATTTGTTATTCTAGAATAAACATTCTTTCTCTGGTTTTGCATTTGTATGTTTTCTTTCTGAGACAGATTAAATGCAGTTTTCTGAAGAAGTGTAATTTAAAGGTAGGAAGCCCTAAGAATTAGGAGGCAAAAGCACAAAGTCTCCTCTGTGACTAAATTGCTAAATGGCTGGAAGCATATGTGCTTGTAATGATCAAAACCCAAAACCGAATAGCTGATGAAGGGTTCAATCAAGTCAAATAAAACTATTCTCCTTTCTGACAAAGAATAAAATGTTTTGTTACATGCTTTCATGTCAGCGCCCCAAATTCAGTCTTGATGGCTTTGTTTCTAATCAACACCAAAAAAAAAAAAATGGTTTTTTTGAGACCAATGATTCCTATCTGGTGAAATTCGAACACAAGCTCAACTGCCAAACTCATCATATCTCTGAGCTGGATCACCTCAGATCTATCTGTCTTATCTTCCTGCAACTTGGAGGGCCGGGAACCATACCTGTTTAACCTGTTCTAAAAACCATCAATCAGCTGTAGTTGGATTTATGAGCTTGGTTTTAGTGCTGGAACTGCCCAAGCTGACATTAGATTAAAAAGCAACTAATGACAGTTCAGAGTGAAAAACATTGGCACGAAAAGACACCAAACACCCACTGGTGTGAGTCCAGGAAAGGACAAGCAAGAGTGAAGGACATAGTACAGATTCTGGTGCACGAAGAGGGAACAAGGAACTGAAGTCAGTGAGGCACAAAGTACTGCCAGGTTTCAAAAGGGAGGTTTAGTTATACAACAGGTGCGAACTGGAAGTTCAAAATACCATAAAGAAAGATACAAAAAATTTAGATTTATGCTTGTATTGATTCCTATTCAGACCTACTTGCTGAAAGAGGCATGCATGTGCATATAGTTTTGGTCAAACCCAACGTTCAATGAAGAAACAATTTTAGCTCCTCATTTTACTCAGACATTTTTTACCTCATTTCACATTGTAGTTACAAATATTTCTAATGTATATTAAAATGCTATGTGCTTCTTTCCTTACTTCCCAGAGAACAATGCACTAACTCAAATATGCTCAATCTTAACAATATGCCAACACAATAGGGTATTTTATGTAGTTCTTTAAATTTTTTAAATATATTAAAAGATTTAAGCATATGATTTCAAGAGAAATAAATGAAGTAATATGAAAATTATTAATAAAATGAAAAACTCACTCAATTTGTATTCCTATAAATATAATATGAGGACTACTTACATTTTCCGTTATCTAGAGGTGTTGGAAAGTAAACTAATGCTTATGTCTGTAACATAGTTGACAGCAAGTTACAGTGGATCATTTCTAAATCCCACAAAAACCTGGTTTAAACTTTCACTTTAGGTCGGGTTTGACATCCTGATTCTTTATTCTCACTGAGTCTAACCATACACAAAATTTCCATCGGCATCATTTGAGGCTAGTGTTCAGAATAAGAGGAAAGAATGTGTTTCAAGAACTTCTGTTCTTGTCAGACTTGTCTATATTGCAAAAGAAAAGGAGGTTTTCCCTTTATTACTTGCAGTGTGATTTTGATACCATTTGAACTCTATGAATGAACAGCTATGATTGAAGTCACAGGAAGTATTTCTGTTAAGTAAGAGAAGAATCTGCATAGTCACTTCCTTCTTGTCTTCAGCTAATCCAGCTGATATCTTAAATGTAGAAAACCTCCACTTCAGTTGTCACTGATAGCAGGTATGTCCAAATCTAGAAGCATAGATCACATTCACACATCTCTGCTTCAGTCCCGTCAAGGAAAGGATTTGTTCTGTGTTTTCCACGTTTTACTTTTTTCCCTGCAGACATTCTTGTGAATATTTTGTATCTGCAAATCACAAAACCTTATTTCAGCTTCCTTGTTGATGCTGTGTGTATTGATTCAGAAATTTCTATAATAGGAAATGAAGAGTTATTCCTGTACTGGAGTTTAGTCATCATTTGGTTCTCAAAGAATACTTCGATATCATTTTTACAGTCAAAGCCAAGAAGCAAAACTGGCCCTAAGGCTAACTGATCCTTACAAGCTCTTGTCCATATGAAGAAGGAGTGCTTCCTCCAACTTAGCATGAAGAATAGAATGGGAGAAAGTTTATATGCCCCATACAGTATCAGACTGGGAATTTTGCTAGCTTATTGCCCCAGAGAATGAGCCTAACTTCCATTTTCATACAGTTAAAATGTTTAGCTTTATGTTACAGGACTACTCTGGGCTTGCAAACAGATCTTCTAAAGTCTACCGTTGTAATGGGGAGATTCCTTTATCACGTCCTACAGGGAGAAGACTTGGGAGGCTTGAAAAATAGTTGAAGTCTTCTCATACCTGACAAAAAAAACAACCAAACAAAAAAAAACCCAAATAAGCAAACAAAAAAACCCCAAAAAAACCCAAAAACCAGCCAACCAACCAAACAAAACCCAACAAAACCAAAACCATCCAAACAAACCAGAAGACCACTGAACCCTTTCATTCATCATTCAGGAGGGAAAGTGCTCCAGTCCCTGACCATCATGAAGGCCCTCTGTGGAACTTGTTCCAGTTTATTAGCATCTGTCTTCTGTTAGGAAGCCTCCAATGGGATGCAGTAATCCAGATGCAGTGTGAAAAGTGCTAAATAGAGGGGAATAATCACTCCCCCAATCTTCTGGCTATGCTTTGATCACAATGTTACTGCAGGAAGAAAATCATGTAGGTATTGTGAGTTTTTGAGAGACTGAGAGATTTGGGTTCCCCAGGCATTAGTGAAGTTGGGAGGAAAGGGTGTGGCAACCTGGTAGCCTGCCTATGGGCATGCTGAGTGGGTTTTCCTTTTCCACAAGGACCTGTAGAAATGGATTGCATTCTGCCCTCTCTGTCATTGTAACTTTCATCTCCATAGAAACACAGAAACTTTAGTCCAGATTCAAAAAGGAGCCTAAGTGCCTCAAACAAAACTGAGTAGAGTTTAGCAGTCAAAGACAGTGTTTGAGATCATTTTCATTTACTAGATGCTTCCCTTTTTTGATCCAGATGTTTCCTATGCATCTTCAATTACATCCATAGTAGCACTCAGTAAAACATACTCTGTTCTCTGAATACACATTTAGAGTGTACTGTGCGGGTAGATTTTCTCTCTATCCATACAGTGACTCTACAGATATATGATGTAGTTACTATTTTGTATGTTTTGTGTTTAAAATACTGTTAGGGCTGGGAGTAATATTTGCATAGCAGGTGGTCATAAAATGCATCCCCCATGGAGTGTCATGATGGATATTAAAGAAGGCAATATCTACTTGGAAAGTCTTGGAGGATTGCATACAATGGTCGTGAGAAAAACTGGTTCAGTCTTGTCCATAATAGTACTGGAAAAGGTCTCTGGTGTGAGTTGCCATCCAAAATGTTTCTGGATTTGTCTCTTTTAGTTAACATGAGACTAAACTTTGCCAGGGAGCATGTGAGCAGGCTTTGACTTCCTTCCCATCTCTACTCCAACAGGAGTATGGATGTTGCTTAAAGCTCTGATTGTGCCTAGGGATTACCCTTCTCTGAGTGGCCAAGTACACAGATCTAGGTTCAACAGAGTGACTTAGATTTCGTAATGACCGGTCCTGTACATGTTCAAATTAGGTAGTAGCTATAGGACTGAAAATTACTAGAATTCCCGGTGCTTTGTAGCAGAGAAACAGGCTTCAATACTGACTTTCAGTTAGCTATATATCAGGGTGCCAAAACCCAGGACTCCCAGCAAAAATCTGAGAAGATGTCTCTGAGACCTTGTCTTTTGCAAGAATTTACACTAACATTTAGGTCTGAGGTTTAAAGACAATTCCTACAGTTTTTGGAAGTGTTTGCCATACTGCAAGTTTTCACTCTGTAGTCAGGAACGTGAAATTTCCAGATTTGGAGAGAACACAAAGTGAAGTGAAAGGTTAGCAAGACTAGCATTATTCTTGCAAAAGAGTCTTGTTTCCATTTCCTGGATGCTTTAGCTTTACTTTGAATATAATGCTGGGACGAGACACACAACCCCTGTGTGCTGCTTACCCAGCTGTGTATAATAAAACAGGAATATACCTGAAATGTAAGTGTTCAGTCCTTTACTGCCTTGTGTTCTTCAGAGTCATGTAGAAAATGGTAGGATGGTACAGTGTTATTGAACTATGAGGAATTCAATGCTAAATCTTTTTTCTATCATCAATTCACAAGGGTTTTTGGGGGTTTTTCCTTTCCTCCCCCCAAATATTAAAAATAGCATACTGTATGCTTTATAATGGTTTTATAGAAAGGATGTTGATTTACCTTTCACAGTTGCACTATTAAATGCTTTATGTGTTCTTTCTTCTATACAAGTAGATAACGTTGCCATGGCATTCTCTATATTTAGAATTGAAAATATTATATATAATCAGTGTCTTTGTTGTTTTACACAAAGCAGGCTCAAAATTTTTCTGCTCCTGAATACTTTGTTTCTCCTATAAAGTGCTCTTCGAGGAGGCTTTTCACATGCCTTTCAAAATTTGCTGAACAAAGTTGCAAAATAAAGCCAATCATTTTTCTGTTAAGTTTAACATACATACCCTTGAGAAAATTCTCAAATACTAGATAAGGGAGTATTAATCCATTTCATTGTATGCAATATGTGTTTCCACATTTGTGACATGTCTACTTCATTGAGCACATTAAAACAGTTTCAAGGAACGAATAGCTCTGATCTTTGCAGTCTCACATAAAACACAAAACTTAACAAGGAAGCATTACTTCAAATAGTTTCTAAGTGTTGATGACTGGAAACTATAGTCTGAAATTTTGGAACTTCTGAGTAAATACTATAAAGTGCCTTTTTTTTTCAAGTACGCTGTAGTCCAACTTTAAATGTAGACATACTTTTATAGAGTTACTGATTTATTAATTCTTGGAATCCTTTAATAAAAGTAAATACCAAGAATTCTAAAAGTGCTGCAGAGAGCTTGAAACAAGGAATTGCTTTTAGGTGAAAACTGGTTTGTTGCCAGTGTGTTCCTATCAGTCCAGATAAGAGTATTAAAAAAAAAAAAAAAAAGAGGAAGCAACAGTTCTGTAAGAGAAACTTGTTTTTGAACAGCTGCATAATAAACAAAAAAATAGAAGACTGGAAGAAATTAGGAACATTTTACCAAAGAATCCTGTAAGTACTGCTTTTGAGTGAAGAAAGTTTTGAGACAATGGTTTAACACAACAGCGGCTGCATACTCATGAAGAGAGGTGAGAAAGCACTGCCATTTAACTTTACATTAATGCATTGTGTATAAAAAGGTACATAATCTAACAAAATTGAATCTCAAAAGTTACTAGCTTTTAAATTACTGCAATTTACAGCCTCTTTTTTCCAAATGATATTCCTGCCTTTTTTTCCAAATAATTATATATATAATCTAGATTCATCTAAAGGACTGATATAAAAAGGAAAAATGAGATAAGTCACTTCTGCTTTATTTTCATGTCATATGATTTTTCTTATTAAGACATGAGTTATTTAAACAGTGCAGAGCACCTTAAAATTGCTTTGTTTCCAGCTAAAATATCTTTCTTGTTCTTTCATTAAGGATATGCAATTGTGTGAACAAGAGAATTTATAAATAAACAGAAAAAATACAGTGCAATTCTCAAATCTATGTGAATTCTTATGTGTTCTACAGACATGTATATGTGCACTAGTTTAAGGAAACCATTTTTAAATAAGGAGGGGTTCCTAAAATCAAATACTGTCGAAACTCAAGTTGGCCTCAAATTGAAAGAGGGTAGATTTAGACTGGATATCAGGAAAAAATTCTTTACTGTGAGGGTGGTGAGGCACTGGAACAGGTTGCCCAGGGAAGCTGTCAATGCCCCATCCCTGGAAGTGTTCAAGGCCAGGCTGGATGAGGCTTTAAGCAGCCTGGTCTGGTGGGAGGTGTCCCTGTGCACGGCAGAGGGGTTGGAACTAGATGATCTTTAAGGTCCCTTCCAACCCAAACCATTCTGTGATTCTGTGTGATCAAAGCAAGATTTGGAGTTCAATTTTCTGTCTTTTTATTAAACCTTGGAAATATGTTTAAATAATGAAAGGCAGATTTCTAGATTGCCATTACTTAAAAAGAATAAAAGGAAGAGATTTGACATAAAAATATGTGAGGGACTGGTATTATGAAATCTTGAGTTGCAACAGTAAAATGTAAAGTATTCTCTGCTCTCTCTGCTCATCTCAGTAAGAACTTTGGTTTCTGATAGACAAAATATATTTTGAAGGGGGAAAAAGCTATTCATAGCAACCAAGAGAAGTAAAATATAAAAAGTGCAGTAGATGTGAGAAGGAAAGCAATGATTTAAGGTCTGTCTGGTGGATTTGGCTTGGGTGTTTTTAATCTTCTTGCTTGTTAGTCTAACAAAAATTCTAACATTGTCATGCTCACGGAAGCTGACCAATCGAATCAACAGCTGTTTGGAGAAGTAGGGCGTTGCTGTGTTGTCTTTCAGATTGCTTAAATCCCTATTACTTTGACTCAAAATGTAGCAATTCCTTGCCAGATTTTCAGCAAGGTATTTTTACTTTTCCAGTAAAACCAGTAATGTTTTGTAGCTACTACATGCATTTTTAATTTCCATGTAAGGAGCAAGAGGAAAATAAATCAAGCACACACACTATATGTAAAATACTGTGTATAGCTCAAAAATGCATCCATTACAAGTAAAGTCATGACTTTCACATCAAATTCATAAATCAACTGATAATCATTCTAAACTATTTGTGTGACATCTTTCTTTATATTTATATTTTACATAAGTAAAACACTACATTGAGTGTCCTGACTGACCTTTTGGTGAAGGACAGGTATAACTTGGGCTTATTCATCTTTCAGGCAATGAGAGCTGAGCTACAACTCAAGAGTGTATCTAAGAGTCAGAACCAATAGATTTTCCAATTTGTTTCAAAGCTTTCTTTCTCACAGTCAAAGCAAGCTTGAAAGAACCAGTTTAGTATACATATCATTATTATTTCCTCTTCACCAGGTCAACCTTTCTCTCTCTCTTTCAGGTGGTAAATTGTCTTCTCATATCATTAGAAAACAACATGCTACTGCATCTTAAGCAGAATTTAGATCATTTTGACCCTTATGTTTGTTCAATACACCTTAGGGCACAGTTAAATAGGTGAATGACAGATGAATGGCGTGATTTTCCAAAGAAATCCACATGGGCCTAATTCTTTACCAGACTAATATATAATCCTGACTGACCTCAGTGGAAAGAAGATCAAATTAACACTACAATTTCACACCTCTTTAATACCTCCATCACATACAATTTAAGACAACAGAAATGTGACATTTTTTCTGATGGAACTGATATCAAGACCTCAGTGAAAAATGTCTTTTTTTGACAAAATTAACGTTGAGATCATAAAGTAAAGCCAAGTTCCAAACCACAGAGCTCTTTTACTTATATAGTCTACTCTATGAAGAGGGTTAAACCACTGGCAGATTCTTACCTATATGTGATTTCAGCAGGACTGCAGTGATAGATCCATTTCTTGTTTAAATTTGTGCTTAATCATAAGAGTCTTAGGCTGCAAATAACATTTTAACACAGCATTTACCAAAGAAATAATTGATGTCTTCTAATCCTGTTGTTGTACTTCTCTTGGTTTTCTTGTGGAGATATCAACATAAATAATGAGATTCTTATCTTATATTGGTCATGATTAATTGAAGACCAAATATTATAGATTAACCAACACCTCATTTATTTTGTAGTAATGCTTCAAATTATGAAAGCAAATGCTCCATTTATTACCTATGTCTTGGGAATAAAACTTCCAAGGAAAAGCAAATACACACACACACACATGCAAACTTGACTCATGCTGAAATTATATTGCAGATATAATTTACAATTACTGTAAACACGGTGCTATAGTTGGAGTATCTCAGTAAAATTACAAATAAATAAGTAATCGTAAGGCACTAACGTGTCTATCCAAATGAAGTCCAAGAAAAAACATATCATATAGCTTCTACTAAAAATATATGACTGTCTTCCTCTAAATGCCTACTTGTCTAAAAAACTTTATCTAGCCTGCATTTTCAAACAGAAAGGAATGCCATTTACAAAGCATGTTTGCAGAAACCTTTCAAAATCTTTGTGTCCTCCCAGGTTTCTGTTTTGTTTTGTTTTGTTTTGTTTTTTTTTCAATATGACAATAATAATTTAACAGAACTATGAGAAAAAAAAGAAAAAACTTAACCCACACACGCAACACTATTGCTACTCTTTTCCTGTTTCATTAAGTTAGGGTATACTATTTTTCTTGGTTCTTTCTGACAAGAATTTTTTTCCCTAGTGTTGACAATTCATTTTAATTGCCAATTTAATCAATCACTTTATCTATAAATATTCTTCTAGTTAGCCACAAGTTTCAACACAATAGCTTCCAAAAAGCTCTTAGTAGTCTGTCTTCCATGGTCTGAAGCATACACTGACATTTTCAACAGCTGATCTTCACAACCTTTTGCAGTTCCTGTTATAGCTTCTCCTCCACACATAATTCTACAATATTGGTCCCAAATGTACAGTAAAAAAGTAAATCTTCTTCTGCAAGGATGCTTGGTGGTCTTTTGTCCTTCTTGAATGTGCCCCTATCTTACTAAAATACACCATTTGCATAGCCAAAATTCTTTTTTTCTCATTAGTTACTTGGAGATAAAAATTAAAATCCATTCCTGTTCTGTATCCTTTTTCAATTTCTTTCCTTATCCAATTGTTAGAAGTAATTAATGTGCCCAAGTAGTTGCAGCATATACATTGTTAATGTTTGTGGTTATTGATTCCTGCTTAAAGCCTATTCAGTATTTCCTTATGGTTTCAGTACTATACACTCATTGTGTGACACTTCCCAGCACTGCAACATCATGAGCAATCCCAACGATTTAAAAAGAGGCATTCTAACTTGCTGTCTGGAAATTATCTTATGATATGTGTTTAAATTCATATGTGTTTGAATTCTATCCAAACCTGCAAGCAGACTGATAATTCAGCCCTCTTTTCTTTTGTAGCTGGTAGATCAAAAATATTTGTTTCATCCTTAGGACAGCTAAATTTTCTTAATTGACCAGAAAAAGAAATTAACAGAAACAACAAATTCCATCTGGCAATTGCTCCTGCTGTTTGTATTTCATGTTTTACTCATAAGCACATGAAGAACCACCTGTAAGGGGTTTTGGTGATGTGAGAACTCTTTTATGCCTGTATGTCAATATAGTGAGTAGGAAAAGAATATATGCCAAGGAATAAGGAGAAGAGGAAAGAGAAGACTTTTGTGTAGGGTGGGATGACAAGTGCAAACAATGAAAGGATCCTGGCTAGTCTATGGGTTTAGTTTTATTGAGCAGAGTAGTTATGCGGATAATTTTCTTTCTGATAGAAAGGTATCTGCTTATCTAAGGAACTGAGCAAGTAGTGTGGCTGTTCTTCCTGCTAGCGGAATGTTTGTTTTAGGCAGATGAATGATTTTAAAGGAAGGATGTTGTACTATTTATTCAGGATGCTAAATGTCTAGTAACTTTATACCAGAATTTGCTAAATTATAGTCTTGAAACCTCAGTAACGTAAATTATAAATTTTTCTCATTATACACTTTTTGGCATATGTAGTTCACTCTATATCCCACAAACAATCTTTATGTATCTTGATTTAAAGTAGCAAAAGAACTCCCTTATTGAGTAATTATAGAGCAAAGACTTAAAGAAGCTGTGAAACAGAGTGCACCATGTTCCCCATACAAGCTGAGCGAAACCGGCTGCAAAACTGGATGTAAAGAGGGTAGGGTGGCTGAAACCATCATTGTTCTCCAGATATTGCAAGGGAAGGGGTGGACTAGGAAATGGCAAGCATATTGGCCAGTGGAATAAAATTAAAAAAAAAAAAAAAAAAAAAGAGTGACATAAGGTACAAATCTAAAGATATGTGAATTCTTTATTAGTTCAGTTCCTCTTGTTCCTCTTACAAATTGTGAAAAATATAAGTATTTCTGTATGGACTAGATAAGTGGACTGTGAGGTGGATTGAAAACTGGTTGAGCTGCCAGGCTCAAAGGACTGTGACCAACACAAAGCACAGCAGGAGGCCTGTTACTGAGAGCATGGTGTACCCCAGGGGTTAAGACCAAGACCAATACTGTTTAACACCTTCATTAACGAGCTGGATGATTGAACAGAGTGCACCCTCACCAAGTTCACAGATGATACACAATGGGGAGTAGGGAGTGTGGCTGATTCATTAGAAGATCTTGCTGCTATTCAGAGTGACCTGGACAGGCTGGAAAATTGGACAGAGAGGAATTTCATGAAGTTCATCAAAGAGAAATGCCCAGTTCTGCCTCTGGGCAAGAATAACCCCAGGCACCAGTACAGGCTAGGAGACTGACTGACTGGAAAGCATCTTGGCAGAGAAGGACATCAGCGTTCTGGTGGAAACCAAGCTGAACTTGAGCCAGCAATGTGCCCTTGTGACAAAGAAGGCCACCAGTCTTCTGGGATGCAACAGGCAGAGTGTTACCAGCAGGTTAACAGGTCATCACTGTTGAGACACACATGGGGTGCTGTGTCCAGCGCTGGGCTCCTCAGTACATGCGAAGACAAGGATATGCTGGAGAAAGTTCAGCCAAGGGCCACAAGGATGATGATGGAACTGGAGCAGCTGCTGTACAAGGAGAGGCTGGGGACACTGGGACTGTTTAGCCTGGAGAACAAAAGGCTCAAAGGGCCTTGACAACGTGTGAAAATACTTGATGGAGTCCAGGAAGGAAATGGGGCCAGACTCTTCTCAGTGGTGCCCAATGAAGGACAAGAGGTGATGGGCACAAACTGAAATACAGGAAATTCTATCCAAACACCAAAAAAAAAAAATAATCCACTTTTTCACTGTGAGGTACTGTGATTTTTTACTATGAGGTTTTTCAAACACTGGAACAGATTGCCAGGAGAAGTTGTTGAGTCTCCTTTGTTGGAGATACTCAAAACCTGACTGGACAATGTGCTGAGCAACCTGCTCTGGTGGGCACTGCTGTGAGCCTGGGGATACAATGAGATGGTCTCCAGAGGTCCCTGCCAACTTCAACTATTCTGAGATTGTGTAATTCTGTCATTTAAATACTTATGCATGTGTTCCTTGGAAATAGTGTGGAATGGCATCGTTATTTAAGGATGCTTACTTTAACGTGAAGGCCTTTTTTATATTATTGATTTTCTTCATACTTTGTGAGGAACCTTTGCAACCTAGCAAATTGAAGCAACATTAGTTATATAAAAACTGCAATATTTTTAGATCACTTTTCATTGTCTATTCAAATCTTGATTGTTCTAATAGATTTTCTTTCCCTCTAGATTTATGGAAGGCCATCTGTAGAGGAGCAATAATCTACTCCTTTAATTCTGGAAATCAAATTACTCTGCTTTGTTCTGCATAACAATGTTATTGAGACACTGTATAATTGAAAAATGTTTGGTGTTTCGGTTAACCCTGGCCTTGCAGCATGCACTCTTGAAACAGTGATTTATTTGCAAGAATCCCAGAGTCAGTAGACTAGGCAAACATTCTGCATCTGGATACCAAGATAAATAACATGACATGATATATTTAGAAAATTATAATATAAGTCAGGAGAAATATAAATAGGAGGGAGGTAGTGTATTCTCTTGCTAAGAAATTATGGAACATGCAGGGTCACTGAAGAGAGAATTTGAGAGAAGGCAGGGAGATTTTTCTCATTCTTCCCCATGAATAAATCAATGTGCTGCAAGATCGACTATTTCTTCTGTGACTGGCATTGCATATTCATTGTTTATGTCAATCTGTATTGGTGCTATTGTTAATTCATAAAACGTATATTTTAGAAAATTTAAAGTTGAAGTGCAGTTTGGGTAAAGAATTTCTCAATGAGACATAAGCATTTGATAGAAGTGTTTACTATAGCAATAAAGCAGTAGACTGTCACTGGAGTAGGACGCTCCAGTGAATCCATGCCTCAAGTGCTTGAAAGGCAAATATCTTTAAAATTGCTAAATTTGTACAAACATGCCAGTTATTCAAAGCAGTTAAATACCCACTTTACTTCAACCGTGTGCTTATCAGGGTTGCTAAATAAGAATGGACTTATGCTTTTCTTCATCTGATCACAGGTTTTGTAATGTCTCTTCCGCACACATTTTAAATTTTTTCTTTAATAAAAAACATTTTGGAGAGTGTTAGTTTCACTATCTCTTTCCACCAAGGAAAACAACTCCCAGCAGAAAGGCAGTAAAAATATACTAAGAAACCAATTATAGTTCCCATACCAGTTATTGTTTTTTAACTTCCATTTTAACGCTTATCTTCTCTATCTAGATGCCTTTTTCTTATCTCTAGCTGCCCGTTCAGCAGCTGTTGGTAGCCTAACTGTCACTTCCTATTCACTTTTTGATGAGAAACTTAATTTTGAATATTCACCACTTCCATCTAAATGTTTACATAATAGCTTGCTACTAATTAAATTCCCTCTCTTGGACTCTGCACCCTGACAGTGTCTCATCTTTTCACTTTCCCTTTGGTTGTCTTTTCTGCCAGTCTCTGTCTTGGCTGTATGCCTGGAATATATTTTCTGCTCAGACAGAACCTATCTCCAAACTCCCCAAAACACTGTGGGACAGGATAGAAGTCCTTCACTTTTTTCCCATTTAAAATCATCAGTATGGAACATGCCCAAATATACTCATAGCTTCACAGACCACCCATTGA
Source organism: Rissa tridactyla (assembly GCF_028500815.1). NCBI lineage: Eukaryota > Metazoa > Chordata > Aves > Charadriiformes > Laridae > Rissa > Rissa tridactyla. The sequence continues at coordinate 201,134,480 of NC_071466.1, forward strand.
CTTTGCAGCTTTGTCCTCTTCTGTTCATCTCTGTCTCCATAAAAATCTCTTCAACGGTGGTCTTACATTTGTAAATAAGCATGCTGAACTATGTGCAAGCTTTTTTTTAATCCCATAAAGAGTTTACTCAGTTTGCAAGCTCTTTCTGGTGAGGAATATCCTGTATAGCACAATGCAGAAGCATCTAAGCAATTTGAAAGGTATGTGAATAAAAACTAACAAACTTGATTGTGACACTTGTAAAGATGGACAAGAACAAACTGTCTTCTGTTCCATTCTTACTGAAATTTCAAAAATATTTATTACCTTCGATAAATTGTAACTTTTAGTACTGCTCACAAATTATTCAGCATTTCCCATTAATCAATGAAAAGACCGTTCCCCTAGTTCTCCCATGCACTTGCTGGTTTTTCTCATTTGGATGTCAGGAGAATAATTGGATTTGCCACCCCAAAAAGGAAAAGTTCTGCAAGCTCTCAGGAAATCATCACAACAGTGGTTCAGTATTACCACACTGCTGTTTAGTTTTCCCTGCTACTGTTCCCCATGGCTTTCCCTTCAGAAGCCATGTTTTGCAGGTGGATTTTATTGGCAATTGTCTCCTATGATAGAAGATTGGGCCTAAATCTCTTGTAGGGCTGAAAAGTACAGTACACATTACAATTAGAGTGCCATAGCACACAACCTCCTCGTTAACTTTGGATGACAAAATTATTTTTACATGTACCATACACTTTTGAATACATTTTCAGGATTTTAATATTTAAAGAGCACTTCCACTGTGACACATTAATATACTTTGAATTAGAAACTCATACAAATTTCATTAACTCTTGTCAAAATTTTATCAACAATTATCTATTCTTTGCTGCATGAGAAAGAGAAAACTTACACATAAACTTTTACACTCTAATATTGTACTTTTACACAAACATGTAAGTTGTCCCTTAAATGTCCACAGACTCACAGCAAAAGCCTGAGCGGAATAGATTAGCGTAATCATCATTTAATTAATCTTGAGACATAAATGTATTTAAGAACCGGAACTCTTCTCAGTGAACTGAGATAAAATATTACAACCTTAATTTCTTCTTCCCCCTCCCCCCTGCCCCATGCTGGAATGTATTTAACATTTGTCTTGTGCAAGTATTTCTAAACTATGTGCTGTAGTTTTGCTCTTATTCAAATCACGCTGACCCTACCTGAAGTGGTACAGGAAATACATGCCTTATTTACAAACAATTCTCACAAGAAAAAGAATGAGAAATGAGAAAATCTCAATTTCAAGAGTAGAGATACTTCTGCTAGTTCTGTAATAGGTGTTGAAAGCAATTGTTGTCCTCTCTGCTTCTGTGGAAAGAGAAGATAATATTACAGGTAGCCATTTATAGTAGGACTATTAGAGCAGGAAATATTTTGCAGTGCTCTTTCTGAGATGAAACTGACAAATTGGTGTACATGGTTGTCAAGAAAAACGAGTGAGAGATACTGGTGTGAAGGAGGTATTGTCTCCTCCTCTGAGCTTGAAATATCAATGGTGAGGTCTTAGATGCTAACTGTCTAATTGTATCCTTCCCTGTTTTACTGCCTGTGCTTCAGTTTTGCTGATACAGAAGACAAACATGAGCCACCATCTTCCCAGAAACACTGAGTGTTCTGTGGGGAATCAAGGGAGGAGAAAAAAGGCACTTTATATTTATTGTAAAGATAATCATGTTCTTCTTTAACATGGCTACCTAATGTTATTGTATCATCTTGCATTCCCTCTAATGCACCAGTCTAATTGAACTGGTGTATTTTCTTAGTCCTGGTGTGAGGCTCTTCCATACACAGTGCACAAGGATCTATGTTCTGAAGAATGGAAATTTTTACAAATGTCACAACACTGTGCAGACATGGCAGCATACTATTTGGCTTATTGTTGCATAATATATTCATCTTACACTCACCATTACACTCACCAGTATAGAACAAGAAATAAAATATAAAATCATATTTGGCTAGAGAATATGACTTTAATGGAGAGTTGTTGGTCCACATGAATGGTATGTAGAAGGGCCTATGTATAAGTCTTTTAGAATGAACAATTTTCTCAGCCCTTTCCTTTAGGAAGAGATGGCCAGGAAGACCAGGAGGAGGAGTCGTTCTCCATACAAAGCAACAGAATGGAGCTGTGCTTTGGAGTGACTAACAAGCAGCTGAGAGCTTACGGGTAAGGATCAGAGGATATACTGGCATGGGGCGTGTGACATTTTGGTACGGTTCTGCTACAGAGTGCCTAATCAAGAAGAGGAATCACTGACATCTGCAGGAAGCCTCACTATTACAGGCCATGGTTCTCACAGAGGGCTTTACCATCCTGACATATGCTGGAAGGACAATGCTGGGGGGCACAACTAATGTAGATTTTTGGAGAGCATCAAGGACTATTTCTTGACACAACTAAGTGATCTGTGAGGTGACAGGGCAAGGCTATTGAACATGTTACTTATGATTGAGGAAGGACCGATTCTTCTTTATTAGGGGTATTAAGATCAACAGCAGATAGCAGATTTGACAGCAGGGACCAATGGTCCCAAGATAGGGGAGTTTAAGATCCTAAGAGAGGTGAGTAAGATGAATAGTAGCATCACAAACGTGTATTCAGGAGGGCAGATTTCAGCTTATTCAGGGATATGCTTGGCAGCACCTCATTGGAAACGCCTCTGAAGAACAAAGGAACTTGCGAGAGCTTGTTCATATTCAAGAAAGGCTCCTCAAAGCACAAGAATCATCCATTTTGATGCACAGGAAGTCAGACAACCATGGCAGAAAGCCAGTACTGATGAATGGGGAATTCATGATTGAGCTAAAGTTCAAAAAATGAAGTATGCAGAAGGCAGAACCAGGGATGTGCTTCTTGGAAAGAACCTGTGCGTGCAGGGAGGGAGTTAAGAAAGGCAAAGTTCATCTGAAGCTGAAAATAAGGAGAGGTGAAAAAGGCAAATAAGGGGTTCTAAAAGTACATTGTCAGCAAAAAGAAGCCTAAGGAGAATGTGAGGCATTGAACCTAGTGACAGAGCACACGTCAAATGGTCTTCTTTGCTTCTGTTTTTAACGATTAAGGCTTGGCCTCAGGCGCCTTAGGACCATAAGTGAACTACCAGAGTCAGTGTGAGGGATGCAACACCCACATCAGCATAAGAAAGACTTAGGGAGCACTTAACCAAACTGGACATGTTAAATAGCCATGGGACCAGAAGGGATGCATCTGAGGATGCTGAGGAAACTGGTTGATATAATTATGAGACTGTTCTTCCTCATCTTCAAAAAGCCATCTCATCAGGAGAGGTTCACAATGACTGGCAAAAGGCAAACACCACATCCATCTTCCAGAAGGGAAAGAAGGAGGATCTAGGAAACCATAGGCTTCACTCCGTAGGAATATTGGATTAAATGTTCCTGGAATTAAGTTTGTGGATGACGCCAGACTGAGGAGGTGGGGGAGAGGCTCAATAGACTGGAAGGCAGGACTAATATTCAAAGGCATCTTGATGGGCGGAGAAAAGAGTGGACAAAACCCTCATGATGTTCAACAAAGCAAATGCCAAGTCCTGAATCTGGGATGGAATAATCTCAGGTAACAGTATTGTCTGGTGACTAACTGGCTAGGGAAGGGCTTTCCAGAAAAGGATCTGGTGGACAAAAATTTGAAAATGAGTCAGTATATTGTTATAGTGAAGACCACCAACCACATAGTGGGCTGTATTAGCATTAATGTGACCAACAGACTGAAGGATGTGATTATTTCCCTCTACTGAACACTTGTGAGATCACATCTAGAGTACTGTGTCTAAATTTGTGTTCCTCAGTACGAGAAAGTTATTGACATACGGGTGTGAGTTCAACTGACAGCTTCCAAGATGGTTAGGAGGATGGGGCAAAATGTACAAGGGCTGTGGGAACTGGATTTGTTCAGTCTTAAGATAAGAAGGTGAAGAGGGGATCTTATTGATACCTACAGCTACTTTCTGTAAGGATATGGAGAAGACCAGGCCAGACTCCTCTTGGAGGTGCATGAAGGGCCAGCAGACACAAGGGAAATTCCAATTCAATATTAGGAACAAGTCTGCACAATGACAATAGTCAAACACTGGAAGAGGTTACCCAGAGAGGCTGTAACCTGGAGTGTGCCTGGGTGACAAATGATAAAAACAGTATCCTCACAGATACTCATTAGAGAGTCTCTGCAGTAAACACGAAGAAGAGTCAAAGGGGGAAGGAAAGTTTACTACATCTTTCCAAAGTCTAGGTAGAAAATGTCCACAGCCTTTCCCTCATCCAATAATTGGGTCATCTTGTCATAGAATGAGATCAGGTTTGTCAGGCAGGACCTGCCTTTCATAAACCCATGCTGACTAGGCCTGATCCCCTGCTTGCCCATTATATGACTTGTAATGGCACTCAAGATGATCTGCTCCATGACCTTCCCTGATACTGAGGTCAGACTGACAGGCCTATAGTTTCCTGGATCCTCCTTTCTGCCTTTTTTGTAGATGGGTGCTACATTTGCTACCCTCCAGTCCATTGGGACCTCCCCAGTTAGCCATGACTTCAGGTAGATAATGGAAAGTGGCTTGGTGAGCACGTCTGCCAACTCTTTCGGCACTCTTGGATGTAACCCATCCACTCCCATAGACTTGTGCACATCCAAGCAGTGTAGCAGGTCACTGATCACTTCCTCTTTAATTGTGATGACCTCGTTCAGCTTCCCCTCCCTGTCTCCTAGCTCACGAGGCTGGGTGCCCAGGGAACAGCTAGTTCCACTGCTAAAGACTGAGGCAAAGTAGGCATTGAGCACCTCAGTCTTTTCCTTATCCTTTGTGACTATGTTTCCCTCTGCACCCAGTAAAGGAGGGAGATTTTCCGTAATCCTCCTTTTGTTGTTAATGAATTTATGGAAACATTTTTTGTTATCCTTAACAGCTGTAGCTAGGTTGAGCTCTAGCTGCTCTTTGGCTCTCCTAATTTTCTCCTTGCGTATCTTCGCTGTATCCTTATAGCCTTCATGAGAGACCTGCCCCCTCTTCCCAAAGGTCGTAGACTCTCCTTTTGCTCTTGAGGTCCAGCCAAAGGTCCCTATTTAGCCAGGCCAGCCTACTTGTTTTTCGGCACACGGGAACAGCCTCCTCCTGTGCCTTTAAGACTTCTCTCTTGAAGTATGTCCAGCCTTCCTGGGCTCCTATATCCTTCAGGGCAGCCTCCCAAGGGATTTTGTCCAGCAATCTTCTGAACAGGTCAAAGTTTGCCCTCCGGAAGTCTAAGGTGGCAGTTTTACTAACCCCTCTCCTTGTTTTTCCAAGAATCAGAAATTCGATCATCTCATGATCACTGTGCCCTAGATGGCCACCAACCTTTACTTCCCCCACAAGTTCTTCCCTGTTCACACGAAGCAGGTCCAGGAAGGCACCTTCCCTCATCGGCTCACTTACCAGCTGTGTGAGGAAGTTATCTTCCACACATTCCAGGAACCTCCTGGATTGTTCCCTCTCTGCTGGATAGAGCAAGAGGGAATGGGTTCAAGCTGCAGCAGGGTAGGTTTAGACTGGACATTAGAGGAAAATTCTTCACAGAAAAAGTGGTTAGACACTGGAATAGGCTGCCCAGGGAGGTGGTGGAGTCACCATCCCTGAATGTGTTTAAGACTCGTTTAGATGTGGTGTTAAGGGATATGGTGTAAGGGAGAACTTTGTAGAGTGGAGTTGATGGTTGGACTCAATGATCCCAAGGGTCTTTTCCAACCTAAATGATTCTATGATTCTATGATCTTCCTCTCTACAAAGGGATGTTATGTAGCTTATGTGAGATTTTTAGCATTCAGCCTCAAGGGTACATAGTACAGGTCTTATCTATTAATTACAGTGAGAGAATTTCTCTAGTCTTCAAACGCTTTAATAGGAGTACCATTCAACTAAAATAGTATTTCTATAGCTAACATCACAGTACAGCAGGTTAGCTGTTATCACAGGTAGGCAGCTATGAAATAGCTACTGGGTAGGCTACTGGCTTATCAGAAAAGCTGGATTAATTATGAAAACCATTGTGAGTGTAGCAAAAGTTTGTTGTCTGTAATTCTGCGTTACACAGATTTGCTTTTAACAAATAGCGGGTCACCAATGTTCTGAAGCAGAAACCTATTTTATCATCTATTTCTCAGAAAATTCAAGTTTTCTCCATAGGAAACGGTACACAGGGTCTTCAGGGCAGTCCTAAGTCTGTGATATTTGCTACCCACATTTTTATTTGCAGTATTACCCCTGGACAACTTTAGAGTGTTTCACATGGTGTTTTTAGAGGGAAACTCAGGTGCACCCAATGCTTCCTGAGTATATTTACCTTCCATCATGTGCTTCCAGGTATCATAGCTACATTCATTAGGGTGATATCAGTTAGAAAAGTGAGTGAGTTCCTTCTTCATATGTGCCATGATATTCTTACTGTGAGATAGTTAGTCACCTCATCAGAAAATTTGTACAGGCTGTTGATGTGATAGGGATCCCAGAGATACCCACAAAATTCAGAGTGCTTTAACGACTTCTGTAATAAGCACGTTAGATCCCCTGTCTGGGGGGATCTGTCTGGGGAGTAAGAAAAAGAACTGGTGGTGCACTGTGCATTCAGAGTCCACCTTCCAGCACGTTAATTTCTCTGAGCCTTTAATTTCTCCTTAATTTCCTTCAGGCCTTTGTAGCCTGCAGACGAATGATACCACCAAGTAACAAGACATTCTAATTTAAGAAATGTAGCTGCCTCCCTATTGTCACTAAAAAAAAAAAATCATCATTATTTTCAGACACGATGGAAGAGCAAATAATGTTGCTCAAACCAGACTATGGCACTTGTCTTCTACTTAAGAGTTTTAGTCAGTAAATTATGCCTTTTCAAGTAGCATAAATGTCTCATATGACAACCACGTTAATTAATATACTTGGTTTTCTTTTTCCCTTAATGAAACACAAAACCTTTAATGAAGCAAAACATACATTTGTTCTTGAAATTATATAAAGGTAGTGGGTTAAGGTAAACAGCAGTAGAGAATGTTGGTTGCTTGACATTTTTTGTTATTGGTACCTATTTTCAACTTGGCAGACTTTAACCATTTGGCTGCAATTTCCCATCTGCTGAGTATCTGCTATACAGCACATTGTTTTAGAAAATTTGATCTGTTACAGTCTAACAGGAACAAAGAAAAGATGATTTGTTACTCTATTCTCTTGGAAATAGGTGCTTCGGTGTTTTCATTTTTGTTGTTTTGGGGTTTCTTCTTTTGGTTCATTTTTTTTACTAGTAGGTGACACACCTAAAAACCAGGGGGTTTTGTGTTTTGTTTTTTTTTTTTTCTGGATATATTTATGAAAACAGACCGGCTAGCCCTCCAAGTTTCTTCTGGTGTTTTTTTGTCAGTGCGAAAATAAAGAAGAGGCGGCATTAAGAACAAAGGAAGCAAAGCAGAGAAATGGAGAAAGGTAATTAAAACTCAGAGAATAAATATATGTCCTGACAGGCAGTTTGTGTCCTAATAGGTAGATAAGACATGGACAACAGAGCAAACCAAGCAGCCCCATCCTGAGCGAGAGAAGACAAGGTACTAACTCATCCTCAGTGGACAACGAACAATGGATACAGTAGCAGCTTTGAGCTTTGAAAAGATATTCTTCTAAAAAAGGTTTCTTGGCTTCACAAGTGAGAATTGTAGCAGGAAAATATTCTCTTGTCTGTGGTATTGTTTACCCATATGATAAGGACACAGCCCGCTGAAAATGGTGCTTAACATCTCAAGAACTATAAGACCACAATGTTTGTGGGCATGGTCTCCAGTAATTTGCATAGAATTTGAAAAGGTTATTTTAGAAATGAATAGTTTCATAGCTCATTTGTGTACATTTTCAACCTATGTTTATTTTTAAGATTTATGAACTAATCTGATACTTCTAAAGCATCCTGCATAATAGCCCTACAAATGTATGGCAAGCCTTTATCATCAATTTGTGCTTCGGTTTTATCACAGCTTCTAACAGGAGCTAGAAACAGACCTGAACATGAAGTACTCACATGCCATCAACCAAATGTATAATAGTTGTCTTACATTCACTGAAATCAAACAAACAAACAAACAAAGAAGGAACTGAATGCTACTTATATAAATAATGCTAGTCAAGAAGATGACGCTGGATGACACTTCCTTTTTAAGGAAATTAAATATGATTTTGCAGAAATAATTGACTGCAGAAAACCCACCCTGGTTTTCAGAGAGTGCACAAAAACATTCCCACTGCCAGCTAGCCGTGTGTATCTAAAAAGCTCCTTGAACTGACACCATGTATTTTCATTTAATCTACAGGTGAAATCTTCTATATGAGCCCATGCTTGGGCTTTCAAACTTAGAATCATAGAATCTTCATGGTTGGAAAGGACCTTTGAGATCATAGAGTCCAACCATACACACACAAACCCCCCCGTACAATCTCTGTCACTAGAGCATGCCCTGAAGTGCCACATCTAGACGTTTCTTAAATACCTCTAGGGATGGTGACTCAACCACCTCCCTGGGCAGGCTGTTCCAGTGCCTGACCACTCTTTCAGTAAAGTAATTCTTCCTAATATCTAATCTAAACCTCCCCTGCCACAGCTTCAAACCATTTCCTCTGGTCCTGTCATTATTCACCTGGGAGAAGAGGCCAACCCCCACCTCTCCAACCTCCTTTCAGGTAGTTGTAGAGGGCAATGAGGTCTCCCCTCAGCCTCCTCTTCTCCAAGCTGAACGTGCCCAGCTCCCTCAGCCTCTCCTCATATGACTTGGTCTCCAGACTCCTCACCAGCCTGGTAACTCTCCTCTGGACATGCTCCAGCACTTCTATGTCCCTCTTGGGCAGAGGGGCCCAGAACTGAACACAGCACTTGAGGTGAGGCCTCACCAGTGCCGAGTACAGAGGCACCATCACTTCCCTGCTCCTGCTGGCCACACTATTCCTGATACAAGCCAGAATGCTGTTGGCCTTTTTGGCCACCTGGGCACACTGCTGGCTCATGTTAAGCTGGCCGTCCACCAGCACCCCCAGGTCCTTTTCTGCTGGGCAGCTTTCCAGCCACTCTTCCCCAAGCCTGTAGCGTTGCTTGGGATTGTTGTGACCAAAATGCAGGACCCGGCACTTGGCCTTATTAAACATCATACAGTTGGCCTTGGCCCTTCGATCCAGCCTGTCCAGGTCCCTCTGTAGAGCCTTCCTACCCTCAAGCAGATCAACTCTCCCACCTAGTTTGGTGTCACCTGCAAACTTACTGAGGGTGCACTCAATCCCCTCATCCAGAGCAGTGATAAAAATATTAAACAAAACTGGCCCCAAAAACTGAGCCCTGAGGGACACCACTGGTGACCGGCCGCCAAGAGGATTTCACTCCATTAATCACAACTCTCTGGGCACGGCCATCCAGCCAGTTTTTAACCCAGTGAAGAGTACACTTGTCTATGCCATGAGTCGCCAGCTTCTCCAGGAGAATGCTGTGGGGGACAGTGTCAAAGGCCTTACCAAAGTCCAGATAAACAACATCCACAGCCTTCCCCGCATCCAGAAAGCAGGTCACATGGTCATAGAAAAAGTCAGGTTGGTTAAGCAGGACCTCCCTTTCCAAAGACCATGCTGGCTGGCCCTGATCCCTTGGCTGCCCTGCACTTGCTGTGAGAGCTCACTCAAGATGATCCTCTCCATGATCTTTCCTGGTACCGAGGTCAAGCTGACAGGCGTGTAGTTTCCCGGATCCTCCTTCCGACCCTTCTTGTAGATGGGTGTCACATTAGCCACCCTCCAGTCATCTGGTACCTCCCCTGTTGACCAGGATTGTTGATAAATGATGGAGAGAGGCTTCGTGAGCTCTCCCATCAGCTCCCTGAGTACTCTTGGGTGAATCCCATCCAGCCCCATAGACTAATGTGTGTCTAGGTGCAGAAGCAGATCATTGACTACTTCCTCCTGGATTATGGGTGGGTTGTTCTGTTCTCTATCCTTACCTTCCAGCTCAGGAGGCTGAACACCCTAGGGATAGCTGGTCTGACTATTGAAGACAGAGGCAAAGTAGGCATTAAATATCTCAGCCTTCTCCTCATCGTTGGTTGCAACTTCCCCCCACTGCATCCAGTAAGGGATGGAGATTCTCCCTGGTTCTCTTTTTGTTGACGTATTTATAAAAGCTTTTTTTGTTGTCCTTAATGTTAGTGGCCAAGTTGAGCTCCAGCTGGGCTTTTGCCTTCCTAATTTTCTCTCTATATAACCTAACGAGATCTCTGTACTCCTCCTGAGTTGCCTGTCGCTTCTTGCAAAGGTGGTAAACCCTCCTTTTATTCCTAAATCCCATCAAAAGTTCCTTGTTCATCCAGACTGGCCATTTTCCCTGCCCTTTAATCTTGCAACACTTAGGGACAGCCTGCTCCTGGGCCTTTAAGCTTTCCTTCTTGAAGAGTGTCCAGCCTTCCTGGACCCCTTTGCCCTTCAGGACTATCTCCCAAGGGACTATCTCAACCAGTGTCCTGAACAGGACAAAGTCTGCCCTCTGGAAGTCCAAGGTGGAGGTTTTGCTAACCCCGCTCCTTACATCACTACGAATTGAAAACTTGACCATTTCATGATCACTAAACCCAAGATGGCCTCCGACCACATCTCCCACTAGTCCTTCTCTGTTTGTGAGCAGTAGGTCTAGCAAGGCACCTCCCCTGGTAGGTTCACCTACCAGTTATGTCAGGAAGTTATCTTCCATGCACTCGAGGAACCTCCTAGCCTGCCTGCTCTCTGCTGTGTCATATTTCCAGCAGATATTCGGCAGGTTGAAGTCCCCCACCAGAACAAGGGCTGACGATTGCGAGGCTTCAGCCAGCTGCTTATAGAATACTTCATCTGTCTCCTCATCCTGGTTGGGTGGTCTATAGCATACTCCCAGCACAAGATCTCCCTTATTTGCCTTCCCCTTCATCCTTACCCATAAACACTCCACTTTATCATCACTGGAATCTAGCTCTATATAATGAAAACATTCCCTAATGTACAGAGCCACACACCCACCTCTCCTTCCTTGCCTAACCCTTCTGAAGAGCTTATAGCCATTCATCGCAGCATTCCAGTCATGACAGTCATCCCACCATGTTTCCATGATGGCGACTACATCATAGCTGTCCTGCTGCACAATGGCTTCCAGCTCATCCTGTTTGTTGCCCATGCTATGTGCATTCATGTAGATGCACTTGAGCTGGGCTACCGATTTCACCACCATCCTTGGCCCTTTATCCCTAGGCTCATTACTAGTGGGCCTGGTTTTATCCCCTTCCCTCTTCAATTCTAGTTTAAAGCCCTGTCCATGAGCCTTGCTAACTCTTGGCCTAGTACCCTTTTCCCCTTTCGGAACAGGGTTTTCCCATTCTTAGTGAGCAGGCCCGGTGTCCTGTAGATCAAACTATGATCACTGAACCCAAAGCCCTGCTGGTAGCACCAGTTTTGGAGACAGGTATTGATCAGTCTGATGTACAGACAAACTTTTTATAATTTCTTGAAGTACTTGCTCTTTGCACTATGAGAAACATCTTTTAATGAATTGTAATTAATCTGTTTGTAAAAGTTTTATCTGTTAGGTATTTTTTCTCTCCCTTTGTATTTTTAAATAATTCTGAGTACATCATAATAATAAAACTCTTCAGACCTATACATCACCATAGGTGTTCTACACGTTCAGAAAAAGAGGCATATACATCTAGGAAATGGTCAAAGCTTCTGATTTAAGTTAATTGATTTAGAGTCTTGTGACATAAGAATATGATTAATCCAAAACTAGAAAGCTGATCTGTGTTATCTTATGCTTTGGACTTTTAACAGGATGCATTCTGTCAAATACTGAAATGGAAAAAATGTTTTCTCTGCCAAATTGTACTGGTTTTGGCTGGGATAGAGTTAATTTTCTTCATAGTTGCTCACACAGTGCTATATTTTGTATTTGTGACCAAAACAGTGTTGATAACTGCTGAGCAGTGCTTACACAGCATCAAAGTCTTCTCTGCTTCTCACCCCACCCCACCAGGGGGCAGGCTGGAGGTGCACAAGATGATGAGAGAGGACACAGCCAGGACAACTGACCCAATTGACCAAAGAGGTATCCCAGACCATATGACGTCATGATCAGCAATAAAAGCTGGGGAAAGAAAGAGGAAGGGGGATATTTTAACTGATGGCATTTGTCTTCCAATGTGGCCATTATGTGTGATGGAGCTCCTGGGAAATGGCTGAATGCTTGACTGCCGTTGGGAAGCAGTGTATGGATTTCTTCTTTTGTTTTGCTTGCACATGTAGTTTTTGCTTTACCTATTAAACTGTCCTTATCTCAACCCATGAGTTTTCTGACTTTCACCCTTCTGATTCTCTCCTTGATCCCATTGTGGGGGCGTGGGCAAACACCTCTTTGGTGCTTAGCTGTCTATCAGGGTTAACCCACAACACAAGTGCACCTCAAGTGCCATTATTTTCACTGACATTGTAATCAGTAAGATACTTACTATATTATCTCCCCCGGTATTATTGGGGTTGTATAACAGCACTAAACTACTGTATGATTCCTGAAGTTTCAATTGATAGCAGTAGCACCACAAAGGATTATAGTTGGTCAATAACCCAAGTGTTTATTTTATTGAAAATGCTGTGTGAGACCACATCGTCCTTCACTAGTTAATGTAGTACTTCTGTGATGAATATGTGTTAATATTGAGCTTCTGGTTTCCTAAGCAACGGTAACCAGATGAGAGCTTTCAAAGCCTTCTTCCTACTTGCTTGATGCTTTCACGTAAAAAACATGGGGTTTTATTGTAAGAAAGAGAACTCGGGATGTTGTTGTTTGACTATACTGATTTCTTAGTTGCAAAAGAGTTGGAGGTTTCCAGATACAGATAATGAAAATATTTTCTTCAGTTTTGGTTGATATTAATATGCGCTGACTACTCTAATAAAAATTAAAAAAATATATGTAAACACGAGTCTCAATGCAAAACCACTACTAAATTTGGATTGTCTTTGTTTATTTTCCAATCTAATGAAAAATTGCACACTACTGTGCAGGGTATGAACAATACTCTACATACTAAAATACTACTACCAAAAAAGATCTGAAGCTTGCAGTTAAGTTCTGATCAGTATTGTAGGGACAGTTGGGCTTGAACTTTTGCTTTATCTGCTTCAGATGGAGAGATGAAAATAAATCCCACTATGCAAACTGCTGCTCTATAAAAGGACTGACACATTTTAATTTCTTCGTACAGATTGATTTTTGTTTTTTAGATTGCAGTGAGGAAGAGATAGGCTTTTATTTATTTTGGACAAAAGTAGAGTTCTGCCTTAGTACCAAAACTAAAAAAAAAAAAATAATAAAATAAATAATTTTTTATTAAAGAAAAGCATTTATTTCAACTAAAAATATTTTTTTATATTGTCTAACCTTTTCCCTCACTTTTTAAAATCTTATTTTTAATTTTTATCTTTAATTTATGACAACTTTTATACAGAAAATATTGGTCAGGGAAAATGCCTCCTTTACATATTTTAAGACTAGAATATTGTCACAAAAGTTTTAAATTTTATAGTTTCACTGGCTGACCTTTTGTTTTTTCAGAAGGTTTGTCTTTCAACCAGGTTATCAAGTATTTTTGATCTTGTTAACACTGTAAAATTATTACTGAGGAAGAACGAATATCAAAAACGTGAGAGGCTACAAAATAGAAAAAAACATTGAAACTAAAACCAAACTCATAATTCTTTGACCACTGTATAAGTGATATCATCTACTGTACTAAATGCTTGGAAACTAAAATCTGGATTTTTTTCACTTCTCATGAATCTACTTGTGTCATTTAGAATACTTTTTAAATACTACATTTTGTGGTAGAGACAAACACTCTTTTAGCATCCTTCCTTTTCACTCTGAAAAATTTCATAAGGAAAGCCTCTGTTTGTCATCCTTTTGGACAATATTCATAATGAAAATAGTTATCCTTTTTTTTTGGAGAATAAAAAAAGGACCTGAGATTAAAGGGTCTTGCACTGTGATGTTGAGTCTGATTTTATCCATCTAAAAACATAAGAAAGCAAACACATCGGAAGACCAGACTGTACTGGGTCTGCCTGTGATGGAGTTAATTTTTTTCATGGCAGACCATGTGGTACTGTGCTTTGTTATGTGGCTAAAGCGGTGTTGATGATACACCAATGTTTTGGCTGCTGATGAACAGTACTTGCACAGCATCAGGGTTTTCTGTCTCTGAATCTGCCCTACTCCTCACTCCCAGTGAGTAATGCTGGGGGTGGACAAGAGGTTGAGAGGATGCATAGCCAGGACAGCTGACCCAAACTGACCAAAGGGGTATTTCATACCATATGACATCATGCTCAGCAGTAAAAGCTCAGGAAAAGGAAGAGGAAGGGGGGATGTTTGTGGTTATGGCATTTGTCTTCCCAAGCAATCATTATGCATGTTGAGGCCCTTTCTGGGAAGTTGCTCAACCTGCCATGGACAGTAGTGAATGAATTCTTTTCGCTTTGCTCTTGCTTCCCTATTAAAATACCATTATCTTTATCCATGAGTCTTGCCTTCCTTCTATTTTCTCCCCATCCTGCAGGAGAGTGGATTGAGTAGCTGATTAGGTGTTCATCTGTTGGCTAGGGTCAATCCACCAGGCAGATAAAATATGCGAAAAAAATATTTCTCATATTCGTGTGTATATATATATATTTGTATACTTGCTTCTTGAAAAGAGACTGACAAAGTCTCAGTCAAACAGCTACAAAGACTTGATAAAGTTTCTTTAGGATTAAACAATTTAAAATGAGGGAGGGGACGTAGCTGACTTCTGTCCATAAATCACAGAAATGTTGACGTATATAGCGAGATAGCTAATGGGAAAGGCTAAACAAGTGTTTATATTTCAACTCATTCTGGGCCTTCAATGTCTAGCTCAGGATATCACATTAGGTACCTCCACACAATTGGAATCCAAAACTTGAGTCGACTCCAAGCAGGGCCACTGTTCTGAGCACTTAACCACACTTATATCTAATCTCGATGAAAAATAAGGTAATGAATTCTGTCAATTCAGAGTTCTTTGTTGCAAACACAAATATTGAATGATCTTAGAGCAGTGTATTTCACAGTATTGCAATGCTGTTCCTGTTAGAAGTTCCACAATTCTTTTGAATTTTTAGAAGATAGAACGGCAGGAAGTGAACAGGTGGTTGCTGGAAGTTGAATTTGAGGGGAAAAGCAAGATGGTAACACTGCAGGTTCATGATGACTTGCATGGGTGGATTGATGAGAAAATGTATGACTATATAAAAGATCACATTGATCTTCACAACTTTTCACAAGTTCAAGAAAAGTTCAAAGAATGTTGAAAATATGACCTCAAGAAATGGGTTATGGCATTTAGAACTATGATGCCCATGTATTAGGCTGAGGCTGTGAGGTAGTTAATTATGCAGGTGTTCAAGCAGTATATATTCTTTTCTGTCCTCTTGTTGTGATTGTGAATGCATTTATCACATAATCGAAATAAAAATATTTTTTGTCTCAACAGGTGCATGTTCATCAATATGGCAATGGATAGATCTATTTTGGTCGTATGAAAGTGGTCTTCTAAGTAATGTGGCAAAGATAATATCTTAGGAACAAAATGGCAGAAGGTACACTTGCCTTTCACAGTCTCCTTCATGAAGTATCTCTAGGGAGATGCTATGCTTTTTATCAGATGAAATGTTTTGGCAGGCCAGATCCAGCTACTGGCACCAGACTATGTGCCTAGCTAAATGATTCCATGTATCTCACTCAATTTGAGTATATTTCTTTCTAAGAGGAAGATATTTAATTCTTTCTTATTTACCAACTTTTATTTCAGGAATGTCATCATTTTTGGATTGGAAATATTGAGTACCCATATAGGTTGCTTATATGTTACTCCTTCCTGGCCACATGCAAGCTGAAGCTAAGATCTCAGAAGATACTGAATGTATAGTCTCACTGAGTATACATTCAAAATCCTTTATGGTAGATCTGTTATTCCAAACTGATCAGACAAGTAATTTTTACCCTCAAGCACCCATAACCTCAGCCAGTTTACAAATAACCATCATTGATATTGTAGCTGATTCCCTGCCTGGGGAAGTCAAGTTTTTTTATTGGCTTCAGAGGAAATGAAAGAATATCAACTGACAGAAAGATCTTAGATTCTAAATTTAAATATGTCTTCAAAACAAATATTTAAATAATTTCACATATTCCTTCTTAAAACAAAGATTCCATAAAATGGACTTTGAACGATTATTGTTATACACATAAAAAACTGCATTATGAAAATACTCTTCAAGATAGTATCAACTGCTGTGCAGCTACAAATTCAAAGTCATGAAAGACAGTCAGCAACATAAAAAGCTTGTCCAGTTCAACAGCGACCTTTTGAACTGTAGTTGAAAGAGTCACAGGAATTGTCGCATAAATAAAAATTATGCAAATCTATCACTACTGAAGTTTTCTGTGTTTTATGAGAACAGTACGTGATTTGCTCAAATGGAGGGGAAGAAACAGCAATTCTTTCCAGGCTTGAGGACAGTGGGTGCATTCTTCAGAAGAGCAATCAAGAAAGAACAGTGAATGACTGAAGAGTAAAAAAGTGGTTTAAGAAATAGAGAACCTGAGAAGAAATACAGACACATATTTCTGAATATCAAATATGTACAGCTGCAGATACATTGATAATAATAATTCATGTGATTTTTTTCACTTTCTTACAAAACAAGCTAAGATGGTTTTCTGTGAAGAAATAACAGGATTTTGTTCTTTGCCCTGTCTTACCAGCGAATGGGCTGAAAAAGCATAATTGCTCTTTCACAATGCTACCACATTCATGATTTCTCTTTAGCTTTTAATGAATTGTCATATTCATATTTGTATATAGATGTAGAGTTTTGTATAAATGTTTGTGCAGACAGGAGTCATTTCACCTACTTCTGCAGTGTGATTTTTTGTTTAAGATTGAAAGTATTTTTTTAAGTAAGAAAAAGAACATTATCAAAACTGGAATTTAGCAGGTCATCAAGTTCTTGCTCTGGAATGTCTGAAACAGATTATTTCTGTGTCCCAGATATTCACATAATTGCAGAATCACAGAATGCTTGAGGTTGGAAGGGACCACTGGAGAGCATGTGCTTTAGCAGTGACACCTACAGCTGGTTGCCCAGGTCTGTGTACAGATGGCTTTTGAATAATTGCAAGGATGGAGACTTCACAGCCTCTCTGGGCAACTTGTTCCAGTACTCAGTCACCCTCTCAGTAAAAACATTTTTCCTGATGTTCAGAGGGAACTTCCTGTATTTCAGTTTGTGCCCGTTTTCTCTGGTCCTGTCACTGGGCACCACTGAAAAGAGCCTGGCTCTATCTTATTTGCACCCTCCCTTCAGGTATTTATTTCTTCACTCTTAATAATTTCAAAAAAAAAATATGATATCACAATATAGGCCCGTCTCTTTTATGATTTTTTTATGATATTCATAAATACAGTATTTCTCCTTAGTTATATAAAATAAAACCTCACAGAGCTGAAAAAAGAATTTGGTAATTTAGAGCTGAGAATTCTGTAACTAGAACCAGATTCATGTTTGACAGAGATTTTGGCAAGATTCTCAATTTGATGAAAGAGTATATTTACATTTTTCTGTGAAAATTTGGGGGTGGGGGTGGGGTGGAGGAGAAAACCTGTATTATGAAAATGCCATCAAGTATTTAAGAAGTTTTATTGAAAAAGTTTCTGATGAGTGCTCTTCATGCCTATTCCCCTGGGCAAGATGTCCTTAAATGATTGAATGAAAATTTGTTTATAAATATCTGCTTCTGTATTATACTGCCTGCACAGAAAACACAACAGGAATTAAAAACTACCACACAAAACTATTCTCCACTAATTTGTCTTCCCCAAGTCATAATGTATTCAGAAAAGAAAGATGTGTGTTAATTTTCGTGTTATTTAAAAAAGAAAAAATATTTAGGTACTGTTCAGAATTTCCAGCTACTAAGTACATTGGAGCAACACTGTGGGCTTCTGCCTCAGGAAACAGGACTTTTCACGGGAGTAATAGATTGTCTTTTTTGAAAAGTAAGAAGAGCTCACAAACTGCACAAAGATCCCGGTAGTAAAAGAGACAGTTGCCTTTTAAGCTACAGGTCACCATCAACAAGGACATCTGCTCATGGTTCCCAGTCACAGAGGAAGGATTCTTATTCATATTCTGCATATCTGATAGCAGAGCAGTGTGGTTTGCATCTAAATGTGTGAAATTCTGTTTCATGTTTTGCGATTATTGGCCACACAAGAGAATCTCTTCAGAATTGCACGCTGGGGTCTGGTTGAACATTGGTCCCTTTGAGATGCTAACTGCTAGTGGAAGTTATTAAGGGCTGGATACATTGTCAGACAGTTAGCACATTGTTGGGTACTTTACTCATAAAGGAAAGCCCATTATAGTTAGAATCTAATTAAATCTAATTCTTTTATGAAATGACAACAAAACCTCAACTCCACAGAGGAAAGAGCTGTTCATTATTTGGATATTAAATACGGCAGCTGTCAAAAGGGTTAAAAAGAAAATCTTAGAAGAACTTCATGTCTGAAATAATTAAGGCCATGTTTTAAATCAAAGGTAGTTACTTTAAGATATGCAAATTAAGATATAACTAATTAATGGCTAGTAATAAGAAAGCGAACTATTTTTTTTTAAAATGTAGAGTCGGAGTCTATAATTTCTTCTGTGTAAGAACATGGTCTGATATCATTATTGGACCTAGAAAGCTGGTACTGGATCTTCAATTCCTTAGATTGAGAGGATGAAACAGTAGATAAAAAGTTCAAATAATCTTTTAGTGAAATATCATGTTATTGTGAGCTGGTAGTCTTCTGACAGGTGTCTCTTTTCCTATGGAATCTGTTTAGCATCTGATAGAAATATTTCCATCTCACTACCTGATTCCA
Source organism: Rissa tridactyla (assembly GCF_028500815.1). NCBI lineage: Eukaryota > Metazoa > Chordata > Aves > Charadriiformes > Laridae > Rissa > Rissa tridactyla. The sequence continues at coordinate 201,153,552 of NC_071466.1, forward strand.
AGGACAAGGTAAGGAAGAGGGCTCTGGAAGCTGGACTTCCTGCACATGCCTTGACAGCTATTGATGCAAGAATTACCTCTATACTCTCTATGATTTATCTTGAATGCCATTGGGATGGTGGCCCCTCTGTAGAAGGTATGACAGTTGGACATAAAGGAGTCATGAGACGAAGAAATAAGGCAAGGCTGGACAGCTACAGCTGCAGTCTGCCAGCATCTAAGTAGTTCTCTCTCTCCCAGAACATGAGGAAGGATTTTAAATAAGTGCACAGAAAAACATTATGACACTTCTGTGGACGCTGTACACTTGACTTTTGGAAAATATTCCCCAAAATGTGTGAATTTTAAATATCTAATATGTATACAGAATCCTGTTATATAAACTAGGAATGATAAAGAAATGGCTAGCAATGACATAACAGCTCCATGGGAGGTTTAGGCATGAATATGGTAATATTACTATCGAAATTCCAACCAGCCAATTGGAAAATGGGTTTTGAAAAACAGCATTCATTCTGTGATAATTGCAGCTTAAATCGTTAACGCTTCAGGAGAATTCATACTCCATTAAATTAAGTGCTCTACAGAAGCAGACTTCAGAAGCCCAATCTGTAGGAAACATAAGCAAAGAGGAGACTGGACTTACAATATGTGACTTTCCAAAAGGTGTCACAATAGAGAGCTGCAAAGTAAGCGCAGTTGTTGAATTCTCTCTGCCAACCCAATTCTGGCTACAGGAAGCCTCAGAACAGAATACCATTCAAGGACAGCATGTACACATTTTGAAAATAATGTAATTTGTCTTCTGTGTGATGCCTCTATATGCACACAAGCATTGCTTGTGATGGGGGTATTTCGCACGTTTTCTCAACAATATAATTGTTCACAATATTGACACTCAAAGGAAAATATTCTAATGTTAATAACTATACTGAACAAAAATTAATGGAAGTATTCAGTTTTAGGATTATAGTTTCAGGCTTTTCAGATTTAGAGAGTAAAAAATGGCTTGCCTATTTGTCTTTATAGACATAAAAATGAGAAAGTTTATGTTTATTTTCTGGTGTCTTCTTTCTGGATGCTGTTGTTCCAAATATTGTCTTAGGTTGAAGAGTACAAGATGGCAGGTTCCAAATAAAATCATCCGCCTTTTGCCCAGATGGGAGCCTGCCCAATATCATGTCAAATTCTCAGCTTATGGCATCTGCTTCTGCCCAGACTTTATTTCAATTTTTTAAAGTAGTTATGCCATAATGGGGTGACATTCTAGCTAGACCTACTTACAAATTGCAACTTGGAGCTTTGAGAGTTTAAAATCTCCACCTGCTATTCAATTCTTTTTTTTTTAAACCTTATCAAACTTATTAATCTGTGAGAGACATAATTAAAGTTCCCTGTGTGTTCATCCTGGCTAGCATATTTCAAATAACACTTTTGTATGAATTGCTGACAAATTAGATTATTTTATATAAAACTGCAACCCTCTTTTATGTCTTCTGACATAGCATGTACAGACAAGACCCTGTCCTCACTTGGAAGACATTAATCTTTAAAAAAATAATGGTTTGAGCTATTAAAGAAGGAAAAACATGTGTTACATGTGTGAAAAATGGTTTCATTAAACAGACATTTGGGAGAAGTTTCATCTGACTTTGTATTACATGTCTACAAGGTATACATCCACATCTGCGCTACTTGCCCCTTTATAGTCAACACTAAAAAAGGTAATTTTGAGATGTTATTCCTCTTATCGTGGGGAAGACATTTAAATTGGGTCATATTAATTACACTCTAAAAGCTCCTGTTTCTCAACATGGATAATTAAAGGAGTCTAGACAACTGGCTCAGAGGTAGATGTCTGCATTCCAGACTTCTAAAATTAGGCATCAGGTGACAACTTTGGGTTCAAAAAGACAGAAAGGGAAACAAGTGATCAAATATGTTTATTCTGTCTGCCCAGTGTGCAGATTTTGCTAGCGCTCCTGTGTCAACTGAATTATGATCTGAACTTACTCCCATTCATATTAAAGCAGAGTTGAAACTGCAACTTTTTTAACAAGTCCTTTTGTTCTCGTTCTTTTGGGAAGCAGGAGTCAATTGAACATTTACAAGAAAATCCCATCTTCGAATCCAACAATTTCTACTTTTCATACAGTTCCACTATTACCGGTTCTTTTACTTGAGCAGGAGGGTTAAAATGCAGGAAAAAGGGTTACCAGTGTTTCTATTAAAAATATTCCTTCTTTTTTTGGGGAAAAGTTTTCATTTAATTGACAATTATGACTATTAGAAGATGTGATTAAGAAAGAGAGATGGCATCTTCTGCAAACTGGAAAAGAGTAAACTCATCCTACTCTTTTTTTTTTTTGTGAGTAGTCACATCTTCCCTCCATTTCTATATTCATATACATACAGATAAACACCAGACTTATCTGTCAGTAAGGAAAAAAAAGAAAAAAAAAAAGCCTTAAAAGATTGCAAACCTGTCACGCGAAGCTGAAACCTCAATACCTTCCTGTTTCTTAAGAAGTTTTGGAAGGCCTTTCATCAGCATAGGGTCAAATCCTCAGTCTGGAAAAAGTATCTAGATCATACCTTGGCTCCATGGGAGCCATTAGTAGGAGGAAACAGTGCTTATAAAATTCAAGGAGCTTTCTCTCTGATTACTCTGCTAGCATCCTCACCTGCCAGATTGGTGATAACATATCTAGACTGGGTGTATGCTATCAGTAGAAAAGCAGGATGTGATGGAAAGTGAGTAAGAACTTTCCAGGTGAGGAATAGGATGTACATGGCAAGAAAGGACATAGAGACATATCTCTGTGGGAGTATGACAAACACCCCGTTGACCCTGAACTTGTTTGAGACTTACTGCTCTAACTGGATGCGCATAAATCTATGGGGCCTTATGGGCTTCATCCCAGGCTGATGTCATCATTGGACTTCTTTACATTATTTTTCAACAGCGTTATGAGTCTGCAGACGTCCCAGTCGACTGAAAGCTTACCCAGTTTTCAAGAAGGGTGAGAAGGAAGACACTGGTAATTACAAACCTGTCAGCCTCGCTTCAGTGCCTGGTAAAATTACAGAGAAGGTTATTCTGAGAGTTATTGAAAAACACTTGAGGGAGAACGCAGTCATTGGTCATAGCCAATGCAGGTTCGTGAAGGGAAAGTCCTGCTTAACCAACTTAACTCCTTTTATGACAAGGTCACCCACCTAGTTGACCAAGGGAAAACAGTATATATGTGAGATTTTTTGATTTTTGCAAAGGTTTTGATTCTGTCTCTCACAGTGTTCTTCTGGATAAAATGTCCAACACAGAGTTAGATGACTCCATAACACATTGGGTGAGCTATTGGCTGACAGGTTGATCTCAAGGGATTATAGTAAATGGCAGGCAGTCAGCAGTGGCTCATTTTTAGGGCCTGTGATCTTTAATGTTTTTATAAATTATTTGGCTGCAGGAATCTAATATGCATTAATTAAGTTTGCTGACGACCCTAAAGTAAGAGGACCTGTGAATTCCCTCAAGGGTAGAAAGGCTTTACAGGGAGATCTGGATAGACTGGAGATCTGGGCAATCACCAATTATATCAAAATTAAGAAGAGCAAGAGCTGAATTCTCCATCTGGGATGGGGTAGTCCTGGTTATATGTACAAATTGGTGGATGAGAGACTGTAGAGCAGCCCTGTGGAAAGAGATCTCAGGGTTTGGGTTGATGGCAAGTTGTATATGAGTCAACAGTGTGCCCTGGCAGACGAAAGGGACAACCATGTCCTGGGGTGCATCTGGCACAGCATAGCTGGCTGGTCGAGGCGGGTGATTGTCCCACTTGACACTACACTGGTGTGGTCCTACCTCCAGTAATGTGTGCAGTTTTGGGTACCTCAGTATATGATGGACATCAAACTATTAGAGTGGGTCCAGAGGAGAGCGACCAAGTTGATGAAAGGTCTCGAGGGTAAGACTTATGAGGAGTGGCTGAGGGCACTTGGTTTGTTCAGCTTGGAGAAGAGAAGGATGAGGGGTGACCTCATCCCAGTCTACAACTTCCTCACAGCGGGCAGTGGAGGGGGAGGTGCTGATCTCCTCTCTCTGGTGACCAGTGGCAGGACATGAGGAAATGGAATTAAGGTGTATCAGGGGAAGTTCATATTGGATATCAGGGAAAGGTTCTTCACTAAGAGGGTTGTTAGTCACTGGAACAGGTTTCCTAGGGAAGTGGTCATGGCACCAAGCTTGTCAGAGTTCGAGGAGTGTCTGGATGACGTTCTTAGTCATATGGTTTAGTTTTAGATAGTCCTGTGAGGAGCAGGAAGCTGGACTCAATGATCCTTACGGGTTCCTTCCAACCTGAGATATTTTGCCTTCCAGAAGGGGGTAGTTCAGACATAATTTGTTGTTGTTGTTGTTGTTTTCTATTATCTATTCTGTCAACCAGACAACACAAGTGCAAGGGCTGGGTGGGACAATGTCTTCCAAATTAGTGCCTAACCATGTCAGTGAAGGAAACCAGGACTCCAGGGTATTTTACAAGGTGCCCCAGTGAATAAACAGTGTCAGACACAGGTTCTCGATTCCAAAATGTGGGGTGCAGAGAACCTACCCTGTCTGCTTACAAGCCTATATCCAGAGAGCCATCAGCGGATTGAAAGTTCATCTTCATAAGCCTAGAGTAGCACAAGGACACAATGCCAGATAGAGAACCCAAATTACAGACTTCTGAGGAACAAACACCCTGTCTGGGCTCCTCCCAGGACTGTCCCAGCAGAACTTCAACCCCATTGTTCAGCCATGAAACCCATCACAATGAGTCACTGGGACCAGATCTCCTTGTCACCTTTTGGACTAAAACGGAGCTGCTGCCGAAGGGTGTAGGACACAGTATGGGAGGCAGGGAAAGAGCATGTTGGGATTGCACAGGATTTATTAAGGCATGTTTAGGGAGGAACCAAAGATGGGAAAAGGGAGGGGTTTAGGTGATTTGGGAAGAAACAAGTAGGGGAAACAGAGGGATGAGGGAAAAGAAGGGCCCATTTGAGTGTAAGCACGGGCTGGTCTGGCTTGTCCGTATGCTTGTCTGGCCATACCCTGTGCCTGGTCACTGCAGTCTGTCCTGTCTCCTTATTAAATTCCTTCAATTATTTTCCAGTAAGGGGCTCTTCATTCCATGTGCACGCACATGTATGGGGTCTGTGGTGCAAGTGACTGGAGTGAGTGCCAGTGTGTGAGCAAGTGTGTGATCACTAGTGAAGATCAAGCTGAACGAGCCAACAGGAAGGTGAAGTGGGCTGGGATCAAGGGTTGTGTGTGGGTGTCTGAGGGTCAGCTCTGGGTGTGAGAGTGCCTGTGTGTCTCTAAAGGTGACAGCACAGGGGGTCAGCTATGGTACCAGAGAGTCCTTGACAGCTCTGTGTACGTGTGTGTGATGGTCTGCACTAGCAACTGGAATGGGACTGTGCCCTTGGCAATTCATACATCCATGTGCCAGCAATTGGGGAGATCCAGGGACAGTGACTGGGCACGCTGGTTGTATGAGACCAGTAACTGCCCCTGACCTTTGTACGTAGAAATAAATATTCCTTCTAGCAGACTTCCTGCTCAGCCAGAGCTGTGAGCAGGATAAGTCTGTTGGCGCTGTCTGTGTTGATGTGAATGCTTTGTGAATCTGTTAATTGTGTGGACAAATGTGTAAATATATATGTGTATTTATGTATTCTATATAGTACAAATTGCCTATCAGGAATAGGCACTTAGCCTTGCTATTGGAGAAACCAGGGAACCGAATCAAACTACGAGGAATTTGTGTCTCAGACATGGACACAGAAGACCCAAGCTGCATGGGAGGAGGTTCCCAACCATATCCGATCAGGTAATCCTAAAAGCAAGAATTGTCTGAAACTATAAACACATTTTCTGTGTGAATAGCTGTCACTGAAAAGCCATCATTGAATGGATGATAGAATTTATGGTTGGTGAGTAAGTGTAACCACTTAGTTACACAAGGAGACTGTCAGTCAAAAGTCCATTCACTGAATGACCCTAGGGAAGGTTTTGTAAACTGTGATTTAAGTTTGGACATGTATAAGGTAGTTACTGACCTGTCTCATGAGAATACAATGAACTGATATTGATAAAGAAATCAGTAATCTTTGCGGAAGGGTGACATCTCTGTATTGGATTAGAACAAAAGACAAACAGATTATATCTCATACTTTCAAGAGAGGTTAACCACAAAACACCCATGGAATTTCAATAGGTTTTGGCTGTATAACAACATTAAAGTTATTTAAGAATATTTCAGAGTGATCCAGGGAAAATAAGAAAGATTGAGAAACTTCATTGACTTCAGCAGTGAAAGCTGCTTATAGAAATTATATGTTGATTTTAATAGTTGTTTCATTATATCAAAATCAATTTGATATCTTAAATCAATTTGAATATCTAGAATATCTAAAAATGCAGCATGTAAACAGCATGTAAAGTCTGTACTTTACAAAGTCTGAGTAAAAAAAAAGAAAAACAAAAAGGAGGCACCACAGTGGAATGCCTTAATCAGTGCAACATGTTTTGCAGATAAGCCTGGAAATTTTTCTGGATATTTTGTTGTGTTTTTTTCCTTCATTCTCTGATACACCTTTTAATAGGTTTGAAGTAAATTTCAAAGAGAACAAAGTCCCAAATGGAGAATCTGAGTATTTGTTCCCACCTATAGCACAGATTTTCAGCATAGCTTTGCAACAGTTATGTGTTAGGCACATGCGTCTGTTTCCCAAGATCTAATAAATTCTTTATTTGTTAAACTACTATTCATGTGACTACTATTAGCATGAAAATACCACTGCATTGTTGCATATGGTCTTACATTTTCCTTGACAACATTTTTGAAATAGAAAATATTTTAGAATCCTATTATCCAGAATTCTAAGATGAAATAATTTTACATCACAGGTTATAATGATTTTTTTTTAGTTTTCTTTTTCTTACAAAGAATGTACTTTTCTTTTTTCTGCTGTGACAGGTTGTGAGTCTCTTTGTATCATAGAAAGGACTGCCAGAAAGAGGTTGGACTAAAAGCCGAAATTGAGTGATGCTTACACAGTACAAAGGAGAGAGTTGGCAGGTCCTCAAGACTGATTATTTAAAATCTATTTTCCAGAAGATCTGATAAGCTGAATTTCCACAACCTGAAATAGACTATTACATAGAGATATCCCCAGGCACTGCTCATAGTCAACAAATCAAACAGATCATGGCTTTTATCAAATTTGATCAACAACCTGTAATCTCTTAAAAAAATTTCCAAACATGTTTAAGCATTTTTGCAAGCCTTGTATAGTCTTACAGCATGTGACCTTCTCTTTCTCTCCTTTTTCTTTGTAAAGAATTTAATTCAATTTGTCTGCTTAAAAGAACAATCTCGTAATTCAAAAGTAACCCAAATTAGGAGTTCTCTGGAACTCCAGCATCTGGAATCACTGTTTGTGCCGTAAGAGACAATCAAATGATGAATGTCATGCAAAAGAGAAATTGCCAACTGTCAAATTACCTCTCAGCTCTCTTTTGTACTGAGTTGTACAGTATTTTTTCCCACTTGTCGCATGATCACATTGCCCATCTGTCAGTCTAACCTGTGGTGGTTTCCAATTAAATTTTAAACAGAGGTGAATACATTTTGTAAGTGGATGAGAAAGGCTCAACCTGAGGGGAAGGCAAGAAAAACTTGGCCATTGTCAGTCCTCATTGGATACAAGTGACTGAGCAAGTGGAACCTACAGTCGGCTGATCAACCAGCATGCAGGAAGGTCGGACCCAGCCATGGCATGCTCTGCCTCCTTCCCACGTGACAGACCAAAACACTGTGAAGGACACTGGGGAGGGGGGTGGAAGCTGAGTGTAAATGCACAGGGAGCACTGGGGACATGAAGGTACTGCTTAGGGCCAGTGGTGTGAAGATAAGAATCTTTGTCTTGGAAAATTTGGGTTATTATTATGGGTTGGTCTAGGAGACAAAAGAAAAAAAAATATAGAAAATAGATTTCTGCTCTTCATGGGAAAAATTTTGATTACTTTTTTTTAAGACCACTATTTCCCTTTTTCCTTCATGTGTAAACTTGGCAAACTCTTTGGGCTATTTCTTTATAAATTTTACTGGTTTTTATACTTTCTGTGTTAGACTTGCGTCTCTCTGCATTGGCATAGCTGAGATCAGCACTAAATATAGTAGAATTAATCAGTTATGCCAAATATAAATTTGACTTAGCGTGGGTCTACCAGGCAGTGTATTGAAGAGCCCCTAAAGATGATACAGCCGCACGTCACAGCACAAACACTGCCTTGTGTTTCAAAAACTGCTCCCTTGGGGGTCCCCGCACCAAACTATATAGTGAGGCATAAACATGTACCATATTTTGAATCACATTTTTTCTGGTTGGTGCCCTGGCTCAATTTTTCATCACAGTTATGCCACTGGAGAGCATTTAAGGGCATTTTTACACTGTGCTGAACAATAGGAGACTCGTATTTGTGGAAAATAGCAGAATTAGAAAGTACTTTTGTTGTATTACACAATAAATACCTTTGATATAAACCCTTCAGGTGGGCAGCTGCTTCTTTATAATCTTACTTGTCAGAAGATGCTGCACTTCTTTCCCCCTGCAATTTTTAGGATTGCTATTCAATGAACTCATAAAAAGGCAGTTTCACCACCTATAAGAAATATATTAGGAACCTGATTTCATTTCGTAGTGTCCTAGTTGTCATACATCACAATTGATACTAATTGGCACAATTTTAGCAAGATTATAAAATGATAAAATAGGAATCTTTTTCCTCTCCTCTCCTCTCCTCTCCTCTCCTCTCCTCTCCTCTCCTCTCCTCTCTATACAGTTATTTTATACAGTTTTATGTACAGTGAAACACACGTCCAAGATGAGGCCTGAAGTATCAGCTCCCTTCTGCTTTTTCTCCTATACAAAGCATAAGTAGCAATTACTAGCAGTACTCACCATTGACTAGTGATTGTGATGTTGGCTGGAGAGGTAGAATCTGTGGGAGTAAACGATTTCAGAGAAAAGAAGGAGTTAAAGCCTGAGTCTTGCTTCATGACTGTTTGGGGAGGGTGTACTAAACACCAGGTTATTGTATAAAAAGCTACACTTCTTTTCCTTAAAGGACAAGGATGAGTCATAATCAGTTGTCTGAAAAAAAAGACAGTGTGGGCTTATCTTCAAATTTATTACTTCCCTCTCAACAAAGAAACTTTCTTGCAGCCTTTGAGAGAGAAGGTCCTGCCTTCAGATCCCTAACACCAGTGCCTGAAGTGTGCCTGTTTCTTGGAGCTGCCATCCTAGCTTTCCTAACACTTAGCAGATGGACTTTATCATTCTCTACCTGAAAGAAGGTTGTAACAAGGTGGAGGTGAGTCTCTTGTCCCAAGTAGCAACTGATAGGACAAGAGGAAATGGCCTCAAGTTATGCCAGGGGAGGTTTACATTGGTTTGATGAAAGGTTTGGTAACCCTTTCTTCACCAAAAAGGTTATCAAACATTGGAACAGGCTGCACAGAGAAGTGGTGGAATCGCCATCCCTGGAGGTATTTAAAAGACAGGTAGACGTGGTGCTTAGGGAAATGGTTTGGTGGTGGGTTTGGCAGTGTTATGTTGATGGTTGGACTCCATGATCTTAAAGGTCCCTTCCAACCTAGATGATTCTATGATTCTATGAAATGCATTAAGGCTTCTTGATTCTGCACCAAAGCCTGGAAACTATATTTTGGGTTTTGTTTCTCCTAAATTTTATGGCTGTGCAAAGCAGAGAACTAAATCATTCAAATACAAATCTCAGAAAGACACTTATCTTCTGCTTCAGTTTCTGCGGTAGTAACACTTAGAGCTTATAACTGGACTTCATATATGGAGAAAATACCGGACTTCAGATCTTCAGCAATATTTGGTACCATGATTTATAACATGTTGAACTAAACTATAGAAACCAAAACAAGTAACTGTTCATCTGTAATCCACAATACTTTAGAAATAAAGTAGGGCACTGCAAAGAACTTTATCCAGCGAGATATTGAGATCTCTGCTCTTACTCGCTTTGGGTAGCACCTCATAATTAATACATGGCTTAGGAAATACAGCTCACAGACATGTACTGGCCTTCAGCTACTAATTAAGTGTCTCATCCAACTGGATAAGATTTTCTACCACCAAAGCAATGGCTTTGGAGAAGTAGAACTGTTGATTATTCATGAGAAACCTGATGGTGGGATTTATCATTTCTGATAGCAGGGCTGCTATTGATGAAGCTGCAAAAGATGGCAAATTCATTAATGCACAGCATTACATCTTGATTGGGTTTGTATGACATGCATTCGGTCATGTTTTGCCAGGACAGCATTTACCATTCATTATCAAGAAAACTGTTACAATGTTTCAGGCATTCTAAACATATAGCTTTGTTTTGACATTACAACCCAGCATACTCTCTGCAGGAAAATTATTCCAGGAACACAAGAAAGTGTTCAAAAAAACAGATACTAGATTTTATGTACCACAGGTTTACCTGCCTACTCCGTCTCATGCCAATAAGGACCTTACCAGGAGCTCATCTTTGCAGGGGATCAGCCATTTGTTATAGCTGTTTGTGTGCTGGCTGCTCTTTCAGTTTGATTGCTCTGTTAATGTGATCCAAAGGCACCTAACTTAAGAAAAACAAAACCACAAAAATTCTTCCCTTTTAGTTTTTTCTGCTAAAAATTAAGGTAGTTGAAATATTGCAAAAGATGTGCATATCAGTGCACCAGCACTTGGCTATAGCTCTGTCTCAACAATAGACATTTAGGAGCCTTTCCCACTTTGAAGTTTTGAAAAGCTTCATGAGATTTGTGTTCTGGCAATAGATTTTAAGCCACACAAATTCTCTGCTCTGACTCTTTCTTCACCTTTGCACGATAACAAATGTTTTTAACAAAACAAGCAACCTTTAGTCCTAAGCAGTTCAGCTAGGCAAGGAGTAGCCAAGAAAAATGTAAAATATCGTTGTGTTACAATCTAGCCAGCAGACTGAAAAATGACACCACTCTGACTGAACTTGTCACATACATTTCATGGAGCTTTTCACTGTTAAAAACCTGTATGTCTACTTCACACACAAATTTATGGACCACAGTTTGTTTTGATTCAAGCATTAATCTGCCGTCAAACTGGCTACAAGTGACATTTTCTAGCTGGCTTAGTGAAAAGACATCACAATCATTTCTTATCAGAGTAGAGCTAGTGGCAGGAAAGGCCATTAACTTTTTTTTTTTTTCTTAAAGACAGGTGACTCTCCAAAAATATTAGTTATTTCATAGAATAAAAGACTAGTTTGGGTGGGAAGGGACCTTTAAAGCTCACCTAGCCCAACCCACTACAATAAGCAAGGACATCTTCAACTACATCACGTTGCTCAGAACCCATTCCAACCTGCCCTTGAATGTTTCCAGGGATGGGGCATCTACCACACCTCTGGGAAACCTGTGCCAGTGCTTCACTGCCTTCATAGTAAGGAATTTCTTCCTTCTCCCTAGTCTAAAACTACTCTCTTTTAGTTTAAAAACATTACCCCTTGTCCTATCGCAAGAGGCCCTACTAAGAAGTTTGTCCCCATCTTTCTTTTTCTACTTAAAGCCTCCTTTAAGTATTGGAAGGCTGCTATAAGGTCTCCCTAGAGCCTTCTCTTCTCCAGGCTGAACAACCCCAACTCTCTCAGCCTGTCCTAACAGGAGAGGTGCTCCAGCCCTCTGATCATTTTTGTGGCCTTCCTCTGGACTCGCTCCAACAGGTCCATGTCTTTCCTGTGCTGAAGGCTCCAGAGCTGGATGCAGTACTCCAGGTGGGGTCTCAGCAGAGTGGAGCAGAATCACCTCCCTTCACCTTCTGTCTACACTTCTTTTGATGCAGCCCAGGTTACTGTTGGCTTTCTGGGCTGTGTGTGCACGTTGTTGACTCATGTCCAGCTTTTCATCCAGTAGTACCCCCAAGTCCTTCTTGGCAGGGCTGCTCTCAATCCCTTGATTCCCCAGCCTATATTGATACTGCAGGTTGCCTTGACCCAGGTGCAGGACTCTGTACTTGTTCAACCATGAGGTTCACATGGGCACACTTCTTGAGCTTGTCCAGGTCCCTCTGGATGGCATCCCACCCCATAGATGTGTCAACTGCACCACTCAACTTAGTGTCATCCACAAACTTGCTGAGGGTGCACTCAAACCCACCGTCCAACAAAGAAGTTAAACAGCACCAGTCCCAGTACCAACCCCTGAGGAACACCACTCGTCACTGCTTACTACTTCGACATCTCTTCGACAGCGCTTTGAGTGCGACCGTCCAGCGACCTTATCCACTGAGTGGTCCATCCGTGAAATCCACATCTCCAATTGTGATTGGATTTGAGATTAATTTGAGACAAAGATATATCAAAGGTTTTGCACAAGTCCAGGTAGATGATGTCAGTTGCTCTTCCCTTATCCACCCACGCTCTAACACTGTTGTAGAAGGCCACCAAATTTGTCAGGCATGGTTTTCCCTTAGTGAAGCTATGTTGGCTTAGCATACTTTCCAGGAGGATCTACTCCATGATCTTGCCTGGCATAGCAGAGAGATTGATTGGCTTGTAGTTCCCCAGGTCTTTCTTTTATCCCTTTTTAAAAATGGTGGCTAGTTTCCTCTTTTCCAGTCAGCAAGAACTTCACTGGACTGCCACAACTTCTCAATTACAATGAATAGTGGCTTGGCAACTTCATCTGCTAGTTCCCTCAGGACCCACAGTTGTATCTCCTCTGCAAACTTACTGAGGGTACATTTGATTCCTTCCTCCAGATAACTGATAAAGATATTAAACAGAACTGGCCCCAATACTGAGCCCTGAGGAACACCACTTGTGACTGGACACCAACTGAATCTCACTCCAGTCATCACAACTCTTTGGGCCCAGCCATCCAGCCAGTTTTTTACCCAGAAAAGAGTATGTCCATCCAAGACATGAGCAATCAGTTTCTCCAAGAGAATGCTGTAGTAGGTTGCCTAGGTAGACCTTGACAACACCTCCAAGCTAGATGAACTGTCTTCCTTGTTATTGTTCGGTTCCACTTGCAAAGCCTCATACCTATTGTGCAAGGGCACCTGCGAAGGTGGGGTAGTCACAGAGGAGATGTGTCTGCTGTGCCAAGCAGGAACTTATTTTCATTGCCTCCCATCTCTTAAGTCACCACGTTCATCCAGGTGGAAACAGGATAGGGAATCATAGAATCATAGAATCATAGAATGGTTTGTGTTCTAAGGGACCTTAAAGATCATCTAGTTCCAACCCCACTGCCATGGGCACAGACACCTTCCACTAGACCAGGTTGCTCAAAGCCCCATCCAGCCTGGCCTTGAACACTTCCAGGTATGGGGCATCCACAATTTCCCTGGGCAATCTGTTCCAGTGCCTCACCACCCTCGTAGTAAAGGATTTCTTCCTAGTATCTGATCTAAATCCTCCGTATCATGGTCCCTGTCTGCCTGTTGGGCCTGTCTCAGGAAAGGTAGGGTGTGATTCCAGTAGTCTATCTCTCTCCTGCACTCCTGATACTCCTTAACCTACTCATGTCCTCACAGAGCTCTGCTGCTAAGTGGAGGAGTTCCTTTACCTGAGTTCACCTCCCACAGGTTTGCTCACTACTGCCATCCAATATTGGCATAACAGCAGGGCACACCCTGCAGCCTGACACCTGGGTGGCAGCGTGTTCCCACTGGAGCTCTGTCTGGAAAGCTGTGTCAGTTGTGGTGGGTGCAGAGCTTAGAGAAGCCATGGCTTTCTACTTGGTGGATACCATGGATCCCTGATTGATCTGGCAGAGCTTCAGCGCCCTTCCTGCGTGCCCTTCCATGTAAACTGCCACTCCATACCCTTGCTGATTAGCCACACTCTGTTTGCCCACCCTGCTCACGGTGATCCTGGTTGCTCACACTCCCTAACGACTTCTTTTACATGTGGGGAGTCTTGGCTGCCATTGCTCCTGGCCCTGCCCAGGTCTTGTTAGCAGCTGTTGCAGGAGCTGTGGTCCCCTGACAGCTCTCTCAGCTCCCCCTGAGGTTGCCCTGGTTCAGGAACAACCCCTGTGCACCACACTAGAGCGCTCCACTGGTACCAGAGCTGCTCACCTCTGCAACTGAGATCGCGTGAAGACAATGCAAAGATTTTTCTTACCTTATTGGGAAAGATAGTGAAAAAATAATTTGTGAAATATTAGAAAAAGTTCATTAATGTTCATCCTTACGTAAAGGAAATCAGATTGGGTAAAACCGATAAAGTGAGTATAAAGAACTGTTCAGCAGTCAGAGGTGACTATAATGAAGCTCTGGATAAATCTCTAATGGGAAAGAAGGACACTATCAAAGAGAAAGGTGGTCCTACACGCAGGGAAATCTGTCTGCTTCCTTTTCAAAAGTAGGAGTTTGTACATTTGCAGATAACTGTACAAGTATCTGAAATATGTTATATTAGGGAGTTATTTTTGTCAGGTCCAGAAACAGTTAAAAAAATGTTTACTAGTTATTTTCATATATTGAGAATGTATCCATATGCACATCAAAATGTGTGAAAATTCTTTTAGAAGCTCATTAATTTGGGGAAAAATATCTTAAAAGTTAATCAGAATGAGGAGAATGAGAAGTCATGAAAAAACAGTGTTTAAATGATGTCAGAGATATTCAACCAAAGGTTAGGAACTCATTGTATGGCCCTTTCATGTAAAGGTTTTTCCAATCCACCACCAATCTGCATTGTTAGGAAAGAATCTTTGTAATTCAGCCGTTCTGCACTTTAAAAGCCATGACAGAGAAGATGTATCTCTGTCAAACTAAATGTCTTGAAGTACAGTACGAAATAATACATTTGCAAAAAAAGTGAACACATGAGGAATTCCATAAAGATGTGCTCTTCTGCTGTGTACAGATGGTCAGATGCAATTTATTTTGAAATCTGTCATATATAAGCTGGTATGATTCAGCTTGTCAAATTACATTCTTGACAGGCTCAGTCTTTAAAGAAGTACTAAAGCTTATATAACAGCAATAATTGGTCAGCACAGGTCTATTTTCAGAAGCATCTGATGCTAACCAACTTTGAACAAGGGAGCATTTTGGCAGAAAATGATTGATATCAGAAACCAGACTTAAAGACATATGTCTCTTTGTATTTAAGTTTATGCAAAAAAAAAAAAAAAAAAAAAAAAGGAAATGCAAACAAACAAACAAACCCAAACGAAAAACCTCCCACAACTTTAGGAGACTGCATTTTATTTTTTTCCTTAAATGGAATTAGAGAGATTTGCCCCTCCCTCCAGAGCACAATATTCAGAATATCTGAGGCAGCATCATTGTTTTTCAGCTGTAAGATCAGAGAATGCAGAGCTGTACACTTTCATTGGTGTAAGCCATCCCTGAGATCCTGGAGCTGTGCTGTGACTGTGGAAGCTACAGCTGTACTAGAAGACAAGGGAAAGGGACATGGTAAAAACTTCCACAGGAGCATAACAGGAGCAATGGCTGCTGGAAGGTACAGCACAGAGGAAAATGTCACACCACTTCAAACTGAGAAAAAGCATTCAACTGCGGTGAATAGACTCAACGATGGGCTACAACTAGCCCTAAAGAGAGCTGTCCCCTGTATGCCTTGCTAAAGTAAAAAAGTGTAATATATGATAGGAGCTAATAAGGTAGAATGAAGCATTGATTTGTACAGCCATTGCATACAGTTCATGTGGAAAACCTCCAGCCCAGCCAGTCTGCCTGTTCTGGCCATGCTTCTCCAGTTACAGGCTGTCAATATCCCAGTTGCCTTCTCCATAGCATAGGCATCTTCCCCCTATCCTGTGTTCATCTCTGTAATAGCAGACATATTTCTGACAATACAATGGCCATCCTTCTGCCGCATTTGACTCAAAAATATACATCATCTCTGTAGAGGCATGCTTGGCACAGCTTACGTGGAATGTCTTCTCTATATTTTGGTACCTAGTAAGAAAATTATAATTTGTAATGTTTCGTTCCCAATGTGTCTTTAGTTACTTATTCAAGGCACCATATATTTCTTAAGCTGCAAATTATATTTATATCTTCACAGTATTTAGCTTCTGCAGGAGAATAGAGTGCTGTATATATTTTGTGCAAAATATGCCAGACATTTTAATGTTAATTTAAAAAAAGAATTTCATACAATGTTGCTACAGGCAAACATTTTGCTTTAAACAGAAGTTTCTGGAAAATTTCTATGATAATACTTCTATTATTTTATAACTGTTCCTTCTCAATCTGTCCTACACAGTGTATTTTTCAGGGTGATTTCAGACGGTTTTAGTTATGGTTCTACCAGGTCTTGGGAAAACTCTATTTAGTTAAACATTTTTCTTTCTAGCGTTCATTTACAATGTAGATGGAAACATTTTTCCCCTATTTTTATTAAACAAACTTAGTAGTTTCATTTGCTAACAAACTTGTTTAATTTAACACTAACATTTCTTTATAACCATACACAAATGCATTTAGTGAAATAATATTCCACATCCCTAATTGCTTGCAAAGTAGATACAGAAAAGTAGTAATACAACTCTGCTTCCACCATACATTAATAATGCTGGGAAGCCTAACAAGGTGGTTAAATATATTTACTCCTTTCTTACACAAATTTTAAATCTTAATATACTTGAATACATACTTCAGATTATTAGAAGTTTCTTGGAATGCCTACAGATGGACAGGAGCTGTTAAATTTAGAACCCCATACTTGCTAATATTGGTCAAATATTTATTTTTTTAGTATTTTTAGGTTATGTACTGAGTATTGGAAGAAAAGAAGGCAGCCCCTGGAAACCATACAGTGTAGTACAGTAAAGATAGACCATGACATTCAAAACCAAGACACTGGGAAATTTCCATATCACGTTTTTATTCTTTACATTCTTTCTCTGCATGAGTACAGCCCCCAGCAGGATACCAGCACTACAGAATGCCTATTATAGCAGCAAAACATGGAGTTCTTAATAGGATGACATAAGAAAGAGGTCAGACTCATAAATTAATTTTCTTCTTTGGTTGCTGTGGAATATGATAAAAATCCCATGTTGGTGCTTTTTCCATTCCACCTGTTAGCGCTTTCTCATAGGTTACATGTTTAACTGTTAACACTTTTTTTAGTAATAAAAATGTAGCAGGTACATTGGTTTTCATTATGCACTAACACTATAATAGTATTGTTCAGGTGCATCTGAATGTTTGTTTCAAAACATGTAAAAATATTGCTTATTTAGGGTTTATTGTTCATTGTTCAAGTTATTTACTCACAGCTTAAAAAATTCATCTTGTAGGCAAATATCTCACTTAACTGAGGTTTGGTGGCTTTTTTTTTTCTCACAATTAAAATTAGGCCTTCCAGGGTCAATGTTTGCCAGATGTTTCCATAAGCAGAGGATATTTCGTTCCCATTGCTCACTTGCTACACATTATAAGAATAAATGGATTTGATAATATTAATAAAGGCAGAAATGGACTTGCTTCACGGACAGCCTAATCACTAGGATGCTCTTTGTGTGATTAAAATGTCAAGAAGGCTATTAGGAAGCAAAGACAAAGGCAAACAAATGGCTCAAAATAAATAGCCGTCTACCAAAACTCCAAGACTAATCAAAAGCCATTCATTTATATTCTCTGCCTCTGATCCTCTGCTGAGTTCACTGGACTAGCTTGTTCAAGGGTCAAGAGAAATCCTACAGCTAGACTGGTTGTAGATTGCACAACCGTTCAAGCAAGAAGCCAGACTGACTCTCAGACCTCAGGACCCAGGAATGAGTGAAGCTGTAAGGGTTGTGCAGGTCTCTAAAACAGGCTAACAAGATTTTAGATAATATTGATGTGTATGTAGATCTTCGCTCAAAAATCTTTTTTCTTCTTACATTATGCTTTCACTTAAGAAGCTGTCTGGCTACTCTGCTCCCCCCCCAACATAAACTCTTGCAGGGAAGACATTCTCTCACAGAGAATCAACTGGAGAAAAGCTGATCCACGGACAGTTTAACCCAGCCCAGTGGAGCCACAGAAGTTTGAATTTTGCATAAGCCTTCATGCACAAGGGAGTACGCGCAGAGAAATGAGACAGGGTATAGATGTATTAGGTCTGTAACTGTGGCATACTTGATGAAATTAATTGTTCAAATGCTAGTCCAATACTGGAGCTGACAAGATAACCCAGAAATCCCATCGTCTCTGTGATATCATCTTTCCTATAGGTTTTACTGCTTATCATGTTGAAAGACTTTGCTCTGACTGACTAAAACATCACATAGAACAAGGAGGATCATCAAGTGTAGTTGCACTGAAGGAGGTAGAGGCCAAATTAAATGTACTGCTGGAGTCAAAATGATGATGTCAAGCAAAAAACTGTGTAAGAGTAAAAGAATTTGCTGAGTAAATTGTGAAAAACAAAACCACCAAAAAACAACTAATATTCCTTGTAGAAGTTACAAATATTTCTAATTCATGTGAGACTTTCATGGTTTTGCAGTCAATTCCTCAAAGACTACACAAGGTAGAAAAATTATTAGATTTTTAAAAAAATTCTTAGAACATTTAAGTCATAGTTAATATATTTATGGAAAAGTTAATTAAAACACAGTATCTACATTAAATAAAACACCAGACTTAAAGTGCAGAGGTGAAATGGAGTAAAATTATTCTGTCTTAAGCTAGTGGAATCTGACGTCATTTCTATAATAAAAACCAATTTGAAATATAAAAAGTACCAAATTATCAACACCATCACCTGCTAAACTGTTAGATTACTTTTGGAATCAGTGTAAAATTTACTATTCACTGTTTTGGGGAGTTGTCACACTGTTTCTCTGCTGTGTTCATGATTGTGACTACATAACAATTTTCACTCGTAAGCCTGAATTTTGCTGGTGTGTTTTTTATGTGACAAACATTCATATAAATAGGTTTGTGATTGAAATAGTACCTTTCAAGTGATATTTCGGAATGTAGCTAGCCCTTCATTTCTACCTGCTCCATCTGAACTGGCAGACTGAATGGGAGATGTATTCACAAATGTATGAGATTGATAGTGTGTCATTGATGACTCCGCCCGCATGTTCCACAGACACTAAGGTCCACACATGTGGGTTGGGCCTGTACATCTTTGTTCTGAGAAAGATAGTTTAAAAAAATCTAGAAGATGGATGTATTTATCCTATTTTCTCTTCAGTTCTTTGCAGATGACTATGGAGATAATGATAATAGCAACAACAATAGAGCAATTTACATTTATACAGAAACTTCCATCACAAAGCACCTTACAAACTATACACAGGAATCAATCCACCAAATGTGACCTCTACCCATGGATTGAGATGCAGTAGTTCTTTTAACAATGCACACCTTCAGTATTACTGTCTTGAATATTAAAGTAGGAATTGCAGGAGAGTGTTTATAACCTTTCATCCTATTTGCAAACTGAGCACAACATTTCAAAACTTGTGTGCCAAAAGACAGACTTCTAATCAATACAATGTTGTTTGGTAACCAATTTCTCAGAAAGGTAAAGCTTTCAGCCCTCTCACTGGTGTCAGTTCTGGCACTTAAATCCTTCAAAATGTATGGCGCCTAATTTAGTACGCAAAGTTGGCATACGGCATAGAATCATGTAATCAGAGAACATCAGATTGGAAGGGTCCCCAAGGATAATCTGGTCCTACCTTTCTTGGCAAAAGCACTGAAAATGGAAAACACCCATGACTTCTTCAAGACATTTGAGCATGGAACTGGGAGTGGAAATCAGGCATACTTACAATCCTGGTTCTAATTCCTAAACTGTTATCGTGTTTTGCATCATTATTCTGGACTACTTGCTCTGGAGGATGATCATCTTTTTTCTGATTTGATACCACTTCAACAGAGATCCTTTGTAAGAGGACATATGTGTCTGCTCCATCTGCATTTGACAGTATTTAGATAAATAGTAACACTGCCTTATGTAATACATCTCTCTTTCCATCAAGCTACAAGCATATATTACATCATTAGGTAGAAGGTGTCTTTGTGGGTAGTAAAGTCAATACTATGTGGGAAGCATACTCATTGAAACTAATAAATCATTTTAAGACACTTCAGAACTCTTTTCTGTTTTATAAACAAGTCTTTCTACCCTAGAAACATGATAGCAGGGTGGCATGATGACATATTGCAGGGATAGCAGAGGTTAGCTTTGCTTATTAAGAAAGAAAGGATGAGTTTAGAAAGGACCCCCATTTATTGCAACAGGAATTTTATAGGTG
The DNA here is from genome assembly GCF_028500815.1 of Rissa tridactyla. Classification (NCBI taxonomy): domain Eukaryota; kingdom Metazoa; phylum Chordata; class Aves; order Charadriiformes; family Laridae; genus Rissa; species Rissa tridactyla. The sequence continues at coordinate 201,173,911 of NC_071466.1, forward strand.
TTTGTTTCAGAAAGTTTCTTAAGCTGCTCAGTTGTTGGTTCCAAACCAGAGTATCCTTTTTGTCCTTGAGTCTCACAGCATCACGAAGAATGGAAAATGAAACACAGTTTGAAAATGATGTGCATATCACTTAGCAGTGTCATAAAGTAACAGAATATTTCCTGTATTGCTATTGAGGAAAAGTTTTAGCTCCCTGTAATTCTCAGGTGTTGATGGTGCTACAACAAACCACTAGGCAGAGTTCATTCCAACTATACCTACAATGTTAACTGTGTGTGATGCCTCTTTGTCAACTTCTCTGGTAACACTGATTGCATCTACAAGCTCATGGAGGAAACAAGGAAACCCTGTGTTGCCAAAGGGTTTGTACAGCTCCAAGGCTTTTGATGTACTATAGGAATTTTGCAAAACAGTCCCTCAATCTGCTATACCTGATTTTTCCCTCTAAAAGCATTTCTGAATACAAACGGCAGTTTGCTTTAAAATGTCCCAGCACATTTTCTAGGACACTGTACTGATTTTATTGTTCAACATAGAAAAGGATAGTTGATTCTATGGGAAGGGCTAAAGATTAGCATTTGTTATCTACTAGTTCTGAAGATCAAGTAAAAAGTTCCATGCTTAAGAAGACCCATTCTTTATTATATTGGAATAAATATGCCATTCTTACAGCTGTAGGAAATGTTTTCTCTTATTCAGGAGCAGATCTTTTAATGCTAAAGGTCTAAAGCATGGTTTTCAAGCATTTTATTAATCTTGCAAGGACAAGAATAAAGAGTTGGTTTTTTTAAACAATCTCTTCCTAGATAAAAGAGTACTTAAAATACTATTCTTTATTTTAATTTTCCTTTTTTATTTTCCTTTTCCATCTTTTGAGGAAACCACCACTACTAATTTTACCTTTCCAGTGTACTCTCAAGCTGGAGTGAGAAGTGTCATAATTCACTTCTTTCTAGATGTGCTTTTTCCCACTTGGATATTAGCATTTTATTGGCTACTTCTTTCTTCTTAATGAACTGCCCCCCAACCACACATGATCCATATTATAACTGAAAATGAAATAAGTAGCAAATGAAGTCTGATCAAGTATAAATTAGAGTACAAACCACCATCACTGGAAATTAATTTCTAGCACCTAACCATTTCTGATCATAGTCCCCCAGCACATCCTTCTCTCTAAATGGGAGAGATATGGATTTGATGGGTGGAGTGCTCGACGGATGAGAAATTGGCTGGATGGTGGTATCCAGAGGGTAGTGGCCAACGGCTCAATGTCCAGATGGAGACCAGTGACGAGTGGCATTCCTCAGGGGTCTGTATTGGGACCACTACTGTTCAATATCTTCATCAATGACACACACAGGGGGATTGAGTGCACCCTCAGCAAGTTTGCAGATGATACCAAGCTGAGTGGTGTGGTTGAGACACCTAAGGAATGGGATGAGATCCAGAGGGACCTGGACAAGCTCAAGAAATGGGCCTGTGTGAACCTCATGAGGTTCAACAAGGCCACTGCAAGGTCCTGCACCTGGATTAGGGCAAACCCTGGTGTCAATACAGGGTGGAGGATGAAGGGATTGAGAGCAGCCCTGGCAAGAAGGAGTTGGGATTGATGGTGGATGAAAAGATGGACATGAGTTGACATCGTGTGCTTGCAGCCCAGAAGACCAACTGCATCAAAAGAAGAGTGGCCAGCAGGTCGAGGGAGGTGATTCTGCTGCTCCTACTCCTCTCTGGTGAGACTTAACCTGGAGTATTGCATCTGGAGCCCCCAATATAATAAGGACGTGTACCTGTTGGAGCAGGTCCAGAGGGGGCCCCAAACATGATCAGAGGGCTGGAGCACCTCTCCTGTGAGGACAGGCTGAGAGAGTTGGGGTTGTTCAGCCTAGAGAAGAGAAGGCTCTGGGGAGACCTTATTGTAGCCTTAAAGAGGGCTTGTAAGAAAGATGGGAAAGACTTTTTAGTAGGGCCTGTTAGGACAAGGGGTAATGGTTTTAAACTAAAAAAGGGTAGATTTAGACTAGATATAAGGAATACATTTTTTACAGTGAGGGTGGTGAAACACTGGAACGGGTTACCCAGAGAGGTGGTAGATCCTCATCCCTGGAAACATCCAAGGTCAGGTTGGAGTGAGGTTTGAGCAATCTGATGTAGTTGAAGATGACCCTGCTTATTGCAGGAGGGTTGGGCTAGATTACTTTTAAAGGTCCCTTACAACCCAAACTATGCTATGTGATTCTATGATTTTATGAATAAAATTGTTATCATCATTTTTATTTTAAATCCTCTGTTTTACTATAATTTCTGCTCACCATACTATATATTCATACTAAATTTTCAGTGATTGAATGGATATCTGTTCTGTATTAACAATAGTGACTTAAATGAAACTACTAAAAGTTGTTTAAATGCATGGCAATCCCACATTTTATACACCAAGCTTTGATTTCTGTTCAGAATATCATATTCTCTGGGTTTATGTGTTATCAAGCAAAGTACTTTTTTTCCTTTTTTTCTCCCCAAATAGACCAATTTACACTTTAAATTCAAGACCTAGCTTATTCCCAGAGGCCTGTGAGCTGATTCTCAGTGGTCCTTTCTAAATCCAGCTCTCCTGTGCTGCATTACAGAAGTCTGCTGGATAAGCTTTGGCATAGGATAGCAGCTGATTTTTAAATAGACTAAGTAATCTCCTTCTTCCTAACCTGTTTAGAATAAAACCTCAAGTTCTTATTCTCCACCACAGCAGCTGAATGATAATAAGGAAGGAGGCCGAAACTGGTGGTTGAATCTCCCCTAGTGCCTTGTGTTTCTTTTGTTTGCTTTCTTCAAAAAGGTGAAAGTCTTGTAAATTTTCAGCTGCTATATAATACTCTGATTTGCTGGTAAGGGAAGTCCAATTGCTGTGAAAAAACTAGTATCCCTAGAAAAGTCTCCACAAAACTACCTGAATAAGAAATCAGTGGAAAATCTGTCTGTTTCTAATTCTGAAACTTTGTTAATGAATCACTGGTCATTCTTACAGACTACTGTAACTTTAAGGGGGAAGCCAAACTGAGGTTCATTTAGTGTCCTGTTGTAGACTAACACTGTGGAAACAGTTCTAAAATGGTAAATTTAAAGATTATCTGTTTGAGAAATTCAAAGACACTTATCTCATCCTCCCAGCTCCACTGATATTGGAATCAGGCAAGATGCTTGAGCTGAACTGTTAGCAGGCACAGTCTACTTGTCTCTGAGGTTTGTGCCTCAGCCATGTTTTGAACAAAGCAGGTATACTTCATCTCTGTCTATTTGTGCTTTGAAAAAGGATTTTTAGGGACCTGCAGGATTTTCGGGGTAGAAACAATGCACCATCTGAAGCTTACATTCTCTTTTGTTCTTCTGCTCTGACCTCTGGAGTAGTCTGGCTATTACTTAAATGTGTAATCCCCAGAAAATATTAATTACTACTGCATCTGTAACTACAATTCTCCAAGCTCTACTTAGACTTCTTATTTTTCCCACGTACTCCACAAACACACTCAAATCAAATATTGTAGAAGAACCTCTCGAATTCTTTAAGTCCTGAGTTAATTACCTGATCATGTCTAAACTTCCATCACAGTCAGTCAATTCCAAGTATCCCCATTTACAGTAATGAAGCATAGCAGGGAACTGTTTCTTTTAAAAGCTTCTCAAACATAATACTCAGAATTCTTCACACCAATAAGGGAATGCTAGTGGGATTTTCATATAAGCCTAGCCTAGACAGTCAATTTACTATTTCTAATAATGATTTAAAAAAATTTCACAAGGTGAGGTCCTGACAGAGAAAAGCTATTAGAAATCGATAACTCTTATTTATTGGACAAAGCGAAAACACAAGGTTTCCTGTTTTCCCTGAGGAGGGCTTTATATGACATAGCTGTGGTATAGCTGCTGGAAATAATTAACACACCAGGCACTGAAAGACAGAACTGAGCTTTTGAGAAGTAAAAACTCTTCAAAGACAGTCTTCATTTTTACAGGTATGTCACTGTATTCCACAATGATATTATGTTTAGTTTCAGTTTCATACAATTAAGATTAAGAAAACAAAGAAAAGGAAGTCAGTAGGACAAAAGAATGAAATATGGATGAAAGTAAAGGTGGAGGAGAGTCAACGTTAAATTGTAAATGATTACTGCTGGCATGAAAAACAGTTTATAAGGTAAAACAAAATCATTCCAAGGAAAACAGAGACAACTCAGATTGAAATTCCATTGTTAAAACAAATCTCAATCAATCAAATGATTAATTCTACCTTCGCAATGTGTCAGTTACAAATGGCAACAACCAGAATCAATGGTATATAATTTGTCATCTCTTTGAAGGCTCAAAGATTGTGATAGGCAAAATACCAATGAAGATAACAATCGTTGGGTAAAACGTGATTAATATTCCACTCCATGATAATTTTCTTTCTTTAAGGAAAGAGACACTGTTTCAATCAAATTACAGTTTTGTCCTTCCAAAGGCACAATAAATCACTAATATGTTCAGATGTTCACAGGAATCTTGGAGTAAATTTATTCACTTATACATTTGAAACTTCACATGCTGTGCTTTAGTAGCCATAACAGACATTCCTGGTTGAACATACTTTCTATTAGGTATTTTATATAATATTATGTAGTAGTAGGATGCTTTGCAATTTAATATAACAGCATTCATATCAATGAAAAATTGAACATGATAAACTAGGAAGACTCACTCAATTTCTCTGTGATATTAGGAACCGCAAGTCTTGAATATTTATTCAGGTCTAATCCAAGCATATGTAAAAAGTCACTGTTAGCACACATGAGCTAAACAGTACTTGAAACTTTGAAACATAGAAAAAATTGAATTTTCATTAACCAAGTATAATGTTGCTGGTTAATTTTTTTTTTTTCAATTTAAGCAATAGATCCTACAAATAGAAACTTCCACTATCTTAGATCAATTAGATATTCACAAGTCCATGGGCCCCGATGGCATGCACCCGAGAGTGCTGAGGGAGCTGGCAGAAGTCATTGCTGGGCCGCTCTCCATCATCTTTGAAAGGTCCTGGAGAACAGGCAAGGTGCCTGAGGACTGGTGGAAAGCCAGTGTCACTCCAGTCTTCAAAAAGGGCAAGAAGGAGGAGCCAGGGAACTACAGGCGGGTCAGCCTCACCTCCATCCCTGGAAAGATGATGGAGCAGCTTCTTCTGGGAGTCATCTCAAGGCATGTGGAGGAAAAGAAAGCTATCAGAAGTACTCAACATGGATTCACCAAGGGGAAATCATGTCTGATCATCTGATAGCCTTCTATGATGGCACGACTGGATGGAGAGATGAGGGGAGGGCGGTAGATGTGGTCTACCTTGACTTAAGCAAGGTGTTCGACACGGTCTCCCACAGCATCCTCTTAGGGAAGCTTAGGAAGAGTGGGCTTGATGAATGGACAGTGAGGTGGATAGATAACTGGTTGAAAGACAGAGCTCAGAGGGTCATGATTAGGGGCACAGAGTCTAGTTGGAGGTCAGTGACGAGTGGTGTTCCCCAGGGGTCAGTACTGGGTCCAGTCCTCTTCAATGTATTCATCAATGACCTGGATGAGGGGCTAGAGTGCACCCTCAGCAAGTTTGCTGATGACACAAAGCTGGGAGGGGTGGCTGACACACCGGAAGGCTGTGCCGCCATACAGAGAGACCTGGACAGGTTGGAGATCTGGGCAAAGAGGAACCTTATGAAAGTCAATAAGGGCAAGTGTAGGGTGCTGCACCTGGCGAGGAATAACCCCATGCACCAGCACAGGTTTGGGGCTGGCCTGCTAGAGAACAGGTCTGTGGAAAGAGACCTGGTGGACAACAGGATGACCATGAGCCAACAATGTGCCCTTGTGGCCAAAAAGGCCAATGGCATCCTGGGGTGCATCAAGAAGAGTGTGGCCAGCAGGTCGAGGGAGGTCATCCTCCCCCTCTACTCTGCCTTGGTGAGGCCACACCTGGAGTACTGTGTCCAGTTCTGGGCTCTACGGCTCAAGAAGGACAGGGAACTGCTGGAGAGGGTGCAGCAAAGGGCTACCAAGATGATTAGGGGACTGGAACACCTCTCTTATGAAGAAAGCCTGAGGGATTTGGGTCTCTTCAGTCTGGAAAAAAGACGGCTGAGGGGGGATCTTATCAACATTTATAAATACTTAAAGGGTGGGTTTCAGGAGGATGGTGCCAGGCTCTTTTCCGTGGTGCCTGGCAACAGGACAAGAGGTAATGGGCACAGACTTGAGCATAGGAAGTTCCACCTAAACGTGAAGAGGAACTTCTTTTCTTTGAGGGTGGCAGAGCACTCGCACAGGCTGCCCAGAGATGTGGTGGAGTGTCCATCTCTGGAGACATTCCAAACCCGCCTGGACACGTTCCTGTGCAACCTGTTCTAGGTGACCCCGCTCTGGCAGGGGGGTTGGATTAGATGATCTCCAGAGGTCCCTTCCAAACCTATCATTCTATAATTCTATGATTCTATGATTCCATCCCAAATATTTGCTCATAAATTCTCTTTCCCACCTTTTTTTTTTCCTCAGAGGTTTTGGGGCTTTTCATGTGCCTCCAGAAACGCTTTCAACAATAATCAAAAAAGGAACACTGCTGACAATTACGTTAATGTAAAGAGCAGTCTCTTGAGTCTGCTGGTCATTCTTCAAAAATTTATTTCTACAACTCACTTGTAGAGTGACTCAAGTTATCAAAACTGTGAGACTTGCTTGGAACAAGGAAATAGCCACAGCAAAAGTTAATTTGAGAACTGTTGGAGTACTCAGAGTTCAGTACTGTCAATGTTCCCTTCTCTTTATCAGTTTATCCAGGGACTAGTGGAAACAGCAATATGTAATGTGATATTTTTAAAGCCTTCTTTAGAAAGTCTGGATGTTTTTATGTATGATACTGCTCACCCAAGTACAACCTAGCATATGCAGCATAGATTTGTCAAATATCATATTAGACAACTACAAAACCCCATCTGGTTGTAACTGTCCAGACCAAGGGCCCACCACCTCATCAAAAAAAAGAAGATAAATAAGAATATCCATCTACAAACTTTTTTTCTGTTTATGCATGCATAGTCTGCCCAAGGAAGCACTATTTAATTACAGAAGTACTTCTCTGAGAGAAAGCTAAACTTTAGTTGAAACAGTATGAGCAGTGAAAGAAGCAGAAGACACAGATTGTTTAGGAGGGGTGTAGTAGGGCACCTGCCCTTTTAATGTCCAGGCAGCCTAGACAGCTGATTTCCCTTAACAAATCTAGTTGTGAAAGGAGGATGTGATTGTAAAAGCCAGCAAATAGTACAGCTGAGGATATGTTAAAAAAAAAGGGAGCAGCCTGTGATACTGGCCTTGTATCAGGTGGTTGCAGGGCGGATGCCTGTAGGAGTGACTGTGCAGTGAAGAGGAGGTCTAACTTTTGAAGACTAGAAGATGTGAGTATTATGAAACGTCTTTGGTAGTTTGATATAGGGTATACCAAGGTATTTTAATCAGATCTTAGCACTTGTGTAATATATCTTATCTACTCATGGTAACAGTAGGTTCTAGGATTTTTGTCTGCAGTGGGCTTTATTGTCTAACAAGCACATCTATGAATTAAAGGTTTGCTGGTTGCTTGCTTGCTTTTTTCAATTTCAATTTGTAATTAAACATGCTGGAACACGCCAATTCCAAAATGCTACATTTTCCATTATCTTAAATTGAGTAAAGTAGTGCACGTGAATGCTTTTAGCTGCTGTATAAACTATGGACAAGCTACTAAACTATTTTCAGTTCATTTTTAAATTAAACACTGAAAGTCAAACAGATGACGAGGTGGGGAAGAGATTTGAAATAAATAAAAGGAACTTTGTTGCAGAAAGTGCCGATGAAGCTAAAATATTATTAACAGCTATTTATTCTGGAGCAGTCTGATCCTAACAGGTCACTTGAAAGGCTTGTGTGTAGGAGGACTAGTTATACAATGAAACTTATCCTTTTTTTGTGCTATTAGTAACTAGGGATATGGTGCATTGTGGATTTAGCTTCTGCTCAATAGAATTCACGGCAGTAGGTTTGATATCTGCAAGACTTGTAGCATGGAATAGATATTAAGAAAAAGCAAAGAAAAAGGTATTCTGAAACAAATTATGAAAAGGCAGAGTTCCGTTTATGTTCTATTTGGAGCTCACTATTTTCAGTGTCTCTAGGAAACTATCCAGACTGCTATAGCCACTCTTCTGGAACCCTTCAAATGCACCATTTGCTCATAACAATTAAGACACTAACAACTGCGTAGCAGCTTCAAACTGTCTTTCAAGTCCCAGTTCACTGCTTACTCCAGGCATACTTTTTATATAACTGTATCAGAGCATAAATGAAGGAGTATTGGGATGTTTTGTGTAGTTTGGTCTTGCAAGGCCAGTACCCCTATATAACCATGGCAGTAATACCACGTAAGGCCAGAAGGATGCAGGTAACCATACCAGAAATAACAGAACTGGGGTCAGAAATACCGGAATGGGGATCAGAATGTCAGAAATAACAGAACAGATACAGATGTAGCAAACAAAACTGGGACCGAGGGGAAAAGCTCTACAACAAGTAACAGGTTGATTATTTGGGATGAGACTGTGGTGGAGAAAAGGAGCAAGCAGAGTGGTAGAAATTGTAAAGGGGATAATAAGAATTGCAATTATTTGACCAGAGCTGTCCTTGGTAACCTGTGGCACAGCCCAGAGCTTGATCACCACAGTCTAGTTGGGACGATAACCCAAACCTGTTGTTCTGACCATATCAAATGTACTCTTTTTGGTCATGACTGTCTACGGAAAGGAAGGGGTGCTTCCTTAATAGTAAAACACCCGATTGAATGGAATAAGAACCCTGGTATCACATTGTCAGTGCTTATTTCAGGCCTGAGAACACTTGCATCTTTCAATCTTAAAAAAAAAAAAAATAAATTAAAAAAACAGTGTTTTCTCGTTTGCTGAAGTATGATGTTGCAAGTGGATTGTGTATGATATAGATAGCAGCTGCAAATCAAAGTATTTTGCTCACTGATTTTATATATTTAGAAAACAAGAAAATATTTGTGAGATAATAATCGCCTCAAATTCCTGAAGCTCTGGAGACAATTACTTTCCAGTACTCTGTCTATGTTTGCATTGTTTTCTTATTTGTTTTGATAACCTCTGCTATGTGCTTTGGATAATCAGAAATCAGGGTTAAAACTTATTAAAAGAAGACCTGCAACTGCGGCTGGCATTATAGAATTTTAGTAATGTCCAGTGGCTGCACAGTTTCTCTCTGCTTCTTTTCTTAAGCATTTTCTGTGGCAATAAATGTATCCTCACTTATGATCTGTTTAAAAGAATCAGAGCTCAGAAGAACAGGCTGTCAACCAGTCACTCAGTTTGAAAAGTAAAATGATTTTTAACTTACTTTTCAAAGTGAATAGTCTTAAGAAATGTAAAATGGAGTAGCTTTTCAGAGTAATTCAGTGATTCATTGTTGTGCCTCCATAAATCAGAATTTAACAGTTAAAACAATAACAAAAAAACAAACAAAAACAAATTTTGGCAGCCACTGAAACAGTGGCATCTTGTCTCTGTGTATGTAAATGGCTGTTGTAAAGTGGATTTTTATTGTATAGGTAGAAGCTAATTAAACCTAAGTGCATAAAAAATTCTACTAGAGAAAGTATTAACACTAATTCATTCCACTTCTTTTTAATAAATGTTCTTGTATACAAAATACGTGTTCTTGTATACAAAATACGTAAATAGAAATATGAGTTTTGAATATATTTTTTTGCTGCATTTAATCTGTCAGAATAAAATTGCTTTGAAATTTAGGTCAAACTTGCTCAATAGCTTTGCCCAAAAAACAGAATCCATAGAATAAGAAAGCAGGAATAATGGCATCCAGCTGTATTCTTTTGCCAGAAATACAGAGCTTCTGGAAACAATTTTTTCTGACTATTCTCTATATTCGTGTTACCTGAAGTTCTCTGGAGATTTTCAAGACCCGCCTGGATGCAGTCCTGAGGGATGTGCTTTAGGCAATCCTGCTCTAGCAGGGGAGTTGGACTAGATGATCTCTAGAGGTCCCTTCCAACTCTGAAGATTCCGTGATTCCGTGAAGTTGGAAATAAGTAAAGGATAATGTTCTGGGTATAGGAGCTGTCTCTTCTTCCTCACTGACTGTTAGCTGAGTTCTACCAGCTCTGCCAAAAAATATCAAAGGACTTTCTACTGAGGCAAGTGTTTCCCTAAAAAAAAAAATATTACATTACTAATTCAAGAGGTATCAAACAGAGACACAACTCGTGAAATGAAACAATGCTCCATGCGCTAATGCGATATGAGCAGTAAGGCTGACTGCTTGACCCACCAGTCTTTGCTTTTCTCAGCTCAGAGTGAGACTGCCTGGAAGTCATCCCATGCCGGTCCTCTCCCTCAGTGCGGCATAGCAATAGAAAGTGCTCAGCTCAGCTTGTGCAGCTCTGGGCTGAGGCCTGAATTCTGAACAATCAGCGTGTTTCCTTTGTTCCAACGATCCAGGTATCTTTTCAAGGCCACTGCATTTTCTTCCATTGACCTGACGGCCCTGTTTGAATTACTGGTGTGACACTCTAGGAACAAAAGCAGTACTCGCTGAAGAAAAATTCTCTTCTAACTCTTTAAGGATGACACAACTTGTTGAATGAATAAAATCCCTGATCTGTACTCAAGGACTGTGCCCGTTAACTGTGACAGGAGAAAAAAAGAAGAGCTATTGGTTTGAGTTTCCCAAAATAAATACAGTTTTTATACAGAAGCTGCAGGAAAAGAACAAAGGAGCTAAAGATCATAAGACAGGTCACAGCATACTCCGGGAGACAAGCTATTAAAAACAATTCTGTCTTTCTGCAGTTTTTCCAGGTCATTTTCCCTTCACTCATTATAAGTAGTAACATTTACATGAAAATAGGATTTTGGTTTCTCAGGAGTTTATCTGCTTTTTTTTGTAATTATCCTCTTGAAGTCATAATCCTGGTTTCTGTGGTAATTAGCTTTTCCATAAGTTTTCAGTGGTTCTTTCAAGGTGAGCATGGGCTAGGCTATAATCCAATAATAGCATCCCAATAGCGTCATTAAGACCAAGTTTTTCCGATATAGGAGCCTAAAATCATGCCTAAATATATACGAGTCTAATATTATGTCCACATGTAGACAGCAGTAAGTTTACTTTTTTATTTTTTAATTGCTGATGTTGGGAACTCATCTGTATCAGAGACTTAGCATTCCGGAAAATCCCATTACTTACCAATGTTCCTAAATCTAGCCAATTTTTTTTTTTTTTTAAATTGTGACCTACTTAAATAGGAAATATAACAAGGCCGCTCAATTGTGAGTGAGAGCCAGAGCACAATGGTAAGAATTAATCCATTTAATCCAGAAATATAAAGGTCATTCCAGCCTCATTTTGAAAATACTGATAATCTTACCTATCACAAAATGTTTTTAAAACTGAAGACAGAATGTCAGCTAATTGAAGCTTTGTATCACAGCCTTGCTGGGTTTTGATGATAGCTTGTCTTTCCATTTATTCCTGTACAGATGGACTCTATGACACTACTACCCAACAAGAAAAAGTTTATGGACCTTGTAGGTATGGCAGAATATTTGTGAGTTCAAAAGGCTAATATAAAGTTATTACTTTATATAACTGTACCTTAATTTCCTATATCAAAATGAACATTCAATTGACATAAGTGACAGAAAAAAATAGCACAACGTGCTAAGTTTGTGTCGTTTAAAATGCCTGCCTCTGTTGTAAGTAGTACGCATCCAGTGCGTACGTAAACAACTTTCTTGTCAGATATTATCAGTTTCCCATTGAAATTCAGAGCTTACAGTAATCTTCACATGACCTTCCAATGCAGGTATCATGGAAGAGTTATGGGTGAAGGGTGCTGCCTTTTTCATATTATATACTTGATTTTCAGTAACCTAGCACAGCACATAGGCAAAAATACCGTGAAGATAACTGTACTGTCACATACAGTTTTGACTGTTTTCCCTGTTCTCTGCTGCTTGGCATTATTTAGGCTATTCTGGGTCCAAAATGTTGTATTAAAACATTCCTTCAGGGCGACAAATCTTTTGAGATGAGCTGCTTACATGAGCAATGGCTTGGCACCAAAATCCATTACATAACACACCTGCCTGGGATTCATAAGAAGTACAGGGGCTGAATTTGACCTGCACATTATCCTGGAAAAAAACATAATTAAGAGAGCTCATTTGTATTTCTGCCATGTTATAAGACAGATGTAGATTCCATGATATAAAGAATGCCTTACTTGTATTTAAAAATACTAAATCTGTTTGAATCTGATACCATTTCCATGAACAACATGACTTTATTTTATATAAATGCTCTGAAAAACACTGGAAAATAAAAAGAAAAGAGAAGTCATCCCTGATAAGAAGAACATATAATCATTATTTAGATTGTGAAAGATATATAAGGTTAAGTTAAAATACAGATTTTAAGTAGAAAAAGAGCAGTAAGACTATTCAGTAACACAGCTGTAAAACACATTTTAGGGTTGGTTTTTTTTGTATCATGCATTTGTTTGCTCTTTTTGCTTTCCTTAAATAGCTGTGCATTCTGTGATCTTTTCCAAATGTTTTCTACATGTCATGGTATATTAGCCTTTCAAATTCATTGGGAATTCTGGTCTACAGTAAAATTTTACCTGACATGACTTAACCTTTCAGTGAAAAGTGTAGCAGTACTTACAGTGTCTATGCAAAAAGTGTGATTAATTTTTTTCAAGTATGCTATTCTAACTCTAATTAGAAAGTCTAGAGACTTCAAATATTAACCAGAAGTAAGTTATATTTTTGGCACAAACTTTGAATTGAATTTTTTTACCTGTAAATTTACTGTTACTATACTTATTACCTCTACTCTCTTCACCAAAATGTTATCAAACCGTATTTTTAACTAAGTATTCTTCATATCAGGATGATTTGCAGTAATTAACCCAGTTGTTTAACTTACACAGTTATTGCAGGCACTTTATAGGTTTGATTTTTTTCAAGTTACTGAGCAGCCTGTCCTTGATCCAATGAAGTGATTAAGCATCTGCTTAACTTTAACCACATAAGTGATCATACTGGGAATTTTGCGGGATCAAGCCCTTCATCAACCAGTCTTTGAGCAAATAGTCTTTTCCCTGATTTATTTTTTGATATCCCTCACGTTATGTCTTTCTGAAATTACATTTTTTAACTCTGTTTAGTGATCAAAACCCTCAGTGAACATTGTCTTCAGTATGCTATTGGAGCTGACTGGCCGCATCAACCACAAATAATTTGGATGTTTTTCCTTCATTTAATTTTACTGTATTTTTGTCAAGAAGGAGACTTGGGAAACCGTCAGTACTTTGAATTCTTCAGATAGTCAGGAGGTAACTGCAGACTACTGTAACAAACTTTAGATGCGTTTTCTTTTTTCCTTATGTTTACCTTCTTTATTAAAAAACAACAAAATAATATAAGATTTACTGATGAGATTTAGACTTTACATTTTATTTTCTCTTGTTAAAGCCACACAAAGCAATCGAACACAGGTACTTGCTGCAATACATTTTTGCTCTGATAATTTCTGCACTACAGTCGTGGTGAGGTATTGAAAGAGAATGGGCCCTAGGTTATGATAAGCCCTGTCCCAATGTATTTGCTGGATACGCTGTCCATGTTATTTGCAGGAAATCTAGGCAAAAATTAAAATGGTTTCAGAGAAGCCTATGTCTGCACAGGTATAGCACATAAGAGAGCAGATATGGGAGAGATCAGTCTCTTTATCCGGTGTTACATTAATAGACCAAAATAGGTGCAATGAGCTTCACTGGTATGTATGCACACTAGACACCAAAGATCATCTCATCTCTGAAACTCTAGAGATGTACAGAAACTCTTGTCGTTCAAACACAGGATTCCTTTAAAAGCAAAAATACCCAGGATGAGGAAGGGAGAGGAAAAAAAGAGGTAGAGTACATTGTGTTCTCCCCCCATATGGAGTCAGGATTCTGTAAAAGTCAGACATGAACCTGGATTTCCCAGTTAAGGTATTGCTAGAGAGCAGTCTAGTTGTCAGTCCCCTGGACAGACTGAGACAAGAAGTAGATGTATCAGGAAACACGGAGGACTTCAGGACCCCAGAGGATGTGAAGCTGGTTGTCTAGTCAGAGGCTGATGCCCACATTGTTAACTCAAAACAGGTTTCATTTTGCATCACTTTTCAAAAATACTTGAGAAATGACAAAACTTTATTAGCTTAAAACACATGAAGAACATGAAGGGATCTGTTCATACACTGGGAAATACTACTGATTTTAGGAAGGAAGATCGAATCATAGAATCATTTAGGTTGGAAAAGACCCTTAAGATCATAGAGTCTAATAGTTAACCTAACACTGCCAAGTCCACCATTAAACCACATCCCTAAGATGTCACATTGTTTTCCAGAGTCCAGAAAACATGTGCACAAGCACACAAGTGGGAGAAAAGAGGGAATTAAAAAAAAAAAGAAGTTGCCGAACACAGCAGAGGAAGGGAGAATCTCACAACATTGCCTCTGCTATTGCACATAGGTGTCTGCAATAATCACCTGGTAAGTAGCTTCAAAGTCATAAATATGCAAATCTTTCCAAGCCATACTTAGCGAGCCAAACAAGTGATACTGGATGATAATCCAACATGTTTCTGTGATATACTCTTGTTGGAGAGAGGACCAGGACCTACGTCACAGACATACATATAGAATCATAGATATGCTGTTTGGAAGGGGCCTCTGAAGGTCATCTAGTCCAGCCTCCACTGAAAGAAATACTATGTCCAACATGGATTAGGGTAGATGTGGCTTGGGTAGCAGAATTTTTAAAAGTCTTAGGGAAGACTTAGGGAAGACTCTCTGGTTAAACTGTTTCAGTACAGTACTACCTTCCTTATAAATTGCTTTTTTCACAATGTCTGGCCTAAACCTCTCAAATCATAGTTTTTCGCTATTGCCTCTTTGTATATCATTTAACACAACAAAGAAGAGTTTGTCTCTGTTATCTTTTAGCTACCATTCAAGTTGTTTCAAGCAGCTATTAAAATTTCCCCTTTACTTCCTTTTTACCAAACTAAAAAAGTTCTGCTCAAATAGTTTCTCTTCACAGATCATCTATGCCCCTGGTGATCTCAGTAGCACTCTACACATAATATTGCAACCCCTAGGTGCAATATTCTAGGTGAGACCTTACCACCAGCAAGTAGGCAGGCTAATAACTCCCTTCAACCTGTTGGCCATGTTCCTCGTAATGTAGCTGGTATACATTCTGCCTTGCAATGAGAGTGCTCTATTTGTTCCTACCTGATCCAGCACCCAGTGTAACTCTTAATAACTTCTCAGATGATATTTTGCCTGGTGGTTTTTCTTTTTGAACTCTCTCAGGTTTCATTTAGCCTAACCTGCAAATTTACCAAGGCCCTTCTGGACTGAAGGGTCAGGCTCCCTTTAGCTTAGAGTCATCTGCAAATTTTCTCCAAAAGTGTTGTGTGTGATCACCCAGACCACCTTTGAAGATGCTGAACATTGTGGCTCTTGGCACTAACTCTTAGAGTACTTTGCTACACTGACATTATTGCATTCTATAATCTCTCGGCAGTCACGTAATTCCCAGGGATCTTTTTGACAGTTTCTGCTGTGAGAAGAATATGAAAGGAAATTGCCTAGGGTCAAGACATAGGGAAGAGTCTGTTTCTAATAACTATTTATGTTCTGATTATCTTTTACATGGTTGTCCCTGTCATTGAAATCCTAGGTAGTCCCAGCAGTCCAAGCATATATGATTTCTGTGATCTTATAATTTCAAATGTAAATCGGCACTGTAAGCATGATACACCAACATGCTTCTTTATCCTAGATGTGTTTTAATCTTACAGGTCAGCTACGTTGCAGGTTTTTGCTAGTGTAGTGTTAGATAAGCTACCCTTGCAGGAGTACATTCAGTATACTGAAATTCTTGAAAAATAAATTGGTCACTGAACGTCTCTTACTGTTTGGAAAAGGTCTGAGTTTTTAAAGGCCATGAAGGTTAACATTTTTAGTGACCTTTGTAAACGCAGTACTACAGATGAAACATTTTGTGCTGCTGCTGCCAAAGAATGTAAAAACAGCGCAGCTTTAGCTAATATTCCATTAATCTTAAAAGTTGCCTCTTAAATACCATAAAAAATGGGTATGACAGTATTAAAATCCAGTTCAATAGTTTTTTTCAGATTAATAAAACCTATCTGTTCTTGTGTATTAGAGCTGTCAAACAGCTGTCTCCATTTCCTTGCAGTTTATGAAACATTAACTTTCTTTTCCTTTCTGGAATCTGGAAACCTTTGTGAGGTGCTTAGAGAGCTTTACAGTAAAAAATGGAAACTTTCTTAAATTTGAAGTACCTCTGTAGTCAAGTATCCATTAGCAGTGGCACATCTGAATAGCTCATTGGGACTTGGAAGCTTAATTTCTGCTTAAAAATAGAGAGGGCACCCTGGAGGCTTGCCAGAATATCAAATTAGATCAACAAGCTGTTAAATCTGTTCTCTTTTTTAAGTCTTTCATTGGTTGATTTCCTAATGTATTTCATTTATTTATCAAATTGAAGAACAGATGTTGATACTCCTACAAACACTCTTTTAGTTGCCAATGTGAAATCCTACTGAGAGGAGAATGAAATCTGTCAGATCCACTGTACAGTATGTATGCGTTATGCACAAATGGAAAACCACTTCACCAATTTAGAGGGGCACAGAAAATGGCATAAAAATTCACCAGAAGAATTCAAAACTCTAAAATTCAAACTATCTTGTGTGCATCAGTCATGAATAATTACCAGCTTTTGAAAAATACAGCTTCCATGAATATCTAATTGTGAATTATAAACTGCAGTTGTTACATATTGCTATGTTTATATTAAATTCATAGAAATGTCAGAGCAAGCAGACAATAATGATCAGCCAGGATTTTCCACTACTGAATAATATAAATAGTTCCTAACATGGGAGAGCATTCTCTTCTCTTGCTCATCACTTGCTATTGGCTTATGCCTGATATTATCACATCAAAGGCTGCAGTGGAACCAAATGTAAGTTGACACAATGTAGTGGAAGAATCATGTTGTACAGAAAAAAACAGAATAAAGGTATTTGTTTTCTAAAAGAAAAGAAAGTCCCAGAAATTGTGGCAATAACTAACTATGAACTATAAATTTCTGATAATTGCCAGTCCAGAATATTTGTAGATAATTGGTGCATTCTTTTTGATGAGAAATACATATATTGGCAGATTTTATTAAGGCTTATGCTTGGACATTTGGGTACCTGAATTCTTATAAAGCTAATTTGCAGATAAATATTAACTTGTTCTTGAAAATCCCTGGCGTTCACAGAATTTAGACATAAATGAGGAAATAATCTTGCACAAAATTTACACATACAACCCTAAGTGAGTCTGAAAAAGTGTTTTTCTCCCTAACCAAGTAATAATCAGAAATAAAAAACAATATGAAAATTTTAAAATTAAAAAATCCAGACACTTGTACCAAGCCATGGTTTCCATTTGACACCTCAGACTGTCCGCACTCACCCAAAGAACAATGGTATCGATGGTACATCTGACACCTCTTACAAATGATACATAGTCTGGTCTTTTCCCCATGAATAATATTTGTCTTGTGCTGCATTGTATCTTTTCCATATGTTGCCGTTAGACCAAAGCCATTAAATCACAGGAATAGCCAACTCCAAGAATATAATTACAGACCTCTTTAACTTCAATTTTATTCCTTGAACACTTACATGAAAATACCCATGGGGGTCAGACCAGACATGTTCGTAGTCTAGCTTAAATTAATCCTGAATATTTAGGAAAAGCTTTGAATTCATGATTCATCTCATCCAATTGAGGTGCTAGAGGCTATGGTTTTATAGTATAAAGAATTGGATGGCAGTACTGAACATATTTCCAACCTAGCTCTTTCCAGCACCATGCTGCAACTAACTTCCTTTCCTCTCGGTTGCTCTGGCACTAGTCTTTCATGGGATGAGTTGTGAACAAGACTGTGGAATTTTTGCAACTTTCAAGAAAAAAAAAAAAAGTGTGAGGCTCTTTTAAACTCAATCAATTTGATTTCCAACCCCAAACTATGAATGTTTGTGTAGAGCTTGGCTGAGGTCTGTCTCACTACGGGGGCAGCAAAGTATTGGGAGAGAAGGTAGGCTTATAAAGACATTATTTTTGCCAAATATTTTACATACTGAAAGTACAGCCTAAATGATTTCAGGCTTCCTGTAGAACAAGAGAACGAATATATGCTTCCAGAATTAAATTCAAAACTTTCCTCTTTCTTTCTTGTACAGGAACATCTATAGGGACTTAAGCCAACTCAAATGCCTAAAGTTAGACTGGTTGGATCTGGGCCATGGAGTCTAAGACACAGCAGATGTATCTGTTAAACCTTCTCTGCTGTGCTCTCCCAAGTCTCAGCTGTCAGTGGTTTAGGGACTCTGTGAATCTTTGCATCTAGACAAGCCACAGATGGCCATTTCTTTTATTAGTTTGCCTAAGCCCCTTTTGACATATTGGTTTTTGAACTTCACATCTTAAATAAACTGTGTGGAAAAAAAAAAATATTCTTTTATTTACTTTAGACTACCACATGACAACTTCATTGGGTACCTCTTCGTTTGCATGTTGTGAAAAATAGTGAACTCAGTATCTTCATACAGTTCATGATTTTATAGACTGCTATCCACTACTCTGTTCCAGTTCTGTCTTTTTTCTAATTTCACTATGTCTCTTTTGAGACCGTACAACCAGAATTTTACATTGAATTGCACCCAGTACATGAACACACCATCCATTTATACAGTAACCTAATCTCATTATCTGGTTTGTTTCCTGTTCTATTCCTAACAATTCCCAGCTTTTTGTTTGCCACTGTGGCTGCTAAATAACACTGAAAAGACATCCTTAAAGAATTACTCAATTCAACCTTGCTTTTCTGAGTGACAGTAACTTATTGAGTGTGTCACTGCATATGTATCATTAGGGTGTGGGGTTTTTTTTCTCTTCTGTATATTACTTTACATTAACTGATATGAATTTTCATTTATTCTGTTTTTACTTATCAGGCAGTAGCATGAAATTCTTTTTCAGCTCTTCACAGTCAGTTTTAAATTAACCATCTTCAATAATTTTCTACCATTTACAAATTTCACTACTTCACTATTCACTCCCTTTTCCTTTATCATTTATGAATATGTTGAAGAGTTTACATACTAAGCACACGTCCCCAAGGATGAGAAATTCCATAATGTTACCCTCAACTGAAAAATTACCATTTACTTATATTTTTTCCTCCATTTTAATGAGTCATTGATACATAAAAGGATCTCTCTTATCCCACAACAGTTTTATTTCTCTCAGATTGTAGCAAGTAATCTTATCAAAAGCTTTGTGAAAATCAAATTATGGTGTACTGGCTAGATCACATTTATTCACAGTTATTGACTGTTTCAAAGATTGCTAAAGGATTTGTGAAGCATAATATTGACTGAAAAAATAAAAAAGTTGAATCTTGAATCTCCAAAATATCATACTTGTCCTGATGTTACAATTTCAATTTTAGTGCCAGTTTCTACCAAGACATCTGTTATGCAAGCTAGACAGATTAGTCAGTGTTTTCCAGTGTCAGTCCTGGTGGTCTTTTCAAAGAATGTTATCACATTCTAATCTTTACCACTGAAGTTCAGCAATTTTATATTTCACCTTTTTAATAGTGCTTGAATAAATACTCTTTGTCCTGGTGATTTGATGCTGTTCAGGTTATGCATTGGTTATTTGACTTATTATACTGAGAAGTCAGTTTTAGACCTTTCCTCAACGTTTCATGCTATAAATAGTGCACTTGATGTGAGAACATGAGATCTCCTGTATAAAGACCACTGATGTAAATACTTCAGATTTGTTGAAACGTCTTTGTCTTCTTGCTATTTTAAGTTTAATTACCTCTTTTCAACTTCCTGAAAAGATACTTATTTCTTATAGCTCTGGAAAAAATATTAGCTTTTAGGCCTCTGGAACTTCTCTAAAATTTTCTTAGGTATTCCATATTCAATTTAAATTTAACTTGCTGTACAGTTACACACATATTATTTTTCTTCTTGAGACAATATTTTGACTTCTTATACACATCTATTTATTTCTTTACTGTCTTTACAATGTTTTGTGAATATTCTGGTTTTCTTTCCATTTTCTTGAGCAAGAAATTGGCCAAAGGACGAAGAAGACCTGCATGGTTGAGCAGGGAGCTTCTGAAAAAGCTCAAGTGGAAGGAGGAAGTTTACAATAAGTGGAAGAAGGGACTGACCCCTTGGGAGGATTACAAGAACGCTGCCAGAGCGTGCAGGGATGAAACAAGGAAAACTGGCTAAGGATTTCAAGCTCAACAGGAAGGGCTTCTAAAAGTATATTGGAACCAAAAGGAAGACCAGAGAAGTTGTGGGCCCACTGTTGAATGAGACAAGAGCCATGGGGATGGAGGATGCGGAGAAGGCCGAGTTACTGAATGCCTTCTTTGCTTCGGTCTTTACTGCTCGGGCCAGCCCTTGGGGGAAGTAACAGGAAAGAAGAACACTTCCCTTGGGTTGAGGAGGATCGAGTGAGGGATCAGTTAGATCAATTAGATAGTCACAGGTCCATGGGCCCCGATGGGATGCACCCAAGAGTGCTGAGGGAGCTGGCAGAAGTCATTGCTGGGCCGCTCTCCATCATCTTTGAAAGGTCCTGGAGAACAGGCAAGGTGCCTGAGGACTGGAGGAAAGCCAATGTCACTCCAGTCTTCAAAAAGGGCAAGAAGGAGGAGCCAGGGAACTACAGGCCGGTCATCCTCACCTCCATCCCTGGAAAGATGATGGAACAGCTCATTCTGGGCGTCATCTCAAGGCATGTGGAGGAAAAGAAAGCTATCAGAAGTACTCAACATGGATTCACCAAGGGGAAATCATGTCTGATCATCTGATAGCCTTCTATGATGGCACGACTGGATGGATAGATGAGGGGAGGGCGGTAGATGTGGAGATGTGGTCTACCTTGACTTCAGCAAGGTGTTCGACACGGTCTCCCACAGCATCCTCATAGGGAAGCTTAGGAAGAGTGGGCTTGATGAATGGACAGTAAGGTGGATAGAAAACTGGTTGAAAGACAGAGCTCAGAGGGTCGTGATTAGGGGCACAGAGTCTAGTTGGAGGTCACTGACGAGTGGTGTTCCCCAGGGGTCAGTACTGGGTCCAATGCTGTTCAATATATTCATCAATGACCTGGATGAGGGGCTAGAGTGCACCCTCAGCAAGTTTGCTGATGACACAAAGCTGGGGGTGGTGGCTGACACACCGGAAGGCTGTGCCGCCATACAGAGAGACCTGGACAGGTTGGAGATTTGGGCAAAGAGGAACCTTATGAAAGTCAATAAGGGCAAGTGTAGGGTGCTGCACCTGGGGAGGAATAACCCCATGCACCAGCACAGGTTTGGGGCTGGCCTGCTGGAGAGCAGCTCTGTGGAAAGAGACCTGGGAGTCCTGGTGGACAACAGGATGACCATGAGCCAACAATGTGCCCTTGTGGCCAAGAAGGCCAATGGCAATGATGATGGGGTGCATCAAGAAGAGTGTGGCCAGCAGGTCGAGGGAGGTCATCCTCCCCCTCTACTCTGCCTTGGTGAGGCCACACCTGGAGTACTGTGTCCAGTTCTGGGCTCTCTGGCTCAAGAAGGACAGGGAACTGCTGGAGAGGGTGCAGCAAAGGGCTACCAAGATGATTAGGGGACTGGAACACCTCTCTTATGAAGGAAGTCTGAGGGATTTGGGTCTCTTCAGTCTGGAAAAAAGACGGCTGAGGGGGGATCTTATCAACACTTATAAGTACTTAAAGGGTGGGTTTCAGGAGGATGGGGCCAGGCTCTTTTCCGTGGTGCCTGGCAACAGGACAAGAGGTAATGGGCACAAACTTGAGCATAGGAAGTTCCACCTAAACATGAGGAGGAACTTCTTTTCTTTGAGGGTGGCAGAGCACTGGAACAGGCTGCCCAGAGAGGTGGTAGAGTCTCCAACTCTGGAGACATTCCAAACCCGCCTGGACACGTTCCTGTGCATCCTGCTCTAAGTGACCCTGCTCTGGCAGGGAGGTTGGACTAGATGATCTCCAGAGGTCCCTTCCAACCCTATGATTCTATGATTCTTGTATAATTTATTTTGAGGTACGAGTGTATTATATGTTTTTTCTCATACAAGGTCAATCTCTGTGCCTCCTGCAAACATTTTGCCCTGCTCGCTGTTGCTTTTTTTTTCCTTTCTTTTTGATTCCATTATTTTGTGGCTTTACTTTTACATATATATTAGGTTTGGTATACTTTCCTATAAAAACCTTGAATTTATGTGACTGTGGTCACTATTAGAATGGTGGGTTTATTGTTTCAGATCCTCTGCACTATTTAGAACTAAATTAGGAATTGCGTCTCATCTGACAGGTTCTTTGAATTGCAGCTCCAAGAATCAGTAATTTATTATATAACAACCAACCCTAGTTGTACAGCCCTTGCTTCATGTTTGTTTCAGATTAAAATAGGGATAATTCAAATCTTTTTTAGCAATCTGCAGTTATGAAGCATGTTTTAACCTCAGCACTTCCCCAGGTGACTACTTGCCATTCCATTATTATACAGTACCCTTCTTGAATTGTCTCTTTTCTTGTTCTGCACACAGGGACAAACCTAGCCCTAGTGTGTCTCTATGAAGAAAACAGAGATACACAAGGGATGAATTTGGCCAATTATTTATCCTCATTTGAGAGTTTCCTTTTTTTATTTAACTAGTTGTCATTGATTTTTTCATTTAATACTATCCTCAGTTTAATCTTTTGCCCTTTCAAGGTGAAGACCCTTTGGCTGAAAGCTTTCCCAGCTGAGTTTAAAAGGACCACTACTGACAGCAAATGAGATTTTTCTGTGACTCAATAGGTAAGCCCAGCACTTTCCAATACTTGGGTCATGAGTTCAATTCCCTGACAAAATAGATCCATCATGAATAATATCCTTGAGGTAATCTCTGCTTTGTGAGTTATCATGCTTCGTATTGTATCTTTTTGCCATAATTCCTTTAAAAATGACAAATTTTAATTATTTTTTTTTAATCTCTACATATTTAATTTTTGTACAGTTTATAACACGAACCGATAAGGAGATTTCTTTTCTATAGAAAGGTTAAACTGAAAACTGCTTGTTGAATAAAGACGTGTGATTCTATGAGCCCAAATCTTGAAAGCTGTCCTGTATTTGCTCAGTTTTGCATACTGCTTTATGTCATGTCCAAGAACTACATTTTTTAATACTTACACTGCAGTATTCCCAAAGTAGCTTATGCTAAATGGCTGTATCACATTCTTTGCAGGTTTAATTTTTGTTTATTTAGCTTGAATATCAATTAAGTTCATCTATTTCTTCATAAGCAACATCTATTGCAATATGCAATTGGAATTACTTTACTCTTATTAATATCAATTAAGTTAAGAAATCCATAAAGACACTTCTATGAGTGACCAAAAATGTAAATAAAATTCTTAATTTTATGGATATAGTTTCCCTGTATAGAGTCAATCCTTCATCTCCTTTCAAATATTAGAACAAGGGAATTTAATGTAAGAATACTAAAAAGGAACAATTTTTTTTTTTTTATGAGACCATTGTCTTTTGTTCTTGTAGCTCTTAAATAAGGAACATTCACAGACGAAAGGTATTAGAAGTTGTAAGTTCTTCTAGTTATCATCATTTGGCATTTCACCAGATATTAAATGATCTTACCTGTAAGACTGCAGTAAACCAATTAATGAGCAGTGCGGCTAGAAGGCAGGACAAAGCACATTTTTTAACATATAATGGAGTACAAAGTAATTGCCTGGCTTTTTAGGAAGTGTTTTTCTTTGTCTGTCTCACTGATAGCAGACCAAATTCATCACATTGTATCCAGTGGACAAAAAATAACTGTTTATCATATATGTTTACCATAACTCATATATTTGCCATGCGATCCCTTTACATTCAACCATTGGAGAGACATTGGAATTCATTCATTAACCTTTTGAAATGGAAAAGGTGGCTGTTATATCCTTCCCACATTAAAATAATTGATGTGGATGCAGAGATTGAGCCTGAATTGTGCCCATCAGTCAATACTCAAAGCAAGTGTATGAACATGAGAAATTAATTCACAAATGTTTCCTCTTTGAAACTCAAGAAATGTTCACCTGTGATCTCATTATGAGGCAGGGGAAGAGGATAAGGAACAGGCTTTTTATATAGCCCAGGACTGCAATTAAAAGCTAATTTTTCTCAAAACAAACAAACAAAAGCCCCAACATCCAATCTAGTAATAAAGAACATCTAATGAAAATAAATTACATCCTTAAATAAAAAGCTGTCATGTTCTATGCAAGATGTATTTTCTCAGCAAAGAACCAAGGAAGATACCTTAAGCAGCAAATCCTGTTATTTGGAAACATTTTTGGTAAAATCAAGAAAGCAAAAAGCAAAAAAAAAATATGAATGATATTAAAACAAATTGGTTGCTCATACAGATTTTACCAAATCATTTATTTCAGGGAAAAATGTAAATATTGGAGACGAAAATTTTCATTACCCTTTTTCATTAATGAAGTTCCTTTCTTTTTTATTTGAAAATTTTCAAGTGCTCAAGTGCTTCTTGATTCTCTGAAAACTTACCCAGCCTTTATTTCAAACAAGAATATTTTTTTTTTGTTTGGAAATAACTCTACCAACTTTAACTATTACCTCAGTATTGCCAAAGTACGCACTACAAAACAAGGCTCACAGATTCCTAGATTTTCCTAGATTTTGGCTGACGAAACAGTCAGTTCAAGCTACAGTATTTTCTTGAATTTCAAGAATGACAATGATGTAGAGTCATTCAGTTGCAAACATTTTTAGAAGATTGGGAACTCTAATAGTCCCCTCAGTCTTCTTGAGTTTCCCTCACTTTTTGAGAGACGTTTTATTAGCCTATTTTGTGCATACTAAACTGTTTGTATTTGAACACTACCTTCACCGTACAGTCAGTCAGCAGGTTTCAGACTGCTTTTCGCTTGAGCAAATTGGTCTGCATTTTTCGGTGTTGAAACTCTTCTCTCTAATACTGTCATTTTCCTATTCTTTGGTATCATCAGCCTACAAGTGGCAGTTTGTTGGGCTTACAACTCTATTATCAGTTTTGACTCTTCTCACAGCCAGCTTTTCAAAAATGGGTAGACCTTTGCCTTGTATAGAATTATCTACACAATCAAGAAATCCAGATTCTAGTAATATTTACAAGGTCACTCTCTAAAACATTATTTGAACTGCTGCTTCTTCTGCTTACCTTTTTTTTTATAATTTTTACACTTTTATCATTTATGTGATGAAGGAAGGGATGAGCATGGCAGATATGCTCCAAAAACTAAATCTTAATTTTTACATGACTTGGCATCTTGATTTCTAAGTTTCCAGTAGCAGAGAAAAATGCTTTTGTTTAATATCCCCTCACTGAAAGATACAGACCAGATTTATCAGGAAATGTCAAGCTTTCAGTTAAAAAGAAAAAAAAAAAAAAAGAAAAAAGGAAAAAGAAACCCCTCAACCAACCCTTTGTGGGTACTAGTAAATGGTTGGATGCAATTCAAATAACAAATATTTCTATGGAGATTGAATTTGAGAGCTTTGGCCCTAGACCACAAGAAGCTGAGAGGAAAATTGAAAATGCAGAGACAGGGATGGATGGAAATAGCATTACTCTAAACTGAATACTGGAAATAGAAAAGTAGTGAGAAATCGATGAGATGACTGAAAATAAATAAATAAAAAACATAACCTCAGTTTAAGGAATATATAACCTCAGATTAAGGAAATTACATTGCTAAATTGTGTTTATCGCAGAGACAAGAAAAACAAGAAATCTATATTTCCAACAAGGGTCATAAGGAAGCTAAAGAAGAATTGGTTTAAGATCTTTTTTCAATATGTCAAAAAAATTATTTTGTGTGGGAAGACAAGACCTTGCTCAGAAACAGCCTAGCCTAAAATGATCAAATACCCTTTCATTTTTAGTACAAATCAAATCTATTTAAATATTTGAATAAGTTCTAAAAAATAGGAAACTGTTGCAGAGTTCATTTTATGATTACCCTCTGCTTCTGTCATTCTGCTTTGCAGATTTATTTTATTTGCTTCTTATCTTTTAGTTAGTGATCAAGACAGTTCACAAAAGCTATAAATAATAAATATGGTGCACTGCTTTACGTATGTTTCTGTGGACCATTGCTGCTTATTCATTTAGTGAGTTGAAATGAATAAAATGCAAGATTTATGCCACTGTTCATTGAAAATGAAATTTGTATCCACAGAATTATCTGCATTTTTAAAGGTCGCTTTTTAGTACTCTGATGTTTTTATAGATACTTGGGAGCGTTCACAACCTCTCATTCAGTAATTGCCATATGGTATAGCCATCTGAGGTATTTATCACTCTTCAGATCACTTTGTTAATTAGTTTTCTTCCTCAGACAATGACATTAATTTACCATTTCTTAAATTTATAACAGAAATATTCTCTTTGACTATGAGTACCTAATATGTTCATACACCCAAGATTTGTAAAAAAACTTACTGGTCCTTCTCCATCCTTCTGTCCAAGTAGATCCAGTTTAGATTCTTATCAATCTTGCAAATCATCTTTCATAGGCTTTCCTTGGCCTTCACAGTTGCAAATTCATCTGTTATGTACCTATTGAGAACACCTGTTATTCATTTCCTTGGTCCATGAGATTCTTCTCTTTGCATAAACTCCATAGATTCTCTGTCTCACAAATATGAATTGCTTATTTTTGTTTTCAAAGGCTTTCACTATCATCCATCAAGTATAATTTCTTCTTTACTACTGTTAGTTCTTGACCGCGATGACAGGTACTTCATATGCTTTCTAACGCATGCAGTCAAGCTTTCTCCCACGCTGCTCTTCATGTTTAGGGGACACTGCTCCTCACAGCTAGCTTATTAGTTTTCAAAAAAATTCCTGAAAATTATTTCTGTTTGAACTAATATAATTCCTTGTGAGCTAACCAATATTTTTATAGTATCTTATTTCTACACTTCTTTTTTTTTTTTCATTTATTTCCTCTACTTTTATACTCAAATTATAAATTCATTTGTAAGATGACAAAGGCCATCTTTCTGGTAAGATTGTATCTAGCCAATTGAGATATTGATCAAGGTCTAGGTTTTCTCTAATAATACTTTTGGGTAAAAGCAAAACTAAATTCACTGATTTATAACAGGATTAAAAGCAATAATCCTATCCCGAAATTAATATTCCATAGATTAACTCTACACTGATAACTAAAGATGAGAAGATACTTTAAAAAATGTCGCCAGTTAAAACCATTGTCGAATAATAAACAGATTTTTCTTTCAGCTACTGTTGCTGGCCAAAATAGGTTTATTCTGAATCTTCAGAAAAATCATTGGCTAATTAGTGATGCAGCGACGCAGCATTTTTTCTAGCCACCACATTATCTCCACAGATAATTTAAAAAATAAACTAATTAACCTTTCTAAAACACCTTTCTAATTAATCATGTCTTTTATAGTTCCAGTAGCTATGGGGCCAACCAAGTCCAAGCAATCATGTTTAATTTCTCACATATTGATTTATAAAGGATGGTTTATTGCCTCTTGCTCATTAGCAGTTACAAACAGGACTCCTGCAGGAGGTTATGCCTCTTTTATAATTAAACCATGTTAGGATACCAAAATGTAATGCAGATGTTTAACAGTAAGTTGTGATTTGTTGGAAGGCTAGTAAAATTTTAAAACCTCAGTAAAGTGAAACACTTTGGCTGATCAAGCTGTTTTCTTCCTTTATGCTTTGCTATTCCATATCTCAGTGGCATTAGGATGTAGTCATTCCAGAACTGGTGATGAATTTTGCTTCAAAGGAAAACTTATGATCTTATTCAATGTGTTTTATTGAGTTTTAGCTCTTCAATAATTATTATTTAGTATCTTGAAATAATTCACAACATTTCAGGGTGTTTAAAAGAAGAAATTTAGTCTTTGAACATATTTTTTTGCAAGAAAACATGACAAAGTACTCAAATTAAATAGAGAACAAAAGCTTCTGTCTGTTCCTGCTCCCAACTTTATTCAGACAGATTAGAAAAGAAGGAATTTTCATCGCAGTCCCATGAAAACTGTTCTCAAGAGATAATGAATCAAAAAACATTAATTTTTATTTCATTTTATTCTGAAGCAATAAACTGTATTGCAGCATCTGTAGGACATTCTTGTAAAACTGGTTAGATCATTTAGCCAAAAGAATTCAATAAGTTCAGAATGACTTAAGCTCAAGAAGATAAATCATTCATGTCGTCTCTCTCAGTCTAAAGTTCATTTAGTGTTTGTAGCTTCTCTGTTTTACACCTGCCCCCATGTGCCCCCCCATTTTAGAAATGAATACAGTCTATACTGTTAATTACCTTTATATATATACATTGGAGCCTGTCAAACTATGGATCTTTTCTGAGCACCAGTAGACTATATTAAAATTTCAAGAAAAGAGCTACGTCAAAGGCTGTGGACCTTGACCAAATGATCAAACAAACATTTCAAAACATTTAAGTCAACAGAAGCATGAAACAGCAAAAGCAAAAGATAAAAAGGGAGATGAAAGACGAGGGAAGCTTTCTAATCATGTTATTCCTTCATGTCAGTTCATTACTCTTTTCCACTTCTGTCTAGGACCTTCAGAGTGCATGTGAAAGAAGGTGAAACAATAAATTCCAGTACAGGAATGAGGAAGGTCCAAGCTTGCTTTGATTTACAGTATGAATTTTGTTATAAAAGAATCTTTTTACAGACTGCATGAAGAAAAAAACTGAAAAGAGGACACTTTCTGGAGCAATGAAAAACTACTCTCAATAGAGAAGGATCAAGAAAGGAAATATTTAAACAAATTGTACAGATTGAAGTCCATGTAACCTGATGGGATTCATGCATAAGTGCAGATGGATCTGGCCAATATCATTGCAAGGCCACTCTCTTATCTTTGGAAGGCCAATGTGACTGAGGGAGGTTCCTTAGGACTGGAAAACAGACAGAAGGAGGATTCGATGAACTGCAGGCCAGTCAACCTCACCTCAATCCCTGGGAAGGCGTAGGAGCATATAATCCTGGAAACCATTTCCAGGATTGGAAGTGATTGGAAGTTGTCAGCACGGATTTCTGAAGGGAAAATCCTGCCTGACAAAACTGATAGCCTTCTGTGATGAAATGAGTGGTACGGTGGACAAGACAAGAGCAATGGATGTTGATTATCTTGACCATAGCAAGGTTTTTGACATCATCATCCATAAGATCCTTACTAACAAACTGAAGAAATAATGAGTAGAAGAGTGGTCAGTGAGGCCCTGAACAACCTTCTCTAAGTGACCCTGCTTGACCAGCGGGGTTTGCCTAGATGATCTCCTGAGGTCTCTGCCAACATCAGTGATTCTGTGATTGTGTGATGAGAAAAAAACAGGGTCACAGAGTTGTTCTGCAGGAAAATGATATTCACTGTAGTAGAGCACTAAGGTACTAGTATTCACATTAGCATCAAAAAAGCACTAGCATTAGTGTTCTTTTAAGAAGTCTATGTCAGGAAGTGATGAGTAGATGTGGATACCTTTGGGCCTGGAATAGGGATATGGCTGATTAATCTATACACAGGATGCTTAATTTGCTCATCTGGGTATCTTAGTGTTATGAAAGCATCCTCTTTTTTCCCCAGGACCTCCTGACCTCAGAAGTTTGACTTGTGTGATACGGTCTGAATGTCAGATTTCATAGAAACATAAAATCATAGAACAGTTTGGATTGGAAGATACCTTAAAGATACGTCATTCTATCCCCCCTGCCATGGCCAGCAGGACACCTTCCAATAGACCAGGTTGTTCAATGACCCCATCCAACCTGGCCTTGAACACCTCCAGGGATGGGACATCCACAACTTCCCTGGGCAACTTGTTCTAGTGTCTCACCACCCTCACAGCAAAGAATTTCTTCCTAATATCTAATCTAAATCTGCCTCTTCCATCTTAAAACCACTACCCCTCATCCTATCACTACACTCCCTGATAAAGAATCCTTCCCCATCTTTCCTGTAGGCCCCCTTTAGGTACTGGAAGACCTCAATAAGGTCTCCCTGGAGCCTTCTCTTCTCCAGACTGAACAAACTCAACTCTCTCAGCCTGTCTTCATAAAATACATGCTCCAACCCTCTGATCATCTTCATGGTTCTCCTCTGTACTCATTACAACAGCTCCATGTCCTTCTTATATTGGGGATCCCAGAGCTGGATGCAGTACTCCAGGTGGGATCTCGCCAGAGTGGAGCAGAGGGGGACAATCACCTCCCTTGACCTGCTAGTCATGCTTCATTTTATGCAGCTTGCTTTCTGGGTTGTGAGCGCACATTGCTGGCTCATGTTGAGCTTCTCATCAACCACAAGTCCTTCTTGGCAGGGCTGGTCTCAATCCCTTCATCCCCAGCCTGTACTGATACTGGGAATTCTGAGTTCTTTTGCTTCTTACACCTTTTTTGACATTGACGTGAGTGTGTAATTTACAACATTGTGTGTGTCACCTCTAAATTTGACCTGAAGTTTCTGATCCCATAGGAAATAACATAAAAGGATTAAATTACAGAAAATATACTCTGTCACAGTTACCATATGTTGTTTACCAGAGTCAGAGCTAAGTGATCAAGGAAACTCTTGAGTATGTCTAAACATGCGGGTAAGATTTATAGTGCTGGAGTGTACATATTTATTCAAGGTCTCTGTGATACATTACATATTTAGCCAGATTATGATTACCTTCAGTGTATGGCTACTTGATCAGCAAACCTGCTATATGATTCATCCCCTTATCCGGTTAATGTTGACAGCATGGTGTTGGGTACTCAAATAGCGGTAAGAGTAGGGTAAGGGAGGAAGCAAAGCCTGAAAACTTAGAACTGTTGTCATCGGATGAAAGGGAGTTAAGACACGATAAGATAAGCGGACAGCACTTGAAGTAAAAAGTTCAGAATGCCTTCTTAGCATGGATTGAGTGAAAATATGTAATTTCCTGAGGTACTTATAGGTAAAATTATGTGATGCTTCAATTACTGAGCTTATTACTAGATTTGGTTGTTTAAGAAAGCTGTAAGATAAGAAAACATCTGTTAAAAATGAAAGATCATCTGTTTGAAAATTAGCTTTAATGGTTTCATACTGAATGGCTCTCTGTCCTTAGAGAGGGCTGAACTAATCATGCTGATTTTGGCAAACTATACAAATTCAGATATACAGAGAGGAGGTCATCTAACCAAAACCAGATGACTTCAAAGGATACATCTACATCCACAGTAGTCCTCTAGGGCCTCTTTTTAGTCAATAGAGAGAATAGGAGGTACTTCTAAGGCACTATTGATTTCTCCTAAGATTGATGTTTAAAATAGGTCAGTTGAATTGTACCCTGAAATTGTTTATTTCTCTCCCTTAACTCAAATGAGAATGATTAGCTCAGGTTTGTCCACTGAAGATGTCTGTATTACGGAATCTAAAGTTTGATTAAATGACTCACAAAACTTGTTATCACAAAACACCCTAAAAGAAAGTACTTTGTTAACCCTTCTTATCAGAGTAATTTTCTCCAGTTGCTTTTTAGCCATGTATAAGGCTACTCTGCAAGCAGAACACATACAATTTAAAAGTGTAAAACAAGTATTTATTGGCTAGGTCACACAGAAGAGAGCTAGGATGGAAGGAATCAGTACTATAAGCAGCATTATGCTCCTGTCCCAAAACACTACCCAAAGGGTCTTTGCTGCCCAGGTAAGGTTTGTTCAGGAAGAAAAGGGTCAGCCTCCACTGCTCTCTGAAAAAGATGCTCAGGTTGCTGAGTTGCCATTTTCTACCTAATTCTCCAGGTTTCTTTTTTCTTTATAGTTTTGTACCTTTCCATGGTGATAATTTTCCTTTTTAGTCCTTGAAGAACTAATGATCCCTGCTCCAACACTTGTATCTCTCCAGCTTTACCTTTCCTACCTTGCACAGTGCAACTGTATGAACTTCTTTATTAGTCTTTCTCATAACCTAACAATTTCTTCAAAGGTGTAAACTGAGGATACTCATCTGGGCCATGCCAAAGCTTGGACCCCTCAATCATAGACAGTAGAACCCACAGAGTGGGACAGGACACGTGGGAGGCCGGGTACAAAGTGGGCAACTTCTGCTATTTGTAGAAAATATGAATTGTTCACTACCTGGCATTTGAAAGCAACATACTCATCCACACACCCACAAAGATATCAAATGATGGTTAATAGCTGTCATTATAACTGTTGTAATTATACCTGTATGAATAAGTTATAAGACCCACAGATTAATTCTGCAGAAGGGCAGGAGTTTGGGGTCATATCTGTGGGACTGCTAAGAGTTGAATACTCGGTTTAAGAGTAGCGACAACTAAAGTGCCTGTGTAAAGCATACTTGCATCTTACGCTAAATTGTTTGCCAACTTTTTTGTAAAAATATAAAAATTGCTATCTTAATTCCCATTTTACTGGCACATGCAATTATTTAGATTATGTAATTGTGAAGTTGTAGTTGTTCATTAAGCAATTCAGCTGTGAACATGCCTAGCGCTGGTTACTCATAAATTGCTGTTATTTAAAATGGGAATGACATTAACAGAATGATTTAAGGGAATTTGACTACTGTCAGGATTAGGTCTTTAAAGTTTATTCATGAAAACCTTTGGAACGGTGGGCAGTTTCTTAAAATACCTGGTAATACAATGTTCAAGGATCATTTTAAATTTAAAGCACAGATAAAGAAATGAGTAGAGATTACAAGCTTTTTTAAGTTATCCTCTTAATCAGAGAGTAAAATCAAATTAGACTAACCCAGACTGGTTTCCAAATTTGGGGTTTGTGCCTGATCTCATAGCTTTATGTGTTTGCAGTTTTAAACAAATATGATAATAAGGTCATGTGATGATCTTCTGGGTATTTTGCTAATATCAAACTGATTTTTGGCATACATTGTCTTTTTGTTTTCTTTATAATTAAGTATAGTGTTGAACTGTGAATTTTAATGAGACAGAGTATTAAATCAAAATTACTGAGGCATTAAAATTCTGAATTCATTGATTTAGTGTATGTATAGTTTAAGACCAGATTTCATCTATAGATAATACAGAAAGGCATACAGGCAAAAACAGAAGAAGGAAAAAAAGATGGACAGGAACATTTTGACTCTCAGATCAAAATGTCAGAGAACCTTGCTGGGCTGTTGTTTTTTGGCCTTTCTTTGTACTATGTGGTATAGTGTGTGTGTGTATATATATATCTGGCATATATACCATACATACCATATATTTTATACACCATTTTATACACTATGAGGACAGGCTGAGAGAGTTGGTGGTGTTCAGTCTGGAGAAGAGAAGGCTCCAGGGAGACCTTATTGAGGTCTTCCAGTACCTAAAGGGGGCCTATAGGAAAGATGGCGAAGGATTCTTTATCAGGGAGTGTAGTGATAGGATGAGGGGTAGTGGTTTTAAGATGGAAGAGGCAGATTTAGATTAGATATTAGGAAGAAATTCTTTGCTGTGAGGGTGGTGAGACACTAGAACAAGTTGCCCAGGGAAGTTGTGGATGTCCCATCCCTGGAGGTGTTCAAGGCCAGGTTGGATGGGGTCATTGAACAACCTGGTCTATTGGAAGGTGTCCTGCTGGCCACAGCAGGTGGGTTAGAACGAGGTGATCTTTAAGGTCCCTTCCAACTCTAACCATTTTATGATTCTCTATATAGTCGGGAACATTTTATGGTTTGTAGGATATCACTGTGCTGGAAAAGAATATTTCTGTGGATCTTTCTTGACCAATGGCGGGATTTATCTCACTTGATTTTGGACACCTAAAAGTCACCTAGGTTATGCTAATTATATAATAGGTAATGAAGATAAATGAGCCTTTTTATGAAGAAATTCTCTCTCTTCCTCCTCCCCCCCCAAAAAAACCCTGAAAAAACCCAAACAAATCAAACTTCAGGCTTTTGTGATTTTGATCTCAGCATGTGAATTAGGTGCCCAGGTTTCCATTACAGTCAGGTTTGTTCTAGTTGTTAGTCAAATGAATTAATGATAAACTTCAGATAAACCTCCCCTCACAGCAGTTTTATCAGCACCAGTGCAAAATTTCAGCATTTTAGATAAAAATATTTTGTTCAAACATCCTGGTTTGACAGATTGTTACCAATTCAGAATTATATTTCTATTGAGTTTTTCACAGAGGCTAAAAAGTGATAATTGCTGTTCCCTACTAATTAGTCTACTTGGCTTTTTGGATGCTTCTAGGTAACAACATGTGGTGCTGTAGTTGCCTTTTTCCTGTCTACGGAGATAAATGGGTTAAGAACTGGCTAATTCCCCTTCCTTTAGCTGGATCACCCCCACATTATTGAAGCCCTCATCTTTTGGAGATACAATTGCTAAGGCACTGGGAACACTCCTTTTCTCAAGAGGCTTCAAACTGCTAGACTCTTCAATGGCAATAAATAGTTTTCCTGTATGTCCAAGGTGGGTTGACCTTGGCTATCAACTAAGCACCCACCACCTGCTTGTTCATTTGCCCCTGCAGCAGGTGGGAAAGAAAAAGTGAGAAAAACTCATAGGTCAAGCTAATAAAGACAACTTAATAACTAAAGGAGGCAAAAAACCCCAAACCCCAAATGTTGTAAAGGATCACCTCCCACCACCAGCTCAGTGTCCAGCCCATCCCTGAGCAATGGCTACTTTGGAATGACTCGCTCTTGCCCCCAGTTTTTATTTTTGAGCATGATGTCATATGGTATGGATTATCCCTTTGGTCAGTTTGGATCAGCTCTCCCAGCTGTGTCCCCTCTCAGCCTCTTGCTTATCTCCAGATCACTCGCTGAGGGGGCAGAGTGAGAAACAGAGAAAAACTTTATGCTGTGCAAGCACTGATCCACAATAGTTGAAACACTGCTGTGTCACCAACACTGTTTTAGTCACAAATCTAAAACACAGCACCATATGGGCTGCTGTGAAGAAAATTAACTCCTGCCCAGGCTGACCCAACACACCTTAAATGAAATTATGAATGAAAGCACTGGGAGTGATTCAGGTATGCAAACATATGCAAGACCTACAGGAGACACATGGCCTTTGCAGTGACAGATACTCTAAGTCATCCACAATGGCATAGCACACCTATGTTTACACAGAGTTGAATTCCACCATTACTGTTATGATACTAAAACCATCTAATTTAGAAGATTTTGTCATTAATTAAAGGAAGTTTTTCCTTAAGCATTAGGAATGCATTAAGCTCTAGCAGGCAATTTCCCATCAGAATTTCTCACTTCAGTGTTGCACTAACTAGAACTTTCAAAACTCAAATTTCTGTGTATTTAAAAACTTAAACAAATTAATGAGTTGCAGCTACAGTGAACTATTATATAATTTAGAACACATACACATTTTACGACATGTGACGAAAGGAAGTTCATTAGATTTTGTCTTTATGGCTCCTGAGGCTTAACAGTACTGGACCCATTATAGTAAGGAAAACAGAGTGACAATTGATTAAATCTGACTAAAGTGTTAAAAATCTGAAAGCCAAGATCAGTTTATTCTATATAACATCTAGTTATGGTCAAACCATTAAAAGAAGGAAATCTCAATGTACCATAGGGGTCAGTAAAAGGACAACATTTATGAAGCAGTTTCTTTAAAAAGTCTTTTCAGCACACACAAATAGAAAAGAAAAAATCATGATATTATTTCAAATAGACTCTGTATTGTTAGTTTCAGAGATGACATTGAAAACAGTCGAAGGAAAGATAGTGGGTAGCTTTGCAATACAAAAAGCAAAAATAGTTTCATTATTCAGAGCTGACGTGATAGTCTTTTCTTAGTCTTATTTATATCTAGCAGGACAATTTTAGTGCTTCTTTGATTTTGCAGTGGGAAATGCAACTAAGTCACAGGATATAAAATTTCATTTACTTCTATCTTAAACAAGTAACTTGTGTTTAACAGAAGTACATCTTCCAGGGAGAAATCCAGTTTTGACCTGAAGACATCAAGAGATGAAAATTGTGCCGTTTCTCTTCGTGCTATATTCTAATGAGTACCTATTCTGAGTGTTCCTTGAATTTACCTGACTTAGCTCTTTGC
This sequence comes from Rissa tridactyla, assembly GCF_028500815.1. Lineage (NCBI taxonomy): Eukaryota > Metazoa > Chordata > Aves > Charadriiformes > Laridae > Rissa > Rissa tridactyla. The sequence continues at coordinate 201,210,343 of NC_071466.1, forward strand.
TGGTTCTTGTTATCCTCTTCTTTGCTAAGTAAAAGAACTCTTTTAATACACGGCTACTCTTTCTTGTGAAAATGCTTATGCCCTTAATTTAATCATTTTTTTGTTGTTTTCTTATAAGACAAATAGATTAAGGTCTTGACATCTGTCACTAGAAGGCCTTTTTATATAGTTGGGAAAAAATTCAAACTCTATTCTCTACTCTTCTAATAATGTCAACATGTTTTTAAAGAATGACAACAGCACAGCTGTATGCATGATTCCACTGGTAGTGTCACACCTGCTAAACGCAAACATTACCTTACTTACCCCATTTATCCCTCTGTGAATGGCACTAGTCCTTTTTGCAATGACATCATGCTGGTAAATCATATTATTCCATTTTCAGCTCCTTTCCCACAAAATCCTTTCCATTGTCATTGCTATGAAAGATGCAATTTTCCATTCCGTGGGTGTGACATTCATTCCCGTTCCAAACCTCTAACTCCCCTTGTGGCCATATCAAAATGAATTTGTTTGCATGGACCCAGCATGCTGCTGCGTCTAACTACCCTGTGTTAAAAAATTCTGCACTTCTGTTTCCCCTCCCAAGCTCTTGCCCACCCCAAGATTACTTACAGTACAGTGTGAAACAAAGAAAGCCTAGACGCTGTGCACCATTCAGCAATAGCTAAAACATTGGTGTGTTATCAACACAGTTTCAGTTACAAATACAAAGCACCATATGGGCTTCTATGAATAAACTTAACAGACCCAGTACCTACAAAATCAGACCAATAATGGGGCATTAAATTTTAACTTGGAAATCACGAGTATGATACTTGTAGTCTGCCAGTAGATTCCTCTTCCCTGTATTTTTACTTGATTGTAGAAAACACGCCCTCCCCGTAGCCACCTTCTTTTTCAGAAGCGAACGTGTTTTACAGCTATCTTACAAGAAAGAGAAAGCTTGAAAGCTGGAAATCATAGTTCTGTGCTGAGTACGATCCACTGTGACATAAAGATTTTATGCAGCATTATATTATGGCTCAGCAAGAATAAGAGAGCGAGATGCACTACACTTGCAGTGGTTGTCTTTGACTGCAAAACAACATTACTGAAAACCCAGGCAATGGAACTGCTCCTACCAAGTAAATTTTTTTCAGCCCTATGGGTAACACAAAGCACAGTTTTTAATATTCTGAGATTTTTTAATTATTTTTTTTTATATACAGGAGATTAAATTGTTTGTGTCTGTCCCGGTCTCTACTGCCACAGTGAAAAAGCAGTAAGCCATAATTGTCACACTGTATTACCATATGGTGAACATGGACTGAGGAGGAAATACATAATTTTACTTGTTGAGGATTTGGGGGCTTTCAGCATAAGAGAAGCAACAGCTTCAGACTGCTAGCTAGAGAAGAAACATGAAATCCTCTAAATGCAAACAAGTGGCAGAGGAATATATTTTCATATTTACAGCATTGGTTGATTTCTTATTATTCACATTTTTAGTCAATGGGTTCTTAATCATCTTTACAGTTATGTGTCTTCTAGGTCAAACACAAAGCCAGAGATAGGCACTTTGAGTGGTGTTTCATTTAAATTTAAAAGCTTTCTAATTACATCATTAGGAAGTAGAGGAGCATTTAATCTTAACCTATCCATTTTAGTAGTCTGTATGTAAGGCCCCATCATGACAGCATGTGAGTATCTCATTATCTTTATTGCAATCATTCTCACAACATTTTAAGGAGGTAGAACTGAGGCAAAAAGAGATCAAGGCCAAAACCATAAAGAATTATGTGCCATATTCTTAAAGATAGCGTCCTTCTCTCTCTGTAGGAATTAAATCTGCATTTCTTAACTGTCAAAAGTGTACATGAATGAACAGTGTATATCTTATTCGTGAAAATGCTGTGGAAGTATGGTCCTTTCTTATGTGGAAGAGGAAAGACACGTGGATATCCTGAACTCCATAAAGAGTTACTGTCTTTATCTGGGTTAGGGTAATATAAGCTTCTAATCTTTCTGAGGACTGATCCCATGCTTAGTAAAATGCAGTTGGATACAATTTCATCCCCTCTGCTAGCTGTCCTAACATTTTCCAGAAACAAAATATTTGCATTTTGTATTAACTAAAAGCAAAACAGTAACAGAGCTTACACACCTGAGAGATTTCGGAAGTAATATACTAAAAAAAATACATCTTTTTCAAGATGCTGAGAATTTACCTTGTTTCTAGTAGGAGATGCTTTCTATATCTTGAGAAAACTGGATAACTGAAAGCCAGGAGACATAGAAATCTCTCATTGAGAAATTTGGGCTCAACCATTCCCTTGCTTTTCATACACTGAAGAACTTTATGGAAAATGAAATCTGAAAGCTCTAGTTCCCTTAATAGATTTATTAAATAATAATAAATTAGGAATAAATGATAGCTAAAGCAACATTTAGTATGAATAACTAACACCAAAATTTCCCAGAGACATTCTAAGTACAACTCACAATAACTGGGTTATACCATACATATCCTCTGTATCTGCGCAACTGGTATATGTTCTGGTGTGCCTATTATGTGAAAAAAGTATTCTCCAAAAGGTTTCAAGTCACTGAGACACTATGCCTTCTTACTCTGAGGTGTTTTAGTGGGACCTCTAAATGGAAATTAAAAGTGAGAGAATAATGAGGAAAGGAATAACAATGTGGTGACAAAATTCATACAGGCTGTAATGAATTTTTGAGTATGAGTACAGTCTTCTGCTGTAAATAAACACTGGGCTTAGCCTCAAATTGTGTCAGATCTGCACAAACTCAGAAGCACTACATTAATTACTGAAATTTCAAGTAGTAAAGCCTGGAGAAAGAATCATAGAATCATAGAACCATAGGGTTGGAAGGCACCTCTGGAGATCATCTAGTCCAACCCCCCTGCCAGAGCAGGGTCACCTTAGAGCAGGTTGCACAGGAACGCGTCCAGGAGGAAAAGTTTTCATAGAATTATGAGGCTTATGTATTCTTTGCTACCCTATAAAAATGTCTCATGAGGGTTAATTCTTCAACTTTTGCCTTTGCTTGAAACTTTTTCTGGAGTCTTGTCTACATGGTACTTAACATAGTGATTAAGCAAGCACCTAGATGGCAATTATTTCTTCATTCCGAAACAGTTGCTTTGGACTAAAAGAGATTTAAACTGGTAATTACTAGGATCGATCTCATTATGTCCTCCATGTTAATAGCAAAATAGATAGTGTAAATATTTCAAAAATGGACTGTATAATAAATCAAAGGCAGCTATTAAGAAATAGTTGCTTAAATACATGTAGGTGCCTTTTCCAATTGGGCCATCTATTTCAAAGTTTGCAGAGGCATGTTGTGTTTGGTTTAGGAAATTAACACAGTGAGTGCTTTGGGTAGAAAGACATCTGTCTGGCTTAGATGCCTGTCACCAAAATACCAAGTTCTCAGGATCTGGTTAACAACCTATGTGGACAGACTGAGTGCTCCTCGAGATACAAATTCCATATGCTTATGAGTACAGGCAACAATGGGAAATATGAGGGTCTCCATTCACTTGCAGTTCAGTCTGCCTAGACTTATAAGAATGATCTTATGAAGGGACATACTGCTGTTGCTGCAGAGATGTTGCCCGCCTTCTGTGTTCTAGTTACACAGTGGAATCATTCAAGGGTACTGTAACCAGCAGGTCATGAGACATCTTGACTGAAAGCCATTTTTTAGCCCAAAATGTAAGAACCACAGTGAGAGCAGAGACGTCAGGAAAGCATTTGCTTGTATCCTAGTGGCAAGGATGCCTACTGGACATACCTTGTGTTTTCCAAGAGCAGATCTATATTTCATATCAGAGCACTATTAATATATAAATAAAAAAACAAACCAAACCAACCAACCAACCAAACAAGAACAACCAAAAAAGCCACACCACTCTTTTAAGCACACAGACTAGAAGTAAAAATCTTGCCACCATCTCCCCTTCCTTGCCTGCTGACTGACTTTACTGAATGAATCTAGGATTCCCTCCTCGGATGTAAGACCATGTTCTGTAGAGTCTTCCATTGGTCAGAAGTAGACTGAAACTGCATACGCAAAAGAGGAGAGCCAATAAATTATACCCAGATGTATGAGATCAATGTATCTACTAATTGCCCAACTGTCTACCCTTTTCAGTCCCCTTATGCTGTGGATAAGTTGTATGACTGAATCTTTCACTGAAAGAATTATTGCGAATTATATCACGTCAACAATTTCCTATATACCCAGAGGACAGATAGAAGCCTAAGTTGATATAAATCAGGACTGAATGAGTCTGAGATTGTTTTCTTTGATAAAACAAAAAAGAACAAAACATAGCTCAGGGAAAAAGAAAAAACAAACAAACAAACAAACAAACAGCAACAAAATCCTGTACGTTTATTATGGGGCCTACAAGAAAGCTGGGGAGGGGCTGTTTGCAAGGGCATGTAGCAATAGGATGAGGGGCAATGGTTTTAAACTAGAGCAGGGTAGGTTTAGATTAGACATTAGGAAGAAGTTCTTCGCAATGAGGGTGGTGAGGCACTGGCACAGGTTGCCCAGAGAGGTGGTGGAGGCCCCATCCCTGGAGACATTGAAGGCCAGGCTTGATGGGGCTCTGATCAATCTGATCTAGTTAAAGATGTCCCTGCTTACTGCAGGGGGGTTGGACTAGGTGACCTTTACCAACACATTCTGTGATGCCATGATTTTAATATGTAGAGGACATCTCAGAAAGCACGCTGTTGCTACATAATGTAGTTCTCTTTTCCTGTACTGTTCATGTATTGAGGTGATACTAATAGCATATCGACAAGTGGACTTAGTGGGTGGGCTGTTACAGGGAGTTCAGAATTTCTACTCTAAAACATTCACATCTTCTTTTGTAATTGTATGAAATCCTTAAGGAAACCTACTAGGGGCTTTTCAAGAGCAGTTAAGAATGTTTTAAGGCTGATTGAGTTGAAGAGTAAACTTTTCATTGTTTCTAATGAAAGCACAGATAAGCCAATACAGACTCTGTAAAATCCCAACCTGAATTAATAGCATAGGCTTCTTTCTAGACAATCTTCAACTGAAAGAGAAAATAGATTCACTGTGAAGAAGCAGAAATGGAGAATATATTTTTTTTACCTTCTTTTTCCTCT